>NC_136463.1:25907163-30907163 GCF_902686455.1 Sciurus vulgaris
CTGAGGCTAGCCTCGAACTTGTGATCCTCCCACCTCAGCCTCCCAAGCCACTGGAATTACAGGCCTGTGCCACTGCCCCAGAAGCTCTGAGGTTCTTGAAGGAAACACTGTGAGCTATCTCAACACAGTAGGATTTGTTGCACTTCCAACTTCTTGATGTTGTAGAGAAGAAACTTCCAGAAGCCACTGGGCTGTGTGTACTTTGCTTTCTTGTTGCTCCCATACCCAGTGCACACCCTCTCCTTGGTACTTCTCAGTTTTCACCAGTCACTTTTAATTTTGACCATTGGTCTGCTTGGTGCTGGATGAATTTCCTCATCCGTCAATCTTGGACTTTGAGAGCTCTGATCACAGCATGATGCGGAACTGGCATGACTGTTGGCAGGTGATATGTTCCTTGGTTCTTATCATCTCTAAAGGAAGATTTTTAGCTGGGAGGTAGAGGGAGCAGGGGTTAAAACTGCAACATATGTGAACCCAGAAAGTCACCTAAATTGGTTACACTCAGTTTTAAGAAGGTCTGGTCTGCAGCAGTGAAGGAGGTAGTTTATGGGCCGTGTTCTCTAGCAGGGAGGAGAGTCTTTCCTTAATGAAGATGAAGTGAGTCCTATTCTTCCCCCAACCACTTACTCATATCTGTCTGCTTCCTCTAACAATGACTACTGCTCCCACAGGCAGTGCCTAGAAAGGGGTAGGAGAATTGGCTTCTCATATGCAGAATATGGTTGAGTCTTTTAATTCAGTCTGATCATCTCAGCTCTTTAATTGAGGTTTAAACTATTTACACTACATGTGACTGTTCATTTGGTTAAGTGTAAACCTACCATCTTACCATCTTCCTATATGTTGTTTTATTTCGTTTGGGGTGCCAGGGATTGAACCTAGGGGTGCTTAACTACTGAGCCACGCCCCCAGCCTTTTTTACTTTGAAACAGGGTCTCACTAAGTTGCTTAGGGTCTTCTTATATTGCTGAGGCTGACTGAACTTTCAGTCCTCCTGCCTCAGCCTCTTGAGCTGCTAGGATTACAGGATACACCACTGCACTGGGCATTGATTATTGATTGATGCATTGATTGATTGCAATACTGAAAATTCAACCCAGGGGATCTCTACCACTGAACTGTATCTCCAGCCTTTTTTATTTCTTATTTTGAGACACAGACTCACTAAGTTACCCAGGCTGCCCTCAAACATTTGAACATTTTGCCTCAGCCTCCAAAATCACTGGGATGCCACCATGCCCAGTCCTATTTGTTCCATTTTGCTTCTGTTTTGTTTCTCCTTTTGGTTTGAATATTTTTTAAAGTTTCCTTTATTTCAACTGTTGATTTATCAATTGTAATTTTTCTGTTTTAATATTTAGTAGTTCCTGTTACTCTAACATATTTTTAGTGGAGTTCTAGGCCAAAGGCCCACTCTGTGGATCCAATGAATCAGGTCCATCCATTTGGACCCACAGAAAAAGTAATGATGAAAAGCATGAAAGGAAATTTAATCAGTGTAGCTACACTGGGAAGACAAGGGGATCCATGTCTTTAGCCCTGTCTTTGAGGGGTTGACAATGGCTTGGAGGTTTTAAAAATTAGGGCAGGGATTAGGGGTTTGCACAGCAGTAGATTTTTCATAGCTACCAGTGCAGGTGATCTTGATCAGGTATGGTCTGTCCATCATCATCTCAGGTCCTAATAACAAAGTTCCGTTTGCCTGGGGGAAAGTTTCGACTCACCACAAGATGTTTATCAAATCAGACATTGTTCCTAGAATCCAAGGTGACTGGGAGCAAAGACGATGTATGCAAAATGGAAGCAAAGATCCCAAGACTTTAATCTTGCTTGTAATCAGCCATTGCACATTCACAGGCAAAAGTGAAGAGTCTACGTCCTTGCTAGAATATCAACCAGAGTTCTTTTAAAAACAGAACCAATAGGAGATACAGAGATAAAGAAGAGTTTTATTGTAAGAAATTGGCTCACATGCTTATGGAGACTGAGATGTCCCAAGATAAGCAGTTAACAAATTAACTTCAGGGAAGTTTATGGTTCCAGTCTGTGCCTGAGCCTGAAATGCAGAAGATTGGTGTCCCAGCTCAAAGACAGTCACAGAGAGAGAATCCTACTCTACCAGTAGAAGACCCTTTGGGTTCTAATCAGGTCTTCAAATAATTGGATATGACCTACTCACACTGGGAGGGCAATTTGCTTTACTCAGTCTATCAGTTTAAAGCGCTAATCTCATCCAGAAATATCCTGTAGACACACTCGTAATAATGTTTAACCAAATAGCTGAGCACCCCATGGCTCACTCAAGTTTACACATAAACAATCACATCTAAGATCTACAGTTTGCATCTTTAACTCATCACGGTCTATATTCGAAGAATATTCTATCATCTTATGTACAGTGAGTGATACAATAGTGTACTTTCATTGTCCCCTCCCATGTGGATATTGCTAGAGTATAATTTATTTGTAGGTGTGAACTCTTTAATAAATTATTATGTTTTGCTTAGAGTAAAGTTATCTTTTAAGTTTATTTAAAATGAAAAATATTATCTATTTATTCATTTATTTTATTACTGGTGATTGAACACAGGAGTATTCTACCTCTGAGCTACATCCCTAGCTCTTTTTATTTTATTTTGAGACAGCATATTGCTAAGTTGTCCAGGCTGGTCTCCAACTTGAGATCCTCCTGCCTCAGCCTCCTAAGTAGCTGGAACTACAGGCACATGCCATGATACCCAGTTTTTCTACTCATTTTTACCTTGTCTGATGTCCCTTGTGCTTTCTATAGACCCCAATGTTCATCTTTGTCATTTTCCTTCTTCTTGATGTTCATTCTTTCTTCCTTTCTCCCTTCCTTCCTTCCCTCCTTCTTCCCTTCCTGTTTTGAAGTGGGGTTTCAGTGTGTTTCCCAAGCTGGGCTTGAACTCCTGGGCTCCAGTGATCCTCCCCCAGCCTGCTCTGTAGCTGGAACTACAGGCATGTACAACCAATCTGACTTCTGATGTACTCTTTTTTAAACATTTTGTATTGTGTCGGTCTGATAACAGTCTCTTTCAGCTTTTGTTTGTCTGAAAAAGACATTTCCCCTTTAATTTAATTTTTTTTTTGGGGTGCTGGGGATCAAACCGAGGGCCTTGGGCTTATAAGGCAAGCACTCTACCAACTGAGCTATCTCCCCAGCCCCTTCCCCTTTAATTTAGTTAATTTTTTAACTTTGTAGTTTACAAATACAAAGAGTTGAAAAATTGCTCTTGGAATTTTCCCAGTTTGCCCATATGGTAGCATCCTACATAGCTACAAATTTTATCACTCCAATCAAAATGGCAATTATCAAGAATACAAGCAACAATAAATGTTGGCAAGGATGTGGGGAAAAAGGTACACTCATACATTGCTGGTGGGAATGCAAATTGGTGCAAACATTATGGAAAGCAGTATGGAGATTCCTCAGAAAACTTGGAATGGACCCATCATTTGACCCAGCTATCCCATTCCTCAGTTTATATCCAAAAGACTTAAAATCAGCATACTACAGTGATGCAGCCACATCAATGTTTATAGCAGCTCAACTCACAATAGCTAAACTATGGAATGAACCTAGGTATCCTTCAACAGATGAATGGATAAAGAAAATGTGATGTGTGTGTGTGTGAGAGAGAGAGAAAATGTAATATATTTATATATACATATATATATATATACACACATATATATAATGGAATGTTACTCAGCTTTAAAGAAGAATGAAATTATGGCATTTGCTGGTAAATGTATGGAGTTGGAGAATATCATACTAAGCAAAATAAGCCAAAACCAAAGGCTGAATGTTTTCTCTGATATGCAGATGCTAATTCACAATAAAAGGAGGGGAAAGAGTTACTTTAGGTAGAGGGAAGTGAAGAGAGGAGTAGGAAGGATAGTAGAGTGAAACAGATATTATTACCTCTTGTACATATATGACTGCATCATCAATGTGATCCTACAACATGTACAATCAGAAAAATGAGAAATTATACTCCATTTATGTATATCAAAATGCATGGATGCATTCCACTGTCATGTATAACTAATTAGAACAAATAAAATTTTTTTTAAAGCTCAGAGATTAACATTGATACCATTAACTCATCTAGAGACTTTATTAATTTTTGCCCATCATCCTTTTTCTGGTCCAGTATCCAATCCTGCATTACTTATGGCATTGAATCGTCTTTTCTCCCTGGTCTCCTTCACTCTGGGAAAGTTCCACAGTCTTACTTTCTTGAAGTTTGTACTGGTTGTTTGTGTTTTCCTGCAGAGCAAGGATCAGCTCCCTTACCCCAAATTTGGTTTGAATGTGGAGACTGATGATGTATACCATGAAGACATGAAAAAGTTAATCACTTACTTGATGAGACTTTCTGGACAGAGCAGAGCAGGCATTCAAATGCCTGTTGAGAGCAAGGAAGGGGCAAATGGCCCTGGATTTTATTAGGGTTAAGGGATGAGGCTTAAATGAGGTTCCCATGCACAGGCTGGTGTTTTTATGATTTGGACTTCCTGCCAGAGCCAACGGAAGAAGCACCCAGGCTTTTGTATCTACCAAATGTAGGGCTAAAGGGAAAGGGGGGTTGTGGGGCTTCCAATCTGTCAGCAGACAAACACCAAACATGGAATAGGACTCTATTGCAGTTAATCCTGAGAGTTGATGTGTAATGGAAATGTGTCCCGTTTCCTTGGATTAAATGAGCCTTGTGGAAGTACACAGATATGATAGTCCATGAGGCCTGCAGCCCAGTAAGGGAGCTGAGCGTTCTGTTGGATATCTTGTTCAAGAGCCCTGTGTGATGCATTTTGAGAAGTGAAATGAATGCCTTGAAACTCTGAAGAGGGTGAGGTGTATCTTGGTGAGACCTTGTGTTGTGACTTTAGTATGTGCAGACACATGTCTGACCCTGATTTATATTTTTGGGTATCTTGAAACAAGGCATTCCCAGATTTCTTTACCTCAGAGAGGGTAACCTTGGAAAAAGTATCATTGCGGTTGGTTTGACCAGATGGCCAGATGATGTGATGGCTTAACCGTCTGAAAAATGTGAAGTGGGGTCATTTGTTGTCCAGGCCATCTTTTACTGCTAATATGACTGCCTTAAAAGTTGGGCACAGTAGCACATGCCTGTAATCCCAGCTTCTGAGGAGACTGATACAAAGCTGGCCTCACAAGTTTGAGGCCAGCTTTGGAAATTTAGTAAGAACCTGTCTCAAAAAATAAAATAAGAAGGACTGGGGATGTAGCTCATCAATAGAGAACCACTGGGTTCAATGCCCAGTATTAAAAACAAAAACTTAAAAAAAAATGTATGGGGGCTGGGGATGTGGCTCAGTGGTAAAGCACTTGCATATGCAAGTCCCCAGGTTCAATCCCAGCACCACAAACACACACACACACACACACACAACAACAACAACAACAACAAACAAAAAAATAGCAATGATAATTTTTTTTTTTAATTCGTATGGACATTTGGGTCCTGTCTTTCATCAAAGAAGTCTGTTAAGTGATGGAAAGTGCATATAGAAAACATGCACTGTGGCCAGAGGTGTGGCTCAGTAGTAGACTGCTTACCTCTTACCTGGCATGAGTAAGGCACTGGGTTCTATCCCTAGCATCACACACGTGCATACAAACACACACACATGCATGCCCAGAGGCACTGCCTTCCTTAAAGTATTTGAACTCCCTTTACTGTTCACCTAGTTAATCCCAAGAGGATTCCTTAGTAGCCAAGAGGTCAGGGAGAGCATTGTGGCATCTGGTCAGGAAATGAGGACAGGGGAGTGCACCTGTCCTGCAGGTGGGATATGCTACAGGACTATACTGTAGCATATCTATACTGTAGATACTGGGGCAGGAGGATCACATGTTCAAAGCCAGCCTCAGCAACTTAGAGAGGCCCTAAGTAGCTTCGTGAGACCCTGTCTCAAAATTTAGAAAAAAAAAATTTAAGGGCTGGAAATATGACTTAGTAGTTAAGTGCCCCTGAGTTCAATTCCAGCTACCAGAAAGAAAAAAAAAAAAAAAAAAAAAAAATAGATGAGGGCAAACTGGCTGAAATAGGCACTTATCAGGATATATGAGCCAAATATGATTGCCAAGTATTTGCCAGTTGCTGATTAGGCAGTAATTTTAGTAATACAGGATAAGAAGGTTCGTCTTTTTTTTTCACTCATAACACTTTTATTTGGGGTGGTTCTGGAGTCGAACCCAGGGTTTCACACTTGAGTGCTCTACCATTGATCTACATCCCCAACACTTTTTTAATTTCTTTTTTGAAACAGGGTCTCACTAAGTCACCAAGGGCTGACCTCAAGTTTGTGATCCTCTTGCCACAGCCTCTTAAATTACTAGGATTACAGGCATGTGCCACCATGCCTGGTTTGCTGGCAGTACCTCTGATGGCAAAAGTGTGGGAGTTTTTCTCTTACCCATCAACTCTCCAACTCTCTGGGCACAATCTGATGTCCAACAATTCAATTTAATTTTGATACTATCTACCCTGGGTAGCTATCAAATCCTGCAAGATTTCCTCTACTTCAGACACCAATCACATGTCCTGTACTTCTCATTAGGAGTTCCCATGATCAACTCAAGTTCAACAATGTATTAGAACAGCTCACAGAACTCAGGAAAATGCTTTATTTTGTTTACCAGTTATAAAGGATAAAATTCAGAAACAGTCAAATGAAAGAGATGCTTAGGGCAAGGTATTAGACCTAACTAGCTATCAACTTAGTGGCACTCTGAACCCCGTGGGTTAGGGGTTTTTACAGAGGTTTTGTTACATAGGCGTATCTGATTAAATCATCCGCCATTGGAAACCAATCACAATCACAAGTCACTGGTCACAGCCGCCCCCCTCCCCAGATAGGGAATGAGGCCAAGAGTTCCAATGCTCTATTGTCTTTGCCTTTCAGGTAACCAGACCCATCCTGAAACCAATTAGGGGCCCCAGCCACCAGTCATTTCATTAGCATGCAAAAGACACTTATCACTGGAGAATTCCAGGGTTCTAGGTTGCTAGGAATGGGAGACAAAAAAGAAAATAATTAAAAATAATAGCACAAAAACCTTAATGCATGGAACCACAGCATTATGATTGTGGTAATCCACCATCAGGTATCATTCATTAATTCTATGTTTAAGACTAGGACAAATCAGAGTGGAGGAAAACAGGATAATCACCCCTTTCTTTAAATAAATCTTATATATAATGAGTTTTCAAAATGCATTTTTTTTTTTTTTTTTTTTTTTTTTTTTTTGCACTTTAGTACCACCAGAGATTGAACCCATGGGCACTTAGCCACTGAACCACATCCCCAGTCCACCATCCCCACTTTTTAAAAATTATTTTTTATTTTTGATATAGGATCTTGTTAAACTGAACTTGTGATTTTCCTGCCTCAGCCTCCTGAGTTGCTGAGTGGTACAGGCATGTACCACCAGCACCTGGCCTAAAAATGCTTTTTTTTTCTTTCTTTCTTTGCAGTCCTGGGGATCAAACCAGGGTCTTGCACATGCTAAGCAAGTGCTTTACTACTGAGTTATACCCCCAGCCCTATACAATGGATTTTCAGTTGTTGAAACCCTATTTTAATCTATAATGGTCTGTGTAGGCAATTTTAATAGGTTGCAGCAAATCTGTAGGTTCCCATTTTTCTAAGCCAGTTTAAAATTTAATTTTGTTTTCATTTCGTGCTCACTAGGTCAGAGCATATGCCCATTATGGGATATTTTAGGGCAACAAACATTATGACCAGAAGAGTTTTATACACCTATTTGCCCTCTATTTTATGTTTGGCAACGTGTCTAAAAGTGTGGGGAATACTTAGCTTAAATTTAGTATAACCATGATTTGAACCCCTGTATCAATTAAGACTATGAAGGTTTGCTAATTGGTGCATTTAAGCAAAAGTTAAAGTCAATTTAGAATTTATGTTGTTAGAAGGTCAAAAACCAGTCAGGGCTGTCTCTCCCTCTGGAGAATGATAGCCCTCATTCTCCTTGAATGTGTATTTCTTCTTTACTCCAAAGGCATCTCTTGCTCTTGATATTATCACCATTCTCCCTTGAATATGCATCTACTTTCCTAAATAAACCTCTATGCCTTATGGGAGTAGGAAAAAACTCAGTCTTTTGGGTTTTGTTTTGTTTTCTTTTCTTTTCTTTTCTTTTTTTTTCCTTTGGTGGCGCTGAGGATTGAACTCAGGGCCTCATGCATACTAGGCAAGCACTCTACCACTGAACTACATCCTCAGCTCCATAAATATTTTTCTTACGGTTTTTAAAGTAAATTTTAGACTGCCAATTGAGTTAAATCATGAACCTCTGTTTCAGTTTTTCTCTTTATTTCTCCCTGAAACAAGGCTGTGTGTGTGTGTGTGTGTGTGTGTGTGTGTGTGTGTGTGTGTGTGTGTAACTGGATATGCTTCAGGGGAAAGGGTTCTCTCTTCCCTGCCCAAATCAGTACTCTTAGGATTAGGGGCGTCCCTCATGGCAATTGCTGTTTCGTTTGATTTAGGTACCCTGAGCTTAAGCTGGGTTTGAATGAATCCCTTGGTATGTTGATAAGCTATAGCATTTAATCAAACCCACATTCTTTCTGGGTCTGGTTTATAGTTATCTGGTTGGGTAATGGCATCTTCTAAGAGGGATGAGGTAAAACATTCTGGGCCACTTTTTATAAGGGTTCTTACCATGGAGTGCTTAGACATATTTCAGTTTAATCCTGGTGACTGTTCTTCCTCACAGCAATAAGAACCTGACGGGCCTGTATATTGCACAGGGTATCTGTCTTTCCCTCAAACACTTTATAGGAATTTAGGCATTAGCCTGTGCCCGGTTGAGACATACAACCAATGATCACAAAGTAGTAAGAGTCATTCCTTCGAGTCTCAGCATGGTACCTGCTGGAATGAAGACATGATTTCATCTGAGATGCACAATAGGTACACAGTTTAGGGTAACTTTAAGGACAGCCTCAACCCCATACTCTTATTTCAAAATGCCAATTATGGGAACTTCTAGTTTAGGTTGGGTAAATCTATAATAGGTTTAGTAGGACTCAACAAATGTAAAACAATACCACACAGCTCAGATTATAAGCCTGCCAACAGGCAGCAGAATCAGTTAGTGGGATAGACTCCTGGGGTTGGGGATCACCATCTAAGTCACTGGGTTCACTATGATGGTTGTCTGGTGTTGTCACTCAGAAGACAAGATCAAACCTCTACCCAAAATCTGATTTAGATCTCAGGATTGATGACCACACACACACACCACACACACACACACACACACACACACACACACACACACCCATTTTGGAAAGGTTTATTAATCACATCATGAGGCTTTCTGGGAGGAAGGCAAGCTCTCACACAGGCCTCAAAATTGCTTGAGAGCACGAAGGAGTGAATGACCTTGGGTTTTATTGTTAGGGGGTGGGAGGGACCAGGGTGAGGATCCTGAGACATGGGTCAGGGTTTTCATGGTTTGAATTTCCCTGCTGGTGCCAAGGGTGGGGAGCACCCTGACATTCTTCTTGGGCAAAAAAGAAAATGATGGGGGGAATCTTGAAAACTGTCAGTAAAATATCAAAAATGGAGTCAAATACTTTATTATACTGGTCAGAAAAAGAAAAGAATTATTTCGTAAAGTTTTTCTCAATTTTAGTTTCATGTTCTTCATGACTAAATAGAAGGTATAAGTTTTGGCAAGAGCTGGGAATGGTGACTCAGGCCTCTAATCCCAGCAACTCAGGAGGCAGAAGCAGGAGTCCAGGAAAGTTCCAGGCCAGCCTCAGCAATTTAGTGAGGCCCTGAGCAACTTAGTGAGACCCTGTCTCAAAATAAGAAATAAAAAGAGCTGGGATGTAGCTCAGTGGTAAAGTGTCCCTGGATTCCAATCCCCAGTACTAAAAACAAAACAAAACAACAACAAAATTTTTGGCATGAATATTAAAGAAGTCGAGCCCTGCTTAGTGCATGGCACCAGCAGTTGTAGGATGCTACTGTGTCCTTCACCTTCCCAGTTTAAAGATATTTTCACTAGGGAGGGAATTTTTCTCTAAGACTCTTCAGATTTTCAACAATTTGATTGTGATATGTCTTAGTTTGGACATTAGCCCATAAGGCACTACTACTTTTGTGTGTTTTATTTTGAATAGTGTCTATTGTTATTTTTTCTGTTGTTTGCTTGTTTGTTTGTTTTTTGGTACCAGGGATTGAACCCAGGGATGCTTAACCACTGTGCCACATCCCCAGCCCTTTTTATTTTTATTTTTTATTTTTAATTTTTTAAAATTTTTTGAGTGCTGGGGATTGAACCCAGGGCCTTGTGCTTACAAGGCAAGTACTCTACCGACTGAGCTATCTCCCCAGCCCCCCCTTTTTTTTATTTTGAAAGAGGGTCTCACTAAGTTACTAAGGCTGGCTTTGAATTTGAGATCCTCCTGCCTCAGCCTCCCAAGCTTTTGGGATTACAGGTGTGTACCATTACACCTGGCTATTGCTGTTTTCAAGTTCACCAACCTTTTTGTCTGCAGTGTCTAATCTGCTGTTAATTTCATTTAGTGTGTCTATCATGGATTTTTCATGTCTTGAAGTTCTATCCAGGGTCTTTTTCACACCTTCCTTTTCTTTCTTCATCGTATCTGTTTTTCTTTACATTCTTGAGCATATTTCTGAGATTTATAATGGCTGTTTTAAGGTCCTTGCCTACTAATTCCAACATCTCTGAATTTTGGGGTCTGTTTCTGTTATTTGATTTCTCTCCTGGTTATGGGTAACTTTTTTCTCATTTATTTGACTACCTGGCAATTTTTTACAGGATGCTAAACATTGTGTATTTTGGTTTGTTGCATGCTAGACATTGTTCTGTTTCTTTAAAGAGTGTTAGACTTTTTCTGGCATATAATTAAGTTTCTTGTGATTTTGTTCTCTTTTGAAGAGAAGTCTTGTTCTTAATCTTTGTCAGGGCAGACCCAGATTGGCCTCTATTTCAGAGCTAATTTAACATCACTATTCCCTTCTAAAGACTACCTAATACCATGGTGTTATGAGATCTCTCTATTCTGGCTAATAGCATGAACATTCCTAGCCCTGTATAAGCTCCAAGAATTGTTTGGTTTACTGCTTTCTGGTTACCTCTGGGAGTTTCTTATGATACACTTTTGCACAAATCAGTGCCAGCCAAAGGCTTGAGGAGGTCCCTCTAAAGGTCTATGGGGCTTGGGTTCTCTCTCTTTCCCTTATTTATTTATTTGTTTATTTATTTATTTTTGTACTGAGGATAGAACCCAGGGGCACTGTACCCTGGGTTCAGTGAGCCGCATTTCCAGCCCTTTTTATTTTTTATTTTGAGACAGGGTCTCACTAAGTTTCTAAGGGCTTCACTAGATTGCTAAGGTTGATTTTGAACTTGCAATCCTCCTGGCTCAGCCTCCCAAGTAGTTAGGATTACAGGTGTTCGCCACTGCACTTGGCACTCTCTCTCTTATCTTGCACTCTGTTTCACAAATTCTGGCAGCCTTAGCCTCCTTGAATTCCAACCTTGTCTCCTAAACTTAGTGACACCCTTGGGCTCTGCTTCAGCTGTCTCCAGGCAGTAGTCTAGGGCACTTGTGAGACTCAACTCATTCATTTCTCTTCCTCAGAGATCTTCCTCTTATACTACCTGCTGTTCAATGTTTGACAACAGTTGTTGTTGAGGGACGTCTTGGACAAGATGGTGCCTGGCAGTGAGCCAAAGGGCTGGACAGAACAAGTTGTTTCATATATTTTGTTCAATTTTCTAATTATTTGTGTGTGCAGAGGGGGCAATCTCTATAGCAATTTATCCTTCCTGGGCAGAAGCAAAAATCCCTCACTAATCCTTTTAAAACCCAGAGTTAGAATTCAGTCATACACTTAACATATTGAATATTAATTTGGCTTCATAATTCAAACTTTTATTTGTATCTAGCTTTATTTTAAAAATTAACAGACTTCCAATATTTGAGTGACAACTTGACGACCAAATGAAGAAAACTCTCAGTTCTCAATTTTAATGGTTTGAAAGAAATTGGGTCTGTGGAAGGAGATTTTCTCAGGAATCTTTTGCCAAACCAGGGAGAAAGGATCTAGGAGCATTGAAAGGACAGGAAGAGGCCAGATGTGGCTGGAGCAGAGGGAGAGGGGAATACAGTAGTACAAACTGAGATTGGAGAACGCGCCAGACACCAGATCACGCAGGGCCTTGGAAGGCAGAGTGAGGAATTAGGATCTTATTCTGAGTGCACTGGGGGTCACTGAAAGATTTGAAACAAGGGACTGGCACAATCTGGTCTGTGTGTGTGTGTGTGTGTGTGTGTGTGTGTGTGTGTGTGTGTGTATAGTAGGGACTGAACCTAGTAGCATTCTACCATTAAATTGTATCCCCATCTCCTTTTCTTTTTTATTTTGAGATAGGATCTGGTTAAATCCTGGAGGCTGGCTGCCAATTTGTAATCCTTCTATCTCAAGCTTCTAAGTTGCTGGGACTACCAGTGTGCCCCACTGTGCCTGGCTACAATCTGACTCTGAAGAGCATTCTGCTGTGTGAACAATGGGTTCCAGGGGCAAAAGGCAGAAACTGACCCCTTGTGAAGGTGCTGTTGTAATCAGAGTGGATAAAGGGTAGCCCGAACAAAGGTAGAGAGAGTAGAAGTAGACAGAAGTGGATAGGGTCTAGCTATGTTCTGCTGGAAGCTGGAGAAATAACAAATGCATAAAAGAGATAGGATCCTGGCCATGCAGGGTCTACCGATGAATGCAGCAGTATATTGTTAACATCTGGGGGGTTACAGACCCCTTTGAGAATTGCATGGAAGCCACAGGCCCTCACCAACAAGGAAAACCATTTTTGTGTCATTTTATGAAACAACATTTTTGTGTCATTTTATGAATTTTGTTTTGTTTTGTTTTTTGTGCTGCTAGGGATTGAACTCAGGGCCTTTTGCATGCAAGGCAAAAACTCTACCAACTGAGCTATATCCCCAGCCCCATTTTATGAATATTTTAATGATAAATTCACCTAGTAGATATTAAAGGAAGAGCAGAAGTTCCCTTGTGTGTGGAGGACTAGCACAGATAGAATTATGGAGAAATGAGGGTAAATCACAGGAATAAGCAGGGAGCCACCTGGGCTGTAGTAGAAGATGCTCATGAGGAAAAGTGATAGGGCATAGGCTGGCACTGCCTCAAGTCAATCTTCAGAACTGTGCTGAGGTTAGAAGCCTGGTTCTTGCCCTGGCTGAAAGTGATACAGGAGACAGAGTGGTTAATCAGCGCTAAGGGCTGGATGTTGGTACCCCTGGAAATAATGCCTCTCTTGAAACCTAATCATCCATATGATGGTATTTGGGTGGTTACTGTGGAATTCTGTCCCAGCCTCTAGCTGGCTGTTCCTCCTGCCTCAGTTTCTTCATCTGTACTTCAGACATCATCATCATCATGCCTCAGAGTTAAGCCAGGTAAGTCAATCAACACAGGGCCTAGCACACGAAAAGAATTTGGAACTATGCTATTTTTTAAAAACTGTCAATACTGTTTTTGCAGTGGAAACCCGAAGCAGCTTAGCATGCGCAACACTAAGCTAAGGTTGGCCGGCGGTAGAATTCTTGGCAATAAATAGGGATCTTTAGGTTCGCTTTGGCTTGCCTTACCGCCAATAGACACTAGAGGGTGCTGCATGCTCAGAAAGCGGCTTTTTTTTTTTTTTTTTTTTTTTTTTTTCAGGTGCAGAGACCTGCCAAGAGAACGTTGGTCCTACCCGCCCTGAAACTTCCTCTTTGGGTCTGATGATTCACAGTGGAGAATTAGCTGCTGCCAACTTGGCTCGAAACTAAGGACTTTGAGGAAAAACAGGAGAGAACAGCAAGCAGCTGTATGGAACAGAAACGTGGCTCCCTCAAAATTTTGCCAATTGCCTTTCTGTTCTGTGACCTGGAAGGCTGGGGCAGTGTCTTATGCATCCATGAGCCCCAGAGCCTAAAACACATATTGTCTGGCAGCCAGTTAGCGGATTGTAGATATTTATGGAAGAGAACCATCCAATGGGAACGTCTGAGACCTAAATAATTATAATTACAAACTGGTAAGGGCGGGCACGGGTTGCTCCTGAGCACTGCAGGAGAACCCAGAAGGAAGAGGGATGGGATGGTTGGCCAGAATGACTTCCTTAAATTCAGGGTTTTGAGTTCTTTGGAGAGTACACAGAAAATATATTTTCTTCCACGTCTGGTTTTTGGATATTTAGAAACAGCTTCACACTCCATTTCCTCCAGGTTTTTCCTGTGGAATAATTCCTAAGCTTTTCACCAAGTTGATGGTTCTCTGCAGAATTGTAGGATGGTAGATAATAGTTTATACCTACTGGGTTCATCTCCTCCTATTATCTTTATTACCTCAATTAATTATATCTTTATCTCATTTAATCCTCACAACAACCCTGTGAGGCTAAGGTTACTACTGCATTTTACAGATGTGGGTAACAGGTTTTATAACTGGCCCAAGATCATGCCATTAGGGAGTGGCAGGACCAGTATTTGAACCTAGACAATCTACCTTCAAAAGATGCTTTCAAAACTTTTTTCTTGTGGGACATGGCGGCAATAAATAGGCCTGTAATCCCTGTGATTCTGGAGGCTGAGATAAGAGGATTGCAAGTTCAAGGCCAGCCTCAGCAACTTAGTGAGACCCTGTCTCAAAATTTTAAAAATAAAAACCTTTTTTGCTTAAAAGAAGAACAACAACTGACAGCTAAAGGGCACCAGAGAATCTGTGTTTTACATTTATTAGTTTAATTCATTTAATTTTTTTTTTTTTTTTTTTTTTTTTTTTTTTTTTTTTTTTTTTGTACTGGTGATTGAACCCAGGGCGCTTTACCACTGGGCTACATCCCTAGTCCTTTTTTAAAAATTTTTTATTTTAGTTGTAGATGGACACAATATCTTTATTTCATTTATTTATTTTTATGTGGTGCTAAGGCTCTAACCCAGTGCCTCACACATGCTAGGCAAGCGCTCTACCACTGAGCCACAACCCCAGTCCCTAAGTCATTTAATTTTGACACCTCTTTGGACCCCTGTGTCCCATCATCTATAAAAATTAACACAAAATAGATCAACGTTCTAAATGTAAAACTATGAAACACTTGGAAAAAACCAGAAGTATACCTGAGCTACATCTATCTCCAGCCCTTTTTATTATTTTATTTTATTTTGACACAGGGTTTCGCTAAGTTGTCCAGTCTAGACTCAACTTGCAGTCCTCCTGCTTCAACCTCCTAAGTAGCTGGGATTGCAGGTGCGCATCTGATCTCTTTATTTTCTTCACTATTATTGAGGCTCCCAAAGACTTTTTTGTTTATGTATCTGGTTTTGTTTTTATGTTCACTATCCATTGACATTTACTATGATAAAATTAAAAACAAGGGCTGAGGATAGAGTTCAGTGGTAGAGCATGTGCTCAGCATGCATGAGGCCCTGGGCTTAATCCCCAGCACCTCAAGAAAATAATAAAAATAAAATTTAAAAAACCCGAGCGGGATGGGGATGAAGCTCAGTGTTAGCGCACTTGCCTAGGATATGCAAGGCCCTGGATTAGACTCCCAACAATACAAAAAAGGAAAAAAAACTGAGAAAATTTTCTAAAATATTTATTAACTCATTTAAAGTAGCATTCACAAATTATATATGTTAACATAAGTAATTGTTTATGCAAAATTTATCTTCCAAAGCAAAAAATAAAAGAATGACATCGTTTTGCATTTTTGCAAATCTTTTGAATGACTGACCTAATAAAAATGGGTAGATTATCATATCTGGTTCTTCCTATATTCAACCTGTTGAAATCTATTGTTTTGATTAAGATAATATGAAAATACTCTGACTTCACAAAAATATATAATTGGAAAATGGGGGAAATATTTTAATAGTCTTTGTACATATTTTTCTTAGACAACACACCAAAACTAGACAAGTGGTAGTTTGTTTTGTTTTGTTTTGCAGTTCTGGGGTTGAACCCATGGCCTTGTGCACCCTAAGCAAGCATTCTACCAATGAGGCATTGTGGGGGTTCTCTCTGCCATGTCCTGCATGGAGGAGAAAAGGGTTAACTGCTGGAGGAGGATGTTGGTGGTTTTTCTATCTATTATCCAAAAAACTTATCTACTCAATGAACACACAAGAGCTAATACTCTTTTCACATGAGACAGGTCATGATGGGTCTGTCCATACCAGCTCTGGCTTTTTATAACAATATGGAGTCACCCAACTCTCCTTTATTTCTAATATACAGGTAAAGGGGGCAAGGACCCGGAGGAGATTCTTCTGTGATGGACAGGACAGGGTGGAGTTATGGAAGTCATTTTCTTAGGGGGGAAATTCCAGGAGGAGACAGGGAACCACAACCACACAGTGCCACATGCTTCCTGGCAATTCCTAGAAGCCAGGTCTCAGTATCCCATGGCTCAGCCTAGTCTGATTCTGCTAAATAAGGACAGCTTCCCACAAGGCATGGTGGCAGACAACTGTAATACCAGAGACTCAGGAGTCTAAGGCAGGAGGATTGCAAGTTTGAGGGCAGCCTCAGCAACTTGATGAGACCCTGTTTCAAAATAAAAAAAAAAATAAGTCTGGGGGTGTAACTCAATAGTAAAGTGCCCCCAGATTCAATCCCCAGTACTGGGGGCAAAAAAAAAAAGCAAACACTCTACTACCGAACTACACCCCCAGTTCAACTGGTAGTTTCTTAAAGGTTTCTTGCAATGAGTAACCTGAAACCATGAAACCATATCAATGAACTCTTCATTCTCTTTACAGTAAAATCTACTGGTCTATTGTGTTCTTTGAATGGACACTTTATCCATACATGATTTTGTAACATTGTGCAGGGGTGTTTTAAAAAATATTTGTGTCACTGATTCTGTTGCTTCTCAAAATACTGATGCATTTCATGATTAATATTAAAATATTAAAATTCACATTCATTAATATCACCACAAGCTCATCAAAAGAGTCTACATATTTGGAAAGCTTCCAAGCTTTTGGTAGCAGATATAAGTTTTCCAAAATTCCAATATTTGCTTTAAAATTTGAATTTTTTAATTGGAAATAAATACTTCCAATTGTTTTCCTTAAAAGAAATCTTTTTTTTTTTCATTTTTCCAAAAAAAAAAAAAAATGCCTTCCACATTCCCAAGTCTGAATTAACAGGTATTTCTTTCTATGAATAACTATTTCAAGTAAAAATGGTGTTCCTTGAAAAAAGTCTCTAGCTTAATTTGTAACTAAAATGATTACACAGTAAGCTAAGCATGGTAGCATATACCTATAATCCCAGCATCTCAGTAGACTGAAGCAGGAGGGTTGTAAGTTCCAGGACAGCCTCAGTAATTTAGCAAGATCCTTAGCAACTTAGTGAGACTGTTTCAAAATAAAAAAAAAATTTTTTTAATGAACTGGGGATACAGCTTAGTGGTAAAGCACCTCTGGGTTCAATCCCCAGTACCAAAAATAATTTGTTTTAATAAAAAAAAAATGATTACACACAGTGCTTTTCCTCAAGACAATTACTGTACTGTGGTAGATATTGGAAGTACTTTATGTGTATTTCTGAGTTCATACACTCTGATTTCATTAATCTCCAGGTTGAGATTAATAAAATTAATCACTTGTATTATTTCATCAAGGGCATTCTTTGGTGAAACTGGCTTTAGTTTTACCTTTCTACTGTCCTACTGGTAGAGAATATAATATCTATAAATACAATTTGTTGCTATAAGAGTTCTTGCATTGTCATTGCCAAGAATGTCAATATCAATGCAGGAAAAAAGACAAGTCCTAGTATTTGACCCTGCAGACTCAGAAAGAGTCTGAATCTCCCCTAGAGGCCATGGATCCACTTGGTTCATTCATTCTTTCTTTCAAACATTTGAACACAGCACTTCAATGTGGTAGGCCCTGTCTTAGGCCCCAGAGACACAGAGGGAAACAAGACGAGTTCTGTAACCCCTGTTATAGAACTGGCTTTCTCATGAGGAAACAGAACACATGCACACATAGATAAATCCAGAAATTTGCAGGAATAAGTACCAGAGTAGTCAGGGAAGACCTCTCAGAGGGGATGTTTAAATTGAGACTTAATTGATGGTAAGAAGGAGACAATTTGTTGAAGTCCCTTTTAAAAAATGCGGTGCTCAAGCATGCCAAGGATTATTCTCCTTCCCCATCCCAGTGTCCACCAAAGCCCTTGCAGTCCACCCCTGGGCCTGCAAGTCACACCATATTAAGAAGGCATAAATAGATGGGCTCGGTGGTGCACGCCTGTAATCCCAGCGGCACTGGAGGCTGAGACAGAAGGATCACAAGTTCAAAGTCAGCCTCAGCAATTTAGCAAGGCACTAAGCAACTCAGTGAGACCCTGTCTCTAAATAAAATACAAACACAGGGCTGGGGATGTGGCTCAGAGGTTAAGTGCCTCTGAGTTCAATCCCTGTTACCAAAAAAAATTTTTTTAATAAAAATAAAGGAAGGCATAAATAATAATATACTGGGTTAGAAAGGGTCAAAAACCTGCATTCTGATCCTATATTCCTATCTGAGCTTCAAGTCCCAAGTTTCTTATTCTGAAAATGAGAAAAGTACTGTTTCTGGGCCCACTTCAAAAAGCCAGGGTGGAGTTCAGGTGACCCAAGGAGGCACTGACAGGTTCTGCATACATTGTAAATGTGTTGCCCACTCCTGTCAGGCTCAACTGCCCTCTCTAGCAGGTAACCCAGACTCCTCGTCTGCAGATCAGCTCCTCCCTCACTTTCCACAAAAATCTTATGCCAGATTTCTTTTCTTTTCTTTCTTTTTTTCTTTCTTTTTAAAACTGGGGATTGAATCTCACGGGTACTTTACCACTGAGCTATATACCCAGTCCTTTTTATTTTTTATTTTGAGGCAGGGTCTCACTAAGTTGCTCAGGCTGGCCTTGAACTTGCAGTCCTCCCATCTCAGTCTCCCAGGTCATCCGGATTACAGGCATGTATCCCTTGCCTGGCTCTCAGATTTCTTCCATTCCAAATGGATATTCTTGATTTGGGGAGATGAGGAAGGATCAGACATCAATCCTTATTTTTGAAAGTATGTTGTTACTTTCTGAAGATTATTAAAATCTTTTCAAATCTTACCTCCTAAATCAATATTTTTTAATTGCTAACAAGCCTATCTTTATTGTTGTTGTTTTTAATCCAAGTTATAAGGGGGAAATATGCTGAGCCCTGTACTAGATGCTAGAGACCCCCCTCGTGCTGGGTTGCTGTTGGGCTGTTCTCTGTTTTACAAACTTGGCGTGACTATGTGGACCACGTATCATACCCAGCGTGTTTTCTGGCTGTTCAGGGACACGTGTCCCATGTTTGAGCTGAACTGCACACGGGGTTTCCTGCAGAATACTCCTCCAAAATTTTCTTTTATATTAAGAAATGCACGTAGTCTTATTCAGAAAGGCTGTTTTCTTTGACTCTAGGTGTTTCGCTAATGTCATTGAGCAAAGAGGAGCGCATGCAGGTGCCAAGCCACGTAGACTAGTGGCTTTCCAGTTTTGTTTTGTTTTGTTTCGTTTCGTTTTGATTTAAGCAGTCCTGGCCAAGGAAAGTAAAGAGCAGAGAGAGAAGAGAGGAAGAAGCTTTGGGGATCTCAGTTCTGCAGTTAACCCCTCTGTCAGGACTCAGATCCTGACCCGATGCGGGCTGGAGTGGGGATGTGTTTGGTGCCAGTGTCTCCTCTGTGGGAAAGCCAGTAGTTCTTTGGTTTAGCGTTGGTTCATCTGCCCCACGCAAGGATTGGCTTCAGCCCTAAAGCACTGGGTGACTAAGATGGAAGTCAGGTCGCAAGGTTCTGGGAGAGGGGCGCGCGGTGTGATGAGCCTTGGCTGACTGGTTCCTACTCCACCATCCTCTACACTATGGGAGTTCGCCGGTGCCTCGTCCCCTCTGGCGGCCGGCAGGGGTCAGTGTTGGGCCGCAGGTGAGGTGGCAGACGCCAGATGCTGAATGTTTCCTCTGGTTGGATCTTGTGCTCACCAACCTGTCGGGTATCCTTCCCCAGTCCCATCTTTCCTGATCCCTCGGGTTGTCTTTTCCAAACACCATGTCTGCACCCCTTTGTAGGCATACGTAGTTGAACCTTTGGATAATTACTTCTTAGTTTCATACCAGATAGAGGTACCACACTGGAAAGAGAAGTTGGCATGGAGTCAGAAGATCTGGGTTCAAGTTTCTGCTCTGCTAGCTACTGTTGTGTGATCTTGGGCAAATCACTTTAATGCTCAGTGTCAAGTTTCTCTTCTTCAAAAATGAGCAAATGACAGTAAGAATGGCTGTTTTACCATGTGCCAAGGATTTATATGCTATATACTAAGTGTATTACCATTTCAGGGCTTAAGATGAGGAAAGTGGGGGCTCTGGGAGACCAATAGCAGCAGAAAGTACAGAGCTGGCATCTGAACTCAGGTCTCTCTCTCTTATCAAGTTATTCTACCTTGAAGGGCCACGGTGAGAATTTAAATGTGAAAATTATATTGTCATTCTCTGGCAATTTGGATGGATCTCAGTGAGTGCCCTCTCCTACTAACAGGGGAATAAGGGGAACTCACTTTCCAATTGTTAGAAACATCCTCAATTAGTGGGCCGTGAAAGAAGCCAGTGCATTAGAATACAAACCCCAGAAGGGCAGGTGTCTCATCTGTCTTGCTCAATGCTCTGAGTCTCTTCTTACACAGCATGGTTCCTGATACATAGTAGATGCACAACAAATATGAAAAGAATATAAATCTCTATGCTTCCTCCATTCATTCTAAGATAAATCTTAATTCAGAATCATTTTTCATATCAACTATTCAATTACCAAGCAAGTGACACTAATTACTGTCTAATGGCCATTGTCAAGTTTAATTAAAGGTTTTATTGGATCTCCTAAAACTCCTACAACACTTTCATTATCTAAATCACAGAGATTTAATAACAATCATTTTATTAGTATGTTCATAAGATAAATTGAGTAAATGATCTTAATGACTCATCTTTATGACTTATGACATTGAGAATAAGATATGGGGAAATGACAAATGTAATAACACTGAAGTATCTGAGAAAATGCAGTGGGCATGTGACTCAGAATTTTCCAAAAAATCTCTTTTATGGTCCCTAGGAACTTTGGAAATCCTATGCCTCATATCCCTCCTCATTCTACTCCGATAATTTATTATTAAAGCAATTTTGAAGACCTCGATGCTCTTGGTGTTCATAGGCCTAAAAAACAAATCTTATGCAGATGTGTGAATATTGATCAATAAGATAGCAGCAACATAAGGGTAGAGACTGGGTAGCCTGCAGTTTAGAAACAGGCATATGCTTAGAGAGGGAATCTGGAAAATAAATACAGCTTGCATATCCAGATCCCTAGAAGTCCATTTTAGAATGACAACAAGTTGGGTATGGTGGCACATGCCTGTCATCCCAGCGACTCCTGAGGCTGAGGCAGGAGTATCAAAGTTCAAGGCCAGTCTCAGCAACTTAACCAAGATTCTAAGCAACTTAGTGAGACTCTGTCTCAAAATCAAATAAAAAGGGCTGGGGGTGTGGCTTAGTAGTTTTGTTTTGTATTGTTGCCCCTGGGTTCAATCCCTGGTACCAAAAAATAAATAAAAATAAAAATGACAACACAGTACAATCAAAATCCATGGGTCTTTTTTATCTTTGTTTTTTTTCCCCAGTGGTACAGGTCAAAGAGCAAAAGACCAGGCGGAGATCACTTATCCTAGTCCTTCAGCTCCAGTTTCCTGAATTCTAAATTCGGTTAGTATTCTCCAACTTCTCTGACACTGCTTTTATTTTGGTTGTAAATTCTTCTGTTGCTTCTCCTTCCCCCTGGTAGACTCTATCCTCTGACTTTTATTTTTCTCCTGCTACCCTGTCTTGTTGGCCTCACACATTTATGAACCAAACTGCTGCCTGCATGGGGTAATTCCCAGATGTATGTATTTACTATTCTTCTTTACAACAACTTTCGATCAGGCCTCCATCCTTGACCAATCAACTGCAGCTAGGGAAGTGGAGACTGTGTGAACAAAGAAACCACCATTAGGATCACAGAGATCAGGTAGGGAAAGGAGAATTTACCAGCAAAAGTCAGGGGAGGAACACTGGACAGAGCACACTGAATGATTGACAGTTGAGGTCTTTTCTCCTTGGACACTCCCACAGTGATATCGTACAATCTTTGCCTATACTTACCATCTTCCTCTGAAAACTGAAATCTCCTGTTCTAACCTCAATGAATGAGACCACTATACACCAAGTTACCCCAGCTAGAGATTTGAGAATCATTCTAGAATCTTCCATCTGTATCACACCACCAATACATCTAATTAATCAAGTCTTTCTAATTTTGCGCCCTGCATACTTCTCCTGTCCATTCCTACCACCATTTTCTGAGACCAGGACTTCCATATTGTTGCTTCACTCATATGAGGATTTTTTTCCTCATCTGCTTGACAGAGGCTGACACATCTGTATTCCAGCTTGTAGGAAAGAGGAAGAGACTGTGGAAAAATACATGCTCAGTATCTGAAAGCTCAGACTAAAAGTGGCCTTCATCACTTCTGCTCATATTCTGTGGTGAAAACTTAGTCACATACCCACCCTTAGTTGAAAGGGAAGCTGGAAATGTGTCTTCATTTGAGTGGCCATGTGCTATATAAGTTCCACTACCCCTTATCTCCAAGTTTTGAAATTCCTAACATTCTGAAAAGCTTTTTGTTAAGTTAGGCACAAACTCATGTGGTGACAAAATCTGTCTTGAGATGACATGAGGAATTTATAGAGGCATCTATAAAGACTATTTATAGTCTTTATTCAACCTACTTAAAATGAATATTTTTGTTGCAGAAGTGCCAATATATTTGATGAAGTTCTCTCCAGAGCTCACTGGGTAATTATTAATATGCAATGTATGTAGCATATTACCTTTCTGAAATGGAATAAATCTAAAATTCAAGCCCCCCCTACTTTGGAGGACACTGATTTGTCATTTTTTAAAGTGGTTCTTGCCCCCTAGGTGAGGAATCTTTGGATCCCCCACCACAGGAGCACCTCCCAACCCTAGATCATGTCCCAGGTACCTGGACGCTGGTATTTGCTGCCCAAATCCTAACAGCTCTGAAGGCCTCTGTAATAGGTCTACCTTCTGGACAGAAGAGTGTGCCACTGTCATATGCCCAACGTTGTGGGGTGCAATTTTAAGAACAGACTGATCACCACTGAGAAGTCCAAATCTAAGAGTCTTTATTGGACGGCTGGTTGACTGTCTCACACAATGCCCAAAATGGCTATTGGGAGAACAGCCCTGATCATAGGGTTGCTGGGGTTTTTATACCACAAATTAGTACATCAATCATACGTATCTGTTGCTATGATTCAAAACTACAAATTAGCATCATGAGATCTAAAATCATAAGCAGAAGGGGAAATGGGTCCAAACGACCTTAGTTGGGTACAAGTTAAAGAATGGTTACTAACATCTAGACAATCGCTGTTGACATGGTACATTGTCTAAGAAAAATAGGAATCACAAGGAGAACAATTTTACATTATATAAGAATTGCCATTTTGTGTTGTCAGACATGCTATGCTAAGCAACTGTTGATAGGTACAGAGGCGGGGTGTTTCCACAGGAGAAGCATTTCCTACATAACATGGAGTCTCAGGTAAAATGGAGTCTGTTTAGTTATAGAAACTGGCCTATGACTTTTCCATGGAGTCAAATATGTCAACCCATCACACCTAAGATGTGACCAAAGAGCAACAGTTTGCAGCAGGAATGCATGCAAGCTGATTGTGCAAATTAAGATGTCTTAAGAAGATAAAATTGGTGGGGGGGGTGGATAACAGAATGAATCAAAAACTATTACCCTAGGTAAATGTATATTACAAAACAGTATACCTCTACTTCATATACAAACAGAGAAACAAGATGTATCCCATTTGTTTACAATAAAAATGAATTTAAAAAAGATAAAATTGAGTGTGTAAAAAGAAAAGGATTTGATGCAATCATCAAAAATTGTAAACTTGTTCTGATAAGATCTGTCAAGGTAGGACTGAACACAGTTATTTTACAGCTGATAACTTCATTTACACACTTCAAATATTTTGGACATGGATGTGCGAACTTCCGTTTGTATTCTTGCACCAGGCCCTGCAATTTCAGGTGAGTCTGTACATCAACCGCACAAGTTTGGAGAGGGATGGTGCACTTGTGCTATGAAAGAAAAGGACAATGGAAATCACAGCTCCTTTCCCAGCACCTTGTAGATACGAAGTACAGATTGAACTGAGACAGGGATAACAAGAAGCCCACAGAGCTTTGGGGGGCAATCAAGGGATATGGTATGTGAACATACTGTGTAATTTATGAAAGACTCTCCAAATGTGAATGATGGTAATCATGATGATTACAGAGTGCGATTTGGGAAAAGAGGAAGGTCAGGAAAATCGTAGATCTAGGAAACATGATCTAGGAAAAGTAGAATTTTATTAAACCTGTACATCAATTTTAGGAGACTTGAACATCTTTGCTGCTTTGAGTCTTCAAGTTCATGAACACGGAAAGTCTCTTCATTCATTTAGATCGTCCTTGATTTCTTTCATCAATATTGTATAATTTTCGGCATCAAGTCTTGTTCATGTTTTGCTAGATTTGCATGTAAATATTTCGTTTTCTTAGTGAATTTATATGATATATAAATTTGAGGGTTCATTGCTAGTAGATAGTATATAGGAATACAATCGATTGTTGTGTTTTCCTTGTGACCTGCTGAACTCATTCATTATTTCTAGGATGTATTATGTGTGCGTGTGTGCATGTGTGTGTAGATAATCATGTCATCTGCAAATAGAGACAGTTTTACCTCTTCATTTTCAATTCATGTGCCTTTTATGTCCACTGCTGCTGCTGTTGCTGCCTCTCCTCCTCCTCCTCCTCCTCCTCCTCCTCCTCCTCCTCCTCCTCCTCCTCCTCCTCCTCCTCCTCCTCCTTGTACTGGGGATTGAATCCAGGGATGCTTAACCACTGAGCTACATTCCCAGTCATATATTTTAAACTTTTTTTATTTTGAGAAAGGGCTTGGATAAGTTGCTGACGTGGGCTTCCAACTTGCAATCCTCCTGCCTCAGCCTCAGGAGTTGCTAGGATTTGGGATTACAGGCATGCTTCACTGTGCCTGGCTTCTTTATACTCTTAATAGGGTAGATTACACTGATTGATTTGTTAAATGTTGAATCAGCCTTGCATCCATGAAATAAACCCTACCTGGTTATGGCATATAATTCTTTTTATGTGTTTTATATGTTATTGAATTCCATTTGAAAATCTTTATTTAAATTTTTATTTATTTACTTATTTATTTTGCAGCCCTGGGATTGAACCCAAGGGTACTCTACCACTGAACTACATCTCCAGTCCTTTTTTATGAAACAGGACCACAATAAATTGCTGAGGCTAACCTTGAGCTTGAAATCCTCCAATCCCAGCTAATCTCTGAGTAGATTGGACTATAAGCATGCAACACTGCTCCTGACTACTTGTTAATGTTTTGTTAAGGATTTTTTTTTTTTCATCAAAATCATGAAGGATACTGGTCTTTAGGGGTTTTTCATACTGTTTTTAACTCTTTTTTTTCTGAGAATCTCTGTCTCTTTATTGAAATGATCTTTTGCTTCCTGCAGTTGCTCTTTCAACTGCTTATTGGAGTGATCATTCATTGCCTGCATTTGCTCTCTTACCTCATCCTTTGCTTCATGAATCATTTTAATTATGTATATTCTGAACTCCTTTTCTGACATATCTTCTACCATGCTGTCACTGGATTCTATTAATACAGAATCTAGGTTTGTTTGGATCATTTTCTCCCTTGTTTTTTCATGTTGTTCATGTATCTTCCCCTCTAGCAGTGCAGATCTGGGGTATTGCAGTTCCCACCCTATAGGCTCTAGGTTTCCAAAACCATTTCTTTAAGGGAGAGATCAATATTAGCAGTGCCCAATACAGACAATATGCAACCCTAAACCAAAGAGCCCTTGTGAAGATGTTAGCAATATTTTCATAATAAACAGAATGAGTTCAATTATTATCTACAGTATAACAAATAGATCTGCAATAAGGTCTGCAGTTTCCAATGGAGGACAAAGAGGATAGGGAGGGGTGTAGGATGTAGCTGTTAATGGGATAAGAAAAGAGTATATAGAAGTTCTACATCGTAGAAAGAGTGAAAGTGTAATCAAAAGAAATTGGTTGTTAGCATGAGAAAAGGGAGAAAGAGATTCTGAGGAAACAGGTAAACAAAAGGAAAATAGAGTGAGGAAAGTAAAGAAATAAAAACTTAAAATTTTTCAAAAAGGAGAAAAAAAAATCTATGCTATAACACTCATATACTATTCAAAACTCCCAATCTTCAGTAGCCTGATGTACGAGAGGTACCTAACAATGAGCTTCCAGTCTCCAGCAGGCATCTCAGGATGAGATTTGCCCCATCTAAAGATGGGAGTTACTGCTTCCAGGATAATCCAAGATGGCCACTCTGGCTTCCAAATATGTTGGCAAATGGGGAGCTACAGCTCAGGGGGGTGGGGGGGGTGTGGTCGGTTGGAGGTCCTGGAGGTGGGGTGTGTTTGATCAGGCAGGGGTCCTGAAGGCGGGGTGTGGTCGGTCTGTTTGAGGGATCCTGGAGGGGGCTGCAGTCAGTCGGTCTGGGGGTCCTGGTGGCCAGGAAGCAGTCAGTCCGTCTGGGGGTCCCTGAGGCAGGGAGTGGTCAGTCAGGTTGAGGGGTCCTGAAGACAGGGCTCAGTCAGTCTGGCCAGGGGTCCTACAGGTCCTGGCTGTTATCTCAAAATGGTGGCAGGCACATGTAACCAAACCTGCAGGTACTGTGACAATGGACTTCCAAGCAATAGCAGGCAGCTGGTGCTCCACTGGCAGTCTGCAGTCGGTCTGCTGGCTGCTGTCAGATGATCTGGCAGGTGAATCTCCAGCAGTGGGTGTTGGGTAGGTGAAAGGCAGGTGATGGGCGGGGAAGAGGCAGGCAAATAGCAGATGATAGATGCCAGTCAGTGAGCAGTCTCATTCAAAAAGTAGTCGATATGCTGGCAGACTGCAGGTGATTGCAGTAGACAAATAGGGTAAAAAGCAGGGGATCGATAAGCTGCAAAAATTGCATCACCAAGAAACAGATATCCTCTGCTTGAAACCCGAGTTATGGAGCAACAAGGAGCACAGCCTCCCTCTAGTCCACCATCTTGGATCTCCCCTTAAATGTTTTTTTATTAGGATAATATTAACTTCATAAAATTAATTGGGAGATAGTCCCTCCTCTTTGTTTTCTGGAAGAAATTGTGCAGAATTTAATTTTTAAATGTTTGGTAGAATTCTCCATTGAAACCATCTGGACCTGGAAATATTGCAGGGGTAGGGAACATGTCTTTTATTACAAATTCAATTTCCTTAACAGTTGCAGAACTGTTCAAACTACCTATTTCATATGGTATGGTTATAGTAGTTTGTGTTTTTTGAGGAACTGATCCATTTCACTTAAGTTGCCAACTTATGTGTGTAGAGTTGTTCATAGGGTATTAATTTCCTGTGGTTGTAGTAACAAATTAACACCATTCAATGGCTTGAAACAAAAGAAAAAAATTACCCTCTAACAGTTCTGGAAGCCAGAAGCTTCAAAAGCCTTCAAAGTTAATATCAAAAGACCAAAATTAAGGAGTTGGCGGGTTTATACCTTCTAAAATCTCTTGGGGCGAATTTTTCTTGTCTCTTCCAGCTTCCTGTAGCAACTAACATTCCTTGGCTTATGTCCACATTACTTCAACCTCTGTCTCCACAATCACATGACCTTCTTCTCCTCTGTGTGTGTGTGTCAAATCTTCTGTTTCTTATAGAGATACTCCTATGTACTTAGAGCCAATGGGGATGATTTCTTCATCTCAAAATCCTTAGTAAGGGATTGTGGCTCAATGGTAGAGTGTTTTTCTGTCATGCATGAGACCCTGGGTTCAATTCCCAGTACCATATACAAAAAAATCCTTAGTAAATCACATCTGCAAAGACCTTTATTTTTTTCCTTTTTGCTATACTCAGGTCGCTCTCTCTCTCTCTCTCTCTCTCTCTCTCTCTCTCTCTCTCTCAGCTACATCCCTGCTCCTTTAAAAATATATATATACATATATTTTGTTTTGAGACAGCGTTTTACTAAGTTTCCCAGTGGGGCGTGAACTTGAAATCTTGAGCAGCTGGGATTATAAGCATGTGCCACTAAACCTGGCAAAGACTCTTTTTTTTAAAATTTAATTCATTTATTTATATGTGGTGCTGAGCATCAAACCCAGTGCCTCACACATGCTAGGCAAGCACTCTGCCACTGAGCCACAACTCCAGCCCCCCCCCTCTTTTTAAACGTGTCAGTCTTATGAGAGATTTACTGATTTTTTTCAAACAACCAGGTCCCTGTTCATTGATTTTCTCTTGTTCTTTTCAGTTTTCTGTTTGTTTCTTTTTCTGGTTTTAATTCCATGGATTTCTGTTCATGTTATTTCCTTCCTTCTGATTGATTGGGATTTGTTTATTTTCCCTAGGTTCTTGAGGTGGGAGCTTTTCTACTTTTCTAATGTGTGCATTTAGTGCTACAGATTTCCTTCTCAGCACTCCTTTAGTTGTGTCCCACAAGTGCTGATATATTATATGCTCAGTGTCATTCCGTTCAATGTTGTTTTTCCTGTTTTCATTTCAGTACCGGGGATTGAACCCAGGGCCTTGCACATGCTAGGCAAGTGCTCTACTACTGAGCTACATCGTCAGCCCCAGTTCAGTGTTATTTTTAAACTTCTCTTAAGATTTCCCTCTTTGGACTCATGGAATATATAGAAGTTCACTGTTTAGTCTCTAAGGATTTGGAGATTTTTCTGGTATCCTTTTGTTATTAACTTTTAGTTTGATTCCATTTGATTGGAGAATATACTAAATAGGATTTTAATTGTTTTAAATTTGCTGATGTTTGTTTAATGGCCCTGACTCTTGGTATGATGAGTGATTTCCAAGTGATACCTAGACATTTCACATTACATTATGAAACCCCTATCTTCCCTTGTTTTCTCTGACATTGCTTCTGCAGAAGAAAAGGGTATGTGTCACCTCTTACTGCCAACTGCCGTGGTCCCCACTTGGCCTCTATTAATACATGAAGGAGGATGTGTTCCTCATTCCTGCTCGTTGGTGCCTCCCCACGTGGTCTCAGCTGACTCTACAGTAGGAATGAATTTATAACCACTGAGTAGAAGTCCTCCCTTCCACTTGGTCTCCTCTACAAATACTCTAGTGGAAAACGGAGAGGACAGCTCCTTGCTGCCAGGTAGAGGTAAACAGCAGGTTTCCCATGCAGTTTTCATTGACATGGGGAAGCTGTAACTCACCTGCAGAGATGAAAGTCCCCGGTCACTACATGGTCTTCCCTAACAGCACCCCAGTGGTGGTGTTGGGGGACTCTGATGTAGCCTTACCTTCAAAAGAGTGGGGATCTAGGCTCCTCACTCATCCTTCACTGGTGTGGATGGGACTACAATATTTCCTATAGTGGGCGGAAGGAGTGGAGCAGTTATTGTCTAAAAACTCTGCCTTGTTGCCCTGTCCTTATCCTGGTCCTTTGGTTAGTGAGAACAGGCCTTGTTGAGACTTTTTATTTTTATTTATTTTTTTGTCCACATCCATTGTTGTTTCTAGATTATTGCTCCAAGTCTTAGTTTTAGGAAACAAAAAGAAAACTGAGAGAGCTCATCACCATGTTTTTTCTTAGGCACCAAGGTCCATAACCAATCTGCCCAATCTTGCCTTCTTTTATGCACCTTTCCTAGTCTTCTTATGATTTTTTTTTTTTTTTTTTTTTTTTTTTTTTTTTTTTTTTGGTACCAGGGATTGAACCCAGGGGCACTTAACCACTCAGCCACATCCCCAGCCCTTTTTATTTGTTATTTTGAGACAGGGTCTCACTAAGTTCCTTGGGCCTCTTTAAATTGCTGAGGCTGACCTCGAACTTACAATTCTCCTGCCTCAGCCTCCCAAGTCACTGGGATTGCAAGTGTGCACCACCACACCTGGCTTATGTTTTTGGATTTTTTTTAATTTTTAATAAATAATATCCAGAATTCTTGGCTGTATTTAGAAGAAGGAATAGAAAAAAGTATATATCCTTATCTTCTTAGAAGTTGAATTCTCTGCCTCCTTGGTTTTAAACAAGTCAAACTCAAGAGAGGTCAAACAGAAAGCAATTTGTTTTTTCTTTGTTTTTTCATACCAAATCCTTTCAATCTAGCAGTGGCCTCATTCTTCCTCTGAATAAAATCTCAGGCAGATCCACAACCTTTTTAGTCACTTTCAGCTATAAATATGAGGAGGAGAGTGTGTTTATGTTAATCTCAATTCTTTGAACTCCTTTTCAATTTAATTTTTCACCTTCTCAAAATTTGAACCTACTTCTAGGCCTGCTATGATGGGAAAGTGAGGGGTCTTTATTTTCTTGTTTACTATTTCCCCCTTCTTATTCTTTTACCTTATTTCTTCTTCCTTCTTTCCTTTCTTTCTTTCTCTTTTCCTTTCTTCCTTTCTTTAGTTCAGTGCTGGGTATTGAACCTAGGACCTTACACAAGTTAGGCAAGCACTCTAACACTGAGCCACATGCCCAGCCTTCTGGTACAGTTTTATTCACATGCTGGAGCTCTCTGGTTATAATCAAAAGGCTCTTCTGTGAGGTTTTTGTTGTTGTTGTTGTTTTACTTATTTCTGGGTTTTATATGGATTCAGAATATCAATAATTTGGCATCTTTCCTTGTTGAAGCGTAACTGCCCACACCCATTTCCACTTCCACATTTGTTTGTTTACTTGCTTGTTTGCTTTGTTTATTGGTTGAACCCAGAGTCGCATGCATGCTAAGCCCATGTTCTATAACTGAGCCCCCCACTCCCAGCTCTCTGCCTGCATTTTCCCCCCAAGTTCTTTCCTGATTAGAAAGCTGGCTTCTTCCTCCTCTAGCCAAATTCTGCTCTTTCTTTGAGTTCAGACAGAAATTCTTGGAAACCTTCTACAACCACTCCAACTTTCTTCCCTTTCTGCAGCATCCTACTGCCCACCTTTTACTGTGAACTCTTGCTTCATAATGGCTAGTCTTCTCCCTGTAGTGGAGATTGGGTCCCTTGGAGTGGAGTGGAGAATGTGTTCAAGCCAGACAGCCTAGGTTCAGACCCCAAACCTGGGGCTAACTAGCTACCTAACTTTGGCAGATTATGTGACTTCTCTGAGCCTCAGTTTCCTTACGTGAAAAATGAGAAAAAATAGTTGCAATATCACTGGTTATTCTGAGGATTCTAATGGTAAAGACAAAGTAGGAAAGGGAAATGAACAGTCACAGGCATGCTATCCCCCCAAACACAGTCTTTCAGTAGTCATTGAGAAAGATGTTGCCCATCAGTCTGACCTGCTCAGGATCTTCCTGCTGGGCCCAACCCTCCTAAAGCCCTTTGGAAAGAGTCATCTCTCTTCCATCCTAACTCCTCCCAGCAGAAATAGAGATTTTTTTTCAGGGGGTTAATTATTGTGTTTTGCTTCAGGTCAGAGACAGGTGGGAAAGCCACTCCAAAGACAAGACAAGTCATTTCCTGGAAAAAAGAAGGCCACACTGAGCTCAGGGTGGCCTGGATCCTGCTTCATTTCCTGAACTGGCTTCTTAGCAGCTTATTGAACTGCCAGTAAAGCCGAGCTTATAAAAATCGACAAGCTGAGGCTCTATGGCTGCCATGGTATCCAAGCACCGGTCAGTCTGGGCTTTCATTTGCTGATGGACAACAGAGGGTGTTCCAACACATACCCTGAGTGGTAGGGGTGGGGAGAAAAATGGGAATAATGTTCTCTAGAGATTTATCTGTGGCCTCTGATGTAAATAGAGGTCATGTCTTCCCCAACCACACTTTATTTGAATTTCTTGGACCCTATGTATATTTTCTTTTACCTTTTGTGAAGCCTTAAAAATGTGAATTGTTTCAATAGTATTGTGTACACAGAGATCTCCTCAAGCTGTGTAAGGGTTAAAGATGTGTTTAAGGTCTTCTGGCAATCTATTATGATCGTAGGCTTCCAAAATTTGAAGAGAAGTAAAAAAAAAAAAAAAATCATAGTTCCCAAACCAGTTATTTTCTCATGTCCAGATGTTCAGTAGCATGCAAACCAAATGTCTGGATTATGAGCTCATTTAAAATAATTTTTTTCAATACACATCCAGATGCTCGAAACCTTACCCAGGGTACCCATTCCCCCACCTTTCCTGCTCCTCTCTTCCTGTTTTCCTTCTTATACAGCTCCCTGCATTCTCCCCCACTTCCCTTCATGCTGCAGCAGGGATAGTACGGTTCACATCCAGAAACAATACTACCCTTGACAGTTGGGTTTATCAAGGCAGATCAGGAATATCTCTAAGAAAAAAATTTGATCCCTCAAAGCTGTACCTTTCCCAGCAGACCTTAGAGCAGAGCAAAGTCAGGCCAGGGTATGAAGGAGGTTTCAGGGGCTTCAGGAAATAAGACTAGGAAGTCAAAGGAGAGTTTAGAGGAGACATATACCAGATCAGCATCTAGAGGTCTAGAGTAGAGACACTCTCAGGCTCATGACCTCAACAAGGGCAGGAACATAAGTAGAGAATAACGAAAGCATGAGGACAGGACTTTAAACGAGAGAAAGAGGTAAAAGAGGGGATAGAAATCAGACACAAGAAAAGGCACTGACTTTCCCAGGTAGTGGGTAAGAGAACAGAGCACTCTCAGCCAGATGGATTTGATTAGGGAGGACAACATGATAAAAGGCAGAATGCAACTTTCTTCCTCATTATAACAAGACTCTGTTAAATTCCTCTCCTTTGTAGATGTTCTACCAATGGAAGTGAGCAGTCCAGAGTGGGAACAGAGAGCCTCATCCTGTCTGGAGTTGGACATCCATCCTCTTTCTTGTTTCAAGACCAAAGTCCTCCTAACACCTGCTTTAACTCCTGCCTTAGTCCTTTTCCTGACTTTTCAAAACTCTCCCCACCCAGTTGGGGAAATCTGGATCCAAGACTGTACCAGCTGCATGGCCCCAGAGTTGGTAAGGAGGTAACCCAACAGAAGCTGGAGACTGGCTGTCTCCTAGTAACGGTACCCATTACCAAGAGCTGGAGAGGTAGGAGTGTTCCCACTGGACTACACAGTCCCCTCAGGCTGCACATTTCAGGCTGCCAAGGGTAGTAGTCATTGGGAATTTGACTCCTGGAGGTCAGTGGCATTGGAGCCTCAGAAAATCCAAGGAATGGGCTGAGGATATAGCTCAGTTGGTAGAGTGCTTGCCTCGCAAGTACAAGGCCCTGGGTTCAATCCCCAGTACCGCAAAAAAAAAAAAAAGAAAGAAAATCCAAGGAAGGTAGAGGATTACTCTCCTCTCTTTGGCTTCCTGCTATAGAGGTGATACTGAGGAGGGATTCCTATGCCTGGAAGGCCAGTTAACATCAAATCATCATGATCTTTGTTCTAGGGATGAGGAGCTTCCCCATCTCAGTGTAGCAGGTCCCTGATGAGATGGCTTGTCCCACCTGGGATGTGAGCCTTTGGGAAGACTTTGAGTTACCCTCTGGGCCTTTCCCAGGTGCAGGCCTTCTCTGCTTCTCCCTCTCATTCTGTTTCCCTTTTTGTCTTTTTCAGTCTGCTATCCTCCTCTTTCCTCTCATCTTCTCTATCTATTTTCCTCTCTTTTCTCCTTATTTCTCCCCATCTTTCTCTCATCCCTTCTTTTCCCCTCCCCTTTTTGCTGCTTCCTGGCCCTCCATATATCAAGTGGAGTTTACAACCTTCTTCAGGGGCAGCCCTGCCACCCGCCATAGGGCTGATGAGCTGATGACAGTTCATGGATGCTCTCATTTCATAAATGGAGAGACAGCATCAGGAACAGTCCCTGATGACTAAACCACTTCAGCTACTTTTTGTATTTTTAAAAGAAATACATTCTTGGGCTGGGGTTGTGGCTCAGTGGTAGAGCACTTACCAAGCACATGTGAGGCACTGGGTTTGATTCTCAGCACTGCATATAAATAAAGGTCCATCAGCAACTAAATATGTATGTATTTTTATATACATATATATATAAAATATTCTTATGGTTTTTTAAAAATTGTAAAAATGGGGCTGGGACTATATCTCAGTGGTACAGCACTTGCCTAGATGTGCAAGGCTTTGGGTCCAATCCCCAGTACCACACAAAAAAAAAAAAAAAAAAAAGGAAAGAAAGAAAGAAAAGAAAAAAAAGAACTGTAAAAATGTATAACATAAACAATCTCCTCCCAAACTGTCTTCATCTGTCCCAATTTCACCATTGTCCCATCCCCTTAAGGGAGACCAGTATGAGTAGTTTCTTATATATCCTTCCAGTGTGCCTTTATGTAAATGAACTTTGTTATGATAACATATTCTTATTTACCTTCTTTTTACACAAAGACAGACACTATAATCCCATTATACATCTTTTTTTTTTTTTCACTTATAATGAAAACATGCTTTCATTTACAGGTGTTTATTGAATAATTATCACATGCCTGACACCAAGCTGGGCACTCTGGAACATATGCAAATGAGTAAGACATGATCCATGGCTTCAAGGATCAGACAATCCAATGACAGAGTCTGACCAATTTATTCACAAATATTCACAATACACAGGGCCAAATGCTTTAAAATTAATAAAATCTTGGAACAATGAGATCACAGAAGAAGGAAGAGATTGAAGGCAGCCCTAAGAACTCAAGGTAGAAGTGGTGTCTGAGTTAGACTTTGACATATAGATACAATTCTTCTTTTTTCTTTTTTTCTTTTCTATCTTCCCCCCCCCCAGGGGACTTTCTGGGGATTGAACCCAGGGGCAGTCTACCACTGAGCTAGCCCTTTTTATTCTTATTTATTTTTTATTTTGAGACAGGGTCTTGCTAAGTTGCCCAGACTGGCTTTGAACTTGTGATCCTCCTGCTTCAGCCTCCCAAGTCACTGAGATTATAAACTTGTGCCACTGCACCTGGCATGAACAGATGCAATTCTGAACACACAGAGTTGGGGAAGTGGGGCTTTCACATGGTCATAAACTTAGAGGTTAGAAAGGAGTTCTGGCACATACAAGGAAGAGAAAGGCAGAAGCTTAGGGCTGGGGAAAGGATATAGCTGGAGACTCTGTGTGTGCAGTAGGAAACAGAACCAGGGTTAGCGATCCAAATTCAAGTCCTGGTTCTGCCTCTCATTGCTAGTAGGTTCCTCATCTGTAATATGGGGGTGAAAATTATCCCCCACATTATTAGAAGGATTAAATGAAACATTAGTGAAAACACGGTAAACAGACTTTATAGTGTGGATTGTTAAAGCTGGAAAGGTAGATAGGAATTTGAACACTGAAGAGTTTGGGGTAAAAAAAAAAGAAGTGATTTCTATGATGGGACTGAAGGAACAAGGCAGTATTATCGCATTTTAAAGTTCTGAAAGGTAGTACAAAAATCTTATCTCATGGTTATCAATGAAAAGTAACCACATATAAAATAAACTTTATTATAAAAATGATTTTAGTTTTACTTTAGAATGCAGCTTCAGTGTAACTATATGATGGTGTCTTTGTAATCTATTGCTTTATTCACTTTTCCTTTATTCTTTAAGCCAACATTTATCCACTACCCACAGAGTTACTCACTTTTGTCAGACTTGTGACCCTGAAGTGAAATTATTAAATTCCATGGTACGAAGGTCCAGTGCATTCCATAACCCCTCTGTTGTACCCCAGTGCCTCTCTAGAACATCATGAGAAGCCAGGCATGGTGGTACATGCCAGTAATCCCAGTAATTTGGGAGGCTGAGGCAGGAGGATTGCAAGTTCAAGGCCAGTCTCAATAACTTATCAAGGCCTTAAGCAACTTAGTGAGACCCTGCCTCAAAATAAATAAAATTAAAAAGGGCTTGGCATGTGATTCAGTGGGTTCAATCCCCAACATAGAAAGAGAAGAAGTGGGGGTAGGGGGATGGAGGAGGAGGAGAAGGACGAGGAGGAGGAGGAGGAGAAGGAGATGATGATTATGACAACACAGTCAGTAATCCTTCTCTAACTTCCAGCTCCCTGCAGTCAAAGGACTCAATCCTGGCAGGGCCAAGGGTAACAGGAGAGTCAGATGGGGAGAATAAAGTAATGACGTCAACAGTGTGGATCATAAGAGCAGTCAAAGGCTGGGTGTGTAATTCAGAGGTAGAGCATGTGCTTAGTGTGCAGAAGGTCCTGAGTTCAATCCCCAGCAAGAAAGAAAGAAAGAAAGAAAGAAAGAAAGAAAGAAAGAAAGAAAGAAAGAAAGAAAGAAAGAAAGAAAGAAAGAAAGAAAGAAAGAAAGAGACCAAGGCAGAAAACTCTCCACGAGAATTGAGAACTGAAGATGTATCATTCCTGGGTTCTGTTCTCCCTTGAAGACTGGGCATCGATGCCTCATTCCCACTTGCCTTTCTCCCCAGATTCTCCTGGAACCTGACAGTTTCCTGTTCATAGAGGGTATGGATGGAGGTATGATATGAGTTGTGGAGAAGGCACACTTAGCCTAGCCTCTGGAAGACTCCTGCCAAAAGGAGGGAGACATCTCAGCCCAGAGTCACACTTTTACCGAACAGCTGTGCCAAAAATGATTCCAGGCTATGGAAACATTCAGAGTAAAAATAGTATGTGGGGCATATTGAGATGCTTCCAAGGAAACCTTCTCAGGGACAAATAAAATATTTTTATTGGGAAAGGGCTTGCATTCATCCTGCAAGTCAGCTCTAAAATGAAAAACATCTCTGGTTACTCACACCTAGGCTGAAGGGAATGCTTCTCAGGGGAAGCCCTTGTTGCTTATGTATGAAGGAGGAGGTTTTCTGTTGGAGCCATGGTTTACTGTGCAGGGAAGAGGCACTGGAAAAGGAAACACCAATTCTAAGGTCTGAGGCTCAGAAAGTTGTTCTGTTGAGAAGGCCAAGTGAGTTCTACCTTGGGCCAAGCTGGGAAGGAAACAATACTGTTTGAGGTTTTGTTTTTGTTTTGTTTTGTTTGGGGTACTAGAGATTGAACCCAAGGGTGCTTTACCACTGAGCCACATCCCTAGCCCTTTTTTGTGCATGTGTGTTGGGGGGTGCTGGGGGTCAAACCTAGGGTCTTGGTGCATACCAGGCAGACACTTTACCCCTGAGTCACATACCCAGTGCCCCTAGCCCTTTTTATTTTGTATTTGAGGCAGGGTCTCACCAAGTTGCTTAGAGTCTCACTAGATTGCTAAGGCTGGTCTTGAACTTGTGATCCTCCTATCTCAGCCTCCCAAGTCACTGGGATTACAGGCATGCACCACCATGCCAGGCTACAACACTGGTTTTAATTGTCACCTATACAAACACTCCACAAGGGCCCCTGACACCAAGTTTTTGGATCCCCCAAGCCTTAGACCACGTGGCACCAAATATGGCCTGGAGAAGTAGCTTAGTGATAGTGCACATGCTCAGCATTCCAGAGACCCTGGGTTGGATCCCTGGTACTACTGGGGGGAAAAAAAAGTTTGAAAAGAAAAATTCAATTAAGCACTACTTTATTGCAAACCACTGAGATAATGTAAACAATTGGAAATTTGGATAATGTAAACGACTGGAAAGTTTGTGTTGCTTATCAAAATATTTTATAAAGAGAAAAGAAGACAGAAGGAATTAACCTTGAATCTTTAGGTAAAGTGTCAAGGTAAAAAAGAACAATATCATGTGCCCCCCAAATTCCCAGAGGATCAAAATTTTCTTGGTCAGGGGCTGAGGGTATAGTTCAGTATAGCATGTGCAAGGCCCTGGGTTTGATCTCTAGAACTGAAAAAGAAAAGAAAGAGAGCAAAAAAGAAAAGAAAAAGAAAACTTTCTAGGAAAGCTTTATATCATTGATATAAACTGTCAAAGTACATTAAATCAGTCACACATATTGCAAAATGTCTGACATTCCATGGCAACTATATAAAATGCACATTGTTCATTAGGATATAAACCAAAACTCAGAAATTTATGGACATTTTGCTATGATACAGCTGTAAATAACCTTTGACCTCACCCCTTAGGAAGATTTCCAACACCATCATATCTAAGTGCCCGCTTATTTATTTATTTATGTATTTATTTATTTTTGTGTGCTGGGGCTTAATCCTGGAGCCTAGGCAGGTGCTCTAACACTGAGCCACATCTCCCAGTCGGTGCTCCAAGCATTTTAGATGAGCTGTCTACCAACTAGCTGGACAGTGCACACTGCGAAATATACTTGGTTCACTTATGTGGCTACTTCTTGACCTGGCCTTTCAGATTACTTCCTTAGATATCTCTTTGACTTGACATGATACTCCCACACTTGTGTGACACAAAAAGTTAATTGATAATTTGAATAATTCAGCCAGACAGTTCTCCCTGGGAGATGTAAAGATGACAGAGAAGCTCTGTGGAAACACAAAATCTGGCTCATCCGTAAAAGAGCTCCATGAACAGTCTCCCCCATTTCTCCCCCTCCACCAACCCAGACTTCTCAGAGCTACTCCCAAATCTTCACAGGAAAGACCTGAAGACCAAAGTCAGGGAGTGGAGGCTTCTCTTATCTCCAAAAGGACAACAAGAAATTGCTCCACCATATTGCATAAAATGGGCAGATTCTTTTCCTGCTCTTGTATCTCACTGTACCACATGATATAAATGATTTGAGTGTGTGCAGAGGTTGAAAACACTTGGAAAATTAAAAAGTGCTATACAAATATAAAACAGCTAAGTCCCACCAACTTGAAAGAAATTCAGAGCTCATTCTATCCCAGCACGGTTACTAAGTAATGAGGCAAGCTCTGTCTTGGGGCAGGGCAGGACCAGCCTAAGGGAAGAGCTGTCTCATTCTGTTAGAAACCAGGGGAAGTGTGACTGGAAAAATGAATGCAGATCCTGATGTTCCTTGGGTCCTGGGTGCAGCCTTGCATTTCTTTCCTCTTGAATATTAAAATACTTCCTAATGCTATCCATGTCCTAGATTATTATATGAAACTGGAAATTAGTATTCTGTTCCAATACACTGTAGCACTTTGCTTTGGGGGTTGAAATGATGGTTTTTAATAAGCTGGCTCCAAGCACCTGTCACCAGTAATGGAAATTCTGCCCGGGAAGATAGATCGATTCTTGTTAAAGGACCAGGAGGTAATAAATTTCACAAGACATAACTCAGCTTCCAAATCAGGACTCAGGAGAATCACTTCCATCTTCAGGCACTAATCCTTGTGCATGTGGTCCCTGCTGACCCTGACCATTGCCTCAGTCAGTTAGCCCTATGTCGATATACTTGCATTTGGGGGAGTTGGGGAGATCCACACAGGCATCACTGACAAATGTGAAGTGCCCAGGACTAGATCAGTGGAGGGAGACTGCAGGAAGGATCAGACCCATGAATCTTAATGCTCTCCTACCAGCAAACCCAAATCTCCACTGTCCCTGGGACATTAAGATCATCAAGTTTCAAATTAAACTCATTACAGAAATCCAAACTAATATAATCATATCCTTTGATGTATTGGGTTTTTCTTGTTTTCAGATCTGACCACTTGCACCAGTTGTTGTAGGGAATGGAGACTGATACATAATTTGATGCTTAAAACATGATATAACTAATAAAGCTAAATATATACCCACTCCATAATCCATAAATTATATAGCAAATGAGGCACCAAAAGGCATGTTCAAGAATAATCACAGTAGCTTTATTCATAATAGCCCAAAATAGAAATAACTGAAAGGTCCACTAACAAGTGAAGTGGATAAACTGTGGTATGTCTATACAATGGAATAGCAGAAAGCAGTTAAAAGAATTAAAAACTAATGCACACAATAACATGAATGAATCTGATGGACATTTTGTTGAATGGAAAAAAAAAAAGACCCCAAAGAGTACACACTATATATTTTTTTTCTTCCTTTCTTCCTGCCACCACCCCTCCACCTTGGTAAAGGTGATTGAACCCAGCATTCTACCACTGAACTACTTTCTAGCCCCCTTTATTTTGTATTGTAAGATAGGATCTCACTAAGTTGACAAGGCTGGCCTCAAACTTATCCTTCTTTCTTAGCCTCCTGAGTTGCTGGGATTACAGGCCTGTGCCATCACATCCAGCTTGTGCTGTATAATCCTATTAAACAGATCAATCAATATTAATGGAAATCAGATCACCATTACCAGGAATACTATACTGGAAAAGGACAGGGGAATGTATAGGGAGGGGGAGGGAATCTTCTATTTCTTGTTCTGAATTGTGGTTATATGGGTAAATATTCATCAAGCCACACTGTTAAGATTAATGCACAGTGTTGAATATATGTTACACCTCAGAAAAAAGGGGGGGAACTTCTTTATAAAATATTTATTATTTATAACTTTCAACATGAAAAAATGGCTCTGATGTCTTTCTTAAAATATTACAAATCTGCTGGTGTTGTGGTGCATGCCTGCAATCCTAGTGGCTCAGGCAGCTGAGGCAGGAGTATTGCAAGTTTGAAACCAGCCTCAGCAACTTAGTGAGGCTCTAAGCAACTTAGCAAGACCCTGGCTCAAAATAAAAATAAAAAAGGCTAGGGATGTAATTCAGTGGTAGAGCACCTCTGGATTCAATCCCCAATACAAATTAAAAAAAAAAAAAAAAAAGTTAAAAAATCCAAATTTGTCTTGATTCTAAACAAAAAAGGACAGAAATTACAAGAAAAAAGAAAGAAATCATCCAGGAGAGGTGGGACACACTTGTAATTCCAGCTACTCAGGAGGCTGAAGCAGAAGGATCTATTGAAAGTTCCAGGCCAGCCTCTGAGATTTAGCAAAACCCTGACTCAGAATAAAAAATTAAAAAGGTCTGGGGGTGTAGCTCAGAGGTAGAGCATCCTGGGTTCAATCCCTAGTACAAAAGAGAGAGAGAAAGGAGAGAAAAGGAGAAATAACCCCTAAATGTGAATTTGTAAAGTCTCCTATCCAAAGCAAAACCAGGATGTGAAATCATTGGAAGTGGTTTTTCCTCTCTCAGCATCCCAGGATTAAGCAGTGTCAGCAAGTGCCTCAGAAGCCAGTGCCAACATAAGTAGGCACTCCCTCTAAGTCCTTGTTTTTACTCTGGAGAGCAATTGATCCTTCAGTTTCCAAATTGTGCCAGATATCTTTTTAAGTGAAAGTAGATTACAAAATAAATGCAAAATGAAACTACAGGTTTTTTTTTTTTTTTTTTTTGGGGGGGGGGGGGTGTTTTGTTCTGTTCAGATCCTCAGCAAGCTCTCTTATCACCGAGCTAAGTCCCTGGCCCAAACACTTCTGAATTTTTTAAATTTATGTATCATATATATGTGTGTGTGTGTGTGTGTGTGTGTGTGTATACACACACATCATCAGCCAACTACTTATCTGTTCATTTTAATTCTCTTTTTAAACCTCTTCTACCCTGTTTTTATTCCTCTTCAACTCACTTGGGAATTCAAAGCACAGTGGTGCAACTCTAATAGGAAAACCTCCAACTAACAAGGGTTAGCACTGGGGTTGGGAAGAAGGGACCAGTGTTCCAGTTTGTGCTTGTTCTCCAAATGTTTGCTTTTGGTAAATATTTTGGTCTCTATGAATCAAAGATAATACCCCAGCAAGGGGTGAACTGATTCAGTTTGGGTTGATCTCCACCCACTTCTTCACTTCCTCCACCTATTTCCTGCATTGTCCTCTTTCTGTGTAAACAAATACAGGCTTTGGAGGATGAGAGAGCAGCATTAAAAACTAAAAAATCAAGCACACACACTTTAAATGTTCAGGTGGCTGAATTTTTACATACACACACAGGTAACCACCTCTTTAACCAAAAGATGGAACATTTTAAGCACTCTAAAAGCCTCTCTTTTGTTCTCCCCAACAAATATTGAGAAGGGAAATTTTTAACCTAATACTTTTTCAGCATTTTATGCCAAGGGGTTCAGTTCTCATCCTCCTACCAAGCATATTTAGGGAGCATAACAATATTTCTCCTATGAATTATTTTTAAAAGTAAACATGGAAACCATTAAATGACCAATAATTTTTAAAACGCTTTTGATGATACATCTGGTGGATTGGATACTGTAAAATCATTAGTCATGCTTTTTAAGAATATTGAATGACACTGGGGAAAGTTCATAATTTGATACTAAAATAAAAGGCAAGATATAAAAATGTTCATACAGAATCTTGTTTTTGAAATTACACGTGTTCAAGGAAAAAGAACTGATGAAAATACAACAAAAGGTTAGTTTTGGTAAATTTTGGTGGGTTGGGATGGGTTTTATTTTCATCTCTATAGTTTTTAATATTTTTAAAATTCTTAACAATGAGAATGTGCAACATATTCAATCAAGGAAAAAAAGTTTTCTTTTTAAGTGTTGGGACAGCCTAAATAACGAAAGTTAGGGAAACGCTTTTCTAAATGCCTGACAACTCCTTTCATTGTGTATTATGCAATTTTTTAAAAAAGGCATTTACAAAATAACTTGAAGAATTGCTTATGGCCTAATAATCGTATACTGTTTTAAAACAAGTTAGAATGTATATAACTACAAATTAGTACCGGGAAAGGAACAAAAAGCAGACAGTGATTGCCAATTGTAAAACACAGGCATTGAAAAACGAATGGAAATTTTTTTCAAAGAAAATTGTTTACAAAAGGTTTTCATAGTACCTGTATGTTTTAAGCTCATATTCTTTTTCCCCCCCGATTTGTATTTTGCTTTTCTTTTTTTTTTTTTTTTTTTTTTTTTTTATATTTTGAGCTCTTATTGTTTTAAGGAGCAAGAATGTTTGGGAACTTTATTTCAATGATTGTAGTCTGAAACGTTGTGGGGAGCAGGGTAGATGTGGCCTCTTTTGCTCTAAATCAGATTCCGCAGAAACCCTTGTGCGTAATACTGGAGATCCTTAACTTTGATAAACGCTGGTACTGAACTACCGTAAAATTACTCAAGTGCCAAAGACTTGGGACATTTACGGGAAGTTCATTACATGAGACCTTCGCACTTCTTTTTCCAAATGAAGGCTTCGTATCGCATCTAATTGTTTCTCTTCTACAGAGCTGGGGACGGGGAGAAGCGAATGTGCGAATTGAATAGCAGATTAAAATCGAAAAGCAGCTTCCCTGTTTGCCCCACAGTGTCCCAGTTGCTTAGGACTCTCCTCATCGGATGAGACCGGTGGCCTCACTTGCCTTAAAAGATACAGGTCTGTGAATTTGACCCTGGCGGCGCCCACGCCTGTTTTCCCCAAAGGTCAGACAAAGGGAGAGGGGTTGACTGGATTCTTTCCAGGGCCAGGAAGGCCTGTGAACCCAAGGTTGAGGAGGAGGATAAAACAACAAATCCTTTTGGTCCAAAGAAGTCTGTGGCGGGTAAAAGCTAAATAGGGGGGCGGCGGGGGAGGACACGGACAGCGTGAGTGGGGTGACTCCCTCCGGCCTCTTACGATTTGCCTGAGAGGACCTGCCTCGTTGCATTTTCTCTAGCCCCAAAAGAGAAGGCTGGGTGGGAGCTCGTCGATGGGCCGCCAGGGTTTGCTGTCTGTGTGGATCGCTGCGGCTCCGGGGGCTCCGGGAAGGCGGCTGGCGCGCCGAGCCAAGCCGCGGAACGCACAGACGACCCCGCGCCTCCCCGAACTCCCAGCGCGCCCACTTTTCCTTCTACTGAATAATCCTGGGCCAGGAAAAGATCCCGGGATCGGACCTTGGACTCTCCCTTGCTTCAGGATCCCGAATTCTTAAAACAACAATGCAAAACTGACACGACTCCGCAGGCTGCTCAGCCGATCGCGGCACTCAGCCGATAGCGGGGGACGATCTGCAAGTTTCCCGGGTCCCGCGGTTACCCAGGGTAGTGCTTCCTCGGCCATGGAGACGGGAGACCAAGTTCAAAGTTTCCAGATCCTGGGAAGGAGACCGAGAACTGCGTGGGGGCTCTGCAACCGCTCTGGTGGCAGCCTGGAACTCGCGCGGCGGCGACAGCGCGCGGTATTACCAGGCCCAGGGAAGGGCGCTCTCAAATCGCGGCGACGGCATCAGGCGCCTCTCGAACTTCTCTAATAATGCATCGGCTTTAGCTGTTATCCTTTTATTACTTATGTATTTTTTAATCTCGATTGTTAAAAGAAATTAAGAGATTTACTGCCAAATTTAAGGTAAGATAGCATGAATTACGGGTGAGGGAAGATGTTACATTATTTTGATCCTAACATATTGGTCTGACTTGCCATGTGTCCTCAATAATAGGGGGAAGTTCTATTTTGTTTGTTTTGTTTTGTTTTGTTGACGGGGCTGGCATGGAACCTTGTGCGTGCTAGAAGAGCGCTGCCACACAGAGCTACATCCCCAGCCACAACAAACGGGTTTTAAAATGTAGGCCTAGAGAATTTTCCCGGAGGGCAAGGATCAGAAACTCTTTGATAAAGCAATACAAGCTTGGGTGGAAGAGGCCTGGTCTTTCACATTCTGGGTCCTTCTATAGGCCCCTCCGCCTTCTTTCCCCTTTACGCTTGGAGTCCGCGTCGGGTTCCGGACTCCCGACTCCCGGAGAGGTGAAGGAATGTTTATAGGCAGACTCAAGTTCAATGACAAAACCTTGCCCGGAGGGGGAGGGGCAGTGAACTTCAACCATCAATAGGACAAAGGCTGGGCGCAGGTCTACTGCCGGGTCATCAAGCTGGGTGTACCCAGAGAGCTGGGAATCCACGGCATGGGTACAGACCCTCCTGTTAGAGAGCTGCCTCTTTGCCCCTGGCCTGGAGCCTACGGACTGCGGCCCTTAGTGATGGCGTTGGCCCGCCTGGGTGGAGTTGGACGGACCTGAGTATAAATGGCTAGATGGTGTCTGATGAGGGCCCAAACTTCACCCTGGCATCCAGAACCGTGTAAGATGCTCTTACCTTCTTCCTAGTTAGCTCTCGCTCATCCGGAGCCGGAACCAGGATCCATAGTTTTTCCACCGCGATTTGCCTTTTCCCTGCCTTCCCTTCCCCCACCCTGAGTCTTTCTCACATCTTGCATGGGGGTTTGATATTCTGAGCATCTTTCCGGATCCTTCTATACTTCTTGGTAGCCTCCAGATGCCATGGGATTGTGCATAAATCTTTTTCACTCCTTGTTCTCCACTTGTCCTGATTTGTAATCATTTACAAAGGCGTCTTCCCACCTCACAATGCCAGAGTTCATAGAATATAGTCCCCATGCTTCAGGACTGCAGGCCCAGGATCTGTAAAGCCTTAATAAGGTTTTATTTCCAGGGTATTTCCTCCTGCCTTCCACCCCCAATGGAAGGTTTTGTATGCAGTAGGCATTCAGTGAATGAGTAGCTGGTTGAACTAAATTTTCACATGTGTTTAACCTGCTGTGTTTGCACTTAGGTAAAGATGTCCCCTGCCCAAGGTGGAGCTGGGTCTAGGGGTTTGAGTAAACCTGTGTGACCTCAACTGGGTAGCCCCAGATGGAAGAAGGTGTTTGTCAGTGTCTGAAGGGACCTAGCATGGAGAGGTTTGTTGAAGGTGGGAGAGAGGCTGGGCATCCTTTTCTGTCAGTGGTGGAGACCTGGAGCTTAGAGATTAAAAGGACCTGCTTTGGGGCCCAGGTTTTGCCTCTGTGACACCCATCAGGTAACTTGCCTTCTTATTCTCAATTTATGTATTTTATAAAGTGCTCACTCAGTTGTGAATTTTGTTAAGTGCAGAACAGCAACTCTTGAGGGGGCTGTGGCAGAGGAGGAGCCCTCTGGAGTGTGGGGAGTTAGGTGAGTCTTGGGTGTGTTTGTAGATTCATGTGTCCATTCTAAGATCAAGTTAGTAGTGGCAGTGGCTGAGGATGTGGGCATGTGGCCCATTTCTCTGTGCTGGGTCTCAGTTCCCCTGCACCTACGTGGATCTGTGGTAAGTCCCTTCCAGTTGCTCCTCAGATTCCAGTATTCACCAAGCCAAGCCCAAGGAACTTCTGAGAGGGCACAGGTTTGAGGGGAAGGAAAGCAGGGGACCAGAGGTTAAAGTACACTGTTTTTTGTTTTTTGGGTTTTTGGTTTTTTGTCTTAAGAGCTAGAGCTTTTCCCTTAAGGGTGATTTAGTAAGTCATTATCATCAAAGTTAAATTTTGCCCAGTTTTTGAAATAGTTGTTTTATAAAATATTATAGTTTTAAATTAAAATAATATTAATAATATTAATTTTTTTTTCTGTGCCAGGACTCCATCTCATCAAACACGGTTGGGAGCTGACTGGCTGTGCTGGCTTCCACCCGCTAGCCTCTCCCGAGCCAAGGCTGTGCATGTCCCGGATGCTTCGAAGCATTTTCTTTGTCCCTTTTTGCCTAAGTGTTTGCCGGACTTTCTCGAAACCAGCAGGAGGTGTCCCTACCCTGAGGTCTCTGTGAGAGTCTGCCCCAGGTTCTTCCCTTACTTGCAAAGACCTCCAAATCCCCCAAATTCTTAGAAGACCTCCTTCCAGAGCCTCCCAAGCAAATTCCAGACTGGAAAATCGGTAATGCCCTTGACCCACGAATTAGCTGGTTTACTTTATTAGAGAGAAACCTTTGGAGATAGTAAAAACCCGACCGGTCCTTGGTTTGAAAAACGGGCGCTTAACATTTCTCTTCACTCTGCAAAGGCCTAGACCAGATTCCAGCTGGCCTCTAGTCCCTGCGCTCCGCAGGCATGGCTTGAAGGTTTCAGCCTCCCAGTGGCCTAAGGCTCCGCTCACGCACATAAGCCTGGGAGAGGAATTACCAGAGAGCAGCGCTGACTGCCCACTCCTTACAGTCTGGGGCAGGGCTCCAGCTATGGCTCCCGCATTTCATAGCTGCAAGTCGGGGACGAAGGCTGGAGTGTCTCCTCTGGTCGCCCCAGGCTCCTCGCCTCCCCGCCATCCGTGGCTTTTCCCAGCAGTTCTCCTGGTAGCTCTCGCTCCGCGCCCGCCGTTTGGCTTCCTCGCTCCTTCGCGGAGCCAGAGATGTCCCCTCTTCCCCTCACCTTCCTCCTTTTTGCCGTAAAGCGTTTAGCAGAGTGGGGGCGGGGTGCTGGAGACCACCAGCCTGGATCCTCAAGTTCAATGGCAAAGTCCCTCCCCTCCCCCCAGACTGGGTTCCAGCAGTCGCTGCCTTTCCCTCCTCATCATTCTAGGGGGACAGAATTCTTTTGCTACCCCTCCGTCCCCCTCCCATTTCGGAGGCAATTTAGGGGAGGGTACAACGATGGCATTCTTTCACGCCTCCTCCGACCACTCCAACCCCCCCAAACACACACACACACACACACACACACACACACACACACACGATCTTCTACACATAACAAACTGGTATCAGAGAAGGAAAGAAGAGCTGGCACCGGTTCTCCATTGGGTGTTTTAAATCTCTGTCCAGGCCCAGACCAGTGTCTGGGGAGAGGGACCCCGTGTGTCGCTCTTGGATAGGGGGCCAAAGGCCGACCCAGTAATTTCTCCCCTCGTACCCAGGGGTGTAAATATCGAATAAATTTCTTTCAAAAAACGACGAAACCTTCTCCTTTCACGCCCTGCACAGCAGTCGCCTCCACGCTTTCTGGTTCGTTTACGGGAGCGAGTTCATTTATTTAATTCGCGACTGTAGCTCTGGGGTTTCTGTTAGACAGGACGGAGGTGGGGCACGGAGCTTTCCCTGAAGGAAATCTAATTAAAGTGCAGCACTTAGGATCTTGAATAAAACTTTAATGAAAGGGAGGAGGGGAGCTGGGGCAGAGAGGGGAGGTAGCTCTGCGTTGGGGGAGGGGAGCCGCCGGTGCTCCCCGGAACCAGGGGGCTGGATGGTTTGCTGGTTTTTGTTTTCTTGCTGCAAGCCCAGCTTTCCACCCCGGAACAACTCCCAGTAGGGGTGGAGGGGATGGGGGCAGATTCTGCATCCGCCGCGGCCTGGCTGAGTCGTGGACGGCTAGAAGCATTTGCCTGCAGCGGAGAAAGGCCCTAACAGTGGAGCCGCGGGTCCTCCTCCCCTTTGCGGTTGCCGCTCTCTAGATTTAAAAAGAGCTCCGGGAGGTCGCGTGGACACATTTCACCACCACCACCCTTTATCGTCATAATGTACCTGGTTTGGAATTGGAAATGATTTTGGTCTTGGAGCCCGTGTAGACATGACGTTTCCTTCCTTGCTCAAAGTCTCGCCTGAAGAAGCTCATTTGGCTCAGAAGGAGGGGAAGAGTATGGAGGGACGCTCAAAAGTAAAATTAGGCCTTGTTGGTGCAAAGGCTTATTTTCTGGAGTACAGGTGTGTGCCTCTGCGTCTACTTGTCCGTGAGAATGTATGAAGTTACCTATTTGTGAACGTTGTGTTCACGCGTTTGTCTAAGTAATTTAAAGAAAAGCACGATTGTAGCTTAAAATAGTGCTTATTTGAAAGGAAATAGCTGCAAGCGAGTCAATGTGAATGTGTAGATTTCGTTGTAGTTTGTGTATCTTTTGCGGTGTGTGTGGGGGGGTGTCAAATTCAAGGCCTCGTTCAGGCCAGGCAAGCGCTCTGCCACAGAGCCCTGATGTGATTTGGACACAAATACGAGATTTCAATGGGGTCAATTTCAATGGGGTGGGTGGATATAATTCACTTTGGGAATAAAGTGGGTATTTGGAAAATGATTCCATAAAAAGGTTTAATAAAAAACGAAATTGATGTTTTTTGCACAGGTTCCATACAAATCAGTCAAAAAAAGGGGGCACCGCGAATTATTATGGGAGGAAGGTGAATATATTATTCCCGTGGAACGAAGACGTGAACCGAAGGCAGATGGCGCCGCCGCCTTGTTCTGAGTCCCTGTTCCACCCTGTTCTTTTATTCGCTTCGTTCGTGTTGGCCCTTCTTGTTCTCCACCTGCGCCTCTCGGAGATTGAATTTACACATGAACCGACACATCTGCCGATGGGTTGGCTAAACTGCAGACAACACTGGGTCCTGGAACTCTTACACGCAGCCCAGGACCCTCCAATCCAAGAGGCCCAAATCCGATGGCGACTGTAAGCCCGACGCTCAGCGAGGCTGCCAGCGGGTTCCCTTGAAATGGCTAACATCTGCCGGCAGGGGGCGCCCTTGTCCTCTTAATAGTCTAAATACACTGGTTAGCAGAATAAATCTCTTAAACCCTCAAATCTTTTGTTTGCTCTGAAATTATTGTGAGAAAAAAAAAATAGAACCTCGAAGATTTAAGTCCCTCGTATCAGAATGGATGAGTTAGGGTTCTGGAAATCTAGAAGCCCTCCACCCCACACAAGCCTCTACCTGGGTCATCTCCATTAACTAAAGTGGCAGTCCATCTTGTGACCTTTCCGCCCTCCCCATGTGGGGACCCCTCACCATGATGCTCCTCTCATTTATCTTACACCCTTCCCAGGTGCCCATCGGTGCTGAAGTCTCTCCACTCCAAAGTTGGCAAGGGAGAGATCTACTAGCATTTGGTCTCTTGGGTCAGGTTTGGATTTCTAATGACGGAAGAATGAACCTGTGACATGAAAAGCTATCCACACATGGCTTCTCTTGAAGGAGAATGTGGAAGGCAGAAAGTGATCTCTGAGTGGGGTGTGTAACCCAGGAGCTCAGACTGACCACAGAGCTTGGAAGGAATTTTTCAGTCAGGAAGGGGAGGTCTCATTCTCCTTCTATCTGCACAAAATCTGAGAGGGAGGCTGACCTCCAGCTTTCCGCCTTTTCCCTCATTCCTGGCTCCTCTTTGGTAAATAAATGCAGAAGAATCAGAGCCACTTCCCTTCTCATTCTTTCCCTGGGAGAGAAGCCAGGACTGGGATCCTACCCAACCACAGTCCGGACACACTTGAATCCCTTGGCTGGGGCAGCCACCCTTGAGTTTGTTCAGGGACTATGGACCCGCTCTGAAAGGGAAAGCCCATTGAGATGGTGGCTTCTGTCAGCCACTGCTCACCATCTACCTGCCCACCACTTGAAATTTAGGTCAAGAGGGCTCTCCCTACTTGGGGTCTGTGCACTGGATTACAGAGACCCCCACCAAGCCCCAGGCTGCAGGAAGGCCCAGCTGGCAGGTCCCATCAGGCACTAGGCCCATGTACAAGACATCGGGGAACCATTACAGAGGTGGAAAACAGTGTCCCTCTCAAGGTGACAGCTCTACAAAAAAAAAAAAAAAAAAAAAAAATCTACTTCAAGTTTCCAGAATTTTACACTATGTATCCCAGTCTACATATGGACCAGAAAAACAAGAGTTGGTGCCACTCTGCATTCCACCCACCCAGGATTTAGGGTACGTGAACTGAGCTAGTTAAAAGGAAAGAAAGTCTGAGGCCAATGGGGGCATTTACCACCTGGAGTTCCTCCCCCCTAAGCTTGGGTCTTTGCACATCTGCAGTCACCTGTTCTTTCACCCACAAAGACCTGGACATCTTCCCAGCCTGAGACTCCAAAGTTCCTCTGGGTGTCACAGGAAGAAAAAGGAGAAAATGGGTGGTTTACTCTCCTGCTGAGCTATTCCAGCATGTTTGGGACTGACTTGAGGGTAGCATAGGATACTACTCTCTCTTCCATAACTACTGGGTCTGGTAGGCACTGTCTACAAAGCTACAAATATCTATTTCATGTGGTTCCTACATGCCCAATAAACCATGACCTACTTGGGTCAGAACAACCAGGAACTTTGAGGGTAGACTTAGTGAATTTGGGGAAGGAAGTGAGAAGCTTTGAATTACCCAGGCACTTCCTCAAACTCTTGTTTCTTTGGAAGAAGGACAGACAGCAGCCTGTGACTTCATTTTCATACAACTGAAAAATCTGAGTTAGAGATGATAGCTACCCAAAGGGCACGACCTAGAGGGTAGGTAGGGACATCCTGCCCAGCTGTTATCTTAGGAAAATCCTGGACTGGCATCATAGTTACACAGAGGAATCTGCCTTTTCTCCTCTCCCCTGCTTTCCTGATGTTACTGGAATGTGGGGAGGGGTGTCATGAAAATGGAAGTGGGTCTGAGAGGAAGCTACCCTGCAAAGGGATCTTCTTCCAAGTTTATTCATAATCAGCTCAATTCATGAAAGCAGTTTCTAAAGCGCTCTACAGAGCTCTAGATAGAAAATATGAGACTAATTATCATGGCAACTAGTACTGGTTATCATGATTATCACCACTGTTAGGATGAATGATTATGACTGGAATGGGTTCTTCAGGAACCCTGACAGAGAGAACTGTAACTCTACGCCTCACTCTACCGGCACATACAGGATGCCCAGGCTGCACCTGAGGAATAGTCCAGGAGCCAGTGGCCTTCAAAGAGTGTCATCTCTGGGGGCCCCTCACAGAGTCCTTGGCCCAGTCAGGCCCTAGCAAGTCTCCTGGTCTCCCCAAGACACCCCCACCTTCCCCTGCCCGCACTCAGCCAGGGAGATCCCTCACGGGGTAGCGCTGGTCTTGACCTTGGCAAGAACCTTCTTTTCCTTGACCCGGCGGTTCTGAAACCAGATGGTTATCTGGCGCTCCGAGAGGCTGGTGGCCGCTGAGATCTTGCGCCTCTTGTCCTTGGTGATGAACTTGTTAGCCGCATACTCGCGCTCCAGCTCGCGCAACTGCCCCTTGCTATAGGGAATGCGCTTCTTGCGCCCTCGGCGGAAGGCACAGCCTTCGGGAGGGTGCTGCGCGCTGGAGTCTGTATGTCAGGAAAGGGAGGGAGGAAAAGCACTCTCAGACCCCCACCTAGCGCCAACCCAACCCAACCGCAGACCCTGGCCCAGAAAGCCCGGAGGCTACGTCATCTTGCAGGAGCATTCAGATCATCCTATAAGCGCATGTGTGCTCTTGCTCCCCCAAAGCACACTGGAGCACCCCCTGGATTCCAGCTGGCTGGAATTCCAGCTGGATCACCTCTCAGCCTCTCCTACTGCAAGCCACCCTAACCCATCACTGCCCTCCCACCCAGGAATCTACAAACACCCACCTCACACAATTGGGCCTTTCCCCAAGATCACATATATCCACCCCCACACAAATTTTTACTCTTGGCCACTCATAGATTCTACAGGCAAATTCTGCACATGAGTAAACACGTTTGTGCACACACACACACACACACACACACACACACACACTCACCAATGCACACACCTAAGGTGGCAGGAAAAGTAAATTTTCCTTTGGAAATTGAAAACTTGTCCAAGAGAAAGTGAAAGACATATTCTCTAAAGAACACCCAATTCCTCCTGTCCTCCCACCACCCTCAAACTCACTGAATTGTTAGTCTTTGTGTGGAATTAGGCTGGGTAGGAACACCTTGGCCCCTACTCACAGCAAAGGGTTCCAGGGCTCTCTGACACATTGAAAGACTAGTTCCAGGGCTTCCTGGGGGAGTGAGGAAGGCTGGCTGACCTCAGGCTTCAGAAAACACCCAGCTCAGGTCCCTCACATTGACCCTCTGGAGCCTCCACACAGGCCCTCCAGCAAGACCCTCCTATAGAGTCCTAATAAGCAACCAAGTTCCTCCTCACCAGGCCCAAGTATCCCTCCTCTTCTTCCTCCTCCCAGGCAAGTGCCAGCGTAGCCCACTCTCAGAGCCAAGGGGACCCAGGATAGTGTAGGTTACCTGCAAATGCCGCCTTCCAAAAGGGACCCGGTGGGTTCTGTTCACCCTGGCAGCACATCTGGCTGTTCCAGCCACTGGCCAAGGCCCAAGGTTGATAACTGTCCACAGGCAGCAGGGAGTCATGACGAGGCTCCCCAGGGGCACCGAGGGTCTGCACCACCGACACATCCAGGTAACTGGCCATAGGCTGGTAGGGTCCCGGATACCCGGGATAGAAGGCAAACTCGGTGGGGCGACTAGGGTACTCCTCTCCGGCCGCAGGAGTCTCCGTGGGGTAGGCAGCCAGAGTGGCCGCCTGGGCACAAGGTTTCAGCGAGCTCCGGGACACCCGGCAGGAGTAGTACCCGCCTCCGAAGTAGCCATAAGGCACAGGAGCTGGGGATGCCCCCTGGGGCACCCCAGGACACGGGTGGCATTGCTTTGGTGGCTCTGCAGAGCCCGGAAGATCCAGGGGGCCATAGTTGACAGCGGGCATCAGCGTAGGAGCCGCTGGGTGGCTGGTCATTGGGGAGTGGGCGACTAGATTCCGACCCCCTCCGGATCCCAGCAAGCCTTCGATATCCTTGGCCCCGTCCAAGGTGGCATAATTGCCGGGCTCCATGGGGCCGAGGGTCGGCTCATGGGGTGCCGGGGGTGGGGGGTGTAGGGGGTACCCAGCTCACTCTCCCCACCCAGGCCCGGGGAACCCAAAGCGTTTTAAATTGCTCCCAGCTCGCACGGCGCCTGCATTCGCCCGGTCCGGCCGTCTTGACGCAGGAGACGCAGGGGCCCAGGCACGCGCTCTGATTGGCTGCGGCTTGGGGGAGAGAAGCTCATAAAATCCTCCCGGCAGAAATTGCGGAGGGAGAGGGGACGAGGAGCCGAGCCCCACCTCCGTCGCCTCCTCTCTCTCCCTGGCTCTCTGTCTCCTGCGCTTTGGCAGGTTTAACGAGAGAATAAAAAGCTCTCCCAATAAAGTGTCCATCTCCTGGGGGGAAGGGGAGTCGGGGGTGGGGCGAGAGGCCGCTCCCGGCCTCAAAGGAGAACCCGGGAATGCGCCTGAGTAAGAGGAAGCTGGGAATGGGGGTTACGGGTACTTCGGAGAGCCCTTTGCTTTGGGGCCTGGGTACCATCCCAATTCATTCCAGATGCCCCTCCCGTCCCAGATGCGCTCTAATGAGCTTCTCTGACGCCCAGGGACGTGCCTGGGACGCCCCTTCCCCCAGGGACCCTAACTCCTGCCCAGAAGGTTCTGGTGGCCCCAATCCCGGGTGGGGCGGAGCAAGGGGGCGGGGGACACGAACTCAACGTAGAAAACGTGCGGTCTGAAGCCCAGGACACGCAACGTCCGGGCCTGAAGGGGAAATGGGGCCTCTACATGTTGCCTGTGAAAGGGGGTCTGGATTTCCGTTTAAGGGTGGAGAGACAGACTCACAAGATATGACAGGAGGGAGGAAAGAAGCGGGGGAAAGGAAGAAGGGGAAAGAGAGATCCAGGAATTGCAGCATAAAGGGTGCTAAAGAGAGGTTGAAGGCGGAGATGGAACAGAATCTTATGAAATGCTCAAGTGCCAGTTGGAAAAGAATCCTTTCTCAGCTGCCTTTTTTAGATCTCTGGGGAAGCAAAGCTTGGTTAACTGGTCATGAACCAGCTTTGGGGATCCTGGATCCTGAGAAGAGAATACGGGAGGCCGTCTTGCCTGTGTGGAGTTGCCCAGCCCAGCCGCTCTGCCCCGCGGTCCTCTCCTGAGCCAGGAGGGCCTGCAAATTGTCCCTAGTGCCAGTACACTTGCACTTAAGCTGAGTGCCCAGAAAGCCCAGCACCACATCTGCTTCCTGTAGATTTTAAATTTCCTTAGAAGAAGAAGGGGAGCCCCAGCCGCTGGCAGAATTGCTTGAGGCCCCTCTGTTGGGGCGTAATGTGCAGTACAATCCAAAAGACTCAGTTTTGTTCACAAATCCGTCTTCAAAGATTTTCTGTTTTCCTTCACTATCCCTCCCAAATCAAATCCATTATCTGCTTTTTCTAGAACCCCCCCCCCCCCAGTTTTTCTGGAGGAAGATAGGATCTTTTCCAGTCTACACTAGGGTCTTGGCAGTTACCACCCTGAGTTCTGATTGAGTTCAGCCACATCCTCTTACTAACCTGAACTCCAACTTGAGCTACCTGGTTGGAAAGGGCCCGTGCAAGCTGGAGTTGCTCCAAGTTGTAGGACTGCAGTGTAACGCAGATTGCTCTCAATGAATATTGTTAATAATTGCATTCCAAACATTGAATCTTAGCAATATTTTATGGCATTTGAATACAACAGGAAAGAAAAGAAGAGAGATGTCTCTTCAATGCTTTTCAAACTCTCATCAAAGAATTTTGATTATCTATGAAAGGTAAAAATACCAGGATTTTCTCCTAAAGACTGAGAATTTTTCATGGTTTTTATTTGATCGTTTACAGATACATATGACATTTCCACAATTTCAGCTTCCAGTAGGCAAAGTATATACATGCACATACACGAATGTGGAGGGTAAAGTTTCCATGTGTAAATTTATTCATTCCTATACAGTATGGGCATGAATAGATTCCTAAATTTTAAAAAGTCAGTCATACTCTAAAACCCAACCTTCCTGGGCATAAACCCAACAAAAATGAAAATTATTGTCTATTAGAAGGCATGTTTTAGTTCTTGCTTCCGCAGCATATATACCAAAATTGGAATAACACAGAGATTAACATCATCTCTTGAAAGGATAACATGAAAATTTGTGAAATGTTTCATATTTTAAAAAGGAAAAGATGAAGGAGAAAGAGAAAGAGAGAACAGCAGAGACTAGAAGAGAACAGTGTGTACTAGAAGATACATGACAGCAATATCCGTAATAGCTCAAAACTAGAAACAACCCAAATGTCCATCAACAGCAGGTTAGGTAAAGAAATCAAGCTGGAACTAAACAATAAAATATTATACAGGAATTTTTAAAAGAACAAACTCTTGTCATACACAGCACAAATGCATTTCACAGGGATAAAGAAGCCAGCCACAAAAAATAATTTTTGTATGATTTCATTGTTACACAGTTCAAGAACCAGCAAGCCAACCTCAGTGGCACACACCTGCAATCCCAGCTACTTTGGAGGCTGAGGCAGGAGGACAGGAAAAGTTCAAGGTCAGCCTGGGCAACTTAGTGAGACCTTGTTGAAAAATTAAAAAGGAAAAGGACTGGAGATGTAGCTCAGAGGTCCAGTGTTTGCCTAGTTTGTGGGAGGCCCTGGATTCAATGCCCCTATATTGGGAGGGAGTGGAGAGGGTATGTGAAAGACCAGAAAAATTAGAGTGTGGTGCTAGAGGTCAGAATAAAAATTATCCTGGGAGCGATGCTAACATAAAGGGAACACAAAGAAGCTGTGGGGTGCTGGAAATGTTCTCCATCTCAGTCTGCATATGCTAGAATTACATGGGTAGGTTCGTTTTGTGAACATTGCAAAATGTTCACAAAATTTGAAAAATTAAAAATTGTAAGATGTATATTTGGAATTTTAACACTTCTGTACATCAATTTTACCTTGTTTTTTAAAGAAAAAAATAATTAGAAGAAAAATTTTAAAATTCATAGTAGCAGGGTTAGGGTATAGTTCAGTGGTAGAGCACATGTCTAGTATGTATGAGACCCTGGTTTCAATAGGTTAGAGCCCTAGCACTGAAAAAAAAAATTATACCATTATTGCCTGCATCTGAGTTATTTTGGAGATATGATGTTTATGCCCATGTCCATGGAATAAGCATTAAAGTGTATGTAACTCTGAATTGTTGTGGAATGAAGAGGTGACCAACACAAACTTTGTCCCAGAGACACCAGCTGTGCTAGAGTCTCTCATTATAACAGATACATTTCAATACAAATAATACTATGGATTTTGTCTTGTTTACCGTTCATTTAGCATCTACTGGAGATTCCGCAGAGCTGTTCTGGATCTCATATCTATTAGCACCTGTGCTCCTATTTCCTGTGCTTGTCTGTAGAGACGTGCATCTGTCCTATTGTATATCTCAATAGGAGCCAGATAAGATAGGATTAAGCCTCCTTATCTGTAAAATTGTGATAATAATTCCCACTTCACAGGAATGTTGTGACAATTTAATGAGATTTTTCACACAAAAGCATTTCATAAACTGAATAAATATGACTTCCACCTGTGTTCCTGTTTTTCTAACGAAGCCACCTGCTTTTATTTGAAAAAGTTGCCCTAGACAGTACCAGTCACTTGTCACTTGCTGCTGTGTAAGCCTGAATTCTCACGTAGAGAAGCTAAGGCTGAGCGCCTTCAAGCCCTCCCTGAAACGACATGAGTTCAGCACCCCAATCCCTGTACAAACCAAGCATCCTGGTCACCCAACCTGCCTGGGCAGAGCCTGCCCTTCCCCCATCCCCACAGAGGCCTTTGTGTCCTGCTGGGAGCCTTCAGGCAGACCCTCCCGGAGGAGCCCAGAACCTCCCAGCCCGCTTTACTGACCCATCCAAACGCGCTGAAAGCCTCAGCGTGCTCCTTTACATACCCGCCAGACACTTCCAGGAAGGTCAAGGCCAAGTTGAAAGTTAAGAGTCTGTTTACCTCCGGGAGCCCATTCAGCGCAGCCGGGCAGACCGCCTGTGACCTTTACAGCCCGGTCTTTGAGCGTGGCCGCCGCGCCCCCAGGGGTTCCGGCCACGGGGACTTGGCACCTCCGTGTCAGCTCCCGCCCCCGCCCGGGCTCGAGACCCGCCATCGAGAGGGAGGGGTCGAGAGTCGCCCACCCGCCCCACTTATGGGCATTTGTTAAATTATGTTTTATGTTTTGTAAAGTGAGCGCCTGGTGCCTTCCTTCTAACTGGAGCAATGTATGTGGTGGCGACGATGGCGGCCTCCAGGTCGGTTGTGATGAATAATGTGGGTTTATTTGTAGCGGGGACGCTTCCTCCTCTGGAAAGACCGGGCTCCACTGCCCCGCCAGACTGAGCGGATCTGGCTGAACAGCTTGGGGTCGCTTAGTTCCTCCAGGTTTTATGAAAATCGTGTAATTGGGGTGCGCCCTTTCCTTCCTTTCCTCTTCTCTTCTGTCTTTACCTTCCGTCTGTATTTTTTCTGTCTTTAGTCTTTAGTATCTTTATTTCCCTTTTGTAATTGTGTTTTTCTTCCTTCAGTTTGAGTTATCTTATTTTTGTATGTTCTTTCATGATTTCTTTCTTTATCTCTTACTTTCTGGTGCCCTGCCCCTTGTCTTACTTTTATTTTTCCTTTGTTTCCGTTCTCCCTGTTGTCACTGATAATGTTTTTCTCTTTATTTGCTTCTCTCTCTCGTTCTTTCTTTTGTTCGTTTTCTTTCCCTCCCCCACTTTGTTCCATTTGGATCTTCCTTTCTCATCTGTTTCTTCTTCTGTTTCTTTCTCTCACCTCTGTTTTACTTTACCCCAACACACATTTTTTTTCTGGCCTTCTTGCATAATTTCCCCTTGTTCTTCTCCAAATTCTGGAAAGGACCTGCGGGTGGACAGCCCTCAGCTGCCCAGAGCCTGCACTAGACAGGGGAAGATCTGGTAGGGAAGCCTAGAGCAGGGTCGCAGGTCGCAGGCCTAGAGAGTCCAGTTAGGCTAGAATGTCACAGCCTAGCTGGAAATGAGGAAAAATTTTTGGATAATTTGATGGAAGGGTCTGAGAGCTACAAGAGCCCAGAGGGTGGAAGCATGGCCGATAAGGGAGGAGGCCACTGTAATCTCCACCATTCCCTCCCCAACCTGAGAAGCCCTGAAACATCCTGAGGATTAGGACCCTCTTAGGACAAACATAAGTGCCTCTGAGGCTGGGGTTGAGGAAGCCAGCTGTGAAAATAATGAACCCATCATGTCCTCAAAACATGGAACAAATGGATCTGAGGAGAAATCAGCGCATGAACCGATGAGGGAAGAGAGGCTATTCTATGGTTGGAATCACACGGCCGGCCACTGCTGCTCGCTCAAATGGCGCCTGAAAATCAGAGGAGCGCTTAGCTGACCCCTGGGAATGGTGAGTGGGGTTAAAAGCGGGTGTAGGGAGGAAAGAAAACCAAAACCGAGGTTCCCTGAACAAAGACCAAGAGGCTCCTGTCCTCTGGTTTTGCAGCTCCAGCCAAACAAGTCAGCGTTCTTTGCCTGTCACACATGCTTAGTAGGAAAACTGACTCACTAGAATCCCCAGTCCCCTCCTTCAACCCTGAGCTTTGCTGGAGTCGGACCTGTCATCCACCCTTAACACTCAATCCAGAGAAATTCAGCCAGGACCTGGATCAAACCATTAGGAATTCTGGGCCTAGATGGTCTCACCACAGACCGAAAAGTCTCATGCAGGGTTCAGTTCTACCTAGTGTGACCGCTGGCATATAGGGAGGTCATTTCCCTCCCTGTGCTTTGGTTTTCCTATCTGCACTCTGTAAAAAGAAAAAGGCTGGACCCATTTCCCTTAGAGTTCCCAACAGGGTTTACTTTGGGCCCTAGAGCAGCCACAGGCAGGGGGGGGAAGGGAGCTTTACTGGAGGGCGAGGACGTCTGTGTGGAGGAAAACTGCAGAGAGAGTCATAAAAAGGCCATGGATTTTTCCACGTGGGTATAGGGTGCAGTTATTTGGGGCCTTAATGGAACCCAGTCTGCCATCTATTTCTTGTGGAGTAACCATCTTGGGCTGACTCAGTTGGGACCCAGGATGTAAGCTCTGCAGTAGTTCATTAAAGGATACCAAATTGGCAGGGAAAATCTCCTCCACTCTTATCCTAATCCCCTGAAAAGTCCTCAGGCCCAGAGACATTTGAAGTGGAGTAACAGGAATAGGAGCCTCAAATGGGGATTCTCAATCAGGGTCTTCAGGGTTTGCTGCAACTTTCAGAAGCCTGGGAGATTGGAATTCCTTTGTTTCAACCCCTGGGATTTCAGATGGGACTCAAGGATGAAGAATATATATTTTTAAAACCTGCCTATAAAACAAAACAAAACAAACAGAAAAAAAAAAAAAAAAAAAAACCTACCTGCAAATTCAAGAAACAATTTGAGTTACTTACAACTGACCCACCCATCTCTACCTTCTTTTCCCTTCAGGGAATGTGGGTATGGGTGATAATTACTAGGAAAGTGCTGGCTATCTTCACTCGTTAAATCAAGAAGAATGGCCAAATCAAAAGCCCTGGCCCTTCAAGTCCCAAGCCCACCAATGTAACCTGAGGTGGAGCTGTAGATTTGAGATTTAAGAGAAAGTACAATTTAAAGATTTTATTTGTTGCTCTGATTTGTAGGCTTCCTTTGCAGAGTCCTGGGACCTTTTCAGATGCCCAGAATTTGACCTTCTGTGGCTCACATCCCTCCTCTTGGTCCCCATCTCATAACAAAATCTTATCCCTTCTCTTCTCTTGAAAAAGTTACCTGTTTCAGGAAACAAAGTTGGGAAAGGAGGAAGCCAGGCATTTCTCTCTCTCTCTCTCTCTTTCTCTCTCTCTCTCTCTCTCTCTCTCTCTCTCTCTCTCTCTCTCTCTCTCTCTCTCTCTCACACACACACACACACACACACACACACACACACAGTGGGATAAAGAGAAATGACCCATAAGTCATCTCATTAAGGTCTGTTCTGTACATAATACTCATGGCTACCTGCCCTTGAGTTTCTTTTCTTTTTTTTTTTTTTTTTTTTTTTAATATATGTGTTTTTTTAATTGTGGGTGAACACAATACCTTTATTTCACTTTTATGTGGTGCTGAGGATCAAACCCAGGCCTTCATGTGTGCTAGGCAGGCATTCTACCACTAAGCCACAATCCTAGCCCTGCCCTCAAGTTCTGAAGAGGACTGACCCATGCCAGGCATGATGGCACATGCCTGTAATCCCAGCAGCTTGGGAAGCTGAGGCAAGAAGATCACAAGTTCAAAGCCAGCTTCAGCAACTTTGCAAGGCCCTAAGCAGCTCAGCAAGACACCGTCTCTAAATAAAATATAAAAAAGGGATCTGGGGAGGAGGCTCAGTGGTTAAGCGCCCCTGGGTTCGCCCCTGGGTTCAATCCCTGGTACCAAAAAACAAACAACAACAACAAAAAGAGGACTAACCCTGTGGGACTCACTAAAGATTTGAAAAAATAACCACCTGCTTCCAAGAGTTCTGAGTTCTGTGTAAATATGAAATATACCCTTCCTCCACTTGCATTTCTGAATTTCAGCCTTAGCTTGAGACGAACATTAGGTAGTTCCTGGTTACTGCCCTGCAGACTCTGACCTGGGAGAAAGTCCATCTTAGCCAGGTCCCCAAGGTTCTGAGCCAGCCATTTACCCCAAGCTCTGACCTTCTGAAACTGGAGGAGAACTAGTCCAAAGCTGATATTAGGCCATATTCATGAGATTCTTTCATCAAAATGGAATTTAGAGTTGTAACCAAACTTTAATTCTGCCTTGTCTCTGGATCACTTGGGTTTAAACCAGTCCTTCTTCCCCTATACCTCCTTCTGCTGGTTTTTAAGAGTTCTGAAAGGGCAGGTAAAATGCTCTTCACTTAAAGTTGTAAAATCACTCACACACATTTTTCCCCCTATATGGTCCCTGAATAGTCTAGAGCTTTGTCCATGATTGTAGAGGATTGTAGCCACTATCGACCCCTCACTCTAGAAATCTTTCTTCAGAAACCTGAAGATCTTTACTGTCCTTTCACATTGCTTATGCGACCAATCTTGGGAGCTACTGTGCAGAAACTAACACCAGAGGTTAAAGAAATAGAAACTTAGCAGGATATAGAAGTTTCTCCTAGGAAATCATTATTTAAGGTTATCTCTGACAGGGGATATGTGGAGCTCCCCACCCCCTTTCCCTTCTTCTCTTGAAGAAGAGGATGTTCCAAATTCTTTAGATACCCAAAGTAGTCAGTTAATATTTGGGACTGAGAGAATCTTTATGGATTATTCAGTTCTGTCCAGTTATTTGCTCCAGTGGCTGGATATCAAATACTTGGGGAAAGAAGCTGCTTTTCCCATATCAGAGAGAATTGACCTCAGAAATTAGTGATCGACCCTAGTGCAGTAGTCCATGCCTGGGATCCCAGCTCCGTGGGAGGCTGAAGGCAGGAGGCTCACAAGTTCAAGACCAATCTGGGTCCCTTATTAAGTGTCTCAGAATAAAAAAGACAAAGGACTGGGGATGTAATTCAGTGATAGAGTGTTCCTGGGTTAAATTCCCAATACGGGGCGGGGGGGGGGGGAAGAAAAGAAAAAAATAAATTAGGGGCCAGTTCTGTAGTTCCTGGCAGCTCTGGGCTGCCACAATAGAAACAGGAGAAAGAATGAGGAAACAACAGACAAAGGCGGACAGCTCTTGCAACTGGATGCAATTTTTGGAGCTTCCAGTGATGCCCTGTCTGTGCTCCAGGCTGCCCTAGGGCAGTACAAAGAGTCAGGAGGACATTTTAAAAAAAGAAAAGAAGAAGAGTCAGGAAAAATGGTAGGTGATTAGAAACCCACAAGTTTGGAATGACTTTATGGTCCCAGATTTATGTCCACCAGGTTCTAGGGAGCCAAAGGCTGGTCACAAAGAGACCTCTTCCCAGGTTGAGAACTGCTGGTTGGTACAGTTCAGCTGTATTGGACAAAGTCAGGTCTCTTGATTTCTTACTCCTGACATCATCCTGGAAACTTTCAGAGAAACCTGATATAGTCATGAGGTTCAGGTGGAGGTCTGAGCAAGAACAAGAGGAAGCAGACTCCTATCTCTCCATCCTCCCCATCTATTCAGTAACCCCTGGCTGTACAGGCCCAACTCAGATCTTTACTTGCTTGTGTGTGCATATGGGGAGAGGAAATGCAGTTAGAAATCAGGGTGCACTCTGTCCTTGGATCCCCCCACTAGCCTACCTGAAGTTTCTACTTTCTTTGTCCCCTGCCTGACACCCCCCCCCCCCCCGGCAAATTCTCAGGAATTACTCACTTTAGGAGTGCAGTCTAGGCCTTGGACCAGGGAAGGCACAGATAAACTGTAGATCTGCACTGCATCCCGGGTCCTGCTTGGTCCCAAATCCATACATGTAGGGTGGGCGAGGTGGCTCACTTGCAGGTGGGAGAATTGATAGGAACCAAGCAGAACTCTGCTACCTCTCCATCGAGACTAGGGGCCAGCCTAAAGATTCGTTCCCCTTTAGAAGAGACTTGCCTTTCTTCCACATATGTAAAAACCTGGTCTTAGAGACTTTTTAATAATGAAACTGAAGTCAAGGCATTAGCAGATTTATTTGCCTGCGTTTGGATGGCAAAGCAGCCTGTCCGCTGGTAAGCACTCTAAGCTGAGAAAGCAGAGCTGGGATACAGGAGCCTCCTTCTCTTTGTGGGTAGGTGCACCTGTCGCTATAGATCACTCATCCTGATGCCACTGGTTCTAGCTTAAGATGAAAGTCACTGCTGGACCAAAACCCGCTTAGAGCGTTGGAGCGCTGCATGGTGCTACCTGCCTGACCCGAGATTAAGACACTGCTCTCCCTGCCGCTTTGACCAGCACTTCAAGCCCACAGACATTTCCCTGTCGCATTGTCTCTCCTTCAGAATCCTCATCATTGTCATGTGCCCATGTGTCAGTGGGGTTCCTTAAATGCCCTGTAAGTATTTTTCATTTAATCCTCCCAGAGATTAATTCGTCCAATTTCTAGAGGATAAAAACTGATGAAGCCTGGGCTCCAAACAGAATTTTTATGGCACCAAATCCCAACTGACTGTTTTACTTCTTCTCTGTATTGATCTATTCATCTATCTTTCTTTCCTTTTTCCTCCACCCTTCTTTTATTTTTCTTTTCTTTCTCTTTCTGTCTTGCTTGCTTTCTTTCTTCTTTCCTTCCTTCCTTCCTTCCTTCCTTTTCTTCCTTCCTTCCTTCCTTTCTTCCTTTCCTTCTTTCTTTCTTCCTTCCTTTCTTTCTTTCTTTCTTTCTCTTTCTTTCTTTCTTTCTATCTTTCTTTTTTCTTTCTTTCTTTCTTTCCTCTTTCTTTCTTCCTTTCTTTCTTTCTCTTTCTTTCTTTCTTTCTTTCTTTCTTTCTTTCTTTCTTTCTTTCTTTCTTTCTTTCTTTCTTTCTTTCTTTCTTTCTTTCTTTCTTTCCTTTCTTTCTTTGTCTTCCTGTGTTGCCTCAGTTCAAGTTATCCTCCTGCCAGCCTCCCTGTATCTGGGACTATAGGCGCACACCACAGCACTTGGCCCCTTCCCTAGTCAAATACCAAGTCCTTGACCATTTATAAAAAGGAAAAATTTTCAGTTAATCTTAAAATGACACCAAAAATAGACCTAAGATATTTAGGGGAAATTATTAAAGTAAGAGGGAAAAAATGATTTGTAAAACATCAAAACATTGACTCCAAAATAAAGGAACCCCTTTAACATATAGTAATTTTTGCTCAGTACTCCTTAGGACTTCTAAAACTATAAGGGTAAGGGCTAAATTCTGATCTCTTACTCCCAGCCCACTTTCCTGTCACGCTTCAGAAGCTTTCACTTCAGAAACTTAGTCCATATGAGCAACTAATGAGCTATGCCTGGGAATTTTTCACCTCTACTTGAATTGTGGGATACCTAAATTCTGATGGCCCTGCTGCCTATCATACCTGCAGCACTACAGAGAAAAGCCTGATTGGGTCAAACTGGTGCCAAAACATCTTTTATTTTGTCCTTTCCATGGGAAAAGATGGCATTTGGTGGGCACTGAAGATTTGAACTTGATTCCACAGATGGAAAAGGTCCACCCCTTGAAATTGAGGAAGAAAGTTAGTGTGCATGTGTGGTTTTCTGGGATATGGGTGATTGTTTCCTAATGCCAAATATCACATATGCTGAAAAGTAAACAGTAAAGTATAATGAAATCTCTTGCAGCCAGCATCCTGCTTAAATAATGACCAACTCATAAGCAACTTGAAATTTTTCCTAAAGTGTTTTAAAGCAAATCCCATATATCATTTCACCCCAAAACACTTTATTTTGAATCTTTGACAGATAAGGATTTCTTTCTCCTTCTCTTCTTCCTCCTCCTTCTTTCCTTCTTTTGCTCTTTCTTTTTTCATACCCACACAAAACAAAATGAACATTACTCCCTTAATAGTATTCATGTTAGAATTTCTTCAATTGCCCCAAAATGTCTTTTCACAATTGGTTTATTCATATCAGAATCTAAACACATTCCATATATTACACGTTTGATATGTCTCGTGTGTGTGTGTGTGTGTGTGTGTGTGTGTGCGTGAGAGAGAGAGAGAGAGAGAGAGAGAGAGAGAGAGAGAGAGAGAGATCCAACCCAGGGGAGCTTCCAAAGAACTTATTCTTATAAGTTGCTGCCCTGCTTCTAGTCTAGCTCTAGCCTCTAGCTGTGGCAGCCAGGTGTGGATCAGAGAGCTTCACAGTTTTCTCCATTCCCTGTCATTGAAAGTGGAACTGAGCCAGCCCAGTAAGCCACTCACTGAATCCCTCTTGCTCTTCTTTTTAGATGGGGGAAACTTTCCTCCCTCTCCCACACCCAGTCAGCCAAGAATGGGATCCTTTGGTGAGTCCTTGGGTTGTGTAGGTTTCAGGGAGCATTGAACACTGGAATAACTTCTATGCCTGCTCTGGCTTGGGTTGCCAGCTGTGTGTCCTTGAGCTGGTCATCTCTTCTCTCTGACCCTCAGTCTTCTCATCTGTAAAATGGCAGAGATAATCTCCACCTACCCTTTCTCACAGGGTTGTTTGGAGACAAGATGAGGGAAGTGAAGACTGCAAAGCATGTGATGCCTATAAAGGATTGTTTCTCTCATAGCTGCTGGTGTTGGAGAAGAAAGTAAGGATTTCTGCTACTGGAATAAGAACCAAATTACAGAAAATCTTGTTCTAATCACATGTCTATGGAGAAGCCCCACCCCCACACTACCTCTGGTTAATAGTGCCCAGCCTGAGAAGCTGTGACCTTCTGTCATGAAGAAGACTGCCAAGATGCCCACTCCTCTTTCCCAGGAACTGCTAAGCAGCCTATGTCTCAGGGCTGAGAAATCCCCCACTGCCCATGCCCCTTTCTTCTTTCCAGGGATCCCAACTTTGGGGCACCAGCCACCTGCAAACCCCAACTTCTCTTCCAAGAAACACTGGCTGACCCAGTTACAAAAGATGAATAAAGTCCAACTCACTGTGGTAAATTCATTCTACCTTTTGAAGCTAAAATCTCTCTTTACCCCAACTTTGTTCTTTATTCCAATTGGTGAGAGTTTATCTCTGGAGTGCAGAATGCAAAGCAGACATAAGGAGGATCCTTACATTTTTCATTTCCAAACTACACCTAGCTCATAAAAAGCCAGTGAATGTAATAAAGTCTCCCCTGCAGGACATGGTTTTAATTAATTATTGAGTTGTTCAAGGTGACTCATGTGTGAAACAACTTGCAGTCATAAACTGAATCTCACATAATCCATTCTGAGTAACGGGCTGTTTGTTATCCTCTCTGGAGACTTACACAAAATTTATATTTATCCTTTGAGGGTCTTAGGGTGAAATATAAATGAGAGTTTAGCCTAAGGAAAGCTCACTCAGCAGGTTCAGGGTACCAAGAGATTGGGTCTTATTTTCTTAACTCCTGAATTTCTTTCTTAGAAAATCTGGTTTTGTGCACATGTGCGCACACACACACACACACACACACACACACACACACATTCACTTTGTTTCCCAATAGCTGCAAAGGACATGTGAAGCCATCTGATTGCAGAATTGAAATTTATGCTGAGTTTTGCTTCAGCTGGTCTGACAAATGCAGCTCCTCCTACTTACTGTTGAAGCCCCTGAAATTTGGTCTTTATCACCCAAGATCCACCTTTGCCTCACATCTGGAGGGCTCTACTGTAGTGTGCGATTGCTTAGTCTGGGATTGTACTCCTTTCTAACTTTTAGAAGTCCTTTACTCCAGGCCCCGCATCTACAAAACTGTTTTCTGCCAGATTGGGTGTGGAATTCCCCATACGGCCATTAACACTGTGGGGCCTTGTAGTTCACAACATCCGGGAGTCTATGTTTTAAAAACCTTTTGGGGATAGTAGGGTTACTGTCCTCTCCGGAGACTAACACAGAATCTGTTCACTTAAAAAGAATCTGGAAATAAAGAGGTAGGTGTCTACTGTGGACAGTGCCACCTGTTTGCCAGCTCCACTGGACCAAAGCAATTCCAAGTGAGTAGTGGGTGATGTGGGGTGGGAGGGTTGGAGAAGGGAAAGGTCCAAGGAAGACTTTGAACTCTCCACCCAGAGTTCAACCAAAGGAGTGGGGAGCTTCAGCTTTGAACCTGGGATCTGGTCCCAGTGAAGATCAGGTCTTTGGGGGGAAATAAGAAGAAATTAAAGGCAGAACAGCAGGATGCCTTGTTTTCTCTTAGCCCCTGTCTGATTCATGCACTGGGGCCCTGAACTGAGCCGGTTCTGAGCTGAGGACAGTTCCATTAGCTTTTTCTTGGTTTTCTTTTCCCTTCAGCCTCCTTTAATTTCTTTCCTTCACCACGAAGCCAGATTTTTTTCTAAAGTAAAAATAGAGACTGTACCCTGGGTTCTATCTGCAGCATTACAAAAAAGGGGAGCTAAATTCCAAATACCCCTCAGTTCCCTCTGGACCCCGGAACTCTGACCTGGCTGGTCTCAGAAGCTCCCCTAGGAATTTCCAAACATTGGGTAAAGTCTGTAGAGCTGAAGTCTTGACCTGGAATTTTTCCCCCTACTCACAGTCAGGCCAAGGAGAGTCCAAACTGAAACAAACAAACAAAAAATTCTCTTTCTCTCTCTAGACTATTTTAATGTTCAGCTTGAGGAAATAAATTTGATGCAATTTCAAAGAATGTAGCAACGTTGCAAATGCAGATGATGGAGGGTCTCCTTCTCCAGGAAGACTAATTTGTCTGCTCTGCAAGCAACAGTGGCAATAAGCACTGGACACTCTGATGGAATACCACACAGCTGCTGTGTCCCCACCTGCAGATGATCTGACCCAGGCTTTGAATGAGTCGATTAACCAGTAATCAGTTAATCCCTTCACCAGACCTGAGGTACTGAATCCAGAGAGAGTTCCCTAGAGAAATGGATGTTGTCTGTGATATACAGAGAGAGGAACCAAAGGGAGCATGCGGAGAAGAGTGACAGAAAAATTGGAGTTAAAAAGATTATATGAAATTTGCCAAGTGTGGTGGTGTACCACCTATAATTCCAGTTACTTGAGAGGGAGGCTGAAGCAGGAAAGTTCAAGGGGAAAGCCAACCTGGGCAATTTAAAGAGATCCTGTCTTAAAATAAAAAGGTCTGGGGATGCAGCAGCTTAGTGGTAGAGCACTTGCTTAGCATTGCAAGGTCCTAGGACTAATCCCCAGGACTAAGAGTGGCAGAGCGGAAGTCTCAAGAAGCTGGACAGCAGGGCAGTAGGGGTGTGGGATGGTCCAGAACTCATTTTGAGGGAGATATAAAGACACTCAGCTCAGCACCCAAAATAACCAGTCAGCTGGCCAGTTCCTGAAGAAATCAGCCAAAACCTTTCTTTGGCTTTTCTTCAACTTAATAACAGTTGATTGAGATTTTAACCTTTCCTACGTTGTTAGCTCCAGTCGGAGCTGGTCAGGGACCCATGCCCTTATCTAGGATGGATTCCCACTCAACTCTTTTCTCTTCCAAGTAAAAACCCTCCTGTGGAGGCGGAGGGGATTCTCTTGCTTTTATCTCTCCTTGGGTTTTCAAGGGAAAGTATTTTGGTTTATTGCTTATAATCAAAACAACCTAGAGTAATTGTGAAGGTTTATCAACTCTAATCTTATCACCTCCTCGAGCTAAGCCTAGAAGAGGGACTGGTGAGTCCCATTGGGGATGGAACTCTGGGCTTCACACATGCTAGGCAAGTATTCTGCCCCTCACCCACAATTTCAAAGTCCTAAAAAGCTAAAAAGTTCTTATATTTGTTTTTATTATTAGTCTTATTCTTGGTCTTCTCTTTCTCCAACAGAGCCACGGGCTCATTGAGGACCGAAAAAACCTGGAGGAGTTGGGCAAATACTCAGATTCCAAGCTGCCTCCATCACTTCCATTTAGCCACATCAGTCAAATGGGGTCAGAGAGTAGGGTAAAGAGAGAAGCAAGATTCCAAGAGTTCTGGCTGGAGCTGACTCTTCATTTAGCATTTTCTTTGGAGGGGATGATAAGGGGGAGCAGAAACTGCAAAAAGGGAGTGGAGGAAGGGCTATCAGTGCAAAGGAGAAAGAAGCAAAGAGAGGAAGCTGCTGGTTTGGGAGCGAATTCAGCCAGTCAATAATGCCTCATAATTTTAGTTTCAGTGGGGCGCTTCTGAAGGAGACATCAGGAACCAGGGAGGTTGGCTGGCTGTCTCAAGTCGGTCTCCCTTCTCAGGGCTCCTCCTGACTCTGGGAGGGTGGTATCCCCTGTTCATAATGCAGACACCCTCCTGGCCCTGATGCCCACTCCCCAGCGTAGTACATCATTACCTATCTGTTCCCCTTCCCAGCATTCATCCTTCAGGGTTGCTAGGAATCCTGGTGACCACAAAACCATCCCCAACATTCCTTCCCTAATGGATTTTGGCATATCTTTTTAATCTTGCTATGCTTCAGTTTGCCTTTATTTTTAGTGAGGGAGACTCAGGAGATAGCTGAAGCAATTGCCTAGGCAGGAAAGGGGAGGATTTGGGCAAACGTGGGGAGAGGATTAGATCCCAGACCCATGTTTCTCCTGCACGGGTGGAATGGTTTCTGGTAGCTCCAGGGAGAACAAACTCTAAGAGTCGCCTTCCCCAAGCTGGACTCACAGATGCCCCAGCCGCCTCCCTACTCTCACCAACATTTTCCCCGGACCCCCAGCTAGGGCAAAGAGCTTGAGAATCTCCCGCCGCCGGCTGACTTCCTCTCCAAATTCTCGGATAGCAACCCTTTGTGCTGCCTGCTGTCTTTTGAATAATGCATGGGAGCCAGTCCAACCCAGTGAAATGACCCGAAGCCGGGCCCCCAGTGATCCAGGCGGGTGGAGAGAGCAAGGGGCTCTGGGTTTCCTCTCTCAGGCTACTTGGTTCCTGTACTCTTTTCTAGCCAGGGCTGGAGGGAATCGCAGAGAATCGCCCTCAAGGAGGATTTCTTCCCATCAGGGGTATAGACGGTGAGCTCCACATTCGCCCATTCTTCATTCCCAGGTCTGCTTCTATTGCCAGGCGTCCACTCCCTGGCAGCCCCAGATTCCCTCGGTTGACTCCCGCACCAAGTTGCCCTCTACTCAAAATGGTATCTCCTTGAGTGGACTCCTGGGTCCCCTGAAGATCTACACTACCAAGATGACCTGGCGTACTAGGGAAGCCCAGACACAACAAAAAGATTTAAACTTGAAAACAAACTGTTAGGATTTGTCTTTTTTTCTTTTCTTTTCTTTTTTTTTTTTTTTTTAACCTTAATAGTGCAAATATTTTTCCTCCTTCAGTCTTCAGTTAGAGGTCTGAGCTGTACAGACCTGGCCTGGGAGGTAAAAGGGAATTAGTATCTATTCCCTGCCCGCAAATAAAATCATTTTACCCAGACTACCAGTTTAGACATTCTTCTTAATGAATTAAGCTCTGCAAAACTTGTCTCAGAAAAGTTTTGCTTTCATTTTTTTAAAAAACAAATTATCAAGTAGGCAGCCCGATTTTTGTTAGTTCTAATTCGATGACAAAAGTCTACATTTTCATTGTTATAAAGACTGTGTAGATCAGAACTTTATAAGCAGAAATGGAATTAATTTTAATTTTTCTATATTTTATAAGGTGTCCACATTTTTATTACTTACATACTAAAAAATAAATGCTAGTAAAATGGTAATTTCTTGATTTTAGTTTATCTTTTAAAAACGAGCAACAAATGCGTGCTAAGGAAAAATTTTCAAAAATTACCATGGTTCATACATTAAAAAGGAAAGTAAACTAGACAAGTGGCACCTGCCTGTAATCCTGGCAACTCAGGGGGCTAAGGTGGGAGAAGCACAAGTTCCAGGCTAGCCTCAGCGATTTAATAAGACCCTGTTTCAAAATCAAAAATAAAAAGGGCTGGGGACATAGTTCAGTGGTAGAGCAGCACTGGGTTCAATCCCCTGTACTGGGGGAGGGGAGTATATCTTCCTCCCAGCTCTTCTCTCAGTTCCCCTTCCAGAAGGAACTAAGGTTCCACAGAGGTATGTGTAAACGTAGCATTTTAACATGAATGGTAGCATACCATATACAAAGCTTTACGTTTTTACTTTTCTGCACCACCCCCTCACCCCCACAATGCTGAGGATTGAACGCAGGGACACTTGACCACTGAGATGCATTCCTAGCCATTCTTATTCTTATTTATTTTGAGACAAGGTCTCTAAATTTCCCAGGTTGGCCTCCCACTCCAATTTGTGATCCTCCTGTCCCAGCCTCCTGAGTTGCTGGGATTACTGGAGTGCACTACCACAACCAGCTTGACTTCCATTATTATTACTGGAGGCTGAACCCAGAGGCACTTTGCCAGAGTTATACCCCCAGTTGCTTCAGGCCTCACTAAGTTGCTGGCCTTGAATTTGCAATCCTTCTACCTCGGAAATTTTACTTTAAAGCTTAGTATACTTAAAATTTAATTCTTCTTTTTTAATGGCACCATTTTATTGTATAGATGTACCATTATTTAATTAGATGATTATTGAGAGATACTTAAATTGTTTCCAATTTTCCTTTCCTCTTCTTTCTGCTGGTGCACAGTGTATACACTATTCTGTGTATATGTTCATGTCTGTATGATATGTTTCTATTAAATAAGGAATATCAAAAGACTTGTTTTTTGTTTTTTTTTTTCTGTTTTGGGTTTTTTTGTTTTTTGTTTTTTGTTTTTGCAGTACTAGGGATTGAGCCCAGGGTCTCTTGCAGATTAGCCAAGCACTCTCCCACTGAGCTACATCCTTAGCCCTTTAAAAAACAAATTGAGACTTGGTCTCACTCAGCTGCCCAGGCTGGCTTCAAACTTTCAATCCTTCTGCCTCAGCTTCCTGGTAGCTAGGTTTACAGGCATGTCCACCGATGCCAGCTAAGATTCGTGCATTTCTAATTTTCATAGAGGTTGAGCATATAGTATTTTCATAGTGTTAAAAGAAATTTGTGGGCTGGGGTTGTAGCCCAGTGGTTAGAATGCTTGCCTTGCTGTGTGAGGCCCTGGATTCAAACCCCATTGTGTGCGTGGGGCAGGTTGTATATCCTTTTTCGGAGAACTATTTGTGTCCTCCTATTTTCTATTTTTTACCTTCAAATTGTTACTAATTTGTTTTTATGATATTTTGCTCAAATGTGAAATTGTGGTTTGGTTTGTACACTAAAGGTCGTACTTTTTATAGATGTAAAATTTCTCCATGTTATATGTATTGGAGTTTTTCGGACAATTGTTCCAGAGAGGTTAAGGACAGAATGAAAGGAAATTATTTCGGCAGACAATTGCCCACTTGGATTTTTTTTTCCCCCGGTGGAATCTGGCTTATTGGGAAATGGGGAGAGATTTGTCGTTAACAACTTTCATGTTCTATGTCTTTAAACTAGAAGACACAGAAAAGTCCCACGTTCAACTGTGAATGAAAAGGCTTGCGCCGCTAGAGATTGGAGTCTTTAGCTCCCTCATCCACCCTCAGCGCCTACACCCTAAACCTCCTCATCCCAGGGCAAACTTCCCTCTGCAGGTCCCTAAACTCTCAGGATAAACCGCTGGAAAGAAATGAAGGTAAGGTCTAAGATATGGCCCCTCAGAAACCTGGCGGAGGGACTTTTCCAGGATCCACTTCCACCAAGGTAAGGAGGAGGGGTCTCTCGCCTTGGCCTCTAGTTACCAGTGAACTGAAAGCCCCCAATCCAGCCTCGTAACTCCTGGGACTAAGACCTAGAGATCGTCGCCAACTTATTTATTTCGTATTTCTCGAAGGACCGGAGTGAGACAGGGAAGACTGCACTGGGTCTGGGAGATCCGAGGGGCTGTTGTTGCCTGGGAGGTAGGAAAGCGAAAGGTCGAAGGGATGCCATCCCAGAGGTCCCAGAGGCTCCGCCAGCTTCTGGGACCCCTGCGTCCGTCCAGCCAACCGCTTCCAGAGTTCTAGGAGAGAGATCCGTATTCCCAGGGTCCGTCTCAAACTCAGCCTTTTTCAAAGGCACCGGATTTTCCGCTGACAAGGAGTTATTCCAGAACTTCGCTGGGGTTTAAGTCTCCGCCCTTCATTCTAGCCACTTTCAGAAATTCTTTGGCAGACAAAATGCTTTGTGTCGTTTATCCTACCTAACCCACACAAGAGAGGGGAACACACACACACACACACACACACACACACACACACACACACTCATACACACACACGAAGGCAGATCTTTAGAGGACAGGTCAAGGGAACATTCCAGTCTTGCAGTGTTCCCTGATTCGGAGAGGGTTTCCCCAGGTGAGGAGAAGTCGCTAACATTTTCTGAGCAGGTAGAGCAACTTGCTAACACTCTATATCAAATACCTCCACACAGTGCTTGAAGTTTGAAACCCACTTGTACTGTCCCCAAGATTTTGTTAAATTCTACCCCTTCGAATTGTTGGAAGTGAAATATGGGTTCAGGAAATCAAATTCTAAAGTTTTTGTTTAAAATCATTCAGGTAATCATCATTATTATTACCAAAAGACCTCGGCCAGAAATGGCCTGAAGGACTAATTTCTGACCAATGACATTTAATTTTTTTGGTCCTGATATCAAGTCATTTCAAGTGAGAAAATGTTCTAATCTATCCAAACAATTGTTTGAATTCATATAAGCTGCATACTTGGGCTAATGGCAGCTACTGTTGTCTAGAAAGGAAAGTGGTTCTTCCAGGAAGGAGAAGGTCTGCAGGTCCACTCTGGGGAGCATTTTTCTCTCCCATGTGGGTGCCACTGCCCTTGGGTATGCCACTTCCCCATGCCCCTTCCCTGACTCTGGGCAGAGTCTGTCTTCCAGGGGAATCTCTCCAGGATCCTTCCCTTCCCCCACTCCTGAAGTGTGGGGCCAGGGGAGGAAGAGCTGAGGAAGAATCTTCTTGAGAGTAGAACCAGTGTTGCAGGGGTGACAGAGTGGGGACCCCTGAAGCAATCTGCTGCAGTGAAAGACCAGATTTCTAACGGCAGCTCCCTCCATGCTGGACAGATGGTCTTAGAACCTGGGACCTTGACCTACACAGGCAGTCTACACTTCATGATGCCAAGGAAAAACGATGACTATCCTGGTGTTGCTCAGCAACGGTTGTTTCAGTGTAGACACTGTTTCTCATCAGTCTGATCCTCATTTGATTGCGAACAAAATCTAAAGAAACAAAGGGAAATGAGTTGAGAGCATCATTTGGCTTTTCAGTCTGAGTGGGCAGTTCCGTCCTTTCCCTACCCCAGCCCCATATTCAGAGTTGGATTGAGAGGGATTTTAAGCTTCAGTTTCTGAAACCTCTGTTGACATTCTCTAACATCAATTTCCCCTTTCTCTCAGTTTTCACTGTTTTCTGAAGCTCCTCTGAGGCAGTGTCCACATGGGCAAGGTGGGTTGTGGTGCAGGAGATGGTGAGGGGGCCCTATTTTAGAGCCATTGGGTGACACAGAAATTTGGTTCTGGGGGCAGAAAACGAAGGCGGGGGTAAAAGGGAGAGCGGGGGGGGGGGCAGAGGTAGAGAGTTATACGTGGCAAAGTAGAGAACTGTGGTGTACTGGAGTCCAGCGGCCTAGGAAAGTACAGAGACACCCCGGGCGACCCCCTGGCCCAGGGGTCGCGAAAGGGACAAGTAGGGAGAAGTCTAGAAAGGCAAAGAAGTTAACGATGTTTGGTCGTCTGGGGGCTTATCAGCGCGCTGGGGTCAGAGCGGGGCCGAGCCGACGGGCTGAAGCAGACGCTGGCCAGGGTTGGGGCGGTGCAGGCAAGGAGGGGCTGCCCCATCCGCTCAACTGACTCCACCTGGGACCTCGGAGCATCCGGGGGCCCCCGAGATGTACCTTCCCAGAGCCTCCAGGTGGAAGGAAAGGGAAGGGGGTGGCTGTTGAATTATTAATCCTTTCGTGGTTCTGAAGGTAGGGGGACCCTCGCTACAGAACAAGGATGGAAAGAGGGGGAGACTGAACCTCCCTTTCTTCCATCCTCATTTCCAAGTCCCTTGAGCCCTCAACTCCTAGCTGGTGGGACACAGTATGTATCTTGGTTTTCTCTGTCTCCTGCTTCTTCCTCCCCAAGAGTGAAGGGGAGTCATTCTCGCGGTTTGGGGTAAAAGGGGCTTGCGGGGGGGGGGGGGTCAGGGAATGCCCCAGATGGGTTCCAAAAAGCCTTATTATGCAAACCACCTTCTCCCTCCCCTGCCCTAAACCTCGATCCTGGGTAGCTTATGGCAGTGATAGGGGCGGGGTTTGGGGGGGGCGAGCTCCCAGGGTCCCCTCGGAGAAGTACTAGGGTTTAGCGCTTCCGGGCCTGGAGGGGAACCTTTGGGAGAAAAAGCCCCCGGTCGCGATAGGGATGCCTGGGAGGCGGGGGCGATTCTTGGCCGCGCACGCAAGGGATTCCAAGCCTCGGTCTCCACCCTCCGCAGAGCTTGGGCCTCTGGGTGGGGGCCGGGCTCGGGTGTCTCCGGGCAGTGAATCAGGCTTCTGACCTCAGCGCCATCCCGGCCTCCCTCCGCAGGGTAAACATCCTCTGCACTTTGGAAACTGGTGGGACAAGAAAGTCCAGGGGGTGAAAAAGAAGGAGGGAATAAAGGAGGAATTCTGGAAGGAGGAGATATTCCGAAATCCAATCCCCCCACCCTATCCCCCTGGAAACCAACAGTGGCCTTCCATTAGGCTGCCTTGCTGCCCACTTGAGGCTGAGGAAGGAACATCCCAAGGGCCTTTGTCTCTGGAAACCCTACTATGGAAATGATGGGTAAATTGGAAGGATGAGGAGAGCAGAAAGGGGCAGGTTACCATTTTTTCAGAATCACCTAAAAGATGTTTCTCTGAAGGGACACCAGGCATATGTGGAGGGTTAAGGGTAGGAACAGTTTCCTTCGGGACAAATGGAAATCTGAACTCTTTAAGTAAGGGACCTAAACCCATACCTGTAATCCCAGAAGCTCAGGAGGCCAAGGCAGGAGGATTGCAAGTTCAAAACCAACCTCAGCAACTTAGGGGAACCCTGTCCCAAAATAATAAAAGGGCTGGGGATGTGGCTCAGTGGTAAAGTGTCCCTGAGTTCAATCCCCAGTAAATTCACCCCCCTGGAAAAAAAGAAGAAACTTAATTACTAAACTTTAAGAGAATGGTTGCTGCAGCTATCCTTCTTAATGTTGACAGTGTGAGGAACTGTCCCATTTCCAAACCATTTTTGGGTCACAGGCCAGCAAAGCAGAGAAGGAGCTATGAGGTTGGGTAAAACTGAACACAGACCTCCCTGATCCCACATCCTGCCAGTTTCAGGCTCTTTATCTCCCTGAGAATAGTATCCCCATGAATATAATAACAACTACAATGTTGATGCCAGAATCAAATCAATGCAGTGATGTGACCACCACAACACAGCCTAGCACTTAGTGGCAAAAAAAAAAAAAAAAAAAAAATCCTGCCTGCCTCCTTGCCAAGACCAAACTGTCTGTTACCCAGAAAAACCCATGGTCACTTGCCCCCTGCCCAGTCCTAGCCAAGTGACTAGAGTCTGAGAAGTTAAAGGAAAGAATGACACCCAACCAACTCTCCTTCACAGACCCCTGAGGGGAAAGAAGAAAAGAAGAAGGGAGGGAGGGAGGAGGGCAGAGAGCTCAGGGGTCTCATCCAGCAAATAGCTCTCCACATGAGGAGATTAACTGCTCTGAGCAGAGGTAGATTGGAGTGAAGCCTCCTGGCGTGGGCAGTCAAGCTCCTAACAGCCGGTTTTCAACGTTCCATTTACTCTGTAGATGAAATTTCAGAGGAAAAAGTAGCCTGGCAGAAAATTCAGATGTCCCTGGCTTTGCGATTCAGAAGACCTTCCTTGGAGCTGCCCTCTGTATTAGCTACGACCTGGACTTCACTGAGCCTCAGTTTCCTACACTGAAAAGTAATCCCTGGAAGTCCTAATGGGAATAGCGAAGGAATGGAGGTGGGCACGCTGGAAAGTGCAGCTCTGCTCCCCTGATGGCTACACCGATCTCCATAGTAGAAACGAATGAATTCTCCTGAATTGTATTCAGATCAATTTCAAACAACTGTGGTCTGGGAAGGGCCGGTGCCAAATCCCTGGGAAGTCTTTTAAGAATCACTGCCGTGTTCTGTCTTGCCTCAGATACATTCTGGCTTACACTATCTCTTGGGTGCAGTTTTTTCATCTGCAAATGGATATTTGGAGGATAATAAGGCTCCTCAAGCGCGTAGCTCCAGTGCATAGCACATAATAGGCGCCACATATGCAGCAGAGGCGCGGGTTCCTAAGCCCATCCCCATCTTATTCCTTTTGCGGCTTTGGGCATCCCAGCGTGAGATTCTGGGGACAAGTGGTCAGAGGTGCGGGAGGGAAGCTTCGCTTGGTAAGCGGTTGTGTGACCCTGCCCTGAGCACTTCTACTGAGACTCCTGTTCCACTTCTTCCAGTCTGGTCGACCCCGCTGGGGCGAAAGCGGGAGTTCCCGGGGAAGCCCGTTGGCCCCGCGCTGTCTGCAGCCACCGTGTGGTGCCGGACCCTACGATTTGGGCTGGAAAGCGCCAGTAGGCGGCCGCCGGGACTTTGCCTGCAAGGCACATTGTCCCGGAAGCTCTCAGAAAGTAGCTACCCACCCGGGATCTTTCTCTACCAAGGAGAGCTGAGGCGCAGCGTCCCGGGTCAGCCGTACTCCTTCAAGTCGCTTGGAACAGCAACCCCGGCCTGGCCTGGACGCATCCTGATCTCCAATTCCGAGAAAACCGTCAGACTGAGCTTTCAGGGAGCACGCCTTCTCTAACGGCACCTCGGAGGCAACCTCACATAGACCTCGCTGTCTTTTGGGAATCCCCTGCCCCACGTGTCCCCTATGTCCTCCCCACCTACATTTTCCCACTACTGAGGAATGACATTTTCCTGCCATTTCTCTAGAAGCAGAGCAAATGAAAACTCTGGGTAGGGAGGAGGGACCAATTAATTGACATTGAATCCAGTGAATGATTATTCTCTCCTGTCCTTCCCTCTCTTTAAACCGAATCTCAAGTAATCAAGAAATCTGCTGAAAAATGGAGACCAAACAAGAAATATCCTAACCAACAATCTTTTCTTCCCCTTCTTCTCTTAGCAGGAGTCCAGTGCTTCCATTAGATGTGAATATAGCTACTGTGCATCTCCCCATGAAAAGTTCCTAACCAGGTAGCAAGGAGTATGACTTTGCATAGGCACATTGGACCCTAGAGACAGTAAGGGGCTGCAGGTCATAAAGGGGGCCTGTTCGAGCTCTGTCAAAACAGCCAAATGAAAACTGGAGGAGTTGATTTAGATCTTTCATGTTTAAATAAACAGGGGGACATACTATTGAACTATCCAAAGAATTTTTTAAAATTATAAACATTCTTCTCACTGGGGCTCTATTTGTATTAGAGTTGTGATAGACAAAATTAGGATGTCAACTAGCTGTTTCCTGGCTTAAAAACAAAACAAATGCCCCTCAAGTTTCTGATTCTCAGCTGTGACATGGAAAAACTCAAGTCCCACTTAGACTGGAGGAACTCTGCCTGTGAAGGGACTGTGGGAACTGACATGAGTTTGGGATGGAGGTGGAAGGGTAGAGGGAATGAGCAATGGAGCAGACACCGAGTCAGAGGCCAAGACCAAGATCTGCTTCTGAATCCTCAGTTTCTGCTTCTGTGAAATGGGGATAATATTGCTCTCACAGGACTGCTTGGAAGAACAAATAAAATAACATGTGAAAATGGTTTATCTTTATCAGCTTTTCTTTGGCATGGGCCGAACTGAAGGGAGACCACAGCAGGGAGGGCAGGGGTCCAGCCTGGGCTCCAGCCCTAGAATGGGTATGAGCATCCCCCTGGCCACTGGATTTCCTGACGTGTGAGTTTAGCTGGCTCATTCTAACTCTTGGCAACATCCAAGGGGAAGTGAGAGTCCACCAGAGCAGGGCTGTCTCAGTCTCTGTTTGCTTTGGCCACATTGTGATGGCCTTGCTGGTCTTGCTGGCTTTGCCAACAGGATTTTGGTGTTTGCTCTCCCGCTTGGCATGGCTGTGGAGGCAGCTGGCATTCTGCTCCTGATTACCAGGATTCTGGTCCTGATTACTAAAACCAAAACACCAGGCTGGCTCCAGGCTGGTGTTGCTCCTGGCAAGGGGAATATCTCAGTGCCGCCTTCTTCCTCCAACATCTTGCTGCTTCTGCCCCTTTCTCAGATGAACAGGTCCCATTTCATTATCATAATGACTCCTAGGCTTGTGTAAATAGGGTGGAGGAGCAATGCCTCCGTCTTGTTTTTTGTTTTCTGCAGTATTAGGTTATACTAATACTAATTAGGTTATACTAATACTGCAGAACCCAGGGCCACATGCATGCTAGGCAAATGTTCTACCACTGAGCTACATCCCCAGCCCCAGCCTTTCCCCCTTTAAAATGGCTGCCCAAGAAGTACAGAACCAAGCACTAAGAGGAATCAGGAAGTAAGCCAGGAAAAGAAATGAGATAGAGAAACCAGGCACTGATTCGTGATCTTAAAAGGATTTGCTTTGCTTTCCCACATTTCTTTTCTCATATTTTCTGGGGACAGTGGTAGATATAGGAGCAAAGGGGAAGGGAGGCTCTTGCTGAAGCTCAGCTCAGATCAGTCAGAATTCTCACGGGGAGAGTTGTGGTGGGAGCCTGATTGGCAGGCTCCTGATAGGAAGAACATGTGCTTAGAACGATCTCATCCCCTCCCACCCTGCGGCAACTCCTGGAGCCTCCAGCCCCTCCCCAGCACACAGTGTGCGTCCAGGAGGCATGAAATACCCTCCACATGACACATTGCCTGTTTGGCTTTCCCAGGCTGCTAGTTAATAACTTAGAATCATGGCTGGAGAAAGCAAAATAATTGAAAGCAATGCTTAGTCAATTGCAGTTTCAAGGTCTTCATTGCCTTCCTAACAATTTGCAAAACCCATTTTATTGCGTTTTTAGATTCCTTAAGTTGAAATACCACTGTGTGCTGTAATTAAGCTAAGTGACATGCCAGCTGTAAAGACAAGGGTTGTGAATGATTACATTCAGCTCATGTAATCATCCAGTATGGGTGGGGGAGAACATTTGGAACAGCTGCCAATCTGCCAGACTTATACTCAATGCCAGAGTAGAAGGAAAACTGGAATCTGCAATCACCCTTTTAAGGCTAGCAAATTACCTGGCCTGTATGAAATGACTTGGGGTTATCCAGTGTGGGGTGAGCTATGTATCAGAAACCCCTGGGGAAGATTGATTTATATTTATTTAGGTGCTTGTGAATTGAACCAAGGGCCCCATTCAGGCGAAGCACCTCTCCTACTACTGGTTTATACCCCCAGAGAACTTTTTAAGTCCAGTAACTTCCCCTCTCTGAAATGGATTAATCTGGTCTAGGGGGAACCACATGTCTTGAGAACTGCTCACCTAATTCTGAGCTTAGAGATCAGGAAAACCTGCCCAGTCCAAAATAGACATTTTTAACAACTTGGTCTTCAGGAACATCACTTTTGCACTTGGAAACTTTTTCATCAGTGTTGCTTTTTTAAATCCATCTGGGAACTGAAACTCGTTCAACTACTTTATGAAACAGATAACCCCTGATCTCAATCCCTCAAAAGTTCCTTCTCCCAAAGTTCTTGTTTTCTTTCTTCCTCTTTTTTTTTTTTTTTTTTTTTTTTTTTTTTTTGTAGTTGTAGAAGGATAGTATGCCTTTTTTTATTTTTATTTTTTTATTTTTTTAGTGCGGTGCCAAGGATCAAACCCAGTGCGTCACACATGCTAGGTGAGTGCTCTGCCACTGAGTTGCAGCCCCAGCCCCAGTTCTTGTTTTATTTCAGGGGACTCCATTCTTGAAGCCCTTCCTTTTCCTCTTCCTTTCCATGCACTCAGCTGCCATGTCCCAGCTCTCTGCTGTTTTTGTCATCTGCTTCTTTGTCCTTTCATTTTTCTTTTTCTGATTTATTGAGATACTTCTTTGTCCTTTTCCTTCTAGTCAGTCATCCTTTTAGATGCACTTGAAGGCCAGACCACCTTATGAGCCTCCCAACAGCTCTCTGACCTTGGATCTCTCCCCCTTACCAATCAGCATTCCACCCACTATCCAGACTCATCTTCCTAACACTAAATAAAGTCTCTCCCATTCCAAACCCTTCAGTGGTTTCCCACGTCCCACTGAATTAGGTAGTCACATCCCAGAATAACATTTTAGATCCTCCACAATATTAACTCATGTAGCAAACATTTACTGAATTCCTATTACATCCCAGTTACTAGGTTAAAAGAAATAAAAGATGTAAAAGCATGATACATTGCAGTAGAGAGATAGCCACACAAACAAGTAGCTATCACAAGGAGCGCAATAATGGCAATAGAAACAGAGGGTCCCTGGGTCTCCTAAACCATCTTTCCATCTTTATCACCTAATTTTTCTTCCTAATTTGACTAAGTTGGACTGGATCTTAGGTCTTTATCACATTGAGGGTTGTTTGTAATTTATTTTAGGTCCATATACCAGTCCACACTTAATATCCACTTTTTAAAATCCCATTTATACCTTCCTGTGACCACCTCCTCCAAAGAAGTGGACTTCAGTCATCAGCTGGGTATGATGGTGCTTGCTTCTGTACTGGCACTCCTAGCTGAAGCTAGTCATATGTGGACCTGCCCACTGTATGCTCCACAGAAGGAGGAACTGCTGCAGGCCTCCTTTGTCTTCCATAAGCATTCAGCAAAAGCAGACAGTTGCTCTACATAGCCCTTTGGGTCAGCAGACAGCAGGTGGGTGGGGCTGGGAAGGTAGCCAGACATTCTGCCTTCTTATTGGCTAGCCAGAGCTGTTAAGAGTCCCCAGGTAGGACCTGCTCCATAATTTGGCAAGCCCAGTGCAAAATTAAAATTCAGGGCTTCTTGTTTATAAATTATTCAGAATTTCAAGAATTTAATAGAACATTAAGCCAAGTGCAGAGCCCTTTTATGTGTGAGTCCCTGAGTGACTTCACAGATTGCCTGCCCAAGAAGCTGGCCCTGTCTCTAGGAGCAAAGGTGCTGGCACCAAAATGTCCCTTAGAAAGACAAAAAAATTCTGATTTTACCTTATTAATAGAATTTCTTTTCATCAGTTCAGGATGCTTGACTGACTGAAACTAGTGATGAGGGAGGAAAGAGGAGAGATGTAGTGCTTTTGGGAGGTTCCATTTCAGCAAGTCTTACATCTTTTGCTTAGGCTAAGCTGTGTTCTATGGCAACTTTATAGCATTAAATACTTTGGATAATTAAGGTCTTTTGCTTGAGGAGTTCAGGGTTCAAGTATCCTAGATTCTCCAACATCCTTGAGACCAGACATTCATTTCATTGGAAATTCATAGGCAAACCTGGATCACCACTGTGAAGCAGGTGCTTGTCTTCAGACCTTACTTCTAGCCCTCCCCATACGTCCCTTGCAAAGCTCTCACCAGGGACCTAATTCAGAAAGAGCAATGAGGCAAAAATCTTGAATCATACTCCTGGAAAGGGCAGAGAATGAACTGGCATACAAGGTAAGATGTTATACCTAGGGCCTTGTGACGTTTAATCTGGATTGTCAAGTTGATTGGATTTAGAGATGCCTAGGAAACACCTAGGATTAAGAGACTTCCGCATGTATCTGTGAGGGTGTTTCCAAAGATGACTGACATGTGGAATAGAAAATTGAGGGGGCAGACCCACCCTGAAGTAGGCAGCACTGTCTAGTAGGCTGGGGCCCCCAATGGAACAAAAAACAGAAAGAAGCTGCAGCAGATGCAAGCTCAATTCTTGAGAAACCCAGTTGTTCTTGAGTGGGTGTCTATTGCTACTACCAGCACCTGTGGACATCAGACTCCACCTCCTTCAGTCTTCCAACATAGATTCTCACCAGCAATTCTCCAGGAATTTCCAGGCCTTCAGCCTCAAACTAGGGCTACATCATTGGTCCCTTTTATTCTGAGGCTTCCAGCTTCTTGGGCCGAGCAAATACTGGTTTCTCTGGCTCTCCAGCCTGCAGATGGGCCATCTGCAGTAGGACTGTCCAGTCTCTGAACATGTAAGTGAGGTTAATAAATACTCTATTATAATGAGGCAGGAAGATTGTGAGTCCAAAGCCGGGCTCAGCAACAGCAACAGTGAGGTGCTAAGCAACTGTCTCTAAATAAAATATAAAATAGGGCAGGGGATGTGGCTCAGTGGTTGAATGACCCTGAGTTCAATCCCTAGTAACAAAATAAATAAATAAATACCCTATTTGATTTACACATATGTACACACCTTGTTGGTTCTGTCCCTCTAGTGAATCCTAACTAATATAGCTAGTCTTGTGCTGGGCAGAGATGGAGGTGCCATTGTACCCCAGAATAGGCTGGCTGTCTTGGGCTTTGGGTTCCCAGCCCAAGAATTTCTCAGAAGCTCCTGACATATTTTCCTTAGTAAGAAGTGATCAGAAGAACTATCTTCCCACCTCCCATTCCCATTCTCTCTCTGGATCAGGCTCTTTGTGCTAGCATTGAACATGACAATTTATTTTATTCATGTATACATGAGGGGAAGGCATATAATTTCTGCAAGTCAGTGGAAGAAACATCTATGGGTAGGGCACTTTCACCTCACCTCTGTCTTTGCCAGAAAGAATGAGCTGGGTTGAAACAGGAAGTAGCAAGATGATGTTGGAGCACTAAGGTGGTGGGTATTTGGACTGGCTGGAGCGGGAGGAGGTCTGATCTTGCACAGGTAGCAACTGCTCCAGTTCCCCCACTCAGGAGTTATCCGTCATGCTCATCCCTGCTCCTGACTCATCTTTAGAAATGAAGACCAACTGGCATAGGTCTGTTGATGGGCTGAGGGCTTTAGACTCCTGGAGATCATGAGTCCTCTGAAACACTAGTCCCCCAAGTTGCTTTACTTGGGGGAGTGTTCTGGATGAAGGTGAGAACCCAGAGGAGAGCCACTGCCGAGGCAACTGGTATGCTAACTGGGGCAGCACCAATCACCAGGGAAGTCATGGTCCTACAATACTGTAAGCTCACTGGGCGGGTACAAAAGCAAGGCTATTGGCCTTGGTGGTGCTAATGGGAAGTATTTATCACACCAGGATTGCTATAGGAGGAAATGGAACTTTTGGTTGGTTCTGTAGACATTATATACATTGTGGGAAGAGACAAATAATTTCCTGGTGTAAGAGGTAGGAAAAGAAAAAATGGTAGAAATCCAGTCTGATTCTGGAAGAAAAAAAAAAATAGATGTTTCTTAGATTTTCTTTCATAATGGCTGCCAGAATGTTAAAGTCAATTAACTCATCGTCACCATTCCTACCTAGTGGATCAGGAGGTGCTTAGATGTTTCACATTCACAATCACCAGAAACTCCTTTCACCTATACAGCATTCATTTTCCTTCAGCCTTACTACCCCAAACATTCATATGGACCATTTAAGAGCAGCCAGGTTGACTGACTGCAGATAGTATGTGATAGTGGTTAAGAAGCTGTGTGCAGCTGGGCACAGTGGTACATGCCTATAATCCCAGCAGCTCAGGAGGCTGAGGCAGGAGGATGGAGAGTTCAAAGCCAGCCTCAGCAAAAGTGAGACCCTAAGCAACTCAGTGAGACCCTGTCTCTAAATAAAATATAAAATAGGGCTGGGAATGTGGCTCAGTGGCCCAGTGCCCCTGAGTTCACTGGGTACCCCCCACACAAAAAAAGTAATTGTTTGCAGCCGGGCATGGTAGCACATGTGTGTAATCACAGTGGCTTAGGAGACTGAGACAGGAGGATTGGAAGTTTGAGGCCAGCCTCAGCAACTTAGCAAGTTCCTAAGCAACTCGGTGAAACCCTGTCTCAAAAAATAAAAAGGGTTTGGGAGTGTTGCTCAGTGGTTAAGCACTCCTGGGTTCAATCCCTGGTACCAAAAAAAAAAAAAAAAGCTGTGTGCCCATGGATAAATTACTTAACCTCTATAAGCTTTGGTTTCCCCATTTGAAAAAAGGGAATAACAATGCCTTGAGGACTGAGATAATTGTGCAAAGCTTTTAGGACACCAAATGTAAATGTGTCTTGGTTCAATTCATGCAAGGCTCAGCAGCAGCAGGACAATATCATCATCACCACCACTACCACCACCACCACCACCATCATTGAAGCTACCCTCTTTACCAAGACTGAGTTACCCTCAAAATCTTACAAAATTGGTTATTTAACCCTTAGAGTTCAACTGTTATACAGATCTGCATCCTAGGCTCAGGGACCAACCACTGTAAAAGTGGATCCAAAAAACGGATAATGAGATCATAGTGACTTCAGCAGAACAATGGAAAAATTTTCTCAGGATGCCATTCCTTAAATGAGTCAGGACAGACTCTTAAGTTTGAGGTGGAGTAATAAAGAGGAGGAAACACTGGGTGATTTGTTCAGAGTCCTTCACTCGCATGAGGTTGGGCAGATCATGTAACATTCTCAAACCTTCATTTCTTCATTTGCAAATTGGGGATCAGGTAATAACCTCTACTTTGTCAATCTCACAGCATTAAACAGAAGATTCCCTGAACTATGGTATGTAAACTTGGTGTTTTGTTTGTTTGTTTGTGGCATTTTACTTTATTTTTTTATTTATTTTTATTTGTAACTTTTTTTTACTTTTATTTATTCTCTTCATTATCTTTTTGGACAGTGATAAATATTTAAATTTTTTTTCTTACATATATATAGGATAATAATGTCTGTCTCAATCTACCATCCTTTCCATCCCCACCCCTCCCCTCAGTCCCCTCTGTACAATTCAAAATTCCCTCATTCTTCCCTACCCAACCCCTGCTATGGATCAGCATCCACTTATCAGAGAAAACATTCAGCCTTTGATTTCTTGGGATTGGCTTATTAAACTTGTTATTTGGAAGGTCTGTTATTACTACACTCAAGAAAACCCTAATCCACCACATGGACTCTCTGCTGCCCTTTCCTTCTTTCATTCAACCATCATTTATTATGCAGAAGTCCTTTTCTCAAGCTTCATCCTGATCCATTTATAAATCAATGTATACCCAAGATACTTGTTCAAAAGACAAATTCCCAGGGCCATATTCCAGACCTCTTGTCAGAATTTTCAGGTGCCTGGTCTGGAAATTCTAGGTATAACAACGGTCCCCACATAATTCTGGTCATGTGGGAAGTTTGGAAAAGAAAAGACCTGGCATGGTAAAAGGACTATCGGAGGAGCTTCATTCAAATGCAGATTCCTGGGCCTGTCACTTATGACCTCCATATTCAGAATTTTGAAGAGTAGGTCCAGTGTTGTGCATTTTTACAAATACTGGAGGTGAAGACTGTTTACTTGCAGGCCCCCCTGCAGTGTGAGCTCTTGGTCACCAGGGGGCCAAGTCAGTGTCTGGTGACAGTCTGTTTTAGGTTACAGAGGGAGAGGACTCAAATGCATAGCCTACTTCTATAGACAGCCAAGTAGCACCATCCCTTTCCTCAGGCAACACTACTTTATAGAGTTCTCCTGTGATTATATATAGGGCCTTCCTTCAGAATCTAGACTAAAGTTCTGACAGGAAGCCTCTCACCATCTCCTCCATCTTTTCATACAATGGAATCAAGCAGTCTCCACGGTCCTATTTTTCTGTCTCCTGCCATTCCAAGGTTAGCAGTTAGACCAAGTGATCTGGGCTAGAGCCAGGCTGGCACAACTCGAAGGATGTGAAAATCAATTCCTCGAGGTTGGTACGGTTCTTTCTTTCTGGGACCTGAGTTTATGACCGTCATAAGTGACAGGCAAAGCAAAGTGCACTTTGTGGTGGGGACAGTTCTGTCTTATCAGAAATATATAAAGCAAGGGGCTCACATTTTGACTCAGGCAAGTCCTGATTGTTTATTTACCTGTATGTCTTTATCAATCCATCTAGCCTCCTACATACTCAACATTTCAGAAAAATTGAGAGAGTATGCCTGCTAACACACCAACACATGCCAGGAATATAGGCAGCCTACCTAGTTCCTTTCACATCCTTTTTGGCCAGAGATCAGGCAGTGGCTGTATGCTTCCTGCTCCTGTATATGTGGGTCCCTCATAGCACCCGTATGGCTTCTGCCAGGTCTTGGATCCAGTCGGGCAGGAGTGGCAACCACCAGAAGGTCCTTCAGAGAATAGTCATGGCTGTGAGGACTCTGCAGGAGGAGGAGGGAGGGCACATCCAGCTGTCCCTTCTCACTAGGGCTGTGGCTATAGGAGAAGCACTTCCTTGGCAGGAAGGAGTTTTCTGGAAAGACAAAGTCAATGGCATCATCAGTTTGTGCTGCTGGATTCAGCACTAATTCCTGGCAAAACGCACCTCCAACTTGGGCCAAAAAACTGACTAAAACTGACTGAAGCTCTTGGAACCAGAATCACTTGTGGCAACTCTCCTCCAAATCATTCCTCTTCCCTCTAATTGGGACAAGATCATCTGAACAAGAATCAGGAAGTGTTGAAGAGGCTCCTCAGACTCAACATTCTATTTGATCCTTTTGTCTTCTCAGTCAGACAAGAGATTTCCTAAGAGCACCAACAGATGGGTTTCCCTGAAGGCAGGGTCTAGAACCCTTCCTCATGACTGCGGATCCCAAAAAGTTAGACCTGGTTCTGTTCGTTTCTCTCTTCCCTAATACTATAGTTTGGATGATAAATGTGCCCCCAAAGGCCCATGTGTTAAAGACTTGGTCCTCAGGTGCTGCTATTGGGAGGTGGTAGAATCTTTAGGTGGTGGGGCCTAGTGGAAGATCCTTAGCGCACTGAGAGCATGCCCTTGAAGGGGACTGTACAACTTTAGCCCCTGTTCTTCCTCTTGCATTCTAGCCATGAGGTAAGCAGTTTTGCTCCACCATGTGCTCTCCACCATTGCCAACCAGTGCCCATACCAGAAGTCTAAAAGAAATGGGTCTGCCTGATCACAGACTGGAACCTTTAAAACTGTGAGACAAAATAAAGCTTTTCTCTTTATAAGTTAATGATTTCAGGTATTTTGTTATAGTAATGGAAAGCTGATTAACACACCTAAGCTCCTGACATAACCCTGTATACATTGGCATTCACCTGACAGGTCACTCAGCACCTGCTTCCGGTTGCAGTAAGCTGGGAACAAGGAGAGCTTCCCTCTCAACCGAACCTTGGTCAATAACTCTGACACCAGATGCTGCTCCTTCATGTCTTTCTTTAGCAAAGCCCAGCTTGGGTTCAAACTCCGTGAGAAGCTCCAGGATTTTGCAGGCACAGAAGGTTTTGATATGTTTTCCTGGATGAACTTTGGAGGGATCTGCTGCTGTTTATATTTAAAGGATACAATCCTGACAATTTCTGGGCTACTGCATTCAGAACTGGTGGTCAGTGTCAGGCTTGGTAGAGACTCCGGAGAGGTTGAGCCCCAAGTGGTAGATTCAGGGGAAGTTTCTACTGAGGTTAAGGGCTGAAAGAGAAAACAGTCTAAATCGAAATTGTAGAAAGCAAAGGGCTCCTTCCTATCCTATTCTTGAATGAAACAAATAGTAATGGTTAAAATGGTTAATTAAGAGTGAAATTCAGCAGCAGCAAGAAAGATTTAGGTTAGAATAGTTTCGTAACCATGAACTGGTTAAACACTAGGGCAGAAGATAAAATGGTGAGGAAAACCTACAGCTTCCTCTAGAGATCTTTAAAAATAAGAAATTGTAAATCAGAAAAATAGGTGTTATTTTACAGTTATCAGACTTGCAAAAATTAGAAAGCTGAATAATACCACTATTGGTGGGGATGTGGATGCATAGGCACTCTCTGCTGCCAAGAATATAAACTGATATTATCATTTTACACCATTTAGAAATAACTGGCATAATGAAATACAAATATCCTGTTGCCTAGCAATTCCGCTGCTGGGTGTATACACTAAATAAGTTACTATTTTTAAATTATGAATATCTCTTTTAAAATTATGTACACCAATGTTCCTAGCAGCATTTTTCACCAAAAGGTGAAAGCAGTTCAAATGTGTTCCAAGAGATGAATGAATAAACAAAATATAGTATATACATAGAATGAAGTCTTATTTAGTTTCAAAGAGAATTCTGATGTATCACAATGTCAATCGACCTTCAAAAGATAATGGTAGGTGAAATAATCTAGACATAAAAGTACAAATATTGTATAATTCCACTTATATAAGGTAGCTAGAGTAGTCATATTTATACAAACAGAAAGTAAAATAGACGTTACCAAGGGCTGGGGGAAGGGAAGAATGGAGAGCTATATTTAATGGGTACAGAGTTTCTGTTTAGGGTGACAAAAAAGTTCTAAAAATGTATAGTAGTGATAGTTGCACAAATTAGTGACTATCCTTAATGCCATGGAATTGTACAATTATAGTGCTTAAAATGGTAAATTTTTTTGTTTTGTTTTGTTTTGTGCTTGAGATTGAACCCGTAGGCGCTTTACCACTGAGGTATATCCCCAGCTCTTTTTATGTTTTATTTTGAGACAGAGTCTCACTGAGTTGCTAATGCTGGCCTCAAACTTTTGATTCTCCTACCTCAGTCTCCCAGGTAGCTGGATTATAAGCATACACCACTGTACCTGGTGCAAAGTAGTAAATTTTATGTTATATGTTTTATCAGAATTTTAAAAATAGAGGAATATTCACTTCAGTGTTATTTACAGTGGGACAGAACTGAAGGCAACCTGCACATCCTTACTTTGGAAAATTGGTATGAAGAAATAAATGGATGGTTGGAAATTATTCTTGCAGAGGGGCGAGCAAAGGGACCTGCACTTATTTGCAGCTTTGCAGCCTTTGTCCAAGGATACCACATGGCTTGGGCAACAGAGCCACAACAGAGAAGCCAGAAAAATGGGGTAAATTGTGAAAAGGGGAAATCTCTCATGTGCAATTTGACAGACTGATAAACTATACATGCTGAGAGCCAGGGGCAATGAGGGGGAAAGGACTCCAGAAGATTCAATAAATAAGCAGCTCTGGAGACTGAAATAATTAAAGAGATTCCAATTGCTGCTTACCACAGTAGATTAATAATTTGGGATTTAGAGGAATAAATAGAATCCAGAGACCCTACAATTAGTCACAGCATCATGTATTCATATTCATAATGCCCAGCATCCAAACATAAAACTGCCAGAAATGCCAAGAAATAAAAAAAATATAATCCACACTCAAGAGAAAAAGTAGTTAGTACAAATTGGCTCTGAAATGACCCAAATGTTGGTTCATAAGTATACAATGACTTTAAAGCAGGCATTATAAATATGATCAAAGAATTAAAGGAACATATGCATGAGAATTTTTTTAAGTTGTGAATCTAAGCATAGAAACCAAAACTATAAAAAGAATTTGTATTATGAATAATTATAATGTACCAATTAAAAATAATTTATAATAATGGTGCATATCTGTGATCCCAGCTACTTGAGGTTGGAGCAGGAGAATCACAAGTTCAAGACCAGCTTGGACAACTTAGGGAGATCTTATCTCAAAATAAGAAGAACTGGGGGCATAGCTCAGTGGTAGAGTGTTCCTGGATTTAATCCCCAATATTGAAAAGAAAAAGTTATCCAATCTAAAGAACAAATGAGAAACAAGACTGAAGAAAAATAAATAGAACCCAAGAAGTCTGTTTATGTGATTTAATATACATGTTCTTTTTTTTAATGTACATATTCTTAAAAGTCCCCAAAGGATAAGAGAAACAAAATAAGGCAGAAAAGATATTTGAATAATAGTCATAAACTTTTCAAATTTGATGAAAGACCATGAACTTAGAAAACCAACAAACTCAATAATACCAGATAGAAGAAATACAAATAAAAACCACACGTAGACACAACAAAAAGCTAAAATTCACAGATAATGACATATTACATAGAGGGCATTATTATGAATACAGTTGATTTCTCATTTTATTTTATATTTATTTTTATTTCTTGGTACTGAGGATTGAACTTAGAGGCACCTTACCACTGAGCTGCATCCCAGTCCTTTTCATTTTTTATTTTGAGACAGGGTCTTCCTGAATTGCCCAGGCTGACCTTGAACTTGCCACCATGTCCAGCTGACTTTTAATGTTTAAAGAAACCAGAAGATAATGGAACAACATCTTTCAAATGTTGAAAAAAAAAAAAAAAAAAAAAAAAGAGCCTAGAAATCTAGGTTTCCCCAAAAAATTCTTCAAAATGAAGTCTAAATAAAGACATTTAGATACACAGAAATAGAAAATTCTTCACCTGCAGGTAAATGTGCACTACAATAAATAATGAAGGGAGATTTTTAGACTAAAAAATAACTTTAAAATATACATCCTTTTAAAATACTATAACCTTTTAAAGCAACAATTTTAACACTGTATTGTGGGATTTGTAATGTATGAAAACAAAATATTGCTTTCTATATTTAAAATTAAGTACAACATTAAGTACATTTTGATAAGGAAAAGATGCATATTGAAATCCATAGAACAGTCACTGAAAAGAGGCAAAAAGTTACAGCTAAAAGGGAAATCAAGAGTTAAGACTAATATTAAATTTTCAATTTAACCCAAAAGAAGGCAGAAAGGGAGGAATGCAGGGGAAAAGCAAAAATAGAAAAAATGAATAGAAAACTAATAACAAAATTTCAACCCTGAGCTCAATCATATTAGTGATATAAAATGAAAATGGAATTAAAATTCCAATTAAAAAGGTAGAGCTTGTTACACAGAAAGCAAGACTTACTTATACCTGTCTAAAGAAAGAGCCTTTAAATACCCAGTAACTTCAGAATATACATTTTTTTTCCCAAGAGCTCATGAAACATTCACTAAGACAAATTGCTGGACCATAAAGCAAGCCTTTTTGTGTGTGTGTGCCTGATGCTAGGGATAAAACTCAAGCCTCGCATGTGCTAGGCACGTGCTTTATTACTGAGCTATACCCCTAGCCCTATTTTTTGTTTCTTTAGGCTCAGATGCAGTTCAGCGGTAAAGCGCTTACCTACCATGTCTAAGGCCCTTGGTTAAATCCCAGCACCACATTAAAAAAAAAAAAAAAAAAAAAACATGTGCATACCACCAAAGAACTAGACTCCTCTTTTTATTTGATAGTGACCATCTTAACAAACAGATATGAAGTGATGAAGTGATATTTTGTGGTTTTGATTTGCATTTCCCTGATGATTAGTGGTGTTGATATGTTTTCACATTTCATGTCTATTGACCATTGATATATCTTCTCTCTAGAGAAATGTTCATTCAAGTCCTCTGCACCTCCCCTACCACCCCAGGGCTGGGGAGAGAATGCAGGGCCTAGCACATACTCTGCAAGCACTCTACCACTGACCTGCACCCCCACTCCTGCCCATTTTTCAATTCAGCCATTTTTTTGTTGTTGAATTTTAGGAGTTCTTCATATATTTTGAATATTAACTCTGACTGTTTGCATACCCCCAAATTCATACCTGAAAATCCTCACCCCAAAGGTGATGGTATTAAGAACTGGAGTCTTTGGGAGATGATCAAGTGATGACAGCAGAGCCCCAATGAATACTGCCTTTAAAAATGAATCCAAGAGAACTAGCTAGCTCTTTCAACCACAGGAGGACACAATGAAAACATACCTTCTATAAAGAATGGGCCCTTGACATTACAATACCAGACCTGAAACTATACTACAAAGCAATAGTAACAAAAACAGCATGGGATTGGCACCAAAACAGACGTGTAGACCAATGGTACAAAATAGAGAAGACACAGAGAAAACCCCACATAAATATGGTTATCTCATACTAGACAAAGGTGCCAAAAACATACATTGGAGAAAACATAGCCTATTCAACAAATGGTGCTGGGAAAACTAGAAATCCATATGTAACAAAATGAAATTAAACCTCTATCTCTCACCCAGCACAAAAATCAACTCAAAGTGGATCAAAGACAGACTCTGAAACACAGACCCTGCACCTAATAGAAGGAAAAATAGGCCCAAATCTTCATCATGTCAGCTTAGGACCTGACTTCCTTAACAAGACTCCTAAAGCACAAGAAGTAAAATTAAGAATCAATAAATGGGATGGATTCAAACTAAAAATCTTTTTTTCAGCAAAGGAAACAATCAATATTGTGAAGAGAGAGCCTACAGAATGGGAGAAAATCTTTACCATACTCACCTCAGTAGAGCACTAATCTCCAGGATATATAAAGAATTCAAAAACCTTAACACCAAAAAAACAAATAACCCAAAGAATAATTGGGTTAAGGAACTGAATAAACACTTCACAGAAGAAGAAATACAATCAATCAACAAACATGAAAAAATGTTCATCATCTCTAGCAATTATAGAAATGCAAATCGAAACTACTCTAAGATTTCATCTCACTCCACTCAGAATGGCAATCAAGAATACAAGCAATAATAACTGTTGGTGAGGATGTTGGGGAAAAGATATGCTCATACATTGCTGGTGGGAATGCAAATTGGTGCAAATATTATGGAAAGCGGTGTGGAGATTCCTAAGAAAACTTGGAATGGAACCACCATTTGACCCAGCTATCCCATGCCTCAGTTTATACTTAAAAGACTTAAAATCAGCATACTATAGTGACACAGCCACATCAATGTTTATAGCAGCTCAATTCAAAATAGCAAAACTATGGAACCAACCTAGATGCTTTCAACAGATGAATGGATAAAGAAAATGTGGTGTACACACACACACACACACACACACACACACACACACATGTATATACACAATGGAATATTACTCAACCTTAAAGAATTAAATTATGGCATTTTCAGGTAAATGGATGGAACTAGAGAATATCATGCTAAGTGAAATAAGCCAAACCCCCAAAACCAAAGGTTGAATGTTTTCTCTGATAAGCAGATGCTCATCCATAGTGGGGGGTGGGTAGGGAAGAATGAAGGAACTTTGGATTATGCAGAGGGGAATGAGGGGAGGGGCAAGTGGTGGGGATGCGAAGGATGATAAAATGAGACAAACACAATTACTCTATATAAATGTATGATTACACTACAGGTGTGACTCAGCACCATGTACAACCAGAAGAATGAGAAGTTATGCTCTATTTGTGTACAATGTGGCAAAATGCATTCTACTGTCCTGTATAATCAATTAGAACAAATAAAAAAATTTTTTTAAAAAGAGCGTGCCCATGAAAGACATCAAATATGCCTGCACCTTTATCTTTGGGTTTCCCAGCTTCCAGAACTCTGAGAAAAAAAAATTTCTGTTGTTTATAAGCTACTCAGTCTAATGTGTTTTGTTCCAGCAGCCCAAACAGACTAAAACAAACCCCTTATCAGATATATGGTTTGCAAATATTTTCTCCCATTTAATAGGCTGCCTTTTCTTTCTGTTGATTGTTGTCTTTGCTGTACAGAAGGTTTAAGTTTGATGTAGTCTTATTTGTCTAATTTTGCTTTTGTTTCTTTGGGCTTTTGTTGTTGTACCCAAGAAATCATTGCCAAATCCAGCATTGTAATGCTCCAAGACATATTCTCTTAAAAGTGCTTTTCAAACTAGGGTTATAAACCAATTTGTAGGTCATGAAATTAATTTAGTGGATTATAATTGGTATTTTTTAAAAAGAATAGAATAAAAAAGAACAGAAAATATCTAATGAGTCACACCACACCATATGTAGTATTGCTAAACACTGTTTTGAAAACTTTTTTTCCCTGTGTGTATATATGATGGGTTGTAAAATAAAATAGATTTCTTACTGTGGGTTATAGTTAAAATTTTTGAAAAATATTGAACTACTTTCTACTGCTCTTGGACCAAACAAAGTCCCAACAGTGCTATCTGTCTATGTTCCAGTAGTTATGGTCAAGTCATTACATGGCCCTCAGTCACCCTTAGTGTAATTAAACACAAGGGGACCTAAACTAGAGTGGTAGGGACCACATCATGTGGCAATTTTATTTCTGCAAAAAATAGAAAAGCAACTGCTATATTAAATTAATATTTTTATTTGAATTATATTGATGCTGTAATTTCAGCTTTGTTCTGTTACTGCAGAAGATCTGTAAGCGCACTCATCCTTTCTAATCCTAGGGGAATTTGTTCTAGGACCACTCTGCCTCATGGATACCAAAATCCAAAGATGCTCAAGTCCCTTATATAAAATGAAGTAGCCAGGCACAGTAGCATGCTTGTAGTACCAGTTGCTTAGAAGGCTGAGGCAGGAGGATTGCAAGTTTGAGACCAGCCTGGACAACTTAGTGAGATCTTGTTTAAAAATAAAATAAAAAGGGCTCAGGATGTAGTCCAGTGGTAAAGTGTCCCTGAGTTTAATTCCCAGTACTGCAAATAAATACATAAATAGGGTCAGGATATAGCCCAGTAGTAGAGTGCCCCTTGGTTCAATCCCAGGACTGCACTCAATCAATCAATCAATCAGAGTAGAATTTGCATATAACTTACATGCTTACTCCCATATACTTTAAATCATCTCTAGATTATTTATAAAACCTAATACAATTGAAAAGCTATGCAAATAGTTATTATACTGTACTGTTTAGGAAATAATAAATCTGCATGTTGAGTACAGATACAATTAAAAATTTTTTTCTTTGATTTGCAGTTGATTGAATCTGTGGACGCAGAACCTGTGAAGACAGAGAGCTGATTGTATAAAGATTTTATTTCTAGTTTTATGCGTGTATATGTTTGTGAAAAATTTTTTTGAAGATGGGTCAGGTTGACCCTGAACTCCTGGGCCTGAACAACCCTTCTGCCTTAGCCTCCCAAGTGGCTGGGACTATAGGTGCATGCCACCCCTCACATACACAAGTAATTTAAACCTACAATGGGAGTATAGGAGTATTTTATTTTTTTCAAAATGTCCATGTAGCAAGGTGTGGTGGTAAATGCCTGTAATCCCAGTGACTTGAAGTTTGAGGCAGGAGGATCACAAGTTTGAGGCCAGCTTGAGCAACTTGGTAAGATCCTGTCCTAAAATTAAAAATAAAAGAACCAGGGATGTAGCTCAGTGGTAGAGCACTCCTGGGTTCAATCTCAGAACCACACACACACACAAAAGTGTCCATACATTGATGGAATTTGAGAAACACCGTTCAGGTAGTATACTAAGTTGAAAAGTGTTCACCAAAATTCACATTCACCTGGAGCCTCAGAATGTGATCTTATTTGGAAATAGAATTACTGCAGATATAGTCAGGTTAAAAGGAAGTCATATTGGATTACAGGAGCCTTAAATCCAGTGTCTGGTGTCCTTATAAGAAGACCATGTAGAGCCAGGTGCGGTGATGCGTTCCTATGATCTCAGAGACTCAGGAGGCTGAGGCAGGAGAATTCCAAGTTTGAGGCCAGCCTTAGCAACTGCCTCAAAATAAAACATAGAAAGGACTGGGGATGTAGCTTAGTGGTAAAGGACCCCTGGTTTTAATCCCCAGTACCAAAAAAAAGGAAGGAAGGAAGGAAGGAAGGAAGGAAGGAAGGAAGGAAGGAAGGAAGGAAGGAAGGAAGGAAGGAAGGAAGGAAGGAAGAAGAAAGGGGTTGGGGATATAGCTCAGTTGGTAGAGTGCTTGCCTTGCAAGCACAAGGCTCTGGGTTCAAATCCCCAGCACTGCAAAAAAAAAAAAAAAAAAAAAAAGAAGAAGGCCATGCAGAGATACACAGGAAAAAGGTATACAACAACAGAGAGCAATGCTACCATAAACCAACAATTTCCAGCAACCATCAGATTCCAACAAGGAAGCTCTCTCTCTCTCTCTCTCCTTCAGATGGAACCTATCCTGCAGACACCTTGCTTTTAGACTTCTAGAATCTAAAACTGTCAGAGAAGAAATTGTGCAGTTTTAAACCACCAGGTTTGTAGTGATTTGCCACAGCACCCAAGGAAACTTACAGGTTGTAACCTGCTAAGAACTTGGCCCTCTACTTACCATGGTACTAGTAAATATGTTCACATCATTGTCTGACTTGGCCATCTTGACTCTGGAATTGGTTTTACAGCACTCTAGCCCAGAGGAACTGAGTCTTAATCTCCCCAGGTCAGGTACAGAGCTGCAGTGTCTTGCAGAGGTAGGATTGCAGGGAGCAGAATCAATCTTCTTCTTTGGGGCCTCCTGGTCAAGGTTACTGTCTGTTTCATTCTTCTTTACATCTCTGACACTTAAGAGCAAGTCAGGTGTGCAGGACACTAGTGCCAATGGCCGGAAGTACTGGGAAGGAGGAAACCAAACACAGAGCCAGTGGGAACTCAGCTCTGGCCACTTCCAGATTCATCTGCACCCAAGGGTAGGTGCAAAGGAGATAAGGAGAAGGAAAGTAGTTGGTATCAAAGTCTCTCTAATCTGAGGATCTCAAGCCTTGGAGTTCTGGGACCCTTAGAGGGCCCATGGAAGATTTCAGGGTATCTTTGAGCCACTTGAAACCGCAGTGTTAAAATAGTGCATTATATACTTTACCACAAGAGATTCCAGAGTTTTTATCAGATTCTCCATGGGTCTGTGACCCTAAAGAAGTTTAAAAAAAAAAAAAAAAAAAAAACCCTCTACTGTAATTCTGTCTTTCCAGGTGAGTCTTTAAGATAAAGGGGATGAGCTGAAAAGTCATCTATCCACGGAGCTAGGAGAGAGTACTAGGTAGAGAAAACAGAAACCAGAAACTGAAATCATAGGGCAGTTCCCCACAAGCCTGGGGTTGAGCCACCCCATGCAGAGAGCAGGGGGGAAGGACTCTGCCATGATCAGTCATCCCTTACAGACTGTTCTGAGGGTCTTGCCTTTCAGAAGATCTTCCCAGTGGCCTGTTGAATTAAGGCATTCCTACCCTAGCTGGAGTTGAGGACATGAGTACATGAGATCTGCTCTCTACATGGGATCAGCCCAGCTTCCCAGCCCAGCCTGTGTGCTCTTACTTCTAAGGAGGCAAAAAGAACAGATGAGTGAGAATCCTCTGTTGCCTGAATGAAATGATCCTCTGTTGGGCACTCAGCTTTGTGTGACTGCCAGGTTCCCCTCCTGTGGCCCAGCCCTCCAAGTAGCCTGTCAGTATGTCTGGGCTCGGAGGAGTGGTCTCCGCAGAACCACCCCACAGACTGGCCCCAGTCTGGGAAGGGTGCCGGGTATGCATGTTCCCCTCCCATCTGGGTTTACTTGTTTGGGGGTGTGGGTGGTGGTCTTGCATTTCTGTCGTTGTTTTTTCCACTGGTTCTTGGTGCTCTTGCCCCTTGCTTGATCACTGGCTGACTCTGACTCTCCCTGCATCTCCACCTTCTTCTCTTTCATTTGGAAGGATTGTTTCTCCTGCTTCAGTCTCAGCTCCTGGATGAATTGCCTGCCCATTGAGGAACAAGTGATTGTCACAGAGGTTAGGGATGGGTGGTGAAAGCAGGCATCCTCCTTAGGGGATAGACAAGTTAGGATGGAGAGAGAGGCAGAGTGCCCCCACATCCCTTTCCCAGTGTGTCTGGTCTGCAGAAGGGACTGATGGTCAGAAGGCAAGGTGGTAAAGAAAGGAGTCAACCCTCCAACCATGCTGTCTGGGGAATGGCATCATTTCAAGGAGAAATGTGCAGTAAAGGGAGTTATGTCCCATTCCACCGCAACCCCATCTCCTCCCTACTTCCCAATAGGCCAGTCTGAATCCATGGTAGGTGCTGGGAAGAGGGTCTGGGTGGGAAGCTAAAGCCAGGTGCTCCCATGTTGGACCATTTCATATGCTGAGTTCTTGGCCAATGGATCAGGGGAATGCTCTAAAGGTGGTGATACAATATAGTGGAAATAATTTGGTCTCATGAGTCAGGTAACAAGGTAGTTCTAGTCCCTCTCCTGATATTATCTTGTTATGTGATTCCCCTCTCTGATTTGACTTCCCCTTCCATAAAATGAAGTAGTTGGGGGGGACTAGATTCAACAGGACAATCTCCTTCCAGCCCTTAGATTGTACACCTGTGTGAATCCATGAAGCAGCTCTGAGGAGGTGTCTGTCTCTGTGGTCAGTTTCTAGAAACAGTCATTGATCTACTTAATACCCCACACTAGGGAACCTTGCAATTTATGCTCCTTGTGACACCAGACCAAATGTTCCCCAAGCAACTTCAAGGTTGGGAATTGATGCTCAGTGACTTTCCCTACCATACCAGGCCAGCTGCCCAGCAGGTCAAGCATGATCCCCAGAACACACCGCCCACCTCATCCCGGGAGCCTTCCTACCGGGCATACACCTCGCGAGCCCTGGAAGCAGCAGTATTCTGGAAGATGGAGCTATTGTGCTGGAAAAACTTGTCATACTTCTCCAAATTCAGACTGGGATAAATAAGTCGGAACCCACCACAATTTTCCTTCTCATATTTCTCTATTTTCTGTAACCGCACTGCCTGGAAACCCTTGGCTTCCTCAATCCTGTTGGGATGCAGAACACAGGGATACAGTTAAGTTTTCTTGGAAGGGACAGGTCCATGCTGGATGTCATTTAGGGCCAGAGGGAGACCTTCTACATAATAGTGGTTAATCAGTATTTGTTAAATAAAAGCAAGAATGTTTCCTGGAAAGGAGATTCTAGCCCTCCTGGGACAGCCAGTGTCACAATGTACTAAGAGCTGTTTAGAAGTCTTTTTGACAGCTTACCAAATTCTCTCCCCTTACAAGTAAACCCATTTCCCCCTTGGCTTCATCTGACTAGGCAGACTGTCGCCACCTTTCCATTCACTCCCCTTATTACTCTTCTCTGGAGAATGGCAGCTTGTGTCTTGCTAAATTTGAGGGCTTCTTGGGTGAGCTTAATGAGCTTGTATGAGCTGTAATGATCTCATCCTTCCTCAAAGCCCCTTGAGGGGGTGGAGGTCAGGTAGGGAGGCATGATAAGCCCCCACTACAGCAGAGGAACCAAGAGACACTGAGAGATCCAGGACCAAGTAATGAGGAGGAGACAGATGCAGAGGAGACCCTCAGTGTGATGTGTATGATGGGGTGATGTGGTCTCCTCAAAGAGTCGAGACCAGTGCAGTGGAAAGGTGCATCCCAGCTGGCACACCCACTGGGCCCTGGATCCAGAGCAGTCACCAGTAAGGTAATCTCGTGCAAGTCAGTTCCCCTTCCAGAGTCTTGGTTTCTTCTGCTTCAAGAAAAGCACCACGCCACACTCCATTCTACCTCCCTCCCTACGGGGGAGACAGTACATATGAAAGTGCCTGAGAAGCACAGTGCCATCTGGACACCATTGCAACTTCTTGCCCGGTTCCAGAAACTCAGTCCCAAAGGGCTAGGTTGGCTCTGTTTCTGAGAAGGACAGCAGGTGGAGGTGGGGGAGGGTTCTTACTGGGATCTGAAAAGCAACCAGGGCACCTCCTGGACCAGCCCGAGAGACTTAAGATACCAGAACCACTCTGCAGAATGAAGGCCCCAGTGACAAGGCAAATGACGCCCCTCAGAAAGCAGGAGACATTAGCTCCTGCCAACAGAGTGACATAGAATAGGACTGACAAACTTTTCATTTTCATAAAAATACAATATTGATTTTATTCTTTATATTGGTAATCCCTAAATCTTCACATATTAATCAATTCATATCCATTATATATAGTTACATGTGTAACTTAATCTCCTATTTTTAGGAACAAAGACTATTCACAATCAAACTGTTTGAACTACTATATTCTGCAACTAAAAACCCACTTTCCAGTCAGGTGCAGTGGCATATATTTGTAACCTCAGTGGCTCAGGAGGCTGAGGCAGGAGGATTGCAAGTTCAAAGCCAGCCTCAGCAATTTAGAGAGGCCCTAAGTAACTTAGCGAGACCCCATCTCTCAAAATAAATTAAAACATGAAAAAGTGCTGGGGGTGTGAATCAATGAAGCATCCCTGGGTTCAATTCCTGGTACAAAAAAACAAAAACAAAAACTCTCACTTTCCAAATAGGATCATAATTTCATAATTTGCTAGAAATAATCCACCCCTTTCCCTACCAACTCCAGGCAAGATTCTTCTCTTTTCTAAGTTTTCTTTTCTTTTTCCTCCCCCGCCCCCCAGTACTGGGAATCAAACCCAGTGCCTCATATTTGCAACCACTGAGCCTCACCCCACCTCCCAGGCAAAATGTTTGATAGCCTCTAAAAAATTATGGTGCCAGGCACTTTACTAAGACTTTACATGAGCAATCTTATTTAATTCCCCCAACAGGCCAAGTGTGGTGATGCCCACCTGTAATCCCAGCTACTGAGGAGGCTGAAGCGGGAGGACTGCAAGTCCAAGGCCAGCCTAAGAAACTTAGTGAGACTCTGTCTCAAAATAAAAGATTAAAAGAGTTGGAGATTTGGCTCAATGGTAGAGTAACCCTGGGGTCAATTTCCAGCACCCCTCAAAAAATGTTTTAATGAAATTATGTATCACTAGCTCCATTTCACAGAAAGATCACTGAGGCTCAAAGAAGTGATAGCAAGACCACATAACGAGCAGGATGTTGTAACTTGGACCAGGACAGCCAGTCTTACTGAGAGCAGGGAAGTGAGAAAATGAGGACGCTGGGTCAGATGGTGCTGCTGTACCTGACCTCCCGGGAAGGACACTGCTGCAGGAACCGCCCCCTCTGTCTCTCCTCCTCCAAAACTTTCTTTTTGTCACAACTTTCCAGGTTGATCAGTACCAAGGTGTCGTACAGCAGACTGTCTTTCACCTCTTTATCCAACCGGGAGTCAGTGGAGAAGCTCGGAGAGTGGTTGACCTGTGAGGGCAAGGTGACAGCTGGGGACAGGGCTATCCAGGGTAAAAGCAAGGGGTAAAGCAGATGCCACCTCCAGGTGCTGCCAAATCCACCTCAGGGCCCTGGCTACCCAGACCACTGGAAGAGAGAGTTGAGAAAGGGTCTGTACCAGAGACACAGTGAAGGAAACAGGAAGTAGAACGCCCTCTAGATTAGCCAGTTCCATCTCAGTCCTTTCTCCTCTGAAAGCAAGAGGGGTGCCTCCTCTTTGGTTCCCCCCATCTGGTATGTGCTTGTTCTCTTACATGCATAATGTGCAAAATAAGAGGAGGGGTCCAAAGGATTGACTTGGAGGTAGGAAAAAGAAAAGAGGGACACTCTGGAGTCTAATCAGGCTGAGGAAGAGAATACATGGGAGGAGAGGGAGGACTTATTCCTGCCCACAGTAAAGTCCCTATTGTTCAGAGGCACTGGGTGACATTTGTGAATTTCTAGCAGTTTTGAAAGGCTTGCTCCTGCTGGTTCATTCTGTTCTTGGGGTAAGAGCTCTAAATGACCATCTCTCCATTTCCCTCACACCTGAAAACAAGAGTGAAGGAAGGGAAAATCCTGAGGAATCCAATCTACAATTCTGAATTCTCCACTCTGAAGTGACTGGCACCCGTACCTGGCGCTAGCACCTCTGATGTCACTTCACATGCACACTTTGCTCTTCATCATTCATGCTGAATGGACACCTGAGAGGCCTCCTGAGGACCAGTCCAACCAGGAAGAGAGACAGCAACTTGGAAAGATTCTCTTCCTCCTCCTACCTCCCCCATGGGTCTTGGGAAGGCAGGAAACTCATTGAGTGTCTCTCACACCCATTCCTATGGCAGCAGACACCAGTCTGCTCTGCTGGTGCTTAGAACTGAGTGATGCAGACCCCTGAGAGCCAAGAGAGTCAGCTTTCATCTGATACTTGGCATCGTCCACCCAGTTTTGATGAAGAACACTCCCTTTCTGGGAGAGGACTCTGTTACAAAAGGTAGAATTATCTTTAGAATCACTCTGTAGCTAACATTGGCAGCAAGTCCATTTGCAAGTCTGGCTGGACCTCAAGAAGGCACAAGGAATCCTCTAATTCCCAGCCGTCTACCCCCCTCTGGTGGCCACTTCTCAGCTAAGAGGGAAGCCCCACAGGCAGCAAGCACCAGGAGAGGAAGTGGCAGGGGAAGTCGATTAAAACAATCCAGGTGAGTCAGGAGGGCGGAGTTCCTGAAACTGGCTGACTCTAGTAACAGGGCACAGTTTTCACCCCTGCCTGAACTTCCCTACCTCCAGCAGCCAGGGTTTGAGTTTGTGGTCCAACAAGATGTCGAAGCCCAGGATTTCAAAGCAGGCGCTGTTAAGTGTGTGGCTGGGAAAGCAGGTTTGGTAGTTATGCTTGATGATTGGGTAAGCTGAGATGATTGTCTTAATGATGACATCCTCGATAGCCCTCCATATCTGTCCCACGTTGAAGCCCTGGTTCTCCATGTACATGTTGAAGGTAGAGAGCTTCCTGGAAGGGAACCACAGGCCACCAGGCAGGGCCATTCAAGGTCATGGCATTCTGAAAACCAGAAGCTTCTGGAGAAGATAAAGCTCTCAAATGAACACCCGGGATCCAGGGTGACAACAGGGCTGGGTCAGCATGGGAGGGAGCCTGCAGGAGTCATAGGGCCACACCTCTCAGGTCTCCAGAGCCCTGGGGTAGGGACAGATATGTAGTCAAATAACACATGGCCTGAGCACTTTCACTGTGGTCTACAAGACATCTGTGAATTGGGAAAGGGGCTGGATATCTGGGTGGAAAGATTAATGGATGGGAATCAGGTGTGGTGGCACATGCCTATAACAGCACATCCGGAGGCTGAGGCAAGTGTGAGGCCAGCCTCAGCAACTTAGTGAGACCCTGTCTCAAAATAAAAAGTAAAAAGGGCTTGGGATGTGACTCAGTGCCCCTAGGTTCAATTCCCAGTACAGGAGGAAAAATGATTAATGGATGGGGGAAAAAAATTAGAAATTTAAAAACACCCTATATCATGGTTGTGCTTGGGCAGCAAGGGTTTCTCTACCTCTTGTGCTCTTTAGAACCACTTGGGGAGTCTTTCAAGAAGACTGATACTTTGGTTCCGCCTCAATCATCTGACAGGATTTGGGGAACACTGAAAACACAGAAATCTTTTTTCAGAACTGCCCACAAGGAAAAGGCAGCCCCAGAAGGTTTCCACAAGGTTACCAATGGTCCCAGGCAAACTAGACTGTCCCAATTTTTGAACAAAGAAGCCCCACATTCCAGGAAACCTCAGTCACAGGTGTATCAAAATGGCCGTTTACCCAATTGCTGAGGAAATCAGGAAACTCTCTACCAGAGATGTCCATGAGGACATTTCTGAGTGGATGGTCCAGTTAGCTCTGAGCTGGTAAGTACAGAGAGAGGATGAATCTAATAGATCCTAGAGGCAGTGGTGGGGTGGACGCTCACCCTCTCACACGAATGTACCTGCACGTGCCCAGAGAACGAAAGCGGAAGCGGAAATTCAGAAGGAGAAGATGGAAGAGAATGGAGGGGAGATCGATGAAGACCAGAGACATGGCTCACCCGGGCAGTTCAAAAGGCTCACTGGAGCCCAACTGAAGTGATCAGAAAGGGAGGAAGCAGGTCTGCCAGCCGATGAGCATCTGCTGAGGGCCTGCTATCCATGCAAAGCTTGACAAAATGAGGAGATACCAAGAAACCACCACCTCTGCCATGGAAGCCCGAGCACCATTTGGGAAATCAATACACATATGAAACAACTAAGGGTGCATTTATATAAAGACGGAAAAGGAAAGGCCACTGTAAGCAGAGACCACCTCCTCTACCTGCCATTGTCAGGGAATGAAGTGGTGCACATAAGTGGATTTTTCCAGATCATTTGAAGTCAATCCTTTTAGGTGGAAAAAAAAAAAAAAGTATTTATTTTGCCTAATTGGGATATAAATTTTCCTGAAATAGATCATGTACTTCCCTGACTTCTTACAAACATAACATAATCTTTTTTGATGACTCGGGGTCCATCACAAGTATATATTATTGTACAATTTCACAAGGGTCTGTGATTAGTGAATTCACTTCAACAATAGCTATGTGTCAAGCGCAAGGAAAAGGAAGAGAATTGGTGTCTGCCCGAGTTCTGTAAGGTTTGCAATTTTGTCATCTCTTTCACTGATGGAGGACTTTTCTGGTTGAATCTGCACCTCAGTCAGGGGGACTAAACAAGGGGTTTAACAGTTGACCTTAGCTGCCAACTTTGGGACAGGGAGACAGAATGAGGAGTAGGTTGTCCCAGAAGATGGAGAGGAACTTGGCGCAGTGGCAAACGCCTATGTTCCAGCAACTTGGGAGGCTAAAGCAAGAAAGTTGCAAGTTTGAAGTCTGTCTCAAAAATAAAAAGAGCTGGGATGTAGGTCAGTGGTAGAGACCCCTGGGTTCAATTCCCAGTAGAAAGAGAGAGAGAGAGAGAGAGAGAGAGAGAAGGGAGGAAGGGGAGGGGAGGGGAGGAGAAGGGAAGGGACAGGAAGGAAGGAAGGAAGGAAGGAAGGAAGGAAGGAAGGAAGGAAGGAAGGAAGGAAGGAAGGAAGGAAGGAAGGAAGGAAGGAAGGAAGGCGGGCAGGGAGGGAGGGAGGAGATGGGAAGGAGAAAGAGGAAGAAACAAAGGAAAAATTAGGGAAAGAATGAAGAAAGAACTCTACCTGCCAATATGGGAAGCACACCAAAGACCAGGATATGCTGTGGTTTCTGTCCCCCCAAAATTCATGTGCTGTGAACTCACCCCCAACACAGCAGTTTGAGAAGTGGGGCCTTGAGAGATGATTAGGTCATGAGGGTTCCGTCCTCAAGAATGGATTAATCCATTGATTATAAGAGAAGTGACTTCGATGTAAAAGCAAGCTCTCTCCAGCATACTTGTCGAGGAGCTGGGCTGCCAGGGCAGCGGGGCTGAGACAAGACAGGGCCATGGGGGCAGAAGGCTGCTCCACAGAGAGGGCACATGGAGAACGGAGGGGCGAGAGAGAGGGGAAGAGGAAGGAAAGAGGGAGGAATTGACAGCAGAATGATATTTGAGGGTTGCAGGTGTGATTCTGTGGTAGAGCACTTGCCTAGTGTACATGAGGTCCTGGGTTCCATCCCCAGAAGAAAGAAAGAAAGAGAGAGAGAGAGAGAGAGAGAGAGAGAGAGAGAGAAAGAAAGAAAGAAAGAAAGAAAGAAAGAAAGAAAGAAAGAAAGAAAGAAAGAAAGAAAGAAAGAAAGAAAGAAAGAAAGAAAGAAAGAAAGAAAGAACGAACACTGGAAGTCTTAGCTCTGTGCCCCAAAACACTGCCTTGATCATGGCCTGAGGGCCTGAGGTCTGTTATTGGAATATCAATTCTCATAAAAGGGAATTGAGGGCCTTGAGACTAAAGAAAAACAACAGTAACCAGAGTGCTGTACTGCCAACGAGTTATGTGAGTCTCACAGGGGCCCTATGAGGTGGGCAGAAGAGGGCAGGTTGGTTCATGGCCCTCATCTTACAGATCCAGAAATGAAGGCTCAGAGAGATGAAGTAACTTGTCCAAGCTTCTCAGCTGGCAAGGGGCAGAGCAGGGATGAGAAGCCAGACCTCTCTGAGCACTGATGCTCAACATGCACCAACGTAGGAGGCTCCGCTGGTGACCAAAGTTTGGGTGGGGACACAGGCAATACAGAAGAGTTGACGTCCTCTGAAAAGCAGGGAGATTGCCTCCTCCCAGCCTGACACATCCCCTCCTGCAGGCTTAACCTAGAGATTCTCCATGTGCTGAAATGCCACAAGTTTCTCTGTTGCTCTGACACCAAATGGATTGCCTTTTCCTCAATCCTTCCTCAGAGAGCTGGGGCAGGAAAGAGTGTGAGCCTCAGAGCCTGACAGACCCAGCTCTGGGCCCATGCTAGCTATTCAGAGCTGGGTGACCTTGGGCAACTTAACCTCACAGAGACTCAGTTTCCTCATCCGCAAAATGGAGATGACACTTAATTCACAGTTCTCCACCTAGAAAGGGCGGATGATAATGCCTTTGCCATAGCATTGTGGTGAAAATTCAAGAACAAAAACTGCACACAGGTGCCAGGCACAGCACCTCCGAGGCCCCCAGAAGTATCTGCTCCTTTTCTTTTCCCTTCTGCCTGGCCAAACTAGGTTCCTCAGTCTCCCTTTTTCTTAAAACTCAAGTGAGAGCTGTTTGGGCTCAAACTCAAATACAAATGGAAAAGCTGCTCATGATGAGACTCATAAATTCCTTTCTTGTCCCCCCTTCTGGGGGATCTTAAAGCCAGCTAGCCACACGTCATGTGGCACCAGGGCATCATGACACATCACTTGAGAATCTCTAATGGAGCAACACCCCAGGGAACCACAGACCAAGAAACCACAACCTGGCAAGGCCTTCTCAAATGGCAGACTTGCAATCAATAAACGTCTGTTGATTTGGAAATGTCAGAAGGGCAACTGTAACAAGGGCTATGTTTTGGTGTGTGTATCTATTCTGCTGGGGAAACCGTTCATGTTTATCTCTCCTCCTCCCAGCCTCCTAGGGTTTACGATGTGGCCTCCTTTTAATGATTAACAGTCCAGAGAGCTGAGATGAGTTCTGGATTGAGAGGCAAAGTCTCTTCTGAGATCACGTGACCCAAGATGGAAACACTGACAGAGACTGACAGGGTTTGGGTAGAATCCTGGAAAGGCGAGTAAAGCCGCTCCCTTACCTCTTGCTGCCAGAGTAAGCATCTTGAATGAAGTTGGAACTGTGCTTATTAATGGAATAATTAGTCAAGTGCATGCAAATATCATCCTGGGGAAAGAGAACACAAGATGTGGGGGTCAGGCCGAAGTGAAGGCCTCCTACATTCTCTCTGTGCCCTCCCATGGCCCCTGGGGATTAACTGAATGGAAAAGACAGGGAGATCTTAGGGTGTACTTTAACTGGCAAAACAAAGGCAGTAAAAAAGGAGAATCTTAGAGCTTAGGGTGTAAGAAACTCCAGCTTCTCCTGAGATCAAGTGCAGCCCTGCCTGAGGGAAACTTCAGGAGTCCTAGGGGACTCAGAGAAGGTGGATGGCAGGATAGCTCCCCCATGGCCTTTTCTCCTTGAGCACTGTGGATCTGGTGTGTTAGCATCAGGGAGACTTGGCCACAAGTCCCAGACACACCTCTTGCTAGTTGTGTGACCTTGGACAAGTCTCTTATACTCCCTGGGTTTTAATCTCCCTCTCTGTAAAAAGGAATAACAATCCCTATGTCTGAGGGCTCCTGGGAGGGTTTAGACTAAAGGACATATGCAACCTGGCACATAGTGCTCAACAAATGACAGCCAGATTCACGAAGTCTTGAGGAAGGGTATTTAAGCAGGATTTGTTATCGTGCTAAGGGTGGGGTGGGGGGCATCATATCCCCTCAGCTCACCAGGTTGTCTGTGCAGGGGTAGGAGTAAGAAGTGGTAGCAAAGCGGACCAGTCCTTCCTTGTACACAAAAATCCTGAGAGGGTCACAGGATGTCACCAGCACATAAATCCGTAGATCAAACTTGAATCCATCAATGATAAAGGGCTGGGAGGAGAGAAGTCACACAAGCACCAGAGGAGAAATTCATAAAAATCGCAAGCCCCCATCTTGTTCTCACGGAGTCAGTCCAACATTGTCTAGTGTTGCCAAGCGAAGGCTTGGCCAGGGCTGGGGAGCAGGATAAGGAGACTTGGCTCTGTGACCTGACATGTGACCTTGAGGAGATCACCAAACCACACTGCCTTGGTTTCCTGATCTTTTCATTGGCACAAACAACTACCACCAAGAGCTATCTTGGCAACTAAACAAAGTAATGGTAAAAGTCCTTTGATGAGAGGACATGTGGTCCTCATCCAGGCTGGGTTATGCTGGTGGTTCTGTGAGAGATTTCCTGCAATGCATAATCTATCTCCTGGTCATTTTGATTTGGGTGGAGGGGTGCAGTGCTTCTCTCTCTACTCACACTTCTAGAGGGTCCCCTCCCGGCAGCCGGCCACGATTCTGACCTCTGGCCCTCAGTCAGGGAGGGAATCTGTTTACCATGAATCCCTCCAGGATGAGTCCCTTCTCCCAAATAAGGAAGGGTCTCCACAAACTAAGGTGGTCTCCCAGCTGTCATCTGTTTGAGCAAAGGGACTTGTCTGGTGGGGTCAGACCAACAGACAAGTGCACACTGGAGAGGAACACTCTGGCCCAGGCACATGGCAGCACCTCTGGTCAGGAAATTTGGTCTGACAAAGTCTAAGAGAGAAGACAGGCTCAGCTTCATCCCCACCTCCACCCTCCATTGACTCATTTCACATTCTATCCAGTGGAGCCAGAGCCCAAGGCTGCTAGGGGCAATAAATAAATAATCACAATAAAGAAGTACCTTTGAAATATAGAGCTGACAGATCATATCCTCCCCTGGTTTGATTTCTTTCACAGTCCGGGTAATGAATATACCTCTCCCTTGGCAACCTGAGTCTGGCTTACAAATGTATGTCTTATTTTTTCTTGATCTGCCGTACGTCTGCAAATCTCCCCAGCTACCAGGCAAGGAAGGAACGAGATACACCATTAGCTGGAGAGCAATGAAAAGGAAGGTCAGTTCCATATGAAACAAAAAAACTGAAGAGTAAAGCTATCTGATGTGACAAAGTCCTGGCATTGATATACAGATGCCCAGAGGCCAGCAGTGGGAGAGAGAGTAGAATCGACAAAGCGAAGAGTGTGTGTGGGCTTCGGAGGGAATTCAGGCCTGGATTCAAGCCCAGGCAACATCACTTACCAGTTGGGAACCCTTTGCAAGGATGTGACCTCTCTGGGTCTACACTTCGTCATCTAGGCAAGGTGGATAATGAAACCTGTCTCGTGAAGTGGTTAGTTAACATGACATAATGCAGCCAAGTGATGATCTGCGCTACCCACACAAAGGTGGCTATGACCCAGGTAGTTTGGCATTCAGGATTTACTGGTAGGAGATTTGGAATTCTTGATCTGGCACAAGCCGTGACAAGTGATGTGACATTGAATCAGCTGGTCTCTTACCCTCTCTGGGCTTCAGTGTTTCATGTGATGCCGCCACTTCAGCCAGAGTATGGAGGGGCAAATAAAACCTTTGAATGTGCTTTTAAGACAGTGTATTCTGAAGAAAGAAACTAAATTAATGGGTAATATGCCTCAGTCTTGCTGTACTTCTTGTTTTGCATTTTAGCTCAAAGGAACCTTGTGATCCTTGGGAAAATCACTTAGCTACAATGTTCCTCAGTGGCCATGAAATCTGGAGGTCCTGTTAACTGGACGGCACACACATTTCCTCCTAAGTTGCTGCTAAGCCCTGGAAGTTGTTCCAGACAAGCCTAAGGAAAGGTTGGGAACCCTGGAGCTGCTGGTTTGAAGAAGTCTTGGGAGGAGAGGGGAGGGTGGGATTCCTTTGCTGCCCTTTCCATCTGAGCATAAAACAGATGGTGGCATTTCACACTACACCTGCCTTGTCTCAACCACTGGATTATATCCCTGCTTGTGCTCACGCCATCTCATGTTTCTCCATGACTTGGTGGTGGGGACCAGAGCATTTTACCTATCAGGAATGGAGGTCCACCTTTGAAATGGATAAAATGAGAGCAGAGAAGGGCAAGGATTGACTGCCCTGCATGCACTGCATGGGACAGAGGCCAGGCAGTCCTCCCTGCTCCTACCCTAAGTACTAACCACAATCCCACTATCTCCAGAGGAGCTCCTGGTCCTAAAATATTCAGAAACTGCACAGTTTAAATGGTTGGAAGGAGTTCAAGATCAACATCTTTCAGGGTCAGAACAAACTCTCATCCAACTTCAGGTACAGGCTCCAAGGCACCCGGCCTTAATGGTCATCTCATTTTATAGGCAGAGCCCTGTGTTTTCTCAACCTTGGGACACACCCTTTATCCTTTCTCTTCCTGAACAGTATGGAGATGGGAGATCTTATGTGAAGGGAAAGTAGCAGCCAGAGAATCAGGGCAAGAGGGAAATGTAAACAGGGAATGGGGAGGAGAAGAAAATATGGGGTCACTCACTCAGCAGGAAGACACCAGGTCCTAGGGAAAAAGTGGAAATCTTTAGGGAACATCTTCAACATGCGGCTCATATTCCTGGCCAGCAAGTCCTTTCTGCAGATTTCACTCATCCCGGGAAAGTGATTGATTTTCTATGAGCGAAGCAATAATTCATGAACAATGAGTGGACATGGGAGTACTTTGAGATTCCCCTCAGGAGGCAGTGATTTAAAATGGGGGTCCCACTGGACAGATGTCACACATAAATTGAGGAAAATACCTGGTAGCTCTTCACGTCCATCACCCGCTCCAGTGATACCGAGTAGTCCGTCCAGTAGAGAGTCCAGTCGTCATTGTCACCTCCCTCTCGAAGGCCATACTGTTGGGCCACCCTACGCACTGCAATGGAGTTGAAGAAAGAAATGGCCTGTTAGCCCAGGAAGCAAAGGAGGAGCACAGGACGGGGAGGTTCCTTTTCTAGGTATTTCCAGATCAAGTACTGGAAAAGAGAGCCCAGTTCCTTAGGATTGTAAGTCATCTTGCCCTGTCTGGATGTACCACTACCAAGCAAGGAACATGGAGAGTTGAAAGTTGTTGAAGAACACAGTCGGTGCAACGATTGCCACAAAAGGCTATCTGGGGTGAATGTTTGACCCGCCCTGGCTTTCTCTTGCCAGGAAGCAGACCTCTGGCTTTCTCCTAAACACTAAGCCCTGAGTGTTCAGGGAATATAAACCAAGACTTAACATCAAGCAGAGCTAAGCTTAATTAGTGAGGTAAATTGGCAGGAAAAAAAATTAGACAATGTATTTCAAAACCATATATACACTATCATATCTTTCTTTCCTGCCCCTATTAGTATTAATAGCTGGGAGCTAATTTCAACACAGGTCAAATGCCTTCCTTCCTAGGCCTAAGAAGGAAGAAGGGCCTGCAGTAACTAGGAGAGGACAAGAGCAGCCCAGGGCGTTAGAATTTAAACTCAAATACAGAGGCAACAACCCTGTGCTCTGTAGTACAAAGTAAGTCTGTAGGTCAGGGTTAGCCCAAAGACTGCGGGATCACAATTTATGTTCAAAAAACGGGGCTATCGACTGCAGTAACGGCTGCCTCTTCTACAATGAGATCCCCAGTCACTATATTTAAGCATTACAGGTAGCTGAAGGACATGCCATTGGGATCAAAACCCATAATTCTTGGAACGATATTTCCAACCCTCTCAATAGTTTGTGGATCAGGAAGAACCAAGGAATGGGATTTGAAGACACCCCTTTTCCTCCTCAAGAATATCCTCAACATCAATAGTGACATCAATAGTGATGCTTTTCATCCATGCAGCGGGGAATAGTAAGTCCCTGTTGCAGATCCTTTGAATTGAAATGCTCACCACTCTCATACCGGCAGCTGGATAGATTAATCACCAATCATCTGGAAAAGAGAAAAAGGAAAGCACAAGACAGAGACAGACTGCACCCAGAAACATCCTGTCCCAGATGGAGCTGCAAGAAGCCTAAGCTGAGCTGTCACACTAAGCCTGGTTCGACCATTCCCATCACTGAGGACATGAATGGGTACAGAGTGGCAGAAAATATGGAATCAGAGTGCAATTACTCTGTCCAAGTGGTACAAATTCTGTATTGCAATTATAGCTAGTTTTGCACGCAGCTTCATATTAACACCATGGTCTTAATCATTTTACTCCAGTGACCCACAGGGGACAGGAATTTAAAATATTTTTGGTCAAAATACTTGTCTCTCTCTTCATCTTCTCCTTAAGGGAAGCTGTCAGATTAATGTCCGAAAGACAAACTTTCGGACATTAATCAGTCTGAATGGAGCAAGACATGGCAAAATATTAAACAAGAACTGGAATCCACAAGCTACAGTCAGATCCTAATAAAATAACATGATTCTCTTATATTTAAAATGCACTAAATTCTCAGAACGAATAAGCACTTTCTTTTTTTCTTAATACCTTTATTTTATTTATTTTATGTGGTGCTGAGGATCAAACCCAGTGCCTCACACATGAGGCAAGAGCTCCATCACTGAACCACAACCCCCACCCAAATAAGCACTTTCTTATACTTATGCAAGGAAATTTTCTCTCTCCACCCATTTTCCCAAAGGAATTCTAAATATAAATAGAATGAAAATCAGGACAAGGTGCAGTTTTACACATAATTTGATTCCATAAAACAGGCCATCTAAAGTGCCTTTTTTCTATGTGAACTGAAAGCAGAGTGATTTTGACATTTTCCTTTACTCTATCAGGTCCCCTTCCCTTCAGGTCCTTCCTGTTCTTACCAACATGGATCCCCTTTCCCCATCTTTCAATCCTAACCTCTTTTTCTTCCTCTTTTTCTTGCTTTGCTGATGGGCATCCTGGAGCCTCTTTTGTGTGTTCTCTCTCACAAAAGCCAGGGTGATGATTTCTTTTAGATCTTCCATGGGACTGTCCTCCCTCTCTTCGGAGTCTGCTCCTTCCTCACCTTCAGAAGTCAGGCACTGTAGCATCTTCCTGGCTTGGAAGGAGGCTCTAGGGAAATACCAGCTCCCCCTGGACAAAGAGCAAAAGGGAACGTACTTACACAGACCCACCTGCAGGGGGACCCCCCTCCCTAGCACATGTGGGTGATGAACTAGAATTCCAAGACCAAAGGCAACAGGTGGTAGTTTACAAAATGCTGCCCACCCACCTCCACAGTTGGTGCAAGCTCTGGGAAGGAGTTGATTTCACCTTTTGCCATTGACTATGTCCTTGGAGACTTAACCCAGCCAACCCTAGCTTTGGTCTTTGCCTCCTGGGGTTTTCTGGAGCAGGCTGAGATGCTATGCATGGCACTACTTGGTAAACAATCTTATTATTAAAGTGAGTGAGTATCTGGAGACAGCTTCAGAACTAAGCCTGAAGCCTTCCTAGCTGAGGGAGCTTGTCCCTGAGGGTGCAGTGGAGGTGCATTTAAGTCTGTTAACTCTTTCAGGGTTACATCAACTCCCCACATAGTAATCTTCAGGCCTGAAAATAAAGGCAACGATCACTCATGGACTACAGGGCTAATTTGTAGCTGACTGTAAGAGTCAAGCCCAAGGTCAAATGCAGACCTTCAAGTACACCAACCACAGAAAAGTCTATGACATCCCCCTCACCATCCACTCCAAATTAAAAATAACACCAAAGCATAAAACACATATAAGGAAGTACAGCAAAGTTCTCATCCTCCTTAACCGCATGAGATATCTTTGATGTTTGCTTGAATTTTCAAATATCACATTTTTAAAAGTGGACTTTTAATGTTCCTGCTTCACTACTCCTTAGGAATGTACTTAGTTTGCTTTCGGGTAACCCAGATATGCCAGGCCCAATTACCGTGAATTCCCTTACATCCAAGGCTCCTGTGGCCATAAGTCCATGTTTCCAGTGCTTTTCCTTCCTCTTTTTAATTCCTAAAATCCTGCCAAGCTCCTCACCGTTTTAGCCCTCTCTTTTGATACCCAGTTATTTTGCTATTTACTATCTGTTCCTCCCTCACACACTCTTTGGAATTCAAAAATATATATTTATTATATCATATTATTATTGAAATAACATTAAAGGAGACTTTTTAAACGGGGTAGGGTGAACTGGGAATATAGTTCAGTAGTAGAGCACTTGCCTAGCATGCTGAAGGCCCTGGGTTCAACAATCCCCAGCACTGCAAACAAACATTTTAGAAATGGGGCATAGCAACTTTGACTCATCTGTGCCTTCTTTTATTCTTAACTTCTGAGCATAATTATTCTATTCATTTAAAAAGATTTTTTTAGTTGTAGATGGACACAATACCTTTATTTTATTTTTTTTATGTGGTGCTATGGATCGAACCCAGGGCCCCATGCATGCCAGGTGAGCGCCCCACCACTGAGCCATAACCCCAGCCCTATAGTCAATTTTGCATCTGCCTTTTGCCCACATATCATACTGTAAACATCCTTCTAGTGGTGGCAAAGTTTGCAGGTTCCTAGTTTTTAACAGTTATGCAATATTCCATAGAAGAAATGTGCCTAAATTTAACCAAACATTGCCTTATTGTTGGAAATGTTAAGTTGCTTGTAATTTCTAATCTTATGTAAATAACTCTAAAATACACATTTTCAAGATGGTTTTGATGGTGCGAGTCTGTAGTCCCATCTACTAGGGTGGCTAAGGCACGAGAATTACTTGAGCCCAGAAGTTCAAGACTAGCCTGGGCAAAATAATAAGATGTCAAAGGGAAACAAACAAACAAACAAACAAAAACACATACTTTTACAGAGAATCTTTTACTTCTTTGAGATTGTTTTCTTAAATTAATAACCAGAGATTATATTACTAACAAACAGGAAAATTATGTAGCTTCTGGTATAAATATATTTTTTTTTCTTTTTTACCATGTTGTTTCCCAGAGGGATTTCAACAATTTTTTTCTAACTATTACCAACAACATGCAATTATAGCAGGCTCAACAGAGGTACAAAATCTCTTGGGAATCACCTCCCCTCTGTACTTAAACTTGCTAATTCTAGACAATTCTTAGACCCTACCACCATGTCTTTAAAATTATTACATCCTTCTACCTCCTTGTGCCCTTTTCCCAAAGTTAATTTGGTGTCAGGGTGGGAGCTCTAACTAGGAAGGCTACCCATGAATAATTTAACAATAAACCCTAATGTGGGAAAGTTCTTTGGGCTCTGCAAACAATTTTCATATGCATGCTCTCGTTGAATGCTTACAATCGCCCCTGGGAGAAAGACAGGCAGAATTACTACATGTACCAAGGATTGCCACTTATTTTCTCTCTCTCACTGTCATTTGTACTCAAGTCCCTGTATGGTGACAGCAGAGTAGGGGAAGAAAGAGTTGTACTCTGGGCAACTGACAGATAAAACCTGAGCCTTGTAAGTCAGATTTCCTCAATGACAGGGTATATTTTGGCAAAGTTCAAGAGAATTAAAGAACATGAATCTTGACCTTGGGCTGCTCCTTCCTTGCAGGTAAACGGCCAGCTCCACTCCCCTAGACTTCCACAACGGCTCCTGTTTACCAAGCCCTCAAGGAGGAGTGGCTCGTTTACCTAAAGGTTAATGTTAACTTGGGGAGAAACTGACCCTGAATTTGACCTCTAGAGTCGGAAGGTATCTTTGCCCTTTTTCAAATCCTTACCCAAGTGGTCAGAACAAGTCATGGCTGCTTATATTTGTCTGCCTAAAAGAGAAAAATAACCAAACAAACAAACAAAAAGGTCAAATGACTTGTCCTTGTGTGAGAAGGGCTCAGGCCCACAGAGCAAGAAACTAAGCCCATGTACTTTGGGAGGAACAGGTTCACCATGGCATTCTTGCCTACATTCCCCTGTATTCTAGGCTGCTTATGACACAAGTGCCACCTGGGTGGCACCTGAGACAGGTGCAAGATGGCAAACAACAGTTCTTGCCACATGTGATTATTTTTTACTTTGTCTTTCTCCCTCCCTTTCACTCTCCCTAGATTTCTCCTCCCTGATTTAATTTCTACGGCTGAAAACTGCTAGCTTCCCTCCAAAGGCTCCTGAAAGAATATCTCATTCAAAGGTTGCCTGCTGGAGACTTTCATCCTGAACCTAGCCTGCAGACGCATTCACTTGGCCCAGCAGTATGTTGTTATTGCTATAGTTGATAGACGTAGTTGCCAAGCTGGGCATGTCTGGAATTTAGAACACATGTCTATCTGACTCCACAGCCTGTCTCTCCGCTACACTCTGCTGTCTTTTCCTCTCCAATGATCACCCATAAATGTTGTAATCATAAAGTAACTGATTTCCCTGCTCCCAGATACAGTCTTGGTGACTTTAGCCCCTTAAAATCAAATGTTTCAGTCTGGTGGTAGAGCTCAGCAGTAGAACACTTATCTAGCGTGCATGAGGCCCTAGGTTCAATCCCCAACACTACCAAAAATAAATAAATAAATTGTCCCTACATCCCTTAAAGCCACTCCTTCTAAATTTCCACCTCCAATGAGGGGTTTAGATTTGTCAGAACTTGGGAACAGCTCTGCCGTTGCTGCTTTGTATTCATTTTCACTCTTTCTTTCCTTCTTTTCACCAATATCCACATTATACCAGGGCTCTTATTGGGGGTGTAATTAGAACATTTTCTAAGATATTATGGAATTCCTGAATATTAGATCTTGAAGGGACTTTGAAGAATGTCTAGTTCAACCCATTTACAGGGGCTGGGGAGATAACTCAGTTGGTAGAGTGCTTGCCTTGTAAGCATAAGGCCCTGGGTTCAATCCCCAGCACCAAAAAAAAAAAAAAAAAACAAAAAACAAAACAAACAAAAAAAAAAAAATTCACTTTTTAGAGGAGGTTTTGAAATTTCCCCCATCTGCCTATACTGCCACCAGTCTGGACTAGGAAAGGGCATGTACACAGAGCTCGAGAGCAAGTTATTGGAGCCAGGAGCAACACCTCTGCTTCCTACCCTGCCTAATTATCTTCTCATTGTGCTAGGACACTGCTAGGCATGATGGCACATGCCTGTAATTTCAATGGATCAAGAGGCTGAGGCAGGAGGATTGTAAGTGCAAAGCCAGCCTTAGCAACTTAGCAAGGTCCTAAGTAATTTAACCAGAACCTATCTCAAAAAAATAAGGGGAGGGGCTTGGGATGTGGCTCCATGGTTAAGCCCCCCCTGGGTTCAATCCCAGGTTTAAAAAAATAATAATGTACAAGGACAGCAGGCAAAGTGGACTAAGTACTTTTGGAGAGTTTGAAAAGAAAGACTAAGAGCTTTGCTATCAATGTAACAAACAAAACACAGTAAATAGCATGTTCAGTTTTCCCTTTTTGTTTTTCTTTCTTTTCCCATTGCACACCCTTGGTACGGGGAATTGAACCCAAGAGTGTGTTGCCCCTGGATTACATCAACCATCACTTCTTATTTTTTATTTTGTGACCGGGTGTTGCTAAGGTGCCCAGGCTGGCCCACTTTTTCTTAATGATGCAAGAAGCATTCAGTTCACCTTTCCAAACAGGATAGTTAAGGCAGTGAAAAAACACTGATGTTTCCTTCCTTTTACGTATGGGTTTGATCTTGAGATCTTCCAAACCAGAGGCTGTCAACTTCATTCCTAGTTGGGGAGCAGGAAAATACCCTTCATTGGCCACCAGGGGGAGAAATTGAGCACTGGGATGGTCCCAGACAAACTTGCTGCAGATTATTTGGAAAAAACCCAGAGTCCATGTCTGGTTTCCACTCCTGAAGGACTATACTTGTTGACTACTCTTGTTTTCCCTGGGAAAATGTTCAGTGCTTTCTTCTGCCAAGACTGAATGCATAGAGGTGTCTGTTAAATGAGAGGAAAGAATAATTTTGTGGGTGATTAAAATAAGAACAATAGGAAGCCTGGTAGTGGTGCACGCCTGTGATCTCAGAAAGCTAAGGCAGGAGGATCACAAATTCAAGGCCAGCCTCAGCACTTAGGGAGACCCTAAGCAACTTAGTAAGACCCTGTCTCAAAATAAAAGTTAAAAAGAGCTGGGGATGTACTCAGTGGTAGAGTGCCCCTGAGTCCAATCCCCAGCACTTGGAGAGGAGAAGAAAAGAAAAGAATGATAGGGGAACATGTTTTAAAGGTGAGTCAAATTCTTTCATTCCTTCCCCTACAGCCTAAACTTTTCTTCCAGTTTGTAGGAATGTATAGTACTGAAGGACTCTCCTCTTTTGTCTGCCCTTGACTTCCTTCTCTTTTCCCAAATAATAGGTTTTCCTTCCCACACCCCTTCTCACGTTTTGGCTCTTGTTTCCATATTAGAAGGATCCATCTGAAGCCTCTAGTGACCAGCTCTTGGAAAATGCTGAATAGAGTGGAGACAAAACAATGCGGAGGAGAGACCTCTGGATCTAGTTTTCAGCCTTGTCCTGCGGACTCAGTACGGCATAGGAGCCAAGTTATTATTTCCTCTCTTCATTCCCTATCTTCTTGTGCTTACAGGACCCCCAAGAGGTTAAAAACTTCCCATTCAGGACAGTAGTTTGAGCTTTGATCCAGAGAGGATAAAATAAAATGCCTCTTGTGGCCTCTTTGCTTTTCCTTTTAGTCACCCCTTGAATTTTAGCAAAATATAAACTAACAACAAAGGGATGGGGAGCCCAATTGCTCAAGGGCTTTGCCAATAGAAATCCTGAGGATGACAGGCCACAGTCACTGGGAAAGATAAAAGTCTTGCAAACTCAGATGCCATCTTTTATTCTGATAGAAATTTAGGAATTCTGCAAGATTAGAAGATTCAGTTTTCAGGTTAGGCTCATGTCCGGTCATTTTCTCCAAAATATTTAAGGCAATACTAGCAAAAACAGACAGATTTCCAGAATGATGGCTGTGGGTAATTTACCCTCTTCATACCTCAGTTTCCTTGTAAATAAAATGAGGAAAATAAGTCATGTCACGGGATTGTTCTAAAGACTTGAGTTAACATTTCTAATGCGCTTACAGCAGAGCTTGGTTCAAAATGTGCGCCATATCATAAAAATGAAAATACGATGGTAGGATCGGGATAAATATTAAATCATTTTCTGGAGCACATGGCACAGTGCTTAATAAACGTTAACCCCCTTCCCATTTCAACCCCAAATATAAGTGATATTTTTTTTCCCTAGGGCTCAAACCCCAGAGAAGAAGAGTATTCCCTCAGAAGGGGTGAGAAATAACAAATGGAGGTGAAAGAAAGAGAGGCAGGAAAGGAGGAAGGAGCATCCGGACATGAAAAATGCGAAGGCCAACGAAGAAAAGTGATGAAGAGAAGGACTTCATCATGACTTTCTTCATGATGGTGAAGAAAGAAGCGAAAGGCTGTTTGAGTCCCAGGGATCGTTGGTATCTAAGGGACAGTTCCCTGGTGGCACCGAGTTTAGGAAATCGGGGGAAGCTGGAAGTGAGCGTTAACAGCAGGGACTGAGAAAAGACAGAGCTGCGGAGCTGAAAGGCGGTGAGGGTGAGCGGCTGGTAGAGGCGTAGCCCTGGGGAACTGGGTCTCGGATGGGATAAGGGGTCGTGTCGAGTTAGGTTTTCGGTGTTGGGAAGGCATTAAGAGGCCGAGGTTTGGGGCCAGCACCGGACTTTGGGGCGCTCTTACCCGCGATTCCTTCTACCCGGTCTTGACCGAGCTCTACGGCCCCCGGGAGGAGTAGAGAGACACGCTCCCATTGGCTACCAGACAACCCCAAATCCAGCCCGCCAGCCTCCTAACTCCCGGTCCGCCCGCCCCTCATATCTACATACAGGACCTCTCAGGCCTTCGATTGGCCCCTGCAGTAGGGGCCACGGCCCCTCCCTCCCGAATCTAATTAACCGTCCCAGAGCTTGGTAGAGGGAAGCGCCGAGGTTGTCCCGGGAGACGCTGGGGACGCACCGGCTCCCTACTGCAGCTGGGCGCCACTACCCCTCTTCCTCCGCCGGGCTCCTCCCCTCGCCCTCGCCCCCTCAGCGAGCCGAGTTCCCGCGGAGGTTCGCCCTGGCCCGCGCCTTCGGAGCGCAGTGCACAGGCGCTGTCAGAAAGGCTAGCCCGAGTTCCAGTTGCACCCTCCCCTGGGAGGGAAGGACTTGAACATAGGTCTCCAAAGACGAAACCAGAACTCAAGTCAGGATCGCAGGCATATTTTGTTATGTAACCTTGGGTAGTCCACATTGCCTCTCTGAGGCTTAGCTTCTTTCAATGTAAAATGGGTATTGCAAATCAGTAATGTACCGCTCAGACTTCCCGAATCATGACATCCAATTGACTAGTCGAAGAGTGCCACCCAGACCGGGGTCCGGGGTCTCGACTTCTCCCAACAACCATTTGACTGTTCTCAGTGACTGGATTCAAATAATTGCAGTTTTATCTCCATTCCTCCTATCTCGCCTTATGGCTGCCTGCAAAGGATTAGCAGGCAGAGAAGAACTCTTCCTGCCTGGATTAATTCAGGATTTGGTGAAAGATCAAAGGGTCGACTTTAAATAGATGAACTATAGGTTTTTTTAGACAACGATTTCTTGTTGTCAATATCCTTATTTCTTCAGCCTTGGGATGTGTTCAGGGGTTTGATGCAATGTCACAGAAATGCAGTCACTTTTGTGGGAAAGGGTTAGTTTCATGGATCATCCTCTCTGCTGAAAATAGAGCCTTTGCCGATCTCTTGAGGGGAAACATGAGGAGGAAGAGCGACAGTACCTCCTCAGAAAAACTACATCCAAAGTTCGAAGAGAAGAGGCAGAAGCCACATCTCTTTTGGGGTTAATCCAGGAGACTTCCTGGAGGATCTGAGCGGACTCATTGGGAGCATTGTGCCCATGTGTGTCTGGGACTTCATGCTGTGCTATGACGAAATATGGGGGAAATGGCAGGTGAAGGGACTTAAAAAATCAAAAACAAAAACTTGCCTAGCATGGTGGTACATGCCTGTAATCCCAGGTACTGGCAAGGTTGAGGCAGGAGAATCATACTTTTAACCACCTGGGAAACTCAAAACGGGAGGGAAAAAAAAAAAAAAAGGACTGGGGTATAGCAGTGTAGCTCCAGGGTTAGAGCACCCATAGGTTCAATCCCCAGTACTGCAAAATTAAACTAATAAAGGTTGTATAAATATTACTTGAAAGTGAAAACATTGATCTGCTGCAGATGCAGAAAGAAATCCTATGTTAATTTCCCCTAGCTAAATAAAGCCCCTGTCACAACCCTCCATGAGGGGAGGTTCTCTCTCAGGAAGACTTTCTCCTTGGACACTCTTAAAAAATCCTGTCGACAGCCTCATCAGAACCTTCCATCCTCTGAAGCCCTAAAACACCCCCCCCCCCAATAAAGCTGGTATATAAGACTTTATTCCCATTTGTTTGGAGAGTTACTGTACTACTGAGTGCCCTGTATGCATATGAATGTTGTCAGCATATGAACCTAAATTGGTAACATAAGTTCCTTCCAGCACAGGAAACTGTCCCTTGATCTGCTAATCTGCAGGAGCTGGAGGCTAGAGGCAAAGGTGTAGCTTAGCCCCATGGATACTGGAAGCCTTTGACATGAAGCTTATATTCACCCTGGAATGAATAGAGAAGCCCAAGGTGGAATCAGCAGCCCATCTACTATTCCCAGAAACCTCTCTGCCATATATTCCTCTTCCCTCTATCCTGCAGGTGGCCCAGGCTGTACTGCCCCTCCCCCTCTCCAGGGCCCTAAGGGCCCAGGTGACCACCATCAACTGGTCCCCCAGCAGATGCTTCCTTAAGACCAACCGTCCTAACTCTGTTCCCCTCCCCCACCCCACCTTTTCCTCTCCCCAGTGTCCTACCAATCTGCTCCACCAGACTTGGGTTTCTCCTCCCTCAGGAGTACTATTGTGATGGAAATGAGGGAGAGGATGCATAAGGGAGCAGCAAAGATTTACAGCTTCCTGAGAGTTTCCATTAAAACCCCTGACAACTGGTTATTTATGAGAGCTGGCTGCAACGGGAGCTAATAGGCCAGATCCTGGCACTGCTGTCCTTTCAGGGGTGATGACAGGAGCCAACAGTCCTATCAAAGCAAAGTCTAGGTATATGTGCCAGGGATGGGTTAAAGAAAGGGAGTGGGAATGAGGTAAGGATAGTAAAGAGAAGTTTTGCATGCAACAGATTTTTTTTTCCCTTCAAGTCTGCAATGCATGAGGAATGTGGCAGAAATATGTACAGAATACTTACAGACGCCTACCTCAACTCCAGTATTTCTCTTGCTTTCAGAGGAGGAAACCAAGGCCTAGAGAATTAGTTGACCGGTCCACGATCTTATAGTAGGTTCACAGAGTCCACTATTCCTTTCTCTACACTCTTACTAGTGATATTAGTGTAATAGAAGTAGAAATTACTAGCCAGTTGCAGTATGGCATATCTGTAATCCCAGCTACTCCAGAGGCTGAGGCAGGAAGGTTGCAAGTTCAAGGTCAGCTTGGGCAACTTAGTGAGAGCCTGTTTTAAAAGAAAAAGTAAAAAGGGGACTAGGGGTCAAGGCCTGCTGGCAGACAAACAGACGCTGGCATTCTTCCCCTGCCTGGGAACAGGTCTGCATGACTGGCCGCTAAACACAGAGGCCCCTTTGAACTCAAGATGCCTGTCAGGTAGAGAAGCTTGGCACTTCGGGGATTGACTAAAAAACTGCTTCACTTTGGACCAACTATACAACTCTTACTCCACAGTAAATTGGAGGGCAGGGCAGACATCCAGTGCAAATGCCTTCTGCCAGAGCAGCAGGACTAAGAAGAATGAGATTCTAGTCACCTCTGAGGGCAGCATCTGAGGCTGGCCAGAAGCCTGGGCAACCCACCATCCCAATACATGGGGTTTCCTCTGCCTGCGACAGACCTGTCCTGATCCACTAGGGGCCTGCCAACCCAAGCTTCTTCCCAGCTCCCAATAGCCACCCACATTACCTTCAAGTTTTGTTGCCAGACTAGCTTTGAACTTGTTGATCTTCCTGCCTCAGCCTCCCACGTAGCTGGTATTACAGGCTTGTTTCACTGCGTGTGTCTATGTCTGAGTTTTTACCAGTGAGTTAGCCCCTCTTGCTTGAAGCATCATGCATGCAACAATGTTCTCTAGAAGTTTGTAAGAAAAGATTCTCAGGCCCTTCCCTAGACCTGTTAAATCAAAATCTGCGTCTTAACAAGATTCCTAGACTCCCACAAGATTCAACATATGCATTACCCTCTGAGAAGCACTGTTTCCCCACAGGTAGAGGACAGTAGTTCCTGAACCCTAGCAAGCATTAGAATTCCCTAGAGATTGGTTGGTACCTTCCTTTGCCCCAGGTCTGACTCAGTGGGCATAGGATATATTCCATGTATTTGCATATTTAAAAGCTCCCATGGTGATCAGACCCCTGGTCTGTGGACTGCATTTCTGATCAGGGGAACTAGTGAAATATGCAGATGAGTCTTGGATTTAGACCATTCATTAGTCCTCAAAAGCTGGCCGCAAATGGAATCACTGGAGGAGTTAGAAAAGAATGCCCATGCCTGCTTTAAATATATGGCTGTGGCCTGGATTTAGAAATTTATACAATTTCACCAAGGATTTGAGATGTGCTGCTAAGAATTAAAACACTGATTTAGGGTGAACTCATTAAAAACCCTGGTTTTGCATATCAGAGAAAACATTCGGTCTTTGGTTTTGGGGTTTGGTTTATTTCACTTAGCATGATTATTCCCTAACTCCATTTGTTTACCAGCAAATGCCAGAATTTCATTCTTCTTTAAAGCTGAGTAATATTCCCCTCGTATTACAACTAATTACAACAAATAAAATTCTAAAAATAAAAAAATAATGAATAAAAATCTTTTAAAAAATATGTGTGTGGTGTGTGTGTGTGTGTGTGTGTGTGTGTGTGTATACATATACACACTATATATGCTGGGCACAGTGGTGCAGGTCTGTAATTCCAGCAATTTGGGAGACGGAGGCAGGAGGATCACCAGTTTGAGACCAGCCTTGGCCATTTAGCAAGACCCTGTCTCAAAATAAAAGACAAAAAGGATTGAGATGTAGCTCAGTGGTCAATCCCCAGTACCAAAAGAAGAAAAAGAAGAGAAATAGAAATTGCTGAACAACACCTCTCTTGAGCTCTCCACCCTTTGACGTTTAGCTATGTCTAATGGGACTGAAAAAAAAGAATCTCTGGAAATGGGGGGCTGTTCGGCCATGAGCATTTCAGGCTTCTGTCTTTCTCTTGCCTGTCTTCATCCTTCCTCACCTTCTAGGGAAACAGCTTTTCCTAAAAGTAACTGTTCATCTGGTTTTTTGCTTTTTAATATTTTTTAGTTGTAGATGGACACATATCTTTTCTTTATTTTTATGTGGTGCTGAGGATGGAACCCAGTGCCTCACATATTCAAGGCAAGCGCTCTACCACTGAGCTACATCCCCAGTCCTTCATGGATGTTTTACTGCATCCTTTCTTAGTATGGGTGGCACCTATAAACAAGTCCCATAGAAAGTGCCTCCACCACAAGTGAAATAACAGGCATATTCCCTGAGCCCATCCTATGTGCCACAGGAGACATACAAACCCATCACTACACACTATATGGAAGAAAGGAGGTGGGTGCAGTGGCACATACCTGTATCCCTGTGACTCAGGAGGCTGAGGCAGGAGGATCAAAAGTTCAAGGCCAATGAAGGAACTTCGGATTGTACAGAGGGAGTGAAGGGAGGGGTGGGGTAGGTGGGGATGGGAAGAACGGTAGAGTCAGGTAGACATTATTACCCTATATACATGTGTGAAATTTTTTTTTTTTTTTTTTTTTTACTATTTATAACTGTCAAAAAAAAAAAAAAAGATAATAAAAAAAAAAAAGTTAAAAAAAAAAAGAAAGTTCAAGGCCAGCCTTGGCAAATTAGTGAGACCTAGTCTCAAAATAAAAAAAATAATAATAATAAATAGAAAGAACTGGGGATGTAGCTCAGTGGTAGAGTGCTCCTGGGTTCAATTTCTAGTATCACAAAATTAATAAATAGATAATTTTAAAAAATAAACAAAAGGTCCCTCCACAAAACTGCCCTTTTATTTTTCTTCAAACTACTGCTTCAGACATCCATTTTCCACTAACACTATTTTTGGTGGCCACACTGTATATGCATGTCCATGGGTATGTAATATGTAGCATGAAGTCTACTTATTTATACATTGATATCATTTCATCTGATAATACTAGTAATATGTAGTCAAATCCAAACTTATAAAGCGGTTAAATACCTTCAGAATCTTTGCATTTTATGATCCTGGGTTCAATCACCAGCTCTCCACAAAAAAAAAAAAAAAAAAAAGATTCTGTTGTTAATGAACAACTTAAAATACTTAATGGCTAGAGAATAGGGAAATAAATCATGGTAGAGTCATAACAAAATAGAAACCAGTAAATATGAGGTTTTACAGCAATATGAAAAAGTTTTTTACTTAATAGTGTGAAAAAAGTTTTGTAAAGGTTACAATTATGTCAAACATTTACATGCAAATAAAAAAATATTAGAAGAAATGCTAAGAGAGAATTTCCAAAAGGGGTAGTGGAGAGAAGGGGGGTAGGGGAGAGAGAGAGAGAGTCACAATGCTCTCATAAAGATTTTTTAAAATGAATGTGTAATAAGATTTTATTTGATTCATTCAAATAAGGGAAAATTCAGATGGTCATATGGTTCAAAAAGAAGTCAAGAAGCACAAAATTTGAGAAAAAGAATATTGAAAGGAATTGCAAATAGAGGCAAAACTGTTTTCTCCAGAAGGGAGAGAGGACAACTAAGCTTCCATCAGACCAGACAGAATTTGCTTCTCTATTAATTATCTACAATTTACAGAGTTATAAAATAACCCCATAGTATCAACTGGAATCAGCTAATTCAAGGAAAGCTGTCCTATAGACAAATTTTCTCTACAAAGGACTTGAAAATATTGGTGGAGTTTTTTGTATCAGTTTATTATTTGATATAATTTTTGAAAAAACAAAACTATGCCAAATTTTTAAAAGGACTTTTGAAAAGTGCCTTTATATGTTAGCACTCTCAGGTGGGAACTATAGCTAAGTGATAGAGCACTTGCCTAGCATGTGCAAGGCCCCTACCACCACAAAAGGGGGGAAAAATTCAGTAAATATTAGCAATTTCTAAAACATTTAATAGGTGATTTGGTTTGCCCACACATTTTAGAAACATGGTAAATGTGAGGTTCACCTGACCCCCTGTTTTCTCCTGAAGTTTATAAAACACTATACCTGGCCTGCATACATGTAAAATCCCCGTCATATCTCAGTCTAATTAGTAGTTCCTTCTTCTCATTGATCCTCAGTTCTCTTCTTTCTCAGATTTAAACATTGAAACAATCTGCACTTTGGAAGGACTAGGAGGTTACAGAGATGACAAGTTTCAGGGAGGAAATACCTCTCACCCTCTTTTTCCATGGAGTTGAAAGTCCAAAAGCCAGTGTCATTGTCCCTAGACAGAGTTGGGCAGGGCTCATGCTGCAAGAAGTTGCACCTTGGGTACCTTTTTTCCCCCTCAGGCTTGCCTACTTCTCCTCCTCCTTCCCAGAATCCATGCCTCTGTACCAGATACTCTAGATCTGCACTAGGAGGACACTTGTCCACAGCCATTTCAATTTAAGTTATATGACAATTCAGTTCCTCAGTCTCACTAGCCACATTTCAAATGCTCAATAGCCATATATGGTTAGTGGCTACTGGATCAGGAGGTGCAGATATCAATAACTACCACCATTGTAGAGAATTCTCCCAGATAGCACTGCTGTGCATAATGGCTCATTCCCTCTAGCTTGAATTTTTCTCCCATCCCTTTTTCTGATTGCCAAGCTTCTTATTCAAGTAAATCCATTATCAAATCTTTTAACAAAGATTCTCTTTGATCAAGCTTTAGCTAGGTCCTCTAAAGACCCTCTTCAAAGTTGGCCTTGACTTTGGGTTTCCATGTCTGTTCTTAGGAGTACAGTTTTAGTAGGAATCCTAAGGTAGTGTAGAGAGAACGCCTTACCCTTTTGAAAAATGTTTGTACTAAATTTTATTTGTTCTAATTAGTTATACACAACAGTAGAATACATTTATGTGTTTTGATAAATCATACATAAATGGATATAATTTCTCATTTTTCTGATTGTACATGTTGTAGGATCACATTGGAAATGCAGTCATATATGTACATGAGGTAATAATGTCTATTTCACTCTGCTATCCTTCCTACACCCATACCCCTTCCCCTCTCTTCACTCCCCTCTACCTAAAGTAACTCTTTCCCCTCCCTTCATTGTGAATTTGCATTCGCATATCAGAGAAAACATCTGGTCTTTGTTTTTTTGGGTTTTGCTTATTTCACTTAGCATGATATCTTCAACTCCATCTATTTATCAGCAGATGCCATAATTTCATTCTTCTTTAAAGCTGAGTAATATTCCATTTTCTTTATCCTTCTGTTGAACATCATCTGTTGAAGGGCACCTAGGTTGGTTCCATAGTTTAGATATTGTGAGTTGAGCTGCTACAAACATTGATGTGGTTGCATCACTGTAGTATGCTGATTTTAAGCCCTTTGGGTATAAACCAAGGAGTGGGATAGCTGGGTCACATGGTGGGAGAACCTCTTACCCTTGATATCTGATTACCCTCAACATCTGATCAAATTCCTCCTCTTCTACTCCTGAGATATCATTCCCTGGCCTGGTGTCCCTTCATCAAGAATCCTGTGTTAGTTTAGCAAGAATTCCCATACTCTGTTTGTTTGCTTTTGATACTGGAGATTGGACCCAGGGGTGCTTTACCGCGAGCTACATCTCTAGCCTTTTTCATTTTTTTATTTTGAGACAGGGTCTGGCTAAATTGCGAGGGCTGGACTTGAACTTGCAATCCTCTTGCCCTCAGCCTCTCAAATTGCACACACAACTTCCCTACTCTTGGTATCTCCTCTTGGTAATTTATGAGTGTGCGCCTGCTGGGCTGGAACTCAGGGCTTCACACATTCTAGGCAAGTGTTCTGGCACATATCTATACTCCCAGCCTCTCTTAGTACTTTTCTGTCCACAGACCCTCACCACCACTTTGTCCCTATTGCAACACTCCAAAATAAAGTCTTTCTTACTTTTTTTTTTAAAACTAGGGATTGAATACAATAAGGATAAGTGGAAATTCATAGTCAACAAGCAGAGTGAGGGGACAAAGGGTGGGATTTCTTTTTTTTTTTTTTTTTTTTTCGGTACGGGGGATCGAGCTCAGGGCCTTGTGCTTGCGAAGCAAGCACTCTACCAGCTGAACTATCTCCCCAGCCCAATGGGTGGAATTTCTAAGAGGAGACATTGTGATATCGTGGTGAGATTTTTTTTTTTTGGTATCAGGGATTAAACCCATGGGCACTTAACCCCTGAGCCACATCCCAGCCCTTTTTAATATTTTATTAGAGACGGGATCTCCCTGAGTTGCTTAGGGCTTCGCTAAATTGCTGAGACTGGGTTTAAACTCGCCATCCTCTGGCCTCAGGCTCCGGAGTTGCTGGGATTACAGGCGTGCTCCACCAGGTCTGCAGGGAGACTCTTGCTAAACCCAAGTTAACAGGATTCCTGTTGAAGGAAGGCCAGGGAGACCAAATGTCAAGGCTGATACGCATGGTCACATAAGGAATTTATTGCTGACTTTATTTATTATGGTACTGGGGAACTGAACGCAACGCGTCATGAATACTAAACAAGGTGCTACCACTAAGCTACATCCCAGCCCTGCTAAGTTTGTTTCTTAATTAAGAAAGAGCACTACCTTAGAGAATAATTTGTTCATAGAAAGGGAATGATAAAATACAGAAATCAGGAGACTCAGGAATTTTGCATGATTAAATGCCAGTCTCATCTATAGGACTCTTGGTAAAGTATTACATGGCAGGAGGAAAATTGAAAATGAAAATGACTCTCAATGGCCCTTCAAAGGTATGGAAGCTTTTCTCAGCCAAGACTGAAAAGAACTAAAGTTAAAAAAAAAAAATTAAATAAAAAAAAAGTAATAAAACAGTTCGTTCTAGGGAATGAAGTAGGCCCCTTGGGGGGGAGACAATACTGCGGCTACCCAGGAAAGTCCGAGGGGCAACAACTACAACTACAAGTCCCAGCAGCCCTGCGGCGGGGCGGGGCGGGGCTTGCTGACCGTTATGACGCCGCGGGCGGGGCCGGGCTGGAGCAACGATCCCCCGGGCTCTTAGTCCCGCCCCTGCCCCTTCCCTGCCCTGTTGCTGTTGCGCCGCTGCCGGCTGCTGCCCCTGGTGAGTCCCTAAAGTGAAAGGGGGCAGTTGGCCCCTCGGGTTCCCCAAATTCAGACTTCCAGCCCCAAGAAAGGACACGGACGGGTAGAGGTGCGGCCAGTTTCAGCTTCACCTCACGCCACTTCCTAAGGTCTTGGGAGTTAGACCCCGGAGGCCTTGGCGCTCCTTCCGCGGCCTTGGAGGGTGAAGGGACAGTTTCCTCCTGAGGAGGGCCGGGCGGTCTGTTTGTGGTCGCTGACCGGAGCGAGGGTCGTGACGCGGCGGCCGCGCCTCCGTGTCCTGGCGTCATGCCCCCTCCACCGCTCCTGCGGGACCGTAATCCTCCGCCTCGCCTCGACGTTCTGCGCGGACGGCCGTCGGGCGCCGGCGGGGGCCCGCCGCGTCACCCGGACAAGTGTACTTTTCTTAGGCTCAGTTTCCCCCTCTACGAATAGGTTGCTATACGCTGCCCCCCCACCCCCCGCGCTTCCCACTTTTATTTCCAGGCAGCCGAGAAGAAAAAAGGAGGTGTGGTGCCTACCGACGTCACCGCTGCTCTTCCGTTGCCCCTCCCCATCGCCATTAGCCCGATTTAGTTTAAAGACTAAGTTCCCCACTCCCGTATGATTTTCAGCCCCACCCGGACTTGTTAACTTGTTTCTGTTAGCTTTTTCCTATCGCTTGGATTCTTTGCTACAGATGCGGGCCAACAAGTGGCCATGGGTGGAGCTGAGTAGAATAATATGGAAGATACAACTCATCTCTTAGGGGTTGCCCAAGCTATATGAAACAATGGACGTGATGCGGTAGATCTTTGTCACTTATAGAGAACACATGATTTAGTAGTAGCCGGATGGATCACTTTCCCAGATAATTTTCAGGGGACTTTGAAACTCTACCCTTTGGCAGACTTGACAGTTGTAAAGTGGAAAGAACCTTTAAAACGGTTGGTCAGTAATCCTGAGTTAATTGGAACTAACAAGTTGTACACTTCACATCACATTGTACATCTGGGCTCTTTGAAAAATGTGGTGGCACTATGCTGACATAGTGTCATGCTCCCTGTTTTCTTAGATCAAAGTTAAAATGAACCTTTCAGTGTCTTTTTCTTTCACTTAGGGGTCATCATTCTAGCCGTAAACTTCCTTAGACATTTTCTAGCATGATCCTGCATTTTACTGATAAGGAAACAGAAGCCTAAAAGTAGGTAGTGTGACCTGGCCAAGATCTCAGCCTAGTTATTGGTAGGACTGAGACAGGAACCCAGGTGCCTTGACTGGTGGCCTAGTCCTCTTTCCACTACTCTTCAAACATTGTATCTGCCCACATCACTGTTGACATGACAGCAGAGTTATTCATTTCAAGAAAAAGTGAGCAAACTAAGATTTTCACGGATTTTTTCTGGTTGCCTGCATCCCAGAACTATTTTTCTATGCTTTCCCTAGTACTGCTGGCACTATGGTTGATATGGTATGTGGAATAAGGGCTTGCTTAGAATAAGCTGAACTGCCAATTCATACAGTCATCAATGAGTAGTCTTAAAGGCCTTTGAGGGCTGGGGATATAGCTCACTTGGTAGCGTGCTGGCCTCACAAGCACAAGGCCCTGGATTCAGTCCCCAGCATCACCAAAAGAAAAAGAAAGAAAGAAAAAAAGGGCCTTTGGGTTCTAAGGCACTTTTAAAACATTTTAGGTAAGGAACTAAAATGAACTTGAGAAATTTGAACTAGAGCAAGTGGCTCAGTAATCTGAACCACAGCGATTTCTGGTTTTGCTTTTCCTACCTATCTCAGGGCCACATACTACCAGTGTTCACTAAGGTTAGTTATATGTATGTATCCACCATGTCAGGGAGAAATGGGATTCAAATGGTTCATTCATTTTCCTAATTGCTATTAGCTCTAGAAAGTAAGCATAAGGATGAAGGAATTAGATTAAATGTAGATTTGACTTTTATAAATCTTTATTTTTACTGTTCCCAATGAAGAATAGATTTGCATGTGTTGACTATAGAAGTGTTTGATTTCCTTTTGTGAGCTAATCCAGAGAAGCTACCTATGTAGCTATATTTCTCTTGACACATGCCCCCACTGGTATAAAAGAATAATATAAATGTTGGACTGGGCAACATGGTGCACACCTGTAATCCCAGCAACTCAGGAGGCTGAGGTAGGAGGATGGTAAGTCTGAAGCTACCATTGGCAATCTAGTGAGACCCTATCTCAAAAATATAGAGGTCTGTGATAAAGCTTAGTGGTAAAGTGCCCCTGGGTTCAATCTCAGTACCACAAAAAAAGGGGGGAGGTGTTGGGCATTTAAAATTATTTTTCTGCTAAAAAGCATATCAATGTAGTTTGCAGATTCACTCAGAAAGAGCAGGAGTAGAACTATTGTTGCCTTGCTTCAGGATAAAAGGATCTATACCCTCATGGAACAGTCCTGGGACTAGTATATTAGGCTTAAAAAGCTCATTAGATGAAAATATGTCATGTTTTCTTAGGAGTCAGTTCAGGGGACTTGCTTTAAAATACATTCCTATTATTGCCAGCTCCCCTGAGGACCCTAATCCTTTTGGAAACCAAATTGGAGGGGGGTGGGGAAAGGAAAGCCAAGTAAAGTGCCTCTGATAGTTTGTAGCATCTCTGTATTATTTTCTCATGCTTGATGTTTTTGTTTTTAAAAATGATTATTTGTTTTTCCTGGTCACTTCTTATGTGACCAATCTAATTTGGAAGTAGGAGTAAGGAAGAATACCATTACACATTTCTAGGGGACCTAATGCATCCTACTGCTTTTTCATGACTCAGTAGCTGTCAGGGCTTCTAAATTTAACTTTTGCTCTTCTTATATTTCTTCTCCTTTGCCTCTATTAATTATCGCCAGAATTAGAAGTGGATGGTAGAAAGGTTCTACAGTGAGAAGAATGATTAATGGAGGGGAAGTTGATGTGTAAATCATTCCAATTTTCCTTCTAGATCCTTCCTTCAGTGCCCCCTCCATAAACACTCATCTCTAAACTACTTTGTCAGAAAGGTCATTTCCCAATTGTTGGAGCCCATTAATCCCAGGGAATTTTGTCACCGGGAGAAAGGAAGGGTTTTAGGAATCACTGATTTTAAGAATCGGCAGATACCTTCCTTCCAGGAAAAGTTGCAGTCCTTCCTCCCGGACCCAGTTCAGATTGGTACAGTTATGTTTGAGGTTGCTAAGTGCTGTCCTAAACTTTGGTAAAGGAGAGAAGGGAAGCCAGTCTTGGCCAAGGAGAATTTCAAGATTGGTTGAAATTCAAACTGGGTACAATGGTATGTTCCTAAAATCCCAGCTAATGGGGAGGTGGGGACATTACAAGTCAAGGCCAACCTGAGCAACTTAGCAAGACCCTGTCTTGTAACAAGAATTTAAAAAGTTAGGGGGCTGGGGTTGTAGCTCATGGTAGAGCGCTTGCCTGGCATGTGCGAGGCCCTGGGTTCGATACTCAGCACTGCATATAAATAAACAAAATAAAAAAGATCCATTGAAACTAAAAAAAAAAGTTAAAAGAATGACTGAGTTCTGAATATCCTGAGTCCTGCTGGGAATACAATGAGATTTCTCAAGTGGAAAACTTCATGAAGTCTCTCACATTTTTGATAAGCACAGGACCAAAGCTGTTGGTTTTTCCAGACAGATGATTGTTTTAAAATGAATGAAAGGCGGTGCACTCAAGCCTCAAAACATGAGCTCTCTAATGTATTTTTATGTGTGAATACATGTATGCATGCCCTGTCCTTTCTTCAGAGTTCTGCTCATGAGCTACTCCCCCCACCCCCCCCAGGGCCTGGGGATTGAACCCAAAGCTCTTAACCACTGAGCCACATCCTCAGCCCTTTTTATTTGAGATAGGATCTTGGTAAATTGCTTAAGGCCTTCCTAAATTACTGAGGCTTACTTTGACTTTTGATCCTCCTGTCTCAGCCTCCTGAGCCATTGGGATTATAGGCATGCACCACCACCCTGGCTTATGAGTTACTTTGGTGGTTTTTCTGGTAAGTAAAGAGAGGCTGTAACAAGTCACCCCTACCCATGGCTGGTCTTACTTTTTAGAGTAGCATCCATTTGTATAACAGCTTGCTGAAATTTCAGTGTGTGGAAGATGGGTAATGGAGTGTAAACTGGATGGATTCTTAAAGAAATCATATTGGTGCCTTTTGTTTTTTGGCACCATGCCACTTGAACCAGCCATGCCAGCTGAACCAGCCACACAAAGAGTTGACATTGCACCCAGATATTATCAGATCTCACCCTATTTTAGACAGGAGAAAACTAAACTAAGAAACATCAACTTCCTCAAGGGTATTCAACAAATTAAGAGTAGGGCTTTAAAAAAAAACCCTCAGCCCCATCACTTTTATTATTATTACTATTATTAATTACTTATTCTCTTTTTTGCAGTGCTAGGGATGGAACTCAGGACCTTGCAAATTGTAGGCAAGTGCTTTCTACCCAGAGCTACATCTCCAACCTACCCTTACCATTATTTACTTGCAAAGTTCCTTCTCTTTTTACTGTTTGATATGCATATCAATATGCGTATCTTGTTCATTCATTTGTTTAACAAATACCTAGTGATTACTTTGCATTAGGCATTGTGTTGTATATACAGTTAGTGTCCTAAGGAAAAGAACTACATATGAGGTACTTAAGTTAATTGAGGGGCAGGCCCTGGAAGTCACTCTTACTGGAGTGTTCTTCATGATCCACAGACAAAGGACAAATTAAGTCATTTTATATGCTCAGATAAATTGGTGCTTCAGGCTTAGGACAGGGGGAAGGAAATTTGCTGACCTCAGAGTGACTGGAGACTCTTAGGGAGAAAGAGTCTGTAAGCTGATAAACCTCCTTGCCCATCTTCCCATACCATCCAAGAGAAACCCTCATCACACAGACAACAGCTTATTGTAGGGGAAATAAGAGATCAGAATGGGATCCCACACCCTCCACTTTGAAAAAAATGTTCTGAGATTTGAGGTTGAGGATGTGCTAGACTGTGTCAAAAACCAGAAAGCCAGTGATTTCTCAGTTCTTTGGCTTAATCTCAAGAATAGTTCAGTGCCCCAAAGTCCCTTTGTCTTCTCTGTGGAAAAAACAGACTTCTGGGAAGTTGGAGGAAGAGGCCTGGTTGCATGTATTTCAAAGTAAAACCAGGAAATAGGTAGGGTGGGCAGAGTTGGGAGTAATAATGGTTTTTTTTTGTTTTTGTTTTTGTGGTACTGGGGATGGAACTCAGAGCCTTGTGCATGTTAGGCAAGCACTCTACCACTGAGCTGTGTCCCTAGCCCTAGTGGTTTGTTTTTTAGTTACTGTACTTATTTTAATTATGTGTGTGCCTGTATGTGTATATTATCTTCCAACATGTTCCAACAGCTGCGCTTGTATCATTTAGTATTTGCATATGAACAGCTGCAATATTTTTTTCATTTCCTAGTAAAACCATAGGTTGAGAATCACAGACTCATTCATGTTTGACTGACAGAAGCATTTAGAAGACAGTACATGTGACTTGTTTGAGCCCAATAAGCTTGAGGTGTCAACAATTCAGGCACTGGTTTCTTTTATGTAGTGTTTTTATCCCCAAAATTTTCCTATCCTTGATCATATTTTATCTGTATACTGTGATCTAAAAAGGTGAAATATGGATTATCTCCATTTTATAGAAAGGGATCCAAAGTCCCTTGCTTCTTCCAAACCTGGACTACATTTTGCTGCTTCTTTACTGTTACCAAGATTTCTTTGCTATTTCCTTCCCTTGGAATGCCCCCTTCGTGATATAACCACTTGTCAAATCCAAATCTTCCTTGAGGGCTTATGTAAGATTTTCATTACTTCCTGAAACTTTCCTTTGTTTTCATAAGGAGTTGCATCCCTTCTTTTGAACAATAGCATTTTGCACTTCTTTTTCATTCATTTGGCAGTTAACTTATATACTCATTTAGCCTATATAGGATTGGGACCCTTTTGAGGGCAAAATTAAAATCCCTCCACAACCATAGTAATAATCACCAGCATCTATTAAACCCTTTCTTTGTGCAGACTCTCTGTTAAATTCTTTATTCTATCAGTCAGCATGAGTCTACCTTGAAGTATCTTGCTCAGTGACAGGCACTGATTTAAGGGCTGGACACTTTTTATTATTTCACTTAAACCTCACAAAACAATAACATTTGGGGTAGATGTTTTATAAGTCTCCTTTTACAGATGCGGAAACAGTCCAGAGCCTAACTGATTAATTGCCCGAATGTTATCCCTTAACAAGGAGAGGAAAGTGTAATTTGAATATTACCATTCTGACTTCAGAACCCATGTTTGCTACCGCTTCATGTCCATAATCTCTTATTTCTGTTCTTTGTTCTGATCCCATCCTCAGCCTAGCTAGTGTCTTGTGTGTGTGTGATACTAGGAATTGAATTCAGGGGCGTTATATAACGAGCTACAGCCCCAACTCTTTATTTTGGGACAAGTTCTCACAAAGTTGCCCAGTATGACCTCAAACTTGTGATCCTCCTGCCTCAACCTTCTAAACATATAGTGTCTTTTATATGGAAGGACCTGATAATTATAAATGGAATTGAATGAAGAAACTGAAATCTAGAGAGATTGACTTTAGGAAAGTCATAGGGCTTGATGGATGAGAAATCTAAAATCTAGGTCTTACAAGTTCCTTAGACTGTTTTCTCAGGTTGCCTTGTTTATTTAAGGGAAATAAAAACAGCAGGGGCCAGGTGCGGTGGCCCACTCCTGTAATCCCAGCAGCTCTAGAGGCTGGGGCAAGAAGATCATGAGTTCAAAGCCAGTCTCAGCAACAGCAAAGCACTAAGCAACTCAGTGAGACCCTGTCTCTAATAAAATACAAAATAGGGCTGGGAATGTGGCTAACTGGTTGAATGCCCCTGAGTTCAATCCCTGATAACAAAAAAAAAAAACAGGGTACCAGTGGCACAACCCTGTAGTCCCAGTGACTCAGAAAGCTGAAGCAGGAGAATCGCAGACTCCAAGCCAGCCTCAGTAATTTAGTGAACCCTAGGCAATTTAAGGAGACTCTGTCTCAGAATAAAATATAAAAAAGGATAGAGATGTGGCTCAGTGGTAGAGCACCCGAGTTCAACCTCCAGTCCCCCCCCCCCCACAAAAAAAAAAAAAAAAAAAAGAGGAGGAGAAAGAGAAATAACTACCAACATCTAACTACTGTAAGCAACAAGGGTACACCTGTAATCTCAGTGACTTAGAAGGCTGAGTGAGACAAGAGGATTCCATGTTCGAGGCCAGCCTCAGCAATTTAGCAAGGGCCTAAGCAACTTTATGAGACTCTTTCTCAAAATACAAAAAAAAACTTAAAAGGGGCTAGAGATATAGCTCAGTGGTAAAATGTCCCTGAAAACCCACTACCCACAAAAAAAGGGTATGTGAGGGCTGGTGATGGTCATGTACACCTGTAATCTCAGCTACTTGGGAAGCTGAGGCAGGAGGTTCAGAAGTTGAAGTCCACTCTGGGCAAGACCCTGTCTCAAAAAAATATAAAGGGCTAGGGGTGTAGGTCAGTTGTAAAGTGCCCCTGGGATCTATCCCCAACATCAAAAAATTTTTAAAAGTGTGGTGATGCCTGTTGTGAAGAGGTCAAAATATATTCTCTGAAAATTCTTAAAGAATGGGTAGTTATGGATGAGAAATGGCACGAAGTGAAACAGAAAGTAAATTGTGTGATTTCAATACTTGTCAGAATTTCGCTTTTCCTGATTGCCTTGAACAGAATGTTCTTGGGTGAGAGCCCAGAAATCTCTGGCATTTCAGAAATCCTTTCTGAGCCTTACTCTATTCCATATCTCATTACAGGACCTCCACCATGGAAAAACAAAGAAGATCCCCCTACATCAGCTGTCTTGCTCGATCGTTGTCATTTCTCTCAGGTCATCTTTAATAGTGTGGAGAAGTTCTATGTCCCTGGAGGGGACATCACATGCTATTACACCTTCACCCAGCATTTCATCCCCCGTCGAAAGGACTGGATTGGTATCTTTAGAGTAAGTGTTTAATTACTACCAAGTAATTGGGAACTAGAGGTGAATCTTCTGTTACCTGAGATGTGACTCACTATATGTATAAGTACTTGTATATCATGTCTGGCTAATTTTAAAATCCTAAATTAAGTTCCCTAGTATTTCCCTATCACACTTCAATGTGCGCTGTGGAACTCAAATTAAAATTTTAATTACAAATTAAAATAACATGGGATCTGGGCGTAGTGGTGTACACCTGTAATCCCAGCAACTCAGGAGTCAGGCAGGAGGATTGCAAGTTCAAGACCATCCTCAGCAACTTAGTGAGGCCCTAAGCCACCTTGTCTTAAATTAAAAAATAAAAAGGACTGGGGTGTGACTTGATGGAACAGACAAGTGCACACTGGAGAGGAACACTCTGGCCCAGGCACATGGCAGCACCTCTGGTCAGGAAATTTGGTCTGACAAAGTCTAAGAGAGAAGACAGGCTCAGCTTCATCCCCACCTCCACCCTCCATTGACTCATTTCACATTCTATCCAGTGGAGCCAGAGCCCAAGGCTGCTAGGGGCAATAAATAAATAATCACAATAAAGAAGTACCTTTGAAATATAGAGCTGACAGATCATATCCTCCCCTGGTTTGATTTCTTTCACAGTCCGGGTAATGAATATACCTCTCCCTTGGCAACCTGAGTCTGGCTTACAAATGTATGTCTTATTTTTTCTTGATCTGCCGTACGTCTGCAAATCTCCCCAGCTACCAGGCAAGGAAGGAACGAGATACACCATTAGCTGGAGAGCAATGAAAAGGAAGGTCAGTTCCATATGAAACAAAAAAACTGAAGAGTAAAGCTATCTGATGTGACAAAGTCCTGGCATTGATATACAGATGCCCAGAGGCCAGCAGTGGGAGAGAGAGTAGAATCGACAAAGCGAAGGTGTGTGTGGGCTTCGGAGGGAATTCAGGCCTGGATTCAAGCCCAGGCAACATCACTTACCAGTTGGGAACCCTTTGCAAGGATGTGACCTCTCTGGGTCTACACTTCGTCATCTAGGCAAGGTGGATAATGAAACCTGTCTCGTGAAGTGGTTAGTTAACATGACATAATGCAGCCAAGTGATGATCTGCGCTACCCACACAAAGGTGGCTATGACCCAGGTAGTTTGGCATTCAGGATTTACTGGTAGGAGATTTGGAATTCTTGATCTGGCACAAGCCGTGACAAGTGATGTGACATTGAATCAGCTGGTCTCTTACCCTCTCTGGGCTTCAGTGTTTCATGTGATGCCGCCACTTCAGCCAGAGTATGGAGGGGCAAATAAAACCTTTGAATGTGCTTTTAAGACAGTGTATTCTGAAGAAAGAAACTAAATTAATGGGTAATATGCCTCAGTCTTGCTGTACTTCTTGTTTTGCATTTTAGCTCAAAGGAACCTTGTGATCCTTGGGAAAATCACTTAGCTACAATGTTCCTCAGTGGCCATGAAATCTGGAGGTCCTGTTAACTGGACGGCACACACATTTCCTCCTAAGTTGCTGCTAAGCCCTGGAAGTTGTTCCAGACAAGCCTAAGGAAAGGTTGGGAACCCTGGAGCTGCTGGTTTGAAGAAGTCTTGGGAGGAGAGGGGAGGGTGGGATTCCTTTGCTGCCCTTTCCATCTGAGCATAAAACAGATGGTGGCATTTCACACTACACCTGCCTTGTCTCAACCACTGGATTATATCCCTGCTTGTGCTCACGCCATCTCATGTTTCTCCATGACTTGGTGGTGGGGACCAGAGCATTTTACCTATCAGGAATGGAGGTCCACCTTTGAAATGGATAAAATGAGAGCAGAGAAGGGCAAGGATTGACTGCCCTGCATGCACTGCATGGGACAGAGGCCAGGCAGTCCTCCCTGCTCCTACCCTAAGTACTAACCACAATCCCACTATCTCCAGAGGAGCTCCTGGTCCTAAAATATTCAGAAACTGCACAGTTTAAATGGTTGGAAGGAGTTCAAGATCAACATCTTTCAGGGTCAGAACAAACTCTCATCCAACTTCAGGTACAGGCTCCAAGGCACCCGGCCTTAATGGTCATCTCATTTTATAGGCAGAGCCCTGTGTTTTCTCAACCTTGGGACACACCCTTTATCCTTTCTCTTCCTGAACAGTATGGAGATGGGAGATCTTATGTGAAGGGAAAGTAGCAGCCAGAGAATCAGGGCAAGAGGGAAATGTAAACAGGGAATGGGAGGAGAAGAAAATATGGGGTCACTCACTCAGCAGGAAGACACCAGGTCCTAGGGAAAAAGTGGAAATCTTTAGGGAACATCTTCAACATGCGGCTCATATTCCTGGCCAGCAAGTCCTTTCTGCAGATTTCACTCATCCCGGGAAAGTGATTGATTTTCTATGAGCGAAGCAATAATTCATGAACAATGAGTGGACATGGGAGTACTTTGAGATTCCCCTCAGGAGGCAGTGATTTAAAATGGGGGTCCCACTGGACAGATGTCACACATAAATTGAGGAAAATACCTGGTAGCTCTTCACGTCCATCACCCGCTCCAGTGATACCGAGTAGTCCGTCCAGTAGAGAGTCCAGTCGTCATTGTCACCTCCCTCTCGAAGGCCATACTGTTGGGCCACCCTACGCACTGCAATGGAGTTGAAGAAAGAAATGGCCTGTTAGCCCAGGAAGCAAAGGAGGAGCACAGGACGGGGAGGTTCCTTTTCTAGGTATTTCCAGATCAAGTACTGGAAAAGAGAGCCCAGTTCCTTAGGATTGTAAGTCATCTTGCCCTGTCTGGATGTACCACTACCAAGCAAGGAACATGGAGAGTTGAAAGTTGTTGAAGAACACAGTCGGTGCAACGATTGCCACAAAAGGCTATCTGGGGTGAATGTTTGACCCGCCCTGGCTTTCTCTTGCCAGGAAGCAGACCTCTGGCTTTCTCCTAAACACTAAGCCCTGAGTGTTCAGGGAATATAAACCAAGACTTAACATCAAGCAGAGCTAAGCTTAATTAGTGAGGTAAATTGGCAGGAAAAAAATTAGACAATGTATTTCAAAACCATATATACACTATCATATCTTTCTTTCCTGCCCCTATTAGTATTAATAGCTGGGAGCTAATTTCAACACAGGTCAAATGCCTTCCTTCCTAGGCCTAAGAAGGAAGAAGGGCCTGCAGTAACTAGGAGAGGACAAGAGCAGCCCAGGGCGTTAGAATTTAAACTCAAATACAGAGGCAACAACCCTGTGCTCTGTAGTACAAAGTAAGTCTGTAGGTCAGGGTTAGCCCAAAGACTGCGGGATCACAATTTATGTTCAAAAAACGGGGCTATCGACTGCAGTAACGGCTGCCTCTTCTACAATGAGATCCCCAGTCACTATATTTAAGCATTACAGGTAGCTGAAGGACATGCCATTGGGATCAAAACCCATAATTCTTGGAACGATATTTCCAACCCTCTCAATAGTTTGTGGATCAGGAAGAACCAAGGAATGGGATTTGAAGACACCCCTTTTCCTCCTCAAGAATATCCTCAACATCAATAGTGACATCAATAGTGATGCTTTTCATCCATGCAGCGGGGAATAGTAAGTCCCTGTTGCAGATCCTTTGAATTGAAATGCTCACCACTCTCATACCGGCAGCTGGATAGATTAATCACCAATCATCTGGAAAAGAGAAAAAGGAAAGCACAAGACAGAGACAGACTGCACCCAGAAACATCCTGTCCCAGATGGAGCTGCAAGAAGCCTAAGCTGAGCTGTCACACTAAGCCTGGTTCGACCATTCCCATCACTGAGGACATGAATGGGTACAGAGTGGCAGAAAATATGGAATCAGAGTGCAATTACTCTGTCCAAGTGGTACAAATTCTGTATTGCAATTATAGCTAGTTTTGCACGCAGCTTCATATTAACACCATGGTCTTAATCATTTTACTCCAGTGACCCACAGGGGACAGGAATTTAAAATATTTTTGGTCAAAATACTTGTCTCTCTCTTCATCTTCTCCTTAAGGGAAGCTGTCAGATTAATGTCCGAAAGACAAACTTTCGGACATTAATCAGTCTGAATGGAGCAAGACATGGCAAAATATTAAACAAGAACTGGAATCCACAAGCTACAGTCAGATCCTAATAAAATAACATGATTCTCTTATATTTAAAATGCACTAAATTCTCAGAACGAATAAGCACTTTCTTTTTTTCTTAATACCTTTATTTTATTTATTTTATGTGGTGCTGAGGATCAAACCCAGTGCCTCACACATGAGGCAAGAGCTCCATCACTGAACCACAACCCCACCCAAATAAGCACTTTCTTATACTTATGCAAGGAAATTTTCTCTCTCCACCCATTTTCCCAAAGGAATTCTAAATATAAATAGAATGAAAATCAGGACAAGGTGCAGTTTTACACATAATTTGATTCCATAAAACAGGCCATCTAAAGTGCCTTTTTTCTATGTGAACTGAAAGCAGAGTGATTTTGACATTTTCCTTTACTCTATCAGGTCCCCTTCCCTTCAGGTCCTTCCTGTTCTTACCAACATGGATCCCCTTTCCCCATCTTTCAATCCTAACCTCTTTTTCTTCCTCTTTTTCTTGCTTTGCTGATGGGCATCCTGGAGCCTCTTTTGTGTGTTCTCTCTCACAAAAGCCAGGGTGATGATTTCTTTTAGATCTTCCATGGGACTGTCCTCCCTCTCTTCGGAGTCTGCTCCTTCCTCACCTTCAGAAGTCAGGCACTGTAGCATCTTCCTGGCTTGGAAGGAGGCTCTAGGGAAATACCAGCTCCCCCTGGACAAAGAGCAAAAGGGAACGTACTTACACAGACCCACCTGCAGGGGGACCCCCCTCCCTAGCACATGTGGGTGATGAACTAGAATTCCAAGACCAAAGGCAACAGGTGGTAGTTTACAAAATGCTGCCCACCCACCTCCACAGTTGGTGCAAGCTCTGGGAAGGAGTTGATTTCACCTTTTGCCATTGACTATGTCCTTGGAGACTTAACCCAGCCAACCCTAGCTTGGTCTTTGCCTCTGGGGTTTTCTGGAGCAGGCTGAGATGCTATGCATGGCACTACTTGGTAAACAATCTTATTATTAAAGTGAGTGAGTATCTGGAGACAGCTTCAGAACTAAGCCCTGAAGCCTTCCTAGCTGAGGGAGCTTGTCCCCTGAGGGTGCAGTGGAGGTGCATTTAAGTCTGTTAACTCTTTTCAGGGTTACATCAACTCCCCACATAGTAATCTTCAGGCCTGAAAATAAAGGCAACGATCACTCATGGACTACAGGGCTAATTGTAGCTGACTGTAAGAGTCAAGCCCAAGGTTCAAATGCAGACCTTCAAGTACACCAACCACAGAAAAGTCTATGACATCCCCCTCACCATCCACTCCAAATTAAAATAACACCAAAGCATAAAACACATAAAGGAAGTACAGCAAAGTTCTCATCCTCCTTAACCGCATGAGATATCTTTGATGTTTGCTTGAATTTTCAAATATCACATTTTTAAAAGTGGACTTTAATGTTCCTGCTTCACTACTCCTTAGGAATGTACTTAGTTTTCTTTCGGGTAACCCAGATATGCCAGGCCCAATTACCGTGAATTCCCTTACATCCAAGGCTCCTGTGGCCATAAGTCCATGTTTCCAGTGCTTTTCCTTCCTCTTTTAATTCCTAAAATCCTGCCAAGCTCCTCACCGTTTTAGCCCTCTCTTTTGATACCCAGTTATTTTGCTATTTACTATCTGTTCCTCCCTCACACACTCTTTGGAATTCAAAAATATATATTTATTATATCATATTATTATTGAAATAACATTAAAGGAGACTTTTTAAACGGGGTAGGGTGAACTGGGAATATAGTTCAGTAGTAGAGCACTTGCCTAGCATGCTGAAGGCCCTGGGTTCAACAATCCCCAGCACTGCAAACAAACATTTTAGAAATGGGGCATAGCAACTTTGACTCATCTGTGCCTTCTTTTATTCTTAACTTCTGAGCATAATTATTCTATTCATTTAAAAAGATTTTTTTAGTTGTAGATGGACACAATACCTTATTTTATTTTTTTTATGTGGTGCTATGGATCGAACCCAGGGCCCCATGCATGCCAGGTGAGCGCCCCACCACTGAGCCATAACCCCAGCCCTATAGTCAATTTTGCATCTGCCTTTTGCCCACATATCATACTGTAAACATCCTTCTAGTGGTGGCAAAGTTTGCAGGTTCCTAGTTTTTAACAGTTATGCAATATTCCATAGAAGAAATGTGCCTAAATTTAACCAACATTGCCTTATTGTTGGAAATGTTAGTTGCTTGTAATTTCTAATCTTATGTAAATAACTCTAAAATACACATTTTCAAGATGGTTTTGATGGTGCGAGTCTGTAGTCCCATCTACTAGGGTGGCTAAGGCACGAGAATTACTTGAGCCCAGAAGTTCAAGACTAGCCTGGGCAAAATAATAAGATGTCAAGGGAAACAACAAACAAACAAACAAAACACATACTTTTACAGAGAATCTTTTACTCTTTGAGATTGTTTTCTTAAATTAATAACCAGAGATTATATTACTAACAAACAGGAAAATTATGTAGCTTCTGGTATAAATATATTTTTTTTTCTTTTTTACCATGTTGTTTCCAAGAGGGATTTCAACAATTTTTTTCTAACTATTACCAACAACATGCAATTATAGCAGGCTCAACAGAGGTACAAAATCTCTTGGGAATCACCTCCCCTCTGTACTTAAACTTGCTAATTCTAGACAATTCTTAGACCCTACCACCATGTCTTTAAAATTATACATCCTTCTACCTCCTTGTGCCCTTTTCCCACAGTTAATTTGGTGTCAGGGTGGGAGCTCTAACTAGGAAGGCTACCCATGAATAATTTAACAATAAACCCTAATGTTGGGAAAGTTCTTTGGGCTCTGCAAACAATTTTCATATGCATGCTCTCGTTGAATGCTTACAATCGCCCCTGGGAGAAAGACAGGCAGAATTACTACATGTACCAAGGATTGCCACTTATTTTCTCTCTCTCACTGTCATTTGTACTCAAGTCCCTGTATGGTGACAGCAGAGTAGGGGAAGAAAGAGTTGTACTCTGGGCAACTGACAGATAAAACCTGAGCCTTGTAAGTCAGATTTCCTCAATGACAGGGTATATTTTGGCAAAGTTCAAGAGAATTAAAGAACATGAATCTTGACCTTGGGCTGCTCCTTCCTTGCAGGTAAACGGCCAGCTCCACTCCCCTAGACTTCCACAACGGCTCCTGTTTACCAAGCCCTCAAGGAGGAGTGGCTCGTTTACCTAAAGGTTAATGTTAACTTGGGGAGAAACTGACCCTGAATTTGACCTCTAGAGTCGGAAGGTATCTTTGCCCTTTTTCAAATCCTTACCCAAGTGGTCAGAACAAGTCATGGCTGCTTATATTTGTCTGCCTAAAAGAGAAAAATAACCAAACAAACAAACAAAAAGGTCAAATGACTTGTCCTTGTGTGAGAAGGGCTCAGGCCCACAGAGCAAGAAACTAAGCCCATGTACTTTGGAGGAACAGGTTCACCATGGCATTCTTGCCTACATTCCCCTGTATTCTAGGCTGCTTATGACACAAGTGCCACCTGGGTGGCACCTGAGACAGGTGCAAGATGGCAAACAACAGTTCTTGCCACATGTGATTATTTTTTACTTTGTCTTTCTCCCTCCCTTTCACTCTCCCTAGATTTCTCCTCCCTGATTTAATTTCTACGGCTGAAAACTGCTAGCTTCCCTCCAAAGGCTCCTGAAAGAATATCTCATTCAAAGGTTGCCTGCTGGAGACTTTCATCCTGAACCTAGCCTGCAGACGCATTCACTTGGCCCAGCAGTATGTTGTTATTGCTATAGTTGATAGACGTAGTTGCCAAGCTGGGCATGTCTGGAATTTAGAACACATGTCTATCTGACTCCACAGCCTGTCTCTCCGCTACACTCTGCTGTCTTTTCCTCTCCAATGATCACCCATAATGTTGTATCATAAAGTAACTGATTTCCCTGCTCCCAGATACAGTCTTGGTGACTTTAGCCCCTTAAAATCAAATGTTTCAGTCTGGTGGTAGAGCTCAGCAGTAGAACACTTATCTAGCGTGCATGAGGCCCTAGGTTCAATCCCCAACACTACCAAAAATAAATAAATAAATTGTCCCTACATCCCTTAAAGCCACTCCTTCTAAATTTCCACCTCCAATGAGGGGTTTAGATTTGTCAGAACTTGGGAACAGCTCTGCCGTGCTGCTTTGTATTCATTTTCACTCTTTCTTTCCTTCTTTTCACCAATATCCACATTATACCAGGGCTCTTATTGGGGGTGTAATTAGAACATTTTCTAAGATATTATGGAATTCCTGAATATTAGATCTTGAAGGGACTTTGAAGAATGTCTAGTTCAACCCATTTACAGGGCTGGGGAGATAACTCAGTTGGTAGAGTGCTTGCCTGTAAGCATAAGGCCCTGGGTTCAATCCCCAGCACCAAAAAAAAAAAAAAAAACAAAAAACAAAACAAACAAAAAAAAAAACATTCACTTTTTAGAGGAGGTTTTGAAATTTCCCCCATCTGCCTATACTGCCACCAGTCTGGACTAGGAAAGGGCATGTACACAGAGCTCGAGAGCAAGTTATTGGAGCCAGGAGCAACACCTCTGCTTCCTACCCTGCCTAATTATCTTCTCATTGTGCTAGGACACTGCTAGGCATGATGGCACATGCCTGTAATTTCAATGGATCAAGAGGCTGAGGCAGGAGGATTGTAAGTGCAAAGCCAGCCTTAGCAACTTAGCAAGGTCCTAAGTAATTTAACCAGAACCTATCTCAAAAAAATAAGGGGAGGGGCTTGGGATGTGGCTCATGGTTAAGCCCCCCCTGGGTTCAATCCCAGGTTTAAAAAAATAATAATGTACAAGGACAGCAGGCAAAGTGGACTAAGTACTTTTGGAGAGTTTGAAAAGAAAGACTAAGAGCTTTGCTATCAATGTAACAAACAAAACACAGTAAATAGCATGTTCAGTTTTCCCTTTTTGTTTTTCTTTCTTTTCCCATTGCACACCCTTGGTACGGGGAATTGAACCCAAGAGTGTGTTGCCCCTGGATTACATCAACCATCACTTCTTATTTTTTATTTTGTGACCGGGTGTTGCTAAGGTGCCCAGGCTGGCCCACTTTTCTTAATGATGCAAGAAGCATTCAGTTCACCTTTCCAAACAGGATAGTTAGGCAGTGAAAAAACACTGATGTTTCCTTCCTTTTACGTATGGGTTTGATCTTGAGATCTTCCAAACCAGAGGCTGTCAACTTCATTCCTAGTTGGGGAGCAGGAAAATACCCTTCATTGGCCACCAGGGGGAGAAATTGAGCACTGGGATGGTCCCAGACAAACTTGCTGCAGATTATTTGGAAAAAACCCAGAGTCCATGTCTGGTTTCCACTCCTGAAGGACTATACTTGTTGACTACTCTTGTTTTCCCTGGGAAAATGTTCAGTGCTTTCTTCTGCCAAGACTGAATGCATAGAGGTGTCTGTTAAATGAGAGGAAAGAATAATTTTGTGGGTGATTAAAATAAGAACAATAGGAAGCCTGGTAGTGGTGCACGCCTGTGATCTCAGAAAGCTAAGGCAGGAGGATCACAAATTCAAGGCCAGCCTCAGCACTTAGGGAGACCCTAAGCAACTTAGTAAGACCCTGTCTCAAAATAAAAGTTAAAAAGAGCTGGGGATGTACTCAGTGGTAGAGTGCCCCTGAGTCCAATCCCCAGCACTTGGAGAGGAGAAGAAAGAAAAGAATGATAGGGGAACATGTTTTAAAGGTGAGTCAAATTCTTTCATTCCTTCCCCTACAGCCTAAACTTTTCTTCCAGTTTGTAGGAATGTATAGTACTGAAGGACTCTCCTCTTTTGTCTGCCCTTGACTTCCTTCTCTTTTCCCAAATAATAGGTTTTCCTTCCCACACCCCTTCTCACGTTTTGGCTCTTGTTTCCATATTAGAAGGATCCATCTGAAGCCTCTAGTGACCAGCTCTTGGAAATGCTGAATAGAGTGGAGACAAAACAATGCGGAGGAGAGACCTCTGGATCTAGTTTTCAGCCTTGTCCTGCGGACTCAGTACGGCATAGGAGCCAAGTTATTATTTCCTCTCTTCATTCCCTATCTTCTTGTGCTTACAGGACCCCCAAGAGGTTAAAAACTTCCCATTCAGGACAGTAGTTTGAGCTTTGATCCAGAGAGGATAAAATAAAATGCCTCTTGTGGCCTCTTTGCTTTTCCTTTTAGTCACCCCTTGAATTTAGCAAAATATAAACTAACAACAAAGGGATGGGGAGCCCAATTGCTCAAGGGCTTTGCCAATAGAAATCCTGAGGATGACAGGCCACAGTCACTGGGAAAGATAAAGTCTTGCAAACTCAGATGCCATCTTTTATTCTGATAGAAATTTAGGAATTCTGCAAGATTGGAAGATTCAGTTTTCAGTTAGGCTCATGTCCGGTCATTTTCTCCAAAATATTTAAGGCAATACTAGCAAAAACAGACAGATTTCCAGAATGATGGCTGTGGGTAATTTACCCTCTTCATACCTCAGTTTCCTTGTAAATAAAATGAGGAAAATAAGTCATGTCACGGGATTGTTCTAAAGACTTGAGTTAACATTTCTAATGCGCTTACAGCAGAGCTTGGTTCAAAATGTGCGCCATATCATAAAAATGAAAATACGATGGTAGGATCGGGATAAATATTAAATCATTTTCTGGAGCACATGGCACAGTGCTTAATAAACGTTAACCCCCTTCCCATTTCAACCCCAAATATAAGTGATATTTTTTTTCCCTAGGGCTCAAACCCCAGAGAAGAAGAGTATTCCCTCAGAAGGGGTGAGAAATAACAAATGGAGGTGAAAGAAAGAGAGGCAGGAAAGGAGGAAGGAGCATCCGGACATGAAAAATGCGAAGGCCAACGAAGAAAAGTGATGAAGAGAAGGACTTCATCATGACTTTCTTCATGATGGTGAAGAAAGAAGCGAAAGGCTGTTTGAGTCCCAGGGATCGTTGGTATCTAAGGGACAGTTCCCTGGTGGCACCGAGTTTAGGAAATCGGGGGAAGCTGGAAGTGAGCGTTAACAGCAGGGACTGAGAAAAGACAGAGCTGCGGAGCTGAAAGGCGGTGAGGGTGAGCGGCTGGTAGAGGCGTAGCCCTGGGGAACTGGGTCTCGGATGGGATAAGGGGTCGTGTCGAGTTAGGTTTTCGGTGTTGGGAAGGCATTAAGAGGCCGAGGTTTGGGGCCAGCACCGGACTTTGGGGCGCCTCTTACCCGCGATTCCTTCTACCCGGTCTTGACCGAGCTCTACGGCCCCCGGGAGGAGTAGAGAGACACGCTCCCATTGGCTACCAGACAACCCCAAATCCAGCCCGCCAGCCTCCTAACTCCCGGTCCGCCCGCCCCTCATATCTACATACAGGACCTCTCAGGCCTTCGATTGGGCCCCTGCAGTAGGGGCCACGGCCCCTCCCTCCCGAATCTAATTAACCGTCCCAGAGCTTGGTAGAGGGAAGCGCCGAGGTTGTCCCGGGAGACGCTGGGGACGCACCGGCTCCCTACTGCAGCTGGGCGCCACTACCCCTCTTCCTCCGCCGGGCTCCTCCCCTCGCCCTCGCCCCCTCAGCGAGCCGAGTTCCCGCGGAGGTTCGCCCTGGCCCGCGCCTTCGGAGCGCAGTGCACAGGCGCTGTCAGAAAGGCTAGCCCGAGTTCCAGTTGCACCCTCCCCTGGGAGGGAAGGACTTGAACATAGGTCTCCAAAGACGAAACCAGAACTCAAGTCAGGATCGCAGGCATATTTTGTTATGTAACCTTGGGTAGTCCACATTGCCTCTCTGAGGCTTAGCTTCTTTCAATGTAAAATGGGTATTGCAAATCAGTAATGTACCGCTCAGACTTCCCGAATCATGACATCCAATTGACTAGTCGAAGAGTGCCACCCAGACCGGGGTCCGGGGTCTCGACTTCTCCCAACAACCATTTGACTGTTCTCAGTGACTGGATTCAAATAATTGCAGTTTTATCTCCATTCCTCCTATCTCGCCTTATGGCTGCCTGCAAAGGATTAGCAGGCAGAGAAGAACTCTTCCTGCCTGGATTAATTCAGGATTTGGTGAAAGATCAAAGGGTCGACTTTAAATAGATGAACTATAGGTTTTTTTAGACAACGATTTCTTGTTGTCAATATCCTTATTTCTTCAGCCTTGGGATGTGTTCAGGGTTTGATGCAATGTCACAGAAATGCAGTCACTTTGTGGGAAAGGGTTAGTTTCATGGATCATCCTCTCTGCTGAAAATAGAGCCTTTGCCGATCTCTTGAGGGGAAACATGAGGAGGAAGAGCGACAGTACCTCCTCAGAAAAACTACATCCAAAGTTCGAAGAGAAGAGGCAGAAGCCACATCTCTTTTGGGGTTAATCCAGGAGACTTCCTGGAGGATCTGAGCGGACTCATTGGGAGCATTGTGCCCATGTGTGTCTGGGACTTCATGCTGTGCTATGACGAAATATGGGGGAAATGGCAGGTGAAGGGACTTAAAAAATCAAAAACAAAAACTTGCCTAGCATGGTGGTACATGCCTGTAATCCCAGGTACTGGCAAGGTTGAGGCAGGAGAATCATACTTTTTAACCACCTGGGAAACTCAAAACGGGAGGGAAAAAAAAAAAAAAAAGGACTGGGGTATAGCAGTGTAGCTCCAGGGTTAGAGCACCCATAGGTTCAATCCCCAGTACTGCAAAATTAAACTAATAAAGGTTGTATAAATATTACTTGAAAGTGAAAACATTGATCTGCTGCAGATGCAGAAAGAATCCTATGTTAATTCCCCTAGCTAAATAAAGCCCCTGTCACAACCCTCCATGAGGGAGGTTCTCTCTCAGGAAGACTTTCTCCTTGGACACTCTTAAAAAATCCTGTCGACAGCCTCATCAGAACCTTCCATCCTCTGAAGCCCTAAAACACCCCCCCCCCCAATAAAGCTGGTATATAAGACTTTATTCCCATTTGTTTGGAGAGTTACTGTACTACTGAGTGCCCTGTATGCATATGAATGTTGTCAGCATATGAACCTAAATTGGTACATAAGTTCCTTCCAGCACAGGAAACTGTCCCTTGATCTGCTAATCTGCAGGAGCTGGAGGCTAGAGGCAAAGGTGTAGCTTAGCCCCATGGATACTGGAAGCCTTTGACATGAAGCTTATATTCACCCTGGAATGAATAGAGAAGCCCAAGGTGGAATCAGCAGCCCATCTACTATTCCCAGAAACCTCTCTGCCATATATTCCTCTTCCCTCTATCCTGCAGGTGGCCCAGGCTGTACTGCCCCTCCCCCTCTCCAGGGCCCTAAGGGCCCAGGTGACCACCATCAACTGGTCCCCCAGCAGATGCTTCCTTAAGACCAACCGTCCTAACTCTGTTCCCCTCCCCCACCCCACCTTTTCCTCTCCCCAGTGTCCTACCAATCTGCTCCACCAGACTTGGGTTTCTCCTCCCTCAGGAGTACTATTGTGATGGAAATGAGGGAGAGGATGCATAAGGGAGCAGCAAAGATTACAGCTTCCTGAGAGTTTCCATTAAAACCCCTGACAACTGGTTATTTATGAGAGCTGGCTGCAACGGGAGCTAATAGGCCAGATCCTGGCACTGCTGTCCTTTCAGGGGTGATGACAGGAGCCAACAGTCCTATCAAAGCAAAGTCTAGGTATATGTGCCAGGGATGGTTAAAGAAAGGGAGTGGGAATGAGGTAAGGATAGTAAAGAGAAGTTTTGCATGCAACAGATTTTTTTTTCCCTTCAAGTCTGCAATGCATGAGGAATGTGGCAGAAATATGTACAGAATACTTACAGACGCCTACCTCAACTCCAGTATTTCTCTTGCTTTCAGAGGAGGAAACCAAGGCCTAGAGAATTAGTTGACCGGTCCACGATCTTATAGTAGGTTCACAGAGTCCACTATTCCTTTCTCTACACTCTTACTAGTGATATTAGTGTAATAGAAGTAGAAATTACTAGCCAGTTGCAGTATGGCATATCTGTAATCCCAGCTACTCCAGAGGCTGAGGCAGGAAGGTTGCAAGTTCAAGGTCAGCTTGGGCAACTTAGTGAGAGCCTGTTTTAAAAGAAAAAGTAAAAAGGGGACTAGGGGTCAAGGCCTGCTGGCAGACAAACAGACGCTGGCATTCTTCCCCTGCCTGGGAACAGGTCTGCATGACTGGCCGCTAAACACAGAGGCCCCTTTGAACTCAAGATGCCTGTCAGGTAGAGAAGCTTGGCACTTCGGGGATTGACTAAAAAACTGCTTCACTTTGGACCAACTATACAACTCTTACTCCACAGTAAATTGGAGGGCAGGGCAGACATCCAGTGCAAATGCCTTCTGCCAGAGCAGCAGGACTAAGAAGAATGAGATTCTAGTCACCTCTGAGGGCAGCATCTGAGGCTGGCCAGAAGCCTGGGCAACCCACCATCCCAATACATGGGGTTTCCTCTGCCTGCGACAGACCTGTCCTGATCCACTAGGGGCCTGCCAACCCAAGCTTCTCCAGCTCCCAATAGCCACCCACATTACCTTCAAGTTTTGTTGCCAGACTAGCTTTGAACTTGTGATCTTCCTGCCTCAGCCTCCCACGTAGCTGGTATTACAGGCTTGTTTCACTGCGTGTGTCTATGTCTGAGTTTTTACCAGTGAGTTAGCCCCTCTTGCTTGAAGCATCATGCATGCAACAATGTTCTCTAGAAGTTTGTAAGAAAAGATTCTCAGCCCTTCCCTAGACCTGTTAAATCAAAATCTGCGTCTTAACAAGATTCCTAGACTCCCACAAGATTCACATATGCATTACCCTCTGAGAAGCACTGTTTCCCCACAGGTAGAGGACAGTAGTTCCTGAACCCTAGCAAGCATTAGAATTCCCTAGAGATTGGTTGGTACCTTCCTTTGCCCCAGGTCTGACTCAGTGGGCATAGGATATATTCCATGTATTTGCATATTTAAAAGCTCCCATGGTGATCAGACCCCCTGGTCTGTGGACTGCATTTCTGATCAGGGGAACTAGTGAAATATGCAGATGAGTCTTGGATTTAGACCATTCATTAGTCCTCAAAGCTGGCCGCAAATGGAAATCACTGGAGGAGTTAGAAAAGAATGCCCATGCCTGCTTTAAATATATGGCTGTGGCCTGGATTTAGAAATTTATACAATTTCACCAAGGATTTGAGATGTGCTGCTAAGAATTAAAAACACTGATTTAGGGTGAACTCATTAAAAACCTGGTTTTGCATATCAGAGAAAACATTCGGTCTTTTGGTTTTTGGGGTTTGGTTTATTTCACTTAGCATGATATTCCCTAACTCCATTTGTTTACCAGCAAATGCCAGAATTTCATTCTTCTTTAAAGCTGAGTAATATTCCCCTCGTATTACAACTAATTACAACAAATAAAATTCTAAAAATAAAAAAATAAATGAATAAAAATCTTTTAAAAAATATGTGTGTGTGTGTGTGTGTGTGTGTGTGTGTGTGTGTGTGTATACATATACACACTATATATGCTGGGCACAGTGGTGCAGGTCTGTAATTCCAGCAATTTGGGAGACGGAGGCAGGAGGATCACCAGTTTGAGACCAGCCTTGGCCATTTAGCAAGACCCTGTCTCAAAATAAAAGACAAAAAGGATTGAGATGTAGCTCAGTGGTCAATCCCCAGTACCAAAAGAAGAAAAAGAAGAGAAATAGAAATTGCTGAACAACACCTCTCTTGAGCTCTCCACCCTTTGACGTTTAGCTATGTCTAATGGGACTGAAAAAAAGAATCTCTGGAAATGGGGGGCTGTTCGGCCATGAGCATTTCAGGCTTCTGTCTTTCTCTTGCCTGTCTTCATCCTTCCTCACCTTCTAGGGAAACAGCTTTTCCTAAAAGTAACTGTTCATCTGGTTTTTTGCTTTTTAATATTTTTTAGTTGTAGATGGACACATATCTTTCTTTATTTTTATGTGGTGCTGAGGATGGAACCCAGTGCCTCACATATTCAAGGCAAGCGCTCTACCACTGAGCTACATCCCCAGTCCTTCATGGATGTTTTACTGCATCCTTTTCTTAGTATGGGTGGCACCTATAAACAAGTCCCATAGAAAGTGCCTCCACCACAAGTGAAATAACAGGCATATTCCCTGAGCCCATCCTATGTGCCACAGGAGACATACAAACCCATCACTAACACACTATATGGAAGAAAAGGAGGTGGGTGCAGTGGCACATACCTGTAATCCCTGTGACTCAGGAGGCTGAGGCAGGAGGATCAAAGTTCAAGGCCAATGAAGGAACTTCGGATTGTACAGAGGGAGTGAAGGGGGGGGTGGGGTAGGTGGGGATGGGAAGAACGGTAGAGTCAGGTAGACATTATTACCCTATATACATGTGTGAAATTTTTTTTTTTTTTTTTTTTTTACTATTTATCACTGTCAAAAAAAAAAAAAAAAGATAATAAAAAAAAAAAGTTAAAAAAAAAAGAAAGTTCAAGGCCAGCCTTGGCAAATTAGTGAGACCTAGTCTCAAAATAAAAAATAATAATAATAAATAGAAAGAACTGGGGATGTAGCTCAGTGGTAGAGTGCTCCTGGGTTCAATTTCTAGTATCACAAAATTAATAAATAGATAATTTTTAAAAATAAACAAAAGGTCCCTCCACAAAACTGCCCTTTTATTTTTCTTCAAACTGCTTCAGACATCCATTTTCCACTAACACTTATTTTTGGTGGCCACACTGTATATGCATGTCATGGGTATGTAATATGTAGCATGAAGTCTACTTATTTATACATTGATATCATTTCATCTGATAATACTAGTAATATGTAGTCAAATCCAAACTTATAAAGCGGTTAAATACCTTCAGAATCTTTGCATTTTAATGATCCTGGGTTCAATCACCAGCTCTCCACAAAAAAAAAAAAAAAAAAGATTCTGTTGTTTAATGAACAACTTAAATACTTAATGGCTAGAGAATAGGGAAATAAATCATGGTAGAGTCATAACAAAATAGAAACCAGTAAATATGAGGTTTTACAGCAATATGAAAAAGTTTTTTACTTAATAGTGTGAAAAAAGTTTTGTAAAGGTTACAATTATGTCAAACATTTACATGCAAATAAAAAAATATTAGAAGAAATGCTAAGAGAGAATTTTCCAAAAGGGGTAGTGGAGAGAAGGGGGGAGGGGAGAGAGAGAGAGAGTCACAATGCTCTCATAAAGATTTTTTAAAATGAATGTGTATAAAGATTTTATTTGATTCATTCAAATAAGGGAAAAATTCAGATGGTCAGATGGTTCAAAAAGAAGTCAAGAAGCACAAAATTTGAGAAAAAGAATATTGAAAGGAATTGCAAATAGAGGCAAAACTGTTTTCTCCAGAAGGGAGAGAGGACAACTAAGCTTCCATCAGACCAGACAGAATTTGCTTCTCTATTAATTATCTACAATTTACAGAGTTATAAAATAACCCCCATAGTATCAACTGGAATCAGCTAATTCAAGGAAAGCTGTCCCTATAGACAAATTTTCTCTACAAAGGACTTGAAAATATTGGTGGAGTTTTTTTTGTATCAGTTTATTATTTGATATAATTTTTTGAAAAAACAAAACTATGCCAAATTTTTAAAAGGACTTTTGAAAAGTGCCTTTATATGTTAGCACTCTCAGGTGGGAACTATAGCTAAGTGATAGAGCACTTGCCTAGCATGTGCAAGGCCCCTACCACCACAAAAAGGGGGGAAAAATTCAGTAAATATTAGCAATTTCTAAAACATTTAATAGGTGATTTGGTTTGCCCACACATTTTAGAAACATGGTAAATGTGAGGTTCACCTGACCCCCTGTTTTCTCCTGAAGTTTATAAAACACTATACCTGGCCTGCATACATGTAAAATCCCCGTCATATCTCAGTCTAATTAGTAGTTTCCTTCTTCTCATTGATCCTCAGTTCTCTTCTTTCTCAGATTTAAACATTGAAACAATCTGCACTTTGGAAGGACTAGGAGGTTACAGAGATGACAAGTTTCAGGGAGGAAATACCTCTCACCCTCTTTTTCCATGGAGTTGAAAGTCCAAAAGCCAGTGTCATTGTCCCTAGACAGAGTTGGGCAGGGCTCATGCTGCAAGAAGTTGCACCTTGGGTACCTTTTTTCCCCCTCAGGCTTGCCTACTTCTCCTCCTCCTTCCCAGAATCCATGCCTCTGTTACCAGATACTCTAGATCTGCACTAGGAGGACACTTGTCCACAGCCATTTCAATTTAAGTTATATGACAATTCAGTTCCTCAGTCTCACTAGCCACATTTCAAATGCTCAATAGCCATATATGGTTAGTGGCTACTGGATCAGGAGGTGCAGATATCAATAACTACCACCATTGTAGAGAATTCTCCCAGATAGCACTGCTGTGCATAATGGCTCATTCCCTCTAGCTTGAATTTTTCTCCCATCCCTTTTTCTGATTGCCAAGCTTCTTATTCAAGTAAATCCATTATCAAATCTTTTAACAAAGATTCTCTTTGATCAAGCTTTAGCTAGGTTCCTCTAAAGACCCTCTTCAAAGTTGGCCTTGACTTTGGGTTTCCATGTCTGTTCTTAGGAGTACAGTTTTAGTAGGAATCCTAAGGTAGTGTAGAGAGAACGCCTTACCCTTTTGAAAAATTGTTTGTACTAAATTTTTATTTGTTCTAATTAGTTATACACAACAGTAGAATACATTTATGTGTTTTGATAAATCATACATAAATGGAATATAATTTCTCATTTTTCTGATTGTACATGTTGTAGGATCACATTGGAAATGCAGTCATATATGTACATGAGGTAATAATGTCTATTTCACTCTGCTATCCTTCCTACACCCATACCCCTTCCCCTCTCTTCACTCCCCTCTACCTAAAGTAACTCTTTCCCCTCCCTTCATTGTGAATTTGCATTCGCATATCAGAGAAAACATCTGGTCTTTGTTTTTTTGGGTTTTGCTTATTTCACTTAGCATGATATTCTTCAACTCCATCTATTTATCAGCAGATGCCATAATTTCATTCTTCTTTAAAGCTGAGTAATATTCCATTTTCTTTATCCTTCTGTTGAACATCATCTGTTGAAGGGCACCTAGGTTGGTTCCATAGTTTAGATATTGTGAGTTGAGCTGCTACAAACATTGATGTGGTTGCATCACTGTAGTATGCTGATTTTAAGCCCTTTGGGTATAAACCAAGGAGTGGGATAGCTGGGTCACATGGTGGGAGAACCTCTTACCCTTGATATCTGATTACCCTCAACATCTGATCAAATTCCTCCTCTTCTACTCCTGAGATATCATTCCCTGGCCTGGTGTCCCTTCATCAAGAATCCTGTGTTAGTTTAGCAAGAATTCCCATACTCTGTTTGTTTGCTTTTTGATACTGGAGATTGGACCCAGGGGTGCTTTACCGCTGAGCTACATCTCTAGCCTTTTTCATTTTTTTATTTTGAGACAGGGTCTGGCTAAATTGCGAGGCTGGACTTGAACTTGCAATCCTCTTGCCTCAGCCTCTCAAATTGCACCACAACTTCCCTACTCTTGGTATCTCCTCTTGGTAATTTTATGAGTGTGCGCCTGCTGGGCTGGAACTCAGGGCTTCACACATTCTAGGCAAGTGTTCTGGCACATATCTATACTCCCAGCCTCTCTTAGTACTTTTCTGTCCACAGACCCTCACCACCACTTTGTCCCTATTGCAACACTCCAAAATAAAGTCTTTCTTACTTTTTTTTTTAAACTAGGGATTGAATACAATAAGGATAAGTGGAAATTCATAGTCAACAAGCAGAGTGAGGGACAAAGGGTGGGATTTCTTTTTTTTTTTTTTTTTTTTTTCGGTACGGGGGATCGAGCTCAGGGCCTTGTGCTTGCGAAGCAAGCACTCTACCAGCTGAACTATCTCCCCAGCCCAATGGGTGGAATTTCTAAGAGGAGACATTGTGATATCGTGGTGAGATTTTTTTTTTTTGGTATCAGGGATTAAACCCATGGGCACTTAACCCCTGAGCCACATCCCAGCCCTTTTTAATATTTTATTAGTAGACGGGATCTCCCTGAGTTGCTTAGGGCTTCGCTAAATTGCTGAGACTGGGTTTAAACTCGCCATCCTCTGGCCTCAGGCTCCGGAGTTGCTGGGATTACAGGCGTGCTCCACCAGGTCTGCAGGGAGACTCTTGCTAAACCCAAGTTAACAGGATTCCTGTTGAAGGAAGGCCAGGGAGACCAAATGTCAAGCTGATACGCATGTCACATAAGGAATTTATTGCTGACTTTATTTATTATGGTACTGGGGAACTGAACGCAACGCGTCATGAATACTAAACAAGGTGCTACCACTAAGCTACATCCCCAGCCCTGCTAAGTTTGTTCTAATTAAAGAAAGAGCACTACCTTAGAGAATAATTTGTTCATAGAAAGGGAATGATAAAATACAGAAATCAGGAGACTCAGGAATTTTGCATGATTAAATGCCAGTCTCATCTATAGGACTCTTGGTAAAGTATTACATGGCAGGAGGAAAATTGAAAATGAAAATGACCTCTCAATGGCCCTTCAAAGGTATGAAGCTTTCTCAGCCAAGACTGAAAGAACTAAAGTTAAAAAAAAAAAATTAAAATAAAAAAAAAGTAAATAAAACAGTTCGTTCTAGGGAATGAAGTAGGCCCCTTGGGGGGGAGACAATACTGCGGCTACCCAGGAAAGTCCGAGGGGCAACAACTACAACTACAAGTCCCAGCCAGCCCTGCGGCGGGGCGGGGCGGGGCTTGCTGACCGTTATGACGCCGCGGGCGGGGCCGGGCTGGAGCAACGATCCCCCGGGCTCTTAGTCCCGCCCCTGCCCCTTTCCCTGCCCTGTTGCTGTTGCGCCGCTGCCGGCTGCTGCCCCTGGTGAGTCCCTAAAGTGAAAGGGGGCAGTTGGCCCCTCGGGTTCCCCAAATTCAGACTTCCAGCCCCAAGAAAGGACACGGACGGGTAGAGGTGCGGCCAGTTTCAGCTTTCACCTCACGCCACTTCCTAAGGTCTTGGGAGTTAGACCCCGGAGGCCTTGGCGCTCCTTCCGCGGCCTTGGAGGGTGAAGGGACAGTTTCCTCCTGAGGAGGGCCGGGCGGTCTGTTTGTGGTCGCTGACCGGAGCGAGGGTCGTGACGCGGCGGCCGCCCTCCGTGTCCTGGCGTCATGCCCCCTCCCACCGCCTCCTGCGGGACCGTAATCCTCCGCCTCGCCTCGACGTCGCGCGGACGGCCGTCGGGCGCCGGCGGGGGCCCGCCGCGTCACCCCGGACAAGTTACTTTTTCTTAGGCCTCAGTTTCCCCCTCTACGAATAGGTTGCATACCTGCCCCCCCACCCCCCGCGCTCCCATTTTATTCCAGGCAGCCGAGAAGAAAAAGGAGGTGTGGTGCCTACCGACGTCACCGCTGCTCTTCCGTTGCCCCTCCCCATCGCCATTAGCCCGATTTAGTTTAAAGACTAAAGTTCCCACTCCCGTATGATTTCAGCCCCACCCGGACTTGTTAACTTGTTTCTGTTAGCTTTTTCCTATCGCTTGGATTCTTTGCTACAGATGCGGGCCAACAAGTGGCCATGGGTGGAGCTGAGTAGAATAATATGGAAGATACAACTCATCTCTTAGGGGTTGCCCAAGCTATATGAAACAATGGACGTGATGCGGTAGATCTTTGTCACTTATAGAGAACACATGATTTAGTAGTAGCCGGATGGATCACTTTCCCAGATAATTTCAGGGGACTTTGAAACTCTACCCTTTGGCAGACTTGACAGTTGTAAAGTGGAAAGAACCTTTAAAACGGTTGGTCAGTAATCCTGAGTTAATTGGAACTAACAAGTTGTACACTTCACATCACATTGTACATCTGGGCTCTTTGAAAAATGTGGTGGCACTTGCTGACATAGTGTCATGCTCCCTGTTTTCTTAGATCAAAGTTAAAATGAACTTTCATGTCCTTTTTCTTTCACTTAGGGTCATCATTCTAGCCGTAAACTTCCTTAGACATTTTCTAGCATGATCCCTGCATTTTACTGATAAGGAAACAGAAGCCTAAAAGTAGGTAGTGTGACCTGGCCAAGATCTCAGCCTAGTTATTGGTAGGACTGAGACAGGAACCCAGGTGCCTTGACTGGTGGCCTAGTCCTCTTTCCACTACTCTTCAAACATTGTATCTGCCCACATCACTGTTGACATGACAGCAGAGTTATTCATTTCAAGAAAAAAGTGAGCAAACTAAGATTTTCACGGATTTTTTCTGGTTGCCTGCATCCCAGAACTATTTTTCTATGCTTTCCCTAGTACTGCTGGCACTATGGTTGATATGGTATGTGGAATAAGGGCTTGCTTAGAATAAGCTGAACTGCCAATTCATACAGTCATCAATGAGTAGTCTTAAAGGCCTTTGAGGGCTGGGGATATAGCTCACTTGGTAGCGTGCTGGCCTCACAAGCACAAGGCCCTGGATTCAGTCCCCAGCATCACCAAAAGAAAAAGAAAGAAAGAAAAAAAAGGGCCTTTGGGTTCTAAGGCACTTTTAAAACATTTTAGGTAAGGAACTAAAATGAACTTGAGAAATTTGAACTAGAGCAAGTGGCTCAGTAATCTGAACCACAGCGATTTCTGGTTTTGCTTTTCCTACCTATCTCAGGGCCACATACTACCAGTGTTCACTAAGGTTAGTTATATGTATGTATCCACCATGTCAGGGAGAAATGGGATTCAAATGGTTCATTCATTTTCCTAATTGCTATTAGCTCTAGAAAGTAAGCATAAGGATGAAGGAATTAGATTAAATGTAGATTTGACTTTTATAAATCTTTATTTTTACTGTTCCCAAATGAAGAATAGATTTGCATGTGTTGACTATAGAAGTGTTTGATTTCCTTTTGTGAGCTAATCCAGAGAAGCTACCTATGTAGCTATATTTCTCTTGACACATGCCCCCACTGGTATAAAAGAATAATATAAATGTTGGACTGGGCAACATGGTGCACACCTGTAATCCCAGCAACTCAGGAGGCTGAGGTAGGAGGATGGTAAGTCTGAAGCTACCATTGGCAATCTAGTGAGACCCTATCTCAAAAAATATAGAGGTCTGTGATAAAGCTTAGTGGTAAAGTGCCCCTGGGTTCAATCTCAGTACCACAAAAAAAGGGGGGGAGGTGTTGGGCATTTAAAATTATTTTTCTGCTAAAAAGCATATCAATGTAGTTTGCAGATTCACTCAGAAAGAGCAGGAGTAGAACTATTGTTGCCTTGCTTCAGGATAAAAGGATCTATACCCTCATGGAACAGTCCTGGGACTAGTATATTAGGCTTAAAAAGCTCATTAGATGAAAATATGTCATGTTTTCTTAGGAGTCAGTTCAGGGGACTTGCTTTAAAATACATTCCTATTATTGCCAGCTCCCCTGAGGACCCTAATCCTTTTGGAAACCAAATTGGAGGGGGGTGGGGAAAGGAAAGCCAAGTAAAGTGCCTCTGATAGTTTGTAGCATCTCTGTATTATTTTCTCATGCTTGATGTTTTTGTTTTTAAAAATGATTATTTGTTTTTCCTGGTCACTTCTTATGTGACCAATCTAATTTGGAAGTAGGAGTAAGGAAGAATACCATTACACATTTCTAGGGGACCTAATGCATCCTACTGCTTTTCATGACTCAGTAGCTGTCAGGGCTTCTAAATTTAACTTTTGCTCTTCTTATATTTCTTCTCCTTTGCCTCTATTAATTATCGCCAGAATTAGAAGTGGATGGTAGAAAGGTTCTACAGTGAGAAGAATGATTAATGGAGGGGAAGTTGATGTGTAAATCATTCCAATTTTCCTTCTAGATCCTTCCTTCAGTGCCCCCTCCATAAACACTCATCTCTAAACTACTTTGTCAGAAAGGTCATTTCCCAATTGTTGGAGCCCATTAATCCCAGGGAATTTTGTCACCGGGAGAAAGGAAGGGTTTTAGGAATCACTGATTTTAAGAATCGGCAGATACCTTCCTTCCAGGAAAAGTTGCAGTCCTTCCTCCCGGACCCAGTTCAGATTGGTACAGTTATGTTTGAGGTTGCTAAGTGCTGTCCTAAACTTTGGTAAAGGAGAGAAGGGAAGCCAGTCTTGGCCAAGGAGAATTTCAAGATTGGTTGAAATTCAAACTGGGTACAATGGTATGTTCCTAAAATCCCAGCTAATGGGGAGGTGGGGACATTACAAGTCAAGGCCAACCTGAGCAACTTAGCAAGACCCTGTCTTGTAACAAGAATTTAAAAAGTTAGGGGGCTGGGGTTGTAGCTCATGGTAGAGCGCTTGCCTGGCATGTGCGAGGCCCTGGGTTCGATACTCAGCACTGCATATAAATAAACAAATAAAAAAGATCCATTGAAACTAAAAAAAAAAGTTAAAAGAATGACTGAGTTCTGAATATCCTGAGTCCTGCTGGGAATACAATGAGATTTCTCAAGTGGAAAACTTCATGAAGTCTCTCACATTTTTGATAAGCACAGGACCAAAGCTGTTGGTTTTTCCAGACAGATGATTGTTTTAAAATGAATGAAAGGCGGTGCACTCAAGCCTCAAAACATGAGCTCTCTAATGTTATTTTATGTGTGAATACATGTATGCATGCCCTGTCCTTTCTTCAGAGTTCTGCTCATGAGCTACTCCCCCCACCCCACCCCAGGGCCTGGGGATTGAACCCAAAGCTCTTAACCACTGAGCCACATCCTCAGCCCTTTTTATTTTGAGATAGGATCTTGGTAAATTGCTTAAGGCCTTCCTAAATTACTGAGGCTTACTTTGAACTTTTGATCCTCCTGTCTCAGCCTCCTGAGCCATTGGGATTATAGGCATGCACCACCACACCTGGCTTATGAGTTACTTTGGTGGTTTTTCTGGTAAGTAAAGAGAGGCTGTAACAAGTCACCCCTACCCATGGCTGGTCTTACTTTTTAGAGTAGCATCCATTTGTATAACAGCTTGCTGAAATTTCAGTGTGTGGAAGATGGGTAATGGAGTGTAAACTGGATGGATTCTTAAAGAAATCATATTGGTGCCTTTTGTTTTTTGGCACCATGCCACTTGAACCAGCCATGCCAGCTGAACCAGCCACACAAAGAGTTGACATTGCACCCAGATATTATCAGATCTCACCCTATTTTAGACAGGAGAAAACTAAACTAAGAAACATCAACTTCCTCAAGGGTATTCAACAAATTAAGAGTAGGGCTTTAAAAAAAAACCCTCAGCCCCATCACTTTTATTATTATTACTATTATTAATTACTTATTCTCTTTTTTGCAGTGCTAGGGATGGAACTCAGGACCTTGCAAATTGTAGGCAAGTGCTTTCTACCCAGAGCTACATCTCCAACCTACCCTTACCATTATTTACTTGCAAAGTTCCTTCTCTTTTTACTGTTTGATATGCATATCAATATGCGTATCTTGTTCATTCATTTGTTTAACAAATACCTAGTGATTACTTTGCATTAGGCATTGTGTTGTATATACAGTTAGTGTCCTAAGGAAAAGAACTACATATGAGGTACTTAAGTTAATTGAGGGGCAGGCCCTGGAAGTCACTCTTACTGGAGTGTTCTTCATGATCCACAGACAAAGGACCAAATTAAGTCATTTTATATGCTCAGATAAATTGTGCTTCAGGCTTAGGACAGGGGGAAGGAAATTTGCTGACCTCAGAGTGACTGGAGACTCTTAGGGAGAAAGAGTCTGTAAGCTGATAAACCTCCTTGCCCATCTTCCCATACCATCCAAGAGAAACCCTCATCACACAGACAACAGCTTATTGTAGGGGAAATAAGAGATCAGAATGGGATCCCACACCCTCCACTTTGAAAAAAATGTTCTGAGATTTGAGGTTGAGGATGTGCTAGACTGTGTCAAAAACCAGAAAGCCAGTGATTTCTCAGTTCTTTGGCTTAATCTCAAGAATAGTTCAGTGCCCCAAAGTCCCTTTGTCTTCTCTGTGGAAAAAACAGACTTCTGGGAAGTTGGAGGAAGAGGCCTGGTTGCATGTATTTCAAAGTAAAACCAGGAAATAGGTAGGGTGGGCAGAGTTGGAAGAGTAATAATGGTTTTTTGTTTTTGTTTTTGTGGTACTGGGGATGGAACTCAGAGCCTTGTGCATGTTAGGCAAGCACTCTACCACTGAGCTGTGTCCCTAGCCCTAGTGGTTTGTTTTTTAGTTACTGTACTTATTTTAATTATGTGTGTGCCTGTATGTGTATATTATCTTCCAACATGTTCCAACAGCTGCGCTTGTATCATTTAGTATTTGCATATGAACAGCTGCAATATTTTTTTCATTTCCTAGTAAAACCATAGGTTGAGAATCACAGACTCATTCATGTTTGACTGACAGAAGCATTTAGAAGACAGTACATGTGACTTGTTTGAGCACCAATAAGCTTGAGGTGTCAACAATTCAGGCACTGGTTTCTTTTATGTAGTGTTTTTATCCCCAAAATTTTCCTATCCTTGATCATATTTTATCTGTATACTGTGATCTAAAAAGGTGAAATATGGATATCTCCATTTTATAGAAAGGGATCCAAAGTCCCTTGCTTCTTCCAAACCTGGACTACATTTTGCTGCTTCTTTACTGTTACCAAGATTTCTTTGCTATTTCCTTCCCTTGGAATGCCCCCTTCGTGATATAACCACTTGTCAAAATCCAAATCTTCCTTGAGGGCTTATGTAAGATTTTCATTACTTCCTGAAACTTTCCTTTGTTTTCATAAGGAGTTGCATCCCTTCTTTTGAACAATAGCATTTTGCACTTCTTTTCATTCATTTGGCAGTTAACTTATATACTCATTTAGCCTCTATATAGGATTGGGACCCTTTTGAGGGCAAAATTAAAATCCCTCCACAACCATAGTAATAATCACCAGCATCTATTAAACCCTTTCTTTGTGCAGACTCTCTGTTAAATTCTTTATTCTATCAGTCAGCATGAGTCTACCTTGAAGTATCTTGCTCAGTGACAGGCACTGATTTAAGGGCTGGACACTTTTTATTATTTCACTTAAACCTCACAAAACAATAACATTTGGGGGTAGATGTTGTTATAAGTCTCCTTTACAGATGCGGAAACAGTCACAGAGCCTAACTGATTTAATTGCCCGAATGTTATCCCTTAACAAGGAGAGGAAAGTGTAATTTGAATATTACCATTCTGACTTCAGAACCCATGTTTGCTACCGCTTCATGTCACATAATCTCTTATTTCTGTCTTTGTTCTGATCCCATCCTCAGCCTAGCCTAGTGTCTTGTGTGTGTGTGATACTAGGAATTGAATTCAGGGGCGTTATATAACTGAGCTACAGCCCCAACTCTTTATTTTGGGACAAGTTCTCACAAAGTTGCCCAGTATGACCTCAAACTTGTGATCCTCCTGCCTCAACCTTCTAAAACATATAGTGTCTTTTATATGGAAGGACCTGATAATTATAAATGGAATTGAATGAAGAAACTGAAATCTAGAGAGATTGACTTTAGGAAAGTCATAGGGCTTGATGGGATGAGAAATCTAAAATCTAGGTCTTACAAGTTCCTTAGACTGTTTTCTCAGGTTGCCTTGTTTATTTAAGGGAAATAAAAACAGCAGGGGCCAGGTGCGGTGGCCCACTCCTGTAATCCCAGCAGCTCTAGAGGCTGGGGCAAGAAGATCATGAGTTCAAAGCCAGTCTCAGCAACAGCAAAGCACTAAGCAACTCAGTGAGACCCTGTCTCTAATAAAATACAAATAGGGCTGGGAATGTGGCTAACTGGTTGAATTGCCCCTGAGTTCATCCCTGATAACAAAAAAAAAAAACAGGGTACCAGTGGCACAACCCTGTAGTCCCAGTGACTCAGAAAGCTGAAGCAGGAGAATCGCAGACTCCAAGCCAGCCTCAGTAATTTAGTGAACCCTAGGCAATTTAAGGAGACTCTGTCTCAGAATAAAATATAAAAAAGGATAGAGATGTGGCTCAGTGTAGAGCACCCGAGTTCAATCTCCAGTCCCCCCCCCCCCACAAAAAAAAAAAAAAAAAAAAGAAGAGGAGGAGGAAAGAGAAATAAACTACCAACATCTAACTACTGTAAGCAAACAAGGGTACACCGTTAATCTCAGTGACTTAGAAGGCTGAGTGAGACAAGAGGATTCCATGTTCGAGGCCAGCCTCAGCAATTTAGCAAGGGCCTAAGCAACTTTATAGACTCTTTCTCAAAATAACAAAAAAAACTTAAAAGGGGCTAGAGATATAGCTCAGTGGTAAATGTCCCTGAAAACCCACTACCCACAAAAAAAGGGTATGTGAGGGCTGGTGATGGTCATGTTACACCTGTAATCTCAGCTACTTGGGAAGCTGAGGCAGGAGGTTCAGAAGTTGAAGTCCACTCTGGGCAAGACCCTGTCTCAAAAAAATATAAAGGGCTAGGGGTGTAGGTCAGTTGTAAAGTGCCCCTGGGATCTATCCCCAACATCAAAAAATTTTTTAAAAGTGTGGTGATGCCTGTTGTGAAGAGGTCAAAATATATTCTCTGAAAATTCTTAAAGAATGGGTAGTATGGATGAGAAATGGCACGAAGTGAAACAGAAAGTAAATTGTGTGATTTCAATACTTGTCAGAATTTCGCTTTTCCTGATTGCCTTGAACAGAATGTTCTTGGGTGAGAGCCCAGAAATCTCTGGCATTTCAGAAATCCTTTCTGAGCCTTACTCTATTCCATATCTCATTACAGGACCTCCACCATGGAAAAAACAATAGAAGATCCCCCTACATCAGCTGTCTTGCTCGATCGTTGTCATTTCTCTCAGGTCATCTTTAATAGTGTGGAGAAGTTCTATGTCCCTGGAGGGGACATCACATGCTATTACACCTTCACCCAGCATTTCATCCCCCGTCGAAAGGACTGGATTGGTATCTTTAGAGTAAGTGTTTAATTACTACCAAGTAATTGGGAACTAGAGGTGAATCTTCTGTTACCTGAGGATGTGACTCACTATATGTATTATAAGTACTTTGTATATCATGTCTGGCTAATTTTAAAATCCTAAATTAAGTTCCCTAGTATTTCCCTATCACACTTCAATGTGCGCTGTGGAACTCAAATTAAAATTTTAATTACAAATTAAAATAACATGGGATCTGGGCGTAGTGGTGTACACCTGTTAATCCCAGCAACTCAGGAGTCAGGCAGGAGGATTGCAAGTTCAAGACCATCCTCAGCAACTTAGTGAGGCCCTAAGCCACCTTGTCTTAAATTAAAAAATAAAAAGGACTGGGGTGTGACTTGATGGTTAAGTGCCCCTGGGTTCAATCCCTAGTACTAAAAAAAATAAAAATAACATGGGAAACGCTACAATCCTCAAGTTTTATTATACTTTCAAAGGCCAAATATAAATGCTTTTTTAATGATCCCATTTTGAAATATTCATATATGATTTGACTGTTATGGGTGACCCCCTTATATAATTTTTGTGACTTTATTACCATTACCCATGCCTTATTTGGTACAAGTATTTAATTTGTTTTAATATGAATATTAAAAATCTGAAAGTTGAGAAGTTACCTGGTTTGATATCCAAAAAGTTTGTTCCTAAATTAGTGTGTCCTTATTTCTTTCCAAGGACAAAAAGTTTATGAGCTCTCCAGTGACCTCTTCCAAAGTCTAATCATCCGTCAGTTCAAGTCCCACCTTTATTTCTCATGTCTGTCTGTCTCTCGCTCTCTCTTGCACACACACACATATACACATACATTCCCATAATAGCGCGCGCACACACCACGTACATCTCCATAATAACAAATCTTCCTATTTCCAGAGATAGGAGATAAAGGTCAAATTTAAGTAATTTACATTACTACCTCCAACATCGGTGACCTTTGGTTTGACACTTCCACTGTCATGTGCCTGTTCACCAGTGCCTGTTCATCTGAAATCAGACACCATTTTTACTATAGTGTGAAGGAATTATGACTTATTTATATCCCTCAGTGAATTCCTTTTCCTTAATTGTTTGGAAGACCAAGACAAAACTGATGTTTGGACCCCCCGGTAGGGATAGTAAACAAACCAACAGGACACCTCATCAGACTAAGATACATTCCAACACAGAAAATAGACACTCCAGAGTGTTTTCTGTCTTGGAAAGAAGGTGGTAGCTGTTGTTTTTGTTTTCCATATGTAACAAAGCATATAGAGCAGTGTTATCCAATAGAACTTTCTGCTGTATCTTTGTTATTATTACAGTATGGCTATTAAACACTTAAAATGTGACTAGTTGTGACTAATTGGATTTTAAATTTTATTTGATTTTAAGTAATATAAGTTTAAACAGCTTTGTGTGGTTAGTAGTTATTATATTGGATGGTGCAGGTATAAATAATTTAAAAAAACGAGAATGATTTAAAAATAACTTACCAGGCTCAGTAATGTAATATGTAATTTATTTTTTGTTGTAACATGGTTGTATTTCTTTCTTTCTTCCTTTCTTTCTTTTTTGAAGTGTATCCATTTTTTTATTTCATTTTTTATTTGTTCTAATTTGTTGTACATGACAGTAGAATGCATTTATACATTTTGATAGATCATACATAAATGGAGTGTATTTCTTAGGCTGGTTATATTCCCCAAGCATTCAGCAACTGCCAGTGAGGACTTTATTATAAACCAAATGAAAATCTTATGCTATCATTAATTTATTTATTGCAGTATTGAGGATTAAACCTAGGAGCACTCTACCACTGAGTCACATCTCTAGCCCTTTTCATTTTTATTTGAAGCAAGGCCTCGCTATGTTACCCTAGGGCCTTGCTAAGTTGCTGAGGCTGGCTTTGAACTTGGAATGCTTCTGCCTCAGCCTCCTGAGCCAGTGGGATACAGGTGTGCACCATGCCTAGCCCTCCAAACCTCTTTGAGGCAGCCAGGTCTAAACAATTCACAAGGTTGTGAGGTTTTGTTTTTTTGTTTTCCTGGTGCTTAGGATTGAACCCAGGGCCTAGTGCATGCTAGGAACACACTTTATCACTGAGCTACTCCCCAGCCCTTCTATGCTTTTTAAAACCGAATGTTTAAAGTATTTTTTAAAGCACATCTATATTGGGATACTTTGTGCATTTCACAGGTATTACTCTACTTCAACAAAGAAGTAGTGGTTGCCAGGCAAAGTTGTACAGGTTTGTAATCCCAGAAACTCAGGAGGCTGAGGCAGAATGATAAACAATTCAAGGCCAACCTGGACCATTTAGTAAGACCCCCATCTCAAAATTTAAAAATAAAAGAGCTGGGGACTTAGTACAGTGCTATTTAGTATACCTGGGTTCAATCCCTAGTACCAATAGTATGGTTAACACAAACAAGGGACTCTTAATACTTGTTGTCCATAAAGTTATTGACTTGAGCACCATCCTAGGGGACACACTATGAGCTAGACCTTTGGATGTGCTCTAAATTAATCCTTACAGCCCAGAAGGCCCCTTGAGGTGGGTGATGGATCTCTTATGCACTGATGAGTAAAATGAATCTTGAGAGATGGTGACTCTCCAGGTCTCAAGTAACAAAGTGGTAAAGCAAGTTGTTTGATTCCCATGTTTCTGCTTTTTCTCCTCTATTCTGCTGAATTCCTTTGAACAATAGATGATGAATTAAAGAATCAAAGAGTTTACTGTAAAGCGTTTGTCTTGTATCTTGCTTCCAAAGCTCTCCTTGGTGTTCTTTCACTGTTGCCTTAATCAGACTGTCACTCCTAACACTGGTAGTCCATGGCACCAAGTAGGCAAAAAAATTTTGTTTTTTTAATGTGGTGCTGAGGATTGAACCCTGTACCTCACATGTGGAGGCAAGTGCTCTACCACTAAGCCACAGTCCAGCCCCCAGAAATTTTTTTTTTTTTTTTTTTTGCTGAGCTATCTCCCCAGCCCCACAAAATATTTTTTGATGCATGACGTTGTGTTACTTTTCTAATCATAGTGACAGCTACTACCAGTGATAGAGTCTGTAGCATGTTGGAGTCTGCTCTCCTTCCTTTAAGATATAATTGGGGGAGGATATAATCACTCCTGTGCTCCATACTCTTCTCACCATACCATTTAAATATTTCCAAGGTTCCAGAGAAGGGAACTAGCATATCACAAGGGGAGGCTGGGACTACGACTATTCAAGTAGAAGTGCCAAGGACAGAAATTGTAGGTAGATAGAAATTGTTTCCTTGTTCCGAGGCAGCCATAATTCTTAGGCCTGCCCATGATATTTTGGTCACAGTGCATTAAGAAACTCCAGGATGTGAATGAGGACTCTATAAAATTCCTGCTTCCTGTACCACCGCAGGCTGCAATGGCTTTGAGATGTTACAGCAATGGGTGTATATTAACAAGACTCTAAAATATACCCTAGTCTTTTCTGGTGAGCTTTTGGTATAGCCTTTTCAACCTTGTTCCAATTCCTTAATATATAAAATGGAATTTATTTTTAGTTCTTTCTTTTCCTACTGGGCACAGACAGGGTCAAAATATGGCAATAAAAGTGATTTTGCATTCTCATTTGCTGAGTATTCTCCCCTTAAAAATACAAGGGCTATCTTTCTATGTCTTCTATTCTCTAGAGTCCTTTTATTCTCCAGATAAGTTTTGAGGAATCTTTTACTCCTCTTCATATTTAGTGACAGTATTTTACACTTAGCCAGCTTTCTGCTCTGAGGCATCTTTTGCTATATTCTTGTCATACAATTCATTGTATTCAGTACCTAGAAGAGGCCATTTTGACTACCAGATTTTTATTTCTTTATCACCAAAAAGCTTACACTACTGAGCATGTATTGAGGAAAACACTGAAGACAAACTTTATAGACCTGAACTCTTATGTGGTGCCTCATGATCTAGAATGTTCTTACTCTTGCCCCTCTGCCCCCACATATTTTTTTTTTAAATGCATTTAAAAATACCAGGTTGGTATGTAAAGAGGCTGAATTAGACAAGAGTAGAGGACAAACAAATGTAGAGGGTACGTTAGGAGGGCTTTCTGATTTAGAAGTTCTAAGAGCACCATTGCAAGAAGGTAGCAGGGCCTACGTTCTCAATCTCAGAACCTTTTTATCCCATCATTCTCATTCAGGTGTGTATCTGTCTTGGAGATAGAATTTGGAGCTCATGTCCTGGGTGTTGAAGATCTAGTTTTTATACTAATTCTTTTTTTTTTTTTTTTTTTTTTTTTGCGGTACTGGGAATCGAACCCAGGGCCAAGCACTCTACTGACTGAGCTATCTCCCCAGCCCCTAAACTAATATTTTGAACTGTGTATGTGCATCTCAATTTTTAGTTGTGTCAATCATTTTTCCATATAAAGTTATCATAAGTTGAAAAACATGAATCTTATCATAATGAACTTATTCTATTTTATTTTTAACATACACAAGTAAAATATAAGTGCAGTTTAAGATGATATAGCCCAGGTAAGACTTTTTCTCCAAACCCTGTCAGGTGCCAGATGAAACCTTCTTGTCATTACAGGTGGGATGGAAGACAACCCGTGAGTATTACACCTTCATGTGGGTTGCTTTGCCTAGTGACATAAACAACGAATCAACCAAACAGCAGGAAGTCCAATTCAAAGGTGAGAAAAATACTAGATCAAAGATGTTGAAAACAGTAGCCAAGACTAAATTCCTTTGAATTTGAGCTTGTTGGGGCAAATAAAATTATTTCCAGATTTAAAAATTTGGAATAGACCTTATTTTGGATTGCTGTGTTTTCAGCTTATTACCTGCCTAAGGATGATGAGTATTACCAGTTCTGCTATGTGGATCAGGATGGTGTGGTCCGGGGAGCAAGTATCCCTTTCCAGTTCCGTCCAGAAAGTGAGGAAGACATCCTGGTTGTTACTACTAAGGTCTGTAATCATCTCAAACCCTTCCCACCCTAAGAGTAACAATTCCAAGATAGGGTAGAATTTAAGTCTATAAGGCCTTATCTTTTTTTTTCAGTACCAGGGATTGAACCCAAGGGTGCTTAACCACTGAACCACATCCCCAGCCTTTGTATTTTTTATTTTGAGACAGTGTCTAAGTTATATAGAGCTTCACTAAATTACTGAGACTGACTTTGAACTTTCCATCCTCCTGCCTTAGCCTCCTGAGCCACTAGGATTATAGGCGTTATGCCACCATGCCTGGTGAATCAATCAATAAGGCTTATAAAATTTTGGTTTTTTTTTTTTTTTTTTTTGGTACCGGGGATTGAACCCAGGGGAGTTTAACCATTAAGGCACATCCCAGCCCTTTTAAAAAATATTTTATTTGCTGAGTTGCTAAAACTGGATTTGAATTTGTGATCCTCCTGTGTCAGCCTCCTGAGCCACTGGATTATAGGCTGGGATTATAGGCCCCACCTGTGGGGCCACCGTGCCCCACAAGGCTTTATGGAATATTTAACAGATACTGTTGGGAAAAACCTATAGAGTACTCACTTTAACCCACCAAGGAATATTAAAAAGAATCGTAACAATTAAGTGAATTCTCCCTTCTCTAGAACTTTCTCTAACTTAGTTGACATTCAGTTATCCCCTTAACTTTTCTAGGTACTTAATTTTTGTCATCTGTGTGTCCGAAGACCACAGTAAATGTAAAAGCTCCACCAAGGAGAGAAGCACCAAATAGTCTTCTTTGTATCCTCTCAGTTCTGACCCAGAGCCTGTAAATACATGATTATTAGATTCATTTACTAACTCATCTGTCAGGACACTTATTTTTCACTAGAGATGCTATGAAAAACCAATTAAAACACTGTACCTGTGCTGGGCACTGTGGAGCACAACTGTAATCCCAGTAACTTAGGAGGCTGAGGCAGAAAGGATCACAAGTTCAAAACCAGACTTAACAATTTAGGGAAGCCCTAAGCAACTTAGTGAGACCTTGTATCAAAATAAAATATAAAAAGGGCTGGGGATGTAGGTCATTAGTTAAGTGCCTCTGGGTTCAATACCTCGTACCAAAGGACAAAAATAAATAAATAAAACTGTACCACCCAGGCGTGGTAACTTACTCCTATAATCCCAGTGGGCTCCAGAGGCTGAGACAGGAAAGTGGCAGATTTGAAGCCAGCCTCAGCAACTTAGTGAGGCTGTAAGTCTGTAAGCAACCTAGTGAGATCCTATCTCAAAATAAAAAATAAAAAGGGATGGGGAGGGATGTGGCTTGGTGGTTAAACACCCTTGAGTTCAATCCCTGACACCAAACAAATAAACAAACAAAAACCCTACTGTACCTGGCCTCAAGTCCTTTGAGAAAGACAAATAATACTATGAATCTATAAGAATCATCTGTATTCTTCTCTCATTTCCCCTTGTAACTTTTTATGGCCGTTATTTTTGCTTATCTTTCATGATAATGGCAGGCATAATGCTGCAATTATACAAAGACATACCTCTGCTTGCATACATACTGAGGAGCTGCTCCCATTGGGGTACATAAATGTCATTCCAGTGCGTGAGACTCAGTTAGACCCTCACCATCCCAATATATGGGAATTTTTTACTAGAATATAGTATGTGGAATGTTCTTTTGTAGGGAAAGGTGGAAGAGATTGAGCAGCACAACAAGGAGCTTTGCAAAGAAAACCAGGAGCTGAAGGACAGCTGTGCCAGCCTCCAGAAGCAGAACTCAGACCTGCAGGCTGAGCTCCAACAGAAGCAGGTATGACTGCTAGTTAAAGGTGAACTTGGAACATGAAGATCAGAATTAGATAGTATCTCTTGCCCAGCTTTGTTTTCTGTTTTACTTATGATCTCAATCCCTTATGCCAATATTTTTTGAATAGGCACAGTTTTAAAAGGTTTATATGGATTATTTTATTTATAATAAAAATAAAAATTAACCTTTCTAAACCTCAGATTACTCATCTACCAAATAGTGACACTGTTATTATCCCGTTTTGTAGATGAGTAAATAATCTAAGATTTAGGAGAGTTAAGTAATCAGTGATGGAGCACAGATTCAAAACTCAGGTAGTCTGTTTTCTGCCTTTTGTGTATTTATAATTTAAAATATTTTCTTTAATTAACTAGAATGTAAACATCAAGAGGGAGAAGAGTTAGTATTCAGGTAAGGTTATAGATTATTCTCTTTGATGTTTTCTCCACTTTGAATCATCCTCCAAATCAGCAAGCAAGGAATGAGTTGATAATGCTAGAAGCTAAGCAAAGAAAATTTTCTCTACATGTTATAAGCAATAACTTTAAGAAACTTGTAGCTAAAAGCAGGGAGTTGACATTGACATGTGAAGTTGACTTTAGTGCAAAAGGGAAACTGGGAAAGTAAAAACAAATGTCTAGAACCAGTATGGTGACTGCTAGCCACATTTGGCCATTAAACATTTGAAATGCAGCTGCATTGAGACGTGCTATGATCATAAAATATGTACCAGATTGCAAAAACTTAGTATGAAAAATAGAAAATATCTCATTTTTTATTGTTACAATGATTATAATTAAATTATGTTTTAGCTACATTGGATTTAAAAACATTTTCACAATGGGCATGGTGGGTACATGCCTGTAATGGGAGGCTGAGGCAGGAGGATCATGAGTTCAAAGCCAGCCTCAGCAATGGCAAGGCACTGAGTTGCCCTGTCTCTAAATAAAATACAAAATAGGGCTGGGGATGTGGTTTAGTGGTTGATTGACCTTGAGTTCAATCCCCGGTACCAAAACAAAGCAAAACAAAAAGCAGCGAGACCCCGTCTCTAAATAAATTAAAAAAAAAAAAAAAAGACTGGTGATGTGATCCAGTGGTTAAGCACCCCTGGGTTCAATCCTGGTACAAAAAAAAAAAAAAAAAAAAAAAAAAAAGATTTTTTTTTTCATATAGAAATGTCTTTACTTGGATATTTCATTTGCTGTTATATCATGCCATGCCTAATATGCAGTAAATACTCAATAAATATTTGTTGACTGCCTAAAATATAAAATAATAAAGTGGTCTTAGAAATTATCTGTCCCTTTGATGATGTTTCAATTTATAGGAGGAACTGGAAACTCTACAGAGTATCAATAAGAAATTGGAACAGAAAGTGAAAGAGCAGAAGGCCTGTTGGGAGACTGAGCTGCTTCAGTGAGTGTGTCCTATAATTCTTGGATAGGAGGAGCTGCTGTATCATAAGGACTGTCACATAGAGTCAGATCAGATTTCTGGAATTTGTTAGAGAACATTTCTATTGACAGTGATAGACGTGATTAACTCTGTAGACTTAGGGCCAAGCCAGCCTTAAATCATTTACGCGTAGGGGAGCTGACCTGGAATAATCAGTGAATGTTTCACATAGTTATCCCCATCTTCACAGACTGAAAGAACATAACCAGAAGGTTTCCTCAGAAAATGAGAAGATGGGAATCAGAGTGGATCAGCTTCAGGTAGGTAAAGTCATAGCTTTGCCAAAGGGTATTTCCTTAGCTTTGCCACCACGCTAATCTGGTAGCCTGGGAAGATGCGTTGCATTGTACTAAGTGCCAAATGGCATACCTTGCAGAGCATCAGACTAGAGTTTCAGGTTTATATGTTTTCCATACTTGAAACAGGTGACTCCCACCCATACTTTTTTTTAAATAGTTATAGCCCACAAGGAACTGAATAACTTGTTCAAAATTTATGTATTATAAACTCTTATGATGGATGATGGACATCTATACCATGGTTTTTAAACCCTTTTCTTTTAGCTGTGAAATATTTTCAGGCCAGCTTGGGGGACTGAGACAGGAGGATTGCTACTTCAAAGTCAGCCTCAGCAAACTAGCAAGGCCCTAAGCAACTCAGCAAGACCCTGTCTCTAAATAAAATACGAAAGAGGGTTGGGGATGTGACTCAGTTGTTAAGCACCCCTGAGTTCAATTCCCTGTACCAAAAAAAAAAAAAGATCTTTTCAGACAAAATCTTATTCAAAAGCCTGTACTGCTGTAATTTTTAGGAATCTGTGCCTTAAAGTAGGGCTTTAATGTAAAGAGTGGTTCATTTTATTTTACTCAGGTGAGTCAGATTCTTGGGACTTAAGGTAGAGCTGAAAAGTAAGAGTTCTAAGGGATTTGGCAGTTTCTAGGGAAACACACTTCTTTGTTTTCATATATTAAAGTTTTAGCATTGTTCCTGATTAGTTTTCCTTTTATATCTTGGTGTTGTATTCACTACTTTTGCTTTAGGCCCAACTGTCAACTCAAGAGAAGGAAATGGAGAAGCTTGTTCAGGGAGATCAAGATAAGGCAGAACAGTTGGAACATCTGAAAAAGGAAAATGGCCAACTATTCCTCAGTTTGACTGAACAGGTAAAGTCATGGAAGAAATATTTTTAGTCATTTACAAGAAAATATACATTGTTCTTTCTTTGTGATATACCTGAATATCTGTGACTGTGGGAAAGATCTCAGAGGAAACCATCTTATGCAAAATTTTCTCACGACTTTACTAGGCAACTAAGAAATAGCTTTCCCTCTGCATCCTGCTTGTTCATGAGTTCAGCAGGCCCTTCCTCCTTGAGTGTGTGTGTGTGTGTGTGTGTGTGTGTGTGTGTGTGTGTGTGTGTGTTTTCCTGCCATTGATACTGAAATCTGTATTTTGTTTTATTTTTTTGCAGAGGGAGCAGCAGAAGAAGCTCCAGCAGATAGTGGAGGATATGAAGCAGAAAGAAACTACAACAACGAAGAAACAGCAGGAGTTAATGGCATGTCTGTTTTTGCATGGCTCTGTGGGAGGGAGCCTGAAGAAAGGGAGGAATGAGGGTCTGTTTTCAGGTGTGGAAGAGGATAAACAAGACAGATTAGAATAACATTCACTTTTGGATATTTTACTTGCTACCCAAAAGGATAGAGAATCTGCCATTTACAAAATGTTTAGGAGAGGTGGGCATGTTAATGTGTGATGAGTGATAAAGGAATATTGAAAATTAAACATCATGACAAGTTATAACAAATAGATTCTGGGGCTAGGAATCACACAGACTAACTCCTACTCCCTCCTAAAGTGTTATTGTAGGGCAGACAAATTAATGGTTACAAATAGCTCTATAACAGGTAACTACAACACTCAAAGCAAATTTTATTATAATTAATATATAGCAGTTATCATTATTATAAATCATTCTGAATTACAGCAATAGTGAATACCTAACTGACTAATAATTTCCTGTAACTAACAATTTTCTATAATATATTGTTGAAAAGAAGCCTCATGGTGCCGACAGGTACCTGGAAGCTGTATTTTCTAAATTGCTATAAGGTCATGAGAAGTTGTGTTTGAGGGTACGACTATTGGAATGCAACTCACATCATATATACATTGTTCATAAGTATATTCAGTCAATTTTTTTTTTAACCTTTATTCTGTTTATTTTTATGTGATGCTTAGGACCGCACTAAGTACCTCACATGTGCAAGACAGTCGCTCTACCACCAAGTTACAATTCCAGCCCTCCAGTTAGTTTTCAAGTACCTACTATATATAAGATAAAGTAGGCTGAGGTGGAAGGATCACTTGAGCCCAGAAGTTCAAGATCAGCCTGAGCACCTGAGCCACATAGCAAGAGTCCATCTCAAAAAAAGAAAGAAAGAAAGGAAAATGTTTCATTTGGCTTAGGGGGTACCTTTTTAGAAATTGAATTGGTTACCAAAATTTGAAGATAATCTGAGAATATTTCTTATAAAAAAATTATGTTTCACCTGGTGGCTGTGGTAAATGCCTATAATTCCAGCAGCTCCAGAGGCTGAGGCAGGAGGATCACAAGTTCAAAGCCAGCCTCTGCAAAAGTGAGGCCCTAAGCAACTTAGTGAGACCCTGTCTCAAAATTAAAAGGGCTTGGACATGTGCTCAGTGGTTAAACCCCCCAAGTTCAATCCCTAGTACCCCCCAACAAAAAAAATTATGTTTCTAGCATCTTTTGAAAAATTAGATTATCTGTCAACACTGAGCCCACATTCCTTCACAGCAGCAATATATGAAGCTGAGTAACTATATATACTTTGGATGAGTTATTTGTACTCCATTTGGCTGCAGTCTTCACTGGGTATTTTTTTTTTTTTTTTTTTTTTTTTTTTTTTGTGGTACTGGGGATTGAACCCAGGGCCTGGCACATACTAAGCAAGTATTCTGCCACTGACTACATCCTTAGCCCTTTTTAAATTTTGAGACAGGGTCTCAGTAAGTTGCAGAGGCTGGCCTCAAATTGTGATTCTGCCTTAGACTTCCTAGTAACTGGGAAACAGGTATGAGCCACCACACCCAGCTTCAATGATTTTTTATTTGTTTGTTTGTTTGGTGCTAGGGATTGAACCAGCTTACATATGATAAGCATGTGCTCTACCACTGAGCTACACCCCAGCTCAGTCTTCACTGGTTGCATTTAATTTTTTCATTCACTTAACCACTTGCCTGGTCCCTTAAGCACATTTGAGTTAGTGTTGTCTGATGTAGCAAAGAAATTATTATTTTTTTTATTAAGACTTATTATATAAATGAATGTTACTGTGCTGTTTCTATACATGCATATATTATGCATTGATCATGTCTAACCTCCCTTCTACCCTCTCATCCTCCCCGCTCTCTTCCTCCTCCAGACCCCCTTCCAAGACCCTAAAAGTCTCTCAAGAAATTAGTTTTAGTCTATAGTCATTCAGAGGTTTGAAGCTCCCTATGACAGGTCTGGGTTTCCTTGGTTTTTATGGAATATTTTTCAAGATCCAAGGACTCTCCACCTGTCCAATCGCAATTCTTTATTTCTCATGCATCCAAAAAGGCCTCTAACTATGAGGACTATGTGTCTTATACTTCAGGAGCCTAGGAACAAGAAAACAACAGTGGAGGAGCAGTTAGTACAAGAGGTGGAACGCCTAAAGGCAAAGGTAGAGGCCGGGAAAGCCTGTTTCTTAGAGAAGTACAAAGAGTGCCAACGACTCCACAAACAGATCAGGCAACTCAGGGCTGCTGCACTGGTAGGTGATAGAGATAAGGGGCCCAGGAAAGCAAGGGGAATGAAGGTTTGTGATTCTTTGACCAAGTCCCCAAAATGTACACCCTTGTTAAGGAGAAAAATTTCCTACTAGAAAGGGAGGGATGGAGTAAGAAACCAGAAGCCAGCCTGGGGTGTTTCTGGAAATATAGGCCTCAGCCTAGCCATGGGTCTCAGGGAAGTTTTTTAACCACTGAGCCGGTTTTGTGCAGACTCAGTCCTTTCTTATTTCTGCCTTTTGAGGAAGTGAAGCAGGACCAGAAGAGCCAGCAGGAGCCAGTGGGGATGGGGAGCAAGGAGCCTGCAGTCAGCACTGTCATCGGGTAGCCCCCTCTCGCATTACTACCTCAGGGTCGGCTAGAAGCGCACAGCAGTTTGGGCACCAGCATTCAAATAAAAAATCTTGGAACAAAAACCACAACTAGTAGGATTAGCTTTAGTGTGTTTGTGAGGTACGCGCACGTGTGTTTATACAAGTAGGAGATGGAAAAAACTGAAGCATGAACCTAGTTAGGTCAACCCATCATTCTGGGAAGCTCAAGACCCCAGTCTGGGTTCCTTGCAGCCTGGGACAAGTGCCTTCCAGTGTTCCTTCTTCCTCAGTGGAACTTGAGCCCAGATTCCTGTCCTAACCCTGGGAGGGAATCACACCAACCTGAAGCTAAGTGCTACAGGTTTTATGGAGTGAGGTGCTTATTCAAAATGAACAGGATTGTTTCATGGTTGTATGGGATTAAACAAGCTCCCTTTTACCCTGATTCTGATGTGTCAGTCTTGAGGTTTTCCCCAAGCTTACTTTTTCTCTTTAAGTCACTTACTCACAGCTACACCAAATAAAATGCCAGTTCAGGCCTTCCAGCATTTGGTTAAGTGACTTCTATAAGTCAATACCCCATTGTACCACTCCTTCCTCTGAAGTCCCTCTCCTCCACCTCAGTCCCCCCCCCTTTGGAAAGCCAGATCCTCTACAGTCTCCCACCGGGACCCAGATTGCGATATGTGATCCTAATTCTAATTTTTAAATTATTGACAGGATGAGAATTTCGAACTGTCAAGAAGACTGAGTGAGAACAAGATTATATGTGATGTTCTGCAGAGAGAGAAAGAGAGAATGGAAAAAGAAAATGATGTAAGTGTTTGGAAAAAGGCAGGAAAACCTAAAGTTTTAAGGGGAAGGAGCAGTGTATCCCAGCAATGCAGTGATAAAGTAGAAAGTTGAACAAACAATGGGTGAAACTGTTCCAAAATCTAGTTTCCTTATCTACCACAAAACCATCTCTCTGTTCTAAAACTGAGACTTGTTTGGCATGGCAGTAGTCATCTTGAAAGAAGTAACCCTGCTGAAGACCTAACTTACTGCTTTTAACTTCATAACTATTTGAAGTACTGTCTTTGGGAGGGAGGGTATGACCCTACATCAAATTTATGTTAACTGAGGGATCCCTTTCCTTTAGCATGACTTTTTCCTTTTTCTTTGCTGCCAAACCAGGAGAAGTGGTTGTCTGTGCCAATGCTGGACCCATGGTAGGCTGCAATAGATGCTGTGCATTCATTTACTTATCAGTTAATTCACTCATCCAAACAGTATTGGTTATCTTCTGTGTGTTAAGTGCTGTTGTTATTATTGATTGATTTGATTGATTGACTGATTGCAGTGACAGCAAATAAAGTGATTTACTTGAAGCCATTCTCATGCCCATCATCAAAGACCCAGCTGTTCATGCATTCTCACTGTTATTAGATCTATAGTTCTAGCAATACTATATGTTCTTTGCGGGGAGGGGATGGTACTATGAATTGAACCCAGAAGCCCTGTGCCACTGAGCCAAACTCCCAGATTTATTTTGAAACAGTCCCACTAGATTGCTGAGGCTGACCTTTTGCTTTTGAATTTGCTATCCTCTGAGTCCTTGGATAACAGGCATGTATCCATATGACTAGCTCCTACCTCTCTATACTTTTGTAACCCTTTCAAGCTATGCCTCCAAGTGACTTCTTCTACTTTTTTTTCTTTTCTAAATTGTGGTTAAAAAACCATATAACATAAAATGTACTGTCTTAATAATTTTAGCATACAGTTTTAAGTATATTCACATTGTTGTATAACAGATCCCCAGAACTTTTCATCTTGTAGCACTGAAACACCATAAACACTAATTCCCCCTTGATAATTTCTACTTTTGATTATATTATTTATGCCAATGTGTTTAATGATTGTAGAAGAGCTTTGGGGTCTGTTTCTTGTCTCGTCATGCTCAGTCTCTTGATTTAGATAATTACACTTTGAATTTGAAATCCTGTTTTCCTGGGTTAGTCTGATGGTCAAGGGTCAGGTTATATCCTCAATCCAGAAGAAGAGAGTGATCTGGTATTTGGAAGCTTTGTTCAGAACTGTAGTAAAGCCATCTTATGATTTTAAGGGGAAGTTTATTTTCTTTTTTCTAAAAACTACATGCTCTCTGTGCCACTGGTATCTTCTTCTCTCCTCTCTCATTCTTGATCTTTCTCATTACCTTCCTTCCACCTTCCCTTCTTGTCTTTCATTGTCTTTATTGGTCTGTCCATTTGATGGGATAAAACATGAAGAAAGGAAAATTATATCAGATGAATATTTACATTATGTAAAGAAATCGTTCTAAGAAGAACAGTTTTGCTCCCGATAAAATGATTCTTTTTTTGTCTGTCTCACACAGTTTAACAATAGGCAATAAGAAATCAAATTTAACAGATCCAAAGTTTATAAGTAATCAACTTTAATTGCATGATTTACAACAGTTGAGGGTTTTTGCTTTCTATTTTCAAGTTTTACAGAAAGTGTATGGGGTTGGGGAGCAGGGTAAGGAGGAAGAAAGCAGCAAAGAAGAAACCCCAGGGACATTTTGCATGTTAAAATCATCCCACTGGAATCGTTCCTTATCCTTGTTTTAATATTTTTCCTTTGTTAGATGTAAAAACAGAAAAAATTCTTTCAAGAAACAGAAACCATAATATATAATACATCAATTTAGCAGCTGCCCTTATATATTTTAAAAAGTCATTTTTCTTTCTACATGTACAAATTATTTTAATAAGTGAAGTTTTATGTTCAAACTTATGGAATAGAAAATTTTCTGGAGCATAAAAGTTGACTTGAGGGGAGGAAAGGGAGGAATATTTTTTAAACATTTTCAAAAGAATGAATATCTTTGCACCCAGAGGGGAAAAAATGGAATTTTAATATATGTTTATATAAAATATAACAGTTTCAATCTTAATATAGCTCCTTCTATATTCAGTGTCCAAACACTTTTGCACCACCTCTTTCAGTTTCAGGATATATTAGTGATTTAAAATTCTTCTTGTAATAATATAAATGAAATTCAGTAAATATATTTAAATTCAGATATAAAGGGCCTGATCTTTGGACTATTGAAACTGTTCTTCCCCTTTTGAAGAATTCTGGATTCTCATTTATTGGGCTTCACACTTCTAGATTGTTAATTGAGAACTACTTTAGTCAGTTCCTGGTGACTGACCATTCTCTGTTGTTCTCTTTCAATATGTCTTAATTCTCTATCTAGCACTTAAAGAGAGAGAACAGCAGATTGCTGAGTTACATGGGTCTGGATTTTGACTCTTTTGCCATGTCAAGTGCCTACTTCAGATCAAGGATGTGCCGGACAAAATCCAGGTCTTGTCTATGGAAACCCATATTCTGGTAAGACAATTTTTGCCATTCTGACCTGGAAAATCCTTGCCTGCATCCCCCACCACTAATTTTTTTTTTTTTTTTTTTTTTTTTGCCTGAGATGCTAATTAAGACCAACATCATTGTTAAGACTTGCTGGGCAGAAACTGAGGACCCAATAGAAAGATGCCAGGCAAGAAGTGTTAATTGAGAATAAATCTGAATTGATGAAGACGCAAATCAGATCATTCGCCTAGAGGCAGCAGACACAAATTGAGTCCCGCGGCTATATTCCAAATGTATAAATCAGAGAAATGTCTTTGTGTAGAAGATATACACGTACAAAGTGGAGGAAACTAATTAAGGTTTGGAAAGCAGGTTATGCTGCCCAGAAACGGCAGCCCACTGATGTCCCAATCAAGGGGAGCAGGAGTATGCTCCATTGAGACTCCTGAATGGTAGCACAGGAAATAGGGGTGAAAACCAGTAGTTACACAGGAACTTGGGGTAACATGTTCCTGCCAAACAGGGAGCTTTTCTCTTTTTTTTCCAAAGGTAATGCAAGACTTTGTTGTACAATTTAAAGCAGTATGTTATCTTAAAAGTCATAACCAAATCTTTGCAGTAGATGAAGAACAGGTTATTTTTTGCTTTAAAAATATTTTTAAGCATTTTGCATTATCTCTCCTTCTCCCAACATGGTAACCTCAGCAAAAAAGGAATAAAAAAGAAGCAAAAGATATTTATCTAATGACTTTCTGGCTAGGGATGAGGGGGACTGGTAGAGGAAGCACCTTGTGTCTCCAGATCAGTCAGCTGGACTGATGAGACAGATGACCTGGCAAGAGATGTTTTCCACTGGTTGACATAGTAATGATGATGACTGACGTGTATAAGGCCCCTTTCAGTTGACTGCTCCATCCTTCCCAATGCTCCACTGTCTGCTTGGGGAATCCAGTATCTACTGGAGCTGCCTTCCTAATCACCACCCAACGTTCTTTTTTAGGGAACCTGGCCTATGTTGTGATGGAAGAGTCCATCAAGGAATCTTTTTTTCAGTGCTGAGGACTGAACCCAGGAGCACTCTGCCACTGAGCTATATTCCCCAGCCCTTGATATTTTTTATTTTGAGACAGGGTTCCTCACTAAGTTACTGAGACTGGCTTGGAACTTGTGCTCCTCCCACCTTAACCTTCTGAGTTGTTGGGATTAAAGGTGTGCACCACTATGCCCAGCCCCTTTAAGGAATTTTTAGAGGATTAAATATCCATGCAGTATGTTTACTACATGAACCCAGCCATCCAGAGAGGTTAAAGACTTTGGTTATGCTGAGTTTGAGGCCACCAGATTCCCTGCTCAGTGCCTTGAATTCAGTGAAATGTATGTAGCAGGAGAATTCAAGTGGGTATTGCTGATCAAGCACAGAATAAAGATGGGTCATCATTGTATTGGCTGAGGTAGAAATCAGGATTCTGACAAATCATCTTGTTTGCAGGAAGTTTTTAATGAATACCTGCATATAAGAGGTGATAATAGCATATGAAATTAGTTTTCTTATGTGCTGTATAGATGATCACATTAGCAAATAGAGGAAGGAAAGCAATGAATGTAGAAAATTTTTCAATAACATCCAAAAGAATTGATAGAGCCAGGTGTGGTAGTACAGTCCTACAATCTCAGCAACTCAGGAGACTGAGTCTGGAGGATCAAAATTTGAGTTCAACCTGGCAATTTAGTGAGACTGTCTTCAAAATTGAAAAAAAAAAGGGGGGGTGTGGGGGATTGGCGATGTAGCTCAGTTGGTAGAGTGCTTGCCTGGAAAGCATAGGGCCCTATGTCAATCCCCAGCACTGCAAAAAAAAAAAAAAAAAAAAAAAAAAACCAAAAAACATAAAAAGGGTTGTAGATTGAATTCCCAGTAACCAAAAAAAAAAAATGTAAAAATGTTTTTCCCACTCTGAAAAACATTTGTTTTTTTTTGATTATATAACATATAAACATAGTTATTGAAAATGCCATTATTTCATTATTTTTTCCTCACATAGATCCCCTCTTTCAGAAGTAAATGGTGTATATGAGAAAAAGAATCAGAGGCAGTGAGGAGAAAAGAAACAGGGCTTTTTACAGAAAATTTCTAGTAGAACACAGCCGAGAATCAAGGAATGATTTTTTTTTTTTTTTTTTATTGAAGGAAATCTTTTTATTCTCCTCAGGTATTCAAGAAAGTTCTGCTCCTAACCTGGTAAGTATTTGCTTCATGAGTTGTCCGTATCAAATCCTAAGAAAATTTGTCCCTTGCTCCTCCAGTTATGGAAGAACCATAGGAGAGTGGTTCATTTTGGTAACTCCAGAGGTCTGTAGGATCAGTATGATTTGAGGCAGCCTATGGAGGTGGGGAAAAGAAAGCACAGTTCATCCATTAGTATTCTATTCATGATCTCCACCTGAGTTAAGTTTGGTAGCATGACTAGGGAGATGTGAACTAAGCAGCTAGCCAAACAAGGCTATTCAGTGCACCTTCTTGGCTGGAGCTATGTTGACTGCTTTAGCAGTATTAGGTCTTTTCAATCCTGTAGTTAGAGAAGCCCCAGGGAGTATCTCCAAATATGAATCTGTTCACGTGTTCACTATTTCTTGAGCCCCTGTCATGTGCTAATCATTATGCTAGGCACTGAGGATACATGAAAAACAAGATGGAACTGTCTCTGCCACACAGAGTCCACATTTTTGCTCACCTCTTCGTACTTCCTCCTAGCTCTCCATCAAGAAATGCTCTTACCTGCAAATCAGACTTCGCTGATGAAAATCCTGTGATCATACCTTGGAGCAGCAGCAAATGCAGACCCTTTGTTTAAATTGTCCAATTTGTGACAAGATCTTCCCAGCAAGAGAGAAGCAGATCTTTGAAGACCATGTGTTCTGCCACTTCTCTTTAAGCATCCCAGCCTTTTGGATCTGTGCTGTACATAGTTTAGAATAGAACATATAGCTTCTACTATGAGTTATATGAATCAAGATACTTCATAACCTGAAATCATTTAGGGATTTACTTAGCCTGCTGCCTGTAAAGGTGGAGCCATGTTTATTATACAGGATGTTGTTAAGAGCTTCTGCCTCCATTCTTGTGAGTGACTACCCTAAGTCACATAACTCTAACTGTATCAGCCTCTCACCTATAGTGCCCATTCTTCCTTGGGACCTCGGTACAAGGGTGCCAGGTTAAGAGCTGCCCCTGCCTGAATTGATTCTAAGTGATTGTTTTCCCATTGCCATTCAAGGTTAGGGCCTTGAGTGTATCTGTCCTCAGTCTTTAGTACTAAGGCCTTCTCCTCAGGCCTCTTTCTCTAACTGGTCTCTTTCTCCAACTGGTTGCATTAAACTAGCCAAAAAATGGGCACAACAAGAATTCAGATGTTCAATTTGAATACCAGAGATATTTTAACTCCCCAGAAGAAGCATTTTATTCCTGAAACATGGACAGGAAATACTATTTCAATCACAGAAAGCCTTCTATCTATATAACCTGATTGGTATTTTCTGCTCTTTAATCTTTCCTATGCACGCTAACTTTTATTGTTGCCCTTTTTTCTCTTTTCTTTCTTGTAGGTACTGAATTGAACACAGGGGCACTCTACTATTGAGCTAGCCACAGCCCTTTTTATTTTGAGACAGTGCCTTGCTGAGTTGCCCAGACTGGCCTTGAACTTCCGATTCTCCTGCCTCAGTCTCCCGAGTCACTGGGATTACAGGCCGTGTGCCACCATATCTGCTTTATTATTGTCTTTCTTTAATTAGGAGTCATTAGAAACTAGGTTTACAACTTCTGAAGAGTTGAGTTTCAGTATGGATGTCCAAATAATGAGACTACTGTTGTTAATCTTAATGCTAAAAATAAATTACTCTTCCAGGGATTTAGGTAATTTAAAATAAACCTTCCATTTATGGTCTTTTATTTTTAAGTTTTTGAGTTTAAACAAAGGATTGTAGAAGACCCCACAATTGATTTCTCTTCACCTGTCTTAACTGTTCAGTTAGTGTCCTGGCAGTTATGTTGAGGTGGGGAGAGATGCGATGAAGTGTCAGTTTGAGAAATCTGGGGCCCTGCCTTCTTGCTCTGACTTTCCATGCAGTTTTTGAAAAGCATTGTGGATTTGGCATCCTTTGTGGAACTAAGTCCAATACCCTCCATCCAGATTTGCCTAATTGAACTGTAAGAAAGCAGTTCATTTTCTCTCCTCTTGGGAAACTGAACAAATGGAAATGACTCCCAGGCAGTCAACCAGCTAGTCACTATAGAGACTTTTACATAAACTTTTGAATGACATGAAACATGATGTAATACATAAGGTTGAGCCAACCTCTATCTCTGCATTCCTACTGGGGTTTTCCTGATATGATTGGAGTCATGCCCTGGACAAACTATTGTCCCAGTCACAGCTACTTGCTTTGATTTCTCCTTGATAAAATGAAAATTAAGCTATACAACCTACCTTGTATCATCATTTCAGCAAGAAGTCTCTTGCACTCTTAAGCCTTTTGTCCCCTTAAGAATCAGATGTGACATGAACCCATCCCTGGCTCTACAATAGAAACATAATGGGGATATGGAAATAAAAGAGTTTTTCTGGAGTATACCCTACCTCCCCACAAAATTTCTGTTGCTCCCAGATAGTTCCAGTGAAGAATTGCAGTTTCATTTATTTTGTACTACTCAGCTCTTAATTAAGCACATGAATGGAGAGGAGCAGTGGTGCACATAATCCAAAATCAGTGAATATCACTTTCTGTGTGAATTACCTACCCTTTGCCCCTGCTACCCTGAGGGTTACCGTGATTATCAACAGCAGCAGGAGCCCTCCATAGACTTGGCAAATGATCCTTTTTTGCTGGGTGTAGAACAAAAACATTTTTAACCACTGTTCATTATCCCCAGCTGCTCATACCAAGGCTGTGAAGGGGAAATTATGCTCCAGGCAGCTACTAGTGGTAAAGGAAACAATCATTCTTACATAATCCACTGCCCAACCCCAGCCTCCTTCTGCTGTCCCCCCTATCCCCACGTGTTTTATAGCTGTGAAATACCTGCAAAACAGCAGGAAGGTATGGGAGCAAATAGGTATTTATATCTAAACCAATTTTTTTAAAAATCTAGTTATTATGGCAACAGGTTTTCCTTCCAAATTCATTTTCTCCCAGTCTATTATTAAAATATTTTTGCATTCCCTCAGCATACTTATTTGATGAACAGTAGAAAGTCACCCTGGCACATGTGAATGTGAAAGTGGTAAAAGAAAGCTAGCCTACATCAGAAAGAGTTGGCAAAATACTTAGAAAACCTAGGCCCTAAAGAACACCTATAGCTTTTAACCCCTTTTCTCTGGTCTCACTAAAAAATGGGATGAAATGCAACTGCCACAGTGTCACATTTCAAATATCATTAGAGTGATTTTCTACCATGGCAGTGGGTTGCACTGAGCTAAGCATTATCTAACCTGGTCTCCTAGCAACAGGTAGAGATGAAACAGGTCAGGGCTAAGAGGTGCAACCCATTACCTAGGAAAAAAGCAAAGTGGACTCCATTGGAGATGAAACTCAAAAAGATACCTAATTGCTCTAAGTTAGTCAATAAATAGGCCATAAACTCGGGAAAGTTACACTGGCCCCAGTGCCCTCCTTAGCTGATTTCATAAATAATTCAGATGTCTACATTAATGTAGTAGTTTATAGTTTACAATATATTTCATATATCCCCTGTGTACCTCACATAATCTTCCTAGCCAGTTATTAATTTTTATTTTTATTGATAAATTGAAATATGGAGAAATAATTGCCAAAAGTGGAAACAAGCCAGGCATGGGGGTGCACACCTACAATCCCAGTCGAGACTGAGGCAGGAGGATAACAAGTTCAAGGTGAACTTAGCAAGGCCCTCAATAATTTAGTGACACTCTATCTCAAAATAAAAATGCTTGGGCATGTAGTTCAGTGGTAGAGCTGCCTCTGGGTTCAATTCCCAGTACTAAAAAAGCTCAAATGTCCATTGGCTGATAAGTTGATAAACAAAACGTGGTATATTTAAACAATGGAATATTGTTTAGCAATAAAAAGTAATGAAGTACAGGTATCTACTACAACATGAATGAACCTTGAAAACGTGCTAAGTAAAAGATGCCAGTCACATAAAAGTACATATTGTATAATTCTATTTATATTAAATGTCCAGAATAGATAAATCTTGAGACATAAAATAGATTAATGGTATCCTGGGGTTAAGGGAAAATGGGGAGTGACTACTACTAATGGGTATGGTGTTTCCTTTGGGAATAAAGAAAATGTAAAATTGACAGCTCTGAGTACACCAAAAAGCATTGAATTGTGCACTTTAAATAAATGTATTTTATGTTACGTGAATTATCTTTCAAGTTGTGTGTGTGTGTAGAGTGGGGGGATTGAACCCAGAGCCTCACGCATGCCAGGCTAGCACTTTACCATTGAACCACATCTCCAGCCCATCAAGTTGTTACATTTCTAAAGTTTAAAAAATAACTTACTGGACTGGGGATGTGGCTCAGTGGTAGAGTGTCTGCCTGGCACGCATGAAGCTGGGGTTCAATCCCTAGAAACTACAAATAAATAAAGACAGACAACACTGATTTCTGCCTAAAATAATATTTTTTTTAAATAACTTACTAAGATTATACATGCATGGCAACACTGTTGAACTTGGGCATATTACTCTTAGTTTAGTATAACCACTGCTACAACCATTTTAGGTTCTTCCTATTTGGGGCTGGCAGCAGGCTGCAGTCGCAGTAGAATCAAGATTAACAGAACCAGGGCAATCAGTGGTAGCCCACCATTTGGCCAGCAGCATTAGTGGTTTCTGTTTGGGAATATCTATTCTGTGGAGATGGATGTACCCAATAAAGTTAGGGGAAAGAATCATTGGCCCACAAATCCCAGGTAATCCCATTAAGAGATCCAGCCTGCTCTGCCTAATGCTATTACTTTCTCCCTGTGGAAAGAAAGAATATGACACTACAGGGGACTAAGTTTATTGTTTACTCAGTCCATCAACATTTATTGAGCACTCACAGTGTGCAGAGCTAGTATCAGGCCAGGATTAAAAAAAAAGGAGGAAAAGAAAAGTTCCTCTCTTGAGGGATCTAGATTAATGAAGACATTATCTCTACCTTTAGGGAACTTCAAAACTGCTGAAGGAGTCTTAAGATTTCAGGGGTCTCCCAATCTAATGGGGAAAGGAGATAACCAACATCAAAATAATTTAAGAATCCAAAGATAAGGGAATTTATTTTCCAAACTGAGGACTTAGGGGCTGTGGGACCTCAGTGTTGATACAGGTTGAATCTAAGTTAATACCTTCTTACAGAAGTGTGCTTTGGAAGAAGTAGAGGGACAGAGATGGCAGATAGGGTAAGAATACTCTGATGGTCTCTGCAAAGTGGGAGAGAGAAAAGGAAGAAGCAGACCCAGAATACAAAGGACTTTTAAGGGCTAGAATATTTTATTTTTTATTTTTTTGAACTTTCATTATTTTTTTCATTAACTTTTTTTTACTTAAATATTTTTTTAAATTCTTTTCATACATGTGTATAGGGTGATAATGTCTGTCTCAATCTACAACCCTTCCCATTCCCATCCGCCCCATAGAATATTTTAAATAGTTCACTTCTATTGTAAATAAGACTCCAGTCTAGTTGAGTCATATCAAAGAAGCCCAGATGAACAAGGGGCAGATGGGGGAGATGGTGGTGGTGATAAAGGAGTGTTCAGAATCCAAGCCTAGAAGACTCCCAGTAATAGGGGCCGGAACACTAAGTAACACTTGTTTTCCCTTTACATCTCTCATCCTGCCTCTCTACCTTGGATTCCTTTTGTTTCAGTGTAGGCCAACTTTCTTGGTCTCCTGCACTACATGAAGTAGAATGGTTTCTGCCAATAGATCTGGATTTTTAAGCTACCCTATCTGTTCCCCAAAATGCCATGTTTTGAAAGAATGGGAATCTCTCAGTCCAATTCTAGATTTTCTGAGGGAGGGACTCATTGGCCCAACTAGAGTGGACCAGTGCTCTCTCATTGAATCAGCTGTGGCCAGGAGGTATACACTGGCCGCCTCTTTAGAAAATTGAAGAGAACACTGTAAAAAGGTACAGGATGGACTACCACTCAGCAATAAAAAAGGAATTATTGAGCCAGGCATGGTGGTGCACACCTGTAATCCCAGCAGCTTGGGAGGCTGAAGCAGGAGGACCACAAGTTCAAAGCCAGCCTCAGCAACTTAGTGAGGCCCTAAGCAATTTAACAAGACCCTGTCTCAAAATAAAATAAAAAGGGGCTGGGGATGTGGCTTACTGGTTAAGTGCCCTGAGTTCAATCCCCCAGTACCAAAAAAAAAAAAAAAAAGGAACTATTGCTACATGCTAGAACTTGGTTGAAATCTCCAGAGGATTATGCTTTAACAAGCATTTAGATTGCTTACCATATATTCCATTTATGTAATACTTCTGAAATAAAGAATAGTGATTTCCAACAGTGAACATTAGCCAAGAAGGGAGGTTATAGGAGGTCTGTGCAAGGGATCCTCATGGACATGGCACTGTTCCGTATCTGGATTACACAAACCTATGATGTGACCAAATTGCACAGAATTAAACACACAAGAACAAGTAAAACTGGAGAAATCTGAAGAGTTATGAACTGTATCCATGTTGACCTCTTGTTGTGATATCATAGGCAAGTTTTTAGAGATGTTATCATTGGGGAAAACTAATGGGTGCATGAAATCTCTCTGTACTGTTTTTTACAACTGCATGTGAATCTACTATTATCTCAAAAAAGTTTAAAAATTTTATTTAAAAATATGCTCCTTGAATTGCTTCAAAGAACATATTGAGATGAGGGAATTATGTCTGAGATGAGAGTGTGGTGTCCCTAGTGGGGCACAGCAAGAGAAAGGCTCCCTGTTCAGGACAACCTGTTCTTTTGGTGACTGTCAGCATTCCTTAATTTGTGACATCACTCCAAAACTTGCTTCTGTGGTCACAATGTCACCACCTCCTCTCAGTGTGTGCTCTCTTCCTGTGTCTATTTTTAAAAAAATATTTTTATACCTTTATTTTTATGTGGTGCTGAGGATCAAACCTAGTGCCTCACACATACTAGGCAAGCACTCTACCATTGAGCCACAACAACAGTTCCCTTGTGTCTCTCTTAAAAGGACCCTTGTCATTGACTGTAGTAACCGTGTGGGTAAGCTAGGATAAGTGTTTTTCTTCAAGATCTTTAACTTGCTGTGTGATGCATACCTGTAAGCCCAGTTCCTTGGAAAGCTGAAGAAGAAGGATGGCAAGTTTGAGGCCAGCCTTAGCAATTTAGCAAGATCCAGTATCAAAATAAGAAATAAAAAGTGTTGAGGATGTAGCTCAGTGGTAGAATGCCCCTGGGCTCAATCCCCAGTATTTGGGGGAGGGAATTCTTAACCTACTCACATGTTTTTGACATATACTCTTTCCCTGACCCAGGAACACTCTACCACAGCTATATCCCCAGTCCTTTTTTTAATTTTAAGACAGGTCTCACAAGTTGCCCAGGCTGTCCTTGAACTTGTGAGCCTCCTGCCTCAGCCTCTCCAGTTGCCTGTAATCTCAGCTCACACAAGAGGATCACTTGGGCCCAAGAGTTTTGAGACTACCTGGGCAACTTAGCGAGAATCCCATCTCAAAAAAAAAAAAAAAAAAAAAAAAAAGACTAGGATTCTGACTCAGACAACCAAGATAGACACTATGGGAAGAGATTTTAGAGTATGAGTTTTAAGCATGTCCAGTTTGAGGGGCTTGCAGACAGGGATGGGATGGTGGGCAACTGGATAAATGTTTCAGCAAAGGACTGGTCTGGAGCTTGCAAGTTGTCATTGATGTAACCAGGATGGTTATGGTTAGTTCAAAATAACAAAAACCTTCAAAAGTATAATCTATGCTTCTCAAAGTACACATTCCCTCTGTATGACAGCTCAGACCAAAACAACCTTATTTCCCAGCTAGATTACAACAACCTTCTCCCCCAGCTAAATTAAAACAACCTTGCCTCCTGGCTAAATTGAGGACACCATGATCTGCCAACCTTCAACCTCCAGAACAAACGTCACTAGATTTTCTGAGAAACCACCCCTACCGCAGTGTTTAACAGTGAAAAGCTTTTACTATTATTAACAAGGGGCAAAGAAAGCAACTTATAGTAATATTTAGTCTTTTATTTCATTAATGGCAGACTACAATCTTATTTTGATTCTCAAAGAATTACACTAAACATAGGAAAAACAGGGCTGGGGAGATAGCTCAGTTGGTAGAGTGCTTGCCTTGCAAGCACAAGGCCCTGGGTTTGATCCCCAGCACTGCAAAAAAAAAAAACGATTATTAAAAAAAAATAGGAAAAACCAATTATATTTATAACTAAATATTTTTATTATGTAAAGTATCTCTAGAATGAACTATTAAAACTAGGAAAGCAACAAAAGCTAAACACTGCATCCGAGCTCAGAGGAATTCCTCTTTATCCATCTATATTTAGAAATTATTATACTAAAGTAATCACAGATGCCTTTTAACTTGAGCATAGCTACAATTGTTTATTTTCATATATATTATCTACGTATTACTACTAAATTTTTGTTGTGTACTATTTTGTGTCCCAATACAGTAAAACCTTCCCAATGTTTTTCAAATAAGTTTCTAATGATATATTGATTATTAATATTAAAAAGCAACTACACATGGAGACATGCCATGCCTATGGTCCCCAAGAGGGAGGATGATCAACAGAACCGTGTCAAGTGTTGAGTCCTCTACTCCAACAGAACCATGTCCAGTGTCGGAGTGGTAGGAAATAGATGCGGCAGAGAGCATGTGCAGAGGGCAACCTCTAGACCTGAGGGGCGTTCTATGGCACCTCCCTCAGAAGCTGCTGCACTCATTTGGCCTGTACAAACACCAGGCTCTTTTCACTGAGTCAACATTTCACATTCGTTATCAGGGGCTGATCCATCTTCCACATCTGCTCTCTGGGCTGTGTTCTTTGCTCTGTGGGTTCCCCAGGGCTTTCTCTGCCTTGACACTTCTTGGTGCTCGTTCATTTCTCCTTTTTAAATCCTCTAACTCTTGCTTGAGCCAATAAGTCACAAGTAACAAGTCTCAAGTCACAAGTAAGTCCCTCCTCTTTGGAAGCTTCCTTCCCTGGCTCCTGAACATAGAGCAGCCTGGTAAACATGTGCCCCAGCCTGCACTCAGTGCCCCTGGCCTGGTCTTCAACCAGCACAACCCTGTCTCTGCCATTCCCTTCCGTGCTTTCATAATGAAATGGCCAATTACCCAGGATCTGCCAGAGGGGTCAGAACGTCCTGCTGCCACCCTGTTACCCAACTCCTGCTTCCTGCTGTCAGCCTGTGGAGCCCTGGGGACACATTCATTTCAATACCATCTCAACACAGACCAGGAAGAGAAAACCAATACAAAAAGATGACAAAATATACCACAAAGGATAACTAGACATTGTTCCCAAGATTGGTGATTTTGCTCATGATCATTGATTAGTCAAGGCAACCAATTGCTTATTTTTTATTTAATTTTGGTACTAAGGGTTGAACTGAGGAGGACTTTACCACTGAGTTACATCCCCAGCCCTTCGTTTTTTATTATTTTGAGACAGAGTCTCGCTAAGCTGTCCAGGGGGCCTTCAACTTGCAATTTTCCTGCCTCAGCCTCCTGAATCACTGGAATTACAGGCCTGAGCCACCAAACCTAGCAGTATTTATTAATCTTTCAATGTTTGCCTGTCTTGTTCCTCTAACCATCTCCCAAAAATAGGAACAAACTTTGTTCTGTCTCATTTCCTCGATATAAATTTCTGGCCCCCAGAATTATCAATGATTATTTAAACCCAATATATATTGAACACTTACTATAAGTATTACCCCCTTTTATAGATGAGGGAGCAACAGCTGAGCAAGGCTGGGGACTCACTGGAGGTTGCACAGCTACTGGAGGCCAGTCTGGATCAGTGTGCAGAGGTTAGCATATGCCATTTGGGGAAATGGAGATCCCAGCTATGGAGGAATGGGAGGGATGGGGTGGAGCTTGAGGCTAACTTGCACCCACTCATCCATTCTGTCCTCTCTGCAATAAAGTTCATAGTCCAGGAAATTCCCTGCAAGTGACAATAACTCTTAACACTTCCCTGAAGATAAGAATTGCTTGGCCAGAGCCTCCCTCACCACCTGCCATCTCCTCGGCTGATGTTCAGTAACTCTTTCTTTGCCAGTTTCCTGGACTTCCAGCTTACCCTCAGGCCCAGGACATATCTTCTGAAAGAAAATTCCATCCCCTACCACCAGCCAAATCATATCTGCTGGCTCACTGAGCCCCGCCTCCCTTCCTTCCTTCCTTCCTTCCTTCCTTCCTTCCTTCCTTCCAGGGATTTTTGCAGTCAGCTCCTGCTCAGCCAGAGAAGCAACTGTTTGTGTTAACCAGTGGGGAGAGCTGAGTCAAGTCCAAGTGATGTATTTAAAACAAATGTACTCAAATCTAGGAAACAACTGTAAGTGGAGCTCTTGGGAATGTAGGCGCTCTATCTGGCGGTGTTCATCGACTGTCAAGAACACAAGAAGGTAAACAGACCAGCCGGTGGCCAGGGCATCTCACCCAGGACCCTCCTCCAGCAATGACTCCCTACCCCAGATGAAACCCTCTCTTGGGAAGAGAGTGAGCTTTCACAATGCGCTCAAGGTTCCACACCCTTTGTGGTTGGGAAATTCTTCTGTAGCCAACTTCAGTCTCTCTTAATTCATCCTGAACAATAGGATTATTTTTGTTGTTATTTCCCCTACTACTACATAAAACCTCCTTTTCTTGTATTATTGTTCTTCTGAGTTAATTTTTTTTATTGTGGGAAGAACATTTAACAAGATCTACTGTCTTAAAATTTGAGGCATAACGTATCCTTTAATTTGGATAAAATAATAGACACTAAGTGCTTGGGTGGTTAGTTACTTTGTATTTGGTCATTTTGGTCCCTGTAACAAATATTAATCATGGAATTATGAGTAAACATGAAAGGCATAATTAATACATCCATTAAACAGATGGAACACCAAGGTTTGGAGGTTGAGTAAATTACTCAAGGTCATATAGTTATAGAGTTAGAGTTCAATTTCAGGTTGTTCAGTTTCAGAGTTCATGTGCTTAATTATAAATGTGTCCCCTTACAGGTTTCCTTTCTCTAAAGGCTGATTCTACTTCCACAAGCCTATCCTAGAACTGGTCCCAAAGACCTTGAATTCTTTTAGGGACCAGAACCAAAGGTAATCTTTCCATCACTTCATCTAATTTCTGACCAACTCCACATGGCCCCTCACTCATCTCTTTCTCAACAAAGTGGTTACTAATCCTAACTGGAGGACTGAACAGCAGTCTAGCAGACCAGTGGTGCTGGGTCACAGAAAAGAAGGAAACTTTATTTGCAAAAACCACTTTAACAAAATATCTTTTAAGTAGTCTGGGAGTGTAGTTCAGTGGTCAAACACCTGCCTAGCCTGCATGAGGTCCTGGTTCAATCCCCAACATAGACCAAAAACTTGAAAAAATAAAACAAAACATTTTTAAGTGTTCTATGATGCTGTCGGCATTCACTCAACATTGAATTTCTCCTGAGGAAACATCAGAGGAAATACTATGAACCTTAGTTGAATTTTCTTCCATGTTCTACCCCCTCTTTCCATAGAGTATATAGACTAGTAATAAGTCATCCTGGTCAAGAGCCCAGACCCTGGAACCAGACTGTCTGGTGTCAACCTTAGATAAGCTACTTAACTTCTCGTGGCTTTGGTTTCCCCATTCATAAAATCATGGTGATCATTATAGTCCCCACTTCAGCCAAATGAGTTAAAATATATAAAGCATTTAGAATAATGCTTAACATCAGGCCACTTAACAGCGCAGTGAAATTGGCAGGCCATTTTGAAAGAGGATATGATGATGTAATTAGGAGTACTGAGTTCAAAGTCAGACAGCCTTGCCCTTCAATCCTGACTCTCATTCAATAACTTGATTAACCTCTCTGAATCTCAGTCTCCTTGTCTATAAAATGAGCCTAATAACATTGACTTCTGATTAGGGTTACTGAAGGATGAAATGAGACAATACACAGTGTCTGGCTCCAGTGGGCACTCAGTAAGTGGTCCTTGCTTTTATCATGATCAACTCTCTGAACTTCAGTTCCTTTATGTGTAAACAGAACACAGTAATACCCCAGGAATTCTCTAAGTCTGGAAGCACGTGCCCTCTGTTTTCTTTTTCCTTTTTTCCTACTCTTTTAGGATGCTCCACCTACTCTTGCTCCCCGTGCCACATTGACTCACTTTCACGAGTTTCACTCAAAACGCTGACTCTTCCAGGAGTCTCCCTGGATGTGCACCAGTACATTAGAGTCCCTGACTGGTTGTGATTGAATTCAGACTTCATTGAGTCTGCCTCTCACCTCCTCTCCATTCCATTCCTGAACCAGGAGTTCCAGAGGACATTCAGTGGCCTCTCCAGCACAGGAACTTTAATGGATGAAATACCTCTCCCCTCCCATCTTACCTGGAGATCAAGGGCACAGACTCCTGGACTTGGTTCCCGGCCTCCCAGCAGGGAAGAGGGGAATGACAGTCTCAGACTCACCACACATTGCTTAAGCTAATCATGAGCGGTGCCTTGAGCCCTCTGCTGGGGAATCTGCAACTCAACTTTATACTCCATTCTGTTCACTCCCTCTCAGAGCCTTTTCAAGGGCCACAAGGGCCCCTCATCACTTTAGAGGTGCCCCCATCATGTCAAAAATATTGAAAGGCTCTCACATCCCACATGAAATGTAATTTATACTTAAACTACATACAAGTTGCAGTTGATTGGATGATATTTTGTTCTGTGCTTATTCATTTTAATATTCATACAATTCCATATTGCAATTTTCTTTTTTTCATTTTGAAACAAATAACCTTTCTCCAGGTTTTAATCATAGTCCCTTGGCTTTGAAGCTCTGTGTCTAAGAGCCGGGCCCGCAGTGCCTCCAATGCTTAAGGCATCTTGAGTAGATGCCCCAGTCCCCACAGTTTGTCAACTCCAGAGCTCATCTGGACTGTGCCCACTGGACTGCCACTGTTTGTCCACCCATCCAACTATCCATCCTTCCATCCATCCATCCATCCATCCATCCATCCCATCCATCCAAGCTGCTAGGATAAAAAAGCAATTTGGGGTGGAGAGACTAGAGGAGCCAAGTATGGGATGAGACTGCCCTCTAGAGATTGCTCTGTGAAGGTGCAGGCAAGAAGACCCCCCCTCTTTCAGGCTTATAAGATCAATCCCCTATGTTTAATCACATTTCTTTACTTCCTTTCCTCCTCCTTTCCTTCCTTCATTCCTTCCTTCCTTCCTCTTCCTTCCTTCCTTCCCTTCCTTCCTTCCTTACGTCCTTCCTCCTCCTTCCTGCCCTTCCTTCCTTCCTTCCTTGCCTTCCTTCCTTCCTTCCTTCCTTCTTCCTTCCTTCCTTCCTCCTTCCTTCCCTTCACATTTCTTTCTTTCTGTACCAGGATTGAACCCCAGGATGCTTAACCACTGAGCCACTTCCCCAGTTCCTTTTATCTTAGGACAGGATCTTGCTAAGTTGCTTAGGACCTCACTAAGTTGCTGAGGTTGGCTTTGAACTTGCCATCCTCCTACCTCAGTCTCCCGAGTCACTAGGATTACAGGTGTGGGCCACCGCGCCCAGCTCACTCACATTTCTTGAACATCATACATGCTCTGGGAACAACGGGTAATACCTCTAGGAATCACCATTTTGAGAGCAGCAACTATGACACTTAGTACAAGATTAGAGCTCAGTACAATGAGTACTGGAATAGAAGTGTGCACCAAGTCCCACAGGAGCAGTGGGAAAAGAGACTACATTTGGGGAAAGAGGTGAAGGCATCATGGGAAGGTGACATTCAAGCCGAACTGTGAAGGATGTGCATGAGTTTTCCAGGCAGTGCTGGAGGGGAAAGGCATCCTGGGCAGGGGGGGAACACGGTAGAAGTGCAGGCTTACCAAGGGCAGGGGTAATGAGAGGTGCGGTAAAGCTGGAGAAGTCATGGTACTACACAGTCAAGACCTATCTAGGAGACAGGTGGGACCAGATGGTGAGAAGACTCTCAAGTCAAAGCCTCCCCCATGCCCAAGAATGAAGTTAGTATTCATTAGAAGGTAGTATTGATTAGAAAGCTGTAAGCTCTTAGGGGTTGGAATGAGGGTATTGATTCATTCATTCAATAGGTATTTACTGAGCAAGCACCCACGTGCCAGGAACTTTTTTAAGCACAGAGAACAAAACAGACAACGATCCCTTAAGGAGCTTATATTGCAGAAGGTATAAAAAGGATAAATAAAACACAGAACAAATACTGACATTTGTTTGTTTAGTGGAATAGAACACTATGCTAAAAAGTGCTAAGTGTAGTGCTCTGGAGGAAATAACACAGCAGGGTAAGAAGTTTTGGGAGAGTAGGGAAGTGGTGATTTTAAACATGGAGGTTAGACAGGCCTTAAGGAAAGGGCAAGATTGGAACAAGACGTGAAAACGACCAGGCGGTGAGCCACACAGATATAAAGAGGAAGAGCAAGAACAGGCCAGGGGCGTCCCATTCCAGGTTAGGGGGGCAGGAGCAGAGTATCCAGGGGAAAGTCGAAGGCGAGGAGGTCAAGAGGCAATGGGGAGCAAGGAGGATTTTGACTTTTACTCCTAGAGAAATGGGAGGCCATTTCAGGACTTTAAGCACCAGAGTGATATATTTATATCTTAAAGTGATCTCTCTGCCTGCTCAACTGAAGATGGATGAGAAGGAAGTTAGTAAAATTCTGGCAGGCCATGGAAGGTCTCTGGGGTTAGCCACATGAGAAAATGAAGGGGTGCAGGCAGGAGCCATGAGGCTGGAGGTTGGAGAGGTGATCAGGTCCCGGATGTATTGGAAAGCAGAACTCGAATGGTTTCCTAGGATTAAAAGTAATGGGTAAGCAGGCTGTGGCTGTGGCTCAGGGGTAGAGCACTTGCCTAGCATGTGTGAGGCACTGGGTGAGGGCTTGCCTAGCATGTGTGAGGCACTGGGTGAGGGCTTGCCTAGCATGTGTGAGGCACTACATAAAAATAAATAAACAAAATAAAGGTATGTCTGTCTAAAACTAAAAAAAAAAAAAAAAAAAAAAAAAAAAAAAAAAAAAAAAAAAGTGATATGTAAGAGAAGTGACTTTTGTTTTAAAAACTAAACCTCAAGCCAGGCTTGGTAGGGTGCCTCTGTAATCCCAGAGACATGAAGCTGAAGCAGAAGGATCCCAAGTTCAAGGCAAGCCTCCGTGATTTAGCAAGACCCTGTTTCAAAATAAAGACTGAAAATGGCTGGAGTTGAAGTTCAGTGGTAAAGTGCTCTGGGTTCAATCCCCAATATTGTGAAGAAAAAGAAAAAAGGTCCCAACCAACCAACGAACCTCCAGTCTCTATCTCCCATTGAGCCCCCTCTGCTGGACAAATGTGCAATTGCTTCCCCTTTAAAAAACATCTACCAATAGTTAGAAAATGCAGCAAGGATGGAGTGTTAGCCTTCCAAAACAGCTTAAAGAAGACAGATTCCAATTAGACACCTCCATCTCCAATATATATTATCCGCACCCTAAGACTAAGGCCCTCGGTGGAAGAGTAATTGGGATGAATGAGCAGAACCCCCTACACAAGCTCAGTTCTGAATTTTTACCAGGCCTAGAAATTAAAGACAATATTCCTAGTTTGGACTTTTTTTTAGCAGAGATCTCCCAAATGAAATGCTCAGCTGTCAAGATCTCTTAGGAATTGCAATACCAGGAAAAAAAAATAATAATAATGCTGGCAAACAGAGACCTGAGTTGTTGTTGTTTTTTTTTTTTTTTTTTTACCCAGGGCCTCGTGCTTACAGCAAGCACTCTACCGACTGAGCTATCTCCCCAGCCCCTGAGATTTTCTTGAGCCAAGGCTGCAAGAGCATTCACTCCCAAACTCACTCCCAAACTCACATATGAAGTACGCTGGCCTGAACAGCTCCCTGTAGGAAACTTTACCCACTGCTCTTCTGTGGAGTTCTGAAGGATGCTTGTTATACAAAGAAAGTGCTCCAAGCAGGCAGATCAGAGGAACTAAGGAGCTCATTGTCCAGGAAGTAAGTTACACAATCATGCCCACAGGATTCGCTGGTTTGGTCATTTATCTATATAGACTTTTCCAACAAGATGCAGCACAGCCCCTGGGCCAATGGCCAGTATGCTTCCCTAGAGGCATTCCTTTTCTTTTCTGTTTGTTTGGTTTGTTTTTTTTGGTGGTGCTGGGGATTGAACCCGGGCCTTGTGCATGTTAGGCATGCACTCTACCAACTGAGCTATCTCCCCAGTCCGGCATCCATTTTCTTAATGGTAAACATTGTAATTGTCTTTTTCTTTCCCACTATTGCATAGTGATTAATAGTAGGTGTAGTGATTACTGGTAGGTATTGCTAATCAATTAAAATTGGGAAATTATTATGATTAGTAAATATACAAGGAAATGTATCTTACAATTGATGCTTTCTGTATGCATGGGTATTTGGGAACATTTGATGTTAGAAAAAATTCAATGAATCAATAAAGTTAGATGAACATGCCTTGTTCAGCAAAATTCTGGGGGATGTACAAATAATTAAAAAACAGATTGTACCACTTGACAAATTTTTAAATCACAAGAGAGAGAGGGAAGAAGATTATGGCTAAGATCCTTGCACTGAAGTTCTTCCCTGTAAACAGAATGAAATGCAATGAACACAGATGCTCGAAAGAGAGTAGGTCCTGCACCTGCAAAAAACACCAGTGTTCATGAATCTGTCCTGATCCTTCCACAATTTGAGGCTTTGCTCAAGCCCAAATATGCATAAGGTAGCAGCAGGTGGCAGTTATATGTATTATTTGGTTCACTGATGACAAAACCAAAACAAGACCTAGCCTGAACTAGAAAACTACGCATCCCTGGAGATTTTGTACTTGGGGAATAGCTATGTCAGGATGTTGCCTCTGGATACTACTGGACATGACTTTGGATTTCTTTTTTTCTGTGGGAATAAAAGAAGTTGTAGTTGCCTTTGAAGTTGTTGGATCATACACAGTGGGGTCAGCTTAGGGGGGATTGGGATGACAGTGTGTGTGCCGATGTACATGTGTATATGCACTGGCCTGTCTGGCCTGAATGTACTGCAGACCTTTGGGGGTACTCTTTGTCATGAATCTTCACCCTCTCCTTTTTAGATACTGTCCTCCAATTCTTGGTATGGATATCAGTGGTCATATTTGAGTTTTTTGTGTGTCTAAGATCTAAGAGGGTGAGTTTTAATATTTTGATTTCTTAATTACATTGTGGTCAGAGAATGTGGTTTGGGTGATATCGATTATTTATTGAAGCATGTTTGTGGCTGAGTAAGTGGTCAGTGTTTTAAAAATATCCCATGAGGGTGTTTGAAAAAAAAATGTGTGCTTTCAAAATTGCTGACTGCAGGGTTCTATATAAATTCAATAGATGAAGGTAGTTAATTGTGTTGCTCAAATCTAAATTTTCTGTGCCCTGGTAAATTACCGGTCTGTTTGATCTGAATTACTGACAGTGTGTTAGACAACTTTTTTTGCGGGGGTAGAAGTACTGGGGATAGAACCCAGGGGTGCTTTACCACTGAGACACATCCCCATCCCTTTTTATTTTTTTATTTTAAGACAGGGTCTTGCTCAATTGCTTAGAGCCTCACTAATTTGCTGATGCTGGCCTCATATTGCGATCCTTCTGCTTCAGCCTCCCTAGTTGCTGGGATTACAGGTGAGTGCCACCATGCCCAGCTTGTTAGTCAGCTTTCCATGACTGTTACAAATACCTGAGATAACCAATTTACAAAAGAAAACGTTTCTTTTGATTCACGGTTTTAGAAGTTTCAGTTCATGATCAGTTGATCGGGTTGATTTTGGGGGTGTGGTGGCACATCATGCCAGAAGCATGTGGCAAAGTAAAACCACTCACTTCATAGCTAGACGAAAAAAAAAAAAAAAAAAAAAAAAAAAGCAAGGAGGAGCCTAGTGTCCCCAAATCCCCTACAATGGCTTGTCCCCAATGACCTAAACCATCTCACTAAGTCTCAGTTCTCAAAGCTTCCACCACCTCCAATAACACCATAGGCTAAGGACCAAGTTTTTAATATATGGACTTATGGGACACTTAGCCACACCAGAGCAGAGATGTTTAATCCCCATCAGGATGGTAAATTCCTGAATTTCTCCTGATAATTCTGTCAATTTTCCCTCTATATTCACCATATTACATATACTTTAGAACTGTTATATTCTCTTTGAACATTTTATTGATATATATATAAGATCCTTTTTCCTATAGTAATGCTTTTTGCTTAAAGGATAGTGTGCTTGATATTAATATAGTTACACCAGATTTCTTTTCCTTAGTATTTTCTTTTTACATTCAACTTTTCAGTGCCTTTTGCTTGTGTGTGTAGTACTGAGGATGGAACTCAGGGGTACTCAACCATTGAGTTACATCCCCAGTCCTTTTTATTTTATTTTGAGACACTGCTAAATTGCCCAGGTTGGCCTCGAATTTGCAATCCTCCTGCCTCAGCCTTCTAAATCTTTGGGATTACAGGTGTACATCACTGTGCCTGGCCTCAGTGCCTTAGGTTTGAAACGTTTCTCATAAACATATATAACTGGAAGTATTGCAACCAACTATCCACACTCCTATCATCAAAGACAAATTACTCTTTCCTGCTAAAAGTATTGCCTTAGAAATCCTTCCTTCCTTCCTTTCTTTTATTTATTTATTTATTTATCTATCTATCTATCTATCTATCTATCTATCTATCTATCTATCTATCTATCTTTTGGTAATGGGGATTGAACCCACGGGTACTTACCACTGAGCCACATTCCCACCCTTTTTTTATTTTATTTATTTTGAGACAGAATCTCACTAAGTTACCCAGGCTAGACTTGAACTCCTGAGCTCAAATGATCCTCTCACCCAGCTTTTGGAGTTAGTTGGGTCTTCAAGTGTGAGACACAATGCTCGCTTATTCTTTCTCCTTTATCATCTATTTTTTTTCTTCATTCTGATCAACACAAATAATAATGTTATTTCTTTTTATCTTAAAAATTTGTCTAGAGCTTTGTTGTATGCTACTCAGGAGGCTGAGACAGGAGGATCACAAGTTCTAGGTCAGCCTGGGCAATTTAAACATTGTGCTGGGCGCAGTGGCACACACCTGTAATCCCAGTGACTTGGGAGGCTGAGGCAGGAGGATCAAGAGTTCAAAGCCAGCTTCAGTGGCTGGGGAGATAGCTCAGTCGGAGGAGTGCTTGCCTTGCAGGCACAAGGCCCTGGGTTTGATCCCCAGCACCCAAAAAAAAAAAAAGCCAGCCTCAACAATTTAGCAATGCCCTAAGCAATTTAGCAACATCCTGTCTCTAAATAAAAAAGGCCTGGGGATTTGGCTCAGTGATTGGGTGCCCCTGGGCTCAATCCCCAGTACCATAAAAAAAATTAAAAAAAAAAAAGACAGTGCCTGAAAATAAAAAATAAAAAAGGGCTCAGTGGTAGCGCACTTGCCTAGCATGCGCCCAATCCCTAGTACTACTAAAAGAAAGGAAGGAAGATTCACTTGACCCCCTCATCCTCTTTTAGTTTTGGCCTCATTCTGTTCTCCTTTACTACAAAATTCCTCAAAAGAATAATATTCAGTCCTCTCCTCTCATTCTCTTATTTTTCTCTTTCTCAGGTTTTTATTTATAATTTTATATTATATTTTTAAATAACCTGTTTTTTTCCCAGAAGCAATACACAAACGCTGTAGAAAATCAGAAAATTAGATGAGCAAAAATAATAAAATGGAAGTATAAAATCTTCGCCATGCTGAGAATATCAATGTTAATAACTTGGTACTTCAGTAATAACTGGATCATTTATATATTGGTATTATTAAATTAATAGGATTTGGTGGGGGCTGCTGCTGGAGATCAAACCCAGGGCCTCACACCTGCTAGGCAAGCACTCTACCACTGATCTATATCACCAAGCATGCATGGGATTTTTAAAATCAATGAGATTATATTGTAATACCTCTTTATAACTTCTTTTCATCAATCATCTCCCCATTTTCAAATCAGAAATTTTTAAGTGTTATATGATCTAATGCTTATACCATATTCAATTTTTCCCAATGATCCCAGAAATGTTCATATCAGTATCCAACCTACGGCACCTGGTCTTCCAGCATTGTCTCCTTCTTCATGACACTAATTTATTGAAAGGACTTGATTAGATGTTTTTTTGTTTGGTTAGGTGATTGAACCCAGGGGCACTTAACCACTGAGTCACATCCCCAGTCCTATTTTAATTTTTTGAGACAGGGTCTCACTAAATTGCTTAGGGCCTTGCTAAGTTGCTGAGGCTGGCTTTGAACTTGCAATTCTTCTACCTCAGCCTTCCCAGCTGCTGGGATTACAGGCATGTGACGCTACCTCTGGTCTTTAACAATCCCATTCCTGAGGACAGAGCCCTCATTACTTAAACACTTCCCCAAGTCCCCACCTCCTAAGATCATCACCTGGGAGTTAGGTTTCAATATATGAACTTGGAGTCAAGGACTCCTACGTTCAGACCATAGCATAGATGGTAAATGATGCTGTATATTTCATATTGCAACTCACACAAAACACAATATTTCGTTGGGCAGGGTGGCACATGTCTGAATGTCAGTGACTTAGAAGACCAAGACAGGACAGTCTCAAATTCAAGGCCCGCCTCAGAAATTTTGTGAGACCCTCAGCAATTTAGTGACTTACTGTCTCAAAATAAAAACCTAAAAGCAGTAGGGCTGTATCTCAGTGATAAGTGCTCCTAGATCTAATCCCCAGTACCACAAAAAGTAAAATAAAAAAATAAAACAATTGTGATAACACTTTAGGCCACTGGTTCAGGTCTGAGGACAGCCTAGTCCCCCTACTGCAAATTGTATTCCCCCTTGTAACTAGAAAGTAATTTCTGCATTGTTACTTTAGCATTACATAAATGTCCAATTCCTCACCTGCTCATTTGCCTGGTTTTAAACTAACAATCCTTGCCTGAATCAATCATTTGTTAAGGTTTACAAAATAATGTTCAAATTCTGCATTATCCTGTTAAGTTTCTAATCACTGGAATTTAATCGATTATCCTAAATTACAGTTCCTAATGGAAAGACAAAACCAGAGATTATTTTCTTTTAATTATCAATTGTTGATGTCAGTTAAACTGTGGTCCATAGCCGTGTCCTTGAACCCCGTGCAGTCAGGGTCACCCTCGCTGATCCCTTGAAACTCCTCTTGTCAAGTTCACCCGTGCATCCAGAAGTCAGATCTAGTTCTCATACAACTTGACCTACCAGAAGCATTGGAGGTGTTGATCACTCTCTCATCCCTGAAACACTTTGTGTATTTGTCATTCAAGTCGCCACCTTGTCCGCTGCTTCACTAGCTATTCCTTCTCAGACCCCCTTGCTAGTTCTCATTTCCCTGACTTCTTAACTTTGGGATGCCCAGGCTGGGGATGTAGCTCAATGGTAGATGCTTGCTTAACATGGGCAAGGCCCTAGGTTCAAATCTCAACACTAAAATAAATTTAAATATGTGTGTGTGTGTGTGTGTGTGTGTGTGTATACACATATACACATAGGTGCTCCCTCCTTGAACTTTTTTTTTTTTTTTTTTTTTGCACTTCTGGGGATTGAACCCAGGGTGCTTTAGCACTGAGTTACTGATAGCCCCAGTCCTTTCTTAAATGTTGAGACAGGTGTCATTAAGTCGAATTTGTAATCCTGCCTCCACCTCCAGAGTCACTGGGATTATAAGCACGTGCTAACATGTGTAGCCAGTCCTCTTTGGACTTTTCTACGTACATTGATTCCTCCTCACCCTTAACCTTGAAGCAAAAGATGCACCTTTATAGTAAGTATATGTTTGATTCTTCAAAGTAAATGAAACACATATCCACTATATATCATTCAGAAAATGCACAAAGGGAAAAAAAAAAATCATCTCTTACCTTATAACCTGAAAACTCAGAGGAAACCATTCTCAGATATATTTTTCAGATTTTCGGTTCTTCTTTCTGTCTTTTACTATTTGCCATCAGAAAGCATTTATGTATATAGGTATTATTTATTATTATGTATGTAGGTATTTATTATAGTGATATATGTGTGTGTGTGTGTGTGTGTGTGTGTACTACATGCATATATATATATATACATAAAATTGTGGTAAAATAGACATAACAAATCTACCATTTGAACCATTTTTAAGTGTACAGTTCCGTGGCATTGAGTATATTCACATTGTTTTATACCTGAAAAAACATACTTGTAAATCTTTTTAAAATACTGAATAAGTCCCATACTATACAATTTGTACAATATGAAAGTTTTTAGTATGTTTACAGAGTTGTGCATTCATCACCACAATTGGCTTAGAACATTTTATCATCCCCAAAATAACTCCCGTTCTCATTAGCCTTCCCTGCCCCCCACCTCAAGCTTGGCAACCATGAACTGACTTTCTGTCTATAGATTTGCCTATTTTAGACATTTCCTAAAAATAGAATCATACAATATGTAACCTTTTGTGTCTGGAATCTGTTACTAAGCATGTTTTCAAGGTTCATCTGTGTTGCAGCATACATCAGTATTTCATTCTTTTTCATGACCAATAGTCCATTATATGAATTTGGCATATTTCATTGATCTATTTTTCAGTTGATGAAAATTTGAGTTGTTTCTACTGGGGCTATTATGAATAATGTTGCTATGAAATTTGTGCACAAGTTTGTTTTGTTTTTGTTTTTGCGGTGCTGGGGATTGAATCCAGGGCCTTCTGCTTGTGAGGCAAGCACTCTACCAACTGAGCTATATCCCCAGCCCTGCACAAGTTTTTTCATGGAAATATATTTTTATTTCTCTTACATTTTTAGTCTAGATATGTATATTATGGTGGTTTTATGTATAACACTTTGAGAAACTACTATTTTCTCAAGCATCAGGATCATTTCGCACTCCTACCATAAATGCTTAAGGGTTCTGATTTCTCTACATCCTCAGCAACACTTATTCCTGTCTTTAAAAAATTTTTTTTTAAATTTGTTGATACTGGGGATTGAACCCAGGGGTGTTTTACCATGAGCTACATCCCCAGCCCTTTGTGTGATATGTTTTTATTTTGAGACAGGGTCTTGCTAAGTTACTTAGGGCCTTGCTAAGTTGGCCTCAAACTTGCAATCCTCCTGCCTTAGCCTCCTGAGTCACTGGGATTGCAGGCATGTGCCACCAAGCTGGCTTAACTGTCTTTTTAAGTACAGTCACCCTGGTAAGTGTAAAGTGATATCTCATTGAAATTTCAATTGCATTTTCCAGAAGTCTGACTTTGAATATCGTTTCCCATGCTTACCTAAACAGATCTTTTGCTCTTTCTTTTTTCATTTTTATTTTTTATTTTGGCAGCAGTGGGGACAGAACAAGGTCTTGAATATGCTAGGCAAGTGCTCTACCACTGAGCTACACCCCTAACCCCTCATTCATTTCTAAAATTGGGTTATTTGTTTTTTATTATCATTATTGAGTTGTGGTGGTTCTTCACATAATCTAGATAAAAGCCCCTTTTCAGATATATAATTTGCAAAATATTTTTCATTCTGTCCTTCTCTCTCTCTCTCTCTCTTTCTCTCTCTCTCTTTTTAATTAGATCTTTGTGGACATACTACTTGGGCTCATCCCGACAAACAAAGACATGCTTGGAAATCAATTTCAGTTCATTGTCCCTTTTCCCTCCTGCCCCCCACCTCCTCCCTCTACTCTACTGGACTTTCTTTCACTTTGTCCTTTTACTTTCTCGATGATTTTTTTTTTCCTTTTTTGCAGTACTGGGGACTGATCTCAGAACTTTGCATACAGTAAGCTAGCCCTTTACCACTGAGCTACATCCCAGCCCTTATACTATTGAGGTAGGTCTCCCTAAAGTGCCCCGGTTGGCCTCAAATTTGTGATCCTCCTGCCTCAGCCTCCTGAGTAGCTGGAAATACAGGTGTGCAACCTAGCTCCGAGCACAAAAGTCACTAGTGTTGATGTTGGTCATTTTTTCTTTTCTTTCTTTCTCTTTTTGCTTGTGTTTGGTGTTATATTTAAGAAAGCATAGTCTAGTCCAAGATTACAAAAATATACACCTATATATTCTTCTAAGAGTTTTATAGTTTTGGTTCATATTTAGTCTGTGACTCACTTTGAGTTAGTTTTTGTATTTGGTCCGAGGTCGGGGTCTAACGTCATCCTTTGGTATCATTTGTTGAAGTGACAAAGTGACTATTCTTTACCCTATTGAGTTTGTCTTGGAACCCTTGTTGAAAATGAATTGAATAGGGTTGGGGGATGTAGCTCAGTGGTAGAGTGCTTGCCTAGCATGTGCAAAGTCCTAGTTTAAACCCCAGTGTGGAAGGAAGAAGGAAGATGAATTGACTGTAAGCCAGGGAGTTTGCTTCTGGACTCCCACATCTAGGATCTAGGTGTCTATGCATATGCCAACACCATGCTTCTGTCTTCATTACTATAGTTTGTAATAAGTTTTGAAATTGGGAGTGTGAGTCCTTCAACTCTGTTCTTCTATTTTTCAAGATTATTTTGTCTATTCAGCATCCCTCAAATTTTTGTACAAATTTTAGATATCAACTCTTCAACTTCTGCAAAGAATCCAGCTGGGGTGAAGTTGCAAATTGGTGCAGCCACTTTGGAAAGCAGTGTGGAGAATACTCAAAAAACTTGGAATGGACTCACCTTTTGAACCAGTTATCCCGCTCCTCGGTTTATACCCAAAGAACTTAAAATCAGCATATGACAGTGATGCAGTCACATCAGTGTTTATAGCAGTTCAGTGCACAATAGGTAGATTGTGGAACCAACCTAGATGCTCTTCAGCAGATGAATGGATAAAGAAACTGTGGTATATAGACACAATGGAATATTACTCAGCCATAAATAAGAATAATATTATGGTATTTGCAAATAAATGGATGGAATTGGAGAATATCATGCTAAGTGAAATAAGTCAATACCAAAAAACCAAAAGCCAAATGTTTTCCCTGATAAGTGAAGAATAATATATAATGGTGGTGGGGGTGTGGGGAATGAAAGAAGAATGGAGGAACTTTAGATTATGTAGAAGGAAATGAGGGGGTATGAAAAATGGTGGAATGAGACAGACATCATTACCCTATGTACATGTATGATTATAGGAATGGTATGAATCAACATCCTGTACAACCATAGAAACGAAATGATGTACCCCATTTGTGTACAATGAATCAAAATGCAGTCTGTAAAAAATTAAAAAATAAATAATTTTTTAAAAACATTTATTATACTTGTTAATTAAAGCATTTCTCAAAAAAAAAAAAAAAAAAAAAAGAATCCAGCTGGGATTTTGATAGATATTGCTTTAAATTTATAGATCAACTTGGGGAATACTATCATCTTAACAAGGCTAAGCCTTCTAATTCATAACCACGGGATAAAGTTTCATTTATTTAGTTTGTTTTGTTTTGTTTTGGCGGTACTGGGGATTGAGCCCAGGAGTGCTCTACTACTGAATTATATCACCAGCCCTTTTTATGGATTTTGAGACAGACTTTCAACTAAATTGCCAAAGCTGGTCTCAAACTTAAGACCCTTCTGTCTGAGTCTCCTGAGCAGCTGGGCTTACAAAACTGCACCACCATGCCTGGATTGTAGTTTTCTTTTCTGGTGATGTTAATGTCTGGTTTTAGTATATAGGTAATAAAAGCATCATAGAATGAATTACAAAGTACATACTCCTACCTTTTATAAGAGTTTGTGAAAGACAGGCACGATGGCTCATGCCTGTAATTCAAGGACTGATGACAATTTTTTTTAAATTTTTTTGTACCAGGAATTGACACAGGGACACTTTACCACTGAGCTACATCCCCAGCCCTTTTTGTTTTTTGAGACTGGGCCTCACTCAGTTGCTTAGCACCTCAAACTTGAGCTCTTTTTGTCTCAACCTCCTGAGTCACTGGGATTACAGGCATGTGCCATCATGCCCGATGATAATTCTTCTTTAAATGTTTGGTAGAAAGGTTGAGGTTTTAGCTCAGTAGTAGAGCACTTGCTAGCAAGTGCAAGGCCCTGGCATGATTCCCAGAACCAGGAGAAAAAATCTAAATGTTTGGTAGCATTTATAGCAAGCCATATTGGTCTGGACTTCGCTTTGCAGGAAGTTTTTGGATTACTAATTCGGCCTGTTTACTGCTACAGATCTGTTGAGATTTTCTATTTCTTCAAGTCAGTTTTCCTAGTTCGTGTCTTTCTAGGATTTGTACATGTTATCCAAGTTGTTTCATTTTTTTGGCATACAAGTGTTCATAATATTCTCTAATAATTCATTTTCATTCTATAAGGTCAGTTGTGATGTTTTCTCTTTCACTCCTATTTTTAGTAATTTGAGTCTTCCCTGTTTTTCTTGGTTCCTCTAAGTAAAAGTTTGCTAACACTGTTAACGATTCAAAGAAACTGGGCATGGTGGTGCCTGCCTGTAATCCCAGCAACTCAGGAGGCTGAGGCAGAAGGATCACAAGTTCAAGGCCCTGAGCAACTTAGTCCAAAAAAAAAAAAAAAAAAAAAAGAGCTAGGGTTGTAACTCTTGTAACTCAATGGAAAGCATCCCTGGGTTCAGTTCCCCATTTCAAAAAGCAACAACAAGGGCTGGGGAGGTAGCTCAGTCGGTAAAGTGCTTGCCTTGCAAGCATAAGGCAGTGGGTTCGATTCCCAGCACAACACACACACAAAAAAAGCAACAACAATAAAAACACGGGGTGCTGAAACCCAACTATAGCTGGACATTATTAAGGATTCTGTCTGTAGTCCCAGCTATTCCAGAGGCGAGCCAGGAATGGCTTGAGACTAGGAGTTTGAGGCCAGCTTGGACAATGTAGTGAGAACCCTGTTAGAAAAAAAGTAAATAAACAAAAAAGAAAGGGTAGCACATACCTGGAGTCCCAGAGACTTGGGAAGCTGAGGCAGAAGGACCACAGACTTGAGGTCAGCCCCAGTCATTCAGTGAGGCCCTCAGCAACTTGGCAAAAATTAAAAGTAAAAGGACAGGAGATGTAACTTAGTCCCTGGGTTCCACCCCCAGTACCAAAAGAGAGAGGGAGGGAAGCAGGGAAGAAAGAAAGAAATCAACTACAGATTAAGCACACATGGCCTGGAAACCTCCTAAATCCAAGAAGCTTTCAGAGTTGATATGATGCCACAAGTAAGAAACTCCCCACCTGACTCGTGTTTATATTTCACATTCACTTTACACACATAGCCCAAAGGGGATCAGTCAACATGCATGCACACACCAGGTGTAGTGGCGCACGCCTGGAAATCCTAGTGGCTCCAGAGGCTGAGGCAGGAGGATCGAGAGTTCAGCCTCAGCAACAGTGAGGTGCTAAGCAATGCGTGAGACCCTGTCTCTACATAAAATACAAATAGGGCTGGCGACGTGGCTCAGTGGTTGAGTGCCCCTGAGTTCAATTCCCGGTATTGCCCGCCCCCCCCCCCCCAAAAATGCAGGTACACTAAAAATACTGCATAAGATTACCTTTGGGCTATGTGTATAAGGCATATATGAATATTAAAAGAAATGTTCAAGTTTAGTCTTGAGTCCCAGCCCTAAAATATCTCATTATGTATATGCAAATGTTCCAAAACATGAAATCCAAAACCCTTTGTCCCAAACATTTCAGATATAGAATACTTAAACAGTATTATTGTTGTCTATTTTTCCCTTCAATTCTTTCAGCTTTGCTTCATGACGTTTGGGCCAGCCTTATTAGGGCCAATTATGTCTTCCTGACCAATCTCTTTCTCAACCCACCATATGCCCACTCATGGCAACCTCGGTTTAATATTACATGTCTACTGGTCATTTTATGTTCTCACTTTGTTCAGAGTGCCTAAGGACAGACTTTCTTTTTCTTTGTGGTACTGGGAAGTGAACCCAGAGCTACATCCCCAGTCCTTTTTGTTTTTAAATCTTGAGGCAGGGTCTTACTAAGTTGCTGAGGCTGTCCTCAAACTTGAGGTCTTTCTGCCTCAGCTTCCCAAGACACTGGGATGACAGATGTGCATCACTGAGCATGGATTAAATTTGCCAATTTTGAATATATGCTATACAGATATTGTGACAAATATGTATGTGAAAAAAAATTGAGGCATGTACACAAAATCAGGAATGATCCACATGAAGATAAACTTGTTCAAGAGCAGTAACAAAAGGGGAAACTTCAGTGACCAGCCACCTGTGCCTGGCATTTATCTATTTCTGAAAGGTAGGTGGCATTAATCTTATTGTATGGGTTTCCCAGTTTCATGGAATAGTAAAGAGCTTGTGCTTTGAATTCAATCTGAGTGCAAATGTTAACTTCACCTCCTACCAAATATACTAATCTGTGAAAGATTATTCTACAAAATGGGGAAATATGTAATGGGGATAAAAATTCCTATCTCAAAGATTATTATAAGGATTAAATTATATTAAAGTCTTCCCTTATCTTCAGGAGATCTGTTCCAAGACCCCCCAATGGAGCCCTGAAACCACAGAGAATACTAAACCCAATATTCAAAGACTTGAATATCACAACTGTCAATCTGGTTATGATAACCTAAACCACTATTAAATAACTAACAACGGGGACAGCCTGTACTGGACAGCCCTAGGATGGATAAAGGGATGATTCACATCAAGTGCAGGACAAGGAAGGACAGCGCAAGATTTCATCACAAACCTCAGAATAGCATGCAAATTTAAAACTTAGAAATTGTTTCTGGCATTTTCCATTTAATATTTTCAGAACAGGTGGTCATAGCAACTGAAACCTTGCAGAGCAAAACCAAGGTTAAGGGGGACTACATAATAGGTGAAAGCACATAGCACACAGCTTCTCATATGGTGAAGTTTTAATGAAGAGCAGCTTATAAATACAAAGCCAAGAGACACTTGATAATGTGCTCAGAGGTATATACCAGTTATAGGGTGAAGCTCTAGTGGGAATTTCATATGGTGTGATTTCAAAATTCTGCACTCTTTCCATTGATACCATACTGGCAGAATATTTGAAGTCAGTCTCTATATATTATTTTTTGCAGTACTGGGGATTGAACCCTGGGCACTTTACCAATAAACTACATTCCCAAGCCCCTTTTAATTTTGAAATGGGGTCTCACTAAATTGCTGAGGCTACCCTTGAACTTTTTTTTTTTTTTTTTTTGTGGCGCTGGGGAATGAACCCAGGGCCTTGTGCTTACGAGGCAGGCACTCTACCAACTGAGCCATGTCCCCAGCCCTACCCTTGAACTTTTGATCCTTCTGCCTCAGCTTCCCAAGTTTCTGGGATCACAGGAGTATGCACCACACCCAGCTAGACCAGAGTTCTGACTTTCCAGATCAGTGTAGTTCTTCATATCTATTATAAACTTAATAGTGCTTATAGAAATATACTCCTATAGAGGGATAAGAGGGGTGAGAGGGGTGGGGGGAGAAAAAATATAACAGAATGAATCAAAAACTATCACCCTAGGTAAATGTATGATTACACAAATGGTATGCCTCTACTTCATGTACAAACAGAGAAACAAGATGTATCCCATTTGTTTACAATAAAAATGAATTTAAAAAAATAAAAAATAAATATACTCATACTCAGATGGGCATGGTGGCACACGCCTGTAATCCCAGTGGCTTGGGAGGCTGAGGAAGGAGGATCACAAGTTCAAAGTTAGCCTCCGCAACTTGGTGAGGCCCCAAGAAACTCAGCAAGACCCTGTCCCTAATAAAATATTTAAAAAGGCCTGGAGATACGGCTCAGTTGTTAAGCACCCCTGGGTTCAATTCCTGTTACAAAAAAAAAAAAAAACAAAAAAAAAACATACACACACACATACACTCATACTCATAGAAATATAAATCAACTTATTAACAATTAGCTTTATATATTTTCTTTTAGTCCTTTTTTTTTTTTTTTTTTTTTTTTTTTTTTTTTTTTTGGTACTGAAAATTTAATCCAAGGGCTTTACCACTGAGCTACATCACCAGCTATTTATTTTCTTTTTGAGTCAGGGTCTCCTTTCAGAGGCTGCTTGGAAATTACAATCCTGCCTTAGTCCCTGGAGTAGCTGGGATTATAAACTTGCACCACTGAACAGGCCTCTTCCCATCTTTTTTCCATATATACTTTTTCACAATGCTATAGTTTTGCATTGTCCACATCTTACATCATGAAACTTTTCTCAATTTAATACTGTTCAAAACATACTCTTATGCACAGTGGGGCAGGCCTGTAATACCAATGAATGGGGAGGCTGGAGCAGGAGGATGTCAAGTTTGAGGCCAGTCTGAACAATTTAGGGAGCACTGTCTCGAAATAAAAAGTAAAGAAAGAAAAAGGACTGGGAGTGTTACTCAGTGGTAAATCACCCTTGGATTCAATTCAAGGCTCCGAAGGAAAAACAAGAGCAGTGGCCAGCAAATAGGGAGGCAGAAGCAGTTAGGATCACAATTTTTAGGTGAGTCTCAGCAACCAGTGAGACCCTGTCTCAAAAGGGTTTGGGATGTAGCTCCACACTAAAGCACCCTTGGGTTCAACGCCCAGTACCAAAAAAAATATAAAAGAAAAATAAACTAAAGCACGAGTTGTTTTTGTGGTGGGCTGGCAGATCTGGCTCCAAGGGAATGTTGTGGGCCAGACTGTGAGGGAGATGACTGGACAGACTGTTTTGTTCTGAGACTCCATGTTTTGTGGGAAATAAGCTTCTCGCATGGGGACGCCCACCACTGTGCCCATCAGCGGTTGCTTAGCATGACATGGTTGGCAATACAAAATGACAATTCTTATGTAATGAAAGGTTGCTCTCTTTTGATTCCTATTGCTCCTAGGCAATGTGCCATGTGAACAGTGATTGTGTGGATGTTGGTGACCATTCTTTGGTTTGTACCTGGGTGGGGGTCATTTTGACCCACTTCCCCCTCTGTTGATGATCTCATGATGTTAGTTTGTGGTTTGAATCAAGGCAGCAGACACTTGTGATTGATGAGATTTTTGGTATGGGAACCCCTGTGGCCCTATGGTGGGGGCTGTCCTCCCAATAGCCATTTTTTGGGGGCATTGTGTGAGACAGTCGGTAGGCAGGCTTAATAAAGACTCTCAAATTTGGACTTCTCTGTGGTGATTGGTCTGTTCTTAAGTTGCACCCCCTAACAGTTTCCCCCCACTTTTTTTTTTTTTTTTTTTTTTGGTACTACAGATTGAACCTAGGAGCACTTTACCACTGAGGTACATCCTCAGTCTTTTTCTATATTTATTTTGAGAGAGGATCTGACTAAATTGCCAAGGTTGGACTCCAACTTGAGATCCTCCGGCCTCAGCCTCCCCAGTCACTGATAGCAGCAGAGGTTTGCTTCACTTTACCTGGCTGTTTTCATTTTCCATAACCTCTGCAGTGTCCATTCTTTTAACAGAATTTTTGCCCTTCTGTTTATTTCTTCAGGATATATTCCTAGAAGTGATATTACTGGGTCAAAGAGAATGGAGCGCTTAAAGGCTCTCAATTACTCAAGAACTGTTGGGTCAAAGAGGACAGCCCATTCAAAGTTTTTCAAATAAAAATAAACACTGCCAAACTGCTTTCAAGGAAGAATTTCTAATAATTCACCAGTAGGGTGGGAGAGTGCCTGGCTCACCTTAATGAAAAGAAAAAAAACAAAAACAAAAACTGCTTTTTCCCATTTTTAAAAAATTGGCACATTATGAATATACATAATATACGTGAAATTCGTTGTTACATATTCATACATGCATACGATATAACAATATAAGTTGGCTAATATCATTCCCCAGGATATCCCCTTTCAAAAATCTACTTTTTTTGATAAGTGCGAAATGGTGCGTTTAAAGTTTCTATTTCTTTGATTAGTAGGGCTGAATGTTCTTTCCTGCAATTCATATTTCTTCCTTAGTGGATTGCCGGTGCCTCCTTTGCTCTCATCTTTTCTACCGGGGTAGTTTTTTCCTAGAAAGCTGGTTTTACAATATAAGCTTTATTAAAAAAAAAAAAAAATCGGGTTGTTAGTCCAAAACTGCCGAACACAGGCAGAGACCCACCAAAGAGCGGTCACCACTTGTGAACTTCGCGGACTGCCCTCACTGCCCAAGACCGAAGCAGAGGTTTTTACAAATCACTAGGGTGGGAATTACTGCAAAGGCGTCGGCTCTCCGTGTATCGGAACAATTTCTCGCGGGATCTCAGCATTCCTTGAGGCCCTCCAGCTTGACTACAATTCCCAACATACAACGCGACGCGAATCCCGAACGCCCAAATGAAGGCGCGGGACCCAGCTCACGTGTTCTCTTGCGTCAGGCGTCCGGTCATCTCTCCCACGCCTTTTTCTTCAGCTACCACCTTGGTCGCCATTTTGTGCGAGAGGTTCTGGAAACTCCGAGTCCAGCCGACTCTATGGTCGAGTATTTCGGGGATCGACCAATCGTAACCCAGATCTCAGGGGAAAGCCCCGCCTTTACCCGCATAGAGGCGGGAATTGCCACGAAGCTCCTGTGGAGAGAGAGGAAGAAGCTGCAGAAAACCAATCAGAAAGGAGGATTCGATGACGTTAACCAATGGGGACACGGGGGGATTGCGACCAATGAAAGTGTAGGGACCCCGGGACACGTGGGTAGGAGAGCTGAGCGCTGGGACCAAGGGCTAAAGCTGAGGGGTGAGTCAGTCACCTTGAGCAGGGCGAGCGCTGTGGGCCAAGCAGAGGCCTCGGGGCAGTGGGAGTGCAGGTGACTAGGGGTCGGGAGTCAAGCGATCGGCAGGGTTGTAGGCTGGGCCCTGAGGAGGGGTATTTGTCCCCAGGGCTGGGAGAGACGATAGGGGATCTATAGCTATGTCAATTAATGTTAATTACCAACGGTAATAAGGGGTAAACGGCCACTGGGGTTGAGTAGACATCTGCGTAACATGGGTAGGAAGGACCTTGTTCGACATCTGCCCAGTATCCGCCTCCAGTCTTCCCGGGAGACAGTCTCCTTTCACAACATTTCTCTCCTGGGGCCTGATCTTTTATTTCGGTGTCCCTCACTTTCCCTCTGCAAACCTGCTGCGCAGAAGGTGGTGGAACCGGGAGTCCGACCCCTATTCCTCTGACCTCTAATGCCCTGAGCTCGGGTACGGTGCATGGAAGAGAGGGTCCGGAGAGGACAGGGTGGGAGATGAAGGAGACGACAAGAAGGCCGCCACTATATCCAAACAACCTGGCTCTCAAAGGAACTATTGCCTTTCTCTTTTTCTTTCTTTTTTTTTTTTTTTTTCTCTCTTTTTTTTTTTTGTCTATGCAGACTGAAAAAAATGCAGACCACCGGGGCACTGCTCATTTCTCCGGCTCTGGTAAGCTGCGGCTCCGGGGTGCCCTGTAGTGCCATGTGTGGTGTGGGAGTCATCGGTGTTTAATGAATGGACTGAGAGGAGCATGGCGTCCTGATGATGTTGGCTCCTTGGGGAGGCTGTAGGATGTGAAACAGGTAACCCTGTTTATTTGGGCCTGTAAACCAAGCTGTCTCGGCTTTGACGTGTCCTCGGAGCGTTTAGATCCGACCTTTACCCCTAGTCTGGCTCAGCCATAGCCATAACTAGACAGTCCACTTAATCAGTGATTCTTCACTTTGTGCTTTAGAATTATCTTGGGGGCTTTTAAAAATCTAATGCCCAGAATGCACCTTAGACCAATTGCAGCAGGCTGGGAGGGGGTGGAACCCCAGGATTTTTTTTTTAGAACTTCCCAGGTGATTACAGTGTTCAGCCAAGTCTGAGAACCATTGCACTAAAGAATATTTTAAGAAAAGCAGTGTTACAGAGGAATCTCCTTAGATGGCTGTACCAGAAAGCCACACCATTAAGTGTGTAGCAATGAGTAGATTTTAACAAATTTAAACAAATTTTTTGATCTGGGTACAAACCCTTCTTGGACCTGCCTTAAGATTAGCCGGAATTCTTGTTATATTCTGGGAAACTGATTGAGGTTGTTCCTAGAAGTGAACTATGGTACATATATTGTATTGTTTTGGTTTGATTTGTAATGCCTGGGATGGAATCCAGCACCTTGTACATGCTAAGCATGTGCCATACCACTGAGCTGCACCTTAGCCTGGTACATGGTTCCAAATTGTGATGGTTGCTACTGCCAAACTACGCCAGACTCTCAGGGCAGCTCTGGTGCAGGTTTGCCTGGTAGAAACAGGAATATATTACTGGAGTACATTGGAGTTTATCTGTTTATGACTTTGTTGTCATTTTTGAGAGAAGCTCATCAATGAGGATTTTTTTTCTTGCCTAATATTTGGAGACATGTCTTTCTGATTTTACAGATCCGCTGTTGCACCAGGGGTCTAATCAGGCCTGTGTCTGCCTCCTTCCTGAGTAGACCAGAGGACTCATCGAAACAGGTGAGGAAATAAGGCCCTTCTTAGAGGTCTTCTCAGACAGGGATTCTTCAGGTTGGTTCGCTTTTAGGCCTAAGAAGGAGAATTGAAGGACTATGATGCTCTTATAGTTCTGCTGCACCAAAAATGAGCATTGCAGATTAGAAACTTGGAACAATGGCGTGTGCTTAGCTCACAAAACTTCACTGACCCTGTCTGAAAATAGACCCTAAGACTAATTCCCGGTGTACTGTCTGCATTCAGAGGATTCTGTACTTGTCAGACAGTTTGCCAGCAGTTTCAGAGCTCAGGTGGGTGGGGTTAGAGAGTAGAATCAGCCATCTGTCTCAATACCACACTCTCCTTGCTCTCTCCTCCTTCTAGCCTTCCTACAGCAGCTCCCCGCTCCAGGTGGCCAGACGGGAGTTCCAGACCAGTGCTGTCTCCCGGGACATTGACACAGCAGCCAAGTTCATTGGTGCTGGGGCTGCCACAGTTGGTGTGGCCGGATCAGGGGCTGGCATTGGAACCGTGTTTGGCAGCTTGATCATTGGCTATGCCAGGTAAGTTTGGGTGGCCTAAAGCATCTCCCACTGTAAGTTCTATCCTATTTGGGCAAAGCTTCAGCAGGAGGCACTCCCTACAGGAGCCTTCAGGTTGATTTCATCACCTCCCATTTTTTCCAGTGACCTCTAAACCAGAATTTAAATATGTGTCCAACCTGGCCCTCTTGGACTAGCCAGATTGTTACTTTGCTTGTCTACCAAATCCCCAGGATACATGCAGGCTAGACCCTCGCAGTCATAACACACCCCTTCACCTCACCCTCCTTTGCCCTCCACCCCCACCCACACTCTCATTTTTACCTCTCCCTGGGTTGGCATTGATCTCTGTCCCTGACAGGAACCCGTCTCTCAAGCAACAGCTCTTCTCCTATGCCATTCTGGGCTTTGCCCTGTCTGGGGCCATGGGGCTCTTCTGTTTGATGGTCGCCTTCCTCATCCTCTTCGCCATGTGAGGCTCCGTGGGGGGTCACCTACCCCTCCCTGCTGCTTCGACTCAACTCCATTCCTGGTGCTGGAGTGTGCCGAGCTGTACCATTAAACAATGTTTCTCTAAACCCATGCCTCTGCCTCTGTCCTTTGACCTTGGGGAGAACCTGGTGGAAAGGTGGGAAGAGGGACGTGGGTCAGCCATTGGTAATTAGGAAGTCCCTAGGGCTTCCTAATTACCAATTAGAGAGAATCACCACTGCCACAACAGTGGGAACATGGAAGATTCTCATCTCACAGAGGAATGTGGATTTGTCCACGTCATAATGATACTTTTTTTTTTTTGGTAACACAGATTGAACCCAGGGGTGCTTAACCACTGAGCCACATCCCCAGCCCTCTTTATATTTTTATTTAGAGACAGGGTCTCATTAAGTTACTTAGCACCTTGATAAGTTGCTGAGGCTGACTTTGAACTTACAGTCAGTCCTACTGCCCCAGCCTGCCAAGCCCCTGGGATTAGAGGTACATGCTTCCACACCTGCTTGTACTCGAGTGTTTTACAGCAACAGTTTTATGAATTATAAGCATACCCATTAAAACCAGTTTCATAAATGGGAGAACCATGCTTAGAGAAGCAAAATCACTTATGCAAAGTCACAGGGCTGATAAGAGGCAGAATCCCCAGTTCTTCCTAGTTCAGCCTAACTCATTATTAATTAGTTAACTTGCTTTGGTTGGGGCAGGGGGTGGCTACTGGGGATTGAACCCAGGGCTTTTTTACCCCTGAGCTATATCCCCAGCCTTTTATTATTTTGAGATTGGGTCCCACTAAGTCCGCTGAGACCAGCCTTGAACTTTGAAATCCTCCTGCCTTAGTCTCCTAAGTTGCTGAAATTACAGGCATACACTTCTGTACCCAACAAGGAAGATACAACTAAACTGATGATATCAATCAATAACTGCCAAGATTTTTGTTTTGAGGCAGGGTCCCACTGTCTCTGACCCAGGTGGCCTCGACTCCAGCAGTCCTGCCTCACTCCACTGTGCCCAGCTAGCTCTTATAGCCCTAGCAGGAGTAAGCCATGGACAAAATAATGCAGAAGTGCTTAGGGGACATGATTTGTGTAAAATTGGATGGTTTCAAAGGGAGTAGTAGTAACTTATGAGACCCATTTTGTAAGAATCTTGTACCTCAATTACTGCAAAACTTCTGTGAAATAGTGAATCCAAGAACTTTCTTAATTAGTGTTAAGAACACCTTCCAAGCTGAGCACAGTGGTATGTTCCTGTAATCCCAGTGACTCCAGAGGCTGAGGCAGAAGGATTGCAAATTTGAGGACAGCTTCAGCAACTTAGACCCTGTCTCAAAATAAAAAGGACTAGGACAATAACTCAGTGGTAAAGTGCCTCTGGATTTACTCCTCAGTACCAAAAGAGTTAAAATACACAGAAAGACTAGGAACAGGGCTGTAAATCAGTGGTAGATCTTGCTTGCATGTGCTTGGCATGGCACAGGGGCCTGAGTTCAATCCCTAGCACCCTCCTCCCTGCCAAAAAAAAAAAAAAACAGTGGATTCATTGTACGTGCAATTTAAAGGACAGTCCTACAAATACTTAGGCACCAAGCTGCTTCCTAAGGACCTTGGGGGGATGCAAAAGAAATCTAAAAGGTTCTTGCTCTCAAGGATTTTTGGGCCATCAACAGACTGGAAACAACGCTACGGAAGCTATGTGCTTACAGAAATGTCAGTAAGGAGAAGCAAGGGAAGTTAGCATTAGATATAATAACATGGGCTGACATTTGAGCATTTGTCTGGCACAGTGCTGAAGCCCTTTCCAAGATTAACTTCACATTCCAAGGAACAAGATATTTTATGGATAAATGGAGGGAAAGCTCAGAGAGGTGAGGCATCCTGCCTAAAGTTACACAGCTTGGCTGGTAAGCTGGGATTCAAACTCCAGAACTTGTTTTCTTATCACTATTTGATTCATTGGAGTTTGCCCAAGTTAAGTGACTTGTCCAAGGTCATACAGCATGTCAGCAATTCCAATCCAAGCCCATTTGACAGTCAATCAATAATCATGGCCTTTCCACTTTTAAGATTTCTCAGTCTTTGCATATTTGGGGCCAGGTTAATTCACTTTTGGATGAGAAGTGTTCTGCACAGTGTATGTTTAGCACCATCCCATGTTTCTACGCCCTAGATGCCCATAGCAACTAATCCCACCCCCAGGTTGTGACAACCAATTGACAAATGTCATATTAACAGATGTCCCCTGGCTGAAAGGCAAATTAACCACCCAGTGAGAACTAGTGGTTATCAATCTACTGCTTCTGTTAGCTTCTTTAAGTTACTCAAGTTTGCCTACAGAGCCCAGGAATCTCAAGGCCAAGGAAAAGGAATGGGACTGAGTTTAGAGTGACAGCTATGTGTTACCAAGGGAGCAATGGATTAACTGGTAATGCTGTTCACAAATGGAACACCATACCCTTTGGGATATTACATTGGCATTCTTGTGAGGTCACTTGCTCTGGATGGTAATCAAGAACAGCCCCAGGGAAGGGATTGCCTTTTCGTTACTGTGAAGTGCCAGGAATCTATTTTTTTTTTTTTACCAAGAGGCTGGTAAGGAATCTCCCTTTGAGACTTCAATCAGCCTTGGAATTCCTAGACTTAAAACCCAAATTGGGCCACATGCATTGGTAAATGCCTGTAATTCCAGCAATTTCTGAGGCTGAGGGAGGAGGATCAAGGTGCAAGGCCAGCCTCAGCAATTTAGCAAGGCCTAAGCGACTTAGTGAGACCCTCTCTCAAAAATAAAAAATAAAAGGGCTAGAGATGTAGCTCAATAGTAAGTGCCCCTGGATTCAATTCATAGTACCAAAAAAAAAAAAAAAAAAGAAGTGTGGTTGATAGGATCATGGAGTCCTTAAGGTTCAGGGGAGAAAACTCCCTTATCCATAATAACATAAGGTTCTTTATCTAGGGTTCTATGATCTATAAATGGAACCATTTTGCTTAGTACAAAATGTTTATAAGTGAATACAGAAAAGTGTTCTTGGGAGTTCTTTTTTTTTTTTTGTGGGTACTGGGGATCGAACTCAGGGCCTTGTGCTTGTGAGGCAAGCACTCTACCAGCTGAGCTATCTCCCCAGCCCCATAGAAGTTCTATTATTTTTATTCTCAGAGGGCAAAAACCAATTAGAAACCACCACTTCAAGAGTTCAGCATGAAACCAGTCACAGCGGTATACACCTGATCCCAACAAGTTGGGATGCTGAGGCAGGAGGATCACAAGCTCAAGCTTAGTCTGGGCAACTTCAACCCTGTCTCAAAAATAAAAGGACTGGGGATGTAGCTTAGTGGTAGACAACCCTGAAGTTGAATCCCCAATACTGCAGCAGTAGAAGAGAGTGTTGAGGGACAGCAGTGATCTGAACTCCAGGACTTGGCAATCTGTCCTTTGGGGAGAACACTTAACAAGCAAGGTGCTACCAAATATTGTGACACCAAGAGATGGCTCAATACAGGGTAGGCCAAAGCTGGGTAGTAAAAGGAGAATTAGATCCAGTTCCACTGGGAAGACTGCTCAGTTACCCAACCTTCAGAAGCCACAGGAGTAGCTCAGGAAGTACACTTGCCCTTCTGGCCAAGCTGCCTGTGGGGAACAGCCAGGTGTTGCCTTGAAAAAGTCAGCACCAGCAGCACTGCCATCCTACCTGGTACTCACCTCTCTGGGCCTTCTCCCCCAGCTTTCAAGTTCCTGTGGTGACCTGGTCCTTTAAGCAGCTGCCATCCCTTGCAGTCCTTCTCAGGCCTTGACTCAGGTTTTTTGTGCAATCTTAGTTCAGCCCATCAAAAAGAAAATGGGCATACCTGAGGAGGAAGAGGCGGGTAGAGGAAAAATCCTAAAAAGACCTACATCCAGGGGAAGGGCAACAGGCATCTATTGTCCTTATTTCACTGCTGGCAGGCCCTAAAGATACAAAGGATCAGGTACCCCTGCTCCAGCCCTAGAGGAAGTCACTGAAGTGGCCAGATGAGTAACCAAACCACTAAAATAAAAAGTGGTATATGCTATAATAAAAAATATGAGTAATCAGCCCTACGAACCAAAGGAGGGGTAATTAAAAATGACTAATTAATAATAAATGCCTGGAAGTGTTAAAGGCATATAACATATTCCAGCAAGTCTTGAAGTAGAGTAAGTATAATAGAGTAAACAGTTAATCGAGCATTTGCTTTGGCCAGTCATTAAGCCCATTCATTATCACATTATCTCTTTTTAGTAGCTACTGTTATTTTCCCAGTTTGCTAAAGAGGGAACTGAGGTTCAGAGAGGTTAAATGACTAGGATTTCTTTAAAGAGTAGAGGGAAGATTATTCCAAGTAGGAAAACAGGAACAACGGACCAAAGAAGAGACGGGAGATGGGTAAGTGAGGTGTCAGTTATTCGATACAGTGCTTGCCACTTGACAAAGCACTTCTGGAAATGTCACACTTAATTTTCAGGAAAACCTTGAGTGGTGGAATACCATCATTGTACAGATGCCAGAAACCGGCTGCAAAGGAAAGGAGTGTGGTTCAGAGTAAAACTTAAACATCTCTCTTCTGAATCTATTGTTTGTTAGGCCTTATCATTACCACACCTTGCACTTGAAAACGTGGTGCAGCAGTGAAGAGATACTCTGAGGGATCCTCTCACCCTACATACCATCTTGGGGCATCTCCAGTCTGTAGCTATGCAGACCTAGGTGTATTTTTTTTTTTTTAACAGAGATTGGAATCAGGGGTGCTTAACTACAGAGATATATCCCCAGCCCTTTTGAGACAGAGTTTTGTTAAATGGCTTAGACCCTGCTAATTTGCTGAAGCTGGCTTTGAACTTGAGATTCTCCTGCCTCAGCCTCCCCAAATTGCTGGGATTATAACAATGCGCCACTGTGCCCACTATGGGATGTTGTTTTTTAATAGTACTAGTGATTGACCCAGGTGTTTTCTATCACTGAGCTACATGCCCAGCCCTTTTAATTACTATTATTATTAAATTTTTTTGATACTGGGGATTGAAACTCGGGCACTCAACCACTGAGCCACATCCCCATCCCTATTTTTAATTATTTTATTTAGAGACAGAGTCTCGCTGATTTGCTTAGCACTTCAGTTTTGCTGAGGCTGGCTTTGAACTCTCAATCTTCGTGCTTAACCTCCCAAGCCCCCGGGATTCACGGCGGGCAGCCCAGCTTAATTTTTTATTTTGAGACAGGGTCTGGCTAAAAAGCTGAGATTAGACTCAAAATTTATGATCTTCCTGTTCCAGCTGGAATAGCTGGAATTACAAGTTTGCACCACGGTATCCAACTTGTTTTATTCACTTTTAAAAGGATTTAGGATTTCAGAACTGAGCACAGTGGCACATCCCCATAATCCCAGAGGGTGAGGCAAGAAGAAATTACAAATTTGCCAGGTGCGAGGGGTATTACCTATAATCCCAGTGGCTCTGGAGATGAGGAAGGAGGATTACAAGTTCAAAGCCAGCCAGCAATTTAGCAAGTAACTTAAACAACTAGCAAGGCTCTTTCTCAAATAAAAAATTAAAAAGGGCTGGAGATGTGGTGGGTGGTCATTGGCCTCTGAGTTCAATCCCCAGTACCAAAAAAAAGGAGGAGAAGGAGGAGGAGAAGAGAGAAGGAGGAGGGAGGAGATGAAAAGGAGGAGAGGAGGAAGGAAAGAAAAGGAGAAGAGGGAGGAGGAGAAAAGAAGAGGGAGAAGAAGAAAAAGGAGGAGGAGAAGGAGAAGAAAAGAAAGAGGAGGAGGCCCAATTTTGTCAGCAACCAAACCATTCAGAGGCAACCATTGCTGGCAGTTTCTTTTGTATTTTTTCACCAATATTCTGACTTTTTTTTTTTTTTTTTTTTTTGGTGTGCTTTATTATAGTAATAAAATGCTACACAAAGAAAACATGGAAACTGTATAAACTTGTACATTGGTTAATTTCACTTCATGTTAAGTACCTGAGCTGTGTCAAGCCTTGTGCTGGGTTCCCAAATAATACATGGCCTGAGTCTCAAAGATATGTTTGTTTGTTGGGGGTGGAGAGTGGAATACCAAAGGACCATAATTAGTACAAGGTAAAATGTAAGTATGGAAGAGTTCTAAGTAGTGACAATGTCACAGAGTGGTTTGAATTGTTTTCTGGAGTTAGACGAATTTGGCCTATAGCCCCAGTTATGCCACTTGCTCTCCCAGTGACCTGTGTTAGTGACTGAACCTCAGTAAGCCTGTTTTTCCATCTGTCAGAATAGACTAATAATAGTCCTTACATCATAGGGTTGTTGAAAGAAATAAGACAAAGCAGATAAAGAACCTGACATTAAGCATTAAATAATGTAAAAAAAAATTGTTTTTATCTCTCAATAAATATTGGCCATTAACATTCTGGTCCACAGTCCATTACTGGAAATTCACAATACTCTGAAAACCAGATCTAAAAAGAAAAAAATTGGCGGCAAAATGTAATCTAAAGTGAAGCTATTCGTCTTAGTCTGATATTCATATATGTACCCAAATTAGTATGACCATTCCTACAGTTTGCTGCAGAATATCAGTATATTGATTACTGGGTGCTGCCCCACGCCTGCTGAGTATCTCACTCTAAATTCTGAAACACATCTGGCACTACTGGTTTCCAGACATTATAATATATATGTATGTATGTATGTGTATATATAATTTTTTTTTAAGGCCTGTTTTTCTTAGTCCGCAGATTATTTTTCACTTTACAGCTCTCTGGAAAGTCCTAAAGAATCCTCGCAGGATTTATTCAGTTCTTGATTCCTGTAGATTAAAGGATTTCTGGGAAGAAAAGAACTGAATTTAGGAGTCAGGCCTAATTTTCTTCCCTTTGACCAAGCTCTCTAGATCTGCTTCATTATTCCTAGGGCAATGCCTAGTAACAGTGTCTGGCCTTTAGTAGATCCTCATAAATATGTTGAATAAACTGAAACGAGGTGGCTTTTCATCCGCAGGTTCTGCTCCAGGCAGGGGGCAACGGTAGCCTGCCCTTGGTAGACGACCGTGCAGGCAGGAAGGATCAATCACAGAGCTTTTCGGACTGAATGGGCGCACAGCGAGCCGACTCCTCCACTCTTGAGTCCTGTAGAACAGGATCCCCAGTCCTACCCTTAGGACACGTCTGAGGTCGCACTCGTTAAGGAAGGATACGGCTCTCCCCATCCTCCCCTTTTAACTTTCTTCTCCCCTTTCAACACTCGAAAATGAAACATTCCACGAAGCTAGACTCGCAGCTTCTCCCGCACAGCACTATAACAGCGCGGGCCCAGAACCCTCTTGGCCCCGCTACTTCCCCCTCCCCCCGCCCTGGAGGACCGTGGGTGGACGCTCTTGCAGAGCGCCTCTCTCTGGTCGGGGCGGAGGTGGGCGGAGCCAGCGCCGCCCAGGCTGTGGAAGCAGAGGGTGGGGACACTCTGGCCCGGCTCTCGGTGGTGCGGGAGCGGGCGGGAGCAGCGGCCGCTCTGGTCGGCGGACGTGCTGCCGAGCAGTCCCGGAAGCGAAGCAGCGATGGCGGAGAGTCCGACTGAAGAGGCGGCGACGGCGACGGCGGGTGCCGGAGCGGCGGGCCCCGGGGCAAGCGGCGTTGCTGGTGTGGTCGGCGTTAGCGGCAGCGGCGGCGGGTTCGGGCCGCCTTTCCTGCCGGATGTGTGGGCGGCGGCGGCGGCGGCGGGCGGGGCCGGGGGGCCGGGGAGCGGCCTGGCTCCGCTGCCCGGGCTCCCGCCCTCTGCCGCTGCCCACGGGGCTGCGCTGCTTAGCCACTGGGACCCCACGCTCAGCTCTGACTGGGACGGCGAACGAACCGCGCCGCAGTGTCTACTCCGAATCAAGCGGTGAGCCGGGGTTTTTCCTCCCCCAGCCCCGAGTTCCGGGGCTCGACCTTCCCCGCCCCCCACCCTTCCTCACTACAGTTCACCCCCGCGGCCCGGTTCCCAGCCCCAGCCTTGCCAGCCCAGTGCACCTGAATCCTAGTCACTTCTCCCCTTTTCCACCCCGCCTCCAGAGCCACAAGCCCTAAACCCCTCCTCGCGTGCCCAGGTCGACCCCGCCCCTCGGCAACCTCCGGTGAGCCCTCAGGCTCTGTTCCGGACACCCCCCCCCACACCCTTACCTCCCGCCCGAAACCCGACCCCTTCGCGCTACAGTAACACCCCCTCCCGCCCTCCGCGCCGCCCCTCTTCCCCCTTCCTCTCTTCACACTACCTAGGTGCAGCCCGCAGGCCCCACCCATCGGTCCCCCCTGGTCTCCTCTAGAGCTCGGTTTGTAACATACTGTTTGCTCTCCCCTGCCGCACACTCGAGCCAGCTTCGGTTTTACCCTCCGTTTTCTCAAATCCCCACCACATAGCCCCTTCCCTTGGTCTAAAGCGCTGCCCTCACTCATTCAGATCTTCCCTTTCTGGTATCCCAAAGCTGTCCACTCTCTCACCTGTTCCAGAAACTCAGGTTCCCTTACCCTCAGTGTCACTCTGGATTGTAATATCCCATTCAGAACCACCTTTTTTCTTGTATTCCCCCCACCCCCCGCCGGGGTCATGTGGTTAACTTTGTGAAGTGAATGTACTCAATTCAAATATAGGAACAAAGGCCTAAGTCCTTTCTGTACTTACTTGTTGGGTGACTGATCTCAGATCATATCATTTAATAGGTAATATGTTTTGCAAAAGTGTTCAGCATAGTACTTACCGAATAGGAAAAAGGTAATACTGGTTAGGTGCTATTAATACTAAAATCTGTTTCCTTGTGACCATACTGATCCTATGCCCCCCATCACAGAATCCTCATCTAGGTATTATCTCCCACTTTTCAAGTTACTTAATATGTCTCTCTACCTACTTTTCAAGGTTATGATGAAAATTAAACATTACAATGTGTGTAAAGTACCTGGCACAGTGCCTGACACAGGATGCCAACTTCATAGGGATTGCCACCTCTAACTTAAAACTCAGCACTCAACTCTTACATTCCTTCAGCCATTTCATTCCTAATACACCTTTGAGTTTAGCACATATTCTTTGGCTCTGTCACCTTTTTACACTTTTTATGCCCCTACCCACCCTGGCAAGTCCCTAGATATTTCCTCATATAGAATGTTTTTTTTTTCCTTCAACCTATTGCTCTCAACTGATCCATTACAGGAGGTATGACCTAGAAATTCTCTCATCTGTAGTAGTCATCATGTGTTTATCTTCCAGATGTGAGATTCTAACGATATCAGAGGGTCTCCCTCTCCCCAGCCTGAACAGATCGGTACCCTATTTGTCTTCTGGGCAAGAAGATCACTGATAATCTTGCTCCCTGTAGCTTACTTGTTCTTATAATTACCTTACCAATAAGGGGTCCTCTGTATGATTTATGAAGTTAGTTTTTTAGTGGAGTTAATTATGCCTTCCCAGTTACTAAAAATGATCTTCATTTTGCATTCAGCATAGTACCTGGGAATCTGGGAGGTGGAAAGTGAATGAGTTGCCATGTGGGAGGAAGTGAGAGTAAATGGGATGTGGCTCTTCCAGGGTGATATCTGATGCCATTGGGATCTCTGATTCCCCCCCACCCACCCACTCTTCCTACCCTCCCCCTAAGGAAACAATGCCCCTTTGATAATAATTTGCTTTCTGCCTGCCTAACAAGTACTGAAATTTCTCAGCCAACAAGGCAGTGCAAACATTTGTGGTACCTAGTACCACTTTCTCCAACCTGGGCCTCACTGAGGTGATAGCTGTCCTGCTCAAGGGATTCCCTTTCCCCTCTTCCCTCACTCCTTCCCCCACCTCCTCTTGGTGTTATACAGGGATATCATGTCCATTTATAAGGAGCCTCCTCCAGGAATGTTCGTTGTACCTGATACTGTTGACATGACTAAGGTATGTAACTTGCTGGGGGGGTTGGGGGTTACTGGGAAATGGGGCCCATGAAGTTGGAAGACCCTAAAAGAGATTATTCAGCTCACCCCTCTGGTTATAAATGAAGAAATTAAGACCCCAAGAAGATAAAATGACTTGCCCGAGGTTGAACAGTGAGGTAGAATAGAGCCTTGAGCAGGTGTCTGTTATCAAGATGCACATAAAAACTGGTTGGCTTGGAAAATCCCAGTTCATGTCTGTTGTCCCAGCTTAACTATTAATAGGCCACTCTTTCCCTCTCAAAAATGCTATAATCTGGCTGATAAATTATATGGTCACCCTATCCATTGTACTACACAGCTCTTTCCCAATCTGCCACTCTTGACTTTACCTGTGGTACTGTAAATCAGATCCAGGGAAAGTTGGGGATAGGGCCAGCTTGGCTGCAGCGTTTGTAGTTAAAGGGCCTTTTTTACGTACTTGTCCTTACTGGTTGTTATTGAATGTCCCTACCACCCAAAGACCATTCCTCTCTTGTCCTCCACACAGAGAACGCTTAGTACATAATGTCTAAAATTTTTCTGGCATAGATACCTGGGCTTCTCTGTCATTGAGTGCTCCAAACTTGGGAGTGAATTCTCATGTAAACTGATGTTGGGAAGAAATTAGATTCCCTATATCTAGTGTTAAGTAAAAACTCAGTTTCAAATTTCTTAAAGTAGAAATTTGCCTTTCTTGTTGGTATATTCTTTCTAATTTTGAATAGACTTCCCTTTAAATCATTTTTTTTTTTTTTTTTTTTTTCTTTTTATGTGATTGGGAATGTTTTTCCTGGGACATCTTGTCTCTGGTCAAATACTAGTGTACTAGTGTTAATATCCTGGTTCCCGGGGTTCAAGAATTGATGCTATGTTGAAACCAGTTGAGTTTGCTATTCCAAATGATTGGGAGCTAGAATATTACCCAAGGTGTTACCAGGGAAAGGTAGGGACTGCAGCTTGAGGCATGGGATTGATTGCAAGGTCCTTTTCCTCTTTGCTATTTGAATTCTGAGCAGACTTAAATGTTTAGGAACCTTTGAAATAGACATATAACTGAGTCAATTTAGGTTTTCCTCCATTTAAAAAGGAAAATCATGTTTAATAAAGGCTTGAGGAAAAGAGAATTTAGTGTTCTGTTTAATGCTGATTTTTTTATTTATTTATTTATTTATTTAGGGAAAGTTCTGGGAATGGTCTAATAGCTTGAGTGGAAAGCTGAGTTTTTTCCCATTTTTCTCAGCTGGATGCTGCCTGAATCACATCCTCCACAGTAGTTTTGATCCTCTGGAGGAAGCAAGTGGACACACTAGATATCATTGTAATCCTCAGGTCTACACTGGCACTGGCAGTGGTGCTGTGGCCTCCAATTCCTTTTGTCTTCCATTCAGCATATCTCCCCTTCACACAACATAAATGTGGGCTGGAGTTGCATCATATGCATATTTATCCTAGGCAAATGCAAACATACATACTCAGTAAAAATAGGTATGGGTATCTTAAAAATGCTAACATTACATTTTGCTTTAGTTTTTTTTTTTTTTTTAAGTTGTAGATGGATACAAGACCTTTATTTAATTTATTTTATTCTTATGTTGTCCTGAGGGTTGAACTCAGTCCCTCACACATTCGAGGCAAGTGCTGCACCACTGGGGTACAACCCCAGCCTAATGCTAACATTACATTTTACAGACCCATATTATATCTTACACACTGATGTTCTGTCCACTTGTTGTATGTAATACTGATAAGAGAGGTCCATAGAAAAACCAGTTTTGCTGGGCTTATTGGTACAAGCCTATAATCCCAATGGCTTGGGAATCTGAGGCAGGAGTATCATGAGTTCAAAGCCAGCCTCAGCAATGTCCTCTAAATAAAATAGAAAATAGGGCTGGGAATGTGGCTCAGTGGTTGAGTACCCCCTGAAATTAATCCCTGGTTCCCTCCCCCACCCCACCCCCCCCAAAAAAAAAAGGCCTGGGGATGTATGTGGCTCAATGGTTAAGCAACCCTAGGTTCAATCCCTGGTACCAAAAAAACAAAACCATGCTTGAAGGGAGAGATACTTGGGTGATTTTTAATAGATTCAGTTTTCACCTTGGGATTTACTTTAGAATATGACCACTGACTCAGATGCTACTCCACTGTAATGTGATTTTTTTAAAAAATGTCAATCCTTGTGTGAGTACAGGATGTTCATTTGGCATAGTGAGGATATGGAATGTGGATGCCAGACTGTGAACCCTGCTTCTGCCAGGGGTACAGGTGGAAACCAGGAGGGGTGGGGTCGGGCATCACCTCACAATTTTGAGATGGGGTTTTATTTTGCAGATTCATGCATTGATCACAGGCCCATTTGACACTCCTTATGAAGGGGGTTTCTTCCTGTTCGTGTTTCGGTGTCCGCCCGACTATCCCATCCACCCACCTCGGGTCAAACTGATGACAACGGGCAATAACACAGTGAGGTTTAACCCCAACTTCTACCGCAATGGGAAAGTCTGCTTGAGTATTCTAGGGTAAGAGGAGGACTTCTAAGTGGCCAAGTTGGTTTTTAGAAAACAATTACTGTAGGACACTCTATCAATTCTCCCTAGGGTGGTATATCATTGATATTATGCTAGATGCAAAGGAGGGAAGTTAAATTATTACATACAAGGGATGTCTTATGAAATGGTTCTCAGAGCATGGTCCCTGAGCCATGGCAGCAGCATCTGGAGATTCAGGGGATCCACCCTAGATCTACTCTATCAGGAACTTTAGAGTGGGTCCAGCAGTCTGTGTCGCATCCTCTAGTTTGAGAAACACTCCCTTAGGAGACTAGGGCCTTCTGTCCCAAACAGTTGAGAAAGGCTGCACATCTGAGCCATTCAGTGTTGTGGATATCTTATTTGAGTCTCTCAATGAGTGACTTTGGAGGCGGCAACAGTGGTGGTGATGGTGATAATGGTTGTAATTTAACAATTGAAAATGGCCAATGTTGAAAATCCTGTCATAAATATGAAACAAAACTATATCTTCCTGGGTGCTATGGAGATTTTACTTCATGGAGTTTTCCATTCATTCCATTTTATTGTCTTTGTGAGTTAAGACCTCTGAATGAAAATATTTTCTAGCATATTGTGGATTAATCTTTTTGTTGTGGTCTGAACTTCTCTGGGGTGGAGAACAAATATAGGCTGAAGGTTGGGAAAGTTGTCTAAACTGGTGATCCTGTTTCTTTATTCTTTTCAAGACATTTCCAGGTTGTGTGGAGTTTGAAAGGCAGCATACTAAAGATATGATTCATTTTCTAGATAGAACTTTATATCATATATGGGGTTATGTTCTGCTGTGATTGTGGCAGTAAGGCAGTTCTTAAAGGATGTTCCTTAAAGAAATTTTTCATCTTATTAGAGTACATAATTGTCTGCACTGGTGGGGTGGTTGTGTGTGTGTCTCTGTATCTCCCCCATGATGGAAAGGAAATGTAGTAATGGCTTCTGTATGAAGTTTTGTTCATGAAAGTGTGTTTGTAATAGATTCTCCCTCATTAGGCCAATATGAAGCTCCTTGGGCAAATACCAGCTCACAAAAGAAACAGGGAAAGTAAGGTGGTGATGTGAAATCAGCAGAAGTGTGTTTGTATGAAAAAAGAGAAGTTACCCAGAAATTGAAATTTTGCCAAGCCAGACATGGTGGCACACGCGTATAATTCCAGAGCCTTGGGAGGCAGAGGCTGAGGCTGAGGCTGGAGGAGCATGAGTTCAAGGCCAGCCTTGGCAACTTACACCCTGTTTTCAAAAGTGTTTAAAAAATTGAAAGGTCTGGGGGTATAGTTCAGTGTTAGAGCACTGCTGGGGTCAACCCCCTTTACTTAAAAAATAAAGAAGAAGAGAAAGAATGACAGTCAATATCCCCACATGTTCTTAATTGACTAAGAACATTATCATTATCAGCCTCATTGCTTCCCTCCCTGCCTAGAAAAAAATACTAGGCTACCCACACACAACAAGGAGTGAGAATTAACCCTAATGATTTGAATTTCCAAAATGTAAAGTCATGGATGGCAGGGGTAGAGGGTGAGCAGATCTAAGAGAGCAGTTTGGAGGCACTTCAAAGCAGCCGCCGATGAAGTTACTATTGCTTGTCACTAACTTAGGCCTTTTCTTGAGTGTAGCAGAGAAAGGACCGTGGCCAGTTAACTTGAACAAGCCAGTTCTGATTGAGGTTTTGTTCAGCTTTCAGCTCCAGTGCCATCTTGTCAATAAAGCTAAAATTAAATGTTATTAACTGACTTCTTCATACTTGATTAGGTTTATAAAAGGAGCAGTTTTGGTGTTTATCTTCATGTTTCAAGTTGTTTTCCGTATATACTTCCTTTCTCTTCCTCCTTTGGCAGTCTCATGTGGTCTTCTGAACACTCATTGAGGGTTTGATACAGAACTGGATCATCAGTCCTACCAAATGGCCTCTAACCAGATGGTTTTAGTCACCTGTGTGCTTCTGTACTCAACTACTTTCCCCTCACTGACTCTGTCACTACCTGTAAATAAATAAATAAGCTCTTTGTGGCCCACAGAGGTTAACATTTAGACAACCTTTAGTGTTATTTTCTTAACTTCTTTCATTTTGATATGGTAACTTTCCCTGGCTACTGTTTCCTTTCTAGCCCAAAGTTACCTTGCTTGCTTTTCAGTTCTCTTCTGTCCCACTTGAAATAAGGATTAGACAGTTTACTGATTTTTGGTGAATGAGGTTGAGACAGAGGCTAGGAATTTCCAGAGTATTAACAGTGAAACAGAAACTTATGGTAAGTCAGTTTACCATGGTACTGCTGCTGTCCTGTGCTCCCTGGTTATTTTCTGCCTTACCCTTTTCCTCTGCTGTGTTTGCAGTACATGGACTGGCCCTGCCTGGAGCCCAGCCCAGAGCATCTCTTCTGTACTCATCTCTATCCAATCCCTGATGACTGAGAACCCCTACCACAATGAACCTGGCTTTGAACAGGTAAGACTAGGTGTGCTCAACTCTGAGGTGTGCTATATTGGGTGCTTTAAGAGAGCTGAGAAGCCAGGCATAGTGGAACACACCTGTAATCCCATCTGAAACCAGCCTGGGCAACTTGGTGAGACTTGTCTAAAAATAAAACTGTAGCCAGGCATGGGGGAGCATGCCTATAATCCTACTAGGGAGTCTGAGGCAAGAGGATCAGAAGTTCGAGTCCAGCCTCAGCAATTTAGTGAGACCCTGTCTCAAAATTATAAGTAAAAAAAGTCGGGACTGGTGTTGTGGCTTAGTGGTAGAGCATTTGCCTGGCATGTGTGAGGTTCTGGGTTTGATCCTCAGCACCACATATAGTTGTTCATCAACAACTAAAAAATATATATATTTAAAGAAAAAAAAGTCTTTAAAAAATAAAAATAACAAAGTCTGACGATAAATCTCAGTGATTAAGCACCTGTGGGTCTCCAGTACCTAAAAATGTAAAAGACTGGGAATATAGCTCAATGGCAGAGCACTTGTCTAGCATGCACAAGGTCCAGGGTTTAATCCCTAGTGCCACAAAAAATAAGATTTGAAAAATCTGTTTTGAGTCTTCTTACCTGCTGTGACCCTATGCATTGTGCTTATGGTAGGAGTAAGAGGGAGCTAACATGTATGTTCCTTAGTAATGCCTTATTTCATTTGAAGAATTACAGTGGTACTGTTAAGTATTTGACTTGTATTAGTCTACAGTGGAAGTCAGCGGAGTCATTTGGAATTCATTCTTCCTTTCTTTTTTTCTTTTTTAAGTTAAAAATTCCTTAATTTTTTATTCCTGGTACCACTACCACAATTTAAAGAGCAATATACCTGATGCTCTGTAAAAGAAAAAGAAAAGACCACAACAGATAAAAGACCTCAGGAATGTACATCTAATTGACACTACATTGTATTAACCAATAGCTGCACTTTTTGCAAACTGTGGCTAAGACAGTCCTGAACAAGAAGGGTTTCCTGTTTAAGCTGCAGTAAATTTTCTGACTATGGATCATCATTCCTTCTATGCTAGATTTTTTACAATTCCTCTAAAGCATTTGGGGCGACTGTCTCAAAGTAACCTGCAGCTTTCCTGATAACTCCTTGCTTACTCTCCTACTAAGAACTACTATAGCCCTTTTTCTGCTGGTTTTTAAAATTTCTGTTTACCATATCTACCACTTCCACCACCAGATCCATAACCTCCACCTTAGGGACTGCCAGAGCTTCTTCCACCAAACTGTTCCTGCCATATTGATTGCTGTTGTCCACTATAAATTTCCAAAATCATTATAGTTCCCACCATCACCAGTTACACACCACCAAAATTCCTGCATCCTTCAGTGTAACCATCATATTCCTCCTCCACTAACCAACGGTCCACCACCACCAGTAAGCCTCCTCTACTGACATATAACCAGGACCACTGTCATACGTTAGCGACCAGCCACCTCCAAATCCATTATATCCACTATTCACCTTTTCACCTAACTACTACCTCTGGCTGCCACCACCTGTACCACCATAGCGCTCCTCTATCCACCAAAGTTGTTGCAACGCAAGGGCCAAAGTTACCTCCAACAGTCCAAGTCTTCTGCTCCATGACCCATAAAGTTGCTAAATCCACCTCCATTGACCACTTGTGCCCTCTGTTATTGTAGAAAGGGGCCTTTTTTACTTCATAATTAATGCCAATTAATAGTGTGGTATTTCAGGGCTGGGGAGATAGCTCAGTTGGTAGCATGCTTGCCTTGCATGCACAAGGCCCTGGGTTCGATCCTCAGCACCGCAAAAAAAAAAAAAAATAGTGTGGTATTTCTGAGCAACAGTTTTTGTTCAACTGTCATGATCATCAAGTTACAAAAGCAAATCCTCTTTTTCCCACTCTGCCTGTCTTCCATAACTTCTGTGGTTTTAGTCTTGCCATACTTTTCAAAGTAATCTTTCAGATTATATTCTTCTGTATCTTCTTTAATACCACCAAAAAATTTTTCTTCACTGTTAGATGAGCACCAGGCTTTATAGAATCCTCTCTAGAAACAGCTCTCTTTGGTTCCACTACACGCCCATCAGCTTTGTGTGTTCAAGCACACATTGCTGTGTCCACCTCTTCAACTCAAGAGTAACTCAAAACCAAAGCCCCTGGAACATTTTGTTTGGGGGTCTTATTACCACACAATCTGCATGCCCCATTTCTCAAAATGTTCTCTTAAACTATCATCTATAGTTTCAAAGCTCAGAGCACCAATAAACAGCTTCCTAACTGCTCTGGTTCCTTTGGATCTTGCCCCCCGCCCTCCGGCTGCCACTGCCCCCCCCCAACAGGGATGACTAGAATTGGGCTGAAGTGACCATTTACCTCTATTTTAAGACCAGAGTCCAACTTGAGTTCAATATCTGAAATTAATTCTGAGTCTACTTTTGGGGGTTGTTGAAGCCAGTGGATTAGTAAGTATACCTATATTCTGCAGCATCTCCATAAGGTGCTCCTGAGTGACTACTGCCCAGCCAGCTGTTCTTCTGGAGTTTTGAAGTACTGTTACCTGTGGGGCCAAAAGAGGTAGTCGTTAGTTAAGACACGAAATTGAGTCAGCACTGTTAGAGAAGACAGAAAACACATTTTCCAAGGATGTGGTGTTTGCTAGACACTGCCAAGGTTTTATATATGATTTCTTGTTTAATACCTTCTGTTTTTTTGTTGTGTCATTTGTGTGTGTTGAGTTAGTGTGTGTACATATACATGCGTTTTTGGTGCTGGGGATCTAACCCAGGGCCTTGTGCATTTTAGGCAAGTAATTGTTTAAATTTCATGGAGGCGTGTATTGTTTCTATTTCCAAGTGAAGTTATAGTGGTTCCAAGTGAAGTTATAGAGGTTATTTAACTTTCACAAGGACACGAATCAGTGTAGGACTCAAAATTTACACGGGAGCCCAAGTTCTATTTCTTTTTAATTACTCAAACACAGGAAAAAAGTTCCAGTGATGTTCTTAGAAGAAAATAATTCCATTTCAGTGATTAAAATTGGTGGTTTTTTTTCTTAACTGTTATTGGTGCTGAAGATCAAACCCAGATCTTTGCATTTGTAGCATGTCCTCTACCACTGAGCTATATGCCCAGCCATTAAAACAGAGATAACAGAGACCTGAACAAAAGGGAATGAATTCCCTTTAAGAATGAACAAAAATTATTCCCTAAACCATCCTTTCCAGTGTATCTGACTTCAGGAGTACATAGTAATAGAAGTGAACCTCATTGGCTAACCGAGGCACAGATTTGGGGGTTTTTCCTTGTTTGAAAATTGAAATATCTCTCTTTCTCTTTTCTCAAGACAGGGTCTTACTGTGTTGCCCAGGCTATCCTCAAACTCTTGGGCTCAAGTGATCCTTTTGCCCCAACCTCTTAAATATCTGGGACTATAGGCACATGGTCACTGTGTCTGCTGTGACTTTTTAGTACTCACAAACATTTTGGGGTCATATCACCCATAGTATCTTAGTGGGTTCTTCAGAGTTCCCTAAGGAAAAACCACTCTTCCATTTATTAAGTAGTTAGGTCTTAAGCAATTAAGTCCAAACAACTTGCTTCTTTCTTAAATAACTGTTAATTGTTTAGTAGGATGTATGTACCTATTATGCACCGCACAGCTTTTAAAATCTTAGAATTAGGGCTGGGATTGTGGCTCAGTGATAGAGCCACTTACCTAGCATGCTTGAGGCACTGGGTTCAATCCTCAGCACCACATACAAAAATCAAATCAAATAGAATTATTTAAAAGATGTTTTAAAAATAGATAAAAACCAAGAATTCATTCTTTAAACATTTTGGAATCAAATTGGACCTCATATTCCCATTTCCTGTCCCCTGCTATGTTCACATGGTATTTGCTTTTTCTCAAAGCAGTGGCTGAAAATCCAGTTTCACAAAGATAAATTGTCAGGGCTGGCCAGGCATAGTGGTACATACCTATAACCCCAGCAACTCAAAAGGAGGAACTCAGGTTCAAGGTCAGCCTTGGTAACTGTGAGACCACGTTAAGGGTGGGGATGTAGTTCAGTTGTAGAGTATACCTATTACTAAACAAACAGTAAATAAAAACTCAACTGCCTACCTTAAGCTAGTACTGCACATGGTTTTTGATAGGTGTTGAATACTGTAGTTATGTTTTTTCAGGAGTGGGTACTAGGGGTTGAACTCAGGCACTCAACCACTGAGCCACATCCCCAACCCTGTTTTGCATTTTATTTAGAGACAGACACTCAGTGATTTGCTTAGTGCCTCAGCCTCCCAAGCCACTGGGATTACAGGCATGTGCCACTAGGCCTGGCTATTGTGTTTATCTTTAGAAGTTTAAAATATCTTTCTATGCCCCTGTGATTTCACAGTAGAGCAGTTTAGAAACCATGATAGTAGGCTGAAGGTTTATGTCACTTTCCTGGTCATCATATGTTATCAGAGGCCTACACTCTATAAATGACTAGGGAAGTGGGAGGGAGAAGTCTTAAAAAGCAAAGAGCCGGGTACAGTGGTACATGCCTATAATCCCAGCAGCTCAGGAGGCTGAGGCAGAAGGATCACAAATTCAAAGCCAGCCTCAGCAACTTAATGAGGCCCTAGGTATCTTAGCGAGATTCTGAATAAAAAGGGCTAAGGATGTGGCTCAGTGGTTGAGCGCCCCTGGGTTCAATCCCTGGTACCAAAAAAAATAAAGGAAAAAAGACCCTGCTCCCTTTCATTCACACTTGCACATTCATAGGAGCTTTGTAGGCCAAATTTGGAGTTTTTCAAAATCTCAGTTCTATTCCTGATAGATTTATTATAATAGTATTCAATGATGGTAGAACCCTACAGACATGGAAAGGAGTTAATCAGAAGTATCCTTCACTGATTGATCCCTAAAGGTTTTCCACACCAAGACTCCTAATGTCATTTGTACCTTTCTGTCCCACCATTATTTCATTTCTATTATTTGTTTGTTTGTTTGGTATCAGGGATTGAACCCATGAACCCAAGGGTACTGAACCACATCCCCTAGCCATATTTTTAATTTTGAGACAGGGTCTAAGTTGCATAGAGCCTTGCTGAATTGCTGAGACTGACTTCAAATCTACTTCAGATTCCCAAGCTGCTGGGATTATACCATGCCTGGCTTTGGTGAGCAGGACATAGGAAATTTGTTTGTTCTTGTTGTTTTGGTGGTGTACTGAGGATTCAACTCAGGAGTTTAAACATGCTAGGCAAGTGCTCTATCACTGAGTCATATCCCCATCAATCACTGATACTCTACATGTGGTTATTTCCCACTTAATTATTTCCTGATGGCCCTTTGGTTTGGGTTCAGGAACTTTAGATAGATCTAGTTTGCTGATTATAGGATCTAGTTTTTTGTATCAGGATGGATGTTGGTACATATGGGGGAGGTAAGTGGTCTCAAAGGGTTAAGCCAGGCACTGTGGTGCACACCTATAATCCCTGCAACTTGGGAGGTTGAATCAGGAGGATCACAAGATTGAGGCTGGTCTTGGAAACATACTGAGACCCTTCCTCAAAAGTAAAAAAGCAACCAGGCGTGGTAGTGCACGCCTGTTATCCCAGCATCTTGGGAGGCTACCTTTATGACTCCTGAAGTCTCATTGACTTCTCTATGCCTAAATTTTGTATTTGGTTACTATGGCACTTGTCAAATTACAGGAGAGACATCCAGGAGACAGCAAAAACTACAACGAATGTATCCGGCACGAGACCATCAGAGTTGCGGTCTGTGACATGATGGAAGGAAAGTGTCCCTGCCCTGAACCCCTAAGGTATGTGTCAAGAAGACCTACTGAGTGTTAGATGGTTTGTACATTTGAGGATCATTGGGCAGAGTCCATTGTCGAGAGAAAAAGGAAGACAAAATGTGGCTCATGTTTTTAAATACCAATTGGTTAGAGGTTACTCATGAGAAAGTTCAGAGTTTCTCAGTTCTTGGAGATTTCCAGGTTGGTAGAAAAGGTAGTCCATGTCCTCAGAGAGCCCCATTTTAATGAAAGCTTGAACATACTAACTGTTCTACAAGCTAGTGAGGTACGGTTGTAGAACACTTCATAATAAAGCTGTTTCTTTGTGTTCAAGTTCATTTCTAAGTGCTCGAACTGGACAAAGTCAGAGTTAATTAAACTTTTAGGAGGATTTTGAGTAAGGTTTGGGATTAGTTATGGCCTATGGAAACAGTAGAGATTGAAAATGTAACAAGTTGAAATTCCATTGTGAGTATTACTCAGAGTAATACTCTGTATTATCTGAGGCATAAGGGAAATCAGCCTTGGCAGTCACCTGTTCCTTTCCCATTTTCCATTTAAAGATCTGTGTGGGAAACCAAATCCAGTCTTGGGAATTCTAGCTATTTAATTTGGTATTAAGATTAGGAGGTGAGCCAGGTGTGAGGGTGCACACCTGAAATCACAGCAGCTTGGGAGGCTGGGGTCACAAGTGCAAAGCCAGCCTAAGCAAGTTGGCAAGGCCCTGAGTAATTTAGCAACACCTTGTCTCAGAAAAGGATGTAGCTCAGAGGTTAAACACCCCTGGGTTCAATCCCTGGTACTCAAAAAAAGATTAGACTACAAAAGGGACCTGAACCTCAAGGTTTCTAACCTCTCTTCTTGTTTTCTAGAGGGGTGATGGAGAAGTCCTTCCTGGAGTATTATGACTTCTATGAGGTGGCCTGCAAAGATCGCCTTCACCTTCAAGGCCAGACTATGCAGGTAAAACAGCCTTTGCTGCTAATTCTAGAAGCCCCACAGCAGACCATGGACACCCCTCTCCCCAAAGGTGACATTCACTTCTCTCGTAGAATGTCACAGCTAAAAGGAACCTGTGTCATTTGAGGAACCTTGGCCCAGAGAGGAGACTGATTTGCTTAAAGTCATGTGGAGTTGTTTCCTAGTTCCTGGCATAAAGTAGGTACTCAGGGTAGGATCTTCATTGCCCTACCTTCTTGGTCAATAGACTTTTCAACCCAAGAACATTTAACCCTCTCAGAACTTAGGGATGATAAAAATCATTATTGGCATTTTATCCCAATCCCTAAAGGGATCACAGAGAAAGTTGACTTACAGAAATAGTGACTGTGCAGTGTCATATACTGAGGTTCCTGTTCCAAAGATGGTAGCCAGTTGTTCATTCTTTGCCCTTCTGGGGAAATGTGCTCTTACTTCCAATAAGAATGCAGATTCACTCTTATTTTAATAAAGAGATTCTTTTTGATCAAATTGTAGGTGGACTCACCTGGTTATTAAGAGGTGCTGTCCTGGAGGAGCATTTCTTGTGTCTTTGCATCATTCACTAGTAGTCTTGCTTAGACATGATGACTTGAGTAACTAAGATCTCCTAGGCTTTCCCCAGCTCTTGTGCTGTTTCTACCCACTGAGACCAACAACATTAGAAGTAGATGTCTTGTTTCCTTTGGGGCTGCTGCTGAGATTGTAGCTTCCCTATTCTGCTTTCAAGGACTTCCCACTCACCTGCCTTACCTAAGTGCAAAGGACAAAGCAGGTTCAGAGTTAACAAATTTCTTGAACTCCCTCTTTTATTTTTGTGGTACCGGAGATTGAATCTAGGGCCTTGTGCATGCAAGGCAAGTGCTCTACCAACTGAGCTATATCCCCAGCCCTCTTGAACCCTTTTTGAGAATATACTACGATATACTGCCATGTCTGCCCTAGTTTGTTCCCCAGTAGGAGTTCTCATTGCTGGTGTCCAGCAACATTACCAACATTCAGTCTCGGAAGGAAGAACACCTTTTTTTTTTGTGGTGGTGCTGGGGATTGAACCCAGGGCCTTGTGCATGCCAGGCAAGCACTCTACCAACTGAGCTATATCCCCAGCCTGAGAAACAACTCTTGATGAAGAATGGGATAGGAGGGGCTCCATCTGGAGAGGAAAGGAATGGGGGGAAATGGAACCAAAGACAAAAGAAGGAAGATATGGAGCGTAAGAGTGGAACTTTGCCTCTAAGGAATATAACCTTCACAAGTGTAAAGGTGGGCTATAGTCATAGTGACTGTAACTATCACCCAATGATACCTTGCTAGTGAGGGTAATGTATAGGACAGAAATGTGGGAACAGGACCCTGGGGTATGGCTCAGTGGTAGAACACGGGTAATATGTGTGAAGCTCGGTGTTCATCCCTAGTACCACCAAAAAAAAAAAAAAAAAGTGGAAGGCATTTTTGTGAGAGGAGGGAAAATATAAATTATGTGAACTTTTTGTGACTACCAAGGAAAGATCAGTACTTGTTTGAACTCTGGCCGTACTACTTTGCTGCCAAAGTCACTATATAGCATTTTAAATTTTTGTGTCCGTGTGTGTGTGTGTGTGTGTGTGTGTGTGTGTGTACACATACACATTTATGTCCTTTGTCCCAAGCATATTCATTTTTGAGACTTTGAGGACAGATAAACCTTTCTGTGAAGTGTTTAGAGATCTTTGATCTAGTATGACAAGGACTAGGTGGCCCTGGAGTGATGCCCAGGAACCTGGACAAGAATGTACTGATGAGTCTCTGGGGAAGAGTACCTGTGTTTATCTGGAAGTCAGAACTATTGAATTCTAGACTTGCCTGTGACCTTAGAAAAGAAAGATGTCCTTTTTTTTTTTTAAACTAGGGATTGAACTCACAGACATATTTTCTCACTGAGCACACACACCTAGGGATGCTTGACCACTGACTACAGCCCCAGCACCAGACCTTTTTATTTTGAGACAGGGTCTAAATTGTTAAGACTGGTCTTGAACTTGATCCTCCTGTCTCAGCCTCCAGGGATTATAGGCATGCTCGCCACTGTGCCTACCAGAGAGTGTCTTTTTTTGACTATAGGGAATGAAAGACAGTTGCACCCACTTTGGCATTTAGAAGTTGGTTGAAAACACGGGCACACTTAATGATTTACAGTTCTGGTCTTGGATTTCTCTTCCCTAGCTATCTAATTCCAGAAGCCCCATAGAAGACTGTGTAAGATCCCCCCCACAAGAGTGACAGCCACATCTCATAGAATGTCTCCCATGCTTCCTTCTGCATATTGACTTTCAAGGAATGCAAACATATTTTAATGTCAGCCCAAGTGACATCTGTCTGGGGTAATAAACATGCCATACCATTTGGGACTGTTTGGGTCTCCCTGTGTTGCACTGTGCCCTCCTCTATTCCCATGACTCAGAAGATGAGCTTGCATTTCACATGGGCCCAAAGCTGTTCTCCACGCTAAGCCACCCAGACTTGAATCTTCCATCCCCCTGTCTCCTTTCCCCCACAGGACCCTTTTGGAGAGAAGCGGGGCCACTTTGACTACCAGTCCCTCTTGATGCGCCTGGGACTGATTCGTCAGAAAGTGCTGGAGAGGCTCCATAATGAGAACGCCGAAATGGACTCTGATAGCAGCTCGTCTGGGACAGAGACAGATCTGCATGGGAGCCTGAGGGTTTAGACCCTGCTCCCTTCTCCCCTCCCCCCACTTGAGTCCCAGCAGAGCCCCTTCCCCCCACCCCAGGGATGGAGAGGCACTGTGTATCTCCCTCCACACGTGACGTCATTCTGCAAGATGGCAAGAAGCAAACAAGCTTGGATCCCAGGGTGTGGGAGTGGGGGGCTATTGCGATCTGACCTCCTTGGCGCTGGAGCACCTGGGGCTGTGTTCATCCTGGATCAGGGCCAAGGTACCTTTACAGGATCACCTAGAACAAGGGCCTCTGGCAAAACAAAACAACCAACACACCTCTCTGCAGGGCCAGCTCCTTAGAGTTAAAAGACAGAAATTGCAGTTCTAAGAGGGAATGTGCCCAAATGGTTTATGGGGGTATCTGGAAGGAAGCTTTGGGGTAGGGGGCTGTTTGTGACACTTACGCAGTCTGGGTGGTTGTCTGTGTCTGTCTTTAGTCTTAAAGCAGGGCTTCCCATTGCCCTTTTCCTCCCTGCACCCCCCATTATTTCCCATGGGCCAGCATAATTTTGTTTTTTCCTAATTTATAGTCACTGTTCTAGACAGACCAAAGAGAAGGAACAGTGGTGGAGTCTAGGCTGCTGATCAGTAAGCTTTACCTAGCACCTGAGCACCTTTCTCCCCTACCCCTCATTCCCTTGCCCTTTTAGGTTTCAGACAGAACGTAAACAGGACCAGGACTGAACCAGGTCTTGGTGAAGCCTGCACAGGCACCATGAGAAGCCGGAAGTACTGTGTGTTCCCGAAATCACTGATTTGAAAAGTTCCCAACACAGGCAGCTGCAGTGTGTATGGGATTAGAGCCACTACATAGAATAGTCTTAAAGATTTTCTTTAGTACTAGTCACAATGAGGATATTTTCTCTTGGGGGTGGGGTCAGTAGGGGAGACTGATGCTTGTCCTTATTGTATTTTGTTTGGTTGACCTTGTGTATTTTTATCCCAGCCTGTAGTCCCCTACCTCACTTCAACCCCCAGGGATTTGGGGGGAGCCGGAGTAGCCAATGGCAGAAGGGGATCTGGGCTGGGACTCTGGAGGCTCCTTCCCTTCTCTCCCCGCCCCCTCCCAGCTGCTCTTTGTCACTGGCTCCATGGGTGTTTGCCTGGTGTGTTGCTTCTCTATTTGTATTTAGCTGCAGTGATCCTTTTAACTGGTTGGCTCAGAAAAGTGTTTTAGGCGCCCTATAATACTGGGCATCAAGGGAATTCATCCTTCCCCCTTTTTGCTGTGTTCTCCCCCTACTTCCAGATTCTTGCTGTTATGGCCCCTCATGGAGTGTTGGTGATCCATGTGACACAGGGCCCAGTCAGTATCCAGCCATGGGCAGAAGAGGATAAAGTGTACCTGCCCTGCCCACTGCTTTTAAGGTCTCTGCCTTATGGATCATGGGACTCCCCTGGGGGGAGTCATGGGCGAGGGGAACAGGGCACAATGGAGAACATCCTACTTAGAAGGGCAGGAAGCAGAGGAACTGGGGAGGGAGTGGTACACTTGGGGAACAGAAGTTTTATCTTGGCTATCTGAATGCTAGGTCTCTTCACATGGAGACTGAAAAAGGGACCCTGCTTCCAATGTCCTTCCATTTCCAGAGCTAGCCCAGGGCTGAGAAGAATGCCTTTGGTCTGTGGGTCCAGTGTTGTCTGTCATCCATCTAATTGTTCCCACTTTGAAGTGACAATCTTCTCCTTGGCCCTGCCATGGGGCAGAGCATGTCTGGCATAGCAGCCTGACTTTTACGCCCTACATCTTGAGTTGAGAAATATATGCACAGGAGTCGAAAGAGATGTCTTTATATCTGACTGTACATAATGAAGTTTTTTTTGTTTTTTTTTTTTCTTCTTTTTTTTTTTTTTTTTTTTTTTTTTTTTTTTGTGCAATAAAGTTTGTTTGGCAGAAGGAGGAAGCGCCTATGGGGATGGGTGGGGGTTTCTGCAAAGGAAGAATGGGATCATCTCAACCACCATGCTCACCTGGGCCTGGATCTGTTAGGAGAGGATATGCTCAGTGAACTGTCTGGAAGCTGAAGACACGGTGACATGGTGGAGGCAGGACTATGGTGATTAGTTCTCTACCTGTTAGGAAAGGAGGGGCTTTTAGAGGGTGGCTGTGGCTCTGGTGGTCAGTGAGGCAGACCAGTTTGGCCTCTGACTTCCAGAAGTTTTGAGAAGTGAGCAGTGCTCTGTAACAGGCAGAAAGTAATGATGGACCCATGCTACTGCTGGTAAGAGGATGTCAGCATGGAGAAACCACTGGGATTTTTAGTTTTCATAATACTAAATGAGCACTTCTGAAGAATGAGGACTCAGAGCTATAAAGTCTGGCCTTGTCCCTCACCATCCTTGTTATAGCAGTCTTGCTTCCTGGGGCACAGGCTTTTCCTCTTGGCTGGCCACGTGTGTAGAAGGCATTGTACACGCATTATGTTCTGCCTGCCTGTACTGTGCAAAGCAGTGATTACAGGGAAGCGTGGGCTCTGGTAATAGACCTAGCTCTTTCTTTGGTGCTGCTTAAGCTGGTAGCCTCTGTCTGGTAAATTACTTGATTTGTCATCTGTGAAGTTAAGGATACCTATTTTATTAATGCAAGGATTAAAGATCTATATATAAAACAGGCACAGGGTAGGTGTTCAATAAAATTTCTACCATTGAGTTTAGAGGGACCTGGTATTCGGTCTAGAGGGAGAGCTAGCAGGGAATTTGAGGACCAAACTAGTGTTCACTATTCTCTGATTCTCCTCAAAATTCATTCTTTCCTCCAGCTTGAGCCACCACTTATGCTGACTCCGGTTTCCTTCACACTCAGGTGAATCTGTCATATTTAGATCCTCTACAGAGAAAGCTAGAAGAGACTGATCAGAACTGACTTACTGGTTCACAAGGGTTTGTAGTGTGTAATAAGGAACATGGAATAGTAAGAGTTCTTAACTAGCGTGGTGGATATTTGTTTGATGGCTAGACCCTATAGCCAGGAGATGACCTGCATTCTGGGTCCCAGTTCTTCCATGACCTGCACAAGTCCATTTTTATATGTGCTTGCTATACTTGTGTTACTCAGGTTCTCCTTACTGGATAAAGGAAGCTTCCTCCAAAAAAGGATGCATATGTGAAGGCACTTTTAAAAAAATAAAATATTGGGGGAAGAAAGGAAAACTTGGAACTTCTTTTATAACAAATTGTCCAGGTTTATTCACCACAGGTCCTCCCTCTTCTCCCTGCCTGCTGTGCATCCCTTCAATACTGAGTCAGGGGGAGGGCTTCTCTGGCCTCCTCGGCTGTAATCTCCTGTGAGTAGAGATCAGTGAAGAGAGCTGGCAACCAGTAGTGGGGGCCTCCCCTGGGGCCTGCAAGTCCAGCCAGGCCAGCCCTTCCTTCAACAGGTGTTCTCCTGGAGGGAAAAGAAAAAATGACTTAAGAGCGAAGGTTCCATGGGTGAAATTTGGTAGCTAAGCAATCTCCAAACCTATTTTGGCTCCAGCAAGGCTTCAAATGACCTCTACGTGCCTTCGCACATTTACACAACCAAACTGGGATGCTGTTTGGTCTTATTTGCCTGAAGTGGTGAAGATATGCCACCAAGTCACTTAACTTGTGCTGCCTAGTGAATAGGTAGAGCCTGAGTAAAGTGGGATGTAGTGGGAAGGATGCAGGGCTCCAATATTTATTTTATGGCCTTGAGCAAATCACTGCTTCCCATTCTCCCAGGAGAGAAATGGAGATCACTGTTTCTAGCTGTGGGTTAACTCGCTAGGAACAAATGTGAGGGACCACATTTTTACTAAAATAGACTGAGTTCCTTTCCTAAGATGGGAAATATGCTCAAGATGGCCTGGTACTATAAGGCAGATATTTACGTTCTTTCCACTTTATAGATGCAAAGTCCAGATACTAAATTGCCTGGGTAAGGGAAAAGCTACTGAAGCCAAGGCTCCTGCATTCCTCATGCTGCTGCTTCCTCTTCACAACAAGAATCTTACATCAGTACCATGAATATATAATATAATTGTTATGTAATATGCAATATATGTTTAGTATATACTTATATAAGTAGTAAATTCCCTTCACTCTGTACTAGTTACTTCTAGCAAAAACTATATTAAGCTCCTGACCAGCAACTCCAGACTCAATAATATGTCCACGGGAGTAAGTGGGCATTGGTGGTTTCCCCAACAGCAGGGGCAGCTGCTATTAGTGCACTCCAGGGTCAGAGGCCTGCCTTAACAAGTTCTACCTTCTCAGTGCCATTGGCAGAGAGATAACGGGCTTCTCCTAGGGTGGAAACTGCAGCCTTCAAGGCAAAGAATGGGCAAAGCAAGACTAAAGTTCCTGCCTATGCGGTACCACCCCCCAACCAGGAACCCATCTTTCTGGGCTAAAATCACATACCAGCACTTGGCGCGCTCGCTCGGTCCCTCCCATTTAAGACTGGCTTTGATTTCACTGACAGTCACGTACCCATTTTTCTGAAGGAAGGAGCAGTGGGGACTGAGTCAGTTAAGAGTGCACTCACCTAGAGCCCAGCACCTACCCAGGAGCAGCACAGTTATCCAAACAGGAGAAAAAGCTGCCCTTGGGCCAATCCTGAGAAAGCATGGGAAAAGAATGTTTAGAGAAGTGACTTTCAGGATGACGGGTAGTTTCGTGGGTTCAGTCTTAAAGATGTGGGTCCCAGGCAGTAAGATACTAGGTTAGGCTTCCAGAGAACTCTTAGCATACGCCAAGGAGAGATTGAGAATGATAACTGATAGGAAGGAATGGTGATAATCATCAGCTGTTAATAATTAAAATATTTAAATATTCAGCCCTTACCCTGCCCCACCCAACCTGTTCCCACAAATAAAAAAGCCTCTTCCTTATTTAGTTTTGTTTTCCATTACAGAATTGGGGAAAATGAACATGTCTTCCCTAAAATACATGATGGGGTTCTGGGGAAGATGGTATATGCTTCAGGCATGCTAAGGAATGAGAGATTTGGCAAACAAAAGTAAAAATTTATTTGAAGAATCCACAAAGTAGCTTAACAGGACATCAGAGAGTGCCTACCCCAGGAAATATAGTTAGTTGTCTGCATGTCTGTCTACCTGACTAGACTGTAAGCTCCTCGAGAGCAGGACTGTACTGGACCTCTCTCTATATCTGCCCCACAGCGTAGCCCGTGCTTTGCACTGTAGCTGCTCAATAATGTCTGCTGAATGAGCACAGGACTGAGTAGTTCATCTGTAAGACAGACTGCAAAAGACGGGGCAGTGGGGAGAAAAGATGAGAACAAGCTCACACGCTCTCCAAAGGTGCACCAGTACCTCTGCCAGCTGCAGCACCACGGTGTGATCCATATTCAGTTCAAGCTGGAACAGACTGAATGAGGTAAAGTACCGCCCACAGGGATGATGCCGAAGCCAGTGCCCAGTGCCTTTAGTTTCTTGATGGCCCTGATCAGGTCGTCTCTGAGGTGAGGAAGAGCAGCTTAAAGACCCTTGGCAGATCAGACCTGACAACAATGCAGTTTCAGCTCTGCCCGGGGCAGGGTACCCTGAGAGAAGAGTCAATGGCACACAACTCTCAACTCCTCAGTAAAACAGCAGTTAAAGAGCACCAAATAGTGCTTGGACACTGAAGGAAGATAGTACAGAAGTCAATCGCTCACTTTACCCAAAAAGGTAAAAAACAGAATACATGACCAGTGTAACTCCACATCACATGTACAATCACAAGAATGGGAAGTTAGACTCCATGTATTTTATGTCAAAATACACTCTACTGTCATATATAACTAAAAATAAAATTCTTTTAAAAAGTAATAAGCCTACTGAAGCTCATCAGGAAATATGGGTAAGTTAGTTGAAGACAAAAGGGAGTAGTGTGAACTGTGGAGTTTTTTTTTTTTTTTTTGGTGCTGAGGATTGAACCCATGGCCTCTCACATGCTAGGCAAGCATTGTAAAACGAAGCTACATTCCCAGTCCCTTATCCTTTTTTTTTTCTTATCCCTTTTTTTTTTTTTTTTGCAGTACTGGGGATCGAACTCAGGGCCTTGTACTTGCTAGGCAAGCACTCTACCAGCTGAGCTATCTCCCCAGCACCCCCTATCCATTTTTTCATGATTGTCATTTGGAAATTCAAGTCCAGCATTGCCAGATTTTCTGATTTCTCAATTGACAACAAACTCAGGAAAAGACCCACAAAATGAGGTCATATATCCAGCCCACAAATTGAAAGGTTATAAGTTCTGCCAAAGCCCAGAAATATATCACCTAATCAGCCAGGGAAAGAGAACTTTTAGGTAGACTGAAGTGCTTTCTCCAGCCCGTTAGAAGAGCAGATTCAAATCTCTCTTGCCAGGTATGAAAGCATACACGTGCAATCCCAGCAACTTGGGAGGCTGAGGCAGGAGGATTTCAAGTTCAAGGGCAGGCCCCTAAATTTAACCAGACCCTCAGCAACTTAGGGAGACGGTCTCAAAATAAGAAAAAAATAAAAAGACTGGGGATGTATTCAGTGGTAAAGTGCCCCTGGGTTAAATCCCCAGTAATCCCTGCAAAATACAATCTCAAATGCACTAGCTCACCTCCTCTTCATAGGAATTAAATATGTAATGAGTATGGTTAGTAATCTTGTCATCACTTCCTTTTTGAATATTCCTGGTCTTCATGATTCCATTCTGGGATGGCTCTTTGGGAGCTACATCTAAAACCACCACTCATTTTTTCTCAAGTTGAACTCAAACATAAGAGGCTTGTGAACCAGGTCAATGTACCACATTATCTCATCCCCACCTCTATGCCCAGAATTTCTAAGGGCCTACCCCTTTCTCCTTGGCTTCCAATAATCTCAAAAGCCATGTACATTCCCCTAAGTTAAAAACAATACATATGTATGAAAAATGCTAATACCCCAACATGTATACAAGATGTAATCTCTTAGTTGAGAGAAAATATGATTTTTTTGTTTGTTTCCTTTTCAGGTTTGTTTGTTTTTGTGGAACTGGGGATTGAACCCAGGGGCAGTTAAGCTCAGTTAAGTGCTGAGCCACACCCCAGCCATTTCTTCTATTTTATTTAGAGACATGGTCTCACTAAATTTGCTGAGGCTGACTTTGAATTCATCATCCTCCTGCCTCAGCCTCCAGAGCTGATGGGAATACAGGCATGTGTTACTACACCCAGCCAAAATGAGGTGTTTTTATCTTTTTTTTTTTTTTTTTTTTTTCAGTGCTGGGGATAGAATTCAGGATCTCACACATGCTAAGGATATGTTCTACTACTGAGTTATATCCCCAGCCTTCTTTTTTTAAAAATAAGTCTCTATAGTTTTCTTTTTTTTTCTTTTCTTTTTTTTGCAGTGCTGGGGATTTAAACCCAGGGCCTTGTGCTTGCGAGGCAAATGCTCTACCAACTGAGCTATATCCCCAGCCCGGTCTCTATAGTTTTCTAATATGAAATTTTTTTTTTTTTTTCTGATCATACAGAGCAATAAAAACAGTTCATAGCTGGGAATGGTGGTGTGGCCTATAATCCCAACAGCTTGGGAGGCTGAGGCAGAGGATCAAAAATTTGAGGCCAGACTCAACATATTAGTGAGACCTTCAGCAACCTGGCAAGACTATCTCAAAAAAATAAAAAGATATATAACTCAATGGTAAAACACCTCTGGGTTCAACCCCTAGTAATGAAAAAAATAAAATTAAAAAAAGATCCTAAGCTAGCTTACACATGAGGAGTAGGAAGAAAAGATTTACATCTGGAGCAGGGCCTAGTGGAACATGCATGCAATCCTAGAGACTGGGGAGACTGAAGCAGGAGGATGGCAAGTACAAGGCCAGCCTCAGCAACTTAATGAGGCCCTAAGCAATTTAATGAATCCCTGTCTCAAAATAAAAAGGGCTAGGATGTGACTCAGTGGTTAAATGCCCCTGGGTTCAATCCCTAGTACCAAAAAAAATTTTAATAAATGAATAAAGGCTTTCCATCTGACTTGAAAGACCTCTAAGTGGTTAGAAGACAACACTTACTGGCTGACATCCTGGGCAAACTTGCCCCTTCCTTTTAACACCTGTTGATGTAGTTCCTCCAGAGTTATCAGACCTATTAGAGGGAGAGACAGAAAGCAAATGAAGAGAGTACCTTTATGGCTGCAATGTTCTTGATATCAGGGCTGTATGTGTTTAAAGCCAATGATTTATAACTGGTTTTTACATTTTTTGTAAAAAAAAAAAAAATATATATATATACATATATGCATATGTATACATATATACACATTTTCTTAAGTCGTGTAGGACACAGTGTCTTTATTTTTATGTGGTGCTGAGGATTGAACTCAGTGCCTCACACGGCTATGCAAGTACTCCACCACAGAGCTATAGTCCCAGCCCCTACATTTTTTTTTTTTTGGTACTGGAAATTGAACTCAAGAGCACTTTACCCAGCTCTTTAATTTTTTATTTTGAAACAGGGTCTAAGTTGCTCAGGGCTTTGCTAAATTGCTGAGACTGACCTTGAACTTCTATTCCTCAGCCTAAACCTCTTGAGTAGCTAGGATTACAGTCATGTGCCACCACACCCAATTCATATGACTATTTTCTTAATTAAATATTTTTTAGTTGTCAATAGACCTTCATCTATTTATCTATAACCAGTGCCAAGAACTGAACCAGTGCCTCACACATGCTAGACAAGTACTCTACCACTGAGCTACAACCCAGCCCCACCAGATGACTATTTGTAACATCACATTTTAAGGAATGCAGACTCAGTTGGCATCCCTACACTTCAAACATGCAATGCAGGCCTGTAGTTACTAATGAAAAACTCATAACCAGATGCATCACACATCATGGGAAAAAACCTACTTCCTACCTCCCTCCTATTTTCTGTAATGATCCAGGGCTGGATCTTCCCAGCCAAAGATTTTTAGAGATTAGAGACAATCAGCAAGGTACAGTGGCACATGCCTGTAATCCCAGCCACTTGGAAGACTAAGACAAGAGGGTCACAAATCTGATGCCAGCCTCAGCATGTTAGGAAGACCTGTCTCTGGGGGGGGGGGGGGGGGGACGGGACTTGGGATGTAACTCAGTTGTAAAGCAGCCGTGTACTAGAAAAAGGAAAGGTGGAAGGTGGGGGTGGAAACAATCATTCAGGTAATTCTAGTGACACTTGGCTCTGGACACATGCCACAAATTCAACTGCATAAAACAGCTAAGATGTATCTCAAGACCTTGCAGGTTTGCAGACTATGGGATGGCAAAGATAATCTTCTCAGAGAAGTTCAAAGCCCAATCCACAGATTCTAACCACAGCCCTTACCTCCATTCCGGTGCTTTAGAGCCAGGCATACTTCGATAATCTGGACGCCCAACTCATAATAGAAGTCCCCCACGCCCAGCATCTCAGACCAAAATCCTTTTCCAGCTATAAGAGAGAAAAAACAAAAACTAAGTTATTCAGTAATTTTCATCCTTTGTTTTTCCAACAGTGGACTGAAACATCTATTTTTCAGGAAATCTTATTGCCTAGCTTTATGTCCTACTCCATTGCTACTCAAGATCCTCTGTGACAACCTGTCTCTTGAGAACTCCTGCTTTACAGGCTTGAGGGCTGGGAATATAGCTCAGTGGGGAGAGTGCTTAACTCGCAAGCACAAGGCCCTGGGTTCAAATCTCCAGCACCACAAAAAATTTAAAAAATTTTAAAAATTAAAAACAAAAAAACAAAAAAACAGGCTTGGACAGTTCCAAAGGGTGGGCAATATCAAAGTCCTTTTTGGGGCTCAGGTTATGATAGTTCAGTGGAGTTTTCCTTTCCCAAAGCATACAGTGAAATACAGTGGGAGATATGATCCAGACAAGGCTAAGAGAAAAAAAATATGCAAACTTGGCATTCAAAAATCCACTGAAGGGGCTGGGGATATAGCTCAGTGGGTAGAGTGCCTGCCTGGGTTCAATCCCCAGCACTGAAAAAAAAAAAAAAAAAAAAAAAAAAATTAGTAAGTCCAGAGTAGTATTGTAGGCCTGTTATCCCAGCAGGGCAGGAGGATTTCAAGTTCAAGGAAGAGTCAACCTCAGCAACTTAGCAAGGTCCTAGGTAACTTGTTGAGACCCTGTCTCAAAGTGAAAAATAAAAAAGGGCTGGGGATGTAGCTCAATGGTAAAGCACCCCTGGATTCAATCTTCAGTACAAAAAACTAAACATTTAATACACCCAACCTATGGAACAGCATGGGTTAGAAACACAGTACACTGTAGAATATGTTATTTACTCTTTTGATGGAACTGCTGCTGCCCAGATGACAAGAATATTCTACCTACATATCATTAACCCAGTAAAAGATCAAAATTCAAAGTATGGTTTCTAGTGAATGTCAATTGCTTTTGCAGCACTGCCAAGTTGAACCATCCTACAATGGGAACCATCTGTATCTTTTAACTCTCAGTGTTACTTACCTCTGCAATTACAGGACAGGGTCAAGCTTAAGACCCTGGGTTCAAATTCCAGCACTGCTCCCTGGCATTGTAGAACAGTAAGAAGACTCCCACTTCCTTTTTTATATAGCTCTTTGTTGACTACATGACCAAATAGCACTTTCATTAAAAGTAGTTTGGTTTTTAATTTCAAATAAGGGAAAATGCCATTAAAATAACAACAACAAGTACAAAACTCCACTACAGATCATCTGATCATTCAAGGGAGAATCATGAACCCTGGCTACTTGGTCTGCATCCTAATCTTTCCATCTTCCCAGCAGAACAGGCACTAGCCATACTGCTAGGTACTCCTAAAGAGGACATCCTCTGGATCTTCTCACAGGCCCTTCTAAAGGGTTAGTGGGCACCCTGACCATGGTGATGGTAAGTAGATAAGCCTCTGTCCCTAAGAACCTTATGAGGACACTGGACCCCTATAGACAGTTTCTTACAAGCCAGAGGATCCACTCCAATAGTTGCACACATGTCCTGGAACTGCACCCGGAATTCAGGATTCTTCCTTATCTCCTGCTTGTGCTTGCTGGCAAATTCCTCCAGGTTGGTCTTAAACATGTCCAACTGTTTTGACATCTGTTGGAAGGACAAGGGGGAGCTTAGGAGCAGCCCATGTGATAATTAGTTATCTAAAATAAGACCCTGGCAGGGAAAAAGCCGAAATAACCTGTCTCCTTCAGGCCTACCATTATGCTGTTTACTGTCTCCTCTTTTTATCCTGCCTCTCTGGCATAACTGTCAGCAGAAGTGAGATACTGTACTTTTTCCTCAATTCTAAACTATACATTTTTTCATGTATCCCTGTTCTAAAATCAGGATGCATCCTATAATAGTCAACATGTATGTCTTTCCTTTTTCCCCAAAAACTGTTAATAAATTGAAGGTACATCTAATCCCCTTTTCTTCAAAATAAGGGAATGCAGTGTTACCACAGTGGAAAATCTTCAGTCACTGATGGAAAAGCTAGGTAGGAAAAAATGAAGCCTGGCATGAATTAGGACTATAGTGGTTATTTAACCAGAGTCATGGCTCTCCTTGGGGATCCACTCCACATAAAGAAATGGGGTGTGGGGGAGGCAGCTGACTATCAAAGCAAAAACAATGTTTTGTGGATGCTATGAATTTTTATTTGTATTACCACCTCTCTTTCTTTCCCTAATTAACAAAGACTATTTCCCCCAGCCCTGCTTTTTTTTTTTTTTTTTTTTTTTTTTGTACTGGGGATTGAATCCAGGGGTGCTTAACCACGAAGCCACATCCTCAGGCCTTGTTAATTTTTATTTAGAGACAGGGACTCACTAAGTTGCTGAGGCTGGCTTTGAACTCATAATCCTCCTGCCTCAGCCTCCCAAGCCACTGGAATTATGTGTGTGCCACCACACACAGCACAAAGACTATCTTCTATCCTACCAAATCAACCATGCCTGGCCCAACACCTCCTCATTTGCAACATAAAACTATCAGAAGCTGGGCACAGTGGGACATGCCTGTAATTTCAGCTATTTAAGAAGCTGAGGCAAGAGAATCTTAAGTCTGAGAACAGCCTCGGCTTGGGGAGACCTGGTCTCAAAACTGTAAAGGGCAGCCAGGCAGCTTGAGAGGGTTGAGTCAGAAGGATGGAGAGTTCAAAGCCAGCCTCAGCAAAAGCAAGGAGCTAAGCGACTCAGTGAGACCCTGTCTCTAAATAAAATACAAAATAGGGCTGGGGATGTGGCTCAGTGGTTGAGTGCCTCTGAATTCAATCCCTGGAAACACCCCCCCCCAAAAAAATAAAACATCTGCCCAACAGCTGTTCAACCTTAGACTGACACTACTCTTGTTATTAATCACTGTGACCAAGACTATTGTTTCAAATTATTCAATGTAATCCTCTTAATTTTCATCTTTGAAACACTCCCTTTGGCTTGGTATAGTGTTACTTGCCTGTAATCCCAGCAGCTTGGGAGGCTGAGGCAGGAGGATAGCAAATTCAAAGTCAGCCTCAGCATCTTAGTGAGGCCCTAAGCAACTTAGCAAGACCATCTCAAAAAAAAAAAAAAAAAAAAAAAAAAAAAAAAAAGGTTGGGGATGTGACTCAGTGGATAAGTTCCCTGGGTTCAATCCCTGGTGCCAAAACCAAGAAACAAAAAACCAAAAATACTTCCCTTTGCCTCAATCTCTTTGTATATGCCCATAATTAACCTTGGCATGTATATTCCCAATGCAATGCTATTCCCAATAAGTATCAGTATTCTTTGGATAAACCGATTTTGTTTTAAGTTGACATGAGATTTTAATGAGGACTGAACAAGATGGTATATGTAAAGAACTAGACACGGGAAGGTAGTTCAGTGGTAGAAGGCTAGCCTGTACAAAGTCCTGGGTTCAATCCCCAGAACCAAAATAAACAGACAAATAAATAAATAGACAAGAGCCTGCACCTAATAAGCATTTAATCACTCAAAAATGTTAGCTAGTGTTATTAGCAAGTTGCCTAAAAGATCACAGCAACCCAGAAATCCGGATTTGCCAAATGCCCTACTTTTACTTCAATCTAAACAATGCAGTTTACATCAATGGTGAACTGACCGGCCTTGTTTGGTCTCCCTTCCTGCATGGAGCCCTTCAATCACTCACCTGGGCCAGCTGGTCCTCTGCCAAGACAGTCCCTCGCTCCTTATACTTGGCCTGTCAGACAAAGAAACCAGCATGAGCTGAGGAAGTGAGGCTGTGGAGGCCTCCACTTTTGCTGCCTCAGCTGAAGTTTGAAAAGAGAAGGGTCTCTCTTTAAAGTGTTTTTTTTAGGAAGGACAGGGTGAGGGAATATAGTCGACGGCTTCCGTCTGTGGTCAAATTAGGAAACTCGGGAAAGGACAGGTGGATCGGGGATGTTGACACGTCAGTCCACCAGGAGATGGAGAGACTCGGTTCCCAGGCGCCCGAGAATCCTGTCTTAGCGTCTGCTGCAAGGCGATTTAAGGGTACAGAACTCTGCACTGGAATTCAGTCTCACGGGATAGGGGTGGGCTGGGAGTCGACCTCTTCGCCCTCACCTCCGCAAGCTTCTTCTTGGCGATGGCGCCGGCTCCCACCCCGCGGCGGTGCATCCCCGCCCTGGGCCCGCGGGCCGCCCCGCTGCCGGGACCCCAGGTTTCCTCGTCCCGGGTTCCGCCACCGGCTCCCAACACGGAAGCCCGGGCAACGCGTCATCCGATCGCGCCGGAAGTCACCCTTCCACTTCCTGCCGCGGGGCTAAGGGTCTCCCTCCGCCACGAACCCCGGCCCCGCCTCACCCTGGTGGCAGAACTCCGAAAAGCCCTTGTAGCACGGAAGAGTCGCCGAGCGCTGGAACGAAAACCCCGACCCCTCTCGTATTGTTCGTCGCATCCTGCGCCCTTTGCCGCCGCAGGTCCTGGAGTTCCCGCAACCACCACTCCATTGCCGGGAGGTCGACAAATCCTCCACTTGACTTTTATATATATATATGTATCTGATAAAGTTATGAAAGAACTAATTTTTTTTTTTCCGATGCTGGGGGTCGAACCCACCACGGGTGCTTTATCACTAAGCTACGTCCCCAGTCCTTTTTAATTTTTTGAGGCAGTGCCTCGCTCAGTTGTTCAAGCTAGCCTCCAACTAGTGACCCTCCCTGCTTCAGCCTTCTGAGTCTTTGGGAGTCTAGGCGTGCGCCTGGTTTTGAGAAATACCCCAAAACCGCCTGCTGCATGCCAGGCACTATGTTGACCTTTCAAGGTTCCATTCTGAGCAAAAGCCAGAAGCCATTCCACTCTACTGGAACTTCACCTGTTGGAGTCTCATGCAGAAATTCTGATTTGGGAGGGCCCTACAGTTAACATGACTTCTGGAGTCCGATTGCTTGGAACCACAGCTCAGTTCCACTTCATATGGTTCAGTAACTCAAACCAACTTCCTTTATTTCTTGTGTTTTATTATCCACAATTGTAAAAATAGAATAACACCTATACGTGAATTGTGAGGATAGTGAGAAATTAATGTAATAAAGCATTTAATACAATGCCCAGCATAAAAATAAGAGTTGTTATTATTCATCGTCTTGGGTGGAATCTGTCATTTTTGTGTTTAGAAAGCTGCATGGGTGATTTTGATAGCGTTATTAAGTCTAACAAGGAACTATTGGAAGATGCTTTTTGTTACTTTTGAAACAGGGTCACACTATATTTTCTCAAACTGCTGGGCCCAGGTAATTCTGCCTCAATCCATTACTGGAATGACAGGCATAGGCCACCTTGCCCAACCATGGAGGACTCTAGGCCAGGGAATAATAAGATCATTTTTTTTTTTTTAGCGACTGGGAGGCTGAAGCTCTAGAAGTGTCAAAAGTTTGAGCCCAACTTCAGCAATTTAGTAAGCCCCTGTCTCAAAAAGGGGCAGGGTCTGGGGATGTAGCTCAGTAGTATTGCACCCCTGGGTTCTATCCCCAATGCTGACAAAAAAGAAAGAAAAAGAAAAAACTTGACTCTAGTCAAAGGATAAAATTATAAAGATTATAAATGACTATTTTCAGTTCTGGAGTTGGGCAACTCTTCATCCTGTAAAATAAAGTGTTGCTGATTGTCACAGCTAAGACTGGGTTTATAGACAGAAGGGATTGAAGAAAGCAGAAACCAAAAAAAAAAAACATTGATTATTTCAAAGATATTTTCCTGTAGCCAAGTGTGGAGGTAAGGCAGAGGGAGTTGTATAGGCTTGTATTCACAGCAACTCCTAAGGCTAAAGCAGGAGAAGCTCAAATTCAAGCCAGCCTGGACAATTTAGTGAGACCCTGTCTCCAAACAAAAAGGGCTGGCAGGGCTGGGGTTGTGACTCAGTGGTGCATGTGTGAGGCACTGGGTTCAATTCTCAGCACCACATATAAATAAATTAAAGGTTCATCCACAACTAAACAAAAAAAATTTTTAAAGGGCTATCACCGTAATCCCACGGTAGAGTGCCACTGAGTTTAACTCCCAAGATTGTAAAGTGAAGAGGAAAAAAATAAAAAAGAAGAAGAAGAGGGGAAGGAAAAGGAAAGAAAAAGGGATTAAAATAGGGAACTTCATTATCAGGCCAGTAAACCTGGCCTGCTGGGAATTTTGGCGACTATCTGCCTAATCCTGATTTCTCAGGTCATATAAACAGCTTAGTTTCACCTTGGTAATATAAAACTTTATCATGAGCAACTCCATTTTAATTTTTAGCTTGGTTTGCTGGAACCTAGTATAGGAGTTTAGTCCAAAACAATGGCTTTCTGTAATTTTTACTTGGGAGGGAAGGTACTAGGGAATTGAACCAGGGGCTTTTAACCACTGAGCTACATCCCCAGCCTTTTTATTTTTTATTTTGAGACAGGGCCTTGCCAAATGGCTGAGGTTGGCATCAAACTATTGATTCTCCTTCAGCTTTCCAGGTTGCTGGAATTACAGGAGTTCACCATTGTGCACATCTGGCTTCCTGTAATTTTCACTGAGCACTCTTCATTTGCACACTCTGATTTCATATCCTCATACTCTTATGTCTCCCCAAACACAGAAACACAGTCCCTTAGGTACTTACTGACACCAACTCAACTACCAGCTTCCTGCCTTACTGCCTGACTCCCAGTGTATGACTCCTTAAATTATACACACTCACCCCTCTCTCACATTCACGTCTTACTATTCATACTTTCAACTATTCACTTGCACACTCCCTTAGATACAGTTCCTCTCAGTAAATGTGACTCCTAGTCTCCCTTAAGCACACGTGCTCTTCCCTTTATGCAGACATATCTTTACCTTTAATGGTGTTAGAGAAAGTATACTGACCAGTACTATATGCTGGTCAATGTTTAACAACCATGTCTCCAGGCTGGGAGGGGAGAAATCTGATTTGTAGCCTTTGCCGATATCTATGATGTAAATACTCTGACCATGGCCAGTTTCAAGTTACCCAAGATTTCACAACCTGTTCACAGAATTCCAGAGGATTTAACACTAGCTCTTCCATACCCTTTGCTCCATCACACCATTGAATGCTGACCATCCCAGATAGCCTCACTTGCTTTAAGTGACTCATTGACCTTGTGGCAAGGTGGCTGACTGCATGGATTTTTAACTTTCTACCTTAAAAAGGCAGTGCAATACACAGTTAACATCTATTATTAACAGTTCACCCTTTAGGGTTGTGATGAGGCACTGATTTTTGTTGTTTTTGTTGTTTTTAGTTATTGTGGATTGAACACAGGGGTGCTCTACCAATCCCCAGTCTGTTTTTTTATTTTGAGACAGATCTCACTAAGTTGCCCAGGTTGGCCTCAAATTTGCAATCTTTCTGCGTCAAATGGCTGGAATTACACCACACCCAGCTATGCTGAGGCTTGAAGTGAGGTCATTTCGATTAAAGAAAGAGAGAAAGCAAGGAGGAAGGAAGGATGGGAGGAAGGGAGAAAAGCAAGGGAAGGGGAAAGGAAAGGAAGGAGAAAGGAAAGGAAAAAAGAAAGGAAGGAAAGAAGAAAAGAAAGAAAAGAGAAAATAAATGATATTTATAAAAGTTTTTTGAGCCAGGCATGGTGGCGCACGCCTGTAATCTCAGTGGCTCTGGAGGCTGAGGCGGGAGGATCACCAGTTCAAAACCAGTCTCAGCAAAATTGAGGTGCTAAGCAACTCAGTGAGACCCTCTCTCTAAACAAAATACAAAATAGGGCTGGGGATGTGGCTCAGTGGTCAAGTGCCCCTGAGTTCAATCCCCTCCCCAAAAATGCCTTTTGAGCCAAGAGTCTAGGTTTGTGATCCCAACTACTCAGAGAGGCTAAGGCAGGAAGACTACCAGCTGAAGGGCAGCCTGGGCAATTTAGTAAGACCCTTTCTCAAAAAAAAAATTGTTTTTCACAGTGCTTGGTCCATAATAAATAAGAACATTGCACAAATGAGGAGGTGGGGGACTATTCCTTTTTGATTAATTGACTAATCCCCAGATACCTAGTACCCCAGTAGTGTAGTAGATCCAAACTTATCCCTAAGACTTTTTTTTTTTTTTTTTTTGCACTGGGTATCAAACCCAGGGGCACTTTACTGCTAAGCTACATCTTCAGCCCTTTTTATTTTTAATTTTGAGACAGGGTCTCAGTAAGTTTCCCAGACTGGCCTGGAACTTGCCTCTTCCTATCTCAACCTCCCAAGTCACTGGGATTATAGGTGTGTGCCACTGCACCCAGCCCCAAGACATTCAGTTCCATTATTAAGAATCACTGTAATGTATCCTCTAAAAGACAATTTTTGGCATCATGTGGTGATATAGGTCTCTAGTCCTAGCTATTCAGAAGGCTGAGGTGGGAAGATCACTTCAGCTCAGATGTTAGGGGCCAGCCTGAGCAACATAGCCAGATCCCAGCTCAAAAAATAAGTACAAATAAAATATATCCCCTGAGTAGAGGTTGTGATGGGCTGACAGATCTGGCTCCATGAGAATGTTATAGGCCAGACCATAGGGGAAATGACTAAACAGACTCCATTTTGCTCTGAGACTCCATGTTATGTAGGAAATAAGCTTCTCCCATGGGAACATCTCGACTCTGTACCCATCCTCAGTTACTTAGCGTGACATGTTTGGCAATACAAAATGACAATTCTTATGTAATGAAAAATTGCTCTTTTTTGATCTCTATTGCTCTTAACCAATGTACCATGTAAACAGTGATTGTATAGATGTTATTAGCCATTCTTTAGTTTGTACCTGGGTAAGGGTCATTTTGACCCCCTTCCCCCGCTGCTGATGATCTAATGATGTTAGTTTGTAATTTCGAATCATAGCAACACTTATGATTGATGTGATTTTTGGTATAAGAACCCCTACAACCCTATGGTTGGGGCTGTTCTCCCAATAACCATTTTTTAGGGGCACTGTGTGAGACAGTCAGCCGGCCAGCTTAATAAAGACTCTCAAATTTGGACTTCTCAGTGGTGATCGGTCTGTTCTCAAGTTGCACCCCAAAACAAGGTGTGCACTAAACTGTGTGTGCTCCAGATGAGGAGCTCTAGGAGTTTAGAGGAAAGGAAATCAAGAATATTAGAGCTGGGCCAACATCATTCTTAATGGAGAAAAACTGAAACCATTCCCTTTAAAAACGGGAACAAGACAGGGATGTCCTCTTTCACCACTTCTATTCAACATTGTCCTCGAAACTCTAGCCAGAGCAATTAGGCAGGCTAAAGAAATTAAAGGGATATGAATAGGAAAAGAGGAACTTAAGCTGTCACTATTTGCTGATGACATGACTCTATATTTAGAGGATCCAAAAAACTCCTCCAGAAAACTTCTAGACCTCATCAATGAATTCAGCAAAATAGCAGCTATAAAATCAAAACGCATAAATCTAAAGCATTTTTATACGCAAGCGATGAAACAGCTGAAAGGGAAATGAGGAAAACAACTCCATTTGCAATAGCCTCAAAAATAAAAAATAAAATACTTGGGAATCATTCTAACCAAAGAGGTAAAAGATCTCTACAATGAAAACTTCAAAACATTGAAGAAAGAAATTGAGGAAGACCTTAGAAGATGGAAAGATCTCCCATGTTCTTGGATAGGCAGAATTAATATTGTCAAAATAGCCATACTACCAAAAGTGCTATACAGATTCAATGCAATTCCAATTAAAGTCCCAATGATGTACCTTACAGAAATAGAGCAAGCAATCATGAAATTCATCTGGAAGAATAAGAAACCCAGAATAGCTAAAGCAATCCTTAGCAGGAAGAATGAAACAGGGGGTATTGCAATACCAGAACTTCAACTATACTACAAAGCAATAGTAACAAAAACAGCATGGTATTGGCACCAAAATAGACAGGTAGATCACTGGTACAGAATAGAGGACATGGACACAAACCCAAATAAATACAATTTTCTAATATTAGACGAAGGTGCCAAAAATACACACTGGAGAAAAGATAGCCTCTTTAACAAATGGTGCTGGGAAAACTGGAAATCCATATGCAACAGAATGAAACTAAACCCCTATCTCTCACCCTGCACAAAACTCAACTCACAATGGATCAAGGACCTTGAAATCAGACCAGAGACCCGCATCTTATAGAAGAAAAAGTAGGTCCAAATCTTCACCTTGTTGGCTTAGGATCAGACTTCCTTATCAGGACTCCCATAGCACAAGAAATAAAAGCAAGAATCTATAACTGGGATAGATTCAAACTAAATAGCTTTCTCTCAGCAAAGGAAACTATCAGCAATGTGAAGAGGGAGCCTACAGAGTGGGAGAATATCTTTGCCACTCATACTTCAGATAGAGCACTAATTTTCAGAATATATAAAGAACTCAAAAAACTCTACACGAAGAATACAAATAACCCAAACAACAAATGGGCTAAGAATATGAACAGACACTTCACAGAAGATCTACAAGCAATCAACAAACATATGAAAAATGTTCACCATCTTTAGTAATAAGAGAAATGCAAATCAAAACTACACTAAGATTCCATCTCACCCCAATTAGAATGGCGATTATCAAGAATACAAGCAACAACAGGTGTTGGAGAGGATGTGGGGAAAAAGGTACACTCATACATTGCTGTGGGGCTGCAAATTAGTGCAGCCACTCTGGAAAGCAGTGTGGAGATTCCTTAGAAAACTTGGAATGGACCTACCATTTGACCCAGCTATCCCACTCCTCGGCCTATACCCAAAGGCCTTAAAATCAGCATACTACAGAGATACAGCCACATCAATGTTCACAGCGGCTCAATTCACAATAGCCAGACTATGGAACCAACCTAGATGCCCTTCAATTGATGAATGGATAAAGAAACTGTGGTATATATATAGAATGGAATATTACTCAGCTATAAAAAATAATAAAATTATGGCATTTGCAGACAAATGGATGAAATTGGAGAATATCATGCTAAGTGAGATAAGCCAATCTCAAAAAACTAAAGGACGAATGATCTCGCTGATAAGCGGATGATGACACATAATGGGGGGTGGGGGGGCAAGAATGGAGGAAGGAGGGACTGTATAGAGGGAAAAGAGGGGTGGGAGGGGTGGGGGGGAAGGAAAAAATAACAGAATCAATCAAACCTCATTACCCTATGTAAATGTATGATTACACAAATGGTATGCTGTCACTCCATGTACAAACAGAAACAACATGTATCCCATTTGTTTACAAGAAAAATAAATTTAAAAAAATAATAAATGAATAAAATTAAAAAATAAAAAGAATATTAGAGATGGAAGAAACTTAAAAAGCTGACTGGAAGGCTGGGTGTAGCTCACTGATTGAGAGCTTTTTCTCTGCCTACCTAGCCCAGCCCTTCAGCCAACTCAGTTTGCCACACCTGAATTCTAAACTAATGCTCTCATTTTTTTTTTTTTTTGAGATGAGGAAACGAACTAAAGTGTGACAATCATAATAACCAAACAATGTTTATTGATGACTTACTTTTACTAGTGCCACTTTGTGCCAGGCATTATCTTTGATTTCAACCCTATGAAAAAGATGGCCTTTTTTTTTTTTTTTTTTTTTTTGATACTGGGGATTGAACACAGGTATGCAGTCCCACTGAACTACATTCCCAGACTCTTCTTCATGTTTTACTGTGAGAGAGGATCTTGCTAAATTGCTCAGAGCCTCACTAAACTGCTGAAGAGGATGCAATCCTCCTGCCTCAGCCTCGCAAATAACTGGAATTACAGGTGTGCACCACTGTGCCCAGTTTGAGCAGGATTTTTTTTTTTTTTTTTTCCAGAACTGGAAAAAAAAAAAAAAAAAAAAAAAAAAAAATCCCAGCCCTTTTTTGTTTATTTTGAGATAGGTTCTCACTAAATTGCTGGACCTGGCCTCAAACTTGTGATTCTTCTGCCTCAATCTCCCTAGTTGCTGGGATTACAGAGGTGCAGCACCAGAGGGAAGATTGAGGTTCATAAAAAGAATTTGCCAAGGCTGAGACCTATGAAGTGCGTTTTGCTCTAGCTGGCTAACACTGGACTAGAGTAAAAACAGAGGGAGGGATTCCAGGCAGTGTAGGCAATCCCTCTCTCTCCTCTTCATCCGGTCCAATGATTAGCCAGGGGAAAAAGGCGCGCGCCCTGCCCTCTGTGAGTGGATAGCACCGGGAGAAGGCAGCGCACTGCAGTGCGGAAGGCTTTACCTGCTGAAGGATGACGTGTGGGCTCTTAACAGTTGGCCCACTTTCCTTCACCCCGACTACTACCACGCTGATCTGAGTCACTATAATTTCTTCCTGAAATAGTGCAAAAGCCTCAGAATTTTTCTTTCTCTTGACCTCATCCCCCCTTAATCTCCATATAATCCTCTCTGTTTTAGGAATGATTATTTTATAATGTAAATGGTCCTCCCAGACATGCCCTTCCTTGAAATCTTTCAAGAACTTGAAATTTGCTGGGTGTGGCGGCAACACCTATAATCCCAGCAATTTGGGAGGTTGTGGTGGGAGGATCCCAAATTCAAGGCCAGCCTGGACCTTTAGCCAGATCCTGTCTCAAAATACAAAGGGCTGGGCTGGGGGTATAGCTCAGTTGGTAGAGTGCTTGCCTCATATGCACAAGGCCCTGGGTTGGATCCCCAGCACCACAAAAAAATAAAATGAAATAAAATAAAACATGCTTTGATGAATTAGCTTTAAAAAAAAAAAAAAAAGGAACAAAGGGCTGGGGAGGGGGTTGTATAGCTTGGTGGTAGAGTGCTTGCCTAGGTTGGGAGAGGCTCTGGGTTCAATCCCCCATAGTACTACAAAAAAAAAAAAAAAAAAATGGTTAGTCTGTCAGGTGTGGTGGCACATGCCTATAGACCCAGTTGCCCCGAAGGCTGAGGCAGGAGGATCACTTGAGCCCAGGAATTAAAGGCCAGCCCAAGCAAACTAGGGAGATCCTAAAATGCCTGAGCCAGGCATGGTGGTGAACACCTGTAATCCCAGGGGCTCAGGAGGCTGCGACAGGAGGATCACAAGTTCCAGGCTGACTTAGGCAATTTCGCAAGATCCTGTCTCAGAAAAATAAATAAATAAAAAGTACTGGGTGCCAGGTACAGTGGCACACACTTGTAATCTCCGTGATTTGCCACAGCTTCAGTCATTTAGCGAGGCCCTAGGCAACTTAGTGAGACAATTAAAAGTACTGGGGATGAAGCTCAGTGGTAAAGCACCCCTGGTTTATTGAATCCCCAATACCAAAAAAAAAACCAAAAAAAAAAAAAAAAAAAAACCAACTACCCAGGCACCATGGTAGACTGGGGAAGGCTAAGGCAGAGGATCCTACATTTAAGACCAGCCTGGGAAATTTAACTCGACTCAGTCTCAAAATAAAAGGACTGGGGATGTAGCTCAGTGGTGGAATTCGCCTGGGTTCCATCCCCTTAGGGGTGAGTGTGGGAGGGGAGATTAAGGCAAGTGTCTGTTGCTAGACCTGAAACTCCTCAGGGAGAAGCCTTTGTCCATTTTCTTCACTGCTGTTTGTAAACTATATTTAGCAGAGTCCCTGCCTATGTTGTTTGCGCTAAGTGTTTCAATGAAGAGATGAATTAACAGATGTGTATCCCTTTTTATGGGGAGCCGTAAGCACACAGATACCCACAAACACAACCTGTTATTGCTCAGTTGACATTTGAATATATTTTCACAATGGGCACAATGATTTATTTCAGCTTCTACTTTATTGGTTTGGTTTCTCTTGGGGACCCTGGAGTTCGGCGGAAGCAGGGGCTGAGTAAGTGAAGGGCAGAGTCCAGTCCTGAAACTGGGTTTGGTCAGTCACTGAGACCTGGGAGAATGGAGAAACAAGAGGAGGGGGTGGAGGGGAGTCGTTATCAACTAGGAGTCAGCTCAGCAAGTTTGTTTATCCTGGCACCCAGCCATAGCCAAACCACTCCCATCTTCAAATGATCTTTTTAATGATAAATAATCAAAATAATTCACAACACTACAGAGACAGTTACCCACTTTTCTATGGCGATTTTCTCATATCTCTTTTCTATTAGGTTGGTCACATTCCCTTTTTACCCTCTGGCAGATGCTTTTCCAGATTTTCCCTCTCCATCCCTTCCCAGTTTCCCAGTATTAAAGTCTGGATGTGGTTCAGTGTCTGTGCCTTGCTTGGCGTCTGCCTATCGGATGGGTGTCCTGTCTCATCCTCAGGTGCCTGAGTCTGTTGTCTTTAGTCCCTTTCTCCAGGACTGCATATATAGACTGAAGGATTTTCTAGCTTGTGACCACTGAGACCATCAGTGTCTGCAGAACAGGGCAAAGGGCCTCCGACTACGGGGGTTTTCATCACTGGGAGGGTGTCATGGCCCCAGGGTCCAGAGGGAAATTTGAGAATAGGGGTGGACAACTGAACTCTGGGGAGGAACTGGGACAGGAGGTCAACGAGAGAGAAATCCCAGTAGTAACAGCTAATACTTCTCAACTCTTATTACTCCTCAGATGTGACTCTCAGCTCATCACTTGCGTTATCTTATATAAATTTCACGACGATCCATTAAATAAGCCCTCCATTCCACCCCCAAACCTATGCTGAGAATGGCATGGTAGGCAAGTGCTCTACCACACAGGTAAACCCCAGCCTCCCATGAAATGGTTTAAGTAGATCTCATTTTAATGAAAACACCGAGGTTCAGAAAGGCTGAGTAATTTGCCAGTGTGTATTGGGGTAGAGATCTGACTAGGGGCTGGGGTATGGTTCAGCTTGCTTAGCATGCCCCAGGCCCTGGGTTCCATGTCCCTAGCACTTGGGGTGAGGAAATCTGAATTCATGAGTAACCCAGAAACTCAAGCTTCTAATCACTGTGCAACATGCCCAAAGCCACTATTCTCCCTCACCTGAATCTGCAGAGCTCTGTCTGGTCCACCATCCAGGCCAGCAGCTTTTGAGTCAACAACTCCTTTAGTAGATCTTCATCACAGGGGTTCTTGGGTGGAGAGCTGCAAAGAAGACAGTCTGTGGGGAGCCTGCTTGAGTCTGGACCTCACCCAGGGAAAGCAAATACAGGACCTGGGACCTCAAGGGGCCCTTGGAAGCGGGGACAGAGCCAACACAGCTGCCTCTTGGTTATCTCTGCTCTCAGATCCTGAGCCTCCTTTCCACCTGCCTCACCCAGCTCTGCCTGCCTGGGCAATAGGAGCTCTTCAACACAGGCAAACTCAAACAGGAATCTACTGCAAGGCCAGGCATGGTGCTGCATGCCTGTAATCTCAGTGACTAAGGAGGCTGAGGCAGGAGAATCCCAAGTTCAAGGCCAGTCTCAGCAATTTAGCAAGACCCTGTCTCAAAATAAAATATAAATAAAAAGACTTGGGGATGTAGCTTAGTGGCAAAGCATCCCTGAGTTTAATTCCCAGTACCAAAAAAAGAAACCAGCTTGCTGCAAACCAGGCATGGTGGTGAAACCCCTGTAATCACAGTGGCTTGGGAGGCTGAGGCAGAAGGAGGAGGATTGCGAGTTCAAAGCCAGGCTTAGCAACTTAGTGAGGCCCCAGGCAACTTAGCAAGACCCTGTCTGTCTGTATAAGCACCCCTAGGTTCAATCCCTGGTACTAAAAAAAGAAAGAGAGAGAGAGAGAGAGGGAGGATGGAAGGAAGGAAGGGAGGGAGGGAGGGAAAGAAAGAAAGAGAAAGAAAGAAAGAAAGAAAGAAAGAAAGAAAGAAAGAAAGAAAGAAAGAAAGAAAGAAAGAAAGAAAGAAAGAAAGAAAGAAAGAAAGAAAGAAAGAAAGAAAGCCAACTCACATTTAAATGAATGCATCCTAGAGACCCTAGCTTCCCTGGGATACATTCACTCTTTGTGCCACATTCCTCCTGGTTTCAGGCAGCAGGTAGCTGATTTCAAGGGACTGGGCTTGGGAGGAATCCCCCATTTCCCAGTCTTCCTGAGATTTGGCAGGGAGCAGTGGAGAATCCACATCCTGAGATCTCCCGTTCCTTGTCCCTCCTTGTCTTGTGAAACTGTGTGTACACTAGTCATGGATCTTAGAAACTACTCAAGAGCTGGGACTGTAGCTCAGTGGTAGACCACTGACCTAGCATGCACAAGGCCCTGGGTTTGATCTCTAGCACTGTAAAAAAAAAAAAAAAAAAAAAAAAAAAATCCTAGCCCAGAAACTCGCACAACCCCTCCTCTGTGAGTTTGGTTTATTCGTGGTACTGGGGATTGAACCCAGGGGTGCTTTACCACTGAATTACATCCTTAGTCCTTTTTATTTATTTATTTATTTATTTTGAGATCATGTCTTTTACTTTTACATTATGCATTTAAAAATTTTTGTAGTTGTATATGGGTAGAATGCCTTTATTTTATTTGTTTATTTTTATGTGGTGTAAGGATTAAACCCAGTGCCTCACACATGCTAGGCAAATGCTCTGCCACTAAGCTATACCCTCAGCCCACCCTTTTATTTTTTATTTTGAGACAGGATCCACGTTTCCCATGCTGGCCTCCAGTTTGCAATCCTCCTGCCTCAGTCTCCTGAATCACTGGAATTACATGTGTGTACCACGGTGCCTGACTGGAGGTTCCTCTTTGGTCTGGGGAAAAGAGGATGCTTATGGCAGAAGATACTTATGCTCTGGAGTGTGGGAGAGATACAAGTGAGATGGGGTGACCTGGGAGGCTCTGTTCCCTCCTTTTCCCCATGGGAGACTCACCTCAGCTGCTCTGCTGCCTCCTTATTCCCTTGAGATTGCCCAGCCAGTTCCAGGGTCTGGGCCTCCCTCTGGGTGATATTGTGTTTCCAGCTAGTAAGCAGAAGATTGGGGTGTGGATGGGCTGGAAGAGACTACAGATGTTCCCCTTCCAAGGACACTTGGACCTTTGGTACCTCAATCCTGGGAGCAAGGGTATCTCTTTCTCCACTCAGCCTCCCCACCATTTATCTTTAATTGCCTCCACCAGTGGCACCTCTTTAGAATTTACCAGGCTGACCAAATAGCAAGAGCACAGAAAGAGACTTGCTGTAGTAAGGAAGTACAGGGCAGTTTATTGCCAAAGTCTGAAGTGGCCACCACCAGTCATTGGAAGCAGCCCAGCCTCCAGTCTATATCCCAGCCCCCTGGGGATCCTCTCTGAGTTTCCACATATTTCCCCGATTCCTCCTCTTTGAAGTAAAGGGCTGGAACTCTGCCTGTGGGTGGCCACCTTGCTATACTAATCAACGCAACAAATGATTCTTCTAACAAAAAGAAGGAAGAAGAGGAGGAGGAGGATGGAGAGGAAGAGGAAGAGGAAGAAGAAGAATAGGAGGAGGAGGAGGAGGAGGGAGAGGAAGAGGGAGGATGAGGAAGGAGGAGGAGGAGGAGGAGGAGGAGGAGGAGAAACTGGCCATCATCACCCCTAGACCGACTGCTGCCAGAGTCAGGATCTCAATTTCCAACTCACCATCCTTATCTAGTGACAGGTGCCACTGGATTTGTGACCATGCTGCCTATGGGACTACATATGGCAACCTGATCTGAACACAGAAAAGCCAGGGCGTGTGGAAGAGGAATGGGTGCAGAATGACTCACTCATTCTTCTTCCCCTTCTGGGCCAGCAGCCAGTTCACAAAGTCTTGTTGGTGGATCTTGTCCATGGCAATACTGTAGTCACTGATGAAAGTTCCCTCTGCATACCTGGGGCCTCGAGGTCGGGAGCCACCGACCTTAGCATGGGATCTGAGGGAGGACAGATGAAAACCAGGATGCCAGAGAAGGGGCAGGAGCCAGAGATCATAATTTGGGAGCAAAGGATTGGATTGCCTCCAAGAGAAGTCAGGCATAAAAACAAACCAGCCCCGTTTCTTGGGAGCCAGTTTTTATGGAGACACCCTGTTGTCAATTCATTGGCAACTGAGGATAAAGTCCCTAGCTCTCTGGGACTTTTCTCCCAGTTCAAGTGTTCAAGGACTTTTTTCCTGCATTCTGTGTGTTTCCAGATTCTGGGCAAAGGACTGAATCACACTTTCTCATGATTTTTTTTTTTTTTTTGTACTGGGGATTGATCCAAAGGGTTTGCTCTACCACTGAGCTACATCCCTGGCTCTTCTTATTTTTTATTTTGAAACAGAATCTTGCTAAGTTGCTGAGGCTGGCCTGGAACTTGCCTCCTCCAGCCTCAGCCAATGGAGTTGTTGGGATTACAGGCATGCACCCCCATGCCCAGCTCAGTTTTCTGATTTCTTCCTCTTGCCTTGGTCCTGTCTGATTCAGTTCTTTGGTTCACTTTTAATCATCATCATCATCATCATCATCATCTCACAGAAGATCACTTTCCACTACTCAGGTTGTCTATAAACCCTTCAGTACATAAAATCATCTAACTCTTACAACATCCCTGGGAAATATCCACACCCCAACCTCCATGCCCTGCTTTGTCAGTACTGGGGATGGAACCCAGGGCCTCCCACATGCTAGGCAAGTGCTCTACTACTGAGCTACGCCCCAGCCCTACCCCATTGTGTGAATGAGGAAACCAAGGTGCCACACAGTGCGGGTGGCAGATCCAGGACTCATCACAGGCAAACTGGGCCCTGGGGTATAGCCTTAACGTCCACATGATGCGTCTCTCCTTCTGTGTGTTTCTGACAGCTTCCCTCACAGGGACGACTTTACATGTGCCAAATTAACATGGACACATGGTGTGTCCTTGCATCTGAGAAGGCCCAACTCTACTTAGACAAACTCTCTCAGTCCTCGAAAGACCACCAGAGCCCCCTGTTATAGTCACCATATTGCCGGCTTTTCATCCCAGTGCTCAGGACAATCTGCAATAGACCTAAGTGCTTCTTGTCTGTCTCCCTGAAGACAGGAGGCAGCAGTGGGTCACTGTTCACATACCCCTGTGCCTGAGCCCTAGAGGATCTCTGTATGATCTAGTGAAGACATCCACCTGCATCATCCAGTGGCTGAAGCTTTTACCAGAAAGGGAGAGGCTGGCTGGATGAGGTGGCGCATGCTCTAATCCCAGCAACTCAGGAGGCTGAGGCAGGAGGATTGCAAGTTCAAGTCCAGCCTCAGCTGTTTAGCAAGGTCTTAAGCAACTCAGTGTGAGACCCTGTCTCAAAGTAAAAATAAAAAGAACTGGGTCTGTGGCTCAGTAGTAAATTATCTCTGGATTTAATCTCTGGTACCAAAAAAAAAAAAAAAAAAAATATATATTTATATATATATATATAAAAAAAAAACAAAGGAGATGATGTCATCTTCTTGAGAATGCAGACATTGAGAAATCCTTCCTGAAATCCAATCATCTAACCAGTCTTTCCCACTGCGGCTGTAGCTCCTCGTAAGTCTCTGGTTCCATCCTCATTCTGCACCCGGGCTGCTGGCAGACTTTTCTCCTACTTCTCTCCTCTCAGCTTGGGGAAGCTTTCTCACCTTCCCCGTGAACCCAGTCCTGAGAGCCTGGTTATTCCTCAACCCTCTGCCTTCCTACGACTCCTACCTGGAGAGAGCCTCTTCCTTCTCTCCCAGCCCCACTGCCAGGAACAGGAGCACCAGCAGCAGAGAGCAGGTCTTCATGGCCATCATCTTCCAAGGGGGTTAGTTTCCACTCTGAGAAAGAAAAGGGCCAGGACGAGAGGATGGGGGTGCAGCCCAGAAGTCGTGCAGTGCCAGGGCCTGGGCAGCTGCTGAAAGCTGGGGGAGGGATGACTCCAAAAGGTTGGGGCAATGCCTTGGGGAAGGTGGAGTTGCCGGGGATTAGAGGTAGTGACAAGAAGGGTCACTGGGCCTGACCAGGAGATGGTCCTGCTTAGTTTTGTCTTCAGTGAACTCTGAATGGGGCGGAGAAGGGCAATGGTGGAAAGATCTAGGCAGAGTAAAGCAGTGAAGGCCTGTGTGCCAGGATACCTCCTTTCCCTGGCTCCAGAGGCCACACATCATAGGTATCAGATTAAGCCTGTCTCTCCCCTTAGAATCTCCCAGGTTCATGAGAGCCAGACTTCCTGATTTCTCACCTAAATCATTATAGCCCTCTTGCCCTATGTATAGAAACATCTCCCTTCTCAGGCTTAACTATTGTGACTCAGGAAAGTTCATTCTAAAGTCTGACCTGCCCCCTTCTTGTGGGGGTTTGATCTGTTTCATGGTGGTTCTTCAGTTGAGATGATGAACAATGAGGAAACTTGTCACACTCTTTGATGGCCTGAAAACCAAAGCTAGACCTGAAGAGGTGTGGGCTGCAAGACCCGACCTTCCTTAGAAACCATAGGAGGTGACTTCCTGTTTCTCAGGGGAGAGTGAGATGACTGGGAGCCCAGCATCTCAGATAGCCAGAGTTCACCTCCTCTCAGGTCATCCCTTCCCTCCCTAGCCCAGCCGCTCTCTCTTACCTGACTTCCTTTCCGGCTCTTCCAGAAGAAGGGCAGGATGGGATCCCTTCCTCCTACCTGCTGGCCAGTTGGAGCCTGCCTCAAGAAAGTCTGCCTTGGCTCCTTTATATCCAGGCATCATAGACCCGCTGATTAGCCTAAAAGCATCTTATCTCAAGAAATTAAGCCACAGCTCCCGCTACATTAAGTCCATTTTACACATAATGACATTGCCCTTCTACCTGGACTGTGCTAATTGGTGATTAACATTTGGATATCTCCAGCTCTATCTGGGGCCACCCAACGCGCAGGGTACCCTAAATACCCTATTTTCTCTTCTCCCTCCTCCCCTCTGGTTACAGGGTTCACTATTCTTCTGTGCCCTACTTCCTGAATGGGTAGCTCCATTGGAGGGTTAGCTTGGTGAGGGCAGATTTGGGTATGGTGGGCACTAGAAGTGTGGGGGCACTTCTAGAAAGCAATAGGCTACTTTTGGGGTAAGAGAAGAGGCTCTAGTCATTGAACACCCTACATTCTAGGGGGTGTCTGAGCAGGCTGGGGAAAGGCCTGGAGAATGTTATTGAAGTTTCCCAGTCATGGCTGCTTAGAGGCAGGATAGAATGAGATATATATTTGGGGGGGCGGGGGTGGAGGGGGTACCAGGGATTGAACCTGGAGGAACTTAACCACTGGGACACATTCCCAGCCAGTTTTGTATTTTATTTTATGATAGGGTCTTGCTAAGTTGCTGAGGCTAGCTTTGAACTTGCAATCCTCCTGCCTCAGCCTCCCAAGCCACTGGGATGACAGGCGCGTGCTATCGTGCCCAGCTTAGACTGAGATATAGTTACGACTTGGGAACTTGGAGGAAGGTGGGGCAACTACCATTCTATCTGTAAAGGTTCGTGAGACACAAGCCCCCTCCTCGATGCCTTACTCTTCTATGTGAGAGAAGTGTGTCATGCTGCCTCCTCCATCAGCATGGGGCCCTCTGAGGTCACACTGTGCCCTCTGTCATACTGGGCTCTCCGGGGCAGGGGCATCTTGTTTCTGATCAGGCTCTCTTAGAAGAGCAACAAGAGCCAGAGGTTGTGTCATGTGTCCTTGGAGTGCTTTCTTTGCTTTTCCTCCACATGCTTAGCAGGAGGCTCTGCCTCCAGGAACTCTGGGTTTTGAAGGGGGCAGGGTGTGGACTGCATTTTTGGCAAACCCCTAAGGCATCCTTCCTGGGTTCCTTCCCCCTGTGCACTCAACCTGAGTCTCTGGAACCAGAAACAGTTGTGCTCATGTTCTGCCTATTAGCCCCAGGGCTGATAAAGGTCACTTCGCTTCCCAGGTGGACGTGCTGGCCTGGGAGTAGATCTAGCATGAAGTTAAGTGTGTGGGATGAGAGGTCCCTGGACTAGGAAGGTTGCCCACCTCTGCCTCCTGGAAACCTAACCTGCCCACTCACTTATTGCTCATCATCTACAAAAACTTCTCCCAGAGCAAGCTCCTTAAATTCCATCTCCCAGCTACCAATGGGCAGATATTAGACATGAATTCAGATTCAACCTCCAGAGGGAATGGGGTCGCTGGGATATTGCTTTCTGCTGAGCAACAGTTAATGGGCTCAGAAGGATGTGTCAAAACCTGGGCACTCCTACCTGAAGGCATAGGGTATCCAAGAAAGAGGACATTGTTCCCTGGAACCCCCAAGTCTGGTGCCAAACCAGAGTCAGGAAAGGCTCTACTGTGAGTTCTAGTGCCTGTGAGTCCCACCTCTCTCTGGGTGTTTTTGGGGTGGGCTACTTTTAAGGTCATTTGCCTTAAGTCCCCATCCCACCCCCTTCCACTTCCGTCTCCCAGTTTCGCTTTGATCTTTGACCCTTGTTCCCCAAGTGGATAGACAAGAAAGGATGTATCCTGGGCTGTGGGAGGTGCAGGGTGGCCAGGGCCGGGGATATAGTGAGGGCCACCAAGCCCAGAGTACCTGTTCAATCCTGTAAGCGCCACACTCCTGGAGATCAACATGGGGAGGGACACAGGCACAGATCAAAGAAAAAGCCAACTACTCTCCCCAGACCCCAATGTGCGGATAGCACACCTGACCTCCATCACCACAGCAACTAGAGAGGCAGGAAAATGGAAAAGATGACCTTGGGAAGTTTCTGGGTATTGGTAGGACCTGCTGGACTTTTTATTTGGTTTGTTATTATTTGGTTGTTTGAGCTAGGTATTTATTTTTTTTGCAGTGATTTGGATCAAACCCAGGGCCTGAAGAATGCTAAGCATGCCATCTACCACTGCACTACACCACCAACCCAGGGCCTGCTGGACTTGATCAAAATAGTTCAATAAATCCAACTGGCAGTTCAGCCAACCTGACCACATCGTAAAGAACAAGGCCTGATGTGCAGAGTCCTATGCAGTTTCGGGGTGGGCTGGGGATGGGGAAACTCAGAAGGGAGCAGAGTCATCCCTCCCCCTGTTCCACTACAGAGAATTTCCAGGAACTGAGGATCAGAGAGGACATGGGATGGGAGGCACCGAGACATCCCAACTGGCCTTAAACTCAGATAGGTGGAGGGAATGTATAGGGGTGGGCATGGTGACATGGAAGTCAGGTGTGTTCACAAGGCAAGATAAGGAAGAAGTGATGGGCCAGGGAACCCAGGCTCCTGCCTCCTGGCCTGTTACAACTTGGGTCTGGAATATCCCCCCAGGGCTCCTGTGCTGAACGCTTGGTTTCCAGGGCAGCAAGGTTCAGAGGTGGGGCTTTTGGGAAGTGACTGGATGGCTCGGATCCCATTAATAGAAGAGACTATTGATGGGTTCATAACTGAACTGACTCTGGGGAGGTGGAACCTCATTGAAGGAAGTAGGTCTTGGGGACATGCCTTGGAAAGGTTTATCTTGTCTCTGGCCCCTTCCTCTCTTAACTCTCTGCTTCCTGGCTGTGATAAGGAGAGCAGCTCTGTTCTGCCACAAGCTCCCTGTCTCACCACTGACCCAAAATGAGAGGGCCAAGTGACCATGAACTTAATCCTCTGAAAATATGAGCCAAAATAGAAGTTTTTTCCTTTTCTTTAAAATTAGCAGGGCTGGGGAGATAGCTCAGTTGGTAAGGTGCTTGCCTTACAAGCACAGGGCCCTGGGTTCGATCCCCAGCACTGCAAAATAAATAAATAAATAAATAAAATAAAATAAAATTAGCAGTGCTTGAGATTGAACCTAGGGGCTCTCTACCACTGAGCTACATCCCCAGACTTGTCTTTTTTTTGTGAAACAGGATCTCACCACCATGCCTGGCTCTTTTCTTCTTTGGTTGATTTTTCTCAAAGTTACTTTGTCACAGTGATTAAAATCTGACTGACACATAGCCCTTCATGGGTGATGAGATGGAGCCCCTGAAAGAGCAGAAGAACATTTGGTGTTTGCTGACTCTTCCAGTTCCCAGTAGTGACTCACTACCACCATCTCCCCTACAAGGCCACTGCAGACATTCCAGGCCCAGCTCGAAGCCAGACCAGCCTGACTCAGAGTGCCGGCCTCAGGCTCCCCTGCCGTGGACGCTACTTTTGAAGTTCTTTTGGTCTTCAAACTCACTGACTGACTCAGAATGTCAACTTCCCTCTCTGATCCCTCTTTTACCTCCTGCAGGCCAGCAGACAAGAAGTGACAGGGCAGGAGTCATTGGTGGTGCTGATTCCTAGAAGGACTACCTCCTGCTTTTCTTCCCAGTTACACCACGGTCACAGTCCCAGACATTTTTGACCATACCATCCCCCAACACCACTTAGGTCAAGAGAGATACTTTCCAGGTTGGTCTTCAAGTCTTTCCTGGCCATTTGCTAAAGCACTCAGTTTAGAAATCCCCTCCCAGATCTTCTCCCAATCCCTTTTGCTGTTTTCAAAGTCTTTTGTTTGTCAGGGAAATAGCTCGAACTTTAGCATTTGCTGCCTAATCCCTGGGAGGAGAAATGAAGTGAAGAGTTAGGACCTGTGGCCACCAGGTCCTCACTTCCAGGAACCCTGTTGGAGAGAAGGGGGTGCACACAGGTGTGAATACCAAGAGGCAGAGATCATTGGGGGCCACCTTATCCGTTTAGGACAAAAGACCAAAGGACTGAAGCTCCCAGGGAGAGAGGGATTCTGAGCCCCTCTGTCCCCTGGTGAGAACACATCCCAGGGAACTGAGGGAAGGGATGTGTTTGCAGGAGCCTGGAGGTTGGAGCAGTTCCCAAACTCTCTAGTGGAACATCCCCCTCCTGCAATGGGTAGGAACATCTGCAACTCCAGAAAACAAGCCCCTTCTTAACTATATTAGGGAACATCTTGGTGGGGCACGGAGAGAAGATTTGGAGGATTCAAGTCCCAGCTCCACCTTCCCCTGCTTCTAAAGTTAAGTTTGATTTTGGGCAAAGCCCTGAATACTCTGAGTTTTAATTTGTCCCTAAGTTGAAAGGAACACCAAAATTTACCCTTCCTCACCCAGCCTGGTTGGTGCATGGCTGTAATCCCAGCTACTGGGGCAGGGTAGAGTGGGGTGCTTTTAAGCAAGAGGATTGCAAAGTTTGAGGACACCTCCGGCAATGAAGCAAGAGCCTGACTCAAAAAATTTACAAAGCTTAGTGGTTGAGCATCCCAAGTTCAATCCCTAGTACAAAATAAAACAAAACCTGTCCTGCCTTTTTTTACAGATAAGTATCAAGTTAATGTCTTGTTTACTTGAGGGTACCCTGAAAGTGTTGGCAGAAACATCTCCCCTCCCCATTAAAAAGGTACTGGGAATCAAACCCAGGAGTGCTTTACCCCTGAGCTACATCCCCAGTCCTGATTTCCCTCTTATTTTGAGGCAAAGTTTTGCTAAATTGCCCAGATTGGCTTTGAAATTATGATCCTCCTGCCTCAGCCTCTCGAGTTGCTGGGATTCTGCCACTGTGCTGGGTTTCCTTATTAAATGATATGAAATGAAATCTGGAAACCAGGCTAATTTAGCCCAGTACCTGGGACCTAGAAGGTTATGGAAGTTTATTTTGGCAGAAAGGGCTTTGGAGACCGACCTAACTGTGTATACTAGAAGGAAGATTTAGTGTTACTAGGAATTGAACCCAGGGGTGCTTTGCTATATCGCGAGCCTACCTTTTTTATTATTTTTTTTTTAATTTGATACAAACTGAGTTGCCCAGGCTGGCCTCACATTTGGGATCCTCCTATCTCAGCCTCCCCAGTCACTGGGATTACAGATCCCACCATGCCCTAGCTCAAGAATTTTTTTGGTAAGAAACTAGGTCTTGGCTATGTTTCCCAGGCTGACTCCGAACTCCTTGGCTCAAGATATCCTTGTTCCTCAGCCTCCTGAGTAGTTGGGGTTACAGGTACATACCAATTTGCCCTGTTACCTAAAGATTCTCCCCCCACCTTTTTTTGTGTGTGTGTGTGTTTTGGGGATTGAACCCAAGGGTGCTGAACCACTGAGCCACATCCCTAGCCCTTTTATTTATTTAAGACAGGTCTCAGTAAGTTGCTTAGGACCTTGTTAAATTGCTCAGGCTGGTCTCAAACTTGCAATCCTCCTGCCTTAGCCTTCTGAGCTGTTGAGATTACAGGCATGTGACACCGTGCCCATCCTTCTTAAAGATTCTTCTTCTTCTTGTTCAAAAATATTTTTAGTTGTAGATGAACACAATACCTTTATTTTATTTTTTATTTTTATGTGGTGCTGAGGATCAAACCCAGTGTCTCACATGTACTCTACCATTGAGCCACATTCCCAGTCTCCTGGAGATTCTTAATTTTGAAACAATTTCAAATGTATAGGGAAATTGAAAAAATAATACAGAGAACTCCAACCCATCTTCTACCCAGACCAACTTTTAAAATTTTGCCATTTTTGTTTTGTCATTCATCTATCTGCCCAGGTAGACTACTCTAAACGTTTGAGAGTAGATAGTATAATGTTTCTTTACTACTTAATACATTAATGTATATTTTCAGAGAACAAGGATATTCACTTATGTATTCACTTATGTTACACAGTAAGTACACATATCCAATTCAAGAAATGTAACACTGATATAGAGTCCATAATCTAATTTTTTCTATTATCCTAGTAATGTCCTTTAGAGAATTCCCTTCCATCATTTGATCCATTCTAGGATCATGTATTACAATTCATTTTTATGTCTCTTTAATTCTTCTTTAATCAGTACTTCATTCTTTCTCTGTCATGATAGCAATTCTAATTTATTTTTTTCTTTTGTGGTTTGAATCCAGGGGTGCTGGACCATTAAGCCCCATCCCCAGCCCTTTTTATGTTTTAATTTGAGACTGAGTCTTGCTAAGTTGCTTAGGGTCTCACTAAATTGCTACAATTGGTTCTGAACTTGCGATCCTCCTGCCTCAGCCTCACAAATCATTGGGATTATAGGCATGTGCTACCGCATCTGGCTTGAATTGTTTTTATAGCTTTGTATAACATAAGTTGTGATACAGATGTGGGGTGTACTGGGACTTTAAATGCTTTGAAGACTGCAAAGCACTGGTATAAAGGCAAGAATAAAGACTTGGGCTCCAGGCACACCCGGGTTAAAATCCTGCTCTTGCCACTGATCTGAAGCAGAGTAGACCTATAAAGTAGGAACAATGATACAAGCCATGTTTTGAAATGTTCTCTGTCTTGTCTTTTCTTTCCTCTCCTCTGAAAGTTCTAAAACTCTGGAAACTGGTCCTGGGTCATATTTCTCAAACCCTAGTCCTGAGATTGGGCTCTCTGAAGAAAGAAAGGAGGGTGCACTGGTTTATCTGTAGGACATCTAACACAAACGGGACATCTGATCCAGGCAAGGCTGTGTGGGCAAATTCCAATGCCAAGTCTCTTTGCTTTTGGTGGAATTAGTGGAAACGCTTACCACTTGTGTAGAGCAGAATTTCTGCATGGCTATTCAATATGAAAGGTTGAATCCCAGCCACTAGACCACCAGGGAAAGGTTGGCCACCAATGTAAGAAAACTTTTTTTATTACTTGGATTGATGTAACTTTTTGCTATGTAACCTTTTTCAAAACGCTGGGCTTGAGCTGGGGTTGTGGCTCAGAGGTTGAGTGCTTGCCTGGCACATGTGAGGCACTAAGTTGGATCCTCAGCACTGCATAACAATAATAATTTAAAAAAAAAAAGGTATTGTGTTCATCGACGACTAAAAAACAAACAAACAAACAAACAAACAAACAAAAAACCCACTAGGCTCATGGAATGATAATTAAGGAGGTCATAGCTGGTGAAAATAATGGAAACCACTCACTTAGAGAAAGGAAGCAACATGGATGCTGCCCTGTGGTTTCCAGTGTTTTATAAGACATGTTCCCACACCAAGAAACTCTTGGACTGATGAGGGAGATGGGTTTCACTCTTAGAGGAGTTCAATGAATGCAAATGAAATGATCCCACTTGGGAATTGAAAACAGCAAGGAGTCTGCAGGATCCAAGGCAGACTGAGTACATGTGAATCTGCAGGCTTGCTCCCTGTTGTTTATCATGCTGGTCCTGAGTTTCAGCACATACCATCTCAATTTATTATGAATACACGTATATTTAATCAGACCTTTAGCTAAAGACAAGCCATGTTTGTGATTGATCAGGGTGAATTGCCACTAACCCTCCACCATGGATACTAACAGAAGAATTCTGGTGGAATCAAACCTTGGGGCAGCAGATGATCCCAAACTATTCCTTACTGGGCTTCAACAGGTACTCTGGGATGTTTCACTTGGGTATTCATTTGCTATTTTAATAGTTTGTTTTAAAAACATAATAGACTTAGTCTGGAAATCTTGGAAAATAGAAGTGGAGGAGAGAGAAACAGAAACACACACAGAGAAAGCACTAATATTCTCAAAGTCAAAAAGAATCACTGGTAACAGTTTCTCTCCAAATTCTTGTTATTTCAGTTTTTGATATGAAATATTGATACTTAACAAAGATAAATATAAAATTTACCTGTATGATTTCAAGAATAATAAAGTCGGAACTTGTAGATCTACCACTCAGATTAAAAAACTAGAACAGTCAGTATCTTTAAGGTGCCCAGTGTGCCCCTCTGTAATCAGCTCTGTGTGTATGGTACCTTTCCAGAATTAAACATAATCTGGAATTTTGCATTTATCATTCCCTTTGTTTTCTTTAATGTTTTCTCTCTTCTGGATGTATCCCTATATAATATGTGGTTTAGTTTTGTGTATTTTTTAACTTATATAAACACAACATTAATGTGTACATTTTTCAGTTTTAGTTGTTGTTGGTTTTTTGATCAACATTGTGAGATTCACCATGTTAGTGTATGTTGCTGAAGGTCATTACCAGGTTTTATTTCTACCTTTTCCTATTGATGGACATTTCTGTGATTTCTAGTTTTGTTATAAACAATGCTGCTATGAATATTCTTGTATGTCTCCAGGCTACTGTGCAAGAGTTTCCGTAGAGTAATTTCTTTCTAGTCTTTTATGCTCATGTAATTAAAAAAGTTTCCAATCAACAGAAATATATGAGCACAAATACTCGATTCTGTGCTGTACTCTTGATCATCTTTTCTTTAAGGGTTTCTAAATCTTTTTGAACATAATATTTCATTTCATCAAGAGACTATAATAGAAGTTACTTGAATACTACCCCATTTTTGAGCATTTATATAATTAATAATTTTTTCTTGACAATTAATAATATATCTTCGTTCATTTTTTTTAGATTTTGAAGCTAATTCTTTTTTAAAAAAATCATCATAAAATATGCACAAAATTTTTACAATTTAATCTTTAAGTGTAAAATTCAGTAGCATTAAGCACATTCACTTTATTGTGCAAACATTGTACTGTTCATCTCATAAACTTTTTCATTATCCCTAGTTGAAATTCTATACCCATTAAGAACAATTTGATATTTTCCCTTTGGGTCTACCCTACTTTATTTAGCATAACATTTTCAAGATTCATGCATGTTGTAGCAGGTAGCAGAATTTCATTGCTCTAAAAGGGTGAATATTTTCTTAAAACAGAATTTTTGGTAGGAAAGTTGCTCAGCAGTGCAAATTCTAAGTTAAACTGTGACATTTTCAAGGTTCTTGTTTTAAACTCATCCTTTCACAGGGAACGGTTGCACATGCCTGTCATCCCAGCAGCATCGGAGGCTGAGGCAGAAGAATCACGAGTTTGAAGTCAGCCTCAGCACAAGCAAGGAGCTAAGCAACTTAGTGAGACCCTGTCTCTAAACAAAATATGAAATAAGGCTGGGGATGTGGCTCAGTGACTGAGTGCCCCTGAAATTCAATCCTCAGTAACCACCCTCAAATCATTCTTCATGCACCAAAAATTTAAAACCATTTTTTTCTCCCACACAGCTATTTAGAATGTTTTATTTCACTATGTTCTTAGTAGTAATAAATATCAGAAACATTTTTAAAAACCCAACTCTAGGGTTGAGATGTGTAGCTCAGTGGCAAAGCATCTGCCTCCCATTTGCAAAGCCCTGGCTTTGAACCCCAGTTCAAAAAAAGACAAAAAAAAAAAAAAAAAAAAAAAAAAAAAAAAAAAAAAAAAAAACAACCCCCACAAAAATAAATAAATAAAAATAAAAAAAACCTACCCGACTCTATTTTCATGACTTGTTTCATTTTTGTTTTAATTGATTTCACTATAAATATTGGTTTGCCTTCTGAATGTTCACAGCTGGTACTGATAGCTAGAACATTCAGTAAACATCTAATATGGACAATTGGCCATACCAGAGGGCCAGGGAATCATTAAGAAAGAAGACTGTCTGGAGAGAAAATTTGACTTTGAGTGACACACAAAATGACAAATCTTGACATGGTTAATGGGGTGCAACTTGCTCTCCCAGAAGGAAATCCCTTAGATAGCTCTTAGCAAAAGGTGTTTGTGGATGTCCCCCTTGAAATTGTCATCTTGGTTGTGTGCCATCAGGAGAGTCCAGAAAGGCAAAAGGGGTGCAGCAAATAACTCTGAAAGTTGCCAATGACTACCTGAAATCCTGAGTTGAGAATTCGGACTATATGATCAGACACCAGGAAGAGGATGCTCATCAGTTGACTCTGGATACAGGATTATCATAGTCACAGAACTAGGCAGTGACAAGCCCAGAGATGTCCCTTGGTTGCTATTCTTGATGGGGACCAATTAACCTTTCAAGTGACTGCATTAATGATATTTCATCTGATGACTGTGGTGTATCTTATTCATTAAGACTCTTTTTTTTTAAGACACTAACAGGCTGAATAGCACTTTAATCATACTGGTCATGTTTTCTCAGATGGTATCAAAAGATACTTATTCAAAATATTTTTATTGGACACCTCTGTGGCACTGTGTTAGACTCTCTGGGAGAGACAATAGTCTTTGCGCCCAAGGATTTGATACAGAAAACACTTGTAACAAAATTAGTTTTAAAGAACATAAGATACACACACAAAACTGATACAAAGAAGTAAAAGTGTCTAATAAGTGTTCAGACAACAAATGCTGGGAGTACAGGGGTGGAGGAGCTCTGGGGTCTGAATCAATCCTGGGTTCTCTTAAAAAATGCAACAAGTTTTCTATTTGGTGTATAAAATAATTCAAGCATCTTTGTATCCTTCCCCTTCACCAGAAATAACAGGCTGAATGGTAACAAGTTTGTGATAGTGGGAGAGGGAGAAAGAGAGAAGAAAAGGATAGAAGTGGAGATAAACATTAATTAAAAAAAGGAGAGAAATGAGTTGAGGAACAGAGGAGTAGGAGAATAATAAAAGGGGGAAGAGAAGCAACAAAGAAAAAAGAAAAATTGAAAAGAGGATAAAGGTAAAGGGGGAGGAGGAGAGGAATTGACAGTGTCGGGAGCAGGAAGAAAAATGGAGGAACAAAAGGAGGTGGGGGGGAGAGAAAGGGGAGGGGCGAGAGGAGGGGCCGGGAGGAAGAGGAAGGGAAAGAGATGGGATTAGGAACCTCATTGGAAAGCAACTTAGAAATAACTCTAATATTTGTTTCCTACACACCTTATAGGCACGTTTTAGAAAAGAAAAGAAAAATCGTAAAAAAGTATTCAGTAATTGATCATGTAAGTGCTGAGCAAATATTTTCAGGTTATATTTCAGAGTTGAAATTAATTTGTTAAAATAAAAATTCTTAAATATTTTGAAGTGTTTATGGGAAAGGAGGATGAATCAAAACTCATTCTAGATTAACTAATGAAAACCAGAAATCACTTTAAGAATTCTATCCAAATTTAGTCAAACAACCAGTTTAAAACAACAACAACAACAAAACTATTATTAGGCTGATTCTCTTTTGTTTGTAAAACTGGCTTGTGTAATGAAAAGCAACTGAAGTTTTAAAAAAATTTTTTTTGTGGTATGAAATACTTGTGAAACAATAGTTGTATAAATTTATTAAAAAATAAAAACTAAAAAGTCTTAGCAACATTTTTTCTTAAGAACTCTGAAATATTTTAGGCTGCCTGGGGGTTGAGGGGTGGGGAGAAATCCTAGAAACAAGAGTAAAATCAATAAATTTTAACAGGAGTAAAAAATTTAAAAACAAAGAAAAATAATTTTCTTTTCAGTTAGAAAAATTCTTTTAGCCTTAAAATGCACAGATGTTGTATAGATAAACTCGATTTAATGTAGTTTGATGTTATAACTGATTAATTTTGAATTAACAATTCAAATATTTAGAACATACGTTAATTTCAAGTACAAAATTATCTTATTAGTATTTCCATCTTAAATAATATTTAGGTATGGATTCCCTCTCTTTTCTTGCTTCTTATATTTTGTTTTATTTTTGAAAAAGTTGGTCTTTTCTTGAATTGTCTAGTTTTTCCTCTATTTTACATTTTGTGCAGTAAGAACTAAATAAAATTGTTCATTATCTTTTAACCAAATGATTTTAGAGTTAAATAAAATGGAAAAGGCAGTGTTAGTGTAGTGTGAAGAAGGTTCTTGACTATTCTACACTTGTCAATAGGGGCTAAGTGGAGTAGTCTGATTTACTCACAAAATGAATTTGGAAATGCCCATTTTAGAAAAAGTTAACAGAATAAACCATGTCCTTCTCAGCCTTAAAGTTTTCTACATTGTAAACCTGAGCCAAAACAAAAAAAACTTGAGGTTTTGTCACATACACTGTGTGACCCACAATAAAACAAACAATTGTCTTTAAAGTTATATTTTCCCCTTGAGTCTTCTATCTCTTTAGTACATTTCTTTTTTTCTGGCTTGAAATATGCTGAACACTTTTTGAATAAATGATAATTTGAAGAAGGAATATTTCCTTTTCTAGTTATGGTTCTCAAATTTTATGAGACATCCTAAACACATAATTATCCTTATTTATTTGACAGGGGAAAATGCTGCATGTGCTTCAAAACTGGGACTAATTTACACTTTCTCAAAGTTTATAGGCATTTAAAAGAACCACACTAAGACTTCAAATTGCAGGAAGAAACAAAACACTGCAAGGTAGTAACAATGAAAAAACGAGCAAACAACCAAAAGTAAATAAAATAAAACCCAAACAAACAAACAAAACCCCAAAACCTTTGAAGTCGAAGTTTTTCAGAAAATGTGAATTTTTCTTTTCCTGTATTTCATAGCAACCATAATTTTATTTCAAAATTGATTATTATTCATTAGGAAATATAAAATAAAAATCTTATTTTAATGTATTTTCCTCTGCTTTCCATTTTTGTTCTTTCATAAAATATGTTAAAATTTTTAAATAGAAAAGTCACTGATAAATGTTAGATTAAAATGCAATATATATTCTGGAGATTCAACCAAAGGAATTAATCCAAAAGAGGAAAAAAAACTGTTCTGCACTATTTATAAAAGTGAAAAATTTAAATGTAACTTACATATCGAAAAACAGTGATTAATGATTTACCTCTATTGGAGTGAATGAAAATGAGTTATAAAAAATTGAGGAAGCATTGGAAAGTACTATGGTACAATAGCAAGTGAAAAATTAAGATAGAAAAATAAGATGACAAAATGTAAAACTATTACAAATGAACAAATGACTGAAACATTTAAGAGTACAACCAATTTTGTATGACAATAGTGGAAATTTTGATTTTTTTTTAATTGTTGATTTTTTAAACCTTCTATTTCCAATTTTTAAAAAAGCTGTTTTATTCTTTCCAAAAAAAGTTTTTATAGTTGTAGATGGGCACAATACCTTTATTGACTTCTTTTTATGTAGTGCTGAGGATCGAACCCAGTGCTTCACCTATGCTAGGCAAGAACTCTAACAGTAAGATATAACCCCAGCCCTTATTGTCATATATATTTTATCTGCATTTATTTGTATGTTCACATTGGAGGAAAATGGATCAGAATCCTATCTTTAAAATGGAGAATCAAGTTTCAGTGTTTCTGAACTCAGAGGGAAGTTGAAATCCATAAGTAGACCAAATATTTCTTTAGCAAAAATGAAGGAAGGAGCAGGAGGAAGAGGAGCCCAGTAATAAGAGAGAGAGAAAAAAAAAAGTATAGTAATAATAATAACTATTATCATTATTAAAGAAAGAAAAAAATTTTCTGGCAGCTGTATTTTTTGACTCTTACACAAACTAAATTAAACTCTGCATTAAAAATTCATCTATTCCAGAAAGGTAATGTAGAAAAAAAATTGAAAATACAATGTTTGCTAGCTGTCTTTAGTATAAACAAAACAAAACAAAAAACAAAAAAAGATGGACAGGCTTGATACTCCAAGCCTATTCATTTCTGCCTTAACTTAGGAATGTCAGTCTTGACAAGAAAACACCCTTACTTCACGTTAATTTGAATGCTGGGCTCATCCAGAGGGGAGAGATGAAGCACCAATGAACACCATTTGGTGTCCCCAATCCCAACCCAAAATAGCCAGGTCTCTGAGGCAAAACCGAGGTGGGGACCAAGAACTGTCTTTCACCCCAGTTGCCTCTTCTCTTGTGTTCTTGAAGTTTTCACAGCCTCCAACTATACAAACAGAAGCCCCTTGGTGTGTGTGTTGGGAGGGGGGGTGTTGGAGAAGATTAGAATTCAGTGGAACAGCTGATTAAAAAAAAGAATCAATCAGTTTCAATTGACCAATAATTGCTACATTGTTAATTAAATAATTTAAAAGAATTTTTAAGCAGATTGCTGAAGTCACTTTATATTTTCTCCTCTACTGTCATTTTAAATACATTTTTAAAACTAAGTGGTTTCAACTAACATTGGGGTTAATTTTTATTATACTGTTTTAAATGTAAAAGTTCATCTAAAAGTGAACTGAATTCAATTATTATTTTTTAATTGTTTCTTTTTAAACTTTAATTAGTGGGCTGCATTTTGCAGGTCTGGATGGAGTATTTTTTGAGTGGGGTGTAACTTGCTTTTGTTTTAGGAAGAAAGAATGTAGTAGATGTTTCCCGTGATGGAGAAAATCTGAGAGGTGCGTTTATCAACACCTAAAGATTTAAACAAAATGAAGGAAACAGCACTTAAAGTTTCTGGGAACTATGATGCTCTGTCTAGGGCATGTTCTTTGTTCCCCAGGACAACAGAAAAAACGATTTAAGGAGATAGAAGCTACTATTTAGAAAAAGGCCAAGGAACATAACAGCTTTTTTGAGACCATTCACACACACCACCAGGAAAAGTCCCCAGGCAACAGACCCGCACTTTCTGGCTAAAAGAACTCCCACCTCTGTCTGCCCCCACCCCGGACTAATTTTTTCTGAATTCTCTTTGCTATGCAGTTTGGTTTTCATTCAGAAAGTGTTTATTGAGTGCCTACTATGTGGCAGGCACCATTTCCAGCTCATTGGTTTGGTTGATTTTAAAATTATGTTTGTCGTCAAGAGCCGACTAAATATTAAGAATCAGATCCAAGGGGGAGGGTCCGAGGAGGTGTGGGAGCTGAGACGCAGATGTCTCCCACCTTCTTGGGCAGAAAACATTCTTTTTCTACTCAGCAACTAACAGCTTACAGCATTTTAATCGCTGTTGCTTCATGGGGAGAAAAATGTCACAAAAATAAAAATTCTACAAACACGTGTCTGGCTAGAACAAAACGCTGATTTGGGAGGGTGGGTTCTGAAGGTGGTGAAGGAGATAGAGAAACCGAGTTGGAAGCAGTCCTCCGCCCACGTCCCAGCCCCTTTTCTTTTCAGCGCGCAGGGAAAAATGGGGAGGGGGACAAAGGTGCTGGATGTTGTCTTTTAACTCCCGACTTTTGAGCCGCATAAAATCACCCGGCAGAAGGGCGGTGAGCCGAAGTGGGAGTTGGCTCACTGACCCTACCAACGAAAAATAATAACAATAAAAAAATTCAAGCCATTCACATCTGTGTAGTCAACACGTGTTACGGAGTCGGCCCGGGCTGCAGGCGACTGAGACAATGGGGTCGGACGGGGGAACGAGAGAGTAACCCCCTTCCTCACCTGTCCTCGCTGCATGCCTGCCCCAAACAATTATTCTCCCTCCCGCGGATCCAAGACCCAGCACCCGCCCAGTTCAGGGGACTCCGGCATTCCTGGGGGCCAACGCCCCTTTTCTCCCGATTTGCTGGGTGAGGGAACACTGGGGATCCCCCGGCAGGGCTCTCCGTCACCCCCTGGGGCCATCCCTGTCCCCGACGCTAGAAACTCGATGGCCACCCTCGCCGCTCTGCCCGGGATCCCGGGATTGCGCGTGCAGCGCGCGTCCCGCGCTCCGCTGAGTATCCGGGACTCCGAAGCGCGCGGCGAGCTGCCCCCTCCCCCACCACCCAGACCGGGTGCGACCGCCCACGTGTCGCCCCTTGCCCAGTCGGGTCTTTCCCTCGGGCTCCCGGAGACTGAGGATCCGGAACGAGTTAGTCAAAGCCGAGGGAGGGGACCAGGGCGGATCCGCTTTACCCTCCCCAAGAACGGGCGGGGGAGGGGCCGCCGCCCCCTCCCCTAAGCTCCCGCCCCTCGCTTCCCCCAGCGCGGAGCGGAAATTGCCCCCTCCCCCCGCGGGTCTGACCTGGGGACGTGGGCGGGGCTTCGAGCTTGGCCCCAGCCCTCCGCCCCTCTCCCGCCTGCACCCCAAACAAAGTTCGGAGACCCAAACCCAGAGCTGAAAGAGCTGCTGTCGGTGTCCCGGGTGGGGCGGGCGCAGGGGACTCCACCTGTCTGCCCCCGCATCAGGGAGGGAAAAGGGGACCATTTGAATCTCCACCCGGTCACTCCGTCCCTAAGACCTCCCCCTTTGGCTTGCTCGTGTTAGCCCAAGCGACCACCCCTCTACCTTTTCTCTCACCCTGCCTCGCTCCTGGGGTCATCTCGGGCCGGAGCTGCGGTTTCCCCCAGAACCCCAGAATGTTATTTAACAGCTGGACTCCCGGTGTGAGCCACCCTTTCTTTCGTGGGGCTCCAGAAACACGATTTCCTACGGATCACTCGTTCCCAGCCACGATCCCCAATGCTCCCAGCTTCCCAGTGCCATGCTTGCAGGATCCCCCAGTCCTAGACCCCCGGAGACGGGGAGTCTTGTGGGGGTGGGTCGGGAAACGTGGAGACCCCTACTTAAATATCTAGGGAAAAGGCGCCTTTTTAAATAACTGGCTTGTGCGACCCCCCTCCTGAAGACCCCAGAGTCCTCGGCTTCTCTTTGTCTATCTCGGCCGTCCCCCGCCTGTCAGTCGCTAGCAGTTAACTGGGTGGGGTGGGCAACCCAGCCCCCCAAAACGAATAAAAAATAATCGTACATTTTACTCTTCGGAGAAATTTGGAGCTCGACCCCCTCCCCCAGTTCATCCCGGGTAGGGGGAGGGGTGGGGGCGGGGCGTTTCCCTAGGGGCCAGGTTTTTGCAAAAGGGGAGGGGGCGAATAGAGCTTTGAGGACTCCACACCCACCATCCCATTTTACCCTGGGGGTGAGTTGAATGACCCCCTCCCCCGCAAGAAGAAAGGTCGTTGGATTTGGCCGATTTGGAGGGCCGAGAGCCGGGTGGCGTCGGGGGTCTTCCCCTGCAGGGTGGGTGGGGGCTGTCACCACGTGGCTTCGCCTTTTTTTTTTTCCGCTCCATTTTTTTTTCAAGTCGATTTTATTTAGAGGCGGCGCCAGGGCGGCCGCGGAGAAACGTGACACACCAGCCCGCTCGGAGGGGTTTCGGACCGAAGGGAAGGAGCCGCGCTGCGTCGCCCGTCTCCTAGCGCACCACCGGCACTTCTCCCCGGCTCTCTCCGAACTCTCCGCGACCTCTGCGCCCCCTCAGGCCGCCCTCCCCGCTCTGGGCTCCGGACAACTTCAGGAGTGGGGTGCAAAGAAAGTTCGCGGCTCCTGCCGCCGGCCTCTCCGCCTCTGGGCCTAAGAGGTTTGCCGCCAGCGCCTGCCCGTTTGGCCTTGCCTGGGACCGCGTCCTGCCCCGACACCGCCACCATGAACAAGCTTTACATCGGGAACCTCAACGAGAGCGTGACCCCCGCGGACTTGGAGAAAGTGTTTGCGGAGCACAAGATCTCCTACAGCGGCCAATTCTTGGTCAAATCCGGCTACGCCTTCGTGGACTGCCCCGACGAGCACTGGGCGATGAAGGCCATCGAAACTTTCTCGGGTAAGAGCGCAGCCACCTCCCCGGAAAAGCCACATCGAAATCCCGGAACAACGGCGACCCTCACCCCCTCTTTTCTTGCCTGCTAACTCTATCCCCCCCCCCCCCCGCCCCGGGCCTGTGGGGCTCGGCCTCAGTATCCACCCTCCTCCGACGCCCCCATCCCTTCTCCAATTCCCACCCCCGAGCAGACACTTGGGGTTTCCTTGCCCCTTTCCTCCCAGCGGAGCGGGGAAGCTGGGGGTTCCCTTTACTCCCCACCGACGGGGCGGGAGCCCCGCTTAGCAGTAGTGGGGGTGGTAGCTTTCTGGGCTCAGACGACCCAGTCTAGGCGTTATTTCCACGTCCAGCCCCTCCCTGCCCGTCGCTGGATGGCCCCCCCAGCTCCCCTTCCTCAGCCGTAGGCCTTTCCAGCCAGGAAGGGGGGCCCCCACACCGTCTCGGATTCTCCCTTTTTGGGTGGGAATTGCAGCCCTCGGGCAGGGCATGGGAGGAAGGGGCTCCCGCCTCCCGCCCAGGGCTTGGGGCTTGAGCCATTTTGATTTGAAAGTGGGGCGTGAGCGGGGTGGCGCGGCGGCGGTGGCGCCGGGTCGCCATGCTGCTTCCCGAGACTCTGAGGCTGGGCCGAGAGGCGCGCTCTGTGACCGCAAGGGACCCTCCCCGTGGGGCCCCGCTTGTCTCCTCCAGGTTCTCTGCTTGCAGACTAGCCCCGACAGGTGACGCCCCGCCGCCTGAAGCCCTTCTCCCATGCCTCAGGAAAATTAAAAGTTTTATTCTGCAACCCCCACCCCCCCACATCCCGGGAAACGGGGAGCCCTTTTCTCTTGGCACCTACTCCCACATCTGGGAGCCGTATAGGCAGCACGCTCACACAAATGCCCTCGCACCTTTCCGGAATCCGGGCTCTCAGAACGACCCTCTCAAGTAGTCTTTGCGATTAAACAAAACAAATTAAAAATTAAGAAAACATAATAGTGAATTTATAGATTCCACCACTCCAAGTCCAACCTTTTCCCTTTAGACTTGCGGAAGCCACTGCCTGGATTCCTAGGAAGATCTCAAATCCCAACTCTTGAATTACTTAAGTGTGTGTGCCCCCACTCCGCTTCACTCTCTGATGTTCAGGTCTCCCCCCCTTTTAATCTTTAGGGAAAGTAGAACTGCAAGGAAAACGCCTGGAGATTGAACACTCGGTTCCCAAAAAACAAAGGTAGGAAAGAACTCTAATGGGGGGCTGAGACCGTTCAGGGGTTCATAAATGTCTCCAGTGGAAGAAACCCGGTACTGGCCTTCCCACCCCCAACTCCGGATGTTGGGGGCTGGGAGGGAAGATAGGCCAAGATCTTGTAATGGGTGGTTTTACAGCTTGTTTAAAAAAAAAAAAAAAAAAAAAAGTTGGGGCTGGGGTGTGCTTAAGATGATCCTTGCAGAAATAAAGGGAAGTAAAGGGAGAAAATCAACAGGGGAGAAACCTTGCAGAGTTTGTTCAAAGTGTGGGGCCATATTTGTGGGGAAGCTTAAAATCTTTGAAGAGTTTAGATTCATGGCGAGGGCGATTTCTAAAACTTCCTAGCAGGCCTCATTTTCTGTTTTTCTCACCATCCCACTATAATTCTTAAGTGGATTGTCGTGTGGGGGGGTCTTTTTTACTCCCTAGGGGATGTGGAAGGAGCCTCTCCTCTCCCAAGAATCCTCCTATACTTGCGCTTTATTTAATTTCTGTAAAAGGCAAAAAACATTTTTTTCTCATAGACCCCCTGCCCCCAGTCCCTCAGATCTTACATCTCCTCCCTCCCCAACTGGATTTTCCACAGAATATGCTTTGGCTGTACTATCCTTTTCGAGCCCCCCCACCCCCACTCCTTCAGCCCATTGTTACAAGGGGACCATCTGGGGTGAGAGCTTTGTGTTCAGGCTGTGAGCTGGGGCTCTTTGGAGGGTCTAGAACTCTGGATGAATGGGTGTGTGTGTGTGTGTGTGTGTGTGTGTGTGTGTGTGTGTTGTGTGTTCCTATACCCACTATCCTCTCTCTAGCAAAATGGGATATCTCTTATTGGGCTTTCCAAAAATTCATGGTGGATTTCAGATCTTTCATTGAATTCCAAAATCTTATGTTGCGCTCTGACTGGGAGTGTAGGGCAATCTTTCTACTTTTCTCGAATCAGACTTTAAACATGTTGACAGTACAGAGTTTTCTCTTGTGTGGTTGGTTGGAAGCAACCCTCAGTAAATCTTTGATCCCCTCAATCCCCATTTCAAAACTGGAAGTTTGCATAGTCTCTGGACTTTCCTGGGTAAGAAGGTGAAGGGGTGGCTGTGTTTTTTAGGGGGGCAGTTCAAGGATCTAGAAAGTTTAATGGGAGAATCTGTGAAGTGGTTTAGCTTAAGAAATTTAACTTCCAACCACTGTATCTATAGATGATCAATATGGCTTGTTACTGTGTTTGTACAGCTTGTGATTTAACCTCAAATGTTGGAAATACTATTATTGGAAAGGCAATTAGAGTTAGGAGTAAAGAGGCAATAAAATTGGAAGAAGTCTCATTATTTTGAGACATTTTCTGAAAATGAGAATAAGAAGCAAATACATGAACACCAGTAGATTTATTGAGATCATGGATATTTGAATTGAAAGCTGAATGTTGCTGAGAAATATCCCAAATGACTAGAACTTTGAAATATATGGACTTTTTTTTTTTCTTTTTTGCTCGAGGATGGTTTACATTTTAAAGGAAATGATGTGAAAAGCTTGAGAAATAGCAAAATGTGATGAAATAGAACTCAAAACATTTATATTTTAATTTTCATGGTGCCCTATGTTTGTGGATCTTTTTTCTCAAGCCATCTGCTTGCTTTTATTTCTACGCTGCTTCTTGTTCCCTCCAAAATGCATTACTGAGGGCTCTTTTTGAGTTGGGATGGGGAGGGGGTTTGTGAGAAGACTGGGTAAAAATCTGGCCTTTCCACAACCCATATTCAATTAGATCTTTTGTGTGTTCTCCCCCTTTCTGAAATAATTTTTGAGTCCAAACATTGAGTCAATTGTCTTTTGTGTGTGTGTTGGGGTAGAGGTGGTGAGAAGGGACTTCATTTTTCTAGCATGAATCAATTTTTGAAGTCTCAGATTTAAAAAAAAAGTTTGTTTTCATGAACTCAGTTTGCTCTATCATTTTGTGTTCTTTGAGGAAGCATGTTGTATATGTCTTTAGTCTCTCAAAGTATTCCTTCATTTGGGTTTGTTACTGACTTTTCAATCTCATGTACATAAGAGAAACTAGTTAATTATGACATTCTGAGAAACATGAACAACTGCAAATATGTACTATGTATACATGTGTGTACATACGCTTGTGTTTTCATTATTTAAAATAAAAAGTGTTATCTTCTTGTTAACACTCAGTACCAAATGAATCATGATTTAAATTTCTGATGCCCATAAAATCCCGACAACTTAAACATACCTCTGTGTGTGTGTCTGTGTGTGTGTTTTAGAGAGGGGAAGTCAAACAAAGGATGTGCTACAGAAGTTACATCTGAGCAGCTCTGATTTAAAATTATTAATATATTTTGTTTTTACTTTCAATATTTTTGATAAAATTTATGCCTTTTAAGGATGCAAGAGACTGAACACTGTTGTAAAAATGAAAAGAGCAATTAATTTGAATTTTTAGAATAAATGACATTAAATTTCTCTACCCTCTTTTCATACCCTTGTTTGTGTTAGAATTTGGTTAACGGCTTTGCCTTTGGGTTGAGAATTTCTACATATCTGCTCTCAAATGTTGGTCGGAAGACCCAAGACATTTAAAAAATAGTTGCGGAGAGTTTGTGTTTGTTTTCTTCTGGTGAAGGGTTACCATCTTAAAGAGACTTGTTTACTAAAGGAAATTATTTGTTTTTGAAATAATTCAACTTTTGTTATACTTGCCACTGTTTATGCCTTTTCCTATAGGGATGTGACCTGAGGATGGTATTTACAGTCAACTGGTGTCATCAAAATAAAAGGTGTTACTGTTAAAAAAAAAAAAAAAAAAAAAAAAAAAGCCCTTTTCCAGGGTGAAATATATTGAAGTTAAATACTTCTAAGTTTGTTTTCATTAGTCAAGTTACTGCTGTTTCTTTCCTCTCAGTTCACTAAAAATGAGGTGAATTAATACTTTTCCCTAAATTTTCAACTATTAAAATGAAAATTAGTCTCATAACCATTCATAAGTGTGGGAACTCTCAAGAGAATATGTTCTCACTTGTTTCCTATTTTACAGCTTAATTTTCTGATGTTAGCAGCTTTAAAAAATCTGAAGGGTTGTTTTGTAAATGGCAAAAAATTTTTTTCCATTTTATTTAAAATTATTTTTAGAGACTGAAGAAATACTTGGATCATTGGATGTTCTCAACAAGCTTAAATTTTTTACCTTTAGAAATACTTTTTCCATTTAATCAAAACAATAACAACAACATAACAACTTATAGTTAGGGGCTGAAAATGAAAGGGAGTTTGTGAAAGAGACAGAGTAGGATTACCTTTTTTCTTCCAGGCACTTTTACTTTGATGATTGTAATGTGAGTTAGCCTTCAAATCAAAAAGAGAGTTAACAACTTCCACAAGGTGAAAGATACATGGGCTAGTTTCACAAGTTTAAAGCAGAAACAGTTAGATTCTTTAGTAAAAAAGGTTTTCCCCTTAGGTTCTGGTTTCTTCTTTCTTTAAATAAGTGCGCAAAAAAATGAAGACTAATTTTTTGCACTGCTGGAGTAAAGGTGGAAATGGGTTAGCCCTCATTTTAGTTCCTCCTAGAATTAAACTTACCCATTCATAAATTGAATTTTATTCATTGCTAGAAAGATCTTTAGTGTGTTAATTTGGTCAGTAACTCAAGATGAGACTTTTCTAAGAACAATGGTATTTGTCCCTTGGAAGCATTTTAAGTTTCCCATAACCCCTGATTTTCTGGCCCAAATTAGAAAGATGAAATTTTACTCGGATGGTTTCTCAGACGGAGGACTTTAGTAATGAAGGGAAAGAATTGCAATCCCATCACTAGCTTATTCAAAGTATAGTTAACTACTCCAAATGTGTAGTTATAATGACACAGCTTTTGGTGGAAAAAGCAAAACATTCTTATAATCATGTTTCAGTGATTAAATACATGACATTAGCAGTTGGAAGAATCTGGATTCAGAGTTTCTGAGTTTTTCTTATCTTTTAAAATTACCTTCATATATATCATTTTAATTTCTTTTTGTGTATGTGGGTCCTTTTAAGACTTAAAAAAAAATTTATATTTTAATGTGTAACAGCCAGTTGACAAAGATAGTGTGAGGCAGGCCAGTGAGGATATGCTTTGAAAATATTTCTAAAAAATTTCGGATTTGGTTTTATTGAGTGAAAAGGGGGAGACCAAGCAAATGCAATTTTTTGAAGATTAGAGATTTTTGTGTTGATATCTGTGTAGTAGTAGTAGTAGTGGTGGTGGTGATGATGGTGTCTTAGAATAAACGAAAAACCAAATAAAAGTTTGAAGAACTAATTTTTCCATCTGTTAGAATTTAAAATTAAATTTAAGTCAGTCTTGTTCACTCTTCATCCTTTCAAAGAATTTTTAAAATGTGGCTAATATCTTCCCCAAAGTGCAGATTAAATTTACTGATGGTGTGTGGTGTGGTGTGTGTGTGTGTGTGTGTGTGTGTGTGTGTGTGTGTGTGTGTGTGTCGGGGGAGGGTGCTGGGAAAAAACAGACAGACTGACCGACAGGCAGTCGGACAGACGGACGCTGGGGATGGGGTGGATTTCCCGCTTGCCTTTAAAGAGGAGTGGCTGGAGGCTCACAGCTACCCCTCAGACACCAGCTTCAGGAGACCGTGGTAGATTGATTTAGCGCAGGGTAAGGCTATTTTTGCTTGGAGCTGACTGCTTTCCCTTCCCCTTTAAAATAAACAACAGAGGGGGAGAGGATAGTGGCATCCTCGGCGCTGGGGAGCTTCCTGGAGAGTTCCAGCCCTCCCGGCCCGGTGCCCTGACCCCTCTCCGCCCGCCCCAGCCCCAGCCCCAGCCCCAGCGGTCGCTAGGCAGAGGGGCCTCCCGCCTTCCTCCGGTTAACAAACCCTGGCAGAGAACATCCGCAGCCTGCATCTTTGACGACTTGCTTCCCAGGGTCCCCCAGGCTGCAGCTGGGCCTTAGCCTTTGGCACCCCTGGATCCCGAACGTTGCTTTGACCTCCCCAAGTTCCGCCGCGGAGTGTAGACCCCTTCCAAGATATTTTCGTTCTAAGGCCAAAGACCGGGAGGTCATTGTGAAGTGAAAAGAGAGAAGAGAGAAGGAGAGCAAGTAAAGGAACGTAGAAGTGGAAGAATATGGACATGCAGGGAGTTGTGTTCTCTTTGGGTACCAGAGATCCTCTACCTGGTGAATAAAACATTAAAGAGTAAATGGTTGTTAATTCAGATTTGTAATTAAAAAAATTTTTTTTTAAATGTCTGGTACTGGGGATTGAACCCAAGAGTGCTTTACCACTGAGCTACATCCCCAGCCCTTTTTTATTTTATGTTTTCAAGAGTGTCTCCCTAAGTTCCTGAGGCTGGCCTTGAACTTGTGATTCTCTTGCCTCAGAGTCTCCAGTCTCCAGGCAGATAATCTGTAAACTTTACAAAATGGCCTGCCTGACTGCATGTCCTGAACACTGACTGACACAATATAGGGAGTAATAGTAAGGAAAGTTTCTGTGAAATCTTAGATGAGAATAGATAACAATTCAAAATGTTGAAAACGTGGCAGGGTAGAGTGAGTTTTAACCTTAAACACTGCTGATATAAAAGGTGTGTGGATTATGAATATATCAGGGAAAAGTTGTCCTGGATCTCATCCTTTTGTAGTTGGAGAAAATCCGACTGCAGTGCCTGTCCTCCAGTTGGTGACTGGTGAGGCTTTGAGGCGCTTACTCAGGTCTTGGCCTCATTCTCAAATTCACATATGACTTCATGTTATTAGAAAACTTTTGCTCCCTATCCATTTCCCCTTTTCCTCCCCAAGGAAAGGACTTTCAAAAAGACCTGCACTCAAGAAAATGGGCACTCACTTGGTTATTGAGGAAGTTTGATTTGGTTAGAAGTGATCCTATAAGATATGTGACACATGGCTGAAAGAATGGACTGCCATCAGGAGAATGTTCAGTAACTGTTCTATCCAGTAGAAGAACTGGGATGGTTTTTGAGGCTTTGATCAAAGTGGGGAACTTTGTTAGTAGGTGGGAAAGGGTAATTCTGCTTATGAAATGTGTTGTATAGCCAGCTTTGTAAGACTTGGTTTTCTACCTTTATAGCACTACAGTAGATTTGCAATAAATACAACAGTCTAGAACAAGCTTTTACCCCAAACACAGACGCTGATACAAAAATGTTGATTATGCATAAATCATGGGGAAAAGGAGGACTTTTTTGGGGGGACAGGGGATTGAACCCAGGTGCACTTTACCAATGAGGTACATTCTAGCCCTTTTTAAATTTTTTTTTTTATTTTGAGACAGTGTCTTACTAAATTCCTGAAGCTGGCCTTGAACTTGAAATCCCCTTGCCTGAGCTTCGAAAGGTGCTGGGATTATAGGAGTGTGCCCTGGACTTCATGATTTCAATAATAGTCGGAAAAATCTGACTGGCGCTCCCCCTGAGATGTAAAAACTGTGCAGAACAAACCAGGAGAAATGCAGCCTGTTGCAGAGGTCCAACTCCCAGCAGTAGTATGCTCGCCATGCGGGGGCGTAAACTGCTTTTGAATGAAATACAGGAGCAAAACAGCAGGATGATTAAACGAATTTTGGCTCAATTGTCCAGATATCAAGACTCCTTGGGACAAATCTTATGAGACAAGTGGCCTTTTGGTAACTGGAACGTGTGTAAGGAATTGTCGGACAAGAGACGGCTGGGAATTTTGCTCAGTTTGAACTAGGGTTGTGGGGGAAAAAATAATAGCAGAGGCACAAGAAGTGGGTGATCTTTCCCTGTTCTCTCTCTTTTTTTTTTTGTTTGTTTGTTTTTTTTGTGGTGCTGGGAATTGAACCCAGGGCCTTTGTGCTTGTGAGGCAGGCACTCTACCAACTGAGCCATATCCCCAGCCCCTCTCTCTTTTTTTTTTAACCGTGTCTATTTTGTGGATTGTAGTTAATTTTCCACATTGTCTTAAGAGGGTTAAGGGGAATTTTCAATTTTTTTTTTTTTCATTGCAAATTAACTTCAGGGCTGGGGAGATAGCTCAGCTGGTAGAGTGCTTGGCTCCCAGCACAAGGCCCTGAGTTCGATCCCCAGTACCGCAAAAAAAAAAAAAAAAAAAAAAAAAAAATTAACTTCAGTTACAAAATAGTCATCAAGATCTTTTGGCCACTTTATTTTTTTAATTTTTAAAAATTTAAAGACTCTTCGAGTTTCAATTTGCACAGTTTCTGCATGAGTGATGCCACCTCTACCTGAGAGGGCCAGTGTGCTACTCAGTACAGGCAAGGTTCAGAAACAGACACCAATCGCCAACCCCCACGTGGTGGGGGAGGGAGGGACCAGGGCAGACCTGGGCTGATGTGCCTGGCTCGCCCAATGGGAGCTTCAAGGCCACTGCTGCCAGTCCAGAGTAGGCTCCCTTAGTAGGCCAGCTCTTCACTGGGGTTATTTTGTTCACTTTAAATGGAAAATAAGTGAGTGAAATTTGATTGGATAGTTTGGTTTAGTTGATTGGATAGAGATTGAATCTTGAAAAGGGGAAATCAGAATTGGAAATTTTTAAAAACATGAGTACGTGTACAGGTTGCGGGGTCCAGGTTCTTTGACAGGAGGGATGAAGAGAATAGGAATCATTAAATTCTTTTTAGTGGCGGGGTGGGGGGGATACCTTTTTAATACCAGGGATTAAACCCAAGGATGTTTAACTACTGAGCCACATCCTGAACCTGCTTTAAAGTTTTATTATTTTGAGACAGGGTCTCTCTAAGTTGCTGAGGCTAGCTTTGAACTTGAGATACTCCTGCCTCAGCCTCCCAAGCCACTGGGATTACAGGTGTGTGCCACCATGCCCACCTAGGAACCAGAAAGTTCCTATGGCTCAAGGAGGGAGAAAGCTCTATAATATCAGAGTCTTAGGACCACCTTAGATCCCTATATAGGGTCTTTCTTCCAGGATACCAGTATATAAAGTTTTTTGTTTTTATTGTTGGGGGTACTTAGGGCCTTGTGTATGCTAGGAAAGCAGCACTCTACCAGTGAGCTGCATCCTCAGTCCCGGGAGACGCAGTATTTAAAAGCAAGAGCTCAATTTCTGTAACTGTGAAGTGATCCTAACAGTAATATGCAGTAGCTATTATAATTATAGTATTATTGTTTTGTTTTCGATATTGACCTCACTGCCTCCCGTTTTGTCCAGTCGTTGTCTTCCTTTCAAGCTCTGCAGTTCTCTGCTCTATCCTGTAGAGCTGAGGGTAACTCCAAGAGAACCAGAACTGATCAAGTGTATTTGTGTTGGAAAATGTGTCAGTGAGAGTGTGGCAGTGTAGGGTACATATCTTAGGCATTGGGTTGGGGTGTTTCAGTATATTCATATGAATTTGGTTGTATTTTATATGGAACATGTTGAAGGGGATCTGTATAGAGTGATAACTGATAATTCTGCCTTTGTGCTGAAAGGCACAAAGCAAAAACCATCTTTAGGGAGAGGGAGAGAAAGCTTACTAGGGACACCTCCAGATCATGAACCTCATCATTGCCCAGAGACAGACGGCATAGAGAGATGGGGCAAGCATGGTGGGAAGCCTAGGTGATTCATTAGGAGAAATGAGTCTTTGATTGTTGATTCTATGAACCTGGGCCAGATTCCTAGCTGAAATTTCACACATTAGGGCACTGTCAAAGGTGCATGTAGAAAAGGGACACTGGGTCCACCTCACTCTGCAAATATGGAAAGTATATTAAGAATTCAGTCCTTTGGGGGCTGGGGTTGTGACTTAGTGGTAGAGTGCTTGCCTCGCATATGTGAGGCACTGGGTTCAATTCTCAGTACCACATGAAAGCAAGTGAATAAAATAAAGGTTCATCAAAAACTTAAAAAATTCAATCCTTTGGAGGTTTAGAGGATAACTGACTAGAGAAGTGTATCTTTGTCTTAATGTCTTGCTCTTGGTAAATGAACAAAAAGGCATTCAGGAATTGGGGATTCCTGGAGGCCAAGGAGGTGAGTTTCTTCCTTCCTTTGCCTTTGCAGTGGCCTTTCCTTTTCTCCCTGGTCTGCTAGTCTGGAAATAGTTCCCAAAGATATACTCAGAACCCAATTTTGTGACCACTTCCTCTTTTCAGTCCGCCCTCCTCAAAACATGTACACCATACCCTGGGCACACGTGTGGGTATATGCATATGTTCATACAGAGGCCATGGACCCCGCCAGGGACTAAGGATTGAACCCTCTCTTACTGGGATGGGGAGGGGAATGGCCTCCAATACGGATGTGGTTTCTGGTCCTTTAACAGGCTTGTGACTTTAATCAGTTAGAATAAAGGGTTTTGCAATTTATGCAGAGTGATGTATATTGCATTTGGAATTGCTTGGGGCTCATCAACTTCCCATTAGGTTCTCTGAGGAGGAGAATGTGAGGGGAGACAGGAACTGAAATGGGGGTTGCTGGGTAAAAGGAAACTTTTTGAGGCTGTCTATTCAAAGTTAGAAATATTTATTCTACTTCCTCTTGGAGGTCTCTAAGTAGGTTGGGAGGAGAAGTCCAAATGTAATAAAGACCAGTTGCTTTGGCAGGATTTGGAGATGGAGCCCTAAATTAAAGGGCAAAGATGTTCCTCACAGAGAGCTGTGGCTGTTGGTGTCTGCAGCCAGTGTATTCTGAGCAAGGACTAGCTGTACTAGGATGCTGACTGGAGAGGCAGCAGGACTGGGTGTCCCCTTGCTCCGCCGTATTTGTGTGCACTTGTAATCCCAGGGTCTTGGATTTGGTAGGCAAGCACTCTATCACTCATTCAGCTGCATCCCTGGTTCTTTATGTTTCTTATTTTGAGAGAAGGTGTTGCTAGATTGCCCCAGCTGGTCCTGAACTTGTGATCTCCAGTCTCAGCCTCCCAAGTGACTGGTATTGCAGGTCTGGGCCTCGACACCCAGTCAGGGTTCACTCTTTAAGTGTCTGTTCAGCAACTTTTTATTTCATGTAAAAAATAAAAAGAAGATCTAGCTGACAGAAGCGAACTTATCTAGAGGACTTTCCTCTGTTTATTACCATTTTGCTGCTGCTGGCAGTTTGGAATAGAGTGGAGGGAGTCCCCTGCAAAATTCAGCTCTGGGGGCGAGGCAGAATCATCTTCACAGACCCCATACATCTCCGACGGATAATCTTTATGTCGCTTTCTACCCTTTCTTGCTGGCCATCTTGAATGAGTAGTTTCCTTTCAACTTCTGACTAGAAGAGGAATGCCACCTATCTAGTCCAAGCTCCTTTGCTCTCCTCTTCAAAGGAAAAAAAAGTTCTGTCAGCAGCTTTTGCCTGGTGGTGCGGTCTACAGAGTGCATTTGCTACTCAATCATTGGCCTTAATAATAATGAAAAAATTATAACCAAAATGCATGTGAGAAAATATTTAGTAAAATGGTACTGACTTTTGCCAGGAGCAGTGGTGTAGTGGTGTGTATACTCATCAGTTCTCAGGAGGCTGAGGCAGGAGGATCATGAATTCAAAGCCAGGCCCAGCAACTTAGTGAGACCCTGTTTTTTTAATAAAATATATATATTTTTAAAATGGTTGAGGATGTGGCTGAGTTGTTAAGCGCCCCGGGTTCAACCCCTGGTACCAAACAAACACACAGAATCCCAGAAAAAACAAACCTCCAAGCATCCCAGAAGATGGTACTTCTTGTGATAGCTCGCATATTGCTGCAAATGTTGGTACCTCTAATCATGTGATCATGAGCACATGCATTTATCCATGTGCTTATCTTTTTGGAATCTACAACTGCATGATATTCCCTTTGCTAGATACTAGAAATACACGAGGAAAAAGTGAAAAACCTTAGTCTTATAATGGCTATGAAAAAAAACTAATTTGTCAAGTACTTTTTTTTTCTTTATTTTGCTCCCCCCCCCACCCCTTTTTTATCTTTTTTTCCTTGAGGTGGGAATCTTGCTTGCAATGTTACCCACATTGGTCTTGAACTCTCAGGCTCAAATCATCCTTCAGCTTCTGTGTAGTACCTGGGACCACAGGCTTGAATCATTGTGCCTCACAAAAAACAAATTGCTATTTTAATACCATTGCTGGTTCTGCTTTTTCTCACATGGAAGAGACCCTTCATCCTAGACAATGTGGGAATCTGTTTTTTTTTTTGTTTTTTGTTTTTTTTTCTTTTTGTACCAGGGATTGAACCCAGTAGCAATTAACCACTGAGCCACATCCCCAGGCCTTTTTAATATTTGATTTAGAGACAGGGTCTCACTGAGTTGCTTAGGGCCTCTATAAGTTGCTGAGGCTGGCTGCTCTCGCTCCTCCTGCCCCAGCCTCTGGGATTACAGACATGTGCCACTGAGCCTGGCCAATGTGGAATATTTACCTGACCCTTTCCCTGCACTGAATAGTTCAATTATTTAATTTATATTTAGTAGTGGGGCTTCTGTTTTGGGCAGAGAGAGCAGGCACAGGGGTTGAGAGGGAGACTTCCTGCCCTCCAGTGTTAGTTTTTAGATCTAGAAAAGCTGTTGGACAGCATGGAGGTCTAGGGGATTAGGTACTTAGATAGGGTTATGCCATATCAGGAGCTAAGATAAAGGAGGGAGGCAGTAACTAAACTAGGTTTTGGAGGATAGGCAGAAAAAGAGGAGTGGGTTCAGGAGAGCTGGTGGACAACAGGACAGGGTGGTATTTGTGGCAAAATAATTCATCTCTGTGAGGGGGAGCAGTATTCAGTGGAGACAAGTTATAGGTAGGTAGGGCAGGCGCCCTGTTTATGTCCTCATTGAACATCTGCTTTGTTCTTAAGAAGTGTGAGAAGTGATGACGGTCAAAAAATGGTCTTTCTATAATTGTAGGAAACTTACGGAGTATCTACTCCGAGATTGAAGCCCTATAAGAACCCCAAAGGCATTATTTTCATTCTATAGAAGAAACTGAAGTTGGGTGGTGCAGATAACCAAAAGATGCCTTCCATGAGTAGGAACCTTAGGACTCAACTGCGGCATTTCTGTTTTTAAGGCTGAGCTCTCTTAGAGGTGGGGCTAGGTAGTCCTCTAACAAGGTCGAGTTTTTCTTTAATTTTGATGGGGGGAGCATAAGCTTTGCAAATATAAATACACCACACATGCAATCCCATGACCATTTCCCTGCTCTGTGCCTCCTTCCCTTCCCAGTGGGGTCACATTGCCTTTACAGTGCGTTTTCCTTTCCCTGTTGGGATTTTCAGGCTAACACAAGTGAGATAATGGATCCCAAACTTCTCCCTTTGTCTGGGCTGCTAAGATGGGAAAGGGGATTCTGCTGTTGGAGTGTTAATAGCCACAAAGAGGGACCTAAAGCAAGTGGAGGAAAGACCTGAGTGGGCTGCACATGCACACTCAGTTTCCCCCAGATGTATTAGCTGTGGCATGAAGGGTCATTGTCTTTTCCCAGGTCTCTGTTTCTTCATCTGGATCCTTGCCATCTCCAGAAACCTCATGAAATAAACAATAAATATTTTGGGTTCTAAGAAAGAATCTCCACTCTGACACTTCTGGAAGGCACCAGGGCTTGAACTTTTGGCTAACTCCCTTTTTTCATTTGGGTTTAACCCAGGGGAAATAGGAGCTTGGGGAAAAGGACAGGGATTGAGATACTTTCCCTCTCCTCCCCCTCCTCCCTGCAGGGACAAAGAGGTGACCTTTGTTACATGACTTACATAATCATAATTCATAGTTGATTCATGTTATCTTTTTATTTTATTGGTACCTGGGATTTAACCCAGACATCTCTGCAGCCCTTTTTAACATTTTGTTTTGAGACAGGGCCTCACTAAGTGGCTAGGCTGACTTAACCTGGACATCCTCATGGCCTCAGCCTCCCCAGCGGCTGGGAGATACACGTTGAACAAGAACAATTTAAAATTTTCTCTGGCAAGCAGAAGCAGGCTGCCCGATGCAGTGACACTTGCTGGCTAGTGTCACCTTGGGCTAGTTACTTGAACTCTCTGAGCCTCTTTTTGGGACTTGGCAGAATGGAAGTAATATTCTGTCTTCTTTGGTGTTTGAGGGGCTCAGACCAGCACCTTTTGGTTGCTCCAGGTTCATAAGAGAGCGTGTAAAGAGGTACTTTGTAAACTTTGAAATACTATGCCTAGTTGCGTTATTAATAAGACTATAAATTGATGACACTCCCAAAGGGCTGGCAGATAAGGTTCTCACTCCTTACCCGGCATGGGAGCCAGGATGACTCAACGCTGCTGTAGCTGTAGATCCTCCTGGTTGACTGGGGACCTGGCCTCTCCAGGGATGGGAAGGCCCCTAAGTTCTGCCCCCCACCACCCCCCCGTATCCCACTCCCAGGCCCCAGTTCCTGCCTTCTCAGTGGGAGGCCTCCCAGCCGGTCCTGCCCCCTCCCGCAGCTCGGCCGAGGTCTCTAAGGAATGCCAACTCCCCGGCCATTTTCTCCCCTCCAGCATCTGCGGCCCCACTTCCAGCCTCTTCCCGGCTCCCTACCCCCAACCGGTTCCCACTTAAATGCTTGCAGGCCTGTTTGCAGGCGGGAAGCCCCCTCCCCCCACAGGACCACCTCAGTCACAGCCCTGACCACAGGGAGGTCGGGTCTGGATTTACTAAAGGACCCCGGAGGGGGAGCCTGCCCCGCACTGGCTGCCTGGCGCACCGACGGGGTCGGGTTTCTGCCGGTGCGGTGGGGGGGAGAGAGAGAGGGAGAGAGACTGACTGACACACACAAAGGGCAAAGTCCTGGTCCCCACCCCCACCCAGTAACCCCTGGTGCAGGTCCCCTCCCCCTCTGGGCCCTGCGCTGGTAGCCTAGGGCCCACTCGACCCCGCTGGACCGGCTTGGATACCGAGGGTGATTTGGCAGAACATTCTAGATTAACAGAGGGAGTGGTGGGGGTGGGCATCCTACCTCCTTTGGCACTCTGCATCTGAAGCCCACCCAGAGGTTGGGGTGGCAGAGTGCGTGCTCAGCTTTCCCTGGGTTAGGTGAGAGGGGCTGGGGGAAGGGTCCGCCCCCATGGGGCACAGGCCTGGCCTCTCAGCTGCTCAGACCTTCTCAATTGCGGGCTCACAGGACTCCCCTCCTCCCCCCCAGCTGCTGCCAGCCCTCTCCCACTCTCAGCTGCTGCCGCCCTTCCCAGGCACCTCTTTCTCCTCAGTTGCCCAGACTGCTGGGCTTTCCAGCCCTCTGGGGGGAAGGCGTTATTGGACCCTGCGCCTCCTCCTGGCTGAGGGCTGTGAGAACCATCTTGTAAGGGGCTGTTAGTCCTGAACTGGGGAGAAAAACCTTTACGGAGAGGGCATTTTCCCCTTACCCCAAGCCAGGCAAAAATCAGATGTTCCTCAACCTGAAGAAGCAAACCCCTGGCTTCCTGGAGTGTCCCCCACCTACAGGACTTTTTTGGCACCGGGAGGGGAGGCAACCAGAGCTCCTGTCCACTAATAGGATAAATTAGATTATTACTATTGAATGCATACCAGGACACACTCATCCTTATACGGGGAACACTTATTCCAAGCATTACTTTAATTCTTAAGAGGGTCTTTTTGACAGGGCCAAGTCCCCAGTTGCAAAAAGTGAGCTGGTTTCTTTTTCCTTGCTTCTGAGCGTTCTACTTAAATTCTCCCTTGAGCTTCACTCTCCACACTTGCTGCTCTGCCTGAGGAGAGACTACTCCTCTCCATTTCCCAGGCATCTTCCATGTCACCATCCACTCAGTGGCAGCTCCACCCTCAGCCAGGACCCAGAGTGCCAGACCATTTGGCTCTAGGGCTTCCTGGAGAGATGCTGACATCTGCAATGGGGGGATGAGAGCTAAGCCACGCAGCTCCCGTGAGCTGTAGTCGGACCGGAGATGGTCTTTCCCTCTATCAGAGCTTCTTAACCTTCTCTACCCCAGGAAAATCCCGGACACTTCCCACTGCCAGTCTGAGAAGGATGGGGGGAGCAGCACTCCTCCAGGCACCATTTGCCTCCACCAGGAAGGGTTTGCTACACTGGTCACCTCTTTCCACATGTCTGTGTACTTGAGAGTTTTTTTGTTTTTTTTCCTCTAGTTTCTCCTGCACATATATCACACCTCAGATTCTTTATTCTCTTTATTCTACATCTTCCCACTGTATAGCTCTCCATGGCCAGTCCCCTGCAGGAGCTGCTCTGAGGTTAAAGAGCAAGATTCTAGGCAGAGAGCAATGTGGGGAAGGGGACGCCACCTTGGCCAGGCAGACTCAGAATTGTCTGGAAAGACAGGGCTGTCCCAGAGCTTCTGTTTTGGCTTCCTCTGGTGCTGCCCAGATGGGCAAGGGGGAAAAAAAAAATCTTCAGGCTTTCTTGTCAACCCATTTAGTCCTGAGATGAGTGAGTTGAGCTAAGGATTCATGGCTGCAGCTGCTGTCCACCCAAGTCAGTACCTTAGCACCTCTACCTCAGATCACGCCTTGCTTCCTTGTCTATCTTAGGCCTAGCTGGCATTGTGGTGCAAGATAAGAACTTCTGTTGACTACCCTTTTCCCCTCTTAAACAGATCTCTGACAGCCATCCAGCCGTATATAGGGTAGTTAGCTCTTCTGGCAAATTAAATCTTGTGCCCAAATTAGAGCCGCATGCAGTAAAAGCCAGTTGGCACGCATTTAGCCTACAGCATATGGGCATTTTTTCCTAGCTCCTGACGTCAGGCTCTACAAGCTTCTGCTGTATCAACATTCCTCCTTTGGAGGGAAGCAGCGTAGTTTGGGAAAAATGAACACAGACCAGCGAAGAGTGATTTCTAGTTCCACTGCCAGATGGCAAAGCTTTTTCCTTCTCCTAGAATAAGGGTGACTTTAGAATCAGGTGTGAGGGTTTCCCTCCTTTCCATAAAACTATGAATCTGATTCTTTTCAGCTGGAAATTCTTGGTGATAGGTTAAGGGGTAGTGTAGGTGTGTGTGTGTGTGTGTGTGCTGTGTGTTGTGGGTGCCTGGTGGTCTTGTAAAAGCTGAGTGGATCTCCCGTTCTCCTCTGAAGTGTTATTATGCACTGGTAGGAGAGCTCTCCAAAAGAGATCCTAGAGTGTTGCTTTTCCTACTTTTTGTCCTCAGAGTTAGTGCAGAAATCAAGGGACATGTGGGACTCAGTGTATGCGCCACGTTCATTTAAAGGACCACATGCTGGTGCCACAGTTGCATGCCAGTGGTGTCGTGCCCTTCCAGTCCCTCCACACTTGATTTCTTCTTGGGACGGAACCCCACTCTGCTGGGTCCCCTGCCACCCAGAGGGTCCCTGTTTTCCACCTCCTAGCCCTTACCCGCCAGCCACCCGACGCGCGTCTGTCTGGCTGCCCTGCCTCTGGATCCAGGCCTGGCACAGAGCCCTGGGGCGCGGGGGCCAGCTTCTCCTCCCTCCGCGGCCCCACCCCCTTTCTCAACTACAGCCCTGCCTGGAGCGTGCAGGCCCGCCCCTTCAGAAGTTTTCCTTGGGCAGTTTTTTTTGTGTGTGTTGCCACTTCTCCATCCTGTATAGGGATAAGAAGAAGGGTGGGGAGGAAGGACTGAGTCCAGCGGTGATCTTCTGGAAAAAGCAGAGGTGGGCCCTTCAGGGCAGCTTCCAGCTTGGAGTAACACCATGAGGTCTCCAGCTTTGGGAGGACCCTGCTGCTCCTACAGCAGCCACATTGGGACTCTTGTTGAAGAGTCTGCGGAATCACCCCTTTCTGAAGGAAGGCACCCAATGGAAAGCCTCCTCTGTTCCCCAGTCAGCCTTGTTCTATCCGTCCCTGTTCAAACTGGGGTTCCCTACTGCACTGAAAGTATGTGGAAGCAAGAACCTCGTCAGTGACTCTGCTAAGCATGCAGATAACACCCAGCACTGTGCATGTACAGCATGAGCCACACATGAAAGTTTAATTTCCAAATGCCATAATGAAAACAAAACTGGTGAAATTATTATTATAATTATTATTGTTATATTGTTATTTTAGTGCCAAGGGTTGAATCCAGGGATACTTAACTAACCACTGAGCTACATCCCCAGACTTAATTTTTAAAATTTTTTTTTTTAATTTTGAGATAGAGTCTTGCTAAGTAGGTGAAGGCCTCGCTAAATTGTTGAAGCTGGCTTTGAACTCACGATCCTCCAGCTTCAACCTCCAGGGCCACTGGGATTAGTTATGAGGCCACCATACTCGACTGAAATTAATCTTAAAGATATTTTAAAACCAGCATATAAAAAATATCCCTGCTGGCCACTGTGGCACAAACCTGTAAGCCCAGACTGAGACAGTTCGAGGCCAGCATCAGTTTGAGGTTACCTTAGACCCTCAGTAACTTGGCAAAGAACCTGTTTTATCTCAATAAAGAAAAACTTGGGAATGCAGGTAAGTGGTAAAGCACGGATGGGTTAAAACCCTAGTACCCCTTCAAAGAAATTCCCAACATGCAACCAATATATAGTAGTTAATGAGATTTTTTTCTTTATCTTGGAAGTAGTTAAGTTTTAGGAATCCACTCTATTTTATTTTATACTTAACCCATCGCAAAGTTAGGTGCTGTGTTTTTAGTGGAGATACCCATTCAGTATTTAGATTCATAAAATTTAGTTGAAAAAATTATATAAGCTCGACATAAAATTTAAAATTGTTCATGTAACATTGGAAGTGTTCTGAGGTCACATTGTGGTTAGTGGCTACCATGATGGATAGCATAGGCCCAGTGCGTGGTAGTTACCAAGATAACCTCTGTGGAATGGAGAGCCACAGCAGCTGGACTCTTTCCAGAAAAATGGAGGGAAGCCATGGTAGCCAGCTTCTTGACACGACAGAAATGGGTACTTGTTAGTTAAGTGAGTGTGGTGTGTTCCTGCAGGTTTGGAACATCTCGTTTGCTCACTCTTGTAGCATCGTAGTTGTAACCCAGGTCCACTTCCAGTCTAGCTTTAATTATTTACTTATTTTTGGTGGTACTTTGGATGGAATTCAGGGTCTCTTGCATGCTAGACAAATGCTGTGCCACTGAGCCACACCTAAGTCCTACTCACCCTTCTTTTCTTTATAAATTGCTTCTTACTATTTCTTCTCACTGTGGGACTTGACTGAAGATTTGGACATCATTTAAATGAGGTTCAACCTGTAGGTGTGAATGGGTATCTTAACTTTGGGCTTATGGATGGATCCCAAGGTTTTCATTAACCCCCTGAATTTTTGAAATGATGTGCAAATGGTTTTCATTTTTCTGGTAGAAAGTGTTCTTACCTTTCATCACATTCCTAAAAAGGGAGCTGGGCGCAGTGGTTCATGCCTGCAAATCCCTGCCGCTCCTCAGCTGGCGGCAGGAGGATCCTAAATTCAAAGCCATCCTCCGCAACTCAGCAAGGCCTTGAGCAAGTTAGCAGAACCATGTCTCAAAATAAAAAAAAATGGGTTGGGGATATGGCTCAGTGACTACGCACTGCTGGGTTCAACCCTGGGGGGAAGGAAAAAAGAAAAAAAGGAAGAAAGGGGGAACAATTATGTGGACCATTAAGGCATAGAAAATCTCTCACATTAGGAAAGTTCTATTGATAGAGTCATACCTATTTAGGGACACAAGATCCTGTGAGATGGAATAATCCATTCCTTGTCCCTCAGATGTGAGAAACTGAGGTCCAGAGAGTTGAAGGCTTGACTTGCCCAAGACAACAGGTTGAGGCAGAAGCATGGCTTGGGGTGGGCAGAGGTGAAGGGTCTAACCTGAAGATCTGGTTTAATCCTACTTCCACAGGAGATGAAAGTCCAGGCTGGACTAAGGACAGGGGCCTCTGGGGACTGGGGCCCAAGCTTGATAGGCTTCTAAAACCTGCTGTTGGTGCTCTTCAGAGGTCTAGGAAGGGCAAGCCATCAATGTGGCAGGTGGTACCCTCTCCTCTGGGTATGGGGGTGGAAAGAGCAAGGAGCAGGTTGGCAGAGACAAAGAACATCACAAATCACAATATGATTTTAAAAGAATAATAATAAACTCTTAATGTCATTAAACTAATAAGCTTAGGACATGCCATAAAATCACTATTCAACCAAGTGGAAATGTGCAGCTGGGAAAAGAAGTTAATAGCTTAATGAGTTTTAGGTGTGGTGTTTGGGCTTCTTGGAAAGCAGCACCCTTGAGGCAGGCCCTGCTCCTCACTGTGTGAACTCTGAGTATTTATAATCTGTCTTCAAGCCTAACATGACTGTACTGTGGCAAGGCTTTTTGTTTCTTTTATGACATTAAAAATGTAGCACGGGCCGGGCACAGTGGCGCATGTCTGTAATCCCAGCAGGTCTGGAGGCTGAGGCAGGAGGATCTTGAGTGCAAAGCCAGCCTTAGCAACTCAGCAAGACCCTATCTCTAAATAAAATATAAAAAGAGCTGGAAATGTGACTCAGTGGTCAAGTGCCTCTGGGTTCAAAAGTAGCACGAGGTCAGTGCAAAGAGCCTGGAACAGACAGACGAGGGGTTCAATTCCTGGCTCTGGCTTTTTGTGGCATTGCGACATGGGTAAAATATTCAGCCTCTTAATCATGGCCCTGGTCTGTAAAACATAACCACTGATACCAACTTCATGGGCAAGGGGAGGATTATATGAGACTATGAATCTTGGGGTCTGGGATCTAGTAAGTGCTCCTCAAATGTTAGTTCTCTTTGTTTAAAATTTAAGCCAGGCTTTTCTCAAATTGTGACCATTTCCCTTTCCCTGAAGTCCATGTCAGTGATACTTCTCTGAACCCAGCTAGAGTGTAAAAGAATGAGACCTTCCTGTCCAGGGAGCTCCCCTCTTACCCCTTCCTTGGGACCAGCTTCTGAACTTCCCAAGTCCATTGGTTTCCTATGTAGCCCTATGTCACGGTGAGATTCTCTGTTATCCCCTGTGTTTCCAAAGAATGACCCCTGTGTCATGGTGGCCCTGCAGCATTTGACAGGCGGGCTCTCTAATTGCTATGTATTCGCTGAACAGTCCTCTAGGACCTGACACCTATGGGGCAGGGCAGGCAGAGGGCACTGCATGTCGCAGGCAGTAGCAGTTTCAGCCTTCTAGCTGCTGCACTCTTCTGCCTTCATGCGTGGGGCAGCTTCATTCTTTGATTCAACAGGTTTTCAGCTACTGGAGGTTGGGGCCAGTTGGTGAGCCCCGAGTTTTCTTTCCTTTCCTAAATAATGGGTGTTTCGGTTTAGGCCCTCCAGGGACAGAGACGGTTCTCAGGGTATGGGGCCCTGTTATCTGTCTGTCTGTCTGACATAGACTGCACTCATCCTGGCCTGGCAGAACCTGGTTACTGGAGAGGGAGGGGTCCATCAGCCTGCAAGGTGGAGGAGCAGGAGTGGGGCGTTAGGCAGTAGTGTTTCCCATAATTTTCCCAGCAGCCCAGAAGTTTTTATCCCTCTCACCTATGAGCTCTTTGTCAGCCCTACTTTCTGACCTTTCCATGCTGGTCCGGACACCTGCAGACTCCTGGGGACTGGGACATGGATGGAGCTTTACTACATCCTGCTTCACTATCTCTTTTCAGTGCGATGTCTTGGGTGCCCCTCATCACCACCAGGGACCGCAAGCCCTTGGTGCCCTGCTTTCACCCAACCTACCCTGGGCCTTTTGACCTTATTTCTGGAATGAATGAGTTACCTACAAGGTCCCAGGCAAGGGAATGCGGGTTACACTTTCAGCATTGCCACTTGTGCTTTGGGGCCGAGATAAATTAGGTAGCATCATACTTAATAGAAACCAGGCCAAGAGACCTGAAGACAAAGGTTCTTCATGGTCTCAGTTCTTCCAGGCTCTTCTAGTTGTGTTTTAATCAGGGCTGGGGGCTTTGCTGAAAGGACGGCTGGGAGGGGCCAGGAATGGGTTCCCAGGGTGGGTGGGGTATGTGCCCTGGAGGGGTGGGGGTGGGCTGTCAGGATGTCTTTTCTTTCATTGGCTGGGTGGCCTTGCCCTCCTCCCCCTCCCTCTCCTGGAACATTCCAGACATTCCAGACAAACTGCCTGCCATTGCTTTCAGGATATGGATTAACATCCCAGCAGAGATTTGATTTCGCCACTACCACCCCTCCTTCCCTTCCTCCCCTCCCTGAAAAAAAAAAAAATGCTCCCTAAAACAGTCTGAAGTAGGAGGGATGTTTTGACCTTTAACCTTAGATTATAGCAAGGGACAATCCTGAAAGCAAGGGGGTACTTCAAATTAGGCTTCTACCATGGGTTACTTTAGGCCCTCATTGGCTTGAACTCCCAGGCAGACAGTCCCCCAGCTCCTTGTGCTTCATCCAGAATGGTTCAGTTAAGGGAGGCTCATGGGTCTTGGGCTATCCCTCTTATCCTGCAAAACTCTGTGTCGGTTTTCTCAATCTTAAAATGATGTGATCATTTATTTCTCCAGTTCCCTGACAGTTTGAAAATCATCTATTTGGTCATCAAAAGAATTGTGTGGGAAATTGCTTGCTCATAAAGGCAGATGTGGGGCTTCCTCTTGTCCAATGAACTGAATCACAGGGTGGCCTGATAGAATCTAAGGAGATGGAACTGCATTTTGTTTCTGATCTTCACTGTTTTGTCTTGCTGGAGTGAGGTCAAGTTCATGAACCAGCCAAAGTAGAATGCCACAAAGTATCTCTTGAACATTTACTCTCCTTTCCTCAAGTTATTTCATTTCAGAAAGGGATGTTCCTTAATGTATTTTGTGGATAAAGACTCCACAATCAGAATTGCAGAGCTAGGAGGGGTCTTAGAGACCCTTGTGTTTCCATTTTATATCCAGGGACACTGGGAAACCGAATGAGTACATCCAAGAGAGCCAAGGTGGACACATTTACAATTAGAATTCAGTCCCCTTTCTCCAACTGGACTTGAACTGACACAGTTCCTGTTACATATGGTCCCCATTGCATATCCAATAGGGTTACTGAGGCCTGAGGCTAAGGGGGTCAATCAGTCAACATCCCAGTAAGGGTCAGTTCAGGGGCTTGAACTGGACTCTGGCGTTATAGTGCAGTTTTCCTTCAGATTGCTAGAATTTTGTTGGACCTTGTCTTTGAACTAAGACTTTATAGTCAAGGATATACAAAGACCTAAATGACAATTGACTAACACATCAAGTCAATTTAAATGTCTTAAACTCAGGGATTAGGGTATTGATTGGGGTGATGAGCTGTTGCCCTGGGAATCAACCCTGAACCTGAAAGCTTTCCTTAGGGAAAATGCCCCTTTTTAAAAAGAGGCATTTGAAAGATGGGAAGGAGAAGGTACAATTGCCTGGGAGTGGGAACTGGAAGGGACAAGGAGGTCCAGAAGCTGGGAGGTGTGCTGATCACTCCCACCTTAGTATTCACGGATGCATCCATTGTTGCGGGGTAAGTGCTTACAACAAACCTTTTGCTAAGCTCTTTACAAATATTATCTAACACCACCTACCACCTGTGAATAGGTATTATCCCTGCTTTACAGGGGAGGAAACTTGGCCTCAAAGAAGTTAAATAAATAATCTTTTCAAGATCAGTACTAATAAGTGGTTTAAATCCATATCCTTGCCAAGGGCTTAACCAGGTTATTATCTGCTGCAATTGTTTGCATATATTGTCTCTCCTAGTACCTTGTGAGCACCTCAGGCCAGGCATTTTGTGTTTGGTTCATTGCTGTGCCCCAAGCCTCTTACACAAAGTAGAGCATGAAGTAGGTACCGATTAGATAGTTGTTAGATTAATTAATTTCTCTTGTTTAGCTTTGCATTGTAGTGCCTGGTTGTGGTAACAAGACATTGAATAAAGTGAGAACGCAAGTAGTGACAAAGAATAAAGTTATGGCTTTTTAAGGAATTTTTTTGCCTAATTGCTTACAGCATTTGATTCTGTATTCTTTGTGGTATTTATTTTTTATTTGTTGGTCCCAGGGATCGAACCTGGGGGCACATCACCACTGAGTCACATCCCCGGCCCTTTTTATTTATTTAGTTTTTGAGAAAGGGTCTTGTTGATAAGTGTCTCCCTAAATTGGTGAGGTTAGACTTGAACCTATGATCCTCCTGCCTCAACCTCCAGAGCCTCTGGGTTTACAGGTGTGCACCCCTGTGCCCGGCTGTGGTATTATTGACAATGATTTAGTCTTATTTGGCACCCCAAATCCAAATCTCCATTACCAAACAGTTATTCTCAGACATCCGTTTTGGTGAGCAGAAGGTAGGGAGGAAAAAACTGAAACAAAGATTGGAAACTGCCAGTTCACAGGGTCTTGTTAAAACACCCAGAGCTTTCTCTGACTCTAATTTTCCTTTTAATTTCAGGAGTCGGAAAATCCAGATCCGAAACATTCCACCTCAGCTCCGATGGGAAGTAAGTGTTTTGAGGGAAGCTCTTATTGGGGTGGGCTGAGGTGGTGGAGATGGGGCAGCATGACTGGGTCGGCTTGGGTTGAATGGAGGAGTCTCCTGGGTCTGGGGTTGGTTGGGTCTCCTTCATCTTGGATTCTGCCTTTTGGACTAGCTAAGGCAGGAGGCATTAAGAAGGTGGTGGGAAGGGTGTTCCCTAAACTTGGCGATGGTAAGAGTTGATATAGGGACCCAGTTAGCCAGACGTGCTTCCAAAACAGGCTTTCAGTGCAGAGCTGAAGTACGTTCCTGTAAAGACACTCTGGTGCCGCCATCATTGTTAGTCTAAAAGGTAATAATGCCCAGTCCTCACCTGTGGCTCTGCCTGTGCCCTGGAGCTTTTGGGGTGAGTCGTATCCTGGCCTGGGATTCTCAAACTGCCTTCTCACCCACCCTTCTCCATGTTCCTAGGTACTGGACAGCCTGCTGGCTCAGTATGGTACAGTAGAGAACTGTGAGCAAGGTAAGATGGGGCAGGTGAGAGGTGGGTATCTGAGGAGTTGGGGACCTGCTCTCCTTCCCATTCCATCATCATATCCACCAGGAAGATCCGAATAGAATGGGCTGTAGAGGGGGATAGGCTGGCCTGGGGACTGGGACACCAAGCCCTTGTTTTAGGCTCTACTGCTTCTTCCTGGAACCAGGTCTCTCTTCTGTCTGGTGAGAAGTGAACAAAGTCACTCCTTCCCACCATGGAGTCCTTGGGCTCTCAGGGATCAACCAAGGTAGAAATAGATAGACATCAAAGATAGTAGTTTAAGAATGGAAATTGTGCTTTTAACCCAAGAAAATCTGCAGTTCTTTTACTTTATACATTATCTTTGGGCGGCTTTGGGTTTGAACCCAGGGGCACTTTTACTACCAAGCTGTATCCCAGTCCTTTTTTATTTTGAGACTGGGTCCTGCTGAATTCCTGAGACTGGTCTGAGACTTGTGATTCTCCTGCCTCAGCCTCCTGAGTTGCTGGGGTTACAGGCATGTGTCACCATGTCTGGCTTGCAGACTTTTTACTTTAAAAGTTTTTCAACTTTCACTGGTGGCCTACATCTGTAATCCCAGTATCCCCTTGGGAGACTGAGGCAGAAGGATCACAAGTTTGAGGCCAGTCTCATCAATTTAGCAAGGTCCCGAACAACTTAGCGAGACTCTGAAAATAAAAAATAAAAAGGGCTGGGGATGTGACTCAGTGGTAAAGTGTCCCTGGGTTCAATGCCCAGTACCCTGCCTCCAATTTTTTTCTTATTTTTCCACGTTTCTGGGTTGTGGCTGAAGTAATTATCTGGTCATTTCTCTTCAGAAGCTCTGACTTTTAGCTACACATGTCTTTGTTCAATTTTATTTTTGTTTTATTTTTTGGTACCAGGGATTGAACCTAGGAGTGCTCAACCTCTAAGCCACATGCCTAGCTCTTTTTGTTTTTTATTTTGAGAATAGACTAAGTTGCTGTGCCTGGCCTTGAACTTGTGATCCTCCTGCCTCAGTCTTCCAAATATCTGTGATTATAGGCATGTGCTTGGCTACAGTGGATTTTGGAATACCAACACACTGGGATTGGAGGCGAGTGCCATCACACCTGGCATCTTTAGGTCTTTAGATAGAGAAGATACTACTAGTTTTGGTCCCTTAGAGATTTAAATATTGATTTCTGTATTCTTTGTGGAAAGGGGCAGGCTATAGGTGATTACAAATGATTTGATGGTAAAGCACTGAATCTTTAACAGGTTGAGTTATGCTCTAAACCTGCAGTTTCTTTGATCATAAATGCTAGGGTAACTTGTTGCCCAGTGGCGTTCACAGTATAGAATAATTAATTAACACACTACTCCTGGATAAATCAATAGTAACCCTGAGCAGTGCAACCAGAACTCACTGGGGGTTGCATTAGGAGTTAAAGCTGGTTTAGTCTGTTCAGGGCCCACCAGGGTTCTGTAAGGAAGGGTGTCAGCCACCTGGAGAGAGAACAGTATGGAAAATGTTTTGAATCTGTTGGACAATAGAAAATCCTCTAGTCAGCTCAGATGATCCTGAGGTCTGTTCTGTCTCCCTCTTGAAAACTGCCTCCTCACCTCTGCCCTCTTTACTCTCTGATTTATGTCTATGACACTCCACTTTCTAGTATTCTGTAGAATTGGCTTCTTATGCTTACGTGTTCACCTCTCCTGGAATGTATGCTCCATCAATGCTGAGGTGTCGTTGCCTCACTTCTGTTGGTCTGGTCATGAAGGATCATTCTTGCAGAATCTCCCTCACTGTTGAGTTGGGAAAGCACTGCTGAAGGCCAGAGGGGGTTTAGAGTGATTTGCACTGATGTTCTGTGACCAAGTGCCTATCAGGGGTCAGAAGGCAGAGACTTGCATTACACAGAGCCCCACACAGGGATGAACTGACCCAAAGTCACAAGGCACTAAGAAGTTAATTTTACTAAAGTGAGAAATATGTGTCCCCATGGTTGAATTTTATTATCAGCTGGCCAACCCATTCTCCACGCTATAGGAAGAAGCATATGTAGGATCAAAGGAAAACTGAAAGATATACTTTGATGGGATTCCTGGCCAGTGTCCTGAGGCTAGGATGACCCAATGTGTCTAGTTCACAACTGAAGTTTAAGGATACTCAAGGCAGGGAATCTTCTCCTGGAAAAAGATGGAGACAGATTCTTTTCCTTTAGGCTCTACAACATCCACTCTTGTCAATCCGTGTAGCTGGATATTCATTTGATGAGTGTGTCCTTGAGGATTTGCAGGATTCTAGAATCAGTTTGGGTGTTGCCAAGTCTCCTCAACCATATCTTTACAGACCTTGGGATGTTTACTTCTGTAAATTGCTAATCTCACTCTCTGTGTTGATTGTTAACTAGTTTAACTAACTTTCCACGGGTAAATTCCTCTCCCAGGTCCAGGTGTGTGTGTGGGGGCGTGGGGGGTATGTTTGCCATTCTGGATGGATGCTGATGTGGGGGCCACACCCTTTGTGTACCTGCTTTTGGGGTAGCTTGAATGAAGAAATCAAGGAGAACAGGAGGGCAAGAAGGTTAGTTTGAACTTTCCAGCAGCTGTGGTGAAAGAAACCTCAGGAAGACTACCTTTTGGTGGAGTCTTTCATAACCTCCTGGTAGCCAGCTGGATGCTTTCTTGAGCTCAAAACAAGGAATGCTGGGCTGGGGTTTCATCCACGGGGCTTGCAGATATCACTGCTCTAACCCTGGCCTGTTGTCTCCGCAGTGAACACGGAGAGTGAGACGGCAGTGGTGAACGTCACCTATTCTAACCGGGAGCAAACCAGGCAGTGAGTACCTTGGCAGTGGGACTTGGGGATCTCTGTGGAGCAGTGGTCATCTGATCCCTCTGCTGGGACAGGACAAGTGGTCTGGGTGAAGGGGTACAGCTGTGTGGGGAGTCCCAGGCAGGTTAGATGCCCTGTGTTTTTCAGTATTGACCTAGTCAACCTCAGATTCCCTCCATAGGTCTTCTCAGGGCATATCTTCATGTCCTGTGTTTCAGGAATCCTAAAGATTCTGACACTTGAGGATTGATACCAAAAATACACTGAAGGGGAGCTGGGGATATAGCTCAATTGGTAGAGTGCTTGCCTCCAAAGCAGAAGACCCTGGGTTCAATCCCCAGCACAGCCAGGGAAATACATTGAAGGAAGGGACCTAAAACTCTCCTCAGGGAAGGTGGGAAGTCTGGGAGAAAAGGTTAGCTCTGATAGGTGTTGGTTCCCAGGGTTATGCAGGATTCCTTGTTGATGGCGACACCAAGTGGTGAATAGTGGAACTGCTGGAGTCAAAAGACTAACGGAGATGTCCCACTAGACATTTTTTAAAAATGTCTTTTTAATTTTAATTCATTTATTTTTATGTGGTGCTGAGGAACAAACTCAGTGCCTCACACATGCCAGGAAGACACTCTACCACTGAGCTACACCTCCAGTCCTTCCACTAGACACTTTTTTGTAGTGATAGTCAGGAGCCTGCCTAGTCGAAGCTTCTGTAGTATTCTTTCTGTTCCATCACAACACAATTTCTAGTTCCTTAGCATGGTTGAGCAGTTTGCTTCTCAACCACTAGTACAGATTGCACATTAAAAAAAAAAAAAACAATCAAAAAACTGCTAACAAGCTGGGGTTTTATGTATCACGATGAAGGAGGCTGTTTCTTGGGGTACATTTTTACCAGAAAATCACATAAACCATTCAAAAGAGTTGTATTTTCTAGTCAGTGTCAGAACCCACTTTTCTATTTGTTCTGTGGTCAAGAATACCCACTGAAAACCCGGGGGTCAAGATGGGTTTTTTGGTTTTGCTTTTTAATATTCTGAACTCTTAATATACTTAGGGTAAACATCTTCATTACAGATCGACATAAAAATGTGGTTTCTACTATCGTTTGTTTTGGTTGTTCTAATTAGTTAGTTATACATGACAGAATGCATTTTGACACATCATACAAATGGAGTATAACCTCTCATTCTTCTGGTTGTACAAGGTGCAGCATCATACCAGGTTGCATATTTTGTACATTGTCTATTTATGTTGGCATTTGATCCTATTGTTTTGCTACCCTTTTTTTTTTTTTTTTTTCTGCCTCAACACGCTGCCTCCTCAATCTAGTGATGCTTTATACGTAGAGTCCCACCAGGTCAAGTACCTGTTATTTTTTTCCTTTTAGACGTGTGCTATCTGGGCTAGCCGTTCCTACTCCCTCTGACCATCCAGGCACTTCTTCATGGCTTTACAGATCACATCGAGGCTTGCTAACTTACCTTTCTAATCAGTGCCAGCCTTGAGTTTGGATGATTCTTATCCCTTCCCTTCAATCTGATACTGCCCTGTTTTACAGGCCTCATATACGTAGGCTCCAATCTCCAAATCATTTCTATCACCAATTCCTGCTTCTTTCCCATGGAGTTTCCTTAACTACAGAAGGTGCCAGACTTACTTGGTGTAAAAACAAACCCCTTATTTTATCATGTGTTTTCACATGCATATTGTAGGATATACAATTTTGACTGACATAAGTAGTATTAAATTCATTGTGGGGAAATGCAAGAGACCCAAAATAACCATGAGAGTCTTGAACTTACAGATTTCAAAATTTACTTCAAAGCTGCAATAATTAAATCAATGAGTTATGGGCACAAGAATAGACATAGATCAATGTAATCTAGAAGTAAACCTTTAGGTTGGGAATCAAACAGTGTTAACTAGTCTTTATGAAAAATAGTACCAGGGTAATTTGATATGCATAGACAAAAAAATGAATTTGGAACCTAACTTCCACTTTACATACAAATTAATTCTGAATGGGTCAACGACCTCTAAAGGTCAAAGATGTAAGATAGGCAGGGCAGGCAACAACTTCCACTTTGCAGCTGCTGAGTCTTAGTTCTAGGCTAGGTTGGGTGTAGACTAGGTTATAAATTACTTAGTGCACAAACTAGTGGTATCTTAACTCAGTTGAGTATCTTACTTAACTCATTGGGGGTATGCCAGGACAGGATTAACACATTTCAATCCTTGGCTTCAAAATCTGTAATATTAAGATTTTGTAGTAGTTAGTGCTTGGGTTCTTCATCCTCTGGTAGGAATACCATCTAGAAAGCACAGGTGTTAGCTTTGTCAAGCCTCTTCAGGTATGTGGTTCTTCAAGTAACTGTGGATTTCTTTCTTTTTTTAAAAAAAAATTTTATTAGCTGTTGATGAAGCTTTATTTATTTATTTATATGTGGCACTGAGAATCGAACCCAGTGCCTCACACGTGCTAGGCAAGTGCTCTACCACAGAGCCACAACCCCAGCCCCAACTGTGGACTTCTTTAGACCTGTGGCTTCGTTTTCCTTCTAAGCCCAGCAGCACCATGTGTTTCTCATTGCACTGGATGCCACGTCTCTGCTCTAAATGGAAGGCCTTTGTGAGCAATAATCCCAACTAAATGTCAGCAGGCATCTCTATATTTCTTTTCTTTTCCTTTGGTGTCTTATACCAGGTAGACTGGAAGTTTCTCTTAAACAGTAGGTGGGGGTGATGGGCAGGTGGTTACTTCCCTTTCCTCAGTGTGTGTTCCTCACTGTAACTGGGTGGAATGCTTTTGCACAAGGAGGGTTCCTAATATGATTGGCATAGTTTGGAGTGACTAATGGATTTTCCCTCTGTTCCCAGAGCCATCATGAAGCTGAACGGCCACCAGCTGGAGAACCATGCCCTGAAAGTCTCTTACATTCCTGATGAGCAGATATCTCAGGGTCCTGAGAATGGGCGCCGTGGAGGCTTTGGCTCTCGGGGTCAGCCCCGCCAGGGCTCACCTGTGGCAACGGGGGCCCCAGCCAAGCAGCAGCAGGTGGACATCCCGCTTCGGCTCCTGGTGCCCACTCAGTATGTGGGCGCCATCATCGGCAAGGAGGGTGCCACAATCCGTAACATCACAAAACAAACCCAGTCCAAGTGAGTCTGGTTGCTGGGGAAGGAGGCTGGGTGCAAGGGAACCTGCTCTTGCCTCGGGAGGCCTCCTGGAGACACACCGGGGCATCAAGATTTCCTCTTCAGAAAAGTTGCTTGGGATATTCGGTGTCGCTGCTTCCAATCCTGTCTCCTGGGTGGGCAGGTGGCAGGGGAGGAGGAGTCTGGGGTACACCATTGGTGGCAGTGACTGGCCGAGTGCTGCTATTGAGAAGGGTTCTATAAAGTTTCACAGACGTTTCAAGCAAATGCAGGTGTGGTAACTCAGCCACTCTTTCATGCTGTATGCCTTAGTGACCACAGGTGTAGTCAACCTGGCCAAAGTTAGAGTCCTCTGTCACGGGTCATAATTATGCCCCATCTCATATTCACTCCTTTTCTCTAATCTTTGTGGCTGATCAGTGTGCTCTGTGGGATAGAACAGGTCACATTATTCCCATATTCATAATAAATCCTGTCATTACTTATTTTTCGTTGGTACATTGTATCTTCCTATCATTGCTTCAAGGGGAAATGCAGTTTTACAGGCCTGGCCTGGTCATCCCTGCCCTGGCATCAGTGTTGAAGGTTATATTCTTGTCCCCACCTACCTGCTGACAGAGTCAGAGTAACAGCCTGACCACATTGCCCTGGCGCTTCTCACTTCTGGACCTGACTGGCCTTTGTGGAAGAGAGCGGGTTCTATGCTTTTGATGGATTGAGAGGCGAGGGAGCCGGAGGACTAGTGTCACTGGGGACAACTAACTGGTTTTGTTCTTGTGGTCCTCAGGATAGATGTGCACAGGAAGGAGAATGCAGGTGCCGCCGAAAAGGCCATCAGCGTCCACTCGACCCCTGAGGGCTGCTCCTCTGCCTGTAAGATGATTCTGGAGATTATGCATAAGGAGGCAAAGGACACCAAAACGTAAGGCCTCTCTCTCTCTCTCTCTCTCTCTCTCTCTCTCTCTCTCTCTCTCCACACACAAACTTCCTTGTCCCCGTAACTTTTTTTGTGTGGTGCTGGGGAAGAACCCAGGGAAGGCCTCACAAATGTCAGACTGGTGCTCTGTCAGAGTTACATCCTCGGTCTCCACCAATACATTTTCTTTTTTTGAATTTGTATCAGGAATTGAACTCAGGGGCACACTTAGCCACCAAGCCACATCCCTAACCTCCCGCTTTTAAAATTTTAAAATTTTGAGACATGGTCTTGCTAATTGGCTTAGGACCTCAGTAAGTTCCCGAGGCTGACCTTGACCTTGACCTGCCCAACTGCTGGGGTTATAGGCATACAACACACTTGGCTCTTCTCTATCATATTTTGAAACATGGTCTTACTATGTTGCCCAAGCTGCACTTGAATTTGTGGACTCAAGTAATTCTCCTGCCTCTGCCTCCTGAGTAACTCGAATTATAGGCTGGTGCCACCATACCTGTCTTAGATCTATTTTTGAAGTACAGTTTAATGAGTTTATTATCTGTATCTAGTACCTATTGAAGCCATAATCCGTTCAAGTAAAGCCATTGCCTCTGAGTTCCCTTGGCCCTTGGCTCTCTGTCCTCCTCTTCCACTTCTAGTCATAAGCAACCGCTGACCTGCTGACTTGTGTAACCCTCCAACACTTTTTGTCTTGTGACTTGTCGTAGAAACCCAAACTCTTGTCCTCTGCTTGCTTCTTCCCCAGGGCTGATGAAGTCCCCCTAAAGATCTTGGCCCATAATAACTTCGTGGGGCGTCTCATTGGCAAGGAAGGGCGGAACCTGAAGAAAGTGGAGCAGGACACAGAGACGAAAATCACCATCTCCTCGTAAGGCACTGCCCACATTCCTGTTTATGGGGAGGCAGTGGTAAAGCTCATTTTCTCGAGCTCGTCCACCCCCACAGTCAGGCGGGGTTGTCTCCACGTCCTTTTCCCACCATATCCTGGCTCTCTTCCTCTGCATCTCATTAAGAGCCCACTGCTAGGAAATGGGGCTTCAGGCCTGACTGCCACCATATACGTGTGTGGTGGGCAACTCCTCTGGAAGAACCAGTTAAGGGGGTGGATTAGCTTTGTGCAAGGACCATGACTCCTTATTCCTTTAGTTACTAGCCTGTGGGCAGTGTAACTATTGTCTTCTAAAAATATGATTGCCTCGAGCCATCCTGGAGACCTGATAAGTGGGAACCAGGCTCCAGGCTTGGCTGTGGTTGGCTGGTGACTGGAAGCTGCGCAGGATTGGCTCTGCTGTGATAGTATGGGTTGAGTAATCTCATCTCCCTGGACCTCTCTCTCTCTCTGACCTGGTTACATAATTAGGGGCCCGAAGGCTGGAGATGGAGAATTATTTGCCATAAGTTCCACAGACTACAGAAATGGGGGACCTGGGACTTGGCTGGTTTCTAGGCCTCATCCCCATCCAGGCCCTGGGCTGCCAGTGAAAGCTTGAGGCCACTCTGTTCTTTGTCCAGGTTGCAGGACCTCACCCTCTACAACCCAGAGCGGACCATCACCGTCAAGGGGGCCATTGAGAACTGCTGCAGGGCGGAGCAGGAAATCATGAAGAAAGTTCGGGAGGCCTACGAGAATGATGTGGCAGCCATGAGCGTGAGTGCTAGGCTGTACCCCTTTGGGTCCCCTTTCCTGGCCATGGACAGGAAGGTGATGGTCACATGCACCCTGTGCCATATGGCCGTGGAGCATCTTTATGCTTTTGGACAGCAACTCATCAGAGATAACCTTTTTTTTTTTTTTTTTTTCTTTCTGCAATGCTAAAATGGAACCCGGCTCCTTGTTTATCCTAGGCAAACACTCTACTATTGAGCTATATCCCCAGCCCCAGAAATGAACTTTTTAACCACATGTAATTAACAGGGGCTCTTCTGGGTCCTAGGTTGGTGTGGGTCGTCCAGTCTTGGGTGTCATAGATTCCTAGTTGAGATTCAATCTTGGGCTTGGAGGCTGTGATCCTCCTGTAAACTTTGTGGTCCTGTGCACTTTAGTGGAGAGGAGGGTTCGTCATTTTCATCTGATTTTTTAAAAACAGATGCAGTGGCCTGTAATCCCAGTGTCTCAGGAGGCTGAGGTGGGAGGATTGCAGGTTTGAGACCAGCTTCAGCAACTTGGGGAGGCCCTAAGCAACTTAGCGAGACTCTACCTCAAAATTCAGAAAGGGAGATGCTGGAGGCTGTAGCTCCGTGGTATAGTGCTTGCCTCGCACTTGTGAGGCACTGGGTTCAATCCATGGCACCACATTAAATTAAGATGTTGTGTCCACATGCAACTAGAAAAATATTAAAAAAAAATTTTGAAAAGGGAGCTGGGGAGGTAGCATGGTGGTTAATCGCACCTGGGTTAAATCCCCAGTGCAAAGAAAGAAGGAAAAGAAAAGGTGAAGTGAAGTTGGTACAGGACGAGAGATTCAGAACCACTGAGTTCTGGAAGTTGAAGGGAGCGCAGTCTTCCTGCGCTCCTAGAGGAGCAGGACATTACTGCATTATGAACCTGGTCTGTCTCCAATGGAGTGGAAGGACCTTCCACAGAGGAAGGGCCTCTGACGTCCAGGGCGGGTTAGTTCTTTGGGTCCGAGGTGCTAGCGCTTACTCCAGTGAGGAAATCATGTCATCCAAGACTCCACGCCATGTAGTGTGTGAGGATAGGAAAACCATGGTCAGGCAGATTTTTGTGCAAAAAGCATGCAGTTCTCATGATTTGGGCCCACTTCCTCAGAGTTGTTGGACTTTTCAGCCAGGGCCACGCACACAAGGGACTACTAGGCTCTGTCAGGATGAGCTGACTTGCTCCTCACTCTTCTTCCCCAGTTACAGTCTCACCTGATCCCTGGCCTCAACCTGGCGGCTGTGGGTCTTTTCCCAGCCTCCTCCAGTGCGGTCCCACCACCTCCCAGCAGCGTTACCGGGGCTGCTCCCTACAGCTCCTTTATGGTAGGTGGAAGGTTTTAATCTCAGGGGACCCCAGTCTTGTGGGTGGTCTTCCTTAAGGGATCCAACTCCCTGTGCTCAGGAAGTTGGACAGGGAGAGGGATGGGAGGTCTGTGAGATGGTCCTCCTCGGCATTGCTCCAACCTTGGGCTCTGACTCCAGAATGCCAGCTGTGCAGAGCCCAGCAGAGCATGCTGCCCTGGTGCCCGCAGCTCTTTCCCTCACTCTTGCTCAGCTTCTTCCCTTCGGCCCTGCTGGGCTTAGGAAGAGCTAAAGGGCTCACCATCTCAGGGTGCAGTGGGGTTCCTGTACTTCCTCTTCCTCGAGGCTGCAAGGCAGGGAGGGGAGTGGAGGGCTCCTGGGCCCTGCTCTCAGGCCCTTGGTAAGAAGCCCCTGTCCCACAGCAGGCTCCAGAGCAGGAGATGGTGCAGGTGTTCATTCCCGCCCAGGCTGTGGGTGCCATCATCGGCAAGAAGGGGCAGCACATCAAGCAACTCTCCAGATTTGCCAGTGCCTCCATCAAGGTGATTTGCTCTGTGTTTCTCCAGACTGGGATGTTTGTTCCAGATTTGTATGGTATGCTTTGTATGCTTTAGAGAAATCTGCATCTCAAGTTAAGGACCTTCCCTGCCCTGGGACTGCAATCTTCTTTTGCTATCGACTGTGCCTTTAGTGCTTCTGGGTTTTCAGCGGAATCAGCGGCAGCACTGCAGTGTGGAAAGAGCTTGGGTCCTGCCACAGACTGCTTTGGGTTCTAGGTCCAGCCCCACCCTCTTGCCCCACTGATCTGCATGACCTGAGCCCCACTTTCCTCAAGAGTACACAAGGAAACCATGCAGCTAGAGTGTCCCTGGCTTGCTCTGTGCTACAGTCCCACTAAGTGAACTTTGCTTGTCTTTCACCTTCCCCGGCTCTGGAGTTGAGGGAAGAGGAGGAGTGTGTGGCGTCATGAAACAAAGGTGCTATTAATTTCACAAACCCAAATTCAAAGGTTTGACATCTTAAAAGCGTTGGGAAAGCAGTGATTGCCCCCCTAAGGGAGGTACAGTTGCTGCCCTCCTGCCGTTGTTCATCTCACCTGTGTCTCTGCTTCTCAGCAGTTTCCAGTGAAACCCCACTAGTGCCTGAGTGGGGAGGGTCAGGGACACCCTACTGAGCAAATGTCACCAAAGCAGGACCTCATAGCATTCATCACAGGTTGGGTGCACTGGAGCAGTGACTTGGGCTTCAGGGTCTTTGTTCGTCCCTCTCCTAGTCCTCAGGTTGCACAGTGGAAGCGAGTGTGGTAAGAAGGGGCCTGGAGGGTATGGAGATGGCAGGTAGGCCCCTCTTTGACCAGATGTTTGCTTTGTAGATCGCTCCACCGGAAACACCTGACTCCAAAGTTCGAATGGTTATCATCACTGGACCCCCAGAGGCCCAATTCAAGGTTTTGATTTATATTGTTTTTCCAAACTGATTAACAGGGAAATTGAGGTTGGGAACGTCCTGTGTGCAGGAGAAAGACTGGGGCAGCTTCTGCTAGGGTCACATTCTTGTCACATCTTTTGGCCTTTCCAGAAGGATGCAATGCTGCTTTCAAAGTGGCATTGAACTTACTTTCTGTTGATTTCTACTTTCCTCTTCACTTCCTGAAAGTTCACATAGGAACAAGAGAATGAACGAAATCTGGTCTTTGCACTGATGTCAGTTCCCGTATGTCCACCATAACCATAGGTTGTTGAGCATGTGATTAGGCTGCCAAAGATAATGACTAACTTAAACTGACCTACGTGAGAATGGAGACCTGGGACAGCTTTCTAGGCCCTTGGGGTGTCCTACAGGGCTACCCTCTTCTTGACTTGATTTTAGGGCCTTGACATGCTCACCTTGCCACATCCAAATAAATGCAATCACCCTAGATCCCATAGGTCTGGTTTGGAACTTTTGAATTATGATCCTTCTGGAAGTATTATTCAGTTACTCCCCATTCATAACAACGTTACACGGTCTGGAGTATTGGAGATAGGCAGGGGGAACATTGACCAGTTGCCCAGAGGGGCCTTTCACGTCACCAACCATAGACCCAAAAAGGACGGGCTAGAGTGTGGGGGTCACCTTGGTGTTCACCACTCTTTCCTTTTGCCACAGATAATATGAACCACTGATTAACAATGACCTCCTCTCCCCAGGCTCAGGGAAGAATTTATGGCAAACTCAAAGAGGAGAACTTCTTTGGTCCCAAGGAGGAAGTAAAGCTGGAGACTCATATACGGGTGCCAGCCTCGGCTGCTGGCCGGGTCATTGGCAAAGGTGGCAAAACGGTGAGCCCCGAGGGGCCAGGTTGAAGGCTTTGGGCCTTGGGGTCCAAACCCAGCAGGGCCACTCTGGCCTCCTGTTCCCCTGTCCTGCTCAGCTGTCCTGCATCTGCTCCATTTGCCCTTCTGCTTGATTCTGTTTGATTCTGTTTCCCCAAGTTCAGTGCCTGACTCTCCCTAATTGTCGCCCACCTCTTGTCTCTTGCTCCAGTCCTACCCATGTTCCTGTGTGTTGTGTGTGTGTGTGTGTTGCTGGTGATGGAACCCGGGGTTTTGTGCATGCTAGGCATGTGCATGAGCGACACCCCATAGCATCCTGAGCTCCTTTCTGGTTATCCCCAGGTGAATGAGCTGCAGAACTTGACAGCAGCTGAGGTAGTGGTGCCAAGAGACCAGACCCCGGATGAAAACGACCAAGTCATTGTTAAGATCATCGGGCATTTCTATGCTAGCCAGGTACATCTGGTGCTTCCCCCATCTCAAGAGGGCTGCAGGGGCCAGGAGCAGAGAAATGATATCCAGGTCAACCTCTATTATTCTATTCTATTATTATACATTATATATTAGTAATCTTCCCAGTTATCTAACCTTAGTCTTTCCCTGCCCCTTTTTTACACTGGACATTGAAAGGAAGTTGGAGTTAGCAATGCCAAGTCTTATCCATGGAATAATGAGAAATGCCAGTCGTAACACCCTGGATTGTTTTCAAAAGCAGTTCCTTTGCCTGTCCCAGAATGACCACTTCCCTGATTCCTGTTCTTCCACCCTCCTATACCCTTTCGGAGCGCCTTATCCTTCCCCTTCCCTGGGCTGCTGTTGACTAAAGAGCCTGGGAAACAAAACCAATCTCAGGTTCAGATTTTACTGAGCTTCAACAAGGCAAGTAAAAGGGTGACTGACAGAGCAGTTGAAAAAATCTTAAATGCTGTACATACTAGTACTGAGAGCTGGGACTCTGAGACTGTTGAACACAGTTCCTGCTGTTTATCATCAGCAGGCTGTGGCAATCCAGGGTGAAACTGTCCCCTGAGCTCCCAGCATTATTGCTGTAGCACAGCATTGAAAACTTGGGAACTTTTTGAGTTCATTGCCTACATAGTCTCTGTGTTTCCTGGGATTAGCAGCATACTGTTAATCCTGGGAGAAGTATCAGTAAGAACCATAGGAATAATAGTTACCGTTTGTGGGTACTTATGATACACACCCAGCATTGTTTCACAGAGCTTTTGTATATTAATTTTTTTTTTTTTTTTTTTTTTTTTTTGTGGTGCTGGGAGATTGAACCCAGGACCTTATGCTTGCGAGGCAAGCACTCTACCAACTGAGCTATATCCCCCAGCCCTATATTAACTAATTTAATCCCAATAACAACCTCATTTTACCAACAAGGAAATGAGGGTAGTAGTAGATCTATCACTACTGGCTAAGTTTTATTACATATTGCAGCAGCATGAGGATTAAATGAAATACTTAAAAGCATCAGGCGAGTTCTGATGGAATCAGAACTCCTAACTATTGAATTCCAGCTTCTTTCCTGAACCTAGACCCACTTTCTCTTTAACGAAGAAACCAAGCATTCAGTTTATAGAAAGGAATATTCAGATACATTGGTAGAACTTTTTTTTTTTTTTTTTTTTTTTAACACCACAATTGGGAACGTTGTCCCCCTTCCTTTGGCATGCTATGAGTATTGGATTTGTGATGGTGTCTCCTAATTTGTGATTCTAGGGCACCATGGAATATACTTCTGGGTAGAAGCTTAAGTTTTCCCATTTCTAGGTACACTGTCATGGCAAAGTGTTAACTTCATTAAGTTTTAAATGCTGATTAATGAGTTTCTGCTATGTCTCCTCCCTTCTGTGCTCACCCTCTCCATCTCTGCTTACTTTTCGTTTTGCCTAGAGGAGTCTCAGAGTGCACTTGGAGGCAGAGAAACTTAAAGTCACCCAGATCCTCAGTCTTCTGCTAAATATTTTGAGTCCTGGACCCTCTCTCCTTGGAGGTCCTCACCCTACCCACTTTCCCTTTCTTGCTGCAGATGGCTCAGCGGAAGATTCGAGACATCCTGGCCCAGGTTAAGCAGCAGCATCAGAAGGGACAGAGCAACCAAGCCCAAGCACGGAGGAAGTGACCCGCGCCTTCCAGTCCCATTGACTGCAGGACACCGGGCAGAACTGGGGAGTGCGCTCCTCCGGCAGGCCTGAGAATGAGTGGGAATCAGGGACCCCAGGGCTGGACTGGAGATCAGGTTTGCCCACTTGCTAAGAAAGATGTTCTGGTGAGGAACCCTGATCTCTCGGTGCCAAATCCCTGACCGATCGGCCCAACCAGGCCCACCCTTCGGGGTGTCACCACTCAGATTCTAGCTCAGGGTGCTTTTAAACGTGGATTGTTTAAGGAAGTTTTCCAGATCCCACCAAGAAGGTGGATCAGACTCCAATGGGGAAGAGAAATAAAATTTTCCTTCAGGTTTTTAAAAACCTCAAAGGAATGGTTTGTTTCTTGACCTTAAAATTTCTCTTTCTGACCCCCAACATGGTTAATTGGTTAAAATACTTCCATTCTCATGCCCTGACAACCCCTTTTCCTGTGGCCACTGTTTTAACTGCTACCAGGAATATGAGAACTGATGTATTACTTTGCTTTCAGTATTGACTCTGTAGAGAAGACCCATCCTCAACTATGAATTAAATTCCAAACCCTCCCTAACCATCCAGTTAGGAACAGCAAGGAATGAAGGGGGAGAAGTAGGGAAAGAGATGATTAAAACATATAGTAATCCACGTTTAAAAGGAAGTGCCCTTGGGCTGGGGATGCAGCTCAGTGGTAGAGCACTTGCCTAGCATGTGTAAAGCCCTTAGTTCCACCCCCAGTACCGCAATGAAAAGGAAAAAAAGAAGAAAAATTTTTAAAAAAACTCCCTTGTGACTGGTCTATTCCAGATCACCATCTTAAAAATTTGGCACAATTGAAATTCCCCCTTGGTCTGTTGGGCCTTTCCCATCATATTAATGTCCCTCTAACCCTATGGGTCCCACATGTCCAGGTGCACATGCGTGGCATTGAATACTCAGCAGGGTAGGGACTTACCACTGTCCCTGATTCCCATCACTCTCAGGCGGATTTTATATTTTTTTAAAGTCTATTTTAATGATTGGATACGAGCACTGGGAAGGGGACATGAACTCCCCTTGATAAAGTCTCAGTTCCATGGAGGACTTGAGTGGCCCAAAGGTGCCCTCACCCCAGCCCATGTGCTCCCATAAGGGCTGGTTCCCAGAGTCAAGGGTTGTGGGACACTGCCCACCACAGCACTCTTTTCCTTAGTGGTGGTGGGACTTGGAACTCAACCCCGAGCTCCCGATAAAAGCTAAAGTCGATCATCTGGTAAAATCAGTAAATTGGAGAGTATTTGCTTCTGTTTTTATTCTAGAGGAGTATTTAACTGATGGCTTCTGACTCCATGAATTATTATTGAGGTGCCTAAAAACAAAATTCAGACTACCAGCAGCATAATGCACATATAAGCTTAATTTATTAATTTACCAGGCTCAGTAAGATTCCGTTGGAAGTTTAGCCCTTGTGGAGAACAGCAGCCATCAGTTGAATGAGGTTAGGCCTCCCCTCCTAATACTATATTGTCAGTGCAGATTAGCCAGGTGATGCACTTTAGCTACCCTGGACAATGCTATCAAGTGTGCTGGGAAGGGAGGAAGGCCTCTCTGCATGTGGAGAAGCCCATGCATGGAGTTTCCCTCCTTCCAACATTGCAACAACAGTGACAACAAGACAACTATGACGTGGGCGGAGTCAGGCAATGCTGTGTGCGAAGTAAACTACCTCAAGGTATGAAGTTACCTCAGCAATTATTTTCCTTTTTGTTCCCCTGAACCCCTTTTTAAAAAAATTTTTTTTATTTTTTTTTCTTTGCGGCTTGCTGATATTTTATATAAAAAAAAGAAAAGCAAAGCAAAAGAGAAGCTGATAGTCTTGAATATTTTATTTTTTTAATGAAAAGAAAAAATGAGAAAGTTATGTTTCATAATTTCTTACAACATGAGCCAGTAACCCTTTAGGAACTCCCTATGGAGAACAGCCCCTGTGGGAAAGGCGGCAGGGGCTGGGCCCTTGGTAGGAGGCTAAGGTGGAGAGGAAAGGCCTGGGGTTGAGGGCCCCAAGGGGGAGCGCCCAGAGCCTTCCTCAGCTCGGATCTCTGACTTTGGGTCTCCTGCTGGGATATCCTGCCTGACAGGATTGTAAGACCTAGCAGAGCCTGGGTCCCTGGGGGGCGAACCAGCAGCCTCCACCAGCCTGCAAGCCCTTGGGCTCCTCTCTTCCTGCCTTCCATTAAGGTTAAGCAGCATCCCAGCCATTTTTCCCACCAGTGGTGCTGTTGTGATATTTTAAAATATATTGCCTCCGTTTTATCGAGGAGAGAATAACTAAAAAAAAAAAAAAAAGAAAAAAGAAAAAAAAAAAAAAAAGAAAAATACCCTTTAAAAAAAATCTATATTGCTCTGTCTGAAAATACGGGAGCTAAGATTCCATTCATGGGAGAAAGATAAGGCCATCCTCTCACCCTCAGAGAGGTCCACCTGGTTCGTTATTGCAAAGGTTTTTATTTTTTGATGATTGTTGTTTCATTTCCATCCCATCTTGCTATTCTTCTTAGTCTATGTTCATAGACCAAAGGGCAAACAGATGGTCGGATGACAGCCACCTCCCACTCCCTATCTTTAGATTGATCTGATTCAGACCCTATACTTAGGGAGTGCTTGATTTAGGGTGGTGGGTGGCCAGGAGGGTCAGGGGAAAGATGTGATTGGGGCAGTTTCCTGCCTTACTCTGGTCTAATCACTTTGTCTCCATGAAATCCCCTCATAGCCTCCAGAACTCTCTAGCCCGAAAAGAAGAGAAGCAAGAAAGCCCTTAGGGGTGATATCAGGCCTATAGCATTAAGCCTCCCACCTGTCCCAACCACAAAAAGGGTCTCCCAGCTTTTCATCTCTGGCTCTGTATTCTTTGTCTCCAAATGAAGCAGATAACATTCAGACATCGGCCATTTAGTGATTTAAAGCTGATTTCTTGCAGCAAGCATGCTTTGATACCTGGTTCAAATGATCATCAGGATAAAAGAAACATCCCACAGTACCTGAAATGTGATTGTTGCAGTGTTCAGTTCCTTGGGGGCCTGCTCCCTTCACACCTTGGAAGTTCAAGTCCTTTTCCTTTGGTTTGGCTGATTGAGCTCCCAGAAGAGACCAGGAAGTGTGGCAAGGGACCAGAAACTGACTTGGATTAGTCAAGGCTCCACTCATCGCTGACATTTGCCCAGCAGGAAAATCGTGGAAACTAGGCTACCAGAAGGCAAAAGGAGTACACCTTGGGGGTTAAGATTTAGCTGAAGGAAGGACCTCTCTTGGTGGGTCCTTCCGTGACCTGAATAGCAGGCCTTAGGGCAACCCCTTGCCCTGGTTGGCACCTCCTTTTCCCCATCCTTGGTAAGATAACAAGCTACCGCTAAAAGCACTTGGCATATTTGGATGGTTTTGAGAAAAGCGGCTTTTTAAAAAGACGCTTCTGTGCGCTAACGTGTGTGCGTTACATATATATTTTTATGAAAGGACCATCTCTTTTTGGGATATATTTTTAAATTCTTTGAAACACATAGAAAACCAAAATGGTTTGATTCATTGACTTAACTTTGAAGCTGCATCTGCCAGTTACATGCTGATGGCTTTAATCCCCTCTAGCGTCCCGTCCCGTTGCCTTCTGTAGTTTGGGTTGTGAACTTGGCTCCTAGGAGGGGTCTGGGTAGGAGATAGCCATTCTTCAGGACAGGGAGTTTTATCCCCCTCTACTCTTCCCTCCCCTCCTCCTGGTCCTTCTCCATCTCCACCCCCCTCCCTTTTTTTTTTTCCTGAGCTTCCCACTTCTGGGGGGAAGTTGGGAGCCATTCTCTTATTTATGCCTCACTGTTGGCTGAAAAGACCACAGGTGAAACCCAGAGGACACTGGAGAGGGGAGGGCTCCAGTTGGTTCTATGTGTCCGTTTTCCTCTGTGCCAAAGACAGACAGAGGCTGAGAGAGGCCATTTCTGAATCAAAGCAGTAGCCATCTTTTGACATCTCCCTGGGCTGTCTGTAAGGGGGAGGGACCTGTATACAGTGTGAGCTAAAGACAGTCCCCTCCCCTCTGAGGGGACATGGGAGTGGTGCTTGCGAAGGGGTAGGGAGCTGAGAAAGGGGTTCTTTGGCTCCTGGTTGCACTTTGGGGAAAAGGGATGTTCAGGGCTTCTCTTTGTGGGACTGCGCTTGTCCCCTGTCCCCACTGCAGAGATGGCACCGTGGAGTTCCCTTCAGGCCTGGCAGACTGGCAGTGAGGAGGGGCCTCAGTTAGCTCTCAAGGGTGCCTTCCCCTCCTCCCAGACATAACCTCTGCCAAACTGGGAACCTGCAGTGCTACGAACTACCTCACAGAGCCCAGAGGGAGCTGAGCCTTCCCGAGTCCCAGAGAAGCCAGCGCCTCTAGGCGACCCTTCCTCCCACCTCTCGAGGGGTGGGGTCTCCTCCTTTCTTTCCCCTGAAGTGTTCTTGGGGAGATCCTACTGGCGTTGCCATTCAAACCATGCGACTGTTTTGCCTGTTGAAAACCAGAAGGAGAACAGCACAGCCTGACACATAATTGCAGGAAGATTGAAGAAAAATCCTCATTGATGCCAGGGGACGTAAAAGCCATTTTCTTCCAAATACTCGATGGTTTAGATGCAGAACGTATCTCTTATATTCAGACGTAGAGTTAACACCAGCTGACACTTCCATTTCTTTCCTTTGGATACTGACTCAGTGGGGGTACAGGGCAGAGAAGAGACCCCGTGATAGAAGATGGGTTGAGTGGTGGGCAACGGTCCCAGCCCTGAACCTCGCCCTGTGGACCTCCTTGGGGCACAGCTTGATGGCACCAGTGCTGGTGTCATAGGATGGTTGAATCCGGACTGACTAGAAGAGAATTTTTTTTTCCTTAAGCGAAATAGCAGGAAGCTCCTCTTGAGCTCGTTTTGAGTAACAGGTGATGGATGCTACGAGTATAAATGGATTAACTACCTCAATCCTTTACAGTAAGATTGAAACTAAGGGCAGGGACTTGTGCATGAGGGGGAGTCCCAGCCAGAAGTGAGTTGAGGCTTGTGCCACAGAAGTTGATCTTGGGGGCCAGGCAGGCCTGCCAGGATCCCCACTCATCGGTTTGGGTTGGCAGGGCTGGCCATGACGTCCCCCTTTCTGCCTTCCTTGCCCGTGCTTCACACCTTCCCTCCAGCTTGTCCCTCTCACCTGCGTTAGCTTTGTTGGACCAGATGGTGAGGAAAGGAATCGCTTTCTCCAGGCCGGGCTGGCTGGAGGTGAGCTCAGGCTTGACCTGAAACCTGCCATTCAGCTCCAGTCAGGAAGCCCGGGGAAGCCAGAGGCGAGACCTCTTCAGTAGGGTTTCTTTGAGATCTTCCACCTCCATGGACCCCCCTTCTCGTCTTCAAGGGGACAGTTTGCTCTGGAAGGAGGAGAGGTGGAGCTTGATCCTTTGCCCCGGGAGAGCCTGAGGGCCTGGTCCACTGGACGCGCTCAGGCCGTTTTGTAGTCGGGGAGCTCCTCTGGGTGACCCACCCCTCCCCACCCTCTAACGGACCTCCTCATAGAAGCCCCGTTTCACTTTTGTTTTATCTACCTCTTAGCAAAACAATAGAGATAAAGTAGGTAGTGGCGACTCCACTTGCTTAGGTTAGGGGGGGAAAAAAAGATTTCTTTTTCCAAAGGAAAAAAAAAAAAATTATTACCTTAAAAAATACTTTCCAAAAAATAAAAAAAAATTTTAAAAAAGCCAAAAAAAAAAAAAAATTATTTTAAGAGGGAGACATTTTCCAGTGGCTGCTGCTGGATTGTTTTAATTTCCCAAACTTTTTCCTCTTTTTTTTCCCCCATAAATAAATTTCACTCTTCGGCAATCTTCTTCACTGATTTAGCTATTCACAGGTACAGCTTTCCGGTCTACCCCTGGGCTTGCCGCATCCCTCACCCGTTCCTGCCAGTGAGACCTACCTGTGCTCACTCCCCTCCCCTGCCGGGTGACTTTAATCCCCCCCCCAACCCCCGCCAGTCAAAAACTCATGTTTTGGGGTGCTCAAGTCTTGACTTACGATTTTCCCTTGTCAGGGCTCGGGGGACTTCTGGTCACATGTACCTGCAAGTTTTATGTAAGCCACTGCTACCTAATGATATTTGAAATGAATTTTATTAGATTATGAGTTAGCATAACGAATAAACATCTACTACCATTTGGGCTCTCCCCTTTCTCCAGAATCATGATCCTGGTCCCTCAAACCAGAATACTTCAAAAGAGCCCCCTGCGCTGAGGAGCAGTGGATTGGTATGCAGTCTGAGACATTACTTAGGAAACTGAAAATTTTATTTTTATGAATGCAAATCAGGGGAGGGACTGGAGGGCTACTGCTTGTGACTTTTTCTTTTTATTTTTTTTTTTTAACAAGTGCTACCTTATTCTGTAATTGCGGCAACTTTGAAAAATTGTACTTTACTGGAACCTGCCAGCCATCACCACCTTGGATTTGATTGTACCCTTCCTCTCACCCTAATCTGTGCTTTACTCTGTCTGGGGGAGGCGGGGCAGCCGGCTTCAGACTTTTGGAGTTTGTTTTTTGATAAATACTCCAGTTTTCTTCCCTTGTGAAGGTTGTTTTAGCCACAAACCAATTGATTCCGCTGTTTCAATTTCAAAATAAAAGGAAACTTATATTGAAAGCCAAGTGTGTCTGTGTCTCGGGGAGGGTTTCTTTCTTGGGTTCAGATCTGAGTTCAAGGGTCAACCTCAGCACCCAGGGATCTGAGGTGCCCAAATGGAAAGGCAACAGAAAGAAGTGTTTTAGTTTTATTTTTGCAGTGCAACAGGGGCACTCCCCCACTGAGTTAGAGCTTCAGCCCTTTTTAAAAACCTTGGAAGTAGGACACAAGACCTTTAATTTAATGTGCTGAAATCCAACCTGTGCCTCCCATGCTAGGCAAGTGCTCTACCACTGAACTACAACCCCAACCCTCTTTGGTTCTTTTTTAATTTTTTTTATTTTGAGACAGTCTCACTAAATGGTTGAGGCTGGTGTGAGACTTTTGATCCTCCTTTCTGAGCCTATTATGGGTGTGTGCCACTGTCTCCAGGGAGGAGTAAGTGGGTTTCAAATGGTTCCCTGGTTTTAATTTTGCTTTGCCTATTGGAAGGTCAGATGTCCTAAATAAGGACTCCACCAGGAAAGAAGACGTTGGGAAGCCGCTGTGCAGAGCAGTCAACACACTGGAAGTGATGAGACCATAATCTGAACTTCCACTCCAAGAACTGTGAAAATGATCTGTTTTTGGTTTTCCTATAACCCAGGAAAGGGAAAGTCCTATTCCGACTGTGCCAACTCTTGAAGGCCAGATTGGTGGAACGAGAGCATTGTGTGGCAACCCGAATCCCTACTTTGGCTCTCCTGATTCGCTCTTTCCACCACGTCGTTGTCTTTTCAAAGATGACCAGATGATGCTAGGCAATGACAAACTTAGACGAGTGTTCTAGGTAATCTGTTGGGGCAATGAACATTCCTTGCACCAATCATAGCTTCCTGAAGGTGGTGTGGAGGGACGAGTTAAGCACTGTCTCCCCCGTGTAGGTTTTTGTGCTTGCCCTGGATATAGGCAGCTCAGTGAAATCTTTCTGCAGGGAACAGTGGAAAATATCTGCTAACATGCTATATGCTTATACAGTTTGGCTTTTTCTCATTTCTTCTTATTCTCTCCCCTTCTCTACTCTCTCAACTAGTCTCTCAACATACTTTAAAAAAAGAATGTTTTTTAAACATTTTTCCTCTGGTGGTGGGGATCCAGCCCAGGGTTTTGCAAGCATGTAGCCTTCCACTGAACTTTAACCCCCAGCCCTTGTTTGAGACGTTTTAATGTGAATATGTGAAGATTAAGGTCATGGATTAGATTTGGTGTTGGTACTACTTATTTCTTCCCAAATAATTGGGTAAATGTTGGAAAATGACTCTGAAACCTTTTTAAAATAAATATGTATACATGTGTATTTTAGTTGTAGATGGGCCCAATACCTATTTTTACGTGGTGCTGAGGCTGGAACCCAGTGCCGCACACATCCCAGGCAAGCGCTGTGCCGCCGAGCCACAACCCAGCCCTCTCATCCCCCCACACACATTTTATGGGTGCATTATGTTTGTACATATTGATGGGATTTGTTGTTAAAATACAGCAATAGAATTTGACCACCGTCAATTCCCAGTACTTCCTCCCTCCCTACCTCCCAACCCTTAGTCTCTTTCCTCTATTGATGTCCCTTTGATTTTTAGGAAACCTAACCCCACCTTTGTTTTCCATTTTCCTCTCTAGCTGTCACAAATGAGAGAAAACATATGACCCTTGACCCTCCGAGTTGGACTTAGTTCGTTTAACATGATGGTCTCTACTTCCACCCGTTTTCCTGCAAATGCTATAATTTCACTTTTCTTTATGTCTGAATAAAACTCCATTGATTCATTAATGGACACCTAGGTTGGCTCCATAGTTCGGCTATTGTGAATTGTGCTACTATAAATATGGGAATGTATCACTGTAGTAGGATGACTTCAGTTTTTCAGGGCAAATACCAAGAGGTGGTACAGCTGGGTCATACACTTTTTAATTTTTATTTTTGGTGCTGCAGATTTAACTCAAGGGCGCTTTACCACTGAACCACATCCCCAGCCCCCTCTCCCCCCTTTTTATATTTTATTTTGAGACAGGACCTTGCTAAATTGCTGAGGCTGGCTTTGTACTCACCATCCTCCTGCCTCAGCCTCCAAAGTCACTGGGATTACAGGTGTGCCCGACTGCACCAGGCTGACTCACCTCTTGATGTCAAGTTTTGTATAGGTGATGAACATTTATTCCCTGCCTTGTTTAAGAAATAATTGAGCTGTCTTAAGCTTGATAGTGGAACTTTGGGGATCTTCCTGAGGGCAACCAATATTGATAAATATTGGTGCTTCACATACATGTGTAAGACTTTACTGGATGGGTTATTTATTTAACCCTCACAACAATCTTAAAGTAAATATTCTCTCCCTGTGATGTTGGGGACCAAACCCAGAGATTGCACATGCCAGGCCCTTAATGTACCATGAAACTACCACTCCCTTGAAGCCAGCCCCTTTTCGTAGAGGAAGGAGCTACGTACGAATCAGAGAGGTTGTTACCAAAGTCACATGCAGGTTGTAGACCCTGTACCTGTAACAGTTCACTTAGCCAATATCGCTTCGTTGGTGTATAAGAGACAAGATTTCAAACTCTCATTTTCTGCTGAAAGTTGAGTATTCAGGAAATGAAGTTCAGACATAACACCTCAGGTATTCATTTGTACTTCTATCTGGAATCACAGGTCCATCCTTCATGAGTGAGATCAACCCCTCTTCTAGCCCCCATTCAACAGAAGATGACAGAATCAGGTCAACAGGGAGAAGGAAGTGGACCTAAACCCTACTCGATGGGACATGAGCTGAATTCTCGGGGTCGGGGACATGCCATGTGTGCTATGGCTCTCAATTCTGCCAACTTGATCCTAGGAATTACTTTTTGGCGCCCGAGTTGCCCTCTTCCTGACTATTCCACTGGGTGACTGAGGCTGTGATCGTAATTTGGCTTATTCCACTTACAATGTTCATCCTTAAATCTGGTAAGGAAGGTCTCTCCAGTCTGGAATCCTATCACTGACAAGGGGACCTTCCGTATTTCCTGCCCCATACAACCTTCCTCCAGGTTCCCAGGTTCCAATGGCCAAGTTCCATTAGGACTGAATCCACTCATTGGTTTTCCTTTGTTTTGCATCTGGTCTACGTTGCCATCTCCTGAAAGACATGGTTTTCATTTTCTCATAAACGTATCCTTCCGATTTGCCACGTAAATCTTTACTTAACCCTGTTCTTCCCACAGATTGTCCCATTCAGCACTTTGCCATTATACATTGTACCAGTTCAAACATCCGTTTTTTTCTTTGCTTGTTTCTACCACCTGGGCTAGTTCCTCAGGCTCCTGACTTATCACTTCTTGCCACAGTTTTCAGTCCTTGAGCGGAACTTGAGACATTGAACAAGGAGAGTCAGCTTGAACCTGATCTGGAAAAGATGGAGTCTGTTCTGGAAGTTGTGGAATGCTTCGTCCAGGCCTTCCTGGTCAGGACCTGTAGCCAGGACTTCAGGCTGATGATCTGCTTTCCCATTGGAGCTTGGCTCTACTAGCAGGCTTCCTCGTCCAGTGGAATATTCTTCCCAGGGAGGAAAAATGAGAAGAGGACCTGTGATTGTCATTAAGGTCATAGGAGTGTGGATCATTGTCCTTGAGTCATTTGAGTAGATCCTAAACTAGACAAGGGCAAGATGTGCTCCCATGTCTTGGTAGGCCATTTTACCTTGAGGGTTGATAAGAGGAGCTCTCAACAGAGACTAGAGGGAAACGCCCTCCATTGTTCCAAAGAAATTTAGGAATGAGGGGGCTGGGGATGTAGCTCAGTTGGTAGAGTGCTTGCCTCGCATGCACAAGGCCCTGGGTTCAATCCCCAGCACCGCAAAAAAAAAGAAAAAAAAAATTGGGGGAAATGACTAAATGGGTGAGTATTACAAGAATGGTCGCCAAACCAATAAACTCTTCTGAGGGAAGAGACAAAAAGTGCCTCTGCACTTCAAGATACTGTGACGCATGAGTCGACGAAAAACTGACCCAGCTGAAGATTATACAGGGATCATTTCTATAGTTTGGTACTAGAGAAGTTTCTCTGGTCACATAGATTCTAGAAACCATCCGGAGGAAGTGAAGTGTTCCCTTCAGAGCATGAAGCTGGCTCTTGGTGTTGCTTTGTCACGATTGACATCAATCGTTCTCTACCCTTTGGAAGAGAAAGAGGGAGAGAATTTTCTGAGGGGGTCCCTATAATAAAAATAATAATAATAATAATGAAAAAAAGACCTGCGTCCCAATTTCCCTACTGGAATCAGCCATGCCAAGAAGTCAAGGGTGCCATTGACTGCCATGCTGTTGGGGAAGCTCCAGGAACCAGAGGAGAACCACTTGATGCTGGCATCTGTTTTTATCCTGTCCCAGCAGCAGCTTCGCCGCCATACTGCCTACCTTCTGAACATCTGCAGAGCATCTGCATCAGGGATCCCTTCCTAAGCTGCTTTTGCCCTGTCTTCTCTTCCTTCAGGCCTTCCTCTGATATAACTTGAAGACCTAATGCACCGAGCAGTTGATGTTATTCCAGAGATGTGGTTCCCAGGTCCATGAGAAGCTGGGAGGCTCAGGGGAAGGGCAGCGGAGGAAATCTCTGGATATCGCAAGGCGTCCATCACCCATGCTGAGCCTCGTACAAAGGAGGGAGTGGTTTGCCACATGGGGCCAGTCGGCTATAGAACTGGAAGTGGGCAGCGTTTTAGAGGTAGTAGCGAGGAATTCGTCTTTATAATGGTGGAATTTAGCACAGAGTATGCACGTGGAGGAGGCGCATGTGTTGAAAGGGACACAGGGACCAATGAGCAGTGCTGTGGCTGGACAGAGGAGAGAAGCTGTGGCCAAGGAGGATGGCTTAGGACCTTGAGTGTTCTGGGCTCTGGGGTGTCACATGCCAGGTCCCAAACCAGTATTGGTAGGTGATACAAAGAGTTTGTTTCATACCCCGCTACACCGGCATCTGGAGTATTTAATAAGCCAGGTACTTGAACAAACAAGGTTAGTTAGATGAGACTTGGAGGCCCAAACTAACCAGAGGGTCCATGCCTCAGGTTCAGAGCTTGAGGAAACAGATGGACCTATAAAGGTGAAAACAGGTTTGTGGGAGAGGCTAATGGGAACAGTTTTGAACACAAAGATGAAGAAGTTCATGAGACAATAGGAACTGAGTTCCCAAGTATATTCATCTATTTGAGGAAGTGCCAGTAATTGTTCTACAAGTTTTCATGCATTGACTCATTTAATCTCGAGAACAAGTCTGTGGGACAGGTACCATTCCCAGTTTATAGATGGCCTCAATAACACTCCCATCCCTGAAGCATACTTCTTATTTCCTTTCTTACAGCATATATTCCATTGAGTTTTACCTTTAAAATGTAAATCAAGCCTGTGCAGTGACATACACCTGTAATCTCAGCAACTCGAGCTCGAGACAGGAGGATCACAAGTTCGAGGTCAGCCTCCGTAACTTGGTGAGGCATTTCTCAAAATAAAAAATAAAACATGTCGGGGATGCAGCAGTGGTAAAGCACCCCTGGATTCAATTTCCAGTACCAAAACAATAAAAAACAGGAACCCCAACAACAATAACTTAAGACACAGAATTAAAGCATTCTATATAAGACTTCGGTCCTAGCTTTGTAGCTTCAAAATACTTTTGTTAAAGAAAAATAAGATGCAAGCATTCAACTTTGGTCATTTGACTTGACAAATTTGGTCTATGGGAAATAAGATAAAAAATGTTTGAGATACAACCACAAGGGGCTTGAGAAGGTAGCTCAGGGGTTGAGGGTTAGCCTGGCAAGCTCCAGGTCCTCTGTTCAAGTCCCCTAGCACCACCCTTGCCCCCCACTCCCTGCAAAAGAAGGAAACGGAAAGACAATGGTATTAACAAATAAATCCAAGAATTAATGCTTTGAAGAAGAAAATCGCAGCAAGTTGGTGAATTCTGGAAAATTTAATCAAGAAACAGAAAAAGACGAGCAAATTTAAAGTAAACAAGAAGATATACTAATAGTTATTGAGGAGCTAAAAATGTAAGACTAATATGAACTATATAGTATTGCAAACCTCCAGTAAATTTATAACTTTCTAGGGAAACACAGGATTAAAGACAAAAGGCAGGAGGGCTGGGACGGGTGGCATATGCCTGTTTTCCCAATGGCTCTGGAGGCAGAGAAGGAGGATCACAAGTTGGAGGCCAGCCTTGGAAACTTAAAAGGTGCTGGAGATGTGGCTCAGTTGTAGAGTGTCCCTGGACTCAATGTCCAGTACCACAAATATACACAATCTGAACAGACCAATAAAACATCCAAGAGTCGTTCAATGTTCCTCATCAAAGTTCTATAAGATTTTATTATGAAGAAAAATTTCAAACTGATACTTGAAAGTATCAAAATTTCACATTTATAACTAGCTGTTAGAGAACACAAGCAAAGAAGAAAAGCTATCTAATTAATTCAGTCAATAGAACAAACATCCTAATTCTAAAGCCTGACAAAAGAGCATTTTTTGTGGGGGGAAGGTACTGGAGACTGAACACAGGGGCCCTCAGCCACTGAGCCACATGCCCAGTCCTACTTTGTATTTTATTTAGAGACAGGGGCTCACTGAATTGTTTAGCTCCTCATCATTGCTGAGGCTGACTTTGAACTCAAGATCCTCCTGCCTCAGCCTCCCGAGCTGCTGGACTTACAGGCATGCACTATGTTTGCGCTTGGCAAGACAGCATTTTTTAAAGCCTGACAAGAGATAGCATTTTTTAAACGTAACAATAAATGAGATTTAATGAGGAAAATTCACTCAAATAAAATAAAAGATTTTCAGGAAAGGTTAAAGTTAGAAAATCTTTTAAGAAAAATTCCAGTCAGGCAGGGTGGCACACGCCTGTAATCCCAGCAGTTTGGGAGGCTGAGGTAGGAGGATTGTACATTCAGCCTCAGCAAATTAGCAAGGCCCTAAACAACTTAGAGAGATCGTATCTGAAAATTTAAAGGGGTGAGGATATGGCTTAATGGTAGCATGCCCCTGGGTTCAGTCTCCAGCACCAAAAAAGAGAAAAAGAAAAAAGAAAAAGAAAAAAATTATTCCAATATGTTCCCAAAATATAATACTTAACATCTGTTTCTGATAAAAAGACTAAATACACAAGTAGTTTAATAACATGATTAAGCTACTCTAATTCAAATCATCAGTCTAAATATACTTCATGCTGGCTACTGGACAGATACAATAAGCTCAAGAACAAAACCCAAAGATATTACTTATCCACATTTTATAGTTTGTAGTCAGGGCAATATAGTGAGATACTAAGTGGAAAAAAGAAGTCTTAATGTAAGAAAGAAGTATTATTATTTGCATTTAATATGATTGCATTTTCAGGAAATTAAAAAAGTTAATAAACCACCATAACTAAAGGGTCATTTAAATATAAACATCCTAAGGAAAAGCAACAACAACAACAAAAATACAGATAAAATTGTATAAAACCTTTTCATTCATGGTACTAATAAAAATTACTAGATAACTCAGGAATATTCTTAGGGAGAAGTTTGTATGAAAGTTTAAAAAAGTAGAAATCCTGAAAGATATAAAAGATTCATGTTTTAAAAAACCATATTTGGGGGCCGGAGGTATAGCTCAGCCTGTGTACTTGCTTAGTACGTATAATGCCCTGAGCTCAGACCTCAGCATAGCAAACAAAACAAACAAAAATTGAAATAAATTTAGGAAATATTATAACAGATATGTGAGAGTTTGTCATCTTAGCAAAACTACATAAGACTAGAGAAAAAAGGAATTTTATCCACAATAATCCAGAAATGAATATAGAAATATCAACTATAGGTTGTGAGAACATGCTTAGGATGGGAATTCACAGGCACTGTTTTTGTTTAAAAAAAAAAAAAAAGAAAAGATATTAAACTGGGCATAGTGGCGCATGCCTGTAATCCCAGCTGCTTGGGACGCTGAGGTAGGAGGATCACAAGTTCAAGGCCAGCCTCAGCAACTTAGCGATGCCCTAAGCAATTCAGCAAAACCCTATCTCTAAGTAAAATATAAAAAAAGGGCTGGGGATGATGCTTAGTGATTAAGCACCCCTGGGTTCAATTCTCAGTACCAAAAAAAAAAAAAAAAAAAAAAAAAAGGTGGTGGTGGATGTTTAACAGAAAATTAAAGTATTAGTGGAAAAACCAGAAAGAAGATAAGGAGAGCCTGAGCTCTGGAGAGGTAGGAGGGATAAAACAAACATAGTACCATCTCAGAGACACTGTCCATGACCATGAAGTGCATGCTCTCTCTCCCCTTTCTCAGCTCTAATTCTCTCTATAGCACTTCCCATTCTCCAGCATACTACATACTTAGTTATATATTTTATTTTATTTTTTTATTTTTTATTTTTTTTGGGGTGCTGGGGATCGAACCCAGGGCCTTGTGCTTACAAGGCAAGCACTCTACCAACTGAGCTATCTCCCCAGCCCCTGTTATATATTTTAATTGAAAAAAATTATAGCACATGTACAGAAGAATGCACAAATTATAAGTGAATTAATGAATGATTGCAAAATGAAAATGTTCTATGGTGACACCTAGATCAAGAAAGGTGACATTCCTAGCACCCTAGGAAGCCCCTGTGCCCATTCTGGCTTCTGTTGTCTTTGCTTTCTGTCATTTCTCTGGAGTCCAATTTCTGTGCAGGTAGGGGTCTTTGTTCTGTCTGTTCTAAATCTCAACAGGGGAATGGCCGCACCGTAGTTGTACCATGGACCCTCGTACATACTTGTGCAGGCAAAGCCTTCACACAGCTTATCTTGATTTGGGCAGAATGTCTTGAGATCTTCTCAGAACATAAAAGAATGAGAGGCCTGCAAGGAGTTACTCTGAGGTCCTCTTCTATCTCCCTCGGGAGACTGTCATGAGTCAGTTTTCCATGGTCTCCCAGGTTCTGCTTCCTCACCATGGAGCTACACAATATCAAACCACATCACTGCCATCTTGGTTGGTCTTCTTACAGTAAGGTGTCCAAATTTGGCACCCAACGTGGGGCCCATAAAGATGACAGTGCCTTTAAAAGACACTTTGGGCCTTCAAAGGGGAGAACAGACATTTCCTAGTTAGGGGATATGACTTCCTGGGTTCTGATGGTGAATGCCACTTGTCGATAAATGTTTGCAGGTCCAGTGGCTAGAGTAGGATTGGTACCTATAGGGTTCCCAACATGGTTTGAATATGTCCCCCAGTGGTTCGCGTGCTGGGAGACTGGTTCCCAGGGTCTCCCATGTTGAGAGGTGGTGAGCCTTTAAGGTGATGCCTAATGGAAGGTGATTTGGTCATTGGAGGTACATCGCTGACCTCAGAAGGGATTAATGTAGTTCTTAATGTAACTCCTGTTAGTTGCCGAAAGAGTTAGTTCTAAAAAGAGCAAGACAGGCCCCGCTTCACTCTTTGGCTTCTGTCATGCCATGTAATCTCTCCCTCTCTCACTCATTACTGCCATGATACCATCTGCCATGAGGTGATGTCCTGGGGGCCCTCACCAGACATGGGGCTGCCCATCTGTGAGTGGAATAAACCTCTGTTCTTTATAAGTAACCAGCTTTACGCGTTTTGTTATAGCGACAGAAAATGAACTAATATAGAACCTGACAGGGTTAGAAGTGAGTTTAAAACTGAGTTGATGGCCACTTAAGACCAAAAGCCAGTACAAAGTTGTGCTTACTGGTGTAAGTTGTTTCCCCTGCTTCCAGTTCCTGCATAAATAACTCCTGAAGTACCGACTTGGATTAAAACTCTTAGGTCTGGGGATGGAATTGTAGCTTTGTAGTGGAACAGTGCCTTGCATGTGGAAGTCCCTGGGTTCAGTTCCCACAACAAAACAAAACAAAGCTAATTATTTAGGGAAAAACCTTGCATTGAAGCAGGTGGGGGAAGGAATTGGAGTAGGACTCCAATTCATTCATTGTATAAACATGTAAAAAAATGTGTAATTGATATTGGAATGTGTTACCTGTTTGCGTTGTGAATGTACATAGAGTGTTAAATGGGCTCGGGATATAGCCCAGTTGGTAGAGTGCTTGCCTCGCAGGCAGAAGGCCCTGGATTCAATTTCCAGCACCGAAAAAAAAAAAAAAAAAAAAAAAAAAAAATGTTAGAAAATTCTTCTGATGTCCAAAATTTTCTCTCTATAGTACTGTCTTATTGGTTGACAAAGATCTCATTCTTAGTGGCCTTGGCTGCCTGCCAGCGGGAGCAGCTGTCACTCAAGCTCCAACAAAAATCAGGGTCTGCTTGCCAGGTGAAGTGTCTTGAAACAATGTAGGTGGATCTGCAATGCTGAATTTCTCTGGCAGTCAAGGAAAATCTTCTTTTACAAAGTAACGAACTCTGTTCCTGATGTGAAAGTTAGCCAAAGTTGGCCTATTCCTCTTGCTATAAAAAGGGGTGTAGCTTAGTGGTACAGCACTTGCCTAGCATGCTGGAGGCACTGAGTTTGAACAGCAGCACTGATAAAAAAGAAAAAGGAAAAAAAATGTATATATATGTATATATGAGGTGTTCCCAAAAAATTCCTGTGTTAATACAGGAATATTTGCGGGTAAAATAATTGGATTGTGATAACTCTAACCTAATCCATCCTTCCCAGTTTGAATGGATAGACTGGGTAGTAACTGTAGGCAGATGAGATGTGACTGGAGGAGGAGGGTCACCAGGGGAGTACCCTGGAAGGGTTCATCTTCCCTGTGACCCCTTCCCTCTTCTCCTCTGTTTCCTGACTGCCATGTCCTGAGCAATTTCCTTCCACCATGATGTTCTGCTTCATCTTGGACCTAGAGCAATGGAGTTAGCCCACCTTGGACTAAACCTCTTGGAAACAATGAGCCAAAATAAACTTTCACTCCTCTCAATTGTCCTTGTCAGGTATTTTGGTCACAGCAGTGAAAAGTGATGAACACAGACTCATTGTTGGATTTTCAGCCTACTCTAATCCAAGATGATCTCTATCCCCAAATCCTTACCCTGATCACATCAGCAAAAACACTTATTCCAAACCAAGTCACATTCTAAAGTTCTGAGAGGGCATATCTTTTGACTCTGGATGTGGAAGCATTTGGTGACAGGGGCACAAGTGGCCCTCACCTGAGTTACCTAATGGTTTGTGTTAGTGGCTAGAGTTAGAGACAAAGGAAAATGACTCCCATAAAGCTAAGAAAAGCATGCTATGGTGGTTGTTCACCCTCATGTACCATTGGGAAAGCAGTGGCCTGTGGCCATGGCCACAAATGAGATTTTTTTTTTTTTTTTTTTTTTGCAGTGCTGGGGATTGAACCCACAATCTTGTACTTTCACAGTGAGCACCCTACCAACTGAGCTATATCCTCAGCCCACAAATGAGATATTTCTTAGTCATCAAGGGCAGCCCATTACCTAGAGATGTGCTGAGGTCCACTCTTGCAACAAGTGGGAGAGGAGGAAAATGAGAGCAAAAGCCCAGTGGGTCTAGAGAGTCGGCTCCTCAGTACACCCATTGTGTAGTATGAGAAGGAGTGGAAATGACTCAGTGGCCAGAATGACTGACCCCCTGTTCTAAGCCAGCGTGGCCGTGTCTGCTTTGCTGAAGACATGATCACAGAGAAGAACATAACAACTGCTCAGAGCTTGTTGCAGTCAAAAGGTCTGTGCATGCGCAAAATAGAGCAGCCTCCCCAAGAGGAGGTTCTGTTGCCTGATGAATACCCATGGGCAACAGCGGGGGATGCTCTCCCTTTCCTCAGGGTGACTGCAACACTGTCTTGGATTTCTTCTCTCTCTCTTTTTTTTTTTTTTAATTTTTATTTTTATTTTTTAGTTTTATATGGACCCAATACCTTTATTTTCTTTCTTTCTTTATTTTTATGCGATGTTTAGGATCAAACCCAGCACCTCAAACATGCTAGGCAAATGCTCTACCACTGACCTACAACCCCAACCCCTGACTTGGATTTCTAATGGAACACATTAGTGCCCAGATGATGAGAGGATCACCCAGGGTCAGATTGACTGGCTTAATTGGCATCACCAGGCTGTCAGAAAAAAATAAATCCAGGAAACAATTCAGTAACCAGGCAACAAATCCTCTAGAATAGAAGACTGGATGGATATAGGCCAAGGTAAATGTCTTTAGGCTAAAGGAGGGAAAAGAAAGAAATTGAAGGTCTAGATGATAGAATAATGTGGTCGTGGCAATTTGAGTATTACAACCCAGATTAGTGCAGGGTTAGGATGAAATTAAGTTGTTTATCTGACCTTCTAAGAAATCAATATTAGCTTTGTGCAGTGGCAGTATCATAGCCAATGAGGTTTATCCAAGGAATGATTAAAAAACAAAAAAAAAAGAAAGAAAGAAATCAAGATTAGAGGAGTGGCCATAATTCCCAAGCAGACCAGTTTCAACTGGCAGATGAAGTTTCCTCCGTCTCAGTCCTTACACAAAAAGGTATGTCAAGTAATCCATTGCGTTATGCAGGCAAGCTTGGTATAATGAATTGGCCACTCTTTGTCCTTGGTTTCAGGGAGCCAACATCTAAATCCTTGGACTTTCATAAGTGGTAAGATTGTCCTTGTTACACATGAGTCTTGGGGCCCTACCTGAGTTTATGCTGACCATGTCTGAGAGTTGAATTTTAAGTCAAGTGATAGCAACCTGACCTCCAGGGAGAAGAAGCTGGCCAGAGATATAATTAATGACTAAATTAACCATGCCTGTGTCATAAAAACCTAACAAAAACTTCGGACACCTTGATGAACTTCCTGGTTAGTGGAAGCTGAGAACTGAACCTGTGCATGCTGGGCAAGTGGTCTACCACTAAGCTATATCCTCAACCCAGCTGGTGAACACTTTTAAGGTGCTGAAAGGGTGATGTGTCCTGATTCCATGGGGAGAGGATACAGAAGAATTGCATTTAAGACAAGGTCTTACCCTGTATGTCACTTCACTTGCCTCATCCTGATTTATATCCTTTATAATAAAGCTATGATTTTTTTTTTCTTTTGTATCAGGCATTGAACCCATAGGTACTTAACCACTGAGCCACATTTTACTTTTTATTTTGAGACAGAATCTAGCTGAGTTGCTTAGGGCCTTGCTAAGTTGCTGAGACTGGCTTTGAACTTGTGATCCTCCTGCCTCAGTCTTCTGAATAGCTGGGATTTCAGGTACGCCCTACTGCACCTGGCTCATAAAACTATAATCCTGGTTTTTTGTTTTGTATTTGCGGTGTGGGGGATTGAACCCAGGGCCTTGTGCTTACAAGACAAGCACTCTACCCACTGAGCTATCTCCCCAACCCTAATCCTAAGTAGTTCTGTGAGAGATGGTAGCAAACTAAAGGGCACAGGAACTCCAGCATTTGTATACAGTTGGTCAGAAGTGCAGATGACCTGATGTAGGATAGAGGAAATTTAAAAATATAGGTAGAAAGGAGATAAAACAAAGAAGGATATAATTTTAATCTGAAATCCTTGAACTAAACTTTCTCAAACCTTCACTCTCAAAACCAGCATTCCTTCCAGACCTGTCACTCTCTCTCAGGTCTGTCACTCCCAAATTTCTGGGAAACCAGTAAATCTTCACTATAATTTTTGCTATAAATTCACTCAGTTATGAAAATTACCTCGTGTACTGTTAATCAGCCTACATAATAGATTAAGCAAAGAGAGATACGATCTTTTAAGAAACCTATAATATAGGATACTTTGCAACATTATCTATTGATCTGATCATGGGGACCATGTCAGCCTAAGGATCTTGAGAATTGCCATAAACCACCTTGTGGTCACCAGACTGTCATCTCTGTGTGCCTTCCCATGCCCACCCCTCACCGAGTTTCCTTTAAAAGAAGACCCTGAAAATCCCTTAAGCATCTATCATCATACAGATGACCCACATTCTCTTTTGACCGTGTCTCTGCTTTTCTAAATAAATCCTTGTCTGTACCTGTCAATGGTGTGCCTTTAAATTCATTTCTCTGACATTTGTTAAGTAGCCCACTCATTCTGAGTCCAGATCCCCCTCTTTGGGAACTGCCTAGATCTCCTCTAGTGACATTTTGGTCACGTCTAACTGGGAATATGAAGTAAGAGTAGACTTGTTGGGGGTCTGTGTCCTTAAACCTTTGGAATCTGCGCTGTGTGTGGTCAATGTCAGACTGAATTGTAGTATTGCAGAAGGCACATTCAGGAGAAATGGTGAAAATATATACTTGATAGTCACTGGCATGGAGAAGGACATATATAATGCCAGGGTCTGCATGACATTTCTGTAGCAAAAGAATCTCAGGAATGGCTTTGGGGTACTCCAGGATTTTGAGGTTATGCGGAAAGGGGCTAGTAGAGAAGACTGCAAAGCACTACCAAAGGTATGTAGGAGAGAAAACCTGCAATATGTGGTTAGGATAGAAGCCAAAAGAAGAATGTGTTCCTAGAAAGTCAACTGTGTTAAAATCTCCTGAGAATGGTACCAGAGTCAAGGTCCAGGCTGCTCGCCACTCAAAAGCCAGTATTTGAGAGACAAGAGTTGGTAGGAAAGAATTGGAATTATTCAAGGTTTGGCATCGTGGAAAATAGAGGTGCTTTTTGAAGCTCCATCTTGGGGGGCTCGGGGTGCAAAGGACTTCATAGGGAGGGAAAGAAGGGGCAGGGCAAGAAGGCTATGTGCTGAGTGACATCTTCATTATCTAGGTGTGTGTCTTCTTTCTCTTCTCTGGCTGGAACATCGCAATAGACCTCAACCTTCTGCAGCAAGTTCCTGTATTTTCCTTTTAATTTTTAAAAATTTTTTTAGTTGTAGATGGACACAATACCTCTTATTTATTTCCATGTGGTGCTGAGGATCGAACCCAGTGCCTCACATGTGCGAGGCAAGTGCTCTACCACTGAGCCACAACCCCAGCCCCACTTTTAATTTTTTTTATTACTGCATTATAGTTATACATAGTATTGGGGTTTGTTTTGGCATAATCATACAAGCATAGAATATAATTTATCCTAATTTAATCCCTAGTACTTCCCCTTTCTCTCCCCCTGTATTTTCTTAGAATGGATGTTACTTTTCTGCATAGCAATTTACATGCTTAGTAAATTGTATTAGGACTGTATTAGGACTAATGACTAAGGAGGGCATTAAAAATGTTCTAAGTGCTGAATGCGGTGGCACAGCCTGTAATCCCAGCAGCTTGGGAGGCTGAGGAGGACGATCATGAGTTCGAAGCCAGCCTCAGCAATTTAGAGAGGCCATAAGCAACTCAGTGAGATCCTATCTCTAAATAAAATATAATAAAGGGCTGGGGATGTGGCTCAGTGGTTGAGTGCCCCTGGGTTTAATCCCTGGTACCCCCCCCCCAAAAAAAATTCTGCGTTGTATAAATCTAAAGAAAGATTATTCAGAACTATATAGGTGGAACTTCTCTTTAGAACTTAGAATGGGGCAAAAGAGAGGGAACATAATCCTTAGAAAAGGATTAAGGAGGGGACTCTTTTAAGGACAACTTCCCAAAGGAGGTGTCCTGTTAAAAGAAGACAAATTTCATAAACCCAGGGAATTAACCATTGCATTTAACAGTATGACGTTCTCGATGGGTTATCCACTCTATAAGTTCTCCATGTCAGGTTCACCTCAATGTTTACGGGGCCCTTCCTTTTTCATCCTGTTCCTAGGTCACTTTGGAAGACACCATAGAGGACTAAACCCATGGTGTTTGCTAGGAAGCTTCCTTAGTCTCCTTCCTGCCTTTAGCAAGTTGGGAAATGGAGATTATTTGACATCATTAGTCCCTTTCAGCCCATGTTGAGGTTCTTTGCCAAAATAAGTCTCTCAAAACTTAGTATTTCCTAAGTGTAAGAACCTAGAAAACCACACCGGACACAGGAACTCACATAGGGAGTTTATTAAGCACACAGGGAGAGTGTCTCCCTGTGTTGTGCCCAGCGGCTCGAGACCCCACAAAGACCACCAGAGACCACGATCAATGCAAGCAACAAAGAGTCACTTATTAGCAAGCTCGAGCCTGGTCCTCCGCGCACTCGGTAACCAGTGACACTAAGAGGCCCTGAGCCTTTGTTCAGCAGGCTTTTATAATGAAAGGCAAACAGTTTTACAGTGTTCTTTTTAATTGGTTAACATTTGAACAGCTAAACATTAGTCCTCCTCTGGTTGGGTCCTGCCAATCTATTTGCTTCTCATTGGGTCCCACCAGAACTGAACGGTCCTAGAGGAAGAAGGGAGGAGGGAAGGGGTGAACTGTGCAGGAGATGAGTTGCAGTCAGGCCCCCCTGTCCTTGATAGATAAGGTTTCTAGGCAGCTGCACATTTCTCAGGCAAATATTTCTTAACAACCTCGATAAGCATGGGGGCCCAGCAGTCCTGTTTGCGCTGTATTGGCTTTTGAGGGAGCAATAGCAACTGCCTGCATCCTGGTAATTAAGACAGCTAGCTGCACAGATATCACCCTGTTCTCAACATTCCCCCCTTTCCAAGAACATTTAGAGAGCCAATCTTGGGTCTCTATAGTTACAGCTAGTAGCAACAATACTAGGGGTCCCACTATAGTGGACACCAGAGTAGTTAACCAAGGGGAAAAATTGAACCAGAATTTAAACCAGCTCTGACTAGCTTCCCGTTTTTTCTGTTTGCTAGTCCTTCTCTGACTTTTGTCATATTATCCTTGATTATCCCACAGTGATCTATACAAAAACAACATTTTTTTCCTAGGGCTGCACATAGACCTCCTTGCTTACTGTCTTTAAAGGCAGGTAAATTTGGTAATCAATGAGCTTTGGAGACCCTTAACATTTTATTCTCCCAGGGGCAGTCTCCAACTTCCAGAGGCAGATAGGTTTCATGGCCTTCATTTCCTCGATTTGACCCGATCCCCTATTTCTACACTAACTATCTGTTCTTAATTCTGGCTTTCTTTCTCCCTCTAATCTTAGGAACTCCATGCTGCTGGGGAAGGGGGTCGATGACCTTTCTGACTTCTTCGAGCTGGAAGTGGGTGACGTGGGGCAAGCAGCTTGGAGTTCCTTTTTTTTTTTTAAATCGGGTCAATCGAGGAGTTCAAGGTAGAAGTCTGGCTGTGGAAGAGCAGGTTGTAAAATCATCTGGGGGTGGGTGCTTCTATGAGAGAAGAACAAAAAGACATGAGTACTGAAAGGAGACTAGTACAAAGTAAATGTTGCAGCATCTGAAACATGCCACTGAGTATCATGAAAATGACAGAAGTCAATCTTTCACCAGGAGGTGGAAGAACTGAGAAATTGTTCCCATAACTGGGCCTAGCAAAGGCTGGAGAGGACAAGGCCTTCATTTGGGGACTTCAACATTGTCCAGGTTATCAGGAATGTAAACACAACATTTAACTCTTAATGTCATAGATGTTCCCAGAAAATATAGTGAAGCTACTTAATGTCATCTGATTTTTGTAAAATATCCTTTTATTGATATAACCTGTGTTTAGTAGAGAGCTCTATACTTCTGTTACTTAGGGCTAGGTAATCATACTAGCAAACATAGATTAAGTCTACCTGTGTATCTTAGGAAGGTCTTAAACTGACTAAAAACTTCTGACTCTGGCAGTTTCTCTTGATAGTTATCAGGCACATTTGCTGAAGAATCTTTTTTTTTTCATTTGTAGCTTCCAGTTTTTATTTTAGTGGGCTAATACAAGTGTACATCTTAAGTTACATTTAACTATTATTTTTTTTTTAAATGCCCAAGAATGGCTGTATTTTGGGTTTTAACTGTTTTGCTGGGTGTCTAAGATCAAGCTGGTCAAATTGACCTGGTTCCTGTCTTGTTAAAGAGTCAGCTGAGTTCCCACAGGGGTCACTCGTAGAGAACTTAAGAGCATCTTCTTAGCTCCACCAGTGCCATTGGTTAGGCAGGGTCTTCTCGATGACGTGGCTTTCCTTGAAAGCATCAGGGATGTCTCCCTTTTTCCATGACTTTCCTCTGCAGCAGATGCACTGAGTGATTTTTCATCCTCTAGTCTCAACAATCTCCTTGATCAGGAGGTTGTGTGACCCAGAGTTGCAGCGCTCCTTAGAGAAGTCCCCTTATTCCCTGGGTTCAGGCTGACTTTGAGGGCAAGATACTGTTTTTTTGTTTTTTTTTTCTTGGCCTCTGTATTTAATTCCAATTTCTAAGTTTGATCTTAATCATCCAGCAAGCCAGTCTCACCAGTCATTAAGTTAGAGTACTGGGCTTTAACTTTAATGTCCATAACTTTACAGTTATTTACCCTTTTATCTAACTGGAGTCTGTATTAGTACTGGAAGTTACCACTATTTGTTCTATAGGTGATGGCTTATTATCACAAGTTACCTAGGTTGTATGTTCTGGAAGCAGCTACTTCTGCAAAACAGTAACAAGCAACAATTTTACAAAATGAAATTAGCAAGAGTAAAAACATATTTAGCTTGTTTAATAGCTATCTTGAATTTGGACTGAGAACCACATTATATCCCCTATTTGAGATCATAGTAATTTTATAACAAAAACCAATCTTTTGACTATAACTTTAAATAAGCTGAAGTCTGACTTATTTTGGAGTCACTCTATATGCAGCAGGGTGTGGCAGAGCCTTATCTTAGGTAAGGCAGGGCTCTTCACAAATCTTAAGTAAAATGTTCTAATCCTGAAGCTAATTTTTTTCCCTTTTGCCATGACCAGCATGACCAAATTTTCAAGTTCAGTGAGGGGCAAAGGAGTATTAGAAAATAAAGGTTTATAAACACAGATTTTGAAGATTAAGCTGAGATCAGATGGAGCTCTGTTCTCTGATGGAGATGCAGATCCAAAGAGTTATGTTAGCAATCATTATACATGTCTTATTATTAGGTTAAAGACTATGTAAGCATTATTCTTTGTTTTCAGGAGAGTTACAGAGAATAGAACATCTATGTAACTTTTTTCCACAACTGCAAAGTGCAATGTTAGGAACTCTGTGTAGCTCTCAAAGAAGTCCACTGTCCAAAGTTACTGTAAGGTGGGCAGGAACTAGAGAAGGGAGCTGATGAAACACTGATTATCTAGCAAAACAATTTTTTTTTCCTGCTGCCCAAGAGCTGTGTGCCTGAGATCAATGTAAGAGCTGAAAGGACTCCTGTACAGAGCTTCCCCAGGGAGGGTACTGCCACAGCAGTTAGGCATTTTGTGCCCCTACACAGGAACACTTCCAGGCACCAGGCATGCTACAGTCATGTGGTCAGAGACCCCAATCTCAGTCATTGTTGTCCCATTTTGCTATTGCGCATTATACTCTTTATTAAATGTCATTTTAAGAAGTTTACATATATTGATTCCTGAGTCTATATGAACATTAGTTAACACAGACTAACATTATATCCAAAACAGGAATCAATCAAAGAACGGCTGAGAGAGCTTTTAAGTTTTCTTTTGTGTAGCAAAATGCTTTTACCTTCTACTATATGAACCTTTAAACAAATCAGGCTGTCACTACCTCTTAGAAATACATTTACATTTAAATTTTTATCTCAGTGAAATAAGTAACCAATTTTATTTATATCTTATTGATAATAGGTCCCATAATAGAATATTAAGTGATAAAAATAAATCCCCAATAAAATGTGCTCCTTAAGTTTAAGATTACCATCACAGACAAGTTTATTCTGGAGAACAGCAACACTTGATAAATTCCCTGCTTTAAAAACTTGTATACCTGGAAAATATGAACACATTTAATATGCAACTAATGACTTTCACAATTACCTTGACACTTTTTTTCTTACCAAATTTAGTTTTTGAAAAAAAATGTAGACTCTGTAACATAGTACAATACTCTTAACAGTTGTTTAACCATAATTGTGTACACCTCAATTTTTAAGACTAATTGTTCTAAAGAATAAAACTTAATAGACACAAAGTTAAGAGAAAATTAGTGTTTCAAATCCTTGTCATTTTACCATGTCATTTTATCATATAGATTAGACTTCAGTTTATATCAGAACATTAGTATTTTTCCTTAGGAAAAACCTTAAATAGCTTTAACCGATTGTCTCACATACTTGTAACCAACTTAGTTTCATGCAAACTTGTTGACATTTGTTCTTTACTTACACACAGACTTTCTTAGCACTTACTTAGATCTTCATGCATTTTATCACATAAACACTTTCTTACCCAGAAACATTTTATTTTTTCTTTCCTTTCTGTCGACACTTTTTTGTTCACATTCTGAAACAACTCTCATGAAATTTCTGAATTTAGATAAATTACTCCATTTTAACAAGATAAAATACCTTGTTGTTTATAGTACTCTAACTGAAACACAGTGAGAGGGGAGATGGTAACTCTAAATCCAAACCTAAGAGCTCCTTGGAGCTTTGCAGAACTGGAGGGGGAGCAGGGGGAAGTGGTAAGGGAGCAGATGGAACGCTCACCCTCCGGGTTGGGGTTTTACCTGTTAGGACATAACTCTTAATAACCTTGTTTTTAGTAATGACATAAAGCAATTTTAAACACTTTTTAGTTTACCAACCTATGAAAACACCAGTAATGTTTAGGTATGATACCCCATGGAATTTAAGGACTTAAGAGTACTTAATGTTATTTAACAATTAGCATTTTAACTTTGCAAATTAATCAGATTTCTTTACAAACACATTTGAGTAGTCCTATACATGTTAAATTTAATTTACTTATTCTGCAAAACCCAAGATATCAGACAAGTGTCCTGAACAGTATTTGCTGTCTCTTTCCTGTTGAAAAGTCCTAGAAACAATTGATATTAGACATTGTTTAACATCAACATTGCATTAGTTTGACTACTTAGAGACTTGCGAATTATTTCTGAAGACATTTCACTTTTATTAGTTTACCCAACTTAAATTGAACCCTTTTAAATCATGTGAATAAAAGTATTTGGATCTATTTTTAAATCTTAATTTTAGGAGCGCTCAGTTTTGATTCAGACAAAACATGACATCAGACACAAAAACAAATAACACAAAATCAAAGGCCTTGTAACTGTATAGGTGAACCTCCATTGCAATGTAACAGATATTTAAAAATTCTAGTTGAATAAAAAATAGAACCGATCAAAAAAAATCATGAGCTCAAGAAATATAGAATTAGAAAAACAAAAGCCCTGGAAAAATGATACGGCCGTTAATTACTTCAGTAAAGCACCATAAAATTTACTTTTGCTGAAGTTTAGGTAAGACTCTTTTTACTTTTTTTTTTCCCTTGGGTTTGAGACCGGTCTCCTACTGAGCTTTTAGGCTTCCTTTATTTACATTTCAATGTAAACCTTGACTGAGATCTGGAAGGATCTAACAGGTTTTAACAGAAACCTTGTGCCTAGGGCATTTTAGCCATCTCATCAGGACAGGTTGGATGTCAAAGAAAATTATGAGACCTTATTTTCCATTACTTTTGAGAATAAAGCTACTTTGCTAAGTTCCTCACTGAGATATGCTATTGGTTATTGAGCTGCCTATGACTGCTTATCCAGAATTTATTTTTCCCTTTGTGACAAACAGGTTAAATCTTACTTCATAGGTAAGCTGAGGACAAGAGCTTGAAGTAAGGCCCCTTCTTGATATTCCTGGGGGCAGAATATTGTCCTATAGTGGCTATTTTCTGTAGTATTGAACCTGTTGATGACATAATTAAGCTTTATTTTTTGATCTTTTAATTTCTATTAGCTAAGAAGTTTAGGAGTTCTGCAATGGCCTTTTGATATTCCTCCTGGGTGGTGGCACATAAAAGATGTACTTTACTTACTGGAGAACAATCACAGATGTTTAAAAATAACTCTAGAGTTGGATAAAAATAGAACTGATAAAAAAAAAAATCATTAACCTAGGCATGTAGGATCAAAATTATGAGCTCAGAAATATAGCATTAAAGAAAAACAAAACAAAACAAGAATCCTAGAAAATGAGTTAGTTCTGTGTAGCAGCCCAGGAGTTTAAAACGCACCTCTTTTTTTTTTTTTTTTTAGGTTACTCCCTCCTCTCCCACTGAAACTGCTACAGTTCACATTCCAATGCAGACTTCAGCAAGGCCAGGCAAGGGGGAGGGAGGGATTGCCCAGGACTTTTTAACCCCTTTTTTTCCTGGTTGAGAAATCGGGTTAGGTTTGAATGCAGAAAATCACAAAACATTATTTCCCACTACTTTTGGGGAATGGAGCTGCTGAGCTCTCTGCCTAGGGGGATTGGAGTAAACAAATCTCTTAGGAACAAGGAGAAGGACTGTAAAGTACCCTGCAATGAGTATCCCTAAGCCTAAGAATAGGGGACCTGAGGGAGGACAAAGGGAGCCCATCCTCCGACAAACAAAGAGGTGCTTAGGACAGACTAGTGACGGGCAACTATGCAAACAAAGGGAACCTGGGCATTTCCATACTAATTGTCCCAGGTCTTATTCCAACAGTTTGGATTCCTATATCTGACCAGCAAGGGAAGGGGAGCATCCAGGAGGGAGTGGATGTGCAGGAGTATTGTGTAGCCCATTTTACCCTCCAAAAATGAAGAGACAGAAACCAGCACCTCAACCAGATGTGGGGTGCATGGAGAGAGAAGCTTATTTATCTCACTCGACGTAGATCTTGGTGAAGATTGGCTACTCCATGGAGCAGAGTGCAGCAAACTTACCCTCCTTTAGGTGGTCCACACTGAAGTTCTCTCCTCTGGCACAGACCTCTGAGAAGTGACTCAGGAGGAAAGTCTTAGGAGTCACCTGAGCCTGTTCCCTGTATAATTCCAAAAGGATGAAATGAATTTGACCATTGATTAGTATTTCTCCTGTCTATCAGGAGATTCATAGACCCGTTTTCCTCCAGATTGGAGATGAGAAATTTAAGAATGAGAAACAGTGAGAATAGTAGCAAACTGACACAATGAAGAATTCAATAGGAGGCAAGAGTAAAGACCATACCATACAATACACAAACAGACAGACATATAGCGCGCTAGATCAAAGTTGGCTAGTTGGTATTTTGTCGACAAAAACAAAGGCCCAGATGCGACAGAGTCGCCCAGATGCAGCACAAAGGCTGCCCAGATGGGTCGAGGGGACGTCTCCCAAGACCCTGCTGGGGTCCTATAGCGCGTCCGCCAGGACTTTGCCAGCCCAGAACCAGAACCTGCAGGCAATCCAGACAGAAATACGGCAATGCCTTACTCACCGGCCAATGATGTTACTTATGACTCTATGATCAGGTGTCTGGGTGGGCTTGGGGTATCCCGGACGAGCCCCCATATGTTGTGCCCAGCAGCTCGAGACCCCACAAAGACCACCAGAGACCACGATCAATGCAAGCAACAAAGAGTCATTTATTAGCAAGCTCGAGCCTGGTCCTCCGCGCACTCGGTCAGTGACGCTAAGAGGCCCTGAGCCTGTAAGGCCCCCAAAAAAGGAAACCCCAACTCTGTCCCATGGATGGACGGCAACCCCAATCAACCACAGGAGGCGTCACTTGATGCAAACCGCAAGAGGTGTTTATTCCAGCGCGCTGGGACCCAACTCCAGGAGTCGAGTCCCTAGCAGAAAATCTTGTAGGTTTATAAAGGCAGAAACCACACATCGGGAGGAGTCACACACGAAAGGGGGAAAAGGGGGGACAAAGCTGCCGGGAAATTTCAAAGGGGGGGTCTGGGTTTGCTGATAACATACAACATGTTTCACAATGTTTTACAATAGGGCGTAGATTCTGGTCAATAGTTTCTGGTAATCATTCTGTTTGATCACTATCTGGCTATCTGGCTCAATTTACCCTTTTATTCTCTGGGGCTGTTTCTTGGAACAGCTTTAAGGGCTTTGTTCCCATTCCTGGGAGGGTGACCTTAGGGAGTTGAGATAACTGGGAGGGTGACCTCAGACATCTTAAAAAAATGTCCATTCTTTCATTTCCCCATTTTCTTTTCTGGTAAGTTCTAATCATGGAACTTCTGTCTCTATATACTCTTCTCCAAAGCTATTTCCTTGGCGGAGGGACTGGTATTGTTGCCTGAGCATTAGTACCTGTACAGCACTTATTCTTTCCCTGATGAAGGTGACTAGGTGATTTCAGGCAGGCAAGAGCTGAGGGGGCGGGCCACCCATTAGCAGCCCCTTGTTTGCAGTCCTTGATAAACAGTCCTTGATAAAGGCAGGTAAATTTGGTAATCAATGGCCTCCGGAGATCCTTGACATTCCATTCTCCCAGGGGCAGTCTCCAACTTGCAGAGGCAAATGACCTCATGGCTTCATTTCCTCGATTTGACCCGATCCCCTATTTCTACACTAACTGCCTATTCCCAATTCTGGCTTCATTCCCCGCTTTAGCTTTAGGAACCCATAACTGCTTGTTAAGGAAATGAAAAGGGGCGTCGGTCATTCTGGCTTCTTCGAAGCTGAATGGGGGCAGCGAGGGGCAAGCAGTTTGGAGTTCCTTCTTTTTAAAAAATCAGGTCAATCAAGGGGTCCCAGGAAGAAGCCTGGTTGGGGAAGAGCAGGTTGTAAAGTCATCTGGGGGTGGCTGCTTCTATGATAGAAGAACAAAAAGACATGAGTACTGAAATGAGATTAGCACAAAGTAAATGTTGCAGCATCTGAAATATGCCACTGAGTATCATGAAAATGACAGAAGTTAATCTCTCACCAGGAGGTGAAAGAACTGAGAAATTGTTCCCATAACTAGGCCTAGCAAAGGCTGGAGAGAACAAGGCCTTTATTTGGGGACTTTAACATTGCCATAGATGTCCCCAGAAAATATAGTTAAGCTACTTAATGTCATCTGATTTTGTAAAATATCCCTTTATTGGTATAACCTGTGTTTAGTAGAGATCTCTATACTTCTGTTACTTAGAAATAGATAATCATACTGGCAAACATAGATTAAGTCTACCTGTGTAGCTTAGGAAGGTCTGCAGGCCTTAAACTGACTAAAAACTTCTGACTCTGGCAGTTTCTCTGATAGTTATCAGGCTACATCTAAAGTTACATTTAACTATTATTTCCTTTAAATGCCCAAGAATGGCTATACTTTGGTTTTAACTGTTTTGCTGGGTATCTAAGATCAAGCTGGTCAAATTGACCTGGTTCCTGTCTTGTTAAAGAGTCAGCTGAGTCCCACAGGGGTCACTCATACAGAACTTAAGAGCGGCTCCTTAGCTCCACCAGTGACTTTGGTTAGGCAGGGTCTCTTGATGGGGTGACTTCCTTTGGAAACATCAAGGGATGTTTCCCCTTTTCCATGACCCTCCTCTGCAGCAGATGCACTGGATGATTTTTCATCCTCTAGTCAACAATCTCCTTGATCAGGAGGTTGTGTGACCCAGAGTTGCAACGCTCCTTAGAGAAGTTCTCTTATTCCCTGGGTTCAGGCTAATGTTGAGGGCAAGACCCAAATATGGACTTTTCTTGACCTCTGTATTTAACTCCAATTTCTAAGTTTGATCTTAATTATCCAGCAAGCCAGTCTCACCAGTCATAAATTAAGAGTAATGGGCTTTAACTTTGATGTCCATAACTTTACAGTTATTTACCCTTTTATCTAACTGGAGTCTGCATTAGTACTGGAAGTTACCACTATCTATTCTATAGGTGATGGCTTATTATCACAAGTTACCTAGGTTGTTTGTTCTTGGAGCAGCTACTTCTGCAAAACATTAACAGGTAACAGTTTTACAAAATGAAATTAGCAAGAGTAAAAATATATTCAGCTTGTATAATAGCTATCTTGAATTTTGATTGAGAACTATATTCTATCCCCTATTTGAGATCACAGTACTTTTACAACAAGAACCAATATTTTGACTATAACTTTAAATAAGCTGAAGTCTGACTTATTTTGGAGTCACTCTAACATGCAGTAAGGTGGGAGGCAGAGCCTTATCTCAGGTAAGGCAGGGCTCTTTACAGATCTTAAGTGTTCTAATTCTGATGTTGATCTTTGCTTCTTCCTTAAATATCATTAAGTAGTTTACATATACTGTTTCCTGAGCCTATATAAACTTTATAATTAACACAATTTAACATAGTATCTAAAACATGAATCAAAGAAAGGCTGAGAGAGCTTTTAACTTTCCTTTTGTGATTAAGTGGCAAAATGTTTTCATGTTTCTTTCATATTTCACAATATTAACCTTTAAACAAATCAGACTCTAATGTTTAGAAATACATTTACATTTGAAATTCTTTATCCCAGTGTAAAAAGTAACAAATTTTACACATACCCTATTGATAGCAGGTCCTATAATAGAACATTAAATGATAGAAATAAATCCCCAATAAAATTTACTCTTTATAAGTTTAAGATTACCATTACAGACAAGTTTAATCTGGAGGATAGCAGAGCTTAATAAATTCCTTGCTTTAAAAACTTGTGGTCCTGAAAAATATGAACACATTTAATAACTAGTGACCATTTCACAAATACCTTGACACTTTTATCTTACCAAATTGAGTTTTTAAAGAGAAATGTATACTCTGTAACAAAGTACAATACTCTATAATAGTTGTTTAACCATAATTGTATACACCCCAATTTTTAAGACTAATTGTTCTAAAGAATAAAACTTAATAGACACAAAGTTAAGAGTAAATTAGTGTTTCAAATCCTTGTCATTTTACCATGTCATTCTACCGTATAGATTAAACTTTGGTTTATATCAGAACGTTAGTATTTCACCTTAGGAAAAACCTTCAATAGTTTTAGCTGTCTCACATACATATAACCAACTTGGTTACACACAAACTTGTTGAAACTTGCCCTTTACTTACACAGACTTTCTTAGCACTTACTTAGACCCTCATGTATTTCATCACACAAGCACTTTCTTACCCAGAAACATTTCCTTTTTCCTTTTACTAAATATATTTCCATACCCAGAATCTTTTATTTTCTCTTTCCTATTTGTAGACCCCTTTTTGTTCACATTCTGAAACAACTCTTATGAAATTTCTGAATTTAGATAAATTACTCTATTTTAATAAGATTAAATATTCTGTTGTTTATAGTACTCTAACTGAAACACAGTTGAAACTTTTGGGACCCTTTGTATATAGAATTGCACTTGTTAGGACATAACTCTTAGTAACTTTGTTTTTAGTTTAGTGATGACACAAAGCAAGTTTAAACCCTTTTATTTACCAACCTATGAAAACACCAATAATGTTTAAGTATGATACCCCATGGAATTTAAGGAGTTAAAAGTACTCGATGTTATTTAAATGTTATTAGCATTTTAACTTTGTAAATTAATCAGATGTCTCTACAAACACATTAGAGTAATCCCATACATGTTAACTCTAATTCACTTATTCTGTAAAAAAAACAAGATATCAGACAAGTGTCCTGAACAGTATTTGCTGTCTCTTCCCTGTTGAAGAAAAGTCCTAGAAACAATTGATATTAGACATTTTATTAACATCAATATTTTATTAGCTTGACCACCTAGAGACTTGCAAGTTATTTTCAAAGACATTTTACTCTTATTAGTTTACCCAATTTGAACCTCTTTTAAATCACGTGAATTAAAAGTATTTGGATCCATTTTTAAATTTTAATTTTAGGAGCGCTCAGTTTTGATACAGACAAAACATGACATCAGACAGCACAACATACAAATAACACAAAATCAAGCCCTTGTAACTTTATAGGTGAATCTCCATTGCAGTGTAACAGATGTTCAAAAACTCTAGTTGAATAAAAATAGAACTGATCAAAAAATCATGAGCTCAAAAAAACATATAATTAAAAATATAGCATTTACTTTGCTGGAGTTTTAAAGACTCTTTTTACCTTTTCTTTCCCTGGGTTTGAGACTGGTCTCCTACTGAGCCTTTAGGCTTCTTTTATTTATATTTCAATGTAAGCCTGGACTGAGATCTGGAAGGATCTAACAGGTTTTAACAGAAACTCTGTGTCTAAGGCATTTTAGCCATCTCATCCGGACAGGTTGGATGTTAAAATTATGAGACCTTATTTTTCATTACTTTTGAGACTGAAGCTACTTTGCTAAGTTACCCTTCAGGGCTGTCGGGAGGGGGAGTCCAGAGAAGGAACCTTTGGGGTCCACCCGAGAGTAGCCCGGTCCGAGAACCCCCCAGTTGTTCCAACCCTTCCTCCACCTTGTCCGCCACAAACACACAACAGAACCAGATACAGACGGGCGCCAATCTCTGATCCACCAATTGAACCCCATCAGCGCCCTTACCGACGGAGACTACCAGGCGTCCCTGGCTCTCCTTCCACCCTTAGGGCGTCCCCCAGGGCTGCAACCTGTGGCCCCCCAGGCACGTCTACCGGCCACTGTCCGGCCCCTCTCACGAGTCACCGAACGGTTGCCACCGAAACCGAAAGCGCGCTCACAGAAACAGAACCAGACCAACTAACAAAACACAAGACAAAGACAACTTCGGGGTACCCCTTCTTACCTCCAAGGTCGACTCCGCGGATGAGGGGGGGCCATCTTATCCCGGACGAGCCCCCAAATGTAAGGCCCCCAAAAAAGGAAACCCCAACTCTGTCCCATGGATGGACGGCAACCCCAATCAACCACAGGAGGCGTCACTTGATGCAAACCGCAAGAGGTGTTTATTCCAGCGCGCTGGGACCCAACTCCAGGAGTCGAGTCCCTAGCAGAAAATCTTGTAGGTTTATAAAGGCAGAAACCACACATCGGGAGGGGTCGCACATGAAAGGGAAAAGGGGGACAAAGCTGCTGGGAAATTTCAAAGGGGGTCTGGGTTTGCTGATAACATACAACATGTTTCACAATGTTTTACAATAGGGCGTAGATTCTGGTCAATAGTTTCTGGTAATCATTCTGTTTGATCACTATCTGGCTATCTGGCTCAATTTACCCTTTTATTCTCTGGGGCTGTTTCTTGGAACAGCTTTAAGGGCTTTGTTCCCATTCCTGGGAGGGTGACCTTAGGGAGTTGAGATAACTGGGAGGGTGACCTCAGACATCTTAAAAAAATGTCCATTCTTTCAAGCCTTTGTTCAGCAGGCTTTTATAATGAAAGGCAAACAGTTTTACAGTGTTCTTTTTAATTGGTTAACATTTGAACAGCTAAACATTAGTCCTCCTCTGGTTGGGTCCTGCCAATCTATTTGCTTCTCATTGGGTCCCACCAGAACTGAACGGTCCTAGAGGAAGAAGGGAGGAGGGAAGGGGTGAACTGTGCAGGAGATGAGTTGCAGTTAGACCCCCCTGTCCTTGATAGATAAGGTTCCTAGGCAGCTGCACATTTCTCAGGCAAATATTTCTTAACAACCTCGATAAGCATGGGGGCCCAGCAGTCCTGTTTGCGCTGTATTGGCTTTTGAGGGAGCAGTCGCAACTGCCTGCATCCTGGTAATTAAGACAGCTAGCTGCACAGATATCACCCTGTTCTCAACACCTGCAGGGTAAGAGAGAAAAGGAGAGGAAAAGAAAAAGGGCGCATGATCAGGAGAGAGAGAGAAATGGAGGAGACAGCATGAAAGTGAGGAGGAGAGAGAGGAGCATGCAAGTGAGGAGAGGAGAAGAGAGAGCATGAGAAGAGTGAGCATGAGAAAAGATGGCGGGATGCTATCCTTAAGCAGTTGAATTCCGCAGGGCTCACAGGGGACCAATAATGGAGAAGGACACTTGCAAGCTGACTGATGAACCAATAGCTAGCTAGGATGTTCACAGACTGACAAGTGGTTGAGAGGTGGGGAAATGACTGCAGCGGGAAGGGGGGGAGCAGTTTTATATTATATTACACTAAGTCTTTGATTTCAGATGACTTCTAGGACCAAATGCTATGCCCATGATTTTTTCATAATTTTCTCTCTAGACTTACTATTAGACAAAGTACCTAACAATAGGCCTATCATTATTGTGTGGGCCAGAGAGTTATTCATTCGAGGAATGCTTTGTCTAGTTGAATAGATCAACAGGCACTACCTTAATCCTTTAAAAGGCTTCTTAAAAAGTGTGTGATACCTGCACCTCCAATTTCTTTCATCTTTGTTCTAAAGCCATCTTGTATTCTGCCAAAATGGTCACAAATTCCTCCAGTTGCTGTAGGTACACACCTTTGCATTGTGATGCTAACAATTCTTTCAATAAGAGATGGATTCCATTTCTCTTCCTTCTAATCTGGGTTTAGCTGGATTAGTCCACATTAGCTAAGTGATAGAAGCAGAGACTGGGAAAGGGCTTGACAGGGGCTGGATCAAATTCCTCCAGTTACTGTAGGTGCACACCTTTGCATTGTGATGCTATCAATTCTTTCAATCTGGGTTTAGCTGGATTAGTCTACATTAGCTAAGTGATAGAAGCAGAGACTGGAAAAGGACTTGACAGGGGCTGCGTATGTAGCTTAATGGTAGCGTGCTTGCCAAGAATGTGCAAAGCCCTGGGTTAGAACCCCAGCACTTGGGCGGAGGTAGGGGGAAGGGCTTGCCCTCTCTTGCTGATCCTAAGAACACTTGTCCCACTTGTGAGGATGCTGCTGGAAGATGAGAGAGCCAAGGAGGCAGAAATCAGCCATCCCACCAGAAGCTTTCTTATACTACTTGCTGCTGGAGTCCAAGGCCAGAGATCCTCCTCTGGGAACCTCAACAAATGAAGTCCAGTCATTCACCCTAAAATTGGAAAAGTAATGGTGAGAAGCAGGAAAGGAAACTTTACTGATGTGAACTTTAGGTTTAAATGGAGGAATAATTGGGATGGGGGCAAGACATATGCATAATTTAGCAGTCTAGGTCAAATTGTGGTTTGGTTGATCACTATCTCAGATCTGGTCACACCGTCTTATGGGTATCAAGCAAATTGCCGCTGCTCAGGGGGCAACCATCTCCATCTGCTGCTCAGGATGTTTACCAATCAGACTTGTAATCCTGGGAGGGGGGCTATTCAGTTCCAGTGAGATGATTCCTCGCTATAGGTGATCTGTCTGCAAGGCTCTGCTGTTCCTGGACTCCAAGGTGACTGTAGGCTTAGGGCAATGACTGGAGATTTCTAGGTGCCACTCTAGGCAGTCTGGAACTGGATGTTGCAGAAGTTGGCAGCAGGATGTCCCTATAAATCTTGACAATACCTTAATTACCTACCAGGGAGTCTTTAGTCTTGAAGAGGGATGAGATGGTTTAGGTAAATTTAGAGCTAATAAAACTTATATTACCATTACCAAATTTTGACCCCAAAGGCTGGGTTCCTTTTTTCCTCTCAGAATTGTGGGACTCAAAAGAAGACTGAGCACTGTTAGAGAATTGAATGTGACTTCCTTGGGTGTGGTAATGAACACTGATAATCCCAGAAACTTGGCAGGAGGATTGCAAATTTGAGGCCAGCAATTTAGTGAGATTGACTGTCCAAAGGTGGGGAAATACTGGGGACATAACTCAGTGGAAGAGCCCCCTGGGTTCAATACCTACACCAAAAATAAAAAAAAAAATTAAAAAACGGTGTGTGTGTGTGTCTGTGTGTGTGTGTGTGTGGTTTTACTCTTGACCTTGAATAGGAAAAATGGGAGATAAACTTGCAAATCAGCTTCCTGTCCCTTGGGGGTTGGGAGGTTATGGGCAGAAGGTAAAAGAAATGCAGGGAAATTGTGGGCTAATAACAGGGAGAAATATTCATGTCTTTTTCTGGGAATGGGCAGAAATTTTCTGAGAATTTTTTTCTTTTTAAGGATTTCATTTATTTATTTAATTTTTTTATTAAAATATTTTATTTTTACAAACTGCATTTTGATTCATTGTACACAAATGGGGTACAACTTTTCATATCTATGGTTGTACACAATGTAGATTCACACCATTCATGTAATCATACATATACATAGGGTAATAATGTCTCTTTCATTCTATCTTTCCGTCCCCCACCCCCTCCCACCCCATTTTCCTCTACACCATCCAAAGTTCCTTCATTCTTCTCTTTCCCCACCCCCACTACCCCTCTTTATATATTGTCATCCACTTATCAGAGAAAACATTCGACTTTTGGTTTTTTGGGCTTGGCCTATTTCACTTAGCATAATATTTTCCAACTTCATCCATTTATCAGCAAATGCCATAATTTTATTCTTCTTTATGGCTGAGTAATATTCCGTTGTGTATATATACCACAGTTTCTTCATCCATTCATCAACTGAAGGGCATCTAGGTTGGTTCCACAATCTAGCTATTGTGAATTGAGCTGCTATGAACATTGATGTGGCTGCATCACTGTAGTATGCTGACTTTAAGTCCTTTGGGTATAAAGTGAGGAGTGGGGTAGCTGGGTCAAATGATGGGTCCATTCCAAGTTTTCTGAGGAATCTCCATACTGCTTTCCAGAGTGGCTGCACCAATTTGCAACTCCACCAGCAATGTATGAGTGTGCCTTTTTCCCCATATCCATGCCAACACTTACTATTGCTTGTGTTCTTGATAATAGCCAAATTGGAGTTAGAGGAAATCTTAGGGTGGTTTTTGAAAGCACCCAGAAACCTCTCCAGATGAGGGAACTCACACAAGAGGTTTTATTAAGTGGATAGGCAGTGTTTGCCCACAGGGTGAGAGAGAGAGAGAAAATGAGAGAGAGGTGAGAGAGAGAGAGAGATAGTGAGAGAGCATGTGCAAGAGTGAAAGCAAGAAAAAAGAAAGAGAGAGAGAGAGAGAGAGAGAGAGAGAGAGAGAGAGAGAGAGAGAGAGAGAGAGAGAGAGAGAGAGGTGGGGAGAGGTCTGTGGTGGAGCTATTCTTAAGTAGTCAAATTTCCCAGGCTGATAACAGGCCAATGACTGCCGAGAATGTTCATAGGCTGACAATCTGGACCAATGACTGCTGAGAATGTTTGCAGGCTGACAATCTGGGTTGTAAAATGGTGTGTGGTGGGGGGCAGAATACTGGCAGCAAACTGAGCCAATAGTTTTAATTTGCATTTCTCTAATTACTAGGGACAATGAGCACTTTTTCATATATTTGTTGATCACCTGTATATCTTCTCCTGTGAAGCGTCTGCCCATTTCCTTAGCCCATTTATTGATTGGGTTCTTTGTATTTTGGGTGTAAAGTTTTTGAAGTTCTTTATAAATTTGGAGATGAGTGCTCTGTCTGAAGTGTGTGTGGTAAAGATTTTCTCCCACTCTGTAGGCTCTCTTTTCACATTATCGATTGCTTCCTGTGCTGAGAAAAAAACTTTTTGGTTTGAATCTATCCCATTTATTGATTCTTGCATCACCTCTTTTTGTTCCTTTTGTAAGAAATCCCATGAAAACCATGCCGGACACAAGAGATCACATAAGGGAGTTTATTAAGCAGAATGTCTCCCTGCAGGGTAAGAGAGGAAAAGAGAAAGGGCATGTGCAAGAAAGAGTGTGAAAAGCTAGGAGAAAGAAAGTGAGTAGGAAAGAGAAGCATGAGAAAAAGATGGCGGGGTAGCTACTGTGAAGCAGTTGAATCCCGCAGGGCTAACAAGGGACCAATAATGGAGAAGGATACTTGCAAGCTGACTGATGAACCAATAGCTAGCTAGGATGTTCACAGACTGACAGTAGTTGGAAGGCGGGGAAAATGGCTGCACTGGAAAGGGAAGGTAGAGCAGCTTTCAGACTGACAAGCTAGGTTGTGTTGCAACGGAAAGGGTGGGGAGCAGCTTTGTATTACACCTTTTATGATTCTTTCCAGTCATCTTTGTGGCCATTTTCAACTGGCAGGGTGATGGGTTATGTCTCATTTAGCACACAGATGGGATTATCATGAAGGAAGAGGTTTTTGGGCAGTCACTCCGGCAGCCATCTCTGATAGAGCCAGTTTCAGCTAGCTGACCTAAGGAGGAAGTTCTGGCCTATGGTACCTTGTCCTTAAAGATAGTTAAAATTAGGGAGGGGTAGAAGTTCAGCTAGGACAAGCAGGAAGTTCAAGGTTAGGGATGTGTGACATCACCAGTATTTAGACAAACACTTAAGGAAAGATTAACATGCCTGTGTGCAGGGTTGAGCAAGAATCTGAACCAAGTTTTCTTGATAGTAACAAATAAGACAGATACAAAATGAAGGCAGAGATGCCAAATTTTGCATCCTGCTTTTAGTTACCCATTTGGCATCTGTAGGCTCAAGTGAAGAGTCAGTTTTTTTTTTTTTTTAGCAAAACAGCCTCTAATTCTCTGTTATGTGCTCTGCCTGACAACCATCAGATCATTCAGACTCAGCCGCAGTTGAGCTGGTACAGGCCAGAAAAGCTACCCAGCAAACCCACAGAATCATAAGAAAAACGCTTGCTTTAAACCATTTATTTTGTGGGTAGTTTGTTATGAAGCATAAGCTAACAGATACAGGTATTGGTGATATGGTTTGGATATAGTTTAAGTGTGTCCCCAAGCATTTATATATGGTACTTGGCCCTCAAGGTGACAATGTTGGAAGGTGGGATCTTTAAGCAATGGGACCTAGTAGGAGGTGCATAGGTCAATTGGGGGGCATGTTCTTGAAAGGGATTGTGGGATTCCAATCTCTCTCTGGCCTCTTGGGTTTTTGGTTTTTTGTGGTTTTGTTTGTGGTACTTGGGATTAAACCCAGGGGCTTACACTTTCTGGGCAAAGCACTCTACCGCTGAGCTATCTCCCCAGCCCTTTTTATTTTATTTTGAGACAGGGTCTCAAAATTGCCCAGACTGGCCTTGAACCAGCAATCCTTCCACTTCAGTCTCCTGAGTAGCTGGGATTACAGGCATGAGCCACTGCACATGACTGTGGCTTCTTATTTTTGAGACTTGATGTCTTGTTCCCACCATTAGACCCTTACCAGAAGCTGAACAATGTGACTGCCTGATCTTGGGTTTTGAACCGCCAGAACTGTGAGCTAAATAAACTTCTTTTCTTTATAAAGCTAACCTGCCTCAGATATTTCGTTAGAGTAACAGAAAATGAACTGATACATTGAGTCTTAATGGCAACATCAATGCTGACCCTACATTAGAATGGTTTCTACAGCAGCCTCTGGTGGAAGGTCATGGTGGGTGGCAGACCCCACCCCCTGCATGGGCACAGGCTGGAGTTTGTCTTCATGGATCCAGTTTGAGTGTGTATACATGGTTGTTTGTGAGAGGATGTAACTATGTTTGGTGGTGTTTTTTTAGTGGCTGGATGTGAGAGATCAATTGAACAGATAGGAGAAGGTCTGTTCCTGGTTTGTGAAGGACTCTGCTCTGTGGTTACTGCCCGTTCAGCAACTGTGCTGCTCTCTGCTGGGGACTTGATCTACTTATTCCTGTTTAGTTTGATGGATGCTACCAACTGAGCTATATCCCCAGCTAAAATATGATTCTTGAATTCTCTACTATTGGCATGTAACAAGTTTAAATTTTTTATAACATAGTGCAAGCTGCCTAAATATGTAATATTTGAGAATTGTGAAACAAATAGTTATATGTATATAAGTCAAATATCAGCTTAATCAACTATTGTTGCAACAGAATTTTCTTAATGGTTATCCACTTAATACACCTGCTGGTACTTGGTGTGGTTAAATAGGAAAGTTGTTATTAAATAAAGAATTTGTTATGAACCTTTGCCAATGTTTTTGACACCTTTTACTAAATTATTGTTTCTGACTTATGTTTCTAACATTTTTTTTTTCACATAAGAAGGTTTATTAAGCAAACAGTGTCTCCCTGCAGGGTAAGAGAGAAAATGAGAGGAAAAGAAAGGGGAAGAGAAATGGTGTGCGCTAGAGAGAGTGTGAAAAGCGAGGAGGAGAAAGAAAGTGAGCCAGGGGAAGAGGAAAGCAAGAGAAAAGATGGCGGTTGAATTCCACCGGGCTAACAGGGGACCAATAACAGAGAAGGATACTTGCAAGCTGACTGATGAACCAATAGCTAGCTAGGATGTTCACAGATTGACATGTGGTTGAGAGGCAGGGAAAATGGCTGCAACAGAAAGGGCGGAGGAGCAGCTTTATACATTATATTCCCCCTTTTCAGTTTTTATAAGAAAATCTTTTGCTCTCCAGTTCTTTCCGAAGCCTTCTCTCCCCTTCCTGCCTAAGTGACTGGGGCTGGTTTTGCAGGTGAGATGTAAAAAGTCCATTCTCCTTCCAGACTTCCAAAGGCAGATGGTTTTCATGGACTTCATTTCCTCGATTTCACTGATCCCTATTTCTACACAAACTACCTGTCCCCAATTCTGACTTCGTTCACCCCTCTAATTTTAGGAACTCCTTCACTGCTATAGGGAAAGGGGGTGATGACCGATCTGGCTTCTTTGAGCTGGAAGAGGGCAGCATGAGTCAAGCAGTTTGGAGTTCCCTTTTTAGAAATCAGGTTAGTCAAGGGGTCCATGGTAGAAGTTTGGTTGGGGAAGAGCAGGTTGTAAAGGCATCTGGGGATGGGTGCTTCAATCTGAAATCTGGTGATGGATGCAAAATGGAAGGTGAGGCTGTGTCCGGGGTCACTGGGGCATCAGATGGGGTTCCACTCACTTAAGAGACAGTGGAAGGACCCATCCCGAGTCACGGCACCAATGTAAGGAAATCCCACGAAAACCACGCCAGACACGGGAAATCACATAAGAGGGTTTATTAAGCATACAGAGTGTCTCCCTGCAGGGTAAGAGAGAAAATGAGAGGAAAAGAAAGGGAACGAGAAAGGGTGTGCGCTAGAGAGAGTGTGAAAAGTGAGGAGGAGAGCTCTAACATTTTTGAGATGTTTTTGTTTGCCTATTTTTCAAAACATTCACATATTGTAATGTTTACTAGCAGACTAGTAAACAATAAAACATTGATTATTTAGCTTTATAATTCAGGTTTGGTGATATTGTCATTGAACACTAATATTTTCTGTATTATATAGAGCATTAAAATTCAAATAATTATAAGCATTGGGCAAAAACTAAAGAGAAAAGAAACTTGCCGTATTTAAAAAGCTGCAATTTTGGAAAAGCTTTAACTTAATGATAGTTTTATCACTGTTTCCTTGTCCCAAACTTATTCAGGGTCATAGATATATGAATCTAATTAATACAGAAATTGGAACTGATGCACAAAACTGGGAAATAACTAATCTTATATCAGTTTAATTGGCTTCTTATTAAATATAACAGTTCTTATAAAAATCATAGTACCCTATTTTCAGATACATCTGCCGATTTATGCATTTATCAATATCCTGAAATTTAAAAAAGTATTTACAGGGGGCTGGGGATAGCTCAATCAGTAGAGTGCTTGCCTTGCATGCACAAGGCCCTGGGTTCGATCCCCAGCACCACACACACAAAAAAACAAAAAACACAGCCCCACTCATTATTATGTATAATTACCAATAAAATATTTTTATGACTACAGATTTTGCATTTTGTTTACAACTAATAAAGTGTTTTATGTTGTATTTTAAAACCAACTTAGGAGCCACATATGGTCAAATTCTCCTAGGGTCTCCTGCTTTCTCTAACCATTTGGATAAAATACATCCACTTATAGGAGACTTTTGAAATGTAAATCAGCTTAAAAACATAACTTGGGTACAAAATATCACATTAAAGACATAATAACATTTGAAGGAAGAAAAATGTAAGCCCTGACAGTTGCGATATTGGGTGGTTTCTCGTGGTAATGTAATTTTCTGTTTAATTGCAGTACTTTTTCCAGGCACAATGGTACTGTCTTTTGTAAGATGCTAGTTGTGAAATACAGTTAATCGCATACAGTAAGTCTGTGATTAAAACATTCATATACCTCAAAAAAAAGAAAGAAAGAAAGAAAGAAAGAAAGAAAGAAAGAAAGAAAGAAAGAAAGAAAGAAAGAAAGAAAGAAAGAAAGAAAGAAAGAAAGAAAGAAAAGAAAGAAAGAAAAAGAAAAAAGAAACTGAACTTAAGAAAGTCATGACACCCTGGGCTATTTGGTTTCATTACTTGAGGAAATTAAGTCTTAAAGGAATTGGAGTTTGTATCTGCTCTGAAGTCTTAAATGATTGCTTTGTAACTTGTTAAACAACTGTTACTTTGGTTATAACAATATAGTTGACACTCTAAATATATGTGAGTACCTATATGTATGCATCTAAGAACTCTATGTCTCTAAGCCTTGTCCAGATGTTCTGTGAAAGTTTATAAAGTGAAAGTTTATGTAAGTTTACAGGAAAGATAAACAATAAGTGCTCTCTTTTATACATTGTATCTGACACAGAAGGGCCATAATATCATTTGAAGACCTATCTTATAAATGTTCGCTTTGACTAAGTCAATTTCTGATCATTAACACTATTTTCTAAATGTATAAGAGATTTAAGGCTATTCTTTGTTTTTTGTTAACCCATGCAGACCTATAATTATTGTTACTGTACATGCTAGATTCTAAATTTTACTTTAATAGTTAAACATAGTTAAATGTAAAGCTTAAAAGAGCACATTGACAAGTTGGTGCTATCAAAACTAAAATTATCTATAACAAAAGTCTTGGATTTGTGTAAATATAACAAATTTGGTTGGTATTAAAAAAAAAAAAAAAAAGATTACGCCTATAATACCAGTGGCTTGGGAGGCTGAGACAGGAGGATCCAGAGTTCAAAGCCAGCCTCAGCAAAAGTGAGGTGCTAAGCAACTCAGTGAGATCCTGTCTCCTAATAAAATACAAAATAGGGCTGGGAATGTGGCTCAGTGGTTGAGTGCCCCTGAGTTCAATCCCCAGTAACCCTCCCCCCAAAAAGAGTGATTATTCACTGATTCCTGAATCTCCCAAGATAACCTTCAGCAACACTTTCTTCCTAGAGGTCATGCTTCAAGCTGGCTGCTATGCTGAGGGCTCAAGTTTGGGTGTGATGTGAGGGCTCCTGCTGAGGACAACGGCAGAGAAGTTCAAGTTCCTGTGCCAGGAGATCCCTCTGCACTCTCCCAGCCTCCAATGCTGCCCCGCCATCTTGGGCTTCCTCTTGAACTGGCCAATTCTTTTATGAGCTTATCTGTTTCTTGAGTTATTCTATCAAAAGTCCCTAATGGGTTATTTTTATCATCTTTCCTTGAAACTCCCTTGCTGATGCTACAATGTGAGGAATGTTTTTGGTCTTCCAGTTATAGGAGTCAGCAACTTTACCAAACGTTTTGCCAGGTAGCCATTATACCAAGTGTTAGGCCATAAAATAGCTTGGAATTTTTCCAATGCTGTTTCTTTGCTGCCCATAGGTCGTTCAAAAGGACAATACACTGATTGGCTTTGGTTGTGTGTGGGGGGTCTCTCAGTCATGTTCCGCGTGGATGAGAAAAGGATGAGAAAATCTACCAGAGAATGATTTTGACTATTTATCAATCAATTACCCATAGACTTATCTACTCAATAAACACACAAGAGCCAATACTCTTCTTAGATGAGAGGGAGTGTGATGTGTCTGGCCATACCAGCTCTGGCCTCTAACAATATGGAGTAGCCCAACTCTCCTTTATTTACACAGGTAAAGGGTTCAAGACCAGGAGGAGCTTCTTCTATGATGGACAGGAAGTGTGGAGTTAGGGAGTCATTCTCTTAGGAGGACTATTCCAGAAGGAGACAGGGAGCCACTCCCACACAGTGCTAAACGCTTCCCGGCAGTTCCTAGAAGCCAGACCTCTGCATGCCAGGGCTCAACCTAGTCCGATTCTGCCAAATAAGGGTGGCTTCCCAAAGTCATGCATTGCAGTCTCCAACACAGATGGAGGAGGAAGCAGCGAGCCCCTTTCAGCTTAGGGTCAGTGACTGTTACCAGAAGGAATGATGAAACCTGGCCAGGCTAACCATGAATGTTCGTTACGCTCCACTCCTTTGGTTGCCCAACATCTGTTTTTCCCCTTCTCCCTATATATTTTCAAAAATGTCATCACGTATGTGAAATACTCTCATTCTCAAAGTTCCACCAAGTTGGTACAGGCAGCTCCAAGTCCAGGACGTCTGAATACGTGTGATCCTCTTGATCAGGTCCATCAGCCCCGAGAGCTGTTTTCTCACGGGCCCCAGCTGGATTCCTGTGGCAGTCAGGAGAATCCCTCCACTTCCCACCTATGTCCACATCCTAATTCCCAGAACCTGTGCATATCTTGCCTTATGTGGTGAAAAGGATTTTGAAGAATGTGAGTAAGTAATGGACCTGGGGATGGAGAGATCTGTCCTGGCCAATTAGGTCCAATATAATCACAAGGATGCTTCTTTTCTTTGAGACAGGACCTTGCTTTGTTGCCCAGGTGCATCTTGAACTCCTGGCCAAGCACTTCTCCCACCTCAGCTTCCCAAAAGTCTGGGGCTATAGGTACTCACTGCCACCGCCAGCTCACAAGGGTGCTTCCCAACGAAAGGGGGAGTAGGAAAGAGAGGGTGGGAGGAGGTGATGTGGGGGTGAAGGCAGAGGTTGGGTGGTGTGACAGTGGCTTTGAAGATGACAGAGGTCCATAAACAAGGTTTGCAGGGCTGCTAGGGGTGCTACAACCAAATGCTACTGGGTGGCGTCAACAACAGAAATTTCTCTTCATACTGTTTTGGAGGCTAGAGGTCAGGTTTGATGATGGCACAGTTGAGGCGCCTCTTCCTGACTTGTAGACGGTCATCTCAGTGGGTCTTCAAATGGTCTTCCCCCTCCACCACACGTGGTGGAGAATGAGAGTATTTCATGTAAGCGAGGACATTTTTGAAAATATATGGGAAGAAGGGGAAACTCACACCACACACACACACACACACACACACACACACACACGTCTCTCGTATCCCTTCTTATCAGAGAAAGGCCCCACTCTTATGACCTCATTAACCTTTATTACTGTCTTCTTTTTTTTTTGGTACTGAGGATTGAACCCAGGGACACTTTACCACTGAACCACATCCCCACCCCTTTTTAAATTTTTTTAGTCAGGGTCTCACTAAGTTGCTTAGGGCTTTGCTTAGTTGCTGAGGTTGTCCTCAAATTTGCAATCCTCCTGCCTTAGCCTCCCAAGTCACTGGGATTATAGGCATGTGCCAGCGCATCTTGCTTATTACCTTCTTATAGGCCCCATCTCCACTATAGTCACTCTGGGGGACAGGGCTTCAACATTGGGGGTTGAGGAAACACACTTCAGTAAATAACACAAGGGATAAAGGCAGTATCTAGTCACCATAAAAGACCAGGAACAGATTCTCCTCTAGAACAATCAGAAGGAACAGCCTGCTGTGCTGTTCAGTGCAGTTCTGAAGTTTGTTGCACACGTTTTCTCAAAGGGTCCCCAGTGAGGCTGAGCTCCATTCATGAACACACACACACACACCCTTCTTCTTCTTTCTTCTTCTTCTTCTTCTTTTTTTTTGCAGTGCTGGGGATTGAACGCATGCGAGGCAAGCACTCTACCAACTGAGCCATCTCCCCAGCCCCCACACACCCTTCTTTAGCTGACCTCCCCAGTCTCCATTCCCTATTTCCTCACAGTTTTCTTTAACTGCTCCCCAATAAGCCCCATGCAACTAAATCCTTGCCTCACAGTTTGCATTGTGGAAGCCCAAAGTAAGACAGCCGGTTCCAGAAATGGCCATAAGACAGTGAATCCTCAGGAAGGAATTTTGTACTTGGATCCCTTGGCTGATGATGAACAGGACAGTGAGATCCTGTGTGCTGCAGCATCAGAGTGACAAAAACTCACCCATGATGGATGGGATGGGAAACAGGTGGAAAGAGAAGCACTGGATCATGCAGTTGCTCTGGCACTTGAAAGATTCAGGGCAAAGTGGATTTGTGTGGAGCTTGTTGGGTTTTGTTAACTGTTATAAAAATCTTGAAGCTGGGCATGAGGGCACATGCCTGCAATTCCAGTGACTTGGGCGGTTGAGGCAGGAGGATTGTGATTTCAAAGCCAGCCTTGGCAATTTAGCAAGGCCCTAATCAATTTAGTGAGAACCTGTTTCAAAATAAAATATAAAAAGGGCTGGGGATGAGGCTCAGTGATTAAACACCCCTGGGTTCAATCCCCGGTACAAAAAAAAAAAAAAAAAAAAAAAATTGAAAAAAAGATGACAGGCTCAGGTCACCCATGATCATGTCAGAACACATGGTGACAGCCAGAATACAACCATCTGAATAGCCCCTCAACTTCTGTAGCTGGAGGGCAGAAATTACACACATAGGAGGTCCAGGCACTTTTCCCATTTCCTGTGCCAATCCCTCTCCATCACTCACACCCATGGCCTCATAGCTCCCTGTGATCAGCAAACAGAAGGAAAGAAGCTAGTCCTGAATATGTTGGTAAGGTTGCAAAGGGACAGCTGCCTATCTTCCCAAGCAACTGCCAAAATCTGCGACTAACACTAAGCTCCTGAAATTCCCTGGGGATCCAGGAGGCTAGTGGATTCCATAGGACCCTTTTCCATCACAGGGGACTGGTGGGACAACACTTTGTCCTCATGGGGATAGATGTGTATTCTGAGTTCGGCTTTGCCCGCCTTACCTTTAGGGTTTCAGTCACCTTTCATGGTCTTAGAGAATCTTGTTCCATCACCATGATCTCCCTATAAATGTGAAATGCCAACAGTCGACACATTTTGTTGCAAAGGAAGTATGAAAATGGGCTCATGCTCCCAGAATTCCTGGTCTTTGCAAGTGGCTCCATCACCAAGGGGCAGCCCCTTGACAGGACTGTGGTAGGATCTGCTGAGGGAGCTCTCACTAGCAAGAGACAGCGCGCTGTGCCTTGGAGCTTGACCCCCAGCACCCCGCGCATAGGCCCACCCCTAGCTCTGTGGGGCAAGAATGTAAGAAGAGGAAGGCGTGCCATAAGTCTACACGTTTTTGTCATTTTTGTTTGCTTTTTTGTAGTCTGAGGGATGGAACCCAGGGCCTGATACAGTCTAGATAAGCACTCTACCAACGAACTACATTCCTAGCCCCGTCTACATATTTTAAAGTGATAAGTCAGGTGAACAGCCAAATAGCCTATGTTCTGCCTTCCTACTTTAATACACTTTCATAATGAACTGGAAATCCAGATGTGAATTCAGAGTTTTTAAATTTCATGAGGCAAGTCAGCCTATGCCGCCGTCGATGGCCCACTCTCTTCCCTGTCTAACCACTGCACGTATCTTTCTGCAAATTTGTATGAACACCCAGACCATCACATTCCAAGCTCCATTCCCATGCCCTGCAAACAGCTGACCTGTGTTCACTCCTTGAACCCAGGGGTGCGCATATTGCTGGTGGTGACACGAAAGTGGTGACTTAGTCCATTTTCTGCTCCTATAACAGAATAACACAGACTGGATAACTTACAAACAATAGAAGTTTTTTGAGCTGGGCACAGTGGCATATGCCTGTAATTCCAGTGACTTGGGAGGGTGAGGCAGGAGGATTTCAAGTTCAAAGCCAGCCTCAGCCACTTAGCAAGGTCCTAAGCAACTTAGTGAGACCCTATCTCAAAACAAAAAATAAAAAAGGGCTGGAGATGTGGCTCAATGGTTAAGCACCCCTGTGTTCAGTACCTAGTATGGAAAAAAAATAGTTTTTTGAGCTCACTGTTCTGGAGGTCAGGAAGTCCAATAGCATGGTGCCAGGATCTGGTGAAGGACTCCGTGCTGTGCCATATGTGGTAGGAGGACAAGTGAGCATGCCTGAGTGGAAATCGGGCTGACCTTTTCTCCTTATCAAGAACCCACTCCCATGATAATGGTATTAATCCATTGCTTAAATATCCCTCAAAAGCCCATGTGTTAAAGGCTGAGTTCCTAGCCTGGTACAATCAGGAGGAGGCAGAAGCTTTAAGAGGTAGGGGAAATGGAGATCTTCAAGTCATGGGAGATAATGACCTTGAAGAGGAGAGGAGGACTTCAGACCCTTTCTTTTCCTCTCTCTTTTGCTTCCTGGTCATAAGGTGAGAATTTTTGCCCTATGAAGCACCACGGTGAACCGTCACAAGCCAAAGCAACAGGGGCCAATTAACAATGGACTGAAACCTCTAAAACTGTGAGCCAAAATAAATATTCTCTGTCTCTGTCTCTGTCTCTCTCTCTCTCTCTCTCTCTTTGTACTGGGGGTTGAACCCAGGGGCACTTAACCACTGACCCACATCTCCAGGCCTTTTTATTTTTTATTTTGAGACGGGGTCTCCCTAAGTTGCTTAGGGCCTAAGTTGCTGAGACTGGCATTGAACTTCCAATCCTCCTGCTTCAACCTCCCAAGTCACAGAGATTACAGGTATATGTCACTACACTTAGTACAGTTTCTCTTTATAAGTCGATTATTTATTAGAATAATGTAAATATAAACATCTATTCACCAGGGCAGAACCCTCATGACCTAATCACTTCTTAAGGTCCCACCTCTTAATACCATCATGATGGCAGTTAAAGTTCAAGGTGTTTTGGCACTTAGGGAGGAGTGCTGTGGAGACTGTGGAAATGGGCAAGGAATTCTAGAGTCCTAGGTACCCAAAAGTACCTAGGCCTGCGGTGCATGGGTTCCCCTCAACCTCTTCTATCCTCATTCCATAGGGGCACTGCCACAGGAGAAATAGCAGGTCCCCTGAAGCACCTGGCCCAAATCAAGGCCCTGTTTGCCTAAGTCTAAGGGCATATGCCTTACACCAGTGGCATGCATGTGTTGTCCTGTCCACTTTGGTCTGAGGGCATAGTTTGGGAAACCAAAGGGTGCAGATTACAGTATCTCTTTCTATTGCACCTAATAGCTGACTGGGATACTTTTTGCTTCCCATCCCTCCAGACCCTCAGTTTGGGGGATATGAAGATTCTGGTGCACAAAGAGGTTTGTTCTCATTGGGACACAAAATCATGGTTTCGGGGGCGGCGTCTGGCCCAGCCATGGCGGACCAGGGCCCGCGGAAGGGCAGCGTCTCGGCGCTCGTGAGCCGCACCAATGGCCTCACCAAGCGGCGGCGCTGGCCAGCGGCCCCGCCAAGCCGGGGGTCGCGGGCGACTCCAGGATGCTGGTCATCAAGAACTTCCGAGACAGGCCGCGTCTGCCGGACAACTACACCCAGGACACGTGGCGGAAGCTGCACGAGGCGGTCAGGGCCATCCAGGGCAGCATGTCCATCAGGTACAACCTGGAGGAGCTGTACCAGTTGCTTTTTGTGGATGCTGTACTTTTCCAAGAGAGGGATCCAGGGAAACACAACTCAGGTTCTGAGGACTCTCTACTCCCAAGCCTGATGTGATTTCCCTGTTGGAGCAAGGGAAAGAACCATGGATGGTTTCGAGGGACATTATGGAAGGATGGTGCCCAAGTATGTAAGAAGTTTGAACAGGTGGGCAGGCAGTGCCTTTAAGAATCAGCTGGTCAGGGAGGCAGAACCTCAGTGGTGTCTACTGAGGCATCTTCCTCAGAGGCCCAGTCAAGGGTGTGGGGAAGCATGCTGTTCATTTGTTATACTTCGTACCTTTTATATGTAAGTATGTATATATGTCTAGATATATGCACACAAAAACACTCTTGTTTGAAATATTTTGTAATAAAAACTACCCAGCTTATGTGAGGCAACCCCCAGTACCATAAAAATAAAAAAAGACAGAACAACTTCAGACTATTAGTGAAACTAATATAGAAATATGTTGGCCATTTAGGATGCTGAGTTAGAAATTTACATATAAGAATAGGTGAGACCAGAGTCAGCAAACTATGTATGGCCTATGGGCCAGTCATGTGTTATGGTAAATAAAATTTTATAGGAACATAGCTACACTTTCACTTAAGTATTGTCCGTGACTGCTTTTGGGCAACAGTGGCCAAACTGAGTAGTTGCAATGAAGCCTGCATGGTTTACAAACCTCAAATATTTTCTTTTTTTTTTTTATTTATTTTTTTTCTTTTATTGTAAACAAATGGGATACATGTTGTTTCTCTGTTTGTACATGGCGTAAAGGCATACCATTTGTGTAATCATAAATTTACATAGAGCAAAAAAAAAAAAAAAAAAACCAAAATCATGGTTTCATTGAATCAGGAAGTCAAAACTGCCTCCTGGGGATTTGGAAAGAGAGATGTGGTGGATGGTAGACAAGTGACCCTCCAAATTGGTCCCCTTGCTTTTGTCTTTCACCTGTACCTGCCTCGCCCTGGTTTTATTGCAGAGGACACTTGAATAGGCTGAGTTGCTGCAGGTTTGGCACCAGTATGATTTGTCCCAAGGCAATGATGGGAGAAAAGGAAGAAAGAGCTTACCTCTGACAGCTCCTTGCCTAGTTTATACACCCAGATGACTGTACTCAGGCCAGGGCTCCTACCCTATGTCACACATGGGCACTGCACTTCCAGGGCTTTTCACTGTCCAATTTTGTGGGTTTTTTTTTTTGTTTTGTTTGTTTTTGTTTTTTCATCAATGGTTAGTTCAGCATATTGGTAAAAATCCAACCCGCACCATAGTTCATTTCAAAATATTTAGCCTGCCCACCTGTTCAAACTTCTTACATACTTGGGCACCATCCTTCCATAATGTCCTCTTTAATTTGTGTATTATTTAGGAGTATGAGTCTCAATTTCCAAACCAAGGAGGGTTTCTAATTGTGTATGTGTGATTTGACCTGCTCTGCACTGTGGGTAGAGAATATGATCTGCAAGATGTCCTCCCCTCCACCCCCAGTGACACTGGGGATTGAACCCAGAGGTGCTCTACTATGGAGTACATCCCTGGCCCTTTTTATTTTTATTTTGAGTCAGGGTCTCACTAAGTTGCTGAGGCTGGTCTTGAACTTGTGATCCTCCCACCTCAGCCTCCTGAGTTGCTGGGATTACAGGCATGTGCCATGACACCTGGCAAGATAACCATTTAAAAAATCATTTGAAGCATCCTTTGTTTCTTTTTTTGTTTTTTTAGTTGTGGATGGACACAATACCTTTATTTTATTTATTCATTTTATGTGGTGCTGAGGATCAAATCCAATGCCTCGCATGTGCGAGGCAAGCCCTCTACCACTGAGTCATGATGCCAGCCTCTCTTTCTCCCCCCACCCCTTTTTGTTGTACTGGGGACTAAACCCAGTTCCTTGTGTATGTAAAATACATGCTGTACCACTGAGCTACAACCCCAGCCCTGATATCTCTATATATTTTTTGGATTCCTTGTAAGTATAATAAATGATTCACTTTCTAATGCTTGCGAATGTGCTTAAGAAGATGTGTATTCTAAGCTGGGTGCAGTGGTGAACACCTGTATTCCCAATGACTTGGGCGACTGAGGCAGAAGGAACACCAATCTCAGCAATTTAGCAAGACCCTAAGTAATTTATTGAGACCCTGTCTCAGGGGGGAAAAAAGAGACTGGTGATGTTGCTCAAAGGTAAAGTGCCCCTGGGTTCAATCCCCAGTACCAAAAAAAAGAATGTGTATCCTGGGCTAAGGGTAGGGCTAGAAGACTGTGAAGACCCTGAAGCAGAGGGACCCTGTGCGGCGTAGGGTAGAAGCCTTAGCCGGAGGACAGTCATCTGGGTGTGTGAACCATGAGAGAAGTGGTCGGAATTATGCTCTTCCTTCTCTGCTACAACTGTCTTGGGCCAAACAGTGCTGGCCCCAGACCAACTCAGCTGGTTCTGAGTTCCATCCTTAGTGCTGCAAAACAAAAAAATCTCCAACTTGCAAATTTCTCAATTTCTCCTTATAATTCCATTTTTTGAGGTTCTGTTTTAAGGGGACAGATGATTTCCTGATTCTTATGAGTGTTCATTTTATCATTCTAAAATATTACTGTTATTCTTAATCATCATTGTCTAAATTTTTATTTTTCTGATTTGAGTATTGCTTTATTAACGTCAATGATTTGTCTAGTAAGTATTTTCCATACTTTGATGTTTAATCTGTGTGCTTTTTGCTTTGTTTTTTGTTGTTAGGCGTGCTTTACAAAGATCATATAGCCCATTTAAAAAATCCAAATTGATGGACTACCTTTTTTTTTTTTTTTCTGGGGAAGTGGGCTGATGGGGTCACCCAGTGTTGCCCAGGCTGGCCTGGAACTCTTTGGCTCGAACAATTCTTCTGTCTCAGTCTCCCAAATAGCTGGGACTACAGGTATACACACCATGCTTTGGCTGATGGACTGTCTTTTATATATATATATTTCTCAGTACCAGGGATTGAACCCAGAGGAGCTCAACCACTTAGCCATATCCCCAACCCTTTTTATATTTTATTTTGAGACAGTTGTCCAGGTCTCACTATGTTGCTCAGTGCCTCGATAAGTTGCTGAGGCCGGCTTTGAACTTGTGATCCTCCTGCCACAGCCTTCTGAGCTGTTGGGATTACAGGCATGCAACACCATGCCCAGCTGGAACTGTCTTTTGTATGAATTTAGTCCACCCATATTTGTCACCATTTTTATTATGGTTGACATATTTTAGCATCTTATTTGAAGTTTTCTTATACCTATGCTTTTTACTTCCCCACTCCCTGTAGTTTTTCTGTATTCTATTGAATTAATAAAAATTTTTCCATTTCCCTATTCTCTATTGGTTTGAAAGATATGCATGTATTTCTATATTGTTAATTATTACTCTTACACTTAAAATTTTTTTTTTTAGTTGTTGACGAACCTTTATTTTATTCATTTATTTATATGTGGTGCTGAGAATCAAACCCAGTGCCTCACACATACCAGGTAAGCTCTCTACTACTGAGCCACAACCCCAGCCCCACCCTTACATTTTTTACCATAATATACTTATCCTTATAGTTTTTCCATCAAAGAAGCTTTTCTTCTTAGCTCTTTTTAAAAAATTTCGTTCCCAACTTTCCCTTTCCATATTTTATGCTCTTGTTTTCTAATGTTTAAGTTTACAAATATTTATATTAAAATTTTGTTTAGATTTTTAGGCACACCCAAATTAGTCATTATTTATAATCTATAATAATTCACAGCAGTCCCCTTTTCCATGATTTTAGTTTCCTGCTGTCAACAGCTGTTGGAAAACATTAAATGGAGAATTCCAGAAATAAATAATCCTTGTCTTCAATTGTGTGTTATTGTGAGCAATGTGATGAACTCTCACACTGTCCTGCCTGTAAGTTATAGACATTCAAGTTAAGGCCCAGTATTCTTACTTTCAGAGTGGCAAGACTGCCTTGCTGGATGTTTAAGATCAAGATTAACACAAAAGGGTCAAGTAAACTAGTATTTGACTTGCCCTCTGAGTCAGCCTGAACCCAGGGAATGGGAGAGCATCTCTAAGGAGTTTTGCAACTCTGGGCCACATGACCTCCCAATCAAGGAGATTAACGAGACCACTGGAGAACAGAAAGCCAATCAGTGTACCTGCTGCAAAGAGGAGGGTCATTGGAAAAGGGAGACATTCCTGATGCTTCTAAGGGAGACATTCCTGATGCTTCTAAGGGAGACCACTGGAGAACAGAAAGCCAATCAGTGTACCTGCTGCAAAGAGGAGGGTCACTGGAAAAGGGAGACATTCCTGATGCTTCTAAGGGAAATCACCTCATCAAGGAGACCCTACCTAGCAAATGGCACTAAAAGAGCTAAGAAACTGCTCTTGAGTTCCCCAAGAGTGACCCCTGTGGGAACTCAGTTGACTCATGTAAACCAATTAGAAGTGGTAAGAGACAGGGTTAAACAGCTCCATGACCACCTGAAATATGGAAAATAGATCTGACTTAAGAGCCTTTTTCGAATCTCAAGCAGTGATTTTCAATATGTTTCAAAATGCTACCCATCTTAATATTTCCTTTCATAAGGAATTCTATTCCACAGCATGTGTATTAAATGCCTATGTTTTATTGTCTGGACTTATTCAAGTACAATATGATGCCTCACAAAACATATGTTAAATGTGAAAACTGTATGTTACAACACTGTATCAATCAGCATATATGATGAAGTTCAGGACAAATTGTTATAATTCTCAAAAGGCCAGTAGCCTCCTGGCTCCCTGTAAAAGTACTAAATGTTTTATCTGAGGGCTAATAACTGACATTGTTGTCACAGCTGGGATAATGGCCTCTGTTATCTACTGCACTGATGTCTTTGCACCAGCAGGCACCAAAACTCATTTCCTTCAACACTTTCAAAAATTTTACTGAGAACTGGCAAACTCAAGTACATATTGATCCTTTTCATAACACCTTTTTGGATGTGTTAAAATTACAATCTCAGGTTCTGGTCCTGGCCAATGCAAAAACACCTACTTTTAATAGTGAAGAAGTTTGAGACAGTTTACCTGAAGGAATTTCTTCTCTTAACCTTTTAAAATACTTTCCTACACACGTAGCTGGGTTGCTGGCTATAACTGTACGGTAAACTTTATCTCAGTTCTTGTTTTGCATAGTTTGTTAAGCAGGATAGAGATGGTTCAAACATCAGGAAATTATGGTTTCAACGTTAATTATGCTTGCTATGCTTCAGAGGACCCGGACTCCTGAAATCATGGAGAGTGCACCCGAAATTTAAAAGGGGCACATGGCCTTAATTAAGAAAAATAGGGTCCCAACTATGTTACCTGCTATGTTCTTGAGGTGTATGATTTCTGGCATTTTAGAAGAACATGCTCTGTTTTGACATGGAAAATTGTCTTCCTAGCACTAGCAAATTAACTAATGCCCACCGTGAAAGAATGGACATTTTTTTAAGCTGTCTGTTTTATCTCAACTCCCTAAGGTTTCCCTCCCAGTAATGGGAATAAAGCCCCAAACAGAGAATAAAAAACACCTACTTTTTTACCTGTTCCAGGAAACAGCCCCAAACAGAGAATAAAAGAGTAAATTGAGCCAGATAGCTAGATAGTGCTCAAACAGTAGGATTACCAGAAACTATTGACCAGAATCTACACCTGTTGTAAAACATTGTGAAACATGTTGTCAGCAAACCCAGACCCCCTTTGAAATTTCCTGGCAGCTTTGTTCCCCCTTTTCCCCCTTTCATGTGCGACCCCTCCCGATGTGTGGTTTCTGCCTTTATAAACCTACAAGATTTTCTGCTAGGGACTCGACTCCTGGAGTTGGGTCCCAGCGTGCTGGAATAAACACCTCTTGCGGTTTGCATCAAGTGACGCCTCCTGCGGTTGATTGGGGTTGCCGTCCATCCATGGGACAGAGTTGGGGTTTCCTTTTTGGGGGCCTTACAACTGTTAATACAATAACCTTTCTTCTCCCAGAAATAGTTTCTTAATGAGGTAACCTGCCCAACTCAAACTGCCTCCCAGAACACACCTCTACCACAATTGCATCCTGACTTTCTGAAACCACAAAAGGAGAACTTCACCTATGATGACCTCAAGGCTCCTCCCCACACACCCTCCCTGCCAGGGTCTCCATGCTGTATTCCAGAACTCTGAAAGGAGGGTCCCCCCACTTCACCCCTTCTCAGCTCAAAGCAGCCAGATCCGACCTGACGTCCCAACTCTTTCTCTCCTTTCAGAGTCTCATATGAAGGGTTATGGAAAATAATATTCCTGCAACATAGCCTCCGAAGAAAAGTGGAGAGAGGTGCGGCTAGGGAGGAGGGAAGGGAAACTAACCAAGGAACAATGGGCCCTGGGGGAAAGGGGCGGAGATTGAATACTGGGCCCTAAACCATGACTTCCCCCATGGCAATTTAGTCCTAAACCCAAGCACAGCAAATACCAATGGGCGAGATTTGAGTACTCATCCCTCCGGATGTGGACTCTTATCTCCCCAGACAGCAATGAGTTTCAAACTTTTTACAACCACCCTCCTAAGTTAAAGTTTTAACCTGTCCGACTAGCTCCTGACCGTCAAAACTGCATGTACACGGCTTGCAATGATTACATCATTGTACCCTATAAAACCCAAATCCCCTCTGTAACTGAGGGCCATTTTCGCAGCTGGAAAGTGGACTCCCAACGGCGATCGAGTCTGCAAAGGAATAAAGCCTTCTCTGAATCCACTACCTCCCTACCTTTTGCGCTTATGCTGCCCCAGCCTGCGTGGAAAGTGAATCTTCCCTTTGTCCAGTGAAGCCACAGTGTATATGCTACCTAGCTGTTAGTCACTTAGCCATCTCATCAATCAATTTGTCTAATTACGGCCAGTTTGTGTGACAATGCCTACAGCCTTCCTCTTATCTAGTGGGCATTGTGTCCTCTCACAGAATCACAGGGTGACTGCAGTGCCCGGAAGTTATTTTGAGACAGCCCACATTCACATAATTTTGCTACCGTGTATGGTTATACTTGGTCTATCATTAGCACTGCACTCTTTCTGCACCTACCTTGTAAATGAAACTTTATCATAGGTATTTTTATATAGACAGAAACAGTGTATATAGGGTTCAGTGCTAGCCACAGTCTCAGGCATCCATTGGGGATCTTGAAATGTGTCCCCCACAGATAAGGGGGGAATTACTGTGCCAGTTTATTTTATTTATTTATTTTACTTCTGTGCCTACTATTTATCATTGTATTTCACGAAGTTCCTTTTGGATTTATTTTCCTTCACTTAAGTACTTCTTTTAGTAGGTATTTCAGAGGGAATCTGGAAGTCAAAAAAAAAAAAAAAAAAAAAAAAGCCCTCTTACATTTCTAAGTCTGAAAATGCCTATTTCACCCCATCTTTAAAGTTAAGTAGAAGATTATAGACTGACAGTTATTTTCTGCAGCACTTTGAAAATACCATTTCATTGTCTTCTGACATCAATTGCTGCTAATAGGCAGTGGTTGCGACTGCATATTGTTATTGTTAAAATTCATTAGTATTTCCCTTTCTCTGGTGAGGTGTTTTATTTAATCATTGATCTTCTATTGTTTCACTATGACATATTGATTTGTTTTTATTTATCCTGTTCAGAATTCAGTATGCGCTTTTTGAACTGAGGGTGCATATGCCTTTTCTCAGTTCTGGAACATGCTTAGCAATTAACTCTGAATATTGTGACTCTCTGCTGTGGTTTGGGTGTCCCTTCAGGGTCCATGGTTATTGAAAGTTCGGTTTGTGGGCGTTGATAGTGGAAGGTGGAGCCTAGTAGGAGGTCCTTGGGTGACTTGGGGCTTGCTCTTGGAAGGTAGTTCTCTTGTGGCTCTTTGAATTCTTGGAAAAGGGCAAGTCTGGCCCCTTCCATTCTATCTGCTTCCTGACTTAGGATATGCCTGCTTTTTTCTGCACACTCTTGCCATTGCTATCTACCATTTGCCATGAAGCCCTCACAAGAGTTCAACTGATGCAGGCACCATGACCTTGAACTCCTAAACTGGGAGCTAAATAAACCTTTTCCTATTTATGAAGTTAGCTTCCACAGATATTTTGTAGTAATACAAACCTGACTAATACACTCTATTATTGCTATTCTTTTATATTGGAACATCCCTTACATGTCTTCTGGAACTTCTCATTTAATTTTCATTCCTCACCAAGTGTGGTGAGTGGGACTCACCTGTAATCCCAGAGACTTGGGAAGCTGAGGTAGCAGGATCACAAGTACAAGGTTAATCTCAGCAATTTAGCAAGACATTGTCTCAAAATTAACAACAACAACAAGATAAAAATTTAAAAGGACTGAGGATGTAGCTCAGTGGTAAGACACCTACAGTTTTAACCCTCAGTACCAAAAAAAAAAAATTCTATGCATTTTAACCTATATTTACTTTTTTTTGGATACTGGGGATTGAATCAGGGGCACTTTACCACATCCCCAGCCTTTTAAATTTTTATTTTTTATTTTGAGACAGGGTCTTGCTAAGTTTCTTAGGGCATGGCTAAGTTACTGAGGCTGGCCTGGAACTTGTGCTGTTCCTGTCTCAGCCTCCCAAGTTACTGGGATGACAGGCATGTGTCACCATGCTCAGTTATTTTTGCATTAAAAAAAAAAATCAAGTTCTTTAATTTGCCATGCAGCATTCTGGTTAATTTCTTCTGATGTATTCCAGTTCATGGAATCTTTCGTTGGCTAAGTTCAAATTGTTTTTTATATTTCTACTGGTTTCATCTTAATGATATTTTTTCACTTATAGACTTTCCATTTGAATCTTTTTCATATCTTTCTGTTGTGAATTGTTTTTCCATAATGCTCCAATTTTGTTTTATCAATTTCTTCTTTTCAATTTTTTGAAAGTGAAAATATACTCTAAAATATATTCCAGATTGTTTTACTAGCTTTAGTTCACAATTTGTTACATTTGCTAATTATTTCTTATGGCATTGTGTTTCCTCATATGCTTCATAATTTTTATTTATGAGTTCATCTTGGCTGGGTATCTGAATGTTTCTTCTAGTGGAAGTCCTGTGAATATCCTGTTATAAATATGTTCTTAGTGTATCTTTTTATGGTTGTCTCTTATAAAGGATCTGCCAGTTCTGAGTCAGTTTTACATTAATTTGACAGTTTTGGGAGTTTCACAGATAAACAGTGTGCATATAGCCTGTGAGAGCAGCCAAGATATTTATATAGTTGGTTTTATAGAAAAAGGGTAAACTTTCAATAAAGTCTCAAATGCAAGCCCTGTTTTGGGCAAAACATAGGCAGTTCTTAGGGAAATTAGAGTGGGCTTCTACCCTGAGGTGCATATATCCCCTGGTCCAAGGACAGTCTTTTCTTAGGTGGCAGGGACTGGGGATGCCTTCTAATCTCCATTCTCTTCTTCTCTCTTCACAAGAGAATCTCAATTGTATTCAGGATATCAATAAGACCAGATAAAAAAGAACCACACTTCCCAGCCTATCTTGAAGCCAGGGCCCGGCTCCTAACACAATTCTGGCCAATGAGATGTCAGTGGGAGCCAGCGGATTGTTGAGGCTGGCTCAATTGGCTATCTCAGCTTTTTAAAATTTTTAATTTTTTTTTTTTTTTTTTGTATTTGGGATTGAACCAGGGGTGCTTTTCCACCAAGTCACATCCCCAGCCCTTTTGCCTTTTTTTAATTTTGAGACGGGGTCTCCTTAAGTTGCTTATGGCCTTACTAAATTGCTGAGCTTGACCTGGGACATATTGTGATTCTCCAGCCTCAGCCTCTCCGGGATTACCTCTGGGTGATCTCTGGGATTACCGGAGTGCACACTGCATTGGGTTTAACCTCGGCCTTTTTTACTGGCCCTTTCTTCCCTCCTCCCCTTTTCTCTGCTAAGAATGTGGGATTGCTTCAATTTAAGCCATGATATAAAAGGATGAAGACTCACCCTAGGAAAAAAGATTGGGGAGCTGGAGGGACCGAAACAGACCCCTTTTGAAATTAAAAACTCCTACCAGGTACAGTGGCCCATGCCTGTGATCCCAGCGACTTAGGAGTCTGAAGCAAGAGGATTATAAATTTGAAGCCGGCCTCAGCAACCTTTTTTGTTTTTTTGAGGGGGTATCGGGGATTGAACTCAGGAACACTCAACCACTGGGCCACACCCCCAGCCCTATTTTGTTTTATTTAGAGACAGGGTCTCACTGAGTTGCTTAGCGCCTCGCTTTTTGCTGAGGTTGGCTTTGAACTCACATTCCTCCTGCCTCATCCTCCTCAGCTGCTGGGATCACAGGCGTGCACCACCGCGCACCCGCAGCCTCAGCAATTTAGCCAGACTCAGTCTTTTTTTTTTTTTAAAAAAAAAAAAAAAAACAAAAAAAAACAAAAACGTGCGAGAGTTTGCGGGTCGGTGCTGGGGATGTAGCTCATGGGAAGAGCGCCCCCTGGTTCGATCCCCAGTAACACCCCCCCAAAACAAACAAACAAACAAACAAACAAACAAAAATTTCCAAAATGTTTTAACTTTCGAACTTCCTCATACTGAGAATGGAGGCTGAGGGCCTGTCCCCAGCCCTGACTGCAGCCCAGGAACCTGAGACTGTGACGAATACGGTCTAGCCAAATCTACACTTGTACATTTCCTGTCCTCTGTCCCACTGTGCCGCCTCTCATAAACACTTTCCACTCCCTGAGTCCCGGAAGATGAACGAAAAAGGTCTCCTCTATCTTTTTCAAAGTCAACTTTGAATAAAACTGCTGCCTTGCCTACCTGCCTCCCAGAATTTTAGTGGAGCGTGACCAGCGGTAAGCTTTCCCTGCCGGGTCTCAGTTTGGGGATGCTAGCGGGGGACTCTGCCCGGGGCCGCGATCTCTAAGGAACAGGGGCTGGACCACGCACAGCTAGCTGAACCTCCACTGGGAGCTGCAGGGGAAAACACGAGCGGCTGCTCAGATCCCGTCCCCCCACCCTGCTTCCTTCTCTGTACCATCAACTACCTGTCGATGAGGAAGAAGGTTTTGTGTGGGGATCTGCGGGTTCCCCTGAGTGTCGCGGCAGAGGCACTACAGATTTTCTCTCTCCTATTTGAGGCTAAGGTAACCTTTTTTGGACCTTGAATGGGTCATTTTGCAGTACTGGGTGAGGTGGGGTAAGAATCTCTCTCTCTCTCTCTCTCTCTCTCTCTCTCTCTCTCTCTCTCTCTCTCTCTCTCTCTCTCTCTCTCTCTCTCTCTCTCTCTCTCTCTCCCCCGTCTCTCCTCTCTTTCTTTCTCTCTCTCTCTTCTGTCTGGGGCTTGAATAAGCCATTTGGTTTGCGGGTACAGGTCGGTATAAGGTAAAATTCAGAGCGCTAACATTTCTGGCAATTTTGTTGATCTGGTCATTTGGAGCGTTTGATTGATTTTGCTCTTACAAAAAAAATTAATACAACGTAGTCTGTATGTCTAAAAGTGCATTCTGGTTTAACACAACGGCTTTATGTGTTTATTAGCTTGACGATTGGCTGAACAGGCTAAATTTTAATGACTGCAGCAACAGATTTATCTGCATAGATAGGCAATTCTATTTTCTCAAGAATGGTCCTTGCTTCAGTCATCAGATGAGCCTCTATCAAAAATTGGACAAACTTTATCTGCAATCGCTTTATTTTGAGCTTAAGGCTTTTTCCCCCCTCTGGTGAATTCACCTTTTATTCTGCGTGTTTAAATTATACATTTTGTTTTGTCTGATTAAAAACTCCTCATTTTCTATTGCCAGGCGCGGTGGTGCTCACCTGTATTCCCCTGCGGCTTGGGAGACTGAAGCAGGAGGAGTTCAAAGCCAGCCTCTGCAAAAGTGATCGCTAGGCAACTCAGTGAGATCCTGTCTCTAAATAAAATACAAAATAGGGCTGGGGATGTGGCTCAGTGGTCGAGTGCCCTGAGTTCAATCCCTGGTAACAAAACAACCAAAAACAAACAAACAAACAAAACAAAAAACAAACTTCATTTTCTCTGTCTACTCGAGGGTTGTTTCTCTCTCTTTCTCTCTCTGAAAAACTGGTTATTTAAGGTTTGCTGATCTGAATCTTCCAGATGTAATTTTTCTACCTAGCCTCAAATAAGGATTTTACCTTCGTAAATGTAAATTTAAGATTTCAAGACTGCTTAGGGTGATATCAGATCAACAGTCTGACTTTTAACCAGCAAATGAATCAGTCATAACTTTCTTATGTTCATATATGAAAATACCACCGGTTAAACTCCACATCATGTACAATTACAAGAACGGGATCCTAATTAGAATAAGTTATACTCGACGTATGTATGTCAAAATACACTCTATTGCCATGTATATTTAAAAAGAACAAATTTTAAAAAAAAAGTGGCAAAATGATAAATCTAAGCTTTGAAATTGTCTTGTGTGTGCCTATACGTCTATATACTTACAAATTGTTTGTTTTGCATGGTACCAAATTGGCTTATAAAAAAAGTAATCACATAACTTAAAACTTAAGTCAGCCTTAATGACTTTCTAATCCACATAACTTTAGTAAATCTGTGACAAGTTAATTTTAATTTGTTGGTAATAAGGATGTCTTCAAAAATTGGTAAAAACAGGCTTTTCACACCTCAAATATGTTTCGTTTTTTGATAAATGTGTAATTCTTATACCTATATGTGATATTCATTGTTTACCTGAGATATTAATTTTTCAATATATTTGGAAATTCACAAGTGAGTCTATGCACTAAAATGCCTAGACTGAAGTTTGCACTGAGTTCTAAAATGGTTTATAAGAAATGTTATTAAAAACATATTGGCAGAATTCTTTTTAAAAATTTTTTTAGATGTTGATGGACCTTTAATTAATTAATTTATTTATATGTGGTGCTGAGAATCAAACCCAGGGCCTCATACATACTAGGCAAGATGATTTTAAAATGCTAATGACCTACATACGGATGGTTTCTGTTTCTGATTTCTGGAATAGCATAAGTTTATACACATATATGTGTAGATATATAATTGATCATAAATTCTAGAGTACTTTCAAAAATTAATTATCATTCTATCTATACCTTCATTCAGTAACCTAAATGTCATGTGCATTTCCAGAATTAAAAAAAATAATTTTTTTAGTTGTATGTGGACACAATACCTTTATTTTTTTTAATTTTTTTATTTTATTTTATTTTATTGTAAACAAATGGGATACATGTTGTTTCTCTGTTTGTACATGGCGTAAAGGCATACAATACCTTTATTTTTGTTTATTTATTTTTATGTGGTGCTGAGGATCGAACCCAATACCTCACAAGTTCTAGGCAAGTGCTCCACCACTGAGCTACAACCCCAGCTCACTTCTAGAATTTTGATTGTTATTTTCTTTATATTGGGTATAAGAGAAATTTAATGTTTTATAAGCTTTTAGACATTAGCTTTTAAAACTAGTTTGTCATTTTTATTTTCTTTATTCCCTTGTTAAAAAAGGTTCATGTTGATATACAGAGGTCCTAAATTTGCAATGGTTAAAAATAAAGTTGATGCTCATTATCCTTCAAAGAACACAGATTAAAAGCCTGTTCTCATTCTCTGTAAACTAACATTAGTTCCTTTTGTTAACCTGGAATTAAAAGTGAGTTTATGGGCTGGGGTTGTGGCTCAGTGGTAGAGCGCTTGCCTAGCACTTGTGAGACCCTGGATTCAATCCTCAGCACCACATAAAAATAAAATAAAGTTTTTCTAAAAAGTGAGTTTATATGATGTTCCTTATAGAGTAACTCAGACACTTTGCATTTATGACTTCTGTACAAACTACCTGGCTTTTATTTTTTTAACCAGCAAAATGCTTCACTGCTTTCTTCTAATATTCCTTGAAACTGTTAAATGGATCGTATGCTATGTCTAATGTTAAAAAAATCTAGTTTGTTTTGATTGAATTTTGTAGAACATTTTTCACTAAAAAATAGATTTTTTTTCATATTAATGTAGATCTATCTTTCTAATATGTCACCATACCTTTTTTTTTTAAAGGATCTACATTATTTTAAATGTCTTTTATTTTCTCAATTTTTAATTACCTAAAGACATAAGATGGTGCTAAGCTTTGGGGTTTTGATTAATGGTTAAATTCTAGAAAAACGTTAAGTAACTTTAAAAATACATTAATAGGTAGAATCCAACAGTTTGGCAATAACTGGCCTGCTCTTAGCAAAGTTTACAAAGATACTGACTTAAAGAACAAAGATTTTATGTTTTATCAAGATAATTTCCCATGTTTTCTGATTTTGGTTGCTTAAAAGATAAACTAAATCCTATAAGAGTTATGGTTTATTCAAATATTTTTTCTAAAGTCTTTTTTTGGTTTATAGCTCTGTTTAGATAAACTACTATTTTTACAATAATTGGTGTTTTCTGGATATAAATACTCTAAACCTTTAAGAAGCCTGGTAGTTCGAATGTAATGCTGTAAATCATGCTTGTTGACTTAACATATTGTAGAAGTAACTAAATGGTTTCGCTGAGTTGCTAAGCTATGTAACAATAATACCTTAAACGTTTATAGTTATTTTAGATATCATGAGCAATGTCTGTGTAGTTCATAAGAGTCAATCCTGCTTTATTCATCCTCTATCTCAAGATGAATTTAAGGCCAAAGATTTTGGCATGTGTGTAAGATTGGTTATTTTTAAAAGGTGTTCTCAGTTATATTATTTGCATTGTGACTTAGTTTACAAAATACACTTGAGTAAATATAATGTTCTCTTTTTTTTTTTTTGGTACCAGGGATTGATTGAACTCAGGGGCACTCAACCACTGAACCACATCCCCAGCCCTATTTTGTATTCTATTTAGAGACAGGGTCTCAGTGATTTGCTCAGTGCCTTGCATTTACTGAGGCTGGCTTTGAACTCTCCATCCTCCTGCCTCAGCCTCCCAAGTTCCTTACATTACAGGCGTGCACCACAGCATATGGCTATATATACATGTTCTTAATAAGTGGACTGACATTAATTCCTGTAGACTGTTCAAGGTCTTTGTAGTTCTTTGGAATGTACCTCAATTTTTTTTTGTTTGTTTGTATTTTTACTTCTGGGGATGGAACCCAGGGGCACTTAACCACTGAGCCACATCCCCAGTTCTTTTCATTTTTTAAAATTTTGAGATAGGGTCCCACTAAGTTGCTTAGGGCCTCATTAATTTGCTGAGGTGGTCTGGAATTCGGAATCCTCCTGTGCCGCCACCGCACCCAGATGTACCTCAATTTCTAAAGGTACAATTTCTACACCAATAAAATGTGGTGTTTGAACTTTCTACCCAGACAGCAGTAACACTGATTTGCATAAGAAGGACTCTAGCTAACAGGCTCTCTTTAGTGAAAATCTAACAGAAGTACTTTTATGGACAAATTGGTTTTCTTTGATTAGATAAAAATGATAGAATTAAAGAGACTATGCTTATTAGCTCAAATCTACCATACAGATTGGATCACTTTGCTTTTATTAATGTTTTGTATTTTTCTGGCCTATGAACTAATCTTTCTAAAAACCTATTGCTTAAAATTGGCTAAAGGAGGGTCTTCAAACCCTGACTGTTGCTTTTCCTCTGATGCAGGACCAAAGAGATCAAAGAATGGGAGAAGGCTCTTGGCCAGGAGATCAAAAGGCCTGGCAAACATCAGCAGTGTCTTCGAGAAAACTCTGCAGACACCATCGGGTTGTGGAATCACCAGGAGTGGCTTGTCATTTCCATAACAGCCCAGGAGATTATGGAGAGTTCTTACCTAAAGGAACGCTGAAGTCCTCCCCATAGGTAGGGTTGTTAAATATTTCAGACTTTGCCTCTTTCAGGAATAAGCACCCAACTCCTTATGTTCAGGTCCTTGATGGGATCTATTCGCCTAGCCAACAAAAAGCTGCCAGCCAGATGGCATGAAGCCCCAAGTCCCTCAAGACTGAGGGATGAATTAAACAGGGAGGATTTCAAACAGACCCTTCTTGAAATTAATAGCTCCGAATTGCTTAAACTTTTGAACTCCCTCATACTGAGAATGGAGGCTGAGAGGATGTCCCTTGGCCCTGATGCCCCCCCCCAGGAATCTGAGACTGACATGATTCTGATGGACAAGGTCTAGCCAAATCTAGATATGTATATTTCCTGCTTTCTATCCCTCCCTGCCTCCTCTTCTCATAAAAGCTTTCCACACCCAGAAGACAGAGATTTGAGAAAGAAAAAGATCTCTTTCTCAAAGTTGGCTTTGAATAAAACCTGTCCCCTTGCAACCTCCCAGAGTTTCAGTGGAGCCAGAGCAGAGGGGCAGTAAAGCTTTTCCTCCCGGGTTTCAGAATCTGAATCCCTGATGTTATAAAACTGCTATCCTAGCTCTGGATTACCTTTCTCTGGATTTTTTGTTACATGAGATAAATAAAACTTCTAATTCATTCAAACCACATTTTTTGCAAATCTCTGTTAATTACAGAAGATCTCAATTCCTAACATATCAGTATATTTTATTCCTGCTGCCTATATGTAGAATGCTTAGCTGGGGCTCAGGGACCCTTTATTTTATTTTTTTGGTACTGAGTATTGAACCCAGGGGTGCTTAACCACTGAGTCACATCCTCAGCCCTTCTTATATTTTATTTAGAGACAGGGTCTCACTAAATTGCTTACAGCTTTGCTCTGTTGCTGAGGCTGACTTTGAATTTGCAATCCTCCTGCCTCAGCCTCCCAAACTGCTGGGAGCCATTGTGCCTGGCTTATTTTTTCTTTTTGAGACAGGGTCTGGCTAAGTTGCTTGGGGGTCCTGAGGATGTGTGTGTAAGCTGAGACAGGGCATATACAAGACTAAATAGAGGCACAGATGAGACCTGGCTAATTTTTTGCAGATAAAAAGATGTGGTCAGAAGTTCCCAGAGATTTTCCTATGACTAAATCTGAACAATTCACAACTCAGCTCTAGTTCACCATCTGGTTCTTCTGCTACTCCCAGGCCTGGGCCCTCACAACATTGCTCCAGGTACCCAACCAATGTTGTGGGGCGCAACTTAAGAACAGACTGATCACCACTGATCTGAGAGTCTTTATTAGCCAACTGACCATGCCCAAAATTGCTACTGGGAGAACAGCCCCGACCATAGGGTTGCAAGAGCTTCTATACCATAAATAAAGCATGTTGGTGTCCGTTGCTATGATTCCAAACTACAAACTTCATGAGATCGAAAATCATAAGCAGAAGGGGAAGTGGGTCAAAACGACCTTAGTTGGGTACAAGTTGAAGAATGGTTACTAACATCTATACAATCGTTGCTGACAGGGTACATTGTCCACGAAAAATAGGCACTAAAAAGAGAACATTTTTACATTAAATAAGACTTGCCATTTTGTGTTGCCAAACCTGCTATGCTAAACAACCATTGGTGGGAACAGGGCGGGGTGTTCCCATGGGAGAAGCGTTTCCTACATACCATGGAGTCTCAGGGTAAAATGGAGTCTGTTTAGTCATTGCCCATATAGCCTGGTCTATAACATTTCCATGGAGTCAAATGTGTCAGCCCTGTCACACCAAATCCTATGGTTTCAGATTCCCTGAGATTTAAGTAGTGACATCTGGTTGGATGAAGCACCTTTGTAAATTGTGAAGGTAGAAAATATGCTCACGAAGAACTGCAAACTCAACACACTTGTTACCTGGCTACCTGAATTCTCACTGAATTATTACCTATAATGTAGATTCAACTGTGTGGTATTCTCAGGGAAGTCAGTTTATGGGCAGACAATGCCATTAGATGTGCGTGGGGTGGGAGGTCATTTTTTTCCTTGGCACGCTGGCACTAGGAAAGTTGGAAGCCAATGGGGGTATCACTGGGTAATAGCTGAAGGGTTCCAAGCATGGATAAAAGCTGCCAGTGCTTTGGTGGTAACTCTGACTGGTTCATCTGTCACCATGTTTTCCTTTATGAGCCTTAGAAGGAGGAGGCCAGGTTCAGGCAATGAAAACCAGCCCTCCTCAAACATCTCTGCCTTGGCTCTGTGTCTGGGCCTGTGCTACAAAGCACAACAGAACCACTGAAATGAGCCTTGGTGCTGAGACACCAAAAGAAGTTCTTACGCATGTCCAGGGACTGTGAGTAGAACCTAGAGGTGGTGGTAAATGGAGAGTTGAAGATTTATGGATGGAGTGGATATTTAATAAGTATTTCAAATTCTGGCAAGGGTCCTGAAATTCATGGGCATGATGACATAAAGACCGTGTGGTCCCATGACATAGGATGGTAGGCATGTGAGGGGGTGGCAGGCACCTGTTGGATGTTATGATTCGTTCAGATTGGGTAACAGAGCCAAACAGAAGGGGGCACAAGGGTAACCCCATATTAAATTTCATGTGGCTGCTTACTGCAGGGTAGACTAGAAGATCTGATATCACTGAGCTGTGTCAAGAAGAGGAAAGCACTGATACCAATGAGCACTAGTCATCTCTGACACAAGGATCATAACCTACAGTGGTATTTAATATCCTTCTTTGGTCATAGAAACCCTCTTTATGGCTAGACAGACAAGTCAAGCTCACGTATATGAAGGACCCTTTTTTATGAAGCTGATTTAATTCTCCCTCCTAATTTTTTATGAACAGGCTACACAGATTAGAGAAATATCACTTAGAGCCATGCTAGCTTGGGGTTGCAAAAATGGAATTAATGTAGAAATAAAAAATATAGATCACTTTGCTGTGCAATATGGCTGAAACTACTGCTGACTGGGAACTCCTGGGTTGGTGCCAGGGTGGAATAAGAAATCAGAGACTGTTGGATGGGATTTCAAAATTGAATAATGAAATCTTACTGTTTTCAGAAGCGTAGGAAACTTTGCTCATGTTCATAAGCATTGACCACTGGGAATTTATGGTTCTGAATTTTAATCCAGGAAATAAAAGGATACCCATGCATGGAAAACTAAAACAAAATCCAGTTACCTGCAGTTCCAGATGGTGGTACCCGGATCAAAACATTGTGATGTTAATACTTGAAGTCATCTCTCATGAGGTCAGACCCTCATGAGATCTCAAATTCTGGTATGAAAATACTGTAAAATTCCAAAAGCTGCCAGGTGCAGTGGTGCATGCCTATAATCCCAGCCGCTCAGGAGGCTGCGGCAGAAGGATTGTGAATTCAAAGCCAGCCTCAGCAACTTAGTGAGGTCCTCAGCAACTCAGTGAGGGCTAGGGATGTGCCTCAGTGATTGAGCATCCCCGGGTTCAATTCCTGGTACAAAAAAAAAAATTCCAAAAGCTGGCAAGTTCTTCTTCCTAGAACCTTCCATTGCTAAGCTACAGGAAGAGGAGAAATGGAAAAAGAGTCTTAAGAAAATCATTGGTCAACAGCTTTCTCAACGGACTGCTTTTTGAGGCCATGACTGTCTCATGGGAAGGGCATGGTGCATCAGGCTACCATTGTTATGACAGTGCTGTGTGACCACCCACCCCACTCTCGGTGGGCGACAGCAGTAAGCCTTCACACACATGCTCACAGGTTGGCCAGAGCAACTCGGCTCCATGTTACACTTCTTCCAGAATCAGGGCCTTTTCTTCCCCATGACCATGTATGTAGCATGGACAAAGCTAACAGAAACATGCAGTGCCTCTGAAGTCCTGGGTTCCTTTGGGCACACTGTCACTTCTTCCCCCACTGCACTGGCTAACACAAGTCATACGACCAATCCCTGCACCCATGGAGTGGGGTGCACAGGCCACTAATGGGAGATGCTGCAAAGTCACATCACAGGAGGCACAGGTCCAAGGAAGGGTGAATAACCAGGAACAATGATGCCACCACCTAGGTGGTATGTTTATTGGCAGCTGAGCGTGAAGAGATGTGTATGATCCAATTCTCTAGAGCTGGCTTGCCGGGAACTGCCAAGAGGTTGAGAAGATGAAAACAGGAGGGACGGTTAGACTAAACCACACGACGATCTCGGTGACCTAAGCAAACAGCGTTTGTGACCCGGTGGAGTGGAAACCTCACGGGGAGAGGAGGACTGTGTAGGGGGAGGTGGGTGGGAATGAGGACAGACAGCCCTGTGGGGAAATCTGGCTGTGAAGGGAGGAACAACCGTAGCTGAAGCAAGAACTGGGAGGGTTTTTTCCTTTTTCAGTGATAGGTGTGAGCGTGTTCGAACCGTGCCTATGAGTCGAGTAAAGAGGGAAAGTTGAACATACGGGAAATAAAGAGGGGGTGGATAGGTGAGACCCTGACCAGGGTGCAGGGAAGGACCCAGGAAGCAGGTAAACTTGCACTGTCAGTAGGAGAGGGGCCTCACCACTCTCCACTCATAATGAAATTTGAGAGGACCCCAGCTCCCCTATCTCTTTCACAGAAGGTACAGGTATGCAGAGTCCCTCCTCCTGTCCTGGAGCATCAGCGTGCACCTGAGTGTCCTCTGGACATTCACCTCTATAAAGTTCATGAGAATAGGCTCAGTCATAATTGCACAGAGCCAACCTCGTCTTGTTCCTGTCTTCCAGTAGAGTAGCTATGCCTCTCACCTGGAAATCACCTCCACCTTGTCACGTATATGCATGCATTCTTATCTTTTTGAGTGTTGATGGGAGGTGAAGGCAGAGATTTTAAGAGTCCCTGCCTATTATAGGGAAAGGATTGTAATACAAAGCTGCTCCCGGCCCTTTCCATTGTATCACAAGCTAGCTTGTCAGTCTGAAAGCTGCTCCCCCACCCTTTCCGCTGCAGCCATTTCCCCGCCTCCCAACTACTGTCAGTCTGTGAACATCCTAGCTAGCTATTGGTTCACCAGTCAGCTTGCAAGTATCCTTCTCTGTTATTGGTCCCCTGTGAGCCCTGCGGGATTCTTAAAGATAGCTTCACCGCCACCTTTTCTCTCTTGCTTTTCTCTCCCGCTGACTAACTTTCTTTCTCCTCCTTGGTTTCCAAATCTCTCTACCACGCGCCCTTTCCCTTTCCTTTCTCTTTTCCTCTCATTTTCTCTCTTACCCTGCAGGGAGACACTCTGTTTGCTTAATAAACTCCCTTATGTGATTTTCCACGTCCAGCGTGGTTTTTGTGGGTTTTCTTACAAGGATGGGGCCCAGAAAGGTGAAGTGGCCTGCCCAAGGACACACAGAGACGGGGGGCTGGAGCTGGAGTCCGAGTTGGGTCTCTCACATCTTGGCTTAGGGCTCTGCCACACTTACTTTGCTGACACTGATTGCCCCAATCAGAAACTGGAGGCTCCTAAACATCTCTTTATACTTTACTCTGTCATTTACATCATGTCTAGTGTGTTGTCTATAGATGGATATCTAGGAGCTAGACCAACTGTAGGGTCATAAAAATGAAGTTTTTTCATTTTTTTAACAGCTACAACTAACACCTTGCTAAAATAGCTGAACTGCTGGGTCATTGATCTGGGCTTTGCCTGAAGCTGGGGAAACCTGTTCTGGAAGGAGTGACTCTCAGAAGACCCAAGCTCATACTCTTTTCCCCTCTGTCACCCTGGCTAGTGTTTCTTTTCATCGCAGAAAGGTTATGGCAACAGGTCCCTGTTGCTCCCTGTTGAGCAACAAGGTCCGATGTATCTCCTTAGGGCCCGCCCCAAAGGTGAAGCAGGAACTCCTTTATTGAGGAGGTTACACAGGTTTTATGTAGGGTGGGGGCTAGGTGGGAGCTAATTAGCTTAAAAATTAACAAGGCACGGGGGATTCATGCAGGGGAGAGTTCCATAGGACTATATGGCAAGTACAAGTTGATCACATTTGCAGAACTGCTACCAACCAATCCCTGACAGTAGGGGCTGGAGATAAGCAGGCCAACCAGGGAGTTACACATAACTGGTTGCTGGGTAAGAACATACTCCCCAGGTTTCAGGGGAGGGTGGCAGTGCAAGGAAGTACGAGTAACCTGTTGGTGAGTCAGGCAGTGCCACGTATGAGGAGGGGGTCACCATGAGGGTGCAGTTGCCATTATAGGGTGTGTCCCCTATAGGTCCCCAGATGGGGAGAGCGGGTCAGGGACTCACCACCATATGGATATCTCTTACCTGGGGGAAGGGTTCACTGTGGCCCCCAGCATACTTTCCCTAAGTATCTCCCTAGCCTTGGGCCAAGCCACATGGAAAAGTCTGGTAGAAAGAGAGCAGCAGTTTCCTTCCCGCAAATGTTTCAAGCTAGGATTCCAAACAATTTCAGGCATTCTGACCCAAGGTTAGAACGGGAGGTTTTAGCTTCAAATGGAAAAATGATGTGGCTGGAATCCTGGAAGCCAACTTCCTGTTCCTCGTCTGTTTTGTCCCTGAGGAAGATCTCAAGATCTCATTCTTTGTTTAGAAATGAGTAGTAGTAGAAAAATTAAGACTGATGTTATTGGAATCTGGGCCATTCAGCTCTTGTCCTCTGTGATTCAAACCAATAACCTCATCTTACCCTGAGGAAATGCTTTTTCCAGGATTGCATAAGTCCAACCAAAGCCTTGGAGATGCAGGTTCAACCAGGTGCGTTCTGGCCTAGCAAGAAAGGGAAAAATGCACATTTAGAGACAATATGATAGAACGACATATAAAATAGCATTAAAGAAACTTTTACAATCTTAACAATATTAGCCTACACGGAGGCTGAGGCAGCAGGATCCCAAGTTTAAGGTCATCTTGGGTAACTCAGTGAGACCCTCGCTAAGGACTGGGGACAAAAAGCTCAGTGGTAGAGCTCCCCAGGTTCAATTTCCAGTAGTGAGAGTGTGTCAGAGAAGATCAGTTTTACATCCCAGTCAAAAATCACCAGGTCCTAGGCTGGGGATATAGCTCAGTTGGCAGAGTGCTTGCCTCATATGCACAAGGCCCTGGGTTCAAGCCCTAGTACCATCAAAAGAAAAAAAAAATAATAATCCCTGGTTATGATAGGCAATTCAGACTGCTGTAATGGCCACCCTAGTTATTGCCAGGTACCAGGAAATTGTTTTCTTAGTAATTAGGTTAATTTAGCTCCAGGAGAGCACGGAGTTAAATATAGAGATGATAAAAAAAATCAAATACATTGTATTAGTATTTCTTTGTTATATTCAAGGAATAATTTATGTACGAGTAAGTGATAAAGTAATTGGTGGACATTGAGGGCCCTTTGCCCTATAAAAGTCATGACAACTGTCCTCATGTTCTTTGGGGCTTCTGGATCAGCATCCACGTACTTTCAATATGCCCAGTAAATTCTTTCAAAAAATTCCGACAGGTCTTCGTTTGCTTTCTGTTGGATTGCTTATACTTTGTATAACTTCTCTGCTTAGCTATCCCTTTCCTTAATCCTGCCAGGACGCACCATTTATAAAGATCTAATTGAATCGTTATCCCTTCATCTTTTGGATTCCAATTAATTCTATTAATGGAACAGCTCCTGGGGGGTTGGGGGTTCCCATGGGTTCTTCTTTATGGAGATGCTGTGCTTTTTCATTGGGCACATGAACCTTCATGTCTAACATGAGCCTCCTATAATTTGCAGTCAGTAAAATATTTAAAAGATCTTGGATATTCACCCAGGAAGGGTGGTGAGTAACAAAAATAGAGATAAACAAACAGAAATAAAAAATAGTTTAAAATAGATAAAAATAGAGATAAACAAATCAGTCATTTTCTGTGAATCATCTTTCTTTTTTTTTTTTTTTTAACTCACTGGGGATCATTTATTAGTGACTCTGTAATGCAAAAATTGTCTCAAAATAAGCCTTTTAGTAAAACATTGATATATAGAGGGAGTTAAAAAAATACTCACACATCAGCCGAGAAAGCTTTATGGATGGCAATACAGTCACTGATTTGAGCATAGAATATAGCTACTATTTTTAGTAAATTAATAATAAAAAAGGGGAACAACTTACTTTTTAAATCATTTTACTTAAATGGCAGAACTGTCCCATGACAGACAAGACAAGAGATCTGTCATGCAAGGAAGTGAAGGTTTTCATAAAGCTCGAGCAGAGAAGTACCATGGTGAAGGAGGACTGCGCTAACATCAGGCAACAGGGCCAAGGATTGTAGGTAGGAACAACAGCCACTAATGTGCCCTAAGGCGTATGTCCTACTGTGCTTGGTAAAGACATCATGTGTAACGCCCTGTAGATGAAGTAGTGTGACGCTTCAGCAGAAGAAATCCTGTGAGTTTTACGAATCCCATTCACCTGTAATAAATACTGAATTATGAGTCCACAAAAGTAATCCCATAAATGGACACCCCCGTAAATGACAAGTGAAATTCTTAGCCCCCAAAACAGCCACATGTGTCAAACCTGCACCCTGAATTAAGCTGGAACCAGTATTGAGGGTTTCTGAAAGAAGAGATCAGGAAAGATGATTCAAACAGAAGATCCTCGTCCTTCTCCTCAGCCAGAAGCTTAGCAGACTCCATCACCTCTCCGGCTGCTCTCCGTTGCTCCAAGAACTTCTCACATTTTTCCTTGAGAATCTTTTTCTTCTTCTGTATTTTCTTCAATCTACAGAACTCTTCTCGCGCTCTCTCGTCCAGCTCAGTGATGATATAAGCGAGGGTGCGTTCAATCCGGGGAATGATGACATGTTCAACGGCACACACACCTGTTAGTTATCTTAATAGCTTCATGAGAGTAACAAAAGAAATCTGTAGTGAAGCTAGTTCTAGTTCCACTGCTTTGACATGATTCCTCTTTAATTTAGTCAACAGTCCCCCACCTCTGGCTAAACCAGTTAGTCCATAACTGTCAGTTCCTTCGTGGTAATGTTCAAACACCGGTAAAGCAACACCTGCTACATCATCTTCCTTCGCTCGAATCTTCACTTGGGCTTTATTTATGTTTTGGATAACTGTGGTGCTGAAGTCCCCCGCTGTGCACTTAGCCTCAGCCAGTGAAAAGGCAGCTTCTCTCATCATTCACCCATCAACATTTTAGTCTCTATTATCCCCTTCAGGATCTGTCAGAATCGAAGAGTTAGGGCATCAGATTTTTTCTTCAGAAGGTTTCGACCTGTTTGTGCTCCTTTAAAACAAGTCTTTATGATGATCTGTGCCATTCACGGGGGGACGATTTGGATCCCGTCTTTGCCCGACATTCTAACCATGACTGTTGGGCTCCAGTCCCCTGCCGGGCAATGGTGTTGCAAGATCTCCAGTACTGGCCACAACAGTGCCTTCCTCTACCGGAGTCACTGTTTATGTGTGTGAATCATGTTTCTATTGTGGATTAGAGTCTTTCAAGTTTAACAAATCTGAAGTTGAAAATAGAAAAATCTAATAAAATTCTGCTGGCTGGCTGATGGGATCCTGCCTTAGAGAATATTGTCCTGCCCTAAAATAGGTAGCTCTCTGGCCAAACACCGTGCCCTGTTGGGTCTTAAAAGGGGAGAATATTCCTGCCTTACTTTGATATGGTCAAGGGATGCAGCTCCAGTGACCCATTTCTTGTCCATGGGACCTGGTGTTGCACCAATTGGAGGGAAGCAGATTTAAAGCATTTAAAAGACTAATTTCTTCATTTTCCATTTCCTCCTGAAGTTTACTATCTGGGAAGGGAATAAAGTCTTCCCCTTCTATCTGAACAATTAACCTATTCCCTTCTTCATTGGAATGCTCATTATGCAAAACCATGAAAGTTTGTACATAAGGGACTTCACACTATTTACCTGATCTTTGACAGAACAATTCCTATTGTAAAATAGTATGTAATTTGAAGATCCATGAAGCAGCCATCTTTCATCAGAATCTAGCACATGTGTGGGTCATGCAGTATTGCAACGGAGCACCAATTCCTTTTTAGTAATAGGATTATAGTTGTAAACTGTTCAGTTAGCTAGCATGTGACCAAGAGGACAAGTGGTTATAAGAAAAAAAGTCAAACAAAATAAATGACTTCTTTCCAAACAAATACATTTCCCTCAAAGGAGAGCCTGGGAATGCTAGTCCTTAGACTCTTATCTCACACCAACTGGCACTAAAAATTACCCAGGCAATATACAAATGACTACTTAAGTCCCATTCAGTAGAGATAGAGGATTCCCAGTACACACAGGTGTGACTTCCCCATACTGTAATCCACTGACTTCCCTCCAAAAATAAACTGATTTCTTCCATTTATAAGTAGCTGGTGCCATAAGGAAGAGAGAAGGGAAAATCCTGGAGTTAAAAGATTCTCGAAAGCTGCTAGGAAGTCCCCAAAGTCCCAAATGTAGGGTCCCCTTGTCACGAGCAGCTGGATTTTCATAAGCAATCATTGCACCGCCTCATAGAAACCAAGAGGGCTATACTACTCAAGAGGCACACCTCCTGGCTGGTTCACCAAATTTTTTACTGAACTCAAGTCTGGCAGCTCACCACATAAAAGTCAATACTTGGGAGATAAGAGTTGGTATGAAGGAAATCACTTTTTTTTATTGTAAACAAATGGGATACATGTTGTTTCTCTGTACATGGCATAAAGGCATACCATTTGTGTAATCATAAATTTACATAGGGTAATGTTGTTTGATTCATTCTGTTATTTTTTCCCTTCCCCCCACCCCTCAGGAAATCACTTTTATTCAAGGGTTGGCATCCTGGGATATAAAGAGGGCTGTCATCTTTAAACCTTCATTTTATGGAAGTTAGATATATGAAAGGGGTTTATAGGGAGGGAAAGAAAATGCAGGGATAATGAGCAGGAAGACTACATGCTACGCAGGGTTTTTGTCACCAGAGTATATGTCTCCTTTTCTCCCTTTCTCTGACCGTCATCCCGATTGATATTGACCTCTTGGGGTTAGCCTACAGTTCTTTAGATGGAAATATTACTTTTCTGCAAGTTGAACCTCAAAGCAATTTACATGCTTTCTGTGAGTGAATGTACAGAACTAAAGACTAAGGAGGGGTATTACATATTGTGATGTAATCCAGATATTCTGGATTCTGCCAAGCTAAAGAAAGACTATTTAGCTGTAAACATTCTAATCATTTTGGTCTCACTTGTCTTTAGAATTTAGAATACTAGGCAAAAGGAAGGGGAAGTACCCTTACAAAAGGTAACTCACAAAGGAGTGGCCACTTGCAGCATCGTCACACGCATGGGCAGAGATGATCTGGTACAGGTAGACAACTACTGACAACTACTTCTAACTACTTTCTTTGGGAGCCCAAATTTGCCTTTGGAACTTACTAACCCACACCCAAACAAAAGACATTTGAAATCCTGCCTTTTGTATTTCTTTTTGTCTTCCTCTGAATAAAAGGGGGCAAATTAGTAGAGGGGCAAAGAAGGGAAATTTATCTGGACAAAGCTGAACCTTCAGCTGTAGCATTGGCTGTGCAGTTTTCTTTTATTATATCCTTTATTATTTCTGAATCTCCTTTCTGATGTTCTTTACAGTGTACAACAGCTACCTTTGAGGGGTGTTTACTGCCTGAAGCATTCTGAGAATTTCCTTTTCATTTTTTTTTTTTTTCTTGCTGGTATTGAAGATCTCTCTCTCTCTCTCTCTCTCTCTCTCTCTCTCTCTCTCTCTCTCTCTCTTTGTCTCTCTCCATATTGCTCCATAAGCATGGATCACTGAGAAGGTATATCTAGACACTGTATATACATTTAGTAGCTTTTCTTTTTCCAGTTTCAAGCCCCAAGTCAAAGCTATTATTTCTACTTTTGGAGCAGAGATACAAGGAGGAAGCCTTCTTGCTTTAGTGATCTCATGGAGAGGTAGCACAGGGTAAGCAGCCCTCTGCTGGCCATTTACTATGCAGTTACTTTCTTCTATAAACCACATCATTTCAACATTAGGCAGAGGCTCAGGTTGAAGGTCTTTCCTGCTGGAGAAGTTTACCAGTTCTGAGCAGTTGTGTATTCATGGTTTATGGGATACAGGCAGCAAGGTGTTAGGGTTAAATGTCCGGCGAAATTTTAAGAGTTGGGGGTGGGAGAAAGAGTCTAGCAACAGAGCCTGGTTTAACATTCTCTCCTCTGTCAACCAGACACTGGAGACTTGGTGTGGGACAAAGAATGGTCCCATAGTCAGTTTTTCTGCCTCCTCAATAAGCAGGAAAATATATGGCATTGCCATAGGCAAGCTGGTCAGACTTCAGCAACTGTATCTACTTACTTAGAAAAATAGACTATCACTCTTTTTAGGGGGCCCAGCGTTTGGGTTGATGCCTCCACCGCTGTCCTCTATTTCTCATGTACATACAAATCAGAGGGTGAAACCTTCACTGGCAAATCCTTCCTTCCTTCCTTTCCCTATTTTGCAGCACTGGAGATTGGATCCAGGGCTTTGTGCATGTAAAGCTCGCTGTACCACTGAGTCACATCCCTAACCCTTTTATGGTTTTAAAAACTTGGATCTGATCGTTCATGCCACTCAAAGTAGTCAGCCTCTTTACTTATAATTTAAGGGGTTAGCTATTAAGCCGAAATTAGGGACCCAGATGCAGCAGAAAATAGCCTTCCCCAAAGCCTCTTACTTACTTCCAGAGTTTTGAAGGTGCCATTTAGCAACAATCAACTTTCTTTCCAAAGGTAGGCTGAACTGTCCTTGTGAAATAAAAAACTCCAGGTACTTGAGAGTGTCCTTAGGTATCTCTGCCTTTTCTTTTGATACATTTTATGCTCTATCAGTCAAGCAGTTGAGGGTCTTGATGGTAGGTTATTTTGGAAGATGTTAATGTACCTTCAACAAAGAATTTGTCACCCAAAACATATAAAAATTGCTTGCAATCCAGAATATAAATCAATTAAGATAGAAAATGTCTAATAAACCTTTGAAAATATGTTTAATTATCAAAAATGCAAATGAAAACCATAATTACATCCAATACATGGTGACATCCTCACCATGTTGGCCAAAAGAATTCTTCTTTTTTTTAATTTTAATAGAAAATCATAAATTTACATAGGGCAATATTGTTTGATTCATTCTGTTATTTTTTCCCTTCCCCCCACCCCAAGAATTCTTCTTATTACTAATTTTTTTCAGTAGTAGAGATTAAACCCAGGGCTGTTTACCACTGAGCTACATACCCAGACCCCCATCCCCTCTTTTTAATTTTTTTCAAATTTTTGAAAAAGGGTCTCACTGAATTGCTGAATCTGGCTTTGAACTTGCAATCCTCCTATCTCAGCCTTCTAAGCCACTGGGATTATAGGAATGTACCACCATGGCCAAAAGAATTCTAATATTACCTTAGGATGTTCAGTATTGAGAATTATCACATGGTTTTAAGGAAAAATAATGTGGCAGATCTAATTAAATTGAAGATAAGTATACCTTACAAATTTTAACTTTCATAAATCACTTCCCAAATCTCCCAAAGAGAGTGGAAAAATTTTTACAGCCCTGTGGTAGGACAGTCCAACAGTACCATTGTCTCTTGGGGTGCTCCCACTTAAACATAAATAGCTCCTGGGACTGAGGATCTAAAGGAACCAAAAGAATTCATCCTTAAGGTTGGTGACAGTATGAAATCTGCCTTCTCCAGGCAAGTTGGCCAGCAAAGTATAAGGGTTGGGAACCACCTGTGTAGCTCTGAAATCCTGCACAAACTCATATTCCTCAGTTTTAGGCCTTTTCTTCCTGATAATATGGGGTAATATATGGGATCTGCAGGGTCTTGTTAATATTTATGCCAACAACCTGTGAGTATAAGCAAAATGCCCTTAATGCCTTTGGGCTGTGGGGGGTATTATTTTACCTTTGGCCATTTGTCCATATGCTTTAAGCTTCACTGGGTAGGCACTTATGACTCAGCATATTTGTCCCTGTGACCATATTTGGGGTTAATTTTAGCTAAACTCTCCTTCATTAGCCAGGTGAGGTGGCACAGGCCTATAATCACAGCAGTTTGGGAGGCTGAGGGGGGAGGATTTTAAGTTCAAAGCCAGCCTCAGCAACTTAGGAAGGCAGTAAGCAACTCAGTAAGACCCTGTCTCTAAATAAAATATTAAAAAAAAGTACTGGGGATGAGGCTCAGCAGTTGAGTGCCCCTCGATTCAATTCCTGATACAAAAAAGAAAAAAAATTTCCTTCAGTATTGAGGATGGGGCTGAGAGTTTCCTTTGCAAGAGGACCATAAAAACTTGTATCCCTTGTTGGTAGGCACTTGTCTTTCTACCTTGTTATGTTGCAAGTTTACAGTAGCTCCTAATTTAACCAGCAAGTCTCTTTCCAACACGGGACTGGACACTTGGGCTGTCTGGGAACGTATTTCCCATTGCTGTGCACAGACTTATTTTATATGGGTCGATCCATTGAATGTACCACCACAAGCTTATAGGAAAAGATAATATTTATTAAGATATATAAAGTATATAAAAAGGAAAACCATCCCAGGTAGCATACCAACTCAGCACGAGAGAGACATCACGGGCATTTCGCAGCATACATAACCAAAGAATGCAGTCTTGTCACCTTTGAGTTCTTCTCATCTCTCTTAAATATACCAGAGTAAACATATAAAGTTATTGTCTGGAGACACTGGGCTCAGTGCCATCAGTGCGTTTGGTCTCCAGACCTGGATCTGGCCAGGAGCCAGGCCTTGAGAGCAGAAACCAGATGTCTATAAGTTTTTTTTTTTTTTTTTTTCATGTTCTCGGACAGAGAGCTTATCTGTCCTTGAATGGGGGCACTGTCAGACCACTAAGTTTCTCATGCAAGTTGTTTACTCCTTGCCCTGATTTCACTTTTTGAAAGCCCTCTTAAACAAGACTCCATTTTTCTCTACACGGGTACAAATTAAAAAGAGTGCTATAATGTCCTAGTTCCCAGTTCTTATGTGGGTTACTCCACAAATCATTTGGTCTACCCTCTTCCTTTATGTTACATCTCTTGTCAGTCAAAGAAGGCTTTCTGGTCACCAACACAGAATAAGTGACTCTTACATCAAGCAAGAACTTAATTTTCTCCCCAGCTTTATCCAAATTAAAGTGGGGTTATTTGGGAGAGATTATGAAAGGTCTTAGGGGAACCCCAGTTCCCATCAGTCATCTGGGTATATCGGGGGCAACTGGTAAATATTGGGACCGGCCTCTTCCTTTCCTTTCTGGGGACAATTTGGACAGTTCCATTTCCATGCCCCTCTTGTTTACAGGAAGCACACTGGTGAGACCTCCAACTCCTCCAACTATGATGGTTTGGACCTAGGAATGTCCCCTGAAAAGCGCATGTGTTAGGCAATGTGGCAGTGTTCCGAGGTGAAAAGATTGGATTGAGAGCTGTAACCTCACCAGAGAACTTATTCATTTGATGGACTGTATCAGTCTGGGTTCTCTAGAGGAACAGAATCAACAGGAAGTATGATTATAAAAAGGGGATTTATTAGGTTGACATACATGACCAGAAGCTGGATAGTCCACAATGGCCGTCTGCAGTTTAGAGCTGGAAGAACCAGTATCTGCACAGTTCAAGAGGCAGAAGCCCCAGAACAAGAAGGATCAACAGTGCTACCCTAGTGAGACCATTAGAGAAGAGTCCAGAGGGGTCTGCATCTGCTTTCTTGTTCTTTAAACTTTCATTCCATCCAAGCCACCATCCTATCAGGCAGTGCTGCCCATGCTTAGGGAGGGTCTCCACCTTCAGCACTGTATCCCACATTCCAATCATTCCTAGACACATCCTCCTGGACACACCATCCGCATCTCTTAATCTAATCAAGTTGACAATTCAAATTAACCATTACATGTGCTAATACATGGACTAATAATCTGAATAGACTACTGGCTGGTAATTATAAGCAGGTGGGAATGGTTGGAGGAGGTAGGTCACTGGGTGTGTGCCCTTGAGGACTATGTCTTGTCCCTGGCTTCTCTCTCTCTCTCTCTCCCCCCCAACTCCCATGAGTTGAGCAACTTTCCTCTGTCATGTCTTTCCATGATGTTTCTTCCTTGGATAAGGATCATATCTCTAAAACTCTGAGTCAAAATAAACTTTTCCTCCCCTAAGTTGTTTTTTCCGGATATTTTGGTCACAGCAACAACAAATTAACATGCCAAACTTGGTGGTTCTCAGGTCCCACACTGGAGGCTGAGATTTTTTTTACCCATGGCATCTTCTTGTCCCTTACCTGGGGTAGTCTGGAGGGCAATGGACAATAAGGAAGCCTGGGTTTTTATTTTTTAAAAACATTCTTTTTATTTTCAGTTATATTTCTGTTATTGAAAAGCTTAAGGGCCCCCTCCATCAACAGGGAAGAATAAATGTCAGGTTCAATGGACAACTTTTGGAGTTTCCTGAAGATAGCTGGGTCACTCTGAAATATGATCTAGGTGATGAGACACACCCAATTACCTGAGGCACGATGGACTCAGGTTAGGTATTGCCTGAGACACTCCTTTAATCTAAGAAGGCAGAAGAGTTTTCCTCCAATTTTTGTTGAATTTCCCTTAGTTTATCCAAATTTGACCCAAGAACTGCTTATTTTTCTCATAGCTCTGAGAAGCATCCCTTTGTAATGAATGTTCTCATAACTCCCTGTCTCCCAAATCATGGGAGTCCCAGTTCACTGCTTCCTCACCCATTCTCTTGATTTCAGATCCTTGGTACTCTTCATCTGCGAGTATCTTAGCTGTTACCAAAACTGCTGACATTTCTTCAGCCTAGAAGAGGCTAATGTAAAGACTTTGACTATCTGCCCAGATGGGGTTATGAATAGAAAAGATTTTATCAGAGCAACGAAATCCTCTGGGTTTTTTCTTGATCCCTAGTCCAGGCTTTCCAATTGTATAGATTTCAGGTGGTGAAAGGCAGGTGCACCTTGATTAGATTTCTGTCAGCATCCTGTACTGTTTTAGAGGGAAAATGTCAGATCCTAATTTATCCCTAGTGCCCATTGTACTTGTACCATCAGGCAGCAGAGGGCTGGGGTGGTTAGTGACCCTCAAGTGTGGGCTGGGGTCTGCTGTCAGGGAGAGTAAAGGATTAGGTTCTATCTGCACAGGAGTTAGACTCTTAGGAGCTGTGGATTTGACAGTAGAGTCTGAGGGACAGGTGGAGGTCATTTCCCCATATCACTTGTCTGTAGTAGTGCCATAGGTGAGACAGAGGCTGTTTCCTGGGAATCAAAGACTTGGGGTTTTTTTTGTTTGTTTGTTTGTTTTTGTTGTTTGGTCTCTGGCATATAAAGCACCTCCTTATTCACAAGATTTTCTAGGATAGACAGTTTAAACGCTGGGCTTAATAGTCAACTCATTTTTTCTGCAAACCTTGATTCTGGTACACAACCATGAAGTTCTGTATATAAGGGATCTTGATTCACTTTCCTTCCCTTTCAAAAAGTAAATCAAGCTGAAATATATTCTAATTAAGAGATTAATTTTCTGGTCATTAGAAAAAACCTTCCAGAGAGTATTGTGGCCAGGTTGGGATGCAAAAGAAAATTATTGCTTTAGGGTAACTGGGAGTACCTGAATACCTTCCAGTGTTGGAGGATACACCCCACCAGGCTCTCCTTCAGATTCAATTGCATTTGCTTTCCCCATACTCCAGGGTCTCTGATCAGGGTCTATCTCCAACTACCTAGAGGAAATCTAACAAGGTTGGTGTTCACAATAATCTTACAATTCTTAGAGCAGATCTGGTCCGATGTATATCTGATTTGCAAATTCAGCCACTGTATATAACTCAAAGGTATATATTTTCTCTGTCTGTAATCCAAATATTTGGGTGTGTTCCAACCCATGTTAAAATATCACAATGTCACATCCTGACTTCTTAGGCTACCCGTCTGCTTAACACTACCACTAAGCTACCCCTACCCCCCCCCCCCCCAGCTCCCTTTAGATACCATTCACAAGTTCCAGGTTTTTAACTTGTACTTCTGGTAGACTGAATATAAATCAGGATTCCCAGAACCCCCTCTTTGGGTTTAACTAATTTGCCCCAGTGGTTCACACAACTCAGGGGAACACTTGACATTTATTGGTTTATTATAAAGGATATTACAAAGGATAGATGAAGAGAAGCATAGGGCAAGGCCTGGAGATTTCATGCCTTCTCTGGGTGCATTGTCCTCCAGGAACCTGGAATTCTTTCCTTTTGAGTTTTTAGGGGAGACTATACTGTGCATTTAACTCTAATAGGTTGGGTGGAAAAACCCAGCAAGTCTGTCTGTTTAGATTCTTCTTGACCTCTCTGCATAGCAGTCCTTGCTCCTGGGAATGGGACAGGATCTCTTCTGAAATGGGGGTCTTATCCACTATCAGACCAGGTAGGCCAGAGAAAGGCAGGAAAGATAAATGTTTCTAGAAGTCTCCTTAGGAAAAAGAAATTTAATCATTACCCTTGAGCAAGTGACATTGCTTCCTTTTCCTAATGATTATGACAAGTCAGGGCATTTTGTCCTTCAGTCTTCTGAAGAAGCTTTCTTTCAATATACATTATTGAGCATCAGCAAGAACTGGATTTGGGGAAGAAGAAGGGTTAATGACAATGTGTTAAGAAAACAATTTGGGGAAAAAGAAGGGTTCATGACTGTGTTAAGAAAACATGGCAAAAAAAAAAAGAAAAGAAAAGAAAGAAAGAAAACATGCCCACTCTGAGTCAGACCTGTGCAAGTCCCGTGGAGTTGATAATTGATTCAGAATTGACTCAGAAATGCCCCACTCCTCTGGAACAAAGAAATTACTACCACCAATTTGATGGGGTGGCAAAAATCATTTGACTTCCTTTTTCCTTGAACACTTCTCGTGGTAGAAAGTGCTGTCTTAACTGGAATATAAAGCTGGCTTTATTGGTCTTCCAAGAACCCCTGCCAGAAAACTCAGTCACAGCACAAGGATCTGCTAGATGAATCTGAGTTCCATGCGGGCCACTCAAAGTTTCTCCCACAAGGAACAAAAAAACAGGAGCCCTACTGTGAAAGATAAGGTGTTTGACCTTGTTAGGCATGGTGGCTCATGCCTGTACCCTCAGCTTCTTAGGCAACTGAGGCAGGAGTTTGAGGCCAGTCTGGGCAACTTAATGAGACATCATTTCTTTTTTAAAAAAGAAGAGTTTGCCCTTTAGCCTAGCAAGACCAATGCCAGAGGCATTTGTTTTGGGCCCTGGGAGTAGCTGAAATTACCCCAGGAATTTTCCAATAACTTCAGAATTTGTCAGTTTGCTGAGAGCCAGAAATGTCCACGGCCTTGGAGAAGTGGAAGTCTCGTTATGGTGATACATTAGTACCAGCTATAGTGGAAGGGAAGCCACTGAGAGATGCAACCTGTGGGCCAATCCCAGAGAGTGATTAAACAGGATAGACACAGACTTGGCACCGTTGGGATTCCAGGTGGTCTTCAGCCCCCTCTAGTTCTCAGAGCAGCAGCAGACCTTCTCCCTGGCTCGGGGAGGGCAAATGGTTCTGCCATGGAAAACTGGTGCAGAGTTCCTGTTCAGGTGGACAAAGAACACCTCACTTAACTAACTCCCTTCTTTTCTATTCTTCTCTCTTCTCTGGAGCAGGAGGAGACTCAGCAACCACAGAGCAATCACAAATCACAGCACTGCTGTGAGACAGAAGTTAGGGTTGAATGAACCCCTTCCCCACTTCCAAATCACAAGAAGAGCTGATTGGGCAAAGAGCTTTCCTATTTAGACAGTGTTGAGATGATGGGAAGGGTTGGGGGGAACAGGGGAGCCAACACTGGCTTTAGAGACGGAACTTGTTGGGTGCAAGTCCTAGTTTCTTCACTGGCCACAAAAATCCGAATGAACCATACAATCTCTCACAGGTTGGGTGGTCCCTGGCAGCATTATTAGGAGTGTTGAATGACAATTAAAAGGAAAAGCCCCTTATAAGCAAGCAGGTCTTTCACAAACATTATTTAATGCACACATATGGTCAGTACAACATTTTGCTGATGTGTCTTTTCAAAGAATAACATTCCTCTTTCAGTTCAGAGCCGGGAAATAAGTCATCTGCAATTGCTACTTCTAACTCCCTTCTAGCTGGGAGTTTGACTTTCTGTTGACTTTGGAGAAATTCCCAGGGGAATCTGGAATTACTAGCACCCAGGTTTAGAGCACTCTGGGTTTCCATTGCACTCTTTCCAGACTTGGTTAATTAATTGATTGCCACTTTTGTCTTTTAGTTACACTACCTTGTATTTTATGTGTCATCTTACATCCTTTCTTGGGACACTGGCAAGGTATAATTAAATACATACTGGATACACATAGAAGCACCACTGTGCATCCCATCATTGTGTTTACTTGAAAAAAAAAAAAAATCCTGTTTGTAACTTAGCTAAGTCAGAGTAAAATACAGTACAATCACAGTTGGGATGGCCTTTGGAACCACCCAACACGGGAGCTGGCTTATGAAAAGGGTCCTGAAAATGCTAATTTATATATATATATATATATATATATTAGTTATACATGACAGTAGAATACATTTTGACACATCATACATAGAGTATAACTTCTCTTTCATCTGGTTGTACCTGGTCATGTAATCATATCTGCACACAGGGTAATAATCTACTGTCATTCTTACCCCCATGCCCCTTCCCTCCCTTCACTCCCCTCTGTCTAGTCCAAAATACCTGTATTCCCCCACGCCCGGGCACTGTGGATTAGAAAATGCTACTTTCATCTGAGATTCACCACTCTTCCTTCCAGGCATACAGGCATTGTGTGGCTGCGCACGTCCCTGTTAGAGGGATTCTAGCGCACTCCAGCCTTCCACCTCCAGCGTCTCTTGCCAGGACAGCTTTGGTGGAGTGTGGCGCAAAATGGGCGAATTTGGGCTGTGGGCGAGGCTGAGAGATGGGTGGGCGCTCCGACTCAGCCTAGCCAGGAACGACAGGTAGGCGCCGCGGTGACAGGGAAACTAGGAGTGCGCCCCGGAATTGTGTCTCTCTGTAAAGTGGAAAGGGAAACCCGTTCACCCGTAGAAAAGGAGAACGAAGTCCAAGGTAGATACAGGGTCAGGCAAGGTTGTCACGACAGAAGTGAGGAAGCTGTATAGGCGCGGACGTTAACCGCTGGGTGCGACCGGCTCCCGCATCCTGGAATGGATACCTGGGAGCAAAAAAAGAAGGACGGGGACTTGTGGGAAGTGGAGACGACCCTGCTTCCTGCCGAGTCTCACCCAGTTCCTTTCGATCCTGAGGTTTGGGTAATACTTGGAATACACGGTCCCTAGCAGAGAGTCCCTGGACTTTCCACTCAGACCACTAAGCAGAGCGAAGGCATCTTGTTTTCTTAGCCCTGGGTCCGGGGGACAGAAAGTGCTTGGGGGCTTCAGGGTCACCTAGATTCCGTTCGAATTCCACTTACTAGCTGGTTATCCCACGTAGCCTAAACCTGGGACTAATATCTGTACCCACCGCCTAGGGCTGTTGTAAGGAGCAAATGACACGTAGACCAGGCTTTTAGGGTCGAGCCCACTACTTATCTGGTAAGCACCAGAAACAAGGGCAGTGGTCAGTGTAATTACTTTATGTTGTTCTTTCGGGCGTGGGCCAGTGGCGGGTCTTTGCACCCGCAAGTCCGCTGGAACCAATCCAAACAACCACAAACAACTTTTGACGCGCCCGGAACAACCTGGGCGCACAGGAAGATCCAGGACCTGGGCGAGCACCGCCCCAAGCTCTGGCGGCTTCCTACACCTGCCGGGACCCCAGAGAACCTGCTTGAGTCCGTACCAGCTCTGGGCGGTCGGTGGAGTGGTCGTCTGCCCCCACGATCTCGGCCATCCGAGAGGCGTGATTCGGGATGATTTTCTGCAGGTGAGTATCCCCGGAGCAGAGAAAAGTCTCGGGAAGGAGCAGACGTCGGAGCCGCGGGCAATTGGTAAGCCCAACGCGTTTCCGGGGTAGGTGGCGGCAGCAGCAGCAGCAGCAGCAACCGGGGTCCACGGGTTCGGAAGCGGTTGCAGTCGGGGTTGGGTCCTCAACGCTGAGCCCGCAGGAACGAACCGGGAACTGATTTTTCCGCGAGCAAATTCGATGTGGACCTTACCTCTCGAGTCTGGGAATGTGTCGCGGGGGAATTAGAGCAATGGATTCGACCTTGGGGGCTCCGGATACTGGGCTCACAGCTCGGAACGCGGAAGCATTGGCCAGGGCTAGCGCTTCTCTCCTGCGCCCAGGACCAAGCGGCGATCAGAGGGATTCAGTTCCCCAGCGCGCGGGCTCTGCGCAGTTCAGGAGCTATTTTTGTCCCTTCCGCAGCTTGCTCAGAGCCTGGGATTTCAAAAACTTGGTTTTCAAATTCAGGAGCACATCCACAAGGCAGAGAGAGAGTCTGCTCCATAGCCCGGAGCGCTAACATAATAATAATTAACGGAGAAAAGTGACTTGGAAGTGTAAATTAATTTTTATAAACTATGAAGAAGTCGTAATTTTGTGCTTTCTTTTTGATCCCCAAAGTATATTTTCTTTATATTCTTTATATTTCTCAAAACTCTAGAACAATCCCTAAACGCCTACAAGGAAGTCATCTTGTGAAAATGCAAAAAAGTGTTCATGAGATGACATTTTACGAACATTAAAAAGAAGCCCAAGGGCTGGGGATATAGTTTAGTTGGTAGAGTGCTTGCCTCGCAAGTACAAGGCCCTGGGTTCAATGCCCAGCACTACTGAAAAAATAAAAAGAACCCCACCTCGAACAGAGAATGTGGGAGATGAGGGAAGGAAGACAGCCCTTGCATTTATTCATGTCCCTGGCTAAAGCTTGAATGCCAATGTTCCTCCAGCATTCACCCTATCTTATTCCTTTATGCGTGACTGAGAAGGAGAAAGCTAGGGTTCAGTGCCCAGGCTTCACACTCAAACTGATGCCAATGAATCCATTTATGAAAAGCTGAAATCAGGCATAAAATTCTGTATGTGTGTTGGGGGGAAATTGATCCCAGGGGCTTTTTACCATGACATCCCCAGCAATTTATTTATTTATTTTTGAATTTTGGGACAGGGACTCTCTAAGTTGTTAAGTCTAGGCTCAAATTTGTGATTCTCCTGCCTCAGCCTCCTGAGTCACTGGGATTACAGGCAAATGCAACAGAGATGGGCTCCTTCTTTTCATTTTCGGACAACTAACAATTAAAAATGAATTACACTTCTTGGCTAGTGGCACACACCTGTAATCCCAGCAGCTTGGGAGACTGAGGCAGGAAGATCTTGAGTTCAAAGCCAGGCTCAGCAACTCAGTGAGACCCTGAAATACAAAAAAAATGAAATACAAAAAAAGGGTTGGGGAAGTGGCTCAGTGGCTAAGTGCCCCTGGATTCAATCCCTAGAACAAAAAAAAAAAAAAAGAAAAAGAAAAGAAAACACATGGAAGTGCAGTTACACCTTCTGATGTTATCTGAAGGTTTCCAGACTGGGTTCTGCAAATCTAAAGAAAGATACTTGAGCAATTAACCTCTTAACATTTAGGTGGCTTCTCTTTAGATATAAGAGGAGATATCAAAAGGGTTAGGAAGGGAAGCAAATGAAGAGGAAGTGAAAATAACTCTGCCAAGGACAACTCCCAAAGGACTGGTCACTGTTAAGAAGGAAGCCAATCTCAGAAATGGCATATTCTACGTGCATGTTGATGATGATTCACAAAAAGGTGTGAATCCCTGGAGGTAGAGCTCTTTGGGAGCCTCCTAGGAGGCTGCTCCCCAACCCCCCACTATCTTGGTAGCCTTCTGAGGCAGGTTGTGTGTGTGGGTGTGCGCGCACACGCGCACATGCGTGTGCACACAAGTGTGTGTTCCAGCTTTACTATTTGTCATCAGTGATGAGATTGGTCTGCATTGCCTAGTCTACTGTGACTAAAAGCGGAAGGTTCCCTTAACCCCTAAGCCTCTCAGACTGTAACCGTGGTCCGCTTGATGCTGTGCATACAGCCCTTGCTGCTCTGCCATGCAACTCATTTTTAAAACAGACATGTTTCTTTTCCTTCCTCTCTCCCTGCTCCTCCCTAATCTCAGGGGAAACAGGATTACCTTTCTTCCCCATTTTAGGCAGATTTATCTGTCCTGAGCGCGCGCGGGCGCGCACACACACACACACACACACACACACACACATACCATAGGGATGAAGTAATTTAGACTTTGGGGATAGTACCAGATCTCAGAAATGACTATCTCCCAAATTAACAAGTAAATTACAACTCTCATACAGAACACGGGGATGTAACCTTCAAAACACCTCTTTAAAAATTGCCTGTTCCTCTGGATGGGCAAAATCACAGCCTCTGGGACAAGAGTCCCCTGTGTTTCTCCTTGGCTAGCAAAGCAATACACCTTTTTCCTTTTTCTCAAAACCATGTTCTTGTTAGTGGATCGGCCCAAGGGGAAAAGGACTGAGCTTTTGGCAACAAATTTCGTACCCCCAGTAGGATCCGAGAGCAGCCCGCCCTCCAACTTCCTTGGGCAGGCCTGGCTTTCCAAGGAACCCCACTACCGTGCTGAGGACGCAAGGTGGCGGGTGAACTTGTTGAGAGCCAACTGCGGGAGAGTTAGGAGTCGGGTGAGTTTGCCTAGGGTTGGACCAGAGGAGCTGTTCCTGTGAGTAAAGGAAGGGACTGAGGGACTGTCCCCGCAGATGCCGAAGCTCCTTTTGCTTCGGGAAACTCCTGCCTTCTCTCCCTGAATGATACAGGTTTCTCCATCGTGGTCCACTTTGAGAAAAGGAAACTGAACTCAGTAAAGTCACAACACTCTTGGCCATTTGGTATGTCCCCTGGTGTGCATGCTGAGACCCTTGATTCCACATATCTGGCTCCTCTTTGTGGGAATGTCTGGTCCTTCTTTCTGGGGACATCTGTGTAGATGTACACATCTGCTGGTGTACGAGTCATGGTTAAGCGGGACTCGAGAATCTAGGGGTATTAACTTCCTTAGGATCTTTTGGAGGTTCTCATCATTTGTTGGCCTTGGATTTGTGAATTCCCTCTGGTTGTCTGTCTGTGTTTTTGTTTTGTTTGTATGTATTACTGCCCCTTTTAAGATGTGACCAATACTGCATTGATCCTGTAGGTAGTCTTTTGGGAAGATCTTGTCTGCTCAATTTAAAGGTTCCCAGCCATTGGCCATGGTTTTGGGGTTCCACTCTGGTTGTCTCTCTCAGTGTTGCTTTTTGTAGAATCTTGAAATTGGAGTTGGTCTGTAAGAGGTAAAGTGAGTTGAAGAAAGTGCCACCTATAGGTACAAGCCTGTCTAAGATAATGCTTTACTGTAAGGATCTGGCTTTTGAAAAGCTTTATGGATTGTTTTACAGTCTTGCAGTTGGAGTTGGTGTGTCAAAAGTAAAATAAGTAGAAGAAATTTGTATGTGCAGGTCTTTTTTTTATTAATTGTACACATATGGGGTACAATTATCGTTTCTCTGGTTGTACACGAAGTAGAGTTGCACCATTTGCGTAATCATACATGTACATAGGGTAATGATGTTTGTTCTGTTATTTTTTCTTCACCCCACACCCTCCCCATCCCTTATTTTCCTCTATACAATCCATCCTTCCTTCATTCTTGCCTCCCTTCCACCCCTGGCTATGTATCATCATCCACTAATCAGAGAAATCACTGGGTCTTTGGTTTTTTGGGATTGGCTTGTCTCACTTAGCATGATATTTTCCAACTCCACCCATTTCCTGCAAATGCCGTAATTTTATTCTTCTTTATGACTGAATATTATTCCATTGTGTATATATACCATAGTTTCTTTATCCATTCATCTATAGAGCACTAATCTCCAGAATCTATAAAGAACTCAAAAAACTTTACACCAAGAATACAAATAACCCAATCAACAAATGGGCTAAGGAAATGAGCAGACACTTCACAGAAGATCTACAAGCAATCAACATATACATGAAAAATGTTCAACATCCCTAGTAATAAGAGAAATGCACATCAAAACTACCCTAAAATGTCATCTCACCCCAATTAGAATGTCTGTTATCAAGAATACAAGCAACAATAGGTGTTGGCAAGGATGTGGGGAAAAGGGTACATTCATACATTGCTGGTGGGGTTGCAAATTGATGCAGCCACTCTGGAGAGCTATATGGAGATTCCTTAGAAAACATGGAATGGAACCACCATTTGACCCAGCTATCCCACTCCTTGGCCTATACCCAAAAGACTTAAAATCAGTATACTATAGTGATGCAGCTACATCAATGTTTATAGCAGCTCAGTTCACAATAGGTCTGTCTGTTTTAAAGGTTCCTGTCTGACAGCCCTGTTTTTAGTGATCTTCTCTTGTCCTCCTGTATTTGTCTGTTCCTGGCCCTTTAAGACATGGGCCATGCTGCACTGGTCTTACCAGTCAGTACTCTCTTAAGCAGAGGGATCTTGGCTGCATGGGCCACCTATAGGCATAAACCTGTCTAAGAGAAAGACAGTTTACTGTTACACAATCTGATCTTTGAATGGTTTTTCTGGATTCTTATACAATCTTGACTTTGAAGTTGATCTGTCAGGGGTAAAGTATATGAAAAAGATTCTGTATGTACAGGCATTTATGCAGCTGCAGGATAAGAGGTCTGAACTGTCAGGAACTAATTTGAAGGTGCCAAAAGACACTGCCTATGGTGTGCAAGGATAGCTGGCCACCAGAAGAAAGGGTTAAAAAGATTTAAATCTTTTAAACCCAGCGCAAGTGCTCCCAGCACTGATTCTCAGCCTGGCCTCAGGCAGCTGCAGATTATTTTACTGTGGTCGAGAACATGAGCCTTAAATTGGAAAAGAATTCCCGAAAAGCTGCCTGGGCTGTAGAAAAATGACCAAAGAGAACCTGGCCTCTGCCCGGCCTTCCAGCCCCTTTTGCCCATGGAGGGTGGAGGCTGCTGGCCACTAAGGATGTAGCAATGCCTCGTCCAGCAAGTACAATGAAGACTCGGCTCTCAAATGAAGTTTTAAGGTCTTTATTTTTATGGGAGAGCTTCTGAGCCGAGTGCCTGGTTCTTCCTCCTCCTCCTCCACCGCGGCCGTCTTCTTCTTCTTCTTCTCTTGTCGCGCAGCTCTCTCTCTCTCCTTCTTCTCTCGTGCAGCTGCCGCTTCTCTCTTCTTCCTCTCTCGTCACGCGGTGGCCGCCTCTCCTCTTCTCTCGCCCCGCAGCTGCTGCCTGCCCTCCTTGCCTTGCTTGCTCTCGCTGCCGCGCAAAGTACGCAGCTTTATGGGATGTAACAGCCAATCACCTTAATGGGTCAGGCGTTTGGCTCGTGGAGACTTAATGGTGGGTAATGAGGACATGTACTGATCACGAGCTAAGCACGGACGCGGAGGAGATCAGTCAGCCAATAGAAAGCACTTGCAGTTGGGCTTCTCCGCGCCATAGGGCGAGGCCAGCCACCACTGCGGGCCCTACAGGGCAGCGGCCCCCAACATAGCAGGAAGTTTCAGCACTGTTAGTTTATGACCTGGGGACAGACAGTCTCCCCTTTGAAGATCTGACAGGACACCCCTTTAGCCAGGAGACATCCATCCCTGGGGCAGAGCAGCTCTTGCTCTAACGGTGTCCCATCAAGCTAGATGTCTGGGAGACTGGCAGAATTCACAACCACACCCAGAAAAGAAAGAGACAGACACTCAGGCCAACCTGTGTTTTGCAGGCAGCCTCTGCAAAGGCATCTTCAAGGAAGCCTCAAGAAAAGGATGGAAAGAGCCTCCTTCATTGCATATCAATATGCCTAGTATAAGAAAAAGACCCAAAAGGAAGAGTTGTTCATGTGTTTTGCTTTTTTTGTGTTTCCATCGGCTCTAGATTTCCGTGGCTTCTCAAGACGTTAGCCTTCATCTTGGTACTTGGCATTGTTCTATTTATGTTCAGAAGTGTGTCCCTTCCGGTAGTGTTCCATGGCTTCAAGTCAGACCATGCACACCTGCCACTGACGCTTCTTCCCAAGGAGCGCATCGGGAACCTATTTTCCTACGATGGGATCTGGTGAGCCACCCTAGCCCTCCCGCGCTCTCTCTTCCTTGTGGTGTACTAAGCCTGGCTATGCCCAGTTTACAGACAGCTCCCTTTCTTCCTGAACCTCTGCTGATTTGCTAAAGTGATACCCAACTGTAGGAACCAGGAAAGAGCCTGGTCCACAGGCCCTGGTCTCTGTTCTATACAGCACTCAGCAAAATCCCTTAAAAACTTTGGAGGGCCCTGCAGACCAAGACTAAAGGGAGACATTACCTTCCTGTCACTCTGCCCTCTTCCCTGGGACACGGCTGAAGTTTCTGTGGCTCTCAGGATGAAAAAGGCTAGGCGCAGGAGACAATTCCAGAGGGGCGACACCAGGTACTGTGGTGTATGCCTGTAATCCCAGCAACTTGAGAGGGTGAGGCAGGAGGATTACAAGCTCCACCTTGCAAGAGAGAGAGAGGAGGGGGGTTGTCTTTAGTCCTCCCTTTCCCTTCCCTCCCTCCCTGTGTCTCCGTGAAGAGCCACTACTGGAGGATTCCAGGGTCTTGACCCAGTTAGGACAGTTAGGACAGCTGTGTGTTGGAAAGGAGATCCTATGAGTGAGGGACACACTGGATTAGGCTTTAGGTTCCCTCCTGCCCAGCCCATGTTTACAGCCGTCTTGCTTGCTCTAGGCTGTTCCCTAAACAGCAGTGCAAATGTGTAACCTCCGAAGGGCGAAGAGTTTTTGACTTGCAGGATGCCTATAACCACAGCGACCTCCCAGCCGTGCAGGCAAGGAGACAGGCTGAATTTGAACACTTTCAGAGGAGGTAAGGCGGACCATAGGGGATGGTGGGTCTGGGGGTTGGAGTGAGTCCTAAGAGAAAAAGCAGGACTTCCTTCTCTTGGGAGGAGCTATTGGGAATGGATGGGAAGGGACTCGAGGATATGGTCCTCACTTGAAGATTTATGGAGAGTGCATGCATAAAACATCCCACAACAGAAGAAGAAAAAGGAATGGAGGTGTTTTGAGACTAGTTGTTAAGGGTGATGTTGGTGGTAGAACCTCGCAGCGGGTGACCCTGTGCTCATCACCAAGTTGTGCTGTTTTATTCATTTATATATTGGGAACATACAGTCCACCTGCCATTTGTGCAAGGGGGTGTGTCACTTTTTTAAATTAAAAGAGGTGCCAACCTCAAGGTGTATCAACTACGACTATTAATTGAAAAGGGAGGAAATTGATTCTCTGGTTGATATCAAGGGGGAATTGGTTGGAAAGATTCTGGGATCTCATCCAATCCATAGGTGGCAAGATGGGCAGGCTGGGAAGTTGGACAAGAACCAACAGGCCAATACCCATCTGGTGCCTATGTTGTCATTAACTCTGCAATATCCTGTCCCCAGGTCACTGCATTAGTGCTCTGTCAACTGAGCCTAAGTCATTAATCAAAAGTAAGGGAAGGAGTGAGTCAGATCTCTCCCTATTTGATTTTTGAAGTGAACCACTACCCCCTAAACCACACTCAAATGGAGGCTGTCCCCAGGAAAGACATGCAGGCACCAGTAGGAAGGGCGTGTTGAAAAACCACACCGCCAATGGGATACACAGATGATCCTGCCATGGATTTGAACATGGCACACCTGGCTGTGTGCAGAGCAATGGGACTGGGCGGTGGGAGGCAGGCCAGCCGCACTCAGGGACTGCAGCCTCTACCTTCTGCTAGTGACCTTGGGCAAGCTGCTAAGTCTCCTCTGTTAGAGTCATCCTGAGGATCTTCGAAGTTGATAGATGGAAAGGGCTTAAAACTGTATCTGCTTTGTAGTTGTAATGACAAATATGATTTAATACTCATCATGATCATCCTAAGATTCTGGACAGTGGGGGCTGGAGACACAGCTTTGTGGCGGGACACTTGCCTAGCATTTGCAAGGCCTGGGTTTGACCCCCAGGACTGCAACATAAATGAATAAGCAAATAATAAACAAACCTAAGTATGCAGATGGTCATACATTGGTGTGACAAGTTCTCACCTCAAGTAGAACCTGGCCTCCCACAATGCCCTCTGCCTGTGTCCCTTGAGACCATTTGTCTGATCGTCTCTGGATCTCTTTCTGCCACTGACTCATGACGTCTCTGTACCCAGAGACTCAAGACCTAACACAAAGAAAGCCTTTGCAAGTATGCGTAAAATGAGAGAATGGTGTGAGGGGAAACACGGGACATGCTTGTATGGGAAGCCGGCTTTTGTCTCCACCCTGGGCAGATGGGGACTCTTGGTCATTACAGGAGGGAACACCCCAGGTATGCAAATATGCAGTAGGCACACAGTGGGGAAGGAAGGAACAGAGAGGGGCTTTTGCAGAGTCCCAGGGGTTGAGATGGGGAGAGGCAGGGGAAGGATAAGGGGTGCTGGAGTGGGGTGCTGAGGTGGAGGGAGCTGGGCAAAGGAATTTTCAGAAGGGACTGATTCCACGTGGGGAAATCTACGAAGCTGGAGAAGCTCCTGGGCATGTCCTCATCATCCCCTCCTTTCCTTATGGAAATGGGCTCTTGGGATTATACAAGGCAATACAGGTATAAACAGAAGCCAACAGAGCCCAATGATAATGATTGACATGGATGGTGGTAAAGATAGTCATGTAGCAAGCAAAGCCTCAGGTCAACAGAGGGGCAGAAATAGGGCGGTAGGAGACATTTCTGTGACAGTGGTGAACAGGCCCACTGCCTGATGCATTTAAATATACTGAGAGACTCCAACTATTGGTTCAGAGTTCCAAGGTCACTTATCCATGCCACACAGAAAGCTTAAGCAAACAGGAGCGATTAAGTTTGACAAAGAGAATGTAGCAATTGGCAAAAACAGTTCATGATTAAAGTGAACATAGTTATAATTACATACACAGTGAATATTATTCCATACTAAAATCATAATGTAATCATTAGATGAGGAAAGAAAGTAAAAATTAAAAAAAAAAAAAAAAAAAAAAACAACTTAAATGTACTGGGTTTTGTGCCTGTGAGGATAAAGGTAGCTGGGCAGGGAGATGCTCAGCTCCTCCTGATTCCTCACATCTTTCTTATTTAGCGCATGGACTATATCGAATGCCTGCTTTGAGCAAGGTGTGAGTTAGGGACAGAGATAAATCTAATACAGATCCTGCACTCCATGAGCTTACAGTGTTGAAAGTGCACCCTTCCCTATAATCAAGTGTCTGTTCACATTAACACTTTCCTTGTGCCACCATGGTGACACAGGTGACGGAACCCAGTGTTGAATAGTGAGTGATTGTGGGCATATGTTTAACAAATTGGGTGGAAACTCAAGAGTTTGACTCAAAGCTCAGCGTTAACACAATAGTCATAGAGGGAGTGACACGGTAGATCTTAGGAGGGAGAATGGATTCCATACCTGAGAAATGAGAAAAGAATATTCAAGGACAAGGTAACAGTCAAAGCCCAGTTTTATATTTGTTATTGAACAGGTGGGTTAGTGTTCTTATTAGTTGCATCTGGGCCTGGGTCTGGGTTCCCATCCTTCCAGGAAAGGGGCTTTGTGTAATTCTGTGTCTCCAATTTAGCACAGGCCTGGCAGTCTGGAAGGTAAGTGTGGTTCACTTCCTCAGCACAGAGGAGCGATTCTGAGGACAGAAGTTTCAGGCAGTAAAAGGTATTTGGTAAATCTAGATGCATTGATAGGAGACAGAGCTCTACTAAAAGCAAGATGCAAGAAGTTTGTACAATATACAATCATTGGTGTTTTTAAAAGTAAAGAGGATACTCATGAGTGTGAGTGTTGTTTATTGGGGGGTGTTATTAAATGTTTAACAATGGTCCAGACAGGGCTACCCTCATTTGGAGTGTATGCCAGTTTCCATGGTGGAAATACCTACACCATAGCTGATTTTAAGTTCCCAGTGTGATGTTACTGAATGTGGAGTTGGAAAGAGACACACAGTAGGTCACAATTACAAAACATCTCCACCACGCAGAAAGAGTAGATGTAAATAGCTTTGAGATCAAAGGTTATAGTAAGATACTTAGGAAGTGATGAGTTTTGAGTGTTTCTGTTACCACTTTTCTCATTACACTGTATTTATTTTTATCTATTTATTTTTTTTGTCACTGGGGATTGAACCCAGGGGCATTTAACCACTGAGTCACATCCCCAGCTCATTTTTCTATTTTATTCAGAGACAGGGTCTCATTGAGTTGCTTAGGGCCTTGCTAAGTTGCTGAGGCTGGCTTCGAACTCACAATCCTCCTGCCTCAGCCTCCTGAGCCTTTAGGATTACCAGTGTGCACCATCACACCCAGCTAGAATATTATTTTAAACAATTCTGAAATGAACATCCTTATGCATATCTTATTGTTTTCCACATACCTCTATTTCTCTTTTTACTTCACATCTGACCTGTGGCTAGGTCATATAGTCGTTTGCTTTTTTTTTTTTTTTTTTTTTTTTTTTTTTTTGGTGCTGGGGATTGAACCCAGGGCCTTGTGCTTGTGAGGCAAGCACTCTACCAACTGAGCTACAACCCCAGCCCAGCCCCTTATTTTTACTTTTAATAGATACTGCCTAATTACTCTCAAAGGACCTCCATTGGTTCACACTTGCATGAGGAGTGGGTGAGTGCGGTAACTTACACGTCCTCTACCTAACTAGTGTTTGCTTTCATCAAATTTAAACAAAACTTTAATGAGAAAAGTATTTCATTATTTTTTAAATCCACATTTCTTGATCAATATTGAAGTGAAGCATGTTTCACGTGTTTATTGTCATTTGTGTCTCCTCATCTGCTAATTGCCTATTTATGCCCTTTTTCATTTAAAAATTTTAACTTTTTCTTATTTGTATGCATATTCACTGGAGTAGTCTAATCTTTTTCCAAGGTAATTTCAGTGATATGCATAGTTAAACGGCATCCCTAAAAGTTACATTTCAACCGTGCATTCATGCCTCAAAGACTTTCTTCCTGGATTGATAGGCTTTTGCCCTTGACTGAAGGTTATCAACAATTACAACAAAACATAAAAATAGTTACTAGGTTTGTTTTACAAATATTGAGATAACAACCACCTGCTATCAAATTTCTTGTGATATAGTTACTTTTGAGTTTGGCACTGGAGATAGTTTCCTTCCCTTTAGGAATGGATCTGCATCTCCCTGGTGATAGTATACTGAGTGTCAATCAGTTTATACCTGGCTACCAGGAAGTTCAGATATAATGTTGGTTTTCAGCTACTGCAGGAGGGTTGGCCCCTGTGGTCTAATAACTTCATTTTTTATTGTGATTTTTCATTTTCATTTGCTTTGTTGTATACTGCCTCAGTACGTTTGTGGAATAGAGCCTGGGTAAGGGGTGAAAATAAAGATATGGGGAGGGGGACAGAAACAATGTACTTTTGATTTCTCACCATGGGAAGGGCAAAGCTGTGTGTGCAGGAACTCACCTTGAGGACCCACCAGGGACCAGCATCAGGGCAGCTGCTCATGTTTGCATTCTCCTGCAGAGAAGGGCTGCCACGCCCACCACCCCTGCTGGCTCAGCCCAACATCCCCTTTGGGTACCCAGTCCACGGAGTAGAGGTGATGCCCCTGCACTCCATTCTCATCCCAGGTAGGTATGCCAACATCCTAGGAGGTGCAGGCATTATTCTCACTCTTCTTAGGCAAAGGACGGAACAGAAGTCATTCACTGAATGCCTGCTGTATACCCAGCACAGTTCGAGAAGCCTCCCTGGTTCACAACTGGGAATCGCCCTTAGTAGCTGTGGTCTTCCTTGGGAACCAAGAAAATATAGAAGAGAACAGAAAGCAGAGAGTCTCTTAAGAATCTTAGGGCAAAGCTGACTCTATGGAATCTTCCAGCATGAAGGGCAAAGGCAGTGTGTGAGCCGGTCTCTAGGGAAGGCATTTTGAAAAGCTGGTTATGCTGGTTAAAACTTCCTCCGTGGTAGAATTTTACGCATTCCTCTAGTTCAGCATCCCATCCCTTTTCAAAGCCAAGTGCAACATCACCAGAAGAGACAAGCGGCATGAGCCTGCGTGTGCACACGTCTTCCCCCAGTGCAGAGATGGTGGATTCTGTGGGCCTGTCTGGTGGTGGACTCTTCTGCTGTGGGCTCTTGGCATCTTGAGTCGACAGTCCCATCATGAACCCTGCAAGTATGTGCTGGGTGGCAATGACACCTGGGAAGGGGCATGTCTCATGAAGCCAGCTGAGCCCTCTTTAGGTCCAACATTAATGAGCAAGACCCAAATTACTTAAAATCACATGTCAAACAGGTAGCAATGAGAGAGAGTGCCTGAGGCAGGTGCCAGAGCTGTGGCTGAGCCTCCCAGATGGGACAAAGGGAAGGGAGAAGCATGTCGAAGCCTCATCCCTGATCCAGCTGAGCCTGCTCCCTTCCTTTCGGTTCTTGCCATCCTTGCTTTTGAAACGCTCTACCTTTGAAATACAACCCAGCCCTGAAATCAACTGTGTTGCCAATTCTTTAGATGTTGAGAGCCTAGTAAGCTTATTCGGGCCGCATAAAGAAGTGTGTTTGAATTAGAATTAGACATATTATAAAAATAGAGATTTTAAAGTAAATACATTTGGAGTGAATTGATAATGGCTTTGAATAGCTTTATTTATTTTTTTGGGGTGCTGAGGATTGAACCCAGGGTCTCCCCATGTTGAGCAAGGTACCTCTGAGCTGCAACCCTAGCCCTTTTTATTTTATTTTCAGACAGGATCTCACCAAGTTGCCCAGGCTGGACTTGAACTGGAGATTCTTCTGCCTTAACCTCCCAAGTAGCTGGGATTCCAGATGTGCACCACCATGTCCAGCTTTTGAATAGCCAATTAAAAAATGCTTTTCTATTTTGGATGATACTTTTTTATTATGGTAAAATATACATAACATGAACTATAATTTTGACCATTTTTAACTGTAGAGTTCAGTGGCATTAAATACTTTTGTATTATAGTACAACCATCATTCATCTCTAGACATCTCTAGAACTTCTTTGCCATTCCCAACTGAATTTTTCAATTTAATTTTTATTTTTAACAGTGCTGGGGATGGAACCCAAGGAACCCAAGGTCTTGCACATGCTCAGTAAGCACTCTATCACTGAGCCGCACCCTGAGCCTCCAAATTGGTACTTTCTTTTTGGTATCAGGGATTGAACCCAGAGGCGCTCAACCACTGAGCCACGTCTCCAGACTGTTTTTTATATTTTATTTAGAGACAGAGTCTCGATGAGTTACCTAGGGCTTCTCCACGTTTCTGAGCCTGGATTTGAACTCACGATCCTCTTGCTTAGCCTCTGGAGCTGCTGGGATTATAGGCGGGCACCACCATACCAGGCTCCAATTGGTACTTTATTCCCATTTAACAACAACTCCGCGTTCCCAGCCTCCGGCAACCCCTCTTCTCCTTCCCATCTCTGTGAATTTGATGACTTCAGGTCCCTCATCTAAGGATGAGTCATTGTTTCCATTGCTGCCTTCCCTTCTGCTCACAGTCACCTGGAAGGGGCCAAGTGAATTCCTGGCACCCAAAGCTGGGGAGGATTCTGGAGGCCCTAGAAACAAAAAGACGGTGGGTTTGAGAAAAGACGGTGGCACTATCTGACAGCTCTGGGGAAGAGGGGGTCGTGTCAGCCCACACACTGGATAACTGGTGACACTTGTAGGGTCTCTCAAGCATGTGTCGTTAGGGGACAGCACGAGGGAGCCTTGGCAACTTCTCAAACGGCACTTTTTGTCCTTTTCCCCGCGTCCTCCAGGTCTCCAGTATGAAGGTCCAGAGGTCCCAGTCTATAAGGTAAGAGTCCCCTTCCCAGCATTTTTTGCACTGGACATCCTGCTGTCCTTGCCCCTGTCCAGACGAAATGTCACAAGATGAAATGAGCCCAAGGTGGGTGAGCAGGTAGGCTGTGTGTGGAAGCATGATCTCCTCAGCCTTGGGAGTGGCTGGAGTTGGGGGGCGACCTCCCAAGGCCACACAAAAGCACGGGGCCACCGCGGCAGCTGCCGTTTCTGCTGCACAGGACGCTGCTGGCAGGGTCGTGGGTGCTGCCTTGGAGGGCCTCTGTTGGGGTCAGGCTGGCAGGACGAAGGTGCTCAGTGTCCTCCTTTCTTTCCCTACGGATGCACCAAGCCAAGGTCTTCTGAAGGGCTATCTCACTGCTGGGCTGTACTCCCATCCAGAACCCGAAAGAGGGGCCTGGGGGAAAGGTGACTTAGGCTTCCCACCTGTGCATCCAGAGGGAGCATGGAATGGAGATGAGTGAGCTGATTCTGTCCTCCACAGGCCTTCTCTGCCTCCCCTCCCCTTGAGCTCACCCCGAACCCCGAACCTCGTTACTGTCACTTTCTGTTACACTGCGTTTTGTTTTGTTTTGTTTCTACATGGTTTGTTTGCAGTGGAAGGACTGGGACTCAAGGACTCCTGGAGAGTGTTCTACCCCTGAGCTCTGCCCTTATCTGTACCTGAGGAACTGTGTGTGTGGTTCTGTGCTTGTTGACTTCTTCCCCACCGGAATACCAGTTCTCGAAGGCAGGAGGTTGTCTCAGTATCTCCCATAGTAACTTGATTCTCAGAGAGAAGCTATTGATTGACTCACATTTTCAGCAACAGTGACAATCCAGTAAAATTTTTTTTTTTTTTTCGTTCTGAGGATTGAGCCCAGGGCACTTAACACTGAGTCACATCCCGAGCCCCCTTTTGTATTTTATTTGGAGACAGGATCTCACTGAGTTGCTTAGGGCCTTGCTAATTTGTTGAGGCTGGCTTTGAACTCACAATCCTCCTGCCTCAGCCTCCAAAGCTGATGGGATTACAGTTGATTTTTTTACCTGGTCTTTTTAGTTATACATGACAGTAGAGTTATATTTTGACAAATTTATACAAAGATGGAGTACATCTTATACTAATTAGGATCCCAGTCTTGTGGTTGTACATGATGTGGAGATTCACTGTGGTGTATTCATATGTGTACATAGGAAATGTCAGATTTCATTCCACTGTCTTTCCTATTTCTGTCCCCCCTCCCTTTTCTTTCATTCCCCTTTGTCTAATCCAATGACAGTGGTTGCCCCTGACCTTACTGTGTGTCCACATATCAGAGAGAATGTTTGATCTTATTTGGGGGGAGGATTGGCTTATCTTTCTTGGCATAGTAGTCTCCAGACCCATCCATTTACTGGCAAAAGTTATAAAGCCATTCTTTTTTATGACTGAGTAATATTCCATTCTGTATATATACCACATTTTCTTTTTCTTTTCTTTTTTTAACAGGTTTCATTCATTTTATTTATTTATTTATTTATTTTTTGTATAAAAACTCTTATGTTGTAGCCACAGCTGGAGCCTGGGTCCTCTGTACAGAGGCTCTGGTGTGGATTTTCACAAGATGGTCAGTGAATTCCTGATGGGAGACTTGGTGAACACAGTTTCTTTCCAGAAATCGGGAGTCAAATAGCTGTATGTCTTGGAGATGGCATCAAAGGTGGCCTTAGTGAAATTGCCCAAGATGGCACTGTAGTCCCTGGCAGAAGTGTAGTAGTCATCAATAACAGCCATCATCAGCAGCCTCTTGGGCACAGGGGCTGAGACAATGCCAGTACCTCTGGGGGCAGGGATGAGCCACACCAGCACAGAACCACAACGTCTAGTCACCTTGCAAGGAACAGTGTGGGGCTTGCCAATCTTGTTCCCCCAGTACCCTCTCCGCACAGGAACAATGGAGAACTTGGCCAGGATGATGGCCCTTGGATAGCAGTGGCTGCCTCCTTGGAGCACTTTACTCCCAGTCCAACATGACCATTGTAGTCCCCAGTGGCTACAAATGCCTTGAACCTGGCCCGCTGGCCAGCATGAGTCTGCTTCTGTACAGGCATGGTCTTCAGAACCTCGTCCTTGAGTGATGCCCCCAGGAGAAAGTTGATGACCTCAGACTCCTCGATAGGCAAAGAGAAGAGGTAGAGCTCCTCCAAGGACTTGATCTTCATGTCCTTGACCAGGCGGCCCAGCTTGGTGACCAGGATCCACTCCTTGTCTTCAGCCTTGCCTCCTCGAGCGCCATGGCCCTGGCCCTGACCCTGGCCTCGGCAGTGGCCTGGGAGACCACTGCTGACTCCTCTGCAGAAGCCGCCATGGCCACCCATTCCGGGGCCCCCAGGCCCTCCGGGCCCTCTGGCTGCACCACCGTCATCTGCTATTTGGTGTTTTCCCAGAGAGGAAGCCGCCTTTTATTTTTTAATATATCTTTTTATTTGTTCTAATTAGTTACACAGGACAGTAGAAAGCATTTTGGCATATGGTACATAAATGGAGTATAACTTCTCATTCATCTGGTACATGATGTGCAGCTACACAGATCACGTAATCATGTATGCACACAGGGTAATAATGGCCACTTCATTTTACTATCATTCCTACCCCCATACCCTCTCCCCTCCCTTCACTCCCCTCTGTCTAGTCCAAAATACCCTTATTCTTCCCTTCCCCTTTTTGTGAATTAGCATTCACATATCAGAGAAAATATTCGGCCTTTATTTCTTAGGGATTGGCTTATTTCACTTAGCATAATATTCTTCAGTTTCATCCATTTACTGGCAAATTCCATAATTTCATTCTTCTTTATGACTGAGTAATATTCCATTGTGTATATAAACCACATATTCTTTATCCATTCACCTATTGAAGGGCACCTAGGTTGGTTTCATAGCTTTACTATTGTGAATTGAGCTGCTATGAACACTGATGTGACTGTATCACTGTAGTGATTTTAAGTCCTTTGGGTATAAACCAATCCAGTTGTTTTTCATAAAGATACCTGGCTATTGCCAGGTATAGTGGCACCCAACTGTAATTCCAGTGATTCTGTAGGCTGAGACAGGAGGATTGCAAGTTCAAGGTCAGTCTCAGTAATTTAGCAAGGTCCTAGGCAATTGAGTGAGACCCTGTCTCAAAATAAAAAAAAAAAAAAAAAAAAAGGGCTGGGGATGGAACTCAGTGGTAACGTGCCTCTGGATTCAATCGCCAGCACCAAAAACAAACCGACTTGACTATGGCAGAAAACAAGCAGAGAGTAGTGTAGAGGTGGCAGTGGGGGTGGAGAGAGGTAGTCCACTGCTAGCTGCAGGTCTAAGGTAGAGCTGGCAGGGCTTGCTCCAAGATGGGCTGTAGGTGAGAGGAAAAGGAGAGAACAAGAACGCCTTCCCTTTGGGGGCTTGAGCCGGTGAGCGGATGAAGTGCCATTCACAAGGCAGGGAGAAACATGGGGTGAGTGGGCAATGGGGATCTATCAGTAGTTTCTGTCAGTATCAAAACTATCAGTAATTCAGTGTCGAGGACACTGGGTTCGAGTTGTTTGCAAAATTTCCTAGCAGGACCATCAACCAGGCAGCTGGATCATCAAAAGAAATGAGCTGGAGACAAGTTTTGAAACCATTCACAAAAAATTGGTATTTAAAGCTATAAGAACGGGTGAAATACTCCAGCAGGAAGGTATAAAGTAAGAAGGAAAAAGGGTCTCCCATCAAGCCCTGAAAATCTCCCTTTGGAGGTTAGAGCAAGGAGGAGTTGGCAAACAGTCAAAACCAGCAGTAAGGCCAGGCATGGTGGCACACGCCTGTGATCCCAGCAGCTCGGGACCCTGAGGCAGGAGGATCACAAGTTCAAAGCCAGCCTCAGCAATTTAGGAAGTCCTGGGTTTGATCCCAGTACCACAAAACAACAGCAAGAACAAATCTTGTAAGAAGAAATCTAGAAGAGGGATACCTTACAAACCAAGGAATACCCTATATTTGCAGAAGCAGGCCCTTAAACACACAGGAGTCCTAAGACAGTCTAGGATTTCATAGGTGGAGAGGGTACAGCGTCAGCTACCTTGTCCTTTAGCCCAGATGTTTCTCTAGCTCTTCTGTGCTCTGCCCCCTGCTGGCCATCCTGCATATGTGTTTTTCCTGAGAACGGATATTTTCCATTTCTGGCATTTAGCATCTCTCCGCCAGGGGCTAGGGGAAGGAGAAATGGGAACTTATAGTTAAATGACTACAAAGAATCAGTTGGGATTGGTGAAGAAGATCTAGAAATGGATGGTGGTGATTGATAGATGCATAATAATGTGAATAAACTTAATGCTACCCTAGGTCACCCTGACAGCTTCTCAGGGGTCACTGAACACCCTCGCTGATGTCCCAGGTGATGTCGTGCACGGCAGAGGCCAGAAAGAGATGATCATTTCAACCAGCAGCCGGAAGCTGTTACAGTTCATCCTCCAGCATGTGACATACACCAGCACAGTGTACCAGCACCACTGGGTGGACACGGGTGAGAGCCTGTCTTTGGATTGCAAATGCCTAGGGAGCTAGAAAATATCCCTGGGATTCCTCCTCAGTCTTCTTCCTCCAGGAAGCCTGCCTGTGTTTAAGATTCTTCATTTTCATCTGTTTCTAACACCAGACTTCCCAGTTATTGTTCCTGACACTATTCCTATGTTGCCATTGATCCCATCCAGTGACTCAAGGACGGAAACAGATCATTCACGCGGCTCCCATCACACAAGGGTGGGCTCGCTGAGGAAACCACCTGTGTTACTGTTCTGTCATAACAAATACCTGAAGACCTCCCAATGTCCCACCTCCTAAAGGCTCCTCCCCCTCCAGGAAGGCCCCACTGGTATCCAAACCTTCAGACCTTTGAGGGGGACTTACCCAAACCATAACATCACCCAATTCTGTCACCCTGCAGTTCTCAAAGCGCAATCTTCAACCTGGAGAGGAGAGAGAAGGGAGCCAGTCTGTGCATCCATATGTTGGCCTGGGCACGTGGGGGAACTCCCAGTTGCAAGGGCAGTGACTTTGTCTCCTCTCCCTACTCTAGAAACCTCCGGGAAAACAATTCCTGCTATTTTCAGGGCAGACTCGGTTTCCTTCTGGATCAACCCAAAGAACCCCTTTCTCTTAAGTAGCCACATGGATGCATTCCCGGGACACCAACAGAAGACAAGGGATAGATCACTCATGACTGCTAGCTAAAAAAATAGTTTTTCCCACCTTCAGATTTTAAGACGTTCCCCTTCAGAAAATGACCCCGTGAGGTGAAATGGAACAGGCACTATTGTCCTGGTTTTGTAGACAGAGAAGGCAGTGAAGTGATGTATTCAAGGTGTTTCAGAGAGTACGCAACGCGGTCAGTCTTAACCCAGACCCTCTACAGCCCGCGCCACCCCGCACACTCTCACGGGGAAGAAGCGAGAGCTGCGGAGCATTCATCAGGTGGCCCCAGGGACAAGTCAGGAGCTCCAATGCTTTAGGCTCTGCGGGGGTGGGGTCCTCAATCTTGTCCCTGCCAGCACTCACTCTACCACCTTCACCTGAGCCTCTCAATTCAGCTTCCTGGGGCAGCGTGGAGTTCCATCCAGATGTGATGCGGCTCAGGCTTTGACCTGTTTTCTTCCTCCAGTGAGTTTGAAGTTCAAGTCCTCAGTGGCCAAATTCCCTGTGACCATCCGCCATCCTGTCATACCCAAGTTATATGACCCCGGACCAGGTAAGGCCCTTGTCCTTAGGGCTCCACTGTGGTATCCGGTAGAGCTATTGGTTGAAATTTGGAGGGGCCACCTCTGAGATGGAGAACTGATCACAACCACAGGGCTGGTGAGATTCTTGAGCACCAGTTTTGTTCAAGGGAAAAAAAATTCTAGGACACATTCCCTTAGTATTGCTTTACTATATTTGCTTGCTATGTGGTTCAAGCTTATCTGAAAAAAAAAAAAAAAGAGTGAATTATACCTTTTTCTTTTCTTTCTTTTTTCTTTTTTTTTTTTTTTTTTTGGTACTGGGAATTGAACCCTGGGGCACTTAACTACTGAGCCACATCCCCCATCATTTAAAAAAATTTTTTGAGACGGGGGTCTAAGTTGCACAGAGCCTTGCTAAGTTGCTGAGGCTGGCCTTGAACTTGTCATTCTCCTGTCTCAGCCTCCTGAGCCATTGGGATTACAGGTATGAGTGACTGCCTGGCGACTTATAACATTTTAATAAGTAATAGAAATAAAAACTAAGTGGTACTGTGGAATGAATAGGTACTTCAATGGAATCAAATTGGAAACCCAGAAATAGACCCAATATGTATTAGAATCTCACTGTGTGATAAAGGTGATTTTCAAATTAAATGGGACAAATTAGCAAGTTAAAGATGGATTATTCATGAAATCCTGTGGGATCACTGTAGCTGTGGAGGGTAAAATGTTGAATCTGTCTTACAGCTCATACCAAGATAAGTTTCAAATAGATCAGATATCTAGATATTTTTTAAAGTACTAAAAAAAAAAAAAAAACCATAGAGTTTAAAAAGTAATGTCAGAGTGTGAGGCATGGCACAAAGCCCAGACACTAAAAACATAAGATAGATAACATTTTAGAATGTCTTTATGTCAGAAGCCCACCATAAGCAAATTCAAATGACAATGGACAAATTGGGGAAAAATCATCTTAAATACACAGTAAAGTCTAATTTTACTTAAGAACACCTATAAATTAATAAGGAAAAGTGCTCAGTTCACAAAAAAATTTAATTTAGCAATACTTTTAGACATTAAAATACATGCTCAAGCTGGGTGCCATGGCACATGCCTGTAATCCCAGTGGTTTGGGAGGCTGAGGAAGGAGGATTGCAAGTTCAAAGCCAGCCTCAGCAACTCACCAAGGCCCTGAGCAACTCAGCAAGGCCCTGAGCAACTTAGCAAGACCCTGTCTCTGAATAAAATACAAAAAAGGGCTGGGGATGTGGCTCAGTGGTTATGTGCCCCTGAGTTCAATCCCCAGTATCAAAAAATATATATGCTCAAGCCAGGTGTGGTGGCACAAGTCTGTAATCTCAGAGACTCAGGAGGCTGAGGCAGGAGGATTCCAAGTTCAAAGCCTAGCCCTATGCAACTTATCGAGACCCAGTCTCAAAACTTAAAACAAACAAACAAACAAATAAATAAATAAATAAAATTTAAAGGACTGGGGATGTGGCTCAGTGTTTAAGCACCCCATGGTTTAATTCCCAGTATTAAAAATATTAAATAAATAAAAAAATGAATAGAATATTTTTTTCATAATGGGAAACTTTTATTCTTTAAAATCAACTGTTTTAAGAAAAAGAAATCAAAATTATACTTTTGGTAACCACACTGGCCATTATCAGAATAGCACATGCTGTTAGGAGAAAAAATTTTTTCTGAGATTCCTCATTGGATGATACCCATCTATACTATGACAATGTGAACAATACACAAGAACATGTCCTAGTGAGCAAGACCGATTCTCAAATGGATAAGAACCTTGACTTGCTTGGAACACTTGTATTTGTTGCAACAGATGATTAAATAACTTGATTATAATTAACTTATTAAACATTCTTGTTTTTTGGTATGGGGGATTGAACTCAGGGTCACTTGACCACTAAGTCTCATCCCCAGCCCTGTTTTGTATTTTATCTAGAGACAGGGTCTCACTGAGTTGATTAGTGCCTTGTCCTTGCTGAAGTTGGCTTTGAACTTCCGATCCTCCTGTCTCAGCCTCCTGAGCTGCTGGAATTACAGGCATGCGCCACTGCACCTGGCACTAAAATATTTGATGCTGAAAAAGAAAAGAGGTGCATGTGAGGGGCCGGGGAAGCAGCTCAGGGCCTTGTGCATGCTAGGCAAGCACTCCCCAGTGATGATATGAAATGCTTGCCAAGATATAAAAAAGATGCAGAAGTGAATGAAGAGTAAGCTTTTAAAATAAAAGGGGGGAAAGATAGAATGTATGTTCGTACCTTTTGATTATGGAAAAGTAAAAAAGAAATATTGGTTGTCTCCTGGGAGGAAACCCAGTAGTTGGGGGACAGGGATGGATCTTTTGAGCCACTTGGCATTTTTAAATGGATTACTTATATGTCTGAAATATAATGTGTTCTATCCAAATAGATTCTATTCAAAATATAAATCACACTATAATTTTGAACTAGTAACATTATGTATCTATTGATAAAGATTTAAAATATTTGCTTAATACAATAAGTCTCAAAAATAAAAGAAATAAGCATAAGAAAATTCATCCCAAAGCTTTTTGACTTCATATTTTTAAATTTTTTTATTTTACTTTTTGTTTCTATTTATTTATTTTTATTTCTTTAGATTTGTTTTAAAGATGGGCTACATTTCCAGACCTTTTTAAAGTGTTAGAGATGCAGTGGAAATAATATCCACAATCTTTTTTTTCTTTTTTTTTTTTTTTGGTACCAAGAATTGAACTCAGGAGCACTTTACCACTAATACCACTGATTTACATCCCTAGTCCTTTTTATTTCTTATTTTGAGACAAGATCTTGCTAAGGTGCTTAGGGCTTCACTAAGTTGCTGAGGCTGATCTCAAATTTGCAATCTTCCTACCTTAGCCTCCCGAGTCTCTGGGATTACAGGCCCAGTGCCCCTGTTCTTTTCTTTTCTTTTTTAAAAAATTATTCATATATATATATATATATATATATATATTTTTTTTTTTTTTTTTTTTTTAGTTGCTGATGGACCTTTATTTTATTCATCTGTTTGTATGCGGTGCAGAGGCTGGAATCCAGTGCCTCACACATGCTAGGCAAGCGCTCCACCACTGAGTCACAACCGCAGCCCCCCACTCCAGTTCTTTTTATTTGATTTTGAGACTGTGTGTCACTAACTTGCCCAGTCCATCTTTGAACTGTTGATCCTTCTGCCTCAACCTCTGGAGTTGCTGGGATTACAGGTGTACACCATCTGTGCAGGTCTTGTGCATTGCCTTTCAATTTTGTTTCTGAGATTTCTGAGACTTTTTGTTATCTAGAAGTTTGATCCTTTGATAAATTAAAATCAGCCAATTACTTTCCCTGTTTTGCTGTTTTTCTGAAGTGGATTATACTGATAATAATATTCTTCCTTTATCATATGGTGGTGTAGGAATTGTATGTCTCTTAAAGTTTGTTAAAACTCGCATCTTTTTCTTTTTTGGTCCAAGTGACAATTAGGTTTGGGGATTAGGAGTGGGAATGGGAGTGAGAGAAGGAGACAAAAATCTCAATTCTGTGTCTTTAATGGTTTTGGCTCTGTAGGTCCATTGAATTGATTTTGGAATGTTCCTATAAAATGATCTGCTTGGGAATGGAGATCTAACTCGGTGGTAGAGAGCTTGCTTAGCAATGTGAGGTCTGGGTTAGACGGACTGGAGCCTGGCTTGCAGTACACACCTTAGTCCCAGCCATCCGAGAGCCTGAGGCAGGAGGATCACAAGTTGGAGGTCAGCCAGGGCAATTTAGAGAGACCTTGTCTCAAAACGATAAAGAATAAAAAGTAGCTTGATAGTAGAGTGCCCCTGGTTTCAATTTCCAGCATTGCCCCCAATTAATTAATTAATTTTAAAAAAGGGAAAAAAATTTTAAAAAGATTAAAAAGGGGAGGAGTAGGGAGGATTGGTTCAGCATGATCTTGAGGACAATTATTTTTGAGGAGGGGCACGGGGGATTGAACCCAGGGGCGCTTCCACAGAGCCACATTCCCAGCCCTTTTTTGTATTTTATTTAGAGACAGGATTCCGCTCAGTTGCTTAGGGCCTGGCTAAGTTGCTGAAGCTGAGGACAATTTACTTGACTCTTTCCACTGGTCTCTTTTTCCCTCCATCAGATTCTTTCGCAGCTAAAGTAAAGGCGCAAGACAAAAATTTTGAGGGGATTCTGGATGACTTCTGATTTCTGTCATTCTGCGATCGTCTCTGCCTGGGGTTGTATGCAGCTCACCGATCAACAGTAGGAAGGGTGTGGCTTTCCGCAGGAGTTAACTCCACCCACACCGCCGGAGCTGACATCCTCTAGCTCAGCCCCCTGGTGCGGCTCCGCCCACAGTGGCTGAATCCAGAATGCGTACCCCAGCTGCAGTTGTTTTATCATGGGATCTTTATATTAAAATTCTTTAGATGTTGATAGACCTTTATTTTATTCATTGATTTATATACGTGGTGCAACCCCAGCCCCTCATCATTGGATTCTTTTTTTTTTTTTTTGGCTTGCAAGGCAAGCACTCTACCAACCATGGGATCCAACCAACTATATCCCCCGCCCAGCCCTGGGATCTTTTCCATGGAAAAACTGACCGTTTTCCGACCTTTTATGTAAGGTCACATGTCTCAGAATGGACAATCTCTTTCAGGCCTTCTCATTTCCTAGCGGACCTCTTTCCCTTCATATCTTCCTGAGGATAATGACCAGGTAGGCTTCTCCTAGGACTTGAATCTGATGTCAAGGGCGGATCTCAACTCCTGTAGACCTGGTTTCTGTGACTCTCCACGTTGAACTTCTTGAGTGGTGAAGGCCTGTGCGTGTTAACTTCTAGTGTTAAGATGGAAGCAGGGTGTATGTAAAATGCTAACGGTTGAGTGGGAGCAGTATTTGAACAGAGAGTAGGAAGATGTCATAGAAGAGCCCACAGAACCAGGAAAAGGAAAAGATGTAAAATTTCAACAAGTTGGGTGTTGTAAATGTCTTTATTTTCCAATCAAGCAAGAAACTCTTATTAAGCACCTTCTGGATACAAAAGGTATGGGGTCCATAAATACTGACAGGCTGTGGCATGAAGAAGCCCTCAGGCCAGGGACCATGGAGTGTGCCTGTAATCCGAGTGGCTCAGGAGGCTGAGACAGGAGGATCAGGAGTTTAAAGCCAGTCTCAGCAATTTAGCAAGGCCCTATGCAATTTAGCAAGACCCTGTCTCTAAATAAAATATATCTAAAAAAAGGTATGGGGATGTGACTTAGTGGTTAAGCACCCCTGGGTTCAATACCTGCACAAAAAAAAAAAAAAAAAAAAAAAAAGAAAGGAAGGGAAAAAGAAAAAAGCCCTCAGGGACTGGGATGTGGCTTGGTGGTAGAGCCTTTACCTATCTTCTGTGAGGCCCTGGGTTTGATTCCCAGCACTGTAAAACAAAACCAAGCATCCCAGAAAGCAAGTTAAGACAGTGAGGTTTCCTGCAAGATGAAACTCTGGCATCTACTCTTTTTTTGTTCAGGGAAGCAGCTCAGAAATCTGGTGACCATTGCCACCAAGACTTTCCTCCGCCCCCACAAGGTTAAGGTCCTACTTCAGAGTATTCGAAAGTATTACCCAGATGTGACTGTGATCGTGGCTGATGACAGCAAGGAGCCCATGGAAATTAAAGATGACTATGTGGAGTATTATCTAATGCCCTTTGGGAAGGTATGTCCCCCTGAGGTTGGGGTACTATGCTCCCTAGACAAGAGGACCCCAGAGTCAATTCTACCCTGGATGGGGCTCCTTCAGTGGTCTCCAAAGGCAAGAGAAGGCCTGGATTGGGAGGGAGTGGGGCCTCTCCCTGAATCCCTTTGCTAACTCCAGATTTGGAGAGAAATCGGGTCACCCTCGCTTTTCCGCATTAAGAAGTGGCTGTTTTGGGCTGGGGATATAGCTCAGTTGGTAGAGTGCTTGCCTCACATGCACAAGGCCCTGGGTTCAATCCCCAGCACCGCAAAAAAAAAGAAGTGGTTGTTTCATCTTCCACCATATTTGGTGTGGAAATTGACAAGAGGTCCTTATAAGTAACTTGAGGTCTCTGACATCCTAAGGATTCCTGAAGTATAGCTCCAACAGCAGAGAAATCTCTCAGCCCCATGATTCCACCCACACTAGGCTCTGCGGGCCTGCCTGCCCCTTCCTCTCTCTCCCTCTCCCCAACTCTCTTCCCCACACCTTCCTGCATACATAAAGAAGGAAGTGGATATAATACTTCTCAGATGTCCCCCAAACTTGACATCTCTTAGGAAGTAGAGGAAGAATTACAGAAACCCTGTGAGATGAAAAAGTACTTCTGTCCATTCATAGAGTCCACAAAGCCAACGAAGAACTTTCTAGCTTTTCTTTGTCACAATCTTCGCCCAGAAAGTCACTGTCTCTTACTGTGTTTCCCTGAGACATGGACTCCCTTTGGCTCAGTGCTTCTCAATGTTGGCTGTGTATTGATTTCACCCCCACAGATTCTGACATGATCCATGAGGGGGTACAGCCTGACTATTGGGACACTCCCCCTGTGATTCTCCTTTGTAGCCAGGGTGGGCAACTGCTGATCTAAGCTTGTGTCACTTACAGGGTTGGTTTGCTGGTAGAAACCTGGCCATATCTCAGGTCACCACCAAATATGTTCTGTGGGTGGACGATGACTTTCTCTTCAACGACAAGACCAAGATTGAGGTGCTGGTGGATGTCCTGGAGAAGACAGAGCTGGATGTGGTAAGGGATAATCACCAAGTGTATCCCACCAGCAATCCGTAGCAGCGGGGAAGGGAAGGGCTGGAGAGGAAGAGAGGAAAGTGTAGAGGCAGGAGGGAGGGAGGGAGGGAGGGAGGGAGCTGATGCCACAGATGAGTAAGCACAGTTCTGGGCCTGAGAGCATTGCACAAGGAACCACAAGATGTGAGTTCTGCTTTTCCCTCCACACTTACTTTTCTCCGAGCAAATTACACCCCACCCCTTAAAATCCACAGTTGTTCTACCTTTAAAATGGTGTATTTGCGCATCAATTCCAACTCTCTCTGAGGACTGGTGGGAGATTAAAGAGAGCCATGCTTTGGTTCTGTCACAGAACTTTTTTTTTTTTTTTTTTAAATGTAAAGTCACCCTTATCCAAATGCTTGAGAACAGAAGTGCTTTGTAATTTGGATTTTTTAAAGTTTTGGAATAGTTGCATATACACAATGAGATCTCTTAGATAGGGACCCAGATCTAAACATGAAATTCAATTGTTTCATGTATACCTTATACACATATCCTGAAGGTAATTTTCTACACTAATTTTTTTTGGAGGGGGTATACCGGGGATTGACCTCAGGGGCACTCAACCACTGAGCCACATCCCCAGCCCTATTTTGTATTTTATTTAGACACAGGGTCTCACTGAATTGCTTTGCGTCTTGCTGTTGTTGAGGTTGGCTTCGAACTTGCGATCCCCCTGCCTCAGCCTCCTGAGCTGCTGGCATGCACCACCACACCCAGCAATTTTATACACTATTTTAAGTAATTTTGTGCATGAGGCAGAGTTTCACGGTATGAAATTTACTACTTGTAGAGTCATGTTGCCACTCAAAATATTTTGGATTGTGAATCATTTAGGATTTTAGATTTCAGTATTAGGGATGCTCAACCTGTAGTACAAAACTTTAAAAGCACACATGACCCCAATGACATTTAAAAAAGAGGAAAAAAAAAAAAAAGAGGAAAGTAATAAAAACACCAAAAGTCAATGTACCATAGAAAAGAAAAGAAAACAAGGAAATGAATCCTAAGGTATGTTATCATGACCACAGTGGAAAATCCACAAAGCATCTGAATGAACTCAGACGTGGCTGGCTACCCCATAGGGACAAATTACAGTAGCTTAAACAAGAGGGAAGGTGTAGTACCTGCTCTTGTGAAACTCCATGCTTGCAGTCTGGAACTCCATGCATGCAGCTTCCAAGAGCATACTGAACAACTACTTCCTCTTGTTGCCCCCCACACTCTTCCCCGCCCCACTCCCGCAGACCAGAAACAAGGGGGAGTAGGAAGTCCAGGGCAAACAGCTTTCTGTTTCTTTTCTATTTTTATTTTTATTTTTTTTAATTTCTAAACAAAATCTTGCTAAATTGCTTAGGGCCTCACTAAATTGCTGGGACTGGCTTTGAACTCTCATCCTCCTGCATCGGCCTCCCACACCTCTGCGATTACAGGCGTGCACCACCACGCCCAGCCTGCAGACAGGTTTCTTTTAAGGACACGATCTAGAAGTTGCATACACCAGTTCTAAATCATATCCCTCCAGTCAGAACTTAGCCACCTGGTTAAACCTTAATGTAAGGGCGATGGGAAATGTCGTCTTTAATTGGCTAATGGCCTTTTTTTTTTTTTTTTTTTAAAGTATATATTTTAGTTGTAGATGGACACAATACCTTTATTTTCTTTTTATGTGGTTTTGAGGATGGAATCCAGGGGCCTCACACGTCCTAGGCAGGTGCGCTATCACTGAGCCACAACCCCAGCCCCTCGATAGTTGACTTTAACTTAATTCATTCCACTTAAAACTCAGAGGATTCATTTACAAAAAGGAAGGAAGAAGGAACAGATGAGAAGGGACAATGAGTAGACCTCAGTGTGTCACCTTTAAATGATGGTGATTATTTCAGAACTAGTATATAGTCTGCCCTTGGTATTGGTGAGTTCTATAACAGGATTGAATCAACCTCTGATCAAAAATTGTGAGGGGTCTGGTGTTGTAGCTCAGTGGCAGAGCGCTTGCCTTGACTGTGGGAGGTACTGGGTTTGATCCTCAGCACCACATAAATACAATAAAGGTATTGTGTCCATCTATAACTAAAAATATATATATATTGTAAGGGGTGGAGTTACCTTGTTGCTGATATGTACTAGGTAGCTAGACCCATTGAGGATCACGACAACACTGAACATGTACAAATTTTTGTTTCTTGTCATTATTTCCTACACAATACAGTGTAAAAATGACATTGTATCAGGTGCTATAAGAAATTCAGAGTTGATTTTATTTTTTCAGTGCTAGGGATGAAACCCAGGGCCTCAGGGCATGCTAGGCAAGTGCTCCACCACTGAGCTACACACCTAGACCTAGAGAAGATGTAAAGTCTACAGGGAGATGTGCTTAGGTTATTTGCAGATACTGTGCCATTTTATACAAGGGACTTGAGCATCTAGGGATTTCAGTATCTGCAGGGGGTCTGGGAACCATCTCTCCATGGATACTAAGGATGACTGTACTTGCTCATCCTGTTTTGCTCAAGCTCAAACATAAATGCATTTATCTCCCACAGGGGCATGGACAGGCATGTGGAGTGGTAAACCGGGAGCAGACAGGAGGGGAGGAAGGCAGCTTAGATACATGGCTTCCTGCAAGGAAACCTGGCACACGTACACTTCACAAATGGAACATTGAGAATAGGCTGCCTCTTGCCTGTACTCAGATCATAGAAGGGAGTGCTGAGTGACCTTCTCCCAGGAGAGGAGAGCTCCCTGTAGTGTGATCAGAATATGGGTAGCAGGTGCCTGCCTTTTGGACTTGGAGGTAATGCTGTTCACATCAAGGAGATCAGGGTAGGCAGGAATTCAAAGACCCAACGGGCCCAGCAGCAGTATGGTACAAACTGTGACCGCAGGGCAAGAAGAGAAGTAACTGAGGGATGGTTTGAAGGGCAGATCCAGAAAAGGTGCCATTCTCCTCGTACCAGCGGTGGAGTCCAGTGGGGCTTCCTGGAGAGGCAGGATGCTCTCGAATCACATCTCTGTGCCCTCTGGCTAGGTGGGTGGCAGCGTGTTGGGGAACACGTTCCAGTTCAAGCTGTTGCTGGAACAGAGCGAGGGTGGTGACTGTCTTAGCAAGAAGAAGGGATGGTTCCAGCGCCTGGATGGCTTCCCCCGCTGTGTGGTGACCAGTGGCGTTGTCAACTTCTTCCTGGCCCACACAGAGCGACTCCAAAGAGTTGGCTTCGATCCCCGCCTGCAACGTGTGGCTCATTCAGGTGGGAGGCTGGAGGAGAGGGGAAGGGAGGCGGGTAGGGCGGACCCCTGGGCAGCTTGTTCTCACCAAGAGCCACACCAGTGGGTCTCCTTCCTCTTGCACCCCAAACTAGGGAGCGCGTGGTCTTTCTTGCCTCCTCTCTCTTCCACGTCTGTGCCTCTCCTAGGCTGTCCCTGTCTATCTGAGATGCCCGTCCCCTTCATTCCCCTCCAGCTCTGTCCTGCTTCCTAGTCGCTTTTCCCAGAAGTCCTTTCCCATTAAACTGCTGCTGGTAACTGCCCCTGCCTCCCTCTCCTTCCACGCTGGAGCCCACAGTTCTGTTCAGCAGAAGCCTGATCCTGCCTCTCTGCCTGAGAAGTGAGCTTATGGCCTCCCAATATATCAGGACAGGCAGGTTCCTGGAGTTAAGGTTGTGGCTTTACACGGAGCTGGACCTCTCTAGCTTCTCCCTTGACCGTCCTCACAGAGCTGCAGGAGGACTCAGGCTCTGTGGTGGCAGCTCTCATTTCCTCTCCTGCTCTCCCTCTCTTCACAGAGTTCTTTGTTGATGGGCTGGGGAGTCTACTGGTGGGCTCATGCCCATATGTGGTTGTCGGTCACCAGTCCCACAGTCCAGAGGTCTTGAACCTGACCACCTTGGAGAAGATCTATGGCATATACCGGAAAAACACCAAGGATCAGATCCAATTCAAACGGGCTCTCCACTACTTCAAGAACCATCTCCAGTGCTTCGAATAAAGGTGCAGAGCACAGGAAAAGCTCTAGACTGACTGGTTGTGGGTATCGAGAACAATGGAACTGGCAGGGCTACTGGAAGGTGGACTCCCAGTGAGATAAATATCAGCAAACCTGTTGGTGGATAGGGCCAGTTGGATGGGTGTCTCAATCAAAGGTTAAGGGTCATTAGAAATAGACCAATCCCTGATCAGGGCAATGGAGACTGCATGAGTAACAATTATTATTTGTATGATGCCTCCCCTTTTATGAAGCATAGAGTATATCACAATGTCACATCTGATTACACACAGAAGAAAACATTGGTTGGTGTCCTCATTCAAGAGGACCATTGCTGGGTCCTTGAGGATTATTTGGTGCAAATCATATGACAATCAGAAACATCACGTCTGGGACGAGTGGGAAAACGTTCATTGGATTAGACAAAGGGGAATCAAGGGAAGGGAGGAGGGATGGGAACAGCAGAGGCAGTAGAATGGATTGGACATAACTTTCCTGTGTACACGATCAGTGTAACTCCACATCACGTACAGCCACCAGAATGGGAGTAATACTCCATATAGGTACAATATGTCAAAATACACTCTACTAAAAAGAATGTAAAAAAAGGAAACATCATGTCCAGCATCACTGTCTTCCACACATTTTTTTTTTTTTTTTAATTTGGTGCTATCTTGTAGACTCCAAAAAAGGCAAGTAGTCTTGCCTTGAGGAGGTTGTAGCCTGGTTCGGGCAGCAGTGGGCCTGGTGGTTAGGACTGGCCAGAACTGAACTCCTAATAAGATGTACATGGGTGAACCAGCTGGTGGGTAAGGACAGTGAATGTGTGGAGGTGTAACTGTGTCATTCATGAGGTATGACCCCCAACTCAACATTGGCAATCAGATGGGTGTTGAATGCTATCCAAGTAGGATACAAGGCCTGAAGTATTCCTGAGTCAACAAAACCAACTGGACCTTACAGATGGTCATAACCCTGCTTGTACTGCAGACACAAGTGAAACTTCAGTCATTTCTGGTAAATGCTTACATTAGACAGAAACAAAACTTAACCTCAGCTAACTGTAAGCAGCCAACTAGCATATGACTATGTGAATTGCTAACTTACTCAAACTCTAAATTTTGGTTGTGCCTCAGATTTCCTTCCATAATGATAAAATTTACAATAATCTTATTTTGATAAAAGCATTCAGTGATTTGTTCTTTTTAAGTAGATTTAAGATGTCATTCAAGTAATTTTGACTTTTAAATGTGATATTCATTCATTGTAAATTCTTTTAATAACTTTGAATATTCTAGAAGAAAAATAACTTCTAGAAACATGGAAAGGAATGCTAAGTTTTAAATTTCCTAGATTTGTTACAATTAACCCACAAGGTAAATTCTATAGACTTTGAACATAGTTACACTTAATTTTTTAATTCCTTAATTACTGCTCAGTGCTGGTCCACAAGGAGATAAGAAATACCTGTCCAAATTAATCAATATATAGCTTCCTTCATCAAGAAAATTCTTCTGGGGCTGGGATTGTGGCTCAGTGGTAGAACGCTTGCTTAGCACGTGCGAGGCCATGGGGTTTGATTCTCAGCACTGCATATAAATAAATGAATAAATAAAGGTCCATCAACATCTTAAAAGAAAAATTGAGACTTTTTTTAAATTAAATATTCCATGAAAGAACAGGTTAACTAAGAGTTGAGCTTACAGATGTATGGTGGGGCCCCTTATCAGAGTTTTTGCTTTCTATGTTTCAAAGTCTGAAAATAATTGCTAAGTGCAGTGAGAATATACTTTGCACATTCACTTTTATTATAGTATGTCATAACTGTTGTTTTATTACCACCTATTATTGTTAATCTTTTACTGAGTTCTTTTTTTATTAATTTATTAATACAAATTAAACTTCATCATAGATATTTATGTATAAGAAAAAACATAGTATATGTAGGATTTGGTACTAACCATGGTTTCTGGCATCCCCTTAGGGTCTTGGAACATATTCCCTGCTAACAAGTTAACCTTGAAGCTCAGACGTACCACTGAGCACACTTTGAGTAATCTTGCTTTTGGTTAGGGGTCAGCAAACTTGTTTGTAAGGCACCAGATAATAAATATTTGAGGTTTTCTGAGCCACATAAAGTCTCTGTCCTATGTTCTTCTTTTTCAATATAACTCTTTAAAATTTGTAAAATCCATTCTGGGAGCTCAAGGAACCATTCAAAGACAAGCCACAGGTTGCCTGTGGCCCACGGGCTGCAGTTTGTTACCTTTGACTAGAACTATTTTTTAGAGTACAAATTATGTGAAAAATCTTGACTATAAAAATATAATTATGGATTTCTGAAATGAAAGCGAGGAAGTTAAGCTGTGGAATAAATATATGATAATTTATGAATTTTACATATGCCTGTACATGTGTTGTTCTTACTCATCTAAACATCAATAGCCTATCAACTAACCACCCAGATATGCACAAAATTAACTCCTATTTCCTACTTTTGATCACCTTAACCACAGATTTAAAATATTTTGCATTTCAGCTGGGCATGGAGGTGACACCTGTAATCCCAGCAACTCAGGAGGCTGAGGCAGGAGGATCCCAAGTTGAAGGCGAGCCACAGCAATTTACAGAAACTGCCTCAAAAAAAAAAAAAAAAAAAAGGCCTGGGGATATGGCTTACTGGTAAGAGTGCCCCTGGGTTCGATCCCCAGTACAGATTTTTTTTTTTCCTTTTACCACAAAAGTAAGAGGATAGAACAAGATTTTTTTTTTTTTTTTTTGGTACTGGGGATTGAACTCAGGGGTGCTTGACCACTGAGCCACATCCCCAGCCCTATTTTGTATTTTATTTAGAGACAGGGTATCGCTGAGTTGCTTAGTGCCTTACTTTTGCTGAGGCTGGCTTCGAACTCCTGATCCTCCTGCCTCGGCCTCCCGAGTCGCTGGGATTTCACTGGGATTACAGGAATGTGAGCTTTAATATTTAGACCTAAGGGTGAGGGTTTTCATTTATCCCAGGCCTGGTTCCATAATAAACAGTTGCTTACTGATTACTCACTTGCTGGGGATTAAACCCGGGGCCTTGTGCATGCAAGGTAAGCACTTACCAACTGAGCTATATCCTGAGACCAATTAGTCACCATCTTGATTTAGGTGGTAACCTTGTGCCCTTTGTGACAATTATAGCTTCTCCAACATCTCCCGCCAGGGCCCTTCGACATGCTGTAACATATCAGCCTGCTCAGCCACATTTTCTTCTCTATCCCAACATTTGGAACCATTTGCTTCAGCTGACAGGAAGAGTCAACATGGAGCTGCGGTGGGGTGAATCAGGAACCCCCTCTCCAGGAAGTGATCATCTACCATGAACTGTGTGACTCACTCCCCAGCTCCAGTGTATATGACAAGAGAGGCACAAGTCTGACCCTGTGTCTGATCGGAATTGGAGTTGAGTCCGAGAAACACCACATCTGGCTCTGTGGGTGGTAGTACTTGAGACGTTACACCTAGGAGCTGCAGAGGTGCCCCTTGGCACTGTGTGGACTGAGGCGCAGAGGTGCCCCTCTGCAGCTAGAGAAGAATCCATCAGCTGTACCGAGAGCAGCTGAGATGAGGTCTGCCTACCCACTTTTTTTTGACTTTCATGTGGAGGGATCTTACTGCCCTAGGCTTTTGGAAGATACTGCACCCTTTCATTCCATTTTGCTAACCCTAATTTGAGTTGGTTCCTGTTACAATAATCAGAGTGTCCTAAATAACACAACTCAGATTGGCAGAAGCTCCCATGACCTGCGACAGTAGGACAAAACTCAGAACGGTGGCATGCCTCAGTGATTTCTGCAGTGTTTAGGATGGTCCTAGAAGAGCTACAGACTTTATGCTGAAGTTGTCCTCTTTTAGGGTTTTAATTCTGCTAAGAATGCCCTGAAATACAAGTTTCCTGGCGGGCCTATGACTGAGTCTTGCAGGCTGCAAAAGCTGACTCTGCTCTAAGAAACAGCACCAGCAGAGGTAGGGGACTTCACAGGAGAATAATCTGGGCAAAGAGACCAGCCTGCCCATTGCAGTGTCTTAAACATCTTCCGCCCAGAAAGAGGAAAAGCGGGCAAAGAGTACCCGACAGAGGACATTTAACTGAGCCAATCTGAGGCATCAAAGAATCCCCCTTCATACTAATTCTTGCAATCATGCCAGGAAGATTTCAGATGTCACTTGGAGTAAAAGGCATGAGTTTCTTAGGAGGGGTAGGAAAGGGGCAAAGGGAACACTCTCAAGGAAGAGAGTGGGTCCTCTCGAAGTGGAGAGACACAGTGTGCCTCTCTTACCTTCTTGTTTTATTGGGGGTCCCAGGAAAGTTTCCAGAGTCCCACCCAGGTACATCTCTTGAATTTCGACAGACAGTAGAATGACATCAGGCTTTAAAATCCCTACTACCATGACAACTCTAGGCCACTTTGGCCCATGCTGACCAGTTTTAATTAGAACCGGTTCTGAACTAGGGATATAACTCAGTGGTATAGTGCTTGCCTAGCATGCATGAGTCCCTGGGTTTGATCCCCAAGGCCCCCAAAATAAAATAAATAAGTATTAGAACCTGTTCTTACAGATTTTTTATGGCCAGGTAGAATTATTCCTATCTCCCTGAGTTTTAGGATCTGATTTGTGTAAAGATTGCAGAAGTTCCAAAGTTCCCCGCATTAGGGTAACTTGTGTTCTTCTTATCAAGCATTTCAAGTCTGCATTTCTTCTGCAGGTAACAGGTAGTTTGCTGAGGAATGTAACACATCCTGCAGGCAGGGCTGCAGGGAAATTGCTTTTTTGAAGTGAAAGTGTGTGGGAGTCAGCACAGTGGAATTTATAGAATTATTTCCTTAACATATGCTTCCGCCAGTCACGTCTGTCTGTTCCCTACCACTAACATTTCCCATAATTCAACAGTCTTGGTAGACGCACTGTCCATGTCTAGCTATTAGCAACAGTTTCAGGGTTATTAACATTCCAAGAGGTCTCTACCCTCCACACTACCTCTTCCACTGAGCCCCATTTCTGTCTAATGGTCTTACAGAGGATTCAAGTTGACATACAGCTCTTTTATTTTTTTCTTAATCTTTTGCCTGGATGGCTTCAACCTCATATATGTCCATCAGTCTTCCTGCTCCAATTTCAAACAAGTCTCCATATAAATTCTAATTCTCTCATCTTTAAATTTCACCAAGAGATAATTAAGATTGTCATAACGTAATTGAGCAACCTGTATAACTGCACATGTCCCTTTTCTGTCCCATTGTGCTTGCAAAGATCCCAGCTCTCCAGCAAAGGACATAGATATGCCTTTCTTCATTTTCTACATTTTCCATTATAAATATTTCACCTTTATAGTCTAAAAAGATAACAATTATTTTTAACAGAGAAAGTGAAAACATTTAAGAAAATAAAATGTGGATGCATGCTTTGTTAAAAAGAAGAAGAATGGGCTGGGGTTGTGCCTCAGAGGTAGAGCACTTGCCTAGCACATGTGAGGCACTGGGTTCAATTCCCAGCACCACATAAATAAAGGCACTGCGTCCATCTACAACTAAAAAGAAGAAGAAGAAGGAGAAGAGGAGGAGGAGGAGGAAGAGGAAGAAGAAAGAAGGAGAAGGAGGAGGAGGAGACGGAGAAGAAGAAGATGACGACGACGAAGAAAGAAGAAGGAAGAAGAGAAGGGGAAGGGGAAGGGGAAGAGGAAGAGGAAGAGGAAGAGGAAGAGGAAGAGGAAGAAGAAGAAAAGTGGCTACCTTTCCCCATCAAATCCAGGAACAGGGACAGGACAACAGAGTGTTGGAGATTTAGAGCACCCTTTGCCACCAAGCACAAGGAGGCGCTGTTGGCTTGTCTGGTTCAGACAGGGCTCCAAAGGGAAGTAGGGTGGTTCGTGGCATGTATCACCTGGGTGGTGAGGACACAGAGTAGGCAGATCCTACCCCAGCTAACTGAGCAACTTGAGAGTGGACAAAGGTAAGTGAATAGGAATTCTTTTAACTATTCAAAGCATTATTTTATCTATCATTCCATCCACAATCCAATTAGAGGCTTAACAAGAAATTGGAAGAATATCTTATAAAAGTTGTTAATCCTGGCAATTTTCTATCACCAGATGCCATCTCTAGGATGTCATGCACAATGGATTTATGATAAAATAAACTAGTTATGGGGGGAACGAAGATTAGAATTTCTTTTCCTGTTTTCTGTGTTATTTAAAAATTAAGGGCTGGGGTAGAGGCTCAGTGGTAGAGCACTTGCCTAGCATATGTGAGGCACTGGGTTCGACTCTCAGCACCACATAAAAAAATAAAAAAAATATCGTGTCTATCTGCAACTAAAAATATTTTTAAAAAATTAATGTCCCAGTGGCTGGGGAGGTCCAGGCAGGAGGATTGGAGTTCAAAGCCAGCTTCAGCAAAATCAAGGTATGAAGTAACACAGTGAGAACCTGTCATCTAACTCCAATTAGAATGGCTATTATCAAGAAAACAAGCAATAATAAGAAGTGTTGGCGTGGATGTGCGAGAAAAGGCACACTCGTACATTGCTGGTGGAGTTGCATATTGGCGCAGCCACTCTGGAAAACAGTGTTGCGATTCCTCAGAAAGCTTGGAATGGACCCACCATTTGACCCATTTATCCCACTCCTCGGTTTCTACCCAAAGGACTTAAAGTCAGCATACTACAGTGATGCGGCCACATCAATGTTCATAGCAGCTCAATTCACAATAGCTAGATTGTGGAACCAACCTAGATGCCCTTCAATTGACGAATGGATAAAGAAACTTTGGTATATATACACAATGGAATATTACTCAGCCATAAAGAATAGTAAAATTATGGTATTTGCTGGTAAATGGATGAAGTTGGAAAATATCGTGTTAAGTGAAATAGGCCAAGCCCAAAAAACCAAAGGCTGAATGTTTTCTATGATAAGTGCATGAAAATATATAACAAGGGGGGTTGATGGGGGGAAGAGAAGAATGAAGGAACTTTGGATGGTGTAGAGGAAAAAGGGGTGGGAGGGGGTGGGGATGGAAAAACAGTAAAATGAAACAGACAGTATTACTCTACATATATGTATGATTACATGAATAGTGTGAATCTACATTGTGTACAACCATAGATATGAAAAGTTGTACCCCATTTGTGTACAATGAATCAAAATGTGTCTGTAAAAATAAAAAATATTTTAATTAAAAAAATTAATTTATGTCCCAGTGGCTGGGGAGGCTGAAGCAGGAGGATTGAGAGTTCAAAGCCAGCCTCAGCAAAATCAAGACATGAAGTAACTCAGTGAGAACCTGTCTCTAAATAAAAATACAAAATAGGGCTGGGGATGTGGCCCAGTGGTTGAGTGCACCTGAGTTCAATTCCCAGTACCCCCTGAAATTTAATTAATGTGATGTAAAAGGTCTCTGAACCCCAAAACTGGAAGGCCTCTTCTTGCCTCTTGATTTCCCTGAGTCCCTAAGGAATGATTAGTGACCCAGATTGGAAAGGTACCAGCCACAGTCAAAGACCAGTAAGCCCTGGAGCCTGCCCCTAAGAATTCATAGCCCAGCAATGTGGAGAGGGAGGGAGACTTGTCATTTACACAATTACCTATAACTCCAGTGAGTAATGACAAAAAGTCTAAGGGAGGTCATCTTTTATGCTACCTGGGGAAGGCACGATGGGGGATTTCAGTAACGATCTCACTTGAGCTGGGCAGATGTTTTCCAAGCTGAGAAAGAAAGAGGAGAGAATGCAAAGGAAGAATTAGGGCAAGGGAATAGGTAGAAGAGGGAGTGGAGGTCATCTTTACCCTTATACTGCACAGAAATAAATATGTCTTATATGTTGTCAAAGGATATAATCCTGACTCTTCAGGATTTCTTTTTTTTTTTTTTTTCACTTGTTCTTTTTAGTTATACATGAAAGTAGAATCTATTTTGATGTATTTTTACAAACATGGAATATATCTTATTCTAATTAGGATCTCAGTCTTCTGGATGTACGCGATGTTGAGATTCACTGTGGTGTATTCATACATGAACATAGGAAAGTTATGTCAGTCATTCCACTGTCTTTTCTATTTCTGTCCCCCTCCCTTCCCTTCATTCCCCTTTGTCTAATCCACAGAACTTCTATTCTCCCCCGACGCCAGGATTTCTACAGTAGCTTCTGAGAAATTAATGGTAATGCACTCTCACTGGTACTCACAGAGGCTTTCTTAGAAAGAAGTAAACACAGGAAAGCTGAGGTTCAGAGACCCGAGACATTCAACCCCAGTTTTAATAGAAGGACACTCCTTGCTACAGTTTTTTTTTGTTTTTGGAGGGGTTTTTTTGGGGTGGGGTGTTCCTCAGAAGGAAAAATCCTTGATGATTCTTCTGAGAACATAGAAGTTAGAATGTTTTCAATGGATAAAGAAAAACATAAAAGATCCTCGGTAAATTTACTCCCCAGAGATAAATATCACCAACAGAGCTTTTCAGATTTGGGCTAACTGGGTTCTTGACTAAAGGTCATAGTAAAGAATTCAGTACATTATGCAGAAAAGGTATTTATCAGAAAGATATCAGCTCATAACACCAGAGGAAGACTGAAAAAAATGAACTAAAAAAAGTGGGCAAGAACTCAGGGGATCCAAGGAGCCCACCAGCTAAGGTCAGGACACCAGGCAGTCTCCTAAGGATGCCAACTGTGTTGCCAGGGGACATGGCATGGCTGCCCACACTGCCCTGGGGACATTGGGTGCCACAGCATTCACCACCAGCAGGACAAGTTCTAAAACACGGCTGCCTCTAGGCATCAGTCTCTTAGGATTACAAATCCAGGTAGCTCACACCAAGGACATGCACTTCCACTCGGAGCACCAGAAGCCCAGAGAGTGAGTGTATCTACCTTGAGGCATAGGCCTGCTGTCACCCAGACCCACACAAAGTCAGATTCTTCCAGAAAGTGAGTCTGATGTCATACAGCAAATACACGGCAGGTGTTCCTTACACATGTGTACAGCTTTTATGTTTCTACATAAGTGGGATTTTATTATATACGCTAATCGGTAAATAGATTTTTGGTTTGGTTTGGTTTGTTCAGGCTCGTATGTCTTTCATATGAATACAATAAAATATTCCCTAAAATTCACAGAGTACTTATTACATAGGTATTGTCGTTATTTACTTTACCAATTGTCACTATACGATAGTAAACAAGAGTTGAGAACATCCTCCAACGTGTACCTGTCGGGTAGTGTGGAAGAGATGCAACAGCGTGTTGCCTTCTCTGGATTAGTCTGCCAATAGGATCAAGTCAAATGGCACACGAAATTCTACCAGGTGCCAGACTGATCTGCAGAAACACACCTCAGTCAACGTGAAGGAGTCCAGAGGGGGGAGTGTCCTTGTCAACGGATCTTCTTGTAACCGAGGAGATTCAAGCCAAGTCGCCCATCAGGTGAGCATTTGGTGGGGGGGCGGGGGGCGGGCATAAGCTCCAGCGGCCCCACTGAGCGCCTGGCAGCGCACGCGGAGGTGGAGAAGGCGGCCAAATGCAAACCTTCCCAACTGGATCCCGCTGGAGCGCTACCTGCCCGGGCAGCCAGGCGGGGCGCACTACTCAAGTCTGCGCTCGCCCATCCCAGGTGCGTCTGGGGCTTGAACCGTCGTCCCACCACGTGCCAGTCCGCTTCCCTCCTCGCTTGGCCAATACGCCCTAAGCTCAGGGCTCGCGATGTAAATAAGTAAATAAATGAATAAGTAAACAAGTACGAAGACCAGACTGCGGGTGCCGTGCCTCCTGCCAGGGGCCGGGGCTGGAGACGGCTTTCTCCCGACCCAGTTCGACCCAGCGTCGCCGCCAACTTGCGGCCTCCGGACTTCTGGGACGCAGGGCCGGATCCCTGAAGGAGCGCAGGAGAAGCAGGGGGAGAAGATGACTTGACTGGACCAGGAACGCCGAGAACTCGAGGGACTTGGAAGGTTTCGCTGCTGGACTTCCAAGGGCGCCTGGTACTGCCCAGGGCCCTGCGCCTATCGTCTAAGCAGCCGCACTTGGGAAAAAGCCGCCTAGCGGGCCACGTGGCTTGAGAAGACTGCCGGCCGCCTAAAGCAGCCAGCAGGTCCCATGGTGTAATGGTTAGCACTCTGGACTTTGAATCCAGCGATCCGAGTTCAAATCTCGGTGGGACCTCACTAGGCCTTTTGGTCTTAACAATTTCTGTTTTGGGGACCGCCGGCAGCAGCGAGTACCTCGGGCTCTGTTCCGACCTCCTAGACTTGCTGGACCGCGGTTTAGGGTCACATCCCCTTCTCAACACTTTCATTTCAGGGCCATGATTACTGTTAAAGTGCGCACGCGCGAGAGTCGGGCGTAAAAAATAAGCGTGTCGATGGGAGACTGAACGTGACTTTACCCTGGAGGGGAACAGCCGAAAGAACCCGAAGGCTCCCGAGGTTGCAGCTCCGGGCGGGGCCCTGCAGTAATCAGCGCGCCTAAAGGCCAGCTCCTCCCCGAAAGCCGCCGAACTCCTCCTCCTATTGGCTACCGTGCAAGTTCTCTACGTGACTGCGAATCAAGTGGCAGGATAGAGCCAGAGGCGGGGAAATGGTGTTCGCGGGACTCCAATTGGTCCCAAGCAATAACCAGGCTCTGATTCCAGAAAGCAGAGCGTACAGAGGTCTGAGAAGACAGGGTCGCCTAGGTTGACCGGTGCTCGGACAGTGAGGTCATCTGTGTCTTGCAGTTTTAAATCAGTTCCCTAGGCTGTGGGCTCTTCAGTCCGTCTTAGCCCGTCAGAGTATCTCTGTTGGCCTGTCTCAGATCCATGGAATGTTTCTCCCTAGCGGAGGACGGGAATCTCTAAGGGATCCCCAACAGGGTCAGGCAGGTCTGTAGGCGAATCTGTCCACGAGCGGAATTGAGGATGTGGCCCTGGCGCACAGAATGTGCGGGAAAGAGCGTACCCATAGCTTAGTGTGGAAAAGATGTAATAGCGTGTTGTCTTCTTTGGATTAGTATCTGAGTTTTGAAAAGTGCCTGTCCCAGTGGGATAAGTGACAAGGGAGCCGGCTGACGCAGTTATGCTCTCCCTCCAAGGTGATTGGCACTGTCGTTATATGTTCCCACCCCTAGGGAGGATGCCATGGAAACGGGATCCTTGCTGTGCTCCCCCCCATCCCTCCCCTGAGCACCCCTCCTCCCCGCCCGACCCACACACTCCTTAAATGTTTGAATGGGTCTGCGTGTATGAACGATCCCAGCCTCAAAAATATCTAGACATGATAGGTGGGAGGATTTGCCGTACCAGAGAGTAAAGCTTATTATCTACTGTATACCATAGGAATTAAGGTTCTGTGATATTCCTGTAAGGATAGACAGACGTATCAATGGAAAAGAATAGAAGAGAACCAAGATACAGCCCCACCTATTTAGACGATTGATTTTTTAAAAAGGTGGCACAACAGAGAAATGGGGGAAAAGGACCTGCTTTTCGATAGATGGTTCTAGGATAATTGTGCCCATATGAAATCAGATTCCTTCCTAACTTATACTAGACACAGCAATAAATTCCATGACCATTATAGACCTCAATCCCAAGAAAAAGCAAAAAGTTTTTGAAAGACAAAGTATGTGAATATCGTCATGATCTCAGGGTAAGGAAAGTCTTTGTAAACGATCCAGAAGGTTCTGAAAGTTTGATATACTTCATCATATTAGTGTGATAATCTGTGTTCTTATCAAAAGGCCCAATAAGAAAGTGAAAAGGACTGGGGAAGTATGTTAGTGGCAGAGCATGCAAGCCATTGGAAGCTTGGATTCAATCCCCAGCGCGTGTACACACACACACACACACACACACACACACACACACACAACTGAAAAGGTAAGCCACAGAATAGGAAAAGATCATTTTAATGCATAACTTACAAAGAACTAAAATCTAGATTAAAATAAAGAAATCCTTAAAAACGAATAAGAAAAAAGATCTACAGGGCTGGGGTTGTAGTACAGTGGTAGAGAACTCTTATAGCATGTGTGAGGCACTAGATTTGATCCTCAGCACCACATAAAAATAAATCAATAAAATGAAGGTATTGTGTTCATCTACAACTAAAAATATATTTTAAAAGAAAGACCTACAGAAAAATAGAAAAGCCAAAAGAAAAATAGCAAAAGGTTTGAATGCACTTCATATTGGAAACCCCAAATAACTGGTATACATATTAAAAGATGCAAAGGATCATTAGTTATCACGAAAATGCAAATTAAAAGCTCAATCAGATACCACTACACACTCATCAGATGATAACCTGAAGATTATCAAGAATGGTATAGGGCTGAGGTTGTGGCTCAGTGGTAGTGCTTGCCTAGCATGTGTGAAGTACTGGGTTTGATCCTCAGCACCACATAAAAATAAATAAATAAGATAAAGGTATTGTGCCCCTCTACAGCTAAAAATAATTTTTAAAAAAAGGAACATGGAATAATGTGAATCCTTATAAGAGTATAAATTGGTGAGAAACAGTTCAACATTTACTACTAAAGTTGGAACTCATACCCTATGACCTAGAATTTCACTCCAGTCCAAATACAGAAATGTGTGTATATATTCACCTAGAGGCATGAGTAAGAATGTTATTGGCAACGTAAAAACCAAAAATTAGAAAAGAACTCAAATATCCTTCAATAGCAGAATGCCTAATTTTTCAGTAAATGCATAAATTGATATTATATAACAACAAAAACAAATGAACAACTATGTGCAATAACATGGTTGAACCTTGGTTTGGGGAGGAAGTTTGAGAGGCAAATAGGAAGAACTTCCTTTTCTTTTCTTTTCTATTTTGTGGTGCTGGGGATTGAATTCAGGGCCTGTGAGGCAAGCACTCTACCAACTGAGCTATATCCTCAGTGCCAGGAAGAACTTTCTAACAATTCAAGTTGTCCATCAGCAGAACAGTCTTGAGAACTACTGGGTTTCTAGTTCTTGGAAATCTTCCAGGGAGACTCAAAGATCTTTGTTGGTGTGGGCGTAGAAGATTTCTGTTCCCAGGTGGAGACTGGGCTCCACAAAAGGTATGCTCCCTTCCTGCCGGGATCCTTTGTGTTGTGACTCCTCACCACCAGCTCTGGGCTTTCCTCGCTGTGAATTTGTCATCATTTCTCCCATGAATTTCACCATTTCTTTTTGTTCATTTGCACAGAGACCCTCAGTAAGATCATCTATTTCATCTCACAAGCCAGTGCACACTTATATACATGCAAACTGAAAGAAAAAAACAGTCCAAGGAGCCCCTTCCAAAGATTTTATTTGAGTGAAGAGCCCCAGGGATTGACATTTTTTGTAAAGTAGTACCTTCAGTATGCCGTCCCTGACCAGAGTCACCAGCAGAGGGCAGCACTTAGCTTCCAAAACCAACAGCCCAGCCAGGTCTGTGCTTAACTCTCCCCTCTGCTGGGTTCCCAGGGCTGTCCATTCATCATCATCTTTGTTTACTTATCTGTACCTGAGATAATGTGTGTAGGACACTCACTGCCTACTGCACAGTTTGGGGGGTGGAATGAGTTACAGAATGCACAGTTTCAGACCAGTTGGTCAAGTTGAGGAAATACACAATAAAACGAGACTTGATCCCTGCCCTCAAGGAACTTGAAATCTTGATCAAAAACAAAGACGAAAGTACAGTGAGAAATGAACAACAGCAGGTTCAGGAGTATATGTGCATACAAATGTAAGTGAAATCCAGCGAGGTAAGGTGGAAAAGGAAATCCCCACAAAATCAGAATAGCATATAAATGTGCCAATGGTGTAGAAAGGAGAGAGCGTTTCTCTGGATTGGCTTGTGTTTGCACAAAACATCTCTGGAACGTTACAACAGAATCTGGAAACATCAGCGTCTCTAGGAATGAAACCAGAGGGAGAGAGGAGGAAGGGACTGTTTGCTGCATCCCCCTTGCCCTGCTTTTTTAAAAAAAAATTATACCAGGAATTAAACCCAGGGGTGCTTAGCTTCTGAGCCACATCCCCAGTCCTTTTTTTAAATTTATCGACAGGGCCTCACTAAATTGCTGAGGCTGGCTTTGAACTTGTGACCTTCCTGTCTCCGTCTCCCGAGCTGCTGGGATTACTGGTGTGCGTCACCGCACCTGGCTGCTGCATCCTTTTTGCACCTCTCCAATTTGGAACCTTCTAATATTTAAGTACCTTTATTCAGTCACAAAGTCTCTGGTACTGGGCGAACCAGAGGAAGCTCACAGCGATGCCTAACCTAGCAGTGACTTACTATGCGAGTTAGCTGGATAAAGAAAGGTCACAGGATTTAGGGTATTTCAGGTCCAGCATGGACCTGTCAAGGAGTTGAAAGGTGCTCCACGTTAACAGGTGGAGGCCAATGGTTAGGGCGAGCTGAGCCCCCACCGGGTAGGGCCTGCGTGTCCTTGGTCCTCAACTTGATCTGATAGAAAATGGAAAGTCAAGAAGGGTTTTAAGCAAGGGAGCCGCGGAGAACATGCTAGCCCTGGGGGGAAGAGTGGGCTGCAGCTGGCGGCGCCAGAGAGGGGTTTTCAGGAATCTCTGGAACCATGAATGGGGTTGGAAGCTGGCCATGGATCTTTAAGGGCGAGGCGGAAGGAGCAAAAAGATAAACAGATAAACATGTGAGAGCTTTAGAAGGTAGAATCAAGAGGAATTAGCATGGTTAGGAATTAGCACGATTAGGTGTGGGGGGGTGCAGTCAAGAGCCAAATCCCTGTTGGGCTCTTCATTGCATCTCTCTGCTTTCTGGCCTCCCTGGTTCCTAATTCCTCGGCCCTGTCACTGTGGAGGATGAGTCACGCACCTCTTCCATTTCCCTGGTCTGCTGGAGAATAAGAAATCAGAGGGGCCAACAGGTGTTTGTCCCCCCAGCTCCTCCCTCTCCCAAGAACACCTTCAGGAACGCTGGAGGAGGCCAGGAGCAAGATTATTTTTGTGCTAATTGGAAGCCCAACCTTATACCCTGTCCTTGGATAAGCATCCTGCCACCTCTCTCCAACTGGGGCATCTATTTCCCCTACAAAGGACTCGACGTATCATATAATATATTCTATAGTATGTAATTATATGCATTATACAATATGCAGGGTCTGTATTAAAAAATTATTAAGAATTTCAAGAGAGTGACAGTAGAGCATTATCCGCCCCAGCATGGACCCCTCTGAACATGGGGCCCCGTGTAACCACACAGCTGGCATTCCCATGAAGCTGGTCCTGTCCCAGGCATCAAGCTCAGGTAGGGAATCGGGGCAGGAGGCCCTGAGTGACCTTCTTAAGGTCTGATGTCATGATGGGTTAATCATCCTCTGCCCACAGCACCAAGGTGCCACACTGACACAATCCTGTCCCACATAACAAGAAATGCTACTTCCTAACATTTCACATCTCTCCCCCTCCAGCTTCCTGGGTGAGGCTGCCTCGTCTGCCAGAAGCTGAGGCCACTTGAACCACTCAGCTGTCCCCTTCCCCTCCTTCTGAGATCAAGGCATCTGTTCTGGGAGTCCCCAGTGGGGCTTGGAAAGAAGGTAAGAGGGAATTTGAAGCTTGAGAATGACTTGGCTCTGTTATTTGACCAGGAACTCCAGAAGTTCAAGAGCTCCCTCCCTTCCTCCTCCTTCCTCCTGCCTTCACATCATTTACTGACCGAGATCATCCAAACGTAGATTACTGGTCTCGCTCAGACCTCAGCCCTCCTCTCTGGGTGCTCTTCGTCCTCCACCCAGCCTCAGCGGCTGGTGTTCCTCCAAGTTCTATTCTTGGCCCCTTCTGTCACTCACACACACAGTCCTCTTGAGCAATCTCGGCCTCTCCTGCAATGCCAGCTACCACCTCTCAGCGATTCTCAATGCGGGCACTAGGAGAGCGGGGAGAAGCCTCGAGGCACAGAGGGGAGGTGGGGAGGGCAGTGCACCTGGTGACATTCACCCAGTCATCCAGGAAGAAGTCATAAAGTTGGTAAAGGCATTCTTGACAAAAGCATCTTCTCTGTCCACCCTTCAACCTCAAGGTGTTTGATCCCCAGAGGTGAAAATAAAAAGGTGGGAATTCCTGCTACTCTCTTCAGTCTATCCCCTCTCCATTCTTACTCCACCTGCCCAATCCAGCTCCTAACCTGGGTGGCTGGGAAGGAGATTATACACGGGCAGAACAGCATGGAATGTCCTTCATTACCGCCACCCTGGCTTCACTACTACCCCTCAAGCCAGCAATGGCGGCAGCCATGAGCCCCTCTTAGAGTACCAGATCTCATGTCAACCAGCCAGTTCTCTGGAAGTCTCTCATCAGAATAGGCCCTTATTCAAAAACTGGGTTTGACTGGCACACACCTGTAATCCCAGCAGCTCCGCAGCTGAGGTAGGAGGATCACAAGTTCAAAGCCAGCTTCCACAATTCAGCAAGGCCCTAAGCAACTTAGCAAGCCCCTGTCAGTGGCTGTGCCACTGTGCCGGCCAATTTCTTAGTTTTAAGGAAAGTGCCATGGTTATGTTAGAGGCTAACACTGGGGACGCGGCTCAGTGGTTAAGTGCCCCTGGGTTCAATCCTTGGTACCAAAAACTAAAAACTAAAAAATAAAAATAAATTGGGTTTTTCACTTTCTGTTATGTTTCAGCCAATACCAACACCTACACATTTATGGAATGTCTTCTAGATGGTCATGGCATCTTGGGCAGGCTATCTTTAGTCAAAAAGCTCTTCCCAGCAATAGAAGCAAGGCCCTGGATGTAGTGTGGGTGGTCCTGGAACCAAAAATATGACATTAATGAAAAAGCTGAGGAAGAATAAGTAAAGTCTGGAGTCTGGAGCTTAATTAATAGCATTGTATCAGTGTTAATTTCTTAGTTTTGTTTTTTGGGAGGGTCCCTGGGATTGAACTTGGGCACTGAGCCACATCTCCAACCCTATTTTGTATTGTATTTAGAGACAGGATCTCACTGAATTGCTTAGCGCCTTGCCATTGCTGAGACTGGCTTTGAACTCACGACCCTCCTGCCTCAGCCTCCCAAGCTGCTGGGATTATAGGCGTGTGCCACTGCATCTGGCCAATTTCTTCGTTTTAATGAAAGGGCCATGGTTATGTAAAGGGCTAACATTGGGGAAAACAGATGAAGGGTATAGGGGAACTCTCCATGGTATCTTTGCAGTTCTTCTGTAAATCTGAAATTATTTCAAAATAAAATCACTGAAGGAAAAAAAAAAAAAGGGAAGGACGAAGAGCAAGCAGGCAGCTAATATTGAAAGCATTCACTGATCTCATGTGTCCAACATCTGGAAGCAGGTGGCCTCCGGAGTGATAGGATGGGCTGGTAAAGACCCAGTTGGTACCACCAGCCCAGCTGGGAGACGCTGCTGGGCACAGGTGAGGTGCTATCTGAAAATCTGCTGGAAGTGCTCTGAATTGAACCAGTGACAATACACAGCGCTTGCTTGCTTGCTTTCCTTTTTTTTTTTTCTTTTCTTTTTGGGTGCTGGGGCCAAACCCAGAGCTTGCCCATGCTAGGCAAGCTCTCTACCCCTGAGCTTCACTCTCAGCCCTACGTGATGCTTTCCTTTCACACCTAAAAAAATCCAAGGATCTGTGAGATTGAGGTGGGGATGGATGCCTTGGATGAACGACAACAATGGCCTCACTCTTGCCGGGCATGGTGGCACACATCTTTAATCCCAGAGAGTTCAAAGCCAGCCTCAGGAACTCAGCAAGGCTCTAGATAACTTAGCAAGACCCTGTCTCAAAATAAAAAAATAAAAAGGGCTGGGGATGTAGCCCAGTGGTTAAGCGCCCCTGGGTTCAATGCCTGGTACCCTCCGCTCCCGCCCACATGGCCCACTCTTCGAATGGTCATTCCCATCCTCTGAACTTGCCTGGTGAGATGTGGGCATGGCAGGAAGGAAAGCTGCTGTCGGGCACAGCATCGTAATTCCTTTAAAAGGAAGCTGAGATCTCTACTTGGAACTCTGAGGTTCTCGATGGCAAACAATAAGCAAAGGGGTCAGAGTGTTGGGCTGATGCCCTATCTTGAGACTCGGGCTGTGACCACACCTCAGGGTGACCAGCAAAGGGATGCAGGAGCCAGAGATCATCTGGGCCACAAAGCTCTGAGTGAAAGCAAGCTAAAGAAACTGCTCCATTGGGCAGAGTCCCAGGAGGGCTCCAATCTCTCAGGGAGACAGCTACACTCACCTCCTGGGACCAAGCACCCATCCAGGGAGATTCTGCCTGAAGCAAGGAGAATAAGGACCAGACCAGGTAGGCAGAAGGAAGCATAGCCACGTGGCTGTGACTGCATGACATGGGCCCCATCTATCTCTCCTTTCTTACTGACGGAGCCATGTGGAATATTTCCAGTCTCCATTTTCTGAGATAAGAATTATCGCGGTAAACGTTCTCAGGCCTCTTCCTTCTCTTCATCCCGGTATATGGAGGGTGGTTGAATGCACTCTGGGTTGCAAACTGGTGAGATGGAGCCAGGATGGAGTTGGGAAATGGAGATCCAGGATTCTGACCATGACCTCGCCTGAACTTACCCTTACTGTGCCTTTGGGCTGTGGGGAAGGGAGGCTGAGACGGCGGCTGTTATGTACAGTCATGGTATGTGTTTGGTTTGTTTTCAGACTTCCCTTCAATCCTATCTAGTAAATCTTGGGAGCCAGAACCTTGGATGTCATCCTTGAAAACTCACTCTGCCTCACCGGCCATTTGATAAGACATTGAGATCTGAAAACTTGATTTCCAAAAGAACTCTTCAATCTATCCCACCCACACCCGGCCACACGGCCACTGCCCTAATTCAGGCCTTCTCCCTTCTCCCCTCACGGAATGATCGCCTTCTTAACTGCCCCCCTGCCCCTCCCTCTTTCCCCTTTCTATCGTGTCAAGAGCAAATCTCCTTCTAACACCACTAAGTCACTCCCAGCAGATAAGGCTGTTGAGGTCAGCAAGGGAGACCCCCTCTGGTCACCTCCAGCCCCGCCTCTCTAGTAGCATGTCCTGAGAATCCAGGACTCTCTTCTGATATTCCAACTCCAACCTGCTTGGTGCTCCCTTTCAAACCACAACTGTATTTTTTCTCCTAACCATGCCTCTGTTTATATTGCCCCTTCAGCCAGAAGTGCCTTCCGGGCCCCTCATTTACAAACCCCCAATGTCACCTCCTTCTGGAGGCCTCTCCTGCCCTCCCTGCCAGGATGTAAGGAACCCTTTTAGCAGGATTAGGGAGCCCTCCTGGGGGTGCCGTCCTATTTCACGCACATAGTCCCCTGGGTGTCTACTTGTCTGTTGTCCCTTCAGACAGTTATCTCCTTGCTGATGAGTCAGTTTCACCCATCATGTGTCCCCAGCCCTTGGTGTGATCCAGCCTCTTCTGCTAGTTGAAGCCTGTCCCTTGGTTGCTTAAATACTTCCCTCTGCTTCTTGTTACCCTTAGGATGAAGAAGAAAGTTCTTGGCCAGGTGTGGTTGTGCCCACCTGTGATCCCAGTGGCTTGGGAGGCTGGGGCAGGAGGATCACAGATTCAAAGCCAGCCTCAGCAACTTAGTGAGGCTGTAAGCAATCTAGTAAGACCCGATCTCAAAATAAAAACTAAAAAGGGCTGGGGATGTGGCTCAGTGGTTAAGTGCCCTTGAGTTCAATCACTGGCATAATAATAATAACAACAACAACAATAATAATAAAATAAAAAAAGTTCTTAACTGAGTTCACAGGAAGGCCCTTCAACACTTGACCCTGATCTCGCCCTCCAGCCTCTTTCTGGACTCAGGGGGCATCCAAGCTGACTTTGTTCATTGCGCTGAGTGTCCATCCACTGTTGTTCCTGCACTGACCTTGACTCTCCCCATTGTAGCACTTATTGACTTAATTATAAATTGTTTCATGTCTTCTCTACCAAATTCCATGAAGAGAGGAACCATGTTCATCCTGCTCATACTTTTAACCCCAGCGCCCAGTGCCCAAGACCCTCAACAACTTTAAATAAATCATGAAATGACAGCTTTGCACCTTGTCGGCTGGGCACAGAGGTACAGACCTGTAAACATGGCAATGTGGGAGGCTGAGGCAGGAGGATCCCAAGTCCCAGGCCAGCCTCAACAATTAGGGAGACCCTCAGCTACTTAGAGAGACCCTGTCTCAAAATGAAAAATAAAAAGGACTGGGGGGTGTGGCTGACTGGTAAGCACCCCTGGGTTCAATGCCTAGTACCACCCCCCCCCTATTTTTTTAATGTCATCAGATCATTTGGGGTGATCTAAATGACTAGAAAGAGGATCACAGGACAGAACATGAGGTGGGGGGAAAAGGACCACTTAACCCCAACCCCCCACCCAAACCATGTGGAAAAGTTTTTGAGAGGGAAGGGAAAGGACAGAGGGGCTTCAGGAGTCGCGAATCCTCCCTCGTATGGCCCTCTGGGGCCTCAGGGTACTGCAGGTTCTTCACACACTCTGTCACCCACGTGCCAGCCACTCAGCAGGCAAAGCTCAGGGTGTCTCCCAAGTGGGGTCTGCAGTGATCCAGCAGGAGGACAGGGAGGAAAGTGGGCTCAGGGAAGAGATTCACGATGCGCTCGTTCAGGTATCTTTACTGATTCTGTGACTTAGAGAAGGTGAACAATCACTGGTTTTCTGGGTGACCCAGAACACCTGGTCCTGGCTGAGGAGGGACAGACACGCAGGGGGAGATGCCCAGAGTCATCAGCTTATCGCGCAGGAGCCTTTCTCCTTGAAGGGATTCTTGTCCTCAGGGACGCCTTTGAGAAGAGGGTCGTTCCCGGCCTGGGCCTCCATGTAATCCTTGATTTCCTTTCCTGTCTTGGAAATCTGTGAGGACACAAAATGTGATCACAGCCCTTGTTTAGTTCTCAGGATCCATGACTTGGTCAGTCCCAGGGAAACAGGCTTCTAGGCAAGGCCGGGATGGAGGCCAAAAAGGAGACAGGTAAAGGGGCCCAGCAGGAATGAGGCCTTGACCTGACCTTCAAGCACTGACCCAGCCTTCTGGGAGCCTGGAGACAGGGCTGGACACGCTGAGCTCTCTGTGGCTCTCTCCTGTGCCCAGGGGATATGGCACCTTTCCCAAGGATCATACCCAGCCTCCTTTTATATCCTACCCTGGCCCAGAGGCACTTCCTGGCTCCTTTCCTCCTCAGGAAAGACCCCACTATCCCCTTATCTTATTTCATACCCCAACTCCATCCAGAACAGGAAGTAATGGAGGGAGGGAAGAGGAGGCTCACCGGAACTCTTGTGTTCTTCACTTCTTTCTTTAGCTGTTCCACTTCCATCTTCAGGAGCTCCTTTTCACTGAGATCCTGCGCCATCTTGCCCCCAAGAGACCTGGTCCTGGAAAGGATTCGCCAACCAGGATTATGAATGCCATTAGCTCCTCCAACTCCCTCCGCACCTCAGCTTTTATCCTCTTCCCTGCAGCGTCCCTCAGGTCAGGTCCCTCACTGTTCAACCTTTCTTTACTCCCTCCCTCCACCCCTGCCCCATGGTGAGTGCAGGGTCAGGAGAAGCTCCCAGTCTGATAGGGGAGCCACAGTCTTTGCTTTTGTATAAGGACCTGTCTAAGCAGGAAACAGAGAAGGAAGGAAAAAAGGAGTTTCTTTCAGCAAGGAAGATTTGGGCAGCATAGTTATTGTTCCACAAAATGATTCAGGTAGACATTTCTTTATTGTCTCCAGTCCTGGCAGGGGCGAGTATAGCCCAGTGTTACAGCAGGGGCTCTGGAGCCGGCCAGACTCCAACTCTGGCCTCAGCTCTGCCGCTTCCTCACTGCATGGCCTTAGGCAAGACAGTCAATCCCCTTGAATCTTAGTTTCCCCATCTGCGAAATGGGTATTATAACAATAGTGTCTATCTCACACAATTCTTGTGAGAAGTAGAAAGATAATGCATATGGCCAGGTGCAGTGGCACATGCCTGTAATCCCAGTGACCTGGAGGCTGAGGCAGGAGGATCATAAGTTCGAGTCTAGCCCTGGCAATTTAGGGAGACTCTGTCTCAAAATAAAAAATAAAAAGGGCTGGGGATGTAGCTCAATGGCAGAGCGCCCCTGGATTCAATCCCCTAGGGTGAGGAGGGGAGAGAGAAGAAGAAGAAAAAGTAGGAGGAAGAGGAGGAAGAGGAGGAGGAGAGGAAGAAGGAAATAATGCATATGAAATCTTTAATACACCTGCTTCCTGCCACCTAAAGAACATGACACATTTCTTTTTAGTATTATTACTGATAATAATGTCATTACCAACAAGTAATCCAGGAGACCTGCCTGGTGCCTAACCTCCATCATACTAAGTCTAGATCCCAGCCCAGTGAAACCTCGGTCCCCTCACCTGCCAGAGACGAGCACTCCGAGTCACTTCTCCAAGACGGGGACGAGATGGAGTTTGAGCCTCCTCGCTCCTCATCAGCTGAAAATCTTCGGATAAAGCAGATGGTCTGGAAACCCAAATCTCTGACGCCTAAGCTGATCAGAGGTTCAGGTTCTAAGCCCTTCCACCGCCTGAGCCTGCAAGACCTTGCCGCCACCAGAGCAGAGACGCCGACGCTCTGCCCATAAAGGAGGGAACAGAGGCCACCTTCAGTGTGTCCTCCAGGCTTTGTCCTTGGCACCCTGCATCAGCGCCCCGCTGTAGCGACCCTCAGGCTTCTCCTTCCCCAGCGCCCCTCTGCCTGCCTTCCCCCATTCTGAGCCTGCTTCCAGGCACTTCTTCCCCAGGGGCCAAGTCCCAGCCCAGTTCCTGACTTCCCTGACCTGGAAGCCTTTGTGTCCTCCTTTGAATCCCCACAGTTTCTTACAGGGGTCTCCTGGCTTGATCTCCATTCACTCATTCTATACAAATTCACTCCTTATTTACAGTGCTGCGCCATTTGGTACTGGGGGCCATGGCCACCCTAACGCCCATGTCCTTGCTTCCTGACCTGAGCCCCGGGTCTCCCTTATCTACTGCAGTCCCTGACAGGGGCCCACATCCTGGTCTTTCTCCTGGTACCTTCCCCGCAGACGCTGAGCTCCTGCTCTGGCTGACACCTGTCAAATGGCAAGAGACTCTCAAGGAGCAGGTGTTAAGGAACCAATGTGTCCTCTTGTTCTCTGCCTTGGGAATGACAGACTGGGGGAGAAGGTGGTCCGTGTCCTATTCCAGGACCCAAGCCCCACTTGCAGCTATGAGCCCTAAGAATTTTTTTTTTTTTTTTTTTTTTTTGTACTGAGAATTGAACTGAGGGACACTTTACCACTGAACTATATCCCCAACCCTTTTTAATTTTGATTTTAAGGGTCTCATTATGTTGCCTAGGGCCTTGCTAAGTTGCTGACGCTGACTTTGAACTTGCAATCCTCCTGCCTCAGCCTCCCGAGTCACTGCAATTACAGGCGCATGCCACCACGCCCCACCAAGCACCAAGAATTAGACAGAACCCCAGAGTTCACCAACTTCTCCCTTCTTGTTTTCTTTTTTGTGGTGCTGGGACCAAACCCAGGGCCTCACATGTGCTAGGTGAGCACACGACCACTGAGCTACAGCCCCAGCCCTCCAACTGTCCTGTTAAGTCGTGAACTGGATGGATGCCATAGCTCTGAAGCAAGGCTCCATTCTCTATCCACCACTACTGCCCCAAACCCACAAGTTAACCTGGAACTTGAACCTCATGTTGTCTCAAATCTAAGTCCTTCCTGTTGTCTAATCTGAGCCCTTCACAGGAACTTGGTCAATTTCATCTTGTCCAGCCTTCATCAGACACACAGCCTCTATAGCAGAACTCCATCGCACCTGACCCTTCCCAGGCTGGAAAACACTTCTCCAGGAATTTCTGGTTGCATCTTCCTAGTATCTAACCCCGATTCCTCTTGCTGCTGCGTGGGTTGTTATTCATTGTCAGTGCATTGCCACCCCACAGTCCCCCCCCAGTATGACTGATCTCCATATCCACCCTCCACTCCCCTATCCTTTGGTGACTCATCCCAGGGCTTCCCAAGGAAGCCCCCACCCTCTGCCCTTTCCTCCCCTCTTCCATGAGTGGAAAATCCACACCCCCATAACAGGCCAGCCCCCTTCCTCCTCAGTCTCCTACCCCACCCCCCCACCGGCCAGTTTCCTCTCCAGGACCAGGGAGCAATCACAGCCGCCCCGACCTTGGCTTCCTCTTCTGGGTGGGATTGGGGGCTGGGCCCCCAAACAGGCCCCTGGCTTCCCCCTTCCTCTGGGCAGGGGACATAGAGACACAGGCTCAGGGAGCAGGGACTGACTTCCTCTTGTCCCGGAATGAGCTTGCCTGCCCTTTGCGAGCAGGTTTGGGGCTTTCACGCAGAGGAAACCAAAAGCAGTCAGAGGGAGGGCAGACAACGCGACCAATCAAGGCCTGGGTGAGGCTCAAAACCAGCCGGCTCCCTGGGGAGCCCGACCGACCGAGGCTGGGGGCGATGGCGGAGCTGCAGCAGCTTCAGGAGTTTGAGATCCCCACAGGCCGGGAAGCTCTGAGGGGTAACCACAGTGCACTGCTGAGGGTCGCTGACTACTGCGAGGACAACTACGTGCAGGTAGGTGGAGTGGGCGCACGCCAGGCAGCCCGGCCTCAGGGGGCCCGGGAAGCCATCTGACAGGTGCCTGTTCTGGGCCTCAGCTCACACCAGGCTTCGGCCTTGGAGGCCCCAAGCCCAGCGACTCAAGTGGTGACCGGCCCCTTCTCCTGGCAGAGCCTCAGAGGTCTGGACATCCTGTTCTCGGGTGCTGCCCCAATTCATGTCTCTCAGAACCCCTACTCCAGAGACCCAAAGACCCTAAGACCCTTTCCTCCTGGGCACTTTATTCCATTTCAGTCTGGATCTAGCTGGGATGTCAGAAGACCTTCCAACCCTGTAGTGAACTTGAGACAGACCAGGGAAGGGAATTGGTTCCTTGATACCTTGAGAGCAGAGAAAAGTCAGAGCAGGCTGAACTAAAGAGAAGGGGTCGGAGGTAGAGGCAGGGGTCACGACATGGCTGCTGGGAGCAGGTCACAGGCAAGATGAGGAGAGTGGCAGCGTAGAAAGTCTTTTGAAATTGCATGGTTGTCTCAGGACTGAGAAAGTAGATGGCTGGGTCTTGAAGAGGAGGAGAGGAACTGAACGACTGAACGCTTCTGTGTTTTCATTTACCCTCACGGCTGCCTCTGGAGAAGTGTTATAAGTCCTGTTTTACGAATCTGAAAACGGCACCTTGGGGAGGTGAGATGACTTGTCCAAGGTCACCCAGCTCTAAAACTGCCGAGTGGAGCATGAACCCTGGCCTCTCTGGCTTTCTATGCCAAAATCTTTCCTCTCCGTCCTTGTGCCTGCTTGTCATGTCATGCCCTGTGATTTTTTTTTTTTTCCATTTTTTTTTTCCCTGTATGGGGGATTGAACTCAGGGGTCTTGACCACTGAGACACATCCCCAGCCCTTTTTATATTTTATTTAGAGACAGGGTCTCACTGAGTCCCTTAGCCTTGCTAAGTTGCTGAGGCTGGCTTGAAACTCTTGATCCTCCTGCCTCAGCCTCCCAAGTTGCTAGGATTACAGGCATGTGCCACCCACCTGGACCATGCCAAGTAATTTTAAGATAGTCTATTTGCATTCTCTGCCCTCGGTTTCCTCTGCTCCCTTAAGAGTGAGTGGCTAAACCTGTTACCTCTAGGGCAAAACTTTACTTTTCTAGAGAACTGGCCCAGGGCCTCCTGACATAATAAGAGAGTTGGGGGCGGGGAAGGAGCAAACCTGTAGCTGAGCATGCTCTAACCCAAGTCTGTGTAGATAGATGCTCAGTAACCAGCCTGTCGAGGAGATGGAACAGAGATTGCAAACCAGCTCTGTTCTCCTGGCACTAAAAACTCTATTCCTGTGGACAAGTATAAAAACATCCCCTTCCATTTCTTCGGTAACCTTTGCACACATGAAATATTTCCAGATGTTCTTTCTCGTTTGCACATACAGGGCACACTCAGGATTTGAAGTCACAAAGCCCTGAGGTCAGTTTCTACCTCTGCCACCTGCCAATTACAGGACCTGTGGCACGTTCCCCTTCAGAGTCTTATGCCTTTACTGTTTAGTGTGTTAGAGCATTTAGTTTAGTGCCCATTCCTTGAGAAGGGCAGGACAAATGGCAGTTATTCTCATCACTGTTTTATTGTCCTTCATCAGAAGGATGAAAGGTACACTGGATAAAGAAACTCCATTCTACGGAGATGACGCAGCCTTTGCAAAAATACTTTAGGCCGGGTGCGTTGGCACAGGCCTGTTATTCCAGCGATGTAGGAGGCCGAGGCAGGAGAACTGTAAATTCAAAGCCAGCCTCAGCAATTTAGTGAGGCCCTAAGCAACTTAGTGAGAACCTGTCTCAAAATAAAAAATAAAAAGGTCTGGGGATGTGACTCAGTGGTTAAGTAACCCTGGGTTCAATCCCTAATACGAAAACAAAATAAAACCACTCCAGATGCTGGGAGGCCTGGCCTTGGTCATGATCCCTGGACTCTTGCTTCCTTCATGCACAGTACTAATCACTAGACACTCAACCAGTTACCTTTTCTGGCCTGGTTCTTGCCCCTTCTTCCCCACCTCACCCTCTCTCTCCCCACCCCAAACAAGGTGTCAGGAAAACTCATGGGAAATGGGAGAAAGCAGACGGGGGTCAACTGCAGAGTTCTTGGTCAGGTTGATTGACTTTACAGACAGAGTAATTTGCATGATGAACAAGCTGTCAGCCCAGATGATGGATTCTAGACCCTTGTTCCTCCAGCCCTAACTTTGGGCTAAGAAAGTGTCCAGGCATAAGGCGCCCAGAGCTGGGCCCACACACTTTTCCTGTTTGGGCTGACAGTATCACATGCCAGTCTGGGGAGGGAACTGTCCAGAAGAAGAGCTGAGAAACTTGGGTGGAGACCCAGGAATCGTTAAGTTTCATTCTCTAAGTTTCATTCTGTAAGTTTCATTCTGGGCTTGTTTCCTCACTTACTGAGGGGGAATCTTGAGCTAGAACAAGACCTGCTGTCCTTTCTGGTTTAACATCCTGAGCTGATTTCTTTGCCTATTCGAAGGCTTTTGGTGACATATGCTGATGAGATGCAAATTTGGTTACATATGTGGATTAGATGTTAAATTGGCATGCAAATGAGCATTTGCCTGCTGTTGGAGCAGAAAGGCAGGGTGGGGAGGACCAGAATGTGGGCTTCCCAGGAGGTTCTGGGAGTCACCCAGGTCTCTCTCAGGACTCTCAAAATGTCTAGGTCTGCTCTCCACTAACAGGTCCTGCGCAGCATCTGAGGGCTCAAGTAAGGAGACCCCAGAGGTGGCCTTGCCTGTCAGTACAGGACCCTGCCCTGATTTGCCCTGGGCTTGCACCCTGTCCCCTGGGAAGGTATAGGGTAGATCAGCAAGCTCATGACCCCATGGGAGATTCAGAAGCTGCCAGGGGAAGCAAAAGACCAGAGAAGTTTTTCCCCAGCCTGCTACCGTCTGATCTGGGCCTGAAAAAAGATATTTTTTGTCTTCAGCCACCTTCTGCTCATTCCTCCTCCACTGACTGGCAGTGTAACTCTGGACAGTGCCCCAGTCAGTGTTTGACAGGCAGTACAAAGGTGGTCAGCAGGCATTTGGGCTCCTACAAATGCATACTTATTAAATATATTTTGCCAGGCATGGTGGTATCATCCTAATGGCTTGGGAGGCTGAGGCAGGATGATTGTGAGTTCAAAGCCAGTCTCAGCAATTTAGCAAGGCCCTAAGTAATTTAGTGAGATCCTAAGCAACTTAGCAAGACTCTGTCTCTGAATAAAATACAAAAAAAGGCTTGTGAGGGGATTGGGGTTATAGCTCAGTTGGTAGAGTGTTTGCCTCACATGCACAAGACCCTGGGTTCAATCCCCGGTTTTAAAAAAAAAAAAAAATGCTGGGGATGTGGCTCAGTGCTTACCCCTGAGTCCAACCTCTGGTACAAAACAAAACAAAGAATACACATATTGTCTCCTTTATGTTGGGCACTCTTCCAGGCCCAGACAAACTCCCTACACTCAAGGCACTTACATTTGGGAGAAAGGAATAAATAATATAGAGGTAAATAAATAATATTTGATACTGCTGAATGCTGTGAAAAATAGAACAGGGCAAATGTGACAGTCAATAGAGAAGTGGGCTGGGGGACTCTTAGGGTGATGAGGGAAAGTGGCTCTAAGGTGAAACCTACTAATGAAGATTCTAAGGAGTACAGCAAATGCAAAGGCCCTGAGGTAGAACTGATCCAGCTTGTTCAGGAACAGAATCCCAGTGGCAAGTGTGGCTGCAGGGGAATAAGTGAGAAGGGGTGTGGCAGAGGAGAGGATGAAGAAAAAGGCGGGAGCCAGACCTGGAGTGCTGCCTACAGATCGTGGTTAGAAGTTTGAATTTTAGTCTCAGCATATTGGGAAGCTACTGGAGGAATGAATGAATGAGTGAGGTGACATCATTCTGGTGGCAGTTTTCTTATCTGAGTTCCCAAGCACCAAACTGCAGAATGGGGCTCAGCAAGGAGAACAGAGCCACCTGAGGAGTACTTAAAGGTACAGATTCCTTGCCTTTGCTTTTAGGGAACTTCAGTTTAAAGGTCTGGGGGTGTGTGTGGGAGAGTGAGGCTGGTTGACCTTTTTTTTTTTTTTTTTTGTACCAGGGATTGAGCCCATGGGCACTTAATCACTGAATCACAGCCCCACCACTGAGCCACATCCCCAGCCCTTTTATTAAGTTTTTAAAATTTTGAGACAGGATCTCACTAAGTTGCTTAGGGCCTTGCTAAATTGCTAAGGGTGGCCTCGAACTTGCGATCCTCCTGTGGTGGCCTTTTAAATTTAAGGATGTCTCCCCCAGCCAGTATACCCTCCTGTTTCCTTTCTCCTATTCACCTCCCGACCCCGAAAGGGACATTTATTGCCGAAGTCCTTAGGGAGGTGGTAGCATCATCTCAGCCCAATCTTCAGCTTGACTATTGGAGGGAGATTCTCTTTCCCTCGCCTCACACCCATTCATCCATTCCCCAAGGCTGCAGACTTTCTTTCCTGACATCCCCTGAGTCCCTCTTGCTTCATCATTTTTCTAGAAGCCACCTCAACATCTAAGGGCTGCCATTTTCTCCCAGTTCTGCTCCTATCCCCTCACACTCTATCCCACCCACCTGAGGACCCAGGTGAACGTGCTGGCCTCAGGCCACGACTGTCTGCATTTCAGGCCACAGACAAGCGGAAGGCGCTAGAGGAGACCATGGCCTTCACCACCCAGGCGCTGGCCAGTGTGGCCTACCAGGTGGGCAACCTGGCTGGGCACACTCTGCGGATGCTAGACCTGCAGGGGGCCGCCCTGCGGCAGGTGGAAGCCCGTGTGAGCACGCTGGGCCAGGTAAGTGTGTGGAAGACATCCGGAATCAGCCCCCAACCCTTCAGCTCCACTCAGACATTTTCTGCAGCAAAAGTTCCTTCCTGCCTTCCTCCATGTCCTAGTGCCCAGCTCTTTCCAAACTCTGGGGGGCTCCTTATCTTTAGCTATGTCTCAGTGGTGGGCTTTGCCGAATTCCCTGAAGGCAAAGCTTTTTCTTTCTTTGGATGCCACTCTTGATATCAGAAAGCAATGTCTGCCAATCATAGTTCAGGGAAGACACAAACGGACACTGTTTGTATCTAAATACAGGCAGTGACTTAATAAACGTGCTACACCCAAGGTGCTTGCTTGGCAAACGTAATCTTTAGATCCGGAGGCACTGCCACCAGTTAAGTGCCCTGCCTTTCTGCATGTATACCCTCCTCCTTCCTTCCCAGACCTTGACCAAGGGGACTGCCCCAAACAGCTCATGCACAAGTCCATTTGCACATTGGACCTGGCTGTGCATTGCTCTTGTGATCAGTGCATGGGGTACATCTTTTTCTCTCAGCCTGGCTGACTGTAGTTCCCACCCTCTAAGTGATGTAGGCTTCTCTATGGAACATTCTAAGGGGAAATTAATTCACTTATTTGTCTCCAAAAAGGAGAGCCTATCCAGTCATGATTCTCTGCCATTTGCACGCCACCGCTCTGCGCTCGTAGGCCAGCCCTGTCCTTCAGTCCTTCCCAGCATCTCCAGGGACGTTGTTTTCTCTTTTCCTCCCTTCCTGCTCAGCTAATAATAACCCTCAATCTCTTCCACCAGGAAGTTCCTCCAAAGTGGCTCCATCCTCCCCTCCTACTCTTTCCCAATTGCTGTGTGGCCTTGGGGACAAAAATCACTCTTCCTGTGGGCCTCACTGCCTCCCAGGATCCCCCCTGCCCCCAATGTCTCTAGTCTCTTCCTCCCTTAAAGGGAAGGATGCTGGACACAGATGGGACCTGCACTGTCACCTCAAACCCTGTCACACAGATGGTGAACATGCATATGGAGAAGGTGGCCAGAAGGGAGATTGGCACCTTAGCCACTGTCCAGAGGCTGCCCCCTGGCCAGAAAGTCATCGCTCCTGAGAACCTACCCCCCCTCGCGCCCTACTACAGGAGACCCCTCAACTTTGGCTGCCTGGATGACATTGGTCATGGGATCAAGGTAGAAAAAGAGGCCCATCCTCTTCCCACAACCTGCCCTGTTCTGCCTCAAGGTTCCTTTCTCTCCGGGACCCCAGTTCTTGTCCATGTTCTTGTTTTACCCTGCGATCCCTCTTTCCCCACTTCCCTACAGCCAGCACCCTGAGCCCCCTCTCTTCCCCAGATTTTGTAGTTCTCCCTTGACCCTCTCCCCCATAACTGGCCTTTACCCTGTACTCAGATGATCTGCTGAGAGGTCCTGATCACCTTCCTGCACGCCTGGCCCCTGGGTGCTGGGTGTGTGTGTGAAGGGGAAGAGGGGGAAGGGAGGGTGTCAGGGTGTGCATGAGAACGGCTCCCCAGCCACATGAGAACAGCGACTTCCTCTGTCTGGGGGTTTGAGGTCACTGCACTGAGCAGTCACCCCAGAGCTGCTGATGGTGGGAAGGGGCAGGATGCAGCCACACAAAGGGGACATAGTGAAGAGAGGGGTGCTTTCCTTTCAGCCTATCTCTGCAAAGAAGGAGAAGACACACACACACACACACACACAAACACACACCTTTTCTCAATTCCTTTCTCCACACTTCATTACTCCAGACTGGATTCTAAACTCTCCTGTGTCTAAATGACCCCCATGACATCCCTAATATACAAGCCCTCCAAGAAGGGACATCTGTACTCCCTTCAGTCACCAGTTCTCTGCACCAGTAAGTTCTTTCTGATGCTCAACTTTCTCTCCCTCCCTTTCGTTTTTGGTGGTGCTAGGGATCCAACCCAGGGCCTGAACATGTGCTGTAATACTGAGTTATATTCCCAGTCCCTCCATTTATTCTTTATCCTTCAGTTCAAGTCCTCTTTGTCATGTTCCTAGTGAAGAAGAGCAAACAGAAGGTTCTTTCCTGTGTGCCCACTCCCGAGGAAATCCTAATAGTAACAGAGATGCCCTCTTGTATTCGTTCACGCCCTGTCAGCTGCACACAGCTTTCTACGTGTCCTGGGTCCTGCCACTCTGTCTTGAACTCTGAGAAGTCACTTCCATAGTTCTATGAAAATGACAGGAGGGACCTTTCTGAGAATGGCCCTGTCCACCCCTCAACTCATGTTGGCGTTGAGATTTAATCAAAATTAAGGACCACCAAGCCACCCCAGCTCCCTCGGTTCTGGGAGGGTTTGCGGGAAAGGCGAGGCTGGGGGCCCCACTCAGTCCCTGTTGCTATGCACAGGAAGTGGCCCTCCGACGTCTGGGCTCTGCATTTCAGTCAGAAACTCAGACTCAGTTGGTCAGTAGGGCCTGAGGCAGACTTGAAGTCCCAGGAACCAGGCGATGACAGGAGGCAAGTGGAGATGGGGGTAGGGCGGGAGCGGGGCTGGGAAGTGGAAGTGGGAACTTGCTGTGCCTGCGGCTCTCCCTCCCACTTCTCCTCCGCCCCTCCCCCATCTCCCCTGCGAGGAGGACGGGGATTGTCCCCCCCCCCATCCCAGATGCCAGCCCTGCCCCCCTTCCTGGCAGGACCTGAGCACGCAGCTGTCACGGACTGGGACTCTGTCTCGAAAGAGCATCAAGGCGCCTGCAACACCTGCCTCCACCACGCTGGGGTGAGGCTTTTACCGCGTCCTAACCAGCCTGGGGCCGCAGCGCGCGATCCTGAAACTACTCCCCGCCCCCGCCCTCCGCACCTGGCGCCTTGATGCTCCCGGTGCTGTGCATGACGCCTGGTGCCACACTATCCCTCCGCCAGTTGCCCCCTCCTCCTCGAACCCGAGTCCTGTGGCCAAGAACTGTCCTCCCTCATGCTACGCACCCACCCCACAGGAGACCACCCCGGATCCCGGAGCCCGTGCAGCTCCCGGTGGTGCCTGACGGCAAACTCTCCGCCGCCTCATCCGCCTCTTCCCTGACCTCAACCGGGTGAGCCCTACAAGCCCAAGAGGGTGGGTGGGCGGGCTGTGGATGTGAAAGGCGCCTCCTGCCTGTGATCACGGTGACCACTGAGGTTGAGAGGACGCGGGATCACAGAGGTAGAGCTAGGAGGCGGGGTTTCGGATTGGAGGGGCGGGGCCGATTGGGGTGGCTGTTACAGGTGTCCCAACGCGGCTTTCTCTGGGCTTCAGCAGCGCTGAAGGTGTTTGTGGGGTCCCCCAGCCCAAGGGAAAGGCGCCCCCAACCCCACCTCCTCCACCGGCCGCCGCCGAGGTCTTCCTGCCGCCCCCTCCACTCGAGGAGCTCTCCCCGCCCCCACCGGGTAAGGAGCTCCGCCCTTCTATCAGCTGGGTCGCTGTCACACCTCCGCACCCGGTGGCTCTGGGCTCTAACCCTGCCAGCCTCTGCGAGCACTGCGTGGCTGATGCACAGAACCCGAGCGAAAGGCGGAGGAGCGAGTGAACCAAGAGAACTCGCGCCTACTTTACACCAGGTCCTGGGTTCAAAGTTTCTCTCCCATCTTCTCACTGAAACTTAGCCCGAGAGAATCTTTACACTCTTATTTAACAGCGCAGCGTGACTGCGATGCTAGGGGATCTGACTAGTGCCATCCAGTTGAATGGCAAGGTCTGACTATCCTACACTGCTCGATCCTTCAGCGTGTTCTGAGCACCTTCTACGTGTTAGAGGCACTCTGGGAGAACCGGGATGGGTGTGCCCCGAGGGGCACAGCATGAAATGACTAGATCCTGGGGCCTCCTCTAGAGCAGCGGTTCCCCCGAGGTGAGCTTGGGGCTGCCTGCCACACTTGCAGTCTTTTGCTTTCCCTCTCTGCCGCAGAGCTGCCCCTGACCCTGGACCTGCCCCCTCCTCCACCCCCGGACGTAGAGGACCTGGGACTGCCACCTCCACCCCCGCCAGGCTTTGGACCGGATGAACCCAGCTGGGTCCCTGCTGCATACTTGGAGAAAGGTACCTGACTCCTAGAAAGAAGGGCACCAGATCCTATGGCCCTCTGTAGCCTTGATCCCAATTCTTCTACCCCAAAGGCATTCTCTCCCTCTACAAAGGTGTGAACTTGTTATCTGGCCCCCACTCCCATTAATTGATTAACTGAGTTCTGAACCAAGTTAGAAAGCAGCTGGCCTAGTATTGAATATTAACCAAGTTGGGGAGGGGCCTTGAAAGCTCTGAAGACACCCCCACTCTCTGCAGCCTTCGCCCCAGGTGCTCCCTCAGAGTCCAGTATTTGGCCCTTACATCCCTACCCAGTAGGGACAGGAGACACAACTCATGGCACCCTCCTGTTCTGCCCTGCAGTGGTGACACTGTACCCATACACCAGCCAGAAGGACAACGAACTCTCCTTCTCTGAGGGCACGGTCATCTGCGTCACCCGCCGCTACTCCGATGGCTGGTGCGAGGGTGTCAGCTCAGAGGGGACTGGATTCTTCCCAGGGAACTACGTGGAGCCACACAGCTGACAGCTCAGGGATCTTCCTGTACCGGCCCAGGCTCTGCAGGGAGCAAGCCTCTTGAGCCCCAGAACAAAGCCTGCACCAGTTAAGGCTGGACGAGGCCTGGCCACCTCTTGAGCTGTGTTGTCCCTTCCCCCTTATTGTCATGGGGGAGAGGTCCTAGGGACAGAGAGAAGATACCCAAAGACCGAATGCAGAGGGGAAAGAACTGGAAGTCAAAGAACTTGGTGATCTTGTCCACAAGGACTCCCTAATCCATGCAGAGTGGGGTTTCCAGCTGCAAGTACCAACTTTGAATAAATCTGATGACTGCCCTGCAGGGCCAGAGGACCACAGGGGAGAGATGGAAAGGCACCTAGTTCTAAGGTTCCTGCTAACTAGCCCTGCAGAATGCCCCACCTCCTCAGTTCTCATTATTGTTCCTTCCACTAGACCACCAGAGGTCCCTGGCAGCCAGTGATTGCCTGGCTCTTTAGACCCTTGCTTGGTGTGTGTTTGTGTGTGTGTGTGTGTGTGTGTGTGTGTGTGTGTGTGTGTGTGTTTTCAGTCTTGGTTCCTCAATCTGAGCAGTAAGGACAACCTCCCTCACTTAAGAGAGGCTGAAAGCAAACAACACCTCATTCTCAACCCTCAGACTGCGGCGCAGTAGAGATCTCAAGTCACTTTGTCCCCCTTCACCTCCTTTATAGTTCTCAAACACCAGAGGGAGAAGGGGCTTGGTTTTCCCTGGCTCTGCTTTAAAACATCATGGCTTTCTGTCCCATATGGAAGGAGGGGGACGTGGAGGATGATTTTGGTGAAGTCCCTGGGCTCTTGCTGCATAGACGAGACTGGGTGCGAGGAGATACCTTCGCACGCTGTGAAGTCCCTGGCTGGTCTTAACCGAGGTGGATGGTGTGCTACCTCGTTCCACCACCAGGAGGCGACTGTTCCCTCTGGCTTTTTTTTTTTTTTTTTTTTTTTCCATTTAGAGGTGCTGGTGGGCTTGGAGGGGGTCGGCAAGGTGTTGCGAGTACAGAAATAGTGTGGGATTTCCGTGGCTGAAGCAAGATCGAGGCGGCCTGGAGCTGTCAGCAGAGAGGATCATCTGTCTCCACGGAAAGTCCGGTGCGGCCATGAGGAGCTTGGGGTCCTGGGTCCCTTTGAGAGAAGACTAGGGGAGGGGAGGTTACGCAGCCAAGGCAACAGTTAAAGCAGTGGGAGATGTTCGTTTTCTCATCTGCCAAGGAGCCCCTTCCTCCCAGTTCGGAGCACAGAGTTTTGGAAACGCTGCTGTCCTTCAGGGTATGCACACCACTCCGCTACGGACAGACTCCAGAATTGAACTGTTTGCCGTGGAACTGGGGACGGCAGCAGATCTGGGTCAACTGCATAGATAGGGACCGTTCCGAACCTCTCCCAGAACGAAATTCCAGAAATTACCGGAGGGACACAGCAAAGCGAAAAGGGAAGAGGGAATAGTAAAACTAGGTTTGTCTTTCCCAATTCCCCCTCCCTGCCCTTCCTCAGCCCTCTCGCCGGGGCGCCCCCTCCAGGCGGCAGTGCTCAGCATGTCTTCAGCACCTGTTGCAGATGGAGGCGCACATCGGTGGCAGTTTCCCAGGGCACCACGCTGGCGCGGAAGGAGCTGGGCTCGGCTTTTTGTGCCTCCTGAATGAGGCGGTGCATGGGGTAGCCACGGCGCGGGAAGGCCACGTCACCGCCCGCCAGCAGCCCCATGGGGCAGAAATCGTTCGCACCATCGCCCACGTAGAAGAGGCGCTCGAAGTGCACACCATCGTGGGCCCGCTCGCGCAGGTAGTCGCTGAGCACCTTGTGCTTGCACATGTTGGCTGGGCAACGCGTGCAGCTGTGTGTGTGGAAGGGCCGCAGCACCAGCAGTCCCCGAGCGTCAGGCCCGGAGGGGTTGCTGAGGATGCGACGGAACAGGCCGTGGTGGCCGGCGGCACGCAGGGCGCTCTCCACACCGAAAGTGTTGGCATCCGAAATGAGAATAACCTCGAAGCAGGAGCCCTGCTTGGCCACAAACTGTAGCAAATCTCCCATACCCGGAGACAGGGGGATGGCCTCGTAGATAGCGCGCAGGTCCCGCGGCCGCACGCCCTGCTCACCCAGGTACTTGAAGACGCGCTGCATGTACTCGTTGTAGAAGCCCTCGCGGTAGGTGGCTCTCAGGCTCTCGGGCAGCCGCTGGCCTGGCGCAGCGCGCACGATCGAGTCGTCGCTGTTTTCGTCCACGATAGTCTCATCGAAGTCGAAGGTCAGGAGGAAGCGCGGTGTGCCCTGCGCAGCCATCCCGCTGTCCTGGGAGCAGGAGGAAGGGGTGCAGGAGGAGGAGGAAGGGACAAGCGAAAGGGGGCGCGGCGGGAGCCGGCCAGGGAGAGGCTGGTTAGAAGGCCACGGCCAGAGGCGCTGGCACATCCAAGACCTGAGGAGGACCCAAGGCTGGTTAACCTCTGAAGAGTACCCAAAGCTGCGTCCCGCCCCGCCCCACCCTTCCCTGCCCACCCTCTTGCACCTTAGCCACACTAGGATTTATGCCCAGGGGACCATTCTAGTGCTGAAGGGTTTCCTTGGCTCCTGTTTCTGCTAATCTCATCTGGGGTCACTGGGGCACTATAAGGTCAACTTAGAAGAGTAGCTTCCTAGGGGTCACTCCTTTGGGAGGTTCCTGGACACAAATGATTTAGAGACTTCTCGTGGCCCCTGTGGTTGGTATGGACAAAAAGAGGGTGGAGGGAATAGATCCGCCTTCCACAACACAAGCAGAGTTAGGGGAGAGGGGGACTACCCATTTGCCCAGCAGGGGCAAGCTCCATATTATCCTTTTGGTCCTTGTAGGATCAGTGGCCTGCAGGACTGTGATGGACGATAAGGAGCTGGGCTCCAGGGAAGGTTCTTTGGGCATCCTCCAAGGCATGCAGATATTGAGCGTCAGGCCTCAGGGTTAGGTGCCTGGGCCTCTGCATTGGCCAGACAACTGGATTGGGCCCTAGGAATTACCAAGTAGGTGGACTGACCACACAAGACCCAGGGAGGTTCTCTGGGAGCTGCTTCGAGACAGATGGCTCTGGGTAGGGATCCAGGGTTGGGATACAGCTTCTCCAGGGATTTTAGGGCCCTGTGCTGACAGCTGATCACTAATCACTTGCCAAATCCCTGGGAGGAACGTGTCAGCAGGTGGGGTTTCTGCCAGAGTCCGAAGCAAGCGGGCAGCAGGAGAAGCAGTGGGGCTTGGGGAGGTAGGAGCCTCCCGCGCCAGGCCACGGCATACCTGGGAGACAGGTAAGGGAGAAGAAAGAGAGCAGCAGTGGCTGAAAAGGTAGATGGGGAGGGGCAGGTAGTAGGGACATGAGGGGAGGACTAGGAGGAAGTCATGCTAGGAGAACATGGAGACAGACTGCTAAACAGGAAGACAGAGAGGGGAGGGGGGTCCAGGAAGTGAGACCTTGCTGAAATCATGTTAAGGATGGATGGATAGTGGTGGTGGTGGTGATAGTGGTGGTAGTGGTGTGTGTGTGTACAGCATGGGAGAGGATGGGGAGCAATAGGAAAGTGTCAGGGCACAAAAAAGGCAAGCAAATGAAGACAGCCAGAGCCCTCAGTGGCATGTAACTGCCACCCTTGCTTGCCAGCAGCTATGCGTGAGAGGGGCAGCATGAATGGATCCTGTACAGCTGCAGAATACCCACCACATTACCTCCCCGCACCCCCATCTCCCACCCCAATTCATCGAGATGGAGCCTGGTTTCTTCCTTCCCCTCTCTCTAATCTGCCCGGGATGCTGATGGCCTGGCAGACCTTGCAGAACAAAAGGCTGAGCTCCTCATTTTGGAGCAGGGATTTGACCCTGGCTATTGCCTCCCTAACAGAACTGTCCCTTTGACCTCATCCCTAGAGTCATCCTCTGCTCTCACCAACATCCATCTGGGAGCCTCAGTGGCCCAGAATCCCTGGAGCTAAGGATGTAAGGTAACCCACACCCAGGATAGAAGCTTCCAGGGATTACTGGAGCCCAGATGGAGGTGAGAGCAAGCCTGAAAGGGGCTAGACAAGACCCCTCCCACTCCGCAGTGGAAAAGTGCGGGCTGAAGCCCCATCCTGGAGGGATCCACTTACCCTAGTCAGGCATCGGAGGCCAGCAACTGGAAGACACCCAGTCATTGTCAGTGCATCACCTGAGCACCACCTCTAGGGACTCTGTTGGCTTCCAGCCGTTGTCCAGAGCTCCTGACAACCAAAAAGTCCATTTACTGGGCCCTGTCAGCTGGCTTTGCTTCCACCACTTCTGCCCACTTGGCTCTGTCACTTTTGCTGAGCCCCAGTAGCCACTCCCAGGAACTCAGCAAAAACAAGCCCTTAAATGGGCACAGCATTTAGATGCACCTTGCTAGCATCCTCTTACAGTCCCCTAGCATGCCACAGAGGTCACAGATGGCATTGTATTAGAGACCAATACAACTGACTTGCCACTATGAGTGGCAGAGGCATCTTAAAACCAGATTTTAGAGGCAGAGTCCAGGGATTTTTTTCTCCAGTATGATCACTGCCCCCTGCACATGTAGGGTACATCATAGTTTACAAACCACTTTTACTCCTTCTCTCAGTATTCAGCCTCATGAGATCAGCAGACAAGGCTCAGAGAGGTTGACTCGCTTGCCCAAGGCCATGCTGTTTAAGTGGGGAATAGCCTGGGTCACGAACACCTGGCCACAGCTTTGCCTTCCCTGTGCCCTCAAAAGGGAAGGGGCCTCCAGGGATCATGGCACATGCCTATAATCCCAGCAATTTGGGAGGCTGAAGCAAGAGGATCACAAGTTCAAGGCCAGCCTGGGAAATTTAGTGAGACCCTGTCTCAAAATAAACAAGGACTGGGGATTTAGTTCAGTGGCAGAGTACTTGCCCAGTATATGCCAAACCCTGGGTTCAATCCCAGTAACACACGCACACACACACACACACACACACACACACACACACACGTAGAATATAAAAATAAAAGGGATGGGAATATAGCTCAGGGTAAAGTATCCCTGGGTTCAATCCCCATGCCAAAATAATAATGATGTGGAAGGGGCCAGTGACCAGGATTTACTGTACCAAAGATGGGGGGCTGAGACCCCTGGGTTTTGCAAGTGAACAAGCCTCTCCAGTGCTCTCAGAGGTCTGGAGTCCAGCAGATAGAACAGGAGTCAAGTTGAAATCTCTACTGGATTTTGCTGTATGCCTTTGGGGACCAGGTTTGGCCTTTTGAGGTCTGCATTAATGCAGCTACAAAGGACACCACCTACAGCTGCCAGCTCCTCCCTACTCCCCTAACCCCCTCCATCCAAGGGTTGAGTGAGACCAAAAGCATCTGGGATAATTGGAAAGATATTGAAAGCCAGGAGACTAGACCAGGAGCAAAGGTCTGGCTGCTTGCTGCCCTCTGGTGGTGACAACGGGTGACACTGTAAACTCCTCTGACTTTGTCAAGGTGACTCTCCCCTGACCATCCCAGGGGAACAGGGGGAAAAGACTGGCCCCTACAGAGACTGGGTCATCCCAGGAGCAGAACACAGGCTCTATGACCTTCCATCTCCTAGTGCGCCCTGCCTTCCCAGTTCAAACACTCATGCATCAAACCATTTCAGTGAGGATGAGATGTGGGTCTTAGTCCCCCCGCCCCCAAACAACTTTTCATTGGGAATAGGGAGAGGGCCAAAGGCTGAATGGGGCAGTTGGCAAAGAGTGATGGGGTTGGGAGGGGAGACGCAGGTTAAGGAGAAAGTGAGAGAAGGGGAGGGAGGCAGGGGGGGGGGGGCAAGGGAATGGCATGTGGGTGGGAGGGTGTCCCCATTCAGAATCCTGGCTGATATCACATGTCTGCTGGGTCTAGGTGAGTCAAGGAGAAAGGTCAGAGGATGCCACTCCCTTTGCAAAAGCAAACACAGACAGGCATGTGTCAGGCACGCAAAGAAGCAAGGGGAAGATATGAAGATACCAAGGGGTGGCCAGAGCCACACGGAGACCAACTTTTATCCCACAGAAAAGGGTCTCATCACTTTGTCCCTGTTTCCTTTCTTTTTTTGAATATTCTTCTTATTCCTTTTTTAGGCCAGGGATTGAACTCAATAGTGCTCTACCACTGAGCTACATCTCAGCCCTTTTTATTTTGAGACAGGGTCTGGTTAAGTTGCCCAGGCTGGTCTTGAACTTGTGATCCTCCCATCAGCCTTTTAAGTTGCTGGGATTACAAATTGTACACCAACCAAGCCTGGCTTTGAATATTCTTCTGATCTTTAATTATGCTCAAACTTTTCATTTCTCATAGTAAAAGATGTAGTTTCATTTTTTCATCTAATAGTATTTAAGGAAATCAGTTAAACACTTGTTTGGGAGATTGCCCTTGATTCTTTTCATCTTCAAAGCCAAAAGCCAGACATCTGCCCTGGAGACTGAGAAGGCCACACTGTGACACCCCCACCCCAGCCCACAGCAATCTGAGGGACCCATCCCCAGTTGGGGAATCTGGCTCCTGTAAATTCCAAAAGGTCACTCACCTCTGGCAGCTTTGTCCTGAGTGATCAAATCCTTTTGTGGTCACCAAAAGGGTCTCCAAAAGAGGTCAGGATCTCTGAGTTTCTCCCTCAGGCTAGAGCAGGGAGAGGAAAGAAGATTTTCTGGGGGTGGTGGCAGGGAGTCCATTTCTAGTCCCATGTAATATAAGTGCCTGCCTCCTTGATTCATCTGGGATCATAGGTTCCTGCCTGCTTTCTCCTGTCTTTGACTCAAACACTCAGATTAAATCTGCGGGGAGTGGAAGAGTTCCTGGGAATGGGGGAGGGAAATAGGACCCTCTTTGAAATTGGGCCCTAAGCTTGAATTTCCCCCTCCTACTGGGTAGATGAAGCCCCCAGGAAAAGTTCTGGGGCAGTTTTCCAAAGGTCAAATGCAGGATGAGAATGGGGTTGAGGACTCCTGAAACACCACGGTTAAAGGCCCTCTTTGCCCCCAGACAAGTCTCCTATCAATCACTAGAAATCAGATTCAACATTTTAAAGGTGGAATTCCCTCCCTCCCCGACACAGTACCCCCCAACTTCACCTTTCTTGTTCACCAACCCCAAAGAGCCACTAGGAAAAACTGGCTGAGGGAGGTCAAGCTAACATCGCACATGGCGTGTGGGGGGTGGGGGGATCACACAGCATCAGAATCAGGATTAGAACTCAGGGGTCTCTGAGCCTCTTGGGGAAACTGCACCCGGAGCTTCCCCTATTGCCCTGGAGGCTCCCTTAGGCTCAGAGCGCTGTCCTAACTAGTTTCAGGGCAATGATGTATGCATTGGTGCCAGTGAGGAATCTGGGACCAGGAGTCACCTCTGGGCTCTCTCCCTGCCTGGGTGGACACCCTGAGAGAAGATCCTCACTGGGAAGGGGTAGGGAGGTGGCAGCTGCGGTGGGATGGGGGGAGATATTTTTAGAGGTGACTGGAAAGCAGGCACTCTGGCACACCCCCAGCTGGCGGGCCCTTCACTTTAATGCGGGCGGGGGGTGCGAGGCTTGGGGAGAGAGGAGGACTTACGGGTGGGCAGGGAGCAAGAAGGCACCTATTCCGTGGCTTTGCCAGAGCCGGAACGAAGGGACACCAGGGCACCACCACGTTCTTGGGGTAGAAGAGGACTCTTTCCTCTGCTCCAGGGACTCCCCCACCGCCACGCGCGTGAGGAATCGCCCTGAAACTCCACACAGCCCCCACCCTACACTGGGACCCCAGCCCTCCCCACCTCGCGGAACCCAGGACTCACGTGGGAGCGGTGGCGGCAGAGATCTGTCCCGGCAGAGTTTGGAGAGTAAAGAGAGGGAAGGGGGTCTAGCTAAGGTATTTGGGCGCAGGATGGAGTAAGGGGTGCTTACGGGAATTTGGGGGACGCGGCGTCTTATCCACCCCCGGATTTCTGGGCTTCGGCTCACGAGTCCCTCCAGTCCCGAGGGACCGTGGATGATGTGCGTCTAAGCCGTCCCCTCCACCTGCCCCCCATCCCCCCGGGCCGCCGCCGCGTCCCCTTTAAATGCCCGGGAGCGGGAGCCCGAGCCGCGGCCGGCGCTGCGGCTGCCGCAGCACCGGGGCCCACCGCAGTCCCCGCACGTCACAAGAGACTGTCCAATCACAGTGGAGCCGGCGCACATCAAAGGGGCGGGCCGCCCACGGACCACGCCTCCCGGCTGTCCGGGAGGCTCTGCGAGCGTGAGCGAAGGTGGGATTGGGCGCAGGGGCAAGAGTGGGAAGGTGGAGATGGGCGCGTCCCATCTGAGGCTCTTGGGTGGGGAGCACCCTCATTAGAGTGGCTGGCCCACACGCCTAGCAGTGCAGGGCGGTGGACTTTCTCAGCCTCCGCCCCCAGGGCTCTGCTTCCTGAGATTTTTCAGAAATTCACCTCCACCTTCATCCTGTTTCGCAAGTCGTCCCTAAACCAGGGCGGAGGCGCAGGTTGACCCTGCCTGGGGAAGTATTTCCCCTTCCACGTGCACCTAGCTTGGTGTTCTCTGCCCTTAGGCGGAGTCGCGATGCCCGGCTCCACCCCTCGGTACCCTCTCCCCAGGTTATGGGTTCCTGGGGGTAGGGCTGTCTCCCTCCCCTGCCCGTAAACACTGATTCAGGGGACCGAACAGTTTGATCCTTTGCAAAAGGTATTGTACATTTTTGAAAATCACTTTCTCCTTCGCTTCCTAGGAGTCCGCTCCCAGCCACACCCCTCCTCCCCGGGTTTTGCCCCCGCCCGCCCCGCCCGCCCCGCCCTTGATGAAGGGATGGAGAGATCGGGATTAGAGAGGAGAGAGGTGAAGCTTGTATTTCCCCAGAACATGATATGAACCAGGATAGATCGCCGCGTTCATGATTGAATATTCATAACACCCAGGAGAAATTATTTGCCCAAGAGTTAAAACCCTGGGATGCTTGACTCCATTGGGTCCCAAAGGGAGTGTGTGGGTGAGCATGTAGGCGTCCTCGGGCTTGATTCTAACTTCAGTCCTACCTAAATCTTCCCCTGCTTCACTCTTAGAAGAACCAGACGTAGAAGCTGGTGAATCTGGAAGTCCTGGGGGAATGAGAGTCAGCAAGGAATTGCCCTCATCTCGGTACTCAGGCCTGGGGGGTTCATAAGACAGACCGTCCTCGTGCTCCCCAGCGCCCCCAGCACTGCCCCTCTTCTCCTAGGGGCCTCCCTCCTTCAGGGGCAGCAGCTTTCCTCCTGCCTTCCCCGCTGGGCAACGTGGCTCAGCCTTGGCAGCATCTCTGCCCTCCGCCTGTTATATTCCTGCAGCCCCCCCTGGTCCCGTGTGTACTACTAGGTACTGGGAATAGTTTGCGTGTCAACTCAGGTAACCCGCGCCACTGCTGGTGAATCAAAGTCGAAAGTGTTGCGCTTGCTCACTACACGCGTTTAGTGAATGGTAGGGCTGGGATTCCAACCTGGTTGCCTTAAGCATTACTCCACACAGTTCCTCTCATTCAGTGTCTGTCACCCCTCCTCTCCTGTAAGTAGCAGGTGGAGACCATGTTTATCTTGTCTATTAATATGATCCCCAGCTCCAAGTATAGAGACCCTGGCACACCTAAGTCTTAGATGTTTGCTGTTGAATGAAACAAGCCCCCTACTGTGTTCCAGCTCCGAAGCTCTATTTATGTTTCCTCATTTAATCTTCATAATAAACAGGCTGCTCTGGTATTATGCACATCTTGCAACAAGGAAATTGAGACTCAAAAGATGAAGTTATTTACCCAGGGTCACACAATTATTGAGGAGGCACTTGAGTCCAATCCTGACACTCCAATGCAATTTCAATCTTGTTCCCAAATTCACTGATAGGATTGGGGGAGGGGTAGGCAGATGACTTCCTATTGGCACCGGTGACCAAATTTGCTGCCCAGTTCTGCCTTCTAGCCCAGAGGTGGGGATGCTAAAGATCACAGGTGCCACCTGCAAAGTGTCTGTATGAAATAAGTGTAGAAACTTCTGTTCCTCCCTGTGCTAAAAATTTTAGGACACAGCTGTCTCTCAACTTTCTTTACTTTCCCTTCTTACTGTCAATCAGCAAGTAAGCTAGTTGATCAGTCATGTGCCTAAAGATGGAGACAGAAATGGAAAGGGAAACCCACCTCCCAATGGGTAGAGGCCTCTGCCCAGCACACATGCAGTGGATCTTGCTCTCCTTGTGTATTTCACCTTAGGACTTCAGTCAGTTGACACAGCAGAGAGCTTGTGAGAACAGGAGTCATCTGAGGTGACAGGGCTTGCTCAAGTCTCTGGTGAACCCTGACTCAGGCAACCAGGGATGAGCTCTCCACCTGCTCTTTCCAAAGGGTGAGTCACTTGCCCAGTGTTTCAGGGTTAGAGTCAAAGGAGGCCAGAAACCCAAGAATATGGCTCCCGCTCTCCAGGTGGCATTCAGTGGGAGAAGCAAGGGTGAGAGGGAGGGACAGGACAATTCAGTCCACACACTCCACCTGCAGGCAAAGAAACATGTCTGGGAACCAATGGGGTGCTGGACGCATACTCCCCACAACCACTCCACTCCCCACAACAGGGCAGATAATATTTATTATTAATGAAAATGCAGATGCGCAGAGACATTAAGAAAGCACCTTGAGCCAGGCATGATGGTGCACACCTGTAATCCCAGCAACACGGGAGGCTGAAGCTGGAGAATCACAAGTTCAAGGCCAGGCAGTTGTGTGAGGTCTGTTGTAGAGCATTGTGCTGGGAATGGGGACCAGGGCTGAAGAAATCCCTTTTGGGGTCTCCCTGTGGCCTTCCTCGATAACAATGGCCAATATCAATACACACTGTGAACCAAGCAGCATTCCAAAAGGCTCAGCTCCTGACAGGTCAGTGGTGCACACCTGTAATCCCAGCAACTCAAGAGTCAGAGGCAGGAGGATCCCAAGTTCAGGCCAGCCTCAGCAACTTAGCAAGGCCCTAACCAACTTAGTGAGACCCTCAAATAAATTTTATCTTTTTTTTTTTTTTTTTTTTTTGCAGTGTTGGGGATCAAACCCAGGGCCCTATGCTTGCAAGGCAAGCACTTTACCAACTGAGCTATCTCCCCAGCCTGTTTTTTAAATCTCGAAATAAAAAATAAAGAGGGCTGGGGATGTAGCTCAGTGGCAAAGCACACCTGGGTTCAATCCCCAATAAGGTGGGGATGGCAAGGGTGGGGAATAAAAAGAAAAAGGCTCAACTCTTCATTCTTATATCCCTCTACACCCTATTAGTTTCTGCATTTTACAGATGAGAAAAATGAGACACAGGGTGGTATGAATCTGCCCAAAGTCACAGAGCTAGGAAGTGGCAGAAGTAAGACTTGAACCCAAGCAGTCAGCTGCAAAGCTGTATTCCCACCCAAAATGCATGACCTCCCCCCCCCCAAAAGAAAGTGTTCCCCTGCAGGACAAAGAAAAGTACCAGCCTTGGGGAAGGGAATTGGAGGGAGACTTGTGTTCTTAGGTATTTTCTTTACTCATCGCAGTCTTTGGCCTATCAATTGCTATCTATTAACCTAGAAGGTTGGCTGTCCCTCGTGCTCTGGCTTCTAGAACAGTCTGACTTGGAATCAGGATACTGGGTTTGAACTTGCATGACTTCAGGCAACTGAAGGTCCTTTGGACCTCATTTCCCTACTTGGGTGGACCTCACCAATTTTGAGGATGGTCTGTTATTTAATGGAGACCAAAGAGGGAGGCCTGGGGGCTCCTCAACTATCCAGAGGCCAAACAGCCACTCTCAAGAACTCTCGTTTCCAAACCAGAGCATGCGGTGCTGCAAGGAGTAGGGTATAGACAGGAGCAGGGAGAGGCCAGAGGCTCTGAGGGAGCATAGGAGGTGCTGGGGAGAGAAGTACCCTGCTCCCTTCTCTGCCCAGGCGGCGGACAGCTTGGCCACCTGGGACAACAGCCCTGGAAAGGCAAGGTGAGAACCATTTTTGAAATACTCTGGCCTGAGTCCCTGGATTCACCCAAGCAGGCTGAAGCCTGTCTGCTTCCCTTGTGGCACTTGGGGCATCTCCTCAAGTCTGCCCCCTACCCACTGTCCCCATGGGAGAAGGCTCTTATTTTCATTTTCCAGTCCTGGGCTGTGAATTGACCTTCCAGTTTCTGGTCCCAGCTCACAAACTGTATGATTCTGACTGACTTGCTAGACTTGTCTGAGTTTTGCCCTTCTGTGGATCCACTATCTGGTCCTTAGAAGAACCTGATGATAACATAGATCTGGGCTCAGAACTTCAGAGCTGGATCCCATCAGTCACTGTGTATGCTACACCCTCTACACTTGCAGAAATCTCTACCACGCCTGTATGCATCTGATTGTGTTCTGTTGGTGCAACAAAAGTTAATTGCTTCAGGCACTGGGAGATAAGATATTGAACCTGACATAGATCCTGACCGAGGGGAACTTGCAGTCTAGAGGGAACCTGGACAAGAAAACCTTCCTTCCCAAAAGAATGTTAGGGAAGAGTTGCTGACCCTGTGTCAACCCAGGAATTCTGCTTTGTCCTCCAGCAGCTCAGGCAGCTGGGACCCAAGGTGCCTCCGGGATAAAGAGGGAGACCATTACCCAGGGGATGTCCCCCAGAGAGGGCCCATCTGCTTATTCTCCCCGTCTCACCCCAATTCTTGTTCTTTGATGCTGCTGGTTGTCCCTTCCCCTGTCCTCTCCACTTCTTCATGTAGCCCAGAGACACCCAGGATTACCTTATGCTCACCCTCAATGCATCCTTCCTCCCTGCCTTCCCCACTCCCAGCCCCTTCTCCCTACAACAGACAGCTTGCCCTTTCTCAGTAAGCAGCACCGATGGGCAAAACCACAGCACCTGGGGAGGGATAGTGTGGAATTTTCAGGTCTAAGGGACCAGGCATGCTCCTCCCAACTTGTGTACCGACTCTTCTCCATGTTGCAGCCTCAGTTTTCTTGGCTGTAAATCAGGTCTATTGCTACCCTATCCACCCTGCAAGTAGGTTATAAAATTAGGAAAGGGGAGGGATGTGGAAGGCCTGGTATATCAGAGGATCCTCATCTGGGTATGGTGGCACACATCTGTAATCTCAGCAATTTAGGAGACCGAGTCATAAGGATTGCAAACTGGAAATTGGTCTCAGCATCTTAGTGAGACCCCGTTTCAAGAAGAAAAATAAAAAGGGCCAGGCACGGTGGTGCACGCCTGTAATCCCAGCAACTCTGGAGCCTGAGGCAGTTGGGTCCCAAGTTCAAAGCCAGCTCCAGCAACTTAGCAAGGCCCTAAGCAACTTAGTGAGACCCTGTCTCAAATTAAAAAATAGGGCTGTAGCTGTAGCTCAGTGGTAGAGCGTTGGCTATCGTGTGCGAGGCACTGGATTCGATCCTCAGCACCACATAAAAATAAACAAATGAAATAAAGATATTGTGCTCATCTTTACAACTACAAGAATGTTTAAAAATAAATAAATATGTTGGTTTAAGTTTAAATAAAAATAAAAAATAAAAAGGTCTGGGGTGTGGCTCAGTGGTAAAGCACCCCTGGGTTCAATCCCTAGTACAGGGGAAAAAAAAAATTTTTTTTTCACAGTGTGGCTGAGAGATGACCCTTCAGGTTCACACCTTCTCCACTCACAGATTTTCCAGGCCCTCCTGGAGTCTGGCGAGTGGAGGTTCATGTTCAAGGGTTTGCCTTCCCTGGACTGACCTCCAGGGAGAGTCTAGGGAGTGGAGGAGGGGGAAGCTGGCTTCCTCGAGAACAAGTTCTTCAGAGAATCTTCTAAGAGGATGTTTTCAATGAGAGGTGATGTCAGATGCCAGTCAGGTCAGCTTCGCTTTGCAAAATAGAAACTGATCACTCTCCTGCTCCCCCTCAACAGCTGGTCAAGTACAGACACCAGCTCACTCCCCATAAGGCTGCAGCTACGAGATCCAACTCCTGCCGGTCTCTCAGGCCTTTCCCAGTGTCTTCTTTCAGTTCCTTGAATCCAAGCATACCAACTCTCTCTGGCCTCACAGCCTTGGCACATGCTGTCCTCTCAGCTTCCTGGGTGCTTCTTCCTGCTAAGATGACCTGGGCTCCTTCACACAAAAGATGTCTTCACTGATAAATACCATCTGGTCCCATGGTTACCTCTCACTGATTGTGCTCTTTACCTTTAAAGTGCTTGGGACAGTTTGCACTTCTACATGTAAGCGGAATGTATAACCAGCTTTCAGTTTTCAAATGTGTTGCCACAGGCCCTTTGCACTTCATACAGCCTCTGCCCAGAATACTTCCCATCCTATCCATGGCTCCTCACCAAGTTTGGGGCTCAGCTCTTGTGTCACTTCCACAAGGAACCTTGTTCTGCCCACCCCCAAGATCAGGATCTCTTATTAGATATCGCTACAGCCCCCTGTATTCCTCCCAGGTGATTAATTAAATCTGCCTTCTACAAGATTGCCAACTCCAAGAATACAGGGACCATGGGGATTGTGCTTCTGTGGTACCCCTGGTACCTCGCACAAGTCTTGGTCTATAGTAGCTGCTAAATAAATATGTGTTGCCCAAATGTCCTCAGGATTCTCTATCTAGTCAAGTTGCATAGGGTGTTGTCTTGGGCTTGGAATGGGACCAAAGCAAGCTGTCTCCGCCTCCGTCATATCGTAACCCAGTCACCTGACTGTGATATGCTAACAAAAACAGGTCTCCTGGAAAGCGTTTTCACATGTTCTCCTGAGCAAACTGCTCCGCTAGGAATCTTCCCCTCCCCAAGGCAGGTCTGTGTTGATGGGCGCTAACATTCAATTCCTTTTGCCTGACTCTAGATGTACCCACCCAAATAAGAGTTCATCCAAAATAAGAGTTCCTTGTGTTTTCACTAGGCTTTGCAACCTACAAAACAATCTGTCATTCACATTATTTTCTTGATGAGGAAAACAAGGCTGAGAGGTCAGGTGACAAGTCCAAGTTCACATAGTTAGTAAGGTGACCAAGCAAAGCTTGAATGCAGGTCTTTTGAAGACAGCCAGTTTTCCAGGGGCAGTTATTAAGAGGGGAGGTCTGTGCCAACCAGAAAAGACTCTAAGCCTCTGGTCTTTGGGATAGTCGTTTGATTCTTTTTATTCATGCATTCAGGAGATGCAAGTTCTGGTAGGCCAGAGTTTTGTGCTGGCATTTTGAATCTAGCGCCTGGGAATGGCTTGAGTTTATTATATTTATTTTCTCTCTCTCTCTCTCTCTCTCTTTTTTTCTTTTTATGCTAGGGACTGACCCCAGGGCCTTGTACATGCTGAGCACCTGCTGAACCACTGAGCTACACCCCAGCCCCATTGGTGTGCCCTGCTTGGTTGAGTGATTAAAACCCCAACGTGAGAGCGTCTCTGGCTCTGGGTGTCCAGACCAGCACCACTGCCCCGGGACAGCTCCTCTGGGAAGATCAAAAATAGAGACACACACTGCCACTCACTCTGGTGCCCCCAGCTGTACAACTGCTCCTGACCCCAGGGAGAGACTTTGCTTTTTCCCTCTGGGATTAGTAGCCCATGCACTGACCGTGATGGCCCTGGAGGGAGGTCTGTCTGTGTCAGGCCCCCGGATACTTAGTGTCTTCATCCCCGTGACAGGTCTGTGGGTTTCAGAACTTGGCCCACGGTTGCACAGCTGGGTAGAGGTGAGGTGAGTTCTAAGAGGGCACGTGGGCAGTGGGTGGAGGAAAGCTGGATTAAGATCCTTCAGAGTGGGCTGGGGAGATAGCTCAGTTGGTAAAGTCTTGCCTCGCAAGCACAAGGCCCTGGGTTCAAACCCCAACACCAAAAAAAAAAAAAAAAAAAAAAATCCTTCAGGGATGGGTCAATAGGCAAGGCTGTTCAATCCCCATGAGGACTGAGATCTAGACTACTTTATGCTAAAATTGTTCCCATCTTCATTTTTTCTCTACACCTATTTCTTGAGCATCTTCCATGTGCCACGTATGTGTTGGGGATTGTGGTAGCCTCCAAGGTGGCCCTATTCAGACCACCTCCTAGGGTCTACACTTGGAGCAACCATCACCCCCTCCGACAAACTCTTGGACCAAGAGTCAAGAGACATCCCTTTCCTTTTTTTTTTTTTTTTTTGGGGGGGGGCATGTACTGAACTCAGGAGTGCTTTATCCCCAGTCCTTTTTATTTTATTTATTTATTTTTTTTGAGGCAGAGTCTCCTTAATTTGCTGAGGGTATTGCTAAGTTGCTGAGACTGGCCTCCAACTTGTGATCCTCCTGTCTCAGCCTCCCGAGTGGCTGGGATTACAGGCCTGCACCTCCACACCTGGCGAGGGACGTCATTTCCCATATTAGATTATCAAAGACTGCAGGTCTGTTTTAGATGCTCTCTCCCTCTCCCTCTTGTTTGGATCGTTCTCTGGGAGAAGCAGGCAGCCACGTGGGGAGCAACCCACCAAGAGGCCCCAAAAGGAGGAAACAAGTTTCTCGCCAGTGAAGAAACTAGGGCTGCAAACCACTGCATGAGTGAACTTGGATGCAGACTTCCAGCCCGGGTCTGGCCCCAAGATGCCTGCAACCCCGTGAGGACTGCTGCTCACAGAAACAAGAAATGCTTATTGCTGTAAGTGGCTAAATTGGGGGGGTAATTTGTTACACGATAATAGAGAACTCAATCAGGGAGACATCAGTAAACAAAATTGACAGTGCTCTTGTGTTCCATGGAAAGGAGGCAGACAGTAAACATGGTAAATAGGTTAAAAACCCAGCGTGCCAGACAGCAGTGAGTGCTTCAGGGAAAGCGAGGGAAGTTCAATATAAGCAGGGTGATCAGGGAAGGTCTGAGTGACAAGGGGCATTCAAGCATAGAGGAGGCGGATGAGCCACACAGAAATCAGAGGGAAAGTTGGACACAGTGGCACATGCCTGTAATCCCAGCAGCTCAGGAGACTGAGGCAGGAGGATCTCAAGTTCAAAGCCAGGCTCAGCAACTTAGCGAGGCCCTAAGTAACTTAGTGAGACCCTGTCTCTAAATGAAAAGTAAAAGATGTGGCTCAGTGGTTAAGCACCCTGGGTTCAACTCTTGGTACCAAAAAAAAAAATTCCCTTGGGCCCAGGAATTCAAGACCAGCCTGAGCAATACGGCAAGACCCTCCCCCCCACTTCTGTCTTTGATACTGGCAATTGAATCCTGAACCTCAAGCATGGTAGGCAAGCACTCTACCACTGGGCCACATCCTCAGCCATTGAGACCCCATCTTTAAAAAGATCAGAGAGGAAGAGCATGTAGTCAGAGGGAACAGTAAAGGTCCTGAGTTGGGAACAATCATGTGACTTGCCTGAATCTGTGTGTGTGTGTGTGTGTGTGTGTGCGTGTGTGTGTGTGTTTTACCGGGAATTCCAGCCTCCTGAGTCTCTGGAATTACAGGGGTGCGCCACCACACCTGGCTCCATCTTGTATATTTTGCCACTAGATTTATCATCCTTGCCAGACATGACTTTTGGCCACTCATAATGCTGCTTCCAGGAGTGGGAAGGTGGGGTGCTGAGCCCCCCCATTGCTCTTGTGTTCTCTTCCTGAAGGCCAGGGCCCTGCACCTTGGCCCCCTGGCTCCATTCTTGGGGGGAGGGGGTCTTGTGCTCTCTGAAGGTGGCAGCAACCGCAGCCGCCATGTTTTCCCGGCCCACAGTTGGAGCAGGTCTCGGGTGAATTCAGGTGAAACTGCAGATAAGAGAAATTATGAAGGAGATGCAATTTGGATGCAGAGCTACTGAAATTTCAGAGGTCTTCCTTAACTTACGGGGACACAGAATAATTCAACTTGAGCCGGGTGGCTGTAGTTGTGATTCTTTGCCATTTCCCTCTCTGGCAAACAGTATACAAAGTGCATCTCCATATTAAAGCAAAAAGTGCAAAATACAAACCTGCCTTGGTGCACACCCGCCTTCCCTCCCACTAACAGAGCTGCTGCTTGTAAGTGACTTGGGGCCCGAGGACTTGCCCTTCCACGCCCACCTCCCTCTCAACCCAATGGTGCCCGCCTGGTCCAACAGCATCCTCAGAGCCTCAAGGGAGGGAAGAAGGAAGCCCTTGGGGCTCCCACCAGCAGGCCCATGGTCATGGCAGCCATATTTGCCCAATCAGGATGGACAGACTGTGCAGCAAAGCCTGCAGTTACTTAGAGGACAAAGGGAAGCCTGGCCTTTCCTGGAGAATGGAGGGAACCAAGAGGTCACATACTCTCTAAGAGACCATCCTGGAGGGGCATAGGAATCATTTGTTGATTCATTCCTACCTTCTTTTAACAAATGTTTCTTGAACACCTACTGTATCCCAGGACTGGGCCAGGTGCTGGGAGTGCTACTCTGGGAGCACTTGTAGATGGCTAGGCCACGGTGCCTCTGGTGAAGTCAGGAGGGCCACCCATCCTGGGCCAGGGGAGGACCAGGGAAGCTGGTGTATCTGTTGTGAAGTCAGGGGAGGAGACCATGAGAAATGGCTTCTAAGCTGAGATCCGCAGGATAAATAGGAGTTAGGTGAGAAGGAGGGGAGCCAGAGCTTGTGCAAAGGTCCTGAGGTGTGAGGTATGATACAAACAGCAGACAGTAGAGGGTCTTTTGAATGTCATCCCTAGGGGTTTTGGGGAGCCGCTGAAGATTTGAAGTCATTAGTTTTGTTGGTGTTATTGATGCTTCCAACACACACCCACTCATACGTGCATGCACACACACACACACACACACACACATACAAACACTTTCATGACTCTGTGGCTGGGGAGAACACAGTCCAGACTGACCCAGTCCCCAGGGTGTTGTGGGGATAATGACAAGCTCTCTACAATCCACCCCAAGCAGCAGACTTCAGGATCAGGTTCAAGGGCTGCTATCCTGGGCGCTGGTGGGTGAGGCCTCCATCCCACCTCTGCCCACACTGAGCCAGCCTCTCTCCGGGATGAGGAGCTCATTTGTATCTCCAGGGTGGCAGGGCCTCCTCCCAGAGCCACGGTGCCCAAGATAACAGGGCAGCCTGGGAGCTGTTTATGAAAAGGCTGCAGAGCGGGTGGGCAGGGCCCTGGGGAATCATGACTGCTACCGCAGATAGCAGCTGGGGTGGGGAAGGCTGTCTAAATTACAGCTCCCAGAATAGAGGGGCCCAGAGGGCGTGGCGGGGCGTCCTACCAAGGAAGCCCTGGCGGCCCGCCAGGCTCCTCCAGGCTCCAGGCCCTGCCGCAGGCAGAGGCGGGGTGACCACATGACAGGCGGGCTGTGGCCAAAGCAGCCCTGCAGCTCTGCGGTGGGACCAGGCAGTGGCAGTGAGCTCCTTGGGGGTTAGGTCAGACCAGCCTGGTGCGACCTTCTAGAAGGGGTGAGAGTGTCTGGAGAGAGAAGGGACAGATGAGGGGGGAATGATTTCTGGCCTGGCCCTGGAGGAGAGGCTCTGTCACAGGTCCCTGTGGGACATTTCATTAAAAAAAGCGTGAGATACTCTAAAAATAACCAGAATGACAGGCAGGCGGAGAGCAGCCAGGTGTCAGGCTGCTGTGACGGGAACACGCACCGCCTCAGTCCACCCGCACGGCCCCATGACACAAGTGTCATCATCCTCATTTTATAGATGTGGATACTGAACCCCAAAGGTCCAGAATGTGCCAAGTGGAGCTCGGGGGTGGGAAACGTGACCCCAGGCTTGCTGGACGGCAGAGCTGGGCTCACAGTCATCTCTTCAGAGTCTTCTTTCCGGGTCTTGGTGTCTCATCTGTCACGTGGGATCACAGCCTCTTGCCCTGTACTGGGCTTCCAGAGCTGTTGTCAGAATCACGTGGGCACAGCAGTACGATGTGCTGGGAAGAGCGGCAAGTCTATGGCCTGGTGAAATAAACCGTGGGACTTACCCCACCCCTTCTTCCTCTTCTCCTGATTCTCTTTGTACTGGGATGGAATCCACTGGAGCTGTACCACCGAGCCACATCCCCAGCCCATTTTTATTTTTTATTTTGAGACAGGGTCTCACTAAGTTGCTGAGACTGGCCTTGAACTCACGATTCTCCTGCCTCAGCCTTCCAAATCACTGGGCACCACCGCTCCTGCACCCTGATTTATTCAGTTTTCCTAGAAGGGGTGGCTTAGAGCAAGGCACACCTGCTTTCACTCTCTTTTGAGGATTTTCTGCCTTAAAATGGTCTTTGCAACTGTTTGGAGTCAAAGCCACTGGTTTTCAGCTGAGGCTGGGGAACCCCACTCCTCCCTAGGTTCCCAGCATCCACTCTCTCTCTTGGGCTGGAAGCTTCATACAGACATGGACTCAGCCCTAGATGACCTTGACCCCAGGCTGCTACTGGTCTCTGAACCTCTTGCTCTCCCAGGTGTATTACTTAATGTCAGGCAAGAACTTCTAATCTGCCCCAGGGGATGTATTGCAATGAACCCCAGAGGCTGGAATTTGCTGATTCATCTGGGGAGCCAAGGATAGGTTAAGGGCACCAAGTCTGGGGACAGGAGGGGACACCTGGCCTGCAGTTTCACGAACGCTCTGATCCTGAGGACTACCTCCTCTCTGTCTCTCTAGATCCTGGCCTTGATGTCTTCAGTGACTAAATACGGTGCAGGGAGCTGGGAACCATACCCTCCACCTGCTCCTGCCCATCCCTATGGTGCTCACTTTCCAAGGCCAGGCCTTTTCTTGCACCCCAGGTTCCTCATCTGTCACCTCAAGGAGCTGTTTCAACCTGGCACCTGGCACCTTCAGGTGCCATTCATAATCATGTTGTTACAACTGCTTGCAGCATGGTAAAATTGGACCAGGACCTCTGCCACTGTAAGACTGTGCTCCCAACCAATGTGAGTGCGCCCTCCTCCCAGGGAGGAGCCCAAGGAGATGGTTGAGAGGGAGTCACCCATGTCATTCCATGACTGCTTCTGTGTCCAGTGCTGTTCTGAGCTCCAGAGGCACAGAAAAGGGTGCCCTCAGGGCGCTCACATCCCATGGGAGAGGTGAGCCAGCGACAGGGAAATTCACGGATGCCACATGACGATGGAGCCCTTGGAGAACACAAGGCAGAAGGAAAGCAAGGACTCCGGTGGGAGGGATCTAGGTGTGTTCTAGAGCAGCGGGGACCCACGTGTGGACTCAGTGTGTGGCCAGAGCCGGAAACATGTGGAGTTACCAGCTGCTCGGGAGAAGCAGGTTGAGGGATGGAAGTTTTGCTGTGAAGATCATCCTCAACTCTAACCCACGTGCCTCAAGCCGGTTAGTTCATTAATCTGGGATAAAGCTCAGTCCCAATCTGCTGCTCCTACACTTTCAAGGGAGAGCGGCAGGCTTCCCCCTGTGAGGCAGCGTCCCCTCAATTCCTTGCTGCTCAGCTCTGATCCCCTCTCCCCAACCCCTTCGACTCCCCTGCATGCCCACCCAGAGACCATTATCTATTCACCATTCACCGACCTCGCTTTCCCCTCACTTGGCAGTCACCATGATGTCATTATCACTTCCTTCTAGATCTCTCTTCAGCTAAACTGAGAGCAACTGGAGGGCGGGGACGAGTTTAAAACTTCTTGGAGTTTACTGCACTAGGTACACTGAGGTCTTGATAAATATGCTGAAGTTGATTGGGAAGGATCATGGGAGGCCACCTCTCTCCTTGGGGACCCATGACTGCAAGCAGCCTTCTCCCTACGGCAGCCTTTCATGGGCTTGTGGATGTAGAGCAGGACGAATGGGCATCGCAGGGGCTGGGAATTCCAAGGTTCACATCAAAAGAGTTGAGCTGGAAATTCTATTCCTCTTTTCTGTCCTTGAACTTGACCTTGTGAATATTAAATTTATATCACCTCTAGGATGTCACCTAAGATGAGACTGTGATCTTACTACCCCTGGGTTCCAAGCAGAGCTGCAATAAGGCAGGGGGAGAGGAAGCTTAGTGAGGACTCCCTCCCTGCCCACCCCACCCCACTTCAACTGATGAAGGAACTCTGCTTTGATTATTTACTTCTTTGCACCCAGATACGGTTCCATTTAGAAAGGGTGTTTGCTACTAAGGATAAACATACACGCACGCACGCATGCACAGGGCTTGCAAAATACTGATGTAGCTCAAAGTGTTGTAAACTCTGGTTCTAGACCACCATGAATTTGACCAGGTTTGACCTCAGTCTCCTCATCTAGAAATAGGGGCATCTGGAAATACCTTCCACACCAAGCGTGATAGCTGGCAGGTTCTTCAAAGAAGTTTCTCCCACTTTCATGATTGTGAGCTGGGTGATTCTGATTCAGGTGGTCCATAGATCACGTCTTGGTAAACATTACTTTAGAAGAATCCCTAGAAGAGAATATTCGATTTCTGGAAGGACATATAAGAAAGGAATAAAAGTGGTTACCTTTGGGGAGGGGTATTGGGGGGCTGAGGGTCAGGAAGAGAGGAAGATTTACTTTTTTTTTTAACATAGTTGTAGATGAACACAATAACTTTATTTTATTTTTAATTTATTTATTTTTATGTGGTGCTGAGGATCAAACCCAGTGCCTCCTGCATGCCAGGCAAGTGCTCTACCACTGAGCCACAACCCCAGCCCCGAAGATTTACTTTACACTGAATTCTTTGTACCTTTTTAACTTTGTACCACATGCCTGAATAATTGTTAATTTATTTCAAAAATAAATTTAAACATTTAGAGCTTTGTGCAAGGACAAGGTAAAAACTGAATGCCCCAAGTATGACCACCGGCTGCACAGGTGGAAACGGAACCAGTTGAAAGCTAGCGAGTGCATTTCCAAGGACTTTAGGAAGCACACTCACTGCCACCTGGCCAAGTCACTCAGGTCATGCTGAGCGCCAAGGAGAAGGGGTCCAGAGAGCCATCCAATCGACCTCTCTTTTCACATGTGGCACCTAAATTGGGTAAAGAGGACAGGTCCTTAGTGGCCCAGGTTTCCCTTTAGGAGCTGCTGAAGATGGCAGAGGTTGAAACTAAACACACACACAAATCAACCCAGTACGCCTGGGAGGCACCTGAGTTACAACAGTGGCGCTTAGCTTATAAAAATGGCCTGGAGGGATTGTACTGATCTGTGTATTCAGTCGCCCCCTCCCACAGAGTGTCAGTGCCTCGAGGCAGAGACAGCACCTTGTTCATCCTGTGTGCCCAGCCCTGTTTAGGACCTGGATGCAAAGGTCTGAGGAAGGAGGGCCTCTCGCAGTTCCGTGCCAGGCTTCAGTGTTACTGCTTCAGCCACTGCACCCAGCAACGAGCAGTTTACCACTTACAAACTGCTCTCCTTTGATTTGCAGACAGCATCCCATAAAGCAGGCATTGTCATTACTGCTGTCACCCCCATTGAACAAATGAGGAAAGTGATCTTACATTTACCATTTCATATTTCATATTGTGTATGTGGCCAAATCATGTCATTTCTTTGGGTTTGTCATCTGCAAAATGGGAGCCATGACTTCTGATATATCCACAAGCCAGGCAACAAGGAAGAATCAGGGTTTTCCAAGGCCACATGTTCCCAAGTACCCAAGGAGAAAGAAGCATCTTTACTGAGGTTTTTTGTTTGTTTGTTTGTTTGTTTGTTTTTGTACTGGGGATTGAACCCAGGGGCACATTACCACTGAACCACATCCCCAGCTCTTTTTTCACTTTTCCTTTTAAGATAGGGTCTCACTAAGTTGCGAAAGCTGGCCTTGAACTGCATGTGGCTGGTGTTTGACATTTATGCTACCCTCCAAACCTCAGCAAGTGGGAGTCACCTTCTCATTCTGGATGCACAGGTACTATCTTTGATCAATCAAGGTAATAAACCTGCTCTCTCTTCCTTCTTTTCCCTCCCTCTCTTTCTCTTCTTTTTTGTACAGGGGATTGAGAATGAACCCAGTGACGCTTAACCACTGAGCCACATCCCCAGCCCTTTTTATTTTTTATTTTGAGACAGGGTCTCCCTAAGTTGCTTATGGCCTCAATAAATTGCTGAGGCTGGCCTTGAACTTGAATCCTTCTGCCTCACCTTTGCCTCCTGAGTCCCTAGGATTACAGGGGTGCATCATCATGCCCAGATCATTTTTCTCATCTTTCTGTTGGTCATCATTAGGAGTTTGCTGGCAAACAGGGGACAGGCAAAAAGACCTTTACACTTCATTAACAACATTTTTGACTACCTGGTGTTGGGGAGGCAAGTATAATTCTGATACAAAAAAAAAAAAAAAAAAAAAAAAAACAGTTAACTCCTTATGGCAGGCTGTTGCCTGCAGATAAAATATATGAACAAGAACCTTGGAATATCAGTGCTGGAAGGCAGGTTGGGGGTTAATCTAGTCCTTAAATAGATGGGAAAACCGAGGCCCAGAATGGGAAGGGGTTTTGCTCAAGTTAACACAGTCAGAAACAGTTGAGTCAGTTGAGTCATTTGTAATTCTATTTATTAAGGCGAGGGCAGGAGTGTTGGTCCTTAGCCTTCAATCCTGATGGAATGAAGCAGGGAAACCAAGGCTAAAATCCCTTGGTAAACCCGGCGAGGCGGCGCTTGCCTGAAATCCCAGCAATTCAGAAGGCAGGAGGATCACAAGTTCAAAGTCAGCTTCTTAACGAGGCTGAGGATAAATAAAATATGAAAACTAAAATATAGAAAGGGCTGGGGAGATGGCTCAGTGGTTAAGAACCCCTGGGTGCAATTTCCAGTACAAAAAAAAAAAAAGACTCCCACAGTAAACTATGGCCCGGCCCAGCTAGAACTAGAGCCCGTTTTCCTCTCCCAGTCCTGTGCCCTGAAGGCTGTGTGGAGAAGTCATGAGGGGGAGGGTGGAGTCATCCCGCAAAAAGAAGCCCCGAACCCGAACAGGAGTCCAAACCTCTGTCCTTTCTCCCCTAGAGTCTGGAGATCCTCACCAGAGGCTGCATGCGGCTAGAAAGGAGATGAGCCTGTCAAATTCTGATCCCAGCGACAGAGGGCCTTCTAGCGCCTGGCTATGGACGAGTGGGGATCCTCTCCTTTCTGCTAGATTGCTCTCCCCTCCGCTTTGCCACCTGTAATTTGGGGCGCCGTCCCCACTTACAGGCTAATGCGGCTTTGGGGGATGGAGAGAGGGGCGAGCAGAGGCAGGTTGTTGCGCCTGGCCCTCCCTGAGAGCAGATCTCCCCTCCTCCCCGAGGACCATAAAGATGTCTGGAAATTCAACGGAGCCAGCGGGTCTTGGAGATGAACGCTCCGCAGCCCCGACGCGGGGGCGGCGCGGGGACCCGGGCGCGGCGCGTGCCGCACGGCTTGGCGCGCGGGCTCGGTGTTGCCATGGCGGCCCCTCCCGGAGCGGCCCACGCGGCACCCGGGTCTCGCACGGGCCCCGGCGCCCGCCGGGCGTTCCCGGGCTTTCTTGTTTGTGGGCCAGGGAGCGCGGAGCCTGGCACGTCCGGGAAGGACGAGCTGGTCCGTGGCTGGGACCCGGCGCCCCGCAGGCAGCGGTCCCCGCCCAGCCCCGGCCACGCCTAGGCAGGCGCCACGTCGCGTTCCCGGCCGTGGCGCGCCCTGGGCCTGACACCCTCCCGGGACGCGGGGCCGCGTGTGGCCGGGCGCCCCCGAGCCCCGCGAGCTCCGCCGCGGCCCCCTAGCCAGACCCGAGGCTTCCCGAGCGCCCAGCCGCAGCTCGCGGTAGGAGGGCGCATTGTCTTTCACCCACCCCCTTTACCGCCCTGGACAGTCGCTCGACTGAGAGTTGGCAACTGGGGGACCCAAAGCTAGCGGGCGAAGGGGCTGCGACAGTGCCAACCGGGTCCCCAATCGGCCGCCTCGGGTCGGGTCTCCAGCGTTCCTAGGCGATGGGCCAACAACCTCCCAGTCCCTTGGGGCTGATCGTAGCATCCGATGGGGAAGCGGTGTCCAGAGCCTAGGGGTCAACCCTTCCGGTTTTGCTGATGAGGACGCTGAGGTCCCTAGAGGGGGGCTGATTATTGGAGACCCCACCGTAAGTTATGACCCTGCCAGGACTGGAATCCCCATATTTTTGTCAACCGGCCCTGGGCCCTTTTTCCAATACTCCACTACCCTCCTCAGATTAAATCAAAACTACCCTTAGGCTAAGGACACCCAGAGTTTTTGCCAAGAGTGGTTTGGCTAAATTAGGGAAATACCAGAAAAATGAAAGGTTTCTAATAAAAGCCGTCTCCACCGGCCCAGGGTGTATGAAGCGCATCCACTGGCTCCACAAATCACCTGCACAGCCTTGCCTGAAATTTGCTGCTCCAGATTTCCCTCTCCACCGGCCACATAGACACCATGGCATTTTCTTTTCTGGCATCTGGAAGGGGCAGAAATGCCCAAAGACCTGGTTTGACTTCACTTCTCTTGGGCTCTTCTATATTCCTGTTTCTAAAATTGCTTCATGGTAGTGCTTGGAAGGCTCTTGTGGTTTCCTGTATGTAGATTTGGTGTCTCCACAGGACCCAGTCTTGAGAGTCACACATCAGTGCCACATTGCCAAGGCTCTTTTAAGTGGCTCTGTGCTTCTGGGTCAAACCAGAGAGCTTCTGAAACAGGGGTTGGGATTGTCTGCAACAGGATCACCCTCTACACTCATGAAACTTTTTTTCTCTATATTTTAATTAATTAATTTTACTGGGGATTGAACTCAGGGGCACTTAACCACTGAGCCACACCCCCAGTCCTTTTTATTTTTTATTTTGAGACAGGGTCTCACTAAGTTGCTTAGGGCCTTGCTAAGTTGCTGCGGCTGGCTTTGAACTTGCAGACCTCCTGCCTCAGCGTCCCATGTCCCTGGGATTACAGGTGTGCACCACTGCGTTCATCTTTTTTTTCTCTTTTAAGATGTGCTGTCTGTTTCATCATCTCCTCATTCTCACAACCCTGTAATGCAGGATGGGAGGGGACAGCCGTCTCCATCCCCGCCCCCCCAGCAAAATGCAAGCTCCGCCTGCTGCTTATCAGCTGCGTGTCTTTGGGCCAGCGCACTGACCTCTTTGATCCCATCTCTGAATAGTGTTTTCTCCCTGCAGTGTGGTAGAAGATGCTGAGAGTGAGATGGGCTGCAGCTAGCCCCCAGCCAGCAGTAGCAGGTACCTCCCAAACAGTAACTTCTTTTTTTTTTACATGTGAGTTAACTGAGGCCTGAAAACACCATAGCCAATGAGAACACTACCCAACTTATGGTCTTTTTTTTTTTTCCTTCTTTACCTATAGCAGATGCTCAGAAAACTGGTTCTGATGGTTGATATTGATGACTGCTACACCTCAGCCAGGGACTGCACTGCTACCCTGGGCAACTTTGTCTAGGACACCTTCGATGACCTCTCAAAGACCTATAGTTACCTAACCCCTGACCTCTGGAAAGGAAACATGCTCACCAAGTCTTTGTATCAGGAATTCATCTACCATCTCATAAAAATCCCCTCTGGATTTTTATGCAGAGGACTCAGGCTGCGGCTATGACTTAGGTTTTGGTTTTTTTTTTTTTTTTTTTTTTTTTTTTTTTTTTGGTACTGGGGACTGAACCCAGGGTCGCTCTACCACTGAGCTACATCCCCAGCTTTTTTTGGTACAAGGGATTGAACCTAGAGGCTCATAACCACTGAGCCACATCCCCCATTCTCCAACCCACCCCCCTTTTTAAAAATTCTTATTTAGAGACAGGGTTCTGCTAAGTTGCTTAGGGTCTCACTAAGTTGCTGAGGCTGGCTTTGAACTCGAGATCCTGCTGTTCCCGCCTCCCCAGTACTGGGATTATAGGTGAGCTCCACTGTGCCAGTATCCCAGCCCTTTATTATTTTTTAAATTTTGAGACAGGGCCTCATTAAGTTGCCCAGGATAGTCTCAAACTTGTATTCTCCTGCCTCAGCCTCCTGAGTTGCTGGGATTACAGATTTGTACCACTGCACCCAGTCAACACAGGGTTTTTTGTTGTTGTTGTTGGTACTGGGCTTTGAACTCAGGGGCACTCGACCACTGAGCCACATCTCCAGCCCTATTTTGTGTTTTATTTAGAGACAGAGTCTCACTGAGGTGCTTAGCGCCTTGCTTTTGCCTAGATTGCCTTTGAACCCTCCTGTCTCACCCTCCCAAACCACTGGGATTACAGGTGTGAGCCACCGCACCCAGCTCAACACAGGGTTTTTACGTAAGAAAAACAAAGTGCATGCAGCCTGATTTTAAAATAATGCCCAAAGATGGAAGGTGGGGATAAGTGGATTTGATTTTATTATCATCTCAAATCTCTACATGGAGTTATTTTATTCTACTCATAGTCCTAAAACTCTGTCCCACAGACATATTAATTTGTTATTATTATTTCTTACAACATAAAGGTTTACTTCTTGCTGTGCTACATGTCTGTCGTGTGTGGCATGGCTCCACACTGTCCTCCTTCCAGGACCACGGCTGCAGACTCACGCCTGTCTGCAGCATGCTCCTCCTCCTCCTCAGAATCATTCCTGAACATGATGGTTTGTGCAAGACAGGGTGTGGCTGCTGTGTTTTCTTTGGCAAAATAAGCCCGTACTGCCTGCCCAGAATTGCCATCTTGCTCCCGTCTCCACTGAACGTGTCCCCTATTGTTATATTTAGACATCGCTTCATTTCCAGTCTTTATGGAGAGATAATGTAGCCATTATCCAAACACATCATGGCATTGTTTCAGACCACAACAAGGAGTGTCCTTTGCTTAAAAGTTCCACAGCGAAAGGAGCTCTTCCTAGATCCCTGCTCTGCCCCAAACAGTGCCTGGAGGAAACAGCCCGTTGCCACTGCTGTGGTTGATCACAAACCCTACACTGGTCAGGGTGACCCAGCTGAGAATCTGGATCACTCCTCAGCGTGTGTGACTGAGCAAATCAATCCTCTGAGCCTTCATCTCCTTACCTATTGAGAAGCACCCTCTCATTTGGCACATGATGTGACAAAATGCCCAAAATGCCTTCAGCTGACTGATGTATAGTCACAGAAGGAAAAGAGGTGACTTTAACCCCCAAATCTTTCTGTTGAACAGTCATATATCCATGTACATATACATGTACTTACATACTTAATGTCCTGGAGACCAAGGCTGGGGGACTTGGATCAAGCACATTTTGATTTGAGGATTTAGGAATTCTGGGTCTTTCACTTCTCTGTGTCTCTCGGACATTGGGGTCCAATCCTGGAAGTGAGAGCAGGGTCATCACAGCTCTTTTTGTTGTTGTTGTTGTTTGTTTGTTTTGCTTTTGGTACTAAGGGCTTGAATCACTGAGCCACATCTCCAGGTCTTTTTTTAATATTTAGAGACAGGGTCTCACTGAGTTTCTTAGAGTCTCACTAAATTGCTGAGGCTGGCTTTGAACTCATGATCCTCCAATCTCAGCCTCCAGAGCTGCTGGGATTACAAGTATATGCCACAGCACCTGGCTCATTGCAGACTGTTAAGCAAGGGATTTACCTTCATTGATTATCCAGCCCCAACCTCTCATTTTAGAGAGATTCCATAATTATTTATTTGCATATTGAATACCCTGTGTACTGTCTAGAACCACGAGATGATTTAGACCATTCTCCCATCCAAGTACTAACAAGGCCCAACTCTGCCTAGCTTCCAAGATCAGATGAGATCAGGCACATTCAGGGTGGTATGGCCATAGACTAGACCATTCTCTTTGGTTGAGGAGCTCATAGGACAAAGACAATTTTTATGCTAATTTTATTTTATTTTTTTGCTAATTTTATTTTATTTAAAAAATTTTTTTTAGTTGTAGATGGACACAATGTCTTTATTTTATTTATGTGGTGCTGAGGATTGAATTCAGTGCCCCATGCATGAAGGCAAGCCCTTACCACTGAGCCATAACCACCCCATGCTAATTTAAAATGCTAGGATAAGAACGGTCGCAGGTGCAGAGTTCAGGAGTGTTGAGAAGGGGCCATCTGCTTGGGGAAGAATTATACCCAGAGGAGTGTTGCTTGAGCCGGGTGCTGGGGGATGAATAGTTGGCCCAGAAAGGCGAGCTGGGGTAGAGGACAAGAACCCACTTTTCTGGACTGGTGCTCTTTCCCTACATGGTCACTTTCTATCACCTTGAAGATGACTTTCTGGGGAAGTTGGAGACCTGAATTCTCAGCCGCCTGAAGGAGGAGGGGTGGGGGTGTCAGGCCTCCATGCAGAAGCCTGGGAAAGGCCATTACGTTCAACCTTGCCCCGGCACCCGTCGCAGGACCAGACCTGCCTGGGCAGTGAGGAGAGGAGATGAGAAGCAACCTCCCACGTAGGCAGACCATGGGTGGCAGCAGAAGTGAAGGTTTGAGTGCTTCCGATCTTGGCATACCCTGATGGAAATCAGGGTCTAGGTGGTCTAGTTATTTGTCCTGGGCAAAGAAGGAGAGGTAGTTTCTATTTCTGTCTGTTCCTACACACCAGAAGTATATCCTAGTGACTGTGAACATCTGCTTCTTGACTCTGTGTGTGGTTTACCCACTGGTGGAGAAACTGCTTCCCAGAGTCCCTTCTCCCTGCCATCTGGCATGGGAAGCTCAGAGGAAGCAAATGTCAGCACAAGACAGACCTAACTCGGAAGGGAAACTTGCTATATTCCATGGAATTACAGAATGAATATCTAATGAAAATGAATTCTTGGGGTGCGGGGCTGCTGGGGATTGAATCCAGGGGTAATTTACCACTCAGCTGCATCCCCAGTGCCTGCCCTCCCCATTTGAGACAGGGTCTCACTAAGTTGCTGAGGCTGGTCTCAAACTTGTGATCCTCAAGAAGTGGCTGGAATTACAGAACTAGACCACCACGCCCAGCTACAAGAAAATGCATTTGGAACCTATTGCTCTTTTTTTGGGTCAGTTCCTGTGTTATCTCACTCCTTTAACATGTGAACACATCAGAATTTTTGTGTCGTTTTGAAGGAGAGGAACAAGAGAGATACCAACATGCGAGAGAAAGGATGAGCCAGGTGGGACTGCCTAAGGGAAGTAGCCTCAGCTCTGCCATAAAATTGCAGTGGGACTGGGGGTGGTCATTTCTCTCCAGGGGTGGGGAGGGAGACACAGAAACCAAGGTATGTGTGACATGGGGTTTTGACTCAGGATTCTGTCCTAAAGCCTGTCTGATTTTACAAACAGTAGGAAACAGCTTCACCTGGTGATTGTTCTGCAGATGGGTCTAGAACCCAGAAGTGAAGGACCAAGCCTGGGTCCAGGTGTGGTGAGCATGTGGGGAAGCCGTTGGGTGGCATGGGCTCAGAACAGTAGAGGGGACATCTGGTGGTGATAGCGCTGGTCTGGGGCAGGCAGAAGAGGTAGAAGGCCCTGTGGAGGATTTTGCCAGTCTTTGCACTTGATAGACTACATTCCTACAACCTGTACTTCAACTTGTGGGACGACTTTTTGCTAAAGTGGGTCCCCAAGTTTGGTGGGGCTTTCAGACTCTCAGCAATTGGTCCCCTGAACTCAAGTTTCCAGTTCTCTCCTTGACCTTCCCCGGGGTCAGGAAACTTGGATCACAAAGAGGTGGAAAAAGCCACCTCCTTTGAAAAGGTCCTTGTTGTCTGGTTCAACATGGTGGGTGTGGGTCTTACTAGACCCAAGCCAAACATGTCACATCATCCCACCAGGCATGATTCTATTCATTCTCCTTGCCATAGCAGCCTAGGCAGAAAGATGTGGTCCCCTGCGGGCTAGGAAGGTAAATAAAGGAGCCCTAATTTGTAACTAGTTGGGTATTTGAAGTTCTAATTTTGTCGCTTTCCAGGGTGAACACTGTTCTGTGGTCTCGGATTGTCTGGGATGTTATTTGCTAACCCAGGCCACCGTCGCTCACTCCTGCCTCCTACATTCCTGCTCTTGAGAAGTCCCGCTGCTCCAGGCCTGCCCTGGGCTGGCACTGTCCCAGTGACTTCTTGTTCATCCAGCACCAGGGTAGCCTCCACTCCTGAGCACCCTCTCACTGGAGCCCAGGGCAGGAGGAAAACGGCAACTGTGCCCTTGGTACATCTGTCAAAGCCGCTCTGTGGCTTCCTAAACTAATTGTCACAGAGTCGCAACCAGAAAGCCAGAAACGTAATACTCACACACTGAATACTGACTGTTCTCATTTTTTCAGTTCAATATTCCTGACTCCAGGGGAGCATCCCTCCTTACCCTGACTGATCAATCCATCATTCCTTGGCTTCTGATCCCTTTCAGGGTTTGACCTGGTCATTTTACATATCTGGGACCCTACAGAACAGGGCTTGTGCTTCTTCCTGGGACCTCCCATCCCCACGACCAACATCACCTATTCATTTACTCAAAGGGGAGATTTCTCAACCAAATTTTTCTTTTGGATTAATCTGTTACCTGCACCCGCAAGCCTGGCCACACTCTGTGATTACCATTCCTGTCATCAACTGGCAACATTACAAAAAGTGACTTATCACCATCTGTGACTATTAATGTTCATTGGGCAGCATAGATTACCAGCCTAGAGTTCTGACTCCAAACACGGTTTTCTTCTTCTTGGGTCTTGTTCTTTAACGACAAGTCCAGGTGAAAGGATAGCACATGATAAGACCTCAGTACCAAGGTTAGGTCCCTGAAAAAATAGTGATTTGGGAACAGGGGATAACTACCACTGGCTATGAGCTTTCAGATGGTGACTCAGCTTGGGCTGCTCTAGCAAAACCCCTTAGACTGGGCCATTTATACAGGATAGACATTTCTCATGGTTCAGGAAGCCAGGAAGTGTGCACTGGTAAGGGCTGCTCTTTGCTGCCAAGATGGGATTTTGCTGCTGCATTCTCTAGAGTGGACTAATGCTTAGTCCTCACCCGGAGCAGGGAAGAAAGGCCACAGGTGCTGGGGGCCTCTCTTCAGTCCCTTTTATGAGGACTCTAGTCCATTCATAAGGTTGTAGTCCTTATGACTTAATCATTTCACCAAAGTCTCCACCTCTTAAATCTCTACCTCGGGATTTAGGTTCCCACAGGGGAACTTTGGAGGGACACACACATTCAAACCACAGTGATGCTGGCATCTACTGCATAATGGCTTTGAGGAATGATGGTCTCTTAACAGGGGTGTGGCGTTCATCTCTTATTGGCTGGTTGGTTGGCAGTAGGTGAGTGGGAGCCCAGGCTGCTGGGCCCTGTTACAGCTTTGTTTCAATGGGTATTAGACTGGGGAGTTTCAACAGTGCAAACGATACTTAACCATTGCAAGTACCCATGGTCAGAGTACTAAGTTGAACAATGTAATCACCAGTCATCATGTGCTCGTTGATCTCCTTGAGGAATGATGGTCATCAGTGTGGAACCCCATGATTGAACACTGCTGGTGTGATAATCAGAGGCTCACTAATGCCCACTGACCCAGCTATTCTGTCTACTTAGTGACATAGTGCACCTTCCGCAGTAGATGCTCTCTGATGGACCTTCGTGGATAATGAAAAGATCTTCACACCACATACCCTCTCCCATCCACATCCACCTGACCCTTTACCAGACCTTCTCCTTATCCGGGATATTCCCATCTTTCTTTCTCAAGCCTGTGACTCACCAATCAAGCCATTTGCCACTGGGCATGACTCTGGCTCCTTCTTCCCATAGGCAGTGAATGTCCAGGAGCACTGCCAGACTCCGCCCACAGGAAGGATTTGTCCTCGCTGCTGTTTCTCTGGACAACCCATAGCAGGAGCATAGTGAAGCAGGGTCTATTCTCAGCTTGAATCCCCTGAGCCAGCCCACCTGTGAACCATGCTCTGCTTTTTTCCTTCTTTCAGATGATCATAAATGATTGTCACTGTCCCAGGTGGACACCTTACATGCAAGCTAAGGAAGAGGTATCAGAGCTACATGGTAGATGGCATGGAGTCTGCATGCTCCTGTAGTTTGCTTGTACTGGTGCCCTTGTTCCTGCTCAGGGTCAATCCAGATATAGCCTTGCCTCAGAGAGCTGACTTTGTGAGTTAGTGAGTCTAGAAGAATTGAGCTCATGATGGGCAGTGCTGGCTGCATGAACATTGGCAACCATGGCCAGCTGTTCCATTTCTCCTAGAGATCACGAGAAGCTCTTTTGCAAAAAGGTTTATATTGACCTTATGTGAGTGACTCAGACCTACATAAGAACCCTATTTATCTACATATACCTACTTGGGCTTTTCACAAATGGTATATAATTTCTTCAAAGACATGTTTGAATGCCACAGTTGTATGCCCATCATGCCAGGTGGTAGTGTTTCACCATGGTGAACCTGCTTTCCTATTCTGGAGAGCTTTCAGCAGTTTTTCATTTTTCTTTTGTTTATGTTACTAGGGATTAAACCCAGGTGCACTTAACCACTGAGCCACATCCCTAGCCCTTTTTATTTTTTATTTTGAGACAGAGTCTCCCTAAGTTGCTGAGGCTGACTTTGAACTTGTGATCCCCCAGAGTCACTGGGATTGCAGGCATGTGCCACCCCTCTGGGCCTACAGGACTATATTATATCAGAGGACTGGAGAGATAAGGTAGGCAGGGGTGTGTGTTGGGAGTCACAGAATATGATCATAAATGTATACTTTTTCCTAAAAAAAAAAAAAAAAAGTGAATGCAATTTTTTCCCCCTTATTCTCCCTCATAGAGATGGAAAAGAAAGCATTCACTAGATCAATGGTCACAAACCATGGACCTGAGTCTGTATTAATCAGCTTTAGCAAAGATACCACATCTGGCACAGCAGTTTCAAGCAGAAGCTACTGCTTATTAAGTTTGTAGTAGTCCATTTTAATCCTTTAGAATCTGTCTGATGTTTACATGAACCAGATGGATAAAATTTAATAAAAATATAAAGGAGACCTCTATTCCCGCCATGTTCAGTTAATCACCTCCGTAGTTGGGAATTGCATCCTGCTCATAACCCCCCTGAATGGTTATCCATTGTGATGATTGAATCCATCTTGCTTCTGATGTTTAAAGGGTACCATCTGGCCTCTATTTTATAAGGATCCTGGCATCCTCATTGCTTTTAGGGAGTCTAGATCTGCAACACCAACCCAGGCCTACAGAGGACAACCATATTGAACCTCTCGAAGATGATGTTATCCTTCTCACCAGAGAATTTTTATCCCTTTCAAAAAAGGGTTTGTCCTCCAGGCCCTCCTATGAGACATAGTTATATAGTAGATGTTTCATTTTTTCATAGTATCTTAGTCTGTTTTCTGTTGCCATAACAGAATACCTGAGACTGGGTAATTTTTAAAGAAGAGAGGTTTATTGGCTATGGTTCTGGAGGCTGGGAGGTCCAAGAACACGCACTGGCAGAGCTTCATGCTGCTTCCACTCATGGCAGAGAGTGGAAGGGCAGGCAGGTGCATGGGGAAGTCACAAGCAGGAGGGACTCACAGTTGCTCATCCAGGCCTATAAAAGTGAGAACTCAATCCTACGAGAAAGGTGACCTCATCACATCCTAAAGGCTCACCACCTCTCAACTCTGATATATTGGGGACCAAATTTGAACATGAGTTTTGGAGCAGGCAAACCACATCCATATGATGAGCACAGGATACTCACCCCAGCAGGCTCACTTCTCTTATTTATTTCATCGTCTTCCACAGCAGCTTCGACTTTTCTATCTGACTTAGTGTGGGCCATGGCTTTCTCCCAGCTTCCAAAAATCATCCTACCAGCATACTAGAACCATCTTCTGAGATCTTCACTAGGGTCCATTAGTAGAACTACCTCCTGTCCGTGTGCTTTCACTTATCCAAACTTCCACAACACTTTCCTCCTTCCTGCCCTAACCCTGGCCCAATCCCATTCGAAAACAGTGTCCCGGCTTGTGCCAGGCTATGTTGACTAGTTCCTGTAACTCCTTCAGGACATAGCACCTGATTCAGGCAGAGTCTAATCAGGGGACAAACGACAACAAAATACTGCAAAGGGGAAGTTTGATACATAAACTAAGTATGATGAGAAATTAAAGCGATGAAGGATTGGTTAGTGAAAAATAAAGGGAACTCATTCCTGTAATCCCAGTGGCTTGAGAGGCTGGGGCAGGAGGATCATGAGTTCAAAGCCAGTCTTAGCAACTTAGCAAGGTCCTAAGCAACTCAGTGAGACCCTGTATCTAAATAAAATATAAAAAAGGCCTGGAGATGTGGCTCAATGGTTAAGCACTCCTGAGTTCAATCCCTGGTATCGAAAATAAAATAAAAAATAAAGGGAACTCTAAACAATTTAGGAATAGTAAAATCTAGGAACAGCCACTACCCATAAGCACTCAGGGAAGAAGCCATCCCGGGGATGAGAACAGATCTTGTGTGGATATGGTCAAGGCTTCATGTATGGCAAAAAGTCACTGTGGTGCTGAACCAATCTCCCCAGCAGAACTCACCAGAAATCCACCCTCTAGGGTGCCTGGGAAGGCCCTGTGCCTACAGGCCACTGGCTATTGGGAGTTGCTGCCTGTCATGCACTAGAGCTGGACCATGGAGAAGCTCCCCACCCTGCAGGAGCTTGGAGGAAGAGAAGCCACAGGAACCTGCCAAGAGGCTAGGAAGGAAAACACCTTCCTTCTGCCAAGTTTCTCCAGTTGCCTCTAATGACAAAGCTTGGGCCAACGGGTGAAGGAGAAATATTTAGAAGGTTTAGATCCATTTTCACAGAGCAGGCAATGAAGGACGTCTTTGGAGCTAAGAGGCAAAAAATAAAATTAATTAATTAATTAATAAAGACAACTGACTCAGTCCTTTACTTCTTCTGGAAGGAAAAAGAAAACCCTGGCTGGGTTATGTTGTAACTTGGCCCTCGTTATTGATCTGATGACAAGGAACAGAGATGGGGGTGGATCTAGGGAGACCTGCATTTGTGCAAGTCACAGGCTCCTCCGGCATCTCCAAGCAAGAGCCTCCTAGAGGGAGGAGTGGCCCGTGTTCAGTGTGCCGGAGGGTTGAGGGAGAGCTGGGATTTTGTGGACTCAGATGTTCCCATCCCAAATCTCAGGGTCCCACCTCTCCCAGCCAGGTCCCTGCTTTGGTTATAGCAGGTTTGCAGCAGATGAGAATTCAGCTCTGTCTAGAGTCTTGCCACTCCTACTTATGTCCTGGACCTGGGCTCAACTCTTCTGCCTTCTGGCTACAGGACGTGAATTCCTCCTTGTACCCTTCAAAGCAACAGTGCTAGTTCCAATGCTGTGTAACAGATCACCATGGACGAAAACTAAACACCACCTCTATTTGTTGTCTTTATCACGTAGTTCTGGGGGCCCAGAGCCTGAGCAGGCTTGACTGGGTTCTGCTTAAGGTATCTGGTCAACTATGCCACTGAACACAGTCAAGGGAGCAAGATCTCATCACATTAACAGATTCTAGGAATTTAGGGTGTAGGATCCTGGGGAACCATTTTTAGAATTCTGCTTACCACAGTCTACTCTCTGACCCCCAAAGGTTCACATCTCCTCCCCGTCAAAAGCAAAATACCTTCTCCTCCTCTCAAGTGCCCAAGGACCTCACCCAATTACAAAATCAGGTCAAAGTCCCAAATCCCATCTGTATATCATAAGCTTAAAAGTCCAACACTTTATCTAAATCAAGCACTGATGATTCTTCTGAGTATGACCCATTAAGTGCATCTCCCAAGCACATTTCTTCTCCGCCTATGAAGCCTTGAAGTTAAAGGAAAAAAACAGTATGACCTCTGAGAGTTCCAATAGACAATAGTGGGATAGTATTGGGCACAGTGGTTGACTAGGGAGGCTGGGGCAGGATTGCAAGTTCAAGGCCAGTCTCAGCAACTTAGGGAGGGAGACATTGCTCAAAAAAAAAAAAATTTAAAATTAAAATTAAAAAGACTGGGGATGTGGCTCAGTGGCTCAGTGCCCCTGGGTTCGATCTCCAATACAAAAAAAGAAAGAAAGAAAGAAAAGACAGTCATAGAATACAATTATATTTAATTTAACAGGGCAGAAATGTCACCCATCCAAAACAGTTTTTAAATGCAGTTGAACAAATTCCATTAGGCTTGAGGGAAAAAAAAAATCAACTCCATTAGGCTTTAAGACCAAAGGAATGATCTTTTATGGCTCTTGACTCTGCCCTCTGGTCTCTTGGGGCCACCCTGAGTCATCTTTCCTTTTTCATAAAAGATATCACATGTTTACACTGAGTTTTATCAACCTGCTTCTTGCCAGTAAAATTTTGAGGACCCAAAAGTCTTTCATTTTGTACTCTGTCCATCTCAGTACAAGTTCACAGTGTTCCTGCTGATATAAATTTTTCAAGAACCTTATGGGCTTTGTAAAGATTTTGCAGGGATTCACTCCATTAGACAAAAAGGTTCTTTCCCATATCATTCTAGAATAATTCCTTCTTTATATTTGGTTTCTATGGATGACACTAAAGACCTTTTTTTTTTTTTTTAAATGATGCTGGGGATCAAACCCAGGACCTTACACATGACACACAAGCACTCTACATCTGAGCCACACCACCAGCCCCAAGGACATCTTGTAAGCTTCCTAGAACCTTGTGCTTTAATGGAGAAGATCTAGGCAGAAATACCCTTAGTACAGGTTGAATCATGTCCTCCCAAATTCAAATGTTGAAGTCCCAACACCCAGTCCCTCCATCTTACCTTATTTGGAAATATGTAATTTGTTAAGATGAAGTCAACTTGGAGCAAGGTGAGCCCTTAATTCAATGAACTGGGGTCTTATAAAAAGAGGCAATTTGAATACCACAAGGGGAGTCCCACATGAAGTGAAGGTCAGAAGGATGCTTCTACAAGTCAAAGAGCATCAAAGATTGCCAGTGAACCACCAGAGGTGAGGGAGAGTGGCATGGAGCAGGTTCTCATGGACTGCAGAAAGGACCAATCCTTCCACCATCTTGATCTTGTGCTTGAAGTCTCCAGAACTACGAGAGATGATATATATTTGTTATTTAAACCACCCAGTTTGTGGTACTTTGTGATGGTGACCTTAAGAAACTAATAACTTTTACTCTTTTCTGATATTTTGAGCTGAGATTTCAGAAAAATTTTGCATAGCCCCCCCACCCCCCACTTGGACTTGTCTCAAGGCCAGTTTGGGGAAGCTCATTCTGAATTTTAGCATCTTTTCCAATCTGGCTGAGAATTTTCCAGATCAAGTTCTGACTACTTTTGGTCTAATCAATTTTTCCTCAATTTATTTCTCTCCTCTTATAATATACTACAAGAAGCAGAAAGAAACCAGACTTTGCCTAGAAAATCTCCTTGGCTAAATATTCAAGTTCATTGCTTATAAATTCCATTCTCATTTTTTTGTTTCTTTTTTTGTTTTTCAGTACTGGGGATTGAACCCAGGGGTGCTGTACCACTGAGTTATAGCCTCAGCCCTTTTTATTTCTTTATTTAAATTTTGAGACAGGGTCTTGCTAAATTGCTGAGGCTGGCCTTGAACTTGCCATCCTCCTCCTGCCTCAAACATCTGGGGTGGCTAGGATCACAGGTGGGTGCGCCATGCCTACCTTAAGTCCTGCTTTCCATAGAAGAGTCAGACATGATCTTTTCTGATAAGGTCGTTGCTGCCACTTCCCAAGAGTCCCCCTACCTTGGCTTCCGACAGCCACGTGCTCCTCACTTCTCCTGGGGTCTCACAGGTTGTCAAGGCCGGAGATTGAGGCTTTCTCTACAGCAATTTACGATTTCTACAAATTCCATAGAACTTATGATCCTCATGTCTTCTGACCAGCCATGTTTTTAGTGTCCATATTTTCAATAAAGTTCTGTTCAAGGAATCTAAGTGTCTTCTAATCAAACTTCTCAAATTCATTCAGGCTCTATCCACCTGTCCAATTCCAAAGACATTCCCACCATTTTTTTGTTCTTTACCAGGAATTGAATCCAAGGATGCTTTACCACTGAACTATATTCCCAGTCCTTTTTTATTTTTAAATTTTAAGACAGGGTCTCGCTAAGTTGCTTAAAGCCTTCCTAAGTTGCTGAGGAGGTTGGCCTTCAACCTGTAGATCCTCCTGCCTCAGCCTCCCAAGTCACTGGGATGATAGGTGTACGCCATTCCCAAGTTTTTAGATGTGTGTTTTGTCACCTTGTTCCAAGGTCCCACATCTGTTTTAGTTTTCTATTGCTGTATAACAGGGACCACAAGGCAGCTTTAAACAACCAGAGGCTGTTTCATACTTGCCTTCAATTGGAGACTAACCCTTCACAGCCCTTCATTGCCTTCCTCCAAAGCACTCAAAAAGAGCCCTGGGGGGCTGGGGAGATAGCTCAGTTGGTAAAGTGCTTGCCTTACAAGCACAGGGCCCTGGGTTCAATCCCCAGCACTGGAAAAAAAAAAAAAAAAAAAAAAAAAAAAAAAAAAAGAGCCCCAGACTGATTTAGAATTAGTACTTCCCTCATCTCGAGGGTCTGTGCTACGGTAGCTTCAGTTCATACCCTAAAGGCCCATCACTCAGGGCGGTCGGTTCCACCCACCAGAGGTGACCAAGTCCTCCTTAGCAATGGGCCAGCAAGTGATCGGATCTAAAATCCCACTTAGGAATCTGCTCCCATGAACCACTCCTGGCACCAGCCAAGGTGTCCCAGCAGGTTTCCAAGGCACAGGCTCCAACATGGAGAGCCCAAACCTGGGGAGTGAAGGCAGCAGGACTGGCAAAGGTCCTGGCGGATGGGGTTGAGCCGCGCTGCAGTCACACCGAGGACCACGGATTAGATCACAGGAGCTCAGGAAAGGCTCTTCCAAGGCCATGGGTCTGGTCCTCAAAGCTCTCCATCAACCCGTCAAGGATGTGGGGCCCCTGGGGAGGGGAGGAGACCGTCTCCCACGGAGGGCAATCGCTGGGGCGGTTGAGGCCGAGAGCTGCCGGTGGTGGCTGGTTTGGGGATTTTCTGTTTTGGATCCGGGAATTGAACCCAGGGGTGCTCAACCACTGAGCCACATCTCCAGGCCTGTTTATATTTTATTATGAGATAGGGTCTTGCTAAGTGGCTTAGGGCATCGCTAAATTGCTGAGGCTGGTTTTGAACTTGCGATCCTCCTGCCTCTGCCCCTAGAGCCGCTGGGCTTGCAGGTGTGGGCCTGTAAGCCCACATGGTTGTTTTTTGCATCTTCTGATAGTTATTATTTTCACTTTGTATTAGTTGGCTATTGACGCACAACAAATTGCCTGCAAAATGGAGTGGCTGTGAAGATGGCCCTTGCTGCTTGCTTGGCCACTGTGACTTATTTTTAAAAGGACGTATTTCTTTTTCCTTCCCCCTCCTCCTTCCTAATCTCACCCCTCCCTAATCTCAGGGGAAACAGGCTTACCTTTCTTCCCCATGCTAGGCAGAGTCTTCTGCCCTTAAGCACACACCTGCCACAGGAACGAAGCAATTCAGGCTTGGGGGATGGCACCAGAAGATCCAGATGTCTCCCAAATTAACAAGTGAATCACAACTCCGGACAGAACACGTCTTTGAACTTTCTAAAGGCAAACCCCTGTTCCCCTGGAGGGGCACAATCACAGCCTCTGGGACAGGAGTCCCCTGTGCTTCTCCTTTGCTAGGGAAACAAAACTTCTTTTTCCTTTTTCACAAAACTGTGACCTCGTTATAGGATTGGCACCTGGGACAAGGACCAAGTTTTCAGTAACAGTTGAAAACAAACACTTGTTTTCTCAGTTTCTGTTGGCCATGAATTTGAACTTGGCTTAGCTGTGTGTCTGCCATCAAGCTCCTGCCCCAAGCACCTCAAGGCTCTGCTGTAGCTGGAAGCCCACTTTCAAGTTTTTATCTTGTGTGACTATTGGCAGGCCTCAGAAGATCCCCTTGCAAGTTCACCCACAGGGTCCCCGGCAGGCTTTAGTTCCACAGCGTGTCCTCCACAGGCTGCCTGTGTTCTATGACATGGCAGCTGGGGATTGGAGAGTAAGAGACCACATCCAAGAATGTCTTTCTTAATTAATTGTGTAAATGACATGCCATCATTTTGTGTGTGTGTGTGTGTGTGTGTGTGTGTGTGTGTATTGAATCCAAGGGTACTTTACCAATGAGCTACACCCCCATCCCTTTTTAAAAAATTATTTTGAGTCAAGGTCTCACTAAGTTGCCCAGGCTGGCCTCAAATTTGCAATCCTCCTGTCTCAGCCTCCAGAGTCACTGGGATAACAGTGTGTGCCACCACAGTGGGGCCACATCCCATCACCTCTGCCATATTGTACTTGTCAGAAGCAAGTCACTAAAGTCCAGCCCCAAACAAGCGTGGTGGTGGCGGGGGATATGAATACCAGGAGGTGGAGATCACTGGGGATATCTTTGAGGAAGCTGTTTGTCCTGACCCTATCTGTCAAACACTAAGCTGAGCCTTTTACCTGCATTGCTTTCTTTAATCCTCACGATGACCTGAAGGTAGTTAATAATATCCCCTTTGCAGATGTGGCAACAGGCTCGCAGTGGTTCAAACACTTGCTCCTAGTCACACCAATCACTATTTAGGAGAGAAAAGCTTTAGCCCAGGTCTGAGAACAAGCCTGAGTATTTCTAATTCCTTTGCTGAAGTATCTCTTTTAATAACATTTGGGGAAGGATCAAAGTTGCTGCACAACAGTGAAGTCAAATCAGGGCTACTACATGTTAGGTGCAGGGATTAAGGGTGAGACGCACCAGGCAGCAGGTCCTAAACTAGGCATCTCATAATCCACAAGTTCAAGAATACAGTCAGGAACATTGGAAGAGCAGGGCGAAAAGATGGTAGAAAGGAATCCTGAGATGGTTGTGCTGTTGGGCCACTGTGGACAGGTGAAAACCCTCCTTGACCATCTATGGATTGAAACAGGTAAAATAAACTGAATAGAAATAATCAAGTTAAAACTGATAGTTGAGGCCAAAAATGTTAAGCTTTTTGCACAAGGTGAAGGAGGACCTAGTCACTGACCTTCTCGGTTCTGACTCCATCTTGCCTTTCTGACTTTTTTGTCCTTCTGAGTTCTTCTGAGCCTTTCTCTCCTGTAGTCACCTTGGATTCCAGGAACAAGAGGTCTGCTGGATAAACATCTTGTGACACGAGTCAAAACTATGCCCCAGGCAAGAGCAACTTTCTTATCGAGAAAAGACCTGACAAATCCTGAGATTATGATGGACAGACCGCACCTGATCAAGATCACCTGTGTTGGCGGCTGAGCAATCCCTCCAGCTATGCAAACCCTCAGTCCTTGCCCTCACTTCCCTTTCTAGAAAACCTCAAAGTCAATGTCAACCCTTCAAAGACAGGATAACACTTGTCCTCCTGCTACAGCTACGCTGATTAAAACTCCTTTCCTGCTTTTCACCGTTAATTTTCCATTTGGTTTTTGGACGGTGTGGGGTGAGCCTGGTTTGTTGGATCCCTAGTCAGGCCTTTGACCCAGGGCTCCAGTAATGAGGGGTCTGCATCAAAGATCTCTGTAACTGTTAGAACTAAGGCTGCACGCTGTTTCAATTTTTTTTTTTTTTTTTTTTTGTATTGGGGATTGAACCTACAGGCACACTACCACTGAACTACATCCCCAGCCCTTTTTCATTTTGAGACAGGGTCTCACTAAGTTGTACAGGCTGGCTTCAAACTTGTGATCCTCCTGCGTTGGGCTCCCACATCTCTGGAATTATTGGTGTGCATCTCCACATTCGGCCAAGTTATCTGTTACTGCATGAGCAATTATTCCAAATCGTAGTGGCTTTGCAATAGCAATTGATGTCTCATGATTCTGAGGGTTGACTGGACAGCTACTCTGGTGGTCTCACTTGGGCTCCTAAGCATGCAATTAGTTGTCGGATCTGCTGAACTGGAAGGTCTGATATAGCCCTGCCCATATCTATGACTGGCAGGAACGCTGAGAACTCTCATGACTCGACGGCCATGTTCCGGGGGAATGAAGTCAGAAGCTGTAAAGCGTCAACGGCCCACAGGCTCCAAAACTCGCACATCAGTTTTGCAGTATTCTATTAATAAATGAAGTCACCAGCTGGGCTTGAGGGCACACACCTGCAATCCTAGTGGCTCGGGTGGCTGAGGCAAGAGGATCGCCAGCCTCAGCAATTAAGCCAGGCCCTAAGCAACTTAGCAAGACCCTGTTTCAAAATACAAAATGAAAAAGGCTGGGGAATGTGACTCAGTAGTTAAGCACCCTGGGTTCAATCCCTGGTACCAAAAAAAAAAAAAAGAAAAGAAAAAAAAGTCACCAGACTAGCCCAGTCCCCAATCAAGGGTGTGGAGAATGGCCATGACTTTTACCAGGAACTTGGCTGAGGGGCAAGGACACAAGACAAAAGGGTGTGGACACAAGGAGGTGTAGCTCATCACAAATCACTTTTATGGTGATATACTTTGGAGGCCCTGAAAAGAGAGTGTATGTGTACATTTCAAAGAAGTAGTTATAGTTACCTATAGTTACACCAAGCAGTGGGTTACAGGCCCCCAGGGGAAAGGACTACAATGTGTCTGGGATTTGAAGGCACTAGTGTAAACAACAGCTAATCTGTGCAGAGACTCAGAGTTTGGATGCAGTCAGAAATAGAAGCCAGTAAGCCTTACGATAGTTCAGACTCAAGTTAGGACTCATTAGGAAGCCTTAAAATTTAGTGGCTCATGATCACATTTTAAAAAGCAGAAATATCAAACTGTGCATGTACAGCTATTTTTTCTTGAAAATTTTATTAATTTACATAAACTGGGCATGGTGGTGAAAACCGGTAATCCCAACAACTATGGAGGCTAAGGAGGATCGCAACTTTTGAAACCAGCCTCATCAATTTAGTGAGACCCTGTCTCAAAATAAAAAATAAAAGGGATAGGGATGTGGCTCAGTGGTAAAGCACTGTTGTGTTAATCCCAAGTACCTCCCTGCCCCCCAGCAAGAAATAAATAAATAAATAAATAAATAAATAAATAAATAAATAAATAAATAAATAAATAAATCAGAAAAGGGTTGGGAGCCAGTGGTACAGCACTTGCCTACCTAGCTAGCACGCATGAGGCACTGGGTTCAATCCCCAGTACTGCTAAAAAATAAAAATCATACATAAATGTACTAGATAGCAAAATATTTGTAAAATGTATTTCTTACTAAAGTCATAGCCAAAGTTTGAAAGCACTGATTTAGTTCACACTGAAGAGTATCTATTTTGCACAGATGAGGAAACAATGTGCTAACGCGTCTCTGGTCAGAGATGCAATGGTAATTCTCTGATTTGGCCAATTTTGTTCCATTCTAAAGGTTTCATACAAAGGGAAACTGGAACAATAAGATTTCCTTCCTAAACCCTGAACTCCCTCATTGAGATCCTTAGAAGGAACAAAGCAGGGTGGGTCAGGAGTGGAAGGGCTTGGGACACAAACCAGTTTCTCTCTCATTCAGTGTGTTCAGGCCTTTGAGGTCGAGCCTCACATTACAAGGGACCACATCGTCGCACTATATTTGATAATTATTTGTTTATTGTGGGGTTTCCTTTACTGGAAAGCAAGAAAAGGAGGGTAGGGACTCTGTCCTGTTCATTGCTGAATCCCCAGTTGCTAAATCAGTAAATGATCAGGATAACTAAAAGAATGAATGGGCCAGGGGTGGGGAGAGAAGCCTCATCCCAACTGTCATATTTTACAATCATTGCTCCTCACTGATTAAACTCTGTAAGCTGTTTGCATCTGTGTTATTTTTCTTCAAACTGGTTCAGAACCCAAATCCTGCTCCTTTCCCCAAATACTCTCCTCAAGGACATTTTCAGATTATGGCTCAATTGGACAAAGCAGTATTATGGAGACCAGTTAAGCACTGGGCCAGGCCTTGCTGCCATCAGTCTAGCTTTGGTCGGCAGCCTTGGAAACATGTCATTCAAAAAGGATGAGGCAGGGTTCTGGGTTTGGGCTGTCTATAATCATCACTAGAGACAACAGTCCATTACACAAGTAAGGTTTGTAGGATTGTTCATTTATAAAAAGGAAATTCGTTAAGCAAGGGACCTAAAAAATGTTCACTGAGAATAAGCAAGAAATGAAGTAAAGAAAGACACAAAGGATATGGCTCCTTTTTTTTTTTTTTTTTTTTTTTACTTTGAACATTAGCATTAAGTTGGTTACCGTACACATCCAAAGGCCCAGCATCTCAGAAAAAAAATCATTAAGCGGCACACCTTGTACCAGAGTCTCACAAGAATAAAATATACAATGCTACATTGAGTGGTTAAAAATACACAAAAAGTAGTTTTAACAATCTATAAATTTTTTATACTTAAAATCATGATTGAGTTGAAATAAAAAAGTGCATTTCAATTGCTAAAAAAATAATATTGGTATAGTTAACACATGGGGGAAAATCAGTACATAGAGGGATCTGACAGGATGCCGGAAAATAGATGACTCAGGGAAGCCAGGCAGTGCAGGCCAATTCAGGAGCCTACCTCGGCTCAGTTCCACCTCACTGCAGCTCCCCGGGGCCAAGCAGCCCTCCTCTCCCTGGTCTTTCCCATTTTAAGAGATCCTGTCCTACCTACCTGTCACCTCCCCGACTGAGACTCCTCTAAACTTCTTTGCAGCATGACAGATACTTTCCCTACACTGAGTCCAACTTGATCTTCAACTGCATCTCCGCAGAGAGGTAGGAGAGGGACACTGCCCCATTCTGGACTTGACATAAGTACCCCAGCCACATGGCCTTAATCCTTATGAACTATCAGGCAGAACAGGGACCAAGCAGCTTCTATTTTGTCAAACTCCTTTGGACAATATTCAACATTCAACAACAAGCTTTGTAAACCTAACGCTAAACAATTCCTGGCAAGCAAACTGGATTTTCTTTTCTTTAAGAAATGAGGAAAAGTGCAAGTGATTTCAGTACTGTTGGGGAAAACAAAATTAAAAACAAACAAGTTGCACCTGGCCACCTGCTACCTAAACCCGGTCACAGCTTCAGTTTTGTTTTTTAATCAAGCATCGAAGTTATAAGTGGACACCACTCTGTGTGTCTGGTATTGCTCAAGTTCAGACTTGGCAGGGAAAAGGGGCCAGGCAGAAATAGGTTAAGAAGGCCCTTCCTGGGTGTAAATGCTTCCTGGCTCTTCTGGGTAAATATTCACAGCCTGGTGTTTTCCCTTACTTGATGACTGACATGTTCACTGTGAAGATACTGCTGCAATGAGCACCAACAAAAAACTCCAAGTCTGAGAGTTGTCCAGGGGGAGAAGTCCTAACCGACAGGGAGAGCTGGAATTCCAAGCTGGAGCAGTGCCTGTGGCAGGAGGCCTCCCCCTCCCCACCTGGAGGACTTGCTCCTCGGTGCAGACAAGGAGGTCCCAGGCTGCTGCCGCTGCTGCAGGTGGGATGTGGAAGAAGGAAATAAGGAGGGCCTTCCTGCTGTGCATTTAGCACTTATGGATGCCTCATGGCAAGGCTTGCAATCTTGGGTCACCACTATTAAGAGACTAGTTCTCTGAACTGCCTGACCCACAAGGACTCCAGATCGGCACATCAATCTTCGCTTGCATCATGAAGGCTAAGCAACTACTGGACTTATTAAAGAGAGGAAATGCCTTAAATAATCAAGATACATAAATAAGTACTGAGCCAAGAGACAGTACTCCAGAAGACTTAAAAACAGATCTTTACAAGCTAAGAATAAACGTAAAGTACTTTATTGCCCCCTTGTAGACAGAGCCAGTACTGCATGTGGAAAAAAATTAGCCTGTGGGCAGAAATGAATAAAATGCATATTCAAATTTATGGAAGATTGAGAACTCATCTGATTTTCTGAGGATATATATATATATATATATATATATATATAGACACACACACACACACACACACACACACACACCCTTGGAAATACAACTGGAGAGGTGAACATCAAAACTACAACACATTGTTTTTCTTTTCAACCTAATGAAGTGAATAATCGAGCATGAAAGATGTTTCTAGGAGGGTTAGGAGTTCGAGGATAAAATACTTCCCACCAACTTTCAACTGCAGGGAAACAGTCTCAAGTCCTATGCAGGATGTGTCCTTCTGATCACATGGCCCCTTTTCACCTGTAAAAGGCAGGGAGGAAGTTGTGTTCATACACAGCAGCCGGACATTCAGAAACAACTCGACTCTTTGGCACATCCAGTATGGAGACAGGCTCTGTCGATCAAAACTATCCAATCAATGCAAATATCAAATTGCCTTCTGAAATAGGCAAAATCCAGCCTCTGCTCCTTTTTGCCCTGTTTCCATTTCCTACATGTCCTATGAAAAATCATTTTCAAGTAATTTCTAACATCCCCAATCTCACCAAAGAAGCTAAAATAGTATGAAAGCAACCTGGAGTCAGAGCTGTAGGGACACTTCTTTGATACTTGTACCAAATGTTTCCTACTGAAGACAAAAAACAAGCCAGCAGTCTTGTCTCAAAGGACGTGGCTCCTCCAAATGACAGGCAAGTATGGCTCTCCATTGTTTTATTGCCTGGGACTCTGAAAAGCAACGCATTTTAAAGCAGATGCTTTAGACAGCCAGTTGTACTCAAGTGGCAAAATTCTAGGCTAATACTGGGCAACAGCAAGGCAAACTGAAGTGAAAAGAATTTAAAACAACACGAAGAAACTCATTACTGATTTCTGTAACATAGAAATCTACCACTTGTATTTTGAAAACTTGTCTTTCCATTCCAAATAGCCAGTGAAAGCTTTTGATAGCTTGAATTTACTCATTATCATACATAATCAATTTTCCCAACCAATTTTTACCAATACATACTGTTTATCACCAGACAACAGGGACTAAGAAATCTATTAACAGCTACTTTTGTAGACTCCCAATTTATGTGGTTATTAGTTTTGAAAACCTGAGTACAAATAACTTTAAGGGAAGAGGCATGAGATTTTAAGTCAGAAAGCAAAGATTTTGACCAAGGCCAAAATATTCAATAGCTTTCATCTGCCAACAAAAATGGAATCCAATTTCTTTCTTTCTTCTTTCTTTTTGTGATACTGTGGATTGAACCCAGGGGCACTCTACCACCACATACTTAAAATTTTGTTTTGAGACAGGATCTTACTAAGTTACTGAGATTGGCCTTGAACTTGCCACCCTCCTGCCTCAGCCTCTATTGTCCCTGGCATTACAGGCACAGGCCAACATGCCCGGCCATTTTTCTCATTTAAAAGAGTTCATTTGTTTCCACTTTTGGAGGAGAACTTAGGAACAGCCAATCTGTACACAGCACAGACTAGTTTTGGCTGTGAACAATTAGCCAATTGCTAAAATAAGTTTTATCAATAAAATGCCCATATCACAGGCAGAACACATTTCGACCCCCCTTTTTATTATACCCTTCATGTATTATGTATCAATCATACTTTTAAAGTGAATTAGATGAGAATAACTAGAAAAGAAAGTAAACAGAGGTTTTTGAGAGATGGGAGATAGATGAAAGAGGCAGATTAAAAACAAAAAACAAAAACAATGAAGGTCTTCTGTTAAACCCAGACAGCAATTTTAAATTCATTTTGACTAAAAGAAAATTATGGGTACAACCCTGCAAAATGCAAAAGAGAAGAGGGCACAGAGCAACAGCAGCATTCAGGATCCCTTCATCAGAAAGGGCAGGCATTCAGGAAGACTTCAGATGAGAAAAAGATGCTCAAAAGAGACTCAATGACCCTTAAAGAAACATCTAGCTTCTGGTGAAAGAAAAGAAGGTGAAGAGCAAGAAAAGGATAAACTCTTCCAACACTAGCGGCACAATATATGAATAAGATATAAATAAGCGTTTAAAAGGTAACCTGAAAACGACATGCAGGAACAACAACAAAAATGCGTTCAGAATTCTTGTCCAAGGTTTTAGCTAGTTTGTAGAGTTAAACCCATTGGAACAAGGGTGGATCCTAATACTCATGCAGAATGAAATAATCAGAGGTAGGATTAAGACCAGGGAAATTATGCTCCAGGATGCTGGCTTTTTGAAGGCACTCAAGAACAGAGTGAGAGAGACTGAAGCTGCAGTGAGATCCCAGCCCTAACAGAGGCATATTCTCACTATATCTGTCATAAAGAAACAAAAATACCAGGAACACTGTGACAAGACGTGCATCATGAGTGATCCATAGAGTTAACAAGATAGAAAGAAATCCACTTTGTGAGTTATTTCTCACAACAACATAGCTTCTACTTAGGGAACAAGAAAGAGAAGTTTGTTTTCTGGATATGCAATTCTGCAAATTAGTTTGAATTAAGTACCAAATTTGATAAATGGTACATTATCTGATTCTTTAAACAAATTTACTGAGGCTGAAGCTTCAAAGTTGGGAGAACTTAGGAGTTTGATTTTCCTTTAAGTCTTGCAAAGCCTATCCTCTAAGATCTGGTCATAAAGTCTATAAAAATGTCTACAGAGTATAAAAGTATAGAACTATGAAAGTGAACATTTTGATGGCAACTTTTATGGCTTCCACAGAAAGTGTAGAGAGGATCTCTGGTTTGCTTTATCGAGGTAGTGTCCAGGGTTGGAAGGTTGTCGTTATCTCATATGAATGCTACAGATGACAAAAATAGGTCAGCTAGGGTGTTGTTATTGCATGATACGCCACTATCTCTAATGGCTTATAACCTTTCATTCCTGAAAAAATGGTCTTTTGGGAAACTCCTATCTTAATGTAGGCAAAGGAAAATTAAAATGCAATATTTACTTGCTCAGTTTTACAGTTTGAAAAATTCCAAGTGATTTAATTTTTTAAAAAAATTATAGTTAGCCAATAAAATTATAAAGTGAAACTTATCCCCTTTTTAATTAAATACTCTCCAGTCTGGAACAACATCATGTGGATCAGCAATGCAACAAAAGTTGTCTTTTCCATACAGTAGTTCAACCAGAAGTGTTTATCTAACTTGAGTTTTTAGTTGTTTTTTTTTTTTTTAACATAAAAACCCACCTTCCATAGTGTGTTTTACTAAAATTTGCAAGATAAATTTACCTGTATATCTGCAATGAATTTCTTCATCCCAAATTCTCAAAATTTAAAATTTTCAGTGAAATAAAAATGAAACTAAACACACATATCCATTCAACAAAAATAAAAACTAAAAAAAAAAATTTCAAGAAGTAAAAAATGAAAAGTTTTTAAGTTCCTCTTCAAAGCATTTTGCCTTCAGTTAGTGTGCTACGGACAATCAAATTACAGGGACAGAATTCCAACCATAATTAAAAGGTACTTCCAATAAGTGTAGTTTCTAAAGAAAAAAAAAAGATGGCACAAAAGTTTGGAAATGTCCATGTCATTAATTTAGAATAGTTAAGTGTAAAAGGTAGATTACAAAAGCTTGTGGGGGTGATCTGCACAGGTTTCTTTGAACTATAGTAAAGTTTTATTCAGAGACCTTCCCATTTGCTAAAAGTAAGAATCAGTTTGTACAGATATGTAGAAAGGAGGCCACATGCCTTTAAACTATTCGTTCCTTTTTTTCTTCATTCAAATTTCAAAACCTACCTCAGTATAAGCCTACCTGACTCAATTTGAGAAAACGGGAACCTTTTATTAGGGCTAAAGAAGAGTTTAAACTTGAATGATAAATCTATGAGAAAAGAATAGAAAAATGCAAAAACCAACTCACCAACCACCAAAAATGCAATGCCAACTCAAGGAAATCCTTGGGAAATTTTCCTCAAATAAGTCACCCTTGCAATGATACAAGCCTTTGAGGACAGTATAAGATTAAGTAATGAGAGACAGCCTCAATTTTTATCTATATAATGCTGAAATGTGACCTTTATTGTCTTTGAGATATAAGTACAGATAAGGGTTGAGGACTCAAACTCCTCCAGAGTTCTTTTTTTTTTTTTTTTTTTTTTCAAAAACAGATAATGCAGAGGTCATAGGCTTTGAAGAATTCATGGGGTGCTGCTATAGAATATGTGGGAAAGAACATACCACATAATACAACTTTTGTTTTGGTAGAGGACCCCAACCAAATTTTCAACCCTGAGTTTGAGTCTTCAGCATGTTAAACCTGATGCACATACATGTTTAAGGCTTAATCCTATAGTTCTTATATTCAGAAGCATTAATGTTATGACTATTCGTAATGCATTTCATTATTCATGTATAACATGACACTGATGAGGAGTCATATTCTGAGCAGATTTCCTGAAGACCACAAATCCCAAATCAGAGAAGGTATACCTATCCAGGGGAAAATAAATTGCAAGTTTCTAAATTGTTCCACAATACATTTCACTAAAAATTATACTGTGTGACAATGCTTATTCTTTTTTTTTTTTTTAATATTTTTTTTCTTCTGTTAAGGATAGTGGTGGCTATTTGCTTACTATTGTTTTTCTGTGTAGTAGATATTTTCTTATGGCTATAGTTACTTGAATGAAAAACCAAAGATGACTACCTGAATTTTCCAGTGTATAATAGTGTATAATTACAGAACACCTCATGAAATAGTTGATTCGATGGTCTCGAGTCTAGAGTTCAGAATTGCTGCCTGATACTATACATTTATTTAGAACAAAATAAGTTCTAACCAATTACCTAAGCTACAATTTACATCTTTTTAAAAAGTATTTTAATATTACAGGCTCAACCATGAAATAATGATAAGTCTACATTAAAGTGTGAATTTACAAACCTGTCATGGAATGCAGAGGAGACTGTGGAGGTCAGGGGAGATAGTCACTAAAGTCATAACAGTCAAAAGCAAGGAACAAAAATTCCTTATCAGCTTGGGTACTTGGGGGCTTGAAGAATGTATACAAATATTAAAAATACCCTTCTTGAAAACTTACATCCAAAAACAGGAAGAAAAATATGTCTTATGATACTTTTCTGTCTCACTGCAAAATTTTCCTATGCATTATAGAAGACAAAGGCAAAATCAGAAGGAAAAAAATTGGAAACATTAAACCAAAAAGCTAATAGAGAGTGGTCTATTTGAGACCTAAGCTCAGTTAGGTCTCAGCTGAGAGTTCCATTCATCCCTGCTACTGAGCTAATCAGTCAGAAAAGTGCTTGACACATATCTGCACATTTCATATAAAATAAAAAATAAATATAAGGGTTCTGATTCAGGCAATGATTTAAGAGCCCGAGGAAAGAGAAATGAAGGAATTTCGAGATTTAAAAATGGAGGGGGAGGGGCTGGGAATATAGCTCAGTTGGTAGAGTGCCTGCCTCACATGCACAAGGCCCTGGGTTCTAATCCCCAGCATCATGGAAAAAAAAAAAGGAGAGGGTGCGTGGGGGACTCAGTTGTCTGAGATGAAGAAATAAATTTGTAGCTATAGTGAGTCTAGATAACTGTGGTTAGTTCAATGGAATCATTGTGTCAGCCCTTCTGTTCAACCTTCCCCTCCTGGGAATCAGCTCTGGTTGAAGGTGCCCATTGGAAGACCCCCAAACTTGAAAAAGGAAGCCACCTAGAGGCATGAGAGAGAGGTGCTGCTCTCTTCCTCACCTAAGGGTGCTGGTGTTAAATAATTACCTGCAGAGGACAGGGCAGCAAAACCTAGGAATATTCCCTCACTACAATTTAAACTACGTTAAAATAGCTCAAAGTTGTGGGCGTATTCACATTTTGTGTATAATAGACATTTAAAAACTCAACCAATTTGTCTTCTCATCCAAATTTCTCAGCCACTATCAGCAACAAGTTTGTGATTTTGGTTTACTATTTTAGATTCTCCTAACAATTCTAGAAAAATAAAGCAACCTCAAAAACACAGACTCTAATTTGTCTTCCCAGAAGAGTTAAACGTGAACACAGTTCCTAAGGAAAGTAAGAAACAAACATGACGAAAAGGAAATAATCTCTACTTCCTTCAAATAACAGTGAACAACTTCACTCAGACTCTTCAAGCCGGGCAAGCCTGGAAAAAGCCCTGTAAATCATCCATTCAATGCACAAGTGGAGCCCAAAGGAAAACCGAGGAGAGGAGCATGTCAGTGAGGCTGATGGACATCTGAGAGCGAAGCAGAGATTTTAAAACTGCCAAGTACTTACACCACATTCTGAAAGCAAAACCTCGTTTTTGCAGGAACCTGGTCTGGCAACCCTCGCAGACACATCTAGTCTCGGAAGCACCTTTGAGTTGTACGGATGTAAGAATAACTTTGAATTATAGAAGTTATATGTATCTTTAAGAATCACATTTTGATGATTATAAAAATTTTTTTCTATTTTACAACATAGGTTCAGCTACACAGAAAAAATTACACCGCTTATTGAAATACATTTCATTTTAGAAACAGACTACTAAAGAAGTCTATACAAAACCTCTAAAATAATTTCTGTAGTAAAATAAAGAGTGCGTTAGGAGAGCTACACGAAGAAAATTTCCATCTTTCTCTATAATGCTTGATATACTGTGAAACATGGCCAGCTTAACTCTGTAGCCAGCACCAAAAGCTGAAAAGAATTCATTACAATACACAGTGATACAATTAATGCTCTGGATTAATCTCACAGCCTTCCCGATTAGTACAAAGGAGACCAGGCCTATCCCCTCTTTGAGGAGAAGTCCAGGATATAAAAGCAAGCATACCTCATCAGCTGATATGAAATTATAAAATCCCACAAGTCTGAGTATTTGAAATTTATAAAATCCATCAGAAAATGCAAGCAAATTGGGCTTTAGTTCAGTGGTTCCCTGGTTTAGATGAGTTTCCTTGTGAGCTCAAGGTCTTCTTCTGGTTCACTCCCTTGGGTCTACTGATTCACCCCGACAATGGCAAAGCCCCTGAGGGAGCTGAGGAGAGCCTGAGAACTGCAGAAATGCTCCACCGACTCACCGTGGGAACACAACTGGGGAACACACTTGAGATGGATGTTAATGATGCGGTGCTGAACTGTTCTTCTCTGCCAGGTGCCGCAGAAACGTGTCCTCACTCTGGCCTCTGTGATTTAAAGGCTCACTCTTGAAGAGAGCTGGTGGCGGGGGCAGGTGAGGGACCGGAGGGATAGGAAGGTGGTGCGGATGATGAGGGTGCGGGTGGATGTGCAGGTGCGAGAAGGGGTGAGGGATGGGCCGAGGCGGGAGAGTGCTTACAGGGTTCATACTGACAGGAGGAGCCGGGGTGGTGGCTGTGTTCACTACAGAAGGAACTGGGGTGGCTGGGGTAGTCGTGAGTGGGATCTGGACGGCAGGCGGCACATTCACCGGACTGGTCACCCGAAAGCACTTCTCCTTGTGGGCCTTGAGCATGTTGGAGAAGCGGAACCGCTGCCCACACACGTCACATGGGTAGGGCTTTTCGCCTGTGTGAGTTCTGCGGTGCCTCTTCATGTTGGGGCGGCTGGTGAAGCTTTTGCCACAGATTTCACAGATAAAGGGCTTCTCTCCTGAGATGAACACGGACACAGAAACAGATTAACACAGTGAGCAGTAATTATGTGCTGATTATTCCTCATATTTAAAAAGGAGATTATCACTTCTCTTCATGGCATTTTATATTCTAGTCATAAAAGAGTCCCCCCAAATTGCAACTTAATAGATCAGAGTAGAACCAAGTACAACTCACTCCTCATATTTATTTATTTATTTTTTACTACTACCACTTTTTTTATTAGTGTATTATAAATATAGAATAGTGAATTGTTATATATTTGTACATACATGCAATTTAACTATATGATATGGTCATTTTTTCCCCTCCCATATCTTCCCTTTCTCTTCTCTGTTCCCTCATCCTAGTACCCACTTTCAGTTCTTTTGAAAATTACCAGGAAAAAAAGTGGGGGGGAGATAAAATAGGGTGTACCAAAAATAAAATAAAAACTTGATGTCCTTACTTTCACCACCCAGGCCCATTTTCTTCTAGGCCTGAATTCTTCAGAGAGTCAGTAAATCTTACAGTAATGTAAATATATTTTTTAAAATATAAAATTACAAGAAAGCTTTCAGAAATACAATTATTCTGAACATAAATTTTTATCAAAATTTAGTATTATGGGATCATGTCCTGTCATCTTCACAAATCTGAGGAAATCTTCAGGGCTCAATCCCATGGTTGCAGCATTGGTCATTGGATGAAAGTATACCTTTTCATGTCCACCCTCCAGAAAAGCAGAATCCAGAACAAATTTTACATCTCCGTCATCACAGAAGAGTGCCAGAGGTGTGGCACAGCCTTGACCAACTTTCAGTTTTTCTAGCATGACTGTTTCATCAGCAAGTCGCAGACCTCCACTCCCAACACCTAACTTTTTGGCAAGATCATTTAAATTAATTTGTCTATCATGAAGAACTGTCACCAGCCAATAGTTTTTTTTTTCTTTTTGTCTTTAAGAAACAGGTTTTTACTATGTGCTCCTTTCAAATGCTGGATATGAGGCATCATTTCTTCAACTGTAAACACCTCGGGGTGCTCGACGACCTCCGTGCGGATGGCAAGGGCGCCGAGCCGTTGCTCCAGCGCCGCACGCAACTCAGAGCCCGCCATTTCGCCGCCATGCCGACATCCTGAGGCTTATTTATTTATTTTTAAAGAATCATTTATTTATGTGAACAGAAAACAATCTTTAAGCAGTCACTGCTTATATGCAATGCTGAAGTTGGACATGACTATTTTCTTTTCCTGTGTTCTGCTTTATATTTGAAGTTGAATCATTTTCAGTCTTAAACATTTTCTACTTTTAGAGTATAAACTGAGATACTCTGTAACTAGGTATTCAAAAGAGAAGCAATCAGGTTTTATGCTGGGCACTTACCACTTGATTCACTGACCACTACTGAGTACACTGCTTTATTCACAAACAGGTGGCATTGACTGAACTTTTATTGAATAAGTAGACATTTAACTTTCTGCTGTGGGTGGATCTCTCTAATCATCTCTCATGTATAGTCTCCTAGGCCATAAATGATTTCCCAGAGAAAGACCAAAATCAATTAGAACTAGCCTACTACCCATGATTCAAATTAAAATTGATCCTTTTTACCAACCTGTGATCCTCCTGCCTCAGCCTCCCAAGTCAGGAGGATAAAATGTAATAACTGGCTAAAATGTAACATTTAAAATCAATCACCTAGCTAGGCATGGTGGCACAAGCTTAAAATCCCAGTGGTTTGGGAGGCTGAGGCATGAAGATTTCAAGTTCAAAGCCAGTTTCAGCAACTTAATGAGACCCTGTCTCTAAATAAAATATAAAAAGGGCTGGGGATGTGGCTCAGTGGTAATGCACCCCTGGGTTCAATTCCCAGTACCAAAAAAAAAAAAAAAAGAAAAGAAAATCAACCACTTGTATAACATTCCTTGGCAACATTTGGTTACTAGAATGTATAGGAGCAGCTAACTTCATTAAAAGTAACTAGAAGAGCATGTATATTATTAATATGCAGAGCTATACCTAATAAAGCTGACCTAACTGTAAGACTTACAAGGAAAAGAAAGACAAGCTACAGGAAAGATCAAAAGAGCAAGAATCTGGCTAGCTGTCTTTTGCACTGTTCAAAGGAAAGAATGAACTGGCCAAAAAAATGAGCATTAGGAACATGCATCCACATATCTAACCTAAATCTTTTTCTTGAGCTTTAAGCTCACTTTTCAAACGGCTTACCGGTATCTCCACTTGAGTATTTTAGAGGTGTCTCAAAACTAACAAATGCAAAATTAAGTTCATTATCCTACCTAAAAACCTGCTCCTCCCTCCACTATTCCCTACCTTAAAAATAGTATCAAGCCACAAATCTAGGACTAACCCTTGATTCTTTGCTCCCACACTATCAATATCCAATCAATCACCTAGTACCTTTGACTCTGCCTTGTCCATGGCCATAATTTCATCCACTGCATTACCATAGTTCATATCATCACATTTGTTACCTGGATTACACAACAGCCACTTGACCGGTTTCATCATCTCTGTTCCTGCTCTCCGCCTCTAGTCCTCTCTCCACACTGTTGCCAGACAGAACTCTCAGAGAGTTGTGTCACATACTGTTTAAAATCATTCTCTTTTCACTGTCCTTAAAATAAAGTTCAAAATATTTCACAAGGCCTAAGGAGTTCCTTGTGATCTGATCCCTGCTCGATGCTCTTTAGTATTATGCTGATCAGATTCCCTGCCCCTCACTCCTCCCTGTGCTTTTAAGGCCAAACTGCATGCCTTGTTCACCTGCCCCTGAGCCTGACCAACAGCTCCATGGGCTCAGGAACTATCTCATATCTCAGGCTTGCTTACCACAGTAGCCCCATTTAATAAACTCTTAATAAATATTTAATTTAAGATATACCTCTCCCCCCATGTTTTAAGATCTTTGAAATTGGCATATACTTTATAATCAATGGCATGTCATTGTTTAATTTATAGCATTTCCTTAACAGTAAATAAATTTTGTCTTTCAACTGATGGCTTCTGGGATTCAATTATGTATAGCAGTCACCATTAAGATCATTCAGTTGCCTTCCTTGTTTCTCTGTTCCTGACAATATTCTGATTATAACTTAGCTTCTAATATAGATTTTTCCTTAGGCAAAGACTATTCTGACTAAAGAGCACTAAGAATTCTGAACTAGTCAGTGTGATGGTGCACACCTGTCATCCCAGTGACTCAGGAGGCTGAGGCAGGAGGATTGCAAGTTCATGGCCAGTCTCAGCAACTCAGCAAGACCCTCTCACACTCTTTCAAAATTAAAAAATTAAAAGGACTGGGATGTAGGTCAGTGGTAGAGAGCCACTGGATTCAATCCCTAGTACTAGGCAAAACTATCTGCCATTCATAAATTAACAGACTGGCAATTTTATTTGCATATTATTAGAACTCTTTAGCACATATCATTTCCTCTGATCCCGAGCTCCTTGGGTACTCTGACGAATCCTGGAAGCTGATAATCAGATCCTGGAGTGGTGCTTTCTACACTCATGATGTCCTGTTATCTTGCTTCATTAAATTTATATCACAATCATTAAGTGGGTGACTTGGAGTCATATTGCCTTGGACAAGTTTTTCAATCCCTGAACCTAAGCTTCCTCATCTGAAAAATAAAGATAATAACCTACCTAATAGGTTATTATAATACATAAGTGTAAATGTTTAGAGTAGTATGTGGTAATAGTAGACATCCAATTCATTTTAGATACTCTTATTATTATCGCCATCATCACCATTATCATTCATCAGACTGTAGGCTCCTGAGGGCAGGAACCAGGTTTTTATCCTTGTGTCCCTAGGCATAAGGCACTGTGCCCAATACAAGGAGAATCAGCAAGTGTTCTACTCTGAACTCAACCCATGTCCACACCATACTAGGAAGCCCTGCCTTGTGGCTGGTTAGCTTCCCTAGATTAGTTGTGTTTCACTTCTCTTTAACTACAAAGAAATAGCCCACTGAATGTCAGTCTTCACAATGGCCTTAATGTCCATCAAAATATGTTGTTGTCTCTAAATATAGTTTCATCCAGCCTTAAATGACTTCTTTCTTTTTTTTTCTGTTTGGTACTGTGATTGAACCTGGGGGTGCTTTACCACTGAAGTGCTTTACCAGCATTTTTTATTTTTTATTTTGAGAAAGGGTCTTGCTAAGTTGCTGAGGGTCGTGTTAAACTGTTGAGGTCATCCTTGAACTTGTGATCTTCCTGCCTCAGCCTTCTCTGAGTCAACAGGAATACAGGTGTGTACCACCATGCCAGCTCCTTTTTCTTCTCTACAGCTAACCCTTCCCTGCTACCCTCTGATTCCCCTGTCATTCTTACTCGATGCCAAGGAACCAGAGGCCTATATATGCTATGTAATTCTTCTAGTGAGCAGCAGGGGCCAGGCTTGTCCAACTCCACCATCCAGCTGCTTTTCCCAATTTAAGTATTACAAACAATACTGTAAGGAAGATGACAGACCAGTGGAAGTGTTTCAGTATAAGTCTTAAACAAGGTCTAACATATTTACTATATAAAGAGCTATTATAAACAATAAAAGTCAAACACTGCAACGGAAAGATGAGAACAGAAAAGGCACAAAACAATTCAGAAAAGAAAACACACTGATAATATGCATACAAAAATGTCTAATCTTATTTAATGTTACTTAATATTTAATTATTTAATATTAATTAAATACAAATTAATACAAGAAACCACTTCACATGAGAAATACAGTTAGAAGTGGTGGTGGTGGTGGGGAACCAGGCACAGTGGTGCATGCCTATAATCCCAGAGGCTCAGGAGGCTGAGCAGGAGAATCACAAGTTCAAAGCCAGCCTCAGCAACTTAGCAAGGCCCTGTCCCAAAATAAAAGAGGGCTGGGATGTGGCTCAGTGGATAAATACTGTTGGGTTTAAACCCTAGTAACAAACCAAACCAAACCAAAAAAAAAGAAGGGTGGGGGAAATGGAGATTTTCATGCACAGTTAGTGGGAGCAAGCTATTCTGCAATATAGGCCAAGTCAAAAATGTTGTACACTCTTTGCCCTAAAAATCGGAACTCGATTTAATTTCCAGGATCGATCCTAGGTAAATAATCATGGATATGTAGCTACAAGGTTGTTTATCATTCTATTATTTATAACAGTTTTATAACAGGAACTAGCTAACCAAATGGAAAAACATCCTTTATTTTATAGGACTGTTGTAAAGATTTTATTGATTAAATGAGATCATGTATGTAATGCCTGGCATTTATGTACAATAATAAATAATAGCTACTCTTACAGCAAATTTATAAAGAGAAATATTGTATAGAGATTTAAATTACATTGCTATAATGACATGACATAGTGTGAAAAAAACAGGTTATAATAGAGTATAAAGACTTTTATTTTATTTTATTTTATTTTATTTTACTTTACTTTACTTTACTTTATTTCTAGGGATTGAACGTGGGGCCTCCTACACGCTAAGCACATACTCTACCACTGAGCCATACCCAGTCCCTTGTTTTATTACTGTGCATAACAACACAAAAACACATATGCATACTACTTATGTTTGTGTGCATTAAGAATCAGAAGAGGGCTGGGGAGATAGCTCAGTTGGTAGAGTGCCTGCCTCGCAAGCACAAGGCTCTAGGTTCAATCCCCAGCACCACAAAAAAAAAAAAAAAAGAATCAGAAGAACATTTTAAAAAAAATGGATGCATGCTATAACATTAACAGTGGTCATTTCTTGGTGGTAAGATTTTATTTTATTTTATTTTATTTTATTGGTACTGGAGATTGAATCTAGAGGAGCTTTACCACCAAGCTCCATCCCCAGCTTTTTTTTTTTTCTTTTTTTGGAGACAGGGTCCCATTAAGTTGCCCAGGCTGGCCTCAAACCTGTGAATCTCCTGCCTCAACTTCCTGAGTCACTGGGATTACAGTTGTGTACTACCATACTCACCAAAAATTATATTTTTATTTTGTGATTTTCATAGTTTCTGATAATTTAATAAGTGTATATTACTTTTTTTTTCAAGGGGTGGAATAGGGGATTGAACCCAGGGACACTTTACCATTGAGCCACACCCAACCCTTTTTTAAATATTTTATTTTGAGACAGAGTCTTGCTAAATTGCTGAGGGGCTTGTTAAATTGCTAAGGCTGGCCTCGGCTTGTTATCCTCCTGTCTCAGCCCCCTGAGTTGCTGGGGTTATAGGCAAACTCCACTGTGCCCCATATATATTACTCATTTAAGGAGAAAGATAAAAATTTAAGTGAATTGCATTCCTTTAGGAAAAAAATAGGAAATGTTCAGCTTGCTATTTGGTCAAAGAAGAATATTTAACAAAAATTTTTATTTAATAACTAAAATACTTACAAAATACACACTTTGGTTTCATATTATAGACATTTAAAGGTCTGAAGAATAAGTAGAAAGATAAAGGGGAGGAAAGAAAGAAAAATGGAAAAGGAGAGAGGACCAAGAAGTACATGCAGGGAGACATGCGGGGAAAAGGTGGATGCAGAGGCAGAAACTTAAGTGCAGGGGTGGGGGGTGCTCTTTTCAATAGTGCAACATTTACCAAGCACCTTTGTGCTGACCACCGTGTGTGAATGCAACACAATTTCTGCTGTCAAAACACTTATGTTTTGTTATAGTTCCATAGTTTCCTGCCAAGTAACAAAAAAAACTGAATCCTAAAAGAGACTCAATTAGAACTAAGAGCCTATCTAGGAGCCACTAAATTATAAGAGGAGACTCTGTTAAATACTCTGATAGATCCTGATCTTTATGATTATGAGTTATGTCTTCAGTTGTTATCATTTTTGAGGTCTAATGTAACTAAATAAACTCATTTCATGATTTTATCTAACCTAATACTTACCATCTGAGGGTGCTCTGTTCTGAATGAGAAAGAAAGCTACCAGGCAGGCATTTTTCTTTGAACTTCAACAGAGAAATGGGAACTAAAGAGATCCAGTCATGGGCAGAATTTCCTCACCACTAGTTAAGCAAAAAGAACAGCAGGCTAAACAAGATCATCTCCTATGGTTCTTTCTAGTTCTGTTACTCTGTTGATTAGATTTCATTTAGAAACCTAAAAATGTTTCATGCTCTTCAATTTGTGCAAAGATGGGTAATCCCAGAACATCAAGTTCACACTGCAAATAATGATAGCATTTTTAAAAATTTTGATTAATGATAGTATTTTTAAGGGAGTTATTAATTTAGTCAGTTCCCTGGAATCTGGATAATCAAGTGGTGACAGGGTTCAAAGGTATGCTATGAAGCATACGTCCCTAAAAACAAAAAGTGATTAAAATCTATTTAGCTTCATTTAATGGATGTGTTCCTGAAAGGCAGCAAATTTTGATAAGTTAATCAACCTTTGGGAATACTGGAGGGTCATTACTTGAAGCAGTAAGTGTCCTCCAATTTTTAAGACCCAGAACCCTTTCTTAGAAAAATAACATGTATATATACAAAAAAAGATTTCAGAAGTTCCTAAACCACAAGAACCTGCTTCCTTAAATAAACCTACAGTTGAAAGGCAGTCACAAATAAACCTTTTTAAAATAGTTATGAAAGCCAAATTTTTCCATACCACAAATCTATATTTTTACATAATTGAGTTTATTTAAAATGAGGTTTTTTTCACAGGATGAAAATTTGTGGTTCAGAATTAAAATAAAGCAGACCCACAGGTGCTTATCAACAAATGTTTGAGACAAATCTGTACCTTTCCCAAGAAATCCTTACCAGTGTGTGTTTTCATGTGTTCGTCGAAGTACTGCTTCATATTGAAATCCTTGCCACACCACTGGCACATGAACTGTTTGTGCCCAATGTGGATGCTCATGTGGGAACGTAGCTGGTACTTGTACTGAAACCTTTCGTCACAGTTCTGCATTGGACACAGTGGAGATTTTTGAATGCCAAGCACAGCTTTACCTGAGCCCACCTTAACACAATCTCTGACATTAGGTCTATTTCTCATACTCAAAATAGAACCTGCTTGTGTCAGCTACTTGGCTTTGCTATGTTTCTGCAGCTGAGTTGTGAATAAAAGGGGATTTTTCCCATATAATTATTATTGGAGCATACTCAACTTCTCTGAATCACTGAGAAAGGAAAAATAAGTCATTACATGCTATTCCCAAGTTAACCTAAGAGAGTTAACCATGTGTTAAATAGATGTTTCTCTTCCTGGCTGTGAGAGCGCACGCAAAGCTCAATGTGCCTCTGCACTTCTGTGGCATGTGGCCATGTGCCTTGTGCCTCAGCACCTCACTCTCACTGCTACACCATCTGTACAACCTTAGCCCCAGGCCTGGCCTATGGGTGGCATAGTCCTTACCTCACATCTGAAGGGCTTCTCTCCAGAATGTTGCAAGGAGTGCACCTTGAGTGACATACTGCGTTTAAAAGACTTTCCACAGGTTTCACATGTAAATGGCATGTCTTTCGTGTGTGCTGCAACATAGAACATACTTACACTCAAAATAATTCCACTGAAAAGCTCAAAGTTGAAAGACATGTAGGCAATTATGCCATCTTAAATTTTACACTCTTTTTTGTGACACTTTAATAGTAATGTTCTGAAGAGAAAAATAAATAACAAAGTTAAAAAAGAAATCTGGGTGTGGAGAACTACACCGTCCAATTTGGTGATGCTTACTGAAAACATGCTGTATTTAGTCTCAACATGTCAAAACTGATTAAAGTACAGCAGTTATACATATCTTGCCCAATCCAGAGCATAAAGCACACCAAAGAACAAGGGGGAAATTATAGGTGTGAGAGAAGCAGAAAAAACTTACCAACCATGTGTTTCCGCACGTGAGCCATAGTATAAAATTTCTTCTCACAAATTTCACAGGAAAATTTCTTTTCTGCATATCCATGGACAATCTTGATATGTTCATGAAGGGACCAGAGTTTCTTGAATGATTTGTTACAGGAAACACACTGAGCAGGATAAATAGAAATAATTTTTATTTACTAGTGTTTGCAGAAAGTCATACTGGTCTCCTGGCAGATGAAATGGATGTGCTTTAGATTCACAGTACAAGGCCAGAATCTAGACAAATGCTATTCCACCGTGGAGTCCAGATTCCAACACCAACATCTGTATGTTCTACTTTCCAAGATGCATCGTTCAGAGACCCTTTAGGAGTATGATAATAATGGCAAAAAGTAAAACAAGAAATGGAAAATTTCACTAATATCAAGTAAGTATTGTACCTACAAAAAGAATCTTCAGGTTTATTTAGTCCATGGATTACCAAGGGTGGCTGCCTCCAACACATGAGGCACCATGCAGTTAATAGGCATTTATCAGAGAACACAAATTAATTTTAAATTAGCACAAATAAAAATAAGATAAAAACAACATGTAGCAATGGTTATTAGATCTGCAGAAGTATAAAAATATTTTTGTACCTTAGACAATTCATTTGAAATCCTCATTAACAAATGAGATTTTATTATATTTTCCCAAATCTAATTTACTCTATTAAACATTTCCCTCTGGCTGAAGTTAATATAACCTCTAAACTGTTAGCATCATTCCCCCTTTTCCGCTATAACCTTGTCCAGATCTCTCTTACATGTATCTATAGGAAAGACACCACACTGTCTAGTCTCTTATGTCATGAAACTTAGAATAGAGCATCAAAATAAAATATTTCTGGTTAAAGAAAAACAGTACCAAAAAGTTCTTGGTAATCACTGGACTTTGTAATACTTAGAAAACAAGTTATATTTTCTGCAAATAAAGATCTCTGAACACTACTGTCACTGCAGGAAACAAGAACTCTGAGAAGAGTTGAAAGATAAGTCCCTGGCTAGATAATGCTCTAAAAAAGGACAAACCACTCCCATAAGACATCTTGTAGGGCAGGGTTTTGATTTTTCACTTGTTACCAGGTCACTGGGATTACGATCTATATGTAAGAACAAAGCAGTGTTCTTCAGGAATGTGAAGAAAGTTCATTTAGCAGACTCTGCGAACTTTAAACACAAGTTTAAACATACCGTGATGAGGAATAGCAAGGCAAGTTACACACACACACACACACACACACACACACACAGGATTTTTAAAATGCTTTCTATCCTGTAATTAAAAGCAAAGTTAAGCAAAACATCCTATAAGGAAAGATCAGGAACACCTTTTTAGTCATGAATCATGCAATCCAATTCTGACCCCTAGGGTGCAGCATCACCTTTCCGCTGGCCTGAAACTCCTCCACCAATTCACACCCTCGAGAGGGCACTGGCAGTTGCTGTAGGATAGAGGAGCCACAGCTGCTGCTTCTTTTATTTACCGTGTGACAAGATCAAATTACAATTGATAAACAAAAGAACAGTAGATCTTTAGCAAATATAACTTATAGTTTTAAAAATTCTCTTTAAAGTAAGGCGATGACTTCAGCTGATTAAAAGCAATAGAAGAAAAGCGAAAATTAAAAGTGACTACCACATGAACAGCACTCCCCCCCAAAAAAGCAGAACAATTTATCTTTTAAAAGGTTAGCTTAAATACAGCATAAAATATTCTATTGTATACATCTTACAGAGACTTTCAGAGACTTACCTTTTATTAACTTCCATTAATATGCAAACAATATAGCTGCAATCCACACAACATAATATAATTAGCACATCTCTTAACCTACCATGTACAGTCCTTTCAAGACTCCAGCCTGGTTTGAATACCATGTTTTGTCACCTTAACAATACTGTACAGTAGCATTACGTAACCCTATCGCCAGGTGGGCGACATTTCCAACCAACTCAAGCTCTGTGTAAAGTTTGCATATTCCCATGGGCTCAGCCTCTTGACAAATTTAGTGTTGTCATTTCTCCACTGGTAAAAAGCAAACTCACTCCTGGAGGTCTTCCATTTCCACCGGTCTGCGTCATTATGGTTTTTGTCCCCATCAGCTGCACTAGATTCTGGCATCCTTTTAAATAGAAAGGGACCTTTCTCTACTTCTGACCTTTACTCAATGTTTCCCACCTTGACAGAAAAGATGCCAGAATGAATTATATCACACGTCCTACAACAGAGTGAATCTCAATGCAAAGTCGATGTTGACTTTACGTCCTGGTCAATCATCTATAACAGATCCCCCTTCCAGTGTACCTGGGTTCCCGCTAGTCCAGCATCAGTTAAATGTAATGCTTTTGAAATACAATGTTAAGCCTCGGTTTTGAAAACACCCAAGCAGGAGCTTCTAAAATGATAAATTGGTGAAATCTGTCCCTTCAGCCTCCTATTGTATTTATTCTCTTGGGCAGATACCAGATGAATCTGAATAGCCAGGTTCTATCCTGGAAAGTTTGCCCTCTCGGTGATAAGACCTACCTGAATGTTTTTTTCACAGTCTGTTTGCTGGTGAAGGGACAGCTCACTTTCCAGGACAAACTTCTTGCCACATTTATCACAGATCTGCATGCGCCTGTGAGTAACGTTCATGTGCTTCTCCAGGTACCAGCGAGTATTAAACACCCTGGGGCACTTCTCACAGGTCAGAGTCTCTTTCTCTTCACACTTAGCTTTCTGGACTGGTGCTTTGGGCTCCTTTGTGGCCCGCTTCTTACGCTTAGGTGGCTCTACACTCTTCCTACGCCCTCTCGTAGCTCTGGGAGTAGGGGAAGTGGTAGCTGCGGCAACAGAGGCAGCTCTCCGTGTTCGCCTTTGTGTAACATTGACTTTCTCCACTATCTTCTCCTTTTTCTTCTGCCTTTCGTTCTCTCCGTAGTCGTTGCTGTCATCTGTGGCCTCTTCCTCACTCTCTTCCTCTTCCTCCTCACTGCTCGTCTTAAGAACAGGAGTCTCTTTGGACTGAGAAGAGACACCCTTTTCCCCTTTAGATACATTTAATGTTTGATTATTAAGGTTTACCTCCACTATGATCTGCTCCCTTTTGTAAGAGACTTCCTCCTCTTCCTCCTCCTCTTCCGAGTCATCAGAATTCTCCCGGTCTTCTTTGACAGCGTGCACATCAGACACTGCTCTTGTCTCCCTGAAATATGGCTGTTCCTCCGTCTCATGGAGATGCGGTTTGCTCATCTTGGTGTCCACTAACACAGAATAAGGACTTCCTGATTCCCTTTTGTACACTTTGGTGGACAAGTCAAGTTCTTGGTTGGCACCATGATAAAAAGTAGATGGCACTTGACCTCGGCGGCTATCTTCTTGTGCCATCCCTGCTACATGCACAGCACTGTTTTCAACCAGTTCCTGACAAGAACTGGCTGTGTGGCTCATTGGTAAGTGGCCCAATTTATTAAGCAGTTCAGATTACAGAGAATTAACTTTAAAACAAGGTAATAATTAGGACTCAAATCTTTTTCCATCCACAGAGAATTACTTAAATGAAAAAAAGATATTCCTGGAAACTGTATGCAATTCTTCCAGTGTCACAGCACCAAAACATAAGAAAAAAGGTTTGGTATTATGGCAAGAGCAGAGCACAGGTGATTTTCTTCTGAAGAGAGCTGCAAGGAACTTGGAGCATCTTATCTGTAAAGAGAAACAAAGAGGAAAAAAATCAGATATCACCATTTCCTTTTTATGGCATTTATCACAATGATATAACTGAAAGTTAAAAATATAACAAACATATTTTAAAATTATTAAACCCCTTACATATACAATGCTTTGTACTGCTTGAATGGTTCAGCATAGGCCATTATTTCACTGGCTTACAAACATTTTCTGTTAGGATGTAAGTTCTATGACCGGCAAGAGCCACAACTACAGTTTACCGAGATATCCACAGAGCTTAGGGCAGTGCCTATCATACAGTATGAATCTGATGAATATACAGCTACTAATGCATGGCATTTGTTACCCCACATACTGTGGGCACACTGACATGGCAGAATCCAAGGCCTGTGTCTGCACAGAGTCTACAGTCATTACATAATGCTGAAACACTCGGGAGCTTCAAATGAGCAGGCTTTCTTTTAGCATCAGTGACCATATCAACCACAGTGGGAGTCCAAGAAAAAGGGTGGTGAGACAGGCCTTGGAAATCATGGAAATAAAGCAACTAATTGACATAACCATAAAAGGAAAAGAAAATACCCCTGGTTTTAAATAAATTTATAAACTAGATATAGATATAATTGTTTTCAGAATTAACAGAGGGACTTCAGCCAGGCACAGTGGCGCTCGCCCGTATTCAGTGGCTTGAGAGGCTGAGGCAGGAGGATCCTGAGTTCAAAGCCAGCCTCAACAATGATGAGGTGCTAAGCACTCAGTGAGACCCTATCTCTAAATAAAATACAAAAAAGGCTGGGGATGTGGCTCAGTGGTTGAGTTCCCCTGAGTTCAATCCTGGGTACCGGAAAAAAAAAAAATAGAGCGACTTCAAAGTTGTTAAGTATTTTAAAATTTGTTGTCTGCAAGACTCACTAGATCTATTCAATAACTGTGATTTTTTTTCATGTGTCAGTTGCACAGAAGTCTAAATTCTAAGAAACAGTAACCATCAGGTTGATATGGTTCCAAGAAAAATAAAACCATCCATTAAAAAAAAAAAGACTAGAAGGGCACACTATTTGCTTTGTGACATGCCTCACATTGCTGTTTAGCCAACCACCTAACCGCTGAGTCATATGAATACTACTCTGAGCACAGACCCTGCAGGCTGACAAAAGAGAAGAATGAGTGTTTACTGAAAGCTTGCTATGTGCATGGACATGGCAAAAGTTTTTATTATTTCTATTTTATACCTATTGCAGAACTTTGGGTTAATTTTAAAGCTAATTTTAATTTTTAAAAAGCACCCATAGTTTCACAAATCAAATATATTGGCCCTGCTTCAATTATCTGAGTCTCATTCCCCAGAGGCAATAATGCTCTTTTTGCTGTTTCCTCCTTGGTATTTACTTCTTACCTTTTTACATATGAATATATTTCTATTTCTTGACTCTTCCCCCACCCCCGATTTCAGGTACTACCTCCTGTCTCTCAGTATAATCTTTTTACTTTATTATTCTCAACTCTCCCCTCATCCTCCCAATACAGATGTATCAGAACTTTTAAAATATACTGCTTATGATCATGTAGTTTGCAACTATTTCTCATTCCTTTGTTAGTGTCTTCTCTTCCAATTTTTCTCCCATTTCTTTGATCTCACAGATTTCTTTTTTCTAAAGAAATTATTTTACTTTCACTTAATGGAATTTCAGAAAAAAATGATGATAAATGCCACCATGTTTTACTTGACATCTAAGTAGATATATTGATACTTTTTTCTATTTACAAATGAGCAAATTATGACTCAGTTGTGCAGATTTTGGGGAAGACACATATGGCATTGGAGCAAAAGAACCTGTGCTCAAAATTAAGTGAAGGAAGAAATATGGAACAGCTAAAGCAGAGCTATGCAGCAAATACCAGAAGTATGGCTAGAAAAAAGAGGTGGATGTGGCTAAGAAGCAGCCTACAAAGATGATACTGCCAAAAGAACCACCAGCCTGAGCTAAAAGACTGTGACTGCTCAAGAACAAAATGACTGATGGATTCCCAAGCATTTATGGCAGGAAATGGGCTAAAGACAATACCCACTGTCCATTTCAGATATAGCAAAGGTCACAGGAAAAAAAAAAAGGAAGAAAAGGAGGAAAGAGGAAGAAAGAATAGGGAATAGGAGAGAAGAGAAGGAGGGGCAGAGAGGGAAAGAGAAAGAAGGGAGGAGGAGGGGAAAGAAGAAAAAAAAAGGGAAGGAGAAGGAAGAAGAAAAAGAAGATCCAAAGGATGAAACTAGGGATCAAAGAAAAAACAGATAAAGGAACTCTCCTAAAGAGCAAAATCAGGATATATGCAAGGACATCCCCCACCTTTGCTTGGAGGGGTTTCAGAATTTTTTAGAGACCCCTGTTTCCTATTTCCACCCCTTTCAAATAAGAATGTTTATTTTTATCATTTTGTTGCTATTCACTATTTTATTATTTAATGTACTGGGGACAGATTGTCAATTTCTTTTCAAAGTTTCTGGATCAAGAAGAGCAACATCTGCACTCAATGAAGAATCTACTATGCATCATCTCCTCATGAGCAGACCACTAAGTACCATACTCTTGCATAATTCTGTGATTCTGGACTTTGAGCTTGATGCCATGATTGCATAGGAAGCTGAGGTACCTAACCTTGGAGAAGAAGTATGTTTTGCTTTAAGAGAAAGTAGACCAAATATCTGACAACCAAAAAGATGGACTATGATAGATGTGCTATTCAGCAAGTACTTTCAGCTGTCTGTCTCCCTGGCACAGGAGGTACTGTGCTTCCTGGCCTTGCTCAAGTTACATGGGGCTACATGACTAGTTGTGGGTGTTATTTTTTTAACTCAGTTGATGTTAGTCACTTCTGAGCTACCGTATTTAATTGCTAATACATAAAAAGATTACAACTGGTTCATCGCCTACATCACTGCGCAATGATAAAAAAGCAGAGCTCCCCTGATCTAGTGATATAGTGTGAGAAAGAAATCCTTCATTGTTTCAAGCCACTCAGATTGGACCTCATTAGCGAGGTCACGATTGTGACCACAGCACGACCTAGCTTACATATTCCTTGTGCACATATACACGTGATAACATACATTAATTGTCCTTGTCTTAAGCCAGACAGCAGAGACAATGGAATTAATATGCACGAGGTTAAAAATTAGAAATATAAAGGGCTGAACTCACAGAGAAATCCTTTCTTAATAAGTGAGATGATAATAGCTGGATGTGGGTACACACATCTATAATCCCAGTTACTCAGAAAGCTGAGGCAGGGGGATGGCAAGTTTGAGGCCAGCCTCAGCAACTTAGTGAGACACTCTTTCAAAATAAAAAATAAAAAAGGACTAGGGATGTAGTTCAGTGGTAGAACTGGGTTCAATCCCCAGTGCCACCAACAAAAAAACAAAATAAATGAGATGATAATAAGACTCATTTCTACTAAAAATTCTAATTAAAGTGCTTTATTCTATTTTAAGTGATGAGTGCATATATGTATTCCCACATGTACCTGAAACACCTCACCACTATTCACATCAGAAAAACTCACAGAATCATGAATAAATCAGTGACAATAAAAGATGCAGTCTAAGGGTTCACATTAAAACACACATGTACATTCTATTTACGTTTCACTTTCTTCATTTGATTTTGGTGCCTTTTCCCTATCTATAAGTTTTGGTGGTAATATTCCTTTATTCTCTTTCCAGAAAACTTAAAATATCTCCTAAGAACACAATAACTTTATAAGACCAAAACACATTAGGGAAATTTGCACCTTCCATTTTCCATGATCCTACTTTCTCAATGTATTCTCAGTCCCACTTACTACAGATCATCTTAATTTGTTTTTTTTATAAGACTCTAAGAGAATATATCGAGCTCTAAGACTTGCTAGTAGAGAAAGCAATTAAGAAATAACCCTCACTGATATTAGGAGTTGCTTAATGATGTTTAAACTCATCTTTATAATGGCATTAAACAAAGCATGTTCACCTGTTCTTACAGATCCTCTATAATATCATAACATTAATTCCAAAATAAAGTGGTTCATGTCTTAGTGTCTTGCTATAATTAATATAAACATCTTGGGGGATGTGAGGGAATGTGGTGTGTAAAATGGGGGTATAAAAATTGAGAAGCAATTAATCCTGGCACTTTAAAAGCTTGGCCAACTATTGGGAAGAAAATACAATTTTAAGAAAAAAAAACTCAACAGTATATTATAAAGAGTAAAATAATGTTTCTCAGAATGTGCTCTTTTCGATACCATTTTTTTTTTTTTTTTAGTAGTCTAAAAAATCAAGTGTATAGTCTTCAAGAAGGTTTACTTGATGCCAGGCAAAATGGCACATTCAACTTGGGAGGCTGATGCAGGAGGATCTCAAGTTTAAGGACAGTGTCACCAACTTTGCAAGGCCCTAAGCAACTTAGTGAGACCTTCTCTCAAAACAAAAAAAATTAAAGAAGGCTGGAGATGTAGCTCAGTGGTTCAATTCCCAGTACAAAAAAAAAAAAAAAAAAGAAAAAAAAATTTAACTTAAAAGGAAACAGAGACTACCACCATTACACATGCATGCTCCTGGGAAGGACCTGTGCCAGTTAGCTCTGTCCTATCAGCGTCCCCACCAAGCTAAAGTTGACATCTGATGATGTGAAGGGGCAGATTTACAAACTGACTAAGAAGAGTCCAATGCAGTCACAAACTGGTGTGATCCTGAGGGCTTACATTATGTTGCACAGCATTTACAACCAGCAATAAAATCTTGAGAATCCTTAAGTCCAAAGGACTTACTCCTGATCTTCCTAAAGATCTCTACCATTTAATTAAGAAAGCAATTGCTGTTCCAAGGCATCTTGAGAGGAACAGAAAGGATGCTAAATTCCATCTGATTCTGACAGAGAGCTGCATTCACCAACTGGCCCCATATTATAAGATCACTACGTCCTCTGCCTGAATTGGAAATATGAGTCATCCAAGCCTCTGCTCTGGTGGCATAAATTTGTTTATATTCAAGCAATAAAATAATTGTTCAACTAAAAAAATTTAAAGAGAAACAAAATTTTGTTTCCTAGAAAGCTTTAATAATTAATTTCTTCCAAATTCAAGTTTTTTCCCCCTTATTAAAATATGTACCTAAGCATCCTCCTTGTACTTTACAAAGATTATGTTTAGGACTAGTGTTTCCAAGTTGGAAGGGCAACCTGGTAAGTCATATCAATCTGCTACTTCTGTATACTCCATTTGCTTCCAAACCAATCAATCCTACTGATTCTTTTTTCTTTAGTTGTCAGTGGATCTTTAATTTATTTACTTATATGGGTTGCTGAGAATCGAACCCAGTGACTCACACATGCTAGGCAAGCACTCTACCACTGAACCACAACCCCCATTGATCCGTTTTTAAAGCTTGAACCACCCCTGCGCTGCCAGAACCTGGTCCTGCTGAATGAGTTTCTATACAACTATCCATCAGGAGCAGGCCAAAACTAAAGTTATAAAGAAACTGAAAGGAGCAAGGAGGGGAAAATAAATGCCTATCAGCAGAGTTCTTCCAAAAAGAATGATCCACTAGGAAGAAAGACAGGGTGACACTGTGTGTTGTAATAAAATGGTCTGATGCTTTTTAAACAATTTTTTTTCTTAGTTGTAGACAATAAAAATATATGATAAAATAAAGGGATTGTTTGCAATTCCCTTTATTTATTTTTATGTGATGCTGAGGATCAAACCCAGTGCCTCACACATGCTAGGCAAGAGCTCTACCACTGAGCCACAACTCCAGGCCAATGGTCTGATGCTTTATACTCAAAGTTTTGCTACTTTTGCAGAAGACTTCTCACTTTATTCTCCACATAAGGAAAGTTTGTTAGTAACACATTTGCCAAATGACAACTATTTTCAACATCTCTAGATGGTCAAATTATTATTTAACATCTACCACATGCAAAACAAATGGTATAAAGCAATCTGAAATTTTATAAAAGAGAAGTAACATGTATTTAGAGGAAATCTGAAAAAAAAATTTATGAAGAATAGTACATTTCAGAAACACTTTGAAGGATAGGTATGTTTTACATGGGCAGAAAAGAAAGCAAACAAGTTCATTTCTAGTAAAGAAAAATCAGAATGACATAATGGTGCAGGACATTCCTGAACAAAGGCAGTTTAAGTTGTTTAGTTTTCTACAATACAGGGCTTATAGAAAGGAGAGATGGCAAGTTATTGGGGCTGAGAATGCAGCTCACTGGTAAAACACTTTCCTAGTATGCATAAGGTCCTAGGTTCCATCCCCAGCACCTCAAAGAAAAAAAAGAAAAGGAGAGTTACTGCTTTAAGACCTTTAAGTCTAGGCTAAAGAGTCTTAAATTACTATGGATGACAAGATAAAAACACCAGCACCAGGCACAGTGGTGCACCCCTGTAATCCCAGAGACTCAGGGGGCTGAGGCAGTTAGGACAGCAAGTTCAAGGACAGCCTCAGCAACTTAGTGAGACCCTGTCTCAAAATAAAATTTTTCAAAAGGGGCTACCACTGTATCTCAATGGTAAAGCACCCCTGGGATCAATTCCTATTATCACACACACACCAAAAGAGAGAGAGAGAGAGAGAGAGAGAGAGAGAGAGAGAGAGAGAGAGAGAGAGAGAGAGAGAGAGAGAGAGAGAGGTTTTTAAAGAAACAACTAATTTGATTAGAGTTGTATTTTAGGAGTTGGATTATATAACAGCAAACAATTAAAGACATATTTAAGCACATCTTTTAAAATATTTTTTCTTTTTTTTTTTTTCTTTTTGGTTCCAGGGATTGAGGGATTGAACACAGGGGCGTTTAACCACTGGGTCACATCCCAGTCCTTTTTGAGATAGGGTCCTGCTAAGTTGCTTAGGGTCTCATTAAATGGCCAAAACTGAAACTGGCTTTGAACTCGTGATCCTCCTACCTCAGCCTCCCGAGCAGCTGGGTTTACAGACATGCACCACCACATCTGGCTTTTATTGTTTTTTGTTTCATGCTAGGGGATCAAACTCAGGGCTTCGTGCTAGGCAAGTTCCCAGTGAACTACATTCCCAGCATATTTTAGTACATTTTTGGGAAACACACACACACACACACACACACACACACACACACACACACACACATATACAAACAATAAGAAAAATATATAATTAGGCAAGATAGAATATATTTTTTAAAAAGTAAAGAAATTAAAGTAGAAGAAAATAGAAGTAGAAAAGTAAGACAATGTCAGAAATTAGGACAATACAATATAAGCACAAGCCAGGCCCAGTGGTATGCACCTGTAATCCCAGTGACTCTGGGAGTCTGAGAAAGAAGGTTCAAAGCTAGCCTGGGCAACTTAGTGAGATCCTGTCTCAAAATAAAAAATAAAAAGGGCAGTTGGCGCATGCCTGTAATCCCAGTGGCTCGGGGGGCTGAGGCAGGAGGATCACAAATTCAAAGTGGCCTCAGCAATGTAGTGAGGCCCTAAGCAACTCAACAAAACCCTGTCTCAAAATAAAATATAAAAAAAGGGCTAGGGATGTGGCTGAGTGGTCAAGTGACCCTGGGTTCAATCCATGGTACCAAAAAAAAAAAAAAAAAAAAGAGGGTATGGATGTGGCAAAGCAGTGGAATGCTCCTGTATTTAATCCCTAGTAACACACACACACAAAGTAAGCACGAACCATTTTCTACTAAATCCTATGATATATCAGTATTGACTAAAAGACAATTTAAAATATCTGAATTCTAATTTTTTTAACTTTTTAAAAATAAGAATGTGTTCTTATGAGAGAAATATGAGTTTAATGCTCAGGTCCACAGTAAAAGTTTGATTTTTTTTTCTTAATATAGTATATCCTATGTGTCTGAAATGAATGAAATCTCACCCTGATTGTTTTTTTCCTTAAACAAAATCTTTAATAATATGAAACTTTTCAGTATACCTTATGGTATGTATTGGAAGATTAACTACTTAAAATGCTAAACTGCTGTGTAATTTCGTTTTATTTTGTATGACACTGGGGATTGAAAGCAGGAGTGCTTTATTTAAACACTGAGATACCTCCCCAGTCCTTTCAATTTTTAATATTTATTTGTTTATTTATTTACTTATTTATTTATTTATTTTGAGACAGGGTCTCGCTAAGTCACCCTGCCTGGCCTCAAATTTGTAACTCTCCTATTTTAGCCTCAGGAGTCACTGGGATTACAGTTATGAGCCACCACTCCTGCACTAGAGTTCATTTCTAATTCAATTTTTGGTAGTCAATCATTGAATTTTATCAAGCTATACTTTAGTAGTACCGACCTGAAAAATGGGAGCCAAGGGAACAAACTGCAAAATTGAGAAACTTGGTAAACTCTACTCTCTGATTTATAAAATTCATACAGAGATTCTAACAATTTGTATTTATGTGATATGGTTTATAAATGTGATAAACCACATTTATCACATATTTGTTAACTATTTATTAACTGTCTACTACGTGTTAGGAATTATAGGAGTCAGAACCACCACCAAAGTGATCAAAGGTCTATGTGGGGACAGACAAGAAAACAGCAAAGCAGTTAAGAGCAAAAACTCTGAAGCAAGACTGCTTACATAAATCTGGCTCCTGGTAGCTCAGTGGCAGAGTACTTGTCTAACATGTGCAAGGCCTTGGATTTGATCCTCAGCACTGGAAAAGAAAATCTGGCTCCAGCACTTACTAGTAATGGGGTGAGTGTAGGCAAATTACTTAACCTATGTATGTCTTATTTTCTGCATCTACAAAAAGAAGATATTAACACTATCTACCTCATAACATTATTATTGGTATAAATGCTTATGAGTACTCAACAGCAAGCACTATTCTAAGTGTCTGTCAAATAAACACACCTCTCCATACAATTATGTTGGCAGTGCAGAAAATGAGGTGATTAAAGGTAGTGAACTTGCCAGGTGAAGTGGCCCATGCCTGTAATCCCAGCAGTTTAGGAGGCTGAGGAAGAAGGACTGCAAGTTCAAAGCCAGCCTCAGCAAATTAGCAAGACCCAGTCTCAAAGTATAAAAAAAGTGCTGGAGATGTGGCTCAGAGGCTAAGTGCCCCTGAGTTCAATCCCTGGTACCAAAAATAAATAAATAAATAAATGATAAAAATTTTAAAAAGTAGTGAACCTGTCAGTGGAAATCTCAGGAATGAGACAAAGATGGAGCTAGTCTTGAAGGACAAGCAGAAGTCAGACAGATGGAGAAGGGAGGTAGGCATGTTGCATACAAGAACCACAAGTAAATGACAGGAATGAAACCTCATAGAATTTTACTTCCTTAAGTATCACCGCCCTACAATGACTTGGACTGTTGTTTCTGTTCATAGCTGAGGCTCAGTTTAACAATTTTCCCACTGTTGTCGCTGGCAAGTGATGAAACAAGTGCTCGACTTGCAATTTTCTGACTCCTACTCTCAGTTTACCACACTCTCTGCTGAGTTAGTGTTAAGCAAGCATCTTAAAAGATCCACTTAGGTTTTAAACAAAACTAAATAACAAAGTTTGAAAATATCTAGACTAGTACACTAAATTTTATCCTCAGCTACTGGAATTCATCCCTCCCATCTGAATGCTCTGAGTGTCAAGATTGGTTCACATGGATACAAGTCAATTTTCAATTTGATCCACTTGCAGTTTGTTTTTCATAGTAATCACTTAATTTGCACGTGTGCATGTGTGTGGTACTAGGGACTGAACCCAGGGGCACTCTACCACTGAGCTACATCCCCAACTCTTTTATTTTATACAGGGTCTAGCTAAATTGCGAAGGCTGGCCTCAGCCTCCCAAGTAGCTGGGATTAGAAGCATGTACTACCATGCCTGGCTTACTTTTGACAATTGAGGACTTAAAATTTAAATTGTGTTTTAGTTCATTTTGCAACAAATGGGATAAGTTTTCAAATGTATAAAACCTAAATAAATTTGTGGGCTTTGAACATGTTCTGTAAAGTAGAAGTTATAGAAACAAAATTTACACTGCCTAAAGGTTCTATGTCACAGGAGCAGGGGCATTATTTAAAATGTTCTTTATTTCCAAAGGTGTTCACAATATCAACCTGGAAAATGCTAGGAAAGCTACCAACACTAACATGCACAAATCTACTTTACAACAAACAAAATCCTCAAATGACATATAATACTGGACCATATTTCAGATAAGCATTATATTCTTAGATGCCTACAGTAAATGGTTGAAAACAACTAATTTTAAGATAATTTCATCTAATAAAAATTTAATGTCAAACAATTATTTTTAAGCAGTCCATTTAATCATTCTCTATCAGAAATGGAATTGGGAAATGCCTGTCAGCATTTCAGACAACGCTTTCATATGCTTTCATACGCTTTCATAAAAATAAAATTTCAATGTAGCTTTTTACATGTGCATTTAAATGAGGCTGCTATTGTGTTTCCTTGACAATATGCAAGTGCAGGGACCAAAGAGGGTAAGCAAGGAGCTCCTCCTAGGTACTACCTAATTGCTATCAACCATCAACAATCTCCACATTTCCATGCAAAACAACAAAACTGTGTGTGTTACTAATGACATAGTCTAAGCAACCTAACTTTCACTAACCCCCTGCCCCGCCCAAAAATGAAAGCAACCATTAAGCTACACTGCAGGACCTACATGATCACAATGCATTTCAAAACATTTTCCATTATTCAATTCTATTCACAAACATCATCTTTGAGTAGAAATGTAACTTAAACAAAGGAGCTGTTTTTTAAAGGAAGGTAATGTTTTGTGTATATTACTGTGATCTTTTCCACTAAAATCTGTCTATGTCCTGGCTTAAATAAAACTCAGTACCCTTAAAAACAACAACAATAATAATAAAGGGAGATGAGTAGAATAGAGAAAGTGGATCTGGGGAAGGAGTTAGGAAAGGGAAGGGAATGTGAAATGAGACTCATTAAATTATGTGCATGTACAAATATGGCATAATGAACCCCACTATTATGTATAATTATAATTCACAATAAAATTTTTTTAAAAAACCACCAGTACATATCTACAAAACACATATATATATATATATTTTTTTTTTTGGTCTGGGGATTGAACTCAGGGGCACTTAGCCTCTGAGCCACATCCCCAGCCCTCTTATTATATTTTGAGACTGGGTCTTGCCAAGTTGCTGAGGCTGGCTTTGAACTCGTGATCCTCCTGCCTCAGCCTCCTGAGCAGCTGGGATTACAGGTGTGAGCCACCGTGCCAGGCAAAACACATAATCTTTTTTTTTTTTTTTTTTTTTTTTTTTATTTGCAGTGCTGGGGATCGAACCCAGGGCCTTGTGCTTCCAAGGCAAGCACTCTACCGACTGAGCTATCTCCCCAGCCCAAAACACATAATCTTGAGAGAGCTCATTCTAGCCGTGACCAAAGGTTGTTTTCTAGAATGAGATTATTTGCTTTTTTTTTTTTTTTTTTTTTTTTTTGCATTGGGGATTGAACCCAGAATCGCTTTACCATTTAGCTACATTTCTAGGCCTCCCCTTTTTAAATTTTGAGACAGGGTCTCACTAATTAGATAAAGGCTGGCCTCAAACTTGCAATCCTTCCTCTTCAGCTTCCTGAGTCACTGGGATTACAGGCATATGCCACTATACCTGGCAGGAATGAAATTATTTAATACAGTAGTTCATTTCAAAATGGTTAATGTGTGAGTTCCCTTTTGTGTGTGTGTGTGAGTTCCCTTTTTATTTAATATTTTTAAAAAATAATTTTAATTGTAGATGGACACAATACCTTTATTTTATTTATCTTTATGTGGTGCTGAGGAGCAAACCCAGTGCCTCACGTGTGTGAGGCAAGTGCTCCATGGCTGAGCCTCAGCCCCAGCCCAATGTGTGAGTTCCTTGATCATTATTAACCGATATTCTGCCTATTAGTTTTAATAAGAAAAAACAGAGACTTAAAAGGCCTGTGACGCTTTCTTTTCTTAAACTCTGAGAGGTGTCACCCTTGGGTAGAACTGAAATGTATTCATCAGGTACAGGTACAGATGTTCACACTCTGGCTGTCTATCACTTAACCTCTCAAGACAGGCGTCAATCTTGACTGGATCATCAGAAACCTGAATTGAAAGCTCATGTAGAAAATGAAAATAACTCTAAGAAATGTCCTCATTATATTCCTATATACTACAAAAATTTTAAAAGTCACAAATATTTTAAATGTATGAATCACATCAAGAAATGTTGGAATTTAATACATTTGATCTACCCAAAGACAAAGAACTGTTATTACTTTTCACTAACAAAGAAAGTTTTGATACTTCTTAAATAGTCTTAAGTCAACAGGTATACATAAATAGTCTAAAACAAGCGAGGCATGGTGGTGCAGGCCTATAAGCCCAGAGGCTTGGAAGACTAAGGCAGAAGGATCACAAGTTCAAACCCAGCTTCAGCAATGGCGAGGTGCTAAGCGACTTATTAAGACTCTGTCTCTAAATAAAATACAAAATAGGGCTGGGGATGTGGTTCAGTGGTTGAGTACCCCTGAGTTCAATCCCTGGTACCCACCCCTGCAAAAAGAAAAAAAAAAAAAAAAAATCTAAAACAAAAATACTTGAAACCAGATGGGAAGATTTAACTCAAACCCAAAACATGGCCAATGGAAAAAGACAAATTGCTAACACACCACCTGCATTTTCTTTCCAGCAAGGTTGTACGTTCCTTTCCTTAGCAGCAATTCTAAAAACTTTGAAGATTCTTCTGAAAATTACAAATTCTCAGCCAGGCACAGTGGCACATGCCTGTAATTCCAGTGACTCGGAAAACAGGAGGATGGCAAATTTGAGGACAGTCTGGGCAACTTGGTGAGACCCTGTCTCAAAATTTAAAAAAAAAAAAAAAAAATTACTTTAAAGAGGTAGAGTTGTGACTCAGTAGTAGAGAGTCCCTAGGTTCGATACCCAGTACAAATAAAAAAAAAAAAAAAAAGAAAAAAGGAAAAAATAATTACAAATCCCTTCGCACAAATGAACTCCCAAAATTTTAATGCTATTTCCAGGAGTTTGCCCACTTCCAGAAACCCACCCATGAATTCTCTAGGAGACCCAAAATCCAGGCCGCTCCTTACTTATAATATATATTTAGATGAAGTTTTGTAAACTGTAATTTTCCCTTCTCTCCCTACCCTATTCTCTGTATCTCTACAGTACATATATGGTAAGAAATGAATTAATAGAATAAAAGATTAAGCTTGCAGCCATAAACAGGAATGTCTATACAAGGCCTACAGATGCTGTCCGGCTCTAATTTTAGGGAGGAAGCATGGTAGAGCCTCAGAGATTAGCATGAATCCCAATATACTACTTAACCAGGTCTATGACCTTGGACAGACCAACTAAATCTTGGACAGACCAACTAATCTTTATTCCCCTGGAAAACTCGAATATGAGTGCCTACACCTCTAAGGGCTGTTGGGAAGGTTTAATGGATCCCACAGGCCCACTTCCTGTGTTACAGAGGAGGCTTTCAGTGCTGGCTCCCTTCTCCTCCCCTATTTGAGAAGATCTTTCCTAAAGAAGTTATATATTATGGATGGCAGATCAGAGGGTCATGTAATTTAAGTTTGTTGCAAACACTGTTGCACAATAAATATGAGGCAGTAGAAAGGAAAAGACTGGGAAGAAAGAGAAGTTTTAAAAATGAATAGCCACAAGCTACCAAAGAAAAATATAAGTAAATTGGACTTTATAAAATTAAAAATAATTGTGTACCAAAGAGCACTATCAACAAAGTAGAGACAATACACAAAATGGGGAAAATTCTTTGTAAATTATTTTTACAAACTTTGTGGCAATAGGTGACCAGATGAGTTAGGCAGATTAGTCACCAAAAAATCTGCATAAATTGTAGAGCATTAAATGTCAGTGGTGCAATGGAATATTACTCAGCCTTAAAGAAGAATGAAATTATAGCATTTGCATGTAAATGAATGGAACTGGAGAATATTATGCTAAGTGAAATAAGTCAATCCCAAAAAACCAAAGTCTGAATGTTTTCTCTGATAAGTGGATGCTGACCCATAGTGGCAAGTGGGTAGGGAAGAATGAAGGAACTTTGGATGGTACAGAAGGAAGTGAGGGGAGGGGTGGAGCAAGTGGAGATGGGAAGGACAGCAGATTGAGACAGACAATATTACCCTGTATACATGTATGAAAAAATTTTAAGATATTTATCACTGTCAAAAAAAAGATAGTGAAAAAAAAAAATCTGTTTTTCAGAGAAAAAAAATTTATTTATTTCCTTAAAAAAATGTCAATGGTGGAGGGAATCCCTTAAGGAATGAATCTCCCAAGGAATAAATCTCTCATGGCTGCAAAAACTGAAACATAACCTGCCCAGCAGCATTAGATGATCTGATAAGCATCTAGTATCTAGACATTAGTATCTAGATTAAAATGGGGAATGGATGTGAATAGACATTTCTCCCAAGATGATACACAAATAGCCAAAAGTATAGGAAAAGATCTTGATATCATGCAGCCACATCAATGTTCATAGCTGCTTAATTCACAATAGCCAGATTGTGGAACCAACCTAGATGTCCTTCAATTGATGAATGGATAAAGAAACTCTGGTATATATATACAATGGAATATTACTCAGCCATAAATAATAATAAAATTATGGCATCTGCAGGCAAATAGATGAAATTGGAGAATATCATGCTAAGTGAGATAAGCCAATCTCAAAAAACCAAAAGACGAATGATCTCGCTGATAAGCCGATGATGACACATAATGCAGGTGGGAGGGGAGAAGAATGGAGGAAGGAGGGACTGTATAGAGGGAAAAGAGGGGTGTGAGGGGTGGGGGGAGGAGAAAAAATAACAGAATGAATCAAACACTATTACCCTATGTAAATGTATGATTACACAAATGGTATGCCTTTACTTCATGGACAAACAGAAACAACATGTATCCCATTTGTTGACAATAAAAAACTAAATTTAAAAAAGAAAAGAAAAAGATCTCGATATCAGTAGTCATTAGAAAAATGTAAATCAAAATCACAATGAGATACCGCGTTTCCTACCTACTAGGATGGCTGTAATAAAACATTGTAAAATAGCAAATATTGGCAAGAATGTAGAAAAATTTGAAGCCTCATACATTACTTGTGGGAATATAAAATGATACACATTGAAAAAGTCGGCAGCTCCTCAAGAAGGTAAAGCTACCAGATGATCCAGCAATTCTAATTCTAGGCATATACCCAAGAGATCTGAAGATGTACTATATATTCATACAAAAACTTCAACATACAAGTTCACATAATAGGCAAAAAGTAAAAACAGTCCAAATACACATATGTATAACTATACAATTGAATACTATCAGCTATGAAAAGGAATTAAGTACTGATGCATGGTATGACATGGCCAAGCCCTAAAAACAATAAGTAAAAAAAGCCAGACACAGAAGACCACAAAATTGTATGATTCTACTAACATGAAAGGACCAGAATAAACAAATCCATAGAGACAGAAGTAAATCAGTGATATTAACAGAGGCTAGGGGCCAGGGAGGTATAGTGAGCAACTGTTAATGGGTTCTAGGTTTCTTTGGGAGGCAATTAAATGTTCTGGAATTAAATACTGGTGACAGTTGTACCATCTTGTGAATACACACAAAACCTGCAAACTTTTTAAATGGGTAAGTTTTATGGCATGTGAATTATCTCAATAGAAATATGTAAAACAGGGCTGGGGAGATAGCTCAGTTGGTAGAGTGCGTGCCTCACAAGCACAAGGCCCTGGGTTCAATCCCCAGCACCACACACAAAAAATATATATATATATATATATATTTTTTTTAATATATATATATATATATATAAAACAAAACAAACTGGACACTTAACAGTCCAAAGGTGATCTGAAGCAGTTAGATTATGCAGAAATAAACTGGTATTTTACATAAATATGACATCTTGATTCACTGGATATCTCATAAAGTACAAATTAGGCCCAAACAGCTGTGATTATATGAGGCAGAAGGAAAAATAACGTCAGTGTGGGGAGTTAGAGCATCTAGATGGGCTCTATTTGGGGCTCTTTCATAATGCTTGGCAGGTTCCCTTTCTAGCCTTCAGTTTTTTCAACCATAGCTTAAGGAACTCCCTTCCATCACTGATATTTAATGCTCTATTTTATTTTGAAATAGGGTGTCACTAAGATGCCCTGGCTACCCTGAAACTTGTGATCCTCATGCCTCAGCTTCCCAAGTTGTTGGGATTACAGACATGTGCCACCATACTTGGCACTCAAATGCCTTCCGATTAAGGCAGAAGATGAATGAAATCACCCAAGAAATGGGGTTAAGTGTGGTCAGTTCTCTCTTCTTGCTAAGAAAGTGTGGTAGACCCAATGTTGTTTTTAGAAAAACTTACCTATTCTGTGGCTAAGGTTGTAGGCTCAATTCCAGTAGGGTTCAAATTTCCCTTTACTCAGGTGTCCCCAAACTAAGATTATTCATAAGCTAATTTTTGTGTTCTCAAAGAAATGGAAATGTGGTAACACTTTACAGTCTAACCAAGAAAAGAAAGTATGGCAGGGTGGAATGAGGTAAGGAGGAAGTGTATGTCATAGCTCTTAACATTGACATATTGGGAATTACCTATGTGGCAATAGGGGACCAGATGAAATAGGCAGGAGATTAGTCACCAATAATCAGTACAAATTGTGGAGCCCTGGACTGGGGATATAGCTCAGTTGGTAGAGCACTTATCTAGCATGTGCAAGGCCATGGGTTCAATACCCAGTGCCAAAAAAAAAAAAAAAAAAAAAAAAGGTAGCATTAAAATCAGGTACCAAATAGGACATAGAAGAAATTCATGAAGCCTCAGATACCTGCCATATCCACTTACCACCTTTCTTTAATGGTTCCTTTTTTAAAAACCAAGTCATAATAGGATGTATGAAATAAAGTCTCATAACACTGTCATACTATATCAAAATTAAGAGCAAATGTGCCCAACTACTCTATAGGCAACACTGAGCAAAACTGTATCAAATAGAGGTGTTCAACCTGGGTGCTGGTAAACTGATCCAATTGATCCTACCACCCTTTCAGGAAGTATAGTTGAACATAGAGAAGAGGTTGATTACTGGGGTTTGGGTTGTTACCCTAGCTATACTGAGCTATAGTTAATGAATCTTCACGAGACATTTATAATATCACAGTCTTAGAACTGATGGGACTCTGTGTTATTAAAACTGATACTACTCAGATAGGGACTTGTATGTAAATGCCCATGTTTTTTCCCCCAAAAAAGAGAAATTGATTATTTATTCTTTTCTGATATAAAGGTGAGGTTTATAGATAAAACAGGTTTATACAGTAAATATTTTCTGTTCAATTCCTATACTCCATCCATTCATAAGCTTTGACTGTCATCTAAATGTAAAGTTCAAAGAATCTAATATAAGGAGATGTTTCTTATTTATTCCTTCCAATAATTATTGTATTCACCTTACATCACAATCTTAAAAGTTGGTGGGTAAACAAGACTTTATACACACACACACACACACACACACACACACAATCACAATTACCAAATAAAACAAATGCTGAATTTTTTCAAAAGGTGGCACATGATTATTTAAAGGGTCCTCACCTTACCTTTCTAACATCATTTCTCTTCCTCCCTCCACAGACCCCAAGTACCAGCCTTAAGAACATATGCAGTGTTTCCCAAACATGTCATACAATTTCTATACACAAGTCATTAGTATATTCTGCCCCTCTGACCCTTATGTTATTTCCTAATAACTGAATTTCACTAATCTTTTAATACTCAGTTCAAACACCACCTGTCCTGCAAGGTCTTTGTGAAATTCCCCAATTCCTGTCACCCTCTCCCTTATAGAACAGTGGAGTGTGCATTTCCACTCTACTGTTCTACCTCTATTATAATTATCATTCCATTTTGTATGAAAATTATTTGTATGTACACATTCCCCTTGCTAGTGACTGATTTAGAGGTGGCCCATTACCAAGTTCTGGATAATGGAATTTAAGTGGATCTGCTGGGAAGCTTCTGAGAAATCTTTCTTAACTCTTCAGAAGAAATGGAAGAGATAACTACGACCTTCTGCTGGATGTCATCTTGTACCCATGATGAGAGGTGACCAAGAACAAGGCAGACATGTTCAAGCTGGCAGAGCAGAAAGGTAGAAGGAATGAGTCCCAAATTATGTTGCTAAACCACAGACGTAAACCAATCCTAGACTAGTCATCTTGTGACTGGTAAGGATAAATTTTCCTGTTTTCAAATCAATTTTAGTTGTATTTTCTATTATTTGGTTCCAAAGCATCCTAATTTATATGATAATGCTTGAGATGCAAATTAGACACTTATGTAGAGTTGTCAAGTAGTCAACTGAAGAGTCTCCTAATCAGGAAAGATCCTAATCAGGACTATAGTTATATTCTGATGGTTAAAGATAATTTAAGATTTTTCAACTTTATAATGGTACAAAAGTAATACAAATTCATTAGAAATATATTTCACTGGAGATATAGTCCAGTGGTAAAGCATTTGCCTAGCATGCACAAGGTCCTGAGTTCATTTCATTTCACCAAAAAAAGAAAAAAAAATTTTGAAATTTCACCTTTCTCTGGGCTATGGGTATGCAGACAATACTCTCTTGCAATGCTGGGCAACGACAGCAAGCTGCAGCTCCCAGCTCCCACACAACCACAAAGGGTAACACCACCATCCTATGTTGCTAAACAGTGATGCTCAGTAAATGAGGTACATTAAATGCAGTTTAGCTTATGATATTTTCAATCTACAGTAGGTTCATCAGGACCTAACCCTCCACTATAAGCTGAACAGCATCTGTACAGGGGAGACATCAGCATACAGAAAAAAAAAAATTATATTTGGGAACTGGGAAGGCAGGTAAATTGAGAAAAGGGCAGAAGACCTTCTTGGAGTGTACTCCAAGAAGGAGGAGAAATAGCTACCAAAAAAGAAAGAAGAAATTAACAGTGAGGTCAAATAAAAGCACTAAATTGTAGAGCAAAGAAGACAAGCAATTGAAACAAAAAAAAGTTTTTAATTTTCATGAAAGAATTGGTCACCTGTTTCAAATACTGCTAAACAATGGGAAGAGAGGAAAAAAATAACCATCAAATTTACTACCAGAATAATTCCTTAATATGAAGGTCCCCTTGTCCTCCTAGCCTCTTCTCCCCGGGAGAATGGATGTCTTCCTTTAGTTAGCATAAGGGTCAGGGTTGCCCTCTGGGCTCACTTAACCTGCTGGGCTCCAGTGTGGTGAGGACATGACAGAAGCTGATGATCGGCAGAGGAAGAAGGATGCAAAATAGAGAAAAGGTATGAGTTTGGTTTTAAAGAGTTTAAACGTCAAAGGGAAGGATCATTTCTCGTTATACAACTCCATTGCAGAAAAACATTTTGGAATTCATTAAAATAGGAGATTACTTTTAAGGTTTCAAAACTTATATGTAGAAGAAAGATTGTGATAAAGGAACAGCTGTAAACTCCACCTCACTTCAAGACATGTCAACCAAAAAGAAAAAGATGAATATATTTTTTTAAGTAGTAAAAACTAATAAAGGAAAAGTGCCTTGTTTTCTCTTGGTAATATAAAGATGATTCCAAAATTAAAACACAAACTCAAAGGTACTAAGTCACAGATACTAAACTCAGATATTTTAAAAGCTAAGGAGATATATACTCTAGCTACATAAAATCATTTTTAATGCCCTCCTAAAACACTTGGTCTTTAATACTTTCTCAAATCTGAAGTTATTTTTTTTCTTTGTTCTTACTAAAGAAGTATGTTGTCTTGAGATAAGCTTTCTATAAACTTGTGTACAACAACCACATAAGAAAATAATAAAACATTTTAGGTTCACTTCAGGAAATTCTAAAATTTAAAACCACTCCCAATCAAAATATGACCACTTCAAAGAGTAGGGGATAATTTCAAAGTTAAGACCAAAACAGCTTTTGATACAAACCACTGCATGTTGCAGAAGCACTAACCTAGTTTCATTCTGAGTGTAGTGTTTGCTGCCCTCAAGAGATCTGCAACTTTCGAACAAGATTTCTTTCATTAAATGCCAGACAACAGGTGAAGGGTTGGGGTGGGGGTGGGGGGGGCGGTTGTCAATGGATCAGTACATTTTCGGGCTGCAACATATCTCTACCGAAAGGGAAGAAAAGCACGTTCCCTGTGAACACACACACACATCACACTGACAAGTCTCCATTAGTTATTGGTGACACAATCCTAAAATTTTAACACAAGGCTGAATTACAGAATGTGTGGCAATTTAATGACATGCTTGTGAGGAGAAAGAACCCTCATCACACAAAATTATTCTTGCCTATTTGCTCCATGGCACAATAATTGCTCAATAATTCCTGAGCTGAGAAACAGAAGAAAAACATCTGAATATACAAGTTTCTTCCACACAGAATCTTCTGTGTGTGTGTGTGTGTGTGTGTGTGTTGCTGGGGATTGAACCCAGTGCCTCATACATGCTACGCAAGGGCTACGTCCCCAGCCCTTTTTAATATTTTATTTTGTAACAAATTCTAAATTGCCCAGGTTGGCCTGGAATTTGGAATTCTCCTGTTTTAGACTCCTTAGTAGCTGGGATTACTGGAGTGCATCACCATGCCAGCTCTCTACATGGAATTCTTAATCACCTTTTCCAAAAATGCCATTCTATATACTGCATAATAACTGCATACTTCAGTGAGGCAAAAGCCCCAAACATTTGTATTTTTGAGTAAACAATATGTTCATTCCACTATCTCCCTGTAATCTTCAAAAAAGTTACTTTTAGGTTATAAAATAACTAGTAACATTATACACATTAGACATTTAGATTTTAACCACACTGGAATATCTAAAAAACGAGCCCATGAGTAGCAAAGGCACCCAGCCCAGGAGGAAGTGAACAGACTCCCAGCCTGCAGACAAATGAGTAGGTGGAGGAAACATTTATGTGCGGAGATGATTTTTATACATCTTTCTTAATCTAAGAAAACCACAACTCTTCATAATATATGTGCTATAAATAGATGCAATCAATTAAAAAACTTAGTAAATGTATTGTTTGCTTGCTTGCTTGTTTTTGTTTTAAAATAAATTTGTTATAACCCAAATTCAGTATGTGGTCAAGATAACCAAACCAATGATGTGCCCAAACCTATTGCCTAGAGACCTGGGGACTTAACTAAGTCTAATTCCCCTTCATCTATGAATGTTGAAGAAAATTTTCAATTAGTGATATGGATTTTTATTATAATATCTTTAAATACTTTTCCCTTTCCAAAATCAAAGCATTTTCACATGAGTTCACACCAATGCAAATTTTCTAATACCAGTTTTTGGTAATATTTTATTTTATTTTAGGTACTAGGCATTGAATGCAGGGGTGTTTTACCACTGAGTTACATCCTGGCCCAATTTATTTTTATTTTTTGAAACAGGGTCTCTCTAAATTGCTTAGGGACTAAGTTGCTGAGACTGGCCTTGAACTTGCAGTACTCCTGCCTCAACCTCCTTAGTTGCTGAGACTACAGGTATGTGACACCATGCCTGAGTTTGGTGACATTTTAAAGAAATGTGGTTGGAGCAATCAAAGACAGTTTTTTGGTTTTGTTTTTCTTTTTTTAGTACCAGGCATTGAAACTCAGAGGTGCTTAACCATTGAGCTGCATTCCCAGTCCTTTTTTATATTTTAATTTGAGACAGGGTCTTGTTGAGTTGCTTAGGACCTCCCTAAATTACTAAATAACTGCGACTGGCTTTGAACTCACGATCCTCCTGCTTCAGCCTCCCAAGCCACTGATATTACAGGTGTGCAACATGACAGCACCTGGCTCAAAGATAGTTTTGATCACATAAACATATCCAAGAAATCATTCCTTTCTTCCCAACCCTGTCCTCTAAAAAACACATTTATCTAAATCACAAAGTTCCTGTCAAATAAGTATTAGTTTCTTTGTTAATGGAGAAAACTAAGTCCCACTGTCTAAACTATGTCAATTTTTTGAATAGTTTCTTTTGTTTCAATTTCACTGATTTCAGCTCTGATTTTAATTATTTCCTGTCTTCTACTACTTTTGCTGTTATTCTGTTCTTCTTTTTCTAGGGCTTTGAGCTGTAATGTTAGGTCATTTAATTGTTGACTCTTCATTCTTTTCTGGAATGCGCTCCATGCAATGAATTTTCCTCTTAGTACCGCTTTCATAGTGTCCCAGAGATTTTGATATGTTGTATCGTCATTCTCATTGACCTCTAAGAATTTTTTAATCTCCTCCCTGATGTTTTTTGTTATCCATGTTTCATTCAATAGCATATTATTTAGTCTCCAAGTCTTGGGGTAATGTCTTTTTTTATTTTGTCATTGATTTCTACTTTCAGTCCATTATGATCTGATAGAACACAAGGCAGTATCTCTATTTTTTTGCATTTCCTAAGGGCTGCTTTGTGGCATAACACATGGTCTATTTTCGAGAAGGTTCCATGTGCTGCTGAGAAGAAAGTGTATCTGCTCGTTGATGAATGGAATATTCTATATATGTCTATTAAGTCTAGGTTATTGATTGTGTTATTGAGTTCTATGGTTTCTTTGGTTGGATTTTGTTTGGAGGATCTATCTAGTGGTGACAGCGGTGCGTTAAAGTCGCCCAGAATTATTGTGTTGTGGTCTATGTGATTCTTGAAATTGAGAAGGATTTGTTTGATGTACAGGGATGCACCATTGTTTGGGGCATAAATATTTACTATCGTTATGTCTTCCTGATTTATGCTTCCCTTAAGCAGTATGAAATGTCCTTCTTTATCCCTTCTGACTAAATCTGGCTTGAAGTCCACTTTATCTGATATAAGGATGGAAACCCCCGCTTTTTTACTGAGTCCATGTGCGTGGTAGGTTTTTTCCCATTCTTTCACCTTTAGTCTGTGGATGTCTTTTTCTATGAGATGAGTCTCTTGCAGGCAGCATATTGTTGGGTCTTTCTTTTTAATCCATTCTGACAATCTATGTCTTTTGATTGATGAGTTTAGGCCATTAACATTCATGGTTATTGTTGAGAAATAATTTGTATTCCCAGTCATTTGGCTTATTTTTGGTTTTTAAGTTGGCTTGGTTTCTCCTTTGAGTGGTTTTTCTCTAAGGTAGTTCCTCCCTTTGCTGACCTCCATTGTTGTTTTTCATTTCCGCCTCATGGAATATTTTGTTGAGAACATTCTGTAGTGCAGGCTTTGTATTTGTAAATTCTTTTAACTTTTGTTTATCATGGAAGGATTTTATTTCATCTTCAAATCTGAAGGTTAGTTTTGCTGGGTATAGGATTCTTGGTTGGCAACCATGTTCTTTCGGAGCTTGAAATATGTTAGTCCAGGCCCTTCTAGCTTTTAGAGTCTGGGTTGAGAAGTCGGCTGCTATCCGTATTGGTCTCCCCCTATATGTAATCTGATGCTTTTCTCTCGCGGCCTTCAAAATCCTATCTTTATTTTGAATGTTAGGCATTTTCATTATAATGTGCCTTGGTGTGGATCTGTTGCGATTCTGTGCATTTTGGTGTTCTGTAAGCCTCTTGTATTTGATTTTCCATTTCATTCTTCAGGTTTGGGAAATTTTCTGATATTATTTCGTTGAATAGGTTGTTCATTCCTTTGGTTTGTATCTCTGTGCCTTCCTCAATCCCAATAATTCTTTAATTTGGTCTTTTCATGATGTCCCATAGTTCTTGGAGATTCTGTTCATGATTTCTTACCATCTTCTCTGTTTGGGCGACTTTATATTCAAGATTAAATATTTTGTCTTCATTGTCTGAGGTTCTGTCTTCCAAGTGGTCTAGTCTGTCGGTGATGCTTTCCATTGAGTTTTTTATTTGGTTTATTGTCTCCTTCATTTCAAGGATTTCCGTTTTTTTTGTTTGTTTGTTTGTTTTTTTTGAGAATCTCTATCTCTTTTTTGAAATGATCTTTCGCTTCCTGCAGGTGCTCTTTCAGCTTATTGGTATTATCATTCATTGCCTGCATTTGCTCTCTTATCTCATTCTTTGCTTCGCGAATCATCTTAATCATGCATAATCTGAAGTCCTTTTCTGACATTTCTTCTAACATACTGTCATTGGATTCTATTAATATAGAATCTAGATTTGTTTGGATCATTTTCTTCCCTTGTTTTTTCATGTTGTTCATGTATCTTCCCCTCTAGCAGTGCAGATCTGGGGTATTGCAGATTTCCCCCTATAGGCTTATAGTGGCCCTATAGGTTTCCAAAACCCTTTCTTTAAGGGGAGATCAATATTAGCAGTGCCCAAATCAGACACTATGCAATCCTAGAACAAATAGCCCCTATGGGGACAATAACAAAATTGTCATAATAAACAAAATGAGTTCAAATGTTATCTTCGGTAAAACAAACAGGTTTGCAGTAAGGTCTGCAGTTTCTAATGGAGGACAAAGAGGATGCAGAGGGATGTAGAATATGGCTGTTAATGGGATAAGAAAAGAATATACAGAAGTTCTAGAAAATAGAAAGGGTGAGAGTGTAATAAAAAGAAATCGGATGTTAGCATGCAAAAAAGGGAGAAAGAGACTTTGAGGGAACAGGTAAACAAAAGGAAAAGAAAGCAAGAAAGTAAAGAAATAAAAACTTAATTTTTTTAAAAAAGGAGAAAAAAGAAAATCTACTGTATAACAGTCATATACTAATGAAACCTCCCAGTGTTCAGTAGCCTGATGTATGAGAGGTACCTGACAATGAGCTTCAAGCCTCCAGCAGGTGTCTCAGGATGGGATTTGCCCCACCGGAAGATCGGAGCTCTGGCTTCCAGGATTATCCAAGATGGCCGCTCTGGCTTCGAAATGTGTTGGCAAATGGGGAGCTGCAGCTCAGGGGTGGACTGGGTCAGCTGGAGGTCCTGGAGACGGGATGCAGTTGGTCCGGCAGGGGTCCTGGGGGTCCACTGTGTTTGGTGTAGTTGTGGGATCCTGGAGGCCGGGTGCAATCAGTCGGTCTGGGTTCCCAGTGATAGGGCTCAGTCAGTTGGTCTGGGGGTCCTGGCAGCAGGGAGCAGTCAGTTGATGTGAGGGCCCCAGAGGCAGGGAGTGGTCGGTTGGGCTAAGGGATCCTGGAGATGGGGTTCAGTCAGTCCGGCCAGGGGTCCTGCGGGGCCTGGCTGTTGTCTCAAAATGGCGGCAGCCACATGTAATCAAACCTGCAGGTACTGTGACAGTGAACTTCCAGGCGACAGCAGGCAGGTGGTGCTCCACTGGCGGTCTGCGATCAGTCTGCTGGCAGCTGTCGGACGATCGGGAGGTGAACCTCGAGCGTTGGGTGATGGATAGGGGTAAGGTAGGTGATGGACAGGCGAGAGGCAGGCAAATGGCGGATGATAGACGCCTGACAGTGAGCCCCACTGTCTAAACTAATGGAGACTTGTCAGAGGGACTCTTGAGAGAGCAAGAACTCATCACATACAAATAACTGTTATGTTCTGTTCCCCCTGAGGACAGGTTTTTGAAGTGGAGGTGAGGGGTGGTGGTAAGGAACTTATCTAAAGTTTCTCATTTCTTTACAATGAACATGTTTTATTTCTATAGTAAGCAAAACAACTAATCCTAAACTTTAAAAATAAATAAATTCTTCTAACTCATAACGTTCCAATGTATAAGATCACTTGGATGGAAGTGCTAATGAAAGGAAGTTGAAAAAATGCAAACATAGTTTAAGGTAGATATGGCACACCTGTATTGTTAGTCACTCAGGAAGCTGAGACAGGATCACAAGTTTGAGGCCAGGCTGGGCAACTTAGAGAGACTATCTCAAAAAAAAAAAAAAAAAAAAAAAAAAATTGGAGATTGAACCCAGGGATGCTTTACCACTGAGCTATGTCCCTAGTCCTTTTTATTTTCTTATTTTGAGATAGGGTCCCACTAAGTTGCTAAGGATCTCACTAAATTGCCAAGACTGGCAGACTGGCCTCAAACTTGCAATCCTCCTGCCTCAGCTTCCCAAGTTACCAGGATTACAGCATGTCCAGGTTCAAAACAGCATTTATAAAAAGAGCTGGGGAAGTAGCTCTGTGATAGAGCAAGGTCCCGATTAGATCCCCAGCACTTCAAATGACAAAAGTCCTCTTGCTGGGTGATGTCCTGGTTTATACCTGTCTCTCCCAGAGTAACTGTTAAAAATGCCCCTAAATGGATCATAAATTATATGATGACTATTGATACTATTGATTTAAAAAACAAACTACTGTTCCTATAGGACCACATGCTTATAAAATGTGTATGTGTGTGTGTGTGTGTGTGTGTGTGTGTGTGTGTGTGTGTGTGTGTTTGGGAGGGGGTACTTGGGTTTGAACTCAGGGATGCTCCACCACTGAACTACACCCTTTTAAAAAAAATTTCAGACAGGGTCTTGCTAATTTGCCAAGGCTAACCTTGAACTTATGATCCTCCTACCTCAGCCTCCCAGCATGTACTACCATGCCCAGTTGTAAAATGTATATCATTTTAAAGTTTTACCTTTAACTTCATTTTTATTATACATAAGATTTTCTTAAACTACAAAAAACTTGTTTTAGACATTTATCTCATTTTGATAAACAACTGTTATATGATAAAATCAAAGATGTTTTCATTAAGTAAAGAGTTTGATTATAAAATGTATACATTCAGGTACAGGGGCCCACACCTGTAATCCCAGAGACTTGGGAGGCTGAGACAGGAAGATCATAAGTTAAAAGCCAGCCTCAGCAACTTAGAAGGGCCTTAAGCAACTTAGTGAGACTCTGTCTCAAAATAGAAAATAAAAAAGGCTGGGTATCTGGTCAGTGGTTAAGTGCCCCTGGGTTCAATCCCCAGTACCAAAAAATTAAAAATTAAAGAAGTAAATAAAGTGAATTTTAAAAATCAAAACCTTTGAGACTATGTAAGTTCTTCGAGGGCAGGTATCTTTGTGTGTGTCAGGAAATTCTCACTATATTGCCCAGGCTGGCCTCAAATGATCCTCCTGCCTCAGCCTCCTGAGTAGCTGGGACTACAGGTACATGCCACTGTGCACAGCTTGAAAATTTCTTCCTATAGAAGTATTGCAGCTAGTAATTGATGAAATTACAGAATAAGATATTACTTTACAAATAATATTATTATTCTTTATAAAGGAATAAATCTAGGCAAAGTTCACCAAAGGCTTATAACAAAACAAAGAGGAAACAATGTCTCACAAAACAATCATGTGACACTACTTATTAAAAATAACAGTGCCCTAGGCCTCAAAAAAAAAAAAAAAAACTTAACCATTATCTGTTCAAACCTGTGGATTGAAATATCAACTTACAGGAAATAAAAGGAACTAAGGAACATGTCAAATGACACCATATGGATACAACTGGCAAAATTCAGATTGTAGGAAACTATCCAAAAATGACCTGTATTCTACAACAAAAAACTGTGGAGGCTAAGGGGTTGGGGAGCACATGAGACAGCTAGTATCTAAAGATACTTACAAATGCATTAACCAATCATTTTTCTTTGGACCCTAATTCAAACAGACTAAAGAAATAATTATGAGTGAAACTGAGAAACAGAAATACTGACTGAATATTTAATGATATTCAGAAAGTTTTCTAGTATAATAATAGTACTGAAGTTGCCTTCTTAAATTAAAAAACTTATATTTCTAAACAATATATGATGCCTGAAGTTGCTTCAAATTAGTTGGTGGGAGGGACAGGGTAAGGTAGGTAGTGTAGTGAATGTGGGTCCGTATGAACAAGACTGGCCCTATGTATTGATATGTTAAACTTGGGAAATGGGTACACTAAGTTCATACTTTTCATTTTACTTTTTTATATTTGAGAATTTCTATAATACAATAAGGGTTTTTTTTCCAAAAGCATTATTACTTCCTTTGAAAGATCAAAAATAATTTAGAAACCATAGGACACTATGACAATAGAGAAAAAAATAGCTACAATGAAACCTAAAGTAATTTTAAATGATTAAGGAATTACAGAGAAAGTTATAAGTGTAACAAACCTTCCATTAAATTTTCTCTTTATACAATTTATATTTCACATCTCATCACTTAAGATTAGATTCTAAATAGTAGCAACAATTATATCCCAGATGCTAATTATCTTTTAATTTTTCAGGGACAGACAATGAAATGGAACCAAACATTTGTCTTCATGTGGAATGTCCAGGTAAATCTGGCCATAGGCAGTTTTAGGTCTACACTGCTCCAGTGCACAGCCAGTTTGCCAGAGCTGGTGGTGAAGCTGCTTTTTCTCCAGCAGATACATTACACACCTTTGGCTCTCTAGGCCCAGTGAAGGGACAATTATCCAAAGTATCTATATGTTTAAGGGTGAGCAGAAGAACCACTCAGATGGTTCTCTAAATCTGCTGTACTATGAGTTAACAAGGATTCTCTTATTCAGTCAGTGTTGTATTGCTGTCACTTAACAGTATGATGATCTGGAAAACCAGACGGAAGCACAGCACATCAGCGTACCACTCCCATTGAATGGAAACCCACCTTCCTTCTCTGGTTTATTCCTTTCACTCTGAATCAACAAGTGCCGAGTATCTTCAGTTTTAAACTATACATTTGCATATTTTATTATTTCTAAAACAAGAATGCCACATACTTTTCTTCTGTTCTGAGAGATTATTGATTTTTAAGTTCTTATTTTATGATCAAATCTACAGAAGAACCAATGAAGCACAGTCTCTGAGGGAGGCTGCAGACCTCAGGTTCATTTCTGGCTACTCTCTTTCCTTTACCTCAATATTTAATGAGCCAATAAGCTAAGCTTCATTTCTTGAAATTATCCTGTTCTTCCTATTTCAATTACTAACATGAGCCCCAGTTCAGGCCCTCATCATCTCCTACCCACACTATTGTAATAGTCTTTCTGCCTCCCTCTTTCAAACCACCCTACACAGAGATCTTCAGAATTTGGATCATGTACTCCCTAGCTACAAAACCTTCAGTGGTTTCTAAAGCAATGAAATAAAGTACAATTTAGCAAGGCATTCAAAAGCCTCTACCACCTGAGCCCAACCTCTTCAATCTTGGTTCCCAAAGCTGTCCTATCCTTCTCACCTAATATCCTCATGCTATTTATGCAATTTCTCATGCATACCTTGACACTTTCCACTTCTAAAATTTTGTCATTCTTTCTTCTACCTAAAATACCTTCCAAAGCCCCTGCCACTATAATAAAATCCTAGTCATCCTTTAAGAACTAGTTCCAATGCACCTTTTTCTTGCAGCCTTGCATGACTGCCTGCACAGAAGGGATTTCCCCTCCTAAACTTCCTTTTTGTTGTTGTTGTTGGTACTGGGGCTTGAACCAAGGGGCACTAAATTGCTAAGGCTAGCCTTTGAAGTGATCCTCATGCCTCAGCCCCCAAGTTGCTGGGATTACAGGTGTGCGCCACAATACACAGCACCCCTCCTAAACTTCTGTGACACAGAACTATCATCTAACACACAACATCCTGAATTGTACTTGTTTTTCTACAAATAGTATTTCTCCCACTACAGGCTCTTTGAGAGAAAGAAAAGAAATTTATACTTTTTCATTACACCTAAAGCAACACTCTGCCCAGAGGCACTCACAAAACACACATGCAAAAGTCAGGACCAGGACCACTTTACTTATTAGCTCATTAGTTTAACTGACATACAGGTCATGCCATGGTCTGCCCTCCTCTTTGCCTCTGCAAAAGGAAGATATAATCCAGATCTAGTGTGTATTTTCTCACGAAACTGCCAAGTTACTGCTATGTATTTTTGCTTCCTGGAATACATAAAAGGATTTTTTTGGTTTAAAAAAAGTGGTATGCTAATAAAGAAATACTTAGGAGTTCCCTTTAAGCTAGAAGGAAAAGTGATTTTTAAAAATGCCAATTCCTGCTGGGTGTGGTAGCAAAAGCCTATAATCCAAGCAACGGCTCAGTGGTTAATTGACCCTATGTTCAATCCCTGGCACCAAAAAAAAAAAAAAAAGCCAATTCTCTCCTTCCCTGCCATAAACTAAACTAGGAATGACTTAAATTAATATAGTGAGCGTGGGTTATGATTTGCCTGGGAAAATTCCTCACATTAGGAAATGTGGAGTGAGCCATGCATGGTGGTACAAGCCTGTAATCCTAGTAACTCGACAGGGTGAGGGAGGAGGATCTCAAGTTCAAAGCTACCCTCCGCAACTTAGTAAGACCCTGTCTCAAAATAAAAAATAAAAAGGTTGTGGATGTGGCTCAATGGTTTAGTGACCAAGTTCAATCCTTGCTATCAAAAAAAAGTAAAAGTATGGAGTGCAAGGTACCAGTTACTACTACCCTATCTACAATGGCACACTGCCTCAAAGCCAGCAACTTTTTCTCCTTCAAGAACCACAAAGGTTGTTTTTGTGTAGTACTAGGGACGTTGTACTGCTTAACCTACATCCCCCTGCATTTTTTTTTTTTCCAGTGATGGGGAGTGGGTACAGGGGATTAAACTCAGGGGTCCTCAACTACTGAGCCACATCCCCAGCCCTGTTTTGTATTTTATTTAGAGAAAGGTCTCACTGAGTTGCTTAGCACCTCGCTTTTGCTGAGGCTGGTTTTGAACTCGAGATCCTCCCATCTCACCTGCCCCAGCCACTGGGATTACAGGTATGTGCCACCACCTGGTCCCCCCGCCATCTTTATTTTTTATTTTGAGGTAGGGTCTTACTAAATTGCCCAGGCTGGACTTTGCCAAGGTTAGCCTTGAACTTGTGGTCCTCCTGCTTTGACCCCCTGAATGGGTGAGACTACAAGCTGTGGGGAAATTAACAGTGAAACCATCCTGCATAAGACACTCTTCACTAGCACTCTCACAGTAGTGGGCTATTTTCCATGTGCTTCTGGAGATGGGGGCTTGTAACTACTTTAAAAAGAGTACAACTGTGCAAGAACCACACTCATAGATGTTATAAATCTCGCTTTTACAAAAAACACAAAAAGGGTAGGAAAAGCGCCTCAGCCCTACCTTAAAATGGCCTTGGGCAGAACTGTCTGTGAATGTCAAAAGATAATTTTCAAAGATATTAATGTCAAAGATAACTTACATTTGTTTAAACAAGTACAGAGATCCAGATATATTATATATAGTGCAAACATATGTATGGTATATATTATGACTAAAATTAATTTATGCCTTGTCATCTGGTCCCTGTGGTGGCAGGCTGAGCTGAAAGACTTTGCTGGGCCAGACACTCCGAGAAAAAATTATTGTCAAGGCTTCAGCTACCACCAAGATATCTATGATTCACTACCCCTGTCTCCATATACTGGACATCATTTTTGAACACTAAACTATATTTGTGAATGCCTTCTGGACATCTCTTCCAAATATCAGCAAACTCACTTTAACCGAAGTTGTAACAGTACCACCCCTTTACAACTCCCATCTTCAAAACAAACAAAAACCCTGCTCTTTCTGAATTCTTAATATAGTCTTTTAAAATTAGCATAGCCTTTCAAGAATGGAGGAAGGAGGGACTGTATAGAGGGAAAAGAGGGGTGAGAGGGGTGGGAGGGGTGGGTGGGAAGGAAAAAATAACAGAATGAATCAAACAACATTACCCTATGTAAATTTATGAGTACACAAATGGTATGCTGTTACTCCATGTACAAACAGAAACATGTACCCCATTTGTTTACAATAAAAATAAATTTTAAAAAAAACTGCTAAAAAAATTAGCATAGCCTTTATCCTATTGGTTATGAGATTTTTCTTCATTTTTAACATCCAACATCACCGAGCCTTATTAACTTCATCTTGTAAATATGACTACAATTTGTTCTCTTATTCCTGCTATTATGACTTTTATTCTGGTCTGCTTATTTTCTGGCCCAGATAGCTTACCTTTAGAACTGTCAGAAGACCACTGCTATCAGCCTCCTAGGGCCCTTGTTAGAACTAGACTGTTTGCCACAGACAGATCTGTGTGGAAAGGCCCAGAGTATGTAATTTAATGGGGTCTCCAGGTAATTTCTGAGGTTGAGAACCTATCCTGTCTTCTGTCTTCCTTTGGTACCTCCACCTAGGAAGTCTCTTTTCTTGTGGGGACCCCAGGAGGGTGGAAAGATTTGCCACAGAAAGGGCTAGCTGACAGCCTTGTAGAAAGCTATCAATTATGAGACTTTTAAATCCACAAGTTTTAAATAATAAATATTTCTTCCCCAAAACACATTATAATTTTACCATCTTAAATTGCATCTGGCATATAGTGCTGTCAGTAAAGAATCGAGTTTGTTCTTTAAACAAACCCAAAACCTGTTTAAAAATAAAATTTAATCTATAAAAAAAATTAATTTACGAACAGGAATTGAAGCTTAAGTATTGAGTTTAAAAGCTTAATTTGTTTCCAAATAGAATAAGGATATTTGTTGAAGACTAATGAAATCTGATAACTCTGAAGTCTAGTTAAGAGTAGTATGTCAATGTAGGTTTCTTAGTTCTGAGAAACACAATGGTTATGAAATACTTTATCAACAGGGAAACGGTATAAGGTTACCCTCTGAAACTTTTCTATAAATCTAAAATTATTGAAAAAACATTTTAAAAGAGAATTTACAGTAATACTATAACTGAGTCTTAATCACTTTTAAAAGATTTTCTCTGAATTAAAAAAAATTAGGTTGCTTTATCACTTTTTCCCAAAAGTGAGATTTGGTTTTTAATATGTTTTTTAAGCTTTGATATTTTTAAGCAATGTCAGGTTTACTTGGTAAAGACTATCAATTAGCAAGTGGGCTTGGTTTTTTACCAGAATCCATGTACAAACATGTGTAAATATGTCTTATGGCATAAATCCCAAATTGACAAAGGCCAAGATAGCCTGACTGTGACATAACTGGCATGGCCAGCTATGGCTCAGACACTATGTGACTACAGAACCACCTGCCTGAGAGCTGTTCAGTGCTATTTTCCTACCTGTAAGGTATGTATACTTTAGGACCCAGCCATGGAATTATAGTTATAACTAATTTGCCATTAGGAGTATATAAAAATGTGTATATGAGGACATTTATTATAGCATTATCTATTATAACAAAAAAAAAACAGAAACGAAAAATGGCCATATAGACATAGGCATACTATGAAACCATCTGAATTATGATATAGATTTATATTAACTGACACAGAAATATGTCCACATAGAAAAAAACATTAAAAGCTTAATTTGTTTCCAAATAGAAAAAGAATATTTGTGAAGACTAATGAAATCTGGTAACTCTCAATGGCACCATACAATCTCAATATGCAAAAACCATGAACATACTCATGCCCACATGCACTCACTGAGAGATGTCTCAGAAGAGATGTAAAGGTGAGGGGGGGATACATTTTTCATATTTTTCTATATTCCTTAGTTTTTAAATATGTATTTATAATCTTTCAGAAAAACAAGAATGCTATTAATTCTTAATGCTATATAGAAACAATCTGTTTAACACCCAAATAAGACATTAAGGACAGTAACTGTATAATTTTTTAAAAAGTGATTCTTATTAATAACAAATAGCAAAATATTTTTTATTAAACTCACTGTAAAATTTAACCCTAGAAAGATAAGAAATATAAAAATATCAGGCACCAGTCAAAACACTCTATGGTTGTCAATGTGAACAGAAACATTAGCTATGTAATTTCAGCTTAAAGATATATACAATCACAGTTTTATTTTAACTCCAAAGGACAAACCATAGATATGTATTGGGTTATTTCATATGAATTCCATTTATAAATACATATACTGCTGATAATCTTTGTACTTTAACTGAAAAGATAAGTCAATAAACTTTTTTGAATAAATAAACACAAATTTCTCCTCCTCTTACCAAGGATTCTTTCTGTATCAATGAATTTGGGAGCTGAGAAAACTCATAAAACATTCAATATAACCCTATTACATAAAAGACAAGGTCATGAGAGCCTCATCAAAGCTAAGACTCCTCTAATGGCAGAACTGGGCCTAAGTCCCCAGATTTTGATCAAAAGTTCAAAATGAATTATTCCTCTATGCTTATCAGAATGGCCAAAAATAAAATATTAACAATGTTACGTGCTGACAAAGATGTGGAATGACTAGAACTTTCTTTTTTTTTTTTGGTACTGGGGATTGAACCCAGAGGCACTCCACTACTGTGCCACATCCCCAACAGGGTCTCACTAAGTTGCTGAGCCTTGAACTTGTGATCTCCTGCTTCAGCCTCCAAGTCACTGGGATTATAGGCCCAGCAACTGGAACTTTCCATATCTCTGGTGGGGATGCAAAACAGCATACCCACTGGAAAACAGTTTGGCAGTATTTTATGAAGTTAAACATACATACCACATGATCTGGCAATCTTACCCTTAGGTATTTACACTCAAGAAATGAAAACATATTCACCCCAACACCTGCCTGTGAATGTTTATAATAAGTTTGTTCATAATTATCAAAAACTGGAACCAATCCAAATGTCCTTCAAATGGTGACTGATAACAATTAGTGATACACTCATATTATGAAATACTATTTGGTCATAAAAAGGAAAAAAAGGTACATATAAAACTTGGATAAACCTCAAAGGCATTATTTTTAGTGAAAGAAGACAGCCTTTAAAGGTTACATACTTATTCTATTTATATAACATTCTCAAAAAGACAAGACAATAGTGATAATACCTCAATGTTTGCAGGGTAGGGGGCAAAAGAATAGCACAAGGGAATTCGGGGGGTGATGGAGCTTTCCTATATGGTAGTGATTACACAAATCTACACATACACTAACGTTCACAGCATATATGTACACAAAAATGTCAATTTACTATACATTTAAAAAGTATATAAATTATTCATTTATATTCAATTATATATTTAAAATGTATATCAGTTATTCAATCTCTGGTTTCTAAAACCAGAAGTATTTATGGATTTTAAATTCTTCTCTTTAATTTTTCAATTATTAAAATAAAATGTTTTAATGGGTCTTTTCTTTAAAAATCTCAGTACCAGGCTGGGGATATAGCTCAGTTGGTACAGTGCTTGCCCTAAGCCCTGGGTTCAATCTCCAGCACCATAAAAAAGTTAAAAAAATAAAAATAAAAATAATAATATCAGTACCAAGAAAAGGACACTCAACTTGGGAAATTAACTTTACCTCACTTTGTCTCTATTTTCCTATTGGCAAAATGGGGGGAAAAATAATACCTACCATCTCAAAGGGTTTTAAGAAGAATGAACAGTAAATACTATGTAAAGTTTTGTTAAACAGACATATTCATACACAGAGTATAAAATACTTCAGGTATAGAAATCAGAAACTCAGAAATTTTGTCCTTCTGGAATATCAAGTCCTGTTCATTGCCCCCCCTTTTTTTGGGGGGTATTGGAAATTAAACCCGGAGGCACTCTACCATTGAGCTACATCTTCAGCACCTTTTTTTTTTTTTTTTTTTTTTTTTCCCAAGACAGGGTCTCGGTTGCTATTCTACAGAGTTTAAAGAAAATCTTTCTACATATTCATTAGTTCGCTCAGTTTTACTTAATATAATGAACAGTAGACAGTGTATGTATGTATCTGTGCATGGGCAGTGTGTGTGTGTTTAGCAATGATAGGTGTACTATCTCTGAGAAGACTATAGCTTCAAATTCTGGGCAAAATGGGATCCAACCTAAACCCTTTCCAGATTTTCAGGTTTTTAAAGAACTACTCCTCTACATGGAATAGGCCATAAATATGTATCACCCCCATGCACCCTTTTTAATCCAATAAGCATTTGTTCACATCTACTTCAAGATACTTTTTAAAAAACACTATGTAAAGCCATGTTTTTTCAAACTGCCTGTCCCATCCAATTTTTCAAAATTAAACCCAACTAAATAAAAAACTACCAGACTTCTTCACAGATAGTAAGGGTAAGTACTGTGGCACAAAGTTCAGGTGTGGGTGTAAATCTGAGTGAATAGTGTGTATGTGTGCTCTGATTCTTTTTATAGATATGGTCCAAAAGTTTGAGGAATACTGTTAGATAGAATTAAATACATATCAGTTCTAGATTTGGAATAGCCCAAGCCTACAACAGTTAGTTTCTGTGGACAGGTTTCTTAGTACTCAGTGTACCACCTGGTCTTGGAGACCTATGTCATCTTCAAAGAAATAAAAAAATATCTAACTTTCCACATGAGGTGATAAAAGGACGTAGGAGAGACTGAAAAGCAGAATAAACCATCTCCTGGATATGGATTATCACATCTGACAAGTTGGAATAGATGCACAGGTGCTTAGTTCTTTACCACACTCTTACAGGAAGAACTTTGCCATTTAAAATAAGGTCTTTTCTTTCTACTATGTATGAATTTTTTAATATTTCATTTTAACATTTTCTCCCTTGGCAATTTTTCTCTCCAGTTCTGGGGACTGAACCCACAGCCTCACATCTGCTTCCAGAAGGCAATTTTTTTTAAAAACCTATCATATTATACATGATTTTTTGCGTGTGGTGCTGGGGGTACAATCCAAGGCCTCATACTTGCTAGGCAAGAGCTGTACCACCGAGCTACACCCCCAGTCCCTTAAATATGTTTTTTTAAGACTTAAAAGTCAAAAACAATAAAATATAATGTCAAAGAACCAACTATTTTCTCTTAGAGCAAACCTTTTTACATAACCTTTTATATAAAAGCTATATTCCAAGATAATCTAGTTTTACCTACTAGGAACTGTAAATAACCTTTTGTTTTGTTTTGTTTTTGTTTTTTTAAGATGACTGGTGCACTAAAACTTATACTGAAGTCTTCATAGTTAAAACTCTACTACTTGGGTTGGGGATGTAGCTCAGTTGGTAGTGTGCTTGCTTCATAAGCACTAGGCCCTGGGTTCAATCCCCAGCACCACAAAAAACACTAAACTCTACAACTATTTAGGAAATCTCCTAGCTTATTTCATCTCTAGACAAGAAAAATTAGATGAGTTTCATGTACTAAATCTAACAAACTCAATGCTAAAATTGTTAAACTGCCTAGTACTTAGTCACTAGTTACTTTGCAGCAGAATTTCTCAGCCTGGGCACTCTGGGTAATTCTTGATGGTGGGGGCTGTTCTGTGCGCTAGAGAATGCTCAGCAGTATTCTGCTCTCTACTCAGTATGACGATAGCATACCCTGCCCTAAGTGCTAATAACCAAAGAACCTCTCCAGACATTGCCAAGTGTCCCCTGGAGGCAAAATCACCTGTAGTTTCATACTTTAATCATTATTTCTATGTTTTTTCTTTTGGTGGTGGTGGCGGTGGTGGTGGTGTGACAACTGCAACTAAAGGAAAAAATTTTGATCAAATGCATTTTTTCCTTTTTATCCACCTTTCTGGGGTTTTTAGTTCGAATTAGTTTTACATAACAGAATGCATTTTGACACAGTGGACACAAATGGAGAATAAAATGCAGTTTTTTAAAAAAATATTTTTTAGTTGTAGATGGACATATCTTTACTTACTTATTTGTGTGTGTGTGTGCTGCTGAGGATCAAACCCAGTGCTGCACATGTGCAAGGCAAGCCCTCTACCACTGAGTTACAACCCCAGCCCTCAGATGCAGCTTTTAATAGGAACAATGATGCCTCCACAGTTATTAAGCTTCATGACTACATACAATTATATACCATTATATTTGCTTGACAAGTCTACCAAATCCTAAAATACTCAAAACAAGTTTAAAGTTTCTATATTTAAAGTATTTCATGTTGTGATTTGTTTAAAACTTTAAAAAAAAGTTTAAATATGTGTAGTTATAAAAATTATATTAAATAAAATAATTTAATAATTACCAGTGCAGGAAAGATTGTGATTTCATTATTATAAAATATAAGAAATACTTAGCAATTACACATCTTTTGGGCATTATAACTTTTTCTTTTCTCTTCTTTTCTTCTTTGAGACCAAGTCTTGAATTCCTGGGCTCAAGGGATCCTCCTGCCTCAGCTTACCTAGTAGCCGGGACTTCAGGTCTGTGCCCCGGTTCAGACGTTGCAACTATTTTAAAGATATTTTATATCATATTTAATCCCTTTTTATTTAAGGATAAAAGAATGTGGGTTATGCTTGGGTTGCACTGGGATTTCTCTTAATATTGTGAAAATCTAAGGTAGTCTTTAGGAACAGACACAAAAATAGTTGGAAGTTATTACAATTTTCCTATAAATCAGTTAAGGATATATTTTTAATTTAAATACTTAATAGGTATATATCCTGTTAAGTGAAAATGAATATATAGTGAACAGAGAAGCATTATTCATGATAGTCCTAAACCATAAACAACCCAAATTTCCATCAATAATAGAATAAACAAATAAATTATAGTACATGCATATAACAGTCTATTATTAGTTTCCGATGAAACTAATAATATTGGTTGTTTGGATGAAAATAAATTTGTAATATACTAGACAATATGAATGAGTCTCAAACATAAATTTGAGCTGACAAAGTCAGATACAAAAGAGTGTGTGCTGTATTCCTGCTTATATAATTACAAAAGAGATTGAGGATACACTGAGCCGTAGAGCACAAGCTTACTTGGGTCCCCAGCATTAAAATCACGAATTACCAAAAACAAGGTGAAACTACTTTATGATGATACAACTCAGGATACTAAAAGTTTTGGAAGAGCAGTAACTGGGAAAGGACATGAAAGGCTCTGGAACTTTGATGATCTGTTTCTTAGCTGGGCACAGTGGTGCACACTTGTAGTCTCAGCTACAGGGGAGGCCTGAGTCCAATAACTGTAGGCCAGTCTGGGCAACAGTGAAATCTCAAAAAAATCTGTTTCTTATTGTTGGTACTGATTATACAGAGAAAATTCACTAGACTGTAAATCTTTGATGCCCCTACTTTTCTGGTATAGTGTGATTAAAATTTCATTAAAAAGATATATATGTGTGTGTACACACACACACACACACACACACACACACACACACACACAGTGAAGCATCTGACTCCAACCAGGGTTCCTTAATTAAACTTGCAACAGAACCTGGTATTATCAGTGTCTTATAAAACTAGTAAGTTTCTTAGAATTATTTTATGATATACAGGAAAATCTTCAAATATATTCACTCTCCCATAGAACAAACAGTGGCACACTCTACACTGTTCTGTGCCTTTTTTTTTTCATGAACACTATAGAGATTTTTCCATAATAATGTACAGTGTCCTCATTCTTTTTTGCAGCTGTGCAATATTCACCCTATTATTTCAATATATACTAATTTAATTCTATGCTGATAGACATTTAAGCTCTTTCCAAACTTTTAATTTTGATTTATATAACTTTGTATATTAGAAAGAAAAATGTGGGGGGGGGGGTGCTAGAGATGTAGCTCATTGGTGGAGTGCTTCCCTATCATGCATAATACCGAGTTCAATCCTTAGCACCACAAACAAAACAGAGAAAAATGTGGGGTTCTCTACAATGTAGAACTTTCAGGAAAGGTAATTTCAAACTCCAGTTCTCATAGTATAGTAATACAGAAAAGTCCCTGGTAATTTCAGTCATTTTTTCAAAATGTTTCAAAGCAAACATAGATTTATCCATACAATCAAGATCATAAGCACTTCTCTCCAGCAAAAACAAAATAAGACAAAAAAAAATCCAAAGTTACCATCTGTTTCAATGTTCATAAGTCATTGATATTACCTTATTTTATTTTATACATATTTCTTTTTACTTGTCAAAGGACATTTATTTTATTTATTTATTTTTATGCAGTGCTGAGAATCCAACCCAGTACCTCACGCATGCTAGGCAAGTACTCTACCACTGAGCTATGACCCCAACCCTGATATTACTTTAAATACATTAAAATGACACATTCGAAAAGGTGAAAAACACTCACAAGGTCCTAGAGTTTTAAGTTTTCTCATTTTGTATAAGTAAAAAGTTATGCTCCACTGAATCCCAAAAAAAGGAATACAAATTCCAAAGCTGCAAAATATGAATGTTATATTTTGCACTAGCATAGAAGTCATTCTTTTCTATCTCTTCTACCCTAACAATCCGTTCTTGTCACACATTCATTGGTTTATCAAAAAAAAAAAAAAAAAAAAAAGACAAGGCATCCAGCCATCCCAAGTTTAGAAGAAAAAGCATCCCCCCTAAAAAAAAAGTTTACTCAGCAAAATGTTTTATAATTAAAGAAAAAAATATGTAATCCAATCATCCAAATTTTGTTTATTCATTCTGGGCTACTGTGTTATTACTGTATATTCTGATCAAGATTAAGCTTTTGAGTGTACTGCAAATACTAAGGTAAGTTAAAGACCATTGTTTGCCAATCTTTTTTTTTATCAGTAATCCAATACTAGCAACTAATTCCACTGATAGGCAAGCCCCTAGGTAGCTCAATAATAAAAGAAAATGAGGATTAGCAGATTCCCTTAAAATAAATCCTAAGGCATTTCTGATGTGTCTACCTTATCTGAAGTCTTTAGGTAACTCTTGTGGGGTCACAGACTTATCACAATACTGAAAAAATTATAGAATAATTTAATTCTATAACAACCAAAGAAATTCTATTTTTAAAGTTATATGCACTAAACAATATTCATTGAATGCACTTTTCAAAGTAGTCTTTTAAACAATGTTTTAAAAAGGAAAAAGGGAATGTCTTATTACCTAAAACTGTCTTTAGACTCAAAAGTAGTGGCTACACATACTATAGGCGTAAAGCACAGTCAATAAAATCTGACAGTCAATACCTTTCTTTCTTTCCTTCCCCCACCAAAGCAAAAATGCACAAAGCACTCAAACCTGTAGCCCAAATAACAGCTTATGATCAAAACCTCAAAAGAGCAATGGGAATTCAATGAGAAAATGTTTGTAAGTATTTTTAATAATCAAACATAATTGCCACATAAACAGATTAACTAAAACAAGCAACTTATGTCTTCACTGAGTCCACTAAGCACTTCATGGGTTGCGTTAACCATGAAAATTTACCCTAGATTTTGCATGTGATTCAACTCTGGACATAAAACTCACTGAGCTACATTAATGTCCTACAACATTCCTTTTACCACATAAGCTCTGAATAGGCTTAAAATAAGTATAGCCGGTGAACACTGTAGAATTTGCAGGTAGGTTTTATTGTCTCTACCAAATTCAACCATCCATAGAGTAAGAAATCAAAGTTCCAAAAAACACATTACACCTGCAAGACTTAGTATGCTCCAAGTCCAATATTTACAATTTTTTCATCCCAAATTTGCACAAATGAAAGAATGCCAAATCATAGCACCGGACCTCTAAATCTTGTCTTAATCCAAAATGATCTGTAGTTTCACTCTGATGTGTCTGTATTCTACCATTTATTGAGTTCCTAATACATACATACACCAGGAACTGTACTAGGAGATTACAAACATTTATCTCAAGTCCTCATAACAAATTTCATTCTGCTGATGAGACACTGAGGTAAGAAAAGTCAAGGTATTTGTTCAATGCCATAAAGCCTGTAAATGGTGTAGGTGGAACTGAAAGCTAGTTCTACCTGGCTCCAAAGAATCATCTCCTTTTAGCTAATGTCACTAACCACAACACCGGTGTAGCCTCTATCAAAGCTAATTCATGTGATAACCATCTAAAATGATGACGATAGCTACCTAAAATGGTAGCACAAGACCCACAAGTTACCAAAGAAGAGGTGCAGTTACCTACTTCAGAATAACTAGTTCAAAAGGATATGATTCAAATTATAAGACAATTCACTTCTTTTTGGGGGAGAATGTGAGGGGACATCTCTCAACTGACTTTACAACAAGGGAAATGAAACTCCAGAATATATTCGCATTTTTTGAAAAATTATCTAAAATCCTTGAGAAAAGTGTTTAACAGTTCACATTATAGATTACTTTCTTTGAGAGGCTTTAGCCATTCAAAAATAAAATCACATCAGTAGTATTACTAATCAATTTTTTTTCCCTGCAGACTTGAAAAGTATTTTCTTACCACACCACAGCGTACTTCCCATACTTAAAGCAGAAATGGAAACAGCTCTGGGTGTCACGAATCAGATCTTGAGGCCAAAGTTGCAAAGAGTAGGGGCCATTTCCCCTGAGTAAGAGCTGCTGGTCTGAAACCTCCTAAGGGAAGGGTGTCTGAAGAGGAGTGCTGGAGAAACTGAAGCAAGCTGCCTGTATTAATGAGGGTGAACTGCTGGCACCACTACTTCTTAAGTGTCTCACTGCTATGCAATTGTTTTCCAGCTTCCAAGCCCTGAAGCTGGCAGGGAGAGAATGCTGTTCTCACAGCCACATGCGTTATATGATCAGCTGCTATATGGGTGTTTAACTAGGTAAATGACTGGTTAGAAGAGGGTCTCCAAAACTAAACCAAGGAACTACATGTTCCCTGAGATTTGAATAATCTGTCTCTATACTACTGACAAAGAAAAATAATACATTTGTAACTTTGAAATGGTTTGGGTTTAGGATAGGCAAATAATTTCTGATAGTAAAACTTCAGGTGTGACATGAACAAAAAATAAATGTAACCTGTAATATAAGCCACTTCAAGCGTGTACATTAGGTAATAAAATGCAAACATGCAACCTCAGCATGTTTTCAAATTTCATAGGATATACTTCATAATTATTGGAATAAATGCTATTCTTCAGCTGTGTGAACTGGTTCTATGCAAGATTCTAAGCCTACCTTGCCTTCCAAAGTGCCAGTTAATACCATGAATTCCTTAGCATCTCAGGACCCCAAAAGATGCAAAAAGAAAAAAGAAGATCTAAATAGATTCCTTAAAATGAAAATTACTGTCAAAATTACCAACTCCTAGAGAGCTGGGGACTGTGTTTATTTAATACCACTGCCCATCATAACACTATCACAAGCTGGAATAAATGTCTATTGATATTAGTAAAGAAAGCTGAGTGCAGAGTAATTTAAGCAAAATAACTGATATTTACAATCTGCTTATTGATAGAATGGTGCAAAGTTCATCCTTAGCTCTAGGTTTCCTTAACTACAATTAAAATCCTCCCCTTAAAACAAAATTTTTAAATGGATGATTTTGATCACACCATTACCTTTAATAGACATGAAATCATATTTAACAAAGTTGAAAAAAATCCTCATCATAGAGCAGGTGCTTTATTATGGGTATGACAAAGCCTCCTTTTAAGAGATCAGATCAACTTTAGCCAAAACAAAAAGATTCCATGCAGACATTATTAACAGACCACAGACTTCACTTTTGAAATCTACTACATTTAGAATGTGATGTCAGGAACATACAGTATCAATTGGTCACATTCAAACAAATTATTTTGACTCTAGTTTTAACTTTTTCTAAAAGACTCACATACATTAATGGGAAGACAGGGACGCGATATTTTACAAATACCTAACTCACTATAACCAAAGAACAAAACACAAGGTTACATACATATGCTTGTTGCTGTTTACTGCTCAGGACCAAAGTAACTAATCCTTGTAAGAAAAACAAAACACAAAATTCAAGTTCCTTTCACTTTTGTATAATACGGATCTTAATCTGAGGTCCCAGGAACAGCTTCAAGATGACTATAATGACATACAAAATGTTGTGTCTATTCCACTGAGATAGTGGCCTTAAAGGTTTCCATGACCCCAAAGAAAGGTTAGGAATCACGGAAGGAAACATTTCCAGAGCCACTAAAACTTAGCAGTGAACATTTTAAGCAAAATTATACTAAAGACAGTATCTATCCAAATACATGTGCATAGTGGTGACACAATTAACTAAGTTACCTGCCAGTGCTGACACACCACTCACACAAGAGCCCAATTCGGTACATTGCCTGCCTTCAGCACCTATACCACATATCCCAGTAAAAGCAGCTTTCCTTCCCTAAACATACACATGTTGTCAACAAAGCATGTGCTAGTTGCCATTCCCAGAACAATACCAGCCTGGCCATCCTCTGGAAAAACAGAGATCTTCATCCCAAAATATCATCCCACTTTTATACTATGCCTTGACCATGGATGTTAAACATTACAACAAAAAGGATGAAATTCCCACGGTACCATATGTATCGCATTAACTGGGGGGAAAGCATCACTCAGGTGTTGCTGTGGGTCCGCTGGAGATGTATACAAGGAAAATACTATAACGATGCTTGAACACTGGGACAATCTGGGGACAATCAAAGACAGACAAATGCAAGAACGTCCTGTAACAAGATTGTGGAAAGCACCCTCCTCCAAAGGCGAAGGCACATTCCTTTGATTGGCACAAGCCATTCTGACAATGGATCCGCGATGACAGGGTCTGCTCAGCAATCAGGAAGTGTGCGTGTGTGAGTATGTGTGTGAGTATGTGTGTGGGGGTGGGTGGGTGGGATTCGTTAGATGTGATCAAAGACTGGTCCACTTCAAAGAAGAGTATATGGGATCTTAAATCCTGAAGATAAGACTTCGAGGCGAGAGAGGGCAGTTATCATTTGTACAGAAGGCATCCCTCGACAATGAACACGTTACGTGGAGAAGTAACGGGGGTGTCACTACCTTTGGTGTCTCCGACCTGAGACTCTTCAGTAGAGCCTGATTGGCGGGGAGGAGGAGGTGGGGGTGGAGAAAGGTCTGCATTACCCACTGGGGTGAGTGTGGGGCTGCTGGTGGCGGGTGTACATCAGATGCATGTTGTCCCCTGGTGGCACAATACTCTTGGGGGCTGAAGGTTTGGGCGCAGCCACAGGGCGGGGGAGGCAGTGAGTGCAAGCTCCCAGCTGCAGGGCAGGAGAACGCTCGCAAGAGAACCGGTGCAAACCTCCCCTCGGCCCGCTAACCCGTGCCACCCCAGCCTCCCCTCAGGCCTCGGGGCAAGCGGACTCGTTGCAATACTGCAGCCAAGCCCAGGTCCGTGAGGGAGGGGGCGAAAGGGCAGGAGCGGGGCGCCCCCAGCCCAAGCTCGGTGCCAGAGGAGCGCAGCGCCAGGGCCTCCCCGCCGGATGGGGGCTGCTCCGGCCTAGTGCACGCAGCTGCCTCGGCGCAGGGTTAGCCGGTCCCCAGAGCCCGGCCCGGCGCGGCGGGCGGCGGAGAGGAAGGGCTGCTGCCAGGGGCGCCGCCGCGACGGTGGCGAGTGCGCGGGGGAAGGGGCCCCTACTCACCCGGGCCGGCCGCCTCCGCCTCCGCCGCCTCGACCGCCGCCTCGGCGGTCCATCCCTGCGGCGGGGGGCCTGTAGCCGCGGCGCTCGAGTAACCACCGCCGGCGGGGCCGGCCCCTCCCCCCTGCTCAACGTCTGCGCTCAGGGCCGCTCCTCAGACCCGGCCTCGGCTGCCGCCGCCGCCGCCGCCGCCGCAGCGCTACGTGGCCGCCGCTCCGACGTCTCGCGACTCCCTTCCGAGCGCGCGAGGGCGAGCGGGGCCGGAGGGGCGGGCGGCGCGCGGGGCGGGCGACAGGGGAGGGGGTGTGCGTGTGTGGATGTGTGTGTGCGAGAGGGGGGGGCAGAGAGGGAAGCGAGAGCGCGCGCGCGTGCCCGAGGCCCCTGCGCTCGCCGGCCCCCCCGCCCGGCTGGGATCCCGATACCTCCCTCCGCCCGTCCCCCTCCCCCAGCATCCCGGCCGCGGGGAGCGGCAGTGCGCATGCGCAGCCCTAGGGCCAGCCCTGGCGCACCTTTTCTCCCTCCTGCCACATTGTGAGCGCTCAGCGGCGCAGATAACCGCCGACTATCTGCTCCACCCCCGCCCTCGCCCACTCCGCCCACTCCGAAGCGCCCAGGTAAAGGCGTGGGCTGCGCATGCGTGCTGGTCCCCGTGGCTCGGGGGGCGTGGTTGCTGAAAGGAAGCCAAAACGCAGAGTAGGAGAGAGCTGTGTGCAGGGAATGTGGGATTCCACGAAATTGGGATTAGGGAAAGGTAAAGTGAAATAAGAAAAGTGGGTCGAGTGGAAGTAAAAGAGCCTTTGGCTTATAGAATAAAGTTTTAAAACTCTTGGTTGCTGGCCTCATTACTGGAGGGCAGTTTAGTGACAGTACAGAAATAACAAGGGGAAAGATACAAGCAGTAGTGATCATTCATGAGACGACTGAGTTGGCTAATAAAAACTGAAGCAATTTAGAGATTGCCAGGGTGGTCAGAAAAACAGGTTTAGAGCTGCACTAGTCCTGTAGTCAGGAATAGGGAAAGCTGTGTGTGGTGGAGACCCAGAACTGCTGTAAGAAAGGAAATCTCCATTGTAAGTATTACAGCATTATGACTAATTAGCTATTAATCATTAATATAATTAATGGTACTATTAGCTAACAAGGTAACGTTTATCCAAGTTCAGAGCCAAGAGAGAGTGTCCATAATTGAAAGTGTCTAGGGTAAAGGGAGAGGAAATGATTTGGCAAAATGAAAGTCCAAGTTAGAAAAGACCCAGGGGAACAATCCCTGAGGTCAGGATGACCCTCTCCCACTGTAAATCAAAATTCCCTGAAGTTGTCCAGTCTTGTCTTAATTGAAATTCTTTCCATTATTTAAAGCACATGTTCTTACCTTAAAACTGACCTCAATAGCACATAAACATTTTCAATAGGGTTGCAGCTACTTTTCCCCCCCAAACAGAATGCCCCCCAAAATATATCCTGCAGGGAATAAAATGACCTGAGTTCAGACAAAGTCAAGGAAGAGACAAACTTTATAAATAAACGGATCCAAGATCTGACTCCATCCTTGGCCCCTTCCAAAAACAGATGCTTGGCTTTTATTACACTTGAACTCCAGACTCCAGGGATCATAGTTTTGGCAACTTTGGATCATGTTCTTCAGCAGTGAGTGTTTAGTGGAATAACACTAAAAATTATTTTTCATCAGGTAGCTAGAAAATCATCAGGTAGAACAGGAGGAACTAAGTGTAAGTAATAAAGGAGAGACTTAAATGCAATGTAAGAAAGAACTTGGTGTCTGTGGGGGCTGGTGAACCCAGAATGTTTGAGATGTCTACTTAGACACTTGATCCATTGCCCCTGCCACCCCACCACTCCCCCACCCACCCCACCCACCCCCCGTTGTCAGAGTATCCTGCTTGGAAGAGGGGTATGCAGAGTGATGACCAAATAACAAGGTGACCTTCCAAGTGCTATAACTCTCTGAAGGACTTCTAGCCATTACAATAGTAATAATATGACTTTGCATTTGAAGAGTGCTTTATGGCTTTTTGCAGGGAGGTTCTGTCTATCATTTCATCAGATCTCCTAACAATCCTGCAAGGCAGACAGGACAGGTATTATTTCCAATGAAGGAAATTCAGGCCAGGAATATTTTAATGGCTCAACCAAAGTCACCCAACCCAGTCAACAAGGGAGCCAGACCAGGCCCTGGGTTCCCTGATTCCCAATGTGGTGGTCTTTCAGAGGGTTTGATAAATTTCCACATCTTTTGGAGTGAAAACAGGTGTTCTTAGCAGATAATGAAAAATAACCTAATATTCAAATCTTCTGCATCTTCATTATTTAATTTTTTTCTCTTCCTTCCCTCTTTCTTGCCCCTGTAAAACTTTTGGCTGGTACTTTGGAAGGCTTTGGACCTCAGGGCTATCTAGCAAGGTCCCTTTCTAGAGATTCCCGGTTCCTCTGTTCTGTCTTTTCCATCCACCCACTCACCACAGGGAGGGGGCTGCCAACAGTGTTACTGATTCAGCAAATCACAGGAAGAGGGCTAGTTCCAGGGCATCCCTTGATGAGCTGTTGACACTGCAGCTTAGCATTGATTGCAGGCAACATTTAGCACCCATACCTGACTTTATTGGAATATCAGGCTTCTCTCTGGTTTCCTGGCTTTGGATAGTTCTTCACTAACTTTTTTCATTAATTTTTTGATTAAAAACATTGCATTGAAAAGTTGTGTATACTTTGAGAGTTCTTAAAATGTGCAATGTGCATACATGTAATTTCTTTCTTCTTTTTTTTTTTTTTGGTACTAGGGATTAAACTCAGGGGCACTCAACCACTGCACCACATCCCTAGCCCTATTTTTGGTGCTGTCTTAAGGGTTAAGAGACTTCATTCAGTTCTCCCAATAACCCTCTCTAGTGGCCCTTTTCAACCCCACTTGGAACCTGAGCATTAGGAAAGTACCTTGGTGTTTTTTTTTAATGTAAATATTGATAGACCTTTATTTTATTCATTTATTTACATGTGGTGCTGAGACTTGAACCTAGTACTAACACATGCTAGGCAAGTGCTCTACCACTGAGCCACAACCCCAACCCACATACATGTAATTTCAACAGTAGTAGAGATATCTGGCTCTTGTAAAGTGAACTGAATAAACTGATTTTGCATTTTTTCATTGCTGAGTTTCCAGAGCTATACCCTCATTGGAAAATAGTTCTTACCACCTGGGACAGTAACTCTGACTCTTTTTGCCTATCAATTACTACACCCCATCCTACAGTACCAACTTAGAGTCAGAGTCCTGGTCATGATCTTTGCTCAATCATTTCACCTTTTAGGCTTTTTAAAAAGAGGAGACTATGTGACCCTCTAGATCTGATACCTAGGATTTTACTCTAGAGAATGACTGTGTTCATTCATACATTGCAATTCCATTCTTTCCTAAGAATCACTATTCAGTAATCACCCCTAAGCCCTTTCCTACAGGAAACTGTCCCTTTTACAGAATAGATAAAGCTTTCCTAGATTCCCCCTTTTACTCACTTTTTTCTCGTATCTCTAAGTGATTATGTCCAGAGACAGCTCAGAAAGCTGAACTGGCTTGTCTTTTCAGCCTTAGAGTTTGTATGTGGAGGTGTACACTTGCATAGTGTATGTATATGCTCATTCTTCTCTGACTTTTTTTTTTTTTTTTTTTTTTTTTGCGGTAGTGGGGATTTGAACCCAGGGCCTTATACTTGCAAGGCAAGCACTCAACCAGCTGAGCTATATCCCCAGCCCTGTATATGCTCATTCTTGATGGGCCATGGCCCTGTGCACCATTTTTTCCTCTGTGCCCCTTCACCCCCCCACACCCACCCCAATGAATTTTAGTGAAAAGTTAAATTCCAGGATGGCCTAGAAGAATCAAAGAGAATGCACTAAATGCAGGATATATGAATACAGCCATAGAGATAAAGAGGCTATTGGAATAGCCAATGTCATGTAGGTGGAAAGTCTGGTTTTAGCTATAGCTTCCTTCGGCCTTAAAAATATCCCCTCCTGATAGCTGGCCACTGCAGCATAGTCTGGGATCATATCCTGCAGCTGTATTCTGTGTGCATCGATTTCTTCCTTTGAAACATCTCAGAATTTGAATTTTAATTACTCTGTGTCCTTACAATCAAAGTGTATTTTATAATTTTTTGAAAACCATGTTGACACTGGGTGCAGTGGCAGGCACCTGTAATCCCAGCAACTTGGAAGGATGAGGCAGGAGGATTGCAAGTTCAAAGCCAGCCTTAGTAACTTTGCAAGAGCCTGTCTCAAAGTTAAAGAAGAAAAGTAGGGGGTGGAGATGTAGCTCAGTGGTAAAGTGCCCTGGGGTTCAGTCTTCAGTTAACTCACTCTCCTCCCACCCCAACCCCCACACAAACTGTGACTATATCTACAAGTTTTTCTCCTGAGTTACTTAATTTAACCCTTCTCTCAACCCTGTAAGGTAGGAAGGACAGAAAATGTTGAGTTTTTTAGCAGTCAATAAAAATGTGACCCTGGGGCTTGGAATGCAGACCAGTTGTAGAGCATTTGCCAGGCCCTGGGTTCCATCCCCACAGGGCAAAAATAAATAAATAAATAAATAAATAAATCCTGATCTTAAAGGTCAGTGGCCAGGACCAAAACCTTGGTTTCCAAAGTCCAAGTCCAGAACTCCTCTATGACACTATACTTCAGCCCTTTGCTGGATACCATACAAAGCAAATTAAACAGACGTGGTCTCTGCCCTCTGAAAGTTTTGGACTCAAATGGACAACCCCTGTGCCGGCAAACATAAAAGGACAATGTGATTTACAGTCGAATCACACATGCCAATAAACAAATTAGTTAAATAGATAAGGTAAGGCATGTTTACCGGGTCTACTAATGTTCTTTTAATTCCAATCAAGTAGAAAGGACAGTGTTAATAAGAATATGGTTTGGGGCCAGTCCCATTCTGCCTGCTAGCTTTTGCATATGGAAAAATATTTGTAACTGCACTGTGAACTCATTTCCTTGTCTTTAATGTTGTATAAACCTTCCCTGAGCATCTACCAAACTAAGGGATCACAAGGTGAATGAAAGGCCATTAAGAAATCATCTCTGCCCTCCAGCAACACCTTCAGCCATTTCCCTAATTCAGACCACCGTGATAAAAGCGTCAGTTACCCTGCACTACCATCAATTCCACTGAGAAAAGAACAGATGAACTCAATACTCATCTTACCATTAGCAGACCTGGGAGTCATTCTTACTCATGTCAGGTAGCCAGTTAGGGGGACTTTTGAATTTGGGAGACAATGGTCCCGTCCTAGAGAAATGAGGCCACCCTCAGCCCACCTGTAATACCTTAGTTTCCTGGGTATCTAAGCAAAGGCAGAGAGGAACTCTGGGATTAGCAGATCTGAACTTGAGGGAAAGACTATCCTTCTATCTCTTTGTGAACTGTTGGCAGTCCAGTTCCCCCTTGAGGGTTCTGCTTCAGGGTCTGTCTATTGCAGCAAGATCCAAGGCAGTAAGGCCCAAGTCGTGTGTGAGTCTTCAAAGAAGCTCACAGATTCTTTTAGGCAGCACGCTTAATTGTTGTCTGTAATTGATGTGACATGTGCCCCAGAGGCACGCACTGAGGTCCAATTGAGATTTTTTTTTTTTAAAAAATGGAATTAATTAATTAAAGAGGGCAGCTGCACAGGGCCAGGAGTGAGTGCCAAACTCTGTAACTCTAAACCAGCCAACCCACCCAACCGGCCTCACCACCCGAGGAACAGCCTTTGAATTCTCATGGAGGTGGGATGGGAGACCTGGTGAAGCAGTGAGGGAAGTGGGGGCTGCCAGGAGAGAGGTAGGACTCGGGGGTCCCTCTCTTAGCTTTCACAACCCCCAAAAGGTTTGGCTTTTGGCAACTGTTTGGAGTAGGGGGAACTAGTTACCTGCAGAAAAGTGAAGGGAAGGTCAAGGGGAGGTCTGTACAGGTGGTAGGAAGGGAAGGGGTGGGAAGGGAGGAGTGGTTGGCAGGTGTGACAGTGATGGAGCCCCAGGGGAGGAGCTGAGTGGATCATGGAGAGGAGAGCTCCTGTGGGCAGAGTCCTCAAGGAGGCAGAGCCCAGAAGTGGCGATGTGGGGGCCAGCAACATGGTGCCCGAGGGCACAGCATTCAGAGACTGTATTAATTAAACCCCTGACCTGAGGTCATTAACAAAGCTGTGGCAGCTTTTCACAGGAGTTGGGTTAATAACAATAATAATAATAATTAACAATAATGAGACCTTATCTGCAGCAAGTTGTTCCTAGAGATGTTAGGCATTAAGTCATTAGTTCCCCTGGCCCTGAGGGGCCACCTTTTCCTAAAAAGTAAGTGGGGGTGTGAGAGGACACAGATCCTTGTGTGCCTGAGGACTCCTGGGATTCCATTGCCAGGTCTTGAGGTCTGCTGCCCTAGGCTGAGAAGCTTCATTCTTTTTCACAGTGATAAAATTCAGAGTTTCTTTAGGGCTTCATAAACTGTTAGAATTTTTACATTATTTAAAATCTGAAAGGATGCTTAGATAGTAGAAATTGCCGCCACAAGATGCCTAAACAATTCTGTTGTGAAAACTCAAGTCCCACCTGTCGGCACAGCTGAACATTATGCTGCAGAGAAGAGCCGCCTCTGGGGGCTGCAGGGTGGGGCTCGGGGCTGACAGCCTTCAAACAGGAAAGCCTAGGGGATTTCGGGCTTCTACTGCCGCAGCCCAAGGAAGGAAATTTAAAAGGAGCACTGGAGGGAAGTAAAAAGAGGAGGGTTTTTTGTTCGTTTTTCTGTCTGTCTTGCTTTTGTTTCCTAGACTGGAGGAGTTGCATGGGAAGGAACATGGGAGCCAAAGCCTGAGCAAAACTTCCTCTCAATAGAAATAAGCCTTTCAGATGCCACTGTAACAGTATTACTACAAGCCTTGCTTGATGACGCACGCCTGTGATCCCAGCAGCTCAGGAGGCTGAGGCAGGAGGATTGTGAATTCAAAGCCAGTCTCAGCAATTTAGCGAGGCCCTAAGCAACTCAGCAAGACCCAGTCTCTAAATAAAATATAAAACAGGGCTGGGATGTGGCTTAGAGGTTAAGGGCCTGAAAACAACAACAACAAAAAAGTAGTTATATGCATTCAATATAAGGACAGATTTTTATGCACATCCCATAGGTGGTGACAGTTGTCATCATTGCTCTAGTCAGGTTTCGAAGCAATATACCGCATGTATTGTACAACACCTTTTAAAAAATAAAACAGCAACAACAAAATCTCAGTATACTCCAACAGAATGAGTGTCCTGATGGTAGGTAGACCATGGGTAGCAGGGACGATGATCCCCACTAATGAAGAGGCAGATGGGATTCAGAGCAGGAGCTGAGCTTGTCTGAATTTGTATCATGAAAACAGAACTGGGCAGCAGAAGAACCTCTATCAGGAAAGGAAAGGAACCAGTCCCCACTCTTCTGGCCCTGGGATCATCTCCTCTCTTGAACCGTAGCCTTCCCTCTCTTCCTTGTGTTGCTACAAAGTCATCTGTAAGAAGGAACTAGAACTTTCAGATATTGAATCTATCTTGTCGATTGCATAAAAGAACACACAGTAAAGTGTTATATGGAGAAGTTTGGAGAATGGAATGTTCTGGTTAATTAAATAATCTGGCTAACAAAGTACTATTCAACACGTAGTAATATTTGGGATATACTTACATTAAAATTATTCATTGTTTATCTGACATTCAAGTTTAACTGGGTGTCTTCTATTTTATCTGGCAACACTGCCTGCAGGTAAACCACTAAGAGATTCATATCCACTCCTGGGAGTTCTCTAGAGAAAAACCCAACAGGTTCATCCATACTTACTAGGAAATGGGGACAGAGAACATGTAATTGGGAAGGAAAGGAGCCAGAGGTGTCCACCAACTCCGAGAAGCACACGTTGTCCCACTGGGTGCCTGGGTAAGGTGTGCCAAGTCTTTAACTGGCCCCATGGCAAGCCAAGAAGTTGTTTTGGAAATCTCAGGAAAGGAAGTTTAAAATAAAATAAACTCTACCCTTCAACACCCAGAAAGAATCCCACCATGAAACGGGGATAGATGGAGTATATTCTAACCCTTGGTTCTTTATGGCAGCAGGTAAGTGTTGTCCTGAGCAGCGAGGTGCCAATCAGAGTGGCTGTGTGTTTCCTCTGTGCCAGAAACTCCCTGGCGCCTGAATACCTCCTTCCCTAATGCCAGGCCCCGAGGGAACCTGGGTTCTACTCTGCATGGCATTGAGAATGAATGTCTTTTCCCCAACCAGGTCTTAGTCTTTAGCACTTACTGAGCACCAAGAGGTTCCTAATTTATTGAATGCGTTCTGCTGTCCTAAGTGTAACCTCTGTTATCCCATATAATCCTTCCAGCTAGGAAGAAAGTAGATATCCCTGTTTTAGAGATGAAGGAACCAAGCCACAGAGAAATTAAGTAAAAAATGATACAAGATCACATAGCTGTTAAGTGTCAATCAGGATTGATCCTAGGTAGTCAGATTCCTGCACTAGCTCTTCTAACTACAGGGCTGTACTAAGCACCCCAATTCTGTCACACCATGCTCCTGCTCAGAGTTCTTCAGTGGCTCCTGTGATGAGCAAAATAATGACCCACAAAGATGCCCACACCTGAATCTCCAAAACCAGCGAATATGTTACTTGACATGGCTAACAGGACTTTGCTAACATACTTAAATTAGAGAGATGTAGAGATTAGCCTGAGATACCTGGTGAGCCCAGTGTAGGTGTCCTTAGAAGAAGGGGTTCAGGAGTGTTGGAGTCAGAGAAGGAGATTTGACTACAGGCACAGAAATTAAATTGGTGTGGTTGCTGCTTTGAAGATGGAGGTGAACTTGAATCAAGAAGCATGTCCCCACCCCTACCTTAGGAGCAGGAATAGGCAAAGGACTGATCTCTCTCACATCCTCCAGGAGGGTTGCGTTCCTTCTGGAACAACCCCGCCAACACCTCAACATGCCTAGTGAGATTTCTGACCTCCAGAACTGTATGATAACACATTTGTGTTGTTCTAAGCCATGAGATCCATGGTGATTTCTTACAGCAGAGTTAGGAAATGAATATAGCTCCCCACTGAGTAGAAGGAAATCTGAGCTGCTTTGCAGGACAGTCGGGGCCTTGTGCCATCTGGTCCTTCCCTAGCTACCTAACTGGTCTCATCTTCCCTGGCTCCCCTGTGCTTTACAAATAGAACATCTCCAGCATCCTCAGTAGACCGTGCCCTTTCTGACTTCCATGCCTTTGAGAGTACTGTGTCTTCCACCTGGAACACCTCTCCTTACTTGTTTATCTGGCAAACTCCTTATTCTTTACATCTCAGCTCAAACAATACTTCCTTTGGCAAACCTTTTCTACTTCCCCCAGAGGGCCCTGGGACTGCTTCCCCTGACCCAGCTCCAATTTTGTATCCATTTCTGTTAAAGCAGCACTTGTATTTTAAAGACCTGTCTATTCCCTCTCTAGACTATATGCTGCTTGAAGGGATGGGACTTTCCTTTTCATCTTTGGGTTCCCTTCACACTCAGGATGGTCCCCAGCACATCAAACGAAGGTCCCCAGGGACTAGCACTCTTATCCTGCCTGCCAGTGTGCCCTGGACCAGTAATACTGCCCTCTGGCTCCATTTTTCCATCAGTGGCATGCCTGGGTGAACCATCCCTTCCCTTCTTTAGTGAGAGATGAGGACAAAGAAAAACCAGTTATGGAGATTCTTCTTTCAAAGAAGAAAAAGGTGCTTTTCAAAGTGTGATACTCCAACTGTTCCCATGGCATGTAGTGCTTCCTCTCCAAGTCTCCGACTCTTCAACTAGAAGCAAGCTTCACAAAGTCGAGAATCTTGTCTGCTTCACCCCTCTTTATGTCTCCAGCACCTAGATTGCTTTTTATTCTCAGGTGATTTCCCTGGTGCTGGTTGGTGGAGATCCTAGAGGAGGCTTTACCACATTCTTTGTATTCACAATGTCCCTGTAAAGTGCCTGCTGATGTTGGGTATCATCTGAAGCAAAGGTTTTCCTACAATCACTACATTCAGTACTTGAGTATTGGGTAAAATATTCTTTAAAACTTTCAAACTCCCCTGAGGGCTCTCCCATGGACACATCCAGAGATAGGGGTGTCCAGGAAGAATCTTTTGAAGTTTAAGACGGTTAGTTACTCCACCCCAGTAAAGGCTGATGTCCACTTATTACACCTCTGAATGTTTTCTCCAGTGTGAATTCTCTGATGTTTAATGAGGGGCACAAAGCAAATAAAGGTCTCCATAAAAGCCTGTTAGGTATCCATCCCTGTATTCCGTGTTCTGAGGGACTTCAAAACATAAGGCATGGCCAGGTACAATAGTTCATACCTGCAATCCCAGCAACTTGAGAAACTGATGCAGGAGGATCACAAGTTCAAGGTCAGCCTGAACACCTTAGTAAGACCCTCAGCCATTTAGCAAGACCCTGTCTCCAAACAAAAAACTAAAAGGGTTGGGGATATAGCTCCATGGTGAAGTGCCCCTGGATTATTCAATCCCCAGTACAAAAATAAAATAAATCATGGTCTCTGTCTTCTAGATGTTTGCAAATTGGTTGGGGAGACAAGACTCATGCATGTTATACAGCTGGAGAATAGGGGTATGATCAAGCTGCACAATTTAATGGAATTAAGTAGGAATACAGAGAAAGAGTTCAACTGGAGCTTGGCTCCATAGTAGCGGGGGCATAAGGTGTGTTACACTTTAACTGAAAGGCTGGTAGGGTGGAGGCTGAAAGAGTAAAGGAAACCAAGAAGGAGGAAGGGGAAGAGGAAGGCAGGAAAGAAGGAAGGAAGGAGAGGAGGAAGGAAGAACTCTTGCTTTGTAGTGATTTGCCCTTTGATTTAGGAAAATCCCACTCACTTAGGGCAGCAGCCTTTGAACATTTTGTTTCCCTGATGCCTCTCTCACGGTCGAGCTTAAGTCACTTTCACTGTACCAGGCACACCTAAAAAGGACATTTTTAATGCTGTGCTTCACATGCATAGCCCCATCTCCCCTGGCCTTCTTGGGATCCAGCCCAGTCCCACCACCAGGAATGGCCCACCTGGGGCCAGTGTGCCTTGGTGACAGGAGCAACAGGTGGGCGATAAAACTCCACTTAGGAGAGCCCGGGGAAGTCAGCATGTTTGAGCCCCCATCTGCTCTCCCCCCACCATCCCACCCTCTACAAGGGCTTTTGACTTATGTCAGTTTTATAAGAGTTTGTATGGAGCATTTGTGTGTTCTCTACAAGGCAATAGAACTCTGCTTTGTCTTCTCCATTCCCCGGGGGTGGCGACAAACAAGAGGGTGGAATTTGGAGCATCTCACCTTGGTTAGAGAGTTGGAAGATTCCCCCCAATCCACTGCCGCCTGCCAAATCGAATAGTTAAACACTGAGCCCCCATCAAACACCTGCATATGAAGGGTTAGAGGCTTCCTTCATGGATGTCTCAGAAACACAGGAGTTCCACCTGTCATGGCAGTTTAGTCAGAAGAGGGAGAGTATATTTCACATCTTGAACGATGGCTGCTTTCAGGGGAAGTGCTGGGGGCTGGTATTTCCTAACACCGTGGAATCCTGAGTACCTTTTGTAGACAATTTCATTGTCCAAAGGGTTTTTTGTTTTGTTTTGTTTTGTTTTTTGTTTTTGGTACCAGGGATTGAACCCAGGTACCCTCAACCACTGAGCTACATCCCCAGCCCTACTTTGTATTTTATTTAGAGACAGGTCTCACTGAGTTGCTTAGCACCTCGCCGTTGCTGAGGATCGTGAGATCCTCTTGCCTCAGTCTCCCGAGCCACTGGGATTATAGGTGAGCGCCACTGCACCCAGTCAAAGGGTTTGTTTTAATGTGGATTTCTTTGATTCTAAATTCTGTCCCTGCTTTCTGTGTCACTTCCAGAAGACAGGGATTCAGGAAGGTAGAGACCTCACGCGTAGGGGTAGTACAGACTAGGGGCCAGTGCCTTCTGGACCTTGCCATGCGGACATCCTGTTGGAACACCCTACATTTCTCCCCAGCAAGATACACTGAAAAACCTGAAGCCAAGGTGTAAATGCAGCTCAGCAGGACTCTCAGGGACTCCTCGTGCTGTCCTGTCTTCTCTCTACATTCTATTTCCGTCATTAGGGTTTGTCTTCCCTACTAGATCATGGGCTCCCCCAGGGCAGGAGGCATGTCTCTCTCAATCACCAAAAGGGCTGTGTTAGTACCTGTCACGGTGCCTGGTACAGAGCAACTGTTCAGTAAATGTTGAACAGATCAACTATAAATGTGAAAATGATTCCTTTAAAACAGGTGTTCCCTCTGGTTCAGATGTGAAGAGTTACATTCCAAATGCTCCTGTGCTGGGGACGGAAAGGGACACTGTTGAGTAATAAGAGTGAGAAATGTGTGGGAGAGTCTTGGAAAATAGCCCCCAAAGTTCAAACTGTGTTGTTTAGCATCAGGGAGCCACAGCTTCATGTTCTTCGGGTCACCAAGAGCAGAAGGCAGGCAGGCAGAGGCCTTAGAGTTTGAAGGTCTATTGGATCTGGAAAACTTGTAAGCCTTAGAATTTCCTAATCACACTGGCAAGCGCAAGAGGTGACTTTTGTGACTGAGAGCTGAATGGCTGGGTGGGTATCAAGAAAGCAGCCAGAAGTAGAGCACTGTAGCACACAACTGTAATTCCACCTCCTCGGGACACTGAGGCAGGAGGATTGCAACTTTGAGGCCAGCCTCAGCAATTTAGCCAAATTTCAAAATTAAATACATAAATAAGGACAGGTGATATAGCTCATGGGTAGAGCGCTTGCCTAGCATGTACAGGATCCTGGGTTCAATCCCCAGTACCAAGGAAGGATAAAAAGAAAGGAAGATCTGTCTTTACCAGAGAGCTTCCTGAAGGCAGAGGACATGTCTTATGCATCTGTACACACAATTCCAAGCAGACTACTTTGCCCATAGAAGCTGCTTAGTAAGTTCTGGATACATAAATTCTGGGCTGGCCAGCTGGCTCTGGTGGATGTGAGAGCTTGTGGAGGTCACTAAAGTCCTGCTTATTGTCTTCCCTCCTCCAACTTCCTCCTCTTATTTTTCTGGGTGTCCCACTTCTCCTTTAAGTCAGAAGATGTTCCCAAGAATTGCTAAGTGGACTGCAGGTATTGAGGAAGGTGACTTGAGTCTCAGCCTGCAGTTGGCAGACCACTCCCTTCTGCTCTGGGTGCCCACTCTGGACAGGATCTATGTGCACTGTAGGATTCCACTCGGCCCCTCACCCAGTCCTCAGATTGCCGTTCACATTCCCTGTCCCTCTTTCTCTCTTTCATCTCAACTCAGCAAGCAGAGACATGTCACCACTGGAAGCCTGAAGTTAGCAAATGTGCACAACACACACACATACACGCCTTTCCCTGTCTCTTAGCCATTGTCTGGCTCTCTGCCCCTGGGCCTGACCCATCTTTATGAGATCCAGGTTCTGCCTAAACCAGGATGCTGAATCTGGCCTCTCTGGGAGAGAGCTGGTCATTTTGCACGTCACTGCCCTCCCTCAGGGGCTTGGGGAAGATCCACCCATATGGAAGAACCTTCCAAAGAGACGCGAAACCAGGAGCCTGACCTCATGATGCCCGCAGCGCCTGGCACAGAGGGTACCAGCTCTGCTGTCCTGGCCCCGGACCAGTTCTCTCTTCTAGAATCCACACCTTCTCTGGCTCCCCTCCAGGCTCAGATCTGTCCCAGTGGGCCATAATCATGGCCCACTGAGGAGGGGGTGGCAGGGAAGAGAGGTGGTCTCTTCTACAGAACCTCTATCAAATCATTCCCTGCTTCTGTGCCTCAGTTTCTCCCTGAGAAATTCTGCCCGTGCCTCCAAGATAGGTTCAGCACTGGGGAAGAAAGCCGGTCATGTTGTGTTCCCTCGCAGCCAGGAGCCGCCCTCCCCGCCCCTTGCTTGTTGGTGACGCTGGCCCAGCAAGGCAGGGTCCTGCAGGATGAAAGCTCAGAGAAGCCAGAGCAGGAATAATGATGATAATCATCAGCTGTGGCGTCTTAACCATCCAGGAATGCAGGGCCCCACACCCTGTGTGCCTCACACCCCAGGACACTGCAAGGACTCCTCTCCCTTCGTTTTATTGCAGCGATCCCACACTCTGCCATTCCCAGCCCAACCCATTTGGGTTCCCAAGAACCACAGTCCAGCCACTGGCTCGTCCACCACCCAGGTTCCATGGGAGGATTCAGCTACACAAGACCCAAGCCAACAGCAGAGGAGGACACGCAGCTACATGGAAACTAGGGCTCCAGGGTTTCCCAGAGAAGCTGCCTGCCCGCCGCTGGCCTGGAGCGCTTTCCCACAGACCCATCTATGTCTGGTCAGCACGAGGGCCAGAGGTTTGACTTGTGTCAATCTAAAAGCTGGATTAAAATCCTGGCTGGGCCACAAACTAACTCACCATAGGAGCCTGGACGACTCTTGTTTTGATTTTAACTTCTTTGGATTAATTGCCTCACCCACCCAAAAGCTTTCCAAGGCTCTACATTGCTCGCTGATGATAGACTCTGGATCTCAGTTAGCATGTGGTAGTTCTTTGAATCTGGTTCCAATACAGCTTTCCAACCCCACTTTTCTCCTTCACCCTCTGGGTCAGTCAGAAGTACCTACTCACAAGTGGTCATACATAGCCCATTTGGGGGTTTTATTTCTTCTTTGGGAACGTCATTCCCTCCATCCCTACTTGGCCAGACCTTTCAGGTTTTCAAGTCCCAGGCCATGACTGTGCCTCACTGTTGTCCCACCTTGGAACCCTGGTTTCTGTCTTTGAACCTCTCAAGCCCCTGTATCCATCCTGTGCTGTGGTGACACAAATGTCTGAAATTGTTCACAGGATCATCCCTGTCCCTACAGCTCCATCATTTTTGGGTCTCCATGGTGCCTAGCACTGCACCCTGCGCACAGGACACAGGCCCAATAAATGTTGGACATAAACTGTGGAGAATAATTATACTTACCCTGTTAACTTCCTCATACTAATGTACCTTGAAAAAATGGAATTTTTTTTTTTTTTTTTTTTTTTTTTTTTTTTTTTTTTTTTTTTGCAGGGCTGGGGATTGAACCTAGGCAAGCACTCTACCAACTGAGCTACATCCCCAGCCCCTAGAAATGATTATTTTAAAGTAAAATCTTATAGCTGTGTGTTCTTGGAGAGGAAAAGAGAGAGCAAAGGCCAGGAAAGTCCCACCCCTTCCCCAGATGCCTCTGCAGGTGGGATGCAGATACCCAAGTCTGAGCGAAGATATTGGCTCCTTGGCGTTGGCTCCTGGAAATGCTTTTCTTTGACCCGTCACCGGTCCAGTTCACTCTGGGACTCTGTGTAGCAGGAAGTAGGCTCTTTCCTCTTTAGAGAATGACAATCCCATCCTTTTTGAGCTTCTGTTTTTCTAAGCCCCAGCAGCCTCCATGGCCCATAAGATTCAGACCAGAGGGACCCCTGGATTCACATGATTAAGAGATGAAGTGGCGGAAGGCGGTGGCCTTGCTGTGCATTAGAACCCCTGGAGCAGCACACACCACCGCAGCTGCCAGCGTTGTCAATAATAGTAACAATAACTTGGGTGACGCACTGTATTTATTTAATGCTTTTCTCCAGGGAGCTCAATTAATCTTTCCTTCATCTCCAGAAGGAAGAGAAGGATGAAGGCGATGAAAGACAAGTGAGCCATTGCGGCCACACTCCAGAATACAGGCAGCCTTTGTTCTTTGAGGTAAATGCAACACATAGTATTGCAGATGTGGACAGCTGATAAAGTAGGAAACCAGTTCATTCCCTGGGACCCAAAACCCCTGACTTAAGAACTTTTGCTAAAATCAAACCCTTGTGAGATGATAATCCCCAACCTGGGTGTGACATCTCATCAGTAACAAAACTCAAGCATGTGCCCGAAACATGTGTCCCATTACTTCTAAGTTGTATATGCAACCTGCTACCATTAGTATCGCAAGACACAGTATGGATTTGGGATAGGGTTTGTTTTTAACAATGGCAGACACAGAAGTCTGTGTTTCAAATAATTGCCTTGATAATGACAAATTAACGATCAAACAAAAAAAAGCTGGTCATCTTCATATTAGACCTGATTAGATTGTCACTGTTTTAACCTCATAATGGGATCAATGGAGAGCTCATGTGAGAAGAAAGGCTGGGTTGCCTTTTTTTTTTTTTTTTTTGGCATGCTTGTACTTCCTGATTTAGGATAGTCTTCATCTGCAGTTTCTTTGCGGGAGTCTTTTTAAGCCCCTGGTCCATTTTGTAAAGCTTTATTTGGCTCAGGTTAGGTAATATAATCCACAATGTCATTTAACTAGGCAAAATAAACCCAGATGCTTTGCGATTATTCTGGTCATCACCTAAACAGTGAGGGAGCCCTGTCAGCCCCTCTGGTACACCTCTCATGCCTCTCTTAGGACACCTCAAATGCCAAAAGGGCCTGTGACTCTCGTGTTCATCCACACATTAACTATAGAGGCTAGGGGTGTAGCTCCATGGTAGAGCACTTGCCTGGCATGTTTGAGGTCCTGGGTTCCATCTCCAGTGCTGCAAAATAAAATAATAATAATAATATAGTAAAACTTTGCCACACTTGGTCTGAAAGAAGTCTTCTGCCAGCCCACCTCATCCCTATTACCATATCTGACATTTCTGTCCCCTCCTGGCCATCTTGGTCACCTCAAGCTTACCTTACTAAAACCTCCTTTGTAGACTCCCTTCTCTCCTTTTATCCCCTGTCTCCATTAAGGACACCAGTAGATGCCCAGCTGCTGGACTACAAATCACAGAAGAGTTTTCTCCTTCCTCAGTCATCCTTCTAGATGAATCCACTTGCTAAGAATCCTCCTTGCATTGTCTTTTACTGGACCACTGCTGGGACCAGTTGGCCTTCCTCCCATGGTTCTCTTTCCCTGTCATTTACTTGCACATTTCTGCCAGAGGAATCTTCCAAAGATAAATCTGGATCAGGTTCTCCCCATTCGAGTCTCTCCATTTGCCTCATGCCTTCAGGATAATGCAAACTCTGTCTCTTTTACAGTGCTGGGGATGAAACCCAGACCCTAAAGCACAAACTCTTGACAGAGCTTTGCAAGGTTATCCCTACTGACCTGTCTAAGCCACCCCCAGATACCCTCCCTGTTCCCAAACCTCCAACCCACCACCCTGAAGGTGCCACTTTAGGTACCGTCTGGAATATCTTTCCAGGTCTTCTCTTCTGGCCAAGACCACCTTACAGGGCTCCTTCCAAATACTGAAGGCTGAGAAAGGTACTGCCTCTCTCTGCACCTTGGCACTTGATGCAAAATATTCTTGGATTGTGCTGAAATGGGTTTGCTTATTAGTTCAAATACACTTGGGGCCCTACCTTATTTATCTCTAGACCCTCCTTTCCCCTGCTGCCTCCTAGCCAGATGTGGTAGCAGGCTCTCTGTGAAGAGCTTCCCGGTGACATTAGTGTTAAGGTTTTCTTTTCCATCACCTGCATTGCCCTTCAATCGCCCCAATAGCCAGCTTGTAAAAAGCAAATACTGTTCCAGCCACTGTGAGTTTATTAGTTCACTTAATCTCCACAGTACTGAGAGGCCACCATGGCCATCTTTTTATGGATGAGGAAACTGAAGCACAAGAAAGTTATGTGTTAGTTCAAGTTCATGCAGCTAGTAAGAGGCAGAGGCAGGCTTCCCTGACCCAGAGTCTTGATCTCAACCTCTGTGGCTTGGTCAACTCTCTGCTGCCACACTCAGCTGTCTCACTGTTCTCCCTTCTCTGACAAGAGTGGCTGCTGTTCTCAAGACCAGCCCAGAGCTGAGAGTCTGATGGCTCCAGTGGTTCTCTCTCCCATAGGCATGACAGGCTCCCCTTTGGGTACCAGTCCCCACTGTCTGGAGGGAACCCTCTGCTGGTCCACCCTGGACTAAGACTCTTCAGGGGGATCTGAGTCCTGGTATTAGTAGGTCAAGATCATTTCTCTGGGAAGACCTGTATAAACCACGTCCAAGAAAGTGAAGCTCATCGAGCCCCATCCCCTGCCCACCACCCCCACAGACACCTGGAAGCTGTCCCCCAGGGGCTCCACCTGATCAGCTTCTGGTCATTAATAACATGTCTTTCTCCCTCTTTCTGGGGCTTTTTCTCTTTTCTGCTTTGCCTCCCCACACTTCCTTCCTGTGTCTCTTTCTCTTTATAACAAGACTGGGTATTTTTAACCTGAGGTTTTCACTCATCTCCTCTTGTCCAATGGGGACTGGGCTGGGCAGGGGTGCTGGCATGCTAGGAAGTCTGGGAGTGTCTGGCCAGCCTCAGAGGCTGCAGTTTGCTTCCTTCATTCCTGGGCCCAGTCTTCACTCTGCTCCTTCTGGGGAGCTTTCCCTTCTCAGTTTCTGGAATAAACACCTAACAAGGCAAAGATTTGGAAACCGCTCTAGGGCATGTGAGGAGCTCACCTTCTCCACGTGATGCTGTCAAGACGATATATTGAGCTAGAGGAAGAGCAAGGAACACCTTGAACCTCTCACATTCTGGCAACAGACACCAGGGGCATGCCTCTGTCCACTTTCTGATCCCTCCTTTGGAGGGATTGGGAACTTTCAGAACTGCTTCTTCGTGGTCTGCCCCAGTTTTTTGTTTTGGGGTTTCTTTTTTGGTGCTGGCAATTGAACCCAGGGCCTCATACATTCTAAGTAACTGCTTTACCACTGAGCTGAACCTCTAACTCCTGTTCTAGTCCAAAAATATTTTTTTTCTTGTTGGTACTGGGGATTGAACCCAGGGGTGCTTAACCATGGAGCCACATCCCAAGCCCATTTTTGTATTTTACTTAGAGACAGTATCTCATTGAGTTACTTAGAGCCTCGCTAAGTCGCTGAGCCTGACTTTGAATTCACTATCCTCCTGCTTTAGCCTCCTGAGCCACTGGGATTAAGGCATGTGCCTCTGGGCCCCGCTCTGTTCCAGTCTTTTAGATGAATCTCAGAGAGTGCCATTGTCCCTCTCCAGAGCCTCCTTACACATTCTCATCCCAAAGGTCTGTCCCCCCAGCCTGGCCCCTCATCAGTCTCCACTCCACCCTCACCTGCATGGGCTCTCCCTGCCTCATGCTCCTCTGCACTCAGATTCTTAATAGAGAAACTTTCATTTGATACTCAAACAACTGCATTCAGGAGATGACTGGGCATTTAGGGTTTCATAGTGTCGGTTTTAGTTTAGTCTCTGCACCCGGCTTTCTTGAAAAAGAAAACAGTAGCAACTAAACAGGTTGATATCAGAGAATTTTTTTTTTTCTTTCAAAAAACAACTGACAGTGACTCATCCAGGCTGCCAGGCCCACGTCTAATGTTCTCTAAAGTAATTGATAGTCATAATGATTGCCCGAGGCACCACAGTATCCTAATCCACACTCTGAGTCACACGGCAAAGGATTAGATGTGTTCGGCATTGTATTTATGTTTGAATGTGTTTTTAAAACTCAGATTCCTATGAAATGGGTTCCCCCTGTCTCCTGTCTGTAGTTACTCTTCAATTAAGGAACCACTTTTCCATGTGGCCTGGTGGCATGCAGGACGGTTGTTGACTGCATGGAGTATCTGCAGCTCTCATCTCCAGTCTCCACCCTGGCCCCACCTCTGCCTCACACTCCTGTCCTTTCAGCTTCCCTGGGTCCCATGCAGCAAGGCTTTCTGGCCCTACTGTGTGGAACCCTGTTTTGGTGTCCCTTTGGGAACTGTCATTCAGTCAACCAACCTTTACGGAGCATCCCCTCTGAACAGAGGTTGCAGAACCTGGGAAAGGCAAAAGAAAGTAGAAAACATTCTCATGCGACCATCACCTAGAGAGCTGCTTACCTCGAGTGCAAAAGAAGTGTGTCTCAAAACCAAAGAGACAAAGGGGATCCAAACAGGGTGGGGTTTAGCAAAATAGTCTTTCAGCAGGGGAAAATTTGAACCTAAGTTTGATTGTGTTAGTTGGGCAAACACGGTGCACAGAGGAGGGGAGACCATCCTGGCAGTGGGACGAGAATTCCCCATCTTTCTACCAGGAAGTTGCCTTCTGAATCCAGGGCTGCTTCTTCCCCTCTGTGCTAACTAGCTGATAAGGACAAGGGAACAGCCCCAGCAAGGAGGAAGTGGACAGACTTCCTGTTTGTTTGTGAATCTCAGGGCAGCACCGTGCAACCATGAACACCAACCCAGCAGAGCAACCCTGACCTGAGCCAAGAGACCCAGGAAGCTCACCTTCTGACCCAGCAAGCCCTCAACCAGCTGGGAGACACGAGGACTCCATCCCAGGGTAGCCCATGCTTGGAGGGCCAACCTGGTAACAGGCAAGTCTGCTTGTCAGGAACAGGAGGAAGAGGAAGGGCAACTTCCCCAAAGAAGTCAAAGCTACACATTCACAGTACAAAGCCACCAGGTGGCTCCAGGAGCCCAGGCAGTACCCTTCCCCTCACCACAAAGGTCGTTTTCTAGGACCCTGGGCACAATCCGGTTGCCTGTGGAAAAATCATGAGCAGAGATCTCTGGGCCCTTTTAAAATCCAGGCAGCATGTTTTTCAGTTTTGTTTGCAACAAGAAAAGCCAACTGGTGGTAACAAAACATCCCAGATCCACATGAGAGAAAACAATGTAGCCATTAAAAGGAATGAGGTGGATGCGCTATGGTGACAAGATGTCCAAGATAATTCAACAAATGAAAACAGTAAGGTGCAGAACAGTGTGTACGTGATTCCTTTTTGTGCAAATAATTACAATGGCAGAGGACATGTACACATAGACTTAGTTACATGCACTTCTGAATGCATCACTTTTTTTTTTTTTTTTTTTCTAGAAGGAAATTTCAGCAACCTAGCAGTGGTTATTTTGAGGGAGAGGAACTGTGAGAGAAAAGTTGGGGCGGGGAGGGCTTCCACTTTTTCATTATTTGTCTTTCTGTGTTGTTTGCATTACAGTGAGGTAATATGTAATTAAAATAGTACCTGTGGCCAGTAAGATTACAGTTCATTCTGTTTTATTCTTTAAACTTCTCTGTGTCATTGAAAATAAAAAGTATTAAACCACAAGTATTCATTTTTTGGTGTTTTTCTTTTTCTTTCGTTTTAAATGCAGGGTCTTAGTATGTTGCCCAAGCTAGTCTCAAACTCCTGGGTTCAAAAACTGGGTGTGGTTACACATGCCTGTAATCCCAGCAGTCTGGGAGGCTGAGGCAGAAGGATCGCGAGTTCAAAACCAGCCTCAGCAATTTAGAGAGACCCTGTCTTAAAATAAAAAATAAAAGGTAACTGGGGATGTGGCTCAGTGGTAGAGTGCTTGCCTAACTTGCATGAGGTCATGATGGGTTTGACCTCTAACACGGAGAGAGGGAAAGAGGGAAACCAGCATGTATTTGCAAGATAAAACAGGGTGCAGCTAATTTTGTCCAGTAAACATGAAGGCAGAGGTGGAAGAAATGCTTTACCTTAAGATCTGTACACATCAGTAACAGCATAGCCAAGTCTACCCTCCAATCTGTGGATTCCTTATGGCAAATGCTGGAAGCTTCTCAGGGTCCCTTCCAACCACACCCATTCCCTATTCCTTCCCCATTTCATGACCTCATCATTTAACTTTTGGCCTGAGTCAAACAATACAGAACAGAAATCTGAAGGAAAAAAAAAGGAAAACAGTAACATAAAGTACTTCAGTACAGGTGTCCCAACCCCCTGTCATTTGAACAAAGTCTCTTTTAAAGGACCTGCATCCCATTCTCCTTTTAATCCTCTGAAATACCTACCCCCAGAATGGCACATAGTAGGTTCCTGTATCCATGCCCTGGTTGGGTGCATGAATAAACCAAATTTGGTATACAAAATTTGTCCTTTTCAGATCTGTTCATTCAGAAAAGCATCCACAAGGTAGAAGGTCAAATCTCCCTAAGCATTTAGCCTATCAGATTGAATTTTGCCCCTTTTAACATTGGGAAATGGGAAGGAAATGCCTGAGGCCTCAGAAAGAAAATCTGATGTCCCCTCTGTCTGGTATTGATTCATTAACAACTGGATAAACTCCCCAGATCGAACTTGGGCCACCAAAGCCTGAGTATTCAGCACCCTGGAACCTTGCTGGTTTAAGAGAGAGTGAAAGCAGAGCTGGTGGGTGGTGACTCCTGTCCCCACCCAGCCCGGGCTGAGATGGGTGGCACCAGTTGGCTGGTGATTAGGCAGGACAGTTGGTATATTGCAGGCACAGATGCCCAGGATGTCTCCTTAGGAAGTCATCTGCAGAGGATCACCTATTTATTTACCAACTGTTGCTGCGAACAGTCTCCTGGTCCCTTCCCTAGCGAATTTTTCTGAACCTCTTGTTCCTATCCCGAACCTGGAACCTGCAGAAGAAGTCAGGCTGCGCCATCTGGTGGAGAACAGAGGCCAGAGCCTCCACTGGTTCATGATTTGAAACAGCAGAGATAAGAGGAATTCTGAGAAGAACCAGGACAGCCAAACTTTGGCAGCCATGGAACCCTTCCTTAAACAACAGGGGCGGGGTTGGTGGGGGCAGGGTTGTCTAAGGCTCTCATAGGAGACTAGTAAGCCAAGTGCTGTTCTGCTTATGAGAATTTTCACACCTATCAACTCACTCTTCCACAACATTGTGACATGAATATTTATGACCTTAGAGTTTTCAAAGGATGCTCAAAGTATTTATATAATTTACCCAAGGTCTCATCAGAGTCAGAATTTAAATCTAAATTTTTTCAGTTCTAGAACTTTGTACCTTCTAGAGTGAGAAGTCTGGGAGGTCCAGACCAACTGAGAGTCTCATTGCGTTGGCAAGCACTGCTGCACTTCACGGGCATGAAGGAGGCTTCCCAAGGGAGGACATTGTCTCTGCCTCCTACCTGTTCCAGTCTCACTGGGGATAAACATACACCCAGGAAAGGAACGAAGAGGTTGCCTCATCTGTACCTCTGAGTGGGAAGGAAGGCTTTACCTGTCAGGGAGCCTTCAACACTGGAACACCTGGGGGCTGAGCGGGGCTGGGAGCAGCACTAGGCAGAGTCTGGGGCTCTGCCACCCACCACTTGTGGGACACCAGGCAAGGATCCTGGCTCTCCTCTCCCAAAGGAAGCAGCTTTCCTGGGGATCTGCAAACCATGCTGCTGCAGTTTCAGTAAGGTGCAGTTAGACAAGAAAGGAGTCCTGAAGGAAGTGCTGAAGAGGACCCGGAGGGGGGGGGGGGGCTGGATGGGGAAGAAGGAACTGGCATTGAGAGCAGGGCCAGGCAACAAAGGAAAGAAGGGATTTCTAATCAGATGCTTGGTAAAGATCATAGTTGGCACAATCCACCATAGAGAGCACCTGTAGGTTCTTTGGGGGTCCCTGGTTGTCCAGGATAGTCATGTTCTTAGCTAAAGGACTCCTCTGGCCAAGTCTGAAATACCAGAGGCCCAGGTTTCTGGGATTCATCACTGCAAATGGTTCCTAGAGGGCAGAGCCGTGGGGAAAAGTAGTTTTATCCAAAACCTGGAAATCCTGAGACCTTTGAGATACTTTAGGGTCCTCCTTCTTTCATAATTCCTGTTTGCTACCCTCATTCTCATCATATATATAGTAGTTGTAGATGGACACAAAACCTTTATTTATTTTTATGTATTGCTAGGGCCTCACATGTACTAGGCAAGTGCTCTACCACTGAGCCACAACCCCACATTAACATCTTCTGCCATTATAGAAACACGTGCAAGCTACACAGAAGAGTGGGTAGTATAAATCTGCATGCCGGAGCTCCAGAGTGACTTTGTTTCTCAGGTCACCACAGCCTTGGACACAATCAAGGACTCTGATGACAGTTACATTAGTGGCTGACTTGAAGCCCTCAGTCCCTCCTGGTGCCCTAGACTTCTGGATTCCAGGGTTCCTTCCTTTGTGAGACCATCTAATCCCCTAAGTCAGGGGTCAGCAAGCTTTTTCTCTAATAGTATTTTGGACTTTGTAGGCCACACATTCTCGGTAACAACTACCTTATGCTGCTGTTGCAGTGGCCAGGAGCATAGCCAGCTGTGTCCCACAAGACACTGAAGCTGAAATTTCATATCATTTTCATACTTCACAAAGTATCATTCTTTTAATTTTTTTCCCCTAACCATTTAAAAGTATAGAAACTATCCTTAGCTGTAGAAAAACAGTCAGCTTTGTTAGAAAAACAGTGGCAAACCCCCAGAAGTGTCCGCAGTTCTTGCAGTCAAACTTAGATGGTCCAACTTTTTCACCGATCATGGCTTTTCTAGCAAATCCAGGTGGTTTGTCCTAGCCTCCAAGGATAATAACAGCTTTTAGGTCCCCAATAGCAGCCATGCCCTTTTGACTTTACTCTTCAGAAGTAGCTTGATTAGAGGAGGATGGAGAGAAACCCTCCTCCCATCCACCCAGTGTTGTGGACAAGGACCTTCTCTTCCAGCTGTAAACTGGTTTCCCCAGGCCCAGTACATTTCCATCCTTTCTCTCTTCCAGATATGTGCCTGGGCCTTGCCAAGGCACCCAGCACCTACCAGCTGGGACAGGCCTCATCGCTCCTTTTATGTTCAGTTCTCAATCCCAGTGTTGCCAGAGTTCCAGAGCCGATGTCTCTTTTATAAAGAGAGACTTTATACACAAGCAGAGCTTGGAAGGGGTCAGCCAGAGGTGAATTTCTGGACAAGGGGCATTTTAAGCTGGGCTTGTGTTGGGGAAAGACACAGGGATCGAAGGACGGAGGAGAGAGCAGAGCAGTGTTCCAGGAAGAAGCAGGAAAGAGTGGGCCATGGGAAGGTGACAGCAAAGGAGAGTCCCCATATGGATGCCATATAAAGGGAGGCAGGGATGATTCTGAGGAATTGGTGTGGAAGTGCATTAGTGCGTGGTTGGTCTGCCAGTTCCACGAAAGCCCAGTCTCAGCTCAGTCTCAGCTCGAGGTAACTTGCTAACAGCCTGGGTGAACTAAGGAGCCTTGATTCCCAGTCATCAATTTCAAACTCAGACCCTCTTCCAATCATTCAACAAACCTCAGTAATTCCCACAAGAGCCAGGCATGTTTGGCTTGGGAAAAGATCAGGGGGAAAGAAAAGGAAGGGCATCCTGCCCTCTACGATTTTGGAGTAGGAGAGAACACACACACAACCGCAATTTAAAGAAGAGAGTGCTAAATGTTCATAGGAATGCACATTAGTTATTCAGGCAAGGGAGAGGTAATGGGGTTGGAGGAGAAGGAAACTCTGCAGATGTAGGAGAGAAGGAATTTGAGCTGGGACTCAAAGAATGGGAGGCAACAGAACTTACGAGGCACGGGGCGGGGAGAGCTGTCCAGGATGCAGCGACAGTGAGCAAAGCGGGCACAGAGGAGGGCAAGGAACTCACATTTTCAGAGGGGGTGCTATTGATAAAGCAGGCCTTGTAGCCCCCGCCACCACCTCCTCTCTCTCCCACTTAATACCAGGAGCTACGGCACTTCCCAACAAAGTTTCCCACCCTATGAGAACCACCGGGCAGGTGTATGCGGCAAGGCTGGAAAGGGGCAGCCAGTCCGCAAGAGCCTTGGTTGTCGGAACAAGACATTGCTCCTTAGTAAGCAGTGCCCACTGAAGCTTCCTCAGTGAAGGGGAGGAGATCTGCTTTAGAAAAATGAAGTTTGAAGCACTTTGCACTATAAATGGGAGAAGGAGGAAAGGGTGGTGGTGGAATCACTTACATCTTCCTGTAACCTTACCCAGGGTGGATGTTCCACCCACAATTACTGGTGATGGTCAAGGGGAGGACCTAAACACAGGCCTCTGCTAATTGCTGGGAAGTCCTATTAGAATGGCATTAGCTGAGTCCAGATTTGACCAGTATTCTATCTTCTTTCTTCAGCTCTCAGATAGACCCACCTGGGATGGCCACCAACCTCCCCCAACCAGTGCACACTTAGAAGTCACAGACATGAGGAAAATGACAAGCCCTTGAGGGTTTTTCTCTCCCCTCTCATCCAGGGTCCATTGCCTTCTTAGCTTGCAACTCTCCAGAGGCTGAACAAGGGAACTATTCAGCCTGGCAAAAGGAGAGAGGGAGGAAGACACTTCCTGCTCTCTCCCTTCCCTGGCCAGGGCAGGACATGGCTTAGGATCCAAGGCTCAGAGAATTGCAGCTGATAAAGGCCCATTGTGGCAGCCTCTGAGAAACCCAGAGGCCATCAGGGGGCTCTGGGGCTAAGAAGCCAATGAACAGCTCTTGAACATTTGTGAAAAGAATTAGTTGGCGGAAATCAAGGCAGAAGGAGACACCAGGGCTGCTGGACACTGAGATGTGCCTCTGCCACCCATGACAGGGAGACTAATGGCAAAGCCAGCAGGAGACCTGGCCTGTCTGCTACCCAAAAGGCTGACCTGGGACAGAAGGAACCCAGATGCTGTACTGGGCAGCATTTCAGCGCAGGGCTCCCCCACAGACACCTGGAAGATGAAACCCAATCTCCCCACTGAATGCAGGAAACACAACGGACTCTTTAAAAAAAGGCCAGGGAGGGGGAGGCAGTGGAGAGAGGAGCCTCCTGCCCCTTCCCCCAAAGGATGTCCAAAGCAATAAACAGCAGGAAAGGAGGAAGGCTGCAGAGTGGAAGCCAGTCTGGAACTTATTTAGGAATTATGCTCTTTCTGCTCCAGTCTTTAGTGTGCTTGGAGTCCAGGCACCTCATCATTCGCAGGCCTTGCCATCCTTACAGCAAAAACACACAAGCAGGAAGAGATACCCCGAGGCCTAGACAAGGAGGCTGGGTGAGGTGGCAGGGACACAGCTGGAAGGGAGGCTTTGGTGGGAGCTCTGGGGTTCAGCAGAGGGTCAGGAGTCCATCACACTGCTGCCTGCTCTCAGGGGACCAGATCCTGCTGAGAGGCCTAGGGCTGCAAGACTGTTGGGAAAACTTAAATCCTCAGTTCTAACCCAAATCTGTGCATCTGTGCATCCTTCTTAGCTCCTAGCTAGACCTGGCTCTTTGGGGAAGGAAATGTAGCACCTAGGCTACGATGCAGCCTGAAATCCTCTGAAGGGTTTCTAAGGTCAGGCAGTGAACCCAGAGTTGAATCCAGAGCAAAGGTGAAGGCATGTTTTTTGGTTTGTTTGTTTTTTTGACTGGGGATTGAACCCAGGGGCACTTTACCACTGAGCTACATCCCCAACCCTTTATTTTATTTATTTATTTTTTGCGACAAGGTTTCGCTAAGTTGCTTAGGGTGTAAGTGCTAAGGCTGATCTTGAACTTGTGACTCTCCTGCCTCAGCCTCCTAAGACATCAGATGCATGCCAACAGTACCTGGCTGCGTGCTTCTGATGGTTCCTAAAAACCCCGAGGTGGGTGGCTGGCAGTTATTTTTCAGTCCTAGGTGTGCTCTCCTCCACCAAACAAAACATAAATTTGGTCTCCTTAAAATGCCAAGGCGTTTTCTTTTCCCACATCAGTCATGGTGAAGTAGAATGGTACCCTGAAGAACACCCCAGCCATCTGATATGTACAAAGATCAAACTAGAGGGCAGGAGAACTATTGACGTGTACTTCGTGCCAAGGGCTTCCCTCCTGTCAGGGTGCTGCTGACGGAGGGCAGGCCCACCCTGCTGGTCATCCAATACACAGAAGAAAACTAACTAACTCATTTCCTGTTAACACACCTCACAATAAACCTGTTACCATCACTGAGATTCACTTCAGGATGGGTCTCAATTACGAACACAGAACAAAGTGCTTTCTGAAACCCAAGCACCTTTTTGCCTTGCTGGATATTCTGTCCCAGTTGGCGATACAAACATGAACTCGCAAAAACTAATGGAACACTCTGTTCTGATCCCACAATTCCCACAAACAAAAAAACAAACCCGTAGGACAGCTGGAAGATTTGGGTGTCATTTATTGACAGCAGTTTACACACATTTGTTTTCTTCCCATGATTGTTTCCTTCGATGCACAGGCGCACAGCCTTCGAGAAGGGCAGTCTGAGTGGAGCAGCAGGAACGCACAATGCACACGTCTTTGGCAGGCATGCTTAGCCCCAGCAGGATGCAATCCTTCAAGTTGGAATTCCGTTGGGTATTTGAGAAGGACCAAGGTGGGGGGTGGAGAGGAAGTCTTCAACAGGACTTACATCTCGGTCCAGACCTCCTCTCTCACTATCCAAGTCCGTCCCAGTTTTAGGACCCTGGGGGGCAGCAAAATCAGGCCCACCCACCTCAACAGGGGCAGACTCTTCAATCCATGCCCTGTTGACACACACCTGCTTCCGCTGGTCGCAGTTAGAGGGAATCAGCCTTATGGTAAGAGACAGACCACTTCCTCTCTGACCTTCCCCAGCACCTCTTCAGCTGCATCTGTGCAGGACAGGCTGGAAAGAAACCGAGGCCTGCCTTCCTGGTTCAGCTGTGCCACCGTCCTCAAATCTTCAATAAATGACAGGAGGGAGGCTATGCGGTCTATAGGTCTATGCGGGCTGTCAGCTGTGCTCCCCCATCCATCACGAACACTGCCCTGCTTTTCTTCTGCCAATTGCCAGTGCCTAGGCTGGAGCGCCAACAGGCCCTGCAGGACCCAAAGCCAGTCTGCGTAGGCACTTGGCAATTTTTGGTAGGGAGGTGGATAAAAAAGTAGATGGATGTGAGAAGAATGAAAGAGCTTCATTTGCTAATTAGAGATCTGAAGTGATTTTACTTTTATTTCCTTCACTTTAAGCCAATCATGAAATTTCACAGTGATTTCTGGGGTGGGGGCAGAAGAAAGGTGGTGTTCAGAATTGGGGCTGTGGCCCAGGTGGCCTGAGAAGATGCAGGCAGGGCAACCCTCACTGGGGCAGCTGGAGGAGCACAGACTGCCCCGCCGGCAGGTAGGTGATGTTCCGAGAGCGTGAGAGCTGGTATGCAATGTCCTCGGCAGCTTCCAGCTTGCGCAGCTCAATCAGGCCATCACCCGCAGTGGCCAGGGAGTTGGCAATCAGCTCGGCTGCCTTGGAGTCACCCTCGGCAGAGATGATGGCTGCCTTCTTCTGCTGTTCAGCCTAAAGAGTGGAGACGAGAGTGACCAAACCTCAGGGTGTTGGATGTCAGACTAGAGCCTAGCAAGGACCAGGTTAGTGCAGGTTTCTGAAGGCACTCGGGGAACTTACCTTCCTGATGTAATGGAGTTAACAAGCACAATGTCTACCCCCAACCTCCTCTTTCCTCTAATGCCCACTTATCATTGTAGGGCTATGCTTCTGTTGGCTATGTAAGTAGCTAATTCATTTCAAAGTTCTCATTAACATTATTAGCAATCTGATCCAGACAATTCTATTCTGAGCTGGGAGGATTCAAGGCCATGAAAAATGGAGGAAAAAAGAAAGGTGGACCCAATCCCCAGGCTTATCCTTCCCCAGTTCCAAGTCAAAACAACTTCCATCAAAACCAGTAGACTAGAGTTGGCCAGGAATGTAGCTCAATGGTAGAGCTCTGGTCTAGCACCTGAGGCCCTGGGTTCAATCCCCAGCACTACAAAACAGAACCACCACCAGTAGAGCTAAGAAGGAGCAGCATGCACCCATGATTGCCAGGAGCTTCCTGGGAGTTCAGCTGGCACCTGCAATCTCCTTGGCTTGCCCTACCAACACCAATACATCTGTCTAGACATATGACCTTCAGAATGTGGGAGGAGAGTACAGCACATATAGTATATAGTTGAGCTTCTTTGAAATCAATACTCTTTTTCTCTCTCTTGGTGCAGGGACTGAACTCAGGCCTTGCACATGTTAAAACAAGCACTATGTCACTGAGTTACATACTTAGCCCAAGATACAGTTTTGAAACTGATAGGCTGTTCGTTTTCCAGCAAATGTTGTACACCTAGTACCACCAGGCAAAGTACTGGACTTGTTATAGGCTCTGGAGTCATGGAGGATATAAAGCAAAGCAAGTCCCTGCCCACATGAAGTTTACAGTCTCCAAAATTAAATCTCTTTCTTTTCTCTGATTTGAAAGACCAAAAGGTCTTAGAATAGAAACACTAGTGCTAGAAAAAGGAACAGTAAATAAATACATCTTCACAAACATTAGAAAGACCAGGCTGCTAGGCCAATATACTATGTTTCATCACACACTCTGACACATCTGGATGGATTTAGTGATGGAAAAACATCCAGTGAGGATAGCACATCTGGTGCAATGTTTGATCTTTCTTACTGTCAAGTTTTCACTATGTAACCATGGTTCAAAATGACTTCTCAGTGAAGCTGAAAATATTCCAGGAGTAACGTTTTTATTTGTTTGAGAGTTTTTGATCTCAGGCACGTGGAAAAAAAATTACCCTTCAGTGATTTAGGAACATAACATCACATGTCCCTGACTAGCCCCCAAAGACTCTGCAACCAACTGCAGGAGCACAGTTCCTTCAATCCCCTTCCGATTATCCCGGAAGAAGAGATGACAGATGATGAATTTCCAGGCCACCCAGCAAATGGGAAAGCTGAGCAGAGGAGAAAGAGAAAGAGCCTCTTGCCATCTGGTTGAATGCTCACCTTTTCCACCACAAATCTGGCCCTCTCTGCTTCCTGCTGAGCCACCTGTTTGGCTTCCACCGCTTCTGTGAACTCCTTCCCAAAGGTCAGATGTGTCTAAGGGGAGAGAGTGAGCACAAGATGAGGCAGTGTAATTGCTCAGACAGGGTTGCTGGGAGGCCTCCCCGGCTGCTAGAAGGAAGAGGTCAGGAATGGCTCTAGCAGCTGGAGGCACTGGAAGACAACTTGCATCTCCAAATTCTCACCCACACTGAGTTTATACCCCAGAATCCTTGGCTGTCAACAAGATCATGCACATTTCTGTCAAGCTCATTGTGACCACCTCACACAGAAAATGGCACCTGTGGCTCTTGATGGGGCCCATGGGCAACAAAAGGTATCTACTCAACTGACCACCTCCCTAGAGGAGGAGATCTGTGAGTTCTAGGACCCCCACCACTGACCAGTGCTCTTCTAAGGCATCATCTTCTTTGATGCCTGTATAAAGACCCAAGGGAGGCCAGATGGAAAAGTGAGCCCCTGAGAGCAGGGGATGCAGCCAGTTCCCAGGGTTCCAAGAGCTTGATGCTCTCTGCTTATGGATTAACCAGTCCACTTCTTTTGCAAGCATCCCCACCACTAAACAGGAAGAGGACAGAGCAAGATGGGGAGGACATCATGGTATTCCCAATATATGAGCGGTTCTGGTAAAGGGTTTAAAAGAAAGGCAAGGCAGGGAAAGCCATTGGTCCGGGTGAGGGTTTAAGTCTGATTAGATACATACTCCCCTAATCGAGTAACAGACTTGGCTGAAGCAACTGTCTCTAAAGATAGTGCAGATAATGGGAACAGATCTCAGAGATCCTAATGCCTACCCTAGAGCAATTTTCTTATTCATCCAACTTATTGAAAAAGAAGAAACAAAGGGAATGGTTTTGCTATCAAATGCTATTTGTTTCATTTTTTTCCTCTACTCTCCCAATCTCTGCTTTTTGAAAAATAAGCAGCCTTAAACTTCTGAGAAGCAATCCCGGTAGCACTGTTTTCCAAAGTTCTCACACTACACTACTAACTCTTACACTGCAGCTGCTCTACTTTGCCTGATCCATTTCTGGACTTGCTTAAAGTTTGGATAAGAAAATACAATTCTGAGAAATGAAAAACTAAATGTATAATTAAGGAATAAAATTTCTTTCTAAACAGGCCAGCTGAGGGCAGCAAATTCCCCAGGAAATCTAATTTTCTTCTCACACCTCTTAGATATGGTTTCTTGTGGTCAGCCCACATTTCCCCAGAATGGAGTATGTGGTCAGAGTCAAGTAAAATGCCAAGTTTTCCCTAGGTTTTTACTTAGTGAGCTTTCACAGCCAAGGTACTCAGGTTAACCAACAGCAAATGGGGAGAGCTTGAGGCAGAGGGGCCAAAGGCTGCAGCCTGGCATACTGCCAGTAGAGGGAGCCACACGCCCTTCCCCTTGGAGCAACAGAAGGTGGAGCAGGGTCCTGGCCCTCAAGAGTGAGGGTTGGCCATTTAGAGAATCACTGTTTAAACAGCTGTGCAGATGCCGAGGAGAAGGCAATGCCTTTCCCTAGTGATGCACAGGAGAACTGAACAGGAAACACTCTCACTACCCGAACAAATCACTCCAAATGATTTTTCCCAGAGAATCTAGAAACATGACCCCTTCCCCTCACCCTCTTCCACCTGAAATGCTATCCTGCCTGTATTGCTTTGTTTGAGTTATGACACTAAATGTCACATAAATACACAGACTATAATGTCTCTGGAGGTTAGCTTATGCCTAAGAGATGTCCCCTGTCCTCCATACCAGGCCCTGGCGAACAAAACCATTAATTTGCACTCTATCACCTTTCACTAGGGGTCCCCAGAACTTACTTCACAGAGACTTAAACCCTAAGTGTTGGAAAATTCCCAGAAGGTCAGGCTGGGAGGTCTGTGCTTGGGAGAAACACTACCAAGCTGTTTTCTGGTCTCCACCAGGCAGTTTCTTACTGTATCAAACAGGGTTAACAAGACATCACTTTTTGAGGAACTCTGGGGAATAGTCATAGTTTGGTAATTTAGAGACCATCTGGGGATGACCAGAGCTTATAAGAAAAATATGTGTGACGGGTAGATAAAGGACCCTCAACTGAAAACAGACCCAAGGAGACTGCTCACACCCTCAAGAAGATTCTGTGTTTTCAAGTCTCACATTTAGGAAAGTGGAAGGCAAGACTTAACCATGTCTACACAGAAACGAGCTGGTCACCAGACAAAGAACCAAAACCCTTCCACTCAGACTCCCCAAGGACCTTACCAAGGACACGTCATCCAGGATGAGCCCAAAGGTTGCTGCTCGCTCCGTGAGGTCATCGCTCACCTGCCTGGAAACCAGCTCTCTCTGGGTAATCAGTTCTCCAGCATCAAAGCGAGCCTGGTTTCAGAAGGACAGGAAGAAAGCAGGTCAGGTTAATGATAAAGCAGAGAAGAATCTCGGCCACATCCCGACCCACTATAGTTAAGTTCTTCCTGCCACTTAGCAATCTTTAGGGCATTGCTCTGGGCTCACAGCGAAGGTTCCATTCACTCACCACCACTGACTTGAGGATCTCTGTGGTGATGGATGGCAGCACACGTTCATCATAGTCTTCCCCAATGCTGGTGAAGATTCGAGGAAGCTGGCTAGCAACGGGTCGGAAAAGGATGCGCAGTGTGATGTTGACATTCTGCAAATCTTAGGGTAAGGAACAAACACTGTAGTTAAAACTAAAACCCATACAATGAATCAAAATAAGTAAATTATTAAAATAAATAAATAAATATAACCCAGGTCTGGGGTTATGGCTCAATGGTAGAGCACTTGCCTGGCATGTGTGAGGCACTGGGTTCGATTCTTAGCACCACATATAAATGGATGAATAAAATAAAGGTTCCTCAACAACCAAAAATAAATAAAATTAAAAAAATAAAAAATAAATAAAATAAAACCCATAGGGAAACAAATGGCCTTTTAAATGATCTTTCCCACCCCAAACTTGCTACAATTTATAAGCAAAATGGCTTTTAATAAGACCTTAGAAGGCATGGAGTAGGTATGCCTCGTTTCCTTGGCAGAGAACCCATATACAGCACTGCAGAGTTAGGAATGTCTGAAAGGATTCAATGATGACACCAGCTTTTCAGTATGTCCTAATGACCACTGATAAGAGCAATTAAGATGGTATGTCTCATGGGTGCCATGAAATGTTTAGAAGACTGAACATTTTAAGATAAATGACAAGTCAATACCAAGAATTCTAGAATTAGGCCTTTCCAAGGTCTGGTGAACATGCCTAAGTCAGAGTTAACCTTGAGAGGTCGGTGTGGGTCTGGCAGAAACTACACTAACAATTCACAGGCCTGAGCCCACTCTGTTGGCTACCAATTATGCAGCTTCGCATAGCCGTAGATAACCTGAGCTTATTTCCTTGTCTGAGAATGGTGATGATCCAGGAATGTTTAGGAAAACTGGAGAAAAGAGATATAAAAGCATTCTGTCAAATGTGCAATAGACATGAGGGCTGTGAGTAGATCTGGTAAAGCATTTAAGAGAAGGCAGGTAAGTCACTGGCAGGGTGAGGTTTTAAAAGCCTGATAGTCACAGATCTTACCAGGATTCAGGGAGAAATTAGCCCTTCCCTTAGACAAAGCAGGCCTGCGTGAAGCTAATACACTGACACAGTTTATCTGTAGTCATCAACAATATGGACCAAGTGCTCAGGAACGGGACTCCTGACCTGGCCAAGAGAGGTGGGAAACTTATCAACATATACAAGCCCCTGATCTCAGGAGGTACCCTTCAATAGTTTTTGAAACAGATACATAATGCATCCTCAGAACAACTACAAGACAGTACAGAAAGAAATCCTGAAGAGGTGAGAGGCTTAGAAGCAGGCGTTTAAGTTAAATCTACTATAATTGCTTGTTCACTTGTCTGCCTTCCTGGGTAGATTGGACTCCTTCACGTACTCTTTGAACTATTCCACTCTCCAAAACAGTATCAAGCCTGGCACAACCACAGTAAGCAAACATTTGCTGAAGAACAGCAGGGAGGACACCAAAAGTTATCATGATAATATAAACTAACTTCCCCAAGACCTTCCCTTCTTTGGAAGGCTGCTGTGCTCACCACTATATAGTCAACACTACCGTACGTTCTCCTCTTTATGTGTAGAAATGTCACAGCTGAATTGCATGTGCAACTTTATTTGCTGTCTGTATACCTCTAAGGGTAGGGAGGGGAAAACTGGTGATGGCGGTTCATGTCAGGATCTGACTGGAAACCCAGTGGAATGTCTCAGACACCAGGACTTCAGCCTAGGAGACAGCAACGTGAGGTCCACACTCTAGGAGCGGAGGCCACACAAAGTAAGACAAAGGGCAAGTCAGTTACAAAGGCAAACAGATGGCCACAGACAGGCTTAGGTAGTCATTCTGGGGAACAAGAGCTGATGGGAAGGATCAACAGAGGGAGTAAAAGGCACACTTAGATTTAAAATTAGATCACCATGTAACTCTTAAGATAAACCTTTATATATATCTCTAAATCTGTACTGCTGTCTGTGTATATACTTTATGAATACATTTCTATGAATCCATACAAAGCTCTCCAGGGCAAATATGCTGAGAATTATGACAGCAAATCCAATCTCTTTTGTTTTTCTTTTCTTTCTGGGGGGCAGAGTTGGGGTTTGAACCCAGGGCCATGCACATGCTAGACAAGCACACAACCACTAAGCCACATCCCACCCTAAGTCCAACCTCTTTGGATCCTGGTATCCCACCCAGGCTTCTGGAGCTGAGAGATGAGGACAGCAACCTAAACTCTCCCTGCTTTACCAAAACACAGGTGTTACTACTCACCTTTGCTACCAGTGATGACTGGCACATTACGTGGTCGAGAGCGACAATCAAAGATAATTGGTTTCTGAACCCAAGGAATGAGAAAGTGAGTTCCTTCCCCTACCACAATGTCCTGTACGCCTCGAAATCGGTCAAAGATGACAGCTCTGTGCCCAGCATCCACTAGGAAGGAAGGATAGTGACATGTCAGAAAGGTCCTTTGCCTTTTAAACCACAAGGGTCATGTCTTTCAAAGATCCCTGTTGCTTTCTGTTTACTTACTGAGTATTGCTTCTCACTCTGTCTTCCCAAATTTCTGGTCTCTAGAGGTTTCTAAATAGCTGCATAACTAAGCAATCACTTCCTGTCCCACATGCCTCCCCAAGGTCTTTGTTTATAATAGGATCAGTTCCTTGGTACCCTTTCTCCTTTAGAAAACTGGTTGTTGATTTTCTGATTAATCATCCCATCCCCACACTCCCAACCACACATTCCTAGGAATCATCTCCCCAAACTTCTACAACTCACAGAGATTTTCACTATTATAATATGTCCATCCTGGTTCCAACATAGCCCAGTACAGCAGCATCCTCACTAGGAGCATCCTGAAATTCAGAAGGTCCCGCTCTTTCTAAGAGTTCAGTTTTTCTACACTGCTGGGGGTGGGAGGGGGATAGAGAGCTATCTTGTTGATTCAGAGAGAAATTCGGTGATGGAGACCACTGTTTAGTTGTACAGATTGAGACCAAAACAATCACAGTATCAAGAGCTGCCATATAAGCCAAACAGGCTTTTCTCGTTTCTTTTTTATAGGAAATTGAATCCAGGGGTGCTCTACCACTAGTGATATCCCCACCCCTTTTTAAATTTTTTGTTTAGAGACAGGGCCTTGCCAAGTTCCAAGACTGGCCTAAAATTTGCCATCTTCCTGCCTCAGCCTCTGGAGTTGCTAGGATTACAGGTGTGCCCTGCTGTACCTAGCCCAAGTAGGCTTTTCCAATCAACTATTAACTCTAGACTTTAGAGTTGATCCAAATACCTTCACTCTGAAAACAATCCTTTTGTCTGACAGCCAGGTGTGTGTCAATCTACAATTGTTTTGGGCATGAAAGTAATAGAATGTCAGAGTTAAATGGGATCTTAAAGATTAAACTAGTTCAAACTCATTGCTTGACCAATGAGGAAGCTGAGGCCTACAGAGATAAAAGCAACTTGCCTAAGGTCACATGGTAAAGTTGAAGATAGGCTAGCTTAAACCCTTAAACCTTGTTAAAAGGTAGGCAATACATTGTAAAGACAGTCTTTTTGAAACTAGCAAAGTAAAAGCTGATGCTCAGGACACGATCATCCAAACTGAACTAACTAAAGTCTTTGCTGAGTTGTTCCACGCACAGGCAGAAGAGAACAGATAAGATCTCCGCTTCAGGTAGCCAGTGCAAATGCCAATACGCAGCCACAGTACTGGGTGATGTAGCATCACTTTGAATGAATAAAAACAGCTGGAAACATCCAACCAGCAATGACTGGGAAGCTCTTTTTGAACAGGCTCTAATAATACAAGCATATGATGGGGGAAGGCAGTAGGTGAGATGGCTTCACAAACATTCAGACAGTAGCTACCATCAAGAGTGTCAAGGGCTATGTAATCCAACAGAAATTCTCCAGTAAAGGGCAGTGACCCACCACCCCTCACCTCAGAGCCTCACCATTATATAAGGCAGAGTTCACCACGCCTCCTGCAACAGCTAAGGCCAGGCCAAACTTGCCAATGGATTCAAACACTTTGGCAGCCATGTTTCCTTCTGCTGGACCCACTCACACCTAAGAGGGTAAAAACAAAATAAAACGACTTGAGCCCAAACCCTCAGAGAAAGGTCTGAGGCACAACATTCACTTCTCAAGTTTGTTATTTATTTTCCCACTCCTGAGAGCTCTAAATCACCAACTGAAGGACACCTAATAAATAACACCACATCTGGCAAAGTGCAGCCATCAATTCCTCACGACCTTTTTCTTTTGCAGTTTCTTTTTTCAACCAAGAAAAGAAAAGGAATCTGGGACATTTAGTTCAATAATGGGAACAAGACATGGGGAACTTGTACCACACTAAACCACACTCCCATTTCCTGGACAAAAAGATCCCAAGAGACACTGAGTGGTTGGTTCTATGCAATTCTGGTTTGGAAAAATAACTGAAAGAACACGCTAAATGGTGATACCAAAACAAAACTAAATAACAGTAAACTGCCATCATTTATATTGAACAGTTTATGTAACCCTCACAACTACACTATGAAGTTAATTATTACAGATCAGGAAACAGAGGAACACATAGAGGTGACTTGAGACGCCCAAGTTCACCCAACTACTGAATGGCAGAACCAGGATTAAAACGCAGAGGTCTAATTCTAGGAGGTACGGCTTAATTCCTCACCATGCCACTTCTCAACATCCTGGAGTGAGAAAAACCGATTAGTACCAGCTGGATGATATTCCGGGCTCGAGATAACACAAGAACCCACTGAGAGGAATGTCTCTAAGCTGCTGCTGCTGCACTATGAGGAAGGGCTCAGGACCCGGAGAAGGGGCGGAGACGCGGTGGGTGGGCGCACAGGTGACCTAACTAAAAACCACTCCAGCCTTTAACTTTTTCATGACCCGCCCCAAAGTTGTCAAAACCCCCCTCCCGCCTCCCAGACCTCAATTTCGGAACCGCCCGGATCTCTCCCCGCGCGTTATCTTCCTTCCCTGACACCAAGACACTCAATCCTTTTTCTTTCCAGTGGTTTCTGGATTTTTCCACACCCTGCCCCCATACACACCTCCCTTACCCTGCGCAACCCCTGGCCTGTCCTGGGTTTAGCCCTTTCCCCTCGCCCACAGAACGGACACACACATGCACCCCTATTCGCCCAAAATGCAAATAGGAGGGCAGAGGAAGGTAGCACATACAATCAGACACAACCCTGGGACACCCCCCGCCATTCTCACCTGCTTACACTCTGACCTCCACATGAATTCCCCAACCACACATACTGCGCGTGCGCGGGACAGCTGCTCCTCTTTCCCGCCCTCGCTCCAAGATCGGCACCTCTGATTGGTGCTGAGGAGCGCAGTGAATTCTGGGAAGCGTGTTTTGCAGTCTGTTCTGCTTTTTGTGGCTCCTGGTAGGTGGACTACAATTCCCAAAAAGCCATGCGGCGGCCGACCCGCGTAAGAAAACCTTTTTTCTTTGGTGATAAACTGTGGGGTGTTGCCACAAAGCCTTTTGGGGACTGTAGTTCCCTGGGGATAAATGCACGTGCCTATCTTGTACAGTCGCTAGGGACTGCCCTAAGTTGAGCCCCAGGAACTTGAGAAGGCGGGTCTGGGCCTCCTGTGGCAAACATGGCAGGGGCAAATTTATGGCTGATGAAAGAGGACGGTTGGACACTTTGAAGAAAGTTGTGAAATAACTGGTGAACAGAGATACTAAGTGGTGAACCTTGAGAGATACTAAGAGCCGTCTTTTTTCCAAAGCCTTGTCTGGAAAGGTCCTAAAAGTCGTGAGGCTTTGGTTGCCAGAGCCAGAGCCAGAGAAAATCTTAGAAACCATCTGGACGAGAAAACAGGCCAAGAGAGGAAGTATTCATGCAGGGCCGCGCACTAAGTGAGCTTACGATGCAGATCTCCTGAACACAAGTTTTTAAAAACGTTGTATTTGGAAAAGATTCAAGAATAGTACAAAGAAACACGTGTATCTTTTGTCAGATTCACCTATTGTTAACAGTTCACTCAGTACATTGGCTTTATTTTTTGTTCCCTCTTCTCTCTCCCTTTTCCCCTCCCCTCCCTTTTCTTTCCCTGGCCCTCCTCCTCTCCGCCCTCTCCCTCTCTGGAAAGGATCGTGTATTTTCAAAGAATAAGGACATCCTCTTACTTGAGTAAATGTAATTAACCTTCTACATCCTAATTTTGTCGATTTTTCCAATAATAAACTTTATAGCACTCCCCTCCAGTATAGGATGCCATCTGTATTTATTTCTCATCTCTTTAATCCTCTTTCATCTGAAAGTTATTCTCAGCCTTTCTTTTTATTTTATTAAGTGAAAAACACAAACAAGCAAAGAAAAAAAAATGATGTTTCTCATTTTAGACTTGTCTGATGTTTCCTTATGATTAGATTCAGATTTTTGTGTTCTTAGCTAGGATACTACATAAATGATGTACGGACACATAATTGTAACAAAAATTAGTCCCATTTATGGATTCTGTCAGAATTGGATTTGTTCCACTTCTTCCCTACATTTCTCTCCTTGATGATTCCTTCTCGTCTCTGCTTGTCATAACCAATGGCCAAAAATACCCATGGTAGTAGTCTTCAGGTGGTATGGGTTTGCCCAAACCAACCATAACTTTTTCCTCAAACCTTTAGAGTCAAGAGAGCTGGAAGTTTAAATCCAATCTCTTCATTATTTTGTTTTCAGCATAAAGAACAAAGCTTGGTGCATAGTAGGACCTCAGTTTTTGTTGAATGAATCAGTGATGAAGGACATTGAAGTGACTGAATGAACAGGCTGTGGTCAGATAACAAGACACGGTGCCCTAGCATCCTGCGAGAATAGCCTTAGTGTTGTTTGCCTCTAGTCCAATAATCTGTGTCAAAAATGCTGAAAATATTAGTATAATCAGTATTTATTTGCTCAATGTTTTATAATTTCCAAGTCTATGTATCTACAGCTTCCCAACTGAGCCTTATTAAAATCCATTATTAAAACCTATTTTACAGATAAGAAAAAGGAGAGTCAGAAGTTAAATGGCAGGCTCATGGCCACTCACCCAGTCAGTGCTAGACTGGAGGAACAGGCCTTCTAGGTCCAGGTCCTGCATTCTTTCTACTTCCCCATATTCTGTCCTGGGAAACAAAGGCAACAGGAAAACCCAGATGATGTGAGGGCTTCACACAGACTTGGGGTAGTTGTAGGTGAAGAGATGGGGAGGATGAGGACAAGCAAACTGAGGACAGTGTTTGAGAATAATGTAACTGTGATGAGGCAAAGATTAGGAACAGAGCAGCACTAGTGCATGGGCTTTAGGAGTGGTGACAGTCCATTGCTACATAAAGCACTCTCACCTTCAGTCCCTCTCCCCAGCCAGGGGAGAGGGTGTGTGGGTCAGAGATAAGAACAAATACATTTTGAATACCTACCATGAACTTGTTGCTTTATCAATAGGTAATCTCACTTAGCCCTGTGTTCATATCTCCATTTTGGAAATGATGAACTGGAGATTCAGAGAAGTCAAGTGTCTTATTTATAGTCATGCAGCTAATATCTGGCAGATATGTCTGAGCCCACAGCCTGTGATTTTCCAAGCTATGAAAAGGGGTGGTCTGCAAGTAGCACCTTAACACAGTTTGATTCCATCTTCTAGCTCAAACCAACAAGGGAAGGGTCATAATTAAAGTAGAAATTATAGAAGAATGTCTCTTTTTCTTCATTCATTTAACACATATATTTAAGAGGCCTACATGCCCCAGAGATGCTAGACTTTGGGGATATGGTGATGAAGACAGAGGAGGATCTTGTCCTCCATGGGGTTTACATTCTGATGTGGGTTGTGTGCAGAAAAAGACCAAGGAAACAAATAAATGAACTATATGAAATTTTGACATGTTTCATGAAGAAAATAAGCAAACAATAGGAGGATTGTGAATTTGCATGAAAGATTTTGATTGCAAATAACAAAATTGGACACAGTGGGGCAAGCCTGTAATCCCAGTAAGGCAAGAAGATCGCAAACTTGAGGCCAGCCTCAGCAATGTAGCAAGGCCCTAAGCAACTTAGCAAGACCCTGTCTCAAATGAATGAATGAATGAATGAATGAATACATATGTACATGAATAAAATAGGGTTGGGGATATAGCTCAGTGAGAGTGCTCCTGGGTTCAATCCCAAAGAAAGGAAGAAAGGAAGGAAGAAAGATGGATTCCACTGGCTTAAACAATAAGGAGAAACCTCTGTTATGGGAGATAACAAGTCCCAAGGTAGGTGGTCCTGGGTGGGTTAATTCAGTGTCTCACCAACCTCAGTGATGCAGGTCTTTCCTTCTTTCAGCCCTGACATCTTCAAGTGTTAACTTTTGTCCTCATGCTTGTCCGCTCAAGGTCTCAAGATGGCTACAGAAGTTCCAAGTTAATGTTCTCATACTGTATCCAAAGGTAAGAAAAGGCATAAAAATGAAGTTGAATTTCCACCAGACATCCTTCAGGTGTTACCTGGCAGAACCATTACCACCTTGTCCATTTCTATGCCAGTCACTAGCAAAGGAATGGAATCGCTGTGTTGCAGCTCCATGTATCAAGAGGCAAGCTCTGGGACTGGGGAGGGGCCCGACCTCTCGTAAATCTAACTCATCTCCTAATACCCTAACAAATCCAAATGGGGGTTCCTGTTAGCAAAGAATGAGGGAGGGCTGGGGGCATAGCTCAATGGTAGAGTGTTTACCTAGCATGCATGAGACTCTGGGTTTGACCTGGGGAGGGAAAGGAAAAGGAAGAAGGATGGACGGGAGAAGGGATGTTGGAATTGCAATCAATGGTGTCTGCCATAAGGGTCTACTTTGTTCAAACTGGCCTAAGAAGCCTCCATGAGGAGATGACATTGAAGGTAAGATCTAAAGAGGTGACACTTAGAAAAGGGTGGGCAGGATGAGATTAGAGCACGCAGGCAGAGGGAAGGGCACGTGCACGTCAGGCACAAGGCAAAGCAGGACTGGTAGGTTTGGCTATAAAGAGTCAATGAGCCCTTCCTGGATTCAGACAGTTTGTTACTTCACTGAAAGAAGAGTAGCCAAAGATACCAGCTCCTAGTGGCCCTTGTGTAGTGTGACACCAAAACCAAAGGAACCATAGGAGTACAAGGCAGACAACAGGTGACCCTGCTGCTGAGGAGCCAATGCCAGGATGCACCTGTCCTTTGCAGCTGTATCCTCAGGGGAGGTGAGACGAGAACCTCACCTCATGAGATCCGGGCACTGTGAGAAGTCATCTCATGGCCATTTTCCTGGTAGTTGGCAAATGAGTGAGACATGGCCTGGAGCAACTTCTCAGGAGCCTCACCATTTAGATTCAACTGAGGTTCCTTCCAGGTTTGCTCAGGTGGGCTGTATGGGGAGTGTGAGGTTTCTCTACTCTGCAGGGAACCTGAGGCAGGTCAGAGTGTCGCCAAAAGCTTGGTCCTTGTCCCCAGTGCCAATTCAGTAATGAGGACATGGTTTTGAGAAGAAGGAAAAAGAAGTTTTATCACTTTGCTAGCAAAGGAGAAACACAGGGGACTCCTGTCCTAGAGGCTGTGATTCTGACTATCAAGGGGGGAGCAAGAGGCTTTTAAAGACGTAGTTCAAAGACTGCATTTCATGTGCTGTCTGTGGGCATTGTAATTCACTTGTTAATTTAGGAGATAGTCATTTCTGAGATCTTCTGGTGCCATCCCCAAAGTCTGGGTTACTTGGTTCCTATGGTGGGTGTGCGCTCAGGGGCAGATAAATCTGCCTAGGATGGGGAAGAAAGGTAATCCTGTTTCCCTGAGATTAGGGATAGGGAGAGATTAGGGAGGAAGAGGGAGAGAGGAAGGGAAAGAAACATCTCCATTTAAAAAATAAGTTGCTGTGGCAGAGCAGCAAGGGCTACACTCACACCAAAGCATAAAGTGGACACTGTTACAAGAGCTTGGTCCACGGAAGGAATTGGATGAGACAAACGTGGCCAAAGCATAAGGAGCAAAGGGAAGAGCCCAGTGGTGGATAAGCAAGCCTTGGCGGATGTCGTGAGCTTCGCTGAAAAAGACTTTGATTTTAATTGAAGTGAGAAGTCCCTGAAAGTTTTAAAGCAGAATAGAGAATTCTGTTAGGTGGCAACAGCCAACTCAAAAGAAGAATCTATAGGGCTGGGGGCAGAGCTCAGCTGGTTGAGTGCTTGCCTTGCAAGCACAAGGCCCTGGGTTCAAATCCCCACTACCGTAAAGGAAAAAAAAAAAAAAAAAAGAATCTATAGATGCTGACAGTTGGAGTGTTAAACAATGAAAGAACCCAGGCAAATCACCCTGGCACGATGGTTCTTGAATTTTCCTTTTAGGACATCTTTAAATTCTGTGTGTGTGTGTGTGACTGAGGATTAAACCTCAGCAGTCTGATGCTCTACCACTGAGCTACATTTTTTTTTTTTTTTTTGAGACAGTGTCTCTCTAATTTGCCCAGGCTGGCCTGGAACACGTGATCCTCCTGCCTCAGCCTCCCGTGTCACTGGGATTACAGGTATGCGCCACTGCACCTGGTTTAGGACAGCTTTATATTCTTAAAAGTTGTTATTATTTTCTTTTTTATTTGTTCTTATACAAGACAGTGGAATGTATTCTTCAAAGTTATTAAGAGAGCCTTTTAAAATATGGGTGACATACATGCAAAATTAAAATGAGAAATTTAAAAATATTTATTTATCCCTTTAAAATAACAGTAAGAAGGGCCAGGGTTGTGGCTCAGTGATAGAGCACTTGCCTGGCATGTGTGAGGCACTGGGTTCGATTCTCAGCACTGCATCTAAATAAATAAATAAATAAAATAAAGGCCCATCAACAACTGAAAAAAAAATTTTTTAAATAACAATAAGGGGCTGGGATTGTGGCTCAGAGGTAGAGTGCTCGCCTTGCACGTGTGAAGTATTGGGTTCAATCCTCAGCACCACATAAAAATAAATAAATAAAATAAAGGTATTGTGTTCATCTACAACTAAAAGAAATTAAAAAAAATAACAATAAGAAACTCATTACATGTTAACATATTTTTATGGAAAATAACTATAGATCCCCTAGCTAAACTATTTGGTGAAAATAATGACATCATTTTGTTTTTATAAATCTTGGATGTTTCATTTAATCTGTTGGGTTTTCATAAGTCATGTGGCTTCTGGAAAACTCTGCTAGAAACTCAGGAGAGAGTGAGAATGAAAAAGGTCAATAACAACTTTATATTTTCATGAAAATGACTTTAAGTGCTCCCTGCAAGTGTCTCAAGGACCTCCAGAGCTGCCTGGAGCACACCTGGAGATCTGCTCCCTTACAGTGAAACCCGTCACTCATGCATGAAGACTTTGAGAAAATCAGTTTTTCAGTGCTTGTATCAGTTGGGACATTAAAGTAAAAGTTGCTCTATCAAGGAGGCCCTAAAACACAGTGGACTAAAGAAGATAGAAGTTAATTGCTTTTTGCTTCCCAGGTCTTTCGCAGACTCAAGTTTCCTTTTATCTCTCTGGTTCACCATTCCCTAAGTGATGACCTTCATCTAGTCATGGGACATCTATGTTCTGGATTGCAGGAAGAGGAAATTGAGAGCAGCAATTTTGTTTGAGGCAAATGAGACGGAAGCAGCACATATATTTTCTGCTCCACTTTATTGGTGAAAACTTGGTTATATGACCTCAGAAAGTCACAAAGCAAGATTGGAAGTGTATTGTTCTCCAGAACAGCCAAATGTGCAGGAAGAAAGGACATGGGGACCAACCAGTCAACTGTAATGCCTTTATTCCCGCCCCCCCTGGTACCAGGGATTGAACCCAGGGGCACTTAACCACTGAGCCACATCCTCAGCCCGTTTTTGTATTTTATTTAGAGACAGGGTCTCGCTGAGTTACTTAGGGCCTTGCTAAATTGCTGAGGCTGGCTTTGAACTCATGATCCTCCTGCCTCCACCTCCTGAGCCACTGGGATTACAGGTGTGCACCACCGTACACACCCAGGTTGCAGTGCCTCATTTTATATACAATCAGACAAGTGACACAATTCCATTTTCAAACAGTCATAAGATGGAATAAAAACAAAACAAAATAAATGAGGCAAATAAAACAACACAGACAAAAAACTTGGCAGAATCAGAGACAAGGCAAGGAGCATAAAAAATCTAATCAAGCAAATCCAATAATTGATATTTTCAAATAAGGAGAAAAGGACTTGTATTCACAAAATTGGAGCAAGAAGCTACCAAGAAAAAGGGGAAGAGATGAAAGATGGAAAGTTTTCTCCAGAAAATGAAGAACAAGGCAAAGTTTCCCACTCTTATCCATTCATCAATTGAAGGGCATCTGAGTTGGTTCCACAATTTAACTATTGTGAATTGAGCTGCTATGAACATTGATGTGGCTGCATCACTGTAGTATGCAGATTTTAGTCCTTTGGGTAGAAATTGAGGAGTGGGATAGCGGGGTCAAATGGTGGGTCCATTCCAAGCATTCTGAGGAATCTCCACACTGCTTTCCAGAGTAGCTGCACCAATTTGCAACTCCACCAGCAATGTACGAGTGTGCCTTTTTCCCCACATCCACACCAACACTTAATATTGTTTGTATTCTTGATAATAGCCACTCTAATTGGAGTTAGATGAAATCTTAGGGTGGTTTTAATTTGCATTTCTCTAATTACTAGGGATAATGAGCACTTTTTCATAAATTTGTTGATCACCTGTATATTTCTTCTGTGAAGTGTCTGCCCATTTCCTTAGCCCATTTATTGATTGGGTTCTTTGTATTTTTGGTGTAAAGTTTTTAAAGTTCTTTATAAACTTTGGAGATGAGTGCTCTATCTGAAGTGTGTGTGGAAAAGATTTTCTCCCACTCCGTAGGCTCTCTTTTCACATTAATGATTGTTTCCTGTGCTGACAAAAAACTTTTTAGTTTGAATCTATCCCATTTATTGATTCTTGCTTTTATTTCTTGCGCTATGGGGGTCTTGTTAAGGAAGTCTGGTCCTAAGCCAACATGATGGAGATTCGGACCTACCTTTTCTTCTATTTGGTGAAGGGTCTCAGGTCTAATTCCTAGATCTTGATCGATTTTGAGTTGAGTTTTGTACAGGGTGAGAGATAGGGGTTTAGTTTCATTTTATTGCATATGGATTCCCAGTTTTGCCAGCACCATTTGTTCAAGAGGCTGTCTTTTCTCCATTGTAAGTTTTTGGCACCCTTGTCTAGTATAAGGTTACTATACTTATATGGGTGTGCCTCCGTGTCTTCTATCCTGTACCATTGATCTACCTGTCTGTTTTGGTGCCAGTACCAAGTTGTTTTTGTTACTATTGCTCTATAGTAGAGTTTAAGGTCTGGTATAGTGATACCTCCTGCATCATTCTTCCTGCCCGGGATTGCTTTGATTGTTCTGGGTCTTTTGTTCTTCCAGATGAATGATTGCTTTTTCTGTTTCTATGAGAAAGGTCATAGGGATTTTAATTGGAATTGCATTAAATCTGTATAGCTCCTTTGAAGTAAGGTCATTTTGATAATATTAATTCTGCCTATCCAAGAATATGGGAGAGCTTTTCATCTTCTAAGGTTTTCCTCAATTTCTTTCTTCAATGTTTTGTAGTTTTGATTGTAGAGACCTTTTACTTCTTTGGTTAGATTGATTCCCAAGTATTTTATTTTATTTTTTTTTGAGGCTATTGAGAATGGAGTTGTTTTCCTCATTTCCCTTTCAGATGTTTCATCGCTTATGTATAAAAAAGCTTTAGATTTATGTGGGTTGATTTTATAACCTGCTATTTTTGTTGAATTCATTGATGAGGTCTAGAAGTTTTCTGGAGGAGTTTTTTGGTTCCTGTAAATAGAGAATCATGTCATCAGCAAATAGTGACAGCTTAAGTTCCTTTTTTCCTATTCGTATTCCTTTAATTTCTTTAGTCTGTCTAATTGCTCTGGCTAGTATTTCAAGTACGATGTTGAATAGAAGTGGTAAAAGAGGGCATCCCTGTCTTGTTCCCATTTTTAAAGGGAATGTTTTCAGTTTTTCTCCATTAAGAATGATGTTGGCCTTGGGTTTAGAATAAATTTTCTTTACAATGTTCAGGTATGTTCCTTCTATCCCTATTTTTTCTAGTGTTTTGAGCATGAAGAGGTGTTGTATTTTGTTGAACGCTTTTTCTGTGTCAATTGAAATAACCATATGATTCTTATCCTTAAATCTATTGACATGATGGATTACGTTTATTGATTTATGGATGTTAAACCATCCATGCATTCCAGGAATGAACCCCACTTGATTATGGTGCACAATCTTCTTAATATGTTTTTGGATATGGTTTGCCAGTATTTTGTTAAGGATCTTTGCATCTATATTCATCAAGGATATTGGTCTAAAATTTTCTTTCCTTGATGTGTCTTTGCCTGGTTTGGGTATGAGGGTGATATTAACTTCATAGAATGAGTTTGGTAGGGTTCCCTCCTTTTCTATTTCCTGGAATACTTTGAGAAATATTGGAATGAGTTCTTCTTTGAAGGTCTTGTAGAACTCAGCTGAGAATCCATCTGGTCCTGGGCTTTTCTTGAATGGTAGGCTTTTGATGGCTTCTTCTATGTCATTGCTTGATATTGATCTGTTTAAACTGTGTATGTCCTCCTAGTTCAGTTTGGGAGGAGCATATGTCTCTAGAAATTTGTCAATGTCGTCGGTATTTTCTACTTTGTTGGAATATAGGTTTTCAAAGTAGCTTCTCATTATGTTATGTATTTCAGTGGTGTCTTCGTGATATTTCCTTTTTCATCACGAATTTTAGTAATTTGAGTTTTCTCTCTCCTCTTTGTTAGTGTGGCTAAGGGTTTGTCTATTTTTTTACTTTTTCAAAGAACCAACTTCTTGTTTTGTCAATTTTTTGAATTGTTTCTTTTGTTTCAATTTCATTGATTTCAGCTCTGATTTTAATTATTTCCTGTCTTCTACTACTTTTGGTGTCGTTCTGTTCTTCTTTTTCTAGGACTTTGAGCTGTAATGTTAGGTCATTTAGTTGTTGACTTTTTATTCTTTGCTTGAATGCACTCCATGCAATGAATTTTCCTCTTAGTACTGCTTTCATAGTGTCCCAAAGATTTTGATATGTTGTATCGTCATTCTCATTTATCTCTAAGAATTTTTTTTTCTCCTCCCTGATGTTTTCCATGCTTCATTCAATAGCATATTATTTAGTCTTCAGGTGTTGGAGACTAATTTCTGTTTTTTATTTTGTCATTGATTTCTAATTTCAGTCCATTATGATCTGATAGAACACAAGGCAGTATCTCTATTTTTTTTTTTTCATTTCCTAAGGGCTGCTTTGTGGCATAACACATGGTCTATTTTCAAGAAGGTTCCATGTGCTGCTGAGAAGAAAGCGTATTTGCTTGTTGATGGATGGAATATTCTATATATGTCTGTTAAGTCTAGGTTATTTATTGTGTTATTGAGTTCTATGGTTTCTTTGTTTGGTTTTTGTTTGGAAGATCTATCCAGTGGTGACAGTGGTGTGTTAAAGTCACCCAGAATTATTGTGTTGTGGTCTATGTGATTCCTGGAATTGAGAAGGATTTGTTTGATGTACATGGATGCACTCTTGTTTGAGGCATATTTATAATCATTATGTCTTCCTGATTTATGGTTCCCTGAAGCAGTATGAAATGTCCTTCTTTATCCCTTCTGACTAACTTTGGCTTGAAGTCCACTTTATCTGAAATAAGGATGGAAACCCCTGCTTTTTTACTGAGTCCATGTGCGTGGTAGGTTTTTTCCCATCCTTTCACCTTTAGTCTGTGGATGTCTTTTTCTATGAGATGAGTCTCTTGCAGGCAGCATATTGTTGGGTCTTTCTTTTTAATCCATTCTGCCAGTCTATATCTTTTGATTGATGAGTTTAGGCCATTAACATTCAGGATTATTATTATTGAGATATGATTTGTATTCCCAGTCATTTGGGCTTATTTTTGGTTTTTAACTTGGCTTGGTTTCTCCTTTGAATGAATTTTTCTTTAAGGTAGTTCCTCCCTTTGCTGACCTACATTGTTGGTTTTCATTTCCTCCTCATGGAATATTTTGTTGAGAATATACTGTAGTGCAGGCTTTCTATTTGTAAATTCTTTTAATTTTTGTTTATCATGGAAGGATTTTATTTCATCTTCAAATCTGAAGGTTAGTTTTGCTGGGTATAGGATTCTTGGTTGGCAACCATGTTCTTTCAGAGCTTGAAATATGTTGGTCCAGGCCCTTCTAGCTTTTAAAGTCTGGGCTGAGAAATCTGCTGATATCCATATTGGTTTCTCCCTATATGTAATCTGATGCTTTTCTCTTGCAGCCTTCAAAATCCTATCTTTATTTTGTATGTTAGGCGTTTTCATTATAATGTGTCTTGGTGTGGAACTGTTGTGATTTTGTACATTTGTTGTTCTGTAAGCCTCTTGTATTTTATTTTCCATTTCATTCTTCAGACTTGGGAAATTTTCTGATGTTATTTCGTAGAATAAGTTGTTCATTCCTTTGGTTTGTATCTATGTGCCTTCCTTAATTCTGATAATTCTTAAATTTGGCCTTTTCATGATGTCCCATCGTTCTTAGAGATTCTGTTCATGATTTCTTACCATCTTCTCTATTTGGGCAACTTTATTTTCAAGATTAAATATTTTGTCTTCTTTGTCTGAGGTTCTGTCTTCCAAGTGCTCTAATCTGTTGGTGATGCTTTCCATTGAGTTTTTTATTTGGTTTCTTGTTTCCTTCATTTCAAGGATTTCTGTTTATTTATTTATTTATTTATTTTTGAGAATCTCTAGCTCTTTGTTGAAATGATCTTTTGCTTCCTGCAGTTGCTCCTTCAACTGCTTATTGGTATGATCATTCATTGCCTGCATGTGCTCTCTTAACTTATCCGTTGCTTCATGAATCATCTTAATCATGTATAATCTGAAGTCTTTTTCTGACATTCTACTGTACTGTTACTGGATTCTATTAATATAGAATCTAGATTTGTTTGGATCATTTTCTTCCCTTGTTCTTTCATGTTGTTCATGTATCATCCCCTCTAGCAGTGCAGATCTGGGGTATTGCAGTTTCCCCCCTATAGGCTTATAGTGACCCTATAGGTTTCCAAAACCTTTTCTTTAAGGGGGGAGATCAATATTAGCAGTGCCCAGTTCAGTCAGTGTGTAACCCTAGACCAAATAGCCCCTATGAGGACATTAACAATATTGTCATAATAAACAGAATGAGTTCAATTATTATCTTCAGTATAACAAATATATTTGCAATAAGGTCTGCAGTTTCTCGTGGAGGGCAAAGAGGATGCAGGGGGTGGGTATAGGATATAGCTGTTAATGGGATAAGAAAAGAATGTATAGAAGTTTTAGATAATAGAAAGAGTGAGAGTGTAATCAAAAGAAGTTGGTTGTTAACATGCAAAAAGGGAGAAAGAGACTCTGAGGGAACCAGGTAAACAAAAGGAAAAGAGAGTGAGAAAAGTAAAGAAATAAAAACTTAAAATTTTTCAGTAAGGAGAAAAAAGAAAATCTACAATACAACAGTCATATAGTATTCAAACCTCCCAGTCTTCAGTAGCCTGATGCATGAAAGGTACCTGACAATGAGCTTCCAGTCTCCAGCAGGCATCTCAAGATGGGATTTGCCCCACCTAAATATGGGAGCTACGGCTTTCAGGATTATCCAAGATGGCCGCTGTGGCTTCCAAATGTGTTGGCAAATGGCGAGCTGCAGCTCAGGGGTGTGGGCGTGGTCAACTGGAGGTCCTGGAGGCGGGGTGCCAACAGTTGGTCGTGCAGGGGTCCTGGAGGTGGGTGTGGTTGTTCTGGTTGCAGGATCCTGCAGGTACTGTGACAGTGAACTCCCAGGCAGCAGCAGGAAGCTGACGCTCCACTGGCTGTCTACGGTCAGTTTGCTGACTGCTGTTGGAAGTGAGCCTCGGGCAGAGGGTGATGGGTAGGTGAAAGGCAGGTGATGGACAGGCAAGAGGCAGGCAAATGGTGGATGATAGGCCATCCCGAGTTCTTTAGCCATGTGCATATATGTCTTTGATAGAAAAGTAAAAAGAGGAAGAATGAAACATGGTATAAAAAAAGGAATGCAGACGCAAAAATAAGTGGTAGAACTTTATATAATTGCAATCCTACTCTTAGCTAAGAGAAAACTAATATGTGAGAAAGTTGTCTTCCTGGATTGCTAAAGGGAATTACAGAATGTGTTAACTCACTTGAATGGGGTAATTGCCTCACAATGTATGTATATTGAAAAAAAAATACTTATAGTATTAATTAATTACAAAGGACCAAGGACATGATAATTAGGCAGTATAAGAATATACATGCTCTACAGAATGGCAATTATCAAGAATACAAGTAACAATAAATGTTGGCGAGGATGTGAGGAAAAAGGTACACTCATACATTGTTGGTAGAGTTGAAAATTGGTGTAACCACTCTGGAAAGCAGTGTGGAGATCACTCAGAAAACTTGGAATGGAACCCCATTATTATACTACTCTTCAGCTTATACCCAAAGGACTTAAAATCAGCACATTACAGTGATGCAACCACATTGATGTTTATAGCAGCTCAATTCACAATAGCTAAACTATAAAACCAACCTAGGTGCCCTTCTATAGGTAAATGGATAAAGAAAATGTGGTTTATAGACACAATGAAATATTAGTCATAAAGAAGAATGAAATTATGGCATTTGCCAGTAAATGGATGGAACTGCTAAGTGAAATAAACTAAACCCAAAAAAGCCAAAAACTGAACGTTCTAATGTTCTGTCTGATATGGAAATGCTAACACACAGTGGGGGTGGGGGAAGATCAGAAGTTCATTGGATTAGAGGAGAAGGGGGGATGGAAATGGGAAAGGCAGTAGAATGAATCAAACATAACTTTCCTATGTCTGTATACGAATATACTACCAGAGTAACTCCACATCATGTACAACCACAAGAATGGGAAGTTATACTCTATGTATGTATAATATGTCAAAATACATTCTACTGTCATGTATATCTAAAAAGAACAAATAAAAAATTTAAAAAAGAGAATATACATGTTCTAGCTGGGTTCAGTGGTGCACGCCTGTAATCCCAGCGGCTCGGGAGGCTGAAGCAGGAGGATCACCAGTTCAAAGCCAGCCTCAGCAATTTAGCAAGGCCTGAGTAACTTAGTAAGACCCTGTCTCTAAATAAAATATTTTAAAAAGGGCTGGGGATGTGGCTCAGTGGTTGGGTGCTCCTGGTTCCAATCGACCCACACCGGGAAAAAAAAAAAAAGAAAAGAAAAAAAAAAGACACATATATAAAATCATTTATTTCGGAGTCTAAAAATCATCTAACTTTCAGAAATAATTACCGTTAAGGATTTTGATGCCTTTCCTTCATTTTTAATGTATAAATAATCAGAATCAGACTAAAGAGGCAGCTTGGTGTCCTGCCTGTTTTCACTTGACATTCTCCCATGAGAATTCTCCTGTCATTCCATCTTTGTAAGCATGGGGAAGACAAATGGATAGGGAAGCGAGGAAGTGGAAATTGAGTGTGTCAACGATTCTTTTGGGAAGGGGAAAAGAAAAATGAGGTGGGGGCTGGAGGATGATGTGAGAAAAGGAGAGTCAGTTGCCCACCCAGCGGAGATGCTAGATCCTGTCTGTAGACCTGGTGGTGAGAATGCAATTCAGGAGACAGATGGGTCAGGGAGGGGGCAAAGTCTGCAGAAATGCCAGAGGTGTCAGCTCCAGAGCAGAGGTGGAGGGCTTGACCAGCAAGAGAACAGGAGGCCAGGCCCGGTGGCGCACACCTGTAATCCCAGTGGCTCGGGAGGCTGAGGCAGGAGGATTGGGAGTTCAAAGCCAGCCTCAGTAATTTAGTGCAGCCTGAACAACTCAGCAAGACTCTGTCCCTAAATAAACACTATAAAAAGGGGCTGGGGGTGTGGCTCAGTGGTTAAGCACCCCTGGGTTCAACCCCTGGTACAAAAAAAAAAAAAAAAAAAAAAAAAGGAAGAAGGAGGAAAAATACATGGAAATGATGAAGGGCTCTATTTGTCTAGTCCTCCCGCCAAGCCCTAGCAGAAAAGCGGCTTCCCGGAGGGCACTGGGGCAGAGGTGAAGGTAGAAGGTAGAAGGGAGTTTGCAGATGACAAACCAGGAGCACAAGAGAGGCAGGTATGTAAGAGGAAGGTTGGGGGGAGGCCAGATTGGAGACTGATGGAGGAGAGTCAGAGTGTCGCTGGGGGACCACCAGGCTAGAAGGTCTGGCGGTGGATGGAGTAGAGGGGAGCGAGGTGTGGGGAGACTGGTGTGTGTGAGGGTCTTTGCAGTAAGTGGGCCCAGGTCTCTTCTTGTCCTGACATCTCCTTCCCTCGGCTGCTGGCTTTCCCCAACAGTGGCTCTCAGATTCCAGCTAGTGTGGTGTCCAGACGAAGCCTCCTGCCTCTCTTCTCCTCCCGCCTGCCTTCTTTATTGCAGTGGAATCTGGAAGCGCCTTTCCCACAGGTCAGGTAACTGTCTCAGCACTGGAATGCTTGTGTCCCGATTTGCTTGTCCTGCTCACCCCAGACTCCTGGAGGCCAGGACTACATTGATCACCTTGGAGTCCTGTGTGCTCAGATCACACCATGCACAGGGTCGGGCTCCCGGGGCACATGTTGGATGAAACGGAATTAATCTGGGAGTGGGGAAGAACATGGTTAATGAGCGTCTTCTGGTCCAGGCATATGCTAGCTGTTCCAAGCCAGCTCTGATTCCCTAGCAGAGCCTGGGCACTCAGCGAATGTCCGCAGTTATTATTTTAATCCTCCTAACACCTCATTGGGTAGGTTTTATTACCCTTCTTCCATTTATTCATGGCACAAATACTTCTCTCTCTCTCTCTCTCTCTCTTTTTTTTTTTTTGTACTGTGAATTGAACCCAGGGGCACTTTACAACTGAGCTACATCCCCAGCCCTTTTTATTTTTTATTTTGGAAACGGTCTCGCCAAACTGCTGAGGGTCTTACTAAGTTGCTGAGGAGGCTGGCCTTAAACTTGAGATCCTCCTGCCTCAGTCTCCCCCGCAACACTGGCCCGTGTAAATACTGCTTGTGTATCAGGCACTGTGAATGCTAAGTGCATGTGAGCTGGTTCCTCTTGGTTTAACCCCAGCTCCCCAGATGCATTTTCTGCCCTGCCCTGTGAGCGGGGAGGAAGTCCCTTTGGTCCAGATCAACCAGATTCACTTGCCAGCTACTCCCACGTGGGTCAGGCCCATGGGAGGCACAGGTAGGAGATGGGTGGGAGGGAGTCAGAGTATTCCTGGGGCTGCCCTTGCTTCAGGCATGTTTCTGACACTGATACAACTGCAGCCTCTATAGGGACACCCTGCCTTTCTGGTTCTAGCTCTCAAGGGACTTTGTCACACTATTCTACTCTTCAACACACACATGTCATCCCTACACACAGAGTGGGGAGGACAGTGTCCTGATCATCCCAGGGCCCTCGACTTGTGTTGAAGCCCACAGGGCCCTCCTTGGCAGTGACCCAGAAGGACCAGCCATTTGGGAATTGGCTCTTCCATTCCTTCTACACAGATACTACCCAGCTGCTCCCTGCCTGGCACCATGCCAGTGTCAATTCTCAGAAGTGACAGAAGCACGGCTCTTGCCTTCCAGGATCTCCTGACCTTAAATCTAATGCCCCACACAGAGAGCACAGAATTTGTTGGAAGGGAGGGAGGGAAGGAGAAAGGAATTTTGTGTCTGAGTCAGTCCTGGAAATCCATCTCTCCAGATTGTCAAGCCTGAGGTCATCACCAAACAGGTCCCTGAAAGGTCACAGATTGTGTAAAAGCGGCACTTCTAAACTTGAGGCAGGACATTGATCTTGAGAATGAGGAGGACTCATTCCTCCTCAGCTTCCTAGACCCCAGCTTTGTTGCTCCTGTGGATTCTGTGACTTTGAGCAATGTGTCTGGTTCAGTTTCCTTTTCTGCAAAATAGGGGCTCTGGAAAGATCTGTCATGTTCCAAAGTGGTGCATGAAAGCACCTTGAGGTTCTTGCAAATGCCAGTTGCTGTTATAACCATGTGCAAGCCCCTTCGGGTGCCCTCCCTCCCTTCCAACAAATTCTGCGCTCTCTGTGTGGGGCATTAGATTTAAGGTCAGGAGATCCTGGAAGGCAAGAGCCAGGCTTCTGTCACTTCTGAGAATTGACACTGGCATGGTGCCAGGCAGGGAGCAGCCCTCTTTTCCTCTTGCTCCCTAGGAAATGTGTTCTCCGCCAGAAGGGAAGAAACATTTCCCCACAGGTGGATGCCACACACAACTAACTCTTCCATAAAAGAGTCAGGGAAATTGTTCCACCTCCTTTCTCCTGGTATTGCCAAGTACGCCCAAAACTTCAGCTCCTAAAGGACTTTGGTGGGAAGAAACAGCTGGGCTCTGAGCAGTGAGGACAAAGCCCTGAAGAGGGCTGTGACTCACCTCTGCCCTCTGAGAGGCCTGGAGGGGGCAGGGAAGAACCAGGAGGGCTGGTACTAGGCGTAGACCCTCATAGACGGCCACATGCAGTGCAGAGAGATACTTCCCATGGCCACTAAGCCACACAGAGGAACCTGGGATATTTTTCAGAAGAACTTCATGGTGAAATGAAACAAGAGGCTCAAAGAGTGTGGGTTCTCCAGTTCTGAGGTATGAACTTTTAGTTCCTGAATGGATGAGTGGGGACGGGCTTTCAGGTCCAACAGACATCTAATCAAACACCCAGTGCAGACGAGGCACCGCCATGCAAGTCTAATGAACAACGGTGACGTCAACATGGCTCCTGTCTTTAAGGTGCTCTCGGCCTGACTGTAACAGGTGAGGATGCAGATGGACTCCTCCAGCTTCTCAGTCCCTCACCATACTCCAGGGAAGCGCTTCCCTCTAGCCTCAAAGTTTGGCCTGGAGGGAAAGGACACCTTGGGGTGGGGTCGGGTCTCATCTCTGGTGACAGCAAATGTCTCCTCCATGGAGAAGCGGAGGTCTGTTAGGGCAGGGGTTACTGGAACTGGTTCGAATTTGGAAATTGTTCAGAGGGAACTGAGGTCTGATGCTTCAGGGATTTGTGCTTCAAACTGGCCTGGGACCAAAAGCAATGCTCCTTATGGCCACTAGGAGGAGCCAGTGTCCTGGAGTGGACTACAGGGTGGTGCTCTCTAGGGACTGGGAGCATTAGGGTGGGAAGCTAGGGAGGTCCCAGGTCTCCAGGCCTCCCTCAGAACACTTCCCCTTGGACCCTGAGCTCTGGCTATGTCCTTCTCTGCCACACATGGTGCTGGTGGCCCTGGGGCTCCAGTTCTATGGAAATAGTAAGATCTTGCACTAATCAAAACCAAATCTGTACTTCACCTCCCCAACCCAAAGTGTGAGTGACTGAGGGAGGCACTTTCGGCAAAGTCCTTCTACCCATCTGAGCTTCTCTTTCCGCATTTGTAAAAATGTGAGGATTCAATTAGCCAGATGTTTTCCAAGACACAACCATGGGGGCTTTGAAGTCTACTGGTTCCTAGCCTGCCCTTTCCCCTCTACCCTTGGCCTTCACTGATTTCTGCAGGTGCACACCAGTTATTCCCATTACAGAGCTTCCTGCTCTTACTTCCTCCCCCCGTTTGGGGACATTCCTCTGATGGGTGCAAGAGGCACCCTGGGAAACTGGGTGCCTCTGCCATTAAAACTTGGCATCATCTGGGCTCCTCTCTAGGGCACATTTAATTCCCAGGCATAGATTGAGTTTCAATACTCAACCAGACCTCTCCATCTGCAGGTCCCTCACTCAGGCACCTGTACCCCAACACACCTTGAGCTGAGCCATCCACCCCCACCCCACACTGCTCTTCTTCATAGGCTTCCATCTCAGGGGTGACCCCCAGAGCCCCCCAGTTACCCAAGCCTGAAGTCCAGGTGTCAACATCAACACCTGTCTTGTCACATGACCTCTGTCCCAAATCGTGTGGCCGAGACCTCCAGGCACTCTCACCTCGAGTGTCCATCTCTCATCTCTCCCTCTGCCCCTGCCCGAGCCCAGGCCTTCATCCTTTCTTTCCGGAACCAGTTGGTCTTCCTGACTCCAGTCTGTTCTCTCTCCAATCTATCATCTTTTCCTCTCAACTGCCAGAGAGCTCTTTCTAAAGCACAAATATGATTATGTACATCTCTACTCTCAAATCTTGGCCATAGCCTTGTGGCCTAAAGATATATCCGAAGTCTAATGAGACTTCCAAGTCCATTCATGGTCTGACCCTTCCTTCCCAGCTGGAGCTCATTTCCCAGCATGCTTCTCGACCCATCCACAATCACACTTTTCCCACCCTTGGATCAGCCCATGTTCTTTAAGGATTCTTGATTTTGCAAACATCATCCTCTGGACCAAGAATTCTGACCCTGATTTTTCCTTGATGAACACGAACTCCTCCTTGAAGATCAAGCCTTAAGGACAAACATTTATATCACACAAATCCTTCCATCTCCCCTATATTTAATTTCCCAAATGTCCCAGGCAGGATTCCCATAATGCTTTTTTTTTTTTTTTTTTTGTATGAGGGATTGAACCCAGAGACACTTAACTACTGAGCCATAGCCCCAGCCCTTTTGTATTTTATTTAGAGACAGGTTCTCACTGAATTGCTTAGGGCCTCGTTAAGTTGCTGAGGCTGCTTTGAACTGGCAATCCTCCTGCCTCAGCCTCCCAAGCCAATGGGATTACAGTGTGAGCCATGGCACTGGCTCTCATCATACTTCTCATATTTCTCTATCATCTCTCTGACTCCATCATAAGCCCTGTTTGTCCATGTCTCTGCTTCTCCATACGTAACCAATGCTTGATGAGTGGGTAGGGATTTGGTTGAATGAATGGATTCATGCACGAATGTTCTGGGAACTTGCATCTGGCTTGCAATCTTCCCTGTTCTCTGCTGGAGCCCGTGGAGCAAGGGAAAAGGAAGAAAGACAGGACCTGAGATGCGTGACATGGGTGATGACAAGATCAGGTAGGGCTTTGTGGATCCAAATAAAGAGTTTGACTTTTTTTTTTTTTTTCTTTGAAAGGATCTCAGGCATGCCCATCTAATCCATTAGCTTCTACTCAGAAGTGACACAGTACCTTCATCCTCATCATTGTCATCCTCATCTGACTGTTTGGGGGGGATCAACACTGAGAATCCACAAACAGGTGGCACATGTGACCCTTCCTACTTCTACTGATGGAAGAATCTGGGTTTCATTCTCCAAGCATTGAGAAGTCTGTGGAGGCTTTTAAGTGAGGGAGTGACGTGATTTGATTTCCATTTTATAAAGACGATTCTGTCTGTCTGGGAATATGCATCACAGGGGACAAAAGTGGAGCAGATAGAGGCTGCTGAAGGGCACAGATGAGAGCTGGTGTGAGCTGGAGAGAGGGGAGGGGGCCGGTGGGAGGTTTTGGAGGGAGAGTAGGTCAGATTGGCTGGTATGTGAGGTGTGAGATCAAAGGAGAAAAAGACCTCAGCAATGAAGATTCCAGGTGTTCTAGACAGAAGAGGTTTAGGGGTGGCTCTTTGGTTTGAAGGGAGACAGGGAACTTGTTTGCATAGGAAGCCTAGGACTCTCAGATATGTCTATTTGGGGGAATATGAAGGGATTCTACGGTCTGCCCTTCCAAGCCAATCCTTAATGCCACCACAGGCCACAGGGTCTTTGCATGAAAGTCTTTTGTCCCCAATCAGTGCAAACCGATCCCTTCATCCAGGTCTCAGCTCAGAGATGGTTCTAGAATGGTCATTTCTGACATCCTAGCTGGAGCGGTGACGTCCACCTGCACCCCCCTCACTCTCTACCATGCTTTTTCTTTTCTTTTCTCTCTCTTTTTTTTTTTTTTTTTATAGCACTTCTTAAAGCCTTGCATGTTCTCTGGCATGCACACCCCCTTCGAGAGCGTTTTGGTGCATGTCGGAGACTCCTCTCCATCTCTCCCACTTCAAGGCCGGTTTTGAAGGACAGAGTAGAACTAAGAACTGAGCCCAGGAGGCCTCCATCAAGCCACCGGGAGGAAACTGAACGCCTAAGCCCTCAAGCTGCAAAAGGCTTCAGCCCCAGAAGGTGGTCACTGGTCCCCCCACCCTGACTCCCACTCCCTCCCCCAGCCCCACCAGCTGCTGGGGAGGGAAGCTGGAGAGGAAGGAGGCCTGGTGATTAAGAGCTCCGGTTGTCAGGGCTGGGGCCAGGGGGCACGCCCCCTGGGTGACATTTTCTCGCATTGTGTCCTCAGAACAAAAACGAGTCTTATTTGAGGAGCTGGAGGGGGGAGGGGCAGGGGGCCAAAGCGGCCGAATGGAATCGTGGCTCCAGGGAACAGCGATTACTCATCAAAGGCCAGGGCAACCCGCGTCTTTGTGTGCCCTCCGCAGCCCGCCCGTGCCTGGCCACAGGCCCCCGGCCCTGGACTTCCCCCCACACTCCGAAGAGCAGCCAGGGCCAGGGCTGGGGATCGTGTGTGGGCGCCGAGCGGTTACGGGTGCAGCGGGAGGGGTGACCCGGGTGGGCTTCCTGGAGGAGCCAGACGTGGCGATGGGCTGGAACAGGGGAGGCGTGGGGAGGAGGATGGCTGCGGGCTAAGGGAGAAAACCTGGAGTGGGTCTCCCGAGACCCGGGGCGAGTGCCCTGGGAGGGGAGGGGCAGAACCTCTTAGGTGTCAACTCGGCCCCCGGATGGAGTGTCCTGGAGGGGCTGGGGGAGGGGGCCGCTTCCTGCTACAATGGCTATTTTGGGGTCTGAATCAAATCAAATCCGCCGCAGCCCCCAGAGCCCCCAGCAGCTGCGTAGAACAGCTGTCCGGCCGCAGAGGGCGCAGAGCGGCTGGAACAGCGCTTCCTGCCCCCCACTGATCTCTCGGGCCGCCCAGGGGTGTATGTAGGCTGTAAGGGAACAAGGACGAGGGTGTGAAAGGGCTTTGGGTTTAAGTCAGAAACCTGGCCTAAAATCTTGTGCCTTTCCTCCCCCTCTGCTGTGCTACCTTGGGGGCTAAGACTGCCCTCTCTGGGCCAGTCCTTTGGGTGGCACCTTTCCCACCAGACCTGGATCTGCTTCTTTTTCTGCCAGTCTCCCAGCTCTCTGCTTGGTTTCTATCCGTGGGCACTTTAGTGCTGACACACTGGAGCTAGATGAGCTCTGGGCAGGTGCCTAGTCAGGCTCCTGACTGTGCTGAGAGCAACCAGAGCATGCCAGTTGGCACCCCAGATAGCGGCCCGTGTCAGAGTGGAGAGAGCACTGACCCCTCCTCCAGAGAGTCTCTCTCTCCCCAAGGTCCACCCTGGCCTAAGGCCAACCAGTGACCACAAGTATGACCAAGGCTACATATGCCCTGGGGCAGCCATGTCCCTCAGGTCACAAGTCCATGACAGGGTCCCTCGTGCCCATCTTGTGCAGAAAGAGCCCCATTGTCTGGGGGCATAGCTGATGGGTGAGTTCAGAACCCAGAGATGTTGACCACTCAGCTGGGGGGGACCTGGGAAACCCACTGGGCACTTGTGAGGGCCAGGGGCCAGAGTGTGCAATACACACTCAGGGCCGAAAGCCCAATGGACTCCTGGGGGAAGGCCCCCTCCCCACCTCTGGGGCAGCCCCTGCTCTCCCCCTTCCGCATTCCCGCTGGCAGATGCTCCCTTCCTTTCTTCCCCAAGCTAGAGGGGCAGAATCTCCCCACCTTCCGGGGGAGGGGGCCTCCGGACATAGCCACAGCGAGGGCAGCAGAGATGTAGCACCTGTCCCTGGGGCCTGGGCAGTCCCCGGAGCCCCACCCACACTGGGGTGAGAGCCGGGGTGCTTTGATCTCCTGTGCGGTGCGGTGCGCTGGTGGCGGAGGCTGCCAAGATTAAGCCAGTCGCGCAAACCGAGTCTTGTGGCCAGGTCTGCATTCCTGAGCTTGTTTCCAGACTCCAGCCTACATCTTCCTTTGCACACCCCTCCCCAATAGCACTCCCTCCTCTCACTGAGTTATCCTTTCCTCCATGAGTCCCTCCCCTGGTGGACCTCTCCACACCCCACCCAGTTCCCTGCAACCCCCTCCCTGGAAGAGCAGCAGCCTTTCTTTCCCATCTCTGAGCCCTAGAGGGTCTAGTCTACTGTCCAGAGCCAGACGTGGTGGCTGAGACAGGCTGCACTGGTCTGTCCCTGCCCACCCACCAAATGCATAGGCTGCACACAGGCAGCAGTCACCCCCATGCAGACTCAGGGAGCTTTCGGCAGGTCGAGTCTCTTAGCCCAGTAGGACTGGTCAGGCTTCAACTAGACAGGGGCTGAGAAGGGACTAGCAGGAGGGAGACTTATAACCAAACTCTGAGTGGAACTTGATTTTGGCAGTGAATGTGGGTTCCTGCAATCCTGCCCCATTGCAGGATCACTCACAGCCACACTGATCTCCCTCACCAGCTTCCTAAAGTCAACTACGTACCCCATTCCCACTTTCTCCCACCCCAGGGACAGCTCACCCCGGAGGGTAGCTCTGGACAGCAGGAAGTCATTGTATCTGTGCAAACCCGATTCTTCCTGTGGTGGTGAAAGCCCCACCCTACGTGACAGCAGGGACTGCGGGATCATGGGGAGGGGGAGTGTGAGACCCAAAAAGGACCAGGGACAAAGACAGAAAGCCAGAGAGGTGACCCGGGAGAGACAGAGAGATGAGAGGGAAGGAGAGACGGAAAAGAGATAACAAGTAGCGGGGAGGAGGGAGGAGGGAGAGGGAGAGAAAAGGAGAGGGAGATAGTGAAGAAGTGCTGAGCCTGGAGCCAGGCGAAGGAGCCACCCACCCCTCCCTCCCTCCCTCCCTCCCTCCGTCGCTCAGCCTCCGGGCAAAGCTCCAGATGCAAATGCATCCCATTGGGCGTCTGGCACAGGGGCTCAAAACTGCTCCAGGTTCCAAAGAGCTCACCTGGCCAAGGGTGCCAACCCCACTTAGAAGCAAGGCTGCTTAGCCTCAGTCTGAAGATAATTCTGGACCCCCCTCCCCCAAAAAAAGGGCAAAATCTGCCCAAGTCCCCAGTGGGGCTGAAGTCCCTTCCGAGTCCCTCCATTACTGGTAACCCTCTCCCCTATAACCGGACCACGCTAACCATTAGGAGACCTGGCCTGTTGGCAGAAACAGACAAGCCGCCCCCACCTTGCTTTTCGCCATGCTAGTGACTATTTGCTGACTGTCTCTTTCATGTTGCTAATAGCCCAGCCCATCTAATTGGTAATTAGCCTTGAGAGCCAGACCTGTGCTTGGCTAATTGCTGTTTGTTGCACCCTCATCTCCGGCAGCAGCAGAGCCATGCCAACCCAGCCGCCTGGGCTCTATCCGGGCTGCTGGCATCCGTGCCAGGCTCAGTGGAGATCACCGCAGCTCCACCCTGCTCTGTCTTCCAGGGGGGCTGCGGGTACTGTCTCTCTCACAAGCAATGTCTGCCCTGGGAGTGTCCCCGCACCTCCGCAGTCCTCCTGGGTAACTGCAGACTGTGGCCCCAGCTGGCATGCATATTCCACACCCAGTTATAGAAGTCAGCCAGGAGTGAGCCAGGGGTCCTGCTGAGGAGAATCTGGGAGGACTCCAGGGAGGAGGAGGCATCTGCATGGAGTCTGAAACTTGTCTAGGATTTAACCATCAGAGAAGGGAGAAAGGACACTCTTGGCTGAGGGAAAGGCAGGGCAACTTGTAAAGAAGGCTCTAAGACAGGGCTGGACAATTTGGGGACCTGGAGGTGGCTGCACAATGTGACTAGAGGGTCAGTCACATGGGTAGTGGGAAAGGAGGCTGGAAAGATCACAGGGGTGGGGAGTGGAGGGCTGGTTCTGGGCACCAGGCTAAGGAAGTGAAGGTTTATCCTCCAGACCACGGGAACCAGGGAAGGTTTTTGACCTGGGGAGAGGTAGGATGCCCTCTGCTCCAGGTGGATCATTCCTAGGGGGAGGATGGGGATCAGAAGGAGGGGAAACCAGTATGGAGAGCAGGCTGCTGCTTTTGTGGGGAGCCCAGAGGAGAGGATGGACTGGGGAGCTGTGTGGGGAGAGCCTACAGGTGTGCGTGGTGCTCCACCCCTGTAATCCCAGCGACTCTGGGAGGGTAAGGCAGGAGGATTGCAAGTTCAAGGCCAGCCTAAGCGATTTAGTGAGACCCTGTCTCAATTTTTTTTTTTTAAAGGAGATGGGGCTGTAGCTCAGTGGTAGAGCACATCTGGGTTCAATCCCTTGTATAGAACAAGGAGGAGGAGGAGGAGAAACTGTCACAGGAGTTGTGAACCGTTTGAAGCAGGAGTCATCCATGGGGACCATGTGCTAAGGCTGGGATTACAGGCTTCACTAAGACAGACACTAAGGGGCCATCTACTTCCTCATGCCCCTGCCAGGGAGGAGGGTGAGACGTCTCACCTATTTCAATAACTCCATAGCATAATTTGGGGACCCCATTTGGACAACTAACTCTCTCCATCTGTTTAGGAGCCTCTCAAGGAGATGAGACCGTTGTCATAAGAATTGACAGCAGCTGACCCTTTACCATGGGGTAGTCACTGAGCACCCAACTTCTCAGAGCAATGATCAGTCACATTTTTCAAAAGTGGAAGCTGAGGCTAGGAGGGATTACTCACATGCCCAAGGCCACGCAGCTAGGACATGACCAAGGCCAGATGCAAAGTCAGGCTTACTTCTCAGTCACAACCTTCAGTGACTTGAGAACCTCCCCTGCCTGCCACCCTGACAGCTATGCTCTGCTAGGCTAGAGTTTATTTATTGATTGATCTGTTTTAATCAAAATAGCACCAACCAGCATGTCCCCTCTACTTAGAATTTCTGTCCTCTTTAACTCTGTCCAAATCCTGCCTATCCTTTTAAGCCCAGGGCAAAACCTACCTCCTCCAGGCTGTCATCCTGGATTTCATAGGCCACTTTCCACATGCTGGCGGTCATCTCTTAGGCATGCTTGATTTGGAATCTCATGGTGTCACCTCCTCCCCTCTTCCTCTAGTCCTAGAGACTCCTAGAGAGGGAAATTCCCACTGCAGGAGGCCCTGCGTCTATTGTCCATATGGCCCTGCACTGCTCCAGGGTAAGTCTTGTTCTCCCCACTGGAAGGCAAGTATCCTGAATCCCTCAGTCATCTTTGACCCCCTCCATTGCCACCCCAGTTGGGCACTGTGCACGGCGTAAGCACCTGTCCTGTGGTTCTGTGCTGAATGAGACTCACCTGCCCAAAGCAGGAAGAGAGGAAGGACCTCTCTCTTGCCACGCTGGATTCAAGTGACTCCTGGGACTGTCCCCGACACTCGAACTCATTCCTCACAACAGAGAGCTTTGCCTCTGTCCAGGAGAACCAGAGGCCCGAGCTGCGGACCTAAGACTGCCCCCAAACAGGAGAGTCCCAGACTGTTGGGGGGCTCCTGGGAAGATTGCTTGGAAAGGGACCACATGTGGGAAGATGAGTGAGTCCTGGCACTTTTATCAAAACCATCAGTGACATTTTGTATTTTCCTTTCCGGGACTTTATTTCCTCCAGCAGTGCTGGCCTCGTGCCCCAGAAAATAAATTGCACCAGTGCTTTCCACGCTGCTGGGAGGGGACTTTCGGTAGATGCTGGTGAAGCTTCAGAAAGGAGGAGCTGGGATGATGAGTCCATTGTCCTTTGTCCCCATGTGGGCCCCAGACTAAAGCACCCTAAGAGTCATGGGTTGGAGACCCCACGAAGGGAGGATCCTGGGGGCAGATTTAAGTGTTTTCAGCAGGGTTTGGGAGACCGGTGGCCCTTGCAGGTGCCTCAGAGGCTGCTGAAGAGCAAAGAGGGGCTTGACCGCATCAGTCTCCTCCATTAGTCTTCTGCCATCCCTGGCTGGCATGGTCTTCAGAGACACACGCTTTACATCAACCTTCCTAGGTTCAACTGGCTGCACACCTTATTAGCTGTGCAGCCTTGAGCAGGTCACCTGAGCAACTTTGTGCCTCATTTTCTTATCTGTAATACAGAAATGATATCATTCTACTTCAAGGTGATCGATGAAGGTTGCAATAACCACAGCACCGTGCCTGGCCCTCAATAAGACTTAACAAAATTAGCTTATATTATTATTATTATTATTGGTGCTGGGGATCGAACCCAGGGCCTTGTGCTTACAAGGCAAGCACTCTACCAACTGAGCTATCTCCCCAGCCCCCGAGCTTATATTATTTTTATTTTAGTTTGGCACCAGGGATGGAATCCAAAGGCGCTTAACCACTGAGTCACATGCCTAGCCCTTTCTGTTTTTATTTTGAGACAGGGTCTCACTAAGTGGCTGAGGCTGGCTTTGTGCCTGGGATCTTCCTGTCTCAGGCTCCCAAACTGCAGGGATTCCAGGTATGGCACACCGGACCTATTTTTCTTTTTTTTTTTTTGATTCTCACTAGTCTACCTGCCCAACTGAGGAAATAGGTTGACCCAAGACAGGCAAATGCAGAGGAAGTCCCTAGAACTTCCCCACTTCCTGGGAATCCTTCTTCCTGACCAGCCAGGGCTCAGAGCAGACAGATGGAGAAGAGCCAGCCATCATGTGGTCTCATTTTTCCAGGAAACCCTCAGGCTTCTCACCTCTGATAACATTTAGGCCTTTGAGATGTGCGCCCAGCCTGCCTTGACCCCCGTGGCCTGATGGGAGTTTGAGAGAGGCCCTGCTGTCAGTGTCCTGACACTCTTGTGAATCAGAACAGGCACCGAGCTGGTGAGTCTCAGAAGACATATTGCTCACCAGGCAGGACAGGACAAAGGAGGAAGCTGGAGATTGGCCCCTTGGCCTGGTCCTGACCCAAGGAGCAGTTGTTCCTATGTCTTGGAAAAAGGTCTCCTCACTTTCTGTCTTTTGGTGCCCCTGGGAGAACGTTGACAAAAAGGATCTGTCCCCTGGCCAACAAGGAAGGCCCAAGGCTGGGATGTGTGTGGGGTCTCCACAGCCTCCATAGCGCTGCCGCAGGTGGAGGTCTGGCAGGCGGCCATCCAGGGAGAGCCTGCTGGAGCCCACGCGCCCTCAGCGCCTCCCCTGCGCTCCTGATCCCCAGTCCTCTGAGTTAGCTGGGGGACATCACCTCCGGCCTTCTCCAAATCCTCCTTTCCCTCTCAAGGGATCTCCTGAATTCACTGGGGAGAAGGATGGCCTGCGGTCTGAGTTAAGGAATTCCAGCACCTTATGACAACCCTCTCCCCTCACGGAGATCAGTGTGCAGGGAATATGGCCATCTCCACCCTCCTGGCAGGAGGAAGATGAAGTCTGAAGCAGGAAGCACTGTCTTCTCTCAGGCCTTGGGGAATACTAATAGCTAACATTAACTGAGCCCTCGCTGTAAATCAGGCCTTTCCATATATTATCTCATTTAACCCTGTGCCATCCTAAAGGTGGGTACCATTACCACCCGGATAGAAAAAACAGGCTTAGAATGGTTACCCATGTGCTCCATGGCTCAGAGAGGTATAGTCATCTGCTCTAAGGTGGCCACAGGTAGTAAGTGGCAGAGCCAGGATTTGGACACTCAAGGGGTCTGACTCCCAGGATTCATTTCAGCAAAAGCAGATGCCCAGCCTTGGTACCCCAATCCCAGCAGCAGGTCACCTGTGTCAGGACCAATTAGTTGCTTGATCCCGACAAAAGATTCTTGCTGATGAAGGAGCAAGGAGGATAGAAAGATCGGATTGAGAACAATAAAGAGCGTGTTGGTAATGGGGTGACTCTAGGAAATTCCTATCAAGGAGTCATTAAATCGTTCATTCCTGAATTCCATCATACATCCAAAGAGCTCTAGGGAGTGGCCACAGAGCCTAGGAACATGAATTCTGGAGCCTAATGGACTAAGTTCCAATCCCAGCTCTGTCATGATTCACTCTGTGACCTTAGGCAAATTGCTTCACCTCTCTGAGCTTCAGACTCCCCATTGATAAAATGGAATAATAAAATAATCTATTGTGAAGAATGTGTGCTGTATCACATAGGAAATGGCTCCTAGGTGCCTAGGACAGAAGGAACACTCAACAAGCCTTAGCTGCTACACTCCTGCTGCTCACTGGGTACTGGGCTACGGGGGCACAGTTATAAAGACAGGTGGGATGAGCCTCTCTACCTGAGGATACTCTGGGAAGGAGATGCACGTGAACAGACACAATGGAATAGGTATCAGGGAGAGGCCTACGGGAGGCTTGCTAGAGGAGGTGACCTTATCTGGGACTTGAAGAATCAACAGAAATAGGCAGACAGGGAAAGAAGAGAGAGCCATTCCAGCTTTGGGAACAATAAAGGTTCTCTAGTGCAAAAGAGGCATCCTCGACAAAGCAGCCCATCAGGAGGCGCTGGGTCTGGCTCTGGTACTGGGCGTGGTGGTCAGAGTGAGCTCCCTGAGAGGGCGGGGCTTCTGCACTCCTCTAAGGACTTTGCATCTTGACTTACAGACAGTTGGCCACCAGCTAAGGATTTGGGGGGAAAGCAAAATATGAATTCCATATAACATACTTGGTTCAACGGATCCTGAGGATTTAGGCTGGGTTCTGAGGATCTGCGTGACTGTGGACATTGGGTTTCTTAGTGGAGAAATGGCAGAGGCTGCTGTTGATGGTGAAGGGTAGATGGACTCCTCATGGGTGGAATTGAGAGCTGGGGACTGCAAGCTGCCCCTGACAGGGGGTTCAGTGGACTCAGGCACATTGCCGGACCTTCCTCCATTTGGCTTCTGCGTCATGGAGATCCTGCCTGTTTGGGGATAGAGACTAAGATCTGGGGTGCATATGTGTGAGCACAGTGGAGGAGCGACTGAAGGAAGGACAGAGGTAAGGATTTGGGTCTATGGTTTGGACTAGGAAAGGGTGACCAGCCATTTCCCACAGGATATGGGTCTTAAGAAAGCAAAATCCTACAAATGAACTGGCTCTGGTCTGGGGAGCAGTGGGCAGGCTCTGCAGGAGCCCTGGGAAGCCCAGACCTGGAGTCCTGTCCATGATAGTAGAAGGCTCTAGAACAGTGATTCTAGAACTTCAGTCTGCATGGGAACCCCCTGGGGATTTTGTCAAATGCAGATTCTGATTCAGCAGACTGGAGTAGGGTTTAAGAGTTTCTAGTTCTAACAATGCAAATCCCTCCTCCACTACCATGCTAATACTGCTGATCCAGGGTCCCTAGTGTCAGCAGTAAGGATGTAGAACAATGGTTTGCTATGCAGACTGCACATTAAAGTTAGTTATTTATTTTTGAGACAATATCTTGCTATATTGCCCAGTCTGGCCTTGAACTTGGAATCCTCCTGCCTTAGCCTCCCAAGTAGCTGAAACTACAAGCACATGCCATTGTGTCCAGCACTTGGGGATAGTTTAAGAATGGCGGGCGGAGGGTGGGGGAAGGCTGCCAGCGCCTTACTCCAGACCAATTAAATCCAAATCTTTAGGGTGGGGCCTGGGCATCCATAGTTTTTAAGGCTTCCTAGGTGACGGGCTACATAGTGAGGATGTGAAAGGAATACTCCAGAATGTGCCCATTCAGACTGGGGACAGAAGCTCAGAGCTCCCTTCTCAGTGGATGATCTAGAAATAGAGTGCAATTCATGTGAAGTCCTGGCCCCTGCCCTGGGAACGGGATTCCTGGTAACCCCAGAAGGGCAACTGAGGGGTATCCATATCAGGAAGGGTAAGGGGCAGGAAGGGCAGCCCCCTCTCAACTCTGTCCCATCAGCCCCTTGGAAGTGGCTTTGTCCAGTGTCTGAGGCACTCAGCTAAATATAGCCGGGGTAGGGGCTGAATTCAGGCTATTGAAGCCTCTTGCTTGTCCCTGCCCCAGCCCTATAATGGAGAGGGGCTGGAGAGAAGGATGAAGGCGGAAGAGGCAGGGATGGTTTGCTGGGTCAGTTGGGAAGGAGAATCTGAGCTAGCTTATCTAAAAATTGGGTGCAAGATGGGGGCAATGATATTCCTCACCTTGTGCTATGATATTCCTCATGGCTGAACCGTGCTCCCTCTAAATTATACGTTAAAGCCCTAACCCCCAAGGTGACTATGTTTAGAGAGCGGGCCTTTAAGGAGGTAATTCAAGTTAAATGAGGTCATAAGGGTAAATCCCTGATCTGTGTTGGATAGGATTAGTGTTCTTGAAAGAAGAGAGAAAGACCCCAGAGAGTGCTTCCCATCCCCTCCAGCCTCCTCAGTCTCCCTCCCACCCTCAGTATATGCCCCAAAGAAACGCCATGTGAGGATATAGCAAGAAGGGGACCATCTGTAAGCCAGGAAGGGAGCCCTCACCAAAATCTGAATTGGCCCAACTGTGAGAAAATAGATTTGTTGATGTTGAAGCCCCCCCTCCCGTGTATGGAGCGGCAGCCCAAGCTAGACACCTTGTAAGCATAATCCACACATCCCCTTATCATGCTTCTAACCATTTCTCCCAGAGCTAGCTCCCTGTCTGGAAACTACCTCAAAGGGGAAATCCTTCTGTGATGGTTAATTTTAACATGTCAACTTGACTGGGTCATGGGTTGCCCAGATAGCTGGATGAACATTATTTCTGGATGTGTCTCTGAGGGTGTTTCTAGAAGAGATGAACTGAGTAAGCAGACAGGTCTCTCTAACGCAGGAGCACTGCATCTAATCCATCAGAGGTCTGAGTAGATCGAAAGGTTGGGTGAAGGAGAATCCACTCTCGCTGACTGCTTGAACGGGACACCAGTCCTGTCCTTGGACTGGAACTCACACTACCATCGTCCTGGTTCTCACACCTGTGGCTGCAGACTGGAGCCACACCACTGCCTCTCCTGGGTCTCCAGCTCATGGACCACAGATTGTGGTGGAACTTCTCTACTTCCAAGACCATGTGAGCCAATTCTTTATAATAAATCTCCTTTTTATGTGTGTATGTATCGATGGGCCTATAATACAGGCACAGTGGCGCACGCCTGTAATCCCAGTGGCTTGGGAGGCTGAGGTAGGAGGATCATGAGTTCAAATCCAACCTCAGCAACTTATCGAGACCTTCAACAACTCAGTGGAACCCTGTTTCTAAATAAAATATTTAAAAGAACTAGGGGTATGGCTCAGTGGTTAAGCACCCCTGGGTTCAATTCCTGGTACCCCACCCCCAAATAAAAGAAAAAACAAAGATATATCTGCATCTCCTATTGGTTCTGTTTCTTTGAGAATTTGAGAACCTAGCCGATGCACTTCCACTTCCCTAAATATTGTTCATCCTGATCTCCCCACCCAATGCACACAGGGTGGTCACAACCTCACCATCTCAAAAAAAAAATTTTTTTGGTACTGGGGATTGAACTCAGGGGCACTCAACCACTGAGCCACATCCCCAGCCCTGTTTTGTATTTTATTTAGAGACAGGGTCTCACTGAGTTGTTTGGTACCATGCTGTTGCTGAAGCTGGCTTTGAACTTGCGATGCTCCTGCCTTAGCCTCCTGAGCTGCTGGGATTACAGACATGCACCACGCGCCTGGCACCTCACTCCCACCTCTACAGCTAGAGATATAGGCAAAAAAGGAAGGTTCCCCAATCTATAAAAAACATCTCATTGCTGGATAGCCTCTGATAGCCTATCGTCTATCAGAGGCTAACAGGCACAAGCTAGGGGTGGAGGACAGAGCAGAGAATGGGCCAGACCCACCCCTGGTCTCTTGCAAAGCGACTCAGGCAGATGCACCCCAGAGCACACACAGCATCACACACAGACACGCAGGATCCCTGGTACACAGCTTGCCGTGGCACCAAGCCCTCCCCAAGGAATTCGGGCTTGTGGCTCATCCCCACCAGGCCTGTTTAAGCGGTGAGTTTGCACAGCCCGGAGGCCAGAGGCACATTAAGGCTTAACTTCCTGGCTACAGTCAGCCTGGCTCAGCCTTCCTGTTAGAGGATTCTGTGGGCAGCCTCCACCCAGAGACATGGCTCTGCAAAACCGCAGCCTCCCTGCCCAGACCTGGGCCCCCACCCACCAAGCCCCCTCTGGTGCCCAGGCAGGAGCTGTTCCTGCCCCTCCTGCCAAGGCCCTCCTATGTGGGTGTCTTTGAGCTGCCTGCCAGAGCATCAAGGGGTCTCAGGTGGGGGACAGTGTACAAAGCTCTGCTGTCTCAGCTCCTAGCACTGGTGGGTAACAGAGTCTAAAGGCCTAAGTGGTTTGATTACCTATGGGAGTGAACCCTACCCTATGCAGTCCTTCGTCTGAATTTGGAAGTTTGGAGGAGATAGTTCATGACTTCCAGCCCCCACAATAAGAAAGATGGTCCCAGATCCACAGGGTCCCCAATCTGATGAGAGAGATAGACATGGGGGAAATGAAGACAGATAGTGTCAAGGCCGTGGGTTGACAGGGGTGGGATTGCTCGGCTGGACCAGGACACATACAGCAAGGGCCAGAAGATGTCTGGGATTTGAAAGGGTATGGTGCTGGGCATGGTGGGGAACACCTGTAATCCCAGTGACTCCAGGCTGAGGCAGGAGGACTGCAAGTTCAAGACCAGTTCTGACAACTTAGTGAGACCCTGTTTGGAAATAAAATTTAAAGGGTTGGGGATGTAACTCAGTGGTAGAATGCTTTGCCTACCATGTGAGGCCCTAGGTTCAATCTCCAGTACAACCAAGAAATGTGGCAGGGGAGGGAGGGACAAAGAAAAGGGTAGGGTGACAAGGTTAAAGAGCAACCTCAAAGGCAGGAGCTGTGTCTTCCACCTCCAAAAGGGCAGGAACCCTCCTGATCCCTTTGAACTTGGGCCCTGCATGTCACTCCTATCACCTCCGTCCTGCTACAGTACAGTCTGCCTCACAGTCCCAAGTAAGCCAAGAAAGCAGCCCAGGGTGGGGGTGGTGGGTAGTCAGTGCCCTGAAGGGAGGGAGAGCCATTAGGGAGCTGAGCTGCTGCAGGACTGGGAGGATTCTAATCGATGGGCTCATGTTATATTTACCAGCCACAGTACTTAGCCGCTGCCCTGAGCAGGACTAATGGCCTCCCCATTGGAGACGCCATTACAGGAAGTGTAGGGGGAGGGGTGGGGGTGCTGAGAGGATATGGGGACCTGGCAATGTCTACTCCTGGCAAGATCCACCTCCCCAAGCCCCCACCTCAGGGGCTGCTGCCTGCAGACTGCTGGGATTGGATAAAGTAGCTGTGGGCCAAGCGCCATACCTTTCCTGGGAGGAATCACCCAGAAACCTCAGCCAGAAGCCACCCCAGTCACCCTGCTGCCTCCCCCTCAGTGCAGTCTTTTTATCCACCTTTTCTGGTTTTCTTTACTGAAACCACACCCACTCCACCCTCCGTTGTCTGAATGACAGCCAGGTGGGCCAACCAAGTGGTTCAGCATTTCCTGGGGCGGAGCTGACAGTGGTTGCTATAGTGATCTTTCAGGGTGGTGACGGTGGGGTTCTAGATACTTCCTCTAACAACCTTAATTGCTCATTTATTTAGGGCAATTAGTCCCCAGCGACCCTCCCCCCCTTGACCCCAGCAACGGCTATTCTCAGCTCACACCACATTCCACTGAGATGGGGTGGGGCTGGTCCAGAATGAATAGGGAGGAAGGAGGGGACAGGGTATGAGACAGAAGCGGCCAAAGTCTGAGAGTCCACATTTAGAGGCTGACCTGGTCAGATGGTGTCCTGTCGTTGGCCTGAGCTCCCAGCATCCTCTTGGTCTTCTCTTGACCCATTCAGCCTTGTGGGAGAACCCACCCCTTTGCACTCCCCACGTTGGTGGCCTCTGGACAGCTGGAGTCCATGGTTCTCCTAGTCTATCATGGTTGGCTCCTGCGGTAGTTTTTTCTGCCTCCTCCCCCAAAACAGCTGCTCCAATAGCTGCAGCTTTCAGGGCAACCCTTCCTGTCCTGCCAGATCCCACCAGGTCCCACCAGGTCCCACCAGTTCCCACCAGCTGACCCCATCCTGTTCTGTTCTCTGGTAACCTGCAGTCTAAAATATCAGTCCAGACTGTTCAAACTTTAGCTGCAGAAAGATCCCATTGCAAGAAGGGGAAAGAGGCTCAAGAGGAGGCAGTCAAGCCGGGCTCCTCCGCAGCCGAAGGTGAGATTCCTGGGCCCTCGGTTCCCCGGTCAAGTGCTCACTGGCCCGGCGGTGACGTCCAACCTGCCTTGAGATGACTCCCTGCTCTGGTCTGTCCCTCCTCAGCCCTAATTGATGATAGAGACTCCTGAAGGCCCTTGGGTCTCAGCTGCTCCTCTGTAATGCCAGGCTGCAGACATGTTTGCCCTCTGGGCTCTGTGAGCCCCACCTGGGGGAGCTGCTGGCCTCTGGAGGCGGGCCTGCTGAACACACAGCCCCTGGAAGCCCTCCCTCTGGCCGTACCTGTTGGATTCATTCGTGTCTCCCAAAAACCTCATGGTCTAAAGTTGAGAAAGTAACTGGAGCCTCTAGACTCAGACCCCTTGGCTTTTCCTTTTGGGGTGAGAACCATTTTTGTAGGCTAAGTTTGTGGCTGGAGTTCCTTGTGAGGAAAGGTCACTCACTATACTGAGGAAGTTGTTCCTGTCCCTGCTTGTACCTATCTACCTCCCTCATCTCACCGGTGTCTGCCACCTCAGCCTCCTTCCCTTGAATGTTTTTTTCTGTGATCTCAGGGAAGCCGGTCATGGTTAGTGAGGGAGGGTTGGTGCCCAGGGGCTTGAGGACAGAGGATGGGGAAAGCAGCGGGGCTTAGCCCTGGTGGCTCCCTGGCGCTGGGACAAAGAAAGCCATATTGGGGATGACCTCACCATTTGGGCATCCTCTGTTGGACAAAAGGCCAATTGTTTTCCAGCCTGGAAGCAGGACGAAAGGATGACACTCCAATCCTTGGGTCCTTTTTAGAGACCCTGCTCTGCTGCCCATGCCGCCTCAGCATGGGGCAGGCCGTGTGGCCTGGCTGAGGGAAGCTGTCCCGATTTGGATGGCAAGAGAAAAGCCGGGGACACCTGTTGGGAAGTCCTTCCTAGGGTTTGACTTCAATCTTCACACACTAAGCCCACGGGTCTGAGAGAGCGGTAGTTCTCAGCTCGCTTTCCATGGTATTGGGGCTCCTTGAAGTGACATTTTCCCAGAAATCTGATCAGTAAAGTTGATGCAAGTGGATGCTACTTTGGGGTGGCAGGAAAGGTGGGGTACATAGGCCGAGACCCCCTCAAGCACCTTTCCCCGCTCCTCACCCCACCCCATCCGGGCCGTAATTTAGATTTCTTTTCGGGGTGGGGGCAGACATAGCTTCAGTTCTCTTTGCGCCTGTCCGTCCTTCCTCCCTGAAAGTGAACTTCACCCCCACACTCCTGCCTCCCTCCCTCTCATCTCCTCCTCCAGGAAGCCCACCCTGTCCTCCGCTCTCTGTCTCTATCCCCAGCTTCGGTGCATAGCCCCACCCCCACCCTGGCCAACTTCCACGGAGACCCTCCTTGGTGGCAGAGATCCTAGAATCCCCACAGTCTTGCTCACGCAGAGGCTTCTGGGAGTGGGCATGTGAACGGAGGTTGGTCAGACAAACACCCCACGCCACCAACTCGTCCCCCAACACGCACGTGCATCCAGACGGCCCGGCACAGACGCCCTGCCCCCACCCACCGGGAACCATCACCCTCTCTCACACTGTAAGCCCCGCACGGGGTGGGATGGGGCGCTCGGTGGGGGGAGGGAACTGCCCTCCAGATGTAGTTGGGAATCCAACAGCCCCCTCCACCCCTCCTTCTCCCACTTCCCACTCCATTTCCCTTAAATATTTACTGATTTTTATTTACATTCTTTGCCCGAGGTGCCCGGCCCCTGTCAGATCCCATTTGCTTGCCCCCTGTTCCCTCCTGCCGGCCCCCTTCTTCGTTCCTCACATCTGGAGCCAGGAATTGTGTGTGGTTGGCAACAGCCTCCCTCTGGCTGGAGGGCTGCGAGGGGTGGTGAGCCAAAAGGCTGGTAGCTCTGGGCAGGGCAGGGCTGGGCAGGGGGTCAGGAACAGGGGCAGCTTGCCCGCACGTTTCTGCCTCCCCAATCTGGGATCACTTTAGCCACCCCCCTTTGTTTCACAGGGACTTCTGGAAGGGACTGATGGATGCCAGATGCCAGGAGAACCTTCACCCAGGGAGGATTCAGAGGGAGGGAGGAGGGAGAGCCGTGGCCGATGGCTCCCAGCATGCTTGGTGGCTACTTGTGGGCCACCATCCCCCCAAGGAGCTTGGAAGAATTATTTTCCTCTCCATTCTCAAGGGCCCAGTCCCACTGTCACCTTCTACCCCTTTGGTTCAACTGATTTTTATCCAGCACCTCTGGAGTACCAGGTACTGTCCTAGGTGCTGATGTTACGGCAGCAAACCAACAACTCCTCCTGCCCAGCAGGACTTGTTTTCTCCTGGGAGAGAGTAAATCAACGGCGGAATACGTTAGAAGGTCGTAGGTTCTGTGGGAGAGGGGAGAGGCAGGCCGAGGAAATGGGGGGTGCTACGGGTGGGGCTGGGAAGAGGTGCGATTCTAAACAACACCTCGCCTTGCAGGAGGTGAGGGAGCCGGCTTGGGGCTGGGTCAGGAAGATGCACCGGATAGAGGGGACAGCACCCAGGGCAGAGCAATGCGCAACAGGACCAGGAGGAAACCCCTGTGGCTGGAACAGTGGGGGCAGGGGCAGGAGGAGGAGATGAGGGCGGAGGGAGTTCTTTCATTCTTCTCTAGGTTGGAGGTCCCTGGAGGGATCTGAGCAGAGGGACCCAAGTGGACACCTTAGTGCACAGGGTAACTCCTATCTCCTTTGCCTCCTCTCTTCCACCCTGGCCGCTCAGCCTTTTCTTGCCCTGCCTCCTTCTGCTTCTCAGCTACTCTGGGATGTTACCCTCTCTTCCGGTGACCCTGAACTTGGACTATTTCCCTCCTACACATCTATACATCTCCTCCGGGAAGTCCTCCAGGACTGCTCAGAGGAGCTGGCCTGGCTCTGTCTGGAGAGTCCTTTCTTTCTTTCTTTCTTTCTTTCTTTCTTTCTTTCTTTCTTTCTTTCTTTCTTTCCTTCCTTCCTTCCTTCCTTCCTTCCTTCTTTCTTTCTTTCTTTCTTTCTTTCTTTCTTTCTTTCTTTCTTTCTTTCTTTCTTTCTTTTTCTTTTTTTCGGGGGGAAGGGGTACCAGGGATTGAACTCAGGGGCGCTTGACCACTGAGCCACATCCCCAGCCCTGGTATTTTATTTAGAGTCAGGGTCTCACTGAGTTGCTTAGCACTTCGCCATTGGCGAGGTTGGCTTTGAACTCTCAATCCTCCTGCCTCAGCCTCCAGAGCCACTGGGATTACAGGCGTGCGCCATCTCGCCCAACACAGATGTCCTTTTCTTTCTCTCCTCCTTTCCCAGGTGAGGGCACTGAAGTGGAAGATTGTGGTGTCCCCCTGGGACAACATCCTGCCTCTCCTGAGCCTTTCTTTCTCCTGCTGCCCTGCATTTCTCAAAGATGCCTCTGTCTTCCCTGTCCTTCTCCAGCCTCCTTCCACTGGCTGTCCACCCTTTGAGCAGGGCCCGAACTCTTCCCCTTCTCTTCTCTGGGGTGATCCTGGGGAGGACCATTGCAAAGGAGTAGCAGACACTGGGCTCCCAGGACCAGACCTGAGAGGGAAGCTCAGCAGTGGCTGTGGTGGAATGCATTATGGTAAGTGGCCCCCTCCTGCACACCTAGCCCAGAGTGCTTCTTGTTATGTAGTAGGTTCTGTTTTCAAATAGTGACTGATTACTGGCCCAAGTGCAGAGATGGAGGTACTCTCTTCTATAAGGGCATGGACTATGGCTTCCCCGTCCAGCCCTTGGGAGCTGATCATCTTCTCACGCCTGGGAAACAAGCCTCTGGATTACAGGTTTTGGTTTAGTTCAGGTGTCATTGAGTGACTTTCCACCAGGAGCATCTCGCATTTGGGCTTTGTTCATTCAAACAAAAATTTACTGATCACTATGTGCTGGAAACTGTGCTCGCTTGGGGATACAGAGAGATCAAAGTGCACTTGGCCTCTACTCTAACAGAGTCTGCAGTTTAGGGGGGAGCAGATATTAATCAAACAGCCACAGAAATGGTCAGAATGAAAGTGTGGTCAGTGCAAAAAAACGAAGAACATGATGCCCTGAGAGTAAATTTGAGGATTTGGCCAGCACCAAAGGAAACTGGGGGCCTTCTACAAGGAAGAGTGGAAATCTGAGGGGATGGAAGAACAGTCCAGGCAGGGGAAACAGCATACGCAAAGGCCCTGTAGCAGGAGGGAACCACAGAAGAGAGATGAGGCTGGAATGCAGAAAGCAAAGAAATAAATGGAAGGAGAGGTGGGCGGAGACTGATCATGCAGGACTTTCTCAGTCATGTTTAAAAAAAAAATTTTTTTTGGTACCAGGGATTGAACCCAGAAGCACTTAACCACTGAGCCACACCCCAGCCCTTGTAATGTTTAATTTTGAGACTGGGTCTCCCTAAGTTGTTTAGGGCCTTGCTGAATTGCTGAGGCTCAAGAGCCTCCTGCCTCAGCCTCCTGAGCGGCTGGGATTACAGATGTGGGCTACCTCTCATCTAGGAGCAGAACAGGGCAAGGAGAGTGGAGGTGGGAGACCTACCGGGAAGCCAAGGCAATGGTGCAGGTGAGAATCGATACTGACTTGAAGTAGGAGTGACGGGGGACTAGAGACGGAGGAGGGTGGCATCGAGGATGGCATCGAGGATGGCATTGAGGATGGCACCTGGATTCCTGCTTGCAGGCTTCTCACCTGTAAGGAGGAAGAAAGCAGCTCTACTTTCTTCAGGCCACAAATGAACGGAGACAAAACTTGTCCCCGGGAGCGTTGGTGGAGCTGAAAGTGGAGCATGGCCTACTCTTTCTGCCCGTGGTTGCACCTTGGATCCACCCCAAATCCTCCATATCATCCACACCCCTACAGAACCCAGAAGGTAGAACACGTGCACTTAAAACTTCGCCGAGCATGGTTCAGATTAAACTGTTGGCTTCCAAGAGGGCTAGAGGGATAACGTTGGCAGCATCAGGGGCAGGAGATGGAAGAGGAGACAGGCTCCACAGGGAGGGCTCCGAGCCTGGAGCAGGGCAGAGAGGCTGTAAACACCTCCTGCACCAGTTCAGGATCTGGCAGAGCTGGCGCTGGCCCTGGGGGGCTGGGGAGAACCCAGGTGGAGGGATCATCGAAGGAGATTCTGTACTCCCAGGCTGCAGAGGGGTGCGCCCCAAATACCTCCACCTCCTGTAGCCTGTTTGATGGAGGAGAAAGCACAGCGAGGACACAGAGAGACCAAGTGGCCAGATACATGGGGAGTACTCCTGGGGTGGAGGTGAGCTGAGAAGTCTTCCTGGAGGAGGAGGAGGAGTGGACACTGGATTAGTCCCTTTTCTCTACCGGTGCTAGGACGCCCTCACTAAGTTGACAGCAAGCTGGAAGTTGGGTGAGACTGCTCCCCGCCATTCAGCGCCTCTCTCCAGAATCCCATCTTGCCATCAGCTTCCAGACCCCAATAAAATGATGGTGGAGGGGGTTCCTCATCCTGTCCCCTCACTCCCTTCCCTTCTTTCCCCTCCGGCTTCTAGCCCCACTGACTGTGGGAGACCTGTGTGCGTGGCCTCCCTGGGGCCCAGGCGCACCGCGCACAGGGATTCCTCCTCACCTGGGCTGGTGGTTCAGGGTGTGCCGAGCCTTGGGCTCACAGGCTGGCACCTGGGCAAGGACTGAGTCCTCTTGTCTTCTTCAGGGAGGCCCTGGGAGGGAACAGCCTGGGCTTGTAAGGTGTGCAAGTTCAAGGACAGGAAGGATTTCCTGGGCTATCAAGGAGGACAGGAGCAGGGCTAAAACCTGCCGACGGGGCTGGAGGAAAAATGGCTGAGGGTGTGGTGGGGGCAGGGTCAGAGCCTCAGAGAGGAAGAGGGATCAGTCAGTGGACAGGCAAACAAATGACTTCCAGCTCCATGAAGCAGACAGGACCTGTGAACCTGGCCGGAGGTAGGCTCAGGGGACACCTGCTGAGAGGCGAGAGCTGGGTCCCCTGGCCAGTTCCACATGGGGCATTGCTCTGTCTACTTCCTGTCTCCTCAGATTGTCAAAAGGTACAAACAACCCCTGATGGAGAAGTGCCCTGCGGATGCCACACAAAGGGCCTGAGCCCAGCACAGTGCCTGGCCTGCAATGCTGCTCAGTGCTGAATGACTGGCCAACCCCCCACCAGGCCATGAACTCCAGAGGGCAGTGACAGGGACTGGCTTGTTTTTCCATAGCACTGTTTCTCTGGTTCCTGGCACATGCTGGTGCTAGATAAATATTTAGAAAGAAGGAAGGAAGGAAGGACAGAAGGAAGGAATGATGATATTTAATCCTACCCTCAGGGAACTTCTAGAACTTCGGAGGTGGTGAGAGCTAGACCACAGGGCAACAAACCAAACTGATTTTGGAGGCAGCAAGCCCCTAATTTGAGTCCCAACTCCACCAACAACCCTGAAGGCCATTATTATTTCTTCATTTTGCAGATGAGGAAGCAGTTTCAGAGAGACTGAGTGACTTACCCCAGGCCCCACAGCAGCCAGGCAGCCATGGGGTCAGAATGAGAATCCTGGATTCTGCGTCCAAAGCCTGTGCTCTTCCCACCACAGAAGGCTCCTGCCAGGGGACCCATTGGGACACTGACCTCCATGACTATTCACTGACTGGAATATTCTTTTTTTGAGGGGATGGTTCTCATAATTTCACAGCATCTCAGTAACTCGCTAGTTGGGGACTGCTGGGTCCCACGAGAGGCCAAGATTCATTCAGGATGTGCCAGGTCCAGCAACCCTCACACTTGCCAAAACTAAAGTTCCCACAGACCCGCGCCCCTGCAGTCAGGGACTGGCCACGGCACGGTTGCCCATTCCCTCCCTGTCTGCGCTTCAGACGCGACCATTCAGTTCACTGCTTCCCAAAATACGCTCTGTGGAACATTGTCTTGGGCTGTTCATAGAAAATTCTTGCAAAAGAGAAAAGACGGCACGTGATGAAACAAGTTCGGAAAGCTGTGTCCAGCATGCTAGCCTGGCCGCAGGCTCACTTTGCAGGACTTTTCAGAGCCTTTGTTATGCTCATGGGCAATGTGAATCCCCAAGAGTGGAGAGCCTTTCCCAGGCTTACAGAAGCATCTCTTGGCATGGATGAGCCCTAGGTCACACTTGGGGAATGATAACTAGCCCCTCCGTGACTCCCTGAAGGTGTTTAAGCAGAGTCGGAGGTTCTGATCAGGGTCAGGAAGACTGTTGGGTGAGCTGGAGGAGCCAAGGCAGGCAGAGGGGATGCTCAGAAGGCTGCATCAAAAAGAGGAGCAGAGTTGGGCAAGGTGGCACATCCCTATGACCCCGGTGACTTGGGAGGCTCAGGGTGGAGGATCACAAGTTCAAAGCTAGCCTTAGCAACTTAGCGAGGTCCTAAGGAACTCCGTGAGACCCTGTCTCTAACTAAAATATAAAAGGGGCAGGGGATGTGACTCAGTGGTTAAGCATCCCTGGGTTCAACCCCTAGTACCAAAAAATAAAAATAAAAAAAGAGGAGCAGAAGCTGGGTGTGGTGTGCTCGCCTGTGATCCGTGTCTCAGGAGGCTGAGGCAGGAGGTTCATAAGTTTGAGGTCAGGGATGTAGCTCAGTGCTAAAGTGCCCCTGGGTTCAATGCCCACTACCATTAAAAAAAAAAAAAGAGGGGAGGGGAAGCAGGCCTGCTGCTAGTTAGGTACCATGCCAAATAAAGTCCCTGCCCTCACTGGTCTTGCCGTCAAGAGGGAGGTGAAGACCCCCTCCACCACGAACTCTTCTCCGCAGCTGAAGGCACTGAACGCTACACGCTGGACCACAAGCCTGATCCGAAAACACGCGCGATGATGTATTCAACTGGCACCTGTGACTTTGGCCAGCCTCCTCTCCTTTCTCTTTTCAGGAATCAATAAATGATGGCGTTTAGGTCAGTGGCACTTTGCTGTTTCTTTTACCTTCATTGATGGGGTTGATATTCTTAGCACTCATCACCCAGAGGGACGTGGGGTCAGCCTGCCATCTTGCTGGGATCTTGGGAGTCAAATGGGGAGACTGGGTTCTAAGGTTTTTGTGGCAATGCCTAGGCTATTTTTAGTCTATTATATTGCTAAAAGTCCAAGCCATTGGCACTGAGCATGGCTCAGGTTCAGCCAGGCTGGGAGGCAGGACATAGTCATTTCTGCATCCTCTTCTTCCTGGCTCCCACTGCTATCCCTCACCTACTCTGCAGCTCCAGGTCATGGGGAAATGGGCTAATGTATCGCCCCTCCACCTCTCTGGGCTGATCAGGCAGCAACCAGGTCCCCAGAAAAATCAAGCAAAGCCCCCTTCACCACCCCTCCAAAGAGCGTGACATGGGAGATGCCCATTCTGCATACACTTCTGTCTCTGGCCTGGATATCCGCTCAGATGTCAGGACTGCCAGGCTACCTTGGAACAAGTTCTGGGGCTGGGAATCCAGGCATCCTGGGATCTGGTCCTACTGTGCAGCCTTCTCTAGGCCTCCGTCTCCTCTTATGGACACTGGGTCTGGTTCTCTGGCTTGCTATGATCTTCAAGCTCCCCTAGAGATCTTCTCTGGGTTCACCGTTGGGGGCATTAGAACTCTCCCCACCCCTCCACCCATGAATTAGAATGGAATTTCCTCCTCCAGTCTCTCTTCTCTTTTTGGAACCAACTCAGGTGACAGGTTTGTGTTCCAACATAAAAACTGATTGGGTTACTCTACTCTTCAACAACCTTCAGTGGCTCCCATTGACTTCGGGATCAACCCATCCTTAGAATTGCATCAAAGGCCTTGATTATCCAGCTCCTGCCTGCTCTCCAAAGGCCTCTCCTGCTTCACAACCACACCAGGCTCCAGTTTTCCAAATCTCACTGAGTTTCCCTGAAAGGTCCACATCCCCCACCCCATGCATTTCACAGACTCTTTTTTCTGCTCTAAAGGACTTTCTCCTGTTCCTGTTTGACCTTCGGGTCTAGGCTCAATTTCTTTGTCCTCTGTAAAAATCTTCCTTGTTTTCTGAGCACTTACTATGTGCCTGGCACCATGCCAAGCTCTCTTCAAACACCATCAGTTAATCCTCGCAACCCCACAAGGTAGTTATGACAATTCTGCATTCTATGAGTGTGGAAACTAAAGCTTAGCGAGGATAAGTAACTTGCCACGGTCACAAAACTAAGCAGAGGGGAGTAGGATTCACTTCTTCCTGACTCCAAAGCCCAAGTATTCACCTACTTCTACTCCTGTCCCCAAGCAGACTACAGCTTATGTATACCTCCATTAAAAGTCACTCTTACCACATGGGTCATGTGCATTTGCACATCTGTAGTCCCACTAGGCTGGAAGTTCCTTGAAGACAAGGACTATGACAATCCATTTGATATGAATCAGTCTGTCACATAATAGGTGTTCGATTAATGCTAGATGAGCAAGGATGAAAGAATTCAGGGAGAAGTCTCCTAGGCCCCCCACCCCCCAGCCCATAAAGTGAAAAGTTTTATAGTTTCTCACCCCAATCCTCTGGGTAATTCGTAATTAGCAATTAGTTGTTTATTGCTGCTATAACTAATTGCCACGAATTTAGTGGCAAACAAAATCAACTGAGCTCAGGGGTCAGAAGTCTGCAATGGGTGATCAGGGCTGGCTCCTTCCGGAGGTGAGACCTGTCTCTCTCCCTTTCCAGTCTAAAGGCAGCCTGTGCTCCTTTCCTCATGGCCCCCTCAGCATGTCACCTTGGCTCCCCTCCTCACATCTCTGACTCTCCTCCCTCCCTTTTGTTTATAAAGATCCTCGTAGTTGCTTTAGGGTTCACCTGGATAATCTCCATCTCAAAGTCCTTAACTTACATAGGCAAAGTTCCCTTTACCATGAAAGGTCACATAGTCACAGGCTCTGGGGATCAGGATGTGGACGTCTTTGGGGGATCATCATTCTGCTCACCCTACCCTAGAAAATGAGAGCGAGTCCATTTTGGAAGAATGAGGTGAGGCCCTGGTCTGGCCTCAGTTTCCTCATCTGTAATCAGAAGGAGGAGACCATAGGATTCCCTATGTCTTCTTGAGGGGACATCCTATGAGCCCAGGATCTACCTCTGAAGAGAGAAGGATTGAAGTCAGACTGCAGGAAGACCTTCATCTCCTTCTCCTGCCGTGAGTGACACCTACCTATTCTAACCCCACTTTAATTCCGACTCTCTCCAATGCCCCTTTACTGGGCTAAAGCTCTGCTGCTCCCGTGATCAAGGCTGTGCAAGGAGGAACCCTCTATCCCGGGTGCCTTGCCTTCCTTACTGGGGGGTTCTGGGTAAGCCCACAGACCCCTGCAGACATGGCTCCAAAGGGTTCTCACAGGTGCAAAGGAGAAGGATAGAAAATAACACTGCTTCTCAATCAAAGATTTTTCAAAGAAAAACTTGGTCATTTAACTGAGAGAGAAGATCTCTTCACACAGAAACAACACAGATATGTTATGTAGAACACAAAATTGGCTAGAACTTTGGAAACTTGACTGGAGAATCCATTGTGGGGCAGTCACTGAAGGAAGAGCCGAGGAAGCCGAGGCCCATCCTGGAGGCCCTGGAGGAGCCACACTGAGGACTTGAGAGAAAAAACAGGTGTGTGGGGGGCAGTGTGCAGTGAGGGAAACGGAGGAGATTAATGGCAAATCTGTGTTGAATGAGGCCGGGGGGAGGTGGGGGTGAGGAAGATGCACCTCCACTCCATCCATCCAGCTGCCTGCCCGCCCCCCCCCCACCCCCCCGCCTCTTCCCCAGCCCTGGCCTCCACCAGTTTTTCCTTCAGAGCCTTAGTGGGGACCTCTTGCAGCAGAAGCAGATGTTTCTGGATAAGACCAGATGCTGAGAAATGGGGAGGGGGCTGATCCCTTTGGGCTTGGAGGGGGGAGGGGGGAGGGATGCAGGACAGGAAATGACTGAAAAGGACTGTGATCTCTAGCCAGGGCCATTATGTACAGGGGCTTGGCTAATCTTCACAGCAACTGGAGGAGGCAGGTAGTGGGCCCATTTTACAGATGAATCAACTGAGGTTTGCTACCACCAGTTCAGCTTCTGAGATTGTCTACCTTCCCCCGGCTATGACCTCTGCCACACTCAGCTTGGGCTTTCTGCTTCAGATGATCGAACACACTCCATACATGTGAGTCCCGCTTCCCTCTCCCAATCTGAGACCTTCCCTCCCTCATTTTTCATAGCCTTACTCCTCTGCCCTCTCCTTGTCTCCTCCTCCAGGAAGCCTACCAGAGGCCCTTCTGGACTGTTTGCCTCTTCAACATGTCAGCTGACGAATGTGTTCTACATGTCCAGCAGACGGGAGCACCCTGTGAGCTCAGGCTGCACCTCCAATCAGATCACCCAGCCTGGGGTTGAGGACTGCTCACCTACTGTCCTCATTGGCTGGGGGCTAGTCCCCTTGGTGAGAAATACAAAGTCAGTTGCCCAGGGGCGCCCAGATGAGGTGAGAGTCTTGGCTTAGTCCCCAGACCATAAAGAAGGATGTTAACAGCCTCCTAGGGAGCGGGGCGAGGGTGATCAAAGAGGGGCGCAGGCAAAAAAGAGCTCCTTCCTTGGGTCAGCGTGGGCACCTCCCTTCTGCCCCAGCATTTCATACTGGGTCTGGGAGAGCCATTTGTTTATCCCAGCCCATCCTCCCGCTTCTTACAAACCCCTCAAACAGGGTCCCCTTGGACTGACTCCCCAGCCCCCAGGGTCTGCCTCTTCCACCTCCCCAGGACTCTCGGCGGCGTCTGTCTCTTTCTCCTGTAGAATGAATGCCGATGGGGTCATCAGCTGGGACAGAGGAAGGGGAGAGGGTGGCCTCCTGCAGCCTGTGCTCCAGCCTCGACCTGCCTCACCAGGATCTTAGAGGGGCTGGAAGACATGCCTGGAAGTAGGATGTGGGGAGCAGAGAGGGGGTGCTTTGGGGAAAAGCCCAGAGAAAGCCAGCAAGTCATGGAAGGCGCCCAGGGCCTGATGGTAGACACCTGTATGGAGGTGGAGTCCAGTGAGGTGGGAACACCGAGGCCGACAGGACCCGGGGTGACAGCACCATGTGTGTGCCAGGCCCAGGGTCCCTAGAGATGGTCAAGAACAACTCACAGGTGTACAGATGGTGAAACAGAGGCTCAAAGGCAGAGGGGGACTTGCCCAAAGTCACACAACCACGCAGGAGTCGGTGGCAGAGCCAGGGCTAGAAGCCAAGTCTGGATTTGAGATCTGGTGTAGGGAGATGTCTCCGGCACCATGTGTCCATCTAAATGCATGACCATGGAATTTTCTATATTTCGTGTATCTCGTACTTTTCACTGCACGCAAATTCTCCTTGTCCTTCTCCAAAAGATTCTAATGCCAGGCCTTTCCCCTTGCATTGCTCCTTTCCCTAAACTCAGTCCTCCTGGAACTTGCTGTCTCTCCTAAGCCCTGACCAGCCCTGGGAAAGGTTGCAGAAAGGATGCCACCTTCCCCTGTTCATTCCCTGGGAGTCTCCAGCCCAGGGCCTTTACCCCTGTGTTCTGCCTCTGGCTACACCATTGATTTTCACAATTAGCTGACTCAGGAGAGCAAGAGCCACCCCCACAGGGTGTGTCTGCCGGACCTCCTCTCTGGCCAGTCCCTTATTCTCTGGGAAGCCATCTCCTGGGAGAGCTGATGTCTGCCCAGGACTGCCCACCTCCCAGATACAGCTCTCACTTCTCATTCTCACACCATGCTGTCTGGCTAGGGCCCTCCAGGGGCTGTGGAATCAGAGCAACACATTCCTAAACATCAGAGCTGGAAGGGACCTTAGAAGAATCTACCCTCTATCTCATTAAACAGATAAGGAAACTGAGACCCACAGAAGATAAGTGACTTATTCACAGGCTCCCCGTTCGGTTCAGAATCTGGATTCCCCAACTTCACTCTGTGTTTCCCATATGGCTAGCGCATGTATTTGTCAAGATCAGATATGAGTAAGTCCAGGGGTAACATAGACCCTGACCAATTCCCAGCATGGCTTTCTAGCAAGACTCCTTCATTGGATGGTTTCGACTGAGGACACAGCCAGAAGCACAGGAAGTTGGAGAGGAGAGAAGGAGGCAGTCATTCATCCATCAAACCTGTATTGACCATCTCTAAGATGCCTGACAGGAAGGCAGAAGCAGAGTTGAGCATGTCATGGCCCCTGCCCTGGGCCTCAGGCAAGGAGTGGGCAGACACCTGATAACTGCACTGCAGTGTGAGGAAGTGCAAGGTTAGCAGTCTGAGCTAAGTGCTTGTAGGAGCACAGAGGAGGGAGCCATCCATCCTGCCGGGGCAGGGCAGGGCAAGCCTCGGGAAGGAGATGACATTTACTGATCTCGGGAGGACAGTGAAGTTTGCCAGGTAGAGGTGGGAAAAAGGGCATTCCTAGCAGAGGTGATGGCAGGGGCAAAGGCCAGGAGGAGTGAAAATCCTTGGCAGATCCTGGGCAAGATGAGCAATCTCATGAGGCCAACATTCAGTAGCTTACTGGATGCGAAGGTGAAAGGGACCAGAGACAGGTTTAGCAAGATGTTCTAAGCCCACCCATGGAAGTCCTTTATGTTTCATCTTCAAGGTTATGAGGAGCCCACCTTTTAAAAGTAGGAAATAATAGATTAGATTGTATTCAAGGACGTGTCCTCTGGAAGCAACACTGGAGAAGACTGAATTAACTGTTAGGACCCCAGAAGCCTATTAGGAAAGTGCTAGGATTTTCTAGGTAAGAGAGGTTGTGGCCTGTGCTGACACAGTTGGGGAGTAGGGATCCCAAGAGGAACCCATTTCATGACAAAACTGATCAGATTCCACATTTGCATGCCTGGTCTGTTATGGAGGAGGAAGTGGAGAGGGTTGGAATATTCCCATTTTGCTGGCTTGGACAGTCAGTAGGTAAGGGCACTTTTTGCAGAGTGGAGTGGGCTGGGGAGCAAGGAATAATGGGCTCAGATTTCAACATGTTGTGTAGAGGCCCCTGTGGGACAGCTGGTCGAATGTCAAGGAGGCAGCTAACAAATGAGCTGAGCTCAGGGGAGACTCAGAGCTGTGTGGCTCAGAGGTTACCTGCTGAAGTGCTAAAGTCAGACAGACCCAGCTCCAACCCAGCTCCCATGTTCTTGCTCTGGGACCTTGGATAAGTCCCTTAACCTCTCCAGGAACAACAGAGCTCATCAATAAAAGGGGAAAGCAACAGGAACAAACGAGACAAAGTCTTTGACCAGGACTCGCAGTATCGCAAGCTCTGGTTGCTTCTTTCTCCACCTTTCACTCCCACAGTGGAACCTTCAGTTCTCCAGCTCTGACTTTACCTGTGAAAGTCAGTCCAGTCAGATTCACTCCCTTCCTCCCCTGCCATTGCCCAGCAGGTGCTCGGTGTCAGCCATTAACCAATCATTGGAGTCCATCTTTGAGGCTTCCGCCTGCTGTGAATGACGCAACAGGGTTCAAGGAGAGGCTCTGGGCACTGGCTCCACTAACTGGGTGTGGTTGTCCCCGTACCTGATGGAGCCAGGTCTCTCAAAAGCCCCTTACCACTGTGGGCAGACGGGCCGTTTGGATGAGAGCGGTTGGCTTAGGTGGCCCTGGCAGCCTGGTCCAGTACTTCTATTTCCTACTTCTTCCTGGATGTCTCTGGAAGGTGGAGGAAAGGACAGGCTGTCCTGCTCGGCACAGGGTTAAGGGTCACAGGCCAGGTGTTTACTCTGGCTGAACAAGTCTGGCAGGGTGGGTAGGCCCAGCCGGGGGCGGGGGGGTGGGGGGGAGAGGGAAGTGGGAGGGACGGCGTCAGGGAGTGTCCAGTGCCCTTGGGCCATGCAAATTATATGCAAATCACTCAAGCGTAGCCCTGCCCGCCGCAGTTCGCCAGCATAAGGGTCTTCTTTACAGTTCTGAGAAGGAGGAGCCCTGGGGAGGGGAAAGAAGTCCGTCCGGAGAGAAGCAGCACCCTTGCTAGGGGCAGGACCCCACTTTGGTTGCAGGGAGGGGCGAGCCGGCAGGACTAATGGGCTCATGATTCATCGCTGGGCTCTTGTCTGCGCTAATTGGCTCTGCCGGCCGACTGATTCATGGCAGGGAGCCGGGCTCTGGGGGACCCCGGTGTCCCTCCCCCCGCCTCTCGCCCAGGATGGCTGCGTGAGGCTTTTAGATCCAGGATCCTTTCCAAGGGACTGCTGCCCGGCATCCATCACTGCTGACAGACTGGGGCTCCTGGGTGGGGGCAGGGACGACTTGGGGCTGCCATGTAATACTACCAACCCCACCCGGGCACCCCAGCCACCAAGGGGCATCTGAGGGCAGCTGGATCCTGGGCTGGGTCCTATAGAGAGACCCAGGGGACAGCCAAGCTGGTGTGAGTGGTGAGGGGTGGCTTCATAGCGCAGGGAGAGTTGGAACGCAGGTGGAAACTGTGAAGAGCTCTTAGCTCAGGAAGAAGGGCTTGGGCACAGACTTAGAAAATAAAGAGGGGCTGTGAGAGATGAGGGTGATGGCTCTGGGTGCATGGTGCTCTAAAGCTTCATCTTAAACTGCAGATAACAAAAGAGACCCAAGGCTTTGTCTGAGAAATTGCTGTGTGGCCATTGGTAAGTCACTTATTCATTCTGAGCCTCCTCATCTCAGAACTTGTCGTCCAAGAGACTCACCCTATGATTGGCATAACACTCTTGGGAATATTCCTTGGATATAGGCATCCAAAGACCCCCGTATTGTCTTTCTTTTATCACACTTCACAATGACAAAAGGTATCCACTGGTGCCTGCCTTCTGGGTACAAGGATGGGTTGGGGTTTCCACTTTTGGGCAGGAACCCCACCCATTCTCCTCCAGAGCATCTCAGCACAAATACTGATTTTCAAACTCCTCAAGACCCTTCATGTCTTTTCCCCATATCAGAATGAAGCAGCATATGAAGCCATACCTGGAGGGGGAGAGCAGTCACCCCACTGTCAAAAAATGGCAGGGCCTGGATGGACAGGGCAGGCCTAGGGGTCGGAAGGGGCCTGGATGAAGCTCAAGAAAGATCTTCCGGAATCCATGAATGAACAGCTGCTTTGCAGCCTCTGCAGAGGGAGACCCGGGCTTACAGCACCAGAAGATGAATGGAGAGTCCAGTCCACAGTGAGGCACCGCCAGCCTCTTGGCAGCTCCAGCCAAAGCCCCGGGCGTCAGCTCCACTCCTCCCTTTGACCTCAGCCACATGCACTTGTCAGCAGGGCCTGCTGGCTCTAATTCTAAATCAAGCCCAGAATAGGCTCTTCTCACTGGGTCCACTGCCACCAGGGCTGCAACAGCCCCGCTCCAGTCTCCCTTCCCAGCCTCCACACAGCAGCCGGAAGGATGCTTTAGAGACATAAACCAGGTCTGGTCACTCCCCTACTGAAATTCCTCTTGTGGCTTTACATCACATCATTAGCAGAAAATTCGACCTCCTTGCTTTACTTTACAAACGTCTCCTGTAGTCTAGACCCTGGCTATCTCTCGGACCCCATTTCCAGCCAGCCTCGCACCCCTCTTTTTGTTCTGGTTCTGTATCTATCAAGTTCACTCTCATTCAGGGATTTCAGGGTCTTTCGCACTTACAGAAGTGTCCCTCTGTCCAGGAACACTACCCCCTCTGCCACCCCAGTTCTGCCCTGGTTGACTCCTCTCCACAGTTACCTTGTCTCCCCCACCGCACCACCTCACCCTACCACCTGGGGTCCAGAGCTCTACAGGGAAGGTGGTCACCAGAAGCTGTTCCTCCTTGCTCAGGGTCTCCCTGGTTCTGTACTGGGACATGTGGTTGGTGGGCTTGTGAAGTCTCCACACTACCACACCCATGCCCTGCCCCCAGGGAGGAGGAGTGGGAGGAGGCTGTCCTGGGAGAAAGGGTTGGGGAGGGGTGCTCCCTGCAGGGCCACTGCCTGTTGGCTGAGAAGTCCCTCTAACCTCACCTCCATTCACCCTGCTGCAATCTGAGCTCAAATTGACCTCAGCGACCCTAGTTCTCTCACAGGATTTATTTCCCTTCCTCCCACCCCACCACAGAGGAAGCCAGGGGTTAGGGGGCAAGAGAGGAGGCCAAGTTCATGTCCTCCATGCTTGGAGGTCAAGACCAACAGGAAAATGTTCTAATCTACAACTGGCAATGGGGCCAGACTGGAGGAGAGCAATCTCCATTTTCTGAAAGAAAAAAATGGAGGCCTGATAGGAGGTCCACCAGTCACCTGGAACAAAGTTCCTCCTGTTGCTTCTGCTTTCCCCTCCAGGTGAGGACTCCACCTTCTTCAAGCTCCCACCACAGGGGAGCGGGGAATCCCCCTGGAATTGCCCCCCACTTCCCTTCTCTTTCCTCAGGATGACAGGAGTGTGGTGACCTTTAACCCTGAGATGTTCACTGCTGGCTCTATGTAATGCCCACACCTGGAGGAGACTGCTGAATTCTGGGCACCCTGAGGCAAATTTTGTTCCTTCTCTGAGCCTCAGTTTCTCCATTTGTACCACATGAGCCCAAGGCTCCCATTTAGCTCTGAGCTTTTTGTTCTATAAAGTCCATCTAGCTAGGGATGTGGGGGAGGGGTGAACATACACACAGGGGATGGGGTGCACCCCCAAGCGGGGTGGAGGGTGAGGACTTGTACCCTTCTGAGATTTAGCTCTTTGGGCACTCACCGGTCGTCCTCATTTTCTTTCTTTACTAATCTTCTTCCCCATGCCTGACTCTTTTAACTGCGCAAAGGAAAGTGGGAAAGGGTCTCCAGGGTAAAGGAGTGGGGGAAGGGAGGGAAGGGAGGGACCCCCACCCTGCCACCTGCCCAGCCTGCTCTGTCAGTCACTGACCATCTCTCTCCCACTCACTATCCTCTGAAAGCTCCAGTTTAATGGCAGAGGCCATGGTCTCAGACCCTATTGAAAGCAGAGGTCTCTCTGGCCTACGGTCACTCTTCCCCATGCTCTACTGACGGTAAGACATGGAGACCGAGTTCACCAGCACTAGGAGACTTGGCAGCCGCCCCAGTTTCTGGGGACTCAGAGAGGGTGAGACCTGGGTCTGGGACCACCCTGAAAGTGAGCCATGAAGGTTGGGGTTGGGAGGGGGGTCTGAGACCATTCTTGGGGAATCAGAGAAGGGGCAAGAAACCTAACAGGTTGAGTTTCCAAAAAATGCACCAGGACCGAGCATATTTTCTCAGCCATCTGAGTGTGGTTTTAAATGGAAAACACAAGCCGGCAGGGCAGAAGCTTGTTTAGATGAAGACAGTCCCTCCCTCCCCCAGCAGCCCGAGAGCTTGCTTTCTGCAAAGGCAAACATGTGATTATATTTATTCCACAGACCTGGGAGGCCTGATTGTCACCACTCCCCTCCTCCCAGCTGGGGTCACATAGATCTGGGCTCCACCACCAGCGGTTTCTTCTCCCAGGAAACTGGGGGTGGTGGAGAGTCGCTGGGTTCAGAGGGGGAAGATCAGGGTTCTAGCCTCTGGAGTAACTAATGAGCTTCTTTTTTTCCATTGATAAGTAGGAAGTGACCAGTTCTCCTGTGGCAGCCAGTCACCAATATTGTCCCCCAATAAACCTTGGTGTCAGTGCCCTGTGTCCCCTCCCACACTGTAGAGGGGTAATGTGTATAACTAATAATGTTGCAGAAATGGCAGTGTGTGGCTTCTGAGGTCAGATCATGAAACACTGTGGCTTCCTCCTTGTTCTCTCCTCGATCATGTGCTCCAGGGGAAATCAGCCGCCATGCCGTAAGGACACTCAAGTGCCCTATGGGGAGGTCTCTGTGCTGAGGAACTGAGGCCTCCAGCCAAGAGCCAGCATCAGGTAGTCATCCTGGTGAGTACCCAGTCTTGGAAGGGGATTCTCCACCCATCAAGCCTTCAGGAGACTGGGGCCCCAGGTGACATTGGACTGCAACCTCTTAAGAGGCCTCCAGCCAGAACTACCTAGTTAGGCTGCTGAACCCACAGAAACTGAGATAATGGTTGAAATTCTTCAGGCTCTAACTGTAGAGGTGATTAATTTGTTTTGCAGCAATGGGTAACTAACTAATAGACCCCAACTGTTCCTCTGGCTTGGACCATTCCAACAGCTGCCCTACTCATCCATGGGCCTTCCACCCCCTGTCCAATTTTTGCCACCTCTTTGATGTTAGAACCAGCCTTCTCCCATCCAAGTACTAACTGGCCCTGATTCTGCCTTGCTTCCAAACTCAGACAAGATGAGGCACATTGAGGGTGGTTTGGCTGTAAGGAAGAATTAGCCTTCTTTAGCTCTTCTCGCCTGTTAGTGCTTCCCAAATTTGCCTGAGCCCAACAATCACCAGGGATCTGTGTTAACAATCCATAGTCTCCTTAGAAGGTCTGAGTCCCAAAGCCAGTCTCATGATTCTGCAGCTCTGGAATTCTTCTTCTTCCTTTTTTTTTTTTTTAAATTTATTTATTTATTTATTTTTTTTTTTTTGTGGCAGTACTGGGAATTGAAATTAAGGGCACTCTGAGCTACATCCCCAACCTTTTTCATCTATTTTTAAAATTTTTTGAGACAGGGTTTCTGTCCACAGCCAAGCCAGGGAATCTGCCTCCATCCTGACTGGTTGGATTTGGTCACCTGACCACATAAGAAATAAACACATGTGCAGGCGAAGATGGCACACAGGCTCGTAACCCCAGCAATTCAGGAGGTTAAGCAATTCAGGAGGATCACAAGTTCAAGGCCAGCCTCAGCAACTTAGCACAAGACTCAACAACTTAGTGAGACCATGTCTCAAAATAAAAAATAAAAAGGCTGAGGGTATAGCTTAGTGGTAAAGCATCCCTGGGTTCAGTCCTGGTACAAAAAAAGAAGAAAAAAAAAAAAAAAAAAGTAGAATAAATAAATAAATAAATTTTTACTTTTCATAATGAAAAAGTAAAAATGAATTTAATGCAGTTTGACCAAATGGGGGAGAAGTGACTAATTTGTGTCTGCTGGTCCTGTAGAAGCTGTTACAATTTACAGAAACAAAAGCCAGGAGATACAAATAATATATATTTAGCTAGTCTCTGCTAGCTAGAGAACATGTCATAATCCCTGTTTTCTTGGTGTCCACCTGGGCCACCAAGCTGCTGGGGTAGCTTCCCAGTTTCCATTGCCTACAAGAGAAAGTTCAGAGAGAAAAACAAACTTTTACCAGAAAGTTGGGAGAACTTTTAACTTATTTATTTCTTATTTTATTTTTTGGCATGGGGATTGAATTCAGCAGTGCTTATACACTGAGCCACATTCCCAGCCCCCCTTTTTAATTTTTTAAATTTGAGACAGGGTCTTGCTGACTTGCTTAGGGCCTTGCTAAGTTGTCGAGGCTGGCTTTGAACCCACGATCCTTAACTTAAGGATCCTTAACCTGCCTTAACTTCCCAAGTCCTTAGGACCACAGGCGTGTGCCATCACACCCTAACCCTAACCTTAACCCTACCTTTTGTAGAAGCTTCTTATACAGCTCCTAGTATATAATAGTTACTCAGTAAATTTTTTTTTTTTTTTCAAAAGCTGTTTCCACCCTTATCTTCTCAAGGAACACCACATAATGAACACACTTGCCATCAAGGACTGTGCCAAGCATGAGTCTATTTAATCTCACTCCTCCTCTGAAGTGGTTGTTTCTAGAAAGCTGTGAAGTCGGGACTGTAAACCAGCTCCTTCCCACTCCAAAGACCACACTTCACCCCTTCTCCACACCTCCTCCCACAGGCAGCCGCCCTCATCGGATCATCCCCTTTGGCGTTTGCCTGAGGACTGCTCACTGTCACCCCCAGTTCATCCCCCTGTGGCCCAGTTTGATTCCTTGTGCTAGGCAAGTGCTCCATGTCTGGCAACCCACCCCTTCGCTAACTCTCACACCAGCGACTCCCTGAGTCTGCCTCTGCACCCAACCCAACTCTGCCAGGAAGCCTGCCCAGCCGACCCCTTCATTCTTGCTCCTGCTTCTCTGTCCCAGGGTCCAAGTTGGACCCCCAGCCAGGTGTGTCTGTCCAGGTGCCCCCCTCCCCCATCCCTCCTGCCTCAGTATAAAGGATCCACCAGGGCCAAAGACCGATCAGGGGATAGATACTCAGTTCGGATGCAGCCCTGAAAGCAGTGGCATGATTTTTGAGTTAATCACTTGATTTCTCTGAGCCTCCGATTCCTCATTCCTACCACAGTCCTCTAAAACCTGCCTCCCCTGGCTTGCGGTGAGAATACCAGAGAGACTGAAAAGCATCTTAAATTGTGAAGGGTTAGTAGATTAAGCATTTCTGATTCGAACTGCTGGACCCAGTCTGGGGTTAAGTCAGCTTTCCCCCAACACCCCGACTCTTCGTTAAGTCACTTACGTTAAGTCACTTCCTCCGTCCCTTTCCTTTCCTCTCCGCCTGGCTTGCTCCTGTTTATCCTTCTCAGCTCAGCTCGTGTCCCCACCTCAGTGAAGCCCTTCAGTTCTTCTCCTGGCAGAACGAATGCTTCTGCCTTCTGCGTGGGTGACTTTACAGTCCTTGTCACCCCACTCATGTCCACCTGTAATATCCATCTCCCCGTGGTGGATGGTCTTCCTCACCTCCATACGTACGCCTAGAATAGGCGCTAGATAAGTGCACATCTGCTTTGCTTTCCCTGGTCTACATTCCAGCCCTACCTGCTGCTTCTCCTGGCTGTCCCCAAACACATCCTCTTTCAAATAGGTCTTTAGGATTCACTCCCCTCCCCATTAAAAAAAAAAAAAAAAAAAAAAAAAAAAAAAAAAAAAATCTCGATTAATTACCTGCCCTCTGCAAAATGAACCCAAATGAGGCGTGACTGTGGTCTGCCACTTGGCCTCTCTCCTTGGGCCTGGGATAGACTAGAAAGGCGTGGGGAGGGACGCTCCGGCTGGCAGGAGGCTCCGCGCCCCACCCCCACCCACCCCCAGGGAATTGGCTTTGGCTCCACTGTTATGGGGATGGGGGTGGGGTGTCAGCCTTCGGGTTTTCTGGCATTTCATTTATGCCTTGGAAGTCGGTGTGGGCTGTCAGGGGATCTGGGAAGGGGAGCTGGCTGGTGGCAGGGGGCGGCTCCATGAGCAGTCCTTGTCATCTCATTGGTTCCCTCCCTGAGTGGAGGGCAAGATCTGACATCAAAAGCTGCCGCCTGGTGCCTGGGCTAAGGGAGCTGGGCAAGCTTCTTCCAGATGTGTGCAGCTGTTTTCTCCCACTCCCTATCCCTGTCGTGGGCTTGGAGTTGCTCTATGGGTCCCAGATCCTCAGGTGGGTCTGGACTTTTCCTTTTCCCACCCATGACCACAGTGCTCCACTCAGGGAGACTCTCCTTCCCCAGATCTCCTCCTTCTGACCTAGGATTTCTTTCAGGCACCATCAGCTGGGAAGTCCTTCTTGCTGGATGACTTACATCCTCCCCGCTGTTTAACAGCTTATCTCTTGGGACTGGAGGAAGGTAGAGGAGGAGGAAACTCTCAGGCCGAAAGGAAGGAAAGAGAGAGAGAGAGATGCTCAGGATCATTTGACCGGGGAAATGTGGAGAGATAATGAAATATGTGGAGCTCAAGTTAATTTGAAAATGGGAGCACTCCACTCCCAGGCGCTCTGCTGGCAGAGAGACCATCAGCCTCTGAGCCGCCCAAGTCCTTGCAAATGCTCTAAGTGCCTAATAAGGATGTAATACAATTGCATGTATTACAAACTTAATTGTTTATAGAAATTTACCAAAATGCAGACATGGGCTAGGAGGACTGGCCCCGTGGGGAAGACCGGAGAGCTGGAGATGTCAGTCAGGAGAGGGGAGAGGAATGGAGGAAGAAGGGTGGAGAAGGGGCAGCAGGGAGGAGAGGGGCATGACAGAGAGGAAGGAGGAAGATGACTGGAGGAGGAAGGGAAGAAGCAACCACAGAGGGTAGAGGGCCCGGTGCAAAGGAAGAGTGAGCAAGGCAGAGACAGAGAAGGAGGGGAGGGAAAAGGAAACCCCACAGAGAGCGGTGAAGCCACGCTGCCCAGGAGAGTGGCCAGACCCAGGCCACTGATGCCCAGCTACGCTCAGAGGAGCGGGGACAGTGGAAGGGCAGGAGGACCACTGGGAGACTTAGCCTGGGAGATCGTTGCCAGAGGGAGAGAAGAGGTGTCCAGCGTCAGGCCCTCCAACCTCCAGAGGACAGAACTGGAGCAAGGCAAGCATTGGATAAGTGAATAATGCCATAGGAGCCTTTGGGTTGCCAGTGACAGAAAGCTATCTCTAGCTGACTTGCGAGAGAGAATTGATGGTTCAGTATAACCTAAGTTCCTGGGGTAGAGCTAAGGTCATGGTCCAGGCAGACCTAAGTGCAGATGATAAACGTGGCCACTGAGCATCTCTTGGTCTGCTCTCTTCTTGTGTTGGTTTATCCTCAGTCAGGCTGCCCCCAAGACTTGGGAAGGAGGCTAAAGTGCTCCAGCTCTGTACCCTCAGCACAAAGAGTCCAGGGCTGACTCTTATTGGGTAGACCTAATGATATGCCCATCCCTGAACCATCCAATGTCCACAGATGTTGTGTCTATGCCTTGGTCACATGATCACACCTGGAGTGAGCAAAGAAGTGAAGGTCAAATGAAAATAAGTTTCTCTCCATAAAAGAGAAGGGGAGGGGAGGTTTCCCACAAGTGAAAAATGGTGAGGTGGTGCTGGGCTACAGATGGTCACGACAAATGAATGTATGAATAAGTAGATAAATAAATTGGGTCTTGAAGGGTGAATAGGAGTTCCCCAGGTAGAAGAGGTCACCTTAAATGCATATGCACACACACAGAGTCTGATTTCACATCCTGTTTGATTTCTCATCCCTGGCTGTCCATCCGTGTCTGTCCCCATCTGTGTGTCTGGATCATCCTGGAAGCCCCAGAGGGCAGGGATAATGTCTGCCATGCTCCATCTGGGCACTGCTCAGGTCTGTCCATTTAGACATTTAATCAAGGCTGTTTGGGTTCTGCAGCCGCCCTCCCCTGCAAGCAGGGTGCTTCCTCCCTTCCCCAGCAGATCTGGGCTAGGCCAGGCCACTGTCCTGTCAAGAGAAGGAGGTGGAGCGCAATGAGAAGTCGGAGACAGAGACATGATGGGCCCTGCCCGCAATCTCTCCTATTCCTCTGGGGACTTCTCCCTCCTCACACTGACATCAGGAGGTCCTTAAAAAGTCACTTGTGAATTGTAAACATAATAATTCGACATTAAAGGAGAGCTTTTTAAAAAGGAAAAACAATATACAATTGCTCCCTCCTGGTCCTTTGAGCACATGGTATAATGAGTTTAGATAGAGTTGCAATTTCACTCTTTTCCTTACTGACAACTCTCTCCATACTGCCACTGCTTCTCCAGGGTACTTGATAATAGGCTGCAAAAAACGCAGAGAGGGGTACACCTTCTTTTGCATCCATGAGCCTCCCCGGTAGCTGGTAAAGCTGCTCTTGGTTCATCCACTCCTTTGTGTGTGTGTGTGTGGGGTGCTGGGGATTGAACCCATGGTCTATAGTGCTTGTGAGGCACACGCTACCAACTGAGCTACACCCCCAGCCCATCATCCACTCCTTCTTTGTGTTCCTTTACCCACTCATCATCCACCCACAGCCACTGCGCACCTGCCAGGCAGGCCCGCGCCAGGCCGGGAATACACCAGAGGACAGACACAACTGCCCCACTTCCCAGGGGGCTCAGCACCCAGGCAGAGAGGAGAGGAAAGCAGTGACCTGCAGGCTGGTGACAGGCACAAGCGCAGGGCTCCTGAGGTCCGTATGGGTCCCCCAAGTTGGGGAGCATGGAGGACTTCCTGGAGGGGGTGAGGCAGGTGCAACCTGAGGGATGGAAGGAGCTAGTCTCCAGGGTGGCAAGACAAGTGAGTGGTGTGGCTGGAGGAACAGGTGGGGTGCTGAGCACCTGGCTGGGAGTTTTCTACTTGGCGGAGTTCCCTTCCTCCCCTGCTGACATGTCTTCATTCATTGGTTTGCCTGACTGTCCATCAGCTCACTCATTCCTCCCACCTTACACACAAAGCTGGGCACTGTGGGGCCAGGTCACTGAAGCCCTGCCCCTCAGCTCTCCCTCAGGGTGTGTGCTGAAAGTGGGGAATGAAGAGGGGAAGGCCAAGGGCAATGCCAGGTGAGAGGAGCGTTCCGGGAGGAAAGGTGGCACTCTGGATCCCGAGATTGAGTTGGGCTGACACTGATGGTCTCACCATAGGCCCCCCACAAAGCGTGGGCAACTCCATACCCACCCCCATGGCTGGCCCACTGAAGGAGGGGCCTCAAAGGAGGAAGGGGATGGGACAAGGACCTCAAAAGGCTGAGCAAGGAGAGAAAAGCTGCTGGGGGAAATTACATGTTTCCGAAGCCGCCTGGGCTGCAGTAATGAGAACCAGAGAAGGAGATCAGATTGCCCAGGGGCTGCCTCCAGCAGCCCCTCCTCAACGGACTGAAAGGAGAGGCCAGGGACAGGATGTGTAGGTGGGAAAGGGCCACTCTCCCCACCTGGTCCCTCCTTAATCTCTGCTGGAGTCAGGAGAGCTGAAGCTGGAGGAGGAGGACCAGGTGGACAGAATGCACCAGGAGGTGGCTGGAGGTGGGGAGAGAGTACAAAGGTCAGCCCCCCAGGATTTAGGCCACACAGGTGGCCACTCAATCAGACAATCAGCAGTCTGGCCCATGCACAGACTCTGGTCACCAGGGGCTGGGGTGAGGGTACTCACAGGAAGATGGAAGCTGGGCTGAATCCCCAGGGGAATCCCTACTGAAGGAAGCCCCCAGCCTGGGGTGGGGGACACACCCTGCCCTCAGGGGATTCCTCCTCACCAGGCTATGAACAAGGTGGCAGATGCAAAGATCCACCTGACTAAGGGAGAGGAGGATGCCTTTCACCTGGAAGCACTCACCAGGAGTGAGATAAAGAAGACAACACTTCCCTTACTGCCGGGATTAGCACGCCTGCTGCTAGTACTGCTAGTCACTGACGACAAGGGCAGTCTTGAACTGAGCGCTCATTTCATGCCAGGCCCCTGGTTAAGAGTTTTGCCCCCCATTTAACCTCATTTAATCTTTACAAGCAGCTTAGGAGGAGAAAGAATTGACATTCCGGCTGCTCTACAGAAGGGTCAACTGAAGCTGCGACAGGGGAAGTCACTCGCCCAAGGTCATAGCCCTTGGGGAACTCACAGAAGAATGGCCTCCCAGCCTGGGCACCAGCTGGCCCTGTGATCTGAATACAGAGGGACCAAGGACCAGGGAGCCAGCCATCTCTTCCCTCCTTCCCCTCTCTCCCTTCTCTGCTCAGCCTGTGTCTTTCTCTCCTTCCTCTTTCTTGACCACAGCCCCTTTCTTCTCTGACTCTCCTTTCTCCTTCCCTTTGCCTCCTGTGTCTTAGTCTCTGTCCCCTCCTCTGCCCCCAAGCCCACTCCCACAGGTGTCCAGGAAGGTGAGGAGCAGACCCCTAGGGGACCTCCATGCTGCTGGCCGGAGGCCCTTCCCCAAGGGCTGGGAGCAGGAGCCAGGACCTGCCTGCTAGGGGCTTCCAGGGCACTAGTGTGGGGCACATGGGCCACCTGGCTTTTCGAAGGACATCAACAGTCCAGGGAGGATCTGGGTGGGGCAGCTGGACACAAGGCAGTACAGCCCTGGAGCAGCCCAGTGGGCCTCCTGGCAAGGGTCTTAGGTCCATGGCAAGCCTGGGAATGCCCGCCCTCCGCCCTCCCTTCTCCCTGTCACTCTTCCTCTCCTCCCTCCCTTCTCACCTCCTGTCTTTCTTCACTTCCCTTCTCATCCTCCCCACCCCTGCATTTATTCCAGAGCTTGCATTTTCTCTCTCCATCTCTTCTCCCTTGCCCCATCCCTCCTCCTCCTCCTCTATCGATCAGTCTCCCCAGCCCGAGCCAACACCGAGGCCTTGGACAGTACTCACAGACTTGCTTTAAAATTTATTGCCCAGTAAACGAGGCGGCAGATGGAAGTCTCCGCCACCCCACCCCCACCCTCCACATCTCCTCATCCCCAACAAAAGCCAATCTAGACTCGAATGTCATCCATCAAATGCACCAATATGTGGTTATTTATAGGCTACCCCCTTCTAAGAAAGCAGACTGGTTTTTCCTCCTCTCTCTTTTCTCTAAGCTTCTACCGCTCAGGAGCAGCGAGGGCAACGGTGGGATTCGATATTTGAAAAGCTGCACAATGAGGTTCCCATCCCTCGGATTCTAGGGTAGGGGGGCGTAAAAGTGTCTTGATTGGAAATGAATTAATTAGAAGTGAGGCTCTTCAAGTCTCTGAGTTGAGTTATTTATAGTGTTCGGTTAATTTTGATAATTAACACTGGGAAGGAATAGCGAGTTCCGGGCAACGTGGTGCCCGCCAACAGAGACAGCTTCCCGCCCCGACGGCTACCCCGCCCCATGCTGCTCCATTTGGACTCTGTCAAAATAGGCTACTCCCTGTCGCGGAGTCCCTGGGTTTTCCAAAAGTAGAACAAAGGAGGGAAGGCCAAAGGCATGGAGCCGCAAGGGACTCAGGATTTTGGGAACCCATGTCTCAGGTCTCCCACCCACCCATCTGGCATCAAGCCAATGACTGTCTCCTCTCCTGGTCAAATGTCCTTCAGGAGGTGCCAGGTTGCTGGTCTGGGTGATATCATGCAGTGTAGCCCACTGAACTGGGGGTGCTGGAGAAGCTGTACCTGAGGTCTGGAGAGAGATGCCCGCTTTGCTGAAACACCCAGAGAGAGAGGCCAGACTAACTAAGGTGACATGAACCAGAGACAGACAGACAGCTACCTTTCTGAGGTTTGGAAGGAGAGAGAAGATAAAACAGGATTGACTAGGGGGGTGGGTGCGGGGCTCTGATGCAGAACCTGCTGCCTGCCTGGGGCAGGAAAGGAGTTTTGAGGGGAAGGAGTGATCCCTCACCTATAAGGGACAGGGGCTTTCAGAGTTTGCTCCCAACCTGTCTGGCCACCTCATTCTCTCTCCGTTTGCTTCTATCACCTCCAGGCTGCTCCCAAATAGACTGGTCAGCATTTCCACCCCCAGCGCCCTGAACCCTTATGCCATGCTCTCCACCAGAAGGGCCCCCTCTGCTGGGGACATCTGCACTCCCTCCTTTTGAGGGTCACCCTTGCTCAAGGTCCAGTTCACATGCTGCCTCCTCTGGGCTCTGTAGAATTGGTGGCCTCCCTTTCTTAGTGTACCCTACGTTTGGCTGGTGGAATTCTCCGGGTGGCAGGGGGAGATGGTGGTAAACAAAATGCCTGGAAACATGGGCTGGATTCTGAAGGGTCCTGAAGGCCTCTCTGTGGAGTGTGGTCCCTTCCCTGGAGGAACTGCTTTTTTGGGAACCGGTGTTAGGCTGGGCTCCGGGCAACCCTCTGACACCAGGATGGTTCCCCAGGCAGCCACAAAGACCAACTCTCCACCACCAGGGAAGAGCAGGTGGGACCACCCAGCACAGGTACAGGAAGTGGCAGGAGGCTTTTCTCCCTGGGCAGCTTCCCATTATCCTACTGGAGCACAGAGGTGGTCCCGAACATGGAGAGGAACTTCAAACGCCACTGTCCTGTTCCTCACTCTTGGAGGGAAGTTCCACTCCAGGGCCTGCCAAGGACTGGAGCCAGACCGGAAATGGGATCTATGACCAAGGGCCACAGGCTCCTGTTGTTCCTGCAGCCCGTGCCAGCTCCTCCGCCTCCTCCTTCCCTCCGCCCCCTGCGGATGTTCTCAGGTGTCTGCACCAAATCCCTTCCCTGGCCTCTTCCACTCTCCTCTTGTCTCACAGTTCCTGATTCCTGGGGGAGGGGGGGGGGCTCCTGCTGCCTGCTGCCTGCTTTCCAACTCGCGCCTTTTTTATTTTCCGAAGTGTGCTCCCCCTGCCCCTGGCCTTCCCCCACTGGCCCTCACCAGCACTTGGCCTTTTCCCCAGTTGCATCTAAAGTCCTCCTGAGGGACACCTCCTCTGCAGCCCCGTGGCCCTCCCATTCTCTCAGTCACCCACCTCTACATGTTGGTACCCTGAGCCACCCCTGTGTTTGTGCAGGGAGTTACTTGTCCGTTTTCTATCCTGAATCCTGTTAAACTCAGTCCTCCTTGAGGAGAATGACTTGATCCCTCCCTGCCCGGGTGGGAGACTCCCCAGTAGGCAGAGTCTGTGAATGGCTTCCTTCTCTTCCTCGCCCCAGCCTGCCACATGCCCACCCACCTGCCGGTCCTTCTCTGTCCCTAGTGCTCAGGAGCCTGCAGGTCCCTGCTTCCCTCTCTGGGCAGGGCCTGTGGGTATGGGAATGCTCTAGACCAGGACCTTGACCTCAGGCCACCAGGGGCCAACCCTCAGACACCTCGGAGTGTTTTCCCCTTGCTTTTTAGCCTAGTGACCTTGGGGAGCCGCTATTCCATCTCCAGCTTTCTTTGAAAGGAGAGCACATTTTTAATTAAAGTGGAAAAGGAGCTGAAAATCTGTTCGCATTTAATCATCTTGACGACCTTTTTGCTTAAGAGTTTCCAGCTGAGGGGGGAGCGCTGGGGCGGTGGGGGGGGGGCAAAGGCATTTCTGATCTGGGCCCGGGTCGGGAAGCAGGAGGGAGAGCCTCTGCAGGGATGAATAATGGAGCAGGGGTGGAGGTGGAGGTGGAGGCTGGGCTCAGAGTGCCAACGCAGCACTTCCTCCCTGAACTGGATCCTCCTGGATCCTCCAGGAGGCGCCCCCACTCCTGGACACCCAGTGCGCTGGACAAGAACCTGGACTCAGGCCCCAGAAGCAGAAGTAGGGGCAGGGGCAGTGTGGGAAAGATGGTTCTCTGGTTACAGGTGGAAAAACAGGCCTGGAGGGACCCAAGGAGTTGGGGCAAGGCTGAGGGAGAATCCCGTCACCTGCCTCCTGCCCAATGCCATCTTCCCAGACAGAGCTGCTCCACACCCCCCTTCCCCTCAACTGCTCCACTAAAAGCACTGGAATATGCAGTGCATGCTGCTGGCCATGGTTTCCCCAACTATAGATACCTCTGGGCTGTCTTTCTTTTCTTTTTATCGATCTTTCTCTTTTTCTTTCTTCCTTTTTTTTTTTTTTTTTTTTTTTTGGACTAGGGATTGAACCCAGGGTCACTCAACCACTGAGCCACACTCCCAGGCCTTTTTTCTATTTTATTTAGAGACAGGGTCTCACTGAGTTGCTTAGGGCCTCACTAAGTTGCTGAGGCTGGTCTTGAACTGGCGATCCTCCTGCCTCAGCCTCCCAAGCTGCTGGATCACAGGTATGTTCCACCATGCCCGGCCTTCTGGGCTGCCTTTTGTTTCTGAAATGCAACTGGTGGCCTAGAATGTGTAACTGGGAACCTTGTGTCCCAAGTGTGAAACACCCCTGTTTGATTTAAGAACCCCGTAGACTAGAAGATCCCCAAGGCCATGGGCTGTGGTCCTGCCCCAGTAAAGAGGAAAGAAGAGAGAGAGGAGAGGAAGCTGTGCTGAAGTTCTCTCCACATTCCAGATCACCTCTGAGCCCCTGTGGACTAGAGATTGTGTCTCCTCTTCGAGAGCCCAGGCAAGGGCTCTGTCCCCCACAGACTGAAGAGTCCCCCAGCCAGGTCCACACATCTTCCTCCTCCAAGAAGGTGGCCAGGCAGCACGGGCAATTAGTAACACCGGAAGAACTGATGCAAGAGAAACTGATGCCTTAAATCTGCTGTTCTGAAATTCCTAACCCTGCCTCTCAGGTCTCCTGGAAGAACAGACCCTGCCTTGTGATGGGTGGGACTGGAAAGTGATTCTCCTCCTTCAGCTTCTCCCTTCCCGACCCTCCAAGGGTTCTTTCCTCAATGGAGAAGGGTGAGATGACTTAGTCCAGACTCTGCATCCATGCCCTTTGCCCTCCCCTGCTGGAAACCAACCCAGACAATTGCACTTGACCCCACTTTCCAGACATGCTGGAGTGAAGATAAGCTTGAGCCTGGGACATCTCCTCCCCCAGAAATTCCCGTGGGAATTTCACTGGGGCCCAAGGCCTGCCACAGCTCTGGTTCTTATCTGCAGCAGGAAGGACCCTGGGCCCAATCTCCAGTGATGAAATGTCATCTCACCCCTCATCCGGTCTCCAGCCTGCAGGCCAGAAGCCGCCAATCAGCAACAGTACGGAACACAATGAGACTAATTGACATCTCTCCAGCTCCCCTGACTTTCAAAGCACATTTGTATTCAATACTCACTTGACTCTTCAGGGTTGTTCTGTGAAGCTCATGTCTTAGGCCCATTTTATGGATGAGGAACTGAGGCTCAGAGCAAGGAAGGCACAAGCCCAAGGCCACACAGCAAATAAACGGAAAGCTGAGTTTTCCAATTGTACATCCTCTTACCTTCCCACTTGCTGACCACTATGCTCCATGCTGGTTTTTCTTTAAAACTTCTTGCCTGTCCTTGAAGGTAGGGAAAAAAAGTGAGAAAGAGGACTGAATCCTTCAGAACTGCAGAGCAACTCTGTGATCTTGGGGGCTGCTGGGAGGGATCAGAGGTGAGAGTTGGGAGGAACCTCCTAGAGGAGAAACGAGTGCTCAGAGAAGACAGAGAGGCTGGGCCCTAGAGTCAGCCAGGGAGGGGGCTGTCCTGGGGCCAGGGTCCCTGCGTCCCTCCCCTATGCCATTACCACAAGCCCTGGAACTTTCGATTCAAGGCCTTGGGATAACACTGCCCACTCCGGTCACCCCTTCTCCAAGTCTGGGAAAACGGAATCCCCACCACCTATGTTTGATCAGATCTTGCTGCTCCTTTGCAGCATGCAGGGGTACAACAGGAGGCAAGAGGTGGCCTTTAAGGAAAGACTGTAGAGGGTAAGTCTTCGACTTATTCTACTGTTACGACACAGGAAGAGGGAAGACAGTTCTCAGGGGGGCGTAACTCATGGAAGCTTTAGGACAGAAGGTGGGAGATGTTGATGAATGGGGGTTGGATGGGCTCCTTGCAGGACAGGATGGAGGTAGGAAGGTGCACTGGCCTGAGACTGGAGCACGCGGAGGGGGAGGGCACTGCACAATTGGCCCACTTTGATGCTTGAGTTAAATTAACTGGACTCCAAAATTCTAACTCTTCCCACCCTCTCACTAATTCAGCTCCGAATCAAACCTGCTGATCCCAAACCAACACGGGCCCCACCCTGGCCACTCATTGGACAGCTGTCCCCGGCCTTGCAGCCTAGGAGGAGCAGCTCAGAGCAATCTCTGCATCACGCTTCAAAGCCAGCAAGCAGGCTCCAAACCGGGGGATGGGGGAGTGGGTTTCACTTACCTTGCCTGGCCGCCTGCCCAGGGCAGATGGGAGGCAGCTGGGGAGGCCCAGCACTTCCTCTGTCCCTCTCCCTTCGAAATTCTTGTCGCCTTGCCCCCTTCCCCTTACCCCCTCTCTGGTTGGACATGGGAATTGAGGGACTGACTGGTAGTGATCCCCTCAAGGCAAGAGAAGGGAGAGCTGGCAAAGATCAGTCTCCTACCTTGCTTCCACCATCCCACCAGGACCTCAAGCACAAATTCTATAAAGGAGGGAACAATGTGTGAGTGGCAGCCAGAGGCGGAGCTCAGCCCCTCTGAGATGGAGCTTCTGTCTCCCTGACCCACACAGTGGCTGCTCATGGTCCAGTGAAGTGAGGCTAAAGGAGCTGGGATGGTGGGCAGGAGTGACTTGGGAATGGTGGAGTAATGGTGAGAAGGGACATTGAGGGCCATGTATAGAACGGTGGAACAGCACCAGAAGCAGGTACTACTTTTTCCATGGTAGTGGCGGGACCTTGGGCTGGTGGCTTAACCTCTTCAAGTCTCAGTCTCCTCATCTATAAAATGATGATCCCAATGCTGCCTTCATGGGATTGCAGAGAGGACGAGGGAGATAGTCGTGTGAGTCTTGTGCCCAGCTCTAAAAATATGAGTTCTCTTGTCTGTTCTCCCATTTCTGCTTGGAAGTGGTTGAAACTGCAGGCAGGTCTCCAGTTGCTGCTGGGGACATGTGGCAGTCACAGGGAGCTGCAAGCTGGGCATTGCAGAGGGACTGAGGTGAGGAGGCTGGAATGGAATGGAAGAACAGGGAGTGTGAGTCAGGGAGCTTCCCTTCCTGGAGGGCCAGGGTGACAGTGGGGCATGGGGAAGATGTTGCACCCCCTATTTGGACTGCTGAGTCCAATGCACCTTGACCCCTCTCAGCTCCATGCTGAGCTGCCTGGGTATTCTCTTCCCTTTTGCCTTAAAGCCCCTGTAGGTCCAGGAAGCCTGAGGGGTCGTGTGTGGGGAGAGAGGACCTGTCTATGTACAGCTCTGTTATGGGAGTTGGTTCTGGGGACCCTCCAGGGAAACTATTGTTCCCTTAGTGTTCCTGCCTGGTCCCACTTGCTGGTCAGCTCCTAAGGGGCTGCTTCCTCTGCCCTATCCCTTAGCTGTGGCTGCAAGAGCTGAATATTAGGGGAAAAGTGGTTGCAGAGAGAGTCCTTTGTTGGACCAGAGGAGAACTTTCTAAAAACTACTTATGTTTGGAACTAAGAGTTGTGACATTGGGAAGTCAGGTTCAGTCAGGCAGTGATCCAACATGCTTCCTAAGAAAAGGAACGAACCAAAACATCCGGTTTTCATCAGGAACAGGACTCCCTGCAGTTTATGGTGGTGCAGATGTAGGAAACAGGTGGCGTGGCCAAGGCCATGGCAGACGTGATGGCAGTGATTGTGGTGGTAGTAGTGATGATGATGTGGCAGTCAGGGTAACGATGGTATAACCATGGTCACAGCAGTAGTGGTGGTAGTGGGGGTGACTGTGGCAGTGATGCTGATGGTGGTGACATGGTCACAGCGGTGACAGTGGTGCTGGTATAGATGTAGGTAGGTGGTCACGATGATGGTAATGATGGTTATGGTCTTGGTAACCATGGGTGGTGGTGGTCATGATATAGGAGGCTAGAATGGTGACAGTGGTAGTGAAGGTGGTAGTTATGATGATGGTGGTCTTAGTGGTGCTGGTTTCAGTAAAGGAGGTCATGGTCATGGTGACATGGGTGTCCCAGCAAAGGCATATCCTGATCACAGCTATGCTACAATCAAGACAAGGTGCCACATTAAAAAGCAACCCTCACATCAAATAATACACCAGAACATGAGCTCCATGTGGGCAGCTGCTTTTCATCACTTCTAAATTCCCAGTGTCTAGAAGATTATGTGACCTGTAGTAGGTGCTCAACACATGCACATTGAATGAAGAGGGGGTTGAATACTACACACCACAATGAACACTGTATTATCTCATCTGACCCCTTCCATCCCATTTCACAATCCCCATCTCCTAGATGAGAAAATGGAGGCCAGAGAGATGATATCACCTGCCTATGTCCACACAGGATTAAGTGACGGTGCGGGGGTTCTTACTCAGGCCTATGGATCTCCAGTGTGGGACTCTTTCCTCCACACGCTTCCCAGCCATTCTCCCCACCAGCGCTCAACAGTACATCGTAGTTTTACGCTCTGGCTTAATCATAGAAATATTGCTAATAATAGTAACAATTGCTGTTTGTAATTGTTCAAGTAAGGCTTAAATGATCAAGACCATGGAAATTATTAATAACCCAGGCCCAGCCATGGTGGTGTGGGTCATATTAAATTGTGTTGAGATGGATAACCTTGGCAATAATAGTAACTGGGATCATAAATTAATAACAGGAGTATTTAAATTAATGCCACGCTGTCAATACCCTTGGTAGTAAGCAGCTTAATGCTGCTGTTAGTACTAATGTTGCCCCTTCCTGCCTTCCATGAGAGGAAAGCAGGTCCATAAAAGCAGTGGGAGGAGGAGACATTTAGAAGAGTTCCCCATCCGGGAGGAGGGCATCCTCAGGGACTTCTGAAGAGGTGCTCACTGCCTGACCTCTTTTGCCCAGCCATGGTGGCTTGCAAACATTGATGTTCAAAGCCACAATGATGTCTACCTGTGCTTTCCCTTGGACTTCACTGATTTCACATGAAAAATTCACAGGATGGATTCCTGCTTCCTGCTCCCCATGGATGAATAGCTTCAGCTGATCTAGGAAATTGCCTACCACTGGCTAGCAGGCCCTCTTTGCAAGGGCTCTACGTCTTCCCCTTGTTCCACCAGCTCTGTGCCTCAGACCTTCCTTGATGTCCGAATCAGGAAAGGGTGGGAACAGGCAGGGGTGACTCTATGGGGTAGGGTGCTTCCCACAAAAGATTGATGGTACCCTTGATGGGTTGGACATGTGATTTGACCTGCCAAGATTTCTAGAGCATTACAAGGGTGATGCTAAGAATATGTACATAGTACATGGATGGGTACACGGATGTAAATGCATTCAACCACTTTCCCATTGATTCCGTTCTACACAATGTTACCGAATACCTACCGTGTAACAGGCTTTCAGATAAGAAGACAGTTTTTGCCTGCAGGAAGGAAGCTCATAAATTCTTAGAAACAGTCTAGCGAAGACTATGTTATTGAGGATGCATCTAGGTGTTTATTATGTACAGATGTATGTGTTTATGGATGTATGTATGTGTACTTGTGTGACTACATGTGCACATGTGAGTGTGTAGGTGTGTATGTCACATCACATGTGTATGTATGTATGCCTCTGGAGATGCCCATGTAAGACAAGCAGGTTTACAGGAGTGCATGAGGATGATGTGGGCATATGTGAGTGCATAGCACATATGCAGGTGAGCATGAGAGTGTGTGTGTACTCCCGGATTTTACTTGCACACCTGTGACCCCTTCATACCCATCATTTGAAAATTCAAATGATGTTGGGATGAACTCCAGCTTGAACAGCCCCGCTGCACATCATCTGGTCAGGCCACCTGCACCCCTCCCTCCCCCTTGGCCTTTGCCTAGAGATCCCCGCCCTGGGAAGGGGAGGGGAGAAGCAGAGTAAAGAGTGGACTTGGATGTGAAGGGCAGGGAGGTCAGCGGACATTCTTGCTGATGACGGCTGGGTAGGGAACCAGGCACTGGGAATAAGCTGAAGCCAGAGACAGAGGAAGATGTGTAAGAGAGTGAACCCTGCGGCGGGCCGCAGCCAGAGGAAGAGGAATGTGAGACGCATTGGGGACGCCCAGGTCCCTGGGCCCACAGAGTCCGAGACCTATGCGCAGCAGCCCAACCCCGTCACTGAATGCCCGGGCGGGGTGGGCCAGCGCGCCGAGATGCAGCAGCGGGGCGCGCGGGCGCGGTTCCCCGCAAGCCTCCCCTCCCCTCCTGTAGGCTCCCCACCCCGAGGCTGCCGGGCGGGCGGGCGCGGTTCCGGGGGTGGGCGGGCTGGGAGGGGAGGAGGCGGGGCCGCGGCACTGGCTTCACCCAGCCGCTCCCGCTCGCAGCCAGAGCGAGCCGAGCCTCGTCCAGCTTCGCGGGCGGCGGGCGCAAGAGCGCAGCGCAGCTCAGCCCTGCCCGCTAGAGCGAACTGAGCTGCAAGCCGAGTGCTGCCGCCGAAGGCGGTTGATGGAGGCAGGTGCTGCCGGCCGCACCATGGACTGGCCGCGCCTGCTGCTGCTGCTGCTGCTGCTCCTAGGGGTGAGTGCGTCTGAGGGAAGCCTACTCCCTTTCCCCGGATCGCAACCTCAAGGGGAGCCGGGCGCCACCACCCAGGAAACAGAACAGAACCTTAGGGTCCCAGATGCTGGGAGTGGGAGACGGGAGAGGAGCTCCGAAGCCGGGACCCACATGGCTCTACGATTCCAAGGGTAGAGGCGACCCTAAGTCCCAGGGCAAGACCCGCGTACGGATGCCAGTCCCTGGTACCGCTGGGTGCTGTGTGAGGGAGCTGGGAGGGGTCTCTCAGGAGGAGGTCAGGGGGCTCTTGGATGCCTGGGTTCTTTGGAAGAAGGCACTTGAATGCTGGGATCCCGAAGGGTCTTTCTGCCTCGGCATCAAGGTCTCTAGGGAGTCGTGGGACCGAACCCAGGCGAGAGGAGGAGTAATGAGACGGGGACTTGGGATGTGAGGGGCGAGCGGGGCTGGGGCGGGGACCGGAGACGAAGGGATGGAACAATGGGGGAGGAGGTTGGAGGGACTGGAGTAGAGGGGACAGGGAATGGACAATGGGGACCGGCCAGACAATGGGGGGGAGGGGCGTCAGAAGGAGAGGTTCGGGGAGCAGAGAGGGGTTTCTGAAGAAGGAATAGAAGTGAATCGAGGAGTGCAGAAAAAAGACAACGAAAAGGGAGATAGAGGGATGGATGCAAAAAGGAACGCGGAGGGAGACGCGATCGCGGACTCTAAAGTGGTAGGGAGCCCTGCCTGCCCACTGACGGACAGTGGGAAGAAGAAGAGCGGAGGGACAAACATTTCCCGCGTGTTCCAGCGCTCTTTCCCGCGGCCTCGCCCAGTCCGGGAATTGCGGCTGAGTATCCCGGGCTGGGAAGGGAGCGCCCACTGCGTCTGGGCGAACCCGCTCCCCGCGTTCCCCTGCAGCCAGCGGGCTCCGACGAGCAAGTAGGCATAGTCTGAAGCAGTGTGGCGGACCGGGTGGGATGGAGAGACAATCCCCCTGACTCCCTGACTCCGCCTGTCCGCGGCCACATCTTGAGGTTCGGAGTGCTGGGAAGCACAAGGCAGTGACGGCCCGGGAGCGCGGGGTTCCCAGCTGCGCAGACAGGAGGCGGCCCGCAGGGGGCACTGCGGGGCGGGGGATTGCCTTCCGCAGCTGTGAGCGCTCCTAGGGCTGCGCACCGCACCCCCATTCCCATTAAGTTACAAGACCACAGCGTCGTTCAAGTTACAAGATCTCAGCGTCGCACCCACCTGGTTCCTTGGGTTCTCGAGCCCAGCCGTGTTGAGATCCTGCCAGGGTCCTGCGCAGCTTTGGAGGCCACCACACCTCAGATTCTGTCCGACTGTGTCCAGAGGCACTGACTTGGCAAAGGTTGTCAAGTTCTAACAAGATCTTCAGGAGATGTGATATGGTGTGTAGCCATGAATTGAATGCCCTGGAAGGTTGGCAATAAAATTGCCCTCTTCACTCTTCCTGATACCTTCATCTTTTGTCTGAGCATTGCACGTTCAAGTGCCCATTTTACTGATAATGAGACTGAGGCTCTGAGAGCTTGAACGATTTGACCAAGATCAAAAAGCAAGTGGGGTTACAGTCATGGTTGGATTCCTCCTCACCTGATGCCCCCGCCTCTCAGGAGGCAGCGGGAGTTCTCCGCTCCATCTACGAGTTGAGTTTCATGACTGGGTAGGGTTGACACCATCCCCTAGTTAGACAGGCGGTGGAATATGGTAGTGGGTGAACTGAGATGCTCTTCCGGCTCTGGCCCTATTCCTAAAGCTCAGCCCCGGTTACTTGGAGCTGTCTGTACCTGTGGCTTTGTCTGGGGGTGTGGGAGTGACTGTGGGAGCATTTGCTGACTAACGCCGCTGGTTAGGAATGTTTCTTGTCCGAAGGTGGGGGCGGCAGGTGGAAAAGGCAGGGAGGAAGGACGGGCAGCCTGTAATCTGGATCTCGGAAGGGTGAGGCTGCGGGATGTGAACCTGGGCAGGAGAGGGTGTCCTGGTGGAAAGAAGAGGCGCAGAAGGAGAGGAGCTGGCCTTGGGGTCCTGGGGGCTTGAGAAGGTGGACCACGCGCAGAACCTGCCGACCGCGGCCCCTGCGGCTCTCTCCAACGCCTCCACGCTGAGCTGCTGTGTATGGGCGGGCTCTGTGCACCGCGGCCATCCGAGTTTCTTCCTGGGCCGAGGCGAGAGTGCTGAAACCAGAGCGCGTCCCGGCGGGTCTGCTGGCCGGCCGCGCCGGTAATGGAGGTACTTTGTCATTCAGACGTCTGTAATAGGAGACGCTGGGCTGGCTAATGTGCCTAATAGGGATGCAGCAGGGCGCGCAGCAAATGAGCGGGCGTGAGTAGCCCGGCTTGGGTGGAGGGTGGGTAGGGAGGCGACTCTGGGAGATAAATAACCCCCACTCCTCTGTGCCAGTCCAGTCTACTACTTGCCTCGAACTGCCCTGGATACTTTGTCCTATGTTATTTAATCCTTAGACGGTACCAGCAAGGTAAATTTAGTCATTTCCGTTTTACAGTGGAGGTAGCGGAACCTCGCAGACTTTCAGGCAAAAGATCAGGCTCCCCCACTTAGTAAGTAGAGCCTCCCCTGTTGGCAGCCTGGAAGCTTGACTTGGCGCTTACTCGGTTCTTCCCGCCTCAGGCTGCCCCGCAACTTCTAAATCACAAAAGGAGGTGTGGCCCTGAACTTCCACTAGCCAAGGAGGTTATATCCTGTATTTGGTGCCACAAATTTAGAATAGAACTGCTTCTCCCCACGCAGAACACCCGCCCTCTCAATCTCCACATGGCATCATCCTAGGTAATTAGCTCTTATCTTCCACCCACAACTTAACCACTATCCCAAAGGGTGAGGGGCCTCTGCCAGTGCTTCCCTGGGTTTTGCATCGACTTCTGCAGAAGCTCCAGATACTTGAAAACCTCTCCTGCCCCTGGCAGGGGCTATGGCTTCACTCAACTGCGCAGCTTTTGCTGAAGCTGTCGTGAGTGGTTAGGATTGAGCACATGGAAGCAGCCATATGCTTTTAACAGTTTTGTTGTGTTTCCTTTTCTTAATCCAATTAAAAAAGTTAAGATTCTTAAAGAGCCAATTCATCTAAGGGCATTTCCCAAAGCCCTGAAATGGCAGAAATTAAAGTTTGTATAACATTCTGGAAAAGGATAACTCCTTCCATCAACTCTGAGATGAATAAGTGTAATAAAAACAAACTGCAGACAAACATGTCTGTCATTTTGATAAATCAGTCATTTTGGATCTGATTTGGAGCACTTAGCCTGAACTCTAGTCACCCCTCCCTGCTTGGGAAACCTTCCCCCCTCCTACTATGTCCTGCCTGGGGTCAGCCACTCAAACTCCCCAAAATAAGCTATTTCTTTTCTTTTCTTTTTTGTACTCTAGGGGTACTTAACCATTGAGTCACATCCCCAACCCTCTTTTATATTTTATTTAGAGACAGGGTCTTGCTGAGTTGCTTAGGGCCTTGCTAAATTGCTGAGGCTGGCTTTGAACTTGCCATCCTCCTGCCTCGGCCTCCCAAGCTGCTGGGATTACAGGCGTGCGCCACCATGCTTGGCTAAGCTATTTCTTTGATAACTAACATTTACTGAATTTCCACTGTACACGAGAAATATTTGCATAAATTGTTTCACAGCAACCCTGAACTGTAGTTATGAACCCAGTGTTTTGGGTAGGAAAGCTGAGGTTTAGGGAGATTAAGTAATGTGCCCAGAGTCACAGAGCTATAAGTAGCAGATCTAGGATTTCATGATACAGGGAACATAAAACAAGCACAGGAAACACACAATCACTAATTATGTGGCCCCCCATTCCACATGCAAGTCTTGAGAAAAGAGAAGAACCAAGAGGAGGGAGAGCAGTCTTCTTGGTAGAGGGGCTTGTCCTAAGCCAACATACCACCCACAAATACCACAGACAGACCCTCCTCAGCTATCCACAGCTCAGGTCCCTACTGACCTCAATTATCTGATACAAGGCCGGAAGCCACACAAGGCAGCAAGAAGGACATTGGCAAAGAGTATTGTCACTTCATTCATTTCCTACTTGCAGTAACCCATGGGGCAGGTGCTGTCATGAGTACCAAATGGTGTGGAAACTGAGGCACTTAGGCACAGCCCCTAAGTGACAAGCCAGCATTCAGAGCCATGGAGACAGCAGAGGAGGGAGGCCCTACAGCTCACACATTTGGCTCAGAGAACTGCCCCTCCTGCTCAGCTCCTACTTCACACCTTTCTCCCCAGGCCTGCGGAGGGACTCTGAAGATTCAATTAGGCCTAACAAGTTAAGGATGCTGGGGGAGGAGCTGTTGCAGGTCACATTCTGGTAGCTGCAAGGAGTGACAACTGATACCTTGTCAGGAAGGGGAGAGATAGAAAAAAACTATGAAAAAGCTGACAGGGGATCTCAAAAAGACAAAAGTGTGGCAATTTGGGATAAAGAACACAAAGAGCATCCGCTGTACTGAAGACGGGAATTACTGCTGGTGTGAGCAGCTCGTGAGGCCCTGGGTCCTGGGGAAACCACGAAGGCTTGTTCCTGACACAAAGAAGTGCGCAGATTCTGTGGTGAGGATGAAAAACTTCAGGAGATTACAGCAGAAACCTTGGCCCTCAAGGGGACTCAGCCATTCAGAATTCTCCCAGAGTTCTAGTGAATTGAGGTCCTGCGGTAGTTTCATGTTCTTATAGTCCATGAACATTATATAGGTACCTTGGGTGTCTATAAATGTGCCAGCTGTGTCAGGCACTGGGACAAGCTTATCCCCTGCCCTCAGGGAGCTGACAGTCTAGCGAGGGAGTCTGTGAAGTATCACAGTGAGCAACACAGTTCTGCCTCATGTGGGAAGTGTAGGGCCAGTGAAACCATGTCTTCCTCAGGAAAGTGGCGTTTAAGCAGAGCTCTAAGCGATGAAAAGAAATCACAACAGACTGTTCTGGAATCTCACCTCCCAGGGGAAAGCCTAGAGCTGGGACCCCCAGGCTCCTGGTCTGCGGATGTTCTCAACACTCTGTGCTGCTGACACCTGGGAGAAGATGGTGGCAGCACCCGTGATTCCCTTCCTCTCTGTCTGTGTCCTCACTGCCAGACTCATGGGGACCATGGCTACCTCTTAGGCTGATCAACCTGTGCATCTCCCGCCTCTTCTGTTTCCTTCCCCACCAAACTCTGGTGAGACAAAAGGATGTCTTAAAAGACTGGAGGGCACGGAGTGTCTTGACCATGATCTAACCAACATGGAAGTAGAGGAGTGCCCCAAATGACCTTGTAAAGCTCCCCGCTGGTCCCACCATCCAAGAGCCCATGCTTCTCAGCATCAAATGGGGGCTGCACCGTCTGGAGCCAGCAAAGCAGTCTTTGGAGTTTTATTAGACATTAAGTTGTGCCTTTTTTTTAAGGAACAGAAATTTAAAGCAAGCCTCCAGCAGCCCCTCCCTCTAGGGAGTCTGGTGCTAAATTGTTCCATCCATGAGCAAAGATGCTTCAGTGGCAGGAATCTGACTCCCCTTTCCCCTGGTTCCTGCTCTGTTCCCAGTGGCCACATGGGAGGAGTGTAGATGGGGAGGGCTAGTGGCTGGAAATCAAACCCTGTGGGGTAGGGCTGCTGGATGGTGAGAGCAGTCGCTGTCTCATTGATAACAGGCATCCCTTTCTCTCTGTCTTGGCGCCAGACTCCTACCATCAGCTGGTTCTTTGCTCTGGCACCGTGCTGTCGCCATCTCTATCTATGGAGAGATGATAACTCCAAGAGGAAAATCGGGACAGGATGAAACCCCTAGTGCAGTCAGGATTTGAACCCAAGACCCTAGCCCTCTGGCTTCTTCTCTTGGGCTCAGACACCTCCCCTTTGATATTTAATATGTGGAATTAAGACCCTGAGGAAGGCCCTGCTAGCCTGTGTTAGAAAAAGGTCCTCCTCTGGGTAAATACAGTCTTGCAGGTGTGAAGCTTAGCAAGCAGAGTCTGGGCCAGATTTCAGCTCTGCTCGCTCCCCCAGCTGGGGTTTCTGTGCAGGCTGCAACCTGTCCAATCATCCATGACACCCTACCGGAAGGCCCTCCATTGAGTCTCAAGCCACCTTCCCCATGTGCTGTGTCCATAGGATTCCAGGTGGGGCTGTAACCCCAAGGTGAACTTTGCCAAAGGTTTGCATCCGAGGCTCTGACCTCACACTCCAGCAGCCTGCAGGAGCGTGTTGTCCCCCACTGCCTTCCTTCCCGCCAGCTTTGATGTGCCTAATGCCTCCCTGGTGAGCTCATCCCAGCCCAGGTGGTTCCAATAGAAGGTATTAGGAGGGGGCTGTCTGATCCCCCCTTGGAAGACACCCGCCTTCCTCTTGCCAGTCTGACCCTCTGATCTCCCCCACCTAGGTGTCGGTCGGAGGTGCCAAGGAGGCGTGCCCCACGGGCCTGTACACCCACAGTGGAGAATGCTGCAAAGCCTGCAACGTGGGAGAGGGCGTGGCCCAGCCCTGCGGAGCCAACCAGACTGTGTGTGAGCCCTGCCTGGACAGTGAGTAAGGGTGGCGGGTCAGGAGGGGAACTAGGGGAGCCTGCAAGTGCTCTGCCTCCTGGTGAGGTCCCCTGCTCACCACTGTATACCAGAAGTGGGTCTGACTCCTATAGAAGGCAGAGAGTGGACGAGGGAAATGTACTGAGGGAGGAGGGAGGCCTGGTGGGGGACCCCCAGGGGTGTCCCCTCCCAGATCCCAAGCAGAGAGGCCGGTAGAAGAGTGTGGCCAGGCAGCGAGGAGAAGCTGATGCTAAGACCAGCTAAAAATAACCTCTGCACTGCAGAATCAATGGCTGCAACTTACCCTCCGTGTATTTGCGGGGAGGGGAAGGAGGATCAAATCCTGGCTGCTCTGGAGACTGACCTTGGGGGATCCTGGGAAGGTGTGACTGCCTCCCTCCCCCACAACTGTTCTCCAGCTTTGATCAGGGAAGCAGAGCTTTCCTGAGGCAGCAGTGATGGGGACTGGAGCACTCCCACGATGCCCTGGTGGGGGAGGGGAGTGGGGAACTGTGGCCATTCCTTCCTGGAATTTCCTTCAGGAGGGAAGAGAACCCTGTCTTCCAGGGCTGTTGGATGAGGAAAACAGAGGGATGATGGGTCTTGGCCCCTTGGCCCCAGTCTTGTCTAGGGTCTGAATTCTGTGCCTTTTTCAGTCAGAAGTCTGGGTCTCTGTTGGATACCCCTGTGCTCAGTTGCTGCCTTGGGCCCGTGGGCTCAGGGACCATTCCATATCTGCTGCCAATTAGATCCTACTGTCTTCTTGGCATTCGATACCTACTCCCTTTTTGGGGGGGCAGGTACCAGGGATTGAACCCAGGGGTGCTTAACTACTGAACCACATCCCCAGCCCCTTTTAAATATTTTATTTAGAGACAGGGTCTCTCTGAGTTGCTTGGGGTCTTGCTAAGTTGCTGAGGCTGACGTTGAACTCAAACACACTGTCTTCCCACCTTGCCATCTGGCACCTGCCCTGGCCTTGGTTAAACATAGTTGGTCTCCAATCCAGGACAGGGTTAGTCACATGGGTGTCCTGGAACTGCCAAAGTCTGCCTCTCTCATTGCCTAGACACCAGCTCAGGGCTCTCCTCTCTGGACCCATCCCCTCGGATGGGACCCCACTGTCTTCTGTAGGGAATCTGCGGAGGAGGTCAGGTGAGGACAGGACAGGGAAGTCCAGAATCTCTGTGAAGGAAGGAGAGGCAGGAGCAGAGGCAGTTCAGAGGCCTCGCAGGAACCTTCCCATCCTCCCTCGCCCTTCTCCCCCTCCCTCTACCACCCCTGCCTCCTCCAGCTGTGTTAACAGGCTGCCTTTACAAGCCCACTTTATGGGATGGAGACCCCAGTGGACTTTCCCTCTATCCTCAAAACGTTTCCACAAGGAAACCTATTAAGCTTTTGCCTTCATGCTCTGCCAAAAAAGACCACATTTTTCACACCACCTAAAACCCTCTCCCAGGAGTTTTCTGCTAATCGCTGTATTTTCCCAGGAGCAGGGCTCTCCTCTTCCTCTCCAGTGTGACTAGAACCTGCCCCCACCGACTGCATGCCTGCCGGATAGGACCCTCTTATTTGTACAGATGGGACATCCTGCCTCAGCTGTTTGGGTTTAGAAGTCCTTTCTAAACTGCTCAACTGTCTCTCCACCACCCAAGTTCACTGTACTTACCAGTGCCTACCCATGGGGCCCATCCTTAAAGGATCCCTGCTATGCATAACGTGCTCTTTCCACGGAACTCCATTTATTCCTCACTATAACCCTTTGAGGAGATATTATTCCCTAAAAAAAGGGAATAAGCTCAGAAAAGTTAAGTAAAACACTCAGAGTCACACAGCTAATAACTGATGGAAGCAAATTTGAGTCAGATCTGCCTGCTCCCCAGGAAGAGAAACACAGGGTTCTCCACAGGCCCTTTCCCTCCCTCCATTCTTCTCTCTCCTGCCCCCATTTCTGCCCCTTTCGCTTCTCTTTAGATTTTCTTTTCTGGTGTCCCCATCCCCTCTCCAAGATATGACCCTGTGCTGCACCTGGTCTCTGGAGTCTTTGGGTGGTGTGGAGACCCCGCCTCCAGCAGGCACCCATTTCCCTCCCATAGTCTTTCTACTTCTGCCTCCACATTCTGAGCACTCTGCCCCTCCCTGGTTCTGGGTTCCCCAGTCTATGCTCTTCCTGCCCTTGGAACAAGGATAGGTTCTCCTGGATTCAAACTGGCACAGAGTTCTCCACCCAGCTCCACCCGTACCCCCACACAAGGAGACAAGTACGCTGGCGCACCCCACCTCCCCTTATTCTGACGCTCATATTCATTTGTTAATTATTAGTCAAGTACGAGTTTGGAAACCTCCCTTTATGCCAGCTGAAAGGGTAGAGGACTGTATATGCAAGTCCTTCTTGTGTTCTAACTTCAACCCCTCCTGCTGTACTTGAACTTTCTTGCTTGGAGTGCCATCTCCACCCTCAAGAACCAAGCCCTTGGGCAGGTAGTGTAGATAGTGCATGGGTGGGAAATTCCACTGTCTAACCCTAGTCACTCCCATCAGGCCACACCTGAGCCCCCCCTGCAGAGAGGGATGGTAGGACAGCTGAAGCGAGAGGCTCCCTAGTGGAAGGCTCCTGCCTGGGCTGGGTTCACAGCCTAACTCTGGCCTGCGGGGAGGGTTGGGTGGGAACCAGGCTCAGATAATTCCTTAATCACGCTGGGAAGACCGGGTACAGGGCTGAAAACTCTCTAAGATGATTTGCCAAGGAATTTACAGGCACTAGCTGGGTTACTGGGGACTCCTCGGGGCCAGTGCTTCTGGAGCCTGGAGGATGGGGCTCCTGGAACCTTTCCCAGTCACTGTCACCAGCTGGTATCAGGAACTCTAGGGAAGAGGGTGGGAATAGATGAGGGGGAAACTCAAAACTAGAGAGTCAAGCACCTACCCGGCAGGCGATGGGAAGGGGCGGACTCCAGACCCTGCATCCCCAGTGCCCAAGAGCAGGTGACTAAGTTTCTGTCCATTGCTTCCCTGCCGGTCCCCTGGCCCTCAGGTGTGACATTCTCCGACGTGGCGAGTGCCACCGAGCCGTGCAAGCCGTGCACGGAGTGCGTAGGCCTGCAGAGCATGCTGGCGCCGTGCGTGGAGGCCGACGACGCCGTGTGCCGCTGCGCTTATGGCTACTACCAGGACGAGACCACCGGCCTCTGCGAGGCATGCAGCGTGTGCGAGGCGGGCTCGGGCCTAGTGTTCTCGTGCCAGGGCAAACAGAACACCGTGTGCGAGGAGTGCCCTGATGGCACGTACTCCGACGAGGCCAACCACGTGGACCCGTGCCTGCCCTGCACCGTGTGCGAGGACACCGAGCGCCAGCTGCGCGAGTGCACGCGCTGGGCCGACGCCGAGTGCGAGGGTGAGCGCCGTTCGCGTGCAGCGCCGCTGGAGGCTGAGGAAGGGCGCCCTCTGCAGGTCGCGAAGGGCCCCGCCTGGTCTTCTAGGGCGGCTGTGTGACTTCCAGCCAGCAGGCACCCTCCCCAGCCTGTCCCTTTGTGTGACCTGAGGGAGGAAGTGGTTCCGAACCTATCTCCCCACACGACCCCTTTCACTATTTGCTTCTTTGGGCAAAGGGTTCGGAAAGCCGGCATTATCATCTAGGAGCAATTACTACATTGTAACTCGTGTTCCAGGACCTCATTCATCTGTGGCCGCCCGCCAGTATTGGATGGGCCGTAGACAGTGGCTGGAAGAGGGCCACCACCTCCAGAGCCCAGAACAGGGCATGTTCCATGCTGAGGCAAGCTTCAGGAACTGGAACCGGCCCACTGGAGTTGGACCTTTTGGCTCAGTCCTGGTCTAGGTCCATGGTGGCTTTAGGCTCTAGGACCTGGGATAGAATTTACCCTGTCATCTCAGGGCGGTCACTCCTGTCTCTGGACCTCAGTCTCCTCCCTGGCCTATGGCTGCCAGGGTCAATGAAGGTTAGGAAACAGCGGTGGAGGGTGGCACTTACCATGTTGTGTGTGTGTGTGGGGGGGGCAGTCAACAGTTCCTGTAGCAACTTTCTGCAGCATAAGATTGGATACAGAGAACAAGAAGATCACAGAGGGAGGGGTTCTGTGGCTGCAAGAAGGAGAGTGGCAGGCATGGAAGCCTGTGGACAAGGGAGGGTACAAACAGAGGAGAGCCCGGTGTGCCCACCTTAGCCCCACAGCTTCAAGGAGAGGGAGGAGGGAGTACCCTGGGAATCAGGGCAGAACTGTTTTGTTCTCTTGTTGGTGACATCCATCTCAGGGGGAGATGGGAGACTTTGCCACCCCCAAGAGATATTGGCAGTGCCTTTTCATTCTTCCCATCACCCTGTGGCCATGCACCCACTGAGCTGCTTCCCTTGGAGAACTGACCTCAGGTTGCCCTCACTCTGAGCAGCAACACAGTGTCCCTCCAGGGAGTCTTGAGTCTGATGGGAGAGAGCTAGCTGGGACTCCAGTCTGATGAGGGAGGCAGGGTCCCAGCTTCAGAATTCCCGGCCAGCCTCCAGTCAGATGGCATATGGATACCCTGGCCCTGGGCAGCCTCCGATCTGTCCAGGGCTCTGACAGGCTGCTGAAGATCCCCAGAGAGGAGGGTGGAGAGGCTGTCAACCTGGGGAGAGGCAGGGAATGTGTGTGACGCTCTCTGCATAAAGGAGGGGGGTGAAGGAGGAACGAGGTGTAGACCCCTGGGTGGGTGGTTCTGGTGGAGCTTGCCCAGGACCCGGAGACAGGCAGCTGGCTCCAGGCGGAGCAGGGAGGGTTTCAGCAGCCAGGCAGCAGGCTAGTGGGCAGCACTGTTCTGTGGGCAAGTCTGGGCCAGCAGTGGGGCCACTTAGTCCAGGGTGCGGTTAGAGCAAAGAAAGGTGACAGCAGGAAGAGGGTGAGCTCTGCCTTCTGGGACATTCACAACGTCCTTCCAGATGCTACCCCACTTTCCCAGTCATGGAAGGGAGCAGGTGCCCCTGAGGGGTCTCCTTGCTCTGGTCCTCTTTCAGCTCCAGCCTCTGCTGAATTAAATGTCAGCTCCAGGGCAGAGGGTCTGTTTCAGGAAATGGAATTTGATTCTTGGCTTGGTTTCCCCCTCCCCTCCAGTATACCATACTTTCCTGCATATACATTTCAGGTATCAACAAGGTGACTCACCCACCCTCAGGGCAGAAGGCTCCCAGTGAAGTTTAGGAGAGGTAACCTGGTCCCTCCTTCCACCCCCAAGTCTGATAGCTCCAGTTCCGGAAATGGCTGTCAGGACCTGCCAAGGGCTTAGTGGGTTGGAATGCTAGTGGACTGGCCACATCTGGATCTCATCCCCCACCCCCATCATGAGGCAAGGGAAAGTGCCCTGGGCATTCAGCACTGTCTTTAGCCTGGCTTGTCCCTTTACTGCCCTCTCCCAGCTACTCTCTCATCTCTGTAATGGCCCGATTCACCCCCACCCTACCCTCATGCACCTTCAGCCTCTGGGTCCAGGGTGTCCACCTGAGCTGAGCTGTGTCTGCGGCTCCTGGGCTCCATCTGCCACCCGGTCTGCCCAGGTCCCTTAACAGGTCATGAGAAGACCTTCCCCAGTCCAACACCCTGTTTGGGACTCCCAGAAGACAGGCTGTGTCTTCTCCACGTCCCACCCCCATCCCTCCACCCACTCCCAGGACTGGGATGGGGGAGGGGTGGGATGGAGGGGCAGATGGCATCCCTTTCCCCCGCTGCCAGTCAGATGGGTCCCAAACTCACATCTGGAGGCCTTTGAAGCATCTTGGTCTTGAGCCTAGGAGGCCCAGAAGACTGGTGGACAGCTTAGGCTCCAACTTGGGTGGGCACACAGGGGGCTGGGTGGGGCTGAGCTGGAAAGCAAGGTGCCCTCCCTTTTACCCCGCTGGCATGCCCCGTCTGCTTTCTTTCCCTGCCCCAGGCGTGGGAAGTGAGGATGGATGGGGTAGGCAACTTTGCCCAGACAAGTACCCCCAGGCTGTCCAGAGCCACAACCCCTCGCACTGGCCCGGGATGGGCGGTGAAATGGAAAATCCCACCCACTGTTGCCAGGAGGTGCCAAGGCCCCTGCCAGGGAAGCTTGCAGTGCCTAGTTGGCATGAGAAGGCCTCAGTGGGTGGCTGGGCACAGTCTCCCTCCCCTAGGGCAGTGGATAGCACCTGCCTTGCAGACCTCTTTCTACCAGCAGCCTGCTTCCTGCCAAGGAGGGTCCTGGCTACCTGACACAGTCTTCTCTGGGTGGCAGGGCCAGGCTGTGTGGGGACAGGGCAGGAACCAGAGGCTACTCACTGACGAAGGGCTGGCTGGAGAGAAGCTGCACCCCACCCCCAGTCCAGGCCTCAGAGACAGGAAGGGGCTGAGCGGGCCCCTCTGGGAGGTGTACTTCCCCACCCAGGCCTGAGTGCCCTTGTCCTTCCTTAGGGCTGTGGTCATCTAGGCACTCTGGGGCCAGTTTGATGTTTCCCTGAGGCTCAGGCATCTTTGTGTGTTCACCTCACACCAGGCTTCAGGGTGCTCAGGAGGGGCAGAATAGAGTTCTCCGTCCACAACCCAAGATACAAGGGCGCTTAGTGACTGTTCCTCTTAATGGCCCCATTCTCTAGGTGGGGAAATTGAGGTGTCACCAGGGACAGAGCAGATGGGGATCCAGATCTCCTGGCTTGTAGCTCTCACTTTTCTCCACCAGCATGACATCATGCACAGCTCCCACCCTGGTGCATGACAGCTCGGTGCCCAAGCACCCAGAACCCAGGGTGGGGCCTCAGAAAGAAGCAATGGAGTGGGTCAGACCTAAGGGGAAGGGTCTGGAGGGGAGAGGGCCTTCACTCCTGTGCCCTTTTCCTTTAGAGATCCCTGGTCGTTGGATTACACGGTCCACGCCCCCAGAGGGCTCAGACAGCACAGCCCCCAGCACCCAGGAGCCCGAGGTCCCTCCAGAACAAGACCTCATAGCCAGCACGGTGGCAGATGTGGTGACTACAGTGATGGGCAGCTCCCAACCCGTACTGACCAGAGGCACCACCGACAACCTCATCCCTGTCTATTGCTCCATCCTGGCCGCTGTGGTTGTGGGCCTTGTGGCCTATATCGCCTTCAAGAGGTGAGGGGGTCACCAGGGGACAGAGAGCAAGGACATTTGTCCTCAAGGAGGGATTTCTCTGTTCTTGATCTGAAAACACACACCCTTTTTTTGGGGGGGTGGGTCCTGAGGATTGAACCCAGGGGCGCTCAACCACTGAGCCATATCCCCAGCCCTTTTTATTTTCTATTTTGAGACAGGATTTTGCTAAATTGTTTAGGGCCTCACTAAGTTGCTAGGGTTGGCCTCAAACTTTTGATCCTCCTGTCTCAGCCTCCCAAATTGCTAGAATTACAGGTGTGCGCCATGGCACCTGGCACATGAACCCTTTTGTCTCAACCCCAAAGCAAGCTCGTCCTCACTCACCTACCACTGTCCCAAAGCAGGGCATGGTAGGTCAGGAGGGTGAGGGAAAGGGATGCCCCTGTGGTGTCCTGGCTCCAGTGGCCCCACCCGTTCCCAGCTGTTCCCTTCCCTCCCTGACTCCTCCCACCCCCAACTGCTGGTGTCCTTATTTCCCAGTCCCACTCTGGCTAAAGCTACCTGGGTATGCATGTGGCTCTTCCCTTTCTTGTGTCACCTTTGGGCTTTTGTGGCTCTCATATCCAGGAACCTAGGAAGAATAAGAACTCCTGGAAAGCATTAACTATATTTTCCATTTTTTAAACCGGAGTAATACAGGTTTGTTTAGAAAACTGCAAAAAAGACCAGTATGTCCTAAAACAAAGGGTAACCCCCCTTCATTATCTCCCTAAAATTCTACTCCTTTCCTCTTTGGAATCTGTTTGGAATGTACCCTTCCCAACCATTTTCTGTGCATTATGTTTATACACACACACACACACACACACACAACTTCTTATAATTGCAGGTAAACACACAGGGTTTTGTCTTTTTTTTTAAAGCCACAGGGAATCGAACTTTACATATTCTATGATGTACTTTTTCACTTAATCCTCCTCAGGAGAACTTTCCTCAGGACATAGATTATCTGATCATTTGTAACCACTCATTCAGTAATATGGATGGACGGTCATTTACTTAGTCAGTTTCCTCTTCATGGACATTGGGTTTGCTTCCAGTTTTTTGTTATTGCTTATAAATGCAGAGGAAATCCAGGTACATATCACTGCTCACAGTATTTTAGAAGGGCAGATTGGGAAAAGTAGAATTTCTGGAAAGTCATGTATGTCTGCCCCGTTGATTCCTGAATATTCACTGGATGCTTGCAGAAATGTCTCCTGCTCTTTGGAGCTTTCCTTGTGTCTGTGGGGGGCAAATATGTAAGGACACTGTGGGGACCTATCGTGTCCCCACATCCATCTCCACACATCAGGGTACCTCGGCCACACTGGCTAGTCCAGCCACTCACCCTGAGGTGTGGGCTTCTCCTGGCTCCAGGTGGAACAGCTGTAAGCAAAACAAGCAGGGAGCTAACAGTCGGCCGGTGAACCAGACACCCCCACCGGAAGGAGAAAAACTCCACAGTGACAGTGGCATCTCTGTGGACAGCCAGAGCCTACATGACCAGCAGCCCCACACACAGACAGCCTCAGGCCCCGGTAAGTGTTAGAGCAGGGCAGGTGGGGAACTGAGGCAAGCAAGACACCTGGCATGATTGAGATTAGACTACAGGAGGGACTGCCAGAGGGGCTGGCTAATTGCCTTTGTAGAAGGCTAGGAGAGGCTGGGAAAGGGGAATGGGAAAGAGAGGTCCTTTCCAATGGGGCATGTTGGGAAATGGAGACTTTTACTAGTTGAACATTCAGACTCATCAAGCTAATTGTCCCCCCTGGGGGCTAATTACTGCCCAAAGTAGCTGCAATTAGCCTCCTGCCCTGGACTTCTGGGGAACAAGTGGTTAAGTATGTCCCCTAATTAGTGGCCCACAGCCAGGCTCCAGGGCACTTGCTGCAGTTGTCTGGAGCTGAAGAGTCCTGTCTCCCGCTCCGCCTTGGTTAATTGCTGCGGGGTGGGAAGGGGCTGGGGGGCAGGGGAGCTGTGGGTGAGGAAGGGACAGTGAGTCAGCATCCCCCAGCCCCCTCCTGGCCCTGCCCCCTTCCCAGGATCTCATCCTGGCCATCCCTCTGCCTCTCGCCCCAGATTGCGGTGAGCATGTCTTCTAGGCCCCCAGGCCCACGGGGTGGGGGCGTTGGGGCAGGACCTGACTGCTCTGGGTTCTTGGCAGCACTCAAGGGGGACGGAGGCCTCTACAGCAGCCTGCCCCCAGCCAAAAGGGAGGAGGTGGAGAAGCTGCTCAACGGCTCTGCGGGGGACACCTGGCGGCACCTGGCGGGCCAGCTGGGTTACCAGCCTGAACACATAGACTCCTTCACCCACGAGGCCTGCCCTGTCCGCGCCCTGCTTGCCAGCTGGGCTGCCCAGGACAGCGCGACCCTCGATGCCCTCCTGGATGCCCTGCACCGCATCGAGCGCTCCGACATTGCCGAGAGCCTGTGCAGCGAGTCCACGGCCACGTCCCCTGTGTGAGCCCACAGGGAGCCCCCGCCCTGCCCCCACGTTCTGAGGATGGATGCTCCCGCCAACCCCCATGGAGCCCATCCCCTCTGGGGTGGGCCAGCCTGGCAGAGCTGAGCTCCTCTGGGCAGGGCCTCGAGCCCAGGCCCCCAAACCACAGCCCTGTCACTGCTCCTGTGTGGCCCCCGCGCTTCTGATCACATTCCCTCCCGAGCAAGAGAGGGGAGCCTCCCCACCCCTGCCTCTCACCATCTTAGGCCTTCGCTTCCTTCTCCCACTGCTGGGTGGGCCAGCCCCTCCCACCTTAGCAGGTGTCCTATCTGGGGGTCTGACACCAGGAATGGTATTGGTGGTGGTGACAAGCCCCCAGAGACTCAGGAGGAGGTATTAAGGAACCAGAGCCATGGACTCTACACTGTGAACTTGGGGAACGAGGGAGCATTCTAGTGGCCTAAGCCCCCCCCCCCCCCAAACAGCCCCCTTGTTCCTCCCCTCTGGCCCAAGAGGAAGAGGATCAGAATCCTGTCTGTGCTGGAAGCAGGTTTGAAAACCAGTCCATTCCCTTTTACATATCGGACAGTGAGGCCCAGAGAGGCAGCTGCTTGCCCAAAGCCACCCAGCAATGGTGAGATCAAATACAGGCTCACACCACCCTCTCAGAAGGAGGGACCTTGGGTTTTACTTGAGGCTGGGTGAGGGGGATCAGGTGACCTTCAGGGAAATGTCTTGAAGCCAAGTTCATTCTAGCCTCCACCATCTCCAGGCCGCTGTGGGACCTCTGTGGAGACGGGATGCCTGCCCACAGTTGTCCACTGACATCCCCATGGAATCAGGTCTGGGCCGGGAAAAGGCCTTTGATCTCCTCTTCCTGTCTCCGCTCAGGCTTGTCCATGTGAAGTGACCCTAGTCTCTTGGTGTCCTTTATCCTGGCACAGACCTGGAGCCAACATTGGCCCCTAGAATCAGCCCTAGGGGTCAAGGACTAAGGACCCCCTCTTTGCAATGTGCGTGTGCTCTCTCTCTCTCTGACACACACACACACAGGATGGGTCATCTTGCTTTTCTCCACAAGTTTTCTCTCCTGAGCTGAGACTGAACCCTGCCGGGGCCACTGCCAGAGAAGTATGAGAGGGAGCGCGCTCTGCTGGGGCGGTCTCCCTGTGCCCTCAGGTTTGGCGGGCCACAGACCGCGGAGGCTGGAGCTGGCGTCTGACTTCCAGGGGCCTGTGCGTGGAGGAATGCACCCCCGTCCTCCCCTTTCCAAAGCACGGGTTTGGCTGGGCCCAGAAGCTTGCAGTGAAGAAAAGTGGGCCAGGAGGCCAAAGCCACGAGAAGGGACCCCGTGGGACTGGGGCCCATAAGGGGTTTCTCCCATGTTTGGGGGACCCTATGAGGGAATGTTTTCCTTAGTGTAGCCAGAAAGGGACCACGAGGTCTCACGGACGTCCTCACCCCTCCCTGGCCTTTTGTGTTTTGCTTGCTGTTGGAATGAGTGTGGCTCCCCCTATATTTAGCATGAAGGAGCCCCAGGCAAGGTGCGCTGGGACCGCCACCCCTCTCCCATCCAGGGTTCTCCCGACCCTGCCTAAGGGACTGGGAGCATTGCACGTGATGGCATTTCGAGGACCTCAATCTGCAATGAGAGGAGGGACCCCACCTGCTGGCCCCTCCTCACCTGAGCACCTGGGGGAGAGGGACAGTTGGAATGTATTTATTTTCCTTCCTGGCGGCGGGGGGGAGGGGGTGGGGAGCCACCAGTATGTTTTAGCATGAGTTGGTTCTGGAGCCCCTCCTGCCTCCCTTTGGGCTGGGATTAAACCCTTTTGACCTTCCAGCTGGGGACTGAGCTCCAGACCCCTGTCACCCTCCCTGTCACCTCCTCTTTGCATCCTGTGTAATCATTTCTTGGGCCCTCCTGAAATCTACACCGAAAACATAAGTGATGAACATTAAATAGCAAAGAGAAAAAAAAAAAAAAGAGTGCCAAGAGATTTCCTGGGACTCTCCGTGGCTGAAGTTGGTTGGAGTTGTGCCGTGTCTCCAACAAATGGGGAAGTTTTATCAGGAATCCACAAGTTCACATGTACAGCCATGAAGCTCAGTTCAGTGGGGGTGGGGAGGAGTGGAGGCCCTTTGACCCCCCAATCACAGAGAGGGAAAGTAAAAATGGCCATACAGGAAGCTGGCCAGCTGTGAACTTGACCAGATGTCAGAAGTAAAACTGACCACAGGAGAGCCAGGGGCTTGCTAAGAAGGCCAGGTCACAACCCCACAGCTCCCAGCCACCCACATGGCCTGTGAGACACACACAACAGAATCTGGCTCCAGATGGCCTAGTGGGAGGCAGTCTGGCCTGGCCTGGAGTCAGATAGGCAGGTCCCTCCCTCCCGGTTCTCCTAGGCAGGTCCTAGCCCCAGGCTTCTGCCTGCCTGGCTGTGGGCCCTGCCTGGCTCAGGCCTGGGAGCTCCTGGGGCTGTAGGTTCCTGGCCCCTGGCCTGTGCGGGACTCTGAGGCTGGCTGCGCAGGTCGTCAGAACTGCTTAGTTTCTGCTGGTCATTTGTCCAGGTCCTCTCATGGGACTGGCTTGTGGTCACGGGGATAAGTTCTGGGAGTCTTGTTCTTTCAAGGAAGAACAACAAAGCCTTCCTGACTTCCAGATCCAGGGAGAGGGGCCAGCTAGGTCCAGCCAAAGGGTGGAGGGGAAGGTTTGTGTCTCCCACCTCAGCCACACTGAGGGAGGAGAGGAAGACCTGGATGTGGCAGGCAGGGACTCAGACGAAGGAAGAGAAAGGATCCTGGTACTTGGAAACACCCCAGTGTGATGGGAAAGTCTGTCCTGAGGGTGCCTCGTGTCTGATGGAGGAGAGAGTCTCGGACCTGAGGATATTTCTGATCTGATGAGAGAGGCAGGACTCCTGTCCTTAGGGAAACCCACTCTCCCATGAAAGAAATATAGTCATTGCCTTGAAGGAGCCTCTTGTCTGCTAGGGATTGGCCAGATGCTGAACAGTGGGGTAGGGTTATACCAACCCTGCCTGTGCCTTTTTTTTTTGTGGGGCGGGGTGCTGAGGATTGAATCCAGGGGTGCTTCATCACTGAGCTACATGTGTCTGCAACTCTGTTTAATATTTTTAAATTTTGAAACAGGGTCTTGGCTAAGTTGCTCAGGGCCTTGCCAAGTTGCTAAGGTTGTCCTTGAACTTGTGATTCTCCTGCCTCAGACTTCCGAGTTGCTGGGATTACAGGCAAGTCACTGTGGCTCAGCTCATTTTATTTATTTGTTTGTTTGCTTATTTAGTTAGTTAGTTAGAGATGGGAGTCTTGCTATGTTGCTCAGGCCGGCCTTGAACTCCTGGGCTTCAGTGATCCTCCGGCCTTAATCTCCCACGTTGCTAGGCACACACCAACAAGCCAGAGGGTGACTCTACATTCTTTAGGAGGATAGAGAGCAGAAGGGCCTTGGGTGATATCACTGCCATTTTAGGATGATTGGGGGGGTCTCAGTCCAGACCTACCCGCACCCGGGGTCAGGGAAGGGACATGGAAGCTGAGCTCCTGAGGATAAGTGAGCTAACAAGCCAGGGGAGGAGAGTGTTTCTGGCTTAGGAAACAGCTGGAGCAAGAGCCCTGGAGGTGGAGGGGACAGAGCTGGCCTGGGAAGGCTCCTGTGCGTGGAGCCCAGAGTGAAGGGAGGGAGGGCAGCAGGCCAGATGGGCCAGGGCTTATGAGGAGTCTGGCTGAGGGGTCTGGACTGCATTCTTGGAACACTAGGAATGACAGAGGGTGCAAGCGGTGAGCTGCTGCCCTTACATTTGCCTTTTTTGTGTTTTGTTTTCCGCTTTTTAGTGGTTTGTTTTGTTTGTTTTTGTTTGTTTGTTTGTTTTTGTGGTACTGGGGATTGAACCCAGGGCCTCAGCTTTACCACTGAGCCACACCCCAGCCTCCAGTTTTGCATTTTAGGAAGCATTAGCTGCTGCTGCAGAGCGGTAGACAGGGCGGGGCAGGACAGACCAGGAAGTGGAAGTCAAGGAACAGAGGGTTCACTATGACAGGTCCTCTGAGCCCTTGGGACCGCGGAGGGTAGAGGGCAGAAAGTGACTGACACAGGCCCAGGGCTCTCAGGGGTATGGGACAGTCCCTCTGCACCCCTCCCCAACGTGTAGAGAAACCCTTTTTTCCCTTCTCAGTCTAATCTCTATCCCTCCTTTATTTCCCCCTCGATAGCTAAAACGCTTTATTACCTTTCCATCTTTGCTGTGGTCTCAGAGAGCTGCCAACTTCCCCAGATTTACCACCTTGATTCAGTCATCCTCCTTGCTCTCTGCTTCCCCAAACCAATCTTCTTATAATTCTTCGAACGTTACTATTCTTTCTAGCCACAGGACCCTTGCATGTGCTGTCCTTCTGTCTAAAACACTTGTTCCCAAGTTGCCCAGTCCAGTGCTTTTTTGGGAAACACAACCTAGGCCCAAATCATGTTTCTTGATTCCAGCTTCAGAGAATACTGTGTTCTACTCCTTTTTGTTAGTTCACTTAATCTCCCTTTGTAATTAGGTACCCTTCTGAGTGATTATTTGATTATTGTAAACCAGATACAAGCTCTGGTTTTGCTCACATTCTAACCCTTTGCACCTTGCCTGGCGTATAGCTGGCACTCAACACAATAAGACTGAAAAAACGCATGAGTGCACTCTGAAGCAGTTCTGTCCAATATAAATGTAATTAAAATGACATTTAATTTAAAAAAATTTTTTGGTAGACACATTGCACAAAAAGAAACAGATGAACTTACTAATAAATTTAGCCTAAAAGATCTAAGGTATTATTTCAACATATAATCAATATTTTAAAATTATTAATGAAATACTTTGGTTTTTTTTAAGGTTTTTTTGTTTGTGTGTGTGTGTGTGTTTTGTCCCACAAATCATCAAAATGCTATGTGTGCTTTATTCTTATAACACATCTCAGTTTGAATCAGCTACCTCTCAAGTGCTCAATAGCCACCACAGCTGGTGGCTACAATACTGGGCAGCTCAGCTCTAGGGTTTGATTTGGTCCCTCTCAGGGTAGGGACTCATTCTGAGCCCTCAGGGTGCTCAGTGAACAGATGGAGACTCTCTTGCTTCTTCTTGTGTCATTGGTGTCCCCAGGCCTCAGGCCTATAGTCCTCCCCTCTGGCTCCCCTGTCCTCTGCCCTCTGCCCACCACCTCCAAGGTGTCTCTCCCCTCAGCTCTCTGCCTCCCTCATTCTCCGGGCTGGAGGCCAAAGCTCTTCATCTCTGCCAGCCACAGGGCCCCACCCCTTCCCCTGTGCCTTCTCCCTCTTTCAGTCAGGGAGGTGGAGCCGAGATGGGCTTTGGAATAACGTGAATGGCCTCAGCATCCAGAGGGGAGGGCCATGGTGGGGGGGCCCAGAACCCCTAGCCAGTGCTCCAGGGGAAGAAGGAACTAGGCCAGAGCTGGGGTCAAGAGATGACATTTCCCATGATGCCCTGCACTGGGGGTCTGCCGACCATATGCCTGGGGGAGGCAGCTCTTCTGATAATTCAAAGCAGATTCCTCCTCAGCTTTGTGGCAGCTGGTGGGCAGAAGGCCAGGGGACAAGACTGGGCCTCCAGGCGTCTGGCTACAGAAGAGCTGAGGCAAGGAGGCTTCTCCTTCAGCCTCCTGTCCCTACACCTCCCCCAGCTCCTCCCAATACCATGGCCCTCCTGCTCACCATTCCCAGCCACACCAGAGCCCCCTCTGCAGTCTGCACCTTGGACCCAGCTTGCCCTCCATTTTCCACAGAGTGGGCTGGGCATCCTCAGCACACAGTCTTGGGGGCTCCAGTGCATACCCCATTCAGACCCCAGTGGCTCTCATCAGGGTCTCTTCCCAGACCCAACAGGGTTTTACACAGTAATCCCCATTTGCTATGATGCTCCAGCTGGGGCATCTGCTTCTTCCAGTCCCACAACCACCCAAGAGATAGGGCAGGAACATTTCCCACAGCTTCCATCATGGAAGAACATTCAGGAACATTCCAATTCTCATCCTCTATTTCTCCCAGGACACTCAGCGTTGCCCTCTTCCCACCACATTTGGGCACTTTCCAATCCTGGTGCTCCCTTCCCAGCAATCTTTGTTCCAACTGTTTCCGGCAACATTCTCAAGGGGCGCCTGAGAGAGGTGGGTTTGGGTCTCCTCCCTTGACTGGGAGTGTTCCCTTTGAAAAAGTCTAGGAATGCTCCCATCCCCCTATCATATTCTAGCAAATCTCAGAATTTAAGGGTCCTTTTGAGTCACTCAGCATTCAAGGGCCTGAGAAGCCCTTGGCTTGGGGCTCAGCACCCACATTTTGGGGGCCCAGGCCCACCCCAGGGCCTCAGGCTTCCATCAGCAGTCCAGATGGTTCTCATTCAATTCCTACTGACCTTGGGATGCCATTGTTCTCACAGGATGTGCAACAGGGCACAGAGCAACTTGGCTTCCATCTTTCAGTATTGGAGCCAAGGGAGGCCACACCATGAACCTCCTGCAGAGAGCCCAGAAGCTGGCCGCGCGGGAGCTCCCCTCTCCTCACCCTGTATACTAGTTAGGAATCTTCCTGTTGCAATAAGGAGAAAACCCAACCGGGGGCAATTTGGAGGAATCTTCTGTTCATCGGAAGTGGAAATTCCAGGGCAGACTGGGTCAAACAGCATGCCCAGGACCCGCTTTCTCTGATTCCACAGGTTTCTCTCCACCTTTTGCCTCCATTTGCTCATAAAGGCTGCTCCATTGCTGGGCTTCAAGTTCAAGGCTGTGGAGAAGAGACTGGGTTGGTCCTAATAATCCCAGCAAATCCCCAGCTGTCCTTGGTTCTGATGGGCCCATCCCTGTGATCAGGGAAGGTGATCACCAGTTTGCTAAGGTGTCAGTCACACACTTCATCCCTGGATGATCACTCCCACTGCCTGAGGACTGCGAGAGGAGAGGGGTAAACTATGGTGAGGTTACCAAAAGGGGTCCCCCAAAACGACAAAGCTAGCCCCATCCTAGCTCAACACTTGGGCTCCTTCTTTCTCACCAGGCAAACTGAGAGTTTGAATTTCTAGTCAGAATCACCAGAAAACCTCATGGATACTGTCATGCAAGAGCACCAAGGGGGCTCCAAGGATGGAGGAAGTCATGGCTCAGGGGACTCAGGGAGGATACTGCAGGGGATGCACTTGAATTGAGCCTTCATGGTTGGTCACGATTTGGGTTGTGAAGTGGAAGAGCCAGGAGAAGACATCAGGCAGAGGAAACGGCTGGAACAAAGGCATGAGAAGGGGAGAAGGAAGGAGCTAGTTTTGACCCGCAGAAAGAGTCATGCGAACAAGGCAGGGAACGGGGCCAGGTTTGGCCAGGTCTCAGTGCCAGGCCGAGAAATTCGGACATGAATGGGAGCTGTTAAGGTTGTCTGAACAAGAGAGAGTGGAAGAAGGAAGGAGCTAGAAGCAGGAAACCAGCTGTGAGGTTGGTGCTTCAGGCACAGGAGCCAGCGGTGGGGAGGAAGGCAGGAAGCCATTCAGGAAACATTAGGAAGAGGCAATGAACTAGCCTTGGCACCGGCTCCAATGGGAAACAGTAAAAGCTTCAACCTTGGCAATGGAGGGGTTGGCAGAGCTGTTCATAGAGACAGGGAGCCCTGGGGAGGAGCAGGCTTTCAGGGAAGACTGAGAATTCCACTTTGGGGTGGAGGAGCTGGGGGCCATGCAGGGGCGAAGGGCAGGAGGGCTTGTCAGGAGCTCAGGGGAATTCCAGGGTTCCAGTGGAACAGTTTTGAATCCTCTTCAGCCACTGAGTGAGGTTTCCACGTGACAGAGAAGGTAAGGTTACCAAAAGTGGTCCCTCCACAAGCAACAAATGTCACCTCCATTCTGCTACATTGGGATAGGTCTGCTTAGGTAACCAGAGGAAAAAGACATGGCAGATGATCGCAAAGCACTGGGCAGGAGGTGGATCTTGCAGCCTGGAGGAAGCCTTAGAAAGGAGAAGTTTCTAAAAGGAGGTAGCAGGAAATCCCCAGAGCAGGGAGTGCAGGGGCCCAGGAGAAAGAGAGCTGGCCTGAGCCCACTGGTTGTCCTGTGCAGAAGGTACAGGAGACAGATGGCATGGTCAGGGGAGAGTGACCGGTGAGACAGCAGAGGCATCTGTGCATAAGTCTCCCTCTAGAAACTTCTCCGAGAAGGAAAGGAGAGAGGTAGGGCTTTCCCTGAGAGGAGGAGGGACCTATTGTGGAGAGCCAGGGAGAATGGGATTGATGGTCAGCGAGCTTCTGGTTGTAAAGTGTTGGAAGTCATATGTGAACTATGGATTTGTTTGAGCCATTATAAGGCAGGGAGGCTGCTTTTCTGGGAACTCCCAGGTGAAATTCCCCAGGTGGAGAAAGCCCAGATCATGCTGGGGTGCCCTGCCTTAGCTCACAGCCCTAGGTTCAAGCACAGTCACCCAGAGACGGCAGAAGGCGTAACCTGCCAAGCCCCAAACAACCTGCCTGCCTCACTCTTATCCTGTTTTCCTGAAGAAGCTTCTTAACTGAATCCCTTTGGCATGTTCCACTATAAATAAAGCATTCATGGTTCTTTGCTTTGTTAGGATCAGACCCATTAGGTCTTTTGATCCATATATATATGGATCAAAATTATTTATTATATATAAAATTCTTGTCTTTTGTGTTTATTTCTCTTTTTCTAATACTTTATTAGTTGTTAGTGTGCCTTTATTTTATTTATTTATTTACATGTGGTGCTGAGAATCGAACCCAGTGCCTCACACATGTTAGGCAAGCACTTTACCACTGAGCCACAACCCCAGCCCTTTTGTGTAGATTTCTTAATGTTACTTCCTAGCTTTTATTTCCAGCCTGCTCACACCTCTGAGGGTACCTACTCCCTCCCCACACAGGTCCTGGGGGGAGTAGAGTGGGGCTACCTTGAGCCACGCCCTCTCTCTTGGATTCTGCAGTCCATTAAATTCCACAGCCTCAGGGGCTCAGTGAGTGGAAGTGGGGTGGCTTTGGTCCCCAGGATCCTACTCTTATGACCCAGGCCATCACACCCTGCCTGCTCAGCCCGGCTCCTCCCTCAAGCTCCTCCCTCCACTGCTGTTGCTGCAGGAATGAGCAGCTAGGAGCTCCAAGTTTACTTAACACAGAAAAATCATCTAAAGGTCTCCATGAAATTGCATTCTGCCAGAAGAACCATGACCTAGATCCCCTGTCAAATGCCACCTCTTTGGCCTGGGAATGTAGCCTAGTGATAGAGCACTTGCCTAGCAGGCATGAGGCCCTGGGTTCAATCTTGAGCACTAAATTTAAAAAAAGAGAGAGACTTGACTTGAGACTGAATAAGCAGCCATCAGGCCCTGCCAGCCAGGGAGACGTTCACGACATCCCTTCTGGGTGGATGATTGGCCAGAAGCCAGTGCAGGACTGAGAAAGCTGCCAGGATCACATTAGGTTCATGCAGAAGCCACCTCAGCAGCTCTGGGCACCAAGCTCCCCCTTCCTGGGGTAACACATGGGTTGAGCACGTGCCCAGAGAGTGCCACATGCCTGTCAGGCCAGGACCTGCCTCACGCTCCTCCCGGGAAGCTGCCAGAAGCCCTGGAGCTGGGCAAACCCAGAAGAGTGACTCAGTGAGGGGTGGGAGCTGTGAGGGAAGGCTCTAATCCAGGCCAGATTGTGACACCCACCCCACCAAGTGCCTGGCTAGCCAAAGGACAGGAGAAGGAGCATGGTGGACTGGTACCTTCCATGGGGGCAGAGGCGTGGCTTGCCTATCTGGGAAAGTGGCAGGAGGAAAGTCAGCTTGGCAGACAGGCATAGAGGCTGTCCCATGCAACCCAACAGGGACTTGATGCCTCAATTTCAGGCAGCCCTCCAAAGATGAGACCCTCTGTGGAGGACAGAAGGGTAGCCACCATCCAGGCCTGGGGCCCTTTCCTTTAGGCCTTCAACAGAGAACAGAAAGAGGTTGTCAGTGGGATCTATAGCCTTCTTCCCTACATTTGGGCCCAGAGTCTGGCTTCAAGGGAGGGGAAGGGGCCCGAAAACCCAGGGACTGGGAGTTAAGATAGATGCCTGTAAATCGAGGCCCCTGCATATGCTGCTTAAAAATACCAGATAAGGGGCTGGGGAGATAGCTCAGTTGGTAGAGTGCTTGCCTTGCAAGCACAAGGCCCTGGGTTCGATCCCCAGCACCACAAAAAACACCAGATAAAGTTTATCCAGCATCTTAAAGTTTACAAAGCACTGTCACAGCTGCAGTTTCATTTGATGGTCTCATTAGTCCTGCCAGAGAGGTATCACTGGGCCCACTTTACAGACAGGACAACTGAAACACAGAGATTTGTCCAAGGTCACCTAAGAATAAGTGACAGAGCCCGCCTGGAAACCCAGTGAGCCTCCCAGCATCCTAAACTCCTGCTCTCTGCCCTAGGCCAGGCCACTCTGCTACCAACAGGCTGAGGGTGGCAGTGGAGGGAGAGCTGCCGGGTGGCAGGTGGCGTAAAGATGAGAGCTGAGGCCAGGAGCTGATCAGGGGAGTGGGGAGCTGGGGCGAGGACTGGAATTCAGAAAGGGGGTGGAGGTCCAGGATAAATTGACTCCACTTCAATGTAGCCAAAGGCTTCTTCCCCTTCCAGTGTCCCCTGCCCCTCCATCAAAGAGTGGCAGGGACAGCTGGAGTCCATGAGGGGAAAGAGAAAGGGGATCCCAGTTCAGAGCCTGGCGCCTTAACCTCGATGCCTCTACCAGCACCCCCTCGCCTCCGCAGGAGGTTGACATCCTGGAAGCCTGGCACAGAGCCACAAAGGCCAGGCCTAGTGGGGAGGGCCAGAGGACAACACTGGCACGGCCATGCTGTCAGCCCCACTTGATTCCCACCTTTCGACTCTTTGGGGGACCATTCCTCCCGTCCTCACTCGCCTACCACTCTGCCTGTGCACAGTGCCTCCCCAGTGCCCGAGACCTTCTTTTGGGATCCTAAAGTCTGCCTTTCCAAGACCCTCCACCCCTTCTCCCTTGGTCAAGGCTAGATCCTACTGGGTAGCCTCACAGGGACCCTCCCCAGGCCCCTGAGAAAAGGTCTCCAGGCCCACCCTCCAGAACACTCTTCCCATCTCCCTGCTGGTTATTTTGGCTCCATCCACTCCCCGCAACACACACACAAGGGGAAAGTATGTGGGCCTTAAGAGTCACACGGTCAGTCCTGGACTCAAAGCCAGGCCTTGCCACTTACTGGATCTGGAGTCTTGGGTCTGGTAGTCACAAATCCTATCTGAGCCCTTGTTTCTTAAGCTGTAAAATGGGGATAAACAGGAGCTACCTTGGCAATTTGCTGTAAAGCTTAAAACTAATACTGTATATATGAGGCTAGATCTAGCACAACCCTGTCAAATTATATTGATTAATATAATCATTTTAAATTATACTTGAATCATTGTCACTCCCAACCTGGCATGAGAGGTCCCCATACGCAGCCCACCCTGCCCTCCCTAGACGCTTCTCCGCAGCCAGGCTGGTGACCCTGTTCCCTAAGCTCAGTCCCACAGGTCTTTACTGTCACGCCTCCCTGATGGCAGCCGTCTCCTCAGCCACCTCAGCTCTGTGGCTCCTCAGGGAAGCCTGCTGGGCCTGCCTTTCGCTTAGCCTCTGGGACCTCCTTAGCACTTCGCATAGAAAAGATTCTACTCTCTTTTGGATCCTTGCCTTATATCTTTTATTTAGTTATATGCTAACTCATCTCTGTGACCCTCCCCACCCCCAAAGCTCCCCACCCAGTGCCCCAAGCTCTGTAGGTGCTCCAAAGCCTGGGGATGCTGATCGTCCTCTTCCACAGAGAACAAGCCCAGCCCAGCTCCCTCCTGCCTGCTGGTCCACTTCCACCCCAGCCTTCACACCAGGAGGGCTTTGTAAGCCAGAGAAGACTAAGCATTGCCTTTCAAGGAGAATCCAGACCCCACTGCGCTCTGATAGACAAATAAAGAAAGAGGGACAGCAGAGAGCTAAAAGCATAGTAACCGAGGGGGGTGGCGAGCAGTCCTGTGACTTAATCCAGCCTGACACGGTTTGGCAAAAGCCATTCACGGTTGTCCCTCCGGCTCCAGCCAGGCCAGCAGCTTGAGCCTTCCCCCATTCTTGGCTGACATGGAGAAGAAGCCACCCACAGGCACCAATTTGTGAGAAAGACACAGCCTGGGCCTCCAGGCGGGAACTGGAGGAAGCCTGGGGGCTGGGGGTTGGGAAAGGGAGGTCTGCTGAGCCTGGGGCAGCTGACAGGGCTAAAGGCTAATGCCTCAGACACCTGTCTGCCTTCTGCGAGGCCCTTCCCTGATGGCGCCCACTCCAACCTCCATCAGATCTGCAGAGAAGTCCCTTAAGCATCTCGCCTGCAACTCCTGAGAACACGGGACTGGCTTTTACTAATTAATCCTCCACTTCAATGCTGCACCTGATGGATGCTATTAGTACAGTCACCCCATTGTACGGATGAGGAAGTCAAGGCTCAAAGAGGCACAGTGACTTTCCCTAGGCCACATCATGGATGCACAACAGAAGTGGGAACCCATTGAGCACGTGGATATCCAGTCGGCCCTCCATATCCAAGAGTTCCGTATCTACAGATTCAACGAACCATGGATTGAAAGTATATTTTTTAAAAAACTTCACAAGTCCTAAACCTTATTCCCTAAAACATACATTATTCCCTAAATGATAGAGTACAACAAACATTTACTTAGCATCTATATTGTATGAGGTATGATAAGCAATCTAGGGAGGATTTAAAGTATACGGGAGGATGTGCATAGGTGGTATGTAAATGCTGCTCCGTTTTACCTAAGGGACTTGAGCATCCATGGATTTTGGTATCTGCAGGGGTCCTAGGACTAATCCTCTAGGGATACCTAGGAACTTCTGGATTTTTCTCACAATGTCCTTGTGTGTGTGCATGGGGTGGGAGGAAGGTCTCAGGGGTAAGATACTCTGCAAATAAACTCCCAAAGCTTTGCTAGCTCTGGAGGACTCAGAATTGGAAAGATGACACATTCCTCACTATGTGCACACCCCCAGGTCTCCAGTAGTGACCTCCTAGCTTAGAAAGCTCTGAGCAAAGTCACTCGGTCACTGATCAGAGAAGCCTCTCTTTCCTGGTTTTACTCAAAGCTTGCCCTGCCTGCTTCTGCAGAGGAGCCCAGACCTGAAGGTGCGGCCAGCCCACCGTGCATCCTGGAGCGGGCTCAGGACTCTGGTCCCAGGTTCTACTGTTTTCTGCACTCTGAGCCATCACCAGAGAAATGACAGAGCTCTGCACACTCCCTTTTACCTGCCTCAGGTCTAACCTCCTACTTTCTGCTATTTACAGCATATAAACACTGCTCTGAACAACCTTTAAGCCCCCCAAACTGATGGGAGAGGCTCCCAGTCTGACGATGGAAACAGGTCACATGGAGGAGGGGAGAGAGACAGGCTAAGCATCAGTGCCTGGTGGTGGGTGGGGGTAGGGGCAGACAGAAGGTGACATGTACCAGCCGCAAGGGTGGATAGGGAAAGAAGGACTGGATTGAAGGGAGAGTTTTTGGCTTGAGAAGCGACCTTGGGAAGAGGGGAGGCTTGCGTGGGTGGGGGACGGAGGCTGCCTGCCAGGCCTAGCAGGGGGAGCTGAGGGGCTGGGGTGGGGGTGGGGGGTAAAGACCCTGGCGCTGGAGGCCCGGGATCCTGGACCCAGCTCCAGTGGAGAAACCTTAGCCTGTGGGCCCTCCCCCTTCCCAATCCCCCGGTGCTAAAAAGCCCACGACATTTACGACTTCAGGAGGGTAAAGAGCCTGAGAAAAGAATCGCAGACCATATGGATTTGTTTCCTGGGTTTAAAAAAAAATCCCTCTAATTAGGCCGGGAAAAGCCATCGGCCTCTGCCTGTCTAGAGGTCCCTGGATTCAATTACTGCCCAGCTTCCCCGACTTGCGCTGCCGTCGTGGCCCTCCGCGCCCCCTCCACGCGCGGGGGGTCAGGATGGGTTCCCCAGAAGGAGCAGCTGGAGGGAAGAGGGGAGGCGAGAGGGGAACAGACGTGCAGCCAGGCCGGGGAAGAGGGGAGGACAATCCTTCATTCATTTCTGATGGATTCGTCGTGAAACCCCCTCTCGCCAGCCCAGTGTCCCCCTTGCCCCTCGCGGGTGCCTCCTGGTCAGTAGCAGGCGGACCTCCTGGATTCCCTTCCCCTTCTTTGCCAGGAAAGACGACATCAGGATAAAACCAAACCATTGAGCGGGTCATCCAGAGATGGAATTCTGGGTGTTTTCAATTTCTCTCTCCCTTTCCCTTTTAATAGTGTAATACATTTTTTACAATAAATCCAAGTAATCCACGAAAAAAGGCTCTTACTCCTTCCACCTGCGCTCTGGCTTCTCCGAGGACTCCCTCCCCGTCAGTCTATAAACACGATCCCACTTCCCTCATCCTATAAACACCTTCCCTGAGCTCTGCACTCTCAAACTTCTGTCACAGTTGCCTCGACTGCCAAATCCAGACTATGGAAAACAGAGGTTCACCCCATTGTCCCCCTCAACCAACACCCTGGCACTCCTCTCCTGCCCAAGCTTGGGCCCTCTCCTTGTGGAATCCTATCAAGACCCCCAAGCCTCCTTCCCAGCCCAAGCCTGGGTGGCCTGAGTGCTCCCATCTCATCTTAAGCCACCAGGACACAGTCACCTTTTCACCTGCTCCTCTGCCCACCACAGAAGGCCAGAGATTCTGAGGGCTCTTCTTGGCCTTTTATTCCCTCTGGGCCATAGTGCCTTCCTGGGTAACAGTAACCCACTACCTAGCAACCCCTCTCCTCACTCCAGATTGCTCCCAAGCCCACCACCTGGGCACACCTCTCCCCAGACCTAATTTCCTGGTGGCCTGTTAGATACACCTCAAACCCAACATGTTCCACATGCCGTGAGAGTTCATGCTTTATCCGCATCGCCCCTGTAAAAGCAAAACAAGCGCAAAAGTTCCTCCCTTGGTGCTCTGTGGTTGTGTTTTAATAAACTTTATTTTTCAAGAGCACGTTTTAGACTCAGCAAAATGAAGCAGGAAGTACATTGTACAAACCTATAGTGAGTTCTACCCCCACTGGAGTATCATTCAGAATGGTTTCTCTGCTCTACAGAACACCCATACTACATGGCTATACCTCTTCACCTCTCTCTCCCTCCCCCTGTCAGTTGCTGTAGTTTCACCTTTTCTAGAATGTCATATAGTTGGAATCATACAGTGTGGAGCCTCTTCACATTGGCTTCTGTCTCTTAGTAATAAACATTTAAGTTTCATCCATGTCTTTTCATGACTTGGAGGCTCATTTCTTTAGCAAGGAATAATAGTCCATTGCTGAATGTATTATAGCTTGCCCATTCCCACCTACTGAAGAACATCTTGATTGCTCCCAAGTTTTGGGAATTATGAATAAAATAGCTCTAAACAGCCGGGCTCAGTGGCGCATGCCTGGAATCCCAGAGGCTCAGGAGGCTGAGGCAGGAAGATCGAGAGTTCAAAGCAACTTAGCAAGGCCCTAAGCAACTTAGTGGGACCCTATCTCAAAATAAAAAATAAAAAGGGCTGGGCATGTGGCTCAGTGGTTAAGTGCCCCTGGGTTCAATCCCTGGCATCATTAAAAACAAAAACAAAACAAAACAAAACAAAAACAAAACACAGTTATAAACATTTGTGTGAAGGTTTTGTGTGGACACAAGTTTCAGTTCACTTGACAGGATCATATGGTGGGAATGTGTTTTGTTTTTTTTTTTAAGAACCCACCAGTCTTCCAAAGTGACTGTACCATTTTGTGGGGGCAGGGGCTGCCAGGGATTGAACTCAGGGGCACTTGATCACTGAGCCACATCCCCAGTCCTATTTTGTATTTTATTTAGAGACAGGGTCTCATTGAGTTGCTTATGGCTTCTCTGAATTGCTGAGGCTGGCTTTGAACTCTCGATCCTCCTGCCTCAGCCTCCCAAGCCACTGGGATTATAGGCGTGTGACACCTTGCCCAGTGGCTGTACCATTTTTATATTCCCTCCAGCAGTGAAGGAGCGTTCCTGTTGCTCTACATTCTTGACAGCATTTGATGTTATGTTTTTAAATTGTGAGGTGTGGAGTGGTATCTCATTATAGTTTTAATTTGTGTTTCCCTAATGAAACACGACCTTGAACATCTTTTCATATAAACATCTTTTACTTGCCATTTGTGCCAAAACACTGATAACAAAAACCAGATTTTCAAACATGGAACCAGTCTTGTATCCTTGGGGTAAATTCCACTAGATTGTTTACACATTGTTGGATTCACTTTGTTAATATAGTGTTGAGAATTTTGCATCTATGTTCATGAAAGATATTGGTCTGTAGTTTTTCTTTTCTTGAAATATCTTCGTCTGATTTTGGTATTACAGTGAGTTAGAAATAATTCCCTCTGCTTCTAACTTCTTGGAGCACACTGTAGAGAACTGGTATAATTTCGTCCTTAAATGTTTCATTGAATTCACCAGTAAACCCAACAGGGCCTGGTGATTTGTATGTTGGAAGGTTATTAACTATTGATCCAATTTCATTACATACAGGCCTATTATTCTTTAGTACTGCCTGTTACCCAAGCAGGCTCAAAATCTTGGTTATCATTGACTCTCCCTCTCCTCTACCTAAAACTGCAAATGGCAACTATCTTGATTCAAGTCTCCCTCCCGCAAAGGCAATTGAGGATTTAGAAGCTGGTTTTGGGGAGTATTTTAGTCAGCTTATTCACTGCTGCAACTGAAAGTCCCAACCAGCACAATTGTAGAGGAGGAAATGTATATCTGGGGGCTCACGGTTTCAGAGGTCTCAATGCAAAGATAGCAGACTCGATTCCTTGGGGCTCAAGGTGAGGCTGAACGTCATGGCGGAAGAGTGTGGCAGTGGGAAGTGTCTCACATGATGATCAGAGAGCAGAGAAAGAGACTCCACTCTCCAGACACAAAATATATACCCATAGCCACGCCCCCAGTGAACCACTTCCTCCAGCCACACCCACCTGCCTCCTGTGGCCACTCAGTTAATCCCATCAGGGATCCATTTACTGATTAAGTTAAGGCTATAACCCAACTATTTCTCCTGCAAACCTTGCATTATCTCACACGTGAACTTTTGGGGAACACCACATCTAAACCATAACGGGGAGATTCAAAAAGTTTTTATATCCCTACCACTCTCAAGCTACGTGTTTTTCAACAAGACTCAGAACCTCTCTGATCACAATTTCCCCAACCACAGAATGATGAGGATTGGTTGTGACCGTCACGTTGTCATCATAGCTTAACACTTGGCTCAGCAGTGAACATTTACATAGTTAAATGCTGTTTTTAAATTTATTTTTAAGGAGGACGCACTATCAACTTTTGAACATGGGGCTGGGGTTGTGGCTCAGTGGTAGAGTGCTTGCCTAGCAAGATTTGATTCTGAGTACCACATACAAATACATAAATAAAGGTTCATCAACAACTAATAAAAAAAAGTTAAAAAAAAAACTTTTGAACAAATCACAGGAGATGGGTACATGGTTATATCCTGCAAGGCGAATGTTAATGCCTTTGCTGGGAGGTGGAAAGGAGAGTGGGGAGATGGGAACAGCACTCCACCTCCAAAGGGAAGATGAAAGAGATACTGCTGATGGTGGGTTGAGCAAGAAATGGAGGTTTTGCTATGTGATGCTGGATGTGAATATAGCAAGAGTGAGAAGCAAGGGTCTGAGAACAACGGCGTATAAACACGGGGGGAGGAGAAGAGGAACCCAGGGTTTGAGAGCTAACTCTTCAATCTCAAAGGCAATCAATCCATAAGGCTTAACGCTGACAAGTCCAGAAAGAGAAGTAAATAAAAAAAATTTTTAAACTGTATTAAAAATTAGAGATAAGAAGGTAATCACCAGAATTTCTAAAAATAAAAACGGTTAAAAGTTTTCCCTGGGGAGCTGGATGCCAGATGGGACAGGGAGTTGTTTTTTTACTTTAATCCCTGCTGGGCTATTTAATTTTCTAACCCAAATGCATTCATTACTTAATTAAAACAAAAAGTTTAAATGAATTGTTTTAATTAGAAGTTTCGACGGAAGGATTTTTTGAATTTTAAGACTTTTTTTTCTTTTATTGAGCTACAATAGACATAATAAACTACACAGAAAGTATACAGTTTGGTAGTTTTGTTTGTTGTGTGGTGCTAAAGATTGAGCGCAGGGCCTTGCACATGCCAGGCAAATGCTCTACCATTGAGCTACACCACCAGCCCTATCATTCAGTAGATTTGAGATATATATATATATATATATATATATATATATATATATAATTCTGTGAAATTCACTACCAACACAATAGCAAATGTATTTGTCACCCCCAAGTTTCCTCTTGCACTTTGTAATTTCTCTCCTTCCCTTACAACCACTGGGCTGTTCTCTGTTACTATGAGCTAGTTTTTGTTTTCTATGAAAGGAATCATCGAGCGTGCACTTTTTTGGTCTGGCTTCTCTCACACTGCATTTCTTTTCTTTCTTTCTTTCTTTTTTTTTTTAGAATTTATCCGCACTGTGTTGCCTTGATCAACAGTGTATTCCTTTTCATTGCTGAATAGTGTTCCATTGTAAGGATGTGCCACCACTTGGTCACTCATCCACTTGTTGCTCTGTGAGACATTTGTGTTTCCTCCAGATTTTGTCGATCGAAAGTGAAGGTGCTGTGAATATTCGTGTTTAGTTTTTCCATGGACGTGCATGTCTTTTTTTCTTTTGGATAAACAGGAGTGGAATGGCTATGCCACAAGGTAAGTTGTGCCATTGTATTTACTATTTATTTATTTAGTATATATATGTATGTGCATACACATATGCATATATAGAATATATAGTATATATGTATGTACACATATATAAATATAAATATATATGTACATACATATATATGTGTGTGTATATATATATAGTTTCTCAGTCTACAGCTTATCTCTTTTTAAAAACTAAGGCTATTATTTTGAGACAGATGTAGTAGTGCATATCTGTAATCCTAGTGATTTAGGAGGCTAAGGCAGGAGGATTGTAAATTCAAGGCCAGCCTCAGCAACTTAGTGAGAACATGTCTCGAAATAAAAAATTAAAAGGGCTAGGGATTTACCTCAATGGCAAAGTACCTCTGGGTTCAATCTCTACTACCAAAAAGAATAAAATAAGATTTTTATTTTAGATAAGTGATTGATTTGTAGAAAAATGTCAAAGACAGTAAATCCCATGTAAGCTATACCCAGTTTCTTCTATTATTAACATCTTACATTAATACTGTGCATTTGTTTCATTGGTGCAATGAACCAATATGGTACATTGATAGTAATTAAAGTCCTTGCTTTATTCAGATTGAATACCTAAGGTTTTTACCTATTTTCCTTTGCTACTCTATCCAGGATACTACATTTAGTAGTTATCTTTCCTTAGACCTCTTTGACTGTGACAGTTTCTCAGACTTCCCTTGTTTTTGATGACCTTGGCCAGTTTTGAGTAGTACTGGTTTTGTGGAATGTTCCTCCATTGGGATTTGTCTGATGTTTTTCTCATGATTAGTCCGGGGCTATGGGCTTGGGGAAGGAAGTGCCATTTTTATTTTTATTTTATTTTGTGGTACTGGAGATTGGACCCAGGGGCACCTAATCACTGAACCACATCCCCAGCCCTTTTTCTATTTTATTTAGAGACAGAGTCTGGCAGAGTTGCTTAGGGCCTTGCTAAGTTGCTGAGGCCGGCTTTGTACTCATGATCCTCCTGCCTCAGCCTCCTGAGCCGCTGGGATTACAGATGTGCACCACCACACCCCACAGCCAGGGCCATTTTTACCACATATCCAGAGTACATACCACTAACAGTGTTTGCCACTGTTGACTTTGACCTTGATCACCTGGCTGAGGTATTTGTCAGGTGATTCCACTGCCAAATTACTCCTTTCCCCTTTCCATGCTGTACTCCTTGGAAGAAGCTTGAAGAAAGCTAAGCTCCAGCTCAGGAGTGGTGTCCATCTGCCCCCTGGTATCCATGGGTGATCAGTTCCAGGACACCTCACAGATACAAAACCCAAGGATGATCAAGTTCCTTATATAAAATGGCTTGGTGTCTGCATACAACCTACATATGTCCTCCTGTAGACTTTGTTATCTCAAGATTACTTACAATACCAAATAAAATTGTTTTAGTCAGCTTTTTTTTTTTTTTTTTTTTTTTCGCTACTGTGACTAAAAGACCCAACCAGAACGATTGTAGAGGAGGAAATTTTGAGGGTTCACAGTCTCAGAGATCTCAGTTCATAGCCAGCAGTCTCCGTTTCTCAGGGCTTAAAGTGAGGCTGAACATCTTGGCAGATTGTGGCAGAGAGAAGCAGCTCACACGATGATCAGGAAGCACGGGGGGGGGGGGGGTCTCACTGGCCAGATATAAAATATATACCCCAAAGATATGCCCCCAATGCCCACTTCCTCCAGCTACACCCTAGTGGCCTTCTTACCACTCAGCTAATCCCATCAGGGGGATTAATTCACTGATTGGGTTAAGACTCTCATAACTCAAGGGTCTCTTCTGAACCTTCTTGCATTGTCTCGCACATGAGCTTTAGGGACACCTCACATCCAAACCATTATAACGTAAATGCTATATAAATAGTTGTTATGGTGTATTAAGAAATAATCTAATTCACAATAAGAGGGTCACTAGGGAAGAATAGAGTTACTTTAGATTAGGTAGAGGGGATTGAAGGGAGGGGAAGGGATATGGGGGTAGGAAGGATAGTAGAGTGAAACAGACATTATTACCTCATGTACATATATGACTGCATGACCGATGTGATCCTACAACACGTACAATAAGAAAATTAAGAAATTATATTCCATTTATGTATGATTTATCAAAATGCATAAATGTATTCTACTGTCATGTATAACTACTTAGAACAAATTTAAAAATTAATAGAAAAAAGAAAAAAAGAATGACAAGAAAAAGTCTGCACATGTTCAGTACAGACACAAGTTTTTCAAATATGTTTAATCTGTGATTGGTTTAATCCATAGATTAAAGAAACTATGGATATGAAGGGCAGACTGAATATACCCACACATATACAATATATGTAATATGTATTATATAATAATATATATGCAATATATATTATATAATAATTATATAATTAACAATATAATTATATGACATATAATTACATAATAATATGTACATTGTTATATATAATGCATATATAATATGCATATTAGATAATAATATGTTCATATATTATATGTAATATAATATGTATATATTACATATATATTATATAAATTATACATAAATAATATAAGTAATATATTACATATATTACTTGAAATTCTTCCATACCAGAGGTTTGTCTCCTCTCCTCCATTTATTTATTTATTTATTCAAACATTTATTTACAGCAGAGTGAAGACTCACAGATCTTTATTTTATACACTGGGTTTTAACACAATACTCCTTTATTTTGTTGCTTAAGTTGTTTCAGCTTTGATTCTTGGGGGAAATCTTTTGTTTATTTACTTTGACCTTGAGCATGCCAGATAAGTGCTCTCCCACTGAGCTGCACCCTGGCCCAGCAGCTCTCTTCAGAAGTTCTTTCCATTGGTCCCTGTGTTCCTTGGATGTATCCCCACCACTGTGGGGTTTTTGTTTGTTTGTTTGTTTGTTTTGCTTGCTTATCTCTGCTCTTTGCCACTGCAAGATGCTCCAGGCACATCTTGTGTGTTTCCTGTCCATTTCTCCAAGGATTCCTCATTGGAATTATTTGTTAGAAACCAAATAGGGCCGGGTGCAGTGGTGTATGCCTTTAATCCCAGGGGCTCAGGAGGCTAAGGCAGGAGGATCGCAAGTTCAAAGCCAACCTCAGCAACTTAGCCAGGTGCTAAGCAACTCAGAGAGACCCTGTCTCAAAATTAAAAAATAAAAAGGCCTGGCGATGTGGCTCAGAGGTTAAGCACCCCTGGGTACAATCCCCAGTACCAAAAACTAAAAAAAAGGAAAGAAAAAAATAGTTTTTTTAAAAAAATAACAAATAGGTTTCCTTTAAAAAAAAATTTTTTTTAAGTTTTAAATGGACACAATGCATTTATTTTATTTATTCACCTTTATGTGGTGCTGAGGATGGAACCTAGTGCCTCACACGTGCTAGGCGAGCCCATTCCACTGAGCCACAACCGCAGCCCCTTAACCAAATAGGTTTCTAACAAGCACTAGGTAGGCTCATTTCTAATAGGGTATGGGTGCTTCTAGGCCTTCTCAGCTGACAGAGCAAGGAAATACACATATGCATCTTTATCTGTATTTATATTTATCTCATCTTTATGAGTTTACACTCATTTTCTTTTCTTTTTTTTTTTTTTTTTTTTGGTGCTGCTGGGGATTAGAACCCAGGGCCTTGTGCATGCAAGGCAAGCACTCTACCAACTGAGCTATATCCCCAGCCTGATGTCTTCATTTCTAATCTTTAGATCATTCTGTCTTTCTCACCCACTCTCCTTGCCCACCTATAACTACCCCTGAACTGTGAGAAACCTGGCTCCCACCATTTACATGATTGTTTAACTCTAGGACAAATGTATGGTGGTGTCAGATTGCTACCTATACCCCCGTGGGAAATGTCTTTATTGACTAGAGTGTAGCGCTTCAGTACAATTTCTCTTGACTTTAATATTACAGATGCTGCTGAAGAATTCTCAAATTCTTCTGGATGGGCACCTTTCTCCTTACCTCCTTTAGTGAGATCATTCATACCTCTGTGATAGATTGGATTGTCACATTCTGTATTCTCTCTGGTCACCCCCACCCTTCCTTCACTTAGAAGTATGCACTTACAATCCATCCATGCCTTTTCTTTTGTCATTGAATAATATTGCACTGGATGGATGTACATAGCTTGTATATCCATTCACTTCCAGAAACATCTTGGTTGCTTCCAATTTTAGGCAATTACAAACAAAGCTGCTGAAAGCAAGGTAAATGCTTAGGAGCACTGATTCTGGGTCACATAGATTTAGCTTTATATAAAACTATCAAATCGTCTTCCAAAGTGGCTTCACTGTTTGCATCCGACCAACAATGAATGAGAATTTCTTTTGCTCTGTGTCCTGGTCAACAGTAGACATGGTCACTTTTGAAGTTTTGGCCGTTCTGATAGGTGTGTAATTGTATCTCATTTCTGTTTTAATTTGCACATCCCTGACGGCATCTAATGCCGAAGCTCTTCTCGGCTTATCTGCCATCTGTGTTCCTTCTTTGGGAAGTGTCTGTTCAGAGCTTTTGCCTATTTTTTAATTGGTTTGTTTTCTTATTGTTAATCTTTGAGAGTTCTTTGTGTATTTTGAATACAAGTTCTTTTTCCAACAATGTGTTTTGCAAATATTTTTCCTAGTCTGTGGCTTGCCTTTTCATGTTCCTGTCTTTTGAAAAGAAGTCCTAACTTTGATCAAGTCCAACTTATCAACTTGCTTTTTCACGAATCCTGATTTCAGTGTCATATCTAATAAATCTTTGCCTAGTCCAAGGTCACAATAGTTTCACTGGGGATAGACCCCAGAGACACTTTACCACTGAGCTATATGCCCAACCCTTTTTAAATTTTTTGTTTTTAGACAGGGTCTTGCTAAGTTGCCCAGGTCAGTCTCAAACTTGAGATCCTCCCGCCTCAGCCTCCCCAGTTGCTCGGATTATAGGATTATAGATCACAGCCTCACAAATATGTTTTCCTAGAAAGTTTATACTTTTAAGTTTTGCATTTAAATCTCTAATTTTTTGAGTTTATTTTCGTGTATGGTTGCGATATACAGATCACAGTTCTTTTTGACTCTTCTTTCTCCTCTGAATTTCCTTTGGATCTTTGTCCAAAATCAGTTGCCGGTATACATGTGGGTCTATTTCTGGTATTGATCTATCTGTCTTTATACCAACACCGCACTGTCTTGATTACTATCGCTTTATAAGTCTTGAAACCAGGTCGAGTCAGCTGTCCAACTGTGTTCTTTTTCAAAAGCAGGTCCAGGAGAGTGTTCCGTCTGGGGCTCATTATGCACCATGATTAAAGTAAGACCTTCCTGAGCATTCTGCACAATGCCACTTGAGGAATTTTTCCAGTCTGGCTGGTGGAAACAGGCACAAGTCCCAGCCCCTGGTGAACGTCAGGCCCTGTTCTTAAATCCTCTCAGATCGGCTTTTCCAGCGAAGGGAGGTTTTCTCACACACGCTAAGCCCTGCTCTGCCACACACCCTCTTGCTCATCTGGGGCTGGCCTCTCTCCAGGCCTCTCCTCTCCACTACTCTGGCCTGCTAATTGCCCCTTTCACCTCCACCTCCTCCTCTCTGGGTGCCCCCTCTCCACTCTGCCTCAGTCCCCTCCCTATGTCACAGCATGAAAACGCAGTAGAGTTGTGGGTTCTCAACTCAGCTCAGCTCCTTGGCTCCCTCTCTCGGGGACTGACCACTGTCCTTCACTGCCTGATGTCCAGTGTCTGAAACCACTCTTTGGTACACTCCCTCTGGCTGCCTCCTAGTTACTGTGTTTTGAGCAGAAGCCTGGATCTTGGGGGTAACGAAGACTTCTGCCTGGTCTTCCTGGTCCATGCAGGTCTCCTCCCTTGAGGTTTAGACGGCCAGGGTGCGAGAAAGCAAGAGCATCTGTGTCAGAGTGAAGGGGAGGAAGCCCAGGGCAGGGGATGTTGGGGGCCTGGGAATAAGATACAGAAGAACATGAACTCACGGGAGAGAAAGTCCCCTGGCTAGAGAGGAGAAGAGCTGGCAGAGGGGTGGGACTCAGAGAAGACCCCAGGATTGAAACCAAGGGAGACCCTAAGATCACACCAGGCTGGTGTGTGGTGAACAAACTTGGAACTGCTTGCAACCCTGCCTGCCTCACAGCCCTGGCAAGAAAGGAAAAGGAGGGAGAGGGGACCTGCCCCGGGCCTTATTCAGTGGCTACTGCCTGAGGCTCGCAGCCCCCAGGGAGTGCAGAAGAAGACAACACTGGATTTCCTGGAAAGGAAAGCCCCTGCAATGGAAGGGGCTCAGTCCTGGAGGTCTGGCAGGCGTCCAGAGCTCCCACCCAGACCCTGCATGATGCCAAGGCCTGGGTGAGGAGGCGGCTCATGGTGGAGCCAGTGTTGTGCCCCTGAAGACTCTGGGAGTGAGGAGAGGGGACCTGGGGTGTCAACTGGGAACTTGCTGGATGTGCAATGGCCAGGCTCTTCCTGTAATGGATTCAGTGAGTGTGGGACAGGGCAGGATCTCTGAGCTCCCAGGTGACTCCATTGCAGCAGGTGGCCTGGGACTCGGTACTGAGCAGCTCTGCTCCAAGCAATGGGTATCTTCCCTGCAAAGAGTCTCTGGGAAGGTGGAGGGCATGATAATGCACTGAGACTTTTCCAGCCAGGGTCCTGACGGGAGCCCAGGGCCTGGGGAGAGAGCAACGGGCAGATGAAGGGGGAAAGCCTGAGCAGCAATCATCGGAGGGAAGCCTGGCGAAGCGGGGCCTGTCGGCACCCCTTTCAAGTCCCTCTTATCCTGGGCTCCTTCCCATCCCAGATCTTATCTCTGGGTGCCTGTCCCTGGATGGCGCTCCCCCAACCCGGAGCACCCCAGAACCCCTGAGTAGGAGGAAGGGCCAGATCAAAGGGCAGGCGCCCAACAATGGAACCTGAGATGGCTTCTTTGTCTAGATCCTGGAGAGGCTCTGGCTGAGACAGGATGGATGAGAGCCCTGGGCTGGGGGTGGCAGGGGAGGGGTCCGTGGAGAAACCGAATCCCGGTGTATTCACTGTGAACAACAGGAAGGGGCCGAGAGGGGTCAGCCTCCTCCCACCAGCTGCTCTGGCTGGAGGCTTCCAGCAAGGCCTTGGGATATCTGGGTCTGGTTCTCTTCAAGGGCAGGAAGGAACTGAGGGAGGCGGTGGTTTGCACCCCTATTGAATGAGGATCCAGGTCTCCTTTCCTCTCAGCGAGGGGCCCAGGAGCAAGTCCTGTGAGGGTAGAGTAGGAACCCCCATCCCAGATTCTCTATCCCCAGCCACCCTGCATCCCTGTGCCTCCTGGGAAAGCAGACCAGCCACTTGGGCGTAACACTATCCCAGGCTCTGGGCTCCCCCACATCTGGAGCCCCAGCTGCTGACCCGCCATGGTTGACTGTGAACTCGTTGACTGTGAACTCTTCCCCCCACCAGCCTGCCTGGTCACAATAACTGGAGAGGAGATGAGGGGAGCAGCAGCTGTCTGCTCGGGGGGCTGTCTGGGCCACAGGCGGCGCCAGGGCCCTGTAGGGGGGTGGCGAGGGTGGGGGATCCGTGTTTCACCTGCCTCTATGGTAATTTGGGGCTTACAGTTGGTGTTAGTGTTGGGGTGTGTGTTTGCGATAGGTTTAGTGTTATCCTGATGTTGGTCTGAATTCAAGGAGACTGGAGTCAGTCTGGGACCCCCAAACCTGGTACCCCCTAGTCACCTACTGGGCCCAGGTGAGTGACTCATTCACATGGGCTCTCTGAGCCAAGCACCCAGTATACCCAGCCTGATGGTGCAGATGGGTGGGGGCAGGGGCGGGTTACTCCAGGGCAGGGGCAGTGGGTGCATGAAGACCTGAGTTCAGCCTCCTGTCCTCCAGGGGTCTTCACACCCTGCATGCCTCTGTCCCACCCTGGCTCCCGGGGGCCTCTGCTCCTGGGCCTCCTGTGTCCCTTCCTGAGCGTCCAGTTCCCAGGAGCTGTGCAGCCTCAGTCGGCACACACGTTAATGTCTCACAGGTTCCGAGGTCAGGAGGCTGGCTGCTGCACTCGGGCCTCATGAGGCTGCAGTCAAGGTGCTGGCCAGGACGCATGCCTTTCTGGAACTCAAGGGATCGAGTCATGTGGTATTGGCACAGCTCAGTGCTATAGGGCTGGGGTGCAGCTTTTCGGGCTACTCCTGGCTCCTCAAGGCCTCTCCCAGGCCCTCTCACCACAGGGCAGATTATTACTTCCCACCCAGCAAGTGACTGACCTCAGGGAGAGCCTCAGTCCTTCTTTTAAGAACTTTCACCTGATGAAGTCAGGCCCAGCCAGAGCTCTCTCCCTCTGATGACTCAGAGGCAGCTGATTTGGGCTTTCATTGCCCATGCAAACCCCTTGCCTTTGACTTATTCTATTGACGGGGAGCAAGTCCCAGGGCCTACTTACACTTGAGAGGAGAGGATAATAGGAAGGTGTGACTCACATCCCACTAAGGCTTTGTCACCTTATCCTTCAGACTCCTGCCATCTGTCTCTGAGACAGCGAACCTGTCAATAGGTGTGTGTGGGGGTGTGTGGACCCTGTATTTAACTTCAGCTGACAAAGGGCTATTGTCCACATGGGGAAGTGCAACCCCCCATAAAGAAGTCACTTTAGATCCTTCGAAGAGTCAGGAAAGCCTCTAAGGGTTGGGGTACTCTGAGCTCCACCTGGTGGGATTTTGAAGACAACTGGGGTGGGGGTGGGGAGGGGAAAGGACAGTTCCAGCAAAAAGCCAGCCGGAGAAGCAAAGCTAATCTGGTGAACAATGTGGCCGTTGATTGCTGGGCCTTAGATGGAGAGATCAGACTGGCTGGCCGGCTGGGGGCATCGGGAGCTGTGAACATTTGTTGGGGGGAGGACATGATGATATCTTGTCATGGACACCTCCAAGAATCCTGTTTCCTTTTCTATGCTTGGCATTGGGAGTACGATGTTGAATCAGTGGAGGGGACCTCAGGGATCAGCACGTGAGTTGTGGGCCCAGCCGTTTACCAGATCATCAATTATATCTGGAATATGAACTGGAAGGAAATAATGGGGTCTTTTTCTTTCTTTCTTTCTTTCTTTCTTTTTTTTGGTACTGGGGATTGAACTCAGGGGCATTCAACCACTGAGCCACAACCCCAGCCCTATTTTGTATTTTATTTAGAGTCAGCGTCTCACTGAGTTGCTTAACGCCTCGCCACTGCTTGAGGCTGGCTTTGAACTCTCCATCCTCCTTTCTCAGACTCTCAGACTCCCCAGTCGCTGGGATTATAGGTGTGTGCCACTGTGCCCGGCAAAAATGGGGTCTTGTAAGAGCAAAGAACTGATGATCTGACCTAGTTTGGCAAGTCCCTGGAGTGGGGGTGCGGGGTGTATCAGGAAGCAGCCTGGCCATGGTGGTGCCTGCGGATCACACCCAGGAAGGAAGGTGGAAAGAGCCGTGCAGCCTCCTTGCCTCGAGTTCTTACCCTCTCTCCCAGCAAGAGCCACCAGCACATACTCCTGGCTGCCCAGCTTTGAGAATCCTCCCTCCAACCCACACCCTGTGAAGGAAAAAAGCCTGATCCTGCAGCCCCCCTGCAGGGCACGGAGACCCTCAGCCAGCCAGCCAAACACCACAGAGGGTCCCAGTCGCAGGAGTTCCCCGGGGTGGTTTGCTCTGCTGTACCGACCGCAGCAGGCCCCAGGGTCCCCTGCCCCACAACTTCCCTGTTCTGCTCACCCAGCCCCAGATGTTCTCACACCCCATTGCGCCAGACATGGCCCCAGACAGCCACACAGCTGGCCAGCTAGCCTGTGGGACGGCAGGCCTGCCAATAACTTGGGAAGGAGGGCAAAGAGGGGACATCTCAGACAAACAGATTCCACTCCTTGAGCCAAAGTATCCGTGGTCAGAGGCCTGAGCAAGCACGCCGGCAGGGGTACTTAACCCCTTTTCTCCCAGGATGGCTCCCAACGGGCCCCCCATTCCCCATTTCCCTGCCCCATCCCTCAACCACCCCTGCAGCCTCCTCTGTCTAGACAGTCCTTCCTTGCGTTTGGTTCACATATTCATTCGGTTTAAAACACAAGACACGTGTTTTGCCCTCAAGGTGCCAGGGTCCGGAAGTTCTTTTTGTTGTCTGACTTTGCTCCCACTCTGACTCGCTGAAGTCCATCTCTATGGCAGATACTGACTGCCCCCCTCTGGCCAGTGGGGCCTCACCTCAGATCTCCAATTCCCCTCAGCCTCCAAGCAGAGAAACAGGAAATGGGTCCAGGGATAGCAGGAGCAGGAGAATGTCCTGGCGGGGCCTGGAGGCAGCGCAGTGCAGTGGCGAGCCTGGGCTCCCAGCACTGCTCCCCACCCACGAGTCCCATGTCCCTGGACGAGTTCCGCCTCCCTGTTCGAAAGGTGGCAGCAAGCACAGAAGCTACAGCATGCGATCCCAGGAGGGTGAAGGAAGAAGGAAGGCCTGATCCACCAGGGCTGCTCTCCACTGTCACCATGGCTGTAGGTGCTGGCGCCCTCCAGGTAGTGACATCAGCCCATCATGAGCTCACGCTGCAGTTGGTGAGGCAGGAATTGGACTCACAAGCACATCAACAAACAAAACCATCCCTGATGTGACAAGTGACAGAGGAAGTCGAGAGGAGGCTGGGGGAGGCTGGCCGCGGTGTCCAGAGAGCAGCCATTGACTCGCTCCCTGCATCTGCGTCCCGGGGCATGCTGGGAGACAGATTTAAAGGTGAATGGCAGGTGTCGGGCCCTGCCTGAGACCTCAGGGTCCTGACAAACACCAAGAGAGATGAAGAGGAGCACAAAACTACAGGAGCACCGCAGGGTCCTGCACCCCCAGTGGGCGAGGGAGAGGGCGACAGGGCTACTGAGAGAAGGTTCCAGGCTGGGGCAAGGTAGGGTGTTTCTGTGGAACTGGTGAGAAAGGCTGGGAATGCCAGGCAAGGGGCTGGGGCATCCCTGGGGCCGCGGGGAGCCAAGGGAGTCTTGAGGCCAGCTGAGTTTGGGAGGGTGGCTCTGGCGTCTGTGAGAAGGGAACAGAATGGCTGGATCTCCAGGGGCAGGGAGTCCAGGGAAGGTCAAGTTCGTGTTTAGGAGGAAAATCGGTAGCTCCTGGGACCTGGCTGGACCTGCAGTGGGAAGAGCACTGGCCGCTCTCTGGCAGCTGGCCTGTGACTCCCTCTCGATGCTACACATTTCCGTACACATCCAGCCCAAGCCAGGCCTCGTGCAGGGTTCAGATAGCCAGGAACACGCCAGGTAAGTGGCCTTGCAGAGATCCCAGCCTGGTGGGGACAAACAGACATTAAACCAATTGTAATGGGAGGGTTATGAATTATTAAAGGAGAGGGGGACAGGGTTGCCTGCTTTCAACCTCAAGCCCCTGAGGCCAGAGGCCATGTCTCCTCCTTCGCCTTGGGCTGCCCGAGGTCAGAGCACCAGGCTCTCTGGGGATGGAAGACTCCCGAGAGGGGTCTGTTTCCTGCCAGTGCCAGGGCTGCGGGCTGGCTGCCAGACTGGCCATTCCCCAACCTCCTGAGGGGCCAGGACCAAAGGGAGCGGGTCATGTCATCCTGAAACACTCACCAGACGCCCTCCATTTCCTGAACCGAGCTCACGACTCTGGGGCAGCAGGGTGGCCACTTATCTCAGGAGCATCTCTGGGGCTGTGAGCAGGCCAGGCAGGAGGTCAAGAGGGTCCCCACCGGGCTCAGCCCTGCTGCTGCTCTGCCCTCTCCCCGCCCCAGCTATATCCCTAAGCTCCCCCAGCTCTCATGCCAGGGGACTGCTGAGTGGGGTTAGGGGGGCACTGGACAGAGGCCAGAAGTCCACTGTCACCTTCAGGAGGGGGCCTGGGCAGAGACTGGGGGCTCTGCAGGAAGTGTCCAGGAGTGGGGGCAAGTGCTGGGAGTGGGGGCCCCAGCCCCTGCCCTTGATTTCTGTGGGCCTTTGGCAATTCCTGTCTGTTCTCTCGGTCTGAATTTACCCATGAGGTGATAACGCTGGAATGATCATGGCAACCTCCTCAGGCCCTTGCACTCCTCTTTTACTTCGACAGGGACGATATACTTCGGTAAAACAAAAGGTCCGGAGTTACCCCATGTGAGAGTCTCATGAAACCACAGAGAAGAAATACCACAGCATAGGGGAGTTAAGGATGATACTCAGAAGGACTTCCTGGGAGGAAGGGATATGAAGCCACAGACAGGACCTGTGCTGGGGAATTCCAGGGCCCCATCTGGCTGGACAGCCTGAAGGACTATGGCCATGGCAGCACACCAGGTACTTCTGGTTCTCTGTGGTAAATGGCAGGGTTTTACCCTGGGCTGCCTGGCCCTCCAGTCAGCCTCCAGAGATTCAGATGGGGTTTCCCTTCCTGGTCCTCAGGAAGTTTGACCTTTGACCTTTGACTAAGCATGAGGCAAGGCTGTTTAGTCTGTCCATTCTCTCCAGACCATTGGGAGAGTGCACAGCTCAGCCTTGATGGGGCCGTGGCAGACACACCCGCTTGCAGACTTCTGAGAGTGGGGACAGTCACTACCATCAGGAGCTATTAGCTGGTGAGGTACAGCTCCTGCCTTCAGGGGTCTCAACTGAAGGGAGGAGTCACAGCCTCTACCTCAGAGAAACTGGATCATGAGCGGTGGGGAGCAGAGACGGCTGCTGGGCACAGTCCCAAGCATAGCGTGTTGGGGGAGCCCATGGGGACCCGGAAGCCATGCACCCTCTGGCCAGCTTGGGAATAAAGGAAGAAAGTCCCACTTGGGGCTTGAGTTCATGTGGAGGTAGGTGTTCCTGGAGCTGCGCTAGGTGTGGTGGGGACCAGGTCCTCGGTACTGGTGAACAGGCTCTGCTGGAGGGTCTACTGGGTGTGAGACACATGTGCAGGGGGCAGGAGGTATCCTCCCTGGCGGTGGGACAAGCACTAACTCCAACTGGGGAGCCCAGGCACAGTCCTGGCCCCATGACTCCATGCTGGGCCGTCCTGGGTCCCCTGCAGGCAGGGGTCGCGAGCTTCTCCGGTTCTGTGGCTTGGGCGCCAGTGAAAACCCAGGGGGCCTTGCATGCCCATCCCTGGCCCGTCTGCCCTTGATCCCTCCTTGCCCTGGCGCCCCAACAACTGAGCCTGACTAGTGAATGGAGGCCCGACCAGCTGTCACTGTGACATCCATTCTCCGTGGTGGGGTCTGAGAGCCCCCACCCAGCTCCCCCAGCTCCATCCCCTCCTCTCCCACCCCCACCCTACAGCTGGGAACTAGGCTCAGTGGCAGCTGAAAGCATCCCATGGGGTCTCATAGGAGCTGTGGGGTCTTGGGGGGTTTTGAACCTTAATCCACAAGCTGGAAGGAACCAAGGTGACACAGAGCTCTAATCCCAGTACTGGGGTGCTCTGTTCCCCACTTTCCACTGCCCCTGCCCCCAGGGTTCCAGGAGGATTCCTGGGGCTCCAGCAAAGGCCAGGAAAGAGAAATCGTCTCATTTACATATTGCTTTGACCTGATTTGCGCGTCCTTCCTGGTTGGTCATTTCTTAACCTAAACAATCCTGGAATTCCAATTTCACAGGATGCCACACCTTTTCTGACACCTTTTCTCAGGGCTCCCCTCTCTCCATCCCCCTTGACCAAGATCCCTACTAAGAATCAGTACCCCACCCTCTCTCTCTCGCACACACGCTTACAGTCCCCCTCCTACATACGTCTATATGGACTGAGTTCATGCACAAGAGTATACATACCTCTGTGCATATGCACAAAGGAGTCCCATGCCTCGTGGTGACATACACGGAAGCACACATCTATTTACATATATGTGGCTGCACAGACACCCTTGGTTATGTATCTTCATGTGCTCAAAATTCACACTCTTCTGTCCACACTCGTATCCATTCGCTCCCAGAGCCCCTGGTGCATTTTACACAATGCACGAGCATAGACGACTCAGCCTCGCACAGGGGCCTGGGGTCTGTTCGTGGCCCAGGTGCCAGGCTGGCTGCCAGTGAGGTGGCCCAAGTGGCAGATCCCTCACAGAACCCCACCAGGGCAGGTTAGGCAGTGGCTGTCCTAACCACTGACTTAACCACCAGTGGGTCCCTGGAATTCTGGTCAGAGTGGCAATCCTCTGGTCAGAGCTTCGTCTCCAGCCTGCTCTTCCTGTCTTATCTCCACTGTCATTCCTCTCCCTTAAGTTCCCTGCTCTCAATCCCTAATTACAGCTTCTCTAGGTGGAATATTAGCTTGTTTTTCTTCTTCAGTACTGGGGATTGAACCAAAGGGTCCTCTACCACTGAGCTATACCCTCAGCCATTTTATTTTTTATTTTGAGACAGGACCTTGCTAAGTTGTTCAAACTGGCCTCAAACCTGCAATCTTCCTGTCTCAGCCTCCCAGATCACTGGGATTACAGGTGTGTGCCACTGAGCCCAGCTATTAGTTGTATTTCATTGCTATAACATAATGCCTGAGATAGCCTAACTCATAAAGAAAAGAGGTTTATTTGACTTAGTTTTGGAGGTTCAAGGGCATGGCCCCTGCATCAGCTCAGTTCTTGCAGGGGTGGGGGGGACTTCTCAGCAATTACATCATAGCGGATGGCAATGGTAGAAGTGTGTACAGAAACAAGTGGATAGTCAATTCAGACAGAGAATCAGAAAGAACTGGAAGGGGCCAGCTCTGCAAATTTTATAACAACCCTCCAGCTAAAACTACCTTAATCCCTTCCCAAGGGCAGCTCCCTCAGTTGACCTAAGGCCCTCTCACCAAGTCCTGCTTTTGAAAAATTCTGCATCATCTTCCATCACCACTCTGGGGACCACACTTCCAACACACTTTGGGGCGGGTGGCCTGCCTTCTGCCTGCATTCCCCTTGTGCCCACCAAGAATACCTCCTGCCTTTATCCACCATAAACAGTCACACCACTTCACTTTAGCTCTTGCTCTTCCTCTTCCTGGATGGGCGTTCCTCCCTGGCTGCCAAGGAGCTCCTATGCATCCTTCAAATCCCGCCTCAAATGGCACCTGCTGGTGAACCCTTCTCCAGACAGAAGTGATCTTTCTTTGCCCTGTGTATCCAAAAGAAGGATGATGTGGTGAAAAGACAGGGTTAGTCCCAATATTTTTATAGGGACTTGTGACCTACAGTCCTCCATTTGTAAAAGCCAGAGGGCTTTTCTGGAAACAGCTGTTACATAGCAAGCACTCTGGTTTAAATTACATGTGTGTTTTGTAGATTCAAGGGCATGGCACCTGCATCGGCCCAGTTCCGGTGAGGACCTTTTGAGAGGCAGAGCATGGGTACTGGAGTCAGACAATGCCACTGTCACCCCTTTCTGCTCTGTGCCTTTGGGCAAGGATCGCAGCCTCTCGTGGCCTAAGCTCCCTTGTCTGCACCATGAACTCTCTTGGTGATCATGAGGGCCCAATTAGAACTGGAACATTTGTGACCTGAATTCTCATTTCACCGAATGGGAAAGACTAATTTGGCTCAAAGGATTTTTTTTTTTCTTCTTGGTACCAGGGATTGAACCCAGGGGTGCTTAGCCACTGAGCCACATCCCCAGCCCTTTTTATTTTTTATTTTGAGACAGGGTTTTGCTAAGTTGCTGAGGAGGGCCTCAAACTTGTGGTCCTCCTGCCTCAGCCTCCAGAGCTGCTGGGATTATAGGCGTGTGCCACCACGCTCTGCTGGCTCAAAGAAATTTTACCCATTCCTCTGCCTTTCCATTAGACTGCAGAGACCTTGACATCAGGAGTGGGTCTTTTTTTTTTTTTTTTTTTTTCAATCAAGAAAATGGGATAATAATAGGACAGACCTCATGCTGCTAGAGAATTAGAGTTAATTCATGCAATTCAGAAGAGCTCCCTGGCACTACTCAGTCTTTGCTATTACAACTATTATTATATCCTCTATTATTTCACTCTTACAACAGCCTTAGCTATTGGAGTCATTACCCCACTTTACAGGTGAGGAAAGCAACACTTGGAAGGTTTAGGGGCTTTCTTGCCAAAAGATGGAGTCAGCAAGTCTTAGAATCCAGATTTGAACCTAGCAGGGTCTTAACAACTTTGCTCTCCTGTCACCCAAACATGGGGACATCTCTGGGCCTGGGCAAAGGTCCAGTCAAAGATTTCCTGATATGAGCTCCCTGTACATGTCCATGCTACGCACTGTGTCTCTGTAGCAGGTAGGCCTGTGCTCCATCTGGATTCAGCAACTGATGAGAGTGAGTGACATCCTGAGAAGCAGCTTCCATAGGCCCAGGTGCCATGACCAACAGAGGCTCATGGTACCCACCTGAGAACAGGACTGCGCAAGGGGAGGGCCAGCCAAGACAAGGTCCTGGGCTCCAGGGTGCTGCTCATTCAGCCCCACCCCCAGCTCATCTATTCAGTATCTCAACCCAGAGTGCCCGGCTGTGGACACTTTCCAGTCCAGGAGCCACACTGAGTGGCAGCCACCCTCCCGGGAGGCTGGCCTGGAGTGTGCTTCCCAGCAGCCCCAGTGACCCAAGCTCACTCCCACCACCTGCCACTATGCTTTGGGCCAAGAACTGAATGGTGCTGCTCTGTCCTACTGAGGAGAGCCATGGAGGTAGGGAGGGTCCAGAACCAGAGAGGAAGGGCACAAAAATGTCCCCTTGGAATCTGGACAACATTGAAGCCAGACGGTGGCTCCTCTAATTCGCACAGTCTGAGCCAAGTCAGAGGGAGTTTCCTTTTCCTGACTCTCCTGGGGCTTGGCCACCAGGTGGCTAGGGTCCCAGAATGTCCTATGAGGACCTGGTCCCACCCGGTGCACCTGGTCCATTCCAAAGAGGGTAGCCCAGATGACCAGAATTCCAGGAGGGACAAACTGAGTGACTAAGAGGCTATGGAGCTTCCTCTACTTTAGACACCCCAGAGCCTGCCAGCCTGGGATGGCAAAGTCAGGGAGACAGGAAACTGGGAAGGAGGAAGCAAGGTACAAGAGTGTGAGGGCTGCAGGCTGGAGCTGATGCTGGGGCCCAGACATCCCTGGGCATGACAGCAGTTGTGGTAGGTAACCTGGGACAGGGAGACTTGGGAGAGCCGTGCTGGGGGGCGCTGTTGCACAAGGAAGACTATCCAGGAATGGTCTAGCCTTGGGGTCACCTGTCCTAGGGCACAGGAGGCAAGTCCGGAGCATGCACCAGGAAGCTGGCCACCCTCACGGCCCCCTTCCCTTTCCCCATTTCTCAGGGAGTTCCGTTAGAAGCCTCCATTCAGCTACTCTTACCCGCCTCCCAGGACCTGGGACTCCTGTCCCAGCTGTTCTTCCCCTCCCAGTGGGGAGGGGCACAGCTGTGCTGGGGGTTAGAGGACGAGGAGATTCACTGGGACATGGTTAGGTGTGGGCAGAGGAACCTCGAGGATGCTGAGGTTAGAGGCTGACCCCGGGCTGGGGACTTCAACTCCAACTTCCCCATCTGTGAAAACAGCCCGCGAGGTTTTTAGCTGCCAGGAGAGAGATTCAGGGCATCAGAAACGCAGACATGTACTGAGAGAAGAGCAGCCCAGCAGCCCCACGCCTGTCCCCAGCAGGGACTCCCCTGAGAAACTTCCTGGAGGCAGGGGCATGGAAGGAATGACTTCCTAAGTAGACTCCCGATCCGGCCCTATCTCTTCGGCCCAGGCTCAGAGAACCAGACACCTGAGTCCTGTGGACGCTCTGGCGTGACCACAGCGGTACCGAGAGGGACCCGGTGAACGAGAGGGACCCAGGAGGCAGTGGAAGCCTGGGGCTCAGTTAGTGTCTTAGCCACAGCCAACCCCTCACGGCCCTGAGCTCCCAGCGGCGGAGCCACGGCGCCCTCTGCTGGTCAGAGGTGGAGGCCTCCTGTTCAGGGCCTCTGTATGGGGCTGCGGAAAACCCGGCTTCTGCAGGACCCTGGAGTTCCCAAGAATCCTAGGAGCCAGCGCCCATTAAGGTGGATATCCGAGCTGGGGGAATCTTAGGGACTCCTGTGTCAACCTCTGTCTTATTACTGGGAAAATTGATGCTTAAGAGGGGAAATGACAGTCCCCAAAATACGCTGGGGCCAGGGACTAGACTATGGGCTGTCCAAATTTCAGCGGTGGTGTCATAGATCGCCACCCCCACCAGCCACTCTCCCTACCACCACCCCAGAAAAACCCACATCCAGCCGACTGCACCGGGCTCCTAGGTCTCCCAGCCCCCACCTCCGTTCCCCGCCCCGCCCCTTCTACCACAATTTAACTCTGGGTCCTCCCGGTCTCCCCACAGATCCCTCCTCTCCACCATCCCCTCCAGCACTCTTCTCCACCTCCAATCCCCCAGCCTCAGGAGAAGACCACCTGCCCCTCTGGCACACCAAACAAATTCTCTCTTGAAGCCCTCTGCGTCTCCTTCTAGTTTAGTCCCGGGGAAATGAAAACTTTAATTTCTTTCTTTCTTTTTTTTTTTTTTTATTAACTTTATTGGATTTTCTTTTTAATTATAAACCACAGTACTACGTGTTCTTTGTAACCCATTAAACAAACCAGAGGTATCTAAAGACAAAGTTGATAATCTCCTCTCTCCCTTTCCAGCTCCAACCTCCACCCCTTCCCTGGGGGGTGGGGCGGGTCAGGAGCACTGAAATGCAGGATTCTGCTTCTCCCTGGGGCCACTGCTCAACAGCAAACAAGTCAACAGCAAGGTGGCCACTGTCCTGCCCTCATAAGCTTAGAATCTGGGGCCGGGGGTGGTGGTGGGGGGAGGATATTTCAAGAGGGATGACTTCTCTGGGGAAAACCGTGGGCTGATGGGTGGTAGTGATGTGGCCCGCGGGAGGGAGCAGGCTGCTTCAAGTAAGGTCACCAGAGGAGGGCTCTCTGCCGTGCGACTCGAGTGGAGCCTCAATAGAGGGCGCTGTGAGCCGCCATAAAGAGTCTCAAGGTTATTCTAAGGATACAGGAGAGCCACTCCCGGCAAGGAGCGGATCTCTGTGCACGTGTTACCCAAGAACATCCAGGTGTCCACGGGGCTGGGGGAGAACGGATAGAGGATGGTGCAGTTGTTGCTGCCAAGAAATGAATTAGACAGATGGATGGATGGATGAATAGACAGGTAGATTCCTACTTTTTAAATAAAAACGGGCCTAGACAACACAAATTGCTCTTTCTTGTTCTTTGTTCTTCCAGAACTTACAGGTCAGAATATGCAGCTCCAACCCCAAATGGCAGCCCTTTACTCTCTGGGCTGCAGCCCTGTTTGTGAATAGAGCTTTTACTTTTTCCAATCTGAAGATTAAAATGTACCTCACAACAATGTAAGCAACAAAAATGAAGTAACATTGGATTAGAGAACCCAAAGTAAAATGCAAATATCCATGAGTTCATACCGATATGCATACATGATTGAATAAATTAATAAGTGAGGGAGAAGAGACAAATCTGTGCAGAATTCCAAATATATAGATACTTTACAGTAAAGAAGGGGCAACATAACTCTCCCCTCCTTAACTGTGGGCTGCATGTAATGACTTCCTCTAGAGAGTATTATGTGGAAGAGGACAGTACTGTCCGAAAGCAGAGGAACCTGACAAAGTACTTCAACTAGGAGTTCAAGGTCAACATCAACAATCATAAGTCACTTTAACAGCGTGGGCCCTTGATATGATGGTTGAAAATGACACTCTACCTATCCCCAAAACCCATAGCCCCAACCTAGGAGGAAAACATCAGACAAATTCCAAAAGAGCAGCATCCTGCAATACACTCGAACAATACTCCTCCAACTGTCAAGGTCATCAAAAACAAGGAAAGTCTGAGAAAGGGTCACAGGCCAGAGGGGAACTCAGGAGGAATGACGACTGAATGTCACCAGGCATCCTGGAATGGATCTTAGAACAGGAAAAGGACACTAGGCAAAAACTAAGAAAATATGAAAAAACTCTGAACTTCAGTTGATCATGATGTATCAATATTGACTCATTAATTGTAGCAAATGTACCACACCGATATATGTTGTTAATAATAGGGGAAGTGGGGGTGGACAGTGTATGGGGACTCTCTGTACTATCTGCTCAGATGTTTGTCTGTAATTGTAGAACTGCTCTCAAAAATAAAGTCCATTAATTTTTAAAAATACACAACTCATTGTTGTTTTAAATTGCATCTCCCCAGCTCCGGTGAGGCAGAATCTCTTTTCACATATATCTTCTTCTGTAACTGCTTGTTTATGCCACTACCTATTTGTTATTTTTTGTCTTATTGGTTTATAGTTTATTTTTTTATAGAAAGGATAGTAATTCTTTGTTACACATTGCAAATATTTTTTCAGTCTATTGTTTACTTTTTTATTTTTTTATGGAATCTGATGTCACACAAATAATTTTCATAACCAAATCTCTGTCTCTCTCTTTCTCTCTCTCTTTTTTTTTATGACATCTCAGTTCCCTGTCTTACTTAAGTTTCCTCATCCCCTATTTTTAGTTTCTGCTAATATAATTAGGGTTTTTTTTTAATCCATCTGGGATCTATTTTGTAGGTGGTGTTAGATGGGAGGGGAGGATTTGGCTTTATTTTCCTCCAGAAGGATCACTGGTAAGACAGCACCATTTACTAAGTAAATTGACTCTGCCCCTAAATTGACACTTCCCCTTGGACAGATGATTCCCTCAAAGATCTTTGGCTGTTTCCAAGTGACCATCTTTCCTAGTTGTCTATGCTACCTCAACATCCAGTTCGAAAACCCATGCCCACCTTCCCAAAAGCTGTAGCCACCCTGTCCCCTGTCCACCCATCTGGAACCAACCTTTTCCTCATCTGGTTTCCCATGGAACTCATTAATTGCACATGTAATTATTGAACTCCTCCTGGGTGTCAGGTGCTGGACCAAAGAGGACAATCCCAGTCTTCTCATAGTTCAGTCTGGGTGAACTCCTAGAAGCAGTGAGGGGAGAGAGGAGAACCAAGTATAATATACTTTAGGGAACCAGATGGTAGTGCACACCTGTGATCCGAAAACTTGGGAGGCCAAGGCAGGAGAATCCAAATTCAAGGCCAGCCTGGTCAACCTAGCAAGACCCTAAATAAATAAATAAATAAATAAATAAAAGGGCTGGGGTGTAGCTCTGTGATAGAGCACCCTGAATTCAATCCCTAGTACAAAAAAAAAAAATTATATATATATATATATGCTTAAGGGTAGGTGGCTCGGGGTACAATGGTAGGAGAGGTGTCCATTCCATTTCAGAAAAACCTCAGGACTAAGTGATGCCTGAGCTAGGTTCAGCCTCCAATGGTGAGACAACCGAACAGGAAGGGGAGGTCGGACAGAGGGAACAGTTTGTCCAAAGGCACAGAAGACCAGTGGGGGCTGCAAATGACTCAGAGGCCAAGGTGGGGGGTGTGGAAAGAAAACGAGAGGGGTAGGAGGGTGAGCAGGGCCAGGAGTTTAGTGTCTCCTGAGCAGCAGTTCACTGCCACCAGCAGGCCACTACCCTGTTCCCACATGTGCACCCCACTGTGCTATCAGGTACTCAGTACTTTTCTTTCAATTACTATTGTCCCCAAATAAATTTACTTTAAAGGGACATTTTCCATCATAAATGGAGAATTAGCATCCCTTGCCATAAATAAAATAGAAGAAAAGTCTTAAAAAACATGTTTCTATTAAAATTTAAAATTTCCATCTGTATTATTAAAAAAGGACTCTTCCAGCCAAGACATACATACCTCACCTCAGGAAACACAGGCTTGGCCAAACCAGGGCTCTGGGGACCCAGCTGCCTGGTTCCAGTCCCTGCTCTGGAGAGTTCTAGCTGTAGGTCCTTGGGAATGTCTCTCGTCTTTCCAAACCTCAGTTCTCTTATGTAAAATGTGGCAACAATAGACCCGACCTCACTGGGTTGTGCAGTTAAATGACAGACTTTGGGCAATGTTTAGTGCATCTGCTCTGGCAAATCTGGGGCTACAGGAAGACTCCAAGCAACTGAAACAGGGGAGGTACACCATCTAGTTTGCATCTTGGAACCCCAACTCCTGCTGGCTCTCAGGGTGGATCTTAAAAGTCTGGGAGAGACTAGTCCAAATGCCGCTGTGTTCCCAATAAGCAGCGATGATGGAGTCCTGCAGCCTGCCCTGGGGCGGAGAGGGTGACGCCGATACAGGGAAGGGGGTCGTGTTGCGGGGAGAACAGAGACAGAGCTGGCGAGGAGATTCTCATTCCCTGGGGTGGAACACGGGGAGCTACAGATCCGTGGGAATGAACATGACAAGTACAACTTTGCTTATGTTGAGTTAGGACTTTGTCTGGAGGCGACTGGCTTCAGACCTGGCTTTCAGGAGTGAAAAGTTTCTGCCCTGGCTGAGGTCAGGCCTCCCAGGAGCCTGTAGGACCCTGGGGCAGGCAAGGCTGAGTTTGCAGCCACACTCCCATCTGGTCCAGAGGGAGCAGGCAGAAAAGTGGCATCTTTTCTGCTGCCTCTCCCAGTCTTTTTCTAGGTTCTTTGTGGCAGCTGACCCCACCCAGGAGCAGCCCAGACTGGGGCTGATTTCAGGCTGTAGCCACTTCTGGGATCCTCCCCCTCTCCCCCATGTACTGCCCGCTTAAGATCTTTAGGGACTGGGACACCAAAGGGGAATAATCATGACCTCAAATAATTCAGAGGGAGAAAACTAAGGAAGCCATCGCTCTGAACCCAGTGATGTCCTTAGCCCCCGCTGCAGGGCTGCCCCTTCCTCAGAGCTCCTGAATTCTACCCTATCTCTGATGGCATTTGGAATCTGAAGTTCCTAGATTCCCTTTCCCCATTAGAAGCCCAGGTCAGTGCTGCTATGGGGAGTCCTTCTACCCGCACCCGTGCCAACTCAAAAGAGCTTGATGGGGTTCCTGGTAAGGAGGGGACCGGCGGGGCGCAGGTCACTGTTATTCTCCCCTAGGCCGCCAGGCGTCACTAACGGCCTGGAAATGGGAAGCTCCGCCAGGCTCATCCGGACGCCTGGAGGACAGTCAGCCCAGCTAACAGCTGCGGAGCCTGGGCAGGCCTGCTGGGTGGCCCCAGACACCCTGGAGATGGCTGCCAGTTGGCGTTCTGGGCTCAATGTCCATCGGGAAACGAAGCAAGAGTGCGACCTGTATTGGGGCTGGTGTGGCTTGCCCACCGCTAGGCAAAGCGAAAGCCACGGGTTGGGAGAGCATGTGGACGCCGGGTGCGCCCTTCCCCTCCGCATACCCTGCACCCCCTCTGCGTCCCTTCGGTGCACAGGAAGCGAGAACTTCTGACTGCAGATTGTTATAGTGACCCTTTTCACAAATGAACAACCTGAGGCTCAGTGACACAAGTTGCATGAACCCCCATCTCCCTCCAGCCAAACCTATTTCCACTGACAGCTGCCTCCTTAGGCGCTCCAGGGCAGGAAGGCGACACCTGGGCATCTGTGCTTGGATTAGTACATGGAAGTGAATATAACAATAGCCAACCCGTAACTGTGCGCCAGTCACGGTTGAGGCTACTATTATTACCACCAATATGGAGGCACCCAGAGTTAGTGATTTGCCTAAGACACCCAGGCAAATCAAGGATTGGGAGGAGGTAATCTGGCTCCAGAGTTCAAGTGCACAACAAGGCATCTGAGGAGGGCGCATTGGTTCCCACCCCCACCCGGGGGGGGGTTTTTTTTTTTTTTTTTTTTTTTTTTTTTTTTTAATTTTGAGACAGGGTCTTGCTAAGTTGTTTTGGGCCTCACCAACTTGCTGAGACTGGCCTCGAACATGCGATCTTCCTGCCTCAGCCCCCCGGAGTCGCTGGGACTACAGACGTGCGCCAGCCCGGATACACCATTCATTCTTAAAGAATCTTTGTAAAGCCCCACTGCGCCCGGCACTGGAAGGCAGAAAGGGCTTGAGCCCCACGCTCCTGCACCCGGCAAAGGAGCGCGGAACCTCGCCTTCTCCTAAGTGCCCAGCAGGTGGCGCGCTGACCCCACTTCCCTCCGCCCACCACACCCGCACCGTCTCTCCGTCGCCCCCTGCACAGCTGCTGTTGACCACAGCGACTGGGTTCACAGCGACTGGGTTCCAGCCGACAGGTGGCCAAGGGGGCAGCCACTGACCTGGTGCCAGGTGTTGGCTCCCTGCCAGGTGCCCTGTTGTCTAGCGACCTCGCTCAGGCCCTGTTTACTCCCCCGTGCTTCTCATCTCCCAAGATGCGGAAATGTATCAGGAAGGAAGGGGCATGACTCCTTTTGTTCAGTGCTTCGCTGTTTACAAAGCACTTTCTACCAGTTACATCCAGACAAAAGACCGGGAGTGGGATGTGCCCAGGAGAGTGCTGACGCTCTCGTGCTCCCCGCATCCTCACCCCATGAGATGCGCAGGATGATCCCCCTTGGCAGATGGGAAAGCTGAGGCCCAAGAAAACGACAGCCTACCCCAAATCGCTGGAGTGCATCTCAGAGCCAGACCCCTAATGCAGGGCTGCAGGACTCCACTTCTCCCAGGAGAAGGTCCCCCCTGATTGGTGAGGTCCTGTGCAGACAGGAGGATAGACAAACGACCTCTCAGGACTGAGGTATGCACAATTTGGGATGTTAACAACTCCGGATTCTGCGGTCCTTCTGGCTCCCTTGTCCCCCACTGGGGTGTCTCTCCTCTCTCTCCCTCTCCACCCCCCTCCCCCAGGGCCAACCTCCTTTCTATAAGAGGAGCCTGGCTCTGGTGGCCTCCTGCATTCCCTGGTGGTCTGTCCTTTGCTTGCTCTCCCACCCTCACCCTGCACAATTCTCCAAGCTCACACACGGCCCAGTCTTGTCCCTCCAGGCTGACCTCCACTCTGCCCCTGATACTCACTGCACCTGAGCACCCCTAAGCCCTTTACAGGCCACCTGTCCAGAAGGGGGCTACACTTATTCTCCCCACGCCTGTGTTCCCTAGGCCAGAGTGCTGGGGGTCAGCTTCGACCCTTCAACAACCATAGCCTGTCCTTCCACCTGGTAGGCATCTTTCAGGGCCATCCTTCCTGTCTCCCCTGATGCCGCTTCCTGACACCCCTGCTGTCTCTGTCCTAATTCAGACGGCCATCACCTCCCAGCCTCCAGTTTCCCACACCCTCTGATGCCCCTCTCCACTGTTGCCAGAACATCTTTCTGGTGATCTCTCTAAAGAACCCTGTTTACAACTCATAAGCAAAACAAAAAGTCGCCTTTAATCACAAAAAACTGCAAACCAATACCTTGACCCATAAAGCCCTGCTTTATCAAGCCCCTGCCCCCCATCTCTGGTGGCCTCGGGTCCTCTCTCCACCTTCACCATGCTCACCTTCCTTCAGCTCCTCCAAAGCACTAAGCACTCCCTGGGCTCAGGGTCTCTGCATGTACCATCCCCTCTGCCCGGAAGGCCTTGCCTCTGCTCTCTGGCTGACCTAGGCCTCCTCATCCTTTCGGCCTGAGTCAGTGAGGACCCCTCCTCCTTTCTCTCCTGGAACTTGCCTTTCTTCTTTCTTCATACCACTTGCCAACATCTCAGAGCTCATATGTTCGCCTGCTTAGCTGTTTCATCTCTGTCTCCCTCCCAGCCCAAAGTCTCCATGCAAATAAGGACTGCAGTCTCTACCATCCGCAGCCGCACCCCACACCCAGCCCAGGACCCGACATAAAAGTAGACACTTGATAACTATTTGTGGAACAAATGAGTCTTTCATCCCATCCTCCTCAGTACCCCACTCCCAGGCTTGCTTTCATCTCTGGCCTTTGCATGAGCTGCTTCCTCTGCCTGGAAGGTTCTTTCCTTCCCCTCCCACCTGAGCTGATCCACACATCGTTTCAGACTAATCTCTCTGGGATCTGAGCTTGGCCTTTCATTTGAATTAGGGTTTCCCTCTAGGCCTCCCTAATACCTATACATAGTACTCTATCCTAACACTTTCAAATTGTAAATTGCCAGCTAAACATGGGAGATTATTAACAATAATGATCTCCTCTCGCCTCTCCCCCAGACCTCCCCACTCCAGCTGGCTCAATGGCATCTACTCTCTGCCTTTCAAACCATCAGGAACCCCATTTCCCATTCATTGGCTAAGCACTGAACAGGTCCCCACTGTGTTGTGTTCATTCGGTGGCACTGGGGAGGCAGCAGGGAGGGGGAAGCCACAGAGGCAGGATTCTTCCAGCAGTGAGAGAAGCCGGGGAGGCATCAGAGGTGCTAAGCAAATGCCCTGACCAACCTTTAGCCAGGTGCTAGTGGACACGGTGGGGCATTCAGTTCTTGCTCTTCAGCTGAGCTGGTGTGTGTGCACAGCACGGTGGGGGAGGGGCTTGGGGGGAGAGGATCTGAACCTGAATGGTGGTTATCCCCGGCAGAGCTCTGTGATCATGCTTGGCGCACAGCATCCTGTGTCTGCGGTCTGTCTTCCTGCCCTGGGAGCAGCTGGAGGGACCAAGGTTGGGTAGAGTGGCTGGAGGAATCTCAGCTACACCCAGTGGTCACTTCTCTGTGTCTCTCCGGCCAGGTCTCTCTGCTCCTTTGTGCTGTGGCTCATTCCTTCTTTCCTGACACTCCCTACACTGGGGTTTTTCCATAGTGAGGCCCAGAGGCCACTTCCATCCATATCCCCTCCCCCGGAGGGGGGGAAGGGGCTATAAAAACACAAAGTCCTAGGTCCCCAGCTCCATGGAGGTGGCATCTTAGATGTTGCATGGTGTTCACTATGTACTGTGCACACTCCGCCAGCGTTCCTGGATTGGCCCCACCTGCCTTCCTTGCCCCTGGATGCCCATTCCTCCTGGGAGCCTTTGGTGGCTCTCTTCCTCTGCCCATCTCTTCAATGCCAGCGTGCTCAGGGGCCTCTATCCATGCCTACTGCTCCTCGGACATCTCCCACACTTCAAGCTAGACTTCCTCCTGCCCTCGAATGGCCTAAAGCACCCAGACTTGGCAAGACCAAAGCTAACCTTCACCCCCTTCTCTGGCCCCATCCTCCTCCCTTGCCTGTGATGCCCCCTCATTGATCATCCAGCTTGTTACCCAAGCCACAGACTGACTCCCTCCCTCCCCTCCCCCACCTCAGCAGCAACCAAGTCTGATCACTTTGCCTCCAAAAGAGGTCTTCAGCCTCCCCACCTGCCCCAGAGCAGTGCATTCTTCTCCTGAGTCTCTCCCCTTCTGTCTCCCTCTAGCCTCTCTTCTTTCTAGTGAATTCTCAAAAAAAAAAAAAAAAGCAAATCTGGTATAATCACCAGCCTACTTAAAAATTTTCAAACGTTCCCCATAGACGAGGGTCCCAACCCCTTGACCTGACACATAAGCTCCTCCGTGGTCAGATCTGCCTCCCCCCATCCCTCAGGGCTCTAGGAACAGCAGGCTGCTTCCAGTTCTGGCCTCCGGACCTGTGATCACTCAATGCCCCCTGCCAGGAATAGCCCTTGCCTGGCCAGGACACCTCCCCACAACTTCATGACATCTCCAGAAAGTTGCCCCTGGCCTTCCTGCCCATCCCCACCTTCCCCAGTGCATCCATATAATGCCCTGTGCAAGGATCTGGTATTCTGGTCACCACAGTGGGTTATACCTATCGATTTTCAAGTCTCTGTTCTGCACTAGCCGATGAGATCCTTGAGGGCAGGGATGGTGTCCCATTCATCTCTGTATCCAGCCCCTGGCCCAGCGCCTGGCACTGAAGACAGGCTCGGCCAGTGGTTGATGGATGAATGCAGAGCAGGAACTTGAAGGAAGTGAGAGCCAGGAATGACCAAGAGGGGAGCGAGGGCAAGCCTAGCAGGAGGAGCAGCCCCAGCAAATGTGTGGGAAGTGGAAAAACGAGAACTTCCATTTATTGCACTCCTACGACTACCCGCCAGCCATCGCGCCTGCACTTTGTTTGCACATTTCATCTCATTTCGTTCTTGCAACAACAGATCAGGAAACTGGCATCAGAGAACCAAAGTAACCTACCCAAGGTCACACAGCAGGTTCAGGTCTGGAGTGGAATTTAGAACTGTCTGGCCTGAAAAAAGAGCTCTTTCTGCTGGGTTTGCTGGGCTCTCCTGGGGGGACAGGACCTTCTGAACTGGGCAAGGAGTGGGCTCAGCTATGCCTCTGCCTAACTGAACACCGGAACTAGCTGCCCACGCTCAGGCTGACAGCTTCTTCCTTTCAGCCGGACTACAGGCTGAGAGGCCAAACATGGATTTACCTGTTCCCTCCTCCCCTGGCTTTTGGGGTCTTTGACTAGACACAGACAGGCCCCCACCACCACCAGGAAGAGCTGCCGCCTCCTGGTATGGCCTAGGGTGCCAGGGAACACAGGGGGCTCTGGATGCTGCCTTGGTTCTGCAGTCTGTCTCCCTCTTCGAACTTGGCCCAGGCTGATATTAAGATTCATCTGCATTCCCCGCGCACCCGCCTGGCAGATGGTGGGGGAGGAGGCTGGGTGCATGCTGGGGGCTGTAGCCAGGGACCAAGCTGGACCTCAGAGCACCACGGGGAGGAGTGCATGCCCCCCAAATCCAGCCCGGGCTAGGGCCACTCCAAATGCTGGGTACCTCCTCATCCTCGCAGCCTCCAAGAGGAACCAGGACTTGACCTTTTATTTTTCTAAAGACTAAAGAGGCCCTGAAATGTCAGACAGTGGGGGCGATGGAGGATAGGCCCCTGCCTTTGGGAATCTAATATGAGGGTCTTGTTCTTCTTGTCCTTCTGCAAGCCTGAAGGTTTGCAGAAACCAGAGATCCAACTAGAGCAGGAGCCCCCTCTCAACCTGGTGACCCTGCTGTGTCGCAGAGAGGGTAAGTAGTGAAGAACAGAGGAAGAGTCTCCCTGGAGGCTCCCCAACTTCTCAGGAGGTTTACCCTTGCCCCCTGTCCCAGAATCCAGCCTAGTGCCTAGTGACTAGGACCCCAGACAAATGCTTCGTAGTTATTACTGAGGTCTAGTGATTATTCCAGCTCCTTATAAGTAGAGAAGGAAAGGAATACACCGTGATAACAAAAGGAGTGAAGGCTAGACACTTAGAAGAACTTCCTTGGCATCAAGACTACAATAAGGAAGATGTCCTCTTAGAATGGATTTGGATAACATTATCTTTCCAAATTCCAGGACTCCCAGGGTTGGGGGTAGGGCAGCAGATTTCCGATGCTTGCTAGGGAAAACAGTGTCCTGCCACAGGGGTTGAAAAGGTAGGGCCCTCAAGCCTTGCTATCACCCTCTCTGTTCCTTCCCCAGTTACTCCGCCCCACGTCCTGCCCCCTTCGCTGGAGAGCCAGCGTCCTCGGTCCCCGAGCTGCGGGCCGGCAGGGGAGGAGTTAACTCCGGAGGTACCGGCTGGGCTCACCGTACCTGCCGCTGCCGCCGCCGCCAGAGGGAGGGACGAGGAAGCCGGAGCCGCCTAGGCGCCAGGAGCGCTCCAGTCTGGCGGGGCGCAGCGCGGGGAGCGGGCGGCCAAGGCTGAGCGCGGCCCGGGGCGTCCGCCAGGGGGCGCGCTGCGACGGGGCGGGAGGGGCCGTCTGGTCTGGGGAATTAGCACCGGGGACGGGCGCGCGCGCAGGTCCCCAGCACATCTGGGCGAGAGCCGAGCCGCTGGAACCGAGAGGGGCGCCGAGCGCATATTTGGAGCCGCGAAGCCGCGGCGCAGCTGGAGCCCTTCGAGGCGCTCGGGGCACACATCTGGGACCTCGAGCGGGGACGCGCCGGGCACAGCTGGACTCGGGGTGGGGGGCGGCGGCTGTACAGCTGGACCGAAGGGGGCGGGGTCGGTCCTGGGAGACTGGCTGAGGGGAGGGTCGCGAGCCGCCAAGGACTGGAGCATGGGACGGCGCGCCTAAAGGAACAGGAAGGGGAGAAAGGGGCCTGGGACCCCGAAAGGGAAAAGAGGAAGGCGGACCAGAGCAGAAGAGGACGATGCAACTGACTCGCTGCTGCTTCGTGTTCCTAGTGCAGGGCAGCCTCTATCTGGTGAGTGGTCCGCGGGGAGCTGCGCGGAGGGGCGGGGGCCCGGAGGATCGGGGGAGAGCGCGGGAAGCTTCTGAGCCCTGAAACTTTCTCCCTTCCCCCGGCATCCCAGGGATGGAGGGGAAGACTGAAGGCTGGGGGGAGAGGGCGGGTCCGAGGCCGGAGACTGGACAGAGAGGGTTAATAGGGGCGGGGAGAAGGGTGCTGGACTGGCCCACCCACTCCGCGGCTGGTGGCCGGAGGTGCGACAAACACTAGGGAAAAGGCCCGGAGCCGGGTCGCCAAGGGTTATCCGACCCCTTCTCGGCATCCCGGGACGCACGGAACGAGGATGGGAGGGGTAGGTGTGGAGCCGGTGACCTGCCAGGTCAGGGGATACGGGTTTCTCCCCGGACCTCTGGGACCCAGACAGCCCTGGGCTCCAGGTGCCCCAGCGCGCGGAGACAGTCCAGGCAGGGGGCGGCCCCCGCGTCCCTCCCTCCCGCCTTCCCTCCCGCTCCCTCCCTCCTCGCCTGTTGTTTTCCTCTCCTCTCCTGGCTGCGCGCAGCCGGAGCCCCACAGGACCTGGGCAGGCGGCTCCCGCCCCGGGCGCTCGCGGTAGATGAGCGGAGCGCCCTGAACCCGCTCCCCCGGCGCTGGCTCGCGGCTTCCTGGCGGCCCAGGACGCAGAGGAACCCCACCCCGACCCCAACCCAGGGCTTAACTCCCCTGCTACACAGCGCCGACGGCCCCCGCCTCACCCCGCCCCAGCTCCATCCTGGAGAAACCCCTCCACATCTGGATCTGCCTCTTCTCTCAAAACAATGATCCCCTGTGCCAGTACCCTGGTTCCACTGTTGGAAGAGCCCTTCCCTGCTTAGTCCTTACCTGGGGCCCTTTCAGCTGTAACCCCCAGGGTCAAGTACATACAGGTGAGCAGCCCTGCATCCAGCCCCAGGAGCCTCCCTCTGAATGAACTCCACCAGGGGCCCTCCAGACAGGCCAGTCTTGGCCTTGGGGCAGAGATGGGCTTGGCCACAGCACACAGTCGCAGGCCCTGCCAAGGCCAGAACAAGGGACGTGAGGCCCCCAAACTCCTTTGAATATCCACATCCCGCACCCCAATCCCATTGTCACTACCAGGCCCCCACACTGCCAGCGGATCTGGTGTCCCCAGGGCTGGTGGCAGACAAATGGGTGAGAACTCTCAAAAACTGAGCAAATACACAAGCAGGCGGCTGCCCTCAGGAAACCTAACCTCCCTGAGACCCTGCAGAGCTGCCAAGGACCTGGGTCAGGCCAGCCCTGCAGGCTCTCTTCCCTCCTCCAGGAAGCTTCCCTGGGTGCGGCCTGTCACCATAACTGAGCCTGCAGAGGCAGGACCAGCCCTGGCCGAGTTTTATAGGACATTTGGAGTGGGAATGGGGCTTGGATAAAATTCTTTTTTAAAGACATCTGGTCTGTGAGGCTGGGAATACATGGCGTAATGGGAGGCCTGACCCTATGTGACCTTAGTCTTGTTTGCTCTGATGTAACCTCTGAGCCCTGATGTCCTCTGTGAAATGGGAATAATAAGAAGTCCTACTCATAATGCAAGTAACATCTTGGCATGTCATCATCGATGTTCCCCAGAGAAGCGTTTGGCTTTCCATACCCTAGGCCATCCTGGGTGTGGCACTCCCTTCCTGGCTCCCCCTAGTCCTCCTGCCAAAACCTACGCTGCATTTATTTGTACTTGACAGAGAATTTCACTGGATTCTGTGTTCTTATTTCACTGAGTGTTGGCTCTTTTTGCATCTAAGAGTAGCAGTTATCCTAGATTAGGGATGGTGTCTCGCCCAACAGGCTAGGAAAGTCCCAAAAGGCAGGAACTGTTCTCCTGTCTACTGGAAGACCCCAGGTTAGTAAGGGGCTCCCCTAACTGACTCAGGGCTCTTTGAGGGCAGAGAATGTGCCTCCCGAATCGGACTGCGTGCTTCACAGAGGCAGGGATTCTACCTCTTCCATCGGACTAGGGGATTTTGCCATCAGATGGACTTTTCCAAGATCAGCAGCTGAGTCTCCCCCATCAGACTGGGACTGCCTAGGGCACAGGGGCCTTGTGTGCATGTGACTCAAGCCACAGTCATGCTGACCCCAGTGTAAGTGGGCAACATTCAGGGGCCCCTCAGCCCTGAGTCAGAGGGGAAAGGACAGGGACAGAGATAATACTGTGGCAGGGAGTGACAGACCAGAATTCCTATATCCTTTGGGTACAAAGCTCTCACTGTCTTTCCAACTCCCTTCCGTAGGTCATCTGTGGCCAGGATGATGGTCCCCCTGGCTCAGAGGACCCTGAGCATGATGATCATGAGGGCCAGCCCCGGCCCCGGGTGCCTCGGAAGCGGGGCCACATCTCACCTAAGTCCCGCCCCATGGCCAACTCCACTCTCCTAGGGCTGCTGGTTCCACCTGGGGAGGCTTGGGGGGTCCTTGGGCAGCCCCCCAACCGCCCGAACCACACACCCCCACCCTCAGCCAAGGTGAAGAAAATATTTGGCTGGGGTGACTTCTATTCCAACATCAAGACAGTGGCCCTGAACCTGCTCGTCACGGGGAAGATTGTGGACCACGGCAACGGGACCTTCAGCGTCCACTTCCGACACAATGCCACGGGTCAGGGCAACATCTCCATCAGCCTCGTGCCCCCCAGCAAAGCTGTGGAGTTCCACCAGGAGCAGCAAATCTTCATTGAAGCCAAGGCCTCCAAAATCTTCAACTGCCGGATGGAGTGGGAGAAGGTAGAACGGGGCCGCCGGACCTCCCTCTGCACCCACGACCCAGCCAAAACCTGTTCCCGAGACCATGCTCAGAGCTCAGCCACCTGGAGCTGCTCCCAGCCCTTCAAAGTCGTCTGCGTCTACATCGCCTTCTATAGTACAGACTACCGACTGGTCCAGAAGGTGTGCCCAGATTACAACTACCACAGCGACACCCCCTACTACCCCTCTGGGTGACCCTGGGCAGGCCACAGAGGCCAGGCCAGGGTTGGAAGGACAGGTCTGCCGGTGCAGGAGGCCATGCGTCTGGACGCTGGGCAGGGAAGGGGATGGGCCTCAGGCAGGGAGGGAGGGGCGGAGAGAAGGAGATGCCAGGTGGGGCCAGGACCAAGTGGAGCGAAAGGGTCCCCAGTGCTGGCCCCACCCTGAGGTTGTGGAGCTGCTGGAACCCAGGAGCACTGGGGAAGGAGTGGGCTCTGGGTCCCCTACAGGGCTTCCCATGGAGCCAAGGCGAACGTTAGGCCCTGAGGCCCCTGGGCGGTCAGACCAGGGTGGCCCCAGATCAAGTCATGGAGAAGACCGTGGCTCCCTCCTGGCCATCCTGAGAGACGACAGCATCAGGCAGAGGGGGGTTCCATCAGTGTAGACACCAAGTGGTCACTTAGGATGGCTGGCTGAGGCGAGGCTTCCTAGGAGCCAGTGGTGGGCAGCCCTCAGCCTCTTTCTTGCACAGAGAATAGCAGGAGACTGAAGTCGTCACTTTGAGGGCTTTGAGGTTTGGACAAATAGACCTTTGATCTCCAGCCAGCCGCCCCCTTCCACAATCCCCTTTCCTGTCAGCACTCTGCTCTCTTACCTACCCTCTTGCCGATAGCGCACCGTTGTTAAACTGAGAGAGGACAATGGTGGTCCTCCTAGCTCTAAAGCCATGGGTGGAAGACCACCTGTGTGCTGTGTCCCTCCTGCACTGCACCCCCTGCTGAGAGTGGTCCCTCAATAGTCAGCCCCACCTGTCAGAGTGCACCTCTCCTGATAGGGACGAGCCTGGGGTAGGACTTCGAGGGCATGCTGGGTCTGTTCCCTAGTGTCTGTCTGTGGGTCGGGGGGAGGGGCGGGAAGTCTCGTGAAATCACCTGATTGTCAACTTCTGTGTGCAGAGTCTTGTTCTTGGAACAGGGAATAAAGCTTTCCCCAGGACACTGCATTCTGAGTTGTCCAGGAGAGAGGGCCCCAAGAGCCCCTGGTCCAGTCAGAATTTCTCAGTGGCAGGACATTGCTGGGCAGCAGAGCTGCAGGGCTCCATCAGCTGCTGGAACTGGTGTCACTAAGGCTCCGGGGTTGCCTCTCCAGCCCCCTTTCCAGGCTGCCAGATCCAGCATCAGAAACCAGAGCAACTACCCCATGCTTGGTGCTCATGGGGCTGGGGGTGGCCTCTGCAAGAACAGCTCGTGGAGGAAGAGCTGGTGAGTGAGATGGGCTGAATCAGGGTGCACCTTGTCCTCCCTGAATTGCCATCCAGGCCAGCCCTAGTGGCAGAGGACCAGTGGCATCCTTGCTCTGCCACTAATTTTCTGTGTGGCCTTGGTTAAGTTCATTGTCCTCTCTGGTCTCTTTCAGTTTTAACATGAGAGGTCTGCCCAGCCCAGGAGTTGTAGGTGGGTGGGCATCTGACTCATCTAGAAGGTTTGTGACAACACAGATTCCTAGGTCACCTAATTTAGTGGGTTTGGGTGGGCCCTAAGGATTTGCTTGTGTAATGAGCCCCCAGGTAGATAGTGCTGCTGCTGTCCAGGGACCACCGTTTGAGAAGTGTCCTTTTTGACTTTGGCTCCATAGGACAAGGAGATTTCTCCACGCTCTCTCCCAGTGGTAATTTCCATCTGCTTTTCCTGGGGCTGGGTCATTTTAGAGGATCCACAGGCTGGGGTGGAATAAAAGACAAAGGAGCCTGAACACAGCCATTCCCTCCCGGATGGTGGGTAGGCAAGCCTCAGAATGGGTGGTTACCCAGGACTCCCGCCAGGAAGTTGGTTGGTTGGTCCTTGAGGGGATCAGTGAGGGGAAGGCTGGAGCCCTGGCCACAGTCCCTCTGGAGGACATTCTGGGTCCTTTCTCTTGGGAGTCCGTGCTCCTTCGGCACTGTAGCCACAGTGGGGAATGTTCTGGCTCAAGGATATATGAACTCACCACCCCGGCCTTTGCCCCTGCCCAGCAGTGCTGAGCCCGCACACCCCCTGGCACACTGCAGCACAGAGCCATGTGGGCTTAAAAGCCACCTTGGTGCAAACCCACTTTGTGTGAAGTGACTTAGAAAGAAGAGACTTGAGGGCTGGGGAGATGGCTCAGTCGGTAGAGTGCTTGCCTTGCAAGCACAAGGCCCTGGGTTCGATCCCCAGCACTGCAAAAAAAAAAAAAAAAAAAAAAAAAAAAAAAGGAAGTGACTTGAGCTCATGTACCCATTCCATTCTGGCATTCCTCTGCCCCTGCTTCCTGGGGCCGCCTCTCCTGAGCCAACTTGAGACGCACCTGCCCCTCCAAGCCACTTTCTCCCTCTCCACCCTGTAGACAGGTGCTTAGAGTTCAGAGAGGCTTGGGGACGTGAGCCAGACCATAGGAGGCTTGGCACTGCTGGACTCTGGAGGTACTTCCACCCACGGATGCCCTCCAGACACCAAGGGGGACCTCGTATGGTGCTTTGGGGTCTGGAGGAGGACAGGAAGGAGCCGTGGGGCTGCCCCAGCTCCCTGTCCTGTGTGGCATGGCTGAACTCTCAGCAGGACTTGGGGGCACTCTGACCCACCTCCTCCTGCTCCTCTCCTCCCGCAGAGAGCCAGATGCTGCCGACAGCTGGAGGGCTCGGCCTTCCTGGCACACAGTTCTGCCTGCACAGGGGGTGGGTTCATTTTAATAACTTCATTTCATCCTCATGCACACTCTGCTGCCTCATTCCCCCCTTTCTGCCTTCCCCGGTAACCAGGCTGTTCTTCTAGCTTGAATTCTTGCTAACAGACTTCCTTTAAAATCTTAATCCTTTGGAATAGGCCTCTGGTTCCTACTATTCTTGCCAGATACCTCCTGAGTCCTCGTGTCTTCATATGAGTAACAGGTCCACCCAACTTCTGAGGGCTAAGAAGGCAGCTACGTCTGTCCTTGCAGGCAACGTCTATGGCTTCCGCCACAGAGATGGACCCCAGCTGGGGTTCATAAAGTGCAGTGACCTCCCACCCTCGCCATTCCCACACTTACGGGAGAGTTGGTTCCTCTTGAAGGAGCCCATCTCCTTCCCATTGAGAAAGTCTGAGGCCCACCTTCACCCCATTCCTGTGGCCTCCCCCTAATTCCCTGAAGAGCAGTCTGAAATCTCCCTGGACTATTTGGTGACCATTCCTGTCCTGCTCCTGCATCCACTCAGTCTCCCCCATCAGAATGGAGCCCCTGAAGCAAACCTACCCGATTGGGGGCTCTTTGAAGACATAACTGTATCCCCCACCGTATCAAACGGAAGCACATGGAGCCCGGATCTGGGCCACCTTCATTAGATTGGGAAATTCCTGAGACCAGTATCTGTGCCTCCCTCGTCAGACTGAGCGCTCCCTGAGGGCAGGGTCCCTTCTTACTGAGGGTCCCTGGATGGAAGCCGTGCCTCCCTCATCAGGCTGGAGTCCCCCCTCTGATGCCCAGAACTGCACTATTGATGAAAGAGGGACCGCTCGCTCTTTTCTAAGCGACAGGACACCTGGACGCTGCCTCTGCCCTTCAGCTCTGCACGGAGGCACCGCCTGGGCCTCACCGTCCCCGTCTCCAGGGTGCACCTTCTCAGCAGTCTGCAGAGCCAGCAAGAAGGAACACGTGTCAGGTCAACTGGCAGTGATGCTGAGTTCTCCTCTTGATGGAGCTTAAGGCAAAAGCGAATGGGTGTCTGGTCCCCCCATTCTCCTTCCCTGAGATGAGCAAGCAGGAACTGAGTCACCCCCTCCCCATCCTTGGCAGGAATGCTGATGACCTTGCATGTGGCAGGCTCCCGCAGAGAGGCCTGTTGCTCAGAGGCACAGAGGTGGGTGGGTGGGTGGGGAAGCTGGGGGAAGGGACTTATGGGGGTGGAGTTAACTGAAGGCCATAGGATGACCAGGGATGGGGATCATCCAGTGGGTATGTGTCGGGGCATGAGGGAGACACAGTGAAATAGTCACTCTGCTCTGTGGGAAGTGATCCAATGTCATGGCTGGGAGTGGGAGACAGAAATGTTACTTCCGAAGACTCTCAGTCCTGTGGTGCTGCCAGGAGAACTGGGGGCTGGGGTGACAGGTGACAAGAGGCACCATCAGCCCCACCACGCAGAGGCAAGATGGGGTGGGGGCGGCACCTGCTGATTATGCCAAAGTCCTAGAGTAGTAGCTGATACCATCCCCAAGGCACAAATACCAGAGAAGACCTGACCTGGTGGTTTGGGGGCTGGTCCTGGTTCCACAGGGGTCCTTGTTTCCTGTTGGCCTGCTGAGCTCAAAGCTTGGCCCAATAATAAGTGGCACCAACGATGCCCAGTTCAAGGCCTCTCAGTGCATCATTCCAGGGCCACCTGGCTAGGTGGTCCCAAGGGACAAACCAGCAACATGGATGAAATCAATGAAAAGGCAACATGGATGTATAAGGTCCACGAAGCTCTGTCCAGGTTCTTGTCCAGGGCCTGTAATTTATTAGCTGAACAGTCTTGGACAAAAGACACAATCTCCTGGAGACTCCTTCTGTGAAAACTAAGGTTCTAACTACCTTGGAGCCCCGTTGGGAAAATAAAATAAAATGCTCATTGAATGCTATTTTCTCTCTTTGGTTTTGGAGATAAAGTTGTGTTGACTTCAGTTCCTGATAAAAATAGGTGAAAGGGTCCCAAGCTAGAGGTAGATAGAAGACCTGGGTTCCTGTCCTGTTCTGCCCTGTGACGTGCATAGCAGAGGCACTCACTCACCCCCTAGGATCTATTTCCCCTTTCCCCATATTAATGAGATCTTAGTTGTTAACTGGGCACATGGCTGAAATAACTACTACATTTCTCCACCTCCTTACACCTCGCTGCGGTCATGTGATTGAGATATGGCTATATGGCAAGTTCCAGAAATCTTAAGACAATCGGTGTACACTCTTTGCTTCTTCTTTATTCCACCTTCCACCCTGTTGCCTGAAATTCTGTGATTGTTAGCTCAAACTGCATCTTAGACTATGGGGACAAAAGTTACACCTTAGATGTAGCAGAGTAGTGAGTTGGAAGAAGTCTTGATCCCTGAAAACTTGTTTAATAGAAATTGTCAAAGCAGCCCTGCACAGCCTACCTTCAGCCTTCTGGGTAAGAGGAAAATCAAAATTCTTTTTTATTCGGCAGTACTAGAGATTGAACTCAGTGGTGTCTTACCAGCCAGTTACATCCCCAGTCCTTTTATTTTTTGAGACAGTGTCTTGTTAAGTTGCCCAGACTGACCTCAAACTTGAGGTTCTCTTTCTCAACTTCCTGAATAGCCAGGATTATCAGCTACCATGTCTAACTGAGAAAAATCAAACTTCTACTTTATTTAAGCCACTGTGTTTTGGGTCTCTGTCTCCACAGGTGTTAGTGCACTTTTTTCCTGTGGACCTCAGTTTCCTCATCTGTAGAACTGAGATAATTCCCACATATATTACAACACATCAAAGAGGTTTATAGACTCACAGGCAAAAGCGAATTTAGGAAAGCTCTGGTCCTCCCTGGCCCCCTACGTCATCTAGGGCACATGGCCTCCATTTTTGGAGGTAGAATAAGCTGCTACAGTTCTGGGAGACTCGGAGGGGCCCAGAGGATCCTCTACCCCTGTCTGAAGGGCCTCTAGGCCCCTAATTTAGCCCCCACATGTCTAAGTCCCCATCCACATTCTGATGTTGGTGACACACAATCCTCGTTAAGGGCCTGACTGATCCCAGCCAGATGGGATCCTAATTTAATTAAAACCCTTTAATTACCTGCAACAACACAGCTTTGGAAGTCCAAGGCAGGAGGGGGCTGCTGTGGGAGGGGAACCGTCCATGGGGCAGAGTGGCAGCTGCCCTTTCAGCACTCAGAGAGCCAGGCTCGGGAGGAGGTTCTCCCGCCCTGGTGGCCACAAACCGGACGGAGCAGCCCATGTGTCCTGGGCTCCTAGTCCGGTCTACAGGGTACAGCTAAGCACTGGGTGGAGGAAACCAGGCCCCTGGGAACAGAGCACCAGGCTCTTGGATCCAAAGCTGTCAGTCTTAGTTTTGAGCTGGGGCGAGATCAGCCAGCCTGTTTAAGGTCAGTTCCGCGGGCTCCTGAGTCCTTGGCACTCCCTGACCAGGCCACTCTGGATAAGAGCAGCCGCAGCTCTGGTTTCTCTTCAGTGGCCTGGCTCAAGAAACAGGGACACCTCCGTACCCACTAAAGAAAAGCCATGCCCCTTTCCTCAAGGGGTCATGATTCTGGGGAGAGAGGTGAAGGGGGTGACAGATGGATCATGTAGTTTTGGGGGGACTAGTAAGACCCCCTGTGGCACAGGGCCCCAACTGCCTCCTCCCTGTGCAGGCAGAAGGAGCCCCACCAGGCCAGAGCCTGCCAAGCCCTGGCAAGGACAGACTCAGAAATCCAGACTCGTGAGCTGGACTATTTTTAGGCCTTGTGGACATCATCCGTTAATACCCCTTCTGTTCTCCCTTAGTACTTATTCACTCAACAAATATTGTTTAATAAAACCTCTGAAAGTTCCAGCTGGTCTCCACTGGGCCAGGAGGTCCAGGGGAAGAGGTATTGGTTCACACTGGAGTCATCCCTGACAGAGAATATATGTACTATTGGGGTCGGTGTGACACCAGGGGCTGAAACTAAAGCAAGAGACCTAAGAGGAAGCAGTTTAGGGCAGGTGGGAACCATTAGGCCCTTCCCCACCTCCAGTTTCCCTTCCCAAGTTACTGCCCAGGAGCTTCTGTACTTTATGGAACAAGCCCTCCAAAACCTAGGCCTTGTGTACCTGCCTTCCTCTCCAAATGTTCCTGAACCCTGCTTCCTCTGTCACCCCCATCATCCGCACTCTCTAAAGAGCTGCTCCTACTCCGGAGTCAGGTTGCATCTACAATGCTGTACACCTGCCCACTTGGGGACTCTCGGAGCAGGAAATGTGGTTGTCCCCTCTTGACTAACCAGAAACTGGAAACGAGCTGTCCTCCCCATCAGTCTGTAGACTCCTGGCGGGAGGGGCTGTGAGCCCTGTCTGGTCGGTACTTCCTCTGGGGTGTAGTCAACAAGCTCCCTGGCACATCCAAGTCTGCACAGGAGGCCACCCTGCTACGCTTCATTGGATGTCACTCTGCCACATGATCACAGCCTTCATCCCACCAGTGGGAGAGGAAGTGGCAACAGGAAGATGAGCTGCCACGCCACACCGTTAACACTCCCGCATTCCCAGGCCCTCCAGGAAGGGTGCAGGCAGAAGAGGAGATGGCAGCATGTCATTGCTGGCGCTTGCTCCCCCACTAGTGTAGGCTGTCTTCTCTAGAAAGGTCTTTGGAGACCTTGGTGAGCTCCTGAGCACAGAGTAGGGCAGGATCTTGCCCAGGACCATTCAGTGGAAGAAAAACCCACAGCCTCTGGGCCTCTAATCTGGTAACCTCTCTTTCCATTAAACCAGGGGTCTTTACCCCAGATCCCTTCATGGTTTGGGGGAGAATGACTTACTGGGTCTTATGGAGCCTGGGCCCCCCTCACATGAGGGCCAAGCAGGGACATGCCAGGATATTTGAAGAGGTCTGGGTTTGAATCTTCCTTACTTAATCCAGTCCTCTTACCTCCCTGGACCCTGGGTGACAATTCTTCCCCTACCTGCCACATGGTTACAGAGAGGGACAGATTGGTGCTGTTCATGGTGAGTACCATGTCAGTGCCGGGTTATTGCCACCTGGCTCCCCGAGTCCCTGGGATCATATTGGCAGGCCTGGGAGGGCCAGTCTGTGTTAGGGTCTCAGTCTTCTCAGGGAAGGTCGTGCAGAGCAGCAGCTGAGAGAATGGAGGCCTCAATTCAAATCCTTGCTCTGCCACTTCCTAATTATAGATGTTGGGCAAGTTGCCAAACACCTTTGTGCCCCAACTTTTTCATCTGTAAAGTGGGAATGCTCTTTACCTCTCAGAGGCTTGCCATGAGTTGGAACAAGTAAGGCAGCTGGCACTGTGTTTGGCACAGAGGGAGCGCTCCTGGCACAGCCGCTTGGATCACAACCCCACACCCCACCCCTGATCCTGGCCACACCAGGAAGAGTGGCCAGGCACTCTGTCATTCCTTGCTGCAGGAAGAATGTATGAGGGATGGGGGAGGGGGAACCTAGTGAAGGCCAGAAGTCTATCATGTTTACAAAAGGTGACACACGAAAAGGAATCTTCTGTGTTTTCTCTTATTTTGGATAAGGGAGGGACACTTGTTGCATTCCTACTGCTTTGGGTCCAGAATCCCATTTTGCAGGACTTCCAGAAGCCCTTCCTGTGCACCGACAGGTTTCCTCTGTGCACTGCCCACGGACATCTACTCATAAACATGCATGAGCTTCAGAAGCAGAGTTCAACAGCCATAGAGCAGTCGGCCAAGCAGTGGCCAGGCCTGGGGCACCCTCCTGCCCGCCAGCCATGCTCTATTCAGGCCCGCTCTTGTCCTCTCCTTGCCCATCACCATCACCTCCATACACCCACTGATGAATTTCTTGTCAGCCTGGATGGCTCCAGAGCCCCTTGTGGTTCCCCTCTGTGGGTAGGTGTGTGAAATGTGTCCCTGTCTTGAGCTGCACCCCTGATGGCAAGGATCATGTCCATTTTGCCACATGATGAGTTCCCTGAGGACAGGCCTTGTGTGCCCTGCTCCTCGCACTCTCTGACAAGGGCCGTGTGTATGGGGTACACACTCAGGGTCCCGTCAGTGAGTCTTGACCCAGAAGCTCAGTCACTACATGAAATCTCCCAAGAGACAGGGAGAGACACGGTTTGAGAGGCAGCCACATTTCCACACTGCTTCTGCAGTACCTGAGAGCAATTTGGCTTGGGGGAATCCCAAGTAGGGGGTAGATGGGGGTCCACAAGTGTGGAAAGGCATGTCACTGCCCCATTCACCAGTCCTGGCAGCTCCCTGGCTGGGATGGGGGCTGCTGCCGCTCAGCCAGGCTCTGCCATCTGCCACATCTCCGCGGAGATGAGAACGGGAGGGTTTTTTTTTTTTTTTTTTTTTTTTTTTTTTAATGCGGCAGGATCAGGCTCAAGATGTCACTCTAGTGAGCGGGACTGAAGATGGAGAGAGAAATGTCTAGGAAAACAGGGAAGAAATAAATGAAAGCTCCTATGCTCCAGAAGAGGGGAGGAACAGCAGGCAGAAAAGAAAGGCAAAAAGAAGCAAAAGAAGAAAGCCCATGTCGAGGAGAAAGGCACGATTCAGCAGACGGATCCATCCTTCCCCAGCCAAGCACCAGAGCCCAAGAAACGGCTCCGGTGCCGTCGCTCTTCTCCAACCCTTATTCCCAAACCTAGAAGGCGAAGTGACTCCGGCTGCCTAATCTCAACTTCTGGAGAGAATCATAGTGATGACAGTGAGGATCAAAAATGAAGAATGAAAGAGGGATTTCCAGGTGCCCGAAAGACTTGGCATGGTCTTTTTCTAGGACCTCAGTGGGCTCGTTGCCACGCAGTGAGAAGCAGGAGCCTGGCAGGACATCAGACCAGCCAGTCTCCTCAGGATGCAGCCTGCTGCAGAAGATCCCCATAGGCCTCACGGTGCCCATTTCAGTGCCTCATCAAAGACTTACATTTCAATCCAAGAAATTCCAAAAGGAAATGGACTCAAAAGGCCATGTAAGGCTTAGGTTAGAAACAGTAATCATCACATAGCAATTCCAGCTTGCCTTTTTGGAACCTTTATCCAATAACAGGCACACACTAAGAACATGACATATATTTCCTCATTAACTCCCCCTAAGGACCCTGTGCAATATGCCCATTTTACAGATGAGAAAGCAAAGGCTTACCCAGGCCAGTACTCTGGCCAGGGTTGTGAGTGGCCTGGGAGGTGACAGCCAGGTTACCAGACACCAAGTGCTGTGCTCCCTGCACACTAGCCTGCTGGCCTCTCAGCACTGCCTAGGTGCATCTTGCCCTTTCCCAGGAGTCCTCTCTATTGACCTCATTTCTACTGAACACTAGAAAACATCCAAGCCACCAGGTGAAAACTTGCTCACCTTCCCATTATGAGACAAGCCCACTTGTTTCTGCAGGACCCTCCTCATGCAGAGAGAAGTTGGGCCTCTCCTTACCTGCGCCTCTTCCTCTTCTGCCAGCACTGGGAGCCTCACAGTACAGATTGTCCTCTCTCTACTACACCTTCTTTCTACTGGAAGTGGGCTTCAACCACTTCCTCACTGGTGGGTACTTCCCATCAGCTTTAAGCATGCTGGTGTCCCTTTCATCCTATAGACAAACAGAACACTGTCCCACCTTTATTCCTTTGCTTCCTCCAGTTGCTTTGTCCTTCCCTGCCCAGCCAGACTCAGAAGACTTGCCTTTACTACTCCAGTTCCTCACCTTCTACCCACTCCTCACCTCACCCCAGTTGGGGCCCTGTTATGGTTTGGATCTCAAATGTCCCTCAAAGTCTCATGTGTTGAAGGTTTGATCCCCAATGCAGCAACGTGCAGAGGTGGGGCTCTTGGGAAGTGATTGATCACGAGTGCTCTGACATTATCGGTGGATTAATCATCAAGAGCTGAGTGGACTGCTGAGAGGCGGTGGAAACCTTGGGCAGGTGGGGCATGGTTGAAGGAAGTAGGTCATTGAGGTCATGCCTGGGGGACTCTATCTTGTCTGTGGCCCCTTCCTGTCTCTCTCTCTCTACTTGCCTGCCATGAACTGAGCAGCTTTCCCCCCACATCCCCTTCCCCCATGATGTTCGGTCTCATCTCAGGCCCAGAGTAATGGAACTGGCCAGCCACAGACTGAAAGCTCTGAAACTGTGATCCAAAATAAAAAATCTCCTCCTCTAAGTTGTTTTTCTTAGGTGTTTTTGTCATAGCAATAAAAAAGTTGACAGACACAGGCCCCTTCCTCAAATGGTCTTGGCTAGGATTCTAACGGGCATTTTACATTCTTTCTTTTGTTGACATTTTAAACTTTTTCTTCTTGGTTCTCTTGACTTTGTTTCCTTCCTATAGCTCTCTGGCCACCACTTCTCCTTTACCAACAATAGTGTGTGTGTGTGTGCATGTGAGCGCGTGGTGGGGGCTGGGAGTCAAACTCAAAAGCCTTTGATATGCTAAGGACATGCTCTACCATTGAGCTACATCCACAGCTCTTACGAGCCTTTAAATATAAGAATTCCTTAAGTTCTAGTCCTGGGTCCCCTTCTCTCCTCATTTTCCTCCTTGGTTACCCAACAAATCCCAGGACTTTGATGGCACCTATAACCCAGCATCCTCTGGATCATCTCTCCAGTCCCAACCTATTCTCTGAACTCTAGGCTCATAAATTCAACAATCCTTGTGGTATTCTTCATTTGTTCTCAAGGAATCTCATAATCAAGTAAAATAAAATTAATGGTCTGACTTCGCCCAAGTGTCTTCCTTCCCATTGCTCTCTATTCTGGTGAATCCATCTGACCACATATGCCCAGAAACCTTTTTGTTCTTACTCTATCCAAACCATCATGGAGTTCTGCCACATTTGCCCCTAAACGTCGCTCAATTCCACCTACTTTTCTCCAGCTCTTCCACCTCCTTTCTTCCAGTTCCAGTATCTCCGGCCTTCATCCGCCCCGCAAGGCCAACATTAGCTTTCCTTAAACTCCAGCCAGAGAACTTATTAAAATGCCGATCTTGTCATCCCTGCCTACCTAAAACTCCTCAGTGGGTTTCCCATTGCTCTTAGTACCAGAACCCCTAAAATGTGACCTAGGAAGGGCCTGTACATCTTGCTTCTAACTTGCTCTCCATACTCCAGCCTCCCAGCCTCCCCTGCCTCAGGATTTTGTGCATGCAATTTCCTCTGTGTGGAATTGGCCTCCCCCAGCTTTCTCAAGAGGGCAGCTTCTCCTCTGTCAGCACCCAATTCCAAAGCTGCTTTCTTAGGAAAACCTTTCTGGATGCCCAGACTCACGTGGTGCCCTGTGCATTTCCTTCAGAGGACTGGCCACAGTTTAACAGCATGTATTTGTGGGATTATTAAGGACACTCTCCACTGGACAGTAAACTTCTATGAGGGGTGGAAGTCATGAGTGTTTCTAACTGCATAGACCTAGAAACCACCACAGTTCTTGGCACGCTGTGTATTGAATGTATAAATAAGCTACTAGTGAAGAAAACAAAAAGGCTGTAAAAATTCTCAAGCGGCCAACTCTAGGCAGAATTCTTCACCTTGTGTGGTAGTAGAGGACCCTGGGGATGATTACCCTTTGGCATGCTGGCCAAAGCCTGATGCTCCTTTCTTTCTTTTCTAAAAATCTTGCTCAGAGACAATGGGGCCATGAAGGATGCGCTGGAGACCACATCCCTCGAATGACTGCAGATTACATAGGATAACTTGTCAGTGGTGAGGCCTGTTTTTCATTAGTGGTCCAATAAAACACATACACTGACAAGAGGCAGAAATAAAAATGTGTTAATTTACACAGAGATTAAAATGTGTAATGACTATTGGTTCATGTGTTAATGTCAGTGTATCTACAGACAAACATAAAGACAGTATTTCATTTTGTTATTAAACTACACAACTGTATTTTAAAGTGTGTGGGGTAACAGGACATAGGCACAGAGATGTCACAATTTGAAACCACACCTGTGGTGTGATGGAGCTGGTTCACACTGATTCTCTATAGCCAATCACTAAATTTTCAAGAATTTTGTGTGCTGCTTGGAAAGCAGCCATTATTAATTAAATTATATTACCATATGACTAATAAAGGTAATAAATATTCAAAAATAATCTCTTCCTAATTTAGTTTACATTTTACTATTATCTCTGCTCACGAGGCAACTTGCATCCACTGCATCTGTATACTTGAGATACTAGATACACTGTGCATATCTCTCAACTCCTGTTCAGTAAAGTCACGTTGATGATTTGAAATCAGCCATGATGGGATTATTTACACCACAGGAACTGGCAAAAGCTACCAAACAGGGCTTCCATATTTGAGAACCAAATGTTATACCTTTAACAGATATCACTGAATGAGACCACTTATGGATCTTACATCTTACAAGATGGATAGGTTAAAGAAGTACAGAAACGTGTCTTTAGGAAACCATTTTCAAAATAGAGGAGGGGTTGAAGTTGACTGTTTTCTTTCTCATGACTTTATAGTCATGTTTATATAATCATTCTATAAACATGAATTTGTAGTCTTGCTACATTATAAATGTTATTAAAGTGTGTATAATTTGTAGAATAACCTGTATGCCATTATTGCTAGACAATAACGAATGTATTGACTGACTAGAGAGATAAATTCTTATAAGTTGGAGAGGTTCCCTTGATCGCTCCCTGCCAAATTTTTAAGTTTTCACTCCATTTGTTTGCTTTCCTCCTCCTTCTTGTCTTCTCCCCATACCATTTGACTGAAACTACTCTGAAGTAACCAACGACTGGGCACTGCCACTGCCAAGTTTAACAGTGTCTTCCCAGCTGTCAGTTCTGTGGCCTCTCTGGTTTGTTTCTGCCTTGTCCATGAGTTAGTAGAGCAGAAATCCTATCCTCTGTCCTAGGTTCAGTCTTGCACAAAGTCTGGGGTCTCCTAAGTACTCTGCAATTGTTTGCTCAGTCAGTGGCCTAAGTTTTAATCTCTGTGACCTTGAGTATGTCACCCCACTTCCTTGGGTATGTTTACATGAAGAGGAGGTGAACCCAATGAGGTTCCTCCTCCTTCAGTTTGTGAAGAGCTCACCTTTAAGGGTCTTGAGAGGTTAAACCTCTCCCCATTTCAACTGAGCACTACAAGTGTACAAGTCTTCAGGTCAATGCCAGGAAAACTCTTGGATTTTCACCTTCTCTTTGCTCCCTGGGCCTAAGCCCAACAGCAATTCCTTTGCCTTCTGTTATTCCTTGGCTCTGGGCCAAGTTAAGTGACCTTGAGGAAGTCACAGCACCACCTCCCCAAGCCACACAAACTGGAATGAATGGAAGCTGTGCAAGACAAGCCCTCAAGGGTTCAGAACACCTGTGACATCTGTCAACTGCAGGGACTGATGATACATTCCCATACTGGAGTCACATGAAGATATTTTATCTTATGTTTTTCCCCTAGAGTTGATCCACTTCAATTCCTTAATCATTTCTGTTGCTTGTATTGAATTCCCTCAAGTCTAAATTTCTTTTTTTCTCAGAGCTGCAGAAATCAGTACCAAACAGTATTCCAGATGTCACTTCCTACTCTAGCATTACGGGATTTACAGAGGGGGCGCGATCATCTTGCTAATGGCTTGGCAGCGGCATAGAGATCCCATCAGTCAACAGCATTCAAGTTTCTGTTCTCGTCTGGAGGTCAGAGCTTCTGATTCTCCCAGCTCATTATCCCAAAGACTGATTGTCCTACATCTGCTTTCTTGCTTACTGTCTCCACGAGGTGTCCACCTACTGGGTCAAAGGATCCACTGTGGTGCAGTCACCTCTGAAATTAAAAGGGAAAAGCACATCTACCTTGCACACACACGTACACAAAGAGCAGCCCAATGCCACTCACCTGAATGTTAGATTAGTCAGCAAGCCATCAGAAATGAATCTAAATGATGGAGGGCAGAGTTCAGAGAAAAGTCATGAGACAAAGGAAACACACAGGGCCCAAGCTGATTAAAAAGATAATTAGTTGTGGAAAATAAGGTTGGGCTCTAGCCAAGAATTTGTCTTTGACAAAGATAGATAAACCAAAGGATCCAATGCAGTCATGTTGGGGGAATTCAGTTGTTCTTTTATAGGAGTTGAAGGGCCAGAAGAAAGCAACAGTCAGTTTCAAAGTGCAGTTCCACTCCCCCTCTGTTTGTTGTTCTGCTCATAAACATACAAGCTGTTTCATTTCATTTGCACAGGCTCATACAATATGGAGATCCCATAACTGGTTTAAGCTATATTTAAAAAGGAAAGCACAGAGTGGTCAAGTCAGAGATCTGGTCTAAGAAAGGATCTTCATGTCCCTGGCTGGAATTATAAAATAAAAAGCAGCAGCAGCAGCAGCAGCAGCAGTTCTTTAAAAGCTAGATCAGCAGCCTTACAGTGAAAAGGAAAAGGGGGGCATCTTTTACCCAAACTGTCAAAACCTATAAAGGCACTTGAACCGCCTAATCACAACACAGAAAAGTTTAATGTCTACATAGGGAATGGGAAAAGTTTTGCCATGGATGGCCAGATATATAGGGGAACTGATAATAAGGAAGGAGGGGAGATGGGGGTGATGCCAGATACGCTTATTTGGACTAAAAAATGCAACTCCAAAGGTTCTGTGAAACTACTTGCCTGAAATACTGTTTTGATAAATAAGCCATATCCTTGTGGAATTGAAATCTCCAACTGTTCCACTGGCACGGACATCTCTGCAGTGACAGCACATGCCCCAGATTGTGGAGTTAACTTGAATTAAATTTCAGATGTGGGGGAGGTAAGGGAAGGGGTGGTGGCAGTGGGAGGTTTATGAACAGTATGCTGGGACTCTTATGTTGTCGTAACCAGATGGCTTCAACTGTATCATTTAAAACAAAAACAAACATGTCCAGAAATAATATCATGGCAGAAGCACTGCAGTTTCACCTGGCCTGAAATACTCATAGCTTTGTACCCATAGTAGAGTCCACAATGGAAATTCCATAAATATCCAAAGTCCCAGAAGAGAACTTCATCCTTCCAGAAGCTAGATGCCAGGACTGTTACCCTCAGGAGGGCACATTCCCTGAACTCACCAGTCCCCAACCCAGAGCTTTCTGTGAGTGAAGAGAAAGAAATCTGGTTTGACCTCCTGGAATCTCTGAAGAACAGGCCAGTAGAGGCACCTTTCCAAAGCTTTGTTCTTGCTATTCCCAGAGGAAGCGAGCTTTACTTCCAATTTTGTACCTAACATTCCAGAAATGGAACTTCCTGCAGTTCATTACGTAATCTTCAGGATATGACATTAGAAGATCTGGCACTCAATAGTTGTGTGACCTTAGGCATGTTCCTTCTCTGGGTTTCACCTTCTTCCAGCTATAGAATGGGAAGATGTGATCTATCACCTGTCCAACCAAACTCATCAAGTGGTTGGGAAGTTTAAATGAGACACTATAGATGAAGACTAGCTGAGAACTGAGAAATGCAGAGAGCAAGTGCAGTTATCAGAGAGACAATACAGGTAGAAGAGACTTTGCATCTGCCCTGATCTCAGGGTCTGTGTGCTGATCTGGAAAGCAGGGCTGAAGAGGCACAGGATAACAGTCAGTACACAGGGAACTTGGCATTTCCTTATACAGGTAACACTAAGGAGGAACCCAGGAAGTGCAATGGAGTGCTTTCTAATAAACAAATTCTGCCCTTGATTATATAGATAATAGAACAAAACTGTTCCTTTTGGGGTTGGTAGGATAAATAAAAAGTGGAAAATCTGCAAAGGCTAAAGGTTCACTGAAAGAAAATGGAAAGTGAAATAGGTTGAAGTTCCACTGAAACTTAAAAAAAAAAAAAAAAGGTTGGAAAAATAGCCAATTCATTTTCTAGTGTATCCTGCGTGTCCTAACAGTGCTATGAAGCAGGCTAACAGGGAACCCTAGAATATTCTTGTAAGCACACTGGAGTTAAGATGATAATTTTTCTGGAAACACATAAAGTCAATGATAGGACCAGTCAGAGACAATCATTTCCCTTTATTTAATCTCCACATTTGTGTCCCCTGGATCTGTTAATATTTAGTTAGGAGAAAGGAGATTGGGGATTAGCTCTTAAAACATACAGGATGCAGAAAAGCCCAGTACAATTACTTGCCTTGGCAGAGGTAGGGGCCTGGTCCCTCGTTAGAATGTGGACTGTCAGATACTCAAGGAGGACAAAAGACTGGCAGATGCTGATAGCTCACAAAGGAAACTTGAGATTATGAAAAATAAATAAATCCCTCAAGCTTATTAGACATTTCAAACATAATCCCTGAAAGATGAAGGATCAAACTAGGCCTTCAAAATCCCTTAAGCAAGGAACTCAGACTCAAGAGACAAGCCAGGTGAGTGAAACAAAAGACCAGAGATACCACACAGTACAAAATAGTAATTATTTATATTTTCAAAAAGAAAAAAATTAACATTTGGAAGTTCTCCCCTGTAGGAAGAGGGCTAAGAAGGAGGAACAGGACTGGCTCCTATGCAGGTGGCAAGTCAGGTACGAACAGCTGAGCAATCTGTGCTGGGACTTTTTTCACACAGCATTAATAATAAAATTTCCTTTTTTCTTCTCTTCTTTTTGTTGTTTTCATTTAGTGTGTTTTCTGTTTTCTTGGGTTTTTTTTTTTTTTTTTTTTTTTTTTTTGGTTTTTGTTTTTGTTTTTTAGAAAAAAGGGAGGGGAGTGGGAAGAGAAATAAAATCAGAGAAAAATGCCAAAAAACATTTTCCACAATATCTAAAAACAGAGAACCATAGTTCTTGTCAAGACAGCATGAATTCTGGATGAATTATTTTTTCCAGTTTTCAACACCAATAAAGATTTTTGCAAAAGCCACTATCATCAGAACACTTATCTTCCAGATCAAATAACCTCTTCCCCTTTTGCCTTGGTTTGTCACTTTCATAAGAGGATAAAAGGATGTATTCTGTTCTTGCAAACAATAAGTGCTAACGAGAGAGCTCTTCTGATACTTGTATGGTGGTCAGGAGTTTTCACAAACATCCAAGCTTCAGCACAGTTGAAAGGACTAAAATTTGTTTCTCTCAACATAAATACTATTAGAATTCACAAACTGATTTTTGAAAAATTCTGCAAAAACTCTTCTTTTCTTTTCCCTTCTCTTAAAACTAAATGTCCTTTTTTTATTTTCTTTTTTCTTTTTTTCCTTTTTCCTTTTTGCTCCAGGCACCTGACAATTGTTCTGCTCAGTCAGATGCAGGCAGGTTTCTCCGAAGTACCACGACTGAGATGTGCTCAGGGCCAGCACCTAAACTGAATCCCAGAGTCAGACTTGGCCAGGCCAAAGGGAACACGGTGACACAGCAACAGGGTTTTCATTAGGTTGAGTAGCCCCAAGTCCTGGGCCCTTCCCTCCCCCCAGCTTCCCCAAGTTTTTAGTGCTGTTTCAAAAGTCTGGGGCCATGATGCAGTCTTTTCCCCACAACAGAGCAAAGCTCCATAGATTGCGCTGTCTACCTGGTGGTCAGTGGCAGCAATAGGGGCTGCTGCTTCTGGAAAATCCGGAGTCTTGCAACAGGCAGGATCTTAGGATTGCTTCAGGCGTTTGCGGGGGGGCCCCAGGAAAGGGCACTGTGCTGAAGCCAGAGAGCGATATGCTTCAGCCACCAAGTGGGGATGTGACACAACCATTGACTTCCATCCAGAGGTCTCCAAGACATCCGAAGCATGACTAAGAGAAATGTGGAGAGAGGGATTATCAAAGGGAGTGAGCACAAGTCGGATGAACAGCCACCTAGACCGCCTAATTTTCTGATGTTTGGTGTAAAGGGTGTTAATGAAAGAACCCTTAAAATACAAAAGACTTTGAGCCACTGTACTCTCAAGGACAAAAAACGAAATGTTCCTCAGCCTCCTCTCAACATTGTCCATGTTTTTTACATTCATTAATGATGTTAATAAGGAGAGAAGCAGGGTTGCCTCAGTCAGACAGCTCTGAGCTTCCACCTGGCTGATCTGTAACCATAGGGCACATCATAGTCTGGGGCCTATATAGTTGTCAAAAAAGAGGGAATAATAATTCACTTTTTATTCAATGGCTGAATTAATTTCTAAAAAACACCTTGTAAGAATCCAGTGTACAGGGAGCACTCAATAGTACTAACATTTATTGGTTTCCTCCCTCCTTCTTCTTCTGTCTCAATTGGTAACTCCTTAGAAATAATCTTATGTCAGGTTTGGTGGAGCAGGCCTGTAATTCCAGAGACTCGAGAGACTGAGGCAGGAAGATCTTGAGTTCAAAACTAGCCTCAGGAGCTGGGGTTGTGGCTCAGCACTAGAGTGCTCACCTAGCATGTGTGAGGCACTGGGTTGGATCCTTAGCATCATATACAAATGAATTTTTAAAATAAAGCTATTCTGTCCACCTAAAAAAATACTGAAAAACAACAACAACAAAAAAGAACAAAAACAACAACAACAAAAAACAACAACCAACCTCAGCAACTCAGCAAGACCCTGTCTTTAAATGAAATACAAAAATGGGCTGGGGATGTGGCTTGGTAATTAAGTGCCCCTGGGTTCAATACCCAGTAAAAAAAAAAAAAAAAAAAAAAATTACAACTATACTTAGAGGGCCTTACTTCCTTTCTTTGGACATTTTTTGGTTTTTAAATATTGTTTGCTCATTTACCTGGAATGTCTCTGACCTGTCCCACCCCAGAGCTGCTGTTTTTAGGGCCTCCCCACCCCAACTTTTGCTTTCAATCAGGCAAGGGAATAGAATTTTCCCTTCTGAGAAGATGGGCTGTAGTCACCACTCCTTGTGGCCCCTTCAAAGTTTTTCAAAAAGCATTAGGGCCAGGTCATCTGTAACTTAGGATGAAAAAACATATCTAGTTGAATGTTTCTCCCAATAGAATATTTAAGTCTGAGCTCCCAATCATTCCTTCTCTTTTCCCCATTCTACAACAGACAGATACATTTTACTAACTCATAAAAAACATGCTTCTATTCTCCCAGAAATCTGTCTTTATTAAGTCAGTGAAGGTGAAGTAAAGATGCTATTGTCTGGGGGTACACAGATTTTTCAGGACAGCAAACTATCATTTTCATCAATTCCAATCACTATTTGAAAGTAAAACATACTTAACTCACCAATCCATGAAAACAAACCATTTTCCATATTGTCAAGCTGAAGGAAAAGATGAGAACTCTACACTTACTACCAAAAGGTTAACGAAGCTACTTGCCTGTTTTACTCACTAATTCAAAGTCTTTCTCATTTCTTTAGCTATCCCAATTATTCTGAAAGAGAAACTTTGAAGATGCCAACTCACTAGTTGATGAAATCCACTGCCTGAGTTTTCAACTGATCTGCGCTGTGGAGGTCAGCCAGGATGAGAATTTCTGCGGCATTCTCCACGGAGAGGTTACTGCAGAGGGCATCCTCACACATGACCTTTAAACGCTCCAGGGCATACTGTAAAACACAAGCACTGCTGTCGTCAGAGCAGTAATAGCTCTGGGCTGACTGCTACTGAAGTTGTTTTCTTTAGCAGTACTGCCGTATAACCAGAAACCTGAACAGAATTACATACAGCATGAAAAGCTACAACTGCAATTATAAAATGACCATACTCTAAAGGTTAGTTGTTTAAGCTAAGACAGTTAAAATAACTTGGGCAGCTGCCATTCAAATTTTAAAGTCTACCTATTAGAAAAAAAAAAAAAAAAAAAAAAAAAAAAAAAGGCAATGGCAATGACAGAATCCTTAAGTTACTGTATCTGTTGACTATGACTAAAGTCTTTCTTCACCCATTGCCACCTACCCTTACAATTAATGTTGTAAGCCAACAGGAGCATTAAGCTTTCCGCAATCCTTTTATTTAGAGCTGACTAGGGTGAAGCACAGTCCTTTCTACTTAAGCATTGTCACTACCCCAGCAGGATCTCCTAACTGGCCCATCAGGAAGTGAAAAAGAGCCCTGTGGTGACTTTCACCAGCATCTCTGCCACTAGCTGTTCCTGAATGAGGGTCATCCAAGGGACTTCTTTTCAATAGGAAAGGATAAACGAAATCCCATTTTATTGGGGTTGAGGTTAAGATTCTCAGGTAAAAGAACAAAGCAGCAGAGACCCTGGATCCAGTTTCAGTTTAAAAATTTCTTGTCTTCTAAGTAAAGGGCATATATGTTCTGGAAATGGAAGGTCTAGGTTAATGCTGGGGCACATCTGATCTAGCTGACTGGGTTGGATGCAACTCTACTACTTGCTCTCTAATATGAGATTATGAACTTACTAAGGAACTTCAGGGAAACAAAAGAGGAAAGAAATAAAAGGCGGCACAAAATAAAATATCATTAATCAGTTCACAGGAGAATAGTTTGCTTTGAGGCTATCCAGTCTCCTTATGGGTCCCATCTTGAGGGCCTTAGAACTCAATGACATGATGCCCCTCCAGGCTGAATCATGGCAATCAAATCAGGACAATTTTATTGTTATGAATTCTGGGTGAGGAGGCATATCTGCTGGCACTCTGATCTCCTGCAGCAAGAAGAGTTTTATTGGTTTTGGTGCAACTTTAATTTTTTACATTTGAGTAACTGAAAAACAGTTTCCATGGAAAATGGGAATGACACTAGACAAGCAAGAAATGAGGTTGCTGTTTTTGTTTTAAAAGGCTGGAAAAGGTTGAGTAAACGTTCAATCTTTTACAGTACTGCACAGACTATTCCTCTTATCCTTTCTAATACATTCTTTTAAAAGGACTTTCACTGTGAATAGCTCTGATCCCTACTGCATAATTAGACAAAAGTAGCCATTCTTGTCCCTTGGGGGACAAAGTTTTTTTTCTTAATTATGCTTCTGAAAAACCTACCTAATGGCAGTACTTACCCGGGAGATTGAAATTGTGTCTCCCAGGCCTGGCCAACGTATTTTGTTTTGTTTTTGGTCTAATTACACATGTCCCCAGGAGACTGGAAATGCTCAGAAGAAGCTGTTTCAACCTCTTGGGTAAATTCTAGATGTTTAGATCCTTCCATGAAAGATTTCTTACTCTGCTTTCCTCAAACTCATGGGGAGGTGTAAAGGTAAAAATATTTTCAAATAGGATTGGAGCACAGACCATCTTAGCAAGAAATTCTGAATGGAATTTGAAAATACACCCTTCAGTTATTTCTCATTCATAAATTTAAATCACTGCTGTGATTCAACTGCTTTTTCTTTTAAAAATATGTTGTCTTGGAAATACCATCCTTGGCAGGGAAATTCAGGCTGATGTCCCCGTCCTGTGTGCTTACAGTAAGCAGCCAGTAGGGTCTTTGGCTGAGGAACAAGAACCAAAACCTAGGGGTACAGGAGTTTAACCTTGATTCTAAAGGATGTACAACTGTGAGCCTCAGTATTTCTGTCTAAAAAGTGGGCCTTGAAATACTACTCATCCTTAATGGGATCTAGAAGATGAGGGGAATAAATACCTGATATATGTAAGCACAAGTGACTACTTCGCTGAAAATCAGAGCTCACACAAGGTAGATCTACATAAACTTTATGAAAAACAGATATTGGGCTGTGTCTTCTACCTTTCCAGAGCTGGCAGTGAATATTTTCTTGCTGTCTCTATTGAAAGCAAGTTTCCCCTGGTCCTAACAGGAATATTTGAAGGGTTTGAAGTTTTCACATTGCTAATTGTACTAATACAAGTCTTGAAAGGTGATAAGAAGGATACAGTTATTATTCCAATCTTTTATCGGGAGCACTGATTGGATCCACATGCCTCATCTTCTGTAAACATTCCAAAAAGCTGATTGATAAAGAGGAAAACCTCCACAGGAACCCAGGCACCTTCCTTTGTCCTCAGGTGTAAAGGGATATATGAGAAGACTATCTCCCTCAGCGAATCCTGGGAAGGCTCTTGGACCCTTCAGCTGGCACCCACTTCTCCCCCAGATGGGTGCTGTAGAATCATAGCAGGAAGAGGGGCGCTTCCAGCAGAACGCCTTTCTCAGAGGGTCCACTGTTGGGGGTTAGAAGCCTTTTAAACTCCCCTCATATCAACCACCCCTGCCCCCTACACAAGAGAAGCTTCCACAGGGCAAATTCTGATCCTTCTGCTCTGCCCCAGAGGTAGCATTTCCACAGTATCCAGGACCTGGGCAGGCAGGCCACTGAGCTCCATCTGATGTGCGTACTCAAAGAAAATCAGTTCCCTGGTATGAGTTTTAGGGACCATTAATCCTCAGAGGTGATCCCTGAGACAGGGCTAACTAAACTGAAGAAATGCTAGCTATCGTATTCCCTTTCAGAAAATTTGCAGTGCACACTAACATGTCAAAGGTTCTGAGAAATCCTGCAGCAAAATGGAAACTATTTGATTTGGATAAATTCAGTATCTCTTTTGTCCCAAAACGCTATTAACTGTCTTATAATTTTGAAGAACTATGGTATATTTCAATAGCTACTTAGCTAAAGCTGAAAATGCTAGACAGTGAAAGACTATTCTCTTATTGACAAAGTTTAAACAACTTAATGAATTTTAAAACATCTTGCAAATTATAAAGCACAATTCAAGTGTTAGTATGAAACATTACTCTCACTGTGGTTAAATTGGAGATGGGGAAAAGAAGAGAGGTAAATCTCCAACCTATCCTTCTTTTCTGTAGGCTGGGGTGACCCTACAGTTCACCAATCAAAGCAGTACACTTTTGAGAACAAAACAGACTCTATTAATTGCCTTGGAGCAACATATATAAACCAGATTGTCCTGGCTAAAACTAGGATACATGCCTATTTTACCCACAATGCAATATAGAAGCCTATTTACAGAACTCAACAGGTCACAATAATTCCTAAGTCCTACGGTCATTTTTCTATTCTTATCTCACCTTGTCAGCAGCTGCCAGCAAATCATCAGCCATTTTATCAAGATTTGGAGCCTTCCCCGTGTAAATGAAGCACATCATCTCCTTAAAAACTTCAGGCTCCACATCATTGATTTCAACCCGATTCTATGCCAGAAAAACAGAAAATGAGAAACACTCCAACGGAAAAATTTCCTAAACTATTTTCATGATTTTAAGCTCTACTGAGGAAAGAATCTTGTATCACTTTAAACCTGACATGAATAGAAAAGTCTCCCTGTCCTAAGGATTTTAATAGTTTTTTTTTTCTTCCATCATGTGTACCAACCAACTTTGCTTTCTTAAATAGCAAAGCAACTATATCTTTGACTTGCCATCTTGATTTTACTGAGTTTTATAAGTAGAAACACATGCCTCACCCAAAACTGTTTATATAATCTGCCTGGGGATAATGAGTCCACTTTACTTGGAGTACTAACAGACCACCTCACTCTGCTCTCAGAAGGGGTCTGTTCAGGGAGTTGTTCCATTTTAATAACATAGTAAGAAAAAAAAAATAGGAAAATAAATCACTTGGATAAGACACTTCTCCATTCGGTTACTTACCTTTTTGCTCTCCTCCATTTCATGTTCAAACATGGCACTAAAAACTGGAGAACGTGCTACAAAGTGAAAAGGGAACAAGTAGAGATTATCCCATGAAAATCTCTTGGTTCTCTCCAGCTATGATGAAGAGATCATTTTCCTTCCTGTTCCATTACTACAGAAAAGGGACGCAGCCTGAAATTACACTAGAATTATAAAATTCCTTTCTTCATAATTATAAAATTTCTTTCTTTATATATTATACCATGTATTATCACTATATAAAGGAAAAGAAGGAACTACTACTTTCAAAAATCTTTCTTATTAGCTCTATTCCAAACATCCATATTTTAAGGAAATTATGCCAATTACCTATGTTGGATGACAATGCTGTATCCTTTGTGTAGATCTGGGGTTACAAATGGAAGGTTCCTCATGGTCCAAGCAGGGAGTCCTATACCTAGGTTTTGGACTAGAACAGTGATACCATACTTTTCTCCACCTCTAGGGACCACACAGCAAGAAATTCAAGGGCTGAGCTTGGTAGTATGCACCAACCAGATGAAGAGCATGCTCATTTGTGGCAGGCTGTCTTCTGCCAAGCTATGCATCCTTAACAGATATCCCCCTCAGAAAAGGTTTTAAAAAAAAAAAAAAGAGCCTCATATAGCACAGGTTCATGGCCCTTCAAAGTAAGCTTTGCCTCATAAAATGACCTTTTTCCATATTTAATTTCTTTCATTAGGGAGAATTTAAATTTAGTTTTCCCCTGTAGGAGTGGGGATAATGAAAACAGGCTGAAAAACAATGCTCTATTTCATGCACATTCTAGGCTAATGAACACCATGAAAAATAAATTTCAATGATAAAATGGTTAAGAACTCAAAATTTTCATGTTGCCAAATTAACTGGGTGTATGGGTCAAAGTTGAGACTATCAACCACTACCTAAGAGTGAAAGAACAGATGGAATATGTAGGAGGCCTCTGAGCTAGCAGGGAACTGGAACTTTTGGTCTACAGTTTATGTCAGAAAGAACTAATTTTAGCTTCACCATTTTCTAACCATTTTCTTGGGCAAATCACTTAATGTTCTGAACCTCAGTTATTTAATGTATACCAAAAGCATAGTAATTCTCACAGTTTTTGTCTCAGAAGACTTATAGACTATAAGTCAATAGGTACTAAACAAACAGTTGAAGATTAAAGGACTAATGCTTTTAACAAACAGGGAAGGGTCCACAGCAGTAGATACGTCTTAGAGGGACATCAGTAGGTAGACAGCAGCTCAAGTGATGGAAATAGATAAAATCACCCAAGGAGAGTCAAGTAAAAATTGAACTTAAGCAGACCCTTAGGGCTCACCAATGTTTTAAGGAATAGTTGAACAAGAGTGAGGGAGGTCACACATTAGGAGCAGCCAGAAAAATCAAAGAAAGGAATTAGGCAATATATGAACTGAAGAGTTTCTCAAATTTAGGAACAAGCAGGTCATGCATATAACTTTGGAAAACTGCTTTCATAGCCTGGAGGTTAACTGAGGACAAGTAGGAGGAATGAAGTAGAGAATGAATGTGCTAACTCAAGAAATTTAGCTTTGGGGTTGAGGGGAGAGAATGAGAATGAATATATGTGAATAATTGCTAGAGTAAGGTTTCTGGGAAGGCAGAATAGGATCTTAACACAGAAGTAGAAAGAAACAGTCTGCTGTGCATCTGAGGAGGAACTCTTCCTCCCCTGAGAATGTACGTTAGAGGCAAGAGTCAAAAGGTGGTCCTGCAAAAGGGCCTCGACGTTCTCCTGGAACAAGTGGGCAAGGTCATCTTACAGGAGGTTGGAGGTTAAAGAAGAGTGGCTAAAGTCTGAAATATCTATTGTTGAAAGAAAGAAAAGGGGGCTAACTCTGCATCTATAGTAAGGCATTTTGGCAGTGTTGAGGGCCTCGCTAAGCATTCAGACATTAATGTGAATTAACAACTTCTTTTAGCATTAACAGTGATGCCTAGTTGAAACAGGGAATGGGAAGATGTTAGATGAGGTAGATCATGTTTTGCCAGGTGTGTACTTTAAAATGATGGAGGTGAGTGTCCTAAGAAGCATTTTGCCTGAAAATTCATGGGATCTCCTCACAGATCTTATGATCTGAAGAGAAATGTGTGGCTGTTATTCTTTCTTGTGTGGTGAAGTCAGTCCTCTCTGGTCAGTTTCTCTTCTGGGTCAGTGTTTCTTGTCTTACAGGCCAAAGACCTATTTGAGTGAGTCCTGACTCTGTGTCAGGGACAACAATCTCACTCTCATGTGTTTATATCAAAGTGAGTACAAGACAAGGGCTGGGAATCAGCCAGATGGTATTTATCCTGAGTACAGAATCCTCTTCTTTATATCTGAAACTCCATCTAGGAGCTGATACCAGCTCCTAACAAGAATCCTGACGCTACTTTTGGTGTAAATGCATTCATAACCTTTGTATATCATTATCCACTCCTTCAAAATGGAGGCTTAGGTACACTACAGAAAGGAAAAACAGAAATGCCATTTTTTTATGGAGAGTAGCCTTTTGGTTATGAGAACTAATATCATAATATAAAAGTATATTTATATGCAGGGTATTTTTTTGTAGCTGAGTTAAAAAAGTTGAAGTTGTTCAAAAGATGATTATATAGCCACTGTTTATTTCACCAAAACTATAAACCAACCCATAAATCAATACCAACCTGCTAAGATAGCTTTATGAGCCTGGAATTCCTGGCCAGCAACACACAGGCAGCAGTCTGTGAACCGGGAATTCTCCCACAGCCCTCCTAACTCATCTGCCAACCGGCATTCAGGAACCTTCACCATATTCATGGTATTCTGGCCAGAAATGTTTACGGAATCTTGTACCACACTCACCTGTGAAATACAAGGAAACAACCCAAGGTTTTTGTTACCAGGTGTTTTCTTTCCATCTGGTAAAGAGAGGTTCTGACCTCACTGCCATAGAACATTCAGTCATAGTCTCAAAACCATCTGCACAAAGCAAGGCTTTATCCTCTGGATCAAGTAATTTTCTATTTATGACAATCATACTTATTTTAAACCAACTCAGGAGAATGCAAAGAGAGCCCTACAAATCTCTTCCCAATTTCTAATATGCTCCACCTCCCTTGCGCTACAAACCTGGGCAAAGCCACAAGGGGGAGAAAAATGACAGAAACAAATGTTAAGCTTCAAGTATTTATTTAATTCTGTGTAGACAAAAAGTTAAATATAAGGAACTCATATAGAAACTACCACTTAAACACTCTAAAGAATCTAGTAACTTAAGCCTAACGGTACTCCACTTGTTTTAGTTAGGTCTGGAACATGCAAAAAAAAAGTGCAGCTTCTTTTTTTGGGGTACTGGGGATTGAACTGAATGTATCATTGAGTACATTCCTAGTCCTTTTTTTTTTTTTTTGTATTGTAAACAAATGGGATACATGTTGTTTCTCTGTTTGTACATGGCGTAAAGGCATACCATTTGTGTAATCATAAATTTACATAGGGTAATGTTGTTTGATTCATTCTGTTATTTTTTCCCTTTCTCCCACCCCTCCCCACCCCTCTTTTCCCTCTATACAGTCCTTCCTTCCTCCATTCTTGCCTAGTCCTTTTTATTTTATTTTATTTTTTTGAGACAAGGACCAAGTTAATTGAGGTTCTTGATAAGTTGCTGACCTTGAACTTGTGATCCTCCCATCTCAGCCTCCTGAGTCACTGGAATTACAGGCAAGCGCCACTATGCCCAGCTCAAGTGTGGCTTCTAAAGGGCCTGATGAATAACTGGTACTTCCTCAAAAATGATAGTTTAATGAACATTGCTGACCCACTAGCAGTAAGGACTGGTTATGGAAGACCTTTCCTTAGGAATAAATGGGTACATATCCCACATCTTTAACATCTATATAGTCAGTCATTTGAGACAATGACATATAGGATGGCTGGCCATAGCTATTCATGCACTTATAGCTCTGGAATGGAATGACAGCTTAACTCCACTTTAACAAAGGGATACAACTTCTCACCATGGCTTCATTGATAACATGTTTTAACCAGATGAATTAAATATTCACACCTAGGTAGAAACCAAGTCAACTTTTAGTTCAATCAGTGAAATTCAGGTAAATCTGTGGGAGTAGCAAGTTAAGGAGTTACAAATCACATAACAACATAAAATAAATGTCAGTTACCAAACAAAAGAAAAGATGCTGCAAAGCAGTTATCTGCCTAACAATGATTATCACACTCCATCTCCTACATCACATTAGGATAGAAAAGTTAAATCTAAACTGAATTTGTAAACCTTGAGAATTAGCTCCCAACTATTGCTACTTCTAATGATCAGATGAGAAAGACAGCTGAGGAACATCCTTAATGACCCAGATTTCTTTTAACCTTCAAGATGCAAGTCATTCCTTAGTCATGGTCATAAACCTAGAGGCAAAGTTAATGTCCCATCCAAATGACCTTAGTCCCTTCTGTATCAGAGTGATATTAAAGTACATTGGTGATTTGGTGGTGAGCATAGGTGCCTTCCAAGAGTGAGATATTTACTATCAAGTCAAGAAACTTATTCATTTGTTTAAAACTAGCTGTTATGATCTTGAGCAATGAAATAAGTCAATCAATTATGAATGTGCTTAGTATGAGTATCACATTTACCAGAGGCAGATTATAACATTATTTTAATAGCCTGGGATCCAGCACAAATAACCCCACAGAGATTTTCTCTTGTCCTATGTAAGATTTCTTAGTTCAGCCATTTTCTCACATTAATACCCTCACTCTTCGATATAATAATATTAACACCAAAAGTAGAAGTTGCCCGGAAATTCCCAGTCATAGATCTAAAATACTAATTTAAAAAAAAAAAAAGGAAAAGGAAAAGGAAAGACCAATTAAATCCAAATTCCTCATAGGGAAAGGCAGGAGTCTCTGGGGATGGCCAATGAATGGAATGGAGAATGCTTTTGGCACTGTGTTCCTAGCTTGAATTAAACCAGGCTGACAGGAGCCCAAAGTCATTAACACTTGATGGCAATTTAGTAGACTGGGTAAAATGAATTGGCAAGAGCTAAGCTGAATATCTCATCAACTATTGTTACCACTGGACCTTCTTGGTTATATACATGTTTATAATGAGTGGGGCCCAAAGACTGTGACACCTCTCACTGGGACAATTCCTTTCTCTGGACACAGAAAAAAAACACAGCAGGAAGGAGAATGTACCTTTACTGTCTGAACTAGGCTTGTTCTGTAGATATATAGATGCCTGGAGTCTCCAGAGCACAGAATGTCTGGCACCTCTTACCAACATTAAATACGCTTAATTAAAAATAAATTTTAAATGGCACTCACAAATGAGTCGTCAGAGCCCAAACTTTTAACTTAGAAAGGGATTGTTTTTCTCTGCAAACATGATGATGCTAAAATGAGACCATTTTGAGAAAAACTAAAGATTTTTTTTAATTCCTATAAAGTTGACTATAGAGACTCATTCAGAATTGCAGCTGTGAAGATGACGTGACTGTGACATTTATGTCATCTTATAAATGAATGCATGAAAATGTCTCAGGAAGGCTGTATAATCCCCTAAATTTCAAGTTGTAAAAGGGTCTCACTTTTAAAGTCAGTTCCTTTTCTTAAAAAAAAATTTCATAAAAGACTAAAGATGTGCCAATTCTTATACACTTCATTTACACATAAAGTCAAAGTAAGACCCATGGAAATAGGTTGTTTAACTTCCACACAATTAAAAGAATTGGAAAAATAAACAGATACTGCATATGAAATGTTTATAGAATAACAGCAGCATTTCTCATACAAAAGACTAGCAACAACCTAAATGTCGATCAATAAGAGGATGAATATAATCTGACATCATTTTTATAAAGATCAAAAACAAGCCAAATCTAAACAATATATTATTCATGAATACAATTAATAAACAAGAATAATTAACATAAAATTCAAAATAGCTGTTTCTCATTATCTAAGGGACAGGTTGGGTGGTAGGTTTACTACATTTTCATGCATTATAAACTACAACGATTTTACATATTAAATTAAATTTTCTGTAGGTCAAGAACAATCATGGAATGAATAGGATTTTTAAAAATTAAAAAAAAAATTGTGATAGGCTCTTGCTATGTTGCCCAATCTGGCTTAGAATTTGAGATTCTCCTGCCTCAGATTAGAATAGCTGGGATTATAGGTGTGTGCCACCAAACGCAGCTGCTAGATGGAAAGCTCTGAAAGAGTTAAACAGTATCTGGATATTTCATATTTGGTACATCATATTTCATATGGTGTTTTCTTTTTCATTTTTAATTGCAATATCACAAAGAAGCAGTAAATCTTCTGTTTGTCAAAGGCATATATAGTGAAGGGGGAATACACTGCATCTTTCTTGCAAACACCTATTTGTTTTCAACATAAATAGCTAGAGAGAACTGAAAAATTTCATGAAGATTTTCTGTGGTCCAAATTATTAAAGAGAAAATTAAAAGGGTAACTTAAACACGCTTTCATGTCTTTCCTTCATTACCAAAGTAAATATTCTCTGTCAAGAAAACTTGGGAGAGCCCATGCTTCCTTAGGTAGTTCAGCTCCACTTAGCATAGCGCAGCCGACTAGAGATGAGAACTGCATAGCTGACACGGCCCTGACATTAATTTGTTGCACGATGTTAGGAAAAATTACCTGACCTCCTGAGACACTGCTTCTCTCCCTATAATATGAAATGAAGAAAACAGAATTTGACCTACCTCAGAGGATTGTGATAAGGGACGATTCAAAAAAATGCTTTGAAAATGCTTTCAAATAAGTTAATTAAGCAAAATCAAACCAACTTGGAAGAACTGCCACATTTCCTAAAAGTCAGACAAAGCATCACTGAAAATTGAAAGTGAACCTAGTATGGCACATTACAAACAAGACCGCTCACTTGACATTTTAAAATTACAACCTAATTACATTTAAACATTTAATAACAGTAATACCAAAATAAAGGCCAAATACACAAATGTGTGATCCTGTCTTTCACCTTAGAATTCCCTCTTTGGAGCAGCAAAAAGTCCTTGAAACAACTGCACTTCCTGCATCAGGACAGCACAGAAGAGCCAGAGACTGAGGGAGGAAACGGTGGCCAGTGGGTGCTCAAATCTAAATTTCCATGTGGATATCACCTTCATAAAGGGCTCTAAAAAAGAAAATACTAACTAGGCCTACAGTAAACAACAGGTCAAAGGGATAGAACCTGCACTAAAAATGATTGAGCTATGAAAAATGCTAAGAACTTAGATGAGTTGCAGACATTTTTAAAACCCACATATCCAATACACACACCCACGCAACTGTCTTGCAATGCTGAATGCTACTAAGTCCACAGAGAGCCTTGGAACAGAAACGAGTCTCACTAGGCACAATCCCAAGTATGAGAAGCAACACTCAGCACCTGTGGCCAACAGAAAAGTGTGAGAGGAACAGATGGCACACCTGGTTCAATGGTAAGAAACCGATGGCATCAGCAGAACCCAGCAGACGTTTCCCTGTTCAACATCTCCTCGTTTCCAAAGTGTCATCTCACTTCCCTTCTAAGTCAGTAAGGCAAATCTAAACTTAACCACAGGATTTCTCCTAAGAGAATTTCATATGGGGATGTGAAGAGAGTGAGTGTTGGAACACAGCCTCAGACTTAACCATAGGATGAGAGATTGCCAAGTGAGGGCAGACCAACTGGTTTTCAAATCAAGAATGTCAATACAGGGGTTGGAACAGCTGGAATGGACTGGGTTAGAAGAGGAAGTCATGTGAGAAAAGGCTGGACCCACTGTGGAGTTGGAAATGCTGCAGTAAAGATGATGGTTCTACCTTAAACGACAGATGCAACATGTAGAGATTTTCTTCAGAGAATGGTTTGAAGATTGGCTTTGGGTTCCAACAAAATTAGACTTCTTCACTATTTTAAAGTTTTCTTGAAATACAAGTCTCTAAGATAGGTAAAGATTAAAATTGGTGCTGTTTATATAACATCTAACCTCACACTAAACCACCTAATTGTTCTCATTTCTTCACTGAGGCAACTGAGTATGATCTGTGACCAGTAGGACTTACATAGAATTCAGATTTCAAGTTCACCAACTTGAAATAACTGCTACATTTTACATATTTACATAGATGATATCACTCTAGTATTTCTTTTACTTAGCAATTAAAATGGAGAGGAAGCAGCTATGATGCAAACTATATTTTACGTATTTAGTGTAGTATTTTAATAAACCATGCCTGCAAAGTTTTTTAATCATTAGCAACCATTCTGCTGAAATACAGAAGCCTGCTCCTGCTGGCCAGGCTTCTCTGGCAAAAGGGCAAGATTCCTAAGGGATAACTTTTCCTGATTCATTTGGTGATATACCTTTGGAACTGTCATTAACTCACAGTATGAGGCTATTATTTGACAGAGGGTTCTGGCGGTTGGGGAATTTGCCTGCACCTTCCCCCATGAAGGTAAAGGGGTTGTTCTTATCAAGTGGTGCTGCTCAGGAAGTGGTTCCCAGAACATATGATATACAGAAATGCTAATGTCCTAGTTGAACTGGAGTTCAATTTGAGTTTGTATTTCTAAGTGTATGGAAAACAACTTGAAATGACTACTTAGGATAAACAATGCTCATTAAAGAAACCAGCTTCTCTTGGTCTGGGAATTTTACTTCACAGGTTCTTCCGTATATCTGGAAAGGTTCTTAGGCTCTTGGTGAGAAAAAGTTACTTGACTATAGGTAGCTCTCCTACCTAACTCTGAGTCAGCTTTTACCCTGAAAGAGTGGCTTCCACTTTTCTATTTCACAATGATTCCAGCAAGACAAACCACAGGTATGCAACCCCGGATGGAAGTCACCTAGTTCAAACAGCAGAAAAGGAAAGTGATGCACTGTCAAATACACAGGGACTTCCCACTCAAGGATGAGCCAGGAAGTTTAAGGACCAGACACACACTTTTAATTCCTGGTCACCCTCTTTGGCTTGAAGTGATAACTCTTCCAAATGCTATTTGAAAAACCCACAGTGAAAAAGCCAGAATCTTGACCCAAGCAACTTAATGTTGATGTATACTACAGCACACAATCTCTGTTCTTATGAATAGTAACAAGGGGAAAGCTGAGATGCCAGCAACCTTGAAATCATGAGGCAGTTCAGTCCAGTCACATAAATAACATTTTTGTACATTACTACTCCACTTGGGAATTTTTCTCCTTCCACATTTTTGATACAATACAATTAAGTCCACAAAAGCCCAAGAGGTCTGGGAATGGACAGTCACACCGCAAGGTAAAAGGACTCACCTCGCAAAAGAGGGTAAGCTTGTCATCAGGGAGAAGCCCGTTAGCCTCATCCAAAAGAAAATCTCTACGGATGAATTTTTTGAATCCCCAGTCCTTGCCTTGCACAAACCTATAAGCTCGTTGACTCTCTGGGATGGAAAAAAAAGTCATATTTAGGGTTACTCAAAAACCAGTCAATGTATGAAGATACTGGATGTGAAAGTAGAATTGAGCAAAAGATCATTTACCCATAGCTTTGGTTTCTTCTCCCTTGGCATTCAGGATGGAGAATTTGAATTTTGCCCGAACTTCACTCTTTGGACAGCTGACCAGTAACAGGTAAAGTGACAGGTAATCTTTGCTTTCTTCATCTAGCCCTTTTGGGTTTACTCTCAAACACCTTGCCAAAATAGGAAAAAAATGTGTCAAAAATATCCTTAAATGCTTGTGAAGTGACAGTATAGAACATCAGAATCAAGAGGAAGATATTTAAAGAAAAGTCTGTGCCCCGTATCAGATTATGATTCAATAGAATTACTACTTGGGAATCACTTTTCTAGAGTAATTTGGGTCACATTTAAAAAGTAAACAACAAAAATAAAGGGGCTTTCTTGAACCTGATAACATCCCTTACATCTTTGCCTGTTCCTTCAGAATCTCCAAAATTATCTTTTTCACCCTAAAACATTTTAAAATTCAGCCTAGCCTTGCAATATTCCAATCCTCAATCTCAGGAACAGCAAAGCCTTTAATTTTGTTAAGACAACAGAGAAACAATAAAACAACAAAAACAAAAAAAGTTTAAGTTCCTTAAACTTCCTGGCTCCTCCTTGAGTAGTAAGTCCCTGTATATTTGACAGTGCATCACTTTCCTTTTCTGCTGTTTGAACTAGGTGACTCACAAAACCCAATCAACCCTTTGATATCACTGTGGAAGAGAAAAAGTATTCTAGAGAAATATGCAAATAGTACCTAATCTTTTACAGATTATTTTATCAATCTGGCAATAATATTCTGAGAATCAAAAAGGAAGTATGGAGGAAGAACAGACAAAAGTAAATCCGTATTATACAGGGTAGAGTTGCAAACTAGGCTTCTAAATAGTTAGAAATGCCAATCTGTTATGGATGAATCAAAATAAAATTCAGACAGAAGCAAATAGGTTCAAATGAGTTAAGTTGTAAATGTCATTAGCTGAACTGCATGTGGTTCAGACACTACTTCTAGCACATAGAATACATAGGCCATATGTATCCTTAGGCCTTGCCAGTACTACGGCACCTCTCTTAAACAGGTGGCCCAATCCAATGCCTCTCTAGGGAGTACAGATGCCACATATATCACTCTACAATATGTGTAAAGATATGGATTTAAATACAATGCCTAAGAATAAACAGTTCTCTCAATACCTAGTGGTACACTGCTCAATGTACATAGCAACAAAGGCTAAATGAATGAATAAACAACTCTTCAGTTGGTTGTCAAGAGTTCCAAACTGGTAGTTCAGAGTTATGTTTTGGTCTTTGTAGTGGGCATATGGGTGTATGCTTAACTGCCTGCTCCTCTTCCTTAAGATGACACATGGTTTTGATGGGACTGATTCCCACTCCCAGATCACGTTTGCCCTTGCCACAGGGATTAGTTTAGAGAACTCAGACCTTATCCATTCAGTGGTACTGTGACATATTCTTGGCATAGTTCAGAAAAAACTTAAAGACTTGTTGGCTTGTAGTGGGTTATGACCATTGCTTCTTCTAGTCATCCTTCAAGCACAAGGTAAACTAGACTTGAGATGTCCAATAGCATGGACAGCAGGCAGAGGAGAGAGATGGGGTCTTTACTCCAACTATTAGCCTGCTAGCTGAATTCCATCCTACACCCTGGTCAGTCCAGTCAATAGGCAAATAAAGCCCTTTACTGCTTAAAAGTAAGCAATCAAAAAGTCAAAATTTTCTGTTTAAACTAGATTTCTAGCTTTTCTTAAAAAAAAAAAAAAAAAAACAGAAAATCTGGTGATGGTTGGCCCTTATTCAGATAGCTATGGTTGGCTGAGTTGAGAGAAGCCATTACTCCTTTTAAAAGGACGCCTTCTTGATTGCCAAGTAGTTACCAATCATACCATGTATGGATATAATTTTTAACATTGGTCCTCTTTTGGTCCTCTTTGTATTACCTTACAGCTTTGAGTTCCCTGATCTCTGAAAACTCACTCACTCAAACAAATTTTTAGTGATCACCTATTATGTGTTAGGCACTGTTCTAAGCACTAGGGACATAGTAAAAACAAAATGAAGTCCCTGCTTTCAAGGAACTTACATTCTAATCAGTGTCCCAGAAAACCAAGCAAAACAGGCAATTTAAGGAAAAAAATTTTATAGGTAGAGGTAATCTTCCTCACCATTTCAGTTTATCATTGGCTCCTGATGAAAAGGTTGAACTTTTAATGACTTCACCCATTTCCTCTCGGCAAAAGCTAAAGTTATTAATGGTCCACATGTAGGAGAATTTCACTACCTTGATCTGTTGGTAGAAAATCGGGAAGCAATTAAATAGGGAGTTAAAAAAAAAACAGGTGAAGATCAGATCAGCATGTCCCCTCCCCTCCCTCTCTCTACATGATGCCCACTAGGAAGACAGTATGGTTGGGCCACAAGGAGGTTCAGCTTTTTCTTGCTTTAGTTCTCTCATTTTAAAAAATCTTACACTGACCAATTGCTTTTTTAAACTTTTTTTAGTTTCTGAGAAACAGTGGATGGAAAGAGAGAAAAACATAGAGCAAGTGAACCAGTAACAAAACCAGGGTTGAGAAAGCAGATGACAAAACCATATCTAAAATGAGTCTCCAATTGTGATGTTGATAACAATGCCTGGGGTTGCAAATCTTGAACTTGGATCCCCCAGCAAGGGGGCCTTAGAGCACATTTCTATCAAGAGGAATATAAACATCTATGGTTCCCCCCTTTCAACCACCATTGAAAAACACTAGTCTTGGGGATTCAGATTCCATGTGAAAAAAAAAACAAGAAAAGAATGCAAGGCTGAGGAACACTTTAACTACTATTTGGCAGTTATGCCCCAGATAAAGTAGGAAACCCAACATAGAAAAGCAATCTTGTTCTTTTTGTACATCAAATTCTCCCAAGATGCAAGATTTACAGGGTAAAAACATGAAATTACCTGTGTGTAGCACCAGCTCTCAGCTACAGGGCCACTCGACATTTCTGCCGGAGGTGGAGGACTTGGAACCCTTGACATCGCCAGTTTGAAGGTTAAACAAGGTTTCCAAAGTCAGGGAACAAAGATTTCTGTTCTTTCTTCACTCTGGTTGGATCCAACAAGCAAGATTTATTAGATTGGTTTACTATCCTATTATTTGTTTGACCTTCTAGAGACTGGAAATTTTGTGATTTGTCTGGAAAGCTTTATCCTGACCATTCAAATGGCTCCTTACCACCTAAGTCTCAAATTTAAATATTAACTTCAGAGAAGACCACCTAAAGTAGTCTCCTATTCACAGTTATGGCACCCTATCTTAAATTAATCCTTGCATACTGCTCAATAATATCTTACCAAATGAACTTAAAGGGTAGATAAAAAACATCTATGAAAAGACTGCCTAAAGAAGAACCAGCAAGATTACCAGATATAACTTCACACTTCACAACTTGCCAGTGGCTCCTTCCCTGAAGGCACAAATGTTCCTCTACCACAAAATGACCTTGTTACCCCTCCACCCCATCCCCCAGCCTTGCACATGCTAGGGGAGCACTTGACCAACTGAGCCACATCCCCAGCTCTATTCCTCTAACTTTGCCTCATCTCCTATACTCGACTGCCAAAGTAGTAATTTTTTTTTACTCCTCAATCCTTTGCTAGCTGCTCTTAAAAGCAACATTTTTACACCTTTCTTAAATGTGTTCCTTTCTCTACAGCATTAGAGATTTCTCCTCACAATTTGTTACACTTGATTTTCTAGAATCTTCTGTTGCTGATCATTCCTCAATCTTTTACTGGATTCTCTTCCTGTACTGTTGCTAACCACGGTTTAATCCTTGATCATTTGCTTGATCTACATTGTCTATATGGCAATTTTATTCATCTCAACAGTGTCAATTTTTGGCCATTATACAAATGTTTCCTGAATCTAAGTCTTGCCTCTCATAAACCCCAGCCTAACTGCTATATATCTCAGTGGGGTGGTATCCTAGCAGCAAACCAAATTCAACTTCTTCTTCCCTGTGAGGTCTAACTACAAAGGACATTCAAGAAATTGGTAAATTTGGTGCAGGAGGGAATAAGGAAATATAGGTCAAAGGATACAAAGTTGCAGATAGGTAGACTGAGTAAGTCTAGAGATCTAACATAAAGACTATAGTTAATAATTGTAATATATACTGTATTGTACACTGGACATCTGCCAAGAGAAATGACTTTAAGTGCTCTTTTCACATGTACACATGTGGGCAGTAAGTTAATTGGTTTGACTCATTAATCGTTTCACTATACATATACATATCAAAATATCAGATTGCATACTTAAGTACACGATTTTAAAACTGGTGAATATGGCAACAATTTTTAAGTACCATAAATGAAGTCAAAAAAACAAATTATAAGGAAATAAAAACCCTTGTAATGCATATATTAATATGTAAAAATTGATTGTAAATTGTTCCTATAAAAATCAGTAAGAAAAAGTCAACTATCCTACACAAGTTTTCACTAACAATAAAAGAAAGAAAATATCTCTTAAACATTTTATATCTCCCAGACCAGAAAAAAAAAAAAAATTCAACCCCTAGTATGTATGGGAAAATGGGAACACTCATAAACCATTGGTAAGTATACTGTATATACGAATTTGGTCATATTTAGCAAAACTGAAAGAATATGTACCCTAAGCCTTAGTAATCCAATTCTTAACTATGTATGCATTAGAGCACAGGTTCTCAAGTTTGGAGTGGAGTACATCAGAATCGCCTCTTAAACAGATTTCTGGCCCCACCCTCAAAGTATTGGATTCAGAGGTTTGGGCTGGACACAAGAGGCTGCATTTCTAACACGATCCCAGGTGATCCTGATGTGCTTGTTCTAGAACCACACTCGAGAACCACTGCCCTAGAAAAACTCCACATTTAGGCACAAGACAGGAGTGTTCAATAAGATACTGTAACAGTGAAAAACTAGAAACAAACTAAAAATGCATTAGTGGGGGAACAGATAACTAAATAAGATTATTTCCATATAATGGAAAACTATTATTTCATGATGTGTAATTAATAAATTAGATCTATAGCACCATGGACATCAAACACAGAACTAATGAAAAAAAGCAAGCTTTGGAATGACATGTGCAGTACAATATATTATTTATGCAAGTTTAAGATTTAAGTATTATTACAGATATACCCATGCAGTAGAAGCAAAAAAACCAACCAAATAAACAAAAATACTGACAAATTATCAGTATTTTGATCACAGGAAGAGAAAAATAAGACTGGGAAGAGAATATAAGACACTTCAACTTTCTCATGTTTGTTTTAAAATAAGGATGATATGAGGCAAATATGACAATACAAATATTTGTTAGGGATGACAGGTACTTGGGTATACACTATTCTTTGTACTGCTCCTTTTTTTTTTTTTTAAGGTACAACAGTGTAAGGATATTGTCTGGTTTATAATAACCAAGGGATAATTTTCTTTCCTGAACACCTGGTTAGTTTTCAGCTATGGACAAACAATATTAATTTTATAATTGATCATGTTGCCTTCTTCATTGGACCAGTAGGAAGCCCTAAGACAAATGTTGACATCTCTTAAAACAATAGGCATATGCCTGTTTTATTATATTTTATATATGATCATATACCCACTCTAACAACTCTAATAGCTTAATTATTCCCTTTGCTAATTCCTTCAACTGTTGTCTTTTCTATTTTAAGTACTTTTGCAATCTGTTTCAAATTCTTGGTAGAAAAAAGTATAAATAAATAACAACAACAAAATTACTCAATATAATTCAACTCACAAATGTACTGACTACTTAAGTAATAAGCATGGGAAGGATTAACAAGATACAGTTGTACCTTTTTAAAGTAACACTATTGATAAATGGACTTAAATTCTATTCCCATTGATGATAAACACTATTCCATGAGTATTTACAATTAAAGCATCCCATGTAATCGCAGAGGAAGTTAACAGCCTTATGCACATGGTGTGCTACCTCACTTAAGCCAGCAAACTAAGGACTGCAGTGACAGTTGGGTCTCCTTAGCTTGTGCAATTCATAATTCCGTTATAACATCAAGAAAAGAGACCAAGCCAGGCACTGTGGCGCATGCCTGTAATACTAGCAACTCAGGTGGCTGAGGCAGGAGGATCCAAGTTTGAGGCCAGAGTAAGCAACTTAGTGAAACCCTGTCTTAAATTAAAAATAAGGGCTGGGGTTGTGGTTCAGTGGTAGAGCGCTTGCCTAGCACATGGGGTCACTGGGTTAGATCCACAGCACCACATAAAAATAAATAAAGGTATTGTGTCCATCTGTAACCATTAAAAAAATAAAATAAAACAATAAAAACAAAAAGGACTGGGGATGTGGCTCAGTGGTTAAGTACCCATGAGTTCAATTCCCCAAGCTCCCCACCCCCCAAAACACCAAATACTATTGTGATCATCTTCAAGGTAGGCCTGCATTTGACAGAAAACATTCTCACAGAACTATTTATTTGTTCAGTAACAAGTAAGTAAAGGTAGTTTTACAAATCCCAGTTACCATTACTGGTCAGAATGAAATTTTAAAATTCCTACTAATGTGCATTTTACACATTAGTTAGCATAAAATCTGGCTCTAGAGGTGTGTGCTGCACACTCTGGTCTACACTAAGCCATCATACAATTTGAATTTGAACTTTGAAGTTTTATTTTTAAAAAACTTCAAATTTATCTGACAATTAAATATTTATAAATTCTCAAGTGCAATAAATGGACAAAGTTTTAAAACCAGATAACTTTAATTGCTGCTATGAAATCTTGGTCCAATACTACAAACAAGGGGAAAAAAATACTAGTTTGGTCTTAGTCATTTTTCTCCATCTTTTCTGCTGCAGCCAAGTGTGTGTGAATCACCACCCATATTCCAATTTTTAAAAATGTACAACCCAGCAGTTAGTAGAACTGGAGACTCAGTCTTTAGACTCTCAGGAGCTCTAACCACATAACCCGCTGGGAGGGAAATTGACTAGGATAGTACAAGTCTAATTAATTTCACTCATAGCAGGCACCACAGGCAAAGTTTTTATCAGCAAAGCAGCCTGGTGTTACATGAACTCTCTAGCACTTCATGCCAATTGCTGCAGATGCCCAGCAGAAAAACAATTTTAGAAAAGAGAGATCTATTTGAGGGTCATAGTTTGAGAATCTTTGCAGGAGCTAACTAGAGTCAAAATATGTTTGTTCATAGCTTCAAACAAGTTAAGACAAGACTGTCCGAGTGTTCTAATGAGAAACTTATTTTCCAAAGCTTGCCAAACTTCTAGTATGCTGACAACTCTGAGGTTGAACATATCTGTTATATACCACCATTATTTTCCTGCTTACTAATCTTGACTTGTGAAGAAAGACTTCTGAGTCATATCAAGAAACATACTTCAAAATATCTATGTCAATCTTTGTAATATTGCTAAATTCCAATAAGGAAGTACCAGTTAACAACTAATAGCTCTTTCAGACAGAATGATTCCTAGTAGGCAATATAAGACCATGACGTCATCAACCATTTTTGACAAGAGATCTAAGTCAATATAATATGATTTCTAACTAGAAGGTTAAACTCTGGAGGACAAATGTAAAAAATAAAATGTATCAATGCTGTTAAGACACACAAATAATGCTTTAAACAGAAACTACACTGTTCAATTTTCAACCAAACCTATATTTTTCTGCTTCTTTTATACTTATGAACACTTCTGCTGCCTGCAGCATACTTTAAGGTACTAAAACAGAATTTACAACTGTTCTTTCTATCTATCACCTTACTACCTAGCAAATACCTTTGCCTTTAGCCAAAGGTATTAACTCAGGGAAGTATCCAGTTGCATTTGAAGTTCTTTATCTTTTCTAATTTGTTTTTCCACGGCCCTTTGAACAATGCTTAGTATTTCAGATTTACAATGTAATAAGAATCACTTATTTATTCACTTATTTTTAAAATTTTAGTACTACACATAAAGTCTAACAATTAAATTTATTTTTTATTTTTAATTGTAGATGAACACATACCTTTATTTTATTTATTTATTTTTATGTGGTGCTGAGGATAAAAAACCCAGTGCTTCACACATGCTAGACATGCTTGGCAAGAGCTCTACCACTGAGCCACAACCCTACCCCCACTATTCTTTTGGATAAATTACAAAGCCCCAAACTCTAGGCCTGGCCCTTCAATCCCAGCTCTCATAAAAGTGAGTATTTTATTTTTATCCAGTATTATCTTCATTATACAAGAGGAGAAAGACTGGTTATAATTGTCTTTATTCTGAAAACACAAATCAGTCATTAATTTGGGCTAAACTTCTGTATTATCAGAATTCTTTCAAGATACAGAAATTCCCTGTACAAAAAAGGGAAATGTCCCAATAGTTAATCCCTAAAATACAGCACTAGACTAGAACATTCTCTGAAAAGTGTTACATATTGGGCAGTCATTTTTTGTCTTTGATTTCCCAAGAGCATTCCTCTCTCATCAATCTAATCTACTCATCCAAAGAATAATTTTTAAAAAATCAATCAATCAATTAACACACATAGGCATGTTTCTCACATATGATTTCTATGAGTTAGCTTTATATCCATCTGTTTTAAAATAACAGGAATAATATTGTGAAATTATTAGATTGAACCATGAAACTATTGTTTTGTGTGCCAAAAATAGTTGAATATTGGCAATTTCATGTGGTACAACATAATACACTACATGTACAAGCTGGGAATGTAGTTTCTTGCCAGAGAATGGTTTGTTAGGGACTTTAAAAAAACCTATCCCTCTCTTTTTTTAAAAAATCTTTTGGTTTAATGCCTTGTATACTTTCCAAGTAAAGAAAAATCCCAATGTTGTATCTATTTTAAACCTGAGAGACATTTGCATTTCCAAATCAGAAGATGCCAAAAAAGATCACTGATTGAAAAAAAAAAAAAAAAAACCAAAACACCAAAACCAACAACTATAAAAGACTTGGGTACACTCATTTTTGAGAAATTAATGTAACCTAAGAGGACCCTTTCCTTTTTGTGTCTTCTGTTACAGTGTACTCAATTATATACAGCCCAGGAGGTTAATAATTTCTTTCTCATTACCTCAAGGACAGTTATTACAGGTCATACTGACTTTCCTTTGTTGCAAGGTTTGAATGACTTTGAATATCTGTTATGAGTAAATCTTCTGAAGTTCAATTTAACAAAATACTAAATGTGTGTATGTATGTTTGTTTTTCTAATTTAGAGACACTTCTTAAAATGAACCTAAGGGCAATGAAGCATGACCTCATCACCAAAGAAAGGACTGAAGTTTCTCAGGTTTTTTTTATCAGTTTCATATTTGTAAAATTTGATGAATTAAAGATGACTGTTTTTCATTTCATTTTTTAAAATTCTTAAACACTGACGATAGAAGGATTTAACAATATTAAATGAATCTAGAGACCAAAAAGAAAAAGGCTAACAGTTTAACAGAAAAATGGGGGGAAATGGTTTACAGAAATGGAAATACCAATGTTTCTAAAGATGTAAAAAAAATGTTCAACTTTCATTCATACTAAGATAACTGAAAATAAATTATACATTGATTCACCCACTTTATTGGCAAAGATCAAAATGATAACATTTGCCCAGGGTAAGGAGAACAAATCTGGTTGGAGTACAAATCTTTACTATCTCAGTGAAAGGCAGCGTCTCTTAGAATAAGAAATGCATATGCCCTTTGATATAGCAATTCTACTTCTAAAAATTTATCCCTGCCAGATGTGGTAGCACACTCCTGTAATCCCGGCAGCTCAGGAGGCTGAGGCAGGAGAACCTCAAGTTCAAAGTCAGTCTCAGTAACTTATTGAGGAACAGAGCAACTCAGTGAGACCCTATTTCTAATAAAATGCAAAAAAAGCGCTGGGGATGTGGCTAATAGTTAAGTACCCCTGAGTTCATCCCTGGTACAAAGAAAAAAAAAAAAAACCCTATTAATTTATTTAAAGTGACAAATATAAAAGGTTTTTCAATATGGCACTAATTGTAAATGCAAAAAATGGAAGTAGTCTGAAAGTCCATCAAAGCGAATATTCAATAATTATGGCAGCTATGATACAATAAACATCTGTAAAAATTAATTTTTCATAAAAAATGTTTTTGTTTAAAAATATATAGAATATCACTGAAAAGCTACACAAGAATCTAGGGACACTTAATTCCTCGATGGAGAATTTGGGAAGTTGGGAAGGAGAATTTCCACTGTATTTCTTTTGGTGCTTTTTCAGTTTTGAACCTTGTGAATATATTACCTATTAAAAGAGTAAATATGCTGGGGAGATAGCTCAGTCGGTAGAGTGCTTGCCTTGTAAGCACAAGGCCCTGGGTTCAATCCCCAGCACCCAAAAAAAAAATAGAGTAAATATTAAAAATTTAAAGGGGATCACAGCAGCCTTTACAATAAATCTTTCCAAGTTATAAGAAAGCTTTCAAATCAGACCCATGAGAGACAAAACAGGAATTTTTCAGTGGTTTCCATTGCTATCTGAATAAATCAACCTTCTTGTACTGACTGCCATGCCTGGCACACCTCCCTGACCTCACCTAACACCTACCCTTCTCAGTCACTATGCTGCAGTCCTCAGGCTTTTAATTCTATTCGTGAACACACAGGCTCTTTCCCCAACCTTGAAAGTTCTTTTTTTCCCTCAGGTCTTTTCATAGCCAACTCTTCATGTCATTTAGGTCTCCTATAAAATGTAATATCCTCAGAGAGATCTTTCCCTGACCACTGATCTGAAGTAGCTTCCATTTCTACCCTGTTCCCTTCTTCATATTACCCAGTTTTATTGTTTTCTTTATTACCATTATCTCCAGTTATCTTTTTATTTTCTCACTTGTCTATCATCTTCCCCACTAGAAGTTAAACTCAATGGGAGAACAGCATTTCCCTATGCCTTGAATGGTAGATGACAAGTATTCAATAAATATTTGTTACAAGAAACTGATGTTGAATAATTAGACTTTTTCTCTTTAAGATGTATTTTTCCTTAGTGAGTTTTAGTTAATAAGTCATAAGTTAAGGAGTTGCTAAATAAATGCAGCTATAGAAACACTTTTATAACAATAAAACATTTTAAAAAGAAATGATCAGTTCATCTTACTCTTACTGTAAAGAATTTAAGTACATTCCAAAATTATTTACACTCTTCTTTGATTAAAAAAAAATTTTTTTTTTTAGATTCCAGAAAACTTGGGAGAGAAAAGGGGAACTTGAGGGGTCATGGGGAGGGGGGTTTCCTGAATCCACAAGACAATACTGAGAGGTGGGCTGGGGATATAGCTCAGTTGTAGAGTGCTTACCTCACATGTACAAGGCCCTGGGTTCAAGTCTCAACACCACAAAACAGACAATACTGAGAGAAGCATATTTCTCAGAATAAGTCAATTCCGAGTACAGGATGTACTATTACAGCAGCTGTCAGGAACACAGCCTAAATCTCTAAATTACTTCAAGTTGAATTCTATGTAATAAAATTCCAATGCACTGATCAAATTGAGGCAGATCCTTGGCATTTCCTTAGATCTGACCTATAATTTTCATGACACTGGTTTGATTCCCTTAAAACTGACATGTAGAGAAAGGTAACTGAACATTAAATACACATATGTGAACATGTATCTATGTAGATATATTTTAAAAATATGTCTAGGCATATAACTCAAGTTTTTTTTCTAGGCCAGGCTAACACGTAGAACATATTTCTGGCATAGACAAATACTTCTCTGATTAAGGGTTAAAGACAGCATGATAATGGTGTGCACCTGGAAGGCTGAGGCAGGTGGATCACTTGAGTGCAAGAGTCTGAGGCTGGCCTGGACAAAAAAGAAAAAACCCTCATCTCAAAAAATAAATAAATAAATAAATAAAATAAATTGAACTGTTCTTGCCATTGTTATATGAAAGTACAGTATTAAGTATGCAAGTCAATGCCTTTAAGATGTTCCCAGTTTGCAGATATTTCTTAGGCAAGTATAGATTCTGAAATGGTTTTAAGATTTAGATATGCTTTTGTACATTAAAAAGCCTTTTCTTCTTCTCAACCCAAGCATTATAGAAGAGAGTTTTATAGGAGAGAGGCTGACTAGTTAGGTTCATCCAAAGTAAGCTGAAGATACAAGAAGGTACATGAAAGATTCTCAAGTCACCGAATGCAGTAGGATAGCAGTGGAATGCTCCCACTGAATCCCCATTCTCAGTGTGTGCAGGCTGTTTACAGCCTTGCTGCCCTTTTCTTACAAGTTCTAAATAACTACAAACTGTCCTTGTCCCCAGGGAGATTTTAGCTGCCAGCTCAAAGGTTAAAACATGGAATACTTCTCACTTTTCCAGTAACAATGCAACTTTTCCAGTTAGCAAAATAATCAGAGCAGAAAAATTTATTGCTGATTTAAGTGAAGGATTAGGGAATCATTCCCTCCCCCTAAAAACTATCCATTGTGTAAGAGTTATTGATATAGACAAATCAGCATAATTCTCTAACTCAAAAATGTGTCAAGGGAGAATGCAATGCATCTTTGTCCTGGAAAGGGGCAGATGCCACTCATATGCCTTGTAGGAATGAGATGTTAACAAGATTTCTGGAGTTTATGTTTTGTTTTTTAATTTAGGCACAAATGACTAGTAAGAGAAATACAACCATGTAACAACATAAGAGGAAAAAAGTTCCTGTCTCCACTTGGATGGAGTATCCAGCAAACAACCATGGTTGCAACAAGCACATGTTTCACAAGGTCTGAGTTCATACCATCAGGTGATGTGTTGCTGCTGTTAATTACAGACCCCTGTGGGGAAGAAAAACTCAACCAGCTGCTGAAAAAGAGAGGGGGGAGGAGGGAGGAAGTGGGGGGAGCAGGTAGGGCTCATCAGATTAAGCTTCTCCATACATCACTTTCAAAATCCATCACTTGGGAGATGTTTGAAATAGAATGACATGAATTCAAATCAAGAAACAAACCTGATTATACAGAGGCGTAGCTCAGTGATATGGCGCCCCTGGATTAAAGCCCCAGTACTGCTACCCCACCCCAATCTCATACCACAAGTAAACTAAAAATTTTAAGATGGGAGTCAACTTTGTAGGAAGATTTATTTTTAAAGATTAAGGTACAATACCCAAAGGCAGTCTGCTAAAAAATATATAAAACTAATTTTATATAGTAAAATGAAATCTATAGCATTGCTTTAAGGTATCCTTTATATATAATACATACATATATACACATATATTATACATGTATATATTATATATATTATACATGTGTATATATATATATATATATATATATATATATACACACACACACACACATATATAATTCTAACTTCCATGAAGATCTCTTCTAAAGAGAAAAATAATCTTACTCTAAGGTCTCTGTATCATGTATTACCAACCACTGATTAAAAATTTAAATCCAAACATCTTTGCTTCCTTCCAACATTAATGAAAAGCCTTATCCCAAAATATAGTAGACATCAGGAAAGATCTGAATAAATAATTCTGGTTTATTCCAAGTAGGGATATTTAAAACAACACTCTTTTGAAGTCACTGATTTAAAAAAAAGATTAAAAAATGTTTAATGCTGTAAAAGCTTCATTATTATTAAAAAAAGTAAAAAATTACTTAATTAAAAAATTAAGTAAAGCATGCTTACTTTATGACTTCAACTATACCATTTGCACTGAAATAAACAGTAGATTGCACTCAGGATATGCATTTTTTTTTTTTTTTTTTTAGCAATGGTAAATATTTCTAGGTAGCTCTTTCTGTTTTTCCCTCACCATTAAACTATGCTTGAAATTAAACTATATTAAAAATTCACTCAGTCAAGTCAGTAGAAAAACTCAATTTGTCGAACAGGAATCTGTGTTGGAAACAGAGATGATGAATCAGAGTTAACTAGATTCTGAATCTCATAAATGTTTTCTTGTACTACCCTTTAAAGGGAAAAACTCACAAAAAAGCAGGTGATATATTTGCAAAGAGATGACTGGTAAAAAGGATTTACTAAACAAAATGATCATTCTTATATCACTAGTTCTGGATGCTATATTTTTTAGTCACCTCTCAAAAAGATTATGTTTAGAAATGAAAGAAAAATCTGAGTTAGTTCTTCCAATGAACTGGCCTATGAGAGCAGCAAAAATAAAATCAATGACTTGCCCTATGTCAGTATTTACAAGAGGAGTGATCATTTTTTGCCAGCTCCCTAACAAAATGCTAAAAGAATTACTAGTAAGTTTTTATGTAAAATGCCCTTTTAAAAACTGCTATGTGGTTAAATTGGTCCAAAACAAGACACATTTAAACAAAGTCATGTATCCTATGGTTTTAACAAGTAGCTGCCACACTAAAATGGGGGGTTGGCAGGATTTCACTGAAGATTGGGTTATGTTAAGACCTTGTATATACTGATTATATACAAGGGAGAGAAAGAAGTTCCTGCTGAAGACTAGTGAACTATCTTGGATAAGCAACACCACCACTCTAATAATCTGCCATATCTTATAAGGTGACTCAAAACAGAAGTAAAAATAAAAGTGGCTGCAAAGTTCCTAGAACCTAACCTAGACAGAAAATTCTGGCACTATCTTCCCTTTTGTGGAAAACAAAGCACTGCATTAATCATTGGTAAGGGGTTCTTTAAAAATAATATCTCAGCTGGGTGTGGTGGCACACACCTGTAATCCCGAGATTACAGGTGTAGATCTCAAGGCTGAGGCAGGAGGACTGCAAGTTCAAACCCAGCCTCAGCAATTTAGCAAGGCTCTAAGCAACTCAGCAAGACCCTGTCTCTAATAAAATATAAAAAACGGCTGGGGACGTGGCTCAGTGGTTAAGTGCTCCTGGATTAAATCCCTGGAAAAAAAAAAAAAAAAAAAAAAAAAAGCTTTATTTAAAAAGTCAAATAGCAATTGTGACAAATACTGTGAGCTTGAGTCCTCTTTATTCAATGTTTCCTACCCTTACTCTACAGAGAAAACTTACTGCAATGACCTTCGTGTGTATCCTTCCAGTGCAGTATAGGTGTATGAAAATGTATTGCTTCATGTATTTAACTTTTATATAATGAATTCTGTATACATGTGGATATATATACATGTGTATATGTGTATATATATGTATACATTTTATAACAGTCATTTTTCTCATTTATTCTTGTGTTCTAAAATCTTTCTATGTCGTATGCTAGATCTCCTATTTTAACTTCAATTTCACAGAATCAATATTTCAGTATTTCCACAAATTCTTAGATGGATATTTGAATTGTTTCCATTTCTTTGCCATTACACGGAGAACTATAGTGAATGATCTGGTGCATATACCTTCTGGTTTTCTTCTTTCCTCCCCTCCCTCCAACTGTCAGTGGCTTGATGATGTCTTAAATATTTCATTATCTGATTTCTCCCATTTGGTTCAACACTTTAGCATTTATAGTCGTTATCTGAGAGTGGAAGAAGATAAGGAAAACCTTCCATAATCTGAAATACTTGCCCTCTTTTACCAAGGAGTGAGAGGCTCTGAAAGTTTCTTTCCTTTATGGATGATTTTTATAATCTGATAAATGTGACAATTTTGCACTTAAACATTTTGCATTTTTTTCTCATATCCAACAGCTGTTTTTTTATAAACTTCAGGGACCTCTCACCCTTCCACCTTTTCCTAAGTTTTCATTTCTACTTTTTAATTCCTACAGTACTTTAACCCACTAACTGTGAAACTATTTAGTGATCTGTAGTCCAGTGTATGTGATCTTTGTGTTACCTTAGGAATTTAGTATGATCCAGACATAGCTATTTAGCAGTTTCTTGGAGCATTCTTAGTCAAAGGAAGCATTTTTAAAGATATACCTTACATTGATATTGGGTTAGGTTAGAATTATTACATATAAATTTTGTTCAAATTTATGACAGTTTCCAGAATAGAGAACAAAACTCCATGGTGTTAGTGTTCAAATAAGAATATAGTATTATTCTAAATAAAAATTTAAGATAGGGGCTGGGGTTGTGGCTCAGTGGCAGAGCGCATGCCTAGCATGTGCAAGGTACTGGGTTTGATTCTCAGCACTGCATATAAATAAATAAAATAAAGGCCTATTGCCAACCAAAAAAAATTTTTTTAATTTAATATAGGAACATATCCTCAAAGGATCATATGTTTTAGTGACCAGTGGTTTTCTTTTAGTTTTTTTCCTTACGAGTCTTTAATCCACCGTGCTTTATTCATTATTGTGAGGATGAGTATATTTTTTATTTTTATGCTGCATGTCTTTCCGCCTTTAAACCTGGATCCCATTCAGAGTTTCCAGTACTTGGAATACTAAAGTGTTACAAATGAAAACTGTTACTCTTCTCTAATAACATACTCTGCCTGCTGCAAGTGTTTGAGTAGGACTTCCTTTCTTAACAACTAGTTTGGGCAGCCACCTGTCTCATGAATATATGAACTATCTTTAAGAAGTTGAAGGAAATTTATATGCTGAGTTTTTTTTTAAACAACCAGTAAGAGCTTAAAATGGAAATCAGAGTAATAAATATAACTAGAATTTTAGATGCCTGTGTATTTCTTCTCAAATCTGTTCTTAAAATATGGCTCAGGTCATAAGTATTTTGGTTGGAAAGTACCTTTGGAGCTAGGCTTACTTTGATTTTAACATGCATGAAATAGTCCATCAAGAGTACAGGTGCTATCTGTATACTCAGGCGTATCTGTCATGTCACCCAGTAGGCAGTTTTGCTTAGTGAATTATCTTCCTTATGTCATTATAATCACTGGGTTTGAATGGAGTCTGTTGCCTGCTCTTTGTCATATCAACCCCACATTTTATATAGCAGAGAAATGTTCCTATCTTAAATCTTTCTTTAGAATAATATGTTCTTATTAGAATACTAACACTGTGGAGTTTTGTTCTTCCTTCTATTCTGGACTCTGCTGTAAGTATTTTTTTAATTCTTAAGTCAAAAATAATTTTTTTCTAACCATAGTCACCCTCTTGGGATATTTCATCTGCATACATAACAAGCTTTTATTGTTTCTGTAGGAGTCAGAATAAAATATAAAGAATCTTCTTCTTGAAATTATATTTTGTTTGCATAATTCTTCAAAAATACTTTATCTGACTATAAAACAAAAAGTGCTAATATTTTACAAACTTAAAAATAGCAAAAAGCATAGAGGAAGCATGCACTAAGTCTTAATGTTATATATTATCAAGTGATTCTCATAATAGTTATGCCAAGTTTACACCACACCAGCAATATATGAGTGTTCTTGTCTCTTTTTGCCCTAATCAGTATTGTTATTTCTTTATTTACTTATTGTACCAGGGACTGAACTCAGGGGCACTCCACCACTGAGCCACTTCCCAAGCCCTATTTTGTATTTTATTTAGACACAGGGTCTCACTGAGTTGCTTAGCAACCACTTTTGCTGAGGCTAGCTTTGAACTCGTGATCCTCCTGCCTCAGCCTCCAGAGCTGCTGAGGATTACAGGCGTGTGCCTCTGTGCCCCGCTAACACTAACAGTACTGTTATTAAAAATAGGTGCTGCACATTTGTTAGGGGGAAATATAATTATGTTTGTATCAACTTTATAGAAGTCTTTTTTTTTTTTTTTGGTACCAGGGATTGAGCCCAGGGGTGCCTAAACACTGAGCCATATCCCCAGTCCTTTTTATTTTGAGACAAGGTCTCAATAAGTTATCTAGGACCTTGCTAAATTGCTGAAGCTGGTTTTGAACTTGCAATCCTCCTGCCTCACCTCCCAAACCACTGAGAATATAGGCATGTACCATCACACCTGGCTTCATAAAACATTTCAAATGAATGAATTCAGGGAAATGGTAAAGTAGAAAACCTTAAAAAATAACAACAAAAGCAGGGCATGGTGATGCATGCCTGTAATCCCTGTGCTGAGGCTGAGGCAGGAGGATCCCAAGTTCAAGATCAGCCCAGGCAATTCAGTAAGACTACCTCAAAATAAAAAATAAAAAGGGCTGGGGATGTGGCTTAGTTAAGAGCATCCTTGAGTTCAATTCCCATAACCAAAAAAAAAAAAGTGTATACACACACACACACATATAAAAATAAACAAAGCCAGGCACAGTGGTGCATGCCTGTAATCCCAGCAGCTCGAGAGGCTGAGGCAGGAAGATCACAAATTCAACGCCAGCCTCAGCAAAAGTGAGGTGCTAAGCAACTCAGAAAGATCCTGTCTCTAAATAAAATGCAAAATAGGCCTGGGGATGTGGCTCAGTGGTCCAGTGCCCCTGAGTTCAATCTTCAGTAACCCCCCCTCCAAAAAAGAAAAGAAACATTAACTCACAATGTCAGAGCTTTTTTTGCAGGGTGGGGGTGGATTTTGCTATTGCCCAGGTTGGCCTCAACAGTTTAAGGATCCTCTTGGGCAGGCAAAATGTCACTCACCTGTAATCAATGGCCCTAGAGGCTGAGGCACGAGGATCCCAAGTTCAAGGCATGTCTCAGCAACTTAGTGAGGCCCTGTCCCAAAATAAAAAATAAAAAGAACTGGGGATATAGTTCAGTGGTAAAGTGCTCCATGGGTTAAATCCCAGTACTTCCCACTGCCATTAAAAAAGAGAGATCCTCCTTCTTCACTCTCCAGCAGCTGGGACCATAGGTAATGTGCCACGAAGCCTGGCCAGAGCAATATTTTATTTAAAAAAAATACATTTTTTTAGTATTGAAGCCAGTACTACTGTACCACTGAGGTACACCCCCCAGCCCATTTCTTTTCTATTTATTTATTTTTTTAAAGTTTGAGACAGGGTCTTGCTAAGTAGCTTAGGGTCTTGCTAAATTGCTGAGGCTGACCTGGAACTTGCCATCCTCCTGCCTCAGCCTCCCAAGTCACTGGGATTACAGGCATATGCCAATGTGCCCAGCAAGAGTAATATTTTAAACAGACAATACTATGGTCTAAATTTTAAAAAGGGCAATGAATTGTCCAGATGATTTTATTAGTGAAAATCCTATGTTGGTAAAATATTTTTCCTATAATTGATGGGAATTATACTGGGGTTACTCAGGCAAAGGCAGTAAAGAGACTTACACTTCATACACTTCAGTAAGAAAGCACTTCTTAAATTAAAAAAAAAAAAAAAAATGCTCAGAAGCAATGCAACATATCTTTGGAAAAACTGAAAATCCTTATAAGGAAACTATTGCCACAGAGCCCCTTCTCCTTCCTCTCCACCATTCTAATCTCCTGGAGTAATTTGTCCTCCCTTTCCTCAATTTTATTTATTCCCCTATAAGGACCAATTCCTCTTCTTTAATCATCTCAAATTTTAGTATCTGTAAACTCAAAGATAGATTTAAAAAAGAACACTTGAGACTTTTGGTTTTAGTTTCCTTGAAAAAATTTAAGTCTTTCCTGTTCTTTCAAATGTTTTTTCCTCCCTTTTCCTTTCACATGTTCTGTCCCAAAACTTTTTTTCCCCTTCCATTCTCTCACTGACCAACTGCTTTTAACTGCCAGTATGCCTCTGGCCTATTTATACTTTTCGCTTCTTAAAGGAAATGATACTCCCAAATAAAACAAATAAAATCCTACTCCACAGCCCAAAGATAAATAAAACAGGGGAAAAGTTAAAAAGTAAAAAAAAAAAAAAAAAAAAAAAAAAAAACCTAACCTTTTTTTCTTGCCTTTCATTTCAGTATTATATCTAGAAATAAAGTTCTAATTATCAAATAAGTAAAATCAAAACTTGTACATTTTATTGTTACAGCATTTAAATTTATTCAGGGTCATCTGTTTCACAAATCACTCTAAGAATTATAAGTTCATTCAAGGGCTGGAGAGATAGTTCAGGCGGTAGAGTGCTTGCCTTTTAAGCACAAGGCCCTGGGTTCGATCCCTAGCGCACACACACACACACACAAAAAAAAAAAAAAAAAAAAAAAAGGACATTTAAAATAGGTCTATACAGTTGAGTACTATAGACTGATGGAAACCACAACCTCAAAATTCACAGCAGAGTTTCAACCTATGCACTCCTACCCCCCACCTCCTGGTCTCCTCCTTGGCCTTCCAAGGACCTTTTGAGTTAAATGATGCAGGCTGTATAACACACCCTTAAAAGTAGTACTGTTTTCAATGCTTCATGATCTTCAGAGTACTCTGACATTCATGATCTTATTTGGGGTTTTCAACAGTTCTGTGAGGCATGCAGAGCCAGTATTTTACAAATAAGGAAACAGAAACTCAGATTTCAAATTGTCATGGTCACATGATAGTAAGGGACTTGGGTTAGAATGCAAATCTTTTAACTACTAATCTAATACTTTTTAAACCTCTGACTTCCTGATTCTTAGATCAAGTATAGTCTTTTATTCAACATGCAGAAATTGGAAACATAGAAGACACATTAATATAATCTAGCTTTCAATTCTGATTTAATTTTCAAGTGGCAACTCTGTACAAATGCTTAATGGAGACCTCAGCAAATCATGGATGGGTTTTTACCTACTTCCAAGACTGAACCCTGGAAGCAAACCCTATATCCTATCCCCCAACCCCACCCAAGGTACTGGGAAATTGCACTCAGGGGCACTCTTCCACTGAGTTGCACTCCCAGCCCTTTCTTATATTTTGAGACAGGGTTTTGTTAAATTGCTCAGGCTGGCCTCCAACTTGGGATCCTCCTGCCTCAGTCTCCTGAGTTGCTGGGATTACATGTGAGCACCACCATGCCAAGCTATGCCCTAATTCTTTTACAATGCCTTTCCATGCATTAGCACCTCATCATCTTTAATTTTAAAAAATAAAACATCTAGACAAGCACAAAGACACACACCTATAATCCCAGCAACTTGAAGGGCTATGGCAGGAGGATCCCAAGTTCTTGACCAGCCCCAGCAACTTAGCATGACCCTGAATCAAAATATAAATAAAAAATTTCTGAGGATGTAGCTCAGTGGTAGAGTACCCCTGGATTCAACCTCTAGTACTGCAAACAAATAATTAATTAATTAAACAAGTACTCGCCTAACATGCTGAAGTAATTTTCTATTCTGAGTTTCCAGGAAGCCAGCATCTTTCCTCTCCAGAGATCTCCATCACTACTTTGCCATAAGCTTATAGAATTAAAAGAACACAATTTCCACAATTCTTTAATTATATTCATTTGAGGTGTCTAAAATGATTAAAATACTAACTGGCACTATCTTCAACCTAGTTGCTCAAGCCAAGAACTCTACCTTTTCATATTCTATCAGTCAGCAAATCTTGTCAGCTGTGCTGCTTCTCAATATATTCCATATTACCCATTTCTGTTCAAGGCACAGTTGCCTCTCACCTGACCATTAAACTGGTTCCTAACGGATCTCCCAGCTTCTTCTGAACCCTAACTATTCTCCACATAGCAGCCACAGGAAGCTTTTAAAATGTTAAATCAAACTACACACCTCCTCCAAATTTAACCACACTTAGAATAAAATTCAACCTTTTTGTCTAACCCTATAGGGTTCTCATATAAGAACTGTTCCCATTATACCAAATATTTATCACATGCCCCTGCCTCTTATTACTCACCTGACCAAACACACTGACCTTTCTATGAACAAGCAAAGGTTATTGCTATCTCAGGAACTCTACACGCTCCTTCAGCCTGGAAGATACTTCTCCTAGATCTTCCCATTGCTGCTGCTTGTTATTCAGGCTTCAGTTCAAAACTAACAACTTTACAAAGAAATCTTTGATCATAATCAAAAGTAGTAGCACTACCCTACCCCTTCTATAAATTTATTTCATATGAATTTACTCACTATACTGTCTACAGTCTAGCCTGATAATCTTCTGGGTGCACTTAAAATAATGACTTTCTGTTCTTGCAGAGTTGAGAACTAAACCCACACTGGGACTCTGTTGAGATAATTCCCATATCAAGTCAGAAGCAGCTCCCTTTAGCATCCAACAGAATCTCTATCTCTATCAAAATTTCTTGTTCCTTTGAGTATAAAATTTTAAAAATAAAGTCATACTTAATATCTGAAAATTTTCCTATAATATTATTCAGGCCTTTATTTTGAAAACTGTAATACCACATTCTGTAGGTTCTGCCTTTATTTTTATTTGCCTTAAATAAATCACTTGTTTAGAACTGGGAGTGTACCCCAGTGGTAGAGAACCTGCCTAGCGTGCACAAGGCCCTGGGTTCAATCCCCAGCACTGCAAAAAAAGGGGGAAAAAAAGTCACTAGTTTTTCTGTTCACTAAGTCTTACTCTATAGGGTATAGATAGTTTCTTTTTTTTTTTTCAATTAAACAAAAAAACTGATCATAATGGGACCAGAGAGCTGGGATTTATTTTCCAGAATGGGAAAGTGTGGTTTACAAGTAGAAAAAAGGTAGGGACATGAGGTATTTGGGTTTTTTTTGTTTTGTTTTGTTTTTTTGGTTTGTTTTGGTACTGGGAATTAAACCCAGGAGCACTCAACCACTGAGCTACATCCCCAGCCCCTTTTCATATTTTATTTAGAGATGGGGTCTTGCTGAGTTGCTTAGGGCCTCACTGAGTTGCTGAGGCTGGCTTTGAACTGGCAATCCTCCTACCTCAGCTTTCCACACCACTGGGATTACAGGTATGCTCTAACATGCCAAAGCAAGACATGAGTATTTTTAGAGATGAAGATATAAAAGATAGCATCCATTTTAAGAAATGCCCTATAGGGCGATTGTAAAAAAATCAAGAAAATACCCTATAATTTTCCAGGAGTAAAAGACAAAGCTGATTGGAATAAAGTGAAAGAATGGGCTAGGGATGTGGCTCAGTGGTAAGAGCATGGAAGTGCGAGGCCCTGGGTTTAATCCCCACCGTCATCCAAAAAAAAAGTATACTTTGAATAAAGTGAAGAAGTTCTTTCAATTAGACTACTCTTCAAGGGCAAGGGACTATACCCAGAGCATCCTGTATTATGCCTGGCACACAGAAGGCACTTCATAAATGTTTGATGAATAAAGGAATTAATAAAACAATTCTAGAAATATATTTGGTTTTACAGATCAGGAAACTGAACCCCAAACCAGGACAGTGGCTTGCCCAGTGTAATATATTACATGCAGAAGGCCAGCAGCAGAGCAAAGACCAAACTAGTACTCCCCATGGTTAGGCTGTAAAAAGGAGATGTGGGGCTCAAGAATTTCAAAGTGAGTAAAAATAAAAATAATACATTAGTGAGACACAATCAGGCTATAATTAAGGATGTCAGGCTCAATGATGGATAAAATGAAATACACAAAAAACACATGGGGTGAGGCACTAGTTACCCATTATGTAGAGTCCAGGGACCAAGCAAATTTTCTGCGTTATCAGAAAAGATACTAGAAACAAACCAGAAAACACAAGCAACATTAATATCCCCAACCTAGCTTTCCAGTCTTATCTAATGTGACCAAATTAAGTCAACTGTTCAAATTAAGCCACCTGACTCCACTGTTCAGTCGACATGCACAACAAAATTAATTAAAGTAGCTATACAAACTGGATTCTTCCCTAAGGATATGGAGTTACAAAGATAAATTTGCAAATCTATTTGTTCTTGGCCCCTATAACCTTTTCTTCTTTTCAATTCAACCAAACCTTTAATGATTAAAACAGCAAGGACTTAATTTGACTCTGATGTTCGATATGTGAAAGGTTTCTTTATTTCCTGAAAACCCTTTGCTTCAAGGCAGATTCATCATGTCAGTCTAATCAAATTATTATCAAATATTTAGAGTATCTATTTTGAGATAGGACAATGTATCATATCAATTAACTCTTGGAAAAGTGTGTTTTCCCCTCCTATACTAGAAGAGTCACAAGTAGATTTTTAATTCTAAATCTAACAACTGATCTTAACAATAAGTGTGTTTACATTGCTTGAGCCCCTAAACTCAATCAATCATAAAAAGTATTCATTGAATGTAGTCTAAATGTCCAGCTCCATACTGAACTGCCAATATTACCATGACCAATTTCTCTGGATGATCTGAATGCAAAAGTACTTCTGATCTTGAAGAGCCATGCAAAGACTCAGCTTACAGTTAAAAGGACTGTTCATATGTTATGTAAGAATCTCCTCAATATATAAAATTTCCTTTTTTAGACAATTTCCCACCATCTCTTACAGATGATTTTGCCTTTAAATAGCAAGCCATTTAGATACCACAAGACTATCTACCCATCTATTCACCCCGGGACACCAATGGAACAAAAACACAATAAAATCAATTTTAAAAATCTACGTTAGTCAGCTAGATATTTAAATCAAAGAGGGAACCTCCAAACTCTAGATACAAATTCATTCAAATTAAACTTCAGGAATTCATATATAAATTCACTTTTAAGGTACTGAGTACCTCAATGCTATAAAATGTGGAGAAGAGTTAAAACTTTATCATTATTGCCAGAAGTTGTTACTCTAAGAATTTTCTTACAAAGGTCAACTTTTTATTGTGTCTTCTAAAATCAATTCTTCACCATGAGAAATGGACACGGGTTAAATAAACTTAGAATAAGAACAAAACAAGTCGATACATTCATAAGTTACTGCTGTCCTTGGGACCTGAATTCTAGTGCAATCTTTGTAGATACTTAGCTAAATCTGAATTTTCTCATCTGTAAATTAAAGGCAACTGTATAATTAAGGATGTCAGGCTCAATGATGAACAAAATGAAATACACAAGAAACATGGGTGAGGCACTAGTTACCCATTATGTACACTCCAGGGACCTACCAAATTCTAAGGCCCTAACCAGTGCTAAAGCTCTATGCTCTTTTGAAAATACTGTTAAAATTTTATCTGTCTCTCTTCATATGTGCTCTTTAAAAACTAAAACCAGCATAAACACAACTTAATTCAAAAGTTATAGGAAGCTTTAACTGAAAAATAAGTTTCTTCCTAGACTCCCAAGCCCCTCTAAAGTCTAAAACAACCGCCGTTCTGTGTCCTCAAAAAACCCCAAAAAAGGTATGTACCAGCAAATTCCCTGTAGGCCCCACATATACATACCTATTCTTTCTAAAGGCTGTAAAGAATTCCACTGTACTCTGTTGTGATTTTCACATTTTTGTGGCAAACAGGTGTTAACTGAACATAAAAGTACAAGGAGGCTCAAGAGCCCACACAGTTTATTTTGATAGATATTGCCAAATTGCCATCCAAAATATATATGCTTCTAATGTGATTTCCCCATTGAGCTTCTAACTTTTAGTACACTATCCATTCAGGATAGACAAAGATAGTTTAAAAAAAGAGAGAATTTTTAAAAATTAATTAATTAATTTAAAAAAAACAACAACAACATAAAAAGGATAGGTACAAACAAGAGACAGTGAGACTTAGACTTTAAAAACAAATAAACAAAACACAGAAGTCTTTTATGACAAACTTCAATGAAGAAGATAGCAAACATAATATATGGTACTTGCCTGCTGGTTGCTTACAAGATTTAAGTGTTGATATTTCCTTGTGGTGCTTGTAAAAGAAGATATTGACAGAAAATAAATTTCTATTCACAGAGTAGGCAAGCAACTTATATTGCAAATTCCATGAAACTCCACAAAAAGTCCAGTTCTATCTTAGATCAGAACGTGGATTTAATAAGATACATTGCAGGTTGGGGCTATAGCTCAGCCAGTGGTAGAGGGCTTGCACAGCATGCTTGAGATACTGAGTTTGATCCCCACCAACACAAACAAGCAGTATAAGCTAAATTCCTCCACATACAATCTGGTCACTTTGAACCACAGACAGTTATCAGCACACATAAAAGTAAATTTAGTTCCTGATCTTTGTCATTGACAAAAGAGTCCCATTAATTCAACTGTTTACACCCAAACTAAAAAGGATAATATGTGATACCAGACCTGATAAATGTGTTAATGAAATATACAGGAAGCAACTCTTGGAGTGATTTTACAATTTTTAAATTAAACGACTGGTAAAATATCTTATAATGTAGTAGATATCCAGTAAACAACTGTTAAATTAATTCATAGTACCCACTTTGGAAATTATCATCTTAGTTACACAGAAAGTATTTGCAAAGGACCATGTAAACAACAGGCAACTCCAGGAGTGTGGGTGTGGGTGGGCAACTACATACACAATGTTCCCATTTTACTTTCCTATAACTTGCTATTATATTTATTACATCTTCAAAAGTAGAGTGCAAAATTTAAAAATAACATTTTGTTCTTACACTAAAATATGAAAAAAGGCACATTACAGAATCAGAGCCCGGTGTGGTGGCACACGTCTATAATCCCAGCAGCTCAGGAGGCTGAAGCAGGAGGATTGTTAGTTTAAAGCCAGTCTCAGTAATTTAGTAAAGCCCCAAGCAACTCAGCAAGACCCTGTTTCTAAATAAAATATAAAAAAGGGCTGGGGATGTGGCTCAGTGGTTAAGCGTCCCTGGTTCAATTCCCAGTACCCCACCTCCCCCACAGAAAAATAAAGAATCAGGGAAACATACATACAATTTGTATGTTTTCAGCAGAAGCTTTGCTCCTCTAATTTTATAAGTGAGAAAATTTATGAACTCGTAAGATTTCCCACCACATTCTTTCCTCACTCAAGTAAACCAGCTATATCCAACATTAAATCTCTTGAGAAAACTAACCCCCCAGTTTATTGTAAGTTATCACTAAAGCACAGGCCCTCCAATTTTAGATATTAACAGGAAGCACTTAGAATCAAGGCCAAACTTAAATACACCTACACATAAAAGTAGCCAATCATCAGTCCTATGCTGAAGGCCAGAAATAATCTTCAAAATGAGGTTTGTCTTCTACCCCTTACTATAACTATGCCACAAATTATTGTCAGGGCTCAACTGAAGACACTGGGCTCACAGCAGGTAGTTCAAGGCATCCAACAGGACATCAACAGAAAAGGAGAGGAAGTTGCATTAGTAGGATGGAAAGTCAAATAAGGTTATTTGGCAAGGGTCCTAAGTCCTTACCTGCAGGTGTATAATACGGGTAGGTTCTTCTAGATGCTGGCAAATTCTACTTACCAGATCTCAATGTCCAATTTATCAGACTGAACTATACAGATAAGTTGGTAAAATTTTTAGGTTAAGAATTTTCAAATAAAAATTTTACAACAAAGAAAAATACCTCAATCATACAAAAAAGTGGAAAGCCTCAAATAGAAATAATACCAATCTTTCTTTCCAAGACACACAAGAAAGTTTTTCTTGGATCTGAGATTGGTATTAAATGGCAATGGATCAAATGACTACTTGAAACTAGTCCAAAAGTCAATTCCAAAGACATTCAATTTAACACACAGCTTGCTAAGCGCACTGTCAAGAACAAACTAAAGCAATGTTTGGTTGGGTTGCTATGTTAAATGCTAACTAACTATTATGACATAAAAGAGAATCATTAATAGGTCATTATTGGCTATAGACAGGTAACTAAAGTGCACATTTATTGGTTACTGACATTGCTACCAGAATATTTTAGCCAATCAGATTATGTAATACAAATAACTTCCAAAATTAGCTTCAAAATTCATGTCCAGGGGCTGGAGTTAGCTCAGTGGTACAGTGCTTGCCTAGCACATGTAACATACTGAGTTTGACCCTCAGCACCACATAAAAATAATAAATAAAAGTATTGTGTCCATCTACAGCTAAAATTTTTTTTAATTGATGACCAACATTCTTGAGACTTTCATAGTATTTATAATTAACCCAAATACTTCTACAAATAATGTCTATAAACTTTGACTTTTAAAACTGATGTTCATTTAGCTAATTCATAATGTCTTTATATTGTAGTTGGCAATAAAGATGATACTTTTATTCTTTATTCTGGGATGAAATTGTGATCTTTATTTCAATTCCTGCTATAGCTAATGATACAAACGTATTCAAGAAGAAATTTCAAAAAAATATTTTAAAACAAACCACAGATATGTATGGTAAAGTCATTCACAATTTATTTGGAAAAAGAAAGACTAGAATTAGTACTGTGCCTCCTTTTCAGTTTAGGACTCTGGATCCTTTCTTACTTGCTTCTCTTAAGTACTGATAACCAACTAAGAGAAAAACCGATAAATTAAAACTCAACATTTACTTGGTCACAGAACTATTGGAAAAGCCTAGATAGTTTTGTTAAAATGAGGTCTTTGCCAGGTGTGGTGGTGTGCACCTGTAATATGAGAGACTCAGGAGGTTGAGGCAGGAGGATCAATTGGAGGCCAGCCTCAGGAAATTAGTAAGGCCCCAAGCAACTTAGTGAGACTCTGTCTCAAAATAAAAAATGAAAAGAACTGGGGATGTGGTTCAGTGGTTAAGCAACCGTACCAAATATTAAAATAAAATAAATAAAATGAGATGAAGTGTTTGCATTATAAAAGGACCTAACCATATCTTGTTAAAAGAGTGCAAAGAGTAGATCATCCACAAAATTCTGGGATTAAAAACTCTAGATGCATTTTTTGTTTATAACTTATATATACAGTAAAATTACACTTTCTGGTGTATAGTTCTGTGAATTAAAAAGACAAGATTTCTACCAAGTCAAAAATAGACAAAATAAAATCTAAAAGTTAAGCAAGGATTTACTGAAAATAAAGAAATAATGGTCCCTCTCTTCTTTGATCCTGCTTTCCAGCCACTCTACACTCGCCATTTCACTGATATCTATGCCTGCCTATCTCTTCTGTACCATAAACCAACTTCTACTACTAAACATGTCAACATGGCTAACCCCTAAATATATGAAACTCAACAGGTCCAAAATGAAAACCCCACTTCCTCCCACAACCTGATTATTTTCCAGTGATCCTACCATTCATTTAAGTGTTCAAACTAGAAACCTAGGAGACAGCCTCAATTCCCCTCCCTCCCTCCTCACCTTTCTACTTCCCATCCCACAATACAGTCATCACATCTTACCAGTTCTACCTCAGAAATACATCCCAAACTCATCTGCTTCTCTTCATCCCACAACCACAACCACAACCAGTCAAGTCCCTGACATTAGTATACTGCAGAATTACTTTAATTGCCATACTTTCTTCTTCCATTCCTACAAACAGAATGAGCCGTTTTTTGCTAACATCTTTTAAGTATGTTTACTCTACCCAGAATGCCTCCCTCATCTTTGTAAACTCTTGACTTCTCCAAGTAGAATTAAATACTTCCTACTCACTCTCAGTGTCTAGATTTCTTGCTGTTGTAATTATTTTTCTTTCCCACTAGACCGAGAGTCTCTGGAGTGCACTTGCTATGTTATATCAGCCTTGGTAAGCCAGGTGCCTGGGCAGTGTCTTGGGAAAAAAGAATGAGTGCTTCCATCATGATCCAAATGAAATGGCCTCAAGGATTTTATTTCCCTTACTTAAGATTTCACACTTACCAAGTGACTCTCCCTGTCCCCCACACCACCCCTCCCCACCATGATGGGGACTGAACCCAGGGTCTCTGTGCATGCTAGGCAAGCACTCAAACCACTCATCTACATCCCCAGCCCTGCAAGTGATCTGTTCACTTACATGGCACAGTAATTTTCCAAGGAGTATAATTTCAGGAACGTTACTTAAGAACTTTCTGTGCCTCAAGACTCCTCATCTATAAAATACAGATAAGAGTATCTTCCTCAGTGAGGTTATTCTAAAGATTAAATGAGTTCAACACATGTAAAAATACTTAGAATTAATATCTGACACATGGTAACTTGCTCAGTAAATATTAGCTAGTCTTCTTTTTAAAGTAGTATCTTTAGAAACACCTTTAGAAAGGGAATGGACAGTACCGACATTTTCTATTCATGGAAAAGACTACCTCTCAAAGTACATTAATAAAATGGTATTCTGTCAGCTCCTTGTGAGTTTAGTTAGCTATTTAAGGGACACCAATCAATTCTGGTGACACTGAAGAAACTGAAGTTACCAACAAAACTGAAGAATGGAGCCTGAATCTTAAAGATCTCACCAAGCTAAGGGCATCCTGAGAGCCTGTCAGAAGATAGTTGGTCATCTCGTGATAACTTACCTTGGCTCTCTTTAAAATGAAATATTTTGGTCAAAAGAAGTAAAATTTAGTGAAAAGAATGTGATATTAGGAGGGAAATACACAAAGCATGGCACTAACTACCTTTGATTATGTACTTTACAGAGAAAGTCTTTGAGTTTAAGAAAGTACCAGTCAGTTCTCAATTATTCATATTAAGGGAGGTAAAAAGTGATTGATATAAATAATTCAAAACAGATAGTAAAAAGAAATCCTTAACATTTTAGTTTTGAATACACTGTTATTTCTCCTAAAAATTTACATCCAAATTATCTTTTGGCTGAACCTATAAAAATTATTTACATAGTCTGAACATATATTAAAGATATCATGGGATTGAATTCAAGGTAAAATAGGAAGTCAACCTGAGATAAATTTTGAGGAATAATTTACATGAGGATAATTTGAAACTGACCATTATGTAATAATCCCTTTTGACCTCACAGTATCCTCTTGTGGCTCTTAGCCATAACATTCTTTCAAATGAGTAACTGTCATTTAGAAATAAGATGAGAACTGAATTTCCAAATGTGAAACAATCTAAACCCACAAGGCCATTAGAGATCATTCAGTTGAGGATTTTGCTCCCACAGATATGGGGATATATTTTATCTACAGAGCTAGAAACAGGTACCAACCTGGCCACAGGCCAACTTATTTCATAAAATCAAAGCTATTATTCTTCAACAGTTATGTAATAATCTCAGTGTCAGAAACGGAGACGTCAGAGACTACCTGTCTAAACTCTGATTTTATAAAAGACACTAAGAGGGTTCAGGTCTTGGCTCAGTGGTAGAGGCTTGCCTGGCATGTGTGAGGTACTGGGTTTGATGCTCAGCACCAAATAAAAATAAATAAATAAAATAAAAGATGTGTCCAACTACAATTAAAAATATAAATTAAAAAAGACACTAAGATCCACAAACATTGCAACATGTCTATTGAACTATGTGGTAAAATAAATACTTATTATTGGAAGGCTCAGTATTTGAATAATTCACATATAAATGAAACTTCTACATTTCTTGTAAAAAGTTAATTTAATATATCTAGTTTGCTTAAAATGAGGCCACATCTACACATATGCTTTATATTATAGTTCCATACTGCACAACTTAAGATACAGTAAAAATAAAACCAGTCAGGTATACCTGTAATCCCAGCAACTCAGGAGGCTGAGGCAGGACAGTCACAAGTTTGAGGCAAGCTTCAGCAATTTAATGAGGCCCTAAACAACTTAGTGATACACTGTCTCAAAGCAAAATAAATAAATAAATAAATAAATAAATAAAAGGGCTAGGAATGTGATTCAGAAGTAAAGCCCCTCTGGGTTCAATCCCTAGTACAAAATAAATAAATAAATATTAAAAAATAAAAGCAGTCCTCTGGGATATAACTTAACTTCCATACATGCCTTTCCACTACCTACATTATAACATAAACTCTCCTCTCCGATGAGCTGACTCTAACTTGTTAGTCAGCTCATTCATACTACTATATACCTTTCTCACATTTATTCACACCCTCTGAAAGCCAGAAATGTCCTCCTACCTTTTATCTGAATACTTCCAGATTCAGGTCAAATCCTACCTGTCATCCCAGTTCACTCTGAATTCTGATATTTACTGTCACTTTCTTAGCAGTTAATAAGTATTTAGAACCCTTGAGATGAAATTAACATTAAGATGCCCAGACTTATAATCCTTCTGTATATGTCTTTCCTTATCCAAAAATTCTTTTTTTGGGGGGATGGGGTAAGTATTAGGATTGAACACAGGGGTACTCTACCACTAAGCCACACTCCCAGCCCTTTTTATTTTATATTTTCAGACAGGGTCTCACTAAATTGTGGAGGTTAACCTGAGTCATTGAGATGTGTGTTCACAGAAGTTGGCCGAAAATTCTCTTTTGATAGGTCTAATAAGACCTAGGAATAAGTACTTGGAAAACACAATAATCTGTCAAATGGTAAGAAGAGTTACTAATAAGAATTTAATTTTTCCTTTATGAAAACATCCTTTACTGGGCTGGGATTATAGCTCAGTGGTAGAGTGCTTGCGTAGCACATGTGAGGCACTGGGTTCAATTCTCAGAACCACATAAATAAATAAAGGCATTGTGTCCATCTACAACTAAAAATATTTTTTTAAAAAAGTGCTTTACTGATGATAAATCTTTTCAACTATAAAAAGATCTAAGGAGTGCAGGCCTCAGGTGAGCTGGTATAGCTTGTACCCTCACAGTTGCTGGGGCTGCTGAGCCTACCACTTGGCTGTTTGAACAGAAGCAGATGAGGCCCTAAGGCTACTTGAAGAATCTAACCCAAACATGGATACTAAAACCAAATCACATAATTTATATCAACAATATGAATGACAAAATTAAAAAAGAATTGAAGAGATCCCTATATGAGAGGGCAGGTCTTTGTTATATTTAAGGAACTGAGCTCATCCACAAATGCTTTGAGACAGAAGGACTTCCATTTTATGGTAAACCAATGTGAATTCAGTATGCAAAAACAGATTCTTGTACAATATTTAAAATATGAGTCACTTTTGCTGACAAAGAAAAGAAAAAAGCCAAAACTGTGGAGCAAACTACAACAACTGTAAACAAAAAGCCTGGTCAGGAAATACCAAATTCAGCTAACACCCAAGGAAACTCAACACCAAATCCTCAGGTCCCTGATTACCCTCCAAACTATATTTTATTCCATAATAATTTACCAGAAGAGAAAAAGATGCTGTCATCCATGCTTTTAAATCTGTTCCCTGGTTTTAAGAAAATATGTCTGGTACTCAGAATGCATAACACTGCTTTTGTCAATTTTGAAAATGACAAGCAGGCTGGAGATGCCAGGGATGCTTTGTAAGGTTTAAGATCCCCCCCATCCCATGCCATGATCACCTATTCCAAGAAATAACACTTGGGACAGTATCTTTAATGGACTTGGTGTTATTTATGGTGTTTGTTTTGATAACATTTAGTTAAGTCATTTTAATGGTTCAAGGTGGGGAGAAATGAAAGTGAAATTTTTGTGAAGGACCTAAAAATTCATTCACTCTTTCTTTAGCCTTAGTGAACTAAAATATAAAGGCCTTAGGTTTGTACGATGAACTTTTCTTTTTATCCTATACAAAAAAAACTAAGGAACAATTAGGAAAAAGTGTAACATTACACACTCTTTAACACAGCAGTTCCACTTTAGCAGTTAAGCCTAAGGAATCAATTTGACCAATGTATACAGATTTATGTATAAGGCTATTCAGGACAGCATAATTTACCTAAGCAAAAACCAGAAGTTTCATAATATGGACTTGGACAAATAAAATATCCATAAAACCAATTTCTATGTAGTTGTTTTAAGAGATTTTTACTTTTTTTTTTTTTTTTTTTTTTTACTGGCATGAAAAAATACACTGATAAAGAATACATGCAAATATAGATTTAGAAAAATATCCAATAAGATCCAGAAAATGTTAACTATAATAAACTGGTGGTATTTTGGGTAATATTTTACTTTTTTCTTTATATTTTTCTATTTTTTCCATGTATTGTTTTATAATCAGAAAAAGCATGCTGGAGAGATAGCTCAATTGGTAGAGTGCTTGCCTTGCAAGCACAAAGCCCTGGGTTCAATCCCCAGCACCACAAAAAAAAAAAAAAAAAAAAAAAAAAAAAAAAAAAAAAAAAAAAAAAAAGAAAAGAAAAGAAAAAAGAAAAAGCAAATACTTTTATTCTGAAAAAATACAGTGTAGGTTCTTAAATGCAACTCTTTTCAAAGATTTGTATACAGTGTATTACACCCATTTACTACAATCACCACCACTCAGAGTGCCACAGTTGCTTATTAAGAATTCTAACCACCAGGCATGGTGGCACATGTCTGAAATCCCAGCAGCTCAGGAGAATCGAGAGTTCAAAATCAGCCTCAGCAACTCAATGAGGCCCTAAGCAACTCAGAGAGATCTTGTCTCTAAATAAAACACAAAACAGGGCTGATGATATGGCTCAGTGGTTGAGTGCTCTTGAGTTCAATCCCTGGTTCAAAAAGAGATAGAAATTATAACCCCCTAAAAAATGTGTCAAAATTGATATGCAACTAAATCCCCTGCTGTCTTCATATTGTTTCTTCAAGCCCCAAATTTCTGAAATAATTTACGATAACTTTCTAACTTTCACTGAAGGAAGTTCCTCCTCTATGCAGAAGAGTGTCTATAAGTGGTAACATGAGATAGATGGCAATGTGTCAAGTCATCACCAGGTCAAATTATATCCCAATTGTCAATCATCACCACCACCACCACATCATCATAGATGACCAAGGTTCAGGGAACCACCACTGCTTTGGCACCTCCAGGCAAAGATTAGAGTACTGGGGTGCACAAAGAACAACGTGGTTCTTTGCGTTAAGATTGCAATTTCATGAGCTTCCAGAGCCATTCCATTTCAGATGCTCATCCATACTCCCATACCTCAGCAAGGATCTCTTGGACTTTCTCCACTTCCCAGACACTAACTTTGAATTCTCTCTGCATTCCTATCCCCCTACCAAGAGGAAGGGAAGAGTTGATATGAGAAGACAAAAAGTGCAAAAGTCCCAAGAGATGACTTAGCTGGGTATACTACAATAGAAAGGCAGTACAGCTTGTACATGGCAACACTATTGTGCAAGAAATAGGCAAGCACCATATAATAGAAGGCCTAGTAAGTCATATTGAAGATTGTGGATGTTGTCATTTTCATAAATCTTGCTGTTCCCATGGTGAATCAATTATACATAAATAAAAGTTTCATTTTCAACATATGAAAATTAATTTCTACAGCTGTTTCAAATCTCATCTCCTCTTCCAAAATTTAGTATGAGAGATCCAACTGCCTGCCTGCTGGGGGTGGGGGGGTCTCTCCTAAATGTCAACACATCCAAAACCAAGTGCACATTTTTCCCCACCCCAGCTCATTCTGACTGTTTTATATCTGCTAATACACCCATCATTCATCTAAGCTTGACATCTCAATGCTATCTTTATTTCCTTACCTACTGACCACCCCCACTGAATACAGGTTCCACAGGTCCTTAAATCACCAACCTATACTCCTTCTTTTCCAGTTCCACTGACATTATCCTAGTTTGTGCAAGCACCAATTCTTGTTCTGATTACTGGAATAGGCTAACTAGTTTCCACACCTCCACTTCTTTTCCCGTCAAATTTAGTCCATACGATGTCATTAAGATACTTTAAAAACCATCAATAAGCAGATGATATACAAATTTATTACCTTAAGCTCTGCTTTCACTTAAAGCTCCACTCATAAATCTGCCTACTTAACATATTTATACTTAGCCTCATTCGTATCTTGAATTTAACATGTCTAAAATTGAACTCCTGATTTCTGATCTTCCCTCCAAATCCCACACCTACTTCTCCCATTCCTCTTTATCTCCCACCCCCTTCTCAGTAAGTGACACCTCTACCCATCCAGTTGTTTGAGCCAGAAACCTGGGAGTCATTCTTGACACTTTCCTTTCCCTCAACCCCCACATTCAATCTATAATTAATTCTTTAACATACTCAAATACATCACTTCTCTCCATCTCTTTGCCCCTGAGTCCCACCTGCAATTTCTAATTTAAGTTGTATGGGTGCAGCCCAGGTATCAGGAGTTTTAAAAGCTCCCCAGGTGATTCCAACACTACAGGATTTGGACTTCATTAACTGCTTTATAGAAGCTGAACTTTCACAAACTTCTTTGACTTATTTTCTACTACTCTGCCCTTGTTCACTTAACTCTAGCTATACCGCCTCCTTGCTGGTTCCTTGAACAGGCCAGGCTTACACATGCCTCATGGCTTTTGTCTTTAATAAGGACTCTACCTGGAGTGCTAGTTCACTCCTTCACCTTCTACAGACTTTTACTCAAATATTACTTTCGTTGTGATTTTGAGAGGCCTTCCCCAGCTATTCTAATAATGCAACTCCTACTCCCATCCAACATTCCCTATCCATTGCTCTGGTTCTATTTCTCTTCTTGAGACTTGTGATCATCTTTTAACATACCATATACTTTATTTAATCCTATTTGCTGCCTGAATATGAGCTTCATGAAAAAGGGACTTTTGTCTGCTTTCTTTAACTACATTCCCAAGACCTAGAACATCATCTGGGACCTAGTAGGTATTCAATATTTAATGTCTCAGCAAGTTTTCTCTGGCTCCCCAAACTAAATTGAATCCCCCTCCGTTATCCTACTAGTAATTTATTCCATTTCTTCATAACATTTATAATTTATACTTGTGTTTATTTGCTGAAACACCTCTCCTAGACTGCAAATTCTGAGTAGGAATTTTCTGTTTGGTTGGCCATTATATGCACTTTGGCTCATGCTTACATGGCACAGAATAACTATTCAAAAACTAGTCCATCAGTGAAGTAGTAATTGAATGAAGTAAAAACAAAATTCTGAAAGTACACTGTGATCATGTTATTTCTTCAATTAAATTTTTTTTTGGGGGGGTGGGTACTAGGGATTGAACCCTGGGGTGCTTTACCACTGAGCTACATACACCACCAGCCCTTTTTGAGACAGGGTCTTCCTAAATTGCTAAGGCTGGCCTCCAACTTGTGATCTTCCTGTCTCAGCCTCCCAAGTCCCTGGGATTACAGGCATACACCACCATGCCTGGCTCAAAATTTTCCAATGTTTCCCATGATTTACCACATTAAACTCAACTGCCTAGCAATGGTAGAAAACCTTCCATGTTCTGAACCAATGAACTTTTCAGTCTTATCTCCCATTATCCCATGTATCTTTTGCCTCAGTCACATTATACTCCACATGATTTCCAGTACACACCCTATACTAACAAACACAGCAACCTCCACATTTTTGCTTATGACATACCTTCTGCCTGAATTCCCTTCTCCATCTCTGCCAATCAAAATTCCAACCTTCAAAACCCAGGGCAAATGTAACCTTCACGAAGACTTTCTTCTCACCCCAGCTTTCCCAATTAAGTGATTTCTTCTTCTAAACACCAAATATATAATGCTGGTTTAATGCTCCACTATTTCAGAACATAACCTTCTTTAATGCCTTTTGCCTATAGTCACTCAAAAGATATCTGCTGAAATGAAGTCAATTAACAACACTACTCCATTATCTGTGACAAAACATTTAAATTGTTGGGAGGAGGTGGGGGCTGTTCCTCTTTAGTAACCTTTTCATCACCAAAAAGTATAAAATTGGAATGGTGGATTCCCAGCCTTTCCTTCTAGGACTTTTCTTCTTTTATGTGTTTTCTGAAAAGGTATTATTTTCCTAAACACAATTTTTAGAGAAATTTTTCCCAAATGCAATTTTTAAAAATATATTTAATTGTCAGGTGTGGTGGCATGCTCCTCTATGTCCCAACTAGTTGGGAGGCTGAGACAGGAGGATTGTGTGAGCTCAGAGTTCAAGACCAACCTGGGTAATATAATAAGACCCTGTTCCCAAAAGAAAGAACGATAGACAGAAAAATGTTAAACTCTAAGCACTACTACGTGGCACAAATACTATGTTTTATTCAAATGGTTTATTCTAAGATTATTATAAACGAGTGAATATTTGGTTGAAAATCTTAAAACTCTGGTGTTTGAAAACATTAAGTCCTAGGGATGCCTTTCTTGTTCAACTAGACATTTCAAACTTTTAATGCTCTTTTAAAATATTCCATTCATTTTGACATGTAAAATGAGCTAAGCGATTTCACTAGCAAGCCAGTAAAATTACATTATAAAAAGTTTGTTGTACCTAAGTACAGACTTCCCCACCACATCTTCCTCTAAGGCTGTAAGTTCTCAAATTATGCTCCAAAGATACTCGAACTTCCCTTTAAAAGGTCTGTGAAGTCAAAACTATTTTTATAATAATACTAAAAAAATCTTTTTTGCCTTTTTGATTGTTCAAACTGCACTAGAGTCACCACCATGGTGATTGGGGGTGGGGGGAGAGTCAATTGTATTAAGACTTTCTTTCTTTTTTTGTTTTGTTTGTTTTTAGCACCAGAGATTGAACCCAGGGGCACTTAACCACTGAGCTGAGCCGCATCCCCAGCCCTTTTTATTTTTTTATTTTGAGACAGGGACTCACTAAGTTGCTGAAGGCATCTTTGAACTTGCAATCCTCCTGCCTCAGCCTTCCGAGTCATTGGGATTACAGGCATGTGCCACTGCACCCAGGTATGACTTTCTTGATGAAGCAATAAAAATTATTTTATCAAATCTGAACCTCTAAATATAGGTCTTTTAAATATTCCATATAATGAAATAAAACACTTCACAGGATACTCAAGCACAAAAAGCACTTATGACTGGGTTGTAAGCTCAATCAGCTACTTTTTTCATGGAACACTATTTTTCTTGGAACAAAGGACAAACTGATTACTCAGACAAGAATATTTAGCAGACATTTTCTTAAAAATGGAGTCTGCCACATTAAGGAAAACAACTGACAGTACTTGCTGCCAATGATAAAACCTGAGCTTTAATGAAAAAATTTACAATTTTGGAAAACTTGTAGCTGCTTGACATCTTCCCAATACTGACAAACTTTTCTCATTAAATGGATGGTGATGTTAACTAATGTGGGGATTTTAAAGTATGGCATTATGAAATGTTTGACCATATAGAAAGATCTGCTTAACTCGATCTGATATTTCTAAATAACCAATGCCTAATAGTATAAAATCATGTGTGGGTAAAAGATCCATTCAGCCATGCACCTGTAGTCCCAGCTACTTAAGAGGCTGAGGCAGGAGGTTTGCCTGAATTCAGAAATCTGGGGCCAGCCTGGGCAACATAGTGAGACCACATCTCTGAAAAGATTAAGTAAATAATGCATGCAAATACAAGTCAAGACTAATGGATTTCACTGTAACAGTAACAGCAATACAGTTTTCAGATTCCACAGTGTAACTTAACTTATAAGAAACTAAAACTTGTCAAGTTTTGGTATGGCATCAGAAATGTGTACAACTGTCTGAAAACGTAAAAAAAAAAAAAAAAAGTCTCCCTTTCCCAGCTATCTTTTGAGACCATATTTTCTTCATATACTTTTTACATATCCTCTGAAGTCATATTTTCTTCACATACCTCAATCAAAACCACCTATCACATAAGATTGGATAGAGAAGCAGATATGAGAATCTGGCATCTTCCATTAAGCTGAATATTTAAGAGATTTGCAAAAATGAAGAAGCATCACTCTTTTCTTCAAAAAAATATTAATGAGATGGGTTTATTGTTATTTTTAAATAATAAGTATTCTTTAAATGTTTTCTATCTCAATTTCTATTTTGGTAAAAGTCAACTGATGTAACCTACATAAACAAAAGCTCTTTAGGGTATTCAATTTTTTTTTCTGATACTGGGGACTGAATCCAAGGGCGTGTTACCACTGAGTTACAACCCTAATCCTTTTTATTTTTAGACAGGGGCTGGTCTTGAACTTGCAACCCTTCCACCTTAGCCTCCCAAGTTGCCAGGATTACAGGTATATGCCACCACACCCACTTTACTGTACTCAATTAATTTTTAAAAGTGTGTAAATAATCCTACAACCAACAATGTTTGAGATCCCTGGTTTAAGAAAATCTATCTCTGAGTCTACCCCCCAAATTGCTGTTTGTACCAAATCTACCTTTCCCCCATCCACAACTGGAGGTGAACCTGGAGTAGATATATGGTCCAGGGGAAATCAAGCCTTAGCCTGACCAAATTAGATCTCCCTCAAGAATCTGAATTAAGCTTCATTAAAAACTAAAGTTTATTTATAGCAGAGCACAAGAGTCCATTAGCTCTCATGGCTGAAGTTCATGGAACAGTTCCGGTTTCAGCTCTTTTGAAAATCTGGTTGTTCAATTTTGCCTTGTATTCCATAACTATTATTTCCTTTTTTTTTTTTTTTTTTAATATGAGCTAGTTTAAATAGGTTCCATTTTCTTAAAATCAAGAAAGCTTTATCATAAACTTCAATACCTTTACCAAAACTGTCTTATTTGGTGTCTTCCATTTGAAGAATCATATCCCTAAATAAAAATGAAAATCACTCCAACAAAATTAAAAATTGACTGGAAATTGTAGGCTCATTCAGAACAAGTAATCAGTTGCTAATTAGATAAAGCAAGCCTATTTTTTTTTGGAGGTCATTATATATTATGTGAATATATTTAGATAGCAAATGGTTTCATTAAAATGTGCCAATCTGGGCTGAGGTTGTAACTCTCAGTGGTAGAGCGCTTGCCTCATGTGCATGAGGGCTTGATTCTCAGCACCACATATAAATAAAATGAATAAATTAAAGGTCCATCAATAAATAAATAGATAAAAAAATTTTAAAAATGTTCCAATCTGACAAAAGTGTTTCAGGAAGCTTGACAAACAATAAAAGGAAAAGGTCCTAAGTCTTGCTCTACCAGGTAAAAACAATTATTATAAAGCTCTGATAATTAAGGTGGTATCCAGCACAATAAAGCAAACAGACCAATGGTACAGAATAGAGGTAATACAGATCCAAGTGTTTATAAATATGGAAACATATAAGAAGCATTACAAAGTAGTACGAGCAGATGGACTACTCAGTACATGATGCTGGGTCACTGGGTCATCCTTATGGAAAATAAAAAGAAAGGAAATTAGAAGCATACTTCAGGGTTAACCTCAAAAGGGGAAAAAAAATTTGATTCCTACTTCACACTGAACATCAAAATAAATTCCAGGTAGATTAGAAATTAAAATGTGAAAAGCAAAATTCTTAAACTTTTTAGAAGAAAATGTTATCTCAGTAGAATGGAATATTCCTTCATCAAGACACAAAAAACATACTACAATAAAGATTAAACATAAGAAATCTAATCATGTTAAAATTTAAAACTCAACTTTAATAAAAGACACATTTAAAAAAAAAACAAAACACACTCATTAGGATGGTTACTAAAAAACAAAAAATGTTAGTGAGGATGTACAGAACTTGAAACCTGTGCACTGTTGGAGGAAGGGAAGGTAAAATGGTGCAACCACAGTGGAGGACAGAACGGAGTTTCCTTTAAAAATTAAAAATAAGCCAGTGCCACATGCCTGTAATTAGCAACTTAGGCTAAGGCAGGAGGAGCGCAAGTTCAAGGTCAGCCTCAGCAACTTAGGCCCTAAGCAACTTAGTGAGATCCTGTCTGAAAATTTAAAAATAAATAAAAGGGCTAGAGATATAGCTTGGTGGTAAAATGCCTGAGTTCAACCCCTAGTACCAAAATTTAAAATTAAAAATAGAATTATCATATATTCTAGAAATTTTAAGTCTAGGTATATACTCAAAAGAATTGAAAGTAGGGTCTCGAAGAGATATTATATACCCATGTTCACAGTAGCATTACAACAGCCAAAAGCTGGAAACAACCAAGTGTTTACCAACTGATGAATGAATAAACAATATGGGGTGCACACATAAAATGGGATACTGATCAGCCTTTAAAAGGTAATTCTGACACATGCTACAAAACAGATGAATTTTGAGAACACCATGTTAAGTGAAAACAGTCACAAAAAAGACAAATTCTGTATTTTTCCACTTATATGTGGCACCTAGAGTGGTCAAATTCCTAAAGATAGAAAGTAGAGGAGTGTATATCGTTTAGCATTTCAGTATTTCAAGATGAAAAAGTTCTACAGACTGTTGCACAACATTATGAATGTACTTAAACTACAGAACTGCACACTTTAAAGTGGTTAAGATGAAAATTTTATTGTTATATTAGCACAATAAAAAGTTTATTATTTGCATAATAAAAAAATTGGAAATATCTTAAAATGTCTACTAGAAGGAAATGAATAAATGGCAACAATATATTCATACAGTAAAATACTAGACAGCAATTAAAATAAACTCAAGTTATATATATAAAGTAAATCTCAAAAACCGTATTAAGCACAAATATTAAAGAATGATATACAGGATTATATGATGTATACCGAATTATAGCAAAGCTGGAATTTGATAAAAAACAAATTCAGAATAGTGTTCTTTTTTAATATTTAATATATATTTTTCCATTCCTTCACAGTATTTTAATTAATTTATTTTTCCCACTTTTTTTGTGTATTGTGGTTATACATCATGATGGGATTTGTTGTTACATACCTGTACATGCACACAGTATAGCAATATAATTTGGCCAATACCACTCCCCAGCACATCCTGCCTCAAGATGTGTCACTTCTAAAGAAGAGGAGTACACCAAGATTTCACTGTTTCTATAATGTTTTTATTTATTAAAATATCTAGGCGCAGGCTGGGGTTGTGGCTTGGTGGTAGAGCACTTGGCTGGCATGCGTGAGGCACTGGGTTTGATCCTCAGCACCACATAAGTAAATATAAGTATTGTGTCCATCTACAGCTAAAAAGTTTTGTAAAAAAATCTAGGGGCAAATATAACAAAGTTATGAACATTTTATACAGCTGGGTGATGGGTATGAGTGATATCATTATATTTTGCTATATACTTAAATATGCTAAGTAATTTTTTTCAAGGTTTTTTTTTTTTTTTTTTTTTGATACCAGGAATTGAACCCAGGGGTGCTTTACCACTGAGCTACATCTGCATCCTTTTTTATTTTTTATTTTGAGACAAGGTCTTGCTAAGTTGCTGAGGCTGGCTTTGAACTTGTGATCCTCCTGCCTCAGCCTCTGGAGTTGCTGGAATTACAGGTATGTGCCACGGTGCTCAGCTGTTTCAAGTATTTTATAGTTTAAAAGTTAAGGCAGCACATATAATGTTCTACATTTCAAAAATTATTTCTAGTTATAGCAAACTTCTACATGGCCTACCTATTTCTAAATATCAAGTAAAGGATTATATAAATATAAATTTAAGGAGAAAAATGATTACCACACATTTTTCCCCTTACAAATAAATAAATAGATAGGGAGATAGGAGAAATTAGAGGCTTTTAGAAAACTACTCCAAGCCCTTCTCTGATGTAAATGGAGCCACAGCAGAAAGATTTATAACAGCTTTGTAGCCAAGAGCAAAGGTCTTCATAGCCAAGCAAGAATTACTGTTTGAGTATTTAATTCCCACTGTAAGGTCTGTACCCACTCTCCCAAAGCTGTCTGACCAGCTTTGCCATACAAAGCTCCTAGGCAACTCCTTGCCAATCCTATTACAACATGACAATAGTTTTATGAATGGCGGCCTCCACATTCCCTAAAGAGTCTGTACTTAAGGATATTTTTCTTGACATGGAAGGTTTACAAAAACAAAAGTAAAACAGGGGGTGGAAATGTGACTCAGTGGTAAAGCACTTGCCTTTTATGCATGAGGCCCTGGGTTCAATTCCCAGCACACGGTGGGGGTGGGGGTGGGGGTGCTACGAGATCTTACTAGTAGACTTTTCAGAGTAATTTTGCCATGCCTGAAAATAAATACAAGAAACAGGTGTGCTTCCCTGAATACACAACCAGAATTAATATGGAGCCAGTATTGTTATGAAACCAGGCTGAAGATAAATAACCTTATAAATATGACAAAAGACGGTAAAAAGAAATTGAGAAATGAATTTCTGATAAGTATCAGAAGGTTGTTATTGTCTGGCTTTGAGTAACCTGAAGTTAGTTTAAGACAAAACTCAAAATACCACAGTACATGAAAAAGTCTATCTAATAAGACCTTTTTTTTTTTTTTTAACTATGGCAGGCATTAGTCTAGCCCCTGAAAACAGTTTTAGAATGCACTTCTGTTCTATCTTTCATTTGTATTAACCTTCATTAGCATGGTGGATTTCAGAAAACACTGCAGATAAACTCTGCATTTCTCCTGAGTCTACAGTACACGAAAGAAATTCACAAGATTCAGCACTGTTCCAGACCCTGAGTTAAGACAACTGGATATCAAGGTTCACGGTCTACCTGAAGTTATTCCTTAATTAAGAACAATTTGTCTGACTCCTTTTTTATGATGATTAAAAGAATATGCTATTACAGCATAATCTTATATAATACTCCAAATGTAGAGAAATGCATATAAATGAAGAAAATAGAAGAAAAACATACTTGTGCATAGACACAGATATTTTTATACAACAATGAAAATATGACATCCCCAACAAAATTTATAAATACAAATTTCAGTCTCTTTTATTCTGTGCACTTTTCATCTCAGAAAAAAGCAGGATTGCTCAGGAGAGAAAAAAATCCCCGTGTCCTTTCTAGCTAAACTTATAGGTGGTGTGGGAAGCACCATTATCTTCAGAGATACTACCTGTATTTACAAAGAATATTCAAGAGAGCAGAGTCTGGTGGCACATGTCTATAATTCCCGAGCTTCTTGGAAGGCTGAGGTAAGAGAATCATAAGTTCCAGACCAGCCTCAGAAACTCAGTGAGACTCTGTCTTAAAATAAAAAAGTAAAAATAAAAAGGCTAGGGATGTAGCTCAATGGTAGAATGGCCCTAGGTTCAATTCCCAGTACAGATTAAAAAAAAGAAAGAAAAAAAGAATATTCAATATTTATATTTAAGACAAAGAAGCTGTAAGTTCTAAGATCTAGAATCCAGCAATGCCAGTGGCACAGAAGTAAAACACAAAGTCCACTGGGTTAAATAAAGGCACCTTCAGTTTTGAGAATTTGGTTCTAGAAGCTCCATAAGGGAGATGAACAACCTAATTTACTGAAAGAGAAGATATATAAAGGTAGAGTGAGGGTTTCACAACTGGGACAGGAAAAATACAAAGTGAGCCAGGAACTTCTTATGCCAGAAAGCAAGGAAGCACTCACACACTGAGCTGAAAAGGCTCCCACAGGCCAAATATGAAACATCTTGTGCATCACAAAAATTGTATGTAATTGTTGGTAGAACACAATAAATTAAAACACATGAGTTCATGATGATACTAAAAGGGAAAAAATGAAAATTGATTTATCACCATTAAAGCTGACCATCTCCCTTCTTAGAAAAGCGCTGAAAAGAATTAAGAATTTCTTTTTTTAGTAGAAATTATAATTTGTTCCTAAGCAATGAGAAAAATCTTCACTGAAAATTGAAAACCAATCTAAAACCAATGTAAAAGATCTAGTACAATTAGAAAATCACCATTTTGTAACAACCAGTGAATTAACTGATTCAGGCAAGAACCATCCGCATTAGGTGAAAGGTTGCAGAAGAAGGTAATAGTATGGGGCCAGAGGGTCACCTCTCTACAGATTACTTTCTAATTACAAAGTGAAAAATGTCTTTACCAAAAAGAGATCTGCTATTTATCACCTAAAACACAAATGACCAAACTTAACATCACTTATTACAGTACGACCTTAATGTTTTTCCTAACATGATGCCATGAGAAATAGAACAACACCTAAGAAATATTTTTACCAAAAATGTTTAATGAGAATCTAATCAAGCCTTTAGATCTTAATACCAGTTTACAGGTAACACAGGGATAAAGAAATTAAACAGTGAGGAAACAAATGGAAAATTCCAGAGTGATGCATGCTACAACATAAATGGTCTTGTCTCTTTAAAAAAAACAACAAAACAAAACAATGTTGTGTGGTTTCTAAACTTTTCTGAATTTTTAAGACTAAAGAGACATGTTTGAAGAAAAATAAACAGTTAAAAAGTGTCATGTTCAAGGCAAATGGGAAAATCTGAAATGAACTGAATATCAGATAGCATTATTATTAATTATATGAACTGTAACAAGTACTGTTAAGGACAATTAAGTAGAACAATGTATTTCAAGGAGATTATATCTAAAGTATTTAAGGGTAGTGTCATGATGTCTGCAGTACAAATTGTACATATTATATATCTAAATACATACATACTTAGATAAAGTGAGTGTAGCAGAAATATGAACAACAATCGAATCAAAGTGATGGGTATAAAGGTGGTAACTATACTATTCTTTCATTCAATTTTTTGGTGCATTTTCACTTAAACAATAAAAAAAAAAAAAAAAAAAAAAAAAGGCAAAAGGGCTCAAAATGTACTTCCTCCAGGAAGTCCTCCTGAACATATTCTCCTCTACCCTTGATCACTTCCTTGCAAGATCATCTCAGCACAAAGCCCAATATAATACTATTTGCACCTTATTTTCTAACTAGCCTCTTATATTTCATACGTTCAATAAATTTGGTTTCCCAGAAAGTTCCAAGCACAGACATCTTTTCTATTTCTTCCTGGCTTATAGTGAAGTATTCTGCAATCAGCAGACTTTTAAAAGTGCAAATACTAACATTCTAGCTGGGACAATAGGCACTCAGTAAAGCACCTTAACTAACTGGTTCTTCAAGAGAACAGCAATTCACTTGGATAATCAATCTCAGATCACAGGGGATCACAAAACATCACTTACAGGCTTAAGAGTTTCACATAAAGAAACTAGCATCCAAGAGTTAAAAGAAGAAATTAGAATACAGGTCTTATATCCCTTCCTAGCACTGTCAAGGATCTGCTGTGCTATCCAGACCTATGACTTTCTTTTCTTTTTTTTTTTTTTTTTTTCCTTTGAAGGGTAAAAATTTTATTTTTGAGGAATTAATACTGCACATTTTCAAAGAGAGTCACATAAGAAAGCAAAAATGTTATCCTCCCCTCATCCTAGAAATAAATAAGAAGGGCATAAAATTTCTTTTTAAATCATGACACTTGGAAGTTTAGCACCAGCATCCAAAATGAACAAAAAAGGGGAAAAAAAGCATTTATATGACTTTATTTTCATGGCATAATTTTTCACAACAATATCTTCTACCACCCATGAGCTTTAAAATAGTATTTGTTCATAACTCCTTTGTGTAATGAAGCCTAACAAGTTGCGTAATGAACTTTAAAATTATAAAGAAAGCACAAAAGATTAAAAACTGTGATAACACAGTACTGGTGAGGAAACAGGCAGATTTGTACTGTTGGCAGAAATATAAACTCATATAACTTCTACAGAAAGCAATTTAGCAATATCTAACTTTGAAAATGCACACACCCATTGATCTATCACTTTCACTAGAAATTTAATCCAACAGATATCCAAGTACATATAAAGAGTTAATTGTAGCTCTAGAAACAAATGTCCAATAGTAAGAATTAGCTGAAAGATGATACATCTATAAAATGCAATACCGGCCATCTTTCAAAAACGCGATACTGCATACATTGTATGAAATGATCAACAAGACAAACTAAGTGAAAATGAAAATTTCAGAATAACGGGTACAGTATCTATCATTTTGTAAAACAAAAACCAACCAACCAAAGAACAGGCATATGTACATGTAAACTTGTAAACTGCACAGACTCTCTCTGGAAGGATAAACAAGATGCTGACTTTGGTAGGGTCATTAGATGGACAGAAGGAGGATGCTAAATAGCTCTTCACTCTATCACTGTGTACCTTCTGGATTATGTTTTGTATGTATGTACATGTATTACCCATTTATTTTAAAGAGTGATTTTTTTAAACTCTACAACAATAATAATTAATTAATACTTATCTTAATCCCAGAAGCATTTCATGCCTTTGAACCATCAAAATTTTAAGTGAAGCTTCAGTGAATTCAACTAGATGAAATGTTTCCAGATAAGAACAAAGCATCCCAGATGATAGAAGCCTACTGAGAAGACAGACATTTATTATCTCATTTCTAGATTTTGCCAGAACCTTCAAGTCTGGATCATAGGTGACATTAAGTATTTAAAACTACAAAACTAGTCACTATAAAGATTACTCCAAAAAGAGAAATCATCAAAGTACCAACTGGATACTAACTAACCAGATCCTAAGTGTGGGGTTGTCACAATAACATGTACTTCTCAGTATGAGGGGGAAAAAGATGAGTCTCTAGTTCTTTCCCAGCACACAGGGATGATATATGCAGCCCAAATCCCTGTAGTTTCTCTGTGTCATCTCTTGGCTTCAATGGTAATATGGCAACAGGAAATGACACAAAAGGACAGCTGAACCACCTAAGACCAGGGTTAAATGGGGAAGTGAAAAAAATACATATATTACACACACACGCATATTTTAAGTGCCCAAAATATGAGATCCTAGAGTTAAGAATGGCAGGAAAAAACAAATGAACAAAAAAACTTTGAGAAAAGAATACCAAAGGAAAAGACTAGAAAGTAAAGCTTACTTTCCATTTCCATTTATCCAGTTAGGAAACAAGATTGGCAGGATAACTGAAAACCAGAAAATGTCCCTTTCTTCCCCTTTTGCTCCCCCCACAATTTATTCATTTCAACATTATTCAGCAAAGCCTTTTGCTAAGAAAGAGTTTATCTTTTCTTTCTGATGGCAGAAGTAAGAGGCAGCCAACTATCCAAGAGTGTGGTAACACAGTAGCAAACTAAAGGACCAAGTATAACCAGGCAACTGAAACCCAGGTCCTAGTTCACAGGAATATTATTGTACCTTAAAGTTCCTTATTTTAAATTGTTTTTGTTATTTTCCAATGTGAAAGAAAACATCTTTCTTATTATTTAAGATTAAAACCTTCACTGGACAAGTTATTGTCCATGAAGTGTTTCAGACTGCCTTTGTTTTCATGCGATGGTCACAGGGCATCAATAATGTACAGCTAAAGTAAAAGCTCTAAGGAAGATCTTTTGACAAAAAAAGAGGCTAACAGGTCAAACAAAGTAGGAGGTCTGGTGACTGAGACTCCTTAAGTCCTGATTTATAGTTTGCGACCTAAGCTTTTGTGTGTGCTCTTTAGCCCTTCCTTACCTACTTCTGTTAAGATAATAAGAATTTTACTAAAAGGAATTCCCCCCTTAGTCTTTTAGCAAGGGTATCAAAATCCCCCACCAGAATAAATGGGTTGAGGCAACTACTCCTAAATTTAGGGAAAGTTTATACTAAAGGTACACCATGAGTAGAGGAAACATAATCCTAGAACCAGAAGTTACAGTGGCAGTTTCGAAAGAAGGGTCAGCATGGGACATATTGGCTCCGGGCGGCGTTGGTAGCCTGGGAGTCTCTAGGACAACACCAGATGCGAATAGTGCTTTGTCCTCAAGTCTCTCACATAATTTAAATTCTCCCTCTCAGATAGTAGCTACAGGCTCACTATTGGGCAGCAAATCTAGCCCACTGACTGGGAAGAAGGCGAGCGCGTGGTGAAGGGGCTCTTTATCCCGCAGGTCCCTGCAACACAGCGATGCGCATGCGCCCCAAGGGCAGCGAACAGGCACCCCGAGCTCGTTCACACTCGCGCATGCGCAATCACGCTTCTCGCCGCAGGCGACAGCTCACTATTTGGCAAGGGGGATGGGGCTGGGAAATGATGGGGGGGCTGAAGGCAGGGGGCGCGTTTGTGTCTTCTGGATGCTTGGGATAGGAAGAAGAGACGGTTGACTAGGTTCTGGTATTCATAGGCCAAGTAACCCCGGAGTAGGAAATGGGACAGAGAATATGTGTGTGGGGGGTTAATGGGGTCAGTCACGTCTTAAGGGAGGCGCCCCCCAACCCCGACAGCATAACCCCCTCCCTCGACACTCCTCCCCCCACTCACCTGAGAGCGGCGGCGACAGCTGCTGGTCCCCGTCCCCCTGCGCTCGCCTCATACTGTCCGCAACATCCGGGACCTGCGGGACCGCCGATACACAAATACACACACTCCGAGCGCGCACACTCACACACACACACACACCACACACACACACACCACACACACCACACTCACACACACACACACACACACACCGACACACACCGGCCGGAGCGTCCTGGCGTCAGCACGTCGACGCAGCGAGCGCGTACCCGCCGGGCCCCACCCCGCGCGGCCTCCTCCCCTCTGTTCCCCTCCCCTCCTCTTCCACCTCTCCCTCTCCTCCCTCCCGTCCCTGGGCTCTCCTGCCCCTCCTCTCTCTTCTTCAAGACTCCGCCTACCTTCCCTGGTGCGCATGCGTCCTGGGAACGGGCCAGGGCCCGGGAATTTGAGGGGAAGGTGGGGCCTGAGTAGAAAGAGGCGGGAACTTGGAGGGGGTCGCGTGTAAGGTGCAGAAGGCCGCGCGGAGGTGCGAGGACCTAATGCAGGAGCAGGAAGTCGAGGATCGATGTGGGTGGCATAATACTAAAGGCATTTCACAAGGGGAACCTATGTTTGAGAGCAGTTTATGGATTACCAAGACTTTTACATGTATTCACCCTTTTTTTTTTTTTAAACCAACCTAGTCTGTAAAATATTTTTTGGACTTTTTGGCAATGATAGAGACTTTTAAAAATATCTTTTAAAAGTTAGCATTTGGAAACAAAAACAAGAAGGACCATTCTTTCTGGGAAAGGCAGAGTTCTTTGGTGGCCTAACTGAAAGGGAGTTGATTCACTTGACAATTTGTCTTGAACACCTGGATCCCCAGTTTGCCTCACATCTTGGTTCCCAAGGACCATCTGATTCCTGAGTTGAGTAAAACAAAAAGTCTCTGAGCATCTTGGCCCTGCAAGGAGAAAAAAAATCATCTCTGTGTGGGAGTAATAATGTCAGTGATGGGATATATTTTATTGCTATGATTCTTTCCCTTAGCTTAAACTTTAAAAAATTATTCTTACTGAATCAAACCAAATAATCCTGCATTGCCTCTTCTGAGACAATATTACAACATGCCCAGGGCATTGGATGCAAAAGAACAACCCAATGAACCCCATAGGTTCATTGGGTGACAGTGTGAGCCCTGTCTTGGGAACAGCTTCTGAGAGCCCTGCTGCCTCCCAGGCCTGTGGGACGTCTCCAGGAGACAGTGCTTGCTGTCTCCTGCCACATGCACCCTGGCACCAGGTGGCTGGTGAGCCAGTTCAGCAGGGAAAGCTGGCAGCCCAGGAGCAAAGTTACAGGGGTTTGGAAAGAAACCTCTAACAGTGCCAGGTTGTCTTCTACTTTCAGCTGCAGAAGCAGACCCTATAATCCCGCATCTTAAAATTTCCTAGGAATCATGGACAAAACACTCCAAACTCCTAGAACTTACACAAACCATATTTCACCCAAAATGATCCAAAAGATGGAGATCTTAAATTCTACAATGATGTGGTTAGTGTGCCTGCTGCACTTCAAAACAAAGAGAACTTTTGCCACCCATTAGGCTGACACTTGAAATTTTCCAATTAGATTACACTTCTTTTTTTTTTTTTTTTTTTCAGATTTTACTTATCATTATCAACAAACATTCATTCATTCCTCTAGCTAAAGTCAGCAAAGTTGTTGGTTCCTGTGAAAACTTGGATTGCCCCAGGGGTAACCCAGTAATAACCAGTTATAACTGGCCTCTCATGTCACTGAGGCTGTTCAGTAACCTGTACTCTCAACCAGAGATCACAGGAAGGCAGGAAAGAAATGGGTAGTTCTTGGAGAAAGGAGCATGAAGAGGGGGAAGAGATGCAGAAAGAGGTAAGCTAGAAAGCACTGACAACCCGCTTTAGCTTTCTCACAATTGAAACTAATCCCTACAGCCTAGTCAGACTCCCCAGGATCTGGGAGGGGCTCCTCAGGACAAGTGAGTCCATGCCAGCAACTTGTCCAGGCTGGGCCTGAATCCTCAGGGATCTGGAAGGACACTAGTCCCATCTATAGCTCCCTTCCCCATCTGGAAGAGTTCCTATCCCCATCTGTAGTTCCATGCCATGAGGCTCCCATTCTACTGTGGGGACCGGACCGCCCACCTGAGATATGATCCTACCAGCCTCTGTACAAAGGACTTTGATTTGGTGTGGAGCTGATTAAACGATTGTAGATGTCCTTGGAAGCACTATGTGGAAGAATTTTAAACAGCTTCTCCTTTTTAATATGCACTTCCTCTTCGGTTTTAATTATTTTGTTCCTACATTTTCCCTTTCAATTTACTAAAATCTAGAAATGTAATTAGAGCAGAGGCCGGGCTCAGAGAAAGCTGCCAGGATTTCTACAGCATGATTAAATATACCAGGCATCCCTTTAGTGTGGGCTGAAAAAAATAGGATTCTCATTATTATCTTTTCCTTATCCAGGAAAGAATCGGCACCACGTACAGATACGGATTTATTGAAAATGCAGCACTAATTAAAAACTCACCCAGCCTCTTGACGAGGGTAAAAAAGTGCAGTTATTTAATTATTTCCTCCATTTAATGTTTTGTTGTTGTAACCACAATAAGCAAGAAGGCCTCCTTGCTCCCCTTTCCTCAAAATAAAATTCTTCTCTCCTCATGAGGGACTTAATGAGGCTTTTATCTATGCAACAACAATCAAGCTTACAATGGCACCAATTCAATTCGCTGCTCCTTGTGATGGTAGGAAACATGCAGAACTCATTTTCTTAATCCAAAACACAAACAACAAAGTGTTCATTGGACTGTCGTGATCCAGGTCTGGGCAAGGGATCTGTCCCCAAAGACCCTGAAATATCTGGTATTTATATATTCTGCCAACAAGGATCTTCTGCTCCATTTTACAGTCCAGTAAGCAAAGGCATAGTTTTTCTGGAAGCTATAGGGGAGGAAGAGGCAAGCAGAACTGCATAGAAGTAAAAACTCTGATTTTGGTTGTAAGTTCTTAAGGAAGATAAGTCTTTCTTCTCTGCACTGCTCTTTCTTGGCCAGTCAGTGGTCAACTTTCAACTGATGCCTGCTCCAATGGCTACTGTGTAGACTTTGGAGATGGATATACAGGAAGGAAGACCTCAATAGGGGTATAGTCCAGATACCTAGCCTAAAGGAAAAGCGTCAGATGACACACCCAGGGACACAGATATTAGACCACCCACAAAGAAACAACAAGAACACATTGATAGAAGTTGTGCTGGAGCCATAATGGGGTTAATAGAAAATTGGCAGTGAGGTTCTTATTGATTGATTAAATTTCACAGTGAAGCTGTGGATTGATTAATGAACTGTTTTCTTCTCTGGAGAGTCAAGTTCGAACCCAGCACTAACACTATAACATAAATTTGGACAAACCTCTCCAAGATTTAGTTTTTCCACTGGAACAATGAAAAAAATAATTCCCACCTTATCATCTTGGTGTGAGGATGAACTGAAATAATATTTGAATATAGCATCATCCCCAGCATAGAGGAGACCCACTAATGTACGGATGTGTCACTGTATGTGAACTTTAGGGGTAAATGTTCATAAACTTACTGGAATTCAAATTCCCACTGTACACCATGCTAACTCCTTGTCTCTGTGCCTTTCTTTAGAATTCTCCAGGAAGCTGGAGTCAAGGAAAACAGAAGACATCTCAGCCAGAACACTGTCTCTTGCTGTGATTCCTGAACAAGCAAGCTCTTCAAGCTCAGAGCCAGTTTCCTCATATATCAGTTAGGGATCCTGGTTATGAGAACTGCATCAAACTAGAACTGGAACTTACCAAAGAAACACTGTACTGCCGACTCCCAAAATTGACAGGAGTTGAAGGGGCAGACTTGGAAATTCAGCTGGGAACAAATGGCTTATAGAGGAAGAAAAACAACCTTTTCTTAGCTGGACAATCGGGTGAGAAGGTCCAACTATTGGGCACTGCCACAAAGTGCCACCATCAGATACATCACCACTGCTATGTAGGATGTCTAATCTTCCCTCTATCTTTGTGCCTTATATGTAGCAGCACCCTGTTGGCTAATCCTAGACTCTGGCCACCACGAGATCAAGGAGGAAAGGTCTCATTTCTGTGGTATCCATAGTGGTGTCCACAGTGTGATGTTCAGCCTTCTCGTTGATGCTATATCTACAACAGGGAATTTGTCCCAAACAGGAAGTAAGTCAGATGCTGGACCACCAGTCCCCCTATCTAGTCAGTGAACTGGACCATTCATCATAAGGCAGTAAATAGCATTGAATGACATATTCTGAAGAACCTGGCATATAAAAAGCATTCTGTCATTTTATTTTTCTCTTTAATAAAACAAAAGGTTTGGAATGTACTTACCCAAAGATTTGATCAATGTGCTTATAGACATTGATGTTCTGAGTTTTTAACCTGGGGAAAAGGCTGGGAAACATGATAGCTGAAGGATGGAGCTGCAGGCAAAGAAGCAGCAGCAAGAGAGCAGAGGAAACAGCAAGTTTAAATCCTAGTTTTTGATTTTTGTTTTGGACTGGCAACACAACTCCATCGCTATCTCATCCATCTTTAAAGTAGGTCTAAAAATCATCTGAAGTCGTACTTCAAAGTAAGTTTTAGAAGGTTAATATTTGTTTTCAACAAAGAATATCTTACCAAGAATGGATCATATACACTGTTGTGCATTGTTTTCAATAGGGTTTTTTTGGTTCTTTTTTGAATGGGGATTAATTCTCCACCTGTTGGCATTTGCCCCAAAATAACATTTACCTAAATGTAGATAATTAGTTTAGCAAAAACAAAAATTCTTCATGCTGCCACTCAAATAGGAATTACCTTGGATTTTACAGTTTTAGATTATCCTTGCTGTGGTTCTACCTTATTGGAGTGAATTGATTTCAATTGAAAGTTTACTCTATGTTAGAGTACTATCTTTAAAAAGGAATTTAATCTAAAATTCAATTACGGAAGATTTCTGCCAAAGTTAAAAGTCAACTAGCACTTACCGAATGCTCCCTGGGTACAGAGTTCCATCAGAGTACTACAGGATGAGTCAAAAGAAATAGAACTATTGTCCCTATTCACAGACTTCTCAGTTCAGAATAAAAGAATTTTATGACTAGAAGCGAATTTAGAGATTCTCCCACCCACTGACTTTCAAATGAGGCTGGTGTCTCAAGCTCTGAGCTTCCAAGGAGTTACTCAGAGGTTCCAAGGAAGTGGGGTCTAATAGGGATGGGATAGGCCAAGTGGAGCAAACCTGATTCTCTTTCTATTCATTCAGAAATCCCGCATCATTCCTGACTTCCCTATTTCCCTGGCACCTCACATCTAATCCTCCAGGAATTCCTGTAAATTCTAGCTTCAAAGTATCTCTTGAGCCAGGTGCAATGGCACACACCTGTAATCCCAGCGGCTCTGGAGGTTGAAGCAGGAGGATTGCAAGTTCAAAACCAACCTCAGCAATTTAGCAAGACCCTAAGCAACTCAGCGAGATCCCTGTCTCTAAATAAAATATTAAAAAGGGCTGGGGAACAAATAAAAAATTTAATTAAAAAAAAGGACGGGGGATTGTGCTCAGTGGTTAAATGACCGAGTTCAATCCCAGAACCCCCGTGCAAAAATGTATGTCTTGAATTGAATCTATCCACTTCTCTCCATCTCTCCTGTCCCATTCAAATAATTCTAGCTGCCATCCTTCTTTGCCAGGCTGACAGAAAGAGGGTCCTAACTAGTCAGTCTTCCTAATCCTTTTTGTGTATCTTAATCCAGCCTTCACTTATTAACCCGGACACTGTAACTAAAACTGAAGTCAGATCACACTGCTGCCCACTTAAAACCTTTTGAATGTCCACTGTACCAAGAATTAAATCCATACTTTGTATCACTAACTATAGGAGCTTGGCCTCATGTTCCATCATATCATGTTGCTTGGTTGCTTGAACTCGCCGCAGCCTGCTGGCCAGCTGTCAGTTCCTAGAACACATCAAGCCCTTTGCCTCCACAGGCTTTTGCAGTTACTGTCCCTTTTGCCCATCTTCCCTTTGGTCTTCTCTGCCTCTCCTTTCAAATGTCAGTCTAATTGTCACATCCTCAGAGAGCCTTCTCTAACCACCCCCCCCCACACACTCTAAAATAAAGACCTGTTATTTTCTATCATGGAACTCTGTTTACTTCCTTTACAATCTGTAATCGTTTTGTGTATTTACTTGTTTATAACTAGTCTCCCCTACTAGATTGTCAGCGCCATGGGGGCAGGGAACTGTCTGTTTTGCTCTGCATGCTATCCTGGCACCCAGCACAAAGCAGCTGACACACAGACAGAAGGTGCTCCGCACATTCTTACTGAATGAATATGTAACAGAACCTTGCTTGGAACAACAGAGAAGACTTGGGCAAAGGTTGGAGGCATGGATGGAAGGTTGGTAAATAAAGGGGATGGAGAAGGTGAATGGGAAAGAAAAACAGTTAAGAAAATTATCCTAAGGCCAGAAAGGGCATGGCATTTTTGAGAAATTACATGAAAATTAGTCGAGACTGGATTATGGAGAGCAAGCGAGAGGGCCGTATGAGATGGGTTAGCAGCATTAGGCAGAACCACACAGCATTTCTCCCCGGGAGCCAAACCACAGGACTGAGAACAGGGAGGGGAGAATTTCCCGAAGGGAAGTAAAGGTGTCCTGGTGAGAGAAGAGGAACACGGTCCCCTTCTTCAGAACAGTCTTCTTTACATCTTTCCCTGCCCTCATTCTACCTCCTCCCTGTAATTATTTGCTGATCCTTCAGGTTTCAATTTATCCTCCTGTTCCTCCAGGAAGCTGTCAAGTGTTCCAAAACCCTGAGCTAGTTCTCGCCATGCTTCTCCTCCCTGCATCTCACCTGCACTGTGGTTGCTCCATTCCCACCCTGTGCTCCTGGCGAAACAGTGAGCTCCTTGGGAGCAGGGATTTTCTTTTTTCTCTCTCATGATTCCAGCATCAAACAACACTCCTAGCACATAAAGGTATTCAGATAAATGCTTGTGGAATGAATAAATGAATGAGGGAACTAAACATTCCTTTTAAGAACTTGGTTCCTGGAGTTTCAGCCACAAAAGCCTCCACTTAACTTCCTTTTCCTGCATGCATCCATCGTTTAGCCAGCCACAAACTGGTCAGCAGCCTGTGAGAGCCCTGAACACTCCTCCAAAAGGCTTCTTGACTCAGACCCTCTGCTGGGAGTCAGTCTTCCCTTAAAAGGCCACCTTATCGGAAGTGCCTCTGATGGCATTTATGAGCTCTATTTTTATCTATGTTGGAAAGCCTCAAAGTTAATTCCCAAGCCAACGACATTAAACTGAGGAACGTGGATGAGCAAGGAAACATCTTGACGATGCCTTTGAGTCACAGCTTTGTTTTCTGTTGGTAGGGCCTCGGATCCTCCTCATCACTGACCCTTGTTTTTAAGGACCGGCTGACTCTAAAATGCTTTTGATCCCACATTCATTAAAACTAGATACTACAGCTCTTAATGGTCTATGCCATGGTGTCATCTTCCCTAAGATTTGCCTAACTCTGCTAAGGCCCTCCAAGCAGAGCTCATGGTGGGTTGCCAAACAGCTTCCAGTTTATTCAAACTGGTTTCCCACTCCGGCCCCAAATGGAAATTAGTTCTGGATGATGGAAGGAAGGAGGCTGCTGTGGCCAGAGGGGAAGGCTCCCAATGAGCCTGGCCAGAGAGATAATTGGAAGAAGCTACAGAAATAAGGAGAGATACCCAGAAGGGCTGGCGAGCAGTTGAGGGCCTATGCCAAGGAAAGGATTCACTGTCAGAACCACAGAGATGGAGAACAAGAGAAAGAATGTGGAGAGAGGAAAGACAGAGGAGGACCCGAGGAAAGGAGGCCCTGGAAGGGAAGGCTACAGCAGGAATGGAAGGGGATCATAGGTAACTTGCGCAGAGTAGAAGAAGAGAGAAAGAGTCTGCATTTTCCCTTTAATCCAAGTGGGGTGAATTGGGGAGGAGGGGGGTTAGAATGTAGGGAGATGCATTACTAGAAATCCTGATTTGTGGATTAGAAATGAGAGCTGGGGAAGGTATCAAGAAATCTTCTCACTTCCAGATTCAAAACACTGACTTTGCCATCATTCTTGCCTCTGGAAATTTAGGACATATAATCAAAGAGTGCTGGAACCAAAGGACTCAATTCACTTTTGATTCTGTCCTTGCCCTGAGCAAATACCTAAACAATTCAGGGTCTTTGCCCACTGTCTCTGCTCTGCCTTCCCTTGTTCCCTCTCCCCAAGACCACACATACACAGCTCAAGAACACAGCCCAAGACCACAGCCCTTGGATGCCCCTGCCTCAGTTGGTCACTCTGGGATAGGGACCAGGTCTAGAGCTTGGGCCAAGCTAGCACTGTCTTCAGAAGAGGTTGCTTCCTGGGATGTCCTGCTTCAAGGCTTCTGGCCAGCTGAATGCCGGGTAGGGAGCATAGGCAATGTGGGTACTGGGATGGTTTTGGCTTTCAAGGTACCTCTCTCAGAGAGAGAAAAACATGGGACAGAGATTTCCATGGACCAGTCTAGAAAGTGACTCTGACCTACTGTGATGGCCCCAATACCCTCTGCTCTGTCCCATTCAGAAAATTGCCTCTTCCAAGCCTCCCAAAAAATTTCAGGGCCAAAATGGAGGCTCTGATTCTTAAATGGTCTAGTTACTTCTCAGATAAAATATATCTTCTGAAGCTCAGATGTCTATTTTTCAAAGATATGTCCTTATTCACTGGGACAGGGAGAATGCATATGGGTTGCTTTGTGTGGGCGTGAGGCAGCGTCCTTGCTGGATAAAAAGGACAGCATACCATTCGCGGAAAGCAGCAGACTACTCTGGGGTCAAGTGCCTGCTTTGCTTCTGGGGGCCACAACAAGGAGTGTAAGCCACCCCCATCCTTCTCTTTTACTGGGGAGTTTTGATTGCTCATAAGTGTCCTCCCCCAATGCAGGGTAAAGGATCATTTTGATGATCTCATTTTGGACAAGCAAGAAGAGAAAGCCTTTTAACTCTGACCCACACGACTGCTTGCTATGCAGTGGGCACTCCAGTGGGTAGGCAGTGGGTGGCAGCAGCTGCCAGACACCTTCCCCCGAGGATGCATCAGTTGGTGCCAAAAGCCTATCTAAGCTCTTTCTGATCTCTGTGCCAGTGGCTGCAAGTCCTGGAAGGAGGCCAGTAAGTCCACCATGAGCGCTGCATTCTTTTCCTCTCCCTCATCCTCCAAGAACGAGGAGGAATAGCTTGAGAGTCCACTGAAAAAGAAGCTCATGGGTCTTAGACACATTCTCCAGCTGTCACACCTGCTAACATGGGAACACACACGCACTTGTATGCACACACACACTCTCAGCGATAAAGTCAGAGTCAGGCTTTCTTGTTCCATCTGTCCTCTGCCCAGAGCAATGGCAATAAGAACTTCCATCAACAAACTGTCATTCTCAGTTTGCTTCCTCTCTCTTTCCTTCTTTTCTCCTTTCCACAAACACTTATGGAACTCTTAGATGATCCAGTCACTCTCTCTTAGGGGTTAAAGATACAAATATGTAGTCCTGGGATTGAAAATATTTATGAGCACTAATCTAATAAAAGGCAATGATACAAGTGATGCAGTATGATAGGTAGCAAACTGTTGGCCCTGAGCCAAATCTGACCTGTATATATATTTAATCTGTCACGTAATCCCCCCAAATGGGAGAGTTCATGTAAAAATCAGGATTTCCAGGTTTTCTTAAAATAAGAAATTTGGCCTCACTCAGGATGTGAAAAGTCACTGCACTCTGTAGATGGGATAGGCACTCTTGATTTATAACAGGGCACATTCCCCTTCGCCCTCTGCCACTCCCTTCCCTACTGCCTTAACCTACCTGCTTCATTCCTACATGTTCTCTGCAATGATTCTGTGGGCATTCGGACTTAGAACCTTCGACATGAAAGCCATCAGAGGCCCTCAGGTGGGAATGGTCAACTCTACTTGAGGAAAACATGGTAGTTAACCCTTGAACTAAGTCCCAAGTGCCTTGTTTCTTTACTTTATTGTCCTCCCCACTGCCTCCAATGTGCGTTGTAATCAGGGCTCCCATCAGTGGCCTGCTCCCTTGTATCTGCAGAGCATGGTGCCTGTTATATGGTCCATCTCAATACATATTGGTGAAATGTGTTGCATGAACAGTCACTAGAAGCACCAAGTGGAAAAGGAATTCTAAGAGGAAACTTCAGGCACAAAGGCATGACAGTAAATAGCACACAGGGAAACTACAAATAGTTGCTGGTGTATGGGGGAGCCAGCAGTGTGAGGTGGGTGGGATAAGCAAGCTGGAAGTAGCAGAAGTTGACGCAGGGAAAAAGAGACTCCAGAGGGATCCTGAAGGGCTTTTTATGCTACATTGAGAAAGTAACCGTGGAACCCTGGAAGTGAGGAATGGAGTGACAGGATCAGATTCTTGATTCACAAAAATAGCTCTGGCAGAATAGCAGGGTGAGAAGTGAACTCCAGAGGGGAGACAGGAGCAGCAAACAGAACCTTCAACTCATGAGTGTGCCCCCCACTTCCCCTTCTTGAAGGCCCTGGAACTCGCTAGGGAATCTATTTTAAGAGAATGGTGCCCCCTGCTGACGAAATCTGAGCCTGCACCTCCCCTGATCCATGAGAGGAATTATAAAATTTGGGGCCCACAACAAAAGCACCTGGAAGCCTCGTACACTGAACTGTAAGTTGTGATGTATGTGACAGTGCCTTCCTAGGAAGACAGGGGCCCATGAGAACACTTGTGATAATGACTAATGCTACTGATAATGTTGCCAGATGAAATACAGAATGCCAGTTAAATTTGAATCTAGGGACATACTAAACTAAAAAAGTATGTGTTGTTTATCTGAGATTCAAATTTAGCTAAGCATCTTGTATTTTTATTTGTTAAATCTGTCAGCCCTAGATAGCATGTGGATGAGGCCAGGTGAAAACTAGAAATGAAGCTGGACAGTTAGCTCTCCTCAGGTATTTCGGTACCCTCAGCCCTAGCCCTCCATCCAAGCAGAGCTGCAGGTGATGGCTTTCCATATTTTACAATTCTGTTTGGGAAATCATTTTCAACTAATGGAGTCCAATGAGTACGGTGGAGCCTATGTATTGATCCCCTTGTTAATCTGAAGAGATCTGCAGATTTTTTTTATTAAAAAAAAAAAAAAGGACCCTACCAGCTTGACATGTCTCCTCTCTCACACTCGTGTGCGCACACACACACACACACACACACACACACACAATTTACATAAAATTTCAGGGAGTTTGCAGCCTTCATGTACAAGTAACACGTTCCCTCTAGGGCAGTTCGGGGGTTTTGAATAGGAGCAAACATCAGGTCTGAACTTAGGCTGAAACATGGTGCTTCTCTGTTCACTCTGGGCACTGGAACACTATGACAAAACCAGAAATAGCACTGTCCCTCCCCCTTGGTAAATGCCTTGAACCAATTCTCTTTTACCTCTCCCAGAAATTACAGGGAGTCAGGCATATGGGACAGAAAACCCAACAGCCCTTATGGGCTCGTGCCTCAGCTGAGCGGAAGGTACCGTATGAATCACTCTTCAATTCAAGTCCTTCTCAGTTCCCATTCCCATCCTTCATGCCAATGGCAGGCCCAGCCCACTGGCTCCCAGTCTGGACTGCCTGTCAGAAACCGGCTTCCACCAGTAGATGGCTACCTTCCAGAATACATTCTGGACCCTCTGGGCTGAGTGATCAAAGCCACAGTCTGATCACTGTGAGCATGCTGGAGGTAGATCTCTGGCAGGGCTGCCTAGGTCTCCTTGCAGCCCTTCCTGGAAAGCCCTGGGAGCCTCCACAGCCTGCTCTTCTCCTGGTCCCACAGAGGGAAGGCAGAGGGGCTAATGCCAGGGGATGTTTTTGGGTTCTCAGAATGTTCTAAATAATGGAAAATGTCATTGCAGGCTGCTTCCATTGTTCCCCACATTTATCTGACATTGCGGTTCCTTTGGATTGCACCATGGAACACAGCTGCCAAACTGCAAGTTGTATCAGGCAAATAATCATAACAATATACCCCTCAATATATTATCATAGAGAATATTTTATGATTACCTTTTGCATTTAACTTATAATTTACAATGATATGGTTTGCAATTATAATTACCTTGAAAGAAGGTAGATAGCCTTTCCTAAAATTTTTTTAAGTTAAAATGTCTTTTTCCAACCTATAATGGTGATTAAATTGTTTAAAATGTCCTTTCTTGAAAAAATAAAAAGCCAGCATACCTGTGTCAGACCTCCAAGTTATTTGGAATTTCTACTGGGAATTTCCAAAGAATTCAAACAGTTGGAGTCCATTGGCTTAGCTGAGGGTTAAAGAGCTCCCTGACCCCCAACAGTAGAAAGTGAGACAGGAGACTCACTTCTGGTTCCCGTCCTCCCAGAGTCCTGCCACCTTCAGCTGATGCACTTGGGTGGGTTTCAGGCTTCCTACTCCAAATATGGAGAGAACTGCTTCTGGCCTAACCTCTCCCCAGGAGTGTTCTAAGGATAAAATGTCACGTACTAAAGAGCTTTGGGAAAGCAGGAGCTCTATAAATATATGAGATTACTGTTCCTAAAGACAGCTGGTAGGTTTTTGATGGGAAGAGCTGAATGATCCCGCAGAGACCCAGGACGATTTCTCTGCCAGGGCATCTGGGGAAAATGACCAGCTCCACTCATAAATGTGCAAACTGTTCCCTGACAAGTGGAGCCAGACGGTGGAAGCTATGGGCCTTCTGAGCTTTACTTTCCTTCCTTGGAGGACACAACCTGGGGACATACCCAGGAACCTACTGCAGGTCACCTTACATTCCCTTTTAGGTTTTTCCATCTCTAGAAAATGCAGGAGTTTGCTCAGTCCTCTTCACAAGGGTATTTTGGGGCAGTGAGAAAACACATCATCTATTCCTAAATACCCATTTCATAGATTATCCAGTTAATGTTTAATTCCTGCCACTTGGAAGTCCTTTTAAAACAATGTGATTTTTATTTCTTTTAATGTTTACTTCCAGAATAGCTTTCCCTAGAATAATACCCCAAATCACATTTGTGGGTCACTCCCCTTGCTGTAGGCTTAAGTAAACAGGAGATGAAAAATCACTATACCATGAGCCTGTGCAAGAACAGTAAAGGAGATGGACCCAATGCTGTGACCAAAATAGAAATAAGTACAATGTGCCCCAAACTAAAAACACAGGGCTTAGAGAAATTTGCATGCTGGTTCCCTCCCTTCTGCACATAGCTGAGAATTAACTGCAGATGAAAGTCCTTTGATCTTTAGAAACCTGAGGCATCAGGCCGCCCAGGGTTAGTGATCAACAACGCTTCTGTTTTAACTTGTCTGGTATTTCACATTATCAGCCCTAATGTTACAAGCTAACAGTGGTGCCGATTTTAGTCAAATCTGGCACTCTCTGGTCCTGTAATGCTACAGGTAAGTATGTCACCTGGGAAAAGCTGGCAGCTTACAAAACATTTTCAGGTTATCTTCAAGTTGAGTGATATGATGGCTATTGTCCTGCCATGTGTGCTCATTGGAACTGACTAAAGGGGTGAAAAGGAAAGCAGTTAGGCAGTTGAAATCCCCTTTTCCTGCTTGGCAGTGCTGCCAAAGCTCCATTTACTACTTTCATCTTCCTACACTTTCCAGTCAAGCCTCACCTTGCCCAGACAACTTCCTTTGTTGTTATCCCTGCATTTCTGAGAAGCAGTGATTCGTTCCTATCTCCCAATTAGACTGTGAGCCCCCTAGAGGGTAAGTACTAGTTCTACTTAACTGAACTCCCAGTATGCTCACAGTGGGTGGCATCTAGAAGGAAATAAATGTTGGAAGAATGGACAGGAGATTGAGTGAATACATTAGAACAGGGCTCCCAGCCCACCACTGGTAGAATAGTCTTGCCCTACGAGCCATCTCTCCAGGATGCTGAGTTGCTGTAACCTGTCTTGTTCTTAGTGATTAGTATTAGGCATTTTTGAGATAGCTAGTTGGGAATGGCAGAAGGAAGAGGTGGAAGAACCAAGTCTGATAGCCAGGAAGATGTCTCTTGTTTAAACAGCAGGCTTGGATGATGCTTGTCAGCCCTGGCCCTGTAACACCCTCTAACCATCTAACCAATCTGCAGAAGACACTGGAAGAACTATCAGTCTAGCAGACAAGAAGCCAACTGATGAAACCATCAGGATAAAAAAACAAGCAGGGAAAGGGTGGAAAAAGGAAGTTAGTTTAGCCAGATGTACTTAAAACTTCTCTCAAGGAGTTCAAAATGGGGGAGGGGGCTTTGGAGGCAGGGCTGCAGTGACACCCTGGCCCCTAGGGAGCGAGATGAGTGCAAGTGAGGCAGGTTTTGAAAGTCTTCAGGGGAGGGGGTGCCAAGGCAGTGCTCAGGAAGGAGGCTGGGCTCCCATCTGGAGAGCCAAGGGGCTGGGGCTGCTGAACAGATGGAGGGAAAGTTGCAGCTGGTGGAAATGCACTTTCATGTGTAAAGTTTGGTCCTTGGAGGATTGTGATTTCCAACTCTGAAGGCAGCAGTGGGCAGGTGGCTCTGCTCCATGCTCCGCCTTCTCCCCCATTACCACCCAGAAAACTCTACAGCGGCTCTGTGCCAGGACTCAGCCACCATGCCTTCCGCCAGCATCCCTTTCAACAGGCAGAAGCTGGCATGGTGACACCTTGGCACAGCCAGGATGGCAGAGGACTGCAATGCTTTCGCAGCTGAAGGGGGGCAAGGGAATAGGAGGATTAATCCAGCCTCCCTGGAGGGAACCAGGTGGACTGAGAACAGACGGAGAGATGGAGGGAGGGAATAGGAAAAGTACATTCATAGACTTTCCAGAGCTGTTTATGATACATGCAGGGGGTATCTGTCATGCTTTGGCTGAGAGAAGGCAGTGGGGAAAAGAGAAAAACTAGCCGACTCTGAGACTCTGGGTTCATTTCACCCCAACCTTGAGGTGTTTCGTAAGGAGAGGACAAACCTTTAGTTTTTCATGACATGTTTGCCCACCCAAACTTAAGAGAAATGATTCCTACATCCTGTAGCTCCAACAGACAGCCACCTGTCTTAGCATATTTAGAGCCTTGCCCGTGGGAACAGAGACTGCTGGCACAACCATACAATCTCTCAAGGTTCCACCCTATCATGCTCAGGCTCTTTAGGAATCGCTTGGCCAACCATGCCACCCACCCAGCCAGGGGCAGGTGGGGTGCAAGCAAACCCCTGCCTCTTCCTTCTCTCTTCATTTGTACTAAGACTATGCCCTAGGTTATCAAGAACAGAAACTGCCCACTCATCTTGTTAAAATCCAAGAGCTTTTTTTAGAATATGTGATTTTGCTTCCTTTGATTTAAAAAAAAAAAAAAAAAAAAAAAAAAAAAACTGGAACTCAGTTCCTTATCACTACCAAGTCCATTTTCCCAAGAGATGTCACTGCTGGAGATAATAACTTAAGTATTCTTGGAGTGGAGGTAGTCTTCTCTTCCTAGTGGGATGTCTTCTTTGCTCCCTTCCCAAACTTGGCATCAAGACCAAGACCTATGAAAAAGAGAAAATGGACTTAGCTTCATGGGGAGATACAAAACCTACCAATGATCTGGGGGAGTTAGTCTTGGTTCTCCAAATGGGAGCTTTAAATAAAACAAATTTCAGAACTATGGTTTTATATAACTTTCTTAGAGACAACAGAATGGCATCAAATGAAAAAAAAAAAAAAAAAAAAGACCAAGATACTGATAATGGCAAATATACGTGTGTGTGTGTATACATATATCAAGACTGAAAGAAAGTTAAGTCAGAATGTCTAGGATAGCTCTCTTAGCTCATCTGTGGCATCACAAATTAGTAGGGAAGAGCATAATAATTTTGTCCTGTTCAGTATCTGGGTAAATCAAGTCAGTGGAAGGAGACCACTTAAGAAATGCACATTAAGAATACGTTAAAAAAAAAAAAGAATACATTAGAAATAATGCTTCCCAGGATTGGAGCTGGAGCTCAGTGGTGGAGCACTTGCCTCCCATGTGTAAGGGACTGTGTTCGATCCTCAACACCAGATAAAAATAAATGGTTAAATAAAGATATTAAAAAAAAAAAAAAGAAAAGAAAAAGAAATGATGATTCCTTTTCTTTTTTGAGAAAGTTTTCTCTAAAGTAACTAAATGTATTTTTCAAATACATAAAGACATTTTAGGGGAAAAAAAAAAACCTAAAGAGCTCTGTCATCACCCCTCTGTGTAGCCAAGAGAGGTGTCTGCTCTGGATGGAACTTACCCAGGAACACAAGCACAGTGCCTACCCACTGCATGGGGCTGATGGGGTTGGCAAAGAGGATCACAGAGGCCAAAATGGTGAAGAACTTCCGAGTTGTGGTGATGATAGAGCAGGTCAGGGGACCAAAATACACAACTGTCATGAAGATGAAGCTCTAGAGAATGAGAGAAAGGTGGCTCAGGTTGATTCTTGGGTATCTACCATTAGGTCTAAAGTAACAGACATCAGGGCTAATCTTGACACCTCTTCTTCCAGCCAGGCCAGTCTTTTGAAGGGAATCAGTCACTACCACAGGGAAGCCAAGATGTCCCGTCTCAAGAACTCACCTGACCCAGGGCACTGGTCAAGCCAAAGAGCAGGATATTATAAATGATGGTCGGGTACCTTTCAGCAAAGCTCAAGAACTCCCAGAGCTCCCCAGTGAACAGGATTCCTGAGAAGAAACATCAAAAGATGAATGGCACATCTTATGTGGCACACACACTTGCTCAACTGCCATGAAGGTGGGTATGGAGAACTATATGGAGTGAGTATATATCGCCTGTCACGCATCTTTCCCGTTTTTTCGTTTGTTTTGTTTTGTTTTCTGATTAGAAAAACTAAACACTTGATTTGGTGAGAAAGGCTTGAAAGTTAAGGAGTTACTTCTATCCTGGTAATTGAAGTCAGCAAAGATCCTGGGGTGTTATGGAGACAGTGACCCATACACCTCTAGCTCAAGGAAGCTCCTTGCATCAGTCACCTCCAGTCACCAGCAGCCTCTTCCATTAACCCAATGTGCTGCACAAAAAAATACTTTCTATAGGCACCTAGATTTGAAAAATTAGGAAACACTCATTTCAAAGTAAAACATAAGCCAAGGAAAGTGGCACCTGCCTAAAATCCCAGCTACTAGGGAGGTTGAGGCAGGAGAACTGTATGTTTGAGGCCAGCCAGGGAAACTCAGTGAGACTGTATCAAAATTTAAAAAGGGCTAGGGGTGTAGCCTAGTGGAATACCCATGGGGTTCAATCCCCAGTACTGGGGGAAAAGTGCACTCATGTTTGCATTCAGTATATATGTGTTTGTTTTCTGTGAACACTACTCCAATATCTCGTTTGCTGCATAAGAGGGAAAGTTCCCAGATACTCCCATGTGTTTTATGATATGTGTCTTCTCAAGATATCTGGCACAGGTAGACCCCTATTGTGTTAGTGACAGGTAGCAAGGAGATCCTGCCAGTGCAGGTCATTCCAGGAAGGTTTCTCAGGGCTTAGACAGAAGGGCATCTTGGAACCAAGTCATGCCCTTGGTCTGTGCAGTTAGCAACTGGCAGCAGAGACAGGATCAACTGGACGAGAGCAGTCTGCCCTCTGGTGATACGTGGAAAGAATAGCAGAATTGCTCCTTACCAGCTCCTAGCAGCAATGTTGACCAAAGGTTGATGTTCAACATCATATGGTTGGAGCCTGTTTGGTAATGAGCCCGCATGTGGTCCTGGGAAACGCCTGTCAGTCCATCCAGGGTCAGAGACAATAGCTGGGAAAGAAAGGGAACAACTTGCAATGCAACCACCAAGGCTCCTCTAACTCGGGACATAGGATTCCTACTCTCAAGGCTCCTCAAAAAGCCAATACCCCTGGACAGAGTCCTAGGAATGCTGTTGTCATTTGGTCCTGGGTAGAGGGTGGGGAGAGATGATACTAGCTGTCCCTCCCCCAGGCACTGAATTGACAGTCTAACTGAGCTACAGAATGGAACCGTAATCAGAGTAGAGCAGGAAGCCAACCACTTCCCAACATAATGTCTTGAAGCTGGTGGATAGGGCCCAAATAGGCTGTGGTGAGCTATCCACATGCTTCCATTAAAGCTGGAGAAGAGAAATCTAATCCCAACAGGTTAGCTTCCTAGCTTGGAGTATAGTGCTCCAGAGAATGGATTCTGCAGTCAAGACTGCCTTGTTTGGAATCCTGACTCCACCATTTAAACAGCATGGGACAACAGGCCTCAGTTTTTCCATCTGTAAAATACTACTTGTGTTGTAAAACAGAATTAATTAATATGTAAAAGATTTGGAATGGTGCCTACTATATAAGCAATAGCTCCCAGTGTATTATTTTCTACTCTGGCCTTCATATTGCTTGGAAGTTCACAGTGAGAGCTACATTATTCCTTCTTTCTCAGGTCTCTATGACCTCACATTAGGATCTAGAAACAAGCCTCAGAAGTTATTTGTTCTCCAGAAGGAAAGCTGAACTGTAGTTAAATGTTTCAGGCTTTCTATCATGGGTTTAGCAGAGCCCTATACGAAAAACCAAAAATGGGGGGCAAGGAATACCACAACCTCTCTTAAGACACGTAACCAGCCTTCTGTCTCCTAAGAAGGATGGTCCTCTGGCTAACTTTGCCAGAAAATGTTGCCTTCCCCAGAACTGCATACCAGGAGTAATTCTCCATAGCCGATTGTATGTTCTTCCATCCCGACTGCTTTCTTGGGTTTGTACATAAAAAGGGCCACTCCAGCCACAATTAGCAACACACACAGGTACTTGGCCAATGGGTACTTCTTCTTCAAGAGGGTCACCCCAAGGAGCATGACTACAGGGAAAAATCAGAGTGGAAAAATTCAGGTACCCACAGATACCAATTACCCCAATACCCTCCTTCCAGGAGCCAAGAAAAGACTCAGGGAGAAAAGAATGTCTGAGAAGGAAGTCCCAGATAGAGTGAGAGGAGGGTTGCCAAGCTGGCACCTAGATAAAGATGATTGAGCAACAAAGTTGAATAGAGTACAATGTGGGGAAAAGGTAGAGGACAAAGGTGAAAGGTACAGGAAGGAATGAGGCATGAATGGGGAACAGTGGGGAAAGATGAGGGGTTGAGAAAAAGAAATTGATGAGCAAAATGGAACTTAGGATGTGTAATAATGATGTAAAACACATGGACCACCAAAACGACTGCCCACATGAAGTTGACTAGGCCAGCCTCTAGCTTCCAATGAGGATTATCAGCCTACGCACACCATAGGAAATGGCAAAGATGCCTAGATGAGCAGGGAGGACTGAAGGAAACTCTTTGGAGAGAGCTATGGTGGGATGATGAAATCCAGAGAGACACAGACCTCTCTGGCAGAGGAAGAGTGGGCTTATTCCAGGAAAATTGAGGACAGAAGATGGAGACCATCTTCTTCTGCTTACCTGGGATTGGCTTGCAGGATTTACCAAGGACCTGAAATTAAATTCAGCAAATAATTTCTGAGCATCTGTGACATGCCAGGAACCAGACTGTGTGTCACATTAAGTAAGCAAAGGGCCTGCACCAGAGACATCAGCCTCAGAAAGTAGCCCTGTCATGACCCAACCCACCACTAAATCCCAGCTCCATGGTTTTACACACTCTGAATTTCTCAAACACACTCTTCCACGGCTGTTTCTTTTTGTTTAAGTCACGGACATGACAGAAGACCCCTTAGTCCTTTTCAAACAATTCTGAGCCAACCCTCATCCCACCCTGAAGTTTCACCTGGGTTGGGTAGTTGACAAACTGTAGTGCTGAGTTGCTGGAGACCATGGCACCCAGATAGGAGACAGAACAGGCAGCATAGAGCCAGCTCCGAGTACGATCCACCCTGGCAGTGTCAAAAAACTGGATCACTGGGAGAAGAAGAAAAAAAAGACATACAAGAGAAACCTGGTGGGGCTAGGATGGACTGCTAAGCAAAAGTTGAAGTCTTATGAAAGGAATTTGCCAAACTATTTCTATCCTCTTAGACTGGGAAATCTCTGAAAATTATTCAACTCTCCAATTCCACCTAAGTCTAACATAAGACCACATGCTGGGTGGAGATGGGGGGTCTCATTCCTTTCAAGAGAAGACTTAGCCCTGCTGCTAGTCTCCTGGAAACAAAGAAAGTTCAAAACATATTTGAAGATGACACACAAAGGAAAATCAAAGGGACAAAGGAAAAAATGTTTTAAGTAATCTCAATAGGGATTTGGAACACATAAGACCCACTTTTTCGCATATTCCTGGCTCAAAAGTTGGGCTAATTTAAGGAAATAATATTTAATCTTATTTCACAATCATTAGTTTTATAGACTGCAAAGAGGTTGTGTGATTACTAAAGCGGGTGGAAGTTGAAAATGTTAGATTTGAAGGCTGAATCAATGCCTAATGCCCAGGATATGGGTGGCAGGGGTAGGGGGCCCTCAACAAATTACTACTTAGGTACTCACAGATCTTGGCAAACACAGCATTGATCACACACTGGATGAAGACCAACGTTAAGGCAAAGGTAAACGTCTCCTGTTTGGCTCCCTCCCCATATTTTCCTCTTGTTCTAAGAATGAAATACATGAGAAAAAGGGAGAAATTAGCATATTCCACTCAGTTTCATCTAATGTGTCCAGAGCCACTGAAGGCTTTGGAGTTATCTTGCCTCTCTGGATGTCGAGAGGAGGTGTCTGTCAGGATCACTAGGCTCATTTACAAAAGGAGTTGATTTTATTGAATGGAGAAAATAAATACTCCAGGCTGTGGATCCTACAGTCGAAGGAAATTATATTCGTAAAGGACAGAGTTAGAGGATACAAGTAAAATCTGACAGTGAAGCTAAGTACCCCAGGCAGAAGTATTTGGGCTAGACAGCAAAGCTGAGGGCAAAAGAACAGGTTGTGTGCAATACAAAGAGGAGCTGATTCGGGTCAAGGAAACCTGCTCGGGAGTAGAAATTCCAGGTTTTTTTGTTGTTGCTTGTTTGCTTTTTGTAGGGGATTAAACCCAGGGGCGCTTAACCACTGAGCAACTTTCTCTATTTTATTTCGAGACAGGGTCTCGACAAGTTGCTCAGACCTCGCTAAGTTACTGAGGCTGGCTTTGAACTCGGGATTCTGCCTTAGCTTCCCGAGCTGCTGGGATTACAGGCGTGCACCACCGCGCCCAGCAGTTCCAGGTTCTTAAAATCAAGAGCAAAAACACTAAAGGAAGAAAATTAACCAAGTCCCGAGAATCCAGAGACCAACTCTGGCGTTTTAGAATTAGCGGGTAGCTCAGCTGGGGATACAAACGTAGTGAGTAAACCAGAGACAGGGGGAAAAACAAGAGGAAAGCCCAGGGCCAGAAACGGAAGGCCTGAGAACCGGGCCGCAGGCTGGGCAGGGGGGACTGGATGAAGAGGAATGTCTGAGTTCCCTCCCCAGGGGTCCGCTCACATCTTTTCCTGCAGGATCCCATAGTAGAAATAGCAGATAAAGACACCAAGGAAGCAGAGCGGCAGGCGTAGCCGGTCGGGCACCAGAGATTTGCTAGCGGCCATGAGACGCCCGGACGAGCTGGTAACAGACCCGGTCACAGCCGGTAACGGCACCGGCGGCGGAGGCGACAGCTCCAGGCGGACATCGCCGACCGGCGGCAGGGGCCTCATAGGAGCTGCATGCGACCGCCGCGCTCTAGGCCCCCAAAAGTCACCTCCAGAACTGCCCGCTCAGGGCTGCCGAGAGGGAAACTCCTCAAGACGAAGAAACCGCTTTCTAGGAAAGCAGACCAGCCCTGGGACCTTGGCTCCATTCCTGGTGGTCAAGAGAGTCGGCTGTTACGAGGTTAAAGCCTCGCTTTCGAGATTTTCCTACCAGGCATCTCCGAAGACAACTGCAACCCGGAGCTCGCCGGAGTGCCTTGGGAGATGTCCGGGCGTGTAATGATGACGTATAAGGATGTGGAGGTCACTAATTGGCTGCGCTGCGCGAAGATAGACGGGTGGGCGGGGAAGGAGGAGGTACGCCGGCAGAGCCGATCAAATAGTCTTTCTTCGGGTCAGCAGCCGGGCTTCTGCTGGGTCCTAACACCAAGAAGGAGAATGGAGCTTGGGCGCCCTCTAGCAGCTGGGCAGCGTCAGCAACTCGAGCCGGCTCCTCCAGAGCGTTCAAGGCCTGGATTAGAAGAGCAGCAGAGCGGCGGGGTAAGCTGCTGCAGGTCAGGGCTCTCTTGTCAACTTAAGGTCAGAGCATACTACACGTGTAGACTAAATTCTGAGCCAAGGTTTAGAAAACTAGAGATCATTAGGAATAGCCGCGTTGTCGCCCCTTGACTCTTCTGAGGATCAAATGAGCTGTTTGTGAAAGTGTTTTATAAACTGTAAATTGTGATGTGCATATTTAAGATATTATTAGTCATTACTCTTTTCTCAACTCTTATCTTATTTCCTCACATCCTGGAGGTGGAAATGCAAGCTTATGGAAGTGAATTTTCTTCAAGGCCTTCCAGTTCACAACAATGGAGCAAACTCTTTGGCTGACCCCTAGCTTCTTTCCCACTATTGAGTCTTTCTTGGCCCCCTCCCCGACCCAAGGGTTAGGTCTCCACCTCCTGAACAGAACTGCCAGGGCAAGACTGGCACCAGGTGTTTCCACTGCCACCCCCAACCCTCCACTTAATGACTGGCCCAATTCTCTGGTGGCGGGCCCCTTGAGTTTCTAGCAGCCTACTCCTTTGGCACTGCCTCAGGCAAAGGAAGGAAACCCTGGGCAGCACCACACCCATTGCCTGGGGCCTGACTCACTAAGGCTTTGGGGGCAAGCCAGCTATCTTTGATGGGGAGGGAGGAAGTAGATAGGACACAGGGTATGTCCCGAGCTCTTTTTATTGGTGGTGGGCAGGGGTCCCCACCACACCTTTGCTCTCTTGCCCCTTTGCTTACTCCACTGAATCACGTGGCACTTCCAGGGAACCAAACAGCAACAAGGATGAGACCTGAGTTCCAGTCCCAGCTCTGCTTCTTTGCCAGCGGGAACCTCAAACAATTCACCTGACCTCTGAGTCAAGTTTCCTCATGTGAAATTAATGGCAATATAATAACAAGCAGGAGAGCTCTGTCATTAGAAACATGGACAATGTATTCAAATGATCAGGTTTCCAATCCTAGCTCCCCGATTTGGTGTCTGTCTTTTGGGAAAAGTTATTCAATCTTTTTGACCTTCCCACATTGGTACAATGAAACTTATCACATTTCTCTCCTTGAGTGGTTGTCATATTTTGATGACATTTCATGTGAAGCACCTAACATGGTGTCTGCTGCTTTATCAAACCAATGAATGGTAGTTACAAGTGGCCTGAGATAGGTAGTTATGGTCATTATTGCGACTGTCCTTCCGGTGGTCAACAACCACATAGTGGGCATGTCTTTTGTGAGAATGCTTTGTGAATTTCAAAGCACTGTCAGAATGTTGGGATGGTTCCCCCAAAGCCTCAGAACTCTTATAGGTGCAGCACTGGACCGAGAGGCTGCAAAAGGACAAGGACAGTTTCTCCGTATTCTCTAAGGCTGCACACCGTGCTGGGGGCACTCACTGAGAATACCCAACAGGAGTGAAAGCTTCCCTACTGTGCCATGAGAGTCCACCTGAATGGTCCTCCTGATCCTGTCCCCCTTGCCAGTGCAAGGGTGCACTGTCTCCCCTTGGACACCTTCATTTCCTCTCTAAAACCTATTCTACTTAGACTCAGAGTAACAGGTAACTTCCCTAATGATTCCTGCAACCCACCTCCAGGACACATGGTTCTGGACAGATTTCTCATGGGCCTATTCTTTTTTTTTTTTTTTTTTTTTTCTGTATCTTTGTGAAGAGTCCAAATAGCACCCAGGCCCACTAATTATGTATTAAGTAAGGGCTCCTTCTCTTGAAGACAGGAACAAGTGTTGAATATGGTACCCTGTGTCTCCACCCCACTCCTCCTACCCCAGGTATTTAACAGAACTTCAGGCTGCTGGGAATACTTATTGATTTATTTGGTCTATTAACACCAAGATCTGCAAAAAACAATCTCTAAACACAAGAAAACTCGAACATTAACATTCTTCTTCAATTTTGTGTAAGCTCTGCAGTACGGAAAATATACAAACTTCAAACAGCTGCAAAAATAGTGTCTTTGGGAGAAAATAGAGTTTCTACATCAATACAAGAAAAATAGGCATTTTTCTAATCCAGCCCGGCCCTGGGGCAGGTGGAGGGTGTAGAGTCACCACTTGCCACCTGGAGGAATGCCAGCCCTCCCTCTCCCCCACCACCCACCAGGGGCTGGGCTGCTGCTTAAGACAATCTTTAGTCAGGGTGAACGTGAGATGAAAATGCCACTTGGGAAACACTTGGTTCCTCCCTCTGCCAGCAGCTGAATTGGTCAAGTGTTGTGCCCTCTAGGGCCGCTTTGGTCAGCTCCTCCAAAGAGAGGGAGGCCCAGAGCTGGGCTGTCTGTCTTCTGGTCTGCTCTTCTGTGTTTCTGGAGGTGGAGAGGGAAGGGAATCTGGCCTTCCCCTCTCCTTCAAGCACAGCCAGCTTACTCCGCCATAACAATAGGAGCCTCCTATAAGTCATTTGGACTCGCACCCTGGGGTGGGGGCCTCAAGACCTTTTTGGGTGAGTTTCCACTGAGTGAGGGAAGCGCAGGTACACAGGTGTGAGTTGTAAGCTGCCCAGCTGCTAGTGGAGAAGGCAAGTCCCCTCACATTTGGAGGGGCTGGTGTCCATCAGAAAGAAGACCTGGGGCTTTGACACAATAAGTGAAAGTGCTCGAAGGCCGAGAGGGAAGGACTCCTCCATCCCCCTTGGGGAGCTAGAGAAGGGCCTGCCACCAAGGCACTGGTCTCCATGGTGAAGTTGAGGGGCTCCCTTCAAACCACCAGGGAACTCTGGAAAAGCACGGACTCTTCTGATGGTGGGGTGCGCTGCCATGGCTCAAATGGCAGTGGGGAGGCCTTGGAGGCCTCTGGATCCTTCCGAGACGGTGTCCTGGGGCTGGCAGGGGGAAGGGGAGACCCTGGGCTTGAGGGGCAGTTACGGAAGATGAAGCCCATGCCAGGGAAGAGTGGTTTCATCAAGCTGACAGGGCAGAAGGCTGAGCCGGTGGGGTTGAAATGGACTTTGTTCTTGTCAGGACAGGAAGTCAGGAAGGCCAGGTCAGGACCTGGGGACCTGGAGGATGGAGAGAAACAGACACATACACACAGAAAAATGGCCAATGAGAAAGGGTGAGAGATGTTGCCAACAGCTGGATAGCCAGAGAGTGGGGTCTCAGCTCAAACAGGATGGTAACTTTTTTATTTTAAATGGTACTGGGGATTGAACCCAGGGGTGCTTTACCACTGAGCTACATCCCCTCCCCTTTTTAATTTTGAGAGCTCTAAGTTGCCCAGGCTGGCCTTGAACTTGCAACCCTCTTGCCTCAGCCTCCCAAATTGCAAGGATGACAGACATATGTCACTGTACCCAGCTCAAACAGGATAGTAACTTGACCAAAAAATGAAAGACTATAGTCTTTAGGCTCCTCTTTAGTCTTTAGTCTTTAGGCTCTGTTTTTTTTAAATATGGCTAAACAGAGGAAACAATTTAGCTAGAAATAGGACGAACAGTTTCCTAACAGTGTGATTCTAGAAGGAGACCAAGGGATCTTTTCATTGGAAAATATTCTTCAGAGAACGGTGTTTGAGGGGCAGACCACATTCCAGAAGGCAGAGATCTAGGCACAGTGACATTCTAAGACTTTATAGCCTAAGGCAGGATTCTTGGCCTGAGTACTACTGACATTTTGAGCTGCCTAAGTTTTTTCGTAGGGGTGGAAGTGGGGAAGCAGTGTCTGGAGATTGCAGGATGTTTAACAGCATCCCTGGCCTCTACCCAGGAGAGTAGCACTACCCACAGTGCCATGTTCTTCCCCTTCCACATGCAGTTGTGACAACTAAAAATGTCTCTTGACATTGCCGAATGTCCACCTAGGGGCAAAAAATGCTCCTGTTGAAATCTATTGGCCTTAAGAATCTAATTCTTGAACACATTTGAAAGGTAGGATTATCAAAACTTTCACTGGGAGGACAGGACAGCAGCAACTAAGAGAGGGCCATTAGACTTTCTCTGAAGATCTAGAGTCTTAACGCCCCCACGTCTCACCTTTAATGTAGGAAGAATCATCCCTGCCCTTCTGACCACTGGGAGGAATGAAAGATGAAAAGAGGTGAGTTCAGTGAGCTCTTGAGTAAGGAATCCTCATGATAAAAAAAAGGAGAGTGTCTGGTGTGAGCAGCCCTGAGAAGCTGCTGGCTGTGAGGCTTCTGGTGAGAAGGCAAAGGCCTGGGAAGATGATGGAGCTCCATCACTGGCGGTTCCCATGGTTACCTTTTCCTTTACTTTTTATTGAAGTAAACTATGCATGGAAAACCACATTTAGGGTAAAGATTGATACATTAATTTCCATTTTAATCCTAGAATCCTAATAATTCCAAGGCCTGAGAAAAAGAGTGAGGTGGGAGAAGAGCAGAGCACTGGCAGAGTGGGAAGAGGGGGCAGAGTGGGAAGATGGGGCCATGTGCCAGGGGAAGGCCTGTGGGCCTGGGAACTTCTGTGGCAAGGTGTCCCCACCAGAGAAGTGTTTAAAAGAATCCTCTTGGGGCTGGGGTTGTGGCTTAGTGGTAGAGCGCTTGCCTAGCATGCGTGAGGCACTGGGTTCAATTCTTAGCATCACATATAAATAAATGAATAAAATAAAGGACTGTCAACATCTTAAAAAAAAAAATCCTTCTTTATGGAGGAGTGGGGAATGGGCAAAAGAGGGAATGTTTTTGGTGTGCCACCAAGAGGAGACCAAGCAACACTCCAAGAACATAAGTGCAACCAGCATGACCCTGAGCAGCCAGATTCCCTCCCTGAGAACTCCAGGCGATCTTAGAGGGGACAGCAGCTGGGAAAAATGTGGCAAAAGAATCGCTACATACAAGAATGTCCCAGTAGGAAAGGTAGTGAAATGAAGAGACCTCATAAGCTACAGAATTTAAAACCCAGGATGTCTTAGAAAATAACAAATTGGTCACCACTCTCTTACAAGGGTAATGCAGAGGCAGGAAGCTAGATGAGATGAGAAGACTGTTTCTGGCATTATAAGTCTGTGGAAGAATCACGACATGCAGTAGCCTAATTTCTACCAGCATTTCCAGGTTGTGACTGCTCGCCTATAACATGGAATGAGGGAGGACCCAAGAGCCTGGAATCTGCTTAAGCTACGAGTGCTGGCCTCTTGCTTCCACAACACCTCAGAGAACCCAGAGGTCTTAAAGGACATCAGGCAACAGCAATAGCAGGAACAAACTCCCACCCTCATAAGTTGTCCTCTCCCTCATTTAAGATACAAATGGTGCCCTCAATGCCCAGAACCTAGTCCTAGCTCAAGCTTCATTCACACACCATGACTCAACTCCCTGACTGCCCCTGAAACCACAGCTTCCAAGGTGAATCTGCGTGATGGATATGAAGCTGCAGAAGAAACCAAAGGACCTGTATGGGGCCTGCTAGGGGGTTCTGTATGTGCTTTGAAGATCAGCTCTCAATCTTCTAACAGGAAGGAACTGTGAAGAAATCAGCAAAAGAATGGCCTCTGAACTATCCAGTCTGGTTTGGAATATTCCACAGTCTTTATTTGCAAGGTCTGCAAATTTCTGTCTGGAAGTTCATGATACTTGAACCACTATAGCCACAGGGTGAAGTACTACTAGTATTTTCTCTCTCTCCCCCACTCTTTGATCATGGTCTAGAAAATTTTCACACTTTCTCCAGGGATAGGAGGAAAAAAAAAAAAGGAAGAAACAAAGGGCTTAGGTTTCCAATATCTTTCCTTTCCAGCTCCTGCTGCGCTTATGGCTGGCATGTGGGTAGAGAGCAGGTTTCTATGGAGATAATGATAAGCAAAGATTCAAGTGCTCAGAGTAGGTAATGTCAACAAGTTTGATCATGGGAAAACCACAATACTGAAAATCTGATGTTGCCAACACCTCTAGACAAGACAGAGCCCAAGAGTGAAAAAGGGCCTGTCAGGTGGGATAAAACAGGGCTTGCCCTCCATCTTTGTCCCTCCCTCCCAGGCCCTGTCCATAATGTACTCACGTGGCCTCTTCAAACACACGCACTCTCTCACAGCCTTCTGGGGGCTCCCGTTTGAAGACATAGCTGTGATTGGGCCGAGGGGAGGCGGCAAAGGCAAGGACTGGAGATGGACTGCCATCTTCAAGGAAGGCTGGGTGGCCTGGAGAATAGGCTGCAAACAGAGCAAGACCGAGTCCAGGAAGGCCTCTGCTTTCCTCAGCTCAGACGTTGGGTGTTAAGGGGTGAGGCTGGGAGGTATGTGATGGAGTGGGTGGTAGCAACTATGCTAACCAGGCTGCTGTGTTTCATGCTGTACCTTAAAAAGACTTATGTGTAGCTTACAGGCATACATAGCATATGACAGAATATGAGAACAGTGGAGTTGATGGGAAAAGAAGGTCTTATGCCAATTCTGCATTCCCAGGAGGTGGAAAAGGACTGGACCTTAGACTTAAAGGAATTCTATAGGATGTCCTTCTCTGCCTTCTCCTGAGACTGTGCTGCCCTGACTGACCCTGCCTGCCCGCATGGCAGGGCTTCTCCTTGCTGCAGTCTGGAACACATACTCCTCCTTGCAGGGAGCACTCTTGTACTAACTCTGAGGAACCACCTTTACGCAGCCCCACTCAGAGGATAAAATTCTTCTTATTTTCTAATCAGTGACTGTACTTTGCCTAGGTTATAAAATTCACTTTATCTGTATTTCTCTCACATTTATTCCTTCTTAACTGCAGGCTCTATTTACCTGTGTTTATTGTTAGATTGTTCTGTCCCTGAGAAATCCAGTCTACCTCATGTGCCCTTGACCAGCCTACCTCATGGGGTGGCTGTGAGAATCCAATCAGGTGATGCAGGCACAGTACTTTATAACATATGGGTCATTAGTAGGAGGTAGGAATCCTATCTCTCCTTCTCCATGAAGAGCCAGGACACAGGAGAAAGTCAGGCTTTGGAATCAGAAAGTTTGGGCATCTGTCTGGTCAAACTGGGCCCTGGGCAAGAGACCACCTTCTCTTATTTTGATCATTTCCAGTAACCTTGAAGGCTCATGTTGGTAATGAGTAGTATGCTGGCCTTCTACTATAGCACACTAAACCTCATCCAAAAGTGGGGACAGGAAGGATTGCTCTTCTGGACTCCACTGAAGATTCAGTAAAAGCATAGGTACAGAATTTATAAACTACAAATCAGGATGTGATGAAATGGACATTACTATTTGTATAGTGTGCAGAATGAGAGACTAACAAAGATATTCTAGTTGGCTCACAAATTGTGCTGGGCCTGAAACTGCTTGGTGGGAAGAAGGAGAGAAGCCCTTCCTGTAGTCCAGTGTCAGCCCTGCTGCCTCGGCTCCATGGCTTACCTTTGTCAGTGGGGACAGATGCCAGCTCACTGGCACCCCGGTGCTCCTCACGGCTGGCCTGGCCAGAAGGCTGGGGGGATGCCAGGAGCATGGAAGGAGAGCTGGCAAGGTTGCTGGGCTCCAGCAGGAGGAGGGAGTGATCACAGCTGCCACTCTGGGGAGGAGCAGGAGCACGGTGTCCATCAGGGACCTCAAGGATCTGACAGAGAAAGAGGGGGAGACTTTCACTCCAGGATCTTTTCAGGCCTATAGCACTGCAGTGACGCTGAGGGTACCCCCCCACATCCTTCCTTTCAGCACCCATTCATAACACACACACAACAGAACACCCTGTGCTCGAGATCTTTTCCCTGACCCAACTCCATATCCCAACCTCAAGAAACCCCATTTCTCCTACCATGGCACTTTGTTCTTTTCCCTTCTAGCCTGGCAGTCCAATGTATAATGACACATTCATTTGTGCAGTGTGATCAAAGTGTCACCCCGCTAGTGTACAAGCCTCATGAGGGCAGGGACCTTCATTTGGAGGCCTCTGGGAACACAACAGTGAGTGCTGTACGCAGGAGGACATAACAGGGACAAGGCACCAAGATACTGTGTGTGCTGTGAGCCATTGCAGGGTGAGCATGCAGACGATTATCATGTATTAAATACCTATTGCTCCCTCCTTTTTAAACTCGAACCCCCAGCTCACTAAACCGTATGCATGTTTTGGTGTATATGAAATCTTGCACGTATCCAAATTAAAAATCAACCAAGAGGTAAATCATAAACCGAGGAGTGGACCCACTAGAATTATATTAATACTGTCCAACTGGCATTCCCCAATTGTACTGCGTCAGTATAAAAATGTGCCTGAGACTGCAGAAAAGGTAGCATAGAATTCTGCCTGGGAGTGGGGCAGGGAGAAGGCTGCGCAGGGGCAACTGGGCACTAGGATGGATGCTTGTTAAGGTTAAGTTGGAGGGAGGGAAGTGGTGGCAGCAATGGGGTGGCATGCGCTGAGATACAGGTGGGTAAAGGTGCCAAAGATTCAAGGAACAGTGAGCTGGCAGTTTGGCCAAAGAATGATGCCTCGCCTGCTGCTCCCAGCTGGGGACCTTCTCCTCTACCAACCTCGTTCCTTTCCTCTATTCACCATCACAAAGCCTTCCCCAGGTCCAGCCTCCACCTCTGCCACCCCTATGCTTAAGTCCACTTGAGACTAATGAGCTCCTCTGTGTTGCTCGGGCAGGCAGGTGTTTGCACATTCTTGTTTACATATCTACAGCCTGAGAGACCCAGACAGGGCCCTCCCCTCTCCCCTGACACCGCCTGTCCTCCTGTTGGTGCATTCAAGGAGCAGCTGCTACTCACCCTCAGCAGTTCCTCTTCACCCTGCTCCTTCACAAACACCTCCTCCAGCTCTTGGTTGAGCCCTTCCAGGCTCCTGTGCAGGCAGGGGCTGAGTCGCAGGACAGGGGACCCTGAGGGGAAGCTGGGAGGTGATGCCTGAGGAGGAGGCAAATGAAACAATTAGGTGAAGCTCCACCAAGGCCTGTCCAGGAATCAGTTCTGACCACAGGGTAATGGTCATGTCCATATAGCAGGACCAAATGAATAAAGGACAATTTGGTGACAGTTAGATTGCCATTGGCCCATTTGGTGGGGTTTTCTCTGAAAGTTGGAACTTTAAGGTCTAGAGTGTGATTTTAGAGTCATTGCCTCAATTGCACAGAGATGGGGTTAGAGGACATAGACATTCAGAACAAGGAGGAGCCTTTCCAGTATCACTCAGACAAATCTGAGTTTGGACTAAAACTTCACCTGGTCCCCCACCTGGCCACAAAGCATGCAATGTGGTGGGGTTTAGTAGCTATAAGACCCAAGAGAACTCTGCCCACTAGGCGAGCCCACTATGGAGGAAGACAGAGGGGAGCAGATCTGGGGAGAAAACATACCCTCAGTGCTCCCCGCACGGCATGGTCCCCTTGGAGTGGGGAACCCCGCTCTTTCTCCTTTCCGTTACGGCTCAGCTTTGTCCTCTGCAATTGTTGCTTCAACTTGGTAATCTAGCAGGCGGAAAGAGGAAGAGCAGAGACATGTGAAGCAAAACAAAAATGTACTGGGTCCCTCCTCCCAGGTGTGGTCCCTGCCACGGGCCCACGAAGATGCATAAAAGGGACATGGAAGTTAATCTTCCATCTCAAAATGACTCAGTGGTGGTTAAAATCTGTGAAGATCAGTTCCTCAAACAAGCTGGATGTCTCACTAACCAGACTCTTGTATTTTTAAAACAATACTACATATTTTATAAATAGATCAGTCTTCCACAAATTGAAAATATGCAACACTGGAACCTTGTGTTTCTGACAGATTGCAAGGGCATGGCATGCTGCTCCACTAATAGCAGAGGAAGGTGTTTTGAAAGTCTATGGCCATACATTCTCAATGACCCCAGTGGCCCGGAAACCAGAAGGATAGAAATATTTCCCCCCATTTAAAAATATACCATGCAAGAATAGGTTCTCTAGAAGAACTACCCCATTTCATCTTGACTTCCATGCCCTGTCACAATTACAGAGTATCATCAAGTATGGATATTCTCCTTATCACATTTATAGTTCTGGACCTCCTTGCCCTCAGCTGGCAAATGCTTACAGGATGCAGAGCTATAGAAATGTAAGCCTAAAGAGAATTCAGAGAGTAGATCTGCTGTCCACAGCCAGAAAATTTATGAACAAAAATGCTTTTGGATTTGCCATTGTGGATCACTCATACCACAACTCCCCACACTTGGTGTGAGTAACTTGCTTACTCTGATCGTTGAAGACTTTAAATACTTTTTAATAACTTCTTAGCCTTAAACTTCCAGTGCATTCACTTCATACTCTCTCACTGTTCTCAGCAATGAGTAGGACAGGAGCAACTTCCTTTGTGAAGGGTCAAGAGTGAGTCCTGGCAAGTTGATCTTCATGCCATGTCAGAGGAGCCCTGGAATTCCAGCCTGTGCCTCCCGACTCAACCTAGTGCCCTGAGCCCTCCTGAAGCAGAGTGAGGGCCAGAACAAAGCATTTAGGAATTTTTCTCTTCTTTTCAAAAAATGAGTGAATAGTTAGGTGGTAAGTGAGGTTGGGGGTTCCTAATTCCCTGGAACTTGTTCCCTATCTTCCTTCAGTTTCTGAACCACTTATGTGGCACCAACCTCAAATGTAAAATGAGAACAGCAGTGTCTGTGGCCCTGTGCCTGGTTGCTAGAAGGCACCAGCAGCCCCTGGCCTGGTCCTTCCCTAGCAGGAGGATCTAGGTTGCTAAGTCAGTGCTGAAGGGCCATCTCCTCAGGAAAAGGCTGGGTGGAGGAAAGTGACACTGGTAAGTGAAGTGTGGTTGCCCTTTGAAGCATCCAGGGGTCCAAGAGGCAGTTACCCAGTTACCTCTTTTCGGTGGTCTGTGCTGCCCCAGGACGCTGAGCGCTTATGTGTGCAGGAGCTGGCCCGCTCGCCATCTGGCTCTTGCCAGGACAGGGGTGTCTGTAGGAGAGAAACACAATGAGACTGAGCAGTTTCAAAGGCAGGCCCAGGAAGCAGAGTTCCTGGGTAGGGGTGGTGGCTTGTGCTGCCTTCTGCAGCTGCTCATCGACCTCCTGTTGTGTTCTTCCAGGCAGGAGGACACCTCCTTCCTGGTGTATATCCTCCAGGAAACTCAATAGTGCCAGCCTTCTCTTGACTATTCTGGCTTTCAAACAGGTTTTATACCCCCAGTTACTCTAAGTGTTCCCAATGGTGAGGACAAGTGCTGTTCCTCCTCTCCTAACCAGCTCTGAAAGGGCACAGGCTCAGGGAACCTCTGCAGTCTTTATTCTCTCACCCTTGGTGTGCCTAGCGCAGGCTCAGGAGCCTGGGGAAAAGAGTAAACAGACAGATCCAGGAGGAGTCAGTACTTGGTAAAACAGAAAAAAGATCAATCACCACCCCGCTCACTGCCACTGAAGCAGGAGGCTTCTGTATAGCGCAGTGCCTCAAGTTTGCTCCTTGATCTGCTCCCACACACAAAATGGGGCCCCACAGTCCTCCTGAATGAATGAGCAAGGAGACCTTTTCAGAAAGGAATGAGACAGAATTCTTAGCCCAGCCGTGATTTCTTGCCCTTATCATTTCTTGTCCTAGGTCCCCTTGTCCCTCGTGAAGAAGGGCTCTCTGTCCCCTCTCTTGCCTACCCTGCTGCATGAAGACAGGGGTCCAAGATGGAGGAAGGGATGGCGGGAGTTGTAGAACTACTTCCTGGGCCCCCGCTAAGGGAGGAAGCTGAGAGGCCCAGATCCTTCCCCACCACCAACATCCCTACTACTTCCATTCCAAGGGAAGGGCCCAAGGGGAGCACTCCAGCGGGCCCAGCTCTCCTGATTTCTGTGCATGCACTGCCAAGAACACGACAGTCTGGGAACTGTCTCCTCCAAGAGATCTGCTGGCCTTCCCCGAGAGGTTGCTGCAAGCAGAGAGGGGGAGGATGGGGGAAAACACTAGTACTCACCACCCAACAGCTGCTAAGGGGGAAGCTCAGCGGGCAGCCTGAGCTGGATTGTGAGAGCAGACTGCCATGTGTGACAGCTGTGTGGAGGGGGCCACTGGGAACTGAGCCTCCTGACTCTTCCTGCCCCCAGCTACCCACTGACCAGGACCTCTGTTAGGCTGTGCAATACAACCAGGGTGAGACCATCCTAACTTCCTTGTCCTGACACTAGTGTCACCAGTGAGGACATCCAGAGATTCAGTCCCACCCTTCCTTCCTTAGGACAAGGGCAGACAGCATATCCTATAGGCCCACAGTGTAGGCTCTTGGGATGATGCTGGCTCTGACAGTTTCTGGAAACCAAGCAGCTGGTCTTATACCACATGCCCATGCCTCTCTAAATCAGCTCCTCTGAAATGGCTACCGCATGTTCTGAAGAGGGAGGAGGAAGCCCATGTCTCCCTCAGCCCCCTGGACCCAGCAGACACACATCCTTCCCAGGGTGTCAAAACCAAGCCTGCAAATGACTACTTCTGTCAAAGCTGAGTCCCATACAAACCTGTCATCCCTTGAAAAGTGGCAGGGATCACCGAAGAGGAATGAAAACAGCTAAGGAGATGGTGCCCATCCCTTCCTCCAGGAAGACACTGAGGTCACAGAAATATGGTGAGAGGGAGAGAAAACAGCTACGTGGAAGCTGCTGCTGGCTACTCACTAACATCCCCACAAATTCTATGTCTTCCTCCTTCTGGGATGTGTGAGGGGTGGAAGAAGACATATGGGCCAGCATAGGATTTAGAAAGGTGTGAAAATGTGGCCACTGGGATCAGTTCCTCCCCCCACCTATTTTATCCACCTCTCTGCTCAAGAATACCACTGTTACCTCTCCTGTGGAACATACTATGAAGGCCTCACTTGGTCTCAACACCACTCCATGGCCATAGGTATCACCATCTCACCCTGCATCCCAGGGGTTCTCTGTCTTGCCCAGGCAAACCCATCTCTAGCTTCTTCTTCATACTCAGCCCTTGGCCTCTAAGCCTGGTCTCCCCACTAAGATGGTCCACCTGACAGCTATTCCCAGTCTCGTCATCAGGGAGCCTGCCCCCACTCATCTGCCTCATACTGGGTGCTCCCCTGCTTTGTGTTTCCCTGGACACATGGGTGGGGTCTATCACTCCTGCATTCAAGAGTTACTGAATATATATATGATGTGCCAGGTACTGTTCTAGATGCTGGGGTCACAACAGTGTACAAAACAACAAAAATCCTGGCCCCCTGAGTTTACATTTTAATTGGAGACAGTTTAAATAGCGATTGTGCTAAAAAGGGAAATAAACAAAAGGGGTAGGGACACTGGGCAGAAGGGACAGTATTTGAAATGCTAGGGAAGTTCTCAGTGAACAGGTAACATCTAAATAAAAACAGGAAGGAGGTAAGGAGTGAACCGCGTGGATATGTGAGGTGATGGAGGGAGAGTAAGTGGAAAGACCCAGAGGCTGGGCAAGTCCAATGTTTCAGAATCATGAGGTGGCCAGGGTAGTAGGAGCAGAGTGAGGCAGAGGCAAGTGTCAGGAAAAGAGGTCAGTGTGACCGGTTGAAAAATATTCAGTGTCAAAGGGGATTTTTATTTTCTGTTTTAGGCTTTTCAAGATTTTACAAGGAGTCTCTAATGCTTCCTGGTCTCTACCGGCAACAGTATTGGTTCTTCTGATTATATAATGATATGTGTCCATTGTAAGATATCAAAAACTTGAAGCAAACCTAAGTGTATCTAGTGTTGTGGCTCAGTGGTAGAGCGCTTGCCTGGTACATGTGAAGTACTGGATTTGATCCTCAGCACCACATAAAAATAAATAAATAAAATAAAGATATTGTGTCCATCTACAACTAGAAATATTTTTTTTAAAAAGTAAGTATATCTGGTGTATTGTGGTGTCACCTTAGTGGGGCCTATAAGATCCTAAAATGGCTTTATTTTTTCTAGTGTTTCCTCCAACTGTAGTCTGTTGAATCCCCCAGAATAACTAAATGGAGGGAGAAAAAGAAAAGTAAAGTAAGATGCCCTCCCAAAGATGTTACAAACCTACAAATGTTATCTTATATGGCAAAGTTTTTGCAAATGTGATTAAGTTAAGGATCTTGAGATGGGAGGATTATTCTGGAATCATCTGGGTGGACCCTAAATGCCATCATAATTGTCCTTGTACAAGGAGCAGAGGAAGACTGTACACACAGAGGACAAGCACAGAGGAGAGACTGGCTACAAACTGAGGGATGCCAGCAGTCACTGGAAGCTGGATGAGGCAAAGAACAAACTCCCCAAGAGCCTCCTGAGGGTGTGTGGCCTTGTTGTCACCTGACTTTGGCCCACCAACACTGAAGTTGGACTCTGGCCTCCAGAACTGAGAAAATGAGTTTCTGCTGTCTTAAGCCATTAAATTTGAGGGGATTTGCTAAAGCAGTCCCAGAAACCTGGCATGGAAGCTCTCCTGCTTGAAGCTGCTGGCATGCTGGTATTGGATATTATTAAGCAGGTGTGTACTTAAGTGGGGCTGTAGCCCCTCCAACAGAACTGGGTGCATCAAGAGTTGGGACCAAAAAAAAAAAAAAAAAAAAGAGTTGGGACCAAGGCTGAGGTTGTGGCTCAGTGGTAGAAAATGCTTGCCTGGTGCATATGAGGCCCTGGGTTCGATCCTCAGCACCACATAAAAGTAAATAAATTAAATAAAGGTATAAAAAAAAAAAAAAAAAAGAGCAGGAACCAGGGGCTGTGAACATGGACCAGTGGCTATGAACATAGCTCAGAGCACTGGCCTAGTATGCATGAGGCCCTGGAGTCCATCCCCAGCACTGCATTTAAAAAAAAAAAAAAAAAAAAAAAAGAGTGCCCCTTATTTCCAGCACTCCTTGATGGATAGAACTCTCCTCTTCTGGATCTTGCCACAGAGGTCTGGATTAAAATCTCCTAGGGCACAGAAAAGTCACTGAGAAAGAAGGCCCCTCTTCAAAGAGGTAGCCAGGCTGCATGGCAGCACTCTGAGTACTCACTCTAGATGACCCTTTGTAAGTAAGCTCAAGCAAGCTTGAGCACAGGAGACCAAAAAGTCACGTTTGTCCAGGGGACTCATGCACTGGAACAGACTTATTTCACATTCTGCCTGGGGCGCAGTTGCGGGAGAAGCAAGGCTGCTCACTAACCATGAGTGGCAGCGACAAGGTCACAGCTGGTGCTCAGATTGCACAAAACTAGACCAAGGAAGACTTGCCTGGGATTCTGAGGCGCCACAGCAACATGTGGGAGGATAACTGGACCTGGGGGTGGAGGACAGCTTTCCAAAGAGCTGCCTAACGTAGCAAGGAGGGGCAGGATGGAGCAGGAAACCCTCCACCTGGAATGTCTTTCTTGGTCTCCAACCCCACTAAATTTCTACGGGGACTCCATGTCCAGGTGCGGGAGAATCCTGGCCTCACCATCTTCAATGAGCCTGGTACCTGAGTAAGTTTATGCAGATCTGGGTTGGGTCCTGGGAACAAAACCCACTACAGACCTGTTGGAAGTGCAGAGCACTTGCCTGGCCTGGAAGAGATGCTCAGGAACTATGCAGGGAACTGATACTAGGCAGGGACTCAGTCCCTTAGGGCTCTGGCCAAATGAAAAGGCAAGAAAAGGCTCTGAGGGTGGCCTGCTGACCAGCACTGAGAACCCTGGCTGTAGGTGGCCAAGGCCAGCATCTCTGGCCCTACCATTACTAGGCAGCCCTCAGATTTTCCATCATACCACCATGTTCAAATATTTGCTGCTATTGTCAAACCATATACTGAACAACTGGTCCTGGTCACCAATTTGGAAAACAGGCGCTGTGCCCAGGCCCCCACACCCACAAAGAAAAACATTTTTTAAAGGCCTGTGATGGTCACACTGAATTATGTGTCATCACTGAACACTGAAGCACTGGCCTGGGAAAAGGGGAGGATGGCACACAGGTAGAGAAAATGCACAAAAGGGAGTCCCCCTCAAACTAGCACGCTTGCCTCTGCCCTCAGGACACTCTATGAAGTTTGTGAAGGACTTAAGGCTACTTTTTTTCCCCACAAATGAAGTCGGGGTGATGAAAAAAGGAATATCATCAAGGCTTCCCCACCTCACCTGGAGAATGCAGAGGAAGTGGGGCTGCAGAGGAGTGGGATGGGGCAGGACCAGGCAGGGCAGGTACCCAGGGTCCCGGCTGTGGGCAGGATGAGACCAGCAGGGGAACTTGTCTCAAACAGTCATACCAGCTGTGGTGAGACCACTTCCTCCCTCCAGAAGAATGCAAGACTCAAATGCTTTGCACAGCAAGGAGGGAGAGGGGTGATCACAGCCACTGGCATGTGCTGCCATCACTGGCCTGGTCTGGGTGTAGTCACCAGGAGGGGCCAGTCCAAAGCACTTGGTGGCCACCTCTGGGTTACCAACTGAGCTGGGGGAAGGATGGGCCGGCCAGAGAGAAAAATGTATTCAGATAAAAAAGTACTCCCAGATACAAAGAAATTCCTGCAGACAACGATGACATCACACAGGAGGCTTCCTAGCCTTCCCTGGCCAAATGCTGTGCATCCAGCTCCTGCTGGGCCTAATCTTCCTTGCACTCACTAGGCTGATCTCTGGGACACCTGGTCACCCCCTCCCATTATTCTTCCTGGCTCAAAACATGCAGCTTCTCCAAAGCACTTTCTCCCAGTTGCCACATTCGCACCTCTTACTCCTTCCTAGAACAACTGATTTCCCAAATAAGATCCATCCATACTTCTTCTGGTCTGGTTGCCCCAAGTATGTGGGTAACCAGTTCTGCATGTCAGACTGAATTGCCTGAGGACAATCCTTTGAATCTGCCTAAGAGCTTAAAACACAGCCAGGAAGGGAACACTGAGGTTGTTGGCAACACTGGAATAGATTCAAGAACGAAGAGCTTTTAACTCCATCTTCTGCCCTCCGAAGAGGCCTTGAATACAGAGCAAGTCAGCTATCTAATGGCAGGAGTTCTGTCCTTGCTGCCTTGGTCTGAAACTAGCGTAGAAAGGGCAGGGACCTTGTTCCCTCTAGGGAATTCAGAGGAAGAGAAGCTGCTTACTTAGCCTTAACTATAACTGTGGTTCCTAACCTCACTGCAAGGCCTCGCTCCTCCCCCTGGGAATGCTGGGGCTGATGTGGTCTCTAAACATGCAATCTGGCACTGGGTTGCGGAAGTTAGGTAAGTAAGAGAGCAGTAATAAGTACTGCTAGTTATGGTAAATAAAGCAAATAATAAACCACTACACTACTAGCGCTAAGAGGAAAAGGGCAGGAGGTGAGGGTAGGGGTAGGTATAGCACCTCCTAGCTCAAAGCAATTGAGGGAAGTCTGGCATCCATCCATTTTTAACAGTTTGCAGGCTGTCAGTGGGCTGGGGATACTGAAGTTCAGTGGTAGGGTGCTTGCCCAGCATGCCTGGGGCCCTGGGTTTCATCTCCAGCACTGCAAAATAAATAAATAATAAAGCTATCGAGGACTTCAGTAGACCCTGCCTCCCTCCCGTCCCTCTTCTCTTCCCCACACTCCCTGTATCTACCAATAAAACTTCTCATCTCCATCGCTGGGCTTAGTAGGGAAGGAACATGCTATTGAAGGAGCTGTCATGAGAACCTTAGGCTTTCACAGTGCAATACCAGCATTGAAGAAGGTAGCTTGTGACAGGCCAGAAGCCTCTAGCAGGAATTTGAAGGAAGCCCAAAACATAGAAGCAGAAAATTCCCTGAAGACCAGAAACGAAAATGGGCAGAGAACATATTTTGGTTTGAATGCCTATGCTGATCAGAAATCTCCCATCTCTTGCCTGCAGCCACAATATTGACAGGTTGCTAAGAGTTCCTCGAGGGCTGGAGCCCATCCCAGGAAAAGAGGAAAGCTGTATGGCTGGGCCTTGCCAGACCCATGGAGGCGCATCGCTGACCTCTGTCTTGCTGTGGCAAGAAGCCCAGACTTGTTATATAAAAGATCTGGCCTACAGCTGGAGCCTGAGCAAAAACACACAGCCTGGAACTCACGCCTCTCCACCCCGCCAGGGAACATCTGAGGCCAACCCTTCTTGCATTGACAAAGAGAAAGTTATCTGAAGAGTAAGATGGTGACTTCCTAGAAGGCTGGCAGCAGGAAATGACAGAGGTAGAGATGGGTGGGCTACACGGAAGCCTGCCATCTGGCAAAGTGGGAGGCCATTGTGAAAGCCCTTGTACTCAAGTCCTGTTCCTCCAGGAAGCCCTCCCTGACAAGGCATATTATTTGACTTGAGCACATCCCTAAAAAGAGAAAGGGGCACATGCTCCCAGCCCTGAGAGCAGGGAGCATAACCTAGTTGGCTTGCCTTTTTCAAAGGGCAAAGGAGCTTGGGCTCCCAGGAAGTAGGCCCACTTTGTCTATACCTAGAGTGTACTCTCTTCATCTTCTATTTGTAGCTCTAAGGAGGGCCATCGATTTTAACTTCTTGTTGCTTTAAATTCTTGTTGGTTCAAGGTGGGGTATCCCCAGGAGAATTCTCCTCCTCTAAACTTTGCTAGACATTTGGCCCCATCTCAGCCCTTGGCTGGCTGCTCACTGGCCTTCATGGAACTGGAATCTAGGCTCAGAGAGGTCAAATCTTGTCTTCATTTCCTTATTCTTCATTCCAACATGCCAAGAACAGGAATTGGCATTCAAACATTCACTAATAACATTTGAAAATGAATCTCATAAAAAATTAGTAAAAGAAAGGAACTGATATGACGTGCTCAGGAGAGGAGGTAGAGTGAGCTACAGGGGCCGTTCCCTGGCCATCAGAATGCCTACAAATAGGCAGAGCAGGCGACTCCACCCAGCATACAAAGGAAGAGCTGACTTACCCAACAGCATCCAGAAGAGAGGGCTGACCTTGAGCCCAGTGTCCTTTCCTCCCTGCTTACGCCTATCTGGGAACATTCATTTATTCTAAAGTTGAACAGGAATTGGTTTAAACTGCATCCGAAGAGAGACTTGACTCCTACCAACTCAACTGCTAAGAATGTTGAAGTCCTGAATCAGATTAAGAAATAGCTTTGTATGAAATGATTTCTCGCTTGGGCTAATACTGTTTTACTCAAAAATTGACAAATGGACTGGATGGTCTATGAAACTTCTTCCAAGCTTAGGGATTATTTTTTTCTGCCAGAGCACCAGAGATTAACCCAGGGGTGCTTAACCACTGAGCCACATCTCCAGCCATTTTAATTTTTTTATTTTAAGATAGGATCTCACTAAGTTGCTTAGGCCCTCACTAAGTTGCTGAGGCTGGCCTCGAACTTGTGATCCTTCTACCTTAACCTCCCAGGTAGTCAAGTTTAGGGTTCATTTTTTTTTTGGTGGGGCGGATACCAGGGATTGAACTCAGAGGCACTTGACCAATGAGCCACATCCCCAGCCCTATTTTGTATTTTATTTAGAGACAGGGTCTCACTGAGTTGCTTAATGCCTCGCTTTTGCCGAGGCTGACTTTGAACTTGTGATCCTCCTGCCTCAGCCTCCTGAGCTACTAGGATTACAGGTGTGCACCACCATGCCCAGTTAAGCTTAGGATTCGTAATGAGAAGAGTAAACATACTGAAGGAGAGGACCCTGGGCTCCACAGAACTCAGATGGGTACACTGGAATCCTAGTCTAGGCTGCAGGAAGAAATAACTCCATTATCTCAGAACTTTCTACTCCTAATTCTTCAGTGGGATTGATCCTGGCTCAGCATATTTTTTGGCCACTTCCTCTGGCTATCTGGGGAATGCAAACTCAATTGAATGTTGGCCTTAGTTTAATTTTAGCAAGGTAAATCTCATTTTTTAAAACCTAGTCTAAATTCCAAAGTCAACTGTTGAATACCCACACAAGGACTAAAAGTCAAACTGAAAACTCAGATTGACGAATCCCTTCCACCAGTCAGAGGGAATGCAAACTAATTTTCATGTAAGTTTACAAAGAAAAACAAGCTGGTAAACAGTAGAAGATGAAAAGCTATTTACATGTATAACCAAAACCAAGGACGAACCATCTCAATGACTGAGAAGGGTAGGCGGACCAAAGGCCTCCTCAGCCAGCCCTCCCACCCCATCCTGATCCCATTAGGAGCAAGTTGCATTACCTGGGTGGCCTTGTCATTGGTACAGCAGGTGAAGGCCCCATCAGCATCTCGTGGCCACTGGCCCAGAAGGTAGGAGCTGAGGATGGTGTCCAGGGAGAAGGTACGTCGGACCTGGGGTGGCTGAGGCCTACACACTGACTTTTCTGGGGGCACCGAACATGGGACGCTGGCTGGAAGAGAGCACAGCCCGCACACCTTGTCATCAACATTGAGGAAGGAGACGTGGCAACCAGCCTTCTCTCTTCTAGGAAGCCTCGCCTGGTTGCCATGCCTTCACTTCCCTCCTAGAAGAATGTGAAGCAGCTACAGAGCACATACAGTCTGACAAGGGCTTTCCTGACTTAACCGCCTAGGTTTAATCATGGAAGCAATTTATACCATTTGGCTGTGGCCTTCAGTTACTTTATACATGTCCTCTTTTTTTCCTGTTCCTAATGGACATGAACTGTGAACAGTTTCCTGAAACTAGCTGTATTTTCCATCATTAAAGAGGGAATTCTAAGTGGACAAAAACCAAGTTTTCTCCCATCTTTTATGTCTGAACCCCCTTCCTCCCTCCAGCAGGCATCACAGGGCTCCTACACACTGCACAAATCCAGCTCAATTAACTAAAGGATTCTTCATACTTCCTTTAGAACTTGTAAGCTCCAGGGAATCTAGTGCCTGAGAAGAGAAAAATGATATAACTACTTTCAACTCTCTAGGACTGAGGAGTCCAATTTAGGAAAATAGCCAAGTCATTTGGTTCTCTCCTCTTGTCTCTTAACTTCTATCTAAATAGGACCAAAATATGCAATTATAAATCCATTCATTTTAATCTACCTTGGTTAAAGATTTCAGGGAGAGGGCAAAAGTTGAAACTGGTGATAAAATGGTTCTGGAATCATCTGGAAATTTCAATGGTCTGAACTGACCCTGTTTTCCATGGCCACGTTCAAAACATTCCACTATCTTAAGATCTATATAGGCTCTCTCCTTTAAACAGAATAGAATGCTTTCACATCTGTAGTAATCCCTTGGTAATTTATTTGTATATTAAGCACAGCAAAAAGAACTAGGAACTGCAAGTATAAATAGACTTGAAGAGCTTTATATTAAAAAGATGCCAGAAGGTCGGCAGTTCCTCAAAAAGTTAAACATAGAATTCTCTTATGATCCAGCAAGTCTGCCTGTAGGTACATACACCACACCCCCCCCCCCCCCGCCCCAGAAAACTAAAAGCAGGGGCTTGAAAAGGTATCTGTGCACCCATAATCACAGCAGCTCAAATTGTATGAGTCAAACAGTGGGGTGCAGCCCATGCTACCACACAGATGCCAGGGGAAATGAGCCAGACACGGAAGGGCAGGTATCCTTAGTCTGCTTATTCAAGGTGCCTAGAAGCAAATTCACCGGGACAGAAAGGAGAACAGAGGTTACCAGGGGCTTAGGAGGAGGGAGAATGGGAGCTGTTTAATGGACATGGAGTGTCTATGTGGGATGATAAAAAAAGCTCTGAAGTTGGCAGTGGTGGCACATGCCCACAGTCCTAGCTGCTCAGGAGACAGAGATGGGAGAATCGCTTGAACCCAGGATTTCAAGACCAGCCCCACTCAAAAAACAAAAACAAAACCCAAATAGTTCTTAAATGCACACACAGTAGTCACACAACATTGTGAATGTATGGTAAATTTGATATTATTTGTATTTTACCACAAGAAAAAGACATACCACCACATTCTCCAAATTCATTTATGTATTTATGTAAACCTTGACATATTTGTAATCAATATAAAATGTAATACATTATGTTCTCTTATTCTACCCTTTTTACAACTCCATTTCCAAGTATCAACAATCTACATATTTGTCATTATTAAAGACTGTATGATATTCCACCAGGTTGACATATAGTAATTTGCTTAGCTATTCCCAGGCATTGAACATTTGCAGAGTTCCCCTCCAATTTGGATATTATCAATGAGACTATGAAGCCAACTTTCACTCTCAATTTTTATCTAATCCTTGCCATATTTCTAGATCATCTCCCTCAGCCATCATATAATATGTGCTCACTTAAAATAACTTATAAATGACTTATAAATACAGACACAATACATGTGAATTGTGGAAGTGTCAGGAATACATAAACAAAAGGAAAAAAATCTCAACACCCAGCAATAACCACTATTACTACTGTGAGACACATATATCCTTGCAGTCCTACCTTCTGTGTGTGTGCATGTATGTATATGCTTTAGAATAAAAAAAGGTATCACACCGTATACACACATCATTTTAAATGATCTTAACATTTCTATGTTAAAATCTCCCACAGACTCTCAAAGATGGAGGTCAAAGGCTTCATTTCTGGTCCCACCTATCTCCACTTTACACCTCACTGCTCCTCTCAGTCCCAGATCAGGTATACTACACACCACTTTGCACTACCATCAGGGCCTCCTTCCCTCCTGAGGTTTTGCCTAGCGTTTAAATCCAAGCCACCTGCCAGGGCCTGCCTAACTGCCTCCATCTCCACCCGGCCTTTTGGATCATGGGAATCCCCCACAAGGAGAGTCTCAGGATATTCTGAGTTTCCTCAGAATACTTTGTACTCTTGAAACTTATCATTCTTTCTCTTGGGTTACAGGTATTTGTGACTCCTAGATAATAAACAACCTGTGGCCAGAATACTGGCTTTGATTCATGTTTGCATCCCCCACAGCTTCTACAGCATAGGGCCAGCAATTGGCAGGTACTCAAGAATCTGAATACAATTGAACAATGGATACTAGAAGGGATACTAATGTATACCACAGATTCTGAGTTTGTTTGCTGTATGTATCCAAACCCAGCCCACTCACCTTGAGCAAAGGCCCCATGAGCTGCTTGACTTTTCCTCAGGTTCTGGAAAGCCCAACCTCTTTTGTGCCTTCCCTGCAAACTCATCACCCCGTAAGTTAGTGATAGGCCTGCTCATACCTCCTACACTAGCATTTCAACTACTCATTTTCCTGGGCTGGGCTTAAAAAGGTGGAAATATTTCTAGGAGCTTCTGGCCCACATCAGCAGCTGGCTCAGAACTGAAACGCTGTCCTGTGGGCCTCCAAAAGCATCTACAAGAGCCCAGTGATGAGACAGGGCCTCTGGAAAGCAGATATGCAAAATTATATGACAGATAACCAAAGAGGCAGGTAGGAGGTGGTAAGCAAGTGACTGGGATAAAGGATAGAATGTTCTAATCCCAGAGGCCAAAAGGAAGGGGACTATGACTGCAGAGCTAAAGAGGAATGTGGGGGGAAAGCTCTTGAAGCCACCTGTTCCATCCTTTCAAATGAGTCCCTGCAAGAGTCTCCTTTAGGATTTTTCTTACTGAAACTATACAGTACTATCTCCTGTTCATATGATACTCTCAAGCTTTGCCCCTTCCACACAAAGTACTTTGTGTGATGTGATCTTTATTCTCCTGTTAGTTCTAGAAGGGGCGAGGGAGAGGCTGATAAGGAAGATAGGCACAGAGCAGCTCAGATGGCACTTCACCACCCAAGGAGTCAGCAGGAGCCTAGATCTAAATCTAAGCCTTCCTCCTCCAAAGTCAGTCTCTCCGCGGTTCCCAAGTCTCACATCCTGTAGCATCAGGAACACGGAGTTGCTGGGACACCTGCCTGGATAACTGGATGCTTTTTTAAGCTCCTGTTCAGGGATGGAAAGAAAAGGAAGAGATGGCAGGCCTGACCTAGGCATCTCTAGTGACCTGTTTTCATTTTATATTTTGTATTTTTGGTTGTTTCTTGAGGAAGTCTTTGAAACCTGGTATAAAGGAGTCTATCTCCGTTCAACAATTTTTATGACACTCATTTTATATCAGTTTTCATTGCCCTCACGCTCTACCCTATTCCATGAATTATTTTTGGAGTCCAATCTTAAGGACAATAATCATAGTGGTACTTTGCCCCAGTACTGGCGGGGCTAGGGTGCACCCAGAAAACTGGACTTTGGTGTGAGAACCCAACAACCCATTTTTGCTCCATTCCTCATTCTTTCCAACCACCTCCAACCAAAGTTATTTGCAACAATCCAGAAGACTTCAGGGGTCCTGACTTGCTTTTTCATACACAAAAACTAACACAAATAGTTAAAAAAAAAAAAAAACAAGGAAGGAAGGAAGGAAGGAAGGAAGACCGGAGAAAGAAATGAAAAAACAGGGAAACAAGTACTGTCTCCCTCTCCACTGCAGACCTGCAGACCTGCAAAGCTCTCACTGTAACTGGCCCAACTGAAAGTCTTGCCTTAGTTTCTCTTCCTTAAATCAGAGTGAGACCTCAGCAGCACCCTAGCACAGGATCCTGGCTCAGCTCCTAGCTAGCCACAAGGCAGAATTTCTTCTGTCTGAGCCCTCAGCAAGGCTCCACTGCCCCTCCCAAATCCCCAAATTCTTGGCATGTCCAGCCCCTTTGAGGAGGGTAAATGCCATGTTTCTTGCATGCCTAGGAAACAGAGGGGGCACTTTTTAAAAGATTAGATTTTGACAGGAAAAAGAAAAATCTACCCCTTTTATAAATCTCCAAATGGTTTGGGAAGCACCAGCTTCTTTGGGTAGCAAAACTAATTAAGGACTAAACCAAGATTTCCCCCAAATGGAATATAAGCCAAAGCCCAAATTGGGCACTGGTGTTCCCATGCTTTCCTTAAAGGGAGTGCATCCTGACGGGGCAGTGTGGCATCCTGAGAGCTGGCAGAGGCAGAGATGTGAGCAGCACAGGTCTGACTGCAGCTGTCCTCACGAGGATACTAGTGCCGCCGACACCACCCACTTTACCGGCCTGCTCTCCCTCTGCGAACAGGGCCCCCAGCTGTGTTACCTCTTAGGGATGCTGGAAAGAAAAGCGGAGATGGAAATACCATGAGGGAGTCAAGAAAAAGGAGACTACCCAGAAAAGATATGGCTAGGTTGTGGCTACCATGTCCATAGGTGGCTCTCCTGTTCCCTGGAAGGTATGTGCATGTCTTTAGTGTCAAAGTCCTTCCCTCTACTAGTGACAATCCAAGAGTCATGGATGCCACCTAAGATAAATGGTGACGGGGTGGTATATAACACAGTTTGCAGACTTGGGCATCTTCTGCTGCAGGTCAGCACTTAAGTTCTGCTGCCCAATGTGACTGGCCTCAGTTGCAAAAAGCCACCTAGGAATCTCACAAGTGTAGCTGCAATAGCAGTTCTTGGGCTAATCATTCATGGGCATACCGGAAAGATCTGGGCAGTGGGTCCTGCCCTGCGCTTATGTGATTGTGGCCAAAGGATAGGAAGCATTGAAAAGCTGCAACGGCTGCTTGTGGTTGGAAGATGAATTGGTTTCATTTCTGGAAAGCACCCCTCTCAGGTTTGGGAAATGGAGGGAAATGGCACAATTGGCTCTGGTATCAGAGAAGTCTATATCATGACAGGTCATGACAAAGCAGCAGGCGCTGGGGCACTGGCTAAGTGGCTGCGGGAGGGTGGAGTGTCCTGTTTACAGCACTGTGGGGTATTATCGGTCCATCGCATGCAGCAGCCTCCCCAGCCCAACCACCTGGTGAAGCACCCTGGCACCAGGCCAGGCCATTTCACCATGCAGCTGAGCAGTGGCAGATGCGTTGGTTCTTGGGCAATAGCAAATGGAAAAAACAAAACAAAATAGCACATGCAGGAGATAAGAAGCCTTAGGTGCTATCTTTCAGAACCACTTGGCCCTGCCTCCCAACTGCTATGGGTATATAGCTTTGGGGAGAGGGGCTATGTATGGCAGGGACTAAAGGTCAGGTGTCTGCCTGGCGGGGAATAGTCAACAGGGCAGATGGCACACAGAGCAGACAACATACTGAACCAAGAGCAGAAGAGGGCCCAGCACACCACAGCACACACCCATTCCTTCAGGAAGCAGGTTTTGAGTGCCTGCTACATCAGCTCTGGGACAGACCCTGGTGATGCTAAGGAGGAAGACAAGAAGCTGCAGTCAAAGTGGAAGTGGGGAAGTGATACAACTGATCCCTAAGTGCCAGCTACCACCAGGCATGACCCTAAGGGCTGCCCTTGGCAAATGCCTCTTGAGAAGAGCCACACCAATTTGTCTCTGCTGCTCCCAATACCTGCCGGTGGAAATCAGTTCTGGCCTGACCACACCAGCACATCCCCACCAGAGGAACCTGATGGAGAAGGGTAACAGCTCTTAGAAGAAGGGCAGGAATAGGGTCAGGGGCAGGGAGGAGGAAGGCAGCAGATGATACAGGCAGTGAGGTGCTTCTGGCTGTTCTCCTCAGTTTGGGCAGAGAGAGACTCTTGCAAGGAGAAACTGACCCCTGAACAATGGGATCTAGCTGGACATCTGCAGAGACCATCCTCTGTAGAAGGGGCGATCTGGAAGAGAGAAGCCTGGGGCATAAAGACAAGGCTACCATCTAACCCTCCATCAGCACAAGGTATAGTCATTCCAGAATACCCAAGAAGGAAGAAGAGACAGCCAATGAGATCTTGCACAAAGCAAAAACTCAACAACTAGCTGGTTCAACAAACAAGTTATGAGTCATTTTCTCATGTCTTCAGGCTTTAAAACAGTATTAGCATTAACCTTCTCACCCCCCTCCCATTTCTTTTTGTGGTACTGGGGATCAAACCCAGGGCCATGTACATGCTAGGCAAGCACTCTACCTCTGCACCTCATCCTCAGCCCTCACTTCCCCTCTTAAAGAAAAAACTTGTTATAACAGAAGTTGCACAAGTACAAGTCACAGGAAATAAGAAAATGTAGATGAGCAAGAAATAAAAAAAAAACAAAACTATCCATGCACATTTGTCCTGCCCTTTCTTTGTGCACATATGTGTGCATGTACATTTTCAGTAAAAAGAGGTCACATTATAAATATTTTTCTACCACACTTTTTTGTTTCTTTGTCAATGATCTTTACTTAGGGAGGAGAAGCAGGCAGGGCCAGGGTAGTATGGCTAGACATTGAGGGAACAGATTCTCCCCTGTCCTGTTTCCTGTGATGCAGCCTTTTCGTTGGACAGAAATGTTAATCTGAAAAGGAACAAAGTCAAATAGGGATTCAGAATTTCCAAACATTTCCCCCAAAAACAGATTTGTAGTAACAAGGGGAAGTTCCTCTAAGCAGCCTCACAGGGATTACTTTTCTATTTCAGTCCATACACTGGGATTAAACAGGGCAAGCAGCTCCTGAGCTCCCTGTGGTCCAATGCTGCTTAACTGCTTAATTCAGGGATGTGTGGTTTGGGAGGGAGGTTGTGGTGAAATGGAAACCCCCAATATGACCATAAAACAGTCAGAAGCCCTCCATGAAAAGCCTTCAGAGACCCCATTCATCCCAGCTGGGGAAATTAAACCTGGAGCTTTGAACACCTTTTTTAACACCAAGTCACGGCTAACTTCAGCCTCATCAGGGAGAAGAAACTAGATTCAAAAGAAAGGCGAAGCAGGAGTAACATCATGCTTCCCCTACCAAGAAGGCTTATTACCCAAAATAAGAGCGATGGTGTTTGTGTATATGTGAACTTCTCAGCCAGGCCCTCAATCAATCACAGACTCCTTATTTAAGTATACAGCTCAAGCAAGAGCCATGAAAGCATTTCTGGCTACAAGTCTGACTTCCCAAGATGCAGACCACATCTGGAGGCAGCTGGAGAGACAAGCCAAGAGAAACCCTTCTGGAGATGTTACTGTGGGAAAAAATAAGGAATACACTAACTGTATCAGCAAGGAGGCAAAGGGTAACCCCAGAGAGAGAGAGAGAGAGAGAGAGAGAGAGAGAATATGTATCAAGAGTAGACAGCAGTCACTGACATTTGTTCAATTCTCAAGAAACTACAGTTAGAAGAAAAGGAAGTGGTGTGAACTTTTCACCTTTTATCTGAATTCTCTGAAGAGGAGCTCTGTAGGATTTCAACATTCTCAAGACAGAACAGAACACCAGGAGTTACTGACTGGAGCAGTTCCTTTAGGATCTATAGGGCCTTTGCAAGAACAGCACACACAGTGGGGACCCTATCCCCCTCCCTCTAAACAAATCCTTATCCCACTGTTATTTGGGAGTGATGGATTTTGGGGTGGCCTATACTCTCAAAGGCTAGGTAGACACCCCTCATATCTTCACTTCTTATAGCAGTCTGATCCCTATCAAGTAGAAAAGGAATCACGATGCTCAGTCAGCTCTTGTCTTTTAAGATAAGTGAGGCACAGGAAGGACCAGAGATTGAGGAGGATCTTGCAAGAAGACGACTGTGATTGAAACTGCATCCTGATTTCTGTTCTGAATGTGTGTACCCCACATAGTCATGAATTCTCCTACAGGATGGAGTTTCCTAAGTGTTGTACCCCCATGTAGGGGTGGACTGATTTCTCCAAGGTCAATGAGCAAGTAAGGCCCTTTATTCCCCAAACAGAAGACTCTTCAACGTACAATCCCACTCTTGTATTTCACTGTCAGACTCAACTGGGCCATGACCTCCTGGCTGCCTTGGTTCAGGAACCACTCCACGGGCCATAAGGTTCTATTCCCTTCCTTTGCTAGGAGCCAGGATGATTGTTCCTGGGTCTGGAGAACATTGTTTTACCCACTAGGCATGTTGGGTCAGCAAAGGAAGGAAGAAGACAATTAAAAATTTTTAAAAATGAGGTATCCCTTTTCTAGTGAGAAAGGTAGAGAGTAAAATAAAGGAACTAATACAGATAACTTTCAAATAATCAAAATAATTTTTGACTTGTGAACAATGACTTACTTCTAAGCCCCATCCAGCCTGCTTTCTCCCTGACTTCCAGCAAACTGCCAGACAGCAATATGTTTAAGCAACTAGTAGTCAATTTAATGTTAGCCCCAAATACCTATAAATGTTGATAGAATTTTGATGACCCCATTTTGTTGCCTCCCCCAATAATTTCAAAAGCCAGAGGAAAAAAAATGTCGGCATACCTCTTTTGAATTGCTCACATCAATACTCAGGTTCATTAGTGTTAATTCAGAACTGGCTCTGTGCGACTCCCAAGGTAATATCTTAATCAGGAAGTCAACTGATGCCAAAATCACTGGGTGAAAGGTTGTGGGGAACAGAATATTTATATAATGTCGAAGTACCACCCCTAATCCACTTACTGGAGAATAATGTGCTTTTGCTATGGGAAATCTGTTGGTTGCCACCTCCGATGAACAAATTGAGCATAGCGAGGCTGGGGATGAAGCTCAGGGGCAGAGCCTGTGCTTGGCATGTACAAGACCCTGGGTTCAATCGCCAGCACCAAATAAATAAAAACATAAAACACACAAACACACATACATATACACAAACACAATTTCAGCATGACTACTTATGGACATTATGTCATTATGTACCTCCTGAAGTGATGTATTAAGTGCATAACTTTACCCATGAAATACTTTGTTAGGAATGTTTATCCTGAATCAGTCAGGCCTCAAACATAACTTCCCATTTACAGGAAACACAGGGGATAGAGGAACAAGATAAATGCCACCATAAAGAAATAGAAAAATTCAGAATGCAGAACAGCTAGAATACTACTTTTCAAAATGTCAGTCATAAGAAACAATAGTAGTCAGGGGGTATTTATAGACTGAGATACTTTTTTTTTTTTTGGTACTGCAGATTGAACTGATGGGTGCTTTACCACTAAGTACATCCCAGGTCCTTTTTATTTATTTTTATCTTGAGACAGGGTTTCACTAAGTTGTTGAGGGTCTTGTTAAGTTGCTGAGGCTAAACTCAAACTGTAATCTTCCTGCCTCAGCCTCCTGAGTCACTGGGATTATAGGCATGTGCCACTGTGTCCAGCTAGATTTAAAAATGTCTTCAAAGACAGAACTAAATGAGATCTTGTCTGGGTCCCAGATCACAAAGTTGCTAAAGAGGAAATGTGAAAACAGACTATATGTTATATGATATGGAATCATAGTTAATTTCCTCAGGCATAATAATATTGTGGTTATGTAGAGGAATGTCCTTATTCCCAGAAAATGCCACTGAAGAGTACAGTGTCATGATATCTGCAACTCACTTTCAAATACTTCATCCAAACAGTATAGATGGATGCACATACATGAGTATGTCTACATATAGGCACAGGAGAGAAAACAGGTAAGAATTGTGGCAAAAAGTAATCAATAATGAGTCTAGGTGAAGGATAAATATTATGCATAGTACTCTCAACTTTTCTGTAGGTTTGAAAATTTTCCAAAAATAAAGTTCTGAGGAAAACAAAACAAAAACTGGCTTAACTGAACAAAATAGAAATTCAAATCATTCTGTAGCAAGACCTAAAATCTTTAGCATTCCAACCTTAGCAGGTTGTAGCCAAATTCAATGGTCATTGGATTTTTAATTGGGGGAAAGAGAAGATGAGCAAGAAGTAATAAAATCATGAAGGAAAATCTGAGACAAGGAATGAAAACTCACAAAATGCATGTCAAATCAAGCTAGAATAAAAAGATATTAAATGAAGGGAGACATTAAGCTAAATTAAGAAGTGCCATGTCATTCCAGGGACAAGACCAAGACTATAAGCAGAATTAAGGGGTTCCTAGGAGTCCAGAAACATGAATAGAGTTGGATACAACCTCAGATATAGCCAGTTGAGTGACCAGTATGCATCCATTTGTCTTTACTGCCCTTCAAAAAGAAACCCTGTGAGACTCGAGATCACAAGGAAGAGAGGTAAAAATGGCTAGAGAGATGGTCGTTAGACCCCAGGAATAAGGCAAAATGAATTACTATTTATTAGCAGCCTTCTGTGTGGGTGAAAAATGAACAGTAAAAAGGTTTTAGCTGGAACAAGTGAGAGTCTGGCTAGACAAAAGGAAAAACCTCATCAGAACCGAATGAAGGAGACTGTAGAGTCTACTCCTGAAAAGCACCAGGAAGAGATAATTACAAGTCCCCAGCTGTCTCGACATTCACCCAATGAAGCCAGGAGGTCACACTAGATAAGCCTGAGTCTCCTCTAATGCTAGAATTCCCTAACTATTAAAGGATAAGAGACGGTTACTAACCAGTGTAGCTAAGGTGAAATCTCAGAGCTCATGCTATTATCTGGGGCAAGTTAAGAAATAAAAAAGAAAAAGCACAAAGTTAAAGGGAGGCTTGCCTTACCTAGGCTGCTCAAACAGCTGTGTTGTGGACTACCAGATGATCTCTCCCAGCTCCTCCGGAGGAGGAGAATATAAATAGTGCTCAATTTACCTGTGGCTAGCCACAAGCAGAAGGTCTGGTCATGTGACTAGACAAGCTGGGAGTTAACCACCAAGCAGGCCTCCGAGCTCAGAGGGCAGGTTGGCCAGCTTGCCACCCTGCACTGGGTTGGACTGTCGGGATCCTCTTCTCTTAACCTTGACTCTGATTCAATCTGCTATGGGATTGTGGGGGAGGGGATAACAGAGACACACATATGGTACAACTGCTTGTTTAGATTCCTCAGGGCCAAAAATGTCACAGAATCTGCTCTGCCTTTAGGGTCTAAGATCCTATTAGGGTTACTCTCCTCAACCATCACATCCTTAAAAACCTATGTGAACCATCTTGTTCACTTTCACTCCTCTGATCATCTCCATTCTCAAGTTCTGCTCTACTGTTCCAACTCAAGAGGAGACAACTAAGAGACCACCACATCCTGCCAGGTGATTCCCTACCTAGGTTCTGACCTTCGGAAACTGACCTTAAATCAATGGCAAATTCCCATGCTATGCCCTAGTTGTGGAAAAAACCCAAAGTGTGCTGGGCAACATTCCAGGGCATCCCCTGCTCTGAAGCCCTGGTTTTGCCAGTTGTTCAGATTTCCTAAGAGAGGCACAAAGGTTATGCGGTGCCTCCAGGGTAAACTAGTCTGGAAAACAAGATTAGGTGGCCCCTCCAGAAAGAATCTTGAAGGTATCACATTGGAAAGATTTTTTTTTCCTACCCTCAACAGATGGCTAAAACCTCCAATGACTTCCCAACAGAAGGTTGCTACCGGTGTTACCCCCTCAACATGTACGTGTAGAGGCAGAGAAGGTATGGCGCCCTTTATCACTGGAAGGTAGGTTCCGCCATCTTCCCTTGCATAAGATCTGAAATCAGGAGCTGCTTCGTGATAATGTCACCTATTATAAATCAGGTAAAGAAATAACTTTTTTCTCCTGAAGCAAAAGGGAGAATTGAATCTGGGGAAACACTACAGGATGTTAATTACCAATATGTCTGAAATGGAGATATAACTCAGAGGTAGAGCACTTGCCTAGCATGTGAAAGGTCCTGCATTCAATCCCCAGCACTGCAAAAACAAAACAAAACCAAAAACAAAAACAGAATGTCCTATCCAAGCCTCTTAAGACCTAGAACATAAAAGCTGAGTTGTTAGCTGGGTACAGTGGCACATGCCTATAATCTCAGCAACTTGGGAGGCTGAGGAAGGGGGATCACAAGTTCAAGGTCAGCCTGAGAAACTTAGTAAGACCCTGTCTCAAAATAATAAAAGGGTTAAGGGTGTGGCTCAGTAATAGAGCACCCCTGGGTTCAACACCTGTACCAAAAACAAAAACTAAACTAAACAAAACTCACTTGTCACAATCCTTTGTGAGCAGACAACCTTACCACTTGCACAGCAGCTCGAACAGACATCTAAGCTTCGGAAAACCCCACAGGAATTTGGGAGCAGGCTTTTCTCACGTTCCTCCATCTTGCCCTGATTCTGGTTGTCATCTACCTGGCACTTACTTTTGGGTAGGACAGAGCCAGAATAGTGGAGGATTAGAGAGAAGATGTCAAAGAATTGTAAGAGACAGTCCATATAACTTCACAACACCCTAAGGACAAACAACCTAAGTGTATGAGCTGGGGTGGTAACATAGCAAATGCTCACAGATCTACTTCATTTAACTGCCTGGGCCCTTAAAAATCATCCTGAGGACAACTTAACCACAGCTAGATTAATCAAGTCTAAGGCAGCAGCAGGTAAGCGTTTCACATAAAGGATGTGCACTAAAAGAAAAGATTTTCAGAAACCCCCCACCTTTTTTTTTCCTGTTAAGAAGGTAAGGCAAGGCCAGGTAGTGGTGCATAACTATAATCCCAGTTACTCAGGAGGCTGAGGCAGGAGGATCACAAATTGGGGGCCAAATAAGAGCTGAGGGTGTAGCTCAGTGGTAGAGCGGTTGCCTAGCATGTGTGAGGTCCTCGATCTCATCCCCAGCACAACCACAAAAAAAAAAAAAAAAAAAAAAATTGAGTAGGATTCATCCACTTACCCCAACTCTAGCAGCTGGAGAGAAAACACTAGTAAGCAAAAGTGAAGGAATGATTTAAGGGCTTCCAAGGAGCACAGACAGATGCCTAACATGTGGTTTGGCATGAAAGAAAAGGGGCTGGGACACATGGCAGGGTTTGATCCCCTAACTCTGCCTGCCTAGCAATGATTCTCTCCTTCGCATGGCGGTGGAGGAAGGTTCTTAATAAAAGTGAGCCCTTCCTTAAGTGTATGAAATCGTAGCTCCTCTCCCACTTGGTAAGATACGATGCACTGAACCACACAAACACCTTTCCTGAAGCCCACGATATTTATAAGGCAGTGGGTATACCAACCAACGGGAACACAGTGGGGGAACGCTGCCTGGCGTAGGCCCATAACCTGGCATGGCTTCCTAAACCAAACTCTCTGCTTTCCCCCTTAGACCTCTACTGTGTAAACGTCAAGTGGTATTACATTACTCTGTGGCTCTGGTGCAGAAGAGCCTTCTAATTTCATGTAATTTAAGAAATGAAGAGTTGAGCGAAGATCACGGTGAGGGCATGTAATCTTAGAGTAAGGAGGCGGTTCTCCCTAAAGGTACCTGGACATCCTGAACATGTTCCGTGTTTCAGCACACTGCTGCAACCCTGCTGACTCCGCTGCTGGGTCCACGTGTGGCAGGGGCTGGGCGCTCGCAGGCAGCAGGCACCCAATCAGCTGTCAGAATCTGATGCCAACCCTGTCCAGTGCGAGAGGTAAGGCCCAGCTGCAGTCTCCTGAGAGGTGGCCTACTAGAGGGTTCATACCTGGACCCAAACCCTGCCTCTACCCCAATGTGCTTCGTGAACTCAGACGAGTCACCTAACTTCTCTGGGTGTCAGTTGTTCCGTCTGTTAAATGGGGAAGAATAAGAGATGTTATAAGGATGTAGAAGAAAACTTCCATTCTAAAGAACTCCTGCGATTCAAATCAGCCTAGCACATAGTCATTTGTTAAACATTTTATTTGGAAATCATTTCAAATTTATAGATGCAAGGATAAGAATGGTACACAGAACACCCACACAGTCTTTACTAGATTTGCCTATCGACATTTGCCTCGTTTACTTTACTGTTGGCTTTCTTTCACGTGCACTTGCCTTTACACATGCTCTCACACACACATACTCGCCCCCATTCACGCCTGACACCCACTCATTCACACACAGAAACAAGCACTGTCCTTCCTGGGGTTTTGTGTGATGTTCTGTTTGAAAAGAACCAGGAGTTATCTGAGGTGGGAGGTTGGAGCTGAAGAGACAGCACTGGAGGCAAGGCTGCTTGGTGAGGGTTCCACAGCTTTCTCCCCTCCCTGCCTGCAATGCACACAGCAAGCACTCAAGCATTCTGCAGTAGAGGCAAACTAGTACATGGACAGGGACCACAAAAGGACAAAATAAATAAATAAATAAATGAGATTGTTGGTTACTCTTTTCTTTTTTTAAGCAACGAAACCCACAAAAAAACAACAACAAAGCATTTATATGAACCATGGAAACATCTTTATTATACAGAAATGGTTTTGTAATATTTATTGTAATGAGAGTTTATCTTATGAGGCTGGTAAGTAACTGGGAAAGAAAGGCTTCACACAGGCATATAGGTATTAGAACATCAAAGTCTATACAAAATCTGGTTTGGAGATTAGAGCTGCCCGTAACCCTCCAGGGACAGTTAAGATACCTCAGAGAAGCAGGACAGGCAAATCCCTGATACCAAGACCGCACCTAGAGCTTTCTCCCAGAGTTTGAGTCCCTGTTGTCCCCCTTACTGGACCCACTCCAAGCTAACCTAAAGTGAGGAGAGAAATACATGCTCAGGCAGTTCATGTTCCCCCGCTTCTTTCCCACCAGAAGGGAAGTGGGTGCACCAGGGATCCCCTTACATGGAGGACTAAGTTGTCATCAGGGCACGATGCCACCCTCTTGCATCTATAGCCCGCCATGGGAATGTGCCACCCACATTTTTTACCAGATGGTCTTTTGGTTTCACATAGTCACACATTAGAAAGTTAGCCTCTCCTGTAAGCTCCATCCCAGCATTTCTCCCTGACAAGGTCCCAGCTCTGTAACCATGGTTATGATCCCACAGAGGCAGGATACCCATCTGCCTCCAGTGCCCTATCTGTCTATGGTAGCTACACAATCCACATGGAAACTGCATCCTCAACCAACTAGAAACCCTCAAAAGCCACACGCATCACACATGTAATTATGAAGTCACTGTCATCTTCCAATTATCTACATCTAGCTATACCTCACAGGGAAAGTAGAAGTGTGAAAAGCCTATAGCGTGGATGGTCACTCTGGGGTGCTGAAGAAACACACTTCTTTGAAGTCTAATTTCCGATTCTTTTTTGGGTGGTCTAACAAACGAGTCTTTGTTCCTGAAATACAGGTAAACAACCAGCAGGGAAACAAAGGCCAGAGATGTGCTAGGCAGGCAGCGGGGATGCCCAACTGGGGTGAAATTTACAACAGATTCTCATACATATGTGGGAAGAGCTCTTTCCTTAATAAAGCAAAAGGGCTTTATCAGTCCCATGGTCTTGGGCAAATTACTTTTCTGGGTCTCAGTTTCCTTATCTGCAACAACAAGGGCATGTCACCAGCATCTGTAGGACAGTTGTGAGGATAAATGATATTTGAGTATAGACTTTAAGTACCAAGAATGAAACAAATGGAATACACTGTCCAAACTAAAGCTATCTACCCTGGGTTCAATCCCCAATACTGCAAGGGAAAATAAAAAAGACCTAAAGCTATCTATAGTTGCAACTGCTCTGAAGAATACAGGTGAATTTTAGGGCCTTCACAGACTCCTACAGAAGCAGCTGTTATAGTTTTCTGCTGTGAAAACAAAACTACCCAGGATCATGGTTCCACTGAGAAAGCGTCCAGGTGCTGCTTTCAGCACAACCCCCCCCCCCACCCCCCGAATGTGGCTCCCACAGCCCTCCCTTCTCTCCCCACCCTCAGTCCAGACTCTGCAATGTTTACTGTGAAAGCCCTTGGGTGGCATCCCCTCTATCATGCCACGTGCTAGCTATACTGGCCCCACCCCCAGCCTGTGCGTCATATCTGATGGGCACGAGTCACATAGACAATCCCCAAACAGGGGCTGTGCAGCAGGTTTCTGCCAGCCTGCAGCTGTGGGGCAGGGAACGCACGTGTTATCAGCAGTGGTTCTCTCAAAGCCGCGTGGGCGATCAAACAGGCATGGAGCACAAAAAACTCTTAAAAGGAAGGGAGTGTGGAGGAGGGTGGAGGAGGGAAGAGGAGCTGCCTATCCTCCTAATCACATTTTTACTCTGTTCAGAGTTACACTCAGCTAGGCAAGTTTATAAAATCATTTTGACTAAGTCACCAGAGTCACAGCTGGTAACCTCAAAGGCAAGGGAACACAGACTGTGGAGGACAGTTAAATGTCCAGGATTTGGAGTATGATAATGAGCACTTCTTTCCTGCTTTTGCCTATTTTGAGAAGCAGGGAAGAGAAACAGCAGTCCCTGGTATCACAGAATGACGCGTGGCTTGGGAGAAGGGGCTTATGGCCCGATCAACCTCGGAAACCACCCTAAGGCTCATGGGTAATTCTGCTTCCTGGCCTTGGAGGTCACGGATTTTGATTTTGTCGTCCTGATTTTCCTTGCTATCTGGTACAGCACTACTATTCTCAGTAGTGCTTGGTACAATCTACCTGGAGTGAAAGGATATCCAGCATTGTCACAGACTCTGCAGTCCATCACCCATCTCCACTTCAAAGCCTAAAGACAGGTGATCTGGCTTTTTAACAAAATCATAACCAAACCCTACAAATTGGCCATTTCCAAGAATCAATCTGGTAACTGCCCAAGCTCACCCTCTGGCTTTAAATGTGTTGGGAAGAGAACCTACAAGCCCAACAATGACATCCATGGAAATGCCACGTCTTTGCCACCAGCTGGGCTTCAAGCCCAATGACCGCGATGAATAGGAGACCAGTGATTTAAAGAAAGACGGAGCACTAATGCATCAGGGGGGTCGCTTTAAACAGAGGTATTACAGAGGGGGAGCGGTGTGTGGGGACCAGAAGTGGGAAAGACCATTACAAGTGAGCCCGGAGGAGGTGTGGCTCCCTCTCCTCACCCCAACCCCTTTCCAGCAACTCAATCCAACAAGTATTTATTGAGCATGACACTCCCCATCTGCCCTGGCCCTCCCTCTGCAAAAACACTCAAATCTGTTCAAGCTGCAGGGTGAGTTCCATTGCACTTGAACTTGAAACATAAGGTGCCTACCTCTTAAAAAGGCAGCACGTAATTTCCAAGATGGGGCAGAAGGGACTATAGAGGTTTAAAAAAAAGTTAGGAAACACAGCTAGATAATACTACTACAATGTTATGGTTTTTGTTTTTGTTTTTAGGGTTTTTTTTTGCAGGTGGGGCCTCAAACCCAGGGCCTGGCACATGCTCTACCACTGAACGATACCCAATCCCGTCCCAACAATGTCACTTACGAAAGGAAGAGGAGAGAGTAAGAACTTAATTTAATTTTAGAGAGAATAACAACATTGGCCAATCCAAAAAAGAAAAAAAGGTCTGCTCAACATTCCAGTAGTTCTCTAGCCTCACCACAGAGTGAACATTCCTTAATTCTATGCCTCCTCCAGCTTGAAATTTATATATATTTTTTATTTGTGGATGTACTGGATCTGTTTTTGGAGTTGTGTGTTGAATCCTACTTTTAGCCCTTGAGGACATAATACCTTAGAGTACTCTTCCGCAGGTCTTCATTTAGGATCAGATGATAAGGAGATCCAAGTGGCAGAGCTGGTGGGAGACTAGGCTGCTTCCTAACAAGCATGGCACCCCTGGAAGTTACCCGCCATGGGTTAGGATAGGCAGCTCAGGGTCAGAGAGGAGGCACCCCAAGGCACAACTCTACCTTGCCAAACCCTGCCCATCCTCTGAGAAGTCACACTCAGGTAGCCTCGAAGAGAACACAGTCCTTGATTCCTATCACAGGCCCATTGTGTCAGAGCAACAAAAGGCCTCCCCAGTTCTCCCCCTCTTTGATTAGGCAGCGAGAAGTCCAAACTTCTAAGACACAGGCAGGGCTGAGTTGAAGGTACTCCATCCACCCCAGGGCCAGCTATCTGGTGCTCCTGACCAAACCCAAAGACCTGGGCGCCTGAACAGGGCAGGGTGAATGTCTGTACATGGTCTGAACTTCAGTTCCAGGTCCCCCAGGGCTGGACTTGAAATTTTCCTATTATGAAATACTTTGATAGCATTCTTCTAAGTTTATTAAAGCTACTCTTGATTGGCTGTGGTGCTCCCACACAGAAAAGTCAATTGAGGCTTATTTGGGCCTGAGGATAAACATTTAAAAGATTCTAAAGCTAGGCATTCAGCTTTGTCGTGACCCTAGAGGGAGAAAAAAGTGACAGAAAACCAGGAGTTCTGGGGGGCACCAGGAGTTGGGGTCTGCTGTTTGCAGCCAGTTGTACCAGAGCCTCCCACCATGCAGCTGTGCCCAGGAACCATGGACCTTCATGAGCTCCACATGGCTGTGGAGGAAATGGAGCACAGATAATTTATGAACTTCAAACAGGATCCCAAACTTTCCTCTCTGACATCAGGATTTGTTTTTGACCTAACCATGTGAATAGATTTGGCTAATGTTTGGTTAATTCATACCCTGCAAACCAAATAATGGAATCCTCTCTATGAAGATGCAACTCGGCAGAGGAGAAAACTGACCAGATTTCCCACTCAGCCTTTCTTGGTTTCTACTTCTCTTCCCTGCTCCCACTTCAAGGACAAAGAAGGGCAACTTCTATCTTGGAAGAGAGCAAAACTTATTAACCCATGAAGAGACTGTCCACTCTCACTAAACTAACTCGCTGATGGGCATCCACCTGTGCTCTGAACTGGAAAGGAAACACCAGTTTTCCCCTCCAGCCCTTAAAAGAACTCTATTCTGCCCCTGGAATAAGAGTAAGCCCAGGTTAAGTCCAGTCAGAGCACATGAGCTAGTATCAAATAGCATTTTATATATGTGACAGTTTCTGTAGGAGCTCCAAAAAGCGGACCTGTCCCTAGAATATGAAGACTGTGAAGTCTGAATCCTTTGGCAGAGAGTCTGTTCATGAGACTTGTAAGGACCTGGAGGAGGACTCTCCACTTCTAAGGTCTTACCTAGAGGAGGATATTCCATTTCTAACAGTTCCACCAAGATCAAGGAATAGTGGGGTCTTGGGGCCCATCATGTCATTCAGTGTATACTGAATTTAGCAGAGAATGCAGGCAGTGTGCTCTTGGCCGTTAAAGCCCACCAACCACTCTGGCAACACTCCAGGTTAGCCCCATCACCATGAAAGATTTGCAATCCTGCCTCAAATTTCCTAGAGACCCATATCTGCATATTCTTTTACTACCGCGCCCCACTGAAGTTCTCACCCCTCTTCGATTCTTCTCAAAGAATTTAAGATCTCTTAGCTCTATGTTATATAAGTGAAGAACTTCCCATACCATCTAATCCCATGCTATTCAAAACACTGGACCCACACTCCTCCAGGTACCAAAGAGACAAAGACAGACAACATTTAAGATAACATTTAAGAGTCAGATGCTTTAGCAGTGCATTTTGCTGACCATGTGACTAGTTCTGGCAAAGCTATCAAAAGCAGCAGTTAGCAGTGTTGGCCAGGAAGAGCCTGGGGTTTTAATGATGCCCAAATAGAAGCTGCCTCAATCATAGGTTGTAGGGCAATTGTAACTCCTAAAGGACTTTAACTGCACCACTAAGCCTCATTATAGCAAGATGGCTCCTTACAGAGTTAGAAGGTCCAATTCTATTATAATCTATAGGTTGTTTCTGACACAGGCCAGAAAGACCATGGTTTGCTAAGGGTTTTCTCTCTGAATCTCTAATTTGCAACCTCCTTGATATGGTTCCATACCTAGCTAAACACCCATCCCCCCAAAGGACTAAGCTTTCAAAGCAATGCAAGAAAAAGGGCTTAATAATTACCAATAGCATTGCTAATAACAGTGCTGCCTTATATTCATGAAGTAGCCATACTAAACATTTGATAAGAACCACTACTCTTCCTATGTCCCTGTAGGGAAGTCAGTATTTTAGGGCAACCATGACTACTGCCAGCTCTCAATGATCTGTTTAGAAAACTGAAAGGTAATGAGAAAAATTCAAAACAGGAGATATGCCTTAAGTAATTTCCATCTGGTTTTGAAATGTGTTCATTGCAGTTTGAGTTGTTAGACTGAGGAGAGGGGGGACATAAGGGAGGAGGGGGAACAAATTTGCCTAACAGTTAAGCTTTTATGTAAATTCAAATTAGCTATGTCTACTGAACACATGTCACCTGACAGCAGTGGGGGTGGGGAGTCTGGATTCACATGTGCTGATCTTCCACAAAGACTAAGAACTGACTGAAAGCAGATAGTCCTCTTTCCCAGGATGGGGACGTAGCTCAGAGGTAGAGCGCTTGCCTGGCACATGCTAGGCCCTGGGTTCAAACCCAAGCACAAGCAGGATGTGGAAGAATGGTCCCCTTTCCCCTAAAATACTAGTGGGGATACAGGCTTATAGGTTTTATTTACCCTCAGGATTTTCTGAGGAGGTATATGTCACACACATTTAAAATCGCTCTTTACATAGGAATAATGGTCAGGTACAACATTTAGGACAAGGGTAGGCAAACTTTTCTGTAAACTGCCACACAGTGAATATTTTAGGCTTTGTGGGTAGTTTCTATTACAATTACTCAATGCTGCCACTGACAGCATGAAAACAGCCACAGATCATACCCAAAGGAAGAGTGTGGTTGCATTTCAATAAAACTTTATTTACAAAAACAGCAGAGATATGAAACATATAGCCTACAAGCTGTAACAAGCTACAGGCTGGTTTTAAGAAGTTCTGGTGGATAGAGGAGGTTTCAAGGCAGCATTTGGCTTTAGCCAGTTTGCCCCAGAAGAGAAATAATTGGCAAAGTTTGATTAAACATTATCTTCATGGGGCTAGGGGTGTGGCTCAGTGCTAGAGTGCTTGCCTAGCAGGCACATAGGCTCTTGTTTCCATCCCTGGCACTACAAAAACAAAACAGAAACCCCATTATCTTCATTACAGGGCTATAGAGACAGAGACACTAAACAGAATAGGTAAGACTGAAACCCCGAAAAATCCACCTCTCCACCCTGATTTGTCCATCATCAGTGGTCCTGGAAGAACACAAAAGTCAGCAGCCTCTAACTGACCTAAGACACAAAAGAGAATTTAATTTAAGGGACAAGTGCGGTAAGAAATTTATTCTGGGTTTCTATTACCCACTAGTGGCTCTTAGCTTTCTTAGGTTTGACCCTCATTTTTCTCTTCACTCTCACTCCTAACCCAGGTTCATAAAAATGAAGCCATTCCTGTCTTTATGAAGACATCCCTTGTGGATAAACGGTCGCAGAAGGTAAATCCCCCTCTTCACACCACAACCCTTTTTACAAGATCTAATATATCTTGCCAAGAACACAGTAGGGTGTGCGGCATGGAGATAACTGCACAGCCTGAATGTTACATCATTTTGGGATGAGAAACAGAAACAGTGACGACACTTGATTGTTCCTGAAACCCAGTCCCAGCTCACATGCCCTTTTAAACAGTTGGGTTTCGGAGCTCTGTTCAGAAAGTTCATTTTAAAAGATGAGGGAATAAAAATACACAAGGAGCCCTGAAATTCTGAAACCTGCAGTACTGGTTTCAGACCAACCTAGGTTTGCTCTTTGAAGCCTGAAAAGGCAGTGGGCTCTGGCCAACAGTGCTCTCATAAGCAAGCAGCAGCAAACATTTCTTATAGAACCTTCTGGGTTCCTGCCAATGTTCTAAGCGCTTTATGAACTCATTTGATTCTCAGGATGTAAATATTATTATCCACAGATGAGGAAACTGAGGCACAGAAGTTAACCAACTTTCTCAAACCCACAGCTAGTAAATAAATGGCAGAACCTGGATTCAAAACCCAGGCATTCTGGTTCTCAACACCATTCTCTTAAGGGTTTAGATAGCAAGAGATTTTCCTCCATCACGTATCTCTTACTGGCTTAGAGGAAACCACCCCTGCAACTTCCCAAAGCCCTGGAATGAAAATAACCTTCAACATGGAGGTTGAAGTTAACATACAGAAGATCTGATGTGCCTCCAAAGTAAAGGCCAGGTACATTCCTCTAATGCCTGGTCACAAAGAAGTGCACAGGCTCAGGCTAGTCTTCCCCTCTATTTTTTCTTTTTCTTTTACTGAAAATCTGCAGATAATCCCACCATCCACTAGGTAAACGTCTTACTAGTACCTCTGGGACATTGATATGTGGAGAAACCATCAGCTCAATACACAACAAGAAGTTATGCCCTAAGTTACCTGACAAGTTATGCTGAGTTCTAGCTTCCCATGTTTTATCAGTACCTTAGGGCCCCTGACACTACAAAAGGAGCAAGCCATGTAAAGCATTCAGGCATCTAAACCTATACTCTTCCTGTCTGCACTGTTTTCCTTTTAATGTTACCTCTAATTGGAGTCACAAAATAACTGCTCTCAAAATATGATTGCTAATAAATTTCTACAACACAGGCAACCTTTCTGTTGATTTCTATTAAAAGTGACTATGGTTCTGGTGCTTGTTGTTCCACTAACTTCCCTTGGTTTCAAGGAAGCCCAAACAAAACCAACAGGTTTGTAGTCTTGTGGTTTGCTTTATAGCTCATGATAGGCATGAGTTTGTCTGGGCATTGCCTTCTTTTACACCACCAGATTCTACACATACTTTTACTACTCGGTCACCATCTTGCTCCCAGATTTGACCAAGTTTCTATGTTCCAAGATGTGATGCTAACACAGTGAGGTCCAGATAGATTTGGGGGTTTTCTGCCTCACAGACCTGATTAATCTACCAAGTAGGGCACTGTAACAGCTATACTTTCTGGATGGGAATGTGCAGCAACCAATCTTTGTAATCACCCAAAGCTCAAGAGATTCTGGTTTAGAGAATGTCATTAACTGTTAAGATGGCAGGGACCATGACTTTTGTACATTTGGTACAGACTCAGGCTTTGGAAGTGTGCAATGATCTTTTCACATCTGGTGTGAATCAAATGCAAGCCTCACTTTCAACTTATTGCCAACCTCCTCATGCAAGTAGGTTCCTTTTCCGTTCCTAAGTGCCTGCATTTGTGGGTCCCGTCACAGCTTTGAGTGTGAAAGCAAGGTTAAACTTGTTCCTCTCTAGTTTCCCCACACCCACATCAAGCTGCTATTAAGAAACCCTTTCGGTGAGGTTCAGAAAGTGGGGTATTTGCCACAGCGTGCTTGAATGTAGCCCTCACCCCACTGCCACGTTGGCCGGCAATGCTCAGGACAAAACCACCTGGTGGGGGGGTGGGGAGGGGCAAACGGCCTGGGGTTCTACACACATGCACACACTACACAGGATGATTGGAATGAGACAGCCATATCAAGCAGGTCAATGATCTGGGAACAACTTCCAGGCCACACTGAGAGGATTGTAGGGAGAGCTGAGCGTCTGCACCCTAGTAAAAGCCGTTAAACTAACTTATTCCAACGGGTTGAAATTAAATCAGCTCCCGGAGATGGCAAAAAGGGAAGCGCACGTGAAGGGGTGGAGAAAAGAACTCCAGAGCTGTAGAGGGGGATGCTGGGGCCAAATTCAAGCTAGAGAAGTAACACATGGCTCCACGGGGCTCTCCTCCATGCCCCTCCCCCTCCCCGTGCAGGCGTCCAGCGCCCACCGGTTCCTTGCTCCCAGCGCAGCCCTTCGCTCAGGGCGCCCCCATCAAACGCCACTTCTCACACCTCGCTCCCACTCCTTGCATCTTCTACTCACCCCCATAGGACACCTCTGCCCACTTTTTGGTCACGCCCCCAAGCCAGCCTTGATCTGCCAGGTCCCTCCCCTCACTTCCCGGGCCAGATTCCCTGCACGCTCGGTCCCGGCGCTGCACCCAGGTTCACAGCTCCTCCTTCTCTCCCTCCTCCTCGCAGACTTTGTGCGCTCCCTTTTCTTTCCGTGGTCCTCATCTACTTCCCCCTCACACTTCTCCCTGTACCCCTCCCCCAACCGTGCGCCCCCTCCCCCAACGGCGCCTCCCCAGCACCCGCTCCAGGCCCGGCTCACCTGCGCGGCCACCCCCGTCCCGGCGCTGATGCGGCTGCTGCAGCTGGAAGGGGACTGTGGCCCTGAGCGGCTGCAGCCCAGCCCGGGGGGAGCCGGCGGGGACTGGTGGAGAGCAGCCCCGCCGGAGCCCCCCGGTCCCTCCGCGCCCGGGCCCCCAGGCACCTCCGCCTCTGCCGCCCGCTGCGGCCCCTGCCATCGCCCGCCCGGCCGCCCGCTTGCCTCGGCCCCAGAGCGAGCCCCGCACAGTCCCCCAACCCCCGCTGCCGCTGCTTATCTGCCCTACTGGGCGGGGACCGGCCCCCTGAACTCGGAGCTCTAATTGGCCTACAGAACCCCAGACCCCCCCGTCTCAACCAATCCACAGCGGGCTCTTCCTTTCACAAGGATGATTGGTCGATAGGCCTAGCGATCCAAATCAAGAACCCACCCTCACCCCACCCTTGCCGGCTTTCCTATGTTCGAAAAACCGCTGATTGGGCCATCTGGAAGAAGGCTGGTTCTCCAATGCCACCAATGAGAAGGCTTGGAAAGGGGGAGCGTCACACCCAGTCCCAGGTAGTATGCAAATACGGTGTCACGTGACGTCAGACTTGCTGGGGGTGGGGCCGGGCGTAGGTTGGAATCAAGCACTAGTGAAATCTTCATGGGGGGCGGAGTGTCAAACTTTAAGCAGTTGACTGCGTGTAGCACAGAGAAAATGATGACTTCAAAAGTTATTACATTTAGTTTAACCTAGAAACATTAGTTTTTAAATCCTCATAGGACCTCAGTGCAGCTTGCAAGGTCTACACTAAGAACCTATAAATTAATGCAAAGTTTGCATACATTTGCGTGCGATTTGCATTGAATTCGTGCACTTAGTAGCTACCTTGCTTCAAGTGACATCCATATTATTTGTCTTTCTCCATGTTTCCGAGTTCCTACTTGGATAAACTTTAAACACACACACACACACACACACACACACACACACACACACACACAAAAACCATAGCTGTTAGCCTGCAAATTAAATTGGGAGCTGGGAATTTCCCTTCTGTCGTCCATTACAAGTCTACCTTGGCACCGCAGAGTGGAAGGAGTAAAGCGACTGAGAAACGTGCTCAAGTTTGCGCAATGACTCCACTTTTCCCAGTTCAATGCTCTCTAACCTACAAGTCAAAATGAGATTGGATGGTCTCCAAAGAGAATGCATGCAGTTGTGAAAATCACATGCTATAAATATATAAATGAAGGTATTTGGTAAAGAAAACAGCATTTAAGTTACTACTAAAAATCATTACTCTTCAAAAGAAAAAAATAATACACACACACACATATTTATTACTCTTGGTATTGGTTAACCATTTTGTTCTACACATGGAAAAAAGAAAAGTCAATCAACCCTGGGTTGTCTGTGATGAGGGACCATCCAAATAATTGGATAATTCCCTCTAGATTTATATTTAGCTATGAATTCTATTTTTGATCTTGCTTCAGATTTCTCTTTCTATTTCTGTTTTTGCCTAGTTTAATGTTAAAAGGAAGGTATTCCCTGAAGCCACACGAACTAATCAGAGAAAAGGAGGTAAACTGGGAGCATGCTGTGAGCAAGGAGAGGTCATTCTGGGATTAAATATTGAAAGCAGATAATACTCAGAAATTAAAGAGTTGGTCAAATATGTATATATAGGCTGCTACATATACAGAACAAATCAAACTATAAAACATTCTGTAGAAAGGTTTTGTTTACAAAGACAGTACTCCTGCAGGTTTGAAGGATTTGTTTCAAGATCTGACATACAAATTCATTTTTCAGTGACTGAAGAAATTCTGTACTTTTTTATGAAGAGGACAGTCTTATCAAAGTTTCTACGAACAAAAACTGCTGAACTTATAAGAACCCTGTCTTTATAAACAGCTCAGCTTTAAAAATAGCCTGCATTTGTATTGTTTCTCAATTCATCTAGTTCAAAGTTTTTATACACTTTTAATAAAAAATCCTCATGATGATCTGGAAGAGAAAAAAAGATTCTTACTACAGTGTAAGTAGAGAAACAGGTCCTTTTGATTTCCATCTCAAATCTCTATCACTGGTCTTATCGAACCACCCTGCCTCATGTCTTCATTAATAAAATCAGTAATGGTAGTAACTAAGATTCATTGAATTCCTTTCTCCATGCTAGGTACATCTTAAGGCTGTGCATATATTATCTCATTTAATAATACCACACCTGTGAGATGGGTTATTATCTCCTCTTCACTGAGACTTCAGAGAGAAGTAGCACGCCCAAGGCTACCTAGGCAGCCTAACTGTAGAACTGAGTTCCTAACCTCTATGCTTGTAAAACTTTCTCATGAAACAGAAAGATTACTATTTATATTATGTAAACAGTCTCCAAAGATGCAAATCTGGCTATGTTAAAATTAACAGTTGTCTTGTGCTTTACAGTTTTCATGTACAATATCTCATTGAATTCTCACAATATGTAAAGTAAAAAATGTAAATATTACAAATATTATTGTCTTCATTCCATAGGTTAAATTACAGAGGCTAGATGACTTGCCCAAGATTGTTCAGTTAATCAAAGGTAGATTTAGGACTTCCTATCTAGGTCTTTTTACTCCAGATTCAAGTACTTTCCCAGTGAACACCCAATTTCCAGACATGGGAACTGCCTGAAAACAAAAGGGTGATTTTTTTGGTCTCCTGAATTCTTGCTTGACAGCTTTTACCATTTTAGGCTCCCTCAACTTGTAGATTTTTAGTTGGTCTTAGGAGATGAAAAGTGTTTTTTATTGGATGAGCCTTATGTGTGTCAGAGGGGAAAGCCCTGGGATGAGGCATCTTGAAACATTTGGGGCAGGTGGTTTTCTCCCTCTGTGCCAGAATCATTCCTGCTCTATCAACCTCACAGACTTGTTCTACAGATAAAATGGCACTTTAATGTACAGATGTATTCTTGCTTTTGGAGAGAGGAGAAATATGGGTGGTCCTGAGGACACAGGGTTTAAACTTTATTCCAAAGCCGCCATACCAGGAGTTGAGGACCTGGACAGTGGAAGAGTAATTTGTGGTGGCACAGCTGAAGAATTGAATCTTCTGAGTCCAGAAAGTCATGGTCTTTCCTGATAAGTTGCTGGCAAAAGACACTGAGGTTGACCCTAGCTGAAGTAGTTGAAGGCAGGCATGCAGAGAACTCTGTCCTTTCTTTACTAGGTATCATGCCCAACCAGCTGTCTCTTGTTCCCTTCTCTATCCCTGATAGCTTCTGGTGTGGGCACGATGGGAGGGGAAAGATAAGGACCTCATCTGAGATCAGCCCCCATCTCCTTTAATGAAAGAAGGCATAGCCGTGGCTTTCAGGAAACTGCGTGCTGCTGAGGGGAGATGCCTTGTGTTACAAAGCACCTTCTGACTTGCAAGAAAATCTTTCTTACCATCCCTGCTATAATTCTTATCAACATGATTGTCATTTATTAATTCACTCATCACGGATTTACTGAAATGACCACTATGTGCCAGACACTGAGCTAAGCACTAAGGAATGACAATAATGTTCCAGACATGCTCCTCAACTTGGAGTTAACAGCCTGGTAGGCCTGGAAGCTTGTATGTGGAAGTGGAACTGGGCTAGATGCTATCGAATTGAGAGACATGACCTGGTTTCTGCTTTCAGAGACTTTGGGTCAGAGGCAGATACTCAAAAACATCGAAAGTGGAGGATCATACACATCAAATATATCGATGGCTTTCCAGTTACAGAACACTTATTTATGGGGTTCAAGAGCAAATGCTTAGACCCTTGGTCCCAGACTGCTCCTGGGATGTCTAAAGCCATCACAAATAAATGAGGATTCAAGGAATGATTTTCCCTACGAGTGTGAGTCAGAGGTTTAGCCACTCCCCAAGCAGTCCCTATAAGGCCTGGTGTCTTAAAAATTGCAGGACCCTAAGGGACTACCAAGGACAAAAGTCGCTGAGGGAATTGTGGTAGTTTAGTCAGCAGGAAGGCCTTCTCCTGCTGGCCACTGAATCCAGAAAGGCCAGGGTTGTCATAGCTGAGAAAACTTTCCATTTTTGAAGGCACTCTCCAGCCCTTACACTGGGGCACCTTGAATTCTGCCCTGTGCTTCTGTTTATACCACCATAACCCACAAGAATGAAAGCTCCAATTTTTTACCTTTCAAAATATGACAACCAGCAGCAGTTACTCAATAGAGACTTGAGAAGTCTTGATATTCCTTGGTCCCCAGGGGATTCTTTCCAAACTTCCTGGCAAATGCCTACATGCTTATGTCTTTAGCCCCCTAGTTCCAAAATAATAAAACAGAAAATAAGATGACGCAGAAACAGTGTCTCTTTCCGACCTACCTCCTTTACTCAGCCTCTGTCTGAAATGTCAGGCCCAGCTCCTCAGGGAACAAAATCCTGAGGAAATGGGGTCAGAACTGAAGGAGCAGAGCAGTCAGAGAGGGATTGGGAAGGAGGGTTGAGGGAATGAATGAGGTTATGGGAACAGAGTAGGGAGGGGTCCTATCCCTTAGCACTTCTTCCCATTCTGGTAGCCTCCCTCTCCTGTACCCCTTCACTTTTACTCCCAGGGTGACCAGGTGGCCTGGATTTTGACCTTCCATACTTTCCGTGACACATTTTTGTCCCTTGCTGTAGCCTACAACATTCTTTTTTGTTAGTTCTCTCACTAATTCTTCTTCTTTTGGACTGGATGAGATTCACTCCTTAGCTCTCCTTTTTGCTGTCAGTGAGAATTTAATTTTCTTATTAAACTGCAGCCTTTTAAAACTGAACTCCTCATTCCTAAATGAGGAATGGAAATGATAGGATGGAAATTTTCAAACAGGCTAAGAGTAAATGTGGGGATCAAACACACTGAAATTTCAGAATATTGGGTCTAGTGGCATTCCATAAAAAATACAAAGTAGTTTTTTTAAAGAAACTAATTGGAAGAGACTCTATCTGATTCAGCCCCTCCCATTACAGCTGGAGGAAGGGATGCCCAGACAAGGGAGGACTTATGGGGTATTTAGCAAATCAGAGAGGCAGGACAAGGGACCAGAACTCTTGCATTCTGTTCAGTGTTGCCTCAAAACATAAATAACTTCTCAAAGAATTTAAATGGTATACTATTATCAATAAACAGGACAGACTACTGAAACATGCCACAACACGGATAGGACTTGAAAACATTCTGCTAAGTAAAAGAAGCTAGACACAAAAGATCACATATTGTACCATTCTGAATATATACAATGTCCAGAAAAGGTACATTTACAGAAACAAAAAGCAGATCAGTGATTGTCTGGGGTTGGGGATAGGAGCAGGAATTACCTGCAAATAGATCAAATGGAAGTTTCTGGGGTGGTGAAATGTTCCTAATATGCAAAGTGGTAACAGGCAATTCTACTAATTTGCAAACAAACTTATAGAATCATATATGTATAATGGGTGGATTTTGTGATATATGAATTATACTTCAAACTTTTTTTAAGAATTTTTTTCACAATGTGTTTATTTAAAATAATTTTTAGATGTCGATGGACCTTTATTTTATTCATTTATTTATATGTGGTATTGAGGATCAAACCCTGTACCTCACACATGCTAAGCAAGTGCTCTAGCACTGAGCCACAACCACAATCCCTTTATTTTTACATGGGGCTGAGGATTGAACCCAGTGCCTCACATGTGCTAGGCAAGTGCTCTACCACAATCAAACTGTTTTTAAAAAGGATTCAGATAAACTTGTGGATGAAAAGCTGTGTGCAGCGGGGCACAGCTATAACCCCCGCTACTTGGGAGGCTGAGACAGGAGGCTTTCAAGTTTGAGGCCATCTTGGGCAACATAGCAAAACCCTGTCTCAAAACAGAAATAAATAGGGCTAGGGGATATAGCTCAGTGGTAGAGCACTTCCCTGGCACTAGAAGAAAAAAATTATGGATGAGAGATCCATATGAGGAAGACCCTGCTAATCTTTTTAGGGAAATATTCCAGGAATTCCAGGAAACAAGTCTTGCTAAAAGGTCACTGTGAGAGATGGAAGATGTGGGTCTTTGAACTATGAAATACCTAGGGCAGCAGTTCTCATTTTTAAAAATAGATAAGCTTCCTAAGGAGAACAGGTGTGTCTTGGTCCTCACTCTACAAGCTAGCACTGTAACTAGCATGCAGATGGTGCTTCACAGAAAAATGAATTAAAATACACTCTAGTCCATTGTGCCATGTGGTTTGGATACCTTGGGGAGCCAGCTGGTTTCTATAGCAGTGCCTTGGGGGAAAGAGTTTTCACCTCTTACACCTGATTTTCGCAGACAACCTCCCCTACTTCAGAGATGCAAGTCTTTGGAGAGATATTGGTTTAGCACATTCCCAGCAGACTGCATTCAAACCAAAAGACCTGTTTGCTTCATTCCCCCTTTTGATTTCTCACTTCTCTACTATTATTCCCTCTTAACTCCTTTAAGTCTGCCTCAAAAATATAATTGCCCCTGGAAAAAATGAGCTACAATACCTTTGACATTCTCCATCTAATTTCACATCCCATCCCTCTCTCTTCCCCTCACACCATGTTCCAAGGCAGTCATCAAGTATCATGCAAATCTAATTCAAAGATATTATAACAGAAGGGATAAGTGACTTGGAAAGTTGGTCTGCCCTCTGGCTTTCTTTAGACACAGGACACAGGCTCCAGAGCTTATATTCAGAGCCCAAAATATTATCTATAAAGGACTTTTTAAAAACAGATACCTATAAAGTACCACTACAGATTTTTTATTCAATTGTGTGCATACATGCCTTGGTAAAGAGATTTCCCCCGCCCCCATGTAATTCCATCTTCTTCACCCTATTAGCTTCAACTTCCAGTATTTTGCTTTCTCTAAACGTTCCTCAACCACCCAGTAAGACACTATATGAATCTCTCAGGAATTAGGTGTTCTGCTCATAGCCCATTGTTTTATACTAGCTTGTAAGGAGCTTTATAATTTCTCCTAAACCATTTTATATGTTTGTCCTTTCTCTCCAGCTCAGGGCCTATAAGTTCTGGTATCTCTTGTCACCAACTAGTACAAGCTGCTGAATCTGGTAAGGTTGACTTGATGTCATTTGGTTAAGTGTTTGATGGTTTCTCCAATCGATATTTCTGATCACTCTTGGAACTTGAGGCTAAAAGCCTTGCAAACTGAAAGCAGGGAAGGCTCCAGGTTTTGTGAGGCCTGCTGCTGCCGCTTTTTCTTCTTCTTTTTTTCTTAAGAGTGTGCGTGTTGCTGAGGACTGAACTCAGAGTGTTGCTCATGCTATGCAAAAGCTCTGACTTTGGGCTACACCCCCAGCCCTTCTTTATAAAAACAAATCATCTTGGGGTTCCTCTTTAAGTAAAAGAGTAAGAAAATTATAAATACAGAATTAGGTACAGGGCCTTGGAAAGGGGTCTGTGAAGGTGAGGGGTTCTGACTCTGCATTTCATTAGCTTCTTTATAAATCTGCTTCTGGCTGAAAGACTGAAGCCTGGTTACATCCTGGCCAGCTCTTCAGCCCCTACTGAATTAGGAGTCTATTCCTGGTTTTTCCTGTGGATTTCCTGTACCCACCACGTCTATTCCACAAGATGGCTCTGGCTCAACAAAATGGCCTTGGCAACCATGTCTCTCTATCTAATGGAAAAGTCCCAAAGGGCTGGATTGACATTCCTCCCACTTAGCAACTTGGTGGCCCTTAGAATAGTGCTCCTTTCAGAGCAGGTGGATTCTCTTGCTGTGCATAGTGCAGGGTGAGGAACTTGTACACAATTCTGGAAACCCCTAATGGCTCAATGCCTAAAGGTTGTGTTGTGCCACAAAAGGGCTTGGAATGTTCCAGTACATTCCACCAATGACCTCTGTGACTCCCGTTTCCATTCAGTTTTGGCAAAAGCCTGGTAGTCTACAAAGCAGCTGGTATTCCACTGGGATGGGAAGCAGCTTAGCCTTGCTTCTTCTATGCTACTCTGATAATATCATGCAAGTTGGTACCCTCCCTGGAAGTACCACCCAAAAGCTCCATCCAGTTCTCTGGCCTCCTGAGGGTTGGTGAAGAATGTTGAGTCATGGCTTAGATACCAAATCTCAATTTCTTGACCCTCAATACCCAATTCAGAATTCTTTTCCAAATAGATGAGAAATTCTGGGATTCCTGAACCAGTGGTGTGTCTGCATTCCTCAGAAAGCTCAAGAATCCTCCATCACCTGTGCAGACAATGACACCAGGGTTCCAAAAAGATAGTAACCTAACTACAATATGATAGGCCATGTGCCCGTACTGCGTAGCTTAGAAGAAAGCTTCCACTTATTGGGCTCTTACTATAGGCTAAGCAACTTGCACACTATCTCATTTAACTACCCTCCAATCTTCATGACTCAGGCTCAAAGAAGTTAGGAAATGTGTTTAAAGTTATCTAGCTGGAAGTGATAGGTCCACCTATTTTCAAAGTCTATGTGCAGTGCTTGCTTCAGCAGTACATATACTAAAATTAGACTGATATAGAGAAGATTAGCATGGTCCCTGTGTGAGGATGACATGCCAATATGTGAAGAATTCCCTATTTTTAAAAAAAAGGATATGTGCATATATTGCTACTGGAGGGTTCAGTACTGGGTCAGAGGGACCCGGACCTAGATAGAGGTCCACTTCTGGACCCAGAGGTTGAAGGTCAGAGTTAGGAATACAGACCAGACCAGTCATGCCATAACCCTATTTCCCCTGCCTCCCTCCGCCTTAAACTTTCTACAACTCTGATTTTGTTTATATTGCTCAACTTACAGAAGTGAGCCTGGGGGCATAGGAGTTGAAATCTGTGGAAGCAATATTGTGTCTCTGCCTCCAGTGGCTAGCCTAGGACCAAATCCATTTTCTTTCTCTGAGCTTCCTACCTCATGGAAGGAGCAAAGGATTGGGGTAGGGGGTGCAGGGGAATGGGGGCTTCCATTAAGGAGAAATCAGAAAAAAGACAGAAGGAGGTGGCGCTGCCCTTTAAGAAAGCCTGCCAGAGCTAGGAAGCCAGAACTGTTAAGAAACGGCCAGTGGTAGCGTGCCAGTACAAATGAGAAAGCTCTTTGTGGGGTCAAAAGAAAAGCCAGTAGAGGAGGCCCTAGAGGAAACCTGGCAGAAAAGGGTGGAAGAGGAGGTCAGAATCTATGCAGGACTGGAAGTGTGCTTTACTTCTGAAGCTACACAAAATCAAAAAAGAAAAGGACTCATCCTGACTGCCTCCCCACCTCTGGAGTGGGCAGCTGAGCGAGGGGAGCTTGGACTGTGTTTCAGTGCCAGGATACTGGCAACATCACTTGCCCAGCCCCAGAATGCCGTTGGGAAGAGCGACTGGCTGCTGCGCTGGTAGATAAGTAATGGGCAATCCTGTCTGCTACCCTTTCTGCTTTCTCCCTGCTTAGTTTGCAGCCTCTGCCTGGCAGGGAGCCTCAGAATAGGGGTGGGGGAACAGAGTCTTCCAGATGGTATTTAATACTTAGTGATTTATGGGTGCTAGGAAGGGCCGGGTGGAAAGCCAAAGAGATGAAGGCCCAAGCCTCAGGTCCATGAAGCATCAGCATCTCACTGACAAGAATGGAGATACCTATTTTCTTGATGCCTGTGCCTTCAGGCCAGCTTTGAGAATAGCCTTCACCCTTCCTAGGGCCCAAGATTCTGGTATTATCTTATATGAGACCAGCGGAACTGGCAGGAATAAGGTTAATGGACATATGTCCAAATCCTTAACCTTTTCTTTAAGCTCCACACTGCTAGGAGAGGGAAGAAATAAGTGAGGTTGAGCAACACCATAGCTGCTATTTTTGGAGGATTTTTTTAATACGTTAAAAAATTCTTGTACACAAGAATTCTTTTGAACCCTCCATGGCTCCAAGAAACACTGTTTGAAATGTCCCTTCTTATGGGGCCAGGGGGTTAAGTGCCAAGGATGGGAGGCTAAATGCCAGGGATGCTGGTTGCAGCAATGCTTGGGACCGAGGCTAATGGCCTCCCTGCTGTGGGCTCAGGAATACCAGGCCCAGGCACTGGTTGCCCTGAGAGATGCAGCCATTTTTACTTCAGATTGAAGGGCACTACCTTCTGGGATTCTCCCTTCTGTTGTGGGAAACCGTAGAATATACCCGAGGGTCCAACAGATCTTGTGCCCAAAAGTGCAGAGGGCAGGGAAGGAGATAACACTAAGACACTGGGGTAGGGTGAGACCAGTTAGTGATTTATAATGTTTAGAATTTGGTCCCTGCTGGTGGAGAGAAGATGCATTTTGTGAGAGCTCCTGGTAATTGCCCTTCATAAGGATGATCTCAAAAGGTCAAGGGATGGGCCTTGAATAGCCCTAATGTCCCTGAAACAGTCCATTGTGTAGCTATTGTCTATACGTGTAAAGGAACTCTTCTTGACCCTATTCATACTTTCTTTTCTTTTTTCTCTTTCTTTTTTGCTTCTGAGGTTTCTCAAGTGAATAACTGCATACTACCTTATCCCTAGATCTAAGTCTATCTCCTTTAAGATTCAACAAAAAAATAATTCAACACATATTTCTTAAGTTCCTACTATGTGCCAGGCATCATGCTAGGTTTTGGGGATATGCAGATAAACAGCACATGGTCCCCTCTTTGGAGAAAATGCAGTTCAGTTTTCAAAAAACTTCCCTTAGAATGGCCTTTGTCATTTGGAAAACAAATCTGTACCTATCTCCTTTCTGAGTCATACACCTGGATCATAACCACAGTCTCCATCTTTCACAGTCCTTTAAATTTTGCTCATATGGTAATATGCACTTTGACTAATATGGAGTGACTTTCCCTGGACTCTGATGTGTCTTCCTTAGGTAGAATAATCAGAATTAGGCACTATATTTCAAATGCAAGTATCATATGGAATGTGCGTAACATTGTGTTAACTGACTTCCTTTATTTATCTGCTTGCCATTCATTCATACACCCAATAGTTATTGAATGCCTACTAAGTGTCATACTCTACTAAGTTCCAGGAATGGAATATAGGTAAAATGGACACTGCCCTCCTTGCCTACAGCCTGGGGTATATATGGGGAGAAACAGAAGGCAAAGAATCCATATGTCACAAATAAATATAAAACTATAAGCTGGGACAAGTGCTATGAAGGAAAGTATAGTGTGCTAGAAGAGTGTATAAAAGGGAACACTGATCTAGTCTGGAAGGCTCAGGGAAAGTCCTGAGGGACTGGCACTTGAGCTGAGATCTGAAAGAATAGTGGAAATAGGTGAAGATGAGTATGGGGGTGGAACATTTTAGGCAGAGTAAAGGGTATGTGTAAAGGTCCTGAGATAGAAGGAACCAGAGCATCCCTAAGAATTGCAGGCGGCCAAATGAGACTGTACCACAGAGAATGAGGCAGAGGGTTGTAATGAGAAGGGCCTGGAAGGTTAGCCAGAAGATTGACCAAGAAGGTCTTCAGTCTTTATCCCACTGTGAATAGACACACAGAAAGTCTGCACAGTAAGTGCACAGAAGAGCCCAAAGTGACTCTTTCCCCCAGATCACTAATGTAGTTTACACTTGTATTGAAGGAAAAAATAATGATGGTCTGAATTGCTAGGAACTCTCCCAGTGTCTTCATGGTGTGGCTACGTCTGGGTGGCACCAAGGAGGCCCCCAAACTGATGGATCAGCCCCAGCCAACAGGCAAGGGGTATGCTCTGCCAATGTGGACATAGAGGCAGGGTGGAGGATGGGTGGAGTTCTTTGCCTTAAGTATCAGCTCTACAGTGATGTTTGGAACAGCCCCAACACTATAGGCCTTGTTCCTAGATAACCCTATCATGTGCACTCCCCACTTAAATGGTCTGCTTGCCCTGTCTCCCCTCCTACAGCAGCTATGCTCTCCACCCAATCTGGAGAAGGTCTTTGGATAAGACAGGCTTGGATCTTGACCTGGTAAGTTTAGGCCTCAGAACTACTGGAAACCATGTATGTATACATATCCTTAATAGTTTTCCAGAGGTAAGACCATTAAGGGGGTCGGAATGGTCAGACCAGGCCTTTCTGAAGTCCTTCCTTTCATCTCAGATTATCTTTGGAGAATGTGGCTTGGTGTGGTGACATCTGCTGGTAAGAATGGGCAGCTGATAAAAATGATCAGATGCCCACTCATCCTCATGTAATTTTCAGGCCAGCAAGAAAATCTTCAACCACTGAGATTAAACTGGGGTCAGCAACCTCAGTTAGAGAAAGGCTAAGAAGTCCAAGATTGTGGATTTGAACCATGTTGAGCTAGTCTGGATTAAGTAGAGAAAATTTTTTTTCCAGTTGTAGCTTGCATCCCTCATGTTGGCCAGTTGATTCACATTTGGGTACAGTTAGTCACAAGAGAGTTTGGGTAAACATGTGTAAATGACTCAGGGAAACCCATTCCTAGTCTCCATTCCTGGGAAAGCATCTTTCAACAATTAAAAAAGATTCATATTTTACAAATGGCAGAATGCAGGGTCATTTTTCATCCTCCTAAAGTTGATTAGTTTGGGAAACTTTTTAGTTTCCTCCAAATCACCAGAAAAATTATGTCTAGAACCATCTTCATGGTTCTTATGGTGGTTAAGAGTAACTATGGCTTTTAAAGTGACCCCTCAATACTTTCTGGGGTAGAACATACACTGCCTCCTCAGTGCTTTCATCCATGTCACCTATACATTCTGTTCAAAATTTCACTCTTCCTAAATAGTATGTATTACCCACCCTGCCATACACACAGTACCAAGGCCTTGCACAGGTTAGGCAAATGCTCTGCCATTAAGCTATATCCCCAGTACTTTTCATTTACTCATTTTTTGGTACCATGGATTGAACCCCTGGGTGCTTTATCACTGAGTCATATCCCCTTCCCTTTATTTTTGATTTTCAGACAGGGTCTTACTAAGTTGCTTAGGGCCTTGCTAAGTTGCTGAAATTAGTTCAAACTTGCAATCCTCTTGCCTTACCCTTCCGAGTTATTTTTTATTTTGAGACAGGGTCTCTCTAAGTTGCTTGGGGCCTCACTAAGTTGCTGTGGATGGCCTCCAAATTGTGGTTCTCCTGCCTCAGCCCCCTGCGTCACTGGGATTACAGGCATGCATTACATTGCTAGGCTTGCTCTGACTTCTTAATAATTGACTCTCTAACTGAATATGGCTCAGACAAAGCATCTCTCTTTCTCATTCAAACTTCAAAGAAAATCATCAAAACTCCATTAGAAAACAAAAGCATAAATAAATGTGTTATCCCAAGACTTTTTTCTTTTCTTTCTTTCTTTTTTTTTTTTTTTGCGGTGCTGGGGATTGAACCCAGGGCCTTGTGCTTGCAAGGCAAGCACTCTACCAACTGAGCTATCTCCCCAGCCCCAAGACTTTTTCAAAAAAAAAAAAAAAGACTGCATTAGAGAAATTAGTAATAAGGAAATAAAATTAAACACACGGAAGACTGGAGTATATCCTCACTAGAAATAAAACCAAAAGTACATGTGAGGTGCAGTTTTCATTTTCACTAAAACTGCAGAAATTTCAAAAGTGGTTAATACTTAGTTCTGGAAACAATGTCTTAAGTTGGCGCTCTCGCACTAATGATGATGTAGATTTGCTCAAGTTTTTTGGGGAAAGAAATAAAGCAATGTATCAGAGGCAGAAATAAAAACAGGAGCTATAGATGCCTGCAGATGCTGACTGCAGCATTATCCGACATGAAAGACCCTCAAGCCCACAAAGGGAATGAGAGCACATTATATTATAGTACTGTGGCACAAACACAATTGTGAAGACTACAGTAGAAAATGTTAAGAGTATGCCAAAAATGTAAAATCTCATGTAAACAGTGAGTACATATATATAAAAATGTGCATAAATAATAATATGTATGCAGGTGGAGAAAAATTGGGAAGCTATGCTTTAAGGTAGCAGTAAGATTAAGGATGTCTTATTCTAAAAAATTTACTGAGCTGATAATTTTTGAAAAGCTGGAGGGGGCTGAGGGCAGGTGAAAGTCTTGCTCCTTCTATACACACTTGTCCCAACTTGACAGGGGAAGGACAGAGTTGGCTTATTCATGGTGCACACTTAGCTGCCAGCCTGATGCCTAGCACATATCAGATGCTCAGTAAATATCTGTTTAATAAATATATGGAAATAACTATACCAAAAAAGTCTCAACCTATGATTACTGGGTACATTACATCCTGGGGAATAATGAGGAATTTGGTTTTGGTGGAATCAAAAAATGAAGGCCCATCCATAATCACAATTCCCTGGTCTTTCTGGTAAGTGAATTTGGGCATGGAAAACCTAGAGAGAGACCTTCTGTTAAAGCAAACCCAATTATACCAAGGAACATATGTTGCCCTGAGGCCTCTGCTGCCATAACAACATCATGTAACTATAACTACAGCCCTGGAGGGTTTTGGCCCCGTCAAATATGGAAAAAGATGTCTTCATCATAAGACAGCTTTGTGCTCAGACTGACTTCCCTAGGGGGCTTGGATCAGGGAAGGGAGGTAGATAAGTGAAGGAAGCGGGGAGATGAAGGATAGGGGTGAGAGAAGAATTCCTACTGAAATAGAATAGAGTCGGATTTTTTAAGCAATTTTCAAAATGTGGTTATTTGAGTGTAGTGTTTAGCTTTGGTAGTTATTTATAACCCCAGCTGCAGAGGCGGGGAGCTGTGTCTGAGCCTGCTGGGATCTATCCAATAACTTCCCCCACGGTGGGCTCGGAGGAGTGCTAAGGGTGATACAAGAACCAAATTAACAAGTGGCCAGAAAATACAAGAAGCTCCAGGTCATCTCCAGTAAGAGAAAGAAAGAAAGGTGCATTAGAACTATGCTGACTCTATTTTTAAGGCAGCTGTAAATGAAAAGATTTTAATATGAGTTATGGTCATATCAGCAACCTCTGAGATTCTCCTAAAGGGATAGAGACTAGGCCAATACTTTTATTCAAAAGTTACAAGTTGAGGGGCTGGGGTTGTAGCTCAGTGGTAAAGCACTTGCCTAGCCTGTGTGAGGCACAGGGTTTGATCCTCAGCACCACATAATAAATAAACAAACAAATAAATAAATAAAATAAAGGTATTATGTCCATCTACAACTATAAAAAAATTACAAAAAAAAAGTTACAAGTTGAACCTGGTTCCCCTATCTAGGATCGTCTTACAAAGGCCCAGGCATGGTTCTCCCACCTTATGACAGTCATTTGTACACAGAGGAAATGCTGATACCTGACTCCACCTGGGCACAAAAATGGTCAGAAAGAGGCTTAAAGGAGAGAGGATAGCTGGTCCATGCAACTCTTCTCTGAGTTGACACCTGGCAGTGGCATCAAGACCATCCAATCTGGTGGTACTCTACTTACTGAGCCTTTTTAGGAGCCAGGAAGCAAGGTAGAAGCTGGAGACATTGTGGCCAGCCAGGCAAGGATTCCAACCTTTCAGAGCTCCCAGGCCTTTGAAGAAACAATAAACAACTTTACTTGAATTTGAAATATGGTAGCTATCATTTCACTGACAAGGGAGCATCTTAAAGGAAATTGAGGGATCTTTTAGGGAGTTTACAAATATAACTGAGGCGACCAGACACAGAAGTAAGAAAATATATAGGACACACAAAACATTGTTCCCAGAATCACTGCCCATTTCTTAACCTCTAGCTAAGGTTATTACAGAATTTTCACTGATTTCTGGCCTTGGGCCTCCCTGCCACTTTGCTCACTCTCCTAACAGCTGCCAGAATGAGATCTCTAAAATGCAAGTCGGATCATGGGGACTCCTTTGCTTAAAGTTCTTTAGAAACTGCCCACCACCTCTGTCCATCTCCTTAGCAGGACCCTGAAGGTCCTACATGAACTGGCTCTCAATACCACCTGCTTCTTTTGGCAACCACCTCATCTCTGCCATGCCAAGTCAGTCACCCCCAGACAAAGTGTTTCACTTCTTCTGTGTAAACCTCCAAATCAAACACTTCACTTTCACCTCTGTACCACTTCTGGACCTTCTTCATCCTTGTTTTGCCATGTAATACTCTACAGCATTTTGAAACTGAGCTTACTGGTCTGTCTTCCTTACGGGACTCAAATCTCCTTCAGTGGGAAGATGGTGTGTTTGCCCATCTTGGTGTGACTCAGTGTCTGCTGTATAATACCTGGGTAATCACTCTGTTTCTCCAGTTGAAGTGAGGTTGAACAGACTAAAGCAAACAATCATGGAGACTGTGTAAAGACACAGTCAAAAACATTAGAATGTTACAGCCATGACTAGGATAAATAACAACAGTCATTTATTGGGCACTCACTCTATTTCAGTAAATGTGATGTGATGAGTACTTTACAACGCTCGTTTCCTTCATTCCTTACAACAATCTTGTAAAGTGACCATTAGTATTCCTACTTCACAGAAGAGGAAACCAAGGCACAGATAAATTTTAAAACTTATCCAAGAGCAGATAGAAAGTGGCAGAGCTAGATATTACATCAAGGCCTCACACTGGACACTAATAGAGCAGGTGAATAAAACAAACAAGATTTGTGTTGCTATTGTCTGTTTGAGAAATGGAGTGGGGAATGTCATCAACCAATTATACAAGTATAAATACAGTGGTCAATAAAAATAATATATTACTATGCTCTAATACCTTACAAAGATAGATGAGGAAAAGCCTCTCTGAAGAAAGATTTAAAGCATAAAGACAGGGAGAATGTGGCAAGTGCCTGTTTGAAGTTTGGTGGATGAGGATGGCAGAGGCTTTGAAACCAATGACTCCTGCTTATAACTGTGTCATGATGAAAATGACTCGTAAAGATTATATGTAGTTAAGGAGAAAAAGAAAAGAAAGAAATGTAAATAAACAAAAGAAAGAAAACAGCTTTTAAGATTCCCCTCTCTGTTCTAAATACACATAGCTGGTCTACAGTTGTTTTCCTTATGATCATATTTCTATCCTGCTGGCATTAGTTTTTTCATCTTTCCAACAGAGCAAGTACTTTCTGAGGATAAAAACCATGTCCAAATGAAATTGTAAACTCTTCACTGTCAGCTGCAATGTTAGAGAATCTAGTAAAAGAGATTAGTGCCTAATGTTGAACATCTGTAATGCTAGAAACAGTAATGATATTCTGATTAACTAGCAAGCATATACTGCAGGTAAAAACAACTGGGAACTATTAGAAAGGATGGTACAAATTGAGATATGTTCTTAATATGAGGTCCTTACCACTAATCAGGGAGCCAGAACATCCAAGGGTGACCTCAGGAACACAGCAGTTGGTGTAAAATAACAGGTTAATAATGTGAAATAAAATGCACGAGTGCTAAAGGGACACAAAGAAGAAATACGAGACATTTTCAAATAATTTCTTATGTGCAGTTCAATCCAGGTAGTTATTCTAAGATATTTATACTAAGCACTAAAAGCTAAATACTAAATACTAAAAGCTGTCTGTGTCAACAATAGCCCAGTATATCCCCAAGGAGAGTGCTGGCTAAGTCTGGAACTTTAACTCTTCAGAATCCTCTGTTAAGCACTTCAGTCGAGTTGCTTTGTTTTAAGTTCTGCGCCTGGGGCAAATCATCTTAGTCCGCCTCAGGCTGAAAGTGAGGTCCAAGATCCTAACTTAGTGACTGAGCTTGCTTGGATTCCACTCAGCCATTCTAAGCCAAATCATGGTCCTCTCAAGTCTTTTCCTCCGGGGAGGTTAAATCTTGACGTCTACTCTCCACTTTCCAGCCTTTTAGCTTTCCCTTCAACTTAACATCCTTGACCAACTTCTTCTTAGGCCCTTTATTATTTAAATACCCATTCCTTTTTAGACTCCAGCATCACTAAAAATATTCCTTCCTCTTCCTCCCTTCCCCCAACTCTTGACTCATGCATCAGGATTCCAAAGGCCATTTGGGCTAAATGGGGTTCAACGTTTCTCCTACCACTCCTGCAGGACCCTCACATTCAAGTCACATTCCCACTCTTGGCCACACTGTGCTCTCAAACCCAAACAGTGGGGAAAGGAGGTGGGTGCTCACCACAGAGCTAAATTGAGAATTCTTTGGAGTTTCAGCTTTTGGAGAATAGCTTTGTCTCCGCCTGCAATGTGAACGACTAACTTATTGCTGTTCGCTTAGGGCAAGGACAATGTCTCCTCTACCACACGGGAAACTTCCTCATGACAGACGCCACTCTTTCGTTCCTTTTTTTGATTCCCTATTCCCACTCTTTTGGGACACAGAAAGACTCTTAAGATTAACAGACAAGTTTCTTATGCAAAATATTCCTTCTCAACTGGACTTCAAATGATAAATGGAATCGTCTTTTAGTCCGGCAACGAAGGGGTTAAATTTCGACAACCTGATGGATTCTGGGGATTTCCTTCTCCGACTCCAGAAATTAAAACGACCGGGAAGGGAAATTTTGCCCAAGGTAAAGATGAAAACTGTTAACTTCAAATGTCAGGCTTCTGCCCCAAAGAAGAATGGCTACCCACGACCACAAAGGGTGCCACTTCCCTAACTAAAAATGGCAGGCCGAAAATTCCACTATTAATATCACTTCCTGCCCAAAACCAAAATGGCGATCACTAGCCTCACCAAAAGGAGAGAACCTCCCAGCACCCTCTCTGGCTCATAACGTCAGGTGACGCGAGCTCCAGCCGGAAGTGAAGGAAAAAGCGCTTCAGCCCGCCGCGCCTGCGCAGAAGGCTCTAGACGCTGAGAGGCAGGAGGCACTTGGGATCGTCCGCAGGATTGGGACTGCTACAGAGGCCGCCACGGAGCCCGCCGGAGCCACCGTTCCTGCTGCTGCTGCCGCCGCTGCCCGAATCGGAACCGTCGGGCCGCAGCCGCCGGCAATGCCGCGAAGGAAGGTGAGAAACGGGAAAAGAGGGATGGCGGGTTTTTAAGGACAGTCGATTGAGCAACGTGACGCAGTTGGCCACGCCTCAAAGTGGTCGGGTTCCAACTTCCCGCTCCCCGAAACCTAGCTCAGCCACCCTCTCTTCAGTCAGTACCAACAGAAAAATGTGGGCCCGACCCTGGCCTCGGCCTATGCTTGCAACTATTCCCGCCCTCTGCTTGCCCGGATCGGAGGCGTTCTTATTGTTAATTGGTCTCTGAAACGTCTCAAAGCATATTGATTGGCTGCTGACGCCGCCTATTTGGGTCCAACGGTTACCTCCCCGCGTGCGGGGGCGGTGCCTGGGCCCGGCCCCAGCGCTCTGTCACTGGCTGCGGAGAACGGTCCCTCCTCTCTGGATTGGACTAGCTTGGCAGTCTGTCCCGTGGGGGCGCGGTTGAGTAGGGCCTGGATTGGGTGACCCGAGTCCCCGCCCTTCCGGGTGGGGAAGCTCATAGTTGCGGAGGCGGGGTTTGTTGTGCCGTCCTCCTTTCCAGGTGGGGGGCACAACAAAGCCAAGCGCTGAGGTGGTGGAGAACCAGCGCCCACTCCCGAGGGATCCCGTTCAGGCCTGTAGAGTCTAAGCCATCATCTTCCCGTATTTGCTTAGTTTGGCACAAATGCTGTTCGTATAATTGAATAAAAACTTGGCAGTAATTGGAATGGTCTTACAAGGACACTTAGGAATACCCTCTTCTCTTTTTGCAACTGAGCACACAGAGACCTACTGGAGTGCGCCAAAGCTACTCATCAGACAATAGCAGAGCCAGAACTACAAAACAAATGTAGTGCTGTTCAACATATTTGCCTTGGCTGCTTGCTGGTTACTGGGGAGTAAAAAAATTCATTAAGATTTGATCTCTGGCTTAAGGGTATAAAACTGATGGGGAAAACAGATATACAAGTAACCATAGAAGGAGGTTGCAAATTCTTTACTTGGGGGAATATACACAGTGTTAGAGAAGGGAAGGGAGGCGCAATTAAGTCTACTCTGGAGTTAGGTGGGAAGTCGATTGGCAAAAACCAGAGAGAAGAGCTGAGTTCCACGGTCAAACCAGGAAGAGCTGGTCAGAAGTTAGAGATTCATATATTTGGGTAATTGAAGGGTAATTGAACTAGGTGACCTTTAAGATTTCCTTTCATCCAAGTGATTTTCTGTGACTGTTTCTGGGGCCTTTGTTGATATCTGTGCGAATTACCCATGAAATATTTGGAAAGCTGGGTGGGTGGTATTCTGCTCCTTTCTGCAGAAATCTTTCTCTTCCCAAAGGCTTACCAGGTTAAATGTTCACACATTTAATGTCTCCTAAAATGACCTAAGTTGGTAGATGGTGTTTATGCAGGAATACTGTCAATGCCTTGGAATAAGTCCGCAGTCTCTGCAATTCCCAAATGCAAGGAGCTCTCTAAAATGTATTTTTTTTTTTAGTAACTAGTGTGGTGGCAAATCTGTCCTAAAACTATCGTGAGGCTTCATGGTTTTTGTGTATCCCCGTTAGCATGACTATATATTTTGTTGCAGAAATGCTAATGTGTTTGATTATGGGTTTTTTCCAAGGTATATATAAAGTATTTATTTTCTAAATATGTGAAAAATTATGAACTCCAAATTCTTGGCCCTAATTCTTGGCTTATTCTTTGAATAGAGAATTAGGACTTGGGGTGCTTCACAATGGTAGAGTGAGTGCTTAGCATACTTGAAGCTTGGTTTAATTCCCAGCACCAAAAACAAACAAACAAACAAAACCAACCCAAACACTGGGACTTACACTTTGAAGCTAGATAGTGCTTTTGGCAAATATTCTTCCCTTTCTGGTTTAGTAAAGGGGATAGGGATAGTGCTCAATTGATAAATGTAATCTTTACGCCTGATCATTCTTTAGGAGGCTAATTGACAAATAATTATTAACTGAAATGTGTATGTGTGTTTTTTTAAACCTTGTTCTGAATATCCATGAATCTTTAGCACAAGGATACCTTTTTTAGCACTTTCGTCAGTCATGTGGAGAAACTTTAAGGACACATGATGTAAGAAAGAAAAATTTTATCTCTTTATGCTTAAGTTCTATTGGGATCAGAATTATAGGTTATGATGTTTTGAAATGGTGTATGGCTTTTTAAAAATGCTAAGCCAGACACAGTGGTCCATGCCTGTAAATCCTTACTATCTGGGAGTCTGAGGCTGGAGCATCACAAGTCTTGGCAACATAGCAACATCCCATCTCAAAAAAAAAAAAAAAAAAGAAAGAAAAAAGAAAAAAAAAAGTGATATCTTATTTATAGATACTGAACAAAACTACCCTGAAAGTTAAATGGAATATAGCAACATTTTTCACAGTAGTGTGGACCCTGATTTTTGTTTGTTTGCTTTGGTATGGTTATGTCAGCCAGACCATTTCTAGTGGGTGCTTTTATTTCCAGTTTGTGATACTAATCTCCAAATGAAATTGGTTCAGAATTAGTGATAATACAGTAAGAATTAATTCTTTCTTCATTTTCTCAGCAAAGTTATCTTGTTTGTAGGTCATTTCATTTAAATGTCCTAAATAAAGGGAAGTTGGCTCTGGGCAGGGAGGAGAAATACTTGTGGAGTCCTTTCTTGGTCAGAACTTGGTGTTTCCAGCTTCATGTTTCATTTTATTTCCAGTACTTATACAAACCCACAGAGTAAATGCTTCTGTGCTAATGTCTGGATCTATGGTATTACAGAGGAATGCAGGCAGTAGTTCAGATGGAACCGAAGATTCCGATTTTTCTACAGATCTCGAGCACACAGACAGTTCAGAGAGCGATGGCACATCCCGCCGATCTGCCCGAGTCACCCGCTCCTCAGCCAGGCTAAGCCAGAGTTCTCAAGGTAAAAATCTTTGTTCTTCCAGACCACTTTTCACAGTGGACTGATTGGTATCATTTTGTTAGGCTAGTTAATGTGGAAACTGGTCTCTTGGCTTGCTGTAGATGACAGAATCTGGTAAAATGTAGGAAAAATACAGAACTATTGGACCTTTAATAGCTTCTGTTGGGCTTAGTGCCCAGAGGCAGGTATCAGGGATGTGACACAAGTTTGCTTTGAGTTTTTTTTTTTTTTTGGACTGTGGTGTTAATAAAGTGGGAATATTATCTCTTCACTCTGTTGAAAGGGCTTAGGGGCTTAAAATAGTCTCTTGAACTTGTTGTTACATGAGGTCCAGAGCTTCTAAAAGCATGTTTAGTTCTGGAATGTAGTTAGATGCACATTTGATAGATATAACTAGTTGTACCCAAATATTGGTATTTAAATACCCAGAATTTTGCTTTGGTAGTGAAAAACAAGAATCTCAGGGTTGGAAGATAGTTCAAAGGTTTTCTTGTGCATGCATTTACCCATCTGGGTTTAGGTTTGAAATGAATGCCTGACCCCTCATGATTCTGCTCAGAGATTACCTGGAAATGAAAATAAGTTACAGTTAATACAGAAAGCTGCTGATCAATAGACGATAATACATAAAGGGAAAAAAATTTATACTATGCCTTGAGTACTTCAATAGTGTTGATTTGACTGCTGCTACATGAGTACGTTACAAAATGAGAGAAAAACATCAGTTTTTCAAGCAAGAAAGTAGGAATATTCTCTCAAGAACTGTTCCCGTTATTGTTAATTTAAAATTTCAACTTAAATATAACTATTTTCTCTTGATTTCTCAGTTTCTCCCCCCGCCCCAAGGTACTGGGGATTGAATCTAGGATGCTCCACCACTCATCTACACACCTAATTCTTTAATTTTTTTGAGGCAGGGTCTTGCTGAATTATCTAGCCTGGCCTTGAACTTTAGATCCTCCTGCCTCAGCCTATCGAGATGCTGAGATTTTAGGTGTACTTCACTGTGCCCTGATCAACCCTTTTTTTTTTTTTTTTTTAATTTACTACAGTGGGGCTCTTGATAAATGATTCTTATAATTTAGGCACTCTGGTATGTACTGGGATACTGTAATAGAAAAATCACAGTTCCTGCCCCTCAAGGAGCTTAACAGTTTATTTGAGGTCTAGATAGCTGGAATGATAATGGTAATGTACTGTGGCAGGGCTGTGAGAAAGGTTTGCCCAGACTATGGAAGTCCAAGATGTGAGGCAGCCAACTGAAATTCATTCTTCCAGAATGAATTCTCACAGAATCTAGTAGGAATTTGTAAGTTGAAAGTTGGGAAAATGTTATTCTAGGAAGAGGGAGCAGTAGATGCAAAGATAAGGGCTTATACTTTTAGAAAGTGTAATTGGCCATGCCTGAGATGCTGGAAGGTTATAAATATTCAAAACAGCGAGGAAATGCATGGGCTCTGGGTCTTTTTCTAGTTATTTTCCTTTGTGACCACAAAATTCCTCAGCTTGGACTGGGGATGTAACTAGGTGGAAGAGCTCTTGTTTAGCAAATGTGAGGTCCTGGATTTAATCCCCAGCACCAAAAAAGATCACACAGTTCCTGGATTCACAGTGCAGTCTATTTGAACCCATTCTCTCTAAAGTGAAATAATAGACTACTTTGTGAGCAGAGCCTCCTGGAGGTGTACAGACTTATAATCTTTCTTGTGCTAACTTCTCATCTGAAAGTTGTGAGAATTCCATTCTTCTCTGAGGATTTTTTTTTTGGGGGAGGGACATGGTAGTTGGGCACTTAACCACTGAGCCACGTCCCCAGCCTATTTTTTATATTTTATTTAGAGACAGGATCTCTCTTGAGTTGCTCAGGACCTCTCTTAAGTTACTGAGGCTAACTTTGAATTTGTGATCCTCCTGCCCCAGCCTCATGAACCACTGGGATTATTGGCTTGCACCACTGTGCCCAGCTCTCTGAGGATTCTTTTTTTTTTTTTTTAAATGTCAACTTACTGTATTTCAAAAATGGAAGAATAGACACAGATAGTTCAACATAATGCTCTTCTGAACTTATCATTACTTTCTCAAGGGGGAACAAAAGCTAGAACTTTGCCTAGTGCATAAATGTTACAGAGTTGATATGCTAAAAGCATGTCTTTGGGAAAATCACTTAGTCTGTGGAAGTGTTTCCTCATTATCTCTGAGGATTCTTTACAATTTATACATTATTGTAGGATTTAGTTTGTTGTTTAAAATATGATTTAAGTTCAGCTTTGAATTTCTTTTTATTTCCCATAAGTGTCATCAGTTTAGAGATGTAAAAGGGCTGCTAAATAGGTTTTGCCATCCAAAAGAATTCAAGAAGTTATCTGTCTTACCTTTAGGATCTGGTATCATTTTGCATGAGAGACTGAGAGTAAACAGGTGTGATGATGCATGCCTGTGATTCCAGTGACTCAAGAGATGGAGGCGGGAGGATCACAGATTCGAGGCTGGCCTCAACAACTTGGCAAGACCCCATCTTGAAATAAAAAATATTAAAAGGACTGTGGACTATGGATGGAGCTCAGTGGAAAAGTACCCTGGGATCAATCCCTTGTACTTAAAAAAAAAAAAAAAAAAGAAAGTCTGAGGATAATCAGAAAGGAAAAAATAAGCCCCTAATGAAGGGGAAAATATTTGTATATTGCTATACGTAGTAGTAGAATATTTATTTTATGGTGGATTAGAGTATGGAAGGAAAGAGAGGAGGAAACCAATATATATAAAGCACTTTCTTCAAACCACGCACCATGTTAAGTGCTTTCTATGCAGTTTTCTCATTTATTCCTTACCACATGTTATGAGGAATGTGTTACCAGTATTTTCCTTTTTTATGGGTCAGGAGACAGACTTGGAGGGTTAACTTGACCAAAATGCCATAGCTAGTTGCTATGGTAGGGTAGAATTGAATCAAGTTCAGTCTTAATTCCAGAACCTAAGCAATTAATATTATACTACATTGTATGTCTATACCTGAGCTAAACTGTTTTGCTTATATATTTTTTAATAAAATGGGTATTTTAAAGATTTGTTGAATTTTGTGAAGTAGGAAGAAGAGAACTATAATAAATCACATGGATAGAAAATAAAATTATTTCCTTCTTTTTTTTAATTTTATGGTCTTTTAAAATTGGGATCAGATTCCAGCCCTGTTCGAAATTTGCAGTCTTTTGGCACCGAGGAGCCTGCCTATTCTACCAGAAGAGTGACCCGTAGTCAGCAGCAGCCCACCCCAGTGACTCCAAAAAAGTACCCGCTTCGGCAGACTCGTTCATCTGGCTCAGAAACTGAACAAGTGGTTGATTTTTCAGATAGAGGTGAGTGGGTATGATGTCACTTATACACATTACAGAGACTATGGGCAGTTTGCTTTTAAAGAGGGCTTGGAGCATTGTAGGTAGATACCTAATACTGAAAAAAATTCAGCCAAGTAAACTCTGCTTGACTCTTTTGTGTTGCTGAGAACAGTTTGATAACCTTGAGTCTCATTGGTGCAGAGTAACTGGAGTACATATTAGAACCTGTAATAGGAACAAGGGAGTAGGGCCTTCTCAACCATAGATGAAGACCTGACACAGATTTTCCTGTAATCATGCTTGCCATTGTGTTTATCTCTGAATTTCTGAGTAGTAGTGACCTTTATATGACTCTTGAGGTTATGATTTACCAGCCCAAAGGCCTGAGAGCAGAGCTTGGAAGATGCTGAACTGCTTCTAACTTACCAACATGGTTGGTTGGTTAATTTGCACAGTGTTTAAATTTTAAAAAAATCTGTTGCCAGTATTTGGAAATATAAAGATGTCATATAAAAACCTGGATTAATAGTTCATTTAAGAAAATGGGAAGATCTAGGAACACTGGGTAGTCATTTACCCATAGTAATACTTGACTGGAGCTGAATGGTAGCCTTCTCCTTTTGATGGACAGTGATCTCTCTATGTGATCTTGCCTTGCCCCTGTTAGCACTTAATTTCCACTCCTTGATTTTGAGTCTGGAATTTCAAAATTAGATTGCTTGACTATCAGTAAGCTAACTCAAGAGTCGAAGTCTCTTCACACACATACCATGCTGTTCAGTGTCATTCAGAAAGAGAATAATTTCCATTTTTCTTCTGTAAGAAAAGTGAGATGGTTATTTAAAAAATTATTTCCATCCAGGTGTGTTTTTGTACTCCAGGCCTTGTGCATGCAAGTCAAGCACTCTACCAATTAATTGAGCTATATCTCCAGTCCTCCAATCCAGTTTTGATTACTCAAGACTATGAACTGAGGAGAAACATAAGAGAAGTGAAATATATTAGGTAAAGCCCAAGTTTAGTTTTAATCAGAATTTAAAGTTGCGCAAAAGGAATTATGTCAGTGTCTTATAGCAAGTAAGTAAGAGTTATTGGTAAAGTCATAGAGAACTGAGAAGCTCTTAAATTCTTCTGAGTAGTAAACCTCTAGATGAAAGAATACCATTCATAAGTTCTACCAATTGCTTTTGCTCTAGAAACTAAAAATACAGCTGATCATGATGAGTCACCACCTCGAACTCCAACTGGAAATGCACCTTCTTCTGAGTCTGACATAGACATCTCCAGCCCCAACGTGTCTCATGATGAGAGCATTGCCAAGGACATGTCCCTGAAGGACTCGGGCAGCGATCTCTCTCATCGACCTAAACGCCGCCGCTTCCATGAAAGCTATAATTTCAATATGAAGTGTCCTACACCAGGCTGTAACTCTCTAGGTTGGTGTGCCCCAGCTTCACTACTTCTTCATTCTTTGGTTCTGTCTCTCTGAGGAATTAGGATCAGCCAGAAATGTTTTGTGTTCTGTTGTGATCTAGCTTCTTAGACTTTTCAGTGATTAAAAGTGAGTGAAAGTGAGTTGCTCACTCCAATGAAAGCATTTCTGCTTCTTAGCCTGTTGCCCATAACAGTAGATCTAGTGCAAGGAAATTGACTATGATGAACCACTCACTTTATCAAGAGCTCTTCCCAGTGAAAAGTTCCCTTCTTTCTCAGCAAAAATAAAACAAAATGATGACCAGTTACCTCCAATTATCTCATTATGTGGCACATAGTTCACACTAAGGAGGACGAATAGAGCATAAACTAGTGGAGAATAGTAGTTGCATAGCCATAGTTGTTAAGGAAATGAGAAAAACAGATTTCTTATCAAAATACATGTGAGACCCTGACCTTTTGTGACTTCAGTAGTTTTAATCTTGTGGCTTGTATACTTAATAAGTGTAAACATGACAAAGTATTTCTTCTCAGATAAATATCTCATTTTTTATTAAGACTTAATTCTTAGTAACTTTAGGTATTCTTATAGTGACTTGAAGCTTATTTGTGCTGCTTAGGTGAGCTGAGGTGCAAATATTGTGGTTAAGCCTTTGTATAAAGTTGGAACACACCACTTAGGAGATAAGGTGTCTTTCATTACAAATTTTTTGACTTCTAGTGCGTATAACAGTTATGTTCATACTGTAGTAGAGTCTAGGTATAGCTACCTAGTACAGTAGCATTAGGTCTAAAAAGAAGTACATACCTTAGTTAAAAAGTGTGCTTGCCTAATATTTACATGGCCCTGGGTTTAGTCCCAGATAGGGGGGAAAAATCTGAAGAATACTATATTGTTAAAAGAAGCTAATGATCATATGCACTGTTGAAAAAAAATGATGCCAGTAGTATTTTTTGTTGTAGAGTTGCCACAAGCCTTAATTTTTTTTTAAAAGGCAGTATCTGCAAAGCACAATAAAAAGCGGTAATGCCTATATCTGAAAGCACACTTGCATAGCAGTGATAATACATTTTATAGATGATGTTTGACCACGAAAGTTTTTTTGAGTCCAAGAAATAGTCATGAGTTGCTTAATGGCAGGGATGCATTCGAAAAGAGTATACTTACACAAACCTAGATGATGTAGCCTGTTATACTTCTAGACTATATTGGGGTGTGTGTGTGTATAAAACAGCCTATTGCTTCTGGGGTACGGATGAACAAAACAAGAGATTAAATCAAACACAAGAAAAAATGGTGCTGTTGAGAGATGTGATAGAATCAAGGTGTGTGAGACTGTTGCCAGCGTCACATGGCACACTGTTTTACAGAAAAAAAATTTTCCCCTCCAGTATTGGGCATTGAACCCAGGGGCACTAGACCACTGAGCTGTATTCCCAGTGCTTTCTTATTTTTAATTTGAGACAGTCTTGCTGCATTGCTGAGGCTGACCTTGAAGCTTTGAACTTGCTGTTTTCCTGTCTCAGTCTCCTGTGTAGCTGGTATTACTGGCATGTACCACCACATGGGGCTACAATAACCATTTTTAAATAAGTAGAATAACTACACTCTTAATATGAAAGGCATATTATAGTAAATTCATAAACCAATAACAGTTATCATTTTTAAGTATTATGTATTCTACATAATTTTATTGGCTATACTTTTTCTGTGATTGACAATGCAGTAAATTTGTTTGCATCAGCATTAGAAACACATGAGTAATGGGTCTTACTACCATGTGACAATAGCTACGATGTCTCTAGGTGATAGGAATTTTTCAGCTATATTTTAATATTATGGGATTACTATCATATATATGGTCCATTGTTGACTGAAAAATTGTTTCACAGTGAGTGACCTAAATTAATAATTTAGTCCTAAGGATCTGGCAACCTAATGTCATAGAATACCACCTCACCATTCTTGAACTATTTTTGCCCTTTAAAGTGTACTCTATAAATCATGTTGTATAATTTTTAGAATAGCAGCATCTTTTTTACTGAAAATTAAATTTCTTTTTTTCCATGAAAGAAAGGTGAAGATTTTTATAGACTTAAAATTCAGCATAAGCAACTTCTCTTTTTACTTCATTAGCATTGTTTCAGTTCTTTCAATCTCTGGTTTTTATAAGCCTCTTATTAAAAAGATGTATAACAAAAAAATAATGTTCAATTTCTCCTGTGTTTTCACAAAACCACATGAAAAATAGAAGAATGAAGAGAGTCACTCTTTTAGATAAAACAAGTTTTCTGTGTTACTTTTCCTAATGTTAAAGCCCATAAAGAAGGCCTTGTACTGCTTATTTCAAGATTTAATTATAGAAGCTTAAATCTTCAAACAAAACCAGTCATTCCTCCAAATAGTAGTATATTTAATCCTATTCAAAATTATCAAAATATGTTTACTTGTATGTCAGAAAAGGGTATTTTCTTTATTTTTAAGTTTCTTTTGATTATTGAAGGGAGTTAAATTCAGATTGGATAGCATTGCATTGTAGAAAGACTAGTACACTTATTCATTTATATGACTTCATTAATTTAACATTAGTTAAATTCCACCAAAGGAAAGTGTTCTTGTTTCTAATTTTGTGTCTTATTATAAATGTATGACTTTATGACATTTTGGGATTTGATAATATTTGTTTCATCAGAACAAAAGGAGCTGCAGTTTATATTGAACATAACAAGTATGTTCAAATATTGACAGATCCATCCTGTGGAATAAAAAAGTTTATGGTGGGTGTACATGGTCCCAACATCACTTACCTTTGGTGCATTCCATCTGAGTGACATATATTTGATAAAAGTGACATAGCAAGAAAACAGATTTGTTTTAGAGAAAAGTCTCACTTTCTAAACTTAAATCTTCTTTCTGGAGATAAAGTTTTCCATCCTTTAACAGGGCATCTTACAGGAAAACATGAGAGACATTTCTCCATCTCAGGATGCCCGCTCTATCATAACCTCTCAGCCGATGAATGCAAGGTAATTGTATTCTCATTTATTCAGCATATACTTATTGAGTGCTTACTGTTTGTGTGGCACTTTGCTAACCCCTGGGGATACAGCTGTGAACATGATGACATGATGAGCAAGATCCTTGTTCTTGCATTCTAGTGGAGGAAACAGTAAAAACAATTGTTTTTTTTTTTTTTTTAAACTATGCAGGGTATGGTTGCACATGCCTGTAATCCCAGAGACTTGAGAGGTTGAGGCAAAAGGATTCCAAGTTTGAGGCCAGCCTCAGCAACTTAGTGGGACTCTGTCTTTTTTTAAAGAAATCCAAAACCTGGGGATGTAACCAGGGGTAAAATTCCCCTGTGTTCTATCCCCAGTACCACAAAATGAAATAAATACCACTTAAACAGAAAAAAGAATTTGAATATGTAATGGGTGCTTTGGAAGTAATTAACAAGGAGATTACCTATAGGATATTAATAGTGTGTGTGGATATTTTCCATTGTGAACTGACTTCAAAGACTGTTAGGTGCTTGCCTTGTATGATGCACAAGGCCCTGGGTTCAATCCCCAGCGCAAAAAAAAAAAAAAAAGACTGTTAGGGACATGCCTCTTCTTTTATGGCATAATTTGCATAGATTTTTGATCTCAGTATTTATGCATGAAATTCTTTTGGTTCCAACATTGTCTTGCTTTTAAAGTTTTTTTCATAATTCTTTTTCTTTGTTTATTTCTGCAGAATACTTTTTGTTACTCTCAGTCATGCCTGCTTTTGGCTAATTCTTCTTTTAAATTTTTGAAAAATAATAGCTCCTAAATAACCCTTGAGATTTTGAGAAAACATTTGAAAGTAGAGTCTCAGGTCCTACTCTGTATGTTCCTGCATGCGTTTCTGCTGCCATGGATAGAATTAATTATGGAGAAGCAAGAATTGGAAATGTTAGTTAAATAGATTGCTCGAATATAATTTGGACAAGTTTTACAAACTAAATACTTGATTAAATTGAAGTATTAGTGTTTTTTCTTATTTGCTGTTGAGGCCTGGACCACAGGTTTATGCTTATTTGACCAGGTTTCATTTTTGAGAAAAATTAGATTTCCAAACCAACATTAGTTCTCCTTGATTCAGGAACTTGTTTTCTTATTTACCAGTAGGCCACAAGGGCAAAAGTTTGTGTTGTTAGTCGTTCAGCAAAGTAGTATATTTCTGATGTTTGTATGAATTTTAAGATCAAGAACCCTGCTTGTATTTTCCTTCATTTCAAATCTTTTTGTAAGCAAGACCGCTTCTTCCCTGTGTAGATTCTTCCTGCTGTCATCCCATTCTCTTGGGCTGACACATCTTGGGCTGAATAGCTTTTCCAGCTTCTGATTCAGAAACTGAGGAGACATGGGACTTCTTGCTCTGAAAACAACGAAGCTCTGTGTTATGTGAATTGTCTACTGCTTGCCTTTAAATATAATGATCTGATAATGCGATTGGTTTTCCATCAAAATCTTCCTGAACTATAACTTTAAAAAAGGTTGGCTCGTAGCAGTATCTACACATTACCTTGAGCAACTTATTTGAGAAAAAGAAAAAATTCATCCTGAGGAATAAAATTCTGAAAAAAGGAAAACGTTTCTGTTCTGAATTTTTCCTCTTTGTTTCCTCTTCTTTACAAGGAAAGGAGGCTTAGCATAATCCATCTTTACTACTAGACCGTGTTGCTTAGAAGATCAGGGGAATTTCTGAAAGAAAATCTTTATTGTACTTGGAATCCCAAGTGGAAAGGTTAAACTGGTTCTTCAATTTACAAGAAACTATAGAGGATTTTTTTTTTTCCTTCCTTCAGCACTGGCCTTGTGAATGTTAGGCAAGCGCTCTACCACAGATCTACACACAAGCCCAGCAAAAACTCTATAGAGTTTTAAAATTACCTGCTTATACATCATTATTCTGTAGTTTCTCAGTAAACCTTTGTAGTCAGCAATATTACCATTTTTATTTAGTCATATTTCTGTGGCTGAATGTGGTAAACACTGTTACAGACATCCTAGGATTCAGTGAATAAGATGAAAGGTTGTATTTGGGGAGCTTACACTGTCCTGGGAGGAGGCAACACAAACCTGTAAATTGATAAGTAAATAAAAAGTATTTACTTATGTAGAGATAAGTACTATGAGGAACAAGGACTAAAGAGAGTGACTTTTGGGGGTGAGGGTAGGGGTAATGCACTGCTTTTGCAAGGCGAGAGCATCAAGGAAGACATTCCCGAGAAGTTGGCATTTGATCTGGCATATGGATGATGTCAGAGACAGTTGTGTAAAGTTCTAGGAGAAAAGATAGCTAAGTAGAAAGAGTAACAAGCAAAGACCAAAAGGTGAGGGTAAACTGTCGATTTTGAGGAATTGAAAATAGGCAGTGTGGCTGGACCATTATGGGAAATGAGAAGGCAGGATTCACATCTTGAAGGCCTCATAGGTCTTGACACAAAGGAGTATGTTTTTATTCTGATGGCAGCAGGAAGCATTTGAAGGGCCTGAGCAGGCATTTGATCCAATTTCATGAACATTTTGTTTAAATGATAACTTGCTAGCATGTGGAGAGTAGACTGTTAGGGGAGAGTTGACATGGGATAGAGCAATTGGAAAATGGCTCAGAAGTTCTGACATTAACCGTACTGGATGCGCCTACTAGCTTGGCATCAGTGGAGAATCAAGCATAGGTTGGATTCAGGTTGTATTTTGGAGAGGATCAAGCTACTAGATTCACTGTTGGAATCAATGTGAGTTGTGAGAAAGAAGAATCAAAGACATCAGCTTTTGGCCTGATGAACTATTGAGATGGTGTTGCCATTTATTGGGAACAGTTGGGGATGGGTGGATCAGATTTGTGAGGAATACGAGTTCTGTTTTGACCTTGCTAAGTTTTAATGGTGAAATTGAAATAGGCAGTAGGAAATAAGGTCTCAGTTCCCAAATGATGAAGCTCAAACTATTGAGAGCTGATATAATTTGTTGGCGATCACCTGACTACAGAGTTCGGTTTTCTTGTAGACTTGAACTCAGGTTTTCTTTGTCCTTCACTCTCTTGCACTTCTCACAGTTTCTTATCTGTGGTACAGTGGAAAGAGTCCAGGCTCTGAGTCATCAGACTTAATTAAAATCTTAGTTTTATCATCATTTAGCTGTGATCATTTCACTTCTCTGGTTCTTAGTTAATGGCTGAGAAAGCAAAATATGAAGCTTGCCTTATCTCTTTCTTACGGAGATTGTGATAATCAGTGTACTTTTACTTTCAAAGTACAACAGATTCAAGGGATTATTATTGTATTTTTATACTCTAAGTAAACGTAGTCTTAGAATCAGGTGGATTTATTTACATTGTTGATGGTTGCAGGTGAGAGCACAGAGCCGGGATAAGCAGATAGAAGAAAGGATGCTGTCCCACAGGCAAGATGACAACAACAGGCATGCAACCAGGCACCAGGTACGGGCCTTGTGAAAGCTCTGGCTGTTCACAGCTTGAGATCCGTGTCTTGGATCTCCTTTGCCCCATAACTGTCTTTATAGTTATATCCATGCCTCTTGTTTCCCATGATGTGTCTAAATAACTGCTCTTTCAAGTATTAAACTGAGAATCGTGTTTCTTTTTCAAATAGTACATTTTCATCAAGCAAAACTTCTGCCTCATAAGTGGAGTAATCAAGCTCTTTATAATAATACTAGCAATAATATTAAAAGGTATTCTGATTATTTGAAAGATTATCTTTGCTGTTCCAGTTCCTCATTTCCTTTTTTTTAACCCATTGTAGTTTTCCTTCAACCCCCCTCCACTTTGCTAGCACATTTGCAAGGTCCCCATCGACTTTTCCTCAGCATTTGACACTTGTTGACCAAGTCATTTTCCTCTTACTATGATTTCCAGGAAGCATCTTGGCTTTGTCCTAGTTCTCCTGCCTCTGTGAACATTCAAGCCACATTGATTACACTAAATACCTCGTTCCTTCCTAAATGACTTTGATCTTTACTCTTGCTGGTTTCCTTCTTGAAACTCTACCTGTACCAAGAAGAAGAAATATTTTCCTTGAAGGCTTTGCACAGCTCTCAGCTGTTGTAGAAATTCATTCCAAATCCTCTCCCACCAGTAGTGAATCTCTTCCTTTTGTATTTCCATGTAGTGTTCTCAAAATGTCAGCCTTTGTCACACATTATACATAGCTCATCATCCAGGTTTCCGTTTTTGCAGTTACATAATAGGCGGATAGCAAGGGAGGCATGTTGGTGAGGAAGAAATTGGCTTTGCCACATAGATCTGAATCTGAATACTGTGATTGTGTAATTGTGTTTTCCTGGGCAGATCAGCCAACCTTCCTAAACTTTATTTCCTTTTAACAAGGCTCACCTGTCAGGGTAGGAGCTAAATTATGTATATGAAAGTACCTATCCCCAGTGCTTGGCAGGTAAAAGCCCTCATGTGGTAGCTGAACTTTTTTTCATCATCTGTCTTAGGTTCTAGTCTTACTCAGTTTTTGTTTTTATTCATTTTTACATTACTTTCGATCAGCCTCTCGAGCACAAGGCCCTGAGTTCGATCCTCAGTACCAAAAAGAAAAAACTGTAAGCAGCTGCAGAGGTGTACTCAGTGGTACATGTTTAGCATGTACAAGGCCCTGGGTTTCAATTCCTAGCACCAAAATGAAAACCAAGACAAAACAGTAAACATTCAATGAACGCTTATTGAGTTGAAATGATCTTTATTTTATTTGTTACTTTGATGGAAATTTCCATTCTTAATTTGTATTAATATTAAAATAAATTTGCATCTCTGAACCCATATTTAACTGGCAGTAAAGGTAGTGACTTGGGTAATGAGGAAACCTAATATAGAATTACAAAATTGTCCTATTATTTAGTGTGGCCATAATTGTTTCTAGCAGTTCTTTTGTTACTATTATTATTTTTTTTACATGGTGCTTTTGAAACTTTACTTCCTGATTAATTTTCTAGCTAGCTTCTTAATTTTCTCCTTTTTCCCTTTTAGGCACCAACAGAAAGGCAGCTGCGATACAAGGAAAAGGTGGCTGAACTCAGGAAGAAAAGAAATTCTGGACTGAGCAAAGAACAGAAAGAGAAATACATGGTAAGGAAAAGTTTAGTGCTTAATTCTCATGAACTCCTGCTACGGCAGTTGATTTCCTTTTGCTTTCTAAGCTTCTGTCTGTTAGATTTGCTGTTTGCTATTCTCTGCAATTTAACATCCAGTGAAGGCTGAGTGAATGCCAAAGTGACTCTTCTCTGGCACTCAAAGCTTACTGTAGTCCCTCAAACATCTGGGCTGTTGATGGATGGCGGGTTGTGGGGTAAAGTTGTAGCTGAACACCTGACATACCAGATTGTTGGGATTTGTAGACTAGGGAGAACTTTAATAGTATGATGTATGGTACTAGATTTTATGCCCTACTCTGTCCTGTTCAGAGTTTGTGTCTGCAAGTTGAACAGAGGTGTAATAATGCCATTTTTTGAGTGGTTATGATAATCCCTGATCTTGCAGCAACCCTATATGAATGGTTTCACTATTTTATGTACAGGAAAACGGAGGCTTAGAAGATGTAAACTGGCCCCAAATCATAAGCTTCAGGTAGAAAGAGCATCTAATGTAAAAAAGTTCCTGAAATTTTTAACTTTACAAACGTATATTTTTCATTATTTTGGCATAGTTTATTTGAACCTAGCCTTCCTGATTAAAATTGCTGTATAGGATTTTTTTTTACAATTTTTTTTTTTTTTAAATGTTCATGAAACTAGAAGTAGTTAATACTTAGAACCTAAATCTTAGGTGACATAGTTCAAGTATCAGAAAGGTGTACAGTAGATGAAACCAAATTAACCAGGTGTATTTATGTGTTGGGGTGGATCCCAGGGCCACAGGGCCTTGTTTGTGCTAGGCAAGCACTCTGCTATTGAGCTACAGCCCCAGCTCCCAGAAGAAATTTTTAAGGGGGTAAAGGTACAGGTGAATGGTTTCTTCAAATGCTAATGTATGTGGGAAACCTGGAAAGCTCTTCCTGGGATGAGCCATCCACTTAATTTAACTATCTTTGTCTCCTCTGGGGGGAGAGGTGGAGTCTAAAGCAGAGAGGGAAGGGCTAGAATCAGAGATTTAAAAGAGAAGTTTCCATTGTCTGGTTTCTCTCCAGAGAATGGGTACTTGTAGCAAGAGCCATGGTAAGATTTGAAAGTTATCTAGAACTGAATTGTTTGGGTGCTTTTAGATTTTTCTTTTAATCTTGCTTAATTTTAGTAAGACTTTTTAAAGAGGCCCACCTGTTTTTCCCTTGCATTTGCAATTGTCGCAGCAATTCAAGTCAAAGAATTTACAAAGGACTGCTTATTAGCCTGACCACCCTCTCTACCTGCAGATTTTCTTTTCAGTTAAAACACTTAGGCTTGGAGAATCTGTTTTGTTTGTTTTAAGTCAGGGAAAAATCTAGATCTCAGGACTCTAGGATTTGTAGTGCCTTTGGGTTTGTTGTACTTCATATGTTGCACTGTGCTGCAACATATGGAGGCACAGAGTTCTGATCATGGAGTTGCTCATGTCGAAATAGCACTCTGTCCTGGAGCTGTAGAAGCGTCTCCAGATTGGGTAGTAGGTGTCCTTTGGTAGTACCTTACTAAAGAGTCTGTGTTCAGTCCCTAGCACCTAGTAGGTACTGAGTACACAGCTTAATGACTGGTCAACATCCATTGAAATTAGACGAACTACTTCTTAGTCGCAGAGAGTATTCCACTCTGGTTCTTTTCTTAGGAACATAGACAGACCTATGGGAACACTCGGGAACCTCTCTTGGAAAACCTGACAAGCGAGTATGACTTGGATCTTTTCCGAAGAGCACAAGCCCGGGCCTCAGAGGATTTGGTGAGTATTAAAACCTCCAAACTGAGAACCCTTGTGAAAGGCATTTAGAACGGCCAGGAAAAATGATTAGCCTTCAGTCTGATGGCCATGGTATGTACCGTGCTGCTTAAGTCTCTTCCCTCCCCCTAGCTGGCCGCCTTTTGTGACTGCCCTTCCCATTCATATTTAAAACAAACTATCCCTCCTCTCTTCCTATTCTTACACTAGTTCCCTCCTTTCCACCTCTGCTGGAAGTTCCAGTTTGACTTGAGGTGGTGAGGCTGGATAAAACAGTAGGTACTCCTTTGTCTCAGTTGGGTAATTTGTAATTCTGAGGGCGTGGGGGAGAGGGTCCTCTTAGCCCCAGCTTGTTCCTTTAGCTCTAGTGGGACCTTCCCATTTGTAAGGTTTCCTCACTGTACTGGAATAGTTATTCTGAAAGCAAGGAAATAAAAGTGAAGGGGAAAGGCAGCGGTCAGATTTTTTATTTATTTTTTGAGACAGAAGTCTTACTATGTTGCTCAGGCTGGTCTTGAACTCTGGGTTCACATGATCCTCCTCCCCTCAGCTTCCCCAGTGCTGGGACTACAGGTGCATGCCATTCAGCCACCACTTTTGTCAGATGTTTTAGAATCAAGCTTGACACATATAAGATATACATATGCATATGATATATATAAGATGGTTTCCTTTTGGTTTATATTTACAATTAGTTTGTAGTTAGGTTTGATGCCTGAGGCAGAATTTTAAACAAATAAGAATCAAAAAAATTATGGGAATTGATTTAACATATAAATGTGTTCCGGAAAAGCTTGTAAAGTGAATCTCATCTCCACTCTTCCCTTTTTTTCATTGTATCAAAATTAGATTGATTGAAAACTTGCAGGAGGTTTGATGACTGCCCTGTGCTGGGAGAGGCTGCTACCACTGCTACTGCTTTTCTTTTCTGTTCTGGAAAAGCATTACCTGGTCCTGCTTCTCACAGCTTTCTGTCTGGTTGTGCTAACAGACTACTTTTTGTAGTCCGTTCACAGCCACTGAAGGAAGCTGGGGATCCAGAGCTATTTTCTCTTTGCTTACACTCCAAAATTAAATTATTCACATTTCAAATATATTTTTTAAGGTTGGGCACAGTGGCACACACCTGTAATCCCAGGGACTCCAGAGACTGAAGTAGGAGGATTCCAAGTTCCAGGCCAGCCTGAGCAACTTAGCTCTGTCTCACAATAAAAGATATGAAGGACTGGAGATGTAGGGCAATGGTAAAGTACTCCTGGGTTCAATCCCCAGTGCTCAAAAAAAAAATTTAAGGCCCACCGTTTTTAAAATTGGATATTGTGAATATATATCACTGAGATTTACATGGCTTTGTGAAAAAAACAACTTTTGCACATTAAAGGAGACATTCTAAATAATCTTACTTGCTTAGTTTCTTAGTTTTAGAATATTTTGGAAGAACAGACAGTTTGAATCTGTGGTAGATTATAATTCTGTTTGGTTTAGACCGGTAAAAATGCATCCAAGGACTCATTCTGGTAAGACCCAGAATGTTGTAGGGAGCAGAGAAGCCATTTTGTTGAAACCTGTGCTCTGAGCAATTTAGATTATAGGTAGGTGTTTCTTCCTTTATTCTTTGCAGCATTAGGGATCAAACTCAGGGTCTCCTGTCTGCCAGGCAAGTGTTCTACTGAGCTACATCTCCAGTCCCATGTAGTAAATATTCTATAAGCCTGCCTGATTTTTCCATGCCCCTGTTACCTTCTGTAGTATGAGTATCTCATAGATAGATACCAAATCTTTTTATTTTTTCATAGTCTAGCACGATGACCTGCACACAAACTTACTACTACAGATTTTTGAAAATAAAGACAGTAAATTCTAATCCTCCTTTGACTTTTGATTTCTTCTTGGCAATAGGAGAAATTAAGGCTACAAGGCCAAATCACAGAAGGAAGCAACATGATTAAAACAATTGCTTTTGGTCGCTACGAGCTTGATACTTGGTACCATTCTCCCTATCCTGAAGAATACGCACGACTGGGACGTCTCTACATGTGTGAATTCTGTTTAAAATATATGAAGAGCCAAACTATACTCCGCCGGCACATGGTAAATTGTCTTGGGTTCCTTTGCCTTGACCATGATAGCATTATTATAAGAATTTTGCCCTAGGGATGACATCTGTTCAAGCAACTCAGCAGTGGTACAAAGGCATAGGGAATTGAAAGCTACTTTTCAGGGCGAGCTGGTGCTGGTTCTACCGAGAACCGCTGAAGGCCCTTAACCACATCCTATCATAGGCATTGCTTTGTCTTTTTCTTACTTCCTACTCTTCTCCACTTGTTCCTCAGAATATGAATTGCCTCTGCCCAGGGTTTTTTTGTGTGTCTCAAACTAGATGAAAATCCATGGACTTCATTAGACAGGGTAGAGACAAGAGTAGCTCATCTTTTGGGCAGTGAGTATCTGGAAAAAAATGTATGTTGAATGGAAACCTTTAGTAGTAAGCTTGTGTGCAGGCCATCGTGCTAGGCTATGAAAAAAAGAGAGATTTGGCATCTATCTATGACATACTCATACTACAGAAGGCCAGACTGACAGATTATGAAATTAACAATGTGTCCTTGGGTGCCTCAAGTTGTGCTTTCTGGCTTCTGAAATTCTTCCTGTTAAAATAGGAATAAGAACTTGAATCTGGTTTTATTGTTGACACATATGCTTACTAGATTTTCTGCAGCTTGAAGCCAGTTTTCCTTCCCTAGTTGTGGAACAAAAAACCTTGTCTTAAAGGGGATTTCTGCCGTGGAGCAGGAAAAGAAAGGGGAAGGTGTAGAGATTTGTCTTCAGAGAAACACTTTTGTTCCTATAGTCACAACATATTTTGGCTTTAAAGTCTTTCAGGGTAACTCTCCTTCCTTCCCCATCCATCTTTATTTTCCAGGATTCTTGTGCTAAGCATCTACAACCCAGGCCTTCTATGATTCCTGTCATGTACTTCTCCCTAGTTTGGTGATACTACTTTTTTGTGTTCCCACCTCTGGAGCAGATGGTCTGTAGCTTTGTGGTTCAGTCCTGCCATGTTGAATTAAGCCCTCCAGACTTCAGCACCGTTGCCTTGCATGGGGATGGAATAATGGAGGGCGGGTAATGGGTGAGGACTGATGCGGACAGTAGGGCACAGGGATGTCAGAGGACTGATCACTGATACAGATGGTAGGTAGATCATGGAGATAAATAAAACTGGTAATTTTAATGATATGAACTACTTACGTTTCTACCTTTTTCTTCCTTGTTATTTAGTAACACTCACTAGTGAAGATAGCCAAAAGGATAAGACAAGAAATACAGAAAACAAAGTATCTAAATAAATCTGGGAATCAAATAAATATTCTGCATATTTGGGAGCCTACTATATTATTATGAGTTGTAAAAACCAAATTTGAGGAATCGTAAACCTGTTTTACTCCATGCCTATTCTGATTCCCATTGCTTCAGATGTAAATGGTCTTTCTTTGACTTGGCTTTTATCGCAAAGCAAATAATTGTTGTGTTATTGTTGGAAAGAACCAGCATGAATAAAGGGATAGAGATGGGAGCTAACTATAGGTGGTGCTCTGAAGCAATTCCATTTAATAGTATCTGGATTTACTTGTGTCAGAATTAGAACGTGATTCCTTTTTTTTAGTACTGGGGAATTGAACCCAGGGTGTTCAACCATTGAGCCACATCCCAAGCCCTTTTTTATATTTTATCTAGAGACAGGGTCTCAATAAGTTGTGCAGTACCTCGCTAAGTTGTGGAAGTTGGCTTTGAACTTGTGATTTTCCTGCCTCAGCCTCCCGAGTGCTGGGAGGAACATGATTCTTGAGTTGACAGAAAGTCAAAATAAAATTGTTTAATTATGTTCCCAGGCTGGGGATGTGGCTCCATGGTAGAGCACTTAAAAAACATTCCATATACATAGTTTTTTTAAACAATATTTTAAAATATTTTTACATAAAATCTTTACAGAATTCACCTGTTTATGCCAATAATGGTTATATTAAAACTGTTGGCAGGGCTGAGATGTAGCTCTGAGGTAAAACACTTCCTTAGCATGCACAAGGCTCTGGATTCCATCCCCAACAACTCAACAAAAACAGCAACAGATCTATTGGTAATCGAGTGTGAGAAAAGGGAGTGCCTTGTGCCCCCTTGTGGCCAAGTACCCCCATCTTCCTGCAACTTGCCTGATTTTTAAGCCATGGGACTTTCTTTCTCTTTTATGGTTACATAACAAGGAGAATGCATTTGCCTGGAGCTGGGGCAGATGGTAATGGTTCATATGGTTCTGATCATTGTGGGTCAGTTTTCTAATCTGGAAAAAGAAGGTAATGGTTAAGTGGTAATGAGAAGTTACTGGTAAAGGTGAGAGTGAAGTACTTAGCAACTCTAAGCTCCTGCAGATAAGCTGCTTAAGAGTTTCCTGTTGGCATGAGGCGTTTTATACTAAGTAAGGATATTCTTATTTATCTGGCTTTTACGTAGTAGATGATTTTAATCTCCTGGACTGAGACACTGCCAGAATACAATCTGAAAAACTTGTTTCAAATGGTTATAATGACTTTAGAAGCCTTTTTTTGTTTTGTTTTGTTTTACTGGAAAAAAAAAAAAAATCTGTAATGTGTTCTCAAGTAAGTATATCCAACTGTCCCTCATCTCAGTTAGTCAGATTTGACCTAGGATTCCTCTTCTCTTTGAGAGCCCTTGATTCCTTGATGTGAATTCCATTCTCTTGCAGGCCAAGTGTGTGTGGAAACACCCCCCTGGAGATGAGATATATCGCAAAGGCTCAATCTCTGTGTTTGAAGTAGATGGCAAGAAAAATAAGGTAAAAAGTGGCAACTTAAGAAAGAGGGGTAGAAATGTGTGTTTGCAGGTTTCTGAAGGAGGTTTTTTTTTTTTTTTTTTTTTTTTTTTTTTGTCTTTACCACACCTTGTAAAGATCAACATTTTGTATACTTTGGCAGTGGAAGAATTATTACATGCACAATAATGATGATTTTTTTTTTTTTTTTTTTTTAGGCCTTTATCTGATAAGTTTGGAATTCACTGACCCATTCATAGAATCTTTCTTCTCTTCCAGATTTACTGCCAAAATCTGTGCCTGCTGGCCAAGCTTTTTCTGGACCACAAGACATTATATTATGATGTGGAACCCTTTCTCTTCTATGTTATGACAGAAGCGGACAACACTGGCTGTCACCTGATTGGATATTTTTCCAAGGTCAGTAGGATCTGAGGATTAAGAAGCTAATGGCCAGAGCAGGGGTGAGAGGTGTTGGCATCTTGGGGCTCAGGTCCCTGATGGGGAAGAGACCATACCCCAGGCAATGATGACAGTCCTTCCTTTAAGAAAAACAAAGGTAAATGTATATATCAAAGGTGGTTTAATGAAAATGTTCAGTTTATTAAAAGCTTCTGGTTTATTCATTTCTGGACTTGCAGGCTAGAGCTGCCTATTAATTGCTGGCCTCGGCCTCCCTGCTAATCCACAAGTACTCATCTTGTAGTCAAGCCAGCTAGTCTGACTTTGTCCTCCTCAGTGTTATTAGTTTAAAACCAGGAATATATTCCATTTGCCTGGTTGGTTAACTGGCTCCTTCTAACATAGTCTTATCAATGATAATGCCTCTGTGTCTTTACCAACAAAGGCTGAATTTGGCCTATTTTTAGTATAGTAACTTAATTGAAATAAAATTTACATACCTTCATAAACCATACGGTTCACCCACTGAAAATATACAATTCAGGAATGGGGTATAGCTTAGTGGTAGAGTGCTAGCCAATGTGCAAGGCCCTGGATTAAATTCCAGCACCAGGAGGGAAAAAAAGTACAATTCAGTGATTTTTGTTTTTTGTTTTTTAATGTATTCACAGCTATGTAAACCACTATGCAGTCATCACAGCCTTCATTGTGTCAGAAAGGAACTCTGTACACATTGGCCATCAGTCCCCATTTCTAGTCAACCCCTTCCAGTCTTTCTGTGTAAATTTGCCTGTTCTGGCCATTTCATATAAATGGAATCATACAATATGTGATTTGGTCATTTTTTGATCCCCTTCCAGAATGCGTATTTATATTTATTTTCTTCCCTTCCAGTGGTGGTCTCCATTTGAAAAATTGCTTTTTATAAAGAGAGTGCTGTAGGGCTGGGGTTGTAGCTCAGTCATAGAGCACTTGACTCATGTATGAGCCATTGGATTTCATTCTCTGCACTGCATATAAACAAGTAAAATAAAGGTTCAGTGACAACTAAAAAAATATTTTAAAAAAAAGGGGGGGAGTGCTGTAGACTTGACCCTCTTGACCTATATTCTAGCTGTTAAGAATCCAGAGTCAGGACTGGGACTATAGCTCAGTGGCGGAGTACTTGCCTAGCATGTGTGAAGCACTGAGTTCGATCCTTAGCACCACATACAAATAAAATAAAGGCATGCTGTCCATCTACAACTGAGGGAAAAAAAATAAGACTGGAGGTCTCAGAGCTGAGATACTCTGGGATTAATACGTCAGGCATCATAAAGGGTATGGATGTAATAACTGAGCTTGATAGCCACTCCTTGGGACTGGTTAACCAGATATTTTGCAGACAGTTCTATTTCGTATCTGTAGGAGTGTATCTTTGGTTGCAAACTCTCAGTGACCTGCTAATTTGTTTGCTCTTTTTAGGAAAAGAATTCATTCCTGAACTACAACGTATCCTGTATCCTTACCATGCCACAGTACATGAGACAGGGCTATGGCAAGATGCTCATTGATTTCAGTAAGTGGGACTGCTAAGCCATCAGCTTCACAAGGCAGGGACCCTGTGACTGTTGTCTGTCTGTCTGTCTGTCTTGTGGTCTCTGCAATTCCTAGGATGTAGTAGAAGTATACTGCTATTTAGTAAATGAATTTAACAAGTGGAGAAAACCTGAACACTCTCAGTCTGCTGATAACTCAGTTAACACTCAATGAACACAGGGCCCTGAGTATTGGTACTTAATTAGGAGATACAGAGAATAAAAAAGTAAGCTCTTGAGGATTATCCCAGTTTGAGACTTAAACGGAGCATAGACTTGCATAAGGCTTAAAATCTGTTTCTTTGATGTTTGGGATTTCATTTTTTAAGGACTTGTCTAGAGGTAATCCATGTACCTGATACAGACTTTGAGTATTACACTCTGTTCTCATTAATCGTGAATTCCATATTTGTGAATTTATCTACTCACTAAAATTTAATTGAAACCCTAAAACTTGGTGCCTTTGTGGTTGTTCATGGACGTGCACAGAGCAGGAAAAGTAAGGGTCATTGGACGCACACATACCCAGTCACATTCAAATAAGTTGCCCTGTTTCAGTGCTCATACTGTGAATAAGTGTCATTGTCAGTCTGTTAGGGCCATTTTTCCACATTTTTGTGCTTTCTATTGGTACTTTTAAATGACCCCTAAAATTACTAAGTGCAGGAAGACCAATGACCTGTTGGCTAGGATGAAATGTCTTTGAATCAACAGCATATATTAGATAAGGTGTATGGTGTATTTACCTGGGTTTTGGGTTTTTGTTTTGTTTTGTTTTGTTTTTTTTTACTGTGGTATGGGAGGTTCAACCCAGGGGTGCCCTGGTCTTTTTTTTTTTTTAATTTCGAGACAGGGTCTCTCTGTGTTCTGAGGTCACATTGAGCCGCTCAGATTGACCTTGAACTTGTGATCCAGCTGCCTCAATGTCCTGAGTCATTGAGATTACAGGCATGTGCAACCTGGGCTGGCCTGTCATTCACTATTTTTTTTGTGTGTGTGTGGTGCTGGGAATTGAACCCAGGGCTTTGTGCTTGCGAGGCAAGCACTCTACCAACAGAGCTATCTCCCCAGCCCCTGTCATTCACTTTGAATCTAAAAGTGCCAGCTCTGTGTCTTTTTTTGCTGCCTGCTATTTCTTTTGTTGATGAAAATTTAGTTGTCTAGTAGAGTTTCACAGATTATGTATCTTGCTGACCACATTCCCATGTATATTTTGTATACATTGAATGTTAGATGTTAAAACTGGAGGTATCTTCATTTGCATTTTCCCATCCCCTACTACTTCATGAATGGTGCTGAGATAATCTGTTCAAAATATGAAAAATGTAAAAAGCTATATAATGAAATGGCTTCTCTCTTTTTTTAACCTGTTTGCAACACATCACAACATAGAATCATTGTTGTTAAAATTCCTAGTAAAGGCTTCCAGAGTTTTTTTTTTAGTTTCTATTATAAGTAACTGCTAATACACCTTCTTCCCATTTTGTTTATACAGAGTCAGCGTGTTATACTTAATAACCATACAGTACATATTCCATTGAATGACTGAACCCTGATTGACACTGCAAAGCAAACTGTACTTCTTAAGCCTTCTTCCATGTTGGCACTGTTCTTTGCTATTAGGGTGAAATGTAGTGTTGCTAGAAAAAGTCTATATTTGTTCCCTGACAGGTTATTTACTTTCTAAAGTGGAAGAAAAAGTTGGGTCTCCAGAACGTCCACTCTCAGATCTGGGGCTCATAAGTTATCGTAGTTACTGGAAAGAAGTGCTTCTCCGTTATCTGCATAATTTTCAAGGCAAAGAGATTTCTATCAAAGGTTTGTTTTTAACTCTTTAATGTTTCATTGTTAGTTCCACTTGACCCCTGTTCATGCTTTTTGTTAACCTGCAAAGCTATACCCCATTCTGTGTTTTTCCGAAAATGAAGATAAGACCACTGATTATGGGTCATTATAGAGAGCCTCACCAGAATGCCTAGGATTCTAAGCAGTTGACCCCTAGGAATGGTTATGAACTGGTTTCCTAAAAATCAAGAAGAAAAACAAGTATTTTGACACATGTAAGAGCTTCTAAGACATTCCTACCTTTTTTGCAAAGGTAGAACTTATTTTGGTCTGTTTGACCTTGATAACCTCTGATTAACCAAGAGTAGCTTATGATAATATCATTCTTCACTATTATTTGGACTGGTCAGACAAATACTTTGTAAACTTTTCTGAACAGGTAGGGTTGAATCAGAGATTCTAGCTGATTGGATTTCTAAGAGAAAGGAAGCCTCAGAAAAGGTGGGGATGTATGCTTTGACCAGGTTCTCAGTGACTCTTCTGTTTCAGAAATTAGCCAGGAGACAGCCGTGAATCCTGTGGACATTGTCAGCACTCTGCAAGCCCTTCAAATGCTCAAGTATTGGAAAGGAAAACACCTAGTTTTAAAGAGACAGGTGAGGTTTTTATCAGCTGCTTGCTCCTTGCTTTATGTCCCTTGAGCAGAGACCAGTAGGAGTCTTACCACCTACAAGGTAACTTCCTTTCATAGAAGGGCTCAACTGTAAGCGCCTTCCACTGGCTTCCTTTCTTTTTTTAATTTTTAGATATTGATAGACCTTTATTTTATTCATTTATTTATATGTGGTGCAAAGAGTCAACCCAGTGCCGCCACATGCTAAGCAAGTGCTCTCCCACTGAGCCAAAACTCCATCCTCCTGGCCTTGAGGCTCAAGTGGCCTTTGGTATTAAGCTTATTTCCTACCTTGTCCTTATCAGGAGCTTTTGTTAAGCTCCAGTCTCAAATTTGGATGACACCAGTTAAGCAGCTTTATGTTGCATAGCACTCTTATCATTTAATGATTTTCTTAGATAAAGAAGAATGGCCTAGCTGTAGAGGGGAATCTTCACAGACTCTAGCTAGGCCTTGCAGAAATGGTTTTAAATACTATCTCAACTAATGACTATTTTTAAATTTTTTAGTTGACTTACACATGTAATAAAGATAGATGAATAATGATTTTTGGTTCTTAACTGAGGGCAAAAATAGGAAGAAATTGATTAGGTAAGAAAGCAGTTTGCAGATCAGAGGAGAGATTTTCTTATACCTTAATACATTATTAACCTTTGATGATTCCTTCTTGGCTAGTAGTTACTTTAAAATCTGTATGTCAAGGTGTGCTGATTGAATGTGTGTAACAGTTGTTCCCATTGTTCTTCCCAGGACCTGATTGATGAGTGGATAGCCAAAGAGGCCAAAAGGTCCAACTCCAATAAAACCATGGATCCAAGCTGCTTAAAATGGACCCCTCCCAAGGGCACTTAAAGTGACCTGTCATTCCGAGCCAGCGAACCCCAGCAGTAGGAATCCGTACCCTAGGGATCTGTCTGTCATTTCTGTTGCTCTTGTGATTGGCAAGTACAGTATCCTTTGGGAAGGCCATCCCCCTCAGGACTGTCCTGGCTCTGACCTTCATTTACACTGCAGACGCTGGTTCTGAGGAACTGTTGTTTCGGCCTCAGTGAGGTTGCCTGGATGGGATCTGTGTTAGACTCGAGTGCAGATCCCTCATAGCACTGACCCAAGGAGTTCTGTTATGGTACTGTACCTGTCCAGTCACTGGTTCCCTCCTCAAGTTCTCTAGCCCCATGAGGTGTGTCTTGTCCTCTGAACTTTGTACTAGTGCTTCTTGCCACCTGGTCACCAGACCTCCAAATATGGTTGCCACTACCAGGACCTTTCCAGTTACTCCTTACAAGTGTTTTTGTGGAGGGGCAGGGAAGAGGCAGCACTTTTGAGGGTTTGTGTGTTTGTGTACTAGGAGGGGTTCATTCACATGGGATTTCATCTCGCTTTAACTTTTTTCCCTCCGTTTTTATTGGAAGACTTGTTTTTTGATCAGTATTGGGCTGCCCAGAGCCAAATACTTCTTAAGAGTTTCCCAGAGATTAGTTTTGGTAACAGCACATAATCCATCCAAATGAGGTGGTGAGAGGAATAAGAGGTGGTGATTTTGTATTTTGGTTTGAGTTCACCTGTGGGCAATGGGCAGTGTCTTGGTGGAAGGGAATGGATAATTCTTTTGCCTCACCACAAAGTGCCCAGCAGTAAATGTTTTCTTCTCTCTTTACTCCCTGCCTCTTTTTACATTTGCAGGTGCCAAAATAATTTCCAGTTCTCCCTTTTATGCTCCATGTTGACTGGTTAATAGTACTGCAAAACCCTTTCGCTTGTGCCAGTCTGGTATAGGACCACCTGTACTTCCACATAAGTTGCACTGACTTTGTCCAGAGCATCCTGGGAGAAGTTGAAAGTGATTGAAAATGACTTCCTGTCTCAGCCCCATGCCTCTCAGCAAGGCAGAGTGGCTACCTGCCAAGGTTTGCTACTCTTTTCAACAGTTTCTCACCCTCCTCTAGAACTGAAGTGCTTCTGCCCTTCCAAGAACTCCTCCTCCATTTCCTTTTTGGGATTTGACACCATCCTCCTATTCTCTGGTGTCCTATTTTTGGTGTTACTCAAGTGAAGGAAGAGATGTTCCCTCTAATTTCTCCCTAGCCCTTTATAACCTGCTATCTTGGGGCAGCTTTTGATGTCTGACATGTCACCCTTCCCAACTTGGTCTCCTACAACACTGCTGTCTTCATGTGGCACCCTTACCACAATCCCGACTCTGGTCATTTGTGCCTTTTTCTTGTCATCTCTGTACACTACTTATATTCACTGTGGGTTGGGGGGAGCTGGTTTTAAGCATGTTCAGTGGCAGCTCCCCTCCAGTTTCAGTGTCACTGTTAAAATTTATCCAAAAGCAACTTCACTGGGGGTTTTCTTAAGGGGTAAAGGCCTTTTACAGATGCTAAACCCTTCCCCACATGTGGTAGAATGTGCTCTTCTATATCTATTCCTCAATAAAGCATGTTCTCTGCTCAAGTCCATTTTATCTGGGACTCTCATTTGTGTATGAAAGTGACACAGCTGACCTGCTACTAATAGTAAGTGCAGTGGGAACTTGTTTTCTCTAGCAGTAAACTGTTGAGGGATGTGGTTTGTGGCTATGGAATTGTTTTTCCCTGTGATGCTAGCCATAGAGGGAGCGCTTAGTCTGAACTTGTGTAGTTAGGATGAATTCAGACTGCCTTCTTTGGGTGCTAGCAGTGGCTGCTTGGTATTACACATTCTTTTTTCATCTGATTTTAGAGGCAAAGGAATCAGCAGGAAGTGAGCTTAGGTAGGATATGATGAATACTTAAGAGAGGCAGAAACAGGTATCTCTTGTCTCCAAGCACATTCGCCAGTAGTGAGCTGTGTCACCTCTAATCCTTCCTTCTCTTCCATATTGTTTCTGAAAGCAGCTACATTTTCCTGCAGCTTTTATCCAGTGCAGGAAAAGGAGGAGGGTGGGAGTTATGTTGCTGGGATGGTTTTGTTCACTGTGGCTGGGAATGCTGAGATGCTGCACCACTGGGTACACTAAGAGTCTTTTGCAAGGCTGGAGTCCTTGTGCACCACTTATTGGGGGTAGGGATGGGGTGGGGAGAAGCTGAAGGTTATAAAAAGACCCCATCTCATCTTTTCCCAGAATGATGCTTGCCTAAATTTCCCTGTTGTAAATGTTTGCATCAAAGGGAAATTTTGCTCTTCCTCACATTTTGAAAAAAATTGACATAGGTAATATAAACAATGGGGGTGAAATGCTCAGAGGTAAATGTGCTTGGAGTTTTGTGCACAGTCCTGATCCCAGTCTTCTAAACTGGTTACCACCCCTAAAAGTAAAATATTTCTGGTTTGAACCTTTTACAAGTATGGGATCAGAGTATTTTTTCCTTGGCAACATCAGATGGGACTCTCCATCCCCTGTGCCTTTCTCTATTCCCTTTGCATAAAAGAAGCTCAACTGCTCAGGGTCCTTCATTAGAAGTCAACAGTCCTGGATCTAACTCCTGAAGTCCACTTAATGGAGTCATCTACTCTATCTTGGGAGGAAGAGAGCTGTAGCATGTGCTTCCTGTATGCAGGTGGCATTGTCACCTCTGACCCTCATATTAACCCTGTGTAGCTCTTGTTCACATCGATTTTGCAGAAGGAAACCTGGAACCCAAGGTGACACCATAAGCAGTAAAGGCAAAAGTCTCATTCTGGCCCATCCACTCAAGTTTTTTTGTTTTTTTTTTTAATGCCTTTATTTATGTGGTGCTAAGGATGGAACCCAGTGTGTCATATGTGCTAGGCAAGTGCTCTACCACTGAGCCACAACCCTGGCCCTCTTCTAGTTTTTTGATTCCTTAATGATTAATCATCCTCTCTCTGCTTAGTTAGATGTCCTGGTTACAGGCACCCATGTTTCCAGAACTTCCATTATACAAAGGATAAGGAAGCTAGCGAAAACGTTCAGAGTTGATTTTGGCTGATTTTACAAGCAGCATGTTGGACCAGAGAGGGAAATCAGGAAGCAGAAGATATGGCTCACTTGGGACTGCTGCTGATTTAGGGACAAACTGTCCCTTTGCCTATACAGTTGCCTTACAGCACTGGAAGATGGGTATTAGATGCTTCTTCCAGAAGAGAAGGTTTGAGGTTCATAGAGTTCTGTTAATAGCAACAGGATGAGAGTCTTGGTCCTCTAGTTCCAAATCCCATATTTTGACAATGCTGTCATGAGGTCTGGTCACCTGATGCCTCTGCATCATATCAAGTAATTTTTAGCATATAGGATACCCTTCATATTGACAAGGTGATGCTTTTGACTTGCTCAACTTTTATTAGTCCCTTTAGTTCTGGGCAGGTTATGTGGCTGGGGTTAAGAAGGACCTGGAATGGAGTTAACCATGTCAAGCCAGTTGGTTGAGATGAAGGTGGGGGCTACATAACATCTAAAACCAGTATGTTAAAAAGCCACAGCTTGCTTACAGGACACATTCCTTCTGGAATATGAAGCAAATGAAAACCAGCCTTTTCTGGATGTATATTAGTAACTTTCCAAGGGCAGTCCTTTATCTCCCTGCTTTTTCCTCCTTTGATGAGCAATTGATGTCGAACAGCATTAAAACAGTAGTTTTATGAAGTGGAGGATCAAGCAGCAGTTTTTAGCTGTATCTTTATTCTCTATTGTTTTTTTCTGACATTTGGGAATCCGATCAAAGCACTGGATTTTTTTTTTTTTTTTTTTTTTCTCCCCTTAAGGCAACTGTGTAGACTGCACACGCTTATCTACCACTCAGGAAATCACCTTTGAAGGCCTTACCTGGACCTGGGGTTAAGAAAGCCTGGTTTGAGAAGCCCCAGAGAGAATAGGAGTCTTGCTGTCTGCCTGCCTTTGCTTTTACTCCAGGGCCCTAAGCTGGTTCTTGAGTGTGCTTGGACTCCAAAAACCAATTCCATCTAGTGTGGTGAAATGGCTTGGCAAAGGCGTGACTCACTGTCTCTCAACATTGGCTTCCCTCTTCCCTTTCTCACAGGTGCATAGATGTACAAAATATAGAATTGTACATGTCATGAGAATAAAATATGAAGGCCCCCTTTGCTAAGTAATAGTATGTGGTGTGTGCTAAGAATTTAGAAAGAGCCCTGCTGTTCACCTGGATCATGAAATTCTAGAATTGGACCTCCACCTGGTTTTGCTCCAGCACTTAACTGCCACAGACATGTAAGACAGCCTCTTCCAGGCTATTTCCTGCTGATGGGGGCAGTATAATTGCTCACTTCCTTTGTGGTGTCTTCAACAATGCCAATGAATGTCACTAAGAAGGAAACAAAAGGATTGCCCAGTGGTGAAAAATGCCTCTGGTGCCGAAGTATCAGTCTGCCTCTTCGCTCTTGTGCAATATCTTTAGAGACAGGTCCTGCTGTCTCCATTTAGGGGCTTGGAAGTTTGTTTACTTGTGCCCAAGAGTGGAGAAAATAACCTGTGCTGTTGTACAACTCTAGCTTCATTGTTCCTCCCAGTTGTTCCATCTGAGATATAAACACCATTTTTCTTGACCAATGTTCATTCCAAGAAGCCAGTCTTTGTGCTTAATTGGTATTTGTTTCTGGAAACAGCTTGCTTTATGTTTATTTCAAAGTTGTCAGAAACTCAGATATCTCCAAAGATGGCCACTGACCGTTGCTCCCATCCCCGTGTGTGTGTTGCTCCTTCCTATCAGTGGTCTACTTTTTCCTCTTATTGCATGTAGGCTGCATTTGTGTCTTATTTCGACTGGCTGACAAAATGATATGGAAGTGTTTCTGGTAGCTTCCACCTTTGCTGTTGGAAATGTGCTCACATGGCTTCCAAACCAGAAGCTTGCACTTAACTACCAGGGAAAGGGGAGACCTTGTAAGAAAGGCCACGTGTAGGACAACAGAGGTGCTTTAGCTGGTAACTCCACAAACCTGCATGTGGGTTTCTTGAAAGTTTCAATTCCAGACAAACTTTGCAGCTTTGTGAGTGGTCCGTGCTGTCACCACAGGAAACTAACAAAACATCTAGCTTAAATCCGCTAACCCAGAGAAATATTCTAAGCCATGTTTTGAAATGGTTTGACACAGCAAAAGATAAGTGAGCCAAGGACTTCTGAGGGCTGGGGGCATATCTTAGTTGTAAAAGCACTTGCCTAGCATGTGTAAGGCCTTGGGTTCCATCCCCAGTACTGGGGGGAAAGAAAAAACAGGATTTCTGAAACTAGCTTTTTGGCTAGAATTCATTGTGATCCTGTAGCTTCTGCTAACTGCCTTCCTGTGATTGGAAGGTACACAGGGAAAGACCCCCACTTTGGGCAATTCCTGTGTGAGTGGCACCCTCAGTCAGTTCAGCGCCATGTGGTCATTCAGCACATCTCAGCTGTCAGGCAAATTGTTTCTGAGGTCTCTGGCTGGCTTTAGAATTCTCAGCCACTTCCTTACAAGTGGATTCATATACTCTTACTGCCGACACATGGCCCGTCACTTCCCTGTTTAAGAACTCACGTGACCTCCCATGCTCTTTGGATTAAGTTCATGTTTATCCTGGCTTTCAAGTCTTTCCATGACCTGACTCAGCCCACATAGCCTTCATCATTCCCTTCCACGTAGCCTCGACTTGCAGTTTGGAGTAGTCCATTATCCCCTTCTCTTTGTTTACTGGGAGAGCCTCTGCTTCAACGTTCCCCAAATGTGTTCCATTAAATACAAAAGTATGAACAAAAAGAGTGCTGTGGTCAAATAAATTTGGAAAACACTGAGGTAAATACCAGTATATGTCTTGACTTCTGGGCTTTTCAAAACCCAGCAAGCTAATTAATGCATGCTGGGGTTTTCCAAAGAGGAGGGAGAATGTAACATTTCTGAAAATGATTTGATCTGGAAGGAGGCCCTTGAGATACTGGTATGCTGGGGTCAGACTTATTTGGAATTTTTTTCCCCTACCCAGTTGAGGCCCCACTGATAATTTCACCTGAGGCTTGTACATATTGGGGTTGAGCATGTGGAGTGAAGCCACCTTGGCCCAGGTCCTGGCTCTGCCATTTGGTGTGTAACTTCAAGCCAAGTGGCTTATACTCATTTGCAGACCAGGATGGTGGTTGCAAAGGTGAATTGTCTTGTAAAGTGACAGACATATTTATTCAGTCCCCAAGTATTCATGAGTGCCATCAGGCCCTGGGACAAGTGACTTGCAATCTCCTGGATGAGGCAGATAATTTCCAACTGTGGTCAGTGTAACAGGAAAAGGACAAGGTATTGTGAAAACGTAACAGAAGAGAATTGGTTGAACTTGGGAACTAAGAAGCCCTGTCTTAAAAAGGGCCTTTATCCTAGAACCTGAAAGATGAATTATCTAGGGGAGGAGTAGAGGCACTGGGGCAGTGTCCAGATGGGGCAGCCTTTCCCCAGACCCCAGTGCAGGAAGCATTTGGTGTGTGAGAACCGGGTAGTAAGTTTGACAATTGAGAGGAGAGAACGGAGAGCACAGGACCTTGGAGGCATTGACAATGTGCTTATCCCAGGACAGCACCGATCTGGTCAATGAGGGATGGGCACAATCCATTTTCCTTTTTTAAAAGGTGATGGGGAAGTGGATGGCTGTAAGATGGAAAGCAGAGACCTGTGGGGAGGCCATTCCCTTCCAACAGGGCTAAAGGTGGTTTATGTTAATGGAGATAGTGAAGATGGCCAGCAGTGGAGGAATTTGACATCCTCAACAGCTAGAGGACGCATCAAAGGTGAGGAGTGGGTACTCCCAGCTTTCTAGGGCAGCTGGGTATACCGTCATGGAGAGATGCAGATCGGAGGTTAAGGGTTGGGACATGCAGAGTTCAGGAACTTCTGACTGATTACCAAGCAGTGGCTACTATTATTTGCTTCAGTTACTTGCAGTAAGTTTGGCTCCCTCGAGACAGACTCCTTGTGGACAGGAAACATGAGCCCTTCAGACCACTCCCCAAGGACCACTTATGGATCAAGCACTATTGTTGAGCTGAGGGTACAAAGACAATTACGGTGAGGTCCCTGACCTTGAAGTAAGCTGTTAATTAGAGCAACACATTTTTCTATTGAGTGCTGAATGGAAGAAAGTGTGTAAGGTGCTTTGGGAATGCTAGCAGGCAATGAATGTGTGGTTCCCAAAGGGGGAACCTTTACAGATAAATCGACCTGTGAATAAGAACTCACAAAATGGAAAGAGAATGGAACTGGAGCTTGAGGGAGCATAGTAGGTTTGAAAGAGGTGATTGGAAAGAAGGATGTGGGCTTTCCAGAGTGAGTGCATCTTGGCCCTCACGAGGAGGACCTTAGGTCATCAGGGCACATTCCAAACTCACTTCTTTCACATTCCCAGTCCTATCTCAGGTCCCAGGGAAGTGCTAGTGTATAGAGGAAACTCACGAAATGTTTGGCAGGTCTAGTTTTTCCTAAACCTCCCAAACTTCGAACACAAGGGTAAAGTCTTAAACCCTTTTGCTGGTCCTTGAGTTGGGTTACTGCAGCAGCCCACCCCTTGGGACCAAGCATCGGATAGGGTACTGGGGTGCTGGGAAGCGCCTTGACAGGAGTTCAGTGTCAGTCTCCTAGGACACCTGCACTGCCCCTTGCTCCCATATTCATCACTGGACATGAGGTAAGGTATAAGATATGGATTCAGGGTTTATGATGAGCAGGCAGTCTTAGGACAGTTGCTCACTACAGGTCAGGTGGAAGGAGCCACAGGTTGTGCTGGCACCATTCGGCCTCAGCAGTCTCTGCTGTCACTTCCTGGCAACTAGATGAAGGTCCTGCCCTCCATATGCCTGCTTTCCCCTCTTAAATATAGCTTACTCCCCTCCCCATTCCCTGACAAGAATCAAATGACCAGAAAAACTTTTTTTTTTTTTTGAAAAAGTGACAGAGAAGCTTAATGTCTGTGGCCTGGTGAATGAATGGACTTCCTTCACAGCTGAACCTGCCCACATAACTCCCGACTCACTCCTGATTCAGAACCTCTTATTGCTTAGGTTTCCCCTGGGGTTTCCTTCTGGCTAACAGGCTTCTTTCTAGGCATTTTGGATTCCTCTCCTCTGTGTCCCACCAGCCTACTAGGTCAAGGACAGGGGTCTCCCCATTACACTGGGGGCCTCCTGAGGCTGGAAGCTGCTCTTCCCAAGGCTCAGGAATGGGATCACTGTCCTAAAAGCAAAGGGGCCACCTTATATGAAGAATTGATGAGTGACCTGCAACCCAGTTCTCCAAATCAGGAGGTGTGTGGGTTTGAACCCTTGTGGTCATGGCTGTTGGTGGAAGAGGATGTTTTCTTTCAGAGGGACTTTAGAGAAGCCTTAAGGGGAAAAGTCTTCTTTGCCCTCAATCCCTCCCACTCCAAATACCTGCTGCATTTCCCACCCTGTGTTCTCTCCCCTGTTTCTGTGTGCAGGTCCTTGTGACCTGTGCCCTACGCCTGAGAACAGGACCTGGGCTGGGTAGCCTTTCTTTGCAATTCTGGTGGGGCCTGCGGACATCATGCCCTCTACCCCCACCACACACACCACTGGGGAGGCCATTCAGTGGTAATTCATTTATTGAGTCCCTTCTATGTACTGTGGCTGGCCCTGGTGATGCACAACCTGCAGGGGAGGGCAGGACCACTCCTGATCACTAGGGTGACCACAGTGCATCTGTACCATCACAGCTTGTTGCTGGGAGTCCTCGAAGAAGCCCAATGAGTTCAGTGCGGAGCTGGTGTGGATTGCCAGCATGGAGGACAGGAGACCCGAGGAGAGAGCTGGTCAGCAGTGACATCCAGGGAAGAGGGTTGGCGTCCTCTGGGGGCTCACTCTGAACCTGGGTCCTCATCCTCTGTGCCTGGGGAGAGTTCTGTACATAGATGGTGGTTAGGGGAGCTCTTATGTCTCCCACCCTGAGAGGCCTTCCCTAGTCACTGCTCAGGGCCCTCCATTTCCCTCTCATTTCTTTCTATAGCTATCTAGGGCTCCAGAATTACAGGCTCAGCTGTCATGTCTTCCATTATTCAATCATAAGTGCCTCCAGAACAGGATGGAGCCAATCCTTAGTTATCCTCTCTAAAGAAGAGGAAGTGGCATTCAAAAAAGTCCCAAAGGCCTGCCTGGGGACATGGGAGGTACCATGTATCAGGAAACTGGAGCACAGCTTTCAGTCTCAGCTCTGTTATTAGCTTACTTGTGACTTGGAACAAATTGTGTTCCATCTCCAAAAAACAACAGCATGCATGAGTGGCATTTGTACTATTTGGTGTTGGGGTGACTTCCAGGGTCCTTTGAATGGAATGGCTCAAACATGTCGAGAAAATCTCAGGGGAAAATAGAGATCTTTCCCAATTTTATTCCCAAGAGCCAATGTCAGAATAAGCAGATGCTCTATTTGGGGAGTAAGGGAGAGACTCCGAGGTCTGCAGCTCAGGGGAAGAGGTTAGGGACTAGAGTATCTTTGGTCACCCATTGACCTTCCTCTTGTGTGGGCTCTCTGGATCTGTGACTTTTCCCCGCTTGATTCACTTACCTACTTCCATGTCTGGCACCTGCCAGAGGAGTTAGCTGATAACTGTTTAGGATAGTACCCATCTCAGGGTGATGTGCACTCAATTACATTTGATGAAGGCAGTGAATCTCTTAAGACCAGACACCACCCTCTAAATTGGAAGGACCAGGACTTTATGGGCAGTGAGGGAATAAGGGGATGTTTCAGGATGGAGAACTACACATCATTCTGTATGGGTTCAGCTGGCCCTGGGGGCAGAGCAGAGTGTGCTGGGGCATGTTGGGGTGGGGAGGGTGCAGTTTCAGGGCAATGGCTAATTCTGGATCATCAGGGGTGACCTCCCTGCACACCTCTCCCAAGGGGCCACTGCTGGTGGCTGGTAGAAGCCTGTTCTGTTTGATTGGCAGCAAAAGGCATGGCCACTTTCCCATAATGTCCTTGTGGCCCACCAGAGGCTCTCACTTACCTTCTGTGGATGATCCTCTCCTGCCCAGGAGGGCCTGGACCGTTTGTCCCAGCTGATACCCTGGTGATGGAGAAAGATGAGGTAGGGAAGAGAGAGGCAACAGAGGACAGTTGCCTTGGATACCAGTGAAGGGCAGGACCACAACCAAAGCTGGGGCCATGGAAATGGAGTCACTTCTCAATCATCTTGGAGTCATTCTTTCATGTCTTCCTTGATTTCTTCTTGTTCTTCCATTCTCCCATCTGTTCTTTCTAGCACCTAGTGGGTTCTAGAAACTAGACTGGTATCTGGGATACAGGAGGATGGCAGGCCTGGAGCCTATGCACTGGAGAATTCCGGGCAGGGAACACCAGCTGTGTGACCTGGCAGGACAGCACAGGGCAATGTGCCAAAGAAAGTCTAGTGCCCAGCCTGCGGAGACTGCACTGACTGGGCAGGGCAGGTGGTCAGGGAGGACAGCAGCCAGGAATGGCCAGAGTCAAGTCAGCGAGGCCCCAAAAGTATGTGGGGATTGAGCTTGATCCCGAGAGGGGTCATGGATATAGGCTGGTTTGCTTTCTTTTGATTTTGTTTTTCCCTTTCAGCTGGAAGGTTTTAGCAGGGTAATGGCTAATCAGATTTGTACTTTTAAGATCCTCCAGTATGCAGGGGATTGAAGCTTTGAGCACTTCTGATCTTTGATTCACTTTTCCAACTCCAGACTTTAGATCCAAAGTAATTTTTGAAACTTTGGCAGAACCAGACACACCCCTGTTTCCTCCTAGCTCTGAAAGCACTCCTGAGGCATGCATGGATCACCCTCTAAGGAAACGACCAGAAAGCCCAGCTCTTGGCTAAAACACACTGGCCCCACCCCCTGCACTGCAATGCCAGCCTTGCATTTCTGATTTACTAGTGTATGGGACAACCTGCCCGCCCCCAGACAGCATGCTGAGGGAAGGCCTGGGCAACACTTACCTGCTCTCCCTGGCTGGACGGGAGGTATTCCTGGGGGAAGGAGAAAGAAGGGCTGAAGACTGTGCTGCCCCTTTAAGGACTTGGTGAGGTTGTGGGGTCTTCATTGGAGCTACAGTCACTCCTCTGGTGTCCTCATGTGACAGCAGGAGTGTGCTGGGCAGGAGGCAGTGAGGAGTAATGGGACACATACTTTGGCCTCATTAGTGCTGGGCACCAGCTGGGTGGGCATCTTTGGGAAAAGGACTTCCCCCACTGGATCCTGAGTCACCACTGGTGATAGGAGATTGAATAGTGCAAGCATCGTCATGCTCAGGAAATCTTTCTTTTCTGTCCCCTGCTTCTCATGGGCTGTTGGAAATGGCCCATTCCCAAACTTTGAAATGGCCCATTCCCAAACTCATTTTGTAGAGGAGGAAACCAAGGCCAAAACTGGTCACTAGTTGGTTTTCTCTATTTTTATATGCATACTTTTTTTTTTATTATTACAAATGTAGTCCTTGAATACTCACCCACTATTTTAAAATTGAAGCCATGTAAAGATTTGTACAGTAAAAAGTAAAGTTCCTCTTCATTCTCTCTCCCTCATCTCCACTTCCTGCCCTAGGTATAACCACTATTTCCAGTTTGATGTTTTTTCTTCTAGAAAAAGTTCTTCTAGAACTTTTCCTATGAGTTTGCATATGTGTACTTATATAATTTTTCAAACAAGTAGGCTTCTATCGTGTACATTTTTTCTGTAACTTCTTCCTTTTAACCATATATTTATATATCTTAGCACTCTTTCCATATCTGTCCACAGATCTGCCTTTTTTTTTTTTTTTTTTTTTTTTTTTTGGTACTGGGGATTAAACCCAGGGGCTACTGAGTCACATCACCAACCCTTTTTATATTTTTAAAGTTAGAGACAGGGTCTCACTAAATTGCTTAGGACCTCACTAAGTTGCTGAGGCTGACTTTGAACTTGCAATCCTCCTGCCTCAGCCTTGCAAGCCACTGGAATTACAAATGTGGACCATTGTGCCCAGCAGCCTCATCTTTTTAAATGTCTTTGAGGTTATGTATGTGCCTAGTATATTTCAGTCTTTCCCCCATGGTGGTCTGTATGTTATTTCTAAATTCATCCTATTATAAGAGAGTTAACAATTAATACTTTGATCAGTGGCATGCACATTTCTGACTTTGATGGATATGAACAGTGAATAAAAGTGCGTTTTCTCACACCCTCACCAACACTGAGCATGACCACTTAAGAAAATAGAATGCGGATGACAAGCAAAGAGAAAAAAGCTTTACTCCTGACTGGTTTCTCCTTTGCCCCCAGGTAGGACTCCCATGGTGACAGTGCCCTTGGGGAACAGAGGTTCATTTTAGTAATTCTGTTTGAACCAAAGAAACGACAGAAAGCTCGACTCATGGCTTTGCTCATGTATTGACTTTGGCCTCTAGCTTTACTGCCTCTAACCAAAGTCACCAGGGAATGGAAGGCAGGGGCACCAGACAGAGTGCAAAGCATTTTTCCCACCATTAAGGTGGCTGTACTCCCCATATGCCTTGACATTCTCTGTTTACACCTGTTGTTCATTGTCGTTATTAACACTCCCCAAGGATGATAATTTATGTGGATGGCCTACCCCACCTCATCTCAGGAGTGACCTTTTTTGGACTGGAGTAAGTGACCTAGGCTCCAGGACTTTAACCTAGGACCCCTGCTCGGTTTTCAAGGCCTACTTACAACCATGCTTTGGTGGGCTCCTGCCTGTGTTCGTCACTCACCTTCCACCTGCTTCCCCATCAGCCCAAAGAACTGGTTCGCCTTGCTCCTCTTCCCCTCCTGCAGCTGGAGCTGAATGCTGGGGACAACGTCCTCCTGAAGAAGCAGAGAGTTAGCAGTAGGGTGTGTGTGGGGTGCTGTTGAGACAGGGAGGGAATCAGTGGTAACAATCTCAATAACAGCAGCTCAGTCACAGGACACTTGCTCTGTGCTGGCACTGAGCTCATTTGCGTTTTTACATCATATGGTGTGTTATAATATTTGCCAGTTAACATGTTACCTACTATGTTCTTGACACTGTTCTGAGCGCTTTAATATAGCAACTCATTTAATCCTCACCCAAATCCTATGAAAAGAGTACTCAATACTTCTACTGTCACCATTTTCCAAATGAAAACAGAGGTACAGAGAAATTAAGTAGTCCAAGGTTGCCCAGCTAGAAGTGAGAGATGAACCCAGGCCATCTAAGATGTAAGGTGATTAAGTGACTTGTCCAAGGTCATACAAGTGGTTGAACCAGAATTCAAAAGTCTGACTCCCAGGGTTCTGCTCTGGGAAATGTCTCCAACACAGGCAAGGAGGGGACCACCAGTAAAGGAGGCAGGGTGGGACTGCTTCTACTCTTAACTCTGGCTATCTTCCTTGCCCTGGGCACTTCCCCTACTGTCCCAGATTTACCTACCCTGGGGTCCCAGGAGCATGTGATCTGGGGTGGAGGCTGTTACCCTGGGCAAAGTCGTTTTAATCCTTGAACTGACAGGATAAATATGGGTTTAAATTCTCAGTCCTTCATTACCTCCGTGACCTTGGCTAAAGTCCTCTCTCTCTCCCATGTTAGCCTGAGCCCCAGAAGTGGGGGGTCCTTTCTACAATCAAGAATAGGGTCCTTCTGGGATAGGGAAAGAGATGAGATCTCCTTTTGCGGGAAGGCTGAAGATAGGTAGACAGGGCCCTAGAGTAACGCAGGTACCTGCTCAGAGACTGGGAGCTGGGGTTGGATCAGGGACTCTTCTACCCTTTTTTCCACAAGGGCAGTGCTGGAGTCCCCACCCCTGCAGGACCAACAAGGACCTATCTGGGGGTAATGGAAACCGACATGCCTTTCACAGTCTTTCTTGTCCCAACTTTTGGGATCAAGAGTGGATTGTTTTCTAAACCATGGACTAATTCAGTCACTTCCCATCTGTCTCCTCCCTGGGACGTCAGTGGCTGGAGCAGCTGTCTCAGGCTGGAGTCGCCCTGCCTGGCCAGAAACCAGAGAAGTCTCTTTGGAGATTTGGACCCATTTCTGAAAAGCTCATGAAAACCACTTTGCCTTGGTAAAAGGCAGCCTTCAAATGCAAGTTGGAGAGAATGGCCCTTTATAGACTAAAGAGGACTGACCCTTTTTCCTACCCACTGTGTTTTGCTGGGGGCAAGGAGCAAAGGAGGGACATTAGAAGCATCCATTCCTTTTCACTCAGGAAGGTCTCTTCCCTCACTCCAATCCCCAACTCCAGAGATGACTGCTCCTGAACGAGGGAGCCAGCAGATCCTTGGGAAGTTGTCTCCAAGCACCAGTCAGTTCGTTTGTAGTAATGCTCAGCAACCCACAGTGTTTGGAAGTTTTTCCAGCCTCCTAACCTGAATCCCAAGGCCTGCATCTTGGGAGGCAGAGGAAAGTAGGAGGAGACTAAGGACAGGAACAGCTGCAGGATGAGTTGCAGATGGGCCGAAAGCCCACAGAACTTGCTGGAGTTTCTGACAACCGTCCCCGTATGGCTGCATCCAGGGTGCCCCATCACACACCTGGGCTCCTCCTATGGCCAGGTACCCCAACATTTGGCATGGATTCCATAAAGCAGTCACAGTTCAAGGAAGAGCTGGGGTATCACCCCTACTCCCCACTTTGCAGGCAAAGAAACAGGTCTAGAGAGAAGCAGGAGCCAGTGGAGAAGCTGACTTGAACCCAGGTCTCTTAGGCCTGCTGCCTTCTTACTACCCCACTTCCATGTTCAAACCAGAAAGGAGATGATCACTATGGTTGCCCAAGTCATGGCTCTTCTGCTGGCTCCACTTCTAGAACCACAAGCCAAGGCCAGTCCCAGCATTCTTACAATCCCAGGGCCATGAGCAGAAAGGCTCAGCCTTGTCCTCCTGCAAGCTTTCCCCAAGTGCTAGTTGGTTTTATATTTTTGGTACTGGGAATTGAACCCCAGGGGTGCTCTACAATTGAGTCACATCCCCAGTCCTTTGTATTTTTTATTTTGAGATAAGGGCTTGCTAAGTTGTTTAGGGCCTCACCAAGTTGCCCTCGCTGAGGCTGGCCTTGAACTTGTGATCCTCCTGCCTCAGCTTCCTGCCTCGCTGGGATGACAGGTGTGCCCCACCACACCCAGCTTGAGCATTAGTCTCTTATTTACCTGTTTGTTCTCCCCTGGTTGGATTGGGAGCTCAAAGGTCAGGATCTTTGTCTCCTGAATTAGATTTAATCAGATTTGATCAGATTTGGGTTGAGATTGGGGTGGTAGCAATGCTGGGTCTCCAATTTTTAGATTTCTCTCCAGTGACAATACTCAGGGGAGTTCAGCAGACAAGACTACTAACATATCAGTACTTATCAAGAAGTAAAAATGTTTCTATACACAAGACAAAATAGTGGCTTTGCCCCAAGTTGATCCCCTAGAAAGGAAATTCTGGAAAATTTCTGATACACAAAATCAGATCTTGGACAAGTTGTGCAGTTGTGCTTTTAAAGCTATGTAACTGGACAGACTACTTGACCTCTCCGTCTCAGCTTGCTTATCTGTGAAATAGGGATGGTAATGGTACTTTCCCCATGAGATCAAAATATGGATTAAAAGTGTTTAATGTTTATAACACACTTAGTACCAGGAGCACAATGTGTTAAATAAGTGTTCACACACACACACACACACACATGCTGCTGCTGCTGCTCTCATGCATGAGCCGTGACCTCTCTGGTCATGGCCTTGAACCCAGCCACATAGAGGAGTCAGTTGACCTGCCTTGCCTTGCAGAGTACAGTGTAGAGCTGTGGAAGGCATCTTCTTCCTCCCCTCCACCATGGGTCACCGCATGCCCTGCACAGAGTCTCTCCCCAAAGTTACCTCTAAGATCAGGGTCACCCAGGGCCTTGCTTCAGCACTGAGTGCCAGTTCCTCTCCACTGTCCCCTGTTGTGGTGGACACAGACGGCCCTACCAGGAGAAGCAGGGTGAGGCAGGGCAGCATGGTGAGCATGCTCGGACTGAGGACCCTCTGGGAGCCCCTCTCAGCCTGAAGACACCGCCTCCAGCAGCTCCTGGCTGCCTTTGGCTGCTTGAGTGTATGTGAGGGAAGCTGCCGCCCTCTGGTCCTTCCAGTTATTCTGCTTCCTTCCTTTAGCTTATCTGACCCCTGAGACACCTCCTGTGACACCCCTGGTCTGGGAAGGCCAATGATAGGCTGAGCTGCTCCGGAGGAGGGATCAGACCACCCCCGGCTGTGCCCCCAATGTTTGATCCCAGGGCTTAACACTCTGATGCAACACCAGCCTCACCTCTAGCCACCTCCCTCCGGTGGCAGTGCACAATGGCACAGTGTGTGGGGTGTGGGGCTTCCGCTCCCAGGATGGCAACCCAGGGGACCACCTGCTGGAAATAGGAAGAGGCGGGCAGGTGGACCCTAGGGCTCCTCCCTCTTTGGTGCTCCGCTCCCCTGTACAGAGAGGCCTCTTCCCAGAACTCAGCCAGCACCCCACCATCTAGCTCCCCTTCCTGTCTCTGAGCCCCTCTCCCTCACTCCCCATCATTAGTTCCTGTGTGGACTTAAAAACTTGCGTCTTGCCTGGAAGAAATAAGTGTTTAAAGGAGGGAGGCTCCTCACAAATTAGGCTCCTTACAAGTGGGAACTTGGTTTTGCCTGGAAAATGGCCCGCTACTCAAGTGTCATTAACCCTAAGCCACCTTGCTACTCTTGTCAAAATTCTTTCTCTATATCCTTATCTTCACCCATCTCTCCTGCTTCCAACCTTCCAATGTCTCCCAGTCACCCTTGCACAAAATTCAACCTCCCTGTTCATTTCCTCCCTTTCACCCAGGTATGCATTCATCCATCGGTCTGCCCATCCATCAATCTAGAAAGAGGGCTCTGTTCAGAGACCTGAATTCCAATTCTAGACTCACCTCTGAATGGTTGTGTGACCTTAGAACCCTCATGTAAAACAGGATTAATAATAGCACTCTTTCCAAAATTTGATGAAATGAGATAATGCATGTGGAACACTAAGCACAGTGCTTAATGGTAAATATTTAATGCATGTTAACTATTATTATTGTTACTATTATTGACACTGGGTCACGGAAGAAGACTAAGACACTGTCCCTGTCCTGCAGTATTGCAAACTCCAGGCGAGGAGACTTCTAGTGTCTAGAACAGAAGCTAAGTTCTATTTGGCATGTGCCAGCCCCTCTTGCCTTGCCCTGCCCTGACACACCAACCCACCACCTGCTCCAAGGACAGGACGAGACCACCCACCCTCATGGTCTAGCCTGTCATTGCCTCTGCCTGGATGTCCCTTTCCACCTGAAAACTCCCACTCATCCTTAAAGTTTGGTCCCACTTACTATGCACCCCCTTTTTAGGGTTTTTCTGTCTCGACTCCTGTCTCCAGCAAGAATTCATTGGCCTCTTTTCTAATATGTCTCTTATGGTTCTCCATAGACTGCTGTGAGAGGCTGTCCAGGTTGTGTACTGCACAAGGGTGGCTCCTGAGGGGGAAAGTGGAACTCAGCCCTTGCTTTGATCACTGAGCAATAGAACCTGGACTGAGGCTGCACATCCCTGGAAGAAGGGATTTGGCTCCATTCTCCCAAATGGGCCAGTGGGGCACAGGGAAGCTCTGCTAGTTGGCCATGTGGTAGTTGATTGTACTATGAGCTCTTTGAGAAGGGGGCTATGGAAGACTGTCCTTGGCATGCAGTTGGTCCATAATAACTGTGCAGTCACTCTGAGTCCAGGTCAACCAAGGCAGAGCTAAGTACCGGCTAGCATGGAGTATTTGGAGGGGGACTCCCCTTTTCCAGGAATCTCTTTGATGGGTTCCAGCCAGGATGGTTTCAGAATCCCAGAATTTGCTAAAATTCTCTGGTTCAGCCTAATTCCCCAGAGCCTGTCCTGGCCTGTGGTCCCTCTCAGCACTCCAGAAAGGCATCCCACAGCTGTCACTGAAGTCTAAGGGCAGGATGCCTAATGCCTCATTCTCTCTTTTGGGTTTTCCACTGTTAGCAAGTTCTTCCTTACAAATGGAGTTTTGCTTTTTATTCTCTTCAATTTACCGAAATTAGGTAGGCTGGGCTTGCTCTAGGTTACACTGAGAATTGGTGGGGGACCAGCTTCCCCACCTTCCAGTCAGTCCCTTTCCCATCTTCCCTGGGGCCTGACGCCTGGCTGCAGGCATGCGCAGCATGGGCCTTCGGATGGGGACGGCCTTCCATCGGCAGAGGAAAAGGGGGTCACCTTATCCCCAAAGAGTAAGCCAGCCTCAGTTTCACCATCTGTAAATTGAAGCTGCCACTCAAAGGGCATGGTGTAAATTTCATGCATTCCTGCTAGAAAAGTGCTCAGCACAGCGCCTGGCACGCAGCACGTGTTCAATTAATTCTAACATTGTGACTATTAGACCTCCGGAGTCCTGGACCGTGATGCAGGTCTCCTGGCCCCGGTGCCAGCCCCGTCCCCGAGGGCGCAGGAGCCACCGCGCGTGGGGCAGGATGTGGTGGGCGCCCAGCCGGGACGAGGCAGGAGGCATCGGGCAGAGAGGAGCGGGCGGCGGAAAGCAGGGAGAGAAAACCCCAAAGGCCCGGAAGGCCGGGAGGCAGGCAGGGCACCGGCTGGAAACCGCGGCTATTTGCAGCATCGCCCTCGGGCTGCGGTCAGGTTGGGGCTAGCAGTCCTGGAGGCTGAGCCCGCCGCCCCGCCCGGTGCCCTCGGCCACCCGGGCACGGCCTAGGCTGCTGCGTCCCGCTTCGCCTCGTCCTCGTGGCCGGGGCGACAGCTGGGGCTGGGCGCCGCTGCCAGCGGGAGGGCGAGGATGATGGCGAGCAGGGCAGGACGCGGGATGGCGGGGTGGGTGTGACCCGCGGGTGGGCAGGGTGGGTCGAGGTGGGGCGCGACCTCGGGTGAGCCGGGCTGGGACAGGTTCGGCTTCGGTGCGACCCGGGAAGCGGCCGGGGGTGGCGCGGGGGGCGGTCTGGCCGCGGGGCGGGTGGCGGCCGCGCAGAGGCTCCCTGGGCGCCGGGTGGGCGCGCAGGATTGCTAAAGGCTGCGGTTTGGCTAGAACTGCAGAGCCCAGAAGAAAAAGGGCGCAGGAGGGAGGGACTGGAATAAAAAGGAAAAGAACGGCGGGAGAGAGGAGGAAACGGGAGCCGAGGGCGGGATGCGGGGGAGCCGCCAAGCGCCCGCTCCGGCCCGAGGAGGTGGGGTGATAGGCCCACTGTACAGGCAGCTTGGGGGGTCGAGAGCCGTGGGTCAGGCCCCCTCTGCTGCCTGGCAGAGGAGGGATTCGAACCGGGATCTGCCCGCCCCTCGCGTGCTTTTCACTTTGGGGAGCCCCAAAGAGGAATAGAGGGGAAGTGGAAGGGAGCTGCCTGCGGGGAAGGGGTCCCGGCTGCCTCGTGGAGGCCCCCAGGGGAGGGGAATCTGTCAGGGAACAATCTGGGTTCTGCCACCGGGGCGACGCCTCTGGGCGCTGCTTGCGCCTCTCCTGCGCTCTTCCAGCACCCCCAAGTGGAAGCTTCTGCCTCTCGTGCCTTCCTAGACTGCCAGGCGGTCCAAGAGCTGGGTCCTTTGCCTAGAGGGACAGGAGGTAAATGAGGAACTGGGGTGCCAGAGGCGGGCAGTGCAATCCTTTCATTAACAGGGAGGGTGGTGAGTCAAGGCACCCCCGAGATCAGGGCTGCGAGAATAGTCTGGATCCTGAGCTTGGACCCTTCCAGCTGTCATGGTTTGGCACTTTGGGGGAGCTCCTTGGGGTTACATTGGGACTCTCAGTCATTGGTTATGGATTTACTGAGCACCAGGCAAGATGAGAGTTGTCAGAGAACTGAGGTCACACATGACAGTTTTAACAGTGTGGAAAGTGCCATGCAGGTGCCTGGGATGGGGGGAAACGAGAATCCCCCTGACAACTTGAATTCCTTCCTGATGTACTACACTCACACACTGGTCCCAGACAGAACGCTGGGGGTTTAGAAGTGGGACTCTAAGCCCACAGCATAGATGGAGCAAACCCTGGTCCCCTAGGCCCAGAGGTTGTGTGGGCAGATTTCTTTGCCCACACTGGTGGCAAGCTTGCCTGGTTTGTTGGCATTTCTAGTGCCTCAGTTATGTCCCTAGGAAGGGCCTGAAGGTATCACCCAGTTTCAGAAAGAGATTGTCACTGCTAGCAGGTCAGAGTTCTGAGGTCCATTAGAACAGTCCCTGTCCCCACCTTAATGCCAGACCCTGCCCCTGCCATCAAAGGCACAGCTGGCCCAGGGGTGCAGGGACCTGGGGGCTGCTCACCCTGGCTCCTTCCTTCTCTATCACCTTTCTCTAAAAGGCCCACCCACCCACTACTTTAGCAATCAGGCTCCATAGGGAAAAACAAACATGACCAGCCAGCGGATTACTTGTCCACATAAAGGTTTCAAGTCAAGAGAAGCAAAGTAGAGCAGAGTGGTGAAGAATATTCTGGGGCTCGGTTGTGGTTCAGCGGTAAAGCGCTCGCCTAACCTGCATGAGGCCCTGGGTTCGATCCTCAGCACCACATGGAAATAAAATAAAGGTATTGTGTCCACCTACAACTAAAACAAAATATTAAAGGAAAAGAGAATGTTCTGGATTGGGGGCTGGAGATTGTAGCTCTGTGATAGAGCACTTATCTAGTGCTCAGGAGGCCCAGAGTTCATTCCCCAGCACTGGGGGGATTGGAATTCTGGCCCCACCAATCACCATCCTCGACCTTGGGCAAGTTATTTAACCATTCTGAACTCCCTAAATGCCTTCACCTGATTCATAAAATGGGGGCAATAATATACAGAGCAGAGCAAGTGGGGGAGAGGGGACGGGGAGGGATGGGGGATGAGACAGACAAGGGTGAGTTATGTGTGTGTGTGAATATAGCAACACGAATTCCACTACCATGTATGCTTACGATGCACCAAAAATTAAATTTTTTTAAAAAAAGACATGACAGGGTAAGGGTGTATATTTAAGTTTTAATATTTATCGTCCATTTCATAGAGTTGTCAGATTGAAAATAATAAATGTAGAATATTTGAAAAGAAAACATAAAATCTTATTTTCCATATTCACTTAAAATGTCATCAGAAAAATACAAACATTTTTCAGTGGAAAAAAATCATCATATACAGGGCTCATGGCAAAGGGTTGTTGGGGTTCAATAAGATAATGCATAAAAGAAGTTCCTGCAGCATTTGGCACATTATAAGCACTTAATAAATGACATAATTATTACTGCTGTTAATAATATAATTAAATGATAACATCCGTCCACGTTCCATGGGAAAGCCCAGATTGAGGAAAGTCGTGTTAGGTATTCCCTGATATTTTCCCATCGAGACAAGTTTCCTAAGGACAGGAACTAGGTGTTTCCCATCAGATTAGGAGCTACCCGTGGCTGTAGCCAAGGTCTGAGGTGCCAGACCTTAGCAGTGCTTTAGAAGCCTTGGGCTGAGGCTGAGGGAGGCTGGTGCCGCTCCTTTTGGGGACTGGATCCCAGCCCTGCCCCTTGCCTCGAATGTGGCACTGAAGAAGTCTCCTTGGGGTGCTTGCTTCTCCCCGAGCCTGCATGTAACAATGGCACCTGAGTCTGACCCCATTAATGAATGCAGAGAAACTCATGATTAAAATCGGCCTTTCCTTCCTGGCTCTGGGTTAGTGAGTGCAGGAGAAAAGTGAAGGGCTAATTGAAGATATAATTATAATGCATCGTCTTTTGTCTACCGAGTGGAGCCTCCAGACCCCACTGTCTGCAGAACAGTTTGTTCCTCCCGTCGGGGAGGACTCTGGAGACCGCTGCTCGGAGACAGTGCCTGCGGGTGGGGAACCTGGCTGGTTGGCCGGGCTGGAGGGGCGCGTGGAGCTGCCCTTGCAGGTGATTCCGCTCCTCTGGCCACTGGGATACCTGAGCTGACCGAACTGCGGGGGGCAGCTGGGGAGGCTGAGGGGCTGCCCATGCCCTCCATTCCCCTCCCCAGAGGTGCCCAAGCTCCCCTGTGGTCTGGGTAGAACAGGGGTCAGTCTCGGGGGAGGGGGAACTCCAGCCCCCTTTTGGCCTGATTGTGAGCAGCAGAGCTGCGTAGAAGGCAAGTTAAAGATCCTGAGTGCCCTGGGCCAGTGCCATCCAGGAAGAGCCCAGGTCTGCAGCCAGGCCCCTCGGCTCTGCTGCTCCCGGCTGGGCTGGCTCCCTGTTCCTGCAGTGTGATCCTGCAGAGGAAAAGAGCAAAGTTGGAGGGCACACTTGATCTATGCCTAGCACCAGAGGTGACAATTAGGGAACTTCCCCTCAGGAACTGTGCCATCTTTCTTCCTTGGTACTCACTCTCCACTGGTCTCCAGACTCCTCACGTTTCTCTCCCTGATTTCTGTTTCTCCTGCTCTGAGTGATCCTGGGAAAGATCCTTTTCTCTGAGACTCGTCTGAAAATCAGACAAGTTTGTTGAATGGGAAGATCTGAGATTCTTAGTGCATAGACGGAGATGCCATTCGCAGGATGTGCACTTGTATCTGCACAGTGAGTGAGGATGGGGGTGGGGGATGAGAGGAATAGTCCGCGTTCTACCTGAATGGTGAAGTACACCATCACAGACAGGGCTGCCCTGTACAGTGGTGCAGGCTGAGTACTGCACAAGGATACCTTAGTGAGGCTGAAGGTGGAAGCTGAAATTCAGTCCCTGCTCACTGCACCAAACAAACCTCTTGGGCTTGGCTGCACCCCCTAGGCAGGGCTTTCTCCAGTTCTCACAGAGATGCCTATGGGCTAGCATAGGCCTGGATAAAGCCAAAGAGGAAGATGAAATATATACCTCAGAGCACACTCTGTCCCTAAGAAGGCATGGAAAGGCCTGTGCCAGGCATGGGAACTTCAGATAAAAATGAGCTGTGACACAGCCCCGAAGAAGCTTAAATTGAGTCTGGGGAGAGAGGCAAGCGGCCGAGATGAAGCACTGTGGCATCATGGCTTCATCTGCAGTGACCATTGGAACACAGCGTGGGGCAGCATAAGTGGCATCTGGGGCTTGCGAAGAAGGAACTTTGCCGTTGGGGGTTTCTGGTCGACCCGGGCCCTCCACCTTCGGCAGTTAGAGCAGAACTGTGTGCTGTGCACGGTGGATGCACAGAGGCGGGAGTGTGGCTGGGAGGGTCAGGAAAAGTCTCAAGGAGATGTGGACCAGTGCACTCGGCGCAGCAGTGATGGGGGGTGGCCTGGCGGTGGGGATGGCACAGGGGCACAGAGGCTGGAGACAGGGCTGTGTCCGCAGGGAGGCTGCTGGGCTCTGCGCCGGGAAGATGGCGAGGCTTCAGGTGCCCTCTGGGGACCGTGGGGTACCCAGCAGGCGTCGGGTCTCCAAGGACAGGGGACTTTGGTGGGATTTGTCTTCTCCTTCGATTCTCTTGAGCCCTCTTCTTCCTCAAGTGGCACTGAGGAGGAGGGTGAACGCGAGAGGGGCTGGAGACAGGGAGTCTTTTCGGAGGTCGTTGTAACCTTCCAGGGGAGGCCAAAGCTGAGACTGGGGCGGAGAGGGCTGGGTTCCAGGACAGCAGAGGGAGTCCCAGGTGTGAGGCCTGGCAAAGGAGAGTCGAGGCCCCGGGATGCCAAAGAGGAAGGCTCTGGGGCAAGGAACTGAGCATGGCTTTGGATAATTTGATGGTTTGAGATGCTCGTGACTGTCCAAGGGAGAGGCCAGAAGGTGCACCGAGCTCGGGGGGCGAGGGCCTGGAGTTTACGGAGATCAGGGTGCAAGGCTGGTGAATTCTGGGGAGACCAAAGGAAATTGAGACTAAATGGGCTGAAGCTGGAGACCTGGGCAGGCTATGGGTAAGGGGGTGGGCTAAGGGAGTCTAGGAGACAGCAGAAAGAGGGGTGCAGGAGAAGAGCAGAGGGGTGCAGCAGGAGAGCAGTGAGGTGCAGGTATCAGGGAGAGGGATGTGGTGGAAGGTCCCTATATGTGAGAACAGACACATATATGGAAGTTTCTAGAAACAGAACTGGAAGGAAACTCCAGAGTGGTCGATTGGGGTTACTTCTGAGGTGAGCAGTAGGTCCAGGGAAACTTCCATCTTCTATTCCATATCCTGTATTATTTGAATATTTTACAATGAGAATATGTGCATGTGTTACTGCACAATTAAAACAAAAGAGATAGAAGTCAATGAAAGGTTGCTTAGCATGCACCCTGCATTCAGGATCTAGCACCACATACAGAGAAGAAAAACAAAAAGAAAAAAGGAGGAGGAGGAGGAGAAAGCTAGATGTTCATTAACAGGCGAACAGGTAAATCATTGTGACAGTGGATTATTACACGGTCGTGACAATGGATGAATCAGAGTACTTGCAATCAACATGGATAAAACTCACAAAATGTTGAGCAAAAAAAATGCAAGGAACAGGTGCTGGAGATGCATCTCGGTGGTAGAGCACTTGCCTAGCATGCTTGAAGCACTGGGTTCCATCTCAAAAATTCTAGTAGAATTTGAAAATATGAAAAGCATTCATCTGTATTTTAAATGGATACATACATATGTCACAAAAGTATAAGATATTCCTGGGAATAATTAATAAATTCAAAAGGGAGCTTACTTCTGGGGAAGGAAAGAGGAAGGGAAGGAGGAGGAGGGGCTTAGGAGGGGACACAGTTGTTTTCTGTTTTCTCTGTAACTATTCATTTATTTTATTTTATCTTTGCAATACTGGGGATTGGACTCAGGGGTGCTTTACCACTGAGCTACATCCCCAGCCCTTTTAATAAATGATCAATTTTATAAATAATAAATTTATTTATAAATAAATAATTTTGAGACAGACTCTAAGTTGCAGAGGCTGTCCTCCAATTTGGCATCCTCCTGCCTCAGCCTCCCGAGTTGCTGGGATTACAGCACCACTTCCGGCTTGTTATCCATACTTTTCCACGTGCCTTTCCCACTTTGAAAAAGACTGGAAGAGAACTCTGGGAAATCGTGGGGAGAGGGTTTTAAGAAGGAAGATAGGGCAGCAGTGTGGAATGAAGAAGAAGGGTTCCAAGGGAGGTAGGGGGTGGGCAGGCGCTGGGCCGCCCTGGAGTAGCGAGCGGTGCCATCAGGGGCCTAGGCCTCAGGCGGAGGTGTGCTTGTAGTTTTCCTCCCAGCTGGAGAGCCCTGAAATGCCACCATCAGCCAACCGCCCACTTGGGGCTTTCCCAGTGCTGCTGGGACTCACAGAGAAGCACCAAGTTGGAAGTTATTGACTGTGATGCAGACTTGTTGTCCTCTGCCATCTCCACCCTGTTGTCACTCTGCACCAGACTCCCTCCAGGGCATGACAGCGGGCCTCCCAGACGCTGCGGCTGGAGGTGTAGGTTGACCCCGAGGCAGGCAGATGACCATTCTGACTTTTGCAGGAGCCAGTGAGTCTCCAGAGCCCGGGGAACGGGTGGGCGAGGACAGTGTTGAGGCTTGAAGATTTGGGGAGGCCAAAGCCAAACTCCGGTGCCCAGGCATGGAGAGTGGGTGATGGCCAGGCTTGGCAGACAGCAGGTTGAAAGATGCAGTGCCAAGCTGGGGTGAGGGGCCGCTAGGGCAGAAGATCAGAGGAGCGGGTGGGGGCAGGGCGCTGTCGGGACTTGAATCAGAGGCCCCCAGGGTGGAGTGTGGGGGATCACTGAAGCCAGGGGGAGGCCGGCAGGAAGCGGCACTGCCAGAGAAGCAATGGGAAAGTGTCAGTGCCAGCTCAGGCCTGGGGCACGGGGGCAGGAGGAAGAAGTCCTGGCACCTGATTTCTCCCCAGGTCTCCTTTGTTGACCGGTGTTGGAACACACGCAGATGCATCTGCTCACATCTGTAAAACCCTTGAGTTGCTTTGCTCAGGGGGCCTGGGGGTCCTATTTTCCAGTCTCCTCTCGTACACATGGGGCAGTCGTGCCCCGAGGCGGGGGATTGAGTTGAGCAAGGACCACCGGTGCGCCTGGTGACAGGACCCACGCTCAACCCACCGAGACACCAGGTCTGTACCCACACCTGTCATTGGAGGGCTGGGGCTGGGGTGAGGCAGGCCCAGAGTGAAGGGCCCCAGTCTTGACCATCAGGAACCATGAGTCCCTTTGGGGAGGGAAGTGAGGCTCCACCACCCCACCCAAACCCAGGCAGAGGTGGAAGGTCAGGGGCACCACCGGGGGATGTCCCGGGGCAGAGCCTGTGAGCCGGGGCCTGGGGGACCCAGGGCCGCAGCCGCACTGGTAACACGCCACGTCATGGGAGGGTTTCCACTCCACCAAGTGGGGCTGCTCAGTGGAAAAACTGTAAAAGACAAAGATATATTACCAAGGAGAGATCATGGCTGTGTCTCAGGCTGACCTTGGTTGCTTATCCTGGGATCAGCCAGGGCCTCAGTCTCTGGTCAGCAAATAACCTGGAGGGCCCCGTCTGCGGGAGACAGGTGAGGACCTCCTTGTGACTTTCATCAGCCAGAGGGCTACTGGGCAAGGGCAGAAGTCACCCCGGTTGTGTCCCTGGAGAATGTCAGGCCTCCTCCGCATATCATCACAGAGCAGACCGAGGCCCACAGAGAATTCATGTAACGTCAACATTTCACTTATTTCCGAGATGAGTTTGGAGCCTTGCATGTGACTAAAGGAGCGTGTGACATTCTAAGAGGGCAGTGACCTGAGCCAGGATGCCCCAGAGGGCAGTGAATGGCTCTGGGATGTGTGCTCAGGGGAGCAGGCCTGGTTGGGTAGACTGCCCTGTTGTTCTCTGGTCAGGGGAGGGGCAGGCAGTGAACTTTGAACCCTCTCCGCCCTCTCTTTGGCCTGGGAGTGCCTGACCCTTTTGGAAAGGTGGGGTGTCCCGCAGCTCCCGGGGGCTGCAGGATGGGACCCATTTAGCTTCTGCAGTCATCTGACCCCCATGACTCAGGCCTGGCCCTGCCCGTGGAGGGCACGGGGCCAGTCTGAGCTCATCACCACTGCCTGGAGCAGGAGTGGTAAACAAGTTCACACTGTGCCTTCCACCCCTGCAAGGGAGCAGAGAGCAGGGCAAGGGGGGATCCCACAAACACTCCCCAGCCAGGGCCTCTGCACAGCACAGGTGCACGTCTTAGGTCTCCCTGGGGGCCGGCTGCGTGTGCTCTGGGCTCTTGCTTGCGGGTGACACGCGTAGAATATGCTCCATGCTGGAACCTGTAGCCAGTCTTTCCAGGGACTGAGCTCATGGGGATGGCCTGGGCTCATGGGAATGATTTGACCCCATCCCTGGTGTTGGGGGGTTGGCAATCTGAGGTCCCCGTGAAGCAACACCTGATTTTGCCTGCTACACCCCCGCCCTGTTCTTTGGGCCTTGAGGCTCACAGCCACATACTACAGGTCCCCTGTGGCCTCTGGGAGCCACTGAAACAGCACAGAGAAATGGCCCTGGTACATGGCTCTGGCCTGCCTGGCCCACAGTAACTTCTGAGGGCTCAGCCTTCTTTATTGTCCCTCCTGCTGAGGCCTCTGGACCTCCCTCCTCCCATGTCCTCGGGTCCTTCTCTCCTTGGGGCCTTTCTCTGTCTTCCTCCTTTCCTTTCACACCCTCTCCCCATCTCTTCCTCCTCCCACTCTCCCCAGGGAGCGGTCATTGCTATTTATAGCCACCAGATGGCGCCAGCGCACCATGTGTCCCCTCCTTGCTGGGGGCGCTCCCCCAACCACGCTCACCCCACGCCAATGAATCGTCCCATCACCTCAACACCCACACCTTGCCTGCGCCTCCGCAGGACTGTGCAGGAGGAGGAAAACAAGCAGCAGAGCAAGAGCCCCAGCTCCCTGGCCAGAGGCTCTGCGGTCCCCTCCAGGTGACACCTGCCAAGGGTGTCAGGGCACTCACTCCTCACAGCCCTGTGAGGTATGGTTATTGTCCCCACTTACATACAAAGGGAGCAAAACGAAGAGATGGAGTCCCTTGCTGAAGGTGGGACAGCAACTGTATAGAGGAGGGACTTCAAGGCCAGGATGGGCAGGTTCCAAACCCTGGGGGTTCCTGGGTAGGGGTGGGGGAGTCCTAAAGTCTCCAGAGCAGGTCACAGTCTGTCATGGCTCAGTCCCTGCCACCACATTTCTGTCTCTTGGGTCGTTTTCTTCCAACCTGGCTCAAGATGCTCCTTCGCCCAGGGACCTCAGACCCTTAGACCTTAAATCTTCCAGGAGCACACTTCTGCACAGGAACAGTTTCTCTTGTGCCCTTTGGTGTCCCTACCTTCCCTGATGCTAATGAGGCTGAAAAGTAGAGGAGGCAGCTCCTGCGCTCTGGGAACCCCGCTGACAGGGAAACAACCCTGCCCCAGGGCCAGCTGGATGGCAGGGACAGAGGTACAGCCTTCTGGGAGGGACCCCAGTTGGTGCCAGCTTGAGCTAGGGGGAGTATTGGAGGAGACAGGGGACTGGAGGGACGAGGGGAAGGTGGGCTGAGTGAGGGATGCACCTTCTGCGGTCCTCTCAAGCCAGGAGTTGCCCAATGACCCTCATGTGTGGGGGCAAAGGTGAGGGGGCTGTCACAGTCCTGTAGTTAGGGCAGGGCACTGTATGGGCCCTAACTTGGGCTAACTACCTACTGGCCCACCCCCACCACCTCTATCCTTGTCCCGCTGGGAGGCTGGCTGTGGGCTGGGGCCAGGGGAGCCAGGGTGGGGTCCCTTCCCCAGGGCCTGAGCAGGATCCTGAGCAGGCTGTGGCAGTGCCCAGGAGCCAGAGAGGAGCCGCCACCCCCCACCCCCTTGGGCCCCTCTGTAATTAGGGCTATTTTTAGGCCCCTCTTCCTTCCTATTTCAGGCCTCTGGACTGGGCCAGAGAGTGGGCTGTCCTGGGGCCGAGGGCTGGAGCCGCTAAACTGGGCCGCGGCGTGGGAGCTGCAGCCACAGGACAGACCACAGGCCGGGGCGGAGTCCTGGCGGGGGAGGGGAGCCAGGACGTGGCCAGGCCAGGCCCGGGCTGGGGGTGGGGGTGTGTCTTGGCTCATGGACCCCTCCCTGGGTCTCTGGCTGGTGTGCTCTACGCTGGCCATCCCTGTGTGTGTGCGTGTGCGTTGGTGGGGACAGACAGCCCCGCTGATGTGAACAGAGAACCTGGACCTGCATCTCTGTGTGTCTAAGATTGGGCAACCAGCAACTTTAGGACAGTGTCAGCCCCAGGAGAGATTCTCAGAATGGTCACAGCAATGACCAGCGTTTATTGAGCACTTACTGTGTGCCAGGTCCCGCCCGGACACTGCCTATATTTACTCACATTTATAACACTCTGAGGTCAGGGGTACTTTATCCCTTTTTTACAGTTTAGGAAAACTGAGGCTCAGAGGTACTTTGTTGTCACATGCCAAGCTTGGTGTCACATGACCTGCTCTGAGGGAGCACCCTGGTCCTTAGTGGGGTTTTGGAGGAAAGGGGTGCTGAGATGTGGTCTCCTTTGGTCTGTTTCTGGCCTCTGTCCTTGGGTCCGATGCTGCCAGGCATGACTCCCAGGCAGCTGTCTGCAGATGGCCTGCCTGTCCATCAAGTGATGGTCCATGGCTTGTCCTGCAGGCGGAAGGGTGGGTCTTGCCCAGCTGGTTCCAGTTAGGCACAAGAAAGCAGGCGAGGGGTATATTTAGCCCTGGTTTCTGGAGGAGCCAGAGGTCTTTCATCCTAGGAGGCGCCGGCCGCAGGGGGACTCTGCTTGCCAACGCTGGGCTCCTGGGCTGCAGGGCAGACAGGCTTCAGGCAGGGAGGAGAAGGGTCACATGTGATCCTGCCCATCCCTGGGGCTGGGCTGGGGGTTGGCAAATGTTGATACCAGTCAGGGCAACTGAGTCTTGACTGCAATAGTCAAAATACATCCCTGAAGCCCCAAGTTCCTGCAGGTGTCGGGGATAATGCCAACACCTGCTTCCTGTGCCCACCAGCCCAGGCCCAGCCTAGGCCTAGCACCTCCCTGACTTGGACTTATTCTTTGGTGCTTAGCCCTGGCCAGGGAGTCCAGGGTCCTGTCCTTAGGTGAGGTGGATTGGGGGCAGAGTTCAGGGACCAGGAAGGAAGTGGCCTTTTTATGCTTTCCAGGGAGACTGACAGATGTTTGGGCATTTATTTATGTTTGGAGAATGTTAGAGGGTGGGGAGGCAGGTAAATGCATGCAGGGGAAAAAGAAGCCACCAGGAGAGGCCACAACACGTGTGTGTGCATTGGGGTCTGTGAAAGGCCCCAGCGTTTGGTCTGCACCCTGCACTGTGGCCTCCTGGAGTCTGAACATGGCAGCGGGGAGCTGGGAAGCTGGGGCCTTGGGGGAGTGGGGGATTGTGTTGCTGGCTTCTGGTGCTGTGCGGGTGTGAGGTGACCCACAGGGACTGTGACTTTGCCCGCCGAGGGCAACTATGATGGCAGCGACTCCATCGTGGTGTTCCTGGGGGGCAGCCCGTGTGCAGAGCAGCAGAGGAGGGATGAGGGCTGTTTGAAACGGCCCACTGTGATCTTGTGGGGCTGTGTAATTACCCGCTGGATGCTGGCCTCTGCGTGTGAGGCTCAGTAAACACATGTATGGAGGCAGCTTGGGGCTCGGCCGTGCGCGTGTGATTCTGAGTGTGACGGTGCAGTGGATGCGTGGCCGCATCTTGGCCTACCAGTGCAAACCAGGCCTGCTCCCTGCTGAGGTTCATGCCCCGTTGCCCTTCCGGGGACCCCCCACCCCAAAGCCACAGGGCCCCTGGGCCTGGGGGAGGGAACCCTAGGAGTTGTAAGTGCCTGTCTCTCTCCTAATCCTTTCACCCCACTCCCTCGACCCGTCCCCACTGAAGGCAGGCTTCTACCTGCCCCGGGCGGAGGCAGGGGAGAGAAAGAGGAGCCGGCTGCCTGCCCGCCTGCCCGCCGCCCTCTGTCGTCTCTGCGTGCAGACAAAGAGCTCACCCTGGTCTCTGTGGGCGTCTGGGAGACGCTGGGGGGATTAGCTCCCCGCGCCGCCCTCTCCCCACCTCGTGCCAGCCCACCCGGCTGGCACCGACACCTGGAGCCCGGGGCGGTGCCCTCACCCCTCACCGCAGCCTCTCCAGCAGGGAGTGTGTGTGTGTGTGTCCCCTGCCCAGCACCCCGGGAGGCAGGGGTGCAGGCCCACGCCTTTGTGGCCCTGTGATGTCTGAGTCCATCCGTGTCCCCGTCTCCCGTGACTGTGACCGTAGCTCAGACCTCCCATTCTTTCCCTTGCATTCCTTGGGGAGACCATGATCCTGCCAGGAAGCTTTGAGCAGAGGGAGAAGGGAGTGGGTTCCCCCCTGAGGGCGAGGCTCTGCACCCCAGAGAGGCAAGGCTGTGTCCAGTTGGGTCTGGAGGGATGGAGTTCCATGAGGAGACTTGGCAATGACGTTGGGCCTGGGTGGTTCATTGGGTTTCTGGAGAGCTCCATGTGACTTCCAGCATCTGGAGGATGACGAGGATGGCTAGAGTGACTGCCCCTGACTTTGAGGCCATAAGTCTAGCACTTTCTTGGTATTGTGCAAAGCTAGAAACGGTTCTCAAGTCCTTTCATGTGTACTCATCGGATTTTGCAAGATAGGGCAGGGATTGCTGCTGTTCCCATTTCGCAGGGGTTTGAATCAAGGCCCCGAGGAGCTAAAGATTTATTCACAGTCGCACTACTGGTGAGCAACCGAGGCACACCGGAGCCCAGGTCTCGCACTCAGTGTCGGGAAGAGAGATACTCCTAATTCCTGATGCCTGGCCATTGCCTCTTCCATGCCTGTTCCTTCCACCCCTGACAAGCCTGCTGTTTTGAGAAACTGGAATGGAGACAGGCCAGGGGGAGCTGGGTGAGATGGCTGGCCCATCCCTGAGTCACACCCCGGCCTTAAGCAATCAGGGGCCCATTCCGTTCTTGCCATCCGTCCATGTTTTGGGGATGTTGATGGGAATCTTCTTCCTGCCTAATGGGTTGGGATCTCCTCTGTTCCTAATACCCTTCCATATTCTTCTCTTCTATGAAAATGTCAGTGCATAGTAAACACACACTCGCACACACACGCAGGCACGCACACTGATGCTGCAGACTGGGCCTGCCCATTTGTTTGGCCTTCAGTGGAAATGGTGAGGTGCCGGCCCCAGTCCTTCAGGGGTGTGTGCTGCCGAGGAGGCTGGGATTTCCCAGTGACTGGGAGGCTGGGGGTTAGGATCCGGCTCAGCATCTGGGATAGAAGAGAGAAGAGCAGATGGACGTATGGGGTGAGTGGGTGGGTGAATAGGTAGAAGCAGGTGCTGGACAGGTAGGTGAGTGTGGGGAGCAAGCTCACAGGGGTGGGTCAGTGAGTGGATGGATGGATGAGTAAGTGGGTGGGGTGTGTGAATGGGGGTGTGTGGGCCCCGGATGGCTGGGTGGGTACATGGTGAGAGTGTGGTGAACCCGTGGGTGAGTAGATTTGTGGCAGAGATTGAAGAACCTGGTGAAGTCTTTGGAAGGCAGGCTACCTGTAGGGAAGGAGTTTTTCATAACTACCTTAGTTTTTGTCAGCTGTCAATCATCTGGACTGATGGAGAGAAATCATATGGAAAAATTGAGAAGATGCTGGCTGGTTCCAACCTGATTTGTATCACATTCAGGAGTGAGTTTTGGCCCTGGCCTGTGAGTTCTGCAGCCCTGGTTCTCTGGCTCACTTTGGGAATCTGCTCCCTGCTCTGACACCCCCAGTGGCCTGCCACCACCCACTGCCTCCCTCACTGGGAGGATAGCTGCTGCCCAGACAGAGCAGGTGTGATTCTCCTGCATACCCCACCAGCTCAGCTGTCCCCTAGGGAAGCATGAGTGCCCCTCTGAGCATTTGAGGCTGCTCCTTTGGGTGTCCCTGAGCAGGGGAGGGTGCAGGGTAACAGAGACTGACCCAGCATCTGCAGAGCGGTGTGATGCTGACAGAACATCAAGGTGGCAAAGCCGCCTTGGCAACAGAGGGTGGACATGGGCAAGAACACTCTGCCCTTCCTCCTCCATGGAGGGGGCAAGCGGAAGCTGTAACAAGACATGGGGAGGTTAGCTACGGGGGTGTGGGAGTGCTGGTGGGGGTGCGTGGGGTGGCCTGTGGAGTCACTTCTCAGTCCTTCCTGGGGGTGGCCTCCCTGCCTTTCTGCTCGACTCAGTTTTTCAGACAATTGTAGAAGCCATCACGCACTGAGCCCTGATGGATGCTGCGCGCCTCGTATGCCTTACTGTATTTAATTTTTACCACCCTCCCTTGGAGATTAGGGAGGCGCCCCCCTTACAGATAAGGAAACCAAGGCTCGGAAAGATTAAAGGGTGCCCAGTATTACCCACAGAGGAAGTGGGGGAACCCGGATTCCTACTCAAGTTGACCAGGATCCTCTGCCTCATGCCACCGCTCAGTTCTGAACCCACCACCCCTCTTGGCTGTCCTAGGTCCAGCCACAGAGAATGGGGCTGAGGAGCAGCAGCTGGAAGGACACATTGAAGAGGTGTAGTGAGGCCTCCGGAGAATGACAAGTTCAGAGGACAAGGACATAGGCTTTAGTGGGACTCGTCAAGATTTCCAGGGCTGTTGTGCAGAGGCCAATTAACCTCTATCTGAAATAAGGGGCAGCATGAAGAATTTGGGTGAGATCATCAGAAGGACTTTCTGGCTTGGAGGGATATAAAACTCTAGAGACAGAAGGGAGAGGCCGTAAAGACCAATTCCTTGGAGAAGCATCATCTGGTGCTTGTGATGAGGCTGACTTGCTGACCTGAGTTGGCGATTACCAGGGGTCATCTTGGGACATCCCTTTGCTACCAAAAGAAGTTGGCATTCCCCACCTTGGTGGGAGTTGAAGATCTTGAGAGGTGGGGTGTTCTGGATCCAAGGAAGGCAAATCCTGGGGACCAGTTCTAGGGTGCTGAAGCTGGAATAAGTTGGAACCCACCCCATGACCCCAAGTGTGGGGACTGGGAGATGCCAGGACATATTTTCTGGAAGACAGGGAGATGGTGGTTGCAGGAACTATGAGAGCATCCCCAGCCCCTGGCTGACCCTGAGCCACAGTCTGCCCTGCTGCTGGGGAGGACAGCTTCACCCAGAGCCCGGTCTCTGCACATGACCAGGTGGCTCTGGACCTCTGGCCACAGTGAGCAGCCAGGCAGACTGTGAGGCCCGGGTGGCCCTCCTGAGTCTCTCTTGCCTCTGGCCGCCTCCAGGCCCTTTGATGCTCTCTCGCCACAGACTTCAAACAGGCTGCCCTCTGCTCTGCCACCGCCCTGCCCGCCTGCAGTAATTACACCGTCCAGCCCCTCTCAGCCCCTGCTCCCCACCAGCGCCCGCGCTCCCCGCTCCCGCCTGCTCTTCTCTCGGCACCTCTCTCCTCTCTATCTCTGTCTGCATCAGGAACCAGCTCTGGACTGGTCCCTGGGCTTCCCTGGACTGCAGTTTCTCCAGGATGCTGGGCAGGGGGCGGCGTGATAATAAGACGTGACTAACACTTTGGTTGGACACGATGTTTTCCAGTTAATGTCACATGGGAACCTCATGACGTCCATCATGAGCATGGAATGAATGACCACATCCTTGTTACAGCTGGGGACACTGAGGCATGAGGCAGGCCGGGGCTCCTCCTGGAGGGGCTCAGCACCCCGTGGGAGTCCGGGCTCCAGACAGTGTGCACCAGGCAGGACACATACCCCTGGCTGGGACCTCACTGACCCTCAGGCTCAGGTAGTTCTGGCTAGTTCTAGGGGGTAAAAATGGCTGCTCATTGTGTAGGTGGGAGCTGAGACGTTGAGGAGCAGCAGCAGGGACCCCAATTTTTGCTGGGCACTTCTGGATGAGCCCAGAGGCCATGCCTGGGGGATGCCCAGGAGATCAGGAGCCAGACAGGCTCTAAGTTGGCCGGAGCTGGGGCGGAGAGGACTCGGCCTGGCTGCCCAAAGAAAATGTCTAAGGCCAGATATGGTGGTGCACGCCTGTAATCCCAGCAGCTTGGGAGGCTGAGGCAGGAGGATCACAGGTTCAAAGTTAGCCTCAGCAACTTAGTGAGACCCTAAGAAACTCAGCAAGACCCAGTCTCTAAATAAAATATTAGAAAAGGGCTCATGATGTGGCTCAGTGGTTAAGTGCCCCCGACGTTCAATCCCCGGAACCACCCCCACCCCACAAAAAAAGAAAAAAGACAAAGCGTGTAAATGTGTGTGCACATGATTGTGAAGGATGTGTGTGCAGGCGTGAGTGACTGAGTGTGCTGTGCCTGTGTGCACATGTGGGTGAGGGCTTGTGACTGGGTAAGTGTGTGGGGGTGTGGTTATGTAATTGAATGGCTTGTGTGTCAGCATCTGAGCCTTGAGTGTGCATGACTAAGTTTGTGTGTGTGTGTGTGTGTGTGTGTGTGAATGGGCTTGAACCTCTGCAGTAAACACAAAGGCATGTGAGCACAAGACAGCAGTGGGACAGCGGGGTGAGGGTGTAGAGCCGAATGGCACGGGATGTGGCGTGTGCGTGCCCGGGGTCTCCTCCTCATGGTAGGCTCCGCAGCATCCTGCCTTCTGCCGCCCTCCCTCCCTCCCCCTTTCTTTCTTTTTCCCCTTCCTGCTCGGCCACCACTGTGGACTAGGTCCCAGGACCATTCCTCAATTCTGAAAGCACCACTCTTTCTCCCTTTGCTGGCAGGAGGGTGGCCCTGAGCCCAGGTCGGGGAGGTTGGTTCAGGACAGAGGGTCCTGAGACATCAGTTTGTGGGGACTGAGGGCTTTAGGCCTCTCAGAGTGGGGTGCAGAAGAGGAGCAGGGGGATGTGGCCTCCTGGTCTTTCTCTCCTCCCACCACCTTGGGACCCAGCGTTGAGACACTGTCAGCCTCTGGGGCTTGAGACTATGACCATGTCCAGTCAGAGATGTAGCTGCCCTGTGGCCTGGAGCAAGCTGCTGTCTCTCTGGGCCCTGTCCCTCACCTGTGAGGGCTGCTTCTTCCGCTTCTAATACCTGGCTGCCTGGCTCTCCCCCTCTCCCCCACCTCAACAACACTGGCCTGTTTTCCTGCCTCTGCCAACTTGGCAGGGCCTGTGGTCTGAGGTTCTTGGCTGAGGAGAAGGCCTGGAGGGGCGAGGGAGTTTATTTTGCCTTTGGAAATCAGGGATTTGGGTTGAGGTCGGTTCCCTCACTGCAGACAGACTTGCGGGAGCACACCTCTGCTGCAGAGAGGGACAGGTTCCTGTGTGCGGCCAGTGCTCACCCCTCTTGCCACCGACCTGGGGTGGCCGTCCGAGGGGACACACAACTCATGCTCTGGGGAACCGTCGTCTGAGGCCCGAGGCACAGCCTGGCCTGAGGACTCCTTACTTTGGTGGGAGAGACCAGATATGCTGGACACCCAGGGAGCTGGACACAGTGAAACAAGGATGTAGCTCCTAGTCAGATGGAACCACCATGGTGTTTAGCTCAGGTCTGGACAGAAAGTAGACTCCATTCTTTGAATCAATGAGCAAATGAAGAAAAAAGGAAGACAGGGAGGGAGGCCATCAGAATCGCAGGAAGGAGCATACAGAAGGCCTGGAGCTGAGCCAGGACCTGGCAGCTTCTTGGGGGTACCAGACGCAGGGATGACTAAATCCCTTCCCTGAGACTGCACAGTTAAGGCCTCTGCTTCTGACCCAGGGCCCGTCCAGCACCCTGGAGGGGCCTCAGGGGATCCCCTGCTTGGTTCTCCTTCTGCGTCTGTCTCCCACTAATATTCTGGGGGAAACCCTCTTCTCAGCAGCTCAGAGAGCTCGTGAAGGGATTTCCTCAGCGCGCCCTTGGAGAGACTGCCCAGCTTTTGAGGAGGAACCATGGTCCTCGGCAGCAGAAGACTCCTGCTTTTCTCAGCATCCTGGGACTCCTGGGACTCCCGCTTTTCTCAGCATCTGGTTCGTGTCCCTCTCCAGATCCTGGACATCACTGGCTCTTCTCTGGCACCTTCCTGCCTCCTGGGCAGCAGGGGGAGTGCAGAGTCGGGACTGGACTGGATTTTAGCTGAAGAACCACTAGGCCCTCTCCGTGCCCAGCCGCGGACACTGGGCTAAAGGGCTGCTGTGGTTGTGGGAAAGATCAGGAGGACAGGAGACTCTGGAGGCTTCAGGGAGCTGACCTTCAAAAATCAGTCTTGCTGGGCACAGTGACAGGCCTGTAAACCCAGTGACTCAGGAGGCTGAGGCAGGAAGATTACAAGTTCGAGGACAACTTCAGCAACTTAGTGAGAGCCCGTCTTAAAATAAAAAAGTAAAAAGGGCTGGGGATGTAGCTCAGTGGGAAAGCACCCCTGGGCTCAATCCTCAGTGCCAAAAAATGAAAAAAAAAAATCATGCTCAAAGAAACTCAGAGAGTGGATGGCTGGAATCGGTTCCAGACCAGTCTCTTCTTCCATATTCTGACCCCCACATGTGGACTGCTGTGTCTCCCTGAGCCCTGTTCTGTCTCCAGAATCACCTGTTCTCACCTGGAGTCCCCCCGCCATTACCAGGAGCAGGCAGGATGGGGTCAAGCATTTCCTTCATTCACACATGAGGAAACAGGAAGAGACGCACCTGCTGTTCAGAAGTGAGTGAAGACACTGGACCCCAACCCGGATTCCAGGACCCAGTCCCTTCTCTACCACTCTGCCTGGTTGTCTGTCACATTCGTAGGACAATTTTATTCTCCTAGATTCCTCCTGGGTAACTGCGTCTTGTTACCCAAACGTGAGGAACGGATGGGCTGATTTTGCTGAGTTTAGACCCTGTCCCATCCCAACTCAGCTGGGGGCCCTTCCATGCCAGGCCCTCAGGCTTCCTTCTGGGGAAGTTCCACAAGGTCCCTGCCTTCCTTTCCCTCAGGGACGGGCCTGGCAGGGGCGGCCAATATCTTGTGGGCTACACCATGGCTCTGGGGCGAGCTGGGGGCTGATAGGAGGCACAGGATCTGGTCTGACCCAAGACAGGGCCGCCCCTCCATGGATGGGCGGGAGATAAGTGTGGGAGCCTTTTGATCTGGGGTCGTGTTACCCCAGGAACCTGAGTGCTGATAGTGTAACCTCTGCTGACAAGTGGCAAGGCCACTCCAGAGTGCATTTGTCTCTGGGTAACAGCCCCTCCCTACCATGGACCCTGGCAAGGGACCCCTTCCCTCATGCCCATCCATCAAGCCAGATAGCTCCCCTCACCATCTCAGAATCCCTCCCCCGCCCTTCCTGCTCTGTACTCAGCACTTCCTATGAGCTCACGGGCCGCTTGACCCAGGCGGTCTCATTGAACCTGCCTAAGAGTAGGTATCATTAGCCCCCATTTTATTTATTTTTTAAAAAATTAAAAAAAAATATTTTTAGATGGACACAATATCTTTACTTCATTTATTTTTTTATGTGGTACTGAGAATCTAACCCAGTGCCTCAAGCAGAGGAGGCCAGTGCTCTACCACTGAGCCACAACTCCAGTCCATTATCCCCCATTTTTGGGATGAGGAGCTGAGGCCCAGGAAGCTAGAGCAACCAGGTTCATGCAGCTAGGAATTCCTGGGGATTCAGTCTATGGGGCTTCAAGTAGGGCATGGTCAAGGGGGAGACTGCAGAGGGAGCTGGCAGCTTGGGAAGGGCTTTGCGTGTCTTCTGGAGGAGAGACCCTCAGCTGGGTTTTGTAGATGAGGGGTTTTTCAGGCAAGAAATTCACGCAGTGAGAACTGAGGACCAGACTGCCTGGGTTTAAACTCTGCTTGAATACCTAGCTGTGTGATCTCGGGCAAGTTACTAAACCTCTCTGTACCTTTTTCTCATCCGCAGAGGGGAATGGTACAGAGTCTACCTCACAGGCTTGCTATGAGGAGTGAGTGAGTAACGAGCCTTAGACACTCTGGACAGGGCAACGTGAGGCACACCCTAGTGCTGTGTGTGCACAGGCGTTGGTGGCTCCTAACTGGGCCCGTCCCTTCTCCGGTCTCCCTTTCTTGCCAACTCCCACCCATGCCCACCCTCTTCTCCTTGAGGGATGTGTGACGTTGCCCACAGGAGATGGGCCTGTGACCTGTGTGGGCAGGGACCCCGTGTGCTTTGCAAACCTTCCTGAAGCCCTTGCCCAGGTCCTGCTGCAGCTGGGGGGCACATGGTGGGAGAAGAATGTGCAAATGAGGGAGTCCAGATGGAAGTCTCGAGTGACCTGAGAGTGGACTTCCCTGCGTGCTTTCTCCCTGTCTGGATATGGCTCAAGGTGTAGCCAGAGACACCTAGTTGGGTGTGAAGGAGGCCACGTCTCTTTGTCCCTGCTGCAGGGGACGGGGAAAGGGTCTCCAGGTGGCTTCCAGCAAGTGGGTCAGGAGGCGCTGCAGAGAGAGGGTGGGAGTTTGGGGGCTGAAACCCACAGGCGGGGCTGGGGAGGGGGCCTGCAGATGGAGGCCTGGCAGACAGGTGGGTGGAGATGGCTCCTCCGCCCAGGTGGGGGGATGAAAGCCCCCGAGTGGTTCCTGCCTGGCCCCCTACTCCCTGCTTGCTGGGCAGGGGCTGGGGCACTGGCCTCAGAACCCAAGCCTGCCCCTGCTCAGTGCTCCAGAGCAAGTGGCCCCCACTCCGCCACAAACTCTGCTGGAGCCAGGGATGGGCTGCGGGCGGGGCAGGCAGCACCCACACACCAAACAGGGTCTCCTGGATGACCTGGGCTAGAGGGGCGTCCCAATGGCTAAGAGAGGGGGGACAGCAAGGGGAGGTGGGAGGGGTCATAGCTTAGCCATAGGCGAAGGGAGGCATCTGCCAGTCAGAAGTAACCTAAGAAAAAACTGGTCCTCCCTTTCCTTTTTCTATTCCCCTCTCCCTGCCTGCCTTTTGTTCTTCTAGAACTGAGCGCGGTGCCCGACACACACACACAGGAATGCTCTGATCTTAGGGGCAGAGTAAAGATGCATGGTGTGTGGTTTCGGCTAATGACCTAATGCCCAGGTCAGCTTCTTGAGACAGGTGGGGAGGGGATGAGGCAGGAGTTGGCAATGGGAGGGGCCGCAGGGAGGGGCTGCTGGAGACCCAGCTGGAGACCCACCCACCCCGAGAATGAGCCGCTGGCCCTGGGTCTTCTCACATCAGCTGAGCCTGGGCCTAGGAGAGCCAGGGAAATGGCCAGGGGTTGACATATGCATGGGCATATGGAAGGAAACAGTCTCTTACTTTTAAATGAACCCCCACAATTATCCAGAGAAATAATCAGATATAAAATTCCAATTGATGTCCCTCAATTCGGTGCTTCCCATGATTTATCGGCAGGAGCACCCCCATGGCAACTTTTGTATCCTGAAACCTTTTTTTTTTTTTTTTTTTTTTTTTTTGCAGTGCCAGGGAATGAACCCAGGGCCTTGTGCTTGACAGGCAAGCATTCTGCCAACTGAACTATATCCCCAGGCCTGTATCATGAAAACTTTAAGGTCAACAGACTTTTTAACAACTCACTTTTAAAACTTACTTTCACAGCTGGGTACGGTGACGCATGCCTGTAATCCCAGCTACTCGGGAGGCTGAGGCAGGAGGATCTCAAGTTGGAGGCCAGCCTCAGTAACTTAGAGAGACCCTGTCTCAAGATGAAAAATAAAAAGGGCTGGCTAGATTCAATCTGCAGGACCAACAAAACCTTAGTTCTGCCACTTCCTAGCTGTGAGACTTGGGCGAGTCCCTTGATTTCTGCATGCCTGTTTCCTCACCTGTGAGATGGGCTTCAATATTGATCTCCAAGGGCTATTTTGAGGATTGTACAAGTTAGTATTGATAAAGTGACTAGAAGGTTGCCTGGCGCCTAGAAACCCTTCTATGAGAGTTTGTTAAATAGAATAAGCAAAGAAGTCTTTCTGCGTGATAATATCTGTGTAGCCACGGCTTGGTGCACCGGTTATATTTCCTTACACACATTAAGATCAAGAACTATTAACTAGCACCATGCCTAAAGTCATCTTCTCCGACATGGGACTGTCCCGGATGAGCCCTCCACTGCTGTGTGTTCAGGTGACATGGCCGCAGCCCTCCCAGCCTCACCCCACACTCGCTTCCTTTTTATTGGCCTCATTACCTTGGCTTTGCCCCAGCTCCTCTGCCATGGGATGGCAGGGCTGTTTGTACCCCATGTTTTCTGTTGAAAATGACACCGTTCCCAACAAAGCATCATGCAGGTAGAGGTCTGAGAACTTTCCCGGGAGATTGGCAGAGTCCTGGGTTTTTGACCTTTTGCCTTTTATAAGCCTGCAAGGAAAGAGAGCCCGGGAACAAAGAAGGGGACAAGAGCCTTCCTTGGCTCGGCTTGTAGGCTCGTACCCTGCTTGGTTCACCCTCCTGTAGGCTCTGGACCCTGCCTGGTTCACCCTCCTGTAGGCTCTGTACCCTGCCTGGTTCACCCTCCTGTTCTTTGGGCTTCAGGACCTTAGCGTGCCGGCTGTTTGAGGTTCACCTTCTTCCTTGAGAAGGCTGAGGATGGAGCCGGCAGATGGAAAGAGAGACCCCCCAAAAGGTGCAAGGTTGTGAAGGCTTCCATCTGGCAGCCCAGGGTGGCAATATGAAGGTTCCTGCCCCCCTCCATCTCGTGTCCCCAGGGAGGGCAGCGAGCATTGTCACAGGCTTCCTGGTGAAGGCCTCTGGTTCATTGCCCTTCCCTCCTCTTCCTTCTTCCCAGGCTCTGCCCACAGTCAGGGCTTCTTGACAGGAGGCTGGGATTGCAGCAGGAGGAGTCATGGGCAGACACCAAGGAGGACTTCCCATCAGTCCTGATGTGGGTAGAGGGGTTGATGGGATGTTCTGGAGGTGTAGGCACAGCCATGCTGTTGAGGCACCTGGGAACCCAGATGCTCAGTGCTACAATGAGTCCTCAGCCTCTGTTGTGGGCTCAAGTCAGGATCAGAGAGTCAGAGAGAAGGGACGGCCCTCCCTCAGCTTGCAATCTGATGTTCAAGCTCCGAGTGTGCACAGGACTCAGCTCCCTTGTTCATGGCATGTACGTGAGTGTCAGAGAGAGGGAGAGAGACCTCCTCTACCGGAAGGAGATAACGCGGCAGGGTTGTCTTCCCCATAAACCGGGAGCGCCCTGAAGCCAGGGGCAGTGCTGATGGTGTCCACAGAGGCTGAGCCCACTCAGAGGCCCGCTCTCCTCCTGCACACGCGTGCCCTGGAGACAGGCCAACAGCAGAGCAGGGAGGCTGACAGCCAGCCTGGACAAGGGGCACCCGCCTTTCCATCCCAGCTGAGAAGAGCCTTGTGGCCCTAGGATGTCCAGGGTCCCCTGAGGTCTTGTGTCCATAAAAGCCTGCAGACTATCCCCCCACCTCTAAGGGAAGGCAGGGTCCCTGGCTGCCTCTCCCACTCTCTCAGCACGAGAGAATCCGTCATGCTGTTGGAGAAAAGAGCTGGGACAGACATCAAGAGGAACTTCCCAGGTCAGACCAGTACATGACTCTCTTCAATGTGTCAGGTCCCAGCCTGGAGTCGCATCAGGAGATCCCACGCTGCAGGCTTTGGAGGGACACCCCGCAGGAATGGCGTGTGGCAATGTATGGGGTGACGGCATAATTCTCAGGTCACATAAAAATGTGGGAGAGAAGGGCCGACAGTGAGATCTGCAAAGACTGGATTCTTCAGTGATGACGGGGAGAGGGGCCCTCCCAGCCCTGGGGGAACTGTACCCGTGGCCTAAGGGAACTGTGCAGGTCACTCCATCAACCCTTCAGGAGGGCGCGCAGGAGGCCATCCTGGGCCTGCTCTGCCTCCAGATTCATTGTTCCTCTGCTGCACGAGGTGGTGGCCTCCGGAGTCAGACTTGCTCGGCTTGAATCTTGGCATCTCCACTGCCTTATCAAGTGTGGTCTTGGACAAATGGTTGCCTCAGTTTCCCCGTCTGTAAAATGAAGACAATAATTAGAGTGTCTACTGTCATTGGGAAAATGGATGAGATCATTCCTGTAAAGTCATACTCGGCACATAACTAGTATGCAAAGGGCACTGGTAACTTCTCCAAGAGCCCTTTTCAATCATTTTCATACTTTTCTGGGAAGTTCTTTCTGCTGTCTGCCCTCTATTCCACCTGGGAGCAACCCAGGCTGGGGAAAGCACCCACCTGTGATGATGCAGAGTGTCACCTTTCTAGCTTACATGGGAAGAAGGGCAGGTGGATGTGCTGGTCCCTTCTAGCCTCAGTTTCTCCCTTCTTAAATGCTGCCTCTCCATTCGTTTCCCCCTCCCTCCCTCCCACCCACCCACCAAGCCTGCACGGTGAGATAATGTCTAAGAGATACTTGGAGTTACTTGGAGGAAAAGGCCAGACAGTGAGTGACCAGAGGTGATTATCTTGCGTGACTAAGGCAGTGGTTTCCCTCCCCCAGCCTAGGCAGAGGGAGGGGACAGCCGAGGCTGCCTCCAGGGGGAGCTTCCCAAGGGGTAGACATGGGAAAGTGTAAGTTGGGGGGCGGGGAGGAGAAGGGAAGAAGCTGTAGACTCTTTGCTCCAGTGGATTGCCACAGAAGACAAACAAAACTAAACTCATCCCATTTCGAAGTGGCGTGGAGGCAGGGGGCTGGCCAAAATGGCTTGAAAGCGGTCCTGTCTCCAGCCCTCAGTTTGTCTCCTCTACTGAGACGGCTGCCCTTGCCCTCTGACCTTCTTTACCGTGGTTTCTCAGCTTGGACCCAACCATCTCCCCATCCAGCCCCTGTCCGGGGGTCCCCAGCTATGGCAGCCCAGGCCCAGACACCCCTTCGAGATGGGAGCTCCCCGCAGGTGGAAGCCCCAGGCTCCGCCTCTCCCCGCCTCTTCCCTGCGGCCCCGCCCCCGAGCTCTGCAGGGAAGCCGAGGGCCCCGCCTCCTCCCGCGGCCGCGGCGCAGGCGGGGAGAGCGTGCAGTTCCGGCTCAGGCCTCTGGGTGCTGCTCGACAGCTGCGGCTGGTCCCTCCCCCGGAGCCCGGGTCCCCCGCGGGTGCTCACCTTCGGTCGATCCTCCCTGCGGTCCCCACCCGCCGAAGGGGCTGCTTGCTTTAAGGAAAAGAGAAACAACCACTAATATTAAATCTTTTCGCCAACATTTCATTCTATCCTTGGTTATTGGTATTATCGATTCCCATTTCACACACGGGGAAACTGAGGCACGGAGCGGCCAGGCGGCTTGCCTCCCAGGGGAGCCAGGAATTACAGACAAAGTCTTAGAAAGACAGGAACGAGCGGGGCAGGGGGTGTAGCATGAGCCAGGCCCTGGTTTCTGTCCCCAGCACACACACACACACACACACACACACACACACACACACACACACACACAAAAGGAATGCATCTGAGGAGCCGTGGGGGCGGGAGTGCCCCCTGAGGCCGCTGTGTGGGAAGCAGCCCTGCAGCTTGATCTGGGACCCTGGAGAGAAGGAGAGGAGGCCTGGGGCGGTTTCCTGCGCAGCCTCTGCTGCGGTCTTTTGAGGTCTTACCTTGGGCAAGGCCCCTCTCAGATCTTACTTTCCATCAGAATTCCAGAAAGACTTTTCCATCTACAGGTGTGCAGGGAAAATCTCATTCGGAGGGTGCAAACGAACAAACCGAAAACAACCCAGGGACATTTGGGGCAGTTAAGGGCAAGTTTCCTGAGGAATCTTGTTCCCCTCCCATGCTCAGCGTCGGGATTCCTCACTATCCCCGTAGGAGGGAAGAATGGAGGGAAGGAGGCCCTGCTCTGGCCCTAGAAGGGAAAGCAGGGAGGGGCTCCTTTGCAGGGGTTGATGTCTGTCTGTCTGTCTGTCTGTCTCTCTCTCTCTCTCACACACACACACACACACACACACACACACACACACACAGGTGGGGACATACCTTTCCTTGAGGTAAGACTCAGCATCCCCTGAAGTCATGGCTTCCATTCCATTGCCTTAAGGACTGGGTAAGACCTTCCCTTTTCGGTCCTGTCCTTTCCCGTAAGTTATATTCATTTTTAAAAAAATTTCTAGTTGTATATGAACAGAATGCCTTATTTTATTTATTTTTGTGGTGCTGGGGATTGAACTCAGAGCCTTGTGCATGCGAGGCAGGCACTCTACCAACTGAGTTATATCCCCAGCCCTATTTTGTTTATTTTTATGTGGTGTTAAAGATTGAACCCAATGCCTCACCCAAACTAGGCAAGCACCTCTGTCACTGAGCTACACCCCAGCCCCTATATTCTTTTTTTTTTTTTTTTTTTTGTACCAGGGATTGAACCCAGGGGCACTTTACCACTGAGCCATGTCCCCAGCCCTTTTTAATATTTTATTTAGAGAGAGAGTCTCCTTAAGTTGTTTAGGGCCTTGCTAAATTGGGGAGGCTGGCTTTGAACTTGGGATCCTCTGGCCTCAGCCTCCTGAGCTGCTGGGATTACAGGCGAGCACCACCACACCCAGCCCTGTATTTATTTTTAAAAAATGTTTTGGTGCTGGGGATATGGCTCAGTGGTATTTGTCTAGCATGTGCAAGGCCCTGATTTGGATCCCTAACATGGGGAAACAAAGCAAACATGAAGGAGGAGAAGGAGAAAATGTTTCATTTAAAAAGTTACAAAAGTGCTACACATTTGTTATAAACTTCTAACACAGAAGTCAAAAGAATACAAAGTGTTCCATAAACCCATCCTGCTGTGGAGGAAACTGGCTAACAATTGGTATGCTTTCTTCCAGATCTTTCTAAACATTTAAAAAAAAATTTAAACATGAATGAATTTTTAAAAACAGTTCATCAATACGTGTTTCTGTAGCTTCCCATCCACACAAACAGGGAGAACTCACTTTTAGGGGCTGCAGAGCCTCTATCTTTGTGGTGATGAATTTTCACTTGTTTAGCTTCTCTGATCAGAGGCATCTGGGCAGACTCTGCTTTTCCATCATCACAGGTAATGTTGGAACAAGGAGTCTGGTTGAGTCCCCTTGTGTTAGCATGAGCATGTGTCTGCCCAATCGGCTCTTTGGAGGCAGAACCACGGTACCCAGGGCATGTATGTCCAGCCTCCTGAAGGAGCCTGCCAACACCCTTCCTTAAGTCTGACCCAAAACCTCTCCAAAGGAAGCTGAGCTATTTCTTCCCAAATCCCCTGGTCAGGGTCCTCTTCCTTGGGGTGATGTTCAGCTGACTGAGGTGTCTGGGAAGGCTGCCCCCTCCCTACAGATTGTACTTTTGTGTGTTGAGGAGCAGAGGAGCATTGCTTGCTCTCCTCTCCTTATAGGAGGCCTCTTGCAAAAAGAGGAGAAAATTCTGGAAAGGACCAAGGAAACTCAGGACAATCAGCATTGACTTGTCCAAGAGTTGCAGGTGGTGGTTCCAGGAGGCACTTTCTGTGTCCCAGCTCTTAATGTTTGGGAAGTACATGAAGTCCTCTGGGTGAGAAATTTCTAGAAATTTCAGAGTACTTCCCAGATACATATAAAGACTTTTTCTTGGGAAGTAGGTGACTGGCTTCCACAATACCTGGGCTGAGGGGAGAATAGGCTCACATGCTCCTCCTTCCTCCTTGCCTTGGGTGCTGGAGGTCACTGTTTGTGAGTGTCTCTCTCCACATTCACTTGACAGCTCAGAACACCTGAGTCCTTGGGACTAAGAGGGTCAGTGAAATCTGCATTAACCCTTTGGGAATTAACCTCATCCACAGGCTGTAGGTTCTCAGCCCAAATCCAGCTAATGGGTGGATTTGGCCACCTATTACAAGTTCCGGTTTTGATTCCGGAACCTTCAGGGCAACACCCAACTCCTTCCCAAGGCTGCTGCTTGCTGTTTTTGCTCTTTGTCCTCTGAGCACCCAGCACCCATTCATACAGCAAACCCCTCCTGAACACCAGGCCTGCACCTACATGGTCACGGTGTGTGTACATTGTCATCAGGAGAGACAGGAGACCAAGCCCACACACCATGATGGTGTGTAGATTGAGGAAGCAGCAGCAGGAGAAATCGCCCATTAGAAACTCACTCACTAGAGTCCGATGTGTTATTACCTCAATTACCCCTAATTGACACTGTTCTTGGCTCTCTAACAAGCCAGGGACTGTCCCAGGCACAAGGTGCACAGCTCCTTGATAGGACTGCAAAGCCTTTACATTACTTTGCCTCCGACCTCGGTGCCAGTGGAGAGATCAGGTCAAGGGCTGCCAGTGTTTCCTGAGTGAATGAGCGAACGGTGTTCTAGTCGGTGACTCTGAGGCCGCCAGCATCTCTTGAGGGTGCCCAGTGTACGAACCTTCTTCGCGTTGAAAGTCCTAATCTGGAAGAGAGGAGGGGCCAGTGAATACATGAATGTGTGACTGAATGACAGAGCCGTCAATCAGCTCTGCTTCTGCTCCTCAGGACGACTCCCAAGGTCCCACCATCTGTCCCAGACGCAGGGAAGACTGCAGGGCCAGAAGCCTCTCCCTCCAGGAGGCGCAGCCCCTTCTGGAGGTTCGGTTGCACCTGGACTGGGCAGGGCCACGGGAGGCAGAAAACAGTCCAGCCCGGCCAGTCGCCTTGCCCTAACCTTATGCTTGAAGCTGGGAGGGAGAAGGCCGGCCAGGGACGCCTCTGAGTCCCCAGGGGACTTAGGGGGCCATGATGCTCATTCTTCTGCCCCATGCCAGCTCTCGCCCATCCTTTGCCCCCAGGCAGGCCGAGAACCTCTTCTGAGATGACTGGCCTATAGCACCGTGCCTGTCACTTAGAGGGCTCCCAGAGTTAGTGAAGTGAGGGCCAAATGAAAACCAAAGTGAAGGGAGAAGGATGTCCCTGACCCAGGCCACTTGTTATTGAGATATCTTCCCTCCAGTCACACCCAGAGGTGTCCCTGTCCAGGGAGTCCCCCTCCCCCGCCCCACAACACCTCCTCCCAGGAATGGCTCACTGTCCTGGTCCCTTGCAGAAATTCTTAAATAGCTCAGAATCCTGTTTGGTCTTGGTGGAGGAGACCCCAAAGTCTTCTAAATATAGATTCCTAGACCCAGAATTAAAGTGGAGGAGGTGGGGTCTGAATGACTGAGGCAGGTGGATGATCTGTGCCTTCATTTTGAGAAACGAAAACTCAGGGCCTATTTCCCTCAATGCTGGAAGTTGACCTTGAACACATGGCTGGTTTTTTCTGTCCAAGAAGGGCTGGGGTTTGTTTCCAGGGAAGAAGATCCATGGAGTCACAGAAAGCTCAGGAGCTTGGACTGGTCTTTATAGTCTACTCTGTCCTTGCTGAGCGGCTGCTCTGGCCAGCACAGTAGCAGGCCCCAGGAAAGTAATGGGATACAGGGGACAACTCAACCAATAGAGGAGGAAAGGAGCCAGGTGACAGGGGGATGTTCCGAGAAGAGCTGAGTCCATTTGGGGATTTAACAAACTCACAGGATTCCTTCTTTTCTACACTAAGTCTCCTTGGCTGCAGAATATTCTCATAGAAACAGCTGGTAACTGATTTTTCCCTAGGGATCTGGGAAGCAGGAGGAAGTAAATGGGACAGTACCCCATCCTGAGACCCTGCTTGCAGCCCTTCCCTGGGGGACCTATGTACAACCTAAGGTCGTACCTTCTAGGCTCGTCCCAGGTGAGAGCCACTCTCTCCTTTTCTCCCTAGAGAATACTTTAATCCTCCCTCATAGTCATCCCATTTTGCCCATTGGGAAAGTTCTTCTTGATGTCTAACTTTGGGCCTGCCTACTGACAAGAAAGGAATATTCCCTCTCAGACTAGGGGAAGGAAAGGGATTCTGACACATGTCTGTCCTGCTTCTGAAGTTGATTAAAAATACCCCACCAGTGCAGCCAAGTTCCTGGCTAGCCAGAGAAGCTTCCAACTCTCTTGTTCCTGTCCCCCTTCCCACCCTCTATGCTTTTCCTTGCCTCCTCTGCTCCCCAGCTCCCCTCCCATTCCCATCCCTTGTGGGATGTAGGGAACCTCCTGTTCCTGCTGACACCCTCTCCTCCAACTCCAGGCTGCTGGGGGGGGGGGGGCAGGAAGACCAGTTTTTCCAGCCCTGGGACAGTAGAGAGACCTGCCCGTCCCCAGGGGCTCTTCTGAGCCCAGTCGGAAGGCAACTCAGGACTCCCAGGAATGCTGCGGATCCGGCTCTCACTGTCGCCCCGACAGAGGGAGGTCGAAGGTAGCCAGAGTCCAGGGCCCGCAGGGTCCAAAGAGGACCCCTCCCACTCAGGCCAGGCCCAGTGCCAGCTACACCCAGATGTGTCCAGAGGCCCTGAGGCCTTTCGGATCCCACTTTTCTGACTTTGCCTCCTTCTCTGGGTGGGTGGCATTGGGGATCTTCCTGTTGGTTCACTCTGTCCTCCCTCTTTTTCTTCTCCAACCAGAGCCCCCTCCTCCGGCCCTTGCTCCTTGTCCCTCCTGGCAACTGCCTATCTCCAGGAGGTCTTCTCAGGTTGAGGGGTCACTGCTCCCCATAGATTACAGTCACCCAAGCTCTGAGATGCCACCCGTCTCAGTTCCTGCCATATGCCCAGGGCTGGGCATGTCGCCTGGTGTGGTCAGGCCTGGTAAGTTCTGCCCACCTGCACTTCACAGAGGCCTGGCTGACCAGAGCATCTCACTGACCTGCACTGACATTGGTACCCAGCCAGTCCTTGCCAGTCAGGCCTGAAAAGAGACCTTTGGGGGCCCTGCCCATTCCTTTGTTTCCTGTCCTACCTCTGGCCCAGGAACATCCACTGCGCTCTGATTATTCCCACCGCTCCTGGGAGTGGTCTCCAGAGGCCTTCCCAAACACCACTGGCTCAGACTCTCCAGAGCCCTTTTCTCCCTCAGTGAGCCTTTGACATATGTGGCCATGGGTCAGGTGCCCCCACCAGCCATGCCTGCCTCTCACTGGGAGCTGGAGTCCCTCTGGTCAACGAATGGGTCAGTCTGAGTCTTGGGGTCACCTTGGAGTAAGAAGAAGGTAAAGAAGCTGGTGTCGGGGGAGGAGCCAGAGGTAAATGCTAGAGTCATACAAGTCCAGGACCCACTCAGTTCAAGCAGGTCCTGTCCTGTCCATAGTGCCTACAGGTTTCCAGTGTAGTCTCCCGCACTACAGTAATATCGATCAATGTTAATGACACCTGCACTTATTGAGCACCTACTATATGCCACCTACTAAGAACTTTCAATCCTTTTTTATTTAATCTTCGCAACAACTTTATGTGGTGGGTACTATTATTGTTCCCATTTTACAGATGAACAAACTGAGGCTCTTAGATCCCTATTTGAAGGGGACTGCCTCAATCTTTTTCTAAGCCCTAGTGTCTCACATGATCCTAAGCACCCAATGCTGCCGTGTGTGGAAACTTGCTGATGCTCACCTAACGTGTGGCCTGGTTAGGGACAGAGGGGAGCCAGTGCCAGACTAGAGACTGGTTTACCCTCTGCTTGTTCTCCTAAGGAGGAGGAGACAATGGCAGGAGGCACTTTGGGGCAAAGTGAGGTGTTATCTTTGAGTCCATGAGCCCAGCTGTTCCTCCCTGGTCATGTGTGTGCACGTGTGGGACAGGGCGGGAGAGCAGGCATTGAGCACAGGGTGGGAGAATTCACGGATGACCTGCCAGGCCCTCAGTGCCTTGGATTCCGGATCCTGAGTCCCAGGTCTTCCTCCTGCACCCTGCGGGAGTCCCCAGTGGGTGGGGCTGCTGTCAGGCCTGTGTTGTGATGTTCTGGGCAGGAGGGCGGGGTGCTGCACAGGCCCTGACCTGGTTGGGCTGGTTGGCCCGCCCTGAGTGGCACCTGTGACCAGGCGCCAACCCCACCTACCGCCCTTTGAAGTCATCCAGCCTGCGCTCAAGGCCCAGCCCCTGTTCTGGGTTGCCTCCCTAAAAAGAACTGGGGTCCTCTCAGGAGAAGCTTCATTTGCCTGGGGCTGCCTGCAGTGGGGGGAGGGCAGGCCTGGGCCTGGCCAGAGGAGGTGGCGGCCCCTCTCCACATGAACAGTCACTTTGGAGCTTGGGATTGGTTTCTGCAGGGATTGACAGGGAGCCCAGGGAAGGAGGGATCTGTGGAGGCAGGGGGCTAATGAAGGGAGAGGGCCGGAAGTGGGGAGCTCATTGAGGCGGAGGAGTTCCGCTGGTGAAGGAGACTTGCTGAGGAGGCCCCCTCTGACCCCAGACTCTTTTGGAATCACCACACAGGCAGGTTGGAGTCTCACGGTCTTCACCAGGCGTCCCTCGCCCTGCCCCTCCTTTACTCTGCAGTTGGCATTTCTGTCTTACGTAAGGCATTGGGTGATCATAGCCTAAGGCCACCCCCCAGGACCTCACCTGGATCTGATCCCTCCTCCCTGGTCTCCAGGCACAGTCCCTGCATCTGTCTGCGCGTTGGCTTAGCACAAAAAGCCACCAGCATCTTCCTGACCCCTTTGGCACGTGCAGAGCCCTGGCCACATCCTGCTCCAAATCCAAGTCCCTTCCTCTGCACAGCCCCCGATGCAGGGCAGCCCAGCTGCAAGTGGGGCTCCAGGATCCGCCGTCCTTTCTGCGCCTGCCTCGCTGGGCTGGGAGCCGACCTCTAATCCCCCAGGAGCCTCGGAAAACCATTAGGCGGCCGCGCCTGCGCCTGCGCCTCCGACCTACCCTCCTCCCGACCGACCGACGGCTCCAGGTGGATCCCGCCCCGTCCCAGCAGTCTTGGGCGCGGGGCCCAGGTGACCCCACTATTTTTGCTTCTCCGCCGCCTGATTTCTACTGCAGGCAATGTCTTCTAAGACGGGAGGCCCCATGGCTGGCCTGGCGCCTCCAGGACCGCGCCTCCCCTCGAGGGCCCTGAGTGTCTGCGCAGGGGTGGAGAGCCCTCACATGGAGCCTCTGAGTCTCCGCCACTTCCTGCCCTAGTCCCTCCAGTTTGGAGGTGGCTAAGGACTTGCCGGCCTCTTGCCTCTGGGAACAAGGTACAAGTTGTGAAGCTGGTGACAACAGCAGTGCTGGCGTCATGGGGTCACCTCCCAGGCAGGGTTACAACCAGTGTGGGCACAGGGTCACATCCCACCTTTTCTCCTGCCTCTCTGCCAGAGGGCCACCGCCGCCGCCCATCTCCAGCCCAGCCCTGAGTTTTTGATGGCACCCCTCCTCTTCCTCCTCGGGGAAGCTTGCCCTGAAGGTCACACCTCCTGGCCTTCTTCTGGTTGGCTCTGGTTTCTGCCCACCTTGAAGGTGACCCAGCAGAGACCAGGGTTTATACTGTGGCCGTGGACAAGCCCCTTGACCCCTCCGAGGCTGTTTGGCCAGCTGTAAATAGGGCTGTTCACCCCACCTTGCTACATCCGGGTGTTAGTGTAGCCACCAAGGAAGGGCAGGGAACTGTGTCTCCCTTCAGACTGGGTAGGGACTGTGACTTTGGCCTGTGCCCAGTGGCCCCTGGGGAGAGGAAAGAGGGCCACCTGCTTCACAGGTCACAGGAGACACCAGGAGCCCTTCACCTTGCCCTTTACCAGGAAAAGGAAAGAAAACCTGGGAATGGGTGAGTTGGGTGGGGCAGTTACAGCCAGGCGACGGGAGAGCGCCAGGCTGGCAGGACACAAGTGGCAGCTTCCCCAGGAGACATAGCTCCCTTTGGTAGGGCCTCTTTCCTCCTCCTCTCTCTACTCAGGGCCCTGGATGGGGAAAGGGAGAGACTCGCCCTATTGGTGCTGGTGGTGTCTCAGGCTCTGCCATGACTTATGAGCAGCTGTGGGGAAGGTCTCCTCCTAGGTTCAGGTGACCATGGCAATGACACCTCATGGATGCTCCAGGTCTCAGAGGGTGGATGAGGGTTGTTCCAGGAAGATCAGGACCTGGCAGTTGCTGGGCAGAGTGAATTTTGGAGCCGACACAGCAGAGTAAGCCATCTTCTAATGAAGATGGATGACAGACATGACAACAGAAATATCGATTGCATGGAGCAATAGATGTGACTCTGGCTGAAGTTTGCTCTTTGTTTGTGAAATTCTAGTCTTTTCTAGTCAAGCTCATTGGAGCATGCTGAATAACAATTTCCATTTACTGCCGCTTACCATACACCAGGGACTGTGCAAAGCTCTCACAGGCTTTAGCTGGTTTCCTTTGCACATTTCCACTATTCACTTATGCAAAATTAATTTAAGGTAATTTTTTTTTGTACCAGGGATTGAACCCAGGGACACTTAACCACTGAGCCACATCCCTAGCCCTTTTTTATATTTCATTTAGAGACAGGGTTGCACTGAGTTGCTTATGGCCTCACTAAGTTGTTGAGGCTCATTTTGTACTCGAAATCCTCCTGTCTCAGCCTCCAGAGTCAACGGGATTAGTGGCATGTACCACTGTGCCCGGCTCAAGGGAATGTTTATTGAGCATTTACTTTGTGCTAGGCATTATTCTAGATACTGTAACTGAGGATACAGGAGCAACAACAAAAATAGGTCAAGATCTCTGCCCTCTTGGACCTGGTATTCTAGTACAGGGAGGGGGAGGGAGGAAAGCAACAAGAAAAACAGAAATATAATGTCAGGTACTGAGAAGTGCTTTAAAGAAACCCTGGGCAGGATGAGGGGACAGAGTTACATGAAGGATCTCCTGGAGGTGGTGATATTGAACAGAGACCTGACTGAAATGAGGAAACCAGTCCTTTGAACGTGGGGCCCAGCAATCCAGGCAAGAGGAACAGAAAGTTGCGTGGCCCAGGGTGGGTGTTCACTTGCTTGGCACGTTGGCACAGCCAGAGGCAAGTGTGTGGGAGCGGGGAGCACAGGTGAACCCTGGTGACAGGAGTCTAGGCGGGATGAGGGATCAGCAGCAGAGGAGTCTACCAGGAAATTTCCAGTGTTGTCCCTTGTCCTTACCAGGAGACTGAGGACTGAGAGGTGATGGAATAGATACAAGGTCTGCATCCAAACCAGGCTGCCTGGATTTCAGGGAAGCCTTGTAAGATTTGCTGAGTGTAGGGGCTGGGGACGTGGCTCAGTGGTATAGCAACTCCTTTAGTATCTACAAGACCCTGAGTGCAATCCCCAGTATGCACCCCCCCAGAAAAAATTGCTGAGTGCATGCAATAAAAAAGAAAGGCAGACTCCAATGTAATACAAGTCCCCACATTTGAGTTTTATGTGGATGGGAACTCCACTTTCTTTACCCATAGCCCCAGCACTTCTGAGCAGGGCATATAGTAATTGCTCAATTAACATTTGTGCAATGATGTAGGGTGCGGTGGCACACGCCTGTAATCTCAGCTCCTCAGGAGACAGGAGGATGACAAGTTCAAGGCCAGCCTGGGCAACTTGAAGAAACCTTGCCTCAAAACAAAAATAAGGTCTGAGTATAACTCAGTGGTTAGAGCACCCCTGAGTCCAACTCCCTGGTACCTGCCCATCCCCCCAAAAAGTTTACAAATGAGTGGAAGAATAAAGTTAAGAGATGGATTTTCAATAAGGAGATCAGGATTCTTGCTGTAGGAGAGGCCCTTGGAGTTCTAAGTTGAACCCCACTGGTTGCAGATGAGGAAATAGGTGCAGAGTGCAGGTGCTGATGAGGATGCTATTGTGTGGGAGGGCATTGAGGTGTGCCACCCTCTTTTTTGGTACTCCCAGGATCAGAACTGCCAAGGGCTCTTCGCCAGGCAGGACCAAAGGTTTGGATGGAATGGAATTGGGAAGGGTGAGGCATGAGGAACACCACCCTTCTCCCCATCATGGAAAAAACTGATACAAGGGGCATATTAGGGTTGGAGGCCTTGGTCTCAGATAGAGGTCAGATTAGCAGGTGAGGGAGAGAAATGATGGTCAGGTCAGCCCCAAGGAAAGTTTCCAGAATTTTCCCCATCACCTCCTGCCCACCTCTTCACTTTCTCCACCCTGGACCTCCTTCTTTGTTTTCTCAGTTCCAGCTTCTTAAATGGAGACAACGAAGCCAGGAATGGTGGCACACGCCTTTAATCCCAGGTAACTCAAGAGGCCGAGGTAGGAGTGTCACGTTCACAGGCAGCCTGAGCAATTTAGCAAGACCCTGTCTCAAAAAATAAAAAAGGGGTGGGGGGGTGGGGGCTCAGTGGTGGAGCCCTTGCCTGGCATGTATGAGGCACTGGTTCGATAAATAACCCTGCGCATAAATAAATAAATAAAATAAAAGGTACATTGACAACTAAGAAAATATTAAAAAATAAAAATAAAAAGGACTGGGGACATAACTCAGTGATAAAGTTCAAAGCCCAGCACCAAAGTAAATAAATGAATAAAAAAATAAAAATAAAATAAAAGAGCTGGGGAACATAATAGCTTGGTGGGAATTGAACCCAAGGATTCAGAAAAAGGAGACGATGATGTGCCCCAGGGCACGGGGGGTGTGCCAGGGGATGTCCAAAGCCATTGCCTGTTTTCTGATGTGTCTGTTTGACTAAAGGACTTCTGGAGGAAAAAAGAGTTCAACTAGTAATATTTTGGAATATCTCTTTATATGAAAGTATACTTGGAGATAATACACTGTAAAATGCATATGTACATAAACGTACACCATAAACAGAAACCCGAAAGGAGCGCATCCGTGAGCAGGGTGTTTGGGGCACCGTCTCTCTGCCTGACCCCTACTGGGATAGGCACCCCAGGCAGAACTTTGAGAAATACTGGTTGCCAATTGCCCTTGTATTTCTTCTTCTATCATGTGGGACGAGGTTCACTCCAGAATAAGTGTAGGTCTGACCCATGGGTGGAGGGAGGATGGTCCAGAAAGCGCCAGAGCCCGGGTAAAGGTGACGGGTGCCACCCCTGGTGACAAGCTGGCAGGGCCCTCCCAGGACGGGAGCAGGGTAGGGAGTGTTGGTTTCTAGGTAAGGTTGTTTGGAGCTTGGAGCTTCCCAGAGGCTGCGGAAGGGGATGAGTGTGTGTCTGCCGGGCATTGGGAGGTGGCAGGTTTCAGCAGGAGGAGGCCTGAGCCGCTGGCATAGACTGGTCCTGTCACCCAGTGCTCTGCCAAGGCCTGCTGAGGGCTCAGTCGGCACGCCACCACCATGCCACCCTGGAGAGAGAAGCCCTGGTGCCACCCAGAGGGACAGCAAGAGAGGAAGGCTGAGACAGAGGGAAGAGGGAGGTCACTGGTTAAGAGCAGGGCAGGGACACTGGAAGGATCAGTGGTGGAGACAGAAGTGGGAGGGGAGGGTGTTGTCGCCAACCAGGGCCAGGGTGGTGCCAGGCGGGCTCTGAGGAACAGCTGGAACCTGCCTGGATCTCTCCGGTCTTGGAAAGAGTATTGTAAGAGAGGAATTTATGTAGGAAGGAGATTTCTGATCACTAAGGCAGGAGGCCTGGCTGTGGGGCCACAGGAGAGAGAGGAGGGCTGTCTTCCATCATGTGACCATAGGGTGGTGCAGGCTAGAGGAAGGGTCCTGCTCTGGGTGTTGGGGGCTATACCGAACAACTTTAGTCTGACAACACCTGCGTTCATTGGACTCAGTAACAATACCACTCTCTGCTCTTCACCTGGACTAACTCATTTAATCCTCACATTATCCCAGGATACAGGTACTTTTTGACTAGTCCCCATTTTATAGATGAGAACATTGAGACATGGAGGGGTTAAGCCCCTGCTATATTTTATTTGTTTTGGTGCCAGGGATTGAACCCACACATGCTGAACCACTGAGCCACACCCCAGCCCTTTTTTATGTTTTATTTCGAGACAGGGTCTTGCTAAGTTGCTTAGGGCCTCGCTAGGTTGCTGAGGCTGGCTTTGAACTTTCGATCCTCCTGCCTCAGCCTCCCAAGTCACTGGGATTACAGGTGTGCACCACCATGCGGCTAAGTCCCTGTTTTGTTGGGGAATCAGGCACTTGTTCCAGATGATGCTCAAGAATCTATAATAACACCTGGCAAAAAATAGACAAGTCCATTCACTCATTCATCCATTGAACGAGTATTGCCCCAGCCAGCTGAGTGAACTAGGTGTCCCTGTGCAGACAGGCGGTGTACATGAGCGACTGCAGTCCTCACAATGATCTGAGATAGATTTCCCACTTTGCAGATGAGGAAACTGATGCTCAGAGAGATTACATAATATCTCAAGACGATGTAGTAACAAGTATTGGTCACACAGCAAAAAAGTGGCGGAACTAGAATTCATACCCATGACGGTGTGACTTTTGGGGCCTGAGAAAGAGCTGTTAGGGAAGATTAGCTCACAAACCAGGTAGGAACTGTGCAGGGAACTGGAGGGTAGGAGGAGTTTCTAAAAGAAATTTAGGGACTTTCTTGCATTCCTCCCTGTCTGTGCTTGGCTCTCTGGAATCCAGGTCTATAACCCTGCCAGGAGGGGGCGCTCTGCATGGCCTTGGAAAACTAGCAAGTCCTAAAGGCTAGGGCCTTGATATAGGGAGGTAGGTATTTATTTCTTATTTATTTTTTTAGAGATTGAACCCAAGAGTACTTTACCAAGGAGCAACATCCCCAGCCCTTTTTATTCTATTTTATTTTTTATTTTGAGGCAGGATCCCACTAAGCTAACCTCAAACTTGTGATCCTCCTAAATCCACCTTCAGAGTAGCTGGGATTACAAGAATGTGCCACTTTGCTCTGTGAGATTTTCCTTTTTTAAAAAAATCAAGTCAGGGACTGGGGATGTGGCTCAGTGGTACAGCATTTGCCTAGCATGTGTGAGAGGCTCTGGTTCCATCCCCAGTAGTGAAAAAATAAAAAGGTCGAATCAAACCAGGCACACCTGTAATCACTGCTACTCAGGAGGCTGAGGCAGGAGGATCACAGGTTCAAGTCCAGCCTGGGCAATTTAGTGAGACCCTTTCTCAAAATAAAAAATCAAATGGGTCAGGGAGGCAGCTCAGTGGTAGAACACTTGCCTAGCATGTATGAGGGCCTGGGTTCCATCCCCAGAATCGGGGGGAAAAAAGAAAAGAAAAAACAAAGAAAAGGAAAGAAAAAGAAAAGAAAGAAAATCAGTCAGCGATGAGGCAGAATGGAGTCTATTGTGCACATTTCCCTTCCTTCCCCAGGATCCCTCTGCTTCCCCCTGCAGGGTCAGCTGCCTCTGTTCGCCATGTCCTCAGTCCTCTGCTTCCAGTTCTGTCCTGCTCCGCCCTCCAGGAACAGGCCCCACCTGGTCCTGCAGGTTATCACGCCAGGTGTGGTCTCTGCCTTCCAAAAAGCTGGTGGCCCCTCTCCCCCTCAGGGCTGCCCACCCTGGGATGTCCCTGCGTGGACTGCCCTCTAAGGGCGGAACACTGAATGCAATAGGACTGGGCCTTGGGAAGGTTTGGGTTTTGGGGTGACAGGGGACCCGAGAAAGTTCTTAAGAGCCATTCCTGGGGGCAAGAATGGCTTGGCCCTGAGGTGGGGCAGAGAATAAGTAGAGAAGGGGTTGGGGGGAGGTATGGAGCTCTTCTCCTCCAGAGCTAGCCAGGCTGGACACCCTGAGGCCTTCACCGGCTCCCCAGCCCTCAGGCAGGAATTGGGGGTTCTCAGCAGTGTGATTCTTAGCCTGGGCTGCTTGGCCCCTGACTTGGGCTTCAAGGCTCAACAGTTCTGATCTCACCATTTTCCAGCAAACTCTCTCCTTCCCCAAGGAAGCCGAGGGGGACTCTGTCCTACCCCTTCTGGACCATAGAACCCGAATTCCTACCTAAACTGCCTGAGCCACTGTCAGGGTCTTGTACGGGTTTTTTCCTATACTGTCTTTCCTAGGCCCAGCGCACTGAAACCCTTGGACCCCAAGTGGCTGTGTGAGGAATGAGGTCAGGGGAAGGGAGGGTGTGGGAAGGATGGACCTTGGACGGCAGACCAGTACACCCAGTCCGTGTGGGAGCTCCCTTCTGGGCCCAGGGCAGAGCAGTACTCCAGAGGCCAGAGACCTCCATATATCCTTCTTCCCAGACTGACCCCCTCCAACGCTTCAAGACCACCTCCAGGGACCCCCCAGCCCCAGGAGAAGCATTACCCCCTCATTGCCTCTCAGTCAGCATTGGAGAAGGAGAGACCCTGGTGAGGTGGAAGTCGCCGAAGTTCTCCAGGTGCCCCACCAGCCCTTCCGCCACCCTCCCGGCCTTCGCGTGTGTGTTTTTTGGAACAGACATTCAAGGAGAGAGTTTAGTTCAGGTGTGAGGGGAGAAGCCAAGGCTCCGTTGCCCCCTCACCAGCCTGCGAGTTGGGACCTGGTGGAACCTGAGGAACTCTGCTGCCTCTAAGAAGTGACATGGTCTTGCCTTAAAACATCCTCTATTCTCTCCCAAGACTTCTTTCCTGCTGGTCCCAAGCATGTCCCTTTCCCTAGTTCCTGCCTATGCCACCCATTTCCAAGGAAGCAGGGGCCTCGACCCCTTGACCCCATTTTCTTCCTCCGCCTCCTCCTCAGTGTCCCTAAGTGGTGTGACCCTCAGCAGTTAGGGCTCAGGGGGCAGGCAAAGGCGGAGAGGAGGCGAGCCCAGGCCGGCTCCCGGGTCCGACGGGGAGGGAAGGTGTGTAGCTCTTGCCTCACCCGCCCCCCAGGCCTGCTGTCAGCTGGCCAGGCCCATCTCTAGAGCAAAAGTGCTTCCATGCGGGAGGGAGGGAAGCCTTCTCAGTGGGAGAAAGATGAAGCTGGTCCCCCCACGTGTCAGTGAACAAATTGGGCCAATTTGGTGTGATTAGTGAAGAATTCACATCTGGCCAGCAGAGGCCTCCCCCCAGCCTAGCCCAGCCTGGCTCCTGCTCCCCATTAGAAGCTATTTTCTCTGACGGCTCCATTTGTCTCTGTAGTAGGGGATTTGACAGCTCCCTGGCCAGCCTGGGGGGCCTGGCTCTGAGTAAGAGGCCCAAGGCCAGGCTGCTTGTCCACCCTCTTGACTGGGTGCCATAAGAGGTGCCATGCGACAGGGCCCAGGCACCTGTGCATCTCATCCCTGTGCTGTGTGCAAAGACCACAGCGGAGCGGGGTCCTGGGGAGCGCTGCTCACTAAGCTCCCCCACCCAGGTCTCCCTCAGACCCTGGTTTCTCTTGTACAATGATGGTTGTGTTTTAAGATCAACGGAGACTTGTATGTGTGTGCCTGGTGGTGGAGGAGCCAGGGGTCTGGTGTTTTCTAAAAGAAAACAGCTGGGCATGGGTGAGGGCGGGCCTGCCCACCCCCCACTTCCTTCACCCCTTCCGCAAGTCCCCCTCCCCCAGCAAGCGTCGGTTGCAGCCACCCTTCAGGAATGCTGTGGGCTGCAACGGCTGTTGCACAGCTGGAAGGCTTGCCCCCAGAAGTGGCTTCAAGGTAGTGCCATTGGGGGTGTGGCCTTCAAAGTCTTGGGTCTTCCTCCCCTAGGAGTGCCCCCAGGTTGCCTGTGTCAAAGACAATTTGGGGCTATTTAAAGGAGCCCGACCTAGGGGTCACCTGGGTAAATCTCCTCCCTGAGGAATTACCACCAGATGGCAACCTGGGGCTTGTCTCCTCCAAGGTTCTCCCTGGTTGGCTGGGAGCTCCAGGGCTCTGGTGGTGGTGGTGGTGGTGGTGTGTGTGTGTGTGTGTGTGTGTGTGTGTGTGTATGTACAGGCTGCACACGCAGGGAGGGATCCAGGACTTTGGTCCTTGGATAGCAGAGGAAGGATCCCTGGGGGAACGGTCCTACACTTCAGTGAGGGGTGGTGGGTTGCTCTTTATTAAGATGTCACATGATTTGGTTTTGGGGATGGTCAGGGCCAGCTTCTCAGGCCTCCAGCACTTTCCATTGACACATGGACACTGTAGATAACCAGGCAGAGTAAAGGAAGCGGATATCTGCAGTCCCTCTCCAGCCTCCAAAACCATCCTGAGAGAGGGTCAGCAATTGTCACACTTTGCTCCAGAATGAAGGGTTTCCAGAGATGTGGGACTTGCAAAGCTAACATCAGGACATCCTGGGCAAACTGGGATAGCTGGTCACCCTATCTAAGCATAAGCCCCAGAGGCCAGGCAGAGGGGTGGAGGAGAAACCAGTTCTTCTGAGATCTACTGTCTGATTTCTTATTTGATCTTATTCAGTCCTCACCTGAGTTTAGCCTGATGCTTTACAGTTTGTAGGGCCTCAACCCCGCCACCCCAAGGTAATGCCTTGGATGTTGGAAAGGTATCCTGACTGGGGGCGGGGGAGCAGTAGGGCTGGGGGTGGATGGCTTGGTGCTTTATCTCATTCAAGCTGAGAACCACAGGTTTGGGTTGTGATCACAGCAGCCAGCGTGGCCTGCCCTCCCAAGGCGCCGACCACCCAGCACCCACCTCTAATTAAAAGATGAACCTACAGAACACCCACTGTGTGGTTGCTAGAGTTATTATCCCATTTTAGAGATGGGATAACTGAGGTGGAGTCATAGGCCCCAGGGCTGAGCTGGGGGAGAGTAAAACAGGGTCTCCTGGATGGTGTACCCCCTTCCCACTTCCCTTCTTACCCAGTCTCCTATTTAGATCTAAGGAGGTCAGACTAGGACCCCAGGGATGGGCAGTCTGGTCTTCCCCTAGGAGGTGCCCTCAGCCCCACTCCCCAGACATCAACGACATAATTAAGGATGGAGAAGGAGGAGGAGGTCACCCTGGCAGGACTCTAAAGGCAAAGAAAGCCTTCAGAAAAATCTAGATATTAGATCAAATTTCCACCTGTTCTCACAGCAACCTCCAGAGATGAAACCTAAAGGAGCCCGGATTTAAGGATGCTGTAGGACTTTTGGAAGAAAAGAGAACCAGCCACAGAATCCTGCGGTCTGCTGCCCCACCCCACCTTTCTCCCTCCCTCAGGCTCTGCCTCCCCCTGCTCTGCCGGCATACCCAGGGTCCATATAATCCAAGCAGAGAAAGCCCGGAAGCCATAGCTGAGCTTGTGCTTCATACTGAGCTCCAAGTGCCAGCTGGAAGGGGTGCTTGGAAGATCCTTGGGAGGTCCACCTCCTGGGGCACACTATGGGCCTAGGGCGGCTGAGGCTTTTGAGAGGCTGTGCTCCTTGTGATTTTTGTTTCCTTTTGCTTTTGCTTGTTTGTTTTGAGGAGTGGGGTGGGGACTGGAGATGGAACCCAGGGCCTTGCACATGCTGGGCATGCGCTGTACCACTGAGTTACATCCTGTAGCCCAGAAGCTGTGCATTTCAGGGTTGGGTGGCCCAGCCCCCTTGTCTGGGCTGACACTTTCCCAGAAGGTTTGGGTGGACAAGATGACTTCAGGGGGGATTTCCTCTCCCAGAAGTAAGGCTGGAAATTTGAGTCTGGAAGAACTGGTGCTGGGCTGGGCATGGGCCGAGCTCTGCTTTGCTGGGAGGTGCTTTAGAAATCAAATGCTTCTATGAAGGCCCTTCTCCAGTCCTGGCGGGCTTCTTGGAGGACCGTCAGGCCTGGGAGTAAAGCAAGAGGCATTTCCCCAGCTCTCTCAGAGAGAAAGGATCCCAGAGAGAAGTCTTGACCCTGGGACCTCCATCTTGGAGTCTGTTCCCACCAGGGGGAAGCTTGAGGTGGGGTGCTTGCCTGTTTACACCCTGTAGGAGTTTGCTTCAAGCCTAAGGCGACTTCCTGTTTGCACCAACAGGCCCCAGGAGAGATCAAAGGCAAGGGCTGGTGAGTTCAGGGCAGAGGAATTGAGGATGGCTATCCTGCCACTGTAATGGGAGGGTTGAAATTTATGTGGAGACCTGGAGCACAGGAAGGACACAGGGGACAGAGCCAATTCCCAGGGCCCTAGACCTAGGCCTGGCTGGGCCTTCCCTGTCTTCACTGCTTCTAAGGAGAGCCCTTGTCATCTCTCCACCCCAATCCTGACCCCAGCAGAGACTGAGCCTCCTCTCTGATCACCACCAGCGTCCTAGCTCCTGGAACTTTCCTGATCCCGCTCCTCTCACCGGGGCCCCCTTTGAAATCCGGGCCCCAACAAGAGGGGCATCCCCCTCCCACATCGCGGTTGGCCCGCCCCCTCCCCTGTGTGGCGGGCGTGGCCGCGCTGCTGTCACTCACGCACTCACGCGCGAGGAATGCAGACGGCAGGGCTGCCCTGTGGTCACGTCTCCGCCCCACCGAGGGAGGTAGGCGCCCAGGTACCCAGCCTGTGGGCCTTGGGAGCCCGCCAAGCTGCTGATGAAAGGCGCTGCCAGATTAACCCTTTCTTGGCTGCACCCCCCACCCCCACTGCCTCTGGCTGCCGGGTGGTCGCTGACCCAGAGGGGCGCTAGGTGGAGCTTGGGCGCGCTGGCTAGTGAGAGGGCTGCCTCGGCCTCAGCTGGGACCCACCTCTGGCAGCAGGACCCCTGCCCCCGCCCCCGTCCCTGCACTGGAACTCAAGGAGTTGAGGAACAGAACTTCCCATATGACAGATGATAAACCCCACCACGGGGATGCTCCACTGGGTGCCAGCTAAAGAGCCCAGGACAGAGTCCAAACTTCAGAATTCATGCGAACACTCCACTCACATTTTAAGAGCTGAGAGGGTCAGCTCAGCTGTTGGACTCAGGAAAGGCCATTGGACTTTCAGTTTTCCCAAAGCGGTGCAATTACAGTGCCCGTAATTCAAACTGTGGCGTTGTCTGTTTTAGTAGTAACATCGATTTCTCTCCCAAGCAGAATCACAAGCAGATGCCTTGGATATAAATCAACTAGTGGAGAGGTTCCCCTGGAGTAGGCAGTGAAGTTCCCCTTTCCTTCACCTTTGCCATGCCATAGGGACAAATTTTCCTTCACCTTTGCCATTGTCCCCCAGGGACAATTCCAGGGAACCCAGTTTGGGAAGCTGAGAACTAGATGTGACGTGAGATCCTATGGGACTCTGACCTCTCTCTTCTTGTCAGTGTCTTCTGGCTGTGGCAAATGCATCTCTATTCAGTGGAGACTCTGGTAACCCAGACATTTGCTGTGTCCCAGGCTCTGTGGGGGGCATTCTGTGGTGCCCTGAGGTCTGGCTCCCCCTTCTGGGTCTGGTGCTGTGTCTGTGTTCTCCACTGAGGGCTCGGCACTGAGGGGTCTGCATTTGACTTTGGGATCCTCACTCCTCATCCCAGTCCTGGAGCCAGGTCTCCCTCTCTATCCTTTGCATGCTGCAGCCACCCTCAATCCCACGACCCAGTCTCCCCCCAATCCCAGGACCCTCCTTCCTTTTTGTTCTACTAAGAGTTCCAGGAACCCAGGGGGCAAGGGTTAAAACGCCTTTGGTTTTAACAGGTGTGGCAGTGGCAGTGTGCACTGGGGTATCTGGTGGGCAAAGCTCTGGGGGCGACACCAGTCTCACGTTCAGATGTGCCCCCCGCCCCTGCTCCTCCCTCTAACTGCACAGTGCATCTTTTAGAGATCAAAGCACATGGTTAACCCTCACTGAATTGGGCCATAGCCTGGGAGCTCCCAGATCTCCCCATCTCATCTAGCCTCCAGGGGGCTGGAGAGCCAAGAGGGCAGAAATGGGGAGGTCAAGTCAGGAGCGAGTGCCAAGCTGAAGCAGGAAGACAGGCGGCCTGATGCCCAGCCCTCACTGCCCTACCTTACTCCCCAGGGTCTCTACGAACTTCATGCCCTGAGGGAGCAATGGCACCCTGAAGCTGGGTTTCCAGAAGAAACCTAGGGAACATGGGCTTTGGCCACAGTGCAGCTTGAGAGCAGACATCAGAAAGGACTTCCCACATGTCCAAATATAATGCATGTCCCTGGAATACTGGTGCCTTGGATATGCCTGGACAGCTTTAAGTCATCACCATCTGCAAGACAGTGTGCCTGGGACTGTGCAAGTCATCTTTAAAGTCCAACTCTCCTCACCAGCCACTGGTTACCAAGTCCTATCCTTTCTGCAGCATTAGTGGTTTGAAGGTACTTCCTTTTCTTTCCACAGCCACTGCTCCTGATTCAATTGAAGTCATTTCCCACCAGCCCCTGAGACTATTGCAACAGTGACTGCTTCCCTTAGCTCCAAGGAAGACACCCCCATCCTCCCTTCCCTTCTCCTGTCCCTCCTCCGCACTGCATAAGACATCTTAAAACACAGGTTGTAGCATGCCACTCTTATGCTCCAAAGCCTTTGATGGCTCCCCATTGCCAGCAGGATAAAGTCCCAACGTTGCTTGGCATTTACAGCCTGCCCTGATCTGGTGCCAGTTTACCTTGGCAACCTGGGTCCCCACCGTGTGCTTCATCTTCAACCCCAGTCACATTCTGTGGCTTGTCTTACCCTAACCCTGCTGTACAGTTTCATGGCTGACCACCTTGGCTCACAGAGAAGCTTGTTCTTGGCACTTATGGTGGTGTGGGGGAGGAGGATTAATCACATAATCCCATAAATAAATATGTCCTCACAAACTCTGGTAAGTCAGGGTGTCTTTAGGAACTTAAGGAGAAGTTCTAATGGGGTGGGACAGACTCCGATGAGGACTCAGAAGGCTTCTAGGCACAAGAGGCACCTCACGCAATTCGATTCGAGTTACCCTTTGAATGAATGCTCGGGGTGGAGGCTTATCTCTTCTCTTCAGAATGGATTTCCTCATTTGGACATCCAGACTTCTTGGCCAGAAATGTATTTCATTTCACTAGACTGTATTTCACTCTGCTTTAAATTCAAGTGTGTCTGGTGCGTCGCAGTCGGTTAGACTGAGCACCCAAGGGAAGGGAAATCATGCTTAGGAAGCCCTCCTTTGGCATACAGTAGGCATTTAATGGATGTCTTCTTTCTCTCTCTCTTGCTTTTTCTTTCTTTTGCTTATTCTTTCTTTCTCTTTCTTTCTTTCTTTCTTTCTTTCTTTCTTTCTTTCTTTCTTTCTTTCTTTCTTTCTTCTTTCTTTCTGTTGTGGGGTATCAAGGATGGAATCCAAGGGTACTTTAATGTTAAACTACATCTCTAGCCTTTTTTTTTTTTTTTTTTTTTTTTTAAATCTTGAGACAGGTTCTTGCTAAGTTGCTGAGGTCTCACTAAATTGCTGAGGCTGGCCTTGACTTGCGCTCCTCCTGCCTCCACCTCCCCAGTTGCTGGGATTACAGGTGTGTGCTACTGGGCCCAGCGATATCTTCTTTCTGTTGGGGCGAGGATGTGTAGACTCCTGCTCTGGATGAGCATAGAAATGACCTTAATAAGGGAGATGATAGTCCTTGAGAATTCTCCATTGAAGGTTTGGCACAGAAGCGGGGGTGGGAGGGCGAAGAGGCAGACAAGATGGTCTCTTGGGCGTCCCTCCCATGAAAACTCTGTTCTCCTTGAGGGATTCCAACCCACACCTTCCAAGACCCATGGAGAACACTCTGAGCTCTGGCCTGGCTGCCCTGCTCCCAGATAGGGGGTCCTATGGGGATGGAGAGGGGTTGTTGGGAACTGCAGGGGAGGGGCTGGCATCAGCTGCCCCCTCCCCCAGAGGCTTTCCTGCAGGCTGCTCTGCTGGCCTGCCTGCAGGCATGGAAAAGGAAGGATTGTGCCCCAGTGCACAGTGCCATGCAGTTCCTACCCTGCTAGCTCCCTGGAACAGAACAGGGGAAAGAAGGGATCAGCAAGGTTAGCTTGAAGAAGAGGGAGGAGGGGAGGTTTATCTGGGGATGACCCTGAACTAGAGCCTCTCCACACTTGCTTCCCCCTCCCCCACTCAGACATTTCCACATCAGAGGGCAGCAGGCACTTTCCCAGGTTTTCCAGTTCTCTGGAGCTTCCCCACGGGAATTTCCCATCGGTGGAGAATCTTGGCTCTAAGCAAGGGGTGCAGGGAGGCTGTTGAACCCAGGAAGGTGCCAGGCTGACCCATCCAATCCCAGTCCAGTACCCTTGGGCCAGGTTCTTGCTTGAGATAAGCACACCCTTCCAAGATCCTCTAGTCTGAGGGTGAAGGCTCATCCCGCTTCCTTAGGGGGACAGGGGCTGGCCCCAGGGAGACCTCCCAGTCTGAGGATGGAGACCCAACTCCTGTTCTGAAAACACTCCTAGGCTGCCAAGGGACACAGGATGAAACCAAGATACAGACTGTCAGTGGTGAGGTGCCCAGCAGACTGTCCCAGCCCATTCCTGCCCTTGGGGGCACTGTCTGGTCATCTCACTGCACTGTCCTGCTGCAGAGGCCAGGCAGCAGGGGTGCTGATGGTACAGGTGGCATCCGGCAGGTGGCGAGAGCGGGGGAGGAGGAATGTGCCTGGGGCCTGGGCAGGATGCCACTGGACAGTCCCAGCAGCCGCACCCCCTACCCGTGACCTGCTCACCCCGCCTCCTGCCAGCCATGGTCCTGGTTCCTATGCCAGGGTCACAGCCAGTTCCTGGGTTCCGGGTAGCTATTCCCAGGAAGAGACCTACCCTCTGAATGTGAGGGGCATCTTGTGGGACATTAGTCATGGCTGTAACTGCCATGTTGCATGAACACTGACCCTGGCTTATTTAATCCTGGTAGTTAAATATTGTATTACCCCATTTGACAGATAGGGAGACCAAGGACGCTCAGGGAGATTTATCTCCCACAATGTGTCTTAGGCAGTCTGACCCATAAGCAGTGGGTGGGGATCCTGGGGGGCGAGGGGAGAGGGTGACTTATAGAATTATAGCTCCTATGGGATTGAGTCAAAGGTCCTTTGCAGCCCAAGAAGAAATTTGTCCCTACAGCGAGAGGGATCAGACATGGGCTGGCGGAGGGGACAACAGAGGAACAGGGCCAGAAAACAGGAGTGCTTGAGCCAGCACCCACAGCATGACAGGGACCCTGCACAGGAACGTGCTCCATGCCTCCTCCCCTCTCCCTTCCCCAAGCTGTGATAACAGGTGGAAGATGGTGGTTGTGCCACTGGGGCAACCCAAATGTTCCACTGTCCTGGTCCGACAAGCATCTGGAGATCACTCCCTGCCAGGTCCTCTCCGGGCGATGCCTCCAAAACATGGGTAGGGACTCAGACCAGTGCTGGGAAAGACTCAGCTGCCTCTGCTCCCTCCCCACCCCTCAGTCTCCACCAGCTTCCCTCCAAAACACTCATTCATTCCCCAGACCACCTACAAACCACCCATTTGCCCAGACCACACAGCTCCTCTGCCCAACTCAGCTCCCCAGGATAATGGCTGCCCTACCCCCATCCTCCCAGGCTGCACCCCCAAGCCTAATTATCACCTTGGCACCTCCGGGATGGGGTGGGGGGGCACTGACCTCTGTTTATGCTTGGAAGTCTCTTGGGCACAGGAGGCCTGTTTTCCTCTGGACATCAAGGGGCAGGAGCAAATTAGAGACCCTCAACTAGGACCCCTCTGGTAGGTCCCTCCCACCCCACCCCAGATCTTTGGGTCCAGGATGTTGGGGCTGGGCAGAAAGGCAAGATGGTAGGACCCCTGTTTGCTCCTCTATCATCTGGGCACAGGGAAGTGATAGAGGAAGGGGCAGAACCAGAATGTGTCCTCCAAAATAGCATCAGGGAGGACTCCCTAGAAAGAGCACTGGACTGGGAGAGGTCAGTTCTGCCGCCCCTGACTACCCAGACTCTCCCCACCCCTTAACCCCAGTTTCCAAGGGTGTGAAAGGACAGAGCTGATCCCCATGGTCTCTATTGGCTCCTCCACTTGTGGTCTTAACCCCAGGGAGGTAGCAGTCGAGGACCTCAGCATTGTAGAGGGCTCCCAAAGCAAAGAGGCAGGGTGAACCCACGGGAGGAGCAGGCTGCTGGAGGACAGGTCATCAAACAGGGAGACAGAAACACCCAACCTGACTCTGTCAATACAGGGGTGGAGGGGGAGAAGGACACTGGGTGCCACGGCAAGACGAGTGGACAAGTTGCAAAACCCCTCAAGGGCTCTGGGGTTGGCATGCTCTGCTCCCCCGGATCACAGGTGGTGGAAGCTAGGCCCTCTCCTGAAGTGAGCTGGAGGGGGACCCCTTCTGCTCCCCCTGCAGCTTCTACCCTGGCCCCATCCTAGCAGCTGCTTTGTGAGGGCAAGGGCCAGTCTGCATTCAGTGGCCAGTGTGGACCTAACTCAGGGGATGTGCCCAATAAATATGGAGTGGATATGGAATGGCCGTGGAAAAGACTGAGGCAAACCCAGATGTAAGGCAGTACCTGTGGCTCGGGGAGGCGGGGGGCCTAGGGCCAGGAGGGAGAAGGGGAGCAGGAGCGGGTAGGGTGCAGTGGGTTCACCCTCACCAGGCAGAGTTGAGCCAGGCCTAAGCCCTGGGGGCCAGGGCCACCAGGGCTGGGCCAGGGCGGATGAGGTGGTCTCTGTGGGGTCCCTCTCAGGATCCCTCCTTCCCCATAATTACTTCTGATTAGCTTCACCACAACAGCCAGGCTGGAAAGAGAGGGGTGTTTGGGACTTGGGGGGAGGGGACAAGGTACAGCAGAGTACTCAGGACAAGCTGGGGCCCCCCCGCTGAGCTCCTTCCCCACAGCCCAGTGTACCCACTCCTGCACAAGCATACATTCTAGAAAATTCTGAAAGAGTCCCATCCACATAGGCCAAGAGCAGCAGTGTTCCAAGACAATTAGGCCCTTTAGACAACTCACCCATGGGCATTAACTTAAAATGCCCCTTCCATAGTTCCCTGGAGGGAGGAGGGCTCAGCTCAGAAAGTTCTTCCCTGCGTCCAGCTGCTGTTTCTGCCTGGACCTGCTGAGCTGAGGGATCTACGGACAGATGAACCCGTGAGGCTCTGCAGCCACGCAGGGTTCCTCTTGAAGAAACCCATGCTAGAGCCTTCTCTGGAGGCCAGGAATTGAGGTTCCCTGGTTTCTAATGTATGGCAGGACCCTCCCTGGTCTTCCTCAGCAGGCCAGGCAGGAGCCCAGCTGTGGCCATTCCCAGTCCCCTAGATTCATTTTCTAGAAGGCCCCTAGGGGTGTGGGGGTAAGTTACCCAGAAAGGAAGCTGGGCAGAGGTCGTGAGTTAGCATTTGTGAACTGGAGAAAAGACAGGAACAGTGTGGGACATGACTTCCTGCAGAGCCCCCATCTTCAGAGACTTATGTAATCATATTAGCTGACCATTAAAGAAAAATCTTACTCAGCCAGGTGCTGAGGCGGGCCTTGTAATCCAAGCTACTCAGGAGGCTGACACGGGAGGATTGAGAGTTGGAGGCCAGCCTGGGCAACTCTGGGAGATCCTGTCGCTAGTTTTGAGCACCCGGCTTCCAAGTCTTAACAAACATTATTTCACTCCTTTGAGTCCTCCCTGTCTTGAAGGGAGACCCCATCCCTGCCATCAGGCAGCTCCCCATTCTGACGCGGGGTTGCGGGGGGGGGGGGGGGAGGTGGGGAGCACTGCCAGGTACCCGCCCTCACAGGCTCCTAGTTCAAGGAGAACCAACCCTTGACCTCAGGGAGCCTCCAGTCCTCTGGGGGGAGTCACAATACACAAACAGAAGAAGGCTTACTCCCCGCTGGTCGGCCTCCTCCGCACGTCCCCCTCCCCAAATGGGAGCGGTGGGGCTTGTGCAGGTGGGAGGCCCCGCACAAGGCGGCGGGGAGGGCGAGGTCGGAGGTTTCCGAGGAGCGTTGCACCGGCGGCGGAGGGCTGCCTGGAGGAGGCGGTGGGCCGGGCTGGGCGCAGAGAAGGCCGCCCCTGCGGCGCTCCCACGACCCGGGCACGGCCGTCTGGGCGCCGTCTCCGGTCTCGGGGCCTGCGGTCGGGGCACCGCGGGGCCGCGTTTGAGCCGGTCAGCTCCCCGCGGAAATTACAGGGGCGCTCGGCTCTGCGGTCGCGCCCCCCGGGGCAGCACCCGCTGGTTGGAGGCGTTTAAATTGAAAGCAGCTTTGGGGAGAGGGGGCGGGCGCGGGCCGCCGAGCAAGGGGAGGGGGCGGCCGGGCACAGCGACCCCATTGTCTGCGCCCGCCGAGGGGCGGAACCTTGCGGTGAGCGCTGCGCGGCGAGGCGCCCCCTCCCCGAGCTCCGGCCCAGCGCCGCTCCCGGGCGGTTCCCACGCCGCCCGGGGCCGCCAGCCATGGCTCTGGTCCCCTTTGCGTTGGGCTCTCTGCCCCTCCGAGGCCGGGGTGCAAGCCTGGCAGCACAGGCGCCCACCTCTTCCAGGAGGCCCTCCGTACTAAGCGCCGCTGCAGGGGAGTCCCGGAGTCACCCAAGGTCAGATACCTGGGTTGAGTCTGCTCGTAGGCTAGGTCACCTTGGAACTCTCCGCCCCTCCCCAGGCCCCAGTGGCCATTGTAAAAATGTAGATACTCAGCCCTCTTTGCCTACCTCTCTCGGTTACTTTGAAGATGATTCGCGCCAACGTGTGGGAGAGTGCTCTGAAAATTGTAAGAAACTGCTGACCTCTGATGAGTAGAACCCAAGGAGAAGAACCCCTCTTGCTCTCCACTGTGGGGGCCCACTGAACTCCCGTGTGTCCGTGCTGGCAACCTCGCAGGCTGGGATGAGTGGAGGAAGAGCTGAGCAGCCAACAGAGTGGGGGCTGGGAAATCACGGTGGACTTCCAGGAGGAGGGGAATGTGGAGCAGGCTGGGAGGGCAGGAAGGGCAATTTTGAAAGGAGCGAGATCTTCACCTCTTGGGGGAAAGTCAGGAAAAGGCTGAGCAGGATGCAGGGAGAAGGGGTCTCTGTAAGATGCACAGGTCCTGCTTCCAGGCTGAGAAGTGTTTTGGGATGGGGGTGGGGGAGGGCAATTTGCCCAGTTGCTGGGTGGTATTTCTCCAGGGAAGGCAGATTGGTGGCAGGTCCTGATGCAGTCCCTGGGCAGTGGGTGGAGGCTATACCTGTTGCCCCTAGGGAGTATGCTGCTCTCCCATAGGGGCCTTCTTGGTCTTTTTCCGAGGGCTTCAGGTACCTAGAAGCCGTCCCTGGGCTCCGGGCACCAGGTGCAGGGAGTTTGGTTGTGTTGTTTTCTGTGCTTCCAGTAGCAGCAGCAGAAGATTGTTTGCCAGGCCTGGTGCCCGGGGACTTGCCCACTTGCTCCACATCTGGCAGAACCACATGTTTCTGCTCTACTTCCTGGAGATCCCTAGAGGGCAGCCAGGCATGGGGGGCAAAGCCCTGGAACCAGGTCCCTGTTTTGAGAACCTGAGACACACTTATGGCAAGGAGAGCGGAGCCTGCACAATGGCTGAAGAGCAGACTGAAGGGCAGCCTGGTGGCAGTGGGGTGTGGGGGGAGGGAAGCAGAGGGGCTGGGCCAGGTGTTTCATCAGAGGCAGGGATGCTCTCAGAGTTCCTTCCTCATCTTCTCACCTGTGAGCACTCCCCTTCCCCAGAGCCAGCCCCTCTTGCAGTCCCAGCATCTCCTCCAGAGCCAGAGTTTTTCCAAGGCCTGCAACAGAGAAGCCTGGGATCTGGCTGAGATGCCATCTAGGAGCAGCAGCCTTTGGTGACCTGACCTGGGACTGGGCTCGGGGGCCTGCCCTGTTTTCTCTTGCCTCTTCTCCTGGCCTGAGTCCAGAGAAGGGCTTCCAACCTGGGCAGCTGATGACCCCTAGCTCGTGCCAGCTGGGTTCAGGGCAGAGATGCTGTGGAAAAGAACTAGGGAGCCCAGCAAGGGGTGGTAACTGCTGGGCCACCCCTGTGCAGTTCTCTGCTCAGGGAACCTCCCAAACCCTGGCACGGGACCTATTGAGCACCACTTCTCCCAGGGCGCAGGGGTCTAGTTGTGCCTTGGTGGGGAAGGCAGGACAGACAATGAAGTCCCTGTCTACTCAGCCAGAAGAACCCTTGGGAAACAGTGCTATAGATTTGCATCCTTTCCTTTGGAAGAGCCTAACCAACTTCCCTGGGCTTCTCCCTGGAAGGCTGTAGGTGGGGAAACACATTCCTTTTTATTGAGGGAGGGGAACTGAGACTCAGAGCGCCCAGAGACTTCCAAGATACCATACCCTGAATTAGCAGCCAAATGCAATATTCTCTTCCTTACCCAAGCCAAGGGCTCTCCAGAAGCTCTCTGAGGGCATTTCTCTTGCTCTCCATCTTCCTTTGCTCCCCCGACCACCCCACCTCCATGCCTCCCACCTTCTCGGAGCCCAGACTGGCTGCGGCACAATCTGTGGAAGGAAGCCTGCCAGAGTGGGCAGGTGAGGAGCCAGGTCCACAAGGGCCTCGGCCTCTGGCCTCCACCTCATGGTCCAGGCCTGCAAGAGGCAGTGACCTGTCCTATTCTGGCCCACTTTGCCCAACCCTGGGTCCTGAAGTCAGGGCTTTGGGCAGTGGGAAGAGGATCCTGAAGCCTCCTCCAGTCCTGAGCCCCAGCAAACTCTCCTGGGTCAACGTCTGCACCAGCCAGAGAGAATTCTGGGAGTGCATGCAACTGGATGGAATAGGAAGAGACTTACTCACCTGGGGCGTCCCTGTTATCGGAATGTCCATGCGAGGGTGCCATGGGCAGTGACTATCACAGAAGACTCCTTGCTCTTGAGAACTGGGGCCCAGAGCTTCCAGTAGGGCCAGGCTGGAGGAGAAGGGGACCCAGTGAGTGAGAAAGTGAGTTGTCCCCATGACCTCTAGCCTTCTGGAGATGAGACTCCGTAGTCCCAAGAACCTAAAGATGTGTCCTCAAGAATTGGGATCATAGCAATGGTCATAATAGTAGCACCAGGCCCTGCGAGGAAACTGTGCCCATCTCACTACTGCTCCTCTACTTAGGCACAGAGAGGTTCAGGTTGCTTGTCCCCCGGGAGTCAGGGAACAGGGGGCCCAACCCAGGTCTGCCCAACCTCAGAGCTCACTGGATTTCTTCTCCGCAGCTTTTGTGCCCTTGACCCTGCTCTCCACCTCAGTGTATCACCAAGACCAGTACCAGTCATGACCCAGCGCCTTTGATGGGAGGTGGCCGGGGGAGGGGGCAGTTCCCAGCAGAGGAGCAAGGAACAGCACAGCCCCCTGTCCTCTTCTAGGTCCTGGAGACCCTTTGAGGGGAGAAGGGCCGGTAAGGGAGGGCAGAACAGGACCAGGAGGGGAGGAGGTTTTTCAAGATGATTAGGGAAGCTGATCATTCCTGGACATTAGCGTGACACTTGAAGGGAAATGACATTATTGGAAAAGAGAAGAGTGGAGGGCCCCCGAGGGGGCAGGGAAGGAGGAAGGGAGTCTGGTTTGGCTGCATTCCCACTGTCCTGCACTAGCCCCTGGGTGACGACTCCTGTCCCAAGGGGCAAGCAGGGGGCCCGCGAAGCCCTCTGAGAAATCCTCCTGTGGTAGACCCTCCCCGCCCTGGCCCTCTGCTCCAGGCCCCAGGCCACTTTCAGCCAGTCTCAGGCAGAACCCAAGGGGAGGCCCCTCGGCTCTCTCCCAGGACTGATTAATAGCACACAGCTGGAGGCCAATATCTGCTCTTCTCCTGGGGGAGGCCTGTCCTTGTTCCCCCAAAGGCACGGAGCCTGCAGATATCTTGTGTCCCTACTAAGAACACAGTTGCCTTCGAAGGCATCCTAGGAGCCTGGACATAGAGAAGAGGGAAAATAGCCACTTATGGGGCACCAGCCTGCAGGCAAGTAGGACATCTTCATTTAGCCAAAGGGGAAGCTGCGACGCAGCAGGTGCAGACGCTTAATCAAAGTTCCACAGAGGTCACCAAGGATGAGGGCCTCCCGGTCTGCCTCCAGATCTGGTGCCTTTTTGGCTTTAAGGTGCTATGTTTGCAAGGGGTCTGTACCCAACAGACCTGCCCTACCCCTGACTGCCAGTCATGATTTGCCCACAAAAGACCCCCAAACTCCAAGAAGCTGTAGTATCAACCTAGGTTATTTCCAGAAGGCAGGGTAGATACCAAGGCTGGGGCACCTAGCAGCAGCCCCAGGCTAGCCCACTTGCCATTGATGCTGCAGTAATTCTGCCAACTAGGTCCTTGTTACTGTTGTTATGGGGCCTTTCTCTCTCCCTTGCTCATTCATTCTTTCTTTCTTTTCTTTCTTTCTTTCTTTCCTTCCTTCTTTCTTTCTTTTCTTTTCCTTCCTTCCTTCCTTCCTTCCTTCCTTCCTTCCTTCTTTCTTTCTTTCGTTCTTTTTTTCTTTTTCTTTCTCTTTCTTTCTTTCTTTCTTTCTTTCTTTCTTTCTTTCTTTCTTTCTTTCTTTCTTTCTTTCTTTCTTTCTTTCTTTCTTTCTTTCTTTCTTTCTTTCTTTCTTTTTCTTTCTTTTTTTTTTCCCAGTACAGGGGATTGAACCCAGGGCCTTGTGCTTGCAAGGCAAGCACTGCACTCTACCAACCAAGCTATATCCCCAGCCCTCTCTCACTCATTCATTTATTCATTTTTGGTACTGAGAATTGAACTCAGTGCTTTACCACTGAGCTACACCTTCAACCCTTTTCATTTTTATTTGGAGATAGAGTCTCACGAGGTTGCCGAGATTGGCCTTGAACTTTTGATTCTCCTGCCTCAGCCTCCAAGTAGCTGGAATGTCAGGTAAACATGGCCACACAGCACTATTAGGCATTTTAACAGATGGCAGCTTTGGTCCTTTTAAGAGCCTCATGAGACAGGTCCTATTGCTCTCTCCATTTTACAACTGAGGAAACTGGGGCTCAAAAGGTAAAGTAACTTGCTCAAAATCACCCAGTTGCATGTAGAAGGGATGAGGTTGATATCCAGAATCCTTTCTTCCTGCTTGCATACTGTTTCCTTTGGGGATGTAATTTCTGGAATTGTGACTCTCTGTCTCCCCTCACCAGGGTCCAGCTGTGTGAGGAGAGCAGATTCTCTCTTGCTTGGCCTCTAATCTCCTCTTGCCTCCTTTGAGAAGGATCAGATCAGGTCACTGCTTCTTGAGGCCATCTCTCCCAGCCCAGGGTGCTGGGACTGCAGGAGGAAATGGGACAAACAATGAATTCCATTTCTCTCTGCTCACCCCTGGCACACAGTGGTGTTTCAGTTCCCTCCAGTGTCAGAAGACAAAGACTTGTGGGGTGCCTGGTGTTTTGGAAAGTGGGTATGGTGCAGCTCACATCCTGCCACTTTCTTGCTGTGGGGCCTTGGGCAAATGACTTCCCCTCTCTGGGCCCTGGTGAAATATAAACTGAGGAAATAAGCAGCATCCCAGGCTCCTGGGTTACTGATAGACAGAGTTGGAAAGGTTTGCCAGGAGTTTGGAGCAGTTCCTGGCACACTGAAAGTTCTCTTGCTGTTATTATTAGCTGGAGAATTAAGACAGGACTATTTAAAAAGAGGAGAGGCTGTGAACTAAGGGCAAGTCTATAAAAAGGACCTGGTTGATTAGCTAAATGTTCAAGGCTAAGGGTCCCTGAGAGGGAAGAAAGTCCCGGTAGTTTCCAGGTGACCGTCCCCATTCCCCACCCCATCCCCAGGAGGATAAAAATTCTTCAGGTTCTCTATACTTTCCTGTGGAGCCCGCAGGTGTGGGCAGTGTTCTTTTGCCCCTCCGGGCGGTTGGGAGCTGTTGGTCTCAGCTGGCACCTGTGTGAGGCGCAGGCTGGCTCCCAGAGGAGGGGCTTCAATGCCAAGGACAAGGGGCATAAGCCTATCTAGGCGCATGCTCAGGGCTGTCTTACCCCAGCACTTGTGACACATGTAGATGCTGGTAATGGGGACCTGTCAGGCACCAGGAAGGACAGGTCTGGTCATTTCCCCTTATGACATCCACATCCTGAGGTCCCCTAGAGGCAGGCCTTGTTTGGAGAGAACAAGCCCCAGGGGGAACATAAGCCCCAGCCCTGTCACTACCCTTGCAGCTTCCAGGCTACACAGGGAAGTAGGATCTAGGGAGATGGCCAACCCAGCTGGCGAGATGGAGCCAGATGTGTGGGGAGGTAAGGGCAGGCTTCCTGGGCAGCGGGGAGCCAGGGCCTAGAGGGGCGGGTCAGGGCTGGAACTGAGGGCCGTCTGGGTGCGGGCACACAGAGCTGTTTTTTTTTTTTTTTTTTTTTTTTTAACTCTCTGCCTGGATGCTTATGTATTTTCCAGATCACCCATCCATCCACTGACCCATCTTGTATTTACTTATCTGAACAGGACCTCAATCCCCTTTCCCAATCAGCTCCAGCTGTCCTACCACAAAATGGACTTCGTCAACAGGTAGTGAGCTTCTCCTTGCTGAAGGTTTGGGAGCCAGCCGCTTCACCGGGTGGCTCCCTGTCTCCTCCCTGCCATCTCTAGCTCTTCTTTCCTCCCTACGTGGACTGGCCCCACCAGGACTTTTACATCCCCCTCTTCCCCAGCCTGGCTACCTCCAGGCAGGCCGTTTTGCTTCAACCAGTGCCATCTCTAAAGAATCTTGCTGTACGTATGGGCTTGGCTTGCCCAGAAGCCTTCTATGGCTCCCTATTGCTTGCATAAAAATGTCAAAACTTCTCCTTCTGCCTTTCATTGTTCTCTTTGAGTGGGTCTCAGGCTCCTACCCACATTTCCACGTGGCATCTGCTCCTCCTTCAGTACCCTCCTTACTCCTGGCCAACCGTCTCACTTGGGAAACTCCAACTGTGTAGGCTTCAAAAACTGCCTCATTACCGGGCATGGTGGCCCACACCTGTAATCCCTGCAGCTTGGGAGGCTGAGGCAGGAAGATCGCAAGTTTATAGCCAGCCTCAGCAGTTTAAAATAAAATTGTCTCAAAAATTAAAAGGCTTGGGGATGTGGCCCAGTGCCACTGGGTTCAATCCCTGGTACCCACCCCCCAAAAAACCCTGCCTTATTGATGAAGGCTGTGGCTCCTGCTCCCACAGATTCAGTGATCTGTGGTTTCTTTAAGGCCAAGGGCACATCTTTTCATCTTTGTATCCCTAGCACCCAGTAGCTGGTAAATAGTGGATGCTCGACAAATGGAAGCTAATAGTTAAATGAGTCAGTGGGTATACAAATGCCCACCTTCTGCTTTGAGGACTCCGGTCTTCTCATTGCAGCTTGTGGGTCTTACGCAGCCTCTGATGTCCTAACAATGTCTCCTGTCCCCCTCTGGGAAGCTCCATTTTTCCCCAATATGCCGTGGCAGATTACTTCTGTCATCCTTGGGTCTAGTGACTCTCTCCATTGCACTGTAGGCTTCTTGGAGGCAGGAATGGAGTCCTCCTTCATGTTATTGGACTGTTATTAATATTGGAGTAACCTCAATGTTTTAAAACCTTCACCCACAATCCTACTTAAAATTAATTTGGCAGGCAGCAATTGCGTTCCTGTGGCCTGGGGGTGAGGGTCACAATTATAGTCCTGTGGGGGAAGCAGACCAGAAACAGACTCTTCGAGGTAAGGCTTCTCTGGTCTCCATCTCTACTTCCCAGCTGAGGTTGCTGAATCCAGAAAGGGTGAGTCTCCTGCTAGGGTCACTCTGGCAAGGAATAGGGGAGCCAGGGTAGTCCCTTTCCTCTGTGGCCTGCAAGGAACCCTTTTACCTAAGATGACTTCAGTCCAGGGCCCCCTAGTTCACAGGAGTGTCCAAAAAGGGATAAGGCTACAGGATTGAGTTTTTTTTTTTTTTTTTTCAAGTGAGCAAATGCAGCTTCTTCTTTTATTTGGAGTCTTTTGATTGGCACCCCAACTATTGATGAGTCATTTCTGTTTCTGACATGAAAAGGCATTTGGAGGGCAACTGGTTACATCCTGGGAAAACCAAAGCCGGCCACTCTTGGTCTTCCATCCGCTTCTTCCATTGCTTCTGTCCTAAGGAAGAAGGTCAGGCTCATCCCTCCGAGCCTTCTTTGAGTATTGTCAGCTGCTGCGATCAGGGGTGGGGTCTTCAGCATTCCAGTTTCCTCCCAGAGCAGAGAAGGGCTCCATGGGAACTGAGATTCCTGCCCTAGCCGGGAGTCTGACCCCAATTCCCTGCTGCGACCCCGGAGGGAGGAGCAGAGTCTGCCCTGTGGACCCCTCGCTCCATCTCGGAGGTCCTGCCTCCCTTGAGACGGTGCAGCTTCCAGCCGTGCCAAGCTCACCTGCTTGGCTTCTGTCCCAGAGGACAGAGATGTTATCCCTGGGGGCGTGGGCCTCAATGGGGGCATTGTTCCCACCTTTCCAGAGGAGGATCAGGGAGGGGACAGGGCAGAGACTGGGAATGTCCCAGGTGTCACACAGGCCGGCTTTGTCCTCCTCCTTCCTCCCTCCCTGTCCTCCTACCTGGCCGGCCCCCTCCCTCTCACCCTGATTGCCCTCCCTGGGCCCCTCCAGAGGCTCCTCCATAGCTTGGGGCTATGCAGCTGTTGTAGGGGTGCAGTGCAGATGGCTCTGGGCAGTTGTGTGGGAGCGAGGTGTCCCCTCTGCCTCACAGGTCCAGTGCTGCCTGCCAATTGGCCTGTGTGACAGTCTTGCCCAGGAAGCACTCTGTCTGGTCCTTGCCCCGGGAGCTCCCTCCTTTCCCTGCACCTCCAGACCTCGTCCAATCTTAGATGCCCCGTGGAGACTTCCTGGCAGGATCACATGGCTGGGCCCTGAGGAGGCAGGATGGGCTGAACAGAAAGATCAGTTTGCGCTCCATGCCTGGTGCTGCCTGTGGCCAAGGCAGGAGAATTGCATCAGCCCAGGAGTTCAAGATCAACCTGAGCAATGTAGGGAGAACCCTATTTCAAAATGAAAAAGAAAAGAAAGAAAAGAAGGAAGGAGGGAAGAAAGGGAAAGAGAGTCAGGCCCAGTGTTGCTTGCCTGTCATCCCAGCCAGCTGGAAGCCTGAGGCAAGACCCTCGCAAGTTCGAGGCCAGCCTTGGCAACTGAGACCCTGTCTCAAAATAAAATAAAACTAAATAAAAGGGCTGGAAATGTAGTTCAATGGTTGAGTGACCCTGGGTTCAATCCCCAGTACCAGAGAGAGAGAGAGAGAGAGAAGATGGACTCCTAAGAGCTAGACTCCTGGACTCGGTCAGGTCCACCTCTGCCAGCAGTGGTTCACACAGCACCTGGAGGCTTCTCAGGCCTGTCTGTAAAATGGCATCATTGGAACATCTTCTGGAAGCCCTGTTGGTCTTTGGACCTCATGTGGCTGCCTCCAGGGAAGTGGAAACCCTGCTGGAGGCTGAACTGAGAGAAAAGAGCCCCCACTCACAGCCCCCGCCCCTCCTCAACCTCCAGCTTGAGCTTTGTCCCCAGAGCAGAGTGACAGCCAAAGAAAGCTAATGGAAGCCCGCCCTGCTGCAGGTGACACTGATCTCCAGCTCCAGCTCCAGTTTCTACCCCAGTGGCCCCAGGCCTCCCTTGCACCTGCTCTGGTTGCCTTTGTTCCCTAGGCCAGGAGCACTGGCTGCCTTTCATCCACCTCCTGCCCCATTGATGCCTTAAGCCCTGCGCACCGCCTCCTGCCTCCTGGCTGGGGTCGAGGGCTGCAGGCTGGCCAGGCAGGCACCCTGGTGGTTCTGCTCTGATCGCCCATCCTCTCATCTGGAAAAATCGTAGGGAAGGGAAACGAGGGCAGGTGGAAGGTGCTGTGTCCTACTGGGTGCAGCCGATTCTCAACTGGGGCCTTTGGGTCTTTTGCTGAATTCAGGAGAAGGGGCAGCTTCCCCGTGGATCTGTCACGTTTGAATCTGCAGTGCCTGTGAGCAGGTTCTGCTCTTTTTCTCAGGACTGATCAGAGCCGTTCATTTATTCACACATTACTCAGCATGTATTTATTGGTGTCGTGTGAGGCGCTGCTTTAAGTGTGGGCGGGATAGCTGTATGCAAAACAAAGCCCCCGTCCTTACAGAGTGGATATTCCTGAGTATGGGGAGGGGAGACAGACACAAATAGATAGGATGCTCATTAGTTATAACTGCTTAGGAACAAAATTAAGATGGGTGAAGGGACAGGGGATGACCAGTTGATCTTTTTGATATGGAGCTCAGCAGGCCCCTCTGAGAAGGTAACACTTGAGCAAAGCTGATTGGACTTCTGGGGGAAGATGTTGAAGGCAGACGGTACAGTAAGTACAAAGGCCCTGAGGTGAGGACAGGTGGAACTTTCCATGATGAGAGAATAGCAGGGGAGTTTGCTGGGGCTGCAGTGTAATGAATAGGCAGGAGGGAAATATTAATAGAATCTGGAATCAGATCTTGTAGGGCCTTATAGACTACAGTCATGATTTTAAATTTTATTCTGAGTGACACAGGGTAAAGAAAACAACCAGGAAACTGTTAGGGACCCTGGAAGACCTAGCACCTCCTTCTAATTACCTCCCAGGCTTAGGGAGAGGTTAAGAATTAAGTGTAGGGATTAGGAGGACCTAGGTTCATCCAGCCAGCAGTCATTTGACAGATACTTATTGCACACCTCCCATGTGCTTGGTGCTGCTACTAACTAGCTGGATGAAGTGGACATGTGACTTATTTTTTTTTAATCTTATAAAGTGAGGCCAAGCTTGGCATGGTGGCACATGTCTGTAATCCCAGCTACTCGGGAGGCTGAAGTGGGAGGATTGCAAGTTCAGCCTCAGCAATTTAGTGAGACCCTGTCTCTAAATAAAAAATAAAAAGGGCTGGGAATGGATGTAACTTACTGGTAGAGAACCCTTGGCTTCAATCCCCAGTACTGGAGGGAAAAAAAAAGGTGGATCCAGCGAACATTCTTTCTTGCTTCAGAGACTTCTTAGGATTAAGCAAGACCAATGGCTTAGCACAGCATGGGGCATACGATGAGCAAGGGCTTCATCCACGCTGCTAGCATTACTCATATTTACAAATCCCCCACTCAACTCTCTCTGACCCGCTGGGGCTCTCCAATATGTGCCCACCCTCCTCTGGGGGGCCCTGCCAGTAAGGGCATCCCTGCTCTGTGTACTCAGAGCTCCCGTGGACTCTTCTCCCTTCTTCCCAAACTGCCCACCCCTGCCCCCTGCCCTCTGACACCTGTCCCAAGTATGCTGTCAAAGCTCCACAGAACCTTCTCTGGGGGCCTCACATTCTAGTCCCTCAAGATTGCTTATCAATCTGCCTCAGCCTGGAGGCCACCCACTTACCTCCCTCTCCAGCAAGACAGGTATCTGGGAGCAAAGAGGTCCAGAGCAGAATGTTAACTTCTGGGGAGTGAAACTTGGAAAAAGCCCAGGCTTTGAACCCCTCAAGACCTTTGGAGTCAGACAGGTTGAGCAAAGGTGGCTTCAGCACACCCCCGCTGCAGATCCCTGCAGCCCACTTCCTGCCTCTGAGCCTCAGTGTCTTTGTCTGTGAAAGGGGACAGAAGCGCACACAGTGCTGTTGGTGGATGGGATCCATCCACTTGACATGCCTGCGTGAGGGGTCATGGGCGAGGAGCTAGGGTGCACACACGTCCCTGGGGCAGGGATTCTGGACCCTACATGGGGAGGGGGTTCGAATTCCAGAAATTGTATTCCAATGCTTGCGCACTTCTGTCTGGAGTGAGGAACCAGAGCTTTCTTGAGGACATAGGGGTCCAGAGCCAAAAAGATCAGGATGGGGTCATGGTGCAGCCAAAGATGTAAGAAGGGTTAGGAAGTCAAGAACATTCAATTGACCATTCGTTTTTCAAAATTCACTTATTCCGAAAATATGTTTTTGGCCTTTACTCTGTGCCAGGCCCAGTGAAGGAATAGGAAACACACAGGGACCCCCATCAAGGTGCTCCCCCTTTGCAGTGAGGACAAGCCCCATGAGGACACTGCCTTTTTAGTTTACGGAGGGCCTCATCTGGGTGGTCTTCTCTGGGCCTTCTCACTCCCCTGTGGAAGAAGTGGTGCAGGGTCGGTGGGCAATTTTACACAGGATAAACTTGAGGCTCAGAGATACTAGTGACTGGAGCAAGTCACACAGCCAATCAGCCAGGATTGGAACCGAGAGCCTAGTACCCGAAACTCCTTCCCTTACACTCGCCAGACCGCCAGGGGTAGAGAGCCACTGCCCCCCGGGAAGCAGCGCTGGTCCCAGTCCTTGAAACTGTGCAATCATGAGCCTGCTGACCTGCCCTGGGTCCAGCAAGGCCGGGGTTCCCTTCTGGGAGCTCAGATCAACCGCTGCCTGTCACTCTTCTTCCCCAGTCTGAGCCCCCCCACCTGCCCTGGTTGGAAGAGGCAGACTGGTGGGCTGTGAGAGATGAGGGCACCTGCTGAGGGACCCTCCTGCACAGAGCTCCCCCTGCATGCAGCCCCCACAGCTGTCTTTTTGATGCTGCTGAGGATAAGCCAGGCCTCAGCCCACGCGAAACTCCTCACACACACCTCCAGCTCCGGGCGGTCCCCTCGACCTCGTCAGGAGCTGGCCCCGTGCCTAGGTCCCAGCCCAGGGCGCCAGGCGGCAGTGAGGGGCGGGAGGCCCCGTGTGCTCCAGTATTTATTTATTTATCTGAAGGCCCAGCATTTACACATACCTGCCCTGATCCCCCCCGGGGCCGGGAGGAGGGGACGCTGCTGTGTGGCCTTTGATGTTTGGGAGAGGAGATGCAGAGATGGTGCTATGCTGAGTACTGCTGCTGGGGGAGGGGTGTGTGCAAGGGGGACCTGGTGATGTCACCTCATCAGGCTAAGACTGGCAGGTGCAGAGGCCAGGCCCAGGGACGACTAAAAGGGTCAGAAGTAGGAAAGCGGAGGGAGGCCCTTCTTGCACCCTTGGTCCACAGCCTGGCTGTCCCCACCAGCTGTGGCCATGACCTTGTGTTTGGGAGCATGTACACCGTCCAAGGAAGACGGCAAAGATGGCAGAACTTCCTCTCATGGACTGAGGGAGGCAGACATCACCAAAGCCCCGTGGTCCAGACAGAGTTCAATGTCAGGGAGTCAGGGACATGGATGTACAGGCCAGAGACCCACTCAGAACCACCAAGACCCACCAGGATGGGGTCTGTGAGTGGGTCCTGCTGTGCCCCCATAGCTCCAGGGTTACCAAGGATGTACACAAGCGATGAGATGGGCTCACTCTTTCCCAAGGGACCCAAATGCAGAGGCAGGAAGGCGGGCTACATCTAGCACGGACCAGCAGCGAGGGGTAACACAAGAGCAGGCTGGGAAGCTGCACCCCAGAGAGAGGGCACAGGGAGAAAGCAGAGTGGCCAGAGCCAGTGAGACTGTCAGCCATTCTCTCTAATGCTTTAATTGGAAAGGATTTTAAAAGCTGCAAATATGAAAATATTATAAAGATTGGCTTCACGTCACCCAGATTCATCTATTGTTCATATTTTGCTTCAATTACTGTTTTTTGTTTTTGTTTTGGTATTGGGGATTGAAACCAAGGGACACTTAACCATTGAACTACATCCCCAGCCCATTTATTTATTTATTTATTTATTGCAGTGCTGGGGATTGCAAGACAAGGTCCTATGCTTGTGAGGCAAGCACTCTACCAACTGACCTATATCCCCAGCCCCCCTTTTATTTTTTATTTTGAAACAGGGTCTCACTAGGTCGCCGAGATTGGTCTTGAACTCATGATCCTCCTGCCTCAGCCTCCTGAGTAGCTGGCATCACAGGTGTGCACCGCTGTGCTCAATGTTCATTTAATTTTTTTTTTTTTTTTTTTTTTTTATCATTCTCTGTCTCTGTCTCTCTCCTTATGTATGGTCTATGAGATAAATTGTATGTCTCATGGCACTTTACCCCTAAATATCTCAGTATTTCCCAAGAACAGTGATATTTTCTTCCTTAACCTAATTGTAGCTATCAAGCTCACAAATTTGCATTAATGCAATATTTTAGCTGATTGACTGTCCATGTATCCATATTCCAATTTTTTCAGTTGGCCTAATAAGGTTTTTTATATGACCCTCCATGTGCCTTCGCCCCCCCTACCCCAATTGCTGTGACCAAGAGATCTCAGAGGTATGGGAAGAGAGACAAAGCAGTGGCAGAGCTTCCCAGAGACACCAGGACACAAGGGTCAGATCTGAGTGGGATGGAGGTGAGCACATACGGGGGAGTTGTCCCCAAGGTCTCCAACTTGCGATGTCCTGGTTTACACTTTGAGGACCTTGACAGGGCAAGGGTGCTTCTGCCTAGCCCCTTCAATGTGGGGTGCCTCCCCCTTCTCAAGTTCCCTTCCCCTTTTTGAGTACTGAGGATTTAACACAGGTGTCCCTGGCCCTTTATAAGTTTTATTTTGAGACAGTCTCCCTAATTTGCTGAGGTTGGTCTTGAACTTGCCATCTTCCTGGGATTACAGGTAAGAGCCACAGTACGCGGCTTCAGACCCCGTTTTGAAAGTGATCTGAGGTCCTGATACCCAGCTCTCAGGAACTTGGGAGCCAGCTCCTGATGGTTCCAGGAAGCTGCGGCTCGCTCTAGACATCCGAGGGCTGTCCTCTCAAGAAACAGCAGCCCTGCATTGCTAGGAGGTTTTATGAAGCTGCACAGACTCGCATCCCATAAATCTGGCCTGCCATCCTTCCCAGCACACACTCAGGCGTGGTGGTGGGACTGTGGAGGGAAGATCACCACATCGCTTATTCCAGATGTTCCAGCTGGTCAGTCCCAGCTCAGCAGGGCCAGTGGTGGCCAGTGGGAAAGTGGTGTTCCAGTCCCAGGGGGCTCTAGGATTTATGGTGGGTGGAGTTTCTACTCAGAGCTTCCCTGGACAGTTGAAGTCCTTCTCCTCCTTTGAGGACTCTTCTGGAAAGAGCCATCTTGCCGCTCCGTAGGGCTCTGGCCCCTTCCCCACACTCTTATTCTGGATCATGTTGGAGACTTGCAGAGCTGGGCTTCTGCCCATCTTCCCTGCCCACATCTAGATCAGCATCTGGTACCTCGCAGATGGCAATACCTATGTCTGGAATGAATGAGTAAATGAATGAATGAATAGTTCTTTCTATTGGGGAGGCCAGATTAACACTTGCATTTATGGTCATAGGACTTCACCAAACAAGTCTTTTTGGATTGCTAATTCTGGGGTCTCAGGATTTTCCGGGGGTCTTGGGAGCACACTTATTTTACTTGTTGGCCAAACCTCGTCACCTCCATGCACCACGTATTGGACAACAGAAGGAACCAGAGAGAGTAGAAGGCCTTGGGGGAGAGAGAGGGCATTGACCACTGAGCTTCACCCCCGCGGAAGGTCCAGTGGGTGGGGCTTGCTGCGAGACTACTCTCAATATAGTTCAGCGTATCTTGGGTGGCTTCATTGTCAACCTGTCCAAGGTGAGGGGATACCAGAGATAACTCCGCAATCCTCCTATGTTGACCTCCCAGGCCCATTCAAGGCTTTGCCCACCAAGCGTGGGCAGTTGGACTCTATATGGTTGGCTCAGGCCTGCATCCTTGGACTGCGCCAACCAGGCCAAAGGTGCCCCATACAGTGCCTGGCCTGGGATAGTGTCCAGACCTTGGTCCCCAAGGTCCTCCCACCCCTGCTGGACAGCGGCCTCTCCCAGTGACTCAGCCCTGACGTCGTGGGGCAAGCGGAAAGGCCATGGGCGTGGGAGGTGGTGGTTCCCTCCCTCCTGTCCTCACCTCCCTGGACTCAGTCCCCATAACCTCCTTCCCTCCCAACATCCCTATCCTTTCCCATGAGCCTCTGTGCCAGGAGCTGCTGCCCATGGAGACGTGTGTGCTTGGTCAGTGTGGGTGACAGGGTACAAAAGCACAGTATATAAGGGCTCAGTTTCTGGGTCCCACTCCTCACCTCCTCACTCAGCAGCCCACCCTAACGGGGTTGGGGGCACCAGCTCCTGCCTCGGGTGGCCTGGGGCATTCTCTGTTTACACTTGGGCCCCTCTGTGCCCCAGGCCCTGGACGGCACTGCCCCCTGCCTCCAGGCCCTCCCTTAGGGGTGCCATTGGATCGCAGAGGATGCCTGGGTCTCCCACCTTCCCCGTTGCAGGTTAGTGCACTTAAGACTCTGATTCTGTCCTACCTGCACCCCGCCCAGCTGGCCCCCTCCTCCGCCCCACTTCAAAGCCCAGAGCTAGCAGGAGCTAATTACATGCCCCCCACCCCCCTCGCTCGTTAAGTGTCATTAGCCCCAGTTTACAGATGAGGAAACTGAGACTGGGGAGGCGGAGGACGTCACCTCTTCCATCCCCACCCTGGCCCCTGAGCCAGGGCTGGCACAAGGTCTGGGGGGCCCTGCCAAGACTCCCCTTCTTGGAGGACCTGGGGGCCCAAACTCATTCCCGGCTCCTACTTCCTGCCTGTCCCCCAGCGCTCACTTCCTTCCCTTGGAGTCAGTGGCAGCTTTGGGCTGAGTGTGGGGCACCTGGAATGGAGTGGGCAGGCAGTCTCTCCAAAAATCACACACAGGCAAAATGCAAATGAAGAAAAAATTGGAGAATTACTACAGAGTCAGGGCGGTGGCAGTGTAGGTAATGGGACTTGAGGAGTGGAGGGACCCCCCCCCGCTGCTCATCAGCTTGTCGGACGCCCCACTATGGGAGGGACGGGTGATGCTGTCACCCTGAGTGGGGCTAGGGCAGTGCTGACACTGGCAGGCTTTGGAGGGTACGAAGCTGGTGCTGTCAGCCAGGACAGCCCTGCCCTCAGGGGACCACAGTGAAGCCTGGATCCCAGCCCCTCCTTGGGAAGGTTTCCCTCTGTGGCTGACATCAAGGCCAGTTCCTTGACCCTGTTTGACTCAGCCAACGGGGGCTCAGAGGGCTGTAAGATCTGAGAGACTCCCCTAACGATGGGTGACAAAGCCCTCCTTTTTACAGGCAGGGAAACCAAGGTCCAGAGACGGGAGTGATTTGTCCAGTTGGGAATCACACAGTCCAGAGGGCACTGCAGAGAATCTGGAGAACTTGGTGAAGGATCCTTGGAAACAGTGAAGGCTGGGGACTGGGGAAAGGAGGGATGAGCAGTGTGGAACCTGAGGGAAAGGGCATGTCTCTCAGAGCCCTGGGGTCTTAGGGTAAGTTTCTGCCGTGGCTCCTGCTGACAGATGGGGTATTGGGCCCATGGCAGAAGATCCATATTTATCTGTTCACTAGTTGAGTGTTTTTGGTGCTAATGACTAGAATGCACAGGAGTTTAAATTGCAGCAAGAAGGGCTGGGGTATAGCTCAGTGGTAGAGCTCTGGTCTAGCATGAGTAAGATCTGGGTTCAATCCACACTACTACAAATAAATACTTAAATTAGTTGCAGCAAGACTGGAAGGTAGACTTGAGAAAGAACTTTGTACTTTGGAGGATGAGGGCTCTGTATTAAGCGCCTAACTGATACAGGAGCAGGCATTCCGCCCTGTCCGGTCCCCTGTCTGGGTGGAGGGGAGTCTCTGGCATCTACCCCTTGAGTTTCCCCACCCCCTCCACACTGTCCTCAGCATGGAATGAAAGGCCTGTGGACTTTGTCTGTCATCAGAGAAAGATATCACATCCGGGAAGAGTGGAGATGACGTCGCTGAAGCTTCGGACCAGGTGTGCAACCTCCATTTGCTGAGCCTTGGCCCCTGCAGCTATGAGGGTCTCTGCCGAGGTCTTGGGGAGAAAACTATGGGAGGGTGCAGTCAGGAAGTCGAGGGGATCTGCATCTAAGAGCCTAGTTCCCTGATTGTCTCCTTTGCCTTTCCACGTCTTCTGAGGACAGGACGCATCTCTTTGAGGTCCTTTTGGCCTGTTGACACCTTGTGAATGGCCAGGGGCAACTGAAGTGATAGGAAGAAGAAGGCAGAGGCAGGGAGTCTGACTCTGGCAGGACTCAGAGAGTTATCACTGCCCTTCTCTCAGACTCCTCTGTCCTCCAATGACGGGCCTGGATCTGAACAGTGGTTTTCCCAGAGGTGAAGGATGCCCTGCTGAGACCTGCACATAAGCAGACCTGCTGCCAGCAGATCCAGGCTCCAGTCGGGGTCTCCTCTCTGCTGATAGATGCGGTTCCAAGCTCTGCATCCTGGTCCCTGCACCAGAATGAATGTCCTTCCTTGGCCCTCATCATCAGCAGACTTGCGTGTCCTGAGATCTGGCTTCTGCTCCTCCATCTAGAGTATGAGACCTCTAAAGCAGGGACGTGTCTCTTCTGGAACTGATTGGCAGTTCAGGTGGCAGGGCTGAGCTTCATGCTGTCTGGCCTACCTTGCCATCTCCACTCTGGGGGAGTTTGGAGAATGTCCCTGTCCCCGAGAAGGCTCAGTTCTTCTGGTTGAACAAAGCTCTGGCCCTGGTCCTGATGTGAGACTTACATGCTGTGGGCCTTAGGTGAGGTATTTCCCCTCCCTGGGCCTCAGTTTCACCAGCTCGTCTCAGAAGAGCCTACTGGTTTGAACAGTACATCAAATCTATGTTTAGAAATTAACTTGGTCCCACAAGTGTCCCTGTCCCTTTTCAGTTCTTTGAATGCACATTTGAATAAATCTGCATCAAACCAATAGTCTCTATGCTTCTGTTGAGCTGTCTTGCTTTGATTTCCGGTTTCATCTCTCCCCTAAAGGACCTGAACAAGGACTTAGTGCAATGGACAGAGACCTGTCTTGTCTCCATGGCCCCTTCACTTGCCACAGAGCTCGTGATGCATTTTGTGTCCTGTGAAAGCTTGCTGAAATGAAATGGCCAAGAAGAGCAGTTGGGTGGGTACGAAGTAGGGAGCGGAGTACTTGGTGGGAAGGGGAGTCCCTGGGAGGGGCAGCAATCAGGAAGGAGGTTAAGTCCATTTCTGTATCTGCAGACTCATCAAAAGATGCAAGAGGGTCCTGGAGAGGTATGACGGCTGCCCAAGGTCATATGATGGTTGGTGGCAGAACTTGACCTTGAACCCTTCTGACTCTTTGAGATGGCAGGTTGATGCTGAAGAGGTCTGGAGTTAGAACCAGCAGGGAGCCTTGCCCTTCCTTTGGGATTCTAGAGGGACTCCGAGGAAGGAGTGAGAGCCCCTCCCCTGGAGGTCTGGGGGAGTCCAGGAAGCCTCCGGGGTCATCCTGAGATGGTTAAGGTCATCCTATTCCCACCACCCCAGGGGATGGGGTCCCAAGACCTCTCAGAATGTCTCCATCCCCCTAATCCAAGAGGGAGGCCAGGAGTCACAGAGAGGGGCTCACAGCTCCAGGCCATCTGCAACAGCTGTCCAAGGCAGCTATTTCCTCCATTCTCACCTACTCTAGCTACCCAGGGCTGGCCCCTGTGGGGTGGTGGGGGAACCGATGACTTTAGGTCCTCAGAAGGGATTAGAGCATTCTCCCCACTGAGACCCAAGGGGCAGGAGCTGAGGTGGGGGTAGGGAGCCATCTGGAATGTTGCTGGGATTCATTCTTCAGGGGGTGAGGGCCAGGGCACAGCCTCTACCCCTGTTTCACACTTCATTGGTCCACCCGCTGCAGCTCTTCTCCAGGTCACTCAGAGGGTGGGGGCTCATAGATCTGGGTCCTCCTCCTCTTGCCCAGGACTCAGGTACTTTGATATAATGACACTGGACAGAGCCCCTCCTGAAGGGAGGTAATCAACCCCGAGTTCATCAAACTCAGCCCTTGCCCGATGCTTGCAGGAAGCTCCTCAGAGTGATGGAGGAGATCACAACCGATCCAGGGGAGGAGGCGAGACCCTCATGTACTCAGGATACGGAAGTAGAGAAAGACAATAGAATGCAGACTAAGTAAATATTGAGGAACAGAGAGACAGATAGAATGTGGGTGGAGGAGTCTTCAAAAACTGCATGGGAAAGAGGAACCTGGGACCTGTGGAGAGGAGGATGGAAGGGTGCTCAGCCCGGGTTGCCCCAGGACATTGCCTCAGACTCTGGCTCTTCCCACAGCCAGCCTGGCCCATGGTCTCCCCAAGCCAGGCCAGCCCCCTCCTGGGGTCCAGAGAGTAAGGATGCCTTGGGTGTTGCCTCGGGATGGGGCTTGGAAGCGCTGTCTTGTAGGACCCAATAGTACCAGTCTGTGAGCCTGGGAGAGAGAGGAGTGGAGGAGGGAAGATGGGAAGCCAGAAAGCTGGGGCCTTAGTCCCGGGGCCCCGAGGGGCTGAGGGGGTGGAGGGAGGATGCTCAGTTCTCATGGGGCAAAGGGGAGGATGGCAGTCTTGCAGGGACCCAGATGCAGGCCGGGACCAGAGCACTGACTGCACAGGGCCTGCTCCTGCACCCACCCTGGCCCACCCTGGCTCTGCCCACAGTCAGCCTGGCCCCCTGGCTTTCCCCAAGCTGAGCCAGCCCCAGCCAGCGCAGGGCGAGCAGGGTGCCGCAGCTGCTTCGAGGGCTCGGCGCAGAGCCTCGGTGGGGGTTGATGGGAGACGGCCAGGCGCCGCTTAATAGGATTTTAATTATACAGCTCCAGCAAGAATTTTTTCCCCCCTGGGCTTGGGCCCTCACAGATACCTCCATCTCCACCTCAGCATCTCCCCAGCCCTGGCAGGCCGCCGCACTCCCAGGCCCCCGCTGCCCACCCTCACTCACTGTGGGGGACTCTGGCCTATCTCCTGGGGTTCAGGGAGGGCCTGGCATCTGCCCCCAGCAATCATGGGACAGACACCGGATCCTGGGGAGCGGTTTGCTCAGGGAGCTCCTCCAAGGCCTGCACCTGGGACTGTGCATGGCCAGAACTGACTCTGGCACGGGGCAGATGGGGTGTGACCGACACTCTGTTCACCTATGGACTCCAACGCTCATTTTTTCAGGGTGATTCTGCCCCACGCCAGGCCCTTTCACGATGCTTGTCTCGTGATGCTTACAACTCTGGGAGGCAAGCAGGGCAGATAGAACGATAATCTCTACTTTACGGATGAGGAAACTGAGGCCTCAAGAATTTGAGTGACTTACTCAAGGACATGATGAGTAAGGAGTCTGGACTCCTGGTGGACTCCAAGTTCCGAGTTCTGCCTTGTGGCCCTGCGCTGCTCCAATCCACGCCCCCAGCCAGAAGCAGCTAGAGTGTGCTGGTCTTCTGGATAGAAAGCCCTCCTCTCTGCTCCCCTGTGTATCAGATATGAGCTGTTACATCTCCCCAAGTCTGGGCCTAGGTCCCTGGTCTGCATGTGTTCACAGTTCCTAAATTTGGTCACCATAACCACATCACATATCATTTACTGGTTATCTGTCTGGTATGCCAATAACCTAGACTGTGCCTGACAAGGCAAACCCTCCTGGTACCCACTGGTCAGGCCATTGGGATTCCATCCTTCTGGCTGTGCCCTATAAAATGATCCCCCTGGGGTTGGTGGCGTCACTCAGTGGTAGAGCGCTCACCTAGCACAAGGAGGCATTGGGTTAGTTTCTCAGCACCACATAAAAATAAATAAAATAAAGGTATTGTGTCCCTCTACAACTACATTTTTTTTTTTTTTTTTTTTTTTTTTTTTTTTTTTTGCGGTGCTGGGGATCGAACCCAGGGCCTTGTGCTTGCAAGGCAAGCACTCTACCAACTGAGCTATCTCCCCAGCCCCCTCTGCAACTACAAAATAAATAAACAATAAAATAAAATAAAATAAAATAAAATGATCCCCTCTCTTAAAATTGGCGGGTCCCTCTTACTATTTCTAACAGGCAGTGCCAGTTGCCAACATAGCAGGATAACAACCAATCTTAACAGTAAGACTTTGAGTGAGGCAGTTTTTTTTTTTTTTTTTATCTTTAACATATTTTACAACTTTTTTTTTTTTAAGTTTTAGACGTAAGGGAAAGTTGCAAATAGAAAAAAATTCTCACACACCCCCGGTTTCCCCTATTGTTAACATTCTGTATCTCCAGAATACATTTGTCACAGCTAAGACGTAAACATTGGTTACATTACTATTAATTAAACTCAACACTTCATTCAAATTTTACCATTTATTAGACTTTCAAATACCACAAGTAATACATGAATTTTTTTTAATGAGATTGAACAGTGCAGGAAATTAAAGAATAAAATATGGATCTCCTCACAGCCTCTCCTGACCCAGGAACAGTTTTGCCCTGCTATGCCCATCCATGTTCTTCCTGCCTTTTGACCCAGACAGTGGGTCTGTGCTCTGGACATCAGCACATCCCACTTGCCCTCGCTCTCTGCGACTGAAGGACCATAGCTCCCCCCTCCCTCCCTTGGTCCTGGGGATGCTGTCCTTCGAACTCCTGCTGTCTTCTGTGCTTGGCTCCTGCCCCCTTCCCCATGCATCTTTAAGGTGTTCCCAGCCTCAGGAGTGCCCAGGTATCTCTTCTGTCTTTGCTTCTGTTCCCTTGACTTGCAAACAGTTAGCTCATGGCCATGCCCCCATCCCCTCCTGCCCTGTGTAGCTCCTGGGGTGCTGGGTAGTAGGTACTCAGTAATGGGGCTTCGAATGAAGAAGCAAATCAGGGTTTCAGAAAAGTCACCTGACTGTCAGTAGCAGTAGTAGCCCTCCAACACTGTGGCACCACAAACAGGAAGGTACAGAAGACCCCGTGTTTGCCTTCAAGGGTCCCAAGCCCGTGTGGGAGATGTCCACACATCCCACCCTGGCTCCTCAATGACCATGGTCAGCAAAGCTCAGGCCAGGCCTAACTGTGTGCTGCCAAGTTTGGGGGTGGGGGTTTCCGGACAGAGCCTCTGCCTACCTTTGCTAGATATGGTTTTGTTCTTTGCTGGAGCAAAGACATGGTCAAGCTATGCCAGGCCTAGGTAGCCAGAGGAGGCGGCTACCTTCTAGCCTTTTCTGCCTCACTGTACCTTCTTCCCCAGCAAGCCCTGGAGGGTAATCTTGAGCTATCTCTTAAGCATACCTGCCCCCTTAGGACCCTTCTATTCCCCTGTCCTCCCACCAGCATCACAGAGAACCCCTCTTGGCTTCTCCCTTCCAACACCAATCCATCTCACCCCATGCTTCCCAGAGGCCCTGGGAGTGGGACAAGGGCTGGAAAGGGGAAGGTGTCTGTATGACAACGCATCCACCTGAGGAGCTGGTCTTCTTCACCTGCCACTGGTCACACGAGGTGACCCCTCATCTGCCTCTGCCAATCCCAGGAAAAGGAGGAAATTTAGTTGAAGAAAATTGTGGCCCTCATCCTCAATGTCTGGCCCTCCAATGGTCAAGCTTTCCCCTGGGGCCTCACGGCCTCTCCCTTGGTGCATGGGTCTTCAAGTCAGAAGGGACAGGGCAGGAAAAGGGCTCCGGAGACCAGTGGGGTCATGAGGGAAGTGATGAAAGGAGGGTACCTGGGAGGGAAGGCTGGTGGGGTGTGCCTCCAGGTGTGCGTGCATGTGACCGTGAAGGTGTATGCACATGTGACTCGGAAAGTGTGCTCGTGTGTGCGTGTTTACAGGCCAAGGAGAGGCCATGGCCCCCAGAGGACACTGGGCAGGTCTATAGCAGGAGGTCAAAGCCCTTGGGGACCCAGGTCTTTGGCTGCTCTGGGGCCCAAGCCTGGAGAAGCTGTGGAGCTGGCCGGGGGTTGGGGGGATTGCAGCATTGCGGCGGGCTGCTGTGGCACGAGATGAAAGGCCAGGAGTGGGGCTGTTGGCAGACGGACAGGCGGGGCCGGGTGGAGGCGTGGGGTGGGGGAGGGGAGATAACCATCTGCAAGGGCTGCCAGGTGTAGACATGGTGGAGTGTGGAGGACGCGGGTGGAGTTTTAGCCCTTAGGATCAGGGCGCAGAGCCTGCAGTTGGAAGGGCTCCCTGTGAGGTCATCTTGTCCGGCCTGGTGCCTTCAGGCACTAGGCCCCAAACCAAGCAGGAGCTGGGCACTCCTTCCTGGCCCCAGCCCCAGCTGTTCCTCCACCTTGCTCACCTTGCACCCACTGCCGAGCCCTGTGAGTCTAGCTCGTGGCCCTCTCTTTGTACTTTAAGGCCCACCTCTCCATGGGAAGGGGCAGCCAGGCCTCACCTCCTTTAACTCATTTGCTAACTGCTGGAGTCCATAAACAGGCTCAGGACCGGTTCATCTTGGTCATCTTTTGTCCTTGATTCAGAATTTCTCTGACTTTAGCTGTGTGATTATTGGCTCCAGCCCTGCCTCCAGTCCCAACCTTGGAGAGAAGGTTCTGGAGACCATAGGAAAAGATGGAACTTCCTGGCTTCCTAATTCTCTTAACCTCTCTTTACTCACCCCTCCATCCTCATCCACATTTCCACCTTTTCTCACCCAGAAATTCCTTCCATGTTCCCCCCTCCAAACTTCCCTGTCTCCTCACTCCCCTCCAATCCATTTCCCAGGTTCCCATGGTGGCCTTTCTAACATCGGAATCTCACAGTGTCATTTCTCTCTTCAACATCCTTCAGTGCAGTGTTGCCCTCCCAGCCGCGGAATAAGCCCATGCCCAGGCCCTGGAACATACATACATGGCCACTACCTTGGAGAAAGAACCCTAGGCAGCTGAGGTCCTGCAGGATCTCTACATTCTGCATGGGGCAACCAACAACCTTAAAGGTCTATGTCTGCTCCAGCCAGGAACTTCTTGCTCTAAGTTATTGAAAACAATAATAATAAAGTACCCTGTGTGCACGCCAGTGTCAAATGTGGAATTATGTATAAGTGCTGGGGTGAAATAAAAAACGAATGAATATACTTGTTAAATCTTTTGTTTCAGAGGGCATACATACAATAGTTATTTTCTTTAATATTCAAGAATGATACAATGGCATAACACAATTTCCTAGTAGGATTGATCATCCATATTCTTGTTTCTCTGAGTTCCAAAATTAGCAGAGTGTTTAAAATAGAAGCACATTGCAGGAAAGAAACATTTTGTTCTACTAAATAACCCATATAACTCTTAATTTGTGTAAAGATAGGTATATGAAATTTCATAGTGAATGTGTATATACTTACAATTCAAAGGACACTGAGCGTTTTATATTTTATAAAAATATCACATGTGGGGCTGGGTTGTGGCTCAGTGGTACAGCGCTTGCCTGTTATGTGTGAGGCACTGGGTTCCATCCTCAGCACCACATAAAATAAATAAATAAATAAATTAATTAATTAATAAATAAATAAAATAAAGGTATTGTGTCATCTACAACTAAAAGAAAAAAATCACACGCCTTTGCCCAGGCCCAGGGTTCAATCCCTGACTCTGCAAAAAGTGACACAAAACAAAACAAACAAAAAGGCACCTCTTTTTAATGAAATTTGCACAACTTTAAGTTTAAATTTTAGATTTAATTAAATAATATTGGTTTAATGCTTTGATATTCATTACTTATAATTTATGTTCTCCCTTTTAATTTTAATAGTTAAATTGGAATGTTTCATCACATACATATTCGATCATATTAAAGAAACTTGGTTTTGCTCAGTGCAGTGGCCCATGCCTGTAATCCCAGGGGCTTGGGAGGCTGAGGCAGGAGGATCAAGAGTTCAAAGCCAGCCTCAGCAACGGTGAGGTGCTAAGCAACTCAGTGAGACCCTGTCTCTAAATAAAATACAAAATAGGGCTGGGGATGTGGCTCAGTGATCGAGTGCCCCTGAGTTCAATCCCCAGCACCCCCCCCCCCCAAAAAAAAAAAAACAACAACAACAACAAAAACAAAACTTGGTTTTATGCAAATTGTTGTGGTAGTTGTTGTGACGGAAGGTAGAAAGAACATGCTTTATTTAGCACTTTAATATCTCAATTTGTGGCCCTCCAATTCTACTCTTATCATGGGCCCCACACATTTTGGGATGGGCCTGCTCCATTGCTCTCCATTTCTAGCTGTACCCTCTGCGTGGTTACAAAGGCCTCCACAACTCAGCCTCTGCCCACTTCTCCAGGCCCATCCCTGGATGTCTTCAAATCACCCTAGAACATGGGGGTTCCAGGACATTGACATTTTCTTGTCCCTGCTTGGTCCTGAAAGGACCTCTCCTTCCTTCACCATTGAATGATGGCAAATACCAATTCCTGCTTCCAACCTCAGCCTAAGCAGGCAAATGGGTACTCTTCCAGACAGCTACTCTGTGAAATGATTCTTTGACCACATGGGGAGACTAGTAGGTTGCCTCCCCATAGATTAGGACCTTCTTGTGGGCAGGAACTTGGGAGCTCAGTGGACAGAGACACAGCCTCTGTGGGGACCAGAGCTCAGTGCTGGGATGTCGGGTCTTTAAAACCTCTGAAGTCTGTAGGACTTGGGCACTGGAAAAATCTCAAATCCTAGGGTAACTAGTGGAAGCCTTAGGCTTTGTGCAGCAGGTATAAACTTTCTGAGTAGGCCCCAGAGAACCAAGGCTTGTCTGTGAGGAGTTTGTGGAACCTTCAAGGGCCTTCCTGCCAGCCTCCATCTCTGAGAGCTAGGGCAGTAACTGGTAATAAGAGGCCCAGTGAGGAGGGCAGAAGGCAAAGGCAGGCCTCTTGCAGAAAACCAGGGCTTGGCCTATAGCTGTGGTGCAGGATGGGAGAGAGAAAGGCAGAATGGTTAAGGGAAGGCAGACTGGGGAGGGCCAAGATGGCTGACTGGAAAGAGGCAGAGGCCCGCTGAGGTCTCTGGAGAATCCAAGAGAATCCTGGTTGGCAGAGGTGGGGAGCAGGCGGAATGCGAGAGGGGCGTCCTGCTCTCTCATACCTATGAAATGCCAGGCACTGTGCTGCTGTGAATTGCCTCACTTTCCTTCCAGAATCATGGTCTGTCCGTCAGTTCAGGGGTCCCCAATCATCACGGCATTAAAGGTCACCCAATCCAATTCTCTCATCTGACAGGAGGAAGCTGAGACTCAGAGAGGGGAAGTGAATCACCCCTAGAGGCAGAGCCAGGTCAGAGCGTTTGTCCTGATTCCTTGTCTTAAGATGCTCTTTCATTATCCCTGGGGCCTCTGGGACAAGGACATTCTCTACCCAGCCCTGGTGAACTCCACAGCCATGAAGACACGCACCAAGTCCCCCATGTGGCAGACCCTGTGGAAGCCCTTCCTGATAGTGCCTTCCTGGGTGCTCCCCAAGGCCCACAATGCATAGCTGCAAGGACTAGGAGGGAGGCTCATTCAGCCTCCATCTCTTTATTCCATGGACTGAGAGACTAGCCTCCTTGGGTCTTGCCTCTTAGTGGCCCAATCATTTCCTCTCAACCATTTCCTCTCTGGGTCTTTGAGTCCTCATCCAGCCTCCAGTTCCCCTATGGCGCAGTCCCCTGGAGTCCTGCCCATTTATTTTTTTCCATCATCACCACCACAATCATCAACACTCGTACAGATAACATCAAGGGTCCACTTGGGGTCAGTTCTCTGCTTAACAAGCAGGGATTCTTATTTGCTCCATCTTTCAGCTGGAGAAACTGTTTTCATAGAGACTGATTGAAACCCAAAGCCACCCCATTAGAAAGGATCTGAGAGGGGCTGACTCCCTCCCTGGTCCTCTGGCATGCCCACAATGAACAGTTTTGCTCTCTCTCCATTTCCTGGGCCTTTGGCATCTCTCCTCCTCCTGGAACACCTGGGAAGATGCCGTTGTTCCTACCTGCTCTCCTGCACACCCCAGAGACCTCAGCTTGGTCACCCAGAGAGTCTGTCTGTCCAGGAGCTGGCAGTTGTATGCAGACCCCTTCAGAGTGGGAGCTGAGGTTTCTACCTCTCTGCCTCTGTCCTCCTACACATCTTGCCTGTGGCTGTGCACACAGGTGGCTCCAAGTGTGATGTGGATGGACAGTAACGCTGCTGATGACTGCTGGTCATTCACCAACAACATGGACTTGGGCTCCTCTGGTGTGCTACACAAGGCACTGGCACTGGGCAACAGATCTGGGCCTGGACTCTGTCCCCCAGAGCTCATTGGCCAGTGTGGGTGCAGAAGGAATCCATTCACCCACAGATAATGGGACCCTGGGCACCAGGTGCTGAGGCTGCACTGGCTTCAGAATGAACAGAACAGCCCAGATCCCTGTCCTCAAGCATTCATGTTCTAGAGGAGGGAGAGAGAAAGTGACCAAAAGAAGTAAGAAAGTGGGCTGGGGTTGTGGCTCAGTGGTAGAGCGCTTGCCTAGCATGTGTGAGGCACTGGTTTTGATTCTCAGCACCACATATAAATAAATAGATAAAGGTCAATTGACAACCAAAAATTCAAAAAGAAGAAGAAGAGGTAAGAGAGAGACACAGCCTGTAGATAGGGATGTGTCCTATGGAGAAAAGTCACGCAGGGAGGGGGTCAAAGAGTGGGAACATGGAGGGTGCAGTTATATCACAACTGCAATGATGCTGTGACAGTTTAGCCACTGCAGGAAGACAGAAAAGGCACCTCTGACCCCTCCTTGGGCTGTGCCCACTCCCCTGGAGGGAGTTGGGAACAAAAATTGGGAACTTGGAGTATCTGAGTCTCAGGTCAGGAATCCCCAAACATCATGGTGAACGGCAGGCACAGTGAGGTCTCCTGATGTGATCTCTTATACCCACCGGTACCCAGACTGCACTGGGACAGACCTGCACGCACCTGAACACCTCATCGCTGAGCACCAGTGCTCTTCAGTCCCCCTGTCCCAAGAGGGTTAGCAATCCCATGGAAAAAGGAGCTGGCCTGAAGGTGGGGAGGCTGAAGGCAGAACCATGGCTGGAGTTTCCAGGAGACTCCCAGGAGGCTGCAGAAGTTGCCAGGTTGGGTCGCCTTCACAGGATCCAGCTCCAGTAACTGCAGCTGCCTGTGATGAAATAAAACAAGCTAGCTCAGGAAGCAGTGAGTTCTCATGATGGGAACCTCAAAGGCAGGTTTGGCAATAACTTGTGAAGGGTATGCCTCCATAAAGCTGGGGAGGGGAGAGGGAAATGAAACAAATCTAATTATATTTTTTAAAAAATACAACTTGTGAAGGGGATTCAAGGACCAGATTGGGGGATGACATTGATGTCCTGTAATAAGGTTCCTGGGGTCCTATGAAGTTGGGAAAGCCACTGAAGAACTAAGGATAGGAATGATGGGGTGAAGCACTTGGACTTTATCTTCGAGGGCAATGGGGAGCCACGTAGAGTGTCAGAGCAGCAGAGAGACACAGGAAAAATGATTCTGGGAAAGTTGAATCAGACAGCAACTGTGCTGGATTGGATTACGGTCAGGAGGGCTGGGGAGGGGAGGAGACCCACACAGTACCAGCGAAGTGCAGGGTCAATGGTCTCCAGTTTTCAAGCAGGGGCTGACCTAGATGATGGCTCAGTCCCATTTCTAAAGTTTTAGTCCAATGCCCGAGTGCCTAGGGACTTGTGTGCCTATTTACCTTTTGCTTTCTGTGTATCATGGGACATGGCAAAAAACAAAACAAAACAAAAAAACTTTCAAAATAAAATCTGATGTGTGCGGCAGAGAATGATTTCACAATTAGTATCATCAAGGTATTTTGCTAGCTGTGAAGCAATGGCACCTACCTGTACAAGTACAGGGACGTACTGAATCCCCCTATTCATAGTGGAGCTGTGTGGTTAGTAGGAGTGAAGTCTACAGGGTGATCTGGTGTTGGGGTGACTTTACAGGCTTCTATCTAGGGGTGTCGCTGAGGAGCAGATGGTGAGATGTTCATGATCTTCTGGGTTTCTGGTGTACCAGGTGTGGCATAGGTGTGTGTGGGTATGTGTGTAGGAGGTGGGAGTGGGGAGGTCCAAACAGGGAATGAGGACTTGTGAGTGAATTTTTGCTCTTGCAGGCTCCTGGAGAGGACGGGCCCAGCGTGTGGTTGTGTGGAGGTTCTGATTTCCATCCAGTCTGGGGAGATCTGTACTGAGGGGTGCTAAGAACCAGGCCATTCCTGTACACCAGCCCGTTGAACTGTCCTATGGATCCTGCATGGTACATATTATTTCCATATCAACAGGGAGGAAGCCAAGGCTCCAGGAATCTCTCCTAGGGTCTTACTACTATCCAAAGCAGAACCAGACCCCAGAACCCCTAGCCTGCTGGTCACCTCCAGCATGTGGGAGGTGAGGCACTGGAACGTGGTTGGAAGGGTGGGGATTCATTGCTCCTCTTAAGGCCAGGTGGGGTGGGCTGGGGGGTAGCTAGCTCAGTGATAGAGCACTTGCCTAGCATGCACAAGGCCATGGGTTCAGTTCAATTCCAGTACCAAAAGAAAAAAAAAAAAAAATACTGAGTAGGGCACTTCCTCTGGGGCACCATGCACCTCTAGGATCCCAGGAAAATATCCACCTGCCCAAGTTCTCTGCCTCCATCCCTGATCTCCTCCACCTTCCACCAACTCTAGGCCCCTCCGTTCCCCCAGAGCCCCTCTTCCCCACATCCCACATCCCTGCAGCACCCTTGCTGGAAGCGTGAACACTTCACTGGCATCCCATCCACCCAGCTGGGTGCTCCAGTTATTGTTCTGGCGCAGGAGGGCGAGGGGGCGGCTTGTGGGCGTAGCGACGCCGGGCTGTCTGCTCAGCTCTCTGCTTGTTATTACCTCTCCTCCAGGCTCCCATTAGCCCGCCTGCCCCAGAGGCCTGCGCAGGCTCCGTGATCCTCGGCACCTTTGTTCCTTAATTATCACTGGGGAGCCCCGCTCACCTGCCTGCTACTTTCTAAGAAGCTGTCTGGCTCCCCTTTGCCGCCCTGCACCCCCAGGACCTAAGCCCCTACTGGGGTGGGGGCTGGTGTGTGGCAGCAGCTGCCCCAGGCTTCAGCAGGCTCCTGAGCCTCAGGCCTGGCCCATCCCAGCCCCTCATAGATGCCCTTTCTCTACGTTCCTTCTGCCTCCTCTGAGGACCCTGCCCAGATTAATCCTCACTGGGATATCAGGACTGGAACAGACTTTAAACTGTCATGTGGTTCAACCCCGCCTCCCCAATAACTACCTGGATTGGGCCACCTACCGAAGGCACTCGATGAATATTCAGAGAGGATGATTAACCTCCGCCACCTCTACACAAAGGCTTCCCTTGATGGACAGCGCCCTCCCTCCCAAGGCGGCCAGTGCCACCTTGAGATGACTGAACTATTATAAAACCATTCTCTCCTCATGAGGAGCCCACTTCTCTCCCCAGCGCCCACTGATCCTCATAACCTCAAATCGAGTCCACTTCGATGTGTTCCCGAGGCTGAAGCTCCATCCCGTCTTCCCTACTGGGGCTTACGGATGCCCACCTCAGGCAGGAACCCCACCCCCAGGCTCTGTCGACAGGGCCCTTGGTTCTCCTGCCAGGCTTGGGAACTCAGCCTTGCCCCAGCCCAACACTAGCCCCTGGCTTTCCTGCTGTCTCAGGCCTCTGGCTGCTGTTCTTGGGCAGGAAGGCGAGGGGGAGGAGGCACTGGGGTGAGCAGCCTCAGGCCAAACAGGCTCTGACAGCGACAACCACTGCGGAGGAGGAGGAGGGCGCCGGCTGCGCAGGCTGCCAGGGCTGGGGGAGCCCTCGGGGAGTCAGGGTGGGAGACAGGAATCTCCCCTCCCAGCAAGCCTGCCACCCTGCCTCCTGACCCTTGCTCAACCTCCTGCCTCAGTGCACTGTGGGTACGAGGGGGTCGGAGACTGAGCTTCCAGATGAAGGAGCAGGGAGCCAGCTGGCCCAGGGAGCACCACGGGCACCCTAAGCTCAGGGCTGGGCCTGCCTTCAGCTCCTAAGCACAGTGGTCCTCCCCAGGAGAGCCCACGGCTGCCTAGGATCCGGCCTGCATCCACAGTTGCCCAGAGGAGGCGGACATGCCAGAGGCTCAGGGCCTGGGGGAAGCTCAGGACCTTGTCCCACTGCTCTCTGTCCCACTCAATCCTCTCTGCCCCCTCCCACTCTTGCTCTCCACTCCAGTCTTGATCCCCTGGGACAGTCTCCTTTCAAAAGACATCTTTGTGCTCTTTAAACCTGTCTTGGACCTCTCTCAGGCTGGGGGCTCTGTGAGGACAGGGCTGGGCCTCTCCCTCAGACTGGAGGCTCCCTGAGAGCAAGGTCACGTCTTTCCTCAGACTTGGGCACACAGGAAGGGAGGAGGCTTTGGCCCCGCCACGCCTGCTCTTGGCTCTGAGCGTCTGGCGTCCCAGCATTTCTACACGGAGGCCAAGAAGGCGCCTGGCACACGTCGGAGGGCCCTCTGGACAAACACCAGCTGGGGTGGAGGACTGGGGTCGGGAGGCCACCTCTAGCCACCAGACTGTGACCTCAGCCGCTGCCTCGGCTGCTTTCCGGATCTGACTCAGTCCCTTCCCAGGACGGCTGTTAGGCATGCATCCCCAGGGTCAGCCCCAGGAGGCCACCAGCTTCCACACACCCCACCCAGATGGAGGTCACCCCTCAGCCCTGCTTGGACAGCCAGGGGCTCCAGAAGGGTATAAGGGGAGAGCAGAGGACAGAGGTCACCTGCCGAGCCACTTGCTCCACCGGCTCCATCCCTTCCTCCTCACCAAGGTGATTTCTCTAGGCCTGAGATTTTGGTCTTGGGGTTGGTGCACACCAGGGTCAGGCCCTCCATCGGGCACCCCGTTCTCACACAACACTGGGTACAGAGGCACCCCCACACTAGGTTGGGGACTGAAGGATCCCCAAAAGGCAAACAAGACAGTTATTTCTATGATAGCCACTTCCTTGGAAGACTCCTGGAGTTACCCCAGAACCTTTCCCATTATGAGAAAATAAGTGAAACCAATGCCTCTGGAATGTTCCTTGGAGCCTGTGTGTAGCTGTGCTGAGGAGACCTGGGGTATCAGGATCCTGGAGAAGGATGGGAGGTGATCCTGACAGACCTCGGCCCCCCTCCCCTCAACCAAAGGGGTCTTAGAAACCGTACCTCAGAGCAAGTCCCCTCTCCAGCTGCAAACCCTCCAGTGGCTTCTTATCTCACTCAGAATAACAAGACCTCTACCTTCTGGGCCTGCTCACCTTTGGGGCCTCCTCTCCCTCTATGTTCCCCTCATTCATTGCACTACAGGTTGCAGGGGGTGGGCTTCCTGGTCTCTCTCTCTCTCCCTCTCTCTCTGTGACACACACACACACACACATACACACACACACACACACACACACACACACACACACGGCTCACCCCACCTCAGGGCCTTTGCACTGGTCCATCCTTCCAACTAGAATGTGTCTCCCTCTTCTTTCCCTTACTCTTTTTTTTCTTTTTTTAAAATATTCTTTTAGTTGGCAATGGACCTTTTTTAAAATTTATGTATATGCGGTGCTGAGAATGGAACCCAGGGCCTCATGCACGCTAGGCAAGCGCTCTGCCACTGAGCCACATCCCCAGTCCTCTTTCCCTTACTCTTGTTATCCCAAACTCAAGGCTCCTAGAGGCCCGGCTAGATGGCCCCATCTGAAGTGGCCCCAGCACCCCCACCCTGTCTCTACAGCTCCCACTTTACTGTCCCCCACAGCTCTTCTGTAATCCCTCAGTTATTTTTTGCCCCTGTCCCTCTGCGAGGCTGTGGCTGTACCCCCAGTGCCTAGCACAGGACAGGCACACTGGGTGCTCCGGGGACATCTGTTAGCATGAGTGGCCTGGGGAGGGTGAGAGACACACAGATAATCCTCGAACTGATGGGGCTGGTGCAAGCCAACACCAGAAACAGTCTTTACAGGAATTTGGCACAGAGAAACTGTCTTTTGACTTTGGGGGCTCAAGGGGTGCAAAAGACTGAGGGAAGAGGGGGAGGAAGCTGGGGAGGGGGTCTGGAGGTTGCCAGCTGGTGCCTCCTAGAACACCCCCAGGCCACCACAGGACATGACTCTGGGTGCTGGCGGGGAGGCCAGGGAAGGAGACCCCACAATCCCCATTCTCTGGGTGCCCACGTGGAGGGGATGGGACAGAGTGCTCGGAAAGTCCTGGGGGGTCAGGCCTCTCCTAGGAGCTCTGAGCCTGGGTTCCGGAGGCAGGGGCTTTTTCTGCACGTCCTTCCTGCAAGTCAACAGCCCTGTTCCTCCCCTGCCAGACCCACCTCTGACTCCTCTCTCACCTCCTGGTCCTCCACTCTCCCCTGGGGCCGTATCCCCTGTCACCCATGTTCCCCCTCAACACAGACGTGCCTGGAAAATCACCTCCGTGGGCCCAAGGTTGCCCCAGTCCCTGAAGCAGACCTTTAAGGTGGCCCAGGGGAAGGGTCTTGCCCACTCCGACCCGCGTCCACTTTGAGGGAAACCGGGTTGGTGGAGTGAGGCAGAGCAGACTTAGATTGTCTCACTTTCTCCTTATTCTGTGACCTCAGGGAACTCGTTTGACGTCTCTTTTTCTCCATCTGTAAAATGAAGATAATGATGCATGTTTCACCCGGTTACTTGAGAACGAAGTGGGTAAACCTATAATAAGCACCCGGCAAAATTCTGGAGAACAAGCACTATTACTAAACGGGAGGTTCATTCTCTTTCAACCTCAAGAACCTGCTATGGCTCCCTCTTTCCTACCACGTTTGATCTAAACACGCTGGCTCTCCGGGGTCGGATGTGAAATTTGACCTTCACTCCCAACAGTTCACACGCACATTCTCTCTTTCTCCAGTGAGCTCACTGTGGCGGCTCCTCTGCCTTATGCTCCTTCCACATAGCCCTTCTGTCCCCTCTGCCTATCCTGCTTGTCCTCAAGGCCTCCTCCTCCAGGAAGTGCTCCCCAAGCACTTCTCAGTCCAGGCTGTGCTGTTGGAGTGGCTCAACGTTCCCTTACAAAGCAATGCAGGTAAACAGGTGCAAAAGGGACTCGGGGAGGGGTGAGGAGCTGAGCCTGTCCTCTGGGACAGGAACCGGACTCTCTGCCCCAAATGTTATCTCTTAATTCTCACCACCCCAGGAGGTAGTATTAACCCCCTTTTACAGATGGGAAGACTGAGGCTCAACAAGATGCAGTGACTTGCCCGGGGTCACGTGGCTAGCAGTTGGCAGGGCAGGGCTTGATTGGGGGGCAGAGGGTGTGGTCTGGGGGAGGACATGCCAGAGGGGGAACAGCCTGTTCAAAGGCTCGGAAGGGGAAGGCCAAGGTGTGTGTGTGTGGAAGGAGTGAGTGGGCGGGTGTGTTGGAAAGGGGCACATGCAGGGAGGTGCTGGCTTGCCAATTTGAAGAAGAATGTGGATTCTTCTCTGACTGTCTAGAGAAAGAGGCAGTAAGACCCTCCCGTGAACTGGTGGTAGCTCTAGAATTTTCTTTATCAGAGAAAGCTATAGCTGACACCCTGTCCATACCAGCTAACATGTTCCATCTCCCAGGGATGAGGGATAGAGAAGATGGCGTCTCCATCCCCTCTCTGCAGATGGCAAGAGCAAAGGCACCCAGAGGCCTCAGGTTTCTTAATACCCAGCTTCTGATAAGCAGCTTCTTTAAGGCCACTGGTCCGAGTGACTTGCTCAAAGCCCTGGTATCACAATGCTGTGGCTGTCACATACCATGTGTCCCTGGTGTGGCCTTTGCAGGGCCCCATCCTTCCCCAGCTCTTGGTGAGGTACTAGTCTCCGATTCCACTGTTTCTAGCACTCAGGGCTTGGGGCGGAGACCCTCGCCATCCCCAGACCCCCACGGGCTGAGCCTCCCTGTGGGCAGCCAGGCCCAGCTGGAATAACACGGCTTCCCTCCCTCCCACAAGCACTGGACTCTTTACGACTCACCAGGGCCTTCACACCCATGAGCTCACCGAGCCTCCCCCACCCACCCTGGGAACCCAGCAGGGGAGGCACCACCAGCTTCATCTTGTAAATGGGGAAACCGAGGCTGTGCTCTGCCCTGTGAGCTCCCCAGAGCCCATGCTCCTGGCTCCTTGGCTTGAGACTTTTCTCGATTTTCTGAGGACCATGGCCCAAACACCCCCAAATCCAAAGTGGGGGAGTCTCAGGCCAGGGCCAGGCAGGCAGAAGGGTAGGATCTGCTGAGTTAGCCAGTCCCAGGAGCTGGAAGGAGCCTACAGGGCAGCGGGCCAGGACGGCGGGGGTGGAGGGAAGTTTTCATGGCCTCAGCCACTGGCTGGACAAGAGCCTGGCAGGGACACCTTCAGGGTGTATGTGGGGGCAGGAGGGCCCATAGGTGGTAGCCTGGCTTGGGAGCCCAGGTTAGGGCAGAGGGAAGGGGGTGACAACCCATCCACAGAGCTCCCTCCTGGGCAACTGGACATGGGCAACTATAAGATGACTGCAAATGGAGGGACACTGGGTAGATAACTAGGGGGACTTTCCATCCATAGGCTCTCCGCTTAGGCAGAGTTCCTCTGCCACATGAACAGCGCCTGACCGAAGCCCTCCCTTCTCATTCTGCACAAGGATTATGCCCCGAAGTCTTTCCATCTCCCCTCACCTCCTGCATATCTTTCAAGAATGTGTTCCGTACCTGGGTCCCACCCTCCAGGATGCACTCTCCTACGGAGCCAGCACCAGAGTCCCTGAAGCCTCCTCCCAGAAAACTTCTCCAATTCTCCCTCAGACTCTGAACCGACTCTTCTCCCAGGAAGCTGAAGTTTGAAATCTCTTTGCTCTTTGTTCTTTGGAGGAGCCGTTCTGACTCCCTCCTCGGACCAGGGATTGGGGGATACCTGAGGATTGGGACCCTGTCTTCCCCATCAAACTGTGCCAGCCTCCTTCCTCCTGCTCAACCTGCTTCTGCCCGGGCAGACTCGGCCCATAGGGGGCGCCCAAACAGTGCCGTTGGGGCGCTGCGTCTTGCTTGGGCTGGGAGCTGGGATGTGAATACCTGCAGTGAGGAGGATCTGGGATGTGTCAATGCACCGCAGCTCCAGCTGCCTTTCCCCCAGCCTGTGACTAATGGGAGGGAGGACTTCTAGATACAGGACTGGATGATGACCTCTACAGAGGCTTCTTTGACCTTGCCGCCTCAGGGAGGGTGCCTAGGGGCTCCAACTGCCAGGGACGGAGCCAGACATCCTCCCTTGGTCCTGCTCTGAACAGCACGGCCAGTCTCGAACGGAGGCCCCAACCAAGCAACCCCTGTTCCTTCCCCAAGTCTCTCGGAAAGAGTGGTGAGTCAGTTGCGGCCATGAACTCATCTAGGCAGTAAAAATAGGAAAACACGCAGGCTTCTGCTCCAGGCAGGGGGAGAGGGGAAGGGGAAGAAGGTTTTTCCCTTACTGGGCAGAAAGGATCACCATCTTTTGAAGTCCTCAAGAGTGAGGCGGACGTCCTTATGGCCCCTAGAAACTCAACCACATCAAAGCTACCCCAGGAAGGTGTTTGAGGGGGATGCTATGTCACATACCCACAGTCACAGTCATGCACAGTGACACAGCCGAGTCCCTCAGAGGAACACACAGTGACACACACAGTTGGGTGGGGGCCATGACACTCAGCTACACACACAACACGAAAAACCAAAAACCCACCAGCTGGTGGCTTAGAGGGTCACGCAGAAGAAAAGCCTTAGGGGCACAACTGGGCACAGTATGGCAGGTTCCCCTGACCCCCTGTCCTGGGCATTTGTCCACACAGAGTCACACGCAGTTACAAAGAGAGCCACGTCCACACACCCAGCACAAGCCGCTCTCAGAACCAGCCCCTGGGAGTCATGCATGCAGCGCAGGCAATGCCTGTTTCTACACACAGTCACAAACGCACAACCACGCAGGCAGTCACATGCGGCCACCACAGCATAGCTCACACATAATGCCCAGAGCCACGCCCAAGCCACAGAGATTCACACACACACACACACACACACACACAGGCTGTTACACACCCACCGCATATAGTTACACACTAGTCACAGGGTCTCAGTCACAAACACCATCCGCACGATTACGCACAGGATCACGCAGATGCCTATGGTTCATGGAACCTCTGGGGATGAGTCCTAATGGCATTGGGCACTGTGTGGGAAAGGGCTGCCTCCTTCTCCCCCTCCCTCCCCTGGGTGGCCCCTCCTGGCCATCCTCTACCCTGAGCTGTGCTCTCCAGGCTTGGCTGAGACCCCTCACCCTGGCCTTGGTGATGCTGACTGAGTCCTGCCAACATCAAGCTGCCTCCATACCTCCTGCTTGCTGTCATTTGACCCTGGGTTGGCGGTCCTGTGCGAGGGGGTAGGGAAGAGAGAGGCTTTTCCAAACCACACCTGAAGCCTACTTGCTCCCATGCCTTGACCTTGGGGAGGCCTCCACAGCTCTGACACTTCAAATTCATCTTGTTCAGTAGCATTTCCAGGAAAGCGAATGGTTCTCTGACCAAGACATGGGGACAGACTCAGGAAAGACTTCCCTGTGAACTTGGCCTTTCCTTCTCTGAGGGAGTGAGGCTTAGAAGACAGTTGGGTTGAAAAACACCCAGTACTATGTGCAGAGAGTGGAGTTCTCATCCAATTCCAGCATGTCATCATCAGCCAATCTTGTCCCCTCTAGGGCTCGGTTTCTTTTTATTATTAATTTTTTTAATTTTATTTTTTGGTACCAGGGATTGAACCCAGGGGCACCTAATTACTGAGCCACATCCCTAGCCATTTTTATTTTGAGACAGGGTCTTGCTGAGTTCCTTAGGATGAGGCTGGCTTTGATCCTCCTGCCCCAACCTCCCTCATTGCTAGAATTATAGACACACAGGCCACCGTGCCCAGCTCAGCTTCTTTTTATGGAAACCAAGAGTCAGGGACACTACGCCAGTTTCTCATCAGGGTGCTTATTAATATGCAGATTCCCTGGCTCACCCCAAACTTTCTTGATCCCAGAATTGGAGACCCACTGGCACTGGAGACCTCTGAGCTACCTTCCAGCTTTAAGAGGAACAACAAAGTGAGCAACCCTGCTAGACACTGTGGCACATGAGCCTCATCTCCTTTGGAGGCTGAAGTGGTAGGATTGCAAGTTCAAGGCCAGCCTCAGCAGCTGACCCAGACTCTGTCTCAAAAATTTTAAAAAGCATTGGAGATGTCACCCTGGGGTAGAGCACTTGCCTGGCATGCATAAAACCCAGGTTCCATTCCAGCAACGCACAGAAATAAAGAAAAAGAAAAAGAGAACAGCCCTGCTGGAGACTGAGGGCTTGCCCTAGGGCTGCTGAGGGCCCCTCCCAGCCCAGGGCGCCTGGCACACCACCTTCCAAGAGGTGCCACGTCATCTTGCTGATTTAGAGGCTTGGGCCAGTTGAGGGCTTGCGGTTAGGGCAGGTGATGACCAAATCAGAACTCTTGGGGCCTGCTCTTGGCAGAGGCCAGGCTTCCAGGGTGGGCTGGGCTATTTAGGGACTCCTTGTACATTTTTAGGGCTAATGATGCCCAGGGACTCCAGGAACCAGCAGAGTCTCTGATCTCAATTCCAGGCCTGGGGAGACTGGTCTAAGAGCGGACAGGGCAAAGGCAAGCAAAGTCCACATGGGAGTCGCCAGTCCTAGGGACTTCAATGAAGGTTCTGTTTATTTTAAACTCAGTTTCTGATGTTGAGTCAATCTGCTTCCTGGTTTCTACTTGGCTCCTTTCCTGATGCTTATGGAATAGAATCATATGACATTAACAGGTACATAGCTCATTTCTCTAGCCCTTGGTACAGCCCTCAACTAGATACAGCTGGAAAGAGTGCCTTATTGGCTTTCCATGTGCTGGTACTCTGCTAGTCACATATGTGACCTCATTCAATCCGCACAACAATTTTATGTGGTAGCTACTATTTTTTTTTTTTTTTTTTTTTGAAGGGAGTACCAGGGATTGAACTCAGGGGCACTTGACCACTGAGTCACATCCCCAGCCCTATTTTGAATTTTATTTAGAGACAGGGTCTCACTGAGTTGCTTAGTGCCTCACTTTTTTGCTGAGGCTGGCTTTGAACTCATGATCCTCCTGCCTCAGCCACCTGAGCTGCTGGGATTACAGATGTGTGCACCACACCCGACTGGTAGTTATTATTTACTTAATGTTGCAGATGAGAAAAATGAGGCTCAGAAACTGTAGGCCACCTGTCCAAGATCCCTTAGCTGGGAAACTGCACAACTGAGTTCAAATCTCCTGCATCTGCTCCAGAGCCCAGGATCATAACCACATCTCAGCAACGCCCCCCGACCCCCACCACAGCCTCTGCCCAAATACCTCCAGCTAAGGAGACTCACAGACACTTACTGAAAACCAGGTGCAGAGGCACACTCCTGTAATCCCAGTGGCTCTGGAGGCTGAGACAGGAGGATTACCAGTTCAAAGCCAGCCTCAGCGATGGTGAGACGCTAAGCAACTCAGTGAGACCCTGTCTCTAAATAAAATACAAAGTAGGGCTGGAGATGTGGCTCAGTGGTTAGTGCCCCTTGGTTTAATCCCCAGTACAAGAAAAAAAGGAAAAGAAAATGAGAAGACACTTATTGAGACAGAGTACGTGCGTGTGTGTGTGCAGGAAGAAGCAAAGCCTCGGGAGAGGTGACTCTGCCCCAGAATGTCTCCTTGCAGCAGAGGAAACAAGATGCGAAACAATCACCCACAACCTGGTAGGAGGAGTTGGTGCTAAGATAGAGGTGGAGAACGGGCTATGTTTGAAAGCCTTCATTATTAAAAATGTCCTTATCTTGAAACGAAGGCTCCATTCCTGCTGTTTCCATTTGGTTCTCTGCATTCTGGCCTCAAAAATCACACAGAATTAGTTTGAAGCTCTTCGTGTTTTTGCAGACGGGCTCACGCTTATTTCCATGGGACCAGTTCTTATCTTCCTCCAATGCCCTCCTGCAGAGATTGGGTTTTGTTCAGATCACCACCAACCCCTTTGTATTGCTCTGAGACCTTTTTATTTCGTGCAAGTGTCAGTTGCTGATACTCGGCCCCTGCCTCCTCCTTCACTCATTCAGAGACAGATGGGCTGTGCTGGGAAAACCCAGAGCCAGAAGTCTGGGATTCCAATCCCAGCTTTGCCACCAACTGGTTGTGCAATTCTGGGCAAGGCCCTGGGCTGCTCTGAGCATTGGTTTCCTCATCTGTGAAATGGGGACAGTAATACCTGCCCCACCTGACAGGGTGGCAAGGATTAGCTGAGAGCCTAAGTGTGAAAGTATTCCATAAGGAACCCAGGAGACAGACCTTCACAAGCACCCCTGGACTTAGGAGGAGCTGAAGGTGGCTGGACAGAGCACCTCAGCGTGCAGGGCACAGCACTAGTGCCATGGGGATCAGGAGCTGAGGAAACAGGGACTCTGCCCTGCAGGAATCTCACAACCTGGCAGCAAATCTTCTGAGGACAAATACTTTTTAATCTGATTGGGTCTGATACCTCCAGCTGGATTGAGTGCTGGGGACAGGCATATCCCCATGGGTGAGTCAGGTGAGCTGACAAAGAGAAAGGGGTCCTGGGGCATAGCTCAGGGGTAGAGCTGTTGCTTAGCGTGCATGAGGCCCTGTGTTCCATCCCCAGAGCTGGGGGGAAAAAAGTTCATCTACGTGAAACACCTATTGTGTGCAGTTACAGTCACTCACTGAATCCCCACAGCCCTGTGAGGCATGTCATTTCACAGATGAAGAAACTAAGACACAGGGAGGTTTTACTTGCCCAAGTCGGCGAGGGGTAGAGGACTAGAATTCAGATCCTTCTGATCTCTAGGCTGGAATGCTCCACCTGGACAGGAAAAGGGCCAGGATCCATTTACAGTTTCTCATCTTTCAGGAGCAGTGGGAAGGGAGGGAGGCAACAGGACCCTTCCGCAGGAACCTGCTTCTTGAATGTCACCCTGTGGTCTCAGATCACACCCTGCCTCCGGGATTTCTGATAATGAAAAGGAATTATATATCATTTCACTCATCTTCATTGATTTATTTAGTGCCAATTTACTGAGCATTTATTATGTGCCTGGCCCCACGCTGGGTGTTCTGTTTGCCAAAGTGAAAGGCCCTGCTCTTGCCCTATGGAATAAACTCAGCCAGGAGCTTCTGATAGCGAAGTCACAGCTGGACAGGTGCTATAGGGAAAACTGAAGGGCGTTTACACTCCTGCATGAGGGAAGTCAAAGGGGGACATCTTAGAATCTATGACCAAGTGAGGAAAACAATACAGTTCCATTCATCTGAAGTTCATAAGCAGGTGATGGTAGCAGATACAGAAGATACAACTGTAAGGAAAAGTATAGAATGGTTAACACACCTGGGATCCCTAGTAAGGAGCAGATCATGATCCAGAAGAATCCCTTCAGGGGTTTCTGGGGAGCTGGCAAAGTTTTATTTCCTGGCCTGAGATCTAGTTTAAGTTTTTGTTTGTTTTGAGAGTGTCCAGCCATTTTTAAGTCTCCAGCCTTTTTAAATTTTCTTTTGAGACAGGTCCCCATTAAGTTGCCAAGGTTGACCTCGAACTTGAGATTCTCCTGTCTCAGCCTCCTGAGTTGCTGGGATTACAGGTGTGCACCAACACTAAGGTTTATAAGTAATTCTTAACCCTCCATGTATAAGTATTTGTTCACAATTTTAATATACACAAATGACCAAATTCACTGTTGTGTGGCCCTAAGTCAATTTCCCATGATCCCCTACATAGGTTCTGTATATAGTAGGTGTTTAAAAAGAGAATTCAGAGGAAATGGAGGCAGGGTTCGTGGTCCAGCCTGATAGGAAGTCTGGGGCCTCAGGTCTAGGGAACAAGAGCTCATTTCCTTTCTGAAGTCCTCAAGGTTGAAGAGAACTAAAATTTTTCTCAACATTGTCTGGAAAAAATTGAGCCCCAGACTCCAGAATTCTCTCCCCCTTCCCTCAGCCCAGCACCAAACCACAGAGCAGTACAGAGCACTGAGTCAGAAGGCCTGGATTGGAAATCCAGCTCCGTGGGTACTAGTCAGATTTTCCCCAGCAAGGCGTTTACAACACGGGCCTCAGTGCTCTCATCTGTGAAATGGGGCTGGTGGACCACTTATCTTAAAAGACATTACAAGGCCTCAGTGAAGTAACAGATGTCAAAATGCTTGGGGAATGTCCTATACAGTGTATGGTTCCAATGTCCTATTATCCAGGCATTCGTCCTGCTTCCCCTATCCCCCATTTGATTTTACCAGGAAAGCTCAGAATAAATCCTCACTCTGATTTAGAAAGTCTCCCAACCCCAGTCCCAGGTTCTCCAGCTTGCCATGGTCTGGGCCCCAGCTTCAGGGTGATTCCAAGAGCAAGTTCCCCAAGTTGAAGGAAGCTGGGCTGGGGAGGTGGCATTCCAGGCGGCATGTCAGGGAGTGAGTCAGGGCTGGGTGGCCCTCCCATCCCTGGAGGAGGGGAAGGGCCAGCCTCTCTGGCTGGGGGCCCAGGCTGGGTCACTGCATTTGCATACATCTGCATATATGCAAGTTTCACCTGTGCATACTGGCAGGCTGGGAAAGACACCTGTGCAGGAGCAGGAGGGAAACCAGTGTGGCTGGCTGCCTGTTGGGCACCCACCCAGGATCTGGGTCCATGGTTCATCCACCTAGCAATTCCCTAAATCTCTGAACCAAGCACATGGCTTCTGCCCTGGACTCCTCTGGTTGCCTGTGCTGGGAGTTTCAACTGTGCTTGCTTCGATCCTTTTCTGCACACTCGCCAGGCCCATGAGGGTTTGTCTTGGCGTCACTCTTCTCATGCTTCTCTTCCTTTCCGTTGCCTCTGCCACAACCCTTGGGTGCTCCCCCCTCGCTGCACAGTTGACCTACTGCAACCGCCTCCTCCAGGGTTCTGACATCTCACTCTCCTCCTTCAGAGCCACCGAGCCTCTGTGGTAACACAGGACATCCCTGAGAAATCTGTCCATTCCCATTCTGGTCCTCCTCACCACCTCCAGGATCATCCTAAGCCCTCGGCAGGTATTTGAGACCCTCCCCAGCATGCAGCCTCCTGACTCACGACCACCAAGTCCCTGCTTTCTTACCTTCCAGTCAAGTGAATGTAGGGACTGCACACACCTCTTCTGTGCTCAGTCTCCTCATCTGCAAAACAGGGCTAAGACTCAAAACCCCCTGCAGGGTTGTGTCAAGATTTCAATAAGGTCCTAGGTGGGCGGGCTTAGTGGTCTAGAGACTCAGGAGGCTGAGGAGGAGTATTACAAGTTCAAAGTCAGGCTCAGCAATTTAGGGAGGCCCGAAGCAACTTAGTGAGATGTGTCTCAAAATAAAAAATTAAAAGGGGCTGGAAATGTAGCTCAGAGGTAAAACATCCCTGGATTAAATACTTGTTACCAAAAAAAAAAAAAAAAAAAAGATTTCAATGAAGCAATGCATGTCTAATACAAAATCACAATAAATACAAGACGTCGTTAATATCATGTATTTTCTCTTACTGCCTTTCTATAGAGAGAATTCCTTTCTTAGGGTCTCCTCCTTCTTCCCAACCCTTCCTCTGCCCTTGCTGAATGCTGCTTCTCCAGGTAATGGTAGTTAAGAGAGCCAGCTGGTCTAGAGTCCAATTCCAGCTCTTAAGAAAGTTATTTCTTGCTGGGCCTGGTGACACACACTTGTAATCCCAGTGGCTCAGAAGGCTGAGGCAGGAGAATGGTGAGTTCAAAGCCAGCCTCAGCAACTTAGTGAGGTCCTAAGCAACTTAGCAAGGCCCTGTCTCAAAATAAAGCATAAAAGAACTGGGGATGTGGCTCAGTGGTTAAGCGACCCTGGGCTCAATCCCTAGTACCCCCTTCCACCCCAAAAAGAAACTTATTTCTTTTTGCTCCTGTTTCCTCATTTGTAAAATGGAGATGATCTTGATATCTACCACATAGAATTCTTATTAAATAAAATGATGTATTTAAGCACTTAGCATATTAACTGAGGCAAGACAACACTGAAGTTTTCGCTGTTATTATTATCGTGTCTCCCAAGACACATGGTCTCCCATCACTGCTGCTCCCTTTCCCCCCACAAAGGCCCAGGGACAGGCTCCTAAAGGTCCCTTAGAACTCTCACAACGCCATCCAGGGAATCACCAGTTGGCCTGTCTCTTCCTGTAGGAAGCAACCAAGCTGACCAGTGCCCCACTGCACTGACTGGTGGTTGGGAGTGTGGGTTCAGCTCCACTCCCCACTAGTTCTGGGCCACGGGCCATCCAGAGTTCAGGCTGCAGAGTGTTTGTGGACCCTTCAACCCCAGTTGGAGAGCTGGGCCTGGGTCAAGCTCTGGCCTGGACAAATGAGGGTGGATTCGGGGTGGAAGAGATGCTTGAGGCACCACCCAGTCCTTGAACAGTGGAGCGGACCTGGGTTCCTCCCCTCATTCAGACCCCCACTCCAACCTGCCTCCCACCACTGCAGCTGAACCGGTGGAGGAGGGAGGGAGGGAATGGGGAGCAACCACCCGCCCTTCTCATGTTACCTGCTCTACCCTCCAGCCATAGGACCAGAAGTTTGGAGTCCAAACCGGGGTACACAGAGGGAAAGGCTGCATTTGGGGTTTTTCGTAGTATTAATTATTTTTATCATTTTGAGGGGAAGGAGTCGGGTGGATTTGCAATACCCACTGGGCCTTCCAGCTATTCCCCATTCTCCCAGGTCCAAAGTAGAAGAGGTAAGGCTGTTCTCTTCTCCCAGACTTTGAAGCTCAAATTAGGATTAGGGGTCGACCAGCCCTTTCATTATGAAAGAAGTTCAGACCTCCAAAGGTTCTAGTCTGGGAGTGAAAACCTATAACCCCACCCACACCCGTGTAGCCCCTCAGCAGAAGAGAAGGGTCCGGAGGGCAGGCGTAAGCAGAGTGTGTGCACAATTACTGGGCGTGTGGTTTGTGTGTTGTGTACGTAGAATGTGCCCGTGCACTCGCCGCGGTGTCCTGGGGTCGCCTACGGAATGCGTACCAGGGCTATCGTGGGAGTTCATGCCCGAGGTGTGCGTGCTCCGTGCTGTGTTGGCCTCCCGTGCACACACTCCACACTCGCTTCGTTGTTGGAGATGAGATGCACCTTCCAGCTCTCGCCATATCCCACCTCTGGCTTTCACCCGAGACCCGGCGATGGAGACGACAGCGTAAAGTCCTAATTTCCGCGTCCGGGTCTGCGAAGGTCTGCAGATCCCGGCCGACTTGACTTCGTTCAGGGCAGGGCGAATTCGTGGCAGCCGGGTTGGCCTCAGGGCCCCCGGCCAGCTCGTAGTGTCCGCATGGGGCGCCTTGGCTCACCTTCCCGCGGTGGGACTACTCGGCTTCCGGGGAGGGCCCCTCCCTCGGGTCTTCGGAGTCCAGGGCTGACCCCAGGCCTCTGGTCACCGAACCCCCGGCCTACGCATCCAGCACTCGGCACCGCGAGCCATTCCAGGCTCTGGCGCTCGGCGAAGTTCAGTGCCGCGTGGCTTCCTAACCCAGCAGGGCGCCTCCAACGCACCTTCAAACCCCTCCATTTTTTGGTTAACCGTTTTGTTTTTCTTTCTTTTTCTTTTTTTGGTGGTGGTTTGGGGGGTGTCCTGATTTTTTAAAAAATGTTCGTAGTTTTGCTTTTAACGTGTTTGATGCCTTCATACATGTGTGTATTTAAAACGTCCCCTGCCAATTTCAAGAAGATTTTTCCTGGAGGAAAGGGTGTAATTGCAAAACGACTCGGGGAGAGCGTCGCTAAGGGGATGCCGGAGACCTTTGTGGGGAGCCCGACGGATGCCCTTACGGGGTTGCGCTGACTCCAGGGCTTCTCTCCTCTGATTCCCCCGACAGCTTCTCCAAGGTTCTTTGAAAAATGGGGCGGGAACTCCAACCACCAAGTAAGCTGTAAGGGGAGAGGAGGTGAGCGCGAAGAGAAGCGCCACCCGACAGGCAGCGGCCGAAGCAACTAGCCAGCCGCCCCGCATGCGCCGGCGCTCATTAAATGTTCGATCAGAAGAAAACACAATAATTCCAAATCTCAGAAAAAGTTAGATCGGAGGAGTGTAGGCTGGCCTTATAGGCTGGCCCTTCCCCAGGCCTCTCTGAATGTGGGGGCTCTATGCACAGCTCCAAGGGCGGAGTGGAGAGGGGCTAGGCAACATTCGATTCCTTTCAAAACCCCTTCCCCTGCAAAACCGAATTGGTTTCCCCAAACCGAATTACTAAGAAAGGCCCCCTCAAATCAAATTGAAACCCACTGAAACAAAACTAAAATTTCGTTTCTGGGTGGTGGATGGGATGAGGGAGAAAGGAGGCGAATAATCCTAGAAGGGCGGCCCAGGACTGGAGTAGCAGTCGAGTCTCCATTTCCCTGGGCAGATGGGTGCAGGTGCCGATTGCAAGCACACAAAGCCACCCCTTTCTCGGGAGCGTGTGATTGGCACCACGTAGAACCCAACCACTGTAGAGATTTTTGCGCATCCCCACGTGTTCCAAATTCCGCGATGAACTGCCAGGAAGGGGTGCCGATTCGAGTTCCTGCTACAGGAAGGGTCGGAACTCCAAGTAACCTCAAGGAAGGAATACATCCCCCGCCGCATAGGTTAATAGTGCCCAAGCAATAGGTACCCAATTACGCGGGATGATTTTCGCCTATCGACCTGCGAAGAGCCCGCGCGGTGCACAGCGCGGATCAGTTCCAATTGCTCTTCTTTGGAGCTGACTCTGCAGGACCCTGCGGAGCTGTATTCCCTAATCCGGAACCCCAGGCATCGCCTTGGTGCTGGGTTCTCTAAGATGTCCCTTTGGCTAAAGAACATCTTCTGATCTGAACAGGGGAAAAAAGAAGAAGGAGCCACTTATGGTTTTTGTGAGCAGCAGAAGCTGTGAGGTATTGGTAGTAAGAGGAGCGTTAGTTGGTCTTGTCTCCCTTCCTTCCTTCTTTCCTTTCTTCCTTCCTCCTCCCTTCCTTCTTCCTTCTCTTCCTTCTTCTTGGTTTTATTGTTTTTGGATTTGGAGTTTTGCAAGTCATTATATGGCAAATAACAAAGGCTTGGAATCTTAGTCCAGTTTGCTCCTTTTATCCCTTCTGGTAGCCTCAGACACAGGAAATGGCTGACCCAGAATATCACAGCCAGCAGCTTGGAGGCTGAGCTGGGATGGAACCCAGGCCTGAGGCCTCTCAGACCAGCCCTCCTTATGTTCTGGTCAAACACTCAATGACTGTACTTCCTAGCTCCCATCCTTATCACCTCCTCCTTTCTTAAAGTTGGGAAGATGTGACTCTTGTCAAAGGGGATCCCACCCTGGGGAGTCTGCATCTGAGGAGAGTCCAAAGTTTCCCAGCCAGGTGCCCCAACCCTATATCCTTGGAACTGTGAAGAGAGGGAGAGGTCTCTTCATTTGGAGAATGGAATAATAATAGTGCCTATTTCACAGGTGTGTGTGTGTGTGTGTGTGTGTGTGTGTGTGTGAGAGAGAGAGAGAGAGAGAGAGAGAGAGAGAGGGAGAGAGAGAGAGAGAGAGAGATATGCATAGAGCTTGGTATTGAGTGTTCGATAAATTCCAAAGGGCTGCAGGGTCCTTCTGCCACTGCTGCTGCACAGGATAAGGATCCCACCCAAATTCAGAGAAGTCCCCTGCATGCTTAGGGACTACATTCACTATCTTTGGGTATCTCCTAGCTTTGGAGGATGTCCAAAGCCAACTGCTGCAGAGCCTGCCAGAAAACCCACCCCTGCCCTTTCTTGAAAGTGCCAGCACAGAAAGCACTCTGGAAACATGATCCTGGGAAGAAGTGTCCTCCATTATCCTTTCAATTCCAGCTCACAAGCATCTCCTCTGTGAACCCCTTCCCTGGCAGCCAACCCTGCCTCAAAGGGCATTGTCTTCCTTCTGTGCACCTGGAAATGTCATCCCTGGAGCCCCATGTTGGTGGCCTCCTTCCAGAGGAAAATGACGGTGCTAGAAAGGAAGATTTGGAAGGACATAGAATCTGAGATTCATAGCCTCAGCTCTAAGGAGGTGGTGGTGTGACTGGAATTGGGTATGAAAAGAGGAAAGGTGGTTCCACATGAAAATAGCATTTTTCCCCCACCGAGTGAGCAGACCCTCACAATTCTATTGAATGAGAGGGGAGCGGGTTCTCCAGCTGCCCAAAGAAGGCTCTCCTACAGAGTCCCTTCGGAGTTCCAAGGTTTCAGAATAGGGAATTCAAAGCCAGGGGCCAAAGATGTATTTTCCTGGAAAACATATTTCTGTTTATTCCAGGAGGGGAGTACAGTTTGAAGTAGACTTGCTCTTTTCCCTTCAGGATACCTGATTGTGAGCTTCGATCAGCCCTGCACACCCTTGGAATTTTCTGTCTCTCTAAGGAGACCTGAGTCTGGCGCCCCCCATCCTCCAACACATTCTTCCAGGCTTCCCTTTTTTTCTGATAGTTTTTCTCACACTGCCCCCTCCCCAACTACTCTCTTTACTCTGAGCCCTGATAACAAGAGCATGTGTATGTGTAAAACATGAAGACGCCTACCAAGTTGCATACAATGAGAAAAAAGTGTGTGGGTAGGCTGAGGAACGTGAGGACTCTTGTGGGTCTGCCGATGGAGATGGAACTGTCTCTCCCCTAACATGAAGCAGATTAGATGTGTGTGGACAGGTATCCCTCATGCTCCTGTTCTCTACTTTTGATTGTGTACACCAGTGATTTGGCTTCTATGTTCATGGGTCTGTGTAAGGCACAAGTACAGTGCTTTTACTCGAAGATTTGCTATTTATCTTTAGGTATGTAGATTTGCATACATCACAGCCTAAACTCTGTTTGCAGGTCCATAAACGAGCCTCTCTTTTCATAGAGGAATGCTAGGTGAGCATTTGTGTAGCCACCTGTTATTGGCACATGTGAATATACGTTGTATTTGTATGGAGTCTCCCTGTAGTTTCACACATGCGGCATTAGATGCTTGTACAGGTGGACACGTGCCTGTCAAGGCCTTGGGTAATGATGTTTAGAGGTACTTCTGCAAATGGTATGGAAAATGCAGCCAGGGAAACCGGCCTGTTGTATTTCATGCGCCCTCCCAGGTGCCATCAAACTGGATTCATCCCCACTCCCAGATTTTGTCCGGGTTCATACGAGGCTTCAGGCACATGCGGCGCCAGGTAAGGCGGGGTGCGGTGCAGGCAAAAACCCAGACAGACGGCAGATCCCTCCTGTAGCCTCGAGGGCCCACAGCAGCCACTGTGTCGCAACCAAGCCGGGGCCCCTGCCGGAAGCGGAAGACGGCACGGGGGGCGGTGTGGTCGCGGCGTGCCAGGCCCAGGGCACCCCGCGGGGGCGTGCGCGCCGCGCGCGTGCGGGGAGGCTGGGCGCCGGGCGGTACCATCCCGGCCCCAGCGTCTGTTTACCAACAAACTGCCGGCGCTCAGCAGCGACGCATTCCGACGCGCTGAATAAGCCGCCAGCGCTGGCGGTCTGCTCTCAACTTCCCTGCAGGTCCATGGCGGCGGGAGCAGAACCGCCGTGCGGACCCCGAGAGCTGGAGATCACGAAGGCAGGCAGTTTTAAGCATCCCGTCAGCCGCGGCGCCTCCGCCCACGGTGCAGCTCCGCTAGCCCCTCGGGCATCCCAGGGCCGCCCACTGCCTCGCACGTCTGCCATATTACCGAGGTTCCCTGGCTGCACAGCCACCCTGCAACCCCGGCACCCCTCTCAGAGAAGACGCCCAGATAGATGGGCCAGGATCCTGCGCTCAGCACCCCTCCCCTCTCCCTACGCTGGTTGCCCTGCGGGGCGGGTCCCGGCTCCAAGCCTCGGTGAAGTCACCACGTGCAGTAGCCAATCCGGGGAATTTAAGTGGGCGGGGCCGTCGGGTCCCGGGAACCGAGCCTTGTGGATGGGAGGGGGGCTCCCACAGACTTAGGGGGGAGGGGGTAAACCATGGGGGACACCCCCCCGGAACCCCTTTCCCGGGTGCGAGCTCTCCTCTGGAAGAGGCATAGAGAGACATTTTCCCTGGGATCTTAAGTGTGGGGCCGCTGGCTGGAGATTTCGTCCGCCCCAACGCCCAAGGCCCTGGAAAAAAGAGTTGGCGGAGGGAAAGGAAGACGTGCTGGGCCATGACCTAGGACCTTCGGCTTGGCCCCGGCCGCAATGACCTCTTTGCCCTGCCCTCTCCCTGGCCGGGATGCCTCCAAAGCTGTGTTCCCGGACCTCGCCCCCGTCCCGTCGGTAGTGGCTAACTACCCGCTTGGCACGTCCCCCGCAACCGCAGCCTCCCCCGATTTGTCCTACTCCGGGCCCTATGGTAACCTCCTGTCCTATCCCTACACCGGGCCGGCGACGCCAGGGGACTCCTACCTGCACTGCCAGCCACCCTTGGCGCCATCTCGGCCCCTCGGCGGCCCGGCTGAGAGTCCACAGGAACCAGATACAGGTAGGTCTGGTCGCGGCGGTTCTTCCCACCTCTAGGGTTCAGCTCCTATACGCCCCTAAACTTCGTTATGGCCTGGTTTTATATGCAGCTAGCGGGATTCAAACCTTACTCGGTTTCCACGGAATCTGGGGTAAGGGGAGGGCGAAGGGATGGGGCGGGAGGTGCGCGGAGGGGGGCGGGGAGGAGTGGGGGCGAGTTGATCGAGGTTTCCTTTCAAAACCGACCTGGTTTCGATTTGCAGTTGTGTGAAGCCAGGCGGGGAAATCTCCCTACCCCACCTCCTGGAGCAGCAGAGTTGTGTGTACCTACTGTAACGGGAAGCTGCAACAATCCAGATATGGGGGTGGGGTTCCTAACCCCTTCCCCTGGATTCTCTCCATGTGCCCTTTTCTAAGTTGTCTAGCCTCAGAAAGCAGTATTCAAGCCAAACCCTACTAACAGAAATCAGGTCCTGGCTGGAGGGCTGTAGATGTAGGGGCTCCTTCCTCTCCATTCCTGGGCCCCACCCCCTTTCCCCAGACCATGCCTAACCTTGACTGGAAACTGACTTGGCAGAATCTGGGACTAGGACCCCATCACCCATCATTCAAATAATAGAGCCAGGCTGATCAGGAAGCCCCTCATCTTTCCTCTGGCAATCTCAGCCTTCTAACCAAAGGAGCAGATCATCCCTGTCAGCTCCACCCTTGACTTTGGATAGATTAGGCCCCAGTTCCTGTTGCCTGGAACACCTTTGAGCTTCTGAGAAGGTGCTCACTGTAAGACCTCAGTAAAGCCAATGAACTAGCAGGGCTTCTGACCTTGGAGTCGACATACATGCTCACTGACTCTGGCAGTGCCCTTACATACATCCATCTGCACTGGCTCCAGCTTAGATTCCAGGTTCCCGGCACTGCTTGGCTCCCACCTCATTGCCCCCACAATTGTCTTTGGCACAGTCTTCTCCATGGATGCATGTCTGCCAGGTGACTTCGCTGCAATCAGCTCAGGACCAAGTCATCTCCTCTCTTCCCAGTTGTTCTGACCTATGAACGCACGAACCATCAGAGCCAGAGTGACCCTAGAATTTGGGAGCTCAACCTCCCAAACTGAGGCATGAAGAAAGGGTATGCATAGGTCAAGGATACAGCTTCTTTTCTAGGTTCTTGGCCTTTGCAGATCAATTTTCACTGTATGGGGCCCAAAAAGAGGACTTAAGGAAACTTTCTCAGAACACGGGAAAGTTAACTGCTTTCTGCGGCAAAACTGGGGCTGCCTCTTCCAAGGCTGCCGGGTCAGGTTGATGGAGGGACATTTGGTGGTGGTGGTGGTGGGGTCTCACAGATCTAGTTTCTCCAAAATTTTCGGACTTCTTTTTATGAGAATACAATGTGTTTGGTGTGCACCAGTGTGTTTTGGGAGTGGAGTATGAATAACCTCACCTTACCCTGAAAGTAACTGCTCCGGTGACATGGGTGTCCTCAGTTCTGCCTTCCACATTCCTCATCCTCCCTTTGCTTGGACTAAAGACAACTGAGTGGGGAGTTTCTTTTCTTACAGACTTTACCCGGATCCAACGAAAAGCGGCACTCACAAATGTCCTTAAAATACATGGTAGCATCTCTCCGTAGAAACTGGCCTGTTCGGTCCACCCTAGAATCAGTGGGGTGTGAGAGCATGGGGGTCCTCTAGACGCCATACCCCTTGGTGGCCACCCCCGTCTCAGGTAGGGGTTTGGCTCCAAGTGAGCCAGGACAACACACGCGGTAGAGCCGGCGGGTGCAGCGGCGCCTAGAGAGAGGCCCTGAGGCTCTATTATCGCGACTAGTGCAGATCCAGTTGTGACTTGCTGCAACTGGTGTGCAGAAGGCAGCAGGTCGGGAAGAAACTTGGAGCGGGGTCGACTTCCAGAGTTGGGGCGCGGCGCGGTGGGCTCCGAGGGTTCAGCAGCCGCGGTTGCCCTGTCTTCGCCCTGACTGTGCGTCACCACCGGAATTGCGCTGTCCACGCAGCCAGAGAGGCGCGGGTGGTCGCTTGGTTGCCAGCCCCGGGTTTCGAGCAGTGGGTTCAAGCAGGGGAGGCAGGACAGGCGCGGGCGGGAGCGGAAACCCAACTGTTTTTCTGGGAATTGGCAGAGGCAGGGGTCGAAGGAGGAGGATCTGAGAAGCCCGCAGCGCCCGAGGCCACCGGTGAGGGATGCGGGGGAGGTGAAGGCGGGTGTGGGGTGAGCCAGACTAGGGCAATGAGGGGGGCTCGAGTGGATCGAAGCCGCGCCTGAGAGCTGGGGACAGTGCTCTCTCTCTGCCGGGGTCCGCAGGGCAAAACCGAGTGGAATACCGCCAACCAACGGTGCCCTAAGCCTGCGGGCGCTTCGGCCGCTTTAGCCACCCTGCTACCCGCATCCTCCTGGAACGGTCTCGGTTGTTCGTGCAGAATGGCGCAGGTTGGGAACAATGACCGGGAAGAGTGGAAACCCCTCGCCGCCACCCCGCGCGGCATTCCAGGGCCCAGCTGTCCAGCAGCCGAGATTCCTGGAGAGCGAGGTGGACCAGATATCTTCTTGCAGCGGCATCGCAGAGCGATCCCGGAGCGGCCCTGGCGGCCTGCGTTGCGGGCTCTGCATTCCCCGAAGCCTGGTCCCCTTCTGTTATCACGCGGGGACTGTGCGTGCCCGCCCAGCTAAGGCCAGGGCTTTTCACATCGGTCTGCCCTCTGGGGGTCCCTTGAAACGTCTCCCCTGAGCCATGGGAAGTGGGAGTGTGGGGAGAGAGAGGGACACATTTCCTCAGGAGAGGAGCGGCTTATGACAGTAGAGGAAACAGAGGAAACGAAGGCAAACCCTACTGCTGGTATTGATGCCCGCTCAGCCCCGCCTTTCAAGCAGCCAGAGGGTGCCACGCTACCCTATCTTTGGTCTCTGAGCACTGTTTTTGAATCCCCTGTGTCTGGAATGCAATTCCGGTAGTCATCAGGCCTCCTCTCAGCCCTAGACTTAGTTTTTGCCCCTCCCTACCCCACACCAATGTCTTCCCAGCGGCTGAACTCTGACCTCCCACCCCCAGGCATGGGTGTATTCTCCCTCTGACCCTTGGGCTTTCTGCACTCAAAATCCATGAGTGGGAGCCCCCTGAGGGCAAGAGCTGGATCTTGTATCCCTGGTGCACAGTGAACAGTGGGGATCTTAAAGGAAGAGAAGGACAGGGGAAGGACCTGGGCCAAGCGGGATAGAAGTTGCTTTTTACTAATCTTCCACTGGTATGCAGGAAAACAAGTGAGCAGATGAAACTACCTGTCCTACAGTGTTAATTCCTGCACACACACCATCTTGTGCTGTTCCCCAGAATTGGAGAAGCCAGTGATGTCGCCAGAGCCCTCCCAACGGCACCTGCTTGCCCCCGCCAAGAAGCAGCGCAAGCCGAGGACCATCTATTCGAGCCTGCAGCTGCAGCACCTAAACCAGCGTTTCCAGCATACGCAGTACCTGGCACTGCCCGAGAGGGCCCAGCTGGCAGCACAGCTGGGCCTCACCCAGACGCAGGTGGGGCCAGTCCCATCCTTCAGGAGTGCAAACCTTCCCCCGCTGCCTGCTCTCTGGGAACTCACCCCCCAGGTGTGAATGAGTGGCAAGTCCCCTGGCCCTGTTGTCACAGATCTCCAGGGAGTGTTCATAGCTGGTCCTCAGCAAGTGTTGGAGGAATGTATCAGAAAGTGTTGAGGGAGTTGGTTCAAGGGAGGCGAGCACCCCAGATCCGGAGAAGTGGATACTAGCTCAGGGTACTTCCTGGACTATGCAGGACTAGAGCAAGATGTTCCCAACCTCTGCTCTTCTTCCTGAACTTGCTCCCTACAGCTGGTCCCTTTCCCTTCCTCAGATTTTTTCATACATACACCTGATCTTTCATTCTGTCCCCTTTTCTCTCCAAAGGTAAAGATCTGGTTTCAGAACAAACGCTCCAAATACAAGAAGCTCCTGAAGCAGAACTCTGGGGGGCAGGAAGGGGACTTCCCTGGGAGACCAGCTTCCCTGTCTCCCTGCTCCCCACCCCTTCCATACCTCTGGGATCTACCCAAGGCAGCTGCCCTGCCCACTGGTGGCTATGGCAACAGCTTTGGAGCCTGGTATCAGCATCATTCCCCAGATGTGCTGGCTCCACCTCAAATGATGTGAGTCTAGGAAGGGCAGGTCAGGCCCAGTCCTGCCAAACCCAAGACTGGGTGCACCTGCATCCCTTCTGGAACAAGAGGAAACCAGCTCCAGATGGGTTTTCTTGGAGGATGAAGAACTAGAAGAGAAAAAGGGATGGGGTGGAGTCCTGTTCCTTAACCCAAAATGCTAACTCAAGGACTTCAGCCTTTGCCACTGCCCCTGCCACCACAGATGGGACACCTTCCCTCCAACTGGACAAAAACTCTGGAGAAAGTGTCATTGGCTGGAGTTTAGTCTGTCCCCAGGACCCTTGATCTTGTCACTCCTGCTTCAAAGGACTGCAGTCCCACCATTGCCTGGGGTCAAAACCAGGAGGAAACATCGAGTATTTTTTCTCTGTGTGTTCCTTGGACCCTGCGCAACCCATTTGTGAGCCGAAGCAGAAGTGGACATCCAGAGTCTTCAAAGTTATCCACCATCAGGTCCCACTCCCTGATACTTCCATGTCTGGGGGCATAGCTCCATGGTAGAGCACGTGCTTAGCTCACATGAGGCTCTAGGTTCAATCACCAGAACCAAAACTAAACAAAACATATAGACATGTGAGTCATTTATGTTCCCTTCCTAAAAAGAGGATTTCCTCCATGTCTATGCTTTTTGAGTAGATAATAGACCCAATTATCTATATAATTCAACAGGTATTTATTAAAAGTCTATTCCCTCCTACTCCCCACCCCTAATATTGAACAAACCCACATGCACATACTCTTGGGAACCCAGTAGGCCAACACTTAAGGGGAAATGGGGACAGACGTGTTCTCTGGATGAGTGCAGGTAAGACACCCACAAACAAGTGGGGCAGGTCTGGCAATGCAGTTCCTTGTCGCTGCCTCTGTCCAGAGGAACTGCTCAGGTTTACAACCAATCTGACTAGCATCCCCCTAGCGCTTCCCATCTGTATACCCTGAGCTTCTACAGATTAAAGTTTGTACAAAAACCCGAGCGCTGGCTGCAAGGTGCTTGTCTCCTGGGCCATGGTGGGCTGGGGTTCGGTTGCTTGTCTCTCCAGTCTGACTTGTCCTCCTCTGAACTAGGAGTCAGAGGTACTGGATTCCATTTTTGCCTCTGCCACCAACTAACTCTGTGGTTCTAGCTCTAGAATGTTCTAATAATGTTCATAGTTTTCGCATGCTCCAGTGTGAAACTGGAAGATGAGCATGCTGGAACAAACAGGTGGGAATGGCCTTAACCAGTAGATTCTCCCTTGACCCAGTTGCCAGGGAGCAGGGCACTTCACAGCCCCCATGCTCCACCTGCAGCCTGGGCAGAGGCCCTGCTCACCTTGGGAGAGGACATGTCAGACTAGTCCTACTGGGAGAAGTGTGCTGCTTGGAGATGGAATGGCCTCAGCCTGGCTCAGGGAACTGAGGAGGGAGGAGGGAAGGAAAACACCAGAGGGAAGCAGAATTCTCTTCCATTCAATTCATATTGGATAAAGCCTCTGCTGTGCCTTAGGACTTGGGGATACCATGGTGACCAAGCAGACGCTTTAGGCTAACAGAGAGCCAGACAAATGACCAGACGCTGTGTGGCAAATGCCAGGCGGAGGGCAGAACCGAAGACAGTGTTGGGCACTGTGCAGGGGCTCCAGTTTAACCTGGGTCAATGGAGTCAATGCTAGGTGACCATTCCGGACAGCTCAAGGAGCAGCAAGACACAGCTGTGACTCATGGCCACTACACCCCACTGCCCACAGAGGACTGGGCTTAGAGAACTGTGGGAGAAGGGCTGAGGACAAGGGAGAATCATTTAGGGAATCCAGCCCAGCATGGCCCCTGGGGCTGGGGAGGGGCCTCCAATTCCAGGCAAAAGGCTCCCAAGTCAAGCTTCCCTCTTACTGCCTAAACCTGTTCCCAGGCACTGCAAGCTAGGGGCTGGCCCCAGGCTGAAAAGCCCACCAGACTCTTCAGGCCAGCCCAGCACAGAGAGAGGCTGGCTTGGGGTCACATGTAGGATAGAAGGGGAGTCCCATTCGGTAGAATGCCCATCTCCACAAGCAGGCAGTCCTTCTTGTACCACTTCTGGGTCAGTGGCCACACCCACTCCTCAGAACACACATGGGATGGCAAATGGCACTGGGGGCGGAGGGCAAAAGCTGAGACCCCAGAGCAGAGAGGAGCGGGAGCGCCTGGAGGAGAGGCACCTTCTTCCTTCATGCCGTCCCTCACCCACGGACCCTGGCTCCAGGGCTCTCCAGGGTGGCCCAGCCCCAGAGCCCTTTCTGGGTCTTCTCTAAGGCCACAGGCCCGCAGGGCAGCTGTTCCCTTCCACTGCGGGTTGCACACTCCTCTTTCCACAGAGCAGAGATAAGATCTACCGCCCCATCTCGGAAAGCCTCCAAAGGCAGATTAATTGGACAGCCCAACACGAGTCGCATCGTTAAAACAACAGCTTGGTTGTAAAGTTAAGTAGCAGAAGGAGAGTAATTGCTCTCCCAGCCAGCGGCCAGCTGAGCCGACAGCATCCCTCTTCCTTACCCCCTCCGCCCTTTCCAGGGGAAACAGGAATCTCCTTTCCACTTGGGAACTGGTCCAGTTTCCCTGGGCTCCTGGGTGGTGATGCACCTGGAGCCCCAGTGGAGGAGGTGCCTGCTCCCATCCCTCAAGCCGTCAGGGCTTTGGAAGAGGAACCCTGAGGTCTCTTGGTCTCTTCCCGTGAGGAAGAAGCCCTGCCAGGAATAGGGGAACAAGGAATTCCAACTCTGCCACTTGCTAGCTGTGTGACTTTTGGCAAGTTTCTTAACCTCTCTTGGAGGCTTGTTTCTTCCCCCTAAGATGGGAATGCTAATAGGACATGTTTCACAGTGTGGTTGTGATGATCAAATGAGATAGTGCTTGTAACATGCTTGACACCGTGCCTGGAACATAGTAAGCACTTAATAAATGGCATTTATAGCTCCAGTTTTGATAATCGGGGAGGGAGGGGTTACAGTGTGGGCGAGTTCATACTGCCATCCATTCTCCTCTCTCCTCTGGCAAACCTGCCTCTGGAGGGCGGGGAGGAGGAATCGGGCTGGAGACAGAACCCAACGCGTCTCTGGTCATCACCATTTGAGAACAGGGCACAGGCAAGGTCCCAAATGCAAAAGGGCCGGCTGCTTGTGCATCTGAAGTCGACTGAGACTGGAAATGGGAAAGCGTGCCATGAATTCTAGGGCACATGTTATCACGTCTGTGTGTCTGCCTCCTCCGGAAAGCTGACTTGGGGTGTCCCCTCCCTCTGGGTCACTCACCTCCTCTTTCTCCACATGCTATTTTAAGGTTTGCCCCCTATTCTCTCCTCCAGCAAAATGAGATTCAATTAATTCAATTAAAGCAATTTTGGAAGCAGCTCCTGAAAGCTTTCAATGTGAGATAATTACAAGTAATTTGCTTCTGTGAGGAGGAAAAGGTGACACGGGGTCTGGGGGATAGCCCCCTCCTCACCAAATGCCCACAGATCTAGAAAGATTCCACACAGCAATCTTAGCTGCCCTCCCATTGGCCAAATTACTTGCAGGTGGGAAGAGGGAGAGCATGGTGGTGGGAGGGGGTGGGAAGACCCTGAGTGACAGGCAGCCCCTCCTCCACCCCCAAATCTTCTGTGAAGGTGGGGGTGGGGAACTGCTTATTTCCCCGACAAAATGTCTGCATCGCCGAGGACGATGATTACTCAGCTCCCAGCCTCATTTGAGTTTGGATGCCTGGACTTGCCTCTGGGATTGGATCCAGAGTCAATGGAATGTTATCCGGGTAGCTGAGGCCTGTGTAGACGGGGGGCCTTGGGAGATCAAGGACTTCCCCAGAACTTATAAGAGATGTGGAGAGAGAGGGGGGAAAGCCAGAGAAGGATAACAGTGAGTTCCTGCTTCCAAGAAGTTGAGGAGACACTGTTCTCTCCCCTCCCAGTCTCTCCCCTCCCCAGCTCCAGTGCTTTCTGGTTCTGCCTGGTGTCTAATCTCAATTCATTGTAGTGGTGGCGAATCTCCTCTCAGTTTTCTGTGCTCAGGGGCACTGAAGCCTCTTTCTTCCCAAAAGCATCCTACAGATGTTCCTGCCCCTACCTCACCTGGAATAACCCTTTTCTTACCAGGACTTGTTTGACCTGGAGGAGGCAGGAAGGGGGGATGTAATGTGTTAGAGGGGACCTGGGCTGGGGGCTGGGAGGCAGGCCCTGAGACCAAGGGAGGAGATAGCTTCAGCCTCCACAAAGACCCTCTCAACCCTGCCCGAAAGGCCTGGGGTCCCCCTTTACCAGGAGGTGCGTAATGTTTAAACAATTATGGTGGGGGAAAAAAAAGTCATGAGCCTAAAGTACCTCTCTCACCTTCCCAGGCTCCTCTTGCCTAGCTTCTCCTAGCTTTCCTCTTTCTGTGGAGGGATTCATTCCTTAGGCTCCAGTTTCTCCCCGCTCTGCTCCGTGGGTGATCCCTTCTCTGAGATGGCTGTTGGGCCTGGGGAGTAGGGAAAAACCCCATCAGTGAATTCTTGGTGACATCTGTCCCTCCAAGATGACTAAGCTCAGGGATGGAAAGTGGCCTTCTCTCCATATCTTCACTTCCCCTTGCCTGGCCAGCTCAGACTGGTTAGGAAGCAGGAATCCAGGACCTGTTCACCCCCAACGTCAAAATGCAAAGGCCCCAGACAAATGCCTGTAGACAGGCAGACCCAGGTCCCCAAGCACATGTGTGCACATTTGTACAGCAGATGCACACGTGGGCAGACAGATGGCCACGCAGGATACATGAATGGGCAGGGCTGCGGCGACAGACCCGTGTGTACATCTGCAGGAACATTCCCGTGGTTGTACGCGGACAGACACAGAGGAGTGCACTCACAGCTCACGTGTCCACAGAGAGAAGCACAACTTGGAGGGATGATCCAAGCAGGAGATGCCCAGGGGCTTCCATGTCGGCAGACAGACGTGTACACGGACCAGCTTTTGTGTGCGCACACATGCGAATGCCTGTCTGCAAGAGGGTCCCTTTCTACCTCTCTCTTCTTTTCCCCCTTCTCTTTTCCTCTACTGTTCCTGGCTCCTATTTTCTAGGAATATTTCCCTGGTGACCAGCTGTGAAGGGAGGCTCAATGGCCATAGAAATTTTATTGTGACTTTATTTTCTTTGATCCCTGAATCCTGCTTCTTTTCCTGCTCTCTAGCAAGAAAAGCTCCTGTCCCCAGCCCTTCCTGGCAGGTCCTATGGCTCCCAGATGGGGCCATGGTGCCAGGCTCTGTCATGGGAACCCAAAGGTCAGTTAAGGGGGGCTTAGGTGGCCTTTCCCTCAGAGGTCTCCCTGGTCCTTCTGCTCTCCTGCCCTGACTCTGACTCCAGCCTCTGAGAGGGAGGAGGGGGCCTGATATCACAAGGTGGCAAGAGGTACTGCTCTTGCAGCCAAAAATCTGGATCTGCTACTACTTGCTGGATAATCTTGGGCAAGTTACATACCCTCTCTGAGATTCGGACACTTTCTCTAGCTAAGTTTTGTGTGACTAGGGGGTGCTAACTTGTGTCTACCTCCACCTGGGGCTGGGGCTTTGTAATGCAGACCCTGTCTCTCCCATCAGACTGAAGTTTCCTCCCCCATCAGATTGGATGCCTTCTGCAGTTTTTTCCAACACCATCGTTTGATGACGCTAAGGTACTCATCCCTATTGGCATCCTGGGGGACATGTCTGGCCAGCCCAGGAAGGGGAAAGGAGTTGGCCCCACGCTTCCTCCAAACATCAAGCTTTCTGATTCAGCTCCTCACAGTGCCAAGCCTTCAGCCTTTCTGGCCCCAAAATGGAGAGATTACTTCATTTCCAGGGGAGGGTGCCGCTCTCTATGGAATACGTGTGGAATATATTCCTCTCAGCACTGTGTGAACCATCCCCTTTCAGAGTTCAGTTAAATTGTGGGTCAGACCTAAGGAAGATCCTTTGCTGGCACAAGGAGATTCTATCCTGGCCTGTGGCCCTTGTTGTCTTAGCAACCTCCCCTTCGAGTGAGGCATAACACCAGGTTCTGGGAGACCCCACTTAGATCATGAAGCTCCCTGGGGAATCCCCTCCACCCAGAGCCTACCCTGCGATCACCTTCTGTGTCCTGTTTTGCACATTAGTCTGACCCGTCAGGACTTGCAATCCTCCCTCAGACTGGGGGTTGCCAGAGAGCAGGACACCAGCTTGCCCTCTCAGACTGGGGGTGCCTGCTTGCTTGGCTAGGTGGCTCCTACCTCTGCCTGCTCACCCCTCCCCTACCCCTGATGTTCCCACTCTCTTTGGGGGGAAGGTGCTCAGCCCATGGGGGTTGGGCAGAGGGGAGAGAGGGATGGGGGCCTGTGGTCCTCACCCAGACCCTGCCCCTCCCACTGCCCACCAGCCCTATGCAGGGCCACTAGACCACGTCTGCTGGCTGGACTTGGGAGCTACTTTCTCTGTCCCTGCAAGCTGGGGCCTGCCACAAACTCCTCCTCCTAGCCCTGGAGCCGCCAGGAATTCTTTGCTCCAACAGATCCTGGGGGAGCCAGACTGCACCGAGCTTCCTGACATGCCTCTGCCCGGCTCCTGTCACATTCCCTGAGCCCAGGGCGATCAGCTGGATCCACCAATACAGGCTGCTTCCACCCTTGTGACCCCAAGTCTTTACCCGACCTCCTCAAAGCCTTCTCCCGCCCTCTCCAAACCCTGAATTCTGGGTTGAGACTCATCTCTGGCTTTGAGTCCCTCCTTCTTCTAGCCCTATGGCAGCTCCACCTGAAAAATAAGAAAAACCCCTTTGCCCCCTGAAAAACAAAATGTGCAGCTGCTCAGAAGGCTGAGGCAGAAGAGTCACAAGTTCAAGGCCAGCCTGGGCAACTTAAAGAGACCTTGCCTAAAAATAAAACTTAGAAAAGGGTACTGGGGATATAGCTCAGTCGGTGATAGAGAATCCCTGAGTTCAAATCCTAGTATGGCTAGAAGAAGGAGAAGGAGGAAAAAAAAAAAAAAAAAAAAAAAAAAAAAAAGGAGGAGAGAAAGAAAGTTTAACTCTGGGATTTGGACACCTAGCTGAGAGACCTTGGGCAGGTCACTTTACCTCTCTAGGTATTTATTTCCTCACCTCTGTAGTAGGGATAATGATCAAAATGATGCCTCCAAAAATTTGGAGACAGGGAGTGTGCACCCGGGTAAGTTATGAAACAGACAGGTTGTGCCAGGAGATACAGTGGTGCCCTTCTTTACCCTGGCCATGCCATTTTGGTGCCAGGAATGTCCATCCCCCACTCACCCAACTTTCCCCTCTGACCCATCGGCTTCCCGTGTAATGGTTCTGAGTATAATTTCACCCCAGAAACACAAAATAATAAAGAGCCAGAGTGCTGAGTTCAAGTTCAGCTCTATGACCTTGGGCAAGTTTCTTAACCTCATCTCCCTCGTGGAAAATGAAGACGATAGCGTGTGCAAGATAAAGTTGTTGTGAGAACCGGGGCTGATTGTAGCTCAGGGGTAGAGCGCTTGCCTTGCTTGTGCAAGACCTTGGGCACCATCCCCAGCACTGCCAGGGGGGAAGCAAGAAAAAGAAGAGAGGATTAAATGAATAAAAATGCAAAAATGCTACAATAAAGTAGGGACTCAGCAAGAATTACTGGTGGTACCTCCAACTACTAAGCTAGAAAACTTTCTCTGTTCATGTGGGATCTTCCCAAGGGCCCCCTCTCCTGTCCTCCCCTTCCTCTGGCATGCTTGATTTTTTTTTTTTTTTAATTGCTACTAAAGATTAAACCCAGGAGCACTCTAGCACAGACAATTTAGTGAGACTCTACCTCAAAATAAAACTTTAAAAAAGGATACTGGAGATATAGCTCAAGATAGGGGACCCCTGAGTTCAAACCCCAGTAGGGCTAGAAGGAGAAGGAATAATTATCATTATAATTTATTTTGAGTTAGGGTCTTGCTAAGTTGCCCCGGCTGGCCTTGAACTTGTGATCCTTCTCTCTCAGCCCTCTGAGTAGCTGGATTACAGGGATTACAGATGTATGCCACTGCTCCTGGCTTTTCCCTGCTTGGGAGCATCTTTTTGGACCGGGGACTACTTGTGAGCAGAGCCCTGATGTGGGCTGTCTCTCCTGGACACCAGCAGTGTGTGGGTGTAGGCTAGACAGAAGCTGCTTTGTGACGAGCGGAGGAAGTGGTACAAGCAGTAGTTAAGGGTGAGGAGTCTGTGCTTTCAGGACAGCCCCCTCCACACCCCAGGTAGAAAGACGCCTAAAGAGGTGAGGCTGCACAGTACTTGCCTGGTCACAGCTAACATAATGACAGACAAGGCCCCTGACTTCTTTATCCCTGAAATATAACCCATCTGGTAAACCCAGAATCCCTTCAACTAGTGAAGATGCAGAGATGAAATTGTTTCTTTTTTACTACTATTGATTGGATAGTTAGGAAACTCAAGAGACTCTGGGATTGGGGGAGAAAAAAGAAAAAGAAAAAAGAAAAAAACTTCCAGAATTAATCATGTTGGTATGGTGGCTGGATACAAAATAAATATAGGATACCTGTAATTGTTCTCTAGTGTAGCAATAAATAAGGAAAAATGTTCCTCTTATAATGGAAATAATAAACAATCAAATACTGTACGCATATAGATGTATAGAGTAGCTTTTTAGCTCATCAGAAACTGAACTATATTAACCTCCACCATGAGCCCTTCTGCCAATGCTAGATGACCATCCTTCCATTATGTCTGAAGCACAGTAGACTTAACACTGGAATCAAGAAAGCAATTTCCAGAAGAGGGAGGAATTCAATAGGAGACCTCTCCACAGAGGAGAAAGGGTCAACTTTGGACCCAGTGAGGGTATCTAGAATTTCCCAGGCCAACTGAGGAGTATCTTAATTTCTCACAGCTAATTTTTAAAAATATCTTTAGCTGTAGATGGACACAAGATCTTTATATTTTTATGTGATGCTAAGAATCAAACCCAGTGCCTCACACATGCTAGGCAAGCGCTCTACCACTGAACCACAACCCCAGCACATAGCTAATTTAGTGTAAAACTGGTAGTACAGTGTGTTAAGTTAGCATCCTTTTGCCAAGCCCTTTATGTGTGTTATCTTATTTACTATCATCAGCAGCCCTATAAGAGAGATATGATTAGCTTTATTTTATGGTGAAAGAAAGTAAAGCTCAGAGAGGGCAGGTGACTGACCTTAGGTTACACAGCCTCCGTTATCTCACCTATGAAATAAAATAATAGTGACACTGACCTTGCCGGATGATTGTGAGAATTAAGTGAAACAGTGCCTATGAAAGCTCCTGGCATAGGACCTGGCACACAGTAGGTCCTCAGCACCTTTCCTGCCCAGATCTTGGGAGGAGCTGCTGCTCCCTTTCCCAGCCTGCTTCCAGGTCCCTCCAGGCCTTCTGCCTTTTTCAGCTGTAACCCCCTCCCCCACTGACGCCACCCCCCCCCCCCACCCTGGGCCGAGGACATGTCATCCTCCCCTTCCCCATTGGTGATTCCTGAGCTCAGGGCAGGCCTGACTGGCCCCAGGGGTGGGTGTGGGACAATGCCACACGCATTGCATGACGTGGCCAGGCGCCCTCAGTGCTCAGGGAAGGGTGCACTGCTGCTGCGTTTGCCAGGTGCGAGGTGAACCGCCTGGGGTGGGGGGCGCCCCTCCCCCGCTACAGCTAATCCTCCAGGGCGTGGAGTCTCTGTTCCCTGCTTACTCAGCAGACACTTCAATCCTGCTCTGCTTGCCCCAGGAGACAACCGAGGTATTTGGGCCTCGGGGCCACCTCCTCTCACTCCCCCTCCCAGGTTTGTCTCTTCCAGGGTGCCTGTCCTGGCTGCTTTGGCCCTGCAGTCCCTCATTCTCTGACTCCCCACCTTGGGCAGACCCTTCCTTAGAATTCTTCTGGGGCTTAACACACTAGTTCTACAGTCTCTTTACACTCCTTGAGAGCCTTGTAGACTCATCAGCCAGCCAGGCATTGAAGGAAAGCAATGCAGGAGCCTCACATCGCTAGGTCCAACCTGCTGGTTATCTGGAGGAAGCGTGCTCTGGCGAGGACAGTCCAGATGGGGCCTGGGATAGTTGTTAGGAGCTCCTCTCTTCTGCTGTGTGACTTCAGACAAGTCGCACAGTCTGCCTGGTCCTGCTTCCTGATGGTTAGAGGACATGATGCCTAGTGCAGGTGCAATCACGGTGATTCCTGCAGAACTCAGTAACTGGGTCTCGGCTTTCCTTCTGCCATCTTGTTTGACCCCCAGAGGTCTAGAGAGGGCCAGTCGCCTTTCCCCTCAGCCTCAGCTCGCTATCATTTCATTTATCCATGTCCGCTGAGCATGCTGCTCTTCCAGACTCCAGTGGGGGTCCCTGCCCTCGCTTCTGGTGAGTTTCCAGTTGAGGTTCTGTCCTGGCTCTGCCCCAGAGACCCAGCCGCTGCTTCCAGCCAGTGAGGCCCACGCCTGAACTATGAACTTGGACCCAGCAATAAAGCAGGCGCTGGGCAGACTCTGCCTGACCAGGGCTTGCAGTGGAGGTCTGGAAAGAGTCACTGCCTTGGTGGTGACAAGCATCGCCCAAATGAGAAAGGAGACCCAGGGGGACCCAGCTTGGAGTTTCGGGAAGGTTTCCCTGAGGAAGGGATCTCAAGACTTCCTGGGGAGGGAGCCCTGGCCCCTTTGAGCTTTCCCTGACTTCCTGGCCCCCAACCTACTCCCACAAGTCCCTCTCTGGCCCCAGGTCCCACCAGGACCCATCCACCTTGCCCTCCTGCCCCCTTCCCTGGGGCCCAGGAAACTCATCTCCAAGCACTTTCGAGCTTCTTAGTCTCCTAGTCGCAGGCTGCTGGGTGGTTGGTAAACAGCTTATTAAGGTGATTAACGCTGCAATTAAAGCTGGAAAAACAGAGGCCAGGGTGCTGGCTGAAGGTCTCCCCTTCCCCTCCCCCTGTCCGCTCCTCTTCCTCTTGGTCCCCTCCGGGCTTAGTTGATGCAACTCTGCTGACTTAGCCAGCAGGGCTTTCACCTGGGGGCCTGGACACTGGGCTGGGAGGTCGGGCAGTAGGGGCCTTGCTCAGCTGCCCAGGACCCCCTCCCACTTTTCTCATATGATCCCAGTCTCTGGGGGCTCTGCTGGAGCGGGGAGTAAGTGGCAATGGTGGTGTGGTCCCAGGGGATGGTGTATAGAGTCTGAACTGGGTGGCGTCTCTAGGATCCCATAGTGCCTGGGCCTCAGGGACAGTTAGAGACCCTCCTCATCCTCTTCCCCAAGACAGAAGAGCAGGAGTCGTTTCCTTCCAGAAGAAGACAAGGAGCTTTCGTTGCCAAGTTCAAGGTGTCAGGGCAGCTCCTGGCATACCTGAGGGGCTGAGGGTGGCCAGACCATGACCTTCCTGTGACCCAACATCCAGGAGAGGGTCCAGGGATCCTGGGCTCAGCACCTGCCACTCCTTCAGCACTGGCCCCATCAAGACCACCAGGCTGCTGCTCTCAGGCCTTCCTCAAGCCTCCTTCCTCTAGACTCCACGCCCATTTGAAGAGGGAGCAACTCTGTAGGCGGGGTCCCCAGAAAGGATGCTCCCTGGACCCCCATCTTTGCCTGTCATGCTTCCATCTTTGGAGGCATAATTCACCAATGCCACCTCTTCCATGAAAGCCCTTTCAGGCTTCCTTCCCACTTGCCCCCAGCTGCCTCTGCCCTTTCCTCTGACAGTCTTGTCCAGTCCTCCCTAACCTTGGCAGGTCTGCCCAGCGGTGTAGTCCTCCAGGCTGAGTCTCCTTCTGGCCCTGGAGCTCCTAGCACAGGGTCTGTGCCTCCCTGCCCCCCGCTTTGGCCACCTATGCCTGGCATATAGCAGGAACTCAATAAACATTGGCTGACTTGTCCTTTTCGTGTGTACCTAGAGATGGTGGATCAATCCATCAATGTGACAAGTGCTCTCAGGGGCCGGGTCTGAATTGGGAGTGTGGAGGGTTAGATCATCTCTGGTCAACGGCCACTTGCATTAACTGAGCAGTGCTCACCAAGTGCTGGGTATCCTGTTAAGCATTTTATTCAGATTATTCCACTTAATCCTCTCACCAACCCTGCTAGGTAGGTAGCATCATCTCTGCATTACAGGAAAGGAAAGGTAAGTTTAGAAAGGCGAAGTGACTTGTCCAAGGTCACACAGCCAGTAAAGTGGGGAAGGCAGGATTTAAATCCAGGTCAGTTGACTCCGTGTGCACGTTCCTGACCACAGCATTAAGCTTTTCTTAGGACCTGCCCAAGGAAAGAAGCCCAGGCCCTCCTGCTCCAATTCCCCTCCCAGGGAAGAACCCAGGGAGGAGGACTGGTGGTAGGGCGGTGTGGTGGGTAGAGCTGCAGTCTCCAGCTGTTTGACACTCTGTGCCAAGGCACCATTCTCTGCACAGACCTGGGCTCAAATGCCAACACTGCCAATATTTGTTGTATTTCTTATGTGACCTTGGCAGAGACTGCACCTCTCTAGCCTCAGGTCTGTCTGTCATCCTTCCTTTCCTCTTTCCTTCCTGGGGATGGACCCAGGGCCTTTTACCTGCTCAACACATGCTCTACCATGGTAGCCTCAGTCTTCTCATCTGAAAACTTACATCACTCACCTGCCAAGCTATTATGAGGGTCACACGCCAAGTGCTGGCACAGAGAGAAGTTTAGCAAATGTCAGCTATTACTAAGACTGGGACAATGGTGACCCTCAGGGCAGACTGGGGTTCCCTAGCCTGCCCCCTTTCTTCCCTGAAGGTTGGCACAGGCAATGGGTGAAATTTGGCACAGGCAATGGGTGTCGTGAAGAACCACCTGGCAGAAGATGGTCTCAGTAGCCCACTGCGCACGCTGCCTCGCCCCTCCAAGTCCCCTGCCCCTGTCCCCCAACCCCAGCTCCCACCAAGGCCAGTGAAGAGGGCACCTGACTGTCCCTGAGGTGAGGAAGAGGAAGGGGAGGTCAGGGGTGGGGCTGACCCCCACGGGAGGTCACCTGGGCAGTTAATCCAGCCTGACTGAACAGGGATGAGCAGGGAGGAATTAGGGAGCTTACAACATCCTTTCATCCCGCAGCGCCTGCCTGCCCGCCCAGCCTCCCTCCTTCCTTCCTCTCTCTTTCTGCCCTTTTTCCCCTCTCCCTCCCTTTGCTGGCAGCCCAGCCCTAATAAAATGCAGTGTCTCCAGCGAGTCTGCCCGGCTGCCGCCTCGCTGCTCCTGCCTGCACGCAGCCCTCAAACCAAACTGCTCGGCTCAGCCCCGCCTGGCAGCTGCCACCTTAACCCTTGCCAGCCCGCTGGCGTCTGTGGGCTGAAGGCCTCTCCCTTCCGCCTCCCTCGGGCAGGCAGGCATTGGGGGAGGAGAGGGCCTGTTTCCAAGAGGGAGAGGGATGGAGTAGGCGCTGAGGTCCCCCAGCTCTGCAGTCCTGCCAGAGAACCCAGCCCTGTGTTGCTCTGACAGTCAGCCAAGTCCCCTCCATAAGCCTGGGACCCACTCCTTTTGCCTTCTCATCCTTATTCTGCTTTGTGCCTCACAAGATCCCCAGAGGCCAACAGGGTGGGGATTGTTATCCCCATATGACAGATGAGGACACTGAGGGCCTGCCTGGGGAGGTTCCAGGCTGAGCTGGGTCACAGTGGTGCTGGGTGGTGGTTCCTATTTTCTAAACAAGACTCTTTCCATTTCAGGGAGCCACCTCTGCCTCGGTGTTCCTGTGTGCTCACGTGTGCATGTGACCAACATCGGGGTGACTTAAGTGTGTTTGTGCACCGATGTGCTGGGGGGCGTATGGCTTTGGTTTTGTTATGTTCCTGTGATGCTGTGCCTTGGGTGTGTTTGTGTCTGTGGTAGTGCCTGCAGATGACCCATTTGCCTCACATGGGAGTGCAGACAAGTGTGACAGAGAGATGTCACTGTGTGTCTTGGTATGTGTGTTTGTGCAGCAGAGCGTGAGGCAGCTCGGTGGCAGCGTGTGTTCATACCGGCCCACCTCTGCCCAGATGTGGCGCTCACACACACCTCCATTCATTCCCACACCCGCCCCCATCTTATGTCCAAAGCCTCCTATTGGGGTCTGGAAGAGGAGGGTGGCAGCGGCCTGGCCCACGCAGTCAGTAGCAGTGGTGCGCAGGTTCCGATTCAAGCCAGGGCCCTCCCAGGAAGGGCAACACAGATGTCTCAACCTCCATGGGTGCTTCTCTCCCAGCCTGGACCTGGTGGCCAGGGGCCCTGCCAGCTGTGAGGGCAGTGGTGTGCCCCAATGCCTGAAGCCCCACCCTGACCCAAGCTGGGAGGGACAGACAGGAGGTGAGGGGCTGGGAGCGCCTGGGCGTGGAGGCAGGGGGTTTACACGCGTGTGCAAGCATGTCTGCGTGTGAGCTCAAGATCAAAGAGCAGCCCCGAGGTGACCTGGCAGCAACAGCAGCAGTGGTGGCGGAGGGCAGCTGGCTGACAGGAACGCCAAGCCACCAAGCAGAGTGGAGTTAGGGAGACCACAGCTGGGAGCCTCCTTGCCTGACCTGCCCAGACTGGGGGCAGATGTGAGGTTAGGAGCACCTGCCACCTGGGGCCAGGCCCAGCCCAGCTCTCTAGTAGCAGATTCCCCACAGGCCCTGTGCCCCAGGAGTCTCCTAGCTCACAGGTCCCTCCCCACCAGATCCCTTCCCCAACTCCCAGGCCTCCCCTCAAGAGCTGCCTGCCTCCAGCCGCCAGTTCAAAGAGTGCAGTGGTTATTTTCTTCTTTTTTATTAACATTATATATAAAGATGGGTCCAGTAAGAAAGCAGAAATGAGAAGGCTGGGAGGGGGTGGGAGCTGGCTTCATTCCTGTCCCCCTGGGGCAGGACTTGGAGGCCCACCATGTCTCTCCGGGCTCCTGACCTCCCACGAAACCCCATCCAGCCAGAGCCCACATCCCTCTTTCTCTCAACCCAGAACACAGGGAGATTGGAGAGGGCCACATAAATAGGAAACCCCAGTCGGAAGGGGACCCTTGCTCTTAAAAAAAATACATACTATATATATAGCTACAGTCTTTTTTACCTCTCTGTTTCCTCCATGTTTTACCACATCAGGGGTGGAAGAAAGTTAGCTCTGGGGGGGACGCCTGGGCAGGGAGGGGCCGTGCCACCAGCCCTCCAGGGACCCAGTGGTCCTGCCAGCGGTGTGGCGACCAGCCCTCCCTGCTAAGGCACTGAGTTATCCTCCTTCCCTTCTCCTCACCTCACCCTGCATTCTCCAGCTCAGCGGGAACAATCTGTTTCCAAGGCCACCGGAAAGGGGTCGTTTGGGGGCTTGTCTTGCCTGGTATGTCTCCTTGGAGATTTGGAGTTTGGCGCCAAAACCGCCAACTTACTGGAGGAGAAGAGATGAGGTGGGACGGGGCAGACCGGAGCTGCCCCCCCAGGGGAGATTTGGTCCTATCTGGTAACAATGCCCTTTGTTTTCCTATTTTTCAACAGCTTTTAAAATCAAAGTTGTGCAAAGTCCTGTACACAGAAAAAGAAATGGGTCCTTAGGGAAAACAGGGGAGACCCCCCCCCACTGCCAACACTGGAGTGGGGAGATGGCTCCTTTAATTCTTCCCTTGAGAGCCCCAGATATTAAGATTCCCTCACTTGGGGGGTTTCTTTGGTTTAACCCTCAAATCCTAACTGAGGGCCAGAAGTGCAGGGGGGGGGGGGGCTAAGTCAGGTCCCCATCCTGAGGCCCAGTCATGATGTCCAATGTCTTTTTGGCAGAAGGGCCTTGCAGGAGAGGGAGGGCACAGGTTGCTGAGGAGAAACCAGGTCTGGCAGGGGTTAGGATCCATGGCACCCGACCTCCCAGCTTCTCCGTGCCCAAGGTCTCCAGCCTGGGGAACAGGTACTGTTACGTTTTAGAAGGTGGAAGATGATGAGCCACTTAGAGCCAATCCAGGCTCCTGGAGCAGAAGGGGAACCACGGTCCCTCCTGGGGTGGCATGCCCCAATATCTGGAGGGGTGTCCCAGTTCTAAGCAGGGGAGGGAGGTTCAGGGGACATCCTTGGTCCATGCAAATTTCATCTGGAAGCTCTTGGTTCCTGGAGGAAGGGGCAGGGGGAACGGGGGCTTTGCCCCTAGCTCCTCCATGATTCCTGAGTGTCGGCTAGGACGGAGGCACCTTCTGCCTGGTCCCGGGGGTCCTTCGTGGGGGGTGCAGGCCAGATGGGTGTTCAGTACACAGCCCCAGGGTTGGGCGGGGGCCCGGGGGAGGCATGGTGCAGGGTGGCCGGCTGAGGCGGCTGCTGCTGTAAGTGGGGTCCACTCAGGTTCTGTGCGTGGTACCAGGAGTTGGTGGGGTCGTCCAGGTAGCTGGGGGAGGCACTGTATGGGAGCGGTGGGGGTAGCTGACTGCGGGCAGGGGCCGGAGTGGAGTGGGAAGAGGTGTCCCAGAGGGCTGGCGACGGCGGAGAGTTGCAGGCCATGGAATCACTGTTGTTGGGACTGTGCTCTAGGGGCACTTCTCCGTTCTTGTAGAGCTTCTTGAATTTGGAGCGACGGTTCTGGAACCAAATTTTCACCTGGACAGGAGAAGAAAAGGGTAGCTAGTTAGCTTCTTGGGATGCCACAGGAAAAGCCCACAGGGAACCCAATCCAGAGAAGGTAAGGCCAGCACCCAAGAAAATCAGGTGAAATCTGTCATCCTCACTCTCAGTTCAACATCATTTTTATCCATCTGGGATAAAACTGTGGCTCGGAACTTTCGACACTGGTCCAGGTTCTATTCTGCCACTTACTAAGTGTGACCTTGGGCAAGTTGCTTAACCTCTCTGTTCTCACCTTCCTGTGCAAAATAGGAGTGACATTACTATTTCCTACCTCATAGGATTGTTATGAGGCTTAGCTAAGTTAGGACATACGAAAACTTAGAGCAGCCTGGTGCATAGTAAGCACTCAATAAAAGGAAGTCCAAAGGGGACACGGGCAGTTTGTGGCATTTCGTTCACATTAGCTGCCCATAAACAAAGGTGCCCAGATACATAGACACAAACACACACCCACACATGCATTTCTATACTCACACACACACCAGACTAAAAAGCTACTCACATTCACAGATACACCCAGATAAACACTCCACAGCATGAGCGCCCACATTCACACACCCAGGCTTGAAGCTCTCTTGGGTTCGGGCTGGGCAGTGGGGGTGACTTTGGGACTTAGGAGCAGGTGAGCCATGATTCCCCAAATTTCCCTTGGGGTATCTCCCCCTCCCCCTGCTGCTTCCCCACCCCATGACTGGTACAAACAATGAATCAGCTCCTCACTGGGTGACCCAGATTCCCGGGGACCAGGCCCCACGCAGCCAGCCACAACCAAGGCCCGCCTGTCAACACCTGTAGGGAGCCTGGCGTCTGCCACTCCTCCCCTGAGCAGTGACAGGCTGCTGGGGGCTTTAGGGACAAATTGAGGATGGGGGTGGGACTCCCACTTTCTAGTCCCCATCTCCCTTTGGTCAGGAACCTCTCCTCTTGACCCCTGGCAGAGGCAGGGTGGAGAATCTGGGTACTGGGCAGGAAAGTGTTTTGATAAAAGCATGCATTTTGGCATTGCTCACTGGTGTGCAGTTACAGACACTTGTCCTCCATTTTTGAATGCAATGACCCTCTTGAAGGATTGCACTTCTCATGTGAGCATCTCCATGTTTGTGCAGCCCCTGGGATGTGTGCAAACATACACACCCATATACTTGCACACCTGCACCCCTCGGTGCACACGCCTAGTCTGGAGGAAAAATACAACGGGGCACTCCTATGACTTGACCGGCAATGCTGGGGGCCTTGGGAGCTGGGAATCTAGAACGAGGGCATCACTTTCTGGAACAGATGTACACAGTTACACAGGTTCACAACTATTCACACTTGCACGCCATGTGCTAACGCCCCACTTTGCAACAAAAGTTGAAATTTGGAATCCTTCATTCCACCAGCAAGGGTTTCCTGAGCTTGCAGAGCTCAACCAGGTTCGGTGGCGCCTAGAGAACCCTGGGATCCCGCATGCTCCCACCGGCCCTCGACCTCCCAGTACCAACCTGTGTCTGCGTGAGGCCCAGCTGTGCAGCCAGCTCGGCGCGCTCAGGTAGTGCCAGGTACTGGGCCTTCTGGAAGCGGCGCTGCAGGGCGGCCAGCTGGTAGCTGGAGTAGATGGTGCGCGGCTTTCGGACCTTCTTGGGCTTCCCGTTCACCATGCGCACCTCGGCTTCCGGCTCCTCTTTCACCGACACTGCAGGAAACGCACGGGGTTGGGAGCGGCTCAGCTTCGGCCTGCGACCCTTGCGCGCTCCAGAGCCCCGCGGGTCGCCGCTCCCCCTAGGTCACCGATTCGCCGCGGGATTTCCGGGCGGCGCGCTCCGCCGCCCGCGCCAGGGGAGGGAGCCTGGGCTACGGAGCCGGACCGGCGGCCGCCCACGACGCGACGCTCCCAGCTCCGCGCCTGGCCCCGGGAGCCCGGCCCCGGCGCTAGCAACCACCTGGGCGACGGCTGCCGCGGCTCCGCTCCGGACGCCCCCTCTCCCCCCAGCGGCTCGCCTCCCAGCCTCCAGGATCCTGCCACCCGTCTGCTGGCCGCCCCCTTCAGTCCCACCTGGCCCGCTGCTGCTTCTCGCTCTGTCCTTACTCTCACCCTTTTGATTTCCTGTTTTAGAATAGTTTTAGATTTTCCGAAAAGTTGCAAAAATAATACACTCCCTTCTTTCCTGTCCCTCTTCTCTTTCTCTTTTTATTCTTTCTTTACTTTCTTCCTCTTCCTCTTTCCTTCCTTTCCACTGTTCTTTCTTCTGGCCTTTCTCTCTTTCTTTCCACATTTCCTTCTTGCTGTCTCCACCTCTCTCTCTGTTTCACCTTCTCTGCGTCTCGGTCTCTGTTTCCCCTAATTCCGGTCGTCTGTTTCCAGGAGTTCTTCACTACTCCGGGCCTCCCCAGTCGACCAAAGACAGGGCTCTGGAGCTTCCAGTCCCTGCTGCCTAACCTCAAGTCCTCGACGACCCGATGGAGGACCGCCTGTTGAAGTACCCCCGAAATCACCTCGATGAAGAGGTTGCCTGACAAGCCAGAGCTCCTTGCTCTCCCAGCTCAGCCGATCCTCAGCCGAGACGGCGAAACTGCGGCGCATAGCAGGCGCATAGCAGGCTCCGCGCCCCTAACCCTCAGTCTCAGCACTGGAAAGTCGTCTGCCCCTCTGGGGGTCATCCAGCCTACCTCCTCTCACTCCAGGCAGTGCATTTTTACCCTTAAGCCTTGTCTAGATTTAAGCTTCCATTCCCCGCATTTGTCTCCCTCGGGAACCTTCTAAGGTCTCCCACCCTCCCGGCGATCGCCCTGTCCTCACCTGGGTCCTGGGCAGGCAGCGGCTGCTCTCGGTACGCTCCGTATTGCCGGTAGGAGGCTCCATAGGTATATTCCGACTTGGGCGAGTAAGCGCCTGTGCCCGCGAGCCCATTGAGATTGAACTGGTGGTGGTAAGTGTAGGGGTTCACCGTCTGGCCGTAAGGCTGGCCTGAGTAGTAGTCGTGCTGGGGAGCGCTGTAGTAGCCCAGGTCAGTGACCGAAGATTCGGGCAGGGTGGGCGAGTCCTTGGAGCCCGCATGGCAGCTAAGCGAGCTGGAGATATCTGTGAGGATGCTGCTGAGTTTGCGATCGAAGGAGCCACTCATGCTGGCGGGCGCCGCACCTCCCCCGGGCTGGCCTCCGCCGAGGAGCACCGAAGTGGACAGGAGCGCTGAGCAGGCGGAGGAGACCAGGCTGCGTGTGTGTCCACAAGGCGAGGGGAGGGCCCGGTCGCGTCTCGGGGGAGGGGGTGGCCGAGGGGCGCTCAGACCATCGCCGTCGGTCAGTCGGGCTTTCGCTGCGCGCCTCTCTCCGCGTCCCAAGCCAGAGTCAAATGCTGCCAGCTCCGCCCGGCCAGCCGGTTATAGACTCAATGTTGGAGTCGCCGAGGGAGGCTCCTGCGCGCTGATTGGCTGCAAGTCTTGCCTTCGAGGCAAAACACGCTCTCGCTCTCTCGCTCACCTCCCCCCATTCTTTGTTGTTACCCAAAACGCAGACACACACACACACACACACACACACACACACACACACACACACACACACACGTTCCTCTTATCTTCCAGTCTAGATAAACCCCTGGGTGGGGGGTGACTTTGCAGAGCCCCCAGGATCCCTCAGTCTGTTTTCTTGCCTGGGGGTGGGCTTAGGTGCAATGGGGAAGGAGGGGAATTTGCCCATTGGGTGTTTGTGGAAGGAGGTGGTCCAAGATGTGTGTGTGTGTGTGTGTGTGTGTGTGTGTGTGTGTGTGTACTATGCAAGTGTCAGTTGACTAAGTGGTAAGGACTCAAGATCCATAAAAATGGTTTAATCTCTTCAAAGCAGAAGGAAAAAAGACTATTTTGGGTTGGAAAAAAAAATTTGACCATATTAATGTTACATTTATAGCCTTGCAGTCATAAAATGTAATTTTAAAAAATGTATGGAGGCAGGGACCCACCTTGCAAAGGCGTCCTGGGCCCAAAAGGCTTTGGGAGGATCCTACAGGGGCAGGCTGTGTGAATTCAGGGGCTGATGGAGAAGATGGGGGTTATACTCCAGCCATCTCCCAAAACTACCTGTGCACAGTTTTGGGGATAGCACAGCTTGAATGGAAATGCAGGTTGCATGGAAGGAGCTAGGGACTGGTGTCCACAAGATGTGAGGAAGGGTACAGGCTGTCTCTGTGTGCTTCAGGAAGTCTGGGGGCAGATTTTGTGCAGTATGGGACAGCAGTGAGGAGTATGGGCATTTCTAGGGTTCAAGTGTATGGGTCAGGAGTGCTTGGGGGTGTGTTCCACAGTGTACAGGGATGTTCAGTGAGTGCAGGGGTGTGTGAGTAAAGCGTGGCAGTGGGGTAGTGGGGTATGGGGCATGCGTGAGTGTGTGTGGCTCCTGCGCAGATGTGTTTAGACCTCTCGGACCTTCCCAGTTCCCAGCAGGGGAAGTCAAGATGCTACATTGAACTCTTTAGCACCATGAAGTCCCGGATGAAGAGGTTCCCCTACCTGGGGACCCCCAAAGTCTTGTTCTGTCTGACCTACAAAGTCCAGTCCCTAGGTCATCCTAGCTGTTCCAGACATCTAGCCCATTTATCCATTCCACCCCTACTTCTGCCCCCCGCCTTTCTTTGGAGAGAGGAAGAGCTTCTCCAATCTCACTTCTTAACCTGTCCCCTTCCCTCCCGCCCCCACGCCTTTCTCGTCGTGTCCCCTTGCTCTGCACTTGCCAGGCCAACGCTTCGAGGACACGCGGTGCCAGCGCGCCACCTCGTGGTTACCTCTGGGCTTTGCAACCTCCCCAAGCCCGGTGTCTCGCCAAGCTCCAGGGAAGGGTCTCCCGAGTAGACCCCGCCCGGCAGGAGTGTGCAGAGGCCTCCGTGCTCCTTTCCAGAGCCCGCGGCCTTCTTCTGAGGCTGAAAGAACTTTGAGAGTTGCTGTTGGCGGAGACAGAGGTCGCGGTCCAGGCCCAGGGACAGGAGCGGATCCCTGCTTGGCCTGGGCCGCCCCGGGAGGCCGCCGCGTGGGAAAGGTGGGGGCGGGGGCGGGAGCGGGGAGCGCTATCTGTCTGTCTATCTGCGCGTCCCCCCAGCGCCTATCGCCAGCCGCTCCGAGCCCGTGGCGGGGCGAGTTGCCACCCGCTCTGGATGCCCTCTGTTCTGGTGCCAAGAGGGAGCCCAGAGAGCCCGCGGCGTTGGGGGCAGGAAGGGCACTGGGCGGGCGGGCTCCCCTCTGATGGAGGATGGGAGCGGGGGAGGTGGCCAGGGCTTGCTTGGAGCCCCCAACTCCCCACAGCGAAGGGACAGCGTCTGGCAAGCCCTGCCTCAGTTTTATTTCATTCATTCAACTGAGAGCAGAAGGAGCAGGTGACTCAGAAGCCTCATGCCTTCTGCCTCCCCTACCCCACCCAACCCGTGGCTCCCTAGTAAAGTCAATGAGCTCAGCCCTGGAAATCTGGAATCCTGCAAGGGGATGGTGGTGGTGGGTCGTATTAGGATAATTTCTAAATTTCTAAGTTCCATTCTGGAATTTTATTCATTTATTATTTTTATTTTTTGGTACCGAGGATTGAATCGAGAGGTGCTTTACCACTGGGGCCACATCCCCAGCCCTCTCCCCCTTTTAATTTTTTTTTAAATTTTTATTTTGAGACAGTTCACCCTAAGTAGCTTAGGGCCTCATTAATTTGCTGAAGCTGGCCTCAAACTTGCAATCCTCCAGCCTCAATCTCCAGAGTCCCCAGGTATGCCCAGCCCATTCTGAAAATTCTGAGTTCCAGAAAGGGACCGAAACTGCAACATTAGGACCTTAAAGGAACAATTGTTTGGTAAAGTAATGCTAACATCTTGTCCCCCATTGCATGGCGTGCCACGGAGACTATTAGTCCTGTTCACTGCTGTCTTCCAGATCCCTAAGACAGTGCACAGTAGACACTTGGTGAGTGTCTAATGAGAACCCCTCACGCTGAAGAGGGGACTGAATCAGCGGTGCTGCTCCAGCAAACCCCTGACTGAGGCTGAGGCATGTCTGATAGGAGGCATGGGCCAGGCAGGAGACTCCAGGGCCAAAAGAGGAGCAACTTCCCAGATGGGGCATCATGAGTGATCCCAGAGGCCCGTCAGGCCAACAGGAACGGAACCATCAACAGCTGGGTGGGAGAGGTAACTGAAGGATGCAGTGGGACCAATGCCACCCACTAGACCTCACCTGGGCTAACAAGATGAACAAGTGTTGACTGGAGTCCTGCCCTGGGTGGAAGGGTAAAGCAGGGCAGCCAGTGCCTCTGGGAGGCTGGTGGGAGGGGAAAAAGGACAGAGCTGGCTGATGTCCAAAACGAGGTCCATTGCCCACCCTGACTTTGGCACGGAGAAAGGTGCCTGTTGAAGCAAGCTGGTCCCTGGCGTGCAGGTGTCATGCAGCCTAGGCACCACCTCAGGAATTGGGCTCCGACAGCCCCGCCTGAGGGAAGGGACTCTAGAAGCAACCAAGCAGAGGGTGAGCAGGCCAGGTCTTGCTATCTCCCTTGCTGGGGACCTGGCGCCATCTAGTGGTCATAGTGAGACAGTGACGAGCTCCACTGGGCAGACCCAAAGTGGACCACCTAAAGGGGCAAGGCCATAACTCACAGAAGAAATATTATCTACTTTAGGAGTCCTGTCAGCACTAAGTACTCAGTTTCAAAGTTAGCATCATTACTCCTTGGTTTTCCCTGCCCCTTTGGCCATCCATCTTTGTCCAGCCAGTGGCTCCTTCCCTGGAGTTTCTCATTTGTAAATAAAAAAGGGAATTGTTTGATGGCCTTTGAGGTTCCTTTGAGCTCTGATATTCTCTGATTCTAAATTTTAGAACTCCTGTAGGTTAAGGTGACCACCCCACTATCTTTCCACCAGCCCCCTCAGAGATGCACTGCAGCCTCCAGGGCTCTGCAGGCAGGACCTCCTCCCGGAATCCCCTATCCACCCAGCAAATCTTCACGGAGCCCCTGTGCTGTGTCAGACTTCATGCTGGGTGCTGGATGTGATGATCAAGACAGACACCATGGCCCCTCTAGGAGGGGTTCCAACAGGGCAAGTGGACACATGGGTGACTAGTGTCACTATTGTGTGATGTGCGCTGGGACAGGGGTACCACACACTTCTGTGACTGCTCAGGCAGGCCCAACCCTTCTCCAAGGCCAGAGGGGACCTGAAGTGAGACCTGGAAGATGTGTGGGGTTTGGCTGGGAAAGGCAGAGATGAGAGGGAGGAGGGGCTCCCAGCCACTGCAATAGTCTGCTCCAAGGCTCCTGGTTCTGCCTGGAGGATAGCACGGGGAGGGGGGTCTAAAGGTGAAGCAGGGTGGGGTCAGGGGCCCAGAGCTCAGAGTGTTGGCAGCTGGAAGTGGGAGAATGGGCTTATTTAGAGGCTGGGGAAACCATTGAAGTATTTTAACTAAGGGAGATATACGATGAGATTTTCATTCTGAAAGATCTCTCTGACTGCAATGTGGTGCTAGATCATGTAGGTGACAAGACTGGAGGCTATGGGCCCATATAGGAGGCCATTGCACAAGCAAAGCAAGAGGGATATGTGGTCTGGGTTAAGGAGGCGGTGGGTGGTGGAGAGAAGTGATGTGAGAGAGAGCAAGGAGGTGGGGACCACAGGTCTTGGGAGAGGGTTGGGTGTGAGTTGTAGGGAGTGGGTACACCCAAGCTTCTGATTGGGACAACTGAGTGGAAAGTTGGGGCTATTCTCTGAAAGAGAGAACACGGGAAAGAAGGGATTCATGATGGGGAAGAAGATGTGTCTAGTTTTGTTTTGTTTTCTAACTTTTCACTGGTGTATAACATACTTGCAGAAAGGTACCCAAGTCACAATGAATTTGCACAAGCCAAACACAGCTGTGTACCTAGCCCCTGGCAGAGCACTGGTGGAGAGACCTTAGCTGCACTCAGGAGACCCAAGGGTAAACATCATCCTGCTCCTAGCAACGTAGGTCAGTTTTGCGCCATTTTGACTTTCATGCAAGTATGTACTTTTGTGTCTGGCTTTTTTTGGGGGTGGGGAGGGGCTCTGGAGATCAAGCCCAGAACCTTGCACATACTAATCACATGCTCTACCACTGAACTGCACCCTCAACCCTGTGTCTGGCTTCTTTTGCTCAACATTTGGTTGTGAGATGTACCCATGTTGTTGGATATATTTGTAGGCTGCTCATTTTCACCACTGCATGTGAGTATCCTATCATTTAAATATATCGTCATGTGTTTATCTGTTCTACTGTTGGTGGGCATGTGCGTCATTTCCGATTTGGGTTGATCCTGAATGGTGCGGCTCTAATTTTCTCATACGGGTCTTTTGGTACACGTGTGTATGCTGCTGTTAAGTGCCTAAAGGTGCATGTGAGATGTGGGGTGTGCATATATTCAGCTTTAGAAGGTACTGCCAAGAGTTCTCCGAAGCGGTTGTGCCATTAGTTTAATTGTGATCATGTTGAGTTGCATCTTTGAGACAGAAACCTAGGAAGAACTGTCCAGCAGGAGTTGGCTACAGGCTACAGATCTGAAAAATTTGTAAAGAAGCTGGAATTGATTAGAACAGAAACTATGCAACTGCTAGAAGAAAACATAGGGTCAACTCTTTAGCAGATAGGCACAGGCAATGAGTTCCTCAATAGGACCCCGAAGCTCTAGAAATAATGCCAAGAGTTAATAAGTGGGATGGCATCAAATTAAAAAGCTTCTGCACAGGACTGAGGAGGTAGCTCAGAGGTACAGCACATGCCTAGCATGGTTGAAGCCCTGGGTTCAATCCCCATCACCACATTAAAAAACAAACAAAAAGATTAAAAAAAAAAAAAAAAAAGCTTCTTCACAGCAAAGGAAACAATAACAATTAGGAAAGTGAAGAGAAAACCTGCAGAATGGGAGAAAATCTTTGCTAGCTACTCTTCTGACAGAGGACTCATATCTAGAATCTATAAAGAACTCAAAAAGGGGTTAGAGTTGTAGCTCAGTGGTACAGTGCTTGCCTAGTACATGTGAGGTAGTGGGTTCAATCCTCAGCACCATGTAAAAATAAATAAATAAGAGGTATTAAGAAAAAGAATTCAAAAAGCTTTATACCAAAAAAAAAAAAAAAATCAAATAACCCAATTAATAAAAGGGCAAAGGAATTAAATAGACACTTCTCAAAAGAAGAAATTCAAATATCAATAAATACATGAAAATATGTTCAACATCATTAGCAATTAGGGAAATGCCAATCAAAAGTACACTGAGGGGCAGGAGGAGCGGGGGAAGGAAAGATAGTGGACTGAGACAGAATCATCACCCTATGTAGATGTATGATTCCACGAATGGTGTGAATCTACATTGTGTACAACCATAGAAATGAAAAGTTGTACCCCATTTGTGTACAATGAATCAAAGTGCAGTCTGTAAAAAAATAAATACACTGAGATTTCATCTCACACCAGAATGGCAGTCATCAAGAATATACATAATAATGAATGCTGGAGAAGATGTGAAGAAAAAGGAACACTTCTACACTGTAGGTGGGACTGTAAATTAGTATGGTCACTATGGAAATCAGTATGGAGGTTCCTCAAAAGACTGGGCATGGAACTACCATATGACCCAGCCATACCACTCCTTGGTATTTGTCCTGAAGAATTAAAGTCATCCCACTACAGTGATACCTGAATACCCATGTTTATAGCAGCACAATTCACAATAACAAAACTATGGAACCAGCCCAGGTGTCTGCCAATGGATGAATGGATAAAGAACATGTGGTAAATATACACAATGGAGTTTTATTCAGCCATAAGAAGAATGAAATTATGTCATTTGCAGGAAAATGGATGGAACTAGAGACCACTATGTTAAGGGAAATAAGTCAAACTCAGAAGGTCAAGGGTCATAAGTTTTCTCTCCTATGTGGAAGCCAGAGAGGAACAAGGAAAAGAAAGGTGGGGGATCTTGTGAAAATCAAAGGGTGATCAGTCAGGAAAGGGACCAAGAGGTGAGAGGTGGGGAACTGGGGAAGTGATGGGGAGCAACATTGCCCAAATTACACTGTGATACTGTGTATTGTGTGCATGTAGGAATATGTAACAACAAATCCCATTAGTATGTACAACTATAATGCACAATAAAAAATGTGTGTTTTGGGGGAGAAGCTGGAGGTGGAGGTGTAAATTGAGAGTCTTTGGCATCTTGCAGTAAGTAGATTCACAGGCGTGGGTGAGGCGGGCAAGATGGAGGGAGAGAATACAAGCCCAAGGAGGGTCTGGGGCAGTAGCTGACAGTGGTCAGAGCCGGGAGACAGTAGAGAGGGAGGTGGCCCTGCACGGGTGGGGAGCGCGAGGGAGGGCAAGATCAGCAAGGTCGAATCCTGCTGTGGGCCTGCTGACTGACACCTCAGGGAGGAGGTTGGTGATGTTGGAGAGGGGGCAGCTGGAAGGCTGTTTACAGCTGGCTGAGGGGCGAGTAGGGGGGAGGAAATGGTGATGTTGGAGAGGGAGGCAGAGGGAGGGTAGTAGCTGGAGGGAATCTGGCAAGAAGCAGCATGAGTGTAGAGGGGCTGCTCAAGAGTGCCTTCCCCCGCAGGAAGGTGGGAGGGGAAGTATCTGGAACCCCACCAAAGGGGTTGGCCTGATAGAGATTTCTTCTCTTGAGTCAAGAGGGAAGATGAAATGGGAAGAGCTGACTCTCCTGAGCACCAGGCCCTTTCGGAAGTGTCCTGCAGCTGTGAGCTCACCCAACACTTTCAGCCACCCATATGAGAGGTGGGTACTCTCATTTCTGCCTGTCAGTAGAGGGGGAAGCCTGGAAACAGAGGGAGGACATGTAAATGGTGAATTCAAAACTTGAACCCAGCCAGGTGTGGTGGCGCACGCCTGTAATCCCAGTGGCACGGGAGGCTGAGGCAGGAGGATCGCCAGCCTCAGCAATGGTGAGGCACTAAGCAACCCAGTGAGACCCTGTCTCTAAATAAAATACAAACTAGGGCTGGGGATGTGGCTCAGTGGTTGAGTGCCCCTGAGTTCAATCCCTGGTACCCTCCCCCCCAAAAACAAACAAACAAACAAACAAACTTGAACCCAGGCAGCCTGACTCAGCCTCTTTGGGGTGGGCAGGTCAGCTCGCAGGTTTGATGGTCCAGAGGTAATTTGATAAATCAGGACACTGGCCACGTGGGTGCTTGTAACACCATTCTCTGAGCTATTCGGTGTGTTTGAAACATCTCAGGGTAAAAAGGATTTATCAAACTATTTGGGAATTCCCACAGGGGCACATAAGAGGGTGGGAAGTTAATAGCTGAGGAGAGGGAAGTAGTGGGACTAGAAAGAGGTCTGATCAGGGGACACAGGAGAATTGATGGGGACGCCAGAGTCCCAGGTGAGAGCCCATGAGCTTTTAGGGACCCCAGGGGGAATGGGGGGTGCATCCTAGGTGGCGGGCTGCTCCCCAGCTGGACGCAGCAGCCTGGTGGAGAAGCCGAGGTAAGCAGTTGCTGTTCCAGTGGTTTCGTGGGAAGGAAGTGAAGAGCGGAGTGATTGGCTGAAAAATGGAGGCGCATGCCAGGCTGGCTGTCCTGATGTCCTGACAAGGCTGGGGTGGGGGGGGGCAGCAAGGGGCCAGTAGCAGGAGCACTCTTGGGTCCCAGATTGGGAGGTTGGACTTGAAGGCTTCAGCGTGGGGACAGCTCCAGGTGAGGGGTTGGCTGGAGGTGGAGTGTGAAGCCACCCACACTTAGGCTTCAGGGCCTGCTGTAGGCCGATAATGGCTTCTAAGGACATCAGGTCCTTATATTCTGTATATTTTTATTTGGGAAAAAGTCTTTGAAGATGATTCAGTTAAGGATTTTAAGATGGGGAGATTATGTTGGGTTTTCCAGTCGGGCCCAAGTGCCATCATGAATGTCCCGAGGAGAGAAGCCGAGGGAGAGTCCCTGTGACCAGGGAGCAGAGAGATTTGGAGATGTCAGCCTTGAAGCCACACGCCAAGGAGTACAGCCACCAAGAGGTACAAGAAGCAGGGACGGATTCTCCCTGGGAGCCCACAGAGGGTGCACGGCCCTGCCCACACCAGGCTGGACCTCGGCAAAGCTGGAATCAGACGACTGATTTCAGAAGGTGAGAGAAGGGGGCTGGGGACGTAGCTCAGTTGGTAGAGGCCCTGGGTTCCATTCCCAGCCCCACCACCAAAAAAAAAAAAAAAAAAAAAAAAAAAAAAAAAAGAATGGCCTCTCGCACCCACAGCCCACTTGTCCTAGGGAGTGGGGTGGCTTGTGCAGAGGATAGAGAAAGAGGGCAAGATGTGATTCACTGGGGAAAGCTGAGATGGGTCACTTCTCCAAGAAGACCCCAGTGGTAACAAGGTGAATAGGCCCTGTGTCCCTGGGGTGCTTCTCCAAGCAGTGCCCCCTTTCCCTTATGGTGTTTTGTCCAGTGATAGTTGCCTGGAGGAGCGAGATGTGTTCTTTCCAGTGTCCTCAGTTCTGCCCTAGCACACTAAGAGAGGCGTTTTATAAGTCAGGCTGCAGAAGCAGTGACATCATCAGCATCAGCTTGCTTAGCTTTCCTTCCTTCCTTCCTTCCTTCCTTCCTTCCTTCCTTCCTTCCTTCCTTCCTTCCTTCCTTCCTTCCTTCCTTCCTTCCTCTCTCTCTCTCTCTCTCTCTCTCTCTCTCTCTCTCTCTCTCTCTCTCTCTCTCTCTCTTTCTTTCTTTCTTTCTTTCTTTCTTTCTGCCAGGGATTGAACTCAGGGTCATTCAACCACTGAACCACATCCCCAGCCCTGTTTTGTATTTTTATTTAGAAACTGGGTCTCACTTAGTGCCTCGCCCTTGCTGAGGCTGGCTTTGAACTGGTGATCCTCCTGCCTCAGCCTCTGGAGCTGCTGGGATTACAGGCATGTGCCACGGTGCTCAGCTATTTTGCTTTCTTAGTATGCTTGTACAACCAGCAGCCCAAGGAACCACTGTCCTACAGAATGTGCAAGAAAGTAGTTTTCTACAGATCAACCCCAATTTACCTTATCTCCCAATGTACATAAGAGATAATATGTATCCAGCTGGATAATATGTATTCAGCCAAGCAAGGACGTTAAACACCTGTAATCCCAGTGACTCGGGAGGCTGAGGCAAGAGGATCACAAGTTTGAGACCCACCTGGGCAACTTAAGTGAGACCCTGTCTCAAAGTGAAATAAAATAATAATAATAAAGGGCTGGGGATAGAGCTCAGAGGAAGAATACTCCTGGGTTCAATCCCCAGTACCTCCAGTCTCACACACACACACACTCACATACAGGGAGAGAGAGAGAGAAGAAAGAAAGAAAATCCAAAAGAATAAACAAAAGCTTTGTGGAATTAACAAGATTATATATCAAATTTGCAGGATACAAGGCTAATATACAAAATTCAATTATTTTGCTGTATAGCAGCCATAAGCAATTGGAATTTGAAATTTATTTATTATTTTTGTTTTTTGTTCTTAAAGACAGTGTCTCACTATATTGTCCGGTCTATTCAGATTGAACCCAGGGATACTTTAACACTGAGCTATATCTCCAGCCCTTTTTATTTTTTAAATTTTGAGACAGGGTCTTACTAAGTTGCTTAGGGTCTTGCTAAGTTGCTGAGGCTGGCCTGCCACTTGTGATCCTCCTGCTTCAGATTCCTGAGTTGCTGGGATTACAGTTCTGCCACCAGTTCCAGACCCTATCTGGTCTTTTTTTTTTTTTTTTTTTTTTTTTAAGATTCTTTGTTTTACACAATACCTTTATTTTTATGTGGTACTGAGAATTGAACACACTACCTCACACATGCCAGGCAAGCACTCTACCCCTGAGCTACAATCCTGGCCCCCTATCTGGGCTTGAACACATGATCCTTCAGTCTTACCGTCCAGAGTAGCTGAAAATACAGGTGTGTGCCACCATAACCAGCTTGGAATTTGAAACCTAAAACACAATACCACTTCCATTAGTACCAAAAAATTTTATGTGTATATCCAGCAAAATATGTAAAATATTTATGAGTCACACTCTGATTAAATATATTTAAAAATCTAAGTCAATGGAAAACTATTCCAAGCTCAAAGAAAGAAAGATTCATCATTACTCAGATATCAATTCTTCCCAACTTGATCTATTGATTCAGTGCAATCCCAATCAAAATCCCAGAAAGTTGTTCTGTGGATATTGGCAAACTGATTCTAAAATTGATATGTGAAGGCAAAAGACCCCAAATAACCAGCAATGGCAAACTAAGAAAATGACTGAAGCCAGACGCTGCCCCATTTCAGGGTTTGCTACAAAGCTTCAATAGTCAAGACAGAGGTGTGGTGAAAGAATAGACAAAGGTATCAAAGGAATTGAATAGGGAATCCAGAAATAGACCCACAGGGTAGTCAACCATCTTTGTAAAGGAACGGAGGCAATTTAACAGAGAAAGGACAGATTTTTGTTTTTCAACAAAGGGTGGTGGAGCAACTGAACATCACACAGAAAAAAATGAATCTGGATCCAGCGCTGACAACTGTCACAAATATCAACTCCAAGTGGATCATAGCGCTCAATACAAAATGCAAAACTATGAAAATTTAGAAGATGGCATGGGAGGGGCTGGGGATATAGCTCAGTGGGTAGAGTGCTTGCCTCGCAAACACACAGTCATGGGTTCAATCCCCAGTGCGACAAAAAGAAAAAAAAAAGGTTGGCATGGGAGAAAATTGAGACGACCTTGAGTTTGACAATAAGTTTTTAGATACAACACCCAAAGCATGGTACATAAACAGGAAAAAAAAAATAGTTGGCTTCTGTATTAGTCAGCTATTTAACTGTTGTGACTAAAGGACCTGACCAGGACAATTTTAGGGGAGGCAGAGAGACTCCACTCTCCAGATACAAAATAAATACCCCATAGCCACGCCCCCAGTGAGCCACTTCCTCCAGCCACACCCACCTGCCTCCAGTTACCACTCAATTAATCCCATCAGGGATTAATTCTCAGATTAGGTTAAGGCTATAACCCAATCATTTCTCCTCCAAACCTTCTTGCATTGTCTCACATGTGCACTTCTGGGGTACACCTACATCCAAACCATAACAACTTCATCAAAATGGAAAATCTGCTCTGTAAGATGCTGTTAAGAGAATGAAGAGACAAGTCACAGATGGGATAAAATATATGTATTCTTTTATTCTCTGAATAAATTATTTGCAAAATACACATTTGATAAAGGACTTGTATCCAAAATTGCAAAAAGTTTTTAACTCAACAATAAGAAAACAAGCAACCTAATTTTAAAAGGGACAGTGATCTTGGTGCAGTGGCTCATGCCTGTAATTCCAGCAGTTTGGGAGGCTGAGGCAGGAGGGTCGTCAGTTCGAAGCCAGCCTCAGCAACCTAGAGAGGCTCTAAGCAACTCAGTGAGACCCTGTCTCTAAATAAAATATGAAAAAAGGCCTGGGGATGTAGCTCAGTGTTTAAGTGCCCCTGGATTCAGTCCCCGGTACCAACAAAATGAAACAACAAATGCGACCCCATTGGAGCGACTAAAATCCAAAACACCAAAGATGCCAAATACTGGAGAAGGTTGTGGAACAACAGGAACAACCATTCATCCTTGCAGGGAGGCAAAACAGGACAGGCATTTTGGAAGACAATTTGGCCATTTGTTGCAAAGGTAAACATAGCCTTCCCATACTCCCTAGCAATCGACATCCTAGGTTTTTACCCAAATAGATGGAAACCTATATCCACACAAAAAACCCACATGAATATTTATAGTCACTTTATCCACAACTGCCATAGCAAGGAGCAAACAAAACATCCCCCAGGGAATGAATGGATGAACGGGGTCACATGCACCCAATGAAATGTGGTTCAGGGATAAAGGAAATGAGCCACCAAGACACGAGAAGGAACAGAAGAACCTGAGACACAGGCCAAGTGAAAGAAACCAGCGTGGAAGTTTCCACTCTGATTCCAATTATCTGACTCTCTGAAAAAGGCAAAACTAGAGAGACAAACAAAACTTAGTGGTCCCAAAGGTTCAGGGGCAAGGGTGAATAATAAATAGAACATGGAATTTTTAGGGCAATGAAATTATTCTGTATATACTGTAATGTCAGAATCCTGAAATTATGCGTTTGTCAAAATCCATTGAGTTGTACCATACAAAGAGTGAGCTTGAACCTAAGTCAGTGGCTTTTGGTTGATAATACTTTGTATCGCCTGGGGATGTCAGTTGTAACAAATGTATCTCTACTGCCACTACTGCCGGCTGCTAATAATAGGGGAAACTTGAGGGGAGAGAAGGTAGATGAAAATTCTGTTCTGTGGGTTCAGTTTATCTGTAAACCAATACTCTCCTCAAGGTAGTCTGTTCACTTAGAGTTCAAACATATGGAGCCCATGGATTCGGTGGTGGTTTCTTGACAGGACCACCATGCCTGCAAAACCATTCCCCAAACCCTCCTAGCTCCTGTCCTTTCCTGAACCTGGTTCATCAGCCACATACAGTTAATGCATGTACCACAGATATCCTGCCCATAAATTCCTTCTTCTTCTTCTTCTTTTTTTTTTTAAAGGACAGATAATGTCAAATATCTTTTTCCCCCACTTTGGTGCTGGGGTTTGAACCCAAGGATGCTCTACCACTAAGTTACACCCCCAGACTTTTAAAATTTTTTATTTTGAGAAGGTCTTGTTAAGTTTAAGTTTCCCAGGCTGGCCTTGAGCTTGTTATTCTCCTGTCTCAGCCTCCTGAGTGGCTGGGATTACACACATGCACCACCACATCGCGCTAGAGAAACCAGCTGGAGGGGGGGTACCAGGGATTGAACTCAGGGACACTCAACCCCTAAGCCACACCCCCAGCCCTATTTTGTCTTTTATTTAGAGACAGGGATGCTTAGTGCCTCACCATTGCTGAGGCTGGCTTTGAACTCGCCATCCTCCTGTCTCAGCCTCCCAAACCACTAAGATTACAGGTGTGTGCCACTGCGCCCAGCCTAGAAAAACTATTCTTTTTTTTTTTTTCTTTCTTTTTTTAAGTAGTTGGTGGACCTTTACTTTATTTTATTTATTTATTTATATGCAACCCTGAGGATTGAACCCAGGACCTCACACATGCCAGGCAAGTGCTCTACCACTGAGCCACAACCCCAGCTCAAAACACTATTCTTAATGGAGAAATTTTACATGTGTACTCTTAAGATTGAAAAAGAGCAGAACAAATCAGGCGTGGTGGTGCCTGCATGTAATCACAGCAGTTTAGGAGGCTGAGGCAGGAGGATTGCAAGTTGGAGGCCAGCCTTAGAAACTTAGTGAGGCCCTAAGCAAAACTTAGCAAGACCCTGTCTCAAAATAAAAATAAAAAGGGCTGAGAATGTGGCTCAGTGCTTAAATGCCCCTGGATTCAATCACCCAGTATGAAAGAAAGAAAGAAAGAAAGAAAGAAAGAAAGAAAGAAAGGAAGGAAGGAAGGAAGGAAGGAAGGAAGGAAGGAAGGAAGGAAGGAAGGAAGGAAGGAAGAAAAGAGCAGGCTATCCGATCTCTGCTGTCATTTAAGGAAGTATTGGAAGTCATAGACAGGCAAAACCATAAGACAAATAAAAAAGAAATAAGTACACAGTTTTGAGAGGAAAGAGATAAAACTACCATTATTCACAGAAAATATAAATATTATCCAAGAAAATCCAATAGAATGAACGAAACATTAAAATTCATCAGAGTTCAACATGATCACCACATACACAATCAATGTACAAAAGTTTAATAGTAGAACCAAGAAAAAATATAATTGAATTGCTGAAAACCAGTGGCAAAGAAAGTGTCTTAAAAAGAGCCAAAGGGGGAAAAATGACATTTTACTTATGCAGCACAACTAGCAGCTTCTTCTCAGAAATTATGAAGGTCCAAGACAACAGATCCACATTTTTGTCTGTCCGTCTGTTTTGTGACTCTGGGCTTGGAACCCAAGGCCTTGTGCATGTTAGGCAAGCGCTGTGCCATTGAGCTGCATCCCTAGCCCTAAGACACATGGTAAAAGAACTGGAAATAAAGAAAACAAAATGAGAGAACATTAAAAACTCAAAAATGAAGGTGAAATAAAGATGATACAACTAATAACCAGTAGGCTTGCACTTTGAGAGATGCTGAAAGAGTTTCCCAGGTAGAAGGAAAATGATATCAAATATCACAAATTCAAATTACTGCTGTGCCTTAAAAGCATTTTCTCTAAGAAAGAAACCTTAAACTTCTGATTACATCCAATGTGTACATCCAATCCATTTAAAAATGATGGACATTTTAGAGACCAATAGTTTATAAGATGAATTTGTAGGTATGAAGGACCCGAGTGATAAACAACTGGCCCACCAAGATAAGCCCGTGGATGCAAAGTAGATGGACATTTTTCAACAGCCATAAATGAATTTCTACAAATTTAAAAACCTGCTGTTGCTAGTAGGTTAAATCCCGATATTCCAGCCTCTGTGTTTTCGTTGAGAGAATATTTTGTTCAATATCAGAGCAGTCAGTACAACCTGGGCCTGCTAACGTCAGAATTGTGGGTCACAGTGGACTTTCCATTTGACTGCGTGGAAATGGATTTTACATTTCATTGTTACCTAAAAAGAAAAAAGGATGTCCTCAAGACTGTGGGCAGTTCAGAGATCAGAGTGGAGGACAGAAAAAGCCAAATTATCCTACCCTGGCTTGGACAGTAAGAAACACGGCATTGTTGTTTTTCCGTTAAATTTAAGGTAAGTAATATCTGTTTAATTTGTCTTATTCTCCTTTTTAAAAGACTTATGTTTGTGCCTGGGTCTGGTGGCACATGCCTGTAATCCCAGCGACCCAGGAGGCTGAGGCAGGAGGATTCAAGTTTGAGGCCAACCTCAGCAACTTAGCAAGGCCCTAAGCAACTTAGTGAGACTCTGTCTCAAAATAAAAAATAAAAAGGTCTGGGGATGTGGCTCAGTGGGTAAGTGCCCCTGGATTCAATCTGCTGTACCATGAACATCTAAAACCAAACCAAAAGAGCAGGGTTATAGTTTCCTTTTTTTTTTTCAGTGTTATATTATTAAAATGGTTGTATTAATTAGCACTAATGTATAAATAACAGCCTAATAAATTTGTGTTGTTTTTAGTCACAAAATTGTAGTAATTTGTTATAGCAGCACTAGGAAAGTAATACAGTGATCTTAGGAATTAGTGTTCATCATAATCATCATAATCACCAGAACATATAGCAGAATCTGTTTCTGAGTGAATCATGTATCCTGTGTATTTTCAAAAGACTTTTTATAGACAGTCTGAAATAAATAACCTTTATGGACCAGAAAAAATAAATAATAGAGAATAATATATAATTTTAAATGAACTCCTATTTTTGTATTAAAGTAATAAAATATATTATATATGATATTATGATGTTCTTTATTTTTTGTCTGGAATGGTAATGTCCCATTTTGACTCTCTAAAAGGTTGGTCACCCAAAGGTGAGGGTACTTACTGCCCTCTACAAGCCAGGGCCAGGCAGATCCACTTTGCAGAGCTGGCATGATGTCACCAGATTTCAGAGGTTTGTTTGCTGTCCCTGGTGCCCCTCTCCCAGCTTATGTTTGCATTACCTGGCCTTCCAAGCACTGAAAGCACCTCCCCTGACATTGTCCTGGGATTGAGCCTCATTGGGTGTGCACAGACCTGTCCCCAAACCACCTGGCATCTTCCAAGGGGGTGGCTGAGCCTGCGTCATGTGCAGCCCCTCCAACACAGGTTCAGAGAGCTGAGAGTCAGTTCCCTAAAGAGAAGGCGAGGGGCCCTTACCAGAAGAGGGAGCAGATGCTGTGCAGGCAGGAGCATCCTCCGCTGGCCATTACCCTTTGGCAGGGAGCCAAAGTGCTTTCCGCTAAATCATTTTTAGCCAAATCCCTGGAGCCAAACAAACATGCATCCATTTTATCACTTACCGTATTAGGTTGAGATGATCTATCGAGTCTCTCGCTGACTGAACAGTGAACTCTAAGGACAGGGCCCACATCTGGTCATCTGGTTCCTGCTCTGTCTTCCACACCTTGCATGCAACCAGGTACATAGTAGATGCTCAGTAATGTCCCAGGGTCCTTTCCTGCCTCTGTTCTTAGCTCTCAGTTCACATGTTCCCTGCACCAACTCTTGACGTAGAGAGGGGGCAGATCATAGCGCTGGCTCAGCCTTTTCCCCTGAGTTCAGAGCCATGTGTCCCTAATGCCTTCCAGACACTTGAACGATATTTTCAAGCCCCTGAACTCCCAACTCTGCCCAGGGGGCCTGCCTAGGCACACACAACTCCCTGCATCTGGTCCCCCTCTTTGGGTGGCTAATCTTTTTGTCTTTGGAATGATGCTTATCACCAAGAACTGCTCCATGACGCATGGCCCAGCCCCCTGCACCCCGCAGGCTCCTGTCGTCTTCCAGCTCCTGCATTCATTCAGGGGTGCACTTGCTTGTGAACCTGCTCTTGGACTCCACAGTAATGTGGCTGATTGTGGCAAGGCCTCTGTGGCTACAGGCAGTCTCTACTCACCAGCCTCCCCTGCCAAGAGGGCAGAGATGAAGGCTCTTATCTCCCTGACTCCAGCCAGCTGACCTCGGGGATCTGGCAGGTGTTCTTCAATGGCTGAGTGAGTGAACCAGAGGATCAACTGCAGCAGAGGTTGGCACACTTTATAAGGAGCCAGATGCAAACTATTTTGACTTGCAAGCCATATATTCTCTGTCACAACAAGAAAGCAGCCACAGACGACACATGATACAACTGTAGTTACAAAGGCAGCTGCCAGGTTAGATTGGCTTGTGGGCTGGAGTTTGCTGACCCCATTCCTAAGACACTCTCTTGCCCTTGCGGGCTCACAGCTGATTGCAGACTGGAATTCAGCCTCCTTCTTAGCCTGGGGATCTTCCAATCCAGCCACCTATACTCCCTGTCACCCCATATGGGTGCCACGATCAGTCCATGGACAAAGCAATAAGTTGATGGTCACTGTGAAGAGCTGCGTGGGAGCACCTTCCAGTTGAAGATCACAGTGACCCACATCATTCAGCTCTGTGTCAGCCTCAGGGTCACCTGCCTTTGGCTGGGCTCCCTCAGGCCTTTCCTCTTGAGGCTAGCCCTCCTGATTCCTGCCCTGGCTGATGCATGGGTGTCCATCAGCAGCCTTGGACCCCAGAAAGATGGGCACTCAGAAGTACTTAGTTGCTATGATGGTTAATTTTACTTGGCAGCTTGAGTGGGCCACAAGGTTCCCAGACATTTGGTCAAACACAATTTTGGGTCCTTTTGTGTTTATGGATGAGATTCTCATTTGTACCAATAGGCTGGGTAAAGCACAGTGCCCTTCCCAAAGTGGGTGGGCCTCATCCAATTAGGGAAAGGCCCAAATGGAACAAGCAGTCTGCCTTTCTGGCACGAAGGACTGATTCCTGCTGCCTGGCTGCTTTCCAACTGGGACATTAGCTTTTCCTGTCTTCAGTCTTGAACAGAAACACTGGCTTTTCCTGGGTGTCAGGCCTGCTGGCTGCTGGGATGGACCCTCACCATCAGTCCCTCAGGGTCTTCAACTTGCCAATCATCCTGCAGCACGTGGGACTTGCCAGCCTCTGTAATCCTATGAGCCAATTTCTTATAATAAATCTCTTCATATACATGTAGACATCCTATTGGTTCTGGAGATGAATACAGGTGTTTCCCCAGAACACCTGGGAAGAGCAGAGGTATAAAAAGCATAGAGATTTTGTTTGATGATAGGAAGGAGGACAGAGAAGATGACAGCCAAGGCCTGGATTTATGCTCCTGTGGTTAGACAGGTGGTTGAAATGTTTGCGTGCAAGACTGCAACCTTGGGGCCCAAGTGCACATGCCTGAACGGAGCACTGCTCTGTAACCAGGGACTGGTGGCTTGGGAAGCATTGGGAGACAGCACCCTGGGGGAGGTACAGCACTCTCCCTAGGGTGCTGTCAAGGCTCCTTGGAGTGGCTTTGTGAATGACGGACCTCAGATGGGACTGGAGCAGGGGAGGAGGAGCCATGCAGATATTCCTGCACCTGCTGCTGTCACCCAGGGTTGTAATCGCTCCTGGCTTCCCCTCTGAGGGCTCCAGAGATGTTAGCTCTGCCCCAAGTAAAAGCAAAGTTCTGGGCTGGGATGGAGTTTGGTGATAGAGCTCTTGCCTAGCAGCTGCCAGGCCCTGGTTTGATCCCCAGAACCGCAAAAGAAATAAAACAAAAAAAAAGTTGATCTGATCTAAAGAAAAAGGGAAGGACAGATGTCAGGGGTGGACCACAGCCGTCCCACCACACCGGGGATGCTTCCTTACAAGGACAGAAAGCAAAGGCGCACCTTCCTGCCTCTGTGTGCTCTGGGGTTGGCTCTGAGGCTGAAGAACAGGACAAAGTGGAAGGTGGGGGGCAGCTACGAAATCCGGGCCTGCAGGAGGAGGGGAGGGGATGGATGGCAGCCAGGTGTAGAGAGGCAGCCTCGGAAGGTCAGAGCCAAAGGTGCCTCTGATTATATAGTAGGGGAAACGGAGGCCCACAGAGGAGCAGAGACATGCCCAAAGTCACACAGGGAGGTTTCCTCTCCCTGGCCAGGGTATTTCCCCGCATCAGACACACTGGGCTCACCACCCTCTCTAGTGGTCCTTACCACCCTCCTGCTCTGTGGGGTGAGTGGCCAGCCCACAGCCTGGGCCTCTCTCAGGTGGACCCTCCTGTGCGGGTGGGGAGAGGAGCCCTCTCATTCTCTCTCTGCCTGGAGGAAGGGGAAACGGCTCAGACCCACAGGCCAGCTCTTCTAAGCAGCAAAGGTGAGGGAGGACTCTTTCTTCAGAAAAATAAAAGAATGTTGCCTGAGTGTGCTGGACAATAAACTGGTGTGGCAGGAAGCAGGAGGGGGAGCAAGGTGACCCTGGACCAGCCTTCACTACTGCAGTCCAGGGTCCTGCTCTGTGGGGAGGGGTGAGGTCTGGTGGGCCAGACTATGGCTGCAGTTAGCCTAGCCGCCACCAGGTGGCGGGCCTGCTCATTTCTAAATGACTGCTGGGAACCTGGGCGACTGGGTTGGTTGATGGATTTGCTTATTCATTCCTCATTTATTTATTCACTCATCATTCATTCATGGTTTTTATTCCCCAAGCACTTCTGACACTTCACATGTGGCCGCAGGCATTCTGCGAGCTGTGGCCCAGACCCTGTGGTGGTTCTAGGCACCTAGCGCACCCCTTCTACCTAGCAGCCTGGCAGGGTGGATGCTGGCAGGCAGGTCTCCAAGGAGCAGGCCTGCAGCCTGGCTGGCTTGACTCCCACGGCTGCTGCGTGGCATGGTGCCCCTTGCCCTTCATTCTGTAGCGGAGCCAACAGGCAGTGGGTCCTGAGCGAGGTTTGGATGGCCTCCCACCCTGGTCTTGGGTCGCCCGCAGAGTGTCTCAGGTGTAGCCACACAGCGGTCCCTGGGGCTGAGGTTTTCTCCATCTCTGTTCTTCCTTCAACCAGGCCCAACCTCAAACCACCAGTCCACTCCCCACCCCCTTCCTCCCTCCCTTCCTCTCCGTTCTCAGAGGTATCCATCCAGAGAGCAGAAGGTGGGTACTGGGAGAAGGCCTGGAGCCGAGACCGGCCAGAACCCTGGGCCTTCCCTCAAACCTCACTCCTGCCTGGCCCCTCTCCTGCTTCCCAGGCTCCTGCACCACCAGGGCGTAGGTTTCCTATTCAACAGGGGCATCCAGCTCTTGGCTATTATCACTGTCCCTACCTGAGAACAGCACCAGAGGATGGGAACCTCAGCTTGTTCACCCAGGAAACCCCAGCTCTGTGCCCAGTGCCCATCACACAGTAGGGCTCCCCGGGTGAGGGGGTGGTGCTGTGGGGGGGTTGCTGCGCAGTGGGGGAGGCCCCACGGCTCCTCAGCAAGCAGGGTGGGCTGGCGGACACTGCAGAAGGCGGTGAGCAGGCCGGGTAACTGCCCTGCGCTGGCCTGGAGGACCCCTGGATCCCTCAGCAGGGCCCCAGGAGAGCCGGCCTGCTTCCTAAGGACTCTAAACCCAGCGGGGGTGGGGTAGCACCCCAAGGTCCTCTTTGGACAGTACCCCTGAGGCTTCCCTGCCCAGCAGCCATGGTTCCCAGTCCTGGAAGAGCGCCCACCCTGCTCTGCCTGGCTTCCCTTCTGCCCTCTCCGCCTGAGCCGCTCGTCAGCCAGGTCCCTTGCCTTCTGAGTCACAGCGCAGCTCAGCTGGAAAGCATCTGGCCATGCCCACGGCCCTGGCATCGGGCCAGTCCGCCCCACACGAGGGCCCCCTCCTCAGACCTTCCATGCAGTCCCTGCATCAGGGTTATGGTCACTGAAATCCCACCACGAAAATCCGTCCTACTAAGCGCGGGTGGCACGGCACCGCCCCCACGCTCCGTGCCAGGTGGAGTGGGAGTCCCCGCTCTTATCAGCTCATCACATTCCGAGCATTCCTAGTGGGCAGCGTGGGGGAGGCCTGGCCAGCATGGAAGAGGGCCGCTTGACTATAATTGCAGTTTCTCCCCAGCCCTGGGCTCAGCATCCTCTCTGCGCCTCCTAGGGCCCCGCACATTGCACCCCAGAACTAACTCTTCACTCTTGGGGGCTTCTTTTCTTTTCTGACCTCTCCTCTGCCATCCCTGGAGTTTGTAGTAAGAAGCTGAGACCAGTCCAGGATGCTACACAGGACCTTTGTCCCTGTCTTGCCAGACAGCCAGGACCTCTGGGTTTGGTCTAGTTCTGGCTGTGAACCATCTCCTGTGTGTCTCGGGTTTAGGACTTGCCCTCTTCAGCCATGGGCTGCCCCCACTCCTGGGATCAGTGGGGTACTGGGGCTGTCCTGGTCCCTAAGGCCCTCCGGAGTATCTGGGATTATGGGCATGCACCACTCTCCCCAGTTTTACCACATTTTGATAGAGGAACATGGTGGGGGATCATTATAGAGGTGTCACCTTTTTTGAGGCAACTGTTCTGTTTTTTAATTGAGCTAGGAGCCAGCCATGGTGGCACATGGTTGTAATCCTAGCAACTTGGGAGGCTGAGGCAGGAGGATCAGGAGTTTGAGGCAGCCTTAGCAACTTAGTGAGGCCCTAAGCAAGTTAGCAAGACCCTGCCTCAAATAAAAAATAAAAAGGACTGGGGATGTGGCTCAGTGGTGAAGCATTCCAGGTTCATTCTTGGTACCAAAAATAAAATAATAAAAAAATCTAAAAAATTAAAAAAATTAAAAATCAATTGAGCTAGGAAAATTTCCCTCCCAGGGACCCTCAGTATTTTTCTGCAGTGTTCCACACTCAGGCCCTCAGACTCTTCCCTTATCAGAAAGGTGTGTTCAAACAAATAGAATTGTGAAGAGTTACTAACACACACATGCGGGTGCATACACACACACACACAGATCACACAGATCAGGCTTAAAGTAAAATATTAGACATCCTCCTACTAATATCAAGAGATACGAAAGCATCCCACTATCACCACTTCTGCCCAACACCACAGTGGAGGTCTCAGGGCAATAAGGCATGAAAAAATTATGGGAATTGTAAGCAGAGAAATAAAATTGCCAACCAGGTGTGGTGGCACATGCCTGAGATCCCAGCTACTAGGGAGGCTGAGGCAGGAGGATTGCAAGTTTGAGGCCAGTCTTGGCAACTTAGTCAGACCCTGTCTCAAAATTAAAAAATGAAAATTTAAAAAAGGAGGCTGAGAACTGAACACAGTGGCTTATGCCTACAATCCCAGCAGCTTGGGAGCCTAAGGCAGAAGGATCACAAGTTCAAGGATAACCTGCGAAACTTAGGGAGACCCTGCATCAAAATAGAAAATAAAACAGGCGTGGATATAGTTCAGTGGTAGAGCACCCCAGGTTCAATCCCCAGTACTGTGCACGCGCGCGCACACACACACACACACACACACACAAAAGGAAAAAGAAACCACACTGCCAATATGTAGATGACATAATAGTACATAGCAGAAATTCCCCCAATATACAAACTATTAGAATAAATAAGTGAATTCATCAAGGTCATTGGATACAAGATTAGCATATGGAATCATGTTTTTTGATTCATTACCAATGTACAATTAGGAGAAGAAATTAAGATGACAACATTTATACGGCATATAAATCAACTACTCAGGGGCTGGGGTTGTGGCTCAGTGGTAGAGTGCTTTTCTAGCACACGTGAGGCACTGGGTTTGATCCTTGGCACCACATAAAATAAATAAAGGTATTGTGTCCCTCTGCAGCTAAAGAAATATTTTTTTAAAAAATCAATGACTTAGAAATAAATTTAACCAAGAAAGTGCAAGGCCACTCAGTTTACAAAAAAAAAAAACTATAAAATACTGAGATATACTTAAACACAGATAGGTTAATGAAAGGAAATACAATGTTCAAGGATTGGAGGACAATATTGTAAATATGTCGATATTCTCCAAATCAAACTGTATATTTAATGCAATCCCAATCAAAATTCTTGCAGAAATTGTGTGTGTGTGTGTGTAAACTGATGTTGATTTTAAAATTTATATGGAAATGCAAAGAATAATCAAGATACTCTTCAAAAAAAAAAAAAAAAAGAGCAAAGCTGGAAGACTTTCAGTACCAGATATTAAGATAGTGTTGTATTAGGATAAGGAAAGACCTTATACTAATAGAAGGTCCCAAAATAGATTCGTGCAAATATGGTCATTTGATTTTTTGTACAAAACAGACACTTCCATACTATACTGGGAAAAGGAGGGTCTTTTCAATAAATGATGTTTGATCAATTGGATATTCATTTGGAAAAAAAATTCACACAAAAAAGAAAATTTTGGATTGACTATAGATTTCAATCTAAAACAACTAACATAGAATCCCAGTGACTGAGGAGGCTGAGGTAGGAGGATGGCAAGTTTGAGGTCAGCCTTGACAACTTAAGGAGATACTGTCTCAAAATTTAAAATGCAAAGAGTTAGGAAAGAGGCTTCTAAGTGAAGCACTCCTGAGTTCAATCCCTCATACCACTAAATTAATTAATTAAATTAAAGAGCACATGGGATATTTGGGGTAGAAAGAGTTTTCTTAAACAGGACACTTACGGTATGAACTACAAAGGGAAGATTTGATCAAGTGTTCCCCACTAAAATTAGAAGATCTGTTTATCAAAACTCACCTTTAAGAAAGTGTAAAGGCAAGCAACAGCAAAGAGTGGATGAAGATATTTGCAGCACAAAGGACCTGCATCGAGAACATGTAGAGACTTCTTACAGATCAATAGGAAAGAGACAGACAGCTCGTTAGAGAATGGGCAGGAGATCTGAGCAGGCAGAAGTAAGACTTTCTGATTTCCCTGGACTCCTACGGGGAGGTGTTCAATATCATTAATCACCAGGGAAATGCGAAAACCACAAAGAACTAAAAAGAAAAAGACCAAAAGACGGACCATACTGAATTTTGGCAGGAGGGGAAGCAAGTAGCACTCTTCTGCTGCTGGGAGAGTGTAAGTTGATACAACCACTTTGGAAAACTTCACAACAGCATCAGCTAAAACTGAAACATGTGCCATCCCTTGACCCAGCCATCCGCAGGGAGGCAAGTATCCAACAGAAAAGCATCGATTGTGCCCCCTAAACATTAATAGGAGTTCACCACAGCACCACGGTCAACAGTCCCAAACTGAAACAAACAAAAACCCCAAACTCCGATTTCTATCAGCAGTAGAATGGATACCCAAACGGTGGTATTTCTATTATGTATGATGGAATACTATATAGCAGTGCAAAGGAACAAACCGTAACTACAAGAAACAACATGAATTCAATTCACAAGTTTAATGTTGAGTGGGAAAAAATAAAGCCAGACACGAAGGACACATTTTTTAAAAAGTTCAAAAACAGGCAAAACCCATTTGTGGTGGTAGAATGAAAAGGGCAATTACCTGCTAGGAAGAAATAGATTGGAGATGGCATAGAGTGGTTGAGGGATGCTGGACATACTTTATTTCTAAACCTGGGTTCTGACCACAAGTGTGATCATTTGGTGAAATGCCATTTACTCTTGTCTGTGTGTATGGAAGTATAACAATACCTCAATAAAACTTTATCATTAAAATAAAATAAAGTGGCCCAGAGAGACTTAGGAACTTTCCCAAAGTCTCACAGCATTTAGACAGTAAGTTAAAAATTCCCAGTTCTTTTTCCTGCTTTGTTCCTCACTCTGTTAGACCCTAGGCAGTTCATCTCCTCTTCTGGGGCTCCCTCAAACCCACCACACATCCATTATCCATTTGCCGTGGTAAAAGCTGGCGGCAGAACCCCCGAGGAACAGGACTCTGCTGGGGAAATACCTTGCTGGGCTCCTGGACGTGAAAGAGGAAGCGGGTGGGGGTGGGTCTGGCCAATAGCCCTGGAGACCTCTGGCTTCATTCGACCACTTGGGAGAGTTCCCCAGGAGAGACGGGGAGCCAGGCAGAGACTGAAGACCCACCAGATGACGAGGTAAGCCACCAGAGTGGGACCAGAGCGCGGCCAGGACGGCGTCATACGCAGTGATGGGTGGAAAACCCGCCCCCTCCCCCTCCACCATGCCCGCTGCGGAACGGCGCCCCTCCCCCACTGCCGTGGGGGAAGAGTCCGGGAGGCACCCAAGGGAAGGGGGCGGCATTCCTCAGCTGGCCCCCAGGTGGGAGGCCCCGGAAGTGGAGGGTGCTGCAGAAGCTCTGGGATCCTTTTCCACAGTGAGGGGGAAGGCCCAGCCTCCCAGTAGGAGGAGTGATGGACCCTGAGGCTGGAGAAGCTGCGGGGAGGTTAGATGCGCTCTGGGCTACGTCCCCCAGGCCCCTTCCCTCACTGCTCAGGGCTGCAGAAGCTCAGCCCCTCTGGCCACCTGGAGGGCGCTGGAGGCCAAAGGCCTGGAGGAGGCCTGGAGGAGGCCATGGACATTCGCCTCACCTGCAGCCCCAGGCTTGAGGGAGAGTTCCCGCTGCCCCACCACCACCTTGGATAGAAGGACCCTGATCTCCAAACAAGCACAAGGATTAAATGCAGGTCCCATCCCCAGGGAGCATCAGCTGGCCCTGAGCAGAGAGGAGCAAATGGCCAGCTGCTTGCGGCAGTTCAGGGGCAGCTTGTGAGGAGCGGAGACTGAGGCCCCAGCGGTGCGTGTGGGAGGCGGTGCTGTACCCTCCCTGGGCCATCTGCCCCTCACAGCCTGGAGATGACCAGGACTCTGAAGCCTGATGGTGCTGGGGCCTCAGCTCTCACGAAGCCATCACCAGAACAGCTGTAGGGGGCCATGTGGGCCACCTCTGTGGCACAGATGCAGCCTCTGGGCATCTATAGCATAGATGAGGTTTGGGCACAACTCACAGGCAGGAGGGACGGAGCCAGCATCTGCAAGAGCTGGCAGGAGTGCTGGGGCTGGATTTGCTCCAGTGATTAAGAAGGCGCCAGGTCAGTGTGAGGGTGAAGGGCAGGGAGTGGGCACAGCCCAGAGAGATGGAAGCCCGGCTCGACGGGACCCTCCTCGGCCAGGCCCATCTCCGAATGTCACCTTCTCCAGCAAGCCTTCCCAGATGCTCTCATCAGAGACTGTCCCCACTCTCATTCACTCTCCCCAACCCCCCGGAACAAACCAAGCCCCTCACCCCCAGTGGGGGTGTCCCCCCACCTCATGCTGACCGGCTCTGAGCAGGGCCAGAGGGTCTCCTTGGTCTCTCCCACGGCACCCAGTGAAGGTTTGTTTTGAATTTTTTATTTCTGTTTTTGCCATGCTGGGGAATAAACCCAGGGCCTTTGCCGCGGAGCTGACCCTCTGCAGCACTTTTTAAATCAACTAGGGATGAGTCAGCTCCACCTGGAAGACTTCCTGAGGAGGGGAGGGTGGCTGAGGGCGGGGACCAGGGAGAGAGGAAGGATGCTCCAGGAGCTAGGGACAGAGAGAGGTGCTCGGGGCTGGGAAGGGTCCCCAGATGGCCTGTGACTGTCAGGTTTCCCACCCTGACTCTAGGGCAGGCCTCCTTTGCTGCCAGCCTCAGGCCTCCCAAAAGGTGAGGAGAGAATAGCCCGCAGTCCCCCGCCTGGCTGTTAGGCACTGGGACCCTCTCCATAGCCCGGGTCCCACCTTTCCTGTGTCCAGTCCCAGGCGGGGAACCCCAAGTCTGGGGGAGCAGAGACAGTGACGTAGCCCAGTTCCCATCCTTTACCGGAGCCCTTGCCCCAGGGGCCTGAGGGGTCCCTCTGGCTACTGGCCCTTCCCCACACTGGCCATGAGGTGGAACGGGCCTCCTCAGGAGGCAGATGGGGCTGCCTGCCACGTTGTCCTCTGGGGCTTTATGGGGAAAGGGGAGAGGGCGTTCGCCTGGTCAGGTGAGGCTTAGCGCCTTGAACCACACCAATGGGGAGATCCTGCTTGTTTTCTCCCTACTCCAAACCTCCCAGGACACAGGTGGGGCCTGAGAGGGACAGAGAAGGCTGAGGGTCTGGGCCTCCACATGCCAGGAGAACCCGTGACCACTTCTGACTTCGTTCCCCTCCTCCCACCAAGCCTCTTTTGGGTGGGTGGCAGCTGGATTCCTGTCCCAGCCTGTCTTGCAGATAGGAGAAATGCCAAGAGAGAGGAATGGAGAGCTAGAGAGCATGGGGTCATGGAGGCAGGTGAGGGTGTCAGGGAAGGCTCCAGAAGGGAACCCTGGGCAGGGCCCTGGGAGTAGGCCAGGTACCCAGGTCACCTGGCCTAGAGAAGAGGGCAGCACAGGACTGCTCCTCTACAAGGCCTAGATCCAGCCCCTTTACTTGATGGGGGCCGCCCCAGACTCCATACCTGCAGAGGCTCTGGGTGTGTCTCAGAGCACGTGTGATGTGACCCAGTGCCCTGGGAGGTGGCTGCTGTCAGGGCTGACATGCCCTGAGTAGCACCCCCACTTTCTAGCTCCGTGGTGATTTTTTCCTGTCGGCTCTGCCTCCTGCCCAGGATGTAAGGCAGGCAGCAGCTTGCCTGACCCAGCCTGGGCCTGGGGGAGCCCCCTCTTGTGGTTGGATCTTCTGAGCTAGGAGCTGAGCGAGAAGGCTCCTACCCCATCCTGGGAGCCAGGGAGGACCCATCCCTGCCCCCAGCTCCTCCACCTCTCCTGAGAGCAGGCCCTGAGCCTTGGGATGCAGCCAGACTCCTGGGCTGGGGGAGGGATGATAGCTACTGTTCCCTGCCTCCCCACCCCCAGGCAGGGCGAGCCGAGCCAGGCTCCTGCCTCTTGCCTTCCCCTCCCTGTGTCCAGGGCCTGCTTGAGTGAGACAAGAGTAATGGACTCAGCGCAGGGCCTGACCCGAGGGCCTTGGCTGAGGGCCCAGCACTAGGAACGTTGTCCGTAAATATTTGGGGAGTGAATAATGCCCGCCCCTCCCCACACGGCCAACTCTGCTGCAGGCCCAGAAGCCCTCCTATGGGAGGAAGCCATGGCCTCCATTCCTCTGCCTCTGACCGTGAGAGCATCAAGGATCCATGGTCCAGACCGCTGGGCCCAGTTCTGGCCACAGACAGGAGCACACTGTCTTTGTCATCCAGGAGCAGTTCCATTTCAGCCATCCCCCTGCCTCTAGGCTGGCTAGCATCTCCTCCAGCCTGCAGATGCTGAGCTTTCTCTCTCGCATACAGAATCCCTTGCTGTGGAGGTTCTTTCTGAAGTCTAGCTTCTGCCACACCAGGACCCCCTTATGTGGTTCTGGAATGGAAAGGAAACCGATCTGCCCTTTGGATCTTCAACTGTGGTCCGCACCTGCTCTATTGCGCCCCCTCCTGGAGAGCTGTTCCCTGCGGCAGTCCACTGGAAGGCTCCACCATGGTTGGAGCCTTTTAAGCTCTTTGGGGGTTCCCTTACCTGCCCCAGCAAGAGTTTGCAGCAGGACACAGCCCTCAAACTAAGCTTTCCTGACCTTTCCCCTTTCCTCTAGCCTCAGATCAGGACAAGGATGTCTTTTGAAAGGAGTCTCACCATACCGAGCACCTGAGAATTTGAGGTAAGCACCGGCCACCTGCCGCACAGAGGGGCTTGGGGAGGGTGCAGAGGCCGGGCAGAGGAGCAGGAAAGCTGGCCTCTGTGTGCTTTCCCAACATTGTCCTGTGTACAATTCCGTCTCTTGGGAGCCAGGGACTGAGCCCAGGGGCACTCGACCACCGAGTCACATGCCCAACCCTGAGGGCCTCGCTAAGTTGCTGAGGCTGGCTTTAAACTCGAAGTCCTCCTGCCTCAGCCTCCTGAGCCACTGAGATTGCAGACATGTGCTGCCACGCCCAACTTCCAACCTAGTTTCATGAGACTCCCTTGCCCTACTTCCTTGTTGTATAATAGCAAGATCATGAAACCCTCCAAAGTTCAGCTTTCTCACCTAGTGAAATGGGGATAATAGCTGGGCACAGTGGCACACACAGTAGACCCCGCCCTGAAAAGGCTGGCATTTGTTTGAACCAGGAGTTTGAGACCAGCCTGGGCAACATAGTGAAATTCCCCCCCAAAAATAAGTAAATAAAATGGGAATAATAATAGGACCCCCACATAGGATTTTTTAAAAGTATCAGATGAGATATGCATACAAAGCACTAGGCACAGGATAGAGCATACAGTAAGTGCTTAGTAAATACTAACCATGATGACTAACCCTTTGCAGGGGTACTGGGGATTGAACCCAGGGGCACTCTACCCCTGAGCTACATCCCCAGCCTTTTATATTTTTTTTATTTTGAGACAGGGTCTCACTAAGATGCTAAGGCTGGCCTTGAGCTTGTGATCCTCCTGCCTCAGCCTCCCAAGTCACTGAGATTACAGAAATGTGACACTGCTCCCAGCCTGACAAGAATTTTAAGATGCCAAGTCCCCTTTCCCAAGTTCCTGCAGCCCTCTGCTCTGGATCAGTTCAGGAAGCTGTGCCTGGGCCTGGACCAGACCCTGTGCTCCAGCTCACCTGGGCCTGGTGGGGTCAACTGCTCCCACCCACTGTTGTCCCCATTCTTGGGGTTCTCCTGGGCCTCAGATCCAGTGCCTCCCTCCCGTGCCCACCAGCCTTGCCAAGCGGGGGTGCCCATCCCACTTCCAGGAAGAGGGACATAAACATGGACCAGGGCCTGACATCCTGTCGGGAAGCCACTGGCAGTCAGGGACTGCAGTCAGTGTGGGGGTGGGGGTCTAGGGAATTCTGGAGCTTGAGTCGGGGGGCGCAGGGTGGGGAGAAGCTCCCTTCCTGGGCTGGGGGAGAGCAATCCTCTGGGTCCCTGAGGGGCAGGGCAGGCCCCCCAGGGCTGCGTGCGGCTCCACACCCCTGCCTGCACTCCTGGTAGGTACCATGTGGCCTCCCTCTGTGGTTGAATTTGTGTTTCTCTGGTGGTTAATGAGGCCGAGCATCTCTCATTATGCTTACTGGCACTTTGCACAACTCCTCTGGAGAAATGTCTATTCAGATTCTTTTTAACCACCTCACTGGCACCAAACCATGAGGCTGTCCCCTCGGCTTCCAGTCCCCAACAGCCTGGCCTAGGTGCAGATCTAGCTAGGCCTCCATCCCTCCCCATTCAACCTTCAATGACTCCCCATTGCTTGCAGCCAAACTTGCAAAATTCTGTTTTGTGAAAATATTTTCTGAGAGTTTCCTTTGAAGATGATTCCACTGTTAAACTGTGATCAAAGTTTGGGGAAATTCTGCATATTCTAACCCACTTCAGGAGTTTACAATGTGCAAGGCAATTCGTGTGTACAAGGCTCAGAGAAGACCCCAAACCATCCGTCCCCCTTTTATTGGCACTGGGGATCTAACCCAGGGGCGCTTTCCCACCGAGCCACATTCCCCAGCCCTTTTTATTTTTTATTTTGACACTTAGTTGCTAAGGACTCACTAAGTGCCTGAGGCTGGCCTTGAACTTGCGATCCTCCTGTCTCAGCCTCCCAAGTCACTGAGATTACAGGTGTGTGCCACCCGTGCCCAGCAACAATTCCCTCTTTAACCCAGCACTTCCCAAATTAATGTAATGACAAATTCACATGCACACCGTTGTATTTTCTTTTTATAGTTTTATTGAGATATAATTCACATGTCATACGACTCATTTAAAATGTAACTCTCCATTTAACCATTGGAAGACCTGCCAGAATATTTTTTGAAGCGATGACACCATTTTTACCCTCCCAGCATCGGAGCTGGAGGCCCAGGCTTTCCCGCACATTCAATCGCACTGGCTTCCTGACTTCTTGGTTCTCAGTGCTCAGGAGTGTGAGATGGTAGCTCGGTGTAGTTGTGACTAGTGTTTCCCTGATGGCTAATGAGTTGAGTGTCTTCCCACGGTGCTCCTGGGCCATTTCTCGATCTCCTTTGGAGGAACGTCTATTCAGATCCTTTGCTCATTTTTGAAGTTAGAATTCTTTATATAGTCTCAATGCAAATCCCTTTTCAGATATGTGCATATTTTATTCCATTCTTGGGGTTGTCTTTTAACTTTTTTTTTTTTTTAAGTACTGGGAATTGAACCCATGGGCCTTAACCACTGAGCACATCTCCAGCCCCTTTTTATAATTTATTTAGACACAGGATCTTGCTGAATGCTTAGGACCTCGCTAAATTGCTGAAGATGACCTTGAACTCATGATCCTCCTGTCTCAGCCTCCCAAGCAGCTGGGATTACAGGTATGCGCCTCGGGCAACCAGCTCTTTTTACTTTCTTGATGGTAACCTTCGATGCACATGTGTTTAAAATTTCAATGGTGTTCAGTTCATCTACTTTTCTTGTTGTTGTTGATTGTCCTTTGGTGTTATAGCTAAGAATTTAATACCAAATCCAAGATCACCAAGATTTACTCCTATGTTCTCTTCTAAGAGTTGTATAGGGTTACCTCTTCTATTTATTTCTTTGATTCATTTTGAGTTAATTTTGGGGTATGGTAAGGGTTCAGCTCCATTCTTATGCATGTGGCTATTCAGTCCTCTCCTCTCTCCTTTGGTGTTTACAAAACTCAAGGGACTCTGCCCCAGGAAACACCAGCTGGGAAATGACAACCTACAAGCTCAGGGGCCATCTGACCCACAAGTCTCTGCTGTTTATAAAGCCCTGCTTTCCTGTCCACTCTGCTTACCACCTCAACTCTGTTCACCACCTCGTCTGTATGGAAGTATATTTACTGAGCTCTGCCATGTATTTTGCTGAAATAACTAATTAGCCCGTGTAAAAGAATTAATAGAAATGCATTGTCAGAGCTGGAAGGTGCCATTCCAGGACAGTTCGTTGATTTGATGGAGGGAAGACCTCAGAGGCGCCTAGGCCACATCAGGACCCAGGTCTCTTCACCTCCTGCCGGGTCATTTCCCCATCCTGCTGGCTGTGCAGGGCCCTGGTCTGAGCTCTTCTTAGGCAAACAGGACAAGACCCCAGGGACCCTGCCCTGTCTCTCTCCTCCTAGGACACGGGGAGAGGGTGGACCTGCAGGTGTTCCTCTCTGACTTCACGACCCTCAAGGCCCTGCCCCCATTCAGGACCATCCCCCGGTTCTAGTCCAGCTTTCTCGGTCTCCTTGGAGGGAGCACCGGGAATAGAAGGTGGCAGGCAGCCAGGGGCACAGGGCGGGCCGGGAGGAAGGGCCCCTGGTCCGGGTCATTTCCTGGCACCCTTGTTTGCCGCGTGCCCCTGACTTCTGGTGGCTGTTTCCGCCCGGCCCCGCCCACAGCCTCCCAGGCGGAGTGGGCAGCTGGCCTGGGCCTGGAGTCCTTTCCTGGTCAGGCGGAGTAAGATGAGAATCCGGCTCGCCGCGCCACGCGTGCCTTAGGCACCCCATTAACCCGGTGGGGCCTTGGGTCTCCTTAATGAAGGATAACATGGCTGACCTCTAAGGGTTTGTCATGAGGAAATATACATAAAAAACCTAGCACAAGGTTTTCCAGGAGGCCTACTTTCCCTTGCGTTGTTGGGGTCTCCATCCGAACCCTTGGAGAGCTTTCTGGGCTCTTCTGTGACGCGGACACCTCTCCCCCTCAGCTAGAGCTGATGTTCCCACTAACTGCCCAGAGCCCCCCACCCCCCATCACCTCACTAGCTCTTGAGTGTCTTTTTCCTTGACATAAAACACTCACGTCCCACAGCAATGGCACCTGAAGGGGACATTGTGAGTGTTTCCACGGTTGAGAGGAGGCAGTTCTTGACCTTCACTCCAGCAGAGAAGTGCGGTAGGGCTACTGGCAGGATGGAGGGAATGAGGGTATGAACTTGCTTTCCTGAAGGTCAAGGATCTGGAGGACCAGGACACTGCTGCTCCCCTCCACCACCATTGCCACCATCATGCCAGTAAAAGATAACCTTTATTGAGTTATTACTATGTGCCAGACACCTTGCACGGTTCTGTGTACTCTCTACAGTGATTCTATGGTGAGGGTACAATTAACTCCGTGTTCCACGGAGGGGAGGGGAGGGGAAGTCAAGTGCCAAGAGCTTAAGCAACTTGAGACAAGCTAATAGGTGACCAAATGTGACACATACTCTATCAGGGTGAGAGTGGAATGAAAAGCATGCTGTGAGCCCCAGGGAAGGTGGTGAGGGAAGAGGAACTGCCAACAGGCAAAAGGAAGCCAGAGCCTGTGGGCAGAGGGAGCAGGTGAGCCAGGGAAGCAGGGAGCCGGCGTCTGGGGCAGGGAGTCCACCTTGCAGCTGGGGCTGGTGGGGAGCACGGAGAGAGAGGAGGACCTGGCTGCAGGTAGACCGGCGGCTGGCTGAGGACCTTGGGCTGCGGCTGAAGAGCTGGGCTTAGCGATGGTCTGTACGGCATCTGGGTTGGGTTTTGAATGGGGTCTGATCTGAGGGACTTGAGGATCCCTTGGAACCAGGTGACGATTGTCTTTAAGGAAAGGAAGGGAAGGCGCTGGGCACTGGGCCGGTGCCAGGTGCTTCCCATGCCTGACCTCACTCCGTCCTCTCTGCAGTCCTGAGAGCCAGGCAGGTTGTCAGCTCTTTGCCAATAAAGGAACTGAGTGAGGCTCAGAGGTGAGAGTCCCTTGGGGTGAGGGGACCCTGCCTGTTTGCACACGGGTAGCAAGGGTGGGTGTGCGTCACTATGAGCCAGAGAGGACCGGGCTGTCATGGAATGAAGTGGGGACCCTTGGGGCTGCAGCCAGAGCCACCAAGAAAGCTGGAACCATAAGAGGGCTAGAAGGAAGGAAGGGCCGCCCTGGGGGCAGGGAGTGGAGCCCAGGTGCAAGGTGGCCAGAGGCCCCGTAGGAAGTGGGACCCCGAGGGCTGTCTTGGGTGAGCTTCCTGTGGCCCAGCCAAATACCTGGAGCCAGGCCGCATGCCCAGTCAGCACCGACAGGAAAAGGCTCTAGGAGTTTCTCTCTGCTGGTGGGTTTGGGGTGGGCTGCCGTAAGGTCCCTTGTGGCCTCTGGTCTCCTGGTCTGCATTCCTGTCCTGGAACCTGGAAAGATTGCTGGCCAGTCCTGCATCTCTATCCCGGAGGCCTAGGAGCCCCGCTGACTCACTAGCCAACCTCACTGCCGCTCCTCACCCTGTGTCCCCATCATCCCACCAGCTCCCGCCCTGGCTCCTCTTCCTCCAAATGTATTTCAAGCCCATCCACATCTCTACCTCCCCTCCCCTTGCCTGCAGGAGGACCTTCTCATCTCTGGGCCTCCAGATGGTCTTTACTAGAGGAAGCTCTGAACTCCACCACGGCTGTCAGCTTCTTCCCTTGGGCGACGCCGCCAGCTTCCTTCAGGTCCAGCCCAGCAGGCTGAAGCCCAGTTCCTGGACCCTGCACCATGTCCCCCTGAGCACGGCCCGACTTAGAGGCAACTCTGCTTGTAACTTCTGCGCCACTCCCCTGCCCCTGGACTTCACCCCCGTCCTTCTCCATCGCATCTGCCTCCGCACCCCCATGCGCCCTTCTTCTGTGGAGGTGGACTGTGTCCCACTGCTTCTGAGCCACACGTAAGGGTGGCTGCTCAGAGCCATTCTGCCATTTGGAGGATCAGCCTTGATGTCCTTTCAGCCGTGTATAACCGCTGCACTCAGGGTGTCCCTGAGGTCCAGGACAGGGTGGGGAAGGGGACTCCCAGAAGGAAAGGGCCAAAGCCCTGGGGAATTGTTTTACAGGACATTGAAACCTCCTTTGCCGTTGTCTTCATGCTGCTAACAGTTACCAGAGAGGGTGTACGTGTGCTGTCTGGAACCCTGCCCAGCCTCCTCCCCAACAGGCTTCTCTGAGTCTTCCTGGGTTTTAGCCCTTCTCCTATTCTACCTCCCTGCCCTCCCCCACCTTCACAGCTGCCTGACTCATCAGTACTCCAGGGCCTAATCTTTGGCGATGCTGTCACATCCTGCCTCCCGCCCCTCGTGGAGCCGAGGGCTACCCTGCCAGGTAGGGCCCCCTGCATTTTAAAAATTTACTTATTTATTGTGATATTGGAGATAAAACCCAGGGCCTTGTGCATGCTAGGCAGGTGTCCTACCACTGGTCTACATCCCCCATCCAACCCCTGCTGCCCTTTTTTTGAGATGGGGTCTTGCTAAGTTGCCCAGGCTGGCCTCAAGTTTGCCATCCTCCTGCCTCAGCCTCCCAAGTGGCCTGGGTTTCCAGGTGTGGACCACCTTGCTGGCCACTCCCTGGATTTAATTTTATTTATTTATTTATTTATTTATTTATTTATTTATTTATTTATTTATTTATTTATTTATTTTTGTGGTGCTGGGGATCGAACCCAGGGCCTTGTGCATGCAAGGCAAGCACTCTACCAACTGAGCTATCTCCCCAGCCCCTCCCTGGATTTTAATAGGAACCTTCACGAGGCCAGGCCTTTGCCCACCCCAGCATCCCCGGGTGGCCTTGTGATGAGGATTCCTATAATCCTGGAAGGAAAAGAGAGAGCCATCATTAGGAGAAGCCAAATCAGACTCCATGGAGTGCCAGGCCTTGCACACCAGTTTGGGCTCCTGAGGCCAGGGCTGGTGCCTCCACCCTCAGTCTGCCCCACCAGGGCGAGCTCCTTAGCTCTGCTTAAACTTGCAAGCAGGTTTTACGCCAGCAGCAGTTGGCTCCACTGCCCTTCTGGGGTCACAGGCTGGGATCAGGGACAAGGGCCTGGAGGAGGCTTCTACCTGTATTACTCAGGGCCTCTGTCCACAGCAGGCAGGGAGGAGGAAGTGAGTCAGTGGGCACAGCGATTCATGCCTCAGAATTCTGACTTTCCTTTTCAACCCACTGAGCCAAGACATTCGTCCCAACAGGATCCCGGCTGGGGGAGGGGCCAGGAACCAGGGGATATTAAAGAGACAGAGCTGGCCTCTTGCTCACCTCCACTGGGTTCCTTATTTTCGGGCCATAATGACTGTGTGTCTGAATTCAGCTGGACATATAGGGGTTGAAGACCTGCTGAAGGTCAGAGTCTGTCCTGGGGTGGATGCAGGTGTCAGTCATCACACTGAGTGTGACAGTTACTACCTAGCGAGCAAGGGATGGACTTCTGGGCCCCAGTTCTGGTGCCTCAACAAACCTGTGAGTTTGGTGTCTTCAAGTTCAATTTATAGAGGAGGCTAAGGGAAGTGAAGGGACTTGTTGAAGGCCACCGTCACCCCAGTCTGTGATCCTACTACAAACCCACACGGGCTGTCAGTGCAAGACCTGGAAGATTCAAGTGACGTGTGTGTGTGTGTGTGTGTGTGTGTGTGTGTGTGTGTGTACATGCTTGTGTGCGTGGGTGTGAGGAAGAGTGGAAACTCATGAGAGATTTCCAATTAAAATTGAACATTTTCCAAGAGGACAAGTGAGTCAAGGACATTTCAAGCAGAGTAACCCACATGTGCAGAGGTCGGTGGCAGGGACGGGCCCAGGGTGGTGTGTTCATGGAATCCCGTCCGGGGTGGACAAGGCACTGAGACCCAGGCTGGCATGGGAGGAGCAGGTTGTGGGGCGAGGGAGACCTGAGGGAATTTTCTGGACACGTGGAGTCTGGGTACCTGGGCAGCCAGCGGGAGGTGGCTGGTGAGGGTCCGAGGTCAAGGCTGGAGCCCAGAGGAGCTGGGTGGGTGTCATCAGCACGTAAGAGAATGGTAACAGGCAGGAGTCACTGAAAGGAGACCACAAGCAGAACTAGTGGACTGAGGGGTCCTATGAGGGAACAGTGCTGGGAGGAGGACCAGGGGACAGCGGGGAGGAATTTCACTAAAACACAGAACTGTGCCACCCTAGAGAGGTTGGAACAAAAGACCAAGAACAACCAGAGTTTGCCCATCAGAGGAGACAGATGCCCAGTTTCTGTGAGCTGTCAGGGATACAGCCAGGTTGGGGAAGTGGAAAGGGCCCTGATAACCCAAGGTCAGCATCTCTGCTCCAGGAGAGGTCATACAGGTGATGCAGAGTGGCTGTGTCTTCTGAGCTGTGGCTTCCTAGAAGAATAGCAGGTGGCTGATATGATTGGGGGTAGGTGGACAGTGGGATGCCTGGTGGTGGGAACAGCAGAAGACCAGAAGGCTGGGGCAAGAGGTTGCGCGATTCCATTGGGAACTGCAAGGGGCACCTGTGTGTGGCATGGGAAACAGGAAGAGGAAGTAGTGGGTGAATGACAGATGAAAAGGTGAACTTGGTCATCTCAAGGAGGGCACAGTGTCCTGAGGGAAGGGAGGAGCCATTGGTGGTGTCCAGGAGGAAAGTGACGAGGACAGACCTATGGGAACTGGCTCCAGCTGCTGTGCAGATGTAGGGAGAGCAGGAGGCAGGGTGGGGCAACCGGAAGCACTGCAGTGATCCCGAGAGAAGGGACAGGAAATGGTGGCAAGATACCAAGAAGGCAAATTACGTGATTGTCCAAGTTGGGTGGAGAGACGGGGAAGTCCAGGCTTCCAATTGAAATGCGCCCCCGGGAGCAGAGCAGGTTGGAGGACACATGTGGGTCACTTTGGGGTGCCCTGAGTCATAGCACCTGAGGAAATTCCCATCAGGAACTTGGGTTTAGTGACTACACCCCCAGGGGTGGACACTGATTTGAGGGTTGTTACCGCAGGATAACTTTTATCAAAATATCAGAAAGACATGATGGAGAAAGGATTTCCTGCTTTTTTAAGTCTTTCTTTCTACCTGGGCAAATAGCTACCTTCCATCCACTGTACGGCAAATACATGTCCATGTCCATCACATCCACATCTCAAAGAAGGCAACAAAACTCAGCTATTGATAAGCAAGCTATGGTGACACTGGTCTCCAGCGGGGCGGTTCTTGGGGTGCCCTGACCAGGACTTTGTACCATGTGCAAGCTGGATGCCACTGTCACTTATTCACCTAGCCCTTCTCTAGGGTCTTACTGACCTCCTACCCAGTGAACAAATCAGAGCCACTGGTAGAAGGGTAAATATCGACAGGTGCACTTCTTACACCTTGTCCCTGAGGAGCCCACTGTGGGGGAAAGGACCTGACCTTGGAGTCAGGTAGCCCTGGGGGTAGTACCAACCACATCAGGGGAAGTGCTCCTACCATCTGTGTACCTTGGGCATCTCAGTACTTTCAACTCTAAACTGGGAGACATCTACCTCAGAGGGTTCTTAGAAGGTGACATACCTAAAGGGCTGGGCCACAGTAGGTGCTCAATAAATATTAGCTCCCTTCCCACATTCAGATATACATAAAATATCCAGAGACACGTAGCCACGTAGGTGAACAACTGTGAACACCTAGGAGCCATGTGAACAGACCCGTGTCCGATCAACATTCACGTAGGACCTCTCAGCCTGGGTGGAAAGGAGGGAGGGGTGGGAGATGAAGCCCCACCTGACCACTTTTACCCTGAGTACAGAACACAGCCAGTAAGAAGGCTTCTTTCTTCCAGAGGGCTAGGCCCCACAACAGGGACTTGGAAGAGAACCTCACTCATTTTTGATACCCCTGGGGCAGGGGTGTAAGAGGGGGACTCAGTTCTGCACTGGTACATCTCTACTGGTCATCAGTGAAGGACGGAGGCTGAGGGATTCTGAGTCAGAGACTGGTCTGGATTAGGCCCACATCTGGGTCACTGAGGGAGGAAATCTGATAAACCCATTTATGCTTGGCCACTCCCCCGCCTCCCTCCCCAGTAATTTGCATTTTCAGTTCAAGTCAGAGATAGAGACCTGAGTCTTAGTTGGATAGCAGAGATTCAGTCCACTTAGTTAAACAAACACAAGAAGCCTCAGGACACACTGGACACTGATTGCGGAATGATGAGGGATATTTTTCTTTTTTCTTTTTCTAGCCCTTTCGTTTCAGTTGGGAAACAGAGGCCCAGAGCAGGAAGGGAACTTGCCCAAAGTAAGGCGGCAGGAGAGAGCCTGCGCTCAACCCAGTGACTCTCTCCAGCGGCGGCCTGGGCCTCGGGCTCACAGACTGGGGCAAACACAGCAAGCACTCAATGAACAGGAGCCACCCTTAAAGAATATTGATGTCGTCACTGTTCTGGCTGGGAACCTTCATCCCCAACCAGGCCCCACACTCTTGCTTTAGTTCTAAGCATCGCCACAGCTGGTTGACTCTCTTCCTCTTGTCAAAACACTCCTTCTCCATGCCTGACCCTCCAGCAGAACCTAAAGCTTGGCTTGCACATTGCTGTGGTCACCTACTGGACAGATGGACCCCATCCATGGTTTCATTTGGATGTCAAGATGAAAGGACGCCATGCACACACTGAGAGGGTTTGAAAAAGTTTATTATTTACATACTTGTGGTCTCAGTAGAGCAGGGCCAGCCTCTCAAGCGGGTCCCACATGGCTTGAGTCAGGAGAGGAGGTCAGCCCTAGTTTTCATTGTGGTCACGGCGAGTGTTGAGGCAGGAAGGGGCTTGCGAGTCTCCTCCCTTGCCAGAGGAGGCTGCAGCAGGTTTTCTTACCAGCTCATCAGGTGTGGGACACTAGGAGAAGTGGGAAGGCTGAGGCTTAAAAGCCACCAGCAACTATCATTGTGCCTGTGTTTCTCAGTTCACGTTACTAGGTGGGTCCCTTCTATCTAGGGTAAAGTTGACAGATAGAGATGACATGGTCAAGTCAACTGGGGGATGAAATGAGGCCATGGAGGGTAAAGGATTTCCACCCTGTGGCATGAACTTGGGATTCCTTTTCCTCTCTCTCTCCAGCCCAGACGCTTCCAGTCTCTGCATCTCCCCCTCACACCAAGTCCATCTCCCCCAGATCTGTCTGACACTCCCCCACATTCCTTAACCAGGCCCTCTCCCTAGCAGTTGCCCCAGCTCTGCTCCCACATTCCCTTCGGACACTCCCCAGAAGTGGAAAAGCCATCCCTCATCCCTTTCCTGCTCCCAGTCCCCAGATCGGACATGCTGCTCATTCCTGTTTGGGATGGCCAACGAGATAAGGCCTGGTCCGGAGCCATCTGTCATCACAGGACTCCAAGCTGTTTTGGGCAGGACCCCTGCCCACACTGAATGTTCACCTGAACCCCTGCCCTCCTGACCCTGGCCATCTCCCCTTCTTTAGGAACAAGGTGGAGGGGCTCAGAGGCCAGTAGAAGAGCAAAGGTAATGCTCAGCTTTCGTCAGCTTCTTGTTCCTTGACCCTGGATGTCTCAAGACTGACAACCAGAGACGAGACGCTGGGTCACTGCTTAGGAACAAATGCTATCCTAAGGGCAGACAGGGACAAGTGTCCTCTCCCCAAACACCACAGAGAAGACTGTTATCGCAGCTGCTTTTGTTTAGGCATGTCTGCCTGACTGAACAACATCTGCCTGGAGTTGGTCTCTTAAAGATACAGCTGTGTTCAGTGGCTGCCTCTCATAAATCTCATGAGGCTGTACATCCAGGTCCTGAGGTTTATTTAGTTCCCTCCTAAGGCAAATGATGAAGATAATCTTGATCTCAGGAGGAAGAAATGATTTGTAAACTGTAAAGTCAGGCAGGGGCCTCTTCCCAGGCTCTGATTCTAATCTAGTATTACTCATTTTTTATTCTGTTCCTTAAAGAGTGCCAAATTATACAAGCTTCAGGTCCCACCAAACCTGGATCTGTCCTTAGGATTGTACAACTGTTAATTATTAGCATAAGTGGCTCAGAAGGACTTCAGATCAGATATAACACTGGAATCAGATACAACAGAAAAATCCTAGCTGTGTGGCCTTCATCAGATTGTTTAACCTCCCCGAGTCTCCATTTTCCTGTCTTAAAACATAGTTAACATCTCAGTGATGTGAGGATTTAATGATATTAATTAAGAACCTAGTATAGTTCTCAATGCATATGTGCTTAATACATGGTATTGTTCTTCTTACTGTAAGAGAATACAGGGGGGAAAAAGCTAGGAAAAATGAGTCTCTGTGCTACAATAAGGGAAACCTGAGTTAGACTCAAAGTACATTGTGACCTTCTGAAATTCCCTTTCAGTTTGATTCTTCTGTTTATTATGAGATCTTTGGCCCGGTCCTCCTACCTCCATCTGGCACCACCTACTACACACCTGTGGGGGTTGGTGTCCCCGCCCAGTCTCCAAACATTCAGTTCGAGCTTGGGTGAGAGGAGGGAAGGACCATGGGGATTCTGTTGGGTTTGGCCCTGAAGACAGGAGTGGCTGAGAAATGGGTTCACTCTGGACCTCTAACTCCCTGGCCACGCAGTGCGCTCTAAGGAGGAACTCGTTTCCCTATCGACAGTCTTATACCAGAAGGCTTAGCCCGGGAGAAAATGCTGTCATTTTACTAATCACAATTAGCGATGCTTGGTTATTACCACTGCAGAATATCTGTCTGACTTTGCTGACGAACCATCCTCAGCTTGGATCGCTTGGATCATGATGGGTGGGAGTGGGTGAGCAGGAGAAATAAATCCCAAAGGACATCGAAGGTGCTGGGTGCGAGGAAGAACGCCCAGAGACCGTCAGTCATCTCCTAGGGACTCAAGGCGCTGCGGAGGCGAGTTCAGCATTCCAACCAGCTGCGCGCAGACGTCGATTCCCAGATATGCCAACGCCTCATCTGTCCAGCCCGGACAGCCGAGGTGGCCGCGCCTGGAACGGCCTTTCCAGCAGCAGAAACAGCTTCGGCAAAGCGGCCAGACAAATCCCACCCCTGGCCCCGCCCGTTCAGTCCTCAATGCTCTGGAGGCGACGCTTCCCGGGAGAAGTGAGGGGCGGGGAGGGGAAATTCAAGCCTTCAGGGGCTCCCGACAGGTGTCTGGGGTAGAGGGCGGAGCCCGGGTAGGAAGGATGAGGAGGGAGGGGCGGTGCTGCCCCTTTAAGAGGCGGTGGCGGGGCCGGGACCTTTTCTCTTTCCCCGGAAGGAAAGCGCAGCCCGGACTGGGCGCGCAAGGTGGGGAGGTGCGGGGCTGGGCGTGAGGAGGCGGGGCGCGCGCCGCGGGGGACCCCTCCCTCGCGTCCTCCTTGTGGTCCACCGGTCTGCTTTCCCAGATCCGCCGCCTGGCCGGGATTGAAGGCGATAGCTCGGCCAAGGGGGCGCGGCCGGGACAAGCTCCGGGACCGGGTGCTCTGGGTGAGGGGACGTTGACCCGGCTGCGGGACAGGCGTGAGAATAGATCCCCGGACCTTGAAAGGCGATCCGAGGGCGCAGACCCTGGGCAGATGAGAAGCTGGGCCGGCTAAGGGCAAGACACTGATCCGCTCCGGGCGCAACGGTGCGGCGGGCTCGAGTGTCCTCTGGCGGCGCCCGGAGCAGGTGAACAGGTCTCCACTCCAGGCACCGCGCCCTCCAGCGCTCTGGTCCCCGCCCCGGCTCGCGCTTTCAGTCATGGGCCCCGGCCCCAGCCGCGCGCCCCGCGCCCCGCGCCGGATGCTCTGCGCGCTCGCTTTGATGGTGGCGGCCGGCGGCCGCGTCGCCTCCGCCTTCAACCTGGACACCCGATTCCTGGTGGTGAAGGAGGCCCAGAACCCGGGGAGCCTATTCGGCTACTCGGTCGCCCTCCACCGGCAGACAGAGCGGCAGCAGCGATACCTGTAAGTCTGGCGGGGGTGGGGTAGGAGAGGGTATGTGCGGGGGTGCGGATCCGGAGCTGGCTTCCAGACCCGCTGCTGCTGACCACTGTGAGCCAGGATCAAGGGGGCGGGTACCCCGGCAGCCCTCAGACTGCCGGGCTTGGCGGAAAGTGAAGGATTGAGGAGCAGAAATCATTGGCAAGTGCTGACTGTGCCAGAACCTGTCTAGACGCCACCTCTCCACCCTTTGGTCCTCTCCCGCGAGCGGAAATGGGGTCTCTGTTCCTTAAGCCCCTTGTAAACCGGGTACGTAGCATTAGTCTTTTCGGGACTGGAAGCCGGGGAAAACTATAAGACAAACACCTAGCGGACCCTTCTTCCCCTCTATCTGGAAAGAACCTGCGAGCAAATGCATTTAAGCCCAACTTACAACTCGCATTTAGTCTGTGGCCACACCAACCACGCCCTCTGCGGAGCTAGTCTGGACTGCCTTCTTAAGTGTTGGGCGTTGCAGTGAGGGGATCTGGGAGTCTGGGCGTAGCGAGCCGTCCAGAGGCTCCCTCTGACCTGTAGAGGAAGGGGCAGTAGAAGACAGAGGAGGTGCTGTCCCACCTCAGGCATGGTCTCTGGCACCCACCCTTAAGCGGTAGGGCTCTCGCACCAGACCTCTTCCCTGCATTCCACAGATTCATGTTGAATCAGCAGCCCTGAGTGTTTGTTTTGGTTTGAAGAGGGAAATGGTGTTTTTCTTTTTCTTCTACTCTCCTCAAAATCTGAAGAGCTAGGGCAGTGGAGGGAGGGGAGATTTCATCCAGCTGCCTGCCTTTTCCCATCCTGCACACTCCTGCCCAGATGGACATGCCGGGTTTCACAGGCTTCTCCATGGGCTCAGTGTGCTGAGGTTGGCAACTGGGGAAAGAGGGTGTCTGGAGGAGGTGATGTTGCCCAGGGAAGGGCAGTGGTTGGAACAAAGCAGGGGGCCCCTTCCACCTAGGTGACCTGCTAGGCATCTGTCCCCATCTGGTCTCTGACTTGGCTAAACTAGAAGACATGGTCAGGCTAAAAATGAGTTGAAAACTCTCCAGCTGTAACTGGGGCCTGAAGAAACTTGAAGAAGTTTGGAGTGTTCAAAGTCCAAACTCTGCTTCAGCTATGGCCTCTGCCCTGCTGGCCCAGCCCCTGTCCAGCCTACTTACCTGGACTTAGCCTCTCCTCCATCTGGCTTTCTTCTACAGAGGGTAGGGCCACCACACCCTTCCCACCTGGGGCCCAGCAGCTTCAGTCTGGCTTTGGTCAATCCTCCATCTTTTGAAAACCCTGAGTGACCGCCAGTGAAAGTTTCTGTAGAAATGATTTTTCTGCCCTAACCCAGAAAATGATTTTCAGGCGTTTTGATGCTAAATCTGTGTGACTTAAAGTAACACAGTGAAAGAGAAGATTGGACTGGGAAGAAAGAATAAAAAATGATTCGGCAGCCCCTCCCCCTCTACTATGTGACCTTGAGCAAGTATTTCCCTTCCAATGGCCAATTTTTCCTTCAAAAGGGGTTGGACCTGGATCTATATGTTCCTTCCCACCTCTTTGGCCTATAAGAGGCTGCTTGGCATTGTGGAGGGAAAAGAGACTCAGAAGTTCTATTGCCAGAGTCTTGTCTTGGATCTGTCACTAATGCCTGAGACTTAGTTTCCTCACCATTCAGGGAAAGGGGAATGACATGCCTTTTTCACAGGGTTTTAGTGTGACTTTATGAGATAGTGTGTGTAAAATGCTCTGTGTGTGCCCAATTCTCCAAGGAGCCCCCCAAGTCTCTCAGACTAAAGTCAGGATGTAGGTGCACCCCCTTTGCCCATGGGCTCCACCCAAGATGGCCCAGCAAAGGGGTTCTGCTTTTTCTCCTAGGCTGCTGGAAGGGTTTCAAAGTTGTTGAAACTTTGAGTGGCAGGTGGTTCTAGATATTTCTGAGTCTCCCAACTGGGTATCCTCAGTCTCACTCAGAGGTAGTTCTGTATCTTGGTTCATCTCATCTTATAGAATGCAGCCCCCTGACCCTTTGGAGGAGTCAGCTGGCCCAGCTGGGCTTAGCTGCAGCCAGCTGTGTAGACAGATGTGAACAGCTGTCTGAGCACACAGCTCAAGGGAGCTAGTAAGTCAAGCTGCAAGATCCTATTCTGTTAGCCTCAAAGTTCTTTTGGAAGAACCAAAGTGTTAATGGTTCTGAACCGGCCTTTCGTTTGGGGTTCACAAAAAGTCTCCAGGAGATGCAGGGACCCCTAAAAGTATATGCAAATCATGTGTATTTGCACATCATCCTCGGGACAGGAGGAGCGAAGAGCACTGCTTTTTTGTTCTTGAAGAAAGCTTTGCTCCAGAAATGGCTAAAAGCCCAAGGTGGACACTCCTTGCTATTTCGTCACCTTCATCTCTGCGCTGGGGTTCCCCACCCACAACCCAGGCCCCAAGCTCCCAGTCTCTGTGAGGAAGGAATGAGCACTTTGGGCTTCTTAGCAAGATGCATGGGGAACCCTTGGAGGGAGAAGTACTGTTCCTCTGGGAGGTGGTTACTGACCCCTCCGGCTCCTGCTCTGGTGTCACTTCGTGGAAATTTGGGTGTCCTGGTCTGGCCTGACCTCATAAACTGTAGGGGATCCCTCTGGGTCCCCTCTCCCTTCCTCCTTTGCTTGGAAATAAGGATGTCTGGGAGGCCTCAGGTGGGAGTGGCTGCAGCTCCTGGAAATGAGGTCACGCTTGGGGAAGGGGGAGCTGGGCGGCCTGCTATGCTCTCCTAACACACATTCCCTGGGCAGGCGGCCTGTGGCCTCACCTGCTGGTGCCAGCGGAAACAGTGTGGCAGCTGCAGGCAGAAAGGCTTTTCCTCTGGCTCTCTCCAATGACCAGTCTAGGCCAAGGGGCTTCAAAGTGGGCAGGAGGTAGGGGAAGGCTGATCTTACAGAAAAAGAAGCAGCAAAAGGGACTTGAGCTAAACAAAGGAGGAAGAAGATGTCTATTGCAGCAAGAGGGATTGAGGTTAGACAACTTGAAAAATGTCCTTCGGGGTCAAATATGGAAAAAGCCTGAAGAAATGGAAAAATAGTTTTTTTTCATGCTTCTTCCTTCTACCTGAGGCTCCCCCATGGCCTCCTTCTCCCATCCTCATTTTCTCTTCCCTCCAGCTTGTTGCTCTGGTTCTTGGGCTGAGTCACCAGCGGAGAGGGGGCTGGCTGTGTGGGCAGCCAAAGGAGGATGGTGAGGGCTGCAGTTTCAACCGCCATAGGAGCAGCCTCTGGGGAGGTGGCTAATTTGGGCATCAGGGCTGGCACAGAGCTGGCATCCGAGCCTCTAGAACTGCCCCCCCTTCACTCCAGGGCTTGAGGCCAGAGCATATCCCTTCCCCCTCCTGCTTCCTGGCTGGCATGAGAAGGAACCCAGGGACTAAGGACCCTAGGCATGAGGCATGGGGGCTGGGGGCCTGAGGGCTCGAGCCCCCGGCCTCCTCTGAAATGGGATCCACCCACACTTCCCAAGATGAAGGAGTCTGGAAGGTTGAGTCATATGGACTGTTTCTTTGAGCATCACCCTACCCCAGTGCCCCCAGGGGCCTCTTTTTTGGAGTGAGCCAACTTGGTGCTCTGAACTCTCCTGGGCCCCATTCCCCAGCTTTCTCCAGTGCTGCCACTTTGTGCTGCTCCATTAGCTTCGCGCTGCCCTGGAGTAGCGCTGGGGCAGGGTGAGGAAGACCTCTCTGGGCACTCAGAGCTCAGGGGGCTCCCCAGAGGCCAGGAGGTGCCTTCTGACTGGAACAGAAGAAAGGGTGAGGAGGCTGCTGTTTGAGAGCCCTTGAGCAATAATTGCATTAACCCCCCCCCCCCCACTCCCAGCCCAGCTTGACTCTGGGAGAGAGGAGGTCCATCTCCTGTTTGCCTAGAGCTCCATCCGGACCACCTTTCCTTCAGCCTCTGCCTTCTGACTGGTTGGGAGATGGGTTAAATAGTGATCTGAGAGGGGTCAGTTTTGGCCCTGTCTGATCTGGACCAGCCCCAACAGCAGGTAGCTAGCAGAAGTGTTCATTTGCATAACAATTTGTATCTCATTTGCATATTACTAAGGTCCCTCTACCCTCTGGATTCTCCAGCCCTCACCACAAGCACCTGGCTGTGACTGGGGAAGCAGGAACCTGGCCCTCTGCAGACCTGCCTTCCCCTATCCCATGCACGCAGGCCTCTGGCTGCAGACCCATTGGATCCTGGGCTGGGAGCCAGAGGGCCTAAAAGGGCCTCAGAGCGGGCCAAGTAGAAGCTAAAAATACTCTAGGGGGTGGGGGGGATCCTGTGGAATCTTGTGGGGGGGACCTAGGATGTGGGGTTGGGATTAGGGCATTGGTCCTTCCCCCTTCCATCTGTGGGCACAAGACTGGCTCTGGGCAAGGGGTGGGAGGATATAGGTGGTATGGGGATTTGTTTAATCCACTTGCCATTTATGCCCAGCTCTGTCTGCTCAGGCAGCTAGAAGGGGTCCCTCAGCCCCTCTTGGCTGAGGCAAGGGAGCTGGGAGGCATAGAGACCCCACTCCTTGGGCACCTCCTGCTCAGCAACTTGGACAGAGCAGGAGCAGCAAGAGGCGATATTGCCATTACGTTGCATGTTCTGGAAGGCAACCTGGGTTCCTTAGGGTCCTCTTCACCGTGGAAGCCTGCACCCCTTCAAGGTCATCATAGATGACCTCCTCCTCCAGCCAACTCTGCGTTCATTCCCTAGAATGACTCTAGCCACCAGTGCCCACTCCCGTTGGTGACTGCCTGGTGTCCTCAGGCCGCAGAAGCCCTACTCATGTCCTGTCCCCTGCTCCCTCTAAACAACTGCAGTACTCTGTTCTTTTCCCTCTGCTCCAGGTTCTCTAACCTGGAAAGACAGAAACTCCTGGATCCCTGAAGGGAGTCTGGGGTCATGCTAGAGCCAGTCCTGGTGCCACAAGAAATCAGAGCAACAGTGACCACATCAGACATGGCTTTGTAGTCAGAAAGCTTTTTGCAGAGTGAACACGTTTGATCCTCCAAGAAACCTGAAGGACAGCTGCTGTCCCTATTTTACAGATGAGATAATCCAGGCTCAGGGAGAGGAAGTTACCCTCTGAGGCAGAATAGACCCTGAAACCAGATCCCCAGCTCCCAGACCATGATGTTCCTTTCCCAAGGGCCCTGGCTTCCTTCTCTCATCTGTCAGGAGCACTGGGGGCGGATGTCCATGGGTGGTCAAGCGGTGGACTCGCTGATCCACCCTCCCCATCCCAGGGAGCCACTGTGGCTCCTCAGCCTCATAATGCTACTTTGCTTGGGGAAGCCCAACCCTCGCTCCCAGGAACACTTCCCCAGGGTGAGGTCTGAGTTGCAGATGTGAGGTGCAGGCAGAGGCCACGCCCCTTCCCGGCACCCCAGGCAGTGCATTCCTGAATCCCATTGGGAGGAGACAGTCCAGGCCCCAGCATGCCTGGCCCTGCCCTACCCACTCCCTGCCTGCTTCATGCATCGGCCCTTGGCAGGGGCCACACTTGCCTAGCACTTCCAGATTCTGATGGGAGCCCTGGAGCCCAAGTTCTGAGCTGGGGCCTCAAGGTGATAGTGTTGCCGGGGCCAATTGAAGGAGCACCTGCCCTCCAGGAAACTGGCACCAAAACGATCAAGGAGGGTGTCCTGGCAGAACATTGGGAGGCTGCAGGAAGGCGACCGGGAAGGAGGCATGGAAGAACTGGGTTCTCTAGCGGGGGTGCTCTGGATTTGATGGAGAAGGTCAGAGGTGGGCCGAGGAATTTGCCTCTTTCACAAATGTCTCAAGGATTTCTGGTGGTGATGGCCCAATGACTGTCCTCATAGAGGGAATTTCAGGGCTAATTCCTCTGTTCCAGTCACCCCTCTGGTGTGGGATGGATTTCCAGGGCTCTGAACACTCTTGTAGGAACTCATCATCAGTGTCATGTCCCCAAAGATGGTCCTGGGGGCAAGGCAAATAGTCCTTGCCCACTCACTGGAACTGGGTTGCTGGACCACATTGTTCAAAGTGTCAGGTCCCCAGTCCCACCCTGTACTCTGTGCCTGTCTCAAGGTGAGGGTGGGGGGAATGTTGGACATCACCCGGGTCTCTTAGGGGCCCAGGTGTCCTAGATCTAAGTCCTATGGCTTCAAGAGGAGGAGCGCCCCTCCCCCATCTCCTCACAAGTTCTTTCCTCTGGCTCCCTGGGAACTGGAACCCAGTGCTAGGATTGCTTCCTTCTACCTTCATCTCAGAGGCCAAAGCATTCCTTTGAAAACCCAGATCTGACATGTCATCCTATTGGGTTGTCCTCCGTGGCTCCTCCGAGGCCCTTCTCACCCTCTCTTCTTGTCCCTCCCCGGATGTTCCTGGGCTCCAGCTATATGGAGGGCCCGAGCTCTGAATCACCCTGCTCGCTCATGTTTCCTGGCCCTGGCACATGCCGTACCTTTGCCTAAAGTGCCTTTGCTCCCTTCTTCATCCAGTGACCCCTGGTCATTGTCCTTAGACACCCTCTTCTGCAGGCCTCCCTTCCCTCTCCTGTGGTACTTCCTATCTGTTGCTGCCTGCTTTCCCTTACTCTGGGAGGCAGGGGCTGGGGTCCATTCCTTTCCCACCCCAGAGCCTGGCCCAGAGCTGATACTCAGTAAATGGGGTTGAATAGCAAGTTGGCTGGGGGAGATTGGGAGTCTGAGCTTGGAACCCCCTGCCTCCCTGCCCCCAGGCTCCTGGCTGGTGCCCCTAGGGACCTCGCTGTGCCTGATGGCCACACCAACCGGACCGGTGCTGTGTACCTGTGCCCCCTCTCTGCCCACAAGAACGACTGTGAGCGGATGGACATCACCGAGAAAAGTGAGGAGCAGGCAGTGGGGAGCAGGACCTGGTGGGGAGGCACAGAGGTGACAAGGCTGGCTTACATGGTTTCTAGTGACTTCTAGTGACTAGTAGAGGAGCGAGCCTAGAGCAGATGGGTCAGGTGGGCTTGGTAGAGGTCAGAGTCATGAAGGGCTAGAGAGGGGAGTAGCCGGGGTCGCCCTACTGGGGTCTAAGAGGGCTGCTGCCCTCTGGAGGCTCTGGGCACTGGAATATGGGCTCAGGTGCCCTGGTTTATGATCCCTCCCATGCCTTCAGGTGACCCTGACCATCACATTATTGAGGACATGTGGCTTGGGGTGACTGTGGCCAGCCAGGGCCCTGCGGGCAGAGTCCTGGTAAGTGGGCACTCAGTATTGGCCCTGTACCCCCACCCCCAGCTCTCCTTCCTCCTCCAGGGGTCGGAGAGGCCAGCAGAGGGTGTGTGCATGTGCTGGGGCCTTTGCAAATGTCCATTCCATCCATTCCGGCAGCGGCTGCCTCTCTATCCTTGCTCTTCTGCACTCCAGGGGAGGGGCGGTGTGTCTGGCTCTCTGCCGAGGCTGTGCATAGCCTGGGTCCTGTCTGAATCACCCTCTCCCTCCCCGCACCCACCCGGGGTGTTCCCCGTTCGTGGGAACTTGCAGGAGCAAAGGGCAGAGAGGGCCCCAGGCTGCTGGGCGCTGGCCTGCCTCCTTCCTGGGAGGCGGGCTGCCGGAAGAGGCACAGCCCCGCTGACCCCAGCTTACCCAGCTGTGCTTTGGGGGCTACTCCCTGCTCTCAGTTGTCACCTCCTACACACATCCTTTAGTGCTGGTCCCTGGGATCTCAATATCCGAGGCTCAAATAGACATTTTTTTTTATCATTTTAAAATTAATGTACTGTACAGTCAATGAAATGTACAGATTTGAAGTTTCTAAGAGGGTTTTGTTTGTTTGTTTTGAATTTTTTGTTTTGTTTTGTTTTGTTTTATAGTACTGGGGATGGAGCCCAGGTCCTTGCATAGGCTGGGCAAGTGCTCTACTGCTGAGCTACACCCCCAGCCCGGGTTTCTGCGAGTGCCTAGGAATATGTCCGTGCCTGTGTAATCAGCACACGTGGAAGATGAAGCATATCCGCATCACCCCAGAAAGTTCTCCTGTGGCCCTTTATAGTCAACTTCCACCCCGTTAGTTAGCCCTCACTGCTGTGATTTCTGGCACACTGTTCCCAGGTCCAGGTTTGCATCAGGTCACTGAGACACTTTTTTGTGACCCCTGTTGCTAACGGTTATAAGTCTAGGAGACCATTTAAAGCCAGTCTGGAGCCTGGGTCCTTAGCAATTAGCTACTCACCCATCCATTCATTCATTCAACAAATATTTGGTGAGTACCTACTGTGTACCAAGCACTGTACTAGTCCTAGAAATTTAGGACTGGCTCATGTGACAGGCTAGTGGCTCTCAGAGCTGGAAGGGGACAGGAAAAGCAAGTAATGGGGCCAGTTTCTGAACTGTGCCTTGCCCCTGGCTATTTTAAAACACCCCTTTTTTTCTTCTTTCTCTTTCCTTTTGCAGTGCTAGGGATTGAACCCAGGGCCTTGAGCATGCTAAACACTTGCTCGACCACTGAACTACTCCCCCAGCCCTAAAACACCCTATTCTGTTCCACTGATTTGCCCAATAAGTCTATTCTAAGAAGCTGCAGGGTGCCTAAAACTGTGCCCAGATTCTTGCCTTCTTGAGCTCAGACTGTGGAGCCAGACAGCCTGGGTTTGAATATTCTCTGCCTCTGTCTAGGTGTGGGATCTTAGACAAGGTCCTAAGCTCTCTCTGCCTTTTTTTCTTTATCTGAAAAGGGGAAAATAATTGTTCCCACACTACGGGATTGTTAATGGCTTAAAAAAGTAAATATGAGAAGAGCTTAGAATTAGGTCTGGCATACAGTAAGTGCTTAGTAAGTGTTAGTGGCTGCTATTATTATTGTGAGTATTACTATTATTATTCCCATTTAATAATGGTCCTTGTATCAAGCAGAGAGGGTCATCTGGGGACAGAGAGAAGCGAATCCCCTAATCTCTCTGTAAATGGCCCATTTTGGACTTAAAAGCTTAAGCCCCACGTTCCCTCATCCTTTCCCCTCACTCTCTGAGCTACTCTCAAGTCCATAAAAACTTTCCAAAAATTGCTCCTGACCTTCAGAAAAGATTTCTGAGTGCTGGAAAAGAAATGTGAGTTTAAGTATCACCATGGAAAGGAAAAGAAGCCAGGGGTCCTCCTTCAGTCCCACAAAATCAGAGGTGCCTGGGAGAGGAGACAGCTTTTCCCTGCTCTTGGCTAAGGCTACGTGTGTTGGGGGGTGCTCCCCAGGTCTGTGCCCACCGCTACACCCAGGTGCTGTGGTCAGGGTCGGAGGACCAGCGGCGAATGGTGGGCAAGTGCTACGTGCGGGGCAACGACCTGGAGCTGGATGCCAGCGATGACTGGCAGACCTACCACAACGAGATGTGCAACAGCAACACCGACTACCTGGAGACGGGCATGTGCCAGCTGGGCACCAGTGGCGGCTTCACCCAGAACACCGTGTACTTTGGCGCCCCCGGTGCCTACAATTGGAAAGGTGGGGACCCTGGGGAAAGGGAGGAGCAGAGACCACCCGCCCCCAATTAGCCACTGGGACAGCCCGCCCCAGACTGTCCACACCAGGGGGCGGAAGAGATGGGACCCTGTGCCCACAGCAGCAGCTACCATGAAAGCACTTACCATGTGCCAGGGACTATCTTAATTATACTCTTACAAGGCAATTATTATTATACCCATTTTATAGGCTAAAAAAAATGGAGCCTTAGAGAATTAAAATAAATAGCCCAAGATCAATAATAAGTTATGAAACCTGAATTGTAATGTGTGTCCATCTGACTGCAACTTAGCCACTAAAAACTTATTTGTTTATTTATTTTTATTTTTGTGGTACAGGGGAGTGAACCCAGGGGCTCTGCCTCAGAGCTACGTACCCCAACCCTTTATATTTTTTTATTTTTGAGACAGGGTCTTGCTAAGACAAACTGGCCTCAAACTTGGCAACCCTCCTGCCTCAGCTTTCTGAATAGCTGGATCATAGGTGCGCACCACCGCACACAGATTAAAAACTTATTTTAGAAAATAAAACATGCTCCTAGAACAACCACTAAAAAAGTACAGTAGGATTTGGTAAAATAAAAAGTGTCCCTCCTCTCCCATCCATCTCCTTCAACCCATTTCTTGATGCTAATAGTATCTTATGGATCCTTACCTTGGAGTATGTAGGTAACTTTTAGAAAGCAAAAAACTGCAAACAGAATTGTACTAGACATGCTCTCCTGCTACTTTCTCTTTTGACTTATCCAAAGCCAGGGGTATTTCTTCATGTCAGATGCATGAAGGGTCTCCATTTTGGGGGCTGCAGGGTATCTCCATGCGGATAACTATCTCACCACATACTGTCCTGCAGTGTCTGATGACTCATGTGTCCTCATCTCTTTGCCTGTCTCTGTCACACAGGTTGCAACAATAGCAATCGCTCTCCCCTTACTGAATCCTGTGGTCTAGGCGTAGCCCACAGCTCTGGGCTCATGGAAGACTGAGATTCTGCCCCCTCCCCTGGCCCTGCCTCCCTCCCCCTGGTCCTTTAGAATCTTGGCAGGGTCACAGGTGCTCTACCTGAGAACAGGTAGGAAGCCCCAATTTGGAGGTGGTCCCACAAGATACTGTCACGGAGCCTGCCCAAGGCATCTGGAGAGTGGGGAAGTGTCAGCTAGTGTCCATACCCAGGAGCCTGCAGGCAGAGTCTAGCCATGCTCCTACAGTTAGCTCTCATGGGACTATGAGAAAGTCATTTCCCTCCCAGAGCCTCACTTTTCTCATCTGCAAAATGGGAGTCATTCCACCTCACAGAATTGCTAAAGAGAACGTGTTTTATAAATGGCAAAGTGCTCAAAATTAAAAGTGCTATTATCATGGGGGTGTTGGACGTCGTGACTGATACCCCACCCTTTCCCCAAATTCTTGTGAAGGAAACAGCTACATGATTCAGCGGAAGGACTGGGATTTATCTGAGTATAGTTACAAGGACCCAGAGGACCAAGGAAACCTCTACATTGGTGAGTCCAGTTCTGGTGGCCCATTGGGTAATAAAGAAGAAGGCGACCCAGACCCCCACGCACTGCCCCTCTTCCTTCAGTGCCTGCTGAGGAGTGATGCTAGGGTGCAGGTGTGACTAGTGGCATTTAGTTCAACTAACACACATTTATTAAGCACCATCTATATGCCAGCCCCTGTTCCAAGTTCCCATATGCAAAGTCACCATCCTCACCAAGCTCAATCCAGTATGTAGGAGGAGTGGGGCTGGAATGGGGCATGGACACTGGGGGTCAGGGGTCCACTTTCTTGTCCAACTTGGAGTAGAAGATAATGGGGTTCAGGCAACTAGGGGGATGGACCCAGAGTAGAAGGGGACACAGTTTGCTGGGGCCTTATTGAACACCTTCCCCTCATCCCAGGGTACACAGTGCAGGTAGGCAGCGCCATCCTGCACCCCACGGATATCACTGTTGTGACGGGTGCCCCACGGCACCGACATATGGGTGCCGTCTTCTTGCTGAGCCAGGAGATGGGCGGAGACCTGCGGAGGAGGCAGGTGCTGGAAGGCACGCAGGTGGGCGCTTATTTTGGCAGCGCCATCGCCCTGGCGGACCTGAACAACGATGGGTGAGAGTCTAGGGACATCCTCAGGGGCCAGGGTGAGAGGTGTGGGAAGGCGGGCTTGCCAGGCCAGGTCAGGGAAGTGGGAACTTTGTGATTGTGCATCTGTTCGCTGTTTGGGGTGGTTTTGCAATCAGAGTGTATGGGAGGCTCCATTCTGCGTGTCATACGCAGGACACCTGCACTTTCTTGTCTTTGCCTGTCATTTGTATGGCTCCAGTGGATATGGGCTGTTTGGGTGTGATCTTTGCTTGTGTGGCTTCTCCATGACATGTGTTTTCTATTTAGTGGGTTGTGTTGGCCTCTCTGTGTCCTTCCCACGCCCTGGGACCTGAGGTGCCATTGGCACAGCGACGTATCCTGGCACAATCATGGAAGTTACGCATCATTTGGGGGACCAACCTCACCTTCTTGTCTCCCCTGCCCTTTCTCACCTGTGCAGGTGGCAGGACCTCATGGTGGGTGCTCCATACTACTTTGAGCGGAAAGAAGAAGTTGGGGGTGCAGTCTATGTCTTCATGAACCAGGCAGGCACCTCCTTCCCTGCCCACCCCTCCCTCCTCCTTCATGGCCCCAGTCGCTCCGCCTTCGGCTTCTCCGTGGCCAGCATTGGTGACATCAACCAGGATGGATTCCAGGGTATGAGCCAGCACCCCTCCCCAAGCACCCCCTCTGACTGAGCGCCAGCTGCATGCCAGGCTTGACAGGGCCTGTGGAGGAGATGGGATGGGACTCAGGCCCAGTTTGCCCAGAGCCATACTAGAGAGAGGATGTGCAAAGGGTGTGGCAGGTGATCCCAGCAGGCCCCCGGAGGGGGTGACAGTGCTTGAGCTGAGCAGGATAGGTTGGGGTACACAATGGGAAGGAACAGAAGGGGTGCACTCTGAGAGCAGCAACTTGTTTGATGTGCCATATCTAGCGGATGCAGAGACAGGCTGGAGAGGAAGTGTGGGGTTTGGGGTGGATGCTTTGAAAGCCAAGCAGAGGAACTGGTGCTTTCTACTAGGTAATGGGGTTTCAGGGGGTACAGGGGACAACCAGAGAAAGTTTTGGAGAGGGATGCAATATGATAGCTTGGTACCTTGAAAGATGATTCTGGAGGGGGTTGTGGGACAGAAGCAGGGGTAGCAAGACTAGGGGAGGTGAGATCAGGAATGTCATGTGTCAGGTGAGGGATGATAAGGACAGGACAAGGTGAGAGCCCTAAATAAAGGAGTATGACCTGTGCTCTGTAGAACTTGGGGTGTCATGGAGAGGGTTAGATTAGGGTGTGAGCCTAGTTGCCATGGTAGCACCTGGCTTATCCAGAAGTCACTTCTCTGACAACCTCGGTTTCTGAGGACATAGCTGAAAACTAAAATGAACCAAAGGCAGAGACAGCCCGGAAGAGGCAAAATGGGTGCCAGAAACTTCAGGCAGTAAAGCCCAAGCACTTCCTATAGAAGGGTCGTTTAGTTTCTGCTCATGACTGATACAGTTTGCTAACAAGCTTGGCTTTCTGATCATCCAGACCTTATCAGATCAAATGCAGCAAATGAGAATGAGTTCAGTGAGGTTTAAGAAGATCATAAAATGTTTTGGGTTTATTTGTGGAAATAACGAATTTTAAGTCTTGACACTTGAAGTAAAGTCCATTATTGTGTTTTGATAAAAATCCCAGCCCCTGGTGTTAGGCATGGGCTCATACACCATCTTCTCCCCTCATTCACTGGGCCTCTGGGTTTTCTGAGTCTGTTTCCTCATCCATAAAATGGAGACAACAGTAGCTACCCCAGAGCATGCTCACAAGGGTTCTACAAGCAACCCCAGATGGGAACACCTCCTTTTCAGACCTTGCTGGTAAATGGCATTAGAAGAAGAGCCAGGATAGCTAGAGAGGAGATTGGTGGGGACATGGAAAGGGGAAGTTACTGGGCAGGGCTCAGCAATCTGGGATGTGGCTTTGCCTGTGGCATTGACTTGCTGTGTGACTGTGGGGAAGTCTCTTCCCCTCTTTTAAATCTACCTTCCCACCTGCAAAAGGAGGCACCTGGGCTGCAGATGGTCAGCTTCAACCCTGAGCTGCAGAGCTCTGCACCGTCCTTACTGCTGTCGGCACTGTCTGGCAGGGTGAGGTCAATGCCAGGCTGGGCTCTGGGGCCTGGAGTACCTGGTGACCCTGTCCTGCCTCTCCTCCCAGACATTGCTGTGGGAGCCCCTTTCGAAGGCCTTGGCAAAGTGTACATCTACCACAGCAGCTCCAGGGGGCTCCTCAGACAGCCCCAGCAGGTACGAAAAGGTGGGGACACCTCTGCTGCCCCTGCCAGCTGAAGCAGACCTTCCGTCCTTTCCCTCACCCACCCCTTCCAGATTTCCCCAGGGCCTCACTCCCTGGAACTTATCTCCATCACTTTCCCCAGGTAATCCATGGAGAGAAGCTGGGACTTCCTGGCTTGTCCACCTTTGGCTACTCTCTGAGTGGGCAAATGGACGTGGATGAGAATTTCTACCCGGACCTTCTAGTAGGGAGTCTGTCAGACCACATCGTACTGCTGCGGTGAGCCAGGGGGATGGTAGACAGGGGCCTTTCTCCCCTCACCCCTGTCTGTATGGAGTCCCATTTTTGTCCATCTTCAGCACTAGGTCCACAGAAGGCTGAGCCCCAGCCCTAGCCAGGGGCAGGCAGAAGGCACTGAAATCTTCCTGGTTCTGTTGTCCCTACAGAGCCCGGCCAGTCATCAACATCCTCCACAGGACCTTGGTTGCCAGGCCAGCTGTACTGGACCCTACCCTGTGCACAGCCACCTCTTGGTGAGCCCACCTACTCCTCATGTATGTGCAGGCCAAAGGGTCCCAGCCCCCAAGCCCCTCCCCTGGCCACTCTTGACATTCCACTTTGGAGATCTGATACTGGAATTAGCATTTCCACTCCCTACCCAGCCTTATTAAAAAGCAAAATTTCTTGCAGGAGATCATGAGTGAATTGGGAGCAGTAGAGCATAGTGGTGAGGAGTAGGAAGGCTGGACTGTGGGTTCAAACCCCAACTGTGCATTGTGGGGGAGGGGCAGGTTCTGAGGAGTGAGGACTCTGACGAAGAGGGAAGATTAAGACACTTAGGTGGATGGATGCGGAGAAGAAGGAAGAGTCACCCTGGGCAAAGGATTCATTTCTGGGTCTTAGATTCCTCACCTGAAAAAGAGTTAATAAACAATTCACAGGGTTCTATTGATAATTAAATAAGACAATGTGCAAAAAAAAAAAAAAATCCTTAGAACAGCAACTCTGTATACCTTAAGTGCTCAAAACTGTTACTTGCTAAGAAAGTGGTGATAATGGGGCAGTGCCCCTCAGGTCTCCGTGGCTCTCTGTGCAAAGAGGGGCGGGAACCCGGGGGTGGGTGGAGAGAGGAGGCCTGGATTGGAGATCCAGAGACCTGGGCTCAAGACTGGGCCGGGCCATAATTAATGACTTGGGACAGGTCTTGCTCTCTGGGCCTGTTTTCCCACTGGTGATTTCTCACCTTGTTTTCTTTGGCTTTAGTGGGAGTGGGGTGGAATGGGCCAGGACACCACAGACCAGTTCTGCTCCTGCCTTTCCCCAGAAGGGCCCTGAGTTCCCCTTTGCCTAGGATAGGAATGAGAGCCAGGGCCTGGCTATCTGTGCCCCACAGTGACGGCTCCCTTCGTGTCCCTCCTCCCAACAGTGTGCAGGTGGAGCTGTGCTTTGCTTACAACCAGAGTGCTGGGAACCCCAACTACAGGCGGAACATCAGTGAGTGCCAGGCGCAGGGCGAGGGGCAGCATGCTCACCTGGCTGCTTACTGACCGCCTGTGTACCTCTAGCTCTGGCCTATACCCTGGAGGCTGACCGGGACCGCCGCCCACCTCGGCTCCGCTTTGCCAGCAGCCAGTCCGCTGTCTTCCATGGTTTCTTCTCCATGCCTGAGATGCGCTGCCAGACCCTGGATCTGCTCCTGATGGTGAGGGAGGAGCACAGTGCAGGGTGGGGATCCAGGATTCCCAGAGAAGGAAACTCATGTTCCCCCAGGTCAAGGGTGAGGGGCAGGGGTCTCTCCAGAGACACTTTGGGGTAGTCAGCCTGGAATGCCATAGGTGAATGGATTGTAGATGAGGCTACAGTGCATAGCACCCAACACATGGTAGGAGGTAGAGAGAGCCCTGGGGTGGGGGTGGGGACCAGGGCCTTATCATCTCTAAGAAAAGTCAGGGGTTTGAGGGAGATCTTAGCTCACCTCTGGGAAAAAAAGGAGTCCATGATTGAGGGGCAAGTTCAACACCCTCCTAGGGAGATCAAAGCGGAAAGGAAAAATCGGACCCAGGGACGTGATGGATGAGTGGAGGCTCAACCCCCACTTGCAGTGATCTTGGAAGGGGGAGTGACATCTCATCTCTTGGAAGCAGGCAAAATCATAGAAAGTCTGAATCTGATGAATCTGATGGTTGGACTAAGGGGTTCAAGCCTAACTTAGGGGGTCTTCAGGTTGGAGAGTCCCAGCTCCTCCTTCAGGCTCGGGTGATGTGAGAAGAGGGTGACTTGGGAGAGGGCAGTGTAGGCTCAGCTTGTCTTCTGTCCCCAGGACAATGTCCGTGACAAACTCCGCCCCATTGTCATCTCCATGAACTACTCTTTACCCTTGAAGATGCCCGAGCGCCCCCGCCTGGGACCGCGGTCTCTGGACGCCTACCCGGTCCTCAACCAGGCGCAGACTCAGGAGAACCATACTGAGGTGACTGGGGCTGGGGCCAGAGCCGGGAGGGCTGTGGGGTGAGTGAGCTTTATGGGGTGCAGACCCTCACGCCTCCAGTTGCCCCCAGGTCCAGTTCCAGAAGGAGTGTGGATCTGACAATAAGTGCGACAGCAACTTGCAGATGCAAGCGGCCTTCGTGACTGAGCAACTGCAGAGGCTGAGCAGGTGGGTGCTTGGCAGCACTGACTGGCCAAGGGCCAAAAGGGCCTCATTGGCTAACAGGGTTTGGGGCGGGGCCTCATTGGTCAGGGGTGGAGCCTGAAAGGAGGGACTTTAATGGGCCAGGTGCAAAGTCTTCTAGGTGAGACTGTGGGGCGGGGCCTGGCTGACCAGAGAAGGAACTTTCCTCTCCTAGAGTCCTGAGGGTCAGGACCTAGTGAATATGGGGAGTATCCCGGGGGTTGGGCTTTGGGCTTAGTTCAGGGCTGCTCCCCTCAGACTCCAGTACAGCAGAGATGTCCGGAAACTGCTCCTGAGCATCAATGTGACCAACACCCCAAGCTGGGAGAGGGATGGGGAAGACGCCCATGAAGCACTGCTCACCCTGGAGGTGCCTCCTGCCCTGCTGCTGTCCTCAGTGCGCCCGGTGAGTGTCTGCCGCCAGGCCCAGAGCCCAAGTAGGGATCCCAGTGTTCATGTAGTTTGCGTGCTTTATCCTTTATCGTGTCCCCACCTCCTCTGGGATTGGCCTCCTCAATTGCCTGCAGTGTCTGCTGCTTGGGAGCCTCTAAGTCTTCTGACCCTGCCCTCTAGGGCAGGGAAGATGAGCCCAACCTTGACCTTATTTTTCCTCTGTCTTCAGTCCGGGGCCTGCCAAGCTAATGAGACCATCCTGTGTGAACTGGGGAACCCCTTCAAACGGAACCAGCGGGTGAGCACAGGTCACATCTTCCCACTCCTTATGGGGCCCAGGTGGTTGCTCTTTCTCACCTGCTTGCACCTGTCCTTCTTGTCTGCCTGTCTTGTGGGCTTCCTTAAAGCACAGAACCAGGAGGCCCTGGTGGGTAAGTGAGGGGAGAGTGAGGGGGACAAGGCCCAGAGACTAAGAAAATGGGCCACTAGGGAGCTAGGCACAAAGCTAGAGCAGGTGGAAGTGAGGAAACCAGTTTTACTGAGTCTTAGGGTGTGCCTGTCCCTGAGCTCAATGCTGTTCCTTTTACGTGATATTAATTCTCATAACTTTCTCTAAGGATGTACTTGCCATTTTAGAGAAGAGGAAGCTCAACCTTATAGGATTTTAGTAATTTGCTCAAAGTCATGCAAAAGTATGGCTCTCTCAAGGAAGAAGAGCTGGAGAGAGGTGGAGACCAGGATCTAGGACAGGAGGAAGAGGAGGCCTGAGAACCTTCTTTCTAGCTTATTGTTTGGTTCTCCTCTTCCCTCCTGGGCCCCAAATACCCCTTTCTTCTCTGTCCCTTGTAGATGGAGCTGCTCATTGCCTTCGAGGTCATAGGGGTGACCCTGCAAACAAGGGACCTTCAGGTGCAGCTGCAGCTGTCCACGTGAGTGGCCAGGTGAAGGCAGCTGGGTCAGGGCTGAGGTCGTATCGGGGGCTTCTTTTCAACCCCTGCATTCCCTTCCCAGATCGAGTCACCAGGATGACCTGCAGCCCATGACCCTGACTCTGTTGGTGGACTATACGCTCCAGGCCTCACTCAGCATGTGGGTACAACTCTGCTCCCCGTGCCTCTCTGTCCCCAAGCTCCTCTGACACTTCTCTTGGCCTGCTAACCTCAGGTCTCCACTACCCCTGGGATATCCTGTCCCTTAACCAAAAGTCACTGTCATTATTGTTATTATATCCTCCTGTAGAGCAGGTCAAAGGGAGGCACGAGCCACCCTGGGGCTAAGATATGGGTCCCTACCGTTTCTTTTTTTTTTTTTTTTGTGGTGCTGGGGATTGAACCCAGGGCCTTGTGCTTGTAAGGCAAGCACTCTACCAACTGAGCTATCTCCGCAGCCCCCTACCATTTCTTGAAAGCTCATTGTGCCAAAGATTTTACATATGTCATCTCATCGTCTTCTCACAACTGCCCCATGTGTTGTAGCAACTATTATTAACTCCACTGTAGAGATGAGGATACAGAGGTTCAGAGAGGAAGGATAATTTGCTTGAAGTCACACAGCTGGTAGGCACATAGCAGAGCTAGGGTTTAAACCAGGTCTGTCTGAGGTGAGAGGAGCTGTAGTTAACCATCTCTGGTGTGCACCCCCTCTGCCAGGACCCCAGCCTCCTGTTCCCCATGATTCAAGTATCTTTTCTTGCCCTAGGGTGAATCACCGGCTACAAAGCTTCTTTGGTGGGACTGTGATGGGGGAGTCTGGCATGAAAACGGTGGAGGATGTGGGAAGCCCTCTCAAATATGAATTCCAGGTAAGGGAGTTCTGGTTGAGGACTCCTAGGAAAGTTGATGGGGCATTCATTCTGGGTCTGGGGTGTGAGGGTGGGAGGGTTGGGGTTGATGAGATGGAGTGGTTTGCCAGAAGACTGTAACCAGGACACCTCTTGTACCCACAGGTGAGCCCAGTCGGCGAGGGATTGGTGGCCCTGGGGACCCTGGTCCTGGGTCTGGAGTGGCCCTATGAAGTCACCAATGGCAAGTGGCTGCTGTACCCCACGGAGATCACCGTCCACAGCAATGGGTCCTGGCCCTGCTGGCCACCCGGAGATCTTGTCAATCCTCTCAACCTCACTCTGTCTGTAAGTTCGTGATCAGGACTGTTTCATTTGCAACTCATTTGCATCAAACCTCATTTGCATCTGAAGGGCAGAAAAGCCAGTGTCTTCCCCTACCATCCCCATGCCCCTTTGGGAGCCTGACTCTCCCCGTGCCATGCCCCACCTCTCCCATCCCTGCTCCCACTTTTTCCTCTGACTTCCCTGCAAATCTCTTATCTCTTCAGGACCCTGGGGACAGGCCACCATCTCCACAGCGCCGGCGGCGAGAGCTGGACCCAGGGGGAGGCCAGGGCCCGCCACCTGTCACTCTGGCTGCTGCCAAAAAAGCCAAGTCTGAGACTGTACTGGTGAGTAGCCAGGACAGGGATGGGGAGGATCGTGCCAACCTCGTAACGGGGTGTCACATGAAGCCAGGGAGGTAGAGACTCACTCACTGGAGACCTTTGTCTGCCAAGGTGATCTGGTTCCTGCCTTGGGAGCCCCCAGACAGAGCGGGAGAACCATTTCCTGCCCTCAGAGGGTGTCCCATTCGGATGGGGAGCATCCCATACTGTGAACCGAAGGAGGAGATGCGGGCTCTATTCCAAGGGGTCCCTACCTATTGGGGACCACACAGCTGCTCATGGCTTTGGACATTAGGGCTGGGGTGTGGGGAGCAGCAGGAGGAAATATGAGGCAAGGCATCCTCCATAGGAAGGGAGACAGGGACAGGCCTGGGAGCCAGCTGGGGCCCAGCTGGGTGGACAGGTAGGAGGTAGTGTCCTGAGGCCCAGAGCTGAGGGGAAGGAAGGCAGGCTCAGGCCAGGAGGGGCAGGGAAGGGGGTCCTGGGGTTGGCCCTCATTTATATGAGTATTTACATTACCCTGGTTCCTGGCATTTTGTGAGCTTGGCCCAAAGGACGTGTCTTTCAGGTCTGTGTGTGGGGTCGGGGAGTGCGTGTGAGTGAAGGATGAAGTCAGCTCCCTCAGCCCCCGGGGAGGGAGGACGTCTAGAGGGTGGAAGGTAAGGAGAAAGCACGAAGACTCCAGGAACCCAGACCATCTCACGTTCCTTGTTCTCTGCCCACCTCAGACCTGTGCCACTGGCCGTGCCCGCTGCGTGTGGCTGGAGTGCCCCATTCCTGATGCCCCCGTTGTCACCAATGTCACGGTGAAGGCTCGGGTATGGAACAGCACCTTCATCGAGGTCAGTGCCTGGGCCTGCAGTTCTTCGATATCACCCACCCAGGTGGGGAGAGCAGCAGGGACAGGGTGAAGCCAGGGTCACAGGGACCCTGTGTGCATGTGTGTGTGATAGCAGTGACAGCGCAGCAGCATCCCTGTCGCTGTGGGCCTCGCCAGGGTGGCAGCTGCATATCTGTATACGGATGTGCGATGTTTGCCTCCAGCCAAAATGACCTTCTCCATCTTTCTGTCATCAGGTCCTGTGTCCTTTCCTTTTCCCCCTCCGGGCCTTTGCCATGCGCTCCTTCCCCCTGAAATGCCCTTTCCCCTCTGACATCTGTGTGTCCACTCCTGTTCAGCCTTCAGAGTCTCCTTCAGAGGCTTCACCTTTTCGCCATCGGTGAGGTCTTTTCTGACTGTAACAGCTGAAGTGACCTCTCTCCCTCAGGACACCCACAGAACTGAGAAGCAGCCCACGCCACCTGTCGTGCTCTGGCTTGTAGATACTCACATGGCCGCCTTCTCTGGCCACCTACACCAAACCTTTTTCTGTGACTTGATTACAAATGTTTTCGGCTTTCTGGACCATATGGCTCCTGCTGCATCGATTCAGCTCCGCCATAGTAGTACAAAAGCGGCCACAAGTAGGTGTGGCCATGTGCCCGAAACACTTCATTTATAAAAGCAGGTGCTGGGCCAGATTTAGCCCAGAGGCTTGACCAAGACTGTGACCTTCGTCGTCTATGCTGTCCCCAGCATCTAGCTCAGGACCTGATGCATGGATGATGTGCATTTGTGTCCGGACGAGAGGCGTGACTGATGGACCCTTGGGGGTGCTGCTTACAGAAGCTGCCTGGTGGGAGGGTGAGAGATTAGAGGTGTTTGGGGACAAGCAAGGAGGCTCAGAAAGGCTTCAGTTCTGCTTTTCCCCCCCCCCCCCCCGCCCCCTGCCCATCTCCTTCCAGGATTACAGAGACTTTGACCGAGTCAGGGTAGATGGCTGGGCTACTCTGTTCCTGAGAACCAGCGTTCCCACCATCAACATGGAGAACAAGACCACGTGGGTGAGTGGGCACGTTGATGAAGACAGCAGACCCTGGCCTGGAGCAGGGGGCGTAGGACGTCATTAAGAGCATGTGGACGCTCTTTAGCTATGTGGTTCTTAAGCTTGGCAGCATGTGAGGTTCGTCTGCAGGGTTGGTGGTGTCTGGATCATTCCCCAGAGTAATGGAATCTCATGGTGGGGAAGGCACCACGCTGTAGTGTGATGCATACCAATAATCCCAGCGGCTCTGGAGGCTGAGGCAGGACAATCGCAAGTTCAAGAACAGCCTAAGCAACTTAGTGAGACCCTGTCTTAAAATAAGAACTGAAGATGTAGCTCAGGGGTAAAGCAGCCCTGGGTTCAAGTCCCAGCACCAAAAAAAAAAAAAAAAAAAGTACGTATAGGTGATTCTGATGTGTAGCCATAAACAAAAATATATAGTTTTTTTTTTTTAATGTAGGAATTAAACATGTCAGAATAAAATACAGAAGATAACCTTTAATTATGGTAAAAGCAAGTTATTTTATTAAACCCAAAAGTCACAAAAGAAAAATTGGACAAATTATAAGAGAATATAAATTTACATATAGCAAAAGAGATGGTAAAAAAAACTAAAAAGGGCAGATGATACACTGCTTTTAAAAAAGTTTATAGCATATATGATAAAGTATTAATATATATTTTAATATTTAAAGATATAAGTAGGCAGTATACTTGAGGTGAAATACAAATGTTTCTCCTTTTTTTTTTTTTTTTTTTTTTCTTTTTGGTGTTGGGGATTGAACTCAGGGGTGCTTAACTACTGAATAACATCCCCAGTTCTTTTTGTTTTTTATTTTGAGACAGGGTCTTGCTAAGTTGCTTAGGACCTCACTAAGTTGCTGAGGCTGGCCTCGAACTTGTGATCCTTCTGCCTTAGCCTCCCGAGTCTCTGAGATTACAGACATGCACCACCATGCCCAGCTCAAATGTTTAATTTACTCATAAGAAGTTTTTCATAGGAAAAAAAAAAGTTTTTTTCCTATCAGATCGGAAAATACTAAAAAGAGTAATGCTGTTGGGTGCTGATAGGTGGAGGGAAATTCTTTTGACTGGAGTATAAATTGGTGGATTCTTTTTGGAGATGATTTTGTCAATATCCATTAAAATTTAAAGCATTCATTTCTTTTGATCCAGTGCATGATAATGTATCTTAAGGAGCTAATGGGACAAGTATCAAAGATAAATGTATGGGGATATTTTGGAGCACTGTGAATGAGGGCAGAAAATTGGAAATGACCCACACATCCTTCACTGGGAGGTTGGGTCAATAAAGTGTGGTACATTCCCTACAGTGACTGTGTGGTCCTATGAAGAGATCAGGTTAGTTTTTATCAATAGACAGGGAAAGATAATTAGAGAAAAAAAGAAGCTGGTCACAGAGGTGTGTAATATGACCCCATCAATGTGAATCACATGCATTAAAAAAAAAAAAATGAAGAGATTCACCAAAGATTATGGAGATGTTTGTTTCTAGAGAGTAAAATTACTGGGAGCCTTTGATTTTCTTTGTATCATTTATATTTTTTAAAATAAAAATCAAACAGCTTTAAAAGTCAAAATCATGTATAATCAGGGAAAGTCATATTTATTTCTATTTTGAACAGCTCTAATCCAAAATCTAAAATGCTGCAAAATCTGGACCTTTTTGAGTATCATGCTCAACTGGTAAAATCTCTGCAGATAGTCCAAAATCCAAAAAAATCCCAAATCTAAAACACTTTTGATCCCAAATACTTTGGATAAGGGATATTCAGTCTGTACATCCATAAACACAGCACTCCATTATAGGGGAAGAAAGTGAATACTACATGCTATGCATTGTTTGTGGGTTTTTTTGGTAAATGTTTGTGGAGGGCTTGCTGAATAGCAGGTATTGCTCTCAATAGTTTATTCATATTAAACATGTTTAATCCTTCCCAGCAATCTGTGAGGGAGGTATTATAATTTCCATTTTACAGATGAGCAACAGAGAGGTTAAGTAGCTTTCCCAAGGTCATGAATAGCTCAGCTGGACTCAAACCTAGGTAGTTTGGCTCCAGAACCTACGCTTTTGGGCAATTCGCTAAACTATGAGTTAGGCATTATGATCTCCTTGTCAGAGAGCATGAAATAGTGATTCAGATAGGTGGAATTACTTGTCCAAGGTCACATGGTTCATCAGGAATAGAGCTGGTACTCACGTCTGGATTTGTGGGTCATAATCTCAGATTCCAGGCTGCCTTCCAGATTCGGGGCTGTTCCTCCAGAGCCAGGTCTGTGAAGACTGTTGGACCCGCCGGTGTCAGGGAGGCTGGCAAGGGCTTTTTCCAGTTCCTGGCTGCCCCCTACTGGCAGCAAGTCAAACAGCAGAGCTAGGATAAAAAAGGGTGAGTCTGGGGCCTAAGTGGGTTGACCCGGGACTGAGTCCTTTCTCTGCCCTCTCCAGTTCTCTGTGGACATTGACTCTGACCTGGTGGAGGAGCTGCCCGCTGAGATCGAGCTGTGGCTGGTGCTTGTGGCTGTGGGTGCCGGTCTGCTACTCTTGGGGCTGATCATCCTCTTGTTGTGGAAGGTTAGGACCACCAGCCTACCCTGGGTTCTCCCACTCTGGGACCTCCTGCCAGCCCGCGCTCACCAGCCTCCCTGCATCCCATGTCTCCCCATCCCAGTCCTCATTTCCATCTCAGCCCCACCCTCCCCCACGGCCGCCCCACCTTCTCCCAGCTCTAGCCTCACCCCCTGCCTGGGTTCATGGGGGAACAGCAAGCTGGAAAGGGGAACCCAGGAGCTCTGGCCTCTGGCCAGACCACCAGGCTGGGATCAGGACCGGCATCCAGGCGCCCCCGCCCTAAGCCCCAGCCCCTGAGTGCTGCTGACCAGGACCCCCAGCGTCCCCTGATGGCCCCTCCCCACCTCCTCCCCTCCAGTGCGGCTTCTTCAAGCGAGCCCGCACTCGCGCCCTGTATGAAGCTAAGAGGCAGAAGGCGGAGATGAAGAGCCAGCCGTCAGAGACGGAGAGGCTGACCGACGACTACTGAGGGGGGCAGCCCCCACCCAGGCCCACCCGGGTAACGCGGCCTCTGGGCCCTCCTCCCTGAGTGCCCCAGCTGGCCGGGGCCTCTGACTCTGTCCTGTCTGTTCCTCTTTGCTTAGGGGCCCACTCTGACCTCATCAGTCCCCACTGCCACCTCAAGAGAGTAGGCTACTCTGTGTGACTTCCCCTCTGTCCCCCAGTCTGGCTCTCAGGGACACTGAGACCCCAAGAAGGAACCCCACTTTGCAGTTTTGAGATTGCAGAAGGGTCAGAGGCAAGGCTAGGCACGTGTTTGTAGATCACAAGGCATGTCCAGATGGTTCTACGCCCTGGGAAGGAGGGGTCCAGTAGATGCCTGCCTTCTGGGAACCCGCATTTTTCCTACTGAGCATTATCCCACCTCCTCATGATAAGCAACTGACCCCCTCAGCGCTGGTCAGGGGAGAGACCATCCCACCCTCCGACAGCGGTCTCTGCAGCTTCCCTCCGGCCTCCATCAGCTTCCTCCTCTCCTCTCTACCTTCCTCAGCTCCTCTTTCCTCTGGGCCTGGGGTGGGGAAGCTCATCCTCCCTGTCCATCTCAGTGCAGGGAGACGGGGCATGTTTGAGTCAGGGTCCTGGTTTTGAGGACTGGGGACCTGGAGGGAGGCTAGCGCATCTCACTTTCACTTGAAGTCTGGAAGCTGACCCACTTTCTCTTCTCCCCTAACTCCAGTGTGACTTCTTTAAGCGGACCCGCTACTACCGGATCATGCCCAAGTACCACGCGGTGCGCATCCGGGAGGAGGAGCGCTATCCACCTCCAGGGAGCACTCTGCCCACCAAGAAGCACTGGGTGACCAGCTGGCAGACTCGGGACCGATACTACTGACATCCTTCCTGACCCTACTCCTTCCTCCTCCAGTGTCCCTTTCTTCCTATTTATCATAAATTATGCCTCTGACAGTCCACAGGGGCTATTGCCTTTGGCTGGCACCGGCAGGTCAAGGCACGTGCTGTCTGGCTCCAGGCATGTTCCAGCAGGACCTTGCAATGCTGAGCACACTGCAGCCTGGGGCCTGCGGCTTGTGCCCTTGGCTCATGCACCATGGATGGTACATGGATGTGCCACATCCCAGCCTCTGCCTATGCCAGAACCAAGCCAAGGGACCCCAATGTGGTGACGCCTCCCCCTTTCACACTGGATCCATCTTGAGCCATAGTCACTGAACTGACTTTGCTGTTGAGAGTAACTACTGACAGGAAGTAGCCAGTGGGCCCAGCCACAGAGCTGGGGTCCCATTAAAGGCTGTCCAGGGGCATTTGCAGGACCAGCATGCTGTGATCCAGGGGCAAACGAACTAGAAAGAAGGTCCCAGGATGGCTTGCTTTCATGGATCTCTGTGAAGCATCTCTCCATGGAACTAGCGGGGGAGACAACCCAAAGGAACAGAGATGGTTGGCAGGACATCCTGGTCCCGCTGCTCTGGAACTGCCCTGGAGCATGTGGAAGTCTAGAGAGCAAGAGACCAGTCCTGGGCCAAACACGTTGGCAGGATGCAGAGGAGATACCAATCCTGATCCACTACTACCACCCCAGCCTCAGAAAGGCCTGGAAAGACCACAGAGGGAGCGACGCTTGAATGTAGGGCAGGGAGGGAGCCTGTCCCTGATCCCATCCCAGGCCAGGCCCCACTCTGGTGCCCCATACCGTGAACTGGGGGCCTGGAGGTGGAGTTCTTGACTGTCCTCAGCTTCCAGAGCCAACCTGGTTCTGCCCCCTCCCCAGTGGGCTACATAGGAAGCCAAGGCTGGTTCCCGGGACCTCCCCTGGCCCCTGCCCACCCCCTCCACGGTACTGTAGCAGGGGAGCTCCCGCCCCGCCTTGTGCCTTCTTTGTACACAGGCTTCTCACTGCAACCAATAAACAGCTCCCGGTTTGTACATGCTGCCTCCATCCTCCCCAGTTCAGCCCAAACAAATGATGACATCACCCAGCTGGCCCCAGGTGGACAAAGCCAGGTGCCGGGGTCTTGGAGGTTTGAAGCTAAAGAGCTGTGAAGGAGACACGGGCTGCCCCTGTCTAAGGCTGGTCATAGACACACAAATCAGATCTAGAGGACAGGATGAGGGAAGAGCCCGGAGCAGACCTGGCAGAACACAGAGCAACCTATTAGAGGACAGTGTGCTGGCCTGGGAAGGCAGGGAGGGCTGCTGGGGTGTGAAGAGGCACAAGCTCCTGTGCTGTAGGAACAAGTAGTCCTGGCTGTCACTGAGTGAGGCTGGTGTGCAGATAGAGAGACAGAGCCCTCAGCCAGTGACTGAGTTCACGTAAGAGCCTCATTTTCTGCCTCCGTTTCACCACCAGCACCCCTGGGCACCACGATGCAATCAAGGTGAACCAGTTACCCAAGGCTGCAAAGACTGACAGGCCACAGTACCCATCCCCCAGTCTCTGAACAGGAGGCCCTGGAGCTCTCGTCTTTTGCAAGCCCTCCACGAATGTTTGGTCCCAAGATTAGGTGGCCACACCATTTAAATGAAGCTCCCCCCTTGCATCCCGTGTTTCCTGGGGTTCCTGAAGCAACTTCTACCTCTGTGTTGCGGTTGTCTCCCTCTGCATGGTCTGGGGATTGGAACAAGGCTGCATCCCCTTGATTTCTTGACCCTAAGCTGTGTGTTAATACTTTTCATTTTCCCCAAGGCTGAGCTGGGGATGCAGCCCAGTGATAGAGTCTTTGACTAGCACCAGGCCCCCTCCTGGGTTCCAACCCCAGCACCAAAAAAACAAAAAAAAGAAAAAGAGAGAGAGGGAGAGAATTTTCTCCAAAGCTGTAACCCTTGACAAGATTTCAATGATGGGCAGAAAAAATGGTCCGCAGAAACTTAGGGGCAGGGGCAGATGCCAGATTGAGCCACTCAGAGCCCACAGGCCCAAGCTATTCTGAAAGTTCCTCCTGATGTCTACCTGGGTATCTCCCAGCCTTGGCCTTAGGATAGCTTGTCTGCCCTCCACTCTCTCCAGCAGGGCCCAACACCCTCCCTGCACCTCATCCCTCCATTTTCTGTGCTGGGATTTCCTGTCTGGGGATGTTTGAGAGTGGAATGCCCAGTTCCACCAGGAAAACCCCAGCTCCTACCCAGAGAAGCCACGTTCCCAGAACCCAGTGATCAAAGACCTCACTTTGTTTTCCAGAATCTGGGATTGTTTAGGAATAACACGTGGGGGTGTCAAATTCGCGCTCATGTTGAGCAAAGCTTAGCCCAGCTCTGTCCTGTCCTTACAGCCACTTCCTGCTTAAGTCCAAGGAAAGTTTATACACCCCTCTGACTTTCACATGTCCAGCCCGACTCCTTTAAGCCGCTGCTTGGACAAGAACCCACACACTTCGAGAATAAGGCAGTTGCAGGACAGGGCAGCTACACTTCTAGGCAAGAAGTAAGTGGTAGAGATGCTGCGATGCCCGCTACAGAAACCAGCTCCACAGTGCCAAGCTTCCTGAGCTCCCGGGAGCGGCAGCACCTCTATCTGCATTCCAGATAGAGTCCTGGCTCAGGCATCTCTAAAAGGACCATCAAGGAAATCTTTCCTTCTTGAGTACAGGGTGGGATTGCACTTCCTGGGCCCTCCTGGTTGGGTGAGGCCATGTGACTAATCTGACCAATTGAATGGGAGGGAAGCAGCTGAATTGTGGGCTGAACCTTTTAATTGCCGGTGTAAAACTGCTGCTGTGGAAATCTGTGTTGAGATGAAGTTTCTGTCAGCCTGACAGCCCGCTACCAACCCACACTGCACAGGACATGGGACGTTTGAGGATTGTGGCTTTGGCCAGCTCAGCATCACCTAGCATGACTATTGCACCCTGCAGCAAGCTCTGCAGAAGGAACTTCAATTCAAGCACAAAGCCCACTGTGTGGAAGTTCAGCTCTAAGGTGAGGGTCATGGGAAATCTCTCCCTCTCTTACACCTAGGCTCAGAGTCCTGGCCTCTTCCTTGCTATTTTGACAATCTACGTAAAAGCTGCCATTTATTGCTGGGTACAGGCTTGGGTTTTTATGCATAATATCCCATACATTGCAGGGCACTTGTAGCCACGCTCAGCTCACCCAGGTCCTTAATCACTTCCTAATTGCTGGCTCATCAACATCTCTGATATCTCTGTGCATGTCTCCCTGCTGATCCTACTTCCGTTTTCACTCTGTCCTACTATTGCCAAAAGCTTGGTCCTTATCCCTAATGCTAATCCAATAGCAAGGACATAGTTTTGAGAAAAGGAAAAAGGTGTATTGCTTTGCTAGCAAAGGAGAAACACAGGGGACTCCTGTCCCAAAGGCTGTGATTTTGCCCATCAGCAGGAACAGGTGGCTTTTAAAGAGATGATTCAAAGGCTACATTCCACATGTTCTCTGTTGGACTGTAATTCACTTGTTAATTTGGGAGAGAGTCATTTCTGAGATCTTCTGGTGCCATCCCCAAAGTCTGGATTACTTCATTCCTATGGTGGGTGTGTGCTCAGGGGCAGATAAATCTGCCTAAGATGGGGATGAAAGGTAATCCTGTTTCCCCCGAGATTAAGGAGGGAGAGAAGAAGAGAAAGAAACATGCCCATTTCAAAAATTAGTTGCAGTAGCAGAGCAGCAAGGGTTATATTCACAGCGTAAAGTAGACCACTGTTACTCTGCCACATATTGGGCACCGTGTCCCAAGTTGGAGACAGAACAGTGAATAAGATAAACATGTGTATGTCCTCCTGGAGCTCAGAGTCCAGTAGGGAAGACTGATGAGTCAGCAAAAATTACCACTGGGTGCGATAAATTCATGCCTTGCTAAGATTAGGAGACCTCAAGAGCCCTGGGAGGAAGCTCTGAACCCAGCCTGGAAATGTCAGGGAAGCTTCCTGGAGGAAAGAATGACTAAGCAGATGAAATGTGAAGAATGGATAGATGAAGCTGAGAAAAATGATCCTGACAGAAAAGACTGAGTTTGCAATGACTTGGAAATTAGAAGCTAATTCAAGGCAGCACAGAGGTGAGGCTGGGAGTTGAGCACGGGTGTTGGTAAAAGCTCTTTCCTTGTCCCCATGCCAATCCAATAACAAGGATGTGGTTTTGAGAAAAAGGAAAAAGATGCTGATTGCTTTGCTAGCAAAGGAGAAACACGGGGACTCCTGTCCCAAAGGCTGTAATTCTACCTATCGTGGGGATCAGAGGGGTTTTTAAGAGGTGATTCAGAGAAAATGAGATTAGGGAGATCAGGAAGAAGATGGGGGAAAAGAAGATCAGGGAGAAAGTTAGGGAAAGAAGATAAGGGAAAAGATTGGGAAAAAGAAAACCATGTAAGTTTCAAAGCAACATGGGATATAGTCAAAAAGCATCAAGTGAACCCCTGTTACAGGGGGATGTGGGACAGGAGGCTGGAGAGTGAAACCAAAGTACATCATGGGACAACTGAAAGGGCTCCAGTAAGAAGTGGATAGACACTGAAAAGCTGTGAGCAGGAAAGCAACAAGGTCGGATTTGTAGTCCAGAATGAGCCCTGCATCTCGGTTTTCCTATCTATAAAATGGGGATAATAATAGTACAATACAATAGAGCTGTCTTGAGAATTAAGTGAGGTAATGCATACAACCAGTGCCTGGCACATAGATTATTATTCATTCAGCCAGGAGTGCCTTCCATTGTGAAGCCTGGCCACAATCACATTCTATTATTAATTCATTTCTTATGCAGCTATCTCCTAAACTGAGAAACGAAATGATTGAGGGAAAAGGCTATGTCATGATCCTGTCTGTGTTTCCTGATCTCAACACAAAGCCTAGCACATATAAGGCGCTTGATAAATGAGGGCTCACGGTTAGATTAAACTATTAGTGCAAATTCTCAAAAGGGGCAAGTCGGGCCCCAGACCCAGGATGGGACAGACCACATTCCACCACAAGTGGGCGCAAGACGTTTCCCACAAAGGAGTCGGAGCTAGTGGCGAAGGCCGGGCTCCAGGACTCTCCAAACCCTGGGACCTCACTCTAAGGAAACCGGGTCCGAAGAGGTTGCTTTCTTAAGTGGTCGCCGCAAGATGTCCAAGGCTTTATGATCAGTCAAATGAACCCGATAATAAAATGAAAGTGTTTCAAAAATGAGCACTGACTGTAGTTGCTGCCTCCATCGCTGCTAACCGTGAGGGTTTTTGGGCTCCGGTTGTTTTTCACTTTGGAAAGGCAAACGTCACCTTTTCCTGAGCCACTTGGATCTTTATAGAAGCGGGTGGGTTGCATGTATATAGGGCAGATTAGTATAGGCTCGTGTCCTGGTTCCTAATTTTGCAAATCCTCAGTCTGTGTCAGTCACCTGGATTGGGAAGCCATAGGATCCGGTAAAGGAGAACTGGTAGGGAGCAGGACAGATGAGACAGGTACCTTTATTAGGAAAAGGGATTCGCTGAAAGCTACCCGGGCAAGTCAGGGAAGAAAGGGTTAAAAAGGAGACGACAAGTGAAGAAAACTGGTGAGGGAGCAAAGGAAAGTGGAGAGAAGCAAAGGACTGGCTGGTCTCAGGGAAGAGAGGGGTTAACTCGGGGCTTGCCTCTGGGAGGCATCGGAGGAGTGAGCAGATAGGGGCGGGACGTCGACAGCCTCAGAAAACAACAGATCGACGTCGGCAAAGACAGGGTTAAGGGGGCGGGCCCAGAAGAAGCCACGTGCCGGGACACAAGGCTATTGGTTTTCCCGGAGTTGTTTGTGTACGGCTATTGGCTACGTCGGGAAGCCGCGAGTGCCGATTGGCTGAGCGTCGGAGGGGCCGTCAGGGCAGAGACAGGGAGGAGGCGGCCGAACAGCGTCTCTGGGCCGGACTGGGCCAAGCCAGCGCAAGAGCTGCCCGTGCAGGGATCGCAGCCCAGCTGAGCCCGAGCTGTGGGCGCCGCCGCCATGCGCTGGGTGCGGGCGCTGCTGAAGAATGCGTCCCTGGCAGGAGCACCCAAGTACATCGAGCACTTCAGCAAGTTCTCCCCGTCGCCCCTGTCCATGAAGCAGTTTCTGGACTTCGGTACGGAGTCCGAAGGGAGGGAGGTGGGAGGCGGAGGGCCGTAGGGTCCGCCAGGTGGGGCGCGGAGAGGGGGTCCTGGCGATGAGAGGTTAACGCCCTGGAGAGGAGAGGCCCTCAGTAGCGGGCAGGACTTCCTCGGGAGAGTGCAGGCAGGAAGGGGTTAACAGGGAGGCAGGGCTGAAAGGGTTAAGGGTGCCCCAGCTGAAGACGTGGTCTCCTAAACTGTACAAGGGAATGGGGGGCGCTAAGAAGGAGGGGGTCCAAGGTTTCCTCCTGGGCTGGCTTTTCAAGGGGTCTGGGAGAGTAAGGGGCAGTGAGGCCTGATGTCAGCGCAGGGAGGGAGGAGAGCCCTATCCAGGCACTGAAAGGCTAATAGGGTTGTCCCAACAACTCTTAAAAGAGTGATGGAGGAACTAAGGGCATGTTGGTAGGAGCAACAAGGCAGGGTTGAGAGATGCAGCCATCTGGAAGGAACCTGGGCTGTTGGTGAAGGGTCAGACACTCCTGAGCAGGCATCAGGGAAGACCCTGGGCAGTTGGGTAAGGAAGCTCCTTCAGAAGAAGTTGCCAACAGGAGCAAATGCCCCTGACTAGCGTACCTCCACTCATTTCAGCTGCCTCAGTGGGCAAGGACACTTGAAGATCAAACCCCCTTCTAGCCTGGCAGCCTGTCCTTAGCTGGGCAGGAGCCCAAGCTACCAAGAGGTGGTCAGGCTGCTTGTACCCTCCCTTGATTACCCCCCAGTTGCTGAGTCAGGATCACCTCCTACCAGTGTTCAAGGGGTGACTGTGGGGCAGGAGGAAGGCTGTGCCAAGGTGGGAACCAATACAGACGTGTAGGCCCTGCCTGTCTAAATGGTATTTCCATGGTGCCAGCTGGAAATTGGGGGTTGGGGGGGCAGGTCTCTCATGAGTTGAGTAGATAGTGGCTGGCTTAGGTTACAGCTGCGTCACTGACAGAAGGAGGTCAGGGAGGTGGCAGCCAAGACATATGGCTGTTTCTCAGGATATGTCTTCCCGCCCACTGCCCTGTTTGAGTGTTGAGCTTCCCTCATGTAGGAAAGCCTGGTGGGCCCACTCCTAGCCCTTAGAAGCCACTCGCCCATACTGGACAGAAATGTCACACTTGTGGAGGGACTTGAGTAGTTTGTTCCACTTGTACAGTTGGGAAAAGTGAGACTTTTTCGGAAGGATGGTGACTAGTCCTGGGAGACAGAATTGGTAGCAGAATCTGGACCGGAACCCAGGTCTCCTGTCACCAGGCCATAGTCTTTTCCAGTCCCTCATCTCCTTTTCATCTTTACTGGGGATCAGGGTCCCCATTTGCCTTAAAGATGGGCAATAATGCCAGGAATGGTGGTGCATGCCTGTAATCCCAGTAGCTCAGAAGGCTGAATCAGGAGAATTGCAAGTTCAAAGCCAGCCTTAGCAACTTAGCAAGGCCCTGAGCAACTCAGCAAGACCCTGTTTCTAAATAAAATATAAAAAGGGCTGGGGATGTGGCTCAGCAGTTAAGTATCTCTGGGTTCAGTCCCTGATGCCAAAGAAAGTGAGGGGGGGCATTAATACAGAGGCAACTCTATGGTGGGCATCTATCCACCTTACCATCCTGGATGGAGTGTCCAGGGACAATGCTGGGACTCTGCAGCCGTGGGAAGCTAGGCATAGCTCCCGTCAACCAGGTGCAGTTCAGGGTGGGATGGTTTTCCCAGGTGCCTCTGCGCCCTGGGTCTACTCCCAGAGCCAAAGCCTTCTGGGAGGGAAGGAAAGAGAAATGAGGTGACTTAGACCAGAGCAGCTCCAAATGGGTCCCAAAGGGGCCCTGTCCCCATGGTTAAAGGCAAATGGGACAGGAAGGGGATACAGGCCTTGAAGTACGAGGTGGGGGCTGGGGAGGCTTGAGCACTGCAGGGGTTAGGAGAGCTGCCTTGCTTTTGTCCTTGGCAGGTCACCTGCCCTCTGAACCCTTGATCAACGCAAGGTTTAGCCCACTTGATCCTGAAGATATCCTTGGGCTCCCATGGTTTGTGCCTATGGACTCACCCCTCTCCCTTCCTCCAGGGTCCAGCAATGCCTGTGAGAAAACCTCGTTCACCTTCCTCCGGCAGGAGCTGCCTGTGCGCTTGGCCAACATCATGAAAGAGATCAACCTGCTTCCGGATAGGGTGCTGAGCACACCCTCTGTGCAGCTGGTACAGAGCTGGTGAGACTTCTCCCATTCCATCACTCTGTGTCCCTTGGCTCAGGCATGGAGTCTACATGCTGCCAGCTGCCTTGAAGCAGGAAGGGATCGAGGGAAGGCACAGGACCTCTGAGAGGCTGGGGAGTTGCCCAGAGTCACATGGGAATCCTAGGCCCTAGCAGGAATGGTTGGACTCTTCACTTCTGTGTCTGGAATAGCCCTGTTCTTACCATCCTGCTTTTTCTGGGAACCCAGGATCCATCCAGGAAATCAGTTTTCATAGCCAAATCCTCAAGTCAGGCTAATAATGTCAGCAATGGCCACCAGCCCTGGACCTGGAAGCCCACCCCCTACTAGGTATTATTTATTTAGGGTAACTTTTTTGGGAAACAGAGAAAAAAAGAAGCAAATCTTGGAACAAATGATATAATCCAAGCGACAAGCCTGATTGTTTTGGAAATTGGAAAATGCTCAAATAGATACAGGGATGACATAGTCCCTTCCCAAAGAGTTTTGGAGGGCAAAGACCACAAGTTTATTGCAAGCAACCAGAGGAGCAGAGGTGAAGCCTGGGGAGGGCACTCAGGAGCATGCAGGGTCAGGTAACTAGAGGCCATTAGCAAACAGCCTGTTCCATGAAGCATAAACAAGGTGTGTCCTTCAGTGGCATAGAGCTGGCTAGTCATCAGTGGGCTTTCACAGTGCCTGTGCAGAATTGCCTGGTCATTGGGACCTGTGGTATGGAGTGGCTGTAGTTTCCTTTTGGACTCCAGAGCATGTGTCCCCAGCATGAGCCCAGCAACATGCTGTGTCTAAGAAAAAGCAACAGCTGCCCTCAAGGAGCCCATACTCTCATAGGAAAATACAATTTCTACCAAGGCAGGCAAACCAAGTGCATCAGCAATAAAGGGAGGAGCAGTGAGCACTGAAGAGTTAGTTGTTTTTAATGAAGAGTCAAAGGTTATTATTTTAAAAGTAAAGTTGAGTATTTTCCCCCCTTGTTACAGAAGGATAATATATCCATTTTGACACTAGGAAAACATAAAAGCAGAGAAGAAAATGCAAACCACTATCCTTTTCCTATAACTGAAATGCTGCTCAGGGTTTCGGGGCTTTATTTGCACCCTGCCAGCATTGTGTCCACACAGGGACATGCACACACCTGACTTATTCTAACGAAATGAGCCACAGTAGGTAGAGTGTTACATAGAAAGCCAGCTATGCAGGAGGTGCATAATGATCACTGACCAAGTCAGAAGTTGTAGGGAGCTGGGCCTGGTGGCGCACACCTGTAATCCTAGCAGCTTGGGAGGCTGAGACAGGAGGATCACAAGTTCAAAGCCAGCCTCAGCAATTTAGCAAGGTGCTAAGCAACTCAGCAAGATGCTGTGTCTAAATAAAATACAAAAATAGGACTGGGGATGTGGCTCAGTGGTTAAGCACCCCGGTACCACAAAAAAAAAAAAAAAAAAAAAGAAAAAAGAAAAAGAAGGAAAGAAAGAAAAATTTTGGGGAAGAAGAAGTGGACTTCAGAGAAATGTAGGCAATTCAGAGCCATAAAGGGAAGGGCCTGCCTCAGTCACCCAGAAACTTGCTCTGTGGGGGTTGAGTGGGAGCCATGAAGGTAGGGGACAGAGGACAGAGTCCCATCTTCATGTAGCCCAACCAGGTCACCCCTTGCTGAGCCCAGGATCTCTGAGCCAACCAGCATGGCCCACCACAGGGTGGTGGAGCAATGGGGGAGAGACAGAAGGTGCCATCTGTTCTCCCCAGCCCTCCTCCCACTCTGTCCGGTTGACTAGCCTGGCTGCCTCTCAGCCTGTCCCTGACTTCAGGACCAGGCTTTTCAGTTCCCTCCCTGGACACTGTGTTCCTGGGACAGTCAGGGATGCAGGAGGAAGGCAGGGGACTGTCGGACTGTCCATGACTCCCCGAGAGGCTACACAGAGTCCCTTTCTGAAAATCAATGACCTGTGGGGGCTTGGCCTGATTTATTCCTCTGTCAAAGCTTGGAAGTAATGTCAAGTAACAGCAGGAGGGAGTGAAGTTAGACAAGAGAGAACACTTCGCCAGAGGATGATTCAGCATAGAGGAGAGCAAGCCAAGGGATTGTTAAGGCATCCTGGCATGCTGAAGGGACAGCCTGCTCAGAGTTTTTCCAGAGCCAGTGGGCACCAGCCACAGTAAGAGAGACTGAGGTGTGAGAGCAGGACTTCCTGATGGGGACAAGGTGGTTGCCTGTAAGAGTGCAGATTCCTTTTCCAGGAGAAACCTCCAGCTAGCTAAATGATGGATTGGATGTGGTGGGGATGGACAGGGTCTCTAAGAAGAGGAGGTGACTTCCCAGGGAGCCCCGGCAAGAGGACCACCAGCCTAAGTCTGATGAATAAGGAACAAAACTCCCTTTTGGCAAACAAAAGAGTTCTGTGCAAGTGCAGTTGTGAGTAGTGTTGTGGTCACTATGTGCTGATAGCTGGCAGGTTTCCTCCCCAGCTGGGGCAGGGTCTGGGCAGCCCCTGTTCATGAAGAATTCCTGGTTCCAAATAAACCTGATGTGTTATTTCAGCTGGACAGACTTGGGGTAGCGGGGCCATATTTTGGAGTGGTGGGAAGGTGGGGATGCGTTAGGTGTTGCAGACAGTATGGTGGCCTCGTGGCCTCGAGCCTCTGTTCCCTTGTCTGTAACATGGGGACCCATTCTGTTTCTCAGGGTCAGATGCCATTGCTAGATGTGACAAGCATGCAGAACTCTGTCAACAACAGTGATGTCCCCAGGCCTCTGGGCAGCAGCACCTCCAGGCCACAGATGATACAACTGTGGTGGAGGTTTCTAGACAGTGTGACATAAGTGACCATGGGGACAAAAGACGCAGAGCCGAGGGCCAGCCTGAGTGCTTGTATGCACCACTCATCACTGCAGCCTTCTGAGTGGACCTCACTCCTACCCCCACCTTCTAGATGAGAAACTGAGGCCCAGGGAGGTGAAGAAACTTAAGGCCACCTGGAGTGGGTGGTGGAGATGGGATTCGAGCCAGGGCTGCAGGATCTGGAGGCTGCGTCCTGCAAGGGAGAGCAAGGCCGCGCCGTGGGCAGTGCCACGGTGCTGAGAGCCCTTCCAGAGCCAGTGGGCATCAGCCGCAGCCAGAGAGACTGAGATTTCTATGCTCATACGTAAGTCCCCTGCAAAGCAGTCTGTCAGCTGGTGGCTACCCTGGCTCCTCTCAGCAGGGGCAGACAGCCGGAGGAGGTGTGGACGGTGGGGACAAGCTTTCAGAAAACGAGCCCAGGGCTAAGTAGGAGTTACAGAGTAGAATCAAATGACAGTGAGTCATTCCTGTGTTTAAGAGTCTGTGGGGGTTGTTAGAAGGAGGCAGGTGATGGGGTGTGGCTAGCATCCCCTTACCAGCCTCCCTTGCCCATCAGCAAGATGTGTGGACCCCAGACCCTGCCTCCACTCCAGGGAACCACCCAGCCCCAGGGAATACCAAGCCACCCGCCCAGGTGGCTCCTGCCCGCTGGGCTAGGGCCTAGGCTGAACCAGCTGCTGGATCCCCCAGACTCCCGTGCGTAACCGAGGAGTAGAGGCTGAGCCCAGCAGGAACCACGAGCAGGGATCATCTCCTTTTATCTGTGCAGTCCCACCACCTCCTTCCTGCTGGGAGCCCTATTTTGCACCTGGGGACTGGGCAGCCCAGTGGACTGGCACAGCCATCCTGAAACCCAAGCCTGCCAGCCGCCACAGAGTGCTCCAGTGCAGAGAGCCACCCCCTCACGTGGTCCTCACATGGCCATCGCCTGGTCTACACCTTTGTCCCCAACAGCTGTGGACACGAGCGCACACATGCGCAGAGCGCCCCTCCCCTCCCACACAGGCCTGCGGGCGCCCCCTCCCTCACCGAGGTGTGTCCTCCCCCCTGCCTGCAGGCCGCCCCTCCTGCATTCCCTGTCGGGGCTCTGGACTGGTGAGAACACGGAGGCCCTGGGCACCTCCGTGTTACCATGGGCAGGTGGGAAGCTTACCAAGGAGTGGCAGGATCTGAGGCCCAGGTCTCCCCAGGCTCTGGGTTGGCCCTACTGCCTGCTCTGCATGGACGTACCATCTACTTCAGGCCCAGGTCTTCCCCTGGTGCTGGGAGGGTAGGCAGCCCAGGAGCCAGTGTCTCCATGCTGTGTCTCTTCTGTAGGATGCAGGTCTAGCCCAAAGGTGACATCTGGAGTGCCATGCTCCTGGGGGCTTCAGGCCAGGGCCAGAGTCAAGGGGCCTCTGGGAAACTCCTTCTCATGCTCTCCTCTCTGACCGGGGAGTACAGGGTTTTGGCACCCTTCAGTCCAGGAGACCGAGGCCTGTGGCTGCTGTGATGTCCCCTTGCCATACTGTTCTGGCTGACTGGTGGCACTGCCCAGCGTCAGTTCATCCCGCTGCTCTTTGTTCCACTACAGTGGCCGTGAGCGGCCCCCATACCTGCCCTTTCAGGTTCACTGAGCCACCCTACTCCTGGGCACTAGGACTCTGACCCCTGCTGGCCATGCACAGTCGGGGGCAGCTCAGCCTCCTCCTCTGGCCTCCTCCCCAGCTGCCCTTGGGTCCTGAGAGGGGGTCCCAGGACTCCCTGCTCCACCTGGTCCCCTCCCCATTCTCTCGCCCCAGCATCGTCCACTTGCAGATTCTCTCCCAAATCTCTCCAAGAGTCACATGAACATGAGGCTTTAGTTCAGACATGGTAGAAGACCAGGATTTAGAGTCACACAGGCCTGGGAGAGAGCGTCCCAGCCAAGCATGTCCACTTCACCTGGCTCGCAGCAGCGCCTACCTTAGGGGGTCACTGTGGAAGTTAAAGTGAAGCACCAGGGAGGCACACAGCAGACCCAGAGTCACCATCGGCCACAGCAGAAGCCTCACTCGTAGGACCAGTGTGGCTGGAAAGTAGCTGGCCACAGGGCATAGACACGGAGCCAGACAGACCTGAGTTCAAATCCCAGCCTGCTGCTCACTGTGACTGGGGCACAGGACCCGCCTTCTCTGAACTGGTCCCTTGTCCACAAAACGAGGGAAATCCTTTGCACTCTCCACCCCAGCTCCAGGTGCAGGTGGGAGACAGAGGTCTCTGTGTAAGTGCCAGCTGTCATAATTCTCCAGGAGACCAAGTGCACCCGATGTCTTTGGACAGGGATGGGGTGACTGGGAGGAAGTTGATCTTGACTGCGGTCTGGCTCCCCATTCCCAGCCTGTCAGTGAGAACAGCTATTCCTGCCCACAGTGGGGCAGCTCTTCAGGACAGTGTGGACCAAAAAATGGAGTGATTTGGGACCTAGAAGCAGTAGGGGCTGTTGGAGGCCACTGAGGCTTGAGTGTACTCAGCTGGTGCGCTTTTGAGCCACCATTATTATAAGAGCAAGCATTCAGAGGGTGCTTGCTATGTGCTAGATGATCACATTTAGTCCTCACCAAAATGCAAAGGTAAATATGTTTTAAAAATCCCCATTTTTGATGTGGCTTAGTGGTTGGGTGCCCCTGAATTCAATCCCCAATGCTCCCCACCCCCGCCAAAAAAAAAAAAAAAAAAAAAAAAAAATCCCCATTTTCCTAATGAAGAAATTCAGCCCCAGAGAGGTTCCATGACTTACTCAGGGCCACACAGCTTCATGTAGAAGAGCCAGTTCCAAGCTAGTTCTTTTAGACTCTTCTCTGCTGTCTTAGCAAGAAAGGGAAGGGCAGAAGTTGGTAGGTGTAAGTGAAGGGCATCTGAGCAGAGGAACAGCCTGAGTGGAGGCCTGGAGGTGAGAATCCAGAGCAGTCACAGCCTGATAGTGTGACAGGAGTGCTGGAGACCTTGAGCCTTCTTCATCCCCCTTCCTGGCTATGGCACTGTCCCCGGCCTGGGCTGAGGCGATGGAGGCTCCTCCCTGCCTTTCTTGCCTCCTAGAGGTTGCCATGAAAGTCAGAGCATCCTGGCCATCAGAGTGGCTCTCGGTGTGGTGTGGCCCTTTCCAGACACACCGCCGCACTTGGGGTCCCCCCGCCTGGCTGGAGCATTTCTGCCAGAGACCCAGTGCTTCCTGCCCTCGCAGGAGAACAAGCTGCAGACTGGGCATGTTAACAGGGAAACTGGGGGTGTCGGGGGCAGTGGCTGTGGCATTGCCAGCACAGGTGACTCGCAGCAGAAGCTTCCCCTGCTGGCCCTGGGTTCCTTTTGAACCAGTTCTTTTCTAGGTACTAGAGAGACCAACCTCTGCAGGTGGGAGCAGGTGCCACCGCTGGGCCCTTCAGAGCAAAGTGAGCTTCTCTGGGCTCTCCAGGGACCCCAGCCCCACCCTCTTCCTGGCCCTTCACTCTTTAGAATCCTATGTTCTAGGCCTGATGGCACTCTGGAAGAAGCCCATGCTGGCCAGTCAGTCTCCATCTGGATGCATCCAACACCTGTGGGAGAAGTGTTAGGATGTGTCTGGGAAGGGGCTGGGGGAGGCAGGTGGACCTCAGCGCCCTCTCACCATGGGCCCTTGGTCCACACTGGGTCACAGTCTCCTGACCTATGAGACCTCTTGGGTGGAATGATCTCCAGGCTCACCTAAGGCGAGTATCTTAGTTTCCAAAGCAGAGCTGCCACAAGGGGACCCATGGATTAGAGGTTTGCGTAACTCAGCAGGTGGTCGGGCGACTTGTGTGCAGATGATAGGGGCTGAGGAGAGCTGTGCTGCAGCCTGTCCCCAGGTCCCACAGTGGGAACAGAGCAAGAGCAAAGTCCAGCTGAGGGGATGGGAGGGACCTTGCCAGCTGTAGCTGAGGCCTCCTTCCCTCTGAACACAGGTATGTCCAGAGTCTGCTGGACATCATGGAGTTCCTGGACAAGGACCCCGAGGACCACCGTACCCTGCACCAGTGAGTGAGGTCCCTGAGCATGGCAGGGAGGCAGGTACAGGCGAGAGGCATCTGAGGTTGCAGCTCCAGGGGCGGAACCCCAGCAGGGCAGGGGTGGCCAACCTGAGAGGAGAAACAGACTCCCATTCTCGGTGTGGGGAGTCCACTGGGTGAGGGCCAGGCCCAGCTCTTGGGCAGCTGCCCTTCAGAGGGACTGAGAGCTCCTGGCTTTGAGCGTGAAGGGAAAGGCAGCGGGAGGGTCAGGGTGGCTTCAGGAGGAGGGCGTGTGGCTGTAGGATTGGGAAGGGAACAGAGAGGGGAGATGCTGTGGGGTGGAAGTCAGAATGGAGAGGAGTCTGGGCGCCCCAGGGCTGGGGCCGGTGGGGTGAACATCTGACCTTTCGAAGGTTCACCGATGCCCTGGTCACCATCCGGAACCGGCACAATGACGTGGTGCCCACCATGGCCCAGGGCGTACTGGAGTACAAGGACACCTATGGCGATGACCCGGTCTCCAACCAGAACATCCAGTACTTCCTGGACCGCTTCTACCTCAGCCGCATCTCCATCCGCATGCTCATCAACCAGCACAGTGAGCGTGGGCTGCCGGGAAGGCGCAGGGCAGCGGGCAGGAGCCCCTGGGCTGGGTCCCCAGCAAGCACCGATTGAAATAAGCGGCTGTTCAGAGCTTCTGTGTCCAGGATGTTTCACTGTGATTGTTGACCGATCACAGCCGTCATCAATTAAATGAGTTTCTCATGCTTAAATCATTTCAAAAGCAAGACTGGCGAGAGTTATCAAGGACACCTGTGAGGGGGAGGGACATGGGGAGGAGCTTCTGGAAAGAAGCAAGCTTCAGGCCTGCAGAGGCCCCAGGTGGCCGCAGCCAGGGGTGCAGGGCCCTTAGGAGCCTAGAGAAGGGTGGAGACCGGGCTGGCCCTGGGAAGAGGGGACGCAGGGGCAGGCTCTGGGTCCAGCGGCAGCACCTTCTCTCCCGCCCACAGCCCTCATCTTTGACGGCAGCACCAACCCCGCCCACCCCAAACACATTGGCAGCATCGACCCCAATTGCAAGGTGTCTGATGTGGTGAAAGGTGAGCCTGCCTGGGCCTGGCCTGCAGGAGCCTCAGGACCTGCCAGGGGGCGGCCCATTCCCGGGGTGGGGGCACAGCTCCACCAGGTAATGTTGGTGATCCCCTGTCCGTGCCAGGGGCACTGCCTGTGGGTGAGCCACCCACACCCTGAATGGCCCCATCTTCTTGCAGATGCCTACGACATGGCCAAGCTCCTCTGTGACAAGTATTACATGGCCTCACCTGACCTGGAGATCCAGGAGGTCAACGGTGAGCAAATGAGGCTGTGTGTGTCTCCGGGAGGGCAGGGGCCGCCTTGCAGGTAGGGGAGGAGCAGGGCTGCTTTTAGGATTCTTCATTTGGTAGTTGCTTTTTAAATATTTGATAAATATGTATTGCAAGGGAGATGGACAAGGTCCCTGTTCACATGGTGGGGCTTATATTCTTGGTGCTGAGGAGGTTGGGGAGTGGAGTCTTTAACCAACAAATAAATAAACAAGACAATTTTGAATGGATAAGGAGGAAATAAAATCGGATAGCAGGGCAGTGATGGGGCAGCCATGTCTGAGGTGGGATGTCAGCCTGGCTGCCTTTCCAGAATTCAAATCCCAGTGTCTGAATTAAGAGAGAGGGTTCCCTCTGGCCAGCCTCTGGGTGGCTGGGTGGTCAGCGCTGGCTCCCCACCCCCAGCTTTCGGGAGAACAGGGAAGGCAGGGCTTCCATGAGTCACCGGCTCCACTCAGCTCCACGGTGGCTGGGGATTTCCTCTAGCTGGGCAGCCTTGTGCCCAGTCACAGCTTGGGAAGGGGGGCTGTTACCCACAGAAGGAGGGAAGGACGGCTTGAGGGGCCTGTCTGGAGGAGGCGTGGGAAGGTTACTCCAGGCCGTGTCCTGACCTTGCTCTTGACTCTCCGCAGCTGCCAATTCCACCCAGCCCATTCACATGGTCTACGTCCCCTCCCACCTCTACCACATGCTCTTTGAACTCTTCAAGGTGAGGAGGCTGGGGACCCGTTTGCAGGCTCCATGAGGTCTGGCCTCTCTCACTCAGCGCCACCCTGTTCTCCACCCCCCAACAGAATGCCATGCGGGCCACAGTGGAGAGCCACGAGTCCAGCCTTGTTCTCCCTCCTATCAAGGTCATGGTGGCCTTGGGCGAGGAAGATCTGTCCATCAAAGTAGGTGGTCCTTGACCTTGTGGGTGGGGAAGACCATGGGAAAGTCAGGGGTGGTGATGGGATGGCTTTGGAGGGTCCCTGACATGTCTCCTGTGCCCCAGATGAGTGACCGGGGTGGAGGTGTCCCCTTGAGGAAGATTGAGCGACTCTTCAGCTACATGTACTCCACAGCACCCACCCCGCAGCTGGGCACGGGGGGCACCCCGCTGGTGAGATGGCTTCATCCAGGCCCCTCCCGCTCCTGGGGGATGCCGCCTCCTCCACCTCTTTTCCATCTTGCTTCCTTACCTCCCAGTCATACAGTGCCCTCTGTGGCTGTGTGTGGTGACAGTCTCGTCTCCTGAGTCTCATCCCTCCCCTCCCTGCACAGATCCACCTCTGCCTAGTGTTTGTCTGTCTGCCTGCCTGCCTGTCGGCTTTCCTCAGTCCGCCCTCCCTCTCCCCACAGTTACTGCCTTACTCGTGACATTGTTCAGCTGTCCAGTGCCTCCCTGTCCACCGGGAGGAGCCCTGTGACCTGCGTAGGCCTCCTGGCTACCTGAGCAGAACTCCTGACTGCCTGGCCTCCTCCTTCCTCCACGGTCCCCTCATTCATCCCACACCCCCACCTGGCCTCAGAGCCTCCTCTTTGCTGTGTTCCCTCCCCACCCGGGTCCTGGGGAACCCCTGCACAGCCCCAGCCCACTGGCCTTCACTTACCCGTCAGTCCCTGCAGCCCCAGGACCAGCCCCAGCCTCTTCACCGCTCCTTCCTGCTCCCTGCAGGCTGGCTTTGGCTATGGGCTCCCCATTTCCCGCCTCTACGCCAAGTACTTCCAGGGGGACCTGCAGCTCTTCTCCATGGAAGGCTTTGGGACCGATGCTGTCATCTATCTTAAGGTGAGGCCCAGCCCGCCGGGCCCCTGGAGAAGGGTTTTCTGGGCAGGCAGGGCTGCTGTCCGTCCTTTCCTGGTTCTAGTCTCAGAATCAGCAAAGCTACAGTTCCTCAATCCCCAGCCCCAGCCCCCAGCCCTTAGCCCCCAGCTTGGGAGGGAATTTCAGTCTGTGGCCCATGATTAAGACCCCTCTTCCGGGACCCTTGACCTTTGAGACCTGGAAAGAAATGGGATCATGGAGGTCTTGTTATCCAGCTCAGGGTGAGACTGAGGTCCCAAACTGGTGACCTTAGCGTCACAGCCCAGCCTCCTCCCTCTTCCCCCATGACCCTTGAGGGAGCAGCTTTCTGGAATGGGCAGGAGCAGGACACAGAAGGAACAGACCCTTCCGTTGCCTTCCCGAGCAGGGTGGTGCCTCAGCCAGTGGCTGGAGGCTGGGCCAGTTGACTTTAGGCCCATGGGACATGAGGGTCGGGGACCAGCACAGCCCACCTGGGGAAGGGCGGTTTTCTGAGGAGTGGGCAGTCTCAGGGAGGTGGGGGCTGACACTGGTGCCCGCAGGCCCTGTCCACGGACTCCGTGGAGCGGCTGCCCGTCTACAACAAGTCGGCCTGGCGCCACTACCAGACCATCCAGGAGGCCGGCGATTGGTGTGTGCCCAGCACGGAGCCCAAGAACACATCCACCTACCGGGTCAGCTAGAGGCCACCCCTCCCCTGTAGTCAAGAGGACAGACTGCTGTCTCTGGGTCTGGCCACCGAGGTGACCCTCTCCATCACCCAGAGAGCAGGGTGGGGGGTGGTTCTCCCTGATGACCAGGTTCTATCTCTGCAAATCACTGCGGTGACTGGCTTGTGGTGGTCCTTAAGTGCCAATCTGTCTCTGTGGAGACACCTGGGTGGTCTCCCTGGGTCCCAGTCCCCATAGGTGATGCCTGAGGATTGGGGATGCTCCACCCTGATGGGGTGCCCTAGAGACACTTTCCCATGGCAGTCCTGAGACCAGGGCTGTCACTCTTCTGCCAGGGGTCCTGGGTCCCCCTTGCTGCCCACCATAGCCCTGGCCTTCCAAGTGGATACCCCTCCTGCCCTACTCCACGCCCCATATGGGCATACTGGCCCAGGTCCGTCGTCAGTGCTAGGAAGGGGCCAGACACCCCAGGTCTGGTGAGAGTGGGAGGGAGGGGATGCACCTTTGACCCTTGTTGGGGTCTTGGTCCTGCCTTCTCTCCCTCCACCCCGTGCATGAAGGTCAACGTTGGCAGGTGGGGAGTCGGGAATGGTTCTCACCCTGGGCCTATCCCAAACAGAGGAACCTGGGAAGACCCAGAGGTCGCCTGCCCTATCAGGGAGCCTCATGTGATCTTGGCAATGTTGTGCCACCTCCCAAGCCCTCCCCAGCATGTCCTCACATGCACACCCCTGTCCGCCCACCACACACCCACTCGGTCCTGCCTGGGCTCAGACCTCAACCCCTGCTGTGCCCAATGTGTGTTCAGGTGGCTTTCTCCTTGGATGCTCTGTACATAGCTAGTTTTATAACCCTGAGTGCCCCCACCCTTCCCCTTAGCACACGGGTTAAAGCTGTGTGTTCCTCCCAGTGGCTGTGAGGATGACAGTGACATCCACAGTAAAGAGGAGATTGAATAAGACTGCGGCCTGGCTCCATTGCTGGGGGGCGGGGGAGCCACACATACACACGTTCACACAGACTGCCACGCCCTGTGTCCCACACATGATGCCCCAGGATGTTGGTCCAGCTTGGGACCTCACCAGGGTGTACCGTGAGCAAAATTCCAGGCAGGGCTGTCCATTGAGTACACTTGACAGCCCAGCACCCAGTGACAGGCCTGTCACTCCACCACACTTGGCGTAGCTTCGTCCTGGTGTCCCTGCCCACCCCCACAACTGGGGCAGACAGAAGTCACTGGCACATCGTAAATGTTTATTGAAAGAAATTGAGAACTGCCTCCCCCCTTCACATGCAGGTGGACACCCACTGTAGCTCCTGATGGCTTCAAGGACACACATGCCTTCCCGCCTCCCACTAGTCCCTCTGCCAGGCCCAGGTGGTGCCAGTGCCCCCACTGCTCCTTATCCCTGGACCTCCACTCCCAGCCCAATGGCAGAGGGGAGGAGAGCTCTGGTCCCAGGGAGGGGACCCTGGCCCTGAGCCACAGTCCCTGGGCAGGAATGGGGTCAGCATGCACTGGTCCTGTCCGCCACTCCAGGCAGACAGTGGGATGAGGGGTTTCTAATCAGAAGCCCCTGGCTCCATTGGTAGGTCTAATGAGGGCCCCAGAAGCTGGGCTGGCTGCCAGCCAGCATGGTACCTGGACAACCTGTCTCTGGACACTTTCCAAAAAGGACAGATGCCATCCCCACTCAGGGGTCATTCCTGGCCCTCTCTGCAGCCTGTGAGCTGCAGCCTGCAGGGCCTGCCAGTTCTAGAGCCCCCTGAGCTTCTCACTGTGCCTGGGGCCGATGGAGAGCACCAGTGGACCCTTCCAATCCAGCAGCTTCCAGGTGACCCTAGACTTTGCCTCTGCTGGCTGGGGTGAAGTGCTGGGGTTCAGCTGGCTGAGGCACTGGGCGGGCTCTGTCACCACTGCTCCCAAGTGTGTTCTGCCCCCAGCAAGGGCTCCGGTGCTCTCTGAGGGAGCAGGAGGAAGAGTCCTGGCTGGAGAGCAGGTGAGAGACCCACTCTTATTTCCACGATGCCACAGTGCTGGGGACTCGAACCTGGGCCTTGCGCGTGCGAGGCGGGCACTCTACGTGATGGGCTATATAGCCAGCACAAGAGAGACCCACTCTTGAGTGGGCCCCAAAGGGGCAGACCTGCCGCCCTGCCTGGATGCCATCCTTGCATTGGGACTCACAGGACAGGGAAGGAGAAAAGGGGTTCTGGTCCTCCATGTCTTCTCCAAATCCTTGCAGAGGCCACAGTTATCTCTTCCTGCTCTCTCTACTCTCCTGTTGAGTTGGCTGGGAGTCTACCCTGAGTGCAACTTGCTGTAATGCCCACTGATCTACCTGGGGAGCAGAACAGCTCTCCCCCAACACAGTCACCTTAAAGAGCTGGAGAGGCACAGCTCTGTCCCCCTGCTGAGATGCCCAGACTACCCTCTGAGCTGGAGACCCTGCTGGGTGCAGGGCCTCTGGGAGGCAGGCAGGCACCCTAGCTCACTTCATGCCCAGCACCACACTGGCCGAGGGCAGAGGGCCAGCCTGACCCCAGCTCCTCTGGGTTTCTGGACTTACATGAGCCCGGGCCTCTCTGTCCCTCTTCCCTACAGCTGCTACCTGCCTCCCCAGGAACTCTGTGCCAAACAAGTCCTTGGAATCAGATTTATTACTGGGCCCTCTCCTTGGGGTCTCCCTTCCCGGGGACTCTGGGTCCAGACAGGGTGAGAGAGGGCATGTGCCCCCCAAGAGTGTGGGGCCAGGCCAGCCCAAGCCTGGCGCCCAGGCCCACCCCCCGGTGAGGCCTGTGCCTGCTGAGCCTGGTGGCTGCCCGCACCCAGGTGCCAGTGCCACCCTGCCCGCCTCTAGCTCTTCTTGGCCTCCTGCTCCCGGCGCCGCAGCTTCTCCCGCTGCCTCGCAGCCTTCTCCTGGGCCTTGCGCTCCTTCTCTGCAGCTGCTGCCAGTTCCTTCAACTTCCGCTTCACTAGCGCCCGGTCATGCGAGTTACTGAGCCCCAGGCTCTGAGGGGAAAATCCCAGGGTGAAGGACAGTGTCCCAGAACCCTCCAGGTTCAGGTCCAGCCAACACAGCCTGGGCCTTCCTTCTGTCCCAGCTATACACTTGAAGTGCAGCCTCTGCCTCCCACTGTGACTGGCCCAGGATCAGAAGCCCCGGTGAGAAATGGAATTGCAGTGGGTGGGAGAGATGAGGCTTGAGGGCACTGGGCCTCCCCCATCCTTGCCTCCCATTCCTCCACTTGGGATTTCAGCCTGACACAAACCTGTCCAACCTGCTGAGGCCCAGAGGTGGGGAGTGACTTGCCCAAGGTCACAGCTGCTCTGAAGCCAAGGTCCCTCCCCACTACCAGAGACTTTCTTACCACCTCTCCCCCAAGCAACTCAGGTAAGAACAGAGAGAGGCCAGGAACCTTCCAGCAAAGTTCAGAGGCCACTCCCCCAACCTGTCCCCATGGCACACTACTACCACTAGCCTCTGAGACAGAATGGGACCCACCTGACCAGGGGTGAGGCCTGTCTTCCCCATGATACTGGAAAACGCAAGTACCAAAGGTCAGAGGACAGTCCCAAAGTTAGATCAAGCTCAAGTGGTGGGCGTGAATTCCCAGCCGAACTGGGGTCCCCTACTAGAATATAAAGATTAGACCAAAGACCATGCCTAGGGGTCAGAGGTCAGGGCAGTGGCCGGAGAGAGTAGAAAGGCAGTTCAGGAGGCAGGGCTGAGGGTCAAAGGTCAGCATGAGGGGTTCCTCATTCTTGAAGTTTGCCTCAGGCTCTGGCTGGGTCATGACCCTTGCACTTTGACCTACCTTCAGTTTGCTTCCGTCCAGCTGCAGGAGCTGAGGACCATCCACCTGTCGGGCTGCAAACTCGGCGGCGTACTGCTCCAGGTTGAGACTGTGCAGCCACTGGCCCACCTGCTGGCTGGTCCAGTGCTGGACGGTAGGGAGGGGTTCATCCAGGAACTGGGACAGAGACGGGAGAATGAGGGCGCGGCTTAGCCGTGGCATGCACACCTGGCAGAACCAGAGGTCGGGGCTCTAGCCGGCATGGCGGCCAGCCTCGCTCACCTCATCCGAAGACTGGGACAGTGTGTGGTAGGGGTAGGAACACTTGGCCTCCTGCCGGGGACCACTCGGGATCTTGGGGCTGCTGCTGGGGGGCGTGGAGTCGTCACTCAGGGTGGATTCCTACACAGGAAGGGGCGTGTGCTGCTGAGGAATGAGTTAACCCCCAGGCCCAAGGGAGCCCTCTGAATCTACCATCCTGTCTCCATGGGGCTGAGGTCCTGGACTAGGCACCAGAAGTAGCTCAGTGCCCTAGGAGCTGGGCAGGTACAGGACCTGGTGTCTTGTGGAGATGTCAGGACCTGTGGCCTTTGAGAGGCAGGCAGCCATCTGGAGGACACAGGACTAGAACTCAGCCAAATGGAAGAGTTGGCAGGAATAGAGGTCTTGGGCTTGGTGCTGCTTCCTACAGGAAGCCCGCCAGGACTCCCCGGGTTGGCCCAGGTGTCCCTCGGACCTGCCTCCTGTGGCACCCTGCTGGTAGGCACCCTCACTGGACTATGAGCTCTATGAGGACCTTCCACTGGATCCTGCTCACCACAGTGTCCCCAGGGCTGGGGGCCATGGAGCTTTACAATGAAATCTGCACAAGTCTGTGAGCAAGTCCCCTCTCTTGGGGCTTCATTTGCTCACCTGTACAAGAGGAGCGTGCCTATCTCTGCCACCTCACTGTTAGAGCACAAGTGTGTGCTTGGGGCTTTGTGAACTGCAGAGCACTGTGAGAACGGAAGCACACACTCAGGGTTGCCTCTGTCACTCGGGCTTGCTCCTCCTGCAGCCTGTGAGCTCTCAGAGCACTAGGCTGGGCTCCTATTCATCTCCGTATCTCTGAAGCGTCACCCAACAAGCAGGTGGCCCAGCTCCTGACTGGGTGTTGCGTCAGACCTGAGCCAGGCAGAACCCGTAGTGGGCAGGGAGACCCCAGGCCGGGTGAACAGCAGAGCATTGGTGTTCAGGGAGGAGCGCTGAACGGAGGAGGTGGTGAGGGAGTGAAGCAGTGAGTCACTCAGAGGCTGAATGGACGCGGATGACGGATGGTCATGGAACACACAGTGGCTCTGAGGTGGACAGAAGGGTTCCAGGAAGGCCCGGATCCCAGTCTGACCAGGGTGTGATATGTTCCGTGTCACCTGAGTCCAGGAGCCAGTTTTGGGGCAAGAAAATCCTGGGCTTACCTGTGAAGCTGACTTCTTGGGACTGAAGCCCTCGTGTTTAGGAGAGCAGGCGGGGGAGGTGGCGCTGCCCGAGGACGCCGAGCCCTTGCCACTGTCTGTGAACCAGGAAAAGGGCAGGAACGGGGAGCCCCCTGACCGACCAGACCCCTCCACCGACTCCCTGCGAAGAGAGCATCCAGCATGGGTGTGGACACCAAGGGGAGGTTGGGAGCTGAGGGTGGGCGCTGTGGGCACCTCTTACCTGCTGCCCATGGACAAGCGGTTGCTGCCCTTCTCCTTCCGGCTCTTGCCAGTGGATGCTCGGCGGAGGGTGACCCTGTGGGGAGGGCAGGGGGAATGGCAGAGCTGCCCACTGTGCTGGCCTTACCCCAGCAGCTCCAGCCCTATGTGGCGGCCCGCCCTTCACTCACCCCAGGTCCAGGAACTTTCGGCGAGTCTTCTTATCCAGACCGATGGTGGGGCTGGCAGGCTCAGGAGGGCTGGCATCCCGGCTGTCATCTTTCAGGGGACAGAGGGGGAAAAAAAGCCAGTACAGTGGCTTGCCTGTCTTCTTTGGTGGGTTGGCATATTCTTGACTTAGAATCAGCCAATCTGGCTCTGGTGTCCTTCACTAGCTGTGTGACCTAGGAGAAGTCACTTTATCTCTCTGAGCATCTGTCATTTCAAATGTGGGGGTAATAATCCCCGTACATGTCATGATACCTACTGGGATGCTTCAGAAAGTCTTTTACACACTGCAAAGCACTTTACAAACCGACAAATTAGGGACCACTACTATTTACTGTTCATTTTATCCTGGCCTTCCAATCATGGCTCAAATGTCACTTCCTCAGAGGAGTCTTTGATGATGCTCTCCAATAGGTCAGACAGCCTGATAATAGGCACTTCCGCCACCATGCACATTTCCTGAGTAGCACTTATTACCCTTTCTAACTGCACATTTAATTAAGGGATGATTTGATTGTTGAGCCTTTAAACTCAGAGGACAAGGGCTGCCTCTATTTGCCCTGTTTGTGGCCCTGGACCCAGCAGTGTTAGGCATATAGTAATTGCTCTATAAATGAATGAATGAACCTTGGTGCTCTTTCTCCCCGGTTCTCCCCACCCACAACCGACAGCCACACCGTTCCACTGGTGCAGCCACCAACTCCGTGTCACGGGGCGCGGTTGGGGCAGCTGCAGTGCCGGTGCAGACCGGCAGGGGCGCCGCCCGCGCTCACCTTCGCTGTGAGGCTCCGCGCGCGGGTGGCGGCGCACGAAGCTGGGCGAGCTGTCCGAGGAAGGCGCGGAGCGCGGCGGCGAGCTGGAGGCGGCGGCCAGGCCCTCGTGAGAGGCCGCGTTGTGCAGGGGCCGGTAGCGTGTGAGCGGCGAAGGCGGCGGCTCGTCCTCGTCCAGACTGCGCCGCAAACCTGGAGGCTCCAGGCAGAAAGAGCCCCCGGCTGGGGAGCCCGGACCCGAGTGCAAAGGCGAGCGCAGCCGGTGCAGGGGACTCCCGCAGCCATCGGTCACCTGGGGGAGGGAACAGCCCTTCACCAAGGACTCTCCTTCTCCCTTCTCAAAGGGTGAGGAGACCCACGCACCCTGCCCACGGTGCTGGAGCTGGCTCCTGAGTCCTGCTAGGGCCTGGAGAGGGTCCCCTGGTGAGTCACATAGGGAAGGGTCGAGGTCTGCTTGCTTTGCTTACTAACCGTTGTGACTGACACTGGACCTCTGCTGGCCTCAGCTTCCTGATCTGTAAGCTGGGTCCTGGGCAGCTTACAAACAGGGCAAATACAAGTCCTTCTTTAATAGGAGGAGCCAGCCAGAAGTGAACTGCAGCTGACATTTAGTGGCATTATTTGAGGCGTCCCTGGAAGTTGGGAAAGCCCAGGGGTGTGTGTGTGTGTGTGTGTGTGTGTGTGTGTGTGTGTGTGTGTGTGTTGCCCCAACCTTGCCTCCAGGCCCATCGGAACCTTCACCGTCCTCAGCAGAGCTGGCACTGTCCCGAAGTCTTGAGCGGGAAGGCCGGTGTCTTCGGCCCTTGGCCAGCAGCTGGGCCCGGGCCTTGTGTAAACTGCTGTCCAGTCTGGCGGTCTCTGGCACAGCCAAGTCCAGATCTGCAAACCAGAAGGGGCAGAGACCAATCCCCTGGAGGTGTCAAGCCCAGAGGTCCAGCTTGTTCACACCCCAGACGTTCAGCCAGTGCTTCTGAATGTGAGGCACTGCCAATCCAGGGGAGATGGAAATCAGCGCCCCCCCCAACACACACACAGAGGCTGGGAGGAAGCTAATCACACCAGCACATAAATACAGCCCTCGCTGAGGCACAGAGCAGTCGTATTTGGAGAGGTCAGAGGGGGAAACACCAACCCAGCTCCTAAGGTCTGGAGGGGTGTTTGCAAATGACCAGGTGGCATATGCAATGCTGAAAGTAGGGAAGCAGGGGCGGCACCTCTAGGGATGTGGGAGGAAAGCTCTCTGGGGAGAAGGACTGGATGAGGCTGCCACGTTAGAAGCATCTACAATGCGTCATTCAAAACAACCCCTGGAACCAGATGTGGTGGCACAGGCCTATAATCCCAGTGACTGGGGAGACCAAGGCAGGAGGATCACAAGTTCAAGGCTAGCCTCACAATTTATCAGGGTCCTAAGCAACTTAGTGAGATCCTGTCTCAAAATTTAAAGAATTAAAAGAAAAAAAGGGGGGGGGGCTGGGGATGTGACTCAGTGGTTAAGTGCCCTTGGGGTTTGATCTCTAGTAGGAAAAAATAAAAATAAAAAAACCCAGGGAGAGGAGGCTCCCACAGCCACTATACACACTGAATAGCTGAGTGAACTGAGGCTCAGAGAGGTCAAGTCACTTGACTGAAGCCTTCAGCTAGCGGTAGTCTGGGATTTGAGCCTGGCTAGACTGGCTCCAGATCTGGCCCTGTGGGGACACTTGCTGTGTTGCTCTTAGGGTTCTATTCAGAGATAACACTGGTGAGCATTTGGGGAGTTGCATTTGAAGTGAGGCACAGGGACTCCCACAAGCCAGTGGCAGTGGCAGGAAGGAAGGCCCCACAGGCCTCTGCAGCCTGTCCTTCCCGTCTGCAGTCTGTGGCCCAATGCGAGGTCCTGAAGGAAGGAGAGCAGGCAGACACAGTGGATCATGCACAAACGCACTTATTGATCAATTTCACTTTTTGTGTGCCCCACCTGGGAACGGTGCCCTCATGCTGGACTGGCCCTGACCTTGGCACGAGGGTCTCTGAATAGAAAAGATTCTTCCTGTGCCTCAGCATGGTTCAAGACCTTTCTCCTCCTCACCTCCCTTGGGATCTTCAGGACCCCATTCCATCCCACATCCCCACCCTGTCTTGCCTGCTCCTCCCTCTTTTCTGCAGATACCCCCAAAGGCACCCCTGGCTTAATGACCACTTATGTCTATTTCTAGCTGACTTCTCCCCTGAATTCCAAGCCCAGGCACTCAGGCCATGGTCAGGGAACCCGACATGACACAGGACCCCCAACACCTCAAACTCAACACATCAAAACAAACACACTGCCCTGCCTCAGACTTCTCTCTTCTCTGGCTCCCTGAATGGTTCCACTGCTCACCCAAGCCACCCAGGTCAGGCAGCTCTGGGCTACCCTCCCTGCTCAGCCCCACGCCCAGCTGGTAACGTCCATGTCTAACTGTCCACTCAACACTTCCACTGATGTGCCTTGTGGGCTCCTTCCACTTCTATGGTGAAGCCAAACTCAGGGCTCTGCCTCCCTGTGAGCTGCTCCCCCAGGTCCCCATCTTGGTAGCTCCATCCATCCAGGTGCTCGAGTCAACCCCCCAGGGTCATCCCTGACTTCTTTCTCTCCCATCCTACAAACAGATCCAGCCAGAATTCCTGTTAGCTCTACTTTCAAAATATATCTAGACGTACTGAAATATTTATGATGAAGTGATATGTTTTGGATTCAGTTCAAAATAATCCAGAGTAATAAGGGCAGAGAATGGAAGGGATAGAGGCGAAACAAGGCTGGCTGTGAGTGGGCTCATGCTGAAGTGGGGTGACCAGGACATGAGCACATGTCAGAGGACAATGCATTCTTCTCTACTTCTTCTTCTTCTTTTTGGTATCAGGACTAAACCCAGGGGTGCTTAACCACTGAGCAACATCCCCAGCCCTTTTCTATATTTTATTTAGAGACAGGGTCTTGCTGAGTTGCCGAGGGCCTCCCTAAGTTGCTGGGGCTGGCTTTGAACTCGCGATCCTCCTGCCTCAGCCTCCCAAGCCCCTGGGATTACAGGTGTGCGCCACTGTGCCTGGCACTCTTCTCTAATTCTGAACATGGCTGGGAGCTGGGGATGGAGCTCAGCAGCAGGGCACTTGCTTAGTATGTGCAAGGCCCCAGTAGTACAAAGAAAAAAATATGGTTGATATTTTTTAAAAAATATTGTTTATGATTGTGTATACACACACGCACCCATGCACACATGGAGAGGAAGGAGAGGGCAGGGGAGAACGCACAGCTAGGTACCATCATCTCTTGCCTTGATTACTATTAAAAAACACCCTAGCTGGTCTTCCTTCCTCCCTTCTTTCCCATGTGCAGTCTTTTTGCAGCACAGCATCCAGCGTGATCCTAATGAAACCTGTCGGCTGTCACTCCCCTGCACAGAACCCTCCAGTTACTTCCCATCTCAAACAGAGTAAGAGCCCAAGTTCTCCCAGGGGCTCAGTCTGTGCTCCTCTCCCTCCCTCCAGCCACCCTTCCTCACCAAAGTCCAGCCTGCACCTCAGGGCCTTTGCATGTCTCTTCCTACAGAGCCCTTGGCCAGATTTCTACATACCTCTCTTCCTCCCCTCCTTCAGGTCTTTTGCTCAGTGTCATGGAGGACTTCCCAGACCACTCAGTTGATGTCGCCTTCCCATACACACTCCAAAACCCCACTCCTACTTTTTCCACGTCATTTATCACTCTCTGGCATATTGTATTATTTAAGTTTATTGTCTGTCTTCACTCCTTAGAATGTCAGCTCCACAAGGACAGATTTTTCTCTATCTTGTTCACTACCCCAGGCATAGGACAACATCTGGCACATAGTGCACATAGTAGGCACTTAGTTAAGTACTTGTTTTTCATTTTTGTTTTTGCAGTAACCAGGATCTCCCACATGCTAGGCAAGTGCTCTATCACTGAGCTACACTCCCAGTCCTTTTTATTTTGGGATAGGTTCTGAGACTGGCCTCAAATTTGTAATCTCCTTGCCCTGGCCTTAAATTTATTTTTTATTATTTTATTTTTGGTCCTGGAGCATTAGACCCTGGGCTGCTTTACCACTGAGCTACATCCCCTGCCCATTTTACTTTGCATTTTGAGACAGAATCTCACTAAGTTACTGAGGATCTTGCTAAATTGCTGAGGCTGCCATCGAACTTGTAATCCTCCTGCCTCAGCCTCCAGAGTTGCTGGGATTACAGGCGTGTACCACTATGCCAACATTTGTGTAAGTACTATTTTAATAAAAGAAGAAAGTCCTGTTGATTGGCCTTCTTTGCACACATGGGGTGGCCTGTTCTCCCCGTCTAGACTGAACTGCCTCAGCTCAGGCCTCTGCCAGCTGCCCCCACCTCTGCCATCCCAGAGCATGGCTTCTGCATCTGTGTATTCTTCCCTCCCCACACCTTCCACGGGTTTGAAGGAACTTTCTAAAGCACCTTTCTTGCCATGTTCTCTACTCTCCTGCTCTGACCCACTGGCGTGTGGGGTAGGGGATCCCAAAGCCAACATACAGTCCAGCTCCTCAGCCCTGCATTCAAGATCTTGGAGACCCCGCCCACCTTTCTGTTTCCCAGACTCCTCCTGCTCCAGACTCTTATGCTACACCTCACATAAGGGCATGGGCTCTGGAGCCGCGTGGCTCAGGCCAAGTCCAGTTTTGTTGCTTCCTAGGTGTACCTGGACAAGTCACTTACTTACATTAGGTAGTGGCTCCCTCATCTGTAGAAAGGGGTCAAACCAGCAGTATCTTACCGAGAGCCTTGTCATGCGCACTAAGTAGAATCATCCCCATAAAGTGCTTCATCATGCCTGCAACTTGGCGACTGCCTAATGGGCATTTGCTGCTGATGTCGAGCAATGCTGGATTGCCTGCACCCACCTGTGTATACACCTGAACCTATGCCCACCTTTGCCTCTGTGCCCACCCTCCCTCAGTGCCAGCACACCACCCCTTCTGTCTGGCTGACTCTAGCGCCTCACCCCCGCTCCCTCCTCCTCAGGCCTCACAGGACATTCGTCTTTGTCTATCTCTGTGAGCTTTCATGATATGTGCCCCTGCTTGTCCTCACCCTAGAAATCAGGCTCCCTGAGGGCAGTGACTTGATCTGCCTTGTTCTTTGTTGCCTTTCCCCAGAGCCTGGCACAGAACCTGGCACCTATCAGGAGCCTGTGGATCTTTCCTGGATGGCTGAGGAGACAAGGATTGCCTATGGGCTACTACTTCATCTCAGACAAGGCCTCAGTCTAGCTGACAGTAGAGCTGAGGTTGTAGAAAGACCCAGAGTTTCCTAAGGAGAGGGAATGGTGCAGGCTTGGGCTTGGGGTGTCTGAGGAGCAGCCGGGGGACCAGCACAGCCTGTAAGGAGGAGCCGGGCATGGGCTGGTGAAAGGGGAAGATGGACACAGAGAGGCAGCCGCAGTGGACTAGGGCAGCGGCAGGGGGTTCTGAGGGGGCAGATGCTGTCTGAGGACGGATTTCTTGGACCCAGGCCTGACTCGGTCCTCTGGTCCCTCAGTTGCACTTGCTCTGCTTCTGGTGTCCACAGCCCCTGGGCTGAACCGGAGAGGGGTCCTCCTTTCCCCGCCCTCCACCCCTCACCCAGACTCCCCAGTCATGACCTGGTCGCAGCAAGCCCTGAAGACCAAACCGCAGAAGAGGCAGAGCTACTCCCCGCTGGGCTCTTCCGGGCCAGGCCTTCTTCTAAGTGCTTCACAATTACTCGCTCATTCTACCTCCCACAACCCAGGAGGAAGGGACACTACCAATCCCCAGGGTAGTCTCAATTTGACTGAGCTGGTAAGATCCTGCCAGGGCTAAAGACAGGCAGTCTGGCATATCTGTAGCCACCAACTACACTGCATCCCTTCTGAAGAAAGATGGGAGTGATTTGAGTCCAACCCCCAGCTTCATAGGTGGGGAAGCTGAAGGTCGAGGAAGAAAGGTTTGGCCTAGGGTAGGAGGGAGTTAAGGATGGTGTCCAGGTCTCCTGGCTCCCAGCTGCCCTCCTGGCACTCAGCTGCTGCTCAGCCAACCTGTGCCAAGGAGGGGGCCCTCTGCTCCTGACTCTGAGCACCACGGTCATCTTCCATGGGACAGTCTAGAGGGAAAAGGGAATCCTGGTGGTTTAGAGGTTCTGAGGTGAGGTCAGCCAGCCTCTCCTGGGCCCCTTGGTCTACCAGGCCCCTCAACCCCTTCTTCCACCTCTTGCAGTTCCCTGCTCTGTCCTGCTCTTCCCCTCCTGCCTGGGCAGTGGGAGTGATGACTATTTAATTGCCTTTCCCATCAGGAAGCAAGGCCCACTACCTCAGCAGAGTAGGGAAACAGGAAGGGCCTGGGTGAGGAGCCTGGGTGAAGGCTACAGGGGGAGGGGGCAGGAAAGCCCAGGGGAGGACAGTTCCCCTGCTAGGCCAAGGGTTGAGCTGGGCCTTTGTGGGGATACAGGGACCCAGGGACCCACTGGAGCCCCTGGGAGCCTGGGGTGGGAAGCAGTGTTCCTCAGAAGCCAGGAGGCAGTAGTCCTGGTGTTACTGTGGTCAGGGGCAGTGACAGGGAAGAGAGGAGCAAGATAGATAGGAAGGCAGGCACGAGAAGCTGGGAGCCCCTTGGTATTCTAGGTTTAGGAGCTCCCCAGCTGCACACCCTAATCCAGCCGGGAAACAGTTTCTCCGCCCCAGGGCCTGCTGGGAATGCTGCCCCACTGGGGTAGTCTATCTCCATATGAAGGTACAGGGTGTGCACGCAACCAAGTGTGTGCTGAGGACAAGGCCATGCAGACCAGCATGAGGGGCTGCTATGGGGTCTGAGGTTGTATATGTGTTGCACTTGATTTCAGGGAGAGCCATGGAGCGAGGTCGCATGCACTCATGGAGGTGACTAGGAGGTGATGCCTGTTGTCTGGGCTGGAATATACAGGTGTGGAGCACAGTGACCAAGAGCAGAGAATCAGGCAGTCAGGGGTTCTAGCCCCAGGCCTGTCAAATAACTTATGTGATCTCTAATGCAAGTCACTTCAACACTTTGCATTCTGTGCTTATCTGTAAAATGGACTTACTAAACAGCATTATTGTAAGAATGAATGATACAGTGCATGTGAGATCGGGGTGTGTGGACTAGTACTGGAACAAGATAAGTACTTGCAGACGAGAACCCACTAAGATAGTAGTGTCAGAGTCAGACCTCAACACACAACACACACACACACACACCGTGCACGTGCGCGCTTGCCCCCACTTGATGCCCAGTGGCCTTGGGAAGAAGTGCTTTTTGGCTGTATCTATTGCTAGGAATGGAGCCACACAGAACTTACCAAAAACCTCATCTGTGGGTTCTCGGAGCTTTGAAGAAGCCATGACTCAAGAGAGCTGTGGAGGATAAGTGGAGAGAAAGAAAAAGAGACCCTGATAAGAGGTTCAGGTTGGTCAAGTCAGGGGACAGTTCAACGGCTATACCTGCTTCTAGCTTGCTAGGGTCCCTCACTTTCCCTCAAAGCTCCTCTTCCAGCCCTGGAAGAAAAGCCATCTGAGTTCTCCTCTAGACTGGGGGTATTGGGGCAGCAGGCACAAACAGAAGGGCCTGGCTAAAGCCAGTCCTGGCACAGATGCAGGCCGGGCCCTGCAGGCGGTCCAAGCCAACTGGCTGCTGCCTTCACACGGACTCTTCACTGTCCTGGGCCCTTCCATCACTCATATCTCCTAAAAGCTTTCAATCATCATAAACTGTCCAACATCAAATGTAGGAAAAGTTATGGAGATTATTAAATCCAATCCTCTCATTTTACAAATACAGAAAAGGAGGAGAGAGTGGCTAACCCATCATCACATAGCAAGTTAATGGCACATACAGAACCAGAACCCAGGATCTTCCATTCATCCACCTACCTATTTATCCACCCATCTGCTCCATCCGCTAGACTATCCACCCATCCATCCATTCATTCATCCATCCCCCACACCTGTCTAATAGCCATCTCATCCATCCAACATCCACCCAACACCTACCTCAATCCATCCATCCACCCATCTTTGCAACTACCAGTTCTGTATCCATCTTCCATCCATCATCCAATTCTGCTTCCCCCCTCTCCATCCTCCATCACTGGGGCCCTCACCACCTGCCCTTCTGAACATGAGCTGTTCAGGAAATTGGCACCATCAGCAGGGCCCACTGTTCTAGGCAGACTCACAGTTCTCACTGTTCTTGACAGACGCACAGATGCAGGAGGGTATGAGGAGTCAATGCTCAGAAGCATCGAGTATGTTCTGGGAAGGAGTGTGGATGGACCAAGATATTTTGTTGTTGTTTGCTCATTTGATGGGAAGCTGAAAGGAATGACAGGTAGGGAAGCAGAATATAGCAGGTGAAACCATTTGGACAGGCTTTCCTAGCAGATGTTGGGAAATACTGGATGAGAAGACAAGGAAGAAATTGGGAGTCACTGATGGCTTAAAGAAGAGGACACTATAAAATCAAGACATGATCTTTAGTTACTTCTAACACTCAGGTCCCTAGGAGAAGGGCAGGGCACTGGGCTAGGTCATGTACTTGACAGGTGCCTGGAAGCTAGGCACATGCCTTCCGCTCCACCTCTGTTCCTTATGGTCTCACTGTGAGCTTAGTATTCCCACTTGTCAGATGTGAAAACTGAGATGCAGAAGATGGGAGGCAGAACTCCGCTTTGACCACCTCTCCTATCTCAGTGCTCTCTTGAGGGATGGCCTGCAATTCCTGGGGTACTCCTGAGGAAGGGATGGGATAGAGACAGGGGAGCTGGTATACGCACATGGCCCAGGATTAGGGGAAGAATTAAAACAACCTCCACCCCAGACTCCATGGATGCCTTCAGCTGAGCAGGAAATGAGATATGGGAGGGGTCAGTGATGCAGGGCCTCCAAGAATCCTCCCGACATTCTTGAACTCTGGGGATTAGTAATAGCCAAGATCTAGACTGGTTCTTCCTGCCCTAAGGGGTCAGATGAGAAGGGAGGCTAACCCTAAGAATGAACCAAATTCTCTCACTGGATCACAAAGCCTTACCTGTCCCCTTTTCCAGAAAGCTGTCCTAGGTAGTTCTCCTGCCTTCTATTTTTCTGCATAGTTTCCAATTCCACACACTGAGAAATGAAGAATTTTTCAGACTTCATTGATTCCCTACATGGGTCTTATCTCCCCATATCAGATGAGAGCTCCCCAAGAGTCCTGTATTCCCCCATCAGAATAGGGGCTTTTGAGCTAGGAGCTGCCTCTCCCATCAGAATGGGGGCCCTCTGAGGACAGCAGTCTTAGACACTGAGAAGGAAAAGCTCATGTGCTCTTTATTCAAGGACCCAGTCCAGGACTGAGACCCTGCTGTGCACGGAGGCCTCTTCCAGCCAGCTCCCTGCAGTGTGTGAGGGAGGGGAAGGAGGGACCCAACCCTCCCTACACTGCCCCATGGGGGAACTCTAGGGAAGCTTGATATGCAGAAGGTCACCTGACCCTGCCACCTCTCCTTCCAAAATTGAGTCTTGGAAAATTAGATATTCAACCTTACGTCACACACACACACACACACACACACACTCTCTCTCTCTCTCTCTCTCTCTCTCTCTCTCTCTCTCTCTCTCTCTCTCTCTCTCTCCTGGACAGGTAACCATCCAAGGATAGAAATGAACCTGTTCCTCTGGACACTCCATTGCCAGACCATTCTCTTCCCCCACAACTGCCAATTTCTGGAGGTGCATCAATGACCTGACTTTTTTCTGGGAGAAAGGGAAGCAGGTGAGTTCAAAAATAAATATGGGAGCCAAGGGAAGGAGAAAGAAAAAGAAAAGGTGCACAGTCTGGGGAGGAAGCAGGAGTAGGAACACCAGTCACAGAGATTGGCAGGGTCCAAAGGGGGCTGAGAAGAAAGAGCAGAGTGGGGCCAGAGAAACTGGTGGAGAAGACAGAGGGCTGGGAGCCCTGAGGGGGCCCAGGGTGGGGTGCCAAAGAGCCATTGCCTGCAGGCTAGAGGCAAGAAAGGGGCCCTGGAAGAGGCGGAGGAGAGTGGGGGGGGGGAGTGCAACTGGGAAGGCCGGGCAGGGTGGACTGAGCAGGCTGGGGGAGAGGCTGTCGTGGAGCTAGGGAGGCTGTGCCCCTCCCTATGCGGGCAGTCTTCCACTCGCCTCAGGCTGGGGACAGCCTAAAGGAGTCTGACACTCTCCTAAAGCGCCGCTGGACATGGAGAGGAGGTGGGGGACAGCTACCTATTTCACTCCCAGGGTCCCCCTCTCCCTAATCACAGCGGGTGGCCAATCTCTCTCCAACCCACTAGTCCAACTCCTCACTGGGCAAGAAGGAGTTAAGCCCTCTACCCCTTCCCCCACACCAGTTTTTTTTTTTTTTTTTTTTTTAATTAATTTCTCGGGAGAGAGGGAGGGGATTAGGGACACAAATCCTATCTCCGCCCCCTCCCCTGACAGCCCAGCTCCCCAGCCCCGTGCGGTCCCCCTAGGGATAGGGGAAAAAAGGTTCCTGTCGCTCGGACCCATCCAACCCCACTCGGGCCAAGCGGCTCCCCGCCCGGCTTCCCCGTCCACCCCAGGGGGCCCGGCCTCTCACCTCTAGCATCGGTCATCTTCAGCGGCTGGCGCCTCGGGAACCCCTCGGGCCCATGGTGCTCAAGTCGAGGGCCGGGCAGGAGAGGGGCGAGGAACCGTCACCCCGGCCGCGGGGGGCTCCGGGCTGGCTCAAGCCGCTCCATCCCGGGTGGGGGTGTGGGCCGGCGGGGAGGGTCCCGGAGCCGGAGAGAAATGGAGAGTGGGGGGAGTTTGGGGACAGGGGGAGGCTTGCAGGCAGCAGGAGGCGCGGGCGGGGCTGGACCTGGAGACCTGACGGGAGGATGCTCCGTGTGTGCGTGCGTGTGCGTGTGTGTGTGAGTGTGTGTGAGTGTGTGAGTGTGTGAGAGAGAGCGCGAGAGAGCGAGCGCGCGCGCGAGCGGTGGAGCGCCACCTCCCGCCCCGCCCCCGCCGGGCCCGCGGGTCGGGGCCTCGGCCTGGCAGGCGGAGTCGCTCAGCGTCGCGTCCGCCGGGTCGACGGGGTTCCCGGGAAGGGGCGATGCGGGGGCGCGTGGCGGGGAGGCCGGGCGCCCGGGAGACAAAGAGCGGGCGGCAGGGGGCGGAGGCGGGAGATCCGAGCGGAAGGAGGCGGCGGGCGCCACGGCCCGGCCCGGGGATCCTAGTTGCAGCTACTTGTCGGCCCGCGGGAGACGCCACGCACTGGAGTCTGCGCGGGGGCAGGGGAGCGGCCCGGGAGGCGGCCCCACCGGGCTGCCGCCGAGTCTGCAGGGTCCGTGAGGGCTCCTGATTCACTCACTCACGCACTCACTCACTCACTCATTCAAAACACCCGCCCAGCAGCAGCCCGGCGCTGAAGCCGGAGGGGACCACGGTGAACCCAGCCGACCCAGTCCAGGCCGTGGCGCTCGCCATGCAGTCGGGAGGCCCTCCCAAGCCCGGATGCTGTAGGCCGGGTCTCAAGAGGACACTTCAGCCGGGAGGGAGAGCACGCGAGGGCGCCTGGTTGGTCTGGGAGGGTGGACAGGGAGGATTCCTAGAGGAGGAGGTGTCTGGCTACTCCTGCGGACCACGGGCCACGTTAGGGGAAAAGTGTCCACGGTCTTCGGCCTTGCGGTGGAGGGACCAGAGGGGCAGGCCAGCTGATGCTGCGGAGGTGCAAGGGGAGGTTTGCATTTCATTCTACTAGCCATCGGGGAGGGAGGGGTGCAGATCTGCATTTTGGGAAGAACCCTTGGGCTCCTCAATGGAAAGCTGATAGTAGAGGACATCCTAAGGTCGAGCCCCCTCAGGACGCTGTGAAGAAACGACAGAAGGGGGCAGAAAGAGTAAAGATCAAGTTGAGAACTATTCAGGATGGAGAAGTGAATAAAGTGACAGGCCGACTGGACAAAGTTGAGGGAGAGCAGGGGTTTAGGATGGCTGTGGGTATTGGCTAGAGGCAGGAAGCCCTAGAGCTGAGTTGGTTGTAAGGAGGGACAAGCTCACACTTGGACTGGGTGAGCCAGTTGCAGATGGTGGTGGTGGCAGGCCACCCGGGAGAGATCACGTAATCAACAACTAGCTGCCATAGGCAGGGCTTGAGGTGTGTCAGGCACCCTACTAAGTACTTCTCAAGTAATTTAATGTCATTCTCACAGTAAACCCATGAGGTAGGTGTTCCTGTTACTCCCTACCTTGAAGCTAGAGACTTAGAAGGAAAGTGGTTTAGGAGCAGGTGGTGAAGCTGGAGAAGGGTCCAGCATTCATGGGAGAGTCCAAGAGGCTGGAGAGGGAGAGCCCCTTCGTGGCCCATGGCTATCTGTAGTCTGAGGCCTCCAAGGGTCTGTGGGAAGCTGCACAGAACTGTGGGTGAGGACAGAATTTTGGGAACTGAGGGCATCCTAGGAGATCTGTGGCAGTCTGGGACTCTGGGTGTCTACAGAATCTGCTGGCAGTCATAGGGGGCTGAGAGGGTGGGGTCTTTTTTGATAGCTCATTTGGGCTGTCTGGGGTCTTGAAAGAGGATGTGGTTTGCAGGCTGAGATCTGGAGTGAGGGATTGATTCTATAGCTCATATAGATCTCAAGAGATTGGGGGTTGATGAATGTAAGGACACTGCTGGGGGTGGGGCATTCTGGGGGAGGATGCTTTTAGACTTGAGAGGACTCATGTTCTTAAGAGGCCTAAGTTGCTGAGAGCTGAGAAATTCCCCTCACTTGACTTCCCTCCCCAGGTAAGTGTTGGGGTTGTGACAAACCTGCTCAAGTTTTGGGCATGTGACCTGGGTAGGGGATGAGAATGGGGCTAGGGGAGCAATGGTGACAAGCCTCATGCAGGACTGGCCATGGCCATCTGACCCAGCCTCAAATATGGATATGTTTCAGGGGTAAGTCATATCTCAGGCTCGAGAAACTCCCAGCAAAGCCACACACACAGCCATAGGGCTTAAACATCGGGGGGCTACTAGGCCCACCTTCTGGAACATGTGTATGGTTATCTGACACACATGACAGATGGGAGTAGCAGAACTCCACCCTGGATGATTAGCCCCAGCCAGACCAGAAGCCCTCCGTACAACCCCCAGGTCTGCCTCCCCCAGCCATGTCACTCACTTCTTGGGGCTTCTTTGCAAGGCTTCTTCAGTAGTCCTGGGGTTGTGACTTCTAACTATGGAACCATGACCTGTGACCTGTGATCATGGGATAGTGACACCTGGATCTGTCTTCAGCATCCCCAGAGCTCTCAGTGTTCCCAGGACGATCCACTTTGGAGGTGACGCTCTGAGAGATATGGTCACTAACACTCGGGTTGGACTAGACTGGTCCTACATGGGCCATGATGTGAACTAGACATTTTGAGGGGTAGTTATGAGATGCCAGAATTTGCCTTGACATGAATGAGACTGTTGAGTCATCCACAATGGAGTAGCTGCCTCAGGAGCTATCAATGGAATTCAGGGCCCTTCAGGTTGACACTTCTATTTCTTATGGCAAAGAGCAGGGAAAGTGAGAAACCCACTGGGCCCAAGCCAAGGAACACAAGGGCCCAGCTTTGGTTCTCTCCCACGCTTGCACCACAGCACGAGGGGCAGGGAAGTTCGGGCTGGGAACTGCCACAAGTCCCTGCCCCTCCCTGCTGCCCTGACCTCTGGGACTCACCAAAGCTTGTTCCTGGAACACCAGAATCTGACTCCCTGGCCCTTTAATATCAGACCTGGAGGCAGCAACCGGACCTGCTGGAACAGAGCAGGGGACTCAGGCTGTTTAAGACCTCTCAGGCCCATCTCTAGAGGGGCAAACAGGACATTTCTAGGACCATGGAGGACAGACTGCTCTGACATGTCACCTCCCACTTTGATCCTTCTAGCACTTCGGAGTGCCTGTGGAGAATACCCCTTCAGTCCAGTACTCAGGGGAGGGACCTGGGGTTCACCTTACCATATCTAGCCCATCCTCTGGATCTTAGAGGTCTTACAAAAAAGATGCGACAGACTGTTTAGAAACCGCAGGAGGTCTGGACAAAAAGCATGTATGCTGATGGGGAATGATGGCAGAAAGGCAGTTTGCTGGGACCCGGAACTCTGCAGAAAGCACATCAGGATCCGGGATAGCACCGGTGGTCTTGATGGCCCACCCCCACCCCCAGTGAATCAAGAAACCAGGCAGCGAGGCTCTGGGGGCTGCTTTTATGGGGATGACCTGACAGAGGGCATGGTCCGTACAAAACCGGGAACAATACATACATATATATATTATATACAGAGACGGGGTCCTCCAAGGACGGGGCAGGGGCGGCCGCTAGCCCGAGAAGCCGGAAGCGCCCCGCGGCCCCGCCCACCCGGCTCCGCCCCCTCCATCTGGCCGGGTGAAGCACAGGGGCCCGGCACTGAGACAGCCAGCTCTTCCGGGGGTGGGGGCACGTCTGAGGGAAGGAGAGGGCAAGAAATACTGATCGATGTTAATGGTCTATTTACAGGGAACAAGGAGAGGCCGAAACGGATGGAAAGGGGTTGTTTTTAAAAAATGAACAAAAACCCGGGCTTGGGGCAGGGGCATGAGCAAGTGGCAAAACAAGATGGATTTTTAAAGGGGAGGGACATGAGGGGGGGTCTCACCTCCTTAGTCAAAGCCCCAATTTGGGGTCGAAGTGGGGAAATGGAGTGGATTTCACTTAGAAAGCAGGCTGCCAGTAGGGCAGCCCTGGTCTCCAAAAAGATGAGTAGTAAAATTTCGCCCTCCAGTCAAAACAGTGGAAAACAGCGCGGGCGGGGCAGGGTAGGGTGAGGCTGAATCTCTGCGATGTTAGCACAAGGCTTCCAAGTGTGGCCCTGGGCAGGGCTGGGAAGGGCGGGGCCTGGCTTTCCAGTGAGAAATGTTGCCCTTGCCTAAGACCAGGGTCTCTGCAACCAGGCCCCCTAAGTTGACCTCCCCTCCTCCCTGACACTCCCAGGCTGGCCAGGAAACCTGGACCCCAGAGAGGTCACAGAACAGTTCAGGAGGAGGTTATGGCTATTTGGCACCTGGGAGAGGGGAGGCACAAGGAGAAATTGAGGGCTGCTGCTCTTTCCAGGAAAGGGGGAGCTGGGGACCAGGTGTCCTGGACTCGACTTTCCTCCACTCTCACTCCCCTTTTCCCGAAGGATACATAAGAAATCAGTGCAGGGCCAGGCCCAGCCGCTGGACTCTGGGGTGGGCTCTATCCTTCCCAGGATAGGGAACAGGTATGGGAGGTGTTGAGGCAACCCCCACCCCAAGCAGGAGGGTCAGAATGCAACAGACAGCACAATGATAGGGGAGAGGGAGGGCCAAGAAGGTAGAATCTCAAGTCAAGAGGCCCAGGGGCACCCAGAGCCCCATGGGTAGGGAGCAGCCTCCAGTTGGCGAGATGCTGGGAGAGCCTCAGCCCCACTCCAGTCCAGAGACAAAGGCTGGAGGTTGTAAAGTCTGGCAGTTTGTTCTGCAGGTCCACATGTCCATCCACCACCCAGGCCAGCCGTAAGCTTCCCTTGGCCTCTGTGCCTCAGCCCTATAGGGCAAGAAGGAGGCCACCCTTCCAGCCACCACTGTCTGCCCGGGCCACCTTAAGGGGGCCTGTGATATGGGCCCTCTGGTCCCTGAAGCTGGGGGAGGTGGGGTGGAAGGGTAGGGGGAGTCGGGGCACCTGTCCCCAGGCAGAAAGAGGGTGGGGTGGGATATTGAGGACAGGGGAGGGAGGACAATGGGAGGGGATTATTATTGTCTGGTCAAGGAATGATTCCTGTTAAGTAGAATTGGAATTCCTCAGTGTTTGCAGGTTTCCTTCCAGTTCTGAGATCTGGAAAACAAGGATTGGTGGTCAAGCCTGGGCACCAGACATGACCCTGCTCCCTCTACCACCCCAGTGAGGAAACGACCCCGAGTTCCAAGCTAGCTGCATCTTGGGGTTCACAGGTGCTAGCTGGGGCAACATGCTGCTCCCTTCACAGGGCCCTGCCCCCAGGGTACCCCTTGGCCTACCTTGTCCAGGAGCTTGTCCATTTCCTCCTTCCGGGCTAGCTCTGACTCCTCCAGAACCCGTCGCTGGGCAGTCTCCTTTTTCAGGAACTCGATCTCCCTGGATACAGGAATGGACAAATGCTAGGTAAGGGTGTGTGGTCTGGCTTCTGTCCAGGGAAGAATCAGGTCTCAGCCCTGTCCTCAGTTCCACCCGCCAGCTGTGCTACGCTGCTTCTCAGATCAGGAGGTCCCAGGTCTCCTAAGGTCTCTAAGGCCTGGCCCTGTGCTGCCTCAGGGGCCTAGCCATTCCAGGCCCAGGTACCCCACCTTGGGGTCCTCCAGTCTCTGTGCTCCTTGTCTCCCTGCTCAGGGGAGGGGATAGGGACTGCCACCGAAGTCCTCTCAATACTCTGGGGCCCAGGACCCACAGCCTCCTACCACGTACTTCTGCTGGTAGTCCTTGATGAGGCGTTTGGCCTTGCTGTACTTGCGCTCCAGGGCCTGGTACTGGGCCTGGGTCTCCCGCAGGTGCTCGTCCACAGCCTGGCACAGGCTCTGGGCCTCGCCCCAGTAGCCCTCCAGTTTCTCCATGCGCTCCTTGTTCTCCTCCACACTCTGCTCCAGCTGTGCCTTCTCCACCCGCCAGCGCCCCTTCTCCTGCTCCAGGCTCTGCAGCTGAGAGGGAGGAGTGGCCCTGGGTTGGTGTGGGCCAGAGCCAGCTCAAGGGCATCCCAGTCTGGCATTGGGGCCAGAATCTCCCGAGGATTCCTGCAGCTATGAAACCCACTGCCCCCCAACTATTCACTCTCCTTGGCTGAGTCTGGGAACTGAAACCCAGGGAAGAGGTGGGACTTCAGCCTCAGGATTCCTAGCCAGGGTCCCTGTCACTGCCCCATACTCCCAAGGAGGCAGGAGGCCTCTGTTAGTCACTGACTAGCTCTTGCAGCTTCTGTCTCAAGCCTAAGCCCTCCCATCTGTAAAACAGGAGTGACAACTATCACCAACCATCCCCCTCAAGCTTTCAAGGGAGCTTTTAACACCGATGAGATGGAAGATGTGAAAGGCAACACATCAGCAATGGTGAGGGTCACCACTGCACTCTGTCCTTTCTGCAGTCCTGACTGCTGATGCTTCTGGGGCTTCCTGAACAACCCAGTCTCTCTCAGCTCCCAGGTAAATTTTGGTCCCCAACAGCTTAGCCTGGACCCTTCTTTCTCTCCACACTCACTACCTGGAGCAGGGACCTACCTCCTATGCCACCTCTGTGTGCTGGGCCCCAAATCCCAAGCTTCAACCCCAACTCATTCCCAAATCCCAGCTCAGTCCTATCCCCCAGGCTCCTCACAGGCCCCATATGCTAAACCAGAGCCCCCAGCTGCATAAACCAATGCCTCCTTTCCAGACTTGCTCACCTGTTAAAAGGTACAACTATTTCAGTCACCCCAGAACAGTCTCAAGCCCCTGCCCTGCCACTTTGTTCTTTGTGTCTCAGCTAAACAAGCCTTCCTGTAGACTCTTAGACTTGCCACCGGGCCTTTGCATATGATGTTCCCTCTGTGGGAAATGGCATCTACTCTCTCTCTTGCTAGTTATTCCTAACCAGTTTGTCCTCTGCTCTCTACTCCATCTACCACTGCCTCAGAGAAGCTCCCTGTGACTCCAGCAGCACAACACAGCCCGTTCTCATCTGGCCAGGTTTTTTCTGCTCTAGGTGCTCAGTAACCCTGTCCTTTCCTACAGAGTCCCATGTCAGCTTGCAACAACAGTCACTGGCATGCAGACTAAGCTGTGTGAGGACAAGGACCAACTCTGCTTTTGCCCATCATGGGGAGTGACTGGAACAGTGCCAGCCATCTAGAAGTGACACCGCAGTTGTCTGTAAATTGGAGGCCCCCTTAGGTCAGGCACAATTGTGCACACCTATAATCCCAGTGACTCAGGAGGCTGAGGAAGAGGATCTCAAGTTCAAAGCCAGCCTCAGCAACTTAGTGAGGCCCTAAGCAGCTTAGCAAGACCCTGTCTCAAACTAAAAAATAAAAAAGACTGAGGATATAGCTCAGTGATAAAATGCCCTTGGGTTCAATCCCCAGTACAAAAAAAAAAAAAGGCCCCCCCTTTGTGCCCCTGGACACAACTCCAACTCGCCCTTCTCCTTGAATGCCCTGCATACACCCAGGAACATGACCTGTCACCTCAACCCTGAAAATGAGGCTCCAACGCACCCTTCCTTTCCACACCCTTAGCTTGTCTCTGGGTAGTCCTGGGCCACCCTGACAGGTACTGCCCAGCCTCCAACCAGCTGGCCTGCCTCCAAGTCCTGCCCACCCTCACATCCTCCCACTTTTTTGGGCAGTGACTTTCTGAAAACCCCCAGTGACTATACAGCCCCATGCCATCTATAAGAACAAGGCTAGAGTCCTTAGGACACAGCACCCTGCTGGCCAGAGCCCACCCTAGTCCGGCCTGCCCACCACAGGATTGGCACTGCTACCTGATGTCCTCTCCCAGAGTCAGCCTCCAAGCTAGCTTGTCTCCCTGTGAGGAATGCCCTTCCTCTGCCTCAGCCGCTTTAATCCCGCCCACTCCATGCACAAGTGGTAGTGTGTGTACAGGAGTACCTAGGTGGCCTGGATCTGCATGGCCCCTCCAGACCCATCTCTCCCACGCGAGAAGCCTCATGGGGCTTGAAACTCCTTCACTGTGAAGTCTGTGTATCTACATACCTGCGAGAGTGCTGGCACCCAGTGTTCTTGTAAGCATCTGTGCAGGGACATATGCATGTTTGTATGTCACATGTCACCAGCTGGCGCTGTCAGCATTAGCATCTGTGCTGCTTGCTCAGGTGAAAATATGCATGTCCTGTAACCCTCTTCCCAAGCCAGGTGCTCTGAATGATGGTCACACCAGTGTGTCTCAGAGCACTCAAGGGCAGTGGGTCCATGTCCCCTGCTAATGGCCCCGGGAGGACTGTTACAGGAAGCACAGGTGCACCGTCCTGTGATTAAAAAGTCTGTACAGAGCGTGAGTGTAGGTGTCTGGGTCTGCGGGTACTGTGTACCTGGGTTCAGCGTGTGTACCTCTGGGCAGTTTGTACTTAACACTCAGCCTGCACATGGAAGAAGTGTGTGGGACAATATCAACATCAAGACATCTAGAACTCAACTTAGCCTGCTGCAGTGTGACAGCTAACACTAACTTCTGACTGATCACCTCCTGTGCGAGGGGCTGTGTATTATCTCGTTTAACCCTCACCAGGCTCCTATGGCGCTGCTAGTATTTTGGCCCCACCTTAACAGTTGAAGAGACGGAGGCCAGAGCGGCAAATGAATGGTGGAACAGATGGGCTGGAGCCCGAGCTCTTGGACTGCGTTCCCTCCCCTCACGGTAGTCTGCTCCTCGAGCATCTGTGGTCGTGGGTGGACTATGAGTGTCAACTGCTGCAGGTTGGAGGGTGGGGATCCTCCCTCCGGCCCTCAGGCCTGCTTCTTAACACACAGGCAGACGCGCCCGCCAGCACACGTGCGCCCACAGGCACTCTCACCTTCCTTTTCAGCTGCTGGATCTCTGCCTCAGTCACAGCGTGCTTGATCTGGAGCTGCAGGGCAGAGGGGGTAGCACTCAGCTCCAGCAGGGCAGGCCACCGCCTACCTTCACCCCATCACCCAGGACCCTCCTCCCACCTCTTTGAACTTGTGCACCAGCTTCTCAGGCTCCATGTCCACAGGAGACAGCGCGTCTTCATTCTCCGCTAGCTCAAACACCTCAATGGCCATCTCGCCACCTGGGAACGTGGGGCTCAGCTCCTCATCCTCGTCAGTGGCATATTCCCCTGTCTGTGAAGGGAGACAGGTGGCCGTGGGCCCCACCCACCACAGCAACCCTGTGACCAGAGCTGAGACCAGTAGCTATCTGCCCATGGCACACTTTGAGCTGGCCAGGGGTGTGGTCCATGCCTCCCCCAATAGCCCAGGGAGACCCCTTAATGCAGAGGTAGTTTCCCTATAAGATTAGGACCCTGAAAAACAGCCCATACTGTCCCCTTCACAGTATGTATCCCCAGAGGTCTGGACCTGTCTCCCTCCTTAGGTTAGATCCCCTGAGGATCAGGAAGGCTCTCTGAAGACAAAGGGTATAACTCTTTCATCAGACTAGGGGTTCTTTGAGTGAAGGATCTGCTTTTCCTCTCTCAGACTGGGGGCTCCACAGAGGGGTTTGGGCTTCTTTACCAAGCCTGGGAAAGCCTAGAAGGAGATGTCTGTACTGCTCCATCTGGCCAGCAGAGGGCAACCAAGCCACCAGACAGGTCCAGAGTCCCTACCTCCTCATCATCCTCCCCATACTGGGCGTATCTCTGCTCCATCATCTCCCGCTGCCATCGCTCTTGTTCCAAGGTCTGTTGAATTAGCTGGGCTACTTCACTCTGCTCTCCCGGCCGCTCCCGGCCAATCATAAACCTGCAGGGGCACCAGTGTCATCCCCTGCCTGTCTTCAGCTGGTAATGCCAGCACCTCCCTGCTGGTGCTCCCCTCTCCAAGCCCAGGCCCTCCCAGGGAAGGTGAAACGAGAGGCTGAGTCCAGAGGCTGCAGTGTTAATAATGAATGGGGGAACTGGGCACCTTACTGGGTTTCCTTCCCAGAGGAGGCAGGAAGGCCCACCTGGCCAGTCCGCCGAAGGTGGATATCAGCCAAACTTTGGGCTGGGCTGCAGAGGACATAAGCTTAGGAGCCGCCAGTACAGGGGGCTCTCTCACTACCACATGGGACAAAAGGAGGCAGGGGAATGGCAAAGACGACCCACCCCTGCAGGGCTGGAGCTGGGGGTGTGTCTTGGGTTGGCTCCAAGTCCCTGAGCTTCAGGAAGGGGCGGGATGATGCTGACTGGAGATTAGGATGGAGAGGAAATAGTGGAACTTCCAGGCACCAGCCCCTCCTCCCGTGGCCACCCACATCCTGTTTCTCTCCACCACCCTTTCCTGGGGGCAGTGCCCCTCTTGGAGGGGGCAGGGAGTGATCCTTAATGTTAGGCCAGAGATGAAACGCACATGGGGAACTTGGAATCTAATCCCTGGGTTTGTGGGTTTAGGGAGCAGTCTTTCCAGGATTACATGGGGCTAGTTGCGAGGGTGGTTTGAGCTGCAGATGAGAGGAGCCTAGTTTGATTGGCATTCAGCATGTACATCTTGGTTTTCCAATGAGGGAGCCAGAGACAGGCAGGGGAAAAGGAGAATAAGCCCAAGTGGACAGTGTGGAGGAGCATGATGGTGGGCCTAGAAACCTGAGTACAGGTGGCCAACAGTGGCCAGGGAGCTCAGGGTGGGAAGTCAGGCCTGGGGTAAGGGACTATGGACACAGAAATTTTTGCAGACAAGGAACCAGTGGAACCTTGACTAAAGGTGAGCAGGTGGACAGAGTGGTCACATGAGGGCCAGCCTCCTGCCTGCTCCCATCCCACCTGTCCCCACCTCTTGGGCTCTCACCGCACTCGGCCCTTGGTGTTCCTGAGCACAGAGGCTGCAAAACTCTGAGTCACTCCCACCAGACTTGTTCCATCCACCTCCACCAGGAGATCATTCACCTGGATCCTAGGGAAGGTGACATTGGTTAAGGGGGTCATGAGGGAACTGTGAAGCTGGAGTACAGATGAACCCCTCCCATCAGAAACTCGAGGTTCGTCTACCTGTGAAATATTTATGAGACCAGAGGATTAGGTATTGACCAGGCCCACCTGTGTGGGCATAAGAGCCTGGCAAGCTACCCAGACACAGTGTCTAGGACTGGGAGAGGGGGCTGGTATACTTCCTGTAACAATCACACTCTTGCCCCCTCCTCCATCACACTCAACAGGGTGGTGTGACATCCTCAGAGTTCATGTCTGCCATGCACACATGTCCTGTGTTGCCCTCTTACATGGACACTTCTGCCCAGACCAGAGTCCCCAGACGTTTTCCCAAAAGTCTCAGACCTCAGCAGCACCCTCATGCTCACCCCCACCACAACTGATGAGGGAGCACCCCACAGGCACTCGAGCGCTGGCTCTAGAGGCCTTGTCCTCCACCCAGGGGAGAGATGGGGTGAGGGAGCCTGGACTGCCCAGGCGAGCACCTCCTTCCTCCACTGCCCTCTGCTTGGAGAACTCCAAGCTTTCTCTCCGGGCGCCACGTGGAAATGGAGACAGTCTATTATACAGCCCCACATGTCCCAACCCCCCATGTGGCATGAGCCTATGGACACACTCATGCACACCACACCCTCCCCAACCAGCAGGTGACAAGGGGACAGGCTCTGGAAAATTCCAACTGGGAGGGAGAGGGGGTAAATACAAGAGTAGGAACAGTCCCCCTTTCTGTTCCCTACCCCTCTCCATGCCACCTGGGCCGCAAAAGGCAGAAACCCCCTGAACGGGGAACCAGACTCTCCCAACATGACCCCAAGGTCAGCCAGCTCTCACAAGGACACCTGTTCATCTCTGTCACAGGACGGGGTCTGGGTTTGGAGGTGCCACCACAAAGGATTCCTGATGCTAACCTCTCACAGCCTCCATGGGGGGTGCCAACAGCACTGTTCACCCCAACCCTGCCTCCCCCGGCAGCATCACACAGGGGAATCACTGACACAGGTGTGACTGGGCTGGCCCAGAGCTCCATAAAACCCTCCCTGATTCCTCGGGCCCACAGGACTTATCCCTGCATCACAGATGCTTGGCACAGGCGCACACGGCACACAGGCAGAGAGCGGCCCTGCCCCCAGAGCACACCCCCAGTTGGTCTGGTCACATCCACACCTGGATCCCCTGGCCCTCAAAGTGCCAGCCATCCTGCCTGCCTTCTGCTTCCCTGCCTGGAACTTTCTGCACTTGCTGGGCCTGGCCAACTCCTGTCCAGCCTTGAGCTCACAGCTCCCATATCACTTCCTCCAGGAGGCCTTCCTCACTCCCAGAGAGAGCAAGCCCTCCTGTGTTCTGCCTTTATGTATTGTTCTCCATTCTGCCACTTTCTGGGTATTCCTTGTCTGGTGTCCTCCTACCTTACTACACTGCCAGCTTCCTGAGGGCAGGCCCTCAACACTGACTGCCTGGGGCCTGGCACCAGCCCATGGACTGGCACTAGCCAGGCAGTGAGTATTTATTTGGTGAAAGAAATGCTCAAACATGCTCCAGAAACAGCGTGTGCTCCCCGCACAAAGCCAACATGCACAAGACACACAGTCCCGTCTTCACCACACCTCCTCCAGAACACAAGCACCACGAGGGAGGGGTTCCCATCTGTTTGTCCACTGCATATCCCAGGGCCTGGCACGGCACCTGGCAACGCAGCGTTCCACACACATCTGAACCACACAGAGCGTGCATGCCTCCCAGGAACAGCTTGTCCCCCACCCAGTGGCTGGCTCCACAGATGATGTTGGGGAAGGGGTTGAACGAGAGTGGGGAGGGTGGGGGGGCGGTACCTGCCGTCCCGATGGGCTGCGCCACCCTCCGTCACAGTCTTGACGAAGATGCCCAGCTTCTCCAGGCCCATGTCAGCCCCGGCCCCCATGCCAATGATGCTGATGCCCAGACCCTCGGAGTCTGCTGGACAGAAGGGCAAGATATTAGGGACAGTGAAACATCCTTCAACCTGAACCCTCACTCTAGGGAGCAGCTCCCCAGCAGGAGGCAGTCCCCAAGCTTAGAGGATGTCCTACAACTGGGAAAGGGAAGGACATGGTTCTGTCTACCCCCTTTGCCAGGCCACCAAGAATGGCTCTTGGTTCATTCACTCCCCTTGCCCCTTTTAAAGAGCTCAGGGGCAGCAGGGTATGCAGGCAGGTGTGGGAGACTACCACACGTGCAGGTAAGGGTGCATGGCTGGACACTGCAGTGACGCAGCCACAGCAATGCTGGTAGCAGCACAATCCACAACAGCTAAGCTATGAGCCAAACTAGGTGCCCTTCAACCGACGAATGGATTAGGAAAGTGTGGTATATATGCACAATGGAGTGTTACTCAACCACAAAGAGCACGGAAGTTTTGGCATGTGCTGATAATGGATGGATCTGAAGACTGTAATGCTAACAAAATAAGCCAAACCCAAAAAGTCAAAGGTTGGATGTTTTCTCTGATATGTGGTCTAGTCCAAAATAAGAGGGGAAGAGAAAAAGTGGGGACGGGGGCATGGGATTCCATTAAAATACAAGGAAGATAGGTGGACTAGATGATGAGAATTGAGGCGGAGGAGGAAGGCTGGGATAAGGGAAGAACAGTGGAATGGATCTGACCTAACTTTCTTGGGTTCCTATATGAATACACCACAGTGAACCTCACCATTATGTATACCCACAAGACACTAACTATTAAAAAAAAACCTTAAAATTTAATAGCAGAAAGATCAGTAAAGGGAAGGGAAGGTAAAGGGAGGGAAGAGGGAAGGGAAAGGGCAAGTACTGGGGACTTCATTAGAGCAAATTATATTCCATGCTTTTATTATTATGTCAAAATGAATCCTAATGTTATGCATAGCTGAAAAGAGCCAATAAAAGGGAGGCAGGGAGTGTGTGGCTGGGATGTGGTCTGTGATAGGACTTGGCCTTAATCCTTTTGGTCCCTCTCCAAGCAGTCTCATCTATACTCAGAGCTTCACTGACCAGAGATCCTATTTTCGCTCGCTTTCTTCCCTAGCCACAGCTGTCTGGCCTAACTCATGGGCCTCTGATATCCAAACTGGTGACCTTCCCTCACAGACACTCCTCCAGCGGGGTGACACCACCACTCTCCTGCTGCCAGGCCCAGGAAGCACCCCACCCCCTCACAGCCTGATGAGCCAGATCCCCACCAGGCCCCACTGATCCACCCACCACCTCGTCCACGCCACAGTGGTCTCTCCATCCACTTCTGAACCTGCATCACTTGCTGTGGTCCTTCTAGAACACCTTCCCATGCCTTGCAATGGCTCCCAATCCATCTCAGGGGAGAGGTCGTGGTCTGGGAAAATGCACCCAAGCCCCTCCCTCTCTCCTTCACTCCCCTGCGTTCCTCCTCTTCAAGCTTCACTCAACATTACCCCCTTAGGAGCCCCCATGTCTGGTCAGGTCAGGTCCTGTTAAATGCTTTTACAGCAGCAATCCTCCCTGCCCACACCTGTTATAGCTCCTTCATCCATGTCTGCTCCCTGCTGGTCTCCCTGAGGGGGACACCTCCTGAGGGAGGGTGCCTGGTTTGGCCCATCACCAACCCTCCAAGAGAACCCAGGGCCTAGCCCACCATGGTCTGTTAACTGAATGACGGGCAGGAGCGGCTGGGCTAGAGTGCAGAGTGGCTGTGGGGCACTCCTGAGGGAGGGCCAGGTAAGGCTGCCGCGGCCCAAGCGTGTCTGTGAGAGCTCGGGCGCGCTGCTCAGACTGACACCAGAGAGGAGCCCAGGCGAGCCCGGGGGCCTAGACCAGGCCTCTCACCCTTCTCCAGCTCCACAGGGAACAGCTCCAACCTCTCCACTCGCTTCTCCAGCTCATACTCTGCAGAGGCCGCCATGGGATCCACGTCTTCATTGCGCCGGTCGTAGTCCTCGTTGGAGTAGGTGCTGAACACCTGCGGAAGGGCAGCTCGTCAGAGGCCCCAAAGGGGCAAGGGCAGAACTGGCATGAAAAGGCTGAGGCAGCAAGCCGAGCCCCACTGATGCCCCTGTGCCACTCCTGCCACAGGCCCTTCCCTGATCCCCAGGCGGACCTGAGATGAGGCCTCCCCCAGTCCTGGGATGACCCCAGCTCTGAGCAAAGTTCTGAAGCCCGGGGGTGGGGGGCAAGAAAGAAAGGCACCCAGCTGGCCTCAGCCACACAGCAGCCAGAACTAGCACAGCAGGTCTGTGCAGGAACAGACAGGCGCTCCTGGAGAGGCTGACAAGCTCAAGAACATAGACACTCAGAGCAGAGAGAAAGCAAAGGACAAGACCCGGGGGTCAGACAGGTGAGGGGGACAGAAAGACAGACAGATGGGAACTGCTGAGCAGAAGAGGAAGAAGGAAGAGGAGCAGGAGAAAGGATGGCGACTATGCTGGAGGATGCTGGATGTGGGGTGGGGGACAGGAGAGAGGGATGGGGAGAGCCAGACAGGACCCCATTCTGCCTGGCACCTGAGGTGGACACTGGGAGTAGGGGAGGAGGGTCATGGAGAAGGGCAGGCCCTCCAACTCCAAGTGCACCTTGAGGGCAAGAGCAAAGGTAGAAGCTGGGCCCCTATGCCCAGGCCTGTGTCCCTCTGGACTAGCTGCTGAGTGGTGCCTCCTGTGTACAAGGAGGCCCAGGCAGAGACCCTAGGACACATACCCTGAAAGGGCCAGGGGCCCAGGGAAGTGGCAGCCTCTCTGCCTCTGCCATGGTATCCCCTGTACCTCTCTGTGGTCTCCCTCCTCCTGGATCTCTCAGTCAAGGGGAACTCCCCACTCCCACCTTCCCTCAAAGGACCAGAGGAAGGTGGGCCAGGAGCTCTGTGGGAATGCCCGATTCTGTTCACAGGCAGGGTGCCCCATGGGAGTATAATGAGCACTGTTTGGGGTACCATGTTTGGCTTCACTGCCTGCGGTGACAGGCTGGCACTACTTGGAGCCAAGTGGGGACTGGGAGGGTGGACCTGGGCCTGAGGAGCTGCAGTGGGACACTGTCTCCCCAAGGACCCTGCCAGGGCCCCCTCTGCTCCAGGAGCTGGCCCATGCCTTTGTTTGGGCCTGCTCCATGTCATCCCCACCCCCTACCACAGAGGCGCACTGCCATGGTGGAAGGGGATGCGTGCTTATAGGACTAACTAGAAGCATAGCTAGGAGGGGCCTATGTGGTCCTTAGTTCAGTGCCCACAATGTCACAGCAGCAGAGGCACTCAGGCTCGGGCCCATGGGCTCATCTGGCCCTGTGCAGTGGTCAGTGGGCTGTTTTCCCAACATCTGGTCAGTAGCCCAAGCCCCTCGAAGGAACAGGACACCCATTCCACATACAAACCAAGACACTGGGTCCACTGGCCAAGTCGCAAGCGTCAGTCAGTGGCTGGGTAGGATGGGACCACACCCAGCTGGGCGCTGGCAGGTAGGTGACCAGTGACTGTGTTCCCATTGCACAAGTGCTCCTGGCCTTGGGATGGGGGCTGGGGTAAAACTAGCTCCAGTGAACTGGCTTTAGCCCACTTTTGCATCTGAGGCCCCCTCACCCTCTGCTCTAGGACAGAGGGTCCTCCATTCCTTTCCTTGTTACCCCACTACCACCACTGTGACCTCCCAAGCACCCTCCCATCCTGTCATGGACCTTGCCCTCCCCTCTTTCCTCAGCCTATCAAATCCTGTTCATTTTTCTTTTCTGTTCTTTTTCTTTTGGAAATAGGGATTGAACCCAGGTCTGCCAGGTGGAAATATTCACATATGAGTCACATCCCCAGTCCTTTTTATTTTTTGAGACAGGGTCTCCCTAAATTGCTGAAGCTCTCACTAAGTTGCTGAGGTTGGCCTCCAACTTACCATCCTCCTACCTCAACCTCCTGAGTCGCTGGGATTGCAGGCATGTGCCACTGTTCCTAGCGCCTGTTCACCTTTCAAATCCTGCCCCCCTGCAGGAATTCCAGGTCTCAGGTTCAGAGGAACCAACCCAACACCCTCTCCTATTAAATGGCCTTGGGCCCAGTCCCACCTCCCAGGCGATAGTCTGGAACTACATTCTCTGTCCTTCATGAAATACTCCACTTCTATAAGGGCAACAACTGGGTCACTGGAGGAAGAGAGAACCCTGGACTCAGGTGGAGGCAGGGAGAAGAAACCTGCAGCCCCTGCATCAAGGTGGGTAGGAGGAAATCCCCAGCATGGCCAAAAGTCACTCAGAGCCTACATAGCGCCTTGGCTCTCATGCTGGGCGGCCAGTCTCATAGTCACTAGGGAGTCGGGAAGCACTGCTCCAAATCATGTGCTATTTTTTACCAAAAAATCAGGGTAAGGTGTCAGATATAGACAGAGGTCCAGACCACACTCCATCTCTGAGGGCATCCAACTGCCGGTGGGGGCAGGGGTGGGGGCCTCCTGACTCCCTCCCAGGAATAACACATCTTCCACTCACTTCAGGATCTCACTGCCTCCAGAGGGAACAGGGGATGGAAAGGGCACCTAAGGTCTGAGCCAGGGCAAGAGGCAGGCCTCGGGGAAGAACAACAGCCACTCTCCTTTAACCTTTTACTTAGGCTCTTGCTAGGCTGGGAGGCAGGAGAGGGCAGAGGGTGAGAACTCTGGATAGGGAGAGAGAAACTTGGGCAGCTTCAGTGTCCAGTAGTTATGGAGACTGCAAGCAAACAGATGGGGCTTGGCTGGGAGGGTAAAAGCTGGACAGGGTTCAGGCCAAGGAAAGTCCTGGGACTTGGATACTTCCAAAGCGCAGACCTGGGGCCAAGCACAGATGAGTCTGGGGTGGTGAGAATCATCAAAGCTGAATATGTCAGTCAAAAGTGGAGGGCAGTGGGGTGGAGGGCTCAGGTTCTTAATTCCTCCCAAGGGACATTCCTTCCTCAACAGCACTATTTTGAGGATCTCAAAGCACAGGCAAACCAATTATCAGCAGTGGTGGTGGGGATGGGAGTGCAAACTGAGACCCCCCAAAAGGGGAAGCTCCCACGGTCTTTCAGGGTACTCAGAGAATGTGGTAAGAGCACTTGGGGCCTGCTAAGGCCACAGGAGTCTGTTCTATTGAGCAGCCAAGAGCAAAGGCTTGTGGGTCTCTGCCAGGCACCCTTGGGATCTCCCAGCCCCACCCCTTCTCCTTCATGGTCTGCAGAAGGCCTTCCCCCTCAAGGGTAACAGAAGTTTCCCCACCCTATGCAATGAGGGATATGGGAAGCCAGCCCAGCACAGACCCCAGGGAATAGAGCCCCAGTGCCTGGGCCCTTCCCTCAGCCCCAGTCACATGCCCATGGCCCTGCTCACCCTCACGATCTGCTTCCCTCTTTCACTTCTGTAAAGTTGGGGTGGGGGTACACACAGGGAGGAGGAAGGGACACCATCCCCTGCATCTTTGTTTTGGGAAGTTTCTGACTCCCCACTCCCTTACCCGAGCCAGCTCCCCTACAGGGGAGAGCAGCAAGTGTTTCTAAGCCCCCTGACCCCTCTTTCTCCGAGTGGAGCAAGTCATCGGTGGGGAGAGTCTCCTGAGGACACCCACGCCCTTTCACAGCATCCAAGTCCCAGCCTCTGGCAGCCTCTGGAGTAAGGAATGTCTGGGAGAGGAAGGGAAAGCAGGTGTCCCAGAGCCCACACGGGGCAGGGCCTGTGCTGCGGTGCTGGGCGGGGCAGAAGGCGGAGGAACCAGAGGGCAGGTCGGGGCAGGTCGACCAGTCGCAGACCTGAAAATCGTCCCCCTTTGACAAACAGCTGGAACTCCCCCACGCCCCCCTTAGGGTGGGAACTTCTGGGAAGGGGGCTGGGTGGCAGGGGCTGACTCAGCCTGCCAAACCCCGCTAGCGAGGCGGGGGCGACCGCGTGCACGTGGCAGGGGCGGCGCGGGAGCGGCAGGGGGTTCACTCACTTGGATCGGCGCGGTGCTGAAATGGATCTTCCGGCTCGGGGCCGGATCCTCTTCCTCCGAGAGCCCCGGAATCTCCACGCACCCCGACTCGGGCTCGTAGGGGGGCTCCGCGTCTTCCTCGTCTTCTTCATCGTCCTCCTCCAGGGCACTACCCCCAGAGTCCTCCCCGAGCCCACTGTAGGCGCTCACGTCCACCAAGTCCGCCTCCGAGAAGTCCTCCTTCTTGGACTCGTCTGCCTCCTCTGGGGCCACGTCCGGGACCCGCCCATTGCCCACTCCCCTCTCTGGCGCTGCCACCGTTACCGCCTCCTCCTCGGGGGCCGCTTGGGCCTTGGGCTCCTCGGGCGCCGGGCTGGCTGTGGTTCCCGAGGTGCTGCCATTCTCCAGGGCCGCATGGACCGTCACCTCGGCCTGGATCACTTCCCCGGGTGCAGACTCGGCCTCCGACTCCCCGCTCTCCTCCACCTCCACCGGCTTAATCTTGCGCACCTCCCGGGGCTTTGGGGGCGGCCGGGAGGGGGCCACCCGGTGCTGCGGAGGCTGCTGCCCTCCCGGGCCGCGCTCCTTTTCGGCAGGGGCATCCCCCGACGGGGCGGGCGGCGGCGGCGGCGGCTGGAACACCCGGGATCGCTTACTGACCAGCTTCGAGTTGACCTGGGGGGCTCCTGCGGCCGCGGCCCTGGGGGGCCCCGGCCCACGGTGGAGGCCGGTCCTCGAGTCGGCCTTCTCGAAGACGGCGCTGAGTTGGCTGACAGTCGGCGACACGGCGTCGGCGTCCAGCTTGTCCAGCGCCTCGGTGCTGCCGTTAAAGCGCACCACGACGTCCAGCTTCCGGTCCTGTAGGCCGGCGCGCTCCTGCCTCAGCAGCCGCCGCGCCGCGGCCTCCTTGTCGCCGGCGGCGGCTGCCGGGATGTTCCGTTCGAACAGCTTCCGCGTCTCCTGCAGCCGGGACGGCGGGTGCGGCGGCGGCGCGGGCTGCGCCGAGGGCGCGGGCTTGGAGTCGAAGCGGCTCACGCGCTCGGACACGCTGGTGCCCAGCTTGAGCAGGGCGCTGTGGTCCACGTTCTCGTTCAGGCTGCTGGCCCGCGGCAGCGACAGGCGCACGCCGCGCTCGGGCGCCCGCGGGGCCTCGGCCAGGCCTGCGCCGCCGCCCGCCTCGCCCGGCGGCCCCGCCGTGGTGCCCATCTGCAGGAACATACTTTTGATGCGGTGGACGTTGGAGCCATATTTCTTGTGGTGGGCCGCCTTTGGTGCCTCGTCGGGCCCGGGTGCGTCGGGCGGCTTCAGCGCCTGGATGCCCGCCTCGTAGGCGCTGCGGTGCGGTGAGGCACTCCGGAGGGGACCCCCGGGCCCCCGCGGCTCCGTCTTCATCATGGTGGGGGGAGCCGGGTTAGCATCCCCCCGCTCCCCGCTGCCCCCCTCCAGCAGGCGGCCGGCCAAGTCGGGACCACCGCCCCCTGCCCCCGAAGAAGGAAACCAGAAAGGCCTTTTTCAGGGTCCTCCTGAAACCAAGCTGCCAAAAACAGTTAACCCCGCTCTAAAAAAAAAAAAAAGAAAAAAAAAATCTCCGAGCGCCCTGTGTGGGTCGCCTCCCCCAATCAAGCTGCCAAAGACAGCCAGCCCCCCTTCAAAAGCCCGAGCGGCCTGGTGCGGTCGCCCCCACCCAAATTAGAAGAGCGGCGGCCGGGGCCGCTGGGACCGCGCGCCCAGCCCGCGAAGCAGCGGCGGCGGCGCCGGTTCACATCGTCCGAGGCGGTGTCAGCGGGGCTGGCGTCGCGGGCGCCCCCCATTCCAGCCGGGGGCCTCGGCTCTCCGGGCGCCCGGCACTCCAGCGCCCATGGCTGCTCGGCCGGCCGGGCCGCTCCGCCGCGCCTCCCTCCCTCCCTCCCTCCCCCCCGCGCCCCGAGCCTCGGTCTTTCTCTGGCTCTGCCGGAGCGGCGGCTGCCGGAGACCGAGCGGCTGCCCTTCTCGCCGCCGCCGCTGGGGGACTGGCACCTCTGGGTCCTAAAGGGATCGGATTTCCGGGGCCGGAGCCTGTGAGCCCTCCCCTTTCCCTCCACCCCAGCGTGTCGTTTCCCCTGCCTATGGTTGGAGGCGAGCCTTCCGCTGTCTCCGGACCATGACCAGTTCTCTTCAGCCCTTCCATCCGAACCTCTGCGGCTTATCACGACCCACATAAACGCACTCCCATTTAAATTTGGGGGAGACAACTCAGCCAGGGTGGTCTCAGTGCGGCCCCTCTCTTCTCCCAATGGGAAGGAGGGGTTGTGGGGAGGGGCAAAGGATCATTTCCCTCAACGTCCTTAGGGTTCCTCGAAGTGCTTCAGGTTTATTAGCATAAAAATCGCTGGGCTACTGGTAAAAACAGATTTCTGGGCCCTTTCCCCAAATCTTGTGAAAGAGAAGATCTGAGGCTGGACCCTGGGATCTGCATTTTAACAGTTTCCCATGAGAAATCTTTTGCATCTTGGAAGGTGCAAAACCTTGGCCAAGCGTTATTGACCTTGCAGTGGTGGAGGAGGAATAACAAAAGGGGGTGGACCCCTCATCTAAGTGGCTAGGAATCCCTAAACCTGCCCTTTACCCTTGGGAAGTCTGAATAGATGTCCTGTCACCTGCCTGCTCTACACCCCAGGATAGAAAAGGATCCAATTCCGGTTTTCATGCCCTTAGCAGGACATTCTTGTCTCTCAAACAGGAAAAAGGGGTTGGGGAGAAGGAATTCTAGAGGCCTGGGGCCAAAGTTTCCCCAGTGAGAGTTCTAACTTGGGTCTCTAATTTAAAGGATCCTGGACACAGCCTGCAAGTGTGTGTGGGGGGGTGACAGTGACCTACACATGCCCTGTCCTGGAAACCCAGAAAGCTGCTTTGAAGCTCCCTCATTCCTCACATTCACAATTAGGGGCTTAAGACTGCCCTTTATCCTTCCACAGCTCTCTGAGTCCTGGGGTGAACATGGACATGTCCTCTGGACATGTCCAGATGTGTTGATCCAGTCTGCAGATCCCAGATGAACCGAGTGGACTCTAGGACCCAGAGAACAACTCAGGCACAAAGCCTCACCCCCCCCCCTCCCAGCTGCTTCCTGCATCTCGGGCCTTCCTGCGGCCTCTGCCTGCCATCCCCCCCCACCTCCCTCCTTCCCTTCCATCCTCTTCCTAATCTCCCACTGCCTCAGCATTGGCCTGGTACCCCTCCACTGTAGCGGGTGGATGTGGGTTTTGCGGGATACTGACCCATCAGCACGTGCTAAAGAGCTCCGTGTGTGTGTGGGGGGGGGGGGATGGGGTGTGGGGAAGCCGCCTGGGAACCCTGAATATTGGGATGGGAAGGGGCCAGGAACCACAAGAGTGGATCTCAAGGCTGGTGCCAATGGGGAGGGAAGATGTGGGTTCTGAGCTGGAACTGGAAATGAACCCAGACCTCAGGCTTTGCAATGCCATCTACCTCTTTTGCCCAGTCACACAGGAGACGATTCCCCTCCCCAATTTTGCACTTCTGGATGGGACAGAGCTAGGAAGCCAACCTCAGACTCCCCACCGGACTACCTTTTTAATGCTTTTTAGGAGGCCTCTTTCAGGAGAAAACTTTGGGATTTGGGTTTCCAAGCTTAAGTTTGGGGCTTGAACCCCCACTCCAAAACCTGCTATGGCAGTTGGGAGAGGTCTAAAAGCTTACCCAGTTGGGGGCTGGGAACTTGGGCAGTGTCCTCAGAAGCTCTTTTGTGGATTGGAGGAGGGCGCAGGCCCCTGGGTGTTCTGCCCAGAATCTCCCACACCCTTTGTAGTGAGTCATCTTAACTAGTCCCAGTCCAAGGGGTCTGTGCCCACGCTTCTGGCCAGGTGGGGAGCCCCCAACTTCTGAGGGTGGGAGGAGGCAATGAAAACCAACTGTCAGATGCAGGCACCCTGGGGACCCCTAACAATAGTTCTGCAGCAACTTGGAGTGAATTAGAATTACTAGGATGCTCAGGTCTCCCTTGTCCAGAGATTTGTGAGGGTGAAACCGCTTTAAGGGCTTTGGGATGCGAAAAGGTGGAGCCAGCCCTGGCCTTGGGTGACTGAGGCTAATGAGCTGGATTCTTATTTCATGGGCTCCTGGTTAGCTGAGCAACCTCCAGCTAGGATTCCTGAAGAAGCTTTTAGGGAGCTGTAAGTGCACTCTTCCCCTGGGCTAGGGCACCAAGCGTCTGCACTGTAAGATGGGTGGGGAATGGGCGTCATGTCCTCCTCCATCCTCTCTGCCTCCATGGAGCAGTGATCCCACCTGCAAGGAGGGGGCTACATTTGGGAGAGTTACCGTCCAAACTGAAGGCTTTCCACCCTATTTACACCCCTCAGGCTATGACACCCACCTATTCCCTAGCGCCCCAGGATAACTCGGCACACTCTTTTATTATTCCCATGGTCCTGGTGGAGAAACCTTGAGGGTCAAGGGCCTGGTGGTCTTCTGATTGATATTTTTTTCATTTCTATTGTGCCAGAGTAGAGGACAGAGTGGCTCCCAAGGTTGACCAGGAGCTAGGCTGCCAGGGTTTGACCTTGACCCTATAACCTTTTAGCTCTGTGACCTTGGACAAGTCATGTAACCCCTCTGTGCTCTGAGAGGATGAATCAAGGCCCAGGAGAGGTGACAATGACTGCAACCCAGACAGCTAGGTACATGGGAAAGGTGAAGCTTTCCCAGAGCTTGCTAAAAGGCCAAAGGCAGATATAATTCTCTCCTGTCTTCCCACACACCCTCATCTGATGAGGGCCCCTGGGAAGATGCTCTTTGAGGACTGTTCCTTGAGGCTTGCTTGCTTTAAACATGGGGTGTAGCTGCAACAACAGCAGCACAGGCAGGGAGAGGCCTGATGTGTGATAAGTCCTGAGGCTTCAGCACCCTGGGCTGAGGCCTGGGCTGGGTGCCAAGGCTGGCTTCTCTTCCCAGCCCTGGGGCCTTGGGACAGCCTCCGAAAGTGTTTTTTCCCTGGGCACGGTCATCTGAGCACAGGCAGGTCTAGACCCTGTCCTTCAGACGTTTTGTGGTGAGCCAGTAGCCCTTGCCCCAATTTCTCCCTTTATCTGCCAGGGCCTTGGGCTGGCCGTAGGGCACTGGGAAGGTGTGTTTATGCGTGTACACTTACACAGAGCTCAACTCCCGTGAGTCAGTGTTGGCGGGGCCTTTAGAAGCCCTCGTCTGACCCTTTCACAGGGGAATGAGGAGGGCTGAGTAGTGGCTTACTCATTTTTGAGGAAAGAGACCAGGCTAGGGTTCACAAGGGTCACCCATTTGGTAAGTGACCTTGGACTACTCATTTCCCCTCCCTAACCCTCAATTTCCACAACTGGCTCAACTTGAATGTCTGATCATCTCCTGAGCATGGATGACCCTGAGAGTCCCCCAGTCTGTGTGTGGAACAGAGCAGGACGTGCTGTTTGAAGTTAAATCATTTTTGTTAAAACCCCACTTCCAAGCTAGGGGACTTAAATGTAATGTACCAACCTCACAGAGTTGTTGTGAGGATTAGTGGGTGCTAAAAGCATAAAACACAAAGGAGCCTGGGGTGTCAGCTGTTATTGATTGCACACATATCTGAGTGTGTGTGTGTGTGTGTGTGTGTGTGCGTGTGTGCGCACACACACACAAGGGCAGGTGTGGCTGAAATTGAAAATTGGTATCCGTAGCTCTAAATCTGTCTTCATGGAACTTTGGGGCTCTGGTTTCTTTTTAAGGCCCATTATGTGAAATTCTGAAATTCAAGTATCCCCTGCCTGCAGCTCCTTCAAGTCTCTTGGGATCATTCTTGCAGTGATGGTCACCTCCTTTCACTGCTTCCCAAAGGATCTTTCATTTCTGTCTGTCCAGGAGAGGGGCAGTGAGGTCCTCATGTAGCTGAGAGACTTCTGCTGCCTCTTCTTTCTGGTTTGCCCCTTTTCTTTCCATCAGTCTCCCACACTTCATTCTAGTGTCCCTTGGAAGTTCAGATACATATTGGAGATTGGCAAGAGGAACTGAGAAGGAGTGTGTGTGTGAGTGTGTGTGTGTGTGTGTGTGTGTTGGGGATGGGGCAAAGGGTGGGACAGAGGAAAGATTTCTCCAAATCATCAGTTGTTTTAAAGGAAAGCCTATATTTAGCTTGGCTTAGAGGGCCTGTAAATATGTATTTTGCAACACAGACAGCCATAGCCATGGGAGTTCCAGAGACATGCAGGGAGGTCGCAAGGAAAAAAAAAAAAAAAAAAAAAAAAAGAAAGAAAGAAAGAACCAGAAAGATTAGGAAATGTATTTTGTCATCAGCAGATTCGAAGAACTCTTTCTACTGCCTGCTCCAACTGCTAATAATACACACTTCTATGTTTTGATGGTTTCTATTTTTCATCTGTTCTCTGGATCTTGTGCAGTGGGTGCCTGAGGAGGCAACTGACTCTCAGAGTCACCTTCTTCTGCCAGCTTTTGCATTACCTGCCCTGGATCAGGGGGAAAAGCATCCTGCCACCTCCTGTCCTGACTGGGCTAGTGTGGCATCCGGGACATGTATCCAACACTGTCCGGTCATGGGTCCCCCATACTCAGCTCCTTGCACTTCGGGTGGTCTCAGTCCCTGAGAGATTCTGATACTTCAGGACAGTTCTACTTCAGAGAGAGAGAAAGAGGGAGGGGGGCGGGGAGAGTTCTACTTCAGAGAGAGAGAGAGGGAGAGAGAGAGAGAGAGTTCTACTTCAGAGAGAGAGAGAGAGAGGGAGAGAGAGAGAAAGTGAAACTTTCTAATTAAAAAATAACTTATTATGGGCTGGGGACATAGCTCAGTTGGCAGAGTGCTTACCTCCCAAGCATAAGGCCCTTGGTTCAATCCCCAGCACCGCAAAAACAAAAACAACAAAAAAATAACTTATTAGTTCTTATTTTTTAACATGTAGTTTGAAAAGTTTTTGAAAGATGAGTTCAGAATATCAGAATCGGAATTTACAAATGCTAGCAGTGTGACATTTTTGCTCCAGGTTCTTCCCTATAATAGAAGGTGGCCATTCCAGTTTGAGTGAAGTCCTGGTTCCTTTTCTGCATCTTGCTTGCCTGTCCTTCCTACTCTCACAAGCTTGGAATACATCCTTGGTAGGTCCTAATTTTGTATTATTGTTTTATAATTGTAGCAAACTAACATAACATAAAATTCGCCATTTTAACCATTCACAATTGTACAAGTCAGTGGCATTAAGCACATTGACATTGTGTGACCATCATAACGGTCTCCAAAACTTTTTCTTCATCTTCCCAAACCGTGACTCCATATTGGTCCAACAGTAACTCCCCACCCCTCTCCCAGCGGCCCTGGCAACCACCATTCTTCTTGTTCTATGAATTTGACCACTCTGGGTTTCTCATATGAGCGGAACCACACAGAATTTGTCCTTTTGTAACTAGTTCATTTCACTTAGCGTAGTGTCTTCAAGGTTCATGTGTGTCGCGGCATGTGTCCGAATTCTCTTCTTTTTGAAGGATAGCTCAGCGGATCCACGCTGGTACATGCCTGTAATCTCAGCAGCTCACGAGGCTGAGACAGGAAGATCACAAATTCAAAGCCGGCCTCAGCAATTTAGCGAGACCCTAAGCAATTTAGTGAGACCCCGTGTCTAAGTAAAACATAAAAAGGACTGGGAATGTGGCTCAGTAGTTAAGTGTCCCTGGATTCAATCCCTGGTACCACAAAAAATAAAATAGCACATAATTTCATATTTTCCCATACCTTTAAATTTCATAGAACAGTAGTGCATTCTGTCACTTCACAATAAGGTGATAACCATCATGCCATGTATACCATTTTGTGCTTTTTCCTGCATGAGGTGTTTTTCACAATTCAGCCATGTTGATGCTTATGGCTTCGGTTTGGTCATTTTAATTTCTGTTTATTATATTATTATGTGAATGAGCCACAATTTATGTATCAGTTTCTCCACTGACGGTTGTTTAGATCATATCCATGTTTGGCTGCAATGAACATCCTTGGACAGCTCTCTGAACCACCTTTATTTATTTATTTATTTATTTATTTATTTATTTTTGCTCTACTGGGGATCGAACCCAGGGCCTTGTGCTTGTGAGGCAAGCACTCTACCAGCTGAGCTATCTCCCCACCCCTCTGAACCACCTTTAGCATGAAGCTTGGCAGCGGGGGGCAGGCAGGCTCTCCACCTGACTAGTACTGCCAAACTGCTCTCTACAGTAACTAAACCAACCACTGGTTTTCCCACAACCAGCATTTGTACAAGATGTCCTGTCTGGCCTCATCCTTGCCAACTTTTGCTCTTGTTAGATATTTTATCTTTGCCAATCTGAGGGATGTGAAGTGGTATCTCATTTGAATCTGCATTCCCTTCCTATGAGGTCAAGCTTCTTATCATGTTCATTGGCCCTCTGAATTTCCCCCGGATGAATCACTTATGTTCATATCCTTCTCTATCCTTTGTAGCTTTTGATACAAGTTACAGAGAGCCCAGCTAGAAGTGGCTTAAGCAAAAAGGATTTTCTTACATAACAGGAAGTCTTCGAGTTGGTTCCTTCTGCGACTTCAAGGACCAGGTTCATCTCCATTTTTCTTTCATGAGGATAATGCCGCCCTCATCATGTTTGCTTGCCTCTTAAACTGGCTCCCTCATGATCCCAAAATTGCTGCCTCAGCTCATGTATCTTGTATAGGCAGCAATATCCAGAGGCAGAAGAAAGTGGACACTTTCTTCTTAGACTCTTTCCCAGAAGCCCCCCCAAGGGAATATCCATCTAGTTTTGGTGACCAGAATCACATCCAAGTCTACATCTAACCCAATCAGTGACCATGCTATATTTAGACTAACAGTTCACTACTGAGACCAGGCAAAGCCTGGTCCTTCCCCAAAGCCCTAACCCCTGAATCAGATCAAGATTCTAGTGGGGAGAAGGGAAAGGGACATTCAAAAGATCTGTCCTTTCTTTATTGGTTTCTGGGAGGTCTTTATATATTTTGAATACTAACCTTTGATCTGTTTCATGTGCTGCCAACATTGCCACCCAGGCTGTTATTTGTCATTTTAATAGCAGAAGGCTTTTCAGGGGGTCATGTAATAAAATCAGACCATCTTTTACAACTTGTGCCTTTTGTCTAAGAAATGCTGCTTTCCTAACCTCTAATTATTTTAAAGTTTTGTTTTTCACTCGTAGATATTTAATCCATCTGTAATTAATATTTATGGATGATGTGAAGAGTTTTCATATGAAAAGCCAATTGTCCCAATACTCTTCATTGAATAGTCTGTTCTCTCTCCCTGGGTTGCAATGCCACCGCCATCATAAATCAAATCCCCACATATGCTTGCATCTGTTTCCGGGACCTCTATTTATTGATCCCTTTGTCTAGCAGGGCACCAATACCACACTGTTTTAATCACTATGGCTTTCAAAAAAGTCCTGGTATCTGTTAGGGTCAGGTCCCCTTCCTGTTCTTCTTCAGAATTCTTTAGCTCTTTCTTAGCCCTTTGCTCTTCCATATGAATTTTAGAATTAGTCTGCCCAGCTCTGTGAAATGTATTGGACATACATTGAATCAACAGATTAATGTGGAATCTTTTTTTTTCTTTTTTCTTTTTTCTTTTTTTCTTTTGGTACTGGGGTTTGAACCTAGGGGCACTCAACCACTGAGACACATCCCCAGCCCTTTTTTGTATTTTATTTAGAGACAGGGTCTCACTGAGTTGCTTAGGGCCTCCCTAAATTGCTGAGGCTGGCTTTGAACTTGTGATCCTCCTGCCTTGGCCGCTGGGATTACAAACCTGTGCCACCACATCAGGTGAGAGAATCATTGAATGAAAACCACACTGAGGAATCCCATCCCTAAACTCAACCATTCTCTACTGCTCTCCATTTATTTCTTTTATAGGCTACAGTAACTTTTATTTTTCCCCTGCACAAATATCTTGAAATGTCTTGTGTAAGGTTTTCTTCCGGATTTTCTATTATTTAAATTTTTTGTGAATGACTTATTTAAAAAATGTATAATTTCTAATAAATTATTGCTACTACACCGAAACACTAGAGTTTTGCATTTTATTTGTAGTTGGATGCTGATCTTTGTCCAGCAACCATGCTGTGCTTTCTTAGTAACACTAATAATAATAATGCCTGTAGAAATCTCTTGGGTTTTCTATGTAAATAATCATACCATCTACAAAAGATGTCAGAAATTGTGTCTCTTTTATGTTCTCAATCCTTTTATCAGTGAGTTCTGGCTTCTAAATTTGACCTGCCCTAGCTCTCAGGCCCTGCCAGTAGGCTGGCCCTGGGTAGGTTAGTCTTGCATTGTCTGTTATAAATAAATAAAAGATCCCTTACTTTCTTCAGAGCTTTACAGTTTACAAAGCACTTTCGCTTCCATTATCTCATTGATCCTTCTTACACCCCTTTACAGAGAGGGAGTGTCTCCGAGGAAATGGCTATGACACTGACCTCCGACAGTCCCTCCCCTTCTCTGTCTTCTGGAATCTAAAGTTTGGGCAGGAAGTCTCTAGCATTCTCGAACTCAGGTTTGAAAGCTTTGGGAGGTCAGAGATTCAAGAAACCCCTTAGAGGGCTGAAATCCACTGATAAGAACGGGTTAAAAAATTCTGGGTAGATCTAAGTCTTTAGGCTGGCGCCCCAAAGTGTCTGCGGGGTTAGGGGGATATGGAAATGTCCTTGGAAGTCGCAGGATTGGCACAGATGATGGGTGGGTGGGAGACAGGTGGGGAAGAGATCATTCTGTCCAGCCTCCTGCTTCCATGCTAGTTCTCCATAGGGAAGAACATTCTCTGAATAGGGAAGAGGAGGACGACTTGGGGTGCGTGGCCTTGGGTGCCCTTCTGCGTTGCCCCTTCGACCCTCGGGTTCAGCACGCATGCACCACAGTAGCGCATCCCTAAACCCGGGCGGGGCGCCCCGCCGCCCTCCGTCTCCCTCCTGCCTCCGGGATCTCAGCTCTCGGTTCAGCGCTCCGCTCCGCCCCTCCATTGCGCAAGCGCAAGACCGGCTGGAGCCGGCGAACGCGCCCTCTCCTGGCCAACTGACCGAGTCGCATCCTTTGTTGTTGCGCTGGGGGCGACGAAGAGGATGGGGGAGAATGATGTGGGTGGAGCTTGGGAAGCAGATGCGAGAATCAGATCACAGTGACGAAAATGCCTTTCCTTTGTCCCTCACCACAACGTATAATCCCCTGTTTTAGATGCAGATAAAGAAAATATGGCCCTCAGAAATCAAGAGACTTAGGGAGATAGGCCCATGGATACTGGAGTGGAATGAGACAGAGTTGGGGATGTCGTGCACGCATTCATTCACGCAGGATTCGTGCGAGGGAAGAGACAGTGTAGGAAGCTGGGGAGATGAACGCGGTTGGCAAAGAAGCGAAGACAGAAAACCAGTTAGGACAGGGAAGGGCTGGGTTCGCACGAGTGAAGCAGAGGCGAGGGAAGCTCCGGCTGAGCTTGCAGAGACAAGGCTGAGAGGCACACATGCGGAGACCTGACCCTCCAGTAGCGCCCCTCCCATCCTGGCCAGATGCTCCAGCTGGTGAGGACAGCTAAACCGAGAGCTAAAGACGGGCAAAGTGGACACCAGGAGGGACGCTAGTCGCAATGGATTGAAGCAAATATATTTAAACCATGGATTCATAATTATATTAATAGCGAAAAGAACGCTAATTAGCCACAGCTTGGAGGATGCTAGGGAATCAGCCTATTGTTTTGAAACTGGTAAATATGGGAAACAAATCAAACATTGACCCTGTTTTTCCTATAAGAACTGTGCCATTCAGATAACCAAATCACGAGTGAGGGGCAGTATCGATGTAGATGATGATGAATTTTAGTACCCAGGATTGAACCCAGGGGCCCTCTACTACTGAACTATATCCCCAGCCCCTTTTATTTTATTTTGAGGCAGGGTCTTGCTAAATTGCTGAGGCTGGCTTCCAACCTAAGACCCTCCTGCCTGAGTCTTCCTGGTTGCTGGGATTACAGGTATGTGCATCACACCTGGCTCAGTTTTTCTATCTAGAAGTATTCCAGCTAGTAGAGAAAGGAATGATCGAATTTGAATATCACCATTTTTTCAAGGAAATAAGAAAACAACATCTAAACTAAAAAAGCTGATGGTGCATGATCTGCCTTCAGATGGAAGACACTTCCAGCACCTATAAAGTGGTTTTGCGGAAGAAAATTGAACCTAAATCTGATCAGGCCTCTGGATCCAACTATAATGTACAGGAAATACCATTTACGGAAAGTGCAGAGGTCAGAGGAACATGTTAAAGAACACCAGAGAGATGCAATCAGCAAAATCCAGACTGTAGAAAACTGCAGAAGAGCTTGTTCTTTCAAGGAAGGAGAGAGTGCTAGGGAAAGGGTGTGAAGAAAGATGAAGAGGGGAAAGAAGAGAAGCAAGGAGGAAGGAGGAGGGAGGAGAAGAGAAAGAGATGGAAAAGGAACCTATGGATCTGGAGGGTTTTGTTGGTTGGTTGGTTGGTTTTTGAGCTTATTTTTATTTTTATTTATTGACTTATTTCTTCGGTGGTACTGGGGATTGTACCCAGGGCCTCACTCATGCCAGGGATTTGGGGATACTTAGCCTATCAATCAGTTGTAATATGTCCATCTTATTAGATCCTGATTCAAACAAATACATTGTAAAAAACAAGAACTTAGATGGGCACCTAGGCATGTGCCCTTAGTCCCAGCTACTTAGGAGGCTGAGGCAGGAGGATCACTTGAGCCCAAGAGTTTGAGGCCAGTCTGGGCAACATAATGAGACCCTATCTCTTGAAAACAAACACTTGAAATATGTTTAATATTAAGGGATTATTGATTATAGTAACAATTACGTTTTGTGATTATGTTAAAAAGAGTCATCATCTTTTAAACATATGTACTGGAACATTGACAGATGAAATTAAATGGGAGAGGGCAGAGGGCAATTGGGAGGGGCATAGATGACGCTAAATTAGCCATGAGTTGATAATAGTTGAAACTAGGTGATGGATACATAGCAGCTCATTATATTATTCGGTATACTTTTTTAAAACTTCCAAAATAAGTTTAAAGACCCTGCCACCCCGCCCATCCCTGCCCATCCCTGCTTCAATAAACAGAAAGTGCTATGTGTTCCGTAGCAAGCTGAGATCCAGATAGCTTTGAGGTAGGGAGTCCATCTGGTGATCTAGGGGACTGAGGAGGCTTCCTGGTTACTTCCAGCGGGCTCCTGGACAGTCCCTGTCTCTTCTGAATGGGGGTAGTATTGGGGAGGATCAGAGGGGGATTGGCTACAGCTTTTCCATTGTGGTAGGGTGACTTACGTGGGCCTGGTGACACTGGGTGCAGGCACTGCTGCCTTAAGACAGCTGAGGGTGTGAGTATGTGGCTCCAAAAATAGCAGGGGAGAAGGAGGGGAGTCACATGGGGAGCTCAGGGCCTGAGGCCTGGGCAGCTACCCAGCTTGGGCACCCGACTGCCCCCATGGCCCTCTGCCTCCGGAATCGCTCTTCCTCTCTCCCTTCATCTTTCAGAAGTCAGAGAGATGCCAAGGTGATTCAGGGACAAACACCTGCCCGAGATCCACAGTGGTTGCTGACTCTGGAATTTGGTAGCTCTCCAGAGACAAGTGAGGTGGTCAGGTGAGAAGAGAGAGGACAAAGATGACGAAACCTACCTGCCAGTCCACGCCCCAACCCCATCTGCAGGCCTACACACTTAGGCCCAATCCAGGGCACTCCTGACATCCTTGCCGGCGTCGCGGGGTTGTGGGGTGAGGCAGGAAGCACCTTTCATTTTGAGGCCTGGAGAATGACTTACACGGTTACCAAGGACAGTGGGCCACTGGCCACCCTGGGTTCCTACCTTCTTCTCTCGCACCTGGGAAGAGTGCCCCTCAGCCTTCTCTGAATGGAGGCTTTGGGAGAGAAGAGCACCCTGGCTTTCTTCACGCATGGACCAAAGTCCTTCAGCAGATACAGGAGGAAGGAAGGGTGCGTTGCTCATCAGCAGCATGGCTTTGGGAAGTCATACAGCCCTGTGCCTCAGTGTTACCATCTGTAAATGGCGACAATACTAATGCTGCCTCGTGGAACCACCATGGTATGCCACAAGGTAAGAGGTGTAAAACTACATGAGTCTTTGAGCCCAGTGGCAGGCAGTTCAGCTGTCCTGACTTCGCATGCAAGCTTCACGCACCTGGATTTTGCTCAGCTCTGCCTCTTTGGCACCTGGTACCTGGTGGATGCTCTGTTGTAGATATGCTGCAAACATGATTGTGGGGATCCTCCACAATGACGCTGGCAGGCAAGCACGATTCTTGCAGCCTTGTACTTGTGGACAGAGGCCTAAGAGGACAAGTGACTCGCTCAAGGCCACATCTTGGGGAGCCTCAAGGTGGGACCTATGCCCAGCCAAGCAGACTTCCAAGCCTATTCAGTGAGTCCCAGCTGCACGAACCAGAGAAGACACCTCCTCTGCTCCAAGACTGGCCCCATGCAAGGCTCGCTCTTCCCAGACCTATGTGCCAGGGATGCTTGGCCTGGGAATGAGCACAAGGTGAACAGACACTTCCATTTGCTATTCAGGAAGCCATCACCTGTCCCTTACACATACTAGTTGCTAAGACCTGTGTCAGGTCAGGGATGGGAAGGTAGAGTGATGGTAGTGCCCTAGGAACCCAGAGCACCCATACCACCCCCACTGTGGCCTTGGATTGTGCACAGGGATGCACTCAGGAGCTAAGGGGAACCTGGCCTCAGAGAGGAGGGAGCCTGTCCAGACTAATCAAAGGTGAACAGAAGAGGAAAGAGCTTATCAGCTAGGGAGGGGCAGAGTGAGATGGAGAGCCTGTGTGTGTGTGTGTGTGTGTGTGTGTGTGTGTGTGTGTGTGGTGTGTCTATAGTGTAGTGGAGAGATTTAGACAGGATGAACCTGAAAGTCATCAGGAACTCAAGGACAATGGGGGCCATTAGGATTTTAGAAGGTCCCAAGTAAGCAGGTTTGTGGTTTAGAAAACACTATGGCCATGGGGAGGGGGTGACTGGAGGGAGCTGTGAGGAGGGCGTCCACCCCAGATTCTAGGTGGAGAAGGGGAGGGCCCTGTGGCTAGGCTGGGACCCAGCTGCTCTGGGTCACCTCCCCAAGTCCCTCCCTCCCTCCCTCCCTCCTCCTTTTCTCCCTGCCCCTGTCTCTGTCACTCACTGGGGCTGGCCAGGCTGGGGCAGCCATGGTAGCAGTACTAATCTGGATTCCTCTCTTTGTGGGCAAGTTGGGGACTTCCTCAGGGGGAGGCCTAGGGTGAAGGGTGGGATGAGACGGAAGAATGGGGGTCCTTAGGGGAGGAATCTGGGGAGAGCCAGGTAGGGCCTGAAGGACTTTTGGGGTGTTGTTAGCATGAAGGCAGGCCAGGATTCAGGGGCTGGGAGCTGGCTCTGGGCTGTGGGGCCTGGAAGCTCTGAGGCCTGAAGGTATTCTAGGGTCGAGGTGGGCCTGACTGCACAGTCCCATAGGGTCACGGGCCCTTTAATGGGCTGGCTGGTATACTGCTTCTTTGAGGCTAAATTTGGCCCTAAGAGGGAGGGTGGGGCGGCTGAGGCCTGTCCTCTTTGCTGGGCTTCCCTTGGCCTCTAGGGTAGGCCCTGGTCTTCCCTGCATATTAGGGAAGACGAGGGGGGGGGGGGTGTGCTTGGGATTCCAGAATAGCTCCTTTAAAGGCTCCTTCACCCTGCTGTCCCCTCTGGCCTCCTAGACATTTAGTATGGGGTTCTTTTCAAGTGTCTTTAACACACACACACCCCACATACCCCTCCCACTCAGACATTAGTCCCTGCCCAGGGCAACACCGAAAGGGGGCCTAAAATGAGGGGTGGAAAGATTGTTGAAGGGGGAACCCTCCCATAAATCCAACATGCCCTCCTTTGCTGGGGGTCAGCAGATCAGACCCCTTCTCTCAGCTTTTTAGGAGCAGGGATTTGGTGGGGAAAGGAGCTTATCCTCAGGACAGAGGCCATCTGTCCTATTTGGGGTTTGTGGGGTGCCCTCAGGTGTCCTGGCAGGATTGGGGGGCACTGAGGCCCAGCAGATTACCCTGCACCCACTGGTGGGTCGTGTCTTTGTGCACACACTGGATCATGCGACCTTCCTGCGCCTTCCTGAACACGTCGGTGAGTGGGGCCTGGTGGGCACCTGGTGGGCTGGGGGGTGCCTTGCCCTGGGCTCTGGTCATGAATCCAATCCCCTCTTCTTTCCTCCACCAGCTGTCCCGCCCACCGTGCGCATCACCTACCATGCCCACCTGCAGGAACACCCAGACCTGCCCCGGTGGCTCCGCTACACCCAGCGCAGCCCCTACCACCCTGGTTTCCTCTACGGTACTGCCACTCCAGAAGATCGTGGACGTCAGGTCATCGAGGTGCCAGCAGGGACCCTCGGAACCTCCTAGGGGCAGCCTCACCAGCTGGGATTGGGTGTTCCTTCACGTTCATCGACATACAATTTATATTACTTCTAACTTAGTTTCCTTATAGTCCTCTCTGCCAGGCCCAGCTGTCCCACATTCCCCCCTAAACCCACATCGCTCTTGCTACTCCCCAGGTCACAGCCTACAACCGCGACAGCTTTGATACCACTCGGCAGAGGCTGGTGCTGTTGATTGGGGACCCGGAAGGTATCTTCAGCCCCAACCCACTCTTCCCCCACTCATGCCAATCTTGGGGGACCTCCCCTGGGAGGGGGGTGTGGTTGTGGACAGGAGAGGCTTGGAAAGCAGTAGAGAGAGGGGAGAAGCCAGATGTGACGTTGATAGCTTCTAGGGAATGAGCGCTGGCTGGGGTTCCAGTCTCAGGTTGTGCTATTGGTCACTCTGCCCACAGATGGCAAGACTGGATGAGTCACTGAGGCCATGGGGGTCTGGGAAGGGCATTTGGGACCTGTGATGTAAGAGTGCTGGGGGTCGGAAGGTGTGTGTGGGGAGGTGGGAAGGAGCTTAGGGGCGGCTTGGGAAAGATCTGGGGGTGCAGAGCTAGGGCTGGGGCAGCCTGAAGTGTTCCACCTGGCTTCCCAGGCCCCCGGCTGCCTTACCAAGCTGAGTTCCTGGTGCGCAGCCATGACGTGGAGGAGGTGCTGCCCTCGACGCCCGCCAACCGCTTCCTCACAGCCTTGGCAGGGCTCTGGGAGCCCGGGGAACTCCAGCTGCTCAACGTCACTTCTGCCTTGGACCGCGGGGGGCGTGTCCCTCTTCCCATTGAGGGCCGTAAGGAAGGGTCAGTGTGCGTCCAGCAGGGCTTCCTAAAGGAGAGGCTGCCCGCTTTGGGTCAGGGTGCTGGGCATGAAACAGTCCCCCTAATTTCCAGGAAGGGCTTCACCACCAGCGCACATCCTCCTTGCATGACCGTCTCTGGAGTCACATGGCCGTCCAGTCCCGTCCAGTCAACCCCTTGCCTCCTTCTTGTCCTTCATGGGCCCAAACCCATTACCCTAATTTTTGCACTTCCTACAGATCCATCCGAGAACATCCCTGGGGGAATAAAGAGTGGGGTGCTCTGTGTCACCATCACCCCAGCTCCCAGGGAGGGGAGGCTGGGATATCTGCTGGGCCCCAGCTGCACCATGCTTCTGCCCTACTCCCCATCCCACCCCCAGGCCCCTGCCTACAAGCAGGTCAGCATCAACACCTTTTGCAGAGTGGTACCCGGGCCCCTCACCCCACGCTGTTGACAGTGGTTTCCACTTGTGCCCAGGGTGTACATCAAGGTGGGCTCTGCCTCACCCTTCTCTACCTGCCTGAAGATGGTCGCCTCCCCTGACAGCCACGCCCGCTGTGCCCAGGGCCAGCCTCCACTTCTGTCCTGCTATGACAACCTGGCACCTCACTTCCGTGTTGACTGGTGCAATGTGTCCCTGGTGAGGAGTGATCCTGAGTCCAGGCCTGGGTGTGGGGCATGGTCCCCTCAAGTTTCTCCCTCTCCACTGCTTCTCACTCCAGCCTTTCTAACTTTTCCAGTCCTGTGTGTGTCCCTGGTCTCAGTCTCAGCTTTAGTCTATGCTCTCAGTCTTGTTCACAACACACACACACACACACACACACACACACACACACACACACACACACACACACCCTGAAGTTCTACCTTCTTCCACAAGAGGGCAACAGAGTCTACAATCCACATATCCACATCTGGGGTCTCTAGCTCCTAGTTTCCCAGATCTGCCCAGCCCAACAGCTAAACCCAGCAATAAACTACCCATAAGGCAGTTTCCAAACCCTTTACCCCGAGGGCTTCTGTATGACCGCTTTGTCTGCTTCCCTCTGAGGTGCCACTTAGCATACACACCTGCTGTAGAAGCAGGTAGTTTCCAAGTTATAAACCAAGGAGGCTCACTACAGCGCTTTGGCATGTTGAGAGTCCCTGGAGATTCCAATTCCCAGGATAGAAACCGCTGGTATCCTCTGCTCCTGGGAATGGACCAACAGGCAGCGACTCATTCATGGACCCACAATCAGGGACTCGTCACTGATGACATCTGAGCACTCACTACGTGCTGGGCATTGCACAGTAAGCCTGTTTCAGCCTCACAGTTACACTGTGATCACTCTGAGTTTACAGAGGAGGAAACTCAGGTACAGAGGCAAGCCACCCTGCTGTAGCTCTAAACTGAGTCAGGATGCACACCTAGGCAGTCAGACCCTAGAACTGGACGCTAACCGTTGTACAATGCTGCTTCTCCTAGGGTTGGCCTCCCTTGTCTCTGGTCCAGTGTTTGTCCTGCTAGGTCACATGAGCTAGGAGAAGCAGACAGGAAGAAATCCTGTGGTTGCGTGGGGTGACAGAATAGCCCTGCAACCTCTGCCCTGTCCCTGGAGGTCTCTGTGTCTAGCCAGCAGCTTCTGGGTCAGCCTTGGGCTCTCTGTGCAGGTGGATAAGTCAGTGCCAGAGCCCATGGATGAGCTGCCCACCCCAGGCGATGGGATCCTGGAGCATGACCCCTTCTTCTGCCCGCCCACTGAGGCTACTGCCCGAGACTTCCTAGCAGACTTCCTGGTCACCCTCCTGGTGCCTCTGTTGGTGGCCCTGCTGCTCACCCTGCTGCTGGCCTACATCATGTGCTGCCGGCGGGAAGGACGGTGAGTGTGGGCAATGGAGGGCAGGGTGGTGCTCACATTCGTGGGACCCCTATGGCCCTTGTGCTGTGTGCAACCCCCTAAGGAAGTGGGGTTCTCAGCCAGAGGAAGAGTGAGGGACCCCTTTATGGGCAACTGGGACTCTAGGCCTGCCTGGCCTGGAACCAGAAGAGATTATGATGAACACACACAAAAACCAATATACATTGCAGCCCTGGGGTCACCATGGAGTGAGCCCAGAGCAGGACTAACCCTCTTCTCTCCCTCTCTTTTCCATAGGTTGAAGAGAGACCTGGCCACCTCTGAGTAAGTAGGAGAAAGCTGGGGGCTGGGTGGGAACCCCCTTGACTGTTACATTGGGTCCCCCAACCTCCATGAGCAACAGGGACAAACCAGATTACTCTGAGATGATGGGGACCACCCTTGAACTCTGAACCCTGACCCCAGGCTGACTGATCTTGCACAATTTTCTGGTCATAGAAGAGTCTGTTGTAACAAAGGGGAAGGGGCCCTGTCACTATCCAGGGAAAAGTGCTTGAGAAGCTCCCAGCCAGCCTCCCACCCACCCACCCACCTCCTCCAGGCTGAGCTCTGCTACACAGTGACTCCATCGGCCTTTCTGGCCTCAGATTCTCCATGTGCAAGAGGTCATAGGTGGAGCTGATGTCTCTGCATGCTTTCCATTCTGCCTGCTCGTCCCAAATCCCTTTTACTCTTATTTTGCTCCAGGTTCCCCCTACATGGCCTTGCCCCTCCTTCCAAATGCCCAGCCCTCTCCCTCTCCCTCTCCCTGAGCTCAAAGATTCCAGAAGGCCAGAGTGAATAAGTTGGGATCTTTTTTATTCTCACTGCCCTGAGCCTGTGGCTGCCCGGCACTCCGGCCTGCTTGGCTGGCCTGCCTGGTTAATGGCGGTGGCATTTGGCCACCCTGCGAACCCCCTTAAAAAGCCGCTTGTGGCCCTGTTTAGAGCCCAGTAGCGACCTGTGCTGCCCAGACCGGCGCTGCCCAGACCGGCGCTGGCCAGGCCGCTGCCGACGCTGTCTTCTCTTGGCCTTAAGCTTGGAGGCCCGCTTCTTGCCCAGGCGGAAGGAGCCTGAAGTTCCCCTGCCGGTCACCTGCTGGAGCATACCGTTGTCCACCAGCTTCTTGAGCACACGCTTGAAACGCCAGATGTTGTGGGTCATGTTGTAGCCATTGCTGGTGACAGCCTTTTTCAGAGCGGCCAGGGATACACGGTTGCGTGTCCCTTTGTCTGCCATAGCCCTCATGATCACCTTGGACATACTGGGCTTCCGGTGGGCTTTGGGGGAGGGGCAGTGTCCATTCTCACTCTTGTTAGGGACTCCTGATGCGCTGGCCTGCCGGCCTCCACCCATGGTAGCGTTTGAGGCCGAGGGTATAGATGGGGACTGCAGCGAAGTGTCTTTCTGCATCTCTCCCTGGGATGGCTGAAGGGAGCTCGGTGCGGGGACCTCCAGGATGGCGGCCGGAAGTCTCCACTGCCTCGCACTCTGTGGTGGGCGATCTGCGTCCTGGCTCCCGGTCTCCTCAGAGGCTTCCTTGTAGGGCTTCGGCCACGCCTTCCCCTGGGTGGCCAGGAGGAGGACCGAGGTGATCACCCACGGTTGGCCTCAGCAGACTTATGCTGTGGGTTCAGAGGGTGGTGAGTTTATCTCTGCGGTGACCTCAGGGAGACATTATGAGGCCGCCAGAATCCTGCAGGGGTCACAGTGGCCCCATTGTTTCCTCCTGGGTGGGGCAGACAGGAGGGCAGCCTGATGTGTGGGCATCTGACCTGCCAGGTGCCCGGTGGAGGGCTGTGTCTGTGTGGGCCGGATGGATGGGTCCACACCGGTGTGCACGCACATACCTACACGTGCGCAGAGGATTTCAGGGTGTTCCCAGCCCTCAGCTTTAAACGCCCCCATCTTGATCGGGCCCTCTCTGCCCTCTGGGTCTTTGTTCTTCTGAGTTGGAGGATACAAACATTTAAACAGCAGAATTATGCCCACACCATTTTTATGGGGGATATGGTTTCCAGAGTACACAGAAATGAAATTCCTTGATCTATGTAAGTCAATTTCATAGCTCAAATAACTCTCCAGGCGAAGCAGTCCAAAGGCTTTGCTTTTATTTTCTATGTTCATTTTTATTTTGCAGACTCCCCCTCCCCAGAAGTTGAGATCAATGATTTTCCATGTAAATTTCACGAGGAAGATTTTGTTCCTCAGTTTTGGAGGGCTGTACCCAATTCCAACAATGGTATTTTTGTTGGGGGTTTTCTCTTGTGACCAATATTTTCTTTGCCTCCAGCTTTCCTGGGTCAAATGTGTAGTTCTGATATTGTCGGGAAAATCAGCTTCCCTGGTCAATCTGGAATTGATAACTGATTTTGCCATGCATGACATCAGCCTTTATCGTTTCGGGTTTTGTGCTATTTATTTCCACCACATTCAGCTGTTCTGCTTTGTTTGATGTCTGCCATTTTCCAAATTATCCACAAATTGTGATTCTATGGCCTATTTTTCACTTGTATCAGATTTTACTGGTGACAGAGTCCTCCAGGCCCCAGTGACACTGTGCCAGGTGCAGGGCCTACGGGGTCACATATTGACTGGGTGAGACCTCGGGTCACCTGTGTGTGGGAATGCCTGTCTGCACATCCCTCTGTTCTAGTGCTGATGTGGAAGGCCTGTGAGGGAAAGGCACCTAGGGGTCTCGCATCTGCTTTTGCGCTATGAAAACATCCCCAGAACGTTTTTCCACCTGTGTGTGGCAGAGTAATGAGACCCGGATGTGGAGCGGGGTGGGAGGGGCCCACTGACTGAGTCCCTTCCTCTCTGGGCATCACCTGGCTCCCCACCTCAGCATCCACACGCTTCTCCACCTTCCCCCTCAGCCTCTCCTTGCCCAGGAATGGAAAATTGTGTGTTGGAGAACTCCATTTGCCAAATTCCAGACTCAAGAGCTCATCTTAACCTTCCCCTGGCCTCACTCGGTGATAGAGCTTCTTCTTCCCCGACGTGGTCACGCTTACCCTGGGGAGTGCGGCCCATTCCGTGCAAGGCGGCACATCTTTCTGTCGTCTAACCTCTCAGGCTCTAACTGGGGCCCTGACTGAAACTAGGACAGGAATGGGGATGATTTTCCCTCCCACATCTGATCAGTACCTGAGTGGCAAGTGAGGTTGCTTCAACCTGCCCAGGGCCCCAGCCACTTTTATTAAAATCAATTCTTATTGTTTATAATGAAAAGTCCCTGCTCTAAATGTCCTGGGAACCTGATAGTCCAGGGAAATGTCACCAAGCTGGGCCAATAAGGGGCTGGGGAGATAGCTCAGTTGGTAGAGTGCTTGCCTTGCAAGCACAAGGCCCTGGGTTCAATCCCCAGCACCAGGAAGAAAAAAAAAAAAATCTGGGCCAACAAATATGGATGGGTTCATGTAAAAAGGGCTTGGAAACACTCCTGGGGTGGGTTTCCTATAATCATAGATACTGCTGGCTACAAGCCTGACCAGGAGATGGCCCAGGTGCTTTTCCTGGATTAACTCATTTAATTCATATAACTCCATTGCTGATGAGGAAATGGAAGCACAGAGGGGTGGTCATTTGCGCAAGGTCACATAGCAGTAAGCGTGGAACCCAGGTTACTGGAGGGTGGGCATTATTATCCCAATTTACTGTTGAGGAAACAGGCACAGTGTGGTTAAGCAACTTGCTGAGAACACATAGCTTTGAGCGCAAGCCTGTACCCCAATCCCTGGGCACAAATGAACACCATGGAGTGTCCTGTTTGTTCCCTGATCCCACATTCTGTGTTTAAGCCCCCTCACCCCCCCCCCCACAAAGAAGTGGTGGGGCAGCCTGCAGGGTGGCTCAGGGGCAGTGCCAGGCTAGGCCCTGGCAGGCCAACTCTGAGAGTTGACGTCCCCTCGCCCTGTGCCTCCAGCATCCAGATGCTTCACCATTTCACCATCCACGGGAACACAGAGGAGCTGCGGCAGATGGCAGCCACCCGTCAGGTGCCCCGGCCTCTCTCCACTGAGCCCATGTTCAACGTGCGCACAGGCCAGCGGCTGCCTCCCTGCGTGGATAGTGCACAGGTGCCTCTTATCCTGGACCAGCACTGAGCGCCCTGCCAGGTAGGTCCAGCTGGGCCATGCCAGCCTCATTTCAGGAAAGAAGATGGCCTGTGTCTCAAAGCTGGGGCGATGAGGTCAGGGGAAGGGGCACAGAGACCTGCCTGTTCCTGTGAGGTGGCCACGGGCAGCGGGTGCTCAGCACCGTCAAGGTTAGACCTCCCACTGCCAAGCACTCGGGGTCAGAGGGTCAGGGCGGGAAAAGCAGGCGAATTGGGCTCTCTCCGTCCTCCTGTCTGTCTCCCCCTGCTTCTAGTTCCAGCCCTGGCCTCAGGCTTCTTTTTCTCCCGACTCAGAGAGCTGCTGACCCATGGCCACATCCCACTGGTTGATGCTGGCTCCTGGCCCAGTTGGACTGCAGGCTCTGAACAAGCAGGGATGAGATGGGAAGGACCACGGGTGTTTGGAGTCAGGACCCCCCCCGGAATAAAATACTTGCTGCCCTGCTCATATGTTGCTGCCTACATGCTCCTCCCAGCGGCCTCCCACTGTCCTCACTGTCTACATTTCCCCTTTGACCTTTTGGGAGTCCCCAAAGGCTGACAGCCTACTCTGGACTCTTAGCATTTTGCTGTTTTCTCGAATTTTCTTGAAGAGGGAAGGACCTGCTATATGCGACCCTTATATGAACCTGACCATGAGAGATGCCTGGATCATTATGCCCATTTTATGGACAAGAAAACTGAGAACTATGGAGAGTAAGTGATTTTTCCCAAGGTCACAAAGTAAGCAGGTGGCAAGGTTTGGATTTGAACCTGGCACATCTGCCCACATTGCCTGCAGAGGACGGAGGGGCTTGCAAAGCAGAAGATCCAGGCTCTGACCTAGAAACTTAGTCAACACCTGTCACCATCCCTTGGAGGGAGTCCCTTTGTAGGTTGTGTTGAGAGAGAAGCCAATCTAGAAATGGAGAGAGGTTTGAAGGCAGGACAGAACGCCCTAGGCTCGAAGGCTCCTGGTGCTCCTCCAGAGAAGGACCAGGTGCAGAGAATCCGGCAGCCTAGAACACTTGTTGAGCCGAGTGCCACCAGAGTACCTTGTCCCCAGGAGCCTGGGAGAGCTCAGCTGGCCATGCAGAGCCCCAAGGTTATTTTTCCAGGTGGCAACAACCAAAGTGGGCCAGCTCACTGCCATCTGTGCTGCATCCAGTCTCACGTTTTACCACTCCCATGTGAGGGCAGGTCTGAGACCCAACCTGAGAGGTGACCCAGATACAGGGGGGGACAGCAGAGGAGTAAAGACACATGGCTTAGGCTTCTCTTGGTGGCAACTGCAAGAGAATCCAGCAAGAGCCCAGCACCCAGCACCCTAGCCCGCTTCAGCCCTTCTCCACTGGGGGGACCCCAGCATTCCCTTACCCACACACATCCCCGCCTGCTGCAGTTTTGGTCCCTGCCCTACTGGCCTATTCTCAAAGAGGCCTCCCTGCCTGCCTTTGGCCTTGGGGCCCTTTCACAGCCCTCCTTGCTCTCTGAGAGATGCCTCTGAGGCTTACCACGACACAACGTGTGGGCTCAATGAACGCTGGCTGAGGGGTAGCTCTAGGTGCCCAGTCCTTAACCACATGGGCACATACACTTGCGCCAGCTCTGTGCCTCTGCCAGCCTCCACGAATGCTAATGACTCAATGTTCTATGCATTAATTAACTAGTTAATGGGTATGGGGCACTGGGGGCAGGGGCAGAAGAAGCTTTAGCAATAGGCTTGCTCAGCCCTTTGCCCAGAGAGGAGGAACAGCCTCTTTAAGAACCAGGCGCAAACCCAGACAGACACAGCCTGCCTTTGCTTCTCGTTTGCCGTCTCCTTCCTCCTGGGCCCATCATCTGACGGAAAGCACAGGAGCTGCATGGAATCTACTTAGAGCAGTCAGCCTGCTGCCTGGGCTGGCTCCCTCCATCCTGGTCCCTTGAGGAGGGGACAGCAGTCTCCCCAGTCACCTTCTTGCCCCTGCAGCCAGGCAGACCTTGGCCCTCCTCTGTGCTCTTCCTGTGTTGGCCAGAGACGGGGGACTGTGAGGCCAGCTCCCCCTCCTCCTGCTTCCCGGCCCTGCCTTGGGGTCTTGGCAGCGCCTTCCTCCCTGCTCAGCTCCAAGGAGCACACGGGAGTCTGGCTGCCTGCCTGAGAGGAAGTGGCCCAGACAAGTAGCCGGGAGGATGGCGTGACTGCAGAGGACAGAGAGCCGTGCCCAGGCACACGCACACGAACAGCCAGCTGCCCAGTGGTGCACGGGGAGGACACAGTCACACTTAGTGCTGCTCTGCCACTTCACAGCAGCCCCTACCAGGAGGGCAAGATTCTACCCAGTGGTCCCACCCCACCCCCCGCAGGCCCTGACCAACCCCACCTCCACCCCAAGATAGCCCCATACTCTGCCATCCTGTCTCCTCCAGGCCCATGGCTGGGCCTGACAAGACCTGACGCACATGGCCTGACTCTTTACACATTTCTTCACCACCTTCAATTGGCCAGACCTGGGGACACAGGGCACCACCTACAGCAGGCCTCAGCCCCTGTAGGCGCACTTCCCCAGCGCAGGACCCAGTCAGGGCTTTGCCACCCTTCAGCTGCTGCAACCACTGAGAGTTAGTTCATACCTGCCATGGGGCTGTTGTGAGGGTGGCTCCTGGGGTGGGGACCTTATTATACACAAGCCCCCCCACCAATCTCTCCAAGGACAACTGTTCTGGGGGGTCTCCCTGCCTCCCCTAAGATCCAGACTAAATGGGCTCCATTTCCACCTATGCCTTCTGAAAAGTTCCGTTTTCCCCTGCGAATTTAAGGTGGAAGCTTAGATTTGCCCCTCCTGGATACAGAATTGCTACATATTACTACATGGTGCTGCCACACTGCCGAGGGAGCACTTGAAACGTGCCTGGTCCAAACAGATGTGCTGTAAGTGGAAGGATGAAATTTTGGGATATACCAGGTTAAATAAAAAACATTATTAAAAATCAGTTTTGCTTGTTTCTATTTTTCTTTTTTTAACATGGCTGCTAGGCAATACAAAATGACATGTGCGACTCATATTCAATTTTTATGGGAAGGTGCAGGTTCCATTTCAGATCAACTCAGGCCTAGAACTCAATCCTTTCCATGCTTTCTGTGTTCCCCTGCTCTTCCAGGTCTCCTGCTTGCATCCAAGAAGCCCTGGTGGGGAGCAGAAGCATCTGCCCCACAGAAACGAGACCCTAAAATTTGGATGTGTAGCCTCCTTGCTCTAGAATGTGCTTTGGTCCTGACCGTGGCCTTCACTGTCCTCTTCCTTGCTCCTCTGCCCTTCTCCTTCAGCAGTCCTTCTTCTCAATTCCCTTTGCTGTCTCATGCAGGGAGAATCCCAGTTTTTCCTGCACCCAGGGGGACCGAACTCACCTCCTTCCTGGCCTGGCCTTGCACAGCCTCTGCACAATGTGGAAATTTCCAGGGGTCTAAGGATCCATGGCTGTCCCAGACAAGGGCAAGCCCTCGTCCAGGGTCTTGCCTCTTAGGTCATCGACATGACCCCCAGCCCAACTTGGTAACTTCCAGAGCACACCCCCAGAGGGCCACAGAGACACAGCTTCTCACTAGCACCAGGGCTTCCACTGGGGCTGAGACTTCAAGGTGGTAGTCTGTTCCCACTCTCACCCTCTCCTAGTCTTGCCACGCCCCTCCCTACTCACACCCTGTCCATCCCCCTTCACACAGAAGGACCCTCCTATACCTATGGACATATTTGTCCCAAAAGCCAGGACCTATGTCTTCCACAGCTCCTATGGCATCTCCTCCCTGCCCTGTGTGGGAGGAAGCTGCCCTTGTTGTATATAGACTCCCCCCACAACATACGGCCCTCCACTTGTGTGCAGGACCTGGTGCCATGGATAGGGGCACCCATGGGTGGGCAGAGTGAGGCACATTCTCCTTCACAGGCACCTACCAGGAGGCCCAATGGGGACCATCAGAGGACCATGCTGTGCCTCACCCCCTCACAGCATCACACAGGCTACCCCAAGTGGGTGCTCCTGTGAGCAGCCCCACATTGTCCCATATGTAGCCCCTCACCCCCATGCCAACCCTCCTGGCCTGTCCCCTCCTCTACCTCCCCAGCTGTAATATCTAGGGAAGTCAGAGGACTCGGAAAACTGAGGGTTGAGATGCTGTGGGGTGGGGGTGGGGGGGTGGAAGGAGGGAAAACCCACCAGATTCTGGATATAGAAAATCCTGCCAGGAGATGGATGGAATCAGGCCTTCAAAGGGACCCAGGGTTCCAGGACAGCGGCAAAAGTAAAAAATTCAAGTGAAGTCTCCTTCTTTTCTAGAGTTTTCCATCTGGATTTGACTGAAAAGTTATCCATAGGAACTTAGTCTTCCTGCTCACAGAGAAAACCAAGGCAAATCCTGCAGAGCAGAGCCGGGAGCAGCAGGCACCATGCCACCAAGCAGGGCACAGTGAGGGTCCCCGGACAGGGTCTGGCAGCTGTATTTAGGGCAGCTGTGATGTCAGCGGAAAGGAGGGTTTGAGTTGGGAGTGTGGTACAATGGCTTCATTGTCCCCCTCCCCTCCTGTCCTGAACACACACTGAAACCACACACCATCCCCACACCATGTGACGCAGACACGGAGTCACCAGGTGGGGTGCTGCCACATGAGCCTGCCACCTCTACAGTCCCGATGCAGGGTTCCTGTGCCCACAGACGGGCACACACACAGGTAGATCTGCATGCATGTAGCAAGAGGCGTGGTCACTCGTCCACCTAGAGCTACGCTGCCCAACACAGTAGCCACCAACCCACACATAATTGTTTAAATTAATTACAGTTAATAAAAGTCAGGTTTGCATCCCTTGGTCACTAGTCACATTTCAAATGCTCAATAACCCGGTGGCACAGGTAGAGGACCTGTTGGTCATTGCCTGCTGCTCCCCTGCACGGGCGGTTTACACTGCTCTTCCCCACTTGCCACACCTGCGCACAGGTGTGCACAGCCCCCACGCACCCTGAGGGACGCCTCTCTCACATTCTTACTAGTCCTTCTCCCCAGTATCTACAGATTTTGCACAAGGCACCTGGCCTGTGGCCTGGAACCTGGTGACATGGGTATGGCAGCAATCTCTGGGTGCTCAGAGGGACAAGCACAGCCTGGGGCAGGGACGGGAACAAGGGCATGGCAGGGGTAATGGGACATTTAAGCCTGGCCTGGAGGGTGAGGGTTGAGCAGGCAGAGAGAAGAAACATCATATTCCATCAGGCACAGAAGACCCAGAAAGTGGGTAGAGGGGTGCACATATGGGAATGGCGGTCACCCTTTTTGGCTGGTGTGACAGATGTGGGCTGTGGAGGGAACAGCGAGCCTGGACAGGTGGGTACTGGCCAGGTAGAGCCTTGAATACTGAGCTCAGAAAGTTTTCAGATCCCCATGGGGCCAGATGGGGAAGGGGCCCAGAGAGCAAGTGTCCTGGGCACCAAAGGTTCAGTTAGGTGGGGTTGCCTGGGCAGTGTGTCAGGCAGGCAGACATCACCATGCAAATGCATCGATAAACCCATCAATAGTATTCACGCAACTGGACAATTTGCATACCAGTACGTCTTCATTTATATGTATATGACAGGTTTCTAATTTTGTTTTTACACTGTTCTACTATGGTAGAGGTGCTGATGGTGAATTATTAAAAGCCATAATTAATGGCCATGAATCTTCAATGATAGACACAGTATTAGTATTGCCGGTGGATATCCTCTGCAGACTTGTCCATGCTCTATAGACTGAGGGAAGGACACAGGTCAGCCTTCTCTTTCCTTTGAGATTTGGGCCTTGGGATGTTTGGTGGGGGCAGCTGTCATCTCCCTGTCACTCATCTCTGAACACGCTGTTTGCTTCAGGCTTCCAACTCTGGATTCTCTGATCCCCACTGATCACACACTGCTGTTCACATTCCCTGAGATGGCGGAGCTGGCTGGTCACCTACCCTTCAGATTCTCAGGCAGGGGCAGGGAGGGGCAGGCAGAGGGTAAGGGAAAAGAGGAGGGAGGGAGAAGGAGGATGAGAAAGCAAGAATTTGGGGAAAGCACAAAAAAGGGGAAGTGAAGAAAAGGGCCAGAGCTAGAAGCAGGGCGCCATGATTACAGGCTGCCAGCTCTCTGCCATTTCATGTTCTGGGTGTGCAGAAACCCAAGAGGGCCCACCCCTTCTCCATGGGGCTGGGCCTCTGTCCTCTGGGCTAGTAACCTGCAGGTGTCTTAACTGAGACTCTCCAAATTCCCTAGAAGGCTCTTTTGAGACAGTCCCCTTGAGCAAGGAGCCTTCCTTTCCTGCTGTCCCCTCCCAGGTGTCCGGGCAGGCTCAGCAGACCCCTTCCCGTTCTGAATTGCTGTTTCCTTGGGGTGAGGAGGGGGTAGAGGCCAGCGTCCCTTCCATGTTTGTCCAGGCAAAGGATTTGCAGAGGGGCTCCCATGTCCCCCTCACTTGTCCTAGTACCCACGGGCAGCACCTCCCCACACCCAGCCCTGCAGTGTACCCACAGCATAGAAAGCCGATGGTGTCCAAGCTGAGGGTGGCATGAGGCCTGGTGACTGGCAACTTAGGATCTGAAGGGGTTTGTGCTTGCGTACATGCGTGCTTGCGTGCGTGCATGTGTGTGTCTAGCTGCGAGCGGGTGGGGGGGCTACCTGTTTGGCATTGCAGGAAAGAAGAGGATTTGGAAACATGCAAAGAGGACTGCAGGAGAGAGAAAAATAAAAAGGAGGAAAGAAAATAAAGGCTTAAGACATGAGAAAGACAGAACAGAGGAAGACAGAGGGCAGGATCCAGCAGGAGTGGGTGGAGAGCAAGGGCAGGGGATGCTGTCGAGCCCACCTGCTTCACACCCCCACCCAGGCCACTCCCTCCCCGCCTCCCAGGGAGGAAATTAGGAGACCACTGCTGAGGTGTTTGGGTCATTTCCACATGCTTTATTCCAGCAATCAAAATAATTAAAAACATCTCAAATTATTATACACATACAAAATAGGTACAGAGTCTCTTGCTTCCTCCCACCCTAGAGGGAAAAACTGCTTTGTGCTTTGGGAAGTTGTGCTCTGAAACCCGGATGCAGGACAGACCAGTAGAGAGGTGGGGAGGATGGGGCACAGCTGCAGAAGGGGAGGGTTTCAGAGGAGGGAGAGGTCAGAGAGCGGCAGACCCAGAAGCTGGCGGAGAGAGGGTGGAGAGCAGCAGGCTGGAGCCCAGCCTCTCTCCCCCACCGTGTTAAATAGCACCGTTAGAAAAAAATTCACATGAGTCCCCATCCACAAAATAGAAAAGGAAAAGAGAAAGAAGGAAAGGGGAAAAAAAAAAAAACAGAATAAAAACAAAGACTGAGCAAAAGGAACATTTGCTGGTCTAGGGGGGCATCTCAACTTCTATAGCACCAGAGATTCCTTCCCCACCCCACCCCATCACATAGATGTAGCACCTTTGATATAAAATGGGGAGCCGCTGCCACCCTGCCCCCATCCCCGCCCCCACACAGTTGCCCCGGTGACACAAAGACGAGAACGAGGTAGTCTTTCAGCAACACAGTTACAAGGAACAGAACAATCTCTCCCACCCAGCCCTGCGCGCATGGGGAGATTGGCACCGATGTTTCTGGTCTGTCGTGGCCCTGCCTGACTCTCCTCCAAACCCAGTGAGGCGCTGGGGCTCCCCCCGCACGGCCCCCTTGAAAACAAAGTGGGGTGTGCTGCAGAGGTTGGGGGGAATGCCAGAGGGTGAGGCTCCTTTGGCAGTCTGAGAACCCCAGGTCCCCCCAGGGTTTGGGGGTGCTGGGTGGAATGGGCTGGGGGCTTGGGGCCACTTAGATGTTTCAGCATTGCCTTTGGTTGCTGGGCAGACAATGCATTGTTTTCTGTGTCTTTGGGGGAGACTTGGATTTGGGGAGCAGTGGAAGAGAGGCCCCAAGAGGGGGTGGAGAAAGGAGTAGAAAGGGCAGCATTGGGGTGTCATAAGCCCAATGGGCAGAAAAGGACTTACCCCCACATGGGTCTTCAAGCAAGTGGACCAAGCTTCCTTTTTTAAAAAGTTATTTATTTATTTATTCTTTTTTTTTTTTTTTTTTTCTTTGGTAAGGTTGAATGCACTTTTGGTTTTTGGTCATGTTCAGTTGGTCAAAGATAAAAACTAAGTTTGAGAGATGAATGCCAAGGAAAAAAATATTTTCCAAAGTCCATGTGAAATTGTCTCCCATTTTTTGGCTTTTGGGGGAATTCAGTTTGGGTTGTTTGTCTGTTTCCAAGGTGGGGAGAAAGTGGGCTGGGTGGGAGGGAGCCAGGTTGGGGTGGAGGGAGTTTACACGAAGCAGACAGGGCCAATGTCGATGCCGAATTCCTGGTCTGGGGCGCCAATGTCCAAGGGGGCCACATCGATGATGGGCAAGCGGGAGGTCTTGGTGGTTTTGTATTCGATGATTGTCTTGCCCCAGGCTCCGGTGTGACTCTGGGGTGAGGGGAGATAACGGGAGAGGGCTGTTACCCAAGGGGATGATGGACTGAGGGGAGCCGTCCTGCCCCAAAGTCAAAGCCCAGAGCGGCGGGGCCCTGCCAGGGCCTGGGGACTTACCGTGCAGCCGTCGTGGATGGTGCTGTAGGTGAAGCGGCTGTTGCCCTCTCCCCGGAGTTCGATCTCGTTGGAGCCCTGGAGGAGCAGGGACTTCTTGAGGTTGCCAGTCTGCTGGTCCATGTAGGCCACGCTGTTCTTGCAGTGGTAGGTGATGTTCTGGGAGGCCTCGGTGGACATCAGGCGCAGGAAGGTCAGCTGGATGGCCACATCGGCGGGGTCGGAGCCCTCGCTGCCGTACTCGAACTGCGGGAGGTCGGGGAGACAGTGAGAGTGAGTGACCACATGGGGGCCTCTAGTCCCTGGCCTCCCTGCTCCTGAGTCCTCCCGGAGTATTCCCAACTAACTCCCTCCATCCCCCCACCCCTGGGGGCTGGGGACTGAAACCAAGAACATATACCCCCAGCCCTTTTTAAAAACTGGAGATTTAACCCAAGACTTATGACCCCAGCCCTTTTTAAAAATTTGTCATTCTGACTCAGGCTCTTGCTAAGTTCCCCAAGCTGTCCTCAAACTTGGAATCCTCCTGCGTCAGCCACCCAAGTCTCTGGGATTATAGGTGTACCACACCATACCCAGTCCAACTAACTTTTCTGTCAAGAGGGATGTCACTTGCCCATGGGGGACCCTGTGTCTGAGCCAGTGTCAAGGACCCAGAGCTCTAGCCTCCCAGTCTAACTCTGTCCCTCAGACTCCATGAAGTCCTAGGCTACTCCAGGATTCTCCGCTTCTGAGTACTGGGCTAACCCAACTCCTGAAAATGGTTCTAGGGTCCAGCTCACACACCTGGAATCCACCGGTCATGCTCTCGCCGAACCAGACATGCCTCTTGTCCTTGGGGTTCTTGCTGATGTACCAGTTCTTCTGGGCCACGCTGGGCTGAGTGGGGTACACGCAGGTTTCACCTGTCTCCATGTTGCAGAAGACCTTAATGGCGTCCAGGTTGCAGCCTTGGTTGGGGTCAATCCAGTACTCTCCTGCAGTGGGGCAGGACAAGGTAGTTAGGGGAGGCGGGTGGCCAGCACCATATGGGAGGAGGGGCAGGAAAGGGAGGAAGGGGGCCCTCACCGCTCTTCCAGTCAGAGTGGCACATCTTGAGGTCCCTGCAGGTGCGGGCGGGGTTCTTGCGGCTGCCTTCGGGGCTGCGGATGTTCTCGATCTGCTGGCTCAGGGTCTTGAGGGTCGTGTCCACCTCCAGATCACGGTCACGGACCACGTTGGCATCATCGGCCCGGTAGTAGCGGCCATCGCCAGCCTTCTCTTGAGGTGGCTGGGGCAGGAAGCTGAAGTCGAAACCACCGCTGGGAGGACCAGGGGGACCAGGGGGTCCAGGAGGGCCTGGGGGACCCTGCACAGAAACAGAAGAGAGCAGGGATCACCTGTGTCCTGGTGCTCTTGGGGATAGAGAGCCAGGAGGCAGAGAGGGTGGGGCTACTTACAACAGGACCGGCATCACCAGTGCGACCACGAGGACCAGGGGGACCGATGGGGCCTGGAAGACCGTTGAGTCCATCCTTGCCAGGAGCACCAGCAGAGCCGGGGGGACCCTGCGCCAGGAGATACAGTTGCAGAAAACCAGACGGAAAACCCAAGATCACCCCACCAAAGAGACCACCACTGTCCCTGCTGCTCTGGTTCCCAAGGCCTCGCAGGGCCAGTCTCGCCTCTGGCCCTGACCTTACTGGTTTCCACAGCCAGGCCAGGAAACAGTAGGTGGGGGAAGGAGTGAGGAGCAGGGAGGCCGAGCTCTACAGAAGACTGTTCAGGACTCCTTTTGCCTCCCCCCATTCCCTGTCCCAAGAACTGAGGGACAGGGAATGGGGGAGGGATGCCTGTGTCCCTGGCAAAGGGCCCCTAGGTGAGTCTGGACTGGAGTTCCAGGCAGAGGAAAGAAAAGCAGGACTTACGCGAGGACCAGCAGGACCAGAAGCTCCAGAGGGACCTTGTTCACCAGGGGAGCCCTGAAAGGTAGATGCGAGGGAGGTTCAGGCCCAGTGTGCATCAAATGCCCCCTGGGCACAGCCGGGGAGGTGAGGGGCAGTGTGGGCAGCCCAAGGCCCCTCCGCCTTCTGGAAATCTAGCCCCAGGCTGTCCATGGGCCGACACCTTTCCCACCTCTCTCCCTCTGGGAAGCTACTGGAAATGCCCCACATCTTCAGCCTTTAGTCCTCACTAGGGAGGAGTGAGAATGTCTACCCAGAGGGGGAGAGTGAGGCACATGTTTCCTGCCCCACCATCACGCAGCAAGCACGGGCAGATGACGAGAAGGCTCAAAGGCAATGGGGACCTTGGTGGGGGGGGCATACTCACAGGAGGACCAGGGGGACCCTGGAGACCGGAGAAGCCACGGTGACCCTTGATGCCTCTGTCGCCCTGTTCTCCTGTCTCACCCTTGTCACCACGGGGGCCTTGGGGTCCCTAGGAGAGAAGAGGCACCAGGGCGTCAGGTGGAAGTTCTGTTGGTGCTAAGGGTACCAAGGGCATGGAGGTTGGCAGCAGGTACTTACAGCAGGACCACGGGCACCAGCAGGGCCAATGGGACCAGCAGGACCAGCAGGACCCTGGGGGGAGCAGAGAGAGCATTAGATCCTGGCCCAGAGATGCTGAGGCTGAGACCGTCCCTCTGCTGGGTCCTCTTTACGCACATCCCTCCACTGTGGCTCTCTCTCCTGACTCCCTGATAAACCCCCGAGAGCCAGGCTTTATGTGAGCTGGGGTAAACCTCATTTGTCGGGGGACACGGGGGTCTTGTGTGGAGAGGGGCCTCGAGGTCAGTTTTTCCAGGGAGGCTGAGGGCCCCGACATCTTACAAGACCTGTCCATCCCCAGGCCTCTAAGTAGGCCTGGAGGGCCCCTGGCCTGAGCCCAGCCCAGCTACTTACAGTCTCACCGCGATCGCCGCTCTTGCCAGCAGGGCCGACAGGGCCGGGAGCACCAGGAGCACCGGGAGCACCAGGGGGTCCAGCAGGGCCAGTCTCACCACGGTCACCCTAGGTGGGGAGGACAGGGAGTGTGGTCAGCCCCGGGGCCAGGCTGGGAGGGTCTGTGGCAGGCAGGGCTGCAGCCCTGGAGCGTGGCTCTCTTACCTTGGGGCCAGGAGAGCCATCTCGTCCAGGGGAACCTTCAGCACCAGGAGCTCCCTGAAGAGAGAGGGGAGAAAGTGAGTCCACCAGGAGGAAAGCTCAGGACAGACCCACGAGGCCCTGCTGTGGGCACTGGCTCAGGGGCTAGGGACTCACCTCACGTCCAGATTCGCCAGGGGGTCCAGCTAATCCAGGGGGGCCCATGGGACCAGGGGGACCACGTTCACCACTTGCTCCAGAAGGACCTTGCTTGCCGGGCTCACCCTAAGACACAGGAAAAAGTCAGGCCAGACACAGGGTATGGGGACAGACTATCTCCTTCAGTTCTGTCCTCCTTGACCCCCTCCCCATCTGCACCCTTCAAGTCCTAGGATGGTTCTTCCTGGGGATCCCAAGATAAGGGGGCACTTACAGAGGGGCCAGGAAGACCAGGGAAGCCTCTTTCTCCTCTTTGACCAGGCAGGCCAACCACACCACGCTGTCCAGCAATACCCTGAGGTCCAGGGGTACCAGGAGCACCCTGTGGGAGGCAGAGGTGGGTGAGGTGCCTCATGGAGACACAGGGCCCACTCCCCAGCCTGGACACCTCCAGAACTTCAGAGATCTGAGCTGGCACTCACAGCAGGTCCGTCAGCACCAGGAGATCCTTTTTCACCAGCAGGGCCAGGGGGACCAGGGGGACCAACTTCACCAGGACGTCCAGCAGGGCCAGTCTCACCACGGGGACCTTTGCCACCTTCTTTGCCAGCAGGGCCAGGAGGGCCAGGGGGTCCAGCATTTCCCTGAATGAGGACAAGAGGGGAACACACTTGAGTGACGTCTGAAGCATCGGAGAGGCCTCAGGTGGGCCCACCATCCTCCTGACGTGTGCCTGCCGCCCCGGACGCAGAGGAGCAGACTCCGCACAGATACTCACAGAGGGGCCGGGGGGACCGACTCGGCCAGCAGCACCAGGGAAACCAGTAGCACCCTGGCAGGAAAGAACACAGCAGTCAGGAGAAGAGCCGACTCACCGGCCCAGCCCCTCTGAAGCTTGTCTCTGGGGAGGCCCCACAGAGGGCTGGTAGTACTCACAGGAGGACCAGCGCTGCCACGAGCACCTTTGGGTCCAGGAGCACCAACGTTACCCTGCAGGAAAGAGCAGAGGTGTGAGGCCCAGGCTGGCTCTGGGTCCAGCGCTGCTGGCAGCTTGACTAGCAGAGGGTAAAATACTCACAATGGGTCCAGGGGGGCCGGCAGGGCCAGCAGGGCCAGGAGGACCAGCATCGCCTTTAGCACCAGCATCACCAGGTTCGCCTTTAGCACCAGGTTGACCATCAGCACCCTGGGGAGGAGGGAGAGAGGTGAGGGGAGAAGATACAGCCGCAGGGGTGCTGGGAGGGCCCTCTGGACTGGGGGAGGGGCAGCGGCTAAAGACAGGGAGATCCTTGGGTGGGAGGCAATCCCTCCCGCCTTTCTCCCCTGACTCGGGCTGACAGCTCTGTCCTCATTCAGTCCCCCAGGATCCCTGATCCATGTCCCAATTGGTGATGGAAAATGAAAGGGGTCTCCATACTTACAGGGGGGCCAGCGAAGCCAGCAGGACCAGGGGGACCAGGCTCACCACGGTCTCCCTAGAAGAAAAGGAACAAGTTGGGAAGATGCCATGACATCGGGATAGGTGGAAAGTGGGAAAGGGAAGGGACAGGGAAGAGGGACAAAAAGAAGGCAGGAGGCAGGGTTGAGTGTGGGTCTCAAGAGGTGCTTCTATACTTACAGGGGCGCCACGGGCTCCGGTGGGACCAGCAGGGCCACTTGGACCAGTTTCACCCTGAGAGGCAGAGACAAGAGGCTCACGGTCAGCAGGCCATGCTGGACACTCCTGGCAGATGAGTCCAGGAGAGCCTCCCCCTGCTGGTAACTTCCTAGGTCGCTAACCTGGTACAGCAGGACCTGTCTACCGCTGGGCTTGTGGCGGAAGTTCTGTGTTAGGAAAGAAGATGGGAAGGTGGCCACTCACCTTGTCACCAGGAGCACCAGCGGGACCAGGAGGACCAATGGGACCAGTCAGACCACGGACGCCATCTTTGCCAGGAGAACCATCAGCACCTTTGGGACCAGCATCACCCTAAAGACAGAGAAGAGCCTGAGACTTCCAGTGTGGGGTGTTTTGTTTTTGTTCAGGAGCCCCCGAGAGGCCCTTGCCAGCTCTGCCTCACTCCGCCTGTGCTACGGGGAAAGGCGTCTGGCTGGGATCTGGGTGCAATGTGGGTGAAGAGGTCCCTGACTGTGTGGGGGACGAACCAGGAGGCCTCCATCACTATGGTCACTCATGGGGAAAAGGGACAGGACCACAGTCAGAGCATCTTCCAGTAACGGAGAGCAAGGGGATGAAGGGAGAATTCAGGATAAGAGGGAAAGAGCCCAGGAGAAGGGGAGACGCCGAGGGATCCAAAGCAGAGAGAGACCTGGGAGCCACAAGACCCACGAGGAGGGGAAGGGTGAACTTACTCTGTCTCCCTTGGGGCCTGGAAGGCCAGCTGCACCACGTTCGCCAGGCATTCCCTGAAGACCAGGGGCGCCCTGGCTACCAGGAGCTCCGGGAGCACCAGCATCACCCTACATGGCAACCGAGAAGACCAGAGTGAGACGACGGGGCCCCCAGAGTGGGTCAAAGCCCCGGGCCCGCTCTTGGCATCTCCCAGGTTTGGTCCTGAGGCCAATGACAGGTGTCATGTAAGAGGAAAGCCTCCGAGCTGAGACGGGCAGCACACAGCGCCCTCCCGGTCTCCATCCCTGCCCTCCCGCATGTCACTTCCAGCACTGCCTCACCTTGGCACCGTCGTTGCCAGGAGCACCGTTGGACCCGCGGGGACCAGCAGGACCAGGGGGACCTTGCACGCCACGCTCACCAGGGAAACCTCTCTCGCCCTAGAGGGGAGGGAAGGCCATGAGACGGCTGCTCCCGAGACAGGCCCCCGCCCAGGGCATCCCGGTGGAAGCAGTGGGGGGGATTCTACTCACTCTTGCTCCAGAGGGACCGGGGGCACCAAGATCTCCAGGAACACCCTGGGGGTGAGAGGGAGAGTGACAGTGAGCAAAACCCACCAGGGTCCTCCCCACAAGAAAGAACTCCTGCCCCTGTTCTGGAGCCTGGCCCTTGGGACCCACGAGTAGAGATGAACATCTTAGCATGAAACACAGATTTTTCCAGACAGTCTCTCTACTCCTCAAGATTTGTCAAAGACCTCCCAGACTTACAATCAGAGGCTTGAGGGAAAGCCAGAGTATTCCAGCAGCTCATTAAAAATGTCACTCAGCCTAGGAGCCATGCAGCTCCTTCCAGATCATATCCTACAGCACTGGCCTCCCTCTGTGTAGCTCTCTTCACGATAGGAAGTTCTTCTGGGTGTCTAATCTTAATTCCGCTAGTTGCTGGTCATCTGATTTAGCTAGGGGCTGTGGCCTATTCTTCTGTATTTTCTGCCTTCCTCATACCTCTGGTTGGTTGATGCTACTTACCTGTTCACCAGGTTTGCCTGCTTCGCCAGGAGGACCAGCGGGACCAGGGAGACCCTGTAAGTGGGAAATGGGAGAGGGAAGAAGAAGGTTTAGAATCTGGGAAAGAACAAAGAGGACCCCTTGCCAAGCACCCTTACAGCCATGTGGCCTTACCTGGAATCCAGGGGAGCCAGCAGGACCTTGTTCACCTCTCTCACCAGCGGGACCCTGTCATGGAGAGAATGCCGTGGTCGTGGGAAGGCTGAGGAGAGGCGGGGGTCTCCCTTCCCCCTCCTGAGGCCTCCCAGTCACTCACAGCAGGGCCGGGGGGTCCCTGAGCTCCAGCTTCTCCATCTTTGCCAGCAGGACCCTGTGGGGAGAAAGTAAAGGACTCAGGTGGCAGCGGGTAGAAGGGGTGCAGTGGGCAGCGGGCAGAGGGCAGGGCCTGGGGCTCCCAGACATAGTCTCCCTAGGAGCTCCTGAGGGCCAGGTGACTGGCAGCTGGTGGAGACTTCTGCATCCCTCCTGTGGGGAGGGGCGGGATGGGAAGGAGCTAGGGGTTGAGGGAAGATACTCACAACAGCGCCAGGGGGTCCGGGAACACCACGCTCTCCAGCTTTGCCAGGCTCTCCCTGTGCAGAAGGGGGTCAGAGTTGAGGCCCAGGGAGGTGAAACTGGGTCTCGTGCATTCACCGAAATTTTTTCTTTTTGTATCAGGGATTGAACTCAAGCGCGCTTAACCACTGAGCCACATCTCCAGTCCTTTTTATATTTTATTTTGAGACAGGGTCGCACTAAACTGCTGAGGCTATCTTTGAACTTGTGATCCTTCTGCCTCAGCCTCCCCAGCCGCTGAGATTAAAGGTGTGTGCCACTGCACTCATCTTGGAATCTTTTTTAAGGGTATATATATATATATATATATATTTTTTTTTTTTTTTTTTTTTTTGAAAAGGCCAAAGGTAGGCTCTGTTTACAAGCTGCAGTTTCTGGGGAGTGCTGGCTTTTAGTACTTGGTCCGTTAGCTCGCTGCGCCCCTGAACAGATGCCCTTTCAGCCCCCTCCCTCGCCTCCTTCTCCTTCTTTCTCCCTGCTCTATGCCTGCTGTGAACTGAACTTCGAAGGACTTTTACCTCCTCCGGGATCTCCTTTGAACCTCGAAATAAAACATCAAATTCGGGGGTTACTATCCTAAAAGACCCGTGCTATCTGTGGAGTGAGGCACCAATAATACCTATCTCCAGGGACAGAGCCATGATCATGGTGCCAGGAGAAGTTTTTCATTTTGTGGATGGGGAGACTAGGCCCAGAAAGGGGCAATGAGTGACTCGAGGTCACACAGCAAGTCATCGGAGCTGGGCCCAGAGTCCAGGGCTCTTGCCTCCTGACCCTGGCTCTGCATCACTCCTCACTGAATACTTACAGCAGCACCTTTAGGTCCGGGGAATCCCATCACGCCAGCCTGACCACGGGCACCGGGGGGACCTGGGGGTCCGGGACGACCATCTTGACCAGCAGGACCCTGAGGGTGGAAAGCGTGATGGTGGTGGTGAGGACAGAAGGGAGGCAGACAGGAGGGTGGAGGTGGGCAGCGAGCTCAGGGAGACATACTTACAGGGGGGCCAGTTTTGCCATCAGGACCAGGGCTGCCAGGGCTTCCAGTCAGACCCTAGTGGGGACACAGAGGCATGAATGGTGGGAGGAAGGACACCGAGGGCCAGCCAGGGGGCCCTTCCAGAGTGCTTATCCCAGACCCTACAGAGGGCAGGGTCCTGGCTGAGCTGGGCTGGAGGGCTGGGGTCTCACCTTGGCACCAGGCAGGCCGGCTTCACCAGGGCGACCAGCTTCACCAGGAGAACCTTTGGGGCCAGCAGGGCCAGGAGAACCACGTTCACCAGCGGGACCCTTGTTGGGAGGAAGTCACAGGAAGCATAAGGTCTTGAGCTGGGCCTGGTTCCCATGAGCCAGCGGATACTTCCTTTCAAAGGGGTGGGCAGCTGGTTCAGGTGGGCTTTGAGGGACATTGGATGGGATGGGGCACCAAAGTGAGGCTCGATGTGAAGAGAAAGGAGGAGATACACATCTGCAGCCACAGCAGGGAGCTCATGACCATGGTGGGTGGTGCTGGAGGTGGGCGATGCCCAGGGAGTGGTGGTCAGCCTCCCAGCCATGAAGAGAGGTTACCTTGGGACCAGCAACGCCATCTGCACCAGGGAAACCACGGCTACCAGGTCCACCCTGCAGAAGGAGAAGAGGCCGGTTAGCCTGGAAACATAGTCTAGGGCACCAGTGGGCACTAAGGGTGGTGGTGGGGCACTCACACGCTCGCCAGGGGGTCCGGGAAGGCCAGTAGGTCCGGGTTCACCTCGGGCTCCTCGTTTTCCTTCTTCTCCAGCAGGGCCAGGGGGTCCTTGAACACCAGCGGGACCCTGGAGCAGGCAGAGAAGGCGGCGTTGGTGAGGGGCCATCCTGGTGCCAGCCCCGGAGGTTGTCTGAGGCTGGGCTACCAGCACGGGGGCCTCCCCAATAGACAAGGGCCATCCCGTCCTGCCTGGACCTCCCTCAAGGGCTCCCAGGGCAGGAGTGTCAGTGTGGGACTTACGGGTTCTCCTTTGGCACCGGTGTCTCCTTTGTTGCCGGGAGCACCAGGTTCACCCTGTGTGGCAGAAGAAGAGGATGAGCCGAGGACCAGGGGTCGCACATCTTCATGCTGCCCACATGGGGTGCTCTGGAGCCAGCGCACAGGAGAGGTTTGTACTTACACTGTTACCCTTGGGACCAGGAGGACCGCTGGGGCCCTGGGGTCCAGAGGGGCCTCGGGCACCAGGGAAGCCAGGAGCGCCAGCAATACCGGGAGCACCCTGTGAGAGGCAGGACCGATAGTTGAGTAAAGGGTTGGAGGGCAAAGGCAAGCGGGAGGTGGGCATCAGGGGAGGACTGAGACCTGGCAGGATACTTACGTTGGCACCTTTAGCACCAGGTTGTCCATCAGCACCAGGGTTTCCCTGTGGCACAGAGAAAGGAGGGTGAGTGACAGGAAAGGTCTCTAAGGTTGGCAAGTGGCACAGGGGACACTAAGAGGTGACACTTACAGCAGGGCCAGCAGCACCAGCAGGGCCAGGGGGGCCGGGCTCACCACGAACACCCTGGGGACCTTCAGAGCCTCGGGCTCCTTGGGGACCAGCTTCACCCTGGATCAGAGGAAAGGTTATGTCAGAAACCATGTAGGAGAACCCAACGTTACCTCTAGGTGGTGGGGAGATGGGCAGTGGGGCAGGGGAAGGAGAGACAAGGATAGGAGACCAAGAGTGAGGACTCTAGGATCTGAGAATGGGACCCTAGCACAACGATGTTGGTATTGGGTTTCTCTCTTGCCACTCTGGATCCCCTGGTGTGGGGAGCAGGGAGCCCCCATCCCCTGGCTAGTGCAAATCATGTTCGGAGGAGAACAGGGGTCTCACCTTAGCACCAACAGCACCAGGGAAGCCAGGAGGACCAGCGGGACCAGTGGGACCCTGTGAATGAAATGGAGACATTAGCAGGAGTCGGATGCAAGGCACATCCTGGGACAGAAGGCACATCATGGCCCCCGGCGGGTGCAGTCCCAAGAGCCAATGCTGAGACCCTCCCCGCTCCCAGGCCTGGAAGTCCAAGGGCCATACTCACAGGGGGACCAGCAGCACCAGTAGCACCATCATTTCCACGTGCACCCTGCAAGAGAGAGGGGAAGCCCCAGTTATGTCCGCTGAGTGCTGGCCAGTTCTTGCAGGTTTGGGGGAACCCTGTCCAGAGCCCAGAGATCCCCCAAGAGTCCAGGAATACTTACAGCAGGGCCAGGGGCTCCAGGGCGACCTCTCTCACCAGGCAGACCACGGGGGCCCTAACCACCAAACCAAGAGAAGTCATGTGAGATGGAAGACAACCTCTTTCCCCCAAGCCTCCATCTTGCCCCAGTACCCAGCTCCCTGGAGAACTGGACATACTCACCATCTGGCCAGGAGCTCCGTTTTCACCAGGGCTGCCAGGCTCACCCTACAGGACAGAGAATAGAGTGAGGAATTCATGCATGGTAGGATTGGGGGCGGGTGGGCCGAGGACCAGGACATTCCCACAGCCTCTTACCTTGGGACCAGCAGGACCAGCATCTCCCTTGGCACCGTCCAAACCACTGAAACCCTAATATAGGAAAGAGGGACAAACTGAGAGCCTGTGGAGGAGGGAGACCACCTTGACACCCACCCAGATCTGAGAAGGAGGCCACCAGAGCCATGCCCCTGTCTCTGAGCTAGACTAAATAAACCCCAGCTGGCCCAAGATTCCTCCAGTTCCTTACTGGGATTCCATTCCCAAGGAAGGAAATTCTTTCAGGTGTCTACCCCCACATCCTTGGGATTTCTGTAGCTGCCACCCACCAAGACGCCTACCAAGATCTGTTGGGGAAGGGGCAGCCCAGGACTTTGGGAGCTGAGATGATGCAAAGGGGACTTACTCTGTGTCCCTTCATTCCAGGGAGGCCAGCTGTTCCAGGCAATCCACGAGCACCCTGGAGAGAAAACGCAAAGGAGGGCGAGGAAAAACCATTAGCATACAGTTAAGCACAGATGCAGCCAAGAGGAGGGGTCCAGCCGCACCCCCTTCTCACCTGAGGCCCAGGAGGTCCACGCTCACCAGGACGACCAGGTTTGCCAGCTTCGCCCTGGAGGGAGAGAAAAGACCATCAGGCCCAGTCCTCGCGCTGGGAAAGTGTGGAAGGGCTCAGTCTTCTTGGGATTGCTGAAGGTCAGGTGTAGGGGCCCAAAAGCTTTCTCTGAATCTAGAGCTCAGTTTAGATCTACCATGAAACCTCCCATTTATTTATTTATTTACCTATCTAACTATTTATTTTTGGTGACATTTGAGTCCCTCCAGAGGACTTTCTGGTGTGTGTGTGTGTGTGTGTGTGTGTGTGTGTGTGTGTGTGTTTTCTGCCACCAGCATTTTAATCTCATCTTCTTTGCACCCAGAGCACTTAAACCTGAGAAAGTTGGAGGGATGGGGTTGGGGATCCCTTTAAGGTGGTTGGGGAGGGAAAACATCATTAAAATGTAAAAATCATTGTTCGAGAGCAGTCCTAGGCCTGGTGGAGGAGGGTTGTAGGGGACTTGTCTTTCTTCCTCTTGGTATCAGCCACAGAGGTGGTGGGGGCATTCTGGGAGAGATTATGGGACCCAACTTATGGAGGCCATGGGGTCAGATGGCATCTTTTCACTGGGGTTACTTACATCATCTCCGTTCTTGCCAGGGGGACCAGGGGGACCTCGGGGACCCATGGGACCCTATTAAGAGATAGAAGGAGAGGTGGTTAGAATCTCTAGAATAAGGGGAAAAAAGGAAGGGGAAGGTTCAGATTGGAAGGAGGTGACGAGGTGGTCCCCAGGTGCAGGGCTTTTCAAGGGAGAATCTGCGGGAGAGTGCTTACTGAAGCTCCAGGCTCGCCGGGCTCACCAGGGGGGCCTTGGAAACCTTGGGGACCCTGGAGAACAAGGAGAGAGGGGTGGGGTCAGAAAGGCAGGTGTCTGCCAAACTGTCCCCATGTCCCCAAGAACTCTCTAAGTCCCTTCTCTGCCCTTATCCCAATCTTCCCTCCAACAGTCAAAGCCCAAGATGGAATATGCAGATCTCCTAGATACTCACAGGTGCACCAGGGGGGCCAGGGAGACCACGAGGACCAGAGGGACCCTAGAAGAAAGGGGGCCATGGTGAAACTTCGATGGGAAAACACACATGGAAGAAGTCTTGCTATCCCCCTTTGTCCCTTTGGGAGTACAGTTGTCATGCATCCTCTCTAGACTCTGAGGTCCCAAAGGTGGCTTTTACTTCCCAAGTTTTCTAGGTCACCCCCATATGTCCGCCCATCACTGGCCCATCTCTGGACCTCCATCTTCTTCTGTCATCTCTGCTCCCCCTGGTGGCTCACCATGGGGCCAGGCACGGAAACTCCAGCTGATTTTTCATCATAGCCATAAGACATTTGGGGAGCAAAGTTCTGGAAAAACAAGAAAGAATGCATGAGAAATTAGCACAAGACAGGAAATTGAAATGCAGAGGACATCTCCAGTAATGGGACAGACTGACAACACATGCTTCCCCTTGGAATGTTCTGACAGACAACAACATCTTGTGTGAGATTTTCCTGCCCAAACGAGTCGCCTGAATCTAATCTAAGGATACAATCCCAAATTGGGGGACTGGTTAACAAAATTACTGGCCTTTAGAAAACAACTAAACTCTTTAAAAACTTGCAGTGTTACGAAAGAGTCTCAGGAATAGTTTACACTCATGGGAATTAAAGAGACATGACAATTAAATGCAATTTATGATCCTGGATCAGAAAAAAATATGCTATAAAGGACATTATTGGTGAAATTTGGACTGTGTATTTGACAATCAGTTTGGATCAATGTTAAATTTAATCATTGTGCTATGTTCACATAAGAAAACGTTCTTGTTTTTAGAAAACAGCTCTGAAATATTTGGAAGCAAAGGGACATCATATCAACAAACTATTCTCAAATGGTTCAGGAAATATATAATGACATCATGCATAAACGGAAATTGATGAAGCACATGTGGCTAAGTGTGACAGATACGTGAAAACTCTCTGCACTATCCTTGCAATTTTTCTGTGAGTTTGAGGTTATTTCAAAAACATAAAATTATGCCATCTGCCAACGACAACAGCAAAAAAGCACTAGGAGAGGGGGCACATGTGGCCTTCCGGGGGAGTCGCGATTCTCCACTTACTCCTCCGAGGCCAGGGGGTCCAGGAGGTCCAGGGGGTCCGGGAGGCCCGGGAAGTCCAGGCTGTCCAGGGATGCCATCACGTCCAGGGGGGCCTGCGGGTCCCTGTAAAGGGAGAGGGCGGGGCCGGGGTGAGCGCAGGCGGGAGCCACGCCCACTCCAGCCTCCCAAGGCCCTGAAAATGCACTGCTTACCCTTGGGCCGCGGGGGCCAGTGTCTCCCTTGGGTCCCTGTGGGGTTGGGAGAGAAGAAACAAGAGACCGGTTAGAGAAGGGAGGACAGTGAGGGGTCCTGGACTTGATGGCAGCAGAAGAGGGCCCAGGATTACCTCGACTCCTGTGGGGTCTTGGTCCGTAGGTGATGCTGGGGGAGAAGAGGCACAGTTAGAGGCGGTTTGCTAACGATGCTCCCGGTGGCAAAGGCCTCCAAGAAGCAGGGCGAGCGAGTAGCGAAACCTCCCCCAGGCCAGCGCCTGAAACATACCGGCGCCGTCGGGGCAGACGGGACAGCACTCGCCAGGGGGAATTTTAGCGCCGGGGCAGTTGGCGTTGTCAGTACAGACCACTTCATCGCACATCACTTCGCCGTTGTGGCACAGACAGATCTGGCAGGGCTCGGGTTTCCAAACGTCGTTATGAGCGCGCCTGAGGCCATTCTGTACGCAGTCGACTCCTGGGACTGGACGAGCAGGAGAAGACGCGGGCGGTCAGCGGCACCCGAGACGCGCGCCTCTCTTCTCGGGGCACCAGGGACCCCAGCCCTACCCGCTCTTTCCCTCTAAGAGACACATTTCGATTGTTCACTTTCCGCCTCCTTCTCCTTTCCCCCCACTGTCTCCCAGGTTCTTAAAAGCTCGGATGCTCCATATCAGCGTCGGTGACAGAGCGAGGCCCCCGGCCAGGGCGGCTGTAACTCTTCCCAGTTCTCAGGAATTTAAACAAAGTTCTAAGCCGGGGTTGCTTCCAACTCCAACCTCAGCCCACGGGCGCTGAAGCCAAGTGAAATAAAAAGCCATGGGGGGGGGGGTAGTTGGGGCCCCATCCAGAGGGCAGGCTATGGGGAGTGGTTTGGCGTGGAGACCAGAGGAGGGGGTGGGCGGAGAGAAGGGAGGTTCAGCTCTCATTCCACCCCATTCCTTGGGCAGGTGGGATGGCTTAGGCGGAGCTAGAGTAGGGAGGGGCGAATTTTAGTGGCGTCCCGCCCAGAGACTTGAAATGTTCCCCCTAAAGTAGCATACATCCTAACCTCCAGTACTCAAACATCTTAAAAGCGTGCTTTCGGGACTGGCCTCAACAACCCCCTTCCCAAGCGAACCAGTGCTTCCGGGTCACTCTTTAGCCTAAAAACCCAAAGACCTCAAATAAAGAAATTAGCCCATCGCGCTAGCATTTATTCAGACGGTCACTAGGTGGCGGGCAGCGCTAAGCAAAGGGAAAGGGGAGGGGCCAATTTCCCTGCACTGGCTACTTGTTCTAGTAGCAGGGGTTACCCCATCCCTGACTTTATTTTCCAGTTCTAGAACTGGGGTCTACGCCCGGCAGTAACCCAGTTTCTAACAGCTCCAGCTCCCGCGCCAGAAAGTGCGGGACCAAGAAGCGCAGCGCTCAGTGTTGATCAGCAGGGGGCGCAAGGACGCCGCCCCGCCAAGTCCGCGCCAAACTTTCTGTCCTCCAACCCGCCCACTCCGCGCGTCCCATCCCCCCGCAGCCCAGCACCCCCGCGGTCCCAGGAAAACTGTCTAGCCTGTACAGAAGGCAAACAATCTTTCCTTATGAATCATCCCACAGCCTTCCTGACCACTCTTACATCTTGGGCTCCAAACCCTAGTTCGGCTTGCCTAACCCATCTTCCCCATCTTCGACGTGCCCCGCCCGTACCCGCGCCCAGATCCCCACTTTCCCCGTTGTGCTCCACAGTGCACGCTCGAGATTTCCTCCTGTACCATCTCACAACGCGCTGTATTCTCACTTCCCACTCCTGGGAGGTGTTCATCCCAACTTCCACCCCACGGTAAAGTCCCTCTTCTCCCAGGGTGCCGAAAAAGAGCCCCCGCCATCTCCTTTCCATCTCTGGGTCTCCGTAGCATCCCGAGTCTCTGTTTAAGCCTCGGTCCCCTGGACCAAGATCAGGGCGCGATACCAAGTAGCTCTGGACTCCCAAAAGTTTGAAACTTACTGTCTCCCTCTTGGTCATTGACCTGGCCTTCCGTTTGGCCGTGCGTCAGGAGGGCGGTGGCCGCTAAGAGGAGCAGGAGCCGGAGGTCCACAAAGCTGAACATGTCTAGACCCTAGACATGTAGACTCTTTGCGGCTGGGGTGGGGGGTTAGCGTCGGCTCATGCGTGGCCTCACACTCCGCGTGCCTCCTGCTCCGACCCCGAGGAGAAACTCCCGTCTGCTCCGACAACTGGCCCGGGCCCCTTTTATACGGTCCTGATGGAGCGCTGGGAGGAACCCTGCCCCTTAGAGAGGGGGAGCCGGCCGCCCGTCCCCCGGCCAATCAGAGCCGCCTGGCCCGGCCCCCAATTTGGAACGGAGAGGGGGAGGAGGAGGGAAAGGAAGGGAAGGGAGTCCACCCGACGTCTCCCCCCTTTGCAGCTCTGCCTCCCCAGCCCCCCAGCCCAGCCTGGGCCAGAGGTGCTGCCGCTGGAGTGTCGCTGGGTCCTCAGTAGAGTGTGGGCTAAAGAGTGGGTAGGGATGCCCCTTGCCCTTTCTTCCCGGACCTCCAATCTGGAGGAAGTGGAACTGGAAAGCTGAGTGGGGAGGCTTCCAAAGGTGGAAGGGTTGGGGGTCGTTAGGAGAAGGTCCTCCTGACCATGCCTCATTCACTCTCCTGAAAGCCTTGGCAAGAGCTAAGGAATGGGTCTAAAGTGACCAGCTCGGCCTCTCCAGAACAGAAGAAACAGGGAATTCAAAATATGGGCCGGTTTGGGGGGTATGTCCCGGTGTGTCTGGGGAATGGAAGCTAGGAATATTTGAGGAACAAACTAGACATTCCTTTATAGATATTAAGAATCAGATACTTGGAGGGGATGCCGGTAAGGTTTTTTTTTTTTTTTTTTTTTAATGTTTTTACATTTATTTATTTATTTATTTATTTATTTATTTATTTATTTATTTATTTGGTGTCAGTTCTGCCAGGCTTGAAGACAGATTCAGATGCTGTCCTCCCTTCCCCAGGCATCATGGGGTGGAATGGGGTGGAGAGGCTGAGGTTCAGGGTGAGAAACTTGGCTGTCTCTCCAGAAGGAAGTTTGGTGTTGGGTGATGGGGCAGGGTAGGGGTGGGGGAGTGCTGGGGGCTCAGAGGTATGCAGCAGGCTTTGCAACCCCTGACAACTCACTCCCCACACTCTCCTCCCCAGAACTGGGGGATGAGTATGCAGGGCCTGGTATAAATGTATAAATGGGCCTGAAATCATTGATGACTTAGGAAAGGGTCTTGTGTCTGCCATGATGGTGGCCAGAGGCTGGCTAGAAATGTGTCTACCCAGCACAGTCAATACAGAGAGAGCCCGAGTGGAGGGAATGCCAGGGAACGTGTCCTGGAAGCTGTGTAAAGTCCCTTCTCTGGAAGTACCTGCACTTGGGGTTGGAGACACATAGGAGGATTTGGGTGTCTGGGGAATGCTGCCTTTAGGGCTTGAGATGGAGGTGCAGGGGAGGTTGAATAATCTTATTTTGGAGGTTACTTCTCACTGCTTCACCGCTTTCCTAAAGCTCTGGCCATTGCTCTCTGCCCCTAGAGTCAGGAGAGGATCATTTGTACCCTGAAAGGAAGCGAGGACCCTGAGAACAAGAGCCTATATTTGGGGAAGATGTCTCTGGAAGTCAGCATCCTTTCTTCCCCCATGTCTCAAGCCCCCAATAGTTCTCCGCCTCAACCCAATCTACCAGGGCTCTCATCCTACCAAAATCTAAGGGTCTGAGCGGAGGCAACGGGGTCTCCTCCCGGTGCCCCGTCAGCTCCTCTCCCTCCTGTACCACTCCCCCACCCCTGTTGGTCTAGAGCTGCAAACGTGGAAGCGGGGAGTCCCTCCTCCCCCAAACCATCCAAGATTCCATTGCCTCCCCCCGCCCCTCTCCACGCCCTCCCCCAGCTGGTTTTGTGCAACGAAGGCAAAGGAAAAAAAAAATATAAAGACTAAGGGAACAGAAGGGGAGGGAGCCACGTCGGCCTGCCGTGGGCAGCTAGAATGAGCCGTGCGGGTGGGGCAGCGGAGGGAGACGGCAGGGGCTATAATTAAAGGGAAAATATAGAGTTTCCAGAGAGGCAGGGCTGGAGACAGCAATGGAGGGACGGGACTTCATCAATTATCCCAACCATGTGGCAGTAACTTGTGGCCCAGGATCTGCCCCCGCCTAGTGCCAGCAACGGCAGGGCAGACTGGGGGCTGAGGTGCTGAGATGGCAATTCCTGGACCCACCAAAGTCCTGACCTCCACTTGGTCAGTTCCAAGCCCCTTCCCCAACAGAGGACAAGGGCCCTGGTCCCAGAGGGGACATTTGGAGTAGTTGTCCAGGGCAGGATATGGCAGGACTCAAAGTGAGAGTTGGTGTGACCTGCCCTTTTCCCTGCTTGGTGCGTTTACTTCCTGGAAAGGGTTTCTACCCACAGCCCCCTCCCCAGATGCTTCCTGTCTAGCCTCCTGTCCCATGTATACCTTGAAGGAGAGGTGAAGCTTCACAGGTGTGGATGCTACATCATGGGCCTGGGGTTCTGCCAGATGTGCAGGGACCCCTGGGATTGGGGCTTTGTGTGTGTGGTAGTTGACAGCTGCCACCCCAATGTCCAGGGTTTCCAAGCATCCTTTACACGTGGCACAGAGCTGAGGCCCAAGGCCTCCTCTGCCACTTCTTGACTTGAAACGCTTGGCGGGCACCCAGCCCGAAGATGTGTCTTTAATTTCTGCAGCATGACAGTGAGAGGAAGAATGTGCTTGGGGTCTCCTCCCAGCCTGGCTGGGCCTCCCTGGCCAGGGCTGAGGGCTGGAGACTGGGGGAGGGGGAGCTTGGGGCTAGGAGGGGAGGAGACGCCACCTCATCTTTAGGAAACTCTGAAGCTCTGGCTTCTTGTGGAATGTAGGATTTTTGTCCGGCACTTGGAGGGGGGGAGCAAAAGCCAGAATCTCCACCCCCCACCCCCAAGAATGGTAAAGTCATCAGCAGTTGGGGAAAAAAATTCCTCAAGAAGAAAAACAGAAAGAGGAAAGTGCTGAGCTCTGAGTTCTCTCCCTCTCCAAATTTTCCCAAGTGCCCCCCCAAAAGGGAGGGGAAAGCCTATGGAGCTCCTCAGACCCCTGTCTGGGCTCCAGGGATGTGGGACAGCTGGAGAAGCAGTCTGAAGAGGCAGTGTCAATGCACCTGATGGGGACACACCCCAGCCTCCTGCACACCTTTCTGGCTGCTCTGGTCCCCATTTGAGGTTTTGTTGTCCTTCCCCCCAACTCTGACCCTCCACTGGCCCCAGATTAGTGATGGGGAGAAGGTATCTAGGAGAGAAGAGAGAAAGGCCGGGGCTTGAGACTGAGGCTGCAGGGAAGACCGTAGACACAAAGCTCTCCAGAAACCCCATGTGAAGCTCTGCACAGTTAAGGGACCCTGGAGCAGAGTCTGGGACAGACTCCAGGAGTGCGGGTGCCCTTCTCCTCCCCTTTCTTCCACATGGCCTAATCAGAGCCCTTCCTTACGCTCCTTTGCTCTCAGGATGGCTCTGCTCTTCCTATACCTCTGCCTCCAGCCCAAGGGTTCACCCTCCAGAGACTTCCTTCCCCCTTTGCCCTCTTTTCTAGGTTTGAGATGTTGAATTAAGTTTTGCTCAGGTTGATTGTTGAATGCCTGTGAGACCTCCTGTCTGAAATGTGGGGGAAATCCGGGGCTCCTGGGGTTCAGAGGAGAGAGAGAGATGGGGTTCTCCCAGGATGATGGTAACGGAAACTGTGGTGTGGATGGAGGTATCTCCAGAGGAAGCCCGGAGGGGGGCAGCCAGGACTGGACTGAGCTTGGAGGATTCTCAGGTTAAAGGGTTGGGTGGAAGAGAAGTCCACACAGGACACAGGACAAGAGTGGCCAGAGAAGAAGGAGGGGTGAAGAGGAGAGGATCCAGTGTTGAGGAGGGAGAAGCAGATGCGGCCGAAACTGCTCGTGCGATGTGGAGGGAAATGTTCCCTGAATTTAGCCACATGGCGGTGACTGGTGCCCCTAGCATGAGCTGTTTGGTGCAGAGATGGGTGAGGAAGCCAGACTGCTGAGGGCTGAGGGTGTGTGGGACACCAGGAAATGGGGTCAGAGGACACGCAGCTCAGAGGAGGAGCTGGACTGTGAAGGGAGCAGACAGAGGGAATCTCGCCGTCCCTCCCTCCTCTTTTCCTTCCTCTCCTTACACTCTCCCTGCGCCTGTCTTGTCTACCTCCCTGCTCCTTCTCTTCCCTGTGAATTTGTCTTTCTCCATCCTCCCCAGCTCTGGGGCTCTTTTCTGGATCTCTTTGCTCCACCTCCTCCTTTCCTTTTCTTCCAGGTGATCTGAGCCCTCAGCTGTCCACAGGCAGGCCAGGCACCCACCTCTCCTCCAGAGTGAGCCCTCAGTCCAGCCTCTTGAAGAGAAGACTTGATTTCCCACCCCATTCTCTAGAAGCACCAATTCAAGAGGGACAACTTGGGACAGGAACCAGGGAAGGAGCTGGGACAGCTGGAGAGAGTAGGGCTGCAGGGTGACTTCCAGGTGACACCAGGACAGTCTGGCCAGCACTGCTTCCTAAGCACATCCAGTCCCTCCCCAGGTCCCAGCTGAGAAACTGCTGGAGGGAGGATGTTGTCGGGCTTGGGGACCTCAGTCCTTGTTGCTCCTCTGTGGTCACCAAAAGTGAGGGCCAGTCCCCATCCTTTCTGCTGGAGCATGAATGCACAGGGACAAGTCCCCTGTCAGCTTCTCAGCTGCATCTCTAGCCCTCACTGGCTCTGAAGGCAGAATGGGGTCTCCTTAAGGCTGGGAGAGCCAGGTGATCGCGTTTGCATTTACCGCCTTCTGGTTTGAGTCAGTTCTGGGCTTGTTTTATTCCAGGTCTGCTCAACACCTCCCTGTCTTTCTTTTTTCTCCTCTTTCACCTTTTCTCTTCTCTCCCCACCCTCGACCTCGCTCTCTTAACCGTTGTCTTCTTTGCGTGGTTTTCTTCTTTTTCTCAGATTTCCCTCCTCTGCCTCTGCCGATGGTCCCACCCCTCCACCTACGCACTCCTTTCTCTCCCTCCTTCTTTTTCTCTCATGTTCTCTTCCGGCGTCTGTTTCCGTGGCCGGCTCTGATTCTCTGGTGCTTCCATCCAGTCCTGGGGGGCGGTGCTCTGCCTGCAGCCTCCCCACGTAGGATGCAGGATGCCGGGCGGGTGGCCGCCCCCACCAGAAGCAAGCTGGGAGGCAGCAGCCAGGGGAAGGGTGGGATAAGCCGGTGGGCCTGCATCGCCACCAGATGTCCAGTTGAGGTGCAGGGGAATAAATGCAGAGGTTCCTTTGAAACGTAAATTGAAAAACTTTTATAAAAGGGGAATAAGGGACAGCGTCTAGGGCAAAGGTTCCAGGCCAGATATTGACCTCTTCCCTTCACCCTGAGGCCCCCCTCCCCGGCCCCCCCAAGAAGTCTCCCATGATCCACTTCTGCACCAGCCTCTAGGGCTTCCTCCTGGCAAACCTGGAATTGGGGAGTTTCTAGTGGGAGGGGTTAGGCTGGGGTGAAAGGTGGGGGTCTCAGTCTGCTGACCTGAACCAGCATTGGGCAGAGGCCCCTTTGGACAGACTCTGGCTTGGACACAGAAAGAATCCAGTATGGATAAGATGGTCCCACTTTCTCCCCCAAAGCCTCCCCTCCCCTCATCCATTTTACAGCATTTACTCTGCAGTCACTCGACAATACTTACGTGCCTGAGCACTGAGTGAGCCACGCAGACCACGGGTACCCTTGTAGATCTCTGCCTGGTAAAGAGGCAGACAGGAATGAAATCCCGTAAATAAACATGAAGTTGCAATCATAAGATTACAAAGCAGGGACTGTCCTAGTCCTGGGGACTTTGGATAGGTTGATGGCTAAGAGGAGATAACTTAGATAGAGGGGTAGAGGACAGGGTGAGGAGGTGAGCTGACAGGGTGGTTCCACATATGCAGAGGCTTTTGGGCAGGAGGGAGCATAGAAGGTTCTGGATGCCCAAGGAATCCAGAGAAGACCAGTGTGGCTAGAGCACAGAAAGCAGAGTGGGCAGGTCACAGAAGCCTGATCAGGGGTTTTAGTCTTTGTCCTTGGAGTTATGCACCCCCCTCCCTGTAGAGGGTCTGAAGCAAGGGAGGTCACAGTCAGGTCTGCGATTGTGAGAGTTCACTATGGTCCCTGGGTGCAGTAGGCATTGCAAGGAGGAGGCTGGGAGGAGGTGGAGAACCAGCTGAGGCTGAAGGGCAATGTGCCGCACAGGAAGATGCATCTCAGCCAAGGCAGCACCGTGGGTTTGAGTAAGTTGCTTCCTTTCTCTGAACTTTGTCTGTGAAATGGGGTAGTGGTAGGTCACCTTGCTGGCCCATGTCTTGCTCAGTAAATGGAAGTCTCCAGAGAGATCCAAAGGAGAAGGAGAAGGCCAGCAGGAGATAAGGCAGGCTTCACAGAGGAGGTGCTTTTGAACCAAGCATGAAGAGAGGGCAACAGGGATTACAGTCAGGGTTCAAATGGCAGCGCGGGGCACCGCCAGGCCCAGAGGCCTGACACAGATTGAGACAGATAGACAGGGCATTGGGCAGAGGAGACCTGGAAGATAAGCCTGGAAAAGTAGCCTGGGGCTAATTTCTGGAGGCCTGGGACTCTCCGTCTGGTGTCCATAGGGAAATGGAGACTGCTTTTGGGCGTGGTTGTAATTCTTTTTCCAAAGACTTGTGCAGGGGATCAATAACTTGGTGAAAGCAGGAAGATCCAAGTAAAAACTCTTGGATCCTCTTGGGCCTCTTGTGGGGACAGGAAATTTTAAGGAAAGTGGTTGGGAATTGTGGATCTGGGGATCAATAAGAAAACAGAATGGAAGAAGGCAAAAGGGTAGACCAGATGACCCCTCCAAAGTAACGTGTTCAACTTCTGTTTCTGGAATTTTAGAGTCTCAAGGTGGAAATGTCACAGATTAAGAGATGTTCTGTTGGAAGGAAATGTTGGGTTCATTCTACTCTCCCTTTCTTCTGCAAATGAGAACATCGAGGCCCAGAGAAAGCAAGAGACTGTCTAAGGTCACACCGCTGGAACTGAGGGCTCAGAGGAAAGATTCCTGCTTCACTCACTCAAACCACAAACCTGTGTGGCAGGGGATGAGGAGCTGGCAAGCCTGGGAAGCAAAGAGGGATGGTGGTCAGCATGAAATAGGGGCCCCATATAATTCTAGCCCAAGCCTTGGGGGACAGTTCGAGAGAGCTATGCCCCAACTCTCTAAGCTGAGCCATGTGGCTAGAGGGGGAAGGGAGCCTGGTGGGCAGGGAGGAACTGCCACATGGAAAAGGCTTGATGCGAACCATCTGGCCTGGGCGGGAGTGTGGGCTGCAGGGAGGGAGGGGCAGGAGACAGGCAGGAGGCCATGGTGGGCGGGGAGATGGCGGGTTGGGGCTGGGCGTGGCCACCCAGAGGCCCCTACCTTCCAGCCTGCTGCAGCCCAGATGCCTTCTCTGAGGGCTGGGCTCATCCAACCCGCTGACCTCATTCCCAGCTCCCCTCCCTCCCAGGCCCCCTCGCCTGCCTGCCACGTAGACTGCAGGCTGAGCGGTATCCTTTGCTGGGGAGGAAGAGCCGGACATAGGCTCTCAGGGCCCCAAGCCCTGCCCAGCCAGAAAGAGCTGGCAGTGGGCAGTCGAGACCACTCTGGGCCTCAGTTTCCCCTCCCCAATCAGAGGCCCAGTAAATGGAGAGGACTATGGTTATGGGAGGAGAGAGATGTGAAGCAGGTTGGAGTGGGCAAGAATCAGGTTCCCTAGAGGTCATCACAGCCATCCACCTGCCTCTTCAGGGCAGGAGGGTATTAGTCTCAGTCCCAGGAACAGGCAGGGGAGGGATATTCCTCCTCTTCTCAAACCATTCACAAGAAAGGGAGTTCTGGGAAGGCTGGACCGGGGGTCCTCTGTGAGATCTAGCTTCCTCCTTCTGGCTACATCACGATTACAATTTGCAGCTAAGATGCAGTGACCAGGCACATTGTGTCCCCTCCCTCAGACACCTCAGAAACCTTCCCTTCAATCCCATCCCTAAACTGGAGGGTGGCTCTGCCTCTGACCTCTGCCTCCTTCTTCCCTCCCTACCCCCCAGGTCTGGGTCTGCAGCTGCCCCCACAGGACAGGGGGCTGTCCCTGCTGGCTCTCAAGGCGTTCCGGGCCTGTGAGTCATCGGGAATGTCTGCTCTGGTTGCAGCTTCCCACCCCTGGCCGTGGACCCTCTTTCCCCTCCTCCCCCAAACTAAGGGCAGAGGGCTCTGGAGGGGGGAGTAAGCCAAATGCAAGACTGTGCTGAGGCCTCCCCTCACCCCACACCATCAGGAGGGGCTGAGGGAGTTACCCCCCCACACACTCCACCTCCCCTTCACAGATGGAATTCCTGCCCCATCTCCCATTTCCCAGGAGGGGCATGTAGGGGAAGGTCAGAGCTTTGATGGGTCCGGGCTTCCCCCTCCTGTTTTAGGGCTCAACTCTGCGGAACTGGGAGCTGGCCCAAGCCTCTTCGGAAGGGCCCTCCCCGCACTCAAGGCTGGGTCTGGCAGAAAAGCTGGAGAGGACATAGCAGCTCCAAGATGACACGTCCTGGTTGGGGTGGGGATCCACGTCTGCAGAAGAGGGGGAGGCAGCGGGCTGGGCCTCTTCCCACGGAGCCCCTGTGCCCTGCCAGCTGCCCCTCACCTTGCCCTCACCTGGGTCTCGCCTGAAGCTGGAGGGTGGAAGGGACACCACCAGGAAGGACAGGCCTTGGGGAAAGTTCCTGGTCCTCCATGAGTCCTCCCCACCCCTCACTTCCCTCTCCTTCACCCTCCTTCCCACCTAGCCCCAGGCCTGGATTAGCTATCTAGAGACCAAAGGTCTGATGCCTGACTTGCCCAGTGACCGTGGCCATTTCACTTCCCAGCACTGTGCCTCCGTTTCCTCAACTGTAAAATAAAGTGGTGGACAGAAAGTTACTGTGCTTGGATTGGCCAGTGATTCTATGTCTTTGCAGTAAGACAGTAAGACAGACAAACTCACAGGCTCATTCATACCCAGGGACTGGCGCGCTCTCTCTCTCTCTCTCTCTCTCTCTCTCTCTCTCTCTCTCTCTCTCACACACACACACACACACTCTCTCTCTCTCTCTCTCTCTCTCTCTCTCTCTCTCTCTCTCAGATGCACTCTTTCACACACAGATTTGCACATGCACACAGCCCTCTGCCTATTGTGGGGTGCAGCAGGTCTTCACAAGGCTCGCCTCCCTCTTTCTGACAGCCTGTTCCAGTGCTTGTCCTCTCAATCACACACATGCACACTTTGCTCCCCCTTTACATTCTCCTCCTTCTGAGGTCACTGGCAGGGCACGTGCAAGGAAGGACAGGAGGCCCTGAGCTTTGAACTTCAGAGTGGCAGACCTCCGACCCTGCGGAAGACCACTGTCCTTCCCACTAGGGCACTTGGCTCTTCTGAGGCTTCGGGATGGACGGAGGACTGAGGAACAAAGCAGAGAAAGACTTGCTCTTTCCAACTCATCTGGGGACCCGTAGAAGCCATGCCCTTCACGTCTCTTTCCTGGGCCCCATTAGCATTCACTTTCAAAAAATCTGACCCTGAGGACATCCTGGGACTTCCCTTCAAGTGCGATCATTTTGGCAGCCTGCCCTGGCTGTTGCCCAGGTTGTACCCTTCTAGGAACTGCTGCCTAAGGGAGACTGGTCAGAGCGCAGGAGGACTGTTCCAGGGAATGATATCTCTGCTGGCCAGGAAAGGCGTGGGAATTGGGCAGCAGCACAGGAGTAACAACGAACATCTGTACCAGGCTCTGCTGGAAGCTTCACACGTCTGTATGCCTCACAAAGCCACCCCCCAGGTGGGTGCTCTTATCGTCTGCAATTTCATAGAAGAAGAGACAGACACAGAGAGGTTAAGTCAGCTGACCCAGGTCACCACGCCAGGGAGTGTCTGAGTTGAGATTCAAACCCTGACGCTGAGACTTCACGCTCAACTGGAGCTCCAGACAGGTCCCAGAGACCCAGGATGGATGCCAAGGGATGCCACTCCACCTCATCTGAAGAAGTGGCTGTTTGCACAGATAGGCTCTCTCCATCTGTGTGCACACATGGGAAGAATCGCAGCACACGTGGCTGGAGAGCAACCGGCCAGTCTCAGCAATTGGCCTCCCGCCCATCTGCTGAGGACCTCACGGTGCACACATCTCAGTTAGACCTCTTCAAGGTTCTGGGAGTGAATCTTAGCACTTGTGTCTCGCAGATGGAGGTCTTGAGACCCAGGAGGACAGAGGCATTGCCCAAGATTCCCTCCCTGGAGCTCAGACAGGACCCAGCTGCCCGGCAGCCAGATCAGCCTTCTTTCCATTTCCCCACGTGGCAGATCATGTTCATCCTGGAGAGAACCACAGCTCTGGGTGGTGTTTCGAGCAGCACTTTGGTCCTCTCACTGACACCCCCTGCCCTGAGGAAGATGGTCTGCCTGTTCTGTAGGTAAGGGAACCAACTGCTGGGGACCGCCCACTGGGGCGTGCTGAAACCGTACTGGAGTCCCTGCCTGCCTGCTCCGCGCCCTTCCAGCTCGGCCGCACCACCTGCTGCCCTCACTACCATCCAGCCCAGAAGCACCCTCTGCACACGTCACAGCCCCGTGAGCCCATGTGCATGGAACAGTCACCGGAAAACCACACCCCCGGAGGAGCCCCACCCTCCGCAATACAAGCTAAGGGATACGGGTGTTTTCAGTGTGCCCGGCACTGTTGTGACACTTATGCAATAGCTCACTGAATGACTACAACAGTTGAATGATGTAGGTTCTGTTTATAGTCTTTCCCCCATTTTACAGATGTAGAGACAGAGGATCAGAGAGGTTAAGTAACCTGCCCAAGTTCACACAGCTAGGAAGCCGTATATCTGAGATTGGAATGCAGGCTTTAACCACTGTGTATTATGGCCTGTTTTCTAATGTTGAGTAGGTATTACTGTTCAGTCAGCATTGACTGGTTTGCTGTGCCCACTCTGCAGGCCCTTGGCACACAGAGATGAACAGGCACGGTGCCTCCTCCCTGTCCCTGCCTGGCTGCACAGTGGATAAAGCTGTGCTTGGTCCTGCTCTCCTTCTTCCTGGGGAGCCTCCTCCCCAGCACGCTGGGACATGTGAATCTTGGCTCTGACCCCATCTGACACCCAGTGAGGGAAAACATTGAGGTGGCGCCTGGATGGGCAGTGTGGGGACAGGGCGATTCAAAGCAGGAGGTGGTGACCGCTGGGGCCAAGGCTGGGGGACTGGGGTGGGAAGTCTCTGCTCTGCCTTCATTTTTGTCTGAGGCTCTCTCCCATTCTTGACCTCTCCACTGCAGACCATCTCTCACGTCTGTCTCTGCACCTGTGTGTCTCCTGTCTTTTCATGCCATCACTGCTGGTCAGCTGCTCTAAGCCCTTGTGGGGATCATGGACCAGGCCTTGGTCACCCACAACCAGAGTGGGCAACCATGTCAGAGCAGGACCCACTCCCATGGCCCATCAGCTCTGCCCCAGGACCCTTCCCACTGGTCTTCTGTCTACAGGGGGAGGGGGCCTCCTCCTCAAGCCTTCCTGGTCCCTGAGCATTAATGTCTGAAGGTCCAGGAGGTGTCAGCAGGCTGTGGTCTGGGACACCTCCTCCAAAGCCTGCTCTACTTTAATGTTTTAATGTCCACCCCCCACTGCCTGCAAGTCCAGCTTTCTCAAGTCCCTCTTCCATCCAGTTTCCTCCTTCCCAGCTGGGTCCTTATTTTCCTGGGGTAGCTGGAAATAAGAACAGATAGGAATATGACTGTCCAGCATTCCACAAAGAACTGTGTGGACAGGGAGACTGGGCTTCCAGTGTCCCATACCTCCAATGTCCCGACATCCCAATCCTACCCAAGATGCAAGCGCGGCCTCCTCCCGGAAGCCTTCTTGGACTAGGATAGCCCACCTGGATATATTTAGGCTTCATCTGTCTGATGGTTTCCTGATGCTATTTTTTAAAATAACCTTTTTATTTTGGAATGATTTTTGATTTACAGAAAAGTTGCAAAGAGAGTAGAGAAAGTTCCTGCATATCCCATGGTCCTGCTACCCTACCTTTAACATCCTATGCCACCCGCTGCATTGATCCAAACTGAGACACCAACCCTAGGACATCACTATGAGTTAAATTCCAGACGTTATTCAAACTTCACAAGCTTTTCTACTAATGTTCCTTTTCCGTTCCAGGATCACATCCGGGATCGGACCTTAGATTTGTTGTTCAAATCTCCCTGAGCTCCTTTGGTTTGTGAACATATCTCTGTCTTGACCTGTTTTGTTGTGACTTTGATGGTTTTGAGAACTGGTCTGATATTCTGTAGAAGGTCCTACTGATATTTTGCAGCCGTAAGCATTTTCCTCAAATGAAACCTTCCTCAGAGCCTTATGACATGAATAGATATAAATGGATTTGCCCTGGTCACAGCAATGATGGGAGAGGATGCAAGGTGAGCCAGATGACCTGAATAGGACCACCATGGGACCTCCTGAGAATGCGAAGAAACCCCTAAGGTGTTATGGAACTGAGCTTGAGAACCATTCATTTAGGTCAAGCTCTGCTCGGTGCATGGTTTTGTGCTCTAAAAGCCTGACAGGTCATTATAAACTGGGACTCATATATATTCAGTGACAGGGCCACGGCTACTCTGAGAAAGCTCCGGTGGCTGGAAAGGTCTTTCTCATCTGTTTTCCTGCCCCCCAGGCTCTGTTGTAGGCACCGCTGTGGTGCACCATGCAGGTCTCTACCCATGCAGGATGTAGACATTCACTGCCACAGAGGATATTAAGGCTGGAGGCTGCTGTCTTTCTCCCTCCCCAGGTATCAACCAAAGGAAGTCACTTTGCTCACAGTCATGCTCCCTCCTCCCTTGACTGGTTGTTGTGAAGGAACAAAAGTCCTGACCCATTGTTTCAAGGGGAAAGACCCCAGAGGATTATCTCAGCTCCAGAGCTCTGGACCATAGCTGAGGCTTTTACCAAGAGTTCACCACAGTTAAAAGTCTCCCAGTGCCCCGTCCTACTTCATTCATTCTTCAACAAATTCCTGCACATAAATCTCCAGCTCAGAGTCTGTTCCCTGGGACCTGAACCAAGACACTGGGGTGCCAGAAGTGGTCAAAAGAAGCAGATTCTCCAATAGGATTTTTGACCTGGATGACCCACCCATTAGTTTCATACTAAGTAAAGAAGAAATGCTAGAATTGTCATAGCAGATGGTAGAAGACAGGATTGTAAGCTCAGAGGAGCAGCTATGGAGCTAGAGTGGCTATATTATTTCAAGCCAAATGTCCACCAGATAGTTCCTGCATCACAAGGGACCTATTGCATCTTCAACCAGGGACTAGCCACAATAGCAGCTGCTGAGTTGGGTGCATTTTTCTTTCTTTTCTTTTTCTTTTCTTTTCTTTTTTTTTTTTTTTTTGCTAAGACAGATGAACACGCTCAGGTGTAGTACATGGCCATTGATCTGGAAAATGCATTCTGTCCCATCCCTACCAGGAGGAGATGCAGAAACAAATTTGCATGCACTCAGGATGGACGCCAGTGTACAGATAAGGTCTTGTCCTAGAGTGTATTAACACTCCTACTCCTGTCATAATATAGTCTGAAGGGACTTGGCTTACCTGAACTTTCTGCAGAATAATGCATTGGTATGTTCTTGTGAGGACATTGTATTAATTGGGCCAGAAGGACAAGAAGTGGCAGATGCCTTGGTAAGACATGCATTCCAGAAGGTGGAGATAAAAAACTGTACCCAGATTTAGAGACTTTTAACATCTGTGAAATCTGTAGGGGTTTAGCAGTCTGGGGCATCCCTGGACACCCCCTCCACAGAAAAGAGAGATTACTACATCTCATACTTCTTGTCATAAATAAGAAAGCACATTGGTCCAACCTCCTCTAAGTCTGGAGAAAGCATGTTCCACACTCAGAAGTACATTTACGGGTGATATGATGGCAAATTTGAGCAAGACCCAGAACAGGAAAGAGCTCTGAAATAGCTCCATGTGTGCTGCCAGTGGCCTTGACTGTAAGACCTGCAGACCCTATGATAGTAGAGGTGGGTGTTGTGGCATCAAAAAAGACTTTGACACTCCAAGGGGAGAATCACAGTGTAGACCCCTCAGGCTTTGGAGGAAGGTCATCTACAACGGAGAGTAATATACTATGCCCCAAATGTCTTTTTGCATGCCACAGCACCCCCCTGGTAGTCAGAACACGTCATCAAGGGATACCAGGTAATCATGTGGCCAGAGCTACCCATCATGAGCTAGGTCCTGACAGACTCTCACGCTTTCCATGAGTTTTCTCCAAGCTGCCGGCCAGGTTTCTGGGCATCCTTATTATCCTGGATCTCTCTTGGTTTCCCCCTTAGATGTCTACCCATGTTTCTCCCACTTAATATGTCACTTGACTGAGAACATGAGCTTCCAGCTGTAGATGGCCAGAACTGAGGGTAAGAGGATGCCCCCACCACCCATCAATTTCATGATTAAAATAGACTTAATGGCTACAGAGTTTTCCTAAAGTGCAGTCCATTGACCATGGAGGAGGGTGTATCTCAAGTGTTCCACAGGTGTTGGGTGTTTCCAAGGGAGGAAAAAAGGTGGAATTACTTTACTCATAAATTTGAAATGCAAAATGTATTGAATTTTTTCACAGCAGTTCCATATGTTCTTAATAACTGTCACATCATTTGACATTGTGCCCGCGCTAATTTGAATTTGGTCAGTCTTTCTCAGCAGCTTGTCTCGGGCTTTATATTTTCATGTCACTTATAAGCTTTTGGTTATTACTTTGGTGATGTATAATATCCTCGACCCGAATAATAAGTCACTGATTCAAAAGTGGTTCATTAAGGCTTAAGAGCGGCCATGAAAATAGCAACCCAAATGCTACAACTGAGAAGAGTATTATAAAAGTAAATAGTGAACGAGGATCTAGTCCCCAAAAATGTAAATCTCTAAGAACTGGGGCATGTCAGATGATTTCACACAAGTGGCTGAAAAAGAAAAGTGTAAATAGTGAATAGGATGTCGGATATCTGAAACTGGATTTCACTGGACTGAGGATCCATTCCATTTTAATCCCCAGTGTGTTGTATGTTATGAAACTTTGTCACACAATGGCATAAATCCATTAAGATTTTCACATCATTTTCAAACAAAGCACCGTGACCTTTCTGGTAAACCATCAGAACTTTTTTTTTTTTTTTTTTTTTTTTTTTTTGTCCAGAACAAGAGCAAAGTAAGCTTTCCAGGACAAAATTAATGGATTTTTTTCCCCCACTAACAGGCAGGAAGAAAAACAAACAAGAGAGACAGCATTAAAATTGCATTCCTCTTAGTTAAACATAGATACAAAGTAACACTATCTGGAAAAACTTGTAACACAGCTGTGTTACTAATGACACACATTCTCTCCAAGAGGATGAGGAACCAACTTTTGGCAAATCTCCTTTATAAAATGACAGCGTTAGACATTATGTAAAATCAGTTGCATATATTATGAGAAAATCATTTGATTTTAATAAGTCTTCCTATCTTATACTCCTCATTTAAAAAGTGTAAAGTTTTGTTCTTCTAAGGTTAGATTTGGACTATCACAGACAGTGAACGTATTGTCATCAGAAAGAGCAGTTTAAGATCTTAGAAGGTCTACAGTGGTTTAATTCATGAATTGAAGAAATGGTTTTATCTCACCTCTTTTCAAAACTTCATGTGGGCCCATGTGTGTGAAGTTGATTAAAAATCAACATGCAGTCCCGGTGCCATGGTACAAGACTGTAATCCCCGTGGCTCTGGAGGCCGAGGCAGGAGGATTGTGAGTTCAAAGCCAGGCTGAACAACTTAGCAGGGTTGTAAGTAACTCAGGGAGACCCTGTCTCTAAATAAAATATATTTTTAAAATGGCTGGAAATGTTCAGTGGTTAAGAACCCCTGGGTTAAAAAATAAAAGTCAATGTGCAAAATCCAAACATGCTTAGCATATCTACGAGTTCACATATGAAAGAAAATGTCTAATAACTTAATTCTAGCTCTAAAAACCCATGCTACAAAGAAAAAGGTCACTTGCTCAGTGATTATTTTGTGACTCACAATATGAATTGATAAGATAGTTTGGTGTCCGTGACCAAAAGAGAGCTGTGTTTGGAGCCAGGAAGGGATGAAAGAGGTTGTGCCTGAACACAAATTCTGTTTCCTGATCTTTCTTCAGCATTTTGGTAATGTTAACAATTGTCTCCTAAGTTCCTTTATCTCCTCTCCCATAGTAATCGTATTCTCAATTTCGGTGGACAGATGACCACCTAGAATAGAAATGACATTTCCCATCCCCACTTTCAGCTAGATGTGGTCATGTGACTATGTTCTGGCCAATGGGGTGTGAATTAAAGCATGACCTTCAGAAAGAGAGCATACCATTCCTTCCCAATTTCTTTCAACTACTGCTTAAACCCTCAGGTAATATGAGCCATCTTGGATCATATGTGAAGGTAAGACCTACAGGTAGAAGAAGAAGACGGAAAAAGAAGAAGATGGAAAAAGATGGACAAATTAATGGGAAATCACTTTTCCAGCTTTGGACCACCTGCCTCTGGACCGTTAGATGAGAGAGAAATGAACTGCTGTCTTTTACAAGTAATCATCACTTTAAATCTCTGTAATGAAGGGCCAAACCTAAAGCCGACCCAATACAGAATTGAAAGAAATAGTGAAAATAATGATTGTGCATCCTTCTTTTCAGTGTGCTGTGCGAAGACATGAGTGATAAGTTCCAGATTCTACATGTCCTCCCTGAGATAGTCCAGCTATGGAGGAAAACATTTCCACAAGGAGTTTTGAAAAGAGTGATAAAGTAAAACCATTTCTTCATGTCATTGATAAGGCTTCTCAAGACCACTTCTACAATCTGGAGTGGCCTAGGCAGACAACAATATATTTGACATCTAAATTGCCAGATTCACCAAACTACTGTAACATTTACTATTGTTGTTGTTGTTGTTGTGTGTGTGTGCACGTGTGTGTTGGGGATTGAACCCAGTGCCTCCCACATGCTAGGCAAGTGCATTACCACTGACCTGTATTCCCAGCCCATGTTTACTATTCAGTATCAAGTTAGCTGATTTTTTTTTTTTTTTTCCCCATTTTTGTGCTGGGGATCAAGCCCAGAGCCTTGGATATGCTAAGCTCTACTACTGAGCTCCATCCCCAGGTCCAGCAGAATTTCTTGAACTCAAACTGCAGTGGCTGCTCTGTTATGAAAGTTTGATTCTTTCTTAACGCTTGGAGATTTTGTTTCTGAGCACAAGAAAGGAATCAATGACATATTATTAAGACTATTTAAAAACCACATCCAAACATTACATCAGAACTTAAAGAATTCTTTCCAGAGTCAAATTCCTCCAAAGAACAAATTATGATTCTGTTTGCCACTCTCTTTCAGGTGGAATATTCACTCTTCCAGCTTTTGGAAATCTTGTACCTGTTGAGTTGGTGTGCAAGACAGAAGAGAGTGGTCTTCAAGAAGAAATTGCTGTGTGATTTCTGGATTCTTGTTTTTTTTTCTGAGTTCAGTACCATCTGACAGAGTGACCAAACTTTTACAGCCTTTCTAATGACCTATAATTGTGGTTTAGGATTTTCTAATTTAGTACAAATAGGAATGAGAAAAGAAACTGACAGGATATGAAAACTCTCACAGCTCATTTCAGAACGTCTTCTCTCTCCCTCCTACAAAACAATCATTCTTCAGATTGCTTTTTACGAAGTTGCATTTATTATTATTATTATTATTATTATTATTATTATTTGAGAAATACATTCTTTGAAAAATTGGTTTACACTTGGTGGTTGGTGTGTGAGCTCAATGCCCATTACAGACAGGGTGGCTGGTGTTCAGAGAGGGTGGAGAGCACTTCCCTACTGTCTGGTCTGCATTCCACAGATAAGGAAATTCCTGCAGGGAATCCAGGGAGGCCCCTGCAATCCCTCAGCCCTGCTGGATCATGGGGGCCCCACTGCGGGGCAGCTAGGGTGACCCTCATGACAGCCTCCACTCAGGGAGGGAGGTAGTGTTCCCATTTGACAGACCAGGCCCCAGAAGCCCTGGAGCTTCTCTCCAAAGCTCCCCAGCTTATAGAAGAGTGGTTATGATAGGAACTCAAGATTTCTGTGTGCCTTCAAAGGCCGTTTCCTCCGCACTTAGATGTTGCAAAACAACAACTATAGAATACGTGAGGCTTTGGTTTACCGGGACTTAATAGGAGATTCCAATCTTCAACAAAGCCCCTTGAGAAAGAGAGAGCCATCCTTCGCCATACTTTGCAGAGAGCCAAACCGAGGTTCAGTGAGGTTAAGCAACTTGTCCTGTGTCACATTGCTAGTGAGTGGAAACACAGACTTCACGCTGAGTCTGACAGCCAAACGTGGGTTTTAACTCCCACCACAAGCTTCCATCAGACAGGCTTCCGAGTTTCCCCCCAATTTCTCCACCTGTGGGCCCCGATTTCAGCCCAGTCTTGCTTCCTGCTGCCTAGCAGTCTCTGTGAATCAGGGTGGCCGGCTCCCTATTCCTCTCCCAGCCCCGCCCCGCTCATCCTCTCTCTTTTTTGAAAAGGCAACAGCCAGGTGATCTTTTCCAGGTGCGTCGGGCTCCGCCCTGTTCGCTGCGCAGCGCCCCTGGGTGGGACCCGGTCCGGCAGCCGCCCCAGGTCCTGCGCCCGCGCTCTGGCCGGCGAGAGTGAGACGTGCCACTTCCCCGCGGTGCAGTAGGAACCTGGACCCCTCGGCCGGCCCCCGGGTCTTTCCCCAGCCCGAGGTTCAGGTACGTCCCTGCCTGCACCCGGCAGCCAACTTCACCAGCCTCGCCCGCCCTTGTTCCCTTTCCTCCTCCGGTAGCGTCCCGACCTCCCGACTCCTCTGGTTCTTTACAGACTGGCTTTGGGCCCCACCTCCGGCCCGCTCCCCACCTGGGGTACCCCACAGGACACGCACTGCCCTCTCGGAGCCCGCGCTCTGCCTGGCTGCCCACTCCATCATCCCACCCTTCCGCGGATCGGCTCTTAGAGCACTGGGGTTGTCAGTCCCCAGCCCTAGCGCGGCGCGGGACAGGTAGGGAATGCCCAGGGAACACGTGGGAGCCGTGTGATGGAACTCGCCAGAGCTGGAGCTCTGGGCTCAGACTTCAGTTCGAATTCCAGCTCTTCCTTTTCCCTGCGGTGTGACGTTGGGCAAGTTGCTTCCCTTCTCTGTGCCTCAGTTGCCTCCTCTCTTAAGAGGGGTAATCGATCCTTTTTATGAGGTTTGGTGAAAACTTAAAGCATTTCAGACCCAGACCAGGAGTGGTGTGGAGCTGTCCCTGGGTCCTGCCCTGGAATTGGATTCTTCTGGTGTGAAACTGCCCTGCCCTACCCCAGTGGGCATCCTGGCCCCCCACCCTATCCTCACCCACTCCCCTCCCGGAAGTGCTCAGTGCCCCTGAAAGTCTGGCCCATCCACACTCACTCAAGGGCAGTCTCAAAATCCAAGGAGACAATCCTGTCTTCCACCGCAGGTTCCACATCAGTGAAGATGTGCTCTCTCCCAGTCCTGTCTCAGAAATGTCAAAACTCAGGGAGTGGGACTGGGGTTGTGGCTCAGTGGTAGAGCGCTTGCCTAGCATGTGTGAGGCACTGGTTTTGATTCTCAGCACCACATATAAATAAATCAATAAAATAAATAAATAAAATAAAGGTCCATCAATAACTTCAAAAAAAAAAATATAAAATAAAAAAAAACTCAAGGAGCCCTGGAATGAGCTTTGATCTGAGAGAAGAGTCCTGTCCGGGGGTTCCGCTTCTGTCACCAAGTAGCTGTGTGACTTTAGAAAAGTGGTTCGACCTCTCTGAGCCTTACTTTCCACTCATAAAATAGGAATAATTCCACCCCGCCTCCCTCCTGATGTTCTGGTGCTCCATTGCACAGACTGGAGACAGGATGCTTCATAAACCAAGACTGGGTGGAGAAGTACAAAACCTGGTACCATTAGGTTGGCAGGGCGGAGCTGGGTCAGGCCTGCAGGCGTCTCTGGTCAAGGAGGTGCCAAGGGTGTAGCCGTTGGGCTCTTGCTGGGCAACATGTTAGGAGGTGGGGTTGATTGGGAATAAGCCTGGGACCATGTTTTGTCCAAAGTCACTCAAGGGCTTTTGTCTGGCCATTGTCTCCCTGACACCTGCTGTCACCACTTCTCCAGAAGCATCTGCAAGTGCCCCTGGCCCCAGGAGCTTGCACTGAATCCTGATGCCCAGACACCCTGCCAAGTCTGGCTGCGGCTGCAGCTCTCCCCGCCCTGTCCCCATCCTCTGAACTCCAGCCAGCAGAATTAGGAATTTCCTAATATTAGTCATGATTCTTTCAGCTGCAAGTGCCAACAGCTTAACTCAAAGTGGCTTAAATAGAAAATTAAAGGTATTTGGCTTATTTAACCCAAAAGGCCAGTACAGCTGGATCTGTGGGCTAACACGATCATATATGCAGTTTCTCTGCCTCTTATTTTTGCTTTTCTCTGAAATGCCTTTTTTTCCCTCCTGTACAATTCGACTCCACATGGTGGTCTCAGGCGTCACTCTGGCCTATTTTCTAAAAGCTAAACAACCCCAGGAGAAAAACAGAACCTCTTTCACAATAGTTTCAGAAAAGAAGGGAAAAAAAAAAAATCCCAAGATTGACCCACAGTGAGCTGGCTAAGTCATATGTCCTTCCCTAGACCAATGACCACAGCCAGGCTGATGAAGTACGCTAGCTGACTTGGGCACATGCCCACGCCAGCCACCCGGGGACCCGGGGTGGGGGAGGGGAAGTTCTCCAAACCCAAAATCTGGATGCTGTTTCTGGAAGGGGGAATGAATGCTAGGGCAGAAATGATCGCTGTCCAAAACATGCCACCCCTTGGCCGCTAGCGCGTATGCACACACACACTTCTCTCCTACCCAGAATTTTTATGAGTTTTACTGTCACCATTTTTTTAAATTTGGAAATAATTTCACACTTATAGGAAAGTTCCAAGAACAGTACAGAGAACTTTTTTTTTTTTTTTTTTGGGAAACATGGAGAGTAGATTGGCACCGTGATGTCTCATCACCCCTGCGTACTGTGGTATGTAAATCCTGCAACTCCATTCTCCTCCCAAACAACCATAAAAATGCAGGTACAGGACTATTATTTATCATTTTCCATTTGTCACAATAATGTCCTTTGTAGTAATGTGATCCAGTCCAGGATCATGCATTGCTCCTATCCTCAGTCTTTCCTTTTTATGTGTGTGATCTTGTAAATTTTGAAGACTACAGGACATGATTTTGCAGAGTGTCCCTCAATTTGGGTTTGTCTAATTATTTCCTCATGTTTAGATTCAAGGTATGAATTTTGGAAAGGAATGTCACAGAAGTGATGCTGAGTTCTTCTCACTTGCATCTTTTTATTTATTTTTTTTACAAGATAGATTTATTTATTTATTTATTTGCACTGGGAATTGAACCCAGAGGTGCTCTACCACTGAGCCACATCCCCAGCCCTCTTTATCTTTTATTTGGGACCAGGGTCTCTCTGAGTTGCTTAGGGCCTCCCTAAGTTGCTGAGGCTGACTTTGAACTCAAGATCCTCATGCCTTGGCCTCTGGAGTTGCTGGGATTTCAGGCATGCGCCAGGGTGCCCAACTCTTCAGTGCGTCTCCTTGGGTGGTGTCTGATTTCAGTGTGTCCCATTACTGATGGTACAAACTTTGTTGACAAAGGTGTTGTCCATCAGGTCTCTCTACTGTAAAGTTACTCCTTTCCCCCATGTAATTAAGTTTCTTTTGGGAGGAACTTTGAGACCACACAAAGTCCTCCTCTTCATCAAAATTGTGCCCATTAATTTCAGTCTCCACTGATGTCTCTTGGCCAAAATATCTTTTATTCTGAAGGTGGCTGTTTTAGTTGGGGCTGCAGTAACAATGTGCCATCGATGGGGAGGCACAACAGAAATCTGCTTCTCATAGTTCTGGAAGCTGGAGGTCCAAGATTGGGGTGCCGGCACCTCAAGTTCTGGTAAGGGTCCTCTTCCTGGTTCCAGAGGACCAACTCCACCTGGTATCCTCACGTGGCAGAGAAAAAAGCTGGTGAGCCCCCTAAGGTCTCTTTTATAAGGGCACAAATTCCACCCATGAGGGCTCACTCATGACCCATCACCCCTGGACGTTCCCACCTCTCTAGATCACCTCCCGGGAGTTCGGTTTCCAACTTATGAATTTGGGAGGGGGGTGGCATCGTCGTTCAGACCACGACTGTTGTCAACTGGTGACCATCATTTTCCATCGTTTCTTCTGTCGTTCACCATAATGGAAAAGACTTATTTTTTATTCATTTATTCATATTCATCTTAAGGTCATTTTTAATTTAGATGTTCAAATGTCCACATTCAACGGTGGGAACCTCTTCAAGCTGGCTTCTGTGTCTTTTTCTTTTCCATTTTTTTTATTGGTGCATTATAACCACACACAATGGTGGGATTTGTTGTTACGTATTTGTCATGCACACCATGTAGCAGTATAATTTGGCCAATACATTTCCTAGGATTTTCCCTTTCTCTCTCCTCCTCCCTACCTTCCCCTGGTCCCTTTCCTCTGATTTCCCTTCAATTTTCCTAAGGTCCCCACCCTCCGACTTTCTTTTCATTTTTCCTCTCTACCTTCTATATCTGAGAGAAAACATATGACCCTTGACTTTCTGAGTTTGGCTTATTCCACTAAACATAATGTTGTCAAGTTCCATCCATTTTCCTGCAAATGACATGATTTCATTTTCCTTTATAGCTGAATAAAACTCAACTGTGTTCATATGCCATATTCCGTGTCTTTTTGATTTGTTCCTCTATCCCCCAAATATTGAAGCCCTAACCCCTGATGTGACTGTATTTGGAGACAGGGCTTTTACACAAGTAACTAAGGTTGCTGAGGCCATAAGGGTGGGGCCCCATCCAACAGGACCAATGTTATTGGAAGAGGAAGAGGAAGATGAGGGTTGCACAGAAGAAAGGCCAAGTGCAGACACAGCTGGAAAGCTGCCATCTGCATGCCAAGGAGAGAGGCTACAGAAAGAACAACACTGTCGGCACCTTAATTGTGGACTTCCAGCTTCCGGAACAGTGAGAAAATACATGGCTGCATTTAAGCTACTCAGTCTGTGGAGTTATGTTATGACTGCCCCAGGTGACTAAAATAGTTCCCATCATTCTTTGAAAAGGTTCTTTACTTTCTGGCTCAAGATGCTCTGGGCTTATTTTATACCTTCCTTGCCCTACCCTCCAAACTAGCCATTTCACCAAGGAGTTGCCTTTTAATGGAAAATGAGGCTTAGAAGCCAAGATGTGGGTATTTGGTGCTCACTGCTATTGGAATGTCATGGATCCTAAGCAATCTCAATGGGCAAAGCCAGGGGATACACACACCTGCACATATCCACACATACATCTCTCTATTTATCTGTATTTATAGAGAACTATGAATTCACACAGATTCCTCAATTCTGATTCAACACCATAGGTTCATTCTGGTTTTCTCCTTTTTCCTACTTTGAACTTCCTTCTCCAACTGTGAGAAACCTGGCTTCCATTACCCTTAATAGACTTGCTTATTTGATCAACTCCCTGTTTGTAACCAGTCTCTGTGTCCACTGCCACCCTTTTCCCTTGTGGATGTCCTCATTACTTTTCTAGGTCTCTGACAACCCGTACCTGGCCACTCCTACACATAAAACCCTTCCTAATCCCTTTTTGGGCTCCAACATCCCATGCCAGGCCATCCCCATGGAGGGGTGCCCTCCTCCACTAGGGTCTGGATAAACCACCTGGGACCATTGCAATGCCTGCACACCCTCACCCAGGAAGGCTGATCAACCTATTCCCACTGCCCTGCCCCCGGTGTGGGTGCCCTCCTGTCCTGCTCTGGACACTGCAGTTCCCACCACCATGACCGTGGGTGCCCACCTAATGACTTTAGGGCTGAATCACTAGGAAAGGGCAGAAAGGAAAGGAAAGTAAAGGAAGAGAAGGGAAAAAAGAGGTATTTAATAAATCAAATTACTGTAGTGCATGCCTCAATGAATTTTCAAAGTGAATGCACCCCTATGTCCACGAACCAGGTGACATAGAACCTTACTGTCACCTTAGACATGTCCCTCACCTGCCTCCAATTACTGCCCTCCTCAAGATAACCAGCTTCCATCACTACAAAGTGATTTGGCTCACTTTAAGCTTCATGTAAATGGAACATAACATTCTTTTGTTTCATTTACTCAATATTAGATCTTTGAGATTTGTGCATGTTGTTGCATGCAGAAGTGGACTTCAGTATTGTTGTATCATATTTCATTGAGTAATATATTGACCCATTCTATTGCCAATAGCCCATTTGGATTCTTTCATTTTTTACCATTAGGAGTAACATGACTACAAACAAGTTTGCTCTTGCTCCTGTGGTGCATACATATGTGTACCTCTGTTGGATATATACTCAAAAGCAGAACATCTAGGATATAGTGAATGCAGATGTTCATTTTTGTAGTTATTGTTAGAGTGTTTTCTAAAGTGGTTGAACAAATTTACACTCCTTCCAACAGTAGAAGAGTTCCAGACATCTTCATCCTTGCCAACACTTGATACTGTCAGCCTTTCGAATTTTAGCCACTCTAGCAAATGTGCAGTGATTTCCCATTTTTGCAATAATTTGAATTTCTTTGATAACTGTATCGAATAGCTTTTCAAACAATCATTAACCACTTGAATATCTCCTTTTATGAAAAACATTAAATTCCATGACTTTTTTTTTTTTAATTGAATTATCTGTCTTTTTGTCTTATTTTGTAGAGTTTATTTTTGTGTGTACGTGGTGCTGGGGATGGAGCCCAGAGCTTTGTGCATGCTAAGCAAGCACTGTACCACTGAGCTACACCCTCATCCCCTTGAATGGTATTTTAATATGTTCTGGATACAAGTCCCTTGTCAGATGCATATATGAAAATATCTCCTGTGGCTTATCTTTTTGCTCAGTGATGTCTTTTGATGAATAGAAGTCCTCATTTTTACTGAAATCTAATTTATTTACCTGTCTTGTTTAATAATTCTTTGAATAATTTCAAACTGTGAATATGTTCTCCTTTGCTATTGTCCATTATTCATTTAAAGAAATCTTTTTTTCTTTTGTTCTTTACATATACTTTTTGTTTGTTTTAATTTTTTTTTAGTTGTAGTTGGACACAATACCTTTATTTTATTTATTTATTTTTATGTGATGCTGAGTTTTGAACCCAGTGCCTCACACATGCTAGGTAAGAGTTCTACCACTGAACCACAACCCCAGCCCTACATATACTTTTTAAAATGTAGTTTTAAGGTGGGCACAGTGGCATGCACCTGTAGTCCCAGCAACTTGGGAAGCTCAGGAGTGCAAGGTCAGTCTGGGCAACATAGTGAGACCTGATCTCACAACACACAAAAAAAGTGTGTTTAATTTTTATTAAAATTAAATTTTATATTTTTATTAAAACTAAGGTGTATATGTACATGGTTTAAGAAGTCAAGAATCTACAAGGCATGTAAAGAAAAGCTTCAGTTCCACATTTCGTATTTATTTCCTGTTCCCCAGCACCAGTGACTTTCAACTCAATTAGCTGATTTTTTTTTTTTTTAATTGGCCATGCTTCTAAATGACATGTTTTGTTGCAATTTTTCTTTTTCTTTTTCTTTTTCTTTTTTTTTTTTTTTTGGTAGTTTTGGGCAATAGCCCTTAACTTCCCAGTATGGAAGATGAGGATTTAATTCTTTTCGACTCCTCACCTCTATACTCAGTCACTGCGGGTCCCACCAGACTCTCAGGTGCTTACGTAACAATTTTGGTTCGTTTACTCTGACTGCGTAGTTGTTGTTCTTGTCGGAGTGGTGCGAGTGTGATGATCACTTTTGTTTTGGTTATCCTGGAGTGAATAGTTACCTGGTTTTGTTGTTGCTGATGCTCATTTCGTTTCCCACGTGATCACCCCTGTTAAAGCCCACTTGCTCAAACAGCCCCTCCGAAGGTTCAGAGGCATCAGGTGCGCGGCTGGTTTCCTCTTCTTGGAGCGATCTCTTGGGCAGGCTTTTGGCCCACCCTTGTTCTCACAGGTGGCCGTTCCAGGTGGACAGCTCTCATATTGGTATTTCCAGCACCATTTTCCTGCGAGTGCCTTTGCTTCCTCTTTCCCACAGGTGATTCCTGAATTTCCTAAAGCCTACGTCTTCCTCTGTCTCGTTTTACTCTCCTAAAATGGACTCTCGCAGAGGTATGCAGAGGTGGGATATGAGGGCGATCTGGCTGCCACATCTGTCACCCCATTGATCGCCAGGGTTGACGCTGCTGGTCTGGCTGACCAAGCGGGTATCCCCGTCCTTCCTCACCGCTCCAGGTGCGTTCTTCCCAAAGCTGCGCGCTCCGTCCAAGAGTCCAAGAGATCCAAGGTCCAAGAGGATGACCTTCCTGGAGAGAGCAGGACCGTCTTCTGTCAAGGGTAGGGGCTCCCCCGGGAACCTCCAAACAATCTCTCAGGGTGTGCAAAGGCAGAGTAAATTCTGAAACTTTAAACATTCAATAAGGTCTTTGACTTATCCTCACACCATTGATGATTTTACTGAGAAAAGAAACCTAGGTGACAAATACATTTCCTTCAGGACTTTAAAGGCATATTTCCTTTTAGCCCTTACATTTGCATTTATGATCCATCTAGGAGTAATTATTTTTCTATATATTATGAGGTGATAGTCAGAAATCATTTCACCCATATGCATATTAAATTTGTCCAGTATCAGCTCAGTGCTGTAACAACTTGCCTAGCATGCTGGAGGCCCTGGATTTGAACTCTAGCACTGTCAAAAAATAAAATAAAATAATCCAGTATCATTTATTGAAAAGCTCCTTCGCAACATCTTTGCACTGGACTGTATGGACACAGTTCTGTCTCTAGATTCCAGGTCCCATCAGTTTATTTGTCTAAAAGTTTGTCAATATCAACTTTAAAAAATTTTTTATTTGTTATAATTTGTACACAACAGTAGAATGTATTTATACATTTTGATAGATCATACATAATTGGAGTATAGTCTCTCATTTGTCTGATTATACAGATTTTAGGATCACATGGGTCATGCAGTCATATATGTACATGAGGTAATAATGTCTGTTTCACTCTACTATTGTTCCCTCCCCCATACCCCTTTCCCTCCCTTCACTCCCCTCTACCTATTATAAAGTAACTCTATTATCCCCATCTCCCCACCAGCATTGTGCATTAGTATCCACATATCAGAGAAAACATTCAGCCTTTGTTTTTGGGGGATTGACTTGTTTTGCTTAGCATGATATTCTCTAACTCCATCCATTTACCAACAAAAGTCATAATTTCATTCTTCTTTAAAGCGGACTTATATTCCAGAGTTTATATATGCTACATTTTCTTTATCCATTTATCTGTTGAAGGGCATCTAGGTTGGTTCCAGATTTTCGCTTTGGTGAATTGAGCCACTATAAACATTGATGTGGCTGCATCACTGTAATGTGTTGATTTTAAGTCCTTTGGGTACAAAGCAAGGAGTGGGATAGCTGGGTCAAATGTTGGGTCCATTCTGAGCTTTCTGAGGAATCTCCATACTGTTTTCCAGAGTGGCTACACCAACTTGCAACTCCACCAGCAATGTATGAGTGTGCCTTTTCCCCCACATCCATGCCAACACTTACTATTGCTTGTGTTCTTGATAATTGCCATTCTGATTAGAGTGAGATGAAATCTTAGACTAGTTTTGATTTGCATTTCTCTAATGTTGAACATTTTTTCCTATGTTTGTTGATCAATTGTATTTCTTCTTCTGTGAAGTGTCTGTTCAGTTCCTTAGCCCATTTATTGATTGGGTTTTTTTTTTTTTTTTTTTTTTTTTTCCCTTTGGTGTTAAGTTTTTTGAGTTCTTTATATAACCTGGAGATTAATGCTTTCTCTGAGGTGCAGGTGGCAAAGATTTTCTCCCAATCTGTAGGCTCTCTTTTCACATTATTGATTGTTTCTTTTGTTGAGGAGAAGTTTTTCGGTTGAGTCCATCCCATTTATTGATTCTTGATTTAACTTCTTGCCCTTTAGGGGTAACACTAAATTTAATTGCTACAGTTTTGTGATAAGTCTTCCTTGACAGGTAGTTTAAGTCTTATAGTTATTCTTGGTCTTTTGCATTTCTCTGTAAACTTTAGAGCCAGCTCATGGAGTTCCACAAAAAGAAAACTTTCAGGAATTTTTAATCTTTTAAAATGATTTGAGATATAATTGCCCCACTTAAATATGTATGCAATGCAGTGGATGTTAATACACTCAGAGTTGCACCACCTACATTGGAATCAATGCTAGAACATTTTCAACACCCTCCAAGAAAAACCCCATGCCCATTAGCAGTTCACTCTCTTTTCTTCCCCACCCTACCTCCAACCCTAGACAATCACTAATTCTATTTCATCTGTATAGATAAGCCTATTGGGGCATCTCATATAAACTGGATCATATTATGTGGTCTTACGTGACTGGTTTCTTTCATGTAGCATGTTGTTTGCAAGATTCACCCATCTCGTAGCATGTACTAGTACTTCATTCATTTTTAGGGCCGAATAGTATTTTGTTGTTTGGATATGCCACCTTTATCTATTCATGGGTTGTTTCTACATTTTAGCTGTTGTGAATAATGCCACTATGAACATTCATGTACAAGTTTTTGTACAGACATATTTTCATTTCTACGAGACGGGCTATATGGCCAGCACTCAGACATATTTTCATTCCTTTTGCATGTTCATATTTAAGGCTGGAATTGCTGGTCACACAGAAACATTGTTTATTCTGTAGAGGAAATTTAAATTTGTTTTCCAAAGAGGTCGCACTTTTTATATTCCCACCAGCTGAGGATGAGATTACTGGATTTGTACTGAATCTGTAGATCATTTTGGGAAAAAAATTGACCACCTCATAATACTATTATCAATCTATGAACACAGCATCTCTTTTTTAAAGATTTTTCATTTTTCATACATGTATATAGGGTAATAATATCTGTCTCAATCTACTGTCCTTCCCATCCTCACCTGCCCCACCCCTCTCCTCACTTCCCTCTGTACAATCTAAAGGTCCTTCATTTCTTCTCTACCCACCCCCAACTATGGATCAGTATCCACTTATCAGAGAAAACATTCGACCTTTTTTTAAAAAAAAATTTGGCTTATTTCACTTAGCATGATATTCTCTAGTTCCATCCATTTATCTCACAGCATATATCTTATTTTTTTTGGAAAGGGTCTTCTTTTCCTCTAAGTGATATTCTATAGTTTTATGTGTAGAATCCTGAGTATATTTTGTCAGATTCATTCCAAGGTATTTGTAGGTCTTTATTTTCAACACGCTATCATTGATGAAAAATATTTTCTTTTCCTAGTTCCTAAGAGAAATATAATTGATTTTTGAATATTGACCTTTTTTCTAGCAACCTTCCCAAATTTATTAGCCTAATGCATATTTGTCGTTTTAAAAAGTTTTCTACATACATAATCATGTAATCAATGAATGGCCACCGTTGTTTTTTTCTTTTCAATTCTCCCACCTTTTGCTTTTTTTCTTTTTCTTGCCTTATTGCAGTGACTAGAACTTCCCACAAAATATTGGACATGGATATTCTCAATTTGTTCCCATCCAAGTTGAATAGCTTTCAATACTTCATTACCCCTAGTGTGAATTTTGCTGTAGAATATATATTCATGCTGACCAGATTCAGACAGGAAATTCTCTTCTATTCCTAGCTTGCTAATGACTTCTATCATACATAAGTTTTAAATCTTTATAAAGTGCTTTTTAAACGTCTATGGAAATATGATTTTACTCATTTATACATTTAATGTGGTGAGTTACATAACTGACTCATAAATGTGAAGCCAACCTCACAATCCTGGAATGAACTCAACTTTGTCATGATGCATTATCATTTTGTATAGCAAATAGGATTTTGTTTGGTATTATTTTGTTTAGGGGTTTGTGTCTGTTTTGATTATCCTACTCCAGTTTTAATATCAAGGTTATGCTGCCCTCATCCAAAAAGTCAGGAAGTGTTATATTCTTTTTCCTTCTAATCTCTGTAAGAGTTTGTGTAAAACTTGTGTTATTTCTTTCTTTAGTGTTTGGAAGAATTCAGCAGTCAAGACATCTCGACTTGAAGTTTGCTTTGTAGGAAGATATTTAATTACTGATACAATTTTTCTAATAGGTAACTATATATTGTCTTTGCAAGGTATGGTAAGTTGTGTTTTTCAAAAATGTGAGCCATTTCGCTATGATCAAGGACACAGGCAATAATAAGCATTGGTGTGGATGTGGGGGAAAAGGCACACTCATACATTGCTGGTGGAGTTGCAAATTGGTGCAGCCACTCTGGAAAGCAGTATGGAGATTCCTCAGAAAACTCAGAATGGACCCACCATTTGACCCAGCTATCCCACTCCTCGGTTTATACCCAAAGGACTTAAAATCAGCACACTACGTAGTGACACAGCCACATGAATGTTTATAGCAGCTCAATTCACAAGAGCTAGATCGTGGAACCAACCAAGATGCCCTTCAATTGATGAATGGATCAACAAACTGTGGTATATATACACAATGGAATATTACTCAGTCATAAAGAAGAATAAAATTATGGCATTTGCTGGTAAATGAATTTAGTTGGAAAATGTCATGCTAAGTGAAACAGGCCAAGCCCCAAAAACCAAAAGATGTATATTTTTTGATAAGTGGATGACAATATATTATGGGCGGGGGGAGAATGAAGGAACTTCAGATGGTGTAGAGGAAAATGGGGTGAGAGGGGATGGGGGATGGAAAGCTAGTAGAATGAAACAGTATTACCCTATGTATATGTATGATTACATGAATGGTGTGAATCTACATTGTGTTCCACCCTAGAAATGAAAAGTTGTACCCCATTTGTGTACAATGAATCAAAATGCAGTCTATAAAAATTTTAAAAATCAATAAAAAAAATTTGAGCCATTTCATTAAAAATTTCAAATTTGTTGGTATAGAGTCATGAAATAAGATTTTGTATGTAGGATGTATAGTCATGATCTCTTTTTCATTTCTAATGTTTGTAATTAGTGCCTTTTTTGTTCAGTATGGGGGATTGAACCCAGGGTAGCTCTGACACTGAGCTCCATCCCTAGCCATTTTCATGTTTTTATTTTGAGACAAGGTCTTGCAATGTTGCCCAGGCTGGCCTTGAACCTACAATACCCTTGCCTTGGTCTCCTGAGCTGCTGGGACTACAGACACCAGCACACCTTACTTAGTGTGTTCTTTGATTATTGATCATTATCATTATCTATTTTTGTTATTTCTTTCTTCTAATTTATCTGATTTAGTTTTGCCACTTTATTGATGTTCAACCTCTCTTCTAATACATGCATATATGTCCACAGATTTCTTCTTAGGTTCTGTGTTAGCTATATCTCACAAGTTCCAATATATTTAATGATTATTTATTTAAAATATTTTTGATTTCTAGCATGATTTACTTTTTAAACTGTGGATTTTTTAGAAACATATTATTTACTGTTAAATCTTTTGGAGATTTTCAAGTTATTCTCTTATTCCTGATTTTAACCTAATTCCATGCTTGTCAGAGTCCATACTCTGATTTTCATTCTTTGACATTTCTTTTTTTTTTTTTTCTTTGTGTTGCTGGGGATTGAACCCAGGGCCTTGTGCATGTGAGGTAAGTACTCTACCAACTGAGCTATGTCCCCAGCCCCTTTGACATTTTTTGAGACCTGCTTTCTGATCCAGCATAAGGCTAATTTTGATCATTGTTCTATGTACAAGAAAAAATGTATGTTATGAAGTTGCTGAGTACATCAGGATGGAGATATATGCAAATATATCAGATTGGCTTAAATTCTCCATATGTTTTATTTATTTATTTGTCTGCTTGTTCAACCAGAGACTGAGGGAGGTATATTAAAATTTTTAATCCATAATGGGAATTTTGAGGTTTTCCCTTTAATTACTTTGTGTTTTGTGGATTTTAAGACATTATTATATTATTATAGACATATAAATTAAGGATGCTTAAAGATCACTTTTATTGCTAGTATTGCTTCCCAACTTAAACCTCTGTTTATATGAGCAAAGCACTTAATATTTATAATTATATCTTTTGGTTAACATTTACATTGTGAAACTTTTCCCATCCTTTACTTTCAATATTTCCATTTCCTTATATTTAAAGTGTCTCATAGGAGTTAATAAATGATATATTCTCTAAATTTGTTCTGTCAATCCTTACTTTTTAGCCCATTTATATTTAATATAATCACAGATATATTTATCAACATATTTGTTTTTTGTTGTCTCATCTGTTTAAAAATATTTTCCATTCTTTTCATCTTTTTGATCAACCAAACACTTTCTTGGATCAATCTAACTAAAAGTTTATCCATTTTATTTGTTTTTCTGAAGATCCGCTTTTTGGTTTCATTGTTCTCTTATCTTTTATTTTAAGACTTTCTGTTTCATTCATTTTCACTCTTATCTATATTATTACCTTTTCCTACAAATTTGGGGTTCAATTCACTCTTCTTTTTATACTTTGTTAAGGCAGAGGCTTAAATAATTTATTTTAAGCCTTTCTTCTTTTATAATATAATTGCTGTAAATGTTGCTGGAGGACCAACTCTAAGTTCACTCAAGTGAATATTAGCAAGAGGCTTCAGTCCTCCTGGTTCCTTGCTAAAGGCTTCAGTTTCTCACATGGTGAGCCCCTCATCATGACATCATTCTTATTCTGGCTGGTTTTCTCAAGAGAGAATGTAGAAAGAAAGTGAGCAAGAATGAGAGAGAAAGAGAGAGAGAGAGAGAGAGAGAGAGAGAGAGAGAGAGAGAATGCAAGCAAGCAGGAAATCACAGTATCTTTTATGGACTAGGCTTAGAAATGATCACATCTACCCTATTTTATTAGTTAAACAGACTAAATAGGACACATTGTGGAAGAAGAGTGCATGAGAACAGGGCTATCAGAAGGCAGAATAAATGAGAAGAAAAGTGGCAGATAAATTTTGGAGGCTAGATACCACTCCATTATTATTTTTAAAGATTTAACCACACTGTTGTGAAGTATATATTAGTCATTCATTTATATATATGTAGTTGTGGACAGATGCAATACCTTTATTTTATTTATTTTAATGTGGTGCTGAGGATTGAACCCAGTGCCTCACACGTGCGAGGCAAGCGCTCTACCACTGAGCCACAACCCCAGCCCACCACTCCACATTTTGATGTTTTTTTTATTTCTTTGCACCATCCTGCTTCCATCGGAGATCATTTTGCTTCTACACGAAGTTTCCTTTAGGATTTTTTTGAGTGCAGGTCTGCTGATGATGAGTCTCTATTGTTTTAAAAATATCTCTGTTGTCTTCTTTTTTAAAAATAGATTTACCTTAGCCAGGTATGGTAGTGCGATACCTGTAATCCTAGCTACCTGGGAGGCTGTGACAGGAGGATTGCCAAGTTCAAGGCCAGCCCCGGCAACTTAGTGAGACTCTGTCTCTAAATAAAAATGAAAAGGGCTGGAGATGAAGCTTAGTGGTAGAGCACCTGGGATTCAATTTCCAGTATCATACACAAAAAAGAAAAATTAAACTCATCTACATTTAAATTATAAAATATCTACTACAGAGCAGTAATTATAATTGTCGATGTAAATCAACTCATGAATGCAGGAATTCAGTGACTGCTCATTTGATTTCCTATTTTCAAGCATGGCATAGCATTATGAAGTCACACCTTTATGGCAAAAATTCCCAAATGTGAAATTGGGAAGAGCTCAAAGAATACTTGAATACCCATCACCTAGATTCAACAACTGTCAAGATTTTTGCCATGTTTAATGTAACACTGTTTGTGTGTAGTCTGAAACCATTTCAAAGTAAATTAGGGATATCATAGTATTTCATCACTAAGTACTTTAGCATAGATATGTCTTTCTATATAACCACATACTATAATCATACTGAACAAAAGTGAGAATAATTCCATATTCTCACCAATTACCAAATCTACACTTAAATTTCCTTATTAGTCTCAAAAGTGGTTTTTACATGTTTTCCCCTGAAGATATTGCCAAGACTCACCAACTAAATTTAATTGTAATGTCAAAGTCTCTTTTACTTTGATATTTCAAAATATTTATTCATTTATTTTTGCAATACTAGAGATTGAACCCTGGGGAGCTCTATCACTGAACTACATAACAACATCCCCAGCACTTTTTTTTCTTTTTCTTTTATATTTATTTATTTATTTATTTATTTAGTTAGTTAGTTAGTTAGTTAGTTAGTTAGTTAGTTAGTTAGTTTTTGGGAGACAAGTTCTCACTAAGTCTCAGAAGCTGGACTTGAACTTGCAATCCTCCTGCCTCAGCTTCCAGAGTGGCTGGGATTCCAGGCAAGTACTGCCTTGCCTGGATCTCTAACCTTTTTTAAAGAATAACTTTATATTTTAGAGTAGTTTTAGGTTGGAGGCAAAACTGATCAGAAGGCAGAGAGATTCTCCATATGCCTCCTGCCCCCACATATATGCTGTCTCTTCAATCGAAATCCCATGCCAAGTGGTACATTTGCTGCAATTGATGAACCTACATTGACACACCATTATCACCTGTAGTCCATAGTTTATAACCACTTTGGTCTTGTATATTCTATGGGTTTTGACAAATGTGCATGATATCTATTAATCATTGCATTTTTACACAGAATAGTTTCACTGCCCTTAAAAAAATCTCTTTGCTCTGCTAATTATTCTTTCATTTGATGATATGCATTTAAGTTTCCTTCATATCTTTTCATTTCTCTATAGCTCACTTCTTTTTAGCATTGAATGATACTTCTATTGCCTGGGTGTACAACTTGATTTACCCAGTCACCTATAGAAGGACATCTATAAGTTGAAACAAGATGTTTCAACTTTTGGCAAGCCTGAATAAAACTGCTCTAAATATCATGTGCATATTTTTGCGTCGAAGTAACTTTTCAACTCTTTTGAGTAAATCAGGAGCACAATTATAGGATCCTATGGTAAGAGTATGTTTAGTTTCAGAAGAAATCACAAACTGTCTTCTGAAGTGATTATGTTATTTTACATTCCTACCAGCATTGAATGAGAGTCCCTGCTCCATTTTCTTGTCAACATTTGGTGTTGTGTTTTGGAGTTTAGCCATTCTAGTAACTGTGTAGTGGTGTCTCATTGTTATTTTAATTTGCAATTTTCTACTGACATATGATGTTGAGTATCTTTTCATATGCTTATTTGATATCTGTATAACTTCCATGGTGAGGTGTCTGTTCACATCTTTTGCTCATTTTTAAATTGGATTGTTTGTTTTCTTATTGTTGAGTTTTGAGAGTTCTTTGTATATTTTGGATAAGAGCCGTTTATCAGATATATCTTTTGTAAATATTTTCTCCAGTCTGTGGTTTGTCTTTTCATTCTTTTGACAGTGAATTTTGAAGAGCAGAAGTTTTTAAATTTAATTAAATCCAGATTAGAGAGTCTTTCTTTCATGGATCATGGCTCTGGGGTTGGATTTTAAAAAAGTAATTACCATATCGAAGGTCATTCATGTTTTTGCCTATGTAATCCTTTGTGAGTCGAAAATACATAGTTTTACACTTTAAATTTGTGTTTGTGGTCTACTTTGAGTTAATTTTTGTGAAACATGTAAGGTCTATGTCTAGATTCTTGGTTTTTTTTTTTTTTTTTGCATGCGGATGTACAGTTTTTCCAGCACTATTCATTGAAAAGACTATTTTTTATCCATTTCATTGCCTTTATTCCTTCTAGACTCTGAATTCTCTTCAATTGATCTATTCACCTATTCTTTTGTCAATACCACGTTGTCTTGATTACTATAGCTTGGTAGTAAGTCTTGAAGTTGCATAGTGCCTGTATTCCAATTTTGTTTTTCTCCTGTAAGATGTGGGTTTTTCTGGGTCTTTTGTCCTTCTCATAACCATTTGAACAATGTCCATATCTGCAAAATAACTTGCTGGGAATTTCACTGGAATTTCATTAACTATCTATAAAGCAACTTGGGAAGAACTGACATCTTGACAATGTGGTTGAGTCTTCCCATCCATGAACATGGAATACCTCTTCAGTTATTTAGTTCTTCTTTAATTTCTTTTATCTGAGTTTTATGATATTCTTTATGAGACACTGTACACATTTTATACTTACACCTAAGTATTTCATTTTTGAGGGGTTCTAATATAAATACTGTTGTTTTTTACTTCAAGTTCCACTTGTTCAATTGTCTTCTGTAAATTAGACTTGTATCCCATAACTCCTCTGTAATTGCCTATTAGTTTCATGAGTTTGTTTTATCAAAAAAATTTTTTTTGCAGGACTGGGGATTGAACCCAGGAATTTGTGCATGCTAGGCAAGTGCTCGACCATTGAGCCACATCCCCAACCCTTGTCAAATCTTTTTTTATATTCTACATAGGCAATCATATCATTTATAAACACAGTTTTATTTTTCCTTCCCAATCAGTAGACTTTTTTTCCTTTTGTTTTATTATGTTAGCCAGGAATTCCAGTATGAAGTTGGAAATGAATGATAAGAGATGACATCATTGCTTTTTTTTTTTTCTTGATCTTAGTGGGAAAGTTTCTAATTTCTCACTATCAACAATGATGTTAGCTGTGGGTTTTTTTTTACAATAAGTTGAGGGAGGTCCCCCCTGATCCCTAGTTTGCTGAGAGGTTTTTTTGGTTATTGTTGTTGTTGTTTTTGTGTGTTTGTGTGTGTGTGTGTGTGTGTGTGTGTGTGTGTGTTGAGTTTTGTTTTGTTTTGCTTTGATTATTGTTTGTTTTTATCATGAATGGGCACTGGATTTTCTCAAATGCTTTTTCTACATCTATTGACATGATCATGTGATTTTTCTTCTTTAGCTATGGATGTGATGAATTAATTACATTAATTGATCTTCAAATGATGAACCAGATCTGTGCATTTGGGATAAATCCTATCTACTAGTGGTGTAGAATTCTTTTATATGTTCCTGAATTTGATTTGCTAATATTTTGCTGAGGATTTTAAAAATCTGTGAGAAATATTTATCTGTAGTTTTCTCCTATTATAATGTCCTAGTCTATTTTTAGTATTAGGGAAATCATGAACTCAGAATTACTTAGGAAGTATTCCCTCTGCTTCTATCTTCTGGAAGAATATTGGAGAGAATGGATATAATTTTTCCCTTAAATATTTGGTAGATTTTGCTTGTGAACATTTCTGATCTTGATGATTTCTGTTTTGGAAGTTTTTAAAATATTGATTCAATTTCATTAGTAGATATAATTCTATTCAAATGTTCTATTTCTAGTGATGGATAAAACAACATGATTATGGTAGGAACATAATAAAAAATTGTAAGTTTTACAATACTATATGATACTTAAGTCAAATAAATCAATAAATCAAATGACTTTTACTGCTTAATAAATATTAGCAAATTTAAAAAGTTCTATTTCTTCTTGTGTGAGTTTTGGCAGATTATATCTTTAAAGGAATCCATCTAAAATATGGGAGAATTTGTATGGGAAAATATGTATCCCTATGTTTAAAGTGTGTTTCTTGTAGACAATGTAGAGTTGGGTCATGCTTTTTGATCCATACTGACAACCTCTGTCTCTTATTTGGTGCATTTAGGTCACTCCATCTAGCTTATCAAATTTGTGGACATAAAAGTTGTTCATAATATTTCTTTATTATATTTTTGATGCCCATGGGATTTCTAGCAGTGTCCCCTGTTTCATTTCTGAGATTAGTAATTTGTGTCTGCCTTTTTTTCTTGGTTAGCCTGACTAGATGCTTATTGATTATATTAGTGTTTTAAAAACACCAGCTTTTGATATTTATTTTTTTCTTTTCAACTCCATTGATTTCTGTTCTAATTTTTATTTTTTCTTTTCATCTGCTTACTTTGGAATTAGTTTACTTCTTTTTCTAGTTTACTAAAATAAAAGTTTAAATTTCTAATTTTAGATTTTTCTTTTCTAATATATGCAGTCAACATTTTACATTCTCCCCAAGCATTGTTTTTGCAGCTTTCCACAAATTTAATAAGTTGTATTTCTATATTTATTAAATTAAAAATATTTAAAGTATTTTCTTGAGATTTATTCTTTGACCTTTGTGTTACTTGGAAAGATATCATTTAATCTCCAAGCATTTTGGGATTTTCTATCTTTCTTTTGTTGATTTCTAGCTAAATTCCTTTGTGGTTAGATATTAATTGCATGATTTATTCTTTGAAATTCATTGAGGTGTATTTCATGTCTCAGAATGTGGTATATTTGGGTGAATGACCCAGGTGAGCTTGAAAAGAATGTGTGTTCTGCTGTTGTTGAATGACATTCTTTATAAACATCAATTCTATCCAATAGAGTGGTAATGCTGCTGAGTGTGACTATGTCCTTACTGATTTTCTGGCTGCAGGATCTATCCATTGCTGTTAGAGGGGTACTGAAATCTCTAGCTACAATTGTGGATTCATCTATTTCTCCTGTACTTCTGTCAGTTTTTTTGCCTCATGTATTTTTATGCTCTTGTTAGATTCATACACGCTAAGGAATTTGATATCTTCTTGGAGAATTGAGCCTTTCATTATTATGTAATGTTCCTCTATCTCTGATAACTTTTCTTACTCTGAACTCTTCTCTCTCTGAAATTAACATAGCGACATCCACTTTTTGGTTAGTATTAGCATGGTATATCTTTCTCTATCCATTTACTTTTAATCTGAAAAAATGGAAGAATTTGTATGGGAGAATATGTATCCCTATGTTTAAAGTGGGCTTCTTGTAGACAGCATACAGTTGGGTCAAACTTTTTTTTTTTTTTTTTTTTTTTTTTTTTCAAACTTTTTGATCTATCCTGACAACCTCTGTCTTTATTTGGTGCATTTAGGTCACTGATATTTTAAGTGATTACTGGTCTACTTGAATTAACATTTACCATAATTGTTGCTTTCAATTCATTGCCCTATTTTTGTCTTTTGCTCTTTTTATGCTTTTTATGGTTTTAATTGAGCATAGTATGTGGTTTCATTTTATGTTCCTTCTTAGTTCCTTATTTATACTTCCTCTTTTAGTGGTTGTCCTAGAGTTTGCTATATATATGATAAATTTATTTTAAATAATACTGTACCACTTCATGAGTAATGTAAATGTCTTATAATGACAAAATAATCCTAATCCACCCCTCTGTCTCCTTGTCATTGCTGACATTTATCTCACACATAAGTGTGTATGGTCACACATGTCCATAAATGATTGACTATATCATGGCTATTTTTTTTTATTCTTAGTAAGTACACTATACGTCAATTTCATTTGGGAAAAGGAAAATGTGAATGTTTCAGAGTAATCTTAGTAAAGTAATATGTGGTATTAAAATTTTTTTCATTATCTTTTTTTGGACAGTGACAAATATTCTTTAAAATTTTTTTCATGCATGTATATGGGGTAATAATGTCTGTCTCATTCTATCGTTCTTCCCATCCCCACTGTCGCACCCTTCCCCTCTTTCTCCTTTGCACAATCCAAAGTTTCTTCATTCTTCCCTCCCTTCCCCACACTATGGATCAGCATCTGCTTATCAGAGAAAACATTTAGTTTTTTGGGATTGGCTTAGTTCACTTAGTATGATATTCTCTAGTTCCATCCATTTACCTGCAAATGCCATAATTTCATTCTTCTTTAAGGTTGAGTAATATTCCACATTTTAGCCATTCATCTGTTGAAAGGCATCTTGGTTGATTCCACAGTTTTGCTATCATGAATTGAGCTTCTATACATTGATGTGACTATGTCACTGTAGTATGCTGATTTTAAGTCCTTTGGGTATAAACCGAGGAGTGGGATAACTGGGTCAAATGGTGGTTCTATTCCAAATTTTCTTAGGAATCTCCATGCTGCTTTCCAAAGTGGTCGCACCAATCTGTAGTCCCACCAGCAATGCATGAGTGTACCCTTTCCCCCACATCCTCGCCAACACTTATTGTTGCTTGTGTTCTTGATAATTGCCATTCTGACTGGAGTGAGATGAAATCTTAGAGTAGTTTTGATTTGCATTTCTCTAAGTGCAAGAGATATTATGGTTATTTGAACAATTGGTTATCTATTAGATAATTAAGAATAAGAAAAACAAAACTTTCATTTTATCTTAATTTTTTTTCTGGTGTTCTTTATCTAAGTCTGAGTTTCTGACCTGTATAATTTCCCATCTCTCTGAAGAACTTCTTTTAATTTTTTTTTTTTTTTTTTTTTTTGCAAAGCAGGTGTTTATACTAGAAACAAATTCTTCCAATTTTTTTTTTTTGGTCTGAAATATCCTTCGTTTTTTTCTTTATCTTGGAAGAATAATTTTACAGAATACAAATAGGTGGATGTATCTTTGACCCTTTAAATTTTTCACTCCACTCTCTTTTGACTACGTTGTTTTTGTGAAGTCAGATTGTTATCTTTGTTCCTGTTTAGGTAGGATAGTTTTCCCCCCTCTGGTTTCTTTCAAGATTTCTATTTATCATTTATTTTCTGCAGTTTGAATATGATATGCCTTGGTGTAGTTTTTCTTGTTTTTATTTTTTGTTTTTGTTATCCTACCTGGTGTTCTCTGAGCTCCTTGGATCTGTACTCTGTATTTGGTGTTAATTTGGGGAAATTCTCACCCTTAATTGCTTCAAGTCCTTCCATCCATTCATTCATTCATTCATTCATTTATTCATTCATTTCTTTCTTCCTGGTACTCTTTTTAAAAAAAATGTTTTTTAGATGTTGATAGACGATTATTCATTTATTTATGTGTGATGCCAACAATAAAAACCCAGTGCCTCACACATGCTAGGCAAGCACTCACCACGGAGTCACAACCCCAGCCCATCTGGTATTCTTATTATGTGTAAGACGTGTCCCTTGGAGTTATCCCAAGTTCTTGGATATCTGGTTCTGGTGGGATTTTTTTCCAGTTTTTTTTTTTTAAATATACTTTTGTTTTGGAAGTTTCTATTGGATGTATCTCCTTAGCTGAGTCCAGCCTACTTATGAACCCATCAAAGGCATTCATCATTTCTTTTTTAGTGTTCTTTTTTATCTTTAGCATTTCTTTTTAATTTTTTCTTAGAAGTCCTTAGATGATTAACCACAATTGTTTAAAGTTTATGGTTTGATAACTCTAATATCCTTGCCACGTCTGAGCCTGGTTCTGGTGCTTGCTCTGTCTCTTCCAACTGTTTTTCTTGCCTTTTAGTGTGCCTTGTAATTTTTCACAGATAGTCGAATATCTGGGTAAAAGAAACTTCAATAAATAGGTATTTAGGAGTACAGTGATATTGTGTGTGGGATGTGCAGCTCTCTGTAGTCCTTTGATTAGGTCTGAATCTTCTGATGAACTTGAGCCTCTGAATTATCTAGATGTAGCCAATGGAAGCCCCTACTAGCTCGTTTCTGTATTCTTTTGACAGATCTCCTTCTTTGAACATTTCCTTGAAAAAACAACCTTATTAAGATATAATTTGTATACCACATAACACACCCATTTAAAATGTACAGTTCAATGGTTTTAAATATATTCACAGATATGGGCCATCATCCCAATTTTAGAATATTTTTATCACCTCAAAAATAAACCTCATAACCTTTAGCTGTTATCCTTCTATCCTCCATCCCTACTCTAGCCCCTGACAACTACTCTTCTGCTCTCTATTTTCCCTATTCACTCTTGTACTGTCTAAATTTCCCCATTCTGGATAGTTCATATAAGTGGAATCATACAATATGTGGGCTTTTGTGATTGGCTTCTTTCACTCAGATGATGTTTTTGAGATGTATTTAGATTGTATAATTATTTTGTTATTATTGTATATTCTTAATGCATAATTAACTTCATTCCTTTTTGTGGCTAAATAATATTCCATTGAATGGATAGACCCAATTTTGGTTATCCATTCACCAGTTGTTCATTATCTGAGTTGTTTGTACCATTTTCTATCTATCATAAGTTATGTTTTATACACATTAAGGTACAAGTTTTTTGTGGACATACATTTTCATTTCCTCTGGCCATACCTAGGGATGGGTTTCTGAGTCACATTGTAATTCTGTATAAGCACTTCTGAGCACTTTTTTTACTTTCTGGAACAAGATGATTTAGGTTTATCTTATACTTTTCCCTGTCCTAACCCTGTAATCACCCATTTCCCAAGGAGCCCTGATTACTTCAGTGGACAATGGCATTTAAAAATGAAGACCTGGATGGTAGCCACGGCTCATTATCATTAAGGCATCAATGCTCCCAAGGATTCTTGTGGATGAAATTAGGAAATATATGCACACATACACGTGCATGTACAGAAGCAAAAAATCACAAACACACATTTACATCCATCTTTATTTCTCTATCTAGCTATTTTGAAAATCACAAATTATCATCAATACCTCCAATTCCAGTTCAGGTGCATAGGATGGCAGATGGGAACACCACAAGTCACAATTTTCTCCTTTTCCTTATTGGGAGTGCTCATTACCAACAGTGAAAAATCTAGCTCATTTATACTTATTGGACCAGTCTCACTTAACCCGTGTCTCTTTCCCCATGTCCCCGCCCTGTGCGGACACCTCCTCAGCTCCTTTGGGCTTTGGCATCTCACTGGGCCAGTTTGCTTCTTGGATGCTGCCTCACCTGCTCAGGCTGTAGCATGCCACACATCAGTCCCCACACGGACGTAGCCTTCAGCCCCTGAGGTCTCCATGGCCCTGCCCAGGGCATCCCCACCACCCGCTCACCTCCCACACAAGCTCTGGGCAGCCCTGCCACACCACTGCAGGGCTGACCCCTGAATGCTGCTGGACTCCGCTTGTCGTCAGTGCCCTCTTCACCTCTCTCATGTCACCTTTGCTGAGCTGGGCCCCAAGTGGACATCTTCCTTACCTTGCTTGGGCTTTGATACCCATGCTGGGCTCCCACCTGCTTGAATGCCTTCCTTTGCCTCTCTCTCTGCTCTGGCCTTCCCCCATTGGAGACATCCCTCTTACCTCACGTGAGCTCCAAAACCGTGTGCTGGACCACCGCAGCTCTGCCCCTCCCACGCACACCCCAACCCCTGAGGACTTCTACCTCGCCTGGCTCCACCTAAAGCCTTCTGAACTGAATTGTTTTTGAAGGAAAGAGAAAAGGAAGGTAGGACAAGACAGAAAAGGAGAAGGAAATCAAAAAGGGAGGAGAAGAAAAGAGGGAGAAATTTGGGCGGGGTGGTGCACATCTGTAATCCCCGCAGCTCAGGCGGCTGAGACAGGAGGATCGCAGGTTCAAAGCCAGCCTCAGCAACTTAGTGAGGCCCTAAGCAACTCAGTAAGATCCTGTCTCTGAATAAAATACAAAAAAGAACTGGGGGTTCTTTACCCCCAGTTAAGTACCCCTGGGTTCAATCCCTGGTAGAAAGAAAAGAAAGAAAGAAAGAAAGAAAGAAAGAAAGAAAGAAAGAAAGAAAGAAAGAAAGAAAGAAAGAAAGAAAGAAGGAAGGAGAGGAGGGAGGAAGAAAGGAAGGAAGAAAGGAAGGAAGGAGGGAAGGAAGGAAAGAAGAAAAGTAGGGAGAGAGGGAGGGAGGAAAGGAAGGAAGGAAGGAAGGAAGGAGGGTAGGAGGGAGGGAGGGAGGGAGGAAAGTAAGAAAGGAGAGAGAAAGAAGGAAGAAAAGACAAAAGGAGAAGAAAGAAAAGGTGAGGGAAGAAAGAAAAGCGGCAGAACAAGAGAGAGCAAGCTGTCTGGCAGTTTTTATTCAGCGGTGGACACTGCATGGGTCAGGTTCCAGAGACTCTGGTAGAGGTCATCTTCTTCCAGAGAATTAATTTCCTTCCGGAGAGAGGGTGCAGGTAAATCACCGTGGTGGCGTGGAACTGGTCTAGTTGCGGTTTTCCCTTATTCTCAGATGTGGCTCTTTCTAGGCTTCCACGATGAGCCAGATTGAGCAAGGAACAGAAGTAGAGAGCACGCTGGTAAGAAGTGTGCGGGAAGGGAGAAGACAGCGGGAAGGCGACCTGGGGGTTCAGGAAGGTAGGGGGGTGAGAGACGCTTGTGCTAGTGCGTGTTTATGGGCAGGCGGGAAGGAAGCTCATCCAGGTGGAGGTGTGAGTCACACTGGAGGACAGGGGTAGTGGATGGCAGAGGAGGGTGGGCTTTGGGCAGGACGGGGACGTTAGTTACCACTACCACACAGGGTTAGCGGAAACTACCTGCCCCTGTGCCACTTCTATTTCCTGTGAGTGGCTGGACATGAGGTCACAGCATGGAGGGGCAGCCCAGGTAGGAGAGGAGTGAGAAAGGAATGGGGTACAATGGGACTCAGTCGGGGAGGGGCTTCCTAAGGAGGAGTCTGTGGCGAGGGCTTAGTAAGAGGGGAGGTGCTGGGTAGGGACAAGGCTTGTTCAGTTGAAAGGGTCAGAGGTCCCATCACTCTATCTAGCCAGGGACCCCCTGGGAGCAGTGACTTGGTCCGTCCTCATCCAACCCCATCCCTTCCCCAATGAGGCCCCGTTCCAGAGACTTGGAGTGGGCAGTGGGAGTCACCTCCCTTACTCATTCTTTTCCAGGGCTGGGGACGGGAATGATAAGCCCGTGGGTCCAGACTCTCCAGCTCCCGGTGTGGGCGGGGCAGGGAGGGGCCTCCCTCCTCCTCCCTGGCTGAGCCTTTGGCCCTGGGGTCCTGAGCCTAGGAATAGGGGTAGCAGAAGGTCTGGGGGCTTGCTCTCCTCCTGCTCCGTTACACGGGAGCAGCCAGGGGGACCTGCAGCTTCAGGCTGGGTTTGTTCTCGTTTTGCTCTTGGCATCTCTGCTGGAAAAATCGAAGCGCTCCCCTTGGTACAGCCGAGGTGGAGAGGGTGAGCGTGGCGGGGAGGCTGTCCTGGAAGGGAAGTCAAGGGGCAGGCGGGGCCTGGCCAGGGAGAGACTCCCCTGCTCAGCCCCCTGCCCAGCCCCCTCTGCTGCTTCCTACGTGGCTCTCCAGGCCTGTCTGAGGTGGGGAGCTGGACCAGGGCAGAGGGAGGCAGGCGCGGGTCCAGCCTCAGCCCACAGCACCCTCCCTCTCCAGGGCTTGTCCCCAGAACCGTCTCCAAAGGGTGACTTAACGTCCCCTGAGAGTCCTCAGAGGAACTCCTGGAAAGCTACTGTAAGAGGGAGTGAGCACCTAGGACTTTTCTTGCCATGCTGGGCTTCTGCCTAGGAGAGAGACAAGCCGTAGGCTAGGAGAGTGGGTCTGTCCTGGACACCCCAGGACGTGGGAACACTGCTCTCTACATTCTCCCATGTCATCTTCAGAACCACCCCAAGGTCAGCATTAGTAAACCCATTTTACAGGTTAGGAACCCGAGGCCCAAGAAGTCAAGGACCCCACCTAAAGTTACACAACCTCTCAGTGACAGGGACAGATTTGAACCCAGGTGTGTGTCTCTGGCTTTCCTACCAATGCTGCAAACTCAGGAAGTTCCTCATTCCTCCACCCCAGGGTCTGGCCCCCCAACCTCCGAGCTGTAAGGGAGAGCACCTTGAAGGAATCCAGAGGTCCTTGGGCTGGTCCTGCCTCTGGCTCAGCCCTGCTGTCTCTCCCTCGGTCCCCAGCCCCTTATTTGGCAGTGAGGTGCCTCAGTCTCTCTCCAGTCACCCTCCTCTTGTGGAGCTAGCTCCACATGCTCCGTTTTCCCAAAAGCCCCGGCCCCTGGCCTGGCCCCCTCCCCAGCTGGAAGGAGAGAGGAGCCCAACCACTTTCTCCTGGAATCTGCTGCCTCGGCTTTCCGACAGAGGAGCCATCTGGACTGCATTATGGCTGAGGAGAAAGCCGAGAGCAGGAAAATGGGAGTTGGCCCTGCAGCTCCCGTCTGCAGGAGGGGGGCTCCGTCCTCTTCAGGGGATGGGCCAGCCGCGGCCTCCACCTCCCCGATCCCCGAGGGGATAGATAAGAGATGTGCCCAGGAGAGGGTGGCCTGGGGACCCTGGGACACTCTGTAGAGCTCATCTGAAATGACTTATGAACAACCTTTCCATTTCATAAAGGAGCCTGTGGTTCAGAGAGGGGTAGTGACTTTCCCAGACTCACGCAGTGAATCATGGGGAACGAGACCAGGGTTAGAACACTTTCGCATATATGTGCCTGCTAGGGGGCCTTGGGAGTCCCCAGGAGAGCAAGGGGGCAGGAAAGAGACTGGGTTGGGTGGGTGTTTTTTCTCTGCAACCTTAAAGGAGTGAAATAAAGGGGAAGACACCCCCACCTCCAGAAGAGTGAAGAACAGCCATCATTCTTGTTTTTTTTAACACTTTTTTTTAGCTGATGTATCTTTATTTATTTATTTGTTTATATGTGGTGCTGAGATTCGAACCCAGTGCCTCACAGGTGCTAGGCGAGCGTTCTTCCACTGAGCCACAACCCCAGCACCCACCCTTCATTCTTTTTGGGTCTCCCTTCCTTGCCTCCCCAGCCCTTTCCCTGCCCACATAGCACCAGATCCCTGAGGAAGGCTGGGTCCTGGGTGGGGGTGGGGGCCTCGACACTTCTTCTGGGTCCCAGGAGCCCCTCCCCCACACAGCCCCAGCTCCAGACGTGGCAGGGCAGGCGGAGTGAGGTTTCCCTGCTCCCTCCCAAGTGCTGCGCTGGCGGCTCCTGAAATAAAAATCAAATGTGGGCTTGGCAGAGGGAGAAGGGTGGGAGAAACAGCCGGCAGCGCAGCGCTGGGCCTTCATTCTTTCCATTGTAACTTCACCTCCTAACCTCTGGCATTTTAATTATGTCTCCTACCCGCTGGCTCTGCCTGGGCCAGAGTGTGAGCTCACCCTTTCCTCCAACCTGGGACGGGGCCCGCTGCTGCTGGGACCCCAGCCCCAGCCTGCTCCCAGGGGCCAGGCAGGGGGCGCCAGGCTTGCTGCTCTGCAGTCTAAGGAAGGACCTGGGGAGAAGCCCAGCTCCCAGGCATCCGGTCTGGCCCCTGAGGTTCCATGTGTGAACCAGTCCGCCTTCACACCCTCTGCTCCATTTAACGGTGGCATCTGTCTTGAGGCAAGGCTGGCAGTGCCACCAGCCCACTTCACCAGCCCACGGCCAGGTAGACGGAGACCTGGGAAAAGGAGCAAGAACAGCCCAGGCCTAGCCATTTGCCTCCTCTCCCCAGAGTGGCTGCTGCTTTCCAAGGGCAAGTGATCGAAAGCATTTTTATGATATTAAAGCATACAAGGACTTAGTAAGGGACAGGAAGTAGAATGCCTAAGTGCAAGGGTAGGAAACAGATTCTCAAAGAACATCTCTGTTGGGGGCTGTCTGAAGACCCCAGGGAGTAATGTCCTCTCTTTGGCATGGCCCTGGAACCGGTTGGGATGTGGTCCTGATGGTTCATAGGCGTTTTTTTCCTGAACCCAGGCTGCTGCTGAGTTACGGGGGGGAGCTGGCCAGCAGCCCGGGGCCCCTCCTGGGAGGCAGACGCCTCCGAGGCCCAGAGCTGGAGCTCAGCTGTTCTCTGTGTCACCAAGAAGGTAAAGGCCCATAGGACAAGCCATGACTGGGACCCCAGGACCGCCACCCAGCTGACCCAACCACAGCTTCCTGCTCTGTTCCCAGTTGCAGGACTGTCCCTCACCCCACGGCCTCAGAGTTCCAGCCAGCAGGGGAAGCCACCTGTGGTCTTCTCTCTCGCCCCACAAGCATCCCTTGAATGAACGTCCCATCAACAATGACACCAGGACACCTACTCTGCCCCAGACCTCACTGCAGCCCATTATGGTCTCTGCCCCAACAGAGCTTCCAGTGTACAGAGCAAAGCACCATTTCACCACGCTGAGCGCCGTGATGGGGGACCCTGAGGCGACAGCAGCCCCTGGGAGGGGACTCCAGACCTAAGCTTGGGTCTGAAGAACATGGGAAAGGCTTTCCAGAGTACTCGATGACCAGGCAGAGCCTGGGAGGAAGAGCACTGTGGCTCAAGGAACAGCATCTGTGAGGCCCAGAGGAGGCGGAGAAGGAACCAGCACGGAGCCCACAGGAGCGCGGGCTAGAGTGGAGCCGCCAGGCCTGGGGAGCTGCAGGAGCCATGAGAGCGTTTCAGGAAGAACAAACAAGGTGTGCAGGATGCGTTGGAAGGTGGCCTGCATGGAGGTGGGGTGGCTGCCCAGGAGGCGCCTGCCAAGGTCCAGGTGAGAGGTGATGGTGGCCAGGCCCGGGCTGTGGTGGCGACGTGGAGATTGAGAACCAGATTGATGGAGATGTACGAGGCAAAGCCATAGGTCCTGGTGAGTGACTGTCGAAGGGATGAGGGCCAGAGGGGTCCACAGGGCGGACTCCCAGGCTTCTTGTCTGAATATCTGGCCAGGTAGTGGGCTGTGGAACATGGTGGTTTCTTGCACCTGTAGGGCATCAGGATGGACAGGCCCACGAGGTGGCTGGATATGCAGAGGTGCCCTTGAGAAAGTACAGAGAGGGCTGGGCCCAGACCCTAGGAAGGGTGGAGAAGGCAGGACCTGCACAACTACTGGAAAGAAACAGCCCGAAGAAAGGGGCTTGGCTCTTCAGGGTTAGGGTCAGAGCCCAGGGCTGAAGCAGGCTGGGGCCTGAGGAGCAGCCCTGAGGAGCCACACGTGGTGTGAGGGGACACTGCCTCTATCCCCAAACGCCCTCCCTTTGCATGCAGTCCTTCCCCACCCCACCCTCCACTGTCCCTAAATCTCTCTCATGTCCCCTTCTCTCTGCGTGCTCTCCCCGTCTCAGAAGGCTCAACACCTTTCCTAGGGACACTTTGTGCCACTCACACCACAGCTCCTGAACCCCGCCCCCACTATCACCAATGACAGCCCCTGGTCACAGACCACCACTCCTGGAAGCTGGGGCCAGAGAGGAGCCATGCCACCACCGGGTCTCCTGAGCACGTCACCCTTCCTTCAAGTGAGGCCCCATGAGGTGTCAGGCTCCAGGACAGCTCCAGGCAAGCCCTGTCCCCCCAGGACTTCTAGCTTACGGGAGAGTGAGGCTTGAGCCCCTAGCCCTGCAGAGTGAGAGGGGACATCCAAGGAGCTATGAGCCTTTAGAGCCAGCAGAGGGAGCTGGGTGGGCTTCACGATGGAGGTGACCGCGCGGAGCCTGGAAGGACTGGCAGGATCGGGTCACGTGACACAGAAGCAAACTCAGTTGAGGATGGAGTGTGACCAGGAAAGGCACGGAGGTGGGAAGAGGGCAACATTCAGGAGGCAGCCCCCGCTCTGGGCCGCTGATGACCCTGAGCAGTGAGGCCAGGCGGGCAGCAAGCTGCAAGGCCAAGAGCCAGGGTCGTTAGACTGCCCACTGCTCCCTCAGCCGGCCCCCAGGTACTTGGGGTCTGGTGCTATCCCAGATCATTCATTCATTCAGGAAATGTGTGTGGAGTCCCTGGTCTGTGCTAGGCATGTGCTGAAGATCCCGTGAAACAGAACAAATCCCTAACACTCACTCTGAGCTCCAGAGTAGGACAATAATTCTGCCCTGGGCCCAGCAGACCCTGGTGTGTCCAGTGTCCCCCACTCCCTGTGACCCCCAGGAGAGCTGCACAGCCTGTCCAGGCCTCACCCAAGGACAACAGGCCAGACTTAAGAAAATCAAGACTAACAATTAGAATCTCAGTGGCGCTGCCTGAAGGCCTGGCCACTCTTTGAAGGCAGGGCCTGTGTCCTCCAGACCTGAGGCTCTCTAAAGGCAGCCTGCTCCTCCACCAGGCTGGGGCACTCTGCTGCTCCGGGAAGGACAGAGGGAAGCATGTCTGGACCAAGAGCTGAGGCATCTCAGAAACCTCCCAGGAATGGCTGCTTCCCCACCCACTGGCCTCCCTGCAGAGCCCACCACAGCCACGTCCCCCAGCCACAGCTGCTCCTGGTGCCTGGTGGTATAAGACCTGCAAGTGGGACCCCCTTACCCTGGAGGGGACTGCCAACTTCCGCCTATTACTAAAGGAGACGAGGTGCAGAGTGGGCCAGGAGGGACCCTGAAGGTAAGCAGGGACCTTGGAAAAGACCCCCCATCCCCACCCCTGCTTCTCAACCAGGCCCAAGTGGGAGGGCTTCCTTCTCCTCCTCCCATATAACTCTTTACCCCATTAAACCCTTAAATTAACCTCAGCCCCACCCAGAGAGGAGAGAGTGCCCCAAAATAAATCCTAAATTACATGCCGCTTGGGGGCAACCACAGCTCTCCTTCCTGCCTGTCCAGCAAGCAGACCCGCCCTGCCCAAAGCTGGGGGCCTTCCCCCAAAGGGGCTATTTATACAGCTCCGGCTCCCCTCTTTGTTGTCTGGCCTGTTGTCCTTGGGTGAGGCCTGGGCAGGCTGTGCAGCTCTCCTGGGGGCCTCAGGGAGTGGGGGAGAGTGGACACACCAGGGTCTGCTGGGCCCAGGGCAGAATTATTGTCCACACCAGGGTACTTTGGAGCACTGTTCATACAGGCCATGGGGTAGATTTTGACCAGCCCAGGACACCAGTTGTGTAGTCATCCAGAGATGGGAACTGGACTCCAGGCTCACAGACCACTCGTTCTCCAGGACAATCAAGGAGCTGGGGGTAGAGAGAGAGGAAAAGAGAGAAAGAGAGAGAGCTCTGCCTGTATCTCCTCCTAGACCACCTGACAAGGTGGAACAAACTCTGACTCCAAGGACCCCAGGCACAGGGGTGTCCTGGGAGAGGCTCTGGCAAATAAAGAGGGAGCTGATGTGACTGTTTTGAGACCATGGACTTGGGCCAAGGTCTCCCTGGACCATACCACCTTCCATTTTGGTAACCTGGCCCCTGCTGCCCTAAAATGTAGAGAGAGGGGAGGGAAGCGAGGGCAAGGGGAAGAGGAGAGAGTGGGAGCGAGAGAGACAGGCTCCTGTAGAGAAACAGGTAAGGAGAGAGCGAAAGTCAGAGACGGAAGCAGAGATGGATAGTGATGAAGCGGGGAGGGGGAGGGGGAGGGGTGTGTCCAGAGCCCCTGACCCGGCCACAGCCTCCCTCTACCTGAGTGGCACCTGTGAGCCCAGACACCTGCCTGCTGCCCACTGGCTCCTGGGCCACCCTCCCCTGCTCTCAGCGCCATCACCTTCAAGGAGCATAGGGTCTCTCCCTGTGGACAGCCCAGGGGATGCCTCTCTTCCTGGTCCTCCATTTTTTCCTCCTGCCCAGGACAGGCAGATGGTGGCTGGGCCAGGTGCCTGCTCCCCATCCTCCCAGGCCACAGAGTGGCAGGGATTTTTTTTTTTTTTTTCCCTGTTCTCTGAAACCCTGGTTCCACCTCTGATCCAACCTCTGTCTCAGGCAGCCTGGCTTCTGCTTGGTGCCCCTGGTTTCTGCCCCCCATGGCCCCTTTTCCCCAGCAGGCCTCACTCCCCCAACCTGAGGGTTTGCTCTGTGGGTAGGCACCTGGCAGCCTGTCCCAAGGAGAGGAGCAGGGAGGCTGGGAAGGCCAGAGGAGCTGCTCCCTGGTCTGCATCCCAGGATGCAGGACAGAGATGCCCAGGGCTCGGGTGGGGCTGGGTGGTGGCATCGCAGCGTCTGGAGGACCAGGTACATACACATCCAAGTTCACACATTCTGTGGGTGCTTTAGGGGGTGGGGCTTAACCTCTGGCTTCAGCCCTGGATTGTGACAAGTGGAAACCAGGACAGCACAAGGCAGTCCACCTGATCCGGTCACTGACATGGTGTGTGCACTCAAGCAAGTGGACTGAGAAGTGGACCAGGGGAGAGGGTGGGGGGTGTGAGTGTGTGCATGGGCATTGTGGGAGCATGTGGGCTTGTGTGTACGTAAGTCTGAGTGTGCATATGTGTGCGTGCATGCATGAATGAGTGTGTGTGTGTGTGTGTGTGTGTGTGTGTGTGTGTGTGTGTGTCATGTGAGGAAATAGAGGATTCAATCTGTGCCACCTCTGAGGGGCAGGGACCCCTGCAACAAGTGGGGAGACAGCCATAGCAGCCCTCCCCACTTGGAGGAAGTGACACGACTCTCAATTAAACTTGATTATCCGTGTGTTTGACGGCCCCTATGACCCCTACCTGCCCAGAAAACACTGTTTATGGGCCTGGGGCATCAGACCTGTCATTTAGCTGTAGGAGGCAACCCAGCCCCGGCCAGGAGCCCAGCCTGGTGTGAAGAAGTGGTGCCCAGCCCGCAGCACCACCCAGACACTTAGTGCCCTGTTTACCCTGGCCTGGGTGGCTGGCACAGGTGGGCCTCTCCAGGGAGCGGCTGGCAGTCCTGCCAGCAGACCTACCTGGAGGCCAAAGAGGAGGGCGGGACAGCAGTTCTGCACAGGCAGGGGGCAGCGGGCAGAGGGTGCCCAGCCTAGCAGCACACTTCACACTACAGCTCACAGGGCACCAGCCCCATGCTCAGGGGCCTCCCAGTTGCCCCACAAGACAGATCACCCAGCCCAGAGACACTGCAGCTCCAAGAGGTTGGGTGCCGTGTCCCCAAGGACCCTGCGACCTGGCAGGCTAAAGGAAGTCCAGGGCTTCGGGGTCCTGGCTGATGTGCTCGGATGCCCAGGTGGAAAGGTCCACCCTCTGCATTCACAGGCACAAGTAACTAAGCACACCTCTCCACAGCCCCCTTCCCCACCAGTCAGTGACTACAGAGTCTCCTCATTCCTCTGTCCTGTGGACTGTGTAGACCAGGCTCCGAATCCTCCCCCACCACACACCCAAAATACATAGCATCTTCTAACACCCAGCCATAAACAGCTCACATGACCGGACACACCGTGCTCACCCAACACCCAACACGGCCCCTTCCCCTCCCCACGTGTGGCCTGCACTCCAATGAGGAGGCCACGCACACACTCACGTGCACACACACATTCAGTCTTCTGCACCCCTACAACCGCCTCCCAGTGCCACACTACAAAGTGGGCCCAACAACAATTGAGTCCTGGGCTTCTCCCTGCCCTCCCCCTCCCTGCCCTCCCCCTCACCTCCTCTCCCTGCCCCTCTCTGGCTCGCTGACCCCCACCTTCTCCCTCTCTCTCCTAGCCAGACTCTTTCCCTGAGGCCTCATTCTCTCCTTCCTCTGCACACTCGGTGGGAAACTCGAAGGCTGCACATCTGGGCAGCTCCAGGCAGCTCCTACTTCACCCATCCTGGGGTTTTTAGGAGTTGGGAGCTCTAGAGGATGGAGAGCAGCAGCTGGCAGTGGCTCCAGGCCTCACTTCCCCCCATGGACCGCCCACCCTCCCCATTCCAGGCTGAGTCATCCCCACATCTGGAACGGGCCCATCTGGAGGAGCTGCAGCCTGTGCAAGCAGCTCCACGTGGACACCCCTTCCCCCATATGCTATCTTACCCCCACCCAGATGTGCACAGTTGGGATCTGGTTCTCAACCCCCACCTGGAGCAGGTCCCTAGTTACCTGGCAGGCAGGAGTGCTAGCCCCAGACTAAGACACCCATGGTCCACAGGCTGGTCCCCGGCAGCAGTAACAGCAGCCACTGGGTGCCCATCATAGTGGGTAGGACAAGCAGCACAGGCCCTGGAAGAGGCCAGATCCAGGGCTGGGGGAGGCAGCGTGGCCGCCGAGCCAGGCCAGGCCATGAGGAGGCAGTGGTTTGGCTTAGCAGGCAGCGGGAGTTTATCCTGGCTTGCGGCCCTGAAGCCAAACATCCTCCACTAACCTCGCAGACACATCAAAGCCCAAAGGGAAGGGGCCCTTCAGTAGAGGAAACCTGCAGTCCTGGAGGCCTGACAACCTGGCTCTGGGCACAGGACCACCCTGTCCCACTCTGCAAGCCAGGCTCAGGCCTGGCGCAGCCGTCCTGGAGGAGGTGGGCAGGAAGGGCATTTCTACCCCAGCCCAGCCCCTCACCCTACCCTTCAGTGGCTGCTTAGCTTTGGCCCCCGGTACAGGACTCCCTCCCAAACTTGTGTCCCTCCCTCACCCCCTCCCACTCCGCAGGCTGGGAAGGTTGATGAGGGGAGTCCCTACACCCCACAGCCTGGAAGAGGATACTGCTAAACTGGGGAAACTGGCTTGATCCCCTTAGCTCTGCAAAGGCCCCCATCCACATGGACAAGGGGGAAACGGAGAGGGCCAGGGACTCAGGGGTTGGGAGAAGAACTGAGCCTCAAAAAATAGACACCAAAGTGGAATCAGAAGGCGAGAACTGGGCAGCGAGCCACGGGGCCTCTGTGGGGGGCAGCAGGGCCAGGAGGAGGGAGGGGAGGCTGCGAGGCGCTAACAAGGGAAGGAGGAGGCGCTAACAGGGCCGCTGTGGCGAGGGGCCCCTGCAGGCGGGCCTGGAGATAAGGAGCGGGCTAGGCTGGTGGGGCAGCACAGCAGCTCGCGAGGCTGGGCTGCGGTGCACTCACGCACACGCACGCACTTGGACTCACGTGCACGCGCCCTCACATGCGTGCGTGCACATCTCCAGAGCCAAGTGTGTCCTCAGCTGGGAGCCAGATGATGTGGCTGCTCAGGGTGGCCAGGATTTGAGGAGGAATGCGTCTCTGCCGCCTCCTCTCCCCGCCCCTTCTTGCGCTCATTCTTTGCCTTCTGAGCTTCAGGGATGTTCCCAGGCTGTCCCTGCTCCCTGCCCCAGAAGCGAGGGCATAATCACTTCTTGCGGTCTGAGCCCCCAGACCATTCAAAGGTCCTCCCTTCAATCTGCCCCACCCACAGACAGGCTGCCCTGGGTCCTCAGCTTCTCTGAGGCTTTCAAGTTCCTTTAAGTGCCACCACAAGCCCCTGTGACAATGGATCTGAGACAGAGGAACTTGCAAACAGGGTGCAGAAATGCCCTCTTTCAAGGGGCCGATAAGAACAGAGCTGGAAAACAGGGACCCCAAATTTCTTCTCTCTAGCTATAGGGTCCTATGTCAAAGAATGAACGGTGAGGGTATCATTGGAATTAGGGCTGCAGTCTGGGAGGGGGCCGGGGAATCATGGGGAGAAGCAGCCCCAGAGGGAGCAGACTGGGGTGCTTGAGACCCTCACCCTAGCTTCAGTTCAGCCTCTCCTGCTTGTGTCTTGGTGGCTCTGCTGTCATCTTCCCAGGCAGCCAAAGCTCATTAGCTCAAACTTCCCCTTCCCCACGTCCCCACCTCGCTTCCCATCCCTACTGCCCCCCCCCCCCATATCCTGGAAGTGTTTTCCCTCCACCCCTGGCCTGGTCCCCGGAAACCTACACTTTGAAAGGATAATGGTTCCCAAATGCAGCCTTTGTCTCTGCTAAGCCTGGGGAAGGTGAGCGTTAGTCGGCCCTCCAACCCCCTCATCAGGATAATAAGCTGCCTGCGCTGCTAATTGTCAGGTGGTAGGCCTCCCTCCAACCTCCTGGCCCACAGGTTGGCGGCTCAGACCTGGGGTCAACTCCAGAAGCCATCTTCCCCACCCCCACCCCCATCCCACAAAGAAGGAAGTCTGGTGGGCTTCCATTTCCAAGAAAATGCTGGAAAGGAGACTTGAGACCATGGCCCCATGGCCAAGAAGTCCCGTGGGCAGCCCCCTGCAGACTGCTTGCTCCTGGAAGGTGGACGGACGCCGACATTCCTTATGGCAGCTCAGGGGCTGTTCAGTGCCCGGGGGTCTTGCTGGGAGGGGGTGCATGAGTGTGAGCAGGAAGCAGGCAAGGTGGATTTCCAAGTGGGGATGGCGAGTCAGGTCAACCTGGACCAGCCCCACCCCACCCCAGACTGAGAGCTCTCACCAGGGACTTTGGAAATGAACTCCCTCTCTCCTTGGAGAAATCTGGCCCCTGACCTGGAGAGGCCCCCAACCAGCTTGGATTCGGTGACAACAGGACCAGTGTGTACTTGGAAGAAAGCAGCACGGAGCATGAAAGCGGAATCAGAGCTGGCAGGCCCCTGCACCCTGGTGGGGACAGCAGGACAGTCCACACATCTTCGAGGGAGGATGGCCAAGGGTTGTCCAAGGCCCCGGGGAGAACAGGTGGGGCGGGGGAGCAGGCAGGCACTCCTCGCAGGAAGATCCAAGTCCCGGAAGGCTCTCCTGGACGTGGTGTTTGGGCTGAGGCTTGAACAATGGGTAAGAAGTTGTTAGGGTTCAGACAGGGAAGGGTTCTGGGTGGATCAAACTGCCCAGCAGAGGCCAGGAGGGAGGCAGATGGGGTGGCTGGGGAGCCTGGGAGGAGGGCAGGGTGCTTACATTGGAAGAGAAGGTGGGGCCGGTTGTGGACCCTGAAGGTCTCCCTGAGATGGAACTGGAAACCTCTGAAGGTCAGGAAACAAGAGTGACATGTCCCGCCAGGGGCAACAGGAGTCCAGGCTACAGGGCCCACTAAAGATGGTTGTACTGTCCCTGCTGAGCCAGGCTGCATGGGGACAGTGGCAATGGGGATGAGGGGAGGGGACTCCTGGGACAGGCACCGGCTCCTTTCTATCCCTGAGAGCTCTCGGCCTGAGGGTAGAGGTGGACGCAGCGCTCAGCGGGCTGGGAGGGAGCATAAGGGGAGTGTGCACCAGGAACAGTGGACTCACTCAGATCTCCAGCCCCAGGACCGCATCCAAGAGTGGCCCATACCTGGTCATCCCGGGAAGTGGCCCACCAGCCCAGCCCTCGCTAACCTCCTGGGCAGCAGAGGGGGCTAATGAGCCAGGTATGCGGAGTGGCACCAGAGGGCCACCGTGGCCTTGGGAAGGAGGCAAGACCTTTAGTTCCTGGGCATTTTACTCTGCCTCTCTGTGGAATGGAGAGAAGCACCCATCGCCACTTTCCTGTACCAGGAAAATGTCAGCTAACATTTGCTGTTGCTGTACACCAGACACTGAGGGGCTTATATCAACCCCACAACAGTCTATATGGTGAGGGAGGTACTCTTAAACCTTTAGCGGAGCGGTTTGGAGAGGCACAGAGAAGTGCAGTTTCTTGTCTAAGGTCACACAGCATACCACAGTAGGTAGCATACTAACGTGACACGGTACTGCCCCTATAGGCAGAACCAGGCTACAGCAGAGCATTATGGCAGTTGGGCAGAGATCTCAGCCCAGTGTCACTCTAGCTGTCACAGGTGTTACTGTCCACTGCAGTGTGGGAGTGGGAGTGTGCTCTGCGGGACAGACTCACCCTGGTTCTTGACTCTCGGCTGGGCTGAGCCAGGCTGGGCATGGCTTCCTTCCCCAGCTCCCAGTGGGGCTTCCTCCAAAGGAGCAGCAGCTCCTCAGGCCCGGGGTGTCTGCCTGTGCCGGGTGTGGGGTCTCAGGACCTGTGTGGTGCTGGTTCTGACTCAGCGCCTCATGTCCTGTGTGACTTGGCCTTCCTGCTCCTCTGGGCTCCAGTTGCCTTCTCTGAGAAGGGAGTGGGTGGGCCTGCTGACCTCCAGGCCCTTCCAGCTGGGCCCTTGGAGGATGTACAATCGGTCCGTTCTTTAGCAAATGGGCCAGGGAGAAGGCGAGAGCAGATGAAGATATTTTGACTTTGCTGCTCTTGGGAAACCCCAGATGGAATTTGGTGTGGAATCCAGAGGGACCCACTGACTGCATGAGGTCTCTGGGTCACCCCACCCCCATGTCCCCTGCATGCCTGAGCACACCCGTGCACGCAGGCGCATGTTTCCCTTCCAGTGCTAGATTAAGTGTGGAACAGAGGGGTGCTGTCCCTGCACAGGACCCTCCTCCCCTAGACAAGAACAGTCCCTCTCTGCTCAGCCTGGGGCCCCATTGAACCCCTACCCCCATCTGACCTCACCCACCAGGAATGCTGGAGCCATGATGAATGCTGACCAGGGCCTGGTGCTCTTGACCTGCCCTGGGACCACCCACCTCTGGGCTCCTTGCCCCTTCCCCCTCTGCAGAAAGGAACATGGAGGGGCAGTTTGGTGTCATGGAAACAACTGGGGGCCCAAAGGCAGGATCTAGGGACCCTTTGGCCTCTATGTGATGGGGCAAGTTCTAGGGACCAAACTTTTTCCACAGGGAAGATACAGGGCAGAGGGTAGAATAGCTCTACTCAAATGTCTGTTCCTATGACATTTTAGAGATGGGGGTAGGGTTGCCTGATTTAACAAATAAAAATACAGGACACCCACTTAACTTTGAACTGCAGACAAACAACAAATAAATTTTAGTAGAAGTTCGCCCCCAAATGTTGCATGGGATATACTAAAAGAAAGTCATTTGTAGTTTAGCAGAAGTTCAAATTTAATTAAGCACCCTTTCTCTGGCAATCGTAGATGCCAGAGACCTAAAGGGGGAGTTAGGCAGGGCCCCGCCCCCTCCTCCTGCCCCTTCTTGGGGCACTGGTGCCTGCCTGTCCCCTCACCTCTTCTGCCCTCCCAGGCTCCCACCATGCCCTTCTCAGTGTGACCATTTGCCGAAGCTCCGTCATTCTGCTCTTCCCTAAGACCCACACCTCTATAAGGCTCCAGCCCTGGGCAGGGTGGCAGGGGGGTGTGAGTATATGTCAGGCCTTAGGTGCTGGTACTGTGGCGCCTGTGCAGGGACGGGGCCCCCCAAACCCTGGTGAGCAACAATTTCACTAAAGTGGTGGAAATGTGGGTGGTGTTGGGAGAAGGTTCCAGCACTCTCTCGGCTAGTTTTCCCAGGAAGGGAGGCAGTCTGGGTCTACTGCCAACTGCAGGGAGAAGGGATGAGAGGTGCCCCCACCCAACCCGTTCCATTCACCAAGCTCCTAGTCACCAGGAAGAGATTTCAAATAGAGGGGGAACTCTCTGGGGCCAGGTCCCAGTTGAACTTGGCTCAGGAGACTAGAAGATTCCGTTTTTGTTTGCTTGGGTGTGGGTGACCGAACCCAGTATTATTCTACCCCTGAGCTACATCCCCAGCCCTTTTATTAAATCTCATTTGGAGACGGGGTGTCACTAAGTTGCCTAGGCTGGCCTGGAACTTGTGATCTTCCTGCCTCAGCCTCCCCAGTATGCCACTGGCATCCGGTTTTTGGAATATTTTTATCCTAAGGAGTGAAAAGGGTCAAAGGGGAGTGAGAAACAGAGACAGAGAAACAGAGGGGGAGACTCCAGAGAGAGAGAGATGGGGAAAACGGAGAGTAGACAGGCGGTCAAACCCAGTCGCGGGAAATGGAAACAGAGACAGAAAAACAGACACCTCCACTGAGCCCGACAGTCACCGAGCAGAAAAGGACGGGAAGCAGGAATTCACAGAAATGGGGAGAAACTGGGTGCACACCAAGATGGGGGGAGAGGCAGGAAATCGGAGACTGGGAGAAAAGGGAAAAGACACCGAAAGGTTCAGTACGACAGATAACCCGACCGGGAGAGAGAAGCAGAAAGAGGCTAGAGGCAGAGAAAAGGGGGAAAGAGAGGCCAGAGGAGGAGGCTGTCCTAAGAAGCCAAGGTGTTACTGAGGGGCGAGGGCAGAGTGGAGAAGTGCGGCGCCTAGGCACTGGGCCTGCAGGGCGACCCTCCTCTGTCCCCAGCGCCCACCGCCGTTGCACTTCGCCCGGTCCGGGGTCGCCCACTCCTCTCTCCACCTCCGGCCGGGCGGCCTCACGTCTCGTCCCTCACCCGCACCGGCCAGCCCGCCAGCTCGGTGGGGACCGCTAGGAAGGCGCCAGGTCCCAGCCCCACGTCTCAGTCCGCGCGTCTTGGCTCCCGGGATCCTCGCTGGGCGATGCTGCCACCTGGCGGCCAGACTTCGTGCGCACCGCGAGCTTGGAGGGCCTGGAGCGGTGGCCGCCGAGGGTCGGAATCCGGCCGCTCCCGCCCGAGCCGCACCTGCCGGGTCTTCCAGCAATCCCGATGGGCCTGCTCGCCCGCGCCCCCGCTCAGCCCGCTACCTTCTGCCCCGGTCGCGGACCCGGCGGATAAGTCTCGAACCCTAGGACCTTAATTTCGCTTTTAGGCAAAGAGGAAATGTACACCTCCCGCAGGATTTCAAGGGCGGGAACTGGAAGGTACCAGTGCTGTGTTCTGGGTCTTCCTTCTCCTGACTCAGGTCACTTTGTAATCTGCCAGGCCACCCCTCCCTTCACCACCACCCCCATTCTTGGCCGAAACACTATGGGGCGACCCCAACCATGCAAGACTCTCACGATTCACCCCAAGCCTCCGCCTCCCTTTCCTTAAACCTCTGTCCCCCGAAGAGTCTAGATGAGAAGGGGCTTCCAGGGCCCGGCTTCTCTGCCTGCCTCCCCTCTGCCATTCCCTGACAGGCACAGTACCACTTCCTTAACTCTAGGACTCAGGGGCAGGGGACTCAGAGGGGAGCAAGGTAACTCAGCGGTCTTGAACTGACCCCACAATTTTCTTCTTTTAATCAGTGAATCTTTTCTACCTCGAAATTTCCAAAACCCAAGCAAGACTTCTCCCTCCGCACCTCCAGTCCCCTGCCTTTGCTCTGCCCCAAGTCTGACCCACCCCAGGTGCATCAGCTCCGCCCCCATTCGGAGGCGGGGCCCCATAGGTGGAGAAAAGTGGGAGAGGTCGCGGCCCCGCCTCTCCCCTCCTCCGGCTACACACGGAAGCTCAGTGGCCTCGGTGCTAGGATGTCGGACTCCTGGGTCCCGGGCCTGGCGCCCACCTTGCTGCTCAGCCTGCTGGCTGGCCCCCACCGGGTGATCGCCTGGGAGGTAAGGCTGTTGAGCTCTTAGGGCCCTACCCTATGGTGCAGGGGCATGCATGCCTCTGGAGCCAGGTCACCACCTTCCATTGTCAGGACTTCCTTGTGACCATACGCAATTAGCAACTTTTTTTTTTTTTTTTTTTCCCCCGCCCTGGAAGTGGAGGTAGAGGCACAGAGAGAGGCCCTGGGAAAACCTGGGTTCCTTTTCCTTTGGGGATAGTGTGCAGTGGGACCACTTCTGCCACCACCCGTCGGACACCTTGGGCCTCTCTCTGCATGGAACTTTGACCCTCATATTAGTCTTGCCTTGGCCTTCCAGCTCTTTCCCGTCTGCGTCAGAAAGCGGGCCTGACGTCTGGAGGCTGGGCCAGGTGTCTGTCTCCCGAACTCTGTTCCTCCAGTGCTGGGTGACCTTGGGGATGTCTCAGACCTCTCTGGGACTGTGCTTCTCTGTGCCGTAGGGGAGAAAAGGCTCTTCACCTCTTCTAGGGATGGGGATAGAATTCCAGCCTGTAGTAATATCTGGCCTGGTCGCCTGATCCAGGGCTGGGGCGACTTCTGGACCGGGGATTTTTTCAAGGGAGGCAGCATTTGGGCACTGCCTGAGCCCTCCTCTTGCCCCCATGAGCTCTACAAAGACAGGGGAGGGATATGCTGTCCTGGGATGGCCAATAATTCTGCAAACTGAGTTGGGACTGGAAGAGGCATTTTTAACTTCCTTCTGTTGGGGAATCTGAGGGAAGTCTGGAGCTTGCTCCCCAAGGTGTGGAGAAATGATATTCCTTCTCCGTCAGTGGATGGTCAGCCTGGCAGCACTGGGCTGAGTAGCCTCTTGACTCCTCCCAACAGCCCAGGGGCAGGCACTGTTAACAGTCCCCATCCAGAGTAAGTTGGGTTGCTGCACATCACCCTGATGCTTCATAAAACTCAGGCTCTGAACCAGCTCAGACCAACCACCCGCTGGTTACAATGAGGAGTCAGAATCCATGAGAAAGACTCTCCTCCTCCCAAATGGGAGCTGGGACTGATTGATTAAACCCCCTAGTTTTCCATCACTTCCTAGTTGGGATTCTGGAGAGAGGGGAAGGACAGAATATGGGATCTGAGGGGCAAGAGGCACGACTGAGTCCCTGGACCCTATGGTTTGCCTCCAATTCTGTAAGTCACCTCCGTGTGCTGTGTGATTTAGGAGACACCTCTCTGGGATGACCTGCAGGTTCCTTCCGCCTTTGGACCCCACTAAAGGACAGAGTTTATGAAAAGATACTTAGCCTGAGACTGAGATAAGAATATCATTTGATACTCTTATCTTTATGGTTGTGATTAACCCACAAAATGCTGCTTTTATTATTATTACTCTATGGTGCTAGGGATTGAACCTAGGGCCTCAGACATGCTAGGCAAGTGCTGTACCACTGAGCTGCAACCCCAATCTTTCTTTCTTTTCTTTTCTTTTCTTTCTTTCTTTCTTTCTTTCTTTCTTTCTTTCTTTCTTTCTTTCTTTCTTTCTTTCTTTCTTTCTTCAGGGTCTCACTAAATTGTCTCAACTGTCCTCAGACTTGTGATCCAACTGCCTCAGCCTCCTGAGTTGCTGGAATTACAGATGTGTGCCTCTGTGCCTGGCTGCTATTCTGATGATTTTAAATAAAGTGTGAAGATAATGGTGGTCTTGCCAAAGCTAGCTTCTTGTTCCTGAGCCCTGATTGTTTGTCCCAGGTAGCTAGGGCAGGAGATGGATAATCTCATTTTCTTTGTTCCACACCTGTATCCCTCCCCCACAGTCTGGAGCAGGCAGGATAAAATGAAATAAAACCAGGTAATCACTGAATGCTCATTTATTCATTCTGCAAATATTTTGATATGGGGTTTTTCAGCAGTGCTAAAATCCCCAGCCCCCAGGTGGAATTTCCATTCCACCTGGGCAGACAATGAACAAGGTAAAGTCAAATATCTAGTATGATTGATGTTGATAAGGGATGTGGAGAACTGATACAGAAGAGGAAGGAGGCAGGGAGGAGCTGGCTGGGGAGAGGAGAGAGGACTGGAGGGCTCGTGGCCTCTCTGCAGAGCAAGGATTCCTTGGGTTGGGATCTGAAGGATGAATGGAGACTCTGGTGGGGTAAAAGGTGTGTTTGCAAGGGAAAGAAAGGGACCTGGGATAGCAGAGGGGGAGGGGGTAAGGCTGCTTACTGGGGTCTGTACCCAAGGAGCTACTGAAGAGTGCTTCCAGAAAGGCTGTTGGGTGATCTGATTTGCATTATAGCTAGAGTCTTCCTGGCTGAAGTATCCTGAGTGACTTGGGCCGGGCATGAATGAGGAGAGTTGCTGGTCCCTGGACCACATAGAATTGGAAGAGTGGTCAGGAGGAGTGAGCTTCCAGACTTGGAATGAATGCATACTCTGGGGGAGTCTTGGAAGGGGAAGGACAGCCTACTGGCCAGGGGGCAGCTGATCTCCAAGTCATGATCTGGGGACATGATAGAGGGAGGGAGGGGCTGAGTCCACTGGGGACTTGCTGGCTGTGACACACCTGAGCAACATCTGAGTGGAGCCCCCATCCCTCATTTTAGGAGTCCTGACCTCTGCCTTTTTTCTTCCACAGGGAGCACCCAAATGTAACATCTTCTTGTAAGTCTGGGCCTTTGGTTGTAACTTCTAATCTACCCTACCTGCCTAACTTCAAATCACACCCTACCTGCCTAATCTAATCTACCCTACCTGCCTAACTTCAAATCATACTCTACCTGCCTTCCTGGGTCAGGGGACAGACAGCTCATCCATCATCCTCACCTCCAAGAAACCATCCCCCTCCCTCTCCAGAGAGAGGTGGGGGAGGGCCAGGGAGAGGGTGAGGGAGGTATCTCCCCTTCTTCCCTCCGCTAGCCAACCCTGGGGAAGTCTGTGCTTGTGGGCAGGTCAGTAGCTTCATCCCAAACCTTCCAACTGCAGTCTCAGGTCAGCTTTCCTGAGGGTTCTAGGAGGGTAGTGGGCAAACTGTCTGTGCTGATACTAATATATAAGTCCCAGGGAGCCTGAGCCCAATAAGGAGGGACTGGGGTGAGTGTGTCTGGGCAGAAAGTTTCCATCAAGTCAGCATCGAATGTTCCAGAAGCCCCTTTCCCCACCCACCTTACACTCCATGGTTCTGTGGAGGGTTGGCTCTGGAACATCTCTGTCTGCATCGCCTGAGTCACTAAGAGATGCTGTGGCTGCCACAACCTTCAAGTGCACCTGCACAGGGAGGCTGTGGGGTTCTTATTCCCCCGCTTCACAGTTGAGGAGAGTGAGGCTCAGAAAGGAGTAACTCAGTAGGCATACAAGGCCCGTCACAAGCTGAGCCTGGAAACCAGGTCCTGCCACTGAGCTCAGAGTGGCACCTGTCCCCTTACCCCACTTAGGGGGCTTGAGCCCCCGGCAGTGGGTGTTTGGGGAGGCCAGGGTCCTTTTGCCTCTCCACTGATCATTCCTCTGTCCCTGAGCAGCACCTGTACCCAAGGACACAAGTGCTGTGGTCACAACTGCTGCCAAGAGATGACTATCTTCTCCGGCCCCTTGAGGTGAGCCCAGGACCAGCTTCTCTCGGTATCCATGTAGGGACTGGTCCAGGACAGGACTGGACATCCTGCTGAGGGGCTAGGGTAGGCACGGGAGGGGAGTGCGGCGGGGTGGCCTGGGCACTCAGGGGATGTTGGCGGGTCCTCCCCCAGGATTTTCATCATCATCTTCCTCGTCATGCTGCCCCTCGTGTGCATCTGCAGCCTGGCTAGGCGCTTCTGTAGCAAATGCAGGGCACTGGAGAGGGAGCCTGCAGTGGATCACCAAGGGCTCCCAGGCCCACCCTCCGCTGCCCCCCAAGAGAGTGTCATGGCATCTACCTCTGAGCCCCCACCACCCTACAGTGAGGTAGGTTTCTCTATCCCAGTCCCTGATGTGCTCCTTGGCAAGCTGTCCCTCCCTGTTGTCCAGATTGCAACAGGGACAGGATTGGACCTCAGTTATAGGGGGCCCTTCAATCCTGGGATGGGCTCTGAGACCAGCATTGCATCTCCCTCTCCTGGGCTGCCTTGGGGGTGGTGATGGCCAGGTTCAGGTCCTAAGACGGAGTGCCCTCTTTTTCCTGCAGGTCATTCTGAAACCCACCCTGGTCCTGCCTCCCATAGAGCCGCCCCCTCCCTACAGCTTCAGGCCTGAAGAGCATGCTGGGACACTGAGGGGCATTGACAACCCAGCCTTCTGAGCCATCCTGGCACCTCCAGGAGAAAGCCAGAGACTTCTGCGACTGCTGGAACATTCCCATCCATCTTGCCACGTCTCTGGTCCTTCCTGGATTTAACTTATTGCTTTTTCTGCCCTGGTTCCTCTCCAGCTGCCTCTTGTCCTAAGGGCTGGGGGTGGAGCAGCAGTGTCCCCTCCCCCGAGTTAGAGGCTGCCAGGAGGAAAATATCCAAGCCGAGGTCCCTGCAGTGGACTGAGCTGCTCTGCAGAGTAGAGAGAGCCCTGTCACTGGAGACATACAAACCATGACTGGTCAGCTAGCTCGGATATTATGGAGAGAATTCTGTACCGGCAGGAGTTTGGACTGGGCGGGCTCTGAGCCATCTTCCAACTCCACCCGAATGGAGAAGACCCTGGTGTATCCACTCCCAACACATGCTCAAAACACGTGATTATTAAATTTTAGTTGACTGTGGTCAGAGTCTGCCTCTGGCTGTGTCAGGAGGTGGGTGGGGAGGTGGGCTCTGGCATGATGGGGAAGGGAGGGAGGGGGGTACAGCACGAAATCCAGTGACGCATCCAATGATGAGTCCATTGGCCGTCAGTGTGGGAGCACAATCCATCCATGATGGACAAGCTTGAACCTCGAGTTCCTCGAGGTCTCTGACAGCTGTGTGACTTCTCCATCCCATACTCACTCCACTTCCCCTGGGAAGTATGGAACTTGGTCACGGCATGACTGCCTTGCTGTGTGTTGGTGAGACCCGGGGAAAGCCTGCAGCCTGGAAACAGACTCCTGGGAGAAGGTGGGGTGCGGAGAAGGCCGGGAGAGGGAAGTGGGTGGGCATTGGTGGACTGGAGCCCCTGGAGTCCTTGATCAGCCCACCCTGGAATCTCCTGGAGAGGAGCTGGCAGATCCCGCTCTGCTTTTCCATTCCTGTCTGAATTCTAGGCACTGAAGCTCAGCCCCTGCTGAGCATCTGAACCCCTAAGAGGAAGGTTCTCCCCTGTAGTGCAGAGGAGCATCCCTGGGCTTAGTCCCCACGGGGTCTGCAGCAAAGCCTGGAGCTTGGAGCCGGGCCTGGGTGGTGCAAAGTGAGGGAGATGCTGGTACCAGGCGCCTCTACCTGACCTTTGCCCTTGGCCTGCACCCTGCCCTCCTCTCCAGGTGCAGAGCTCAGCGTCGAGACTGGCCAAAGCTGCTGGGAGAACTGGAGGTAGAAGTAGCTCTGGTGTGCTGGCAGGGGGTCTCCCAGTATGGCATCTGGACCCAGCAGGGGGCAGAACCAGGGCTGGGAGATGGCATGGGCATCCCCAAAGATGTCAGGAACCGGGTTGTCAGATGGGAGTACCCAGTGGACTTGGCCTGGAGGGAGGACAGTAGTTGCTGGTAAGACAGTGCCAGGCGTAGCAGCAGGGAAGGAGACCACCTAAGTGGAGTCTCGGGGGTTAGTTGAAGGGGCAGAAGGAACCTACGTGGGTCTGGGCATCCATGCCTGGCTAGCTCCAGTTAGAGAAGTTTCCACTGGCATTTGCCCTCACTGGTAAGCACCCACCCCTGGAGGAAGAGGCTGAGCAATGGACTTTGGAGTCCTGAAGGTGGTTACCCTCAGCCTGGACCCCACTCTCCTGTCATCAAAAATGACATAGGGCTTTTAGCTTTTCCTTCCCAGTAATATCCAAGTGCCCTGAAGAAGACAGGCTGTCTCGAACCCCAGTGTGACTGCTTCAGAGGCTCCCTGGTCACTGGTGGTGGGAAAGAAAGAAATGGGACCTTCCCAGGTAGTTATCTGACACTATTCATGCCACAGATATTTCCAAAGCTCCTACTATGTGAGAGGCACTTATGCCTGGCCTGGCTACCCAGGAACAGGCCAACTACATGTGACCTAGCAATTTCACTTCTAGAAACCAGCCTTCGGAAGGGCCCATGCCACAAATCCTCATAGCGATGTCTATCACCACATTGTGGCTATGGGGGTGAAAAGATGGTCAGTGTTACTGATGTTAAATAAGCCAAGGACATCCACATTGTGAACGCCATGCGGCCTTCACCAAGTGGCTCCATAGCCCTGAGCCGACATGGTACGGTGTCCATTGTTCATTGTTACAGAGAAAAGGCAAGTTGCAGAACAATAGTCTTATACATATACTTCATCATTACACTTTAAAATTATATATATGTATATTTTTTCTTTGCAAATATATAAACAAACTCTAGAAGGACAGGAACTGAACCACGCATTGCATTTAACGGTCGTTGACACCATGTGGGTTGAGGGTAGAGAATTTTTTTGAGGGTAGGGCATACTGGGGATTGAACTCAGGGGCACTCAACCACTGAGCCACACCCCCAGCCCTATTTTTGTATTTTATTTAGAGACAGGATCTCACTGAGTTGCTTAGTGCCTCGCCATTGCTGAGGCTGGCTTTGAACTCGGGATCCTCCTGCCTCAGCCTCCCGAGCTGCTGGGATTACAGGCGTGCCCACAGTGCCCAGCGGGAGGTGGACGATTTTAAAAAGAGCTTTTGATTTTGTGTACTTTAGCATTGTTTCTTTGTTGCAATAAGCAAGCCTTTGCTTTTGTAAATATAAGAGGTTCGTTGACTGGGCTTTGTTTAGAGGCAGCATTAGAGGTTTGTGAAGATTTACCTTGTGAACGTTGATGGATGGCAGATTATATAATTCCGGCCCTGCTGCGGAGGAAGAGGTTGGAAGGGCTGAGACAAGTGGCACATACAGGACACGTATGTGACTCGGGATACACAGTGATGGACCTGGACACCTGCCACACTGAGGCCCATGAGCCTAACCTGTGCAGGATCACGATGAGCACTGGGTGTGGACTGCATGAGAGAAACAGTGAGCTGCTGCCCAGCTGCCTGGCTGCCTGGCTGGTCGGGTGGGTGGGTGGCAATGTCCCAGGGAGTGAGAATTCAGGAAGTCACCCCTGTGGTTGGTCGCCCCTCCCCCACGGGTTTATAATGTGGCCAGCCACCCTTCTTTTTTTCTTTTTTTTTTTTTTTCTTTTTTTCTTGTGGTGCCGGGGATTGAACCCAGGGCCTTGTGCTATGCAAGGCAAGCACTCTACCGACTGAGCTATCTCCCCAGCCCCCTGCCACCCTTCTTTTCCCTCAGTCCCTCTGTTGTACACTGTCCCACTTCCTCCCTCCCTGTTTGCATTCCCTGCTGCCCATATGGGCCCTTTGTCCCCATCGTTACATGACATGGCTCCCATCCAGATCATCAGTGACCTAAATTTTGCTAAAGCCAAAGGTCTGTTTCCTGGCCTCAACTTTCCTTGGCATTTGACACGCTTGGCCACTATCTGCTTCTTGAAGAACCCTCCTTCCAGACCTCTCTGACTGCCCTTTCCCTTGACACTCCTTGGACACGCCAGCTGCTCCTCCTCGGCCTCTCCTCCTCCTCCCCCTCCTCCACCATCTCTGAGTGGTGACTGACCCTGAGGCTCTGTCTTCTGCTCTTGTCTTCAGTGTCATTCACTCACATAGTGGCTGTGTCTTCGCAGACCATCTGTTGTCTGCTGAATCCCGAGTCTTTATCCCCTTGAACTCTAGACATCTATGCTGAACTACCCCACACCTCTCATTGGAAGCCCAAGGACTCACTGTGCTCTTTCTTTCTTCCTGCCTCCCTCCCTCTCTTTTTTCCCAATAAATAGTGAGCCCTTCCCATGTACCAGGCTCTATCCCAGGCCTGGGCACAGGAGGCACAACAACCAAATGCCCTTCCTGCCCTTATGCAAAATACACGCTGATCCAACAATCCAACCAGGGAGTCTGTGGTTATACCCTATGCTATAAGTGCTGGGAAGAAACGTTTGTGTGTGATACAGAGAACTATGCAGGCAAGGCACTGCTCTAGGTAAGGTGGGTAGGCGTGGCCTTGGAGCAAGAGACGATGAGCTCATTCCTGAGGAGTGAGAAGCAGGCTGACATGCAAAGGAAGCGGGAAAGAGCCCTCAGCAGAGGGGCTGGCATGTGCAAAGATCCTGAGGAGAGAAGCAGCTGGATGCTCCTGAGAACTTGAGACCATGCCTTGCTTCAAAATCACCCAAATTCCCTCTCTCTCTTCCTTCCATCCATCCTTTCTTTCTTTCCTAAATGAAGGATTGAACCCAGAGGCACTTCACCACTGAGCCCAGGCCCTTTGTTTGTTTGTTTGTTTGTTTGTTTGAGACAGGGCCTCACTCTATTGCAGCTCTCTGCCTCAGCCTCTTGAGTCCCAGGGATTACAGGTATGGTGGTGCCCAGCCCAAATTCTTAACAGAGAATTCATTTCCTAGGGCTGCTGTAACAACCTCAAGCTGAGTGGTTTAAAACAACCGAAACCTATTCTCTCACTGTTCTGGAGGCAAGAATGGGAAATCAAGGTGTCGCAGTTTTCTTCCTTCTGGGGATTCTGGGAGAATCCATTCTACACCCCGTCCTAGCTTGTGGGGGCTGCTGGTCATCTTTGGTGTCCCTGGGCTTGTGGCTGCCCTTCCAACTCTGCCTACAGATTCACACAGTCTGTGTGTGTTCTACTTTTCCATCCAGTGAGGACACTCTTTGTTAGATTAGGGATCATCCTAATCCAGGATGATCTCATCTTGAGGTGCTTATGTAAATTGCATCCACAAAGACCTTGTTTCAAATAAGGTCTCATTCTGAGGTTCCAGGTGGACATATCTTTTGGGGAACACAATTGCATTCACAATACAGAGGATATATCCCTAGACAGTCTTATGGGATGGACCTGAGCGAACATCTGAAACAACAATCTCAAAAGTATTTTCCCTGAAAAGCTAGTTCTAGAAGACATTTTTTAAAGGGGACAGAAGAACATTCCATGTTCAAATAAATTTGGAAAATGCTGCATGGACATCTCACATTGGAAGACTCAGAATTCACCTGCACTTATAAAAGGGCTAAGAATTCACAGAAAAAAAAAAAAAAAAAAAAGCCACCTTTTCATTATTTAAAGCCACATTTCCCTATTTTATTTCACCATCTGGGCTGGGGCTGTGACTCAGAGGTAGAGTGCTTACCTAACAGGCACAAAGTCCTGAATTTGATCCCTAGCATTGCAAGAGAGAGAGAGAGAGGAAAAAAAAAGTATTTCACCATAAAACCCCATTTTCCTTCTCAGAATCACTGTGGAATTTTGAGATCACATCATCCCATGGAAATTTGGGAGAAATGCTGATGTCATCCAGTCTTGTCTCATTACAAAGGAGGAGGTCAACATCCAAAAGGTCACTGGCCCAAGGTCACACAACGGGGAAGGTCGGAAGTTGGATTTGGAACTCAGTCTCTTCAAAATGATGGAGAAGACGTGGGAAGGGAGCTGGTGGCCTGCGCAGGGGTCTCCCTGGGGCATCTTTACGGTGATGGGATGGCTTTGCATCTCAATAGCTGTGGTCATTACACCAATGTCTGAATGTGATAGAATAACATGGAACTACACCCGCCCATTACACCCAGGCTGATTTCCTGATTTCGATACTGTGTATAAAATGTAACCATCAGTCTTCAGAGAAACTAGGGCAAAAGAAACTTGAGACCTTTTTTGTTTCATCTTTGCAACTGCCTGTGACTCTATACAGACTTCAAAATTACAAGTTTTTGAAAAATCAGTTTCCGGCTTCTAGGTTCAAGAGCTTTTTATAGTGGCAAATGTCATTAGATCAAATGTAGGTTATTCTCCTAGTGCCCAATAAAAGGCCCAATTTATGGCTTTATATGGGTTGCAGTTTATTTAAACTGCAGTAATTCGCAGTCACTTGAGTGCAGTGACGAATACGAAGACGTCTGGCTCTTCCCTCCTCCTCACCTGAGGACGGCCTTCCTATGACTGAGTGTGTGGCACCTGGTCACACCAGAAGAGATGACACAAGAAAAGAGGGACTTCAGCCTTGGAGATGATAGTCTATTGGTCATCTAGCTACATACACCATGTTGGGTTTTAATTTTATCCATTTGAGAAAATTCAACCATTTTAACTGATATTTGACCAACACTTGTCTCAAAATTTAGTAGAGTTTCCTGGCAAGCTTTTCATAGCATGGAGGATGGCAAGATCTTTGGCATCTCAGGAAGACAGTGTGGGGTTCTGACACAGCAATGGCAGAAACTTGGACAATTTGATTCAAACCTGTTGCGTGACACACATTGTTGCCAGAAGCCTGGGCCCTTGGTTTTTCTTGGAATTGTCCCCAGACTCATTCACATCATGACTGTGGGGCTGAGGGTAACTGCTTTGCCCAACGTGACCTGACCTCCCTGGCCAAAGTTGACCGCTCTTCAGAGGTGGACATTGATCCATACTGGGCCAGTCAGAGCCCCTCCAAGAACTCCTTTGAGATTTGCAGCCCATGGAATCTGTCCAGTCCTCAGATTGCCCAGACAGTGGAGAGGTCCAAGTGAAGAATCTGGAGCCATCTGGAGCCATCTGGAGCCACCTGCAGCCAGGTTAGCAGCTTCATGAAGAAACCTTGCTGAGTGAGAGGGAATGAAGCCAACTTTCCCAGGAAAGTGAGGAGAGGAGACAGAGTCCCGATGGCCTCCCACTGCCTGGTTCTACTTATTTCTGAGGTCCAGCTGTCTTGCCATAGCCTGGTTACTCTGCTTTTCTTTGGCAACCAAAAGCTCATACATCCTCCATTTCGCTCAAGCTACTTTAAGTTGGTGTATTGTTACTTGTAACCCCCAGAGCTCAGTGTGGCCTCCCACACCAACCCCCTCACTTTACAGATGAGGAAACACTCTGAGGAAGGCTGGGACCTCCTTCTGACCCCGATCCGTGGCTGTCTAAGCTAGACTTAAATGGCAAGGGTCCCAGTGGTGGCTCTCCCTTATTTCTGCTCAGCTGCTTTTCCTGCGGTGCCACGTGACACTTGCAGAGCCTGTTGGAGATTTCCAAAGTCCTCAGTTGGAAGGAAATTCATCCATGCCTCCTATCTACAAAACAAAAGAGAAAGACAAAAATAGAAAATCATCGGAACATAACTGGTATCTGGGGGGTTGGTGCAGGAAACTGAGAATAGAAAGAACAAAGGCAACCTGTGAGAGGTGAGGACCATCAGGCACCGCGCGCTACGTGTGGCCAACCTCTCGCACAGGAGGCAGGACCAAAGGGGCCCAAGCCTTTCTGCAAAACTCTCATGCAGGAGTCAGACTAAACTGAGCCAATAAACATCCTCATAACCAAGGCTAAAAAAGGGATCAGAGACATACTCAAGTGTCTGCTGCTTGTGGGGCCCCAGGTTTTCCAGTCTTCTGAGGTCACCCTTGCCTTTAATAGAAATGAAGATGGCTTGCAGGAGAGGCCAGGTGCCCTTTCTGCATGGTCCTGTGGCTCCCTGCCAACCCTCCCAGCTCCTGCAGTTGGCAGCCCCTCCTGCCCCTCACCTGGCGCTAGACACAGCCCTCCTCCAGCTCTGTTGGCAATGCCGTTGTGCAAATCTGACTTTTCCTGAAGGTTCCGGAAAACAGAGAGGGGTATAATGGGCCCTGATAGGTTTTCAGGAGTTGGGGCAAAATGTGATACTATATGGGGATAAAAGAGTGGCCTGCCCAGTAGGTGACCCAACAGCTTGGACAGGAAATGTGTAACAAGATGGAATCTGTAGCCAGGCAAGAACTTCTCCAGAAACACAGTGAGTTATCAGGTCCTTGGTGACCTGTCTGGCCACAGGCAGAGTTTCAACTCCATGAGGCAATCTTGTGGAGGTTCCAAAGAGGTGTCAAAGGGACATGTGGCTTAGGGAGTCCCATTTGAGCTACCTAAAGATTGCCAGATCACCACCCAAAACAGGCAGAATCCCTTGGCCACAATCCCAGGGGACCCAAGAAGCCACATCACTGTCATTTCCCAACTCCTTTGTCCTCCAGAATCCTCTGAGACTCCCACAGGCAATAGGCCTTCAGGGTGCCCTGGGGCAACCCCAAATCCCACCAGCAGAATGCCCAGAGAGTTACAGCTCAGAACACCGACTGCTCTACCTCTGCTCTTGGCCCCGGGGCCATGCCTGCAGCCTGGGTGGGTTTCTCTTCTCATCGGGGTGTCCCGGAGGACCCCACACTGCAGCCCTCTGAAGAGCATTTTAACTCTTCCAACCTGAGACTTTCCATTCTGACAAGGCCTTGCCTTCCACCAACCAACATGTTCACCAAGGTGCTTTTCCTACCCCAACAACTACTGGTCTCTCTAAAAGCAATTCTGCCTGACTCCGGGCAACCAGTGCAATTCACAGACCCCAGCAAAACGTCTTAAATAGCCCCCATCTCCAACACGAACCCCATCCACAGCTGTGATTCCTGTTTCCCATAGTCTGAACTTGGACATCTGACCTGACCGAGACACAGGGTCCTTGAGGTCAGAATTATCCCCACAAGTTCAGGATGGATATTGTCCATTTGCCACTGGAGCCACCCCTTGACTGTCCTTTACCTGGAAAACACCAGACTGTAGAGTGGCTTCTGCAAGTCTCAGTGACAGGAGAGTCCTAAGAATAAGCCACGAGAACCAGGGGACTTGATTTTAAGAACACTTGGCAGTCCCTCAGAACTTCTCAGTGACAGTAATCTGTCCCAGCCAAGTTCCTCCAGGACTGTCTAAACCAGCCTCTTCCCAGGGGGCTCAGCCCCTGGACACAACCTGGATGGCCAACTGCCGCCATTCCTAACGACTTCCCCTCCTGGTCAGTCCTGCTGGTTCTGGCTCCAGCGGGCCCTCTGCACTAGATGCCCAGGGGCTCAGGGAGGGTTCCAGCTCACACTCCACTGGGGGGCTCACCAGTCCTGGCTGCCATGGTAGGGCAGCCCTTGCTGGCTTGTGTCTCTGCAGCAAGCAGACAGAGAAACCCCTGCCTGGTGCCCTTTCTTCCAGACAAACCCAGTCCTGATGGGCCACGGTTCTTCTCTAAGAGCAGAGTGTCTGACCTCCTTGAAGGAGAAGAGTCTAGAAGCTGAATTTCCTTAGCCTGGACATGCCATTTCCCTGTAGTTCAGGGGAGGGTTCTGGATATGAGGTCCCCAATTTCCTGGAGAGAACTCTGAGAGTCTGTGAACTGAAATGGAGAAACCCTGCTGACTCACAAACCTCTTAAGTGAAAGTCAGCACCTCCTTCATGACGAAGGTAGGCAACAGCCCTGGTGGTATTAGCAGTACGAGGGGATTTGTCACATAGAAACACAATGCTTTATGTCACCTTGAAGTTGTTGCAAACATCTCAAAACACTGTTTACACTCAAAACCTCTTTGCAATACAGTGGATGTAGAGTGTTTGACTACACTCTGTGTATGAGACCCTGGGTTTGATTCCCAGTGCCAAAAACAAAAAAAAAAAAAAGAAAAGAAAAGAAAAAGAAAGAAAGAAAGAAAGAAAATCCATTTTGCAGTTAGGTTAGTTGTTGTTATTAGTTTCTACTACTCAATGTCTTTATAAAGAAATGTGCATTATTTCTATTATAATTTCCCCCAAATATTTTGAATACTGCATTTTAATAAAATCAGTTTTCTTTGTATCACAGTATCTTGTCTCATGCAATTTAAATGCATTCGGAAGCTGAGCCTGGTGGTGCACACCTGTGAATCTAGCAACCTGGAAGGCTCAAGCAGAAAGACTGTGAGCTCAAAGTCAGCCTCAGCAACTTAGCAAAGCCCTAAGCAGCTTAGCAGGATTCTGTCTCCAGATAAAATTTTAAAAAGGCATGAGGATGTGGCTCAGTGGTTAGGCACTCCTAGGTTCAATCCCCAGTACCAAAGAAAAAGCATTTAGGCATTATTCTGAGAAGAGAGCTGCAAGTTGAGTTTTACTCTATTGCCAAAGGAGTCCAGGGCAATAATAATTATTATTATTCCTGAACTCTGGGAAGAGGCTCCAAGCATCAGGATATTTGGAATGGGGGTCTTTTTCTTTTTTTCTTTTTTCTTGTAAGGAAAGCACAAATGAGTGGATTTTTTTAACCCAACAATCTGCTGCCTACAGAAGACTCACTTTACCTTTAAGGACACATAAAGGTAGAAAAAGATTCCAAGCAAATGTCCATCCAAAGGGAACAGGGATTAGTATCCTTACCTCAGATCAGATAGACTTTAAGTTAAAAACTGTAAAAGGAGACAAGGTTATTCTATAATGATGAAAGGGTCAGTTCATCAAGAAGATATAACAATCATAAACATATATGCACCCAACATCAGAGCATCTAAATATCTAAAGCAAATATTAATTGGCATGAAGGGAAAGGTCAACTGTAGTAAAATAATAGTAGGGAAATTCATTACTTCATTCTCAGCTGTTGACAGATTGCCCAGACAGAAAACTAATAAGGAAACACCAGATTTTAACTACACTTCAGGCCAAAGGGGCAAGAGATGTGTTTAGGACTTTGCGTCCAACAGCAGCAGGATGCATGCTCTCCTCAAGCACCCGTGAAGCGTTCTCCAGAACAGGCCAGATGCTAGGCCACATGTACATCTTAACAAGTTTAAGAAGACCAAAATCATATCAAGTATCTTTTCCAACCACAATGGTATGAAAGGAGAAATCAATGACAGGAGGAATTTCAGAAAATTCACAAATATAGAGAAATTAAATAACATGCACCTTACCAATCAATGAACCAAAGAACAATTTTTTTTTAAATTTAAAAGTGTCTTTAGACAAATAAAAGTGGACACACAAAATACCAAAACTTGAGATGAGACGATGACATAGCTCAGTGGGAGCACCCTCGCCTAGCTTCTATGAGGCCCTGGGTTCCATCCCCAGTACTGCAAACAAACAAACAACACCACAAAAATCTACATTGATTATTATGTAAACTGTATTTTATGCAGCAATAAATGCTTACATCACCGCTCTGAAATAAGCAGCTTGACATTACCCATCAAGGTAGTGGGAAAAGAACAAATGAAGACCACAAGTTAGAGAAGGAAAGAGCTAGTAAGGATTGGAGCAGAATTAAATGAAATGGGGACTTTAAAAAACAGAAAATCTGAGTGCGGTGGCGCACGCCTGTAATCCCAGCAGCTTGGGAGGCTGAGGCAGGAGGATCGGGAGTTCAAAGCCAGCCTCAGCAACTTAGCGAGGCCCTCCGCAACTCAGTAAAACCCTGTCTCTAAATAAAATACAAAAAAGAGCTGGGGATGTGGCTCAGTGGTTAAACACCCCTGAGTTCAATCTCCGGTACCAAAAAAGAAAAAAGAAAAGATCAAAGAAACAGTTGGTTTTAAAAAAAAAAAAAAATACAGACTAAGGAAAGCAGAAGTTGTTTGATATGGACATCATGCAAAGCTACCTCTGCATTGTAATGAAATGGCTCAGAGGTGTGACAAGTCTCCTTGTCCTGGGCTCATCACCTGCACTGTCTGGATCTGCCCAGTATCGCTGAGCATGCTCAGCTCTCATGTCACCATGGTGGCTCTGCCACTTCCTGTTACCTGATTTACATGTGTCCACTCGTGCATTGCTTGAGTAGACACATGTCACTCTGTCATGACAATATGCCATGTTTCAGTCCAGTGCAACTATGGTTGGTCACATGTCCCCCACACGTCAGAGGCACGTCCACATCTGAATTTCCCAGTACTGCACTTGTCTGTGGGCTAACATTTCCCTTGTAGGTCCAGAGTATATTTGACATGTAACCATCAGTCTAACTCAGATTCAATCATTCATTCATTCTTGAGTTCCTACTATGTGGACATCCTTGTTTTAGGATCTGTGGATACTGCTGTGAATGAACAGACGAAAAACCAGTATCTATGCAGAGACTACGCTGAGGATAATAATGTAATAATAATAATAACAGTATAACCTGGTGTAGTGGCCTTCACCTGTAATCCCAGCAATTTGGGAGGCTGAAGCAGGAGGATCGAAAGTTCAAAGTCAGCCTCAGCAACTTAGCTCTAAGCGACTTAGCAAGACCCTGTCTCAAAATTAAAAATTAAAAAAGGGCAGTGGTTAAGCGCCTCTGGGTTCGATCCCCAGTACAAAAAAAAAAAAAAAAAAAAAAAAAAATTTATATATATATATATATATATATATAGTAAACATAGCAATAAGTCAATAAATATAATAAACAAACAAATCATCTAGTATGTTAGAAGGTGGGGAGTGCTAGGGAGAAAAACAGGGTAAAGTAGAAGAGGTCAGGCTGCGGAGCCCAGGGTTACAACTAAACAGGGAGGCAAGGGAGGTCTCTTGAAAAGCCTCTTGAGCAAATGATTGAAGGCAGTAAGGAAATGATCCTTAGGGATAGAAGAAGTGCCTTCCAGGCAAAGGGACAGCAGGAAAAGAGTGGGGGTGGGGGAGCGAGGGTTAGGAACCCAACGAGGCTTGAGGAACGTGGTGGACCTGTGTGGCTGGAGTGGAGGAAACACTCAGAAGACAAACGGGCCCTGGGCAGTTTCTCTCAGCCTCCATGAATTGCTAAGTTTTCCATTTTCCTCAACCTTTAATGTGGTTTAGTCTAAACCCACCTGTGATCTCCAGTCACACTCTCGACAACCGTCCTAGAAACTGGTGACCCTGACGGCCCCAGATCACTTTAATACATACACTCTGATTGGTTAATCTCAAGAAAAACAAAATCAAACTAACAAAACCCTCCTCTCTGTAAATGAGTGTGTGGCACCTGGGCCTAAAGAAAAAAATCATGTCACCCAGGGGAGACAGAGGGGTGTAGAGAAAGGACTCAGGCCTTGAGGCCCAGCTCTGTCACTCAAGCTGAGGGACAGTGGCCACCGACCCAGCCTCACTGAATCTGTGGCCACACAGTAAATGGTGTGATAGCTCACGGGTGTCGAGGACAAGGTAAAAGGTGAATTTGCAGTCCCCAGTCACAGCCTGATCTCAGGCCAGTGTAGGCCACAGCCATGGCCTCTCTCCTGGCCCTGAATGCCCAGAAAGCCTCTTCCTTGACTTTTATGGACTTGCAACTCCAAACGTAGCACTTGAGGGTGACTCAGGTGCCAGATAAAACCTTTGATGGTTTCTGGCCTGTTTTTAATCCCGAGTTCTTCCCATAGCATAATTCTTTGGCTGGGGTGGGAAGCCGGAGTCTAAACCCTAAAAAATAAGGATGTGCACTGGCCCAGGTTGTCTTACCACTTATCTAAAGGACATTTAAAAACAATTAGAAGTGCCAGTCACTAAGTGGGAAGCAGTCCTCTGGGACTCCTGATCCTCTGCTGCCACCACCTGGGAGTAAAGGGTACTGCAGGAACACAGACCAACAAATGGGAACAGCAAGGGCTCAGCCCCTTCTGGCAGCTGGGAGACCAGGACCCACTCAGGGGAGGTCAGTGTGCGCCTGTCTTGAAGAGGCAGGTGGAGTGACCTGAAAAGCTGGTTTGCAGGCACCCTTCAGTGTCTAGAGAGGATCAGGGACAAAGGAGGGTGTTTTAACAGTGGTAACTCCAGCTGCACCTGCAGAACAGCAAAGCAGACATATTTTTCTAAGACTAAGAAACATCCTAAGGACAAAGTCAGGATCTGGATCCAGCGCACTGAGGTCTGCTGCTGCATTCCACAGCTAGTGCAGTCCTTGGACCAGTGGTCTTGGGGGCACCTGGAAGCTTGCTAGAAATGCAGGGTCGCAGCCTCCCCCCACAAACCTGACTCAACCTTTGCATTTCAACCGGCCCAGGGTAATTGACATGTATGTTGCACGTGAAGGGCTCATTTTGAACATGCTGCCTGCCTGCTTTGCCAGGAGGGCACTTGAAGATGGTTTTAGCTTTAGCTGGGCATGAGGGCACAACCTGTAGTCCAGCAACTCAGGAAGCTGAGGAAGGAGGACTACTTGAGCATGGGGGGAAAAAAGCAAGATCTTATCTCAAAAAAAACATTATTTCTCCAAAGAGAAAGTACAGCATTATTTCCCCCTAATTATAAAAGTTCCACATGCTCACCATAGAGAAATTCAGACCACATCAATGCAAATTGAAAAAGAAATCCACTCCTGGCTGGGCGTCTGATAATCCCAGCTACTTGAAAGGCTGAGGCAGGAGGATTGTAAGTTCAAAGCCAGCCTCAGCAACTTAGCAAGGCCCTAAGCAACTCAGTGAGAACTGCTCTCAAACTAAAAATATAAGGACTGGGGATGTGGCTCAGTGGTTAAGCACCCCTGGATTCAATTCCTGTACCCCCCCCAAAAAATCCTTCTGAGGGGTGTAGGTTAGTGAATTTACCTATTCACATGTTTGATCCCAGTACCTAAAGACAAACAAACAAACAAAAAAAACCTTCAAGACATTTTCTCTACACACGCGCACACACACACACACGCACGTTTGTACAAAAATCAGATTGTATCCCTCAATTTCCTCCCCAATCCCAGTACTGGGGATTGAACCCCGGGACTCTCTGCCGCTAAGTTACATCCCCAGCCCTTTTTATTTTTTATTTTTAAATTTTGAGATAAGGTCTCACTAAGTTGCTTGGAGCCCAGCCTGTTTTAAAATTTTGTTTTTAGACAGGGTCTCGCTAAGTTGCTGAGTCTGACCTCAAACTCATGATACTCCTGCCTCAGCCTCCTGAGCAACTAGAATTACATAGAACAGCACTTTCTAGCCCATAAATACAATTATAAATTGTCAATTTACAATTTTAAAAAGATTATTAGGTATGATTTTTCTTTGGTATTAGTAACTGCTTGATGAATATTTGCTAAATGAAGAAACTGAATAAAACAATAGTTGGGGGTATATTATCTATTGCTGTGTTATCAATTGTCTCCAAAGTTAGCAGTTTAAAACAACAGATGTTGGGTTTGGTGGCACACACCTGTAGTCCAGCTACTCAGGAGGTTGAGGCAGGAGGATTGTTTGAGTTCAAGGCCAGCCTGGGCAACAAAGAAAGATTCCCCCTTTCCATCTCAAAAAAATAAAAAGAGCACCCCCCCAAAAAATACCCCAATACTTATCTCACACAGTTTCTGAGGGTTGGCACCTGGGGAGCTGCTCAGGGTCTCTCAAGATGGAGAGCTCAGGCTTTTGAGTGGACTACGGTCTCAGAAGGCTCAGGACCCATTCTAAACTCACTCCTGGCTGTTGGCTGGAGGCCTCAGTTCCTTTCCAGAGGCTGTCCGAGTGTCCGCATGACAAGGCCAGTGTCCCCCAGTGCCAGTGATTCAGAACAGAAGCCAAAGTCCTCTGTAACCTTTACCTAGTGACACACAGTCACTCTTGCCATTCTCTATTGGTCTCACAGACCCGTCCTATGTGGGAGGCGTGGGAGGGGACTCCTTAAGGGTGACCAGGTGGTAAGTATCACTGTCACCATCTTCATGGCTTCGTCCATGGGAGATGGCTCTGAAAGGAACATGGAACTCAAAGGGGAATCAATGATCAATCAATTGTTCAGTAATTCCATGATCACTTTATTAACTCTCCCGGGGACACACAAGTCACACCTCAGCAAAAGAAGCAGGGTCCTCCCTCTTTATTCTGACTAAAATACAAAAGCCTAAATATGAACTGCAAGGCCTGGCACACTCTGACCCCCACTACCAAGCCCTCCATGAGCCTTCCAGCCACTCAGGCCACTCGGGCACCCTCAGGACCGCTACCCCACTTCCTCAGCCTGCCTCCCTCCATCCTACCATCTAGCTTTAGGCTCAGCCCCAAATGTCAGCCCCACAGGAGACCTTCCCTGATGGCAACCTAGGATAGGTCCCCTTGGTGTTATTTCCCTAACACTCTGTATATTTTTCCCTTGGCAACGTTAATCACAAATGCATTGAGCTCTTTTGTGGATAAGCATTTGTTTATGTGTGTATCCCTGGGTTGGGTACTACTTTAAACCTAGCCCTGAGTACAGGGCCCAGCACCTAGTAGATGCTCAATACGTGCTTATTGACAGAATGAACTGAGCAGGTTTACTGTGTGGGTCAGATTTTGATTCAGAGCTGCTGGAGTGTTGAAAGTCTCTCTGGGGCATCCTATCTCTTCAACGCCATCGTGCTGGGGTTTTTTTCTGGTTAGGGTATCAAAAGGAGCTCATCCCAGGGCATGACACAGAATAAGCACTCCACTGTGGCAGCTGCCAGGTTGGTGGCATGGCTGGTGCTGTAGATTCTCTCGCCTGCTCCAGCTTCTAACACCCCCACATGTCTTTATTTCTTTCCAAATACCAGAAGAGACACAGCATCCAGGGTGATTTAGTCATGTACTAAACGTGGACTGAGAACCACCAATACGCTTCTCAAACTTACAACCTGCAAAACTGAATTCCATTCCCACCCAGACCCTGCTCCAGCCTTGCCCTGGACATCCAGGGCTACCAAGTCTCTTAGGAGTTACTTCCTACTCGGACATTCTGCCACCCCCTATGCCATGATGACATTGCCCTCTCTCATCTGACCTCATTGGATGGCCTTTGGTACGATCCAGTCTCTCCATCCCAGCCACTCTGCCTTACCAGCCCAGAGAGCTTTCCAAAAGGCGAATCCTTCTGTGTAAAATCCAACCATGTCAAGTGCAGGGGTGCATGCCTATAATGTCAGCAGCTTTGGAGGCTGAGGCAGGAGGATCCCAAGTTCAAAGGCAGACTCAGCAATTTAGCAATTTAGTGGGGCCTAAGTTACTCAGCGAGACCCTGTCTCTAAATAAAAATATTAAAAAGGGTTGAGGATGTGGCTCAGTGGTTAAGTGCCTCTGGGTTCAATCCCTGGTGGGGGGGGGGAAGGAGGAGGAGGAGGAGGAGGAGGAAAGAAAGAAAGAAAGAAAGAAGGAAGGAAGGAAGGAAAGGGAAAGGGAAAAAAAGGAAAGAAAAGAAAATCCAACCAAGAAAATCCAACCATGGGTTCCTGTGACTCTTAGAATAAAGTACAAAAATAAGACCAAAAAGTTCTATGAGACCTGGAGAGGTCTGACCCCTGCTGATGTCCTCACTCTCCCCTCCTGACCTTGTCCCCTTGCTTTCTGTGGCTCAGCTACATCAGCATTCTCTTGGGCTTTCCAGGTCCCAAGCTCTGTGCCACCTGGAGCGGCTCCCAGATCCTGATGCCCCTGCCTGGAAGCCTTCCCATCTGCTCATCTGAGTGCCCGGTGCACACTCGAGACTTCTGGATCAACAGCTAGACCAGCCTTCCCTTCCGTTCCCCAGCACCCCAAGAAAGGAAGGCCTCCAACTCTTCATGGAACAGGTTATCTTTTATTGATGACCAATATTTCCTCTAGATTGTAGTTTGGCCTTAACTTTATTGTATCTTTAATGTTTAGAAGTTTTCCACTTTGATGTAGTTAACACACTCAGTCTTTCTTTTGGGAGTCTCTCTGTTGCTCTATGCATGGAAAGTTCCAGAGGTTTTATAAGAGCAGGGCCTGAGCGCAGGCTCCATCCTGAGGTATTGGATGAGAAGAAACAGGAAGCTGATGGCTTGACAGAAACCGGAAACTGACTAAGGATAGATGAGAAGGTAGCTGGACCAGGTGCTGTGGGGGCAGGGGGGCAGGCATGTCCGGGCATGGTGTCCTTGGCCTGCCATTGTGCCCCTGGCGCTCAGGGCCTTCAGTGGGTTGAGAAAGTGTTAACACTCGAGACATGTTAAGGAAAAGCTGCGAAGCCCCCCTTTTTCCAGGTTGTGTGTGGAGCACCGGGGAACCAACCTTTAAAGAGAGCTTAGAAAGACGCTTTGTGAGGCTCAGACTGTGCACGGAGTAGGGGTCCAGACAGGAGGACCACATCTGTGAGGAGACCCCAAAGGAGGCCACCATCACCTGCCGAGATGTTGTCAAGGGGAGCTTGCTATTGACCATGATGGGTGACTGTTCTTGAAAGTCTCAGTTTGGACTCAGTTGCCTTAGAGGACAGGAGCAGACAGTCCTGAAGCCCTGGCCACCGTGCCTCTCTGCATGCCTGCAAATCTCAGAGAAACACAGCAGCTGTTTCAGGTGGAGCCGCTGCTGTCCACAGTTGTTCCGGCTCTGGATTCCGGCTCCATCCCGCTATGGGCAGCCGCTGCCCTTTGATGTGCACAAAATAGTTATGGACTGCAGCTGCGTGGGGCAGCAGAACCTTAACCTCCTGAGGGGTCAATGATCTGCAGTCCTTAGCTCAGCAGGCGACTTGGGAGAGGAGTCCCTCACTGACCCCTGGGGACCTGTCAAAGTAGAGTGATCAGACTATGACTTCTAGTTGATGGCATTTAAGCAGGGGTCAGGCCTTGTGCGGAGCAAGTGTTTCCCTTCTATACAGCCTGAGGTGGCAGGTGTGACTCCTATTGCCCACTTTTCACATGAGACCAGGAGGCTCAGAGATTGCCCTGGTCACTAGGCAATCCTGAAGATCAGGGAAGCCTGACTCGACAGCCCTGGAGGGGGCCCAGGATGCTCAGTGGCCCTAGCTGTGTGGGAGGAGCATCTGAGGGCCTGGCATGGGCACATGTGAGGTAGGGTGGCACCTCAATATCTGGCATCTCTGGGGATGGAGCACGTGACTGCTGGGCTTTTGATTCCCAAAAGGAAGAGCCTTGTGGGAAGGCAGGGCTGCTGCTGCTCCTCAGGCTTGTCGCCTAAGGCCACACTCGCCCCTACCCCCTTGCAGGGCTGGAAGAGCAGAACTGTGTGGGCCTCGGATGGACGGCAGGGAGCTGGCCAGCCACATATGGATGGTGTGGGGGAAACACCAAAATGGAGCCTGTTGAGAACAAAATGTTACATGCCAAGAGGGCTGTGTGACAGCTGGCAGCGGGAGGCTATCCCTAAGGAGGGCACAGGGCAAGGTGCCAATCCAGGCTGCAAGAGGCACAGACACTCAGTCTAAAATAAAAGGAAGAGAGGCTGCACCCCCTTACAGAGGGGCCCTGGAACGTGGACTGGAGACCAGAAAGAAAGGGGAGAGACCGGGGGAGAGTGGGGAGCACCTTGGACTCGTTAAGTGATGGACTGTACGTTTTCAGGAAGCCTCCCTGTGTCTGTGCCTGTGTATTTATAAACTTCTCTTCCAAGTTGGAATCAAGACTTATTTGGCAATGAATGCTGTTCTTGGGGAGGAGGGTGTTCAGAGACAGGAAACCTGAAGGTGACTTCGTCTCTCAGAGCTCTCCATCTGGCTTATTTGTCCAAGGCTCTGGTGTTTTTCTAAGATGAATAATTGAATAATTGAAACTGTAAAAAGGAAAACAATGCAAACTTTGAAAGGTCTTATGGATCTCAGTCAGTGACAGTTTGTGTATCTACAACTTGATTTGAAGCATGATCCGGCTGGGATGTGTGTCACTTTTTTCTGTGTGTTGAATGAGGTTCTTTGCAGAAAATCCATTCGTAGTTGTGCGCTATGATTTTTAATTGAAAGAGACTAGAAATATAATCTTGCATTAATTGGTTTTGGGGGTTGGTTTAATCAATTAATAGGCTTTGTTTTTCTGAGTAGATTTTGGATTTATAAAAGCATTGTGACAAGTACGGTGAGTCCCCCATGCCTCCTCACCTGCTACGTGTGTGAGTCCCTCTAGTAACTGTTTGCCTTAGTGCAGCCTATTTGTTACGATTGAGTTAATACTGATGCATTATTATTAACCAACACCAATAGTTTGCATTAGTGTTTGTTGCATATCCTATGGGTTTTGACAAATCCACCATCACACTGTAATAGAACTGTTCACTGTCCTAAAAATCCCCTGTGCTCCACCATGTAAAAGGAAGATTTTAGAAAGAAGTGATTTCTCTCATAGAATAGAAGTTAAAGTTTATCCCTCTACCATAGGTCTGCCCCAGACACATACCCATTCTAGAAAACTGGTCAAAATTGCTCCAAACTGACCACCTCAGAAGAGGAGGCCAGGAAACAAATGCTCAGCTCCTCCTGTTGATGTGGCGGGCCCTTCTGGAATTGAGGAGAGGTTTGCATGGTCTCCACTGACTTTGGTTGGGAAGTCATCTCCCACAGCCCAGCTCTGGGCTCCTGGACCAAATGCATTCAGCTTGTTCACACACAGGTGTCGCTCTTGGTGGGAGCAACAAAAGCCCAACTCAAACCAACCTAAGCAGCAGAAGAGATTTAAATAGCACAACAAGGACAGGACTCAGAACTAGCCCTGCGCAAGGCCGCCTCTTGTGGAGTCTGGACTTCTCGTGGTGTGTCTGGCGGAGCGGGCTTAGCATCATTCTCCAAAGGGCTCCTTGATCTTGATGAGATGGCAATGACTTTTATCTGTCATTGTTTGAGGGTTTTCCCTTAATCTCCAGGTTTACAAATACAAAGGCAGCTTCCCACCTCCCCTCTTCCTTTTTATACCTTTTCCTGTCAAAAGCACACTTCCTATACCTACTCTCTCTTAAATCGTGCAGCGGGGTGGTTGTGTTGTAGGGAGGGTCTCCGGGAGCGGGGACAGCTTGTTGACCCAAGGGCACTTGCCACGGAGACACAGTTAAATGCCCCTCCATCCTGCCAGATAAGTTCTTCCCCAAGGCAGCGGCCCCTAACGACTCATCCCTCCTTTCTCCATCCCTTCCAGTCACAAAACAGTGTCAAGTCAGCCACAAGGAGGTCTAACCCTGAAAAAAGAAAGGAAACACCAACCCTTTCAGGGGTGTAAGAGGCCAGAGGAGTATGCCACCCCCAAGGTGCCTCTTTGGCCCAAGAGTTATTTTGAGCTAAAGACAATTGAGGAGACACAGACACGGGGCTGAGGATGTAGCTCTCTAGAATGCATGAAGTCCTGGGTTCTGTCCCCAGTAGTGCAAAATTAAAAAAAAAAAAAAAAGTTCTGATACAGACATACCTGGGAGATACTGTGGTTTGGTTCTAGACCAAAGCAGAGCAAATATGCAATAAAATAAACCACATGTTTTTTTTAAATTTCCTAGTGCATATAACATTCATATTTATGGCTCTGCTATCATCTATGAAATGTGCAGTAGCATTAATGTCTAAGAAAACTATATATATATATTTATATACATAAATACATATACACCTAATTTTAAAATATTTTATTGCTACAAAACACTAATGATCCTCTGAGCCTTTAATGAATTGTAATCTTTCTGCCGCTGGACAGAAAGATCCCTTGAGGGATCATGCTGTTGGTTGGGGAGGCTGAGGCAGTTTCTTAGAATAAGACAACAATGCAGTTTGTCTGTCCATTGGCTCTTCCTTCCACCCCAGATTGCTCTGTAGCAAGCCAGGCTGTCGGACAGCATCTTACCCACAGCACTGGAGTCCATCCTCTCCAACGGCTGCTGCTGTATCAGCGGAGTTTCTGTAATATTCTAAGCCCTCTGTTGTCATTTCAACAGCGTCTTCACCATGTCAAGAAGCCACTGTCTGCTCAGCCGTAAGAAGCAGCTCCTTTTCCATTCAGTTTTATCACGAGGTGGCAGCGTTCAGTCACTTTCGGCTTCTACTTTTTTTGTTTTTTGGGGTTTATTTTGGTACTGGGGATTGAACCCAGGGGTGCTTCACCACTGAGCCACATTCCCCAGCCCTTTTTTTGTATTTTATTTTGAGATAAGACCTCGCTAAGTTGCTGAGGATGGCCTTGAACTTGCAATCCTCCTATCTCAGCCTCCCAATCTGCCTCCTGAGTTGCTAGGATTACAGGCATGCGCCACGGTGCTGGGCATTCGTTTCTACTTCTAATTCTCGTTCTCTTTCTGTTCCCACCACATCTGTGGTTACCTCCTCTAGGAAGTCTTGAACCCCCCAAAGTCATCCAAAAGGATCGGAATCAGCTTCTTCTAACTCCTGTTAATGTCAACATTTTGGCCTCTTCCATGAATCACAAATGTTCTTTATGACCTCTAGAATGATGAATTTAAATCTATTTCTGTTTCTCTTTCCTTTTTTTTTTTTTTTTTTTTTTTCCATACTGGGGATTGAACCCTTACCACTGAGCTATATTCCCAGCCCTTTTTATAACTTTTTAAATTTTGGGACAGGGTCTCACTAAGTTGTCCAGGCTGACCTTCAACTTGCAGTCCTCCTGCCTTAGCCTCCCAAGTTTCTGGGATTAGCCACACCTGGTGTGCCACCACACCTGGGTCAAAATGTATTTCTTATGTAACAATACTTGAAAGTTCAGATTTACTCCATCCATGGGCCGCCGAATGGATGTTGGGTTAGCTCGTCGGCAGGATTGGAAGCAATGCTAATCTCATTGCACATCTCTATCAGAGCTCTTGGGTGACCAGATATATTGTCAATGAGCAGTAATATTTTGAAAAGACTCTTTCTGAGCAATAGACCTCAACAGTGACTTTAAAATATTTAGTAAACTATATTTAAAACAGATTGCTGTCATCCAGATTGCTTTGTTGTTCCATTTCTAGAGCACAGGCAGAAGAGAGTTAGTATCATTTTTTTGAAGGTATTTTTTAGTTGTAGAAGGATACATATCTTTATTTTTTATTTTTTTATTTTTTTATGTGGTGCTGAGGATAAAACCCAGTGCCTCACACATTTGAAGCAAGCACTCTACCACTGAGCTACAGCCCCAGCCCTAATACTTTTGTTTGTTTGTTTGAGAAAAAGGAAAAAGAAGTTTTATCACTTTGCTAGCAAAGGAGAAACACAGGGGACTCCTGTCCCAGAGGCTGTGATTCTGCCCATCAGGGGAAACGGGGTTTTTAAAGAGTTGATTCAAAGGCTACATTCCACAGCTTCTCTGCCTAAAGCCGCAATTCACTTGTTGATTTGGGAGATGGTCATTTTTTAGATCTTCTAGTGCCCATGAGAGTTAGTGTTATTCACAAGGGCCCTAGAGTTTTCAGAATGGCGAATGAACACTGGCTTCAACTTAAAGTCACCACCTGCATTAGTCCCTATCAAGAGTCTGCCCTTTGATGGTTGGAAGCCAGAAACTGACTTCTCCTCTCTGGCTGTGAAAATCCTAGATGGCAGCTTCTTCCATCATAAGGCCTTCTGGTCTACCTTGAAAATCTGTCATCAAGACCAGGGAATGATTTGACCAGATTATATTGCTATATTGCACACATGTATGAATATGTAACATGAATCCCATCATTGTGCACAGCTATAATGCACCAAGGAAAATATGAAAAAAGAAAACAATTCGTTGAGTTTAGCCACCCCTCATCAGAGGTCTGAGCTCGGTGTTCTGGCTGCAGTTCCTCCCCTTGCTGCTTCTCCTTGCACATTCGTCACAGGGAGGAATCCTTTACTTAAACCTCACGAACCAGTGTCTGCCGGTTTCAAACTTCTCTTCTGCAGCTTCCTCACCTCAGTCTTCACAGAACTGAAGCAAGTTAGGGCCTGCTGTGGATTAGGCTAAGGGAACGCTGCGGACCACTCAAGCCTTCTCCATAACAGCAACAAGACTGTTTCATGTTATGATCATTTGTGTGTTTACTGGAATAGCACTTTTAATTTCCTTCAAAACCTCTCTGCATCGGCAACTTGGCTACCTGGCACAAGAGGCCAAGGTTTGGCCTGTCTTGCCTTTTTTTTTTTTTGGCAGGGGGTGACTGGGGATTGAACCCAGGGGCCTTCAACCACTGAGCCACATCCCCAGCCCTATTTTGTATTTTATTTAGAGACAGGGTCTCACTGAGTTGCTTAGGGCCTCTATGTTGCTGAGACTGGCTTTGAACTCGCGATCCTCCTGCCTCAGCCTCTCGAGCCGCTGAGATTACAGGTGTGCCTGCCCAACCTGTCTTGACTTTCGACGTGTCTTTCTCGATAAGCTTAGTTATTTCTAGCTGCCCATCTAAAGTGAGACTTAAACTCTTCCTTTCACTTGAGCACTCTGAGGCTACTGTAGGGTTATCTGCTGACGTCACTTCAGTGCTGCTGTGTCTGCCTCCTGGGAAAAGGGAGAGGAAGGGTGGGGCAGCCAGGAGGTGGAGCAGTCACAACATAACAGTGTATATACATTCACTATGTTGTCCCATGTGGGCGCAGGTCATGGCAGCCCAAAGTAATTACAATCACATCAAAGGTCACTGATCACAGATTCTCATGACAAATGTAGCAATAAAAAATAAAAGCCTAAAACATTGGGAGACTCCCAAAATGTGACACAGAGGCATGAAGCAAGAAAATGGCACCCATAGCCTGTTCACGGGAGCCGCTAACCTTACCTTCAATCTGTAGGAACCACACTGTCTGCAGGCGCAATAAAGAGGGATGCCTGCACATGGAGAGCGTCCCACCCTCCCCCACGCACCGGAAAGTGGGTCATACGTTTATTTACTAGGGGGCCCTTCTCCCCTTCTGCCAGGAAGGACAGAAGTTGATCACCAGAGATAACTTTAGACCCTTTATCAGCACCAGAGGAATCTCACATGGCAAGCTTCACTACAGAGCCTTTACCTGCCTTTATTGCCAGCCACGTGGCACATGGGGGTAATCCCAGCCACTCAGGAGGCTGAAGCAGGAGGATCACAAGTTCAAGGCCAGCCTCAGCAATTTGGTGAGACTCTATCCCTGACTCAAAATAAAAAACAAAAAAGACTGGGGATGTGGCTCAGTGGTAGAGTTCAATCCCTAGTACCAGGAGAAAGAAAGAAAAAAAAAAAAAATATATATATATATATATATACACCTACATGCCATTTATTTGCCTTCCCACATTTTGCCATCCCTAGAGACTCCTTTGTCTTGTCACTTTTCTTTAAAAATGGTGGCAGCATGGTGGCACCTGCCTATAATCCCAGCAACTTGGAGGTTAAGGTAGAAGAATCACAAGTTTGAGACTAGCTTGAGCAACTTAGTGAGACTCTGTCTCAAAATAAAAAAATGAAAAAGGGCTAAGGATGTAGCTCAGTGGTAGAGTGCCCCTGGGTAGAATCTCCTAAATATACAGAATCTCCTAAATATACATATAGGAGACGTGAAGCAAGCAAGCAAGCAAGACATGAAGCATCTGTTACAGATGCTTGCTTTCTGCTCACCCTGGGGCTCACCTTCCATTTCATGCCCCACCCCCTGATGCCCAGGGACTGGCAGAGCTGTGTGGTTGAAGGAGTGACGACTTAAGCTGTTAAAATAATTAATTGAAGCCAGGTGTGGTAGTGCACGCTTGTGTTCCCAGAGACTCAGGAGACTGAGGCAGGAGGATCACAAGTTTGAGGCCAGCTGGGCAACTTAGCAAGACCCTGTCTTGAAAAATAAATAAATAAATAAATAAAAAGGGCTGGGAATGTGGCTCAGTGGTTAAGCACCCCTGGGTTCAATCTCCAGTACAAAAAAGTAATAATAATAATAATAATTGAGTGAGAGGATGAGACGGCTCCAATGCCCTGGGTTTCCATGGAAGCAAACCCAAACCCAACTCAACATAAACGTAAGCTTAGCTAATCAGAAACTACCAACTAACCTTGAACTAGGGACTTTCCACTTTGCGCAGTCAAATATTTTCTTTGTCTTGCTCCCACTAGTACTTTATAAAAGCTTTCTGAATCTGCCGGCTCCATGGGGCACCAGACCACTTGCTGTCTGATATTGCCTGATTTATGAACCCTTGAATGTTCACATAAACTCATCAATATTTTGACTTGCCTAAGTTAATCCTTTAAGGGAGACATGACACCTCACCTTGCCCTGCCCCTGCTCCTGCTCCCCATCCCCTACTTGTCCCTAATAGACCTCCTTCTCAGACCAAACTCCATCCCTGCCTCTGCTCCCAGGAAGCAGCCCGACACCCAGCCAACCTTTCAGCCCTCTCTTCCTGCTAACACAAGCTTCTTATTGTCCAGGGCTGAAGCTCGAGGGAGGACAGGAAAGACAGAAAACCACAAAAGCGCTGACTTCAGTGGCACTGCCCTGCAGGCCCAGCCTCCGTTCCCTGGGGGAATCTTCCATCCCAATGTCAAAAGCTGGCTTCCAAAATAGTATCAATAAAACCTACTGATAAGACAAAACTTGACTATGGCTTCCATGGGTCCCCCTCTTGCACAGGTTAGCAGTGTTTCAGAGAGGCAAGATAAGGTCAAGGTGATGGAGAATTGAAAGTTTGGTTTAAAGTTTGTTTTTGAGGGTGGGGGAGGGCTGGTTTGCTTAAGAATGAGTGAGCGTCGTGATACAACAGTCCAGGATTGGTGAAAGGAACAAGCCTAGGACTTTGAACTGTGGCATTCAAAGAATCCTAGCACAGACTGTCCATACTTTTCTTTGAAGAGGTGACAGAACTTTCTGGAAGTTCCCGTAATGAACAGTGAAAACCATTGGCTTGGTCAGCAGAGTAGAAGAAATAGAGAAATACATGCGCATGTGGATGGTAGCTGAGCCAAGTCACGCTCCTACAGATAGTGAGTGAGGTGTGGTCTCCCTGCTTAGCAGGTTTCCAGGCTGAAGGTGAGGAAACACTTTGGGTTCTGAGCAGTCTGGTTCAGGAGTCAGTCATGCCCCAGGCCAGAGCACTGGAGCACTGCTGGAATGCTCAGAGCCACCTGCTTTTTCAGTGAAACTTGAACTTTCAATAGAGTCTGGTTGACACTGAGAGCCACCCCAAGAGGAGAGCCTGCCTCAGAATATGGTCAGCCAAGAGACGGAAGTCAGCCCAGTCTCCCCAGCCTGTGTTCACCTCCACTAGGCTTTCAAATGCACATGGCTTCTTCCACCAAACCCCACCACAGGGAGTTGGTTCTCAAATTGGAGAATCCCTTCACACTAACCTCCAGCACCTACTCCTATGTCCCCACTGGGTATTTGCCTACACTGGCCTGAGGCAGAGAGGGAGGGTCCAGTAATACGAAGGTGACCGTTGGGGTTGAAGGGTCCCAATGAATTACACCTTAGGACTGTCTCCTCCAGTTCTGAACCAGATAAAGAGACCGGCAAAGTAGTCAGGCAGGTGATGGTCTAAATGTGAGCTTTCTTGCCTTCGCCAGTGGAGGACGGCGTGGCTTGGCTAAACAATGACAACCTATTTCTAATGTGGTACCCCAGAACCAGGCTGAGATACCCCTAGCCACAGGCAGCACTGGACAACAGCCCTCCTCAGCCAGGGCAGAGCCTGACACTTCAGGCGCAGGGCTCGGAGGAGCTACAGGGAAGGTGGGCTCCCTGTGGACACCTGGCTCCCAGTAGAAGGGACTGAGAGCGTTTGCCGGGCTCCTTCCTGGAAACTCAGACAATTCACACCTCCCGCCAGGGGCAGAGTGAGGGACAGGCCTGGAGCTTGGGCTAACAGAGCGCTTTTCACAAGGAGCAAGACCCAGGGAGGTCTCCCACTGGCTCCCCTGGAACAAATAAAAGGCCAAGATTAAGTCTAAAGTCCAAAGTGATATTATGTTGACTCAGAGTTTTGCAACCTCGCCACTACTGACAGGTGAGCCCCAGGAAACTGACCAGGTGGCTTTCCCGGCCTCTACCTGCTAGATCCCTGTAGCTGCCCCCCGCCCCCACTAATCATGACAATCAAATATGTCCCCAAACTGTCTCCTGGAAGTCCAGTCACCCCTGCTCAAGAACTACCATGTTGACTGATTAGAAAGAAAGAAAAGCTCCTGGATGCTGTAGCTTCCTGGGCTCCAGAGGCGAACTGGAGAGGACCAAAGGGAAGGAAGGAGAGTGAGGGGGTTTCTCCCTGAGATGCTGGAGGTGGTGCTAGCTGGTGGGCACCAGGGTCCACCAGCCACTGGGCGGTGCTCTTCTTCTAAGCTCCTATGCAAACAAAGATTCACATATAGAATACACACCTGTGGGGGGAGCGGGAGGGGAGGGACTGGGAAAGGGACGTGTGGATTAAAATAAAGTAATTACACATCCCAGAGGGCCGGCGTGGACTACGGTTGATCAAGAGCTGTGAGCGGAGGCCTATAATTGACTAACTCAGATTTCCATACCTGGAGTGTAAAAATGGCGTGGCAGGAGCTGGGGTGGGGGTAGCAAGAGGTATAAAAGCAAAGCAGGGAGGGAGGGAGGAAGGAAGCCCTCCAGCCATGTCCAGCCTGTCCAGGAAGGGAAAGTATGGGAGCAGGAGCCACCCAGGTGTCCCCAATCTCTGGTCCAGAAGGCACAAGCCTAGATGGGAAAGGAATCGCCCCAGGGGTCTCTCAGAGCCTTTGTCACCTTTTTATGAAAATGAGAGACAGATCAAGAGATTGTACAAGGGCAAATATTGTCCTCATTTCCTAAAACGATTCCAGAATTTTAAGGTCACCAAGCTTGACACCTTTGATTTTGGAATGAATTCAAGTCCAAAGACCCAAATCGAGACCCGACTTTGTATCCAGCCGGGCGTGAATCATCCACCAGATGGTGGGGGCACATTTAGAAACCAGCACAGCGAGCCCTGGAAGGCAGAAAGGCCCCTAAGATGGCCCTGCCAAGCCGCGCTGCTGTTCTCTGCTGAGAGTGGGCCGAGCCACCAGGGAATTTGTGGGTTCCGCTCTTTCTGGCTTCAGGGAGCAGCTGTGACTCCACAAATTCAAGTAATTGAGAGGGAGGCAGCAACTGTGGGAACAGGAAAACAGATGCTAGGATCCAGCTCAGCCTGAGTCACACGTCCACGCTGTAGCAAAAGCTGGGAGGGCCTGTGATTGACAGCACTCCCCCAGGACTTCAGGAGCCTGCACACTTGCTCCAAAAGCGTACGAAGCAAGGAGTTCCCTAGCCTCCAGGGCCCCTGGGGACACTGACCAACTGAAGAACTGAGATCCTTGGACGGGCAGGACCTGCCCTAGTTCCCACAAGGAAACTTCTGGCTTCATCTGATCAACTTGCTTCTGTAGTTTTATTTTGACTTCAAGTACTTGTCTGAGCAAGCCTGCTTTTCCACGGATGAAAATACTTTATGAAGTGGTACACTTCACAGGAGTTAATAACCAAAAGCCCAAGACATAAATATAATTAAAATCACATTATATTTCCTATTGGTGGCTGAAGCAGACATTAAGATAAGACATTAAGAAAGTCTTATCTTCGATAGTACATTTAGAATTCCATGTCACAGAAAATTATCTTTAAATGATAGGTCAGAAAAGAAATATAAAAAGCTCTTGTGCTATTTATTATTAATGTGATTTATGTTACATCTCTCAGTGGAAAGCTGAAAATATGCCAATAAATTAGTTCAAGAAATGATATAAAATTAAATATTAATGAAGTGCTCAAACAAGCACCAATTATTCTGCAGTATAGGCTGGTAAATATTTTCATAAGCGATTCCTGCTCCATATTCAAGTAATACCATAGGCCAAGAAAACAATCATTAATTTGTACAGAGACCTTTTTTACCAATATATTTTCCAATTTACAGTTTGAATCTTCTTTTTAAAAAGCAATAAAACCATTAATCTGTGTACTTAGATTCATGGATAGTCTTTATGTTGAAAGTGATAGAAAGTCCAACTCACAGGACTTAAACAAGGAGGAAAATTCGCTTGCATACTTAAAAGTCTAATTGAAGCTGGGTGCAGTGGCCCATGCTTGTAATCCCTGTGGCTTGGGAGGCTGAGGCAGGAGGATCTGGAGTTCAAAGCCAGCCTCAGCAAAAACGAGGCGCTAGGCAACTCCATGAGACCCTGTCTCTAAATAAAATACAAAATAGGGCTGGGGTTGTGGCTCAGTGGCAGAGTGCCCCTGAGTTCAATCCCTGTTACCCCACCACCACCAAAAAAATAAGTCTAATTGAAATGCAGCTGCAGGCAAGGTTTCATTCAGCAGCTGAAAGGATCTCACCAAGGACTGCGTATATTTCTGCCCCTCCCCGCTGCCTTCTGCTGGGTCAAGCTCTCATCTTCAGGGCAGTGGATACTACTAACTCCCTCTCCCCTTTGGGACTAGAGCACCCAGTCCCCGGCTATGGGGAGACCTGGTTGTTGATGGCTCACGGCTGAGTCCTCCCAGCATCCTTTCATGTTCATCAATGTCTGGTTTAATTACTCCCATCTTTACACTATCCTCTGTTCAGCCCAAAGTTATGTGGCCTCCCAAAGATTAGCCAGTTTAGGGAGACAAAGACCTAGTCCTCTGGCCTAAATCTGAAGTCTGAAGGACCACCTCAGCTGCAAAGCTCCCTGCAGGACCTTCTGAGGTTTCTGATGCAACTGCATTGCAGTTCAGCTTGTCTGTCTGCTCAATCCTGCTGCAGTCACTCACTTAAGGATATTATTTCTGCATACAAACTTCCTGCATATAAATCTCCATCACAGAGTCTGTTCCCAGAGACCCAGGCCTAGACAGTTAGGGCCAGGGGTGATTTCAAGAAGCAAATTCTAAAGTAGGAGTTTGGAGCTAGAAGGTAGGACACCAACAGCCCTGGCATGCCAAAGTGGGACCACAGTTCGGACACTGGGGATGGAGTGGAATGGGAAATGAATGGAAGGGAGGCACAGTGAAGGCAGATCCCTAGGAATCAGAGAAGTTGAGGGCTCCATCTTTTCCTAACTCAAGAAGAGAGAGAGACAGACAGAGACAGAGACAGAGAGAGATACAGAGAGACAGAGAGACACAGAGAGATCCCCCTTCCTCCACCTTTGACTTCTTTTGGGCCCTCAACAAACTGGATGGTGCCCACTCACCCGGATGAAGGTAGATCTTCACCACTCATTCTACTGGTTTAATCCAATCCTTCCAGAAACACCCTCACAGACATACTCCAAAATTTCATTTGGCAGCTCTCTGGGCATCCCTTGGCCAAGTCCAGTTGACACATAAAATTAACCATCTCAACATCTGACCATGGGACATCAAGTGACCAGGTGGCCAGTGCTGCCTCTGTAAGCTATCTGTGTCAGAGGCACTAAGCTACAATGCCAGGCAGACCCAACATCAGTGCATGACCCAGTTATAGTTGTACCTCCAAGACTGGACCAAGTGGGACCAGCAGGCTCAAAGGAGCTGTACCAGCAGGTGTCCAAACCCCTCTGTCATCACCAGTGTCAAATCGTGCCTCCCACTTAGGTCACAGCTATCTATAGTCAACTTAGGATGGGTGATCAAGGGCTTGGAACCACCTGAGGCGGGGATTTTGGCTTCTGGATGAGTTGGTGGAGTGCGTGGATGAAAGCCACCAGTGAACTTCTGCTGCTCAGGATGGCCCTGGGAGAACAGGGAGGAGAAACCCACCAGGACAGAGTTTCCTGTGGCACAGTGGCCCTCCACTTCACGTGAAGCAAAGTGATGTGAGGGAGGCATGGGTGTGGACTTGGGGTCATTGCCGATGGCTTGGCTGGTCAGTCAGGAGCCTAGAGACACATTAGAAGGTTAGGAAAAAGAAAGTCTGGGGCAAGATGTGTGGCTAGACCCATGAGAGTGGGCACAGATGGGACAATTTTGAATTTCATGTTGATGTGATCAAGGAGGACCACCCAGGGGCTGGAGAGAAACCAATCCCACCCAGACTAGAGAGTAGTGGAGAAAGTTTTGACAGATGGGATAAAGTGTGCCGGGAGGCGGAAACCACAGATGTCCAGGACAATAACAATTTCAATGACAAGTAGCCAAGAAAAATGTCCTTAGGTCCTTATTGCTTGATGGAGTTGAGAGACCATTTGATCTAGTCTCTCACTGAAAAAGTAACTCAAACTAACCAGACTCCATTGGAATACTTGCAGAACAGAATGCTCATTACCTCAAGGGAACTGTGTCCTAGGACATTGCCAACCATTCAGCAGGTTTTCCCTACACATACAGCAGGCTGGGGTTCTCCCACTCCCTGAAGGGACATCTCCCCAACCCATAGGCTCCAAGTCAAGCTGGAATCAAGAAGAAAGTATTTGGGTAAGAGGAAGATCAGTGACAGAGGCTTTGTTAGCAGAGTAATGTAATGAATTTATGCTTTATGAAAGAAGCCATTTTAGTAAGAGAAAGAATGGTTCGCCCGGCCAATGCTGCTCTCAGAGGGAACTAAAATGCTCCCCGTCACACACCTACCACCTCTACTTCCCATGAAAGGAAAACCAGAAAGAACCATTTGGCTAAGACCCTGGGACAGGAAACAAGTGGGTAAAATGACCCTGGGGCCTGGGCTGGGGGTAGGAAAGTAGAGGAGAGGGGAGAGAACAAGAAGCCAGAGAGGAGGATCCAGCTGCCCACTGAGTTGGGTTCAGTGGACAGAGGGGTAACGTTTTCTCTACCATTATGAAAGATCCAGCTGTAGGATTGTTTGTCTAATGATGAGACTTCCTGTTATAATTTGGATCTGGAATATTACCCAAAGGCTCATGTGTTGAAGATTTACTTCTCATCTGGCGGTGCTGTTAGAAAGTGCTAGAAACTTTAGGAGGAAGAGCCCGGTTGGAGGAAGTAGGTCACGGGGGGATGTCCTTGAAGGGGATATTGGGACCTCTGCCCCTGCTTCCATCTCTTTCTGTGCTTCCCAGTCTCCATGCGGTCAGCTGCTCTGCCTTGCCCGTGTTCTTCAACGCGATGTTCTGCTTCACCACGGGCCCATCATGAAAGGGCTGAAACCGTGAGCCAAAACTAATCTTTCCTCCTTTTAAGTTGTTCATTGCCGGTATTTGTCACAGCGACAGAAAGCTAAGTAACACACCTTACATCCCCACTCTTTCAAAGGTGAGGGTTTGCACGTACCTTTGGCTGAGACCGGTTCTCATAGTCCAGACGTCTCTGCGTAAGCCAGAGGAGAGGTGGGCCAGCACGGCACTGCTTGGGGAACTCTGGGACTCACCAGAAGATAGTGCCAGGTGACTTGAGTCGCCACCTGTGCTTCCAAACCTGTGGGGCACCATGTGACTACCCTCACTCATGCCAGAGTGAATGAGGCCCCCAGCTGGACGTTTTAAAACACTCCCCAGCAACCCCAAGGGCCTCTGTCGGGGGTTTTCACGGCTCACACATCAATCACAGAGCCCAGCTCTAAGTGTGGCACCAACCTTGGCCCAGCCAGGGACTCCTCTGAGCTCCCTGAAGTCAGCAGCTGCAGTCAGCTGAAATTATGAAACCAACGCACACGAGGGAAATCTCCTTTCCCAGAAGGAGAGATTTATTTTGTTTTCTAATAATTAAGTAGTTTAATATGCCTCCCAATAAGTTTTCTGGTTCAGAAAAGAGCCTGTAACAAATACATGCAATAAATCCCTCATTTTTAATGTTGGGGCATACCTAGACATTTTTATTAACAGAACATCTGCTTCTCTCCGTCTCCTCTTAATAAGTGTTTAAAGAAGGTTGGTTGGAAGAGGCTGCCGCATCTCCCAGTCACACTGGCCCCAGCCTCAACAGCCTGCGGGTGACAATGAACCTGCATTATCATTAGTGCCCAAACCACAAAGCCCCACGGCCCCTTGGCACTCTGCCGCCGCCTCCCCAGGGTCTCCATGCAGAGCCTCCCCAGGCAGCCCCTGCCCACCTGCTTCTCAGGGGAGGCCCAGCCCTGCTGCCGATTCTGCTGCTGGGTCAGGCCCAAGTCTTTCCTTGATGCCATGGCTGTGGGCCGGCTTGTCCCTGTCTGTGGCACCAGAGATCTCAGGCCATGAAAACTGCTATGGAGACCTGGAGGTGGAGGAGCAGAGGACAACGGTCCCTCAGCAGCTCCACCCCACCCCATCACCTGGACTGGGAGGGCAGGGTGTCCTGAGTCTCCAGTACCCTTCAACTTCCGCTCCGCCTGTGTCCATGAAGGCAGTACATCCAGTTTCCGGGCTGGGCTGGGCTGGGAGACGCCAGGGCATTGCCTCCCTCCTCCTCACAGCTCTCTCCTGGATTTCCTCCTTGCTAATGTGTGTGTGTATGTGTGTGTGTGTGTGTGTGCGCGCACATGTACTCACACATATGCATGCACATACATACACTAGTGTAGGCTCCATGAAGTCAGGGAATTTTTACCACTATATCTTTTTTATTTTTTTGTTTTGAGGGGCTGGAGATGGAACTCAGTGCCTTACACACGCTAGGCAAGTGCTCTACCATGGAGCTGCCTCCCATCCTTCGTGCCCACCATAGTGCCTAGCATGTAACAGATGCTCAGTAAGTTTTGCAGCATGATTTTTTAAAAAGTTGAATAAAAGAGACCCTCATGCCTTATCATTCAGCACACAAGCCCATGGCCTCGAATGAGTCATTTCAGATCTAGAACCCACAAGGTCCCCGCTCTACCCGTTCTACAGCCTAGGCTCGGCCGGGAAAGCCAGCTACACGACACTGTCTAGCCACACCCTGGCTCTAGTTTGAGTTCCACTCAATTACAGAAAGTCCAGCCTTCCCAAGTGCTTCTGAGACTCAGGGGATGATGACACATCCCCTCATGCCAGCCTTGTGTCCCTTGCTGCCTCCCCCAGCCTGCTGCTCCTACCGCTGTTTGGCTCTCTCTGTCCACCCCCTGCCCGCTCTGTCGTGCCCTTTCCTCCTCCTGCAGGTGACTGCCTTCATCCCTGGCACTGGCTCAGATCCTTCCTGGAGTTTGCCATGACAGTAGACCGGGTCTCAACTTCTAAAGATGACTGAACTTTTGAGGAGAGAGAAAGAAAGAGGAAGACAAATGCTTTCCACTGACTCTCCATGAATGCTGGCCTATCTTCCAGGACTGCCGACACCCTCCAGGGTGTGCTCAGAAGGCAGGGCCACTCCTCCTGGTCTCCCCTGCTCATCAGACCACGGCCCCTTTGGCCCAGCTGGCTTCCCCTGCAGGACTTGTGCCTGTCCTGGGACAACGGCTGCCAGAACCTCTGTCCTGCTGGCTTCTCTGGTTCTTCCTTCCCGTCATAACTGCTCCAGAAGGCCTTCTCTGACAAGCCACCTGCAAGAGCCCCATGCACATCTCTGCCACCTCAGCCTGCCTCTCCATCCTCATGGCCCCTGCCACTTTTTGAATTACTCTTATTATTTTTGTCGATCATCTGTTGCTCTTCATTAGACTCTGTGCTCTTCACTACTATATCCTGGCGCTTAAGAATGGCACCTGCCACTTAGTGTGTGCACAGTTGAAATCCACCAGCTAAGTGTTGAATAGCCTCCCTAGATGGAGTCCTGGTCTGACCCCTACAAAGCCCAGAGAGGAGAGTTTTTCCCTCACCCCAGCCCTGGACCCCCCTCCCCAGCTCTGGCGTTTCCTGAAGAGATCCAGCTCCTCCCAGCATGCTTGTTGGTGGAACTGTTGACCCTCCTCAAGGGTCAAGAGGGATGTGACCCTTGCCCCTTCCATCCAGCCAGAATTCCCTGAACTTGGTTAAGCCCTTCCAAACCCAGGAGGGTTTCATTTCAGTCAAAGTGAAAACAGAATCAGGCCTGAGAGTGTTTGCTCAGCCATCTTGATCTGTGAGTGTGCAAGACACACATCCACACACCATAGACAACCAGAGTCCCTTGGGAAGCAGACAACTTACTTCATTTGGGGTCACAGCCTGCCCAGTGACTCAAGGGTCCTCCCCAGGAAGGAAGAGGGGGGATTCCCTCCCTCCTGGGGTTTTACTCAGAATAAGAATCCCCTGGGCACAAAGGAGAATTCGAGAATGTGTGCGCTGCATCTGTTTCCACTTTTCCAAAGACCATTTGTCCAGCTCTAGCCCGCAGGTCTCCAATCCACCCTGACACTTCCTCCAGACACGGGTCCAGCCCCCCGGCACTGCCTCCTCTGACACACAAACCCCGGTTTAGTGTACTGGGAAGGGCTTGAGACAAAGAGTTTCACAATAACAAATCAAAGTTTTAATATCGGAACACACCAAGCATGGAACAGGTGCACCACACGGGAGCTCTGACTGGGACGGGCACAGCACAGGCAGTGCAGGGACACACGTGGGCAGCTCAGCCTCGGGGAGCAGAGGGACCTTAAAAGATGAGGCCAGCAGGGCCACAGGCAGCGGGTGCTTCAGAAGTTGTGTCAGACACTCTAACAAACGGCACTGTTTTCATGCAGAAGCTTCTGCCCTCGGGGCCTGGACTCATCAGGACATCATATCACAGTAATCAGAGAACAAGGATCCAAAAGCGTGGAACACCAATTAAGAATAGGAAATGGTTGAGTTTTCTTGCTTTTTAAAGATCAAGTGGACATAATAATGGCAAATAATTGAGTAGCATGTGCCTGAGGATACCTGGCCAGTAGGTAGCAAGGACTGGGCTGATTCTCAGTCTTTGGTCCCACTTTTTGTTCCAACAAAATACCCCTGAAGTGGCCATCAGTAAAAAAGGAAGACTTGTACAGTGACCCTGGCAATTATCTGTGCACCAAGAAAACTTGAGGAACTGTGGCCAGACTGTCCCAGTGGGGCAAACATAAGGCATGGTGGAGAGAAGGCAAGCCACCCCCAAGGGGCAGTAAGTGCTGTGTGCTCAGGACACAGCAGAAGACATCCATTACCCAGAGCGGGGGGCCTCTCACTCTCTCCCCTCTGGCAAGGGCTGGGGACCAGGCTGGCCCAGGGGATGAACAGGCCAGGATGCACCCCAGGGCTTCCCTCACCTCAGCATCACTGAAGTTTACAGACCATCCCAAGGGCATGGTGAGCACCCAGCTGATCACATCTGAGCAAGAAATGGCTGATAGCTCAGAAAGACATATCGCCAGCCTCTCAGGAAGTGCCCCCAAATTTTTATTAACTTACTAGCAATTATAATGCTTTCTTGAGAATTTAAAAATAATGACTCCATTTTTTTCCCCTTTTCTAAAAATTCATCTGTGGAGTGGTGCTCAAACTCCGAGCAGTGGCTACTGCGTTCTTGCTCTTGTCCACTCTGCTGTGGGACTGTGGGCCCCATCTGAAATGCTCACTCCTGCTGCCCGTCTTCCCGAGTCCTTTCCTCTGCACCTGGATGCCCTCCGAGAGAGCTGCGGGCAGGTGCTCTCGTCCCCCTCCTGCTGAACCGAGCTCAGCTCCTTCTTGACTTGAAGTCACTCCTTAGACAGGCAACAAATGGTATCCCTCTCTTGCCCTCCCAAATGCAGGGTCAGGTGAGAAACAGGTCACTTAATTAGGCCGCTGGAGATCAAACTGTCAGGTTTGTCACTGGCAGGGAATCGGAGTGTCTTTTGCTTCTTAAAGGAACGGGCTTCCTAGTGGTTCACAACCGAATCAGGCAGACTTCAAACCAGCCCTGACACATGGCCTCCTGTAGGGCCAAGCCATCTATTGCCAGGCAAAGAGCAGCCCAGAAAACACCCTGAGAAGGAGCTGAGCCATGACCACCAGTCTGCTCAGACATTCCTCTGAGGAGTGAGTGGGTCTTGAGAGTTTCTGTGGTCTCACTTGTCACCCCCGCCCCCCCCACCCCCTCCACGGGGAGATAAGGATACTCCTCCAGCAGCTCCCCTGTGATGGGGAGGCCAGAGCTCGCACACCTGGGAACAGACTGCCTCCAAAGCTAAACATCCCCGAAGATTTTGAGGAAGCTGCCTCTCTGGGGAATAGGGGTGAAAAAAAAAAAAAAAAAAAAGGTTTTTCTGAAGCACAAGGTTTTTAAAAGTATTTTAAGATATTTTAAGACATTAATATTTATTCAAGTTATCAACAAGATTCTGTGGGCTTTGGAAAAGATCTAGAAATGAAAAAAGATCACAAAAAAAAGAGGGAGACATCTGAGAACAGGAAGTAGAACAAGAAGTCAGAACCACAATAGCCAGGTTACAAAACCAGGATGTAGGCTAGAAATAGCAGACAGGACACCGGAGAAGAGAAAATTAACATGGTCAAGGGTAAAATGAGAAAAAGATGAAAAGGAAGGAGGCAGCTGCTCAGACACAGGAGATGTGGCCGGGACAATAGGAATTCCAGAGAGGACAAAATACATGTGGGAAAAGCAATAATCAAAGAAATGGAAAGAGAGAACTTTGGGGGTATAAAGAAAGAACTCAGTGGGAAACTGAGATATGTCCTGACTTCCAAGCAAGGTTCATGAAAAGGGGGGTCACACTTAAATGTGCTGTGATGGAATTCTCAAACTTAAAAAGTTAAGAAAGGTCTGGGGTGGAGCTCAGTAGCAGAGCCCTTGGCCCTGGACTCCATCCCTAGCATGGCAAAAAAAAAAAAAAAAAAAAAAAAAAGTTAAGAAAAATTCTGGAAAACACACACACACACATACATACACACATACCCTTGGAAGAGGAAATTGAAGGAGAAAGAGAGATTTTTACTTTTCTTCTTTATATCTTTTGCTCTGTATGTGTGCAGTACTGGGGATTGAACCCAGGGCCTTACACATGCCAGGCAAGTGCTCTACCACCAAGCTATTCCCCAGCCCTTTCCAAATTTTTTGAGACAGAGTCTAAGTTGCCCTGGCTGACCTTGAACTTGCAATCCTCCTCCTTCATCCTCCCTAGTAGCTGTGATTACAGGCATATAGCACTATACCTGGCTTGGGTGTTTTGTCTGTTTGTTTTGGTACCAGGTATTGAGCCCAGGGATGCTGAACCACTGAACCTCATCCTCAGCCCTTTTTAATATTTTATTTAGAGACAAGGTCTCTAAATAAAAATCAAGTTGCTTAGGGCCTTGATATATTGCTGAGGCTGCCTTTGAATCCTCCTGCCTCAGCCTCCCGAGTAGCTGAGATTACAGGTGTGTGCCACCACACCCAGCTTTTTAAAATAATACTGTTTGTGTGTATTTCTTTTATAATTTAAAAAACAGGTCTAAATCAGGGTGAGGAATAATAAATAAGGACCTCACAGACAAATGGGAAAAAATAACAAAAAGTCTAAATTAAAATGATCCCAAGATTTTTTTGCAAAATCCAAAGAAGTATCAATTTTATTTTTATCTCATCATTAGCAATACATTTTACTTTGTAACATATTTACATATTTTCTTAAAAAGAACAAAAGATATAAAAAGAAAATTAAATTTCCCTCTAACTTGGAGCTTCAGTTTCAAGTAGTCATTATCCTTAAAGTAGTCATTATCCTTACTGCATTGAATGTACTTTATTTTCTATTCTTATCTATGCCATTCTATGTCTTTAAAATGCAGTCACAATCCATTAAATTGGGTGGGCTATGAAATACACTGATCTAGAAAAACCTACAGGAAAAACCACATTGTCATTCATGTAAGGAGGCAACCAGAGAACCCCAGGTGTAGAAGTCATTTAAAAATTAATTCCACTGAGGACTCTTCTTGCATAAATCATTCAAAGATGTGTACTAGGACACTAGGCAGGGGAGAGAATCAGGCAGAAAAACTCAAGAATGAGAAAAAAGTCCAACAGAAGTGCCTGCTTAGAGGTTTAGTAGCAGGGGAGTCTTCAAGTATTCTCTAAAGAATGTAAATTGCTAGAACTTTTTTGCAATCTTCTGGGAATATCTTTTAAAATTGAAATATACATACCTGTCTCACTCTTGGAAATCCATCATACCAAAACAAAAACAAAAACAAAAACAAACAACAACAAAAAAAAAGACACCAGTAGGTCAGGTTATACAAACTAAAATGCTTCCTGCAGCAATAAGTGCAGCGATATAAATGTGCAATACCAGCAATGACTAGCAATGACATAAGTGTACAATAAACAGGTTAATGTTTTAGTAAATTATAGTGCAGCTACATACTAAAGTACTAAATTTCATCTAGTTATTTTTTAAGAAATCAGCTATGTATGTATTAACTTAGAGGCATGTTCAGGATAAAATGGTGATAAAAAAAAAGTAGCTGAAGAATTTCTTTTCTTTTCTATTTTGGTACCAGGGATTAAACACAGAGTGCTCTAAGCATTGAGCCATATCTCCAGTCCTTTTCTATATTTTATTTAGAGACAAGGCCTTTCTTAGTTGCTGACACTGGCTTTGAACTTGGGATCCTCCTGCCTCAACCTCCCAAGCCACTTGGATTACAGTCATGCACCACTAGCTATAGCTAGAAAATTTCTATATGATCCTGTTCCTTTAAAACCTAGGCAGGGGGACTGGGGTGTGACTCAGTGGTAGACTGCTGGCTTAGTACATGTGAGGCACTAGGTTCAATCCTCAGCACCATTTAAGAATAATTTTTTTAAAAATAACAGCAAATGGAGTAATTAAATTAAATTAAAAACCTAGGCAGGGACCCTATTAAAGGGTTTATATATTTACATGAACAGAGAGAAAGATGTGGAAGGACCAAAGCAAATTGTCAAGGCAGATCATTCCAAGTTGGGGAGCAGAGGGGAAGTTAGGGGAGATCACTGGCTGTTCTGAAAAAAAAATTTTTAAATATTTTGTTTTAGTTGTAGGTAGACATAATACCTTTATTTTATTTATGTGATGCTGAGGATCCAATCTAGGGCTTCCACACATGCTAAGTGAGCGCTCTACCACTGAGCCACACGTAACCCTGTTCTGAAACTTTTTTGAGCTGACTTGTTGCCTATGTACACAATTTTTAATCCAATTTTTAAACTTACTTGGTAAAGGGCATTAAACAAGTTAATATACGTATCACTAAATAATTATATTTTAAAAAATTGTTTCAAAATTGATGATCCAAAATAGCATTTGTTCATTTAAAAGAGATTAGCTACATTATAAACAAAAACAATGAAGTTTATAGTCCCAAATGAAATTTTCTATTTTGTATTTTATTTAGAGACAGGGTTTCACTAAGTTGCTTAGCACTTCACACATTGCTGAGACTGGTTTTGAACTTGCAATCCTCCTGCCTCAGCCTCCCAGGCTGCTGGGATTACAGGTGTGTACCACTGTGCCCCGCTGAAATGAGACTTTAAAAATTAGGAATGAACCAGGTGCAGTGGAGCATGCCTGTAATCCCAGCAGCTCAGGAGCCTGAGGCAGGAGTATCACAAGTTCAAGGCTAGCCTTAGCAATTTAGCAAGGCCCTAAGCAATTTATTGAGACCCTGTCCCAAAATAAAAAATAAAAAGAACTTGGGATGTAGATCAGTGGTAAAGTGCCCCTCAGTGTAATCTCTGGTAGAGAGAGAGAGAGAGAGAGAGAGAGAGAGAGAGAGAGAGAGAGAGAGAGAGAGAGAGAGAAAGAATATGAATGGTGAGAAATTTTCCACAACAGGAATAAAATTACAGTCCTATATGGACTGTGATCACTGTATTTCATATCACAAATATCTGAAAAGCCTTAAGACAAACACAGTAGAATTAGAAAAAGAATTCTAATTCTTGCCTTCTAAATGTTGTTGTTTTTGTTGGTATCATTATTTGTTTCTGGGGATTAAACCCAGGGGCACTTTACCACTGAGCTTCATCTCCAGCCCGTTTTTTGTTTTTTATTTTGAGACAGAGTCTCACTAAGTTACCTACGGCCTTGGTAAATTGCTCAGGCTGGCCTCAAACTTGTGATCCTCCTGCCTTAGCTCCAGAATTGCTAGGATTAGAGGTGTGTGCCGCTGCACCCAGCGTCTTGCCTTCTAGATTATTGAGGAAGAGTACAGCAAAAACCAGTCTATTTAGCACTAAAAAGAAAACAGCTGAATGTGTGTGAGGCCTAAAACTCAAGCCCAATGTGAATTGCTGCCTTGACCTATGTGAAGCTCGGAGGACCTTGGAGGGCCTAACCCTACATTCTCCTCCCCAATCTACCCTCTCGGGACAGGTCCCCTAGCAAACCACCTCCTTACCAAGGGTACCAGGCACAGTCCTGCTTATTCCTGAACCAGTTTCAGTTCCCTGCAGCCTGAAGCCAGCTTAAGTTCAAGTAAGCCATGTACATCCTCCTGCAGAAGCCAGGGGACACTCCATCCTTTTGGTACTACAAAGCCTGCCTCCCACAGACCCCAGTTTAGAAAATATAGGATTATAGTTCTAAAACAAGAAGGTTTGAATAAATCATTAATGGCAGTAAAAGTAAATTAATTAAACACACTTAATAAAATACAGAGTGTCAGATTTGGTTTAAAAAAATCAACATCCAGTTGTATGTTACTAATGTTTTCACTATCATGTCTTCAATATTATTTCCTTGTCATTTTATTTACTTTCTTCTGAAAAAAAAAAAAAAACTATGAGATATATTGGAGTCTTTTGATTTATTCTCCTACTCTTGAAACTGTTCTCTCTTACATTTAGTCTGTCTCTTTGCACTACATACTATGTAGATCTCTTTAGAATTATTTTCCAATTCACTTATTTTATCCTCAACTATTTCCAGTAAAGAGTTCATTCCATCTTTTAGATATTTTTATGGCATGATTATATTTTATTTCTGAGATTTAATTTAATAATGAATTTAATTTCATGACTATATGCTCATCTTATTTTTAATCTACATTCGTTTCACAGTATCTTAGCCAGGTGCAATGGCACATGCCTGTAATGCCACTCAGGCTCAGGAGACTGACACGGGAGGATTATAAGCTCACGGCCATTCACAGCAACTTAATCATGCCCAGTCTCAGGAAAACAATTAGAAAGGAATGGGGATATAGCTCAGTGGTAGAGCACCACTGGATTCAATCTCCAGTACCACTAAAAAAAAATTAAAAAATAAAAAAAATTTTAAAAAGTTAAATTTTTAAAAATTTCCTCTTTGTAAAATGATTTCTCCACTTATCTCTTTGGGCAGCCTGGTTTTTGTGTTTTTACCATATGAATCCAAAAAATGACTTTCATCTATAGTGAGCTCCTATTTCAGTTGTTGAATTGGTTGGCTACTATCTTTAGCATTTGGTTTCTTCAAGTGCTTTGGAATTTTGGTTTACAGGCTGGGAATTTTTGTTTTTCTTTGTGGATTCTCCCCCTCCCTCCCTCCACCTCTCTCTCTCTCTCTCTCTCTCTCCCCCCCCCCCCTCCCTCCTTTTACGTCTGCTGGATTTGTTTGGTGGCTGCATCCACTGTATCCTGGTCCACAACTTGTCATCTGAGGGCATTGGGAACTGGTGCTCTTCCCTCACACTGGGGGACTTGCAGACTCGATCACAGAGTTAGAGAATGGCGACGGTTCTCTTGGCTGGAAAGCTATTTCTGCTCTCCAGCCCCCCAGGCCCATGGTTTTGGCCATAGCCCCTGAGATCTGCTCAGCTGCCTTTTTTTTTTTTTTTTTTTCCCCCTCTCCGTTTTAGCCTCCTTTCAAAAGTGCAATGGCCTCGCTCCAGTCCTTGGCTTGGCCGTCTGGCTCTGTCCTCCATGCTCTGAAAACATTTCAGCTCCCCTTCCCCCACAGGCCCTGGGCTTTGGGCCTTCTCTCCCCTTGCCTTCAGCAGTTCTCTTTCTTGGAATGATGTTTATCCAGATCTTTAACCTGTCTTTGTCATATGAATGCCTGTTTGTTATGTGTATGCAGCACAGAGTGTGCGTCAAAGCATAACCGTGGAAGTCCCTCCTTGTTAAGGTCTAAATCACATGGAGAGGGAGTGGGAACATACCAGCTGATAGAGTCCAGGAGGGAGGACCCGAGCACAGGGACTGCCTCCCTGTGAGCCCAGGTCATGGGCATTTTGTCTGAGGTGAGCCAGACCAGGGAAAGCCCATCTGGGTAGCTTCTAATTATGGACCAGCTTCCCGTAATGGCCCTATGTGGCAGTCAGGGGACTTGCTGAGCAGAACGCTCCATCCCAGAGCTCTTCCGTTTACACCCCCTTATGTGACGCATGCGTGCCCATCACAGGCATTTCAGACAACTCAGAGAAAGAGAGACAGGCAGACAACTCAGAGGACCAAAGACAAAGCTGAAGTACATATGTGGAGTCTCAGTTGGCTCAATAGAAAGATGAAAGAGATGTGACCCTTTTCATTTTTGGAACAATTCATACTGTTGACATACATTACAAGCAAAATAACTGTGGAAGAAAAATAAGAGAGATGGCGTATTTAATTTTTTCTCCAGAAAAACATTCATAAATTACACTGTTGAACTAAAACAGAAACACAAAATTCTGAGTAGACCAATAACCAGGAGAGGAAAAAATAGAAATTACTAAAGAATTAGCTCCCTAAGGAGCTTCTGGGTGGGTACTTTTGCTGGCAAGCCTTTTCAAATGCTTAAGGAACAGCAGTGTCTATTGCAAAAAAGAATAAAGAGGGGCTGGTGGCACAGTTGAGCGATGGAACATGCGCTTATGCTCCAGACCTTGGGTTCCGCCCTAAAAGAGGAAAAGGAAAAGAATAGGGCTGGGGAGATAGCTCAGTCAGTAGAGGGCTTGCCTTGCAAGCACAAGGCCCTGGGTGTGATCCCCAGCACTGCAAAAAAAAAAAAAAAAGGAAAAGAATAAAGAAGGAGTGCTCTTCACTGTGTGTTCTAAACTGGTATAACTTGGGTACCCAAATCTACCAGAGATTTAAAAAAAATGTTTTTATTTGTCCTAATTTGTTGCACATGACAGTAGAATGCATTTATACATGTTGATAGATCATACATAAATGGAGCGCCATCTCTCATTTTTCTGCTTGGACATGTTGTCGGATCACATGGGTCATGCAGTCATATAAGTACATGAGGTAATAATGTCTGTTTCACTCTACCATCCTTCCTACCCCACAGAGATTTTTTTTAATAAGAAAACCATATAATAGGGGTTGCAAAGTCATACATCTATAAGAGTCAGAGAGTGACACAAACAGGGACAGGTGATTAGGTGTGAAATGACAAGGGAGGGTGAGAGCTGCAGGTACTGGAGACTGTGCGCCCCTTATTCAGGAACTCAGAATCAAAGCCTCCACAACCCTGCCAAATATTTCAGTCCCTAGTCACCAATTTGCAGCCTCTGGCATATCTCCATTATAAACTAGATGTAAACATAATATACACATAGATGTAAAAACACTAAGTAAAATACTAGCAAATTCAATTCCACATATTCTACCATTTAAAAAGTGGGGTGTCATTCAGTGGTAGGGCACTGCTTAGCATGTGCTAGGCCCTGGGTTCAGCCCCAGCACCAAATGAACAAATAATTTTTTTTTTTTAATCTATGGTGACCAAATAATATTTACTGTAAAGATGCAAAAGATGTTCTAAGATGTAGAAAATATTTTAAAAATCATTCGCCCTCTCAAGAGATCACATTGGAACAACCCACTTGATGCTTTTGATAGATGTCATAACTTTCTGACAAGCAGGGACCCACGGTACCAGAGATGGGTTCTGTGTGAGCTGGCAGAGAGTGATCCAAAAGGTAGCACCCTAGGGTAAAGCCAGTCTTAGGGTTGTGGACAGTCTAGTGATGTGTCAATACAAAGGAACTGGACAGATGAGCAGAAAGCCTGGTGGGGATGGCGGGATGCTCCAAGGCACGACCTGGGGGCTTTCCTGCAGGGGACCTCCACGCCCTCTGGTTCTGAGCCAAGTTTAAATTCTGGTTGTGGAAAACACATTCGAAAGCATTCAGCATCCAAGCCTCATCAAATAGCTTTGCCAATTAAGATGGCAAAACAATTCCCAATTCCTTCACAAGAGAAAGGGTACCTCATACCAGCAAGCGACTTAACGACTACAGGATGCTTTCCCATTCTGATGTTCCCAGAAACCTTTTGGTATTTTCAAGACTTTCCACAATAAAAGAATAAAGCACAATGGAATTTATAGGGAGAACTAAAGAGAAGAGGGAACCGAGGGGAACAATAAACCTTTCATTTTATACAGTCAAATCTAAATCAATCTATGAAGGCTATATCTCAATAACAAATTTGTTTTTAAAATAGTAAAATATAGACAGATGGCCAGGTACAGTGGCTCACACCTGTAATCCAGCAATTGAGGCCAAGTTTAAGGCCAACCTGGGCAATTTAGCAAGACAGGCCCTGTCTCAAAAAATGAAAAGGAATAAGGATGTAGCTCAGTGGTAGAGTATCTCTGGGTTCACTTCCCAGTACCAAAATAATAATAATAATAATAAAATAAAATTCTAATCTAAATGAGACTAGGATTATATGCTAAAAAAGTCCCTGGCACCCCTATTTTATGTCATTATTAAAAAAACAAACTCCAGATTAAAGACAAATGTAAAGCAAGAAAGAAAGAAAGAAAGAAAGAAAGAAAGAAAGAAAGAAAGAAAGAAAGAAAAGTAGAAAGAAAGAAAGAAAGATTGATTGATTGTAGGAGAACATTTAAGACCATAAGCATCATCAAAGACTGGGGAGAGGCTGGGCACGGTGGCAACACGCCTATGATCCCAGTGACTCTGGAGGCTGAGGCAGGAGGACTGCAAGTTTGAAGCCAGCCTCAGCAAAAGTGAGGCACTAAGCAACTCAGCGAGACCCTGTCTCTAAATAAAATACAAAATAGGGCTGGGGATGTGGCTCAGTAGTTGAGTTCAATACACGGTATCCCCTCCCGCGCCCCCCCCCCACACGGGGGGGGGGGGAACAACAGAGAGATCTACTAAACCAAAACGGAAAATGAGAAGCCCTAAAATAAAAGAAGAACCTTCTCTCCTCCCCCAATCCTGGGAATTGAACCCAGGGATGCTCTACTACTGAGCTACATCCCCAGTCCTTTTTATTTTTTACTTTGAGGCAGGATCTCTGCTAAGTTGCCCAGGTTGTCATTGAACTTGTGATCCTCCTACCTCAGCCTTCCCAGTGGCTGAGATTACAGTTGTGTGCCACTGCACACAACTAGGAACATATTTGATTACCAAAAAAGTTTTAGCCAGGCACAGTGGTGCATGTCTGTAACCCCAGTGGCTCAGGAGGCTGAGACAGGAGGATCGATAGTTCAAAGCCAGCCTCAACAACAGCCAGGCACTAAGCAACTCAGTGAAACCATCTCTAAATAAAATAGGGCTAGGGATGTGGTTCAGTGGTTTAGGGCACCTGAGTTCAATCCCCGGTACCCTCCCCCCCAAAAAATTTAAATGGACTTTAAAAAGCCAAAGTGCAATGGTAAATTGAGGGTAATTTACATTTTAAGTGGATAAAAACTCTTAAAATTTGTAAGAAAAAGACAAACAATTAATAGCAATAAGTTTAATTTGTGGAGAATATGAAGAGGCAAAACTAGAAAAGAGTGAATCCAAAGAATATATAAAGTGTGATGGGCTGACAGATCTGGCTCCATGAGAATGTTATAGGCCAGACTCTAAGGGAAATGACTAAACAGACTCCATTTTGCTCTGAGACTCCATGTTATGTAGGCAATAAGCTTCTCCCATGGGAACACCCTGCCTCTGTGCCCATCATCAGTTACTTAGTGTGACATGTTTAACAATACAGAATGACAATTTCTATGTAAAGAAACATTGCTCTCTTTTGATTCCTATTGCTCCTAAACAATGTACCATGTGAATGGTGATTGTGTGGATGTTAGCAACCATTCTTTAGTTTGTACCTAGGTAAGGGTCGTTTTGACTCACTTGCTCCTCTGTCGATGATCTCATGATGTTAATATGTAATTTTGAATCATAGCAGCAGACACTTATGATTGATGTGATTTTTGGTATAAGAACCCCTACAACCCTGTGGTCGGGGCTGTTCTCCCAATAGCCATTTTTGGGGCATTGTGTGAGACAGTCAGCTGGCCGGCTTAATAAAGACTCTCAAATTTGGACTTCTCAGTGGTGATCGGTCTGTTCTTAAGTTGCGCCCCATAACATAAAGCAATTAATGGATAGTGCCCAGCAGAGAAGTGTAAATTAAAAAACGATGAGATCACTTCTCACCTATCAGATTAGCAAAAATTAAAAAGGGAGTAACACCTGTGGCTGGAAGGATGCAGGAAAACAATACCTTGATATCCTCATTGTTGCTGGAAATGAGACTCTTCACAGCATCTTCAGAAACCAATTTGGCAATATCTATTAAAATTTAAAATTTTCCTTCTCCCCACTAACAGTATTCCTGGGAAATTCTACTATAGAAATAAAAGCATCAACCATAAGCATAAGTATAGAAGTATGTTTATTTAAGCTTTGTGGCAAGACCCTGGAAACCTAATGAATGTCCATTCAAGGAAGGAGTAGAATATTATGTAGCCATTAAAAAGAATGACTTAGCCAGGCACGAGTCACCTGGGCACAGTGGCCTACACATATAATCCCAGCTACTTGGGAGGCTAAGACAGAAAGATTGAAAATTTGAGGCCAGCTTCAGCAATTTAGCCAAGACACTGTCTCAAATTAAAAATTAGTTAATTTTTAAAAAGGACTGGTGATGTAGCTCAGTAGTAGAGTGCCCTGAACCAAACACCATGTGTGATTGGCCCTAGTCATTCAAAATTATGTACACATAAAGAAGAGAGGACGGTCCCCATTATGTTAATGATGACAATTATTTGGGGGGGGGTGGACTTCAAGTCACTTTAACTTTTTTCCTTTTTTTTTGTTTTTATTTAAATGTTATGTGAGTCTATATATAATCAGAGTGAAAGAAAGCTATTTTCATGGGGGGAGTACTGGCAGGTATAGGTCCTTAGGGGACTTGATTTAATGAGCAAGGAAGATCGATATTTAATTAACATATCAATTGCTGGCATGTCAACTGATGTTTTCCCAAATCCTTGAAGTGTAGGTTCTCTTAAGTAGCCAAACTGTCATCTGAAACATTGTTTATAATTCTTCCATTTAACTAAGGCTGAGGAATGGATTGATTACAAATGCTAAAGCAGGAGAGGATTAAAGAAAGTTTTATTGAAGTGCATCAAACGACTGCCTGTCCTGTGCTCATCCTAGTTTAGAATTCTTTCACCAAGCTATCTCTTGGCACCTTCCCAACGTGGCTACTATTAATTTCGAACTTTTTGAACTTAACATTTTTTCTCTCTCTCTCCACCCCTCTCTGTAGTGGTTCTTAAAGCTCCATTTTAAATCTTCTTTCTTGGTGTTGCCATCTCCATTCACCTTACTTTGGGGGACATTCTTTTACTTCTCCTCCTCTTCTCTCTCTCCACCATCCTGCCAGGCTCAGGGGAGGCTGCAGATCCAGTCCCTGTCTAACACCACGGTTGAACAGACTCTGGGGGAATATTGAGGTCAGATGGGAGCTGGCTTCCCCTGTTTTTTTCCCAACTTTTTTTTCCCCTCCCTGTACTGACCCAGGGGACACTGTACCACTGAGCTACATCCCAGTCCTTTTTGTTTTTTAGATTATCACCTAGTTACCAAAACTCAAATTGTTGATCTTCCTGCCTCAATCTTCGGAGTAGTTGGGATTGCAGGCGTGGGCCATCATGCCCAGCATCCCAGGATTTCTTGAGCGTTGCTGGGTGTCCCACGTGGTGGTAAGGATTCAAAGGCGCATAAGGCATGATCCCAGAGAAACGGGATGTGATCTGCGCTCCACTGGACAGTGAGCACAAGCAAAGATGCCGTTGATGGGGGCAGGGGGAACAGCTGGTAGGACTTGGCAGCGAGAACTGCATATGCTAAGGTCTAGTGGTTGTCCAAGTGTGGTCCCACACCACCACCAGCAGCATCACCTGGAACTTGTTGAAAATTCTAATTCTCGGGCCCAATCCGTGATTTACCAAAGTAGAAACTCCGGGGTGAGGACCTGCGATAGTATCTGTTTTATCAAGTCCTCCAGGTGATTCTGACGCAAGCTGAAGTCTGAGAACCACAACTCCAGAAGAGTCGGAAGATGCTTAGGATGAGACAGAAGGAAAGCGGTTCCAGGATGCTTAGGATGAGGGAGGGGAGAAAGGCCAGAAGCTGCTTAGGATGAGGGAGAAGAGAGCAAAGGGTGTTTTTTTGAAGGGCCTCGAAGCCAGGCGACGGGTTAGACTGTCCTGGGTTACGCCTGAAGGTTTTAAAACAGGGCCTTGCGGCACTCACACAACCACTCCCAACTGGCTCTTCTGGGGGCTGTAGCATTCCCTGTGACCCTGAGGCGGAGCGCTTATCCGCAGGCAGAGCCGGGCTCCCCCACGCCCCGCAACACCAGGCAAGAGAGCAGTTGGGCCGAAGACCCTCCGAACCCCAGTACAAGGGGCCTGCTGTCCAGGAAGAGGTGAGCACTGGCGGGGGCGCACACCGAGACGTGGAAGGCACGCCTGATGCAGACCCGGCCTGGGAAGCCACGCTGAAAGCCAGCTCAGGGGCCCAAGCCCACAGCAGCCGGGAAGGGAGGTTCAGCAGTCCGGGCCCGGCCTGCGAGGCGCGGTGCTTCGGGCCCCGCCCTCGGCCCCGCCCAGGCTCGTGCCCGGCCCGCCTCCCTAGGCCAGGAGGAGGGCTCGGCCCCGCGCCCGTGCGCGCGCCCGCGGCGGGGTTGCAGGGCTGGGCGCGCGCCCCGCGTCCCGGGCAGGAAGATGGTGGCGAGCGCGCGGGTGCAGAAGCTGGTGCGGCGCTACAAGCTGGCGATCGCCACCGCGCTGGCCATCCTGCTGCTGCAGGGCCTGGTAGTGTGGAGCTTCAGCGGCCTGGAGGAGGACGAGCCAAGCGAGGTGCTCCAACGGCCAGGCGGGCGGGCAGGCCGGGCGCGGGGGCGCGCGGGGTCCTGGCAGGGCTGCGGGCGGCCGGGATCAGCAAGTGGGGCGCCGACAGCGTGCGTGCGGGTAGCGGGAGGCCGCCTGGAGCCCGACGTCCGGCTCCTGACTCCCCGTTCGCAGGCGGCCTGGCGGGCTGAGCTCCCGCGTGGTGCGTGACCCAGAGGCCCGGGCCGCGGGCGGACTGGGGGCCCGGGCGGCAGGAGCGGGTCGTGGTGGGGTGGTCTCCTGCCGCGGGAGCGATGAAGGTCAGGCGCGGGGAGCGGAGCTGGGAGGCGGGGCTGGGCCCGGCCTGCTCCGAGGTGGGGAGCCCCAGGCCAAACTTTCTGAAGTTGGGAGGGGGCGGGGGTGTGCGCGCCGAGGGCGGAGGAGTGGGGCGGAGGGACCCCGGGCGTCTGTGCCCAGCTGCGCCTGAGAGGCAACGACCCATGGGAAGGTGGAGCTCGAGAGTGGAATAGGGCCTGTGACGAAGTGTGTACTCGCGAACTGGGGGAACAGGGAGTGACCCTGAGGGGAAAAACTGGAGTGTCCCCCAGGTGTGGTTTCTCAGCTAGGGTTTTGGGAGGGAAAAGTTGAGTTGACCTCAGGACCTTAAGGAATCCGGGAGAGACCCCCCTGTGACTGAGGGAATAGGGACGACAGCAGCTGGTTCAGCAGAATTCAAGTTCCCTGATGCGAGAGGCTTCCTCACTCTTGGCTGATGTGGTTTCAGCTGTGGGCCCAGATACATCCTCCCCAGTGTGGGTCGGAACTGAAAGGGCAGAGAGGATGGGCCATACTCTTAAGCTGTGGCCACAAGTTAAAATTCCCTGCCCCTCCCTCGACTTCTGGTGCCTTCAGGGTTCTGGACCAGAGACTCTGCTTGCCCTGTCTTCTTGTGCTTCTCTACCTGGCAAGTGAAGGCCAAGGGAGCCCCCATGTTCACTTAGACTTCCTGCATCTTGGCAGTTGGAAGGCCTCGTGTGGAGACTAGAGAAGAGCTGATCTCTCTTCTTTTGGGGGAGAACTAAGAAGCTGGAATGGGGAGGGAAGCAGGAACAGTCACATGAGACCATAACTCCATAAGGAGCTGAGGGTGAGGATTGGGGAGGCTGGCTCTGTGACTTCTGAGGGAATGAGCTTGTAGGAGGAAGAGAAGAGTTTCAGGCCCAGTATAAGAAGTCTTTTGGGACAGATAAGACACGTCAAGATGGAATGGCTGCCAAGGCAGTTAGAGCCCTCTCACCTTGAAATATGTGAGCAGATACTGGTGACCACTCTGGGAGGGAGATGTCAGAGCACTTGAGCTTTCTCAGAAGCAAATGGCCCTGTACTGCATTAACTTGTGAGTCTCTAGATGGTCTGTGAACCTTGCTACCCTGTTTATACCTTGGCATGGAAAACTGGCCCAGTGGAGAGGTTGGGATACCTGGAGCCTCACCCCTTCCTCCTGCTTGGAAACTGGAGGAAACTGACAGAGGAATCCTGGACTGGAATGGAAGAAGATCCCCAGTGACATAATGTTGAGCATCAGGCAGCCTCTGATGCTTGAACCCCTCAGCAGCCATCTCACCAGTGGTGAGGTACCAAACAGTATGTGCTGCCTCCACTCGGGTTTCTCTTAGATGGGAAACCTCCCCAGCCCTGATTGGGAACCTCTCAACATCAGAAGGCTGGCTGAGTGCTGGGCGCAGAGGACCTGGGTGCCAGGGTGTAGGAGTGGGGCTCTGGTCTGAAGGTGGCTGTTGGGTTCTTGCTGTGCTCAGATGGGGAGACAGTGGAGGTGAAGGGCAGGGAGAGGCTAAGCGTTCGAGGGTCTTGGACCTCTCTTGACTTCACATCTAATTGTTTCCTCCTCCTCTTCCAATAACTAAAATGAAAAAGATGGCACAGGGGTTGCCAGGCAGCATAGCACAGTGCTTGGGAAGGCGAGTGCTGAAGTGGGACTGCCCTCTTCACCCCCGTTTCAGCTCTGCTGTTGAGCAGACCACCAGTGAATCACCTCTCTGCTTTCCATATCCTCCTCAGTACCCCCTCAAGGCTGGTAATATAGTAGCACATCTCTTGTTGGGTGATTATATTAGATGAAGTGAAACAATGCCTGTGAGAATTTGAAGGAGTTCCTGGCACATACTAAGCTGTCAGTATGTAACTCTTATTATCTCAGCCCTGCACGTAGGGGACAGGAGTTCAGTCGTTCAATCAACAAGCATTTTTTATGTTGTATTCACACCAGGCACTGTGCTAATATGGAGATGCAGAAATAAAGACTAGGTGAGTCCTGGCCCTCATGGGCAGAGTCTACAGAGAAAGACAGACAGCGAAAAGGTAACTCATCAGACTAACAAGGAGGCTGGTTTAGATCAGGAGGTTGGGAAGGGCTTCCTGCAGGAAGAAGTGGGCAGGGGAGTTTGGGCAGAAGTCCCTGAGAATGGGCTGAGCTGGGTACCCTTGAGGAATGAACAGGAGGGTGTGGCACTTTCCCTGAAAATGGATCCATACTACGTGGCTGAAGGGACCACAGTAAGGGGCTCAGGTTTTATTCTAAGTGCAGCAGGAGAGTGCCGCACCGGGATCCAATGTGCATTTAAAATGTGCACTCTGCTGTCTGTGGGAGGGCTGGAATGGCTACCTGGGATGATCAGTAACCTCCAAAGAGCCACTTGATAGTTTTCAAAGCTTTCACAAACATTGTCTCACCACTTGTTTTATCACCACTTGTTTTAAATGCAGTCTGAGAAGTCCAAGGAGGTGGGGTGTGGGGCGGACATTGCTGTGTTCACTGTCTCCGTGGCTCAGAGAAGGATTCCGAGGATTCTCAGAGCCAGGAAGTGGCCAAGGACTTTAAGTGCCTCTTTAGTGGGGAGGAGGAGACTTTGAGGCCAGAATGCATCCAGGCTTGAGGACCAGTCCCTATCCTTAGTAATCAGAGGGGGCCCTGCAAGGACACAAACCTGAGGCCCTGCTGATGCTCACGTGGACGTACCTGGGAGAGGACGGGGTTGGGGCTGTCCACTGGGGCCTCTCTTATTCCTCACTGCTGCTTCCTGGTCCCCTTGCCTCCTCTGGGATTGTCCTTCTCAGGGTCAGCCAGCTCCCTGCTGCAGTGCAGGGCACCAACATGCCTGCCTCCTCCCACATCCTGTCTCCCACCGCAGCCAGCCTGGCCCTGTGCCCTGTGCCCTGCCCTCCTGACCAGCTTCCTGACTTGCTGATACTGGCTTCCACCCTGGGAACCACACCTCTCTGCCATCTCTACCCACCTAAGCTTGGGAATCTTTCTCTGCTTGCGTTGTATCCAGCCTCATCTTTCTAGAGGGCTTCCCAACCCAGGTGCCCTTCACAATGGGGGTACCAAACAGTACGTGCTGCCTCCACTCGGGTTTCTCTTAGATGGGAAACCTCCCCAGCCCTGATTGGGAACCTCTCAACATCAGAAGGCTGGCTGAGTGCTGGGCGCAGAGGACCTGGGTGTCAGGGTGTAGGAGTGGGGCCCTGGCCTGAAGGTGGCTGTTGGGTTCTTGCTGTGCTCAGATGGGGAGACAGTGGAGGTCCTAGGGAGGTGAAGGGCAGGGAGAGGCTAAGCGTTCGAGGGTCTTGGACCTCTCTTGACTTCACATCTAATTGTTTCCTCCTCCCCCTCCAATTACTAAAATGAAAAGGATGGCACATTTATAAATACCATACCTAAGGCAAGATATTGACGATCACTGGGCCAGTGCTTACTGAGGGCCTGTGCTCACCAGACACTCCTGGGCTCTAGGAATGCGTCAGTGAACAAACCAGCCAATATCCCTAGAAAACACAATATAAATAAATGATAAAAGTTATCAAGTGCTGTGGGGAAAATAAAGCAGAGGATGGGGAGGGCCAGCATTTTGAATAACATGGTTGCGGGGGGCTCACTGAGAGGATCCGGCACAGTTGAAGGAGGCAAGGAGCAAGCTGTGGGGAGGGGCTGAGGTCCTGGGTGTGGTGCGTGAGAAGGTGGGATGAGGGGATGCTGAGGAGGCCCTTGTGACCAGGAGAGTGGGGCACAAGGGGTCACAGGGACTGCCAGGTCCCACAAGGGAAAGCCACTGGCTGTTTCCAGCAGGAGAATGGTGAGATGGCACCTAAGTTCTAACAGGAGCCCTGGTGGCTGTGATGAGAGACTGACAGAACAAGAACAGGATCCAGGAGACCGGGGAATCCAAGCAGAGGGCATTGGAGAAAGTCCTGAGAAGGGACCAAGTTCTGCATGTATTTTCAAGATGGCTCCAACAAGACTTACTGACAGCTGGATGTGAGGGAGAGAGGGATCCAAGCTGACTCCCAGTGGGTTTGGCCTGAACCACTGAAGGATGGGGTTGTCATTAACTGAGGTAGAGAGGAAGGCGGAAGGAGGGGCAGGCTGGGAGGAAGAGCAGGTGCTCCCACTTGGACTTGAGGGTCAGAGATCTTTATGCTCCCAAGAGGGATGGCAAGGAGGCCACTATTTAAATGCCTCAAGTGTGAGGGATGAAGTTTAGACACTGAGACTGAATGAGATCACTGAGAAATGAAGGCTCCAGGCCAAGGACAAGCCCCAGGCTTCTCCTTGGGAGCGAGAGACTGACGAGGAGTGGGAAGGCCCAGGAGGGTCTCCTGGAAGCCAAGGGAAGAGGGTGCTCCACTGAGGCGTGCTGTCCCCAGGCCACGTGAGGAAACTTTGCTCTAAAGAGCTCTTGCAGGGCTGGAGGAGAGGGGCCATGAGGAGAGCTCACACAGGGTGGCAGGAGGGGACTGCGCAGTGGTGGAGACAGCCCTCTTGAGCTGCCTGCCTCAAGCTTTCTCTCAACTCTTGCGCACAGCTGAGGGAGTATGCTCAGGGAGGTGGAGCAGCTGCTGAGGGGGCAGAGCTGAGCACAGAGCTCTGGGGACTCCAGAGTACTCACTCGGGACCTCTCTTTCTTCTATCACTTCCACATCTACCAGCCAGATGCCTATGTGTGCCAGCTACTCCACTAGGCTCTGGGAAATGGGGTTGACATGGCTCCCCTCAAGGAGTTCACTGTCTGCTGCAGGGACATCCAGGGCCTCAGATCGCAGAACATCCCACTCTGGGGCAAATGTGATGGCTGCCCGCCAGGGGACTTGAAACTGGATCTTAAATGATGGGTGGGATTTGGCCAGGCAGGGAAGGGGAGACAGGGACTGGAGAAGAGGGTGGTTCGAGCTGACCAGGCCATCTGGGGAAGCGCCTGGGTTGGAGAAGAGGAAGCAGGCGCCAGAGCACTTAGAGCCAGGAAGCAGGGGTGCGGCTGGCCCACGGAGCCCTTGTTTCCTTCAGGAGAACCTGCTGCAAGTGCAGGGGTGGAGAGCCTCCAGCTGTGGGCCTCAGCTCAGCCTCAGCTTTCCACCCAGGGACCAAGCATGGTGGTGGTTCAAGGGTGCACACTTATAGGCAGACCTTGTGCCAAGTTCTTGGGTGCACAGGACTTCCTTTAGGGAAAGGGTGGGCAGGAGTTCCTAAGTCTGAGGTTGCCCCCTGCCAAGGTGGGGCTCAAGGAGCCAGACCAGGTGAGTGTCTACCCCAGTGACCTCTGTCTGCATATCTTTTACAGAAAGGAAGGCAGAGGAAGCCACGACCATTGGACCCTGGCGAGGGCTCCAAGGATACAGACAGCTCAGCAGGGCGGAGGGGCAGCGCAGGCAGAAGGCATGGGCGCTGGCGGGGCCGTGCCGAGAGCCCAGGCTTGCCCGTGGCCAAGGTGGTACGGGCAGTAACCAGCCGTCACAGAGCCAGTCGGCGGGTACCCCCTGCCCCACCCCCAGAGGCTCCAGGTCGCCAGAACCTGAGCGGGGCAGCAGCTGGGGAGGCACTGGTAGGGGCTGCTGGCTTCCCACCACATGGAGACACAGGAAGCGTGGAGGGTGCTCCCCAGCCCACAGACAATGGCTTTACCCCTAAGTGCGAGATCGTGGGCAAGGATGCACTGTCTGCTCTGGCCCGGGCCAGCACCAAGCAGTGTCAACAGGAGATCGCCAACGTGGTATGCCTGCACCAGGCTGGGAGCCTTATGCCCAAGGCTGTGCCACGGCATTGCCAGCTGGCTGGTAAGGGACAGGGCACTCTGGTCCTTCCTAGGGATGGATGGGGAGGTAGCTTGGCTCGGATCGTCACCCTTATTTCCCGGAGGGCCCATCTCTTTGCCCAAGCTTATGTTAAATGTATTAAGTGGCAGAAAGGGAGCAGGGACCCAGGGCTCCAAATGTGGGCTTCTTCCGTTGACAGGCCTCTCACCCATACCCTGACCTTGGGTGGACCTAAAAGATGTTCCTGTTTTCTACTTTAAGGGAAGATGAATCCTGGCATCCAGTGGGAAGAGATTCGGGCCCTGCCCGTGGATGGCCCCCCAGTACGCATCGCCTACATGTTGGTGGTTCATGGCCGCGCCATCCGCCAGCTGAAGCGTCTCCTCAAGGCCGTCTACCATGAGCAGCACTTCTTTTATATCCATGTGGACAAGGTACTGGGGGCAGGAGAGAACAGGGTGTCTGGAGTGAACACAGCAGAAAATATAGGATCACAGATATACAGGGTCTCTGACCTGGCTCAGATAGCCAAGAGATAGGGACACTGAGGCTCAGGATGGGGATGTATCTGGCAGCAGGTGACATAACCTTTAGGAACTAGAGCCCTGCCCTTTGCTTTCTCTACTCCATGTTACTTGCGCTCTACCCCGGGGTGGAGTTGGGGATTATAACCCTAGGGCCCAGCCACTTCTGCTGAGTACCCCCTCTTCCCCAGCGTTCCAACTACCTGCACCGGGAGGTGGTGGAGCTGGCCCAGCGGTATGAAAATGTACGGGTGACACCCTGGCGCATGGTCACCATCTGGGGTGGGGCCAGCCTTCTGAGGATGTACCTGCGGAGCATGCGGGACCTGCTAGAGGTACCTGGTTGGGCCTGGGACTTCTTCATCAACCTCAGCGCCACTGACTACCCAACCAGGTGTGGGGATGGGGCTCTGAACCTCTGGGTGGGAGGGGGACCCATCCGGGCAGTCAGGGTTGGAGGGCCCTGACGGGCTTCTCCTCCTCTGAGCCTCATTCTGGGATCCACACAGCCTAGACACCATCCACTCCACCCCATGGCCCCAGCCGTGTATTAGAGGAGGAGTCGGTAAAAGACAATCTGAGGATTGGGAGTGATGAGAAGGGGAGGAGCAGCAGCCAAGGTCTGTACCTGGATGCTGAGTCAGACAGCAAGGGCTGGAGGATGGATGTGATCTTTGTTGAGGACCTCAAGTGCCCACCACCAGAGCATCAGCGAGGGACGGGTAGGGCACATGACCAGAGAGCTCTTGGCAAAGAGAAAGGTTCAAGGGAAAGTGCTGGAAGAAGTCTGCTTGGGCCAGTGACTGAGCAACCGCCCCTCACACCCCATTCCCTCACTAGGACCAATGAGGAGCTGGTGGCATTCCTGTCCAAGAACCGGGACAAGAATTTCCTCAAGTCACATGGCCGGGACAACTCCAGGTTAGAGAGATGTGGAAGGAGGCCCTAGTGTTTGGTCACCACCCCTCCCATACAGGGGGGCCCACTGGCCCCAGCACTGGGTTCCTGAGTCTCCAGACTAATCACAGATGGAGGAGTGCTGATCGCCAGGTGGATGAGAAAGCCTGGCCTCCCACTCTGCGAGTCCCTCAGCCATGGTCCTTCTGCCACCCACAGGTTCATCAAGAAACAGGGCCTGGACCGGCTCTTCCATGAGTGTGACTCGCACATGTGGCGCCTAGGTGAGCGGCAGATCCCATCAGGCATCGTGGTGGATGGTGGCTCCGACTGGTTTGTGCTGACACGCAGCTTTGTGGAATATGTGGTGTACACGGATGATCCACTTGTGGCCCAGCTACGCCAGTTCTACACGTACACACTGCTTCCAGCTGAGGTGGGTGCCTGGGCCGGCCAGAGAGGGTGCGGGTTGGGCTACCCACAGCTCACCTTCCACACCCCTGCCACCTGCAGTCCTTCTTCCACACGGTGCTGGAGAACAGCCCAGCCTGTGAGAGCCTCGTGGACAACAACCTGCGGGTCACCAACTGGAACCGCAAGCTGGGCTGCAAGTGCCAGTACAAGCACATCGTGGACTGGTGTGGCTGCTCTCCCAATGACTTCAAGCCTCAGGACTTCCTACGGCTGCAGGTGCTTGCCCATGGCCTGAGAGGCCTTGCTCGGCCTTCACCCCAGCTTTTCCCCGTGAACCTTCCAGGGTCAGAAAGGCAGGATGGGCCTCCACCTGGAGCAGCCCTTGGGTCTGGGCCTACAACAGCAGCAGGAAAAGCCTGGGGAGGCTGATTTCTAGGCAGTGCTAAGAGGGTCAGCTTCTGCCATGCTTTCGGGCCCCAGAGCCCTTTACCCTCCTTGCCTCTCCCTCTCCAGCAAGTCTCCAGACCCACTTTCTTCGCCCGGAAGTTTGAGTCAACTGTGAACCAGGAGGTCCTGGAAATCTTGGACTTCCACCTGTATGGCAGCTACCCCCCTGGCACACCAGCCCTCAAGGCCTACTGGGAGAACACCTATGACATGGCCGATGGCCCTGGCGGACTCAGTGATGTCATGCTCACCGCTTACACCGCCTTTACCCGCCTTGGCCTGCGCCATGCTGCCACTGCCGCACCCCCACCGGCCACCTCACTCTGCAAGTGAGACCCCTTTCTGACATACAGCAGGTCCTCAGGGTGTGGTGCCCCATGGGGAGGCAAATCAGAAAGACAATCCCTGCCCTCAGTGAGGCCCCAGTCTAAGGCAAGGAAAAAAATAATGATAAAGAAGACAAGAGCCAGGCACACGGGTGCTATGGGTTGTGAGATGTGGGGCAAAGGAAGTACCTAGGGATGGGACTCCTCAGTGCCCCTTCCTTGGGACTCCAGGCTGAGTCAGGTGTGCTGATGGCATCTCCCTTTCTCCCTGCTGGAACCTTAGGTTTGAGCCCAGGGGTTTGCCGTCCAGCGTGCACCTGTATTTCTATGACGACCATTTCCAGGGCTACCTGGTGACGCAGGCGGTGCAGCCCTCAGCCCAGGGGCCGGCAGAGACGCTTGAGATGTGGCTGATGCCCCAGGGGTCGCTGAAGCTGTTGGGGCGCAGTGACCAGGCCAGCCGGCTCCAGAGTTTGGAGGTGGGACAGGTCCTCCCCCTTGCTTTCTCTTGACCCCCAGCAAGACATGGGGAGTGGGAAGAGAGGGGCAGATTCTAAAGGAGGAGTAAGGACTCCATCAGACCTCTGTGAGCTGGGTTCACTGGAATCTCCTTTCCCAGTAATGGCAGCCCTGATGATGCCCCACACAGACATTCCTGTGTCACCCGCATGGACACACTGAGGAGCCCTCCCAGATAGAGACACAGGACAGGCAGTGAGGAAACTGTCATTCCATTATAACATAAGCCCAGTCCTAAACTATAAGGATCCTTCTAGAGGAATGAGGATGTTCCAGTTGGGCCATGAGGTTGACCTTTAAGGTGTCTCCTCATTCCCTTTCCTAGATGGCTTCTGTGGGGATGGTCAGCCTATGGATCCCACCACTGTAGAGCACTTCAGAATAGAAGCCTAGAACAAATCTCAGAGCTGAGAGAAATTAAGATTCTCCTAGTCTGACCCTTTTATTTTGCATATGGGGAAACAGTGACTGGCCTGAGGTTACACACTGAGAAGCAGTATCAGAAGATAGTAGGACATTTCCCCCAGGCTCCTACTAGCTCCTTCCTCCCTACAGGTTGGCACTGAGTGGGATCCCAAAGAGCGTCTTTTCCGGAATTTTGGGGGGTTGCTGGGACCATTGGATGAGCCTGTGGCCATGCAGCGCTGGGCCCGGGGCCCCAACCTCACAGCCACTGTGGTCTGGATTGACCCAACCTATGTAGTGGCAACATCGTATGACATCACGGTAGATGCGGAGACTGAGGTCACACAGTACAAGCCTCCACTGAGCCGGCCCCTACGGCCAGGAGCCTGGACCATTCGACTACTTCAGTTCTGGGAACCTCTGGGTGAGACCCACTTCCTCGTGCTGCCCTTGACCTTCAACCGCAAACTACCTCTCAGGAAAGGTAAGGATCTAGTACCTAAATGATGACCCAAAGACAGAATAGGATCTGCCAGGGAGCTGATTCCGAAGAAGGTGTCCATCAGAAATGACCCCATCCTTAAGACAGGGGAAGGGAGGAGGTTGCAGCCTTGATCTTCTGTCCATTAGCATGCAGGGCCCTAGGTGTGATATGAGGGAAAGGAAAACTTTAAGGTCCAAGCAGACTTACATTTGGAACAGGCCTCTGCTGCTTTCATTGGGCCTTAGAAATTACTTGACCTTCCTGAACCTCAGTTTGTTCACGTGTGAAGAAGGGCAGTGAAACTATCAGACCTCCTGGGTGTGTGGGACACCGATCACTTAAACGAGCTCAAGTTTAAAAAGGGAAATCATTGGAAGGCAGGGTTCTCTTTCACAGAACCCAGAAAACATCTTAGATTTCACTGGGAACCAGAGGTGCTTTCTGTATCCTTCTGGGGTAGCTTGTCCCTTGCCCTAGCCTCTCTGAAATCGGCTTCTTCAGACATAGCCTTGCAGAGCAGCAGAGCCTGATCAGGCCTTCTGGGTCCCCAAGTTCCACGATCTTGGGACCGCAAATGTGACTGGCCATCCCAGTCTACTGTGTGACTGAATGAGCAGGGTCACATGGCTCTCCCCCGCCTTGGCTGAGGCTACAGAAGCACACTGAACAGTAGCAGAGGTTGCACAGCTTCCTGCAAGGAGCTGGAGATATAGGGATGAGTGCTGGGTAACAGCTGCAGGTATGCAGTGGGTGCTCAAGGCAGATGTTTCCTTCTAACACCACATCTTCTCACAAGGAGGGGTAACCCAGGATTGGGGGGACACTGGAAGGTTGGGGCAGATCAAGGGCAGATGAGCCACATCCCCAGCTCTCCTGGAACTCAGTCTGGTGAAGGAGACAGAGGAAGGAATGGAGGCAACTCTGCTGGTGGGGACTGGAACTGGGTCTCCAGGACAAAAACAGCATGTTCTAAGCTGACGGAACAGAGCTGGCAAGTGTCTGAGGAGGCAGACCTACGGTGCAGGGGAAGTAGGTGCATGGGGGAGATGGGAAGGCAGGCTGACCAGGCTAGTGGCCACAGGGATGTTCTAATAGGTTGCCAAGGGCTCTGGGAGCCACTGACAATGATCAAGAAGGGATGTGAGTGACACAGACCAGGTTGTCACCTTATTTTCTAAAGTGACTTGAATTTTCTGTTTGACTTAATGAAACAAACTTAATGAAAAGAGAATTCAGGGAGTACTGCCTTAGTTTCATACAACTAACAATTTTATAGACACAGAAGTTTCCTTGGATTAGCCCAAGATGGTCCATGAGATGGGATTCAATGGCAGGGCTGGGAACTGGGTTACGCAGACCTGACTGGGGTCTGACCTCGTACTTATTGCCTGCTCTGCACCCCCAGATGATGCCCTCTGGCTGCATGCAGGACCACCCCACAATGAATACTTGGAGCAGAGTTTCCAGGGCCTGAGCGGCATCCTGAACCTGCCTCAGCCAGAGCCCATGGAGGAAGCCGCCCGGCGGCGCACAGAGCTTACAGGTCCTGCTCTGGAGGCCTGGACAGATGGGGAACTGAGCCACTTCTGGTCTGTGGCAGGACTGTGTGCCATGGGCCCCTCTGCCTGCCCCTCCCTGGAGCCCTGCAGACTGACCGGCTGGAGCTCTCTGTCCCCGGACCCCAAATCAGAGCTGGGGCCTGTCAAATCAGATGGGCGACTCAGGTAGCAGGGCCCCAGCCAGCACACCCGGAGAACCCGGGGAATTGCACCTTACAATGGAGGGCTGTACCCTCCCACAGGCAGGAACCAGAGGCCCCAGTGGTATACCACATCAGCCATCCAGAGCCGGCACAGACGGCAGCCAAGGTGGGCTAATGTCTCTAACAGGGACCAGAGGGTTGGCAGGAACAGGAGAAGGGCTCCAGCAACATTCCACACCCAACTCTCTTCCCTGTCCTCTCTAGTTTGTTATTTTTATTTAAAATGGTGTGTGGGGGAGGAACAAGAAATATAAGATGTGCAATAGGGCTCAGAGCAGCCCCAGGAAGTGGGCCATGGCTGGGGGGGAGCAGGGCCTGTTGAGCCCATCTACTACTGCTCTGGAGAGGCTGGGCCTGCCTCACTCTCCAGGGCCTGGTCCTCCAGCCTGGGCTGTGGTGCTCATGGCTGAGGCCCTGCAGGGGTACAGGTGCCGTGCCAGGCTGAGGCCGAGAAACAGGTATGTTCAGGAGCCACTGTGGAGCTGGTCTCTAGAGGGAGCCTCTCCTCTGATAGCCAGGGGACCCTAGAGCAGTGAGGGGGTCTGGCTCTAGGACTTTCTAGCACACCCTGCCCCTTGATGGGAAAGGCAGGGCATCAGGGCCTACTGAGACCATTACAGTTTCCCAGGTACTCCAGGTGTGCCCTGGGGCAGTGAGCCTCATTAGCAGTGTGGGAAGACTGTCAAGGCGCTCAGAAGAACCCAGAGTCGCATTGTGCCTGAAACTCGGTGTGTGAAGTCTGAAATATGCAACAGAAGAAATATATCTCTATCTCTCTAAGCAGCCTCGTGTTTTTCCTCCTGCATGTTGTCAAGGATCCATCACTGTTCCCAGGGCCACCGCCTTTTAGGAGTCTTAGCTGCTATTTTGATGGCCCTGAGAAGGCAGAAATCCTAGTCCCCCAGAGCAGGAACAGCTTCAAATCCATCCCAGCTAGAAGGCATGCAAAACTCATCCAGTGCAACCCTCTTTTTCTGAGAAGTCAATAGACCCTGGGAAGCTCAGAGACTTCCTCATTGACACCGAATCAGCCAGCACGAGGGGAGCTTAGTTCTTGAGTCCTGACCCAGCACTCCCACCTCGCCAATGGGCCAGGCTACAGCTGATATTGGCTTTTCTGCCTTCAGTGTCACCTGGACCCATCCTGGAAGCCCTCATTGTTCTGTTTCATGAAGCACCCCTAAGAACAGAGGCAATAACAGCCATGTCTTGATGGTTACTGCTAGAGTTTATCCCTTTAAAGCTGGAAGCAGGACTTGGATCCCTGGCCTAGGATCTCAAAGGACCTTATCAAAAAGGTTTATCTATCCCCCTCCGTTTCTTAAGCCCCCTCCACACCTCTGACTCTCCTCCTGTCGTTAGCAAGGGCTCAGTATCATTGTTCTTCACACCTTATGTAATGCGGGGAGCGAGAGTGAAGGTTTCTGGACCTAAAATCACCAGTGCTGGTCACATTGGTCTCAGCTCAGCTCAGCTCAGCTCAGTATATTAAAGAGCTCAATTCCTGCCAGGAATTGTCATTTTCCTAGTTGCCAGGAGAGGGTGCTCCTGAACACCAGTAACAGCAGCAGGGTGGGTTGTTCAGCCACCCTGCTGACTGCATGCAGTTCTCATTTAATCCTCCCAACCCCTGGAGTCAGGCACTTTTATGATCTTCTTGGGGCTGATCAGGAAAATGAGGCTCAGAGCTGTGAAATGACAAGCCCAAAGTTTGTCATTAAGTAGTGGTAGCAGACTTCAGAAGGGGCTAAGAAGCCTGAGCCACTCAGTCACTGTGTTCTCTCCTCCTCAGGGCTTGACTAGGCAGGTAACCAGGAGGGGCTAACAGCAAGAGCATAGAGTTTATGATGTTTGGGTCCAGCAGTAGGATTGTGTTTTACTCCTATTTTAGTGAATATCTGAAGCTGTACTTTAGTTCACCATATCATTGGGAGTTTTGTTTCTCAGCATCAACTTTTAAGGGTTTTGGTTTGTTTGTTTATGGCACTGGGGATGGTACCCAGGACCCTGTGCACTTGAGGCAAATGCTCTACCACTGAGCTACATTTCCACCCCAACTCTTAGGCCAATAAAAAGAAAAATTACTAACTGGGCTTGGCATATTAAACACAGGCAGTAAATACCAAAACAGTTGAACTGCTGGCCCAGAGCTCGAAAAGCAGCCCACAGTTAACCCGGGCTGCCTAGCACAACGTTCTCAAAGACTGTTGTTTTGGCTTGGATGGCTCATGCACTGCCATCCCCTGCTATTCCCCATCATGTCACACCAGGACTTAGTTCTACATTGTTCTCACCTGCTGCAAACATTCTGCTTTTGTATTCCTATTTAGCCTGGTAGATCATGATTCTGGTTCAACTTGTCTAACAATCCAACAATGGTTACGTTTTTACTGCCCACCAGGTGATGCTCATTTGCAGGCAGGCAGAAAACTAAGAAAGTCTAGTCCTAGTCCTGCTGCTCTGGATGGCTTGCCTTGGCTTCACTGAACTAGAGCTCTGCAGGACCCAGGACCAGGCTCAGGACTCTTACCAACAGGCTTAGAAAGCAGGCTTGGGGTGGAGGCCCTCTTGGCCTCCCTTCCTCTGTTCAGGTCACTGAGGCAAGTTTTAGAGCAGTTTCTCTGCCAGATTCTCTAGTAATGTTCCCCACGTATCTTTTAGTAGGGAGGGTTAGCTCAGCCTGGAGGCTCATGCAGGCCAAGTCCCCAGAGCTGCACAATATTTGCTCTGGAAGGAGGAAAAACCCAGGCAGAGAGGCCTTTTGTATTTTGTGGTCCACAGCCTGGTTTCCAGGGCGACCATGGAATCCACAGTTCCATCAGAGGTGGGAGCCAAGACCAGAAGACAGCCAATTGACACCCAGAACCCAGTTACCTAAACCAATAAGAAGTGGAGGTGGGCAGAGTCAGGCTGAGAGGGGATCTGGGACTGAGGAGTGCAGAAACCTGGGCAAAGTGGAGATCCCCTGCCTGGCTGTCAGGTTCAGCAGAAGCCAAGCCCCTTCCTACCAACCCATTCTCATGAAGGAGACAGAGGGGCCCTCATAGCTGCAAGGCATGCAGAGAGGAGTGCCACCTACAGGGAACCAGGTAATGGCCTAGTACTGACCAGGACAAGTGGGCAGAAGGGGTAGAGAACCTGGAGAGGCGCTCACAGGAGCCAGGACTCTGAAGGGCTTGACCCTCTGGGTTAGGGTTTTGGAATAAGTATGTCCCCTGGGGGAAAACCAGCCCCATGGTCCTGGTGGCTACCCTCGGGATTGATGCCCTTTCCTGGCACTCCATGCCACTATTTCTGTGTGTGCCGAAACCACCATGGACAACAGCCTCGTAGCCATAGTCATGACCATGGTGAGTACCTACTGTCATTCCAAGTTATAGGACTGGAGCAGGTGCACTCTGAGACCCTAACTATAGACCAGAAGCCCAGCCACATCAATAGGTAACTTATAACAGCCTTCTCAAAGCCACTTGAGAAGAATGCTGCATGGAGGGCCTATACCACCCTCTCCCATCAGTGCCAGTCTGAGAGGAGAGGGCTGAGTAACAAGGGTTGAATTCAGGCTTTTGGGTCCTCTCCTGCATTCTCATACCCACTGTTTCTAGGGCTACTTGTTCTTCCTAAGTGCATCCCTTTGTAAAGCCTCCCTTACAGCACTGCTTCCCTGGGCTGAAGGGAAACATGGGACAAAGCCATTCTGCTCTCCTGGCCAGGGAGTTGATGCAGCAGCAGAAAGGAAGCTGCTGCACCCCAGTCTGCCCTGTGTGTTAAGTGGGGTCATTCCCACAACAGCTTCTGGAGTGGAATTCTAACATGGGGAGGAAATGGGCTGCAGGCAGTCCCAGGCTGTCCCTGACTGAGCCTCTGGAGGGTAGTTTTGTCCTTGGTATTCCTCATGCCATCCAATTGCTACCGTGCCAGTGCTTCCAGTACTACTGTACCTCAGTGCTGCCAGGTCCTCTGCTCCTGTATCTTCTTTCATGGTCCCAGCCAATATGTAAGCACCCTTCCCCAGCAAACCCTTGCTGCAAGTCCTTCTCCCCAATTCTGACAAGGGCCCCTGCAGTTATTCAGTAGAAAGGGGCTTTGGGGGATCTCTCCTCTGAATGCATCCTCCTCCAGCCTAGGTTCCCCATAGGTCAGGGCAACAGTATGGAAAGAGTTAAAAGATCCTGGCCACTGTTAAACTGTGCAGGGAACCCTCAGTGCAGAGTTTCAGTGAAATGGTATTTTCTCAGCTCCCCAACTCCCAGGGGAAAGCCCAGAGGCCCAGCTTCTATAAAAGGGGCAAGTGGCAACTTCAGTCAGGGACAAGGACAGGGCACAAAGGCAATCTTGAGCTACAGTCCCAACTCTGCACCAGGCCCAGGATGAAGGGGGAACAGGAGGATGAGTTCTTTCTGACTCCCTGGAAAGCTCATCAGAGGTGGCTGCCAGGTTGTGAGAAAAAGCCAGTGGCCTGAAAGGGGTAGAATCTCTTTAAACCCATATGCATTTCAGAAATGCTAAGGGTCTGAGTTGTGGCCTGGGAAAGGAATAAAGGAGGGTGGAGGGTACTGGGGACAAGACAGTGCATTTGAACTCTGCTCTCTTGCACAATGACCCTAAATCCTGAGTATCACCTTGAGTTATCCTTCACGACTCAAGCTTGATGGCTCCAGCCCTACCTCAGCACCATGAAATGGCACTATGAAGGAGCCAAGAGTCCTGGTATGCAGGTGAAGAAAGATCCTTGGGACTACCATCTGGGAGTATGGAAGAGGTGTGTGCTGGGCTCCTAAAGCAAACAAGGAGCCTGGTGTGGTTAAGGAGACTATGAAGAATGCAAGGGAAGGAAAGGATGAGGTGAAGCCTAGAGAGACTTCTTGGGGAGGGAGTGTGGGACCCCTAGTCTTGGGCTCAGTCTGTTCAGGGGGATCCAGGCAGAAGCTGGATAATGGTGGTGCATGCCTTCCTGACTCCACTGGTTTTTCTCAGTCACAGGGCTATCCCCAAGAAGGTATGCTGTGTGAGGGTACACAGGGGCCACCATGGCCCCTGTGTAGCTGGTTCACCTACCCAGTTGGTGCTCGACAGGACTGGCAGCAGCAGACTCACCAGCTGATGGTACAGCTTTGGGCTCTGGGCCTGCAGAGGTAGATATTCAGTCCTCCTAAGATTTGGTTGGAGGCTCCACTTCCCTTTGTGTATCAGGAAGGATGACAAACCTCAGCCCAGGGAGGTCTACCAGATTCCTGCAAAGGCGTTTTCAAGAAGCCAATAGCTCTAGGATCCAACTTATTTCCTGGAAGGACCAGTCACTGAGGGAGAGACAATGCAGACTCAGCAGTTAAAAAAAAGGGTGTGTACATACGTATACGGCTAATATCTTTGCTCCTCTATCACTCCAACTGTTACCAAGTTATGAAGAGGTCCTGTCACTGCCTGAACCACCCCAACTGTGGTTCAGCTCACCTGTCCCAGGAAGCAGTCATGTGCCTTGCTCAGGGAAACATCACTGTAGGAGGGAGTGACCCCATGTCCCTTCCTATTTCTTCAGGGGCCTTGAAGACACAGCATGAGCCTGTGGACAGTCCCCAACCAACATCCCTTACCGAAGGACTAGCCCTGCTGAGTCTTTCTGGTACACACATGGAAGAATGCTAAAGTGGACTCCCAGAAACCCCAGGCCACTTTTGCCAAAGATCTATGGGAAGTGGGGATTCTAGGGTCATGTCCTGAGACAACAAGGTGACAAGTTAAGGCAAAACTTCAGAACAGGAAGGCTTCTCTGCCCTCAAATAACGAGCTCATGCCTACAGGCAGAGACGAGTCCTTGGAAGGAAGCCACTGGACTCTATAAGCTCCTCTCTGGGGGTACAGCCAACCCCACAGGAATGGCTACCCTCCCTGGCTGCAATCGCCTTCCCAGTCCCTCCACTTAAAGCCAGGCCTTTTAAGGTTCTGGTTGAGTTGACGGTGAAGGCCTGCCCCAGCCTGCTCTGAGTCCTCAGTAGGTATTCCTAAAGCCAAATCCTTTGCTGCTATATGGTTTGAGACAGATCAAGAACCAGAGAAGAATGTGGGCTTACAGTGTCCAGCTATTGGGGTAGGCAGGAAGAAGTCACTTGTCACCTACTTGCCTCATCACTGGAAGGATGCTGGTCAGATGGGGCCTGACTGAGCCTCTTGCCATCCCACAAGCTCCCTCTGCTCTGGGCTCACAGAGGCAGGAGCCTACCATGTAGCCACCTCTGGGGCTGAAGCCTGTCCTTTGCATGTGGCTTCAAGAAGAAATACAACTGTGTTGCTTCCTCTATTGTCCTCTCCCTATTCTAGGACCCAGCCCCTGGATTTTTAGAGGATACAAGGAGAAAGGAGCTATGATACCCTAGAGCCCAAGCTCTCCCCTTTTCCTCTGGGAAATGGTACCAAAGTAATCCTCTCCTCAAAACAAAGCCCCCCTTTTCATTTCCTCACTCTGACAGGCTTCCTTCCTGCTTTCCCCCTTTGGTGTGTACAAGAGAACATGGGTAAGAGCCAACAAAGCAGTGAGCAGCTACATCTAAGTTTGTCCCCAAGCAGCACAGATTCGTGATTCCAGCAAGCTTTATTTAGGCCCAGGTCAGATCTCCCAAAAGGTGTCCCAGCAGTCATTCAGAGTCTCCTGCAGAGTCAACTTCCAACAGACCTCTTCCTCAGAGGCCCTGTTGTGACCCCAACACTTGACTTCTGGCATCACCTTCTCCTGTCACCTGGATTCCAGTCTCTGCCCAAGGCCTCAACCAGGACTTCAAAGCATAGCTACCAGTTTGAAGGTGCCCTCAGGCTTGGCAGGAACAACATGGACAAAAGTCTTGTAGAGCACAGCACCCTTGGGCAGTCTGGTGACCAGATCTACTGCCTCCAAGTTATTGGGACTGGGCACGTAGACTTCTTTAGTGTAGTGTACTATACCCTCCTCCAGGGCATAGAGGTACTTCTTCTTCCCCAGCCCCACCTGCAACACACAGACCTCATTAGCTGGATGGAGAGCCAGGTGGTACATCCCAGGACTTCCACATAGACCTCTCCCCCAGATTTTCAGGTCCTGGGGCTGAATGTAAGGTTTAGAGAACTCCATTTCATGTTTTCCTTCCCACTGCTTGGTACTTTTTTGCCTTCTGCTCCATAAAAGAGGGGGAAAAAGAAAACTCCAACAGCCAAACCCATTGGCTGCTCAGTGTCAGAAGGCTGGTCAGAAGTCACACTAAATGGATCCCAAAACCAGGGCCAGGGAAGATGCCCCAAATCATTGTCCCTGGCAACATGCTTTATTTAGACTTTAAAAGACTTCAAAAGAATTGTTTTATTAAACACCAATTTGATGTACATTTTCATTTATATAAAGTTCAGGTTTTATGAAAAATATAGATCAATGTTATATGAATAATGTATATGTTAATAAAATAATAATAATAATGACATCAGCTAATATAGTGCTTATCATGTATAAGCACAGTTCCATATACATGTGCATATACATGCATGTATGCATATGTATATATACATATATACAAACATGTGTATGGGAAGTAATCACGTACACACATGTACATTATACGTATACACATATACATACATATACACATAGGAAGAGTATATATGATTTAAAAAAAAAAGGGGGGAAGCTAAACTATTACTTAAAATAATGTGAAGGGGGCTGGGGATATAGCTCAGCTAGTAGAGTGCTTGCCTTGCAAGCACAAGGCCCTGGGTTCAATCCCCAGCACCGCACAAAAATAAATAAATAAATAAATAAATAAATAAAATTTAAAAATAAATAAAATTTTTAAAAAATAATAATAAGGTAAAGGGTGGGCTGGGGTTGTGGCTCAGTGGCAGAGCGCTTGCCTAGCATGAGTGAGGCACTGGGTTCAATCCTCAGCACCACATAAAAATAAACAAATGAAAGAAAGGTATTGTGTCCCTCTACAACTAAAAAAAAAATTAAAATAAATAAATAAATAAATAAGGTGAAGGGTACGGTATAGTTCTGTCTTAACAAAGAACCCTTCTATCTCATGAAATAATCCCAACCTGCTGAAACTGCCTGTTATGAATTTAATTTCTGACACACACACTGAATTGTTTTTATTAAATTCAAGTTATCGTTCAACCATATAGCAGGTTCATACAAAGAAAAATTTCCTAGAAATCATGAAAAATGAATAAGTTGAAATTTCCTAAGACTTGAAGAAAATATTTAAACTCACGAGGCATCTCACCCTCTAAGAACTGAGGATTGGAAAGGAGAACCAAAAACACTAAGCTAACACAACTCAAAGGCAAACATGGCTAGGCAGACTCCCAATTCACTACACTGCTGCTTATGGTTTTATTCAAGTTTTTAACAGAAGAAAAATAATTTACTGAATTTGATTCTAGAATTAAAAACTCCTTTGAGTCATAAAAAGGGAAATGTCTACTTTAATATTGTGCATTATTATTATTATTATTATTTTTTTTTTTTTTTTGGGTGCTGGGGATCGAACCCAGGGCCTTGTGCTTACAAGGCAAGTACTCTACCGACTGAGCTATCTCCCCAGCCCCTTGTGCATTATTATTTTAAAAAAAATTTTTTGGTAGTGGGGATTGAACCCAGGCGTATTTTACCACTGAGCTAAATCTCTAGCCCTTTTCCTTTTTTTATTTTGAGACAGGATCTCCCTAAATTGCCTCAGCTGCCATCGAACTTGTGACTTTCCTGTCTTAGCATCCTGAATAGCTGAGATTATAGGTGTGCAATACCGCACCTGGCTTAGAATCGTATATTAATAAGAACATTTAAAAATGTATCTTTTAAAAACATTTAAAAACTGCCATCTTTGCATTTCTATATCTTTTGTTTTGTTTTTAAAATAGCATTGATTTTTTAAATGTTAATGTGTGTGCATTTCTATATCTTAAGCATACCTCTTCTCAGTGCTCAGGTAGCTGCAACTGCCCCTTACATCAAATTATATAACCCATTCCTATTTCCCACTGAAGAGAAAATGAGGCATAGAATGTGCAATCATCTAATGTCAGACAAATCTCAGCTGTCACTTGGGCCCTGCCACTCTGTGGCTTTTCACCTGTGAAATGGGGACGATCCCCACCTCACAGGGATTTGGAAAAGAGAAATGAGATAATAAGGGCAGGAATAAGAACAATGCTCACCATATGGTAAACACCCAATAAATGCAACTGTTATCATTACTGTACTTAGGGTCACAGAAAGGTTGTCCTAGAAAAGAAAAAGGGGGGGCCCCCAAGTAACTCACATGGGCACCTGGGTGCCAGCGAAATTGGCGTTGAGTCCCAAGGATGTTGCCAGCATGAACATAGTGACCTAGAAGAGAAGTCCACAAGTGTGCTGTCTCTGAGCCCCAATGATATGGCAGCACAGCAAACTTCTAGGAAAACATGTTGGCCCAAGTGCTGCATACCAACCTCTAAGCAGGTCCCTGACCAGAAACAACTGCCACATGGTCCAACACAAACAGTGCCCAATCCCCTACCCAGCAGCCTTTTTGCTCTAGTTTCAAGGATAAAATTCAAACTCACTCCTCTTCCAGGATCCCTCACCCCTCCTCAGATCTTATCTGCCCCCTCAATCTAGAGCCAAATGCCATGGTGAACAAAGAGGAGAGGTCAGGACCAGGCACTTGCAGAATGGGTTTCATGCTTTTCTGAGAACAACCAGGAGCAGCAGGACAAGGTGCAGATGGGTAACGGAAGCTAAGACACATTCTCACCTTCCATTTTCTTGATGCCATAATGTTTGCCTCGTGACTTTCCACCAAGGTTTTTGGAGCTACCACCTGTCTTCTTGGACGCACTTCTGACAGCAAGAGTTACAGCTATAGGGGGGCTCAACAGGGCTGTAATTGCAGAGAAAACAAAAACACTGTTAGATATTTCTCTGCCTCCATGGCCCATTTGCTAAGAGGTGGCAGGGGAGAGGAGAAAGATGTGTGAGGGGAACAGAAATACAGAAATGCTAAGTGTTAAGATTTCAGGAAATGCCTGAAGTCCTTTGGCCTTCTCCCATAGCAGGGGAACACTCATTCCTTGTACTGCTTGGAGATTAAGTGCTGAATGAGGTAGGGGCCTAGGAGTGTGAGAGTGAGTGAGTGAGTGAGAGAGAGAGAGAGAGAGAGAGTGTGTGTGCATGTGCACATGCACATGCAGGAAGGAGGGGTATACAGGGGTGGGGAGAACAGGAAACTATAAATTAAAAAAAAAAAAAAAAAATCACACGCTCTGGGTCCTGGCACATTCAGTACTACTGAAGAGAAACAAAACTGTAGAAATCAAAGAAGCCAGCAAGAAGACACCACAGCGCTGCCTGTTTCAGAGCCTCACTCACCCTCACGCCCATGGAGAGGCACAGACAACCTAGAAAGCCCAATAACAGGACACTGAGAGGGTAGCCTCGGCAGCAGCCTCCCCACCCTATTGAAGCTATCTATTCACCCACTGCACACCAGATACCTGCACACAAAGAGGGCAGGCTGGTTGGAGTGTGGCTCCCATAGGCTCCTGGCCATTTCAGAAAGTTGTTTCCTTTTTCCCCAAAGTACACCAAGCAGAAGTCCAATCAAGATCAACACAATGTAAGAAGTTAATCTGACTTCTCTGCACTCATCCCAAAGTGCTCATTTATTTTAAATTGATAAGAACAACTGTAAGGCTAAGAAATCACTGGCATTTATTTTAAAAAGGAAAATTAATTAAAATTCATACTAACATGGAAGCTTCTTGCTGTAGACAAACCTAGGACCAACAGGTCTAGCTTTCAGATCTCCAGACCAAGAAGGATTTGAGTACTACCCAAACATCTTTAGGGAAGTTTTTGGGTGTCAGAAGCCTGAGTTCAGAGTTCTGGAAGCCTAGGTTTCTGAAGTTTTCATGAGGAAAAAAACTAGCTGGAACAAAGGAGCATGGATAAGAATTAACAGAGAAGACAGGAAGGGTTGTGCAAGCTTTGATCCCAGCAACTGAAGGGCCTGAGGCAGGAGAATCCCAAGTTTGAGGGCAGACTCAGTAACTTAGTGAGACCTAGCTTAAAATAAAAAGGACTGGGGAGGGGGGTTGTGGCTAAGTGGTACACAGCTTGCCTAGCACGTGTGAGGCACTGGGCTCGATTGTGAGTACCACATAAAAATAAGGGTATTGTGTCCATCTACAACTAAGAAAAAATATTAAAAAATAAAAGGGCTGGGGATGTAGCTCAGTGATAAAGCATTACTGGGTTCAATCCTGACTACAAAAAAAAAAAAAAAAAAAATTAGAGATATTAAGTGTCCAGCAACAGGATCTCTACTCATTCATTCACTTATTAACATAAGAGACTGGGCTTTTGCTTTACCTACACTATCTTGTTTGTAAATCTTTGTTCTCCTTTCTCCCCATCCTCCTCAGCAAGCAGTGCCGTGGTCTATCCAGCTTAAGCCAAGGGCGCTCTGCCACTAAGATACTTCCCCAGGCCTTTTTATTTTTTTTATTTTGAGTTAGGGTCTCAGTAATTTGCTAAGATTGGTCTGGAAGCCTCAGCCAGTCTCAGTCCCCCTGGCCCCGCCTCCTTTTGTTGTTAGGTCTAAACTCAGTTATTTCCTCAAAGAACTTTTCAGATGTACTTTCTTCAGAGCATTTTTCAAAATTGACAACTATTTTACTTACACATGCTTATTGACTCATCTACTAGAAAAAACTGTCTAGCGGTTTGAAACCAAGTCTTCATATTTTTTTTTTTTTCTGATGGTACCAGTGTCTGACACAAGGAACGACCTAAATCTGTTGAGTGAATTAGATTTACGTTTTTGGATTCAGTCCTTTTCACAGATAAAAGGGTCCACAAAAACCAAGGGAGAGAAAGCTGCGTGCCAGCGTCACCGACCGACAAAGAAGTCTTCTGTACTCGGGATAGGGAATGACACGTGCTTCTCCAACCCCGCCTTGCCCCGGCGCAGGAGCGCCGACGACCTGTCACGTGATCAGTGACAGCTTTCCCCCCACCCAACCCTGGCGTGTCCCCCACTCCCCCGCTACGCATCCAAGGCCATCCGCGGGGACAGTTACCACCTCCCGGCCCCGCTCCCGGTTGCCCCGCAATGACTACAGCACCTCACTTACCAGCAGCCCGCGTCCTCAGCGACAGAACGGTCGACGCCATGTTTGCCTCATACTCACTTCCGGTCTTGAAAATCTGCTTCCGCTAGCGGGAGATTTATTTCCGGGTTCTGCATGCCAGTTGAAAGAGTGGCGCGGAAGGTTGCAGGTGAGCTCTCCGGGTCGCTGACCTTCAGTGGGTGAAGGCTGTAGGTCTGAACACCACTGCGGAGCGGGTGGCCAGGGCGTGCAGGGAGTTCTGCTGCGGACCGCCGGCCTCCGCCGTGCGGAGCGTGACCCACAGGGGTCCGCTTGTCCCACTCCCTCGTTTTGCAGGGGCCCACTCTCTAGTCATTCAACTTACTTAGTCAAATAACCGTATGCTAGGTAATGCTAAGCACGGTAAACGTATTATTCCATTTAATTCAAATCAACAAAGTTGGCATTATTATTTCTATTATACTAAAAAATAAAATGAGGCCCAGGAAGATTACAAGGGTTATCCAGGGCCACACACACAGTGTTAGTAAATATTCTTTCCAAGAGTGACTCTTGCATATGACCCAGCAATTCCAGTCCTAAGTATATACACAAGAGAATTGTGAAAATATATCCACACAAAATTTATACATGAATGTTCACAATAATATTATTCATGATAGTAAAAAAGGAAAGAAGCCAAATGTACATCAAGTGATGAATGTATACACAAAATGTGGCATATCCATACAGAGGAATATTACATGAAGCTAAGTGAAAGAAGCAAGTCACAAAAGGCCACATATTGTATGATTCCATTTATAGGAAATATCCAGAATAGGCAAATTTATAGAAACCTTTTGGTTGTCAGGGCAATGACTTTTTTTTGCTGTGCTAGGGATTGACCCAGGGGTTTTGCACACGTAGGCTGGTGCTGTACCACTGAGCTATATTCCCAGCCTTCTTATTTAATTTTGAGACAAGATCTCCCTGAATTGCTCATGCTTGTCTCAAACTTGGGATCCTCCTGTTTCAGCCTCCCAGGTTGCTGGAGTAATAGGTATTCACCACTACACCTGGCTAAGGTGATAACTTCTTAATGGCTATAGAATTTCTTTTTGAGGTGATAAAAATGTTCTGGAATTAGTGGTAATGGTTGCACAACATCGAATGTACTAAAACCACTAAAGTGTGCATTTTATTTATTTTTACAATGCTGGGGGTCAAACCTAGAGACTTGTACATACTAAGCAAGTACCCTGCCACTGAGCTACTCCCCCTCAACTGAATTTTTTCCTTTTCTTTTTTTTCTTTTCTTTTTCTTTTTTATTATTATTTTGTGTGTGGTGGTGGTGGTGGTGGTACTGAGAATTGAATTCAAGGTGGATTCTACCACTGAGCTACATGCTCGGCCCTTTTTCTCTTTTGAGGCAGGGTCTCACTAAATTGCCAAGGCTGGCCTCCAACTTGCAGTCCTCCTGCCTCAGCCTCTTGAGTTGCTGGGATTACAGGCATGCACCACCATGCCTGGCTCATTTGTTTTCATAAAACTTGGCGATAAGAACATATCTAGTGAACTGAATTTGACATTACCACCTATGTATTTTCCTTTTAGGCAGTTAATGTGATAGTACGTGTTAGTGGCTGTAATGAAGTCACTAGAATCCAGTGAGAGTGATTCCGATGAGTTGCCGACATTTTCCTTTCTGAAGAAGGAACTGTCTTCTACAGAGAGAAGGCAGCCTCAGAGTGCAGAGAAGATTGTAGTGATTGACTCCTCAGATTCTGAGGCCTCCTATCCTCCATCACCAGGGTTGAAAGATCCACCACCTGTCTCAGACACTGATGAAACTTTCACACAAACAAAGCCAGTCAGAGTACTAAGCAGCGAAAGTGAAAGTGAAGAGGAATTGGTTCCCCTGGCTGAGAGACTTAAGTGTAAGTTTTTGACACACAAGCGGCTAAGCTCTGAGGACTCCAGCTCCCCAGTTGAAAGTGTTTTGGATCATCAAAATAATGAAGGAGCATCATGTGACTTGAAAAAACAGCCCTTTTCAAAGATCCCTGATGTTCCCCTCTATGATACTTCAGAGAGGAGTGTGTTAGGTCACCAGGACCCTGTCTTAGACAATCCATGCAGTCAGCTTCCAGCTTACCGGTTTACCCACCTTGTTCAGAACAACAGGCTGGAAGTAATCAAAACAAATTCTGATGTCCCCCAACCCCAGAAGAGAACCAAGCACAGGAAGAAGGTCCTGAGAAGAGACTTGCAGGGATGCCAGCAGCAGGAACAAGGAAGCCAGAAGGAAGGCACCCCAAGACAACAGAAAAGAAAGAAGAAGGCAGCGCTAGTCAACAGGGCAACAGCCCCGAGGCCAGAGGAATGCTTAAAGCACATTGTTGTGGTGCTGGATCCAGGTTCTCCTAGCGTCTGACTTCACCTGGAACTGAACTGTCTGCTTCCTGGACCACCACTGATAGGTTCTTTCCCATCTGTTGCAGTGCTTCTACAGATGGAAGGTGGGGGCCAGCTCTTGGGAGCTCTGCAGTCCATGGAGTGCTGCTGTGCAATCGAAACACAGGCTGTGCCTTGCAGTATCACTTGGAGAAGGGCAGGACTGGCCGAGGTAAGGGTTTTCTGGCTAGTGGCTGTTCTCTCCTTCTACCCTTTAGAGTTACAGCATACGTAATGCCTTTATGTTAAAGGATATACATCACTTAGGGCGGCTGCAGGAAAACAGATGGCATACTCTGCTTAGGATAATTTGAGGAGGATTTAATAAAGAGATTGTTTCCCAAGGCTTGGGCAGGGTACAAGGAAATGACAAGGGACAGCACGGTGGCTTAGGGTTTTTTTTTTTTTTTTTTTTTTAATATTTTTAGATGTCGATAGACCTTTATTTTATTCATTTATTTTTATGTGGTGCTGAGAATCAAATCCAGTGCCTCACACATGCTAGGCAAGCGCTCTACCACTGAGCCATGACCCCAGCTCAGCTCAGGGTTTTTGATAGCATAATTCATGGCTTCTCTACCTCAGTACTATTGACATTTTAGATCTGATAGTTTTTTGTTGTTGTTGTTTTGTTTTTTTGTTTTTTGTCAGGTGGGGGCTGTGCACTGTAGAATGTTTAGCAGCATTCCTGGCCTCTAACCACTAGATGCCAGTAACCCCCAGTTGTAATAGTCAGAAAAATGTCCTTTGTGGGTAAATTCGCCCTGGTTGAGAAGCACTGGCATAGCAGTTACAGTCCTCCTCCAGCCTGAGGAATGAGATGATAAAAGTGGTTAGCAGAATCTAAAGAGATAAAGCCAGGTGCTGTGGCACACACCTGTTATCCCAGCAACTAGGGAGGCTGAGACAGGAGGATTACCAGTTCAAGGCCAGTCTCAGCAATTTAGTGAGGCCTTGTGCAACTTAAGACTTTATTGTAAAAACAATACAAAAGGACTGGAGATGTAGCTCAGTCGTCAAGTGCCCCTGAGTTCAAATCCCATTACCCCACCCTAAGAAGACCCTGAAGAGAGAGAGAGAGAGACGGCCCACCTTCAGAGAAACTATGTCCTATGAAAGGGTATAGCAAATGCCAGATGATCCCACTGGGAGGGAACCAGGGAAGGAAATCCCCTGACTTCACGCTCTTCTTCCCTTCCAGTCCCCTACTTTGATTCCCAGCTGAGAGCCTGAGGACTCAAGGTCCTTGTTGATGTCTGTAGAGATCACCTTGCTGGGCAGAGTGGGGCAAGGGAAGATAATCCACGTAGGATTCTTAATCCTCTAACTGGGCTTTGGGAACGGGGCCTGTGTTTGAATCCCAGCTTCTTGGTTTTATTGCTGCTACTCTGAGTAAGTTATTTGGGTAAGGCATATTTTTGTGCCTCAGTTGTCTCATGTATAAAATGAGGACACTGTTTCATCCCTTTCAGTCCTCCTGATGTGGGAACTAAGATAACCCAGCACCAGTCCCTAGTAGACCTACAGTGTGTGTCCCTCCCCTGCCTAGGCTCCCCAGGTACTTTACCTGTCATGTCTCATATCGGTATGTGAATCCCAGTCCTCTGCCCATCATTTTCAAGAGTTTTTGGATGAAGCAAGATTTTTCCCCTCTCTTTTTGGATCTCATAACTTTCTCAGTAATTGAGGACAGTAACCCTCACTTTTTTTTTTTTATTGTAAACAAATGGAATACATGTTGTTTCTCTATTTGTACATGGAGTCAAGGCATACCATTTGTGTAATCATAAATTTACATAGGGTAATGTTGTTTGATTCATTCTGTTATTTTTTTCCCTCCCTCCCACCCCTCCCACCCCTCTTTTTAACCCTCACTTTTGACTTGAGGGTATTAGCAAACCCTTATATTCATCTAGCAGTTTATCCTTTCTAGACACTTCCATATCCTCCCTTGTGTTTCAGTCTCAGTTATCCTATAAAGTAGGTGTTCTCTGCACATGACAGGTTGGGAAACGGATTCAGAGAATTTAAAAGCCTGGTTCAGAACCACAGCCAGAACTAGAACCCAGGGCTCCTGCCATCTACACTTGGCTGTCTGAGGGGTCTTGGTTTTGCTTACAGGGAACCAGTCAGAAACCTTCCTGCTCGGTAATCTCTCCGTCACACTGTTGCTGTTGGATTGTTGGCCCTGAAGCAGCCTTGGCTTTGACTGCGCCCTTGCTATTTTGAAGAATTGTTCTCACAGAGGTTCCCCTGGGATTTTTTTCATCCACAACCTGTGTTCATAGGGCCATTCAGCTCAGCCTCCACCTTCAAAGTGGAGTCTTTTGTTTCCTCCATTTCCTATTCAAAACACATACAAAATATGGGCTGTTGCTTCTTAGCTCCTTTAAATGTGCTAAGTTTCCTTTCTTCTCCCTCTTCTTCCTCCTCCTCCTTCATTTTTGTTGTTTGTTTTGGTTTTTGCTTTCTTTTTTCTTTCTGTAGGGTGAGATCTCATTCACTCAGCTGGACCCCAGTGCCAATGTTCCTGTCTAATTCAGTGTTTCAGAGGTGCAATGCCCCAAGGTTAAAGAGTTGAGGCTAAGGCTAAGGAGGGACAGAATCATTAGTGTGTTTTCCTTGCCACCTTGACCTCAGTCAAGAAGAAGAAGATTGGGAGTGGTAGCTCGTGGCTGTAATCCCAGCTACTTGGAGGCCAAGGCAGGAGGATTCCAAGTGTGATCCTCCTGCCTTGACAATTTAGCAAGACCCTGCCTCAAAGTAAAAAATAAAATAACCTGGGTGTGGTGGTGTGCACTTGTAATCTCAGCAACTTGGGACGCTGAGGTAGGAAGATGGCCTCAGCTATTTAGCAAAGGCCTAAGCAACTTAGTGAGCCCCTGTCCTCAAAGTAACAAATAAAAAGGGTGGGACTGTGACTCAGCAGTAAAGCGGCCCTATGGGGGATATAGCTTAGTGGCAGAGCATGTGTGAGGCCCTGGGTTTGATACCTAGCACTGAAAAAGGGGGTGGGAGAGTGCATGCCTGAGTTCAATCCCCAGTACCAAAAACTAAAAATAAAGGACTGGGGACATAGCTCATTGATAAAGCACCACTTAGTCCCCAGTACTTGGGGGACAGAGGTTGAAAAAGGAAGCTGGGCACAGTGGCACAGACTTGTAATCTTAGCTACTTGGGAGACTGAGTCTGAGGCAGGAATATCACAAGTTTTGAGTCCACCCTGGGTAACTTAGTGGGAACTTGTCTCAAAATAAAATAATAAAAGAACTGGGAATGTAGCTCAGTGGTAGAGCACTTGCCTAGAATGGGTTCAGTCCCAAGCACCACAAAAAAGGGGAGGCGGGAGAGAAGGAGGCAGCACAAGAGGCAAGGAATTCATTCACCCAGAAGACCTGGCCATTCATGGACGTCCCACACCTGCTGACCTCCGTCACAGTGTTGTGTTCTGGGTCCTTTGGCAGGATGGAGAGGACTGGGTGGAGGAGCGGTTGATCCTTGTGTTACTCCTGGCAGAAGCTTTTGTGTCCATGATCTACAACTTTAAGCAGGTGAGCAGGGACAGAGGAGCAGGGCTGAGGCGTGGAGCAGAGCAGCCCTCTTACAGGGAGGAAGTATCAATGCACTTTCTGCCCCTTCACACAGGGAAGTCCAGGCAGCACCGAGAAAGGGAAGGACACACTACGAGGCTTCATAACTGATGTTACAGCACGGACAGGAGGGAAAGCTGTATCACTGGTGATTGTGGATCTGGAGAAAAGCTTCAGGTGTGAATTTGCCCTGGAGGCTTAATCAGTGTTAAACCGGGCAGCTCTTGGGCCAGTAAGGGTGAGTTTTTTCACCCCAGCTGTAAGTCAGTGCAAGAGGTGTCCCTGACAAGCCCTGTGGGACGCGCTGATTCACTCTTACACCCCCCGCCTGGAGCTGCTGTCCTTCACTTTCCTCCCCTGCTCCAGGGCTCAGAATCCTCCAAGGAGAAGGAAACAGGGAGCAGCAAGTAAACGGGTCAAGGAGAAGCAGCAGAGACGAGAGCCCAGCGCAGGGCCTATGGTGTCCAGGGTAGATGTGGAAGAGGTAAGAACTTCCTGTTCAGGTGGATACTCATTAGTCCTGTAATTCAATTTGCTACTGAGAGAAAAAAGTACCCGCTGGACTCTGCTTTCTACACTGGCCTAAGTAGGAGAGAGGGGATCAAATGAAGAGCCAAGGGGCTGGGGTGCAGCTTCCGTGAACAGCGAGAGGACCACTTCCAGCTAGTCTCTTTGCCTTTCCACTCTATTATTGTTTTTGGGTTCCTAGGCATTGGTGGATCTGCAGCTACACACAGAAGCCCAGGTTCGGATTGTGCAGAGCTGGAAAGAACTGGCTGACTTCGCCTGCACGTTCACAAAGGCTGTGGCTGAGGCACCCTTCAAGTGAGTGCCCCCAGCAAAGCCTGCCTCCAGGTGGGAACTTGCCTTTGAGGATAATTCTTGCAGCCACGTGGGCAAGGTGGCACATGTCTGTAATCCCAGCAAAAACTCAGGAGGCTGAGGCAGGAGGATCACAAGTTCAAGGCCAGCCTCAGCAACTTAACAAGACCATCTCCAAAAATAAAAAGGACTGGGAATGTGGCTCAATGACAGAGTGCCCTTGGGTTCAATCCCCAGGACCAGTCAACAAAATACTCTCCTTTAACTTACAAGAAGAATCTGGTACCTTCTCTTGTAATGAAAGAGGATAGATGTAGTTTCTTTTTTTTAGTACTTTTTCAGTTGTAGATGGACATATCTTTATTTTTATATGATGCTTAAGATCGAACCCAGTGCCTCACATGTTCAAGGCAAGCACTCTACCACTGAGCTACAGCCCTGTTTTTTTTTAATATCCTTTAGTTGTCAGTAGACATTTATATTACATGCAGTGCAGAGGATTGAGCCCAGTGCCTCACACATGCCAAGCAAGTGCTCTACCACTAAGCCACAACCCCAGCCCTAGATGTAGTTTTTTAAGGGAAACCACAACTTGACACTGTTCTTGGGAATGAGGTAATCACTCAAATCACTGAAGGCTCAAACTGGTCAGACATAATACAGTATCCACCTCCAGGTCAGTGGACAGAGTGCTTTTTAGTCCTTATTTGAAGGGGCAAATGTAGGAGTAATGAGCTACTCAGTTCCCCAGCTGTGTTGTCTGCAGGAGACTCCGAGATCAAACTGGCTTCTCCTTCTGCCTGGAGAGCGACTGGGCTGGAGGGGTGAAGGTAGACCGCTCTGGCAGGGGACTGGCACTAGTCTGGAGAAGACAGATTCAGCAGCTGAACCGAGTCAGCCTGGAAATGGCCAGTGCTGTTGTGGGTGCCTATCCCTCCCCTCGGCTCCTGGTACAGGTATGCTGCTCCACGGTCACCCCCTACCCTGCTTTGGCCTCAGTGGCCCCCTAGATGACTTCCATGGACAGTATTGTTGAGGACCCAAAGATGCGTCATGTGTCAGCAGTGTGGATTGGTTCTGTTCATGCTGACCCAGGGAGGGACCACAGATTCTCATTCCCCAGCCCAAGCCCACCACCCTTCTGCTCATGGATGGGGACAGCTGTGGACAGTACAGTATTAAGAGGTCATTTCTGTTTTCAGGCTTATCAGAGGTGTTTTTCAGAGCAAGAACGCCAGAATTTGCTGGCAGACATACAGGTGCGCCGTGGGGAAGGTGTGACATCCACTTCCCGCCGTGTTGGGCCAGAGCTGTCTAGGCGTATCTACCTTCAGATGACCACTCTGCAGCCAGATCTCTCTTTAGATGGTGCTGACTGATGCTGGTTCACAGGGACAAGGATAAAATGCTGATTTCTACCTCCCCAGCCTTAGAACCTGACTGTAATGAAGAGAATGGAAGCACCTCTTGGGGCTAGCTAAGAGGTGGCCCAGTCTTTCTCCTTACTTGTCCCCTTCCCTGTGAACTCAGAGCAGAAGGCTGAGACACTTGGTTCTGCTCTTCTCCCAGCAAAAATCAGCTGCTACCCCTGCCCCAGCCAACTCTCGAAACACAAAGAAACAAAGACAGACCACTCAGACATGGATTTAATAATTGTAGAAATCCAAAAGAATCAGCATCAAATCTCGAAGTCGGAGTGAACTCTTGCCTGCAGGTTGGCTCAGCCACTGAGCTGCCTCAACCAGCCAAAGAAACTATGGACTAGGCTGACTTCTGTATTTTCATAATCTCATTGTTATGTATTACGTGTTTAGTTTCAATAAAGCATTTATACCAATGGCTCTGGAGCTTGGAGGAAGACTAAGGAATGTGTAGTGATTCTGAGTAAGGTGTGGACCTGTGTGGCACAGCTATCCTTGGGGAGGAGAGAGCAAAGTCCTTTCTTCTGGTATCAGGACAGTCATGAGTGGGAGAACTACCCAGATGGGCCACTAGGGCGAAAGAGCTGGACCCTGCCCCCTGTCTCTAAACTGTGACAGATTTTTGCTCCCCATGGAGAGAGGCAAAGAGCAATTGGGAGTTTTCAGTGAATGAGCACTGAGACACGGTCCTTTCTGATCCCTTCATCCAACTGTTTGTAAAAAGATGAGGAAGAGGCAAGAAAATGCTTAATCTAGTAGCCAAGAAAATGGACAGTGCTGCCCTCGTTTGTGCTAGTCTTTAGTTTTATGCACCACTTTTCAGCTCCATGTTGCTACTTGTTTCCCTTCATTTCCTAGTTTCCATTCATTCCTTCCCTTCTGTCATAGGTCTAGAATCAAACAATTCTGAACCTAAGTGTCTATGAAGCTGAGTGTTCAGGTTGCCTCTGAGGTATTTAGTCACACCTAGTGCTAATGGAGCTGTCACAGACAATGCAGCTTTGCAGAGATCCACCTTCTCACATCCTGGCAAACAGGGAGTTAATGCTCTGAACCTGAGGCGAGGAGCTGGGCCTGCCGCCATTTTTGGAAGCCATTTAAGTTGGGGCAGGACTCCACAGGAGCTGCCCAAGACCCTGATGGCATGAGATCTCTGTGAGTCATGAATCTGTCTACTGTGAAAGTTACTATACTTTGGCTGAGACATAATTCTGGTGTGAGTTGTTCTCTGAACATTACAAAGGAGGCCAAATGATGTCAAGGAGAGAATACCAGAGTGGGAGTCTGGTTCTGCCTTAGACTATCTAGGAGACTGTGGGTGAGTTATGGAAGGCCTCATTTTCTCTGCCTACAAGTGTTACATTAGGCTGATGGTTGTGAAGTTCCTTTCGCAGCCAGAAATTTTATATGGTCACTAAAATGCTTGAATGTCTCATAGGTCCTTTAGGAAACAGGTAATCTCCTTTCCAATTTCGAATGGATTTGCTGAATGTGGTGGTCCCTAATCCCCAGTAACACACTGCCTCCTGATCTGCCTGGGCTACCCAGGGAGGAATGAAAGAAAGGGTTTGTGACATACAAAAGTAAAAATGTAGTGACAGCTGACCATTTAGTAGAAACAAGCCTTGCCTTTACACAGCTTAGTATAACTAGAAAAGGCTGTTTTCTCTCTCCCCACCCCCAAGCCTACTCCTTTAGGCATGCAGGTAACTATCCCCCCCCAGCTCCCATTTCTTCTCATTCCACCAGGGAACCCTGACTAAGGAACAACAAGAAGTCCTACAAAGGGGAGGTCTCAAGTACCAACTGGCAGCCATTTGATGATGGCAGGTAGGTCTGACGCTAAAAAGGTTGTGTCCAGCAGAAGCCAATTCCACAGGAATCCGAGCTCCAAGGCCGGGAGGCAGCAGGTGCGGAGGACAAGCTCACTGCTGGGAGTCGGTCTGCAGGACCCACTGGAGGATCTCGTGGCGGCGCAGACCCTGCACAGCATTGTCGTAGATGGTGTTCACACTGGTACAGAGGGGTTGCTGCTGCAGTGCTGTCACCCGACACGCAACCAGCCCACCAGCCACACACAGCAGCAGCAGTGGAAGCAGCAGCTTCAGCACAGCCCAGGACCGAGTGTGTTTCCGGGGTGGTGGCTTGCGGGGACGGGAGCCAGACTTAGATTCTGGAGGGATAAAGTCACAAGGGACAAAATGAAGTTCTGTTAGTTTGAGGAGACCCACTGTCTACAATCTATGCAAGTCTCCCTGCAGATCCACTCCCCTGCTCCTCGAGCCCTAAAGAGAAAGATGTCTTATGGATATTAAAGCTCTTTAAGAGCTTGCTACAGAGACTGCAACATAAACACCTCACCCCTGGGATCTCAAGGGACTACCCTGGAAACTGGAACTCATTCTGCATGTCTCCTGTAGCTTAGTCCCCAGGTTCCTACATTCTCCTTAGTAACATGGAGATGATCCAGGCCCCTTGGGAGCAGGAGGGGCTTATCAGGGTGTTCAGCAGGGATAGATCACTGTGCATTTGGGAACAGGGTCCAGATTTACTAATCCAGTGAATGTCATCATCATTATATAATACATGTATAAAAAGCCTGAAAGGTAATACAATTCACCACATTGTAAACAGCAATCACTACTGGGAATGTATCATAGGTGACTGCTATTTTCTGAGATGATATCTTTTGTAAATCTCTACAATGAACACATATTATTTATAATCAGAAAAAATAACAGGCTTTAGAACCTCAGCCCTGGAGAAAGTGAAACTCCCTACTCCACAGTGCTCCAACACACAAGTGACTGGCACTGGCACACCCATATGTGGCACTGGGAAACAAGACAGCCAGCACTAGCTCCCTCCAAGAGTCCTCCATTCCCTATGACCACACTCTCAAGATTCCCACGCTGCTCCCAGGTGTGACTACAGTTTATGTAACTGTGGTCTGTGAGCTTGCTTATTCATTTGTGCCTGAAAACACACGCATGTCTGCCCTGTGCCCAAGCTACAACCTAGACCAGACAGCAACTTACTGGGGGCCTGATTTGCTTCCTTCTTGGGCTTCTTCTCCTGCTCCCGCTTGGAAGCTTTGAGAGCATCATACTCCTTCCGCCGACGCTCCTTCTCTTCTGCCTTTTCTCGCTTCCGCAATTCCCGTTCCTGAGCTTCCTTAGCTCGCTGTTTGGCCTCCCGCTTCTTCTCTGCCTCTACAACAAAATACACTAAAACATGACCCCTCTCCCCTAAACCTTCCAGCAGCTTGCTTTCCTCAGTAATTAAAAGTGAGAATTCAGCTGCCTTTTGCTTTGTGCCATGGGTCACATGAGAAATAGAAAAAGGAGGACTGGGGATGTAGCTTGGTGGTAAAGCACTTGCTTATTAGCACACACATGAGGCTCTGGGCTCTATGCAGCAAAAATAATAAATAAGTAAATAAATAAAACCCTCAAGAAGTAGAAAAAGGAACCAGCCACCTGGGTTCTACTCTCTAGGAAGCTCTTCCTAAAAAATAATAAACTCCCTCAGGACTTGCTGCATGGATTATTAAGGGCTATCCTGTCTACAAGCAGGAGAGACTGGAGTGAAATAAGGGGAACCAAGATAGGCATAGGTGTATGACAGGGCTGTATTCCTCTACAAAGGTACTACTTCAGAAGGCGCAGCAAGCCAGGCACGGTGGCGCACCCTGTGGTTTCAGCATACGGGAGGCTGAGGCAGGAGGGTCTCTTAAGCCCATTTTAACACCAGCCTCCAAAACATCAAAGACCCTGTCTTTAAAAAAATAAATAAATAAAGTAGCCAGACGTGGTGGTACATGCCTGTAATTCCAGTGGCTGGACAGGAGTCGGGGGGACTGAGGCAGGATTGTGGTTCAAAGCCAGCCTCAGCAAAAGTGAGGTGCTAAGTAACTCAGTGAGGTCCTGACTCAAAATACAAAATAGGGCTAGGGATGTGGCTCAGTGGTTGAGTGCCCAAATTCAATCCCTGGTACCCCCATAAAAAAGAGCAAACAGCAGAGCAACTGACAACCTCCTAGAACTTAATCATGAGGAGCAGGAACAGTGGAAGGGCTGATCCTACAGGACCCTATCTTCCCAAGCTTCAGAAATCAATGTGGCATGAGGAGGAGGGCAAGTAAGAAGAACATGATCACTCACACTTAGGGTTACAGCTAACAGCAATATTTTTCTAAAAAGTGACACAAATGTTTTGTCAGTTATCTACCAACTTTAACTCAGGAATCTGTTACACACTCCGATTTACTTAACAGCTCAAGTATGCTTACACGTAGCACTCAACTTCCAAATTACTGGGTTCTAAGACTGCATTTCCAAATCAGTTATTTGGAAGCCTAAAATACATTTTTTCCAAAGCCCAAATGCCACAAAATGGTGGTTAAATGTTCTTTTGGGGCTTGGAAGCCTATCTGAATCATCATGTAGCTGAACAACAGTACTGTAAGTACTGGAGCTTTCCACTGCTTCTCTATAGCCATACCAGCTCCACATTCTGACTGGGCACCAAGAATGCCAAGAACCCACCACAGCCAGCCTTGAGAGAACATGCACCATCAAGAAGCAAAACAGGAAGGGTCAGAGTGAACACGGGCATGTCTGCCATGGTGGCTGGGCATGGAGAAGGGACACCGTCACTTAGGCATTGTGAGCTCAAAGATCGCCTATAGTCAGTACTGCAGGCATCCCTCTTCTAACCATGCAGTTCTTCCTTAGGGGGATCAGAAGTCAGCCAGTCAACAGAACACACGCTCCGTGCCAGGCACCATTCTGAGCATTTGAGAAGCATCAGTGGAGGAGGCAGAGCAGGTTCTAGCACCTAACACAGACAGAGACACAATACATAGGCAAACACAGTAAAGACAGGGACATGTGCCATCAGGAAAACAGAGGAGGTCGGGGAGATACAGGTAGGATGGGTCCTCTAGTTTGGGTACTCTGGCAAGGGTTAAGGTTGACCTAAGCCAACACTGGAGCAGACATGAGGGATCACAGGAAGCCAGTCATATAGCCAGCTGAAGGGAAGGAACCAAGCAAAGGCCCAAAAGTGAGATCATAGTGTATCCAAGCAACAGCAGAGGCCTGAGTGGCTAAGTTAATGGCACTAAGGAGTAGCAGCCAACGTTAGGCCCAGGTGGCCTGTGGGCCCCAATGATGAATTTGGACTTCATTCTAAATTCAACAATGTCATTTGAGGGTTTTAAGCATACAGTAGCACTGCTTTTTTAAAAAGATCCCCCTACAGGCTGGAGGTCTAGCTCAAGGTTAGAGCACTTGCCTAGCATGCATAAAGCCCTGGGTTCGATCCCCAGTACCACACACACACACACGCGCAAAAAAATAAGAACAAAAATAAAAAGATACCCCAGGCTGCTGTGTAGAGAATGGGTCTATAGATATGGCACAGTCAAGTCCTCTTTCAGAGGTGGCACTGAAGGTAGAGAAAGTGTCACACAGAAGAATTGCTGATAGTCTAGATGTGATAACAAAAGAAAGGGATCCATCTTTCCCATTTCAGGTTTGAGTAACTACAATGATAGTGACTTCCTGTTTAGGGAGAAAGCTAGGAAGGGCCGAAGGGGAGAGGGGCCTGCTTCAGCCATGTCTGAGATATCTTTTTTTTTTTATTTTTTTTTTTCCTGAGATGCCTTTTAATCCTCTAAGGACGAGGATGGAACTCAGCAGAGAAGCCAGGACTGGAAACAGTCATCAGATAAAGATGACACCATCTACCAGCATACTGTCCATCAGCACTTGCTCTTCAGCATAGCACCTGAAGCATGAAACTCAACTGGCTGGGATAAGGATTGGAAGATAACCAGTTGGGGGACAGCCACCTACCTCGTTCCACTTCCAGCTGCCGTTGCCTCTCTCGCTCCTGATCCGCCTGCACTGCCTTCATGTGCTGTAGCACCTGTCAAAGGAAAGGAGGGCTCTGAACTACTCCAAGTAGCAGTGTTCACAGCTCATGTTTGCTCAGGAAAGAGCTCAGGATCCCAGATTGCCAGGGGCCCTAGCAATGCAGAACTAGATGAGTTAAACCCATTTCTGCATCCTAAGTTATTGCACCAAACTCAGCAGCAGGAGAGTCCTATGAACACAGTTCATTAAAGCTGTCAGGAAAAAATATTTGAAACACAATACTATTATCTGTAGATAGTCCTGCCATTTACAATGACTTTCAAGTACATGATTTCATATGATCCTCTCAGAAACTCCCTGGCCATCAGGAACAGCATTCCCTCCAACATGCTTTCCTAACTCTCTCCTGCCTTTAGCTACTTCAGGAACCCTCTTCCCTGTAATTCCTTGCAACCTACCCATCTCAGTCTTAAGACTGCAACTGTCCTGTCCATAGGTATCTCTTGTGGCTATAGAGTGTAGGTAACTGGAGGCATCTGATATGTGACACCTCTTCCAAGAGTTTATAAAAATGGCTGCTCAGCTAAAGAGGGGCAGGGCCTGAAGAAGGGCAAGCACGACAGTGAGGATAGCCCAAATTCAAAGCCTCTGACTCACTCCAAAATCTGAATACTAAACAAACACACAACTACCCAGTTGAGCTGGCTAAGAGTTGTCCCTCTGGACAAGTGCTACCATCAGGAGTTAATTATCTGAAAACACAGGTAGTTCAGAAATAGGAGAGACTGCTCCAATGTAGACTATGAGCTACCAGAGGACAGATTTTGTCCTAGAGACCAGCGACCTCAGTCTGACTGGTCCAAACCACTCCCCTACAATGCCTACAGCATGCTGCAGCTACGGAGCCAATGTGCCACAGACTGTGGCCTAGGTTATGATATCCACAACGCATGTTGCTACCTGGTCATGTCTGAAAGGCATGTGCAAGCAAAAAAGACCTTTGCATTCAATAAAAACTATTTCTGTGAGTCATAAACTGTGAAATAACAATTTCATATGATCCAACATATCTACTAAATGAATGAAGAGCTCAATGACAGTGTATGCATGCTGAGTGTTTCTCGTGTCAAGAGAAATAGAGGCAATACCTACTTCCCAGGGTTAGAAGGACTATGAAATGACATACACAAAGCATCTAGTACAAAGGAAGAATAATCATTGGTAGCTACTGTCAGTTTTCAGAATTGACATCACTTCTAAAGTACCATGTTCTATTTCTTTGCAGTACAGGGAATTGAACCCAGGGGCACTTTACCAGTGAGCTATGTCCCTGGTTCTTTTATTTTTTGAGACAGGGTATTGTTAAGTTGCTGAGGATGGCCTTGATCTTGCAATCCTCCTGCCTCCACCTCCAGAGTTGCTGGGGTTACAGGTATGCAATTATACTCCACAAAAATGCTGTTCTTAATGAGCAGGGAGGGCAGGACATCATCATGGTTACTGGCCAAGGGCAAGGTTTGCCTTGTGTAATGCCTACAGTTCCTCATTCCTCTATCAGATGACCCCAACTATAATCAAATGCCATGACTGCCCTAGACATGTCTGTTTATAGGTATAAATTTATAAATCCCCTCCCCAACTGCTGGGGATTGAACACTGGTCCTTGAGATGCTAGGAAGCACTCTACCACTCAGCTATATCCACAGCCCTAAATTTAAATTGGAATACTTTTATTATCAAAACTCATACAATAACTGTGCCTCAAAAACGTTATAGCCCCTAACCCTCTTGTCCCATTAAAATAAATATCAACATAGTGTTCTAATGCAAAGTTCTGTTTTCTTTTCTTTGCTTCATTCAGTCATTTTATTTACTGGGTTGTTTGTTTTTTGCTGGGATGACATCCAGGGCCCTGCACGTGCTAAGCAAGCACTCTACCACTGAGCTACACCTCTGGCCCAGGTCCTGGTTTCTTAGGAAAGGAAGTACTGCAGTAAAGCAGAAGATGGTGGTATTACAGTACTTGTAAATGTAGAAATAAATCTCCCCAGGGTTTAACAAATGAATTCCACTGAGACCTTGGTGCTTTAGTCAACAAACAGCTATCAGTGCCCTGGAAGGGGGGCGTGGGGAGAGGAAAGTCCTAGGGGAACATGTGAAGGAGATGCCTGAGAGCTTCGGACTTACCTTGTTTGCACACTGCTTACACTGCTTCTCATCCAAGCAATCACCAGCCACTTTGGCCAGGACAGGGTCCAAGGGGTTGTCCTTCAGGTCCAGCCACTTTAGGTTCTAAAGAGATGGGCAAAGAGGCTGGCTAAGCCCGAGTTCACACATGCCATCCCTCTAGGTAGAAGAGCAGGCAAGAAGAAAGCTCCTCTGTGTTCCATCCCCAGGATGCCATCTGAGACAGGCCAGCAAGGTGGTATTTTTCACCACTTTCTCAAGGTCATGTGCAATCAGTCCCTGGGCCTGGTCACACATGGCTGTGCAACCACGGTGCATGGATTCTTACCTTGAGCTGAGCAAAGCTGACAGGCAGCGTGACCAGCCTGTTGTTGAGGAGATCCAGGTGCTGGAGGTTGACCAGACGGCCAAAGTCAGCTGGCAGATGCTGCAGCTTGTTCTTACTGAGGTCCAGCTTCACCAGGTGTGTGAGGCCACAGAAATCCGACTAGGGCCCAGAGAGAGACCACTTAAGCCTAGAGCTCACACCCTTTGGTTTAATAGCTGGGGAGTCCCCAAGTAGAAGTACCTATGCATAAATTCCAGCTCTACCTTTCACTAGCTATTCCTCCTAGCATGAAAATGGAGAGAAGACCTGCCACTGCTGATGGTAGTGACTGAAACATGAGCATAAGACAGCTTACTACCAGGAGCAAAAAAAATCTGTTCTCCCTCCTGCTCATCTTTCATACTGCTACTAGAGTGACAAGGGACCTTTTTGTCCTCCCACAACACCCTATCTTAATCTTTTCTAAGATCTCTCAAAATACAGTGTATAAGCATTGAGTACTCAATCTCAGTCTTGTTACTTGTAGCACCTAGCACAGTACTTTGCACAGGTACTCAATGAGTGCTCTTGGAACAGCTGGCTAGGAACAATGACTGCCTAGGGCCCACTCTGCCTAGAACCTGGCTCTTCTTCAGTACATGCCAAAACATCCCCAAAATTCAAACTTTGCCCAGCACCCATCTGAAAGTGATGGTACTAGTTGGCTAACAAGGCACTACTTATGCTCTCTGGGGACTTGAAAATACCAGAGGATCTGCACTGCAGAGCAAAATGGAAACTGCTGGGACAGACAACAAAATAGTCAGATTGAAAAGTGCACTTGCGGGTGCTGAATGACTCTGGTGATGTGCACAGCAGGTGAGAAGCTGTGAGGAGTTGCTACCCTTCTTTAATTAGAAACAATACTTCCTGGAAGAAGTGGGACTTCAGATGCTTCCTGAACTGTTAGAAACAGTTTTGATGAGCTGTGAAAAGATGCTACAGACAGTAAGTGAGGCTCAGGAGAATGCCAAGAGGGAACTGGACAAATGATCCAAAGAAGAAACTGCCAACTTCTGAATTTGATCCTTAAGTCGAACCCAGTGGGAATCTACCCTGGAATAAAGCAAGGAGTGGCAATGCTGGAAAGAAGGGTGGAAGAGGCAGCACTGACAGCAAACACAGGCCTGACGAAGAAGAAGCAATGCTGTGGAGGAGAGAGTCATTACCCAGCAGAGGTTGAGGAGGCTGAAGGAATCTAGCACCTGCCCAGGTAGAGCAAAGGGAGAACTGGGAGAAGCGATGCAAGCAAAATCAAAAGGTTTCAACACAGGATGAATGTGCCCAACAAAAAACAGCAACAAATCTGAAGTAATTCAAGTCCTTGTTTGTGAGGACAATGGTAAGGCAGTCTTATAAAATCACATTCTGTCTTGTGCCTCACCAAAAGATGCACGGAGGGACTGGGGGTATACAAGGAAACTATTCCAACTTTCTCCGTGAAATGCAGAGCAACTAACAAAATGGTCCCCAGCCTCCTCTATGAAATAGGGAGGTAAACTATTTACCAAAGGAAAAAGCAAGAAAAAAGATGAGCCCTGTAAGTGACTCAGCCAGCAGCTTGTCGACTTTAATTTTCTGTGGCCTGACTTCCCCACTGCTAGAATGAGGCCTGTACCTCAATTCCCTTCCCTCTGAGATAAGTCACTCCCCTCCACCCCCTCCCCAACATACTCAGATTAGCTGGAGCCTGCCTGTAGGCCGATCCTGAAATTATACCTTATGACACCCCACCCCCCGCAATAGGAAGGCAATGCATCCAGGCTCCAGAAGTCATGATTGCTTGCCAATCTTACCGGTAGACTACTCAGTTTATTGCAGGATAGATCCAGTATGGTGGCCTTTGGCAGTGCAGCCTAGAAGAGATGAGAAAAACATGTCAAACCAACACCTGGAACAATTCAATGACATCTGCTCATTTTCCAAAGAAAGTTCCCACGATTAAGAAAGGCTTTAAAAAAAAATGGCACTAAAGTATCATGTTCCTGGGGATAAGAGGAAAAAATGAGCCAGTCAATTGTGATCTAGTGAAGAATGCAAAAAGGAGGGTTTTAGTTGTGGAATTTCTGAGAAAGGAAAATGTCAATTCTTAGAAATTCTCCATAGCATTTTGAAATTTTTCTCTATCACTCCCCTTACTAGGTTTTAGAACAGGGACGATGTTTTATAAACCTCTGCAATTTGCATACTCCCCAGTTTAGGACCTTCCTCAGAGAAGGCACTGAATATCCCCTATGTGATGGCCAACTCATGGCTGAAGGAACAGGTACACAAGTGAATGCCAGAGGGAAAGAAGGTCCTCATGGCCCACCTCAATTTTTCCATGGTGTCCAGTGCTGAAGCTCTGCAGAGTTGACCACTGCCCCCCACACCCCCGGAGATAATGTGCACGGACCGTTGGAGTAAACAGTTTCAGAGAGCAGGCCTAGAGCCAGACTAAAACAACGCTGGCCATCTTCCTGGGGTGGGAAATGAAGCAAACATTCAATTAAAGATCCTGGGTCAATCTGACCTTTCCAACTGTCAAAAGTCCTCAGAATAAAGTGTGACCAACCAAAAAAGTTTTGGATATTACAGGGAGAAGAACACCACAATAACAGCTACATCTATCAGTACTTGCTACTTTCCAAGCATTTTACATTACAATTTTAATCCTCATAAAAAGTATATGAGCCTGGGGCAATGGTGCATGCCTGTAATCCCAGTGGCTTGGGAGGCTGAGACAGGAGGATCGTGAATTCAAAGCCAGCCTTAGCAACTTAGTGAGGCACTAAGCAACTCAGTGAGACCCTGTCTCTAAATAAAATACAAAATAGGGCTGGGGATATGGCTCAGTGGCAGAGTGCCCCTGAGTTCAATCCCTGGTAGCCCTCCTCCAAAAAAAGTTTATGAGATGGGAACTATTAGTATCATTTTATAAATAAGGAAATCTAGACATAAAGGTTAACTAACTTGTCAAGGGTGCTCAGCTATTAAGCAATGGAGCTGTGATATGAACTGAGAATCCCATTCTAGTCGCTACACTAAAAGCCACAGTGGAAGGAAGACTGGGCCAAGAGTCAAGGGCAAATGTAATTCGTTAAAGGAAGAAAGGAGAGTGTAGGTCATCCCAAGTCAGGCAGGCCAAAGGGGTAGGGGTGGGGGTGGGGAGCTCTGGTTTATAAAAGCAGGGATGTGGGACCCTGCTCTACAATGGCAACAAACTAGGTGTGTGATCTCCTTGGGGCCCCAGACCTTAGCCTGGGGATGGAGTGGGTGGTCGGCCGGGATTCCTGCCAGTTTCAGCGCAGGTGGGAAGAAACCTTGCCAGTCAGGCAGAGGGACTTCACCTTCTTCACAGAACGCCGTCTCAAGACTGGGGCAGCCAGCTGGGATTGCCAGCTTCCTAGAAAAGCTGGGTTCTGGGCCACACCCAGGTCTACCAGGAGGCCTACTTTCCCGGACCGAGTCATTCATTCATTCTCAAAAACACCCAGCAACCGCTGCGCCCGCTCCTACCTGGGGTCCAGCACCGAGCGAGGCGCCGTGAAAGCCCCCAAAACGGGGACAGATTCACTCTTGGCCCTTAAAATGCCCAGGGTCGGACAGGAAAATCCTTCCTATCTTCTGGAACGGCGCCAAAGTGACACGTGTACGTCCCAAGAACACTGGGACCGGACGCAGCAACGCACCGAGCACTCAGCACTGCCCCTACCACTTCGTTTTAAAGATGGAAAACTGAGGCCTGGGGAAGGAGGCGACCACGTAGGGGCCAGCGCCAGGCACAGTGGGCTCCTGGGCCTTGTGGGACTATACTGACCAGCTCCTTCACCGGGACCTCATTCAGGTCGCTGAGGCTCAGGTCCAGCTCGTTGCCGTCCAGCTTGTCGCGAAGGTTCCCGCCCTTGCTCCCGGCCTTGGTCATGATGACGCCGGCTGAGCGGGCCCCCTTCGACCGGCAGGATAGAGAGGTTGAAAGGTCGCTCGTCGTTCAGCAGATGAGCACCCAACGGACCACGCCTGTGCCCTCCGCCGCCGCCGCCACTGCAAGACCGCCGCCGCCCGTCCGCCCGCCGGACGCACTCCGAGCCCCGCGCCCCGCTCCCACCGGTGCAGCCGCGACGACGACCACTTCCGTGTCCACGTCACCTTCCGCGGCCACTGAGAAGGGCTGGGCCAGAGCGGCCCGAGCGGGTGCGGGCGCGCCCCCTGGCGGCCAGGACCGTGCACGGCGCCGCCTCGGCTGGAGCAATTCGGTTGCCAGACGTGGCAGTCCTATTCCCGGGTGGCCTGGCGCCAGGTGGCGAAAGGTCATGGTGCTGGAAGTAACAAGACCTGGGGTGGCAACCCAAACTGACCTCATTAGATCACCCCAGCTCCTGGATAAGGAGCATAAACTGGGTGTTCTCCAAAATTGCTGCCTTCTTAACCCCAAATAACCACTGACTTCCTGGATTTCTCTTCTCTCCTCCCCACTGCCTCAGCCCTTGTCTCTGTGACTCCCATCTACCCTCATCCAGCTCCCGGGATGGGTTTTTAGAAATCGAAGTCTCTTCTCTGCTTAAAACACTCGAAACCTCCAGCTGCCTCTGGGATATGAACCACTGTCTTTTCTAAGCTGGTTCCTGCCTGCTCTGTGCCTCCTCACAAGCTCCTGTCCCTGCCTAGACTTGATGTTGTGAACATTTTCTCCTAAGTGATTTCCATGCTTTTTCCTCTCCAGCAGTAGCTAACTCTCAGTCCTTCAGGAAACCTCCCCTGACCACTGTCCCTCCTTGGGGCTCTGGCAATGCCAAAGGTGAGCAACCTTATTATCAGAGTAGCATTAGAACTTTACGTGGCTAAGTGGAATCTCTGGCACTAGAGCAACTGGGTATGAATTCTGCCTCTCCCACCTGCTATCTATGAAGCCTTATGCAATCACTGTACTCGGTCTTATCTGTCAATCTCTGAAAAATGTGGATAATATAATTGTCTAGCTCATAGTTTGAGGAGGATTGAATGAGTAAAACACATGACAAGTGATGGACTCTTCATGAATACCAATGAGTATAAACTATAATTCTCTGTCTACTTTAGTCCACTTTGTGTCTGTCCACAGTGGGCTGTGAGGGCAGGGGCTGTCTTAATCATCTTTGTATCCCTGGAGTCTGAGCCTCCCATGCATGGGAATTTCTCATTCAGATATCTGTTGAATGAATGAATGAGATGCTTTTCCCCCTCCAAACCTCAGTTTACTCATCCCAAAATGGGAATTTAAAGTTTATCTCGGGGAGAAACTGGAGATCAATAAAAGACAGTGAAATCACCTATTATTTAATAAGTGATTGTACACAAACCTCCCACTCCAAGCAAGATACTGTACCAGGCTGCTAGGAGGAAGACAAGTGCAATTAGAGAATAATACATTAGCATTTGGCAGTCCCAAACCTCAGGCATCCATTATCCTACCTTGATAATGTACATGAGAAGACAAGGAGGCCCTTTCTATTGTGATTCTGATCTAAACAGAAGAAGAAACCAAAGCTCAGAGAAGAAAAGTGACTAGTCCTCAGTCATCCAAGTGGTTGAGGGATGGACCCAAATCTTGTGATTTCAAATCCTGTTTCTTTTCATTGAACCCTGTTTTTCCTGCCTCACAGAAACCTACAGTCCACACAAATAATTATCATAATAGGTGTGTCAATGTGTAGGACTGTGTGTGTGCTAACGTGCAAGAGCATCCTTTGTGCCTAGAATTGTGATTTACATTTACTGTTTCTTTTTCTTTCTTCTTCTTTTTTTTTTTTTTTTTTTTTTTTTTTTTTTTTTTTTTGCAGTGCTAAAAATTAAAACCAGACCTCAGGGCCTTGAGCATGAGTAACCTGCACTGTCCATAGCCCCCTGTTGTTTCCTTTTTCTTTCTTTTTTTTTTTTTTTTTTGCACTAGGGCTTGAACACAGGGGCACTCTACCACTGATCTACATTCCCAGCCCTTTTAGCCCTTTTTATTTTTTATTTTGATCCAGGGTCTCTCTAAGCTGCCAGGCTGCCCTCAAACTAGAATCCCCCCTGCCTCAGCCTCCTGAGTTGTTAGCATTACAGGCACTATTATTTCTTTTAACTCAGTCCTCCTACAATTTTATAAGGCACTTTTCCAGGTGAAGAAATGGAGACTCAGAGAGTTCAATTAGAGGACAATTACAAGAAGGAAGTGAATGTAGGTAGCTCATTTCCAGTATGGTGGGAGGAGGAGCCTGAGAGGAAGAAAGAAATCTGAAGGAGGAGGAGCAGTTTAAGCTGGGCTTGGAAGAATGGGTCAAGCCTGTTTGGTGGTGCAATTTGTAGTCCCAGCTACTCAGGAGACTGAGGTGGGAGGATCACTTGAAACCAGTAGTTGGAGATCAGCCTGGGCAATACAGCAAGATGGATGGAGGCAAGGAAGAGAGGGAGGTGGGTAGGGAGGGAGGGAACAGGGCTGGAAACCAGTAGCTTTGTGAGAAAGGGAAGACTCATTCATTGGCAGGCTTTTCCCTGGGAACAGCTACTGGCCCTGTGCTGTATGTACCCCCTGCTAAATCAAGTGCCTGTGTGTTTAAGGCTATTGGGAGCTACAAAAGAACACCCGTACCAGCAGCCCTGGAGAAGCCAGAGATCATGATCAGGACAGGAGGCAGATGCTTTCTGAAAAACCCTTAGATGTCAGACCAGCACTGCCACTGTCAGCACTAGGGCAATCTTGGCAAGTCACCGCAGACTCCCAAGTCACTAGGATTACAGACATGCACCACCACACCACCAGCAGAAGCACAGTGTTTTAAAAAGGCAGATGAAAGCCCTGAATTAGAGACCTCAAAGTATCGTTTTTTGTTGTTTTTTGTTTTTTGTTTTTGGTACCAGAAATTGACCGCAAGGGTATTTAACCACTGAGCCACATCCCCAGGCCTTTTATATTTTTTATTTTGAGAAAGGGCCTAGCTAAATTGCTGAGGCTGGCTTTGAATTTATCCTCCTGCCTCAGTCTCCCAAATATCTGGGATTACAGGCATGCACCCTCACACCAGCTCTCAAGGTATTTTTTTTTAATACAAATGATCTCTGTTTAGATAGTTTATTTATATAGACTCGCTTTAAATAAATTACCTATAGAGAGAAAAGTAAAGTCCCTTCTCAAGGTAACCTTCCAATGTGAGACAACTGCAATTAGAAATTCCTGTAACAAACTGGGCCTTCTAGACCAGCCTGGGCAACAGAGTAGAACTTGTCTTAGAAAAAGAAAAAATCTTTATTACAAATTAGATTTTTGTTTTGTTTTTAGAACAATGTAAAAATCATCTTAAAATGCATCTGGAGGGATATGGACATGATTGTATTTTTTATTTATTTATTTATTTATTTATTTATTTATAGTACTAGGAATTAGAACCCAGGGCCGTACACATGCTAAGCAAGTGCCCTGCCACTGAGCTACACATCCCCACCCCAAATAAGTATTTTTAACACAAAGATGCATCTGAAGGGAAAAAAAAATAAAGTTCATATGAAAATATGAATGTTCAAAAATTACCAAGAACACTTTATGAAAAAAAATAGCAATAAAGAGGGTGTGGCAGTGCGCACCTGGAGTCCAGGTGCTCTGCAGGCTGAGGCAGGGTGATCGCTAGAGTGCAGGAGTTCCAGGTAACTCAGGTGACAGAGTGACTCTTCATCTCAGGGAAGAAAAAGAAACAGAAAGAAAAGAGGGAAGGAGGGAAGAAAGGAAGGGAGGGACAGAGGGAGGCAGGAAGGAAGAAAGGGAGGGAAAGAAAGGAAGAAAGAAGGAAAGAGCAACCAGCATCCTGTCCTACTAGCTATCAGACCTAAGAATAAAAATCCAGGGGTGCCAGGTGTGGTGCTGCACACCTATAATCCCAGTTACTCAAGAGACTAAGGCAGGCAGATCATAAGTTTGAAGTCGACCTGAGCAACTTAGCAAGATTTTGTTTCAAATTAAAAAAAAAAAAAATTTTTTTTTCTTTCTTTTTTTTTTTTTTTTTTTTTTTTCTGGTACAGAGATTAAACCACTGAGTCACATCCCCAGCCTTTTTTTAATTTTTTAATTTTGGGACAGGGTCTTACTAAGTTACCTAGGCCTCCCTAAGTTGCTGAGGCTGGTTTTGAACTTGTGGTTCTCCTGCCTCAGCATGTGCCACCAAACCTGGCAAATTTTTTTTAGAAATTTTTAAAAGACTGGGGGATGTGACTTAGTGATAAAGTGCTTGCGAAGCCTTTGGCTTGATCTCCAGCACTGCAATCATCATCATCACCGTTATCACAGTACAGCGTTGTCCGTAGACATGTAGCTCAATGGAACAAAACAGAAAGGCTAAAAACAGACAAATGTATGTCTTTAGTATATAATGAAGATTCCGGGGTTGTGGCTGTGGCTCAGTGGTAGAGCACTTGCTTCGCCCCTGTGAGGCACTGGGTTCCATCCTCAGCACCACATGAAAATAGATATTGTGTCCATCTACAACCAAAAAGTATTTTTAAAAAAGATTACATTCATAACCAAGTCCATGAAAAGGGGAGTGGCTGAAAAAATTAGAATGTATTTATACAATGGAACATTACTGTGGAACATTTTTGTCTTTAAAGAGAGTCAGTAGGAACTATATATGTTGACTTGGAAAAAAATGTTTGCTGTGTATGATCAAGTAAAAAATGCAAGTCACTGAGGCCGGCATGGTGGTACACACCTGTAATCCCAGTGGCTCAGGAACCTCAGGCAGGAGGGTCACAGGTTCCAGGTCAGTCTCAGCAATTTAGCAAGGCCCTAGGCAACCTAGCAAAAACCTAGCAAAGGAGAAAAAAAAAAAAAAAAAAAAAAAAAAAAAAAAAAAAAACAGGGCACGGAGCAAGAAGCATGGTGTGATCTGCTAACACTGCACAAGAGTTGCTCTATCTCTGTTTCCCTCTGTCTCTAGCTCTGTTTCTCTCTCTCTGTGTGCACACACTCTCTATTCAGACACATACCCACGTGCATGCAAACACATTTCTGAAATAAATTTAAGAATACAGACAACCCCCAATTTCCAATGGTTCAATTTACAACTTTTGTTAATTTTACAAGGGTATGAAAGTGCTATGCATTTAGTAGAAACTGCACTTTGAATTTTGAATTTGGATCTTCACCCAAGGTAGCCATATGCAGTACAATACTATTACACTACATCTAATATAAGGACTTTATTTGATTTCATCAACTGTTTGGCATGATCATATGTATATATAATCTCATATATTTTTATAAAAATAAAGGAGATAAATCCTCATCTATGTGTCTACATGTTCATATCAACCTAGGAAAAGATACAGAATAATGTGCACACTTTTTAAAAAATTTTTTAGTTGTCAATGGATCTTTTATTTTATTTATTTATATGTGGTGCTGAGTATCGAACCCAGTGCCTCACACATGCCAGGCAAGTGCTCTACTACTGAGTCACAACTCCAGCCTAAAAGTGCATAGTTTTAATTTTGTTTACCTTGAAGATTTGTTACAATGAATCTTATTACTTTTGTAATAAATTATAATATAGAAAAGTTCAATATAAATAAATAAGCAATTAAAGAATGACTGAATGAAATAATATATTGAGACAGATCTGAGATCAAATCTAGTTCTACCAACTTTGGACACATTACCTAATCTCCATTTTTTTTTCACTCATAAATCTCCATCTATAAAGCAAGCTATAAAATACAGACTTGAAGATACACACACACACACACACACACACACACACACCAGGGATTAAACCTAGGGGTGCTTAACCACTGAGCCACATCCCCAGCCCTTTTTTATATTTTATTTAGAGACAGAGTCTTGCTGAGTTGCTTGGAGTCTCGCTCAGTTGCTGAGACTGGCTTTGAACTCTGAATCCTCCTGCCTCAGCCTCCCAGGTAGCTGGGATTACAGGCATGTGCCAACATGCCCAGCTGAGCAAGCTATACTTTAAATAAGGATTAAATGGAAAGAAGGTTACCTGAAGTTCACAGTCCCTAGAAAGTGCTCAAAAATAATTCCTGTGAAACTTTCCAACTCACCTCCTCTTCCACGCCCCCATCTCCTCCCCTTTGCTCAGTTTGCCTTGGGATGCCCACTCCTCTCTTGCTACCTCCCAGGAAAACTTGCCTAGTCACCCTGACCGTGAGTGAGCTATTTCTGCTGATGCCTCACAGTGCTTTTGGCCACAGCATGGCTCACAGCACTATGTCCTGTTTGCACTGGAGTTTTTGGCACAGGTCACTATGATGACAAGGAAATCCAAGGCAAGTCCATCGGGAGAGCTCCAGAAAATTGCTTCCCTTGCTAATCAAAGACTGCAGAGCTTCTTCGCTGGTTGCATTTGTGTGTGATGCTTGAAACTGACACCTTGAGACCATGAGGGATGACACTAGCCTAGCTGCAGATGGCAGAGTGGCAAGATGGATTGACTTGGGTTTTGGTAGTAGCATCTGGAAGCCGCCTGACACCCAGACCCAGGCCTGAACACCTCACCTCTTGGTTTGAATCTCTAAATGGAAATCCTCTTTATGTCTCTGACAACTACATGGTAGGCATTCTATGAACAGTCTTCATTGGTCATTTGTCCTACTCAAGTCATCCAAAGTATAATGAATACCAACCACATGCCACATACTAGGCAGGGGCTTGCTAGGAATAAAATCCATAATCATTATGACATAGGTGCTGCCTGCCTCATTCATAAGGCTCTGCCTTATTTCTTACTGTTCTCTAATAAGTGCTTCTTATTCTCCTTAACAAAATTGCAAGAAAATTCCAGAATGTACATGCGTCTGCCTTTACATATGTTTTCCTCTTAAAACCATAACATCCATCGACTGTCCACAGATTCTCCTGCAAATCCTATAAACGGTGGACTGAATAATAGCTCCCAGAGATCCACGTCCTGATTCACTGAATCTGTGAATATCTTATATGATAAAAGGGGCTTTTCAGGTGTGATTAAATTAAGAACCTTGAGATGGAGACATTATCCTGGTTTTCCTGTGTAGGCCCTACATGTATTTACAAGTACAGGGACACTCTAACCCTGAGTTACATCCCCAGTCCTTTCTTTTTTCTTTTTTTAAATTTTGAGACAAGGTCTCACTAAGTTGCCAAAGCTGGCCTTGAACTTTCAATCCTTCTGCTTCAGCTTCCCAAATTTCTGGGATAGCAGGTGCGTACTTACAAGAAAGGAAGAGGGAAATTTAACATAGAAGAGGTGGCAATGTGACCGTGGAGGCAGAGATTAGGGTGATGTGACTACAAACCAAAGAATGTCAAGAGCCACCACAAACTGGAGACCAGGGATGGATTATTTCCTGGAGCATTAAGAAGAAACCAGCCTGGTAAACACCTGAAGTTTAGTCCCATAAGACTCACCTTATATTTCTGGCCTCCAGAACTGTAAGAGAATAAATTTCTGTCATTTAATCCACAAAAATGTATGTAATGAGTCCAGCAAAAATAGCAGAATAACTCTGCTCATTTCTCAGGACTCAGCTCAGACCTCCAAGAGGCCTTCGGCAATCTGCCTAAGGTGGATGGCTCTCCCCAGTCACATAGCACTGGTCACACCATGTGACATTGTCAGTCCCAGGGTTAGCGTCCTCTGCTAACAGTGAGGTCCTGGAGGACACTCTGTCGCATTCATCTTTCCAGCCCTGAGCTCAGGATTGTGCCTGCCATGAAGTGGGCATTCAATGAATGTCTGTTGAACTAATAAATAAGTAAAAGATAAATTAAACTTGGTCTTATAACATGGGGTCTTTACCCAAGATTTCACATTTGGCTTTAGCTCTTGACTTTGACCCAAGAAGAAATAAGTTATATCATCCAAAGAGAGATATTTGCTTTCTTCTCTTTACAAAAGTAAGGCTTTCACAACTTTTGGCAGATGCTGGGGTGGTGGCTTATTTAGTTTTTCAATTTGGAAATGTCAGCAAGACAATACTGATAATTTAAGATCACAGGGCTGTGGGGGTGAAGCTCAGGTGATACAGCTTTTCCTAGCATGCAGGAGACTCTGAGTTCAATCCCCAGCACAGGAGGAAAAAAAGATGTCAGATCACATGTGCCTATATCTACCATCAATCATGAGTTGTGATCCGACTAGTTTTACTCTACACAGTAGTTCAGAGCAAGTTCCTTATTTTCACTTTCAGTTTGAACATCAGGAACATCCGTTTTTAGAACAATTTTTATCAGTCTTGTTTTTTTGTTTTTGGTTTGTGGGGTATTTTTGGTACTGGCTACTTTTATCTGTTTGGCTCCTTTGACAGAATGTAAGCATATGGTCCAGGCCATTTAAATTTCTTTTTTGAAATTTAAAACTCCCCGATCCTTCTCTCTGCACTTTTCTATGTGATGATAGCAGTCCCTCTTGCCTCTTTCTCCCCCCCTCCCTCTCTCTCTCTTTCTCTCTCCTCCCTCCCCCCCTCCCTCTCTCTCTCTCCCCCCCACCCCCCCTCTCTCTTAGTTCCGGTGATGGAACCCAGGGCCTTTCACATGCTGGCACATGCGTCACCTCTGAATTACATCCCCAGTCCAGAATCTCACTTTACCTCCACTCTTTCCTGATCACTGCATTTCTTCTTAGACAGCTTCTTTCTTAGATATTAAGTGAGGAAACTTCTTTAAAAGGGACATGTTTCACCTGCTGCTTGGAAACAGTCAATTACAACAGAGAGCTATGAAAAAAAATTACACCAGAGAAAAGTGATTTCTTCCAGGCCATTGCCAGCAGCCAGCTGGAGCCTCTCCAGATCCAACTTCGAGGAACCCCTTTGCTCTAATTCTTATTAGCAATAGGAACCTTATCAAACATCAGTCCCTGCCAGGCATGGGGGCTCGCACCTGTAATCCCAGGGACTCAGGAAGCTGAAGCAGGAGGACTGAAAGCTTGAGGTCAAATTCTACAACTTAGTAAGACTTTCAGCAACTTAACCTATCTCAAAGTAAAAAATAATAATGATAATAAAAAGAGCTGGGGATGTGGTTCAGTGTTGAAGCATCTCTGGGTTCAATCCCTAGTACTGAAAAAAATCAGACCTCTCTTGGGCCTGTTAATAATACATTTTAAGTTAAAACATGTAGAGTTGAGGGTGCAGCTCAGTGGTAGAGCATTTGCTAAGCATGTCTGTGGCCCTGGGTTCAATCCCCAGGACATTGGGAAATAAGAGGGGAAATAAAACATGTTTACCATCTTAGAAAATGAAAAAAGAAAAAAATATTTTTTTAATAAAAAGCAGCAGGTCTCTGGCCCCTCCTATCCTGAGAGAACTTTGACTCTCTAGGTTCCTCCTGCAGGTGAAATAGTATTTCTCTTTTTGCATTTCTTATTTCACGTAACGTTTCTTCGGGGTTCATCTGTATTAGAGCAGGTGTCAGCCTTCCTTTTTAAGGCTGAGTAACAGTCTGTTGTATGGATACACCACATCTGGGCTGTTTCTGCCTTTCTGCTCTTGTGAGTAATTCTGTTACCAATGCACTGTCCCTACTTTCAATTCTTTGGGGTATATTTTCAGGCGTGGAATTGCTGGGTCATACTGTAACTCTATTTTTAATTATTTGGGGCCCCCATGCTGTTTTCCACAGTGGCTACACCATCTTACATCCCATCACACATAAGGATTCCAGTTTCTTTGTGTCCTCGCCAACACTTGTTGTTTTTGCAGTGCTGGGGACTGAAACCAGGGCCTTTAAGGTACCAGGCAAGCGCTCTACCAGAGTTACAACCCCGGTTCTTTATTTTATTTTATTTTGGCACAAGGGATTAAACCCACGGGTACTTAACCACTGAACCACATCCCCAACCCTTTTATTTTTTATTTATTATTATTTTTTATTTTTTTAGTTTGAATATCCACAAATATTTTCACATACATACTCCTATATATGTTTATATATTCATATATATATATGAATATACCCTAATGGCAACCAAATTCCTGCTCATACATTTTCATATCTATTCAGTTTCAGAAAAAAAAAAAAAAAAAACTGTAACTAAAACAAATTGTACACATCCATCACAAAAGAAAAATAACTATATACACATTTATATCCACTTAAATATTTTCATATATATTTTTATATTTGTATTCCTATATATGGACAAAAATGTTCAATCCCTAAACTAACCCTATTTTTCTACATTAGTCCTACACCTACCAATACACCTCAGAGAACCCTCTCTCTATATAAACCATAACATTTTACATGAATGTACCTATGTATTTGGGGGTATGAGTTCATAAATTCACATTAAAAACCCATAGACATTTTGGGCTAGGGCTGTAACTCAGTGGCAGAAAGCTTGCCTAGCATGTTGAGAGGCACTGGGTTCAATCCCTTACCACCACATAAAATTAAACAAAATAAAGATATTCTGTCAATTTACAAAAAAAAATTTAAAAATTTGTATATATATATATATATATACACATATTATATATATATATATATACACACTCATTTCCATAGGCATAATCCAGATTTCACACGTAATATAACAAAATTGCTTACCTTAAAAAAATAGGCAGAGAGATCCAAGATGGTGGACTAGAGGGAGGATGGATTTCTTGTCCACTCAGTAACTCGGGTTTCAAGTAAAGGAAACACTGTTTCTCTGTGAGACAGTCATCATCTGCTGTTTACCCCATTTGTCCACCGTGATCAATGGCTATCTGCCAGCATATTGCCTGCTTTTTGAGTGCAGATCATTCACTGACTGCCACCTATCATCCACCATTTGCTTGTTTGCCAACCTCTTGCCTGCTCATCACCCACCTTTCACCTATCCATTGCCCGCTGATTGTCCACCATTAGCCTGTAGACCACCCATAGACAGCCAGCAGAGCACCTGCTGCCCACTGCCTGGGAGTCCACTGTCACAGTACCCACAGGTTTGGTTACACATGGCTGCCGCCACTTGGGACACTAGCCAGGGCCTGCAGGTTTGCCAAAATGGCCACTACCATGGCTATTAGGTCTTTAGGCCAAAGTAACTCCATTTTGAAAATCAGCACCTGCCCACCCAGGCATAACCTTCCTGGTAGGCCCCACCCAAAAGAGTCCCTAAATACCCAAACCACAGCAAAGACGTCAAGTAACAGTCACAGCGCCAGACCAGTTGTTTTTTAACTACTCCATTGTACATGACTATATAGTTTAGAAGTTTTTCCTGCAGGCTGCTGCGCCGTGCAGAGGGGCAGCCTGGCAGACTCCCTCTATCAATAAACCTTTTGCCTTAACTCAGAGCTGTGTGTCTTGTGGGTATTTGTGCCAGCTACCCTAACAGTGACCACCTCGGTCTGGGGACTCAGGCCAGGGCCTGGAGATATATTGGGGTATCTACAGGTCTGGTTGCACCTGAGGTCTTTCTGCTCAGTGTGGAAGTGGCTGCCATCTGGCTGCCTCTTTGCAGGTTGCTCCTTTGTGTGAGCGCATGCCTGGTGGTCTCTCTGCAAGTTGAAAAGGTAGTGAGATCTTGGAACTGTAGCAAGACAGGGTCTGGGAAAGCTGAAGCCCAGGTCCATCAGATTGCAGCTGGATTTGTGTGGGCGAGTCTGGGTCTGGCAAGCCTCTGGAAAGCCAGAGACTAGGGGCTGTTCCCCAGGGGGAGCACAGGTTGAAGAAACTGGAGAAAACTGGTCTCTCTCCACCCACTTCTCCATTCCTGAAGTGTGCAGGAATGGCAGGAGCCAGCTACAAAGGGTGAGAAGACTGTAAGAGGGTGTGAGGGTGTCTTGCTATCAGTTTACCCTGACCACTGGTCCAGCACCCACTGGACTAGAGCTAACATCAAACTTCAGACAACCCCACCTATCAGTGGAGAAGGGAAGTTGAGAAAAATTTTGAAAGCTAATGAAAGCAATCATTCAATTTTCCATTGAGACTTTCCTTTTCTTCTTCTTTTTTTGCCCTCTGTCTCACACCTCTACCATCTTTGAATCCAAATACTTTTCATGCATCAATTTATGGATGAATGGGATGTCTGTATAGTATATGACAATTTTTTGTGTATTCCTATATTTTTACTTTCTTTTTAACAAAAATCTGTACATATGTTTTTCTCTCACCTACCTGACTCCCAAGATTCTTTCTCACTTCTCTCATACTAACAGCCAACCTCTATTAATTCCTCCCTCTTACTATAAATTTTTGCCTCTATCTTCTCTCCCTCTCCCTCATAAACATCACATCTTACACTACTTCTGTTCCCTATTGTCTATCATTTTAAATGGTAAAACCCTTTTAGCACACTTACCGTTTATATTGTAGACAATAATTGAACACTTTATTTCTGTCTATTGTGACAAATCTATAAATGCCTTAATAGGAGTCATTTAGTTTAAGTGGTATATCCTTTGCATTGGTTGCTGTTAATATTGGTCGCCCCCTTAAAGGTAAGGTACTGGAAGCCTTCAGGGACACTAAAAACTACAGGGTAGAATCTGTACTGCCTCAGCTCCATACTGCTAGATGAGAAGACACACAAACATGAAAAAACAAGGGAACAAAGTGCCTCAAACCAAGATGTTCCAATAATAGAAACCATGGACATCACAGTAGAAGAAATGTCAGAGAAGGAGTTTAGAAAATGCATAGTTAGATTGATCTTCAAAATAAAGGATGGTATTGGAGAGAAAATACAGAAAGTGAAAGATCACTTCAATAAGGAGACAGAGATTATAAGAAGGAACCAGACCAAAATCCTTGAAATGAAGGAAATAATGAAGTAAATTAAAAATTCAATGGAAAGTATCACCAACAGACTAGACCACATGGAAGACGGAATGTCAGACAATGAAGATAAGTTACACACTCTTGAAAATAAAGTTGAACGCACAGAGAAGATGTTAAGAAACCCTGAACAGAACTTCCAACAAATGTGGGATAACATGAAAAGACCAAATTTAAGATTTATTGGAATAGACAAAGGCATGGAGATATAAACCAAAAGAATGCACAATCTTTTCAATGACATAATATTAGAAAACTTCCCAAATCTAAAGAATGAAATGGAAGTCAACTACAAGAGGCTTACAGAATCCCAAATGTACAAAATTACAGTAGACCCACACCAAGGCATATTATAAGGAGAATGACTACCATACAGAATAAGGATAGAATTTTAAAGACTGCAAGGGGAAAAAAATCAAATTACATATAGGGGGAAACCAATTCAGATTGCAGCTGATTTCTCAAACCAAACTCTTAATGGCAGGAAATCCTGGAATAACATATATCAAGCTCTAAAAGAAAATGAATGCCAACAGAGAATTTTATATCCAGTAAAATTAAGCTTCAGATTTGAAGATGAAATTAAAAACCTTCCATGATAAACAAAAGTTTAAAGAATTCACTATACCCTGCATTACAGAACATTCTCAGCAAAATATTCCATGTGAAGGAAATGAAAAACTAAAAAAAAGAAAGCAATGAAAACCAGTAAAGGCAGGAACTACACTAAAGGAAAGGTCAATCCAAGGAGAAACTAAGTCAAGCGGAAAACCAAAAATAAATCAAAATGATCTGAACACAAATCATATCTCAATAATAACCCTGAATATTAATGGCCTAAACTCATCAATCAAAAGACATCAACTGGCAGATTGAATTTTTAAAGAAGATATGCTGTCTTCAAGAGACTCACCTCCTGGGAAAAGACATCCACAGATCGAGGTGAAAGGTTGGGAAAAGACATATCACTCACATGGACTATATAAACAAGCAGGGGTTTTCATTCTCATATCAGACAAAGTGATTTCAAACCAAAGTTAGTCAAAAGGGATAAAGAAAGACATTTCATAGTGCTTAAGGGAATCACACAACAAGAAGACATAATTGTAAATATACATGCCCCAAACAATGGAGTATCTACATACATCAAACTAACCCTTCTCAATTTCAAGAATCAAATAGACCACAACACAATAATACTGGGTGACTTTAACACATCTCTCTCACCACTGAATAGATCTTCCAAACAAAAACTAAACAAAGAAACTATAAAAATAAATGATACAATCAATGATTTAGGCTTAACGAACATACATAGAGTATTTCTTCAATCATCAAGCAAATACACTTTCTTCTCAGCAGCACATGGATTCTTCTCTAAAACAGACCGTGTTCTGCTACAAAGCAAATCTCAACAAAAACAAAAATTTGTATCTTATCAGATCATCATGGAGTCAAACTAGAAATCAATGATAAAATAAAAAATAGAAGCTACTCTAACACCTGGAGATTAAATAGCAAGCTATTGACTGATGAATGGATAAAATAAGAAATCAAGGAGGAAATAAAAAAATATTTAGTGGTAAATGAAAACACCAATACAACATATCAAAATCTCTGGATCTCGATGAAGGCAGTGCTAAGAGGAAAGGGGAAAAGTTCATAGCATTGAGTTCATACATTAAAAGAATAAAAAGTCAACAAATAATGACCTAACATTACATCTCAAAGCCCTAGAAAAAAGGAGAACAAATCAACACCAAAATCATCAGAAGACAGGAAATAAAGTCAGAGCTGAAATCAATGATATTGAAACAAAAGAAACAATTGAAAAAATTGACAAAGCAAAAAGTTGGTTCTTTGAAAAAATGAATAAAATTGGTAAACCCTTAGTCACACTAACAAAGAAAAAGAGAGAAAACTCAAATTACTAAAATTTGTGATGAAAAAGGAAATATTACAACAGATACCACTGAAGTACAGAAGATAATTAAGAAACCATTTTGAAAATTTATACTCAATTAAAATAGAGAAATTTGAAGACATTGACAAATTTCTAGAGACATATGATCTACCCAAACTGAAGCAGGAGGACATACACAATTTAAACAGATCAATTTCAAGCAGTGAAATAGAAGATGCCATCAAAGGTCTACCAACCAAGAAAAGCCCAGGACCAGACAGATTCTCAGTCAAGTTCTACAAGACAATCAAAGAAGAATTAACACCAATACTCCTCAAATTATTCCATGAAATAGAAAAGGAGGGAACCCTTCCAAACTCATTCTGTGAGGCTAGTGTCATGCTTATACCAAAACCAGACAAAGACATATCGATGAAAGAAAACTCCAGACCAATATCCCTGATGAACATAGTCACAAAAATTCTCAATAAAATTCTGGCAAATTGGATACAAAAAACATATTAAAAAGATAATGTGCCACAAAAGTGGGGTCCACCTAAGGAATGCAAGGTTGGTTCAATAAACATAATACATCACATCAATAGACTTAAAGACAAGAATCATATACTTATCTCAATAGACACAGAAAAAGCATTTGACAGAATACAGCACCTCTTCATGTTCAAAACACTAGAAAAACTAGGGATAGTAGGAACATACCTCAACATTGTAAAAGCTATCATGTTAAGCCCAGGGCCAACATCATTCTAAATGGAGGAAAAATTGAAAGCATTTCCCTCCAACTGGAATAAGACAGGGATGCCCTCTTTCACCACTTCTACATCATCCTTGAAACCCTAGTCAGAGCAGACAGATTAAAGAAATTAAACGGAATAGGAAAAGAAGAACTCAAACTCACTATCTGCTGATGACATGATTCTATATTTAGAAGATCCAAAAAATTCCAACAGAAAACTTCTACAACTCATAAATAAATTCAGCAAAGTAGCAGGATATAAAATCAATACCCATAAATCGAATGCATTTCTATACATAAGCAATGAATACACTGTAAGAGAAATTAGGAAAATTACCCCATTCACAATAGCCTCAACAAAACTAAAATACTTGGGAATCAATCTAACAAAAGAGGCAAAAGGTCTAAACAATGAAAACTACAGAATGCTAAATAAAGAAATTGAAGAAGACCTTCAAAGATGGAAAAATCTCCCATGCTCTTGGATAGGCAGAATTAATATTGTCAAAATGGCCATACTACCAAGAGTGTTATACAGATTCAATGCAATGCCTATTAAAATCCCAATGACGTTCTTCATACAAATAGAAAAATTAATCATGAAATTCATTTGGAAAAATAAGAGATCCAGAATAACCAAGGCAAGAAGAGCAAAGCAGGAGGCATCACACGACCAGATCTCAAACTATACTACAGAGAAATAGTAACAAAAACAACATGGTATTGGCCCCAAAATAGACATATAGACCAATGGAACAAAATAGAAGACACAGAGACAAACCCACATAAATATGGTTATCTCATACTAGACAAAGGTGCCAAAAATATATATTGGAGAAAAGATAGCCTTTTCAACAAATGGTGCTAGGAAAACTGGAAATCCGTATGTAACAAAATGAAATTAAACCTCTGTCTCTCATTCTGCATAAAAATCAACTCAAAGTGGATCAAAGATTTAGGCACTAAAACAGAGACCCTGAACCTAATAGAAGAAAAAGTAGGCCCAAATCTTCATAATGTCGGCTTAGGACTTAACTACCTTAACAAGACTCCTAAAGCCCAAGAAGTAAAATTAAGAATCAATAAATGGGATGGATTCAAACTAAAAAAATTCTTCTCAGCAAACAATCAATAATTTGAAGAAAGAGCCTATAGAATAAAAAAAAATCACCTCAGATAGAGCACTAATCTCCAAGATAAAGAACTCAAAAAACTTAACACCAAAAAAAAAAAATAAGCCAATCAATAAATGGGCTAAGGAACTGAATAGATACTTCATAGAAGAAGAAATACAATCCATCAACAAACATATGAAAAAATGTTCATCATCTCTTACAATTAGAGAAATGCAAATCAAAACTACTCTAACATTTCATCTCACTCCAGTCAGAATGGCAATTATCAAAAATACAAGCAATAAGTGTTGGCAGGGATGTGGGGAAAAGGTGCATTCATACATTGTTGGTCGGACTACAGATTGGCGCAACACTTTGGAAAGAAATATGGAGATTCCTAAGAAAACTTGGAATGGAACCACCATTTGACCCAGCTATCCAACAAGGACTTAAAATCAGCATACTACATCAATCTTCATAGCAGCTCAATTCAGGATAGCAAAGCTATGGAACCAACCTAGATGCCCTTCAACAGATGAATGGATAAAGAAAATGTTGTACATATGTACAATGGAATATCACTTGGCCTTAAAGAAGAATGAAATTATGGCATTTGCAGGTAAATGGATGGAACTAGAAAATATCATGCTAAGTGAAATAAGTCAATCCCAAAAAACCAAATGTTTTCTCTGATAAGTGGATGCTAATCCATAGTGGGGAGTGGGTAAGGAAGAATGAAGGAACCTTGGACTGTACAGAGGGGAGTGAGGGGAGGGGTAGAGTGGGTGGGGATGGGAAAGACAGTAGATTGAGACATTATTACCCTATATACATGATTGAAAAAATGTTTTAAAAATATTTATCACTGTCAAAAAAAAGATAATGAAAAAGTAAATAAATAAAAGTAATAAAAAATATCCATAGAGCCAAGTCGCAGTGGTGCAAGCCTGTAATTCCAGTGGCTGGGGAGGCTGAGCAGGAGGATGGCAAGTTCAAAGTCAGCTTCAGCAAAAGTGAGATGCTAGCAACTCAGTGAAACCCTGTCTTAAATTAAAATACAAAATAGGGCTTGGGGTGTGGCTCAGTGGTTGAGTACCCCTGAGTTCAATCCCTGGTACCGTCCAAAATTATATCCATAGATAAAAAAAAAAAATATATATATATATATATGTGTGTGTGTGTGTGTGTGTGTGTGTGTACATATATGTAAATTTTGATATATATTACTTATATATTCATATATATTGATATATATGTTCCAAAGGTAACCCATCCCCTAAACCAAAGGCATAACTCAGAACTAAACCCAACCCTACCCATAATCATGAACCTTTTAAACAAAAATTATAAATATTACTGAATATCCATATATGTTTTCACATATATATTCTGTGGATACATTCATATATTTATGCATGTATGTACCCTATGGCAACCCAAATCCTACCCATATATTTTCATATATATTCAGTTACATAATCATATGCTACATCTTACCAAAACTGTAAACATCAATCTCAAAGGAAAAATAACTACATATAAATCCATATTTATTTAAATATTTTTATGTATATTTTTACATATATTCTCATTTGCATTCATATATATGGGTAAAAGTGTTCAAACCCAGTGTTATTGTGTTGTGGACTATTTGATTCTTGAAGTTGAGAAGGGTTTGTTTGATGTATGTATGTAGATGCTCCATTGTTTGGGGCATAAATACTTTTGATTGTCATGTCACATGGATGTATAATTCCCTTAAGCAGAATGAAATGACCTTCTTTGTCCCTTCTGATTAACTTTGGTTTGAAGTCCACCATATCTGATATGGGGGTAGAAGCCCCTGCTTGTTTACACAGTCCATGTGGGTGATATGTGTTTTTCCCATTCTTCAGGAATGCCTTTGCCTATGAAGTAAGTCTCCTGGAGATTGCATATTATTGGAACTTGTTTTCTAATCCAATCTTCCAGTCTATGTCTTCTGATTGATGAATTTAGGCCATTAATGTTCAAGGTTATTATCGAGATATGATTTGTGTTCCCAGTCATTTGGTTTATTTCTAGTTTTTAATTTGAATTAGTTTCTCTTTGATTGACTATTTCTTTAGTGTAGTTCCTCTCTTCACTGGTTTTCACTTTTTGTTTTTTTCTCATTTCATCTTCATGGAACATTTTGTTGAGAATATTCTGAAGTGCGAGTTTTCTGGTTGAAAATTCTTTTAATTTTTGCATATCATGGAAGGTTTTTATTTCATCTTCAAATCTGAAGCTTAATTTTGCTGGATGTAGGATCTCTAGTTGGCATCCATTTTCTTTCAGAGCTCGGTATATGTTATTCAATGACCTCCTAGCTTTGAGGTTCTAGGTTGAGAAATCAGCTGAGATCTGTACTGGTTTCCCCTTATATGTAATCCGATGTTTTCTCTCACAGCCTTTAAATTTTATCCTTATTCTGTTTGCTAGGCATTTCCATTATAATGCGCCTTGATATAGGTCTGTTGTAATTTTGCACATTAGGGGTCCTGTAAGCCTCTTGTATTTGATTTTCCATTTCATTCTTTAGATTTGGGGAATTTTCTGATATTATGTCATTGAAAAGGTTGTGCATTCCTTTGGTTTGTATCTCCATGCCTTCGTCTATCCCAATAAATCTTAAATTTGGTCTTTTCATGTTATTTCATATTTCTTAGAAGTTCTGTTCATGATTTCTTAACATCTTCTCTCTGTGGTCAACTCTATTTTCAAGATTATATATTTTGTCTTCATTGCCTGAGGTTCTGTATTCCAAGTAGTCTAGTCTGTTGATGCTTTCCATTGAATTTTTAATTTGGTTTATTGTTTCCTTCATTTCAAGGATTTCTGTTTTTTTTTTTTTTTTTCAGAATCTCTATCTTTTTATTGAAGTGATCTTTTGCTACCTGTATTTGCTCTTACACCATCCTTTACTTTGCAGATCCGTTTAACTATGTATATTCTAAACTCCTCTGACATTTCTTCCACTGTGGTCTCAATGGATTCTATTATTGGAGTATCTTGGTTTGCTTGGGGTGATTTGTTACCTTGCTTTTTTATGTTGTTTGTGTGTCTACTCATCTAACAGTCTGGATTTGAGGCAGTGGAGTTTCTATCCTGTGGGCTTATAGTGTCCCTGAAGATTTTCAGTACTTCACTGTTTCGGGAGAAATAAATAATAACAATGACAAATGCAAACAATTTACAGCATGAAACCAAATAATTCCTACTATGACATCTACAATGTTAATTATCACAATAAACAGAAATGATATGATTCATTATTGCCTATAATAAAAACAGCAAGTTTGCAAATGGGTTTACATTTTCAAATGGTAGATAGGGAGAGAGCAGAAGTGATGTAGGATGTGATGATAATGAGACAGGAGGAGAGAAGACAAAAGTAAAAGACTAAAGGAAGAGTGAAAGAGAGAACAATAGATGTTATGGTGAGATTGCAATAAATCACGAGTCAATCTCAATGCAGGACATGGAAACATTTATTCACCAGAGGGTAAGTTGCAAGTCTGCACTCTCCAACCTACTCCAGTGGTAGGGCAAATCTTTTATAGTTCAAAACCACCAGCAAAGCATATCATAGCTGTTACTATGGTTCAAAATTATAAATGCAAATCATGAGATGTAAAATCATAAACAGAAGGGGAAGTGGGTCAAAATGAACCTAGTTGAATACAATTTAAAGAATGGTTACTAACGTCTAGACAAACATTCTTTGACATTCTATACTATTAGGGTACATGGCACAAGTACAGTATATAAGAATTGCCATTTTGCGTTGCCAAACATGCTATGCTAAGCAACTGTTGGTGGGTACAGAGAAGCATTTCTTGGATGACATGGAGTCTCAGGGTAAAATAGAGTCATTGTCCACATAGCCTGGCCCATAACACGCCTCCCCCCACCCTTTTTCTAGAAACAAGCAAATCCTTGATTCATCTTCCAATTTAGATATGGGGTTTTAATGGCCACACATACACATTAGTTTGACTGAAGAAATGCATTGCTTGATAAATTTAACAAGCCAGTTTAAAATACAGGGAGCAAAAAGTAATACTATAAGCAATAGGGCATAGGTTCAGCTAGGCCAAGGAGGAGAGTGGTCAGTCAGGGATTCCATTCAAATAACCTTTGGAACCACGACTCTTTTTGTTACAATTCATGGTTCATTCTTTGAATGTTTTCTCTAACCTTGGCCAGGGAACTCTTAATAACTCCAGATTTATTGGTTTGAAAATTACAGGCTTTTCCCAGGGCTACTTAGAGTCCCCCTTGGGATATGAACAAAAGATCTAGACCCTCCTAATTTGAAGTAGTACTTCAGCCAGAAATTGAACTTGTTCACATAAGTGGTTGATAATTTGTTTCAAATGGTCAAAATCTCCATTTACCTCTTGGATTAGGGAAGTGAGCCCTTGTTCTCCCTTTATCAGGGCAGCCATCCCAAATGCAGCTGATCCCCATTATGCCCAATCCTATTAGAGCTGAAATAAAGATGGGAACTGTCTTTTTAGTTTGGTGATATGCATCTTCAAGTTCCCTGGTTGATGAAGATGAGTTCCCTCTGGCACGCTGTAAGCACAAATCTGGGGCAACACAAGTACAATAATGCAAATACTCGCATAATGAGTAAGGGAAGTGCAGTGAGCTAATCCAGTATCACAGACAAACCAAGTCTCATTGGGAGCAAAATAGGACATAATAGAGCTACCAGTAATGTTATAAGAACAAACATCAGCAGGAAAGAGTGGGGACATTCTTCCATTATTAGGGAAGATGAGGAAAGTTGCATTTCCTGACACATCACCTAGAGTGAGGTGTGGTCCTGGGTTAACACAAGCAGAAACATTATTTTTTGTTAGGGGCTTTTGAGTACAGTGAAATTATACCAAGGCGGTTCATTAGCCTGGGTACTATAACATAGTTTAAGCAATAGAAAAAACAAGATTAGCATCTTTTCAGTCTTATCTTTAGAGGATGGTTGGATTCTCTGAGGGCTGTCCATTCTTCTGTAGGAATCCCTTTGCTGTGTTAACTCAGGTGTGATGGATCGATGCTGTAAGTCTGTCTACCTTTATGGCCATTGGAGTGGTCAAGATGACTGATTAAGGTCCTCTTCAGTTGGGTGCTAGTCCTTCTTTTTGGAACTGTTTGACATAGATATAGTCTCCTGACTGGAATGGGTGCTGGAAATCAATATTCTCTAGGGTCTTTTTGTTGTTGTTGTTTGTTTTGTTTTTTTTTTAAGGAATTTGTGAGCTTCCAGTTGAACATGTTGGAGAGACTTTAGCAACAAGTTGGAGAAGAGCAGATTATCTTGGTAAGTGTGGAGAAAGGACTCTGGAGGCATCAACGTTTTAATCCCCCAGAGGTGGTCTCTAACTTTCTAGACCCAAACAGGTATCCATTTTTGTGCTCCAACCTGATTACCTATCTACACTGACTGGAATTCTTTCTTCATTGCCACCTCTAATTTTAGGAACCTCTTATTGCTGTAAGGAAAAGGGTGATGACCACTCTTACTGCTTGGAGCTGAGAGAAAGTGGGGCAAGCAGTTTGGAGTCCCCTTTTGTAAAGTCATCTGGAGGTGGGTGTTTCTTTCTATGAGAGAGAAACAAAAAGACTTGAGTACTGAACTGAGATTAATACAAAATAAATGTTGCAGCATCTGGAAAATGTCAATGAATATCATGAAGATGATAGAAATCAATTATCTCTCACCAGGAGGTGTAAGAGTTGAGTTGTGCCCATAATAAGACCTGAACAAAACTGAATAAAGTCAGAGAGGACAAGGACTTTATTTGGGAAGGTAAATCTTTAACATTGCCAGACTTATCAGGAATGTAAACACATTTAGTTAAGCTACTTAATGTCATTTGATTTTTATTGGCATGACCTCTGTGTTTACTAGATTCCTCTATCTTTGTTACTCAGGATAGATAATCATACCAGCAAACATTGATTAAGCCTACCTGTGAGGATGTTAGGAAGATCTGTAGGTCTTAAACTGACTAAAATCTTCCAATTCTGGCAGTTTCTTTTGGTAGTTATCAGGCATTTCTGCCTAAGAATCTCTCTTTGGTAGCCTCAAGCCTTACTTATTCTTGGGGGGGGGGGGGCTAACACAAGTGTACATCTTAAGTTACATTAAAATAACTTTTTTTATTAATGCCCAGGAATTGTTGTGTTTTGGTTTAAATGATTTTGCTAGGTGTTTAAGATCAAGCTGGTCAAATTGACCTTGTTCCTATCTATTGTTAAGTGTCAGATGAGTTCCCTTGGGGAACACTCTTGGGGAACTTGTGAGCAGCCTTTTAGTTCCTCTAGTGTCATCTGCCAGGATAAGTCAAGGTCTTGCTGACCGTGTGACTTCCCTGGGAAGCATCAGGGATGTCTCCCTTTTTTGCAGTACAAGCACTGATTGGCTTTCTTTTTTAAGGTCTCAGTAATCCCCCTGATTGGGAGGTCATGTGACCCAGAGTTGTAAAGCTTTTAGAGAAGTCCCCTTATCTCTTGGGTTCAAGCCAACTCAGAGGGCAAGAGCCAAATATTGGTTTTCTTGACTCCTTTATTTTAACCTTACTCTGTAAGCCTTGGTCTTAAACATTCAGCAATCCAGTTTTACCAGTCTTAAAGTAAGAGTACTGAGCTTAAACTTTAATGTTTATAACTTTACAGTTATTTTTATTCCTTTTATTTAATTGGGGTCTGTATTAGTACTGGAAGTTAGCATTATATACTATCTGCCTATAGATGTTGGCCTAATATTTCAAATTAACCTAGGTTGTTATATTGAATGTTGTACTTTTGTAAGACACTAACAGATAGCAGTTAAAGTTTATAAGGAAAGCTCAAAATGAAATTAACAAGAGTAAAAACAGAGTTTGTACAAAATCTTGAACCTTAACTGAGTTATACATTATATCCCCTGTTTGAGATCACAGCAATCTTTGCAGTAAAAACCAACCCTTTGCTACAACTTTAAATGAACTGAAGTCTGGTCTATTTTGGAGCCGTTTTAACATGTAGTAAGTGGGAGAAAGAGCTTTACCTCAGATAGGGCGGGGTTCTTCATAAACCTTAAAGTGTTCTAGTTCTGAAACTGATCTTTGCCTCTTTTTTAAATATCATTTTATAAAGTTTACATATATTGTTTCCTGAGTCTATATGAATGTTAGCTAACACAGTATGATATTACATCTACAACATGAATCAAAGAAAGGCTAAGAGAGCCTTTAACTTTTTTGCGTGTGTGGAAAAGTGGCAAAATGTTTTTATGTCTTTCATTATTAACCTTTAAACAGAAATATATTTACATTTTTATATCCCTATGTAAAAGATAACACAAGGATTAGGTTCAGTTACAGAACATCAAATTATATAAATAAATTTCCAATTAAATTTGTTATCCTTATAAGTTTAAAATTATTATTACACATACTTTAGTTTGAAGAACACCAGCTTGATGAAATGTTCTTTTAAACCTTCTACTTTAAAGGTTTGTATACCTGGAAGATATGAACACATTTACTGTAATATAAAGCTGCTCCCCTGCCTTTTAGGCTGCATTCATTTCCCCGCCTCCCAACTACTTGTCAGTCTGTGAACATCCTAGCTAGCTATTGGTTCATCAGTCAGCTTGCAAGTGTCCTTCTCCATTATTGGTCCCCTGTGAGCCCTGCGGAATTCAACTGCTTAAGGATAGCATCCCGCCATCTTTTCTCATGCTCACTCTTCTCATGCTCTCTCTTCTCCTCTCCTCACTTGCATGCTCCTCTCTCTCCTCCTCACTTTCATGCTGTCTCCTCCATTTCTCTCCCCTGCACACGTGCCCTTTCTCTTTTCCTCTCCTTTTCTCTCTTACCCTGCAGGGAGACACTCTCTGTGTGTGCTTAATAAACTCCCTATGTGAGTTCCTGTGTCTGGTGTGGTTTTCTAGGTTCTTACATTTACTATACAAAGAAGAGTAATATCACCACAATTGCTTGATTTTTTATACTAACCAAATTTAGCTTTTAAAGAAAATTTAGATTTTGTAATGTAGTACTATACTCTAAAATAACAGTTGCTTTTTAACCAGAGTTGTACAAACCCTAATTTCTTTAAGACTAGTTGCTCTAGACAATAAAACTTAACAGACACAGTATTGAGTATTAATGTTTTAAGAAATCTTTTTCATTTTAACACATAGATTAAACTTTGGTTTAGTTTAGTTCATTAATATTTGATCTTAGAGAAAAACCATGAATACTTTAACTGTGTTACTTATATATAACCGACTTAGTTACACATAAACCTTTTTAAAAAAATTTACCCTTTATTTATACAGCCCTTCTATCACTGAGGTTCAATGAGAGGTTCAATGAGAGTAGAACCTCTCATTGTTTACTTAGATGTATTACAACTTTACCACATAAAGACTTTCTTACCTAGAAATGTTTTCTTTTTCCTTTTACTACATATATATTTTACCTTAAAACTTTTAATTTTTTATTATCAATTTATGAAAACATTAATAATGTTTAAGTATGTTACCCTATGGAATTTAAGGAGTTAAGAGTAACAGCATTTTAATTTTGTAAGTTAAACAGATATTTTAAAAAATATTTTTAGTTGTCAATGAACCTTTTTATTTTTATTTATTTATTTATATGTGGTGCTGAGAATTGAACCCAGTGCTTCACACATTAGGCAAGTGCTCTGCCACTGAGCCACAACCCCAGCCCCTTATCAGATGTTTTTAACAAACACATTTATGATTAATCTCAGACATGTCAAATCTAATTTATTTATTTTTTAAAAACCAAGATATCAGACAAGTGTATTGAACAACATTGGCCATCTCTTCCTTGTTGAAGAAAAATCCTATAAACAATGGGTATTAGACATTTTATAGACAATAACATTTTATCAGTTGTTAGACCACCTAGGGAAAAAAAAATCTGTGAGTGAGTAACTTTTAAGATATCTTGGATTTAATTTATTTATACCTGTTGGGACTTTCAACTCTTAGTAACCTTGTTTCTAATGATGACACAAAGCAATTTTAAACCCTTTTTTATTTTTTAAACACATGTAGACATGACAATACGCTGGTGTACATACATACACAAAACAGACAAAGGTCTTGTAGCTTTCTTTTTTTTTTAATTTATTAGATTGAGAGTTAACCTTTGCAAATTGACCTCTGAATAAAGCAGAGTGTCGAAAAAATCTTTGTAGTTGGATCATGAACTTAAAAAAATTTAGAATTTTAAAAGCCTTCCTGGCCTTTGTCCTGAGGCAGTCCCTCTCATCAGAGGTGAAAAGAGTTTGAGAAGAGGAATGAGGGATTGTGGACACTCAGAGAAAAGAGGATTTTTGATTAAGGGAATATAGACAAATCCATGACCACAACCCTTCTAGAAGGAATTTCCCCAAGAGGCCTCAAGGAAGCCTGCTTTCATTGGTCTTTTCCAGAGCGTGGTCTAAACCGGTTTTTCTGGTCTCTTGGATAGCGCCTACCAAAATTTTAACCTGGTGTTCTGCAGCTTTATCAGCCGGACTGTCATGATTGAAAACCTTCTGGGCCACCTCTGTCATTGCATATGCTTGCAAATCCTTTAAGTTTTGGAGTTTTCTGTGAACATCTGGGACTGACCAAGCGATAAAAGCCAAATTTATGGCCCGAACATTTTTCTCCCCTAGGCAAAATGATATGGCCGTTAATTATTTTAGTAAAGCAGCATGAGAGAGGGAGAGAGGGAGAGAGAGGGAGAGAGAGAGGGAGAGAGAGAGAGAGAGAGAGAGAGAGAGAGAGAGAGAGAGAGAGAGAGAGAGAGAACGAGAGAGCCCTGAAATAATTTTCTCCCTGCTGCAGCCAGGGAGAGGTTAAATGGACACTTTTCCTTTCTTTCTTTCTTTCTTTCTTTCTTTCTTTCTTTCTTTCTTTTTTTTTTTTTTCAGTTGGTAATCAGACCAGGTTCAAATTAGGCTTCTCATGACAAGGCTAACAATTAAACCAATAGGCAGAAATAAAAGGAAGGTGAAAGACAAGAATTTGGCAAAGCACAGAGTTTAAAGAGAGTGGGTCGGGAGTTGCTAATGAGTCCAATCTGTCAAAATAAAAGGAAAGTAGGTGTTGGGGTGGACAGACAGATGACTGTCAGGAACAGAGATGGACATGAACAAACAGAAGAACAAATGAAAGAATAAAAAGCAAAAAACAAAACATGGGGCAGACACTCTCTCCTCCAATCCCAGACCCCAGATGGTCGTCATGGTCTATTTACCAGGGTCTCTGGGTCAATGACTAGGGGTCTTGTCAGACACCTTGTCCCAAGTGCTGGGATTATAGGCATGAGCCACGCCAGACACTTTTAAAATGGAGAGCACAAATGAGGTACCTCCAAACACATGCAGTTCCATGTCCTTTTCTAAAGCCTCTGGGATTACCGGTGTGAGCCACACCGGTAATCTTTCACAGGCAAGCTCGAATTGGTCACTGCAGGGGACCCAGACCCTTGCAAGGCAGATAGATAACTCCAACAACCAGAGAGCTACAGCCTGAACTCAGGCGAATCGCTGGGGCCTCCAAAATGTTACGTCAAGATTGCAATAAATCACCAAGTCAATCTCAATGCACGATATGGAAACATTTATTCACCAGCTGGTGGGTCACTGGTGGGTCAGAGGGCAGGCTGCAAGTCTGCACTTTCCAACCCCCTCCAGGGGTTAGAGTAAATCTTTTACAGTTCAAAACCACAAGCAAAGCATGTCAGTACATCGATCATAAGTGACTGTTGCTATGATTCAAAAATATAAACAAAAATCATGAGATCCAAAGTCATAAACAGAAGGGGAAATGAACCTAGTTGAATAAAATTTAAAGAATATTTACTAACATCTACGCAAACATTCTTTGACATTCTATGTGGTTAGGGTACCTGGCACAAGTACAGTGTATAAGAATTGCCATTTTGCATTGCCAAACATGCTATGCTAAGCAACCTTTGGTGGGTACAGAGGTGGGGTTTTCCCATGGCAGAAACAATTCTTCCATGACATGGAGTCTCAGGGTAAAATGGAGTCTGTTTGGTCATTACCCATATAGTCTGGTTCATAACAAAGAGAGAATCAAAGGAAACAGATAAGTAGGAGAAAAAATATATATAAAGCAAAAATTTTTTAAAATTAAAAAAATAAAAGAATACAAAACTAAAATATACGAATCAAATAACCTAGTTCACCAAAAACTAATCCATTTAAAATAAGTGACTTCAAACATGCTAGAGATTAGAAGGAAAAAAAAATAGGAAACTGTATAAATGTCCATGTACCATTAAGGTCACAATAAACAGCAAAAAACAATTTAAAAAGAAAAAAATCTTGATGAAAAGTTAAAGAATTCTTTCTGTTGGAGTTCAAAATATTCTCAGTTTCTCTTCTCAGCAGCAGAGTGTGATGCTCCACCCTCTGGGTTGCTGGAGGGAGAGAGGTAGTCCCATAGCTGGAGCTCCTGGAAGCAGGTTTAGGCTTAGGCGGGCTCCAGGCTCTTTGCCGAATGCTAATTGGAGATTTAAAATCAGCACACCTCCAGTGCCCAGTATTTGCTGGTCCATGCTGGAAAACTTTACTCTAGGGATCTCCCCTGGGTTTAATTCATGTGGTGGGGGAGCCAATTCTTAGTCCCCTACATCACCTGCAGACCCCATGTTTCCTGGTCTTGGATTCACTCTCCAAACAATTTCTCCTGCCCCGCCCCTCTGTCCCCACACCCCCACCAGATGTGTCTCTCCCAGCCCGGCCAGCAAGCAGTTGGATAGTCAGATTCGATGGAGAGGGTAGAACCAGGTGGGTTTCCATGACCAGTTTTCCCGTAAACCTCTCCCCATGTCTGATTTTCTTCTGGTTACCTAAGCACACTCTATGTCGTGCGGCATGTGTGTACTGGGCCTGTATCTCAAGCCAAACCTGAGTTTGCCAGAATTGGCTTTCTCAGTTGCTGGTCCCTGAAGCACCAGCTACAAAATGGTTCTTTCCTTTATCCTCCACAAACCCACCTGGAGAGACTGCGGCTTCTTTCCCACACATCTTGCTGCAAGTCCTTCAGATTTGTTGGGCAATGTCCTTGGTCTCTAAAGGCTGCTTACCCAGACATGCCCTGGGCCTCCAAAAAATGAAGCTTCCTTTAATTCCCTTATCCCTCCACTATGCTCACAGAGGGACCCCTCTGGCTGTGCCACTGGGGATTTTTCCCCTTATTTTATTATATCCAACCTCCTGTGTCCCTGGTCTGCTTTGAATGTCCAGTTTTAAGTTCCAGGAAAGTACACCACCCGCCTCTTTTTTTTTTGTTCACCCACCTTGCAGAGAAGCTGCCTGTCTGCTTTCTTGGTTTCATGGCATGGAGCAGCCAGGAATGTGACCTCCTCTATTCCGTCATCTTGGATCTCCTATTTATTATTTTGATACAGTGTCTAGCTAAGTTGCTGAGGCTGGTCTCAAACTCTTGATCCTCCTGCCTCAGCCTCCTGAGTAGCTTGGACTACAGGCATGCACCACCATTCCTGGCTTGTTGTTTTTTAATAGTAGTTATCCTAATGGGTATAATGTGGTATCTTGTGGTTTTGATTTTTTTCCTTACTAATTAGTGATATTGAGTATCTTCATGTACTTATTGGTTATCTGTATATCTTCTTTGGAGAAATGTCTGCTTAAGTTCATTTGACCTATTCTAACTTATTTAATCTTCTCTTACTACTTACTCTAAACATTTTCTTAGGCTGCTATTTTTTGATTTTCTGTTTGAGAAAAGAATTAGTCTATCCTGATATAGCCTAATATAGTTTTGTTGTTGTTGTTAATATTAATATTACTATTATTTTGGCACTGGTGACTGAACCCAGGGGTGCTTTACCATTGAACTACAACTCCGGTCCTTTTTATGTTTTATTTTTATTTTATTTTTTAAAAATATTTTCTTTTTAGTTGTAGACGGACACAGTACCTTTATTTCATTTATTTATTTTTTCGTGGTGCTGAGGATCGAACTCAATGCCTCACAAGTGCTAGGCAAGTGTTCTACCACTGAGCTACAACCCCAGCCCTGTTTTTTATTTTGAGACAGGTCTTGCTAAGTTGCTGAAGTTCTTACTAAGTTGCTAAGGCTGGCCTCAAACTTGCAATCCTCCTGCCTCAGCCTTCTGAGTTGCTAGGATTACAGGTGTTGGTCACTGTGCCCATCTATCATTATTTTTGTACATAATAACATGCCCCTTTATTTTATGCACTATCATCTATAGACAAGATCTCTTGACACTTCATTTTATAACGTAAGCACATGTGCTTTCACTGCCCCCCTTTACCTCTCAACTACTGTCAGGTATAATTTCTAAGATTAATAACAATATATTCTGTTCCCTAACAGTGGTTAAGATTTCTGGACTTTATTCATTTGTTCATTTAATAATTTTTTAAAAAATCAATAAATGGCGTTTATATGATGAACTGATTTTTGAAGCAGAGAAGGGAAGGATATCGGCAAATGGGAGGGAATTAGGGTTTTCTTGGGGTAACCAGTGGCATGAGCAAAATCCCAGGGACCATAAACTGTGCAAGTCCTGTGTTGCATCCAGCAGACATGCTTAGCTAAGACATAAAGACCCCCAGGGAGCAAGAGGGTCTGAGTTGGTAGGAGGTTGGAGGGCCTGAATGGTCTCCGCCCTGCTCCCTACTTCCAGGAGAGCCCAGCGTCTGGGAAGCTGGGGATGGAGCTCAGTTCAAGAAGGAGCTCCTCCCTTGCCCGGGCACAGACCTTTAAACTAGCAAGGGAGAGCAAGGGCCTGTGGGACCAATATCTACCCCTCACTTCATAGGGAAAATGATTTACTTGGAGCAGGGCAATGATTTACCCAGGGTCACCCAGCAGCCAGTAGCAGAGAAGGCAGGCAGGACTGGGAGCCTGGATGTGGGATACGTGCCAGCGCTCCACATTCCCTGGGTCCCGCTATCAGGGACAACCAGTTTTTGGTTAGGAAGACATGTTTGTAAGTCCAGCTCCTCAACATCTCTCTGATCCTTTGACTAGCTGCCCCAATCCCATACAATGTAAAATGTAGGGTCCATTCTCACAAGTCGATGTTCCAAGGGGATTTGAAGTCACTCTGTGTATCATAAAGAGGAACAGCTGAGTGACCTCCGTTGAGCCAAAGCTCAAAGGTTCCTCAGGCCAGGCTCCACCCTCAGGGACAGCTTCTACCTGGCCTGGTTTACTTCATGACCTCCAAGTCAAGAGAGGAAAGGTCACCTGCCATGACCTTTCTCCCTTTACTCTTCCCGTCCTCCTCTGGAGGAAGAGTCAAGGACAGTTCAAGACCTAGAAGATAATATAAACTGTGCCAAATTTTGATACCCAGTGCCACCTTTTCCCGTCAAGTCCAGATATGGACCCTTTCTCTGAATTCTGCAGCTCTGACCCAGTCTTTCTCCCCTTTCCACACCTCTGGACTTCAGAGGACCAGGAGAAGGTGCAGGGGACAGAGTGAGGAGGCTCCAGCTGAGCCTCCCGCCTGGGTGCTTTCCATTCAAGTCTCAGGGAGACTCAGAGAATTGAGTTTTAGGCCCTAAGTTAGGACAGGAAGATGGCAGATAGGATACACATGTCCCAGTCCATGAGGCCACCGGGCGGTGCACTGTCCTCTAGCCCTACTCGGTGGCGGGGGAGGCGTCAAGGCAGAGGCATAGGGGGAGAGTGTGAGATGGGGGCACTGGCTGAGGCCGATGCCTGGCCTCCCCCGGGACTTGACCCCACGACTGCCGGCACACAGGATTCTTTCGCGGCACTCTTTGTCCCGGCGCCTCCCGCCTGCCTCGGGCTCTCTGTTCCAGCTGGCAGGTCTCGGGGCACTCGGCGTCGCCTCCTTTAGCCTCTGGCCCGCCACAAGCAGTGGGTTCCCACGTTGCCCGCGCGCTAAACGGGGTGCAGGGGACTGACCAGCCTTGACCTTGCCATCTGGCTCAGCACTGAGGCACCGCTGCCTTCCCCTTTATGAACTTAACAGACGCCTCGGCCCCCTACACCCGGGCCCCTGATGGTTGGGAGCGGCCGGTCTTGGGCTGCAGCCAGGCCTTCAGAGGGAAACCAGGGCAATTCTTGGAGGGTGGGCCGGGAGGGCCACGGTCCGAGGCGAAGGTGGCCCTGGGCGCAGAGTCGCCACCTCCCGCCTCGCCTCGCTCCGCCCCGCCGGGACCCAGTCCTCCGCACCCCATAGGCAGAGGCGACCCTCCCGCCTCCCCGCCCGTTCCGCGCTCGCCCCGCCTCGGCTCACTTTAAAAGTTTCCTCGGGCCGGGACTCGCGGCGAAGCGAGCCGAGGCTGTCTATGCCGGGATGCTGCGCCTCGGGAGACTGTGTGCCGCCAGCCTGGGGCTGCAGGGGCCCCGGGCCGTCCTCTCTCGGGGTTGGCGGGAAGCGAAGTGGCAGCACGTCCGTCCGCTCAGGTACCCGCCCCGGGGAAGAGAGGGGGCTGGGCAGTGCCCCGGAAAGGAACTTGGGGGATCCTGCAGAGCTTCGCTGGGGACCCATCCCACTTGCTGGGAGGCCCGTGGCTGGGCCGCCTCTGGATGGTCCTCACTGGCACTCCCGCCCCGTTCTCTAGCACCGAGGCAACAGGAAAAGCTGGCCAGGCCCGGGACTAGGGCCGCCGGAGGCTACAGTGGTCCTGCCTTGAGTCTGATCTAGTCCGCGACTGTAGATTCTTCCCTTTATGGCCCAGGAGTGTGGGTCTTTAGCAGTCTACCCTAAGGGGCAGGGGCAAGGGCCAAGGCCCGGGCTCTGCCCGCACGACTGCCTCTGAACTGCAACTCCCTGGGGATAAACTTGGGGATCATCATCTGTGCAGCCCCTCCCCCCACTCAGGCCACTGAACTCAGCAGTCTCCCCTGTCCTCATCAGCTGCTGGCAAACACTGTCCTCTCTTCCTTGCCATCTACTTCAGGGCCTGTTCTCTTCCATCCTCAGTGCAAAGGGTTGGGGACTGGCAGGTGGAGGGTGTAAGTAAAGCTGATTGGGAAGACCCCATGAGGCTACAAGGGGGAGGCCTTGGTTAGGTGGAGCTGGCTTTCCCAGGACATTAGTGGTGGTATTACCTTCATCACCCAGCAGGGGGAAGGGCAGGGTGCAGCCTGCCCTGCCACCCCTTTGGGCAGGGTGCTAAATCTGTGATCAGGGCACCATGTTTCCACATCATCTGGGCTGTGGGCCTGAATGTGGAAGAAGCCTACCAGGACTGGGTCGCCAACAACTAGATTTGGTATTTAAAAAAAAAAAAAAAATGGCTAGAGGGGTTCAAGGGAGATGCACATTCCTTTTAGGCCAGTAGGCCAGAACTCTTAGGATCACAATATTTTCTTTTTTTTTTTTTTTTAACTTACTGGTGTTCTTAAAAGCCTGAAAACACATGATATTTTAACATCACTCTGTTTCATTTTGTGAGAAAACCCAGGGGATCCAGTCCTGCCAACAGTTGGGACCTGGCGGGAGAGAGCGGGGTTCTCTTCCATCTGTGTCCCTCCTTCCCTCCCTCCCAGTGCCCTCCTAGCTAGCTCAGCCCTCCCCCACCCACAGCCTCCAAGCCTCATGGTTGAACTCCTGTGTGCCCCTCTCAGGCCAGAGGACTCTGAAAGTTACTCCCCAGAATGTATGATGCTAAATCAGGTTCATAGGCTCCTAGGGCCACACAGCAATATTCTTGACCTTTGACATTTTCCTGTGTTAAACAAAGCTAGTCACTTTGCTGCCCCAGGCCTCTGATCTCTGGGAGAGGGGGACACCAGGACTTAGAGAAATTGTCTCTGTGTCAGGAAGAGATATTTATGTAGGGAGATAAGATTTCCTGAGTGTTTGGCCTAACTGTTTTCATTCCTTCCGTTCCCCCTCTCTTGTGCTCTTCCCCGGGGATGGTTTTGTCTGATTTCTTCCCTACTTTTCTGTTCAGAAGCCTCAGCTGTCTCAGACATTCCACAAGCATTCCTGAAAACACACACTGTGTCCGGCACCTAGTAGGTGCTGTGGATATGGAAGCCTTAGAACTCAGTTTCTGAGTCTTCTAGGATCTTATAGTCCATCGAGTTAAAAAAGCGGTCCGTCGAATTAAAAAAAAAGAAAGAAAAGAAAAGAGAGAGAAATCAAGATGATTACTGTGTAGCGCTCCAGGTACCATGGTGTAGAAGCTTCTGGACTTCTACCCTCCGCTCTTTCTGATGTGGTCACATGTAGTTTCTTTCCTGCTGCCCAGCACACCAGGTCTGTGACTTCAGGTCACTGGGGTTGCCTGACAGGAAAGAGCAATAACTTTGAAGCCAGACCATCTTGAGTGACAGTCCTGGCTCCTCCACTTCTGGGTCATGTTTCCTAACCTCTGAACCCGGGTTAGTTTGTTGCTAAATCACTTGCTGGTTTGTTGAGTATATGGGCAGAAACTTGCTTTGGGTTCAGTCTTTCCTTTGAGGCAGGGCTCATTCTAGAAAGCTAAGCTCTACAAGTTGTATGCACCTTAGCATTTCCATCATGTGACAGTGTCTTGACAGTGTCTACCCCTGTCTGACACCTGGGCTCTCTTCCCCTGGGGCTCTGTACCAGTGTGTCTCAAGGGGAAACCTGAAGCATTGATGCCTCCTGAATCCAACTGTTTCAGGCCTTCCAAAATGTCCCCTGTATTTTTTGTTTTTTTTTTGTTTGTTTGGTTGGTTGGTTGATTTTGGTGCTGGGGATCAAACCGAGGGCTTCATGCATGCTAGGCAGAAACTCCATGACTGAGCTACACCCCAGCCTCATCCCCTTTCTTTTTGAGAGAGTTTGCTGGACCCAAATAACAACTTCCTATGTCCTATATACTTTCTCTACATGTCCCAAAGACACACACACCATTTGAAATGCCGAGAATGGATACCGCCACCAATAGACTAGCTTGTTCAAGAGCTTTATTGTAACCCTTCCTACGCAGGAAGTCTTTGTAGTCTGCATCTTTCATAGGCTGTAGATTCCCTCAGGAGGGTTATGTCGGGCGGTGATCATAGGGCTTTATGATATAATTACATACAGTAAATTACACTATAGTTCACTAAATTTTAATTGTCTTTGTTTTCTGTTGGCCCTAACTGAATACTACAACCTGAGCAGTGTATAAAGAATAGAGGTTCACTTTGCTCACAGTTCTGGAGGCTGGGAAGTATGAGAGTATGGAGTCATATTGGCTCAGCATTTGTTGAGGGCCTTCCCACTGGTTGGGACATAGCAGAGAGCATCACATGATGAGATGGGGAAGACAAGCCAGGGAGAGTTTTTTGTTTTGTTTGCAGTACTGGGGATCAAAGCTAGGTCCTCAAATATGTGAGGCAAGTGCTCTACCACTAAGCTATTTCCCTGCCTATTTTATTTTTGAGACAGTGTCTCACTAAGTTGCCTGGACTGGCCTTGAACTTGTGATCCTCCAGCCTCTGCACTTGCGCCATTACACCTGGTTTTGAGATGTTAATTGATGATTTTTTTTTTTTTTTGCGGTACTGGGGATTGAACTCAGGGCCTTGTGCTTGCGAGGCAAACACTGTACCAACTGACCTATAGCCCCAGCCCGCTAATTGCTGATATATTTTCTTCAACTTAGTGTGGCTAAAATGTTATTTCAATGTGTAAGTCAATCTTTTAAAAATTGTCAGTGAGATACTTTGTTTTCTCATAATGTGTTCTAAACAGGATGCGCATCTAATATATATGGCATATCTTAATTCCAACTAGCCACATCTTAAGTGTTCCATAGCCACATGTAACTAGAGCACCATATAGACCATACAGCTCTAGAAATTTCTCTTCTGCCCCTTTAAAGTTAATTTTTTTTTCTTTAACCAAAGGCAACCACTGTTCTGATTTCTGTCTCCTTAGATTAATTTTGCCTGTTCTTGATGCTAGAACATATACTTTGGTCTGGCTTCTTTGACTTAAAAACCAAGGGGAGTTTTGACTAATTAAGTTGACAAAAATGCATAAAAGTGAGATGGTATATTAAACAGCTCAGTGTTTCAGAATTCCTTATGTATTCTCATCCCTTGTCAAATATGTTGTAGTTGGCAAATATCTTACTCCGTAGTTTTTTTTTTTTTTTTTCTGCTCTTAATATACTTTTTTGAACAGCAAAGTTTTTAAAATTTTAATGAAGTCCAGCTTATTAGTTTTTCCTCTTATGTATCATTCATTTGATGTCAGGTCCAAGAATTTTAAGTCTCTGTCCATTTTAAGTTATCATCATCATCATTATTTTTATTATTATTTTATGTAGGTTATAAGACTTGGTCAAAGTTCATTTTTTTACTGAGAACCTTTTCTTTTCTCCCCACCTCACCCAGTACTGGGGATTGAACCCAGAGGTGCTCTACTACTGAGCTACATCCCCAGCTCTTTTTATTTTCTATTTTAAGAGAGGGTCTGGCTAAGTTGCTTAGAGCCTCACTAGGTTGCTGAGGCTGGTCTTGAACTTGTGATCCTCCTACCTCAACCTCCCAAATCACTGGGATTATAGCATAGGCCATTGTGCCCAGCTATGTCTTTTTAAAAAAATGATGCCTAATAATTACACAGGATAGTGTGTTTCATTGTGGCATATTCATACATGCACACACCACACTTTGATTAGTTTACCTCCTCCCTTTACCCTCCCCCGCCCCGTCCCCGCCCTCCCTCTGGCCCTCTTCTTCTACCCTACTGATCTTCTATTTTCATAAGACCCCTTTTCCCCTTTTTTCTCTCTAGCTTCCACATATAAGATATATGAGAGAAAACACAATCCTCAACTTTCTGAGTCTGGCTTATTTCACTTAACATAATGCTCTCCAGTTCACTTGCTTTTCTGAAAATGATGTAATTTGGTTCTTCTTCATGGCTGAATAAAACTCCATTGTGGCTGGGTGTGGTGGCTTACACCTGTAATCCCAGCAATTTAGGAGGCTGAAGCAGGAGGATCACAAGTTCAAGGCCAGCCTCAGCAACTTAGTGAGATCCTGTATCAAAATAAAAAATAAAAAGGACTGGAGGTGGGGGTGAGAGGAGAGGAGGGAGGGGGAAGTGCTGGGGAATGATATTGGCCCATTTATGTTGTTATATTGTTTGCATGTATGAATATGTAACAACAAATCCTACTAGTATGTACAATAATGCACCAATAAAAAAATGTGGAGAAAAGAAAAAGGACTGCGAAAAAAGAAAAAGGAGAAAAGAACAAGCACCCCTGGGTTCGATTCCCAGTGGCAATTTAAAATAAAAACGAAAGAATTCCATCATGTCTATTGTTTTCTTTGTCCATTCATCTGTTGATGGACACCTAGGCTGGCTCCATCACTTGGCCAGTGTGCATGATGTTGCTGTGAGCATGGGTGTATATGTAATTCTATTGTATGCTGACTTTAGTTCTTTGGGGTAAATACTGAGGAGTGGTATCACTGGATCATATGGTGTTTCCATTCCTAGTCTTATAAGGAAAATCCACATTTATTTGTATTCTTGATGATTGTCATTTTTTTTTTTTTTGGGGGGGTGCCAGGGATTGAACCCAGGGCCTTGTACTTGCAAGCACTCTACAAACTGAGCTATATCCCCAGCCCCCTTAATCTCATTCTAACTGGAGTGAGATGAAATCTCAATCTAGTTTTAATTTTGCATTCCCCTGTTGGCTAAAGACGTTGAACAGTTTTTCAAATTATTTTTGGCCATTTGCATTTCTTTTGAGAAGTGTCTGTTTAGTTCATTTGCCCATTTATTGAATTGGGTTAGTATTTTATTTCATTTTGGTGTTGAGTTTTTTAATATTCTTTATATATTCTGGGTATTAATCCTCTCTTGGAAGAAGAGCTGGCAAAGATTTTCTCCCATTCTGTAGATTCTCTCCTCACACGATTCATTGTTTCCTTTGAGGTTAAGAACCTTTTTAGTTTTATGCCGTCCCATTTATTGGTTCTCAGTATTATTTATGAGCAAGGAGTCCTATGAAGGACATTGTTGCCTATGTCTTGTGTGTGTGTGTGTGTGTGTGTGTGTGTGTGTGCGCGCGCGCCAGGGATTGAACCCAAGGTACATCCCACTATGTCTCACTAAGTTGCTCAGGGCCTCTCTTAAATTGCCAAGGCTAACTTTGAACTCGCCATCCTCCTGTCTCAGCCTCCCGAGCCACTGGGATTACCGGCCTGCGCCACCACGCCTGGCGGTTGTTGCCTCTGTCTATTTGTATTTTCCCTATATTCTCTTCTAGCAGTTGCAAAGTTTCTGGTCCTTTTCCAAGGTCTTTGATCCATTTTGAATTGACTTCTGTGCAGGGTGAGAAATAGGAATCTATTTTTGATCTTTTACCTATGGATATCCAGTTTTCCCAACACATTTGCTTAAAAAGACTCTTTTCTCCAACATAAGCTTTTGGCATCTTTGTCAAGAATCAGATGATTATAGCTGTGTGGGTTTGTCTCTGTCTTCTATTCTGTTCCATTGGTCTATGTGACTATTTTTACGCCAATACTAAGCTGTTTTGGAACTATGGCTCTGTAGTGCAATTTGAAGTTGGGTATTGTGATGCCTCCAACTTTATTCTTTTTACTCAAAATTGCTTTGGTTTTCTGGGCCTTTTGTTCTTCCATATAAATTTTATGATTTTTTTCTCAAGTTTTGCGAATACCATTGGTATTTTGCTAAGGATTGCATTGAAGCTGTAGATCTCTTTTAGTAGTATGACATTTTAACAATATTAATTCTGCCTATCCACATACATGAGAGATCTTCTGGTATCTTCTTTAATTTCTTTTTTCAGTGTTTTATAATTCTCCTTATAGAGGTTTTTCATCTCTTTGGTGAGATTTACTTCTTTTGAAGCTATTGTGAAAGGAATTGTTTTTCTGATTTCTTTCTCAGCAGATTTTTTTATAGAAAAAAAAATGGTGGACAGAAAAGCTGGTTTTTTGTTTGTTTGTTTGTTGTTGTTGTTGTTTTTTAATGTTGATTTTGTATCCCGCTACTTTGCTGAAGGTATTTATCAGCTCTAGAAGTTCTCTGGTGGAACTTTTAAGACCTTCTAAGTACAGGATCATGTCATTTGCAAACAGGGACAATTTGATTTCTTTCTTTCCTATTGGTAGCACTTTCTTTGCCTTCTCTTGCCTAATTATTCTGGCAAAAGTTTCAAGCACTATATTGAATTGGAGTGGAGAAAATGCGCATCCTTGTCTTGTTCCTGTTTTAGAAGAAATGCTTTCAGTCTTTCTCCATTCAGTAGACTGTTAGCTTTGGTTTTGTCATATAAAACCTTTATGATGTTAAGGTAAATTTCTTTTGTCCATAGTTTCTTCAGGGCTTTTATCATGAATAGGTGTTGAATTTCGTCAAAGGTTTTTTCAGCATATATTTGGAGGATCATGTGATTTTTGTCCTTGATTCTATTTAAGTGGTGTATAACATTTATTGATTCTTGTATGTTGAACCATTCTTGCATCCCCGAAACGAAACTAACTTGATCATGATGTACAATATTTTTAATGTGATGTTAAATATTATTTGCTAATATTTTATTATGCATTTCTTTTTTTTCCTTGCAAAACTGGCAGTTGAGTCAGGCGTGGTGGCACATGCCTATAATCCCAGCGGCTCAGGAGGCTGAGGCAGGAGGATTGTGAGTTTAAAGCCAGCCTCAGCAAACTTAGTGAGATACTTAGTAACTCAGCAAGAACCTGTCTCTAAATAAAATATAATGAAGGGCAGGAGGTGTTACTCAGTGGTTAGGCACCCCTGGATTCAATCCTCCGTACCAAAAAAAAACTGGGGATTGGACTCGGGAGTTTTCTGCCACTGAGCTGCATCTCCCAGCCCTTTTCATTTATGTGGCTTAGTGCTAAGCACCCCGGGTTCAATTTCTGGTACAGAAATAAAATAAATAAATAAACATATGTATGTATATATATATATATAAGTATATATATGTATGTATATATATACATATACACACACACACACACACATATATATATAATATCTGTTAATCCACTTGATCTATAGTATGATTTAATTTGATAGTATCTTTGTTGACTTTATGTCTGGATGACCTATCTGTTAGTGAGAGACAGGTATTGAAATCACCCAGTATCATTGTATTGGGCCTATCTGAGCCTTTATGATGAATACTATTTGTTTATGTAATTGGGTGCAGTGACATTTGGGGCAAAAATGGTTACTATTGTTGTATCTTGTTGGATTGTTCCCTTTACCAATATGTATTGATTTTCTTTATCTTGTCTAACTAATTTTGACTTGAAGTCTGCTACTTCTGAAAGTAGCTATTCCTGCTTGTTTTGGGGTTATATTTGCATGAAGTATCATTTCCCATCCTTTTACTTTTAATCTGTGGATGTCTTTGCCTTTGAGATGTGTTTCTTTCAGGCAATGTATCATTGGGCCTTGTTTTTAAATCCAATCTGCCAGTTTATGTCTTTTACTTAGAACAATGAGTATATTTACATTCAGTGTGATTATAGAGGTATATACTATCTCCTGTCATTTTGATTTATTTCTAATAATTGTTTTGATTCTATTTCTCATTTGCTTATCTAGTTTTTTAATGATACTTATTCTTTTTTGAGCTCTATTGGCTAATTTTATCTTCTGTTTGTAGGAGTTCTTTAAGTATCTTCTGCAATGCTGGCTTAATAGTCATGGATTTCTTTAGTTTCTCCTTATCTCGGAATGTTTTTATTTCTTCATTGAAGATATAGCACTCTGGATATAGCATTCTTGGTTTGTAGTTATGTTCTTTCAGGGCTTGAAATATGTCATTCCAACCCCTCATAGACTTTAGGGGTTCTGCTAATAAATCTGATGTTCTTTTGATTGATTTTCTACTAAATGTGACCTGGCATCTCTCTCTTCTGATTTTTAAAATTCTTTCTTTGATCTTGTACTTTTCTCATTTTAATTCTAAGGTGTTGTGGAGAGGCTCTGATCTTATCTATTTGGGGTTCTAAATGGATCCAGTATCTGAATACTCATTTCATTCCCCAAGCTTGGAAAATTCTCTTCTATTATTTCTCTGAATAAGTTATCAATGTCATTAGCCAGTATCTCTGCTCCTTCCTCAATGACTATTAACCTTACGTTTGCTCTCTTAATTTTGTGCCAGAGTTCTTGCATATTCTAATCACAATTTATTTTTCTTTAATATGATTTGATTGTTCAAGGCTGGCCACCTTGTCTTCAAGCTCCAAGATTTTGTCTCCTACTTGATCTGATCTAGTCAAGAGACTTTCAACTGAATTTGTCATTTGATTTATTCAACTTCTCATTTCCAAGATTTTTTTTTTTTAGAATCTCTATCTCTTTACTGAAGTGCTCTTTGATATCCTTTATTTTCTCCTTTAGTTCATTCCTTAGATCTTCTTTTAATTCATTGATCATTTTAAAAATCAACTTTTAAAACTGACTTGTTTCTTAAAATTTTCAGAGGTTCTATGTTGTTTAGCCATCTGTTTTGATGGATTCCCCTTATTATGTAAGTAGATATCTCTTTACACTCTTCCCTAAACTGGGGGTATATCTGAGAATGAAAACCTCCAGATTAGCATAATCAAGATAATCAAGTTTCAATACACCTTACTCACTAATAGGTCATCCATTCAAAAAATCAACAGAGATACTACAGAGTTAAACTATACTTCAGATCAGATGGATTTAACAAACAACTATAGAAAATTTCTTTTTTTGGTGGAGAGTACTGGGAATTGATCCCAGGGGTGTTTGACTACTGAGTCTTTTAAATTTTTTTTTATTTTGAGATAAGGTCTCACTAAGTTGCTTGGGGCTTGGCTAACACTGGCTTTGAACTTGCAATTCTCTTACCTCAGCCTCCCAAGTTGCTGAGATTACAGATGTGCACCACTGCTCACAGTTTACAAAATATTTCATCAACAACAGCTGAATACTTTCTTTTCAGCTGTTCATGAAAATTTCTCCAAAATAGATCATATTCTAAGCCACAAAGAAAGTAATAGCAAATATGAAAAAGCTGGAATAATTCCTTGCATCTTATCAGATCATAATGGAATGACATTAAAAATCAACAGCAGGAAGAACTACAGAAACTGTGCAAACACATGGAAATTGAACTTTCGAATAATGAGTGGGTCATTGAAGAAAGCAGAGGAGATATTTAAAAAACAATCATAAAAAAATCAGTTTTCTCCTTGCTGAGGTTTTAAAAGTGGAGACATTTCTTTCCAGGGTTTCAATTTTATAATCCCCCCAGCTATGAGAATGTTTGTACTCTTCTATTGCTCATTCACAGCTTTGACTCAACCTAGCCAAACTTGTTAGGGGAGTCTGTGTGCTGAGCTCCACCCACTCCTGGCCTGCCAGCAGGTTTTGGTGGAGTATTTCTTTTGGAGAAGAATTCACCCTCAATTTGGTTGACTGTGTTTTTGTTTCTGAGTATGGGAACAGGGGCTTCTTACCCACCCTCTCACCTGGGGAGCCTGTGGATCACCCCGGACTGCCCAGTACTTTTTATTCTGAGAGCCTCAGTCCATGCACTGGGCAGAGCCGTATGGAAAGTGCCAGGCCACTTCAGCAGATCCTTCAGATACTTCTGGGTGTTGGGGAGGTGGCCAGGTCTGCAGTATGACGCTGTGGGTGCAGCTTTCCACTCTATCCCGACCCAACCCAGTTCTACTCTATGAACGATAACTGTGGGGACTTCTAATCTCCCACTCAGAAAGTCCAAACAAAGAATCTCGAAGCTGGGACTGCTTCCTCACTTGTACTAACTCCACTAGGAAGTGCCGGGCCTCTGTCCATGCCTGCTCACTTCGCAGTACCTCAACTTTTCCTGTTCAGATTGTGAATTTGCTGGACGGTGGATCCTGCTTTTCTTAAAGTCACTGAGAAATTTTCTTTCAGGTCATTGGAGGGTAGGGGCCCCTTCCCACCGAGTCACCGCACGCCAGCTGCTGCTGCAGTCTATGCCTTTTATTAATTCTCTTCCCTCTAAAACCCAGTATTTCTGGTTTTCCCCTGGTTGCTGGCTCTCTGAGTTGGTTTCCAGTGCTTTCCCACAGTCTTCCTACCTCATCATGCTGCAGAACTGCCATTTCAATTCAGTCTCAGAGAGCAGTTACCATGTGGTGGGTTCCTCTAGTCCACCATTTTCAGAACCCTCCAGAGCCCTGCCTTTCAACTGCCGTGAGTTCAGAGGTGCACTGGACCATTTTGCTGGAACACAGAGTGTGGTGGATGAGTACTGAGGCTTCCTACAGTATGGCCCATGAACTTCATGGACAGAGTGGGGCTCTTCCTCATTGCCTTAAATGTAGGTCTCCTGTCCATTCCAGGAAGTTACTCAGTCTTTCTAATGTTTTAGATACCCTTCTTAGGATGCCATGAAGCCCCTGGATTTATTTATTTACTTTTTTATTTATTAATTTATTTTAGGAGACAGAACCTTATTATGTTGCCAAGGCTGGCCTCAAACTCCTGAATTCAAGCAATTCTCCTATCTAAGTCTCCCCAGCAATCCCTTTGTATTTTTCTTCTTAAGGATTTCATATAAGATGTATATCTATAATGGTGACTCACCAGGCTGAGGAGGGAGGATTGCAAGTTTGTGGCCAGTCTAGGCGACTTAGTGAGACCCTGTCTCAAAAAAAAAAGAGTGTGTGGTGTATGATGGGGAGGCTGGAGATGTAGCTTAGTGGTAAAGCACCCCTAAATTCACTTCCTAGTATCCCCCCAAAAAATAAGAAAGAGAATTTCATATAAAACATTTTTAAAAATTAAAAATTCAAACGGAAAATATTTTAAACACAGTCACATGATAGAATAAGAACACCTGTGTGCCTGATTCAGAATTAAAATTTAACTGTACTTGTTTCAACAAATTATAAATAGAAGAAATAAATCATTGCAGATGAAATTAAAGTCCATTTTATATCCCTCCTATGATAAATTTAAATTATGTTGCTTAGGAGCATGTATTAGATTTTTCTTAAAGCTGGGGATTGAACTTGGGCCTCAATCTACATCCCCGGCCCTTTATTTTAATTTTTATTTTGATACATGATCTCACTAATGTATCCAGACTGGCCTCAACTTGCAGTCTTCCTGCTTCAACCTCTCAAGTTGCTGAGATGACAGGCACATGCCATTGTGCCTAGCTGTGTTTTACTTTTAATATGTCCCTGAGTTCATAAACAGTATATTGTATCATTTGGTCTGTAAATTTTACATCTGTTAGGAATTAGCCAGTGTAACACCAATGACTCAGGAGGTTGAGGCAAGAGGATTACAAGTGCAAAGCCAACCTCTGCAGCTTATTGAAGCCCTGAGCAATGTAGCAAGATCTTGTCTCAAAAATAAAAAAATAAAATGGTCTGGGGATATATATAGCTCAGGAGTTAAGCACCTCCCCAGTAACAACAAAATTAAAAAAGAATGTAAAAGCACTTATAATCATACCATGTGAGTATGGTAAGTGCTTTTAATCTGTTTTGTATTCATAAACAATGCACATTATGCTTTATGATTACAGCAAAAAAAAAAAAAAAAATTGCATTCTAGTTCCCTTGTGTTTTCACTTAATAGTATGTGCTTTTGAGATCGTTTATGTTGACACCTGTTGATCTATTTTATTTTACCTATTTATTCATTTTACCTGTGACATATTCATCCATTGCATGACTCTAGCAGTGGAATTGCTGTGTTGAAGAGTTGACATTTTCAGCTTTTCTAGATATTGCCTGGAGAATTTGTGCTACTGTGACCCCTAATAGCAACCAAGTTTTGCCACTGTCCCACTTTGTTGCAAATACTTAGTATTGCTGGACTTTGAAGTACTTGCAGTACTGCTCTGGTAGGGGTGAAAGGGTATCTTATTGTGGTTTTAATTTACATTTCCCTGATTTCTAGTGAGATTGGGCATCTTTTGAAATGTTTATTGTTCATGTCTTCTGTGACTATTCTGTTCATATTGTTTGCTCATTTATTGTGTTAGATTGTTCGCCCTTATTGATTTATGTGTTTTTTTAAATGCAGGTTAAATATCAATCCTTTGTCTCTTATATTTAAAATGAAATTCATAAATGCAGGCATTTGCTTGTCTTTTATCCTTGTTGATGGTGTGTGTTTTTCTTAGAACTTGGGGACCATTTGTATCAGATATGAGTGAGGGGAAGGGACAAAGTTCAGTGTTAGTCCATGGCTTGGAACTGAACAGGATATTACTTCCAATATCACTTCAAAAGCTTTTCTGTGACTGATGTGACACTTTTCCCAGAGAAGGAGTGGTTGAACTTAGTTTGGAGATGTTCTTGCAGCTCTGTGGGCCCCATACCTGTCTTGCCTATCCATCCTTCCTCCCTAGTTGCTCCTGAAGAATTAGGAGGCCTTGCCCAAGGAGCTCAAGCCTCCTGCAGGGCAAGGTCCACCCACCAACTGCTGTTCCAAGTTCCAAGTACCTTCCCCAGTAGGTAATATGTACAGGAGCCAAAGCAAACAGTATCCCCTTAGATCTGTTTGTTTGGGCATTTGCAATCATCCCTACCTTGGGTGGCTACTTCAGCACTCATTTCTTTTTCTTTTGTGGTGCTGGGGATTGAACCTAGGACCTTTCGTATGCGAGGCAAGCACTCTACCAACTGAGCTACATCCCCAGCCCTTCAGCGTGCATTTCTAATTGTGATTTCTTTCTGATCCCAACAGAATGATGTACTCCTTTGTGTCCATAGTGATTCCTTAGTCCAGGCTTTTGTTGTCAGCCCTGGGATGTCACAGAGTGTCACACCTGTCCCACCTGGAGTTCCCTGAACCAGCCAATTTATGTTCTTTGTCTAGAATCTGCAAGGTTGGACCAGGCCTGGGGTATAAGTTTCTCCAGTTTGGTCTGATCAGAGGGCTGCTTGGGTAGGGTGCAAAGCCATTGTGGATTGTGTCAGAACAGGTGAGCTGGAACCATGAGAACAGAAGAGTGAGCTAAGAAAGGAGGAGCAAAGAGGCTGAATCAGATGCCACAGATGAGTCATGGAGAATTTGGGTTTATTTGAAGACATCAAGAGGTGAGGCCTACTGGGAACAAAGAGTCCTGCTGAAAGAGTCCTCCCTGGAGAGGCCCTCCACAGACCTGTGGCCCTCACTGGCCTCCAGAGAAGGCTGGGAATGGGCTGTTGTAGCACGAGCAATGGACTTAGGAGGGGGTCCAGCAGTGCTGGAAATTTCAGACCTCTTGCTTTTCATCTGCAAAGAGAGGTGGTCCAGGACTACTAGAAGAATCACAGGAAGCACATGCATAAGTCCATTTTAAGGCATAAGGTTCTACTAAAATTCATTTTGTATTGTATCAAGGGTTTGGAAGCCAGACAGTCCTGGGGTAGGGTCCCAGATTGACCACTGCCAGCTCCATAGCTTTGGGTGAGGCACAGCATTTCTTTGAGCCTCATTCCCTCATCTGCAAAATTTAGTGCGAATTGAATATTCATTCAGAATTAACAAAAGAATTTGCTACAAATTGCAGGGACTTCGAAGACTCTCTTTTGAGATCTCTTTAGACAATTTTCTGGAAACACCAACCTGTAAGTGCTTCTTGATCTGCAACCAATCTCCCTCTCTGATTCCTAGGAACCAGGGAGGAGGCCAGTCTGGTGAGGGATGCTGAAGCTTGTTTCGTAGGCTTCATTGCTCCTGCGCTTATTGTCCCCCAAAAGTCTTGTGCCAGTTTACACTTGGGCGCATTTCTCTACATCCTTGTCAACATTCTGTATTATCAATCATTCTCGTTTTTATGTTGAGATGAATACCATTTTATTAATCAGGGAACTTTAGACTTTTTTTTTTTTTTTTTTTTTTTTTTTTTTTTTTTGGCGGTGCTGGGGATTGAACCCAGGGCCTTGTGCTTGCAAGGCAAGCACTTTACCAACTGAGTGACACCCCCCAGCCCTAGACTTATTTATTTTTCCTTTTCCCTAGTGCTGGGGATTGAACCCAGGGCCCCTGGCTGGCTCTACAGGGGCTGAGCTACAGCCCCACCCTCTAGATAGCAGGAGCATCATTACAATCCAGTATTCTATCTTATCCTGGGGTAAACTGCCTTACTGATTGCACAACACCAGCAGGAATACAGGTTGCCAGAATGAGCTCTCATTTAGCTAAAGCTACTGATATCATGCCTAGGAGGGTTCTTTGATGAAATATTGGTCGTGGAATTTTGAAATTAAAATTTTCCTCTAGAAAGACAACAATGTGGTTTGGGCAGAGGATTGCTAATCTGTTCATTTTGGCCTCTAGTAACTTTATGTTTATTACAGTATCAGACAGGCTGAATAACTTCCTCTCTATATCTATATCATAGAGATATAGAGATTTTTGGAATAAGGAATTTTGGGGCCCTGTGCAATGCCAGTAATCCCAGCTACTTGGGGGCTAAGGCAGGAAAGATTGCAGGTTGAAGGCCAGCCTCAGCAATTTAGCAAGACCCTGTCTCAAAATAAAAAATAAAAAGGTAGTGTTCTCAGTGGTAGAGTGCTCCCTGGGTTCAATCCCCAATGCCGGGGGGAAAAAAAAAAAAAAGCTTTGGGGGTTCCATGTCATAATAATCCAGATAACTGGTTAAGGGTTGGATTTGAAATCTCAATGGCTAACAGATTGGCGGGTCTCTCCCCCCAGCCTGCACCCCCTTTCTCTGCAAACAGAGATACACATTTGCCATTGTTTGAAGCTGGGTTGCAGACATGACATCAACGTTTTTCAACTTAACTCATCTCTTGGGGAACAAATGCCTCCTCGATGTGTTACTTTGATTTGTGACATGGACAAATTTCCCTTTGCTTAGTGGCCATTTGTCTCCTGTCTTCTATGATGTTGCAGCAGATTCAACCGTTATCGTATTCTGTGTGCATCTCTTGGTCTGTTTTAGTAGAAGACTGTGATCTGATGATGCAGCCGTTTGAATCAACTTTTTTTTTTTTTTGCAGTAACTTGGACGAGTTGTTTAATTTCTCTATCATTTTTTTTCCATTTGTAAAACAGGGGTAAAAGCATTGGCTCCCTTGACTACTGAGATGATATGCCTGGACCGCTGTCCAGAGGAGGAGCTCAGTGTTCTTTTCTCTCATGCTCATGTGCCCTGTAGGCTTGCCCATCTCTGCCTTCCCCTCTGAGAGTGCTTATCTTTTTCATAAAACAGACTCATTACATTCCTGACTTGCCCTTAAAAGTCTCCACAGACATTCTGGGAAATTGTACTGTGAAGCAGATGGTCATCAAGTGGATTCTAGTTTCCTACAGGAGCAATATTCCTGAAAGCAGTCTTTGGCTGCCTTCTGGACCAAAGCCTCGAGTCTAGTAAGCCATATTCTAAATAGTAAGCAATGCATCATGAGCTTCTCTATGCTCCTAATCCTGGAAAATGTACATAGTGTCTGAGATGGGTTGGAGGGAAATAGTCACAGTGAGCCATGAACTGCACAGGGAGTACATAAATTACTTTCTCATTTAATTTTCAGAAGGAAAATACTACTACATTAAAAAATGGGATTATTTCTTTTCAACAGCTGGGTTCTGTGGTGCAATTCAGGAGGCTGAGGCAGGAAGATTGTAAGTTCAAGGCCAGTCTTAGCACCTTAGTGGGACTCTTTTAAAATAAAAAATAAAAAGGGCTGGGATGTGGCTCAGTGGTAGAGTGCCCCTGGTTTCAACCCCTAGTAACACACACACACACACACACACAGAAAAAAAAAGAAAGAAAAGAGAAAACATTTTGATGGATTTACAGAGAAACTCCATATCCTTTAGCTATCACCCCTCTGTCCTCCCATCCTCCCCAACCATAAATCTACTTAATTTTCTTTTCTTTTCTACTTAATCTACTTTCTTTTCTTTTCCTTTTTCTTTTTATGGTAATGGGGATGGAACCCAGAGGGGTACTATACCTCCAGTTACACTCCCAGATATTTTTTATTTTTTGAGATAGAATCTTACTAAATTGCTGAAGCTGGCCTCAAATGTACCATCCTCTTACTTCAGCCTCCTGAGTCCCTGGGATTATATAGGTGTGGTTTAATCTAATTTCTGACTATAGGTTTGTCTGTTCTGGATATTTTATATACATGGAATTATACTGTTTTCTATGGTTAAAACGAGGAGATGATCAGTAAGATCTCACAAATCACATGGTTTATTGCCACACAAATAGATGTTTCCTTTTTAATTCACAATGATTAAAGAGGAGGAGACTAACGAGAACAAATCTCACAGGAAATACACTGATTAGAGGAGGTACCTTAACCATACAATAAGTGAATTCTAAGTTTACGAGGCTCAAGTGATCCTTCTGCCTCAGCCTCCAGAGTAGCTGGAACTTCAGGTGTGTGCTACCACGCTCTATATGTATTTTGGAGTCCAGTAGTTGAGGTCAATTACTCCCAAATGAGGTCTGCTAAAGTGAGACTAACATTCCCCAGGAAGAAGGGAGTGTACTCCATGTTCTTATCATGGCAACAAATGTGTAAGTATCTGGGATCATGTCAGAGCTGCATAACACATGTGGCCTTTGCTTATTGACTTTTTTTTTTTTCACTTAGCGCAATATCGTCAGCGTTCGCCCGTGCAGTAAAATGTATCAGTACTTCATTCCCTTTTATGGCCAAATAATACTCAATTGTAGAAATGCGTTTGTGGCATTTTGCTGATCAGTTCGTCTGTTGCTGGGCACTTGGGTAGTTTCCACCTTTGGGCTATTGTAAATAGTGCTTTTATAAATATTTGTGTTTTTATTTTGTCAAAGGAAAATCTTAAAAGTTTGGTTTAAATAGTTTATGGGTTTTTTGTTTGTTTTTGTTTTCGAGTTGGAATCGCACTATGTTGCCCAGGTTGGTCTCAAACTCCTGAGCTCAAGCCTGCCTCGAACTCCTTAGTGGCTGAGACTGCTGGGGCAGGCCACTGTGCCTGGCTAGTTTAAACATTATAATTGGCTTTATTTTCAGTTCTAGAATCCAGCAACACTATGTTACGTGTGAGGCAAGAGCTTTTCTGCTTATTGTATTTGGGAAGTCAACTTGTCAGGAAAATAGGTCTATTCAAAACTAGCTTTGAAGGAAGGTAGAGGAGGCTTGCTATCTCAAATCTCCATCTTCAGAGAGTTCAAGGATGAGGCCAGCTTTTCTAATAGAAAGGACAGCAAAGTGGGACAAAAGACAGGAAATAGGCATACGCAGATTTAGTTAGCCAGGGAACTGGTCATTTTCAGCTTCCTTGGTCTGACCTCAACCAGGGGAAGTTTTTATTCTCGGATGAGGAAGTTCAGAAGTTAAATCAGTTTGGAGCTCTGATTTCAAAAGGGGCTCTTTCAAATCCTGCAGAAAAACAAACAAACAAACAAAAACCCAGAAGTTATCAGAAAGTTGCCCCTCATTTCAGAGGGAGTCTGTTTCAACTACATCCCATAAAATTTTTTTAAATACTTTTTTTAGATGTTGATAGACCTTTATTTTATTCCTTTATTTACATGTGGTGCTGAGAATTGAACCCAGTGCCTCACACATGCTAGCAAGTGCTCCACCACTGAGCCCCAGCCCCAGCCCCATTCCATAAAATTGAGTAAATGTTGCAGTGGACAGGGCTGAAGAGGCTGGGTTTGTAGATAGAGAAGGGAAAGCAAAAACAAAGAACAAAAAGCAGATCGGTTATTTCAAAGTTATTTTCCTTGTAAACTAAGGACAGGGAGATAGAATTATAGAAAAATAACTGATGGGTTAAGATTAGGTTACTTTAGATTTCCATATTTTGAATAAGGATCATTATCATGCTCATTGAAACTGGCCTGAGGAAAATTTGACCGTTTTCTCATTTTTTTTCCTGTTTTTTTTTTTTTTTTTTGCGGTGCTGGGGATTGAACCCAGGGCTTTGGGCTTGCGAGGCAAGCACTCTACCAACTGAGCTATCTCCCCAGCCCTTTCCTGGTTTCTTGAAAGGTCATATAAATGGCTTAGTTTTGTTCGACAATATGGTGCTTCAGCATGGGTGAATCCATTCGGATTTTCCATCTGGTCAGTTGGAGCCCAGTGCAGGAGCCGAGTTCAAAACAGTGGCCTCATTCAATGTTTATAGCAGCAGGATTCACAATAGCTAAGCTATGGAATCAACCTAGGTTCCCTTCAACAGATGAATGGAGAAAGAAAATGTGGTATATGTACACAATGGAATATTACTCAGCCTTAAAGAAGGATGGAATTATGGCATTTGCCAATAAGTAGATGGATCTGGAGACTCTCATGCTTAGTGAAATAAGTCAATCCCCAAAAAACAAAGGCTTAATGTTCTCTTTGATGTGTGAATGCTAACACACAATGGGGTGTGGGGGATAGAAGTTCATTGGATGAGACAAAGGGAAGGGAAGCGTGGTGGGATGGGAATAGGAAAGACAGAATGAATCGAACATATCTTTCCTATGTTCACATGAATATATGACCAGTGTAATGCCACATCATGTTCAACCATGGTGTATAATGAAAAATTATACTCCATGTTTATACAATATGTCAAAATATACTCTACTGTCATATATATCTAAAACAAACAAATTTTAAAAGGCTGATAAATAGCCTCTCTGGATGTGGTGGTACATGACTATTATCCAGCTACTGGGGAGGCTGAGGCAGGAGGATGGCAAGTTTGAGGCTAGCCTGGACAACTTGGCAAGACCTGGTCTCAAAATAAGAAATAAAAAGGGTTGGGGGTGTAGCTCAGTGGTCAAGAGCCCCTGGGTTCAATCCCCAATACCTACTGCCCCCTCCCCCCCAAATTTCCTTGCTCCTGACTTCTCACTTATAAAATAAGATCCGGGCCAACTGTCTTAGGGCACGGTGAGGTGGAGTTGTGCTTTGTCCCTTACTCCTGGTTTCAGTCCCACTGGCTATGGAAGGCCTCCTGTTTTGCCATCCCAATCTAAGTAGCTGACGACCTCACCAAGGTTGACTTCCATTTTGTGAGTTGAGACCGGCTGGGCCTGCTGGTTCTCCTTCTCTCGCTCCTTAAGCTCCCTCCCTCCACACCCCAAAACGAAACAAAATGACAGAAAGGAAAACCACCAAACTTTTTTCGAGGGGGGAGCCTCCCCAAATCTCTTTAAAAACAGAAAGAAAAAAATGGCTGCCTATTTTGCCCCAGGTGATTGAGGTATGGGCAGGGAAGGAGAATCAGTTTGTGCTAGGGCTTTTGAAATGACTAAATGGCAGGGGTGGTTCCTATGTTTATGAGCAAATTGCATTGATAGGAGTTTCTAGGATTCTTTAAACTTCTTGGAGGAGTCACCTGTTTCACCCCTTAGCCAGGCCCTACTCTGGTCTGTGTGTTGGAATCAGCTAGTAGAAAAAAATAAATATTTTGTGGAAAAAATAATATTGAGGTAGATATTTTTCTGATGGTCAGACAGGGAATAAATTCAAAGTGGAAAGAGCAGGAAGTGCCCCTCCCCACGCCTTCCTCCCTGGATCAGGGGTGGCAGGCCGGGCTGAGAGGGTGAGGCAGTTGTAGTTCCACGGGACTCTCTGCCTCCAGCAGAGTTATTTACCATCCCTGCAGGCATCTGGCTTCTTTGCACTCAGCCTCTTTCCTCGGAGAAGGGAGTTCATGATTCTCACCTGTTTTCCGAAACACATTTCTGTGTATTCAAGCAACCTTGGGCATTTGACATAAAGGAGATTGTAAGGAATCCCGCGAAAACCACGCTGGAAGCGGGAAATCACATAAGGGAGTTTATTAAGCAAACAGTGTCTCCCTGCAGGGTAAGAGAGAAAAGGAGAGGAAAAGAAAGAGAAAGGACGCGCGCTGGAGAGAGTGGAAAGCGAGGAGGAGAAAGAAAGCAAGTCAGAGGGAGAGAAAAGCAAGAGAGAAAAGGTGGCGGGTGAAGCGATCTTTAAGAAACCCACGGGCTAACAGGGGACCAATAAGGGAGAAGGATACTTGCAAGCTGACTGATGAACCAATAGCTAGCTAGGATGTTCACAGACTGACAGTAGTTGGGAGGCGGGGAAAACGGCTGCACCAGAAAGGGTGGGGGAGCAGCTTTGTACATTACATTCCCCATTTCTGTTTTATAAGAAAATCTTTTGGAGATGACAGTTTCTTTTTCAGGGATAGTCCATCTGTGGCACCAGCTCCTTCTATCTTGTTGCCCTGTGGCGCCCGAGATCACCATGTGTTGTTTTTCCTGTCACATTACCTCTGCTTTGCAATGTCATCTGAGAGTGGGAGCCTGAGACCAGGTGCCATTTGGAACACAGGGACTTTTCTTTTCATCTGCAGGGGGCGAGCATCTTGCTGGCCAGGCTGTCAAATAACAGGATCTTTCCAGCCACCTTTCCTAAGGCCGCCATCTGCTTCCTAAATCCCTTGCCTATTCCATCTTTGAACTTGAGACCCAGAGGAGAGAAACAATGGTCCATCAAGGAGCCCAGAAGCCCAGGCCCTGGATTCCCACTCTGGGTCCAAGCATGGACTTCACTGGTTCCTAAGGAAGGACTCCAGGGACTTCTTTATTCTCCGGGAGGCAGGGGGGGGGGTGTAGTACAGTCATGCTTCGTTAGATCTCTCTCTGTGTAGGTGGGCTCGCTCCCACAGACTTCCCTTGGGCACTTTATTCCTTCCAAGGCAGGCGAGGGAAGACCCCTTATCTCCTACTTAGAAGGAATTTGTCCCCATCCTACTACCTTGGGGTTATGCTTGAGGTTGGGGAAGGGTCACAGGAAGAGTCCTAGTCTTGTAAAAAGATCCAGAGAAAACTCTGTGCTCCAACACATTGTAAGCAACATGACCCCAGCTGGGTGTGGCCAGGTCCCTTGGTGGCAGGGAGCCAGCTTGGCACAGCCAGACTATGACCCTCTCCCCACAGCTCCCAAGAAGTGGAACGTACCACCCCTCTGCCTAAAGGGGGCCTCAGCTACATTCGGGGCCACACCAGTTTCCCTCTTATCAACAAGACCGTGGGGCAGTGCCTGGATGCCACAGTACAGAGGTTCCCCGACCGAGAGGCCTTGGTTGTCCTCCATGAAGACATCAGGCTGAACTTTGCCCAGCTCAAGAAAGAGGTGGGTCCTGACCTTGAACCCTCAAAGGGGGGCAGGTGCCAGTCCCAGGCTGCCTTGACTGGGTGGAGCTGGAGAGTGGGTCATGACTATAAGGCAGTGTGCTGGGGCTGCCTGAGGACCCAAGCGACAGCAGAAGTGGACAGAGCTGAGGCAGACATGGTCTGGACGTCTCCTGCCTCCGTAGCTCCGGGAGCACTGTTAACTACTGTACCCCAAGCTCTACTGCAGGCCCACGGAGGCAAATCTGCCTGTCCCTTCATTCCTGGTGATTCTGATGTGAACCCCTGTGCCAGGGCCAAGGGTGGGAGTCATGGGGCCCTACCTGCTTGCTCCCATCTCACCCCCTGTGCTCCATCTCTTTGCACCAGGTGGATAAAGCTGCTTCTGGTCTCCTGAGCATTGGCCTCTGCAAAGGTGACCGGCTGGGCATGTGGGGACCCAATTCCTACGCATGGGTGCTCATGCAGTTGGCCACTGCCCAGGCGGGCATCATTCTGGTAAGGAGGTTTGCATGCAGAGTGGGGTGTCTGGATGGGGGATGCCACTCAAGAGGAGCTCACTGTCCCCTTGGCCCCAGAACCAAACCAGTGGCTGACTGATTTCAGGTCAGGTAGTTCTTAAGGACCACCAAGGAGACCTGGGTGGGGGTACTACGTCATGCCTTCTGAGAGTAGACGGGTAGTGGCAGCGTGGAGTGTCTGCCCAGGACAGACATACCCTCCTTGTTCCCCCAGGTGTCTGTGAACCCAGCCTACCAGGCTTTGGAACTGGAGTATGTCCTCAAAAAGGTAGGCTAGCTCCTGCGGGAGGAGCCCTGCTGGTGGGTCTTCCAGTTGTTACAGAGGCTGACCTGGGCATGCAACAAGGGCAACACTGTACAGTGTCCCTCCTCCTGCTGTTTGTGGTTGGAAAGAGGGCCCAACTCCCTGGTGGTGGGCCAGACACACGGCTGGAGTGGGTGTTGTTGTGGAGCACATGGGTATCACAGTGGTCGTGTGCATGTGTAATGCACACGTCTCAGGATGTGGTATCTGGAGTTGGCAGTTGTGCATTTGCTGTGGAGTCAGCTGCACTCAGGTGCAACTGGTGTGAGGGTCAGAGGATGGGGGCATGTGTGCATGCATCAGGGTCATGATGCATGTGTATAAGAGAGCAGCTGATTAGTCTGGGGCTTCCTGCTGACCACAAGTGGGGGGCACCTTTCCCAGGTGGGCTGCAAAGCCCTCGTGTTCCCCAAGCAATTCAAGACCCAGCAGTACTACAACATCTTGAAGCAGATCTGTCCAGAGCTTGAGAAGGCTGAGCCAGGAGCCTTGAAGAGTGACAGGTGGGTGTATCCTGTGTTTGGGGAGCACCACAAAGCATCCCAGACACCTTCATCCCCCACTGCACCCCAGGGGTGGGACTGGCATCCCCTGGAGCAACCCTACCTCCCCGACAGCCCCTGCTTCTCACCATCCTCCCTATCCCCCAGTCTCCCAGATCTGACCACAGTCATCTCGCTGGATGATCCTTTGCCGGGGACCCTGCTGCTGGATGATGTGGTGGCGGCTGGTAGCACAGAGCAGCATCTGGCCCAGCTCCAGCACACCCAGCAGTTCCTGTCCTGCCATGACCCCATCAACATCCAGTTCACCTCGGTAGGGCAGAGGTCTCCAGGCCCCAAGCCCAGCTGACACATGCCCCCTCCCGCTGTGAGCCTTTCCCAGGGATGGGGAGACAGTAGAGAAGTCAGGGGAGCAAGCACTCTCCTGGCACTGGCCTTCACTCTCCCTCTCTGCCTTGGAAAATCACTGGTGTCCTCATCACACCACCCCTTCCTGGCCCTCCTGCTCCCCAGGGCAGTGCAGATTGACTGAGCCACTGGGGCTCAGAGCTTAAAGTTGGTAGCACCTGCCCCTCCTTCAGTGGAAGCAAATCTGAGGCCCGGAGAGAAAATTTGTCCAAGCCCACCTGGCTAGTGGGCAGCAAAGTTCCCTGAGCTACCTCACGTGACTGACATGGAGCGGCCTGAGCACCAGTCCTTCTCTTTCACATTTCTGGATCCCAACATCTGGCTCCATGCTGCCCGTGGTAGACCTTTTGTGCATATACTAAAGGAGGAAACAAATCTGGGGCATCAATCCTGGGCAGTAGCCAAGGGTGGGAAGGAGATGGGGGAAAGGAGGCCAAGATATCACCTGCTTGTCTTCGTAGGGGACTACAGGCAGCCCCAAGGGGGCCACCCTCTCCCACTACAACATTGTGAACAACTCCAAAATGATAGGCCAGCGCCTTAAAATGCATGTGAAGGTGAGATAGGGCTGGGCGGGGCCAGGCTTAGAGGCCATGGGGAGTGGGCAGGGGCGGGACAGCTTGCTGGGTTCCCCCTGCTGGCTGGAGGAACTGGCTTCTGGGGCTTCTGGCTTTCATGATAGACTCAGCCTCCTGTCTCCATCTTCAGCCACCAGAGGAGATGCGGGTGGTCATGCCCTGCCCCTTGTACCACTGCCTGGGCTCCGTGGGGGGCACCATGATGTGTGTGATGTATGGTGCCACCCTCCTTCTGTCCTCTCCGAGCTTCAATGGCAAGAAGGCGCTGGAGGCCATCAGCAAAGAGAAGTGGGCACTGGTGGACAGGCTACTCATGGGATGAGATTCTCCTAGTCCTGGCTCCTGGGTCCTGACCTTTTTCCAAAAGGTCTCCTCTTTCCAATCAGGAGACCTGGGATTGGGGTAGTGGGGGACTCCCAGGAGAAGACCAGTTCCTGCCTTGAGCTTCTGCTTGTTCCCCCACAACTTTGACTTTAGCCCTTAATGAGGTTCATGGTGGGTGGGAAGAGGGACTTCCCTTCCACTTCAAAGGCTAATTTTAAGACCCTCCCTTACACAGAGGCTCCTCCCTGTATGGTACCCCAACGATGTTCGTGGACATTATGAACCAGCCAGACTTCTCCAGTTATGACTTATCATCCTTATGTGGAGGTGGGGTAGGGCCAAGGATGGCCAGGCATGGGGAGGGGGCTGCTTTCCCCCAGGAACTGGCCTAGGTGAGCCAGTCTTTTATGTAGGGGGCAGGAAGGGCACTGTAAAAACATGGATGGGAGGGAGGCAAATCCCCAGGCCAGATGGTGGGTGTGGAAATAGGCCCAAGATCAGGGAAAGAAGGGAATGTTCTCCTCTCAAGTGAGCAGGAGATGAAGGGGGTCCACTAGACCTGGAGAGGGGGAGCTGAGTCAGCTTTGCTCTTTGATTCAGGTGTGATTGCTGGGTCCCCTGCACCTCCGGAGCTGGTCCGAGCCATCATCCACAAAATGAACATGAGGGAGCTGGTGGTGAGTTGTGGCCAGAGGCAGTGGGGGAGGGGGGGCTGTGGTGGTGTGAGAACTGAATGACAGGCCTGGGAATGAGCTGAAGCCAGATCTCCAAAGGTCACCCCTAGGCCAGCCCTCTCTCCAGAAAGCAGAAATGAGAAAAGATCGTCTGACCTCTTCAGCACCTGACAAGGCATGGAGATAGGAGACCAGGGAGTAAATACTATACATACATAAATTTATACTTATAGAAATCTGGGGCAGAAATGCAGCATGGGAGGATGTGCAGCCAAGCACTGGTGTCCTGTGAGAACGTCCTGGCAGGTGGGACTGGGCAGAGTTGGAGGAGGGGCCTGAGACCATTTCTGGAAGCAAGGGGTGGGCTAAGGGTCTGATATTTGTTTCCAAATGGCAGGGAAAGAGGAAATAGAAGGATGGTTCTGGGAGGGTGGCCATCCTGATGATCACCCTGTTCTGGTCCCGCTGGACTCGGGGGCATTGGCAACAGCTTCTCTGAGGGCGCCACAACAGGGCCAGCCATGATGGTTGAGAGGGGCTGCGGGTCCTCCCCTGTACCCCCAGGGGAGCGGGGTTGGTGGTACAGTGCCCGAGGCCCTCTGCCAGGACGCGTGTTGGCGTGGCAGCTCTGTGCATCAGCAGAGGCTGTAGGGAGGAGTGAATGGCGTGGGAAGGTCAGTAGTCTCTCCAGCAGAAGGCAGAGGCCAGTCACCAGGACTGGCTGTGTCAGCACCTGTGGTGAGGTGAGCACTGGTGTTAGGACTCCAACATCACAGACAGTGTGGAGAGGACAATGGGAGTCCTGGGCACTGTCTTGTCCTCCCAGAGAGGAGCCCCCATTCTCCCCTCCTGTCCCTGCCCTGCAGAGATGGGGGAACCATAGACGATACCAGCTCGCTTGCTAGAATCTCCAAAGAGGAAAAAGGGGGACCTTGGCTCCCCAGCCCCTACCTGTTTAATGGCGGCCTGCTTTCTTGGACCTCTTGGTGGGGAACTTGCAGCTGCGGAAGGCGTCCGTGTCACGAATGTGCTGGCCCTTGAACTTGGCGGGTGAGGCACAGGTGGCATCTGGGCGAGAAGTCTTGGCTTCCAGCCATCTGGAGAAACAGAAAGTTGCTGGGGTTGGGGAACGTGTGTGGGAATGCTGGGGGGAAGGGCAGTGAGCTCTAGGGCCAGGATGGACTTGACCTCAGGATAGCCTGGAGCTGTCATTTTACAAATGGGAAACTGAGGCTCCCAGGGTGCCATGCTTACTAGGTAGCAGATCTGGAATGTACGCCTAGGATAGCTAAAAGAAGGGCCAAATAAGGGGAGACTCTGGTGACATGGGAATATTCTCACCTCCGAAGTCCCCGGAGCTGGCAGGTACACTTCCAGGGGTTATTGGTGAGGGTGAGGGTCTCCAGGTTATCAAAGGGGAAGCTGGAGGGCAGCTGGTTCAGGCGATTGTTCTCCAGATGGACATTCTTCAGCGTGGTCACACCCACGAAGGCACCATCTGAGAACTAGGGAGGCGAGGTGGGCAGGAGTGAGTGCTCCAGCTCATGGCCAGCCTTTCCCAGTTCTGTCCCCACAGAGGAGTGAGGTCTTCCCCGGAACATAGGCCCTGGCACCTAGAGGAGTTGCAGTTTTCAAAGCAGAGTGATCAAGTTATCTAGATGAGCTAACCCACAAGGCCCTTTTCAGATAAGAGATGTTTCTAACAAGCAGATGGTGAAAAGGAAAAAGTTCTGTCCCTTTAGTCAGGGTCACACTAGACAGTAAATAGTAGCCCTGGGACCACACCCCACACCCCACACCCTTCCCCTGGGCACCACACTCCCTGTGCAAACACTGGGCTGGTGAGGCAGCCAGAATTTGGCCCCAGGAGCCCAGGCTGGCACACGGTGAACCTGGTCAGTGTTTGGCAGGGTAGGCAGCAGGCCCAGGCTGCCCACAGCTCCAGGGTCCTGGGACTTTCCCCAGCTCTATCCTCACTGCCCGCCAGACACTATTTGTGGAGCCACCTTGGTGGAGACTTTGGCCAGTTGGACAGCTCCAGAGGAAATGTTCCATTGGTGCCCACATCTTGGCCCCAGGCGCCACTGTTCCTGTCTCGCCACTCCTAACCCACCCAAAGTTCTGCTGCCCACCAAAAGCCCACACTGAGGAGTCCACCTGCAATTGGGGCAGGACCTGAGCTAAAGAAGGGCAGGCTCTGGCAGGCTCCATTACCCAGGCAAAATTGGCTGCTGCCCAGGTAGGATTCTGCCCTCTTCTCCATGCCTGTGCCCTCTCCTACAGCCTAGGTTGAGGTGTGACATTCTCTAGTGACCAGACTGTCCTCTACCTTGTCCTGGCCCCTACCCAAACCTCCTGTCCCAGGGTGATTTCCTAGTCTCAAGGAAGAGATCTGGCCAGACTGGTATCCCAAGGGAAGAAGGGCTAAGTGAGAATGCAGACAGGAGACAGGTCTGTTTACCGCGATGGACAAAGGGCAGCCAGCAGTCTGGGGGACAGTGAGGCACAGCCAGTCTTCCCTGGGGGGAGACACCTGGAGTCTTGTGAAAGGACTGACAATGGTGTGCTTGCCTTTGCTCCTTCATAGGGCCCTGCAGCCTGCGGAGTCTTTGGTCCCCATGCCTTGACATCCCTACAGAGGTGAAATGAACCTGAGGATGTCGCGGCGTGTATGTGTGTGTGTGTGTGTGTGTGTGTGTGTGTGTGTGAGTTGGTGAGGGTGGGGGCAGCACATCCACCAGGACCTCTGGGCGTGTCGAGGTCTTCCTCAGGTATTTGCTCACCCTTCACTCTCCAGCCCCTGGGTCCACCTTAGCACACAGGCCATCCCCCGCCAGGAACAGGGTCTCTTTGTGGGCCTGATTTGCCCAGCAACTCTGGAAGGCTTCTCAATAAACAAACCTTTCTTTATGGGATGGTAGGTTTACTGGAGACTGGGGAAAAACAGCAGAGGAGGGGTGGAAGGCCCAACCGGAAGAGGTGGGCACTGCTCACAGTGGGGGTTTGGGAGCATTAAAAAGGACTCCTAAGAGGCTATTTGTGGGGCCAGGGTAGCCCCACTCCTCTTAGATGCAGGAGTCCTGGGAGGGAAGTGACTGAGACAAGCAGCCAGATAGGAGTAGGGTGGGGATGTGACACAATGAGGGAGAGGTGCAGAGCTTCTTGCCTTGAGATAACTAGAGGGACAGGGAATTTGAGGAGAGGGGCTGGTGCCCAGATGTGGTCCTGGCTCCCAAGCCTTCCGGGAGAGAAGAAGGAGCCGAGGCCGAGCTCTGCAGCCAAGCACTCACCTTCTCCAAGTTGGTGTTGTCCAGCCAGAGGGTCTCCAGGTACCTGCCAAAAGACTGGAAGGCGTTTTCCGGGATGCTCTTTAGGGGATTGTGGGACAGCTTCAGCTCCTCCACCACCCGCAGCTTGCTCAAGGCAGCGGAGGGGTAGCTGGACAGCTGGTTCTTGTCCAGATGGAACTTGGCGAGGTTCTCTACATCATCCAGGGCTCCGGGCTGCAAAGAACTGAGCGCATTTTCTGACAGGTAGAGCCAGCGCAGGTCCTTGGCACCCTGGAAGGCGCCTGCGCGCAGCTCACGGATCTTGTTATTGTTGAGCTGCAAAATGAAGAGGTTGACTAGTGGGGACAGCAGCCCACGGGGCAGCTCAGTCACCTTATTGTGGTCCAGGTAGAGGTAGGTGAGCTCAGTCAGGTCGTCGAAGGCGCCCGCACGCAGCACGCGGATGTCGTTGTGGGACAGGTACAGGTAGATGAGCTGCTTGAGGCCGCGGAAGGCGCCAGCGGCCACTTCGCGGATCTGGCAGTGCTGCAGGTGCAGCGACACGAGGTTCGGCATGGCCCGAAACGAGTTAGCAGCCAGCACCGGAAAGTTGTTGCGCTGTAGGTTGAGCAGCTTGGTCTTCTCTGACACCTTGGGGATCTTCTGCAACCCCACCTTGTCGCAGATGACGTGCTGCAGGTCTCCGTGGCAGTGGCAGTTCTGGGGGCAGGCGGCCAGCGCCGGCAAAAGGCCGGCCAGAAGGCCCAGGCTGAGTAGGAGCATCGCGCGGGCCATGGCCGGGACGCCTGGAGCCGGGACTAGGGGCAGCGTCGGCCGAGTGCGGGCAGCGGCAAGTCCTGGGCGCTCGGGTCTCCCGTCTTATTTATACGGTGGCCCTGACCGCAGCCGGCGGCCTGAGCCAGCTACTACGTGGAGCATCGAGGCCACCGGACTTAACTCCCTCGCGCCCAGAGATGACCCCCCCCCCCCGCTGCCCTCGACGGCGAGGGGGCCGGGCGCCCTTCCCCCACCTGGCGACTATGCATGGGGGTCCGAGACCGTACGCCTCAGTCCGGTCCCTTTGCTACCTGCTCTCAGATGCGATGCTCTCAGATGCGATGCTCTTTCCCTCCCTATCTCCTTTCGCTGGGCTTTTTTTTTTTTTTTTTTTTTTTTTTTTTTTGGGGGGGGGGTGTGGAGGGCGGTCATGGGTGTGTCTAGAGCCCCAAGTTTACACCGGAGAGGAGGCGTTCCTTGAACTTATTTGTTTGCTCAAGTTTGAGTCTCCACATCTCCTCCACCCAATGCACACTCGGCGGGGTGCCCTGAACCCGGGGAGAGAGGAAGAGCGGCCGGACAGCCGGATGCGTCTCGCCGCGGTCGGCCAGCCCGCGGCGCTTTAATGGGACTCTTGTGCGGCGCCAGCCGAGCGTGAGAGCTGTTCTGGCATCGGGCTCCCCCTTCTGGCGAGACACTCCAGAGCCGACCCTAAGGAGATGGGAGCTCCTTCTTCATCCTTGGGCCCCTCCCTGACTCTTCTCTCCTAGTCCTAGGCTTGCGATTCTGTCCCGTGCACCCCACCCTCTTTTTCTAGGACTGAAGGCCAAGCAAAGGAGTGGGGACTTGGGCTGAGGCGGGGGGGGGGGAGTGACCCGCAGCACTGGCAAAACATCTGGAGACCACAGGCCACTGAACAAGCACAGTCACACCATCCCTCTCCTTGATCTCCCCCAAAATATCCCGATCCCATCATCCCTACCCCAGTGGTCAGGACCCGCCCCTGAGGGGTCTCAGGGTGGCAGCCGAGTGGCGCCGAGGTGTACTTGGCAGAGGCCACCCCTGGGCAGTGGCCCCAGGACTGTGAAGATGGATGGTGGGGAGGTCAGGACCAGTCCTGGCCAGTTCAGGCTGCCAGATGCACTAGGTTGTGGGCAGCCCCGCCCAGCTAGGCCAGTTCTCTGTGTGCCCACTTGCCAGCCACCATGTCCGGATTCCTGTGGACAGGGGAGGGTGAGCAGGCAGGTCACAGCTCTTGTCCCAGGGTAAGTTCTGGGCTGCCTGGCAGGAGGTATTGTCCATTTTAGGGGGTAGGGAGGAACTAGACCCCAGCTGTGTCAGAGCCACACCAGCTGATAGAAAGATCTAGTAGAATATAGGGTAGCCTAGAACATTCCCTGATGGTATTTAGGCTGGCTTCTGGTTTTTCTGATGCTCAGGCTGTTCCAACCACCGAAAGTGCAGGGGTGGGGCTGGGGGTTGTGTGTGCCACAGGCGTTTTGAATCCCTGCTCTGGCTGTATTTTATTTTGATGAAAGTAAATTTACAGGAAACTCTGCAGAGCTCAGGGCAGCCACCCCAAGGCCAGGCACTTGTCCCAGCTTTGGGGAGTGGGTTGTGTCTGTGCCACTCCCAGCTGGCCAAGGTGGACTGGCTTTCTCATCAAGTTTATGAGGCCTTCGGCTTGGAAGGGAGGGATGGAGGATGTTGGGGCCTGAAATCAGGAAGGTGGGGCTAAGGCAGCCCGTGGATGGGGGAAAGAAGTCTGGGGTGTTGGTGTTGCCAGGAGCCACAGACAGACATGTGACTACTCTAGGGAGACAGGACTGAGAGAGCCCTGGCTAGGAGACAGTGGCTTCCCAGATCTCAATTTTATTTCAGATCTGGGGCCCCTGCAGAGATCAGTGTCTCTGTCCCCTTCCCCGGCTCCTACCAACCAATGATGTCCCAGTTCCTACTATTCAGCTGCCCCGGGTAGCTCAACCATCCCTCTGCAATTGCTGAACTCCCTTCAGACCCCCTTTCTGAACCCTTTAGGTTGTTTATGGAACTACAGAGAACAGTCCCGTGACCTTCATGAACTTCCCTGAGGACACTCTGGAGCAGAAGGCGGAGAGTGTGGGCAGAATTATGCCTCACACGGAGGTGAGCCCCCCACCAAGACCCCAGACCTCAACTTCCATCACTCCGGGACATTTATTGCTTTCCATTAGAGGTCCCAACAGCTCACAGAAGATGCTGAGGGCCCCCAGAAGCAGGGTCTTGCTGGGCCTGGCTGAGGCTGTCTGTGGGCTGAAGTCTGAAAGGGGAAGAGCTGGGAGAGAGGCCCTGAGCAGCGGCCAGCTGCCTCCCTTCCTGTCTGAGGTGTGTTTTTGCCAAGCCTACTGTCTGTTTCAGGGCAGCCAGGGAAGCCTCAAAGAGGAGCCAGAGCCCAGAGATTTTTCCTACATAGCTCTTTCTTCCCCATTGACCGCTGCCTCTCGCTTCGGTAGAGTTCCTCTTCTGACTGGGTGTAGACAGTTTCCCAAGCACCCTATCCTCTGGGGGTCCCTTGCATCTCAAGACACTGCCCTGGAGCTCATCTCAATTTCAAATTCCCAGCCATGACTCTTTTGCCATACTGGTGCTTTATGCTAACACGCCCCCAGTTTCCCTATCCCTGAGGGGTTACTGCCAGGGGTTCCATGCAGCTGCTTCTCTTGGGACTAACCCCTCCTCTGTCACCTCTCTCTCCTGCTCTCCCCTCTGGAGCAGTCCCATGGGGAGTGAGCATGCAGGAATATGAGCCCCTCCCGTGTGTCTGACGGCCTCACCCCCATTGGGATATCCCACTGGACTGTTGACTAGAACTGGCATAATCTCTTCGTAATCTGGATGCAGTAACGGAGGCACAGAGACTCACTTCTTTTGACACATTGGCTGTGTCTCCTTTTTCTTCCTCTTCTTCCTCTTTTTTTTTTCTTTTTGGTACAGGGGATTGAACCCTGAGAGTCTTAACCCTAACCACATCCCCAGCCCTTTTTATTTTTGAGACAGGGTCTCGCTAAGTTGCTTAGGGTCTCACTAAGGTGCTAAGGCTAGTCCTGAGCTTTCTGTCCTCCTGCCTGAGCCTCCTGAGTTGCTGGGATTGTAGATGTGTGTACCAGGCTTTCAGACTGTCTCTCCTGTTCACATGGCACTGCCACGCCACCCTCTTTGGCTTCTTTATTTGGTGCTTAACAGGAAGTGAGAGGAGACTCCCTTCCTTTCTGCAGTTTATAATTCTGCTGGCCTGGCCCTCCACAGGCTCTTCTCTGCCTGCTCTTCCTTCAGCACTCCTGGCCTGGGCCTTGACTGCTCTTTCATGCCCAGCTCAGGTCTCTGACTGCTGATGAGTCTACTCTGGCCTCTCTCCCTTCCCTGGACTGGGATGGGCAGAGCCAGAAGACTTCATTATTGGGTGAAGGGAAGGCAAAGCTTTCCCCATTCTCGAGGGCTGCCAATCCTGAAACACGAGGACAGGAGCCCAGCCTGAAGCTCACCTGTCCCAGGCCCGGATCGTGAACGTGAATACAGGGGAGCTGGCAGAGCTGAACACGCCCGGGGAACTGTGCATCCGAGGGTACTGCGTCATGCAGGGCTACTGGGGAGAGCCTCAGAAGACCTTTGAAGTAGTTGGGCAGGACAAGTGGTATCGCACAGGGTGAGAAGGCAGGACGGGGTGGAGACTCCGGCTACTGAGGGGAGGCTGCGGGTTCTGAGGCTGATGGGAACATTAGCACAAGGAGGGCATGGGTATCAAGAGGGCCCCTCCCATCCTGGACACTTGATTTCTAAAATGTGTACAATGCGGGCAGTCATACCTGGCTTGGGGACAAGACCCTAGGACAGTGTGCTGAAGCTGTGCTCCCAAAATCGGGGCCAAGATTGATTCAGTCACTCGTTTGTTAGCTCAGCACATTCTTATTACGCACCTCCTAGGGGCCAGCATTGTTCCTATTGCTGCTGCCCCCATGGAAAGCAAGATGAAAAGGACCCTACTTTTACTTCCCACTTGTCTGGCAGAGGAAGACAGATCATTTTGAACATCAAAAAATGAAATGGGGTTATAATTCTGTGCATTATAGAAGAAAAAGTGACTGTAATGGGGAGGAGAGCTTTCCTCAGACCCAGTGGTCAGAGAAAGCCTCTGGAAACTCGATCTAAGATCTGAATGATGAAACAGAAAACAGCCTTGAAAAGCAAATGCATAGGCAAGGAAAAGAGAACGAGAAAATATGTGATAGGTACTGTACTAGTTTATTTTTCTCTGCCTTCCTATCTAAACTGTCTGTTGCAGAGGATGTGTCTTATTCCCGCTGCTTCTCCTAGATCCTAGAGCAGTAGGGGACACAGAGCAGGTGCTCAATAAATGTTTGATGAATAAGTGAGCCAGCCACGTAAAGCAAAGGTGAGAGTGCATTCCTGGGCTTCGCCTACAGAGACATCGCCTCCATAGACGAGCAGGGCTTCTGCAAGATCGTGGGTCGCTCTAAGGACATGATCATCCGGGGTGGTGAGAACATCTACCCTGCAGAACTGGAGGACTTCTTTCACACACATCCACAGGTGCAGGAAGTGCAGGTGAGGCACCCAGGCCAGGTGAGCCCAGATGAGATCCAAGAAGCAAGAAACAAGCAGGAAAATGATGATGTCTGGTATTTGTCTCTGACCCTGGAAGGTGGTGGGAGTGAAGGACCACCGGATGGGGGAGGAGATTTGTGCCTGCATCCGGCTGAAGAGTGGGGAGACCACCACTGAGGAGGAGATCAAAGCTTTCTGCAAAGGGAAGGTGGGAGCCTCCACTCCCTCCATCTTCCCCACCCCTGAGTGTTTGCTCCCCTGCCAACCATCCAGGATCGGGGAATCTCCTGCCATTATGAACATGACTCTCCAGCCAAGCGAGCCCTCCTGCCCTTGACCCTAACCCAGCGTCATGCTTTACCTTCCTGTTCTGCAGATTTCCCACTTCAAGATTCCCCGCTACATCGTGTTTGTCAACGACTACCCCCTCACTGTCTCAGGAAAGGTGTGTGAAGTGGAGATGGCCAGGGAGGGGCAGGGCAGCGTGGGACACCAGGTGGCCCCACCCATGCCTCTCTCAGTGGTGAGCAGGAGAGGCAGCCACGGGGGCCTAACCTGTCACCTCATTCTGATTTGTCCCAGGCTTTCTCAATTTTAGCACTAAAAGCTGAAGAAGCCCTCAGTCCCAGGCAAACAGCTGTGGAGCTGGGGTTGCCCACCCTAACAGGCAGGGACCCCACCTGATTCTCACTCCTTTGTTTTTCCTCTAGATCCAGAAATTCAAACTCCGAGAGCAGATGGAAAGACATCTGAAACTGTGAATCGAGGGGAGGAGGGGTCTGACCAGGCCTGCCCCTCCCCTAAGCCCCTGGTCTTCTTTGTTACTTGGCATAAAGAGCTCTGTGTTTCCCAGATCTCTGGCTGGAGTGCTCTCTCTGGAACTACTGTGGATGGAGAAAGGAAGAGTCTGACGGGAAACCAGCTTCCAGATCTATTCCTCTGAGCACTACTTTTTAAGTACTCACTACTTTTTACCTACTTAATCTAACCCTCACCCATCCCTTTGAAGTTGCAAACCCATTTTACCCATTCTTTTCTATTTTCTTCTTCTTCTTTTTTTTGTACTGGGGATTGAACCCAGGGATACTTTACCGAGCTATATCCCCAGCCCTTATTAATTTGAGACAGGGTCTTGCTGAATTCTAAGTCTGACTTGAACTTGTGATCCTCCTGCCTCAGCCTCCCACGTTGCTGGGATTACAGGAGTGTACCACCATGCCTGGCTTCCATTTTTTTCTTTTGTAAGCTTTACTTATTCCATCCTTTTCCACATTGTTGCCACATAAGTCCAACAAGAAATATTCTTCTTTTTTCTAAATCACAGCTTTATTGAGATATAATTCATATACTATTCAAAAAACCCATTTAAAACGTACAGTTTTCCAGTGGTTTTTAATATAGTCACAGATATGTGTAACCACACCAAAGTCAATTTTGAACATTGTCATTACCTCAAAAAAAAAAAAAAAATACTCTTTAACTACCACTCCTCCCATCCTCCCCAATCAACCCAATAAAAATAAAGCAGGCTATCACTTGACCCAAGAAATAAAAAAACAGCTGGCTTCCACAAGACACATAGGTATTGTTACCTAATCAGCCTGTTTTGCCTGCTGTACAGTTTGCTGATCACTGACACCATGAGTTTTGCAAAGAAAAGTTTATTTATGAAGCATCCAAAGCGTGAGGAGATGGGAGAACCAAGCCTCAGATCCACCTCCCATTGGATAGGTCTTGGGATGTTTATGAGATAAAGAGGCTGGTGATTCAGGCATGCAGCAGTGTGATTGGAAGCAAAGTGATCAGTGATCTGTGCATCCCAAGTGTGATCACCCCCCCTCCCACGTACACTGAGGATTAAACTCAGAGGTGCTCTGCCACTGAGCTACATCCCCACCCCCACCCCCCCTTTTTTTTTTTCCTATTTGGAGACAGCATCCTGCCAAGTTGCAGAGGCTAGTCTCAAACTTGTGATCCTTCTGCTTCAGACTCCCAAGTCACTGGGCATACTGGTGTATGCCATCACACCTGCAGTGTAAGCAATCTTCATAGTTCTTCCTAGGACACAAGTTCAAAAAATGGGGGCCCTTAGCATGATCTGAGGGTGGGGTTTTTGGTCCCTTGACATCAAAAGGTTCACCAACTGGATACTTGCACAGGCCCAAGTGAAGAATCATTATTTTCAACCAAAGTAGCCTTTGGATCCCTGGAAAGTAACCTAGGCAACTGTAATAATCATGATCCACATATCAGGGGTGTTATCTACTGCTGAACTGGTGGGAGACTCAATATATTGCTCCACTGCAAGCTCCAAAATTAGTAATTTGAAAAGTCAACTAAAAGCAAATAATTAAAAGCAAGTGAAGCTAGAGGGTTTATTCAGTTTTCCCTCCATTTCAGTTCCCAGTTCAAAGAGACAGAAACTTTTCTCCTGCCTGCAGTCCTTACCTCCCAGGATGTCTGTCCCCAGCAACAGTAGCAACTGCCTAACTTTTTGAGAAATGATTATATATTTAGGATCCTCTAAGTGCCAGGCACTACACTAGATGTTTCCATATACATCTTTTGAAATCTTGCCAATGACTCTTATCAAGTAGGCATAGGCCCATTTCACAAACTCAAAGAGGTTCAGGGTCTTCCTGAAGGTCACACAGATGGATTAGAATTCAGCTATCTGAAGAAGATTCACTGTGCACTGGTCACCAACTTGTCCAAGTTCCGTGAGAGAAAACACACACACACACTACATGAAGTGGCTGTATTACTTATAGATAGGAAACGGGATAACAGAAGCCTTGGATTCATTTCAAGCCAGTTGCCCCAAGGCTCAGAAAAGTTTCCTGGTGTGAATGGAGTCTCATCTGTGTGTGCCCTGCTTTCACTGGAGTTGAAGGGCCCTGGAAAGGAGCCTACCGTTGGCAATCATGTGACATGTTGGGCTAAAACACTGAAAGAAGTCCTCTGTGGGGCTGGGGACAGAGGGTACTAGAACAGAGCCTGAGCTGTTCTGATCACTTCCTCCTTATCTCAGTAGTTGTACCTCCAGCACATTCTATAGTCATTCTTGAGAATTGCAAGCTAGAAACGGGGAGTGAGAATTGGGACTGTCCAGAGTCACCAGGAGATCTGTCCTTCATGGTCTGACTCCAGAGTCCATGATCTTGCCACTTTGGAGGAGAGTTCCCCCGGGGCCTGCTTTCCCAACTCTTCACCTGTTCCCTGTCTGTCCTGCACGCACCATCCCTGACTGTCCTGGCTTGGTCTGACCTAGAGATCACAGCCTACTCTTCTGGCCAACCCAGTTCCCCCTGGGGTTTTCTGATCCTTCCAGCCCCAGTGTCCTCTCCTCCCTCAGGAATTTCCATGGCTCTTATAACAGGGGCCCTACCAGCCCTGAGCAGACTGGCCTGGTGTCCAGCAGGCACTGCATTCATTGTGCTGTCTGTCTTGACTTGTTCATTGGCTTCTCCCAATCGTATATGCACCTAGATGTCCTCAGCGCCCATCTCTGAGCCAGGCACATGAAATGCGAAGGAAGTGATGGGACAAACTAAGCTCCTGGATGGCTCGGGGTACTTGCCCTGCCTGGCATAGGGTGCCAAAAGATGGCAGCGTGCCCCACGTTCTTGGAAAAGGAAGGATAGGCAGCTGCGGTGAGCGCATCGGTGTCCGGCAGGTGGCGCAGCAGATCCGAGGCCTTCCGAGGCGGCGCGAGGTTACGCAGCCTCTTCCTTCCGCCTGAGCAACACAGGCGCACGCCCGTGCGCCCCGGGCACGATCCCCTTCCTCACTGCGTTGTGCGCCATGGTTCTTCCCGCCACCCGGGCCCGCGGCTTGGTGGCAGCAACCAAGGCGGCCCAGAGGCGTCGCCGCGTGGACAGCGGGGGAGGGTCTCCAAGTCCTGAGCCCGCAAGCAGGCGCGCGGCAGTTTACGTGCACGTGAGTGACAGGCGGGAGGGCAGAGTGCCGCGATAGCTGTGGCGTACCAAACCCAGGTGGCGCTTGTCACTCCGTGAACCCGCCTGCTATCTTTCCCCGTCCCCAGACGAGGTCTCGGATAGGACCTGGTGCCCTGCAGGGAAATGTCAGGGTCAGGTACTCACCAGCCCCGTGACCTTGACCAAATAATTTCCCTTCCGAGCCTCAGTTTTCTCCTGCTAAAGTGGGCATAATAATCCCTGAGCGACCTGCTTTGGGAGAGGTGGTTTAGATGTCGTAACCACTGTTGACAAACCTTGGAATGAGGATGGGAATGTGTGCTATGAACCCAGGAGGCGCTCAGGGTGCCCGGAGTCACGGCTCACCCCGCACATACACCCTCTGTCCCCAGTGGCCGTATTGCGAGAAGCGATGCAGTTACTGTAACTTCAATAAGTACATACCTCGCGGCGTGGAGGAGGCTGCCGTGAGGAACTGTCTGGTGACTGAGGTGCATACGCTGCTGCGGCTCAGCGGGGTGCGACGGTCTGTACTGGGAAACTGTAGGCAGGGTTGGGATTGGAGAGGAAGAAGGATACAGAGGATCCCACGGGTCCCCTAGAGGTGTCACCTTCTTCATCATCTTTCCCCAGGGTGGAGTCTGTGTTCTTTGGTGGGGGGACCCCCAGTCTGGCCAGTCCTCACACTGTGGCTGCTGTTCTGGAGGCTGTGGCCCAGTCAGCCCACCTGCCTGCAGACTCTGAAGTCACTTTGGAGGCTAATCCCACCTCGGCCCCAGCCTCCAGACTGGCAGAATTTGGAGCGGCGGGAGTCAACAGGTTGTCCATTGGTCTCCAGGTAACCCGTGTCACCCACCCCATTCCAGTGCACCCAGACCTCCAGGGCTCTCTCCTCTTTGGTGTCTCTTATTCATTGGGCAAACATTTCTGAGTGCCAGGGCTCAATATCAGTAGAGTCTGTGGTAACACGTTTCTCCCTAGTGCTGGAATTGGACCCTGAGCCTTGAACATGAGAGGCAAGTGCTCTACCCCGAGCTACCTTCTCAGCCCTTGTAATGACACTTTTGTGACTGCTTAGTCATCTGCTGGGATAGAAGCTTCATGAGGCAGGCTTCTGGCATGCCTTTTTGTATACTAAGCACCCGCCATAGGTTCTGGAACATAGTAGGTGCTTAGAAATGATGTATTGCATGATTGGAGACTCAGGGAGACAGGCACCTGGTCAGATCATTGCAGCATGAAAGTGTGCCTGTAAAGGGGGTCTCTCCAGGACGCTCTCAGAGTACACCTGGAGGGCACCTTAGTCTAATGAAATCACAGAAGCCTTCCTGAAGGAGGTAATGGTTGAGAAAGGGGAGGAGTTCACCAGGTGAGAGGGTGTGGGAGGAAGAGACACAGGATATGGAGGAGACTGGCATGTTTTGGGGGAGCTGTGAATCATTCCTCGTGACCAGAGAGGCTAGAGACAGGACTGCACTTAGGCTCTGAAAGCTCTCAGCACTTCGGAAGGAACTTGGGTTTTCTCCTAGTGGTGATAGGGCAGCCACCAAAAGGTCTTAGGGAGAAGCCAGTTCTTCTAGGTTCTCCTCTGATGTTTCCTTATCTGGTTGTCCCTCACCTTCCAACACTATCACTTCCATTGTACCGTTTCCCATAGGGTCATGGGCTTTGTCTTGATTGAATATACTGAAAGAGACACAATTTCTGAGATATTCCTGCCCAAAATGTCTATCTTGAAACTAATTTTGAGGAAACATCAGGTAAACCTAAATTAAGAGACTCTCTGGGCTGGGGATGCTTCTCAGTACTAGAGCAGTTGCTTAGCATGTGTGAGACTCTGGGTTCCATCCCCAGCACACAGAGAGGAAGGGAGAGAATCTTAATTATTAGTGTATGAAGCCAAGTGTGGTGGTGGCACACACCTGTAATCCCAGTGACTTGGGAGGCTGAGACAGGAGGATTGCAAGTTCTAGGTCAACCTCACCAACTTAGTGAGGTTCTTAGTGAGACCCTGTCTCCAAATAAACATCAAAAGGGCTGGGATGTGGCTCAGTGGTTAAACACCCCTAGATTCAATTCCTTATGCCAAAAAAAATTATTATTAATGTAAGAACAGTGTGAGATCTGCCCTCTTAACAGTTTTATGTGCACGGTACAGCACTGTTAACTGTAAACATACTGTTGTACAGCTAATCTCCAGCATTCACGCATTAAAAGACATTTTCAAAAGCAACTGGCTTGTACTCTTTGAAACAGTCAATGTCATGAAAGGCCAAGAATTTGGAATAGATTAAAGGAGGCTAAAGAGAAAATGACTGCTGAATGCCATGGGTGACCCCTGGTTGTAAAGGAGGAAATTACTACAGTAGACATTATTGGGACAGTTGGCCAAATTTGAATATGACTATGTATTAGATAATGGTGTTGTATCCGTGTTACATTTCCTGAATTCCATAATTGGATTGTGGTTATGTAAGAGAGTGTCCTTGTCCTTAGGAAATACACACTTCAGAATTTAAAAATTGAGAGATACAATATCTGTAACTGTCCAGCACAGTAGCCACTAGCCACATGCTAGTAGAGCACTTGAAATGACTATGTAAATTAACTTACATGTGTCTGTATCAACTGTATTGAACAGTGCAGATATAAAAAATTTCCATCATCACAGAAAGTTCTGGGTAGTGCTGGTCTATGATTTACTCTCAACATAATAACAATAATGTGTCTGCACATTTAGAGAGACAAAGTAACTGGCCAGATGTTGCTGATGAGTCTAGATGAAAGTGTTTATTGTACCTTTCAACTTTCCTATAGGTTATTTCAAAATAAAAAGTAAAGGAAGAAAGAAAAGATTATTGGGTTCAGAGTCAGTCCTAAGTTTCAATTCTGACTTTACAGTTGTATGACCTCAGATTAAGTGATTACCAGCTTTCTCTGAACCTCAGCTTTCTCATTTGTAAAATGGAGCTAATATTGGAGGATTATAAGGATTGCGTTCCCTTTCAGAGAATAGTAGCTCTAGGTACTGACCCCACCTTCCTCATCTTCCTGCTCACTAGGTACTGCATTGCCCCCATATTTGTGTCTACAATGTTGTGTCTGTGCCATTGCTGTCTCCCTCTGAACTGGCCAGCACACTAACACCTGACCCTCTCTTCCCAGTCTCTAGACGACACTGAGCTGCAGCTATTGGGGCGGACACACTCAAGCAGTGATGCTCTGCGGACGCTGGCAGAAGCCCGGCGTCTCTTTCCTGGTCGCGTGTCTGTGGACCTGATGCTGGGGCTGCCGGCACAGCAGGTGGGCCCGTGGCTCAGGCAACTGCAGGAACTGTTGCACCACTGTGACGACCATCTCTCCCTCTACCAGCTGTCCCTGGAGCGAGGCACCGCACTCTTCGCCCAGGTGCAGCAGGGCGCTCTTCCTGCCCCTGACCCAGAGCTGGCCGCTGAGATGTACCAGGAGGGTCGGGCAATGCTCCAGGAGGCTGGCTTCCGCCAGTATGAGGTCTCCAACTTTGCCAGGAACGTGAGTCCTGGGGCTGATGGCTGGAGGTGTGGAATGGCAGGCCTTCTGAGGAGAAGGGCCCTGCTGGGTGCTCTCAGACCCAAGATGGTGGGGACATTCTAACCAGGAGCCCCTTACCTGAACAGAAACAGGGCACCCTCCTCCCTCTGCGCTGACTATTCCCTTCTTTTCCACAGGGGGCGCTTAGTACTCACAATTGGACTTACTGGCAGTGCGGTCAATACCTTGGCATTGGGCCAGGTAAGTCCCCTGTGAGCAACAGAAGGGATGACTTAGCAGAGGAATGTCATGGCTGGGTGAACTTGGACCACTTACTTAACCTCTCCAAGCCTGTATTTCCTCATATGTAAAATGCAGCAAATGATAATTTATCTACTTTGTAGAACGGTTAAGTATGTATTTTAAGGTCTTTGATTTACTGCTATTTCTGAGTCTTCAGTGTGTATCAGAATCCTCTGCAGGGCTTGTTAAAATCCAGAATGCAGGGGGGCTGGGGTTGTGGCTCAGGAAGAGCGCTTGCCTTGCATGCATGAGGCACTGGATTTGATTCTTAGCACCACATATAAATAAATAAAATAAAGGTCCATTGACAACCAAAAAATTATTTTAAAAAAATCCGGAATATTGGGCCCCACCTCCAGAATTTCTGATAGATCAGGGCTGGAGTAGGCCTGAGGATTTACATTTCTAGCATATTAGATACTGTAGGTCCACGCTTTGCGAACCGCTGATGTAGAGCTAGTAAGAACACAGTGTTAGCCCTTTAACGTGGGGTTCACCGTCGATGTTGTTAGGGGCCCATGGGCGATTTATGCTTCAGGGGGCTGAAGGCCGTACCCGGGAGGCTCGGATCCAGACACTGGAACCAGACAACTGGATGAAGGAAGTGATGCTGTTTGGTCATGGCACCCGGAAGCGCGTCCCCCTGGGCAAACTGGAGCTGTAAGCATCTAAGTGCACAGGGCTCTTCACCCAGGGTCCCCCACACCCCAGAAGCATCTCCACCTGTACTTCTTTATGTCCTGCCTTGCCCTCCCCTCCCCCGCTGCCCCGTACAGCACTACCCCAATAGTCCCACCAGCACATCCCAGCATCAGTGCAAGGCCTCCTCTCCAACATTCCTCAGTGACTTCTCTTTCAGGCTGGAGGAGGCTTTGACCATGGGGCTACGCACTGACGTGGGGCTCACCCACCAGGTAAGGACTAAGGTCTTGTATACCATTTCCTCTTCCTAAGCCTTGCAGTCAGCCTCTCTTTCTCCTCTTGCTTCCCACTGTACACACGCCCCTCCTATGCCTCGGGGTTGACAGCTGAGGTGGGGATGTGGTCCAGCTGAGGCCTGATGGGCAGATGCGGTAGTTAGTATGGCACAGTGGTAAGAACCCATGACTCAGGCTGCAGAGATCCAGCATTGGCCCCTGTTCTGAAATCTAGGGAACAATTCCTTTTACCTCTCTGAACCTTGATCTTCTCAGCTATGTGAGGGAATAGATCAGATACAGGATTCCCAAGTGACTGAAGGCCGTGCAACACCTCAGATGGGACACACAATAGATAATGATCGAGGAGACTCACAGTTGCTCTAGATGAAGTCAAGGCCATAAAACCTGAGGCTGCTTGTACCCTGGCAGGCAGAGGAGAGTGAGAAGAGCGTGGAGGAGTAGATGGAGATCTGGCTTGGCTGGGAGCTGGGTTTCCATCTGAACGTGCCATGTGGGTGATAGTGCCCCCCCTCCTGTCCTGCTGCTGCTGAGCAACAGCTGCTCAGACCCCCGGGCTCGGCAGTATCGTCCCTCACCTCTCGCCACACCTGACCATGAGGCCCAGAGTAGCCCAGCCAGCTCCTCACTTCTGACCTTCTGCTTTCCCAGCACTGGCAGCAGTTTGAGCCCCCACTGACCCTGTGGGACATTTTTGGAACAAATAGGGAAGTAAAGGAGCTACTGGAACAGGACCTGTTGCTGCTGGACCACAGGTGTGTGGGGCAGTGGGAAGAGGGGGCTTAAGTGTTCCCCGGATCCCTGACTAGGGATCCAGAGACCAAGGAGAAGCGAGAAATAGCAGCAAAGTGGGGCCTGTGGGTGCGGGGGTGTAGGCACAGGTGGGGACAGCATTGAAACTGGTAAGATGAAGCTGTCACATCCAGGCTTCTTGGTTTTCCAGGGGTCTCCGGTGTTCCTGGAAGGGTCTGGCTGTGCTGGATTCTCTATTGCTGACCCTCCTGCCTCAACTCCAAAAGACTTGGCACCAGAGAACCCCGTCACTTGTGCCAGGAGGATGAGCAGATGTTCCTGTATCCCAGGGTAATGCCAGGTGGACCTGGGGGGGGCTGGACCAGCCCTGCAGGCATCACTGCTGACAGGTGCTGTCTCTGCTCCAAGTGGTCATTGCCTGGCCCTGCCAGGTGGGTGGGAGAATGTTTCTTGTCTGGGAACTGGCATCCCACCCTGCTTTTAAGGACTCTGGTGTGTGTTCCATGACCAGGAATTGTTCTTCACCCATAACAGCCTTTCTTTTTTTTTTTTTTTTTGTGCTCTGGGAGGGGTACTAGGGATTGAACTGAGGGGTGCTTAACCACTGAGCCACATCCCCAGCCCATTTATTTTGAATCAGATTCTCACTAAGTTGCTGAGGCTGGCCTTGAACTTGTGATCCTCCTGCCTCAGCCTCCCAAGCTGCTGGGATTACAGGCACGCACCACCATACCCGGCTCTTTGCATTTTTGGTACCAAATAATGACCAGTAAGTTTGGAAATCTTTCTGTAGACAGTTGCCTTCCTAAGGGGCCTTCCCCTGGTGTGAGGTCCTGAGACAGCTGTATGAGTCAGATCCTCTCCAGGTATCTTAAGCATGAAGGTATTTAATATAGGTATGAGACATTTAGAAAACCATTGAGTTTTTCAGAGTCAAAGCCACTTGTCCCATAGAATGTCCCACATTCTGGGTATGTCTGGTTGTTTCCTGAGGATTGGATCCAGGTAGAATATTTTTATCTGGAATACTGAAACTCAGTGTTGTGTAACTCAGGGTCCCTAATGCCAGGCCAACGCACTATCAGTAATGCTAATTTTGACCACTTGATTAAGGGGATGGATGTTCTGTCTCTCCATTGTACAGGTGCACTTTTTCCTTGAAATTAAATAGCACATCATCTGTTGTGTGATATCTTGAGACCAACTGAATATCCTATTCCCCAATAATCACTTGCCCAGTGATTTTGGCATCCGCCGATGATCCTTGCCCAAATCAGTTCTTAATTTAGAAGTTGCAAAATGTTAATTTCTGACTGTCATTCTTTCTACATTCATTAACTGGCACTTATCCATTAAAAAAAAAAAGAAAAAGAAAAAAAAAACTTTCCCTTTTTTTCAAAGGGCTGATCCTCCTAAGCTGGTGTGTGTGTGGTGGTGGGGTGGGGGGGCACTGGGAGTGCATTTTCCTGACAAGAAGCTGCATAACTTTTTCTTGGGAGGGGTACTGGGGATTTAACCCAGGGATAATTTAATACTGAGCTATATCTCAAGTCCTTTTTATGCTTTATTTTGAGGCAGGGTATTACTAAATTGCTTAGGGCCTCACTAAATAGCTGAGGCTAGCCTTGAACCTGTGATCCTCCTGTCCCAGCCTCCCAAGCCACAGGAATGCACACAGTGCCCAGATAGGAAGCTCTATAACTTTAATTCCTTACCATGCCCAAGTATACCTTGATGCTAAAAGTAATTTAGTTCCACTGCGAACTGAGGCATGTAGACTCCGCCTGTAGTAGGTGATGGGGGATGGGGTTCCCCGCCTCTCAGAGGTGAGCACGTGCCTTTCCCGTGTGCTCCGTGGGTGTGAATGTCAGTCCTTCTTTGACCCTGTGGTAACATGGTATGCGTCACTCCCTCTCTTTTTCATCATGAAATATTCAGCTGGCACCAGTGGTGTGCCAGGCCCTGTACCAGGCTCACAGAGAGGAAGAAGACCTGTCTCAACCCTGGCTGTCATATTGATAGATGTGGAAGAGATTCTTCCCAGGTTGTCAGTCAAGGCATGCAGATAGGCTGCGGGAGGCTGAAGCATTGCTTGGTTCTGAAGACCTGGGAGCAAGAAAAAATGTGTTTTTCTTTTTCTTACCACCTCCTGTGCCCCTACTGCCCTGGAAAGCCTGGCCATAGGACAGGTGACCTGTAGGGTGCCTGGTAGGGTGACCCGTACTGCCCAGGGACACCTCTTCCTGAGCCTTCCCCTGATCTTGATATTCAAGAAGTGAGCATGGGGCCGAGCGGTGTGCCATCAGATAACCTGGGCCCACTCAGGTTTCTCCCAGCTGCCAGGGCAGCTCATACCACCTGAGATGTCCATGCTGGGCACCTCGTGAGGCCCGTGCCCAGGGTTGGGCACCTGCCAGGAGCAGGTATGGGTGGCACAGATCAACTTCTGTGACTCAACCTGGTCCCACCCTCACCTTATGAATCAGAATCTCCAGGGGGCAGAGCCCAGGAATCTAGTTGTTAAGTGCTTCCTAAGTGGCTCCTTCTCACAGGGGTCCTCCTCCTCCATAACAGGACTTTGATTGTCATAAACAGCCCACTTTTGTGTGTGTGTGTGTGTGTGTGTGTGTGTGTGTGTGTGTGTGTGTTGCTGGGGATTGAACCCAGGGCCTTGTGCATGCAAGGCAAGCACTCTACCAACTGAGCTACATGCCCAGCCCAGCAGCCCACTTTGGTAATAGGGCAATGAGAGAAGTTGGGGACAAGCAGTATGCATGAGTGTGTGGTTACAACTGAAAGGATCAAACCTTCTACCGCCAGTTCTAAAGGCCTGCACTTGAGTCCCCCCACCCCCCTGCAGGTGGTGTGATGTAGGCAGGGCAGCTGTTTAAAGTTCCATTTTACAGATGGGGGCATTCAAGGAGGTTCTCTAACTCGACTCCAGTCCTGAAAATGCAGTCATGTGTCACTTAACAATGGGATGTGTCCTGAGAAGGGCGCTGTTCAGTGGTTCATTGTTTCATGAACAGTGTAGAACATATTTACACAAACTAGGATAGCGAGGACGCAGCCTAGGGACCACCACTATATACAGTATTTTTTCCCCAATATTTTCCATTGTCAGGTGGGCAGAGCTGAGATGCAGACCCCGTGGCTACAGTGGCCTCTGCATTCCCCCTCCTTGAGTAGCTCTAACAATAAAACCCCTATTACCCAGGCCACACCTCCATGACACTGCCCACTCAGACAGACCTACATTCTCCCCCCACCTGATTCTGCAGAGAAAAGAAGGTCAAGTAATCAGATGAAATAACTTAGACAGGAGATTGCATTATTGTTTAAAATATTTGCTACGCTCCTTGGGAGTGTCCTCTCTGAGGCCTATGGGAGGGTCCGATATCCTGCCTCCTCCCCCTCTTCCTTCCCCTCCCCCACCTCCTCCTCTTTCTTCTATTATTTTGGTACCAGGAGTTGAACCCAGAGGCACTTAACCACTGAGCCACATACCCAACACTGCCCCTCTTTTAAATACATTTTATTTTGAGACAGGGTCTTGCTAAGTTGCTGAGACTGGCTTTGAACTTGCCATCCTCCTGCGTCAGCCTCCCAAGCCACTGTATAGGCATGCACCACTGCGCCCAGCATCTCTGCCTTATTGAACCCAGGAAGGGCCATGAGACTAGCTCAGCCCTGATTGTCAGAGCTGGTGGGTGGTCCACCATCTATCTTGTCCTTCTGTCACAGTGACCTGCAGTGTTCAGATAGAGGCTGTTTTATTACCTGGGGTCCCAGAGTGAAGATGGGCAGAGGAGCAGCCCACCACAATAGACACAACTGGACAGAGAAATTAACATGTTAATTTACTAAATAAAGCAAGAAGGCTCCAAAGCAAGACATATATATTATCCCATTTTTGTAAGATCGTATTCCTAAGTGTGTTCATTTGCATAAAAAAAAAATTCTGCAAAGATAACACAACCGGAATTCTAACATTTGTTAATTTACATTTGTTAATTTCTACATTCTTCTGTTGTAAACCAGTAGAATTTTCAGGTTATTAGTGCAGCATAACTGAGACTACACTAATACAGAGGTGGGATTCCATCATTCAAAGATCAACCACTGTTCGGATCCTGGTGTGTGACTTTGCAGAAATTCTTATATGCAAATGAACATACTTAAGATATATGAGCTTAATGAGATTCATATATATACACACGTCTAGCTTTGGGGCCTTCTTGTTTTATCTAATATGTGGTGGACGTCTTTCTATGTCAGTTTTATTTCCGTGCCTTATTTTTAGGGTGGCTCCATAGTATACCACTGCATGGTGATGCCAAAAAAATCTAGTTCTGCAATTGCTTTTTTATGAAATGGGGTTTCATTTTTTATTATTATGAACTCTATGGTGATCATCTTACATAAATAGTCTGATGTATTTGTTTGATCATTTCCTTAGATTTAGGATAAATCCCAAGAGGCAGAAGTGCTGACTCTGAGGGTTTGCGCATCCTTTGTTTGGGTACACTGCGCCAGACTATCCCCCAGGAGGCCTGCTCAGCTCATGCCCTCGCCAGCTCACGTGTGCTCATATCTTTACAGCCTCATCAACAGCAAGCGCGATCAATTTTGCCAAAAGATCCCCAATCTGATTTTTTTTTGTTTTTAATGATGCTGGAGATTGAACCCAAGGTTTGGCACGTGCAAAGCAGTGCTCTATCTCTTGAGTTGTATTCCCAGCCCCGGTAGCGCATTCTTAACTTCAGCATCAGCTAACATACTGCCTCCCTGACTTTGGTAACTGTTTTGATTCATTTGCTTACTGTCAAATCAGAAAGCAAAAGGGATGCAGCCTTTGGGCCCCACCAGGTAGAAGACTGAGCTAATGTAGCTTGCCCAGTGTTATAAATGACCTCTGAATTTTTCTTAGCTGGAAACCCTTTCAGAGAGTCCCAGCTTTCCCTTCTATCTTCCTCTCCCTGCCTTCTCTTCTTTTCCCTGAGGGGAATATTAAAACTAACTTTTAAATTTATTCTTAGGCAAGCAGTACGATAGAAACAGAATTGTAAATGAAAAGGAAAAAAAAAAGAGAAAGAAAACCTCAGCCACAATAAGTGGCCCCAGCAGTTGCACTGTTTTTATTTTCCTGTTTCCCTCCTGATCTTGTCCAGGTGCACGCCATGTTTTGCTGAGCACCCAGGCACAGGTCTAGTTGTATATTCTGCCCCTTTCACTTCTCATTTTTCATAAGCAGTTTTCCACATTGCTCTGTGGTCATCATCTTTCTCATTTTAATTGGTGCACAGCGTTCCAGTGAGTGAATAATTTAATAATCATTACCCTAATGTAAGTCACTTACATGGTTACTCGATTTTGCCTATTATGAATAATGCTGCACTGTGTGTTTTTATGGATATCACTTCTTCTTTTATTTGGATTATTTCCTCAGGTCAGTGCCCCCAAGGGAGATAGCTGGGTTAGAAGGTCTGAGTGCTTTAATGATCCCTGGCATGAATTGTTATATTGTTTTCCAAAGGGTTTTCTCTTATTTATTTTCCTGCCTCCCCCAACCCAAAAAAGAAAATGCATGCTTTCTGTCAACCATACAGAAGAAAGCAAAAATTGTACTATGAAAATAACCACTACAAAATTTGTACAACCATCCCTCCAGGCATCTCTTGATGCATAGATATAGATGGAGAAATAAAAATAATTTTTCACCAGAAGGATTACACTCACGTGCCAATTTTGCAACCTGTTTTTTTTACTCAACATGTCCTAGGTTTTTCTAATTGGTTCTGCCACCACCCGAGCCTAGGTAGTAGCATAGTACAGTCCAATAATAGCTGTAAACCAGGCACAGTGCCAAGAATTTCATCTGCATTAGCTCATTTAAGGTCCACCAGAACCCAATGAAAGAAGTTCTGTATTATTATGCCCACTTTACAGATGAGGAAGCAGGCTTAAAGACTTGTCTACCCAAAGTCACATGACCAGGAAGCGATGGGGCTGGCACTCAGGAATTCAAGGGGGGTAGCTGGGTCTCCAAAACATCCTTATACAAATAATACATGAATGTATCATCTTATAAAAAATAACAACGTGTGAAAGTCCCCTTTACATTTCCACAGGGGTTTGATATATCAGTTGAGGTTCAGTTACATATAATGGAAAACCAAAATAATAGGCTTAAACAAGGTAGGAATTTATTTTTCCTCACATAAAAGAGATTAGCAGGGTGGGCCCATGGTCATTATCTTGAAAAACCAGCATCTAACTTTACACTCTGCATCCTCAGTTCATGGTTTCCATACCTAAGGTCTCCATGTGGTCTGTTCTGGTCCCTGGAGTTCCAGCCATCATGTCTGTATTCCAGGTAACAAAAAAGAGAAAGACTGGAGGGGCAGCAGCCTGTTGGCTCCTGGATGAATCAGCTCCTTGTAAAGAGCTTTCCCTAAAGTCCATCCCCTCCATGATATCAGCTTGCTTCTAATTGGCCACCTTTATCTACAAGGGCCTCTGGGAAATGTAGTTTTAAAACTGATAATGTTGCTGTTTCCTTACCCACACTACCCGATTATACAGGAGCTTGGTTAATAAAAAAGGGGGTGGAGCTGGGAATGTGACTGAGTGGTAGAATGCTTGCCTAGCATGCAGGAAACCCTGGGTTTGATCACTGGAAAAAGTAATATTTAAAAAGTAGGAGAAGGGAGATGGATATTCACAGGCAATTAGACAACTCTGCCATCATATAAATCCTTAATCCTTTTCTATAAATGTAAATATTTAAATTATGTATATACATATATTAAAATAGTCTAACATGTTAGAGGCGCCTTGTTTTACATTTTAAAAGTTTATCAACCAGGTTAAATTATTCTCCATTAAGTTTTTGTTTTGTTTTGTTTTGTACTGGAGATGGAACCCCAAGATGCTTTATCACTGAGCTATAGCCCCCAGTCCTTTTAGTTTTTATTTTGAGATAGGGCCGTGCTAAATTGCTGAGGCTGGCTTTGAAGTAGCAATCCTTTTGCCTCAGCCTTCCTAAACTGCTAGATTGCAGACATGTGCCACTGTGCTCAGCTTCCATTAGATATTTGTTTAGTAATTATCATGTTGTGTGCATATTTAAGCTCTTTATTTAGCCAGTTAGAGCCTGATTTCTTTCTTTCTTTTTTCTTTTTTTAATACAGGGTCTCACCACTCACCAAGTTGCTTAGGGCCTCACTAAGTTGCAGAGGCTGGCTTTAAATTTGCAATTCTCCTACCTCAGCCTCCCAAGCCACTAGATACAGGCGAGCACCACTGCACTGGTTTCCTGATGATTTCCTGATCAAGTCAAAAGGACAGTCTAGGTAGATTGATTGGTCAATAGATAGATGTTACAAATACATTAACTCTTTGTCTTTCTTGCTGTGTATATTGCTTCTGATATGCTCCCCTTTTATCTTTTATGGGTTGTTACTTTTTTGGAAGTGAGTTTTCTAGCAGTGTTAGCCATATTTATATAGTTGAGTCTACCTGTTGCCTGTGACTTTTTCTACCAGTTCTGGGCTTGGGCGTATTTGTTCCACTTCCAGAGATACAGTCAGTGTTTAAGTTGGCTTTCCCCTCCCAGGAGAGGCGGGATAATGTTAGCAGTTGGTTCACCTGGATCCAAATCCCCACTTTGTCATTTCTCATCTGAATGACTACATGGAACACTCCCCTCTTCTGAATACTGATTTTCCTGGCTGGTGAAGGGGTTGGACCAGCCCTGGGTCCTCAAATTTGTTTATGCATCAGAACCACCAGTGGCTCCATAAAATACACATTCCTGCCCACCCACTGTCCTGTATCTGGAGAAGCCAAATCTCTAAACCCAGAAATGTGTATTTTTCAGAGGTCTAGTGAGTCTGCTGCTCAGGCCTGTTTCAGAATCACAGGACCAGTCAAGGTCTGCACCTGCACCCGCTGAGTAGTTACTCAGGGAGGGGGAGTAGCAGCCCTTGGCCACTGTGTCCCCCAGAGCCAGCTGGCCCTGCCTCTTCCTCTTGGTCAGAGGTCCCATTTCAAAACCAGCCTGAGCAGCAGCCTCTGCTCCCTGCTTCCTCAGGGCAGCAGGGAGGGGTGGTCAGGATCCTGGAGGGGCCCAGGGCCACCTACTAGCTGGTTGGCCTTAGCTAAACCACTCACCCTGCGAGTCTCAATTTCCTCACTGTGGAAAGCAGGGACAATACCCTTCCTGCAAGGCTGCTCTAAGGTTGGTGATGATGGATGGCTAGGCGGGAAGAGCCTAGAGCGGTCCCTGGCTCAAAATGTGCGTGTGACACATGTCAGCAAGGATTACTGCTGGTGTTGTCATTGTGGTTTACAGCTGTAGGGGAGAAAAAAGTACACCTCTACAGTCGTGGGGTTTCTGGGTTGGACCTGAGAATTAAACCCAAGTAAGACAGATTGACAGGAGAAAACAAATGAATACAAAGTTAACCTGCGAAGGAAGGGGGCCCAAAGGCTGAGAGCTGAATACATAGTCTGAATTGGACCAAGAGTAGTAAATGATGAAAATGTGGCAAGGCAGAGGGGCTTGGGCAGCTAGTTGGGTAGAGAAGTAACTAGAAAGGTGAAGATTTCTACCGTTCTCCCTTGGCCTCAACTTTGCATTCTTAATGAGGTTGATTTCTAGGACAAAGAGACCTCCTTCACAAGGGAATGTCATTTACTTTTTTTTTTTCCAGTGCTGGGGCTTGAGCCCCGGGCCTCATGCCTGTTAGAGCAGCCCTCTGTCACTGAGCCACAACCCTGCCTTGTCATCCTCTACTTCTAAGAAAAACAGAGAAGGTCAGAGTGATCTTCTTGCACCTGCTGTCTCTCAAGTGCCTTCAACTCGAAACAGTCAATATGCCAGAGTGGCATATTTTGGGGCGGCGTGTTCTTAACTGCTTCTCGGTGTCCTGGGCATGTTGGCCCTAGGGAATGAGTGTCCCCGCCGGAATTCCTGGTGCCTGACAAGACAGACAGAGACCTATAATTTCCCTGTGATGCTGAAACTTGTCAGGAGGAAGCCCTGGGCTCTTGGAAAATTTTCTCCCTGGCTCAGTATAGACCTTGCTGCCTTCTGGAAGGGTGTGTGCCACAGGGCCAGCTAGCCACCTCCAGGCAGTGGGCACCCACACTGTGTGACTCCTCATACCACTGCTCCTTGCCTTCCCCCAACAGGTCTGACAGGAATGGCCCCATTCCTCAGGTGGTTGATTACTCCAGGGAGGGACACCCCCACCTGCCACCCAGACCCCTGATCCCTTGGGTGCCCAGGAGCATGCCTTTCCTTTGCTCTACCCCTGGATTAGGTCTCTCCTGGTGCCCTTCCTGGGACAAAGGGCCTCTTCACCTCCATTCCTGCCATTCTGACTCCACCTGGGGCTGCTGCCTGCCCTTGAACTTGACCAACTTACTCAGGCCTCTCACATCCTCTACTGAGCTTTCTTACTGTAAGTAAGACCCCATTGAGAGGCCAGAGCCCTTTACTGAGGGTCTTAGCAGCACCAATGAGGTTTCAGTGACTTTAGAGCATTGAGGACGTTGCCATGGAAACACCCCTCCTCCTAGTCCCCACCACCTGGACCCTTTAGATTAATCTTCATGAACAGTAAAAGAGCTATGGAAACTGTTAAGCTGACAGTCCTAATCTTGAGTGAGGTTGGGAGGTCCTGAGACAATTTGTGGGTCCCACTCATGTACCCCAGCTTGAGCACCAGGGTTGTGAGAGTGGATGGGGTGAGGCTGAATTCAGATCCCAGTTTTGCTGCCTATGTGCTGCTAATCTGAGACTTAGCCTTTCTATGCCTCAGTGTTTTCATCTGAAAAATGGGGATATTAATTATGCTCTCTATGTGATTGCTATAAACATTTAAGAAGTTAGCACTTGCCGGGATCAGTGGTGCATACCTATAATCCCAGCGTTTCAGAGGGTGGAGGCAAGAAGATCACATGTTCAAGGCCATCCCGGGCAATTTAGTGAGACCCTCTTTAAAAATAAAAAAGGCTGAGAATATAGCTCAGAGTGGGTAAAACTTGCCTGAGTTCAATCCCTTGTACCACAAAAAAGAAAAAGGAAGGGGAGGGGGAGGAACTCATTACTAAAACAATCAAAAATAGGTAAATTGGATTTTGTCAAAATTTTTAATTTTGCATGTCAGAGGACACTATCACGTAAGTAAAAGAAATCAGGCATGATGCCATATGCCTATAATTCCAGCTGTTTGGGAAGCTGAGGCAGGAGAATCACAAGTTTAAGGCCAGCCTGGGCAATTTAGCCAGACCCTGTCTAAAATAAAAGGGCCAGGGATGTAGCTCAGTGATAGAGCACTTAACTAGCATGTGCAAGGCCCTGGGTTAGGAATGAAAAGAAAGTAAAAGTAAATTCACAGAACAGAGAAGATACTGAAAATCATAGCTCTGATGAGGTTTACTATCCATGATATATAAAGAACTACAGCTCAGTGACAAAGCCAGTCCCATTAAGAAACAAGCAAAGGTGCTGGGTATTGTGGTGCCCTCCTGTGATCCCAGTGACTCGGAAGGCTGAGGCAAGAGGATCACAAGTTCAAGGCCAGCCTCAGCAACTTAGTGAGACCCTGTCTCAAAATTTAAAAAATAAAAGGGATGGGGGTGTAGCTCAGTGGTAAAGCGCCCCTGAGTTCAATCCCTGATACCAAAATAAATAAATGGGTAAAGGCTTTGAGTAGACATTTCTAATAATAAACACAAATGGCCAATAAACACATGAGAAGATGCTCAACATCATTAGCCACTGAGAAATGTAACTCAAAATCACAATGAGATACTACTACACACCCACTAGGATGGTTACAGTATGGGTTTTTTGTTTTTTGTTTTGCTACTGGGGATTGAACCCAGGGCACTCAACCACTGAGCCACATCCCCAGCCCTTTTTTGTATTTTATTTAGAGACAGGGTCTCAATGAGTTGCTTAGGGCCTCGCTAAGTTGCTGAGGGTGGCTTTGAACTCATGATCCTCCTGTCTCAACCTCCCGAGCCACTGGGATCACAGGCATGCACCACCAAGCCTGGCTACAGTATATTTTTTAAAGGAAAAGAAGTGTTGGAGAGTATGTGGAGAAGTTGGAACCTGCATGCACTTCTGGTGGAGATGTAAAATGGTGCCACCCATGTGGAAATCAGCCTTGTAGTTCCTCAAAAAATTAAACCTGGAGTTACCATATGACCTGGCAACTCTAGTCCTAGGTATATACCCAAGAGAATTAAAAACATATGATCACACAAAGCCTTGTCCATCCATGTTCATAGCAGTGTTATTCCTAGTAGCCTCAATATGGCAACAACCCAGTGCCCATCAACTAACGAACGGATAAAGAAAATGTGTTCCGGGCTGGGGGGAATAGTGCAGTTGGTAGAGTGCTTGCCTTGCAAGCACAAGGCCCTGGGTTCGATCCCCAGTACTGCAAAAATAAATAAATAAATGTGTTCTATCCATACTATGGAATATTATTCAGCAATAAAAAGAGATGATATACAGACAATGTGGATAAACCTTGAAAACATTATGCTAAGTAAAACCAGGCACAAAAGGTCACTTATTGTATGATTTCATAGACACAAAATGTCCAGAAGGAGACAGAAAGTAGATTAGTGGTTTTCAGGGACTAGGAGGCAAGAGGGAATTGGGAATGACTAATGGGTATAGGGTTTCTTTTGGGGTGATGGAAGTGTTCTGGAATTGGATAGTGGTGATGATTGCACAACCTTGTGAATACTCTTAAAAAACACTGAATTATACACTTTAAAGTAGTGGAGTCTGTTATATAAAATTTTTTTGCTATGTGAATTATCTCATTTGTTTACATATTGGGAATTGAACCCAGGGATATTTTACCACTGAGCTACATTCCCAGCCCTATTTATTTATTTATTTATTTATTTATTTATTTTTGAGACAAGGCCTCACTAAGTTGCTGAAGCTGGCCTTGAACTTGTGATCCTCCTACCTCAACCTCCCAAGTTAGTGGGATTACAGACATGTGCCACTATGCCCAGCTGTCTTAATTTTTTTTTTAAGAAGTCAGTACACATAAAACGTTCAGAAGGCTGCTCAGTTTAGGTAAGGCCTCAGTAGTTAGTTACCATTTTGTGGATTGGTTCAGGTAAGGCAGAAGGGAAAAATAATTCTACGGGGAGCATTGCCTTTAGAGATCGAATTCACATATTAAATATATGTTAAATCATAGCAGATAATTTCTTCTTTCATCCATATGCATAGTCATTCTTGATTTTACCTACTTTATATGGGTATATGTGTATGTACAAGCATTTATTTGTATTGTATTTGAATTTTATTTTCACGATTTTTTTTATATCTTTAAAGTATGAAATGGGATTCTAAGGCTCAGATTGTTATTTATTTTTAAGTCTCCACTGGTTGAGCCCAGGCTGCTATGTGGCTCAGGGAATCTACTCAAGGTCAGGTCTGGTAGAGCAGGATGCTCACTGGCCTTGGAATTGAAAGACCTGAGAGTGAGCCTTACCTCTGTTCCCTGCAAGCTACATGACCCGGGATGGGACTAAGGTCCTCAGATTTAGCAAATAAAACAGCAAACACTCAATTACATTTAAGTTTCAGATAAATAATGAGTACATTTTTGGTGTAAGTATGTCCCAAATATTGCATGGGACATATTTATGCTAAAAAAATTGTTTTATTTAATATTAAAATTTAACTGGGAATTTAGTATTTTATCTGTAACCCCAGACATGACTCAATTTCTGTGAAAAGGAAGCCTTTTGAAGGAAATCACATTTAATTTTCATTTAACTCCCCCTATTTTGCCATGGAAGAGACTGACTCAGAGAGATCAAGTGACCTAGTCCAAGGTCTTTCAACTAGAAATCATCCAGCTGGGATTTGAACTTGGGTGTGTCAAGTATATAGCATGATCTGCTAAAATGGAACTCAAGACAGATATGCAGTGACCTATTTAATGATGGCATGGAAGCCTTGAGCTAACTTGGGAAGAACAGAAGCTTTCATTGACTGGGAAGGAAGAAAAAACAAAAGTTGGAGAATCACATTTGAAAACAGTGCTTCTGTTACTATGTCCGTATTACTTCTCATTGCTGTCATAACAAATGACCTTAAATTTAGTGACTTAAAACAACACAGATGTATTCTCTGATGTCTGGAGGTCAGAGGTCTAAAGTGGCTAAAATTAGGGTGTCGGCTGAGCTGGGTGCCTCCTGTGCCAGCTCTGAAAGCCTGCTGCATTTCCTGGCTCCTGGCCACCACTGCTCATGTCACATGCCCCTTTCAGACTCGGACCCTTCCACCTCCCTCTTTTAAGGACCTTTGTGATAACTGGGGATCACCAGATAATCCAGGATAATCTCCAAATCTCAAGATCCTTAATCACATCTGCAAAGTCCTTTTTTCCCTGTAAGGTAATAGATTCATGGCCTCCAGCAATTGGAGTGAGGACATCTTTGGGGAGTGATTATTCAGCCTGCATGCTGTCTACGAGAGAAATTAGTAGATTCAAGTGTTCTGGGCCTTAACTATAATCCCTTTCATCTGTGCGGCTTTTAGAGTACTTGCAGACACACATCTTTTTTTTTTTCTTCTTGAATTAATCCTGGGAGCTGGATAAAGGCAATGCTGACTCTGTGTTACGTAGTCAGTTGAAACCCAGGAGGCATCAGTGCGGTCACACAGCTAGGGACTCGGGCCCAGGCCTTGTCATTCAGTACACACCCCCTCAGTTCCCAGCCGTGTACCACTAGAGCAGTCTTCTCCCTGGTGGGGTGGGCAACTCCGCAGGTCCCCTGCAATCTAGAGGAAGAGGCCCAGCTCCCTCACCCAGATTCTGCCCTCAGTGGGCAACCTCTTCGGACCAGGAAAAAGAAGGAGAGGTGCCAGCCGAGAAACTTCTTTTGGTGGAGAGCCTTGGCACAGAGCCCCAGAACTCAATGTCCATCCATCTGGCTCATGTCCTCGACAGCAGCCCAGACTGGAACTCTTGCATGCCCTGAAGGGAGCTTGGATTCTTAGAAAAGTCTTCTTAGAGCAAATCTTTCCAGAACATGTCACTGTGGTTTGTGGTTTTGCCCTTGGGTGCTGCTGTGTGGGAAGAGCCAGCTCCCTCCTTCACACTGACACTTCTCCAGGCTGCCCCCCCAACCTGCCCCATGCACCATGATGGCCTGCGTGTGCCAGACTGTTCCTGGAACTGGGATACGCCATGGTTCTGACAAGGGAGGCCCTGGTCCCTGAATGTACACTTTAGCATGGGACAGGGATCCTGCAGAAGGACGTGCTATAAGGATTCTGAAGATAACAAAACTGGGGGACTGGAGAGGGTGACAGCAGTCCCATGAGTGGGATGCTGTCACCACTCTAAAGAGGACAGCCCAGGCAGGGCCAAAGGTGATGTGCAAGCACTCGGTTTGCTCCAAAGCCCGGGTGCTCCTCACACCCACTATAGGTGGCCTCTAAAACTCCTGCATTCTTAAGAAGGGAGGAAGAGGGATTTGAGCCCAGGGATGGTGTCCGGTCTGTGCGCCATCCTTGAGACTGAAGTCAGTCCATCCTGGGAACAGTGTCCAGAAATGTCAGTTTTCTGCTGAGTGTTACCCAAGCATGGTGGTGGCCAGGAGGCAAGTGGTGGTATGTGTCCTTTAAGGGGGGTGGCAAACAGATGTGAGGTGGGCGAGGCCAGAGGTGGGGATGAGTCACCTGTGTATGGGGAGGGCCATCAGGAGGGCAGAGGAGAAGACAGGGCAGTGGGCCAGTGCAACTGGAGGGGACAGAATGGTGGGGTGAAGTGGGGAGGGGGAGCTAGAGGTAAGGGGCTTGAGAAGACACTACCTCCAGCTTCAGGCTTTGGGCCCATGGCTATCCCCAGGAAGGGATGATGCAGTCTGTGCTTTCTATTTAAGGAGGCTGCTTGGCCTCTAGAAAGAGTAGTTGGCGACATGCTCAGCACCTGGCTGGGTAGAAACAGACAGACATTAACCAATAATTGAGGTCATGCCTTATGTCAACCAGCCGCCTCCTCTGCCCTGGAATCAAGGAACTGTTCAGAGTTGCCACCTGGGAGGAGACTGCTCCAGCTTGGCTGCCCTGAATATTATCCAGTCACAAAAGGGCTGAAGTACATGAAGACCAAATAGCATATGGTGCCATTTGCATGAAACGCTCACAATAGGCAAAAATAAAATAAAATAAATATAAAATAAAGTAAATAAAACACAGAATGGAGTTTAGTGGTTGCCAGGGGCTGGGAGAAGCGGAAGTGGGGGGTGACTGCTTAATGGATACAGGATTTCCTTTTGGGGTAATGAAAACATTCTGGAACTAGATATCAGTGACAGCTGCACAACACTGTAAAGGTATTAAACGCCACTAAATTTTATATGTTAAAATGGTGAATTTTATGTTACCTGCATTTTACCACTTTAAAAAAAAATCAAATACACATTTCTGGGGAAAGATTCTTAACTTTGATCAGATTCTCAAAAGATTCAGCAGCTCTGATCCGGTTCGACACTTTCCTGAGGCACAGAGGAAATGAGACCTGTTTGTGGTCGGTCACTCAGGGGCTGGTGGCAGAGCCCAGCCAGCAGCATACTTGTCTGACCATGAAACCCCCACCCCCTTTTTCCCTTGTCCTTTGATCTCCACTGAAAGGCACAAGCTGTGTAACTCCCTGAAGTTAAAAGAACTTCCGGAAGTTGGGCGCACAGATTAGCTTCATGGTGTTCATCTTTTCTCTTGGTGGATTCTGAACTCCTAGAGGGCAAGAGGAACATATCTTACTTTCCCCCAGCAGAGCTCCTGTGGCAGCCATGGAGGTGAATTGTTCCTATGTCCCCCTTCAAGAAAGAATTTGATGTTCATCTACCAGGAGGGCGCTTAGCTGGCAGCCTCTAACAAGCCTTCTTTGCCCGGAAGACACACTGGGTTGACCTAGACTTCATCAGATCTGCAGTTCTCTGAGGCTCTCCCAATGCGGGCCTGCTTCCTCCTCCTTCATCTTTTTTTTTTTTTTTTTTTTTTAAGTCTTATTTTATTTTTAACTTTATTTTTAAATTCGCTGTTGTAATACCCTCCCTCTTCCTCTTTCATAGGCCTTACCATACCTCCCACCCCTCTCTGCCATAAACCCCTTGACCTTCTATCTCCATCTCAGTGTCTGTTTCCTGGAGGACCCAGGAAATAGTGACCAGTAAATGTTCATGGAGTGAACTGAAGAAGTGACTCTGGAGTTGGGCAGGGAGGCTAATGCCTGGGCCTCAGGAGAGAAGCTGCCTTTGGTGAATGTTTCTGTCATGAAGGGTTTAAGATCTAGAGGGGCATGGAGAAGGGGCCATGACTTGGGGGAAGGGGCCCAGGAGTGGGGAACACACAGGGCACAGGGGAATTGACTAGACCAGCTAACATTCCTTCCTAGATCCTCCTTTGTCTAGGCCAAATTGCTGTAAAACTCATAAATGACCCAGGAGACAGTACTTTGGACTTGGGAAAACCAGCTTCAAGTTGTGCTTCTTGCAAGTCTGGTGATTTTTTTTCTCCCTCTCCTCTCTGGAGCTCAGTTTCTCCATCCGTGAAATGGGTGTAGTGTATTCTCTCCTTGGGACACCGTCATGATTTTGAGAATTGACAGAGAAGACACTAGAGTTTGGCGGGGGGGGGGGGGGCATTGTGTTGGGTAGTTTAAGTATATACTCATTTAATCCTTATAGTGGCCCCGTTGAAGGGAGGCAATGGAAGTGAAGAAAACGGACTCGGAGAGGTCAAGGGACTGGCCCATGAACACGAGCTAGCAATCAGGCAGAGTTCCGATGGGAACCCAGTTCTGTTTGGCTCTAGAGCCTCCCCCGCTTTCATTCATTATTGGACACAGTTACTGAGCAACTGCCCTATACTAAATTTTGGGTTGGAGGAAGGACAAGGGTGAGGCAGTTCCGGCTCTTATGGAGCCGACATTCTGGCAGCGAGTGTGACCACAGACACCCTCATGAACAACATAACTCCAGAATGCATTAGGACTCTGGGAAAAAGAAAAATGAAAAAAAAAAAAAAAAAAAAAGCAGATGTGTTTAGAAAATTGAGTAACAGTGAAGGGCTACCTTCAACTGGGGAATCAGGACAGCATCTCCAAGGACTTGGGCTCGCCTGGGAAGTGACGAAGGCCGAAGGGAAGCCATGCCGGGCTTGTCAGCGGGACCTCAGAAGAACTGCCCCCCGCGCGCAAAGGCCCGAGGCTGGCAGGTGACGTCACGGCGCTCGCCCACGCTGCCGTGACGTCACTGGCGGGCCGCGGCCTTCTTGGGGTCTGTGCCGCGGAGCTCGCCTGTGGCTGGCGCGCAGGCGCGGCAAGATGAAGAAAGTGGCTAACAAGCAGTCCCCGCCCAAGCTGTACGGTAGGTGCGCGCCGCCGCGCGGGGCGCTGGTTGCTATGGACGCCGCGGCGGCCGCTGGCGGGCCAGGGCGTGGGGAGAGACCTCACAGCCCCGTGGTCTCCGGGCCCAGAGGTGCAGGGCCCCGCTTGCAGCTGGGGACCGTACCATGAAGACTCTCAAGAAGGAATCCCGTACCAAACTACTGCCAAGCAAGTTCTTGGAGGCCTCGGAAAACATGAAAGGTTGGCCCAGGCTGCCTTAGGTGCCCAGGAGAACCCGACAGGGATGGTTGAGGCAGGGTTCAGGACAAGAGGCCTGGAGGGATGGAAGTGAAGGCCCCTGGGAAATGGGGTACAGGGCCTCAGGGGTCAGTGTATGGGGAGATGCCTTAGGGCAGGACTCCACCTCTAACCATATCATAAGGTGGCACTCTGGAGGCAGGATCCCTAGACTGGGTGAGGCACCAGCGAAGAGTTTAAAGCTAGAGGGGAGAGGAAATTGGGTCCTTGGGAAGAGAAATTCAGGAGAGAGTGCAAGAAACCACCTTGATGGGGGCCTGGGGCGGGGATTGCACTGAGTCCTGTTGGAAAAACTCAAAGAAGTGCTTAACTCCTCTAGTTCTGTCTGGACTGCCCTTTTCTACATGTCCTTTCCAGCATTGTACCAGCTTGTTTAACTTAGAGTGACTGCTTTCTGACTGCAGTTACCCTCGGTTGCAAGTGGGAGAGCCACAGGCTTCCTGACAACAGACTGACCCCCAGGGACAAGTTCCCCTTTGCAAACCACTCCCTCTTTGTCCCCTCCCCCCCCCCTTTTTTTTTGGTGGCATTGGGGAATCAAACCCAGGGCCTCATGCATGCTAGGCAAGAGCTCTACCACTGAGCACTAAGTCACATCCTCAGCCCTGTTTTCATTTATCTGTGTGAGCACTGTGCTGGGCAGCAAGGGTATTGATAATGTCCCCAGTGGAGGTCTGAGAAGTTTCCACAGAGGAGGACCTCAACTAAGGATGAAGGAGTCCTTCATAAATGTCATAGTAAAGAATTTCAAGATGTGTCAGAGACACAGTAGAGATTTAGACAGGAAAGCAAGGAGTGTGCATTCAAAGAAGAATGTGGGCTGTCTTGAGAGTGAGATGGCCTTTTGGGGTATGGCCCCCACCCTCACCAACCCTGCCCCCTGTACTGGGGATCCAACCCACGGCTTCACAAATATTAGGCAAGCACTTTACCACTGAGCTAAGTCCTCAGCCCTTTTTATTTTATTTTGAGATAGGATCTCACTAAGTTACGTAAGGCCTCACTTAGTTGCTGAGGCTAGCCTGAAACTTGTAATCCTCCTGCCTCAGCCTCCTGAGTTGCTGGGATTACACGTGTGCACCACCACAGCCTGCTTGGGCTATTCTTTTAAAGGGGACTTGGTGGTGAGTGGGCTTGGAAGGTTTGTGAGGATGGTTTCAGTCTGGAGATCACAAGATGGTTTATGGTGGTCTCACAGTTCTCAGGATCTTCATGTTGATATTGCCTCCTCTCTCTGATTGACAGATCATTTGAAAAGTACCCTGTATTGTAGGTTTCTTAAAATATATCTCCCTTTGCTTAATCTATTCTAAAAGTACATTGCACAAGGCAATTTTCATAAGCAAGTGAATTTCTAGTAACTTAAAGATTGTGAGTGAAGATTTGCAGACCTACCAGAAATTTGGGAGTGACAGGCCTGGGGAAAAACTAGACTGGGGATTGCCAGGCCTCGGAAGAAGATGGGCCCCGGGGAGAGAAGGTATGAGGACCCTTAGCCAAGCTTTCCGATTCAAGTCACAGTCTTATTTCCCTTCCTTTTGTCTCTTTTCTACCCGTCTTTTATTTCTTCCATCCTACCTCAATATTAAGTGTGTGACCCCAGCCCTCCAGTGAGGACCTGGAGGAGGATCCAGACAACGCAGAAGTGTAGATGCTGTGACGCAGGCACCCATAAGGATAAGGCGGCTCAGAGCACCTGACCCAGGCTTGGGATGCTAGAGTTTAGTGGGGGAGGTTTTCTGAAGAAGGTGACATTTATGGCAGATCTAAAAGAAAAAAAAAAAAAAATGAAAGAGTTTGTTTCTCTAGGTCTAGAGAGAAGCCTGAGTTCATAGATTGATGAACATGGGCACCAGAGGGGGCTGGGCAGGTGGGCAGGGGCCAGACCATGAAAGGCCTTCACAGGCAAGGTCAGAACGTGCGGGTGTGCTCTTATAGGCACCGGGGGGGACCCAGCCTCAGCGGTGCAGTGAAAGCTCAGTGTGAGGAGAGGGGCAGGCCTGGACTCAGTAGGGTCCCCTAGGAGGCCCAGAAAGCTAACAAGAGCTGCATTGCTTTTCAGTATGGCTTTCTTTTATGCTTCTTCATGGTATAAAAGGCTGATGCTGTTTCATGACATACTTTCTAATAGTTAAGAGAGAGAAAAAAATACCTGGTTTGCTTTCCCAAGGGCAGTCAAGGGCTCTCCCAGCCACTGCCTCCTGCTCTCCTGTTTCTGTATCATCTTTTTTTTTTTTTTTTTTTTTTTTTTGGTACTGGGGATTGAACTCAGGGGCACTTGACCACTGAGCCACATCCCCAGCCCTATTTTGTATCTTATTTAGAGATAGGGTATTGCTGAGTTGCTTAGCAGCTCACTAAGTTGCTGAGACTGGCTTTGAACTCGCGATCCTCCTGCCTCAGCCTCCTGAGCTGCTGAGATTACAGGTGTGTGCCACCGCACCCAACCTCTGAACCATCTTAATCAGATTTAAACTCTCTACTGTAAACAAATCAAAGGTTTTTCATTGCATATTGGTTGCATATTTGATTTTAATAAGGAGAAGATTTTGTTTATAAAATAGCCCTAGAGTTAAAAACATGCACCAGTGTGAGGAGGGAGAAAAGAACAAAGAAGTTGTTTAACATGGTTGCCGGAACCGTGGAGCATCCCTGTAATCCCGCAACTTGGGAGGCTGAGGCAGAAGGATTGAAAGTTTGAGGCCAGCCTCAGCAACCTAGCCAGGGCCTTGGCAATTTTGCAAGACCTTGTCTCAAAATAAAAAATTAAAACGTCTAGGGATGTGGCTCAGTGGTTAAGCACCCCTGGGTTCAATCCCTGGCATGGAGTGGGGAGTGTTTGGTAACATGTAAGATTTCTTTTTTTCCTGAACGTTCTCAGGGAACCCTCTAATGTAGTAGGGCAGCACCTCCCCCCATATAATGCAGCCAGTGAACAAATATAATCTCATGCTGGTTCTCCAAGGTCTCTGACTCACAAGCAAAAAGACAACCAAATACAGCGACTGGAAACCTGTTTAGGGACCTGGGAGTGCTTTTGAATCCTGGTTTCTCCCTGGTCTTGCTGCTAAGGAACATGGAAGACTCCCAGTAGTACCAGATCCCCCTTCGCCACCAATTAAAGCTCTACCCTGGTAGGACCTTTCCTGCCTTGGTTTCCCACAGCGCAACCCTGAGGTCAGAATTTCCCACAGGCTTTAATCAGCACTTTAAAACAATAACATTCAGATAACACAAGAAGCAAAAAATGGAACTTGGGTTACTTCTCCCTTCACAGTTCCCTGTCCCATCCCTGCTCCCGGCCCAAGGGCCTCACTTCCAGCTTCTTTGCTCTAACAGAGGTGTTACTTGGCTGCCATCGGCAAGAGGACTGGTGTCTTTGACCCCTCCGCCTTCAGGAAGAGCAGAGCTCTGTGGTCACCACTGGCACGCTCAGCCCACATTTCCAGAAGGAAGAACGGGAAAGAGCTAGGCCTGCACAGTTCAGCAGCGACTTACTCCACCCTGCAGGGGGCTCATCCTCCCTCCAGTCCATCTGGCTCCCCTCCTTCCCACGGAGCCAGGGATCATTCGGAAATGCCACTGTCATCCACTCACTCTCCTGGACCAGAGAGCGGGTGCCAGCTCCACACCTCATAGCGCCGCCTCGGCCTGGTTTCTTTCATCCCCAGCAGCACCCCTGCATCCCCAGCAAGGCTTCTGTGTTACTATGTCACACACCCGCCTTGTTCAACCCTGTTCCTGCTGAGCTCCGACAGGGCCTCACCTGGAACATCTCCTTTGTGTGTGTGTTTCTTGCAGCGCTGGGCAGGGAACCCAGGGCCTCACACGTGCCAGGCAAGCAGCCCTCTTTGTGCTGCTCCGCCTACCTTTGCAAAGCCTTCCTTGTCTCATGCCCCTCTTAGCCTGGGAAGCTGTCTCTGTAGCTGCTCCTCCAAACCTTCTGTAGAGTCTTCAATTCTGTGACCTACAGGGCTCTGTGCCTTCTGTGATGCCTAAGCAGACCTCTTGCCTGGGCCTCTCAGGCAGGCTCTTGTGTTTTGTGTTTGCTTTGCGTTACTGTCTGACTCATCTTTCAGTCCCTCTAGAGGAGAAGCCATATTGTAATCATCTTTTATATCATCTCCTCTGTCATTTATAACACATCGAAGGTCCTTGGTAAATATTCCGAGGATGACTTTAACTTTAAAACATATATCTCATTTGAGTGGCCATTTCATGAATGGAAACGCCCCAGTCCCTGACTGTATGCAGTAACAGAGCCTTACTGTACTGCATCAAGATAGCTTTCTCAGACCAGAGTTTCACTGACTACTTCAATCTCAAGCAAACGTGAAAAATTGCTTTCTGTATCACTCCAAGGGGTGGGAGTTTTGGCTCCCAGAAATCGTCAGCAGTGTTGAAGGTTTATATTTACACATGGTAATTCTACAGCCACTGGTGAAAAACACACATCTGGAGAACTTAATCCCTTGGGAAGATGTAGACCAACCAAGGTGATGGACAGAAGAAACAGATGTCCTGAAAACTATGAATCATACCAACAGATTTATAAAAGCAGACTTTCAACTGGTTTTAATTCTTTTGTGGGCTGCCACCAACTTTGGTGATTTTGTGTAGAAAGGAGAGAGAAATAGAAATCAAAACCCCAAACTGCATCTCCATGCCTGGAGGCAGATCAAACCAAAAGTTGGGTCCAGCGGCTCAGCCCTACCCATGTTTGTGTTTTGTGTTCTGAACTTCTGCAGACCCCACAGCGGAGGGCATGGGCTGTGGCTGATGGGCGGAATTTAGAGTTATGTTTGGAATGATTCTGGCTTTTCTTTCTGTTTTTTTCTTCTCCTCCCCCCCCCCCCAACTCCATCAACTATATAAACGTTTCTTTAAAAGATAGTTTGATTTTGTTAGCCGGCACCCCTTCCTTGATGTTTTAGTGCTATGGTCTCTTTAAGATTAGGATACTTAGAGCAACAGTAGATAAACCAAATTTTGTTTTAAATGCCCTGAAGGGGCAGGGCTTAGGTTTTCTTTTGATTGTTTTATGCCACATCAAACCATTCAAAAGGACAGGTTTACTAGCCAGAAAAACAAGCAGTACACTCAAAACATTTGTGCCAGGTCCTGGTCAGAGATCTGGCCCATGTGATGTCCGTGTGACATGTCCCAGCCACCACTGGAGAGACACGCACTTCAGTCTCTCCACTTGGTTCCAGTCTCATGAGCCCCTGTCACATCATTATCAGATAATCTAGATAATCTGGTCCTCGCCCTTGCACCCCCGGTCCATCCCCCTTGCCATGCTGGGGGCCACATGTAAAGTCCCCTGCTTGTCTCCCAAGCTCTTCGTGGTGGGCTGCTGCTTCCCTCTCCGGTTCTGCTTCCTGCCTCCCACCTTGCTGTGCTCCAGCTATTTTAAAACATGATCTGCCTTCCAGAGCCCCGCTTCCTTCTCTCCTGCCTGCAGCCCGCCTTCCGCTGCTCTTTGGGATGTCTCTTCCCAAGCGCCATTTCACTCCCCTGACTCGGCTCCATCTCTCCGCTCTCGGTTTAAACATAGCCTCCCTAGGAAGCCTTTCCTGAGCATGCTGAAGACCCAGCTGGGGCCCTTGGATGTCCCCTAGTGCCCCAGCTCGGTTGACAGCCCTGTCTCTCATGAGGTGTGTGCCCTTTGAAGACCCCTTGTGCCATTTCTCCCCAGAACCTAGTACAGTGCCTGGCACAAAGCAGCTGCTCCACATTTTTAAATGAAATAATATGAAATGAACGGCCAGAGGTGCATGTGTTCTGCTTCCCCCCAGAGTATCTGCATTTTAACCAGTGTCTTGAGAAACCAGTGCCTTCATGCAGAACAGACCAGGGCCAGCCATGGAAGAGGCTGAGAAAACAGCTAGCCCAGGTGTCCCAAACCACTAGGCATCAGAATCCCAGGATTTAATTTATAAAACTTCCTTAAGTTTAAAAAAAAAAAAAAAAAAAAAAAAGATAGCTCCCTAAACCCTGGCATGCAGTACCCAGGAAGGTGTGTTTATCAAACTCCCCCAGAAGATTCTGGGGCAGACATTTAGGAACCACTGATATAGTCCAATTTCCTCTTTTCACCTATGGAAGACCAAGATCCAAAGGGGTTATGTGATGTGCGCCAAGGTTGTTCAACTTGTAAATAACACAAGCAGAAATGGAATATTTTTAAATCTCAATTATAGCTACAGAAGTCTCAGCCACTGTGGCCAGCTGGGGGCAGTGGGTAGGAGGACCCCAGCAGAGAACTCCCATCCCCTGGTCATCTTGGCAGCCTCTGCTATCCTGTCCAGGTGACCAGCTCTGCCCCTTACCATGCATTGTAAATAAATGATAGGGATTTGTTTGTTTATTTTATTTTTTGCAGTGCTAGGATCCAGGGCCTAGTTGCCTCGCACATGCTAGGCTAGCACCCTACAACTGAGCTGCACTCCCAGCCCTAGATTTATAATTTTATTTATGTAGTTATATATACCGAAGGCTCTTTGAGCACTGCCTACTGTCTGCTTCTCTTCAGAAAAGAAGCGGGCCAAGGCACCCGAACAACCCACACCCCCCATCCAGGAAGAGCCTGAGCCCGTGAGCAATGTCCTACAAGGAGATGACATTCTTGCCTTAGCCATTAAGAAGGAAGATTTGAAGAAGGTAAGGATGAAGTGCGTGGGTCCCTTGCTGCAGACACTGCTGCCAGCCTGGTGGTCTAGAACAGCAGCCATGCCAAGGTCCTCCTCCAGCCCCTAGTCACAGGAGCATGCCATGGCAGGGGACAGTCCGTTGAACACAGATTCTTTTCACTTCAGCATCTGAAGGAATTGTGTTGTTTTCATGTTTCTGAGATCCATGTAGAACCACAGGGGACGAGATGATGCCGTATCATGCTTCCTGGCGAGGACGTGACACTATCCCCATTTCATAGATGGGAAAATGAGTTTATGCAGCAAAGATAAGAGATCTAGGTGAAGCTGCTAATCTCCAACCGGAGGCCTTTCCTGGAAGAGTCAGCCACTTTTCACCTGAACTGTCTGGAGTCATCAGATATTTTTTCCTTCCAGACATTTCTGACTCTTCTCTGTTACATCGGCCATTGCTGGACATAGCTAGGGAAGCAGACTTGTCAGCCTAAAGGAATTCCATCAAGAACCAGGGCAGAGGAGATGGGTGGCGCTCTTCCTTCTTCTCCTCCTCTTCTCAGGTGGAATTCTCCTTTTGGTCTCTTTTTAGCAACACAGTCCTCGCCTTCCTGAAACAGAAGACAAGCCAGTCACATGCCAGAAATTTATCATTCGTAAACCCAAACCCAAGGATACTAGGAGGAAGGTCTGCCACTTGGTAGCACATCCTGCTAATCCAGAAGTAGCCACAAAGCCCCTGGACTACTCTGGTATGATCAGTCTTGGCCCTGGAACCCCTGGGCTTTGAATTCATGGGTCAGCTTTGAAAGAAAGCCATTAGAAAGTCGGCCCCTTGGGTAGCCCGCCAGCTACCTACAGTTCATCTTTTCCTATCCCTCTTTTCCCCCCAGGCCCAGGTGATCACTTCGATGGCAGCGATCAGATCCTGCCTCACCACATCTTGGGGAGTCTCCAGGACTTTAAGAGAATAGCAGTTGCTAGAGGGAACACCCAGGTTTGTTTGTGTCAAGCTGCCTGGCTCAGAGAAGCCGCTGAAGCCACTTTAGTCTCCCCCCTGCAGACTCAAGAGGACTAGAGACAAATCAATCTCTGGGCCTCAAGTGTGAGAAAATAATTGACCCGCCCCTGAAGTAGTTTAGACACTTAGTTGCAAGTCACAGAAGCCAATTTAAGCTGGTGTCAGCTGAAGTCAGAGGTTTGCTCTAAGGATACAGAGGTTGCCTCATGAACCTGAAAGGGGCCGAGTATCTGGGTGTCCGTAGGCTGAGCACAAAGGAATTAGGACGCAGGGCCCAGTTCATTGCCCTCTGCCACTCTGTGCTTGCTGTCCCAGTTCCATGGTGGAGGTAGGTGGCTTTCCCCTGCTCCCTGGGTGACCTCCTCATGTGCAGTGCTTCTCTGTTCCTCAGATCCTTCACTGTCATCAGGCAGGTGCTAAGGGGGATGGGGTCATGTATAAACGGCTCCATCTCCCTGGGCAAAAGCGCCGGTTAATATCAGTTGTGAGGAAGCGGGCCATGCTAAAAGATGCTGACTGCAACCTCAGAACCAAAGTTCCTTTTGGGAGAAGGGAAGGGAGTGGCTGACACCTGATCCCAAGGCCTCCTGGTTCAGTGATTTGTTTTTTGTCACTTGCCACCCTGTGGTCCTAAAGAGGGCTTCTCAGCAGAACAGGACAATGGAGGAAACTAGGTGTCTGGAAACTTCTGCTTGGGCCGACTTGAGGCCTTCTCACCAGTTTCCACATGCCCACATTGTCCTTTCAGCTGGCTGAGCTGATCCACATCCCGCCCAGTCTGATGACCCTCATCTCAGCTAAGGAAGAACCAAAGCAGAAAGACCCAAAGGAAGAGAAGCAACATCCGTGGGCCCCACCTCCTCAGCACAACTTTCTGAAAAACTGGCAGCGTCACATGACCCTGCGAAAGAAGCAGCAGGAAGCCCTTAGTGGTGAGCCGAGTGGACAGGGCTCCTGCCTGGCCTCCATCTGGCTCAGAGGCTCTGCTGTGTGTGTGTGTGTGTGTGTGTGTGTGTGTGTGTGTGTGTGTGTCTTTCCCCCCACCTGTCCAGATCCTGGATGCTGACCACGTTCGTGCTGTTCACTCCAGAAAGCTTACTGCTCCTACACCTCAGTTTAGTGGTCCCGCAAGCAGCTCTGCCAGCCCGGCTGCCCTGGGTAGTGCCGGGGCCCATTTGTTCCGGTTTGGTGCATTCTGATGGCTGCATTCTTGCCTCCCACTCTCAAGAGCACCTGAAGAAGCCAGTCAGTGAGCTGCTGATGCACGCTGGGGACTCCTACAGACAGATCCAGGAGGAGCGGGAGCTCATTGACCGGACACTTCCAACACAGCATGATTGGAAAGTGAGGGCGGCCATTCCCAAGTGCCCAGTGCTGCGCCATGCGGGGGGGGGGGGCAGGGACACAGGAATGACTTGTCCCAGGTTGCACAGTTGTGGAGAAAATAATCTATGCATTGCACAGCATCGCAAAAGCCCCTGGGACCTTTACTAAATTCTGTTAGTGGGTGTTTGGGGACTGTTAGTTAAATAATTAAGCCTGTGGTGGTCACCGACGGTCAGTGTGTTACTGAGTTATTATGAATCTTAGTGTGTGTCTCCTAAAGGCTTAGTCTCCTGCTTTTGGACTTCCCATTAGTAAGGACCCACACCTGGACCAGCTTATATCATCTTTCTGGGGTCAGTAGAGGCTACAGCAAGGCACCCTGAAAATAAGAAAGTGGGTACTTCTCTTCTGCCATCAGAAGAGGTCAGGAAGCGTCCGCAGTCTGTGGTGCTGTTGTCTTCCCAGGCCCCACCGCCGGCTGAGGTGCTGACAACCTCACTGCCCCATCTTTCCTTACCAGGGCTATAAGGACGCCAGTGTGTTCTGGAGTCCACTGGAATACCTGGGAGATGAAATGACAGGTCTGGTCATAACCAAAACAAAAACTCAGCGTGGCTTTGTGGAACCCATTGTTCACATCAAGAAGCCCCATTCCATCCAGGTGGAGACAGGTGAGTAGCAGGGCTATAAACTGGCTTCTGGTGCCTGGCACAGGAAGCAGGCAATGTGGTGGGACCAGCACGGCTGTGCCATGAGATAGACCTGGGACCAAACCCTGGTTCAGCGTGATCTTGGGCAAGACCCTGCCCTTCCCTGAGGTTCAGATCTGTCTTCAATAAAAAAGATAGAGATTTAAAAAAGGGCAGGGTAGGGGCGTGGGCCACAGAGCCGAGCCATCTAGTACAGCAGCCTCAATGAGGCAGCAGCAGCTGGGGGCAGCCAGGATGTGGCTGGTCTACACGAAGGCACGCTGTCACTGTAAACCACACCCGGCTTGCTCGCTCTCTTTCCTAATTAATTTATATTTATTTATTTATTTTGGGACTGGGCATTGAACTCAAGGGTACTCTGCCACTAAGCTACATCCCCTGCCCTTTTTATTTTTTATTTTGAGACAGAGTCTTGCTAAGTTGCCCAACCTGGCCTTGACCTTGGGATCTTCTTGCCTTAGCCTCCCAAGTCACTGAGATGATAGGCTTGCTGCAACTGCCACCCAACCTACACCCTGGGTTTTGAAGACTAGTTTGAAAGAATATTTTATGAATAATTTTTACATTGATTACATAGTGAAATGATAATAGTTTTGATGACCCATGGGCTGGGCAGGCTAGGGGCGACTGGTTGAGGAGGAGCAGAGAGGAGCCTGAGCAAGGATGGGCCCCCACACCTCCTGGACACCCCCTCCCCCAGTGCATTTCCTTGAGGAAAGGATGTTGGCAGCCATGGTGATCCACAGGACATGGCTGGATTCACTGATCTCTGGACCAGAAGGAGATTAAAAAGATGCTGCTCAACACGGCTGTGCTGCCAGTTGCAAGGAGCCTCACCCTAGATTCTTCCTGAGCCTGATGGATTTGCAGTGATGCTCAGTCTCCTGGGGAATGAGGCTGCTGGAAGCTCACCCTGGAATTACATACACCTGGCACGTTTCAGGATGGTACCAGGGATTTTAAGGACGATCCTGGCTGAGTGCCTGGAGGTTTCTTCCAGCCTGGATGCCCTCGGGGGATAGAGAGAGAACCAGATGCCCTTGGGGGATAAAGAGCTGGCAGCTGCCAGCTCCCTCGGGGCTCCCTCTGAAGGGAAATCTTCCCCCAACTCTTGGTTTGTCATTATGGGAAAGGAAAAAATGTTATTGAAGATGCACAATGTGAATCTAGTCATAAGGAAATAGTGGACAAACGGAGGGACTGCCCTATAACACCCAAAAGTGTCCAGGTCAGGAGAGTTAAAGGAAGACTGAGGGATGTTCCAGACCGAAGACTGAAGGGACCTGACTGCTGGATGTATGGAGTCTGAATGTTGTAGAAACTCAAATGAGAGTGAGAGTGAGATGTGAGTTATCTATTAAGGTCAGCTCCATGATTTCACTGTGGAGTGTGGTCCCAAGGGTGAATGTCCTTGCTTTAGGAAGTGCACACAGAAGTATTTTAAGGCAGCTGGGCACAGTGGCAAATGCGCGTAATTCCAGCAACTCAGGAGGCCAAGGCAGGAGGATTGCAAGTTGGAGGCCAGCCTCAGCAACTTAACAAGTTCTGTCACACACACACAAAATAACAATCAAAATAAAAAGAGCTGGGGTTGTAGCTCCATAGTAGAGCACCCCTGGGTTCAATCCCTAGTACCAGCAACCCCCCACTTAAAAAAACATATTCTGGGGTAAGGAGGTATCTGGTCAGCCACTTTCTCCTCCTTGGCATAGGAATGAGAATTTGCATGTACTCTCTGCTTTTCTGCAAGCTTGTGTAACTTAACAAATACAGCAATAATAATAATAATAATAATAATAATCAAAGTTCAGCCAACCAAAAAAAAAAAAAAAGGATACTAGTTTTGACATATTGAATTAAATAGACTGTCTTACTAAGATGAACCGTACCTCTTTACCTTTCCAGTATAGCATCTGGGACACTTGATCTGACCCGTGGCTTGCTTGTGTGGTTTGTGCTGTTCTGTTGGCAGCCCTGTTTGAGCACCTGCCCGCCTGCCCGGGTTCAGATCCCAGCTGGGTTGGGTTTCTGAACTTGTGTGAGGAATTTGACCCCTCTGGCCCTTGGGTTCCTGTTTGTAGAATACTCATAGGGTTATGAGACGGTTAAAAAGGAGACAAGGGCTATGATATGCATTAAGAAATTCTGGCTCATAGTTAAAGGTAGCTCCTCGTGGGGCTGGGATTGTGGCTCCGTGGTTGAACGCTTGCCTAGGCTCTGTGAGGCACTGGGTTCGATTCTCAGCACTGCATATAAATAAATGAATAAAATAAAGGTCCGTCGACATCTAAAAAAAAAGGTAGCTACTCTTGTTCTTATTATAACCCCAAAGATTTGGCTGTTTGGAAGCTAATCTCCCAGGAATCTCTGGGGCTTCTGGGGAGCTCTGAGGCAGGAGTCTAGCTGCCCTAGGAAAGCTGTAGTTTTTCACCACTTTTCAGAAATGGTGTTGAATGTGTGTTCCATGGTCCTTGAGGGGTGGGTGGAAAAGGGGGCAGGGCAGCAGCCTGGGCTGTGTCCTTGGACCCCACTTTAGGATTGCCAGCCCAGAAGGATGCTTGGTACCGCCATACCTGGGATCGGAGTCTGTTTCTCATCTACAGACGCAAGGAGCTGCAGAGCATCCTGGCTGAGCTGGATTTCAGCCAGCAGGTTGGGAGAGCCTCCCTGTCCCAGTCTGAGGTCCCTTGGGGTGGTACTTGTCTTCAGTCAGCTAATATGTCCTTTCTCTGTCCCTCTGAGGATATTGATGGCCTGGAGGTGGTGGGCCGAGGGCAGCCCTTCTCATCTGTCACGGTGGAAGAATGTACAGTGTTTGAAAGGAGCCAGGAAAGCCCCTCTGAAGACAACTCACACCTGTGAGTGGGCCCTGCACCCCAGCGAGGAGGCTGAAGAGCGTGGCTTCCCTGGGTGGCCACAAGTACTGACAGGCAGCTTCCCTCCCTAAAGTCAGGGTGTCCATCCCTGCCTCGCTAGTGGCTCCACCCCTTCCTCTTGCAGCACCTGTGCTAGCTTTTCTGTTGCCATCTGCTCTTTTCTAACAACCAGCTCTGGATGGGGACTTCCGGGTTAAATGGCCCTCCAGCCCCTCCCATTGCAGTTGAAAGAGAAGGGCTGGGGGGAGGGCGTGAAGAGGCTGCTGTTCAGGAGCCAGCGGGAGGAAGCTAAGCCAAAGCAGGTGGATCACCTTCTACTGCACTGCAGGGCAGAGCCCTTCACATCCCTAGGCTGCCTGGCAACCATCTCCATGGGGTCCATGTGGCCTGACTGTGCAGCCTCCAGGTGAATAAGTCCTTGGTTTTTACAGAGATTTACAGACCAGTTGCCCTGATGGGGTCTCTATGCCTATTCTCGGCCCTTCGCTGCTATTCTGTGGGAAGCCAGCTTGCTGGATCAGAGGCAGTAACCCACAGGACAAGGTAAAATCACCTCACCCTCACTCACCTGCTGGGTGCAGGCCCAAGGTGACCATGACAGTCACAAGGAGCCTGTGTGGAGTCCTATTTTATGTTTTATCTGGTCACACACTCAGCATTTCTGAAAACGGTAATAGCAACAGTAAATTGAGCAAGAATAAAATCACAAGGCTGAAAAGAGTGTCACAAGCTACCTACTTTGTACCCAGACCCCAACCAGGTAAATATGCAAACTCTCTCAAAGATAGTACTTCCAGAAAGTTACAAAATGTTATACAGATGTTCAGGAGCAAAAATGTTCATTGGGTAGAAATTCTTTCTTTGCACTATTCATAGTGACCTCTGAGACAGTCACTCTTGGGGGATGACACCACTTTGAAGCTACAGGCCTTGGAGACCTGGAATATGGGACTTTTGCTGTTAAGCCCAGAGAAGTCACAGGCAAACTGGGAGGATGGTCACCCTAGGCCAGGCCTCCAGCCCAGACAGTTCTCATACCTCCTCCTTCCCCAGAGGCACATAGGAATTGGTGTTCGCTTGACTTTCGAAACCCTTGAAGGGGAGAAAACATCTTCAGAACTGACTGTGGTCAATAATGGCACAGTGGCCATTTGGTACGATTGGCGACGGCTGCCCAAGCTGGACTCTTTCCAACATCAGAAGAGAGACAGGATGCAGCAGTTTTACTTTAACAACCGGGAAGGTACCTAGAAGCTGCCCTCCTCACTGGCTTCTGGTTATAGCCTCCGTGTCTGGGAGACACCAACATCTAGTTAGTGTCCAACTCCTGCAAGCTGGAGCCCCTGCTCCCAGCCATGTCCCTCCTTTTTCTTCAGTGACTAGTGTGGTCTAACTATTCCTGTCTGTTGAGAGTGATGGATCTCTTGAGAACACAGGGAGGTGAGCCACTGGGGAGCAGGAATTTCTAGGGGCTCAATTATCTGTATGCATAGGCTCCAGCCTAGGATGACCAGCTGTCCCTTCTTGCCTAGAACTTTCCCAGCTTTCAAGCTCAAAGTCACATGTTTCAAGAACCCTCTCAGTCCTGGGCAAACCGGGATGGTTGGTCACCAGACCTGGACCTCAGTTAAATGCATGTGTTTAGCTTAGGGTTTAGTTAAATTTCTACCTGCCGGCTTGGAGCTCAGCTAGCTCCTCCTCTTGGAAACCTGTCTCTGCCTCTCAGGTGTGATTCTGCCTGGGGAAACAAAGAACTTTACCTTCTTCTTCAAGTCTTCGAGTGCCGGCATCTTCAGGGAATGTTGGGAGTTCCGAACCCACCCCACCCTCCTGGGAGGTGCGCTCTTGCAGGTCAACCTCCATGCAGTCTCCCTGGCCCAGGACATGTTTGTGGAGGAGAGGAAGTCGCTGGAGGTAAGGGACCTGGGACCTTGGCCCCTGGAGATACCAGATAGGTTACTCTGGTGTTCTTTCTGGCTGTGCCTGCAGGGATCTTATTTCTCTCAGCCTAAGAGGTTAATTTTTCACAGACAGGTTCCTACTCTTGCTCAAATACTTTCCAGGGTTTTGTGTGAGGAAGATGGGGCAGGCAGGCTGGGGGAGGGGCAGCTTGCAGCACCGCCATGCAAAGCCCCCATTGGGAGTAGGGTATTCTGCCCTAAGATGCAGACTGAGTAGGGTATTCCCTGGAATCCAAATAGATCATGTCACCAACCTTCTATGCCAATGCTGTATTTTATTCACTGCTGTCTGGCACTGGGCAGTGGAGTGGCATTTAACTGACAAGACTTCCAAACCAGAGACAACTATTTAAATAGTTTATCTCAGCACCCACCCCATAAGCCAGCACCCTGGGTAAGTGGGAGGTGGGAGCTGGGAAGCTACCACCCCCAGTTCTCAACAGTGCCCAAACTGTGTGCCCCTTCTGCCTAACCTGGGGCAAATTCAGATCCCATTCTGGAGTGGCTGTCCTCTAGGACTGACCTCCTCTGGATCCTTTTTTAGGGAACCAGGAGACTTAGAAAGACCAAAAGGGTTTTGAGGCTTGGGATAGGTATGTGTGTAAGACAGAGAGACAGACAGATGATAGCAGGAACTCAGACCCTAGGAGGTCACAGTCCCAGGAATCTGGCTCCCTTCAAGTTTGCATGGGTGCTGGGAGTCTGGGCTGCCACCTTATGTCACCTTCCCTTCCCCAGAGAAAGCTGGCCACCCATGATGCAGTCACCATAGCAAAGGAAGTGCTGCAGGAGCTGCTGAGAGGGGTCCTGACCCCAGAGCGCACACCGTCGCCCGTGGACGCCTATCTCACTGAGGAGGAGTTGTTCCACCATAGGAATCCACACGTATGGGTTGGCACCAAGTGTGCCCTGGTGCAGTTGTGGGACCAAACCCTTCTGTGTGCCAGGACACGAGAAACTCACTTTCTCCTCACACTAGTCCCATGAGATGTTTGTACTCTTATATCCTCATTTTACACTGAGGAAACTGAGGCCCAGGGAGATTAGGGAGTGTGCCCGAGGTAGTTAGTAAGTAGGTGCTTAGTAGGTGCCTTCATTCAAGCCCAGCCTTTCTTAGAAGCCCAAATGCCAAAAAAAAAAAAAAAAAAAAAAAAAAAAAAAATTTAAACTGGAGATGCTGAGGTTGGAGGGAAGTGGGGAGTCCCCTGGCCTCAGCCACTCACCCTCTGCTGTCATCCCTCACCTCTGCTGCAGCTGTATTACCAGCACCATGTGGTACAAAACCTGCATCAACTGTGGAACCAGTACAAGATCCTGTCTGCCAAGGCTAAGGAGACCCAGCCAGGTGAAGAAGAGCACCCAGGGACCCCATCAGTCCATCTGGAGAAGGCATTGTCAGCGAACGTGGACAGCATGACAAACTTCAGGAGCCCACTCTATGAGCCTCGACTATCCCGGCCTGAGAATGAGGTCCCCGGCGACTCCCGAGATTACTCTACGTCCCAGAAGACTGCATTGGGGACCAAGGCTTCTCATAGGAAGAGCATCATGGAGGAGATCCTGGTGGAGAGCCCAGACGTGGAGAGTACCAGGAGCCCTTGGGAGCTGTCAGGCTCTCCCCTGCCTGAGTGGAACCTCTCTCTGCAGGAATTCAGAAAGGTGCGTCTGAGACCCGGAAGGAGTTAGTGGAGAATGACCCTGGGTAGCTGGGCACAGTGCTCCTTCCCCGAACCAGTTAGCTCCATCGCCTCCTGGGCAGAGCAACTGAACCTTCTGAGAGCCCAGAGAAAGTGATCTTTGGGGTCAAATATTTTTTTCTGGGTCCTCAGGCAGCTTTGGTAGAGGAAGGGCTCCTTCTGTGACCCTGGCAAGCCTTGGAGAAGGGGTTCATAACAGATTCCTCCAGGAAGTTCCAGGCCCCCACAGAAGGCACCTTAGGGTTCATGACTCCTGATTCTTCAGCTACCTGCCCCATCACTAGAGGACACAGGGACCCTGACTGTCCTAGAGCAGAACAGTTGCCCATGTGCCCATGATCCTAACCAGGCAGTGATGATACTCCCGGAGGACTACCAGAAAGAGGAGGCCCTAATCCGCCTCAGCAAGGCGGCCCTGGAGCTGTGCCAGGAGCGGAAGCCGTTGCAATCCAACCTCCTGCACCAGATGTGGTAGGTTCCCCCCATCACCGCCCCTGAGATGTCCCATCTCCATCCCTTGGTGACATCTGGCAGGGAGTCCCTGGACTCAAGGGGCTGAACATCCCTTGAATTCAGACTACTGAAGGATGCTCAAAGAGCTGCCACAGCACCCCGCAGCACCCCCTGCTCTCTGGGGAGCAGGCAGCAGAGTATATATACACCTTGCCTAGTCCTCCTCCTCTTGTTCCTTCTCAATGAGTAGAAGAATGAAAAGAGGAGATCCCAGTAAAAGTTTAATTTCTCTGTTGTCAGCCTTCCCCATACCTGTTTGGAACCTGCTTGGATAGGCTTGGGAGACCTTTTGCAAGACCTTCAGAATATGGCTCCAGGAGCCTCATGTTGGAAATCTCATGCGAGGCTCAGCCCTCCAGAGGGGTGCCAAAGTCTAACTGTAGCCCCAAAGCGCAGTTTAGATGCTGAAGTGGGATGGGATTCGTGGGGGCCTCCAACCCTGATCCTGGGCCTCTTTTCTTGGCTGCTGCCCCAGGGAAGCACTTGCACAGTCCTGGTGAGGATGCTGGCTGCTTGGTTGCATGGCGCTTTCAAGGTAGTTCCTGGCACTAGGGTCTTTGAAGGGAGCGACCTGAGCCTTGCAGGTTCAAGGACAAGTGAGGAGTGGTGGCTTTTCTCCAACCTGTCTTGCCCTCTAGTTTGCAGCTGTGGCGAGATGTAATTGACAGCCTGGTGAGCCATTCCCTGTGGCTAAGGGTTCTGCTAGGCCTGCCTGAGAAGGAGACTGTCTATTTGGATGTTCCAGAAGAGCAAGGTCAGACATTGAGCAGTCATCTCACTAAGTAGTCTTCCCCAGCCCTCTGCCCAGACAGTAGTGGTAGCCTGGCTATTCGTACCCATGTGGTGGGCACTCTGCAAGGTTGGGCCACCAAGTGGGCACATGCTACCCTCTGACTGCTGCCAGGATTTGGGGCTTAGAAGCTACCTTAATGATCACCATTCAGTCTGCCGAGTTTGCAGGTAGAGTCCCAGAAATGTAAATGACCTGTCTATGGCCATACACGGGGAATAGCAGAGCTGGGGCTAGAACCTAGGCCTCCTGCCTCCATCCCTCAGTCCTGAGCCACAAGGTCACATGCCTGAATAAAGGGATTCAGGGGAAGTAGTGCCACCTCTGCTCAACCTGAGAGAATTCTCTCCGCGCTGCTGAGAGGAGGGCTCAAACCTCACCCTTTGCTTCTCCATGTCGTTCCCAGCCTCCTCATGGGCCTGCGGTGTACGCTAGACCGCAGGGGCCTGCTACACTCTCTTCCACTCACTTCCCTCAGATCGAAAATCACCTCCTATCGCGGAAGTGAAGGCGACAACTGGGAAAACTGGGAAGGAGGCAGAAGGCCGGAAAGGGGCAGCCCAGGAAAAGAAGCAACTGGGAATCAAAGACAAAGAGGACAAAAAAGGAGCCCGGGTGTCAGGGAAAGAGGTATGCGGGACATGGTCTGTGCCCTGGTGGGTCTGGGGAGGGTGTCCAAGGGGACATGGGGAGCTGGCGGTCTTTCCAGCACAAGGCCCGGCTCCCAGGGAGCTGCTGTGGAGAAGGTACCTGTCCTACCTTGGGAGCTACTAAAAGCTGTGTGTGTCTCCCTCTCTTCCAGCAGGACCGTTTCAACAGCAAGAAGCAGAAGGCAAAGGATGACAAGAAAATACTGAAATCTTTAAGTCGGGACAGGCTTTCCACTGACGACCCTGCCCCTGACAACACCGTGCCATCACAGGAACCCATAGATCCCCTGATCAAGGAGAAATACACCCAGAGGCTGCACATGGAGGTGAAGGGAAGAGCCCAGTAGCCACCCGCCCCTCCTCCACCCTGGCCTCCCCCTGCCGCATTCATTCCATTTACTCCCAAATGAGCATCTGCTCCATCAGTGATGGTGGCAGACCTGCTTCATGAAGGGCATTCGAGAGTGCAAGGCTGTCCTCGTGCATGACAGGGGATGAGCACCGTGACAAAGACCACGAATCAGGGTCAGCCAGGGGCAGGGGTGGGGCTCCCTGATAAGGTGACACCATACAAAAGCTTGAAGAAGGGTGAAAGGTAGACAGAAAAAGTGTCCTGGGCAGGGAAGCAGCTCTTGCATTGGAGGGAGTGGGCCAGCGGACGGGGAAGGAAGGAGGGAAAGCTGCTGGCAGGCACGTGGGGCGGCCCCTTGGGACTTTGTGGCCTATTGGGAGGACTCAGGGTTTTCCCTGAGAGAACTGGGTAGTCATGCAGCATTTTGAATGGAGGAGCAACATGGTCTGACTTAGTCTTTACAGACTCTAAGGGAACGGAGAACAAGGAACCCTTCTCTCTGCCACTTCTACTATATGCACCCTGGCAAACAGGTTCCTTGGGCGAAAACCACACAGGGTCATCTTTGTCTCTCTATTGCTATAACAAAGTGCCACAGACTGGGTGGTTTACAAAGAAAAAAGTTTATTTTGACTCACCATCTGAAGACTGTTCAGTCTAAGAACTTGGTGACAGTAAGGGCCTCACTGCTTCAGCTCATGGTGAAAAGCTGAACGGCAAGAGGGCAAAACACAGGAGTCTCATAACAACCTGCTCTGCAATAACTAACCCAGTCCCAAAAGAGTTCACGTTCCCCATTCACTCCGCCCCCAGGACTGGGGATTAAACCCAGGGCTTTGCTCATGCTAGGCAAGCACTCTGCCCTAAGCAGCAATTACAGCCCCTTTATAAACTTGCTAAGTTGCTGAAGCTGGCCTCCCAACTTGTGATCCTCCTGCCTTAGCCTCCCAGGCAGCTGGGATCATAGTTACCACCATGAGCTTAGAACTCTCGTGTTCCTGAAGACATTATCCCTTCTGGAGGGTAGAGCCCTAGTGACTCTTAAAAGTTGCATTTCCTCTCAATACCTTTACATTGGGAATCAAATTTCAACATGAGTTTCAGCGAGGACAGGTCACATTCCCACTGTAGCAAGGATACATCCACGGGAAAGACTTCATCATGATCTGTGGGTCCTTAAAAGATTCACCTAGGTTTTGTGTGTTTTCTTTTTTGCTACTGTTGGGAGGGAGGGCCACAAAGCCAGCTGGATGTGCCAGCGTGTCTGTAGTGGTGCTTTCTCTTCCTCTGAGGCAGACAGCTGGGAGCTGGGCTTACATCACTGTGCATTGTGGTAACACTCCGGATCTCATTTGATCAGAAGTTCCAATTGCTGCTGGTGATGTCAGTGAGATTTCTGATGATCGATGGGGTCTGGAAAGTTATTAAAGGGCCCTGAGGACTCCTGGGGCAAACTCTTCTGTAGAGTTAAGGACATTAAAAATCAAATTGCTTAGGCTTGTGTAACCCAGCCTAGTGGGGGACAGTCTTGGAGACCTTTCAGTATCTGCATCTGTGATCTTGCAGGAAGGTGAACTGGCCTCCCGGGGTAGGAGTTGAATTGGGGCTGAGCCCAGCCTCACCCTCCTGGTGCTAAATGGGCGTTGCTCCCTGGGCTCTCTGGAGTTGCCCTTCAACATGTGTAGGCTCCAGAGTCCCCAGTGCAGGATGACCTCCCCCAGTAGGTCTGAAAAATAAAACTGTTTGCAAAAACAGAAGTTCTACAGAAACTCTTGAACTTTGGGTCTCCTCTCTCCATGTCTTCTAGCACAGTTGACTTATAGGTACCTTCCTGTCAGGTCTCCACAGAGCAAGCCTTGGCCTGTGACATCTGTCCTGTTCTTCCAGGTCTATGAACTGCTGAATGCCCTAGTGACTGACCTGATGGCCCTGGCTGACGAGCTCAGCCCTGTAAAGAATGTCGAGGAGCCTTTGTATCCCTGCAGCTGACTCTCAGGCTCTCGCATCCCCCTAGGAAACTGGCTAACAAGTCAATAAAGAACCTTTAGATTCCTACCACTTCCGCCGTGCCTTTCTGTCTTGGTACTGGATCTCGGTGAGGTCAGCTCACGGCCCAGGTTCTCCCATGGCCCGCTGGCCCCCGATCCCCCTCTGCCCTGCTCCTGGAGCCATCCCCACCTGGGAGGTGATGGAGGGAGCATGAACAGAAGAGCAAGTTGGTAGCAGGACAAGGAATGAAATCAGGTGACAAGACAGATAGCATCACGTTCATAGTCCCTGCTCTGGTCTGGCAGGGTTCTAAAAAGGGTCACGCTTCCTGGAGCCAGGTCTTCCAAAGTGTCATCACCAAGTGTGACAAAGTGTGAGATCAGAGGAGAAGCAGAGCCCATGGGACTGGCTCCCTGAGATCTCAGAGCCCTGTCCCCAAGATAACACTACCACGCCTCCTCGATCCTGGAGGCCAGACCCCTTTGTCCTCAGCCAGAGGTTCTTATTTTGGGTTCTAGTCTGTTTTCTCCCCCTCTTTATGTTAAAGCATCTGGCCCTAAGCCATTTTTCAGGTTTAAGAACAGCCACTGGGAACTTCACGCTACCTTACTATGTAGAAGAATGGGAAATGGACCGAGGTGCCTGATCAGACCCAGCACCACAGGGTTTCTATGGGCAGGGCTCCCTGTATGAAGTGGGCCACAGGCTCCTGAGTTTAGAGACCCCCTCTCTGAACTGTGGCGGTTGGGCTTGCGGTCTCCTCAGTGCTGATGGAACAGGACAGGTGTGGGCAGAAAGCTCAGGCGTGGCTCAAAGCCTCTCGTGTTCACATTTGGTGTTTCTAATAATGACCTCATGGGTCTCCAGCACCCTCCAGTTGAGAACTGGATAAAGGAAGCTCTGAGAAGGCAGGACGCTCCCTCCCCAGGTTAGAGAGTCCTAATGCCCCCTCAGGGTGGCTGGGGAAGCCAGCTGGAAGCCCACAAAGGGACAGCCCCAGGGAATGGTCCTGCCCTCCCCTTTAATGTCCTCTAGAAGAGGAGGGGTGGGTGTGGTGGGGGTACGGGGAAGCCCCCACCCCTGTTTCCTGTTGAGGAGGCAAGGGAAGGGTTAACTCACTGTGGGATGAGAGTGGGTCCCTGGCTCCAAATCTGCACCTCCTGGGGTCACCAGCAGGCAGGACTGTCTCCGAATGCCCCGCCCTCCTGGAGGCAGCAGGAAGGGGTTAACACGCCCGCCCGCCCTGCGTCCTCCTGTGTCCTGTTACTGCTGAGGCAGACCTGCCCGGCCAGCTGAGCAACTTTCCTCCTGAGTGCTGCAGGCTGGCCAGAGTCTAGGAGGCAAACGGGCGAGAGGCAGAGCTGAAGCCCATTGGGGGACCCTGCCACCACCCTTCTGAGGGGTCTCTGCCTCCTGGGAGAGGGTGGGTCTTAGGGACAAGGGTCCATGGTGGATGGCTCTGGAGCTGCTCCCGAGGCTGTGCCATCCCCCTGCCTCGCTGGTCAGAGGGTCACTGCAGCGGCTGCTCGGGCTGGGGCCGAGGGAGCCCGCTCTGGAGGTAAGCTCGTCCCTGGCAGTAGTAGCGCCTCCATGGCAGGTGGGGCAGAGTGGGCTTGGGGCTTGTCTCTTTCCTAGGTGCTAGAGAGGGCAGGGCAGGGCTGTAGAGGACTTGGAGACTTCTTACCTGTGTCCTCTGCCCTCTGAGTCACCCCCAGGAAGGGACTCAGAGTCTCCCTCTCCATCCTGGGACTTAATGTCTTTGATGGCACCTAGCATCTTTGGTGGCATTCCTCACAAACTCTGGCACATCTCTGCTGGTTCTTCTTCCTCAGTTCCTGCTACACGTCTAGCCCCAGGGTGCCCCCAAGACACAGCTGACAAAGCCAACAGAAGCTTAGGGCTAGCACCACTCTCCTGTCCCTTCAGCAAAAGAAAGGTACTGCCACTCCTCCGCTGTTCACGCTGGACAACAGGAGCAGAGGATGGGGAGGGGCTGTGGCTGTAGGGGGCACTTATGGACTTTAGCAAACTTGTGCATGTGACTGGACAGAGCCATCTCTCTGAACCCCCATTCTGGGGATGCCATCTGCTTACTCAGTGCTGACTTTTGGGAATCTCTCCAGGTCTCTCCCCACCCCCATCTGCAGACCCCGCCCCCACCCCCAGTTCTCCTGAATGGTGTATAGGAGAGAACTGGGACCCGGCCTCCACCCTCCCCACCATCCCGGCCCAGCCTACTCGCCCCCTCTACCTGTACCCTCCTGCCTCCTGCCCCATCTGAACTGGCCTCCCAGGTCCTGGCTTCTCAGTGTCCTTCCCTCCACCTGACAGGGTCTGGCTCAAGGTCACTGCAGTAATTCCATACAGGCTGCCTGGGGCTGCCGCTGCCGCTGCGCCTTATCAGGCAGCTGGGTTTCTGTTTCACTCCCTTTTATTCCTGGGCATATTGTGTTCGATAAAACCCTTTGCTTGTAACACGGCTGGCAGGGCTCCCAGCTGCTCCTCCTGCCTGCCTTTCCCACCCCCTCCGGACTCCTGGGCTTCACTCTGCCCGCTTTTCCTCCCTACCCTGTCCCCTCACACTCTAGGGGGAGGAGATCAAGGCACCTCCTTGTGGTTCTGATCCCTCCCGCACCCCAGTTCCTGCAGAGGTGTGCAGACATTGCCCACCTTCCTCCTAGAAGAACACTCCAGGCAGGGTTGCCCAGCCACACAAGGAGGGCCCCCTCCCACTAAGGCCGGAAGGAGGGCTGGAGCAGCCAGACCCAGGTAGGGCTCTGGTGGAATCAGGATACCTGACTGGTTCTGCTAGTTCCCTCGGCCAGCAGGGAGGGGCATGCACCGGGGCCAGCTTCTGTGCACAATTATTTCCCATCTCGACTCTGCCGCTGCCAGCCTGCCCCGCCCCTTGGGGAGGTGAAGACAAGTCTGAGTCACTAGCAAGGGGAGGGCAGGAGTTAAACAAGTTGTGGACATAGCATCCCCACAGCAGGCCTACTCCCAGCTGGACAGAAAGACAGACAGCAGACAGAAGGTAGGCAACACTCTGGGCGCACCACGCTTCATCTTTCCTGCCTCCCTCTGAGGCACCTGGGCCCTGACAGGACTTGCCAAGGCCTGTGGGACTGCTTTGAACTGCGCTCAGCCCTGGCGGCACGAGGGTGGAAGGAGAGTGGCTCTGAGGGCCCCAGGAGCAGGACCGCCTTCTGATTCCTGTCCCTGGCAGGCTGGGGGCCAGCTGACACACGCCAGGCTGGGGCGGAAGGCGATGCTGGGAGGTGCGATCTCCATGGGCATTGGGGTGTCATGAGGGAAGCAGAGGTTCTGTAGCCCAGCCAGTGCGTGTGCCTTGCCCTGTACTAGTGCCAGAGGAATGGTGGTGGCAGAGGCGTTCCTCTTCAGTTTCTGATAGGGCCTTGGAAGAATTTGGGGGCCTGGCCCGGAGCCCGGGGCAAGCGGGGGAGGCTAGCCCTGATTCTCCCTGTGCTGGGCTATCAGAGGTCTTCCATGCTTCCAGGACCTTAGGGTCTTGAAGAGCCTGAACCGTGCCTGCCTTCAGAGAGCTTCTATTCTGGCTGAGAAGACGGGACCGAGATAGTAAAATAATCAGATTAATTAATTACCAAATTAGGTGACAGTGACAATAAGTATTGAATTAGTCTTAAGGAAACCTAGGTGTCAGTCCCAAGTCCTTCTACCTACACACCATGTGATGTGAGCAGGGTGCATCCTCCCTCTGGTGCTCTGTCGGTGGCTGGGGTGGTGGTGGCGAGGTCTTTGTGAGAGTCAGCTGTCCCCACAAGCTCCTTCCCTTCGCCTTCTTCTCCTCCTCCTCTTCGGGTCACTGATCTTGGCTCAGCCACCACCTCCTCCAGGAAGGCTCCTTGATTTTCCTCGAATGCCTCTTCTGTGCTTCTGTGCATGCCTGCACTTAACTGTGATCATCTGTACCCTCACAACTAAATGGGAGTGAACCAAGACATGTGTCCTGAGCTTGGCATAGGGTCTGATCCTGGAAGGTCCCAAGAAATAGGTGCTGAGTGAATCAAACTACAAAAATTAGCCATAGAAGGAGGAAGAGGAGAGTAAACAGAGAAGGCAGAAAGCTTCTCCCTCCCAGAGGGAGCCAATCAGGATCGAGGCAGGGGAGTGGGCATTACCCATGGTCATGTTAAGGTCCTCCCTAGGCCATTCATTCAGGTGAGGCTGCTCTGGGTCATCCTAGTCCCCCACTTGACAACTCTGTGATCTTGGACAGGCCATGGACTTCCTCTCTGAGTCTCACTATCCCCATGCATGAGTGGAGATAGTTATCATGGCATCTCTGTGGTGTGGCATGTGGATAGGAGTGCCAGGCTACAAATACCTGCTGAATTAAAAGTAAAATAAGAAAAATAAAAGTGAGTGCCCACTGAAGGCTGTTGCTACCAGCCAGGTCACCCTGGTTAGGCCTTTGTCAGTAAGTGCTGAGTGACCCTTGGGAAGGGGGTATTGCTCCTGAGTTCCAGACCTTCTCTTCCTCAGCCCCATGTGGGACCCAAGGACACAGCCGCCCTGCTGAGAGCACGGCGGCTCGCCCCTCAAGACCGTGACCTCGCGACGGTGGCCCTCGGCCCTCCACCTCCGGCGGGGGCGGGGGCCGCCCATCTCCAAGTCTCCAGCCATGACAACCTCTGCGCTCCGCCGCCAAGTAAAGAACATCGTGCACAATTACTCCGAGGCGGAGATCAAGGTGCGCGAGGCTACCAGCAATGACCCCTGGGGCCCACCCAGCTCACTTATGTCGGAGATCGCCGACCTGACCTTCAACACGGTGGCCTTTGCCGAGGTCATGGGCATGCTGTGGCGTCGGCTCAACGACAGCGGCAAGAACTGGCGGCACGTGTACAAGGCGCTGACGCTGCTGGACTATCTGCTCAAGACCGGGTCCGAGCGCGTGGCGCACCAGTGTCGCGAGAACCTCTACACCATCCAGACGCTCAAGGACTTCCAGTACATCGACCGGGACGGCAAGGACCAGGGCGTCAACGTGCGCGAGAAGGTCAAGCAGGTGATGGCCCTGCTCAAGGACGACGAGCGCCTGCGGCAGGAGCGAACTCACGCCCTCAAAACCAAGGAGCGCATGGCCCTGGAGGGCGTGGGCATCGGCAGTGGGCAGCTGGGCTTCGGCCGCCGCGGTGAGCGGGGTTCTCCATCCTCCTACACCTGTGAGTGAGCGCCGAGGGTGTGGCTGGGACAGGGAGGTGGCTGGAGTCCAGCCCTGGCTCCGCAACCCTGTACCACGGTTAATAGTACTTACCTCAGAGGGATGTTATGAGGACCAGCGAGATAAAGTGTGTAATGCGCAAAGTGTAATGCCCCCCACATGACAAGTGCAGCACGTTAGCTCAAATATAATGTCCTTATACATTCGCCATTCAATTAATTAATTAACCATTTGTAGGATGGCATGGTGGTGGCACAGACTCTGGGGTCAGATACCATCTATTGTGCCCCTTCCAAGCTGTGCGACCTGGGTAACCAACTCTCTGAACCTCAGTTTCCTTATCGGTAAAATGGGCATAACTTCCATTGTTTGATCTGAAAGTTAAAAACAACAACAACAACAACAACAACAAAACCCAAGCCCTCAACCAGACACAGTGGCATCCCTCTTAATTCCCCCTCTTGAGGGCACTGCCCTTGAAAATAGGGGCAGCTGCTGGGCAGTTCCTGAATGCTTCCCCCAGCAGTGAAGGCTGATCTCTAGGATAGCCTTTTTATTTTTAAATTTTTTAATTTTTATTTTTTTGTATGGGGGACTGAACCTAGGGAAGTTCCACCTCTGAGCTGGATCCAGCCCTTTTTTATTTTGGACAGAGTTTCACTAGATTGCACGGCTGTCCTCAAACTTGCAATTCTCTAGCCTCGGCCTCCTGAGTAGCTGGAATTATAGGTGTGTACCACCTTAAGTGGCTTAGAATGGCCCTCCTTTCATAACGTCCTTGATGGTTTGCTGAGGGCTTTGGCGGTGGATTTGTTAGGTTAGAAGTTCCTGCCTTCCCATTCCTCTTGACCCCAAGCATAATGGCATCTAGCTGGAAAAGTCCAAGAGCAGAAGTCAGGGCTCAGGCCCTGCTTCTGGATCCTGCCCAGACACCCTCTGAGCTGTCTGCCCACCTGCCAAGGAGGCACTGCCATCTGCAGCTGTGAGGTGGAATGGGGAATCTACAGGAAGTGCCCAGCAAACCACCTGGCTCACTGGAACCCTTGACAGTCAGCTGTTCTCTTTGCTGCAGTTTCCCTGTCTGATCCTCAGCGTCCTGGCAGGCAGAGGGGTGTGGGGCCCTGTGGGTACTAGTGTGGTCACAGAGGCCATGATGGTTGTTGCAGCTGCCTCCTCATCTCCCCGCTATGCCTCCGACTTGGAGCAAGCGCGGCCCCAGACGTCAGGAGAAGAGGAACTACAGCTGCAGCTGGCACTGGCCATGAGCCGCGAGGAGGCTGAGAAGGTGAGGCCTTGGCTGTCCAGGGTGGGCTGCAGAAGGAGGAGAGGGGCCTGGTGCCCGGGACTCAGGTTTCCGCTCTGGGCCTCAAGCCCTACTCCTGCTCCCAAGGACAGTGCAGGGCCGGTGTCCCTGGGTTCGTTTCAGGCAAGACTGCCTCTTGGATTCCAGTCCTCTGTGGCTGGAACTGGAAAGGGTGATGGGCAGTGGGGTATATGGTATTTTGAGGGGCCTTGTGATGGGGGAGGGGAGTGTGCTGACAGACATCCTAGAAAATGCTGGGATTGCTGCTCCTCTATCAGCTGTCCTTTAGGAAGACAGGGACAGTACCTCTGATAGCATCTCTGCCATTACCTCTGTGGACGCAGGCAGACCAGGCAAGAAGCAGCCGGGCACACATGGTGGGGTTAGGGGAGCTCTCAGGCCACTGGAAGAGAAAGACCCAGCTTCCTGATCCTTAAGCCACATGCCACATGCGTGCAGGGAGCAGGCCACATCCTCACTGCCCACCCCATTCATGGTGGCCATTTCTGTCTCCATCCCTACTTCCTGGGGCGATTCTGGCCCCCTGGCCCAGGATGGGGAGCCCTGGGCCAAGTTCACCCCTGTCTTCCTCCCTGCAGCCAGTACCCCCAGCCTCCCACAGGGACGAGGACCTCCAGCTGCAGCTGGCTCTGCGCCTGAGCCGGCAAGAGCATCAGAAGGTAGTGAGTGGGCCACGCTGGCGGGCCTGGGCTGCAGGTGCCCTGGTGCGGTGCTGGTGGAGGTGCTGTGGGGCACTAACCGGCTTCTCTGCTGCTCTAACTCGTCGCCTCCCACCCTGCTCTCTCCTTGACCCCAGGCTGGGTGCACAGGTCCCTTCAAGTTCAGCTTGAACTGCTCATGCTCCTCCTGCCTCTGTGCCTTCTGCAGGAGGTGAGGTCCTGGCGGGGAGATGACTCCCCCGTGGCCAATGGTGCAGGGGCTGTGGCCCGTCAACGGGGGGACAGAGAGCCAGGAAGAGAAGAGAAAAAGGAGGAGGAGAAGCTAAAAACCAGCCAGGTAGGGAGCAAGTGAGGTGCGTGGGGCAGCAGACCTGGGGAGTAATTGAGTTGGTGTTTGTAAAGAGTGTAGAAGAGTGCTTGGTGGGGAGTAAGAACTACTTAAATATTTATTAAAGGAAAATGGGGGTGGCAGCGTGTAGCAGCCCCTGGTTGCATACTGCATGGTCTAGCAACTGAGCTGACAGCAACATGGGATGTGACAGGATCCTGATCCAGATCCTTGGATTTGCTGTCACTTACTTTATGACCTGGGGAACATCGCTTTCTAGTCCTCAGTTTCCCTTTCTGCACAGTAGGTGTTTTTGATCCTGATATGCTAGAATCATGTGACACTGTGGATCAAGACTAGGGGCTGGCTCTGGCACATGGTGCTGAAAACATCTTGGGCAGCCTGGCAGGGGTGGGCAGGGGGAGTACATGACTTCTGAGAGCAAGTTCATCCTTCAAAGCTATTCATGCTGCCCTTGGGGTGCCTCTGTCCCCTTTCTGCCCACATCCATTGTGGGCAGTTTCTCTTGGACCCTGACCTGTGGAGGTAGGTTTGTAAAAAAACAAAAAACCAAAAATACTCTGCCCATACTGCCCCTTTCTGCCAACCTGGATTCTATACCAGCACTGCCTCTCTGGCTGTGTAACTTCAGGCAAACCATTTCCCCTCTTTGGGCTGCAACTGTCTCATCTGTAAAGTGGGTACCTCACCTGCTTTACCTACCTCACAGGGTTGTTATGAAGTGGGCAGTCAATGGATGAGGAAACCTTTAATAAACTGGGAGCTGTACAGAGGTGAAGGATCATTAAGAGATGTTTGTGGAATGAATAAAGGAGGGAATGAGCCAGAGTTAGGCTGACAGGGCAGGGCCTGCCCTCCCTCTGAGCCCTGCCCATTTCCGAGCTGCCTCTCCCCTCCACAGTCCTCCATCCTGGACTTGGCCGATATCTTTGTGCCTGCCACAGCCCCACCCTCCACACACTGCTCTGCTGACCCATGGGACATCCCAGGTGGGTATGCTGGGTGCTGGGCTGCAAGAGGATCCCAGGCTGGTCCCAGAGAGCTCTTTTCTTCCCAGCCACTGTGGCCAACCACTTGCCCACAATAGCTGGGGTCACTGGGCAAATCACTCACCTCCCTCAGTCGCAGCTGCCTCTGTTACCTAGCTTTCATGGTGAAAGAAACCAGTGATGAGATCTCAATAGAGGTTCTCTTGCAGACCAGCCCTGAATGAGAAGGTGGCCAACACTGCCCGTGCCTGGGGGCCCAGGGACCTGGGATAACTAGCTGAACCACAGCTTCGGGGTGGTCCTGAGGCAGCATTTCACCTGTGAAGTGGCTCCTATGCCTCCCACTTGGGTTGGGTAACTGGGAGGGGCCCTGCATAAGGGACTCTGGGAACTGGGGGTCTGGGCTTATGCCTGTGCTATTCCCATTCTAGGTCTCAGGCCGAACACTGAGCCCAGTGGCTCTTCCTGGGGACCTTCTGCAGACCCCTGGTCTCCAGTCCCCTCAGGAAACGTCCTGTCCCGAAGCCAGCCTTGGGACTTGCTTCCTACACTCTCCTCCTCTGAGCCCTGGGGCAGGTCCCCAGTGCTGCCTGCAGGACTCCCCACCACAGACCCCTGGGCACCAAAGTCTCCCCACCATAAACTCCCCAGCACTGGGGCTGATCCTTGGGCGGCCTCCATGGAGTCTTCTGACACACCTGGTAAGTGGAGGGCAGAGGGACTTCTGGGTCCCCCTCCCTCTGGTGCCACCAGGTGCTGTGCTAAGAGGGCCACTTCCCTGAAAAGGGGTCAGACCAGTGCCTGTCCTTTCTGCCCACATTCTCTCTTTCTCCTCTTTTAGTTCTAGGTGGTACCTCAAACTTTGACCTATTTGCCAAACCTCCAGAATCCACAAAAAACAAGGAGGGGCTGGAGAGTGTCCAGGCCCTGCCGGCCGGGAAGCCCAGCAGTCCTGTGGGTGAGCAGGAGGCCAGGGGAGGCTGAGGCTCTGGGAATGAGCGGCCCTCTGCTCTCTTGCCCGCCACCTCGGTGGCCAGTCTGTCCCCCCCAACAAGCTCTATCATGCGCCTTTCAGAGCTGGACCTGTTTGGAGACTCCAGTCCCTCTTCCAAGCAAAAGAGCACGAAGGAGCCAGATGCCTTCGACCTGGATGCACTAGGGGAAGCGCTAACCCAGCCTGGCCAGGAGACCCGTGCCTGCCGTACCCCAGAGTCCTTCCTGGGCCCCTCGGCCTCTTCCTTGGTCAACCTTGACTCATTGGTCAAGACGCCGCAGGCCGCGAAGACCCGGAACCCCTTCCTGACAGGTAGGGCACCCCCTAGTCCCTCAAGAGCCGGGAGCCTTGCTCCCCCCAGCCCTCGTGGCAGAACCCAGCACTGCCCTTCCATCGTCCTGTTCCCTGACGCTGACCCCGTCCTCACCGCACATCCCCGCGCCCTCTCTCCTTGGCAGGTCTCAGCGCTCCGTCCCCCACCAACCCGTTCGGCGTGGGCGAGCAGGGCAGGCCGACCCTGAACCAGATGCGCACCGGGTCACCTGCGCTGGGCCTGCCAGCCGGCGGGCCTGCCGGGGCGCCCCTGGGCTCCATGACCTACAGCGCCTCCCTGCCCCTCCCGCTCAGCAGCGTGCCGGTCAGCATGACCCTTCCCGCCTCGGTCAGCGTCTTCCCGCAGGCCGGAGCCTTCGCCCCGCCGCCCGCCAGCCTTCCGCAGCCGCTGCTGCCCACCTCCGCCTCGGCTGGGCCGCTGCACCCAGGCCCGCAGACTGGCACCAACCCCTTCCTCTGAGAGACGCCCGGAGCCTACGCGCGAGGCCCCGCCCCCTCCGGACCTCGGGCAGAGCGGTCGTGCAGGTTGAGCACTGATCCAAGCCTCGGCAGGCGGAAGGCGCACTCCTGAAATTGGAGACTGAGGACGCCTTGGGGGTCTAGACCACACCCCCACAATAAAGACTGGAACCCACAAGCTCAGCTCTTACCAAGTGGACTTTTTGTGGGGTGTGGCAGCGGGGTCTGGACCACAGCACCATCACTGGCAGCAGAGGAAACTACTTCTCTACAATCTAGGGCACAGAAACGCTCCCTTTCCCTTACAACTCCTCTCAAACCCCCATCCGCATCCTCAGCTCCTGTTGGCCTGGCACCTTCGCTTCCAGATGTTCCCAGGCTGTACTCATTCGGTCATTTCATTTATTTATCACACATCAGCAAGCACTGGGGATGATCTAACAGCAGAGGACGGTAGGCATTTGTTCCTATTTACTGTGCACTTGTTAATGTGCTAAGCACTTTAGGCAGATCATTTCATTTAATCATTGCAACTCTTTGAGGCAGGGAATATTGTTACTCCCATTCAGGACAGCTACAGAATTTGTGGGGTCCAGTGCAAAATGAAGATGCTGCCAGGTGTGGTAGCACATTCCTGCAGTCGCAGCAATTCTGGAGGCTGAGGCAGGAAGATAAGTTGAAGTACGCCTGGACAAGTCTGCCAGGCCCTCAACAACTTAGTGAGACCCAGTCTCAAAATAAAAAATAAAAAGGTCTGCGGCTATAGCGCAATGGTAAAGCGTTCCTGAGTTTAACCCCCAATATCCCTTGCCCCAGTAAAAGAAAGAAAATGCAGAGTTTCTTGTTCAAAATTGAATTTCAGTACAGGAACAGCAGCAGAGCATTCAACCAAGTGCACAACCCTCCCCAGGGCAATTGCACAGGTGTCCCTTGCAGCTGCTCGGGCTCCCATTTTATAGGTGAGAAAACTGAGGCTCAGAGAGGTTAGTGGCATGCTCCAAGTTACAAAGCAAGGACTGTGTGGAGATGAGATTCAAAGTCATCAGACAGTCTGGTTCCCCATCCAGGAACTCCCAGACTGGGCCCAGATTTAATTCAGCAAATATTGACTGACTGTTGTGGACAAAGCGCTGGGCTGTCGGGGAGGAATCCTTGAATTGCTGAGCCCACAACCTGCAGGAGCTCAGAGGCAGCAGGGCAGACAAAGGGGGTGAGGAGGGGCATGTGACGTAGCTGCAGCACAAGCCAAGTCAGGAGACTCCGTGCTCCTGTGTTTTACTGAGTCACCTTAAATCCAGCTCTGCGCCCTGCCCCCTCCACCAAGGCTGACAGGAAACGCCCCCTCATGGGGAGGGGGCTGCTCCTACTGGGGGTTGGTTCAGGGTTTTAGAAACCGAGGGTAAGACAAGGCCTAGTACTCAGCCTGGGAACCATCACGGTCACTCTTACTTCCACTCAATACTCCATGACCAAAGGATAACTGGACACTCGTGTGTCCTCAGTGCTCAAGGGTGGCTCTGCAGACAGCCTGCTGCTGGCCCCCACCCGCTTTAAGGCACTGAGAGCAAATAGCCTTCCACAGTCCTACCAAGAAACATCCGAGTTGTTGCTGGTGGGGATGCATGACGCCACTGTCCTTCTGGGGTAGACTGCTTTGTTTGTGTGGCGGGAGGGAGTCCCACTGCTGCAGACCAGATGGACAGGGCACTTAGTAGTCAGATCGACAGGGTTCACAACTCTGCTCCAAGGTTTCAACTTAATGATAATAATCTCTTAATGAGTGGTTATGCTGTCTGACCTTGAGTAAATTACTTCACCTCTCTTTGTCTCTGCCTCTGTTTCCCTACTTGTCAAGTGGGATCAAGAGTTCCTTCCTGGGGCTGGCGGGTGTAGCTCAGTGGTAGAATACTTGCCCAACATGCTTTAGCGCTGGCTTCAATCCCCAGTTCTGCCAACAAACAAGAGCCTGGGGTCCACCCTTTCCACACACTGACCGTGACGATGAACCCTGCCCCTCTTCCCTGGCTTTGCAGGGCAGCACCCGAGTCCAGCCTCCACCTCTCTTCTGCTTCACCCAAACCTGAAGGTTCTATCATCCTTGGTCCCTCACCCATCCTCTGTGCCTCTCCCACCTAAATCGACTCTCCCCTGGAGACTCCCAAGAGGGGCTATTATGTCTCCAGTGAAGACGAGGTTGGTTGCCTTGCTTCCGGTAGCTACTTTTGGAACATTTTCCTCCCTGTGAGACCCTCCTCCTGGAAACCAGCGCGGCAGGGCTGCCCTGCCTCCTCCCTGACTGCAGCTGCCACTCCTCCTCATTCCTGGGATGCTTTCCTCTTGGCTCACTTCTCCCCACCCAGATCCAGGAGGATGACCTTGCAGGCCCTTGACCTCTCAGCTGCCCTGGCCCACAAGCACCCTGAGGACTTGTCAGCATCCCATTTCCTCCACATTCAAGGCGGGCTTCCTGTTCTTTCTCACTCCTTCCAGCGGAAGCACATCCTCCGGAGTGTCGCCTACCTGCCAGGCCCCACTCTCATCTCCGTTCAATAGGAGGGATCTTGTCTCTCCTCCATAGCTTCAATGGCTTTCTCTCAACCAAATTCTTCCCATCAATATTATTTAATACAATCGATATCATTATCATTAGCTTTGTCCCCGAAGCATCTCTTGCCTCACATCGAGTGTCGATGGTCTCCCCTCCCTCCATTTCCCCTCTCTGCCCTCCCTCCTCAACGCTGTCCAGTTGCGGCCTGTTCTCAGCCTGGTGTCATTGGATGATGTTCACCATAGCCACCCAGAGCTTTTTCTGGTCCATCCTGGTTGGCTTCCAGGTCTGCATTCCTCCCTTCTTGCAACCGCCAGTCCTTTTGTTTCTGAGACGCTCCTCTCTGGGCTTAAGCTCTGGCATGTCTATTCGGTGCCTGTGGCTTTTACAGGCTTGCAGAGTCCAGACCTGAGCCCTCTTCTCTCCTTCTAATGCACAGTCTCCCCTGAGGGGATCTCCCTGGAGAAACCCTCAGTCCTCTCTCCCAACAGGCTCCCCTCTGTGCTCCAAGCCTAGTCACCTCCATCTCCCTGTGTTCATCTCAGAGGCACCTCAAACACTGGTCCAAAAGTGCCAATCACCCTTGACACAGTCTTCTCCTTCGGGGCCAACCCTGAGGATCTTTCCTCCACCCCCCAGCCCTGCCCTTTCTTTGTAGCTCCACCCCTCCCCTGTGGCAGCCCTTCCATCTCCCTGCAGTGCTGCTTTGGCCTCCCAATCATGGCTGCTTCCACTTTGTCCTCTTTCTGATCCTTTCTCCACTAATCAGCCAGCAAGATCTTCCCAAAATGCAAATCCAACTGGGTCACTCTCCTGACTAAAACCCTCCAACAGCTTCCTTCTGCTCTCATCAAAACTCCTCTTCTCGCTGTTCACACGTTCCTCCAAGACCTGGTCCCTGCCCTCCTCCGCAGCTTCCAGGCCTCATCTGTGACCTGTCTTCCCTTTGCTTTCTGTGCTCCAGTCATACTGACTTTCTGCAGTCCCTGACTTGCTGGGACATGCCAGAGGGCCTTTGCTCGTGCCTTCTGCCTACTTCTCCACCACTGCTGCCTCCCCCACCCTGCCTGCACTCCCTCAAATTTCTGTCCTCTTGTTCTCTGTTGCCACTGCACAAGTTCCTCAGGGAAGGCTTCCCTTCTTGTCCCTTCCACCAGATTAAGTGCCTTGTTGTATTATACACACTCAACAGTGCATGGTGGAACATCCTTTTGTGTGGCTGTGTGATTGCCTCTGCCTCTCAACTGTCTGTGAGTAAAACCAGGGGAAGAGGCTTGTCTCTGTCCACCCACTCTTCAGTATCTGGCAGAGTGGCAGGCAGTGGACAGTTGGACACTCAGTACATACTGGCTGAATGCATGTGTGTAAAGCATACCATAGGACATAACATTGGCTCCATGTTATTATTCAGGGACTTATTTCTGGAATGGGTGGGATTTGAGCAGGACCTGGAAATGGAGAGACTGAACCAAGCTTGCTAGCTAGATGGATGTGGACGAGACATGCCCTTTGGCTAAAGTCTCGTTTCTCAAAATGGACAAAATGAGCTGAGGCTCTGAGGTCCCATGGCCCTAGCACCCCGCATCCGTGAGGGTTGTCCTTTGGCGTGGAGGATTAGTTAAGCCAAGGCGTTTATTTAGGTACCAATCCCGTGCTCCAAACCCCGGGCTGCCCGGTTTGCAATCCCCGGCTCGGCCACTTGGCGACGCTCAGAGACCAGCCACTCGGCCGCGAGTCCAGGCGAAGACCCGCCCGCGGCTCTGAGGGCGCCGGCCCGCCCCTCGCAGCCTCCCGCCGGTCCTCTAGGAGCAGCCATGCTGGGCGCGCGGGCCTGGTTGGGCCGCGGCCTCCTGCTGCCCCGCGCCAGGCTGGGTCTCTCGGCGAGCCGCAGGTACGAGCGGGCCGCTGGGGTGCGCCCTGCACCTGCGGGGCCGGTGGCCGGTCTCCCTGGCTCTGGGTCCCTAACGCCTGCTCGGACCAGCCCCGCATGCCTGGTCCTCCCCGCACCCCACCTGCCTCTGGTCTGACCAGGAGACCTGGCCCTGGCAGAAAGGTCCTGAGACCTGGCCCGGGCAGAAAGGGCCTCTCCCCAGCCTCCTCTGCGTTTGGGGCTAGCTCCCCAGGGACTAATCTGAGGCTACCACCAGGAAGCCTTCCTTTAGCCCAGTGCCGGCCCAAGGCCCTTCTTCAGTAACACCTTGTGAACTGTCACTGCCTTGTATTAATGCAGGGCCTGCCATTATTTAGATCTGTCCCCAGCACCACTCTCCCAGGCTCAACTCCTTGAGATGGGGCGTTTCTGATTCCCTGGGTGCTCCAGGTCTGACACAATGGACTCCCCAGTGGATGGGTTTTGAGTGATGAGTCCTCTTGACTGTTTTCCTTTGGTTTCCCATCACCTGGTCCAGTCCCAGACCCTACTCATGTGTGGTCCAGTCACTTCCAGACCAGCCACCAGCAGATGAACCTCTACCCAGGTCATGCCCCCATGAATGCCAGAGACCCCCACCCCAGTGGGAGGGGCCCTGCTAGGGGGACAGAATGGAGTTGGAAGGACCGTTCTGCCCATTGTGACCCGCCCTGACCTCACAGTCATCCTCCCACCAGCAGGTCTGAGAGGTTGGGGGAGACTAACCTGGCAGGGAGCCCCCAATGAGCCACCTCTCCTCACCCCCCAAAAAACTTAAGGGGGAGCACAAAGGCCACGGTCTCCCCCGTGGTTCAGAAAGGTGTGTGGGGCTGGGAGCAGGTGTTCCTCCGTGTTGGAAGGGAGGCTGGGGGGAATATGGGGGGAGGTGGCATGGGGGCGGTGGGGACAGGCCTCGACTGGTGCAACCCCTCTGCCCACACCAGGGGTAGCTCCTCCCGGGACAAGGACCGAAGTGCTACGGTCAACAGTTCAGTGCCCATGCCTGCTGGAGGGAAGGGAAGTCGTCCCAGCTGTCCCTCAGCCACACCCCAGAAAGCCCCCAACCGCCTGATCAATGAGAAGTCACCGTATCTTCTACAACATGCCTACAATCCTGTGGACTGGTAAGCACCTCTCCAGGGCTCTCCCTGAAGCAGCTGGGGCCCCAGACCCTCCCTCAACCCCCAGGGCTGCTGATTGATGTCACACCCTACTGGATCTAGGTACCCCTGGGGACAGGAAGCCTTTGACAAGGCCAGGAAAGAAAACAAGCCAATCTTCCTTTCAGGTAATGCACCCACCTTCTCTGGGATGGGGAGGGGTGTGTGGGGGCAGGGTTGGTCGGTAGTAGAATGGTCCTCTGGGCCTCAGGGGCTCCCAGGAGTCTGGAGGTCAGCTGTAGGTCCAGGTGGGGCCCCTTAGCTGCTCTGCCCCATCATTGCTGCCCCACTTCTGTTCCAGTGGGGTACTCCACCTGCCACTGGTGCCACATGATGGAAGAGGAATCCTTCCAGAATGAGGAGATTGGCCGCCTGCTCAGTGAGGACTTTGTCAGTGTGAAGGTGGACCGGGAAGAGCGGCCCGATGTAGACAAGGTGTTCATGACATTTGTGCAGGTGAGCTGTTTTCCTACGGGAGAGCTTGTCTGTCTCGCCTGCTCCTGGCAGTTTCCTTGACCCTGGTGCTCTCTCCACCAGGCCACCAGCAGTGGTGGGGGCTGGCCCATGAATGTGTGGCTGACTCCCAACCTGCAGCCTTTTGTGGGGGGCACCTATTTCCCCCCTGAGGATGGCTTGACCCGCGTCGGCTTCCGCACAGTGTTGATGAGAATACGGGATCAGGTGGGTGTGCGTCAGGGAGGGAGGTACTCCAGTCCCGGTCAAGGGGCCCGCACTCCATGCTGACCTCCAGGTATGCCCCCACCTCCCACAGTGGAAACAGAATAAGAACACCCTGCTGGAAAATAGCCAGCGCGTCACCACAGCCCTGCTTGCCCGGTCAGAGATCAGCATGGGTGATCGCCAGCTGCCACCCTCTGCTGCCACCATGAATAGCCGCTGCTTCCAGCAACTGGATGAGGGCTATGACGAGGAGTATGGTGGCTTTGCCGAGGCCCCCAAGTTTCCCACACCAGGTCAGCACCTCTTATGCCCTTCTTATCCCAGACCTGGTCTTCTGCTTCCTGTCCTGGTTGTTGGTCATCTGCTTCCTGTCCTGGTTGTTGGTCATCTGATTCCTGGCATAGTTGTTAGCCTCCTGCCCTCCCAACTGGCCAGGAGACTTGACATCTGCTCTTAATAATGACATTCAGACTCTGACCTACATAATATCTTCTGACCTGGTCACTAACCCAGTGACCTTGGCCTGGCCAATGTTACTGGTCTGTGTCAGTAACTTCCTGGTTTCCTGTGGTTGATGATATTCTGATCTCTGGCTTGAGCGATGACCTTGTGTCCTCTGGGTTGACTATTGACCTCCTGACCTCAGCCTGGCCAGAGGCTTCTTGACCATCCACACCGCATCACTCCCTCACTCACCTGTTCTTGCTGCCCCACAGTGATCCTGAACTTCCTGTTCTCCTACTGGCTCAGTCACCGGCTAACCCAGGATGGCTCTCGGGCCCAGCAGATGGCCTTGCACACCCTGAAAATGATGGCCAATGGGGGCATCCGAGACCATGTGGGGCAGGTGAGGGGCAGCTGGGCATTCCCTGGAGGAGCAGTGGGAGGCAGAGGCCGGGATCAGCCTCCAGACCTGTATCCCACCTGGTACAGGGCTTCCACCGCTACTCCACGGACCGCCAGTGGCATGTCCCTCACTTTGAGAAGATGCTGTATGACCAGGCACAGCTTGCAGTGGCCTATTCACAGGCCTTTCAGGTGACCCCTTGCCTAGTCCTAACCCTGGCTGCCTCTCCCAAGACCTTCCTAGTACTGTGGCTCTTCCTTCATTTCTCTTCTCCTTTTCCCTCCCTCCCTCCCTTCCTCCTCCCTCCCTTCCTTTTTCTTGCAGTACTAGAAATTGAACTCAGGGGCAGTCTACCTCTGAGCTACATCCCCAGCCCTTTTAATTTTTGAATTTCAAGACAGGGTCTCACTAGGTTGCTGAGGTTGGCCTCGATCTTCAGATCCTCCTGCCTCAGGCTTCTAAGTAGCTGGAATTACAGGCGTGCACCATCACCCTTAGTTCCAACCCCTAATTCCCTTTCATGCACCCACTACCCAGGCTTCCCGCCCCTTCAATTTCTTGGGAGAATATTGCCCCTATGTGCCTGGGCCACCCCAATGGCCTCTACTTACAGCCTCCTCCCTTCCCAGATCTCTGGTGATGAATTCTATTCTGAGGTTGCCAAAGGCATCCTGCAGTATGTTGCCCGGAGTCTGAACCACCGGGTATGTATCCAGAGGCAGGTGGGCCTGGCTGTAGGAGGGGTTGGGGTCTCTGCTGCCCTTCAGGCTGGGACCTGGCCAATCTTTCCTTCCCACAGTCTGGAGGCTTCTACAGTGCAGAGGATGCAGATTCACCCCCAGAGCGAGGCATGCGGCCCAAAGAGGGTGCCTTTTATGTGTGGACAGTCAAAGAGATCCAGCAGCTCCTCCCAGAGCCCATATTGGGTGCCACCGAGCCTCTGACCTCAGGCCAGCTCCTCATGAAACACTATGGACTCACAGAGGCTGGCAATATCAGCCCCAGTCAGGTGAGGACTTCTGGGGACACAGGAGGGAGGGAACCTAAGACCTGCTGGATATGTGGGCTCCCTCTGATAAGGCCATTTTGCTCAGGACCCCAATGGGGAGCTGCAGGGCCAGAACGTGTTGACTGTTCGGTATTCATTGGAGCTGACTGCTGCCCGCTTTGGCTTGGATGTGGAAGCCGTGCGGACCTTGCTTTCTACGGGGCTGGAGAAGCTCTTCCAGGCCCGGAAACATCGGCCAAAACCACACCTGGACAGCAAGATGCTGGCCGCCTGGAACGGTGGGGCAGGCCTGTCTAAGGCCCAATCCTGTTTGTAGAATTCCCCTTATCAAGCCTTTCTGTTTGTCAGTCACCCTTAAAATGCTGATTCCTCTTTTATTAGGTTTATTATCCTTAATTTGCAAATGAACAAATCAAGGCTTAGAGAGAGGCAGTAACCTACCCAGGGTCACCTCATGGGGACCAGGAGTCCACTGGGGCACTGGAGCTGAAGCTCCAGGGGGTCAGAACCTGGGGTGTGGCAGGGACCTCCCTGGAGAGCTCTGGCCTCATCTTACACCCCTCCTTCTCTCACCAGGCCTGATGGTGTCTGGCTTCGCTGTGACTGGGGCTGTCTTGGGCATTGACAGGCTGATCGGCTATGCCACCAACTGTGCCAAGTTCCTCAAGCGGCACATGTTTGATGTGGCCAGTGGCCGCCTGAAACGCACCTGCTATGCTGGCACTGGGGGGACCGTGGAGCACAGGTGGGGGACTGGGCAGATTGGGAGGGCTTGGCTTCTCTGTGCATTCCCAGCATCCGCTGCCCCTCCTCTGGATAAGAGCCAGTTCTCACTAAGAGCTCCTAACCTCCCTGGGCCCATTCACTCCTCTGGAAAATGGACCACCAGATTCGTGGGTTTTGAGGATTAAATGAAGGAATGCATGAGAGACACCCCCTCTGTGAAAGCCCCAGGCCTGTCTCCAGCCTCTCCCCTGTTGCCTGTGCCCCCAGCAACCCGCCCTGCTGGGGCTTCCTGGAGGACTACACCTTCGTGGTACGGGGCCTGCTGGACCTGTATGAGGCCTCACAGGAGAGCTCCTGGCTCGAGTGGGCTCTACGGCTGCAGGACACACAGGACAGGCTCTTCTGGGACTCCAGGGGAGGCGGCTACTTCTGCAGCGAGGCTGAGCTGGGGTCCGGCCTGCCTCTGCGTCTGAAAGATGGTCAGTGTGGGTGTGGGCTAACCTGGGGTCCCACACTCGGCTGGGGTTTGGCTTTCCCTATGGAAAGCACAGTTCAGGGTAGTGGTGAGGAGCTGGTATGGGCTGTCCTCACATCTCTGTTTGTTTGGTTTTTTTTTGGTACTGGGAATTGAACCCAGGGGTACTTTACATCCCCAGCCCTTTTATTTATTTATCTTTATCCTGAGACAGGATCTTGCTAAATTGCTTAGGGCCTGGCTAAGTTGCTGAGCCTGGCCTTGAACTTGGCCATCCTCTTGTCTCAGCCTCTCCAAGTCACTGGGATTACAGGTGTGCGCCACCATGCTGGCCTCTGTCTCTCTCTCTCTCTCTCTCTTTTTTTCAGTTTTAGGTGGACACAATACTTTACTTTTTTTTTTTTTTTTTTTTTAATGTGCTGGGGATCAAACCCAGTGCCTCACACATGCTGAGCAAGCACTCTACCACTGAGCTACAACCCCAGCCCCTGGTCTCTGTCTCTTTATATGTAAACAGAGGCTAATGCTGGTTCTGCCTCCAGGGATTGATGGAAAGATTTATCTAGGTGCTGTGTTCACATGCTCAATGGTCACTGGCACCTGGGGGCTCATACCTGGAATGAGGTTGACATGGTCCCTGCCTTCAGGAAGCTTACAGTGTGGGTAGGAGACAGCTAAAAAATAAAAAAAAGAAAAAGAAAAAAAAAAAAAAGGAGAGAGAGAGAGAAACAAGGCAAAAATGCACTCACCACATGTAGTTAAAATTGTGACAAGGGCTGCGAAGAAGTAGAAGCCCTATACCATGTGCCTGCCCCCACGTCTTGTCTTTTATTCATGGTCTCTCAAAGAGCAGGACTTTCTGTCACTGCTGTATCCCCAGAGTCTAGGGCAGTCCCAGCAAGTTGTAGTAGGTGCTCAGTAAATGTTTTCTGAATGAATGGAACTGCCTCCAGAGAGAACCACAGAGATTAGCCCAGCCTGAGGGGAGGTCAGATTGAACCAGGCCTGGGAGGCATGAGGGCCCTGTGGTCATGGAGGAACTGTGGAGGCTGCTCGGGCAGAAGGAAGAGTCTGAGAGGCCCTCAGGGAAGCCTGGGCCCTGGAGGACAGAGGACGGGGCCTGCATGAAAGGAGGGCACTGGGACCGGCAGGAAAAGGAGAGAAAGGCTCAAGAGACCTGCTTAAGGAGGTCATTCTGATGGTGAAGAAGGGATGGGGGCAGGGGAAACAAGTGACCAGTTAGGAGACCATTTGTGGTGCTCAGTCCACCCAGGTACTAGCGAAGGCACGGCTAAGGGTTGAGCCTGGGATCGGGGGAAGCAACAAATTGGGCTGTATTGTGGCTGCAGCCCTGGCAGGACTCAGATAGATCAGAAGTGGGGACTGAGAGACAGGAAGGGTGTTGCCACTCTGGCTTGAGTGACTAGGTGGTGGACAGAGGTCTCAGCAGTGAGATGGGGGCCTGGGGACCAGCAGTGCAGCAGTGACGGAGCCAAGTGTCATCCCCTGCTAGAGCAAGGAGCAGGTGTCTTCCTCCATCCCCTCCGCTGCGGCCCTGGACTCAGTCTGGGGCAGGTTCCTGCAAGCCCTCCACCCGTCTCCCTCTGCCCAACAGACCAGGATGGTGCAGAGCCCAGCGCCAACTCTGTGTCGGCCCACAACCTGCTCCGGCTGCACGGCTTCACCGGCCACAAGGACTGGATGGACAAGTGTGTGTGTCTGTTGACTGCCTTCTCGGAGCGCATGCGCCGGGTGCCCGTGGCATTGCCTGAGATGGTCCGTGCCCTCTCAGCTCACCAGCAGACCCTCAAACAGGTGGGGGTGCTGGTCCTCAGGCTGGGACTTGGGTAGGAGGGGAGCTGGGGTTGCCAGGAGAGGAAGCATGGGGATCCTGGGACTGTCCCCAGCAAGTACACTTGAGGCAGGCTGCCGCTCTGCAGTGGAGGTGTCTGCAGGAGGGTGTGTGTCTGAGGAGCTGGCCTCTGGCCCAGACACGTGCCCATGTGAGTGCCTATCAGTGGTCACCAGATCATAGGTGCAGAAGGCAGGGACTAAATATGGTTCCCTGGTTGCTGGTGAAGTGTTCTCTAAAGTTGTGTGTCAGTCTTGTTGTGTCTATCCCTATGTGTGTTGTTGTCATGCATGTGCAACCCTAAGGAGTGTGTCTGTGTGCACGTGCCTGCCTTTCTGGGTGTGGATGCTGGTATGATTGTTGGCTAGTGTGCTTTTGCCTATCTGCATGTGGCCCTGTCTTCAGGTGTGCCTACTTGTTTGTGTGTGTGTGTGTCTGTGTGTGTGTGATGTTTGCGTGTGTGGCTTCTGCCCCTTTGTGGGTATCTGCTATGTGTATACATGAGTCCCATTTTCCTGTGGACGTGTCTGTGTTACATGTCTTCCACTGTATCAAGTTTTCTGGGTATGTCTCCCCCCCATATTTGTGTCTCTACCATTGTGCATGGCATTGTCCCTTTGTGTATTCTCCTGTGGTCTGTGTTTCCACTTGCAAAGCATTAACCCAGTGTGGCCTCCTGGTAACTGAGTCTCCATTCCTCTTAGGGATACAGGGTGGTGCGAAGGGAGGATCTGAAACCCTGGTAGGTCTGGGGCCCAGCCCCTCCCTCCTCTGACACTGACATGATCTTTTTATTCTGACTAGATTGTGATCTGTGGAGATCCCCAGGCCAAAGACACCAAGGCCCTGTTGCAGTGTGTCCATTCCACCTACGTCCCTAACAAGGTGCATGTCCCCATGAGCCCAGCCCCACTTCCACCTCCCTCGAGCTGCCCTCTCCTCTCCTTAGCTCCCCAGAATCTGCCTTGAAGGACCAGGGAGAAGTCATCTCCCCCGTGGACTCTGTAAGTGTCCCAGCACTCTCCTCTAGGTGACCCTCTCTGTTCTGCCACTGCCCCAGGTGCTGATTTTGGCTGATGGGGACCCCTCAAGCTTCCTGTCCCGCCAGCTGCCCTTCCTGAGTACCCTGCGACGGCTAGAAGACCGGGCCACTGCCTACGTGTGTGAGAATCAAGCCTGCTCAATGCCCATCACTGAGCCCTGTGAATTACGGAAACTTCTACACCAGTGACTGACTCCCCTGGGCCAGGGCAAAAGGTGGAGCTTCCCAACGGACCAGAGACTTAGGCCCAGCAAGGCTGTGCAGAACCTGCAGCCATCCCTGGGCACCCTCCCACCAGGTGACCTTGGCCATCCTCACTGCTCCCCCATGGGCACCCATGCACCCTGGAATAAACCTAACAGCGTCCCGCAGTGACCTCAGGGCCTCAGCCTCACTTAGGAGGGAGGGGCTCTGCTCTAGCCTAGGAACCAGCAGCCTTGGGCCCCTTTCTCTGAGAATCCCCAGCTAACTCCTCTGTCTTCTCCCATTCCACCCACCTTCCAGAATGATTCTGCCCCCTTCCGTGGTCACTGAGCCTGAATGAAACTGAGGTCAGGGGACTAAAACTAAGTACAGAGGACCAGGGTGGGGACAGGAGCATGTACCAGCCAGGAGGGGGAAAGCCAGTCCTCTCCTGTAGAAGGGGTTAGGAAAGAGTCCTCCCTCTCCTCCCCTTGTTCTGAGCAGGGAAGGGATAGGGGACACTTTCTATCTGACAGAATGGCAGCCCTGCACATGGCCTGATGCACAATAGCAGCTGCTGTCAGAACTAAGACATTTCTTTTGGGGTATCCATCCTGCCCTGACCTCACCAGGAGGCAGGGAGGCCTCTGGCAAGAGGTTAGATTGTTCATCCCCTGCTTTTTGCAAGTCAGTTAGGAAAGAGTTCTTTTTTTTTTTTTTTTTTTTTTTTTTTTTTTTTTGAGTATCTGTTGTGTTGGAAGTCCTTCCTCAGATTTAAGTTTTTCCTGCTGCAGAATAAGCTGGTGCCTTCCTGTGACCTCCTCCTGCCCCCTAGATGTTGGGAGATGCTCTTGAGTCCTCTTTTTGGCACACACGTCTTTGCAGATTCCAGAAACCCCATCCAGCCCCCACTAGGGGAGCAGACTGGGAAGCATGCTTTGGGAAGGGCAGGTGTGATGTGATATGGCTGACAGGTGGGGTGGGGGGAGCTTCCTCTGGGCCTTCTGGGGTCTGCTGAGTCTGGTCATCCTCCTAGGCCCCAAGCCCAGCAATACTGATAGCCAAAAGAAGCTACTAGAGACAAGGAGGCCTGAGTGGGGCCACTTCTGGGAGAGATGTCAGCAGTGGGGAGTGGAGCAGGGAAAAGCCAGGTGACTGGACAGTCACTCCCTGGTACGTGGTCACATATAGCCACACATGGTCACCAGAACCAGAGTCTGCTCTATCTGGGCAGCTGGTCCTTGGTGCAAGCCACCAGCCCATCTGGAGGGGATTAGAGCCATGGCCAACAAGGTCAGCTGGTCTCTTTCTCCTTGGAACCCAGTCAGCCATGCCAGGAAGTCAAAGGCTGGACACATGAAGCCTGGCCCAGGGGGCGGCAGGGAGGGAAGGTATAGCGTGCTGAGGCACAGGTGGCCTTTTTTGGCAGCCCGAGGCCTGGCTTTGGAATAGTCTGAGCAGTTTGCACAGGCTTCTTGCCACTGTGGTCTCACTGACCCTCGTGAATGAGGCGGTGAGGCTGGCACCTTCGGCATCTCGTCTGGATAGCTCTTCAGGAGCCAGAGAGGGTGAGAGCTGGTCTGAGAGCCCTCAGCACATCAGGGTTTCTCCCCATTTCTTTCCCTGGGAGGTCCAGCCACGCTGTGAAGGAGAGTGCTGCTGGTGTCTTCCACCTTATCTTGTCTCTGCATCTCCTTTCCCTCTGACCTGGTGTCAGACCCACACATGGCAGTGGGACCCTGTAAATGGATTCAGAGGAAAGAGGTAGGGCTTAAAGGGTTAGTTCTCCCAGGAATCCTTGAATTTCCAAAGAGGGCAAGGCTGAATATAAATCTCGGTAGATGTGAGATTAGAAAGCCCCTGCAGCATCCCTTTTCCTTTGTGGGCTTCCCTTTATGTGCTCCCTGTTCTGCCAGCATGACTGTTCTGGGGCAGCTGTGGGCCAGGGTCACTGGAGACAAGGCATCATGGTTTGGGTAGTGATTTAAGTAATTTCATCTCTCTAAGCCTCAGCTTGCTTGTCTAACTTCTTTTTTGGGAAACTGAGACCCAAAGAAAGGAAATTCTTGACCCTCTTCTTCCCCCTTCCTGCCTGAGGTTATAAATTCAGCCTACAAAAATTTACTAAGCACCTATTGTGTGCCAAACATTAGACTGGGACCTAGTGAGCAAAATGGACATCATCCCTGCCCTCAGGTAACATAGAACCTAGAAGCTCAGATAACCATTTCTCTATTGCAAATATAAACATAGAATCCCCGCCTGGACTCAGTACTATGAGCTTGCAGACTGCTGCCTGGCTCAGTACTGTATCCTCAGTACCTTGGCACTTAATAGCATTAAATACTTGCCGGAAAGAAAGCCAGTCTAAAAAAGGTGACGTCAGAGCTGAGACTTGGAGGGCTGGAGTTAAAGATGGTTCCAGGTCTTCCTTTGCCTTCTTCCTCCCCTACCCACTCAGGTTAACTGGTTAGCATCACTGGCTAAATATAAGCATTCTCTAGTGCTCAGGTTAAGGATATTCTAGGCGACAGGTCTCCCCCAGGTCCCCGACCCAGGGAAGTCAATCTCAATTTATCCATATGGTCATTTGTGCCTACCTCTTTTTCTGGGTTTATTTTTAATTTTTAATAACGCTGCAGCCCAGAGATCAGGAGTGGCCTTGGGTGATCCACGAAGGTGTGGGACCTCCTGCACACTACAGAAACCTGACCATTGGGCTGGGTGAGCCTCTCTGACCTCATTTTCCCCTCTGCAAACACTGGGTGATGAGAGTCCCTACCTCCTTGTGCCAGCCCTGGGGCTTCTTGACCCTGCCCAGAAGGGCAAGCCAACAGGCCAGACTGTGGACCTGCAGGAGGAAAGAATGTGTCAGACGATCAGAACCTGTCATAAATAGGCCCCCTCTCCCAGAAGGCGGCCCTGGGTTCAAGATCAGCACCACACACTTGGAATGAGAGCAGAGACACCCGCCAGGAGAAATAGGCACTTAAGGGATCTGTTCATTAGCATGAAATGCAAATGAGCCCGGCCTCATTTGCACAAGTCGGTGCCCGCATTCGGCAAAAGGGCAACCAGGCAGCGACGGGCAAAGTGCAGCTCTGCCCTCCTCACCCGACCTCCAGCAACCGGCTGGTGGGACCTGAGACATCCCCTGTCCCCCACGCCACGGTGAGAGGACAGGAGTTGTGTGGGTGGCACAGACTTAAGAAAGCAGGAATGCAGGGGTGCCTGAGGTCAGCCTGTCCACCCTCAGGGTCTCTACAGTGGTGTGAGGGCCTCGGATCTCCAGGGAGAACTGACTGACACTGTGGGTTTCGCCCCTGGGTGTATATCTCCCGTAGATGTTGGGGAAGTGCTACCCAGCGTCTAATCCTCGAGGCCCTTCCCCCTCCCCCACGCGCCTAGCACTCCTGTGGCGCTCTGTTCTTGGGTACAACTCTCTGGGATGCGCCGACGGTGGGAGAGAGCTAGGGTTGATTGAGCCTGGAACTCAGGTGAGGCGGGGCGAGGGCTGGGGTCTGCGCGTGCGTGTGCGCGCGTGAGAAGCACAGACCCGGGAGGACCCACTCCCCTAAAGTGGAGGTGAGTGAAGGGAGCAGCACCGCGAAGCTTCGGTCCTGGGAACAGCCCTCCCCTAAGCCATACTGGGGCTTGAGAGGGAAAATTTGAGGTACAGAGTGGGGCGGGGGGGGGGTGCAGTATCAGATGGTGAAACCCAGCTCTGAGCTCCCACCGCCTTCCATACACCCGAGGCCCCCGCAGATCCCTTCACAGGGGATGCTCGCTCTGCCCTGCCGCTGCGCCTGGAGATCTAGGCTCTGCATTCCGGTGCGACCTACCGGAGGCTACGTGTTCAAGCACAAAGCCCCTTCGTGTAGTCCACACCCGGCAAAGGATCCCTAGGGACAGGGGATGAAGCTTGAGCGTCAAAGTGAGGTCAGAGCCTGAGGGTTAGGGTTAAGAGGTCAGGGTCAAAGTCTCAGAAAAGAGCCTGGGAGCAGGACTATTAAACCCAAGGCAAATTGATGGAGGCCACGCCCAGACCATGCCTACCTCTGTCTTTCTCAAGCTCCGCCTGTTTCTCCAAGACCGGCCCCTCTAGCCTGACGCCCCACCCCCGGGACGTCCTGCTCCGCCCTCCCATTTCTTAGTCCCACTCCTGGGTTCAACTACAAGGTGGGCGATTAACCAGGTGGAGACCCAGGATTTCGCTCTGGGACCCTGGTCACACTCCCGCCCCCTTGCTTCCCACATCCCTTTTTCTCCCGCTCAGAGGTGAGCTCCGCCCTCTGGCTGCGATCCAATTCCGGGGTCCTGAACAAAGGATGCCGGGGGAATGTGGCAATACCCCAGCACGACCCCACGCCAAATACTCTGATTCCCCGGGGCTCCCTTTAGGGGAGTCCCGAAGACCTAGCGGCCAATAGGAAAGTGGGTTCGGTCTGGGCAGCCGTCTGATTGGCTCCAGCCTTCGGGAGCGGACCCTGGGGCAAGGGGAGGGGAGAGGGGCGGTCCTGGGATTTGGGATGGGAAACAGATTCCAGCTGTGGTTGTTTCCCCCGGCGCCCCCGCCCGCACTGCCACGGCGGCCGACCAATGGGTGCGCGGCTCAGGGCCGGCAGCGCGCGGAGATTGGTTTAGAGCTTGGCTGGGGAGAGGCGGGGCCGAGGCTTGAAGTTGGAGTGAGGGATCCAGCTGTGGTGTGCGCCGGGCTTCTCGCCGCCGCTTTCGCTAGCTCGCTCCGCGTCTCTGCCGGAGGAGGAGGCAGTGGCGCCGGCGACAGCTACGGCAACGGCAGCCACCGCGGCGGCTGCGGCGGCGGCGGCATCTCCGCCTCCACCCCCGCCCGGGACGGCCCCCCACGGTCTCCCCGCCCCTCCCGGACTGTGAGCCCGCCGCGAGGCGGAGGAAGGAGCCGCCCCCCACCCGCTCCAAACCCACCCCCAAAGAGATCCCTCCTCCCCTCCCCCAGCAGCCGCTGGCGCGGAGCCGGGACGATGCTGACCCCTTAGATCCTGCTCCAGCTGCGCTGCGGGAAGAGGGGGCGCCCCTCCCCGGACCCCCCGCCCTCCACTGGGCGCCCCCTTTCTTTCTCCCCATCTTCGGGCCGCTTTACCGAAGGTAGCGCCGATTCGGGCGACCGGAGCCTGGGCGCGAAGCGAAGAAGCCAGAACAAAGTGAGGGGGAGCCGGTCGGCTGGCCCGGGGGACCCGGGGACCCAGGGAAAGCGGGACTCTCGCCAAGCGGGGCTTCCCTGCGACCCGGCGCCCCGCGGGCAGCATGCCCCTGCGGGCAGGGGGAGCTGGGCTGAACTGGCCCTCCCGGGGGCTCAGCCTGCGCCCTAGAGCCCCCCAGATGCGCCCCCTCCGGGGCCCCCCGCTTGCGTGAGGACACCTCCTCTGAGGGGCGCCACTCGCCCCTCTCCGGACCCCCCGGGGCCCCGGCTGGTCAGAGGATGGATGAGGAAGAGGATGGAGCGGGCACTGAGGAGTCGGGACAGCCCCGGAGCTTCATGCGGTTCAACGACCTGTCAGGGTCCGGGGGCCAGCCGGGGCCGGGGTCTGCGGAAAAGGACCCAGGCAGCGCGGACTCCGAGGCGGAGGGGCTGCCGTACCCGGCTCTGGCCCCGGTGGTTTTCTTCTACTTGAGCCAGGACAGCCGCCCGCGGAGCTGGTGTCTCCGCACGGTCTGTAACCCATATCCTTCGGGGCACGACGGGCCGGGCTAGGGGGTCCGTAGTGGGGCGGGTCGCACCGCTCGAGGGGACCAAAAGCCAGGTGAGTAGGAGAAGTGAGCCAAAAGGGTGAACAGTTGAGAGGAGGCAGCTGGGGGGAGGGGGCGTCAGAGTGGGAGCAGAGACCGGAGCAGGTCTGGTTGATAACCCCAGGCGAGCCCCACCTCCGTACGCACACCTCAGTCCTCCTTGGGGGTTTGGGATCCAGGCCAAGAAAAGAGAGGAGACGTGCCCCGCTGGTTCACAGCTGGATGCTCTCCAGATGTGGGTAGAGGAGGGTCGTCATCCTCCAGATGTGGGAAGCTTTAGGAGCCTGGGCGCTCTACTCCGCCAGCCGCGGGTTAGCGAGCAGGGTTTGGTTTCCGAGTTTGGGGGCAGGGGTGGGGAGGAAGCTGCGGGGACGGAGGAGGGGAGACCGCAATCTCCTGGGTTTTCCTCCTGCCCCCGCCCCAAAGTTTGCGGCGAATTCTAGGGTCTAGTCCCCCCCGCCTGGTCCTTGAGGCTGAGGATTTTACTGACCCAGAGAGAGGTGTTGGGGGGCGGGGACCAGGTCTTTTCCCCCCAACCCCCTCACCCCGCGGGTTGGAGGCACAACAAGGAGATTCCGGCGGCGGCTGATGTCAGGGGTGCAGAATGAGAACAAGATGTGGTGGAGGGGGAGCCGTCTGCCCCCAGAGCTGGACTGGAGCCCCTTTCAGCTGGACCCAATGCCGGGAGTGCCTCCCTCCACCCCAATTCTTTATTTGATGCGGAGTGCTTAAGGCTGGATTGGGGAGTTTTGTACTGGATTTTTTCTTGTAGAGGGAAAGACTGGCAAGAGCTTTGGTAACTGGGGGATGGGATTAAGCTGGTCCAAGTTACCCCTCCCCTTTCACAAATAGAGTGCTTCAGCTAATGGCAGAGCAGGTATAGGAGACCACAGCCTTGTGAAAGTATTGGGGGGACAGTGAGGTTACCAGTGCTTGCTAAGGAAGACTTGGGTCTACTACCCCACTGTCTACTCTCTCTGTGGACAGGTTTGGAGGATGCATGCCCCACATTCCAGGTGGATGGATTTAGCACTGCACCCTAGCCTCTGCCTAGTCTGGAGTGGTGGGGGAGGACCCCCCTGCCCCCAGCCTTCTCAATGGATGACACAAAGCGCTGCTTGACTAATGCCTGGCTCCGTGCTCCTGGGAAAGGTGGATGGGGTGGGGGGCTTGTGCTGCCATCCCAGGTCGTGATCGCTTCCCCTGGTTCCTTCCTGCCAGCTCTGAGGTTCTTTGGGACTCAGGGTGGGAGACCCCAGGTCTCTCTTATAGCCCCTGAGAGTCCAGGCGGGACTCTGCTTTGGGGAAGGGGGTGCAGGAAGCCTGGTGCCGCCCTCACTCTCTGCAGCTCTGCTGCCTCTAGTGCGCAAATCAGGATGTGAGCTTGGGTCCCCCACCCCCATGCTCTACACTCGTGGGTCTTTGGGAAGCTCCCCTCATCATGTCCTTTCTCTATCCCCTACCTCTCTCCCTTTCTGTCTGAGATGCAGAAAAAGGGAAGTGGGGGCCTCAGAGGTGTGTGGTCCTGCTGAATAGGCACATCTTGAGCTGTGAGCCCCCATCCCCAGCCCCCTTTTTCTGTAGCAGAGATGGAGAGAGGAAAAGAATGTTGCTGAGAAGGATGGGAGCTGGGCATCCCTCCTTTCTGGCCTTAACTGCCCAGCCCCTCTGAGAATGGAAAAACCACCAGTCCCTGTCTTCTTCTTCTCGGTGGTCTCCGGGGAGGCCCAGAGAGCTCCTCTCCCTCTTCCTACTCTCATCCCCAGCCCCCAACAGACCTCTTGGCTAATATCTCTGGTCACCTGCTCTGTCTCCAGGTGTAGTGGAGGGTCTGCAGCAGATGCCTTACTGGAAGGGGACAAGTGGCAAGGGTTGGGATGAGGAAAGAGAGGTGGGAGCCCAGTGCTCACCTGGAGGGTGGGAGAGCAGGCAGACTCTGGGGAGTGGTAGTGTGAAGTGTGGGGCACCCACATCACTAGATCTGGATCAGTAGCTGAGCCTCAGTTGGCTGAGAGTGTTGAGAACAATTTCTTGGCAAGGGGACTGCCTAAGCCATGTCCCCACTACTCCCACCCTACCCGAGTGCCAAGGGGAACCTGTGTTTTCACTTACAGAGGGGCTCTGAACTGCCTCTTGGGCCTCGGCCTTCCCCCTTTTTTTTCTTTTTGGTATCCATGAAGCCTCCTTTTCTCTAGGAGATTCCCATTGCACCTCTGAGCCTGAGGGACATAAGGACACATCCTCCGCCCCCACACCCACCAACCGACTGAAGCTAGTTAGCCTTTTCTTGGCACATTCTTCTTGGCCCCTTCCCTCTCAACCTCTTCAGAGACCAGGTTTCCTAGAGAGATCTAGATGCAGGTAGGAAACTGTGTGTGTGTGTGTGTGTGTGTGTGTGTGTGTGTGTGTGTGTGTGTGTGTGTGTTGGGGATGGTAGAAGGGCAGCGAAAGGAAGAAGGGCTCAGAAGTATGTGTTTTGGTGTTGAGGAGAGCAGGGATACTGGCTCAGTCAACCCAGAGGCAGAAAGGCTCCAGCTTCTCAGGTTATAGGGGAGTGTTGGCCTTTCCAGTGTGTGTTTCTTCAAGTGTGAGGGCGTGCATTTCCCCTCCCGGGAAGGAGATCCTGAGCATTCCCTCTCCGGCTGTTGTGTCACATCTGGAAGTTTGTGTAGGAGTTTCTCCAAGCTCAGAGCCCAGCACAGCTTTTTCTCATTTGGAAATCACAGGCTGGCATTTGGGATGCTGAGAGAGGGGGAGTGGGAGGGGGCCAGAGGGGGAGAGGGGAGCCTGCCAGGAGTGGGGGTAGGAGAAGGGGAAGGCCTGAATGGCAGGAGCCCTAATGGCTTCCAGAAGTGAATGTGAGTGTGTATGACTGCGTCACTGTGTGTGTCTGAGTGTGTGTCTCTAGCAGGGAGGGGGCCCCAGGAATTTCTGGAGTCTTCTTTGACATTGTCCCAGTGCCCCAAGTCTGCCTGTTTCTCTTACCTAGGGAGGATTCTCTATTTGGTCCTCCGAGGAAGTATGGTGGAGGAGTGCTGGGGGGCCCAGCGGGGGCCGGAGGGGTCTTCTTATCTTCTACCAATGCCTTCTTACCATTTCTAAACTCCAAAGGGGATTCTGGGGAAAAAGGGGCTGGGGCTGAGGAGGTGAGTGGTATTGGGGGCAGAGCACCCCTTGGTACTCTCTCTGTCCTCGGCCCACCTTCCCTTTGGGTCACACACATTCCTTACCACCCACTCTGCTCCACCACACTGCTAAGGGACTCCCTGTCACCCCGAGTGCCAGTTGGAGCCATTCCTGGGATAACCCCCGCCACACTGCCCCCCCCCGCCCCTCCCCTACTCCCGCCCCAGCTCTCACCCCGCCCTGCCCGCCTCGGCCAGGATGGCGACAGACACACTGCTCACACACGCAGGCATGCGCACGCACGCGCACACATACACACACAGAGAGTCACAGACGTTTGAATCAGATTTCTGGCCCATTTTCCCTCCCAAAGATTCCGGTGGCTGTCTCTCCTTGTGTCTCTGTCTCACGTCTCTGTCTCTGGGTGGGGCCGGCTTCAGTTTTTGGTTCAGCTGGAAACCTCTCTCCCTACACACCCACACACTGGAGCTGGGGGGCACACAGGGAAACAGGCTTGCAGGAGGGGGTGCTCAACTGGGGGAATCCCCCTTTCTGCCCCCTGGAGCAAGCCAACGGCGAACCCGTTATCCCTTGTCCTCTGTAGGGAGTCCTGAATCCAGAGAATACTATCCTCTGCGGGACGAATGGGGCAAAGACTGGTCCCCAGCCCACTTCCCCAACTCTTACAAGATGGCCAGGGTTCCTGGGTCCAGGCCCATTTCCTCCTCAATGTTCCTCAGTCTCAGATTTCCAGACTCCTAGGAGGGAATGAGGCAGTTTGAGAGCTCGCTTCCCTTCTCAGCTCATGCCTGGAGCCCTGTACCTCTGGAGGCACCCCAGCCCACCCCCTTCACCCCTACAGCTGCTGCCAAGATAGGCAAGGGCACTCTTTAGATAAAGCCCCACAGAGAAGACTCGTTAGTGGAGATATCATGCTCTACTTCTTTCTCCCGGGAGGGAGAGGAGGAGGAGGGATGGAAGTGGGCTGTCTCTCTTGCCATTTCCTTTTTCTTTGCTTTTGATGGTGGGTTGTGGGGAGAAGAAAGATCCTCCTCCCTCTTCCCCCCACCCTTTGGGATCCACTCCAGCCCGGACAGTCACCATAGCAACACTAGACATGTGACTGCACAGGTCTCTCATAGTCACTATGGCAACGAGTGTCCCCCGTTCCCTTGGTTACCATGGGGATCTGTCACATGGTTTCCCCCAACCTGATAACCTGTGGGTCTCCCCATTTCCTCTTTCCTTCATGAAGACAAAACAGTCAGCCTGGGTAAGGGGAAATCATGTGTGAGGGGGTCTCTTTAATTACCATGGCAACAAATCCACACCACCTGGTGACACATCCTTCTGTTGTTATGGCAACAGAACATCACACAGTGACATACTGCCATGTTCCCAAGGAAACAATTTCCATCCTGAGAAGGGTGAAAGACACCCCCCAATTAATTATTCTTCTATTCAGATTGTCCCTAATTTTCCTGAGCCTTGTTCTCGTCCCTGTCCATTTACACTCATCTACAGTGAAGGAGAGAGGTGGAGAGCAGGCAGAAGTCCCTGGGAACAGGCCAAATTGCCACAGGGACCCTTGAGAAGACTTCTACACTTAAGAACTAGATGTAGCATTGTTTGAATGCAGATTCCATGTATAAGAGGCCTAGGTCTGAACCTGTATCTTGGGAATAGAAGAAGGGGCAGTTCCTCTGTGAGGTCAGCTCTGCCCTGACCCCCATAGTTAAAATCAGTCCATCACTATTGAGGGAAATGGGACAGGAGAACATGAATGGAGAGACACATCTAGCCTCTAGACAGGCGGACTCACTGATTGAGTGATTGGTTCATTCATTCATTCATTCATTCATTCATTCATTCATTCATTCATTCATTCATTCTTCCCATGCACTGGTCATCTGATAAGTGCCAGGTACTACACTAAGCCCTGGAGCGGGACATAGAGATGTAGGGGAGTGCCCCTGCCCTCCAGGAGCCCACGGCTTATCTAGGAAGAAGAGTCAAGTGCATAAATGATTTAATATGGTTGGAGTTGCTGACCTTAGAAGGGTCCAAACAGATGTCCCAGGAGCCCCTCTTCCTAAGCGGACAATCCACTCTCTCCCATGCAGGCACATTTGTTCCCATGGGCCCCTCCCAGACCCCTCCTCTCCTGCAGAGGAGAGGAAGGGACTAGCTTGGGGAACTCAGACAAGTTATTGAGGTTAATTGAACCTTTTCCTTTCCAAATGATGGCTCCCTCCCTATCCCCCTTTTCCGCAGTGACCTCTGGCTGACCCTCATTCTGGGGTGAGATCCACTGGGCTCTGACTCCACTCAGGAAAACAACTCCATGGAAACGGATCATTTAAAAAAAAATTCTCCCATCTACCTACCCCCAAAACCTAGAGCTGTCTTTGTTTTTTAACTCTCATTCTTATAAAGGGGTGGAGTTTAAGGAAATTGCAATGTCTTAATGGGAGTCCTAGGGTACCAGGGACAGGTGGTGGACAGCCATGTGTATCTGAGAGAAAAGAGCCTGAGTGACAGAAGAGGGGATAGGAGGGCTGCAGGCGTCATTAGCCTTGGGTGCGGGCATGGCTGGAGATTCAGGACAAAGATGGGGTAAGGCTGGGATCAGCTTGGAGGAAGGCCCTCGGGTGCCTGGACATTCCTGCTGGTCTCTTCATGCCTCGCTGAAGCCTTCTCATTCTAGAAGGTTCTATGAGCCTGTGCTCTTCTGAGTCTGACCATAGGGTGTCACGATCCCCATCTACCTCCATTCCCTGGGCTATCTCCTCTCCTCACCTCCAACTCTGTGTTTGTTTCTAACCTCTTTGTCCTGCCCCCAATCCCTGCTCATATTTTCCATCAGAAAAGTAGACTGCTTGGTCATTTATCTGTGTGTCTGGGGCCTGGCACCTTCTAAGGTCCAGAGGCCATCTTGTATATTCTCCTACTGATGGGTTGAAAGGGAGCCCCTCAACAGGGCCCACTACACAGAAATACGCAGGGTTTACAAAGAACTCCCCTCCCGCCTGCTATTTTTGTCTGGGCTGGAAGACTCGAGAATGTGTGAGGGCATCAGGGCCACTTTGGGGACTCCAGGTTTTGACTGAGCTCAGTGTCTGACATGGCTTGGGGTTGAAATGCATGAATGTGACTGAGGGCTTTGAACCTTGGGTTCTGGTTCTGTGGCAAAGGGGCTGCAGCTGTGGATCTTCTTACCTGCCGGGTACCAGGACAGTCAGACAGCCCCTTCCCTGCCTGCCAGCAGCTATGGTGTTCAGAGGACGGATGGCATTCTAGATCAAGAGAGTAGAAACCTGTGTTGTTCTGGCTTCTTGAATGATGTCAGCATGACTCTGGCTCTCTGGGACTCAGTTTCCTTAGGTTCTGGGGAATAAAATGATCTACCTTGGATGCCTCGTGGGGCTGTTGTGAGAGTCAACTGTGGCATTGTGTGAAAGTGCTTGGTAAACTGTAAGACAGACATAATCCGACTTTAGGTTTGTGTAACACTTTCACATACATTATCTCACTTGCTTCTCACATCTACCCTGTGAGGTGGAGAGAATAGGATCAGATTCAGCTGCAAACTCATGGTGTCTGGCATTTCCACAAGCACGATTAATTCTATTCCCCAAATGGCTTGTGCAAATAGTCAGGGTATTTATGGCTTTTCTTACTTTGCAGATGAGGAAGCTGGGTCCAGAGAGGAAAGATGATCAAGGTGAGCCAGGGTCCTCCCATACCTGGTTGCATCTCAAGTGGGCTTGGGAGGTGGCAGGCACAGGTGTTAGGGCAGACTGGGGGATAGCTTCAGCTCCAGCCCTAGCAGCTGTTTCCTTGACACCCGATACCTGGTTTGAGCGTATCAGCATGTTGGTCATTCTTCTCAACTGTGTGACCCTGGGCATGTTCCGGCCCTGTGAGGACATCGCCTGTGACTCCCAGCGCTGCCGGATCCTGCAGGTGAGTGTGTGTGTTTTGTGTGAGTGTGTGTATGTAGGCAACTCCTGATCATAATGCCCAGACTCCTTTTCTGCAAGAGGCCCTGACCCAACTGTTGGGGGCTGGGTGGTGGTGGGCGTATTCCCCTACCCCCTTCTCAGTTTCAGCAGCCTCTTGTCCCCACACATCAGGCCTTTGATGACTTCATCTTTGCCTTCTTCGCTGTGGAAATGGTGGTGAAGATGGTGGCCTTGGGCATCTTTGGGAAGAAGTGTTACCTGGGAGACACTTGGAACCGGCTTGACTTTTTCATCGTCATTGCGGGGTAAGGGCCTGGGCTGGGGGTTGGAGAGCAATGGATCAGCTCGGTGCCTTCCCAAGGGCCCCTGGCCCCCACCCTGGCCCAGTTGCAGCTCTGCTTCCTCCCTGAAATCCATTCAGGGGCCAAGCCTGTCCTGCCCAAGCTCACTGGTCTGTACTTTTCTGCATTCCATGGTCTTCTTCCTGTGTCTACCTTCTCTGTGGGTGTGGGGGGGTCTTCCCTTGCTTGGGGGTGGCCCTACTCCCCAGACATAGAGCTAATCTTCAGGGTCCTCAGAGGAGGAGAGGGAGGAGTCCCAGGTCATCCCACTGCCCCCACAGCGGGATTCTTCATTGACCTCTTTTGACACTGTGGTGGCCTCAGACTCAAAGGGCCTCCCTCTGGGCCCCTCCCTGCAGGATGCTGGAGTATTCACTGGACCTGCAGAACGTCAGCTTCTCAGCTGTCAGGACAGTCCGTGTGCTGCGACCGCTCAGGGCCATTAACCGGGTGCCCAGTGAGTGACCCCTCGGCTCTCAGCCCCTGGACAGAGCCCCAAGAGGAAAAGTAGCAATCTCAGGCCCCACCCCTACCGCTGCATCCTCACCTGACCACTTGAGGCCACACAGAGCCGAGCTCAGCAAGAAGCTGGGGTCACTGGAGCCAAGCAGATCCCTGACCCTGGCTGTGACCCTGGGAGACCCCCCCGCCCCCACATTTTACCTGGTTTTGGGTCAGAATCTCAGAAACATTTCAGATGACCCTTTCCAGGGAATAAGGGTGGGTGGGAACAGGTGATAAGCCAGGAGAAGGGGGTACCAAGTGCTACTGTCCTTTTCTGGCCAGAATATCCTCATACAGACTGGTTCTCAGTGGGGAGACCACACTGGCCACACTGAACGTGACTTCTCGCAAGACAAGGCCACTCCACGCCTCAGCCTCCCGGCTCTGGCTGCATCCCCTTCCCCCTTCCTACCCCCTTCCAACTCATTGCAGTGACTGCCGGGACCATTATCTAAATTAAACCGCATTGGTTTCTGGAGCCAGAGAAGGTTTGGCAGCTCTAGCTCCCCAACGTCCTGCCCCCCCACCTCTGCTCAGGCCCCCTTTGCAACTCCCCAACCTACACAAGCTGCAGATGGTCCCCGAGTGGGGGTTGGGGGAGCATGTTTATGGGGCTCTGTGCCCAACTGTGTGTCTGACATACTGATGTAACAACAGCCGTGTGTGTGTGTGTGTGTGTGTGTGTGTGTGTGTGTGTGTGTGTGTGTGTTAGTTATGCGGCTTCTGCGAGGGCAGAGATGCTGTGTGTGTCCTGGGAGGGGGTTCTGATGTGTGTGGTGTTAACAGGAGCTCCAGAAGAGGGGTGTGCCCGCCTCTTCTCCGCCCCAGGTGCTGGCTGGCAGATTGATAGGCCTCTGTCTAACCATGGTGTAATTCCCTTAATGCAAACCCTGAGGAATTGATCTCAGTTAGAGCACCGAGGAGGAGCGGAAGGGGGATGGGAGGAGCAAAGGGGGAGGAGGACTGAGCGAGAAGACCAGAAGGGTGGGGCGGGGCAGGGCAACTGCAGGCACCGCGAGGGTTAATGAGCGGCTGCTGCGGGATCAGCTTTGTCCTGGAAGTGCTGGGGGCCCTAGCAGCACTTTGGGGGCCAGAATCAGCTACTAGAGGTCCTCCTGCTTGACAAAGGCTTGCTGGCTTGAGGGCTGGTTCAGACTTGACCCGTTGCTGAGTCCTAGACCTGGAGTGAGGAGGGGGAGAGATTCCCTCACAGAGCTTCATGAGAAGGGGTTGCAGTGACTTACCTTGGGGGAATTTGCTAAGTGATGGGCTCCTGAGAAAACAGGGCTGTGTCTCTTTGGGTCCTGATTTGAGGATCTGGATCAAGCAAGGGACAGCCTCAGGGCTGGGGGCTTCAGAAACCTGACGGTGTTCAGGCTCCCGCTGAGCAGCCAGCTCTCACCGTAAAATCCATGCCTGCTAATGTCCCTCCTGGAGCTCTCTGCCTCAGTTACCCAATGACCCCAGTGGCGGTAACTTACAAAGGTCAGGTGACTGTGTCTAGTGAGAGAAGGAAGTGGGAGGTGTGTGTCTGTGTTGGGGAGCAGGATTTGGAAGCACAGAGCCTAAATTTAAGTTCTGGCACCTACATTTAGCAGCTCTGATACTGAGCAAGCCACATCACTTCAGTGAGCCTCAGACTTCTCATCTGTAAATTGGGGGTGATATCATCCGCCCCAGGGTGATGTTGGGAGAGTGAGGTGGAGTGTGAGAGTGCTTTGGAAGCCACAGTTACTTCAGCTCATTGGTGGTGGTACTATGCACAGGTTCATATGGGTTAGGGGCTGCAGGGGCTCTTCAGGGAGTTAGAGGTGGCTGTTGGTCTCCCCTCCAGCTGGAGGCAGGCCACCTCAGCCTCAGAGTCCCCAGTGGGCCCCTCTGGGAATGCTGCCAGGCCCTTGGCCATCAGCCTAGCTGGGCCAGCCTGGTGTCCCCAGCGTGGCTTCTGCCCCTACAGGCATGCGCATCCTTGTCACGTTGCTGCTGGACACCTTGCCCATGCTGGGCAACGTCCTGCTGCTCTGCTTCTTCGTCTTCTTCATCTTCGGCATCGTCGGTGTCCAGCTGTGGGCAGGGCTGCTTCGAAACCGATGCTTCCTCCCTGAGAATTTCAGCCTGTGAGTGGTGGACAGGGTAGGAGGGTGACCTGGGAGTGACTGTGGGGCTAGGACCTCCCCCATTCCCTGGCTTCCTACTGCCATCAACCTGTTGTCATATCTGAGACACATCTGATTCTCATACTTGTCTACACATCGGAATCACCTGGAGAGTTTTCAAAGTTCCCGATGGCTGGGGACCCACTCCAGAAATTTGAATCACATTGGACCGGGATTTGGCTTGGATATGAGAATTTCATAAATTCCTCCAGTGGTCCCGATGTGCAGCAAAGTTTAAAAACCCCTGTTCCAGGACGTTACCCTCTAGCACCTGACTCTTGCAGTTCCTGACTCAGCCCTCACCCTCCTGGCGTCCTCCACCCACAAATACTGCCCCTGCCCAGTCCCTCTCCCACTCTCAGGTCTGCGCCCTGCATGCCTCCATATACCCACACCAGCTCTCCTTTCCTGGCCCCCTCCATGGGGAAGCCCACTCCTCAGCCTCATCCCTGTGGCTGTCCCCATCCTGCAGTCCCCTGAGTGTGGACCTGGAGCCCTACTACCAGACAGAGAATGAAGACGAGAGTCCCTTCATCTGCTCCCAGCCCCGTGAGAATGGCATGCGGTCCTGTAGGAGCGTGCCCACGCTGCGCGGGGAGGGCGGTGGCGGCCCGCCCTGTGGTCTGGACTATGAGGCCTACAACAGCTCCAGCAACACCACCTGTGTCAACTGGAATCAGTATTACACCAACTGCTCGGCCGGCGAGCACAACCCCTTCAAGGGCGCCATCAACTTTGACAACATCGGCTACGCCTGGATTGCCATCTTCCAGGTGGGGCGACTGGGGTCCTGGGATGATCCCTAGAAGCCAGCGCCAGCACGTGGTGCAGCCTGAGAGTGGTTGCTCTTGGAATTGGAGTGGGCGCTCAGGCCTCTGGAGGAGACTGGAGGAGACTGGAGTGGGCCTAGAGTCACCCTGTCCCTCTTGGCTTCCCCAGGTCATCACTCTGGAGGGCTGGGTCGACATCATGTACTTTGTGATGGATGCTCATTCCTTCTACAATTTCATCTACTTCATCCTCCTCATCATCGTGAGTGACCCCTCTGGCTCCCATGGGAATGGTAGATGCTGGGTACAGGTGGGGACAGTCCAGAGAGGGGAAGGTTTGCTTGGTCTGAAGTTTTTCGCTCTTAGGACAAGTCCCATAGAGAAGGCATCTGTCTTGTGGTGGAAAGGACACTTGATGAGGAGTCAGGAGGAATCCAAGGTCAAGGCCTGATTCTATCACTTTTTACTCTTATGACCTTGGGCAAATCATTCCCCAGGAGGCTCCCAACCCCAGCCTGGGCTTCTGAGTCTTCGTGGATAAAGCAGATGGATTTCACCGAGGAATATGGCTCCTCAGGGGCATTTGGAAATGGAAAAGTGTGGTTCTGTCTTTAAGGAGGACTAGGGAAACACCGCTGGCATTTTGCTGAGGGGAGGGGAAAGATGCTAAGCATCCTAAAATATTTCCAAAGAATTGTTCCACCCCAAAGTCTAATCCGTGTTGAGAAACACTGTGTGATCTCTTTTTCTCCCAGTTTGGAAATTCCAAGACTTTGCAAAGACAGAAGACAGGCAAAACCAGCAATATTTAATAGTTTTAATCGCTACCATTCATAGTTAATAATTCTATTGCTTCTACTTATAGCTGATATTTATTGAGCACTTACTGTGTGCAGGCCCCTGCTCTCAGCACTTCTGTTTGCTGGGCATTTAATTCTCACTGTGATCTTGTTACCTCTCCAATTTACAGATGAGGACACTGAGCTGTCCTTATTTATCTGTCTTCACCTTGTGCTTTGCCTAAGCTGCAGCTTAATCGTGCTGGGTGGAGCAGCATTACTAAAGTATTTTGTAACATCTGCTGCCTGCTGGATATTCATAGGCTCCTATGGGGTGTCTGGTGCAGAATGGTGATCTCCAACCCCTAAGTGAGAACTGAGAGTCCCAGTAGGTTGGTCACCAGGTCCAGATCACGTAGGAAGTAAGGACTAGAGCTGAGAATTGAACTCTAGGGTCTCAACTCCAACTCCAACTCTTTTTCAATGTTACCAAGAGACCAACAATAGAACCAGATGGAGGGACAGATATTAAGAGGAGATTTAGGAAGAGATTAAGATTCACTCTCTTCTGCTAAGAGAAACAAAGGGTGGCCCTGTGAATGAGCAAGTCTCCAAGGCCACCCGCTCCTGCCTCTGTAACTGTAGCATGGCTGGACCTGGGGTGAAGCCTGGCTGGTGGCCTGTTCCCATCTCTGACCGTCACCTCAGGGGGCAAGGAGGGTGCTTCAGGGAAGCTGGTCTCAAAATTGCTGCTGTCGTCAGGCTTGGTTGGGGAGGGGTAGCAGACAGGGGGTTAAGGGACCTCGTTTCCACCCTCCCACACATCCCCTTAAAAATCTTTCCAAACAGCTCTCTGAAATCACACTAGTGAAGCTAATTATCATAATTACTAGGACACCATCTAGAAAAAAAAAATCTGCCTTGTCACCATAAATATTCATTTCCATCATTCAGGATTATTGTCCAAGCAATGCCTACCCAGGGCCTGGGGAAACCGAGGCATGGAGATGGGTCCGGGAGAGAATGGGCATGGTGGAGTGGCGATCTGACTTGTCTGTAGAGTCCAGATTCAGCCCTCACCTACTAGGTGAGGGGAGAGGCACAGGGAGAAGGGGTCCAGGCCAGGCCAGTGGTCCGGATTTTAAGATGAGGACATTGAGAGCTGGGGAGATAGCTCAGTTGGTAGACAAGGCCCTGGGTTCGATCCCCAGTACCGCAAAAAAATAAATAAATAAATAAAAAATAAAGATGAGGACATTGAGACCCTGTGGTCAAGGATCTCACCTAAGGTCACACAGCTAGAATTGGGACTAGAAGTAGGAATCTTGTGAACAAATCTCAAAGTCTCAATCAAATTTGAAGGCGTCACGTCCCTAATATTGCATTGATGTCCATACCATTCTTTATTCTCCTGGGAAGAGGTGCTTAGGATCTCCAAGGATGGGTGTGTCTAAGGGGGGGGGACCTTGGGAAGTAACCTCCCAGGGTATCATCATAGCAACACCTTAGAATTTCACAGGCTCGTTTCAAGTCTTAGCCTTGCTCTGCAACTTCCTTGGCCTCTCTGAGCCTCCATTTCCTTACCACTCGGATGGAGAGATTTATAGTAACATCATCTCCCAAGCTTGTCAGAATAAAATGAGATCATCCTGGAAAAATCATTGAGCCCACCCAATGCCTGTTGTGTAGAAAGTTCTGTTTGTGGCAGTGGCTGGCATTGTGGTTCTCTTTTCTTCAGGACATCTCCTCCTCCTTTTCCCCACCCCTACAGGTGGGCTCCTTCTTCATGATCAACCTGTGCCTGGTGGTGATCGCCACACAGTTCTCGGAGACCAAGCAGCGGGAAAGCCAGCTGATGCGGGAGCAGCGCGTGAGGTTCCTGTCTAACGCCAGCACCCTGGCTAGCTTCTCTGAGCCTGGCAGCTGCTACGAGGAGCTGCTCAAGTACCTGGTGTACATCCTACGCAAAGCAGCCCGCAGGTTGGCCCAGGTCTCTCGGGCTGCGGGTGTGCGGGCCGGACTGCTGAGCAGCCCAGCGACCCTCAGGAGTCAGGAGCCCCAACCCAGTGGCAGCTGTTCTCGCTCGCACCGCCGCCTTTCCGTCCACCACCTGGTGCACCATCACCACCACCACCACCACCACTACCACCTGGGCAACGGGACACTCAGGGCCCCCCGGGCCAGCCCAGAGATCCAAGACAGGGATGCCAACGGGTCCCGCAGGCTCATGCTGCCACCACCCTCGACACCCACCCTCTCTGGGGGCCCTCCAGGGGGTGCGGAGTCTGTGCACAGCTTCTACCATGCCGACTGCCACTTGGAGCCAGTCCGCTGCCAGGCGCCCCCTCCCAGGTCCCCATCTGAGGCATCGGGCAGGACTGTGGGTAGCGGGAAGGTGTACCCCACTGTGCACACCAGCCCTCCACCAGAGATGCTGAAGGAGAAGGCACTAGTAGAGGTGGCCCCCAGCTCCGGGCCCCCCACTCTCACCAGCCTCAACATCCCACCCGGGCCCTACAGCTCCATGCACAAGCTGCTGGAGACACAGAGTACAGGTGAGAAGGTTGGGCGGGGGCTGGGAGGTGTCCCAGAGTGGACTAGGGGCTCGGACTCAGAGGGACCAGGGCTGATTCCCATTCTGCCTCCCCGGGCGCTGGCACCTTCAACCAGTCTCTCCACTTCTTTGAGTCCTAATTTTCTCATCCGTTAAAATGGGGATGGTAATGCCTGTGTCATAATGATAATAGCTGTTGTGAAATGTGCACCCACTATGTGCTCTGCGCTATACTGTTTGTGATAGTATTTAACCACTGTTGTCCCTGTGGTGTGCCTGTCACCTGCCTGGAAGACAAGATCCTTTTTGATCCTCTGGACAGTTCAGACGTTAAACTTGCACAGGGTTCACAATGTAAGCATGAGATAAAGGAGGCTTGGAGGGATCTCATGGCTTGCCCAAGGTTGTTCCATGGGTGAAGGGTGGACCACCCAACTCTGAAGCCCCCACTCTCTACTCCTTGTTGAAAGCTCAGTGGAGAAATGGTGTGTGACTGTGCCCCATGTCAAGGGGCCTGTTACCAATCCGAGTCTCATGTCCTCTCTGCAGAGAGACCCCAGGCAGGAGCAGCAGGTCTTGGGGCTGCTGGTCTGATGGGTGGAACACCTGTGTCATGGGGAAGTGAGACAGTCACTACCTGTGGGTGGGTCCCTCAGACAGGGGTGGCCTCTCCAGCAGACTGCTTTACTGCAGCCACAGCCAGACACACATGAATGCATGCGTCTGGTGTTCGTGTGCACACAGATGTTGGACACGAATGGGTGCTTTGTTCTGGTATGTATGTGTGCACATGTGTACAGGGGTCTGTCATGTGTGCATTGGGGGTGCGAATGTGTACATGTGTTTGGTGTGTGTGCATATTGTGGCATGCCAATAGTGCATGTGTGTGTGTGTATCTGAAGGGCACACGTGCACATGTCTGGTATGTAGGGACGAGTGCATGTGTGTGGGTGGCTCTCAATCCCTTGGCACAGTGCTGTACAGGCCTGGCTTCCCTGCAAAGGTGAGATGGTTCAGGCTTCTTACTGAAGGCTTCTGGGAAATAGGAGCTATACAGAATTGCAGAGGACATCAAGGCCACCTCTCTGCCTGAACCCTAGGACACTCGGCAGTACCATCAATGGGGTGCTGTTGCTATGCAGGTTATGTTTTGTTCAGGACTGCCTGTGTCACAGGGCCTTCAGCACCCCCGGCCCACTGAGTGCTCAGCATCCTTGTCACTGACAGCCCCAGCCTTCCTCCCTCACCTAGTGCTTCCGCCAACTGCAGGGGAGCCCCAGGCCAGAGCCCCTGCTGCCTCCCACCTCCGCTTTCCTATTCCAGGCGCCTGCCAGAGCTCCTGCAAGATCTCCAGTCCTTGTCTGAAGGCAGACAGTGGAGCCTGTGGTCCTGACAGCTGCCCCTACTGTGCCCGGGCGGGAGCAGGGGAGCTGGAGCCTGCCGACCACGAGGTGCCTGATTCCGACAGCGAGGCCGTTTATGAGTTCACACAGGACGCCCAGCACGGCGACCTCCGGGACCCCCACAGCCGCCGGCGGCGGAGCCAAGGCCCGGCCACAGAGCCTGGCTCTGTGCTGGCCTTCTGGAGACTGATTTGTGACACCTTCCGGAAGATTGTGGACAGCAAGTACTTTGGCCGGGGAATCATGATCGCCATCCTGGTCAATACCCTCAGCATGGGCATCGAGTACCACGAGCAGGTAGGAGTGTGGGTCAGGCTGGCTCCTGCCAGCTTTGCCTCTTCTCTCTAGGGCCTGTGGCTCCCTTTCACCTCCTGGGATTTGGTTCCTCTCTTGGGCTCCATTCCTCTCCATGATGCTAGCCTGCAGGGAGGAGGGGAAGAGGGACATGTAGTGATGTGTGGGGACTCTGAAGGGTGGCTACAGTGAGTGCCACATGGTTTCTGAGTGTGGAGGTTGCCCAGGCAGGGGTGTGTTCTGTTTGGGAAGGCTTCTCAGAGCAGGCAGGCTTTACGTGGATAGGCATGTGGGGAAAGACGGGTGCCTGGAAGGCATTGAGACTTTGGAGAAGGTATAGCCAGCAGGGGCAGTTGACGGGGGTCTGCGGCATTCACCTGGTTCAGTGGGTAGTGGTGGCTGATTTGAGGCCGGGCCAACTGTGCAGGTGGGAGTGAGGAGTGGGTGCAGTGGCTGTGCTGGGGGCATGCAGGGTCGGGCAGGGAGGCAGTCTTGGCCTGGCCTGGGGTCAGGAGGCTGGCTGTGAACCAGGGCGGCTCTGGGTAAATGAGAGTACCCAGCATGGCGAGGCGACTTGAAACCACAGTATCTGAGATCTTGTTCTGAGAAGCGGGATGTTTAGTCAGGAGAAGAGGAGGCTCAGCGGGGACAGGCGAGCTGTCTTCAAATATTTGAAGGGCTGTCATGTGAAAGAGGGAGCAGGCTTCCTCTGTGGGGCAGACGGCTGTGAGCTGTGGGATCTGGGCTGAGGGGAGGAGTACGTTCTCCCTCTCAGAGCTTTTCAGAGACAGTGTGGATTCGTGGGACCCCACTGACCCCCACCCCATACATGCTGGGCTGCACCGTGGGGCCTCACAGCTGGGCTGGGCTTCCTCCCCAAAACCCTACCCTTAATCTGTGTGGTCTTCCAGACCATGGCTTTGGCTGGTCCTTGGAAAGGAGAGAGACCAGTGGGCAGGTGCCATAGCACTCGGATCCTTCTGTGCCCTTCTCTCTACTCTCCTCTTCCAGGTGTTTGTGCTCCCTGGGGCAGCAGGGAGGGACTGGGCCACCTTCCCTGGTTTGGAATGAGGGAATTCACCTCCCCACATCAGGGGCAGAGGCACGAGGGGCCTGAACCAGTGCAGCATACCATGGGAGGGGCATCTTGACCAGGTGGGGCCTGGCCAGGGCAGGTGGGCTGGTGTGGTGGTATAAGCACTGGGCAAGGAGGATTCTGGGTTAAGACTGGGGAGCAGAGGTGCAAGCTGCGCTACAGCAGACAGGGACTCTGAAGCCCTCTGCCTCACTGACCTCTGCCCTGCAGCGTTACCTTTAGCGGCCCTATCTGGCGGGTTGCAACCCCGTCACCACCCTATCACACTAGCGCTCCTTCCTCTTGCCTCGACAGCCTGGCACCCAGCAGCTCTGCCCCGTTCCTTCCCTGTGGAGGCGAGGCAGGGGGTAGGACACTGCCGCTGTGCCAGCAGGTGGGCGTGCGTGGCACTGTGGTGGGTGTGTTGTGTCTGGGCTGCGTGGGGCGTGGGTGTGTGTGCACATGCAGATCTGACAGCCTCCTGGGGAGAGGTGCTGAGATCTGCCAGGTGGGTGGGGGAGGTTGAGGTGGGACCAGCATTTTCTCCTTCTGGGACCTAGGTGGTAGCAGCCCCTAACCTCACATGACCCTGGCTCCCCACACTTACCTGAACCTCCATCTTCTTTGCCCTACCCAGGGCTGGCCATGGTCAGTTGTCCTCCCCAGGGGGCACACAACTCCCTCGTTCCCCCTGGGTGTGCAGGCAGCAGGCCGTCCCAGCCAGATGCTTGCTGATGGAGGCTTTGATTGCACTGGGAAGAGGCTGAGTCACACAGACTGAGGGCATGTGAAGCCACAGCAAGAGGGCTTTCAGTTAGATGTCAAGAAGGATGCCCCTTCAGAGAGGAAATAAAAGCTATCAGTCGGGGTGCCTGCAGCATCTCCTTGCCCAAGTTCCTGAGGAAAGTGAGGGACAGCCACGGTTCCCCCTAAGACCTCAGCAGCAGGGAGGTCTCCTCCAGTGGCAGCAGTATCTGGTGTAGGGAGGAGGGCCCCATGGGGTGAGTGGGAGTCCCCGGCAGGCTGGGCAGATGACTGACTGCTGCCCAGCAGGCTCAGGGGCGGGGGTTGAAAGAAGCCCCAGAATCTGCCATGGCCCTGTGCTCACAGGCACTGCAGCGTGAACGTCCCGCCATCTGGGCCCCTGAGCGGGCTGGAGGGGGTGCCAGGGACAGGGGCGAAGAGACATGTGGGGCTGAGAGACAGGCACACAGAGGGGGCTAGCAGGAGATGGGGAGAGAGGAAGGAGATGGAGACCTAGGAGGAGGGGCACAGAGAAGACAGAGATAAGGGGGCAGAGATGTGGAGGGGAAGACCGAGTCACAGATGGAGGCACAGAGACACAGGGGAGACGGACCTGAAGATAGGGACCGAGACCCAGATGCAAAGGAGGACAGAGACAGGGCAGGGAGGGGGAGACAGGGACTCAGATGGAGCTGACTGCAGGAGAGGTGGCTCCAGGAGGAAGAGCTGAGGGAGATGGGGGAGAGGGGGGGAAGGCCGAGGTCCGCAGATCTGATGGAGGCAATGACGGAGGCAGGCGCACAACTGGGGCTCCTGTTCTCCCTGCCGTGCTCTTAATGAGGTGATCTCGTCCATCGATCCTGGTATCGATTGGATTGAGGGACACTGCAGAGGGGCTTGCTATGTGTCCCCAGAGACAGAGCCCCAGCCTTCTCCTCCTCCCTAGGTCCTGTCCTCTCCCACTGCCACCTGCTTTACCCGTCATTCCAATTTCCAGCCAGGGATGATGATCTGCTCCCCAACCCCCACCCTCTCCACCTGCCTCTTGAACAAGGGAGCACCATTTTGTCAAGTGGCACCCCACCCTTTCCAAGGGTGGCCCCATGCTTCCTTTGCCCCTTAACCACCAACTGGCAGAGAGCTGGCAGAACCAGTATGCCCAGGGGGACAGGTGAGAGGGACAGGGATGCAGGACATGGAGGAAGGAACAAGAAAACGATTGGGCTTAGGAAGTCTGTGACCGAGGTAGGGTGAGCACAGGTGTGTTCCCCAGTCTCCTGGGGGAAGTACGTGGCACCCATCCATCCATCCTGCAATCCCTGTGCATGTCCAAGCAGTGACAGGCAGGCATCCAGCCCTCAAAAAACAACAAAAGAAGTCGGGTGTAGTGGTGCATGCCTGTAATCCCAGCTACTCGGGAGGCTGAGGTCAGAGGATTACAAGTTCAAGGCCAACCTGGGCAATTTAACAAGACCTCATCTCAACATAAAATTAGAAAGGGGGCTGGGAATGCATCTCAGTGGTAGAGCTCTTGCCTAGTGTGTGCTAGACCCTGGGTTCCATCCCTAGCGCTGCAAAATTAATTAATTAAATGAACTAATTGATTAATTAAAGGAGGGCTTTAAAAGACAAACCAACCTTGATTCATAATGTTCGTCAATTTCCAGGGTGTAAATGCCCCCACCAGCTACCAACATGTCACCAGATGCGGAATTGGGAGGAGATGCACTAGGAGATGTTGGAGGGACAGGTCGGGTGTAATCAGTGAAGAGAGGAGGACCTGGCACAGAACAGGGAAGGCCAGTGGCACCAGACACAAAAACTAAGCACAAGCCTTCAGAATGTGTGGGGCACTAGATGGGAGTTCAGATGGACAAGTGACAAGAGCTGAGATGGAAGGGAAGTCAGCCATGTCCTGAGAGGCATAGGTGGCAGTTTGGATTTTATCCTGAAGATGCTATGTCCTCTCCCTAAAGTGGAGATTGAATTCAGGGGTGCTTTGCCACTGAGCTACACCCCCAGCCCTTTTTATTTTTGTTTTGAGACAGGGTCTTACTGAGTTGCTGAGGCTGGCCTCAAGCCGTGATACTCCTGCCTCAGCCTCCCGAGTCATTGGGATTGCTACCACTCTCGGTAGATGATAGGTTCTCTACAAAGATTTAAGCAGGTCAAACATCAAAAGTGCTCTGGAAGCTATGTGGGGAGTAGCAGGAAAGGAGAGAAGAGGAAGGCAGGGGGCCAAGGAAGAGACTACTGAAGTGGTCCAGGCAGTTCATACTTTATCTTTTTCTCTGGAGATGGAGAGGAAGCAGTGGGGAGAGGTAATAGGCAGTTGAACCTGCAGACTCAGCCCCAATTGGCTATTGACGGGGAGAGAGCAGCCAGGATAACTGTCTGGTTTCTGTCTGGGGTTGAAGCATGAGGCTTAAGCAGGTTCGGGCTGGGGGGCATTCTGGTGCCATGTCCACTGGGCTCAGAAAAGAAGTGGTCTTAGGATCTGTCCCCCACTTGGGGCTTTACTGGGGCCAGTCCCTTCTAGGAGTAGAGGAGGGTGCAGGATGGGGTCTTGGGGACTCAGGCACTTCCTAATCTTCCCCTTTCTGACTCTGAGTCATAGCAGGGGTGCAGGTGCTATCCTTATATTCTAGAAGAAAGATGAACAGAGGAAGGAAGGGTCCAAGGTAGATGATCTTGCAAGCCAGGAGAGGACAGGGCAGGGGATGGTTCTCTCACTGGTCAGATTCTGGGCCCATCTTGTCACTCCAGATACATGTCCAGAGGTTTCTATTTATAAATGAGGTTGTCTGTTCACTGCCAGGAAAGCTAGAGGTAGGGCGGGGGGACCCAGACGTGGTAGGTCTCAATTTTTTTTTTTTTACACTGGGGACTGAACCCCAGGCACTCCACCACTGAGCCCCAGCCCCAGCTCTTTTTAAATATATATATATATATATATTTTTTTTTTTTTTTTTTTTTTTAATTTTGAGATAGGGTCTTGCTAAGTTGCTTAGGGCCTAAGTTGCTAAGACTGGCCTCAAACTTGCAATCCTCCTGCCTCAGGCTCTGCTAGGATTACGACTAGTGTGTGCCACTAGGCCTGGCCAGGTCTCAGTTCTTTCAGGGAGTCACAGGCTACTTTTCAATTCTACTGAAAATTGAGAAACTGTCTCCCCAGAACACATACACATGCAGATACCCCAAGTGTGGCTTTCGAGGGCAAGGGTTCATAGACATCTTCCACCCAAACCTGTCCCTTGTCTTCCAGGTAGAGGAGTTTGGGGCTAGGAGGAAGAGCAAGCCTTAGGGGAACAGTCCTTTGGCAGCTGACCTAGCCCCCACTAGGAGGCTCGGGCGTGGTAGCAGGAAGGACACTGTTGCGGGGACACCTGGTTGCAGGGTGCCTTCAGGCATGCTTTGGCTCCAGGCTTCCCCAGTCCCTCTTGAGCACAGCACACTAGAAGAAAATGCTACCACACCAGGGGACTGGGGAGCAGAGACAGAGACCCCGAGAAGTGTGGGTTCTAGTGGAAAAGTCATTCTTACCCATGGATCACTGGTGCCAAATGCCATAAAGGGCCCTTCTGGGGATGGAGGAGAGGTGCTCACACCGAGGTCAGGGACTTGAAAGGTCTTTGTGAAGAAGGTGGCTTTAGAGAGGAGCCTGGAGGGATGAGTGGAATTGATAGCTGGGGCAGGAGCAGAGAGGTCCAAGTGGAAGAATGAGGGGACCTTCTAGAAGCCTGACGGATAAATGCACTGGGTGGTATGGCAAGAGGGGTAGGGGTGACATTGACAGTGATGGTGATGGTGACAGTGACATGAGTCCAGCCCAGCAGTGTTGAAGGAAGCCAGAGCTTCAGTAGGTGCAAGCTGCATGGGGAGGGGCCTGCTATTTCTATTGTTCAAATCAGAGGCAGCAAGGGCCCCAAGTCAGGCCAGCCGGGAGAGTGAGGGGTGCGGAGGATAGCAGTCCCACTGGCAGGGTCTGTGGGCCTGGGCATCTGACTGTCGGCGAAGGATGAAGGGCAGACATGAGCCTAGATAACCCTGAGGTTCCAATACAGAATACCCAAGAACGGTGGAGCCAGGAAGCTGGGGAAAGGAGCAGGTTTGGGAGAGGAGGTGAGAGGATTTGTTTTGGATGTGCTGAGTTTGAGATGGCTGTGGGCCATGCTGGGAGGGATATCAGGCAGGCCTTGGATCTCTGGATGAGAAGCCTGGGGCTTGGAGGGGGATTGTTTAGTGTCCTCTACACCCCAGTGACAGCTGGAGAGTTGGGAGTGGGGGGTGATGGTGGAGGGAGGGCGCCAAGTGGGGAGGAGCGGGCTCAGACTAAACCCTGTGGAATGTTGGCCCAAGGGGAGAGCAGAGGGCGAGGAGTCCCAGGAGAGGCAGAAGGTGGCTGCATAGGGTCAGGGAAGCCAGGGGAGGCTAGACTCCATGAGGGAGGGGCCAGCACAGACAGAGGCTGTCAAGGTATCCACTAGGAGGAGGGCAGAGAAGATGGTCTCTGGAGAAAGCCAGCAAGATGCTCCCCCCCACCCCATTCAGGGGCGCCTGGTCCTGGACTCCTGCAGGTTTCTGCATTTCAGCAGAGAGGAAGGAGAGCAGAGAAGTGAGGGATACGGGGTAACTGTAAGGTGAGTGGGGGGCGCAGAAAATCAGATTCTAAGTGCAGAGGGGGCAACTCCCTTCCAGGACAGCACGAAGGTCCCAGAGCAATGGAGCAGGAGGCAGGTGGGTGGGGGTTGGGGCTAGGGAAATGGGAAGGCTTGGGGCAGCTCCAGGGGGACAGCAATGGTGACCCACAAAGATGGGAGAATACAGGACTGAGGGAAGGCAAAAAGCCACCCTGGGGCCACCCAGTAGGCTTCACCTGTCCAGTCAGCACAGCTTCATTTGCGACTCTATATAGCAGTGCTCAGCAATTCCAGAGCTGCAGGGGAGAAGCCGGAGGCGTGGGGATTTACCTGGCCCTCTGAAGTCTGCACTGAGGGCAGCCTTTAGATCCACCATGGGCTCTAGTTTAGAGGTCGTTCAGGTGGGTGCAGGGCAAGGCTAAGTAGCCAGGGCCTGGGCTGTTGATCTGGAGGCTGAGCCAGACCCTGGGGCACTGTGCCAGACCCTGGGGCACAATGCCTACCTGACTTGTGTATTTACTAGGGGAACCTTGGGGAGCCTGGGTAGTGGTGGGGAGCTAAAGCCAGCCCTTGGCATTGCCCCTGGTCAGGAGTCACTGTGGGCACAGTGACATTGAGTGGGCCACAGTGGGCATGAGGATGCTGGAAGAGGTGTCTCAGAGAGGCCAGGTTCCAAGCTGAGAGGGGAAGAGCAAGGCAGTGATCTGCAGGATGAGGCCCCAAGGTCCCCCTGGGAACCTTCTGTCACTTGGGTGTCCCTGACTTCCCACACCTCCTTGAAAGCTTGCCTCCTCCTTACTCAGCGACTCTTATCCCATCTCTGCAGCCCCCCGGGACCCCCTCTGCTGGGTAGGCAGGGCCTCCAGATGCAGAGGTGAGGTGAGGTGAGGAGTCCCAGTCGGGGAGCAGAGATTTCAGGCTCAGTGGAGCAGGTGGAGCTGACAAGATGGGAGCTAGAGGTGGCACTTAGCAGGAGTAGGGTGACTGGTCCCTGCCCTCTCCGCAGCTCTAGCAAAGCTTGTCTACCCCTTATGCTTTTCTGTGAAAGGCACATCACTGCCAGCCAGACTGGTTCTCAGTCTCCTGCCTAGACCTCTGCAGTGTCCCCTAATTGGTCCTCGTCTCTCCCCTCCAAGCCATTCCCATGCTGCCACCACTGTGGCCAGATTAATCTTCTTAGTACACAGCTTAGCACATCTCCAGCACCACCCGGCACCCTGAGCCTCAGTGGTGGCTCTGTGGGCAGCAGAGGCAAGCCCAGCTTAAGGCAGGGATGGAAGCCGTTTTGTCGGCCTACCAACCTAATATCCTATCCCACCCCACCCCCCCGTACCCCTTTCACCTTCTGGTCTGGCCAGACCACTGGATTCTGGTTCCTGGGCCCTCCCTGCACATCCCTTTCCCTGCTCCTTTGGCACTGCCACCCCCAGCTGGAGATGCCCGCCCGGGCGCCCTCCTGCCTCTTCCCACTGGCCCACTGGCCCACTGACCTCAGCTGATGCAGGGCTCCTGGTTTTCGATGCTCTGTCCTGCTACATGTGAGGCCTGCTTTGACCGGCAGTGCCCACAGGGCCCCCTGAGCAAGGCGCCAGGACTGCGAGTTCCACAGGGGGCTGCGTGTTCTGTAGAACAGCCTCGTGGTGAGGTGGTGTTACTGTTTAACTGAAGGACCACTGGGGATCTGAGACTCTGAAGGGACTTGCCCAAGGTCACACAGGTGGAAGTCTTAGAGTTGGCAGGACCCCTGTGTGCAGGTTGAACCCCACCTTTGTGTTAGGAATGTTCTGTACACAGAGGACACTGTAAAGGTTCACCAAAGGAGCTGCTGTGGGCCCAGGGGTGTCCTGGAGCTGGGAAGTACCAGGCACTTTTCTCCTGGGGCCACAGTTGCTGCAAAGTGACAGCCTGAGGGGAAGGTGGGGTGGGGGGAGATGGACAAGGGGAAGTTTACAGTGTGCACCAGCACAGAGAAGCAGTGGGGGCCTGGATGCAGAAGCTCAGGCCGCTGCCCTCAACTCATGCAAACACCCAGTGGGCCCTGCCCTCTGTGAACAGTGTGGAGGACACAGCTGGACCCGAGAAGGGATTTCTGAAGTTGGAGAGAGTCAGGGAGGGAAGGCTGGACTCGGACAGGCTTGTGTGCATTCTGATTTCTCTGGGTGTGTGGCGGGGACAGCCTTGTAGAGAGTGTCTTGGAGGTAACGACGTAAAGAAAGTGCCAAAGACTCAAATGTGTCCCTTTTTAAGGGAGCCATGTCCCCTTATCAAGTTCCCAATCCTTTTAGAGCCTCAGTTACCTGGGCTATTGGGGAGGCCTACACCCCTGCCTCATTGGGTTGTGAGCATGGAGGAAATGAAATCCTGGGAGGAAGGTCCTCAGCCTAGTGGAAACCATGGTGGGTACTGGCAGAAGCTGGCTCTGCCTCTGCCCCTTCCGGGCAGCAGTGGCTTAATTACGGCTGTGGTCCCTGGGGCAACCATGTTACTAAGATTGTGTCTCTGTGTCCTGTCCTGTATTTGCAGAACGTTCCCAGTCTCCAATTTAGTAACTTGGACCAATCTGGCTGTCTGGGTGGGGGTTGGGGGAGGCTTTTTTCCGTGGATCACTGGGCCCTGGAAAGGAAGCAGCATAGCCCCGAAGTGTGTGAGGGAGCGAGGGGGCAGGGCTGAGGGAGTCTACATGGCCCCTTCCACCTGTCAGGAGCCCCTGTGTCTGGAGAATGGAGCTGCTTTTCAGGGTTGGATGGGGTTTCAGACTTCACTGCTGTCTTTCCTGGATGGGGACCATGCTGCAGGCCCTGAGGGCTGCCCTGCACCATCCTCGGTGAACCTCTTGTCAGCATGCGGGTGAGCAAGGTGTGCCCTTGTCCACGAGCTGTCGGTGCCAACTGCTGAGAGCCCCGTGATAAGGTCAGAGCAGGACGAGAACAACCCCTCTGCACACCACACACAGTAGTAGTCCTTTTTTTTTTTTTTTTTGCGGTGCTGGGGATTGAACCCAGGGCCTTGTGCTTGCGAGGCAGGCACTCTACCAACTGAGCTATATCCCCAGCCCAGTAGTCCTTTTAAGATCCATTAATCGAGTAAATATGTATTGAAAGTTATGGTGTTTTCAGCTACTTTTTTTTTTAAAGGAAAGTATTAATTTTTATTTTTAGTAATTCTTTTGAAGCCTCTTTCTCAAAATACTTGGGACTCGAAGTATTTCGGATTTGGGATTTGGGATGATTTGCATGTATGTGATGAGATATCTTGGGGATGGGACCCATGTCTCAATACAAAAGTCGTCTGTGTTTTGTATACATTGCCTGAAGGTAATTTTATATGCTATTTTTAGTGTGCCTGTGTTCTGACTCTGACCTGTCACATGAAGTCAGGTGGGAATTTTCCGCTTACGACGTCATATTGGTGCCTAAAAAGTTTTGGATGTTGGATTTTCAGATCAGGGATGCTCAACCTGTGTAATTCATATGACCTAAAGTTAGGTGAGGTGTACCATAACTAAATGTGGTTCCTCAGCTATGCTTACATATCAACTTGTTCTTTTTGGGGGGAGGGGTACAAAGGATTGAGCCTAGGGGCACTTAGCTACTGGACCACATTCCCTAGCCCTTTATATTGTTTTATTCTGAGACAGGGTCTCACTAAGTTGCTTAGAGCCTGCTAAGTTGCTGAGGCTGGTCTCAGACTTGCCATCCTCCAGCCTCCACCTCCCAAATTGCTGGGATTACAGGCATGTGCCACCCAAAGCGGCTCAACTTGTTCTATATTCATTCATCTCTGTTGATTCAAAGTACAATTAAACATTAGAAGATACATTATCTACTCAGTCCATCTCGTGTCTGGATTCTTAGGCCCCTCACTGTCCCTGTGGCTTGGGTCTGAATCCTGACTGTATTGTGTTATTGGGGTCAGGGTGATATGGAATCGGGCCCTATCCCGGGCACTTCCTGCTCTGTGACTTCACACCAGACATCCATCATCCCTTGACTTCTTCTGCTCCTGTGTAATAGCACAGTGGAGCTGTTGTAGGGAAGGCATGAGGTGAAGCACATGGTGAGCCAGGGACCTGTGAAGCATCACACCTGTGTGGTTTGTGCTCATTATTCTTTTCCATTCGAAGACTGAGCAGGCAGCAGAGTGACGGGGAGGCAGGTTCCCTGACCACCATGTCCTGGCAGACTGGACTTGGGAGTGCAGGGGAGAGGATCCACTTAGTCAGAGGCCATCTGTGCTCTGGGCTTTATCTGCACTCACACTGGCCACTTCCCTGCCTCCTACACTGTGCTCACACTGGAGGGACTAAAGGTCCCGTCTCTGGGTGACCCCATTAAGTAGGTCAGGTGGCAGTGCCCCTACTGCCCCCACTCAGTCTGCAGAGCAAAGACTTGCTTGAGATCTGCCAGAGCAGCAGGCTCTGTGCCACGGCAGCTCCTTCTGTGGCCACTCACCCTCTGGTCAGCTGGCTCTCTGCCCTCCCTGCTGACCCTAGCCCTGCCCCCAGGCTTGCCTTTGGAGAAAACCCTGTGCGCAGATTGAAAGCGTGTCTCTTTCTGAGCAGCCATGGCCCCAAGGCCTCCAGTGCCCTTTATCTGCAAGTGAGAAGCCCCTTCCTTCCAGCTCTCCCAGCCTGGCCACACAGATTGGGGCCATTAGTATACATTTGGTGATGCCCGGGACCTGGCTTCATGCTTGGGCAGCCAGACGAGGCAGCTGGGTGAGCAGGAGGAGGTGTCTGACGAAAGGAGGGCCTCGTGTGGCTCTTTCGGCAACTCAGGCTCTTTGAGGAACTACTGTGAACATTGGGCTTTTCTTTTATCTTTAACTGTCAGATGGGCAGCGGGCTGCCCTAGGCCAGCCACATCTCTGCCCTCTGCCCAACCACACTCCTCTCTTATCCCCAGCCAGAACTGGGTTCCTGTTGCCCATGTATCCCTCCCCTCATCCTTTGGAGTTCAAGGGCTGCCTCCCGACTAGGCCTTTTCCAGCGTGTTCACCCTTTACCTTTTCTCCCCTGAACTCCTGGATTTACCGCCAGGGTCATTTATCCTGGCACTGAGGCAGGGTCTAAGGCCCCTTGTGGTTATTTGACTGCGTAGTGTGTGTACAACTGGTGCCAGCTAGACGCAGCTCCTGGGAGGCATGAGAGTGACTGGCGTGTTTTTACAGCCTTTCAAAGCCTGGTGCCTTGCTAGGCATTCAGTAGGCACTTCATGTGGAAAAAGAAGTGACTGGTGAGCGAGAATGGCAAGCAAGAAGGGTTTGTTGTTTGCTCTTGTGAGGACCTTTCTAGGATGTAGGCTTGTTCCCAAGCCCAGTCCCTGGAATTACCTCCAGTCTTTTGGCCAGAGAGGTTGAGTATCTTGCTGAAGGTCACAAAGTGAGTGACAGGGTAGGCTTAGAATTATCCCAGGAGTCCTGGCGCCTTCCCGTCCTGTGGGGGCTCCCTCCTGCCCATCAAGGCGTGCGTGACGGGGAATGTGTGCATCGTGTTTGCATGCATGCGTGCGTGGGGAAGGAGGCAAGCGTAACCATCAGCTGCCAAGTCCACAGAGTGGTGGTGGAACACGTGTGACTTCGTGTGGGGCTGTGTGACTGGGTGTGCATGTGAAGCTTTTGGCCACAGCCATCTGATGTCAGCCAGAATCATCGCCCTGCAATCCTGGGCCACTGTCCTGGTTCAGCAGTCCAGGACTGAATGGTCTGGGAGCTCCAAGGGGAGGTACAGCAGAACCCACACACAGGCCTCCTGTAGACCTGTGGCCCCAGAACCTGAGACCCAACCCTGGGGAGTTGGTTTCATGTGATCTTTTCCCAGGGTGGTTGCCCTTAAGTGCATTTCCTCCTGTACCCTCTGAGTCTTCTTGCCATGAGCCAAGGCATCCAGCACCTCCTACCCTTCAAGGTTGCTCCTCCTCCCTGGGGCCCCATATTCAGGAGGACTGGGATGGGGGGCTCAGCGTTGAGCATGGTGCTTTATGCCCCCCTGCCCTCCAGCCCGAGGAGCTCACCAATGCCCTGGAAATCAGCAACATCGTCTTCACCAGCCTCTTTGCCCTGGAGATGCTGCTGAAGCTGCTCGTGTATGGTCCCTTTGGCTACATCAAGAACCCCTACAACATCTTCGATGGTGTCATCGTTGTCATCAGGTATGACTGCCCCCTACTGCCTCTTGCTGGAAGAATGCCAGCAAGGTGGCTTGGGGTGACAGGCCATGCATCCTGTTCCTCTGGGGTCGGGGAGTCTGACGGCAGGCCCCACAGACCCACAGGCCTTGCTGTTTGTTCCCTCCAGGCAGGGGACTCTGGGCTCCGCGTTCTGCTCCATCCTCTGCGCCAGCCCCGCACCTTGCTCTCCTGAAATGGGGGCTCATGGGTTCCATTCTCCCCTCCTGTCCTTGACCCTACCCAGGCCTGGGGTGGGTGCGGACTGGGGAGTTGTCTTTGGAGAGGAGCTGGAAGAGGAGTGAGGCCCAGCCAGATGTCCCTGCCTGCAAAGTGCTTGGAAACGAGCTCAGACGCCGGCAACTTGCTTTAGGGTTTCCAAGACCTTGGGAAAGTATTCCAGCCCCCCAGGCCCAGGGCCAGGAGAACTGCTTTATTGCTTTCTGGAATTGGCTTTAGATTTCATTAAAAGAGAACAAAGCAAATATTCCATAACTCGAAGCAATTGCATTGGCCAGATTTAGGGAGAGGGCTGCCTGATGCCAGGAGGTATCTGGCCCAGGAAGGGTGGAGGGGGCTGGGACCATTACCTGAATCCTTACCACCTTGGGGGCTCCTGCCTGGAGGCCAGAGGGCCCATCCATGCCCCTTCTCTCACCCTGGACTGGTCAGTTCCCTCAGGTGTGCTGCATCTCTGGAAGGGAGGGCAGGGGAAGACTAGGGCTTAGTCTACCTGCCTCCCCTCTCCCCCGCAGCGTGTGGGAGATCGTGGGCCAGCAGGGGGGCGGCCTGTCGGTGCTGCGGACCTTCCGCCTGATGCGGGTGCTGAAGCTGGTGCGCTTCCTGCCTGCGCTGCAGCGGCAGCTCGTGGTGCTCATGAAGACCATGGACAACGTGGCCACCTTCTGCATGCTGCTCATGCTTTTCATCTTCATCTTCAGGTGAGTGCCGGCTAGCAGGCCAGGTGTGGGGCTGGAGGCCCGGGGTGGAGAGCGCTCGGCCCTGACCCTGTCTGTGGCTCCCTGTGTCCTCAGCATCCTGGGTATGCATCTCTTTGGCTGCAAGTTTGCATCTGAGCGGGATGGGGACACGCTACCAGACCGGAAGAATTTTGACTCCCTGCTCTGGGCCATCGTCACCGTCTTTCAGGTGCGAGGGTCACAAGACAGGGGGTGAGCAGAGGAGGTTGGGTGCCTGGTCAAGGCCCTGACTCCTACCCTCTGCCCACACAGATCCTGACCCAGGAGGACTGGAACAAAGTCCTGTACAACGGCATGGCCTCCACTTCATCCTGGGCTGCCCTTTACTTCATTGCACTCATGACCTTTGGCAACTACGTGCTCTTTAATCTGCTTGTCGCCATCCTGGTGGAGGGCTTCCAGGCAGAGGTAACTCCTTGCCCGGGGCAGTCCGACTTCCAGGAGGAATGGCTGCCTGTCTTGAGCCTCCTCCTCCCTCTGCTGCAGACTGTGAGGACTTGCTGGAAGCACCCCAGACTAAGCCAGGGGCCTGGGGAGTGGCTGGGGGGAGGTGCCTGGTCTCACGCAGTTCTCTTGTGGGAAATAGGATGGTTGTGTGGGGTCCCTGGGTTATAGGTCAGTGACCTGTGGGCTTCTCTCTCTACCAGCTAGACCTTTCCCCAAGTCAAATGAGCCAAGGGTCGGGCCCACAGTGCAGCTGGACCCTGAGCACAGTGCTCTATGGGACATCTGGTGGGGGGGAGACAATTAGGGGGTGTGGGAGGCTTGTGTGCAAGTCATCTGAGCTCAGGCTGAGCTGATGAAGATGCCACCAGAGCCCAGGCAGGGCTGAGCTGCCCAGGGTGAGAAATGAACCCAATTAGCTGCTGGCATGGCAGAGATGAGCGTCCTATTTCCAGCCCAGACTCCATCACCTTCGTCACAGGCAGCGTCATCAATTAATATTGATTTACATTGATCCTGCCCTGGCTGTGCCAGGGTGCAGTGTCTGCCCCGAGGACTGCATCCCCTCCTGGCTCTCAGCTCTTGCTCCCTTCCCACCTAAGCCCCCAGCCCTAGCCCATCACCCTAGCACCTCAAACAGGGCAAGTTGGACCAACCTAGAAATGCTCCAGGTTGGGCCTGGAGAAGCTCTTGGTCCAGTTCTCTCTGGGTGACCCGGATGAAAACTCCCGCTGCGGCCTGGTCTATAAATACCCAGCACACGGTGGAAAAACAAAAATCTATTTTCCGACTCTTTCCCAGCCTTGCAAGGGAGGGCTGTTCCCCGTGGGCCAGGCCAGGCTGGTGGGGTGCGGGTGCATCTGTCCCACACTGGCCTTTTCTCCCTGCTTCCGTTTTAATTCCATAGTTATCCATTATCGCATTTCCTCCCTGCTGGGTGGCAGAGGGCGGCCTATGAGGGAGGCTTTGGTGGTGGCTGGGCTTCTTGCAGGGAGGGAGGGCCGTTGGTGCTCTCCTTGGAATGGGATGCTTCTTTGGGGTTTCCCTGAAGAGCTGAGGGGTGCCATGGGACTTCTTAAGAGTCAGAGTGTCTGCAGTCCCACTCTGGGTCATTGCTTATGGCCCGCAGGAAGATGAACTGAGTGGGGATGGGTCCCTTTATCCCCTTCCAAGCAGCAGCTCTGGACGGCTAAGCCTCTAGAAAAATTCCTGTGGAACTCTGTGAAGGGAACTAGAAAACACCCAGAGCCAGTTCCTCTCCCTCGCTGCCCTCCAGCCAGCATGGCACTTCTGGGGGTGCCCCGTGCAGACAGCCCGCTCCCCACCACTCAGCCTTTCTTAGCACCTTGTTAAATCGAGTGCAGCTGAGCTGGCCTGGTTGCTAGGCAGCAGTGGTGTCTGAGTGTGAGAATGGAGCTGACTGGCCCTTGTGCCTGGCCTGGTCACCCTGGCCCTGCTGGGTGCTTGTGAACTGCTCTAGTATGGGGGTCTGATAAGGACCCCAGGGGGCCACAGCCTCCTCAGCTTTCAGGATATAAACACCCTCTCCAGGAGGGTACCACCTCGCCGTGGCGACTGGGGCTGCGATGCTTCAGATGTGGGGTGGGATGGAGGAGCATTTTAAGATCCTCCCTGGAGGTGAACAGCAGCCATGGTCCTGAGGTGCTCGTGTGAGGGCCTGGACCAGCTGTTCCATTGTCCTGCGTGTGGTGGCAGGGGTGAGGGATCTTTCTCAATGTCAGTGACCTGGACACCTCCACAGCCACCTGCCCTCTTCTATATGGGGTTTCAGGCGGCCCCACAGTCTGGTAGGGGAGGCTGGCTTTGCCTTTGTGATATTCTGGAGTTTTATTTTGGTTTGTTTTTACAAATAAGACAACCTTCCTTGGTGGAGGGGGAGGCTGCTCCCCTTTTGGTGGACTTCACCAGCAGGAGACCTTAAGGGTAACTCCCCTGCTGGCCTTGCCACCATGCCAAGAGCCGGGAGGAGGTGGCCCTGGGGACAGAGACTGCTTGGCTGTTGATTTTCTGACTCGTAGGGGGCAGTGCCCTGAATTCCTGCATATTTATCATCAACACACTTAATTAAATGAACAGGCAGCAGGCCCCATGTGCGGCCTTTAATTGATACCAAACGACATCTTAGCCATCATCCCAGTGTTAACTTGTCACATCCCGTCCCACACAGAGCAGTCGGATCCATTCTGATGTGAAGGGACTTGGACCCAGGGTCTGAGAAATCATGAGGCCTGATTTTGCTCCTTGTCGAGGCCAGTCTGAGGCTTTTGTCCACTTCTTCCCGTCCTCCCTGCCCTCCCCCACCCGCTGCCTCAGAGCCAGGGAGAGCGGGATGTGTGGGTTCCCAGCCACGTCCCCTTCTTACTCTGCATGATTCAAGTCATTTTCTTATCTTCTCCTGACCTCCAGAGTCAGCCCCGTAAGATGGTCTCAGAGGCAGCACTTCCTGCCTTTCAGGGAAGTGAGCTGTATTGATGGGGCAGTTTGGCTCTGCCCAGCACACCGTCCATGCATGGTAGCTGATCACTGGGGGCTCCATCCTTCACTGCCCTTGTCCCCATCTTCACGGCCTCTGCCCTCACCCTTCAGATTCATTCTGGCCTGGGGGCCTGGGTTTGAATTCTGGAAGGCCGTCCTGTCCCATCCCCCTCCCCACCCGGTGTCTCTCATTTCCCCTGCCGAGGGGTGTGCAGCCTCCCCTTCTTCCTCCTGTTTGGACACTGCTGATATTTGAAGGCCCGTGAGCCTGTGACCAGCGGCCCTCCCCTGCCTCCCCCTCTCCCTGTAGGAAATCAGCAAACGGGAAGATGCGAGTGGACAGTTAAGCTGTATTCAGCTGCCTGTCGACTCCCAGGGGGTAGGTACGCGATCACGAGTTGGCATGCCCCATGCCCGTGCCCCCTCCACCACGCCTCCGTGTCTCTGTGCTCGTGTTCACGCTCAGCTGCTGTGCAACCTGTGGTAGCTGTGGTGGTCATTGGTGTTGTGAGGTTTGCTTCGATTTTAAGTCCCTTCCCCTTGAGGACATGGAAGGGAGGAGCCTCCTTGTCTCTGCCCCCATCACCCCGCAAGGGGCACATTCCCATCCCTGCCAGGCCGGCAGGTGGACCGGAGAAGGAAGGGACTTAGAATCCTCTGTGTGCACGTGTGTGGGGCACCCCGTGTGTGTGTCCTGGAGGAGTCCCAGACATTCGGCTTCAGTGGAGTCAAGACCTGTGGCGGCGGAACATGCTTCCCCATCTCTCTCCCCTTCCCCCCACACCCTGGGACCCCCACCGGAGATACCCCAAACGGCCTCCACTCAGGACAAGTCCTTGAAGGATGTAGGAATGGGGCGTGGCTCTTGCCTGAATGTACCAGAATTTCAGATTCGCCTCTGAATCTCTGGTCCCCTAATCAGCCAGTCAGCTACGTCAGGCCACATTTCTCCCTGGCCCTCATGGTGAGCCTGTGCCCTGCCGTTTCCTGCACCAGAACTGGAATTTGGGGCAAAGTCAGGATTCCCACAGGACCCCACGGTGCTGCTCATCCCAAGCAGCCCCCTGGAGATCCCACTTGATAATTAAAGGCCTCGTTAGGGATGTAAACTGAGTTAATGAAAATGATCCCCTGAGACACCAATTACCCAATATTTATGTCCTTATCAAAAGTAGCAATCAAGTATTTTTTAATAACTTCTTAAGGAGAAGTGTGTAATTACTGGGGAACCTACTGACCTGCTAAGAAGGAAGTAAAAAACTATCCCTAAGACGAGAGAAATTTTTAAAAAATGGGGCCAGAGCTTGGAGAAGGCGGGGGCAGAAGCAGAGGGACTGAAGTGGTGTCCTTGGGCTGCACTGCTCTGACTGAGGTCTTTCAATTTCCTACCGGGGTCCTGGGGTCTAAGGCTCAGGGGAGGGGAGCCACGGAGAGAGGGTAGGGGGCCTGGAGGGGACTTTCAGGATTGAGGTTCTAGTGATCATTGCACCCAGGTCCCCGGCTCCTCCAGCCTATGTCACCCACCCACCCAGCCACCCCTTCTCCCCCCAGCCAGCCTTGGTGCCAGTCCAGTCAGGCTGGTAGTGCTGTGGGCTCAGGATAGCCATGGCCTTTTTCACAGTGTGGCTGGTGGGAGGCAGAGTCCTGGGGGCCCTGGGGAGCCCTGGGCCCCGAGCCTGGGTGGTCTGGTCTGCACCAGTGCATGCCTCCTGTGTGGTTGCTGGTTCTTGTGGCCTATGTATATGTGGTGTGTGTGTGTGTGTGTGTGAGGAAAGGAAGACCTTGGTCCATCCCAGTGACCTCTGCCTGGCCCGGGCCCTAATGGCCCACTGCTCCCCACCTTAGGGAGATGCCACCAAATCCGAGTCAGAGCCTGATTTCTTCTCACCCAGCGTGGATGGCGATGGGGACAGGAAGAAGCGCTTGGCCCGTGAGTACCTGTCCTGAGGGTGCAGCCCCTTGCCCTGGGGCAGCCCTGAGTGGACTCAGGCTCTCTCCTCTCTCCCCCTGCAGTGGTGTCTCTGGGCGAGCACCCAGAGCTGCAGAAGAGCCTGTTGCCGCCCCTCATCATCCACACGGCTGCCACGCCCATGTCGCTGCCCAAGAGCTCCAGCACAGGCCTGGGCGAGGCGCTGGGTCCCAGCTCCCGCCGCACGAGCAGCAGTGGGTCTGCGGAACCTGGGGCAGTCCACGAGATGAAGTCACCGGTAGGGAGTGCACCTGGGTGTCCAGTGGTAGAGACACAGCAAGGATAGGAGGAAGAGGATGGAGAAGGGTCCAAGGCAACAGTTCCAGAGCCCTGCATCAGGCAGGGCCTGGGCGTGCCTAGATAAACCCCAGAGCAGTGAATGCTGGCTGTGCAGGCAAATGAAGGCTCCCTGGCTTTGGAGACCAAAGAGTAGGGTGCTAATCCTGCTCTACTGTCCCCTCGCAGAGTGACCTTAGCAAAACTCAACCTCTCTGCATCTCTTCTGTAAAACAGAGGCAGATGCCCTGTCCCCCTTTCCTGCTTCCTTCACACCTAGTCGTAATAAGCGAGCCCTCACTTAGCTCCTGATTCTGTGCCAGACATTGCTCTGGACCCTGCTCATAAGCCTCTAAGTGAAGTTAATCCTCGGGGCAGCCCTAGGAGGCGGGTACCATCATTGTCCCCATTTTGCAGATGGGACCTGCCTCTCAGATGGCTGAAATGAGTGACAGAACCAGACTTGTAGTCCTGGAGGCTGGTGTCAGAGCCTGAGATCTCACCATCAGTTTTTGTTTTTTTTTTTTTTTAATTTTTAATACAAAGACTTACTTTTAATTGACAAATAATTAGATATCTTTATTGAATGTATATATTTTTAGGATGTTTTGATATATGTAGATGTTATGAAATGATTATGTCAAGCTAATTGACACAATCCACATAGCACCATGTTATTGCAGTAAATCTCAAAAATGTATTCCTCCTGTCTAACTGAAACTCTGTACCCTTTGACCACCATCTTCCCATCCCCATCTCCTCAGCCTCTGTGAGCCACTAGTCTACTCTCTACTTGAATGAGTTTTTTAGATTCCACATTTAAGTGAGATAGCACAGTATTTGTGTCTCTGTGCCTGGCTAATTTCACTTAGCATAATAGCCTCTGGGTTCATCCATGTTGAGGTAAATGATGGAATTTCCTTCTTTTTAAAGGCTATATAGTATTCCATTGTGGGCGTGCGTGCATGTGTTTGCACGTGCACATGCTCCCCATTTTCATTTCATCCATTCCTCAGTGGGTGGCTACTTGGATTATATATCTTGGCTATTGTGAATAGTGCTACAGTGAACCTGGGAGTACAAATGTCCCTGCCACATACTGATTTCAAATCCTTTCAACCTGTGTCCAGGAGTAGGATTGCTAGGTCTATTTTTAGCTTTTTGGGAAACCTCCATACTGTTTTTCCATAATAGCCGTCATCATTTGCATTCCCACCAACAGTGTGCAGCGTTCCCTTTTCTCCACATCTGTTTGGTAATAGCCATTCTAACAGGTGTGACATGATATCTCATTGTGGTTTTAATTTGCATTCCCCTGATCATCAGTGATACTGAGCATCTTTTTCATCTGTATTTGTCAGCCATTGGTCATTTGTATGTCTCCTCCTCTTCCTTCTTCTTTTGGTACTACATATGGAACCCAGGGCCTCTTGCACGCTGCTCAGGTGCTCTACCACTGAGCTGCATTCCCAGCCCTGAGTGTCTCCTTTTGAGAAATGTCTACTCTGGCCCTCTGCCCTTTATTTTAATCGGGTTATTTTCTTGCCATTGAGTCGTTTGAGTTTCTTCTCACTATGATTTTCTACTGCCTCTCACCAATGATAATACTTCTCTTACCAACTAAATGAAGAACAAATGTTATTGCCTTATTGGCTTTAGCTGTGGAGGCACAGGGAGGTTTAAGAACTTGCCCCAGGTCGTGCAGCCGAATGGGGTGAGCCCTGGTCTGAGAGCAGGCTCCTGCTCACACCTCTACACCCGGTGTCACAACAGGGAGGATCATAGGAGAGGAGTGCGTGTGAAGTGACCGTAACTGAGGCCACTCCTCTGCTCACCCCCAGCCCAGTGCCCGCAGCTCTCCACACAGCCCCTGGAGCGCAGCAAGCAGCTGGACCAGCAGGCGCTCCAGCCGGAACAGCCTTGGCCGCGCCCCCAGCCTGAAGCGGAGGAGCCCAAGTGGGGAGCGGAGGTCCCTGTTGTCTGGGGAGGGCCGGGAGAGCCAGGATGAGGAGGAGAGCTCGGAAGAGGAGCGGGCCAGTCCAGCGGGCAGTGACCGTCCCCACAGGGGCTCCCTGGAGCGGGAAGCCAAGAGCTCCTTTGACCTGCCGGACACCCTGCAAGTGCCGGGCTTGCACCGCACAGCCAGCGGGCGCAGCTCCGCCTCCGAGCACCAGGACTGCAATGGCAAGTCGGCTTCTGGGCGCCTGGCCCAGGCCCTGCAGCCCGACGACCCTCCACTGGATGGGGATGATGGTGATGACGAGGGCAACCTGGTGAGGCCCCATGTGCACAGTGACCCCTCACCCGACCTCTAGAGAGGGCAACTGCGCCTGGCCTGGCGGGGTGTGTGCTACCATTCCAAGCCAGAGGGGTCTCAAGAGGTGCCTTGCCCTGGAAGCTGAGCTGGCCTCTCAGCAGCCCCTTTTGTCCTTCTGCCACCCCGCTGAGCCCCAGGTCCTTGTCATGCCCGGGACTGCGGCTCTGCCGTCCTTGGTGGATATGAATGGTTTCAGGCAGATGTGTATGAATCTTTCATGGCCCTCCCCCTGTGACTCAGAAAGACCCATCACTCATCCCTCTAAACTGATGTCCCCCCTCCCGTTCTCTTTTCTCATCTGGTCCTGATCACAAGCCTTGATTTCCAGCCTGTTCCTACCCATCCACCCTCCCCCAACTCCTCGTCAGCCACTGTACCCTGGGGATGGATGGGCACCGGGACTCGGGTGCAGGGTTAGCGCGTGAGGAAAAGGGTCAATGTCTCCTCTGCCCAGGTGTGTCTGAACAGGCAGCTGGGAGGAGCGCAGTGTGGAATAATCCATGGGCTTCCAAGCCCAGAGGGAGGGAAGGAGGAGGGCAGGCAGGGGGCTGGGTTGGAGGCAGGGTAGGGAGAGTGGAGCACCTCAGGAAGGGGTGCAGGGGAGGAAGGGGAGACAGAGAAGGGGGCAGTGCCCAGGGGAGCGGGACTCACAGAGCTTAGGGGGAGACTGGATATAGTTTAGTAATGAGGGAAGAGAAGCAAGGCAGAGGGCTGGGCCAGAGGTGGGGGTGCGGACCAGATGCTGCTGAGGAGTGGGGGGCACCCGGGAGGTCTGCTCCTGCTCACGCTCCAGTGCTATTCCGCAGAGCAAAGGGGAGAGACTCCGAGCCTGGATCCGAGCCCGGCTCCCTGCCTGCTGCCGCGAGCGTGATTCCTGGTCTGCCTACATCTTCCCTCCTCAGTCGAGGTAGGTCGGGAGTGCCGGCCTGAGCTCCTGCCTGCAGTGCTACCCAGGGGTACTAGAAGTAGCTCCTGCCTTGGGAGTGTGAGTGAAAGGCCTGGGGGCCAGGTGGCTTCCATCTGGCAGAGCGCTCAGGGCTGGGGGCTGCAGGCGCCACTCCCCCCCAGACTTTGCCTTTGTCCTGGAACAGGTTCCGCCTCCTGTGTCACCGGATCATCACCCACAAGATGTTCGACCATGTGGTCCTGGTCATCATCTTCCTCAACTGCATCACCATTGCCATGGAGCGCCCCAAAATCGACCCCCACAGCGCTGTGAGTCACTGGAGCTGTAAACACGGCTCCTAAGTCCTGCTCCGTGCCAGGCTCCTCCTGGGTTAGCGCTCAGAACACGCAAGAGAGGCGAGGCCCACCGGCCTGCCCAGGGCCACACGTTCCCGATGGAGAGAGCCAGCACTCTCCATGGGTCTCGCGGGCTCCAGCCCTTGCTCCTGGCCCTGCCCCCAAGATGCCTCCTGTGCTCTCCCTACCTCAGTTTCCCCTCTGTTGGCACAGCGCCCAGCTGGGTGCTCCACCACACCCCGGGCTGTGACAGACAGCATGTTCCGAGCCAGAGGCTTGGGAGGCACATGTGTGAGTTCCACAGAACTGAGACTGGTCCTGCGTGGGCCGAGTGGCCTTGCTCCCAGCCAAGGGTCTTAGTTTCCTCTGTGATTGGTGCGTTGCTGTACCAGGTGATGCAGAGCGGGACAGGTGGTCTGCCAGGTCACAAGCAAGTAGGTTTTCTGGGGCTGGAGGGGGGATGTTGGTCACTCCTGCTTGGCTGTGAACCTATTGGTCCTTCTCAGAACTGCGGCCTGAGTACAGGACATGCTGCCTGGGGCCTCCTGCTTTCGGATAGGCCCAGCTGGTTCTGGGAGTTGTCTCTCCCTCACCTGGCATCAGAGTCCCTCCTCACTGCCAACAATTCTGGTCCCAGGAGCGTGGGTTGAGGGTGGCCCTCTTCCCCTCATGGCATTTTGCAGGGGCTTGGAGGTCATCAGAGGTCCTCCTCGCCCCTCCTGGCTGCCACCCACATCACCGTTTGAGGATTTCGCTACTGTCGAGGCTTCTGTTTTCCATTAGGGTGGGCTCCTGTCAGGCCAGAATGGGGATGCAGGGAGCCTGAGGAATGGAGGGCCCAGCCTAGGGCCCAGGACTAGGCAGACGAGGGAGTACCAGCACCAGGGACCCCCTTCCTGGGCTGGTCACACGCCCTCCTTCCCCGCCTCCTGCCCAAAGGCCCTGCAGGGAGCTCCCTGTCACCATCTCCCCACCTTCCCACTCGCTTCTCCTTCTCCAGCTGGGTCACTGCCTGCTCCTCTCCTTTCCTACTCTCTCTTCTACACTCTCTCATGCTCCCAGCTCCCTGCCCCCGCGGCTGCCTCCTTTCTTGCACCTCTCTGCCTCTCTACCTCTCTGCACCCCTTTCTTGGCCACCAGGAATGGTCTTAGACACCGTGACAGGCATGGGTAATGCCAGGGCAGTGGGGGCCGATGCCCAGCATAAATATGGTTCCTGGGGATTCATAGTCCGTACCCAGGTACCCAGATTTCCTGCGGCTCTGTTTCTGGGGCACACAGCAGGAAAGCAAGTGAGAAGGATGGGATGGCAGGCAGGGGTCAGAGATCAAGTTAACTCCTGCCCCAGTTTAAAGGAAGGAATGGGAGAATTGGACCTGGGATTTGGGACTTGAACGATAGCACTGTGGTGCAGAGTCCCCCTCTGGGCTATGTGGTGGGGGAGATTCTGTTCAAGGGCAGGGGCAAGACTGTCTACAGAGCTCCAAGTGAGGTCAGGACCTGGTGTTGGCTGTATGCAAGAGATGGACAGAGACAGACAGACAAACAGAATCGTGTGGGAGACTGTGTTGTTGGGGAGGGTGGGGTCATCCTTCTGCATCAAATGTTTGAAGCAGCTTTTGGCTTCTGTGTAGAGAGAGCAGACCTGGCCCACGGAAGGGGGTTCATGGTGCCCCCTTCTCTCCTGCAGGAACGCATCTTCCTGACCCTCTCCAATTACATCTTCACCGCCGTCTTTCTGGCTGAAATGACAGTGAAGGTGATGGGGATCGGCGTTGGTTTGGGCCCTCTGGTTCCTGGTGGGCGTGGAGACAGTGGAACTTGCTGAGGGTGGGAGGGTTGGCCACAGCGGAGGGCAGGATTGGGGACCACTGGGAGGGTGGCTGGTGACAGCGATGCGGTGGCGGTCCCCAGGTGGTGGCGCTGGGCTGGTGCTTCGGGGAGCAGGCGTACCTGCGCAGCAGCTGGAATGTGCTCGATGGGCTGCTGGTGCTCATCTCCGTCATCGACATCCTGGTGTCCATGGTCTCTGACAGCGGCACCAAGATCCTGGGCATGCTGAGGGTGCTGCGGCTGCTGCGGACCCTGCGCCCACTCAGGTGACCGCCCCCCACCAGAAGAGTCCACACTCCCCTCCCTAGCAATGCCTTCTCCTCAGGGGCACCTCTAACAACCAGTAACCCCTCAATGGAACAAAAGCCCTCATGTGCCCTGCCTCCTGTCTGTGACCCCACAGGTAATCCCACGTCCCACCCCCCAGACAACAGATTTTGACCTTGGTACCAGGCACAGTGGTGCATGTCTGTAATCCCAGCAATTTGGGAGACTGAGGCAAGAGGATCACAAGTTCAAGGCTAGCCTCAGCAACTTGCAAGGCCCTAGGCAACTTAGCATCTCTCAAAAAAAAATTTTTTTTTCAAAATTTTTTAAATTTTAAAAAGGACTAGGGATGTAGTTCAGTGGTAGAGTGCCCCTGTGTCCAATCCCTAGTGCCAAAAAAATTAAATAAATATGTAAATATACATATACACATGTTCAATATATAAATATATAATTATATATGTATACATATATATATAGTTTTTATATATATATATATATATATATAATTATATATATGGCCTTGGTAATTTCCCTCCAAGACACACCCGCTCTTTTCTTTACTCTCCCCTCTCCAATGTGACACACTCCTCAGGGCCACTTTCTGTGACAGGAGGAGCCATGACTCCATTCTTTTTAGGGGCATGATATAAGGGACCATCGGCAGGTCCTCCATGGCCTCCAGCTGAAGCCCTCCCTTAAATAGTCCCCTCGGGTGATGCTCCATTTCTTCCCCTGAGGTGACACCTCCCTCTTGCTGGCTTTCTGAACCTCTATACCTCTCAGGGGTCACCCCACACACACCCAGGTAACATTTCTTCTGGCAGCCAGTCTGCCCTCTCAACGCCCCCCGATCCGGCAGTCACCACCCTTCAACTGGAGCTCTTCCTCCGCGGGAAGGCGCTGACTTAATAGTGATGCTTTCCTGTGATAGCCCACCTCGCCCTCTTTCCTGCCTGCCTGCCTCTCTGAGCTGGTGTCCTGGGCCCTCCACAATACACTGCGTCCCTAGGCAATGGAACCCCTCCCTCCAGTTGAGTCCTCCACACTCCCAGCCTGATCAAGGAATATACTGGACATCCTGGGAATGGAGGTGGAAATGTGGGCAGGGGGTGTCTGCAGCCTGTTTGGAGAGATGGCGGGTGGGGATCCTTAGGGCAGGGATCCCTTGTAAAGAAGACTCTACTCTGCACAGTGAGCTGAAAGCAGAGCTCTTCCCTCTACCAGAGCCCAGTGAGCCAAGGTTGGGAGTGGGGGACACAGTCCTAGCAGGGCAAGGGATAAGGGGTGTCCAGCCTGGCAGCCTCTCTCACCACAGCCTCTCCTCTCCCCAGGGTAATCAGCCGAGCCCAGGGGCTGAAGCTGGTGGTGGAGACGCTGATGTCCTCTCTGAAGCCCATCGGCAACATCGTGGTCATCTGTTGTGCCTTCTTCATCATTTTTGGCATCCTGGGGGTGCAGGTGTGCGGGGCTCTGTCTGCAAAAGCCTGAGGAGTGCCCCTCACCTTGGCCCCAGGGTTCTGGGTTTCAAGTTGCTTCCACCATCATTCCAAAAAGGAATAAACCGGAACCCTTCCCTCCAGGCCCCAGGCCTCAGGCCCCTTGGTCTCCTGGGCATTTTGCAGAAAACTGAGAACCCAGAAGAGGGCCCCAAAGGGGTCCAGCCTCAGAGAGGCTTCAAGACCCTGGTAGCTGCAGGCTCCTGTCCCTGGCTCCTGGCGCACTTGAGCTTGCAGACGCTGGCTGGCCCAGGTCTACTCTGGGATCTCCTCCCTTCCTTCCCGGCTTCAGCAGGGCGGGCTGCATGCCAGGCCCGGGGATCCAGGGCCCAGACAGCTGGGCCAGGTTAGCAGCGTGCTGGCAAGCAGGCGGGTGCAGACCCCAGACAAGGCAGGAAGTGGGGCTGCTGGGGAAACCTGGCTTCTGGCCCAGGGAGGAAACTTGGCTTCAGAGGAGAAAGAGCCAGAGCTGCCTGCAGGATCCATCAGACACCTCTGGGGACCAGGGAGCCCCTCCGCCCCGTCTTTGTCTTCCAGTGTTCCCCCTTCCAGCTGCAGGGTAGACAGCTGGCTGTTGGGGCAGCATGGGAGCTCCTGGGTGGCTAACACCCCTCCCCCTCCCTTCTTTCTTTGGCTTCCCAGGATGTCCACTGTGCCCTGGGGAGGGGCTGTTCCCTGCTTTCCTAGAAGTTCTCCAGCCTCAGGGATCAGGCTGCCTTTGCCAAAACTGTGCTGAGCCTCTCTGCCTGACCCCAACCCCCACACAGCCCAGTGCCTTCCCCCCCTCCCCACTTCCCAGTCTCCTTGGCTTAGGAAAGTCAACCATTGTTGAGTCCATCCCTGGGACTCTTCCGTGGCTCCAGGTCTGTCCCAAGTAGCTGGTCCAGGCTCCTGATCCTCCTTTCCCTCAAATCCCTTCCCTCCCAGCAGTCATGGTGTGGTGTACACTGCAATGAGGGTGAGCTTCCCAGACAGGCCAGGGTTCAAGCCCCCTTTCTGCCATCTACTGGTTATATGACCTTAGTGAGTGAATTAATGCCCCTGAGCCTCAATTTTTCTCATCTGTAAAATGGAACCGATCATCCCTACTCCCTCCGCCATTGTTACTATGAGATTAAAATACCTAACCCTGCGGTCCTCAAACCTGGGTGTGCATCAGAATCACCGAGGCAGCTTGGTAAAAGATTGCTGGCCCTGCCCCCCAGCAGTGTGGTTGATTCAGTAGGTCTGGGGGGTCCCCGTGAGAGGGAGCATTTCTAACATGTTCTCAGGTGATGCTAACGGGGCCCCCTCTTGAAGCAGCACTGACTTAGCCTTGGTAGAAGAGAAATGACTGTCCCCCACTTCTACCCTGTCTTCCCCTCTCTAGGAACAGGAAGGGGGTGACTGCAGGGGAAGTTTCCATCAAGGACCCTGACTTGACTGACCCCAGAGTGGAGCGCCCCCAGGGTGTTCTCAGAGCCTGTAGGCCCCAGGGCCGGGGTGGGGATGGGGCAGGGAGTCCTGGCTTCCGGAGTCACAGCTCACTTCTTCCTGTCCTTGGCATTTGTGTATTTAGCTCTTCAAAGGGAAGTTCTTCGTGTGCCAGGGGGAGGACACCAGGAACATCACCAACAAGTCTGACTGTGCCGAGGCGAGTTACCGGTGGGTCCGGCACAAGTACAACTTCGACAACCTGGGCCAGGTGAGCCCCAGGCTCTGAGGTGGGGAGGTGGGAGAGGAGAGGGGGGGAACCAAGTCCATGCTGATTGATACACGTTGACTTGATGAAGGTGGGCAACCCCACCATCAAGAGACCAGCCCCAGCTGTCTAGCCATCAGCAGGTCATAAAGCTCAGTCCATCCTACATGCCCCAGTGAGTAAGCACACAAGGGTCATTTCCAAAGATACAGAAATGGAGGCTCAGAGAGGGTGAGGGACTCACTCAGGGCCACCATGCTGCAAGGCACATTAGAAAGCACACGTAAGGTTGGTGACAGGTATGAATCCCCGCACCATGGCCGTCAGCTCAGTGACCTTACAGGGCCTCAGTTTCACCATCTGGCGAGTGAGTCATAATAGTATCTCCATGGGGCCAGTAGTCTGGGTATAATGCAAGGTATACATTTGTTCACATGGTCAGTTCCCACGTTGTCAGACAACTTCTTTTCACTCCTCAGAAAAGGAAACGTAGACAATGAAATAGCTCATTCAGTTTTTCTGATTTGTTTCCCAGACCCCTACTGGTTTTTGTTTTGGGATTCCCAGGGTCCTGGGGTCCCTCACCCTACCTGGCTGAGGTCAGAGTCTGTGGTCATCTCTCGTGGCTTTGGACCAGCCGTGAACCCCTGGGACTGAGAGTTCGCCTGAGTCCTGGACCTCTCAAGGGCTGGGAAACCCCACGCTGCTTCCAAGAGGTGCTTTGGTGGCAGATGGGATGATTCAGTCACACATTCTGGATTTCAAATGACCTGTCTCCTTCTCCGCTTCATCCCTTCCTCCCCCAGGCCCTGATGTCCCTGTTTGTGCTGGCCTCTAAGGATGGTTGGGTAGACATCATGTATGACGGGCTGGATGCTGTGGGTGTGGACCAGCAGGTAAGATGGCAAGAGCCATCTTTGGGCTTAGGTCGTTCAACCTGGGCTGACACAGCATAGAGATGTAGGCACTAAACAGGAAGAACATGCCATCACAGAGGTACCATGTTGCCAGGCACAGTAATCCCACTATAATCCCAGTGGCTCAGGAGGCTGAGACAGGAGGATCACAAGTTTGAGGTCAGCCATGCAAGACCCTGTCTCCAAAAGGGGGTGGGGGGCTTCAGCTATAACTCAGTGGTAGAGTGCCCCTGGTTCAATCCCTAGTACCTAAAAAAAACAAAAAGCATAGCATCTTACACAGAGGCTGTAACTGGTGGCACGTGGGCCAAATCTGGGCATGGGGCAGGCTTTATGGGCCTGCCAATACATTTACAATTCTTTGAATTAGTGGTGAACACTTAGAAATTGGTGAATTTGACATGAAAATCCAGATTGGGGTCTACCCAGGAAAAGTTTGAAGGTCTAGGAATACTGGGATTGCACTCTCTTGGGACAAGAGCCATTTGGAACAAAGAAGCAGCTTATGGATGAGGAATATATGTTCTCCTTTGCTGCAGTTCCCGCCCGTCCCTACTGCCTAGCGTCAGACCCACAAGATCACTCCCATCTCCTGTCAGGTCCTGGAGCTATTGAGTTTGCAGGAGCCCAGGCTGCGGCAGCATCTGAAACCATTCACTCTTGACCTAATGTCTCCACCTGTCTTTCTGGCTCCCTGCCAGCCGATCATGAACCACAACCCCTGGATGCTGCTCTACTTCATCTCGTTCCTGCTCATTGTGGCCTTCTTTGTCCTGAATATGTTTGTGGGCGTGGTGGTGGAGAACTTCCACAAGTGTCGGCAGCACCAGGAGGAGGAAGAGGCCCGGCGGCGGGAGGAGAAGCGTCTTAAGAGACTGGAGAAAAAGAGAAGGAGTAAGGAGAAGCAGATGGCCGGTCGGTAGTCTTTCCACATCTCTCTGGGTCGTGCTTGACCTTGGCCTTGCGACTGCGGGGAGCTGGGGGCTGGGGCTGGGGGCAGGGAGCTATTCCCACCCCCTTCCTCACCCCCTTGCCCCAGTAGCATGTCTGCCTTTAGAATCGCATGAAGCAATCCAGGTCAGCCCCGTGGGGGAGGGGAGCTGCCTCTCCCTCGGGGGGCTTCCTAGGTCTCCGCCTCATACTTCCCAGAGGATGCCAGGTGGGGATTGACGCATGGCCTCTCAGCTCCACTCAGAGAAGCCCCAGGGAAAGGGAACCTCACGCTGCGTTGCCCTGTGCCAGTGTTCAGCAACCCAGGGAATGGCCCAGATGCCAGCCCCCGTCCATCCAGGGTTGCCCGGCAAGCACTGTGACCCCATATCTGCCCACTGTCGGTAGCGGCTGAGCAAGGGATTGGCAGAACCTGCAAAGGGACAACAGCTGAGAGAGAACCCCAGACCCTCTCCCTCCTTATCTCCAACAAAGCCTGATGGTTGGTGGTTTGTTTGTTTTTTCCAAAACAAAAAACTCACCCTGAGCCCGGCACAGTGGCACACACCTATAGTACCAGCAACTTGGGAGGCCGAGGCAGGAGGAGCGCAAGTTCAAAGCCAGCCTCAGCAACTTAGCCAGGCCCTAAGCAACTCAGCGAGACCCTGTCTCAAAATAAAAAGTAGAAAGGCCTGGGGATGTTGCTCAGTGGTTAAGCATCCCTGGGTTCAATTCCCGGTACAAAAAGAAAAAAGAAAAAAGAAACACCCTGGTTCAGAAAAGGCCTGGGGTCACAGGATATCTAAATTCATCTCTGGCCTTAGACCCCTCAGTCCTTCACCTGTGCCCCCAGCATCTCTTGGATGGAGTAGATGAGGCCACATGCCATCCCTCCTCATGCTCTAACGCCCTGGGCAGGCTGAGACTAAGCAAAAAGACACACAGAGTCCAGAAAGAACGTGAGAGAAGCAGCTGGCATGAGCCACTTGGTTTCTGGCATCTCCAGGTGCGTGTGCACCTGGCTCCACATCTTCGGGGCTCCTGCCTGTCTGGAACTTCATAATCTCCGAGCCTCTCTCTCTCGCAGCCCACGTCTCTCCACGTGCCTTTCTGTGTGGGTTTCTAAGCCTTTGTCTGTCTGTGTGTGTCTATCCCTGTTTGGTCTGTGGGTTTCCCTCCTCTCCACCTTCTCACACACCATCTTCCTTCTGCCGATAAGATGCGTGCAGTGCCCTGAGTTTTCCCCTGGGTGTGTGGAAATGTGAGTACCACCAAATGAGTTAGGAGCTAGGTGCCCCTGCTGCCCCTCTGCCCTCGGCTTCATCTCCCGCTGCCTGCAGCAGGCACCAGGAGGAGCAGCAGGATTGTGGGAATCGCCAAGGAGGGTGCGGGGTGGACAGGGACAGTGCTGTCCGTGAGAGGAGAAAGTGGAGGGGACACAGGCCTCTGGGTAGCCGTGGACAGTGCAGTTCTCTGTGTCTCCTGTCTATCCAGCAGCCCGCAAGGCCCCTGCCTAGCTCCTGGGTAGGGGTTTGGTCTCAGCCTCCCTGTGGAGTCTGCAGCTGAGCAGGTGTACTGTCCCCAACACCACGCTCCCACCCCTGCACCGTTGCCCACACCCCTTGCAGCAGGCTATCTCAGCAGGGCCTTGGCAGATGGAATTCTTTCAGCAGGAGGCACTTGTGGCCCCTGCCCAGCCAGCTGGCTCCCCTTCAGGGGTCTGTAACTATTCAGGTGCTGAGTCCATGGTGCAGGAGTGGACATCTGTTCCGATGACAGGCTGCCTGTACCTCCCAGAGCTTCCCCACCCCTGTGACCATGTGAGCCAGCTCAGTCGCTTGTCTTCCTCGAGTACCCTGTGCCCCAAGTTTGGGGCTGGATATTCAGAAAAGCCGCCCATGCTCAGTGCACCCCATTTGTAGGCAGAGTGAGGGTCGGAGCTAAGGGGGAGCGAGCTGCTGAGGGGCCCTGCCCAGCGCACCTGGTCCGGTCAATGACCAATGTCGTGTTTCGTTCTTTTAGATCTAATGCTGGACGATGTAATTGCTTCCGGCAGCTCAGCCAGCGCTGCGTCAGGTACTGCGTCTGGGGTGTGGGTTCATGCGTGTGGGGACATGCTCTTTGCTCCCTCTCCATGGCTCATTGACTTATCCTCTGGGGTGAAAGGCTGAGGGTCCCTGGGGCCACTAAGAGGGCAGGGGCTGAAGCGCCAGGTCACATCACCCCAATCATCCCGCAGTCATCCTGTAGGCCGTGTTAGGCTGGGTGGGAGGCCAGGAGGGCCAGGGCGCACCCCTGGCTCCACTAGTTCTTGGAGGACCCACCTCCTCTGCAGAGGTTCCAAGGCCCACGGCCCAGCTGGCCACTGCCTCCTCGCTCTGCCCCCTGCCTGCTCTCACCGTTGGATGATTAGAGCTGCAAATCTCTCCCATTTCCTTTTGTCTGAAGGGGAAACTTTGATCCAAGGGAGCAGGATGAGAGGAGCAGAGAGGGGAAGGGTTTGTTTTAAAAATGTAATGATGAATAATTGAGCAGACTCATTAATAGTCAAGTGATCACGGTGGCCACGTCATGGCTACAAACAGCAAGACTTGAGACTCAAAAGCCTGAGTTAGCCACAAGTTTCTCCACAAAAGGCCAAAGGTTTGGGCCTAAGTCAAGTCCTTATGCCTAAGAACTGTGTGTCTGGGAAGGACTCAGCACCACCTGTCCTCCCCTGGTACCTGAATTTCCTGGTCTTCCTCTTAACAGTCCCCAGATGGAGGTTCAGGGTTTGGAGGATCAGAGGGTCTGTGACAGGGCTGTGGGGCCTCATCACACCCCCTGATGTTTCTACCTGGTGGCTCCCAAGCTGTTTGTCCCTGTGACCACGCCCTTATCATCTTCTTATCCTCCTGCAGACCTCACCTTTTTAAAGGCCGTCTCTGAAGTTAAGAGCACTCCAATAAAGACTTTGTTTTACCATTTTTACTAATCAAAGGCGCATCTAATTGCTAATCAGAGCTTCTGAGCTGCAGAAGGTTACACATTGAACGATGGCATAAAAAGGACCATTTTGCCTTTAAATTGGTCTGTGGGGTCTTAACATAGGCAAACATGTGGTTTCTTTAAAATCTTTAGAAATATTGAAGAGACAGAAAGGACCCCAACATGGCTGCTGAGGACTTGGGACTTCAGTCTGGGAACCATTGACTATACAGGTCTCCATTCTGCCCCACTGCCTGACTCAGGCAGGTGCCAGACTAGTGGGTGGTGAACTGCAGGGTCAGGGTGACCTCTGAGCCTCCATGTGGTAGGTCATCCCTGAGGCCTTTAGCAGGTTCACGTCTCCTGTTCCATGTTGCTGAGCTACAGTGGTTCAGCCTTGGGAGACCCTCTCTCTGGGGGCTCAGTAGTCTCCTGCTGGTTTGCGTCTGAATTGCTAGGGTCCCTGAGCTCTTTGTCAGGCCATTTTGCTACCCCTCACGTGTTAAGGAATGGAGGGAAGGTGGGAAGAAGTGGTCTTCAGCTTTTCCCCAGTGGGTTCACCTGGGCTATGAACTCAAGTATAAACACATTCGTGCTCACCCCACAATACCACCCTAGCACAGGGAGGGCTGCTGAGGCTTCTCCTCCAAGGGGGTTGTCCCATGAATCAATACGGCCCCAAGACCTGTCTCACCTGCTCCATGGTGAACACTGCGGTTGTTCTCCCCCGTATCCCCATCCTGGGACCTTCTTCCCTGTTTCTGTTGGCACATGCATTACTTTCCCTGACCATTAGAACCCAGAGACCCTAAATAGGGAGAACCCTATAGTCGTAACCCGCTTCCTGGTTCCATGGGTTTTATACCAGAGCTTTTCAATGTGCATAAGAATCACCTGGAGTGTGTTAACATATTCCTGGGCTCCGCCCCAGAAGCTCTCCTCCAGTGTTCTGGGTTCTGCCCTCCTAATCAGCTCCCAGGTACTGATGTATTGGCCTACCTACTTGGATGACAGCGACAAAGTTGGACTGCTGGGAATCAAACAAGTACAGGGTCACCTCCCTGCTAGAACCGCCCCCACCCCACCCTGGGCTGCTCCCAGCAGGAGGGGCCACCAGACACAGGGAAAGGCAGAAGGGAGAGTCTGATTATCAGGAAATGGGCCTGACCAGATCCTGGGTCTGGAGGGAGGGAACGGACTGGGGCCGCTGGGTGATCAGGCCAGCCCCAGTGACCACTCGGCCTCCAGCACCAGCACTGCTCGCCTTGTCCCCTTACCTGCAGCATCCACCTCCACTCACCATCTCCTTCCACCAGGCTGGGACCCACTGACGCCGAGGCGTGGCCTCTGCCAAGAGGGGCCTGTATCCCTGAAGTCACCCCTGCATTCCGCCTACTCCATGCCACTGTCCTTTGCAGACCCTCTGTCCCAGCTGTGCCTTGGTCTCCCAGTGACCCCTACTAATTCATTGTACCCGTTGCTGTCACTCACAGCCTTGCAGCCCCTCCTCCACCCTCCTCCCTCCCTGCCTCTGACTGGAACCCTTCTCCCTACCGTTGGACTCTGGTATTTTCTCTGCCTGAAGCAGCTCATACTGGTGGGAGGCCGGGAGATGAGGCCATGGGTCTGGCCGGAAGCGTGGGTCCTGCAGGCTTGCACCTCAGTCTGCTGAACAACTCACTTTCCGCTGGGCTCCTTCTTTCCCTCCACAGCAAAAGGGCTGCCTGGGGAAGGCCAGTCAGAATGGCCGGGTGCTTTAGTGGGGCGGTTCCAGCCACCTCAGCACTTGCAGGTCTGGGGAGGAGCTGGGGTGGAGGGGCATTCATACACACCTCGGGGACCTGGAACGTGTCACTATAAGCAAAGGCGCATACCCGACTGTGGCCCTTTTCGAGGGTCCCTGGCTGAATCCAAGCCCATCCACCACTCAGACTCCTAGTGGAGTGGGTGGTAGGCCTGGGCCTGCCTCTGCAGTCAGGTGGGACTGCAGGGGAGGGGGACCTCTCCCTTCCCGCCTCCCCTCCACATTGTCTCAACTAATAATGGGGCTAATAAGGAGTCACTTTTTCTAACCTAATTGTATTCAAACATTTTAGTTAATTCTCCATTCATATTTTAGCATAATGGGATCCGGGTGCTCTCGGCATTTATGGAGATTAATGCAGAGAAAGAGTTCCGGCTGCTAAGGCGACTAGCGCCCTCTGGTTCCCATGGTACTGAAGGAAGGAAGGAAGGAAGAGGCCTGGCTGGCCCGACCACCCTCCACAATCGGGTGTGGATGACCTGTGGCCTCACAGTGTCCCCTGCCCCAGGCCTCTCCACCCCTACACTCCTGGGGATCAGGAAGGCCACCTGAGCAAACAAAGCCCTACTGGCTGGCACTCCTCTGAAAACAGAAAGATGGTCTGTGTACCCCTAAGGCACACCCGACCTTATTGGGGTCTCTCTGCCCCTGGTTATCCACACCTCAAGGCCGATGTGGAGAGGGGCCGGGTGGGCCTGGAGCTGTGCATCCCAAGAGGCTGGACATGCCACTCCTGGGCACTCTTCTTCCTTTGGCCTTGGGTGGGAGCCCACCCCAGGCCACACCCTGCCTCAGTTTACCTCTCTGTTAAGTGTTCCTCTGCATGGGAAAGGACAATTATATCTGAGCTGGCCTGGGCTTAAAGCTTCCTGCTGCCCCTGAGCCAGCCCGCCCTTGGCACAGGCCTCAGAGGCTGCAGCCCTTGCTGGCTGGCTTCTGCCGGAGACCTTCTGAGAGGGGAAGAGCTGTCTGGGACCTGAGGCTGCCCCATGCCTCCCTGTGGGGGGGTCTCTTCCTTCTTAACTTCCCAGGAGACCAATCTCTTGGCATTCTCCGGATAACATGTGTCCCACTTGGCTTGGCCCTCCCTCTGTACCTGGAGGTGGGGACCCCTGTGATCTCCTGCCCCCAGATTTATTGCCTGCTTAGCAGGCTAACCTGGCATTGTGATTTTTATAATTAAGTGGTTTGCTAATTACAAGAGAAACCTTATGCCTGTGACAGATCTCAGACAGTGCTTCCAGCCCAGCCTGCGGTTCTTGCTGCCCCAACACCCAGGGCAGGTTAGGCACTGCCTCATTAGAAACTGGGTGAGTCCGTTGGGGGCCCTCCCAGCTTGAGTCTGGGATGGAGCAGAGCCCTGTGGCCTCCCCTGGGTTCTCCCCGCTTGGGGGTGTGGGCGGCCTCGGCCCTGCTCCCTGGAAACCCCATGGTAGGTCAGTGCAGCCAGCCAAGAAGATGTCCAATTTCCAATCTCCGGCTCTATCTGCAAATCCCAGCTCTGGGTAATCTCCCCTGCTCCGTAGGGGCTGAGCTTGGAGAAGGCACAAGAGCCTTGGCCTCTGTTGCTGGAGCTCCCTCTGAGCTCACTAAGACCGGGTGCATTTCATCTTGCCACCTGACCTCGCTGCAAACAGTCAGGGGCCTTCTAAGGGGCTGTTGGCTTTGGAGGCTGCCTTTTGGGAGGGCTCACCTGGTGTCTAATGTAGGTGGGGCGCTCTGCATGTCCTGACCCGTCCTGCCCCTGACTGTAGCCAGTAGAACAGAAAGATGCTTGGAGGGGGACATGCCAAGAAGGCTGTCCCCCCTCCCCCGGGGCAATGAGGGGAGGGCAAGGACGCTGATGACACTGGAATGTTTCAGCTCTGGCGTTCAAGGCTGGCGACTGGGAGGGGCTGCGGGTGGCGGGGTGCCGGGGGCAGGGGCCTGATGCTCGTTCCACTCTTTCCCCTGCCCTACAGAAGCCCAGTGCAAACCCTACTATTCCGACTACTCCCGCTTCCGGCTTCTTGTCCACCACTTGTGCACCAGCCACTACCTGGACCTTTTCATCACCGGCGTCATCGGGCTGAATGTGGTCACAATGGCCATGGAGCATTACCAGCAGCCCCAGGTAAGAGGGAGTGTCCAGCCAAGGCCCCCTCCTCCAGCCTTGGGACCCCCAACTGAGGCCAGCACAGTGTGAGCCAGGGCGTCTGTGTCAGGTAAGTGCAGGGCAGTAACCCTGCAGTAACCTTTGTAGGTGGGCATCATCTGTGTTGTATAGATGAGGACACAGAGGCTCAGAGGAGTTAGCTGGCTTAACAGCTAAAAAACAGAAGACCTGGTTTCTTCTCCGGCAAATTTTTATTGACTGTCTCCTAGGTGCTGGACTCTGGTTCTTTGAAGGTAAAGAAAGTAGCCTGGTGCCTGCCCATCTCCAGTTAGATTCTAGGGAATGGCCAGATCCAAAACTTACCTGGGATCCTGCCATATCTCCAGTCATCTCCGTCAGCTGCCCCCCCAGCCCTCAGTTTCCCCATCTGTAAAAAAGGAGCTTGAATCAGTGATGCATAAGCCCTTCTGGCCTAGCATTCTGTGTCTTCTTTTTTTTTTTTTTTTTTTTTTTTTTCCGGGGGGGGGGGTGCTGGGGATAGAACCCAGGGCCTTGTGCTTACAAGGCGAGCACTCTACCATCTGAGCTATCTCCCCAGCCCCGCATTCTGTGTCTTCTGGCACCTTGCGTGAGGTCTTCTCTTCACCTCTCAAGGAGAGAAATTCTTTAGCGCAAGATTTGTATCATTCACATGAATGAGGACCCTACTCTCTCCTGGGGTGGTGGCCAGGGTGGAAACAGGGAAGATAGGTCGCCTTAGCCTCATCTTGTGTCTCAGTCACTCTGTCTCCCAGTATCAGCCCTGAGCCTAAAGAGACCCTACCTCTTGCCCCTTTACTACCAGATCCTGGATGAGGCTCTGAAAATCTGCAACTACATCTTCACTGTCATCTTTGTCTTGGAATCTGTTTTCAAACTTGTGGCCTTTGGCTTCCGACGGTTCTTCCAGGACAGGTAACAGAGAAGAGAGGTTTGGGAGAGTTCTGGGGTTGTGGATAGGAGTGTGTCTCCTAGAAAAATACTAAGGATTTAGTGCCTGGAGACCCTTCTTAAGTCCTGGGGTCCAGTCCCTACCCGGGGACTGCTGGTGGTGTTGGTGATGGGGAGCATCCAGGGCCAGGGAGATGGGATGGGATTTAACAGGACAAGGCTTAGAGGTCATGGGCAACTAGAAATTGATGTACCCTTAGTCTGGGGCCTAAGGGTAGAGAGTCTGGAGACAGATTGCCTGCACTGGATTCACATCCTAGTTCCACCACTTAATTGCTGGTAATACTGGGTAAGTTACTTTATCTGTCTGTGCCTCAGTTTTCTTATCTGTAAAATGGTAATAATAATAATATCCACATCAGAGTGGTAAGATTCTGAATTCCTGTTTATAAAGTCCTTTAAACTGTGCTTGGCCCAGAGTAAATGTGATATAAGTGCTAAATAAGAAAGAGCATATGAATAAAAATGAAAAGCAAAGGCCCTGGAGCTCAAGACTAGCCCTACCAGTACCTCCAGCTGACTGTGTGGCCTTAGATAAAGCTGTGTCCTTTCTCTGCAGCAGGGGAGGCTGGACCAGCTGATCCCTGCCCTCTTCCAGCCCTGACCCTCAGTGCCACAACTGCGCCTTCCCCCACAACCCCCTTCCCCCACTCAGGGAGCTGTGTCCTGGGCTTTCCAGGTGGAACCAGCTGGACCTGGCCATTGTGCTGCTGTCCATCATGGGCATCACGCTGGAGGAGATCGAGGTCAATGCCTCCTTGCCTATCAACCCCACCATCATCCGCATCATGAGGGTGCTGCGCATCGCCCGAGGTTGGTCCTGGCTGTCTGGCCACACACCTGCCCTCCCAGAGGGAGAGAGCAAGGGTCTGATTTGAGGATGGCTGTGGGTTCCCAGGGGTCTTTCTCCCAGCCTCTTCAGCCAGCCTCTTCCAGGTCAAGGGCAGGCTGGCTGGACAGGTTGGCCATCCTGCCAGCCCCTGCCCCAGCCCTGGCCCTGGTTCCACCAGCTGTGTGGCCAGAGACCCAGAGGGGCCGCTCATGACATTATCCTGTTCTGTAGTGCTGAAGCTGCTGAAGATGGCTGTGGGCATGCGGGCGCTGCTGGACACGGTGATGCAGGCCCTGCCCCAGGTAGCTGGGAGGCAGGGTGGGAGGGAAGGGTCCTCTTCGGGAGGAGGAAGTGCCCTCCAAAGGGGCGGGGGCCCGGGAAGCTGACTGGGAGCTCCGGCAGCACCTTCTCCATTTCTTTTCCTCTTTTCCAGGTGGGGAATCTGGGACTTCTCTTCATGTTATTGTTTTTCATCTTTGCAGCTCTGGGCGTGGAGCTTTTTGGAGACCTGGGTGAGTCAGGGTGGAGGAGCCAGGGCTGGAGACCGAGGGGCTCCTGGGCTGGCGTGGACCTCATTTCCCTCTCCCTCCTTCCCCAGAGTGTGATGAGACACACCCTTGTGAGGGCCTGGGCCGGCATGCCACCTTCCGTAACTTTGGCATGGCCTTTCTGACCCTCTTCCGAGTCTCCACAGGTGACAACTGGAATGGCATCATGAAGGTGAGAGCCCACCCGAATCGGGGCCCCTTCCAGGGCTGGCTCGGCCACCAAGGAGGCAGCCCAGTTTTTGAGCCAAGATTCCTTAGGAGGATGAATTGGCCATGAATTAAAAAGCATGTGCCCCTCTGTCCCCCGCCCCCACCCCCGCCACACACCCCAGTTGCCAGAAGGCTCTGGAACTCCCTCTCCCCAGGACATGCTCTGACTCACACTTCCCCAGGCAGATCTAATGTTCTTCTGTCCCCAGGACACTGCGACTCCTTCCTCCTCCCGTTCCTTCTCCTCCTTCAATGCTCTGTGACAATGATGACCTGGTTTTCTGCGATGGGCTCCATCCACTGTCTTCCCCGGCCTCACGCCTCTGTCCTGCCTCCCCCAGGACACCCTCCGGGACTGTGACCAGGAGTCCACCTGCTACAACACGGTCATCTCACCCATCTACTTCGTGTCCTTCGTGCTCACGGCCCAGTTCGTGCTGGTCAACGTGGTGATCGCCGTGCTGATGAAGCACCTTGAGGAGAGCAACAAGGAGGCCAAGGAGGAGGCCGAGCTGGAGGCCGAGCTGGAGCTGGAGATGAAGACCCTGAGCCCACAGCCCCACTCCCCGCTCGGCAGCCCCTTCCTCTGGCCTGGGGTTGAGGGCCCTGACAGCCCTGACAGCCCTAAGCCTGGGGTTCCACACACTGCGGCCCACGCAGGGGCAGCCTTCCACTTCTCTCTCGAGCACCCCACGGTGAGCCAGCAGCACCCCTGAGAGAGCAGGCGGGCATGGGGCAGGAGCAGGGTGGGGAGGACCAGCCAGGGGCTCAGTGGGTGGTGGACAGGGAACCAGCAGACCCTAGAGCACCTCCTAGCTCCTTCTGCCTCTCCTGCCTGGATACTGAGGGGCCATCAGGCACCTGCCCCTCCCCACACAGGGCTACCCACACTGGTCGCACAGGGCCACCCTCAGCAAAGCCAGTTATGCTGGCTCATCATTCCCCGTTCCTTCAGCCTGGTGTGGCCTCCCCTTCCTGGCTCTTAGGTTCAAGGCTAAGTTTTCTGTTTCCTTCCTGTCTCTTTCTTACCCCTGCCTGACTGCCAAACCTCTTTCCCACTCACGCTTTCACCTACCTGGTTCCTTTCCACCTCCGTCCTTGCCCCCTCCCTCCCTCTCCCCCTCATGGGCCCTGCTCATCTGCCATCTCCCTTCTCTTCTTCCTCTTCTTCCACATCTTCCCTCTTCTCTGCACCTTCCTCTTCCTTCCTCTCTTTGTTGCTGTGTGTGTGTACATGTGTGTGTGCGCGCGTGCCTGTTGGGTGGGTCTCACCTCCTCTCTCTTTCTGTGCCCTCGTCAACCCTGCCACTGACACTTCCCATTACTGCCCTCTGACCCCTGTCCCCTGGCTCTCCGGCTCCCCTTCTGGGCTGGTCCTCCCAGGATAGACAGCTGTTTGACACCATCTCCCTGCTGATCCAGGGCTCCCTGGAAGGGGAGCTGAAGATGATGGATGAGCTGGCAGGCCCAGGGGGCCAGCCCTCTGCCTTCCCTTCCGCCCCCAGCCCGGGTGGCTCCAACCCACAGGTTACTGTGCCCTGTGCTGTGCCCCCTCCCCTGACTGTGCCAAGCTGTGCCATGCTGTGCTGTGCTTCTGGGGCAGCTGGGGTGTTGCCTGCCCACTGGATAGCTGGAGAAAGAGCAGCCGTAGGGCCTCAGTTGAATGTCAGGCCTGGCAGGAGGCGTCAGGGTGCTTCCAGGCTGAGCAAGCTCTGGAGCAGCCTTGGAAGGTAGGAGGCTGAGGTTACCCTTCCAAGGGAGAAGGATGGGTGGAGGACAGGCCTGGAGGGGAGCTTTGTAAGTAAGAATCTGGAAGAGAAGAGGGACCTTAGGGGTAGAGGGACTGAGGTGCCAGGCCCAGGTGAGGAGGGCTTCTGGGATAGTGGAGGGTGGCCATAGGTGGCATGCCCTAAGCCAGGGCCTGTTTCTTCTCCCTTGTCCAATACCCACCCGTCCTTTGGTGGCTTTTTAAACTGTGGAGCCCATTTGGCATGATGAGTGATGTCAGTAGCCAGTGATTTCTGTCCTAAGGGAATGGAGGTGGAGGCTGGGACTTTGGCATGAAATAGGAGTTGGCTCTGTCCCTGAGCCCAGCTCCTTCCCACCCTGCCACAGGTTCTTCTTCCCTAGGCCCATCTCATCCTGATCCTCTGCTTTCTGGGCCCCTCCCACTCTCCTCTCTTCCCCTTGGCCAAAGGCCCCACCATCCCTCCCCCACATCAGGGGCTGCAGACCTGGCAAGCATCAAGTAAAGACAGAAAAAGCATAGTCTGCACAGGTTCTGCTAGGTAGAGGGGTCAGCAGGCAGGTTCCCAGAAAGCCTTTAGCCTGATCCAGAGAAATGATTGTCACATGGTAAGAGCCCGTGCCTCTTGTTGAGATTCTGTCTCAGACCTGGCAATGACCTAGAATAATCAGTGTGAATGTAAGTCCCTTCCCCAGGCCTCCCACCCTGAAGAAGCCTCACAGGAGAGGTGGTGGGAGAAGGGGCTTTGATGGGCAGGTGATCCTCCCCACCCCTCCCTCAGCATCCCATAGCCCCTGAGGTTTCCTGCAGATCCCCGCTGGGCCAGCCAGATGGTGTGGCAGCCCATCAAGGGTGCCTGCTTCAGGCTGGCTGGGAGAGCACCTCCCGGGACCCAAGATAAAGAGGGCGGGCAGGCTGCAGGCAGGCAGAGGAGGCCCCCGTGAGGGGAGAAGCCAGATCTGGGGGCAGGCCAAGTCCTGCCAGGCTTTTGGAAGCAAAGAGAATAGGCAGAAAACAGCCATCAGATTGGCAGCATTGTCCCAGTGCCCCCCACGCTGCTCTGTCTGCGCAGAGAGGAGACAGGCTTTGCTGGCCTTTCTTCTTCCCCCCCCCCCCCCCCCCCCCCCGTACCGTCTTTATAAGAGTTGAAACCCTCGCTCCTCCCTGCTCCCTCTCTGGGTAGTGGCAGCGTGGGAGGGGGCTGCTCAGGTGCCTGGGGTGTCTTTGGAACGTGTTTCTGTGTCTCTTGGCTTTGTCCTTGTTTGCTCTAGCTCTTTGGTGCCTGTGCAGCCTCTCTGATCAGAGCCGGGGACTGAAGTGGGTGAGGGGAGGCGCTGTCCATTTATTTGGGAAAGGGGTGGGAAGCGAGATGGGATGCCTCCCGCTGCTTTGTGGAAAAGGGAAGTGGGGGCTGAGAGTGTGCCGATTGCGCGCTGGCTAGTTTCTCATGCCTGATCATCTCTCTCCTGTCTAGATCCCTCTAGCTGAGATGGAGGCTCTGTCTCTGACGTCAGAGATTGTGTCTGAACCGTCCTGCTCTCTAGCTCTGACGGATGACTCTTTGCCTGATGACACTCACACACTCTTACTTAGTGCCCCGGAGAGCAATGTACATGCACACACCCCTCGCGCTCCCCCAGCCGGGGCTGGGCTGGCTACAGGGCTCCAGATCCTCTGCTCACTGTGCCACCAGGCCCCACCCAGAGATGTCTACCTACAGGCACTCGGTGCCCCAGCTTTTGCTGGCATGAGGTCTTTTAGATCCCTCGCTGGGATAAGGAAATTAGATAAGCTGAAACTGAGGCCTTGCCCAGAGGGGCACGGGGCAGCAGTTGTGAAAGGGTTACCTCAGGAGTGACACAGCCCCAAAGAGAAGTGGCCTCGGAGCCAGCCTCTATATTTGGAGCCCCTGTGCAGGCCAGCCCTCCCCTCCCTGCACCCGCTTCCACCTCCCCCCACATGAGACGGTCACCACCACAAAGTGGGTGAGAGCCACATCTCTGCTGCTACCACCATGCCCTTCTTCACCTGGGGGCTGTTCCTGTCTCCTTTGTCACTGTCCCTGTGTGTCCCTGCGTCCTCGCCAAACCCCACAGGGGGGCTTCTTTGTGTTTTGATAATTTCTCCACCCTTCCCCAGCTCTCTGTCCCCCTCTGTGAGCAGCCCCCTCCTCCCAGCTTCTCCCGCCCTGTTGTCAGAGCAGGGTCCAGCTGGGGCAGGGCCCGGAACCACAGGCTGGGGGGCCCCCAGGGGTCTAGGGTGACTGACTGAAGTGGGGCCTGGGGCTGAGAACCAGCCTCGCCCTACTGAGCCTGTGTGATTGACTGACTGGGTTCGCATGAGAACAGGAACTAAGAACCAGAGGTCCAGGGGCAAGGGAGTCACGAGGGGTAGAGAGACTCCCTAAAAGCAAACCCTGAGCACCTCCAGCTGCGGCCCAAAGCTGTTTGAAATAGATGCTACTCCTGCCCCAGTCTGTCCACTGAGCGGGGAACTAAGTCCAATACTACCAAGGCTTGGCCACCCCACCCCAGAGTCCACTGGTTAAAACAGGGGCAGGATATCAGGCTGTGATGTGTCCCTCACATTCATTTGTCATTTAACCCATCTGAACCCAGCTCAAGCCCACCCTCTCTAGACCCCAGGGCTCCTTTCAGAGCCTCTCGGTGGGGTCTTTAGAAGGCACTCTGGGATCACCTGCGGGACGGGGGTGCTGGGGGCTGCTCTTCCTTCTCAGATACCTCTTTACTCTTCAACCATCCCCACCTGGAGGCTGGCAGGTGATGCCATGTGCACATTTGGGGATTTTTCCCACCCTTTCCTCCCTGTGTGTGGAGGGTTCATCATGTGTCTCCCCCTCCCTCCCCCTCCCCCCACCCCGCACTCATGCCCATCACCACCTTGTCTTGGGAGGGGACTGGGGAGTGGGCCTGGTGGGGTGGGGGGCTGGTTTCTGTTGTCCAGGTCTGCCTCAGGTGGCAAACCCAAGTGCCCCTCTCTCACTCCCCTCCCGGCCCCTATTACAGATGGAGCCCAACCCTGAGGAGGTACCTGTCACACTGGGATCAGACTTGTTGACTGTGAGGAAGTCTGGGGTCAGCCGGACGCACTCTCTGCCCAATGACAGCTACATGTGCCGGGATGGGAGCGCCGCTGAGGGGCCCCCAGGACACAGGGGCTGGGGACTCCCCAAAGCCCAGTCAGGTACCAGGGCTGGGGCAGGCTGGCTTGGCTCATACAGGGAGGCCCCCACCTTGCCCAAGCCCAGTCCTGACCTGGAGGGTCATCGAGGCAACAAGAGGTCTCTCCTACCTGGCAGCCCCTAGCCTGAAGGGGGACACCTAGCCCCTGCCCAAGGGAGGCCCCAGCCTGAGGGCAGTAGCTTTCAACCCAGGATGGTAAGGGTCCAGGTGCGGGGAGTCTGATAGGGAAGGAATGGTGGAGGGGAGGTTGCCTCTCTCCTCTTTGCTTCCTCCTCACCTCCTCCTCGCCTCTCCCCTGTTCCCGCCCCCCACAGGCTCCATCTTATCTGTTCACTCCCAGCCAGCAGACACCACCTACATCCTGCAGCTTCCTAAAGATGTACCCCATCTGCTCCAGCCTCACAGTGCCCCCACCTGGGGCACCATCCCTAAACTGCCCCCTCCGGCTCGTTCCCCTTTGGCTCAGAGGCCACTCAGGCGCCAGGTGAGCAGGTGTGGAGGGCCAGGCCTGGACCTGGGGGCTGGACTCTATGCTGGGAATTCTAGGCTGTTGATGACAACTAGGGTTGACACTTCCATTCTTCCAGCAAACATTAATTATTTGCCAACGATATGCCAGGCTCAGTCCTAGGTAACAGGAACACAATACTGAGCAAAGCAGAAGTGGCCTATGGCCTCTTGGAGTTTGCACTTTCCCTTGTTTCACTGAGGAGGCCCTGGAGACCAGAGGCGGGCCACGGCTTCCCAGGAGCACACAGGCATACATCGGAGGAGACAGAACCCAAGTCTCAGGGCTCCCTTTCCCGCCCGGAGCTGCCTCCCTATGCTTCGTACTTCAGACTGAGCTAAAGGGCATGAAGCAGTTTCAAGTGTCTTCACTTTTCGCCAAGCCTGGGACACATTTGGGCACCTCCCCAAACCCACACTCTAGGGGCACAGGGCAGAGAATAATGTAGCCAGGTGGGGCTTGCACGCCCTGCCTGTGGCCATGGCTATGGCCCACACCTGGTTGTGTGCCCTCATACTTGAGCATAGACACAGATGAATCTGTTCAGTGCCATGCACTTGGGGAGCAGGCGCGGTCCCTGTCCATGCCACGGTGCTCACTGAGCAGCCTCTGGGTGCCAGGCACCAGGGACACAGCCCAGCCCTCTGGGCTTACTGCCTAATTGTGGAGATACATGCCATCGGATTATTGCAACAAGAGATCCCAGATGTGTCACTCATGTGGGGTGAAATGGGGAGCAAAGAAGAGGAAGGGGGTTGGTTTTACTTGGAGTAGAGACTGTCAGGACTGTTTTGATTTTTTTGTCAGGACTGCTTGCCAATCAGGGGATTCAAGGCCAAAGGGATAGCATGGGCAAAGGCTGGGAGGCAGAAAGGAGCCAACTGGGGAGCACAGCTGGCCCAAGTGCTTTCTTGCTTCCCAGGGGTGCAGGGCTGCACAGAGCTATTTCTATAGGCTTAGTGGGGGGAGAGGGGCAGGGAATAGAGGAGGGGAGATAGATTTGGGGGTTGAAGGGGAGGCATGGTGAACCAGAGGTCAGATGGCACATGGCCCCCATGCCCCAATAAAAGCAGCTACTGATCCCTCTGCTTGTGGGGGGGTCCTATAGCTGCACTGGTCAGGGGATATCCCGCTTGACAGGAGGGACAAGGGACAGTCCACGTTGGGGAGAAAACCCCTGGCTTGAGCCCTCCACCCACCCATTACAGGCAGCAATAAGGACTGATTCCTTGGACGTGCAGGGCCTGGGCAGCCAGGAAGACCTGCTGTCGGAGGTGAGTGGGGCCCCCCCACCTCTGGCCCGGTCCTCCTCCTTCTGGGGCCAGTCCAGCATCCAGGTGCAGCAGCATTCCCGCATTCAAAGCAAGATCTCGAAGCACATGCCCCTGCCAGCCCTTTGCCCAGGCCCAGAATCCAACCAGAGCAAGGGCCCTCCGGAGACCAGAAGCAGCTTAGAGCTGGACACAGAACTGAGCTGGATTTCAGGAGACCTGCTGCCCCTCGGCAGCCAGGAGCCCCTATCCACACGGGACTTAAAGAAGTGCTACAGTGTGGAGTCCCAGAGTGGCCGGCGACGGCCTGCATCCTGGCTGGATGAACAGAGGAGACACTCCATCGCGGTCAGCTGCCTGGACAGTGGCTCCCAACCCCACCTGGGCCCAAGCCCCTCGACCCTCGGGGGTCAGCCTCTTGGGGGCCCTGGGAGCCGGCCCAAGAAAAAACTCAGCCCACCCAGTATCTCCATAGACCCCCCGGAGATCCACAGCCCACGGCCCCCACCTAGCCCTGGTGTCTGCCTGCGGAGGCGGGCTCCATCCAGTGACTCCAAGGATCCCTCGGCCTCTGGCCTCCCTGACAGCATGGCTGCCTCACCCTCCCCAAAGAAAGATGTGCTGAGTCTCTCCGGTTTGTCCTCTGACCCGGCAGACCTGGACCCCTGAGTCTCACCTGCTCTCTCACTCACCTTTCTCCATTGGGTGCGAATCCTAGCTCCTCCTCCTGGGCCGTATTCCTGAAAAAGTCCCATAGAGACACCAAGGAGGTGCTCCTGCCTGCCTCCATGGCTCTGGGTACCTGCAAGCAGGACTTCCAGAGTCCAAAGCCGCAGCCCTGGCGACTTGGCTCCAGGCAGAGAGAAAGAGAGAGAGAGAGAGAGAGATGCCCAGCACGGCGAGGTTCCAGACACCAGGAGCTGTTGGGAGAAAGCAATACGTTTGTGCAGAATCTCTATGTATATTCTATTTTATTAAATTAATTGAATCTAGTATATGTGGGATGTACGACATTTTGTGACTGAAGAGACTTGTTTCCTTCTACTTTTATGTGTCTCAGAATATTTTTGAGGCGAAGGCGTCTGTCTCTTGGCTATTTTAACCTAAAATAACCAGTCTAGTTATATTCCCTCTTCTTGCAAAGCACAAGCTGGGACCGAGAGTGCATCATAGCCCCGACGGTGACCCATCTTCAGCGGAGAGCGAGAACCATTTTGGAAACTGTAATGTAACTTATTTTCTCCTTTAATCTCGTCATCATTTTCTGTAGGAAAAAAAAAAAAGAGAAAAAGAAGAAAAAAAAAGAAAAAAAATGAGATTTTACAAATGAAATGGAACCTTTTTATATATACATACATATCTATATATCTATATATCTATATAAAATAAAGTAATTTTCCAAAATAAAAAGTTAAGCACGGTCCAGAGTAAAAACAAAGGGGATGGAGAGCTTAGGCATGTCCAGATGGCCATGGAGATTCCTGGAGATGGGGAGTGGGTGGTGGGGAGGGAGGATTCAGAGCTGCCTGTATGTGTGAGTGTGTGCGCGTGAGTGCATGCGGGTGTGTGCATTTGTGTGGATGAGAGGTGTGTATGTGTGTGTGTGTGTGTGTGTGTGCACCCAAATGCCTGGCCCTGGAGGGCTGCAACCTCACTGGGAGAAGAGGAGCAGCCCCTCTCCCTGGCAAGGTGGGGGCAGGGGCTCCCTTTTCTATCAAAGCTTCATTGTGTCGTCCCCTTGGCCAGGCCGCTCAGTGAATGTGAGTAATTCCAGATTAACTCTTATTTCTGCTGACAGCTATCAGCCGCACATTGAAAGCTAGAAATTGGCATAATGAAGCTGTTTTGGTTAATGGTGCCGACGGAGGCTGGGGAGGCTGGGGAGCTGCCTCGGGCTGCCTGGAATCTGGATCTGTGGGCTGGTGGGGGAGGGACAGGCGGGTCTATCTTCCCTCCCAGGGCTTCACACACACACACACACCCCCACCCCCGCCAGTGGCCATGCATCTGGCTAAGTGGGTGACCTAGGTGGCCTTGCACCTCTTGCCTTGCCCTTCCTCCTGCTGGCAGTGAGATTAAGCCTTGTAAATGGAGGAGGCTGCCCCCTGTGGAGGATGTGGGGACGGGGCTGCTGTCCAGGGTGAGCTCCTGGTGGGGTTGGCAGGATCTGCTGCCAGAGAGGAGCTGGCCCCCTGAAGGGTGATGAATGACACCATCAAGGTGCTTACACGGTCTGCTGCAGCCTGCCCAGTGGGAGCCAGCAGAGGAGGAAGGGCAAAGGTGGCCACCACGAGTGGGAGGGGACAGCGGAGGGGAAAGCTGCATGGCCCAGAGCCACCTTTCTGGTGCTACCACTGGCAATAGTTTCTTGTCTGAAACCCTGGTGACCACAAGTTCAGGCCACGTCTGTGGCCTCCCAGCCACCCCCAAACATCTGCCCGACTCCCACTCCCTGAGACATCCCTGCCCACTCGCCCAGCCTCCCAGCCCTGCCTTTAAAGCCCAGGCCTGGATTTGATTCTTGAAACCTAAGGGCAGCCTTCACTTACAGCCCCCACCCCCGACCCCGTGCCATCTGCACCGTCTGCACAGGCAGCAGGGAGCCTGGGATGCCAGGCTGCTGGGTGGCTGGACCTGGAGGCATCCCTTGTCCAGCCTGTTCTTTTCTAATTGCTCTTTTGGACAGAAATGCTACACTCCTTGGATCGACCACCTGGTTTGATCCTCAGGTGTGCAGGAACGCCAAACTGCTTCCTCTGGCCTCCTTGGGTGGGGAGGGGGTGTGTACGAGCTGGCTTTTTTTCTTTTCTTTTTTTTTTTTTTTTAAGCAAAGCTGTGCAAAATTCAAAATTCCTCGAGTTTTGCCACCTGGATGTACAGATTAAGCTTTTATATTTTTGTAGAATTCTGTAGCTGTTATTCCCCAAGGGTGGGAGATTTGGGAAGGGAGCTCTGGGATCTTGCCTTCTTTTGGTGGTTGGAAGATTCTGGGTCAAGGTGAACCTGTCCTCTCCCCTGGTTTTCCATTCCTGCCTCTGGCTACCATGGTAGTACTCTAATGCTGTAATGTTATTTAGGGTGACTCTTGGTGTGCCTGGTTCTTTCTGGGATCCTCTTCCTCTGGTCCCCTCTTCCCAGTAAAAACCAAAGATACATGGACCACGCTTTGGGGTTACTCTCTAGAGATAGACAGTGGTCAATCTTGAGGGAAGGACAAGGTCCCCACTCCCTCCTCCACCTCCATCAGTGGACCAGAGCATTTCTCTGGCAGGAGGCAGTGGCTGGAGGGGTCATCTGGACAGTAATATGAAAAAACTAGTAGCAGAATCAACGTGTATATCTCAGGGAAGACAATCGTGGCCTCTCCCTCAGCAATGTAAAATCATTATCAATGATGGAAACCGTTGTGTCTCATTGAAAGGGTTTGGAAGTGGGAGTAATGCTGCCGAGTCTTGTGAACAGTAGTCATAATAATGCCGATGCTGACCTCGGATTGCTTATCTGGAAGGCTATTTGATTCTACTCTGGGATACAAAGGGGGTGGTGCAGCGAGGGTGGGGAAGTCTGAAGGAGGCTGGAGGAGGGAGGGGCTGGGGACAGCACATTTTGGATTAGGGCCTGCCTAGGGACTTCAGTCAAGGGGAGGGGTGCTTTTGGAGATAAGAACATCTCCCCAGTACTTTTGCCCTCAAGTCCTCTCTTGGGGGTTCAGAGGAAACTGTGTCAACAGCTTCAGGCCCCTACCTCAAGCTTGGCAGCTTTTGCTTCCTCCACCCCCAAAGCTCCAGGAAAAGGTCTGTCTGGGGGTGGGGGACAGGGAAGAGGAGTGAGCTGAGCTGGTGCTAAAAACAAACCTGAGGCTCATATGCAGTCTCTCACTCGCTCCTCAGAACACCCTAGCCAGGGAAGTGCTGTTGCTAGCGTTCTTCCATGCAACCGTGGGTTCCGAGAGGTGAAGGGACTTACCCAAGGTTGCACATCCAGGAAATGGCCGAATTGGGATTGGACCAACCTGGAACCCACACCGACCCAGTCTGTTCTCACTGTGGAGGGAATGGGGCTGATGGGAAGAACTGCGCTGACAAGATGAAAGGGGTGTACAAGAGAGCAAGGGCATCCTTCTCCAAAATGGTTGCATTCGGGGTCATAGAAAGACACACACGGGTTCCCAGCATGGCGTGCCCAGAGACTCAGCCTCCCACCAGCCTTGGGCCACAAGGAGCAGTGCAGAGGGGGTTGGATCACAGGGTGAGGAGTCCCTCAGCCCCAGCTGTTTGTCCAACAGCTGGCCAAGGCTGTTCTCCAATCACTGCAGATTCGCAGGTGCCACCCTTCCCTGGCAGTTCTGTCCTGAAGTCCAAGGCACCTACTTTCCTCCTCCCCCTCCCACCCTCTCTTCCTTCCTGTCCTCTAACCCTGCCCCACCCATACCTCACCCGCTTTTCAAACATCCTGTACCTCCATCTTTACCCCTGGTCCCCACCCATCATATCCTGGTGCCCCATGGCCTCTTTCCCCTCCACCTGGCCAAGGGAGCAGCCCAACCTGCAGGTTGTTATGACAGCAGTGCAGTGAGAGCTTCAGACACCAGGTGGCAGCACAAGGCACCCTCACCTGGTGCCACCCAGTGCCCCTCCTGAAGAGGGACCAAGCCAGGGAGAGGATTCCAATCGTGATGGACACCTTGTATGGACAGGTGCTCCGTAAAACCCCCAAAGAAGGAAAGAGACTGTCAGAGTCCAAGTGAAGGACCTGTGTGTGGGGAAGTTCAGATAGGAATCCTGGCCTTCCCAGCACTGTGTCCCGATATCCTATCCCTGTCGAAGGCTGGTAGACTGGGACTAACCCAGGACAGTGATGGAATTAATTCTCAAAGCAAGTTGAGTTGTGGGCTGGCATCCTGCTCGGGGGAGGAGGACAGAACAAGGCAGGTCAAGGAGGTGGCTGCTCCAGGGAACCCCAGGAGGGAACTCTGCTAAGAATGCTGAAATTCTGCACGCCTTAGCCCTGGTCCAGGTGTGGGAGCTGCTGGCTTTCGCCCATGGAGCTCATTAATTCTTGCTTTGAAAACTCCAGAATCAGGCGCAGCAGCCAGTGATCTCACATGCATGCCAAATCAGGTCAGGAGCAGGCTGGGTGGAGGGGCAGGCTTGCTGAGGCCCTGAGTGTCCAGTGGGGTCCCTGCCAGGCTGGGGTCTGGAGAAACAGATCTCATCACTTTGGAGGAAAGATGTGGGAGGCAGGTATTAGATCAGAAGCCCAATTTAGGGGTGTTCCAGGCCTTCAAGGGACTTCACTTCAACAGTGAGTGAAGTGGACAGTGGCTTCGCTTTGCCCTGCTGCCCCTGACCTGTCAGCTCCAAACTGACTTCAGTGGGGCAGCATTTCCTGTGCCTGGGCCTTCCCTTGTTTTCTCTGCTGTCATGCCTGCTCTGGGCTGTACCTTGCCATGATCTTATCTCACCATCTCCTTGCCAGGAAATCCCCAGTGCTGAGTCCCCTGGGGACACTCACTGCTAAGGAAACTACAGTGCTCTCTCAGCTCATCTAGCCAGGAGCTGCAGTCACCTGGGGAGGGAGGATGGGAGGTGGGTTACTAAGGCCTGGGGGTGGGGGTGCCAGTCCACCTTTCCATCACAGCCCAATCCTCAAAGTCTTTATTGCTCCTCTCAGCAGACTTCTGACTAGAAACAGCTTGGTTCTGAAAATGCAAAAGCAGAGTGGGCAGTCCTGGGTGCTAAGGGCACAGTGATATACAAGGCTCAGTCCCTATACCCAACCTGTGCACAGTGCTGGTGGGGGGTAAGCAAGACCATCAGTAATTATAGTAGAGGGAGGGGGATGGGATGTGCGGAGGAAGGGTTGGGGTGGGGGAGGGCGGATGAAGGCTGCTGGAAGTGTGAGGATCTTGGGTGAAATAAGAAGGATAAGTAGCGTATAGCAGGTGCAGGAGGGAAGGTGGGCTGCGTGAAGAACATGCTGAGCAGCCTTGAAGGTTGGCCGGGGCAGGAGCCGAGAGTACAGGAAGTACGTCCTGACCTGGGAGCTGCAGCTGGCATTCGGAAGGTGGGGGCTCCTCCTGCCTGTGCCGGGATGGGTTCTGTGACCCTGGGCAAGCTGCAGATGTCTAAAGGTCTCTGAGTTCTGCTCTGGACAGGAGAACAACCAAAACAACGGCATCCTTGAAATATTGTGCTTATGATTCAAGGGCCATGTGAAAGGGTCACATTCTATGAGGAGCTGTGAGGGCTGAATCCCCAACATTTCAAGAGAGATGGGGGAAGGCAAGGTTGCTTGAGAGTCTCCCACCTGTGCAGTAGCTTGGGGAAGGTGCTTTGGCCCTAGTGCAGAAGCCAGAAGCAAGGGACCCCAAACCAGTAGACTGCCTGGCCTCTCTTGGGGCCAGAAGGTCCCAGGTGGAAGCAGGCTGGTTCCAGACTCCCCATCTCAGGAAGTCTTCTTGGGAAGTTTACCACCTGAAGGGCCCTGAGGAAATTCCCCAACTCTCCCAAGTGTAAAGCTAACCTTCCTAGTTTATCTGATGCCTGTGGCCCCACAAGCCTAAGAGGAAGAAGGAGAGAGGAAGGGAGAGCCGGAGGATGATGGTGGAGAGGTCAAGGTAAAAACACAGGGCAGGGGTGCAGAGAAAGCTATGACAGGGTCGGCAGAAGGCTTGGAGGGAGATTCCCAGCTGCTCCAGCCATAGAAGGCTAGAACATGAAGGCTAGAAGAGAGTTTAGTGGCCTCTTGTCCAAGCTACTAAAAAACTGGGTCCCAGGGAACATCAAGGTGCTTGTTGAGGTCACAAAGTGCTCAAAAAATACTGCTTGAGGCAAGGAGGGAGTTGGAGGTGACTCAATAGGTCTCCACCCTTGGGACCTCTCAGACTGTCAGGAAAGACAGATTCTTCACAACTAAATATAACTCAAGGCACACTGTGACAAGATGTGGAAGCTCTGTAAAGTGTTTTACCCAGGAAAACGGGGAAGGAAAGGGTGGGCATAACTGGGTGAGTGCAAGGGAAGGGGACAGAGAGAAAGAGGGCTGAGAGGACTTTCCCAGTGGAGGGTCCCCAGTCCAACTGCCTGGGGAGAGGGAGCCTTCTTCCCAGCCTTGCCACCCCTGCCCTGAGCCTGCTGATCCCTGTTCTGATAGCCTTCCCTTCCAGTAACTTCCTGCTGGCCATTTCCCCACTCTCTTGCTGACTCCCCTCCACACCTACTGCTGGGCAGTCAAGGAAGGAGAAACCTTGTTCTGAGAACAAGTGCCAGGAAAGGGATCACAAGGGTGAAACTGGGCAGAGCTGGCAGACAGGGCCGGGAGAAGATGAGCCAGGGACAGAGCTGCCCGGGAGAATTCGTTCTCAACCCCAAGAAGGGGTAATGAGTGGTTTCTGGGACCCTATTAGGGAACAAAGTGTGACTAGAGAAGTGAGAGATGGAGGGATCCTGGCATAGCCGAGTGGGTTATGTCCAGCCCACAGCCCAGGCCAGGTTGAAAGAAGAAATGAACACATGCTGGTGTCTAAGTGTGCCACACAAAGTGCTTTACGTACTTCTCCCATTGAATTCTCAGAGAACCCAATGAAGAAGATTCTGCTATGATCATCAGCATTTTACAGATGCAAAAGTGGAGGCACAGAGAAACTCTGGGCCAGACCAGAGAGCCACAGAGCCTCAGAGAATCACGAGAGGCCACAATCTGGACCCCGCTGGGAACTCCACTCCCCGCCCCCACCCCCTGCACTGCACATACACAAGCACACACCACCGAACAATGTATTGGTGTCTACCAGTTGTCTTTGGCAACTTGTAGGGAAGTGGGTAGGTAGCCTTCTATTGTCGGAACCCACAAGCTCTTCCCATTTTACAGATGAGGAAACTGACATCCAGAGAAGAACACGACTTCATGAAGGGTTTCTTTTGAAGAGGGAAGGTGCTGAATCCCTCTCCATGTCTCCCTGGTTCCTCAGCTCCCACAGTGTTCAGTGTGGAGGCACGTGTGTGCTCTTGTCCCCCCACACTGGTTGGAAACAAACTCTGCTGTGCGCCTATCAGCCTCAGGATCTAGAGGGGCATCTCTGGTACAGCCACTGGAAGGGGCTGTCACTGTGTCCACGACCCTCCATTCCCTCCCGCAAAGTCCCTCTGTGCGTCGCGGTTTCATGGTGGCGCTTTCGCAATCGTCTGGGACTGAAAAGCAGGATCTGGACCGCCCAGGGTAGGGCTCTGCGGGGCGGGCCCGGCAGAGTGCGGAGCGGAGGCGGCTCCCAGCGCCGGCTCTGTGCCTCTGAACGCGGCTGCACTGGACCGCGCTTGCCCTCCTCGCCGCTGTGCCTCGGCCCCATGGACAGCCTGTGCGGCTCTGGGGAGCTTGGCTCCAAGTTCTGGGTAAGGCGTGGGGCTCAGAGGCTGCTGTGGCGGGGGCCTCCAGGTCCCCTTCTCCTGTCTTAATGCGGAGGGGCGGGGGCGGCAGATGTCCAGGGACTGGCAGTATGGATTAGCCCTTACATGGCTGGGGCGTCCGGGAGGGGGCGACGAGGCGCCGAGAATGGAGCTCCGATGGGCCCCCTTGTTCCTGCGTGCCAGCAAAACCCCAAATGCTCAGAACTGTACAGAGGTTGTCCTCGTGGAACCTGAAACTGGGGAACTCCACCACGTCTGGCCACGCTGCCCACAGACAGGTCCCACCAGCATGGAAACATTTGAGTCCTGCCCTGTCCTGCCCTTCCCAGCTGCATGAAGGACAGGCACAATGCCTGGCACCCCAGGAAGTGCCCCAACATGCCTGCTGGCCCCAGCCCCTTGGTTGGTTGACCCATTCTGCAGAAGGTGCTTTTAGCGCCTTCCTGGTGGATCCAGCCCCTGATCATTTAACTAGTGTTTAATTGGCCACCCTGCACCTCTGCCCTGGACCCCAGGGCGTCCAGAGCTCTTGCTCAACCAGTTATTTTGGAAGGCTAGCTCTGCAGGGCCCCATCCTTTTCGGCAAGAGTTCCTGCCACAGTATCTCTGGGCAAGAGCCACCTGCCTTCAGGTCCATGAGCAGGTCATCCTTCCCATCAGGGACTCGAGAGAGAGAAAAGCAAACCCCACTCTGGAGACAGGCTCTTACCAACACAGGACATCAGGATTCCTCAGGTCCAATACTGTCCTTTCACAAGTGGGGGCAAGGGGCCCAGAGAGGAAGAGACTTGACCAAAGTCACCTAGTTCCATGGAGGCAGAGTTGGGATAACAAAGGAGGCCTTTTGTGACTCTCACAAATTTCCTTTCCAAGACACCTAGTGTGTTGACCCCTACCACCTAGCAGAGTTTGGGTATAGTAGGTGTAACTGCCCAAGAGCCCTCCTACAAGCTGAGGCGAGGGGTGGTGTGGTCTCCATTTCACAGATGGAGCTCAGAATAAAGTGGTTTATCTGTGGTCGTGCAGGGGCTGCTTAACAGAGGTTGGTCTCAAATCCAAACTCAGAATCCTAATCTTTTTCCCATTTTGAGTATATGTACATTATGTGCCTCGTGTGTACACGTGTGTGCCCCATGTGTGCCTATGTTTGTGTGCTAGGGGTGATGGTGGGGTGTTATTCATAGGTGTGTGCTATATACCTGTGCATGTGTGAGTGCGTGTGTGCATGTATGCGCGCGTGTGCAAGTGCATCATGAACCACATTTTGGTTTATTATTTAAGGTATCTTAGGCTGGTATTTAAGATTTTGGATGGATTTGAAGGCATTACACAGATTTTTTGTTGTTGTTGTTACTGGGGATTGAATCCAGGGGCACATTACCACTGATCTACATGGTCAGACCTTTTTTATTTTTTATTTTGAGACAGGTGTTGATAAGTGACCCAGGCAGCCTTGAACCTGCCATCCTCCTGCTTCTGTCTCCTGAGTAGTTGGGATTACAGGCATGTGCCACCACATTCTGGCTATTTTTCTAAGCTTGGAGCAATGAAGTACCTGTAATGTCTTTGAAGGTTTCTCTTTCTCTCGGGTCACTGAAGGGCTAATCAAAATGATGAAACATCTCTGCCACTACCCTTCTTGCTTAGCCCCATCTATCACCCAGCCAAACTGGCCACCTATCACCAGAGTCTAGAGGTTGTACCTTTGGTTTTTTAATGTACTTCTGTTCACTGCTAACTTGGCCCTGGCTGGTATGAGCATAGCCCTGTCATGGTGCCAGAGTGACCAGGCAGAAGTTGTACCCAAGCCTTAGGTGCATGGTCCTCTTGTTCCTGGGTAACAGTGAGACCCTGAGCACTTAGAATTGTACAGAGGCGATCCTCATGGAGCCTGGAGCTGGGGAACTCAGGACTCCCTTCCTGCATCAAGTTTAGATGCTCTTTGTCTCCACCCTTGCACATAATCTATTGTGAAATCCGAGAGTGTCGGAGCTTGGGGACCTGAAGCGGTTAACCCAGTCTGTCACTGTGGAGGAAGAAAGATTATACCACAATCAGTTACAGTCTAGGAACTGGGACATGGTGCCTGCCGACCTTGCCATTGCCTGACTGTTCACCTTTGAGCCCTGGACCCCCTTGGGCCCTGAACTTCTCCTTATTGCTACAGGTATTTCCTCTGAGGATCTCAGACCCAGCAGGAGTTAAGTGTCTCAATATTATGACCTCCTCACAGGGTCTCTGCTTGATTACCTTAAAGGACAAGGAACTACTCCCCAGCACATCCCAATCTTGAAGCATCCTCCTTCTTTCATGTGACCCAATGGCCCCTGGAAGCTGTTCCTTGCCACACTTAGTGTGGCTGAAAGGCTCTTCCAGCTAATTCTCAGAGGTTTTCAGAATGGAGGCTGGAGCCTCAGCTACAGCTGTTACCCAGAAAGTCTAGAGTTCTGAGCTACTCGTTTGTGGCACGCTATTGTGCATCTCACTTACATAGCATATCATGAAGCTCAAGGGCTGTGGGGACCCGCCTTGCAGGAAGTGGTTCAGAACAGCCAGGAAGTGTCTGAAGGGCAGGAGGGGAAGGCAGGAGGGCTGGAGTGTTTGGGCCTCCTCTGCCAAACCTTTCACTAGCTTATCCTCAGTCTTGCTTTCTCCCCCTGTGAAATGGGGAAGTAATTCACCTCGCAAGATTTTTTGGGGGATCAAATGAGATAGGGGATGAGAAATGATTCTGAGAATCAAGAAACTCTCTATGGCCGGCAGGTCCTGGGATTCCTTGGAAGAGAGGGAGGACAAAGTGAAACGAGGTCACAGGGAATGTTAGACTTGGGATAACCTACAAGAAAATGACTCTTAGGCTGTTGGGCCAGGGGTTCCCATTTCAGATGTTCCTGGGGATCAAGAGACTGATTCTGGTTAAATCCATCAGCTTCAGCCCCTGCTCGCCCTGAGGGTAGGAGACTGGGGGACATCCATGACACCCTGGACATAGGCACGCACACACCTGGCCACTCACACACGTCACGTGCTGCATGAGTGATTTCTCCCTTTCTTTTCAGTATCAGTTTCTCTCCCCTCCCCCTGTCTTCCTGCCTCTCACAGCAGGTTACCAACTTCTCTGAGTGTGCCCTGGGAGTGTGTGTGGAAATCAACTCCAAAAGAATGAATTGTATGCCGGGCATGGTAGTCCCAGCTACCCGGGGGCTAAGTCAAGGGGGATCCCAAGTTTGAGGCCAGCCTAGGCAACTTAGTGAGACCCTATCTCAAAATGCATGCTAGACAGAGCTGGGGATGCTGCTCAGTGGTAGAGTGCTTGCCTCGCAGGTGTGAGGCCCTGGCTTCAACCTCCAGCACCAAAAAAATGTTTAATAAAAAAGGATGGCTTATGGGATCAAACTAACCCACGACTCATGAGGGCTGAGAAAACTCTAGAATAAAGGAGGTCATTGTTTACTTTTACTCTGACCTTCTGTACCTTTCATGGAGGTTTACCCTCTGTACAGAGCAATAGAATTTGGGCAGCACCCAAGGGTGAGGTGAGTACATGAAGAAGGGACCCAGGACTATTTGCTCTCAGGAGGTGCTGGCCCATATGCAGAACTAATCCGATGACCCCAGGAAATCCAAAGATCTTGACCATAACAACTGTCCAAAAAATGGCACTGACTGCCTAATAAGGGGTGAATTCCCTGTCACTTAGGGCATGTAAGCATATAGTTAGTGACCACTTGGCAAGAATGCTGAAAAGGGGATTTAAACCAGGCAAGGATCTTGTCCTGAGATTCTGGGACCAACTGGGAAGAAGGAAGGTCTAGCCAAAGGGGATTTGTTTGTTCCTCCTCTGAAATTTCCAGACTCTTCTTTTCCCAGTTCTCGCTACTCCCAACATTGGTTTTCTTAGTGGCAGCTTTTGTCCAGGCCCATGGGTCCTCTGCATAGAAGTAAGGGAAGGTCACTTGACTGTTGCTTTTGCTGCATATCTGCCCTAGAGAGGGGCAAATCCCTGGACCCTTGAAGGCCCATCTCCCTGTGTCTCCTGCTATGCTCTAGCAAGGACCAATTCTGTTGTCCATTAGCTGTGTGCCTTTAGACAGGTTGCTCACCCTCTCTGGGCTCTAGCAGGGCTTAGGCAGGCTCTGGGGCTGCCTTCAGGTGTGGAGTTGAACAGTGATGATTCTGGGAGGATGAGCCTCAGGCTGGGGGGCCAAGGCCATGACTAAGGCCTTCCAAATTTAGGGGTTCTGGGGTATCAGAGTCTCCCAGAATGAGTAGGTGGCAGCTGCGAGTAATGGACAAGGTCCATTTTTCATGCGTTTAGCTCTCAGATGAAGACAGTGACATGCAAAGCTGTGAGGAAGCTGGAAATGGCAGGGCCCCGAGGTAGCAGATGGGAGGTGGACACTCCTTAGCCTACAGGGTTCCGAAGCTCACCTGCTCCTCCCAGGAGCCCAGTCTCACCTTCCAGGTCAGGGACCCTTGGAATCTCTTCCCTCCATCCTGGAGACATTAAATCTGGTGCTGGTGACCTTTGAGTAGGAAAATGTAGTCTCTTTGGTGCTAGCTTGGCTTCTCATGTCCCCTGAACCTGGGTTGAAGGCTAGAGACAGGAAAGGAAGTGAGTCAGGTGAGTGGCTTTGCGGAGGGAGCTTTGCCGAGACTGTCTGCTAACCCCAAACAGGGACGTGGTCTCAGAGAACCATCTGGCCTCCAGGAAGGGCAGTCCTAGTGGGAACTACTGCTGACCTACTCCAGAGAAGTACTTGGGCTCTGGTTCCCCAACCCCCACACCATGGGACTGTCCCAGGGGCGGGACCTCCGTAGAAGGGATGAGAGCTGGGTCTATCCTGGTTAGGGTGGCTGGACACTCCCCCCCACCCCCCCATCTACAGCTGTTCTTATTCCTGAGGTTCAGCCCAGGGGGTGGGGATGGTGGGGCAGGGTGTGCTGGAGATGGGGCCTAACCCTGGATTGGATTTCTCCTTCTAATTGGATCCTCAGGTTTCTAGTCCAGGAACTCCCAGAACCCCAGCTAGTGTATTACCCCAGTGTTGGCATCTTTCCCCAATTCCCAGAACACACTGCATGACTAAAAGAAGACTTGCAGTGTTTCAGGTGACCCGGATGCAGGTGAAATGTTCTACTAGAGCCCTTCAGGGGGTAGAGGAAGCCCCATACAAACCCAGTCAGGGGCTAGGACTCCGAAGTTCCACTGTATCAACTCTGGGTCTCAGGTGTCATGAACATCACATGATACTTCTGGCACACACTGGAGTTCACTTAACCAAGGCCACTGTGGACCAGCAGGCCCCTTCTAGGTGGATTGCCAGTTAGGCCTGTGAGCCACACACTGGTCCAGTGCAGTCAGTATGGGGCCTCCCGGGTCCTTCCTTCCAAAGCTTCCTGTTTCAGCCAGGGTAGCTCAGTGAGGGTGGAGGGGGATCAGGGCTACCCCTTCCCTTTCTGTACCTCCATTACTGCTGAGATAAATGATCTTGTCAATCAATTCCCAGGGACAATCTGTAACCTCAAGAGCTGCTCAGCATCTGTGCCCCTCCCTCCTCCACCACACAGGATTAAGGACATATTGACTTCTCATGACAGAACCTGTCAGTCAGCAGGCTGGGGCCCCAGGGCTGGAAGTCCCTGGCAGAGCTGCAGAGGGCTCCAGGGTCCTCACCCCACCTGCAGCGAGTGTGAGTCTGCAGGGATCTTGACTCAGTGCGGGTGAAGAGGCCTCCAACATGTGGTCCATTCTAGGTGCTGGACCTTCCTCCTTATCAGCCCCATCCAGCTGTTTAATCGCAGCATTAAGGAAGCTGCTGTTGCTGTGGAAACTGTGTGGGTGAGATGGAGCGGGGGCTGTGGCCCAGTGCCTGCCTCCCAGCTGGTGCCCTTCAGATTGGCAATGTCAGGGGAGGCTTGAGGAGCCCCCCTCCAGCCTGCCTTGAAGGGTTTCGGTGGGGGAATGTTATGGGGTCCAGGAAACGACCTTCAGTGACCCTGTGCTTGCTTTCATTTATCTATGTAACTTTCTTTGGACTAAAGGCCCCATGGATTGCCTGGCCCGTGGCCTCGATGCCAGGGAGAGAGCGTGCTCTGCTCCTGGGCAAGAAGCTGCCCCATGCTGGGATTTGGGGCACCCTCATTCATTCCTTTGTTCGTTTGTTCTTTGGTTCAACAAATACGTACTGCGTGCCTTCTCTGTGCCAAGGGCTTCTCCCGACCTAGAGCATCATGGTCAACAGAACTTATCCTTTATAAAACTGTCCTCCCAGCGGCTCGGGAGATGGAGGCAGGAGGATGATGAGTTCAAAGTCAGCCTCAGCAAAAGCAAGGCACTAAGCAACTCAGTGAGACCCTGTCTCTAAGTGAAATACAAAACAGGGGGCTGGGGATGTGGCTCAGTGGTTGAGCACCCTTGAGTTCAATCCTCAGTGCCAAAAAAATAAAATAAAAACAACTGTCTTCCAAGAAGAGAATGCATATTCTAGTGGGAGGAGAAAAACAATACATGAAATAAATAACTCAGTTATATCCCATGAGAGAAGGTGCAAGAGCTGTGAGAGAAATAGAATGGGTTAAGAGGGATGCGGGCAGAGAGGAGTCGGGTGGGGAGTGAGTTACAGTCGACATTAGGAACAGGCAGGCTGAACTCCACGAAAAGGCTCCATCTGAGGAGGAAGCAGGCATGCAGTGTCTGAAGATGAGCACAGAGGCCAGGGCACGGGAGCGACCGAGAGAGGGGCGTGAGGGGATGAGGTCAGACAGGCGGGGTGCTGATAGCAGGGTCTCTGGGTCCATACCAGGCCTTCACCTCAGTTTTTACTCTGAGGGGTGGAGAGCCCTTGGTGGGTTTGAACCCAAAGAATGACAGTTGTGTGGCCTGTCTCAGGCCTGTCCAGGCTTCTTTAGCTGTTGTGCTACGGAAGACTGAAGGGCAAGTGGCAGGGCAGAAGCAGGAAAAACAGGGGCAGGACTGTGGAAATAATCCCAGAGCAAGAGTGGAGGCGGGGAGCATCAGGTGGAACCAGGGTGAACCGGGTAAGGCCTTGTATAGATAAGACAGTGGACTATAGCACTGTGGTGGATTTCGACCAGATAACTTGATGGTAGAGTGGACAGGACTGCTGAGGGACTGGATGTGGGGGATGAGAGAAAGAGACAACAGGGGTGATCCAGAGTCTGGCCTGGGGGAGAGAAGAAAGGAGGGAGAGTTGCCATTCACAGAACTAGGCAGGCTGCAGAGGAGGGGCTGGTCCAATTCTAGACCTGTTGTGTATGACATGTCCCATACATGTCCTAACAAGGGCTCTGGAGGGGACAATGGAGAGACACAGGCGTGGACAAGTACCTGCTGCGTCCTAGGGATGCCCTCCCCCACCCGGTTGGGTCATACTTATCTAAAGGAAAGGAGTGAGCCAGGCACGGTGGCACACACCTGTAATCCTAGTGACTCAGGAGGCTGAAACAGGAGGATTGCAAGTTTGAGGTCAGACTTAGCAATTTAGCAAGGCCCTAAGCAACTTAGTGAGACCCTGTCTCAGAATTAAAAATAAAAAGAACTGGGAATGACTGGGCATGGTGGCACATGCTTGTAATCCCAGGGGCTCAAGAGGCTGAGGCAGGAAGCTCACGAGTTCAAAGCCAGCGTCAGCAACAGTGAGGAGCTAAGCAACTCAGTGAGACCCTGTCTCTAAATAAAATACAGAATAGGGCTGCAGCTGTGGCTCAGGACTAAAGTGCCCCTGGCTTCAAGCCCTGGTGCCAAATAAATAAATAAAGGAGAGCAGGCTGATCACCTAGAGATCAAAGAGAATATCCTGTCCTCATACTTCCCAAAGTCACTTGGTTGTGGCCACAATGTCATCCTCAGTGAAATGAAGCAAGATCCAACAGCTTGATGTTCACCACAGGCTCCCCCAGGTGTTGCCTCATGAGATCCAGGTGCCAGGCAGTTCATCCTCTGCTCTGTGGGGAGGTGGCTGGGGGGCTGTCCTTGCTCCCATCACATGCACGGGGCCACAGGTGGAAGGAGCTGATCCCAGTTATGTGACTGGAGTGCGGGAGCAGAGCCACACTGGGTCCTCCACATCAGCTCTCTTATGGCCAGGTCCCACCAGCCTTAAAAAGTCAGCCACCCATCTGCCTGGCCGGGAAGCAATTCCCGTCCTGCCCTCACACTTGGACTCCAGCCCCTGCACACACCCTCCCTGCCAGTCATTGCAGTTCCTGGACTGCTCCAGCCTGTGGGGCCCTGTGCTGGGAGTTGGGGGTGCGGGGCAGCACAGGCGCAGAGCAGGTGGAGGACACCCCCTGCTGTGGAAGAGAGCATGTGTTCACATACACGGGTCCCAGCGACCTTGCAACACAGAGCCCAGCCCCATGCTGTCAGGTGTCCTTGAACCTGCTGCCACTTTCTTTCTCGTAAACAAGGTCCCTCTGTCAAACACCTCTGGAAATTGTTCTGAGGCAACAATCGGATGATGCGCATGTCAGTGTGGTCGTAAAGGCCATCTAGGACACAGCAAGGAAAAGTCAGAGCTGGGGTGCCCCAGAGAGGCTTCCTGTGGGAGCTGAGGCCCAGTCTGTCTGGGTGGGGTCACCCCCCAATGACAGAATGGATCCAGCAGCCAGGCTGTGCACACAGTGGAGCCCGAACAGGAACGAAGATGGATGCTCTGCCCTCACCGCACCCTCTGGAATGACCCCCACAATGTCAGGGAAGGAAAGCCAGACAGGATAGACAAGTACCGTGTCCAAACGGGGCAACACTGATCCAGGTCAGGACGGGGGTTCCCACTGGGGTAGGCAGGGACTAGAGAGGGACAAGAGCTGCTTCTGCCAGCAGTGTCCTGTCTCTTGCTGGGGATGCTGGTTACACAGTCAAAACCCCAGGGGATGGAAAAATATATGAACATGTACACTTCAGATATGTGAACTTTTCTGTAAATATATTATACATGAATTTTAGAAATGTTTTTAGAGTCGGGCACAGTGGTGCATGCCTGTCATCCCAGTGGCTTGGGAGGCAGAGGCTCGAGGATCACAAGTTCAAAGCCAGCCTCAGCAACTTAGCGAAGCTCTAAGCAACTAGGAAGACTTTGTCTCAAAATAAAAAATAAAAAGGGCTAGGGATGTGGCTCAGTGGTTAAGCACCTCTGGGTTCAATCCCTGGTACCAAAGGGGGGGAAATGTTCTTAAAATGGGGGGCAGAAAAATTGGTTGGGGCCAGATTAGCTCTGTCTGCTTCCTTTCCCTCCCAGAGTTCTTAACCAGGTCTAGTGGTGGACCCAGCTCTCTGACCAATGTCTTGGTGAAGGCTCAGCAAGAGTGTGTGTGTGCTTGGTTCTCAGAGTTTGAGCAAATACTAATATTTAATAGGCCTCTGGAATATAAGATGCACATGGTACAATCTTGGCTTCCCGGCTCTGACTTAAATGGAATGCCCCATGGCAGTGTGCTCCTGGTTACGTACATACGGGGCTATCCGTGGGCTGCTAAGTTCACAGCACCTAGCCCACTGCCTGAGTCAAAGCAGCCCCTCCCAAAGCATCGTCCTTGGGAAGAATGCCTCTCCAGGGAATAGCTCTCTCCATAGCTGCTGGCTCTACTGGAGGTGCTGGAGAATGAAGGGTGTTCAGGATGGAGGAGGCAGGGGCTGAGCGGGCCCATACTTCCTCCCTGAGTTAAAGGGCATTGGCTGTAGGGAAAGGGTTAGTGGGAAGGAAGGAGGGAGGAGAAGCCTAAGGGGCCTCCTGGGTGGGAACTGGGACTTGGCTCCAGGAGCAGCCTGAGCCGCTACAGGTTTGCTTCATTCTGCAGCAGTGGCCAGGGTGTTGGGTTGCAGAGGGCTACCCAGCTGGGATTAAGGAAGGCAGGCAGTCTGCAGAAAGGGAGGCAGCATATGCAGGCCAGTTCCCTTCCCCGAGATATTTTCTGAAGATTGAGAGCTCAGGCCCACAGAATTCAATAGTTGACAGCCTAGCGCAGTCCAGCTATCCAGCAGGCTGTGGCAGGTTGAGGATTGAGGCCACCTTTCCTATCTCGAAATTGAAAAATACAAGAGGGTGGGGTTGGCCAGGCACAGTGGTCCAGGCCTGTTACCTTACTGAGTTGAGAGGTTGAAGCACGAGGACTGCAAGCTCCTGGCCAGTCCAGGCCACTTGGCAAGACACTGTCTCAAAATAAAAAGAGCTCCTTGGTAAAGTGCCCCTGGGTTCAATCCCCAGTACTACAAGGAGGGGGAAAAAGCCCCCATAGACCATTTCAGGCTGTCAACACTGTAATAAGATGTGTGGACTTGGTCTTCTAGACAGTAGGAAGCCATGGAAGGTTTAGAGGAAGGGTACAGTATTATCCTTTTGTTAGTCCATTCATTTCTTCAATAAATATTTAATTTGAGTTATCTAAGCAACTTTTTCTGAGCACCTACTATGTGCTAGGCAATGAGGATACCCTTCTAGGTAATTAGGATACATGAATAAATGAAATAAGGGTTCTTTCCTTCGAGGGTATTACAGGTAGCAGGAGAAGATGAAAGAAAACATAGTAAGTGAGTGAGTCACATAGCATGTTAGGTGGTAGGTGCTGTAGAGAAAAAAAGAACAGAGAAGGCGAGAAGTTGGGAAAAGTAGGGTGGGAGGCCAGTGGCAGCAATCAACAGGGTGGTCAGAGAGGGCTTGTTAAAGAAGAAAGAATTAGGCATGTGTGGGAGGAGTGTTCCAGGAAGAGAGCCTCCTGGACAAAGGCCCTGAGGCAGGCATCTGCCTAGTGTGTGCTCAGGAATGAAGAGGTGGATAGCGAGAGTGAAGCAGTGACAGAGGCCGCTGGCCGGGGGAAAGGACACCGTGCAGGTCCTCGTAGGCTATCACAGGGTGCATTGAGTGGAGGCGTCCAGTTGACCTTTGTACGTGAGGAGCAGTAGGCTGGAGAGAGAAACCTGGAAGTCACTGGCATATCAATGGTACAGTCATTTGGGACGAGCTTGGTATGAGAGGTGCTGAACTTGAGGGGACAGATTGGAGGGAGCATCAAGGGGGCACGTGCAGATGAGAAGGAGGAGACGAGAAAAGGACTAAACCCCAGGACACTCACACCAAGAGGGGAACCGGTGAAGAGACTGAGACAAGTGACCAGGGATGAACGAGAAGACCAGGATTGGGTCCTCAGGGCATGGGAAGGGAAGAGACCCCATAGTCGTCGTTCATGCGGAGATGAGCACCAGGGCTGGTGGGATGGTGAGCGCCAGGCGGGACGCATTATCTTCCCCACGTTATCCTAAAGAAGCCAGACCCAGAGAGGGGAGGTTTGCTCACTGTCTTTTTTTTTTTTTTTTTAAATAAATCAGGGATTGATCCCAAGGGTCCTATACCACTGAGCTACACCCCAGCCCTTTTTATGTTTTTTATGTTTTTTATTTTGAGACAGGGCGTCTTGCTCAGTTGCCCAGGTGCGCCTCCAACTCGGCATCCTCCTGCCTCAGCCTCCCGCGATGCTGGATTACAGGCGTGCCCTACGGCACCCAAGGTCATACCTCTCACAAGAAGGGGGGAGAAGCCAGGACCTGTCCAGCTGCTATTCTTTCACCAAGAATTCACAGGACCTAGTGTTCCATGGGCGTCTGGGTGGCTGGGAGAACGATGGCACTCTTGGCAGAGACAGGCAAGGCCAGGGGGGTGCTGGTCCTGGCGGGGAGCGAATGAGCATGGAGTGAGAGGGGCTGAGGACAGATGGGAGGCCATCTGAGAGGCAGCAGGAAGTGGGGGCCGAGACTCAGGAGGGCATCAGGGCTGTCGTTATGGATTTGGGGCTCCTTAGTACAATCTGTGAGTGGTGATGAAGCTGGGGTGAGGTAAGAACTGGGGATGGGGTCTGGAATGCACAGGGCCCATTAGGAGGAAGAAGAGACAGAGCAAGAAGAGCTTGCCTGGGAAGGAGGAAGGCCAGGAATGAGCAGCTTCCAAGGGGTGGGGGAAAGCTCACCCTGTTGTGGGGTGGGTCCTGCATGAAGGACAACGGGAACCTATTTAATGTGCAGTTGAAGGGACTTCGGGTTTTAGAGGGTGAATTGAACATGGGACTTTATCCCCAGGCCTTCCTGATTTTCCACTTGAATGAGAGTAAGCAATAAAAGATTCAATCTCATAAGGACAAAGACAGGAAGCCATAACAGCAGACAAGACATCAACGCTTTGGGACAGGGAGACAGTGGGAACCAATATCCATGCTGGTCTGGAAAAGCTCAGGATTTACGGGGCTGCAGAGTGGGATGTGGGGCAGAAAGCAGGGGCTGGAATGCAGGAGAATGTGTAAGGACAGGTCTGGAAACCCAGGCTGCTACCTTGCCCCCGCTCCAGACCAGATAAGCCCCAGCCACCTCCAGTTCAGTGCAGGTCTACATACTGCAGGTTGGAGCCCCCAGCCTCATACCCAAATTGGTCCCAGAGAAAAGACCTTCAGATGCTGCCAGTTGGGGAGGGGCTCTTCTCAAAATGACCAGGTTCCTTTTTTTTTTTTTTTTAAGATGTCGATAGATCTTTATTTTATTCATTTATTTATATGAGGTGCTGAGGATCAAACCCAGTGCCTCACACATGCTAGGCAAGCACTCTACCACTGAGCCACGACCCCAGCCCCCAGGTTCCTTCTTGATCACTATGCAAGCTAAGCCCTGCACAGCTCACGGGGTGCCGTCTGCTCTTTAGTGACTCAGAAGTGTTGAGACCGTCAAGCATGAAGAACTTCTGCAAATTGGGGAACCTCCAATTTGAACGACAGAAACCAAATTATCAGAGAAACAGAAAAAAGGAAAAACAGGTTTATGTGCAGGTGGAACTTGGGTAAAAATTAAAATGATAGTTATTTAAATCAGCATAGAAGATAGGTGATTATATCCTCAGGCAACGGTTGTCTCTAGGTGGATGGGACTGTGGGTGTTTATATTTTCTGAGTTTTCTCTAAAGAACATCTAATGCTTTGTAAGAAGGTGGAGGTGGGAAGATTAGTACATCAGCAGTCTTGGAAGAAACATTCTCAATGAAGCAGGTGTCTATTAATGAATTGATTTCCCCGACATTTCCCAAAAATATTCTTAGGTGTAGTTAATTTTGTGTTGTTTTGGTTTGGGTTTTGATACTGGGGGTTGAACCCAGGGGCACCTTAGCACTGAGCTATATCCCCAGTGCTTTTTATTTTTTATCTTGAGAGAGGGTCTAGGTGAGTTATAATCCAAGAGATGTACAAGAGGGTGACCAGGAGGGGACTTATCATACTGCTTTGTCCAAGAGGAGCAGTTTCCCAGGATGTGGCTATTCAGGAGAGTGCAGCCCAGCCGGGGATGGTTGTTCACCCTAGATTTGTAATTTGCAAAGATCTCCCCACCTCCCTTTCTTCCTATGAATCTCACGCCCACCCAGCAATGTAGTTGGGGGTCAGCAAAGCATCCCCCTGGTAAAGGCAACTAAGGCTCAGAAAAGCCCTTACCCGGGGATGCCTGAAGAGAAAGGGGGCTCTGAAACTTTGAAAATGTTAGGTTGATAAAATTAAAAATTGGACTGGGATGTGGCTCAGGAGTAGAGTGCTTGCCTAACATGTACTCAATCCCTAGCACCATGCCAGAAAAATAAATAAATAAATAAATGAGGGGGGATCTAGCATGACAGAAAGCAGATCAGCCAGGGAGGGCTGAGCAGCAAAGGGGCCCAAGAGAATTTGCAGATGATGGAAATATTCTCTATATCTTCACTGTGTCAGTGTTTTGCCGGCACATGCAGCTTTCGAATTGATTGAATTGTACATTCATTGATTGATACAGGGATGGAACCCAGGGGCACTCTTCCACTGAGCTGTACCCCCAGTCCTTTTTTTATTTTTTGAGACAGGGCCTCACTTAGTTGCTGAGGCTGGCCTCAAACTTGAGCTCCTCTTGCCTCAGCCTCCCAATTCACTGTAGTTACAGGTGTGCACCACCACACCTATCCAAATTGTACATTTTAAATGGGTGCCGTTTACTGCACTTCAATTTTGCCTTAATCCACGAGGGAGATGAGGGCAGCCATCTTCTCCCTGTGCGTTCACCTTTGGGGCAGCACCTGCCCAGATGCATGCTCAGGTGCTCATCCTCGGCTGTCCTCTGGTCCACCCCCACCCTGGATGGACGGAGTGTCTCCCTGGTCCAGCCGCCTCCCTGAGGGAGAACCCAGGTCCTCAGGAGACTGCCACAGCCCTGAATTGTTCTCTCTGTCCCCAGGACGCCAACCTGTCAGTGTACACGGACAGCCCCGACCTCACACCCTGTTTCCAGAACTCTCTGCTGGTCTGGGTGCCCTGCATCTACCTGTGGGCTGCTCTGCCCTGCTACCTGCTCTACCTAAAGCACCACCGACGTGGCTATATCGTCCTCTCACACCTGTCCAGACTCAAGACGGTCAGGGGCTCAGGGCTCTCCCGGTGGGGCTGGGACCTGAGGGAAGTCTGCTTCTAATAAGCCCCACCCCCTGCACAGCTCACCTGCCCTTCCCCACCCCACCCTGTCAGCCTGCCAGCCCGCAAGGCCTGCAGCCAACTGGGACATTCCCTGCTTGGGGAAGTTCTAGCAAGTTTACCAACCAACAGAGCTTCCCATCCCCACCCCCAAGAAGCTTTTGGCCAGGGTCCCTCCCAGCCCTTGGAGCCAGGCCCAGGCATGTCTGGTGGCTTCTAATGGCTTCAGAAACAAAGACCCCTTCCCAGCAGGGACAGCCCCTGCCTCTAAGGGATCTTCAAGCCATGCCCTGTTCACAGGCCCTGGCCATCCTGCTGTGGTGCGTCTCCTGGGCCGACCTCTTCTACTCCTTCCATGGCCTGGTCCAGGGCTGGGCCCCTCCACCTGTCTTCTTCATTAGCCCCCTGGTGGTGGGGATCACCATGGTCAGTACAGGACCCAGCAGGCAGGGTGGGGAGGTCTCCAGTGGGTTGTGGATTGTGATGGGGGTGGGGGGGTCCGTGGACTCTGAGAAGGCTCAGGAAAGCATAGGGGCGACTCCAGAAACATCCAGTCACATGGACTGGGGAGGAATGGAGGCCGGTCCAGATGTGTGTGCTCTGGTCAAGCCGCCCGACCCTCCCTGCACAGTTGCTGGCCACCCTGCTGATCCAGTACGAGCGGCTGCAAGGGGTACAGTCCTCGGGGGTCCTCATCATCTTCTGGTTCCTGTGCGTGGTCTGTGCCATCATTCCCTTCCGCTCCAAGATCCTTTCAGCCCTAGCAGAGGTAAGGGGTGTGGAGTGGGGGCGGTCCTGCCTGGTCTAGCCCTGTCTGGCCAGGGCTAGGGGTGACCTCAGGGCTCACTGTCACTGCTGAGTTGCAGGCCCCTTCCTGCTACCCCTCCTCTCTCCCACGACCTCCTCCGTTCAACGCTTTCTGTGTTGCTCCATGCTTGCTGCATCTCTGCCTGGAAGCAGGCAGGAGACGGGAGGACCATGGAACGCAAGGAAATGGGTCAAAGATGAGCCAATGTGGGTTGCTCCTGGGAGCTCAGGGGACCATGCCACAGCCACCACCACCAAGTGCAATGTTAAGTGAGGGGGTCGGTCGTCGTCTGTGTCATGAACACATGTATGGAGATGTTACATAAGAGATGTTACATTGTTCTCCTTCCACCCCCTAATTCAATTCCTGGCCTCTCTCTTGATCTATGGTGGTAGAGGCGGGAATGGAACATTGGGGTCAGTCGAGTGCCACCCATTTCTTCCTCTCCGAGGGAGGCAGACATGTAGAGTAGCTAGGAGCACAGGCTCTGGACAGCCCACTCACCCCAGTGTGATCGTGGGTAAGTTGCTGAATCGTTTGGGGCCTCATAAACTTTCCCCAGCTGGGCGTGGTGGCACACCTGTAATCCCAGCAACCTGGGAGTCTGAAGGGAATCACAAGTTGGGGCCAGCCTGAGCAACTGAGCAAGACCTTTTCTCAAAAAATAATAAAGAAAAAAAAAAAGGGCTGAGGGTGTGGCTGAGTGGTAGAGCACCCCTGGGCTCAACCCCCAGCCCTGCCATCGGCCTGGTTAGACAAGCACGATGCCTGGCACAGGGCAGGTCCTCACCAGACCACAGTCCCTGTCATCCTTTCGTACCTCACAGAATCCTGAGTAGGGACCCGAGCACCCCTCACCCCCCCCACCTTGTGCCTTCTCCTACCCCAGAGGAACCTGATTCCCCAAGGGACTCCCCAGGACAGGGGACCTCTCAGGGGCTTCTGACACCCCCCACCCTCTCCCCCACCCAGGGCAAGATCTCAGACCCTTTCCGCTTCACCACCTTCTACATCTCCTTTGCTCTGCTGCTTTCCGCCCTCATCGTGTCCTGCTTCAGGGAGAAGCCGCCATTTTTCTCCCCAGACAATGAGGACCCTGTGAGTTGACCAGGGAGAGGGTGGGAGCCCCACAGCCTTCTCAGCCCTGCCCTGACCAGCAGCTCCCAGCCCTTCCTACCCCTTCAGAAGGGGGATAGATCATCCCCACAACCTACAACCTGGGCCTGGGACGGGGAGGGTACAAGGGCCATCCCTGCCTCAGCTGAGCATTTAAAGGCTGATGGGCACTCCTGACTCCCTCTGTCCCATTCTCTCACCTTCTAGAACCCCAGCCCCGAGGCCAGTGCTGGCTTCCTCTCCCGCCTGTTTTTCGGGTGGTTCACAAGGTGAGTTGGTCCTTTCTCCAGCCTGGGTCAGTGGGAGGGGAGGGTGGGGAGGTGAGAGGGAGGAGGGGAAGCAGACCAGAAGTCCAGGACCTGAGCAGTTGGGCCGGCCTGCCCCCTCCGCATACTCGAACCCCCGTGGGCATGGAGCAGATGAGGGTGAGGGAGGCCTCTGTCTGGGCTGGGTGCTGAGTGGGGAGGCCAGGCCAGGCCCAGCTTCTCTCTCAGGCTAACGGCCAGCCCTGCATCTGGCAGGCCGCAGGGATGATAGGCCCAGGGGGCTGAAAGGAGATTGTAATTAGTTCTGAGCTGTTCCATCTGGGATAAGCTTGCATCCTGTCATCTCCTTGGCTGCCCCTCAGAGCGGCTTGAGCAGATAATTGTGTCTGTGACCTGGGTGACAACTCATCAGCCACGCGGCACTGAGGAAGCACCTGAGGCTGGACTCAGTCCACCCCACACCTTGTCCTCATCCAGCCGCAGCCCATGTGGATTTCATCACCAGGGCTGGGGGCAGATGGGCCACCTGGGGAGGAGAAGCGGGGCAGAGTGGGAACTCGAGAGGGAGGCGGCAGCAACCTGCAGCCTCGCTGTGGGAATGGAAGAGACGCCTTCCCTGGTGGAAGCACTGGAGGAAGCCCCCTGTTCTGGAGATCCTGGGGCCGTGGAGACAATTGCCCCCAGCTCCAGGCAGCTAAATCCTAACCCTGTGTGAGGCTGTCTACGTGCCCCCACCTCCCTGCCCAGGATGGCCATCCTCGGCTACCGGCGTCCCCTGGTGGATCAGGACCTCTGGTCCCTGAATAAGGAGGACTGCTCCCACATGGTGGTGCAGCGGCTGCTCAAGGAATGGAAGAGGCAGCAAAAGCGAGCAGCAGGGTGAGGCCCCTTGTCCCTGTGCCCTCTGTGTTCCCTCGCTCCCGTGCCCCACCCTCCTCCCAGGCTTCCTGCAGTGACGCAGGTAGACCTGGAGCAATCAGACACTGGGCAGGGAGAAGAGCAGCCCAGGGAACATCCCAGCAGGTTGTTTCAGGCACATGCCTAGGCTGGCGGGGGGGGGGGGGGGGGCTCTCCCCAACTCTGTCAAGGGCAAGAGAGAGGCTGACACTCTGGTAACACTCTGCCCTGGGCCTGATCTTTAGCATGGAGATGAGCTCATTTAATCTCTCGAAGCCCTACAAGGTAGAGTCTGTCACCCCCATGGTACAGAAGAGGACACTGAGGCACAGACACTTAATGTGGTACCCAAGGTCCACCAGCAGATGGTAGCAGAACTGGGGTCCCCACCCAGCTGTCCAGCCCAGAGGTGCTGCTCTTACAACTGCTCTACCCTGCCTGACGAGAGGCGATTCCAGGGACTTCCTTCAGAAGGGGAAGGAGGCAGGGCCTAGAAGAGAGGAAGCTCCAGCTGAGGGGGCTTTGCAGCCTTCCATCAAAGACCCGCAGACATTTCTCTGGCCAACTTTCCTGCAAAAAGAGCTAGGGCTCAGGGTCCTCCTTCCTCACCCACTTCTAAACCCGCCTCCCTCTCACCCACAACCAGAGGGCTTCAATGCTCACTGAGCCCAGAACCTCTGACGTTTACTAGGGACCTGGGCTGGGTTCACAGTACCTTGGCTCTGAGGGTGTGGAGTCTGTGAGGAGGCCCATGCCCCACACATGTCCGCCTGCTGCACCGCTCCCTGCTCCTCTACATCACCTCGGACCCTCCCTTTCAGCTGACCCGAGACGGCACTGCGAGCCATCCTGCCTGTTTCTCCCCTTCCATCTCAGCAGCCTCCCTGGGGGAGGCAAGGAGAGGGCCAGAGACCGGAAAGAGCTGGGCTGATCCTTAAGGAGCAGTCTGGCCACCCTGCCGAAACCCACTGGCACCTGCAGAGAGTCACCTGGGGAATTCGCCTGCTGTCTGTCCCTGTCCCTCCTCACTCCCATGAGGCCCAGGGCCCATTCCTAACCACTGCTCCTTCCTCCCCCAACCAGACCCAAGGCTACAGCGGCATTTGGGAAGAATGTCTCCGGTGAGGACCAGGTGCTGCTGGGGCACCGACCTAGGTCCCCAGAGGCCTCCTTCCTATGGGCCCTGCTGGCCACTTTTAGGTCCAGCCTCCTCATCAGCGCCTGCTACAAGTTGGTCCTGGACCTGCTGTCCTTCATCAACCCGAAGCTACTCAGGTCTCACCACACCCTCTTGCCGTGGCCCTTCCTTGGGGGGAGGGCTGGGCTGCTGGCTGCCCCCAAGGGCTGACCCAGGGGAAGGGACAATATATAGTGCAATTCAGTCCTCCAGCCAGGAACTGAGGAGTCGGCATCTCCTGTGTGAAGTTTGGCAAGTGACACTGTCTTGACAGCTGTTTCCCACCCTCCTTCCACTTGTATTTGTTGGGTACATTCTGTGGACCAGGCACTGTGGTGGATTCGTTTATAGACTCTCTTTAAGCCTCTCCAACAAAATAAAGTAATACCAGCACCTCCCAGCCTCTCCTGTTGGGAGGTGCTGGTATTACTTTATTTCTTTATTGTTGGTACTAGAGAGTGAACCCAGAGGTCCTCTATCACAGAGCCACACCTCCAGCCCTTAAAAAGATTTTTTTTTTTAATTTGAGACAAGGGCTCACCAAATTGCTGAGGCCAGCCTCAAACTTGTAATCCTCCTGCTTCAGCCTCCCTCCCAAATTGCTGGGATTATAGGTACGTACCACCACCCCTGCTCTGTATTCCCGTTTTCTTTTTTAAAATGAGAAAGAAGATATCCAGAGGAATGAAGTGACTTGGCCAAAGGCAAGCAGGTGGTAAAAAGAGTCCGACTTTGGTTCAGGGCTCTGAATTCCATCCAGCTCAAATACTCTTTCTGCTACTCACATTGGTCACATGAGGCTTGGACTAGGAGGCGCTCTCAAATGCCAGGTCGGGTGGAGCGCCTCCTCACACCTTTGCCCCGCCATGTGTGCCTTATTCATTCCACAAAAACATTTTGAGCCCCCAGGGTTCCAGAATGGCGCACGACACTAGGGAGGCAGAGAGAATAAGTTAGGGTCTTGAGGATCTTAGGGGAGAGCCCACCACAGTTCAATAAGAATACAGCAGGAAGAGGGGCACCAGGAATCTGAAAAGCCCCAAGAAGGGCAAGGGGGTCAGCCTGGGATGGCAGGGGACACTTGCCAGCTCAGAAGGTTAATCCCGCTTAGAGGAAGGAGTGGGTGAAATAGAAGTCACAAAGAGCTGAACCGGCATGACTCGGGAATTCTAGACCTGGAGGAAAGGGTACGGGAGGGAGTGTCAGGGAAGCAGGAAGAGAGCTAAGGCTCGCCTCCAAAGCCAGGAAGCCAGGGAGGGGCCTTTGGGAGGGATGTAGGGCAGGGTGGCCAAGTGGAAGTGGACCAGCCAGGTGCCCGGGGAGTCCAGGCCAGGCATGAGATCAGGATTCAGAAGCTAATCCGGAGATGGGTGTGTGTGCCAGGGAGCGGAGTCGAGGGCAGCCTGGGTTCCGGCCTAGGTATCCAGAGGGGGTGGCTCTTTCCCTGAACGGTGAGCTCAGAGGAAGGAGGAGGCCAGGAAGGGGGCAAGAGAGGGAATTGGGCCCTGGCGACGCTGGGCCAGCGTTGCCGGTGGGCCCTCCAAAGGGACATTCCCAGCTGGCTGGAGATCACAACAGCAGAGCCATAGCAGGAGGGGAGCCCAAGCTCCCACATGGGGCGCTCAGCTCCCCTGGAGAGCCCATGAGCGGGAGAGGGCAGCGGGCCCCAGCGGAACCCTAGGAATCCTGGCAGGTACAGAGAGTGCTGCACGGATTCCAGGGGCCAGAGCTGGAAGCTGGAACAAGGAGAACACACAGAGAGGGCTCCCTGGGGAAGCAGCAGCCTCCAGTGCCGATAGTTGACTTGACCCCGTAGAGGGCAACGTGGCATTGATTGGTGACCTTCACAAGAGCAGAGGCTGGGTCAGAGGGGAAGGGCCTGAGAGCAGTGTGAACTGCCTGCCATGGGAACAGGGATGTGAAACTCCAGAAACTTGCCCGAGAGAGAGAGCTGTGGTTTGCTGCCCTAACATATTTCCACAGACCGAAAGGCTTGAAACAACGGAAATTCATTCCCTCAGTTCTGGAGACCAGAAGTCCAAAATCAAAGTGTCACCAGGGCTGGGTTTTTTCCCCACAGAGGTTCTGAATGAGAATCCGCCTAATCTGACCATAACTTAACTTGATGACAAATGCTAAGACCCCGTGTCCAAATGAGGTCACATTCGTAGGTACCAGAGGGCAGAACCTGAACTTACCTTTTTACAGACACAGCTCTACCCACAACAGAAGGGGAGGTCTGGCTCTGAGGATGGCTGGAGGCCTCTGTGGGGCCCAGGGGAGGTTTGTCCTGGCAAGAAGAGATGTGGTCAGGTCAATGAGTGAAGGCACAGAGCTGACAGGGGAGGTGAAGATACTGAAGATCTTGGGACAGAGGGCATGTTCCTGCAGAGGTGGGCGGGCTCCAAAGCTCAGGGAGGCAGGATCTGGCTTGGAGAGCTGCCTTTTCTGAGGCAGGAGCAAAGACTGAGTGCAGGTGTTCAGAGGGCAGTTTGTGGACGACAGGAAGCTCTGTGGGTGACTGAAATGGGAAGGCAGGGAACAGAAAAGAGGGGCAGGAATGGGCACCGTGAAGCACACCTGTAATCCCAGCGGCTCAGGAGGCTCAGACAGGAGGATCGCAAGTTCAAAGTCAGCCTCAGCAACTTAGTGAGGCTCTAAAAACTCAGCGAGACCCTGTCTCTAAATAAAATAGAAAAAAGGGGTGGGGGCTAGGGCTGTAGCTCAGTGGCAGAGTGTTCACCTAGCACATTTGAGGCACTGGGTTTGATCCTCAGCACCACAAAAAAATAAATAAAAGCATGCTGTCCATCTACAACTACAAAAATATATATATTTGTAAAAGGGGTGGGGAAGTGGTTTAGTGGTTATGTGTCCTTGTGTGACACAAGGGCTGTCTGACCAGGTCCATCTGGGACAGGGAAGGAGATGAAGGCTTTAGGGAGCAAGGATGGCAGTCATGGGCTTCACACTCCTGGGATGACCACACCCTGGTCCAGAGCTGGCAACCCCCACCCACAAGGTTTCACAGGCAGGGGCCACAGGGGAAGCAGAGGACAGCGACCGGGGAGCAGACCCTCCCTCATGTCTCTCCCCTCCTCTGGCAGCATCCTGATTCAGTTTATTTCAAACCCTGCCGCCCCAGCCTGGTGGGGCTTCCTGCTGGCTGGGCTGATGTTCACGACCTCCATGATACAGACACTGATTGTAAATCAGTATCACCACGGCGTCTTTGTGTACGGCTTGCAGCTCCGAACAGCGATCATCGGTCTCATCTACAGAAAGGTAAGCCAGATTGGGGTGCAGGAAGAGGCCAGGCCTGCACAGCTTGGGAGAGGCTCACAGGCCTAGTCCATCCCTTGCTGTCCATCTGCAGGCGCTGGTCATCACCAATTCAGTCAAACACCAGTCCACTGTGGGAGAAATGGTCAACCTAATGTCAGTGGACGCCCAGCGCTTCATGGATGTTGCCCCCTTCATCAACATGATCTGGTCAACGCCCCTGCAGATCATCCTGACAATCTACTTCCTCTGGCAGGTGATTCTTGAGCCCTGACCTTTACCCTCTTCCTCTGACCTGGCTGCAGAAGGGACAAGAGAGGCCCAGTCTGGGCTGGTGGCACAGCTGTGTCAAGCACATGAGAGCTTCCCTAAGTACTGGGGAGACTTTGGAGCTGCTTGTGTCTGCAACTGTGCCTCTTCAGCCTGGGCTGTGATCCTTCCCCCAGAAACCAGGGCTGGGGGTCTCAGAGGCAGGTGGGTGTGGCTCTGGCAGCGATGGTCTATCTGTCTGTCTGTTTTAGCCTTCCCGTGTGTATGGACGGCGTTCTAGGCCTGCTCTTGCCTACCTGTTGTCACTGTCTGATGACTGACTGCTTCCGCCAATGTCATGCTCATTCTGGCTTTCTGTCTGTCTGACTGACTCAAGTTTTGCTTCCTGCCCATCGTGTTTCAGGTTAGCAAGTTTCTGTCTGTTGGGTTCTGTCTGCAGACTTTTGCTCTCTGTCCATCGGTCTCATTGACCCACCTGTTCCTCCTCAGATGCTGGGTCCCTCTTCCCTGGCTGGAGTGGCTCTCCTGATCTTGCTGATTCCAATTAATGGAATGGTAGCCATGAAGATGCGGTCCTACCAGGTGGGTGCTGTAGGATTTGCGCTGCTCCTGCCTGGAGCCTCTGACCAGGAACCAGGGGAGGGTGTTCACAAGCCTGGGTTCCTTCGCTCCCCTGTTACCAATGACTCACAAGCCATTGGCACAAGCCCTAGGTCCTGCCACCTGTGCCGCCCTGAGAAGGTGTTGGGAACTTTCTTATTTCACCTAAAGAGATGAGGGCAGGCTGGAGTGAGGCAGGGCTGGGACTCGAACCTGGGCCTTCTGTTCTAATGAGAACTTTTCCCAAGATGTTGCGCCAAGCACAGACAGCCATTTAATCCACTTGTAAACATTTACTGATGTCCTGGGTAGCTTTCCACTGCACGTAGAATAAATAACAAGACAAGACCACCCAGCATGCTCCCTCCTACCTTGCAAGCCCTCAACCCTGTAGTATGGCCAGGTTTCACCCTGGCGGGCCTAAGTACCAAGCTCTGTGTGCCTCTGGGCCACCACACACTCTTCCCTCTTCCTGGAACACTCTTCACCCCTCCTCGCATCTCCATTCCCTCCTTTCCCTTCAATTCTCAGCATAAAGGTCGCTTCCTCCAGAAGCCCACCCTGATCACTGTCTAAGTTCCCCTGCCCCCACCCTGTTATTATCTCCCAGCTTTTTTTTTTTGTACCTGGGATTGAACTCAGGGCACTCGACCACTGAACCACATCCTCAGCGCTATTTTGTATTTTATTTAGAGACAGGATCTCACTGAGTTGCCTAGCGCCTCACTTTTGCAGAGGCTGGCTTCGAACTTGCAGTCCTCCTGCCTCAGCCTCCCCAGCCACTGGAATGACAGGCTCGTGCCACACTCCCTGTACTCACAGCATCCTTTTATTTCCCTTCAGATTACACATGATGATTTATAATGGAGCATTTATTCCAGTAATTCTTGCTATGTGCCTCCCCACCCGACTCCCAGCTAGATGATGGTCGGACCTTGTCTGAATTGTTCATCACGATATCCTCCATCTGGCACATAATAGGTGCTCAATAAACAGGGACTGAATGGATAAATTTATTTGGTGTCCCAACTTGGTGACCCTTGGTCTGAAAGAGAGAAATAAGCAATCCATATTCTTAGGAAGCTCCTGGCCTAACTGGGGGCACATATGAATGTGTGGATGGTTATGGGGGAGAAAAGGAAAATGCAACCTCTAGAAATGCAGGGCAGGGAGTCGTAGAGCAGTCTGGGAAGCCCATGATGGCGGCCTGAGGGTAGCGCTGGGAGAAGGGGAGGGCTGGGCAATCCAGGCCAGGCAGGAGGTGGGAGAAGGCAAGGCGGCTGTGCTGGATAAGGATGTCAGGAAGGCGTGAGCCCCATGGGAAGGAGGCCTGGGAAGGGGAGGGAACGTACCACTGCCCTCGTCTCTCTGCACAGGTGCAGCAAATGAAGTTCAAGGACTCGCGCATCAAGCTGATGAGTGAGATCCTGGGTGGCATCAAGGTGCTGAAGCTGTATGCCTGGGAGCCCAGCTTCTTGGGGCTGGTGGAAGGCATCAGGCAGAGTGAGCTCCGGCTGCTACGCAAGGGAACCTACCTCCAAGCCATATCCAACTTCATCTGGGTCTGCACCCCCTTCCTGGTGAGGATTCCCCCTGGGGCCGGGCTCCCGCCTCCTGCTTAGCCAGCCTGGGTCTCAGGGTCCCCCTGGTGACTGGGACCCAGCAGACTCCACTTTGACACTTGCTCCTACTCTGCACAGGTGACCCTGATTACCCTCGGGGTGTTTGTGTGCGTGGACAAGAACAACGTGCTGGACGCCGAGAAGGCCTTCGTGTCCGTGTCCTTGTTCGATGTCTTAAGGATGCCCCTCAGCATGCTGTCCCACTTAATCAGCAACCTCACCCAGGTAACCCCCGGCAAGGTTGGGGGTTTCCCTGGAGTCAGGACAGGTTGTTGAGGTCAGGGAAGAGTCACTTAGGGTCAGGAAATAATCAAGGAACGTTCCTGTAGTCAGGGCAGGACCATTTGTCCTTACAAAGAGTTGTCGAGGATGCCTGCGGTTCATAAGGTCCTTTGGAGTCCCAGGAGATGGAGTGCGATCTCTGGAAACCTGAGTTCTGGAGACAGCCTCCTCTGGCCAACCTGGGCCTTTCCTTTGGGCAGTAGGAACCATGGAACTAGGTTGTGGGAGGGGCGGGTCTAGTTCAGGAAGTAGAGACTGAGCCGGGGTAGGAGGGGCGGAAGGTGGGAGAAGCAACCTCTAGGGCTGACTCAGCCTCCTGCAGGCCAATGTGTCTCTGAAACGGATCCAGCATTTCCTGAACCAAGATGAACTTGACTTCCAGTGTGTGGAGAGAAAGACCATCTCCCCAGGTCCAGACATCACCTACCAGGGCTGCCCTCGCACCAGCCCTTGTTCTTTGTTCCACGCTTTCTAATCCTCCTTTTCTTCTTCCTCTTTGCACACCTGCTTTCTACAGCCCCGATCCCCCGTCTTCTGGGTCCTTTGCTCCTCTTCCCCGCAGGGCTCCCCATTCCTCCTGCCCTTCCTCCAGGGATTCCAGGCTTCCTCCCCGTCCTCGCCCCCAGGCCTCCCTGCCTCTTCCTCGTTCCCTGGGCTCCCTGACCCTGTACACCTTTGTTCTCCCAGGCTATGCCATCACCATACACAATGGCACCTTCACCTGGGCCCAGGACCTGCCCCCTACCCTGCACAGGTACCAGCTTCTCCCACTCTCTTCTCAACCTTCCTAAGCGGGAGGAAGGTTAGATCAATAGCAGTACCCTCTTTCCTCTCTTTCTGTGACGGGGAATGCAGAAAAAAGCCTCTGCTCGCCAGGGTGGTATCTGGAAGGGAGGAGGGCTTGGGTCTGCAGGCAGCAGGCTGGGATTCAAAGCTGAACCCTACCTCTGACTGGGGCTTCTTCCTCCCAGCCTAAACATCCAAATCCTGAAAGGGGCACTAGTGGCCGTGGTGGGGCCGGTGGGCTGTGGGAAGTCCTCCCTGGTGTCTGCCCTGCTGGGCGAGATGGAGAAGCTGGAAGGCAAAGTGTCTGTGAAGGTGAGAGGGATGGGGCTCCTTTGAAGGGCATGAGGCTCGACCAGGCCTTGGGCAAACCTGAGGCAAACTTCTCTGGCCAGGGCTCTGTGGCCTACATGCCCCAGCAGGCATGGATCCAGAACTGCACGCTTCAGGAAAATGTGCTGTTTGGCCAGACCATGGATCCTAAGCGCTACCAACAGGCTCTGGAGACCTGTGCTCTGCTAGCAGACCTGGAGGTCCTGCCTGGTGGGGACCAGACAGAGATCGGAGAGAAGGTACAGGGTCCCCTCCCGTCCCTGAGGAGCCAGCACATAAAGCTGCCCTCCTCAGCCCAACCCAGGTCCAGGTATTCATTCCTTCATTTACACATTTATGTAATATCACCTCCAACCCTGTGCCAGGCCCTGGGGAAACACATCTCCTACTGGTGCAGCCAACTCATGAGCAGGTAGGGGTGGCAGACCACCCTGGGGCCAGGCTGAAGTCCTGTGCAGGGTACAGGAAGGGGACTAAAGGAGAGTCTGCATAAAGAAGAGCATCTCTGGGCTGGGGATGTAGCTCAGTTGGTAGAGTGCTTGCCTTGCAGGCCGGAGGCCCTGGGTTCAATCCCCAGCACCGCAAAAAAAAAAAAAAAAAAAAAAAAGAGCATCACTTCTGAGTTTAATCTTGGCAACTGAGAAAGAGGTTGTCATTCATCTGTTTGTTCATTTTTCATTCATTCATCAGATTTTTATTAAGTACCTACTATATGTCAAACAGTGTTATACAGTAGTGGACGCACCAGGCTAAAATCTTTACCTTCATATACTTTATATTCTAGTGGGGAAAGAGACAACAAGCAAGATAAGTCTGTATAATATATTAGATAATGCTAAAGGGGAAAAAATGAAGCAAATAAAGCAAGGTAAGACTATGTACAGGTTTGAATTATTGACTGAGGTTAGGAAATAGAGGTTGGGTATAGGGCAAGGCAGAACCTGGAAGACTGTAGTTAAGATTTTGGCCTTTGGGCTGGGGAGATAGCTCAGTTGGTAGGGTGCTTGCCTTGTAAGCACAAGGCCCTGGGTTCGATCCCCAGCACCACAAAAAAAAAAAAAAAAAAAAAGGTTTTGGCCTTTAAAAAACATGAGACAATGTGTAACAAATTAGAAAAAAATTTTAAAAATTAAAAAAAAAAAAGAGACAGTAAGGTACACACGCCTGTAATTCCAGGAATTGGGAAGGCTAAGGCAGGAAGATTGCAAGTTCAAGGCCAGCCTGGCAATTTGGTGAGATCTTGTCTCAAAATAAAAAATAAAAAGGGCAAGCTGGGTGCCATGGTGCACACCTGCAATCCCAGCAACTCAGGAGGCTCAGGCAGGAGGATCAAAAGTTGGAGGCCAGCCTCAGCAACTTCGTGAGGCCCTAAGCAACTTAGTGAGACCTTGTCACAAAATTTAAAAAAGAAAAAAACTGGAGATGTGGCTTTTGACCCCCTGAGTTCAATCCCCAGTACCAAAATAAATATATAAATAAAAAGGGCTGGGGATGTGTCTCAAAGGTAGAGTGCCCTTGAGTTCCATCCCCAGTACCACAAAACAAAGGACATTGGCCTAAGTTTTGTTTTTCTGTTTTCTTTTGTTTGTTTTTAATTGTCGTCAAGGACCCCTAACATAAAATGTGCCACTGTAACGTTTTCTGAGGTGCAGTTCAGTCACATCAAGTGCATTCTCACTGTTAGGCAATCATCTCCAGGACCCTTTCCTCTTGCCCCACTGGATATCTGTCCCCTTGATTGCTAACTCCCCCGTCCCTTCTCCCCCAACCCCTGGCAACTACCGTTCTTCCACTGCTAGGCATTGGACTACTCTAGGTAAGTCACATGAGGAAGTCACACGGAATCTTTGCGTGACTGGCTCATTTCACGGAGCATCAGGTCCTCCCGGTCCATCCTTCCTGTAGCATGTCAGTGTTTCCTTCCTTCTTGAGGCTGAATGATAGCGTGGTGTGTGGATGGACCTTGTGTGTTTCCATTCATCTGCTGAAAGACACTTGGTTTGGGCAGGGTCACCTAGAGAAGCTGGTAAAGCGAAAAAGAGGACTCTGAGACCACCACCCCTTCTTCGGTGGCTATACAGTTTCACAAAGACAGCCGGAAACTATGTGAAATGTTCCCCTGGGCCTGTCTGATCCCCTTCCATCCTGCACCCACCTCCCAACACCTCTTCCTTCCAGGGCATCAACCTGTCTGGGGGTCAGCGGCAGCGAGTCAGTTTGGCCCGGGCTGTTTACAGCAACGCTGATATTTTTCTGCTGGATGATCCATTGTCAGCGGTGGACTCCCACGTGGCCAGACATATCTTTGACCACGTGATTGGGCCGAAAGGTGTGCTGGCAGGCAAGGTGAGGCCACAGGAGGCTAAGGGAGCTCAGGTAAGATCGGGGCCCAAGAGAGAACGGGTGAGACCTGGAGGTATGGAACCCAAGAAGCAGGAGTGTGGGTTGAGCAGCTGAGGAAACCCCTGGGGATGTGCACCCCAGCACTGAGTAAGCTGAAGAAAACACGGGGGGAGGCCTGGAGGTGCCCATCCATGCTCCCTGGACAGCTCATCCCGGTGTCACCGGGATGCGTGTTACCGTGCCAGGGCAAGTGCCGTGGGCAGAGGGGCTGAAAGCTGGCTGCCTTCTCTGCAGACTCGCTTGCTGGTGACACATGGCATCAGCTTCCTGCCCCAGACGGACTTCATCATCGTCCTGGCTGACGGGCAGGTGTCTGAGATGGGCCCCTACTCAGCCCTCCTGCAACACGATGGCTCTTTTGCCAACTTCCTCCGCAACTATGCACCAGATGAGCCTCAGGAGCACCTGGAGGACAGCAGGATTGGTATCTGCCGTTCCTGGCCCTCCTGATTCCTGCGCCCTCCCGGCATCTCCTGGTCTGGGGTCTCCAAGCCTCTCTGGTCTGGCCCACTGTTGGACCATAGAGGTTCTGGGAAACCTGGGCCACCTGTGTTGCGCATCTCCAGAGGGAAAGTGAATGGGATGCAGCCAAGTCTGGCCTGCCCTCCTCCCTAACTATGGGACCTTGGATCAGCAGCTCAGATCTCAGAACCTCAGTAGTCCCACCTGCCATAAGGGCATGTGGACTCAGGTCCTAAATATGTGGCAAATCTGTTTTTGGGAGAAGTTGTTTAGCAAATATGCAAGTGCTTGGTAGACATTCAAGAGTTACTGAATTGTGTCCAGGCAATGAGAGATAGCAGTCAATGGCAGGGGCAAAAATCCCTGTCCTCACGGCAGCTACTACAGTCCTTGGGCTGGCACCATGCCCCGCCCCCCACCTTGTCACCCAGCTGGCTCACAGGCCCCTTTCTGGGCTTTCCTGCATACTGCCATATGTACAACCAACCTGTCTAAAGCATTCACCCAGTGCTATGTCCCTTGCTAATCCCTAGACACACATTCTTTCCTTTAACCCTCGCAGTGACGCCATGAGCCAAGTACCACTATGATGATCCCTTTCCCATGCCTGCCTAAGGTTTCGCTTCAAGGAAGTGGAATTTAAGCTCAGTCAGCCTGACTCCAGAGCTCGAGTTCCTTACCCTTATATTTGAGTCCCCTTCTCCATAGTCTCTGGAGGGAAGTTTTCCTTGTTGGCTAACCCAGGTCTTTCTGGTTGTCCTCCTGAACCCTCTTGGCCTTCCTTCTGCTTGTCCATCCAGGGTTAGGGGACACAAGGACTGCAGCCTGAGCAGCCAACCTCTGTGATTTCCTCCCACCCTCTGCAGTCTTGGAACAAACAGACGAGGAGGAGCTTCTGATAGACGACACTCTCAGCAATCACACAGGCCTGACAGAGAGTGAGCCGGTCACGTACGAGGTCCAAAGGCAGTTTGTGAGGTGAGTTCCCAGCCCCCCAAAGGCTGCAGCTGGACTCCCACGCCTTGCACTCTGGGCCTCTGTCCTGGGGGTGTCCGAGACCTCGCCGGGTCTGACCAGCTGCCTCCACAGACAGCTGAGCGCAATGTCTTCAGAAGGGGAGAGCCAGAGTCGGATCGTGCCCTGGAGACACCTGAGTCAATCAGAGAAAGTAGCAGAAGCGAAGAAGACTGGGATGCTCATCCAGGAGGAGAAGGCGGAGACTGGCAAAGTGAGTAGGGTGGACCAGAAGGACTGGAGAGGATGAACTGGCTGCCTGCAGTCCCAGAGTTCGTGGGATCCTGTCCTCAACTGCGGTGGGCTCTCCCTGCAGGTGAGGCTCAGAGTGTTCTGGGATTATGCCAAGGCCGTGGGGCTCTGGACCTCGCTTGTTATCTGTGTCCTCTATGTGGGCCAAAGTGCAGCTGCCATTGGGGCTGACATGTGGCTCAGTGCCTGGACCAGCGACGCCATGGTGGAAGGCAGACAGAACAACACCTCCCTGCGGCTGGGCATCTATGCTACCCTGGGAATTCTGCAAGGTGAACCTGTGGACCTGCCCGAAGGGGCTCCTGGATCCCTTCCTCTCCTATGGCACTCAGGCTCCCCAAACCATACCCCTGCCTCAGAGCCCCCCTAACCCACCCAACTGTCCTTGTCCCTGAATTGGCCCTTCCGTGCCCACCAGGCCTCCCAGGTGAGTGAGCTGCCCTCGCCTCCCCCCACAGGGCTCCTGGTGATGCTGTCAGCCTTCACAATGGCCATGGGCGGTGTCCATGCTGCAAGCCTTCTGCACAAGGCGCTGCTGTACAACAAGATGCACTCTCCCCAGTCCTTCTTTGACACCACACCCTCAGGCCGTATCCTCAATCGCTTCTCCAAGGACATCAACGTCATGGATGAGATTCTGGCCCCCTCCATCCTCCTGTTGCTCAGAACCTTCTGCACCTCCCTGTCCATGCTCATAATCATCACGGTCACCACCCCGCTCTTCCTTGTGGTCATCCTTCCTCTGGCTGTGCTCTACATATTCACGCAGGTACTGGAGGGTGGGAGGGGCGCACGTATGAGTGTGTACCACCATGTCAGGCTATTGGCTGTATTTTGGCAAAACACTATGGCTGGGAGTGGTGGTGCACACCTACTATAATCCCAGCCACTGGGGAGGCTGAGGCAGGAGGATCCACAAGTTCGAGGCCAGCCTCAGCAACTCAGCGATGCCCCAAGCAACTTAGCGAGACCCTGTCTCAAAATTAAAAATTTAAAGATCTGGGGATGTAGCTTAGTGGCAAAGTACCTCCAGGTTCAATCCCCAATGCCAAAATGATAAAGAATGAAAGAAGGACCCTAAATCTCCAAGCAGGGGTGACAGGAAAAGGCAGCAAGATCTCATGGGCAAAGGGGGGCCAGCTGGTTGACTAGCAGCCCAAGAAAACACGGATGGGTTCAGAGGACGAACAGAACTGAGTGGGGGGCGTCCGCACCCTGGCCCCAAGCTCTTCCCCCATTCCCCATCAGCGCTTCTATGTGGCCACCTCCCGGCAACTGAGGCGGCTGGAATCCATCAACCGCTCGCCCATCTATTCCCACTTTTCGGAGACAGTGAGTGGCACCAGTGTCATCCGGGCCTACAGGCGCAGCCACGACTTCCAGGTCCTCAGCAATACGAAGGTGGACACCAACCAGAAGAGTAGCTACATCTACATCGTCTCCAACCGGTCAGAAGCCTCCTCTTCTGCCCCCTCCTCCAGGCACCTCCACAGGCCCTGTTGTCCCGGCCTCCTGAGCCTTTCCCGCACTGTGTCCCTATTTCCTCCCTCTCTGGTCCTCACAGGTGGCTAAGCATCCGAGTGGAGTTCGTGGGGAACTGCGTGGTGTTCTTTGCGGCGCTGTTCGCGGTGATTGGGAGAAGCAGCCTGAACCCTGGGCTGGTGGGCCTTTCTGTGTCCTACGCCCTACAGGTATGGAAAGGCCAGGGCCCCAGGGTGGGACCGCCACTGGGCAAAGGCCATACAAATGTCACAAGCACCTCCAGAGTGCCCACTCTCTCCTCAATAAGGGGACAGCCGCAGGTTCTACCCTCAAGGCCTGTGAGCTCACAGGTGTAAAGAGACTCCCCTCAGCAGGGTGCTGAAATGCAGGCTGAGTGGGCCTTTGTGGAAGCAGAAACAAAACGCAGGGGCCCAGAGGAGCCCAGAAGAGTGGTCTGCCCTGGGGTGTTGGAGAAATGATCGTGGAACTTGGCCCCCAACTCAGGGAAGTGCAGACACACCACACCTCATGTTCCTGTGCCTGCGGAGAAAGCAGTCAGCCCCGGGTATCCACGGGCTCTGCATCCAGAGATTCAACCAAGTGCAGGTGGAAAATACGAAAAAGAAAAACCAAAGCAAGGCTTGCATTTGCCACGTCCCAAATACTCCGCTGAATTCGTATGAATGAAGTGATAGGCAGGCATTTTATTAGGTTTTATAAATAATCTAGAGATGACTTAACGTTTACAGGAAGGATGTGAGTAGGTTGCATACAAGTATGACATCATTTTACATAAAGGACTTGAACATTCGTGGATTTTGGTATCTTTAGGGGATTCTGGAACCAATTCTCTGGTGATGCTGAGGGATGACTATACACAGATCAGACAGATCAGGTGACTGAAGCCTGCGCTGGAGGTCAAGCAGGTCGTCCTGACACCAGCCTGTGTGGTCAGAGTTATGTAACTGCAAGTGGAATTTTTGTAAAGCAGATCACATGGTCAATGCCTCAGGTGGCTCCAATCCTGAATGCATTGGTAAACAAAAGGCAAAGGAGACCGGGCAGTCTTCTCGAACATTAACGAAGGAGACAGGGCAGTCTTCTCCAACATTAACGTGCGTGTGCATTATCTGGAGATCTTGTTAAATGTACATCCTGATTCACTGGGTCGGGGATGGAGCTCGGGATTTGGCATTTCTAGCAGGGACTCCTTGGTACACAAAACGTGGTCTCTGGACTGGCTGCATCCACATCTTCCCGGAGCTTGTCAGGAATGAGGACACTCAGGTCCCACCCCAGACCTAGTGGATCAGAAGCTGCATTTTAACAAGATTCTCTGGGAAGTCTTATACATATTAAAGTTTAAGAAACACTGAGGTGACCCTTGGCTAAATCTGCATTGTCACTGCCTGAGGCACAGTCCTGATAAGAGCCCCCGTGGACACAGCTGGGTCATAGGATAGGATTCCATTGATAGGAGCATGAGCCAGGGCTGAACTCTCCCCAGAGCCATTGCTGGGTGGGACAGGGGCCCTCCTCCAACCCGGTCCCTTTGGCCAGGTGACATCAGTTCTGAACTGGATGATCCGTGCGATGTCAGATTTGGAGTCTAATATTGTGGCGGTGGAGAGGGTCATGGAGTACTCCAGGACAGAGATGGAGGTGAGTGCTAGGTGACCCGTCATCCCTGAACATCCAGGCCAGATGTTTAGATGGCTCTTCATTCATTCGTTCGTCCATCCAACCCTCACAGGTCACCAGCCAAGGGGCTATGCTAGGAGCTTGAGGACTCAGAGTGGACCAAGACAGAGTCTAACCCACACTGGGGGTGGGACATGTGTCAGGGCTCTTTAGTGAACAAGAGCTCTCGGATGGGACACCCAAGAGGACAGACAGGGCAGCTCCTTTAGCTAGGGTGATCCGAGAGGGAACTGAGATTTGAAAGTCAAGAAGGTTTTGACAGACCAGGTAAGATGGTAGAGCAGGACAGAGGGAAGGTGACCATTCTGGCCAGAGACTGGCCTGGTCAAAGGAGCAGAGGTGGGGCAGCGTCCTTCGATAGGGAAAAGGAGTTGTTCTCTACCATGGGGGAGGGGATCTGGACTTTTCTCCACTGTCCCCGGCCATGGTCACACATCAGACCTCCTGCCTGGAAGCAGTTCCATCTCTGGCTCCTGGTGTCAAGCACTTTACTTTTAGACACCCTCCTGGCTTATATGCTCCAAGCCCCGCATGTCTGCACTGGGATCCCAATTCTATGACCCACATTTGTCCCTCTGGCCATCATCTCCTCGGGCGTCTCCTTCCTTCCTGGCTAGCCCAGAGTCTACACTCCACCAACACCACTGCTCTCAACTCCCTTCTCTGTCTCTCTTTTGTGCTCACCTACAACCTCCACCCGGCTGAGCCCACCTGTCATTTCTGCACTGAGTAGCTGAAACACAGCTGGAGAAAAATCACTGCTTGTTCTTCATATAATCATACTCCTCTGCTGGATATGCCTGCTTTGCTTCCTCAAGAAGCACACACTCCCACTTGCAGAAAGACCTCTTTCTGACAATCTATCCTCAAAACACTTCTCCTCCCCGGGCTCAGCTGCCGACCTCGCCTGACACTTCCGTGAGAAACAGGTTAGTGAATTCCCTCTGCCTTCCTGCCTCCAGGACTTTAAACCTACCATGCTTCCTCCACCACCTTCTGACTTTCTCTTTGAGCAGACATTACCCATTCCTGTTTCAAAGTCCAGCCCTTCTGCTTCTTCCCAGGGCTGGTGGAGGCCTGGACTTCCTCAGTTGTACCTCTGTCTCTTATCCATCAGTCTTGCTCCCTCTGTTGGAAGAGTCCCATTCCTGTGCAAAAACGTCCTGTCCCTCTTCATTACATACACACACACACACACACACACACTCCCTTTCCCTGCATCCTGCTATCCTAGTTCTCTGCCCTCTGTTGTGGTGAAGCTCAATTTTTATTTTGTTTCTCAAAATACTGGACATGGAACCCAGGGCCTCACGCATGCTAGGCAAGCACTTGACCGCAGAGCTACATCCCCAGTCCTTGTGAAACTTGTTTTAAACAGTGGTCTGTATGCTGGGGATATAGCTCAGTTGATAGAGTGCTTGCCTTGCAAGCACAAGGCCCTGGGTTCAATCCCCAGCAGCACCAAAAAAAAAAAAAATTTACCCTGGAACTCACCTTCTTCCCGTGGTCTATTTTCTGGCCCTATCACTCCATCAAAATGGCTCACCCATGACCTCCCTCCATCCTATCTAGGAGACAGTTTTCTGTTCTCATCTGATTCAATCTCAGCAACATCCAGATGCAACAAGCTGCCCTTCTTGGTCCTGGGCCCTGAGTTGTGTGACCCGAGGTCCCACCCCACACCACCCATTCCTGCCAGCCTGGTCTCTGACCTAGCCCTGCCTTCCGTAGGGGTTGATCCCACTCTCCCCTTGGGATCTTCACATCTCCCTCTTTACATCCAGCAGTCCAGCTTGCCCTGTGCACGCACATGATCTGTCCCTGTATACTATACTGCTGCCTGGTCTTTTCTTTGATATCTCCACGACAGCCTTCTGAACTTGCTCCTCTGCCTTTTGACCTCTGACCATACAGCTTCCATGCCACCAAGGAAGGCCAGTTTCATGGGTGTGTGGTCTGAGCTGTCAATCAAGCCCTCATTATTGGGGGCCCATGCTTAGAAGCACTAAGTTTGGTTTAATATGCTGCTGTCATTATCTCAACATTCTTTTTTTGTATAGAAACCAGGGATGCTTTACCACTGAGCACATCCCCAGCCCTATTTTTTTTTTTTTTTTTTTTTTTTTTTTTTTTTTTTTTTGAGACAAGGTCTCACTAAGTTGCTCAGGATCTTGCTAAATTGCTGAGGCTGGCCTCCAACTTGTGATCCTCCTACCTCAGCCTTCTGGGTCATTGGGATTACAGGCATGTACCTCTGTCCCTGGCTTGACATTGTAAATATTTTTTTAAAAAATGAGAGGCCCTACAATCATTTCACAGTGGGCCTCTCAAACTATGTATCCAGTCCTGTCTCAAAACCACCACCATCTTATACTGAGTCAGTCTATTCTCCTTCCAGCTGCCAGAGAGCTCCTTTATTGCTCTGAGCACAGCCCTCTAATACCTTTGCATCTTACTCAGGGTTAAAAAGTACTACATCCTGACAGTAGCCTGCCAGGCTCTAACTGATGGGGCCACCCACTGCCTCAGCCTGCAACCTCTCACCTTTGACTGTGTGTTCTAGAATACACCAGGAGGCATCTGCACTTGCTGTTCCCTCTGTCTGCCCCACAGCCCACTTGTCATGTTCCCTGACCTCCTTCAGTCTTTACTAACTGCCCTTCCTCCACGATGCCCCCCTGACCACCCTGAGCAGAGCAGCACTCCTTGCATTATAAAAACAGGCATTTTTATCCTTCGTAGGCTCTGGTGCTAGCATGTAAGCCTCTTGGAGGCAAGGACTTGGTCTCTTTGGGGACACCATGTGTCCCTACTGCCTGGCACAAGGACACCACTTAATAATAATGAATGGATAAAGGTGTAGAAGGGAAGTGGTAGGGCAGGCAGGGAGGGCACCTCAGGAACGTGAGTCCTGAGGCCAATGGGACCGGAAGGTGGCTCTGCAGAGAGTTAAGTCAGAGGGAGGGTCGGATGCAGATGGGGCTGGATGGCAGAGCGCTGGCCTAGTGTGCATGAGGGTTCCATCTGCTGCGCCACAAAAAAGAAAAAGAAAAAAATGTCAGCGGGATAAAGGAGTCCCTGGCCCTCCCCAGAGACCACAGTGGGTGAGGGCCGAGGGGCCTTGGTGGGGAGGGCGTGGTGGGGAAGAGGTGCCACCACCGCGTATGCCGTCCCGCCAGGCCCCCTGGGTGGTGGAGGGCAGCCGCCCTCCCGAAGGCTGGCCTCTGCACGGGGAGGTGGAGTTCCGGAACTATTCTGTGCGGTACCGCCCGGGCCTGGAGCTGGCGCTGAAGAACCTGAGTCTGCGCGTGCGCGGAGGCGAGAAGGTACTTGAGGGCCCAGTGGGCCGGGCTGTGCTTGTGCCTGGGGAGTCCGTTACTGCCCTTGAGGGAGGACCTGTCCCTGAGCGGGCAGGTGCTCTGGTCGGACATCTGCACGGCGGCCGGGGAGACCCGGAGATGCCCCCTGACCTCTTAGCATTCCCATCCCTGCAGGTGGGCATCGTAGGCCGCACTGGGGCTGGCAAATCGTCCATGACCCTCGCCCTGTTCCGAATCGTGGAGGCAGCAGAGGGCGAAATCCTCATCGACGGCCTCAACGTGGCAAACATCGGCCTCCATGACCTGCGTTCTCAGCTGACCATCATCCCGCAGGTAGGGGCTGGCCGTGGGGTGGCCCCACCCCCGTCCTGGAGCCTGAGGACCCAGAATGGAGGTTGGTAGGAGAGAGGGAGCAGAGTCACCGTGGAGCCACCCAGACACAGATCTGAAAGGGTCAGGCCTCCCCTGACCCAGTCAAGCCTTGCCTTTGACCTCCTGGGTCAGCAAATCCAGAAGGACCCCAGGAACCCCCAAACACCCCATCCCTCAGCTGTTCCATCTGGGTGCACAGCTCGGAATGACATTTCACTTTTTCTGGTTTCTCTGGTATTTTTTTCTGCCAACTGGACACTTTGCAGTCGGATTAGTGACTGTCCCTGCTTTAGCCGAGGACTTAGTGAGTGGCAAAGCTGAGGTTTTATCACTCCTACAGGCAATTTTTGATCTCCTTGGCGGTTGTCTCCCTCCTGGAGGGCTGGGGAGGGAATGGGAACGTCGCCACCTAATTCCCTCCCTTTACTCTGCACCTGGGGCCCTGGGCTCTTCATGGGTCCTGAGCCGCTTCTCTCTAAGACCTTCTTGTATCCTCAGGACCCCATTCTGTTCTCGGGAACCCTACGTATGAACCTGGACCCCTTCAGTCGTTACTCAGAGGAGGACATTTGGAAGGCCCTGGAGCTGGCCCACTTGCATAAGTTTGTGAGTGCTCAGCCGGCGGGCCTGGACTTCCCGTGCACCGAGGGCGGGGAGAATCTCAGGTAAGAGTGGGGAATGGACAGGTGGGGAACCCTGTGGGTGCTGGAAGGTCTGCCATCAGGCTAGTCCCCACTCCCCTCCCTGCTCCTAATCTCAATCAAGGTCACATAGGAACATTATTTTGTACTGAGCATGTTCTGTGCACCAGGCACTGGGATACTACCTCATACAAGCCCCACAAGGTCTACTTTACAGGGGAGGAAAAGGCTCAGAGACGGTAAGGGGTTTGGCCAAAATTGCACAGCTGGGAAAAGATAAGCTTGGCATTTGAACCAGCTCTCAGAGATTCCAAAACCCTCATGGATCATGTCATACAGGTTGTCATGCTAAGCTTGGGCTGGGAAAGAACAGACCCTGTGGAGCAGGTAAGAGGAAACCTCCAATGCTTTAAGAAAGTCGTCGATATTTTGCAGAATGAATGTGGTCAGTTCAGGAGTACATAAAATGAGCTCTCCTGGCCCCTTGATTTCCCCCCTCCAGAACCCCTGGTTTTATGTCTCCAGCCACCAGTCTGTGCATTAGGGAGGACCAGAAATCACTTCTTACCAAGTGTAAAGACTTGATACCCAGACTTGTGTCTTTTTGTGTGATTTGTTTGTTTATTTCTTTGTTTGATTTGTGGGATGAAACCCAGGGCCTTAAGCATGCCAAGCAAACACTACCAGCCCCAGCTGTGCCATTTTGGTCAAGTTTCTTAACCTCTCTGTGCCTTCTTTCCCTTCACTCTAAAATAGGAATAATAGCCAGGCATGGTGGCACATGCCTGTAATCCCCACTGCTTAGGAGACTAAGGCAGGAGGATTGCAAGTTCAAGGCCAGTCTGGGTAACTTAGACCCTGTCTCAAAAAAATAAAAAGGGCTGGGGATGTAGCTTAGTGGTAGAGTATCCCGGGTTCATCCCCAACAATCAAAAAAAAAAAAAAATGCCCGGGAGACAGTAGTTCATACTTCTGAGCACTGTGCTACCCAATGAAAGCATGAAAGTACAATGTGAGTCAAATATATGTAACAAATTTTTTGTCTATCTGGGTGTGCTGGTGCATGCCTATAATCCCAGTTAAGGTGGGAGGATTGAAAGTTTAAAGCCAACCTGGACAATTTAGTGATAACCCTGTCTTAAAAATTAAAAGGGCTGGGCATATAGCTCAGTGGTAGAGGCCCTGCCTTTCATGTGTGAGGCCCTGTGTTCAATTTCCCGCATGAAAACAAGTGTTTTCTAGTAGTCACATTTTTTTAAAAAGGGCTGGGCTGGACACGGTGACACACACCTATAATCCCAATGATTCGGGTGGTTAAGGCAGGAGGATCACCCAGTTCAGCCTCAGCAATTTAGTGAGACATTGTTTCAAAATAAAAACTTAAAAAGAGCTGGGGATGTAGCTCAGTTATAAAGCACCCCTGGGTTCAATCCCCAGTACCAATAAAATAAATAAAAATAAAATAATAAAAAAGGACTGGGCAAGGTGGCATATAGTCAGTCCCTGTACTTGGGAGACTGAGGCAGGAGGATCTCTTGAGCCCAGGAGTTGAAGACCAGCCTGGGCAACATATCAAGACCCTGTCTCTTAAAGAAATAAATAAACAAAAAAACCAAAACAGGGAAAATAAACCAGTGAAATAAATGTTAATATTTTAACTAGCCCAGTGTATCTAAAATAGTATCATTTCAACCTGTCATCAACACATCAAAGTTATAAGGGATATTCTTTATCTTTTCTTTTTTCTTTCCTTTTTTTTTTTTTTGGCAGTACTAAGGATTGAACCGAGTCACTCTACCACTGAGCTACATACCTAGACCTTTTTTTTTTTTGGAGATAGGATCTCACCAAGTTGACTGAGGTTCTGGCTAAATTGCTGAGGCTGGCCTTGAACTTGTGCTCCTCCTGCCTCAGCCTCCCGAATTGCATGCGTCACAGTAGCCTGGCAATATTTTGCATTTTTCCATGCAAATTTGAAATCCTGTATTTTACTCTTCCTTATAGCACCTCTGGGTTTCCACTAGCCACAGTTAAAGTGCTCAGGAGCCACATAGTGGCTACCCCGGGGCAGAGCACTCTCAGGGTCATTGTGGTGCAATGAAAAGCACTTGGCTGGGGGCACTGTTCCTCTCCCTGCTGCCCCTGTCCCCTCTCCCTCCTCCTTTTATTTTATTTTTTTAATTTTATTGTGTGTGTGGTGCTGGAGGGGCAAGAACCCAGGCCCTCGCACAGGCTAGACACGCCTCTGTCACTGAACTATGCCCCCGTCCCTTTATTTTCATTTTTATTTTCAGTCTGAGCTCGTATACTCTCCCCAGACCTCAGAAATGAAAACATCTACGTTTGCTCAGCTTTAACAGTGTTCAAAGTCCTTTGGCCTCCACTCTCTTGTTTAATCTTTCCTGCAGTCCTATGGGCCGGAAATATGCTCCCCAGAATGAAATTATTTGCCCAAAGCTGCTTGGCTAGCCAGGGGCAAGGCAGGGACTCGGGGAAGTGCAGTTCTGGTTTTCTTTGTTTTTTTGTCCCAAGTCCTTCCTTGCTGCATTACAGCCACCACCCCTGCCCCGCGGCCCTTTAGGACCAATGTGCACCTTCACTGAATTTCACTTACAAAACCCACCCACGCCCTGACCCCACACTGTCCCTGGGTCTGTTTTCCTACCCCGTTGGCTGCTAGCTCTGCCCCCCTTCACACCCCCTCCCAACCCCCCAGTTCTGCCCTGAGCCCCCCCCTACCCTCCTCACACCAGGATGGGAAACAGAAATCAGTTCCCCTCCTCCCTCACTGAGCTGTGGACAGTTGAAGTATAACCTGTACTCTGTGCCAAGCCCACCATAAATCAGCCCAGAGTCCTATCTGGCAGCCCGTTTTGCTGCCAAAACCTTCATTAGTTGCGGGACTGGGCCAGGGAGAGAGGCTGGCCTTCACTCTGGCTGTGGTGACTCACCCCTCTGGGAAGGGCTGAGGTATTTGTCCTTGGGTGTGGGGGTGCTGTGGCCTCTGTGGTTGGGAACACAGCCTTGCTTTGTCTACTGGCCCTGGCTTCCAAAGCAGGAGGTTGAAGGTATGCATTGGCTGCCGCTCCTGGCCCCCAGCAAACAAACACCTAGAGTCTCCAGATCTTTCCCCAAAGGCCCTACCCCTTGCCTGTCTCCAAAATGGAGCCCTGGTCTATATTGCCCATGGGAGTGGGAGATGAATACTTGAATGGTACTCTAGTAAACTCAACAATATGCATATTGTGACTTATATGCAAACATCTAAGAAGAAAAAAACAAGCATGTTCTTACTAAGGTGTAAATGGTTGATAGAGTAGAGCAGAGAATTATCGTGGCCCTCATTGAGGAGTGAGGATAGGGTAGAAAAGACAGAAAGAGGAGGACTGAGAGTACCAAAAATGGACTAGAGATCTCACAGTGATGTTAGCACTGGCTCTGTCTACTCCCAAGGGCACTCATTGTCCCAGCGGTGTCCAGACCCCCTATTCTATTCCCCAGGAGGGCTAGACTGGTAGAAATGGGAGAGATTAGATAGAAAGCCTTTCCTGGGCTGCGGAGAAGGAGTAGAGACAGAAACAGGTCTGGGAGCAAGACCCCATGCCGGCTGCGGGTACCCAGCTGGAAATGCTTGCCTTCCCTCTCCCCAGCACTGGCCAGAGGCAGCTTGTGTGCCTGGCCCGAGCCCTACTCCGCAAGAGCCGCATCCTGGTGCTGGATGAGGCCACGGCTGCCGTTGACCTGGAGACCGATGACCTTATCCAGGCCACCATCCGCACCCAGTTTGACACGTGCACCGTGCTGACCATCGCACACCGGCTCAACACGATCATGGACTATAGCAGGTGATGCAAGGAAACCTAAGCAGCAGGGAGCTGGGGGAGGGGCAGGCTAGGGAATCTGGGCATGGCAGAGCTCCTGGGACTGGGGGAAAGAGCAGGGCTGTCCAACATATGGATCAGGGGCAGAACAGAGTAGGGTCACCTGGGCCCCAGGGGGCAGGGACACAGTGACGTATTCTAAGACAGTAACTTTGAAGTTACCAACATGTGGGGAACGGGATGCTGGGGCTCCTCAGGCATTGGGAATAGTGCAGTGCATAAGCCGCCTCTATCTATCCTGCTGCCTGGTAACGGGCGAGGTAAGGGGCCAGGCTTCCAAGCCCCTTGACAGAGGTCTTACGTGCTCATCGCTCCACTGGCACCTCATTACCAGCTTACAGTGGGGCCACTGCACTGGACTACAGATGACTAAGTAGCTCAGGAGGCCTGTGACACCTGGGTCCCTGCCTGATGGCTGGACCCTGACAGCTCCCAGAGGAGTGGATGCCTTGTTGTGGGGAGAGCATCATGTTTGAGTTCCAGGCCCAGGATTGCTACTGACTGCTGTGTGACCTTGAGTAATTTACAAAGCCTCTCTGAGCCTCTTTCAAATGGAAATGATAATGTCTCTCTGGATTTTTGTACAGAGTCAGTGAAACGTGTTTAGATTGCAGACAACTCTGGGAAATGTCAGTTTGCTCCCGAACCCCTTAAGGTTCACTTATTATAATTCTACCTAGCATTAGTCCCTCAGAAGAAAAGGGACAGGGTATTGCCCTCAGAATTTTTTGGCTTCCTTGGGAAAGCAGGCCACTCGGCAGAAGGAAAAATTGTGACCTTGTGCCTCATCGTGCCAGATGACACAGTATGGTGACAAGGGGACAGGACAAGGGGAGGGGGCTGCTAACTCAGAAGCCTCATGGAATAGAGCTGGGGCTGGCCTGGAGGCTGGGAGCTCCGAGAGGGGAAGAGGCGCTAGAGGAGGCAGGAGGCCAAAGACGTCTATGTGGACCAAGTATGGTATGGGTGGGGGCGGTGACAACATGCACAGCTTCAGTCGCTCGGGACACACCTGTCAGGCTGCCTGGGAAGAAGAGGAGGGCACCAGGGATCAGAGTGGTGGGTCAGACCCAGACCTTCTCTTGGGAGCCCACACGGCCCAACTGAGAATGCCTGATGCTACCCTCCATCTGTTCCACCCCTAGCCTGTCCCCACCCACTGGGGGAGAAGGGAAGGGGGGCAGGAAGTACGGAGCCCAGGGTCTGGAGGAGCCGGCAGCGGGGCTGGTGGAGAGATCCGTTGCCAGGCCTAACCAAAAATGGTGCACTCCCCAGCAGCCCCAGAGGGCAGGCTTGGCCCTACCTCAGGGGTTGGCAGTTCGTTCATCCCAGTAGGGCAGACAGAAATCAATCAAATAGTCATGATACAGAAGCTGTAATTAGAGCCCATGAGAAGGAAGCAGGGGTCGGTGTGTGTAGGCCAGAGGAAGCCTATCCACTTGGGGTGGCCAGGCACTTTCTGTCCGAAGGAAAGGCAGCCCCAGCCAGACCCCAGTGGATGAGTAAGGGGCGAGGCTGGGAAATGATGGGAGGGAGCTGAAAATGTCACAGGATGCAGCACACGCCACACACACCGGCAGGAGGCATGCGAGGCTGAAGGCAGGGGAGAGGGACAGGCCCCACAGGGCTGCACTGTGAGGACCACAGGAATGCCTGCGTCCTTGCTCTGAGAGCCAGGGGAAGCCACTGAAGACTAGTTTTGGAGTGGGGCAATCTCCTGATCTCCAACTTGGGCAGTGGCCAGCCAGTGATGTACAGAGAAACGCTCCTTCCCAGGACACAGCTCAGAGCCCAGCAGTGGGCAGCAGAACCAGCCAGCCCCCTCCCAGAGGAGCGTCTCTCCAGGCTTGGGAGGGCCCTTCCCCTCCTACTGCACCCTGGTGGTGCGGTCTGTTGCCCTTGCACCCGGTGTGCCAAGTGGGGTTGGTGGGAGACTCTAACCTCAGTTTGGGGCCTGACAGTGGGGGAGGGAGGTGGAGGGAGGGGTGGATTCGCTCAACAGCAGGAGCAGCAGCAGTGGCCAGATTTGCAGCAAAAGTCCCAGATTCCAGTGTCAGGCCTCACTGCAGCAGGTTTCCCGCCGTGTGCCTTTGTGAACTGGCACAAAGCAGAGAGAGGCGCACAGGGCCCAGTGCGCAGGCCCGCAGCTCCCCGAGCACAGCCTGCTGAAGTTCTGTGACCCTGATGAGGGGAAGGGCTCATTAGGGAAGGTTCTGAAAACCCAGACTGGCAGAGATGAATAGGACCTCGTGTTTGATCCCAGAAGCTGCTTCATTTGCCAGGAGAGCTAAAATACCCAGCAGTGACAGCGTGCTCGCGACGGAGTGGCTGCGTTGGGTGGGTTGACTGAAGTGGGTGGGCTGCCATGTCACTGCGGGCCCAGAGTAGTACCCAGAAGGGCAGGGTTGGCTGCCCCGGCCAGCTCTAGGCTGATGACCTGACCACTTCTTTTTCTTTTTTGACTAGGGTCCTGGTCCTGGACAAAGGGGTAGTAGCTGAATTTGATTCTCCAAGCAACCTCATTGCAGCTAGGGGCATCTTCTACGAGATGGCCAGAGATGCAGGACTTGCCTAAAATATATTCCTGGCATTCCCTCCTGCTCTTTTCTGGAAGGGAAACGACACACCATGTGTTTGCAGAATGGACTGATAGCAAATGGTGGGGGCATGTGTGAGACTCTGCCTCTGTCAGGTGTCCTGTAGAATGATCAGGCTTAAGGCTGCAGCAAGGAAGTGAGGCCCCAGAGGAGAGGGCAGGCCCGAGGTCACAGGGAGTGTGAAACAGCCGGGACTAGCTCCTGGGTCTCCTGATTCCCATCTAATTCTGATCTAGCATTATTTCCACACTGCACTGTTTTTAAACAATCATTTCTTAGGATGGCCTCCCTCCTGCCTCTCATTTTTCAAATTTTCTCAAGTATTTTTTCAGTAAGGCCTTTTCCTCCTGGAACAGAGGATTGCCAGGTCAGGCTGTCCTAGGAACTGAGTCCTGTACTTCCAGTGCTGCCTGAACCCATTGACAATGGGGTACTGATGAAATAAAGCTACGAACCTAGCAGCATACACACCCTGGTGCCACCTTTCTGCCTGTTCTCGAGGCTAGGGGACTGGGGCCTTTGGAGGCGGCCAAGAGGATGGGGGCATCAAGGACTTCATACACATCCATGTGGCTGCAGTTACCTGAAAACCTCCGGCCCAAAAGCTTTTGGCTGGTAATACTGTCTTCACAGCCAACGGGCACTGGATAATTGCCAGCAGTCACCCTGAAAAGGTGAGAAATAAAGGCCCTGAAATCTGACTGAGGCCTCTTGGGAGAGCTGCTGAGAACACCTCCATGTTTATGTCATCCCTCAGCCCTCTGAGCAGATTGCCTGTGGTCCTAGGCGTGCAAAAGAGATGACTGGGGGTGAATTAAATTCACCTTTTTTTGGTAGTAGCGGAGATTGAACCCAGAACCTCACTGGACAGGCAAGTGCCAGACACCAGCCCAACACTGAGCTACGTTATGGCCCTTTTGGTTTTTCATTTTGAGACAAGACCTCACTAGGTTTCCCAAGCTGGCCTCAAACCTTCCATCCTCCTGCCTCTGCCTGTGGAGTAGTTGGATTACAGGCGTGCACCACCATGCCCAGAAAATGGACTTTTTGAGCAAGCCAACAGAGTTCATTTTCTGCAGGTGGGAGCCCACCTGCCACCGGGACGGATATTTGGGATGGACCTTCTCGGCTTTCTGCTCCCCTTGGTCCCCTCTCATTTCCTATACCTTCATTCTTCGTATGATGTGACTGGCTATGGGTGACGGTTGTTTTTCTTTCCCCTGCCTAAATGGCTGCAGTAGATAGGGAGATGGCTCCTTTGATCTGGTTTTTCTGTGTGCACTGGGTCGGCCTGTGCTGCAGGACCATTTGTTAAAGGTTAATCACATTTTTTTTGGCAGGCCGTTTCTACCCGATGTTTATGAGTATATGGAAGGCAACTTCCATCCTTGTGATAAAGCAAGTATGAAAGCACAAATGCCCAAATTATTCTGCCTCTCCTTGATGCTAAGAAAAGGTCTCTGCTATGCTCTCTGATTTATTAGGCCAATTTGGCATGACGTCTGCTCTGTGAGGCACTGGCTGGCCTAAACCAACAGAAAAACAGATTCATTCAGCATCATTCTCAGCTGAAGATCTGAAGGTGTAAGGCTTTATTTCCTCTCCTGTCTTGGGAGTTTGCGTCTGAGCTCATTGAGGCCCTGACAGGTGTTGACAGCCCAAAGGAGAGGCTCAGTTATGTCAAGTAAATAGGATAATCAAAAAATGTGGTTAATAGAGGATGACCTCTATCTAGCTGGCTCAGCTCCTCCAGGGAAATGAAGCCAGCTGCTGTGAACTGGGAGGAAAGACGCCACACAAAGTATCTGACTGCAGGTGCCACTGATGGCATGAGCGCCACAGCCACAGGAGGGAGGAGGCCTCGGTGGGGAGTGAGCCCTTCTATTTCTGCTCCAGAGTGCCAGGTCACTGGGACTGTCCAAGGATTTGAACTCCTGTGATTAGAAGCATAGTGCTGTTTAGGAGGTCAGAAATGAAAGAAAATGGGCTTGGTCAGTTAATCTTTAATTTTAATAATACCTGTTATGTTTGAAGAGTAGCAATGCACAAAGAAAAGAATCCTCTGTGAATGTTTACACAGTGTGAACACATGCTTTAAATACGCAGTGGGAGAGGAGAGGAGAATTCACAGTTAACAAAGCTAAAAAAAAACCCTTGTTATAAATTACACAAAGCATATAAAAATATTTCTCTGAATGCATAGATTAAGACTTTAAACTCACCTATCAGCAAATGTGCAGTCTAATCCCACTGCCAGAGTCGCTGATCACAGAGGATTCTATGGAGAGAGATCAGGGTAGGGCAGAACCACACGGATCTACCTTTTGCCTAGGACACCAAGACACTTGCTCCCTTGGCTTCTGAGCCTGGGAAACGCCTTGGAGAACAACTCTGTAGGCCACCTCCTAGCCAAGGGCCTCCACTGCTTTTGAGGATCTCTAATCTAGGTGGCTGAAAGAGTTTTAACCCTAGTAATTTAGACATGAATTAATACTGAGTCATTATTTGCAGGATAGAACCATAGTTAATTGCCCCAGTAAATTTTAACTTTTCAAAGCAAAGGAAGAAGTTAGTACATCTAGATAATGTGGTTTCTGATTGGTTGAAACACAAGGGCGGTTTCTTCTTTAAAGCACTTGAGAAAGGGGGTAATAAGCAACCTTCACTCTGTTCTGCAAACACTCCACAAGGGTAAGTCGCCAGCAGCAACTGGGGGAGGGAGGCAAGAGTAAGTCACTAAACAGTGACTTCATGAAGTTGGCCTTGAAGAATATTTCAACCTCATTTCAGTACTTAAGCAGCAGCAGGAGGCCATTATCTTAGCACAACATTCTCTTCCATTGACATCTTCTGCATCTTCTTACTCAATTGTAGTGTTCTAATAAAATTAAGTTAACACAGTCAGGAAGTTAAGTTTCTTTGGAAACTATAGGCACTATGGGGAGAAAGCTTCTTAAGACAGCGGGATGCTCTCTGACAGCTGGCTTCAACCCCTGCTCTCCTGTCTGTCTACCTGGGCAGCTCTGATTTCTAAAGCTAAACTGTTTGTTTTAACAAGACAGTAGCTTTTCTTTTCACATTAATGATGCTGAAAAGGAAAAGAATCCTCAAATGCATTCTTGAACAAAATTCTTATGCCATGCTCAAGAGTTTAATCAGGTGTTTTGTTTTTGTTTTTATTTTAAGTCCGGTAGACTCACAAGTGATTTTGTTGAGTGGATTGGTGGTGGCAGTAAGGGGATCCCTAAGATCAAACAATTTGTTTAAAAAAGCAACAGATTTCAGAGTTGTGTAAAAAGTCTAATAATTTCAAAATAACCTTTATCTTTGATACAAAAATAAAGATGCTAACTCCTTTAGTTCAATTTCCCACAATAACCTGTAAAATAGCAACAGATTCAGGCTCAAAAACTGCTTTTCATTTCTAGTGGAAAATGAGAGTGTAGAACATGGACCGGCAACGCTTGTGCTCTTCTCAAACAGTGCAATTAATACAGTGATGACAGGAATCGCCTCAAGAGTACAAATGCAGTGGCTCTTTTAGAAAGCATCAGAGAGCCCTCTAGTGACCGTGAAGGGGAGGTAATGCAGAGATGAGGGTCAGTGGAGACAGAAGCAGTTGTGAGTGTTTGCAAAGGAAGAGTGGGGGAGGGGAAGCTCTTTTGGTTAACAGCCTATTTACAATTAGGTAACTGTATACTTATATACTTTTCACCTGAGTAACATTTATAAATATGTTCTATGAAACCTCACAGCCACAAGTCACACCAAAATCCCTTTGTCCAGTACCTGTGCTTTCCCCAATCTTCCTCTCTAGTCAGTTCGCAATTTCAGGAGAGTCATGAGCATGCAACACCAAGAAAAGCGCGCCCCGGCCCTTCAGGTGCACTGTCAACAGGAGTAGCCGGAAATAGGTTCTGCGCTCTCTCAGCTTCTGCTTAGACAACTCTCTTACATTCTGCACATAAAACACCCTGGATATAGAACCTCCGGCTTCTGCCTCTCCAGACCACTTCTCAACTGTTCAGAGCTTCAAGCAATAGGTTTATTGTGCACCAAGAGGCTTGGAAGAGTGGCACCGCTGCTGGGGGACAGGGGCTTCCTGCCTTGGCAGAACGACGATGTTAGTGTACACTATGCAGTGGCACCAGCGGCCCTCGTGGGCATCCGAGGCTTTTGGATCAATGGCTTGTCCTTGGCCCAGAGGTGACATACACTGTCACAATACTCAGCAATAAAAGTCCCTGCTGCATTAGTATGTCAGTTTTGAAGCTCTCCTGTTGTAGCAAGGCCTTTCAGTCAGTGTGGACGCAGCATTTCTGAAGAGAAAATTGTTTTCACTTATCATCAGAACGAGTTCCAGCTCCTGGAAATCTTGGAGTCTAGCAACATCTTTGTCCTAAAACAAAACAGGTTAACAGATTAAGAGGAGCCACTGTATGTCTGGTGGGCTGTACTGATACCAGTATCTTGGTTCACTTCAAAATCTGGAAGGAAAATAAAATCCATGGCAGATAAGTCCTGCGATTGAGTTCCCAGGGCATAAGTTGGATCGGAATGGTGAAAGCCACCAAGAGCCACTACTACAGGATGGATACATACCCAGGCAATGCATGGGTCAGTTTTCCTCAGGCTCCAAGAAAACTCAAGAACCCAGACCTGGTGGGAGGACCACACATGTATCCATGCGGGTTTGCCCTCTAATTTAACGTGGGTCTTATCTTGTAAAACACAAAGCACATCTAATGATGCCCTAAGGTGATACTTCCAGGTCACTACAGAAACAACTGGAAATAGGTATATGTGAATGGCAACTCCAAACATTCTCTCTAGTATCTTAAAACTTGAAAATGCCAGTGCCTCTATAGATATGATACAGTGAAAGAAAGCTTACTGATAAAACTAGTCTTTGCGTCTTTTGGATTCTCTTTTCATTTCTTTAACTATGACTCACATAATCAAAGAGGAAGTTGGGTACTTTCCAAATGCAAAAAGCAACCACTCGTGCTTGGCAGACTTTTCTTACCTTTCTTAACAGCGTATTGGGTAACTTTCTGATCTTCTCCACCTGATCCGGATTAACACCCAGCTCACAGCAACTCACTCTGAGCAGCTCTTGGTATGTGAGCTCTTGTCGGTCCAGTTCAATTTCAATGAAATCATTTTCTCTAAGAGATGGGTTCTGAATCCTTACCTTAAGAACCAGCTCTACAAAAAGAGGGGGAAATGGTAATGAATAGGCTGTCATGGCATAGATCAGTAACTTAAAATCTTTTCAAAATGGTTATGCTTTGTCATGCCCTATATCAAAGGTCTGTGCTACTCAAGGGGAAAATCACAACTAGTCATCAGGTTTTGCTCGGACCTAATCCTGGCTGGTTGGGACAATTTCCTGCATGATATTCCCTATCTCTAGGATTGTGTTTCACCACATAAAAAGGGGCAGGAACAAGCAACCCAACTGTATAGAAGGATCATTTACTTCCACCATTGGAACTAAAGAGGTAAAGACTTCAGATGGATTTGAGTACCAAAATACACATGAGGAGGGCTGGAGGTGTAGCTCAGTGGTGGAGCGCTTGCCTCATATGTGTGAGGCACTGGATTGGATCCTCAGCACCACATAAAAATAAATAATAAAGGTATTGTATCCATCTACAACTAAAACTACTTTTTAAAAAATACACGAGCAGGGGAAGAGAAAAGGCAAGGGCAAGACATGATACATGAGATACTCTCAAAGATTTAACAAGGCCAGGTACAGTGGTGCACGCCTGTAATCCCACGACTAGGGAGGCTGAGGCAGGAGGATCATCAGTTCCAAGTCAGTCTCAGCAACTTAGTGAGACCCTATCTCAAAATAAAGTAAAAAGGGTTGGGGTTTACAAGCTTAGTGGAAGAGTGCCCCTGGGCTCAATGCCCAGTTCCAAAAACAAAACAAAATAACAACCACCCAAACCCTATCTCAATTAAAAAAAAAATTAAAAAGAGTTGGGGATGTGACTCAGGGTTAAGAGTGCCCCTGGGCTCAATCTCTAGTACCATAAAAAAAAAAAAAAAAAAAAATTTATAAACCTAAAAATTATGCACTTAAAGGTATTCATGAAATCTGAAACTCCCTGCATAAAAATCAGAAAGCAAAAAGTTAGTCACTAAATGAATTTAACTAAAAAATGGTACACCTCAATAAGGGAGGGGTCATGGCTTTAGGGGAAAATACTGTTATTCATGGGTCAGCAATCAAAGCAGTCTGACTGTATTCTGAGCCTGGCTGCCAAAATGGCTCCAGCCGAGCACTTATGTACATTTGGCAGGTCTGCTTTGCTCCTTATATATGGATCCCTGGCAGCACCCCTGGGCAACTGTTATCAGCACCTATTGTACCAGGTCCTCAAAATTAGGAAGTAGGAGAGTTTCTTATAGGGGAAAAGTAAAGGTAAGATTAGTTTCTGCCCTGTGGTGTTTAGCTAGGATTGGAGCTATCAAGATGAGCTGGAGTTTCTAATGTTCTTAAAAAGATATAAATAGACATAGAAACACAGATAAACATGCATATATAAATGCATGTGTTTCTTTGCTTTTTTCTTTCTTTCCTAGCATCTAAATTCTATTCTCTACCAAAAAGAACCAGGTTTCCTTGGAGAAAGGGCTGACTCCGGGGTTAGGACAGGGAAAGTCACACTATAAGCCGGAACATCTCGCTGTACTAGAAAGTAAGGAAGTGTTCCAAGAATGATGGTGACATATCTGAGGGGCATGATAAGTAGTAGCTCGAAGGGGCTCCCATTGGTCAAATCAGGAAAAATTTGAATCTCAAAATAATGACAGTAATAAATTATAACTGATTGAACATAATAAGAATCCATGAGTCCATATTGATAAAAATGGGGGAGAAGAGAAAGTCCTTCTTTATAGAATACCAACAAATAATGATAAAAATCATATTCTGTAAAATAATTGGCGTGGGCCCTGCAAAGTTATCGATTTCAAAAGCCAGGTGCAGTGGCACATGCTTAAAATCCCAGCGACTTAGCAGGCTGAGGCAGGAGGATCCCAGGTTTGAGGCCAGCCTGGACAGCTTAGTGAAACCATGTCTCAAAATAAAAGGGGCTGAGGATGTAGTTCAGTGCACCACTGGGTTCCATCCACAGTACAGCAAAAAGAAAACAAACAAGCAAACAAAAAGACACAAAAGGGCACTATAAGTAAACGTGGTCCTGGGCAGGGGGAGGGGGCAAGAATGGGGGAGAGAAGATAGCTACAAAGGGCATTATCAAGACAACTGACAAAACTTAAAATATGAACTACCAATTACAGAACAATGTTATATCAAGGTTACACTTCCCAAATTTGATAATTGTATTGAAGTTATATAAAAGAATATCCTTGTTCCTAGGAAAGATACAATGAGAACAATACTTAAGTATTTCAGGGTAAAAGGGCAGAAGGTAAATAATTTGTGAGTCTGAGTAAAGCGAATTTCTCATGTAGGTCTTGTAACTATTCTCTAAGTTTATAATTATATCCCAAATATATAAACAAATAAATCTCCCTTCTCCCCAACTCCCCTGTTTCAGAGGCTGTTTGTTGATAAGCGCTTACCTTGCATATTAAACGGAAATGTTCCAGTGAAAAAAAATGGCTGGAATGCTGGCGCCGGTCCTGTATACGTCCCATTTTGAGGCTCCAGGGTCACTGGTGGCTTGGATGGGACAGAAGAGAAAAGGGAGCGGCTCTGACTCACTGGCGGCTGACGAACAGGACCTGGTTTTGTGCTTTCTGGTGTTCTGAGTATGGCAGAGGGGGCAGTCACATCACCGTTCTGAACCAGTGCCAAAGAGGTGTGGTCTCGGGGAAAGGCCCCTAGCAGGGTAGATTCCCCAGGGGGCAGCAATGGAGGTGAGCGATCTGCAGGGGGTGATGCTGGGGGTGTGGAGGAGCCCCCATTCTGCAGCGGGGCTGAATCCTCTGCTGTGGGGGTATAGATAAAAGGGAAGGCTGGGTTGGCCAAATAGTTGGGAACAAAGGGCAGTTCTGACTCCTTCTTCAGCTGGGGGAGGTTGTCGTCATCATTATCATCTTCTTCAACTTAAAAAGAAGAAAACACAGAACATTTATGCAGTCCTTCAAAAATTATCAAGAAGCCAGGTGCAGTGGTGCACACTTCTAAACCCAGCAACTAGGGAGGCTGAGGCAGAAGGATCATTAAGTTTGAGGCCAGCCTCAGCAACTTAGTGAGACTCTGCCTCAAAATAAAAATTAAAAAACACTGGGGATGTGGCTCAGTGATAGAGTGCCCTGCATTCAGTGATCCCTAGTACTAAGAAAAATTTAAAAATAAAAAGAAATCTAAGAAAAAAATGTCTTTGAGAAGCATTAGTATCCTCTAATATGTGACAAATATTTTGTTCAGTGATTATTACTACCTGTTTAGCTCAGAAAAAGACTATTAGGTTTATGATTACCTATGATTACTATTTTTATCAATGACTTAAATTTTACCAAAAAAAAGAAAGAAAGAAAAAAACCTTGTAATGCTAACCTCCCCAGAAACACAGAATTACTATCTTGGCACAGTAATTAGCTTTGAGACATAAGCCAGTTATTTGGCATTAAGAATTGTGACAAACATTTTAGCTTAATGGTAGAGTGCTTGCCTTGCACATGTGAGGCATTGGGTTTGATCCTCAGCACCACATATAAACAAAATAAAGGTATTGTGTCCATCTACAACTAGAAAAAGTATTAAAAAAAAAAAAAGGATGTGACAAATAGCCAGGCACAGTGGCACATGCCTGTAATCCCAGTAGCTCCAGAGGCTGAGGCAGGAAGGCCAGCCTCAGCAACTTTGTGAGGGCCAAAACAACTTAGCAAAATCCTGACTCTAAATAAAATATAGAAAAGGTCGGGGATGTGGCTCAGTGGTTGAGTTGCTCTTGGGTTCAATCCCCAGTACCAAAAAAATAAATAAATAAATAAATAAAGTGACAAATAATAACCACAAATCTTAAATTAGTTGGACAAAATCAAAATGTTCCCCCAAACACAGACTCACCTCCCATGATCTTCCTGATTTCTCTCCTTGAGGTTAATTGCACTGGCATCTCCCCTTTTGTGGTAAGAATCTCTTTGTCAGCACCTGATTGTAACAGGTAGGAGACCACCTGACCATGGTTGCGTTTACATGCCCAGTGTAAACAGGTCCTGTCCCAAACGGAAGGAGGAAACAAAAAAGAATCATTTAAAAGAGGAAAGATGATTTGGTATTTCAACTTTTCAAACAATTAGTAAATAAATATAATATGCATAAGTCTGTTCAGCTAGAGCCCAAATACTAGGCTACTACTTGCAAAGCTGAGGCAGGAGGATCAAGTTCAAGGCCAGCCCAGGAAAGTGAGCAAGACTCAGTCTCAAAAAAAGGGGGTGGGGGACAGCTGGGGGTATATCTCAGTGGTAGAGCACTCCTGCCTTCAATCTGCAGTACCAGAAGGAAAAAAAAAAAAGAGGGCTAGAGATGCAGCCCAGAGGAGAGTGCTTGCTTAGCGTGCACAAGACCCTGTGTTCATCCCCAGCACTACAGAAAAAAAAAAAAAAAAATCAGGCTGATAACCTCAACTCTCCTTTCAGAAAGTAGATGATCAAAATATCCAATATACTAAAGTGCATTTTAAAATTATAAAGTTGAGGTTGTGGGTAGAGCTCGGTGGTAGAATGGTTACCTAGCATCTATGGAACCCTGGGTTTGATCCCCAGCGCTCAAAGAAAAAAAATCATTTCTGGCCCCTGGGAAAAATGAATTTATCACAGAGCTTTCATTTCAATGGTTTCCAGAAGGCAGGCTGGTTGGCTGGCCAGCTGGCTAATTCCAGTGATACTTCGGGGTGATTCTCTATCATTATTGTTATAATCATATGATCCTCTTAGTGTCTTTAAAACGTTTTTCTATATTGCTTCATTCCTTTTCAGGGACTCTGGAAATTCACTTCATATGCATCAAATGTCACCTGAAGGTTAAATATTATCAGGCTCATAACCAACTCCTACCTGCAGCTTGCTCTGTCACTTCCATTATTACTACAGTACACAGTCCTGTCTCAATCTCAGTTGCTCACTCCTTTCTCCTCTTCACTTTTCTTTCCTTCATACACTCAGAAAGGATTTCCAAATTTTCATTTTTTAAAAAATGGCCTGGCATGGCATATGCCTGTAATCCCAGCATGTCATAAAGCTGAGGCAGGAGGATCGCCAAGTTCAAAGCCAGCCTCAGCAACTTATCGAGACTCTTAAGTAATTAATAAGATCCAGTATCGAAATAAAAAATAAAAAGGGCTGAGGGTGTGGTTCAGTGGTTAAGCACCTCTGGATTCAATTCCTAGTATCAAAAAAAAAAAAAAGTTGGCTTCTCCAATTCTCTCCAGAAAGTTACAAACATATCCTCATGTGCTTAAAAAGGCACTGCACACAAACTTTAACTCCCAAGGCATTTAAAATGTGTACATCAATGACCAAAATTTTTCAAAAACAGATTCTTCTAACATAACAGTCATTTAAGTAAAAGTATTTAATATTGTGCACATAGGAGGTGATTCTACATACTCTAATAAAGGGCTATTATTTTAAAACTGTACCATAATGTAATTAGCACATCGGCAAAAACTCCATTTTAACAGAAGTTTAAAGAATTTGGAGTTAGTAAATTCATCCCCAAGTGCCAAAGCTGAATGCATTCTACAGAAGGAAAATATTTTTTATCTTCTGTTTTGAAATGGCCTCATTTGCCAAATGCATAATGAACTAAGATAAATATCTTCAGAGCTTATAGCCAAACACAGATAAGATGAAGAACAGAACATATGTTCAACAGTGAGGATTAGGTCACTATCCTGGGACGCACAATTATCTGGAAAGTTTATTTGGTTCCAGGAAAAAGCTGATTTGCCCTGGCGTACCTTAACAGCTTATAGAAAGCTAGTTTCTCTGGCTGGGTGGGAGCAACTCAACTGATGTTTTTTGAGTGGCATTCTATACTATTAATTAGAATTAGATGATCCCATCACACCTTCAAAGTCAGCTGCATCAACTTAGCAACATCTTAAGCAACTTGGTGAGACCCTGTCTTAAAATAAAAAAGGGTTGGGGGTGTAGCTTAGTAGTAAAGCACCCCTGGGTTTATGTCCCAGTACAAAATATATATATATATATATTATCCAGGTGCCTTTATGGTGTTCTCTATGACAAAATGACTGCACATTTGGGGGAAACAGAGACTTTTTTTTTTTTTTTGCTGTGCTAGGGACTGAACTCAGAGCCTAGCACATGCTAGGCAAGCCCTCTACCACTGAACTACATCTCCAGTGAACAGTCTTGATCTAGACTTCTAACTTATAAGTAAACTCCATGAAGATAATGAAGTATCTGGTCGGCACATACAGGACTTAATTCTTATTAAGTAAACAAGGATAAGGTAGACACTGCTTAGAAGAGGCAAACTGCAGATTTGAGGCAAACTGCAGCCCTAGTTTGTTTGTGTGTAGACGTCTGTGTCACAAGGCTTGAAAAGTGAATAATTATAAGAGAGCACTCAAAAATGAATAGGGCATGATTAGAAAAATGTACTCCCTTCTGGAAATAAAGTGCTTGCTTGCTAATAGTAAATCACTTGTTCATGCAAGCTGGAGTGTGAAGGAGGTAATTTACTTAGAGTGGGTCTGAGAGACTTGAAGAAACCAACTAGACAGAACATCACCATATAAAGTGGGGTTAAGTCAACACAATATGTCCCCCAGAGCCCTGGACCCTTAGTGATCATCATTTATGAGTCCAGAGCTGTGTGGCTCTGGGCAGGCATAACCCACAGTCATTGCAGCCAGTTAATATTTTCAACCTCTTCATGAACCTTTGTACTTGTCCCTTAAAGCCTAAGAGTATGCATGACACTTGAGTTACAATTGATGTGGGAACTCTATCTTTGAACTTCAACTCTTTAAACTTTACATTTGTAGTCAAAATATCCTATTAGTGCTGGGAAGTATTTCAGACTAGTGGCACTGGGCATCATTCATCACTGCTGAAATTGTGGTTACAGAGCAACCAAGAATTCAAGCGATCACAATTCTGCTTTTCCCAGAATAAGTCTGGTTCTTTTGTTTTTTCGTGTACTGGTGATCATACCCAAGGGTGCTTTATCACTGAGCTATAGCCCTGACACTTTCTATTTTTTGAAACAGGTTCTGGCTAAATTGCTGAGGGTGGCCTCAAACTTGCAATCCTCCTGCCTCAGCCTCCAGAGTTTTCTGGGATTTCCAGGCATGGCTAGGAGTAAGTCTTTTGAGGGCAATTTTATATGCTATTACCCACCATCTTGCTTCATAATAAAATAGTAGCAATAGTCAACACAGATAAAATGCTTTACATGCTGGACATTGTTCTAAAAACTCTACGTGTTAACTCATTTATTCAAAATAGTCCATGAGGAGCTGGGTACATGGCACATGCCTATAGTCTCAGCTACTTGCGAAGCTGAGGTGGGAGGATCACTTGAGGAGTTTGAGACCAGCGTGGACAAAACAGCAAGACCCTGTCTAAAAAAAAAAAAAAAAAAAGAAAAAGAAAAAAGGAGGAGGAGGAAAGAAAAAGTCGGGCCAGCGTTGCACACCTATTATCCTCCCAGCAACTCAGGAGGCAAAGGAAGGAGGATTGCAATTTCAAAGTCAGGCTTTCAGCAACTTAGCAAAATCCTCAACAACCTAGTGAGACCCTATCTCAAAATAAAAAATAAAAAGGAATGGGGATGTGGCTCATAGATAAAGCGCCCCTGAGTTCAATTCTCAGTACCAAATAAATAAAATAATAAAATAATAACTTTTAAAAATGTTTAAATCCCACAAGGTGCCAGGTGCAGTGGCTCATGCCTGTAATCCCAGTGACTCAGAAGCTGAAGCAGGTGTATCACATTTTCAGAGTCAGCCTCAGCAACTTAGTTTGGTCCTAAGCAACTTAGTGAAATCCTGTCTCTAAATAAAAAGTAAAAATAACAAAGAGCTGGGGATGTAGCTCAGTAGTTAAGTGCCCTTGAGTACAATGCCTGGTATACAAAAAAAAGAAAAAAATCCACGAGGTAAGTACCATTATCAACATTCCCCCAATTTTACAGATGAGAAAATCAGGAAGTCAGCAAATAAATAAGCAAAGCATGAAGTATGCCAGGAGGTGATCAAATGTTATAGGAGCAATAAAGCAGGGTAAGGGATTAGGGAATGACAGGTTAGGCAGGAGCTTTGTGCAATTTTAAGTTGAGGGACAAAAAGAGGTCTCACCATGAAGGTAACATCTAAGCTAAGATTTGAACAACAAAGAGCAAACCATGTGGTATCTACAGGTGAAGAATTTTAGGAAAAGGAAAAAAAATGCAGTTTTGTTTTGTTTTGTTTTGTTCTTTTTGGTACCTGAGTCTGAACCCAGGGGCACTTAACCACTGGGCCATATATTCCTAGCCCTTTTAATTTTTTATTTTGAGATGGGGTCTCAAGTTGCTTAGCACTTCACTATATTGCTGAGGCTGCCCTAGAACTTTCAGTCCTCCTGCTCCAGCCTCCCAGGTCACTGGTATTACAGGCATGTGCCACACGATGCCCAAAATGCAAAGGTATTGATTCAGGACTGTGCCCAGTATTCTAGGAAAAGCAAGAAGGCAAGGGGAAGAGGAAAAAATGTGAGCAAGGAGACACATCTCAAGAGATGAGGTAAGGATGGGGACAGGGAATAAAAATTTGGCTTCTACTCAGAGTAAGATGGGAGCAACTGCGAAGTTCTGAGCAGAGTGAAATGAATGATCCAACTTGTTTTAAATAAAGATCTCTCTGGTCCCTGTGTTGAGAAGACTGTAGAAATAAGCAAGGAGCCTAATTAGAGAGCTACTGCTATATATAATTCAGTGAGATGAATGATGATGGCTTTTTTGTTTTATTTACTTATTTATTTTTATTTTTTTTTATGTGGTGCTGAGGATTGAACCCAGGGTCTCACACATGCCAGGCAAGCGCCCTACCACTGAGCCACAACCCCACCCCAAGGATGGTGGCTTTAAACAGAGGAGAGAGAAGTGGTCAGCTTCTGACTATGTCTGAAGGTGAATCTGGCAGAATTGGCTGACTGACTACGTGTGGGACATGAGGGAAAGACAGGAGGCATGGAGGGCATCAAGCATTCTGACCGGGGCACCTGAGAGGCTGAGATGAAGAAGCAGAGACAGTATGAGGCAGTAGGGGGGATGGGAAAGTAGGAACGCAATCTCGGCCATGTTGAGTTTGTCTATGAGAAGGTCATTTCAGGTTCATCTCACATTTCCTGAACACCAACCATGCAGGCATCATGCTAAGGAGGGTAAGGTCTGGCGTTAGATGCCAGGTTCATTTTCCAGTTCTACCAGAAACTCATTTTCTGCACCTCCCTCCTCAGGAGACATTTTGATCAGTAAGGCAGCATTACTAAATTCTAAATTTAGTAATTTAGGGGCATTTTGAAAATTGGGAAATTATTTAGTATTTCTGGGCCTCAGTTTCTTCATCTGTAAAATGGAGAAAATAACAATAACTATGTCTCCAAGTAGTTGTGAAGAAGAGGATATAGGTAAAGTGCTCAGAACCACATCTGTGCTACAGAATAAATTCAATGTTATTTATATTATGCTTCTCTCACAACACTCTCCTGAAATAATTGGAAAATGAAGTGACTTAGACAAGGTCGCATAGCTAGGTAGGAATGAAAAAGAACCAGCAGGGAGCCCCAAATTCATCTATTTCAATAGACATAACCACTCTGGTGCAGGCTATTGATGGTGGGTGAGGTTTTGGAAAGCGGGGCAGAATGGGTATGGGGACTCTACTTTTCATTCAATGTTGCTGTGAATCTAAAACTGCTTTTAAAAAATAAAATCTATTCAAAAAGAAAAAAAAAAAAAAAATAACCTGCAGGGAAGACCAGGCTCATTCTTCCACATATACTTCTTCCCAGTGCCATAAATGTACAGCTTTGAACCACAGAGCAATGCTCAGAAAAGCTACACAAACTACAAGTTTCTTTGCAAACACTTTTAAACAAAACAAAACAAGAAGGAGGTATCCACTGTTAACTGGCATTCTGGATAGCTATCCAAGCTGTTTTCTTTCAGAAAAGAAGGTACAGATTTGTCAGAAGTGAGGAAACTATGGGGTGCAGTCCTATAATCTCAGGAAGCTAAGGCAGGAGGATAGGCAAGTTCCAGGCCAGCCTGGGCAACTTAGGGATACCTGTCTCAATGATTTAAAAAAAAAAGACTGGAGATGTTGCTTAGTGGTAAAGTCCCCCTGGGTTAAATCCTGAGTACCCCCCCACCCAAACAAAACAAAACAAAACAAAAAGGAAGTGAGGAAACCTCAATTGTGGCCCTATCATATTAACAGTTGTGTGACTTGGAGCAAATTATTCTCTGGGGTTGAAACGGTTTCCATTGATTCCACTCTATCTAATAAAAATAAACATCTGCAAACTCCCTTTAAGTAAGTTAAATAGTCTGATCAAACATTACATGAATCAAATAAATATTTAAATTGTAAAAGCAAAGAGGGCAGAACAATACCACATTCAGTAACTTAAAATAAAGATTTGGCTACGAGCACATCTTCAAATGAGACTCCTTTAGCTGGAAAGAACCCAATCTACTGACATAAATCTAAAGCCTCGGATGAAATTCTCTATAGCCAATTGTAAAAGAAAATAAAGCAAAACACTCTCTAGGATAAACAAACGAGTCTTCCCTCAACGGGCAGCTGCTACAGCTGCCCATCACTGTTGCAGTGAGACAACAGAGGCAGAATAGTGATGCAAGCAGTGGGTTTTTGTCTGTTTTTGTCCTGGACAAAAGAAATCGTGTTAGTTGTTTATGCTTTTAGCTCAGCACGAGATGTTCTTCAGAGGCACCTCAGGCAAAATAATTCAATTTGGGGGAGTTCCAGCGCCGAATCGCTGAGAATCAGAGCCTCCAGCAACATTCTGGCCAAATTAGCCAGGGAGCGTCAGGGCTCTACGGGTGGACCACGTAGGCCGGGATTTGAGCACGTCGCACTCCTGACTGCACGAAGTAGGGGGACAAAGCTGGCCTCCAGAGGGCACAACCTAGGAGGCCCGAGGCACCAGGCCTCACTTTAACCCGGGGTAGGGGGCAGCTCCGGGCCCAGGTCGCCCCACGCCGGAGGCCCGCTGCCCTGACCTTAGGCCTCCCCCGCTACCCACTTACCAGCCGTTGACCTCATTTTGGGAGTTCACATCCACCCCGCTCTCCACCAGTTTCTGCACCTCCCGAATGTCCCCCAGGGCCGCGGCCTCCCGCAGCCTCTCCTGCTGCTCCTTCTGCTCCAGGAGGGCGCTCATCTTCCACTCGGCCGCAGGCCCCCGGCCGCCCCGCCCCGGGCCTCTCAGCGCCGCCGCCGCCTCCGCGGCCCACTCCCGGCCATGGGGAGGGAGCGCTGGGCTCGGCCGCCCGGCTCGCGCCGCCGCCCGCGCCCCGCCCGGGCCCGTGCTCCCTCCCGCCCGCCGCCCGCGGCTGCCCAGGTGCTCCCGGCCGGCAGGCCCAGGCCGCCTCCCCCGCCGCGCCTCCGGAGGCCGGCTCCGGGGGATCCTATTCAGTGTGACAACCCTGACCCAGATATTTTTCGTTCCGACCCGCGGCCCCGCCGCCCCGGCCGGCTGTTTATGTAACTGCTGCACAATATTATCTGTGGTGATTCACTGGCTATTTTTAGACCTCCCTACCCCGCAGCTCCGAGGGAGGAGGACAGACACATGAAAGGAGAAAAAAGCATATTTCAGAGCCAGAAAAGCCTTATCCTCTGCTGCAAGCTGTTTACCAGGCATCAGAAATAATGGGTGGGTTGTTTTTCTTTTCCAGTTTGGTTAGCTCTTTTTCCTTATCTGAGCCAACTCTTGCCCAGCAGGATGGGGAAATGGGCTGAAAATGATCCCACTAGAATATGGCCATTATTGCAGAGATAGATTACACTGTTCTTTCTTATTTTTGACAGTGCTTGGGACCATGCAGTTAGAATACTTATTTCAATGTTGTTGTTGTTTTAAGTCTTATTTTAGACTTAAAATTAGGAATTTCTCCTAACTTGACTTTCGGGGGAAAAATAGTAACATTGTACTTACCGTTTATAAGCTGTAATTTTTTATTGCTTATTAGTCATAAACAATTACTCTTCATGAAGACCATTAAGGAAAAAAGAAAGGAGAAACAAAAAAAAAAAAACCAAGAGGTTTTTGAGTCATCCTGGTCCAGGGATCACAGGTGCTGGGAGTAGGCCATGGTGTGTTTACAAATAGCAGTTTGCTGGACTCCTTGTCTAATTTATCTAAGGAGGCTCAAAATCTCCCTCAGTTGGCACCGTTTTACTATCCAGCCAGAGCAAAAGAAAATATTGTTTTGCTGAACCCAGATATCTTGGAGAGAACCTCCGATGTGGCACAGGATGGAACTTTGCAGATGGGGTGAAAGGATTAAGGAAATAGCCCCCAGGAGGCAGAAAGGAAGACCTGAACAAAGGAGATGAAATAGGAAGGGACAAATTTAGGCATGGAGTCATCTCTTGGGGCTGCCAGAGTCTGCACAGCAAGCATTTTTCTTGCTACCATTTAGGAAAAACCAATGTCTGTTTATTATGATACAGTAATTCACACAGTACACACTGCACACCAGGTGGTGCTGAATATAAACTGACTAAACACTTCAATTGACCCCCATGGCAAATTGGAACGCTGCTTGAGCTTACATTTTTTATTGTTCCTCCAATTTAAATTTAAGTCTCAGATTCAGCATGAGACTCCATCTGAAGCTGACATGCATGGCACTGAAATTAGGTCCTTTATCCTTTAACACAATTTGAGTGACATGGGAAGAAGTAGTAGCCTTTAAAAAAATTAAGAAAAGAAAAACAGTTTTTAAAATGATAGTCTTACCAGACACAATGGTGCATGCCTGTAATCCCAATCACTCAGAAGACTGAGGAAGGAGGATTGCAAATACATGGCTATCTTGAGGAATTTAGCAAAACACAAAATCCTATCTTGGAATTAAAAAAAAAATGTTGAAGAGCTGGAGATATAACTCAATGGTAGTGTTGGGGGAAACAGACCCCAAGAAGCAGCAAGCAACACTCAGAGAGAACTTCGAACTTTATTTTACGCCAGCGGGCCCAGAGGAGAACAAACTCCAAATTCTGAGCCCTCATCCAACAGTCTCTCACAACATTTATTGGTTATTTGGCATCCTCTTAGACCCATCCTATCATTGGGGCTTTTTTCTCCTTAAAAAAAAAAAAAAAAATCTTAGACATGGTGGTGCACACTTGTAACCCCAGCGGCTCAGGAGGCTGAGGCAGGAGGATCACGAGTTCAAAGCCAGCCTCAACAAAAGCAAGGCTCTAAGCAACTTAGTGAGACCCTATCTCTAAATAAAATACAAAATAGGACTGGGGATGTGACTCAGTGGTCTAGTGCCCAGAGTTCAATCCCTGGTACCAAAAAAAAAAAAGAAAAGAAAGAAAAAAATTTCCTAATCTACTCAGTTGAAGGCCTTAGGCAGGGTCTCTAACATAAAGCGTTCTTACAGAAACAGATAAGAAGAAATGGCTTTTTTCACAGGGATCTGTTAAATCTCCAGCCTTGAAAGCCTGCCTCAGGGGTGTTTGCATTTCAAGAGGGGATAGTCAGACTCCTAGGACTGACTACCAGGCATTTACAAGCAAAAGGCAGGGACCCACGGTTAATTAGGCTTGCTGAAGAAAAGCTGAGAGAGGGGAGGGGAACTGACCCTTACTCCAGGCATTGGTTCCTTACCATAACGTTTTTATAATTTCATTTCACAACCACATCTGGTTTTGCCATCACAATAGAACATTACCTAGTATGTGTGAGGCCGAGTTCAATCCCCAGGACTGCAAGAAAATAAGATTAATAGTGACTACACCCCAAAATCTATGAGTGCTTTCTTTCTGGGTCCTTTCTTTCAGGGGGGTCCTGGGAATTGAACCCAGGGACACTCTACCACTGAGCTACAGCCCCTATTCTTATTTATTTATTTATTTATTTGATATCAAAGATTGAACCCAAGGGCGCTCATCCACTGAGTCACATCCCCAGCCCTTTTTATTATTATTATTTTTTATTTTGAAACAGGTTCTCATTAGATTGCTTACAGCCTCCACTAAATTGCTGAGGTTAGCTTCAAATCTGCAATCCTCCTGCCTCAGCCTCCTGAGCTGCTAGGATTACAGGTGTGCACTACCACATTTGGTCTAACCCTGCTTACTTTGAAACAGGGTCTCCCTAAATTGCTGAGGCTCTAAGCTCCTGACACTGATCTTGATTTTGTGATCTTCCTGACCCAGCCTCCTATGTCTCTAGGCTTACAGGCATGCGCCACTGTGCCCAGCCTTATGAGTTCTTTTGTAAGTTTTATATCTCCAAGTCCCCAGTCTTTTTTATTCTTTATTTTGAAACAGGGTCTTGCTAAATTGCTAAGGATCTTGTTAAATTGCTAAGGCTGAGCTGGGTGCAGTGGTACACACCTGTAATACCAGTGGCTAGGGAAGGCTGAGGCAGGAGGATTGCAAATTCAAGGCCTCAGCAATTTAGTGAGGCCCTAAGCAATTTATTGAGACCCTCTCTCAAAATAAAAAATGAAAAAGGACTGGGGATGTGGCTCAGTGGTAAATTACCCCCGTTTTAAATCCCCAGTACTCCCCAAAATAAAAAAAAAAAATTTAAAAATTTGCTAAGACTGGCTTTGAATTTATGATCCTTCTACCTCAGCTTCCCAAACTGCTGGGATTACAGGTGTGTACCACCTGACCTGGCTTATTAAGTTTTCTTTCCTTAAAAGGATAATAGCATAGGCCCAGTGCAGTGGCACACACCTATTGTCCCAAGTTGAGGCAGGAGAATTCCAAGTTTGAGGCCAGCCTCAGCAATTTAGAGAGACCCTGTCTCAAAATTAAAAATAAAAGGGGCTGGGGATGTTGCTCAGTGGTTGAGTGCCCCTGGATTTGATCCACACTACAAAAATAAAAATAAAGGATAATAGCATGGGATTACAGGCATGCATCATGGGTCAGACTATCAGTTTTTTAAACTGCTTTAAAAAAAAAAAAAAAAAAAAAAAAAGAGGCTACTAGCTCTTCCCATGTCACTCAAGTTGTGTTAAAGAATAAAGGACCTAATTCCATTGCCATAGTATGAGTCAGTAAAAACTTTAATATTCTTTCTTTTTTCAGTTATAGGGGACCACAGGGCTCGTACTTAACCACTGAGCTATACCCCCAGCCCTTTTGATGTTTTATTTTGAGACAGAGCCTCCCTAAGTTGCTTAGGGCCTTGCTAAATTGCTGGGGCTGGCTTTGAATTTGCAATCTTCCTGCCTCAGCCTCCTAAAGTGCTGGGATTACAGGTTGTGCCACTGTACCCAGCAGTACCTCCTTAAAACTCAACCTCAATTGAATCCAGAGGCGCTTTACCACTGAGTTACATCTCTGGTCCTTTTTTAAAAATTTTTATTTATTTTTTTTAATGCAGGATCTTGCTAAATTGTTGAGGGCCTTACTAAATTGCTGAGGCTGGTCTCAAAGTGTCATCCTCCTGTCTCAGCCTCCCTAATCCCTGGGATTAAGGTGTGCACCCCACCCCAACTCTCACTTCAATTTTCTGTTTGTTAATCCTCAGACCAAAAAATAAATAAATAAAACAAACTTTTGACCTGGCCTGTTGCCTACACCTGTAATCCTAGCAACTTGGTAGGCTGAGGCAGGAGGATTGCAAGTTGGCGGTCAGCCTCAGCAATTTAGTGGATCCCTATCTCAAAATAAAAAATAAAAAATGTACTAGAGATGTAGCTCACTGGTAAAGCACCCCTGGGTTAAATCCTCAGTAAAAAAGAAAACCCAAACAAAACAACTTTCAGTGCTGGGGATATAACACAGTTGCAGAGTACTTGCCTAGCATGTGTTAGGCCCTGGGCTTGATCCCAGTACCACAAAAAGAATACCAAAACAAAAACAAACCGGTAAATCATAGCTATAAGTGAATGTAACTGGTGTCTGTTTCTTCCATATATCTATATTTTTGTCTTGTCTCTTGATGATTACCTAATTCATTGGGTGTTTCACCCTGCATTGTTCTAGTTACTGAGGATGCTACTGTGAACAAATCAGACTTCCTGATTTCAAAGAACACACATTCTTGTGGTGGGAGAGGGGACAAGGAAAACAAGAATGCAATAGCACTTACTATAGAAGCAGCACGGCAGAGGCATGGTGGTCCTGAGTATGGACACTCACGTCTCACGTGTCACGTGTCACTGGTACTACATTCAGAAAGGAGATCTGCCTGGTGATTTGAATTTGGCAGTCATCAGCAAAAGGTGGCAGCAGAGGTCATGGGAACAGAAGAGACAGCTTCAAGAGAGTCAGTGAGTGCTGCGAGAAGGTAACCAGACAGAACCCTGGAGAACACTCAACATTTTAATGATGAACAGAAGGAAAATTCTCGAATGAGCTTAAAGAGGAATAACTTGAATCACAGGAGGAAAAGCAGGAGGAGAGGAGGTATTGGCAACAATGGAGCAACTCTCACAGGGTCAAATGCTGCAAAAAAAAAAAACAAAAACAAAAACAAGAAAGGGACTGAAGAATGTAGAAGGGTTTGACCTTCAGGAGATTGCTGGTGAACTTGGAGAGGAAAGTTGCAGTGGAGTGTTGTGGGTGGCAGTCAGACTACCTTAGTCCACTTAGGTCGTATAGCAAAATGTCATAACCTGTGTGACTTATAAACAGCAGAGCCAGCTATGGGGCTGCATACCTGTAATCCCAGTGGCTTGGGAGGCTGAGGCAAGAGGATCACTAGTTCAAGGCCAGCCTCAGCAGCTAAAGCAAGATTCTGTCTCAAAATAAAATATCAAAAGGCTGGGGATGTTACTTGGTGGTAGAGCACCTCTGGGCTCACTCCTTAGTACACTAAAAAAAAAGAAATGAGCAAGGATGTTTAAGGTAAAATGGTGGCATAAAGAAGAATGTGATCCTCCTCGGTTTATACCCAAAGGACCTAAAATCAGCATACTACAGTGATGCAGCTATATCAATGTTTATAGCAGCTCAACTCACAATAGCTGCTAAACTATGGAATCAACCTAGGTGCCCTTCAACAGATGAATGGATAAAGAAAATGTGGTACGTGTACACAATGGAATATTACTCAACCTTAAAGAAGAATGAAACTATGGCATTTGCAGGCAAATGGATGGAACTAGAAAATATCATGCTAAGAGAAATAGCCAGTCCCAAACAACCAAAGGCCGAATGTTTTCTCTGATAAGCGAATGCTCATCCATAGTGGGGGCAGGTAGGGAAGAATGAAGGAATTTTGGATTGTGTAGAGGGGAGCGAGGGGAGGGGTGGGACAGTGGGGATGGGAAGGATGGTAGAATGAGATAGACATATTACCCGGTATACCTGTATGATTACAGTACGGGTGTGACTCAGCACCATGTACAGCCAGAGGGATGAGAAGTTATGCTCCATTTGTGTACAATGTGGCAAATTGCATTCTACTGTCCTGTGTAATCAAATAAGATAGATAGATAGATAGATAGATAGATAGATAGATAGATAGATAGATAGATAGATAGAAGGATAGATAGAAGGATGTGATGCATTCTGTGTGGCACATGGAGGATTCAGGTCCAGGTTGGCATCCTGGAGCTAATGGAGGTAGGGTGGTGAGCTGGAAGACAGGTAGGAGATGAATTACTGGGGGTGGGGAAACAGCACTGGGAGACTGGAACCAATAAATGGTGTAACATGGAAAACAAAAGTGTTTGGGATGCAGGAACCAGAGCAAACGAGGCTGGAGAAGCATGTCAGATCCAGGGCTACCTTGTGTGTTTGAACCTTAGAGAAGATGGGGAACCATTGAAGGGTTCTGAGCAGGGAAAAGGCGTGACCAGACTTATATGTAGAAGGATGGCTGCGGCAGCAAGACAGATGGACAAGGGGGTCATGGGGCATGCCAGTGCCTGGGAAGCGGCCAGAGACGTGCAGTAGTAACTGTGCCTCCTTTCAATAAGCACTCATTAGGGTTTGGGGATGTGCTCAGTGGCAGAGCGCTCGCTGGCAGAGCATGCACAGGATCTGGGTTTCATCCCCAGCACTGCCTAAAAAAGAAAAAAAGGTCCCTGGACCTTCCATAAGATACCACAGGCTGCGTGACTTCAACAGAGATATATTTTCTCAAGTTCTGGAGGCCACCTTCTTCGTCCTCACTTGGCTTTTCCCTGGTGCGTCCTTGTGTATCTCAATTCCCTGTTCTTATAAGGATACTAGTCAGGTTGGAGTACAGCTCACTCTGATGGTCTCATTTTAATGGGATCAGCCCTTCAAAGGCCCTATCTCCAAACACAGCCACGTTCTGAAGTGCCAGAGGAGGTCTGCAACGTATGAACTCGGGTGGGAGACACAACTCAGCCCTTAATGTTTCCTTTTTCTTTTTCTTCTTTTTTCCTTCTTCTTCTTTTCTGTGGTCCTGGAGACTGAGTCCTAGGACACTCTATCACTGAGCTACATCTCCAGCCCTTTTTATTTATTTATTTTTATGACATCTTTTAATGACCCACAGACTGATCCTAGCTCAGGAAGCTTCTCTTCCTTCTTTTTTTTTTTTTTTTTTTTAACCTTTATTTTATTTATTTATTTTTATGTGGTGCTGAGGATCGAACCCAGTGCCTCACATGTGCTAGAGACGGGGGTCTCACTAAGCTGCTTAGGGCCTCGCTAATTTGCTGAGGCTGGCTTTGAACTCACGATCTTCCTGCCTCAGCCTCCCCAGTTGCTGGAATTACAGGCGTGCACCAGTACATCTGGCCTTTTATTTTTCCTTGTGAGTTAGGCTCCCCCTAAATTGCCTAGACTGGCTTTGAACTTGCAATCTTTCTGCCTCAGCCTCCCTAGTCACTGGGATTACAAATGTGTGCCCCTGGGTGGGTACGGTGTGCATGCCTATAATCACTGCCACTGAGAAGGCTGAGGCAGTGAGTTCAAAGCAGCCTCAGCAATTTAGCGAGGCCCTAAGCAACTTAGTGAGATGCTATGTCAAAATAAAAATAAAAAAGGGCTAGGGATATGGTTCAGTGGTAAAACTCCCTGGGTTCAATCCTTGGGAAAGAAAGAAAGAGAGAGAGAGAGAGAGAGAGAGAGAGAGAGAGAGAGAGAGAGAGAGAGAGAGGGAGGGGGGGAGGGAGGGAGGGAGGGAAAGGAAGAAAAGAAAGAACCCAAGTGTGTGCCATCACACATGGCAGCATTTTCTGTTAACAACAGTAACAGGTATGGAATGGGATCTGGAGACCACTGGTTAATAAGATTAAATTGCCCATTTCATCATTAGGAAACAATTAACTGATATAACCCATAAAAATTATAGTCTGGATATTGTGATATATTAATAATGATTACATTTACCTTTGGATCCTTGAGGCTCAGCAGAGTCTGATACAGGTGATGCTGGAGCTGGATGAATTAATAAAGGATTAAAGAAGGAATTTGCTCTCTATAGTGGTAACACACACTGGACTGTGGCTGCCTTAGACTAGCAAAAGACTTGTAAAATAAGACTTGTCTAGAGTGTGACTGAGTAAGGAGTTCCTACCTCTATGATCCAAATGCACTGGTATTCTGGGTTCAAGACTGAATTGTCATTGTTGTGACAATTTTGTCTCCTACAGGTCAGGTCAGGTAAGGAACTCCCTGAAAACCAGGAATTATTATTTGGGGTTGGGGGGTACTGCAGATTGAACCCAGAGATGCTTAACCACTGAGCCACATCCCCAGTCCCTTTTAATATTTTATTTAGAGATGAGGTCTCCATAAGTTGCTTAGAGACTTGCTAAATTGCTAATGCTGTCTTTGAACTCATGATCCTCCTGCCTCAGCCTCCTGAGTCACTGAGATTAAAGGTGAGTACCATCAGGCCCAGTGAGAACCGGGTTTTAAACGCCTATTTGTAATCCCAGCTAGTAGTCTAGTTCCCAGCACAGAGCACATGCACCATTTAACTTTGTGGACTAAATGAAAGCATTAGATTAAATTTCTTTTTTAGCTGGGCTTGGCGGCACCTACCTCTAATCCCAGCTACTCAGGAGGCTGAGGTAGGATTGCAAGTTCAAGAACAACCTTGGCAATTTAGCAAGAACCTGTCCCAAAAATAAAAAATGAAAAGGGTCCAAATGCATACAAATAAAAAGCAAGTGAAAATAAAATCAGTTCAACCAAAGATAAACCATTTAAAGATGTCAATAAATGGGGGAAATGACGTGGGACATATGGCAACTCTGTCTTCAAAATTTTACTGCAAATCTTAAACTATTGTAAAAAAAAAATCTTTAAAACATTAGTGAAACAAGAAAAATGAAAGACTATAATATGATGCATAGCATACATTAAATACAGTACAATGAACTTAATGAAGATAAAAGTGGGGCAGACATGGTGGCACACATCTATAATCCCAGAAACTCAGGAGGCTGAGGCAGAAGGACAGCTAGTTCTAGGCCAGCCTCAGCAACTCAGCGAGATCCTCTCTTAATAAATAAATAGGACTGGGAATGTAGTTCAATGGTAAAGTGCCCAGGTTCAACCCCCACTACCCCAAAAAAGAAAAAAAAAAAACCCTGAAGGATGTTAAGGAGTCAGTTGAGCAAAGTGGGCAGAAAAGAACGCAGGGGAGAGATACTGCATGAACTAAGGCCATCTCATTTTATGAAATAATGTTCATCATTATTGAAAATATACCTAAAGCTGATGCTCTGATTATAAGGACTCATTAAGTGGACCAAGGGTGCCAGACATTTGAGAGGTGCAGATGTAGACTTGGGTAGAGAAGGAACTTGTAAAGGATCCTGTGATGTAGCTACAGAGGTAAAAAGAAAATCTGAAGAGTCTAAGAGACAAGGAAGTCGAGAAAGGAAGTGTTTCAAGAAGGTGAAAGCGATTAACATTGTGGAAAACTGCGACAGGTCTGGGAGAAGCCTGAAGAGTGTCCATTGGACCTTGTGGTGGGGAGCCACTGGAATAGGTTGAGGTAGAGGGGAAATGAAAAAAGTGAAATGGCATTGGCAATACCATTGGAAAACAGGGTGTGAAGCAAGGGCACATACCTGTAATCCCAGCTACTTGGGAGGCTAAGGCAGGAGGATGCCAAGTTCAAGGCCAGCCCGAGAATTTAATAAGATTTTTTAGTTTGGAGTCAAAATAAGAAAATAAAAAGTGGGAGGAAGTGTCAGTGGTAGAGTGCCTCCAGGTTCAATTCCAGTACAAAAAAAAAAAAAAAAAAAAGTAAGCAAAATGGTGTTATTTCCTCTTTGCTTAAAAGGCCTACCCCGGGCAATCTACCACTGAGCTACACTAAGCTACAACACTGGTCCTTTTTTATTTCTTATTTTGAGACAGGGTCACACTAAGTTGCCCAGGCCATCCTCAAATTTGTGATCCTCCTGCCTAAACCTCCTGAATAGCAAGTAGCTGGGATTAGAGGTATGTGCCACCATACTCCCCCCCCTTTTTTTTTGATGCCAGGGATTGAACCCAGGGGACTTAACCACTGGGCCACATCCCCAGCCCCTTGTATTTTATTAGAGACAGGGTCTCACTGAGTTGCTTAGGGCCTGCCTAAATTGTTGAGGCTGGCTTTGAACTCGAGATCCTCCTGCCTCACCCTCCTGAGCTGCTGTGATTTTAATTTTAATTTTTTTATTTTGAATTTTGATACAGGGTCTTGCTAAATTGCTTAGGGCCTGGCTAAGTACTGAGGATGGTCTTGAAGTTGTGATCCTGGGTCAGATGACACAAACCTGTGACTCCCTGAGGCAGGAGATCACAAATCTGAAGTCAGCCTGGGTAATTCAGTGAGACCTTCTCTCAAAATAAATAAAAAGGGTTTGGGATGTAGCTCAGTGGTAGAGGGCTACCTCCCTGCCTTAAAGAAACAAACCAAAAAACCCCCCAAATCATCTGTTAGGCCTGTTTTATCAATGTGGAGGGTCTTACATTGTATCAATTCATTTCATTTTCACAGTAACACTGTGAGTGGGGGACAGTATCATCTGCATTTACAGATGAGGGTACTAGAACACAGAGGAATGAAACTGGGATTATATTCCCAGAAAATTTAGCTTTAAGAGTCCATACCCTTAACTGTACTGGAGTACTGGCCTATATATAAAATATATTATATAATATATAATGTAATATATAATATATAATATTTATATAACATAAAATATATATTTATATAATATAAAATATATATTTTATAATATATAAAATGTAGTATAATAATTTATATATAATATATAAAATATATTTATATATATTAATTTTTTTCCCCCTTTGCAGTGCTAGGATCAAACCCAGGGCCTCGGGAGTGCTAAGCAAGTGCTCTAACACTGAGCTACACCGTCAGCCGCTACTATCCCAATTTATATTGATATCTTTGTGTCTTAGGGAATCTCTCCCACACTGATGCACAAGGTCCGCTGAAGCAAGGATTGTGTCTGAAAGGGTTCCGAGTATAGCTTCAAGCACAGTGCCTGATCCATGATAAATACTCAGCTATTTGTTGAACAAATGAATCACCAAAATAATTTTTTATGTGTGTTTTGGGCAGTACAGGTAATTGAACCCAGCGCCTCGCACTTGCTAGGCAAGTGCGCTACCACTGAACTACACTGCCAGCACCTTTGAAAATTTTGAGACAGGGTCTCCTTAGGTTTCCCAAAGAAGCCTCGAAATTGAAGCTGGCCTTGAGTTTGCGATCCTCCTGCTTCAGCCCCCCACCCAGCTGAATCAATAATATTAAAGAAATTCCAGACAGGTGTCAGGACTGAACGCCCATACTCCTAGTCCCATGATTTCCCACCCTATCAATCAGGGGAAATCGGGACAAGCCTGACAGAGGAGGCGGGTAGCACTGCCACTAGGCGAATGGAGTAGGAACAAGAAATCCGAGTGCAGATTTTGTCTCCCTGGCTGAAAAGATGGCACCGTGGGCACCACGTGGACAAAGGAAAACACTCCCTCTTTTCCATTTCGGGGGCGGTGTCCAAGCTTCAAGACGCAGGCCAGAGTTTCTCACCGTGAAAAAGCCCGGGAAGTCCCGGCGCGCCCGCAGTCAGCGCCCAGGCGCAGCCGGGGGCAGGGGCGGGGTCCGGGCCGGGATGGCGGGCCCCGCCCCCGCGCCGCGGAAGTCGCGCCGCCCTGGCCGCCTGGCTTGGGCGTGTCCGCGGGCGCACGGCATGCTGGGAAGGCGCCCGCGCGGCGGCCATTTTGTGTTATCGGCTCCTCTGTGGAGGAGGCTGTTCGGCCTGAGAGCGGGCCGAGGGGGTTGGCGACCGTGTCGCCGGTGTTTTCGTTGGCGGGTGCCAGGGCCGGTGGGAGCAGCCGCCCGAAGGAAGCACCATGATTTCGGCAGCGCAATTGTTGGATGAGTTAATGGGCCGGGACCGAAACCTCGCCCCGGACGAGAAGCGCAGCAACGTGCGGTGGGACCACGAGAGCGTAAGTCCCGCGGGTCTTGGGCCTGTGCCCGGGCGCCGTGGGGGAGGGGAGCGGCGCGGGCCCCGGCTGGGGCTGCGGCGCGATTTGGGACCAGGGTCGCCGGTGGTCGCGCATCCGACTCGGTGGCCCATGGGCGCCGAGAGGGGTGGCCCCGGAGGGAAGATTGCGCCCGTCCCCCAGGATGGGGGTGATTTGTTGTTGTTTTACTCTCGAGGAAGTCCGGGACAGCCATTGGCAAGGTTGAAAAGCACCTTGATGAGGCGGGGAAACGCGGGAAAGTCAGGATGGGCGCATCTTACTCCGTCTGAAGGGTTCGAATTTCCACCTCATGAAATCGGGAGAAGGGCAAATTCTTCCGTTATGTGGGTTGAGCGTTATATTTGGCTGAGATTTCTGACCAAGAGTAGCGGTTAAAAAAAAAAAAATCCTGGCAGTGTCTTGTTTATGAATGGTTCAATTTCGAAGCTTCTTTGGGAAAGTAGAAATTTAAAGGTGGTAATAACTTGGTAGGTGACAGCCGTGATGATTTACAAATATTGTGTGATAGCAGTTCTTGTGAGTCCCTCAGATAGGCGGTTGTCAAGGCTTTTTCTTTCACATAAAGCTCATTCGATCCTCTTATCCCTGTGAGTAAGGGTAGACTTTCTAACCCTAGGTTCACGGGTGAGACTTGAGTCTCACCACAGTCTCTTGGCAGGTGTTTGGCGAAACTGAACCTAATCGTTGTAGTTCTGTTCACTTTCCACAATTCTATGAAACTGGCTTCCTGCAAGTACTGTCCTGCGCTTTGATCTAGTTTTGAACATGCAGTGTAACTTTTATTTTAGATACGTGAAGAATACAGGTAGAACTTAATTTTGCTTTGCGATTTTAATAAACCGTGGTGATTTTAAAGCAGTTTGTTATCAAACCCGGCGCGGTGGCGCACGCCTTGTAATCCCAGCGACTCCTGAGGCTGAGGCAGAATATCGCAGGTTCGAGGCCAGCCTCAGCAATTTAGCGAGACACTGGAGATGTGGCTCAGTAGTTCCTCTTACCCCTGTCTCCCCCATGCATTGGCTAACAGAGTATAGGGAATAGTTAAAGAAATGGACTTCTTTGTTGCTGTTGTTGTTATTATCATTATTTCTAAATAGAGTTTTATAGTTACACATACTAATTGGGTTCATCCCTGCAAACTCATTCATGCACGCATAGAAATCGATTTTGGTTCATGATCTCCCCACTTCCCCTCTCCCTTACAGGCTTTTTAAGAAAATTGGTTGCTTGCTTTTTTTTTTAGTTGTAGATGGAACCAATACCTCTGTTTATTTATTTTTATGGGTGCTGAGGATCGAACCCAGTGCTTCACACATGCTAGGTGAGTGCTCTACCACTGAGCCAAGATCCCAGCCCTATTGCTTGCTTTTTTGGAACAGGCTTTAGATAAAGTAAAATTTCTCTTTTGCAATGCAAGAAAACAGGCTGGTGTTGGATGAGTCCTTTAAATACCTTTTTAAAAAGTGTGTTCGTCTAAAGTTGTTCTTAATAGAATTCATCCAATAAGATATTTGTCATTTATGCATTTGTCATTGATTTCTAGATGGGACTGTGAATCCTGCAGATTTTTTTCTTTTTAAACATTATGGTCTCCTCCTCTCTTGTTACCATACCTGTATAAGGGTAACTGTTACTTATCTTGAGTCTCTTTATTCCTCTTTGTCACAGTGAAGTAACTTAAAAAAATTTTTTTTTTTCTTAACCACCCAACTCCAAATGCTCCTTAGTCCCCCCAGAGCTGGGGAATGAATTCAGGGCCTTGAGTGTGCTAGGCAAGCACTCTACCATGGAGCTGCATCCCCTTAAAAACTTCTATTTTTACTTTTTTGGTACCTGGGATTTAACCCAGGGTGCTTAACCACTGAGCCAAGTCCTTGGCCCTTTTTATTTTGAGACAGGGTCTTGCTAGATTGCTTAGGGCCTGCTAAGTTGCTGAGACTGGCCTCGAACTTCGTGATCCTCCTGCCTCAGCCTCCCAAGTCACTGGGATTACAAGTGTGGGCACTGCATCCAACTCAGAAAAAATTTTGACCACTTAACTGAACCTTTTTATTTGCTGTGCTGAGTATTGAATTCAGGACCTCCTGCCTTCAAGGCAAGCCCTCTACCATATACCCAGCCCCTAACTCAGCTTTTCACTCTAAACTTTACAAAGGGAAGCAAAAAAACATTAATGATTCGAACTGAGGTACAAATAGGACATTTACGTATTTAGAGAAAAATAAGTATTTTTGATTAAATTACTCGTGAACTGGACCAACCTTATGTCTCTGCTCTCAGTTTTGAATGCATGTTGTGAAGAAATTTTTCAAATGGCAGGTTATGTGATGTTTATAACATTACAATGAGGACACTCTAAGAATAGCAATTTAGGTTTTATGTCATCTTAGCAGTAATCTGTTTCTCAGTTTTAGTATCTTTCATTGATTTTAACTTCATGCCTTTAATGCCAGGTTGCACTTTATTCTAGATTTAAAGACCCAAGTCAGTCACTTGCATTTCAAATTCATGTCTGTAGGGGAAAGAGTAGTGGTGAAAACCAAGCACAAAAGCTCATGGCCTTTTCTAGGGCTGAAGATATAACTCAGTTAGTAGAGTGGTAGCCTTGCAGGCACAAGGCCCTGGGTTCAATCCCTAGCACTGCAAAAAAGGGGGCGGGGGAAGCACATGGCCTTTTCTAAATAGTGGAATTACTGTAGGGTATACTCAAGCTAGGGAAGTGCTTGATTTCACTTCCGGGTCATTTGCTTATCCTTATGCTGTTGGCTGTTAATTTTAGTTCTGGAACAATGAACAGACTCATCATGTACTGTAAAGGATTCACCATTACAGTAGCCTGATGTTTTAGAATATTTTTGCATTCCTATTCTGTCTGAAAAATCTTTCCACACTTGTATTAGATGGGAAAAACCACTTCAGTTAGGCAGGGTCCTTTCGTTTTGATTCTTTCTCAATAGTGATAGGTAAATACCAAAAGAAGGAAGCAACCATATATTAAAAGTCCCATTGCTGTGGCATCTATAGATTCTTAACAGTCAACATGAAAACTTTACTTTTAAAAGTAGTCCCTGTAAGGGCCAGGGATATGTGTCAGCAGTAGAGGGATTGCCTACCATTCTCAAGGCACTGTGTTCCACCCTCAGCACTGCACAAAGAAAAAACAAAAACAAGTTGTCCCTAGAACCCCCACAGCTCAGAAGGCTGAGGCAGGCAGAAGAATTGCAAGTTCCAGGCCTACCTCAGTGACTGAGACCCTGTCTGTCTCTTTAAAAAAAAAAAAAAAAAAGAGGGCAGGTACTGAGGATGTAGCTCAATGGTTCAATTTCCAGTACAATAAAATAGATATATGATTGAGTCCATAGGTTGCTGTGTTTAACTGACCTGTGTAATTCTTTTTAAATGCAGATTTCTGTCCCTCAGCTCCCAGGGTGTCTGATTGTGTAGCAGGTCTGAGGGGAAGATGTGTACAACTAGGTTTTATTCTATTTTATTTGTTTGATACTGGGGATGGATACAGGGACCCTTTTACCCCTGAGATAATGTCCCAACCCCCCCCCCCTTTTTTTTTTTTTTTTTTAATTTTGAGATAAGGTCTCACTAAGTTGCTTAGAGTCTTGCTGAGTTACTGAGGCTGGCTTTGAACTTGTGATTTTCCTGCTTCAGTCTCCTGACCCCCTGCAATTACAGGCATGCATCACTGTGTGCAGCATTTTACTTGTTATTTGAGATAGGGACAGGGTCTTTCTAAGTTACTGTGGCTGCCGTCCAACTTGCCATCTTCCTGCCTCAACCTCCCAAGTCACTGGGATTACAAGAGTGCACCACTGTGCCCAACTGATTATTGGTATTTTTGTGTTAAGCAGTTTGTGTCTGCTTTGATTGGTATTCCTAAATGACCACAGTAATGAAGAAAGCATATTATTTTAACTGTCTAGGATGAGCAGCTTTTAATTAGGTTCCACGTGGGAAGATTTTCAGTGTTTGCCAGAGAAAGCATTTGGAGTCATATTAGAAACTTGTAGGGAATTGTAAAATCTGGTGTGGAAGCCAGATGCATTCGTGCATACCTGTAATCCTGATGACTAGGAGGCTGAGGCAGGAGGATAGAAAGTTTGAAACTAACATGTCTCAAAATTTTAAAAAAAGGTAGGGGGATCTAGGTCAGTGTCGAGTGCCCTGGGTTCAGTCCCCAGAACAGGGGAAAGGGACAGTTTGTTCGTAACTTTTAGTAGCTTGTATGTAATATAACAGGAATTTTATACTTCAGATTGAGTTTTTTACATTCTAAATCTTAACCTGAAAGTGAAATTACTTAACTATTGACTTAACTTTGATTCTAATAATACCTGAAGTGAGATTTCCTTTCTAACTTACCAAATTCAAGCATAATCTCTCTTCAGTGACGGTTTAATAATTTATGAAGATAATTGAACTAAATGTTCTTTTCTAAAATCTCTCACTGGGTGTAGTGGTACATGCCTGTATTCTTGCTACTTGGGAGGCTGAGGCAGGAAAATGGTAAGTTCTAGGCCAGTCTGGGCAATTTATTTAGTAAGACACCGACTCAAAATTAAAAATAAAACTAAAAGGACTGAGGGTCCTTTTAACCTAGTGGTAGAGGTCTCCTGGGTTCAACCCCCAGTTACTTGCCACCCGCCAAAATTTTTGGAATGTTAGCAGATACTGTCATCGACACTGACACTGAAAAGCTTAGAAAACTTTTAAGCTAAGGCTTCTATCCATATTTTTACTTGGGAACATTTTTTCCTTAATTCATCTTAAAAAGGAATTCAGAATTCGGGAGGGATAATTGGAGATACAAAATTAGTAATTACAGTGTATGACATCTACCATAAGCATTTTACTAGATAATTTTGATTCAGAGAATCACCAGAATGTTCTGTCAGAAATTTAGGTAATTTCTTCCTATCCTATAGTACATGGTAGGTTGTGGCTTCTCCAAGCTTGCTAGCAGTTCATGTGTTACATAACTGCTGATTACTTTCCTTTCCCTAAAAAAAATGCAGAATTAGAGTGAATATTATGAATTCTCCATGTATTTTGAGCCAGTTTGACAATATCAACACATAGCTAAATTATTTTCTCTATATATTCGACCCTCTCCATTATTTTGAAGCAATTCTGTCATTTTAGTCTGTAAGATGTCATTATTTCTAAAACATAAAGTCTTATTTGTTTCATTTGTTGTTCCCGCAATCCCACAGTGCTGGGGGATTCGAACCCGGATGCAAGGCAAGCACTTTATGTGACGGGCTATATCGTCAGCACATAAAGACTTTTAAAAGTATTAAAATCTTTGAAGAAACAACCACAATACTATTATTGAAAGTATTAAAATATTTCCTAAGTATTTGTTTTGTGACTTTAGGAAGAATGTGTGTTTTTATATATATAGTTCATTATTTGTCTTGATTTCCTTACAAAAGGGGAAGGCAACTTGAGTTGTGGAAATTTCTGTACTTGTTTATTCAACAAAAAATGTATAACTCTTAGGGCAGATAATAGAATAGTATAAATATAGCACTTCACCCTAGGAAGCCATCAGTATTGCCATAGATATGAAGGAGTACATAAATTCCTATCAGTATCACAATGGGGCTAGGGTGTAGCTAATTGGTAGAGCATTTGCACTACTGTGAGTGAGGCCCTGGTTTTGATTCCCTATGTGGCAAAATAATGATAGTAATAAGTACCACATTAGGGAAAAGAAAGCCCACTGTAAAGAGCATGAAACCAGATTCCTATGAATACTCAGAAGGGGCCTCTACATGTAGTGACCCTTGCTTACTGGGCCAAAAGGATTAGTGGGAATTAGCCTGAGCTAGAGAGAAGGCAAATGTTATTAGCTTTAAGAAAGGGTTGAGGAAGTTCAGTGAATTTGGGTGATTACAGATAATGTAGGTAACTGGAACCTCTGTTTTGTTTTTGGTACCATGATTTGAACTCAGAGGCTCTCAATCACTGAGCCACATCCCCAGCCCTATTTTATATTTTATTTAGAGACAAGAGTCTCACTGAGGTGCTTATTAGCGCCTCACTGTTGCTGAGGCTGTCTTGAAACTCTGAATCTTCCTGATTCAACTTCCAGAGCTGCTGGGATATAGACCTGCGCCACTGCACCTGTTTTTGTTGGCTGGGGAAGTATGGATACAGATGGGAATCTGTAATGGTTGTTTTGTTTTTGTACCAAAGGTTGAACCCTGGAGTCCTTAACCACTGAGCAGTATTCCAGCCCTTTTTATTTTTTATTTTGATACAGGTTCTCACTAACTTGCTTAGGGCCTCTCTTTAAGTTGCTGAGGTTGGTCTTGAACTTATGATCCTCTTGTCTCTACCTCTGGAGTTACTACTATTATATGCAGATTACATGCTTGCATGCATATTACAGGCTTGTGCCACTATGCACAGCAGAAATCTTATTTTGAATGATTTTTTAAAATATAAGGCTTGTTAAAAGTTTGAACTTTTACTTTGGGAAACAATTGAATGCCTCTAAGCAGCCAGAGAAATTTTCTGTCTAAAATTGAAATTTTAACCAAAAATTTTTTAGGCAATAAAGAGAGTGAACCATAACTGCCAAGGAATATGTAATAAAATACCTGAAGATGAACAACTAGAAAGCTTGATCATGGTATAGCAGAAACGGAAACATAAAAGTTGTGTCATTGGGGACTTTGTTACAGATTCATTTATTAAAAACTTCTCGTTGGTGGTTTGTTTCTTTTAGAAGTTTTAGAAAAACTTGAATTCAACTCCTTTAGCTGTAAAGAAAATATCTGCTTCTAGAGTGTTGTAGTCAGAATTAAATCATTAATGGTAGATGAAAGGCAATGGCTAGAAGGTGTTCATTTTTATTTTACCGGTAAAATTTCCAGTTATTTTAAGTTAAGCATATGGCAATTGACGTATTACAGTAATACTTTGTAACTGTCTTAAAATATATAGAATTGAGGTTGGTTACTTAGAATTTGCTTAGTTCTTTCTTTATTTTGGGTACTAAAGATTAAACCCAGGTGCATATTACCACTGAGCTACAGCCCCAACCCTTATTTTTTATTTTGAGGCAAGGTCTCTTAGTTGCTGAGACTGGCCTTGAACTTGAGGCACTCTTGCCTCAACCTCTCGAGTCTCTGGGACTATCAGTATCACCATGCCCAGTTATCTAAATTTTTTTTTTTATCAAGGTTCCTGTCATTAGATATTAGATTGATTGTTGCCAACATGAATTGTTTTGCCAGTATTTAGATTATCAGAAATAAATGTTGAATAAATTCATTATCTATTATTTTCAAGATGGAACTTTAGGGAGGGTATAGCCCATTCTGGGGAGAGTGGGGTGGAACTTGATATTTGATGGATTCCTACCTATCCAAGGTCAGTAGTAACTTAAAATACCAAAAGAAGTTCTTTGAAGCTTCCCATAGAATTTTAGTTAGAAATCTAAATTTGAAGATGTCTGTAAGGAAATTTACATATGATTTAATTATTTGAAGCACTTATTATTAGTACATAACTTAGATGACCTGACCATTAGGGTTAGAAAAGCACTGAGGTCTACTGATTCTGGTGTGGACATGCTGGGGTTTGAGCACAGAGACACTTTATCTCTGAGCCATATTTCCAGCTCATTTTATTTTTTATTTTGAGACAAGGTCTTGCTAAGTTGCACAGGCTATCCTCAAACTGGTGATTCTCCTGCCTTATCCTCTGAGGTTACTGAGATTACAGGCATCCACACCCAGCAACTGATTTTGGGAAAGCAGTTTAACAAGAATAATGCCAGTAGTGTTAAATATTTGAGTAGCACAAGGGAGAATTTATGTTGCTTACTGTTGAATTCAAGTAGATATAGAGAGAGACAAAAATCATTAAAATGCTCTTAGTATACTTTTGTGATTGGAAGAAACTGAAGTGGAAACAATTAATGATACCTTTGTTTGAAGTAAATACTGAGAGGGGAGTGAAAAGTACTGTTTTGTTAAAGTATATGACTTAGCCAGTATTTCCCCGGTTTATATTTATACTTAAATTTCCCTCAAACATTCTTACATGAAATGATTTTTTTTTTTTTTCATTTAAATATTGATTCCATGTCCAGATGCACATGCCTTTGATCCCATATGTTTAGAAGACTGTGGTAGGAGGGTTGCAAGTTCAAGTCCAGCCTGGGCAACTTACAAGACCCTGTCTCAAAATTTTAAAAAAAAAAAGGGTGGTGATTTAGCTTAGTATTAGAGTGTCTCTGAGTTTGATCCCCAGTACTGGGCGCAGTGTGGAACAGTGGCAACTAATTTATTAGATTGATTCCACGAATGTAATAGGGAATTGTTTCCACCTTTTTTTTTTTTTTTTTTTTTTTTTTTTTTTTGGTATTGTAATTGAACCCGGGGTGCGCTCTACCACTGAGCTACACCCCTAGTTCTTAAGTTCTTATTTTTTAGAGACAGAGTCTGGCTAAGCTGCTTAGACTGGCCTGGAATTGGGATTCTTTTGCTTCAGTCTCCTGAGTTGCTGGGTGTCTGTAGCACCCAGCTTATTTAACTGTTTTTGTTTTCCTTGAATTTTTACAAAAATATACATGCTTGCTGTAAAGTATGCAAACTTAACGAAGAAGATAGCAAATAGTGCCCAACACAATGGCACATTCCTGCAATCCTAGTTGCTACAGAGGCTGACTTGAGAGGATTACAAGTTAGAGGCCAGTCTAGTCAACTTAGCCTGACCCTTTCTCAAAATCAAAAAATAAAAAGGACTGGAGATGTGGGGATGTAGCTCAGTGGTAGAGTGCCCTTGGGTTCAATCCCCATTACTACCAGAAAAAGTTTAGTGAAGTATATTTTTGTTCCTATCCCCATTGCCAAATTCTCCCCCATAATAATTTAAAAATTGGTATGTATGTTTCCAGACATAATAATTTGGACAGTGTTGTTGGTACTTGTGAATCTAACTTAATTCAACTATTTGTTTCCTGTTGGACAGATAATCTGATCTTTTGCCAATACCAGCCAAGCTGCAATGAACATTGTAGTATGTGTTATTGTGTGTGTGTGTGTGTGCGCGTGTGTGTGCACGTGTGTGTGCGCGCACGTGCGTGCGCTACAGTAGGATAATTTTCTAGAAAGATAATGACTAAGTTAGAAATGTACATTTTATATTTTGGTGAATGCCAACAAATTGTCCCTCAGCTCACTACTATTGTTTGGACTCTTTCACATTTTATTTTGAGGCAGGGTCTCTCCAAGTTGCTTAGAGCCTTGCTAAATTGCTGAGACTGGCAGTCTTCCTCCCTCAGCCTTCTGAGTTACTGGGATTACAGCTGTGCATCTTCACACCTGACTGGACTCTCATTTTCTCATCTTTGTAATGCCAGAAAATCTTTTATCTGGATTTGCATTACTGGAGTTTGAACCCAGAAGTGCTCTATCACTGAGCTATACATCCCCAGACTGTTTTATATTTTATTTAGAGACAGTCTAACTAAGATGCTGAGACTGGCCTTGAATTTGCAATCCTGCCTCATGCTCCCAAGAAACTAATATTACAAATTGTGTGCTGCTGCAACCTGCTCAGATACTGTTTTAGTTTTTTTCAAAAACATTTTGACTTTAAGTGACAAAATCTTGCCATTAATGTCTCCAAGATTAGTTGGATTTCTGCCTTCTCTTAGCTGCTAGTTAAAACTGTGTTGATGAGATTGAACTCTTCGGGTCACTGGTGTTGCCTTATATGTATTGAGAGGATCAGTCGAAATTTATGTTAAAAAGCTAGGCATGGTGGTGCATGCCTTTAATTCAGTAGGCTGGGACAGGAGGATCACAAGTTCAAGGCCAGCCTCGGCCCTAGCAAGGACCTAAACAGTTTAGTGAAACCAAAATAAAATTTTTTAAAAAGGGACTGTGGATGTGGCTCTGCTTAAATGCCCCTGGGTTCAATCCCTGGTACCAGAAAATTTGTATTGAGAGTTCTTTATGTGTGTGTTATGTATATCCCATCCATGGTCTGTCCTTTTGCCTCCCACCTTTGGTTATCAGGTTGCTAGGTCCATGATAGACATTTAATAGAGTTGCTGGATAAAAGATTTGGTGATCTTTGCCACTCACACTTCAGATAGAGCACTAATTTCCAGAATCTATAAAGAACTCAAAAAACTCTACACAAAGAATACATATAACCCAATCAACAGATGGGCTAAGGATATGAACAGACACTTCACAGAAGATGATCTACAAGCAATCAACAAACATATGAAAAAATGTTCACCATCTTTAGTAATAAGAGAAATGCAAATCAAAACTACACTAAGATTCCATCTCACCCCAATTAGAATGGCGATTATCAAGAATACAAGCAACAATAGGTGTTGGAGAGGATGTGGGGAAAGAGGTACACTCATCCACTGCTGGTGGGGCTGCAAATTAGTGCAGCCACTCTGGAAAACAGTGTGGAGATTCCTTAGAAAACTTGGAATGGATCTACCATTTGACCCAGCTATCCCACTCATCAGCCTATACCCAAAGGACTTAAAATCAGCATACTACAGAAATACAGCCACATCAATGTTCGTAGCTGCTCAATTCACAATAGCCAGACTGTGGAACCAGCCTAGATGCCCTTCAATTGATGAATGGATAAAGAAACTGTGGTATATATATACAATGGAATATTACTCAGCTATAAAGAATAATAAAATTATGGCATTTGCAGGCAAATGGATGAAATTGGAGAATATCATGATAAGTGAAATAAGCCAATCTCAAAAATCCAAAAGACGAATGATCTCACTGATAAGCGAATGATGATGACACTTAATGAGGGGTGGGAGGGGGGCAAGAATGGAGGAAGGAGGGACTGTATAGAGGGAAAAGAGAGGTGGGAGGGGTGGGGGGGAATAACAGAATGAATCAAACATCATTACCCTATGTAAATGTATGATTATGCAAATGACATGCTATTACTCCGCATACAAACAGAAACAACATGTATCCCATTTGTTTGCAATAAAAATAAATTTAAAAAAAATGAAAAAAAAAGATGAGGTGTATTAGTAGGTATTTAAAGAACTTGCACACATATTAATTATAAAATATTTTTAGTTAAAATATCTCATCTCCCAGTTCCTGGGGAGATTTTATTGGATAGAATAATGAATAATATTGATGTACCATTAAATGGTAAAGCACTATCTTAAAGAGAGTTGAAGAATGGAAAGAGCATGTGGAACTGGACTGAGAAAAGGGAATCTAGTCAGGATTTTCTAAGTAGCTGGATACTTTCAGGGCAGGTCATGTGGTTGATCTCTACTTCTTCAAAATGAAATAATTGGACTCTAAAATTAGGTAGCTCCTGGTTGACTGCTGGTCATGTCTTATTTGGTCTACATAGCAATTAAAAACGCTTTAAAAATTAACCAGTAGTATTTTTTAAATCAGGTGAATATATATATGCCCCTTTATCTCAGTGTAACAAACACACTAATTTCTTAAAAATTTTCTGTCTAGCTACCTATTCATTTATTATTATAATACTGGGATTTGAACCCAGCACCTTGCACATGCTAGGCAAATGCTCCACCTGTTTTTTGTTTGTTTGGTTGGTTTTCTGCTTTGTTTTTTAGGACTGGAGATTGAATCCAGGAAATACCAAGGAAATGTGCTACCTCACCAAGTTACCCCAGGCTGGTCTTAAATTTGAAATTTTCCTGCCTCAGGCTCCTAAGTAGCTGGGATTGCATGTTGCTACCACCCCTGGTATTGATAGTTGTACACAGATATTGAGACATGAGGCTAAGGCTGGGTGTGTGGCTCAGTGGTGAAGCGCTTGCTAACTTGCATTGGACCCTGGGTTCAGTCCTTAGAAGCACACACACAGTCGATACCAAGATAATGTTCACATAAAACTAAACCGTTGTTTAAACATGACATGAATATTTTGATGTGTTTTATGACTTTAATTCTTCTGAACATAGATTATGGAACTACACTACTGTGAATGAATGTAAAACCTTTGAGGTAGAAAATCTATTTCAGATTTAGCATTCAAGCCTAAGTCTTGTGCATGCCAGACAAGTGCTCCATCACTGAACTGTGTCCCGTTCTCACTTAAGCACTCAAATTTAAATTTTCCTCTAATTGCTGCCTCGCCACCCCACAGCCAAGAACTGAACTCAGGGCTTTTTTTTTTTTTTTTTTCAGTGCTGGGGATGGAAGCCAGGGCCTTGTGCTTAACAAGGCAAGCACTCTACCAACTGAGCTATCTTCCCAACCTGAACTCAGGGCTTTGTGTGTGCTAGGCAAGCACTCTACTCCTGAGCTAAATCCCCAACCTCTCAAGTTTAAATATAATACTACCTTTTCTTTCACATGTCATAGTTCATCACAAGTTTTATGTGGATGAATGGTGATATTTTGGAATTTTGATTAATATGGTTTGTTTTGCAAGGTTATTTAAGTTGGTTTAATGTTAATAGTTTTCCCCATAATTTAAGAATCCACCAAGAGTAATTCATTGGGTGTTGACATGTGAAAATGTCTAGTACCTTTTTTTTTGTTATTGTTGTTACTAGGGATTGAACCCAGGGATGCTTTACCACTGAGCCACATCCCCAGACCTTTTTATTATTTTGAGACAGGGTCTCACTAAATTGCTTAGGGCCTCACTAAGTTGCTAAGGCTGCCCTAATACTGGTTATCCTTCTGCCTCAACCTCCCTAGTCACTGTGATTACAGGTATGTGCCACCACCATGCCCAGCTGCTAATATATTATGGACAGTTGGAGGATCTTCTGAGCAAAAAAAGATGAAGCCAGATTGCTTTAAATGAGAGTTACTTCTCATTTAGACATAATTCCTAGTCACTAATCTGATTAGGTAGCCAGGCATGGACATGTATGCCTGTAATTTCAGTGAATTGGGAGGCTGAGGCAGGAGGATTTCAATTTCCAGCCTCAGCAATTTAGCAAGGCCCTGTCTCAAAATTTAAAAGAAGTCTGGGGATGGCACTTAGTGGTAAAGCATCCTGGGTTCCATCTCTAGTATGGAAAAAAAAAAAGTGAGATTATTACGTATTATATATGTGTAGTGAAATGTCACACTATACTCCCAATAAATATGTACAATTACCAAAAAAGTTAGAATGATTAAAAACAGTAGGGTTTTTTATTTATTAAAAAAAAAAATTCTCTTTATTCCAGCCTGTCTTTCGTGTATTTGTTATTGGAGGGCCTGGAATCAGAGTATTTTTTTTTTTTTTTTTTTTTTTTGTGCTGGGGATTGAACCCAGGGCCTTGTGCTTGGGAGGCAAGCACTCTACCAATTGAGCTATGTCCCCAGCCCGGGGGGCCTGGAATCAGTGATTCAAAGCGGAAAATACTGATAATTCTGTCATTTCTGCACATTTTTCTTTCATTGAAATTTAGAAGTAAGAAAGCAATTACTTTAATAGTTTAATAAATGAAATTATTCTTAAAAGATGAATGACACATCAAGAAATGAAAATATTGTTTGGTACCCTTCTATAATATAATTTTAAAACTAAGCAATTTTAAATAGTTAAGTACCTTTGATTTTTTTTTTCCCCCACTAGGTTTGTAAATACTATCTCTGTGGTTTTTGTCCTGCGGAGTTATTCACAAATACCCGTTCTGATCTTGGTAAGTTAATTATCTGTGTAATGTCTATCAAGTGTATGATTTTATAAAAACTTTCTTTGTAATTCTTGAGAATTGCTGATAAGTAATTTCTTACTTGGCTAAATATGTGAATATGTTAATAAATGCCTGTGTGATTAAATATGGCTTAGTTGGATACAGTGTTACAAGCCTATAAATCCCAGTTACTGAGGAGACTAAGGCAGGACAATATCAATTTTGAGGCCAACCCAGGCAATTAGTGAGGCCCTGTCTCAAAATTTTAGAAAGGGCTGGGGGTGTGTCTCTGTGGTGGAGCACTCTGGGTTCAATCCCCACTACAGGGGAAGGGGAGATGGCTTAATTAAACATACATGTCTATTTCTATTCTGTCCTAAAATCCCACTAAAATGAAAAATTTTTAAAGAAAAACAAAACAACAGTGAAAAGAGATAACATTAGAGATGTCAGCACGTTCATAGAAGACAACAAATATCAACAGAGCAGAGAAACTTCTCCTAAAAGCCTGCAGAAGAGAATACTAAGTAAAAGTGAGTAAGTGATCAGCAGAACCCTGGGCAGGCTCAGGAAATGGTTACCACAGAAGACAGGGCTGAGTCATGGGGCTAAAATTGAAAGATTAGTGTAAGTTAGGGAGTTTTCAACTGTGACACTGTTAATTTTTTAGTCAGTTTTCGGGGGTTGTCTCATGCATTGTAGGATGTTTAGCAGCATGCCTATCCTATTCCCATTTATATGTCGGTAGCACCCTCCAGTTGTGACAGCCAGAATTGTCTTCAGACATTGCCAAATGTTCCCTGAGGGGCCAAATTACTCTTGGTGGAGAGCCATTAGTTTAGGTGGTCTTGTGCATCTGTTGATAGTACCTCTCTCACCCCAGTGCCCCAGGAAGATAAAGGGCTTACATTCTGCATTGAACTAGATAGATTAGTTCTTCTGAACTACAAAATACAAAAATTTTTGTCAGTTGACAAAAGTCAATTATGGTACATAATTAATATTCTAGGTCCTTAAAAGAAAAGTTAATTATTCAACATTTTGCTTAGTGAGTTAGGAACATATTAGGGATGGAGGAATCTAGCTCTTGAAATTCTAGACAGAACTGAACAATGGTGAGTGAAAAATGAGACTGTACAATAGATTAAATGAGTCTGTATTCTTTTTTGGTACTGGGGATGGAACCTAGGGTGCTTAACCACTGAACCACATATCCAGCCCTTTTATTTTATTTAATACTGGGGATTAAACCACTGAACCACATCCCCAGCCCTTTTTTTTATTTTGAGAAAGAGTCTCATTAAGTTGTTTAGGGCCTTGCTAAGTTGCTGAGGCTGGCCTCAAACTTGTGATTCTCCTGCCTCGGCCTCCTGAATTTAAATGAGTCTATAGTCTTAATAGTGGGGTCTTACTCTACCTTGTTTGCAGAAGAATAAAGCTAAATATTTTTCCCTAGATGAAAAGAAGAGACTCCTTCTCCAGAGAAAGTAGTTTCAGAGATGAGATCTCTTTGAATATTGACCCTTTGGGAATCTCCTAAAAGAAAATCTCAATACCTGATTTTCCTTTGGTAAAGCCCTTAGTGACAAACTGCCTATCCATTACCAGCTTCTAGGCAGATTTTGAAAATATCTTTTAAAAATCAGTTGTTTGCCAAGTAACACCAACCTGGTACTTGAAGAAAATCTTCAACTTGAGAGTCTGACAGAACCAATAGTGGGGTGGGAGTGTCAGTGGAATTAGGTAATGGGAAAACTGTTTCAAATTAGGAGGAAATTATTTTAAAAGATAGGTAGATTGATATATACTGAGGAATTGAACCCAGGGTCTCATTGCATGCTAGGCAAGCACTCTACCACTGAGATATATCTCCCCAACACTTTTTTTTTTTTTTTTTTTTTTTTTTTTTTTTTTTTTTTTTTTTGAGACAGGGTCTTGCTATGTTGCTCAGGCTGGCTTTGAACTTGGGATCCTCCTGCCTCAGCCTCCTGATTAGTTGGGATTACAGGTGTGTGCCATCATGCTCAGCAAAAACTTTAGTATCATCAGAGAAAAAAGATGTGCACTCATCAGAAAGAATAGGATGGTGTACGCCAGAACTTTTGAAAAATTAGAGCTGTTAGAAATTAGGACAAAGGAAATCTGAAGTAAAAATCACTAGATAGATCTGAAAAAAAATTAAGTGGTTGGAATATTGGGCAATAGGACAGAAAAAGACTAACATTTTTTAAAAATTAGATTTTCTAATAACACCAATACCAGATTAGTGGTTTCATACCAAAAATATTTGCAGTATGTAGTGATATCAGTCTTTATAGATTGAGTGGGTAATTCAAGTGATCTGCACAATAAGTGGAAAGATTTCATTTGAGGCATATCAGATTTCAGAACATCAAGGATGAGGTTGTATAGGTCATAGAGTTATGAATCATCATGGCCTAAGACTTGTCATTAACAACACAGGAATCTTGAAGACTGTAACAGAAACACCCTCAGGGTTCTGAGTGAACATTCATTTTTATCAAGTTTGTAATACAGTTGAACATCAAAGTAGGAAGGTGAAGAAAGATATTCTTAGACATGCAGGGGTTTTGTTTGCATATTTTTGGGTTTTGTTTGTTTGGGAATTGAACCCAGAGGGTTTATCCCTAGACCTTTTTATTTTTTTAATTTGAGACAGGGTCTCCCTAAATTGCTGAAACTGGTTTTGAACTTGTGATCCTCCATTCTCAACTTCCCAAGTGCTGGGATTACAGGCACGTTCCTTGTGCCAGACTAGACATCCAAGGTTTTAACCTAAATCTCTCTCAGATCTTTCCTTAGCAAATTCCACCAAAATAATCTGTATAAATTACGAAAAACCAGACCTGTTAAACTGTATCCAATATAGAACAGAAAAGGAATTTCTCAGGGTGACAGCCCAATAGTAAGCTTAGAAAATAAGCACCCCAGATTGAAGCAAGACAGAAGACTCATGGAAGAAAGCCAAACTGATAATCTGATTTATTTTGAGTCCTGAAGGGAAATTTGTATTGAGATAGTTTCTGTTGCTGAGTTCACATGTTTGAGAAGGATCTGGAAATTGGTGCAGAGAAAACAAATGAAAAAAATATCCAAGAAAAGTACATCAGACTGGCTGGGGTTGTGGCTCAGTAGTAGAACGCTTGCCTGGCATGTGTGAGGCCCTGGGTTTAATCCTCACACTGTATATAAATAAATAAAATAAACATCCATTGACAATTGAAAAAAATATTTTTAAAAAGAAAAAAGTACATCAGAAGTTTCATCATAATGCACCTTTTGTTTAGCTCAGTAGGGATTATTTGTGTGGTTAAAATATAAATACTAAATGTTTGTTTACCCTAAAATTTTGGTGTTTCAATACAAGATTAATACACCAAGAAAAAGCAAAAGAAGAATAACATTTAGAAATATGGAGGTAAATTCTAGAAGAAATAACTAAAAGTGTTGGAATTGGTAGCTCTTTAGAGATTGGAAGGATTATGACTGACTAGGGTGCTAGTTTGGTGGCAATAAGGAACAACCCCCCTGCATTTTCTTCCATATAGTTGATTTTCATTATGTTCTTGAGGAATGAAGAGACCAGTTTCCATGTGCTATTTGGGCATAATGCATCATGGTTCATTAAGATCGATTTAGATGTCCTCAGTGATTAAATGGATTTGTTGGTTATTATTTTTTGTTGTTGTTTGCAGTACCAGGATTTGAACACAGGGCTTCACACATGCTAAGCAAGTGCTCCACCACTGAGCTACATTCCCAGCCCTTTTTATTTCATTTTGTGATAATATATCATTTAGTGGCCCAGGCTGGTCTCCCATTTCTTTTTTTAATTTGTTCTTTTTAGATGTACATGACAGTAGAGTGTATTTTGACATATTATACAAATATGGAGTATGACTTTCCATTCTTGTGGTTATACATGATGTGGAGTTACCTTCGTCATGTATTTATATATGAACATAGGAAAGTTATGTCCAGTTCATTGTACGCTCTTTCCTATTCCCATCCACTGTCCCTTCCCTTCATTCCCTTTGTCTAATCCTTCTGTAGTCCTCACCTTCCCCCCACCCCCTTACTGTGTGTTAGCATCTGCATATCAGAGAACATTCAGATTTTGGTTTTTTGGGATAGGCTTATTACACTTAGCATGATAGTTTCCATTTCCATCCATTTACTTGCAAATGCCATAATATCATTCTTCCTTATGGCTGAGTAATGTTCCATTGTGATCTTCCAGCTTTTGGTCAGCCTGCCTCAGCATTCTGAGCAGCTGGATTATAGGTATGGTCCACCAAGCCCAGCTTCTTTTTTCTCTTTTAAGAGGAGAAAAAATTGGTAAGAGGAAAGGTTGTTAAGTGTTAAAATTTATACATTCCTATTTCTCCTTTTTTCCCTTCCAGGTCCATGTGAAAAAATTCATGATGAAAACCTACGAAAACAGTAAGTTGGACTTTTTGTCTTTTTTTTCCTGGGTTAAAGGTACAAACATTGAAGAAATAATTGGAATTACTCTAAAATAACTAATTGAGAGATCCGTTCACTGGGGTATATATATAGCTTTAGTAATGATATTGTTAGCTGCCACCAGTATGTGTTACATTCCAGGCTTTTGTATATCACTTTTTAATGGCCCCAGTTTTTGTTTGTTTTGTTTTGTGGTAGTGGTGATTGAATCTAATCTTTACCAACTGAGCTACATCCCCAGCCTTCAAGTAATTTTTTTTTTTAAGTTTTAAGTTGGGGTCTTGCTAAGTTGCCAGGGCTGACCTCCAACTTGCAATCCTCTTGCCTCAGCCTCCCAAGTCACTAGGATTATGTGTATGTGCCACTACACCTTTTCAGCTCCAGTTTTATAGATGAGACTTGTTCTGGGTCTAGAGACACTGACAGATTCTAGTATAGTGATAGAACTGGTGAGTTAAATCCCTCTGTTAACCTGTGCTCTTAATGAAGGCCTATTGCCTTCTCTTCAGGATGAGGAACAATAAGAAACTCAATTCATATACTCCCAGTTTATTTACTCTTCAGCTTAAGTGCCACAGTCCTTGAGACTAGTTAATATAGAATATGTGAATTGAAATGGAAAAAGGTGTGTTTATTTTCACTTTACCAGGTATGAAAAGAGTTCTCGTTTTATGAAAGTTGGCTATGAGAGAGATTTTTTACGATACTTGCAGAGCTTACTTGCAGAAGTAGAACGTAGAATCAGACGAGGCCATGCTCGACTGGCATTATCTCAAAACCAGCAGTCTTCTGGGGTAAGTGTGAAGTGGATTTACAGCCTATTTTTCCTTTTTCTTTTCCTTTTTTTGGGGGGCAGGGTGGGGGATGTTTGCAGTTCCATGCATCAAACCCAGGGCCATACTAGGCAAGGGCTCTTCCACTGAGTTATATCCATAGTCAAATTATAGCCTGAATAGAGGTTACTTATTTCTGGAGATTCCTAATATTTTTGAAACTCGTCTTCAATTCCCTACTTTGTACTTTCAGAATGATTTAAACATTTTTTTTTCAGTCTTAAATATAACATTGTTTGGTTAATCATAAGATTTTTCTAAGTGTCCTTAACTGACAAAATTTGTGTTTACTAACAAATTGAAGATAATTAAATTGTTATTCTTGTGATTAAGCATTTTAATTATTAAATAAAAATAACGTGAGAGTTTGAATGTTTTCTTTTTACTTGTTGATGACACATTTTGTTTTCAACAGGCAGCTGGCCCAACAGGTAAAAATGAAGAAAAAATTCAGGTTCTAACAGACAAAATTGATGTACTGCTACAGCAGGTGAGAATTATATATCCATTACTATCAGGAAATATTTACGTCAAACACTTAACTAATGCAAGGATGACAAATATGAAAAGATATTCAGCATTTATTAGTCCTTTAGGAAAATACACAGTTGAAACCATAATGAGATTACTTTTGTTTTAACACCTATTTAAATAGTCCACATTAAAAAGACTTACCTACCAAGTGTCAGAATTTGGGCCAACTGGAAATACCAAACATTGATGGTGGGGATGTAAAGTGGTGTAGCCACTCAGAAAAGAGTTTATGTGTTTCTTAAAAAGTTAAAAATAGGGCTGGGGAGATAGCTCAGTTGGTAGAGTGTTTGCCTCGCAAGCACAGGGCCCTGGGTTCAATCCCCAGCACAGCAAAAAAGAAAAAAAGAAAAAAAAATTTAAAAATACACCATGAGCAAATTCTCTTCTAAGTATTTACCCCAGAGAATTGAAAACATGTCTACACAATGGCTTGTACAACAGTATTCTTAAGAGATGTGTTTGAAATGGGCAAAAAAATAAAAACCCTAAACTAGCAATAATTCAAATGCCCATCAACAGGTGAATGGATAATGAATTGTAATCAAACCATATAGTGGAAATTGAATATCAGAGAACAAAAAGGAATTAACTACTTATAAAGTTTGAATGAATCCTAAAGTAATTAGAGAGAGAGAGAAGCCAGACCATTAAAGGAATACAAACTGTATTTGATTTGCATAAAATTTAGAAAATGCAAAATAATCTTAGTGGCAGTGAGATCATTGTTTGCCTCAACATATGATGGGATTGAGGTTGGAAGAAGTACTAAATAGAGGGAGGAAACATTATGGGGTGGTGAATATATTCATTATCTAGATGGTGGTAATGATTTCATGGGTTTATCAATACATCAAGTTTTGCACCTTAAAAATACTCATTTTATTTCCTGTCATTAAGGTTGTAAAAAAATTATGATTACACAAATGGTATGCCTTTACGCCATGTACAAACAGAGAAACAACATGTATCCCATTTGTTTACAATAAAAAAAAAAAAAAAAAAAAAGGTTGTAAAAAAAAATCAAAATGATCTGAGCGCAGCAGTGCACACCTATCATCCCAGTGGCTTGGGAGGCTGAGACAGGAGGATCTTGAGTTCAAATCCAGCCTCAGCAAAAGTGAGGTGCTAAGCAACTCAGTGAGACCCTGTCTCTAAATAAAATACAAAATAGAACTGGGGATGTGACTCAGTGGTCAGGTGTCCCTGAGTTAAATCTCCAGTACCCCCCAAAAATCAAAATGATAAATTAAACCTGAAGAGTCTTCAGTAAACAAAACAAAAAACCCACAATACTACAGATGCTAATGAAGCATGGAAGTAAAATAAAAATATTTAGTTTGATTAGAAAGGATTTTGATCCCCCCCCCCCCACTATTCTTTTTAGATCGAAGAATTAGGATCTGAAGGAAAGGTAGAAGAAGCCCAGGGAATGATGAAATTAGTTGAACAGCTAAAAGAAGAGAGAGAATTGCTTAGATCCACAACCTCGGTGAGTAAACCTACTTTCTTTTAAATTACCTAACCTGTTAAAATTTCTATGAATTTCTGTAAATTTCTTGGGATCTGTTTCTATTTGAGAACCTTTGAAAACATTTTTACTAATATCCTAAATAATGAGTCATTAAACATTTTCTTCAACATATTTTAGGTCACAGGTCCCTGGTAGCTTCTAAGCTCTGCCTCATATAGTAAAAGTAGCCTTAGACAACCTGAAAATACAGAAAGAAAAGAAAAATACCGCCCCCCAACTCATTTTCTTTTACAATATACCAACAACCAGGTAATTTTTTTTCTTTTTGGGTTTGTGGTTCAGTGCTGGGGATTAAGGCAAGGACCTCATGCATGTCAGGCAAGCAGTCTGCCACTTAGCTATACCTCTAGCCCACAGATCATTTCTGTGATCCCTAGATGGGTGGGAATTTCACCCCACCAGCAAGTAAATGGTCAGTTATATAGTAGCAGGCACCAACAGGATGTCTAGTAATTTAATTCAGTTCTGACACTATCTAACATAGTGTTAGATCTCATAGATTGAGGACTCAGTCCCTAAAATTGCTTCCACATGGACACACCAAGTGCCAGTCACATGCCTCAGCTTTTGTTTTGTTTTGTTTTGTTTTGTTTTTAACCTGTGCTTCTTATATACTGACTATAAATTCATAGTTCCCATAAACCTTCATCTCAGGTTCATTTAATTTGGTTGAGCAGCAGACAACTCAGAAATACAGAGCTGAGGGTATAGTTCAGTGGGAGCATTTTCCTAGCATGTTCAAGGTCCTGGGTTCCATCCCCAGCTTCACAAGAAATAAAAAAATGGAAAAAAAAAAAATGAAGGATATTACACAATAAGCAAATGAAGAGATGCATAGGTGAAGTATGAGAAAAGGAGTACAGAACATCATGCCCTGTCTGCACCACTTTCCAGGAATTTCCAGGTGTTCAGCTATCTGGAAGCTTTCCAAACCTTTTTCTTTTGGGGTTTTATGGAGACTTTGTGGCATGGACAATCATGTAGAAATTTGATTAGACAAAAAGTAGGATGTAATGCAAATAGACCTAGAATGGAATCCTAGCAGTCCTGTCTGCACAGCCTTCTTTCCTCCTGGGTGTTGGGCAGAATCCCTTCTGGAATAGGGGTCTGTGACCTACTATTTGGTAAGGTAGGTCAGAGGATTTCTTTATGGCTAGCTTCAAGATATAAAGATGGGAAAATGTTGGTTTCTGTGACCCACCTTGGTGAAGAGAAATTTTAATTTGTGTGCCCTGCCACAGGGAGGGAGTTAAGAGCCAGGAACCATGAATGAAAAAAAAAATACATGTTTCTCACCACAGATGATGTATGAATAATTGGATGTGACTGTTCCATTCATAAAACCATTAGTTACAAAAACAGTTCTTTGGCTGCTGGCTTGCTGACTTCTGCCTTAAATCATGAATACCCATTTGCACCTGGGTTTTATTTTCATTTTTGTAGCAATAAATTACTCAGTGCATGTTTATCTTAATTAAAAATTGGCAAAATCTTTAAATATCTCCTATTTCTTAACTTTTTTTGGTACTGGAGATTGAATCCAGGGGCACTTTACCACTGAGTCATGTCCCCAGCCTTTTTTTTTTTTTTGGTAATTTTAAGACGGGGTCTCACTAAGTTGCTGAGGATCACCTTAAACTTGTGATACTCCTCTTTCAACCTCCCAAGTAACTGGAATTACAGACATGTGCCACCACCCCTTTTTATTTTGAGACAGTCTCACTGTGTTTTTCAGGGTAGTCTTGAACACAGGATCCTCTTGCCTCAGGTTACCTCAGCCTCCAGAGTAGCTGAGATTACAGGTGTATGCCATGACACCCAGCTTCTTAACGCTTTTTGAATATGGACAGGACGCCTATTGAACCTACAGAAAAAAATGAATTCAGACTAAAATAAATAACTTTGTGAAAGGTAGTTTAAATTTCTCAGGGTGATGGTGGATATTAAACTGTTAAAATTGAGCAGTCATCTCAGCACCTTTCTTGGATGATAGGCAAGTTGGTTAATTTTGCCACGTGACCAGCTATTTTATTTTATTTTATTTATTTATTTTTTGGGTGCTGGGGATCGAACCCAGGGCCTTGTGCTTACAAGGCAAGCACTCTACCGACTGAGCTATCTCCTCAGCCCCACCAGCTATTTTAAAAGTTGATCAGTTGTTGTTCAAAATGGAAAATAGTAATTCATATATATTAGAAATCTGTTTTAAATGGTAAGTCCTCTTTTGAGATTTGTTATTGGTTCTTCAGCTATTCCTTTTATTTTTGCTTCTCCTTCTCCTTCTTCCTCCTCCTCTTCTCCCTCCCTCCCTCCCTTTTTTTGGTTGTCAGGGATTGAATCCAGGGGGGCACTTAACCACTGAGTCACATTCCCAGCTCTCTTTTATGTTTTATTTTGAGACAGGGTCTCATTAAGTTTCTTAGGGCCTTGCTAAATTGCTGAGGCTGGTTTGAGACTTGCAAACGTCCTGTCTCAGCCTCCCTAGTTACTGGGATTGCAGGCATGTGCCACTCTGCTCAGCCCCCAGTTCTTTTTTATTTTGAGTCAGGTCTTGCAGAGACCTGTCTTGAATTTGGGATTCTCCTGCCTCAGCTTTCTGAGTTGCAGGGATTACAGGCCTGCGACATTGTGCCTGGCTCAGATATTTACTGTAACAACTGATTTATCATTTCAGACGATTGAAAGTTTTGCTGCTCAAGAAAAACAAATGGAAGTTTGTGAAGTGTGTGGAGCCTTTTTGATAGTAGGAGATGCCCAGTCCCGGGTAGATGATCATTTGATGGGAAAACAACATATGGGCTATGCCAAAATTAAAGCTACAGTAGAAGAATTAAAAGTAAGTTTCTTGTAAGCTTGTGTTTTTAGCTTTAGTTAACGCTGTAATGTAACTTTTGGCCATAACTAGCTGTCACTGAAAATAACTATTTTAGTACATAGTAAAGTAATGATATCTTGTATACATATGTAGTGTTGGAATATCTACATTTCCCTTAAGGGCATCAAATTCTATAAATTGGCCTACAGATTTCTTTGTATTAGGTGTCCTTATTTTTATAGTTTTCAAGATTTTGGTTGTGTAAAAATTCAACCTGAGGGGCTGAGGGTCCAGCTCAGTGGTAGAGTGCTTGCATAGCATTTGTGAACCCCTTGATTAGATATTTAGCTTTAAAAAAAGAAATCCAACTTGATTTCCCTAGGAAAAGTTAAGAAAAAGAACCGAAGAACCTGATCGGGATGAGCGTCTAAAAAAAGAGAAACAAGAAAGAGAAGAAAGAGAAAAAGAGCGGGAGAGAGAAAGGGAAGAAAGGGAAAGGAAAAGACGAAGAGAAGAGGAAGAAAGAGAAAAAGAAAGAGCTCGTGATAGAGAAAGAAGAAAGAGAAGCCGTTCTCGAAGTAGACACTCGAGCCGAACTTCTGACCGAAGATGCAGCAGGTCTCGGGACCACAAAAGATCACGAAGTAGGGAAAGAAGGCGAAGCAGGTATACAAAACTGTTACCAATAGTGCCTTGCTCATAATGATCCCATAATAAACAGTAATAATTACTAGTGTTATTCATTGTGTGATGATAATTGGGAAGTTTGGATACTCTTCAACTTAACAGTTGAGTTACCAGTTAAACTTGTCATAAGTTGAAAATACTGTAAGTTGAAAATGCATTTCATACACCTATAGAACATCATAGCAACAGCTTACAGTATAGAATATTAATTAGTTACCCTTATGATTGTGTGTAGGTCACTGCTTGTGTCCAACATCAAAAAAGAGATACATCAAGATATTATGTGTTACTGGGGTATATCAAAATTCTAAATTTTGTTCTGGGTTTCAGTGTTATATGTATTACTTTTGCATTTCCTAAAGTTGAAAAATTATAAGTTGAGGATCGGCTATAATGTTAAGTACTGTGATAGATAATGTGTGTTCAGTTAGAATGGCTCCATGTTGGGCTGGGGAGATAGCTCAGTCGGTAAAGGCCCTGGGTTCGATCCCCAGCACCGCAAAAAAAAAAAAGAATGGCTCCATGTTTAGGGCAGCTTCTTCACTATTTCCCATTTGCCTAGGAGATTTGTTGTAATCTTTTTAGAAAGTTAGCATACCAGATGATTTGTCTCTTACATGCCTTCTCTTTTCACCAATTCTAGGAAGAAACAAAATGTGAAATAAACTTTGCTGTTTTAATTAGAATTATAATCAAAGACAAGTCTTAAAAGAGCAGTGATAACTAAGACAAATTTATCACTATTTGTGATAAATTGAGTTTAGAGAGTTTTTTTGGTTATTTTTAATTCTTCAGATTTCCAATGTAAAATGTTTTAGTAATAAGATTATTAATTTTCTTTTTAAGGGAAAGTTTTGTTTAATCGTGTTAATTATTCAACAGTATGTATTTCAAGGCCTTTTCTTATTGTAATACTCGTTGAAGTTGGTTTTCCTTTGTTTTAAATTATTAAGAAGTAGAGAGCGACGAAGAAGCAGAAGCCATGACAGATCAGAAAGAAAACACAGATCTCGCAGTCGAGATAGAAGAAGGTCAAAAAGCCGAGATCGAAAGTCATATAAGCATAGGAGCAAAAGTCGGGACAGAGAACAAGACAGAAAATCCAAGGAAAAAGGTTAGTTTATATGAGAATTCAGTTCATTGAGAAACTTACCACACCTTTATCTTTCCATTACTTCAGAAACAGTTCATTTTCAAGGTGTATTTATTCACTTCAGGAACACTCTTCAATAGATGACAGATGTTCTTCCCTTCCTTTCCTGCTCAGACAGCAGGAAAGAGACTGTTGACCTGAATTTTCTTCCTATCATATTAACACTATACCCCTCAGTATCTGAAGGTTTTTTATCTAGATTCTTCTAAGTGTTGTATTACTTTTCAGGGTTATTTAGGGCTATTAGGCTGTAGAATTTGTTATCTTGGTTATTGGCTACATTTTTTTTTTTAATTCACTACAAGACAGTATTCCATAATGTCTTACAACGTAAATGTACATTGTCATATTGATTCATAATTCAGTTAATTTGGTAATTAAGTTCACAGAAGTTGAATACCTTATGTATGTGTTAGTCTTGTTTTATATTGAATTATGCTCTTTCCCTTCTGTGTTCTATAACTTCCCAATATCTGAATTACTGTGCACTATTAATGGATTTTTAAATTTTGTTATGGGCGTGGTAACACATGCCTTCAATCGCTGCTACTCTGCAGGCTGAGGCAGGAGGGTCCCATGTTTGAGGCAGATTGGGCAACTTTTTGAGACCCTTTCTGGGATTGTAGCTCAGTGGTGGAGTGTCATGCCTTCCCCACCACCCAAATTGTCTTTGGCATGTTTTCAGAAAAATAGTCTCTTGCCTGGCATGGTGGTGCATGAGTAATCCCATGACTCTGGAGGCTGAGGCAAAAGGGTCACAAGTTCAAGACCAGACTCAGCAACTTAGACCCTATCTCAAAATAAAAAATAAAGTGGGTCAGGTATGTGACTCAGTGGTTAAGTACCCTGGGTCCAATCCCCAGTAACAATAACAACAAAAAAGTTCATCATTTAATTTAGCCTTTATGAAAAGATAATTCTCTTAATCATCAAGTGCTCCTTTCTACGTTTTAGTTTATTTTCACATTATTTGAGCATCTTCCATTTTGTATTGATAGGGCTGTTTTTGCTTTACGTGATTTTAGGAATGAGTGAAAGGACCTGTTTATAATTTTCTCAGCTGACTGGTTTCCTCTTGTTCTAAATGTCTTTTGTCCATGTTTGATTACCAGCATAAATATTTGCTGCTTTTTGAGTTTATTATACTCATCTTTATGTGGTGCTCATGTTATGTTCTTTTATAGAACATGTTATTTTGTCTGACTTAAATTTTTTTGCTGAATTGATTTAGAAATTTATCAGCACAAACAGTTTGAGGGGGGACTGGTATTGTTTTTCTACTAAGTGTACCCTATGTATCTTACATATGCTAGCCTTTTCTGTAACATGGAGTAAATACTGAAAAGAACTAGGATTTTTTTTTTCTTTAATTTTTATACTGTAAAGAGCTTTAGTATTTATTTGCCAGTTAAGTTCAGAAGTTACCTCTGTCCTTAAAGGCAGTTGCTATAAAGGGTCACTGATGTCTGTTTTGAGTAAATTTCAGCCAACCTATTTGAAAGACACTGAATGTAATTTTGGGGTGAGGGGTCCACTGTCAAGAGTCACATGTGGATGTCAGAGATCAAATTAATCACTTTTTTTTCTTTTAGCAGTTTTTTAATCCTGTATACCTGTTGTCACTTTAGTTTATTTGTGCTACTTAAAGTAAATTGGGTCAGTTCATATGGACAAATAGCTAGCATTTACAACTGAAATCAGGGTTGAACTATAAGTGGCACTGGTCTGACTAAATAAAAATAAGCCAGGCATATTTATCATTTCTGGATAGAGCAAAAAGATGTCCTAAATTGCTTATTTATAATCCTAATTGTAATGATGGCATGGAATTTAGTAAAATTCTTATATAAACAAAATAAGCGGAGTTGTGTTAAGATTGTGAACAGACAAGGATATTCCTAGTGAGAGTTGGAGGAAGGATAAGAGACTGGATACTGAAAAAATATAAATATGTTAGGCCTGTTTGAATTAGCTGGGCATGCCAGTATAGAGTCATCTTAAATTTTTGGATCACTTTTAGAAATATGAGTTCTTTGGCTTTCAAAAATGTCATGCAGCTGTTTAGACACCTGAACATATCCGTGACTAATGGTATGAACTTTGGGGTCAAGTATGAGTAGTTAGCAAGCAATTGATAATGGCAGATGAGCTAAAAGTAAGTTCACTATTCCAGATGCTGTAATGGAGGCAGTTTAACCCCTCAGGTGAGAAGGGATTTCTCAAATAAAACTCTTATGATCCGTCAGTTTAGGGTGCTCTCTTTATCAAGAGATCTTCATTCTAATCCATAGCTCTAAAATCCACACACTTTGTGGATGTCCTTAGGACTATTAAGATCTACCATATTTACATAGGGCAGAAGATAAGATTATTGGACTGACTACTAGTCCTCTTCGGGGCAACAAGACGACTCTTCCTCATTGAAGCTACCTGTGCACCGGAGACGCCCCTAAGGCACAAAGGGAGGACTTTCCCACCAGGTCAGTTAGAGCACAGTTCCCACAAGTGGACAGACAGACATGAAGCAAGTCTTGCAGTTAACAAGATGGACATTGCTTTGTGTATTTTGCAAGTGTTGGACTGAATGTGCTCCTTTGAATAGGTGTCCTTCCCATACCATATTTTATTTTTATTTCCATCCCTCTCCCAGTTACATGGTGTTGTGTTTAGTAACTTTGTTCAGAATCAGTGGAGAGTTCTGCATCTCTTTAAACATCTTTCTTATGACTTGTGCTAGACCACCTTTTAGTTTTAAAGGGAAAAATATTTTTCTAGAAAGTTTGTAGCTTGCTCTAGCATTTTCTGTAGAAATCTTTTGTTGGGTGGGGTACTTAGAAGTGAAAAAAGCTAGAGTATACTTGCTCTGTGTATTGCTTTTGCCTCTAGCCTGAAATTTCACCCTTCCAAAGAAAATAGAGGAAAAAATTGAAATTTACTTTTTTTTTCATTCTGTTTTTGTGTCTGAAAAAATGTTTAAATTTTTCCTTTTGTTAAAACAACTCTTAGATGGTGTGTATTTTCTTATTAGCAAAGCACAGAAGTTGAGTTGACTTGGATTGGGATTTGAGATCAATTTTCTTATTAGACTTGTCCCTCTGGAATATTTAAATATAATCTTTTGCATTTAAAAATACTTGACAGGTAACATGCCAATTAAACATGAATTTGTGCCTTTTGTGATTACTATTTTTACCTGTTTAATGTAATAATTTAACCTCATTATGAACACAGTTTTGTATGCTTTCATACTCTTCCAGTTGCTTTTTGATGTTTCTTATCCAAAATCTGCAGTATTTTGAATTCCCCCCCTTACCCCCTCCTTACTCCATAAATACAAATGGTTTCCCTTTGATTAATTCTGTTACTTGCGTCTGTGGGAAATGATTGTCTTTCATATCTCTGTTGTTTCACTTTTTAAAGAGTAATGTATTCAATGCACTTTAAAATCCATGGTCAATGTCTTCTTTTATGGCAGAAAAGAGGGGATCTGATGATAAAAAAAGTAGTGTGAAGTCCAGTAGTCGAGAAAAACAGAGTGAAGATCCAAACACTGAATCGAAGGAAAGTGATACTAAGAATGAGGTCAATGGGACCAGTGAAGACATTAAATCTGAAGGTGACACTCAGTCCAATTAAAACTGATCTGATAAGACCTCAGATCAGACAGAGGTAAGTGTATTGTTTCTCACTTTGATTAGGGCTTTTTGTTACTGTTTGACAGTGCAGCGTAAGTATGCACAGATGAAGATGGAACTAAGCCGAGTAAGAAGACATACAAAAGCATCTTCTGAAGGAAAAGACAGTGTAGTCCTGCAAAACATTTTGAGGTACATTGTTTTGTCTCAGCTATTTTGTAGCAGACTCGTGTCCCCATTAGTGTGCCTCTTTGGAAATTATTGCCCACGTTTGTAATATAGTCGCCATTAAAAAGTTAATTATCCTTTTTTTTTAGGGATTTTGCTGTCATTTCTTTTTTTTTTTTTTTTTTAAATAAAAAGGTTGAACTGTTTTTTTATTATTATTATTATTTTTTGGTATTAAGTCCATCTTGTGTTGGTACATTGGCAGAAACATATGCTTTAAAAACTTAAATATTTCTGAGGCACATGTTGGACTACTTTGTTTTAATTAAACTGCTAGTATTTCTTTGTCAAGGATGTTTCTAGTTTTTTTTGCTTTATTGCCTTGCATTCTAATGCAGTTTGTTCTGTAACTCGAGAGCCAGTAGCATTGGATTGATGGAAGTGTAGGGTTTATGAATTATTGCAGCTGACTACCATACCTCACACAGCGTTGGTGTTGTGAGCGGCCCATGAAAAGCCAAATTAAAAATCAAGGATTCAGTCAAACTAAGCAGGTACTCATGCCAGGTACTCCTTTCTCTACCCACATCCATGTTTGAATGCTATTGCCTGTGATCTTTACGCTTAACTGTTGTGTATCTTTTTTGTTCTTTATAAGAAGCACAGAGGGGTTTTTGTGTATCGCGTGAAAAGTTTTAAATCAAATGTTAACAGAATGGAATTTTTTTTCAACTGTGTGTAGGGATGCAGTGGTGCCCAGAATTAGATATCTTTAAAGAAATTTAAATACAATAAACACTTCATATTATTCGCCTTGTTACATTCAATGCAATTCTCAAGTCTTTAAGAGGTATGTGCTTAATATTTCCTACTTTGTAGGAGAATTTGCAGTCGGCCATAGGTGTATAGGAGTAGTTACTGGCTGATATATTTAAAGCAGCAGTGTATAGGAAGAACAGACACCTTCAATCTGTGACATGCAAAGAACTGATGAACTGTATAGAATGAATTTGGGTTTTTAAAGAACTATTAAGTTAGGTTTTATAAGTGTTCTTAAAACCTCTATAACTGTTCATTCTTCGGGCTAGTGGCGTGGGATGAAATATTCCTAATGAAAGGAAGTACCAATTAGTTGATTGGTTGATGGCATTCCTTTTCTAGGAAAGCAGTCTAGAGTTAATCTGTGTGAGCTATGCACACATAGGCACGCATACACAGGCACATGGCTTTAAGAACCACACCGATGCCTTAACTGTTAAAAAGATTACAAACATTTCATATACACATTTATTATAATTAGCAGTTAGTAACTGGGCCAACACTTAGTCATAAAAATTTGCCTTTTATATGTGGTCTAATTATCATTTTTCCCCAAATTTTGCATTGTAGGACTACTGTTCGAAGATTCTTTGAAGAATACTGAAAACGGCATAAAGTGAAGATCGGCATTAAAATGAGGTGAAAGAAAGCTATAGTGGCATAGAAAAAGTATAAAAAGCTCAGTTAGTTTTTTTTATTTTAATTAAAAATTAATTCAGGACTGATGTGACCTTCCAGATTTCAGAACATGTGTTAATAGCATATATGCCACTGAAAATTTAGGTCCTGTATCATAATTTTTCTTTAAGACTTTTTAAGATATTACCTAAACATGTGGCTTGCTCAGTGTTTAATTGCAAGTTTTCATTCTTGGACTTTGAAAACAGGATTAAACGTTAGTATTCGTGTGAATCAGACTAAGTGGGATTCCATTTTTACAACTCTGCTATACTTAGCCTTTGGATTTAGAAGTAAAAATAAAGTATCTCTGACTTTCTGTTACAAAGTTGATTGTCTGTGTCATTGAAGTTTTAGTATTAATCTTTTTCTAATAAAGTTATTGACTCTGAACTAGTCCCTTGTTTTAAATATGAGGTATACTATTACTAACGGTATTGGTGTACAGTTTTATCTCATTTTGTTCTGTTTAAGACTTTCATAGAATTTCCAGTTTGTTTTAAATAATGGTGCTTCGATTTGGGGTGGTTATAAATGAATTTGAATTTTGCTTTTAATAGCAAAGATGTATAGTAAACTAGAATATATTTTTACATCCCTGAGAGACTTCTTTTAGAAGACAATTCCAGATATCCTGACAAATAGTATCTTCCTCTCTCTAGCTGTAATATGATGTAGAAGAGCATTTGAGAACTTCTAACTAATTTTTGGTCTTGTTTTAAATCCTGTACCAAGAGTTATTTTAACCTAGTTCTATCAGTTTATAAATATATTTATTTCTATGTATGGGGTGTATAGTATACATAATAAGAATTCTTTTTTAAAAGGTGGTTTTATGTAACAAACAGGAGAATTGGCATGTTTCTATCTTTAGCTAACTTTATGAACTGTATAGAAGTATTTCCAGCTACACACATACATTGCATATATGATAGCACTTTCTTGTGACTTAAATGTTTTCAAATATTGCCAGGAGTTTATAGGTAAAGAAACTGAGTGGGTTAGACAACTTATCCAAGAGCTTCATGTTAATGAAATGTTAGGACATGGAGTGTAGGCCTCTGCATCTTGGTTCAGTGTCTAACTAATGTGCTGTTGTGTTCGTTCTGATGGGCATAATGAAACATTATAGAATTTACCAAATAAAATACTCTCCATCCGCCTTTTCTCCCCCCTACCCCCACCTGTTTTGTGCAGTGCTGGGGAATAAACCCAGGACCACTCTGCCACTGAGCTATAGACCCAGGCTGGCCTGGAACTTGCCATCTTTCTGCTTCAGCCTCCTGAGTCTCTGGGATTACAGGCATTCACTACCACACCTGGCTCCACAAAACTTTTAAAAACAATGAAGCATCATTTTTAGAGGCTTTGTATGAAAAAATGATGTGGGGACAAAGCCCTCTGGGCAACTCCAGCTGATTTGGAGATGCAGTGGTAGATGAGGTTATCTCTGAATTTTTAAGATCTGATTCATATGAGGATTAAAATAAGGTGTGAAGTAGTGTAACAAAATGAGTCCTCTGCTAAGCACTGTTTGGTGTTAAGATTGTAGCATAAAGAAAGATATTATAATAAATATAGTAAGGTATTAAAGTGTGAGATTTTTCTTTCTCATCTAGAGTCAACAGCTAACTTTAAAGGAAGTGAAAAAAACGGTCCTGTGAAAAGGCTTACTCTGTGGACACTTAGATCTATTGAAGCTCTACGATTTTAGGGAGAGACCTGTCCACTTAAGGTGTCCATGACTTACCAAGATAGAAAAGTTGACTTTTATACTTTATTTTCCAAATTGATCTGACTACAGAGGAGCTGATTCTTGCTAACCAAAATCCCAAGAATCCAGTGTAGATGCCAAATGCTGATTTACTGTACTACATTTCTGCTGCGCAGATCCAAAAGGTTATCAGTTGGCTAATGGTTCTGTGTCTGTTCTCTTTGGAGAACTGGTTTTATTCAATCAGAAGATGACTTAATAAGAACTGAAATCAGAACAGTGGTTGATCTGTTAAAAATCTCTTTGTTTTGGAAATTTAAAAACACACAAATTGAACAGTATAATTAACCTGTTAGCCGATCACTATTGAGACTAATTGGCCAGTCTTGGTGTGTGTGTATCCTGTCCTCTCATTTTCAAGAAAATCCCAGTTATTCCATTAATCTGTAAATAATTCAGCATGTATGTATAAAAGACAAAAACTCCTTAAATATAAAATATTAATATAAAATTGGATGAGCTTTTATTAACTGAAGCTATCAAATGATAGTAATGGTCCAGTAGAGTAATTTGTTTTGCTCCCCTCAAGAGGGTCAGGTAATGGAGTCTGCTGCTCAAGCCTTCCTTCTCTGTAAAATATAGAGAGTATTCATGAAGACCATTTTTGTTAGAATGTTTTTTTTTGTTTTGTTTTTCAAACAGATAAAGGTCCATTTATTTCTCAGTTTGGTCTAAAACACCTTCCTTGCCTTTTTCATTTAAGCTGTTAATAACCTGGTTGAGTTATTCAGTTTAGATATTTACCTCCTAGCCGTAGAGTATTACTAACTTGGAGGCCTTCTGGTTCCTTAAATAGGTTTAGTGTCACCAAGGATAACCAGCTTCTTTCTCCAAGGTCTAAGAACTCTGATTCACATATGGTTTGCACTCAGCACCCTGTGATTGAAGATTTTAGAAATGTAAAAACTAAAATCATGGAGGAAGTTGGGGTCCCCCCCTTCTTTTGGTACCAGGGATGAACCCCAGGGGGTTCTTAACCATTGAATCATATGCATTTTTTATTTTAAGTTGCTGAGGCTGGTATCGAACTTGTGATCCTCCTGCCTCAACACCCCAAGTCACTGGGATTCTGGGCTTGAACTCGTGGTCTAATGCATATTAGAAAAGCACTCTACTGCTGAGCTATATCCCTAGCTCCACTGCTGTGTATGTTTTCTATTATGTGCATGAAACAAAACACTTGAAGTTGTATATGCATTCTATGGGATGGGACTTCATTCAGAGTTGGTTTTCAAATGAATTTCTGATTAATTTTTATTTGTTAGTGAAAAGACCCCAAATGACAACTTTTTTTTTTTTCTTTTTGAAATTTTGTTTACAATTGTAATGCTTGCAAGTGATTTAAAAACAACAGAATTGTTTGGTGATCTGTGTCTTCCTTCTGTCCCTCTGTTCTCCCTCTAGGATCACTTTTGTTATCAATAATTCTTTTGTTATCACCAATTTATATATTTTTTCCTTTTGGATTAGAGGTGAGGGATTTGAGCAAAATACGTTTAGATGTCTTTTTATATATGTTTACCCATATGTTATGAATCTGTCTTCACTAGCCTATTTAGAAGCATTTATTTTGAGACATAGAAGACAGCACTTTTAAGTTGAACATTTGGCTTTTGAAAATATATTTCAAGTAAGCCAAAGCAGAGAATTAAATGTATTTTTCATTGTATCAGAATTTTTAATTTGGTTTTAAAAATGCATTTTGAGAGTTTCATGAATGATATGTTTCTTAACCTCAACCCTCCCAAGTAGATCAGTTGTCAGTAGATGTAAGAACATTTAGGAACAACAACTTCAGAAGTGGTTTGTTGTAACTGGGTGTGCCATAACTCACCCCTAGGTTCATACCCTTGAGAAACTCTTAAACCTGTGCCAGGCGATGGATAAAAAATTGTCATAATGGCAGCATTTGTAACTGGAAGAAAAGGAAAAAAAAGCCTGAGAAGACCCCAAATCAACAGCCTTTTTGGATATATAGTGTGATACATTCCTACCATGGAGTCTCATAGAAGTGAAACTGAACAGCTCCACACATCAACCTGGATGACTCCACAATATAATAATGGTCCAAAGAGCAAGTTACAGAAGGATGTACCCACTGTGGTTCCATTACTGTGCTGGTTAAAAACAGGCTGTTATATTTACATGGTAAATGAAAGAAAATTAAGGAAATGATTGACACAATTCAATGTCAGCTGGTGCTTTGGAAGTTTGGAAGGAAATATGATCATGGAAGGCAAAGGGGTCTTCAGAGCAATTGGTGATGGCTCTTTTTGAAGCTGGATGGGCATTTTCTTTTTAAAATATGTATATGTGCTTTTGTATGTATGATATTTCTTAATAAAATTTAATAAAATTTAAATTTAAAAAGTGGGAAAGGTCTTGGTGTAGGTAGTGACTGATAACATGTAAACATAATGTACTTCATGGAATCAATCCTTCTTAAGTGCCTGGCAGAGTTAAAAGGTACTGTTTCTGGGGTGCCAAATTTAGAGGCTTAGTCATAGTTCCAAAAGCTAGAAACAAGACCTAGTTATGTTTTCTTTGTGGTATCTTCCCTCCATCCCCCTCTTAATCTTTACACAGTTTTAATGTAGGTGCCAGTCCAAGAGTGGATCTTTTCTGTTTATGCAACTTCCAAGGGAAGCTTTTTCTCTCAGATGTACACCAGTCCAGAAGGGGAACTGCTGAGCCAAGCCCCACTCCTTCACCTTTCTGGAGTTAGATTGTCACGTCAGAGCTTGCTGCTTTGGTTCTTGCTCTAATTTTAGTAGGGGTACAAGAAAGTGTTAACAAAACTTTCTCTTTAAAAGGAAGTGATTGAAACGTGAAAAGCACCTGCAAATGCATAAGGTTCACATAGCTAAGGCCTCTGTCATCAGTTACTAGTAGCCCTCTTCCCCTCAGTCCTGCTCAGGTGAGACCCCTGCCCCCTCTTTTTTTAATACTGGGATTGAACCCCAGAAGTATTTAACCACTGAGTCACATCTCCAGCCCCTTTTTACATTTTACTTAGAGACAAGGTCTTGCTGAGTTAAGTTGCTGGGGCCATCTTTGAACTTGGAATCCTACCTCAGCCTGCCGAGCCACTGGATTACAGGCATGCCTCAGGTGCCTGGCCCTACGTGAGACCTAGATGTGAGGTCTTTCAACATCCAAGTGCTGCTGTGTGCCATTTGTTATAAAATGTGGCTTCCTACCCTAGTAAAACAGTTTGAAAGTCATTCAGGGGAATTGTGCCTTACGTAGAAATTAGTTTTTACAATCAATGCCTAAGGTAAAAACTTCTATCAAATTTAGACTTGAAATTTCATATTTTAGTATAACTATGGTTCCCCCTCCCTTTTGGGGGTGTGGACTGTTTATTAGAATGGACTTTGAGTTTGCTCAGAACCTGTGATTAAGTGGATTCCCTCATGGATCATAGGTAACACCTGTCTAACTTCTGCATATGAGTACTATAAGCTTTCATCCCGATTTTTTTTCATGTTAAATAAGTATCAGATGCATTTAAACCTGAATCTGGTTTTTACACAAATGGTGTTTTTAAGCTAGGTGTATATCCTAGACCCTGCCTAATTTTTCCTCAAAGTAAAATTGAGAATAATTTAGGGAGGTGTCACCTGGGGATTGTCCTATGTCACCATCACAGTCTCCTGGCATTGGAACACTGGGCACTCAGGTTGGTTTGCGTTATAGTCATGCTTTTGTTTTTGGCACCAGGGATTGACCACTGAGTCATCCCCAGCCCTTTGTTTGTTTTATTTTGGTACAGGGTCTTGATAATTTCCTGAGGCTTGAATTGAACTGGCAATCCTGCCTCAGCTTCCCAAGTTGCTGGGATTGTTTGTGTCACTTATGTAGAAGTGTTCACATAAAGCCTGTCTGTCCTTTGCTCACTCTTGATCAAAACTGAGCTTTTGAGAATTTGAAAAAGACGATGGAACAGTGACCTGTTTTGTGTGCTGGAAATAGAATTAAATCATTGTATTTGCCCAGAAAGAGCTTTGATATTTTATGCATACCTCTTCCATAATGATCAGAGATGATGTCATAGTCTTTAGAGGTTATGGATATGCCAAGAAGTGGCAGTGTAGTGTGTGGGGGTGGGTAAGTAAGCAGCTAAAGAGTGCTTACAAAATACAAATAGTTATACTAGAACTTAGCAAGAGTTGACTCAGATTCTAGGTAGTGTAGGGAGGAACTTAGCGTGTATTCGATGACAACTGACCTTGGAGTTAGATGTCAACAACTGCCCTCTCCCTCTCACTTTTAGATTTGAGTTCAGTAGGTTGGACTATGCTTGACTGTTCAAGTTTTCTTTAAAAAAAAAAAAAAAAAATCCTTGAAGGTAGTTACTTGGGTTATATAAATCATGCCAAATTATAGGTAAGTTTAGAAATATGCAAATAGGCCAGGTGTGGTGGCACACGCTTATAATCCCAGTGGCTTGGGAGGTTGAGCCAGGAGGATCAGGAGTTCAAAGCCAGCCTCAGCAACTTAGTGAGGCCCTGAGCAACTCAGTGAGACCCTGTCTAAATAAAATACAAAACAGGACTGGGGATGTGGCTCAGTGGTTGAGTGTCCAAGTTCAATCCCTGGTATCCCCTCCCCCACACAAAAAATATGCAAATAGGACTAGGGTTGTAGCTCAGTGGTAGAACTCTTGCCTAGCATACACAAGGCCTTGAGTTGGATCCGTAGCATCACCCAAAAAAGAAAGTGAAATGTTTTTAAAAATAGGGATTGCAACTCGCATGCATAAGGCCCTGGGTGCAATCCCCAGCACCACACAAAAAAGGGATTGCTCCTCTGACCTTAGTGGGATTCACATGAAGGAGTTCCCTGTCATCTGCCCTGGCTGAATCTCACCAATGCCTGATCAGGATTGGGATGATTTGGTGTGGATGTGATAGCTGTGTTTGTCAGAGGGCTACATCTATAGCCCTCTTTATTTTGAGACAGGATGTATTTAAGTTGCCCCGCTTGGCTTCAAACTTGTTTCTCTTGCCTTACCTTTTTAGTCTCCCAAAAAGCTAGGATTAAGTCAAAGCCCTCTTGAATTTACCATTCTCCCAGCTCAGAATTTGAAACTAAGGAAATATAACTAAGTTCAAACATAAGGTTAGCCAAACTTTGTGTATCCAGACTTCATTATTTGTAAAATAATGATTCCTTTTTAATTTCTGGGGTTAATAAGTCATTTTTGCAGCATTACTATTGTAGCAGGATTTTTCAGCTAGAGATGGTGTGTACTGTATCCATTCAGAGCTTCCATTTTTCATTAAAAGGAGTTCTATTTCCTCAAAATCCTGTAGTCTTCGAATATCTTTGTCCTAAATGTGGAAAAGAGATTATGTAATGGTTTATAAATATTTATGAAGCCATGTCATCTTGGGTTCTTGCCTAAACTCTCATTTCTCTCTCTCTCTCTCTCTCTCTCTCTCTCTCTCTCTCTCTCTCTCTCTCTCTCTCTCTCTCTCTCTCTCTCTCTCTCTCTCTTCTTTATCAATTGTAAACCATTAGCACTTGAGAGTTGTGAGGGTTGTTTTGTTTTTTCCTTTACTGGGGCTTGAGCCTGGGGATGTTCAGCTACATCACTCATCCCCAGCCCTTTATTTTCTATTTTTTGAGACAAGGTCTTGCTAAGTTGCTCAGACTGGCCTTGAACTTGGAAAACCTTCTGCCTCAACCTTCTGAGTAGTTGGATTACAGGTGTGCACCACTGCACTGGCTTCTGTTTTCTAAAGGGATGATGGTCCCACTTGATGCTGCTGAAGGAGACAGCAGCCAGGGCGAAGCTTTTTTTTTTTTTTTTCTTTCTTTTTTAAGCTATCTGTGACAATTTAGATTGCCAAGAATATGCCATAACTGAGACACCAGTAAAAATTGCCAAAGGCACTTTGAAACAAAATAATATCCAAAGAAATTAAATTTTATGACCTGGGGATATGATAACACTTGCCTAGCATGCGTGTGGCCCTGGATTCTACCCCAGCACTGCCAGAAAAGAGAAGATTTTCCTTCTGAAATTAAAATTTGAAATCTATTTTCAGTCTGGAAAATAAACGAAAAATGAATCTTGTTTCCTGCAATTGCAGAGGCAGACCTTTGTAATCAAATAAGGATGGACCTGTTTTCTGTCCGGAGGACTATGCCACCTTTTGTTAACCAGGCAGTTTTGCCGAGATTGATAGTGCCAAAAATACTGAACTATGAGTCCTAAGTTGGGAAATCACTTGTCATTCAGAGGTTTTTAAAGGGGTTATGGACTAGTTATTCAAAGTTATCTAGCTACCTTGCTTGACCATTCTGTAGCCAGAATTTCTAGTATCTTCAATCTTGTTTTCATAGTAGAAATGCAAAAAGCTAATAATTGACTCCACAGAACATTTCCACCCAAATTCCTCATTTAGAAACTTGTAAGCCTTACCTTTCTGAGCAGAGTGTTTGGTAGCTTTCTTATCTTCTCCACTTGCTCTGGATTAATCCCCAGTTCACAGCAACTCACTTTTAGTAGGTTTTGATAACTCAGCTCTTGTTTGTGCAGTTCAATTTCAATGAAGTCATTTTCTTTGGGGCTCTGAATTCTTACTTTAAGCACCAACTCTAGATCACCCATAAATTAAAAGTTAGTTAAATACCTACTTTAGAGATTTTGGACATTATCAGTTATTGCAGCATAAATGATCCTAAGAACCGATAAGTAGCTTGGAGCTTCTGTAGACACACAAACTCTTCATTTACTACCTGAATCCCCCCCCCCCCGCCTCCCCCCCCCCCCCCCCCCCGCATGCTGGGCAGACTCCGGAATGTATTGCAAACAAAGCTTGCAGTTTGAAGCAGCCAATGATTTAGATGTCGATTTTGTTTCAGGGCTGGGGATCAAACAAGTCCTTACATATGCAGGCACTGTACCATTGAGCTATTCCCCCAGCGCACAGCCAAGGATTTAAAATACGCAGTGGGTATTTGAATGCGTCACCAGTGGGCAATGCATAGCAGTTTTTACCCTTGTTATTTGGAAAAACTTCAGGGACATGTGTCTCACTGGGCAAAGTGCAAACTTTGCGATTCCTACCCCCCCCCCCCCAGGGGAGGAGTCTGCCTCTTGAGATAGTGGCATTGAGTGTGCACCTTCAATCTACTATCTCAAGAAGGAGCAGTATGGACTAATGCAGTGCATCATAAGCCACCTGGTGAACTTGGCTTTGCAACATGGCAGAGGGATTGAGTCCTCACCTAGGCAGGTGTTGTCAGCTTTGGCGTTTACACTTGGGGCATTTGGCAAGTGTGGACTTGCACCTTCTTGTTTATGTTCACCTGAAGGAGAATTAAAAGGGAAGAGTTGAGAAGTGGCAGCGACTCAGCACGTGGCTGGCAGCCAGATCTGCGGGTCAGATTAGGGACGATGATGTCCTCCACTTCTGTCCTGCAGCCTGTCCTCTCCTCCTCAGGCAGAAAGACAGATCAGGAAAAGGGCAGTAATTACTTTAAATCTTGAACAGTAACCTCCCTTAATCACCACCCAAATCGTGAAAAGGAGCTGAGATGGTGTTTTTAAATGGTGTATAATGTGGGGAAGAAATATTTATAATGTGTGTGCTTAGGATTCCACTTAAATATTTTCGGCACCGGGTGTTTTGTGTCTAGATCGCCAGCAGAGTTACACAGCTAAAAAAGGTCGCTTTATAAGGAGAAATGTTCTCACCCAGCGAGAAGGGAAAGCAGTATTTACAGAGTGTTTTGCATGAGTCAGTTCTTTTACATACTTCTTTCTTCCATATCCACTGGATACACAGAAAGCCAGACCTTCACCAGACACCAGGCCAAGCCCTTTGGGAAATGACTAAGAACCCCAAAGAGCTCTCTTCACCTAGAGTTTACAGCCCGGCCGCAGAAACTCGTTAGTAAAGAGGAAACCACCATGGAGCCTGATGTGGTGTACTGAAGGCGAGCCCCAGTACTGTGGAAGTAAGTAAGGGGTCAAGAAAGATTTCCCTGAATGTGGGGCCTCTGACCTGAATCTAGAGGCTGAATAGGTCTAACCAGTTCCTGGGGGTGGGAGTGGGAGGAGTTTCCCAGCCCCTATGGGAAGGGAGAGGAAACCAGCCCAAAAGTGGCGGCAGGGCAGAGTGAGAGGCCCCTATCAGCCAGATTATGGGATTAGGCCTTGTCCAGTTAAGTAGCCGCTTGTCACAAGAAATGAGGTACACACTGAATTTGGAGACTGAGTAAGGAAAAATTTTTTTAATTAGTTTTTACTACTGATTACGTATTGAAATGATAGTGGTGTGGATATACTGTATGAAATAAAGCATATTATTAAAATTACTTCCACTTGTTTTTACTTTATAAAATGTGGCTGGAATTATAGTTCTGTTGCCCAGCACTAGTCTGTATGAAAGGTTTTGGTCTTTTATCAGTTTTCAGCAGAAACTGTTACAATCAGTGTTGCATTTAGGTGGTGGCAGAGGGGAGGGGGAACTCACTGCTCTCAAAGGACTCCTGTGGAGTTGAGACATTATTTCCATTTTCAGACAAGAAAGGCTAAAATTTAGGGGAAGTAGTTTGCTCCAAGTTAGTAAATGGCAGGACCTGTGTGCAACTGGGCCTGGCTATGTGATTTGTGGAGCCAGTTACAAAAGAAAAGTGAAGAAGCCAGCCTCCCTTTTCCACCAGCTGCAGCCCTACCCCGGGCAGATGGACGACCTGCAAGGGATGGCAGCCTCACCACCTGGACACTGGCTACCAGGTGGGGAGTTGAGAGGCCAGCTCTTCCCTGCAGCCACCCTTGGAGCATGTCCTGGTACTGCCTGCCCCTCCTCAACTCCTGATCCTCCTTATGCTTGAGCCCCACTGAGGGTGAAGAAGACAGCAGAATGAGGGACTCTGGCAGACGGCCTGGGGGTGGGGGCCACATATGCGAGCTGTCCCAACGCCTGCATGCTCCAGTTTTCCATCTGATTCCACTTAAAAACAAAACACACACACACACACACACACACACACACACACACACACACACACAAAAAAAATTCAAAGATAAAACTAGGAAAAATTCCAAATCAATGACCAGAGCATTAAATTCCAAGCCTGCAGGCTTTCTGAGTGCTGACCCTTATGCCACAGTGCCAAACGCCTCTCCAGAATTGAGATACTCCTGTCTGGCTTATCGGCCTTTCCCAGCCCAACACTAATGTCCTTTTCCCCAGTACACAGGGATCTGCACCATCTTGTCTTTGCCCTTCTGCTCTGAGACCCCTTTCCCAGGTAGTGACTCAGGCACCAGTCCCTGACAGGAAATGATGCCCTTTCACTTCGCCAATTTACCCAGCGCATGATGCAAGAACTTTCCAGCCTAGTCCACCATGCTTAAAAATGTTTTTACTGGGGTGGGTTGTGGCTCAGTAATAGAGCACTTGCCTAGCATGTGTGAGGCACTGGGTTCGATCTCCAGGACCACATAAAATTAGATAAAGATACTGTGTCCACATACAACTAAAAAAAATTTTTTTAAAATGTTTTTATTGGCTGCTGGACGCAATGATGCACGTCTGTCATCCCAGCGACAAGAGGCTGAGGCAGGACGAACACAAGTTCAAGGCCAGCCTCAGCAATTTAGCAAGGCCCTAAGCAACTTAGTGAGAACCTGTCTCAAAAAATAAAAAGGGGGGCTGGGGATATAGCTCAGTTGGTAGAGTGCTTGCCTTGCAAGCACAAGGCCCTGGGTTCAATCCCCAGCACCCCAAAAAAAAAATAAAAATAAATAAAAAGGGGGGCTGAGGATGTAGATCAATGGTAAAGCGCCCTGGGTTCAATCCCCTGTACCCAAAATTAAAGTGTTTTATTGGTCCAATTAGCATGTCAGATCATCTGTGGATGGGTAGGATCTCATAGAGGTCTGAGAGCACTTTATGAAGTCAGGGAGATTTAGGTCTGAATTCTTCCTCAGCTACTTAGGAGCAGTGACACCTTGGACAAGTTTATATGACCGCTCAGAGTCTCAAGTTTTCTGATCTGAAAATGGGGTTTATCATCTCTGGCTCACAGTAAGAAGGTAAGGAGGAAGCCCACAGAGAGTGGGCACTGCAGGCACCAGTGAGCACCAGGAATTGCTGGCTGCTATTCGTGTTTCTTAGAGCTATTGATGCCTACGACCCTTGGGCTAATTGCTCTACTCTGACAATCGTGTCAGTGGGAGAGGTCGTGAGCCCTGCTGGGCACGGCATTCCCCTGGACCAGATTTTCCCACTCCCCTCCACCATCTTCCTTGAAGGCCATGAAGGAAGCAGGACTCCAGACTCACCTGCCAACTTCTCTCTGATGTCTACTTCAGCCTCAGCCATGGGTCACCTCTGTCGCCCACAGATCAGCAGCCCTTCTCACCTTTTTGCACAAACTTTCAACCAAATAAAAGTGCTTTCTAAAGCCTCAACACATCTGCCTGCAATAAAACGGTATATTCCTGTCATCAGCCCCATAAGATGAGGCAAGGTCATTTTTTTTTTTTTTTTTATGGCTAAGCAAACTGAGACTTAGGTGTGTCGTATGACTTGCGCTAGATGATGCAAGTGAAGGAAGAGACTGAGGTTCAAGGCTCCCCACTCCTTCCCCAGAGTGTGTCCACTGGGCAACATGCAGGCCAAAGGAAAGGCACCCTTCAGAGGAGAGACCTGAGGGACTCAACCAGGCACCCAGCCAGACTGTAGCCTGGGGTCAAGCCCTCCTTCGAAAAGTTAGCAGCTACTACATTAAGGGTAAGAAAAGCCAAATACTTAATTTCTGGAGTGAACAGACTCTGCCTTCTCCCCTGTTCTCTTTCCCTTTTCTTCCAGCCCCTTCCTCAGCTGCTGTGCATGACAAGAAAGAAGCAGGAAGCCCCCAACCCATACCTGAGCAGACAGCCTTTTGGATGATCCTGGATCCCTTGATTCTAAGCATCCAAGTGGAAGAGGCAGGCTGCAGCAGGAGGTTCAGTGAAGGGTGGGTGGAGCTGTGCAAAGTCCCCTGTCTCAAAGGCCAGCCGAAGACAGGAGGAACTGTAGCAATGGGAACCTACATGTTTGGGTGACCCACTTCATTTAACCCTCCTGAGACAGAAGATGGGCAAATCCATGGGACAGCCAGGTGGGCTTCAGCATCAAAAAGCTGGAGGGAGTCAGGCCTGGTGGTTCACAACTGTAATTCCAGGGACTGATTTGGGAGGCTGAGGCAGGAGGATCGCAGGTTCAAAGTCAGCCTCAGCAACTTAGCCCTAAGAAATTTAGTGAGACCCTCGTCTCAGAATAAAATATAAAATAAAAAGATTAAAAGGGCCAGAGATGTGGCTCAGTGGTTAAGCACCGTGGGTTCAATCCCCAGTACCAAAAAAAAAAAGAAAAACAACAAAAAATCCAGCTGTGACTCCAAGGGGCCCACTCTGCCACTCTGCAGGTTTATTTTTAAAGCTCCCATATGATGGTAATGTGCCACTAAGGCTGAGAACCACTGATTCGGCCCACCTGCTGAAGAAGCAAATGGGGAAACTGTGGCCTAAGGAAGTGAAATACTGGGAGTCACGCGGCCAGCCAAGCACAGGCTGACCTCCCCAGCGTGGCCCTGGGTCTTCCTGCCAGGAATGGTGGAGGGTGGGGGTGGGGGCGGGGCAGAGGAGCAGGGATCTGCCTGGCCTGACCTACTGAGAATGGGGAAGAAAATGAACTTTGACCAACCCGGCGGCCAGGGTGTGGTGAGCCATAAAAAGGGCACCTGAGTGGGCGGGGCCCAGAGGTGCAGAGGCCTGCAGATGGAAAGATGGGCTGGCTGGGGAGCTGGCTCACCTCCTCCTCACTCACCTGCGGGTCTGTTCTTTCTCCCTTCACATTCATTCATTCCTTCACACAGTCGCTCAACAACACTCTTTTTTTTTTTTTTTTTTCTTATTTAGGGGACACTCTTTAAATTTTTAGTTTTTAAAATCAAAGTGTCACATGTTCTAGTTTTTAAAAATCTAACAAAACTAAAAATCAGAGCCCAGTAGCAAAGAAGAAGGCCAAGTGTTGGGGAGGTGATCAACTGCCACACGAGCCTTATGTGGGTTTTTTCATTCATTTAGCTGGGTACTTAGTGGCTCCTTTTGTCTGTGTGTCAGCCACCATCTATGTGCCTGTGGGAGGTGGTGTTGTATTTTGATATACAATGTTTCAAACTTCCAGAAAAGTTGTAAGAACATGCCTTTTACTGATGATTATCATTATGCTATATTTGCTTTAATGGTCTCTCTGGTTTGGTGTGTGCCTGGAATCCCAGCAACTTGGGAGGCTGAGGCAGGAGAATGGCAAGTTCAAGGCCAACTTCAGCAACTTAGCAAGATCCTGTCTCACAATCAAAAATAAAAAGACCTGGGGATGTAGCTTGGTAGCAAAGTGCCCTGGGGTTCAATCCCCAGTACAGAAAAACAAACAAAAAGATCTCTGTCTGTTGGGTACATTTATGTGCATGTGTATGTATAACACACACCCAAACCCACACATTTTTAACTCCTAAACCGTATAACTAAATTATACACAACATACTCCTTTACCCCTAAAGATCACAGACTGTATTTTTTAACTATCAAAGGTTTTTTTTTTTTTTTTTTTTTTTTTTTTTAAGATTTCTAAGACATAATGATCCAAATCAGGAAAGCTGACATTGATTCACACTGTCATGAGATTAATTAACCACAGCTGCCACTCAAATTTCATCAGTTATCCTACCCATATGGTTTTCAGCTTGCTTTTTCTCCCCGGTGCAGGATCCAGTTTGGGATCACGCCTTGCATTTTATTTTCATTTCTCTTAAATTTCTTTAATCTAGAACAGATCTTCAGCCTGACTTTTTGTTTTGCTTTGTTTGTTTGTTTGTTTGTTTGTTTGTTTTCTCCCTCATGACCTTGTATCCTCGGGTTTGTCTGATATTGCCTCATGTTTAGACTGGATTATGTGTTTGGGCAGGAATACCCCACGGTGATCTCATCCTTTCTTGGTGCATCATTTCAGGATATCATGCTGCTTTGTCTGTTTAGGATGGTGACTTTAGTCTCTTGTGGAAGGAGGTGTCTGCCAAGCTTTCTCACTGTGAAGTGAAGCTTTATATATAAAAGCTGTAAATATAATTAATGGAGAGAGCCTGTGAGACCAGTTAGATGTCCTGTGCTTCAAAACTTCACCCTTTAGTTTTTAGCAAGTATTTCAACCTGAATCAGTTGCTACTGACATGATCGCAAAAAGAAAATTCTTTAACTCCATTTTTCTTTCTACATTAATTATTTGAGATTCTACTGTAAGAAAACACTTTCCTTCTCATTCATTCATTCATTATGGAAAGCTAGGGGTGTAGATCAGTGGGGTGCTTGCCTAGCATGCATGAGGCCCTGGATTTGATTCCCAGCATCAGGAAAAAGAGGGGGGGAAAAAAGAGTGTGCATCAGTTAGCTCTGGGACTATCACAAAAAATCAGTTAACCTTGTCATCAGTTTGGATTCTTATTTTATTCCATGGGTCATAATCCATCACTGTCATTATTTAGTTTAATGCATAAATTATGCCAATTTATATGAGCCCCATAACCTTTGATAAAGCCCCACTATTTTACGAGGACTTTCTTAGTTTCTAGCACATCAAGATGAAAGGGGACAGACAGACGTGAGCTGTGGGAACATGAGGTAAGGGGATGATTCTATCACCGGGGCCCACTGCTCACCCCACATGCTTTCACTTTTAAAAAAGCTATTTACCTCAAGTTCACAGGACGTTACATTCCTCGGCAAACTACCTGTTATCGGCAGGGGAAACAGGCCTGAACGTTGATAAGAACACAGGTTACCCTGAAGAAGGGAATTTATGTGACTCTTACACCAGACCTGATCCTAGGATTCAGGGAGATAAGGATAATCCCCCCTACCCATAAAATTTGTAAGAACAGGTTCCAATTAGAACTGCTCAGCCTGGGCTAAAGTGACCTAGGGTTGTCATGGCAGTGGGGCCTTGAAAGTCTGATGTCAACCTGCTGTCAGTCAAAAGTCAGGAGGTAGACCTGGGTGGGACTTTCTGGAAACTTCTTGGGACCCCTAATAAAACTGAAGAGCAGGCGTGGTACTCTGTCCCTCTGCTCTCTGAGAGGCCTCACTCTCTCCCTTGAGAGGGTCTCTTTTCTCCCTTTTCTGTCCCTTCTAATAAACTCATGCCTATAACTCTAAACAACTTGTCTGAACTCTTTCTGACTTGATCACAAAAGCCAGGGTTTGAAGGGGGTTCTCTGAGCTGCCTTAGTTTCCCAGAAGGTCCCAGCCCTGTAGCAAAGATGTTCTGGGTTCCACTTCTACTTTCCCTGCCTTAGTGCTGGAATCAGACATATGCCCAAGGGGCCAGGTTCCTTTTAGTGAGGAATAGTTGTGACCATTCCTATGGAAATATCATTTCTTTCAGTGTACAGATCTAGGAACACACGCACACACACACACACACGTAGGCACATATACACATACCACTTAACCACTGAGCCCCATCCCCAGCCCTTTTTATTTTTTATTTTTTTTTATTTTGAGACAGGATCTCACTAAGTTGTTTAGAGCCTCTATAAGTTGCTGAGGCTGGCCTTGAATTTGCAATCCTCCTGCCTCAGCCTCCCGTGTTGCTGGGATTACAGGCGTGTATGTATATAAGTAGATACATGTATTTAAATCTTTTTTATTTTTCCTGTGTGTGTGTCTAGAGCCATGAGTTCCTGCTTCTGATCGCATCCCAACCCCGCAAGGCTCTCTCCCTTGCCTACCTGCTCACCTTCCTCACCACCTTCTCCTCTTCCCCTCCCTCATCCTTCCTTCCCTTCCTCCCTTTCTTCCTTAACAGGAACGGATTGTCTTGCAGTTCTAGAGGTCAGGATCAAAGCCACGGTGCCAGCAGCACCGGTTCCTCTGGCAGTTCTGGAGGGAGGCTGACCATGCCACCCTATGTGGTTGGTTGCCAAAGTCCTTGGTTTTCCTTGTCTAGCTTTCTTCAATTCCACATTGGAACTCCCTTCTCCAGCAGTGGGAAATGTGGCTTCCGACATCTTTACTCTATGGACCCTTCTGTTCAATCCCCTACACACACAAAGTAGTTTCAGAATTGCTCCTTGAAATGCAGTCGGGAGGGCCAGGGTACTTCTCCAGGGTAGAGCACTTGCCCTGGAGGTGCGACACCCTGGCTTCCATCTCCAGTGTTGCCAAAATAAAGGAAGAAACAAAACAAAACAAGAAAGAAATGAAATGCGATTAGGTTCCTTGTTTGCATTTTAGGATTTTTCTCAATCTTCGTTGATTTATTAATTTTTGAGCCTTTAACATGCCAGGCACGGTGTGGTGTGTGCCTATAATCCCAGCAACTCAGGAGGCTGAGGCAGGAGGATTGCAAATTCAAGGCCAGTCTCAGCAACTTAGCCAGACCCTGTCTCAAAATTAAAAAAAAAAAAAAAGGATTGGGGATGTAGCTCAGTGGTAAAGCACCTCTGAGTTCAGTCTCCAGTACTGCTATGTTTATTATTAAATGAATAAATACTAAAATATTAACATGGTTCCAAGAGTCAAAACTACCCTGAAATTTAAAGAAATGTCAACCCTTCCACATTCTTCCATTTCTTTCCCCTCCCACCCCTGTAGGAGACCGATCTTCATTTTGGACTTATCCCTCCTATACTTCTTTTTGTAGAATTAAACAGGTGCATCTATTTTTATTACTCCTTTTTTACACAAATGATAGTACACATATTCTTTTCTTTCTTTTTCTTCTTTTTTTTTTTTTTTTTTTTTTTCTTTCTTTTCTTTTTGGACCAGGGATTGAACCGAGGGATACTTAACCACATTCCCCAGCCCTTTTTATTTTTATTTTGAGACAGGGTCCTACTAAGTTGCTTAGAGCTTTGCTAAATTGCTGAGGCTGGCCATCCTCCTGCCTCAGTCTCAAGAGCTACTGGGATTACAGTCATGCACCAGCTCTTATCTACTTTTTTTTTTTTTTACTAAACAATATATCCTGGAAGACATTCTTTATCAGTTCATAGAGATCTTTCTCCTTCTCCTCCCCCAATAGCAACAGTAAACTCGATAGTTCACTCAACAAATAGCCTGTGTACAGACATTTTGTGGGTTTCCAGTATTTTTGCAATCACAAACCAGGCTGTGATTAATAATCTTGTGCCTACAACATTTTTGTATTGTTTGGTGGCATTTTTTTCTGGGTAAGATCCTAAAAGTGGGAGTGGTGAGTCAAAAGAGACAGACACTTGGTTTTACTAGATATTACCAAATTTCCCTCCATTAACCTTTTCCATGTTGCATTCCCGTGTCTGAGAATGTCTGTTTCCTGTTTGTCTCACTGATAGTATGTTGTCAATCTGTGTACTTTTTGCCAATCAGATCATAAGAGATGATGTGTCAAATGGAGGCTTTATTTTTATTCAAGTGTGGTGAGACCAGCAGACCACTAGACTGACATTGAAGAGTTTGTGACTCACAGTTCCCTAGAGGAGAGCTATGCGGGGCCACTTGGGCAGGCACTGGTATTGGTGAGAAGGTAGAGGAAGAGAAGGGGAAATGAGCAAGGGCCTTTATTTCATGGGAAAGAATGGACGAGGCTGGGTAACCAGGCTAAGCGGTTTAAGGCTGGTTTGAGCAAATGCCATAGGCTTGAGATATGGGGTTGGCATAGTTGTCTGGTACCTGACCCTGGGGTGATTAGGGCAGGTGAATAGTAAGTGGTCCAGAGGTAACAGCCCTGTGGGATCCAGGTCAAGGAGGTGGTTTGGGGTACGTACTTTGGATTTGTTTCCACGTGAAAGCTATGCTCAGAGCTGAGTCATTTGCTACCTCTAGGAATTTGCTAGGCCTGGGAGTGCCAGGAAGCCTCCAGAAGTCAAAACATCAGAATAACAAGATACGCCTTAATACAAATGGTATCCCAGTTCAGTCTGGGATTTCTTTAGGGGGTTGGCGGCATCCAGGGGAGCTTTACCACTGAGCTACATCCTCAGCTCTTTTTCTTTGGAGACAGTCTCTCTACGTTACTTAGGTCCTTGCTAATTTGCAGAGGTTGTCATTTGAACTTTGACTTTGTCATGGTGTTTTTTGTTTAGTTGCCGTTGTTGTTTTGGTACGGGGGATAGAACCAGAGACACTCTACCACTGAGCTATATCCCCACCCCTTTTATTGTTTTATTTTGAGACAGGGTCTTGCTAAGTTGCCAGGTTGGCCTTGAACTTCTGATCCTCCTGCCTCAGCCTACTGAATCTCTGGGATAAGTGTGCATCAATGTACCCAGCAAGGCTACCGATTTTCATTTGCAGGCTTTATATATAATGCTTATGTGAATTTTTGTATTGTCTGAGTTCATCATTTAGTAGGGCTTTTTAGTTGCTGGGAGACAACTCTTTATGGATCTTTGAGTGCAATTCGGTAGAGTAGAGATACTGACTACATTTTTCCTGGACTATTTTTTTTTTTTTTGAGGATGTTTGTACTTCACAATCAATGGAAATAATGTCTCCTTCCAGAGAAAATGGTAGGTTCATTTATTGTCTATTATGATAAAGAATACCTTCTTCTAGGGAAAAGGGCTTACTGCCCCTTATAAAACATCCTGGTAACCTACCCTCTGGGTTCCTCCTCTGTAAACTTTTTATGGACACATATATAACTTTGGGGGAAAATATTTTCAGTGGTTGAGGAACATGTGGAGGTAAGTAGTTCAGAAGGCAGCCTCGCAGAGCCTCCCACACACCCTTGTGGTGGGGAGTAGATAGCTGATAGCTTTGGGTGCCCCAGAAGGCCCAGAGGTGTGAGATCTGAGCCTGAATAGTCTCTTCAGAGACCAACACATTTTCCTGCCTCTGTGACAAACAATAGAGGGACCCAGCAAAAATAACTTGGCTGCTTGTTCTAGAAAATACTTGCTCCTGGAGAAAAGACTGAATGTATTCAATCGTATTTGGCTCCTAATTAGCCCTCATAAGAATTTATTAAATGTGTTGGGTGTGGTGGTGCACTCCTGTAATCCCAGTGACTTGGGAGGCTGAGGTAGGAGGATCATAAGTTCAAGGCCAACCTCAGCAATTTAAGGCCCTAAGCAACTTAGTGAGAGCCTGTCACAAAATAAAAGAAAAATAAAGAGGACTGGGGATGTGGCTCAGTGGTCAAGTGCCTCTGGGTCCAGTTTCTGGTACCAAAAAAAAAAAAGAATTTATTAAATCAATGAAGAAAAAAATCTGCAATGGTTTATCAAATGCCTTGGTGGGAACGAGGCAAAATCGCTCTCAGTAGAGAACCGTAGCATTGTGTAGCTCCACCTCTTTTAGGTGCTGCATCAGAGCATTCCAGAGTGTGGCTAGGACATTCTCTAGCTGATTTCTCCTGGGTGCACAGTAGTCTCCAGGTCCTTGCCCACCTAGACACTTGTGCAAGTGTTTCTACGGAAACTTCTGAGAAGTTAGATTACTGGGTTGAAGGAAGGGCCTGTCTGTGTCCCTCCTGCCTACTTGAAGGCAGTGAGAGCTGTCACTCCTTCAGTCTCTGCAATGTCATGCTGTTCCTGCACAATGGCACGTTTTCCTTTTTTAGTACCGGGGATTGAACCCAGGGGCACTTGACCCCTGAGCCACATCCCCAGCCCCTTTAAAAAAATTTTTTTTTTAAATTTTGAGGCAGCATCTTGCTAAGTCACTTAGGACCTCGCTAAATTGCTGAGGCTGGCTTTGAACTTGCAATTCTCCTGCCTCAGCCTCCCCAGCCTCTGGGGTTACAGGCGTCCACCACACCCGGCTCATTGCTATCTCGTTCCAGAACATTTTCATCACTCCAAAATGAGATCCTTTCCTTTTTGCTGTCATTCATTCTTCCTTCCCCAGCCCCTGGAAACCACTAATCTACTTCCTGTCTCGGTGGATTTGTCTCTTCTGGACATTTCATATAACTGAAGTGTACAATATTTAGTCTTTTGAGTTTGACTTCTTTCACTTAGCACAATGTAATCAAGTGTTATCCATATGAGTAAGTCAGCTTTTTATTGCTGTGATCAAAATACCTGAGAAAAACAATTTAAAGGAGGAAAGATTTATTTTTAACTTATGGTTTCAGTCCATGGTCAGCTGGTTTTATTGCTCTGGGCCTGAAGTCAGGCAGAACGTCATTGTGGAAGGACATGTTGGAGGAAAGCTGCTCAGCTCATGGCAGCCAGAAAGCACAGAGAGCAAGAGAGAAGAAGTAGCAAAGGACAAGAAATACCCTTCCAGGACACGCACCCGGTGAACTACTTCCTCTAACCATGCCCCATCATATGCAGTTTATACCCCTCCCAGTAGTTCATTCAACTATTCCTGGATTAATCCACTGATAAGGTCAAAGCCCTCATGATCCAACCACTTCCCAAGAGCCCCACCTCTGCATATTGCTGCACTGGGGACCACACCTTCAACACCTGAGACATTGGGGGCTATTCTAGTTCCAAATCATAGCACCATGTAGTGGCATGTATCAGTATTTAATTTCCTTTTCATTGCTAAATAATATTCTATTGCATGGATGGGTCACATTTTATTTCTGTTTATCAGTTGAAGGACATAGTTTCCATTTTTTGGTTACTGTGAATAATGCTGCCACGAACATTCTTGTACAAGAATATGTGGGCTTACGTCTTTTACTCCTTTGGATATATAGAATTTGGTTGCTGGGTACAGAATCACCTTACGTTTAACATTTTTAGAAATTTCCAAACTTTTTCAAAGTAACTGCATCACTTTACAATATTACTAAGAGTGAAAGAGGGTTCCAGTTTATCCACATCCTCACCAATACTTGTTACTATCTGTCTTTTAATTTTAGCCAATCAAGTGAGTGTGACGTAGCATCTCATTTTGGTTTTGATCTGTATTTCCCTAATAACTAACAATATTAAATAACATTAAATGTCAATATACACATCTTTTCATGTGTTCATTGACTGCTTGCCTATCTTCTTTGAAGATATGTCTACTCAAATCCTTTGCCCATTTTTATTTTATTTTTGAGTTGGAGTCTTGCTATTTTGCCCAGACTGACCTCAAATTAAGTGATTCTCTGCCCCAGCCTCCTGAGTAGCTGGGACTCCAGGCACATGCTAATATGTCTGGCCGCCTTCGCCCATTTTAAAGTTGGGTTGTCTTTTTCCTAAGTTTGAAAGCTTCTTTTCTCTCTCTCTCTCTCTCTCTCTCTCTCTCCAGTGCTGGTGATTGAATGATTAAACCCAGGAACACTTTACCACTGAGCTATATCCCAGCCTCAGCCCTTTTAAAATATTTATTGTGAGACAGGGCCTCCCTAAATTGCCCAGGCTGATCTTGAACTTATGATCTTCCTCCTCAGCCTCACTAGTCACTGGGATTACAGGTATGTGCCACCATACCTGACTTGTAAGAAGTTGGTTGTTTTTTTGTTTGTTGGTTGGTTGGTTTTTACTGAGGATTGAACTCAAGGGCATTCTACCACTGAGCTACTGAACTATGTTCCCAAGTTGCTTTTATTTATTTATTTTTAAAATTTTTGAGATAAGGTCTCACTTAGTTGCTGAGGTCTTAACAAGTTGCTGAGGCTGGACTTGAATTTGCAACCCTTCTGCCTCAGTCTCCTGAGTCACTGGGATTACCAATCTTTACCCCTGAGCTGGCTTATAATTTTTTTTTTAACATATTCTAGATATGTCCTTTATCGGGCATATGCTTTGCAAATATTTTCTCACATTCTGTCTGTTGTCTTTTCACTTTCTTGATGTCCATGTGTTTTTATGACATGTTACTAGGTGTAGTTTATCTTCTGGGATATTGGTCCCCCTGAGCATTATTAAAGAGATCCACTTTGTCCCATGTAATCTTTTCCTGAGTTGAATTCAACCTTGATCTTCATGTCATAACCTCGGTTTCCTTTTGCTTTGTAAGTAGATGCATATCTTGGTTCATTTTTAATGTTCATACTGCTTTTTTCCATGTGTCTCTTTTAAGCAAGTAGTCAATACTTCTTGAAAATCCATTTCCTGCCTCTCGGTCCTCCTGGAATGCCCCTCTCCAGACTGGGACCCCACTGGAGTACTCATGGCTGTCACGTGGGAAGCTCCTGAGTTTCAGCTCCACACAGCATGCCTGACCCTCTCAGCACCGGGTCCTTTCCTGGCCTCTTGGCACCCTCCCGCTTCTGAGCGATGCCGCTGAGCTGTCATTCGCCTCACATCCACCAGGGGGCGCTCCACTCCCACTCCTGCCCGAGTTCCTGGGCCCTCCCATCTTTCCCAATATCACCTTCAGGTTAAAGCCCCAGAGCCGTATTCTCAGTATTACCAAAGGGAGCCCGTCTTTGTAACAGATGTGAAACAAACTCTCCTATGAGAAATCAGTCCGCGCATCCTGGCTCCCTCATTCAATACCTCTGCACTGCAGTTTCCTCATCTGCAAGCTGGGAATCATCATTTTCCCCAGGCTGAACTCTATGCAGAGTGCCTAAAACAGAGTAGGTACCTAATGAAAGCCAATCACGTCGCCGGTCTCTCCACAACTCTCCCTGAAGCTCAAGGTCCACCTGGCCTCTTTTGTTATCATATCATCCTCTTCTGGCCCCAAACCCTCTCTTAGCACCTTCTGTGGGAAACTTTGGGGAGCTGGCTGCCTCAGTCCCTCTCTGCCAGGACAAACCACACCACCACATCTGCTTTACGTGTAGGTACAGGTAGAGTGTTCTGGGAGGTTGGCACCTCCATGCCTTCACCTAGGAAGTGGGCCCCTCTCCCCCTGAGCTCTGTGGTACCTGGGAGAGTGGGCCCAGAATGGGGACAGGAGACTGCCTTTGCATGGACGAGTATTTTTACCAAGGCAAGGACCTCAACTTTGATGTTCAAAATTCAAGACCTACCTTTTTTGCTTTTCCCTTCATTTCTTCTGGAACATCCCTACCCTGAGGACACCCTTGCTGCCGTCTGCAATGGGGCAGGGTGGTATGACACACTAGGGAAAAAAGCCCAGTTAATATTTCCAAATATCAGCCTGCCACACCTTTCGCCCTGCTTTCTGGGTACTCTGAGTACAGACTGACTCACACCCCACGGCACCCCAGGGACATTTTGTGCTCCTGGTAAAGTGTAGGGTGGAACCAAGGGTGACGGAAGAGGTTTGGTGGTCAGCGCCTGCTGGGAGGGTAGTCACTCTGCACGCAACAGAGAGCAACTCTGGCTGACTACCACCTGAAGAGAATTTTCTGGAAGGATGATGGGCAGTCCATAGAATCACAGGGCGAACTGGAGAACCAGCCTTATAAATTGGGCAGGAACCCAGAAAAACTGAGAAGCAGAGCCATAGGGAGGGACTAGCAAGGACATTCCTGCTGCTCTCAGGGTCACCGCTGCCCCTTGATGCTGTCCACTGGGCTCCCAACAACAGAGGAACGACATTTCAGTGGACCTCGGTTTTCTGTGACTCTTTTTTTTTTTTTTTTGCGGTGCTGGGGGTTGAATCCAGGGCCTTGTGCTTGCAAGGCAAGCCCTCTACCAACTGAGCTATCTCCCCAGCCCTTCTGCAACTCTTGATCAGAGTCAAAGTCCTAGGTGGGACGAGCTCAGGTTGAGTGCCCACACACTCTCTTCAGGGATCTGGGGGGATCTTTAGCAACCCTGAGCTTCTGTAGGGGGAATCCTGCCTCCAGGGCATCTTGGGATTCTCCCCTCTGTCACTATGGATGTTTTGGCTGCTAAGCAACCAAAAACAACAAATGCCACAGTCTCTCTAATTTCCCTAAATTTGCAGTTGCCAAGAGGCAATTTCAAACCTGCCTCATGTAGGCCATCCATACCTAGAGTGCTGCTTGTCGATGCTACTCAGAGAGCTCGCCAAGTACAGTGAAGTCATCCAAACAGACCAAGGGCTTCTGGATGATTCCTACGCCAGTCTTCTTCCCAAGGCTAGCATCAGGGCTCACATTGGCGGACAGACACTAGGCTAAGTGTTTCACATGGATGATCACGTCAGGTCTCGAACCCGTCTTCCCGGGCGGGGGGGAAACTGAGGCCAGGGGTTTTGTAGCTTTCCTGAGTGCACACGGGTCTAAAGGAGAGGAACATGGAGAACAAGGAGAAGAACTATGACTCCTGTCAGGTCCTGCTCTCCTGTGATCCAGCTGACACAGACAATTAAGTCAATAAAGAGAATTATGTGCTGAGCATGGCGGCACATGCCTGTGATCCCAGGGATTTGGGAGGGTGAGGCACGAGGATCACATGTTCAAGGCCAGCCTTGGCAACTTAGCCAGACCCTGCCTCAAAGTTAAAAAAAAAAAAAAAAAATTACAAAGGGCTGGGGATATAGCTCCCTGGTACCCTGCCACCAAAAAAACCCCCAGAATCCTGTTTGGGCGTCCACCTCCATTGGCCTCCCTGCTTCTCCCTGGCCCTGTGTGATTCTCCACCAGCACGGAAGCCTCTTGAAGCCTCTTATCCTGTCGGTCAGACCTTGCCACCCCTCAGCTGCTCTGTGGGCTTCTGGTGAAAGCTGAAGTCTCACATGGTCTCCAAGCCCTCCAGGTTCTGCCCCTGGAACCTTCCCGACTGGGCACCTACAACCCTTCCCTCCCTCACTTGGCTGCAATCACACTGATCCTTTGCTCCTTCTGGGACCATTAGGGCCTCTGCATTGGCTGTCCCCTTGCCAGGATGTCTGTCCCCCTCATTCCCACAGTCCTCTCATTTCCTGCTGGCCTGCCTGGGCACGCTCTCGTAGTGAAGCCGAGGGTCAGAGCAAAAGCCCTCTGCTTGTGTCTCATCTATGAACATCCTACATGCTAAAGCAGGTACCTGGAGGGACCAGAGTCCAGCAGGTGGCAGATGGCGCATGGCGAAGGGCACTGCCACCCCTGTGAATCCCACAGCTCCCGTACCTGAGCTCCAAATTTCGCCCTCCCTCCTGCTCAGGGAGCCACCTCCAGGCGTCCCTCTCCTCAGTCACTATGTCGTTTTCATTGGTTCTATGCTGCGGGTGTTCATAGAGGCTCTGTCCTAGACCCCTGTGCACAGGGTGGTCGGTCTCCGCCCCTTTAGCACTTAGGTTTTAGCCACAACGACATGTGATAAAAAGAAAACCAACCCTGGGAGGTGCTATGAAGAAAAAGAGGCCGGCGGGGCTGCAACGTGGGTGGAGTGCAAGAGCTTGACCATGAGAATCAGCCTAAGGGATGTATGTGGGGAAGGAAGCTCCAGGTCAGGGCAACAGCCAATTCAAAGTCCCTGGGACTGGAATGTGCTTGGTGTGCTTGAGGAACAGCGGGAAGCCCAGGTGGCCGGGGCTGACTGAAGCAGGAGGAAGGAACTGAGCTTATGGACTCAGCTGTGTAGGCCTGGTGGGTCCAGCGAGGACTTTGGACTCTTCCGGGTGTGAGGAGAGCTGTCGAGGGCGGTCAGTGGTCAGTGAGGTGGGGAGAGGCAATCTGAGTTACATTTTCAAAAGGCCACCCCATCTGGTTGGGCGTGGTGGTACACGCCTGTAATACCAGCTGCTCGGGAGGCTGAGGTGGAGGATCACAAGTTTGAGGCCAGCCTCAGCAACTTAGGGAGTCCCTAAGCCACTTAGAAAGACCCTGTCTCAAAATAAAAAATAAAAAGGGCTGGGGATGTGGCTCAGTGGTTAAGCACCTCTGGGTTCAACCCCCAGCTCCAATCAATCAATCAATAAGTAAGTAAGTAAATAAATGCAAGCAAGCTACACCATCTGTAGAGGAAGAATGGATTCGTATGGATTAGAGGAGGAGAAAAGAGAAGGTTGGGGCCCCGGTTAGGAAGTTGTTGTCCCTAAAGTAAAGTTGGTGGGAATGGCAGTGGCCGAGTGAGGTAGTTAGATTCAGGAAATACCGTGAAGCTGCAGCCAACAGGATCTGCCCAGGCATTGGAGGAAAAGAAGGTCAGAGTCAAGGGTGACTGACATTTTGTACCTGAGCAAATGGGCAAATGAATTGAGGCTTGCAGAGATGGGAGGCTCTGTTTTAGACAGGCAGGGTCCTCTGGGAGGGGTCTTTGGAACCTGGGCAGGGGGATTGGCTCTGGGGGAAAGTGGAGGCTTGGGAACCCTCACCTTCCACAGTGTGGGGGAAACAAGAGGCCACCAGAGTGTCACTCGCTGCTTCATTCATTCATTCACTCTTCTATTCAGCAAAAATTTACTGAGTACCAGAGTAAAACCAGAGGCTTTTCTGGGTTCTGGGAAAGCAGCTGGGAACAAGAGGGACAAAGTTGCCACTCAAATTTATTACCTTACTTTCTAGTGGGTGAGACAGGTAATGACAAGAAAATACCAGTAAGAGACAGTTTTTCAGTACTGGGAATTGAAGCCAGCAGCACTCTACCACTGAGCTATACCTTGTTTTGAGACAAGGTCTCATAAGTTGCCCAAGCTGGCCTTAAACGTGTGATCCTCCTGCCTCAGCCTCCTGAGTTGCTGAGATTACAGGCATGCGCCACCTCACCCGGCCAAGAGAGACCATTTTACAAAAGAGAGATTATTATACAAAAGGATAAGTATCATATGGAACAGCAGAGAGTGGTGGTAAGTGACTGGGGGAATCAGGATAGGGCAAGAGGTGCCAGGTGTGGTGGCACATGCCTTTAATCCCAGCAAGTCAGGAGGCTGATGCAGGAGAATTGCAAGTTTGAGGCCAGCCTGGGCAACTTAGCCAGACCCTGTCTCAAAATAAGAATAAAAAGGGCCAGGGATGTACGTTAGTGGTAAAGTATACCTGGGTTTAATCTTTTTGGTAGAAAGAAAGAAAAAGAAAGGAAGGAAGGAAGGAAGGAAGGAAGGAAGGAAGGAAGGAAGGAAGGAAGGAAGGAAGGAAGGAAGGAAAGAAGGAAGGAAGGAAGGAAGGAAGGAAGGAAGGAAGGAAGGAAGGAAGGAAGGAAGGAAGGAAGGAAGGAAGGAAGGAAGGAAAAGAGTGGGCAGGAGTGTTTCCCCGACATGTCCAAGAACCAATCCCAGACTCTCCAGGAGGACTATGTCTTCTTTTGTCCCACAAAATGGCTACTGTGTCTTTAGTGGTGGAAGAGGGAAGTGGACCCATGGTGACCCTTAGGGGTCTTTGGGAAAGGCTTGGTCCCAGGGGAAGACCCTCTTGAGGCAAGGCTGCCTCTGTGAACATGTCCTGCTTGCCAAACTCTGGGGATTAGGAGTCCCGAAACCTTGGAGGATGCATGTGGAGAGGCCAGGGCACAGAGAGCCTGGGAGAAGGGCCCGCTTGGACCTGCAGAGCCAAGCTGCTGCCCACTGCACACTTCTACATGTGGGCTGCTAGCTCGGTACTATCTGAGGTTTTCTGCTGTGCAAAGAATTTTCTTTGTGCTTTTTGCTGCTTTATCCTGAAAAGAATGGCTGAGTGGAGCAAGAGTCTCTGAAGGCCCATAAACCCAAATCCCTCTCTCATTTCTACCATGGCTTGGATAGGTGACCTCAGGCAATGTGCATGTGTCCTTTGGGGACAGCCAAGTTTATACAGGGGCGCAACTTAGAGTAGGCTTTAAAGATGGCAGCTCAGGCAATTGTGGGCCAGCTTTGGGAGTGGTGGGGGGTCGCTGGAAAAAACCTGGGCAGCTCATACTACAGTTGTGTGACACTCTACTAGAAATGTGGATCTGAAGTTTAGGGAAGACAGAGGACTCACATATGCTGAGTCAGAAGTCACTGGGGCCCAAGGGGTGTTTTTGGCAGAGAATGCCCAGATGGTGACTCTGCCTGTTTCCATTTCTTTCTGGGGACATACTCTGCCTCCCTCACAGATGGGGACAGGAGCAGATGGCTGAGTTCTGGTGCATGGAATGTGAGTGAGGTGAGAATCCTACTTCCAGGCCTGGCCCATGAAATGGACCCTTAGCCCACCAATCCTCTACTCCAAGGTCAGCTGGCTTTTCTGTAAAGAACCAGGTAGTAACCATCTTGGGTTGCATGAACCAGGCATCGCTATTGCAATTTCTCAGCTCTGCCATGGTAGCATGGGAATGGCCATAAGCCATGTGTCAATGAATGGGTATGATTGTGTTCCAGTAAAACTTTATCTACAGAAAGAGGCCAGCCCTGCTCTACTCTATTTTCTATCAACCGTGTGGGTTCTGATGTCCAGCTCTCCCTAGCAGTGCCCTGTGGGAGGGGCTGGGGTTGTGGCCCAGAACGCTTGCCTAGCAGGCGTGAAGCACTGGGTTCAATTCTCAGCACTGCATATAAATAAATGAATAAAATAAAAAGGTCCATCAGTAACTTAAAAAAAAAAAAAAATATATATATATATATATATATATATATACATATATTTAAAGATCGCAAGCACAGGCCCTGGGTTCAATCCCCAGCACTGCAAAAAAAAGGAAGTCCTGTGTGGGAAAACAGCACAGTCTCCCTCTGTCTGGGTCATTGAATGGCTATAAGGAACAGTGGTCCCAACCCCTCACCTTTACCTCTTCCTTTTACAGAGTGAGAATAAACTCATATTGTGTCTAGTAATTGAAATTTGGGGGTTTATCTATTACACAAATTCATGTTACTTTAACTCATCAACTGGTACTAGTATGATCTTGGCTTTTTAGTTGGGTCTGGTGGTGAGGAATCCATTATCAAGGTCTGAAAAGATGGCAACCCAGCTCTGCAAGGACAAAGCATTTGTAAAATGATCTCCTAAGACCTGGGGTGGAGGTCGGTGGGAGAGTGCTCTCCTAGCCCATGTGAGGTCTTGGGTTTGGTCCCCAGGACTGCAAAAGCAAAACCAAAAACCTATTGCTTGAGACAAGCCGGCCATCCATCCTCTGAGCCTGTGCTCTCAGGAAAGAAGTTGTAATGCGGAAGGCCTTACCCAGCCTTGGTTGGCACTGGTCCCATTTGACGAGATCTTAGAAGATTAAGATGGGCCTGGGCAAGGAATGGCTGATTTGTAAGCAAAACTAAAATGAAATACAGATTGCAGAAATTTGGGGTCTTTGTTGGGCAAGTTGACTGTTTCTAGATGCCAAATAGAAGGAAATCGTATTTTAAAAGTCTTAGATCCAGGGGCTGGGGTGGTGGCTTAGTGAGTGGTAGAGCGCTTGCCTAGCATGTGTGATGCATTGGGTTCAATCCTCAGCACCACATGTAAACAGATAAAATAAAGGTCCATTGACAACTAAAAAAAGAGACTTAGACCCGGGGAGCTAGGAGCGTAGCTGAGTGGAAGCCCCTGTGTACTTAGCATGTATAAGGCCCTAGGTTTGATCCCCAGCATGGAAAAATAAAAATAAATAAGCAGTCTTAAGCAACAAAGGGGCATGAGGCCTTAGTCTTGTGCAAGGTCAGAGGCGGGATGCCCCTTCCCGAGCCTGGGAACCCCCATTTTGCCACCTTGACATTGAGGGGGAATGGGCTGAGGGCAGGAAGCAGAAAGTCAGGCTGCAGAACAGTGTCTAAAAATGAATTTTGTGTGTGGTTGCTGGCACCTGGAACTCCTGAAGCAAATAGATGAGGAACGTTTTCAGGTTTTGAGGGAACAGCCTCGTCAAATTAGCCATAAGCTGCAATTAAAAAAAAGAAAAATCCGTTTGACCCTTTGGGTCCCCAAACCCTCCAAACTTCTAACAGCAGGAGCCGAGGGCTGCAAAGGATGCATGTGTGGCAGCCCTGAGGGCACACTTTCCCCAGAGGGCCCGAGTCCCAGCGCTGGCCTTTCCCAGGGGCGGGGATGGCACCTGGCCACGCTCAGAGCCTCTTCTCACCTTTTCTGTGTTCGACCTCTTTTCCGAGGTTGATGCTGGGCTGGGGTTTTCCAGTCTAAGCTCTACCACCAGGTACGGGTGCTCGGGGGAGGTGAGGGAGGCACACAGGTGACTGTTCTTTCGCTCATTGGTTTCCAGGCCCCGAGGAGTCTTGGGAGGCCTGGAGGAGAGACCCTACATATGCTGGGGCCCCCCGCTTGCATCAAGGTCCCAGGAGGAGGAACGGGATGGGACTCAGCTGTCTCTTTGGGGAGCACTGTGTTCCATGTGCGAAAGGCCCAGTGGTGACCACTGGGCAGCCTGTGGCAGGGACTGGCGAGTTGCTCCCCACGGCTAACTCCTGTACCTTCCCTGAGGAGCCAGTTAGGCCACATCCTCCACTGTTGTTTTTTAGTGGTGCTGGGATTGAACCCAGGAATGCTCTACCGCTGAGCTACATCCACAGCCATTTTTATATTATTCTGTGTTGGGTCTCACTCATTTGCCCAGGTTGGCAGGTTGGCCTCAAATTTGGGTGTTTTTGTTTTTATTTTGTTTTGTTTTGTATCAGGGATTGAACCCAAGGGTGCTCTACTGAGCCACATCCCCAGCGCCCCCCCCAATTTTTTTTTTTTTTTTTTTTTTTTTTTTAGTTGTAGATGAACTCAATACCTTTATTTTATTTTATTTTATTTCTGGTGCTGAGGCTTAAACCCAGTCCCTCATAGATGCTAGGCAAGTGCTTTACCACTGAGCTACAACCCCAGCCCATCCTCAGCCCTTTTTGTTTTTTCATTTTGAGACAGTGTCTATGTTAAATTGCTGAGAGCTTTGCTAAATTACTCAGGTTCTCTCTAAGTTGCTGGGGCTGGCTTCGAACTGTTGATTCTCCCGCCTCAGCCACCAGGTCCCTGGGATTAGAGGACTGTGCCACCACACCTGGCTTAAACTCTCTTCTTTACAGTAGATATGGCCATAGGGGACGTTCTGACCATGGAACAGTGTGACAATGACATGCATTTCTATCATAAAACCCATGAAACCTTCCACACGATTCTCCCCCACCCCCCACCTCCTTCTAGTCTTGTTCTCTCCAGGTTGCTGACTGGATGTAGATATTCAAGGTCAATGTGAAGGTCACATATCAGAGATTGTCCTTTCCTGACTTGGTGGAACACAGATGAATTGGGTTGTATATGAAAAAATACACTTTTATTATCATACTATGCCACTGAAACCTTGGGTCTGCCTGTCGTAGCAGCTAGCGATAACTTAGCTAAAATAGAGTTGAAGCCATGGGGACAGAAGAACCAGCACAGGGAGGGGCAGGGAGAGAACAGGGTCAGAGCTGGGGAGCACCAACATGTTTAAAGGGTGGGTGGAATGGACGTGGGAGGAAAGGAGGAGGCTGGGAAGGAGGGTGGATGGGCCTTGGGAGAAAAGGAATGTGGTAGATATAGAGGGAAACAGGCACGTGCGTGCACACACACACACACACACACACTCATACACATCTCTGCCTCCCCACCTCCCCCACTCTGAAAAGACTTTGTTTATTAAGAGGGAAAAGATGCAAACAATTTAAAAATCAAAAACTCAATTAACTTTCCTGTCTTTGCTTGTCAAATGTGCAAGTGGGCATTGAAGTTTTTTGAGGGTGCATTTTCTAAGCATCTTGATCTGACCAAGAAATCCTTCTCTGCAGGGAGTTGTGGGGCAGATTCCTAAGCAACCCTTTGGGAGAATCTTTATCAGGGGAGCAATTGCTTGGTCCTCCCTACTTCCTTCCCATCTGCCTTGTGCTTACTACAAAACAATCATGGCGTGCAATTAGCAAGCAGCAGCTCTGGAAGCCTGCTTTGCCATCTTGGTACTTGTCCAGGTGCTTCATTATTTGGTCACAGCCAGAGGATGCTTTTGATTTTCCAAAATCTAGCAAATTCTTTCCTGTGAAAACTCTCAGGCCCCCTTTGCTAAGTAGCCTTTATCCCTGACAAATCTGTGAAACGTAAACAGGGTGGTTTCCATGGTGTTTTCTGTGGGACTGAATCTGCTGGTGAGTCTGTTGAAGCCTTGGCTGAGAGGTATAGCGGGGATGCTCGGCACCCAGGGCTTGGGGGGGTCGGAAGGAACACTATTGAGAATCTATTTTGCAAACAAATCCCGGGTCAGGTACAGGGCACAAGGTGGATCTGCAAGTCCCTTTCCACAGAGAACTCATGGGGAGGACAGGCCACTGTGGCATGTGATAGATGAGATACAGAGCAAGATGTGAGGAGGTAGGAGCCCAGAAGGGTGCAGGGGCTAAAGTGAGAGCACCCAGGGGGCTTGGGGCAGGGCTACATGGGGGTCTTCATGGGGTCCTGGACCCCTCTGAGATCAAGAGCTAAGGACTCAGTTCTCAGAGCAGTGCAGGCAAACATAATCTTGTCCTGCCGGCCTTGGTACTTTCTAGAACTTCCAAGGCTAGCCCAAGGGTCCCAGGGAAAGAGCCTCTGATTTGCAGGGTTGCTGGTGACCTTGACTAAAGGTTCCATGTGTGAGTCAACTCCATCCTGCCCTGCCAAGGATCACTGCCTTTCCATAGGAGGAAACAGATGTAGGATGGAACTCGCTCAGAGTCACACAGCTGGAAGTGCGATACCTGGCTTTGGAGGCAGGTGTGTCTGAGTCTCTTGTCCCTTCACAGGATGCCAAGCACCTCTGGACCCATTGCCAACACAAAGGAACCAGGGGAGGGATGGGGAAGGGCCCAAGGAGGAGGCTCAGCAGGAGGATGCCACCCGGGGGAGCTGGAGGGAACATGGGGGAGGATGGAGGGCTGGAGACAGGCAGGGCCTTGCTCAGCAGTGAGCTCAGGCCAGTCTGAAGCCCAAGTGCACACTGTGGGCAGCTTTGGGCGGCCAGCAGGTCACTGGTGGGAGTGGATGGAGTGGAGCCGGCACTGGGACTGCAGAGTGGGGAGCAGGCGTGAGGAGACCTTCGGCCTTCTCCTACCGGTTGGCCTGACCCTGCTCCTTCCTCTGCCCAGCACTTCGGCACTCAGTCTCTACCTTGGTTGGCCTCACAGACAGAACGATGAGGGACAAGTAGCCCACAGTTACTGGAGAGATTCAGAGACATTTCCCCCCAAAATCAGAGGCTCCCCCTTTGCCCCGTGTATTCATTTCTAGGGCTGCCATAACAAAGTACCACGAACCGAGGGGCTTAAAATGACAGAAATTAATTATCTTACAGTTCTGGAGGCCAGAAGGCCAAAACCAAGGTGTGTGCAGAGCCAGGCACCCTCTGGAACACCGGGAAGTTTCCTCACCTCTTCAGCTTCTAGTGGCCAAAGATCTCGGGCCAGCTCCAGTTGCTGCCGTTTCCACAAGGTGTTGTTCCTTCTGTATCTGTATGTGTCTCTTCCCGTAGGGACACTAGTCATGGTGGATGAAGGACCTACCCCACTGCAGCATGACCACGCCTCAGCCAGTCACATCTGAAGAACCCTACTTCCAAATAAAATCACGTTCTGAGGTGCCGGGGGCTATGACTTCCCCGTGACACCCCGCGGGGTCGTTTACCTTCCCCTAGCCTGCTGCCACTGCATAACAGCCTCTGGACTTGAGTGCCTTCTTGTCACAGCCCCCCGGCCACTGCAGACCTGTGTGAGCTGGAAACTGTGGGGCTTCCACAGCCCCTCCCAAGAGCCCTGGAGATCAAATCTGGCTCCTGCCCTTCTAGGGCATTCCCGCGAGTGACGACATGCTGCTAACGCATGCAAGCAGCTTAAGGCACCTGGGTTGTGCTGCCAGCCCTGGATAATCTCCTTCCATCTCAGCAGGAATGTGGCAGTGGCAGGTGGGCAGGGGCTGGCGAATCCCATGAATGCCACCTCAGGAAGGTGGAAGGAGCCAGGCACCAGTGCTTTTCCATTCTGGTGGAGAATTCTCCCCTGGACTCTGCTCCAAGGGCTTAGCAGGTGAGGAGGGAGCCAGGTTCTGGCCTGAGTTCCCTGGGATGACAGAGGGTGCAAAGCCCTTTCAGCTCTGGGCCAGTTTCTAGTAGAAGGACACCAAATGGGCCCTGAGTCAACTCAGGACTGGCTCAGAGGGGCCTCGAACCCCTCCTTTGCTGCACCGGTAAGTTCACTCAGGACATGTGGTGTGCCAGATGCTGTACTGAGGGAGCAAAAGGAAAACAGCGTTTAGAGGAGGGAGGGTGCAGGACAGGCCGCCTCCAGTTTGGAGAGGCAGGGAGTTGTCACTGGAGATGTTGACCCCAAGAATTGGGTTGTTACTCTCAAGTTCTAAGGTGCCACACTTGTAGCAACGAAGAACACCCATTGGGGCTGGGTGTGGTGGCACACGCCTGTGATCCCAGAGGCTCGGGAGGCCGAGGCAGGAGGATCAGGAGTTCAAAGCCAGCTTCAGCAGTTTAGCGAGGCCCTAAGCAACTTAGCGAGACCCTGTCTCTCAATTAAGTATAAAAAGGGCTGGGGATGTGGCTCAGTGGTTGAGTGCCCCTGGGATCAATTCCTAGTATTAAAAAGAAGAAGAAGAACAAGAAGAAGAAGAAGAAGAAGAAGAAGAAGACCACCCAAGTATAGTAGCAGAGAGTGTGGTGGGTGACTACAGCATACCTGACCCCACCTGGGGATTTGTGTCACCAAATCCTGCACAAAGGTATTATCACCCACTGTGCCGAGGGGCAGAGAGGTAAGTGACCACGAAACTGCTAGTTGGTGGTGGAGGAGGGATTGGAATCGGGACAACTTGTCCCAAAGCTCCCTTGGTTTCATTCTGCTGGTCCCCCCCCAGATGGGGTAACCCAAAAGTTCCTTGGCGATTGGTTGTTGGCTGGTGAAGGATACGGTTGACAGGTGACAATGCTTACCCAACCCGGGAAAGGAACTGAGGTTTCAGGTGGCTGCAGCTTTCATAAGACAGAGAGAGCTTCCACCATGCCGGTGTCAGTGGCTGGGGTGGGTGGGGTCAAGGTGAAGGACAGAGGGTGAGCCATCTTCTCTGCTCTCAGGGTGGTGGCATAGACATGGAGGCAGCGGGGTGTGGGTGGGGCTCACCTGGGATGAGATCCTTAGCCAGGGTACCCCAGAGGGGCTCAGTCTTGGGTTCGGGTCAAAGGTCACATGAGCTGTCCTGGATCCTTTGTGAAGACCAGAGCCTTCACCATTCTGGACAATCCAGAACGCACTGTGGAGGAGGGGAGCGCGGAGTGGTGAGCATCCTAGGCTCCCTAGGAGTCACCTTGGAGGGTGGCAGGAGGTTCTGGGATTTGGGAGCCCGGACACCGCACACCAGAGACCCTCACATTTGTGGCCCACCGTTGGCGATGCGGCAGGGATTGCTAGCTGCTCTCCAAACTGGTCTCCTCTTCCTTCTGAGCAGCTAGACTATACTCCCAGCTCCCTGGATGTTACGTGTGACCACGTGACTGAGTTCTAGCCAAGGCAATGTGACTGTGTTCCTAGGCCCTCCCAGAACTATAAAGATCATCCCCACAGAAATGGCCCTTCACGCTCTTTCTCTTTGGTTGCTGGTTGTCAACCTCCAAGACGGTCTCAGAAGCCAGGCGTTGAAGAGGACAGAGCCTGGGCATTTGAAGAGCTGTGTGGCACAGAGTTAGACCGGTACTAGCAGGAGGGGATCCACCTGGTTCTATGAATGGAAATTAGATTTGACTGTGCCGTGCCCCATCTTTCTTAGGCTGATTGCAGAGTTCACCTATCCTGTCCCAAACGGACAGCTTGTGAGGCTTCTAGGCCACAGGATCCCGTAGCTTCCACTTCCAGACATTCTGTATCTGTTCGGCACCTTTGGTTCCCCAGACTGTATCAGCAATGCAACTTGAACTCTCACCAGACACCAGCTAAGTCAGTTTCTTTGGATGACTAACTTAGGGTGATCTGATGCACCAGGGTCGGGAGCCAGGTTACTACTGTAGAGCGGTCTGTCCACCCTTGGAGGGGCCGTGATTGTTCCTACCATGGGTGTTGATCTTGTCACCAGAGGAGTCCTGGAGAGGGAGAATCTGACTCATGACATGTGGGGTCCTTGGCATATGTAACGGAAAAGAATTTCAGCCTACACCAGAGACACAGATTCATTTAGCAAAGCAAATATATATTCACAAGAGAATGTGGGTCATCTTGAGAGTGAGAAACAGCAACCCCTTATTTTGGGTGTTAATATTTAGAGGGACAGTAGCTAGGACTGGGCCTGGGGGCACAGGCCTGTAATCCCAATGATTCAGGAGGCTGAGGCAGGAGGATCACAAATTTGAGGCCAGTCTCAGCAAATTAAGTGAGGCCTTAGCAACTTAGACCCTGTCTCAAAATAAAAAAACAAAAATGGCTGGTCATCTAACTCAGCGGTAGAGTGGCTATGGGTTCAATCCCCAGGACCACACACACATACACAAAGAATAAATTTTAAAAAATCAGGGGACAGGAGCAAGGGACTGAACTAGAGGTGGAGTCAGGGTGGAGTCACGGTTTCCCTGCCTTTGCCTCACGTTACCTGTTACCAACGGGTTGCTGTTTCTCACTCTCAAGGGCAGGGGCCGAGGAGAGGAAGAGGGCCAAGGACAAGGGCTGGGCTGCTTCCAAGCTGCTGCTTTTGCATTTCAACGAGCACACCTCTCTTTTGAGACTCATTCTATCTTTCTTCTTCTGCATCCCCAAGTTCACATCTCGTTCTCAACTGGGATCGGCTTTCTGGTCCCATAGAGTAGGTATGGAGCAGAAGAGCCTGTGTCCTGGCCAAAGCACAGAAGGTGTCACCCTAGGGGGAGTGGATCGGAGAATAAGGCAGGTTTCTTAGCTCCCAGCAGCCTGTGGCGACCACTAGACCTTTCCCCTTCTCAAGGGGGCCGGCTCACGGAGCTACAGAGTAGCCAATGGTGATGGGGCTCCCCTTGTCTCTGCTGAACGCTTTTGACAGAACGTGAACCTGATCTAGTTAAAACAAAGGAAGCCCTCTCACCCCCCACCACCCCCGCCCTGCACTGGAAGGGTGGTAAGGACAGCCCCAGAGAATGGCAGCAACCAGGGTGCCCCTGAAGAACTCAGAAGCCAGAACTGGAGACCCAATCCCATGTGGCCATATCCTCCCAGCACCCCCACCTGGAGGCCAGCACTACGGCAGAGGAGTCCCAAGAAAGGGTCTGAGGAAGGGTCTGATGGGTCCTAGAGAGGAGAGGGGTTCAGTCCAAGTCACAGCCTCACCCACGCCTGGAGCAGGGTCTGGGTGGAAGAAAGAGCTTTGCTTTCCTCAAAATGCAGGAGCAGCCAGAGGTACTTCATTTTGAGACCAGCATCTATAGAAAAGAACAGCAGGTGGAAGTGTTTTTCTCCAGATCTCTCTGAGCATGTGAAACAAAGGAACCTGATTTAGATGGTGCAAGAACAAAGAAGGAAAGGAATCCAGTGAGTTCCATGAGCTTATTTATGGCCTAAGAGAGAGACCACGGGAGCTATAGATAGACCAAATTGCTGCATCCTGTACTTGCCAGCTTTTCTGGTTGCACTCAATTATCTAACGTGTGCTTTTCAGCCTGGAGAGTTATAATGATGATCATGGTGATGATACTGACTCATACAGTTTATTGCTTCTCATTTCCAGGTACAGTTCTCTTCTTTTAATTTAAGAGATGGGGTTTTGCTATGTTGCCCAGGCTGGTCTCTGACTCCTGGACCCAAAGATCTTCCTGGCCTGCTGTGGTGGTACGTGCCTGTAATCCCAGGGACTTGGGAGGCTGAGGCAGGAGGATCACAAGTTCAAAGCCAGCCTCAGCAACTTTGGGAGACCCTGTCTAAAAATAAAAAATCAAAAGGGGTGGGGATATGGCTCAGTGGTTAATGCCTCTGGGTTCAATCCCCAGCACTGGCGGGGCCGGGGGAAGTGGAGCTCTTCCTGACTCAGCCCTCAAGTGCCAAGACTGCAGTTAAGTCCACACACCTGGACCCCAGACACAGTTCTCCCCTCCACCCCGTCCTCAACCACGCACTGGGGATTGAACCTTGGATGCTCTGCCACTGAGCTTCATCCCTGTAACGAGGACTTAGACTCTTCACTATTGCCTTCAAATGTCTGATGGGTGGCTGAAAGCAGGATTAAAGACTTGGCATCTTTGCCTCCATTCTGCCTCTGTCTTCTTTGCTCCCAGTCACCTTGGAGACCATGAACAAGGGCTGATCTGATCAACATCTTGTGACAAGCCAAAACGGCTGCCCAGGCAACAGCAGCCCCACCTGCCCCATCCTGAGACGTTGGACAGACCACATCTGATCAGATCACCTGCTTCGGCATCTGTGGAAAAGCCTCCAGCTCTCTGAGCCCCCATCCTTGCCCTCACTCCCCTTTCTGTACCACTTCAAGGTCACTGTCAGCCCCTCCAAGACAGCTAGGAACCTGGGTCCTCTTGTCTTCCTGGTGTAGCGACACTGTCTAAAATTCTTCTCAAGCTTTTCAGCATTACTTTTTCGGTTTGGTTTTGGGATGAGTGACCAAACCTGATTGGTTGGCTCCCCAGGGTCAGGTCTCTGTCCTGAGAATCTGGTCTCAACCCCAGTCCTTTTTATTCTTAGAGACAGGGCCTCACTAAGTTGCATAGTCTGACCTTGAGTTTGCTGTCCTCCTGCCTCTGGCTTCATCCCGATTACACAGGAATGTGCCGCCACATTCGGCTCCAGGCAGGATTTTTTTTGTTTTTTGGGTTTTTTTTTTTTTTTTTGATACGGGAACCCAGGGGCACTTAACCAAGGAGCCACATCCCCAGTCCTTTTTATTTTTTATTTCGAGACAGCATCTGACTAAGTCATTGATGGTGTCCTCAAACTTGCCATCCTCCTGCCAAGCACAATTCCTAAGTGGCGTGTGTTTCTTAAGTCTTCAGAATATTCCTTTTGAGGAAGGTGTGAAAAATAAAAAGTCCAGTGGCCCATTCTCAAAATACAGTATTTAGCTTTAAATGTAAATTCCTGGGGATCTAAAAAGAAAACAGCCAAAGGGGAAAGGGAGCGAAGGGTCACCGGCAGCTCACGCTGGAGTGTGACGGAGTCTCAGCCCCTTCACAGACGGGAGGTGAGGGGAAGGGAGCCAACCCCAGTGACAAAGATAAACTGCACATGTGCACTCACTCCAAGAGATGGCAGAGAGGTAGGGACGACTGAAGGAATATTTCCTTAACCCAAAGAGAGAGAGTAAAACCTAGGTGACATCCAGAAAATCCGTACACCCGTAGTCCTCAGCCAGTGGAGACTAGGGGAGGCACCTTGCACACTAGGGAATAAAATACTGCTTGTCACTGCTCTGGGTGTGTCTGCCCCCCCGAGACGCCCGAGCTCTAAAGCCTTTCTCTGTGCCTTCGTCTCTCGATCCTTTCTTTGGATTTTGGACAGGTGAGGGTGTTTCTCACAGTAAGTACTATTATTATCCCATTTTACAGATGCACAAACTAAGGCTCAGAGATATTAAGGGTACTATTTTCTATGAGAAAGGCTATAGAAAAAAAAAATGAGAAAACTTTCTTTTTATAAGGAGTGGCTGGATCACACACAATGTCACTTATGAAACAGGCCAAAGAAGATTCTCCTTTAATGGCTCTTACTGTTACCTTACCAAAAGCTTGGTCCTGGTCCCTGATGCCAATTCATTAATGAGAACCCAGTTTTGAGAAAAAGGGAAAAGAAGTTTTATTTACTAGCAAAGGAGAAACATAGGGCACCTCTGCCCAGAGGCTGGATTTTCCCCATCAGCAGAGATGGGGGCTTGTAAAGAGGTGATTCAAAGGTTACATTCCACGTGTTTTCTGTTGGAGCTATTAACTTGGGAAATAGTCATTTCTTCTGAGATCTTCTGGTGCCATCCCCAAAGTCTGGGTTACTTGGTTCCTATGGTGGGTGTGCGCTCAGGGGCAGATAAATCTGCCTAAAGTTGAGGAAGAAAGGAAATCCTGTTTCCCTGAGATTAGGGATAGGGAGAGATTAGGGAGGAACAGGGAGAGAGGAAGGGAAAGAAACATGTCCATTTTAAAAATAAGTTGCTGTGGCAGAGCAGCAAGGGCTGCATTCAAGGCATAAAGTGGACACTGTCACCTTTTCCTCATTGTCAATTTCTACATTTCATTTTTTATGGAAAACTGGGTGACAACATCTCCAAGCTGCTTCCTGCTGAAAGAGGGTGAAGTTGGGGGAAATAACCCAAAGTCCTTGTTCTCTATCAGGTGAAGCATGGACAGTGAAGGGCATTCAGCATCAGAGCAGTCCAGAGGTCCACAGTGGCAGATGGCAGGTGACTGGACAAGGCATGCATAGGGCAGGGATCATGCTAAGACAACAAAAAACAAGACAGCAGAGCATTACTTTTTGTAAAGCAGTTAACACAAAAGCATTTAGTATTTCAATCAGTCTCTGAAAACCATGAAGACTGTAACTCATAATCATATCAGTGAAAAACAAATTAAGCTTATCAACGTAGGAGGTTAGGAAGATTTGAAGTTTTATGAGATCAGGCTCAAATAAACTCAGGACAAACTTGCAACTCTTGAGACCTTATTGATCATTATTATTAGGCCTCCCACACAAGGACCCTTCCTCTATAGCCTCCAGCTTTACTTACTTTTGGTAGGGCTGACACAGGTGTACATCTCAAGTTACATTAAAAAAATGTTTTTCCTTTTAAATGTCTGTGTAGGACTGTGCTCAGGTTATACTCTCCTGTTGGGTATTTAAAACCAAGTTGGCCAAAACTGACCTTGTTCTTTTCTACTCTTAAGAGTCAGCTGAGATTCCTGAGAGACCACTCTTGGGGATGTATGTGAGGCCTCTTGGCTCCTGTAGCTTTCCTCTACCAGTGGTGCCATCTGCCAGGATGGGTCAGGGTCTGGCTGCCGTACCTGGCTTCTCTTGGAAGCATCAGGGACATTTCCCTCTCCAGTGACCCTCCTCTTCACAGAATGTGCACTGGTTGGCTTCCTGTTCTCTAGGCTCCTCTCGATCTCCCTGATCGGTAGATCAAGGGACTCACCAGAGTTGCAGAGCTCAGAGGGGGGTTCCATCGTTCTCTGGGTCCAGGCTGACCTTACAGGGCAAGGGCCAAAATACTGGCTGCTTTTTCTTTGGCTCTTTAACTTCCTTGACTTTGGTCTCCAAGTTTTTGGTTTTAAGCATCCAGCAGGCCAGTTTCACCAGTTTAAAGTGGGAATAATGGGTTATAACTTCAATATCTATAATTTTACAGCTATCCCTTTCATTTAATTGGGGTCAGTATTAGTACTATAAGTCAGCATTATATCCTATAGGTGATGGCTTATTGTCTCAAATTAATTCAGGTTGTTTTATTACAAGCAGTACCTCTGCAAAACACTAACAGGCAAGAGTTACAAAGTTTACAAGGAAAATACAAAATGAAATGAATAGAGCAAAAACATATTCAGTTTGTGTAACAGCTATGAACCAAGAAGAAATATTTTTATAATCTTAAACCTTTACTTAGTCATGTATAATATCCCATTTATTTTGAGATCACAGTAATCTTTACAACAACAACAAAAAAAATCAATCTTTTGAACACAACTTTAAATAAGCTTAATTCTAGCCTACTTCAGTGTTAGTGAGGCAGAACCTTAACTCGGGCGAGGCTGGCCCCTTAACAAATCTTAAAAAGTGTTTTATTTCTGAATCTGATCTTTGCCCCTCTTTAAAATATCATTCTACAAAGTTCTCAGGTAATATTTCCTGAGTCTCTGAATATCAGTTAATACAATGCAACATTTCCTCTGAAACATAATCAAACAGAAAGGCTAAGAGAGCTTTTAACTTCCCTTTTGTGGGAAAGGTGGCAGAATGTTTTCACGTTCCACATTGTCAACCTTTGAACCACGCAATCTCTGCTTAATACCTTCCAAAATGCAGTTAAATTTCCATCCCAGTGTAAAGAGTAATATATACAATATTACTATTATAATATACAATAGTAATTGTATATAATATTACTTTTATATATTATATATAATATATATAATTATATAATATAATATAATATATTATATTATATTATATTATATATTATTATATTATATATAAAGAGTAATATATATTATATTATATTATATAATATATATAACTTATAAAACATTAAATGGCATAAATAAATACCAATCAATTTTATTATTTCTATATAAATCTGAAGGGGACTAGTACTACAGACAATTTTAGTTTTGAAAACACCAACTTGGCAAAGTGCTCTCCTAAGCTTTACATCAAACTAAGTTTAACCTTTAAAGTACAATTTAGAATCCAGAGTGTACAGTTACAATAATCATAGGTATACATGCATTAGCAAAAATCAAGGGATAGCCTTAAATCTCTTATACATTTAGGAAGCAGATCATAAAATTGATTTAGTCAAAGCAAACAGATGTAAGACAGGTCTTCAAATGATCATGTGGCCCTTTTATGTCACATACAATGTATAAAAGCACTTATTGGTTATCTTGTCCCTAAACTTACATAAACTTTCATATATAATACTTAGATAAGGCTTAAACAGATATAGTTCTCCAATGCATACATATACCTAGTCACATATACTAGGGTGTCAACTATATTGTTACAACCTAAATAACAGTTGTTTAGCTAGTTACAAAGTAATCATTTAGTACTTTAAAACAGGTACAACCCCCAATTCCTTTAAGACTTAGTTACCTCAAGTGATAAAACCTAACAAGTACAAGAAAATTATCTTGATAGGTAAGAGATGAATATTTCAGACTTTGCTTCATATCAGTACACTAAAGTTCAAGTAATTTTGTGCTAACTATAACCAATTTAATCACAAACACAAACTTTTTGAGATTTCACTTCCACCAACCTTCTGCGACTTACTTAGACATTCACAACCTGGTTACATCCTTAGTTTTGTCCTATCTTTCATCTTGGACTTTAGCACCAGAATATGGCCTTACCAGACAAAATACTTTCTCATTCAGAAACATTTCTTTTACCTTCTAATTTTCCATACTAAAGTATTTCCATACCTATAACTTTTTAATCTTTTTTTAGTTTCAGACCCTTTCTTAAATTCATATTCTTTTAAAAATATTTTTAGCTGTGGATGTACACAATACATTTATTTTGTTTATTTTTCTATGTGGTGCTGAGAATCGAACCCAGTGCCTCCCACGTGCTAGGTGAGTGCTCTACCACTGAGCCACAACCCTAGCCCTTAATTTCATATTCTGACACAATCCTTATGAATGTTATCTGTGCATTTAATTTACACAACAAATTTCATCCCAGGAGAGGGTTTGACAATTCAGCAGATACAGAAACTGTGCCTTAATCTTTTTTTCTCCTGGGTTGTATTCAAGGAGTTAGCACACAGAATGTTTTTGAGCCTGACCTGTCTCCTTTATCATTATCACAATGCCATCAGCTTTGAGTTCCCCACCGTTGATTGTACCCAGAGGCTCCTTTTGGGCCTTTTTCTTATACTTAGGCATATTGAGGTGCAACAGAGGAGGCTCTTTCCATCCTTTAAGATCTTTGAAGATCCCTTTGCAAAGGCTGCCTATAAAACATGAGTTGAACTTAGTTTCTGTCTTTTTCTTTCCTAGGTGCAGTTGTTTATTCTGCCAGTCTCCCAGACATTTAGTTTGATGGGATACTGTTATAGGAAGAACTGCTTTGCCCTGGTGATAGATAGCCCCTGGCCAAATGAGGTGTCCTGTCAGATCTTCAAAGGGGAGACGATTCCTGTCCTCAGGTCTGGTGCCATCCCCAAATCTGGATTACTTGGTTCCCATGGTGGGTGTGTACTCAAGGACAGATAAATCCGCCTAAGATGGGGAAGAAAGGTACTCCTGGTTCCCCCAAGATTAGAGAGGGAGAGAGATTAGGAATAGGGAGAGCAGAAGGGAAAGAAACATGTCCATTTTAAAAATAAGTTGTAGTGGCAGAGAAGCAAGGGCTGTATCCACAGCATCAAGTGGACCACGGTTACAAGTTCATTGGTATTCTTCAGCCTTTCTCGTCAGTAAACACTGTTTTAATAACAGGGGGGCTGAGGAAATTACTTGGTCCATTGTCACCCCCCACCCACTTCTTTTTCTCTCCTGGGGATTGGGCCTGGGGTGTTCTGCTGTAACCAGGACCAACAAAGGAGGATCTAGTCCCTGACCTAACTGTTTGGACTCCATCTGGCCTTTATGACTTGTTTCTCCTGAGCCATTCTGTCCTGCAGTCACCTCGTGTGGAGTCCAGGAATAAAATGGACAGCATCTGGTGACTAGAGTCAAAACTATGCCCCAGGCGAGAGCAGCTTTCTTATCAAGAAGGACCCACCCGAGTCCTGAGCTAATGATCCACCACACCAGCCTGGTCTGGATCACCCGCCTGGCAGCTGTGCAGTCCCACGATCACACCCCAACCCTTGCCCTCATTCCCCTTCCTGACAAACCCCAAAGCCCTCGTTGGGCCCTCAGATGGGACTGAGGACGAAGCTCGTCCTTGTTAGCTCTCTCATTAAGATCCCTGTATGATTCTCACTCTCACCTTTCCTGTTCGGTTTTGGGCTGAGGAGTCAGACCTGATTTATTGGATCCGCAGAGTCAGGCCTCTGGCCTGGGACTCCAGTAACTCTACCACAGAGCTCCATTCTGAGCCCCCTTTAAACTTTATTTTGAGACAGGATCTTGCTGAGTTGCTCAGGCTGGCTTTGAACCTGCAATCCTCCTGCCTCCGCCATTGTTTTTTTGTTTTTGTTTTTGTTTTTGTTTTGGTACCAGGGATTGAACACCCAGGGGTGCTTAAGCCTGGAGCCACATCCCCAGCCCTTTTTCGACAGGGCCTCACTAAATTGCTGAGGCTGGCTTTGAACTTGCGATCCTCCTGTCTCAGCCTCTTAAGCCACTGGGATTGTAGGCATGTGCCACTGTGTCTGGCTTCATTGTTTCCCTTGAAAGAAGATGAAACAAAAGAAATCTCTACCATTATTCTTCTGTACTTCTCATTCTCAAAGGGAAGACTTACACTTAATCTGGCTAATTCCACGATTTCTTGGAAGTAGCCAGAATGCTGGTGACCCCACAAACAGCTGCTGAGGACAACCTGTCTTAGAAATGTCAATACCCAGTTAAATGCATGCAGAACCGGCTGGACAGAGAGGGACCTGGGCGTTCCATATGGGGCAAACCTCAGGATGGGCCCACTCAGAGGATCCTATTCTTTTAGCCATTAAATGGCAGAGAGGGGGCCGTTCCACAAGCTGAGGGTTAGTTACCAGGTGCCAAACTGCCCAAGGAGCAGCTGGAAAATTTCTTGCATTCTTGGACCTCTAGGATCTTGCTAAACCTGGGTGTGCCCCAGACATCCAGTTTTATGAAGATTTGAGCTCCGTGAAGTCCATCCAGGAAGTTCAACGTTAAGTGAAACACCTAGGGATCCCCTGAGTCATCACATGCAAGGGGTGACTGTGTGAGCAAAGGTGGGACACCCCATTTTCTCTACTCTGGAGACCACCCAGGACTTGTGGGGACAGACAGTTGATGAGGCCACTGTCAGGATCCTTTGGTCTGAATGTGACAGAAATCCCACGTGAGCCAGTGTAGGCAGCTAAGGGAATTCACTGGGACTAGCCATCAACCAGGAAAGCCTTGCTCTCAGGCCCAGCAGTAGCCGGGACTCAAAGGTCCCCAGTGCTCGCTTTCTCACCCCTGCTTCTCTCCCACAAGCAGGAAATGCCAGGGGCTGCTGATCCCCTGTCTGAATTGGGATGCTAGGATCATAGTGTTGGAGCAGCAGCCCCCACCAACGCGGTATCCTCTGAAGGAGAAACTGGGCAGGAGAAATTGCATACCTTGCTAAGAAACCCAGCTTATTATTACTATTATTTTGGTACTGGGGCTTGAACTCAGGGGCACTCGACCACTGATCCACATCCCCAGCCCTATTTTGTGTTTTATTTAGAGACAGGGTCTCCCTGAGTTGCTTAGCGCCTTACTGTTGCCGAGGCTGGCTTTGAACTTGCCATCCTCCTGCCTCAGCCTCCCGAGGGGCTGGGATTACAGGTGTGCACCACTGCACCCCGTTGAAACCCAGATTCTTATTGCCAAATTTATCTCTATTGAATTAAGGTCAAGCACTGTTTGATTTGGCATGGAAGTTCATGGGCCAGCACCGCACTACTGTACCACTTGGGTGACATGTGTTGGGTCTGGAAGTGGGGCTACGGACTCCAGTAAGAAACAACCAAAGTAGAAAACAACAGAAGCATCCATTAATTGATGGATGGAGAAACGTAATGTAGAATGTCATTCACTAGAAAAAGGCACCAAGCACCTACACCCACTCCAACGTGGAAGAACTTCAAAAGCATGATGCTAGGGCTGGGGTGGTGGCTCAGTGGTAGAGCACTTGCCTAGCATGTGTGAGGCTCTGAGTTCGATTCCCAGCACCACATACAAATAAATAAATAAAGGTTCATCAACAACTAATAAAAATATTTTTTAAAAAAAAGCAAAACAAAACATGATGCTAGGTAAAAAAAAGTCAGGCCCCAAAGGCCTGTGTTATTTAATTCCCTTTATGTGAAATGTCCAGAACAGGCAAATCCATAGAAATCCATAGAAATTTTCTCAGGCAAATCCAGAGAAAAGAGACGTGTCGGCCAGGAGCTGGGGGAGGGGGACAGGAGTGACTGGGTAGGGGCTTTCCCTTTAGATGATGAAAAGTTCTGGACCTAGAGAATGGTAATGTGATTGTACCTGATGCCACTGAATTATAGACTTTAAAATGGTTAATTAAAATGGTAACATTTATGTGTCTTGTACCCCAGTAATAACAAGAAAATGAGGCCTCCTTCAAGTGCACACGTGGGGCTGAAGCATCAAGACCCAGGTGAGGGCAGGGGAGGACCTCAGAAGGAGTCCCTGCCTGGGAGGGTGAGGCGCCCCGACCCATGGACCACCAGCCCTGTGCGGAGGAGTGTGTGGGTCTGCTGGAGGCCATTTGGCCGAGCCCTCAGATTTACAAGAGGCTTCCAGTGGAGATGTGATGTCCCCTCTCAACAAGGTTGTCCACCCAGAAGCAGAGAGGCATTGGCAGGACAGAAAGGGGGACCCCACACATCTGGGAAAGTGTTCCTTATTGCTACAGCATGGTACCTGTGGTGCATGATAACAACACATGTCCCATAACTACCTGTGGGTAGCACGGTTTTCCTTTTTTAAAGAGAGTTAAGTCTATAGCCGGGTGTGGTGGTGCAGCTCAGGAGGCTGAGGCAGGAGGATCACGGGTTTGAGGTCAGCTTTGGCAACTTAGCAAGACCCTGTCTGAAAATAAAAAAGCATAAAAAGGGGTGGGGATGTAGCTCAATGGTAAAGTGCCCCTGCATTCGGTCCCGTGCCACAGATAAATGAATGAATGAACAGAATTAAGTCTACAGATTACCAGAGTGGGAGAGGCAGAATAATGACCTCCAAAGAACTTGCCTTAGCTCCTGGGACCTGTAAATGTTGCCTGAGATGGCGAAAGACATGATCAAGTGAAGGGTTTTCAGAAGAGGAGATTGTCCTGCATTATCTGGTGGGTCCTAAATGCCACCACAAATGTTCTGCTAAGAAGGAGGCCTCTGGAGGTGCTATCCTGGAAGAGGCCACCTGGGCAGAGGTCGGAGTGATACTGCTGGGGAGCCAGGAACCCATAGAAGCTAGAAGAGGCCGGCAATGGATTCTCCCAGGAGCCCCAGCCCAGTAAAAATGAGTTTCACACTTCTGGCCTCCAGAACTGTAAGAGAATAAATGTCTGTGGTTTTGAGCCACTCAGTTATGGTGATTTGTTACAGCATCCACAGAATACACAGTGACACACAGTTATCATTAAACCATAATTAGTATGATACTTACGACAAATGCAAAATTAGTAAACTTTGGGCATTCTGCCTCCCTCAAAGCTACATCACTTATTATGCTTCTCTGGGCAGAGAAATAAAATATTTTGTTTCGTGTGTGTGCACCAAATGACTAATTTATCACTGAGTTTTTTTCAATGTGCTACATTCCCAGACCTTTATACTTTATTTTTGGGACCAGGGAGTGACCCCAGGGATGCCTAACCACTGAGCCACGTCCCCAGTCCTTTTTATTTTTCATTTTGAGACAGGGCCTCGCTGAATTGCCGAGGCTGGCCGGGACCTTGAGATCCTCCTGCTCGGCCTCCTGAGTTGTTGGCATTACAGATGTGCACCACCACAGCCAGCCCAGCTTACTGTGCTAGGCTTTGACTTTCAAAAGCACCCTGGAGGCCTGGGGATAGAGTGTTGACTAGCATGCATGAGGCCCTGGGCTTGATCCCCAGCACCACAAAAAGAAAAAGTAAAGCACATCCTGGGAGCCTCAGACAGGGGTCAGTCTGGGCTTGACTTGGTTCCTGAGAGGTCCCCGTGTGGACCTTGGGAAGATCCCTTTGGCATTCTGGCACAGCAACCATTCTGTGCACAAGAGGGGCCATCCTGTCCCACCGGGGCTGGTGAGGTCTCTTCCAGCCACATCTAAACCTCCAGTCCCTTGGTAACCTGGAGGGCCCTCCCTGGGCTCCTTCCGGCCACATGCCACCAATCCCACTGCTTTCCCATTCTTGCTCCCCGCATCCAGTGCACCCCTGGTTCTGAAGCCTAGAGGATATGCTGGTCGCTGGGCAGAGCTGGGGACCCGTGAAGGACCTGGGGACTCTCCAGCATCTGAAGCATGGGACCTTCTCCCTTAGGTGCTGGCGGGCGGACCTCACCTTTGCGGAATCCACTGCTTCTCATGTCCAGAGAGGCTAGGGTGGGTGACGAGAGCCCGTGTGGAGGGGGCCTGGAGACGTTCCGCCTGGGGCTACCTTCCCTGTGTTGGCATGGGGCGAGACTCAGCACTGTTCTTTAGGTTCACTGGGTCCCCTTTTCTCAGTCAAGCGACACTGGCAGGTTCCCCAAGAAGCCAAAATCCTGCACAGGGTGAGAGGTGAGTGTAACTGGGGCCACAAGCGTCCAGACTCATGTCTCTCCAGGAACCAAAGGCCTTTGGAGCCAGAGCCACAGACTGAGTTGTGGGGGAAGAGAAAGGGGCTGCTGGAGGGATGAGGCCGTCAGGTTCCAGCAGGACAAGGCTACTAAGGGCAGGACAAATGGACATTTAGAAACCTGGGAGGTGAGTCACAGCCGGTGGCTTCGAACGGAAAGTGGAGGTACCAGGCTGTCCAGAGCCTGTGTGGGGTTTGCTGTGTGGTGCAGGAGCAGCTTCAGGGCTTTGAAAAGAAAGATTTTGCTCCAGTTTGAACAGCAATGTCCCTTTCAGAGTTCATGTTGAAACATAATCCCCAGTGGGACAGCATTAAGAGGCATGACCTGGCAGGGGTGAGGCCAAAGGGTTCCACACTCAGGAATAAGGTTAACACCTCGTGAAAGGCCTCCAGGTTGAAGGGAGCTCTCTTTCGTTCTTCAGTCCCTCCGCCATGAGAGACCATGCTCCTCCCTTCCAGAGAGCACAGAACCGAGGTGCCATCTTGAGAGCCGAGAGCAGCTCTTGCCTAACACCACCCCTGATGCGAAGGTGGACTTCCTGGCCTCCAGAACAGTGAGAAATAAAACCTCTCTCTCTTTCACTCTCTCTGTCTCTTATCCCCCCCCCCCCCTCCCAGTACAGGAGATTGAACCCAGGGATGCTTTATCACTGAGTTATATCTACAGCCCTATTTATCTATCTATTTACTTATTTCTTTAGAGACGGGGCCTCACTAAGTTGCTGAGGCTGGCTTCCAACTTGCAATCCTCCTGGCTCAGCCTCCTGAGTCACTGGGATTTTAGGTGTGTGCCACTATGCTCAGAAAAATTTCTCCTCTTTATCAATTGTCCACTCTCTTTTGTTTTGTTCTGTTTTGATGATAGCAGCAGAAACAGACTAAGATTTAGATTTCTGCTTCAGTTTCCCTCAGGTGATTACAGTGTGTATATCTAAGAGGTGTGTGTGTGCATATGCATACATGTTTGTGTTTTTGCATGCATTTATCTTCATGTGCTTTTGCATATGTGTATTTGTTTAAGTGTCCATGTGTGTACACCTGTGTGTTTACATATGTTTGTGTATACATGTGGGTGTTTTGTGCATGTATCTATGTGCATACTATGTGTAAGTGTGTGTTTGTGTTTGAGTGCCTATGCATTTGTGTGTATTCATATATTTGTGTGTGTGTGTGTGTGTGTGTGTGTGTGTGTGTGTGTTTCCTAGGCAGACTTGAGAGGAGTTGCTGACTACTCAGAAGGTGAGAGAGGGAAAGAGGGTGGTCAAAGATAACTGATGAGTCTTGCTTGGGGCACTTGGTGACTTTAAGATCCTGAACAAAGGCTGTAATAGTTACACAATTGCTAGTAACCAGGAAAGCAGCTGGCTCTCAACTGCAAACCTGTCCCCAGAAAGGACCATCCCTGCCTCAGCATGGGAGCCTGGCCTTTGGGTTCCCTTTGTCCTTGGTTACCCTGGCTCTGTTATCCACAGACCTTCTTCTCTGTTCTCAGCTGGTCTACCTGGAGCAGGAAGAGTGTAGTGGACGGTTCTCGGCCTCCTGGCTTCAGTGCCTCGCAATGCAGGCTTCGTCGGGCACAGCGCCGTCTGGTGCACCTCGGATACTCTGGGGGCTGCTCTTCCTCACCCCCGTCCCCGTCTCTTGCCCAGCCTGCTGTTGCTCAGCTTGCCTCTGTACCACTCCCAGCCGCAGGAGGGGCCATGTAGACCACCCTGACATAGGGCAGGAAGAGAACAACTTTCCAGTTGAGTGACAACTAAACACCTCTCCCCGTTGTGCAGGGAGCCACCTGCTCCATGTTCATCCTCCTTCCTCACCCACCCTGCACACCTGGTTTAACCACTTCACACCCAGTGTACAGACCCGGTGGTTCTGTTCTGTGGAGCTTCACGGAGGCTTCCTTCCTGTCAGGTTGAACAAAGTGTTCCCATGATGCCTGCACCTGCAAGGACCGGGGTGGGGGAGGCTTTGAAGAATGTGCAGAACAGCAGCTGTGCAAAGGTGCCAGTCAACAGAGGGTCCTGAGGGTCACAGGTGGGGAGCAGTGCACCTGAAGAAAGGTATGCTTTTTTGGGGAGGGATTGAACTCAGGTCGCTTACCACTGAACCACATCCCCCGCCCTTTTTATATTTTTAATTTTGAAACAGGGTCTCGCTAAATTGCTTAGGGCCTCACCAAATTGCTGAGGTTGGCTTTGAACTTGTGGTCCTCCTGCCTCAGCCTCCCAAGCTGCTGGGATTACAGGTGTGCTCCCTCGGCACAAAGGCACATCTTTGAGAGGTCTGCCATGGAAATGGTGGAAAGCCTGCTTAAATGAGGACACTCATGGAGAACCCTGGAGGGAGGTTACTGGTGCTTCCTAGGCCCCTCTGCCTGCGGCCTGGCTCTCACTGGCTCCTCTTGGCTCAGAAGCAGGTTCTGTTGTTCCAGGAAGAAGACATTGGGCCCAGAGGTAATGGTACAACTTCCTTGCCTTTCCTGTCCTTTTAAAGATGCAAACGACCTCCCCCTCACCTTTCATTGGCTGAAATTGCTTCCCCTGCCCTTGCCTAGCCAATCATTTGGCAAGAGACAGGAGCTGCCTTGATTGCTTTGGACAAATTGAAATTCACTCCCAAGAGGGCTTGGCAGGCCCAGGCCTTCCCTGGAGAGCAGGTGAGAGCCGGTTCAGGTCTAGCTAGCCTGAAGAAGTGGGCTCAGGGTTTCAGAGGTTTCAGTCCATGATCGGCTGATGGAGACCTCATGGCAGAAGGGCATGACAAAGCAAAGCTGCTCGGCTCACATCGGCTGGACAGAGAGAGGACAGAGGACAGAGAAGAGAGAGGAAAGAATGGGGAGATAGGAGAGAGACCAGAGGCAAGACATAGTTCCCCACGTGTGCTGGCAGTGACCACTTCCTCTGACCACGCCCCATCTGCCTGCAGTTTTGCCACCTTCCAGTGGTCCATTCGAATTCTGAATCCAGGCTGGATGCAGTGGTATAGGCCTGTCACCCTGGTGACTGGGGGCCCTGACTTGGTGACTTGAGGATCGCAAGTTCAAGGCCAGCCTGGGCAACTTAGCCAGATCCTTTCTCAAAAAATAAAAAGGGGATTGGAGTGGGCAGGGGTTGTGGCTCAGTGGTAGAGTGCTTGCCTTGCACGCCTGTTGCACTGGGTTCAATCCTCAACAACACATAAAAAATAAGTAAATCAAAAATAAAGGTATTGTGTCCATCTACAACTGAAAACAATGTTTTAAAAAAAAGGGGGGGGGACTGGGGGTGGGTGTGGCTCAGTGATAAAGCACCCCTGGGTTCAATCCCCAGTACCACTGCCCCCAAAAATTATTCATCCAACAAATGGATTCATCCTCCAATGAGCCCTAAGGATCCGATCCTTTCCTAAAAGGCCCATCTCTACCTTGCTTCACTGGGGACGAGTCTTCCACATGTGAGTCTTTGAGGAATATTTCATATCCAACTCCACACCGAGTCTGTTGACCTCAGAGGGCTGAGGCCTGAGATAATGAGGTGTTATGGGGTGCAACTTAAGAACAGACCGATCACCACTGAGAAGTCCAAATTTGAGAGTCTATTAAGCCGGCTGGCTGACTATCTCACACAATGCCCCAAAAAATGGCTATTGGGAGAACAGCCCCGACCACAGGGTTGTAGGGGTTCTTATACCAAAAATCACATTAATCATAAGTGTCTATTGCTATGATTTGAAATTATAAACTAACATCATGAGATCATCAACAGAGGGGGAAGTGGGTCAAACTGACCCTTACCTAGGTACAAACTAAAGAATGGTTGCTAACATCCACACGATCACCTTCACATGGTACATTGGTTAAGAGCAATAGAGATCAAAAGAGAGCAATTTTTCTTTACATAGGAATTGTCATTCTGTATTGTTAAACATGTCACACTAAGTAACTGAGGATGGCTACAGAGGTGGGGTGTTCCCGTGGGAGAAGCTTATTTCCTACATAACATGGAGTCTCAGAGCAAAAGGAGTCTGTTTAGTCATTTCCCCTGTGGTCTGGCCTATAACATTCTCATGGAGCCAGATCTGTCAGCCCATCACAGAGAGCCATGTCCATTGGTTCCATCCTGGATTATTCCAGGCACTTTTCCACCCAGGGAGTACTACCCAGGACGGGTTCTTGGTGAGCATTGTGGGAGCTTGGCCATGACCCTGAAAGGCAGGAGGCTCAAGGTCTGCAGAGCCTTCAAGATGGTTGGAGTGGGGGGCGAGGCAGAGTGTGGTGGTGAGGGTGGGGGTAGGGGAGAATGGAAGGGAGGTCGCTGAGGGAGGAGGGGGTGCTCTTTAGGGCTGGGGGTTCCAGGGCTGCAGGAGAGCAGCGGTGAGGTGTAAAGGCCCTTAGCATCCTTGCCACTGCATTCAAAGCAGGAGATGGGGGGGAGGGCGGAGGTTTCTGGAAGAACATCAACAGTCTGCTGAATCTTTTGGCAGATTTTGAGGACTCTCAGATCCTAATGGTGATCCCCAGAGACAAGCACCAGAAAGCCCCTCATGCCCTGTCCCTGAGTGTTACCGGTAGAACAATGTGCCACCCCACCAACAGGTCCCCATCCTCATCCCTGGAATCCTAGGATATGTTCATATGTTAAGTGGCAAGATGGACTTTGCAGATGGGATTAAGTCAAGGATTTTGCGATGGGAGGATCAGCCTGGATTATCCAGGTGGGCTCCAAGTAATCGCAAGGGTCTCAGAGGGAGGCGAAATATCAGAGAGGAGAAAAGATGTTTCACTGCTGGCTTTGAAGATGCAGGAGAGATCCATAAGTCAAGAAACATAGGTGCCATTTCTGTAGAATCTGGAGAAGGCGAAGAAACTAATTTTTTTTTTTTTTTTTTTTTTTTTTGGTACCAGGGATTAACTCAGGGATACTTAACCACTGACCCACATCCCCAGCCCTTTTTATTATTTTATTTTGAGACAGGGTCTATGCTAAATTGCTCAGGGCCTCGCTAAATTGCTGAGGTTGGCCTTGAACTTGCTCTCCTCCTGCCTTGGCCTCCTGAGTTGCTGGGCTGACAGGTGGGCACCACCGTACCCTGCTTCACCTTGTTACTTTCTTGTGGCTCCTGTAACAAATGACCTCAAACTTGGCGGTTTCAAACAACAGAAATGTATGCTTTCCCAGGTTTGGCGATCAGACGTCTGAAATGAAGTCGTCAGCGGCATCGCACCCCCTCTGGAGGCTCCAGGGGAGACTCTGATCTCTACCTCCTCCAGCATCCAGGGGCTCTCGACAGTCTCAGGTTGATGGCCACATTGTTCCAATATCTGATTCCGTGGTCAATTGCATGTCCATTTCTTTGTCTTCTCAATGTGTCTGTGTTTTGGGGGTTGGGGGTGGGTACCAGGGATTGAACCCAGGGGTACTTAATCACTGAGCAGCATCCCCAGCACTTTTTGATTTTTTATTTTGAGACAGGGTCTTGCTAAATTGCAGAGGCTGGCCTTGAACTTGTGATTTGCCTACCTTAGCCCCTCAGTGTGTCTGACTTATAAAGACATATATGACTGCATTTAGGGCCCACTCTCTAAGTGCTTAACCTCATCATACACTGGTCTGCGCAAGCCTCTTTCTTTCTTTCTTTCTTTCTTTCTTTCTTTCTTTCTTTCTTTCTTTCTTTCTTTCTTTCTTTCTTTCTTTCTTTCTTTCTTTCTTTCTCTCTCTCTCTCTCTCTCTCTCTCTCTCTCTCTCTCTCTCTCTCTCTCTCTCTCAGAAAATACCGTCCCGGGGTTCCAGGAATTAGGGTGCGCACGTGTGTTCGGAGGGGCTGCGACTCAACCCACCACACTCCCCTGGAGCCTCTGCAAGGCACAGCCCCGCCGGTACCCTGGGAGGCTCATTTTGGACTTCCAGCCTCCAGACTTGCAACAGAATAAATATATTATTATTTAAAACCACAAAACCTGCACTAATGTGTTACAGTAGCCACAGGAAACGAATACATTGTACTTGTTACCCTGAAAAGACACTGTGAGCGAATGAAGCAGGGCAGACACTAAAGGATACTACGAAAGATTACAGTGAATTGTGCCCTGCCGGTGTGCCTATGTTCGTGCTTGCTCTCCCTGGGGACAGTGCAACAGGTGGCCCCATCTAGGAGCAATGACAGGAGGAAGGCTCAGACGGGCCCAGAGCCATGGGCGGGTGGGCTGGTTTGTCACCCTTAGGCAGCCTCTTTCCCATCCGCAACCTCTTCTGGAAGGAGTTAAAGGCAGGGCCACTCTCCCCAGGGCCTCTGTCTCTCTCTTCTCCTCCTTCATTTTCAAGTCCCTATAGTTCACTGAAAGCCAGGCCACCAGGGGCAAGATCAAAATGGAGGGAGGGCAACATGGGCATGGAGGAGGGTGTGCCAGGGTCTGGGGTGAGACCCAGGGCAGAGCCTTGCCAAGCAAGTACAAGGCCCTGAGGCCCATGTCCAGTATACACTCCCCCGCTGCACCCCAAGCAGGCTGTTGCGAGGCCCTGGGCCTTGTATTTGGCTCCGGGGAGATGGGTCCTGGGAGACAGCTCTCTTTGCTGCAGACCCATTCGACCCGAATCGCTGCTTCCGGCCTGGAGAACCCCCTCCTCTTGCTGAACTCCACCGTTTGCTTGGGGGCTATGAGAGCCAGGCTCATTCCACCTTAGGGAGGGCCGGCCTGGCTAGGAGGCCCGAGTTCTGCGCCTGCCCGTAGTTCTGGATGTCCATCAAGTTGTGAGCGAAGCCCTCTCTGACCCCTATCCCTGGCCTGCCCCCTCCCATCTGCACCCCCTGTCTCAGCCCGCCAGCCCCCTTTGTAAGTTTCCCCTGGAGAGTCACAGCTTTCCCTGGAAGGTGTTTAAGGCTCAGTTCTCCAAGAAAACCAGACCAGAACTGCAGGCCCCGACAGAAGACTTGGAGGAGAGACCCTGAAAAAAAGAATTTTTTTTTTTTTTTTTCTGGTACCAGGTTGCTTTCCTACTGAGCTAATCACCAATCTTTTTAATTTTTCTTTTAATATTGAGACAGAGTCTTGCTAAATTGCCCAGGCTGGTTTCAAACTTGGGATCTCTCCTGCCTCAGCCTCCTAAATGTTGGGATTACAGGTGTGCACCAAGACCAGCAGACCTTGATTTATTTACTTTTGTACTGGGGATTGAATTCAGGGGTGCTTAACCACTGAACCACAGCCCCAGACATTATTATTATTATTATTTTAATTCTGAGTCAGGTTCTCACAAAGTTGTTGAGGCTGGCTACATCCCCAGTCCTTTTTTATACTTTTGATTTTGGGACAGTGTCTGGCTAAGTTGCCCGGACTGGCCTCAAACCTACCTCAGTCTCCCAACTTGCTGGGATTATAGGCATGTGCCACCATGTGATCCTCCTGACTCAGCCTCCCGAGCCACTGGGATGACAGGCGTGCATGACCACACCTGGCCAGACTGTAAATTTTTGAGATGACTCCTCTTCCTAGACAGGAAAGGCCAGTGTGCCTGGGGCCTCAACCCATAGGCAAGTGCCGTTGGCAATAGAAAAGAGGTCCCCGTCACAGATGTGACACGGCATGCCCTTGAGTAAATCTCCTGTCCTGAAGTAAATTACTTGGCTTGTCCAATTCAAAAACAAACTGCTTCCATTTGTTTAAAAATTGTTTCATAGCAGATTGGAGGCTGCCAGACGCTGAGCAGAGGAGGATGGGGAGTCACAGCTTAATGGAAACAGGGTTTCCTTTTGGGGTGGTGAATCTAGAACCACATAGAGATGGCCATTGCAAAAGGTTGTGACTAAATGCCAAGGAAATTTTCACTTTAAAATGGTTAATTTTAGAGCTGGGCACTATGGCTCAGTGGGCAAGCACCCCACTGATATCAAAAAAAGAGGGGGTTAATTTTTTGGAGTATGTACTATGCCACATGTACTGTTAAATGTCACATAGGTTTTTTGTTTTCCTTTTAGTACTGAAGACTAAACCCCCGGGCGCTCTATCACTGAACTACATTTAGTCTTAAAATTTTATTTTTGAGACAGGGTCTCACTAAGTTGCCCAGGTTGGTCTTCAATTTCTTGGGATCCTCCTGCCTCAGCCTCCCGAGTCACTGGGATTATAGGCATGTGCTATCACATACCTTGTCGAGAGTTTTTTTGTTTTGTTTTGATTTTTGGTACAGGGGATTGAACCCAGGGATGCTTAACTCATAATCTACATCCCCAGTCCTTTTTTATACTTTTGATTTTGGGACAGTGTCTGGCTAAGTTGCCCAGACTGGCCTCAAACCTGCCTCAGCTTCCCAGCTTGCTGGGATTATAGGCATGCACCACCATGTCTGACTTTCATGTAGATTTTTTTGATGGAGGAGGACACATGATACTGGTCCCTATAGGGTTTATGATCTAGTGGGAAATACAGACAGGGTAACGCAGGGTATCACCAAATGAGGGGATCACCAAACGTTTGTTAGATAAAATAGAAATGTATATGGGTGCTCCTAGGTGGACTGCGTAATGCCAATGGAGGACCATGGAAGACTTTCTGGAAACGGCCTCTGAACCAAGACCCAATAGATGAACAGGAATGAGCTGACAGGAGAGTAAGACAACCAAACACCAGGCTTGGGGGGGGGGAGGGATTGGCAGGGACTGAAAGCTGTCCGGGATGGCTTGGAGTTGTGTTGCAGGGGTGAGGGCTAGAGAAGGAGGCTTAGGAATTAGCAGGAGCCAGCTCCAGGGGCCCTTGAAATTGTGCTAACGTCTGCAATGCAGACCTCCTTTGGACAAGGGTGCCTCAATATTCCTTTGGGGAATGTATTCCTTTTTCATTCCCAAGTAAATGAGTCTTGAAAATTTATTCCCTTTATGTGAGTAAAATTCATTATGAATGGATAGATGGATGGGCAGGTAAGTAGATAGATGACAGAGAGATGGATAAAACAGATTGCTAAACAATTCACCACTGCAGAGGTGAAAAGATGTGACTTGAACTAGAAATTCAGTCCTGTTTCGCATATCCTGGGCTCCCTGAGTGTTTCTCCCCAACCAACAGCAAAGCCGTTTATTGAATAAGGAAAGTGGCATATCTCCCTTCCAAGATCAAGGACAGTGAGACTCGGGATTTGGAGTGGGGCTGTGCTGAAGAGCACTTGAGGACAAAGCCAAGAAGCACGTCTCAGCAGAGTGGTACTGAAGAGGGAGACGTGACAGAGCAAGTGCACATGTGACGTTCAGAATGGACGTGCCAGCCTGGCCAGGGCCATGCCTTGCTCGCTGGAGGACCGGTGGGTCTGCACAGATGCCCAGGAGAGATGCTAGCTGGGTGTACTTAGGACATCCAACAAAAATGTTCTTATAGCCGATCAGTTCAATTTGGAGAGGGAAAGTAGATGGGTGTGTAAAAATGCAGGTTTGAGGGAAAACCGAGACCTGTTGTTCCCCTAAAAAAAAAAAAAAAAAAGAAAAAAAAAAGAAAAGAAAATTCATCTCCACCTTCTCTCTGGAAAAAGGAGTCGGTTCTGGTGCCGGTGGCCCAGGGCTCTGCGAGCTTCTCCAGGCAGAGGGCAGGGAAGCATTGGTGTCTCCTCTAGGCAGTGATGGGCTGAGGGACAGAACCTGAGGGGAAGCCTGCAGGGGGAGCCCCTGAGAAAGGCTTGCCCTTCTAGAAAGAGCTGCTGGGAAAACACCCTACCTTCCTTCTCCATGTAAGGGATCTCTGTAGGAGGCTGGAACTGCTAAGCCGCGTTGTAACCATGAGGAGAGGCAGGGCAACCTGACCAGCGGGGGTGACAGCTCTCACAGAGAGCCCTGGTCACATCCATCATGCTGGAGCAGATCCCTGGGACGAGGGAAGAGGGGAAGAGCCTGAGGGGCCCTGGGGTTGGTCTAGAGCTGGGGAGGCTCTGACTGCTGGAGTCAGGGATGGAGGAGCCTGGAGCAGCTGGGTCAAGTGCAGGAACTGATCACAAAGGGGTACAACCATCACCACTCTCGAGGTCCAGAACATTCTTTTCACGGAGGAGGGGGGGAGGGGGCTGTTCACATTAACAATCATTTCCAATTCGTTCCTCCCTCCAGCCCCCAACGATCCTCATCTGGTTCCTGTCTGTGTGGATTTACCCGTTCCCACCATTTCACATAAATGGAACCAAACAATACCTGGGCTTTTGGGACGGGCTTCTTTCACTTAGCATAATGTTTTCAGGGCGCATCCGTGTTCCAGCAAGTGTCAGGACCGCGTTCCTTTTTATGGCTCAACCGTATTCCACTGTGCGGATATGCCACATTTCCATCTTTGCTTTGGAAAGAACGGAAAGCCGTGAGTCTCCAGGGCAGGGCACGGATTCGCCCCCTGGCTGCTGCAAAAATACAACCCGGAGCAAGGCCGGTGCTCAGGGGGAGGCGCTGCAGCCCCAGACACACGTCGACCCGGCCTGGGGTCTCACACAGCGGCAGGCAGAGCCCGGGGGCTGCGGGGAGAGATGCAGCACTGGGCACTGGGTCATTATGGGGGAGATTGCCCAGGGTTGGGTCTTCTGCTCCACTCTGTGCCTTTTTCAAGCCCCCCGGGGAGACAGGAGGGCTCCTCGTCTGGCGCGGAGCCTGCGGGTTGGCTCCCGCTGTCCAGCAGGGGGCGCTGGGGCAAATCCGTGCCGGGAGGTTGTCTCCTGACTGGCTCCTGAATTTCCACTTTGCAGCAGTTTTCTTCCTCAGTTTACTTCGCAAATACCTATTTGAACGAGGAACACTTGTCTGGGGACTGTGGACTCTTTGCCAGTCGGGAATCCATCCAGTGCTGAGGCATTTTAACCTTCTAGTTTCTTTTGTTTTGTTCTGTTTTGGTTTTTTAGCTACACTCCCCAAAGCCCAGCAAGGTGGCGCATACCTGTAATCCCTGTGGCTCCGGAGGCTGAGGCAGGAGGATTGCAAGTTCAAGGCCAGCCTCAGCAACTTAGAGAGACCCTGACTCAAACGAAAAATTTAAATGAAATAAGATTGGGGATGTAGATTACTGTTAGAGCACTCTGGTTTGAATCCCCTGTGTGTGTGTGTGTAGCGGGGGAGAAATCATGACTCAAGAGATGAAAATTAATAAACTCGTTTTGGAATACTATTAAGTTCTCAGAGAGAATTGCTTCCCTAATTGGTCCATTATGTAAATACATATACAAATACAGAGATGAAGGAGGAGCTGCGTGGCTTCAGGGTTGGGCTCTGGATTGGCCCCCAGGAAGGCTCAGAGGCAGTGACGGACTGGATGTCTCTGGGGAGTGGGGGTGGGGCACTCAGATGCAGGCACTTCCATCTCCAGGTGACTCTACTGCCGGAGCTGCAGCCTCTGCCTGCAGGTGAGGGGCAGGTGGCGCAGGAGGAGGAGGGGGTCGGGTGCAGCCCACATGGCCCTGGGTGCCTGGGTGCTGGGGAAGCTTTTGGAAAGGAGCTACCAGGAGGGTGGGTGGAAAACCAGGAGAGAGTGACTTCCCCGAAGCCCTGGGGAGAGCAGCTGGGGAGGACCAAGTGGTCAACGGGTCTCAGCTGCAGAGAGATGGAGAAACCGAGGTGTCACCTGGCGGGCAGCGGTCACCTGGCCTGGTGGCGGGCGTTGGCGCAGGTTCGTTGGCAGAGGCGGATGTGGGAGGTGGGGTCAGAGTGTGGCTCAGGGCTTGGGAGGCCATCAGCCTCTGCGGTGAGGAGAGAGGCTGTGCTGTGGGTGGAGGGGACTGAGGGGTGGGCAGAGTGACTTCAGGACTCGTTCGGGGAAGACTAGAGAGCGTCCAGATGCTACTGGGAAAGGTCGGGTTGAGAGGAGGCGGTGAGTGCTGGGGAGAGGGAAGGCAGCAAGGAGGAATAAAGTTCTGAGACTGCGGGGCGGGAGGGAGGTCTGGACTGCCCCCGGCTGGGGCGCCCCCTCGTGGTGGAAGGGTGGAAGGCGGAGAGATGAAGCAGGGTTCCCAGGGGGCTGGGTGGTTGGGTGGGTGCCAATCGGCCACCTGTGGTTTGCTGTGGAGGGGGCGCTGGACCTTCAAGGGCACAAGGCCTGGGTGCACGTCCTCCCTCCGCTCCCTCTCTTCCTTTCTCTTTCTTCTTCCATGTGGCAGCCAGACAAGGAAGCCACCGTCCCACAGTTGGGTCAGCTGACGAGGGCCTGGTCACCCTCTCCTGGTCTGTCTTCTCCAGTGGTGACCAGGTGTCAGGTCAGTTGGCCAGTGTCCATCCCGGGGCTCAGACCCTGGGGCAGGGCTGGGAGGTTGAAGCCCATCCTGAGCCTGGTGGCCCGAGCTCCCTTCCTGGCAGAGGGTCTTTGCGTTGGGAATGGAGGAGGGGCCTCGACGCCAGGTGCCTGCAGAGTAAGGAATGTAGCACTGTGTGATGTCCCCTGGGTCCTGACTACTAATTAATTAATTTATTTAGGTACAGGAAATTGAACCCAGGGGAACTCTACCACTGAGTTCCATCCCCAGACTTTCTACTTTTTATTTTGAGACAGTCCTGCTGAGTCGCCAAGCCCAGCTTCAGACTTGCGATCCTCCTGCTTCAGCCTCCTGAGTCACTGGGATTACAGGCGTGGGCCACCACACCCCAGTGGCATGTGCCTTCCCCCCTTGGGACGCCCCCGAGCGGGGATTAGTCACAGGACTTGAGCACTGAGCCCTCATCCCGACACCCTAATGCCTTCTACCGCAGTGGGGGTGGGGGTCTCTGCTGCCCTGATTCTCTTGTACCTGAGGCCACACCGGACTGGTCAGCAATTTCAAAGAAAAGAGGCCTCTTGAGTCCTCAGGGAGCACCTCCCCTGCTGTCCCCTTCAGACTTGGGGTCAGAGAAGCACCTGTCCTGGGCCCCTTGGTGAGAGGAAGTTCTGGTCCCTCATGACATGTGGGCCTGGCCCACTGTCTGCCCATCCTCTGTGTCCAGCTGTGCCTCCAAACACTCTACCATGAAATGGGCAGTAGCTTTCTGCACTCGAGTGGTTCCTGCTTACGGATGCCTCGGTACCCACGCAGTCACTGGCTCTTAGATTCAGTTTGCTTGTCACAAGTTAGAGCAGGGTGCCTCCTGGGTCTGTCTCCTCACCGGGGCGCTTTTTCCCCTCTTCGAATCTCCGCCTCCCAACGCCACACAAACCAGAGATCACAGTGCCAAGGAAAAAGTTCCACAGTGGAAGGTCGATCAGGGCCTCCTTCATGGTGGTGGTGCAGGCCTGGGGCAGAGGCTCAGCCCCGCGTGGACCGGTGTGGACTCGCTGCTCCTCTGCTCCCCAGTGCCCTGGCCACCCTCAGGCCTGTGAGCGTCTGTGCCACCTCCAACCTCCCGGCCTTGGGATGTGCTGCTCCCGCTTTGGTCCACTGCGACGGGCTCTCCAAGTCTCGGTGTCAGGGCCGCTTCCTCCAGAAGCCCTCCCCTGACCTCTGCTCTAAATTGGAAACAGTGCTCCTACCTGCCAGCCCTCTTCCCTGGTGTCTGAGCTGGCCAGGCATTCAGAGTCAAGGCCAGCTTACCTCCTGCCCTTCGCAGTAGAGAGGAGGTCCAGGGTGGGGAGGATGGCTTGAACCCGGGGGCACTAACCTCTTAGCCACCTCCCCAGCACTTTTTGTTCTTGAGTTCGAGACAGGATCTTACTAAGTTGCTGAGACTGGCCTTGAACTTGCAATCCTCCTGCCTCAGCCTCGGGAGCCACTGGGATTACCGGTGTGCCCACAGTGCCCAGGAAGTACCCTCCTTTTAAACATCCTTCATAACCTGTCGTCCACATACACATGTGCATCTGTCTCACATCTGCACCCCACACTAAAGCTTCAGACGCATGGAGACGGCGGCCTGACCGTTGGAATGTGGCACCCTCTCCCCGCGTCCAGGGGAGGGCATGGGTGCTTCGAGAGAGCTTGCTGGTACACGCGTGAGCAGACCGTCCTTTTCTGACTTGGGTGTGTCATGCTGAAGGCTCCCGACGGTGTTTTCCTCCAGCCACACCGCAAGCCCTCCAAGGAGCATCGCTGAGGCACACACTCCGGGGACAGCCCCGAGTGTCCTCTCTGTACCCAAAGGGAATTCCGGCATGTTCCTGTCTCTGCCTCCTGACAGCATGAGCCCTCAGCCTGGGCGGTGGACCTGGCCTCCCCAACGGTTCCCTCACGCCTGTTCCACCAGCCGATTCCAAAAAACTATCCCCAGAGTTAGCGACATAGAACATTTTTTACTTGTTCCTGGTCCTGTGAGTCAGGAGTTTGGACAGAGTTCAGCTGGGCTGTTCTCCTGCTCTTTGTGACATTTTCTGGGACAGCCGTTCAGCGACATTCGGCTGGTGGTTGCGCTGGGTGGGAAGGTCCAGGGAAAAGCAGTCAGCTCCTCTGGCGCCCTGGCGCTCCTCCATGGAGCCTCTGTGTTCTTCCCCAGGTGGCTTCTGGGGACTTCCTATGGCGGGCAGGCTTGGAAAGGTCAGGCTTCTTTCCTTTCATGGTGCTGGCTTCCAAGAGGAGCAAACTGGGAAGCTGTGATCTTTGAGGCTGACTTGGAAGCTGTACTTCTGTCACATTCTATTGGTTAAAGCCAATTATCGGACTAGCCTGATCCAGGTTTCGGGGGAACACAGCCCACTCCTCTACTGCAGGAGCGTCAAAGGAAACGCCACCCTGAGGCCAAAGGGGGCAGTGCTGAGCCAGAGAAGGGAGCCTCAGGTGTCCCTTGGAGGCGCTCTCCAGGGGCTTGTAGTCAGTTGCCCACATTGGAGCTCGAAATTCTAAGCTGAGAGCAAGTCTTGTGGCTGGAGAGATTCCTGGGTGAGGCAATGGCTGTGGCTGCTTATCCTCAGCTTGGACATCCTGTAACCCTGGACATGGGGTCTCGGTGGAGAGTGAAGGGTTTGGAGTCATCAGCAAATACCAGCATGGGAGTTTGGATCAGGAGGTCGTGAAGCCCTTGAACCCCTGCTAAAGTCTTCCACCTACTAATACTGCTTCTGTCCACAGTCCATGGTCTAGAACTAGTTATGTGGCTTTAACCTAAGTGCAAGAAAGGTTGGGACATGTAAGAGGCACATGAGATATTTGGTGTGCCCTGGTGACATATTCTTTTCTGCCTTTGAATGTTGTCATGGGAGCCCTTGGGATAATGGCAGCCATTTTGTGACCATGAGGAAAAGTCAAGAGAACCACAGAAGTGCTGAACTGAAGCCCTAGTATTGTTAAGTAGCAGAACCAGCCTTGATACTGACTGTTCTTGGACCCCTTGATATACGATATGTGTTTGCTTAGTTGTTCCATGACTACTTTTGCAGCCAAAAGAACCTCAGCTGACACAGTGGTTAGTGCTAGGAAGAAAAGAGAGCATGTGAAATGCAACCTGACTTGGGAAAGGGCGGGAATAGTTGTGTGTTTCCAGTTGTGAAGACACTGTACCAGGAAAGGAAGGAAATCCATGAGACCAGCATGAGAAGAGCTCCTTGTACAGAACCTGAGGTAAAAATGTACCTGCCATTCCAGCATGGTGGGACACACCTGGAATCCTGGCTACTCAGGAATCAAGGCAGGAGGATGGCAAGTTCAGACCAGCCTGGGCAGCTTAGCCAGACCCTGTCTCAAAATGAAAAAATAAAAAGGACTGGGGACATAGTTCAGCAATAGAGCACCCTTGGGTTCAGTCCCCAGCACTGCAACGAACAACAAACAAACAAAATTTTAAAACCCCACAAAACCTCACAGTCACACCCATCTTGTTTGAGAGGCAAAGACAATGAAGCTGGGAGGCGGGCAGGATGCAGACGGAGAGGTGGGCAGGGTTAGAAGGGCATTGTACGTAAGGTTAAGCTCGACTTGGGAGGGAATTGAACCCGAGGGAGCTTAACCACTGAGCCACCTCCCCAGTCCATTTTATTTTGAGACAGGCTCTCTCTAAGTTGCTTAGGGCCTTGATAAGTTGTTGAGGTTGGCCTCGAACTTGTAGTCCTCCTGCCTTAGCCTCCCAAGTCACTGGGGTTACAGGATGCGCACCTGTACCCAACCAGAGCTTGACATTTTATAAAGTGGATTTATTGATGTATCACTGACAAATGATATGCCACACATTTAAAGTGCACAATTGTGTGTCTCTTCTTTTACTCAGCCTCGTTAAGAGTTGTCTGATTGTTGTGCGTCTCAGTAGTTCATTCCTTTTTATTGCTGAGTTGAATTATAGTGACTGGACATACTGCAATTTGTCCAAACAGTCACCTGTTGAGGGACTTTGAAGTTGTTCTAGTTTCTGGCCATTACAAATATGGCTGCTATGAACCTGGCACAGGGATATACTCCTTTAAAATTGCAGTTATTCTGGAGGCTGAAGCAGGAGGATTACAAGATCAAGGCCAGCCTGGGTAACTTAGCACACCCTGTCTCAAAATTTCAGAAATAGAAAGGTCTGGGGACACAGCTTAGTAGTGGAGCACCCCTGGGTCCAATCCCAGTACCATAGTAAATAAATAAATAAAAATAATGTTGCTGTGAATGTTTATGTTCCAGTCTTGTATAGATATGTCCCTCCATTTCTCTTGGGTAAATGCCCAGGCGTGGAATGACAGATACATGCATAACCCATATAGTTTGGATCTAGAATGTTCCCCAAAGACCCATGTTTTAAAGTCTTGCTCCCCAGCTGGTGGAGCTTTTGGGAGATGGTGAAGCCTTTAGTAGGTGGGGCTTAATGGAAGGAAGTTGAGTCGTTGGGGCTGTGGCCTTGCAGGAGACTTTGGGACACAGGCTCTTCTTCTCTGCTTCCTGGCTGCCACGAGGGGAACACCTTTGCTCCTCAATGCTTTCTGGGTCATGCTGGGCTGCTTAGCCACAGGCCCAAAAGTGATGAAGCCATGAACTGAAACCTCTGAAACTCTGAGTCAAAATAAACCTTTTCTCAGTATTCATTGTTTATCTCAGGTATTTTGTTACAGTAACAGAAAGCTGACTAACACATAACTTTTAAGAAGCAAACTGTATTACAAAGTGATTACACCATGTTACAATGGTAACAGAATATACTCATTTCCTCATGAGCTGTGTTTGAGAGTTCTATTTCCTCCTTACCTTTCCAATGTGTGGCTAGGCTTTTTAGTTTTATCATTACAGTTAGTGGTAAGGAAATCTTGTAGTTTCAAATCGCATTTCCCTAATGATGAATGATCTTCAGCATTTTTTCATGTAATTATTTACCATTCATACATCCTTTTTTGCTGAAGTGTCTGTTCAAATCTTTTGCTCATTTTTCTTTGGGTTGTTTATTTTCTTAACAAATTTTGAGAGTTTTAAAAAAAAAATTCTGGTACAAGGCCTTAATTAGATATGTGATTTACAAATATAATTGGCCCTCTACCTCTGTGGGTTCTACATCCACAGATTCAACCGCCAACCTAAAAAAGAAATTTTGTGTCTGCTCTGGACCAATGTACACATTTTTCTTCCTATTATTCCCTAAACAATACAGTATAACAACTATTTACATAAACCCTAAATTGCATTAGATGTAAGTAATCTAGAGATAATCTGAAGTATATGGGAGGATATGTATATGCAAATACTATGGAATTTTAAATATGGGACTTGAACATCCATGGATTTTGGTATCTACAGAGAATCCTGGAACCCATCTCCAGAGGATACCAAAGCATGATGGAATTTCATTCCGACTTATAACCCCTGCACCACACACTGTTCTCTTAATATTTTTCTCACTCATGAATCATATTTTGGATATCATACCTAAAAGCTTATTGCCAAACTCAGGGTCATTTAAATTTTCTCTTATTAGTTTCCAGAAATTTAATAGTTTTATGTTTTACATTAAGCTCTTTGACACATTTTTAATTTTTGAACATGTGGAGTCTGTTATATCCAGACTCCCCAGCTCCTGCCCCCACCATCTCTCTCTCCATTTTGCATGTGAAGATCTACTTGGTTCATTGCCATCTATTAAGAAGACAGTTCATTCTTGAGTTGCTTTTGGTCCTTTGGCAAAGATTAGCGGATTGCATTTGGTTGAGTCTATTTGGGACCTTCTAATCTGTTTCATTGACCTACATGTTTATTCCTTCATCAATATCATGTTATCTTGATCACTGTAACTGCATAGGAAGTCCTGAGGGTTAGTAACTTCAGTCCTCCAACTTTATTCTTTTGTGTTAGTTTTTTTTTTTGTTTGTTTTTGTTTTGTCTTTCCATATAAACTTTAGACCCTTTAGAATCACAAAATAGTTTGCTAAGATTCTGTTAGGGATTTTGTTGAATCTTTATTAGTAAGTTGCAAAGAATTGATATCGTACCAACCCTGTTACCCAATTTATGAATATAGAACATCTCTTCATATTCTAGATTTTAAAAAAATTATTTTCATCAGAGTTCTGTAGTTTTTTGTATATAGATCCTGGACATATTTTTATAAGGTTTATACCTAATGCTTTAATACATTTTTTGTTGCTATAATAAAACACCTGAAGCTGGTTACCTTATAAATAAAAAGAGCCACGTGTGGTGGCTTGCTTCTGTAATCCTAGCAACTTGGGAGGCTGAGACCAGAGGATTGCAGGTTTAAGGTCAATCTCAGCAACTTAGCAGGGGCCTCAGAAACTTAGCAAGATCTTGCCTCAAAAAAGAAAAACAAAACCAAAAAATGGGCTGGGGATGTAGCTCAGTAGTAGAACACCTGGGTTTAATCTCCAATATCAAAATAAATAAAATTTTAAAATGAAGAAAAAAAGAGCCTCTTGTAGTTTTGGAGGCTGAAAGTCTAGGATTGGGCAGCCCCACCTGTTTGGCCCCTGGTGAGCACCCCCTTGGTGACGTCACACCTTGCTGATGCTATCGCAGCGGGAACCTGTGTGAGAGGAAGGAACACGGCCAGACAGGAAGCCGAGGGGGATTTAGGGGCCCAGCCTGCTCTTTCATAACAAGGCCCTCTGGGAGAACTGGCTTTCTCCACGAGACTGACACTAGTCCCTTCCAAGTGTGGCAACCCCAGTGACCAACCACCTCTCCACCAGGCCTGTCTGCTGAAGATTCGCCCACCTCCCAACACCGCCACCCTGGGACCATGCTGCCCACAGAAACCCTTGGGAGACAAAACAAAACATCTAAATACTCCATTTTATAAAGGTTAACGTAACTGGTTTTGTCTGATTCATTTCAAATTCCAATCGCTCATATATCAATCTTGAGCCTTCTGATAAAGGCAACAGAAGTCCCAAAGCCCTGGGTGTTCCTGACCTTCCCAAGCGAGCTTCGACTTTTGGAGTGCTTAAGACAGCATGACATACAGAAGGGTAACCACTACTTTGTAAAACTTTTTTTCAGTTATTCATGTGACTATGTACACAGAATCACAGTGCAAAAATACATTTCTTTCCTTTTTTTTTTTTTTTTTTTTTGGTGCCAGCGACTGAACTCAGGGGTGCTTAACACTGAGCCACCTCCCCAGACTTTTTTTATTTTTTATTTTTTTTGAGACGGGGTCTCTGAGTTGCTTAGGGCCTCACTAAGTTGCTGAGACCAACCTTGAACTTGAGATCCTCCTGCTTTAGCCTCCTGAGTTGCTGGGATTGCAGGCGTACGCTGCCGCCCTTGGGTGAGAAATACATTTCTTACCAATGTGCTACAGTCGGAACCTCTGAAAGCATCTGCTACCGAGGAGGTCTCTGTCCCAAGGGTCACAGGTTAAAGGTCAGCTCAGTTCAGCTTGTCCCATGCGTATCTCCTTAAAGTTGTCCCAGGCCACCAGCAACCCTTGTCCTGTGGAGTAGAGCACAGCTCCCATTCGCTGGGTTCAGTTCTCTACTGCTCTGGTCACCCAAGTCTTACCGGGTGTCTCTGTTTAGAAACCATCTTGACCGTCAGTTTCTGTTAAAAACAACAATCATAGCTTTAAAAAAAAAAAAAGAACCCGACTTTTCTTCCACCACGTTGATTCCACGTTCCCTGCACAAAATGCTTAGTGGAGGCCCAGAAACTGTCCCTGCTAGGTAGGAGTGGCCGCAGTCCCAGGCTTAGGCAGAAGCTGGAACAGAACCTGACAGTGATGAATCGGTTCCAGAGCTCCAGGAACAAGATTCCACACTGGCCACCACACCAGAGGCCCAGCTGGCCGTGGCAGCTGCCATCCCTGAGGAACACAGTCAGTAAAAGACAACAGAGTCAGAGTGAAAAGTAGGCACCAAAGCCTGGGTCCAAACCGGGTCTTCCACGGGCCACGGGAGTCGCTAGAGACACGACCCTGGAATCTAAGAACTTCCTCTTTCTTCTCACCCCAGCAGATGTCTGCAGGAGCCCTGCTTCAGATACTGACCCCAGCCAGCCGTTCGCAGCTGCTGAGCCGTCCAGCTTCAAGGTGAAGCTGTCTCAGACGCCCAGGGCAACGCGCAGACCCCACGTGTGCAGGAGGAGAGTGAAGAGGGAGGGGTGGAGGAGGCAGGTGTGGGAGGTAAGGACAGAGACCTGGCCACGTCCCGAGCCATTTGTGAAGAGGAGCAGTAACGATGGAAGCGTAGGTGTGCAAAGAACAACCAAGGTCGTCCCGAGCGAGTGTGTGTGTGTGTGTGTGTGTGTGTGCATTTCAAGAGAGCATTTGGAGCTTGGCTTGAAATTTATGCTGTTTCTATTATTAATAAAAAGTTATGACTTTTTGTTGGATTACCAAAGAAAGCGCTGGGGCTATAAACTTGTCAGAGAAGAGAACCTGCTGCCGTGAGCGACTCCTGAGTGGGCTGGGGAGGAGTCGAGAGGGCACAAGCCCAGCCCGTTGGCTACTTAACCACGACCGGGAAGGGCCACTGAAGAACTCTGGGCAGATGCCTTCCTTTCCAGGGTGGCTGTTGTAACAAAAGAACACAAACTTGGTGGCTTAAAACAACATACACGTACTATCCCACAGTTCTGGAGGCCAGAGATCCAAAATGAACATGTTGGCAGGTCCTTGCTCCCTCTGAAGCTCCAGGGGACAATCTCTCTGCAGCGTCCAGCATTTGGCTCAGGCATTCCTGGGCGTGTGACTGCATCACCCCAAGCTCTGCTTCTGTCCTCTGGTGGCCTCTCGTTCTTTCCTCTGTTTTCCTCTGGTGAGAGCGCTTGTCACTGGATTTAGGGCCCTTCTGGATAATCCAGAATGATCTCAGCTCAAGATCCTTAACTGAATGACATCTGTACCTATCCTTTTCCCAAATCAGGTCACACAGATTCTGGGGCTAGACATGGACCAGTCTTTTGAGGGTCTACCATTCAATTCACTCTGCTGAACACTGAACTTTGAACTGCTGAACTGCTGGATTTGGGTTTTCTCTTTTGTTTTTAATATTTTTTTAGTTGTAAATAGGCACACTATCTTTTTATGTGTGTATTTTTACTTGGTGCCGAGGATTGAACCTGGTGCCTCACACGTGCGAGGCAAGTGCCCTACCACAGCCCCAGTCCTGACCACACCTTTTATACAACCCAGTGTGGTGTTTTGTTTATCATGTAAAAACTATACCAGGAAGCCTCCACACGGGAAGTGGCTTTGGACTTCCAGATGTGGCTTCTGAGATGGGTCAAGAAGCCATGGGGCAGGAGAAGCTGGAAGTGTCCAGGAGAGGAGAGAGTCCTCTGCGTGTGAGAGGCTAGAGAGGAAAGTGTGGAGCTTTTAAAGACCAGCAGGAGTGGCAGGGTGGGGGGCGGCGAATGATAAGACTGGAGACGGAACCTGAGGCGGAAGTTCACAGTGGTCCAGGTCCAGCCCTGGGGCTGTGATTAAGCCAGAAGTCTTGCAGTAAAGGTCAGTCATGAAAAGGCCTGTTTCTCATCCCTGCCCTGACCCCCAGACACCACACACACACACACACACACACACACACACACGCGCGCGCGCGCTACATTGGGATTTTGGAATGAATATCAGGGGGTGCATTTGGGTCTAGAGAATGTGAACCCCTTTGCTCGGCAATGTGGGGCAGCAGGGAGACCCAAGTCTGAGGTTCATTTTTTTTCCTAATCCAAAAGAAGAAGGAAGCAAGAGGGAGAGCAGAGCTCAAGGGCAGTAACTTTCAGGACAGGGAGACCTGTGAGAGTGGGAAGCCATATCTCTCCTTGCATTCCTGACGATCCCCCAGACCTGGACAAAGTGGGAATCAGCCCTGGCCGTCCCCCCGCAGAGCAGGGTGGTGGAGCCGGCCCCAGTACTGCAGCCCCAGGCCTCTGGCTCCTACTCTCCCGTGTTTGTCTTGGCTGAGGTCTGTGCGGGGCTTTTGGAAGCTGATTTCATCAAGGCAAAGCTGGAAGAATCAGGGCATGAGATCACAGAGGAGGGAGCTGACGGGGCCTCAGATGGGGAAAGAGATGGTCCCACCGTGAGTTGGTGGCAAAATGAGATGAGAACCTAGTACTCCTGACTCTGTGCACGGTGCTCAGTCCAAGCCCCATGGAGGGGTGAGATGTGGGCCCAGAGGACACGCGAGTGCTCAAAGGTGCTGGTGCTTTGGTGCTGGAGTGTGCCCCCACTTGTTACACACTGTGCACAGATGCCCTCAGACACCAGGGGCTCAGCCACACAGCAGGTGCCCCTGGCCCAGTCAGGGGTCTCTAAGGAGGTCCAGCTACCCCGCGGCACTGGATGCTGCTGCATCCCTGCCAACCCCGTAATTCCCAAATCTTGATTCAGTTCCCCCCCTCACCCCCAGCTCGGTGCAGACCCTCCCACGTCCTGTTCCGCACAGATGCTGACGGGTCACGTGCCCCACAGCTGAAGGCCTCCCCCGTCCGCCTCCACCATCTGCTGAGGCCCCATAATTATTCCAAGGCCCTGTGCAGCCTCACTTGGAGGGGAGAGTTCACGCAGCCCTGTAATGTAACCCAGGCCCGAGGCTGTTCGGGCAGGGGGTCCCCAGCTGGGTAATGAGCCTGGCGCTTTATGGAATTCCCTGGCGTGGGACTCACTAATCACTGCCTCTAGCTGAGGCGACCTGGACTACCCCTCTGCTGAGCAATTTGTCCAGCATGTCCTTCTTCCCTGAACCCCAATTTCTGCTCCCCAAATTCTTCCCCCTCCCCACACATAGACACGAGGAAATGACCAAGATCAGGGCAAAAAAGCTCCCAGGAGGCTGGCCTGCCCCACCCATTCGGCAGAAGGCATGGCTGCCTCGGTCTGAGGCCCAGGCAGGGTGGTTGGACTTTGCCGGGGCTCCGCAGAGAAGCCAGACCCGCGGCTCCCGCCCCCACTGCCCTCCTAGACCTGCTGACTGGCTCACCTCCCCTTCCGGGAGGCCTGGGCCCCACAGAGGGAGGGCCTTGGCCTGGGAGGCTGCACTGCTGGCCAGGCCTTTCCACAGAGAGGTGCAGCAAACCCTCCTCTCCCCGCTTGGAGACCGCAGCTCAGGCTGGGCCCCACCCGGGCAGTGACAGCAGGCCCAGCCGGCCCTGCTCCCTGCTCGCTCTCACCAGCACCGGCCCAGCGAGGACCCCCAGCCCGGCGCCCACCATGCTTATCCTCATCGGTTTTGTATGCTTGCTTTTTGGCCCAGACTGTGCCCTCTCTGTGGAGAGAATGTTGTGGATCTATGTGCACATAGTAGGCGCTTTAGAAAAAAAAAAAATTGTGGACAGAAATAAGATAGGGAAAGAGGGAGCAGACGCAGCGTGAGGTAAGAGGCTTGATGCGGGCGACGGGGCACCTGCGAAGTTGCCGTGGCCTCTGTGGGTCCCCACCCGCCATGTGTGCAGCTGAAGCCTGGGGTGGGGGCTGACCAAATGGGAAACGGTGTCAGCTGGGTTGTCCTGTCAAGACCCTCGTGGCTCAGGAGTTGATATGCTCAGGGTGGGTCTGAGGTCAAGGGTCACCCAGAGTTCACTGGGGGTGACCTCCTGCCCACTGCACCTAACAGCCCCCTTGGAGGGTGAGACAGGTCAGAGCCCAGCCCTCTCTCTGACCTCCCACCCCAGTGAGGCTGAGCAGTGCCCGATGTCCGTGGGGAAAGGGAGAAAGGCAGGGGATGCCCAGGGGCCAGCCAGACCAGCCTGGAGGCCAGGCCTCTCTGGGTAGCTCAGCCCAGGCTCTGTGCTTGGTGGCCCAAGATGGTGGGAACGGGTGACTGGACTGTCTTCTGTACCTTGGGTTTCTGAGAAGAGTGAGGGAGTCTGACAGGGACAAGAGAAGAAGCCAGAATAGAGGGACCTGCCAGGAGGGGACTTCAAAGCTCTCTTAGGACAGCTTCCCACCGGCAGGTCTGGCCAGGGCAGAGAGGGGCCTCCTGCAGGGGTGGGTGTGAGGAGCCCAGGCCAGGGAGGGGGCAGTGCTCGCCCTGCTCTGTTGGCCATGGGACCTGGAAGGCCCAGCCCAACCTCCCTGTGACTCGGTTTCCTCTCCGCCCCAGGGCAGGCCCTGCTGGGGCTGTGGCGAGGGTCGGCGGGGCCGGCAGAGATGGAAGTGCCGTGGGCTGCGAGCCCTGACCAGACGTTGTTTATTATTCTCAGCTGTGTTTTGGTGGGAGTCTTGGAAGGGCCGAGAGGGAGTCAGCGTGTTCTCGGGCCGTCCTCCTCGAGCAGAACGACTAGGCGTGAGGCCCTGGGAAGGCACCAGGGCTCTCAACCGGGCCAGGTGGGCGTGGAGGGCTTTCTCCCCTGGCCCCAGGAAGCCAGCAGGGCAGGACGGTCAGGGTCCCGTTTCCCTTCTTCTCCCCCCACCACATCTTTCCCAAGTCCTCTCATGGTCTCAGTGGCCTCCCCAGAAATCAGCCTCCCCTCCTCGGATGCCTGTCCCCCTGTTAACGGGGCTGTGACAATTCCTCTAAGTGCTGCTTAGAAATGTGTCACCGTCCATTTCTCTTTGTGATATCAAAGGAGGCCTTGCACGGGCTGTGTGGAGGCCCCCGCTTGGAGCAGCTGGAACCCGGTTTATGAAATTACAGGGAATTCAAAGCAGCCAGCGTCGCCCGCTGTCTGGCTTCATTACTGGGACTGGCCTTGGAGGGAGGTTTATTCCAATAATTTAGAGGATTAGGATCTGACACCCTTCATTAGTGCTTTGACATAAGCAGAAAAGACAGATCCTGCAGAATGACCCACACGACAGGAAGGAATCAGCTCAAGGGGGAGGAAGGCGACCCCACCCAGCTGGGAAGAGGAAGTCTGCAGGGGTGGGGGACATGTGGCCTTTCTACAGTCCAATTAGGCGACGGACTGTGGGCCCAGGCCTCAGTGTCCCTGTCTGTAAACTGAGAGGGCTGCTGAGGGTCTTGGAGCTCCCTTCTGGTTCTCCACTATACTGGGGACGCTGCTGTCCTCAGTCACTGCTCCTCGAACCCTTGGTGGTTTGTCATTAACAGGTACCTCTCTCTTCCTGGGCTCTCTCCCGCCCGCCCCCTGCTGCTGCCTCAGTCAAGTGACCAACGCAAGCACATGCAGTCTGCTGGCTGTTCTGTGGTGTTTTAGTGCACGCCATTTCCAGCCACCTGAGAGAGACGTGGCCCCCAGCCCCCTGGCCACTTCTGGCTTTCTTCCAGGTTCCTCCACAAATAGAGCTCCTGAGCTTCAAAAATTTCTCGTCCACCCTATAAAAACCAGAGTCGGGACTGTGCCTCACAAAAGCAGATCTGGCAGCTGATGGAGGAGGGGTTCTTTAATAAGATCCCTGCCAGCACCTAGCAAGCTGGTATCCCCACCTCCTGTGTTAATGCTGGGGTCTTGAAGCTGTGTGACGCAGGGCAAATTGCTTAACTTCTCTGTGTGTCCCTTCAAATCTAAAATGGAGATACAGTTTGCTGTGAGGATTAAGTGAGATGATGCATTTAGAGTTTGGCACTCATATTTGGAATGACTGGTCTTGCTATTGCTGCTTAATGTGACCCTGGGCAAGTCTCTCGGGTTCTTCCACCACAGTCCTCTGTGCAGGGGGCTGGAAGCTGGGTGGGGCGGGAAAGGCAGTGCCTGTACAGTGCCTGGCAATCAGAAAGGGTTCCCTGAGCTGTGGCCTCCGTGGCCACGCAGCGCCGTCCTGGGACACAGTTACCGAGGAGGTTTTCTTGGAGCTGACGAGTGTGTGGATGGAGGAGCGAGGAATGTGATATGTCCCGGCAGCCGGGGGAGCCGGAGCATATCTGGTATGTGTCTCTGGAATGATTTGGGGAAAATTCACCGAAGTTGGAACTTAAGACACGAACCGCCCGGGGACACAGAGATAGGGAGCTGTCCGTGTGCGCGCCCCCAGAAGGGAACCTGGTGCTGGGGTGGGAGTCGGCTCACGCGGCTCAGTGCTGTGCAGGCCCGCCCTGGAACGGCCGTGAACTTGTTGTTTTTCCACGTCATTTGCTCTCAAATGTACTATCGGGCTGGGCCACGCTACTCCGGCTGCTCAGGTCCCTCCTTGTAACAAGCGACTGTGTGTTCTTTAGAGGTGGCCAAAAGGGAGGAGGGGGCCCAGCCCCGGGGAGGTGGGGGAAAGGGAAACAAATCCTTCTTTACAGTGAGCGTGCGTGTCCTGGAGCCAGCTCCCCCGAAGCACATGCCATTTCTGGCCCTTGAAGGGGTTAAAGGCCTCCTGGAGTCAGAACAAGCAGGTGTCCCACCGTGCCAGATACGCTGCCTAAACTGCTTCCAGCTTTTTTTCCCCTTCTGCAATAAGTCTGTGATCGGCCACGGGACAGAGGCGCCAGCAGCCTGCCTGTGACAGGCATCAGGTTAGCTCGCTCCCACTCGGGTGGCGCGCCCAGGATATAAATCCAGGCTCGGGCCCCTGCTGCGGCTCCTCTCCCTGCACATTCAGGAGACAGAGTTTCCTTCCAAAGACCTTTCTTTTATCTGAAGCCGCGCAGCCCAGCAGGCTGCACTTGGTGGAGGCAGCCCCGGCAGCAGCCGCTGCAGCAGCAGCCTGAGCAAGGAGACCTTGCAAAGGGTGGGAGGGCAGGTGTCTCCAGCCCCGGAGAAGAAGGCCCCAGTGGGCCCCAGCCCCGGCGTCGCCGCCGGGGAGGTCTCTGGCAGCTGCAGTTTGCACCATGTGGGCCCTGGGGTGTCGCCGGTTCTGGTCCTGCTGGGGGCTGCTGCTGCTGCTACTGCTGCTGCTCGGGCTGTCCCCGCTGGGCCTGGCACTGCCACCCATCCGCTATTCCCATGCTGGCATCTGCCCCAACGACATGAACCCCAACCTCTGGGTGGATGCACAGAGCACCTGCAAGCGAGAGTGTGAGACGGACCAGGTGAGTTGGGAACCCAGAGCCCGAGAAAGATGGACCACCTGAGTGTGTGAGTGAGGGGTGGGAGCCGTGGGGTGGGGACAGCTCGGGAGTGCCCTCCAGGAACATGCAGGAGCACAGGCCCTGCCCGCCAGGAGATAAACAGAGCTCGATGCCTGTCTATTGTCACTGAGACCCGAAAGAGGGCGTGATGTGCGAGTTCACCAGAGCCCGGGAATCGTGGGTTGCAGCTCCTTCCTGTGCGCTGAGGGCTGCTGTGAGCCAGCACCGTGCCAGGCACATAGGGAGAACGGGCACATGTGCACCAGCTGCCCACTCACAGGTAAGAGAGTGGACACCCAGAGCACCCCATGGCCATCGAGGGACAGGTGGGCTTGGAGCCCATATCTGCCTGACAAGCTGAAGTTTCATCTGGCCTCCAGCCACCTCCCAGGATTTGGGCCTAGACCCAGAGAGTGACTAGTCTGGTGGTCAGGGCGGCAGGAAGAGCTCCGACTAGGTGCCCTGGGCTCCTCAGGAGGGAAGGGAGCAAGTTCCAGCCTGCCAGACTCCTAAGCCCTCCTTCCTGCTCCTCGCCGAGGACACCGCAGGGGCAGCGCTGGTTCTAGAGCAGTTCTCTCCTCGGGGCCGAGGCCCTCTGGAAGGCCACTCCTGGTACCCACATCTGCTCCAGGCACAGCTACCTCCTGCCTGTCCTGGTCACCTCTGAGGGTAACACTGAATCCTCTGAGGCTCTGGGCTGGGCTGGGCTGGGCAGGGGATGTGAAAAACCCTGGTGTTCCTGTGATGCTTGGTCACCTGCAGGAGAGAGCCCAGGGCTTCCCTGGGGAAAGTGACCTCTGCCTCGCAGTGTCCAGGGGACAATTCTCAAGTGCCTCAGGACAGATGCTTCTAGTGGGGCAATGGTAGTGTCAAGGAAAAGAAGATAAGCAGTGGGAGAGCCGGGGCTGTTCCCGCAGGCTGAGGTCACTTCGCTAGTTTGCTACATTTGCAGAGAAGCTTGTGTTGTTGGCATAGGCTAGCCTGGAAAGTCAGATGGGGCTTGGGGACAGAGGGACTGATTTTGTGTGTCTTTGGAGAAGACACCTGCTTGGAGATGAGGATTCAGATAGCCTATGGGTATGTTCCAGCCCCTGAAGCAAAAGTATTCTAAGGATTCCCTCCAGGTTTCCTTCCCTCAGTTCCCAAGGGCCCATCTACTCACCAGCCTCTGGGCCCTGAGGGAGCTTCCTGGTACCTTAGGGAATGGATGACTGTCAGGTTAGGAAGCAGGCTCTCCTGCCCCATGTCCCCTCCCTGCCATCAGTTCTCCTTGGGGTCTCTTCTCCCTTAGACCCAAGCACTACGCACAGCCCATTCCTGTACCAAAGTCTCCCCTGGTGTGGTCCAGAAGCCTCTGCCAAACAAGGGCTGCAAAACAAAGTCCCCGTTCTGAGTCTTCTGAGCTGAAAGGGGCAGAAGGTAAATAAGTGAGGCAGGCAGGCCCTGCACAGCCGGGGCGGGATGTTTCCCCCTCTGAGCTGATGTGGAATGTCAAAGAGGCTGAAATAAAAGTCGGAGGGACAAGAGGCCAGCCCTGGTGGGGAGCAGCTCACAGAGTCACTACCTGGCGGAGGATTAGGAGGCTTGCCCGCCTGCCCAGTGGGTACGGCATGTTATTGTCGAAAACACCACATGAAATCTGTGTTTGTGCCGGCGACAGGAGCATGTTGCTAATTTCAAGGAATTAAACTAATGCCTTAGGCGGCTCCACAGAAAAATCAGAGGGGATTATGGTCTAGCAATGTCTGGCTGATGGGCTTGCTGAACTTTGCCACATGAGGGAAGTATTTCTTGTGGCTTTCTCCTTGTGGAGCTGAGCACCTGGATTTGGTATAGGCTGAGACCTGGCATCCTGGGTCCAACACATCCTGATGTGGGTACTATCTCCTCAAGTGGTGGCAGGCTATGGATAGCCTCCCACATCTGTCCAGAGGTGACCTCTTCAGGTTCACCTGAGCATCCTCATGCAGATGGAGAAGTCAGAGGGCAGCCTCACTCTGCAAGCCCAGAGCTTCTCTGGGGACTCAGAACCCATCTGCTGGGCTTGTAGCCCTTTTCTGCCACCCCCATCTCTATGACATGTTGTCATTGCTCTGCATCTCTATATTCTCATCTGTGGAATAATGGTAAGAAAATGTCCCCTCTTGGAGGTAGTGACCCACAGCTTTCCACACTAGTCACATAGGTGACCTTGGGCAGTTGCTTAATCTCTCTTATTCTCTTATTTCTTTTAGTAAGTGCTTTTTTTTTGGGGGGGGGGTACTGGGGATTAAACCCAGGGGCGCTTAACCGCTGAGCCACATCCCCAGCCCTTTTTAATATTTTAATTAGAGACAAGGCCTTGCTGAGTTGCTTAGTGCCTCACTGAGTTGCTGAGGCTGTCCTAGAACTTGTGATCCTCCTGCCTCAGCCTCCCAAGCCTCTGGGATTACAGGCGTGTGCCACCATGCCCTGCAAGTCACTTGATCTCTGTGCCTCGGTAGCATCATCCAGGAAGTGGGAATAATGGCTGCGCCCACCATGGGCTTGTGAGGAGCAGAGCAAGCCGACACGTCAGCTCGTAGTCAAGGGCCTGGCACCAGCTCGGTCTGTCACCACCAAGGGTTCTCCTCACACTCGACAGTGAGCCCATGCCAGTCCCCTCCCCACAAGCCCTGAGGTCAGGGCAAGATGCTGTCATTCCTCCCGTCCCCTCCCTGTTCAGAGCTCTCTCTGTGGCTCTTTCAGGAATGTGAGACCTATGAGAAGTGCTGCCCCAACGTGTGTGGAACCAAGAGTTGCGTGGCAGCCCGCTACATGGACGTGAGAGGGAAGAAGGGCCCAGTGGGCATGCCCAAGGAGGCCACCTGTGACCACTTCATGTGTCTGCAGCAGGGCTCTGAGTGCGACATCTGGGACGGCCAGCCCGTGTGCAAGTGCAAAGATCGCTGCGAGAAGGAGCCCAGCTTCACCTGTGCCTCCGATGGCCTTACCTATTACAACCGCTGCTACATGGATGCTGAGGCCTGCTCCAGGGGCATCACGCTGGCCGTCGTCACCTGCCGCTACCACTTCACCTGGCCCAACACCAGTCCCCTGCCTCCCGAGACCACCGTGCACCCCACCACGGCCTCCCCAGAGACCCCTGGGCTGGACATGGCGGCCCCGGCCCTGCTCAATCACCCCGTGCACCAGTCGGTCACCGTGGGTGAGACGGTGAGCTTCCTCTGTGATGTGGTGGGCCGGCCCCGGCCTGAGATCACCTGGGAGAAGCAGCTGGAGGATCGGGAGAATGTGGTCATGCGGCCCAACCATGTGCGTGGCAACGTGGTGGTCACCAACATTGCCCAGCTGGTCATATATAATGCCCAGCCTCAGGATGCTGGCATCTACACCTGCACGGCCCGGAATGCCGCCGGGGTCCTGAGGGCTGACTTCCCACTGTCCGTGGTCAGGGGGGGTCAGGCTGTGGCCACCTCGGAGAGCAGTCCCAATGGCACCGCCTTCCCGGCGGCCGAGTGCCTGAAGCCCCCTGACAGTGAGGACTGTGGTGAGGAGCAGACCCGCTGGCACTTTGACGCCCAGGCCAACAACTGCCTCACCTTCACCTTTGGCCACTGCCACCGCAACCTCAATCACTTTGAGACCTACGAGGCCTGCATGGTGGCCTGCATGAGTGGGCCACTGGCCGTGTGCAGCCTGCCTGCCCTGCAGGGGCCCTGCAAGGCCTATGCACCGCGCTGGGCCTACAACAGCCAGACGGGCCAGTGCCAGTCCTTTGTCTACGGCGGCTGTGAGGGTAACGGAAACAACTTCGAGAGCCGGGAGACCTGTGAGGAGTCCTGCCCCTTCCCCCGGGGCAACCAGCGCTGTCGGGCCTGCAAGCCACGGCAGAAACTCGTCACCAGCTTCTGTCGGAGTGACTTTGTCATACTGGGCCGAGTCTCAGAGCTGACCGAGGAGCCCGACTCAGGCCGTGCTCTGGTGACCGTGGACGAGGTCCTAAAGGATGAGAAGATGGGCCTCAAGTTCTTGGGCCGGGAGCCACTGGAAGTCACTCTGCTCCACGTGGACTGGGCCTGCCCCTGCCCCAACGTGACGGTGGGTGAGACGCCACTCATCATCATGGGCGAGGTGGATGGTGGAATGGCCATGCTGCGACCCGACAGCTTCGTGGGAGCATCCAGCACCCGGCGGGTCAGGAAGCTCCGTGAGGTCATGCACAAGAAGACCTGTGACATCCTCAAGGACTTCCTGGGCTTGCACTGAAGCTCAGGCGCCTCTCCCTGGTCCTCATCCACCTACCCACCCCAGTGCCCCTCAGTCAGTAAACTGGGCAAGATCAGATTCGACAGTCTTGGGCCAGCAGGGAAACGGCAATCAATAGGTTAGGAAAAAAAGCTACCAGAGGGCCTTAGATCCACTTCTATTCTTTGAGTTCGATAAGGTGTCCATGCCCTTTTTAGCCAAGGGGCACAAAAGGAGAAGTCAACAAATACGTGTAAGTTATTCCTGACAACCAGGCTGCTCGGGCATTCTGTCACCCTCTGCTGGCCACCTGCCTCCTCTGGCTCTCCCAAAGTTCAAGAGATGGCTGATAGTTGGATAAGCTCGCTCGCAGAGAAGGTGTATGGAGACAGAGGGCCCTGCGACCCAGCAGGACAAGCTCCCCACAGCCTCTTAGGTCACTGTGAGCACTACTTGGTAAGGGTCGTGGGCAGTGGGAAGTCAGAGGCACAGTCCAGCCCCGGGTATAACTTGCCCCGAGTGGAGGCTGCCAGGGCAGGTGCCTTGGGGTGGGGTTAGCCTGTGTCTCTGAGGCCACCATGGCACGAGCAGAATATGTTTCCTCTCTGGGCTGCCTTGGTTTGTTGATTTCATTCTGTTCATTTCGGCTCAGTGCACGCTTTCTGAACACTTACTGGGTGTCTGATGCTAGGACCACGGAGAGATGTCCTTCCCAGCTCATGATGCCCCAACACAAAGGCCCCGCCAGAAGCCCTTACACTGTCATGTGCTCCCTTCCGATGGATGGTGTGATTCCACATACCACTCACTTCCTCCGGACATAATGCAGATAGAAGCCCCAGGATCTGCCTTGGTGGCAAGAAAAATAAAGTAGGAAAAAGCAGGCTGGAAAGGGGGTAGTGGAAGAATGAAGGGAGGGGAGGCAGGCTTGGAACCAGAAGGAATGTTGCTCGATGCTCCCATCTGGTGGCAGCCTCGGGAGCCCGCAGGGACCTGGAGGGAGGCTCTAGGTGGGCCTGGGAGGAAAGGTTTGGGGATGTGGCAGCTCGTTTGTGATTTGTGTGTGTGTGTGTTTCCAGCCTCCTGTGTGGGCCCAGCACCCCACCACTAGATAGAGGACTTGGGAACCCGCTGTCAGCTCTGCATCTGCCCACCCCGTTCCCTCTTCAGCCCTTCATTCTGTTCATGCTCCTCCAAAGCTAAGAAGGCCATTGTGGGGCATCCTCATTTCTTCCTCAAATGTAGGGAGGAAGACACTAATAAAAAGCTCATCGTATCAACGGCTCCTTATGTGATTCAATTGGGCTGATGTGGGGAAGTGAAGGAGGAGTGGTGGTTAGTGTCATTTGCTCTGATGACCTTTCAGGAGGGAAGTCTGGCCAATACAAGCATATGTGGGTGGTGGAGGGACACTGAAAATATTCTAGGCTCACTATGGGTGCCGAGTTTTTAACCGTGGCCCTCAGCACAACTTTGTGAGGTGTGAGAAAGCTGAGTCAGAGGCAGGGGTGGGGGTCAGGCCCAGCCAGGGGTGCTGACTTGTCATCCAGTGCCCCTCCCGTCAGGATGCATGGTGGGTCAGGTGCAGAGATCAACCTACCACAGGTGGTGTTGAGTTCAAGGGGTGGAAGAGACAAGAGGGGCGGGTAGGGCATGCTTCCCTGGGGGACTTCTCAGGGACCTCAGGTGAGGCTGGGTCCTGTGTTCTCAGGGCTTAGAGCTGGGTTCTAAGGATGAAAGCAGCAGCAGCACCTTTGGCCTCAGGGAAGCTCATGGCTTCTCCCCACCCACTGACACGCATCCAGGAGACCTACAACCACGACACACCCACAACTTGTGTCCCCCACAATAGACACCTCCCTACACACTTCCCTGGGCTTTCCTGGGCCACTACCTAAAGGATGAATCCAGGCTAGACCTAGCCCAACCCAGGTCAGCTATTCTCACCTGCAATAAGACAATTAAATGAAAAGGGGACCAGGAGCAGGAACACAATCTGTTCTCCAAGAAGAGAGGCCAGAGGAATGGGAGACCTCAAGTGGTCCCTGGGAAGAGACTGAGCACAAAATTTAGCCACCAAGATGGCATGAGCAGCAGCCACCAACCCCTACTTGCTGTGATCAGGGGGGTGAAGACTGCTCCTCACTCTGCTCCCAGAGGCCTGGGGACCTCTGTTGCAACTGTTTCCAGCCCAGGGTACATCAACAAAGAGCCTATGGCAATAGGCTGAGGGGGCAAGTGTCACCCCCTGCCTCCCCTCACTTGCACAAATATGGGCCTGAGCCCCATGACAGGACCACAGGGCCCAGATCACTGTTCGGCTTTCCAGGTGGAAGTGCAACTTCAGGGAGCCACCCACGGTGCCAGGCTAGCAGAGCCAGAAACCACACAACCCACGGGGTCACTCACACAGCTCTGAATCAGAACACTGCCACTTATCCACTCTCTCGAGCCTTGGGTTCCTCATCTGTGAGACAGACAGCAGGAAGAGCCCTTTACAGAGACTTGGGGTTGGGGTGGGGGTGGGCCTATAGCCCTTGTAAGCTGTTGAGAAACAGTCTGGCACAGAGTTCACCCTCAGTGGCTCCCTGGCCAAGAACAGGCCTCAGGACCTAAAGCCCACCCCTCGTTCTTTTGGGTGCTAGATTTAGCAGTCTCAGTCCAAATCTTCAAAGCTTCATTCTGTTGCCCACAGAGTATGTCCAAACTGGGCACCTCCCATGGGCTGATTTGGGGCTCGGAATGCATGGGCATTTAGGGAAATGGGTGGTTGGGAATCTTCTGTGATTTCTGCTTACTACATGACATTAATTTTCTATCCTTGAAACCATGCTTACTCTTTCATCTCTGCTACCCTAGACTTTATGCAATGCCTGAAATCTAGTAGGTACTCAGTCAAGGGCAAACTGAGTTCCCAGGGTCAGGTTGCCAGGCAGCCTGTGGAGGATACCTCACTCAGTCTGGGAGATTTGGCCCCACGGGACCTACAGGACACAGCAAGGCCAGGTTCACCCACTTCCCTGTCTACACTGGACACTTACATCTCCTATTCTATGTTTGATTGACTCTCCTAGTCCCGCCGGTCCCTCTTTCAAGTCCATCTCCCCGCTTCCAGTCCATGCTGGCCCACTATCTCTAGACCAGACCCTGGGCCTCTGGGCAAGGCAGCTTGGCTTTTTCCACCCTCTGCATCCACACCCCCCAGCCCTCCCCTGCACCTCCAGCCTCCTAGGACACTCTGCTCCATTGTCTGGCCAGCTGCTCCATAGTCTGATGTCACCCCCTGGACAGTGGGCCAGAGATCAGGGATCAGAGATGGAACCTGACCAGGGAAGGGGGACTGTCAAACATAGCCTCATGGTGTTTTCCTTCAGCTATGGAGGAGTCCCTCTGTCCAACTGTCCTGTTCCATCAGCCTGAGTGAGGACACTGGACACCATCTCTTTATGATCTCCATTGAAACTGCGTGAGACAGGATGCTATTTTGTAGGTAGAAAAATCAAGGCAAGAGGGGCACAAAAAACCTACTGAAGATGACACAGTTGCTGAGAGGCAGAGACAAGATTTAGAACCTGCTAATCTGACATCAGAACTCCTAATGCTTATGTCATGCTTTTTCTCCTAGTGCATGAAACGCACACACACACACACACCTACACCCTGCTCTGGACTGCTCAGTGTGGAGTCCTGTCAGAACCCCCATACCTCGGAAGAGCTTGCCTCCTGCCAGCCGCATGCACACCACCCAGGCTGTTTACGACCTTGCCATGTGACATGTATTCCTATCACACACATACAGTCATGGCCTAGATTCCTGGGCACAACATCAGCCTCGTGCCTACTCGTCCTTCAAGACACAGCTCCTTGGGGAAGCCTCCTGCTGTCCCCAGGCTGCCTAAGCCTCTTCTTCAAGTGTCTGTGCTCACACTGATCCTGATCAGAATGGTCACCTAGGGGCTTCAGGAGCATGGGGGCCCAGCTCACAGAGATGAGCAGGAGCTTGCTGAATGAACTTGATCCTGGGACCAAGGCCCTGGGGTGCACAGCACTGGAAGGAGTTCCTGGGGGTCTTCCCTCCTCTTCCCCAGTGCCACCTCAGCACACCTCCCCCTCCTCCCCTGGGGAATGTGTGATTAATGCAGGCAGGATGGGTGGCAAGTTTCCTGGGTCCTATTCTTGGCTGTGCCCTCATTCTGGAATGTGCCCTGAGGTCACACTCCTCTCTCAGGCTGTGTCAGGAGGAAGGAAGAATGAGCCTGGCATTCTGCTGGGGGAGAGGGTCGGATAGGCAGGTGGGCAAGCGTACCAACACTCTCCTTCCCGACTCTCAGGCTCCTGAGCCCCTCAGCACTTCTGGTTCAAGGTTGGGTTGGTGTCTGTACATTCCTGTCCCAAATTAACCTGGCACATGGAACTCTGGCATCCAGGTCTCCAGCAATATGGCCACCCTCAAGCCCACTCACATCAGGGGAGAAAGGACTCAGCTCTAACATGTCCCAGCCTGGGCTCTGCCGTGTGGTGGCGGGATCCTAAGGTGCTGCCTGCTCTTGGTGCAAGGAACGTTTCAATTCTGTCTAATCTAAAGGAGTAGCGCATCTCTGTGTGGGCAGCAAGGAAATGAAAAGGGGGCCTGGGGTATTGTAAAGGACCCTGGGCAGGAGAGAAGCAGGGTTCCAGAGAAAGGGTGCAGATGATTTGAGTTTTAACAACTTGTCTTGGGAGCTTTACGAATATTATCTGATTTAATCCTCACAAAAAATTTAAAAGCTAGATATTATTTTATTGTTTCGCCATTTGATAGATCCCACTCTAGGCTACAGCTGTCGGGAGGGCAAAGACAACGGATGCTTTGTTCACCTCTATGTACCCAGCACACAGCCTCACCTGCAAGGCGTTCCATCAATATTTGCTGAATGAGTGAATGAAGCAAGCTCCACCCACCTTATGGAGGAAGAGGTGCTCCCATAGGTACTATTCCCGTTTCACAGATGCTGAAGCTGAGACTACGGTTAATAAATGAAAGGGCCACAATTCCCGCCCAGATCTGCCTGACCTTAGTAACCATACTCTTAACAGAGCAGAAGTATATGTATTTTAAAGGCTGAGGACTCAGATGGTGGTCTTCCTCTTGAACGTCCATATCTACCACTTCTGACTGGCCCCTGGGCCTCTGGAAGCATCAAGGCTTTCCGGAAAGAATTTAAAGCTGCACTCTCCAATGTGGATAGCAATGAAAACAAGTGTGGAATTGAAATTTTTAAAAAATTTAGATTCAGTTCCTCCTTTGCACCAGCCACATCTCTGCTGCCACATTTCATGAGGTTGGAAGCCACCATATTGGTCAACACAGAATATTTCCATCGTCATAGAAAGTTCTATTACAGAGCCCTGTTACAAAGGATTAATATAGAAATCTGTTTTCTTTGGTAGAGGGCTTGGGGGCGGGGGACTATCCCTAATGGTCTTTAAGCTATGGCCCTGCCAAAGACTCCAGGGATCTCCTTTTTTTAGCCACTCACTGGTATGCAGTCTCATGGTCCTGTTGCCAACAGTGATATAGGGTTCTTTGATTACCTCTGTTGTCACTGGATCTCAACCTCAAAATCCCCTCATCTTTCCCCCACAAGGCTCACAGACCTTCAGGCAAATAAAGTTCCTGGTGGCCTTCCTCAGTATGACACCCCGCAGCGCTAACAGCCACAATGCTCAGGTGAAACTGGATTTACTGCACTCTTGGTTAAATAAGGTAAGAGGGGCTGCTGAGAGAGAGGCAGGAGCTAGAGGCGAGGCCTCCTGTGGCACAGCTCAGTGCCGGTGACAGATGCTGCCTCCCAGGAACCAGGCTGACAACAGGCCAGCTACTCAACAGCTCTTCAAAGACACCTCTGCCGCAGCTGTAATCTTGTTTCTTACATGGAAGTGCTGACTAAAGGTCTAAGAATTACTTTGATTACTTTGTGAGTGGTCATTGCTGCTATAATTGCATCGCATCAGCCTTTAAAAAGAGAAGGCAGACATTTTAGGCTTTGGGATCCTTATATCTCTTTTTTTTTTTTTTTTTTTTTTTTTTGGTACTGGGGATTGAAGCCAGGGCACTTCACCACTGAGACACATCCCCAGCCTTTTTGTTTTTTACTTTGTGACAGGGCCTTTGTAAGTTGCTGTGACTGGCCTCAAACTTGTGATCTCCCTACCTCAACCTCTCAAGTTGCTGGGATTACAGACACGCCCCACCACACCCACCTTGATGTCCAAGGAAGTGACAGTGAGCAAATGTCAAAGTCATGGAAGAGCCCATGGGGCTCTCGTATTTCTGAGGCTGGTCTCGAACTCCCAGGCTCAAGTGATTCTCCCGCCTCAGCTTCCAGAGCACCTGGCACTATAGGTGTGGCATGAGCTGTGGAGACAGACTGCCTAGGCCCAAATACTAGCTATGTGACAGTGGGGAAGTTATTCTCTCTGTGCATCAGTACCTTCATCTATAAAATGGAATAATAATAGACCCATAGTGTCCTCCAGAAGTAGTCAGTCCCGGGGCTGGTTGCTCTGGGTGGCTGGGGATGATAGCTGTTGTGTGTTTCTGCCCATAGCTAGAACAAGAAGCAAGAGATGGGCCTATGTAGTGGACCCCCTTCCACTAGGCTGCCCTTGGAGAGCAAAGTGAGAAGAGAGGGTTTGCAGAGAAGGGTGCAGGATGAGGGTGCCTAAAGAGAGGGGAGAGAAAAAGACAGAGAGGCCACACATGCCCAAGCCTACTGGGTTGTATAGTTTGGCAGCCCAGGAAGCAGAGATAGTGAGTAATTTGAGTAGAGATGGGGAACCTCTGGGACCCCCAGGGAGGCCCTAAGAACATTCTCCACCCTTCATTGCCAGTTCCAATGCCTCAGAAGACAGAGCTCAGCTCTGACTCCTTATTTCAAGTAGCACTCCCCATTTCAATGGACCACCAGTGGCAAAAGAATAAAGGAGAAGCAGCCTTAGGGCCATGGCATGATCAATAAGAGACTCAAAACAATCTGCACGACCATCACAACCAATGATTTCACCCTGTCACCTTAATACGAGGAAAAGCTGGTGTTTGTGGATGAGTAGAACTCAGTTCCAGTAAAGACACAGATGGTGACCTGTCCCCATCCCTGGCCTCCTAGAAAGAGGGTTCCCTTTACCAATTAGATGCCCTGGTGGCAGAGTTGATCATTTCCATTACTAAGAGCCAACAGCACTTAATATATGCTCAACATACTCATTATGCTCATTAAATATTAATATCCTGTGAGGTATATGTTACTCACCTGCATTTAATATTCTCAACATTTCAGAGACAATGAAACAGGCTCCCAGAAGTGGAAGAACTTGCCCAAGGTCCTTGATCAGAGAACCAGACCCAGATGGGTGTCTGTGACTCTAAAGCCCAAACACCTAACAGTGCGTATAATACCTTCCACCATCAATTCGAGAACAGTCAAATGTGGTTTTCTCTCACTTTGCTTCCTCCCTTCTCCCTGATAATCCACCAGGAAGTCTGACTCCTAGGGCTTTCATGAAAAGGCATGTTCAAGGCCAGCTGACTTCCCATTGATTCAAGTTATACTATGTAGGGAAAAGGATTATGCTTAACAGAACAAATATACATATATAATATTTATATACATTTGTGTGTCTATACATATATACATATATGTATACACACACACAATTTTTTTTTTTTTTTTTTTTTTGGTACTAAGGATTGAACCCAGGGTCACTTAACCACTGAGTCACATCCCTGGTTCTTTTTATGTTTTATTTTGAGACAGGGTCTTACAAAGTTGGTGAAGCTGGTCTTGAACTTGCGATTCTCCTGCCTCAGCCTCCTGAGCTGCTGGGATTACAGACAAGCACCACTGCATCCAACTATATATTTTATATATACATCACACCAACCCTAACAAGTAGAATTTCTCAACCCTCCTTTACAGATAGGAAATAAAAGACTGAATATGTTTAGCTATGTAAGGGTGAGTTTGGGATTCAATTCAAAGTCTGAGCCCAGAGAGTATTCTTCCTTGTGCAGGTCACTGGGAGTAATGTTATTTTGAGGCTTAATGCAGCCTCTTACTCCACTGCAGAGCATCCTTACTTAGTTCTCAGCAGTTACCAGGGAGTCTGGAGCAAAAGTTGTGTGGCCTAAACATCCAGATGGTGAAATTGGTGTGAGGCCTGCATCAGACTCTGGTGTTTTCTGCACCCAAGCAGAATCCATGTTTTGTACAGAGCAGAGATGCTCTCTGAACTGTTCCAGGTCATGTGGAGGAGCTTGGCCAGATTGCAGTGGTATTTTCAGTCGATGACAGAGTGCTAGGCCACCAAGGAAACTTAGGGGAGCCTGGGGAAGGGCACTGCCCAGGGGAAGTGACCAAGAGTAGAAGTTATTTGGGGTTAATTTCTGGATGAGCTTTATACAGAGTTTTCCTTCTAAAGCCTCATTCTTTGATTTATGTTAGAACTGGAAAATATTTCTGACATCCAAATAACCAAACTGGAAGACAGAACAGTTGAACTCCACAAAGACTTGTTACCTTGGCCAGGGTTAGGGTGTGGTGATGAGGATGGCATGTGGGAGTGACCTGGGGGTGTCGAGTTTGTGTAATGAATGCATACTTTCCACCAACTTCTGGAAGGGTGGCATCTGCTATGAACTCTGACATCACGAAACCAAAGAGGTTTTGTTGCTAAAGGGAGGAGGTTTCTAGGAGAAGTACCAAACTGAAAACCCATCCTGAAAGACAGGAATGAGTGCCACCCCCTTCCCCAACCTCACTCCCTCCAGCACTACCAGGACTTCTGCTCTCTTGCTTCTTACCTGTCCATCCCACCTCTGGGTTTGCTAGCTAAGGAAATTCTAAACCCTCTCTCTTTCCATGATGTTACTGTACAATGTTTAAATAGTGAAAAATAGATTAAAATGTCTAGATTTAAAGGCAGCTTCTCCCAAGAGTGATGGACTGGCCACAGAGTTTCCATGTCTGATTTCCTCCATCTTTCCTGCAAGGGCTAGCACACACATTCTTCCCACTGTGCACGTGCCACCAAAAAAAGTGCCACAACCTCATTCTTTCTCTCGACTGGCTGTTCCTCCATTGGAGATGGGCGTTGAGGGTTCCCAGGCTTCTCAGAGTTTCCAGTGAGCATTTTTCCTGCTCTTCATGATTTGCTAACTCCTCCTAGATCTAGAATGCCTCAGACAGGCATGTCTCTTCCTTTTTGCTCATACTTCCACATGTTCCTCTGTATTGATTATTTGGGTTGGGATGTTATCTTCTGCTAGATTGTAGCTCTTTGAGAGGTTCCAACTGTTTGTGTGTGTGTGTGTGTGTGTGAGAGAGAGAGAGAGAGAGAGAGAGAGAGAGAGAAAGATAGAGAGAGAGACAGAGAGACAGAGAGAGACAGAGAGAGAGAGTGCTAGCACCCACTGGTTCCTAACCCAGATGAATGTGTTGAGTGAATAAACACAATGGTTGTTCAATAGTGTCACCATTTGTTTGAAAAGAAATTTTAGGGACAAGAATGGAATCTAAGCCCAGGGCAACTTGAGTCATCATAGCCCCAGAGAGCAATAGCAATGTGGGTAAATAAAACCAGCACATATAATTGTCAAACTTTAATATCTTAAAACAGATTTCCCTGTCTTGATTTTGCCCAGCAAAGGTTGATATTTTAAAAAGAGTTTGGGCCAGGCATGGTGGCACAGGCCTGTAATCCCAGCAGCTTGGAAGGCTAAGGCAGGAGGATCACAAGTTCGAGGCTAGCCTCAGCAACTTAGAGAGGTAGAGAGGCCTTAAGCAACTCAGCAAGACCCTGTCTTAAAATAAAAAGGGCTGGGATGTGGCTCAGGGGTTAAGTGCCCTAGGTTCAATCCCTGGTACTAACAAAAAAAAAAAAAAGGAGTTTGGAGTTGAAGCAAGCAACCACTTACAGGAGAGAGAAACTTGGCACAAAGTGATATTATATGGCCTCCCAAATAATTGAAGGTGGTTCTTGAGGATAAACAAGGGAGAAGTACAGTGTCATGGCTAAGGATCATGACCTTTAGAAACAGAATCCCACAGTTCAAATCCTAGCTCTGATGGTTATGAGTTTGTCACGCACTCTCTGCCTCTATGTCTTTATCTGTAAATGGGGGAAACAGGACAACCTTCAGATGGTTGTTATGAAGTCAAAGTGAGTTAAAATACATACATTCTTGAAACAATATTAGCATGTAGTAAGTACCATGTAAGTGTTGGTTATTACCATTATTGAGCTTCTGAGGTTGGACAACCCTTCTAGAGTCCCTAAGATTTAGTAATAGCATCAAAATCACCACCCTTCAGACAGGCAGCACATTAAGCTGCCTACCTTCCAGAGTCATCAGGACACTGCAGCATGCCTGGACTGGGGGTTCTGGTCCTGAATCTCAGAACTGCAGAGCCTCCACCAAGGAAAACTGATCTGCAGGGTGAGCCTGGGGCAGCGGTGCAGAACCTCCCCACCACTCTACTCTCCAAAAAAAAAAAAAAAAAAAAAAAAAGAAGGCAGACAAGGGCACACGCCCTAACCTCCTTTTTGCCTGGCAGTGCTCCTGGGAGATAAATCTTACCTTTATCTCTCTATTACATTTCCAGAGAACCCAAAAGTTCTTTGAAATTTTGTGATAACAAGAGTCTCCTTCCAAAGAACATTTCTCTCTAAGTTCTGCCCCTCCCATTTTTTTCCCTTCCCTTCTTTCAATCTTTTATAAGATTCATAGAAATACTATTTCCCTGGGTAAAATCCTTATAGCCATATGAAAACTAGGCTGTGCTCAAAAGCTTTAGTTAAAGAGCCTCTGGTGACACCTTAGTTTCTAGAAAGGCTGCCCAGGGATTGCAGCTGTCTTAAGCATTGTATTGAAGTGGTTTAGCGATCCCCATCGTGTTTCCTGGAAATAGAAAGGAGTTAACAGAAAGGAAGCCATTTGGGCTCTACAGAATTTTGGAATGGTGGGTAGTTTACAAAGCAAGGAGAATTATTTTGGGGAAAAGAGCTCTGAGAGCAAGTAGGCAGATGTGGAAACTCAGAGTGAAAAAGAACAGGGACTCTCATTACAAAACAAAATTCAGCCTTGTCCTCCTAGAAATGAATTGAAGGGTGGCGGAGAGGTGACAAGGAAAAGCCAACTGAAAGAAGTACCTGCAAGTAGGCAAAACAGGAAAAGAGACTGTGCCTAGAAACCACTGAGCCTGTCTCCCAAGGTAACTGAGCCCTGTACCAAAATAGACAGTCTATACGTGGGCCTGAGTCCCTTTCTTAAGCTACACTGATATGACACTGATGGTATTCCCTTCTCTCTGTATCCAGAAGTCATCCACATAGACCCATTTGCTGGCAATCAGGCTAGGCCATTACCATGTCCTTGCCTGTCGAACTTTATTTCTGCCCTAAAGGAAGTACGAGACTGTTTTAAATCAGAGCTGGATTTAGGGGGGCACGCGACCCAGACTTCATACTCCCAGGAGTCGGTGAAGCATACTTTTTCAGTCCTGTCAACAGTGCAAAGGAAGGAAAAGAGACCTCAAGAACTATAGAAGGGCATGTGGAGAAACAGCGTTAAAAATAGCTGCAACCTGATGGCTGAGAAGGAAGTTTATGTTTGACTTTAACATTCGGTGAAAAAATAAATAAAAGCAATGTCTAGCTCATTTTGTCAATGTGGCTTTTCCACGATTATTTTTTTGAAACACTTGAGGAGCGTATAGACAGAAGGGATGCGACCTACAATATATGCCAAGGTTTGTCTAAAAATATTTTACACCTGTTCTCTGTTCTGCACACTGGTCATATTTTGTCAGTGAAGTAAGTACTCATAATGCCAGACGGAATGTGTTTTTCCTTCCAAGTCCTCAATGTTTTTCCCTTCTGTAAAGCAAACCTCCTCTTCTTTCCTACCTGTACTAAAATACAGCGAGCACCACCTTCCATATGACATCTCCACTACCAGAGCTAACTTGCCACTCCTATCCCTGGGCCAGTGTTGCTTGAAGAACAGCAACTACCGTTTAATATTTTTTTCACAACGTCATGGACTTTAATGTAGCCTACATTTTTGGCTGCTCTCAACAGGAATGTCAACTGGTATACTAGTTTAAATTAACTTGCCAATGACACGAAAAAGAGCTCAACATGGGTTTACCTCAGTGCAACAGAACTAGAAATAAGAACACAGTGATGTTTATTACGAAAACATGACTAGGATAGCTTTTAGGATGTTATTCTAGAATTTTAATTTAATTCTTCTTTGATAAAAAAGTAACTGAGTAGACAATGAAATATCGATACAGGAAGACAGGTCTTCATTTACTTTCCTGATTTTCAAGGGCAGCAAATATGTCTAAAGTTCTGAACTCCATAGCTTCTAAATACTATAAGCCTTTGAGGACACATGTTCTATTAGTCCACTGACAACTTTCACTGGCAAGTGTCTAGTTCTCATTGCTTCCCAAGGAAGGACACTGATATCACTGTGACTGCTTAACACACGAACGAACTGAGCCATCTGAGCCCAAAGACAATGTGATTAAGCAAAGAAATAGTCCTATAATTTCAAAGAGCCTCCAGACATGAACTGCCTGGTTAAATTTTTTTCCTAAAATTTGCCTAATTGTGAAATGATCTCAAAATTCTAACAGTATGTGTATGTGTGTGTGTGTATAAAGTCTAAAACACAAAATCTTAAAACTCACATACTGAGAAAGATGGTTAGTAGAGGTTTACTACTAACAAATGAAATTCCATTAATAGCAAGACTATTAGCCCAATCTAAACCTCCAGTAACCCATAGAAGTGTTCAGCAGTATTTGGTCCTAATTCCAACTAACCCCAAGTCTAAATAGAAGGTAACTTAGCATAACAGGATTTAATTCATATAAAAACTACAGAAATTCTTATAGTTCATTTTAAGATTGGGCTTTTCTGTTTATTGTACACTTTAAACATTCAAAACTAATAGCAACAATAAAAGATATATAAGTTCATCCATAATAGCTAATGCTTCTAAAATATAAACACTTTTTATTTTAAATCAAAACATATTTTGACTTTTTCAAGAACAAGTTTTAAATAAGAGGTCATTTGATTTCCTTAAGGTTTTGAAATAAAAGCAAAATAATTTCTCAGAATATGTAACTTTTAGAAATCATATATTACAAAGGTTTGCCTTAAGATAACTTCAAGGTAATTTACAAACAAATCATAGATACTAGAAAAATATTGTTAAACATTACCTTGAACTCTCTCTGGAGTGCTCGTCAGTAACCACAGATAAGAAATGTTTATGAAATAGCCACAGGATCAATGGTTAGAAGTAATGTGTCCACTGAATTTATAGTCTTTAATACCAGGAAATCATCCAGTAGTTCTAAAATGAGAATTTACATGATTAAGAAAACCAACAAAATTAGAGCATTGATGTGACTAATTTCTAAAAACATTTCCAGTTATCTATGATTATAGTTTATGGCCAATGGAAATAAAAAGTATCCCTCTCAGAATATCATCATGATCTCTGATCATTATGCTATGGTTTGGGTATAGTGTTCCCCAAAGATTCATGTGTTAAAGGCTTGGTTCCCAGGGTGGCCCTATTGGGAAGTGCTGTGGAACTTTAAGAGGCAGTGCCTAGTGGGAGGTACTTAGGTCCCTGGAGCTGTGTCCTCTAATCTAAGATCATGGGACCCCTGCCTATCCTCTCTCTCTCTCTTTTCTTTCTGGCTCATAATGCAAGTGGTTTGATCCAGCTAAAGCTCATCATTGCAATCTGGTGCCCTCACCAGAAGCCTAAAACAATGGGGCCACGCAATCTTGGATTGGAATCTTTAGGACCCTCAGTTAAATAAACCTTTTCTCTTTATATGTTAATTGCCTCAGGTATTTCATTACAGTAACATATCTGGTTAATATGCTAGCCTTCCACTAGACCTTTCTCATTAACACTTTTGTAGGTATTCTGTAAGTCATGTGGCTCATACCTCAAAAAAAAAAAAAAAAACTAATCTGAGTGGACAAAGCATAGTGCTTAAGAGTATGAACTCTGAAATCATTACCCAAGTTTGAATCCCAAGTCTGCCATGTTTGGCTATTCAGTCCCTCCTCAACCCCTCCTCCCTGTGGTCTGCAAATTGGGTTAGAAGTGTGCTTAGCATATAGTAAATGCTATGTATTTAACTGAATCATTTACAAGATAAAAAAATGCCCTCAACAAACACGAGTTACTACTTTTCCAATTGCATGCACACAGAAATTGATCCTAGATCCCTTAAACAGGAAGATAATATCTTACCAATATGCTCCAACTGAGGAACTCTGATCTCAAGTGACCTCCTGGGCCAAACTAATTAAGCGTCCACTAAGTGGTTTACTAAACAAGGTCATGGGTTTTATTCAGTAATGACAGTTTCACATACTTGTTTCTAATAGGCCTATTTTCCTCTTATCTGTTCTCACACTAGAGTTGTTATACAACCTCTGACAAAAGCCTGCATTCTAGCCAAACAAGTCAGCCCTCTCTGTCTGTGGATTTTGCATCCATGGATTCAACCTACCACAGATCCAAAATATGTGGGGGGAAAAAAAAAAGTACTTGACATATACAGACCTCATTTATTATTCCCTAAACGACACAGTACAATGACTATTTATGCAGTATTTACATCATATCAGGTATTAGAAGTAAACTAGACATGATTTAAAGTAGAAAAGAAGATATGCATAGGCTATATGCAAATACTACACCAGTTTAATTAGGGACTTGCGCATCCCCAGATTTTGGTATCTATGAAGGGTCTTGGAACCAATCCTGTGGGACACTAGGTATGACTGTATATTTGAGGTATTATGCCTATGATATTTGGTATAAGGAATGGGTGTGAAGGAAGGTCTACAACCAGCATTTTTACTTCATTAGCTTATGTATGTCTAAAGAGACATACTTACTTTATATGTTAGAGACTTATTTTAATATAACCTAAGTCCTAAAGGTTAGACCAAATCTCTCACTTGATGCCAGTATCTAAGACATCTATATGTGAATGAAAATTAACGCCAACACACATTCAGGGACACCTTTAGTTCCACCTTCAACAGTTAACTAATTACAGTAAATAAACATTGTTATTATAAGAAGGGATTTTGGCTGAAGGACAACATTGGTCATCTATTCTAGATAAAAGCTATTTGAAGATTTCACACTGCACCTGATTTTAGAAAAGATAAAAACAAGGCAGTGAAATACACTAGGAAAGCTACTGAGCTGCGCAACCTCTAAGGCAGTGTGTTGGACCCCAAGAGAGGGCACTCAGGCTGCAGTGGTCAAAACGATGGGAAAGACCTACAAAGATAATTCCTCAAACTGGAACCTAAACAGTCTTCATGCAGAGGACCAAAAGCTGATGGCACTGTGGGCAGAAAAAAATCTGGAACTAAGATATAAGCTTTCTAAGATGTACAAGACAACAGCACCGTTTAAAATTTTTCCTTTCCTAATGAGCAAAAACAGACATGAAAACAAGGCCTTTGTTCATTCTCTTAAAAGTCTTTATGGACATGAAGCCCAAATCCAACCAAGTTTTGTGAAATCAATCAAATAAAATTTGAGTTAATCCTTCTCAAGTGCCAAACTTATATATTTGTACCAAGATGAAATTCCCCTAAGAACAAAAACATTCACACATTAAGCTCAATATTTAAAATCTGAATGTGGATGTGTTATAGACCATTACAAATTATGTTCTTGTCCAGTTGCCTTATTCTGATTTTCAGAAAAAATGTTAACAAAAGCCTTTCTTCACTCACAGGTTTCTTCCAAGTTAAGCCTATAACTTCACCGAGGTCTCTAACAACTAGTGCTTAACAGCATGCCCCATTCTTACAGTTATTCCAACTTCATGATCACAAAGGCACATAATTGGAAGTGTTGGCAGACCAGCTCTGTTGGTTCCACTCACTGTTCCAATGCTTCTTCATAGCTTCTTTCTGTTCACTAAAGGACAAAGGGCTCACCATGGAGCTGGCGGAACAGCTTAGCTCTTGTTATTTCCAGAGCTTGTTTCCTTAAAACTTTTTTATTGCTCTACACTGCATGGGTGAGTGACAAAAGGCTTTTGTAGACTGGTGTCCAAAAAAACTCATTTGAGACCAAATTTATTTCACTGGTAACCCAGGCAGTGCTGGTTTCTTACTATAAAAGCACTGAGGTTTTTTTTTCCTTCCAGTTCAAGATAATTTTCTATGTCAACACTGTATCAATGAACAATTTAAACAGTATAATGACATCATTTTGCTTTACAGGTATTCTTCCAACTAACCAATTAAAATAAAAACAAACAAAACTCCATCTTTACCAAGACCCTAAATTTAATACGCTATCTGCAACTCATCTTTAAAACCCCTAACAGGTTATATACCACTTGCAAAAATATACATTTTGCTGGAAAAGTGAACACAGATACTAACATTTAACACCTTGTCCAAATGTGAATATATTTTGATCATAAGTATTCTAGATATATATAATATCTGCACTTTAAGAATTAGTAAACAGATCTAATTTTTTTTTAAGTTAGGTTAGCTGCTTTGTCCAACATAGTGTTCCAAGCTATTCATCTCCCATACAAAACCAGAAAACCGATACTATGGTCTTTCAATCCATATGAATTTCAAATAAATCCTCTGATTACATGAGTAAATTTCATCAAATCACTTGACTCTCTCCTAGAGATCAGCATGACATTTTAAAATTTGCTATAAAATAGGGTGACTAGTCTCAACATACTCCACTGTGGGGAGACAAACCCGGACTGAAGGCTGCTAACATAATGGTGTCCCAAGCACTGGGGAGGCTACACAGTTTTGGTAGGACAACTTTTATGTGGTAAACCACTATCTGATGTACTAGAAAAGCAACTGCTTCCATTATTCCTTTGTGATTCAATGAGTCAGAACTTTCTTCATCGTTAGAATTTACAACACAACTCCAGCTATAGATCTTAAGCAAAAGGCTTAAAAACAAAGACCACACAACAGGCATTTTTAATTTTAAAGAATTTTAATACAAACTTAATATAAACTATTTCAGTCCCTCTTAACATGTAAGACACTGACTCAAAATACTTTTATACCGTTTTTTTTCAAGTATTGCACAATATAGGTACAAAATTAATATTTACGATTACATTTTCTTCCATAATATATAGCAAAAATCTTTAAACCTTTAACAGAAAATACATTTTTTTGAAAAAGCAAATATTCGTACATTTTAATTCCACCACTAAAGGAATATCCTGTACACAATTTTTAGAATAGTTGATGTCTTTAAGATGGATATTTTACAATTTCAGTAAAAAAAATACAACATGAAGCTGCTGCTGTCACAGATCACTGTAGTAAAAAGATATAAATGCAATACCATGTCGTAGAAACAATATATATATCCTCTGATATTTTACAAACTTTGTACTAAATTAAATTATACAATTAGAAAAGACCAATAAACCCACTTATTAGTGCTAATTTTTTATAAAAAAAAAAAAAATCAGCCATGTCCTTGCTATATCTTAAATACTGTAAGAGGCCATATCTGAGAGTATACTTTAAAATATACAGTCAGTATAAAATAACTTTGTGCTTGGTTGGCAAATGAAAAATGATGCATGTTTTATTTTTGTAACCAAGCCTGAATGTATCCTTACTATAAGCTTAAAAAAAAAATCTCAAGGAGGTGAAAAAGTCCCCTTGGGCCCGTGCATTTTAACTTGTACGATACATTTTTTTTTTTTTTTTTTTTTTTTCTCTTTTTTAGTTAGCCATAACAGGCTGGAATTGCTGGTTAGAATACTGCATGTTATTTAAGCTAAAATTCAAGCCATCTACAAAAGACTTCTCGTTGAGGCCACCATAGGCCGCAAATACATCAAAGGCATTACTGTACTGGAGAGGACTGAGGTTAAGGGGGCTGTCACCTGGGAACATTCCATTGGTACTACTACCTTGACCCTGCATATTAGGAAAAATAAATTCCTTGGCATTAGGAGAAAGAGCAGAGGTTTTCTGCTGTTGCTGCTGCTGTGGTGGTGGCGGTGGTGGCTGGGATGGCGGCTGCTGCTGCTGCTGTGGTTGCTGCTGGCTACCCAGGCCCAGCCCGTACAGAGAGTGCATTGAGGAAGAGATGGCTTTCTGCTTCAAGAGGTCATTCACATTCAGGCCGAGATTGATAGGAGAAGTACGCGCAACCTTGTTGCTCCGGCCACTATTCTTCATTTTGGTAGAGCCGAACTTGGTGGCAGCAAAAGTGGCAGTGGTAAAGGTTAAAGGCTGAGTGGACCGGGGCATGAAGGTAGGGCTTACAGCAGCAGAGTGACCAAAGGGAGGCGATGGAGAGCTGGACACTGATGAGGCTGGGTCACTTATGGGCATAAAAACCTGGGCCTCTGGGTTAAAGCTGTTTTTGATCTCCTTATCCAACTCACATCCATTTTCATTATTATCATCCACATAAAGCACCTTCACTGGTCCCTTTTCACCAATTTGGTAGGAAACCTCAAATGGGTCGATCCAAACACTAAGATCCTGTGGCAGATTGCCACGAACATCATCAATGTCCAAACCACTCTCTTTGGATGCTTGTTCAATCACTGGGTCCACTTTCTCCCCTACGTGTATACATCTAAACCCTGATCCTTTGTATGGCTTTTCAGGATACCAGTGCCCTTCATATTTCTTCTTAAGAAGTCTTTCAAGCTCTTCACCAAAAATGTTGACACGTCTCCTGGGAAGCTTATTGTACAAATATGAAATAATAAAATTTAGTGCTACTTGGATTTCAAGCTGCATAGCTGCTATGCCACAAAGAGTAAGGTTTTTTTCGACTCCTCCACACAAACACACACAAAAAAAGTTCAATTTGTGGCAGAGAAACAAATTCTCATTCAAAGTGCTGGTATTAGTAGATTATTCTTCACCTTGAGTGGTCTTGTTCCTTTAAGAAAACAAAACAAAACAAAAGCAAACATGTCCAAATAAGATAAATGTAATGTAAGTCCCATGACCTTTTTTTAATCCCTAGAGTAATTTCACTTTTGAAAAGGTCTAATAGACTGGAAAACCTGGAAAATATACTCAGTGCAAAATAACATAATATGGAATTGTTTAATAAAGTTCAGAGTCTCATGGGAAAAAGTAGATTTGCAGTTAAAACAGTATTTTTAAAAACGTATTTATTTTCCTTTTCTGGGTAGAATTTTAAGAAGAAAAACATCTCCAGTATATGTTAAGTGTTCTTTTCCTTCCCTCAACTCTCATATTTGCTCGAAAGTGTACTGGGCATGCCAACTCACCCATCCACCCCCATGCATACATGTGCCACTTGAAGAAGCTGGTCATTAATTTCTTTTTTCTGGTCATTAATTTGTTATTGCTTTTCATCAATTTTAAAGTGAATTCTATATTTTTGTTCATTTTGAATATATCTTGTTTAAATCTACTCTATATTAGACATTTAGAAATTTGAGAAGTCAGGAAATTATTTAAATTTTTGCAGTTTATGATGCCAAATTAAAAGTACTCAATACTAAATGAACTGTCATCCTGGTGAATAAATACGAACCAAATTATCCCATATGGTTGTGGTCTTAAAACATACTAAGAACACACAATGTAATAGCTGCACTTCTTTGTGCTCCCCCCCTCTTTTCAGTGTGTATTTTTCCAAATCTGAAATACCTCTTAAGCAGCAAGTATAACAAAAACAATGATCAACTTAAAAACTCTTATTGATTATTCTCTTTAAAGGGCAGGGTTTCTCAGTTTTACTCTGATTTTAAAAGCCACCTCCCTCCCTCCCTCTCTCGATAAGAAAACAAGCCCAGAGAGGCATGTATGATAAGGTCGACCTTTAAACGTTTGCTGGATCAGCACTGGGTGGGGATAAGAAAAGAACAAGGGCAAACAGAAGATATTTGCAAAGGAGATCTATTTGTACACTGAGGTTGATTAAAAAGGACGTTTAAAAATCAAGTTGGTATTAATTCGTCTGTTCCATTTTCCATACTGGCGGTGACAAAGGGAAAAGAATCCCTGGCTGTCCCCAAACTACAAACACTTTCCGAGTCAAAAGCCCGAGTGTCGGCAAAGGCAGCTGATTAAGCTCAATTGCTTGAAGGTGCAGCCGAGCGAAATTCAGGCTCGGTGGAAGGTAGTTTTAAAGCAACGCCTTAAGACGGAGTGTGAAGAATTACATAAACAGCTAGTTGGGTCTCATTAGATTTCTGCTCACAGCCCAGGGAGCCCAAGCGCTACGGCAGCAGCAACAGCAAGAGGAGGTGGAGGAGGAGGAAGAGTACGAGCCTGCTCTTGGAGGGGGACCGCCACGGGAAATGGAAAGGCAACCTTTCGCGGCCGGGCAGCGGGCACCGGGCAGGTCGGGGCGCCGGCTGCAGCCGGGACAGCCGCTCCCCTCCCCCGCCGTAACCTGACCCGCCGCTCCCCGCCCCCCGCCCCAGGCTCCTGGGACCCGGCCAGCGCCCGGGGAAGCACCGGTCCCCGGCACCATTTTCGGCCTGGGCGGCCACCCGCCCCTCGGACCCAGCGCGCCCCGCGAGCTCGCCGCTCCTCCCGGGCGCCCCAACCCCCGACTCCCGTCAGCTTGCCCCAGGCCGCCTTCCGTCGATCACCCGCCCGGCCCTGGCCGAGCCCCACGCCTCGGGCCGGGTCCCCGGAGCCGCTCCCTTCGGGTCCCGGCGGCAGCCCCTCTGCGCTCGGACAGCGACGCCGTCATCCCCGAGCCCCGGGGCTCGACGACACTGCAGCCCCTCCCTCGGTGCCTCGACCCCGGCTCCCGTCCCGGGTCGCCCCCGTCCGTCGCCCCGCGATACTTACGGGCTGCGTCCGCCACAGACCCGCGGCTGGGCTGGGGAGAAGGGGAGGCAGGGCGGGGGCACGAGAGGGTCGGGAGCGGCGAGCTGGCCGGGTGCAAGACGTCGCTGCCGCCGGACGCGGGACGGAGGCCTCGGGCGGGCCTTAGGAGCTCGCCGTTTCTGGCTCGGGGTGGTGGGGATCAGGGTCAGGCGAGCGCGCTCACTTCACACAGCCCGGTGCCCCGGCCCAGCGTCCCCGTACTGCGCCCTCTCCGCGCCGGGCCAGAGCTTCGCTCCTTCTGCCGCGGCGCGCGCCCCACCTCTCGTTTTATATTCTCCTCCCTGCCCCCCATCCCCTCCGTGGGGGTGCGCGCGCCCGCCCGCGTCACACAACTCGGGGCGGCGTAACCATTCCCCGCCCTCTCCGCCCCGCACCCCAGACCCTAGCTGCTGGTTCCGCCCCTGCCCTGCCCCCCGACGCCATTGGCCAAGTCCCGCCTGCCCTGGTCCTGACGGGCGGTGGACGGCCAGGGTGGAGATGGCCACACCCCCTGGCTCCGAGATGACCAATGAGCCGACGATCTGGAGAGATCGTGGGCGGGACTAAGAGAAAATTTGGAAAGGGATTGGGGGAGAGACATGCCAATGCAGGCGAAAGGGGTGGGGCGGGGCGCTGACGCTCCTTCCAGGCCGAGAGCGCGGGGAAGAAGGGGGAGGGGAGCGGAGCAGGTGGCGAAGCGGCGGGGGAGAGCTCAAGTCCTGGAGCGGGAGGGGAGAGTATACACAAAATGCCCTATCCGAGTGGGACTGTGCCCAAGAAAATCCCACTCGTGGACGAGCTACCAAATCGGACTCCAGCCCACCCCAGGGGAGTCTAGAGAAAGGGCAAACTGTGACCGAGAAGCGTGCACCCGATTCATTGAAATGTTAATCCCTGCAGGGCCTAGGCCAACTGCCACGGAGTGGCAACTGCAGAACCCAAAGCTGCCGAGCCGGGCTGGGGGTGGGGAAGGGAGGCCACCCCGCCGCTCCTCCCGCCCAGGTGACAGTTTAACTGCCTCTGCAGTGCCACATCAGACCTCCCCGTGCGACCCGGCGGCAGCTCGGAGATGGGGGTGGCTTGAGAGTGTAAGAAGAATCACGTTTTGTTCTAAATGTCCCAGCCCAGGCCTCCGGGCCCAGGGTGTGGCGACATGATGCCAAACTGCGTATGTATCTGGCGGGGGGGGGGGGGGTGTTTGTATATACATATATTCATCTCAAGGGCTTTGACACAGATGCCTTCCTGGACCTTCCTACGATGCGCATGTAAGGTAATTTTCGGCTGAACCATGTGCGGGTGTCTAGGGAATGGGGGGGAAAGGGACTCAAAGGGGGGCGAGTAAAGGGCCTTTTTTCACAACCTGCAGCAGAGAAATTCACGGAGTTACATTGGGAGTGGAATGGGGCGTCCCTCTCAGCTAAAAATATTACTCACAGGTAGCAACGACGCCTGATTGGCTGCACGCGTCCCTTAGCAACCAGACGATTGGCTGTCTGATATCTAAGATACAGACGTCAAACTCGGACTGGGTAAAGGGGAGAGAAAGTCTAGGGGGTGCCAAGGAGGGAAGGGGGAGAAAGAGAAGCAATGAATGAAAACGCCCATCGCCTGGCCTTCCCCTTTCCCGGTCCTCTTCACTTAAGGAGCGCTTCTTGGAAAAACACAATTGGGGTGCCGCCTTCCCCTTAAAACTGTGGGGCCTGCATGCTTAACCTGCCGTAAGGAAGTTCAACCGCAACCCACCGCGGCCTGGCGTGTCCGCGGGCGGGCCTGTGCACACCAGCTGGGCTCCTCAGGCACAAACCCGCTTTACGCGTCGGGCCTAGAAGCGTTTCATTTTATGGGCGCCAAACCTGGATGTACCCTTCTCCACTCCGACTGACTCCCGTGCCCTCTCGCCTCCCGTCTTAGAGGAACCACATTGAGAAAGGATATTTCTAAAGTCTCAGTGCGTGTGAGAAGGAGAGGGAAGATGGGTTGTGGAGTGGACGGAGGGTTGGGGAGGGGTCTCCTAAAACTCATGGTTCTTTTAAGAACATAGAAATTTTACTCAGTGTCTCTCTAAATTCTGATTTATTTTTAATGTTTGGGTTTTTTTTTTTTTTTTTAAGTTGTAAACAGAAAGTGGAATCGAATTGTGAAAATAGGGCAAGCATTTTAAGTTAAAATGCTCTTTCCCCACACTGAAATATTTTATAATATAAATTTTTCGTTCAATGTTTTCTTCTTTTTGTGCACTTGTACGTTTTTGGATTTTCTATAATGAACATAATTCTATTTGCAATAAAAATGAGTTATTTTTTATTTATAATTAGTTGAGCACAAAAATTGCAAGAAACTAGGTAGGATATTTTGGGAATGGCTTACCAGGAGAAACACTTGATTTTTCGTGTGCCCCAGAAGCATAATTTCTTACCATTAAGCAAATAATGTTACTGTATCCAACACTCTGAATTGCAGGACCATGTGTTGGGCCATGTGTCTGGATTTGTTATTTAGAAAATACATCACTATAATTAGGGAGCATATTAGGCTTGGCTGAGATTAAAAGGCCTAACTAAAAATAGATGAATCATAATTTTAAGCTTATCTATACTTTTCAAGAATTCTCTAAAATAAAGGCACAAATTTTCTTTTTTGAATGTCCTCAATCTATAATCCCAGGTATAAATATTGGAGCAGCCATCTGCTACATACTGATTAGTTATCAATAGCAGTGAATTGAATTTCTGAGTCAGAAATCTAGATGTCAAAAAGTGCATGAATTTTTAAAAAATGCATGAATTATTGTGGCTTAGCCCAGGGGTATAAGTGGTTATCAAGCCAAATATAAATGAAAACACACACCTTCCCCATATATTAAGGCCCTGTGGCATTCTGGAAAAAAGTACTGAAGTGTGGGTATTGGGAGATTTGAGTTTCACATCAGTTTCTATCAACTTTTAGTTTTCTCATCTATAAAAAAGTTGAATTAGGTCATTTCTAACATCTGTTTTAATTTTTTAGGAAAATCCACATTTAAAACTAACAATATATTTCTGTTTTCAAACACGGATTGCAAATAAAAGGGGGGGAACAGTTTCCTGTCTTTTAAACGTTGCAAGTCATGAAGTGTAAAAGTTTTTTTTTTTTTTTCCATACAAGTTTCACTTTAACCCCTAATATGGCTAATTATTATTTAATAATTTACTTTGGAATTGTGCAGGGGAGTGGACTATTAAATAATTATTTAGATTTCTAGAGAAAAAAGTATTTGGGGGGTTGGGGTTGTGGCTCAGTGGAAGAGGGCTCGCCTAGCACACATGAAGCCCTGGGTTTGATCCTCAGCACAACATAAAAATTTTTAAAAAAGGTATTGTGTCCACCTAAAAATATATATTTTTTTAAAAAAGAATTTGGTATTAGACTTCAGGTAGTATCAAAATCAAGAGATAATTGATCTTTCTAAGCAAATGGTGGTCACTAGAAATCACAACCCTTCCTTTCACATCCCACAGGAATCCTAGAGGAATGCCTTGCAGAAAGATTAGAATTGTTTGGTAAATATGTTCCAAAATCATTGTAAAACATAGTTCTTGAAAATGCCCTTATTTACACACAAACACACACAATACCCATACAATACCCCCCCCCAATCTTTAATTCTGAGAGAGAGCTAGAATTTTCTAATTCTCATTCTGTTTCTTTGTAAACTGAGATGAGCTTACAGGAGAATGGCCACACACACCATGCACGTGGTGTGTGTGTTTACTAAGACCCATTTCAGTTCTAGAGACTCAAACTTTACCTTTACTTGGAAATAAGGCCACGCACAAATATAATATTTTTGTTACTCATTTCTTTTTAGATAGTCATGCAACATAAACCACAGTCTTTAAATTAATAAAAAATTATAAACTAACCATCGAGTGATTAAAAACCAAGTAAACCATTTCTCAAAAGAAAGTGATGCACTTGTGTCTAAAGAAACCTCAGTGTGGTTTCTTGTGGCTTCTACTCAAGTCTGTAGAGGAGTGCCTTACGTTCCCCAGAATGGACTGGCACACAGACCTGTGCAATTAAAAGATAACTAGATAACATTCAACAACCCATTTATCTTTGGAACAAGCAATTAGACTGAAGGAACTTGGCCTGAAAGGAATATGTCTCCTTATAACTCATTCACTCCCCATTATCATGATGAACAAAAGTCCAAATGAAATCTTAAAGTTACTTTTCCATTAGCTCAAGTTTTCATCAAGAGATTATAGTGTAGATTCTAGAAGTGATAGTGTTCACAACATTCTAAGTACAAAGAACATTTAAAGTCCTCTGTGAGTGAATGTTATAGAGTACTTTAAATACATTCAAAGAATGGTTTGTATATGTTAATAAGCAGCTCTGCTTACTAAAATAGAATATAGTGATATATAGTTTTTTTATATATATATATTTATATATAAATAAAATCAATTGTGGTAGACACTTGCTAATGTGCTATTTTCCCATGGGCAAAGTGGGTATGAGGAGGAGAGATAATACCCAAAGTTTCATTGAAATCCATTCGTAAAACTTTCTCAGAAAAGGAACTTCAATTTCAGCTCTATTCCCCTTCCCCTTGTCTTCCTGACTAAAGAGGCTATAAGACTGACTGTGTTCTTTCCTAGGCTTTATTGCAGTAGGGGTGGCGTTGTGACACTGTTCTATCAATGACACATAAACAGAAGTCAGTTGGAATGGTTTTGGAGAAAGCTTTGCTTTTCTTATCAAAGGGGTTTGCACCAGTTGCTATTACTGCCAGTAAGCTACCTCAGACACTCATCTTATTATGTTCATAGATCCTGGAGGTTAGGAATTCAGACAGGGGACATAGGGATTCTGGGCTTGTCTCCACTCCACAATGTCTGGAACCTCAGCTGGGAGGATTCATCTGGAACATATCTTGTGTAGTAGAACTTCCAATGGCGAAATATGCTACATCTGTGCTGCCCAATGTGCTTGCTACATGTGGCTACTAAGCACTTGAAATGTGGCCAGTATGACTGAGGAACTGAATTTTTAGTGTTTTACTTTAATTAAATTTATTTTTAAATAACCATATGTGGCCCACAGCTTCTGAAAGGGACAACACAGTTGTGGAAGCTTCTTTATGTACATGTCTAGTATCTGGGCTCAGTTGGCACCCCAGAAAGGCTCTACTTTCCCCTGAGGTTTGGGCTTCTCACAGCATAGCCAAGGCAGCTATGAGGGAGGCGTCCCAAGAGGAAGTCTCTAGGAAAGCCACGTGGAAGCTGCATGATCTTTCACGGCCCAGCCTCAGAAGTCACAAAACACCACTTCCACCATGTTGTATTGGTCCAAGTGATTACAAGTTCGAGTGAAGAGGGGAGGGCATATCCCCGTCTCTCAAGGGAAAATGTCAAAGAGCTGGGATCATTTTTAAAAATTGCCACTGGGGCACTTCCTGCCTTGAACATGAATTTGGTGGTAAAAGTTTCCTCAGCCTTAAAAACATAAAAAAAAAAAAAAAAAAAAAAAAAAAAAAATCAAGGTAATCACAGAGGTAGGAGCTCTGATAAATGCTAGTAACTGCCTAGGTCTGCTTTACTTTTTAAACCACATTAAGTGTTTAAGTGTTCTACAACTCCCAGCTGAAATCATCCCCAGTAAAAACGCCAATTTAACATCTTTTAAGGAAACCTGAACCTGATTCTCAAAAAAATCAAAATAGTTTTTTTTTTTCTAGTGTAATATCAGAGCTTCTTTTTCATTAAAAAGCCTGGAAATATTCATTATAAAAAGTTTGGAACACACAGACAGGAATAAGGAAAAAATAGCAATCATGTTTAATCTCCCTGCACTGTGTTAACCATGCCTCCTGCTCCATTGCTTTCCATCAATGAGTGAATGAGTTTCCATCACAGTTTTGTTTCCTGCAACTTAGCATTACATTATTTCTATTTCCCCCAACACTAAACATTTTTCATATGGTCATTCCTAATCACCACATGCCATGTTCCATTCTATAGATTTAGAATAATTTACTTAACCATTGCTGGACATGTAAGTTGTTGAAACTCTTTCTGTATTAAAAACAAACATGCCAGGCATGGTGGTTTTATGCCTGTAATCTCAGAGACTCCGGAGACTGAGGCAGGATGATCACAAGTTTGAGGCCAGCCTTATCAACTTAGTGAGGCCCTAAACAACTTCAAGAGACCCTGTCTCAAAATAAAAAATAAAAAGGGCTAGGGATGTAGATCAATGGGTAAGCACCCCTGGGTTCAATCCCCAGTCCAAAAAAAAAAAAAGACACCCAGAAAAAAATTTCATTTTGTATAGAAATCTTTACATCTCTGAGTATTTCCTTGGAACAGATTCTGTAAGTGAATTTACCTGGTTAAAGAGAAGGGATATATGTGAGATACACAAACATACACGCACAAAAAATATATCATATATTGTTTATGATAATACACACGTTATATATAATATAATATATATACATTATGTGTATACACATGTCAATAATTTTTTTCAGTACTGGGGATGGACTCCAGAGCCTTGTGCATGCTAAGCAAGTGTTCAACCTCTGAGCTACAACCCCAGTCCCTACCCATTTTAATTTTTTTTTTTCTTGAAGTACATGCTAGGTGAGTGTTCTACCACTGACCTATATCCCCAGGCTAAGAAGAGAGATTTTTTAAAAGCTCTTAATACACACTGACAATCCACTTTCCAGAAAGATTATATTATTTTTACATTCCCATTGTAGACTCATTTCAGTCTCAATACATTCCTAGCTGGTATTGCCTACTAAACATTTTTTTTTTCTATTCTTGGCTAATATGATAGGTAAAATGATATATCTTTATTGTTTTAATTATATTTTTTATTACATGTAGGATAAAGATATTTTCACATACATTTTCAGCTCTGTATAATTACTGCCACTATGATTGATTGATTGAATGATTTCTCTTTGGTTTTTGCAGTACTGGGAATTGGACTCAGGGCATATGCCAGGTAAGGGCTCTACTATGAGCGTCCCCAGTCTTTTCAATTTTTTTTTTATTATTATTATGAAAAAGGGTCTCAATAAATTGCCCAGGTTGGTCTTGAATTTGTTATCTTCTTGCCTCAGCTTCTGAAGTAGCTAGGATTACAAGCACATGCCACCGCACATGGGTATTTCTATGACATTGTTATTCATTCCTTTTCCCCACATTTCTGTTAGAAGACTTTGTGTTTTTCTCTTCAGTTTGTGTATCTTACATATTGTGCAAGCTGTATTAAAAACATCATTCTAGGGGGGTGGGAGGAGGGCACAAATGGAGGAAGGAGGGACTGCATAGACGGAAAAGAGGGGTGGGAAGGATGGGGGAAGGAAAAATAACAGAATGAATCAAAAACTATCACCCTAGGTAAATGTATGATTACACAAATGGTATGCCTCTACTTCATGTACAAACAGAGAAACAAGATGTATCCCATTTGTTTACAATAAAAATAAATTTAAAAAAATCATTCTAAAATTTGCCTAAGTGTTTTAAATATGTATTTGGATGCCTTGAACCTTGGTTTCCAACTTACTGATTCACTTTATAATATTCCGACTGACTCAAAGGTTATCAATGAATGTGTTTTTTTTTAAAAAGGGACAAAACAAAACCATTCTAATGATTTTTACTCAGCCCTTTTTCTCCTTGACCTTTGTACCACATTTCACACTGTTTGCTGGTAACTACTTGAAATATTCCCTTTTGACTTTAAAGATTTCGCATGTTCTTATATCAACATAAGAAGTCCCAACGTGATTCCTACTTCCTCACTTCTCAGATGTAGTGGGGTATAGTAGAAAAACATGAGCTTGAAATGAGAGGATTTGTGTTGGAGTCGCTCTACCAGATATTAGGTAAGTATGGCTGCTCCGAGCCTCAGCCCTCATGTAATAAATAGAAGCAATAATTATCCTTGGAGCTGTGTGAGAATCAAATGAGGTGATGCTGTGAAAATGCTTTGTGAACTGTCAAGCCCTACATGTTATTTTCTTCCTTCCTCCCTCCTTCCCTCCCTCCCTATTTCTCCCTTCTCCTCCTCCTCCTCCTCTTCCTCCTCCTCCTCCTCCTCCTCCTCTTCCTCCTTCCCTCCTCCTTTCCTGCTTCTCATATCTGGCAGAAACTCAGATTCCATTTGACTCAGCTCAAGGAAGAAAATATGTGACATTGCTTTTAAACTGCAAACGAGTATTATTAACCCTTTCTTCTGTTATATACAGTGTCCCCAACTCTGTCATTTCCACCTTCAAATTGCCTTTCGATGGTGTTTTTGGTTGTTCTTTAATTCTTTTTTTTTTTATAAAGAGTCTTTCTTTTCATATTATTTTTAGTTACAGATGGACACAGTACTTTATTTATTTTTATGTGGTGCTGAGGCTCGAACCCAGTGCCTCACATGTGCTAGGCAAGTGCTCTACCACTGAGCTACAACCCCAGCCCCTCTTTAATTCTTAGTTTGTCTTCCTTTCCATGTGTTTATGTCCTGTCTCCTATGTTAAATTCTAAGGTTTATTTATTTATTTTTTTAAGAGGAGGATCTTATTCTTTGCACCTTTGCTCACAAATTTATTATACCTTGCAATCGATCAATATTGACTGACTGATGGCTTTGCTGACTGCTGCCTAAGCCAATGAAAGAACACAGAATATTTGATCAAGGGCAAGTGGTCCAGAGTGGCTGGTGTAATGTGGGTCAGAAGTGAGGATCGAGACTGGATGCTTGGAGGTGGGCAGCAGTCAGATTACTGAGGAACTTTTGTTAGGAAATTTGGAATTTTGCCTTTTAACGAAAGGAAAGATGTTGAGGGATTGAGCCCTGAACCCCAAGAGTCTAGTACAGTACCTAACACCCAGGTATTGCCCTGTCAGGGACTGTTCAATTGCTCAACTGAGTTTTTTTAATCACTCAATGGAATATTTTTTCAATTATTTGGTAATTCTGAAGATGAAATACTGTCTTTTAGGGAAGAAATGAATCCTTTCTGGGAACAAAATAAAAGGAGACAAATCTATGGCAAGGTACAAGTCAAAATCTATTGGTTTCTGGAAGATCTAAAACTTTCTGAACAGATCATTGTACTGAGGCTCCAGGAAGGCAGGTGTTTACTGGTTACATTTCCTGTCAGTGGCGGGTATTGGTTGTTGGCTTAGACATTCTGCTCTCCTCCAGTAATAGTGCTGAGCTTCTTTTAAGGATCCATCCCTCTCCCACCCTCTGTTCGTGTGCTTCTGTCAGGACCTGGCATCCTCCTGGCTGCTGTGCAGGGTTCCGGGTTGGCCGATGTCCTAATTAGGCCAATCAGAGCCAATAATGCCCAGGTCTGGAACTTCCTTTTTGAAGTACCGGGATAAAGACTCTTTCTCATGAAATACAAACCTGAAGGACTCCACTGTTGAGGCTCCGAGGACCATTTTAGGGCCACAAGCAGAGAGCTAACCCAGTACAAACATGGAGACAACCAAGGAAACAGCTTTCAAGCCTGAGTGAGCTCTACCTGTACTTTCAGTCTACAGAATGTCTTTACCTAAGTGCTTAAATAAGCAGAGGCAAGGGGCTTAGCACTACCACTTTTACAGAGAGCAGGAGCGAGGACCAAAGAGACAAAACAGCGAAGGAGGGAGAGCCAGTTCAAGGCTCCTCGTTGAGCCAGCTACAGCTCAGTATGGCCTGGCGCCCCAAGGAGCCATATAAACCATAGCTCAGGGAGGAATTTCTCCTCTGGTTGTCATCTCCCACTGGTCAGGGATCCATGTCATGGGACATGAACTCCTACATTTCCAGTTTGTACATATTGGAAGCCAGATAGAGTCCTGCATCCAGGTGTCAGCAGGGAAGTCCCAAGGCAGGAGGCAGTAGACACAGTGTGAAGCGAGGAGCTGTCAAAGTGCACATGTGGGAATACAGTCGGAGCCTACGTAGATCTGGGCACAATCGTGGCAGCTGGAAGGAAAGAAGGCGAAGCCAGGGGAACCTGGAGTGATGTGTCAGTGGCACCAGATACCCAGGATGATAATAAGCAACTTTTGGGCCAAAGTCAGCTAGAGTCAGGTTTCTACACAGGCAATTTCATGTCCATGGCCCTCACCCCCACCCCCCTGGGTGCTGTTACACTTACTGTCTAGACCATTCACTTTGGCATGAAGATATGAGCTGTCCCCAAAACCCCTGCATACCTATATTGCACCAGTGTATGCCCTGTCTCTCCAAGAAATCTGCATTACCATGAGAACAGGCCAGTAGGTTCCTGCCCAGGGCCCATGCCATTCACAAAATGCATAAGTATTTTAGTAAAGTGAGTTTTCAAGTTTAATAAATTTGGCATTCTGCTATTTGATGGTTTGCATTCCAACATGCCGTTCCCAATATGTGCTGTATTATTAACCTGCTAAAGTTTATCATTTGGGCAGTACTTTAGAGAATCAGTCTCCAGATGATTTCATATACTCAGTGGCATTTGGCTTTTAAGGCCAAATCACTGTTCTTCTACTCTTAATGTGGTGTATCTGAAAAAATGTTAAGTGGCATGTGAAAACTCCAAGGGATTGATACTGATCAACATGGAAATTCCAGGAAGGAGTTAAGAATGGAGAGAATAGAAAGCAACAACTAAAGGCATCAGGGTGAGGGTATTTGAGATGGTAGATAAAAATAAAGATCAACTAACATGATTAATAATCTTTCTTTAACAACTATCTGTGTTTTTATAGAACTTTCCAAGGAGAGACTTTTTCAGCTATTGATGGACAGTTTTTAAATTGTCTATGTAATATGTCATAAAATTCCAATAAATTTCCCAAAATCCTGAGACTCAAAATGTCCACAGAACATCAACACCATAAATGAACAACAAATATAGCAAACAATAACACAACAAGTAACTATTCACTTGCAATTACAAAGCACTTTTTTGAGATAACTCTTCTTAAAGAGGAAATCAAAACTGAAATTATACAAATTATATTACATATATAATTTGTATAATATACAATATATAATATACATATATAATTTGTATAATATACATATATAATTTGTATAATATAATTATACAAATTATATTACATTTGTAGCCAAATCAAAACAAAGACAACCATTTATTTTAAATAATGAAAATGTGGACATTGCATACTAAATACTATAGAATGTAGAAAAATGATCTTTAGAAGAAAATTCATTTCTTAAACATATTCATTAGGTTAAACACAAAATGCCAGACATGGTGGTACAGGCTGTAATGCCAGCTACTCAAGAGACTGAGGCAGGGAGGATGGCAAGTTTAAGACCAGCCTGGGCAACTTAGCAAGATTCTGTCTTACAATACAAAAATAATAAAATAAAATAAAATAAAAATAAAAGTGGTTGAGGATGTAGCTAGTGGAAGACCACTTGCTGAGTATGTTTGAGGGCCTGGGTCCTGGGCTCCACTCCAGCACTGTGGAAAACAAAAACCCAAAAAAAAAAAAAAAAAGAAAGAAAAAAAAGAAAAAGGAAAAAAAGAAAAAAAGGAAAAGAAAGAAAGAAAGAAGGAAAAACTGAAACTAAGTTAAGCATATAACCAAGGGTGCCAGAAAAAAAAAAAGTAAGTCAATAAAATAAAAGACTTGATAAAGATAAAGCAAAAATTTATGAAATAAAAAGATAAAGTTCAGATGTCTAAAATCAAAACCTGATGATTGCCAATAAGATAGATAAAACTTTTACAAGTCCTGATCAAAGAAAAATGGATTTAAATGAATAAATGTAGAAATAAAACAAAATAACTACAGAACAGATGTTATTAAAGAATTAAGGGGGGCTGGGGTCGTGGCTTAGTGGTACAGTGCTTGCCTGGCATGCCTAAGGCACAGGGTTCAAGTCTCAGCACCACATTATAAATAAATAAATTAAAAAAATAAAGGTTTATTGAAAACTAAAAAGGTATATATATATTAAAAAAAAGAGTTAAGGGAATTTGTGCATGTGTGAATATGTGACATTGAATCCCACCGTTATGTATTTTATAATGCACCAATAAAAAACATGGGGAAGAATTAACAGACTATTATATACAACCAGGTTAAGTTTACAATTCTCAGGGAAAAATATAAATCCTCTCGAATGACTTAAGAAATAATAGCAAGCCTAACTAGACCAGCAACAGAAAAATGTATTTTATGATCTCCCACAGAAAAGCAGCTTTACGGTAAGCTCTACCAGAAAATTTCTGTTGTTTGAAATTTCAAAGCTTAGGGAAGCATGAAGATCTTAAAAATTCATTTTTTGCATTTGGCATAAGGCTGCTACCAAAGGGCAGAAGACAGAACAACAGCAACAGAAGAGGAAACCAAAGGCCTAATTTGCTCATGAACATGGATTTTAAAATCCTAAATGAAATGTTAGCAAATTCAATCAGTGTAGTAAAATTAATGCAAGGATAGTTCAACACCAGGATCTCTGTTAATGTAATTCACTATACAAATAAAAAGAAAAGGCCAAAAAAAAAAAAAAAAAAAAAAATTCCCATAAAATCCAATACGCTTTCATGATGAAAACGAAACAGGCTGGAGTTGTAGCTTGGTGGTAGAGCATTGCTTGGCATGTGTGAGGCCTTGGGTTTAATCCCTAGCACCCGCTCCATCCCCCTCCAAAAAAAGAAAAAAAAAAAAAAATGAAAAGAGAAAAAAATTTAAGTGAAACAAAGAACATCCTTAACTTCATAAATGATCCATTACAAAATGGATGGAACCGGAGAATATTGTGCTAAGTGAAATAAGCCAATCCCAAAAAAACAAAGGTCAAATGTTTTCTCTGATAAGCAGATGCTGATCCATAGAGGGGGGTGGGTAGGGAAGAACAAAGGAACTTTGGATTTTACAAAGGGAAGTGGGGGGGGGGCAGCTCGGGATGGGAAGGACGGTAGGCTGAGGTAGACATTATTACCCTATATACATGTATGAAAAGAATTTTCTTTTTTTTTTAATTTATTTTTATTGTAAACAAATGGGATACATGTTGTTTCTGTTTGTACATGCAGTAACAGCATACCATTTGCGTAATCATACATTTACATAGGGTAATGATGTTTGATTCATTCTGTTATTTTTTTCCTTCCCCCCACCCCTCCCACCCCTCTTTTCCCTCTATACAGTCCCTCTTCCTCCATTCTTGCCTCCCTCCCCCCCCCCCCCCCCATTATGTGTCATCATCCGCTTATCAGCGAGATCATTTGTCCTTTGGCTTTTTGAGATTGGCTTATCTCACTTAGCATGATATTCTTCAATTTTATTCATTTGCCTGCAAATGCCATAATTTTATTATTCTGTATGGCTGAGTAATATTCCATTGTATATATATACCACAGTTTCTTTATCCATTCAACGACTGAAGGACCTTGGGTTCCATAGTCTGGCTATTGTGAATTGAGCAGCTATGAACATTGATGTGGCTGTATTTCTGTAGTATGCTGATTGAAAAGAATTTTTTAAAGAAATATTTATCACTGTCAAAAAAAGTTAATAAAAAAATAAATAAAAGTTTAAAAAAATTATTCATCACAAATCTACAGCAAATATAAAGCCTAATGGTGAAGCATTAGTAGCACTTTCTTTAAAGTCACTACTGAGAACAACAGGGTTGATATCATTGCTAATATTAAACAAGCCTGGAGTACCTAGCCCCTGTAATAAGAAAAGTAAAGGAAATAATGGATACATATCAACATGAGAGAAAAATGGCAGTATTTATAGATGATAAGGTTATTTACCCAGAACCACCTAAGACCAATAGCTTATTAAATAATTTAATAAGGTGGTAAGCAACCAGCCCTGGTAGCACACCCCTGTGATCCCAGCCACATGTGAGGCCAAGGCAGGAGCATCACAAGTTCAAGGCCAGCCTCACTCAGCAATTTAGTGAACCCCTACGCAAGTTAGCAAGACCCTGTCTCAAGATAAAAAGGACTGAGGACTAGCTCGGTGGTAAACTGCTTGCCTAATAGGGGTGAAGCCCTTTGTCCAATCCCGGTACTACAGGTAAGATTGTGAGGTAAGAAGGGCCATCTCCCTCTCAAGACAAAATAAAAAAAATTAAAAAGGATGGCAGATGTGGCTTAGTGGTTAAGCACCCTGGGTTCAAAATGCTTGGTACCAAAAAAATAAAAAATAAAGCAGTTAGCTAGAAAATATTTTAAAAAATAGTTTTCCTCTATAGCAGCAATAATAAATTAGAAAACAGGGGGGGAAAGGTACTATTTACATTAATAACAAAAAAAGTATAAGAAATCTGGAAACAAATTGTTGAAAACTACACATGATTTATTATGAAGACATCTACAAAATGTTTTTGGAAGACATTCAAATACTGTAAATGTAGAGGAAGAACTTATATTCCCAGATGAAAAGACTCAGTATTCAAAAGGTACTCTCTTCTTCCAAATTCATTCCTAATGACATTTTTCTGGAAAAGTAAATGCTCAAGAATAACCAAGAGCACTTTGAAATGGGAGGATAATGAGAGGAGTACCTCCTGTCATATGTCAAGACAACTCAGGAAAGATAAGAGATATAATAACATGATATGGTTGTAGGAAGAGCCAAATGCATGAGAAACAAGAGGGTCCTGAAATTCATCCTGATAGAAAATTCAGCTTACAATAACATGGCAACTGGAATTTGGGGAGGTTCAATGATGTTGAGACAACTGGTTTTCAGTTTGAGGGGATAGAGGTTATATTCCATTACAAACAAAAAACTCCAGGTGGTTTAAAGATCAAAGCATTTTAAAGCCTATTAAACTTTAGAAATAAATATATAAACATTTTTAAAGAAAATCTTGAGTTGGGACAGAGAAACCATATACAATATTTAAAGGACAAATGGTTCAACCGAGAGAAATTATTTGCAACCTGAGTGAAGAACAATAACAAAAAAATGAATATCAATTATATTTTAAAAAACTCCCACAAATCAAACAACTAATGATAAATAACCCAATGGAAACTTGACAACGGTAAAATGAAATCAACTCACAGAAGCTGGAGAAGGTGGTGCACACATATAGTCCCAGGTATTTAGGAGGATATGACAGGAGATCACTTGAGCCCAGGAGTTTGAAGCCAATCTTGGAATCATTGTGAGACCCACACCCCCACACCATCTGAAAAAAAATTGATAAATAATTCATTGAAGAAAAAAGTTAAGAAATACACAAAACGATTCTCGATTTTACTAAAACCACAGGGAACACAAATAAAAGCAATGAGTTTTTTTTCATGCCTTTTTTTTTTTTTTTTTTTTTTTTTGTGGTGCTGGGAATCGGACCCACAGCCTTGTGCTTGCAAGGCAAGTACTTTACTGACTGAGCTATCTCCCCAGCCCTCATGCATTGGTTTGATAGAACTTAATAAAAATTGCTAATTGCTAGTATTGACCAAAGGGTGGTGGGAAAGGGCTAGTCAACAGGAATTCACATTGGTTTATTATAACTATCACAGTGCAAATTGATACTGTTTTAGGAGTAGAAGTTGATACAATTTTAGCAGTAGAAATTGATACTATTTTGTAGTGCAAATAAAAATCCACTTGTGTTCAGGAAGATCTCTTTAAAGACACTTATTTCAGAACCATTTAGAATCCAAAGGGAAAGGAAGCAACTGTAACTGTCGCATCCATGAGAGAATGATGGAAAGATTTTGATACATCTTATACTTTGTAGCTAGTGATGAGATAGATCCATACTGATGGGAAGATACTATGTATCGGGCAGTGTTCTCCCTGCTTTTTAGGTATAATTTCTCTTTTTTTTGCAGTACTGAGGATCAAATCCAGGGCCTGCTGCATGCTAGGCAGGCATTCTACCACTGAACCACGAACCTGGTCCCTTCTTCCTGCTTTGCATCTACTTAATCCTCACAAACAAAACTAAACAAAACAAAAAACCCTATCAGGAAAGTACCACAATCAGTGCCATTTTATGACTGAGGGAACTGAGGCACCGGGAGCAGGGTACATCGTTCATCTAAGATCACTCAGCTAAGAGACAGACCTAGGATTGGAAACCAACCATTTGATGCTGGAGCCTGCGGCCTAGCCATGATCCTGTGCTATGCTTCCATATGACGATGATATCCTGGGAAGATAAGAAAACTGCAGAAAAGAAAGAGTAATATCACTTTTATTAAAGGGCGGAAAACATGTTTCAGTGCGCAGGAAGAAAGTGGTCATTTTGGGTGGAGGGGTAGCTTTGGGGGACCAGTCAAGGGGGCACATCACTTCGACTCCATTCTTCACATGTAACTTGAGTGATGAGCAGTTACTTTTGCAATCAAAAACAAATATTAAATATATTTATGTATTTATTATATATTTACATATCCTATATAACCTTTATATTGAGGGCTTACTTCCTTGTTTATGTAGTGTTTGTTTCCAAAAAACTTCCTTGAGTTCAAACCATCTCTTAAGAGAGAAAGAAAGAAAAAAAGAGCATACTGGTACCTCACCTGTCTACTACATTCCCCCAACATTCATTTATTACTTGGAAGGGATCTGGTTTGGGCTCATTTGGAAATATTGTTCCTATTTGCCACAGGAATTCTATAAACAGTGTGGCTAAAATGGCACCCCCTTAGAGAGTTTGCCCTTTGTGAAGTTTCATTCCTATGTGTAGATTTCCCTTTCACAAGCTCAGGAAGTTTTTGTACCTTTAATAAAAATGATATCGCTCTTTCTTTTCTGCAGTTTTCTTATCTTCCCAGGATATCATCGTCCTATGGAAGCACGGCATAGTGTCATGGGTAGGCCACAGGCTCCAGCATCAATGGTTGGTTTCAATCCAAGGTCTGGCTCTTAGCTGAGTGATCTTAGATGAATAGATGTACCCCCCTCCCCGTGCCTCAGAGTTCCCTCAGCATCTTTCTAAGATGCTCTGTGAGGTCCCGGTGCGATAGAAGACCTGAGCAAGCCTCAGGTCAGTGGGACAGACACCACTCAAGCCAGAAGCTGGGGAGCCAGGCCTGGACTTTCCTCTGGCTCTGTCATCCCTATTTCCAGCCTGCCCCCGGGTAAGCCTGACCTCCTGTTGATCAAGTCCACCCACCACAGTCGAGGCCCTGAGCACCTCTTCCCCAGACCACTTGAAGTCCCCACCCCCACCCTGACTTCTCTGCCTTATCCCCATTGCTATCCCATTCTTCATGCTACCACTGGGAGGGGTCTCTTTAAAAGGAAATTCAGACACGTCCCCATACTCAGTGCCACCACCACTGGAGGAACTGAGCAATGTCCCCCATTTTTCTGAAGATGAAGACCAGCTGCCACGCAGCACAGCCCAGAGCTGGCACCTCCCTCCTCCCTCCAACCTCCTTCAACTCCTCAAGCCCCACGTTTGAACCCACCTCAGGGCCTTGCTTGGACTGGTCCTTCTGCCTGCAGCCTCTCACTGCCCTCACCACCCCTTCTCTGTCCTTTCTCTTCTTCAAGCCCCCGCCCTCACTCTTAGAGAAAAACCCCTGCCGGTTGCTGCCCAAATTCCTATGTTCTTATTTGCTCAACAGCTGTCTCCACCACAGGACTGTAAAGTCGGTCAGGGCAGCTGCCGTGTCTACTTTGCTCCCTGTGGTATCCTTGGAACCAATCACAGCTCCTGACTCCTGCAGGTGCTCAACAAGCCTTTGAATGAATGAATGAAAAAAATGAATGAATGAATGAATGAATGAGCAGATGACCCAGCTGCCAGACGGGTGGTGATAGGGGCAAGAGTTGCTGCTGGGGCAGGTGAAGCTGGCTTTGCCTGCACATGGGGGACGGCGTGGGCAGAGCAGAGGGAGAGTATCTTTCGTGGGCAAGGAAGGGAGAAGGACATTCCAGACTCAGACTCAGCCCACACCAGCCTGGGAAGGCTCCCGTGGTTGGCAGGGCAGAGTCAGGAGAGGCAGAGAGAGTTAAGGCTGCGGTTGTGGTTGAGCCCAGTCAGGGAAGGGCTCTGTATACCAAAAAGAGGATTGGACTTCATCCTGCAGGTAATGGAGGAACCCGCCCAGGTGTGTCAGGCAAAGTTCCCCCACTCCCTGCTCTCCTTCCTCCTGGAGAGAGGGGTTGGGTCCAGGTGACAAGGAGTTATTGGGTCCAGGTGACTCAGTGAACCCCTCTTCCTGGTCCTGTCCCCAGATGTACAAGGCAGAGCTAGATTAGTAGCAAGAGGAAGAAGCATTCCCCAGAGCCACCCCACTCACCCAGAGACATGGGGGGCATCTCCAAGCACCCCAGGCCCCAGCCTCAAGGGTGGGTGCTGAGGGGAAAGTGGAGGGAAATGTGAGAATGACAAGCTGACAGAGTGGGACAAGTGTCTGGACTATGCCACCCTTGGGCGTTTCTTCTGCACTGTTTCCTTTGCCTCAGGACAATTGAGAGGTTGAAATCCATGACACTTGGCCTCCGGGTCTGCTTTGCTCAAAGCCAGGCGAAGTCACCTCTCTCTGAACCGAGGTTGGTGGCACTGCACCCAGAACCCGCGGCTTCGTCTTGAAGTTGTACCTGTGTCCTGGGGGAGGGGCATACCTCCTGCTGGAGATGGCTTAGTGGAGACAAGCGCCCCACCTGGCCAGGCAGTTTCTTTGGACTGAGACCCCTGCTGTGCTGGTTCTTGTGCCGACATTTCAAAATCCAGGGACATATCGGCTTCCAAGTTTCCCATCTTGTTCTTTGGGTTTGAATTTGAGTTTCTGAATTCAACAGTGTTCATTGACTGTGGCTCTATGCACAGCCCTGTGCTAGGCCAAGAGTCAAAAAGATGAATAATGTATGATCCGTGGCCTCAAGTCGCTTACAATCCAGCAAGGAAAACAGACACAAACAGAACTTCCCCTTCCTTCCTTCCTTTTCTCTAGTGCTGGGGATTGAACCCAGGGATGTTCTATTACTGTGTCACATCCCCAGCCCTTTTTATTTTATTTTATTTATTTTATTTTTGAATTTGAGACAGAGCTCCCTATGTTGCCCAGGCTGCCTTGAACTTGCAATCCTCCTGTCTCAGCCTCCCAAGTTGCTGGGATTATAGGCTTGTGCCACCGTGCCCAGTCATAAACAGAAACAAACAAAACAAAACAAAACAAAAATGAAAGTCCTCAGAAGAGGTCAAATTCCAGTGGACTGATTTGTGTACTGTTTATGTACCTGCCATATCTAGTGCATGACTATAATGTATGACCCATCATTTTATCTCGTTATAATCTTTTTTATTTCATTGCTTTCCTCCAGTCATATTTTGGGATTATTTTGGTTCATCTGGCTACAAAGATGGTAGTCATGCCTGAATTTCCATCAAAATTTCCTCTTATCAACCCGTTCAACCTCATTTGAATTAGATCTGCCCCATTCCCCCTTCACCTGGGAAAGGCAGGTCTAAAGTCAAGATGTGGCTTCTGAGGGGCAGATGGGCAGGTCCCTGCCACGCTATGTCCCTGAAAAGGGCCTAAAATCCCACTATTATAATTCTATGCCTGTGACTGTGCTTGAGCCCTGGCGAGGAATAACACCTCCAATCCTGACCACTTTTCAACTCTAGTAGAGATTTGTTTACAGGCAAGAAGACCCAGAATGGGACAGAAAAAGAGTGGGGGAGGGGCAGCCAACTTTCCAGGGTAGGCCCTACCACAAGTTCCAGAACTTGGGGTTGTTTCAGTTAACCACACCTGGGTAACAAACAACCCCCAAAACGTACCAACTTGAAAAATAATTTTGTTTATCTCCAGGCCACATTGGTTACTTGGGTGGTTCGGTTGGTCTCATCTGGGATCATCTGGCTTGGACCAGAGGGTCCAATATGGCCTCATCCACATGCCTGGCAGTTGGTGCTAGTTGCTAGCTCTCTAAGTGGCCTATCATCCTCCAGTATGCTTACTGGATATAAGATGAGCTCCAGGTTATCAGAGGGTAAGAGACGAGGTTGGAAGACCCCCGTTAGGCCTGGGAGCCCAAATTATCATATTGTTATTTCTGCCACGTTCTGTTGGTCGGAACAAGTCATGAGGCCAGTCCAGACTGAAGGAAGTACCAAAGCAGACGCCTCGATGGGGGAGTGGCCCCATCATACTGCAAAGGGGTGTGGACACAGCAGGCATGATTCAGGGGGGGCACTAACATCACCACAGAGGTTGAAGATTTCAAAGGACCACGTGCTAGAACTTCAGGGCGGCCCGACTCTTTGACCATCATCTATTTCCATGATCTCACCCAGGCTGCTGTCAACTTTTGCCAGTGGGGATCTTGCCAACAAATCCAGTCCCCTTGAATCCCCAGAGCCCATCAAATGACGTGGCTGCTGTTTCCGCCGCCTCTTGTTAGAGCATGTTCTTCGCCAGGTTGGCTGATGTACGCATAGACTGGGTGGGGGTAGGGTGGCATGGGGGAGCCCTGGTTGTAACATTTGCCAATTTCTGTGGTGTCAGGGCTACTGCCTGGCCATTTCAAGCTACCAATGTGATAATATTGGGTGCAGGGTTCAGAATAGCTATGCATAAAGTAGCTTTTTCTATATGAACCAACGTCACACCTTTTCCTTATCTCTGGAATTTTCTAAAAAATGTGAATGTATTAAAAAAAAGAAAGAAAGAAAGAAAGAAAGAAAGAAAGAAAGAAAGAAAGAAAGAAAGAAAAAGAAACGCACTCTACTTCCTGGCTGTCATTTCCTGGCCTACTTTCCTCTGCCTTGCCCTTCAGCCATGATGTTCTGCCTCACCGGGGGCCCAGAGTTATGGAGTCAGCCAGCCATGGACTGAAATTCTGAAACTGTGAACCAAAATAAAATTTCCCTCCTCTGAACACAACACACACACACACACACACACACACACACACACACACACACACAATTATAAACTTGTTTTGATGGCAAAAGAATAAAATGTGTTAAGAAGACAGTCTTCTCTGGGGAGTCTGGAATTCCACAGCTATTAGGCAGGTTTGGAAAGTGGTAGGCTCTAAGCTCACCTGGCGACATGTTTGTGTGAGTGTAGACAATACCCCAGGTCACTCACCTGACTACCAGTGGCTATTTCTGGAGGTGCTGGAGGGTGGAGAGGAGAGACCTTTCTTGCTATATTTCTGTATCATCTTACTTTTTATATTGCATATGTATTAGCTTTATAATTAATAAGTAAAGTTATATAGATATACATAGACTCATTGAATTGTCAGACTCAGGAAACATCATCCTAGATAAGTTAGGGAACTTGCCCCTGTCTAGGCGACAACCGAGAGTAGGATCCAGGTCTCCGGGACAGATTTCAGTTTCAGAATTCATTCATTCTCTCCCCCAATGTTCCCGGCTGCCTTATTTCCATCCAGGAGTATCTTGCATCAGGAAGTAAATGATGGTTCTACCCCCAAAAGCGTTTGTGAAGTTTGGAAAGGTTCACCATGAGTGACTGGGCATAGATCAGAAGGCAGCCTGCTAGGGGGAAGCCCAGTGTGGTGAGCCAGCAAAGGGCAACAGCACCGACCCCCTTGGGGTACTTACTTTCCCCTATGTCCCCAGAGGAAAGTCTGACCACCACTAGTGGCATTTAGCAGTGAATAGAGCAGATTTTGGAAATCTCTGATCCAGATTGTTGACCTGAGGGGTCTCCCCATCAAACTATAGCTGGACTGGTCTTGGGAAACTCCATTAACACTACTAAATCAACTCATTAAAAAATATTTTTTGGAGAGTCTAGCATTTCTTTGATTTGTTTTCTCCTTTCTCATGTCCTTTTGCTTCAACAAAGTAAGTACAAGGTCAGTCCAATGCAGCAAGAAAACAAGCACCAATAAATTAAAAGACAATAACACACAAAGGGCAGCCCTCTCTTGTCGTGGGAGGGGAGACATTTGTTTGCAAGGAAAGCTCTTGTCTTGTTTGGGATGAATGTGGGAGGAGGGTCTGGGAGGAGGGTCAGGGTGAAGAGCTCCAGCAGATCAATGGGGATCGAAAGGGATAAACCTCTGAACACCACAAAATAGCTGAGACACACCCTCCCTCAGCTGAGCCAGATGGGGCTGATGGGACCCCCTGGTGCCCAGTAGGGAGCTGCCTTTTCCCAGTTGGGAGACCCAGAGGGGCCAAACCCCCAAGCATTTAGAGGAGAACCAGTTTCACCCAGTCTTCATCCCATTCCTAAGGCACCTATATTTTTATTTTATTTCCATTTTCCTCAGATGTCTGTGTCCTCCTCCTTCAGAGGCTGAGGTCCCCATGAGAGTGGAGCCCTATCTATTTGTCCCAGTATTTCTCAAAGTGCCTGTCACAGTAGCTTGGCAAGCGATCAACAAATGTGTGTTGAGTGAGGGAATCACATTCAAAGCCACAAATACATTTGCAAAGGTCTTTACTAGTTGGAGGGTTGGGCATGGAGAGTTAAGGATGGGTAGGAAATAGGCAATTAAAAATGATCAGGGTGCAGTGGCGCATACCTGTAATCCCAGCAACTGGGGAGGCTGAGGCAGGAGGATAGCCAGTTCAAAGACAGCATCAACAATGGTAAGGCACCAAGCAACTCAGTGAAACCCTGTCTCTAAATAAAATACAAAATAGGGGTGAGGATGTGGTTCAGTAGCTGAGCGCTCCTGAGTTCAACGCCCGGAGATCATCAGATGGTCCTGCCTTAGGTAGCTTATCTAAAAGACAGACTCCAACACAGACCTGGGTTAATGACCCAGTTAGTTCCTTAATACATTCTACAGAGTCTGTCCCGACTTGAGGAAGCCTTCTTTACTCTCTCCCTGACCCCTCGGGGTCACTGCGACCCAACTGCACAAAGGGAGAAGGTGGAAAGAAGGGCTGGGCCCAGAGCCCTGTGGTTACAGGGACTGAATGAAGTTGTCACATTCGGTGCACGTTCTGGGTCATTGAGAGGGAGGCCGATGCTGGGGTTCCAGATGGGGCTCCAGTGGAAGATGGGCAGAAGCAGAAGGAACAGAATGCAGGACCCTGTCAGAGTCCTTCAGGTCCAGTTAGAGAAAGCCAGTTCAGGTGTCAGGCACAAATGGTAGCCGAGCGAAGAACCGAGAAGGAGAGGCCCCAGGTGGCCCTGGAATGGAGTGGGAGCAGGTTGGGCTGGAAGGGAGAAGGCCATCACCTCCGTCAGCGAACTGAAATATCCACAGCAGGACCTCAGAGGTGCCAACTGGGAAGGCACACAGCGCTGAAGTCAGCACACACACTCAGGGCCAGGACAGACTCCCGGTACCTGGCCACGGAGCCTTTGGCATCGCCCTCGCACCCAAGTCCTGGGGTGTGAACCCATCCTATTTTCTACCCTGCACACCAGCCCTGCTCCACACCGGGTTCCACGCCTTCCGGTGCAACCTGAGGACAAGAACACACGTGATCTCTTCTGTAAAGTTAATTTTCATTTCCGATTTAATTAGCTACCAGTTCTGAGACTTTGTGCTACGTTTGGCGACAGGACAACTTTTTTTTTTTTTTTTTTTTGCAGTGTGGGGATTGAACCCAGGGCCTTATGCTTGCAATGCAAGCACTGTACTGAGTGAGCTATCTCCCCAGCCCCCAAGACAACTTTTCTTTTATGAATTCTTGGTGATGGTAGGTGATAGGGTCTGGGTTGTTCGAATTGTCGCACTTGGCTAAATTTAAAAAGCTGCCCATGTGGGTTCCCAGGTTTATGAAGCAAAATATTAATAAGACATCAACTCCTAGTCTGGTTACATCTGCTATCAGGAGCTGAAATCCAGTCCCTAAACCCCAGGTCCTGGCTGCCAGGACAACGGCATCCTCATCACTGTCCCCAAGAGCAAGGGCAGCTGCGCCTTGGGACAAGCTCTGCCCTAAAACTCTCTCCGCTCGAATGACCCCTCCCTTGCTCTAACCTCTGCTCACTTGAATCTTCCTCGTACCTTGACTGGACCCTCCCTGCTCTGGCCTATCCTAGAGCAGGCCTACCATGAGATTAGCATTAACTGCTGTTCGTAAAGAGAAGTTCAAGTTCGTAAACAGGCCTCCTCACTAGGGAAGAAGGAACCTCTTTTCCAACTGATTCCACCGGCCGCTGGCAGTCTGACCCATTGACTCCATTAACCTCTGGCAAAAATGTGTTCCCTAGACTGGTTGTTTACCTGACAGCTGGCTCCACCTGGAACTTTATGTGCACCACCTGCCTTCTGGGATCTCATACCTGCCAATACCTGAGCCCACATGTCATTCTTCCCTTTTCCCCATCTGAGCAGCTACCTGGGGCTCAAAGGGTGCTCTCTAGGTCCCTACATATTATTAGTGTATGACTTTTTTTGGGGGGGTGGGGGTACCAGAGATTGAACTCAGGGGCACTCAACCACTGAGCCACATTCCCAAGCCCTATTTTGTATTTTACTTAGAGACAGGGTCTCACTGAGTTGCTTAGGACCTGGCTTTTGATGAGGCTGGCTTTGAACTCATGATCCTCCTGCCTCAGCCTCCCTAGCCACTGGGATTGCAGGCATGTACCACTGCGCCGGGCTGGTGTATGACTTTAAGAAGGTAAGATTCTTTGTTTCTTACAGTTCGGGGGACAGAACCCAGGGCCTCACACGGAATAGGCAAGCTCTCCACCTCTGAGCTGTCTGCCTAGCCCTTAATTGTTTGTTTGTTTGTTTGTTTTTAGTCATGGGGATTGAATCCAGGTGCACTCTACCACTAAGCCACATCCCCAGACCTTTTCATCTTATATTTTGAGACAGGGTCTTGCTAAGTTGCTTAGGGCCTTACTAAGTTGCTGCAGCTGGCCTTGAATTTGCACTCCTCCTGCCTCAGACTCCTGAGTTGCTGGGATCACAGGCTTGCGCCACTGCACCCAATAATAACACACAGTTTTTGCAGAGCAGATCCAGAATTGAAATTCAGAGCCTCTGGTTAAAGGTTAGTCAGCTCCTCCATTTCTTCCAGTAGTTCCTTATTTCCATTTCTTCCTTCCTGTCTTCCTTTATTATTTTCTTTCTTCCTTTTTCAGTACTGGGGATTGAACTCAGGGCCGCACACGTGCTAGGCAAGCCTACTGCACTCCATCCCCAGCCCCCTTATTTCCATTTCTGACATGACAGCAGTTGGCTCTGATTTCCAGGCCACCCGTGTCCAACCTCATTAATGCGCTCCTGCAAAAGCCAGGCTTTCTAAGGGGCATTGCTGCTGCTGGGAGCAGCCCCGGGGGGCTTCAGCAGCTGTCCACCCTGCACCTCCGGATGGAGCACTGCAGAATCACAACCATCGCTGGGGAGAACGTTTCCCTCCACCAGGTGCCTCATTATGTAAACCCGAGATGGTGGCCTGGCCCAGGAGGATTGATGATGCTGGCTGGTTTTTCTTCCCCAGGCTCCAGGCCCGAGGCTTGACTGTGAGAGCAGCTGGGCTTGGTGGCATCTCAGTCACCTAGTCCCAGGCACTGGAGCAAGGAAGGCTGAACTGGGTTAATATAATGGGGCTAGTGACTCACTCCTAGGAAGGACCTGAAATGGATCATTAAGTTGTCTTGGAACTCATTTCAGGCCCACACCCCCAAGATGAACGCTCTCGATTTGTTTATCAGGTCTCCAACAATAGGCCACTATTCTCCTTCCCCACAACTTGGGTTACACAATCTTCCCTGAGTGTCTTTCAGCCACCTACTGAAAATCTGTCTGCCGGAGCATGCGCCCTGCATCCCTCCACCCAAGTGCCTGACAGGCATGCCTCCTGGTCTTTGATGGGGACATTTGCTTCCGGGGGCCTCCATTTGTGGAGGCCGATTTTGTTGTTTCCCTCACTGCAGAATCTTCCCCTCGAGCTGAATCTAGATCTCTGAAATATCTTTGGGTGCCAGTCCTGGCTCTTGCAACTCCTCCCTTGATTCAAGGTTCCTAAGTAATTCTTCAAAAAAAAAAAAAAAAAAAAAATCTGCTAAATTATTTCAAAAATATATAAATAACTCATATTTGTTTTAGAAAAATAACACAAATCATCCATAATCCTGCCACCCAGAAACAATCCATGTTAACATTTTCAGGGTATGATTTCTTGGACCCACATTCTGTGCCCTTCCTGACAGGATCTGGTATATTGAAAGTATGCAGATGCCACTTTTTTTTTTTTTTTTTTTTTTTTGGTGGAGGTGGCCCTGGGGATTTAACCCAGGGGCACTCTGCCACAGCTACATTCCCCACCCTTTGTTCATTTTGTTTTTGAGACAGGGTCTCCCTAAATTGCTGAGGCTGGCCTCAAACTTACAATCCCCCTGCCTCAGCCTCCTGAGTTGCTGGGATTACAGGTGTGCATCACCATGCCCAGAAGGATGTCACTTCCTAAGGAGCATCTAGTACAGAAGAGGGTATAGTTGTCAACTTGCATAGGCTCCATGTTGGGAAATCACCTGCATGGCCTCGGCGTGGCACCAGGTAAGAGGGTCTTGCCTGTGTTTCTAGAACAGCCTCCTCCTAAATAGGTGTCTGGGCTCTCAACTATCCTGTATGTGGCCTCTAGAGTGAGCAGCCCAAGTCCCTAAGGCCATCAGATCACTCTTAAGCTTGCAACCTTCAATGGCTTTCTACCCAGCTTGGAATAGAATCAGGGCTCTCTCTGGCCATCAGTGTCTCTTCATGACATGAGGCCATGACTTGAATGTGTCCTCCAAAGTTCATGTGCTGAAAACCCTAATCCCAGGGCACTGCATGGAGAGATGATTCAGTCCTGAGGGTCTGCCCTCATGAAGGATAAATGTCATTATGTGGGGAGGTATTCACTATAGTGGCAGAGGCATCCTTACAAAGAATAAATTCACCGCCTACCCTCTCATTGTCCACCATGAGATGACACAACAAGAAGGCCTTTGACAGACGCCTGAACCTTGAACACCCCAGTCTCCAGAACCGTTGAAAGCAAACTTATTTTCTTTATGAATTATGCAGTCTGTGGTATTCTGTTACAGCAACACAAAGTAAATTAAATCTCCTGCCTTTCTAGTTTCTTTGCCTGCTTCCTCACTTAGGGCATCCACTAGGCACCCTTGCCAGATAATTTGCTTTTCCTCAAATGGAACTGCTGTTGTCACCCCAGGATCTTTGTACCAGCTGCTCCCTCTGCCTGGAATGTTTCCCCTCCACCTCCCCCGCTTGTCTGATTACTCTTTCTTCAAGTGTTAGTTCAAGTATCTCCTCAAATCGGGTGTGGTGGTGCATGCCGATAATCCCAGTAACTCAGGAGGCTGAGGCAGGAGGATCACAAATTCAAGGTCAGCCTCAGCAATTCGCATTAGTGAAACCCTGTCTCAAAATAAAAGAAAAAAGAACTGGAGATTAGTGCAGTGGTCAAGTGCCCCTGGGCTCAATCCCCAGTACCTCAACCATAAGCAAAACCTAACCAACCCACCCCCATCAGGGAAACTTTTTTATTTTCTGATTGGAATGTAAGAATGAGAAATACAGACCAGGCACAGTGACACAGGCCTGTAATCCCAGCAACTCAGGAGGCTGAGGCAGGAGGATTGCAAGTTCAAGGCCAGTCTCAGCAATTTAGCAAGACTCTGCCTCAAAATGAAAAATTAAAAGGGCCAGGGATGAAGTTCAATGTTAGAACACTCCTGGATTCAATCACAGTAACACACACACACACACACACACACACACACACAATGAGAAATAAAGCTACTCAATGTTAATCTTGCTTACAATGTGAGCATATCTATTAGATCCGGGTATGGCATACATTTTAAATTTGATTTAAGTTTGTGCACACCTATGATCACAATGCTTTATATTATATAAATGATCTCATGTAAATCATTTAATTTAATCTCATTTCCACCTCACAACAACCACGTGAGGGGAGAGTTATTTCCATGGTACAGATCAGCAAGACTCAGGGACAAGTCAGGATCTTATAAATAGTAAACAATAGGACCAGAACTTGAACAAAGGTCAAAATCATGCTCACTGTCTAAAGGAATGATTGGGATTCCATTGTCTTCAAGGTTTTTTTAGATGCAAAAACCGTTTCCAGTTATGGCTGGGTATCCCCAGACAGGTTCCTATCCCCATCTGGTTTCTGGAACTTTAGCAGCTGAATAAGCATGGGTTCACACCCTCCTCAAGGTAACTAGAGGGCCTACGAATAAGCCTCTGAACTTCCTTCATCTCACAACTCTGATGATTCCTTGTCACCTTCCCTCAGCCACTTTCTGCTCAACTGAAGGAATTAGCGGATGGTTATCCACAAAGGAGACAAGATATTACCAATCCAGGTAACCCAGCCTGAAGATCTTAGCAGAGGGACTCACGTGCCAAATGTCTTCTGTGGCTGGAAAATTGCCTTGTTCACCTTGGTAGTCTCTCATTCCCTCATTCACCCAAAGAAAGGTCTACAGAGGGCCTGATAATGACACTTAATAACAGGAGCTGACATTTGCTGAGGGCTTAACAAGCGAGAGGCCTGCTTTAGGAGTGAGAACTCATTTCATCTCAACAGGGCTCAGACAGGAGCTATCGTCACCGCAGCTTTCTATCTAGATGAGCAAACTGGGACACAGGGAGGGGAAGTAACTGGCCGAGACCCCTGAGCCTGAGCACCCCACCTCTCTCCCCAGGCACAGGCTTCCAGCCAGCCTGGTGTCTGTGGAAGTGAACGTGACATAGACACTACCCTCAGGAAGCTTTGGTGCTCATGGCAGGAACAAAGGACGGCAGGACGCTGTGGTATATCTCCTACTGTGCCAGGGGACAGGGGCAAGATGATAACCAACTGCTATGGTTGACTGTGTCCCCTGAAAGCTCACTGTTGGAAACTTAATTCCTCAACGCAGCAGTGCAGGAGGCGGAGACCAGTGGGAAAGGTCATGGGTCATGGAGGCAGAGCTCCCAGGAATGGATTTGTGCTTCTGTTTTTACATATACCCACTTGCCCTTCTACTTTCTGCTATGAATTTAAGCAGCACAAGGCGCTCACCAGATGTGGCTGCCCAGTCTGGACTTCCCCATTTCCAGAACCATGAGCCAACAGAAACCTCTTTTCTTCATAAATAACCTAGTCTCGGGTACTCTGTGATAGCAAAAGAAAACAGACTAAGACAGAAACCTAATAAAAGGATATTGGATGACTACTTGATGACTTCACAGGAGTTATAGAAAAGGTGATAGTTTAGCTGGGTCTTAAAGGACACATAGGAGCTCCGTCAATGAACAAGAGCAGGATTGGTTGGGGAGAGCAATCTTTGCAGAGGAGATAGAATACACAAAATACAGAGGTGGAAGAAGAGTAATCTACTTGAGGAACAGTGAGAAGTTCTGAGAGGCTGGCTCACAGGGTCTACAATGAGAAACAGCAAGCAATAGGCTGGAACAGTAGGTTGGGGGCCTAAAGGAAGAGTACTTGATTTTGTGAGAAATGGAGAGTTATTGGAGATATTTAAACAAAAGGAGTAGTAGAATTAGATCTGTGTTATACCCATGAGGGAGACTGACAGGTGGATGAGAGTTGAAACAGGAAGACAGGGAATTAATCAAAAGGTAGTTGGAGGGGCTGGGGTTGTGGCTCAGTGGTAGAGCACTTGCCTGCCATGTGTGAGGCCCTGGGTTCAATCCTCAGCACCACATCTAAATAAATACATAAAATAAAAGACCCATTGACAACTAAAATATATATATATATTATATATATATATAGTTTTTTAATAACTAAAATATATATATAAAAGGCAGTTTGAACTAACCAGGCAAGAAACACACAGTCCCCCAAAAGGGGAATTGGCTGGAGAAGTATTTTAAGGGGTAGAATCAACAAGACTCAATGACCCTAAGGTTTCCCACGTGGGCCTGTGTGAATGAGGATGACGTAATCAGCAGTGGGAATGAAGGAAGAAGGGCTCACGCGTTTCTCTATTTCTTCCTTCAACAGACACTTGGTCAGAGAACCAGAGAGCTCATGTAGTGGGCAGCCATTAGGACGCAACCTGCCCCCACAGTGCTCACGGTCTGGCGGGTGAGGCAAACAGGTCAACAGACTGATTATGAGGCACAGATTATAAACCACAGAGCCAGAGTCCTGCAGGCTGGCGGTGACATCGCCACATCCCGCCTCACTGGCATGAGCAGACCAGAGGCAGCCCTGTTTTCTTCCAGTCACGCCACTACCCCCTCACCATCCTCTCCAGCCCGGCTTCCCCGGGGCACAGACCAAGAGCCTGATGTGGACATTGGGTGTCGGCAGGGCCAGAGCCAGGGCACAGCTCTCTTCAAGGCAGTGCCAAAACTGGGCACCCGGAGGACGAGCCCCAACAATGCCCACGGGGGAAATCTGAGCACTAAATACCACCGAAGCTGGATGGAAACCCAGCTGGATGGAAAGCCCAAAAAATGGATCTGGATCCAGAACTGGACAAACCTGAGTCAAGAACAAGCTGGAGCACATAGGGACACTTGCCCCAGACCTGGGGGGCAGCTGCCTTTCTCCCTCACTGGCTGGTATGCACGTGATATGCCCGTCCTAGGGACTGGTCTGAGGTCAGAGGCTTCCAACCAGAGTACCTCTCCTATCTCAGGCAGAGGGCCTCCTCCCCTGCCTCCCAGGTAGCCCACATCCGGGTGGGCTGTGGATTGCCAGGGACGAGGCTGACCTCTGTGCCAGCGGGAGGCAAGTCGCAAGAGCCAGAGGGAGGTAAAGAGAGGAGCCCAGGGCACAGATGACAGGGCCTGCGAGGACAGCACTGTTCCGCACTCTGCCTCTTCAGTTTCCTCTTTTTGAAAAAGAAAAAGGAATGACCAGGGTCAGCGAAATCCAGAGGCTGTGCAGAAGCCGCCCATGCAGCCGAGCACAGGGGCAGGACCTGGTTCTCACTCAGGGCCCCTCCCAGAACATTCAGGCGGAATGGACCAGATCGTTAACTACGAGGCAAGGGAGGGGGGTGTGTGAGAAAAGTCTATGGAAAATGAGAGAGCTTGTGAACCAGCGAGAATGCCTGGAGAACAGAGGAAGTTGGGAAGGAGAGAAGTGAGGCCCTGCCTCCTGCCTCTGGATTTTTTTTTTTTTTTTTTTTTTCTTTCTTCTCCTTATTCTGGGTCCTGGGGATTGAACCCAGGGCACTTTACCACTAAGCCACATCCCAAGCCCCCCTCCCCCTTTTTAAATTTTCTATTTTGAGACATAGTCAGTCTCTCTAAATTACTGAGGGTCTCACCAAGTTGCCCAGGCTGGCCTCAAACTTTCGATCCTCCTGCCTCAGCCTCCCAAGTCATTGGGATTACAGAAAGGCACCCCATGCCAGATCCTGCATCTAAATTCACAGATCTGCTCACAGCAGCCTCATTTCACTCACAGAAATGGGCAGCCGATGTGGTCCCTCAGAAAGGCAGAGGTGGCTGAGAGAGGTTGGGTGTGGGACCAATCAGGCACAACATTTGTTTCTGAACCTGGGGAACTTGAAGCCCGACAGCCCCCAAGGGGAGAGGACAACAGGATGACTGAACCCCCAAAAGAAGGAAGGCAACAGGGAGGGGAGGGACGAGCGCCACCGCAGGCACCTTTAAAGAAGGGACAAGGTGGCTGAGCCACGTGATCACCGCCGTCACCGCAGGCTCCTCTTGGGTACACCCCTGCATGTGCAGTATTTGCATTGATCATTAGTTACTGTTTCTTCATTTTATTCACTTTAATTTGTAACTGGGTCGATCAGCAATGGTTCTTCCTGGAGGGTGTAATTGGGATTATAAATAAAGCCAAGGGGAGAGGCGGGACCATCAACAGCTCTGCATTCTGCAGGGTAATGAGCCGGGGCGGCCTGCACCTTCCCACAGGCCACTTTCCAATAGGTTTGTCACCTCCTTGACTCAGAGGGGCAGCTGAGGTCTCAAAGGACCCTCACGCTTCACCACTTGGAAGGAACTGGGTTTAGCGACCTTGCTGTTTTAGAACCAAGCAGCTTGGTATTTTCCGAGAGAGCATGCCATCGATTCCTTCTCTGGCACAAAACCTCCCCGGGCCAGGCAGAGTGCATGCTCCCCTCCACCTGCCTTGCCCAGGCTGGACCGGAAGCCCCTCCAGGCTGCCCCCTTCTCTCCAGCCCGCTGTCCAGCCTTTCCTTTTTTTCAAAATGACTGTTTCCCCTCCCCCCATGATTCCGCAGTGCTCCCCGCTGGTCTGGCCTTGTTATTCATCTCACTGTCTCCAAAGTGATCTTCCTAAATGCAACTAAAGCCATGTCTTGCCCCTGGCCGTAAGCCTTCCGGGGCTCCCTAGAATATAATAGATCTCTCTGGAACCCATGAGATCTCCTTAGCATGACACACAGCCTCCTGTCTCCCTGCACAGTCCTGCCAGATGCAAATGGCCAGTCCCCACATCTCAGGGACTCTGCACGGGCAGTTCTCTTTTCTTTGAATACCCTTGACCTTCTTCACGAGGAAAGCTTCTCTACACCCTGCCAGGCCCCGTTCAGATGGTGCCTTCTCTAGGGATTCCTGCAGAGCCCTGGACAGCCACCCACTCCTTCCAGCTCCCCAGGAACTCATGCTAGCTTTCCGTCACTCTTTCGGAGAATGCTTTGTCTGTCTCTTTCTTGACTTTCGCAGGTCCAGCATTGCTTGACCTCATATTTGTCCCCTAAGTCCTGTGTCAATGTGTCATTCTGAATTTGCCAATGCATTTTGGACAGAGATTGTCTCTCTGATATATATTTTTTTCTCTTTAAGGCCTAGCCAGGATAAGGCTGGCATGTAGACAGCGTACATGTTCTAGGTGATAAGTTGTGGCCTTTATGCAATAGAACTTTCTATGACGGTGGGAACATCCTGTATCTGCATGTCCAACGTGGTAGCCTCTAACCACGGGTTGAAATACAATGGGTGCAATGAAGGAAAAAAAAAAAAAAAAAAAAAAAAAATCATTTTATTTAAGCTTTTTCTTTTAGTACTAAGGATTGACCCAAGGGTATTCTACCACCAAGCTACATCCCTAGTTCTTTTTTTGTTTTTATGAAACAGGATCTTGCTAAGTTGCCCAGGCTGGCCTCAAGCTTGTGATCCTCCTACTCCAGCCTCCCAAGTCACTGAAATTACTAATTGCTAATTTGATTTAACTTTAACTTAAATAATTTAAATTTAAAGAGCCACAGGCGACTGGTGGCTACCACATTGAATAGCTCAGGTTTATGTTAAGCCAACTTGGAATAAAGGTTACAAGATAGCCAACCTGTATCCAATTCAGCATCACAGCTGTCTTGCAATCTTTGAATAAAATAAATAGCAGTGATAACAATAAGGAATTACATATTTGGACAGCTCGGACTGGTACCATATCACAAGCTCATTGTCCCTGTCAAATTCTTTTTTTGTGGTGTTAGGAATTAAATCCAGGGGTGCTCTACCCAGGGCTACCTCCCCAGCCTTTTATTTTCCTTGGAGACAAGGTCTTGCTAAGTTGCCCAGGCTGTTCTCACACTTACCATCCTCCTGCCTCAGTCTCCTTAGTACCTGGAATTACAGTCAGATACCATGGCACCCAGCCGCAGCCAAATTTTTTGACAGTTCAGAGCTACATCATCTGTTTAAAACATGCTGCAACTGGAGAGATCTTGCCAGCAAGGGCCTTCTAAGAAGATACTGCAAGAAAGCACTAAGTGATCTGCTCCAGGCAAGGGCACTGGTTTTTGCCCGAGCAGGGGAGAATGGTTTCTAAGGTATCCTGAGGTCTGAGAGAGAGCATACCCCAAGAGACTTACAATGAAGAAGATATTCATTTATCCTAAAGGAGCCATTTGTCAGCCCAGCCCTAAAAAAAGACCAGCTCAGCAATGGTAAGGTGCTGGGCTGTGAGGTTTCCTTACTCTTGCTCAGAGAGTAGATCTTTCTACCTGTGTTTTCCCACCTCTTGGCAATTAGCAAAGTGTCTGAACACCCACACAAAAAAAGGAAGCTTCATTCTTTCTCTCTGGCCAACCACATCCTTAGGGAAGCCCAAAGCTCTCTGGTGACTGATGGCCAGGTGGAACCAAGGGTCAGACAGGGCGGGGAGAGCTGGAGTAGGACACTGACAGGCAGAAAGCAAAGTTCTCCAGCTAACACATTACCTCCCTGAGTTATTAGTGAATGCTGATGAAAAGGAACACTTCTGGTAACCCCACTTCTAGTTATTAATGCCAGAGAAATCAAACTACACATCCACACCAGGACTCACATGCAAATGTTCACGAGCTCTTTACAAATAAGAGCTACAAACTCCACCAAGTGAAATGTCCAAACACAGGTGAACAGATAAGCAAACTATGATAGGCCCATAAAGTAGAATATTACTCTGCAGTAAAAAAGGAAAGAGCAGAGGGGGCAGGGGGAAGGAAAGATGGTGGAATGAGACAAACATCATTCCCCTATGTACATGTATGATTACAAGGAACAATGTGACTCTACATCATGTACAACCAGAGAAATGAAAAGTTGTACTCCATTTGTGTACAATGAATCAAAATGTATTCTGCTGTCATGTATAACTCAATAGAACAAGCAAGCAAAAAAAAAAAAAAAAAAAGAAAGGAAAGAGCTCCTGATAGCTGCAATGACATGGATGAATCTTGAAAGTACTAAGCTGAGCAAAGAAGTCAGGTGTAAGAGAACAAACTGCATCACATGTGAGCCAGGCAAACCTGATCTGTAGTGATCCTGGTTGTGTGGGGCGCGGGAGAGAGTGACTGAGAAGGGGGATGGGGGACTTTTCAAGGTGATGGAAATGTTCGCCACCTTGATTTCTGTGGTAGGTACACGAGCACATGTATGTGTCATCTGACTGAACAGCGCACCTAAAATCTGCACTATTCTAAGTTAGATCTTGATAAAGTTGATTTAAACAATAATTTCTTCCCAAGAGCCTAGATGATGGACCTGGAGCCTCATCTTGTCCAAGGTGGCCACAGGCCAAGACCTTTCCAGAAAGCCCAAAGATCAGGGATGCCTCCCTCAAGGCCAGGGTGATACTGCCGAGCTATAAAACAGCTCGCTCGTAGCCTGGAGAAGGCAGCCCCTCTGCTGCCCTGGGTCCTTCAAAGGCTGGAATTTCTGGCTAAACCAGAAGGCCCGGACCAGTCCCTGGAGGCAGCTTCTCCTCAGCTCTCTGGGACGCCCAGCCACCCCTCACACGGTACCAGCTTGCTGCCCAAGCACAGGACCAAAGGGCCTTCTGCTAGGGGCAGAGGAGGGAGGCCAGCCCCATGCCCGTGCCAGGCTCAGTCGGCAGCTGGTGGCTGACTGGGATGGTGCCTGCAGAGCAATCTTACAGGGGACAGAAGCAGAACCCCAGCACCCCCCAACCGGGGCCCCAACCCAGAGTCACTGAGACCTTTACTGGGAGCCGGGTGGTTTTATAGCCCCCGGGGAGGACCAGGGAGTCTGTCAGAGAGCAGCACCCTGAACTTTGAACTCTAAGTCTAGTACTCTTTCCCCCACACCAGCCCAGGCTCCCAGTGACTTGCTACGGGAGGGGCTCTTAATGGGGCTGGTTCCGAAGAAAAGCTCCCTAGGGCAGGTCCATGGAAGCCAAGGAACCAAAGGGCAGGGACCAGAAAGCTCATGAGGAGAGAATTGGGCAGAGGAATGTGGAGAGAGGCCAGAGGGCCTGTCGAAGGGCAGCCCTGCCCCCCAGGTGTGGGCCTTTGCCCTGAGTCTGAGGCCGCGGCCTCCTCTTCAGAGCCTCCACTTCTGCCCTTCAGCCCTCTCTTGGGCTCGGTTAACCCTGTAGAAGATGTGGAGCCAGTCTGGTCCCTGTCGGAGCTGGCCTTGCCAGTGTCTTCAGACCACACAGCGTCCTCAGGGATCCCCAAGTTCCGTCTCCTCTCTCTGTACAGCTCCATCTGTTTCTCTTTGTTTCTGCCTCTCCACCTCCGTCCCTGTTGTCACCTGCACCTGTTTTCCTTCTTTGCTCATCTCTCCAGTCCACAGGCCGTTTGTTCCCAGGGGTCCCCTGCTCATCTCCCCGGCAGCTGTCAACCACGGCCTGAAGGTACAGATTCAGTCGACTCCTCTCCCCTCTTCCCCACCCCGGCACCCTGAAGAACCAGCAGCCAAGAGCCCAGGGAGAAGCCAGGGTGGGCGGCTCAGGAAGTCTGGGGTCTGGGCCCTTCTGCAGGGTGACTCCTGCCTCATTATGTGACCATGACTGATCCACCCCTGGCGTCTCAGTCCTTGCATCTGTACATCTGTATCATCCCAGTCCTGGGCCCTGGCCCCCAAACACACATGCCTGCCACACACGGCATGTTTAAAATAGGACTGTCAGAGAGCATTCACTCCATAATTATTAATTCAGGAGCAGGTTTTGTAAGAAACAGCACCAATCAGAGCTTCTGAGCAGCATGTCATGGCTTTGTTTCATATCAAACAGAATCCTGAATTAATAATTACTGAATAAATGTACATTTATCATGTTCCCTGTTAAAATTCCAGCAAAGAAACTTGACATTTTAGTTAAGCCTGTGTAGCCTTCTTACAGATAAATGTTCTATTTCTGTTAGGCTTTCCCTAAGATAAAAGCAGCTCGGAGCTGCCTCCCTCTCCTCTCCTTCCCCTCCCCCTCCTTCCCCTCCCCCTCCTTCCCCTCCCCCTCCTTCCCCTCCCCCTCCTCCTTTCTGGTCTGGGATGGAGAGTGAGGATCAGGAATAGCTGGTCTTTAGGACCCCCTCCTCATGGGGGTGGCCCGGAAGAGCAGGGCATGGAAGACACTGACCTCTTGTCATGTTGGGGGTGGTAGGCCTGCTTGTGTCTCATTGGCTGACTCATCAGTCAATCATCAGGTCCCCACCTCCCTATGCCTGGCTTCCATTTGGACGCAGAAAATGGGCAGGGACCCGACTTGGCCAGAAGACCCCTTCCACCTCCCCTCTCTCCTGCTGGCCCAGCCCACAGCTAACACCAAAATTCCAGCTCATGACGTGGGACCAGAGAGAGCTGGGATCTCTCCCCAGGGGTCGGGAAAGCCTGGTGTTGAGAGCAGGTGCGGGGCAGAGGGAATGGGCAGTGCTCCCGAGTCTCCCAGGCCCCAAAGGTGCAGAGGAGAATCGGTCTCCTCAGCCCCCTCAAGACCTCCTCATGCCACAGATGGGGACTCCAAGGCTCAGCAGTGTCACTTCCCCGCCTTCTGTCTCTGTTTCCTACCTACCCCGGCACCCAGGTCTCCAAGGAATAGGGCAAAGACCCTGAGCTGGACAGGACAAATCTGGGTTTCTAGTCCCTTCTGGTGACTTCCAGAGCTGTAGCTCCTGCTTCTACCTTCATCCCCTACCCGACGTTCCACCTGGATGTCTTAGAGGGGCCTCGAATTCAACCCGGCCAAACAGACCCCTGATTCCCCGTCTTGGGGAGCAGGGTGACCCTCTGGCTGGGTTCCCCATTCTTGCAATTGGTCACCCATCACCCAAGTTCCGTGTGACCCAGGGAATCATCCCCAACTCCTCCTTCCCTCAGTCCCCTGGGAAACCTCGGCGGGCTCCGTGTCTGTGGTCCTCCCCTCCCCCATGCCTGGTACTTGGTGGTTCACAGCCAAGGTCAAAGGCCTCAGTGCTTCTTCAGCCAAAGACAGAGTGTGGGAGGGGGCAGGAGGAAAGAAGGGTCACTGAAGTTCTTGGGGGAACAGCAGGGGGACTCTTCAGCAGTCCAACCCCTTCATTTTATAAATGGGAAAAACAGACTCAGACCTCAGCCTGGCTCAAGGCCACTCAGCAAGGCAGAGGTGGATGGTATGTTTGGGGGACAGTAACACTCTCCCACACGCAGCGAGCCATCCATGCCCCACACCCCCCACTGGATGGTACACTGCAGCCACGTGGAGCTTCCGTGAGCCTGACACTTGCTCACCCTTCCACTCTGGGCTTCTTTCTCTTCCCTCATAGCTCTAGCCACTTGCCCAGCCCAGTTTGAAGCTGCCTCCTCCAGGAAGCCCTCCCTGAATGCCTGTGTCACCTCCCCTGGATGCCTCTCATCACGTCACCTGGCATCCACAGATGAGGGTAACAATTACTCCTGTGCGTGTCCTGCAGGAGGGGCGGGGTTTGTCTGCTCACCTTCCTATCTCCAAGAGCACCCTGCCCCGTGCCTGGCTTGTCTCAGGTGCTCGACAGGTATTTCTGGAAGGAATTATCATTATATTTATATTGTCATTATGAGTGGCTGGCGTTGACAGGCCCTGGTTTGAGTCAGCCCCTGTGCTCAGCTGGCGAGTCAGAGCACCTGTCTTCACAGCAGGTCTGACAACTGGCCCCATTTCACAGATGAGGAAACTGGGGCTTGGAGGAGCGAAGTAGCTCGCTCTAGCTCTCACTGCTAAAAGCAGGCAGAGTTGGAATTCACCCAGGGAGCAACTAGCTCCACAGTCTGTGAGCATGATCTCTGAGCTCTTTCTGCAGCCAAGGTGACCGTACACTTGGAGACTGGTTAAGAAGTTGGTCAGGGACCCGAACACCCCTGCCCCAGTGTTTCCTGTGACCCAGAGCCTGGGGACGAGTCCCCTCCAGGTCTTACAGCCAGTTCCACCATGGCCTGTGGTGTGGACAGCCCTGCCACATTTAGAGATTGCCCTGCTGGTTTGGATCCTGCCCTGGAATTCTCATCAGGGCCAGGTGACAAGAGTTCCCCACTGGCCCTCTGCCACAGGAACACAAAGTACCTTTACACACAACCTCTCTTTGTCCCCTGCTGGTGACGGCAGAGGGCAGGCCCAGGGCAAAATGGTAAGGTGGCAGCAGTTTGTTTTGGACTGTTTGCAGCCTCTCATCCTGCTCCCTTTCCATTGGGGCTTCTGTCTGGCTTTGCCCGTTGGATCCCTGGGCTTAACCCTTTCATAACCCAAAGGCGAACAAAGAGGGGGACAGCAGATCTCAGGGAGAGACTGGGATGAGGGTCGGGCTTTCCTTGCTCATGAAAACTTACTGCTCTGCAGTTTGTCTCAAAGGGACCCAGTGCTTTCTTGTGCCTTTTAGATGATCGCTAATCAAAATTCAGTGGGTTCCTTACCTTCCCCTGATCTGAGTCCCTGTGCCAAGACTCTCAGACAGTAAGACAGCCAAACCTTCTGTTCCTGCCACCCCACCTATGCCTTCCTGGGGAGGGGACTAGGGACTCTCTCCACCCACCAGGCCTTCACAAACACGAGAACCCTGAATTCTCTCTGTTTCATGGCTGAGTGAACCTGGGCTCAAAGGGGTTCATGGTATTCTGGGTCACAGGGCCAGAGTGTGCACCTCTGGGATTTGAACTTTGTTCTCTGGGGCTGAAAACCTGGACTGCCAGAATCCCCCTCTTTCCCATGCTGCGGCCCATGTCCCCGTGGGCAAACCCACAGCCTGCCACCCCTGGTACCCTCAACTGTCCAGCACCAGAGCCAAGCACAGAGGCCAGCAGGGTCACCCAGCAGATGGGTCTGCTCCAGAATGGAGCCAGGACGCCCAGGGTCGCCTCCCTCTTGATCAGTCATCGTGGGTAGCAGAACCAACCTAGACCTCAGTTTTCTCTCTTCCATGTGCTAAAAATGTTCATTTCTGGGGATTCTGATGAGGATTAGAGGAGACCATCTGAGCCCAGGGCTTCCCATAGCTGCATGTGGTAGGTGCTCAAGAAAAGCTCCTCCCGTAGCGGCGGTGGTAGTGGGGTGGTAGTCACAGTGAAGAAATTACAGAGAAACCCACAGGAAACTTCATCACTGAGACGGATGCACACTGGAGGCAAGTGACACAATGTGGAGAAAAAACTTCTCGATTTTGGCTGAGTAAAGGCAACAATATAATTACCATCATTTATAAAAACTGCTTCCCATTAATGCCTAATTCCCATGAAGCGCAACAATGATTATCTCATTAACTATGTGTCAGATTAACTTTGTTGTAGGTTTTATTTGATTAAAACAGTGAACTCTCAACGCGGATGCTCGTTCTTCATAGTCTGTGGTTTCTGGAGCAGAGTTCTCTGTTGACAACTTTTTCTCAACTAGAAGGTGTATTTCCAGGGAAGGGCTTTTATGAAATTCAGTTATCTTGAGGCCTCGAAGCAGGAAGAGCCAGGTTGGAGGGAGGGCCTCAGAGCTTCCTGTCGGCATCCACCTTTGGGTTTGCAAAAGCCGATGATCAAAGATAAATTAGGTGTCAATCTTTAAAAACCCTTGGAGCATTCATGCCATTTGAATATATTACTATGTGCATTTGTATTATTTCTGTCGCACACATGCACACATGTACTGTAGGGAATGATGTTTTGTTGTTTTTCTTTTGCCCCTGGCACATTGCAAACTCCAAAATTCTTACATCCAAGATTCTGTATCCCCCCTGCTGGGAGAAAAGGTTGCTATCTGTCATATGCGCTTAAGCGCCTGGCATTTTTCTCCTGTTTTGATAGGCATCCGGCCCCCTCCCCACTCCTCTCCCTGCCCTAAAGGAGAGAAGCTGCGGGCTGACAGCTCCCAGCTGCTCTGGGAGATAGCAGAGCCTTTTCAATAGGGAAGTGTCACGCTTTGCCAACTCTGGAGAAGACAATAATTGGCTGGAATCACAGACCCGGGCAATGGTGCAAGAGAAGGCAGAGCTGGCAGAGGGTTGATCCACCAGGGTGGGCATCTCCATGAAGGATGCCAGGCCAGAGGCACTGTGTCCAGAGGCTCAGGCCCTTGGCGACCCCCCTCTTCCCTGGGATCCATAGTGTGTCCCTGTACCCACAGTGGGTTCTCTCCGTGAGATCAATGGGGCGGGCATGGAGACTCAGCTCCAGCACTCAATTCTGATGTGGTGGGGAAGAAGGGACAATAGAGATCCCTCTCCTTGTGATAGAAAAGACAGGCCAGAGAGTGTCTGGGATCACACTGTGCTGACTCCTCAGTTTGGGTGGATCCACAGGTGGGAATCTCAGGAGGAGGCAACCTGGAGTGTTAGCTCTGGACAAGGGCAAGCATGGGTCCCGGAGGACCAGAGAGAGGAGCCCCTGGTCACAAGGTCAGAAGGAGAGGTCACGTGTTTGTTGCACGCCCTCCTGAGCAGAGCACAGCCTCCGTGCATGGTGTGCAGAGCCCCCCAGCGCTGGGTTCCTGGGGACCATGCTCTCCTCCAGCCCCGGGCTCTGTGGTCTAGTCTCTTTGCCTTTGGCCGCTGGACATAGGTTCAGGGTGGTGATGTTCAACCGAAATATAATGCAAGCTACATGTAGAGAATTTTCTAGTAGCCAAATTTTTAAAAAGTAAAAGGAAACAGGCAAAATTAATTATAGGAATATATTTTGCTTACCAATATATCCAGAATATTGTTTCAGCATATAATCAATACAAAAATTAATGAGAGGGGCTGGGGTTGTGGCTCAGTGGTAGAGTGCTTGCCTAGCACATGTGAGGCACTGGGTTTGATCCCCAGCACCACATAAAAATAAATAAATAAAATAAAGGTATTGTGTCCATCTATAACTAAAAAAAATATTTAAGAAATTAAGGAGATCTTTTGCATTCGTTATTTTGTACTAAGTCTTCCAAATCGAGTGTGTGGTTCACTCTTGTTGCACATCTCAGTTTGGACTAGCTCCATTTCTGGTGCCAAAGGCCCCTTGTGGTTCAGGGCTGCCATGTTGGATAGCTCTGGCTAGAACTTTCCTGGTGCTCTGCACTCCCCAAAGGGGAGGTTATTTGGCACCCTCAGACCTATTTGCCTTCCCCTGACCCAGAAACAAATCATGCTTTGGGTGGGCCACCATCTGTCTTTCCTTACAGACCAGTAGGGAAGTTGAGAGCCCTAGATTGGACATCCCAAGACTCTGCCGCTCTGCCTGCTGTGTGACCTGGAAGAAGTCGCCTTTCCTCTCTGGGTGCTAATTTCATTCTCTGTCAAATGAATGCTTTTCATTAGGCTTGCATATGGCTTGATGCTGTAGGCTCCAAGTGTGGTGGCACACGCCTGTATTCCCAGTGACGCAGGAGGCCGAGGCAAGAGGATCTCAAATTCGAGGCCAGGCTCAGCAACTTAGTGAGGCCCTACGCAAATCAGAGAGACTCTGTCTCTAAATAAAAATATAAAAAGGGCTGAGGATGTGGCACAGTGGTCAATACCACTGGGTTCAATCCCCAGTACCAAAAACATAATAACAAAAACCCAGTGCATAAACCACAGGATAGAGATTCTCTGTCTGAGTGGTCTCGGGGCCCATGCCTGGTCCACCTCCCATCCTAGAGGAACCTTGGTGGCCAGACCCTGGAGCACAGAGGATGAAAACCTGGCACCAGGTCACATTTCCACATGTCGTTCTCTAACATGCAGATCTAGTGGTAGGTGGCTTTTGGACTCAGGTGCACAGTATGGGAGCCTGCTAGGAACATGATTTCAAGGTCAAGGTTTCTGAAGAGGGAGGAAGGGGAATGGATTAGGGATGATACTACAGTTCTGCTGCCAATATTTAATTTTTTGTCTGAAAGAGACCTAAAGAGATAACAGTAAAATGTTAACATTTGTTCAAGCTTAGTGGTGGGTATGTGGCTATTACCCTGTACTTTGCTGCATGTTTGCAACATTTTATCATTTAAATGTATTTAAATTTTTAAGACGGGCCAAGAAGTATAATCTGGTGTCACAGTGAGCATAGCATTTTTCTAAAAAGGTAGTAAATGGTAACTTCCCCTCCCCCTCCACCCTTGATAATCCCCTTCCACCCTTCCTGCCCTGATAGTCCAGGGACCTGGGTGCTGAATTGGTCAAGAGTCATGGGCCCCGGGGAGAAGCACCAGAGCCCGGCAGTTATGCAAGAAGCCCTGAGTGTGCCTTGGGACAGCAGATATGTGGGGGCCCTGGGAGAATGCGACCAGACTCTGGCTCAAGAGTAGCTTGAGAGAGGGGATAGTCTATGGCCAACTGACCTTGGCCCCTCCCCTTCCCTGGCTCCCAGCCCACCAACGTGTGGCCTCTGGGCGGAGGGACCCCCTTCTCCTCCTCCCTGCTCTTCCCCTTCCCATCCCAACCTGACTCTTCAGTGCACAATGAACCGCTCTGGGCTCTGCTGGTCAAATCTGGGGGACAGCGCTCTGCTCATGTGAATGTCTGGGTGTTCTCCCCTAAGCCCCATGTCCGTTCCTTCCAGTCCTCCTCCTCCGCCCTTCCTATGAAGCTCAGGAAGGTCAGGAGGCTTGCCAAGGTCACCCTGAGGGGCTGGGCCCAGGGGTGGAAGGTTGTGGAAGGGCAGCCATGCTCCAGGCTCCGTGGGGTTGTTCCAGCCCAGCAAACAGGTCTTGCTGGTTTGCCATTTGGAGAGAGTTTGGCCCCAATTCCCATGGGCTGGTTAAATGGTAACTTGTCTTTGTGGAAAAGCAACAGGGAATGAACCACCTGTTCTGACAGAGGAGCAGGGTCAGACCCAGCTGAGTGTTGGACACAAGAGATGCTTTTCTTTATTTTTGATTCTTTTCCAGAATCCCCCTCACCCCTTTCGCATGTCTTCCTGGCCAGATGAGTAAAAACAAGGAGGAGTGGTAATGTTAATGACAGAGTGCCACAGCCACCCAGGACCTTTCATTGGGAGATTTCTTAACTAAGAGCTGTGGTGCCCATTTTACGGGAGGAACAACTGAGGCAGGGAGGTGTGAGTTCACGCTGAGTCACAGAAAGGCCCGCCTCGGCATGGCTGAGCCAGAGAGGTAGAGCGGAGTAGGGAGGAGGCTTTACCTGACACTCTGGAGAGAAACTGATACTCCAAATACAGTCAGATGTCACTGTTGGCACTCGACCCCCTGAGCTGTGTGACAGGGGTGGGGTGGGGGCCACAGAACCGGCCCATAGGATATCAGCAGCTCCCACAAACACCTCTGCTGAATAGACAGAGCAGGTGTCACTAGCCCCATGCACAGAAAAGGGAACAGAGCTGGCCAGACTAGGGCCAGGTCTCACAGCTGGTCAGGCCCAAGGAGATGGGCTTCTGGACGCCATCACAAGACCCAGGCGGGTCTGTGGCTCCTGAGCTGACACTGGACTGATCCAACTTCCAGAGAAAGGGCCCCCCCGGATGCCCTGTGTGCCTGACCTATCAGACCAAGGACTCAGGAGGAATCTCCTTGGTACCCAGAGCTTCTCAAGGAGAGACTTTGGTAGCCCGCTCTTTACTCCACCGCGGGCTCGTTGGGCCTGCCTGGGCCCGAGTGTCTGAGCACCCAAGCATGCTGGTGCTGGCCCCGCTTACTGCTGTGAGCATGCCCAGTTCTCTAGCAGGCCTCACCATTACCGTGCGCCCACTGCCCAGACTTGCTCGGTGCCAACATTCTACCCAGATGAAGGGAGAGAGGCCCTCGCCCCACCCCACAATCCCAGGTGGGCAGAGGAGTTTCTCTCCAGCCTTTGAGTAGAGACCTCAGGGAGGAAGGCACGCCTCCACCCCTCCCAGACACGCGTGAGCACTGTGCGGGTAATACTCCTGGTCAGATACCACAGGCCAGGTGCCAGAGGGCCCAGCCGACTGGCCTGGGTCACCACGGGGCCTGTAGAGTCCCAGGGGTGACTCAGTGTCCTTCTTGGTACCCTAAAAATGATACTACCTTCCTCAGCAGGTCTTGTGAAGGGACAATGACATAATGTGTATGAAACAGCCTCAGGCCTGGCACACAGTAGGTGCTCAACGGCCCTCACCCCCATGGCTACCTGTGTCCCTGTGCTGCTGTTTCAGTCTCAGAGGGGAGAGAGACCCCGGGGTTTCTCCAGGCGGGAGCATGGCGTCCTCACTGTCTTGGCTGCTCCCTCTCACTGGCTCAGGACACTTGATGCCCTGCCGGGAAGGGAAGTCCCACACCGAGGAATCTACAGAAGTCAGTGGGAGGCAGGAGCCAGGGCTGCAGGAATGGCGGGTCCAGGGCAGCTGGGGCTCTGCCCACGCTGCAGGCTGACTTGGTTTTCACGTGAAACCTGGCTGGAGGCGGGTGTGGTGGCGCAGGCCTGTAAGCCTAGTCATCAGGAGGCTGAGGCAGGAGGATCACAAGCTTGAGGCCAGCCTGGGCAACTTACTGAGACCCTGTCTCAAAATAAAAAGGGCCAGGGGTGGGGGCAGCTCAGTGGTGGAGCACCCCTGGGTTCAATCACCTGCACCCTGCACACACACACACACACACACACACACAGAATTTCATTCCTTGTCTCCTGGCCCTCTAGTGACTGAAAGACCTGGGCCAGCAAGGATCATCCTTTAGACAGGTCTGGGCACCTTGCTAAGGACAGAGCAGGTGGCCAAAGTGACCTGTGCTCTTTCCAGCTGTGCTCAGAGAAGAGACACAGGGCCTTGGACGCCTGGAACCACCTTCGTGAGGGGTGAAGGATGCAGCCCATTACCTAAGGAGCAGGGAGGGATCCTCCTGCCAGGTGCTTCCGACCTTTGACCCAATTTCTCCCTCTCTGAGGCAAAGGGAAAGGGTGTGGCTGTTCTCCCAGGGACCTGAGGCTGGCCACCATCCTTTCATGGGGTTGGGTCCCTGTGGGAGGTAACTGATCGCCCTTCTACTGAGAGAGTGTGTCTCTACTAGGGGTCCTTGGACCTCTGTCTCAGAAGGGACGTTCCTTCCCCCTGCTCCTGAGAGTCCTCCTGCCCCTGATGCCTGCCTCCTCTAGGCATCTGATGGGTGACTCTGCCACCCCCAGGACACTGGACAGGAGCCACCCTTACAGAACCGGTTTGAAGCCAAACAATGGTACGTCGCAGTGCAGCTGAGCAGGAGGCCACAGCAGGGTGAGCACAAGTCAGTTCCTGGCCAACGGGGGCAAAGGCGTAGGGACCAGGGCCGACTGGGGCATGTGTGCCAGTGAGGTCTGCCCTGCCTAGCAAAGGGACCGGAGGCTCCGTCCTCTTCCTGGTGAGCCTACTATGGCTTGGAGGGCACACATGCTCTGCCCGCCCTGGAGAGGCACCTTCCCTGGCCCTGGAGGTGAACAGGGGTGCCTCCCACAGGGAGGAGAAGAAGCTGCCGAAGGGTCTACACAGCTTTCCTGATACAGGCAGGAGCATTCTAGGTCAGAACGGCGACCTTCGACTCCACGTAGATTGATGTCCACCTCACCCAGATGGAGCCGAGAACCCAGGGAGGCCACTTGGGCCAGAGGGAGGGCTGGACATGGGCTCTGGGTAGAGTTGGACCATTCAACAGAAAGGGGGACAATTCCCTTGGAGATGGAGATTTTGAGGAGGTCCCAGACTTTAATGGGGGCAGGAGCAGGGTGGGGGGGAAGCTGGTGGTGAGTGTGAGCTGGACAGCTGAGGCCTCCTGGAATTACCTTTAGCTGCGTGGCCGAGGCCTGGGAGGCCTTCACTGGGTGGCGAGACAGGCTCTCCCAGCCGGAGCTTGGGAAGGAATGCGGCCCAAGGAACCTTCTGAACATACTGCACCGCCCCTGCAAAGGGGGTCGCGGCAAAGAGAAGCCCACAGTCCTTCCTCGGCCCCGGCTTCCCTTCGGCCCTTCGAGGCACGCTGTAGCTGGACTCCTGCGGCTCCGCTGACCTCAGAGTCCCCGCCCTCTCTTGCCCTGTGCTTCTGACTGTTTATTTCCTGCAGAGGAGCCAGTGCTTCTCCCACTGCCTGGACAACACAGGCTGCCCCACCTGCTGGGCACAGGGGCCTCTTGTTCATTCTGACTCCATCATCGAGCCGGGGAAGGACTGGGGCCACTCACACCTGCTTCCTGGGCCTGAAATCCTCCCCTTCAAACCAAGAACAAGAGACCAGAAAAGCCCTGAGCTATTAGCCAGTCACTAAAGTCTCCCCTTTCCATGACTTTCCTCACCAAACATGCAACCCTCCCTACCAAGAGTGGGTGCAGCCTGGCCCGGAGCAGGGCCACTTCACAGGTCACCGTTTCTTCTTCCCCAAATCCCAGGCCCTCCTCCTGGATCCTACATCATGTGCTGCTCCCTGCCTTTCCCTGGAGGCACTTCACTTTCCCTGAAGTGAGCAACTTGGAGTAGGTCTCTACAGTTGACCCCTGACCCGTGTACACAGACCATGGCTTCGCTCAGTCCTCACTGCTGGGTAAAGAGTGTTAGTTCTGTTTTATAGGCGAGGAGACTGAGTTTCGGACAGGCCCTATGGTTTGCTCCAGAGTCAGCTGGCAAGTCAGGGGCAGGGCTGGGTGCCGGACCTCGGTCTCGGGCAGGCCCACCCACCCCAGCAGAGCCCTGGGTTCCCTTCCTCCAGGTAACTGCAGTGTGAACACCCAGGCGCCTCCATTCAGGGCCTGACTCTGCAGCCAACCCAGCCCAGTGATGTCAGCGTTGCCATGGAAACCCTCCCCAGGCTTTGGGCAGGACCAGCCTCCCCAGCGCAGTTTCCCTTTGTGTGGACTTTGCAATGCGTTGCCAAGGCAGTGGGGCCTGCTGGGCGGGTTGGCACAGGGTGGGGAAGGCAGACAAAAACCCACACTGCATCCCAGCAACACAGCTCACAGCACAGGGAGGCCAGTACTGCACACTGGGCCCCTGGGACTGGTGGCCGGGGAGACCCCTGCTCAGCACCTCCCCCTCCCCATGGCCATGGCCTTTTAGCCTCTTAGTGCTCTCCTGGGGTCCTGCCACCTGAATCCCTTGGGCCTGTGACTTGTGGAAAGGCAGCCCTACTTGGCAGGGGGAGGGGAAGCTGCTGGGTTAAAGGAATCCCCAGGGCAATCTGAGTGTGCCGTCAGTTCTGAGAAGCTGGAGAGAATGACATTTATTGAGCACCTATATATGTCAGGCCCCTTTGCCTGCTATATCTTGCAGAATCCTCATGACAACCTGAGTGGGGGAAGCGGTCAGAAGAGAGTGGCGGGGGTGGGGGCTGGTTGTTTTTTTTTCTTTAAATCCTCATTTCACAGTAGAAGACCCTGCAACTCAAAGAAGCTAAATCTTCTGCTGTTCTTGGTCCCCAGCCTGGACATGGCAGAGTCTGGATTCAAACACAGGTGTCCAAGGCCCTCCACTGCGGCCTCCCCAGTCTAGGTGGTTGACCAGCTGCCTGGCATGGTAACATCCTCCTCCCACTGGCTTCCAGAAAGAATCCAGAAGTACCTTTGTAGACTGGGTCAGCTCTGTCCAAAGCCCCCCACAGTTCCCGGATCTAAGAGGGGATGGAGCCAACAGAGAATCACAAAGCCTGGACTTTCTTTCCCGTCATGGGCCAGGGAGGAGGTTATAAGGCCTGTGGGCTGCTCTCTGGCCCACTGAGCGGCCCCTCCCACTGAGCTGCTTGCAGAGGCTCAGAAGGCCTCACAGCCTCTCAGGGAAAACCTGTGCCCCAGCCAATGTCTCCAACATCTGCTCCCATCTCAGCCCTCCAGTCACACCTTCCTCTGTCCTGCAGGCTGCCCTGGGAGTCCTTGCTCACTTAAAAGATTTCTGAAGACCCAAGCCGCTGCCCCTGCCTTTAGGTAGGTGACCTCTGGCCCAGTCCACTGAGATGCCCCCCACCTGCTTCTTGGAAGTCTCTTCAGGAAGAGAAACTCCATGACCTTTGCTGACAGGTGGCAGCCTGGGTGCTTACAGCTGCCGGCCTTCCTGGGTCCAGCCCCACCCTGCTGCTTTCTCTGAAAGCTGTCGCCCTCTTTCTTGTACCTCCTGGAGGGCTCAAGGGGGGAGGAAGCCTGCACAGAAGACCTAAGATCTGTTCTGCCCATTAATTCTGGGGGCAGGCTGATGGCCCCAGCTCCCTGGCTCCGCCCCCCACCTGCATGTCCTTTATTGAAGGTTGACAAACACCAGTGACGTGGGATGAGGGCTGAACTCACGCCAGGGATACCAGGAATGGTTGTGGGGTGAATGGTGATGGGGTTCGCAGCCCTGGCTGGTCCTGCCTAAAGCTGACTAGCGACTGTCTCAGACCATCACCCACCTCTGCCCACTGTTCTTTCACTGAGTATTTCCTGAAGTCTGTGTTGTTTTATTAGAAAGGATTAAAAAACAAACAAATAAATAAAAAGGTCCCAGAGGAGCCAACAATGATGAAAATAATGGAAAGAATAAAAAAAAAAAAAAAACCAAAAAACTAAAACTAAATAGCTGTGACCTCTGTGCCTGTAGGAGAGTACGACCCAGGAGGTCCCTCTTCTAACTTTGGGATAAAGAGGAAGTGTGCCTTCAGCACTAACATGGCCTTCTCTAGCAGGTGGCACTGTGTGCGACTTAAATATCCTTACCCTGCTTTCCAAACTTCTGGTGCTGTGAGTTGCCATTTAGTGAGCAGAAGGGCCCCAGGAAGCCCCAGTGCCTCTGAGAGACTCTGGGGAAAGCATGTCCACTTCCAGCCTCGGATCTGGGTCTGGAGGATGGGGCTGAGGTCAGCTGTGCCCTCCCTTCCCCCTTCCAGCAGGGGCATGCCCAGACCAGTCCATAAGCTCCCCAGGTCCACCTGGGCAGGCTGGGTGAGGCTGCCAGAGCCAAGAGCCCCGGTCCAGGGGGCCCCGGGAGACTCTGACCCCAGTCAGAAAGTCCAGAACAGCCAATGGCCCAAAGGAGCAGGGAACCCTAACACACGCCTTATTATTGCCTCCCTGGCCACCTGCCTAGGAAGAAGTGGGGTGCACAGGTTGTCTGGAAGGGAGGGGCACCCATGTGACCGTCCCTGGCCAAGCCTTAGTTTAGTCATCTGTAAATGGGGACAATAATACCTCTTGTGCAGGCTGATGGGGGAAGTAAATGAGATAACTGGCCTTTGGGCCCCTAGGGGACATCACCTGGCACAGAGGTGGGATCCAGTCAACGTCGCTGAGTGCCATATGAATGCACAAGCTGTTCCCCCTTACCAGGATGGACACACCCCACACTGGCAGGTTGTAAGCTCCTTGCGCATTCAGTCGGGGTGAGAAGCCCTCTCTGCTCCTCAGCTGCCCAGCACAGGCTGCAGGCCGAAGCCCAGAGCTGAGGCAGCCCGCTCTCCCGACAGCTGGCTCCTGGAATTTCTCCTGGTGCTCTGGCCCCCAGGAACCCCTTCGAAACTGCCACGTCCAGTCCTGCCCCAGCCCATGAAGTGACCACAGGAACGAAAAGGATTATGGCTTTGTGGGAAACTCAAACATTTAACAAGACCCTATGAAGGCCAAGAGAGGTCCAACTGCGGGCTGCATTCTCTGGTCTACATTTTAGTGTTGAACTTGCTAAAATAATGCCTCGGCACTTTTATTGGGGCCGTCCTGTGGGATGATTTCCTTCAGAGAGGGAGCCCCTAGTGATGGGAGTTTCAGGCTTCATCTGGCTGTGGGTGGTGCCAGTCATTCTTATGTCCTGTGCCCACCAGCTGGATCTGTCCCGCAGAAGGCTTTCTCAGGCACCAGTGGCTCTGAGATTGCAGCAGCAGTCTAAGGATTTGACGTTTTGCCAACAGATAAGGTGGGGGCCTGTCTGGAAGCAGAGGTGCCAGCTGTGCCCTGCATTGCCCAGCCAGGATCTGCTGCAAGGCTGTGGACCTGAGACTGGGTGCTGGGGAGGAGTCTCAGAACACCCCTCCCGGGCTAAACAGATTAAGGCTTCCACCTGCTCCTCTCTTCAATAATCCCTAGGTTCAATTCTCTAACCAAACAGGAACCAGGCCAGGTGGAGGATCAGGGTTTCCATTTTGCATGGGCCAAAACTGAGGCTCCCCAGTGCCTTACCAGAGGTCATACAGAGACTAAATTCTGCCCTGGGAAAAGGACCATTTTATAGCAGATTTCCTGACACTTTATAGCCACATCTTGTGATATTCTCCCCTAAGAGGCTTTGTGGCTAGTGCAGCTGATAGAATTTCTTTTCCTTTGTAACTTTTTTGTGTGTGTGTGTGTGTACTGGGGATTGAACCCCCAGACACCCTACCACTGAGGTACATCCCTAGTCCTTTTTATTTTTTTATTTTGTTTGTTTGTTTTATGGTGCTGGGGACTGAACCCAGAGCCCTGTGCATGTGAGGCAAGCACTCTACCAACTGAGCTGTATTCTCCAGCCCCTATTTTTTATTTTGAGACAAGTTCTCACTAAATTGCTTAGGGTCTTGATAAATTGCTGAGGCTGGCCTCAAACTTGCAATCCTCCTGACTTAGCCTCCCAAGCCATTGGGATTACTATACCTGACCATAACTATTTTTTTTTCAAATCATAACATACACTCCACATTAGTACCTGTGACAAGAACCCCCTAAAATAACAAAAGATAATCCATAACCCATGAACATCACTATATTGCATTTTCCCATTCTTCCTTCCAATCTTCGTTCATAAGAAAATCCTATTTCCTTGCCTCAGAGATAAGCATTTGTCACATTTCCAAAACACAAATGCATCATTTAGTTTGCGTGCACACTTAAAGTGTCTGCATTTTTTTCCCCACTAAAAATAAATGTCTCTTGGTAAATCAACGGTGCATGATAGAATCAAAGAAGTCATTTTGCAGAGTTATAATAAAATCATCGATATAATTTTCTTCTTGTTTCATTCATTTCCCTTTCTATCTCTGGGCATCTGTAAGCTTTTTAACTAAGGACAGCCAGCCCCAACTGGATGAGACTCGGTAACTCATAATCCCTGACCAGCTGTCCATTCCCAGAAAGGACAGCTGGGCTCTGCTGCTAACTTTAATAAATCAAAGCAGCAGTAGGATGTATGTAAACCACTGCTCTAGAAATTCTAAGGGGAAATGATAAGGAAAGAAGTTGATGTTTAGTGAGCACCTAATATGTGCCATCCTTGTCTTACAAAAATCGAAGTCTAGGGAGGGCCTCTGGCTCCAGATTAAGAAGGAGAGCATGGTGGTTTGTGTCTGTAGTCCTAGCACGTCGGACACTGAGGCCAGGAGTTCAAGTTCAGTCTGGCAAATATAGTAAAGCCTTGTCTCAATAAAATAAAATAGAGTTTCACAACTCAGACTTTAAAGGGAGAAAAGTTTCCAACTAAATAAGATGAATGAGTCACACTGTAGTGTTCCCTGACCCTTGGTATTTATTATATCAGAATAAGACTTTTAACTTTTATCATTTTTCACAAAAAGTGTCTTTTATTTTTTATTTTGTGGCACCAGGGATTGAACCCAAGCCTGCTTAACTACTGAGCCACTTCCCAGGTCCTTTTTATTTTCAGACAGGTCTCACTCAGTTGCTTAGAGTTAAATTGCTGAGGCTGGCTTTGAACTGGTGATCCTCCTACCTCAGCCTCCTGAAATGCCGGAATTACAGACATGTGCCACCATACCTGAAAAAAAGTGTCTTAAAACTGAATGTCTTGCCGGGCACAGTGGGACATGCCTGTAATCCCAGCAATCTGGGAAGTTGAGGCTGGAGGATTGCAAATTTGAGTCCAGCCTCAGCAACTTAGTGAGACCCTGATTCAAAATAAAAAATAAAAAGGACTGGGTATGTAGCTCCGTGGAAGAGTGCTCCTGGTTTCAATCTCCAGTACTGAAAACAAAACAAAACCAAAACCAAAACTGAATGTTCAGCTGATTATTTTCCATGTCTGCAGCTGCTGGCAGGCACCACCTGGGCCTCACACCTCCTGTCTGAGAAGGTGTGCCTCAAATTTCACTGTGCCTCAGAAGCCCTGCGGGGCTCGGTCAAGTACACAGTGCTGACCCTGCAGTGGAGATTCTGATTCAGCAGGTCCAGGGTGGGGGTTTGATGATTTGCACTTCACACAAGCTACCCCCGTGACGCTGGTGTGCTTTGGGATTACCCAAGGAGCTTTCTTAAAAAGGTGGATACCTGGCTCCTGCCTCCAGGATTCTGATTTGATTGTGTGCAGTGCGACGGGGGGTTTCTGAAGCACCCTAGGGGGTTCTACAGTCTGGGCCTGCCAGTCAGTCCCACAGCCTCACCTTTGAAACGAAGTAAACGGGTTGCTAATGGCAAGGGGGAAGTGTGTGAACCTGTTACTAGTTCAATCAAGAGACGTCCTACTAGGTAGCCAGGCTTTCTGGTTTCTCTGGACAAGCTTCTGAACCACATGGCTCAGTTGGCTGGAGTTGGGCCATCCCATTAGATGGGCACACACTTGCCAAGTTGTCACTGCCTCGTGCCCTCTTGGCTTGAGAGTCGTTGGTTTCAGCTGCTTGGTGCTATTCACTGATCATCCCCTGCAAGTGGCAGATGGAGTGGACAGGTGATCTGGGAATGGAAATTCAGAGTCCTGTCTTTAGTTAGAGACCAGACCATGAGAAGTAAGGACTCTGTGTGTGTGTGTGTGTGTGTGTGTGTGTGTGTGTGTGTGTGTGTTGGGGAGACTGGTGAGGTCAAGCCCTGCTCTTAGCCTACAAGGAGGAAGTAGGTATTAGACCAAAGCACAGGAGACATGTAATCTCCCCCCAGCTCTGTCACTCACTGATTTGAGGGGTGGCATTAGCTAGCTAACACCCCCTTTGATGCCCTGATTTCCTAATCTGCAAGAGGAGAGAGGAGGACATGTTGGTCTCCCGTGGCCTTCCTATTCTAGGGGAGAAAACAGTCAGAGTTGGGAGGAGGACCCTGGGGCCTAAGGCAGGGATAGCTAGTGAGGGGGCTGGCCAGGCGTCATGGCTTGTGCCTGGCCCAACCAAAAGCCCGTGCCGCCCCAGTTCTCCAAAGCTGGGCCCTGAGTCCCGCCCATGAGCTCAGGCCACCCCAGTCCCTATACCAATTCTGATGTGAGGCACTGTGGGTACTGGCTGCACCCCAAGTTTTGGAACCCGATGGGCCCGGTTCTGTGGCTTTGCCACTTTCCTGACAGTGTGGTTCAGGGAACTTACCACCCAGCCCAGCCTCAGAGTTCCCTTATAAAGTGAACCTGGAGTGGGATTCAACGATGATCACAAGAGCTGAAGGCTGGAAGTCAATTAGCACAGAGCCCTGTGGGTAATAGATGCTCAGGGGCCATCACCATTATCCTTATTAAGAGGAGAAACCTGAGTTGTACCTCAAGTCCTGTTCATCCCCTGCCCTTAACCCCAACCCCAGGATGCATCTCTTTCTTTTTGGTGGGGGGTTACTGGGTATTGAACTCAGACGCTGTACCACTGAGCTACATTGCCAGTCCTTTTTTTTTTTTTTTTTTTTTTAAGGTACCAGGGATTGAACCTAGGGACATCTAATCTCTGAGCCACATCTCCAGCCCTTTTGATTTTTCATTTTGAGGCAGGGTCTTGCTAAATTGCTGAGGCTGGCCTTGAACTTTCAATCCTCCCATCTCAGCCTCCCAAGTCACTGGGATCATAGGCATGTGCCACTGTGCTAGCTCAAAACACATTTCTTGATAATAGATGTGCTTAAATTCCCAGGGAGCCCAAATTCCTTGAAAGGTGGATCTGAGCCAGCACAAGTGTCGTGAATGGTTCTCAGATTCCCTGCAGACCAGGACCCCTAGATCACAGCTGCCCTCTGCCTCCAAAACTCAGCCCCAGCATTTTTCTATGCTACCTGCCATGCTGGGGCGCCCTGAAGCATCATGGGCATAGAGTTGGATAGCAAAACTTAATCTCTGAACTTCTGTGAAAAGGGAATAACTCCACTGAATTCATGGGGGCAGGGTGGTATTTGCTTCATCTGCAAATACACCCAGCATCTAATCTAGAACAGCACGTAATAGGTGTTAAACAAAAACTTCTTGAATCAATGAATATGTTGGTCTAAGGATTTAATTGAATTATATACCTGAAGCACAGTGTCAATCACCCAGTAAGCACTAAATTAATGTCTCTTGGACCTGGATCTGACTCCTCATGTTTTTTGTTTTGGTTTGGTTTTTGGTTTTTTGTGGTCTACTTGTTAGGATGTATTCCAGGATCTCTGACCAGGAATCACCAGGTCCTTGGTCATCATACTTGGCTCCCGCCTACACCTCCCCTGCCAATTTCAGCAGCAAGGGCCCACCCCCAGGGCCTGTTCCTCATCCTCATCCACCTCATCTGTCCTAATGAAACCACCACCTCTGTGTACGTCATCCATTCATGCACACATCTGGAGTGTCTACTATGGCCACACCTCCTCCCCGAGCTTCAGTTGACTACCCATCCTGCTTGTCTCCACCTGGACCTGCCACACTGCTACAAAACACCTGATCAGCCTCTCTCACCCAGGTCTCATCCAAGGCTCTCTAAGTTGCTGGTACCACTGCCAGTCATCACCCCAGAAAAATACCAAGACCCAACCCTAAGCATGACAGGCACCCAGACCTGATCTTTTATTTCCCAAATGCTTCCCACATCTCATCCTTCCTGGTTTTCGCATCCCACTGGCTCTGGGATCCCCAAGCTCTCTCCTCAGTCTCTTCCCAATCACTGGTCCAGCCGCCTGGCCTTCTCCTGTTCCCCAATCCTCCCTCCCCCTGCTGTTTCCAGGAGCCTCCATCTCCCGCCTCCACCTTTGATGCCTCCCAGCTGCTCCCAGGCTAAGCTCCTGGCCGGTTCTCAAGGCTCCTGGGACCTGGGGCCCTGCCACTCCCAGCCTCCCCTCCAGCTGTCTTCTCCTTCATGGTCTCCTGGTTGACATCACCTGCTCTCGCCTCCGGGGCTTACTCCTGTCTGGATGCCTTTCCTACCTCCCATCACCCCTTTACCAAGTCAACCTTTACTCACCATTCAAAGCCAGTTCAATGTCACCTGCTCCAGGAAAACGTTTCAGACCGCACCCAGCCTAGATCACAGACTCCTCGGTCCTGCTCCCATATTACCTGTGCGTGACTCTGTCGTTGTGCTTACCACGTTATTTTATAATTATCTGCTTCTGTGTCTGGCTTCTCTATTAAACTATTCCTTTGTCGGGGGCAGAGACCATGCTTATTCATTGTTGTAGCCCTCCGTGTGCAGTGCCTAGCCATGGAGACCCCCTTTACAGATACCGTTGCTTTGTAACAAACACTCAGTCGTTTGCAGCTTGAAAGAACTATTTTATCTCACTCTCGGTTTTCTGGATCTGGAATTTGGGAAACTCTTAGCCAAGCAATTCTCACTTGGGGGTCTCCCACTGGCTGCTGTCACTCAATGGCTGGATGCAGGAGACAGGGCATGCGCATAGCTTCAGGGGATGCTGGCAATTGGCTGGAATCAGCTGGGCCTGCCACCTAAGTGCTGCACATGGCTTCTCCAGTAAGTCAATCTCAGGGTAATCAGACTTCTCATGTCGCCTGTCCCTGCCCCCACCCAAGGTAAGAGAGCCACGGGAGAGTTGCCCGGCCTTGTAAGATCCAGGCTTGGAAGTCAGGCAGTGTCACTTCCACTACATTCTATGGGAATGTTGCGGAGTTGCTAAGGTCATCCCAGATTGGAAGGGAAGGGGCCAGAGATCCCTTCTCTCAATGGGAAGCATGTCAAGAATTTGCAGACATTCTTCAAAACCACCAGTGCCTCGGACACAGGATGGGTGGTTGAACTGATGCCAAATTGCTCCCCAGTGACCTTGTCCCCCAACTCATGAATACCTAGTTCTTTCCTTCCTGCCTCACTGCTGCTGTGCCTGAACCCTAGTACTTTTCTGGACTGGCAGGGCGGAGTGGCCTGGGGGTGAAAGAGCTAACAAAGCACAGCCTCTGTGCCTGCTGATGTGAAGTGCTGGGACAATCCCTCTCCTGTCCTTATCCGGATGCCAGGGTACCGGGCCACTTGGCTCTAAGATCCTCCCCATCCCCACCGCACACACCTGCTGCTCTAACTTTAGGCACCTGCCTAATTCCTACTTTCAGGACTGAAAACGTAGCAGGAAGCAAAGTCCAGCCTCAGGCTGCAAAGCTGCAGGCCCCCCAGCCTTCTTTATCTTTGAAGGTTTGCTTCTTACAGATTCAAGTACACACAGTACATTCTCATGTGAGAAACTCAAAGATGTGGTACAGAAGTAGGCAGGGGACAACATAAAATTTCCAGTGACATTCCTTTACACCCTGCCTCCCTCCAGAGGTACAGACACCTTCACCCACCAGTTCAGGGACCAATGCCTTTTCTACAGCATCTCCTTCCAGGAACATTGCAGATGGGGAAAGAGATATAGCGTTCCTGGGGAGGCGGGTATTGTTTTTTTCTTTTACCATAAGTGAGATGACACTATTCCTACCATCCTGTAACTTGCTCTTTGTCACTGAATTCTACTCCTGGTGTCTCTTTCCATCTTCCGATCCCCCTCCCCGTTTTGCTGCGCTGTAGCGCGCCATAGCATGAAGGCTCTCAGAGTTCATTTGACCATTCGCTACACTGACAAACATTTTGGTAGCTTCCAACGTTTGATTATTTCGTACAATCTCCCAAGGGACACCCTCAGGCGTTGTTCTGCGCTCCACGGAATTGCAGCGCGGGAGGACACTTTTCCTGTGCAGTGAAGTGGAGAACCTCATCCGAGCAAGACGAGTTCAAATCCTGACTGCAAATTGCAAGCTGTGTGGCCCGGGCCAACTCATTTGAGCTCCGCGAGCTGCTGTGTTGAGCAGAGCTAACAATAGCCCTGCTTAACAGCCCCGGGGCGGCTGACGCGCTGGGCGCCCGCAGGCAAGGCCCGCCCCAGCCCTCCCGCCCGGCCAGGCGGCGCAGAAGCCCAAGGGCCGGACCGGCTCGCGGCGGCCGCTTATCAGACCCCGGGCTGGCGCCGGTTACGTAACCGGGCCGCTAAAGCTGTTTTACTTGTCTATGGAACCCAAATTAAAAGAGGAAATTATTCTCCTGATGCTCAACTCGCCTAATCCCCATCTGTCTCTCCGCTGGTCCCCCGCGCTCGCATCTAAAGGTCTTGAACGCGTTCCAGATTTCTAATTTCGTTTGCTTATGCAACCAAAAATATTATGGCCGCGTTTCCTGGGGGGGATGAAGTCTATATTCTGGGCTCCAGGCACACTAAAAACGGCAGCGCCGGGCCCCGCGCTGCTCGCGCGCGCACCACGCGCAGGCTTTTTTTGGTTCCTCCCAGGCGCGGGCAGCTCAGCAGCCGCGGGGGCGCAGGCGAGGCGGCGGCCGGCCAGGGCCTAGCAGGCCTCAGAGACCCGAGGCACGAGTGGGGGCGGACAAGGGAGGGCCGGGGGCCCCCCGAAAATGTGGGGGACGTTCTAATCTCAACCTATCCTCTCAGATCCTCAGCCTCCTCCCTTGGTCTTGTCTTTTCCGGCAGATTGCTGAGGATGCCACGCTCAGGAATCCATCTTTCAAGCATGTGTGCCCCAGAGATCTGCTGAGAGATGTTATTGCACCATTGTGCATTCAGGAATAGCAAAAAATGGGAAACAACGCGTTTCAACAGGGGAGTCATCAAATGGAGGGGGACACGGACTTCTTGGAATATTGTGTAGCTGATTTTTAAAATGGGGGTAGATCAAGATGTAGTGATGTGGATCGGATAGTTTAAATTCTTTTCAAAAAGCAAGCCACGGGGATACACAGTATATGGTTCCACTTGTGGTTTTTGCTTTTTTTTTTTTTTTTTTTAATCTACAAAAAATGGAAGTGGAAATGAAGGGATACATTGAACTGTGAACATGTGACTTCTAGGAGCCCTATCCCAGCAGGGATCCTGAGGGGTGGGGGCTGGTGAGGAGGGTGAAAGACATTTTTTACTCTGCTTCTGCATTTTTTGGATCATACAAGGAGATTGTATTCGTGTATTATATGCATAATTTTCAAGATTTTTTTCTTTAATGTTATGGGAAAAGAGGAAGCAGAGAGCTCCCCCCAACTACCTTATTCTCTGGAAGCAGTGGTCAGATCAGGAGTGGGACCCACAAGAAAGCACCTGCTATCCTCACAACCCCCACCCCATACTGGGGCTTCAAGATGTCTGACCACCAAGAAGCTGCTGAAGACGACCTAGGGATGGTGCCTGGTCTTGCAGGGCAAACGCTGAGGGGCAGAGTCTCTAGTTTGGGAGGGGCTGAAGTGCCACTCAAATGGGTCAGTCTCCATTACACCTGCAGCTCTGGGTCTTGGAAAGAGGTTCCTCCCTGAGCTTCATGCATCAGGTATGTCTGCCCTGGCAGCCTGGCTAGGGCCAGTGGGAGGAGCTTCCATGCCACTCAGCCCCCATTGGAGGCGGGGACTACTCTGAGGCCTCAGCCACTTTGGGGAAGGGCTCCTGACCTGCTGCACAGCTTCCCTGCAGGCCCCAGATGCAGCGGGCCAATTCCAATTCCGGCTTCCCAAACCACAGGGCTCCCAGCTCCTGAGGGGCCCAGCCTGTCTGCCCAGCCCCAATCAACCAGACATTGAGAAGCAGGCACACAATTGCTGGAGAAGCAGCAAGGAGGCCACTTGTTGTGGCCATCTCCCACCGCCCCACAGACTTTCCCACATGTACATGGAGGAACCCTGATCCCATCAAGGTGTTATTTGAGTTTGGGTACCAACATGGAATAATTGCAAGAAATCTGGTGTTGACCTAATGTCACTGGGTTTCTTTACTTCAGCACTTCTCAGGACCTTTAGCATGCTCGGGTACATGACGTCTCTCTGTGGAGTGTCAACTGCAGCTTTACCAAAAATACACCGACTCGGGAGCTCTTTGCTTCCAGAGCATCTCCCGGGGCTAGGGAGCTGCAAAACAATGAGCTCGTGGAGGCGGGACTCAGGCACAGAGGGGGAGGACTGTCACAGGCACAGTCTGAGAAAACTTCAGATGAGAATGAGTGTGTAGAAAAAGGTGTGAGAAAAGGAGAGGTCAGCTCACCTGTGAGATGAAAACATCAAGCAGCCCCGCCAAGGGGACGCGTGGGGGCTGGGGTGGCAGCTGCTGGGGCAGATGGGCGGGACTGATCTCTTTTCTCAGAGCTGGACTCTGGGCACATACCTGAGGACACACACATGCACACACCTGCTCACAGGCATGTGCTCCCGCGGAATGCACGCAGCGCACCCGTGGAGCGCCCACGCGGCTCCTCCAGGAACCCTCAGGTACAAGCCACTCACCACCCAGAAACAGAAGAGCGTGCCCATGCGCACACCCACGCGCGCACCCACGCTAGCCCACGCACCCATGCAGTCCTGCCCCCAAGACGGCAAGGACTCAAAACACGTCAACGCACGCACGGAGGCACGCGCGTCCGCACACACGAGCACAAGCAGGCAGACACGCACGCCGCACGCCCAGGGACACATTCACACGGCGGCCTGCTTCAGGTGATGACAGGGGCAGGCCATTCTCACACACACAGCATGTCCGAGGCCATGACAGTTCCCCCGTCCAGGGGCCTGCGGTGGCAGTGGAATCGTGGTGTAGAGGAGAGCCCAAGGACTCCCCAAGCCCATATAGTGGTTCACAGAAGGCATATGTCCTTCGAGTATTTTTATCTTTAGCACTCGTATGTCTAGCAGAGTCTGGGTGGCTCTGTATTGCTAACCAGGAAGGAGGACACGCAGTTGGATTTGAAAGCAAATGGCCTCTAAGTGCAAAGGACTCCCCCTACCACACAAACCCTGTGGCTTTCCCTCCACCACCCGCTTCCCGCCAGCGAAACAGCTGCGGGGCTGGGGGCAGGCACAGGACCTGGGTTTCGCCCCCAGCACTGCAAAACCTTACAACCAGGTCAGGTGAACCAATCCCCGACTCAGGCATTTGGAGAGAGGGTCTGATGCCCCCCTCTCAGGAGCTCAGCTCTCCAGAGTCCCTTGGGCCAAGACCCTTTGGGCTGTGGCCAACCTCCGGAGGTCTCTCCCTGCTGCCCTGGATGCTTGCACACTAAGTCTTTGCCACTCTGCCTGGGCTGACAGAAGGACTGGGCATGTGTCCCGGCCCTCTGGCTGGTCGAGGACAAGCTGGTGGATTTCAAAAGCTATTTAATCCCTGGGTTCTGACGCACCCGGTTCACCAGGCAGGATCTAGTGCCCAGGGATCTGATGTCAGAGGGCGGGTATAGCCTCGGCCTGGCCTTGGCAGTCTCTCCATCCTCCTGCCCATGTGGCAGTGTGGCAGAGCCAGCAGAGTGCCAGGGGACCCCAAAGCCTTTGCCTCCTGAATCACAACCCGTGGTTGGGCCTCAAACACCAACAGGGATTAGAAAATGATGTTGTAAAAGAATAATAAGGAAAAATAATTAGGAGCTATTAGGCGAAGAGAACAGATAAGCAGAACACTGTATGTGTGTTTGTTTTAAAACAATAATAAGTGTATTTAAGCAGAGGGGGAAACTGGAAAAACTAACAGTGACTATCTTCGGAAATTTATCGTTCAACAAATATTTTGTGAGCACCTGTTACCTATTCTAGGTGCTAGAGATATGGCAGTCAAAGAAACAGAAACCTTTAGGGAGCTTGAATTCTAGGCCAGCCTGCACCACCAAGCTGCTCCCCTGATCCCACGAGCTTATATTCCAGAGAGTTAACGTGTAATAAAATACACCAGTTCAATATAAAGTAGGTGCACTGGGGTTGTGGCTCAGTGGTAGAGCGCTTGCCTAGCATGTGTGAGGCACTGGGTTCGATCCTCAGCACCGCATATATAAATAAATGAATAAAATAAAGGTCTATCAACATCTAAAAAATTTTTTTAAAAAATATATAGTACTTTAAGTGGTGATGAGAAAAGACAGGGATAAGGGAGATATAGCTGGTGGAGGGGGATTTATTTTTTGGTGCTGGCGACTGAACCCAGGAAGTAGCACTCAAGCACTGAACTACATCGCCAGCCCTTTTTTATTTTTTATTTTTATTGTGAGTCAGGGTTACTGCCAAATTGCTGAGGCTGGCCTCAAACTTATAATCCTCCTGCCCCAGCCTCTCAAATTGCTAGGATTAGAGGTATGTACCACTGCACCCAATGGGGATGTAATTTTTAAATAAAATGTATTTTTTTAGGGCAGTTTCAGTTTTGCAGAAAAATTAAGAACTCTGCACCCGGACTTCCCCCAAACCTCTCCTCCTGCACTCAGTTTTCCTATTATTGCCATTGGACATTAGTAAGGTACATCTGCTGTGGTGACGAAAGCAATCCAGATCCATTATTGTTAATGGACATCTAGTTTTTCAGACTGCCTGAGTTTAGTTAACTCCCTCTTCTTTTCCAGGATGTCCTCTAGGATATCACATTCCATTTCATCGTTTTCTCCGGTGGCTCCCTTTGGCTGGGACAGTTCCGACTTTCCTTGTTTTTGATGACCCTGGCAGTTTTGAGGGGTGCCGGTCAGATAGACGTGCATCAGAATTTGCCTCATGCTTTGTCATGATTTTGCTAGGGCTATGGGTTTGGGGAACCAGCTCACCATTTCCACCTTACTCCCAACGTGGGTGATGTTGACCTTGGATACCTGACTGAGGTAATAAGCATCTGCCAGTTTTCTCCACGCAGGGTCCCTTCCCCTGGCCCTTCCAGCCTGCACGTCCTGGAGCGAAGTCACTGGGTGCCGTCCACGCTGCTTCAGGGCTGGGAGTCATACTTCCCACCCCCCCATTTAGGGTGAAGTATCTGCATAAATTATTAGAAATTCTTCTGCCTGGAAGAATTGTCTCTTCTCCCTCATTTATTTGTTTATGCAATCACTTATTTGTCATAAACTCCTGAATATCTGCTTTACATTTGGGTTATCATTCAGTATTTACGTTGTTGTTGAATTGTTCCAGCTTGTGGCGGGTGACTCCTCTGCTCCCCTGACTGTACCTTTGTTGATGTGGCTCTTTTTTTAAAAGCTCTTCCTGACTTGCTGGCATTACAGAATGCTCCAGGGTCCTCTAGGAGGTCCAGTCATTTCCTCCAAGGAGCTGTGGATCCTTTTACTGGAGAACAGTATAAGAAATCCAGACCTGGGTACAAAATGTGAGCTTTTGGTTTTTAACATGGTGGTCAGTGAAGGCTTGTCTGAGAGGGTAATATGCAAATGAAGACCTAAAGAAAGTGAGGAGCAAATCAGGGAGATGTGGGGGAGGGGATTTAAGAAGAGGGAACTGCAAGTGCAAAGGCCCTGAGGCAGACACATGTGTTGCGTAATCAAGAACAAGGAGGCTAGAGTAGCTGCAGCCAAGTGAGCTGTGGCAGGAGATGATGCGGGAGAGGTGGGGGAGGTGCAGACTTTATAGAGGCCATCATGAAGGACTTGGGCTCTTCCTCAGGTTGACAGGGGAAGCAGATAAGCAACACTATCTGAGTCACTTTTCAATAAAATCCATCTGGCTATTGTGCTAGGAACAGAATGAAGAGTCAGGGCAGATGCTACTGTATGAATCCAGTGAGCGATGATGTTGGCTTGGATCCGGTGGGGGGGTGGGGGGCGAGGGGCTCAGATGCTGAACATGTTCTGCAGGCAGAGCTGACAGCACTCCCTGACAGATGGGGTGTTGGGTGAGTGACAGGTCAGGGATGCAGAGGGCACTGCCTGATCATCTGGAAAGAGGTCGTCGTGATTGGCCAACTGAGTTGGGAGAAGACTGGAGGAAAGGCAGGTTTGGAGAGGGTTTCGGGAGCTCACGTCCTGGATCGTTAGTTGGAGACACCCACCACTCATCCAGGTGGTGACGCTGACTGGGCCTCCCAGCCTGGCCCTTGGCCATGGACTCAGGCCTGCGTGCGCTGATGCTGCTCAGCCTGAATCCAGCACAGGGTCAAGGAGCCAGACCTCTGCCACCAGGGCAGGCTTTGAGAACTCCTGGCCACAAAGCCCAACAAGTGGAGCGGGGGCTACGTGAGGGCACCCGTCCCAAGAACCCTCAGCTTTGCTTTATGCAGTACCGGGATTTCCCATGAACCTCTGGGGCTCAGGGCTGGAAAGGCCCCAGGAGAAGATTGGGCTTTCCCACCAGGGGAGGCCCACACCAGGGTGGGTCCTGGGAGCCACATCTACCTTCTCCTTAGCTCCCAGCCTCTGGGCCCTGTCCTGTGGAGGTGACAGCATGAGGTCACTGGACTCCTGAAACAGAAGAGGTGGGGGAGGGGAGGAGGGGCCTGGGGGAAAGGAGAGGAGGAGTGAGAAGGGAAAGGCGGAGGGAGGACAGGGGATAGGAGACAAGAAGAGGGAGGACAAGGCAGCGGGGAGACACCCAGAGACGAGGGAGGGTAAGAGGAGGATGGCAGCCTGGGACACTCCACAGCGTAGTGAAGGGGCATCTGTCAGCAGGGCCCTGCTCTCTCTCACAGGTCACATCTAGTCCATCCACAAATGCTATGGATGCCACTGTCACAATATGCATGGAATTAGGCCACTTCTAACCATGCTGATAGTCAGGCCTCTGCTTTCCCCCTGACTGGAGTCCCCACCTCACTCAAGTCTGCTCTCAGAGCAGACAAAGTGATCTTTCCAAAACCAAAACAAGATCAGGCCTTGCCTTCTCAAATCCTCATGTCGGCCCTGCTTGGTCTTTGCTCTGTTCTCCAGCCTGCACTGCGGCCCTCCCACATTGGCCTCTGTTGCTTCTCAGACATTTGTGTGCACCTGCCTCCGGGCCTTTGCACTCGCTGTGCCCTCTACCTGGTTGATTCCCCTTCTCCCCTGCCTCAAGAGCCTTATTACCTCACTTCTCCAGGCCTCAGCTCAGAAGTGCCCTCTTCAGAGAAGCCTTTCCTGACCACCCTATCTGAAATAGACTCCCCTCTACTGCTGTCATGCTGACCCCCTCCAACCAGCCTAATCCTCAGCATTTATCACCATTTTACATTTATCTAAGTCTTCCCCATGAGAGTATAAGCGCCACAAGGACCAGGCCTTTGTAACTCAAATCAAAATGTCCCCAGTGTTAGGACTACCTCCAAACAGGTGGGTGCTCCATTAACACTTGTTAAATGAATGAGAGGAATTCTCACTTGGAGTTCCCCACGACTGGCTCAGCCTGTTCTCCTCAGGTCCAACCAACTTGCCTCCCAGAGGTGACCAGACCGAAGCGGAACCAAGCATGCTAAAGACGGAAGGAAGTCCATCAAACCTCAAGCAGCTAATCACCACCCTGCCAAATCTGCGATCCCACCACACCCTCCCCCGCGCCCTCTGCAAGGGGGACACCTCCCAGCACTGCCCTCGCTTATCAGCTCTGGGTCTCCAAAGGTCTCTGCCCTTTGCCCTTGTCACCAAGAGTTTCCATGGGGATCCAGAGTGATCTTGCTAGAAGCAGATTGGTCTGCTCACTCCCAGGTTTAACCCCCTCCAGTGGCCCTTGGGAGGAAACCCAAAGTCCAGTGCACTCTGGCCTCTCAGCCCAGGCTCCCCTCCTCCTGAGAGCTGCCCTTGGAACCAGCTGCTGACGCCTGCCCCGCCCGGGTGCCCACTGCCCAGCCCTGCTCCTTGCCCAGCCCTCTCCTGGCTTGGCTGCAGTGAGCTGTGCTGCTTTGAGTCCTCGGTACAGCCTGGCTGGACAAGGCCTGGCTGGAGGCTCTCTGGCCTCCGCTTGGATGCAGATGGCAGCCGTGGTGGGCGAGGGGAGGCTGACGGAGGTCACAGAAGATGCACAGGTCTTTCCCTGGGTGGTGCCACTGCTGACGTGGCCCAGACCCAGGCTGCCTGCAGGAGGAGCTGGGTCTCTCCTGTCCAGGACCTGACGCACAAGAGGCTCCAAGGACACCTCCATCGACTATTGAATAGCAGTGCGCTTTAATTTTTTTAAAAAATTATTTTTTATTTTTATTCTTAGTAAGTACACAGCAATTTCATTTGGGTGCGCTTTAAGTTTTTAATTTTCAGTTTTTGTAGCCCTGGGGATGGAACCCAGGCATTCTACCACTGAGCCAGATAGCCAGTCTTTTCTATTTTTTATTTTGAGGCAGAGTCTCACTAAGTTGTCAGGGCTGGCCCCAAACTTGCCACCCTCCAGTCTCCGTTCAGGCTGGAATTACAGGTGTGTGCTACCAATGCTTCTTTTCTTTCACTTTTACATATCCATCTTTTCCGTATTTTTTTAATATGTATATTTTTTAGTTGTTGATGGACCTTCATTTCATTTATGTATATGTGGTGCTGAGGATCGAACCCAGGGCCCCACACATGCTAGGCAAGCGCTCCACCACTGAGCCCCAGCCCCAGCCCCTATTTGATCATCAAAATGATCTTCTGTCATTTTTTTTTTTTTAAAGAAAAACAAAGAGTTGACTTTGAAAATTCACTTTTGCTGAAATGTTCCATGAAAAAGTAACACTTCCTGGATCTTCAAAGCTGAGCCGGCACACGCCTGGGCCTGGGCTCCACGGTCCCTGTCCTAGGAATACAAACAGTGGCCCTCCACCAGCCCACAGCACACAGCGCGCAAGGTGCACAGAGGCCTCCTCAGGAGAGCCAGGAGCTGGAACCCGGCCCAGGGTCCATCAACAGCAAAATGGGTGAATAAACGGTGAGAGAATCTCCCAAGGGCAAGCTGCCCGCAGGAGGATGGGCGGCCCCTGGCTCCCCTGGGAGGAGCAGAACCTCACAGACGAATACTGAGCAAAAGAAACCAGACACCCAAGGGCAGGTACTGGGCAGGCACAGCTCAGAAGCAGCCAGAGAGGAGGGGCTGGGAGTCAGCAGAGGGCTTATCTTTCGGGGTGCTCGGTGGGAGGGGCCTGCGGGCTTCTGGTACTGTGGGGGGCTGCGTTTTGATCTGGGGTTGCCGGCGGGTAGGCTCTGACCCAGCCGGACACTTTGGATGTGTATACTGTTCAGTGTGTGTGCTCGACTCCAGGACCAAAAAAAAAAAAAAAAAAAAAAAATCTTAAAAAATTAAAGGCACTCTCTCTCCAAAGGAAGAGAGGGAGGGGAGCTGCCTCTCCCGGGGCCACCAGTGTCGTTCCCCTCCCAAGCCTCTGAGACCCCCAAGCCCCAGGCTAGGGGATCTGTTTCCGCACAGCCAGAGGATGCAGGGGTGGGGTGGGGAGTGGGGGGTCTGGGGACCCTCTGGGCTGAACCCCACCATCACAGAAAGGCCCTCAGTTTGGGTTCTAGAAGCAGGGCCAGGTGTGGCTGTGGGTTGTCCCTCCCTGGCTGGGTCACTCCGGCCTCCCTGCCATTGGCCATAGCAGGCCAGGGGGATTGGAGGGAGAGAGCAGCCTGGGTCCCTGGGTCCTGCAGCCTCCTTCCACCTCCTGGTGGCGGCGGGGAGTCGCGGGGGGCGGGCGTGTGCCGGGCGGCCAAGGTGGGATGGCAGTGTCTTCGTCCCACCGCTCCCCAGCAGAGGCAGGAAAGCAGGGGCCTGGTCTGACCTTGCGCGCCACCCCGAAAGGTCACCGCGCTCGGCTCTCTCGGGGTTCAGGTTCCCGCAGGCCGGCAGGGAGGGCAGTAATCAATCCGTGCCCGCGGGCCGGCGAGGGGCGCGGATCCAGCGTGTGGCCCTCAGCAGCCGCCAGGCGCGGTTATTTATAACCGCAGGTCGCGTTACCTCCTGACCTTCAGCGGGCCGGTGATCCGCAGCGATTAGCATCTCTCCCTGCCGCCCACTGCGAACAAACACCCCTCTGTGTGCCCTCTCGGGCCGGGCCTCCCGGAGGGCCCTGCAGGAAGCAGGATGTTGACCGGAGTCTGTGCCCAGAGGCTCCTGGGGCGGGTGGACCCAGCCACGTGTGAGTGGGGGGAGGTGGGGTGTGGTTGGGGGGAAGGTGCAAGAAGTACTCTGTTCCCTTGCTTCCCAGGTTGCGAATGTTCTGGTCTATTCTGGGTGGCAGTTATATTTACATTCTAGGGCTCCCTAGCCTGGGTCTGCCCAGGAGGGTGCCTTCTCCCAGGCTGGGGGGAAAGAGGCTGCCCGTGGCCAGAGCCCTGGCACAGGGGTGGTGCCTGGAACCACAGACTCTTGCTTTCTCCCAAGCAGCAGGCCCCTCATCCCTAGATGCAGCTGAAGCCCAGAGGGAGAAGTGACTGGAACTGGGTCAAACGGCCATCTACATCAGACCCCAGCTTCTGGTTGGGGGCCTTTCCCACTAGAGACTATAGCTCTCAGTTATGGTCTGGAGGAGGCTTGTACAGGAGGCTAGTGGTGGGGAGGCTGGTCTGTTCATTCATTCAACACACTGTTGGATGCCATCCCCAGCTCCAGGGAAAACCCCTCACCACCCTCATGGAGTCGATGGTCTAAGGAGGGAGTCCACCCTGGAGCCACATGCCAGGCAGGTGCTGAGGGTCTTGATGTGTGAGATCCAGGGAGGCAGGGCCAGACTCAGGGCCACTGGGAAAGTAGGCTTTGGGCTGCTGAGTATTCACTGAAGAAGCCTGTTGTCACCATCCCAAGCCAGAAGGCCTTGGCTCTGCTGTGGGGGCCTCCCCTGTCAGCCTCAGATGACCTTGCACCCAGGATAGAGGTGAGCCCTCACCCAGCCTCAACCTGAGGAAGTCCCCTGCAGAAAGCCTTGGGGTGGGGCCATCTGAGGGGCTCCCTGCAGGGCAGTGGGGCAGGGGGCGATGAGGAGGAAGGAGTCTCAATGCTGTCACTCTCTCTTGCACTTTGAAGCACTTGGAAAAACTGATTGCTCTCTCAGGCCTTGGTGTCCACCAAGGAGCAATGAAGAGCTTGACTGGGGAGCCTTTTCAGCCAGGGCTGCCTGCACTTTTGGTCCAGAGATCTTCTAATCAGAGACCCCCACCCCCGAGTCTGGCTCAGCCTCAGTGTGTCCCCTTGACCCAATGAAGTCCAAGGGGACAGGCCAGGGTGGCCACAGGAGTGGTGTGGCCACGGCTGTGATAGCCAGCGTGGCCAAGAACCCAGAGCACCGAGCAGGGCACACACGTGAGCCTGTGTGTTGAAGGGTGTCTTGGTGGCAAGGTGGCTGCTCACGGGAGGGGGTGGGAGTCTGGGCGTGTGGACTCTTTATGCAGGGGTGCAGAGACTGTGGGCAGCGGGTGGAGTGGGGGTGTGTAGGTCCCGGTGTGTATGTGGAGGGGTGTGGTGGAAGTTGCAGGAGTGTACTGGTGGGGCAGGTGGGGGTCCATGGGCAGGAGGCCTGGAAAGGCCTCTCCCTCACTCTGCAAACCCTCTGCCCACATGGTCAGCTTGTGGCCTGCGGGCCCTGACCAGTCAATGAACTCAGGGTCTGGAAGCGTCAGCGGCTTTTCCGACCTTTTTGCCAAATGGGATGTCAGCACGGGGGTGGGAGGGGGCAGGGGGATGCCAGCTGGGGAAGGTGGCAATGACCTCATGACAACTGACTGCAGCCGGGGGGGAGGGGCAGCCACAGCCTGGCTGGCCAAGAGACCTGCCCCATTGGCTGCTGGCCAGGGCAGAGGCCGGGGCTCCACTCCAGGTGCGGGAGACAGACTGGTCACAGGTGCCGGCTTTCTCAGGGCTACTGGTTCCCTTTGTGGGGACTTCCTGGGGGGTAGGCAGAGCACCTTCCTCTGACCCAGCGTCTTGCAAGGGTTTTCACCTGTGATCTCAAATAAACTCACAGAGATCCTTACCTCCTTCCCCTATTTTACAGTACAACTGGACAGGCAACAGGGGTTGGCATGTCTTACTGCCCCATGGTGACGTGGCGAGGAAAGGTCGTTCCTACTAGCTGTTCCTCTGTTAGTGCCTGGATGTTCAGGCAAGGGCTTCCTGTGCATCCTCAGGCCCGATGCTCTCCATTCACCCCAGAGGGACATCCACACACTACCATCTGGGAGGCAGTCAGCGCCAGTAACCACGAGGGCAGCCACCACGAGCAACCAGGCTGGACAGGCTGGAGGCGACTCCTAGTCATGCAGAAGGCCTCTTCCAGCCCCGGCCTCCTTGACTCCCCGGATCAGGTTGGTGTTGCTCCTCCGTGGGGTTGGAGGGGCCCCCAGATGGCAGCCCCAGGGTGGGTGTGACCCTGTCTTTGTACCCAGATGCTGAGATCAGCTGTGGGGCTGCTCTTTCTTCAGCTGTTTATTAGTTTCCCATAATAATAATAGCTACCCCTACCCTACGCTTTATAGTTCACGAAGTACTTTCACAGACATCCTCTCATTTAATCCTCACACTGGCCTGTGATGAGGAGTTAATATACCCATTTTATAGAACAAGAAACTGAAGCTTAAGGAGGGAGGTTCTAGGGCTAGTCTCAGATCACAAGGCAGAAAGTGGCAGGCGTCTGCTCTGGCCTCCCTCACCTGGTGCCTCCCACAGCAGTAGTCCTCGGGGTTCGTGGCGGCCCTGTGACTTCTCCAGGGCAGACTCAGGGCTGCAGCAGGTGGCCAGCACTGCAGCCGGGACAGTCTGCTCTCTTCAGAGAGAAGACTGTAAAGAAGGCTCCTCACCGCCTTCCGCAAATACTGGGGGGAGAGGGAAGGAGGAGCTAGGAAGAGGCGAAGGTGCCTGAGGTGGCTGGAGAGCCATGCTGGGGAGGGTCTCCCAGTTGGGCTGGCTGCCCTGGCAACAGGCCCAGGCTAAGCAGTGGAAGGGACCAGAAGTTCCTAGAACAGGAGTCCAGCGATGGGGTGCCCAGTGCCAGCTGTTGTCATGTTCCCATCTGCCTGTGGCAAAATGAGAATAATAAGGACAATATAGTGAGCTTTCAGAAAGCTGGGTCTATGCTACTTTTCATCTGGGCTGTGCATTTTCAACAGTGTGTGTGTGTGTGTGTGTGTGTGTGTGATTGTGTGTGTATTTAAAAACACCCTTCCTTTGACATTTCCTTTTAGTGTCCTTAACTAAAAGGACACTAAATAAAAATAAAAAACTGGTAACCGTGTCAGATCCCAAGTTGTTTTTTGGAAATGTTAGTGATCTAAGAAACCCAGAAGATGGGGAACTACAGTGCTTTCAAGTAAAACCTGGTATGCAGGGAGCGGGCTCTAAATTGAGGGAGAAGGGGTTGGGGTTCATGCCCAGACAGTCCCTGTGACCCCAGACTAGGCCTCCCCAGGAAACCTGAGCAGAAGGAACACTCGAGTAACTGTACAGGGAATTCTGAGAAAGGTTTCAGGGCCAATTCTCTATGCCACACACCCTCAGCTCCTCTTTGCCCTGAAGCCAGGAGGAAATGTTCCCTTACACCCCACCTCTGCTATCCCCAGGCCCCACAAGGATAGTTCCCGAACAGTCCAGGCCCTGGAATCAGACGACAGGGCTTGGGCTGGCTGCCCCTCTGAGAGGGCATGTCGGTAATGTTGCAGCCAAATATAGAGGGACACCAGACACTGTCAGGGGCCCCAGGCCTGGCAGGGGGGGCTAGACTCCCCGGGGCCTGCCTATCTCTTCCCTTCCTGAGCCCTACACCCCCAAACCCAGGAAGGCAGCCAGGAGGCTGGCAGTCCTCTCCTAGTCCAGCCCACGTTGGGACATGTCCCAACAAGTCCCAGCCCAGTGGGAAGCTGGCTTGAGGGCCCTGGGCCTGGGTTGGGCATGAGCGTGGGGACACCTCTATCTGGAAACTCCAAGCACTTTTATAAGCATAAATTCCCACGGGGCACTCTGACACCAGGAGACCAAGAGGACCACTCCTGCCCTCTGTTCTTCAGCTTCCAAAAGAGACCAAGGCCATAAAGCTGGGGGTGTGGGCGGGCAGGAAGCCAGGCTAAACCCCAATAACCTGCTGGTCGAATTGAATTGCAGATAATTAGTCCTGATCACCTCCACCCTCCTCTCTGGGGGAATTAAAAGTCAAAGGGCAGGACTGCTGACGCAAATGTCAGGGGAGACATGCAGCTTGAACAGCTGGGATCCTGCTCCCGGTTCCACTGCCCGAGGTCGAGAGCCCTGGTGCCTTGGACATGGTGTCCCCCAGGCGCCTGGAGCTGGCAGTTCCCAAGACACCTGCAGGCAAGGGGGCTTGGCTTGCTGTTCCTCTTCCTGGCCCTGAGGTCCACAGAACTTGGTGGTTAGTGACAGACTCCTATGAAAAGCGTTGCCAGGATGGGGAGACTGTGCTCTCGGTCATGTGAGCCTCTCTCCCACCCTCCTCTAAACCTCGCTGTCCCTGTGACAGAGGAGCCTGGCTCCCTAAAACCAGTGGTGTCCCTTCTAGGCAGGCCCCAGGGCAGGCACACCCTGGGCTGCTCTATCAGGCCTGTGCACCAGTGGGGACCCCTAGTGGTCACGGAGGGACTTGAACTTGGGCTTGACAGGGCTGCTGCAAACCATCCCCCACCCCCACAGCCTGGGGGGGGGGGTGGGCAGGGACTTGGGGGTATTTTTAAGTCTTGATTTTTCCAAATTGAACTGTGGCTAGAGCTCGGCCTAAGTGTCCCACTGTTAGCAAATCAGGGTCAATGTGTCTAAGAATGAACTCGTCATATGCTGGCCTTAAACTGGCTCCTCCTCTCGACTTCCCCGTTTCTATTAATAGCATCATCACTCGCCCAATGCCCCAGGCTCCAAACCTTCCTGTCATCCTCTGTCCCTCCCGTAGGCTGTCCTGCTCTGCCCCTCCTTCCATCCCTCTCCTGGGTACTTACTGCCATTGCCTAGTGAGCCAGCCTCTTGCCTGAGGTAGTCGGGTTCTCAACAATGCTGCTGCCTGGTCAGGCCTGGGCGTGTCACCTGCCCTCCACTAACTGGCTGTGTGACTTTGGGTAAGTTACTTAACTAACCTGAGTCTCAGTTTCATCAGCTGGAATGTGAGGATAATGATCTCATAAAGCAATGCCTGAGTTAAATGCTAACATGTACATAAAGACCCCATCACATAGGAAGTTCTCAACACCTGTGATGATCAGAGATCATCCAGTCCAACTCCTCTCTTTCATCTTTCATAAATAAGGAAACTAAGGCCCAGAATGTGAGTGCTGGGTTCCAAATGTCCTTACAGCATGCTGCAGAATCAGGGGTTTGCAAGTTCCTTCCCCATCATCATCACATTCTAGAAACCAGAATAAAAGGTCACTTCTGGGCTCCTGAGGTGCACACCCCTGTCTTCAGGGCCAGGTATGTGTGGGCAGGTGCTGTGATCATTCAGCCACAGGAGGTATTTTCTGGTAGAACCATAGGTCATACTCAGAGGGTGGAGTCAGGGCAGCCCCTGTGCCTGAGGCTCAGCATGGTGGCACAGCGGCCTATCAGGCACGTGTCAGATATCCATAAAGGGCAGATGCCTCCTTCCTCATCAACCTGCCCTTGAACCCCTCTTTCCACACTCTCAGCCCCAGTCCCCACATGACTCCACTTCTCTCCAGGCCTGTCTTCCTGTGAGCTGTGTTCTTGCCATTCACACCATGGGTAAGCACCTGGAGTCCACCTTGGAATTAAAGGCGGGAGCTGCTTCTGGGAAGACAAGCCGTAACTCTCATCGAAACTTCCAAGGGGACTTCTTCCCCCAAAAGGGTGGTAGCAAGAAAAGCAGGTGCACAGGTGGTCCAGGTCCCTGCATGGGCCCCTCCTAGAGTCCTTGGGCACCTGTCCTCTAAGACAATGGTTCTCAAATAGGGACACTTTTGCCCTTAGGGGACATTAAGCAACCTCTAGAGATAATTTCTTTGTCACACTGGGGGTGGCAGGGTATGCTACTGGCATTCAGTGGGTTGAGGTCAGGGATGCGCTGAACACCCTCTAACACACAGATCACACAGTGACGACTCATCCAGCCCCAAATGTCAATAGAGCCGAGACTGAGAAGCCCTGGTTTAAGAGTCCTGTCACATGGGAAGACTGGCCTCACAGCGGCCTTGGGCATGAAGGGAAGCAGTGAAGCACTTGAAGGAGCTGGGACTGGCTCAGTACATGCCCGGGGTTGCAAGACCTTCCCTTTCTGACCTCTGTGGCCGGGCAGGCAGAGGTAGAGTAGGCACATATTCTGACCTTTACGCACGAATTTATTTTTTAAATTTTTTATTTATTTATTTTTTAACCAGGGATTGAACCCCGTGAACCCAGGGTGCTTCACCACTGAGCCACATCCCCAGCCCTTTTTATTTTTTATTTTGAGACAGGGTCTCACTAAGTTGCTGAGGCTGCCTTTGAACTTGGATCCTCCTGGTCCAGTCTCCTGAGCTGCTGGGATTACAGGTGTGTGCCACCATGCCTGGCTACATGAGAATTTTCTGAATGAGTCTGATGTTCCTGTCTCCCTGCCCAGCCTGGGGCAGTTTCTAGAACTCCACACTCACTTCTCAACCCCTTCAACAAAGAAAAGCAGGGCCTCACCCCTAGTACTCACTGCTCCGCCTCCCTCCACCTCCCTCTTTGACCAGGTCTTGTCCCTTCTCCAGATGGCCCTTCCTAGTGCCCTTCATTTGCACTGATGAAGGGGAAAGGCCAGAGTGGCAGAAGGGAGCAGTGCCCTCTCCAAGCTGTCTTCAGACAGCTTTCAGACCCCAGCCAAGGCAGAGGGTTTACTGAGAAGTAGCCCTTTGTAGCGGCAGGGGAATGGCTGAGAAGACCTTTAACAGCAATCTGAAGCTGGGGCCAGGAATAGGCAAGCCCTTCCTGCCACTCAACTGGGCTATCAGTAGCCAGTGGGGAGTCAAGTGTCTGTCCCTGCCTTCTCCCCTGGGACTGGCTGGTGTACCCAAGCTGGAATCCCCACCCGGCCCCCTGGATCTCTGCCGGGCAGTGGGGGTTGGCTTATCCAACTCAAGTATAATACATTATCCAATTACTGTCGGAGGAGGTGACTGGCCTGAGGCCAGCTGACAGAGAGGGACCTTGAGACCCTTTTCTGGCACTGTTCATTTGTTGTTGGTTCTGGGGACTAAAACTTGTTCCCCCTCTGTGGGTCTCAGCTTCACGGGGAGGACACTGCCACCTTCCCAGCCTGAGGAGAGTATTGGGCTGTGAGGGTAGGGGCAGCTATGGCTCAGGACACCCAGCTGCCACCTTGCCTGGGACAAGCCCAGGCAGGCCACTGCTTCTGAAAAGGAAGAGGCCATGGACAGGGCACAGCCGAGGGGGAGGAGCCTCAGTACAGCCGAGCGACTGAGTATAATAAAAGGCTGAGTCCTGGGCCTTGGGAAGGAGCAGCCTCCTGCCATGTCTCTTCTCCTGAGGGACCTTTTTGTCTTGGTTGGAAACTTGTTCCTGACCTGTGGCATCCAGCCTTCACCTCTTCCACAGTTCAGCTCTGCTGTTCACCTGCCCCCACTACTCCTTCCCAGGCAGGCCACCCCTGCCCCCTGCCAATCTTCTTTGCAGGAGCTCCAGAGCCTGGACGGCAGCCTGGCCCAGCCTCCTGCCCAGGCATCATCCCACCATGCACGCTCTGCACCAAGTCCCTCGAGGAAGGGACTGGGACACCTGGCTGCTGCTCACCCAAGAAAGATTCCGCCCAAACACCCTTATTTTCTGGCTGCTCCAACTCCCACAAAGCTTTCCTATCTTTTCATGAGACACAAACCTGACATTGTCCCTCTTCCCCAGGCCCTTCCTTTTCTCATGCCGGCTGTTGAGATCTGGCCTGAAGTTGGGTATAGAAGCCGGGCAAGGAGGGAGTGTGGTGAGGGGCTGCCTCCCTCATGCAAGATGGTGATGGGTGGAAGCTGTGCCTGGAACCTGTCAACTGGAGTTTGGGACAGTCACACCTCTGGAGTGTCCTGGAACAGCCTTGGATCCCATGGGACACAAAGCTCTCCGGGCTTGAGGATGTCAAACACTGCTGTGAGGCGCCCCATCCTCTAGGCCCAGGCCTGCTTCAATGGCTGGCTCTCGCGTGCCTGGGTGTTCCAACTATGATGAGGCCTCAGAGAGGCAGCAAGGGTGCCTCACCCTGGGTCCTGGGAAGCTCCCCAGTCCACCCAGAAGGAGCTCCACTCCCAGCCCTCTCCTCATGCACCTGGGGAAGGAGAGTGCTCGGGTCACCAGTCAGATCCTCATGGCCCAGTCAGCATGGTGATGACCACTTTTCCTTCTTCCCCACCAAGAGGACCCAACACCGACATTGGGGCAGCAGTGGGGACACACCTACCCTACTCTTGATCCTACCGTTTCATCGTGGGAGAGGAAGGTATCCTAGAACACATCCAATCCAGCCCTGCCATTTTACAAAACAGAAAATGGCCAGATCCTAAAGCTGTGGACACTCACGGCAGCTTGACAAGGGTATGAGCCTGCCAGTGGGAAGCGCAGCATCTGCATGTGTGGTGACGCATGCATGTCCCCGAGCAAGCTGCAGAGAGGCTGCGTGGAGAGGAGACTGGAAGGTGGCCTTGGAAGTTTATTCCAGGCACAGATTCTAGTCCCCTAATCCTTACCCCCTCCTTTTTTCCTTTTCAGCAGCAGTTATAAAACCCAGGAAATAAATGTGGACTGATGGCCTGTGAAGGGCTTAGTTAGTGCTGTGACCCGCTGAGTTATGTAACTCCTATTTATTATCGGCCTTGGATGAAATTTCCATTGAAGCAACTCACTAAGCTGATTCTGTGACATTTTCTTGTGTTTGCTTGGAGGTGGCAGCAGCAGAAATTCCTCTGCAACTTCAAAGACATTGGTGGTGTGGACACTTTCAGAAATCCCTTTCTTTAATCCCTTGAGCCAATGTTTCTCTCACCCCTCTCAGAACTTGCTCACGTTGGCACCAGCTCCAGGCCCTGACCCCTTTGGGTCCCTGGGCTATAGGCGGCCATCGCCGGTGAGGAAAGGTGTTTCCTGCTGCTGACAAATGGAAGGGGCGAGAACCTGGGGCTGTGAGAATCGACAGTAGCCGAGTAGAAAAGGCGCTAAACTGAGTAAGAGTTCTAGTCCTGACTCTCAGCTGCCCTTGGCCACTGCTTGCTTACTGGTAAAGTGAACGAGTTTACCCATCTGTACACTTCGCCCCTCAGGAGTGTGGCAAGCTCCTTGGTCTGTCCTGCTTGCCATGCTGGGGGCGACAGCCCAGTGGGAATAAAGCGGGAGGGATGAGGGGAAGATTAATGCCAGTATGGCGCCACCTTGTGTTCAAAAGGAGCAGAGCTGGCCTTTTCCTAGCACAGCAGCTGTCTCTGGGAGAGGGTAGTAAGTACTGGGAAGCCAAGATCCTCCCTAATTAAGCTTCACCTCTGGGCCCTTCACCTCAGTAGCCAAAAGGGCCCTAGGGTGAATCTAAGGGTTTTCTTTTTTGTTCTTGTTGTAGATGGACACAGTACCTTTATTTTTTTTTATGTGGTGCTGCAGATCAAACCCGGTGCCTCACACGTGCTAGGCAAGTGCTGTATCACTGAGCTACAACCACAGCCCAAGCTAAGGGTTCTGACACCACACTAAAATAAACTTTTGGAGACCCCTTCCTAGGTTTAAGAAGGAAAAGACTCAGGGAAGTCCAGGGCCCACAGAACTCAACAGTGTCTCCTCCTAATCAGGACATATTCCTCCCATTCACTGGTTTCTTGGTGCCACAGGTACAAACTGGTGCATCAAAGCAGTTTGTACCTAGTGGCACAGGCTGCATTAATTTCCTCCATAAAGGATCTGGGTATGGTTGTGAACACTGGGATCTGGTTGGGCATGAAGAAGGTCACTAGTTCACACAATCCAAACTGCACCTGGTCCACACTCCAAGATAAGACTAAGGGTCTAGAGAAATGACTTTTGAAGGACCAGGGGCAGAAAGGAGCTAACCCCTACAATTCTTCATCATGACTTGGTTTTTGAGATGGCTTCATATTACAGTAGAGGGAGTCTTTGAAAGAAAGAGCTGTCACCTTGGGGTTCCAGAAGCATGACTTTAATATGGGGTGGAAAGGTTTGATAAACTCTGAACTGGGTGGTAACCAGGACACAATAGCTCCAGGCAAGCACTCCAAAACAGAACCACAGATGGTCTACACAATAAAAGCCTGCTCTCAAACCAAGCCAAAACACAGCAAAAGGCAAACACCTGAAAAGTCACTCCTGGATTTGGAACTCAAAGAAACATTTACACATGACCGGGCCCTAGCCAAAGGTAGGGGGAAGTAAGTTTGATGAGAAAGGGCAATGCAGCTGGGCACAGTGGGGTCCACTGTAATTAGAGGGGACTTGGGAGGCTGAGGCAGGAGGATTGCAAGTTTGAGGCCAGCCTGTGTGAGTGAGTGAGTCCGTTTCAAAATAAAAAAGGCTGGAGATGTGGCTTGGTGGTAGAGTGTCCCTGGGTCCCAAAGAGAAAGAAAGAGAGGGATAGGGAGGAAGAGAGGAAGGGAGGGAGGGAGGGAAAACAATAAGAAATCAAGGTATCAGTGAGGGAAAATAAAACATCTCTTCACTGCTGAGTAAAACTTAACATGATCTTATTTGTTCCCTCCAATAAACCTGTGATTAATAGACCATCATTAATATACTATTTATGAGGAAATTCAAGTTTTTGAAAGACTATTCCACTCTTACTGAGCTTTTCTGCACCTGAGATGTCCTGCAAAAATTTTAAGTGATGGAATTTCGCATTCTTGCTTGGAACAACCAACACTAAGCTCTTCAATCACGCAGGGAGCATATAACCCTCCTTGTTACCACTCCACACCCTGTTGGTATCTGATGTTGATATTTGTTTTTTTATGTCTAGTCTCCACCCCCTTATATATAGTAACTGAGCTTAATTCTTTCATAAAGCATTATGAATAGCAGATACCAAAGATGTTTTGATGGCATCTAAAAATGTCAAATCTTCCACTATTTTCATGCTTCAACAAGCCCCTTAGCATGCCTGTATAGGAATGAAATTAACTATTATATGCAAATATGGGTTTTCTTGGCTGAGTGGAGGGCCACACACCTATAATCCCTGCAACTTGGAAGACTGAGGCATGAGAATTCTAAGTTCAAGGCCAGCCTGGGCAACTTAATAAAACCCTGTCTCAAATATAAAAAAGGGCTGGGGATTAGAACAGAGATAGAATGCCCCTTGGTTAAGTCCCAAGTAGCACAAGTATATACCTGAAATGGGTTTTCTTGTGTTTAGTTTTCACAGAACACCCCTTAAACTGGGGAGGGCGGGGCAATAGCGAAAGGTATGTGACAGGCCAAGGTACCTCTACTTTGGAAATTACCTCCCTCGTAGAAGAGACAAGGCCTAGAATATTAACAAGTGGTCTGGAAATAAGCATAATTCTGCCTCCGACTGGCACTGCAGCCAAGTGTTCTCTTACTTCCATCATATTATAAAGCAAACCCCATACCAATATCATTTGTTCAATTCATGCTTCTAACCAACAGGTACCTTTGGGTTTTCACCACTTCTAAGTCTGTGTCCTGCTATTAGCCTCATCTCCTTGAGGGTGTCTTACCTGTCTTCACACATTTGACACCTGGGAAACTCAAGCACAATGCTGAGTACCTGGCAGGGTAGGTGACTTTACTACTGAAGATCCCCAGGCCTTTAAAAAAAAAAAAAAAAAATTTTTTTTTTGATACCTGTATCACTGAGTTGCTGAGGCTGGCCTTGAACTTTTGATCCTCCTGCCTCAGTTTCCCAAGTCCCTGGGATTACAGGAGTGCACCAACACACCTGGTTCTCTTTGGAATGTTATGCTTACCTCAGAGTAAGGACACTGAATAGTGTAAAGTGACTGTGAAAGGGTCACAAAATTAAGAAATATTAGACTAGGGCTCAACTGAGGTCTCCTGGACTGGAAGTCTAATACTTTTCTGCCCACCCACAGTAGCCTTGGTTTTCAGCTGATCTGGTTATAGCATCCAGCGAGGCACTTGCTACTCTCAGTTAAACTTGTTTACCAATGGCAAGGCCCCTCCTTTAGTCAGGCCTCAGAATTACCTAAGAATGGTAATATCCTCCCCAAAGGGTTTTTCTGCAGAACACCTGTGAATTTACGAGCCAAATACTTGGAAAAACTGCTAGATGTTATGAAAAATGAAGCTAGGCATGATTACTAAAAGGTTTTTTTTCCTATGAAAAATCATGAGAATATAGCTTTGTCAAGTGAGCTCAGGCTCAAGGGAGATAAAATATTCTCTTCATGTTTTTAATGTATCAGTAAGTTCAAAGTATCCTACATTTCAATTGTACATGAATCAAAAAAGAAAGTCTATTAAATTGGGCTTGGGGTGAGTCTGCTGGCAGGTCACAATGTTCAAGTTATAACAATAAAAATGAAGTTGTGTGCACCTGGAAAACAGGTGTTTGTGATATCTAGCTGAGCTGCTGTTTTGAGTACCTTTAAGCAGATGTTCTCAATGGGAGGATGAGAATCAGCTGGGTAACTATTTTTCTAAATACCAGTAGTCTGACATTCCTGAGATGAGAGGAAGAAGGAAAACAAGTATGCTGTGAATAGTTTCTGGGGTGATTCTGGTCATACCTCCCTCTCCTGGTTCAGCTGAGAACTGCAGTTTTAAGTTAAATTGCTGTTTCCACTGAGCAGGCGTTTATTTTGTACACCCCTTTGGGGGCCTCAGCTCAAATTCTTTGTCTGTGGGTGGGAGCTGCTGTGCTGCTTGAATATGGTGAAAAGCAAGGACCTAAACTATCTAGTTTCTTTTATACAATATCTTTATGGTAAACTGGAAATTCTAGTAATCAAATTCCACCTACCAGTTGTCTGGGCCTAATGGCGGATTGGGCGGCCCTGAACCTGCAAACAAGGTATGATTCTTATCTGGACAGACAATAAAGCAAGGAAAATTAGAAACACGGTCACAGAACCAGAGGGTTACAACTAGGGTTTTTCTTAGATCACCTGGCTAAACTACCCTCCCCTTTAACACATGGGAGAATTCAGGTCCAAGGATGTCAGAGCATGGGCTACAGATGTTAGTGGTAGAGCACTTCCTGAGCATGCACAAAACCCTGGGTTGGGTCTCCCGCACTGCAAAAACCAAAGTAAAAATACACACACACACACACACACACAAAAACTCCCAAATGCTATGTTAATGTGACCTGCCTAGAGACACTGTAGGGATAAATCCTGGACAGAAAGCCCACAGCTTTCTCTCCCACTACACTGCTATGTCTCCCTAAAGAAAATAGATTTTAAAATAACAGAATGAATCAAACAACATTGCCCTATGTAAATTTATGATTTTTAACAAAAAAAAAAAAAAAAAATGGATTTAGATGGATGTGGTAGCATGTAACTGTAATCCCAGAAAGTTTGAGGCCAGCCTGGGCAACTTCGTGAGATCCTGTCTCAAAATTAAAATTTTAAAAAGGGGCTGTGGATCTGCAGCTCAGTGGGAGAACATTTACCTAATATGCACGAAGCTCTGAGTTCAATCCCCAGTACTGAGGGGGAAAGTTTAAAATGAAGTGTATTAATTACCCAATATTTCAGGCATTCTGAGAAATCTTCTTGATAAATTGCTAGCTACTGGACCATTCTATCTATACTGACAATGGAGACCTGGGCCTTTCTAGGAGCTGATAGCTTAAGCAGAATCTCTCTATCAAGGTCTGAGAGGCAGTTCTCTCCCTGGGCCAGAGCAGGGGACTTACAGGTTACAGTTCCAATTATGAGCACAGGGCTCCTGCCCTGTTCCCAGCAAAATCAAAATGAATGTTTCCCGTCTTCTGCTGCCATTCTGTCTTAATAGAAGGATCAAAATATGGCTAAAAGGACTCAACAGAATTAATTTCCCAAACAATGCCTTGGCAGGCTCTAAAGGACTAAGAGGCAGGCAGGTCAAGGTCCTACCAAATCTAGGGGTGAGTCAGGCTATTGGTTATGTTATAGATCGTTCTACCTCACTGGACAGATAACTGTGTCATCATCTGGTGACTGTCCTATTAACATGACAAGTGGGGTGACTTTCACTATCAAACTAGAACCCAGCTTTTTTTGAACACATAAACAAAACCCACTGGATCACACTAAATACCACTGCACTGAATGTGATTAATTTTATATCATCCCTCCTCTCAGAGTCTTTTCAAGCAAGGGATCACAAGTAAGTACACCATATTATCAAAATCCCAACACAACCTGTCTCTTATCACTGAGTAAACTGGCAAATGGTATATCTCAGTGTCACAAGTGGGTTGTCACTCAGGACTCCCACACCTCTAGACAGCCTTGTCCATTACCCACATCTCATTTGAACACATGAGCTAAGTGACTCACCCCACTGCTCACCTTCAGTCAGTGGCAAATGACAACATTCTGAACACTCAAAAATGACATGTTTGATAGGGAGATTGTTGGACTTTCAAATAAAACCCAAGTTCAGACCCCTGAGAAAGGTAAAAAGGAAACAAAACACACTGGACCTCATACATGTTTCATATACATATTTATATATATTTCATGTACAAAGTTACATTCTGAACCCCAGGGATTCCGTAATAGAAATAAATACTGAAATAACTACATTGCTAAGTGAGCTTTTTGCTCATAGAAACAAAGCCTCAGCCTCTAAGAGATAGCCAAGCGGGACACTCTAGAATCCCACTTTATGGAGGCAAGTAAAATTCTGGATAAGATGTCTAGGACAAAAAACAAATTTAGAACATAAATTGTTAAAATATATTCAAATATTGAGAAATGTAGGACAAAATTAATAATAAAATTTAATTATTTAAGAAAAAGACATTTAGTGTTACAGAAGAGCAGAATCCTGTTAGAAAAGCACTGATGATTTCCACATTTTATCTTCTCTTCTCCTCTTCCCATGTTACAAAGTGAGACCAAATGAATCACTTTCTCAACACGATCAATTAAGAAGAGCCCTACTGGCAATGGAGCTCAGTGGTAGAGCACTTGCCCAACAGGCACAAGGCCCTGGGTTCCAACCCCAGCACCATGGGGTCGAAAAAGAGGGCAAAGAAAAGCCCTAACTCTGGTTGACTCCTTTGGTAAAGGTCGTAATATTCACAAGGAAATAAATATGCAGTTCCATAGCATTTGCAAGACACATATCCTTTAGGACAGTTAGTATTATGAGATGTTTTGTTACTAAGGCAGCCTATGTTAACAGTTCTCTTCTCAAATGCAGGAAGACATTTATAAGAAATGAACAATATTGCAACTGAGAGAATCATCTTATTTTCCTTTCTTTTTTCTTTTTTTCTTCTTGTTTTTGAACCCAGGGGTGCTTACCACTGAGCTACATCCCCAGCCTTTTTTTATTTTTTACTTTGAGATAGGGTCTCAAAAGTTTCTTATGGCCTTGTTAAATTTCTGAGGCTGGCCTCAACCTTGCAATCCTCCTGTCTCAGCCTACCAAGTCACTGGGATTACAGGTGTGCACCACCATGCCCAGCTTGAGAGAATGTATTTTAACCTTTTTTTTTCTTTGCGGTATTGGTAATTGAACTCAGGAGTGCTCTACCATTGAGCTACATCCCCAGTCCTTTCATTTTTCATTTAGAGACAGGGTCTCACTAAGTTGTTGAGGCGGCCTCAAACTTGTGATCCTCTTGCCTCAACTTCCCAAGTAGCTGAGATTACAGGTGTGCACCACTGAGCCTGGTTTTCTATGCAAACACACTTCATCTTAAAAGTCATGTGCAGCATATTTTGTGCTAAAATGTTTTATACTCTCAACAAGTTGCAATTTCTAAAAGACTGATTCCTATTTTAACTGTTTTCTGTAACACAAGTTACAGAAAAATAATCTCAAAACTTTGAGTCCATAGAAAATATTTTCCCTTTGCCTCAGAGATTTTAATTTAGATTTTAACTTAGATTTAATAATAAGTATTAGGTGGAGGCATATGATGAGGCCATTTTGATAGATCAGCAATGGCTAAACAATGGTAATTTCAAATGATTCAACTTCATACATAACCCAAATGTAACAAAATGAGAATTCTTAGTACCCCTGATTTCTTCCAATAGGAGCAAATTTTCTATGTGGCAAGATCAACCCAAGGCACTCAAGCCTCCTCTGCCCTGGACTTGGGAGTTACTGCTTTTGAGAAGCTTACATTTGGGCATTTCTTCCAAAGACTACCACCTTGACCAAAGTGGACATTATAAGAATATAAACCTGTTATTGGGGGAAAGAGGAAGAGAAGTAATCTACAGAAAATGTTTAACTGAAATTACAAATTGTACAGGCATTTTTGTCCTTTCTGGTCCCTGAAATTAATTAACAGGGCCACAGATAATTTGACATCTTTAGGTAAAATGATTACACACTTATATTCCTTAAGGTAGAGCTGATAAGTTTAAAAGGAACAATTACAACCACTGTTAACATGTTTGCACATTTCATCGTTAATTCCTGATTTCCTAAGTTACATCGATCATACAAATGTGTGAAAGGCTTCTGAACAAGTGGGGCATCTGACTCTGGGACGCTTACCTCTTGGGATTAAAATTCCCAAACACTTTGGTGTCTCTATGAATTTATACAACATTCCTAATAAAAGTTTAATAATGTTTTAGGAATTGCCAAAAATGGCTAAGATTAAAACCAAAAAACATAGCAGACAAGCTATGGAAAAGTGGCATAAATTTTGTGCCCTGAAAAGTGACTAAGCTCAAGCAAAATATTATCCGTTACATATAGATTTTACCAAAACAGGTTTCTCTTCTAAAACATACATGGCCACAATTTTATTGTGTACACAATGTGCTTATAGACACATGTGGCCAAATGGATCCAAAGGCCTTCCTCGGCTCAGTAAATTCCATCTATTTTATAACCTAGCCTAATCATGTATATGCATAAAAGTCACTGGTATACTTTTTACAGATATCTTTGTTTAATAGTTCAGAAAGAAAAAAAATCCCTGGTACTTGAGAATGCTTAGACAATTGGAGACCTGCGTTTGCTTTCTTTTCTTTGTAGTCCTTCCAATGATGGGGGGGGACCTTTTTCCTGTAGGTTTATATTTTTAAAATAGCACATAAAATTATATTGAACTTTGTCTATGGTAATGGTAAGAAATGGTAAATCATACGTTTTCAGGAAGATTGAAAGGGAAAAATCTAGAGCATCATGGTTTTTAAAAACTTACTAAAGAACAAAATCAGTTAAATCTAGGCTCTAATCTATTTTTTAAATGGACATTGTTTAAGTGAAAAGATGTAACATCGGCCTTGACTTTATATATGGTATATTAGCTTTGTCTTCTTCTGCTTCATAGTTTTCCTTTTTGAAGATAGTATTTTGAGCTTAGAAGGGCGCAAAAGTGTTATTTATATTCAAAATACCAAGTATTAAGTACTTGCCCAGCATGCAAGAGGCCCTAGGTGTGCTCCCCAGGAACATACACACACACACACACACACACACACACACACACACACACACACATACACACCCCTCACTTAATTGGTTAGGCCAGGTTCCATCAACTTCCATCACCACTTTTAACAGGTCAGAGCAGCCCAGGAACATCTGGCAAACAGGTGAGATTTTATATAGAAAAAAACCCTGAATCAACCACCACCATCATCTGGTACAATGAATACAAAACACAATGCTAAAGCTTCTCCTAAGCTTTATAAGTATAAGCCTCTCAAACATGTCAGTATGAAAACAAGTGAAACTAGTCTCAAAAAAATCAGAATACTCAGAGAAGCAGGCCTCATAAACTTTAGAGCTCTAATAAGTCAGAAACAGGACTTTTATTTAAATAGTGTAGTCTTAATTTCTTTAATATAAAACCCCCTGAAAATCTGATGAAAACAAAGTTTTATATACCATATAAACAAGATTTGTCAGACTTGAAAGTGAAAGTTAATTTACAGTTAGCTTTTAGCCTTCTTGGGACAGTTAAATTCTGATACTCCATCTGATAGTAGTGTGTGTCAATTTTATATACACTGGGGAAAACTGTTAATGGTACAGTTTCATTCATCAAGTGTTTTCCAATAATTCCATTATTAGTGACAGCTAAAAAGTGACCCCATCAAATGAAGTGAGTGACATTAGACTGTGGCAGAAAAAACCACAACTGGATTGCTTTCTGTAATTCACCAGTTTGCAGAAAGTAAACATTCTTTGATTTGTTCATAATATACTGAAATTGCCTATAACACTGGTGCAGTAAAACAGCTAGTTCCTCTGTATTGTTAACGGCAGGACAGATTTTTGTAATATAAAGTTAACAAGAAGAAATGCTCACACATTATGTGGTGAAACTTATTTCACAAAAAAAGCATTAAATAAAAGAGAAAAGGAAAAATAAACCATGCAGAAGAGACGTGTCCCTATCTCCACCTGTATCCTATGGGCTCACTCACTGCCATACATCACTTGCCACACTATCAAGTGACTTCTTTCTGCTTTGGTGACAGAAGGTTCAAGTGGAAGATCTTCTCCAAGAAGTTCTGATTCTCCACCTTCATCACCTAGTGGATGGTAAGGAGACTCAAGTTAGGTTAACATTGGAAATGTAGAACTATGTGAATTACATGATGCTCACGGTTAATCTATGCAAAAGATGCACAAAACTTGTCTGGCTTCCATTGCAGAAAAACAGTAAAAGAAATACCATAAGTCAGAATCTTCCCCCACTCATCACAGTCACTGCAGAATTTTTGAAAAGGTTTATTCACTTTTCCCTATACTTATAAAAATGGGTTTACTATAGTATGTTGGTAAGACATTGCAATACATCTGCATATTGATAATAACAGAGAAGGAAAGCCAGGATGGCAGAGTTGTCCAAATCTGTGTTCATTCAAAATGGACAACTGGGGCTGGGGATACAGTTCAGTGAAAGAGTGTCTGCCCTAAGTTTGATCCCCAGAATTAAAAAAAAAAAAAAAAGAGAGTCTACTTTTGCTCATTTCAAACTAAGAATTGAGATTAAATAGTGCTATATGTGTTCACAAATAGCACACAAACTAACTAAACCCCAAACCCAAATAACTCATGCTTACTATCAAGTGACAGGAGGAAAGTTCTCCAACTGAAGTTAACTGATGCAAGATGTGGAAATTCAAAGTCTCTCTGAAAGACAGCAGATTCATCATCACTGTACTAAGCTTTTTTTTCCATGATTTTCAAGTTTAGGACAGGTGATGAATTAAGAGCACATGGTAGAGATTGGGGGAGCAGGCAGGCCACAGGTCCTCTGCAAGGTAGCTAAGTGAATGTGGTGAGGTAACAGGCACACTCAGTTCTCTCCACAAGTTCACATCAGTTAACTGTTGTGCACAGCAGGGTTATTCTGACATAGCCTAGTGACAAGATGTCTGGTGGGAGGAATTCTTCAGCAAATTCCTAAAAATCTGCATATCAAGGGACAAAGATATTTTACTGATGCACTGGAATTTTGTAATGTGCTCCACCTGAATTTCAGCTAACCAAGAGAAAATATTAATACTGTTGACTAGAAACAGCGTAAGAGAAATGATCTTAATCATTTGCACCTTTCTTTGCAGGCCACTCCTGTCCTTATCCACCCGTAATTCCCCACCTCCTTTTACTAATAGCCTTTTCACTAGAATGCCATAATACATACTACAATTCAAGTTACAACATTAAAAATAAAGAACTGATGTACAGAGAAACAACATGTATCCCATTTGTTTACAATTAAAAAAAAAAAAAAAGAACTGGTGGGATCAGTATGTCATTGTAAAAATACTGCAGGAGATAAAAAAGGAAACAGAACCAAAAAAAAAAAAGATGCAATTCAATTTGTTTTAAAAAATTCACTATAAAAATTAACTTATGCTTAAAGATAAGTCATTTTTCAGGCTGGATTATTAGAGATATTGCCAAACTAGTAAAGAAATTTTACTGCTAGTCTCAGGGGCTACAATGGAAAGAATTTAGTGGAAGTAGAAAAGCTACATACAGATTTTATTAACACATTCTTTTTCTTTTGGCACTGGGGATCAAACCCTGGGGTGCTTTTACCACTGAGCTACATCTCCAGTTCTTTTTTTATTTTGAGACAATGTCTCACTAAGTTACTTAGGGTCTTTACTAAATTGCTGAGATTGTCCTTGAACTTGTGATTCTTCACCTCAGCCTCCTGAGTCATTGGGATTAACAGGAGTGCACCACCTTACTGGGCTCTATCATATTCATTAGGATGGTTCCAAGTACCATGCTGTACTCCAAGAAAAATCTACAGAGATTGTCCCAGCCAATATACTTTCTATAATATACTTTTTTATAATTACTTTCTATAAAGAAATGCTGCACCACTAATTATTTCAAACACTTTGAAACTATTCCATTCCTAACAATATTAATAAGCTCTATTTCTAAACTTAACATTACTTCTCTTCCTTAAGTCTATAAGCCTTTTGCATTAGATATTCTAGTTTACACTAGTCACATATGGCACACTGGGATTTATATGACCTTAAATTTTTACTCTATTTTTATAGAATTCATATCTAAAATAATTATCTGTTACTGATCTATATGTTTATATTCTCTAAAAACCATTCAATACTTTATGTTTGGAAACTTTTCAAATCACTGAGATTTTTAGGCTAATCTATAACAAACAAATTTACACTGGCACGTTGCTTTACAGTTTCCAAAGCACTACTCTTTCCTTCCTTTTCTCCAGACTTGCTGCTTCTGTATGAAGGTCTGAGTGAATGTACCACTCTCTTTTGCTACATCCCTCTAGGTAACAATTCCCCATCATGCTGCTTCTGTATTCCCACTGTCCCTACCTCACTCAGGTATTCATTTTTTCCTAATTCACTTCCCTATCTTTAGTCTGGAACCTTTGCTCCCTCTTCCACACAGACCTAATCACTGCACCTCTATTTAAAGGTCTCCAGCAGTACTTCTTTTCTTGAAAGATAAAGTGAAAATGCCTTAATCTGGTATGTATGTATGCACATATACATACACACACAGAGGCAGAAAGAAGGCAAAAAAGATATACACAATCCTTCTTTAAGCAAAGAATTCAAAGAGAATTTCTTAGAAATCATTATCTATTTATTGGTTTCTATTTACTGTGGTTGAAAAATCCACATTGCAGAATATAGAGGAAACTGAGCTTCCAGAACCAAGCACTTACCCATCCGGAAGTCAATATAGCCCTCTCCTCCACTGATGACAAGCATAGACTTCAAGGGTGCCTGGCTGCTGGAGTCCTGTGCAGATGGTCCTGCTTTATCACCTGTTAAGTCTGTGCCACTACTGCCACTTTGTGGGTTAATGACTTGACCTATTTTATATAGGAACAGAAGTGAATATTACTTATCACAGTTGAGGACAGGGCACAGTGTTTTATTTTTCCTCCCTGAATTTTTTCAGAGTTAAACAGGTAAATACATGCTAAATACAATCAAAGGACTGGTGATGCTATAAGGCTCTGCGTGATCAGAAAACAATGATTAGAAAGTCATAAGATCCCAATTTGAAAATCTTAAGTAAAGCAATTTTGATCTAAGCAGGAATAGATCCAAAATTAGTATGAGATGTGTATGGCAAGGTGGGTCTTGGCTGCCTGTTTCAAATGATTACAATCTATACCTTTTGGTCTGAGGGCCATGGAAAGGTCTCTCTCCTGAAAGAAATGTTTGTATTTGTATCTTCAACTAAAGCCTTATGAATTTGCATATTCATACTTCATATTTAAATTGATTTCAAATGCATGGTCTTTCATAGTTAAGTACATCTTAAGTTCAGAGTATGCAAAAAAAAAATTTACTGTGCCATTTGTTCTAAAACTTAAGTTCTAAAGTAGAACCCATGATCATGAAATGGTAGAAAGAGATACAAATCTTCAAATGTTATTCACACTGTGAACAAATGAACATTCTCCAAGGTATCCCTTTTAAAAGCTTTGACTATATGCTTTTTTTCCTTGCCAGAACCTGCTGTCCTTTGGTCAAACTAGCTGTGCCTCCAGGAGCTAGCAGGACATAGTAATATGACATGATACACTCCAAATTAAAAAATTAATTTATCTTAAAAGTGTATAGGACAGTATGATGTATCCCCATACAGCTTTGTTATGGTATGACTCAAGCATTCCCTAGGAGAAATCAAGTCTACTAGAAATAACTTATATTAGTAGACTAGTTAGTTCTACCTCAGAAGCAAGAACATGATGGTATGACAAAGATAGCCAGAATGATTTAATCTTTAGGGCCACTGGCCACACCACACACAAAATGTTGCCAAGTCTAGTTTTAGATTTATACCCAACAAAAAATAAATACATTTATGCCCAGCAGAAAAGTCTTGTACATATGCATATGAAGGACCATCACGGTATTTTTTTATGCCTTTTTTTTGGGGGGTGGTTACTGAGGATTGAACCCATGGGGCAGTTTGTCACTGACCTTTCTATTTTTTATTTTGAGACAGGGTCTCGCTAAGTTGCTTAGGACCTCTTGCTAAATTGCTGAGACTGGTCTTGAACTTTTGATTCTCCTGCCTCAGCCTTCCAAATTGCTGGGATTACAGGAGTGTGCCACCATACCTGGTGGTATTTATTTACTTTTTTTTTTTTTTTTTTTTTTTTTTTTTTTTGTGGTGCTGGGAATCGAACCCATGGCCTTATGCTTGCAAGGCAAGCACTTTACCATCTGAACTATCTCCCCAGCCCATTTATTTACTTTTTAATGGTATTGTTTTTAGTACTGAAAAAATGGGAAGAGAAACCTAGCAGTTCATCACAGGAGAATGAATAAAACCAAGCACATTTATGTAGACATGAGAATACTGCAATTAAGTAAATAAACGATTTTCATGCAAAAACATGGACTCTTGACATTTTCTTATAAAAAGAGAAGAAAAAGAAAAATTCTGTTAGTTGCACATGGTGGTACATGCCTATAATCAGAGCCACCTGGGAGGCTGAGGCAGGAGGATCCCAAGTCTGAAGCCAGAATGGACAACCTAGCAAGACCCTGTCTCAAAATAAAAGGACTGGGGATATAGTTCATTGGTAGTGCTTGTCTAGTATGTACTAGGCCCTAGGTATCTAGTACCACAAAAACAGAAAAATCTAAAACACTATTATCATAATGTTCATTTCAAGGAATTTATCCTAAGAAAATGACTACAGTACCAGTGAAGAAACAAGGTTTCAGGAGGTTCATTTTCATGTTAAAAATAATTGAACAACTGTTTAGACTACCATATGCCAGCTCTTGTCCTATGTGCATTTAATCATTTAATCTTTGGAACATCCTTGGGAAATGTGATTGTTAATTTTATGTGTCAACTTGGTTAGACCATCATGCCCAGATAACTGGTCAAATAACCAGTCTAGACATTGCTGTGAAAGTATTTTAAAGATATGCTTAATGTTTAAAGTAAAGCAGAAAAATAAAAATTTAAATTAAAAAAATAAAGTAAAGCAAATTACCCTTCATTATGTGAGTGGTCTCACCTAATCAGTGAAAGTCTTCAAAGAAAAATACTGAGGGCCTCTGAGGAAGAAAAATGTTTCCTGACTGGTTTCAGATTTGAGGTGCAACCCTCCTTGGGTCTCTAATCTGCTGGCCTGCCCTACAGATTTCAGACTTGCTAGCCTCATGAGCCAATTCCTTAAAAGCTCTCTCTACATACCCCAACCCTTCACACGTGGTTTTCTTTCTCTGGAGAACAATGACTAACACATGAAAACACTATCATTTCTACATCATATAGCTGGTTGGTATGGCAAAGTCAGATTTGAACTTTTTTTTTTGGTATACGGGATTGAACCCAGGGTGCTTTACCACTGAATTATATCCCCATACCTTTTAACTTTAAATTTTAAGATAGGACATCACTAGATTGCTGAGGTTGCCCTTGAGTTTGCAATCCTTCTGTCTTAGTCTCCCAATCTTTCAAGTCTCCCAAGTTGCTGAGATTACAGGCCTATGCCACTGCACCCTGGCTCAGATTTGAACTGTATCTAACTCCTAAAATTGCATTTTAGGAGAAAATAAAACTAACAACATGGGTCAGTAACATCATTTTTAGTATTCCCAATGGACAGAACTACTACTTTATTACTATTTTTTTTTTTTTTTTTTTTGCTAGACATCGTTACTACCATGTTGTCTGAATTGTGCTTTATAATTTCAAATGGAATTTTCACAAAAGAAAGGAAGTAGGTAGACATCTATTTAGGAGACAAGGAAACAAGTATCAGAGGTTAAGTAACTTGCTCAAGGTGAATGACAGAAACAAAGGGCCCACATTCCCAGGCAGCTAGCCCGTTGCTCCTTACTACAACACTGCTAAAGGTGCCAGAGCACACATTCCCCATCTCTTTCTTTTTCTTTTTTTTTTTTCTGTGGTGCTGGAGATTGAACCCAGGGCCTTGTGCATATGAGGCATGCATTCTACCAACTGAGCTATATCCCCAGGCCTCCCCATCTCTCTTCTTGCATGTGGCCTGGATGACAAGAGGCTGGTGATTTCTTTCATAGGTCAAGACTATGGCAGTCTGTGTGTCAGAACACCACTACTATTCAAAAGTAAGCAAGAGTCTTCAATAAAAGCAAAGAAATTTGGTTTTGGCAGGTGGGGAAAGATTGTAAAATAATTTTATTCAAGTACCCTACAGCACTCATATCATACCTCCATCATAGAACTTCTTTCATGTATTTCATCAAATTACCTGTAATTCCAGTACTTAGCATTAGGCTAGATGATGGATCCAAAAGACCTAAAAGAAACATCTCAGTGGAATAACCTAACTCACCTGGGACTGCCACAAAGAATTTCACAGCATCCCGGTGTCCATGGAAGCAAAGCTGTGCATGTGCCATTGAACAATAGGGTATAAATGTCCCTGGAGTCACTTTATCACTGTTTTCATCACCATATACACGGATTACACTTCCAGGACGATTTCCTGTTGCTCCTGAGGTTTTATTTGCTGCAATAGAAAAGTCAAATGCCAACTATTTTTCCCTAGAAGACAGTAATAATGCAAGATGTTACTGGTTAATCCTTATATTATCTAAAAGCTACAGCCAGTTGAGGTAAAACAAGGGCAGCAACGCCAATTCAAGGCAAAGCTGGAAAAAAGAGATATACAGCATGCTAGTTATTTTTAAGTACCTCAGTAAATGGAGTAGGGGATTTTGCCAGTCTAGCAACTAAACTTATGTTTTAAACACATCAATTAATTGAAAAAAAATCATTTTAGTTCTCCAAAGAAAATGGATTTGATTCTTAGGTGTATCTGTCTCATTATTTTTTAAGACCTCATTAAAGGAACCTATTATGTAGTGTAAAGGAAATGGGTATATTTTTAAATAAAATTTTTAGAGTTTATCTTCTTATTTTTCTCCCCTATGGTGAGAATAGTCCTTGAGAGGGATGGGAAATGCTCTTTGAAAGAATCCAGCCACTACCACAGAGTAGCTTCATTTACACCAGACTGATGGTTTGCTGGGTTAACAGAATGGCCAGACTCACAAAACATCCCCATTCCACCAGTAAGTGAATGAAAGAAACATGATTGGTAACAAGAGTAAACAATGTAGATTAATAACAGTTTTAAGACATGTTTCATGTTTTTATTGGAAGGAAAACAAAGTTTGAAAGAAAGTTCAGCTGCAACAAAAGATGATAAATAGACTAAGCTGCTGAGCAGTTGGTGGCCATGTAACAAACGTTAAAAAAAAGTCTGCTGCAATGCCGTGACTGCAAGTGGGTGACACTGAAGAACATTCAAGAGAGTATCTAAAGAGGGAATAGCCTCACGGTGGCTGAGAAGCCATAAGAAGAGTTTGGTTCAGGATCTGCACTTACCCCTCAGCCCCAGTAAACGTCCCTGGTGGAGGATTACCGCTAAAGTGAGAAAGGAGGAAAGGGGACATGGAGAGGCGCATGACAGGGAGGAGAAGCATTACCGTGAGCCACCACTCTGAGCATCTTCTATCTGGTCCCCAACAAAATTAATTATATCTAACTTGGCATAATACCAAGTAACAAGGTTCTCACCAACGCCTCTATAGAACATCTCTGCTCAAAAAGGACAATTTGGTTTACTATGATTTTGATTTCTTTAATTATAAAGCCACTTTTGTATATCCAAATCAAAACCCAAGAGCTTGATGTGGAATATTTCCTAACTGCTAAAACTGCCCCCCTTTTTTCCTGTGTGTGTTTTCAAAAAAGATCTTATTTAAATATATGAAAATGCAACCCCCATAAAGAACTGGAATGAAACCCAGGGATCCTAGAGTCCTTTAGGATATAAGAAGCGATATTAGCTGGCCACGGTGGTGCATGCCTGTAATCCCAGCATCTTGGGAGGCTGAGGCAGGAGGATCGTGTGTTCAAAGCCAGCCTCAGCGACAGCAAGGCACTAAGTAACTCAGTGAGATCCTGTCTCTAAATAAAATACAAAAAAGGGCTGGGGAGGGGATGGGGATACAGCTCAGCTGGTTGAGCGTTTGCCTTACATGCACAAGGCCCTGGGTTCAATCTCCAGCAAAAAAAAAAAAAAAAAAAAAAAAAGGACTGGGGATGTGGCTCAGTAGTTGAGTGCTCCTGAGTTCAATCCCCAGTATACCGCCCCACCCTGCCAAATTACCAAGAAGCAATATAAATATGTAGATTTGAAAGTCACTGAAGAAAAGACACTTGGAATTAAGAACTGGGTTCTTTCAAGGCTCCAGATTCTCCTTCTAGCCCTCTTTCTTCCCCTTTCCCTAAGAAACAGTAGGGTGACTGTGACTCTGAGGTCTGTATTTATTAACTTATCTTGTGGTATTTTTCCCCCACACCATTCCCTGCTCATGAATTCTGCAACACAAAACACTTACTTAATGCACGACTGATGTAATAGAACATCATGTGAGAAATTTACAAGGCACAGTCTGCTCACAAAAATAATAAATCACATTCTTTTCAAGCAGAAAATAAATGGCTTTTCAGTATACCAAAAGGCTTGCTGACCTCCTGAGAAACTTCTTCCATAACTTTTTTTAAGCCTCAAATACAAGAAATGGGATATCCTGGACTATTTACTTGCTAGGGAGATAGAACACTCTATGACAAATAGGCAGTGTTCATGGATACTGGTATACTAAAACTGAAGAAAAACAGATTTCAACCTGTATTTCAAAAATGAATAGGGCTATGATTCCTGAAATGAGAAAAAGAGCTTTTTACAATGAAAAACTTAATTTTGAAACTGGTCCTGATACATGGAAAATGCTCTTCTCTAGAGTTTATACATTTCATACAAAGACTGAAAAATCAGCTTGATTTTCTGAATTACTACTTACTTGCCAATATCTAAACAATTCCTTCTATCTATGTTCTAGACATGATTATTTCCTGCAATTCTCCTATTTGTCTTGTGATAGTTACCTAAAAATGTACTTACTTTCTGTCAATGGAATGGAGATAATGACACCATTTCCTGTCCCCACCCACAAACGATTGCAAGACACCATAAGAGCTGTGATCCTCACAAAAGAGAAGCCCAGTTTTCCAGTACCTGTGAGGGGAGTGGAGAGAAGGACTTTTCACTGAGAAACCAAAGAAGGCAGTGTTTTAGATTCCAAATCCCTTAGAGTAGCTCGAACAATACAATGGAGAAAAAAAAAAAATGTGACCAGAGCTAGATGAATGTTTGCTGAAGGTGCATATCAAGCAAACTCTTATTTAGCCTTATCATCAATCTGACAAGTCAGGGCTAATGGAAAAAGAAAATTCTAAAAGTAGCTGTCATTATATTATCATCCAGAAGGAAGGTACACAGGAAATGAGATATAGGATTTAATTAGGGAGCTTAAAAAAAAAAAAAAAAAAAAAAAAACAACAAAAAACAGTTTACTAGTTTGGGAAATCACTGTCCTTTGATTTTACAATCTGGAAAAATTTGGATTTGCTTTAAATTTCTTTGTGTGGATAAAAACAATCTTTGCTAACGAAACTTAAAATTACACTTTTCCTTTGTTTATATATTTAGGTTCTAAAGTAGTTTAGATAGATTAAGATATCATTTACAAATAATTTAGGGAGAATGAATGTACTTTTATATTTTAAAGAATTTTTATAACTCATCTTATTTTTAAGGATTTGAGAGGCAAAATGATTAAACAGATAATACACTGAACACAAACACCACCAGTCACTCATAAATTCTACTCATAAGAATTTGAGAGCCTAATCATAGAATCACTGTAGAAAGAAGTCTTAACTCCAATTCAGTCTAAACTAGGAATCTTTAACCTATAGTCAAAGTATATCTTTGTAGTTAGTTTGTATGTTTCCCACATGCCTGAATGCAGGAAGAGGACACATAGTTAGTCACGTTCTCCTAGGGCAATGACCCTAAAAGGTTAAAAGTCACTGCTCTGGTTCAAACTCTCTGCATGAAAAAAATCCTCTATGACGTTCCAAATAGAAATATAGCACTGGATTAGGGTGCTAAAAATACAGCAGGGAACAAGAGAGAGATGATCCCTGCTTCACAGGGGCTATGGTATATGGAGAAGAGATAGTAAAGAATAACCATGTAATACCATATAATCACAATGATAAGCGTGTGAAGAAAAAGATCTAAATGGAGGTTTCTCCTGAATAGGACTCATAGACTATGGCCTGAAAGGTAAGTAAAAAGGACCAAGAACTTGCTACAGCACATGTGAGGGCTCTAAAATGGGAAGGCACTTTTGAGCTGTGGGTCAATGTGAGCAAAAGAGAGTGTGAACAAGAGTGGTCCAGACCACGTAAAATCTCCTGCTCATGGGACAAAATGTCACCTCCCCTAAAGAGAAAGCTGGAGGAGTATCAAGGCAACTTTTGCGCACAATGCGGAAAACAGACAGGAGTGGCAACAGGGAGCTCAGTTAGGAGGTACATGGTTATTTAGCCAGGGAAAGGATGGTGGCCTGACCTAGGGAGACAGTGGTAGAGATAACTGATTTAAGGTATGTTTAGATTTGACAGAGCTCCTGGTGATAGACTGGAGGTAGAAAGTACGAGAGGAGTCAAAAACATTCCTAAGTTTTGGTCAAGAACCAGAAAGTCAACTGGAACATCTGCTGAATATTTTCAGTAACAAGAATTCACTATTCCTGAGGTAACTTACTCTCTGGTCTACTTTGACCATTTAAAAAAAAATTAGGGAGTTGGGGCTGTAGCTCAGTGGTAGAGCATTTGCCTCACACATGTGAGATACTGTGTTTGAGCTTCAGTACCATGTGAAAAAAATAAAATAAAGGTATTGCATCCATCTACAACTAAAAATTAAAAAACAAATAAATTAGGAGCTAGGGATGTAGCTCAGTAGTAGGGTGCTTGCCCTTGCATATGCAAGGCTCTGAGTTCAATCCCCAGCACGGCAATAAATAAATAAATAAATACATAAGGCTGAGGATGTAGTTCAGTGGTAGAACATGTGCCTAGCATGTACAGAGCCCTGGGTTTGATCCCCAGTACCACAAAAAAATTAAAAAATTAAAAAAAAAAAATCAATCAATAAATAAACATTCTCTTTGATTGGCAAAGAGAAAATGCTTTGGAAGCTTACCTAACATTTTGCTTACATAAGGCTCAATGTCCACATCCTGTAGATGTTGGTAAGTGTGTGCGTGATAGAGACGAAGTGTGGAATCCAAACGAATGGACACCCACACACCGTCACCCACCCATGCAAGCTGCCGCACTTGGCTCTCCTTCCTGGGGTGTGCATCAAATGATTTCTAGGAGAGATGTTCAGTCATAGTTACTTTGTTACACAGAAGGTCATGTTTAAAAACTGTGCTAATCTGGACAACAATTTAGAGACTATTCATTAAAAGAGGAGCCTAAATAGTTACATTAATGATTACCCTCAAATACACAATTTCTTTCATCCTTGAGTGCAAAATACATACTTACAGACATACATAATAAATAAAATAAAATTTAAAAGGAGAATAAAGAATTAAATGGTGTTGAGTTTTAGCACTGTAGAGGATGTTATTTTATGAATAATGCTGGTACATCCATACCATGTGACAGTGTTCAACAGAAAGATTGTGATCTCAAGATTTTGTGCTGCTATACAACAATAAATGAAGCAATATTCTACTTAAACAAAAAGGAACACACGACGTTGTATAAAAAATAGAAATGAAAAATAAATACCATTTTGGGACTTCTAAGAAAGGGAATGGGATTTGAGGCTGGGAGGAAAAATTTCACCTTAAAATTTTCCTGCTGTAAATTGTTTTTTTTTTTTTTAAACAATCATAATAAATTTATGTATTGTGGCAAAAACTTTTTGAGAAATCAGTATTAAAGGCCTTTTGTTTTTATGAAAAAATTCTCACTGCAATACTATATCTCAGATTGTGACACACATGTGCCTGGATTTACATTGCGGTGTATGTGGGAACTTGGGACTCCTCTCAATCAATCCTTCCATAATTAAACTATCATGAATCAAATATTCAAATAAAACACACATACATCTATGGGTAAAAACACAGACTACTTTAACAATCATGTGTGAATCTTTCTTCCTTAAAGAAAAAACCCATTTCCCAACCTTAAAGTCAAAAGTGGCAAAAGCAAAAGAGCTGAAATATAACAGAAAACTGAGTCATCCAAAAATAATGCAAATGTATCCAAAATACACAGATTCAGAAAGCAATTTCTAAAGAAACTGAAAAATTTTAATCTTCTAGTCTTTGGATAATACAAATTCACTAAGTACAGAAAACAGGTTTAAACTTGCCTCTATTTTCATGGCCTTTGGCTGAACCACATAGATTTTGTTTCTGTAGCCACACCAGACTTTGTCGTGCACGACAGTCATACATCGTATGGAATGGTGAGGCCGTCCAAGGTCTAAGAGGTGATAGTTTGATAAGTCCCACTGTCCATCTTGAAGATAAGAAGAAAATTATGGTTAATAATGCATATTACCTCTGATTGATGAAGCACTCAATTCTGTGTATTAAGTAGACCTTCTATCTTATCTATACACTACAAAATTGAAAGATATCTCAAAGAACATTTGATCCAATACCTGGACCTACTTTAAAACATGTTTTCCAGTTGGGTATGGTAGTATGCACACTCTTATAATCTCAGCTATTTGGGAGACTGAGGCAGGCGGATTCCAAGTTCAAGGTTAGCCTTGGTAACTCAGTGAGACTTGGTCTCAAAATAAAATAAAGGGTTGGGAGTGTAGCTCAGAGTACTTGCCTACCATGCATGAAGTGCTGGGTTCAACCCCCACTATTGCAAGAAAATAAAATGTAAAAGTCAATAAACTGGGTGGTGTGGTGCATGCCTGTAACCCCAGCATTTTAGGAGGCTGAAACAGGAGGATTACAAGTTTGAGGCCAGGCTCAGCAACTTAAGAGAGATCCTGTCTCAAAATTAAGAAAAAAAAAAAAAGTGCTGGGGATGTAGCTCAGAGGTAGAGTGCCCCTGGGTTCAATCTCCAATACCAAAAAAAAAAAAAGGAAAAAGGAAAAATAAAAAAGTAAATGCTTCCAAAAAGCAGTGATGTGATAAATCAGTTACAACTTATTTGTTTATGATAATGTTTTTAGAATTAGAATGGACTTAAGGCTAGTGTGTAGTTCAGTGGTAGAGTGCTTGCCTTTCAATCCCCAGCACCAGAGAAAGAGACACACAGAGCACATGCAAAAACAAAGTTAAGGTTGTTTTGGGGATAATGTCTTATGTGCATCTTGATGTGTTTTCTTGAGTAGATGAGGGCAATTCATTGCTAACACTTTAGTAATTGTGAATATAGTATGAGCATTCTTAATCTGAAAATTTGAAATCCAAAATGCTCCAAAATCTAAAACTTTATGATTGCCAACATGACACTAGTATGTAACCATCCACTATCTATAGTTTTGCCCAGTGAAACAAAGAATAAGTACAGTCCTAATTTATTTGCTACCGCTCTATGTCTTGTCCTTTCAGCATGAAGCATCTTCTGAATAAGGTTTGTGCCTATTGTAGTTTACAGATCCTTTATCTTAATTCTCCTGTGTTGACACCCATTGCAGAAGCTATTTGGTCAAGTAGAACAGGATTGCCACTAGCACTCTTCTGTACACTTTATTTCTATGAGGCTTAAAATGTTAACTCATATTGCATTTATAGTTAACCTTCATGTAATTCTCACTCTTCAGATGTATCTCTCCCATCTTGCTCTTCTGATCTCAAATGAAGGACTTCACATTGGTCCTTACTAAATAAATGTATTTTTTCTTTTTCTATCAATATAATTTCAGATTCATTTACCAAAACATTTATTATTCCATTATTTTCTAGGCTCTTTCACTTACTAGTCGAAGGACTAGTTGAATAAATAGGTGATTAAAATGCTCTGTACCTCAGTTTCCTAATCTATAAAACAAGGATAACAATAGAATAGTGCTCATAAAATGTTGTGAAGAATAAACAGAAAACTTTGTAAAGGGTCTATGAAGTAAAATAGGGCTCTCTCTCTTTGATAAGTTATTAACCAGCAATATCTAGGTACTGATTAGTTACAAAGACACCTAAGTATCAGCTATTCCTTGTATCTCTAAGACCAAAAGGATATGATATTTTGGGGAAGTGCTTTGATAAAACCCAAAAGCAGTGTATCTATGTTTTCATAATATTTCCCTGATCTACCAACCTGGGTAGAAAATGAACTATCACATTTGGTTGACACCTGTATCAAGGAGTGATAAAATGATACACAATTCATTTAATCTAATCCATTTAATACAGGTTTCCTGATACCATCACCCCTTCACCTGCGGTGGTAGAAACAGTGGCTTTAAAGGTGAATATAGCTGAGTATAATGGCACATGTCTATAATCCCAGTTACTTGGGAGGCCGAGGCAGGAGGATGGCAAGTTCAAGGCCAGTCTGGGCAACTCAGGGAAACCCTATCTCAAAATAAAGAAAGAAAAGTGTTGAGGATGTAGCTCAGTGATAGAGCACCCTTGGGTTCAATTCTCAGTATCTATCAATCAATAAATAAAATAAAATATGAAAATATTAAACCTTAATTTTTTTTTTTTTTTTTTTTTTTTGTCCCAAGGATTGAACTCAGGGGCACTCGACCACTGAGCCACATCCCAGCCCTATTTTGTATTTTATTTAGACAGGGTCTCACTGAGTTGCTTACCACCTCGCTTTTGCTGAGTCTGGTTTTAAACTTGCAATCCTCCTGACTTAGCCTCCTGAGCTGCTGGGATTATAGGAGTGTGTCATTGTGCCTCACTTAAACCTTATAAAAAATTTTTTTTAAACTTAACAGATATAAGAGATGCAAATAATATTTAAAGCAGGACAAACGAAAAAAATATTCCTCACCAAATTTCTTTCTAGAAGAGTAAATATATAAATGCAAAACAAAAGCTTCCATATCATATTATACGAGTACCAGCAAAGAATAAATTACTTGCTCACTATGATAAATATATTTTCCATGAGTTACACTATTCATGCATATCTCCACAAAGGCACTCATATTTATTGACATTTATTAAATAACATGTCTTTAAAATGTAACAAGCTGCCAAGTGCACTGGTGCACACTTGCAGTTCCAGTGACTTGGGAGGCTGAGAGAGGAGTATCACAAGTTCAAGGCCAGCATCAGCAATTTAGCAAGGCCTGAAGCAACTTAGTGAGACCCTGTGTTGAAATAAAAAGGAAAAATGGCTGAGAATGTAGCTCAGTGGTAAAGCACCCCTGGGTTCAATTCCCAGTATCAAAAAAAAACAAACAAAAAGACAACAAGTCAATGTGCTTGAAAATACTTTGCAGAGCAATAAACTAGTGTATACATTAACTATTCACAACTCACCAACTCCTCTGTGAAAGATTGCGAGGGTGCCATCAGCCAGGGCCACTAACACAATTCCTTTCACGTGTCTGCAAACAGGAAAAGAGATTTTAGAATCTCTACTGAGGAACACAGAAGGGACCAAAGGCCACTACATTAGTGCTGAGCCTTTCAAAGCACCAGTATTATGAAAAGATGAGCTTACACAGAACATAAATGAACATACACTTTTTTCTTTTTTTCAGTTCTGGGATTGAACTCACTGAACTAGATCCCCAGTCCTTGGTTTTTATTTTGAGACAGGATCTCAATAAGTGGCCTGGAACTTGTGATCCTCCTGCTTTAGGTTCCCAAATCACTGGGATTACAAGCTTACACCACCATTCTCTGCCACACTGCTTTCTTCATTGTGAATGCCTTGCTATGAGACAGTGTCATATGAACTAAATAAACAGCACGTGTGGTATCTCGGTTGTTTCACTTTCTGGCCCAACTTTTCTCTCACTGGCGATAGTCAAGATGATTCCACGAGCCAAAAACTACACTCCTTGAGTGGAACCAACAAAGTCAGTCAGTGCACAGAGAGACAAACTGTCCAGATCTTTAATAGCCAACCTATAGAAAAGGGACTAGCAAATTAATCCCCCAACATACATATTCACAAAACTATAAGGACTATTCTAAACAAATAGAAATTAATAAGCACTGGTTCTCTCCTGGAAATACCAAAGAATTCCCAGTATGGTGACAAATCAATCTGGCAAGTTTTCCCTTCTACATAAAAGTTTTCTATTTTACTTTCTATTATAGACTTCTTCTATTCTAATTTCTCCAATTCTAAAAAATGAGTTAAAACTGACCAACCAAACATGGATATCAACTTATTCGTGCAGTAACTATTAGATTGCATAGTCTTAAAAATCTAGTTTATACCAAAATATGGGGTTTTATAAAGGAATAATTTCAAAAATAAAACTTACACAATACTGAGAATCGAATCTTTAAGTTTAATGGAATGGAGGCATTTCCTCCACTGGGCTACAGATGAGTGGACATACAAACTGCGGAAACAAAGTAAAGACTGGTAACGGCACAGATTATATCACATTGTTTCTTATATCTAGTAGTAACCACAAAATTCAAGCAAGAGGAAAGAAGAGGATCATACAAATTTGAGGTAAAGGTGCTGCTACTTTTATGCAATGGTCAAAAAACAAAAATGAGAGTCAGGGTTGGCCTAAGACAGAGAAATAGGCTGCTCAAGCAAAAAAAAAAAAAAAAAAAAAACAAACAAACAAACAAAAAAAACCCCCAAAACCAAAAATTCTACTCATGTTTAATGTTGGGAGTATCAGCTGCAGCTAACTTCAGCTTACCCCACAAGTTTTTACCTAGAACCCTTGAACTACCTTACATCATCTGCTACTTTTGGGTGACAGGGTGGTACCCATCAGGGAGTGGCTAACTTAATTCATTTGATACAGGTTTTTCTGATATCATCACCCCTGGCCAAACCCAGCCTGCTACTTTAGTACAGCCTGAAACTAAGAAGTTTTCTATATCTAAATGGTTAGAGGGAAAAAATTAAGAGAATTTTGTGAGCTGTGAGTTTTAAATGAATTTCAATTTTTTAGTGTCCAAAAAATTCTATTGGAACACATTCACACAGGTTTGCTGATCCCTCCTTTTTATACCGTTAGACCCCTACAGAAAAGACACATAAGTGACCCTGCTCAACCTCTAGAAATGCACAGTTCTTTAAGATTCTCTACACTACTAGAAAATGAACAAACCATGTAATGTTAGTTATTATCCTCTAAGCTTTCAGACTATAATTTGTTCTGGTTTACCTAGTAACTCTACTAAAAAGCTATGTTTGGGACTGGGCTTTCCTGTAGCCAGACACATTAGTTCAATCCCTAGTATTTCTTGCCAACATTCTAACCTAAATACACATTCTATACATCAATAAGTCTTTATTTTTGCACTCTTCAGGATCTTCTACTTCTGGGTAACCCAGACTTTAAAATTTTATTTACTTCGACTTCTAAAAATATTATTTAAAGAGAATATTCTGTAACACAAATCATAAGTTTACCTTTCATAACCAACCCAAGTTCAGTTTATGAACAAAACTTGAAATTTTATGTGTGTATTATAAATTCTTTGATTAATATACACTTTGTGTTTACATTTTATTCATTTTTCTTCTGCTTTCAAAAGCAAGAGTAAAGGATTAAATACACTGTCATATTGAAAGTGCTAGCACTTACCAACCATTTTGAGCTCCAAGCCACATGGTTGGTAAAAGACTACTCATTTTCTGAGCTTCTTCTCTCACCAGGTCTTGTTCATTTGGCAATACTGATACGTGATCTTTATACACATCTGAGTCATTGCTATGAATGAGTGAACAAGAAAAAAAAAAAACTTAGTACACTTAGCTATGATTTTTAGGGGACTGAACATTTCTACATAAAGTGTATTTTAAAAGTTTTTATTTCATTTTCTTATTTTTTGCGGTACTGAACCCAGGACCTCACACATGCTAAGGAAGTACTCTGAGGTTTTGGTTTTTTGGTTTATTTTTTTAACTTTGCTAAATTGCCCAGGCTTGCAATCTATGTGCCTGAGCCTCCCGAATGGCTGGGATTGCAGTTGTGCTCCATCATCCCGGCTTCTACATTTAATAGAATGTAGAAGTTTATAACTGTTTTATAACTGGTTTATTAAAAAAAAAAAAAAAAAAAAAAAAAGCAGTACAATTCCAGAAAGCCAATGTTTAATACTTATATTAAATATTTCAAGCTGAGCACAGTGGTGGATGTCTGTAATCCCAGTGGCTTTGGAGGTAAGGCATGAAAACCTTGAGTTCAAAGCCAGCCTTAGCAAAAGCACAGCACTAAGCAACTCAGTGAGACTCTGAGACTCTAAGTAAAACATAAATTAGGGCTGAGGATGTGGCTCAGTAATGGAGTGCCCTTGAATTCAATGTCTGGTACCCTCCTCAAAATAAACAAATAAATAAAACAAAACAAACAAACAAACAAAAATTTTCAACCAGTGTACCAAAAACATTAATCCAGGAGTTTTAAAGTGTAGTTAAGAGAGTAAGACACAGTAATGAAATTCAGCAGATAATAACTATAAAATTCCTTTACAGTTATTTTGAATTTTATGATAGTTTCTTCTGGGGAGAAGATACACACACACACACACAAAAATGAAATATAAAGAGTTTTCTAAAATAAATTAAACCGAAATATGCTTGTATTCTATCATAAAACTTTTATTCTGAATTGTCAGGACAAATTTAGTAAAGGATATATAACTGGGCTATGAAATTCAAAATGTGACTTCATTCCTAAATTAATAATTAAATGTTAATTAATGATTTGTTGTGGTTTAAATGATAGTAGATTTTTGGTTGCTCTACACACTAAGAAAGAATTCAGTTGCGAGAGACCCTCCCTAAGGGCATCTAGAGAAGGCAAGAAAAAAAAAAATGAAACAATTTACTAAATGGGACTGAATTAACCAATCCTTTAAAGGAAAAGCCTGTTTTCTAAAATATTTGCACGATAACTAAATTCAGAAAGGTCACTCAAGCTCATGTGGGAAACTCAAGCAATGACATTTTAAACAATGGCCAATTTTGCTACTGTTGACTGCAGTATGACTGAGAATTGGGATGGAAATTAAAATGATCAAGAAATTAGTAGTAGAATGGAAGACATAGTACAATAACTTTTTTTTTCAGTGCTGGGGATTGAACCCAGGGCCTTGTGCTTGGGAGGCAGTACTCTATCAACTGAGCTATATCCTCAGCCCTATAGTACAATAATTAAAAAAACAGGAGAAAATGACCAAGAAGAGTTTGAATTTATGGACAAGATTTTTTCATATTGGAAAAAAAACATCCAGAAGAAATGGAGGGAAAAAAAGTGTCCAAAGAGAAAGAAAAAGATGAAGATACAATAGGAACAGACACTAACATCATTCAGACCACAACACTGATGCCAATTAGTGGGACTGTTTTGACTACTTGAGGTTATTTTGGTTCCTTTTATTTGTGCTCTTTACCCAGTTTCCCAAGTTAGGGACTAAGGAAGTATACCTTGACTGATAGACTGGGGAGAGGTCTTCTGGGATCTGAACTCCTAAAGGATCTGTAAAGACATGCTCTGTGTACACGCCAGGCTGGGAGATGTCCACAGTGTCTTCAGTGGACCCTGCATTGCCTTCTGTGGCTTCAGTTGCTTCTTCTGCTGTTGGAACATTTTCATCAACCTCACTATTTTCCGCTTCCACTTCTACAAAATATATAAAGCGCTCTGAGTTTGAGCTTTTCCATGCCAATGCTCTCCCCACACAAATCCCTGCTACACACTCCACTGATCCTTCCTTCTCACTGTACTATTAAACTGAGCATGTAACAGTCTTTAAGGCATCTTCTTTCCAGTTCTTTCACTCTTGCTATTTAACATCAACAAGCCCCTATGGGGTATCTGGGGTAGGATCAAACTCCACAACAGATGGCAGGTAAGAATGGACATACCTGGTGGTTTGTCTATCACTGGTGAAGCACCATTGGTACTAGGAGAAGTGGCAGCTCCTGTCACACCTTCTGTGGAGCAACCAACTACTGTGATGCCTCCCAAAAGGCTATCTGTCTCTGCTGAGCTGTTGCTTGTCATGCTTCCGCATAAAGATGCTTTGTCCATCTGACCAGATTCTGAAAGTTCTTCTCCTGCAGGATAGTCTGTTTCACGGGCTCCTGGAAAGTAAGATGTACTTTAATAGTTAAGTAAACTCCTATAAATAGCACTTTATTCTTCCCATTAAAGTCACTTGAGGTTTAAAGGGAGAATGTGCAGATGAGACATATGGGGACTTCAATAACATCAGTGCCAAACTGGTAGCATTAAATTTATTTATAAACTAATCTTTTTTCTTTCTCTCTCTCTCTTTTTTTTTTTTTTTGGTGGTGCTGGGGATTGAACCCAGGGCCTTGTGCATGCAAGGCAAGCACTCTACCAACTGAGCTATCTCCCCAGATCCCTTATAAACTAATCTTGACAAAATAGGAAAGTGACTGAAAAAGTAAAATAATACAGCTATTAAGGCAAGTGCACATAAAAAGCATGAAAATGTCATGTTCTTAATGAACTCCTTAGCAGCTATGTGAAGTTTAAAACAATCTAACTGATGTTTAAAACACCAACCAGCAAAAACAATTTTTTTAAAATTACTGAGATTACTATTTGAAATATGGACTATCTACTACTATTAAAAATTAAAACCCTGTTGGGTGCAGTGGCACACACCTGTAATCTCAGCTACTCAGGAGGCTGAGGAAGGAGAATCACGAGTTCAAAGTCAGCCTTGGCAACTCAGTCAAATACTAAGCAACTTAGCAAGACCCTGTCTCAAAATAAAAAATAAAAAGGGCTGGGGACGTGGCTCAGTGGCTAAGTGTCCTTGAGTTCAATTCACAGTACCAACAAATGAACAAAGAAATATTTTAAAAATTCCCCTAAGTTTACATACACAGTGCCTTAAGATATTAATAATATATTTAAAAATTAAGCATTTATAATATCAAAACAAACCTCTTCAGCTTTATTTAGAAAATTATTTTTATTCATATATCAAAAATTTATAATAAAAAGTACAAGTCAGTGACATTATTTACATTTATAATGTTGTATAGCTATCATCACTATCTATTCCTAAATTTTGCATCATACCAGATTTTTCATTTTTCTTTTTTCTATACTGGGGATTGAACCAGGCATGCTTTACCACAGACCTACATGCCCTGACCTTATTTTATTATTATTATTTTACATTGAGATGGGGTCTCATTATATGGATATCATGGAATTTTAAAATTAAAAAAAATTTTTTTTGGTACCAGGGATTGAACCCAGGGACACTTAACCACATCCCAGTCTTTTTAATACTTTATTTAGAGACAAGGTCTCACTGAGTTGCTCAGGGTCTTGCTAAGTTACTGAGGCTGGCTTCGAACTCCTGATCCTCCTGCCTCAGTCTCCCAAGCCACTGGGATTACAGGCATGCACCAATGGGCTCAGTCCTTTTTTTAAAAATGAATATTAAATGAATGGATTTTTAAATGAACATCACATATTTAATTCAGAATATTAGAAAAACCTTCCTTTATTAATATTAACAGCACCCTGTCCTCTGCCTCCTAGTTATCTTCTCATATTATCAGTTTTATTTTCTTCACAGTATTTTCACCATCTGAAAAATATCTGTATTCAAGGGTATCTAATTCATTCTTGGTCTTTCCCAACTAGAACTTCAAGACAGCAAGGCAGTCAAATGTAATCCTGCCTGGAAGCAAGTGTGGACAGTGGGAAGGGAGGGAACAGAGCAGAGAGATACAAGACTCATTTTTACCTGGGACACTTGCAATGCAAAGAACGTGAGAGTTGCAAACAGTGAAACTGTCAAGGATGTTGCCTGGTTGAATAGCATCAATGATGATAACTTTTGTAGCTGAATGAGTGCTGGTACAGATCCAGACTTGACTGGATAATTCTTCATGACTTTTTAACTCTTCTGCGTTCCTGAGTAGGCAAAGTAAAGAGAATAAATGTTTAAAATCATAAATATGTGCAAATACTGCTATTACAATAAAGGTACTATTATTTCCAAATTTATTTCCAGGTAATTTGGTAAGGTAAAAATACAACCACTTACCAGTATTAATTACTGGACTTAAAAACAAGTAAAGTTGATCACAGATTAAAACATTCTATATCTTGATTGTAGTGGTGGTTACATAAGTGTATGCATTTAGCAAAACTCTTTGAACTGTAGTCATTTCAAGGATATACTTGATTATATGTGACTAACATCTCAATAAAATTGATTTTAAAAGGGTAGTGGGGGATGGTAAGGAAGGGGCTAGTAACCCCAACTAAAACTTGTACCCAGAAATAAATTTTGGACCAAAAAGCTCAACTTAATACTTTCATAAATACTTTCATTAATACTTACCTTAAGTTCCTGATCTAACTTATCTAAACTACTCTGAGATGCACTTCGCTGTTTACTGCCTTCAGTATCCAAACCAGCAACATCCTTGTAAAATACACTTGCTCCAACAACAGAACCACCATCTCTGGTCTTCCCACCAGATAAATTGACTCCAACAGCGCACCACAGCTTCTCAGGTGGAAAAAAAAAAAAAGGTATTATTGTCACTTTGTCTTTAAAAATGCTTAAAGTTTTTAATCTTTTCTTAAAATAACTAAGGGTGGTAAATATAGACCTTTCATAAACTCTAAGACTATAAAATAACAATAATCTCACTGTGGAAGTAATGTTTAAACTTTTCAAGTTTTAGAAACAACAACAACAAAAAAAACTATCCAAAGTTTAGGGAATACCTCCTTTAGCTTCACAATTATCTTACCTTCATGGATGCATCTTTTTCATCTAGAGGTCTGAGATAGACAGGCACAGGTAAATTTTTCATCTTATTTTCCCCTTGACCATTGGTTACCTAATGGGGTGGGGGAGGGCACAAAGTGTGTGTCTCATCAAAAGTGAACTTCTAACAGAACCGCTTAGAAATAGGCAAGCAATGCTCTTATATATTTGCTCCCTGAAATCAAATTCAAGTTACTTTTGTCATTCTTATTTGAAAAATAAGCAGAAAATCAAGTTGCAATTAAAGGAAATAAATAGGATCCTAGGAGTGCTCAGAACAAAGGAACTAATTTACTCACATATACACATGTGTATGTGTTTGTATACAAATGTGCTGACTCTTTTAGGGGTATGGATATGAAGTAGCCAGATAAAATTCTCACAACCTGAACTATGCTTTAGTAATTTGAAAGGCTCGATGTCAATGACTTCTTATATCTTTTAAATAACAAATACTGTTTATTTTAAAAAGAAAATCTTCAAGCGAGGTGCAGTGGGGCATGCTTATAATTCCAGTTACTCAGGAGGCTAGGGCAAGAAAATTGCAAGTTCAAAGCTGGTCTTGGCAATTTAGTGAGACCCTGTCTCTAAATATAAAAGATTGGGGATATAGCTCAGTAATAGAGTGCCCTTAGGTTCCATTCCCAAAACTGCGAAATATAAAATAATTAAAATAAAAATAAGTAAAATCCTCAAGCATTAAAACAGCTTGTTCTATAGTTAAGGCAGAACAGTTTATCTCAAGTTCCACATTCTGGGAACCCTTTTTTGACCAACATGCCCCTTCTCATAGATTCAGAGGCATTTCACTTGCATCTTAGGCTCTAGAAAACAACCTGAAAACCTTCATCACCTCTCTACATGCTTGCCAAGTCCAGGCAGCAAGAAATGAACAGGTCTGTGACATGTATTTAAAATTCTTCACATCAAAGCACACTTCTATTACCCTGCATTTTCTGCTCAACACACCACAACATCTCGCAAGTTACCTGTTTATACTTCTGAGGCAGACTCCAGCCAAAAGCTTGCACTCGACCATCTTCCTTCTGAACATGTGCCTTTACCTGACGGTACTGTTCTCTCTTTTGTTCTCTGCGTGAGGCTAAACTAGCTTCAGTTCTAAAAGGAAGAGATTTCCTTTTTAAATTAAGCAAATGTAACAAAAAGCTGTAGCTCCCTTTCTTGCTAAAGTAGCAAAGAAAGACCAACAACAAAAATTACTTGATTTTTTTTTCTGACTATAATAGCTCTTTTAAAAGTGTTATATACTTTCTAGAATATGTGCAGCACTGGGTTTAATTCCCAGCACTGCATTAAAAAAAAAAAAAAAAAAAAAAAAAAAAAAAGAGTTATACTAGTGCTGATCCTTTTATGTTTATGTAGTAAAGCTTTAAAAACATTACTAAGCAGCCTATTATACTAGATCATTAGCCATCAAACTTCTATCAGGTTTCAGATACTGGCCATATACAAGGAAAAAATTTCTAAGTAATTTTGGCTCTTCTTTTTTTGTTTATTCAATAAATATTTACTCAGAATGTTCTATAAGTGATTAAAAGATCACTAAGTCAAAAACTGCTCAGGAAGATAATATAGATTAAATTTTAGATTCCACTAACTTCTTTCAGAAAAAAAATGCAAACAGACTTGAGTAAGCTTTGGCACTATGGAATAAAATCTGACAATAATTCTGGAATCAATTTCTCTTCTTTAGGCCACTTAAAATTTTTGTGAAGTGACTTGCTGTGTCAACCATAGTTAACAAATCTATCCCATACATCAGACACTTTACAAATACATAAAATATAATCCTAACACCTTTGAGATATGTTAGACTCATTTTTCAGTCTGAAAAACTGGGGCTCTAACATGTTAGTTTGTCTAAGAGTACATATCTAAGGAGTAAGAGAGTTGGGGCATCAAAGGAAAAGTTTAAATATTTAAGAAAAACAATTATATAAACCTTTAGCTAGGCATGGTGATGCACACCTGTAATCCAGGCTGAGATAGGAGGATCGGAAGTTCAAAGCTAGCCTCAGCATCTTAGTGAGGCCATAAGCAACTTAGTGAGACCAAGTCTCAAAATAAAAAATAAAAAGTGCTGGGGATATGACTGCAGTTAAAAGTGCCTGTGGGTTCAAACCCCAGTACCTAAGTAAATATAAATGTTTAGCATTTCTATTAATATTTATAAATGTCATACCACCAAAAATGAGGCATATAAAAAATTACTTTCCCTTAGGGAAATCTGAAATGTAATTTTCATAAAAAGTTCTGATTACAAGTAATTAATGGTAGACAAGTATAGAAATAGTGTCTTTAGGTTTAACTGAATCCTTATAAAAGATCTGACAAGGGGCAAGAAAATCTGAAAATGTTAACTTGTTTTGGGCATAGCCACTCATCTAGAAAATACTTACTCTTCACTAAGGAAATCAAAAGCTTTGGACTTATCCCCAGGAAGCTGAGATAAGGTGCTGCTTCTTTTCTTGACAGAAGGAGTAACATGAGAGGTGGGTGCATTATACTTCAGATTAACAGGTGGTTCAGGTTTCTTTGTCGTATTACTTGAGGAGCTGAAAAGCCGGCTGAAACTTAAAAAAAAAAAAAAAAAAAAAAAGCATATGTCTATCATATGGGCTGTGATAACAATTCATGATTTTCCGCAAACTTTTAAGCTCAAGAAAATTCCACAGTGCTTTTACAAGGCAATGAGTTAGAAACTGGCACAATCAGTTTTTGTAGTCACACACTGCAGCCAAACTCAGACATTCGGGGAAAAGAAACTCTATAGGGTGCCAGATGTCTATTCTTTAATTAGCAACTTCTATAATAAAAGAGAGAAATGAAGTACAGGGAGCTTCTACTGAATGAACAAAATAAAATGATTCCTTCACTTGCTCCTACTTTGTGAACTTAAGAGTAGTTGTTAAGTAGCAAGGTTAGGTCTCATGATATGAACAGCAGCTTAGTCCACCGGTTCTAAAAATAGTCTATGGTGAACTATGAAAACACACATTATCATGTTAACAAACATCTCATATATTTTCTAAGTAAGTTCAATTTATATTACTTTCAAGTCCACATTTTAAAAACCTGGTGTTTCTATTAGAAACTGACTGACCAAAAGAGTTTTAATCACAGCAAACACAGTACTAGTAGCACAAATATAATTCAAATTCAACACATACACACACTAATCAAATCCCTCAAACACTAACATTCTCATCTTCACATCTTTCACAATCAGTAAATCAATAACATTTAATGGAGATCAAAGTAATTATCAGCTTTATAAATAGTCCCCCATTCTTTTATTTAATTTGGAAAAGGATTCCACCAAATGCATAACCAACATGATGCAGCTTACGATAGTGTATTTTTTTGTCCTTCAAAAACAGCCTTACCGAGTTGGCATGCTATAAAAAAAAATTCAGTTTACTATTTATCTCCAATTTAAAAAAAATAACTATAATCTTCTTGTTTCAAAGTGCTAATATCCTTAATGTACTTACAACTGCCAGATGCTAGACCTTTTTTTTTCCTGCATGGCGGGATTTTCTCGTGATGCCCTACATTAAAAAAAAAGGTAAGTGTCATCAGTCAAGTGTTCTGCTTTCTATCTGCAAAACAAAAAAGACCCAAGAACTTCATAGGATACACAGAGGAGAATCGATAGTTAAGTTCAGCAAGTAGTTACTCTGATCCAACAGTCAATCTGCTAAAGTGAATAATACTAGATAAAATTCCATTTCTCATTCAAAGAACTTAGTCTACTGACTGTTGGACAGAATAGCCAATATGCCTGAATATTAGTATTTAAACATTTTTCCAGTTCATTTTCTTCTCTTTTTTTAAAGACAGGTCTCACTAATGTTACCCAGCCTAGTATCAAATTCCTGGGCTCAAACAATCTTCCCATCTTAGTCTCCCCAGTAGAAGGCACTCCAGATACATGCTACCAAATTCAACATTAAAAACTTTTTTCTGAAAAGATATCCTCTAGGCTAGGGATGTAGTTCAGTGATAGTGCTTGCCTAACATGCATGAGGCCCTGGATTCAGTCCCCAGTACTGAAAAAATAATATTCTCTAACTCTTTAAAAATATTGCCTTATAAATCTCTGTCTTTACATCAAAGTCTCTGCCATCTATTCTCTCAGCTCTCACAAAATAGCTTATAACTTTACTGTTCTAATCTGTCATTTTTCACAACTAGAAAATTTCCAGAACCAAAAGATAACAAAGAACAGAAAGAGTCTAAGTTAGACAGACAGGTAATTCAACAAAAGATCACAGAGAAAATAAGACAAAGACATTCTAAACTGATTTAGTAAGGTAGTAAGGATTCTTCCAAACCTATGACAGTCCACTTTTCACTTCTTTTTCTTTCTTTGCGATTTTTAAAGAGCCAAATTAGAAACATTTTTTAGCTGGGTACAATGATGCACACCTGTAATCCCAGTAACTCAGGAGGCTAAGGAAGGAATATCTAAAGTTCAAGGCCAGCCTCAGCAACTTAGCAAGGCCCTAGCAACTTAACAAGACCCTGTCTCAAAATAAAAAATAGAAAAGGGCTGGGGATATGGTCAGTGGCAATGTGCCCCTGGTTAAATCCCCAGTACCTAAAATAAAATAAAAATAAATAAAAACAACTTTTAGCTGGGTGTGGTAGTGCATGCCTGTACTTCCAATCATTAAGGAGGCTGAGCAGGGGTCTCCACAATTTAGTGAGATTCTGTCTCAAAATAAAAAAGTAACATTGTGTGCATGTACTAATATGTAACAACAAATTCCACCATTAAGTACAACTGTAAGGCACCAATAAAAAATGACAGAGTAAACAAACGAATACATAAAAAGGCTGGTATATAAGTCAGTGTAGACTGCCCCTGGGTTCAATCCTTCAAAACTAGAGTGGGGGAAAACGTCTTTTAATTCAGCAAACAAGTTAAGAGTAAGCTACCATTTTCCATTTACTTGTTGATTATTTCTTGGCTGCAAGAGTTAAAAACAGCAATAAAAAGAGGACTCTGGATATATGTTATCGGTTTTTAAAATGTTTAACATTTATTCAACATCTTTACTAAATGCTACAATTAAGAACACTCTTCTCAGGTTAGATTTCTTTTCCAATAAATGAAGACTAGAGTTCTGATCTCTTTCCTTCTCAGTGGCTTGATCTTTCAGTGTACTGGACCTTTGATCTTCTAATACTGATCTCTTTGAAGGTGAGATTTAAGATACCAATACTTCATTATAGTATGACATTGGTAAAGGACATATAAAATGTTAAAATAACATAATATTAAGGAAGTAAAAGTTGATGGTTAAAATCTACATTCATGGGGCTGTGGATATAGCTTAGTTGGTAGAGTGCTGCCTAGGATGCACAAGGCCCTGGGTTCAATTCCCAGCACCACAAACGCACACACACACAAAAATTCATAAACTTAAAAATAATTTGCCATATGTACTATTACTATTAGCAAATTAAAAACAGGTATATTAGTAGGCAACTAATTTATAAGCATTTCAAGAGCTTTTGCTAAATTAAAGGAATACAGTTGATAAGAACATGACCATCAGGTAGCAGAATTACGTGAGATTTGAAACCCTATACAAGATAAGTACTGCTAGGTGTGGTGGTGCAGAGACTCAGGAGGCTGAGGCAGAAGGACTGCAAGTTTGAGACCAACCTCAGCAACTTAGTGAGACCTTAAGCAACTTAGCAAGCCCCTGTCTCAAAATAAAAAGTTAAAAAGGCTGGGGATGTGGTTCAGTGGTAAAGTGCCTCTGGATTTAATTCCCAGTATCAAAAAACAAGACTTCCTATGCTGCATAACAATTCTTGATCTTTTCTTAACACTGTGAAAGTAGTATCAATTTCTTTATTTCTGGTGTGATACTGGGGATTGAACCCAGGGATACTCTACCACTGAGTTAAATCCCCAGCCCTTTCTATTTTGAGATAGGGTCCCACTAAGTTTCCTTGGCTGGCCTCAAACTTGCAATCCTCCTGTCTCAGTCCAAGTCACTGGGATTACAGGCATGTACCACTGCAGTGAGCTCAATTTTTATATTCTTTTGAAAAATAACCGTCATTCCTAAGTAATAACAACTGCCTTTGACAGGTTGTGGGAGTATCCTTCAAGATCCAGAGACCCAAAAGATACCCACTCTGATCACTTTCTATTACTAATTCAAGTGTTACCTTTAATAGTTTCTCTTAGTACCAGAGAAAATGATTTGAACCTCAAGGGAAGACTTGTTTTAAATGAAGAAATATATAGATCTACAACACAATGGTAGAAAAACAACAGAGTACTTCTTATACAAACCGAATCATCTCTGTCCATCGAACAGCTTCTTGAAGCTCCATCAATCTCTCCTTATACTGGTTTCTTTCCATGAGAACACGGGCCATTTCTACTCTAGTAAACCGCTTTCTCTGAGCTGTGGGTATATCACTCTATAATGAAAAGAAAACAACCGATTACTTCAGCTTATATGTGTGTTGGTGTTAATCTCAGACTTAAGCAAAATCTTCAACTTTTTAATGTTCCTTAATTTCTTATCTAATAGAAGACAATCAAAAATGGCTTTATGAAAATAAAAAACAAGAAAATTTAAATAGTTACTTATGACTAAAAAGATAAGAGGTAGGTGATTTAATTTCTGAATATAAACGTATTTGGACATATTATAAAGTAGCAGTGCAGTTTGAAACTAAAACGCAAAACTGTTTTCTATACAGATTTAAAATGCTCTTATCAGTTTTACTTGGAAATGTTGCTCAAATTGTAAATTCATGTTCTGCAACAATTTTCAGAAAACAGTTACAAGCTAGTTCCAAAATAATCAATCCATATGTACATCCAAGGAGCAATATAAATAATAAATCATTCTTAGAATAAAGATGTGAATATTGCTGGGCATGGTGGTGCATGCCTGTAAATCCCAGCAGCTTGGGAGGCAGGTGGATTGAGAGTTCAAAGTCAGTCTTAGCATTTCAGTGAGATCCTACTCAACTCAGTGAGAACCTGTCTCTAAATAAAATATAAAAAAAGGGGGGAAGGGTGCTGGGGATGTGGCTCAGTGGTTAAATGCCCTGGGTTAAATCCCCAGTTCCCCCCTGCTCCCCAAAAAAGAAGTGAATATGGAGGATGTGTAGGGGTAAGTTCCCAAAGGGGAAGATCCCAAGTTAACTTCCTTCTGCTGCTGCTTTTTCAACTCTCTTGTAGGGAAAAAAGATGGGTTTAACCGTAGAGCTTTTGCTTTGCTGAAAGGAGTATGTACATTCTGGATCAAAGCTGACAGACATGGGACATTAAGAGAAAAGCTGAACTTAACCCTCAGCAGTCCTTCTTTGTCGTCCTGTCATAGAACTTGGCCTCAGCTTTAAGTAAAAGTTAATGACAAATAACAAAGGACCTAAATCTTGCAATACAGCAAGCAATCCCATTATTATGTAGATAACTTAGAAAAACTATACACTAAGAGACTAGTACTAAAATGTTCTTAACAGCAGCATTGTTTGTTATCGTAAAACACAAGACTAACCTAAATATTCACTAGCAGGAAGACAGATAAATTGTAGATTATTTATATAACAGGATATTATAAATAACAGTACCATTCTACAACACAAGTAAATCTCAAATATATGCTATTGAGTCTCCAAGACTAAATACAGTATGAAACACAAAAACAATGAAAACTGTACTTTGTAAAGGAATACACACACGGTCTGATAAAATTACTTTTTAAAATTAAATAAATGATAATTACAGAATCAAGGTTTCCTTTGGAGGGGAGGAGCCCAGAGTAGTTCAAAAGTTGAGAGTGATCTGGTTCTTAAACTGGGTAGTAGGTTCATAAAGTTAATTTATTCAAAACTTACATGTTACATGTTTTCTGTCTGTATGAATTAATTTATTAAAAAACAAAAGAATCTAAAAGGGGATCCAAATGATAATTCTGCTCAGGACACCCATATATCTCAAGTCTGATCTTAGATGGGAAGGCACCTGTTATAAGAATGATAATTATGGTACTAAAAGAATTACCAAAAAACACTGGCATGAAGCTCATATTTATTCTCTTGTATTTATGTATATAGACAGCAATATGGGCTAATTGCTTAGTACATAAAATACTAGATTTCAACTTTTTATGTTAAATACTATTAAACAATTTTATCATTAAGTTTTTATATTTCTGTAAAATTTTATTTTTTTGCAGTGCTAGAAATTAAACCAGGGCCCACCTTGACCAGGTTTTCATATATCTAAGTTGAAATCTGAAACTAAATAAATGATATCAACAACAACAAAACCCAAAATGCTCCAGTTGGTCTTTGAACTTGAACAGGCAAACGACAGATCAGAGCACAGAGACACAGGAAACATGAAAACACAGCATGCAGTTAGACAGCTTAGCACCTGAACACTATGGGAAGGCAAGAGCTATCCTTTTTACGACCCATAAACATGTCTTCTGATTTTTTAAAAGCTTTACAATGCTATATCCAATCTTAATTAGCAAGATTTTCCAAAAAATATCAAAACATGGTAAGGTAAGAAAAAAAGTCCCAAATTGTAAACCTACATCATCATCATCTTTTGCTTTCTGCCTTGCATCTTCAGCTTCTGCACGAGCTCTAGTGGGGAACAAACAAAACATGTTATTTAAATTGAGTTCATCTTTTCAAAATAATGAAAGCATAGGTAAAGAATTTTAACTACCACTGAAGTATTATTTTTCTTGTGCCAAAAGAGTATTTTGTTACCTTCAATTCAGAAAAATATTATCATAACATTTCTTAAAAAAACAAAAACAAAAATAGATCTTAAAACTAGGTGAAGGGCTGGGGACATAGCTCAGCTGGTCAGCTGGTAGAGTGCTTGCCTCCTATGTGTAAGGCCCTGGGTTCAATCCCTAGCAGCACCAAAAAAAAAAAAAAAAAAAAGGTACTAAAACTGGGTGAAGCAAAACACTAAATTTTAATTTCCTTATTATTAAAGATGTTTGAATAGTTTTAATACTTTTCACACCAAGACACAAAACAAAAATGGTAATATCTGGACAAGCTAGGAAATGGAAGGCCTGTTCACTGCAGAGATAAAGGGCTGGGGGCATTTCACTCTCTCCAGGCAGCTCTTGGCCCTTCCTGGCTTGACAGAGTTAAAGGCCTCAAGTTCAGGATTATACCTATTAATCTTTTGTGGCACCCTGGTAAAAACAGTTTTCTTTAGAGCAATACAGTCAAACTTACTTTCTGAGCTCCTCTTCCAATTCTTTGTTTTTCTCTTCTAGCTTCAGTTTGGCTTGTTTCACAGCCTCTAATTCGCCTTGCAACACATCTTTCTCACAGGTGAGTTCATCCACTTTTGCTATCAGATCATTCTTTACTACGTTCAAAGCATTTCTAAGAAACACATATTTCAGGTACATGATTACATAAATACTCTTTTTGTCTTTCAGACTATTCCTTTGTACACAAAAGTAACTGTACTATTAGAAAGCTAAATGACAAAAGGCTTTCAGACATCTTGTCTGACATTGTTTTAAACAGAAGCAAAAGAATAGAAAACATTTAAGCTTTTGCTCGTCTTCCCACTTATTAAAGGAAGAATAGATAAAACAGATCACCAATAAATTAAAAATAAGAATTAATTAAGATTAAGCACATATCATAATCCTAGCCACTCAGGAGGCTGAGGCAGAAGGATCTCAAGTTCAAAGCCAGCCTCAGCAGTTTAGCAAGGTCCTCAGCAACTCAATGAGACCCTGTCTCAAAATAAAAACTAGGAAAGGGCTGGGGATGTGGCTCAGTGGTTAAGTGCCCCTGGGTTAAATCCCCAGTACCAAATAAGAAAAAAGAAAGAAAAGCATATTAATATTAAGGAAATTGATATTGTTAGCAAGTTGGTTGTTTTTTGTTGTTTTGTTTTTTTTTGGAACTGAGGATTGAATCTAGGGCACTTATCACTGAGCATGTCCCCAACACTTTTTTTTTTTTTTTTTTTTTTTTTTTTTGAGATGGGTTCTTGCTAAATTGCTGAGGCTGAACTTGAGCTTGTAATTCTCCTCCTCAGTCGCACAAGTCACTAGGATTTACAGGTATGCATCACTGTGCCCAGTCTCTATTGTTTGTGAGTTCTGAAAAGATACTGCCCCATCAATAAAGTTGAATAACTCCTTAAAGTTAAAACACTCTGAACTGGAAAGAAATTAAAGGAAAAAATCCAAGAGGTAGTTCCTTTAGGTGTAGTGGACACAGCACTCCTGATAGCTGCATTCTGTGTGAATATCTATCTATACATGTTCCAAAGTGATCTGACACAGCAAACTGACAAGGTGACCAGTCTGCCTGTCCACATGACAAAGGACCTGCTCCATTAAATAATATTTCAATGTACTTAAGGGCCTAAGACTCCATAAATTGTACTGGAGAATGTTTAACTATGGTGGAAAGCTAATCGGCTAGGGATATAGCTAAGATGGTAGAGTGCCTGCCTCTCAAGCATAAGCACCGCAAAAAAAAAAAAAAAAGTTGGAAAGTTCTATAAAAATGGGCTGGGTATGGATCAAATCAAATCATTTGTGCAGAAATAAGAAAATAGACAAATCTTAGAGAAGAGAGCAAAAATTAAATTAAAAAAACAAATACTGGACCATCCGGAAAATTAAGAGAAAGGCACGGATACTTGTAAAGTGGAATGGAAAAAACCTATGTTTCTGCAAAAAGAGTGATGGCACATACCCATTAAGGCAATACAGGTTCTATTACATATTTTCATTATAGGGAGGGGATGAAGATCACTCACGTGGACAAGAAGAAAATTTATCACTTTTTATTCCTTGTTAAAATTGTATACTTACTTGGTTTCCAACAGTTGTGTATTTTCTAGTATAAGATTCTCAACTTCACGACCCATGCCTATCAAAAAAGAAATGATAAAGGACTTGAAAATAAATGTAATAGGAATTACATATAAGCTGCAGTCATAAATTTTATCTACCCTCTAAGGAATCTTATTGTGCCTCTAGCTTCATGTGACAAATACACTTGCATAAGTTTTAAAATTATAAATAATTATCACAAAATAAAGCTAAAGATCTTGTTGCCCAACTCTTCTGGTTTTTTCTTTTCTTTTTTTATGACAGGGTGTTGCTGTGGTGCCTAGGACAGTCTAAAATTCCTGGACTCAAGCAATAATCCTGGCTTAACCTCCCAACTAGCTGGAATTACAGACGCATGCCAATGCACTCAGCTCTTAATGGTCTTCTTTAAATTTGTTAGTCTACATTTTATTTCTCATAGATAATATTTCAAAAATATCTAAAATTTTCTGCCAAATAGTCTAACAAGTAGCATTATTTAGAGAGAAAAAAGAATGGCATTAATGTGGATCATAAATTGCTTCAAGTATAGCCGATATTATGCTTCTGCCTAAAAATTTAGTTTTATTAATAGAGAACAGACAGAAATAAGGTCAGAAAAAGACAGAACCCCAAGGCAGATGAAACCTTACCAAAGAAATTATGGTCTTAAAGCCCATGCATTCCATGTAAAGCAAAAACAAAGAACAAGAAATGTTTTATGTAAGAAAGAGCATGAAAACAGATTATTAATCTATAAAGTTCTATGCATGATATGAAAAACATCTGGAATCACAGTGTTATGATTTAATGCAGAATGATGTGTAAAAGACAAACAATAAAAATGATTTCCTTCATTCATAAGGATGTTCTCTGATACACTAAAACAACGTTTTACCAATTCTCTCACAATAAAATTCAATATAACTAGATTGAAAAACCCAAAATTTGGGCTGGGACATAACTCAGTGGTAGAGTGCTTGCCTAGCATGTATGAAATCTTGGATTCAATCTCCAGCACAGCATTTAAAAAAAAAGAAAAAAAGAAAAAGAAAAAAAAAGAAACCCTAGGTCAATAATACAAGGTTTCCTTATAAAATACCACCTATGAAATAATAATGCTTAATTGTTATTTTGTAGAATTATAGTTAATATTCTAATTAGTACTATAAAACAAGCATGTACAGCATTTAATGCAAGATCAATGTAGTAGTCTTTAAGGAGAGTAAAGTTACTTAATTTGCTTCTCATAAGAAAATGAAGAAATAATGCATTAAAGAATATTGCAAACAAAAACACCCAAAACCCCATATCCATCATTTACTTATCCCAACAAATAAAACCAATCTAAATGTGCTAAAAATCCCATGAACTTATATTTTGTCTTTACCAGAAGCAGCAACATAGTCAACCTGTTAGCCACATATTTGCCATAAACTGAAAAAAACAAAAAGAAACTTAAAAAGTTTCTAAAGTCCAGCCCCCAAATGATTTTTGCCAAATTGTTTGCTTAAAACACAAAGGTTAATCTTTCAATAAAGACACAGAGACAGAAGAAACTGAATTTGGACTGGCTGAAAAAGTTCATATAATAACTATGTTTACTTGGTTTACCTCTATATATTAGAAACATTAATATATAAGCATAAAAGCTGAAAATATATGCAGGGCAAAAAAAAAGTAGAGCAGAAAAAAATGATGAGAAAGCACTAAATGAGAACAGCAGGCAAGAACACCTAGCTTAAAAAGCAGTAATATGAAAGTATTTAAAGGTATACACACCAGAATATTCCCCTGGGTAAGCAGCCCAAGAGAAAAATGAATGAGAATCTCAATTAGATTATTTTCAGAAAGCAAGAAGTAAACTCATTTATTTTGAAATGAGAGAGAGGTAACAAAGAAATTGAAACAATATAAAAAAAACATTAACTAAAGACAAAGTATAAACACTATAAATAGAAAAAAAATGAAATGTATACTCATGAGAACCTTTTCCTATAATCTAGCTTCTAAAGTTTACTTTAAACTTAAACATTCTCAATGAAGAGTCCTCTAAAATCTAGTGCACAGGGCTGGGAACGTGGCTCAGTGTTACAATGCTTGCCTAGCATGCATGAGGCCCTGGTATCAATCCCTGGCACAAGGAAAAAAAAATCTAGTGCATAAATTTAAAATATGATCAGCAGAATTATTCAAAATGTTATTTCAAAATGTATCAATAAAAACTAATTCATTATAATTATAGGAAAATACTACTTAAAGAGGTCTCATCTTTATTCAAAATTTAAACTGAGCATAAACTTAGGTCTAATATATTTGAAAACCATCTACTAAAAACAAGGGAGAAAAACTGCCTGGCAGTTTTTAAATTGCAGATTTGAATATTAGCACTGATTCTCAAGTTAGGTCTACAGATAGGCTTCAGAGTTATGTGGTAACCCCTTAAAAGAAACTATGCCCCATTTTATTTCATTGTGTACACTTTCCCAAAGGTATATTGCTCTCTTAAAAATTCTCCCATAAGGGATTTTTAATCCCCAAAGATGAAGAATCAGATTTAGAGATGAAACAACACTGTCAGAACTCTTTTACAATATTGTTCACTTAGTTGCTGTGCTTATGTGCTAAAAATGCAATAGTGCGGTTGTCCTGTCCACACTGAACCTATTTAGAAGAAAACAAACAAGGTTGGGGGTGGGCTGCATGGGAAGAATGAGAGGTGTAGATGGAGAGCTCAGTGGATGGCCAGGCTGTTCATTCACTGGGACAGTACATATTGGTGCAAGATCAGCCGCTTGAGGCATGTCAAATGCAAAGTCCTATAAATCATCACAGGAGCATCTGGTAGGCAGTTTGGAAATCACAGTCTGTGACTCCAGGAAAAAATATGGGATGGAGATAAAAACATACATTAGTCACAAAAACTGAGAAACAGTGACAGCAAATATGAATTCCCAAAGAAAGAAGCAGGCCTAGGACGGGAAAGCTGATATCTGAAAGATGAGCAGAGAAAGTACATCCTGGTAAGATAACTGAAAAGGAACAGTCAGAGGTAGGAAAGAATGAAGACAAGTCTGATATTACAGAAACCCAACAGGGATAGTTTTAAACACAACTGTGTTTGAAAAGTCACGTGAAATATCTGAGAAGAAATTACTGGATAGAGTGACCAAGAAGGCTGTTTCAGGCAAGGCTGGAGAGAATGCCAGACAGCAGCAGGATGAGGAGCAAGTGAAACTGGGAAGTCCTGCTGATTAAAGACTACAAGAAGTTTTTAAGTTTTGCTCACTATCATAAATACGTAGAGCAGTGCTTTGCACATAGCATATATTATAGCATAACAGTGTAAGGAGAAATGGGAAGAAAATGAGTGATAGCTGGTAGACAATGAGTTTCAGGGTCAAAAGAGGGCAGTATTCTTATTTTTAAATAGAAAAGACCTGAATACGTTTAAATGACAATTGGAAGAAGTGAATAGTGATAGTGAAGTTAAAAATATGTAAAAAAATTAAAAATCTCAAGAATTGACTTATGAATGTATGATTTCCAAATTCTAAGATGTAACAATGAGGAGTGAGTGACTTAAAATGAATAAAAAGAGTTATGGAAATGGATTGTATACTAAACAACCCAAGGTCAATTAAAGGACTTGGGGAACAATTTTGTTAGCTAAACTATATCCCATTTAGTGAGTATTACCTAAGCTGGTATCACTGAATTGCACAGAAGCAGCCAAGGAACAAATACGTTCCTTGGAAATTTCATTTACCATGTTTTTTTAAGTTGGAAATTTTTATTTTAAAATTTACATATTCACAAGTTATAGATCCTCTACAACCATTAAATATTTTAGTCTATATAGTCAAAGTCTTCTGGAATTCCAAAAGTTTTATCAATTTTATTTTCTTCAAACCCAAATTTTCTTTTGGCCCAGGTTATTGCAAATATGTTATCAGTCCATCTGTTAGCAGCTTCTTTGGCAATTTTATTTGCTTGGATGTATTTCTTCCACAACTTGTGGGTCACAGTCTTTGTATTTTTCTACTTCTGCCTTAAGCTTTTCCCTTTGGTCCCAAAGTGAAGAAAGCTCTTTTGCTAGCGTGGTTCGCTCTTCATCTCATGTCGGCCAATTTTAGCTTTCTCAATGCTCTTCTGTAGGTTTGCCTGCTTTTGGCTTCTCTCAGACACCTGAGATTCCAGAACCTCCAACTTAGGTTTCCTTGCACAAAGAGCTTTACTTGGAAAAGCCCAAGAGTAACCAGAAGTTCTGATCCTCTCACAGCCAACTGTACCATCATCGACTAAGCTTTGAAGGACTTCTTTTATTGACACAGCAGTAATGCCTTTCTCTTTGGAGCAATCTTCTCCAAGTCTTTCAATTGAAACATATCTTTTATGGTGTGGGTGGCAGGGCCTGCGCGCGGGGTGAGGGGTGGAGAGCATCGGGCTCATTTACCATTTCGACAAAAGTGTTCATACAGACATAAGTAGTGAATTTAATATATTAAAATATTCTGAGGGGTTTCAAGATGGCGGACTAGAGGGTGGCTGCATTTCATGTTACTCCAGGACTCAGGATTCAAAAGAGGAGAGACTTGGGACCAATTCAAATCAGCCGGGTGAGTCTCTCCCGTTGGGGAGGCGTCCCGGATGGGGCGGTAGTCCCGGAACGCAGGGAACTTTGTGAAGTAGAGCTGCCCAGCGAGACACCCTTTCCTCCGCTGGAGCAGTGAACTTGGACAACTGGGAGCATCGTAGAGGAGGCCGCTTAGCACAGCACTTGGACTCGGAGAAACCACTGGGGCTCTGGGCAGCTGCCCAGAGGAGGAGCTGCGCGGAGAGCTGTTTGGACTCAGAGCAACCACTCCTGAACACTGGGGCCTGCCCAGAGGAGGAGGAGGAGCGCTGCGAGGAGCTTGGACTTGGAGCGACCTGCACCAGAGCTACAGGCGGTTGACAGAGGAGGAGCTGCGTGGAGAGCTGTTCGGACTCAAAGCGACCACTACTGAACGCCGGGGCCTGCCCGGAGGAGGAGGAGGAGGAGGAGCGGGGTGGGTCACTTGGACTTGGAGTGACTGTACCAGAGCTACAGGCAGTTGCCAGAGGAGGAGCTGCGCGATGAGCCGTTTGGACTCAGAGCGACCACTCCTGAACACCGGGGCCTGCCCGGAGGAGGAGGAGCGCGGTGGGTCACTTGGACTCGAAGTGACTGCTTCAGAGTTCCAGGCGGCTGCTCAGAGGAGGAGGCGAGTGGTGAGTTGTTTGGACTCAAAGTGACCGCTCCTGAACACAGGGGGGCTGCCTAGAGGAGGAGCGTGGCAGGTCGCTTGGTCTCGAGTGGCTGCACCAGAGCTCCGGGCAGCTGCCTGGAGGAGGCGTGCAGCGGGTCACTTGGACTCACAGCGACTCAGAGTGACTGCTCCTCAATACCTGGGCGGCTGCCTGGAGGAGAAGGAGGAACAGGGTGGGTCACTTGGACTCGGAGTGACTGCCCAGGGCTACGGCGGTTGGCGGGAGGAGGAGGTGCGCAGTGAATTGCTTGGACTCCTAGTGACAGCACTGGAACACTGGGCAGCTGTCCAGAGGAAGAGGTGTGCGGCGGGTTGCTGGGTCTCGGAGGGACCGTACGTGGCTGCTCAGAGGAGGGCCACATAGCCAGGCGATTAGGTGCAGAGCAGGGTCCCAGGACCTAGGAGGCTTCTTGGTGGAAGAGACGCACAGAGACACGCTTAGGGGTGGAGCAAAGGTTCCAGGACTGTGGACAGATTATCTGAGGAGAAGCAGCCTAAGGAGACTCGTCTGCGAAGGGTGAGGCTCCCAGGCCCTAGAGGTAGGTCTGGGCCCCTGGGAATGTTGCAGAGGAAGGCAGCCCAGCCCAGGCGGTAGTTGTAGATTGAGGGGAACCTCTAGGAGGGAATTGACCAGCGAGACCTCCCCACCGGGTGAGTCTTCCCTGCCCGGTGAGGTTTTCCCATAAGGACGGTAAAACCAGAGACACAGGCCCAAAGAGGCCTTGCCTCAGCCCGCAGCCTAATTCCCCTTTGGATGACCATTGGTCAACAAGTGGAGGCACCTCTGCCCACTAGCAGGGAATATACCCTACATGAAGGCCACCACCCCGAGAGAGGCAGCTTCCTTGTGGAGCACCGCACTATCAACTTCCTCCAAGACGTCAGCCTACTAAAGGCTAAGAGGGGATATACTAGAAATCTTCAGGGACTTTATAAGTCAATAGAGGAAATCTGCAATATCTCAGCGGTCCACTGATACCTGAACAATATGAGAAAACAAGGGAAGAAAATGCCCCAAACAAATCTAGATGTTACATCAATAAAACCCAATGACAGCATGGCAGAAGAAATGACAGAAAAGGAGTTCAGAATGTACATAATTAAAATGATCAGGGAAGCAAACGAAGAGATGAAAGAGCAAATGCAAACACTGAATGATGAGATGAAAGAGCAAATGCAGGCATTGAATGATCGCACCAATCGAAAGTTAAAAGAGCAAATACAGAAAGCAAAAGATCATTTCAATAAAGAGTTAGAGATATTGAAAAAAAAACAAACAAACAGAAATCCTTGACATGAAGGAAACAATAAACCAAATTAAGAACTCCATAGAAAGCATATCCAGCAGGATAGAACACCTGGAAGAAAGAACCTCAGACATTGAAGACAAAATATTTAACCTTGAAAACAAAGTTGAACAGAGAAGGTGATAAGAAATAATGAACAGAATCTACAAGAACTATGGGATATCATGAAAAGGCCAAATTTAAGAATTATTGGGATTGAGGAAGGCTTAGAGAAACAAACCAAAGGAATGAACAATCTATTCAATGAAATAATATCAGAAAATTTCCCAAATCTGAAGAACGAATGGAAAATCAAGTTCAAGAGGCCTTATAGGACTCCAAATACACAAAATTACAACAGACCCACACCAAGGCATATTATAATGAAAATACCTAACATACAACATAAAGACAGAATTTTAAAGGCTGTGAGAGAAAAGAACCAAATTACATTCAGGGGGAAACCAATACGGATATCAGCAGATTTTTCAATCCAGACCCTTAAAAGCTAGAAGGGCCCTGGAACAAACATTTTCAAGCCCTGAAAGAAAATGGATGCCAACCAAGAATCTTATACCCAGCAAAACGTATCTTCAAATTTGACGATGAAATAAAATCCTTCCATGATAAACAAAAGCTAAAAGAATTTACAAAAAGAAAGCCAGCATTACAGAACATTCTCAGCAAAATATTCCATGAGGAAGAGATGAAAAACAAAGAAGAAAATCAGCAAAGGGAGGAATTATCCTAAAGGAATTGTCAAATAAAGGAGGAACCAAGTCGTGTCAAATAAATAAATAAATAAATAAATAAATAAATAAATAAATAAATAAATAAATAAATAAAATGAAACAAATGACCGGGAATACAAATCATATCTCAATAATAACCCTGAATGTTAATGGCCTGAATTCATCATTCAAAAGACACAGACTGGGTTGGGAAGATAGCTCAGCTGGTGGAGTGCTTGCCTTGCAAGCACAAGGCCCTGAGTTCAATCCCCAGTACCGCAAAAAAAAAAAAGACATAGACTGGCAGATTGGATTAAAAAGAAAGATCCAACAATATGTTGCCTGCAAGAGACTCACCTCATAGAAAAAGATACCCATAGACTAAAGGTGAAAGGATGGGAAAAACATACCATGCACATGGACTCAGCAAAAAAAGCTGGAGTATCCATCCTCATTTCAGATAATGTGGACTTCAAGCCAAAGTTAGTCAGAAGGGATAAAGTAGGTCATTTCATACTGCTTAAGGGAAGCATAAAATCAGCAAGATATAACAATCATAAACATCTATGCCCCAAACAGTGGCTCATCCATGTATGTCAAACAAATCCTTCTCAATTTCAGAAAACCAAATAGACCATAACACAATAATACTAGGTGATTTCAACACGCCTCTCTCACCACTGGACAGATCTTCCAGACAAAAATTGAACAAAAGAAACCATAGATCTCAATAACACAATCAATAATTTAGACTTACGGACATTTATAGAATATACCATCCAACAAGAGCGAATACACTTTCTTCTCAGACCAGCACATGGATCTTCTCTAAAATAGACCATATTAGGCCACAAAGCTAATGGTAGCAAATACAAGAAGATAGAGATACTACCATGTATTCCTATCAGATCATAATGAATTGAATTTAGAAATAAATGAAAGAGTAAAACACAGAAACTATTCCAACATCATGAGATTAAACAATATGCTATTATATGATGAATGAATAACAGAAGATATTAGAAGGAAATTAAAAATTCTTAGAGGTAAATGAGAACAAAGAAACATCATATCAAAATCTCTGGGACACTGAAAGCAGTACTTAGAGGGAAATTTATTTCATGGAGCGCATTTAATAAAAGAAGTAAAACTCAACAAATAAACGACCTAACACTACAGCTCAAAGCCCTAGAAAAAGAAGAACAGAACAGCACCAAAAGTAGTAGAAGACAGGAAATAGTTAAACTCAGAGCCGAAATCAACGAAATTGAAACAAAAGAAACAATACAAAAAATTGACAAAATAAATAGTTGGTTCTTCGAAAAAATAAACAATATTGATAAACCTTTAGCCACACTAACAAAGAGAAGACGAGAGAAAACCCAAATCACTAAATTCGGAATGAACAAGGAAATATCACAACAGACACAACTGAAATACTAAACATAATTAGAAGCTATTTTGAAAATCTATACTCCAACAAAATAGAAAATTTTGAAGATATCAACAGGTTTCTAGAGACATATGAACTGCCTAAACTGAAAGAGGAGGACATACACAATTTAAAAAGACCAATTTCAAGTAATGAAATAGAAGTCATCAAAAGCCTACCAACAAAGAAAAGTCTGGGACCAGATGGGTTCTCAGCCGAGTTCTACAAAACCTTTAAAGAAGAGCTCATTCCAATACTTCTCAAAGTATTCCATAAAATAGAAGAGGAGGGAACCCTCCCAAACTCATTCTATGAAGCCAATATCACACTGATACCTAAACCAGACAGAGACACATCGAGGAAAGAAAATTTCAGACCAATATCCTTAATGAACATCAACGCAAATTTTCTCAGCAAAATTTTAGCAAATCGCATACAAAAACATATTAAAAAGATAGTGCACCATGATCTAGTGGGTTTCATCCCAGGGATGCAAGGTTGGTTCAACATCAGGAAATCAATAAATGTCATTCACCATATCAATAGACTTAAAATCAAGAATCACATGATTATTTCAATAGATGCAGAAAAAGCATTTGATAAATACAGCACCCCTTCATGCTCAAAACACTAGAAAAAAATAAGGGATAGTGGGAACATTCCTTAACATTGTAAAGGCCCATCTATGCTACGCCCATGGCTAATATCATTCTAAGTGGTGAAAAACTGAAAGCATTCCCCCTAAAAACTGGAACAAGGCAGGGATACCCTCTTTCACCACTTCTATTTAATATCGTCCTTGAAACTCTAGCCAGAGCAATTAGACAGACCAAAGATATTAAAGGGATACAAATAGGAAAAGAAGAACTCAAACTATCCCTATTTGCTGATGATATGATTATATACTTAGAGGAACCAGGAAATTCACCAGAAAACTTTTAGAACTCATAAGTGAATTCAGTAAAGTAGTGGGATATAAGATCAATGCACATAAATCTAATGCATTTTTTATACATAAGTGATGAATCTTTGGAAAGAATAATTAGGAAAACTACCCCATTCACAATAGCCTCGAAAAAAATAAAATACTTGGGAATCATTCTCACAAAAGAGGTGAAAGACCTCTACAATGAGAAACTACAGAACACTAAAGAAAGAAATTAAGAAAACCTTAGAAGATGGAAAGATCTCCCATGTTCTTGGATAGGAAGAATTAATATTGTCAAAATGCCATACTACCCTAAAGTGCTATACAGATTCAATGCAATTCCAATTAAAATCCCAATGACATACCTTACAGAAATAGAGCAAACAATTATGAAATTCATCTGGAAGAATAAGAAACCCACAATAGCTAAAGCAATCCTTAGTAGGAAGAGTGAAGCAGGGGGTATCGCAATACCAGATCTCCAACTCTACTACAAAGCAATAGTAACAAAAACGGCATGGTATTGGTACCAAAATAGAAAGGTAGATCAGTGGTACAGAATAGAGGACACGGACACAAACCCAAAAAAATACAATTTTCTCATACTAGACAAAGGTGCCAAAAATATGCAATGGAGAAAAGATAGCCTCTTCAACAAATGGTGCTGGGAGAATTGGAAATCCATATGCAACAGAATGAAACTAAACCCATATCTCTCACCATGCATGAAACTAAACTCAAAATGGATTAAGGACCTTGGAATCAGACCAGAGACCCTGCAGATTATAGAAGAAGAAGTAGGTCCAGATCTTTAACATGTTGGCTTAGGACCAGACTTCCTCAACAGGAATCCTATAGCACAAGAAATAAAAGCAAAAATCAATAACTGGGATAGATTCAAACTAAAAAGCTTTCTCTCAGCAAAGGAAACTATCAGCAATGTGAAGAAAGAGCCTACAGAGTGGGAGAAAATCTTTGCCAATCATACTTCAGATAGAGCACTAATCTCCAGAATCTATAAAGAACTCAAAAAACTCTACACCAAGAATACAAATAATCCAATCGACAAATGGGGCTAAGGAAATGAACAGACACTTCACAGAAGAAGAGCTACAAGCAATCACAACAGATGGAAAAATGGTTCAACATCTCTAGTAATAAGAGAAATGCAAATCAAAACTACCCTAAGATTCCATCTCACCCCAATAGAATGGCGATTATCAAGAATACAAGCAACAACAGGTGTTGGCGAGGATGTTGGGGAGAAAGGTACTTCATACATTGCTGGTGGGGCTGCAAATTAGTGCAGCCACTCTGGAAAGCCTGTGGAGATTCCTTAGAAAACTTGGAATGGACCCACCATTTGACCCAGCTATCCCACTCCTTGGCCTATACCCAAAGGACTTAAAATCAGCATACTACAGAGATACAGCCACATCAATGTTCATAGCTGCTCAATTCACAATAGCCAGACGGTGGAACCAACCTAGATGTCCTTCAATTGATGAATGGATAAAGAAACTGTGGTATATATATACAATGGAATATTATTCAGCCATAAAGAATGATAAAATTATGGCATTTGCAGGCAAATGGATGAAATTGGAGAATATCATGCTAAGTGAGATAAGCCAATCTCAAAAACCCAAAGGATGAATGATATCGCTAATAAGTGGATGATGATGACACATAATGGGGGGAGGTAGGGGTGTTAGGGTTAGAGTTAGGGTTAGGGAGGGGGGCAAGAATGAAGGAAGGAAGGACTGTATAGAGGGAAAAGAGGGGTGGGAGGGGTGGGGGGAAGGGGAAAAAAACAATGAATGAAACAACATTACCCTATGTAAATTTATGATGACACAAATGGTATGCCTTTATGCCATGTACAAACAGAGAAACAACATGTATCCCATTTGTTTACAATAAAAAAAATATTCTAATCTGGAATACACTAATATCTGCAAGTGGGAAAGATAGTTTACAGTTTGTTTCTTATCTTCATCGTGGAAAGGAAACCAAAAGAATCAAGATTCTGTTTTTAATCAAATTATGATGTTTAATTTTCTGACTTTCACCAAATACTTGACCTAATTAAAAGACCACAAGTGTTTCCGATTACTGTATTGTTTAATTTTTTATAGGAGCAGTTAGGGATATAGGTCAGTGGTAGAGTGTTTGCTGAGTGTGTACAAGGCCATGGGTTCAATTCCCAGCACTACAGTTAATTAATTAATTAAAGTTAATTCTTACAGAGAAAAAGTTTGGTGCCACCAACCTCAAACATTTTATTACTCATTACTGAGTTATGAGGCAACAGAGTGTCCAAATTATATCCAGAAATACTTCATGCTGATTAATAAGAAAGGGAAGCAATATGAAGGAATTTGGGGGGAAGTATATTGATTCTAGTGGTGATTACACAACACTCAGCATTTGTCAGATCTCAAAAAGTTGAATACAAAAACTGAATTTTATTGTATGCAAATATGAATACAAATTTTAAAATCTTTTAATTCTTCAGCCTAATATTATTGGCATCCACACCTCAAATCTACCAGAGAGTAATTTATTAATCAAATCTTTGTTTTCCTTGTGATACCATGATTGAACCCAGTGGCCCTCAACTACAGAGCTAAATCCTCAGTCCATTTATTTATTTATTTAGGCACTGGGGATTTAACCCAGGGATGCTTTACCACGGAGCCACATCCCCAGCTCCTTCTATATTTTATTTTGAGACAGGGTCTCGCTAAACTGCTGAGGAGTTGCTAAGGCTGGCTTTGAGCTCACTATCCTCCTGCCTCAGCCTCCTGATTCATGGAATTACAGGCATTCCTGGCTCAATCAATCCTTAAAAAGGAAAATTTCAAAATATAATTGAAAATTAAGGAGTAAATTTAAATGTAAAAATGGAATATTCTCTAAAAGTTAATCTTTCCAACCTTCTTTGAGAAACAAATTTCATTCAATTTTTCTTCCAGTGTTTTACTCAGAATTTTAATGGAATCTGTTGATACCGAACTGAAATACCTAAATTTATATGCTTTCTTTTTTTTCTTTTTTTCCCCCTCAACTGAGTTAGTTTCTTTTTATTCTTTTGGTAATCTCTTCCAGGGTTAACTACTTCCGTTGTAGGTGATGCAGTACGAAGGGTTCCACACTTCAAATGTTTGCACTGCTATGAGCATGTCTTTCCTTTTATTACAGGTCAGAATTAAAACTTTGATTCTTGTTTTTTTATACTCCAGTTACAGAAGTAGTTTTCACTGCAGGAGTTATCCGAAGACAGTCAGTTTTGTAATGGTGGGCCTACAATCAGGCTCTAGCTTCTCCAGGAACACTATAGGTTGGATTAGTTTTAAACATGTATTAACTAAGAGAACTCTCTCAAGTGAGTTTAAATGCACTTTAGTTTTAGACAATCTATATGACATGTTTTCTTAAAAACAATGCCTCCACTCCAAATAAATCACGGTCAAAATAAATGTGCTCAAGATGGTATCAGTTCCATTTGTCTTAAGTCCTGGTGTTGTGTGGATGACAAGCCGCAGCCAGTTAGGATGGACAGATGATATATCCAAAATAACTGCCAAATTTGTTAACATATTTCCATTTCTAAACCATCCTTAAAGAAAATCATATATGGGGTCACACCATCCTCACGGTAGTCCAGGAGAGCCACCATGCCATCTGGATTCATGTTTTCACCAATAAAGAACTGGCAGTTTTTGAAATTAGCAAGGATGTGCTTGATTTGTTCTGCAGCTCCTGTCATAAAAGGTTTTACTCTCTCTGGTCTGTGTTCTTCAAGTTTGCCTTCGATTGATTTCATGTAATCTTTGATGTACTTCTTGTATGCTTCTTTTGTGAAGCTGGTTTCCTACAAGTGATGGTTCATGACAATGTCAGCATCAGTGATTACTGTGCTTTCCGTACCTTTGCCCTCCGGGTCCTTCAGCGGAGGCATTTCCACCAATGTTACCCTCTGTCCTACTGACCATCTTGCTCTCCACCTCCAGGCAGAGCCAGTCCGCGATCTCCCCGATTTTGTAAATGCCAGAGAACATCTCATCATGGCTGATGAGGTCCCGGTAGATAATCATGCTGGCGACTGGAGGGGGACTGCAGCGGCGCTAGCTTAGCAGGAACAGGGAGCTAAAAGCGAGCGCGGTGCAGCCAGAGCGGTGCTCGGGGGGAGGGGGAAGCGGGCGGAAAAGCCTAAATTTATATACTTTCTACTAGATGAATGTTTAAATAGAATTTGAGGTGTTTTTTAATACTTCACAATGTCAAGGATGTAACTGGCTATAAATCAAACAATAATTAATGCAAACAACATCACTCCATACTATATTCACAAGAACTGACAACACCTTTTGAAAACAAGAAAAGTACACCAAGGCTAATTTACACAAGTCAGAATCAAGTAATTATTGTTAAAAAGTAACTTTAGAGATCACGGAGAGTAGGAATTAGTATGCTTTTCCTGTAAAGCAGCAGTTGGCAAGTACTTTAGGTCTTTTGGGTCATATAATCTCTGCAGCAAATTATTCAATTCTGCTCTTGGGCAAAAGCAATCATCAAGAATAAACAAATGGCAGCAGTGGAGGGTGGGCTTCATTCCAATTAAACTTCACTGATCACAAAGGTCAGATGGATTTGACTCATGAACCACAGTTTGCTGGAACTCCCTTCATTTATACATAAAGAAACTAAGGATCAGAAAAGTGAACAGGCCAAATATGTTTCTTTTTTATTTTTTGTTTTGTCTTCTCTTTCTCTCTTCTTCTTTCTTTCTTTCTTTTTCTATCCCTCCCTTCCTTCTTCCCTTCCTCCCTCCCCCCCTCCCCCTCTCTCTGTACTGGGGATTAAACCCAGAGGTGCTTAACCACTGGGCCACATTGCCAGCCCTTTTTATTTTTTATTTGAGGCAGACCTTGCTCAGTTGCTTAGGGCCTTGCTAGGTTGTTGAGGCAGGCTTTGACCTTGCAATCCTCCAGCCTCAGCCTCTGGAGCCACTGGGATTATAGGTGTGCACCGCTGCACTCAGTCCAAATGTGTTATTCTTTTCAAACTACATATTCAACACGAATTTTTTTTGGGGGAAGAGGATAACTGAGGATTAAATCCAGGGCATCTGAACTACATGCCCAGCTCAACACAAACTTTAAAGTTATCACATTTTCCATAGAATTAAAATATATTCTGTAAATTCAAAAAAAAAAATCAAGTGCAATGATTGTGTATTTCATTAAGGACAGCAGTGAGATTTATTTAAGTCAGAAAACTGTCCACCAAACATAGATCTACACACACATATACATACATAAAGAACTGTTATCACTGTGTTCCTCATAGGTAATACCTGTTCTCAGAATACAGCACAATTTCAATAAATTGTTATATGAATTCAAAAGAAATTTAAATGAATCCAATTATAAGCACATCCATTTGTAAAAATGTCTTCACATATCTTTTATGATCTCAAAGAATATGTTCTCAGTCATTTCCTAAAAAAGCAATAACCCTGTAACACCAAGTCCTTGGGGAGATTTTAAGGGAATTTAGAATTAAATCATTAAAGAAATCTGTTGTTAAAGTATGATACTTCTTCAGATAAGCTGCCATACCTAGTAAATCTGCTCCTTCATCCACATCTCCAATTAGGCCTGAGCCAGCTGAGGACAGTTCTTCAAAGAGAGATTCTGTATTGCGATCAAAAGCTTTGTTCTCTATGCCTTTGGTGGGAGTGCTATGCAACAAAAACAGCAAAACCAAATCAATAAATTACAAAAACTTTTTTGACAGCATATTTTTAATACAACCAGCTAAACAACATAGGAATTTCTGATCTATAAGTTATATTTACCATGAGATATAATTTTTAAGGACTTCTCAAAGGTTTCCTAAGAAATTCCCACAAAACTTCGCAGAAATAATTGGTAAAGAAAATTATAGCATGTTTTGTTGTGAGATCCCAGAAAACATCAACAATAATGGAAGCTATGCTGCTCTGTACACGGTGCTGGTCTAAGTGCCCCACATAGATTATTTATTTCAGACTCACAACTACTCCACAAAGGAAGTGTTGCTATTACACCAATTTTAGAACATAAAAACTACCAAGATTAAGGAATTTGTCAAGATCACTCAGCAAATGAGTGAAGAAAACAGGATTCGAATTCAGGGATCTAGTTTTAGAATTCATGATGTTAACTACTGTGATATATGTTGCCTGGTATAAACTGGCATGGCATTTTACTTTTTAAGGACAACGTGACAGTATTAAAACTGACCTAAGAACACCATGTCCAAAAATGTCTTACAAAAATCCTGTCATAAGGCAGCAATCATACATGAAAAATATGATCAGAGTAAGTCAGATGCAGTGGTACACACTTATAATCCCAGATATGGGAGGCAGGAGGATCAAGGTCAGCCTTGGCAACTTAGTAAGATCCTAAAATAAAAAATAAAAAGGGCTGGGGAGTAGTTTAGAGGTAGAGTCCCCATGAGTTCAATCCATAGTACCATAGAGCACCATTTTTATAGTAGCAAAAAGCTGAAATGACCTAGTGATTGTTAATAGGGTACTGGATATATAATAAGTCAATATATTAACTCTATGATTAAAAACATTAAAATGGAACTTACAAAATAAGGCAACCCATTATAGAAAGTTAAAAAAAAAAAAAACTAAGCTGCAAAATTACTAGTATATACATTATAAGCCATTTTTTGCAGGGGTGTGGAGGGGAATGGGGAAAATATATGTTTTTTGCCTCAATGGTATACTAACAGAAAAACTCTGTACAGTATTTCCATGTAAATGTGGTGAACTAAACACCATCATTTACACCTCATAATTCAGAAACCTGACTAAGATGACAGTTAAGAAATTAAAAAGGTATGTACCACCCAAAAGGATAAGGGAACGGGGAAAAAAAGACCAGAGTAGATGAAATGTGAACAAAATTCTGTAAGAGAACAGATGGACAAACAGTAGAAACTGAAACAAACTATAGAAACTTGAAACCTAAGCTGTCAGAGGTTTAAGAAGGAGGTCAATGCAGTGTCAGAACTCATAAAAAATGTAAGACTTAAACATACCAGCAACTGCAGAGATGAGCATACAATGAAGAATGTCAAACAAAAGGCCAGAATTTAAGACTGCACAAGAAACAATATCAGACCTACCTGTAATCCACCAGAACAATGGAACCACCCTTCCCAGCACAGTATACTGAACAATGGATGCCAAGTTCACTCCTCCCCACTTTTTAAAAAATTTTGGGCAGTGCTTGGGGATCAAACCCAGGGCCTCAGGCATAGCTAGGTAAGCACTCAACCACGGAGCTAATCCTCAACCCTTGGAAGTCAAAATTAAATGTTATAGGCAAGAAACCAGGGAATCAACGCTTTTATACAAGTATACACAAAATAGTCACAAGCACCAGACATTTAAAGAAGACTCTTATGAAAGAAAGAGCCCAAAGGTATGTGAAAGAGGTGCTAAGACAAAAGAAACAACTAGGTGGCACGCAGCAACATAGAAAACAAAAAAAAAAAAAAAAAAAAACTTTTTTTTTCCAGAATAAATATTGCATCCAAAAAGAACAGTAAGTGATTTAAGAAGCAACCACTCAAGGAAAAAGGAAAAACTATGGGGAAGGGGGGAAAAAATCAAGTTCTGTCTGAAATTAAACCAAAAATAGAGGAGATAGAAAAAGGGTGTAGGGAATGGTGAAGATCAGTTCAACATGCTTGATATCTACCTAACACATGTTCCAGAACAGGAAGAAGAAACAAAAATAAGGAGACAGAATTTCTCAGATCTAGAAGCTAAGAATATTCAATTAAGACTTAGTTCATATAAGAAGATAAACCAAGTACAGATTTGTGATTTTTTTAAATAAATAAAACCAACAATACTAAGCCAAGATACTAAACGTTTCTGAAGAGTATACACAAATACTTTGTGAACCGAAATGGCACCACCCTGAACTCAACATGATGATGAAACTGTACCTCTGCAATTCTAAAAGAAAATGTTTTCTCACCTATAATTCTGTTATCTAGCCAAACTATTATGCACATCTATAAGTGATAGTCACATTTGAGTTCTCAGTTCTCAAAAAAATTATAGCTCATGCATCCTTTGTCCAGAAAGCTAGTAAGAATAAGCACTGTAGAAATAAAGGCAGAAATCAAGAAGTGCAATGCTGTGGGAGCCAGGAAATGGAGAGAGGTGAAAGAGAATTTCCAGGGTTGATAATGAAGTCATATTTCAGAACCAGAGCAAATACCACAGTCTAGATTGATGAATGGCCAAGAGAAGGCTGCAGGAGGGAGAGCTCTAAGAAATACAAGATTTGAGTTTGGTCATGAGGTTGCTTACACTTAAGAATATAGAGGAGCTGGGTTGTAGCTGAGTGGTAGAGCACCTGCCTAGCACACGTGAGGCACTGGGTTAGATTCTCAGTACCACATAAAAATAAATAAATAAAGGCATTGTGTTCTTCTACAACTAAAAAAAAATTTTTAATGAAATACAGAATATCTGTCAATGTATTAGAGTAAATAGGTCCATAGAAAACTGAGGAAACAAAAAAAAAAAAAAGAAAACTGAGGAAACAAATTTAAACTCTAAGACTGCAGTAATTCCAAAAAAAACACAAAGTTGTAAAAAAAAGGAAAGGAAACTATATTTTGTTATGTGGTTAACCTGTGATTAATATTTATAGTATTATAGTAATATAAACAATGAATACTAGCAAAAGTTGAGATAAAATTATATTGAGAGAATGAAGAAAGATAAGTGATTTAAGCAACTTTATCCTCTCCATCTTCCACTACAAGTCATCAGCTAGAGGTGCAACTGTTTTAAACCAGGTTCCTTATTGGATCTACAGAAAAAATGATTTGAGTGAATATGTCCCCAATTCTCCCAAGAAAAGTATTTAGTACTTTCCAGATGCACAGGTATACAGTTAATTCACTATATATAAGGGATATGGCCTGAGGGCATAAGGACTTCCTTTTCTCACAGAATCCCAGCAGAGAAAAGGGAGAACTAGGGAAAAGAAGCCAAGGTATATTATTTGTATCAAGTACAAATAATACTTATAGCCTTTGAAGACAAAGGATGTAAGAATGTGAGCTAAGTAATGAGGAAAACTGGCTCTTGGAAGTGGGACTGAGAGCTGGTAGGGGCGAAGGACTACTACCCTTTGGATTCTATACTATCATTTGACTTTAAAACTACAGACACTTAGTGTAATAAGAATAAAATTTAAGGCTAAGCCAGAAGGATCTCAAAGTTTGAGGACAGACTGGGCAACTTACTGAGATCCTATCTCAAAATTAAAAAAAAAAAAAAAAAAGGGGGGGGGGTTGTGGATGGAGTTCAGTGGGAGTGCATGTAGAACATGTGCAAGGACCTGGGTTTAATCCCCAGAACTACGCCCCACAAAAGAATAAAATTTTAAATTTTAAGAGGTCCAGAATGTTGAAAGTCATGACAGATCCAAGCTATATAAGTAGTTAAATCTCTTGTGTATGCTTAGAAGTAGGTGAATAAGAAGCCAGTTTCACTTTTACACTCTGATTTCAGTTCTATCTTGCTAGCTGGGTGATTTTGGTAAGTTACTATACTTTTCTGAGTCTCTTTAACTGTAAAATAAGGATGAAGACGTCTATTTCATAAGGTTGAAATTACAACAGAATAATATAAAATAATGATGAAAACTATTAGTTAACTTTTATTGAATGGGGTACTTTGCCCATGGTTTTAGTTTATATTTTGCAGTACTGAGGGTTGAACACGCGTGCTCAACCACTGAGCTACATTTTTTTTTTTTTTTTTTTTTTTTTTTTTAATTTAATTTGAGGAAGGGCCTTACTAAGTTGACAAGGTAGGCCTCAAACTTGTGATCCTCCTGAATCAGTGGGATTATAGGTATGTGCTATGGTAACCAATTGGGGTGTTATTATAATTCCCTTTTACAGATAAGGAAACCTAAGATTCAAACCCAAGGCCAAGATTTGAACCACATAGTCTTACTCTTGGGTCTATGTTTTTAACTACTACAGTATAATACACAATGATTAGCAGAAATTAATAAGTGGCATGTATTCTTATGGTCATTATAATTAAAAGATAAAATTTATAGAAGAAATTTGAAGACAGTCAATAGTTCCTATTTGACATTCATGAACATCAATGTATTTCAGATAACTGGACATTATACATGGTTTTAAGAACAGAAATTGGACTACAATACCAACATTTCTTCAGGAAAACATATAAACTGCACTTGTCTGGTCACAAGCCAGAGAACAGAGTGCTTATGATACGAATAGGAAAAAGGAAAGATAACATGTCTTAATCTGATACTTTCAATACCTTGAACCTTTGTATCCACTGAGATCTTTGTCCATATCCAATTCAGGAGTGGACTCAATGATTGCTTGAACTTCTGACTTCTCTTCATTTTCAGCGGAGCCTAAAGAAAGGACATGATTAAATAAGCAAAATATATATTACATAATGACTCCTATGCAAATCCTGTTGCTTTTATGGCTTAAATATCATTTATATATTTTTAAAAATATAATCATTTTAAAAATGGGTTCTAGGAAACAGGGTAGACAATGTCATATATTCAGTTAATAGTCACTATCAGAAGTTATTAAGTAACTAAAAATTTTTTTCATTTATGTTTCTTGGGGGATACAGTATAGTGTTGCAAGGCACAGCTCTCATTCCTATTTAAGGGGTGAAAAATAGAGAAACTAAAGTCACAGATTAACATACTAATGTAGGAGACCAAAAAGGGTTGTCTTCCTGTCTTTTAGGTTCTCTAACCTCCTAGTCCTCAATATTTCTCTTTCCAAAACTCTGTTTAATTATTATCTCTTTTATGTTTATTTATAGTAAACACAATGAATTATCTACCATCTTTACATATCTAAAGCAGGCACCCAAGACATATTTTCTTATTCCTTCATCATCTGAGTTTACTCAACACTGCTGATAAGAACTAGGGTCACTTACCTGTAGATGCATTTCTAGTTTCTTGAGCTACCTGTACTTCGATGTGTTTGCTTATATCTGACTTATTTGGTATATCAGTGCCCTTCACAAATCCTTCATTATCTTCCTTTAAGGGAGTGTCAGGAGGAATTGCTGGCACATCTGAATTAGCTATTGATGCTGGAGTAGTAGCTTTAGATCCACCCTGGCTAACATCAGAAAGTTCATCCTACAAATAAAAAATGATTAAGGAGAAAATTTTAACTGAATATTTTATTCTAAACCACTTAGAAAATTATTATAGAGGATGGGAGCCTAGCTCAGTGGTAGAGTTCATGCTTGGCATGTGCAACACCCTGGGTTTGATACCAAGCCCTAGCAGGGAAAAAGAGTTAAGAAATAAAACTTTATTAGAGAAAGTCCTACCAAAACAAAAACAAAAATAAAAATAGACAATGAAAAGTCACTGCTTATCATAAGTAATCTGTCTAGATCATTTGCAAATAACATTTAAGTAGAATATACTTTTCCAAACAAACATGAGATATTTCTAGACAGAAAATTTGAAAATAAAAGATTAGAAGTATTAGTAATAAAATGACACATTAACATCAATAAGAGTTGTTAATGGTAGCTGCAAAACTACACAATCATTTGTTAATAAGACTTTGTAATAACTACTCTAAAACAGCAATGGAATAACCAGATTCTTAAACTCAGGACAGTCTGTGATCTTAAAACATCCTGCCATCCAAATCACTTGAAGTGTGTGTCAAAAAGACACACTCTAAATTCAACTTTATACTTCGTGCACCCAACTTTAAACAGGTCAGGTAATCTGCAATTTTACAAGCAAACCAGGTGACTCATATACTCATTTAAACTTAATAACTACTATACTAGGATCTCCAAATAGGGTACAAGGGACACATGTACATAAGGAAAATGTATGTAAAATCCGTGTTTTTTCTGAAAAAGAATCTATAGTTTTTTAACAGATTTTCAAAGAGGTCTAAAATAATGAATTAAAACTGACCAATGGATATCAAGAATGATACAGTTATTTTAGAGCAAAGTACAAAGGTCTATGGAGAAAAGAACATGACAAAAAGTCTTCTGAGCCAGGAATAGTGCAGTTCCAGCTACTCAGGAGGCTGAGACAAAAGGATCATCTGAGCTTAGAAGTTGAGGGTCAACCTGGGTAACACCATGAGGCACTTTCTCTTAGGAGGGAAAAAAAAATACATATATATATATACATATATATATATATTATATAAAATAATAAGTTTTACTACTGCTAAATAAGAACGAGGGTAAATTCAATAAATTTACCATTCACTAAATGTATGATCTTGGGTAAATTATATATTCTTTCTGTATCTACATTCTCTAATCTGTATCTACTTTATAAGATTATTATAAATTATTCTATATACTGGTTTAGCAGGGTACTTCACACATACTAAATGTTTAAAATATCAGCTATTACAATTTATCATGGTAATTATACTTACATAATTTAACAGTTCCCCTATACCCTTCATCCCTATCCCAACCTTTTTTTATATTATTTTTTTTTAAAGATGAGAAATGTAGAAAGTTGAAGAATGTAAATGGTACACCCAGTGTGGAGTAAGTAACTCACTAAGATTCTGAAATATATCACTCAGCACAATGGCAAATGCCAGTAATCTTAGCTATTCAGGAGGCTGAAACTAGAGGATCACAAATTTGAGATCAGCTGGGGCAATTTAGAGAGACCCTGTTTCAGAACAAAATATAAAGGGCTGGATGAAGCTCAGTGGTAGAATATTTGCCTAGCATGCTGGAGGCCCTGGGTTCAATCCCCAGTAGTGGAGGGTAAGAAAAAAACAGACTCTGAAATATCTTAGCTGTATTGGTAAGTTTGGGCTCTAACACATGGATAAAACTAGTGTCTGCTTAAGACCTTTGATCCCAGTAAATGCTTACTATTCTCAACTTTTAAAAATTACCATACTTGCACTTGTACAATAACTGGTCAACTACTAATTATTTTATCAATCGTTATTTTAAAAACACCTGTATACCCATGGCAGACAATGATTCATTTACTAAAATTGAATCTCCTCTTGGATTGTGAATCTATTAAAAGAAAAATAAAACAATATATCCATTTTAGAGTATAATATCTACTAAAATGAATTTTTGGTAATGCAGGAAAATGCTTATGTTACATTAGGGAGAAGTATATATTCTTCAAGAAATAATGAAAGTTGCATGCATGCTGTCATTTATAACAGCAAAAAAAATCCCAAACAAGTTCGTAGAAGCAGAGTAGAATGGTGGTTATAGGACAGGGTGGGGAGAGTGGTGTGGCAAGGAGGGAGAAATGAGGAGTTACTAACCAAAAGCCAGATAATTTCACTTGAGCAAGATGAGTTAGTTCCAGAGATCTGTTTGTACAAAACTGTGAACAATAATGCATTGTAGGGCTGGGGATATACCTCAGTTCGTAGAGTGCTTGCCTCATATGCACAAGACTCTGGGTTCAATCCCCAGCACTACCAAAAAAAAAAAAAAGAAAGAAAATGTATTGTAGACTTAAAATTTACAGAGGGTAAATCTCATGTAAATAGTTTTGATCACAAAAAAATACTGCAAACAACCCTAATGATGCAAAATAGGAAAATAAGCAAATTATGATACTTTGTACAACTGAATACTATGCAGCAATTAAAACTGTGTTGTAGGGGCTAGGGATGTAGCTCAGTGGTATAGCACTGGCTTAGCATGTACAAAGTCTTAGGTTCCATCCCCAGCACACCACACACACAGAAGGTTTTGCAAATATAGTGTGGATTAATGCATTTTATAAAGCATCATCGACTAAAATAATATAGTAGAATGTAAAACAATATAAGAAGTATGGTCCCAAAGATGCTTTTGTTTTGTGCAATACTAGGGACTGAGCAGGGGTACTCTACCACTGAATTATATCACCAGTTCTTTTTCTTTTATTTTGACATAGGGTCTCATCAAGTTGACGAGGCAGGCCTTGATTGTCTCAACCTCCTAAATTGCTGGCTGGGATTACAGGCACAAGCCATCACTTCTGGCTCCTGGTCCCAAAGTTTTTGAAAAGCGTGTTAAACAACTAAACATAGGAAATAAATTTATTTTCTGCTTGTGATACTTTTTAACTTTTTTGAAAATTTTTAACAGGCAACTGATACTTTAAGGGAAAAGGTAAATAAATTCTAAACAAATGATTAGAACTAGATGAATGTTTACTTTGAGATAAAATTTTGAGGAAAAAGAGCTCATTCATACTTCTCATGAATAAAGAAAGCCATTCTTTAATGGCTTGCATTTAAGATTAACTTTGTGATCATCTATCATCTCAAGTACAATACTAACCATATGCTAATAAAGTTAGCTAAATTATACAATTATTTTCTTCTGTGGATCTCAAACACTGGACTTCTTTCCAATGAAAAGACAATCCAAAGAAATAAATAGTTAATTCTCCATCATCTCCGCCTCCCTTAAGTTAAAAGATAAAATTGCTATTTCCTTGAGCTGATGATTGGCACCTAATATGTAACACACAGAAGGAAGACCCTGAGCTTAATTCCCAGCATAACAAAACAAAACAAACAAACAAAAACTAAGTCGAGCAAATTATCTTGTTTAGAGTGATAAACTCTAACAGTAGTGTTTTTAGAGCTGAAGAGGACTAAAAAGAAGACAACTATAAGCCACCACCATCCCAGAAGCACTCTTGTCTTTGCTTTGATATGTACTCTAATAAAAAATTAAAGTGCCAAGTAGTGTGGTGATACATGCCTGTAATCCCAGCAGCTTGGGAGGTTGAGGCAGGAGGATTGCAAGTTCAAGGCCAGCCTCAGCAATTTAGCAAGACTATAACCAACCTAATGAGACCCTGTCTCAAAATAAAAAATGTGGTTCAGGGGTTGAGTGTCCTGGGTTCAATCCCTGGTACCAAAAGAAAAAGGGTAGGGGTTGGGTATTATGTGGATAATCAGCCTGGCTAATTCGAATTTATATTATCGTATTTACAAATTCGTATTTATATTATGCACATAAATTCACACTCTTCAAAGGTTTAGAATGTATCATGCATTTAAAAATATAAAAGTCCATATTCCTAATGAAAACTCTCAAACCCATCGAGACTGTGGATTCAGAAAGTGTTATAGAATATCGGTTCATTTATACTAAGAAAATGATATGCTTTTGAAACTATTTGAAAAATAAATAATTTGAGGTCAACCTTGAACTTGTCATTTCCCTCTTAAATAAAAGTGTAGAAATCATTTCTTTTTTCAACCTTACCATTCCAGCCATCAACATGCCTCTCCCAAAGTCTAGTTACTGTCACCTTAAAATTTTTAAATTAATAATTAAAAGGTTAACAATATAAACAGGTGAGCAAAAGCCCAACTTTACCAAATTCACCTTAACCTGAATGCATGAAAAGAGCCAGGAGAGAGATGAACCTAAAACAGAAAAAGAACTATGACATCTCAGGGATCCAAAGATTTCATGCTGGAAGGAAGTCAAGAATTAAGATCTCAGAAGAAAATGATGTCCTAGGCTATCTGAATATTGAGATTTATGCATCTGTAATTTATCTCTATTTTTTACTTTTGCTGCACAAAAATTTTTATGCTCTTTAAAACAAGTCACTTGACAACTAGATCCCAGAGACATAGCAAGAGAGGAAAAGCTCTGTATTTTAGGCAGATAGTTTTCAAAAGAGGAATTTATTTCTCCTTGGTCTCCCAGGCAGTGGTGATATAATATTCCCAAGATTCCACTTAAATATAAAGTCTTTGTTATAGCATTTGGGCAGGGGCACGATATTCTTGTATTGTACCTCCTTCAGAGGAGATTATGAAAGTCGGACAATAACTGCCTCCAAAAAAAAGACGGAATGAAGGGCAACAAGCCCAAATACCTATGTCTACCATGTGGCTCAATGGTAGAGCATCTGCCTAGCATGCATGAGGCCCTAAGTTCAAATCCAGGTGCCACCAAAACAAAAACAAATGAACCAGAAAACCCCAAAGAGATAGTATCTTGCCCTATTCAAATGTAAAATCAGAGTAACAATGCTAGCAAGAATGTAAAGAAACTAGAACCCCTGAGCACTGCTGGTAGGACTGTTAAACAATATCACTGCTCTAGAAAATAATTTGAGGTTTATCACACACACCAATTTTTTTAAATAAAACTACCATATTATCCAGCAATTTAACTTTTGGGTATATATTGAAAAGTCAGGGCTGAGGATATAGCTCAGTTGGTAGAGTGCCTGCCTCCCAAACACAAGGCCCTGGGTTCAATCCCCAGCACCGCAAAAAAAAGTGAAAAGAGGGTCTCAAAAGAGCTTATCTGTATAATCACACTTGTATTATTCACAATAGCCACAAGGTAGAAGAAACCCAAATTTTCTACTGATGGATGACTGGATAAATGTGGTACTGATAAAAGTGGTACATACAATGGAATATTATTTGCCCTTAATAAAAGAAATTCTATCACATGTTGTCACATGAATGCATTTGAGGATATTATGCTTAGTGAAGTAAACCAATCTCAAAAAGACAGATACAATATGATCAAAATCACAGAAACAAAGTATAATGGTGGTTTAAAGGTTGGAGGGAGGGAAATTACCATTTAACTGGTATAGAGTTTTAGATTTGCAAGGTGAAAAAGCTCTGGAATCTGTTTCACATTAATATGGATTTACTTAAATTACATACTTAATGCTACATACTTAAAAAATTATTAAGATGGTAAATTCTGTGTTGTTTTTTTCTACCACCACCACAACAAAGACTCAATATTTTGGTTTCACTTGAGACACTATGGTTAAAAGCAATCTGGTCTTTGTGTATTTTCCTACTGGTTTTATATATCAGGCTTAAAGTCTATAAGCCTCTCAAAATATTTTCAGTTGTTCCATTCATCAAATGGGTCATGTACTCAGTGCTATGGAGAATATATATGTCATATGTTATCTGGCATTAACTATAATGTACAAAGCTGCTCCCCCTGCCCTTTCCGTTGCAGTCATTTCCCCACCTCCCAACTACTGTCAGTCTGTGAACATCCTAGCTAGCTATTGGTTCATCAGTCAGCTTGCAAGTATCCTCCATTATTGGTCCCCTGTTAGCACGGCAGAATTCAACTGCTTCATGGTAGCTACCCCATCTTTTCTCTATCCTCCTTGCTTTTCCACTCTCTCTAACACTCACCCTTTCTCCTTCCCTTTCTTTTCCTCTCATTTTCTCTCTTACCCTGCAGGGAGACACTTTGTTTGCTTAATAAACTCCCTAATGTGATTTCCCATGTCCATCGTGGTTTTCGTGGGATTCCTTACATTAACCATTACTACTTTCTAATAAACTATGTTCACAACTACAGAAAATATATTATTCCATTAAGGAAAACTTACAAACTCTACATGTTCCAATGTAGTTTTTCCTAAGTAGCCTGCCTACCTTCATTTGAAATTAGCTAAATAAAGGGCCAAGAAACTCTGCTAAGGTTTGTCTATCTTTTAGATTTTAAGGTTTTATAAGCTGAATGAAAGTAGGACAAAATTACAAACAACTAGATTCAGATAGGATGTCCTACTATAAAACCCATCATCTTATAATTTTATATTTACATTTCTTTCTCTCCAAAAAAAGTCAGTCTCTAAAGCAGTAGTTCTTAAACACTTAATTTACAATTCTAAGGCTCAACAGTCACAAAAATTCTGTGTGTACATGTATTTTTCTGGAGAGTTTCATGTAAAGGAATGTGACCCAAAGAAACACTGAGAACCAAAACTCTAGACACTCACATATAGATAAAATACATTATAAACAATATTGCAGGGTCAAATAATTCAGATTACTAAAGGAAAGGTGGGAATTTCCTAACCCTGAGGATATTACTAGAGACAAAAAAAAAAAAAAAAAAAAAGGATGTTGTTTCAGTGTCAATGCTGAGGGGCTTCCACAAAGACCTAGGTTAACCCCTGACCTAGCAGAGAAAGTCTTGTCTTTTTATCCCCCATACCCCATACCCCATATATCAAGTCTGATATGTACTAGGCTTTTAACAGTCGTTTGCCGAATAAAACTGAAAGAACCTATTAAACTAGGGGAGCCACTCAAGGTAAAAAGACAACACGGGATGTCTCCAGGATCTATGCAAAGTCATGTGCCTTTACCTTAAGGAAGATATTCGTACAAAGTGTACCAGTTTTCTTACCTAGAGTTGATAAGTGGAAAAAGGCTGAATTTCCATAAGACTTACTTGAACTCTCTCTCCTTTATTTCAAAATATTATTTTGGAGGAGGAATAAATTACCTATTACAGTAAAACCCTGACAACCACCGTATAATAAATTATTTTCTTTTGTATTTCAGTGAGTAACATCAATAGTCTTCCAAACTGACCATGTGATGTCTTGAGAATAGCAGTTGAGGAAGTTACCAATAATAAATCACTTTTATTTTTTTCAGAATGTTTTCAAAGACCATTCTCACCTCCTGTTCTACAGCCTTCAGAGGTTCAGGACTATTGCTGACCTGGGAAGAGGGAAAGATTATAAAAGAGAAAAAAATTATGTATTTACTAGGTGTTAATATCTTTGACTTATACTATCTCTCAGGCTACAAGCTTCATCTCTCTATTATCTACAATGTTTAAAATGAGCGTTTGGGGTTTGGTTTTGTTTTGATTTCAAATAACCTCCTCTAGGACTCCAGTTTAAGTTATTTTATGAAGTAATATTCTGCATCAGAAGCTACTACTTGGATCAGGCTCCTACTATATACTTTAATAAGCAGTTCATCGTTTAACCCTATTTTCTACTTTCACAACTCTATGAAATCTTCCTGATATTATGTCAGTCACCTTGAATAGTTAACATAGTAAATATTAAAGTGTATTATATAGACAGGACCAGTGGTACATGCGGCTTAGGAGACTGAGGCAGGACGACCGCGGGTTCGAAGCCAGCCTCAGCAAATTAGCAGGACTATAAACAACCTAGTGAGACCCTGTCTCAAAAAGTAAAAAGGGCGAGAGATGTGGCTCAGTGGTTAAGCACCCTTGGGTTCAATTCCTGGTACCAAAAAATAAATAAAGCATATTATACATAAAATGTTCACTGCAGCCTCTTCCTCTAGCCACCATCACTTCTGCAACTGTTAAGAAACTACCAACAATCAAAGAGTGGCAAGTTTCAAATTATTTTCCGTAAAAACGTCTATTTATATTCATTTCTATATGTACATTTTTCCTCTATGAGACTAAAGTCTATCTCTTAAAGACAAAGCAAGCTCAAGTTTTAAAAACTCTTAGGCTAGAAATTCTTCTAAATCTTTTTGAAAGGTTACACTATAACTGTTCCTCAGTCAATTCTAAAACAAAAACCCACAGACTGTCTCTCTCTTAACAGATATTCTTCTAGCATTGTTGAGGTATAACCAAAAACTAAGAACAGTATATAGTTAAGGTGTACAATTTGTTTTGATATATGTATACATTGTTGAAATAATCACCACAATAAAGCCAATTAACGCATCCAGCCACTCAGTTATCACATGTGTGTGCGCATGCGCACACACACGCACACGCACGGACTGAGAGCACTTAAAACTTGTTTATATGATCTTTAATTCTGGATTCTCATCATTTTCATTCTTAGTTATTCACTTCATTAAAAACTAGGTAAAGCCAGGCTGGGTGCTGTGGTGCGCACCTGTAATCCCAGCAGCTGGGAGGCTGAGCAGGAGGACCACGAGTTCAAAGTCAGCCTCAGCAACAGTGAGGCGCTAAGAAACTTGGCGAGACCCTGTATCTAAAAATAAAATACAAAATAGGGCTGGGGATGTGGCTCAGTGGTTGAGTGTCCGAGTTCAATCCCTGGTACCAAAAACAAACAAAACTAGGCAAAGCCTGCGCAGTGGTGGATACCTGGGATCCCAGAGGCTCGGAAGGCTGAGACAGGAGGATTGAGAGTTCAAAGCCAACCTCAGTAACTTAGCGAGGCCCCAGGCAATTCAGCAAGACCCTATCTTTAAATAAAATATTAAAAAGGGATGGAGATGTGGCTCAGTAGTAAAGCACTCAATCAATTCCTGGTATAAAACAAAACCCTAGGTAAAAAAGATACATTGTTAAATGAAAAAGCAAGCTGCAGAAAAATACTTGAGAGCATAATCCCAATTTTCTTAGAAAGTTATCATGAGTATGTTAACTATGTGCACCTGTGAAGAATAAGGTCTGAAGGATACACTGACTATTTACAATGACTGGGGGAAGAACTGGAGAAACTTCCCATTTTTTACTTTATGTCCTTCAGTATTACTGAAAACTATAAAGTGAATTAATACAACTTTTTAAAACAAATTAATTCTGCTTTGTAAAATATTTGACTTTGAATACCTCAATAACATTTCCAGTCAATGACATCTGAGAGAGAGAGTAAATAAACCGTACAGTGTGTATGTTGCTAAGGATGGAACCCAAGGCCTGATGCATGGTAGGTGACCACTTTGCCAATGAGCTACCTCCCCAGCCCAGTAAATATTTTTGGACGTGAAAAAGCACAGTAGTTTTTCTTCAACAAGAAATATTTAAAATAACTTTTCTTATTCCAAATATTAAATATTAATAAGTATTCAATAAATACCTATGTTCCAATTACTTCAAAAAAATGCCACATTCAAAATATAAGCTTTTAACATTATCATTTTCAAAGTGTTGCTTATTTCAATTTTTTTTCCCCTCATTTCTACTGTGGTACATTACAGTTGTAGATATTGATGGGATTGTTACATATTTGTACATGCACACAATATAATTTGGCCAATATCTTATTTAGATTTTTATTAACTTTTACTCTCAATATATGTAAGCATCTTGTCTACATAAGCACAAAAAATATGCAATAAAACTTACTTATAAACATCTACTGGTAAAGAACTAATTCCATTTTACTTCCTCCAAATAAAAGTTTAAGAGGACAGAAAATACAAAATAATCAAAAGGACTAAATCTTTATACTTTTTTTCCCTTCAAACTGTAAGGATTAGCTATGGATGGCTCCTGAAGTTATCAAATGAGAATATATGTCAGGAAAGAAGTCATTAACAAATATTGAGATTACAGAACAAATTCCTTATCCACTCTCACAAGTAAAAGTAGTATGAAATATTGTAAGACATAAGATATAATCCATTTTTTTCTTAAAATTATTTTATTTTACCCTCTTATAAACACTAGTATAAACACCTAAAAGGAGATAATACAGGGTTATAAACTAATGGAAAAATCCAACATGAGCAACAAACAAAAAAAAAGGGCTCAGATGCAATCACATTCCAAGAAATAAGCACACTAAGTGCCTAGATCCTGGTTTCTAAATACCATTCTTTAATAAACATTGGAACGTTGGGGACACTGGAGAAGAGGTTGACTGTAGAGCTGAGGTGGGGAAAATAACAAGAGCCTAGAGCATCTTACGGTGCCTGTAAGGGAGAAAAAAAGTATTCAAAAAAGAATAGGGAGCTGGGGTTGGAGCTCAGTGGTAGAGCGCTTGCCTAGGAAGTGGTTCGCTCCTCAGCACCACATAAAAATAAATAAATGGAAAGTACTGTATCCATCTACCAAAAAAAAAAAAAAAAAATATATATATATATATTAAAAAAAAAAGAAAAGAATGGGATATATTGAAAGACTAAAGAAACAAACCTGAAAGAACTCCCAATGTCCAAAGCTGGAATTATTTGAGAAACCAAATAAATGATAAGATTGTCTAGTTCACAAAATAAAAAAATATATCCACTAAGTCCAAACTTAAGGAAGAAGAGAGAGAATGAAGAGGATAGCATCTTCTTACAGAAGACTACCAATTAATACATGTAGGATGAAGAAAACAAACAAACATTTGTAATATTTTACAAATAATTATGGTAGACAAGATCTACTGATGGATGCTAACATCAGTGGTTGAAATTTTGAGAAGAAACAAAATTTGTAGTCTCAAAGTATATCCACTAAAATATTATTCAATTATAAATGGAAAATATTTACTTCACAATGGAGAAATTCAACAAATTGGTTGAATGGAGCGACCAAAGTTAACATTACCACCAATAAGACATATTGACATTGATGTTATAGAATTTACCTCCTAATATGATTCATTTAAAAAGGCATATGGTGTCTATGTTATTCTTGCCAAAACAAAACAAACACACAAAAACTGAAACTGTATAACTTCAATCTGATCTTGAGAAATCATCAGAGAAACCCAGTGGAAAGACATTCTACAAAATAATTAACCAATATTCTTCAAAAAAAATCTCAGGGTCATGAAAGAAGAAAAGACAAAGAATTGTCACATGTCACCAAAATTGAGCTTTGACAACTAAAAGAAACATGGGATTCTAGATTAGATGCTGGAACAGAAAAAGGGCAATAAGTGGAAAAAACTAGTGAAACTCTAACACGAATCTATAGCTTAGCTAATAGCATCATACCAATATTACTTTCTTAATATTGAAAATTGTACTATAGTTTTCATTTAGAGAAGCTGGGTAAAAGGTCTATGGGAATTCTACAATTTTTGCAACTTTTCTGTAAATCTAAAATTATTTTTAAAGAAAAGATTTTTAAAAACTTTAAACTATTTTAAAATTTAGAATTATACATGCATATTATAATAGGAATCTTTAGTATCAGAAAACAGGAAAAAATGGTTCAACTACTGTAAAGATTCAAGTTTGTGAAAACCAAAGACACAGGAACAATTTTAGAACTTAATCACAAATGGAGGAGGATGGAAAATTCTTTTCAGTAAGAATGCTGGCTCTGTGTAGACATTTCCTGTTCTGTATGCTAAGCACATCCTCTGAAGAATGCAGCACACATTGACTACTGGCTTTACATACCAAACTCTGCTAACAAGGGTTTCTCACAGTAGTTCTATCAAAGTATTTTAAGTCATATGTCTTTAAAAGAACCCTTTAAAAGTTTTGTAAGTAAGTACCAATCTAATTGCTTTTTAATTAGCTAAAATTTTGCCCTCAGTTCTAAAATTCACATTCTACTAATAATCAACAATCCAGGATACTCTTCAAAAAAAAATATTACTTTTTTGGAGAATGTATACCTGTGTGGGTGTACACATATGTATTATCCCATTCATATAACTTTCATACTTTTTACTACAACATTGTTTGCGATAGCAAAGACTAGGGAAAACAAAGGTGTTCCATTCTATATACATATGAACCACAGTTGGGCATAAGTAATGCCTTTCCCCTGCTTATCTTCTAAGATTCTCAAGTTCCAATGGTCTTTCTTTACTCTTGTCTTGAATTTCTCCCGCAATTGAACTCTTCTAGGCACACAAATAAGCCAGCACTCCCATTCTCTACCCTGTACCATGCAAACCTCCAGTTCCGCCTTAAGTTATCCTTTCTCCTACCACCACAACCACCTTTCTTGAGCAGGCTATACTTGCCATCTCCTCCTTTTACGAATCACATTCATTCCTGTTACTGGTCCTGCAACTCAAACTGTTCAAACCTATACCTGAAAATGTACAAATTCAATTGCATTCTGCTTGACTTCTGTATACAACTGACCTGATGACAACTCCTTCCATTCTCTTATCCCTGACTGCCAGGGATGAAGTTTCTTAGGATCTATCACTACAACCCCTGGCAAGGCCCTGCTCTTCCTGAGCACCCTTTTCTCCATTCAAGCGCCACCCCCACTCCCCAGTCACATACACATATACACATACAGATGCTGCTTTCCTCACTTGCTCAGATTCTGCAGCCCTCTGCCTGGCAATTCTGCTTGGGTAGATTCTTTCATCATGCTCAGGCTCTCACACCCCCAAGTCAGGCTACCCCCCTGCAGGGGTGTCCTTTGAACTGCTGGGCCCCACATGGAAATCCTCCTAACCTTGCTTGCATTATGATACTTCCTCCACCCTGCCTCACCCTACAGACACCAACCTTGCTCTGTACTATCTAGTGGCTTTAGGACTGAATTGTGCAGAAAGGAAAGGGTAAGGCAAAATAAAGCAATACTACATCATTAGAGCTTTACAGTAAGTTTTAATATCTTGCAAGGCAAGTTCCTATACTACTTCAGGATTTCCTTGGTTTCGTTTGACCTTTTGTTCTCTAATTTCTTCCTTATTGGCATCTTATTCATAAATATGATTCAGTTCCATTAAAAAAACTCATCCTAACAATTTTTTTGCCCATCCGCATCCTTAGCACTTTTATAACACTTTAAGAACAAATTTGTTACTACAGTGATACAGCCACATCAATGTTCATAGCTGCTCAATTCACAATAGCCAGATTGTGGAACCAACCTAGATGCCCTTCTATTGATGAATGGATAAAGAAACTGTGGAATATATATATATATATATATATATATATATATATATATATATACAATGGAATATTACTCAGCCATAAAGAATAATAAAATTATGGCATTTGCAGGCAAATGGATGAAATTGGAGAATATCATGCTAAGTGAGATAAGTCAATCTCAAAAAACCAAAGGACAAATGATCTCACTGATAAGCAGATGATGATACATAATGGGGGGGGTGGGAGGGAGACAAGAATGGAGGAAGGAGTGAGTGTATAGAGGGAAAAGAGAGGTGAGGGGGTAGGGGGGCGGAAAAAACAGAATAAATCAAACAGCATTGCCCTATGTAAATGTATGATTACACACAAATGGTACGCCTCTACTTCATGTACAACCAGAGAAACAAGTTGTACCCCATTTGTTTACAATAAAAAATTTTAAAAAAGAATAAATTTGTTCATTTGATTTCCTTTTACCTATTCTACCACAAGTCCCCCATAAGAAATTTCTTTTAATGATACAATATATAAAAAACTCTTTTCTTTTTGCTTTGAACTGATCTCTAAGCTCAATTTGAGAATTATCAATAGGGAGTCAAGTGAGCTTCATGTAAGCTGGCCTTGAAAGAAGGTATTTCTCCTGGTAGGTAAACTAGGAATAAAAGTATTGAAAGCAGTCTGGAGTTCAGGGAGGAGTCAAGGTTGGAGATTCAAATTTGTGAACACCCATGTGTAGATGACATAACAGACATGGAACTTGACCTACCTAGATTAAGAGATGGGCTAAGTTTTGTACACTGTGGTATTCTAACATTTAGAAGACCAAGAGGAGAAGTGAAACCAGCAGGGCGAAAGGGGCAAGAAAAAAAGATCAATGTGAGAATGAGGGGGTGGTTGTATCCTGAAAGTAAACTGGAAGAGGCATTAGAAGTTTAATATATTCAAATGCTGCTAAAAGACAAGGGGAGGCCTGAGAATCTTCTACTAGATTTGGAAAAAAGATGTTTTTGTAAACCTTGACAAAAGGGATGTTAGTGCAGGAGATAGGGCTCAAAAATCTGAGAAGAACCAGACAAAGAAAAATACACCAAACTTCAAACAGGCACGAATGCCTCCAGTCCAGGGCCTTTACAGTTGCTCTCTCATCTTCCTCACACACTTATTACTTCAGACCTTCCCATGTACCTGCACATCCCCATGCCATCACCCTGAAGCAAGCACCTTTCCCTACTGATTACTCTCTAGCTTACCTTTCTTTCTTAATAGCGCTTAACAACACTTGCAATACTATTATTAATTTGTTTACTTGTTTGTTAATTTCCACAAGAATGCGATAAATCAAGAAATACCTACAAATTCTTTTTAAGAACGTGTACACTTTCTAGGCATCATTCCTGGAAAACCCACTGAATATTTATGAACTCACTAACCACAAGGCTCATGCAATGGGAAATTTCAATATAGGAACAAAGATAGTCCATAACTTTACAATCTCCTTTACTGGCTTTTTTCCTCCACAACATTTTCTAACATTTTGTTCTCCATTTCCTTGACTATAACCCATCATGTGGCTTTATTACAGAATATTTTCACCTTAAACATACTTTACAGAAAAACAGTGCTAGTAAAATTAATGTTTATTGTAATTTTAACTTTTAATTGTTTTTAAATTTATTTTAATGCCCCAAATATAGCTAGTTCATTCCCAAAGTTCTCAGGAGAAATGAGAATAGCAGGATAGTTTAAATTAGAGATAGTCTAGTTCAATTCCTGTATCATATGGAAGCCAAAATGACAGGGTATATGACATGCGTGGGATGGGTCCATGAGTAAATTCAGTGCTTGACTTCTAGGCCTTTGTAAAGTTAGAGAAAAACATTTGATTAATAACCAGGTTTAGGTGAATAATAAAATAGGTCCTAATTATTAATAGGCACACTTTGCAAACTGGGCTCATGCCATTTTACAATGTACTGTTAACTATTGAGCCTTTATCTCATTTAGTGGTTGCATGACCAAATCAGGGACAGAATGACAGGATCTTATTTAAGAAATTCGTGGCCTTGGTATTTCCAGGGAGGACACAAAATCTATGCTTAAGTCCATATCTGTTTAATTGGTTTATAACTTGCCAGTAAACTTCTGCCATAGTATGTCACTGGATTAAATAAGAGAATTATAATAATCTCTTACATTGCACTTTTGCATAGTAATTAAAATAGTTAGCAGATGGTATACATTTTTGATGTACTAAAAGTATCCCTCCTACTTAATTTTGTTTTGGGAAAGGGGACATGGCAAGTAGGCGATGGGTGTTTTGAAGATCTATTAAACCTACAGGCAAGCTAAAAAAAGCCAGCGTGGCTGTGGGAGTAAAGACTGAGAGTGTCCTAGTGTTTTCACAGTGGAGTAATATTGAACATGATTGGCTTCTAACAAATTGAGCAAGAAGAGGGAAAAATGGGGTAAACCTTAATGTTGAAAATACTTTTCAGTGGGACAAGAGCTATCAAATATTTGGTAAGTGCTTACTGTTTTAAGAACATTTCAAAGGTCAACAGCATTATTCTGAATGTCTCTACCAACTGAAGCTGAGAGAAAAACCGTTTATATTATCCCAATGGATACTTTCTAACATTTAAAATAAATAATTCACTTGAAAAATATGTTCTCAGTAGACATTTAAATATTGTCTATAATGTGCTACACACTTTTCCAAGTGCTAGGGATACAGCAGTAAATAAACCCCCTGAAATTTATGTTCTCAGTGGAGAGAAAAAAGCAAGGTAAACAATGCTGGGGAGCAGTGATACATACCAGTACTCCCCGCTAGTAAGCAGGCTGAGGCACTGAAGCTCACAAGTTCAAGGCCAACCTTGGGAACTTAGCAAAACCCTATCTCAAAAAATAAAATAAAAAGGGCTGGGGCGGGTGTGGCTCAGTGGTAGGGTGTTTGCATAGTATGCATGAGGCCCTGGGTTCAATCCCCAGTTGCAGGGGTGCAGAAGGATAAATAAGTAAATGACAGTATTTCAGAACATAGTAAGTGATATCTTTCAGTACTTATGTCATGATAAGGATTATGGAGAGAAAAACAGCATGAAAAGGAAATTAGATACAACTAATTCATTTGTATTCAAAGCAAGTGGGCCTGTTTGTATTATGACAGAGTAGATTATACAATGTAACAAGGCATTTTTACAATCAATATTCCCTTCATAAACATTTTATTTTATAAAATATAGAATCTAACTTAAAATTTTTATTTGTGTTTTGAAACAGGGTCTCATTATACAGCCCAGGCTGGTCTCAAACTCCTGGGCTCAAGTTATTCTCTTGACTCAGCCTCCTGAGTAGCTGATATTACAGTTGTCACCATCAGCCCAGTTACAATGCACTTTTGTATATCACTTTATGGTTCTGAGAAAGTTAACAGTGGTTTGTTTTTGCATCTTTTCTTTTCTTATGGTGAACAGGGCCTTGAGCATGTTAGGTAAGTGTTCTACCACTGAGTTACATCCTTGGCCCTTGTTTTGTTTTTAAAATGAAACCCTACTAAATTATGAGGTTTTTACCAGTGAACCAAGGATTTCATGTGGCAATGATTTTTAATTCTAAAATACATCCCACCTAAATTCATATTATGTAGCCTAAATCAAATAGAAATTAATTTTTGTCACTACTAATCAAGATGTAACAATGCTTGAGCTTGTTTTCCTATGTAACTTGAAATAGGATGATAGAAAACACCTCTGGAAAGAGTTTATTTCTAACTTTTAAAAAAAGGCATCAATTTTACAAACTAAAATATATACAAACTATTATGTTTTATCGTGCTTTGGTTGTTTGATGTTTCTATATGAATAAAAAGCTTATACAATGTAAACTGACAATTTCCACAAAATAAAGTTTACCTTCAGACTGGTATGAGAACGTGGTTGACTTAATTCTTGAAATTTCCATTGCTCTGATCCTGGGGTCTCCCCTCCTTTCTGAGTGTCAGGTGTAAGCAATCCATCTCCAGCAGGTAATGGAAAAATCCCTAATGATATAGGGCGTTCTTTTCTATTTGGAAAGGGGAAGAAAAAAAATTAGAAACCATTTACTTTTATTGATCATGACTATAAGTCATAAACCTGGGTTGTCACTGCTTTGGGACTGACCCTCTTAAAGGATACTGTCTGCCCTTTTGAACAGAAAGACCCACCAAGGAGAAAGGACAGTTTCAGAAGTTTAAATTAACTCTCAAAAATTAACTAAGAAGAGTGTCAAGAAATTGTTTAGATTTAAATCTTACATGTTACTGATAAGATTCTTGCCCAGAAAGCAGTTGGTGGCCTGGTCTGGTGTGATGTGCCATTAAGAAGAGCTACTGAGTTTTTAATCATGCTTTGAGTAGCCATAGGAGGTTGCACAGCCTCCTTTGGAAGTGAGCCCAAGTCCTGCACCTAGATTTCCCAGATCCTCACACTAATCTCTGCATGTTTACAGAAACCTCTTCAAGGTATGCCTTTTCTGTCTAGAGGAAAATCATTATATTATTTGAATCTTAGCTAGTGAGAACTCAAATGATTTTTAACCCCCTGAAGTACAAAAGTTTGTCCTTCATTAATTATTTTTAAACTCAGGGTCACTCTACCACTGAGCTACATCCCTAATCCCTTTTCTTGCGGGGGCGGGTACAAGGGATTGAACTCAGGGGCACTGGACCTCTGAGCCACATTCCCAGTCCTATTTTGTATTTCATCTAGAGACAGGGTCTCTGTGAGTTGCTTAGCACCTTGCTTTTTCGAGGCTGGCTTTGAACTCGTGATTCTCCTGCCTCAGTCCCCCAAGTAGTAGGATTACAGACATGAGCCACCAAACCTGGTGGAAAGTCCTATTCTTTCACAGATCACTATACAAATTTCTTATAGGCATAGTACATAAGAAAAAGAAGGAAAAAACAAAACAAAACTATTGTCAATTTTTTTTCCAAACAAGGAGCCCAAAAAATTCTGTAAAAGAAACCTTAACTTTCCAATGCTCTATGGAAAAGTTTAGTAAACAGGAATTGTACTTGTAATAGAATTTCAACAAGAAACACGTCGTGTGTTAATATACAAAGGGTTCCAAATGAAAGTGCTTTTAGAAGGTGGAAACAAGCCTACCAACAGGTCATCCTGAGTTGTTAATTTAAAAATGTGAAAATTGGAAAAGAATGAGACAGTAAAGGTTTGGTGCCTCCCAGAACCCCTACCTCTACTAGTAAGAAAATAAGAGCTGGGCATGGTAGCACACAGCTGTACCTGTAATACCAGCAACTCAGAAGGCTAAGGAAGGAGGATTGCAAGTTCAAAGCCAGAATCAGCAATTCAGCAAGGCCCTAAGCAACTTAGCAAGACTGTTTCAAAATAAAAAATAAAAAAGTTCTGAGGATGTGGTTCTGTGGCTAAGCACTCCTGGGTTCAATCCCCAGTACCAAAATAAATAAATAAAAGAAAGAAAAATAGATAAGTTAGAACATTCCACTTGACTAAGTAAGTCTTTTATTTTGTAAGTTCATTTTTATACCATGAAATTTAAGTTAGTTTTGAAACCTGCCCTTACTTACTATAAAAGGTATGTCAGAATGCTGCCTTTTTTTTTTTTTTTCTTTCATTCTTCTTTTTTGCAGTACTGGGGATTGAACTCAGAGGCACTTTACCACTACATCCCCAGTCCTTTTTATTTCGTTTATGTTGAGACAGGGTCTCTCTAAGTTGCCTAGGCTGACCTCCAACTTGAGATCCTCTAGCCTCAGTCTCCCTAGTCACTGGGATAACAGCCTCCACACCCAGCTTCAGAATGCCTTCTTAAAGATTAAGAGAAGCAAAGGGTTGAGAGATTGCATTTTATCAATGTTGTATGCACAAGGAAATAACAATAAATTAAAAGATAGAACTTTCCCCTATCAGAGTTCATTATTCATCACTTCTTTATACTTGTAATATTTTTTTCCTATTTTATCTGGGAAAATAATTCAAATACAGGTAAATAGCACAATAAGAGATTAGATTTTAATACCAAATCTAAGTTTGTAACTAAAAGCTGCCAGACCAACCAAATAACAAAGATTAAAATCAGTTACTCTGGTTACTCTGGTTATTCTCAGAAGTTGGTCAGCAACAAAGTTTTCAAAAGTCAACAACAAAAAGAGGCATTATTTATTATTCCTAAATGGTAATATAGCACATACCATACATGCACACATTTTCATGTAACACAGAGAACTTGTTCTTTTTGGAGAATGACCCTTATTTAAACTACATCTTTTCTGCTTCTTTGATCTGAAAATGCACTTTCTTTCATTACATGATGGTTACCAGTGTGGGTAGCTAGATTTTTTTTTTTTTTATGTTCATACCTGACAAAATGAAAAGTTGTCAACTTGATGCTTATTCCCAATTCTGGGGAACATATTTTGAGAAGAGAAAATAAAAGTATCGAAGAAATACTAGTTGGACCTTTATTTATTCTCTAACATAACTTAATGCCTACATAAAAAGTGGGAACTGAGTCCAGTTGAGTCTAAAGGAAAGCTCTCTAGCCCAGGATGCAAAGACAATACAAGTGGTCATAAAGACCTCATGCAAATTCATCACATTGCTAACAAAAACCAAAACAAATCATTCATCAGAATTATCTTCCTAAATGAAAGTCAACAATTCATTTTCAAATACATCAAATACTGAAAAAGTATATAACTACTGGGGAAGGGAATCTTTTATGAATCCAATTTGTACTTTCTTATTAAAACTACAATCCAAAATGCAGGTAAATTCCTACCTCTTTAGTTTTGCTTTTATCAGTCATTCAGAAACTGCTCTATAGAAAGATGACTTTTCAGAGACTGAGAGCAATCTGTCAAGAGGGTCAAGGATGCTCTGGGTTACAATGCTCCAACTCTGGAAAAATAATATTAATACATATTCCTCTCCTTACTTCACTGAGAAACTACACAAGAGTTGAGGGGAGGGAACTATGTAACTATGAACCATGTAAACATGCAAGTTCATTAGAATCCTACTTTTGAAAAGAAATCCTAAAAGGTAACTATTAGTCCTGTATTATGCTGGTATATGTGTGTTTGCTAGTCTATGTATTAAATGCTTCAGTAAAATTCACAGAAGAAACTCAACCAAAGAATGGGATACATGTGGAAAAATACCAAGTGGCAGATTTACACCTCCGCATTGAAACATCTGTTGTCACTGTCTAATAATACTACTGTCTAAGAGAAACAAAAGCACCATCAACTATCAGAATCCTTACTATATGCTTTTTAAATTTTTTTATTTGTCCTAATTAGTTATAAATGACAGTAGAATGCATTTATGCACTTCGATAAAGCATACATAAATGGAGTGTAATGTCTCATTTTTCTGATTGTACATATTGTAGGATTACATGGGTCATGCAGTCACATATGTACATGAGGTAATAATGTCTGTTTCACTCTACCATCCTTTCTAGCCCCATACCCCTTCCTCTCCCTTTACTCCCCTCTACCTAATCTAAAGTAACTCTTTTCTTCCCTACTGCCTGTCCCCCCGTTGTTGTGAATTAGCATTCACATATCAGACAAAACATTCCATCTTTGGTTTTTTGGGATTGGCTTATTTCGCTTAGCATGATATTCTCCAGTTCCATCCATTTGCCTGCAAATGCCATAATTTCATTCTTCTTTAAGGCCGAGTAATATTCCATTGTGTATATGTGCCACATTTTCTTTATCCATTCATCTATTGAAGGCATCTAGGTTGGTTCCATAGTTTTGCTATCATGAATTGAGCTGCTGTAAACATCGATGTGGCTGCAGCACTGCAATATGCAGATTTTAAGTCCTTTGGGTATAAACTGAGGAATGGGATAGCTGGGTTAAATGGTGGTTCCATTCCAAGTTTTCTGAGGAATCTCCATAATGCTTCCTAGAGTGGCTGCACCAATTTGCAGTCCCACCAGAAATGTATGAGTGTACCTTTTCCCCCACATCCTCACCAACATTTATTGTTGCTTGTATTCTTTTGTTGTTGTTGTTGTTGTTGTTGTTGTGTTGCTTGTATTCTTGATACTAGCCATTCTGACTGGAGTGAGATTAAATCTTAAGAGTGGTTTTTTGATTTGCATTTCTCTTTTTTTACAACTGCTTTATTTCCATATATTCATTTTTGAGATGGTTATTTAAATGTTAGCTTTTATGGTTTTGTTTTTTGGTACTGGGGATTAAACCCAGGGTGCTTTATCACTGAGCTACATCCCCAGTCTTTTTTATTTTAAGGGAGGTCTAAGTTGCTGAGGGAATCCTTAAATTGCCCAGACTGGCCTCAAACTTTCTTTTCTTTCTACATTTTTTTATTGGTGCATTATAGTTGTACATAATGATGGGATTTGTTGTTACATATTCCTTTATGCGCACAATATAACAATATCATTTTGGCCTCTAACTTTTGATCCTTCTACCTCAGTCTCCCAAATTGCTGGGATTACAGGCATGTGACATGATGCCTGGCTAAATGTTAGCTTAGGTTTATAAATAATTTTTAAAAATGTTTTTGAAATAGTTTTTTGGTAATACTCATTTAATACAACTAATCTAATAAAATCTACTTTGTAGATAAAAGGCATTAAAAAAAAGTTTAAATTTTTTGAACACCTATCATGTGGCGGGTACTGAACTTAAATGATTTATTTACATTATCTCATTTAATCCTTACTAGAAAATAGGGATTGCTTTTCTAATTTACGGAATAGAAAAAAATGATGCTCTGGGTAGTATTAAGCTAGCAGTGTTGATATTAAAAGTCAGGTCTATGAACTTCACATCTGGTGTGCCTCTTCCCTTGAAACTTCCTACTTGGTGCTACCTACTTTGTGACAATGTAACCTTAATATTGAAGACTGCCATCTTTAGTCAAATCAATAGCAGTTTTTGTGCCATGCAGCTTTTAAAATTTAATCATGAGGGTTTTCTTTTAAATAAATAAAACAGCTGGAGTTTTAACAGTTCTATTAAAAAATGGGATATATATATATGTAATTTGATATTAGTTTACTACATATCTCGCAACTATAATTAAAAACAAAATAATAATCTCACTCAGTTTTTAAAACCACCTAATGAGGTAAGTACCTTCAGAGGAGGAAACTCAGGCACCTAGAAATTAAGCAAACTGCCAAAGGTCCAAGACTGGTCACGTGAGGCAGAGCAATTTGTACCCAGGCAGCCCAACTCCAAAGCCTCTCACCACTGCATGGCACGGCTGTCTCAAATGGAAGCTAAGACTAAGACAGCTCCTTAGCACCAGGTTTATTTTAATATTGTACATTTTCTGTGGTCCTGGTATTAATTTCCTCAAAACCTAAATATACATACACATATATATAAATCTTTTATGTAATAATATATACACAAGTAATGATTGTTCCTAATTTTTGTAAATCAGAAAAGAAAGTAAATGACCATGTATACACATGTAATAAGACTAGTTCATATTTTTTATACATCAGGAAAGAAAACAAGTGACTATGTATCTAGTATTAGGCCAACTAATTTCTGGGCCTTAAACTAAAATAGAATATAAACTAGTCTATGAATAAAAAGGAACACTGACAAGAGCTAACTAATTCTTTATTTGTCTAAATTCCCCATTAGGACTTAAATATATTTGTAGCCATTTACACAATAATCAAAAAAACTATACACAATGAACTTTCACTTAAAACCATTCCCAAAGCATAAATTCGAGCAAATTAAATACTTCTGGAGTTTGATAAATTAAAAAAATAAAAGAAATGAAAACCTTAAACCTCTAAGATGTAGAAGATGGCTCTTACAGGCTGCAAGTAGAGTGAGCAGCAACAAAGCTATAGAGATTAATGACTACCCCCACAAGCATGCATGGATATTTGTCACCCAGGACTACAAAGAGAAGAAAGGGCGACATCTGACAAAACAATAGTGAATAGGCTTTGTAAAGCTTTCACAACTTTGATGTGTAAATAATAGGAGAAATGCATTCAATGCTCTAAAATTCTTTTAATTTAAAAATATATATATATTTGAGGAAAAAGCTGTTATTAAAAATTATAAAAATTATACCTGAACCTTCATCAATAAAAGGATAATTGAAATGAAATAAAGTACGGCCTGTGTGTAATCGTTTACAAGAACCAGCATAAAAGATATCTGCCCCTAAATTCAGAAGCTAAATCCAGAGGTTGTATAAACTTGGGCCAGTGCTTTACTCTTGCTCTCCCTTTACTCTGAACATTCTGTTTAAAATAAGACCACACTGACCTTTTACTTATGTATAAGTACAATATGAAAATCCCTTTCAATCTCGGTGATCCTAAATGGTGACCTATAAATTAATATAAATAAGAATAGACATCCTAGCTTCAGGCCATTTTCCATTGTTTCAATCTGCAACAGAAATGGTTACAAAGCAGACCAGAGGAGCTAAAAATTTAAGAAAAATCAGGTAAGCAGGGGCTTCTAAGAGAGACTGGAGTACCTGAGTATCCTTGGCAGGTTCTGCGTCAGAGCTGGCACACCGGTAGAAATAGAAAAGTGCACAAGCAGCAAAACAGAGAGAGACACTAAGATAGCAGAATTAATGACCACCGCCCCGCCAACGAAGCCAAACACAAACAGCAGCATGCATCCAGGACTCATGGCGCTGTGCTGGCATGGTGAAACACCGGAACCAGGAGGCCTACACGGGGGCCAAATGGGTATCTTTGTAGTGAGGATCTGTCATTCAGCTGCTGCCACAAAAACAATGCCATCAGCAGCAGCTTTCCACTCGGTCCTGCAGCGGCTCCCAAGTGATGACGTCATTCCACTCTCTCCACCTAATAACCATAGAGCTGCTGCTCCTAGCATTTATGCAGCAACCCAGAGCGACAGCCAGCCTATTAACTGTCTTCCTTTCCACTCAGAGTCCTGGCTTAGCTCATTGGATACAATGCCCAGAGATCTACATAATTTATTCACACTCCTACATCAAACGGATGGCTAGCTAACCCCTTCAAACAAGCCAAAAAGGTCCAATTTTACCAGAGAAATTAAAAATTTCAGCATTCTCACAAATCAGAAATTTTAGACCCTGCATAATCTCCATCAAGAACCAAAACAATCAAAATACCTCAAACACTGCTTATAATAGCGTGGCTCATAATTTATCCTTTTAATAGTGAAAGCTGTTTCTATTTTTCCATGCTATTCTCTCCTATAGCATTCCAACCACAGTGGAGAGCTTTTTGAATCAGCCTAACTATTGTTCCAGGATTAGAGAACACAAAAACACAGAAATAATCAGATTATTTATTTTGTTTTTTCTCAAGGCAGAACGTATAACAAAGCTTACCTAATTCTACTATGAGCTGCAGACTCTAGTTGATCACTCCCTGAGAGCTGATGAAGTTTTGTTCTTTCTAAGTGTTCCATATAATTATGGATCATCTATTTGAAGACAGAAAAAAAAATCACAAAATTTAAGACTAACACCTGGAAATAGAAGCATAGTATTATAACAAGGAAAACATTTTTTGCATAGTTTTCTTATGTATCAGGTTACCCAATTCCATGTTAAAAAAAAAAATTAAGGAATGAAATTTTTTCATGGTAAAGGAATATGCTAATGACTATATATAAGATGCTAGTGTCCATAAAAATAGCCAATATCTTGCTTAATAGGAAAAGATATTTTTAAATAATAAGTGATGATATTAAGTGAAATAATATTGATGTAATATGAATTAATATATAGACACTGGGAGGAGATGATAAGATACTGCTAATTAAAAATAGATGGCATTTAAGAAACCTATTCACTAAAATGGGAAACAAAACAAAAACCTGTGAAATGTATATGTTGATCTTTTCCATGTTAAAAATAATTAACAACATAAAAATCATTTTCTACTTAGTGAAGCAATTTAATACAAAAATATTTATTTCTGGTTCTGTACACTTAGTTGAAAAAAAAGCTAAAGTATTTCCCCATTTGTTTGCTAATTTACTGGCCTCATTACTTAATATAATTATCTATGATAATAGTTACAAATGAAAAATCAGAATACCATAAGTCTTAGGTAAGGAACCAGATGATAGAAAAGCTGAATATGGAAGTGAAAACTTCAAGAATATGAAGTACATAAACTGGGGCTGGTGATGTAGCTCAATGGCAGAATGCTTGTCCAGTAAGGGCCAAGCCCTAGGTTCAATCCCCAAGACTGCAAAACCAACTACAAAACAGCAAGTTAAGTACATAAACTGTTAAGAAATTCTAATAATCTATTTGATTCTTGATAATCTATACTCCCACTTTCAGGATACTAAATCTGGAATTAAGACATGAAAAATGGCAAGAAACTTCAATCATTTATTTTTATTGTGAAAATTCTACGTGGCAGGTACAAAACTTTCAAAATCTGTTTAAGACGCTAATTATTATCAAATAAGAAGATGAACTCTGATACATGAAATAAAACATGTAATTCTATTAAAGCAAATGTAATAAAAGAATGAATCAGAATGTTCCTCAATTAAGACTAGTCCAAAAAAAAAAAAAAAAAAGGACATAGAATCACATGGATATGGTACATGAAAACTTTTTTTATCTTAAATTTACATAATTTTAATTTTAAACTTACAAATTTTCTCTTTACTTCCATTTTAAGAACAATTTTTCAGAAATGCAGCTATTGTTATTAGTAAGTCATAAATAATGAGCTGTTCTTTTATCAGAAAGAATTTTCAGGAAAAAAAATTCTCCCCAAAACAGCTCATTCTAGATTGATTCTATTGCCTTAAATGCTTAAACAAAGATTTAGATTTTAGAAAATGCTGAATTCTAAGCCACAACTGATCAAGTAATTGCAGATATGATAGTCTGACATTGCAAAATGGTCCAAATAATGAAATTAACAATTAAATAAATTAGAACTCAATAAGAAAGAATAACAACAAAATGGTAGCTATTGTTTATTAAGTATCAACTACATGTCAACCAGTACATTTATGGCCATTTTTCATTTAATCCTCACAATACCACAATTCTATAAACTCCAACTATGGATTAAAACAACTTGCCCAAGTTGATAGTAATTAATTGTTTTCTGTCATTAGCTTTAAGGACAGATCTCAGGTCTGTTTGATGCAAGTCATCTGAGCAGTTAAGCATTACAGAACTCATGCCGTATCTGCCCTTTTAGTTAATTCTCAAGGCAGGCAATGAGCCCATTGTCCTTTTTCCCTCACACCCACAAGGAAACCCCACACCCTAAAGCATTTCCTGACATCTAAAATAAAATACTATGCATTATATTCTAGAAATGCCCAAAAAGAGTAGAAAAAATAAACTGTACATAAAAATTTAAATTTTAAATTTAAAAAGTGAGAAGGAGGGCAAAACCTGTGCTACCAGATAGAAAAGAGACATAAAAAAGTAAAACAGGGCCTGCTTTAGATACTCTACTGTTGGGTCCATTAGCCTCATCCCTCCTGATCTCATCTGCATCTCCGTTTTCTCAGATATCCAAATTAAACCATATATATTTCTGAGTCAATCCAGGAACTAACAGTTGGAGTTATCAACAAGGTATACTGGGAAAGTCCTGGTTTGGGATGTTTCCCAACTCCCTTTCCCCAGGATATCTTTCACAGCAGAAGTTGATTCAGCATTAGCTACAACCAAAAAGCAAAGCAATGAATGCTGGTAGACCAGTGGCATGGATCCCTGTAAACATAATAGTCTTAAATATTTCCATATGCAGTCTAAAAAATCTCTTAAGCATTGTTGAGATGTCTTAAAGCAACGAAGCACAGAAAAATGTCTGATGTGTTTAGCCTGTTATTAAAAGTTCAGGCAACAGAATCAGACCTGTCTTCAAATCCAGTTACTAATTAGCATGAGATTTTTGACAAATCACTTAAGTCTCTTTCTGAAAAACTTTAATCTATAAAATGGAGATGAATGATAGTTTGGTCAAAAGAAATAAGATGCCAGGCATGATGGTACATCCCTGTAATACAAACAACTTGGGAGGCTGAGGCAGGAGGAATGCAAGTTGGAAGCCAGCCTGGGCAACTCACAATTTAAAAAAAAAAAAAATTTTTTTTTTTTTTTTTTTTTAAGAGTTGGGATGTAGCACAGTTTCTCTCTCTCTCTCTCTCTCTCTCTCTCTCTCTCTCTCTCTCTCTCTCCATTTAAAAATGTGGCCCAACTGCTTCACAGTAACCCTTATTTTTCCTTTTATGCTCTCCATAAAGCTTGCTTCTTTTAAGTAAATTTAATAATTTGCATGAAAATTTGATTTGATTGAAGAGTAGTTATTCACATTACAAAAAGAGCAATAGTAGGTTTCCCTTACGCAGCAAACAATGTGTTTGGTAAAAGTACTATTTAAACTCTTTCGTGCCTGTAAAATGTTACCTTCTTTAGAAGCAACAGTGAAAAGGTTACAGTTAAACCCTCCAGACTCCCTTTCCCTGAAGATTTCTAGAGTTTACCTTGAAAGGGCACCTAGTTCTTTAAAAAGTTGGAGAGCTATTTATAATTGCTAATTGAAGGACATCTCTAGAATAGATGTATAAACACAGAAACTTGTAGGCTAGAGTAGAACAGACCCAAATTTTAAAGCAGCTGTATCTGTATTGCATGAACAAAGAAAGCCTATCAGGGCAGAGGGCAGTTGTTGCTTGTACTTAAGGAGGGGATCCTCTGAAAAGAGTTATCAGGCAGCATGGAAAAGCTGCCTTGGTTATGGGACAGGTGCAACTCTGATTTGGTAATTAAGATTTTCCTGAAATTATTTTTAATTCCTGAACTGTCCTTCCCTGAAGGCATGCAACAGAAAAATTATTGCATCTTTTCATTTGAAGTCAATGTCACTCTTTTCTCAGTAATATATCTTCACTTTTTTTTTTTTTGGGGGGGGGGGGTGCTGGGGATAGAACCCAGGGCCTTGTGCTTACAAGGCAAGCACTCTACCAATTGAGCTACTTCCCTAGCCCCTATCTTCACTTTTATTAAATATTGCACTTGACAATATTGCACTTGACAGTTGACCCTTCAAGAATGCATACTTTATCCATACTTCAAATACATCATAATTTAATAACCCTCATTATTATTTTTAAAAGCATTATTTGCCAGGTGTGGTAGTGTGCGCCTGTAATCCCAGCAATTTAGGAGACTAAGGGAGGAGGATCACAAATTTGAGGTCAGCCTAGGTAACTCAGTGAGACCCTCAGCAGTTTAATGAGACCCTGGCTCAAAGTAAAAAAAAAAAAAAAAGGTGGGGGATGTAGCCCAGTGGCAGAGTAACCCCTGGGTTCAATCTCCAGTTTAAAAAAAAAGGGGGGGGGGCATTATCAATTTTCTATGACATTTAAATATGTTCTTCCAAATATAGTTGTGATTATTAACACTGATAAGCACTACAATACTATGCACAGGACAATGATCAGGCACTGAAATGAATGGCATAAAGAATCAACAACAGGCTTTTAACAACCAATGTTTTTAAAAACAACCTTAATATCTACCAATATCATATTATTAAAGTGTGGGTATTTTTTTCTTCCTGTGTAACCTGCTCCCATCTTCCCAGAGCTTTATGTATGGTTTCCAGTCCTTTGTAGACAATTTTTTCCCTCAACCAATGGGTATCAATTCTGTGACATTTCACATTTTGGGTGTGGCTATAAAACTAAGATAATAAAACTTCACCTGTCAGGTCTAACAGGAAGAAATTCTAACACTTCCAAAAAAGTATCACCTACATTATTCCAAAGCAAATGAAACTGAGTGCAGTAGGATTTTATGTTCCTTAAAAAAAAACAATGTAGGTCTCTATTAGAAACAGGATAAGAAATCACACAAACTAATGAAAGAAAATTGGGAGCTAATGGCTGGAGTCAGGGCTGGAACTGTAGCTCAGGGGTAAAGCGGGTACTTATTACTAAGTTCAAGGCCCTGGGCTCAAACTCTAGCATCAGTAAAAAAAAGTTAGAGACTAGAATTATCTGAAACATGGAACAGACAGGATTCAATGAGGAAAAACAATAATTTTTTTTTAGTGTAACAAATACCACACAGACTATGAAAATTCTATTTATTTAGGTATGTAAATCCTAGACTGACCATTTTATACAAAAAAAATTTTCACATTGAGATAAAAACAAAAAAATGCAATGTATAAAAGGTTGATAAGAGAATGATAAAAAGAATATTTTAAAACCCTCAAGTACATTTTCTAATTAGTTTTGGAGAGATTATGTACTGGAACTGTTTATTTAAAATACTGAAAACTCATGCAGAAAACCTGTTTTAGAATCATTTTAACTTAACATATTTTAATGTTTAGGTTATTGTGAATTTAATGTAACAAAAGTACCTTATACTGGATTATAAGCAACGGAGCTCCTTACCAATAATTTACCAATGTATCATTTTCAAACTGGTAACAAATTGATTTTCTCTTCTCAGTATCACATACTCTCTACTACATGCACGTAAGTTTTTGCTTAGCCAGCCAAGGAAATAAGTATTGGAACTGCCTTAAATAACTAACTTGTTCTGTGGCATACTAATTTACTACTTGAAAAGTTAATTCCAAATTTAAAAAGAAGAAAAGCAGAAGTTTGGTAAATGCCACATGACATTTAATGTTTTCTAGAAATAACCCCCCACCCCCCTCCGCCAAATTATTCTGATTTTCCAAGAAAAATTTAAGCATGCTTTCTAAGGTCTGTTTCTTTGTCTCAATATAAGCATGGTAAGAAGAGCCCAGAAACCCACCTCAGTGTGTCTTTGATGTAATGCATTATATTCCTTCTTCAGTTCTGCTTCTCTTTCTTCAAGTCTGCTAACTGAAATTAAGATACATACACTTAATCAAAACCAAATACAAGAAATTTACTTGAAAATGTCTGCCTTTAAAATGTGGAATCCTTAGCAACTTTAAGACTCAGTGCTTCATATGAAATTCTGTACAAAGCAGCAACCTCATTTCATCATCTTTAATAAATAAAACTTTCAGAGATGGAGAATCAGGGTGGGGAAAAAGAACTAAACATCAGATTGGTCCTCTAATATGTACGTTTATTAGGTCATCCTTCTAAATAGATTTTTTTGTTTGTTTTTGGTACTGGGGATGGAACCCAAGGGCTCTTTACCACTGACCTACAGTCCTTTTTAGTTTTTATTTTGAGATAGGGTCTAAGTTGTCAAGGCTGGCTTCAAACTTACCATCCTCCCTCCTCAGGATTCTGAGTTGCTGGAATGACAGGTGTGTGCCGCCATACCCAGCTTTTAAATAGTCCCCCCTCCCCCAAATTATAGAATTACCTCTTTTAAAAACAAAATTCTCCTTAAGGAAGTTTTAGTTAGCAATTGGGGCCCAAATCATTGATTCCTAATGTTTCCTAGTCCTATTCAAGATCCTTTTCAGTACTATCGTGAAAGTGTCATTCTAAGAACTCTGCTCAATTTCAGGGACTCATCTTCTTTTATTTAGCTCCCTCTGCTGATAGATTTTGTGAGTGGCACTGATGTGGAATAGCACAGAATAAAACTTATGATATTAAAATAAAAAAGAAGTTTTAGAGCCTGAGATAAAGAATGTCAGAGTAGGATATAGGAAAGAATGACTGCTAGAAAAGAAAAATGACTCAGAGAAAAAGTGGAATCAAAGTGAGACCACAAAGAAATTACAGTACTCAAGACAGATGGTAATGAGAGTGTTCTAGACACTAATACCACAGAGGAACAAAGAACCATGCTGCTGGTGAGGCAGAAGGAAGATTGGCCAATTGAAAGAGGTCACAATGCCTAAGGAGCTGTGGGAGATACTCATCTTTGTGAATCCATATTTTCTTGATAATGTGCAACCAATACAAAAACTGGGATACTGAGGCTAAAATGAAATTCAACTATCACCCATAAACTTCAATTTCATAAATGTGTATTCATAAATAATTGAATAAATGTGTATTCATTAGCAAAGCCTCATTATTCTTGTCAGCTAACTTGTTACAAACTCATAAATATATTTATATCATCATTATTATCTCTACTTATAGTAGCTAACATTATAAACTGTTTATTATGTCCTAACTGTATATAAACTAACTTATTCAAGATTGACATTAACCTTATGATGAAAATATCATCATTATATTCATTGAAACTTAGGAAACTGAGGCAAATAGTGACAAAGTTGACTCCTATTTATAATAGGGGTATTGTCCAGAATCTGTGTTCTTTATTCCATGCTATGGAGAATCTCAACAAACACTCCTTTTAATCTGTTTTATATACTGGAGTCTACTCTAAGATTTCACTGAAGGAAGGGCAAAAGCTTTAAACAAAAAATCCCCCTGTTCCTAAGGCAATAAGAAAAATTGGCAATAACCCAATTATACATTGAACTGTCAAGCAAAAACAAACTCAATTTTATTAAACATGAGGGACAAGCACACTGCTACGGTTTGGATATGATTTGTCCCCCAAGGGTTCCTGTTTGGAGGCTTTGTTCCCAGGTGACTAGTGAAAGGCCTTTGGGTCACTGGGGTGGCTGCCCTTGGAGGAGATTAAGGCAGCTCTCCTAGGACCCCTAAGTTTTCATGAGAGCAAGTTGTTATATTAAAGGACCTGACCCCTGAATTTCTCTCTGGCTTCTTGTTTTGAGATATAATGCCTTCCTCTGAAACACACTCCTGCCACTGTGACACCATCTATCACTAGGCCTTCACCAGAGGCCAAACCAATCCTCCTCTCCCACACTACTCAATCTTGGACTTTGAACTTCCAGAACTATAAACCTCTTTTCTTTATGGTTAGTCTTCTTTGGGTATTTGGTTATAGTAAAGAAAATCAGATTAATACATTAAAAGCAAACATTGCTACTCATCAAATTGGCTAAAATAAATATAATATACCAAGTGCTGGTAAAGATGTAGGACAAGTGCAACTTTCATATACTACAGTGGGGAGTATTAACTGGTACACCCAACTTGAAAATTTTTTGCTAGGCTTAAAAAGTAGAATGTTTGCCAATTCTATGACAAAATAGTTTCACTGCTAGGAAGTACACATACTCATCCAACAAAAAGCATTTGAAATGAAACAATGTTCAAAGAAGCACTATCCATAATCATCCAAACCTGGAAACAACCTAACTATCCATGAACAGCAGAATGGATATTCATGTACTGGAATACATGAAAAATGAACAAATTATTGTTCCATACATATCATGGGTGAATATCACAAGCAAGATGTTGAGGGACCAAAGTAGAAACCGAAGAATATAACATTCAAAGACACACAAAACTAAAGTGTTAGAAATCAGAATAGTAGTTACCTTTGGGGAGGAGTTAATCTCCCAATGATGAACTTATGTATATAAAGCCCCACCCTTCCCCACTTCAAACATAATGTGTATCCATTCACACAGCTGCTTTCCTTGGCTTGAATATTCATTATGTTCATTACTCGTTATGCAATGAGTTCAACATGTAGCACAGAATTTAAGTAGACTGGCTAGAACCTTCACAAACATGTTGTGCACCCAGGAGTAGTGGCATGTGCCTGTAAACCCAGTGACACAGGAGCCTGAGGCAGGAGAATTCCAAGTTCCTCAGCATTTAGCAAGACCCTGTCCCAATTAACAAAAAAGACTGGTTATGTGACTTGATGGTAAAATGCCCTTGGATTCAATCCACAGTACCACAAAAACAAATAAGACCAAGTTGTATTGTTTTTATTTCAAATTCACAGGGAGAGAGCAATAGTGTTACCAAATTAGAGAAATTATAAAAGGAAACAAAGATGGGTAAAGAAAGATAAACTAGAATTACTCTGTTGAAGGTCATGTTGGTAATTTCTACAAGCAATATGTATATCCTTTGATAATGTTATTATTCTTATTTATCCTACAGATACTTATACCAATGCCCAAAGATATGAAAATGAAGACCTTAGGTAACATATTTTATTATGACCTCCAAACTGGAACTACCCCTAAATTTGTCATTCGAAGGTTCATCAAGAAAATAATGAGTCATACAATATCATGTAGTGGCTTTCCTACTTATTTGCCACGTGACCACAAGTAAATTAACCTCCCTGGGTCTCAGTTTCCTTGGGTAATAACAGTGTATGAGAATTTATATTGAATTAATATTTGTAAAGGACAATCAAGAGTGCATGGCACAAATGTGTTTTTCAAATGAACTACAATAATTAAAGGTGCTCTCAAAAGGAAAGCAGTATATCTGTAGGTACTAACATGGGATGGTGTCAAGAACTGAACAGAAGGGTGTTGAATATATATTGTAGAAAATTAAAAACACAAAATACAAAACCACTGAAATGTCCACAAAACAATAGCTCTTTCCCACACTCTTCTTATTTTGACAAAAATCTTCCTAGCCATTCATATGCTCTTTTCTTATTCTCATATCACACATTCAATATATCAGCAAATACCATCCACTCTACTTTCAAAATTAATCTAGAATCTGACCCCCTTTTCACCACCTGACACTTTCATCATGGTCCAAGATATGACTTCTTAACTGGATTACTGCAATTGTATACTGTCTAGTATCTCAGCTTAGTCTTTCAGTACATTCTCAAAATAGTCTGAGTGGAATTGGAGAGTGACTACTTTTTAATGGCTTCCTGTCACATTTAAAATGGAGGGGGGGCATTCTTACAATGGTCTACAAGACTTCTGTCAAGTTACTCACACCACCCTTCTCCCTAACCCCATACAGAACTTTAATGTCACGACCTAAGTGTTATGGATTGCAATTGCCTCCATTCCCTAATTTCATGGGAGGAAGCCCTAACTCCCAATGTGATTGTGTTTGGGAGTAAAGACCTAAAGGATGTAATTGAAGTTAAATGAGGTCATGATGGTGGGGCACTTATCCAATAGGACTGATGTCCTTTTAAGAGGAAGAGATACCAGAAATATTTCTCCACATAGAAAGAAAAAAGTCATATTGGGACACAGAGAGAAGACTGCTACCTGCAATTCAAAGGTGAAGGGCCTCAGAAAAATCCAAACCTGCTTGTAAGACTTCCAACCTCAATTTCGAGAAATAAATTTCCACTACTTCATCTACTCAGTTTATGGTAATTTGATATGACAGCTTTAGCTTACTAATATATCAACTAAATACCATTAAGTAAGCCTCAGAGAAGCTTTTATACAAAGCATTTGTTAAGTGACTTTGTCAGAGCCTATAGCGTACAGAAACAGATCCTGATTTTATACTGGCTTACTAATCAATGGTCTGCATAGCTTTGTTGTAATGTACGAATTAGCAAGACTATGGGGAAGAAATAAAAGTCTCAATATATCACTAATTTTTGGATTTCCAATATCTATTTGAATGAATATAACCATGGTTTAATATATCCACAAAAATTCCTTGAAGTTCTATTAATCAATTTATTCTCTTTAAGCATTCTGTATTATCCCTATCTATAATTCCTTCAGCCTCCATTCATAGCTTTCTAATCCATTAGATTTACTTTCTACTTAATTTATTCCCACTTGGCATCACTTTCTTACTTTTGCCCCCAAAATAACATTTGATGAAGTATCAACCCATTCTCTAAGCCTCTTGAAGAAAAAAAATTCTATACTTAGTAATCTCATAAATGATCTATTAATATTTCTTAGCAAGGATTTATCACACACAAAAAAGGTCATTTAGCACATGTAAGCTACAGGGGGTTATACCCAACTTGTCCCCTATCTGTTATTTTTAAACAGATTTTATTTTTGGAACAGTTTTAGTTCACAGCAAAATTGAGCAAAAAGACAGATAACTCCCATTTACCCACCCCTTGCCCCACACAAGGACAACAACATCCCAAATGAGAGTGGTACATTTGTTACAATCAATGAACCTACATTGACACATCATGACCCAAAGTACATCATTTAATTAGGTTTTACTCTTAGTGTTATACATCTTATGGGTTTTGGAAAATGTATAGCAACATATACCCAGTTTTAAAGTATCATACGAACATACAAAGAGGGTTCCCTACCTTTAAAAATTCTCTGTGCTCTACCTATTCATCTTTTCCCACCTACCATCAATCCTCAGAAAACACTGATTTTTTTTACTGCCTATGTAGTTTTGCCCTTTCTACATGGTATATAATTGAAGTCATATGGTAGACTTTTCAGATTGGCTTCTTTCACTTAGCAATAAGCATTTGAGATTACTCCATGTCTTTTCATGATTTGATAGATAATTTCTTTTTAGCACTGAATAATATTCCATAGTATAAATTACCATAGCCTATTCCTATAATTTTCATATGAGCCAAAAGTCTTGAAATTACAAGCCTTAAACACTCATCATTTCTTTTTTTGATTGAACTCAGCGGCACTCAATCACTGAGCCACACGCCCAGCCCTATTTTATATTTTATTTAGAGACAGGGTCTCACTGAGTTGCTTAGCACCTCGCCATTGCTGAGGCTGGCTTTGAACTCTTGATCCTCCTGCCTCAGGCTCAGAAGCCACTGAGATTACAGGTGTGGGCCACCACGCCTGGCAACCCTCACCATTTCTAAGCACAAAAGTTAAGATTCTTAATCCAAAAAAACTATATTTTAAGATATTTTCAACTAGTATTATGCACACTGAAAACCTATATAACAGATGGTGTCCATGTTTTCACTGTTTTAATGCAAAATAAATCATAAATACACTTTAAAAAGCCAAGCTCTGTTTTTGTTTTTTTTATACAAATATATTGTGCCTGTTTCACTAGTCGATAACAGCAAAATACTGAATTCTGCATCATCTTAAATAAAACATACAAATCTCCTGGTTAAAATAACTAAATTAGATTTAAATCTAATCAGCTGGTCTAGCATAAGTATCATCCACTTTTATCTTCCTCTCCAATCCAATACAAGAGTAAATTATAAACTATTGACCTCACCTTTTTACTTAAGATCCTTTACTGGGCTGGGAGATAGCTCAGCTGGTAGAGTGCTTGCCTTGCAAGCACAAGGCCCTGAGTTCCATCCCCAGTACGGAAAAAAAAAAAAAAAAAAGGAGAGAAAGATCCTTTACTAATTTATTCTCTGTCCCATTAAACAGAAGGTTTATCGTTTTGTAGTTATACTTAAATGTATCACTGATAACTAATCTACAAATCAAAACAAGAAGACTAATAATATATTTTATTATGAGTAGGCAACCACACACAGTTTTACAGAGATAGTTTAAACATTAGTTTATCTACTTCCCCATTTATGAACAAGGCACTAAATAAGTGAGGATACGAAGGGGAAACCCAAAGAATATGTCCCCAAGTAGTTGTCCATTAAATTTAACTCTGTAAAACTTAGGTTTTCACACAGCTAAATTAGTGGTTTGGTTATTTCTAGCTGTGAGATCGGTAGGATATACAAGCAATTAATTGAAAGTAGTAAGGGCTAGGCGTGGTGGTACACACCTATAATTCCAGGGACTCCAGAGACAGAGGAAGGAGGATTGCAAGTTCAAAGCCAACCTCAGCAACTTAGCAAGGCCCTAAGCAACTTAGTAGAACCAAGGGCTGGAATATGACTCACTGGTTAACCATCCCTGGGTTCAACCCCTGGTACCAATAAGGTGACAAGCAGTGAGAGATCACAAATATATATAATTCAGTCCTAAAAAGGAATTAGGTACCAATACATAATACAAAATGAATGAACTTTATGCTAAGTGAAAGAAGCTGGTCACAAAAGACAATCTATTGTAAGATTCTATATAAAATATCTGGGTTAGACAAGTCCACAGAGATCAAAAGTAGACTAGTGGTTGTCCAGGAGTAGGGGAAGCAGGGAATGTGGAGAGTGCTAATAGGCATGGAATTTACTTTTGGGGTGAGGAAAATGTTCCCAAATTAATGGTGGTGATTGCACAACTTTGTGAATATATTAAAAACCTGAGTTGTATATACTAATGTGTTGGATCTCATCATATGCGAATTATATTTCAATATAGAAGACTAAAGACTAACCTAACCCTTAACACAATCAGGAAATTATCTCCTAATTTAATAATAACCTAAATTACCTTCTAATTCAAGAATAAAAAATCAAATGATAAGGGAATGAAATCTCAACATTCAGTAACTGTTGACCATATTAATGAATATGCAATGATGGGGTTTTTTGTTTGTGGATTTTTTGCAGTGCTGGGGATAGAATTCAAGGCTTCGCACTCATGCCAGGCAAGTGCTCTTATCATTAAGCCACATTCCCAGCCTACAACAGTTTCAAAGCAATGATAAAATCAAACCAGAGGAACCAGAAGTTTTTTTGTTTTGTTTTGTTTTGTTTTAATCAGGTTATATGAGCACAAATTTTAAGTGTTACATTTTCATTAAAACTTTCTTTCTCAGATAATTCACAGTACGAATACATAGATGGTTGCTAAACTCTGAGTACATTCATTCCCTTGCCTCAACACTTTAGCAAAATCACCACCTACGAAGCAAAGCAAAGCTAGCCAAATGTTAACCAAAGTAGTTTTCTTCTTTTCTTGGGGACACAAAGCAAGACTATAGCTCCTGCATTTAGCCTCTCATTGAGTTATACACAATGAAGTAGAAGCAAAGGTGACAACGCTACTACCACACTCAATCCTCCGTTCTCTCTCCCATCCTCCAATTTAATGCAGGTGACTATGATGAAATTGGGAAGCTATAGAAATTGGAAAGAACCTTTTATCCAAAGAAGCTACCCACTTATCACTTTTTAAACTTCACACAAGCAAGAAATAACATTTGAGTCATTCTACAGTCATGTTGCCTAACATTGGGGATACATTCTCAGAAATGCCTTATTAGCTAATTTCTTCACCATGTGCACATCACGGAGTATACTTACACAAACTAGAACAGCTATCATGTCACTAGGTGATTTAATCTTATGAATCTGCTATTGTATATGCAGTCCATCATTGACTGGAACATCATTATGGCCAGACACTAAGCACACATCTGTAATCCCAGCTATTTAGGAGGTTGAAGCAGGAAGACTGCAATTGGAGGCAGCCTGGGCAACACAGTGAGACCCTTTCTTAAAAAAAGTTTTAAAAATTGTAAAAAGGGTGAAGCAGAGTGTAATTCAATGTTAGAGAGAACTTGCCTAGAAAGTTCAAGGCCCTGGATTCTATCCCTAGTACCACAAAAATAAATAAATAAATAAATAAAAATCATTGGACTATGTGTAATTTTCATGATTTGTTTGCTACAATAACCAAAGTTAGCTTAACATATATCAGCTTATAAACTTTCATGTGAAGTCCTCATAAAAGATGTCATAAATCAAAGGTACATCACCCCATTACACTTTAGAATAGTGTTTATATCTGTTATGCTGAATGACATTTCTTTTTAAATTTGTTTGTTCTTTAGTTATATGACAACGGAATGTATTTTGACATATTATACATGCATATAGTATAACTTCCCATTCTTTTTTTAAAATTTTTTTGTAGTTGTTGATGGACCTTTATTTATTTATGTTTTTATGTGATGCTGAGAATCAAACCCAGTGCCTCACATATACTAGGCAAGTGCTCTACCACTGAGTCACAACTCCAGCCCCTAACTTCCCATTCCCGTGGTTGTACATGATGTGGAGTTACACTGGTCGTGTACTGACTGACTTTCTGAATGCTATTCTGGCAGTTACTGTTTCCTCCCTAACATAACAATTACCTAGGTAGAAATTATTAATGACTTTCTGTATTTCTTTCACCTGTACTGTGATCTAAATATTATCTTTTTAGGTATGAATAGTACCAATCATATAAAGATCGTAGTATATTATCTTATAACTGATCATATAATATGTAAGTTATGTATTATATATACATATGCCAACTGAGATTATGTAATACACCAAGATCACACAGTACAAATTCAGAACCTCTCACTCTTTTCTGAAAATACTTAAAATAACTCAGTACAACATATCCCATAAACTCAGTTTACTCAAGGCTTACGTCACATGAGATGGAACGAACACTTTTGAAAAGTACCTTTTAACACAGGGAAGAACCATCTCTCTTCAGAGTCTTGAATGCCACTAAGGAACCAGTAAAGGAAAAAAGAGGTAAAGAAGAAGGGAAGGGAAGAGCAGAAAAGAAAAGTCCTTGGGCAAGGACTATAGATAACCAAGAAGCCTCAAGTATCATAAAGTTAACCAATGCCTATATTGTTATATTACTTCTAAAATATATTACAAGGTTGTTTCTTGTTTAATAGTTCCCATGTGAACTTCAAAATAATCTTAGGAAAAAATCCTAAAATCTTATCTTTGCACATGAAAACAAGCTACAATCTGCCATTAATTGGAAACAAATAAGTTTCTGTTTATCCTACCTATTACGAAACAAAAAGATAACCAATCTGCAATTTTTTTAAACTGCTAATTTTCTAAGGAGGGGAAAAAAAGTGAAATCATGGTATCTAAAAGGAAAAAAGTGGGGAGGAGAAGAAAAAACAGCTATCAAAAGACTGCCCCCTTGTAACAGCCAATGGCTACACTTTAGCCTCATTTTGAATGCTCTTTCTATCCATCTTTCCAAAATGCAAGAGGATGTGATTAAGGCAGGAAGAGCCACCTGCTCTGCCGGCTCAAAATCAGAGCTTACCTCCTTAGATTGATGGCCTTTGCCAAGTTTGGAACACCTTCCATCTCTGTTGTCTTCTGCCCCATCAGACTGCTGATAGGCCTATGGGGGGAAGAAAGAGAAACAGACCTGCTAGAATGCCATATCCAACTTATTATTTGCCTTCCCAAAAGGAGTCATCAGTTCTTACTATTCATGGAAGGCAGATAAACCAACTGTCACTGGACCTCAGAAGATTGACTTTGGTCTTTCAGAAATTCTCCTTGAATAATTTATCATGAAAAGTCCCAAAAAATAAGCAAGAATCAAATGCTGACTTCAGAGCACACAAATCTAAGACAACCACATCAAACAGTAATATAAACCTCTCCTCTACCAACTAAGTCCTTCACCATGTCTCTAAATCTCAATTGTTCTGACAGACGAAACATGTTATTAATCAATATTACGAAAAATTATAAATATTTTAAAGTGCCCATGAATCAATGATCATATCTTAAAATCGAGAAAGTAGGGACTTCTAACAATCTGACATAGTCACTGGTTTGAAGATGTCACCTAAGTCATCCACAACAGAAAGCTGACGCTCTCTCCTACCTAAAGGTTCTGTGTAGGAGACACCATGCTTTACTTCAGCACGTATTCCTATGCATCACGTATTCCTATGGTCAAGAAACACTTCCTCATTACCAACAAACACCAACAAATTCATTTCCTCTAATTTAACCCTCCAAAATTACAGAAACCCAGCTTGGAATCTTCCTTATCCACCATCCCTTTATATGTTTGAAGAAGAAATTAATTCTTTTTTTTTTTTTTCTGTTCTCTAAGCTAAAGTACCAGAAATCATCTAGCCCTTACTCATAGAATTAATTTTCTGTGATAGCTCTAGCTCTAGGTATTAATTATAAACTACAATGTTAAGGTTCTTAATAGACAACACTAGACTACAAAAGTGGAAGAGTGCAAACAAATAATTAAACATAAAACAGGGCAGAAGATCACAGTATTACCTATGAAGTAATAAAATGTCACTATTTGCATAAATTATCTTGTGTCTGCTTTTGTGTCTGCTTTTCTGCTTTCCCTCTTATATACAGCCTCTTTAAAAAAAAAAAAAAAAAAAAAAAAAGCCCTTAAACAAAGCTTACTTGATACACAGATATTCTTTTTTTTTTTCCTTTTTCTTTTCTTGTAACAGTGATTGAACCCAGGGGGACTCAATCACTAAGTGACTTTTCTAGTCCTTTTTTCTATTTTATTTAGAGAGTGGGTCTTGCTGAGTTACTTAGGGCCTTGCTAAGTTGCTGAAACTGGCTTTAAACTCATGATCCTCCTGTCTCAGCATCCCAAGATGCTGAGATCACAGGGGTGCGCCAGCGTTCACAGGGCCCTGGGTTCGATCCCCAGCACCGCAAAAAAAAAACGGGTGCGCCATCGCACCCCTGGTTTCACAGATATTCTTAACATTGTGAAGAACTACAGTCAAGTTACTTGGATAAAAGTAACTGTCTATATGATTAACACCATTTTTGTTTAACCAGGAGACATATATTTGAAGCTTCTAAAAGTTGCCTTATTTTTTAAAAATATGCTTTCAACAAAAGCATAAATCATCATTAATCTTATATTTGTCGCTCTAAAAATTACGTAGGAGGAATTGTCTATTGACAAGATAAAACTAAAAATGGAAAAGACAACATATACAGTATTATTCAACTTTTCCAGAATATTAACACTGCAAACATAAGAGACTGATAAAAGCTGAAAGTATTTTTTAAGTTATTAGAAAAACAATGACAGAAAATACTTAGACCCTCTCAAATATTAACTACCTAGTAATTTTAAAATGACTTATTTTTATTCTAAGCTGTGAAAATTCTCAACTCATTATATCATTAACAGACCTTGCTCTGAAGGTCTAGTGGGAGCCATTCATTCTTTTAAAATACAAGAATACGTTAATGATTATACTACCTCCCCATATTTTCCATCTAGTGGAGTGCTTATTATTCTTATGACCAAGAAATAAGAAGTGTTTTCCCTGCAATAATAAAATTTCAAGATGGAGGCTTGAAGGTATTTTACTAGACTAAGGAGGAAGGTCAGAGTACAAGGCTATATAATACATATATATGTCTTCGGTTAACGTTTTTCCATTTAGTTAAAAAAATGGATTTTCATTCAAAGGAAGGAAAAGCAGTATCAGAGTAAGTAGCTTAAAATTACTGCCACCTAAACCTTTCCAAATTCCTCTCCACAAAAGAGAATGACACTACAACCAGAGGGCATCTATTTGTAAACTCGAGGAACCGCAGGACCATCAAAGTTTTGCAAAAGAATGGAATAATAAATGGTTCAACTCTGAGTGCTAATATGTTGTAAATAATGGTATGGTATATAAGTTATGATAAGCAAAATGGAATTTACTACTAATCCTTACTTCTCTGATTCTGTTTACATGAGAAATAGTTAAAACACTATAATATACCAAAACCCACTAAAGTGTTCACATTCCTTGGTGAGCTTCCTTAAATGCATTCTAAGAAAATTATCAAGAAGGAAAGCCTAGGGGGGAAGGGGAAAAAAAAAAATAACAGAATGAATCAAACAACATTACCCTATGTAAATTTATGATTACGCAAATGGTATGCCTTGACTCCATGTACAAATAGAGAAACAACATGTATCCCATTTGTTTACAATAACAAAAAAAAGGAAAGCCTACAGAAGTGAAAAAATATTTACTGCAAAATGATTCCTACACTAGAAAACATGTTCAACCAACCAAGAGCGAAAGTTTCTGTTTCTGTTTCTATTTTTCCCTTTCAAAAATTAGCTTACATTTATTTTTACCCTGATTTACTCCTTCATTGCCCAAAAGATTTAGATCACTTTCCAGAACATTATGCATGTATAAAATTTGCGTGTAGGAGAAAAATAAATATTTTCTGTGGTTACAGAGACTGAACTCAGAACCTCACATATGGTTCTCAAGTGCTCTACCACTAAGCTACAACTCCCAGCCCTTTTTAATATTTTATTTTCATACAAGGTCTCACTAAGTTGCCCAGACTAGCCCCATACTTTTGATTCTCCTGCCTCAGTCTCCTAAATAACTGAGACTTTCAGGAAAGCACCATGCCCTGAGGGAAAACACTTTAAATATGGTAACTAGGTAAGGTACCAACCAGTAGTTACAAAGTTTGTTCTGAGTTTCTGGCTTGCCAAGATAGAAAATAAAATAGCCATTAAATAATTTTGTCTTTTTTGGTACCACTGAGCTACATCCCAGTCCTTTTTTTTTTTTTTTTTAATTATTTTTAGACAGGGACTTACTAAATTGTTGAGGCTGGCCTCAAACTTGCAATCCTCCTGCCTCAGTCTCCCAAGTAGCTGGGATTATAGGCGTGTCCATCGTGTGCAGCTGGCTGTTAAATAATTCTTATTAGAGAAAGAAGAAAGCATTGTTCCTCAGGAAAATTAAGATTGTTAATAGATGGCATTATTTCTGGATGCTCCATGTGTGCCGACATTAAAACAATAAAGATTATACAAGGAAGATACTTATAAAAAACTTAAGGGCTAGGGTATGGCTCAGTAAGCCATAAGCATAAGGCCCTGAGTTCAATCCCTAGCATCACAAAAAAAACAAACTTAAGATACAAATTTAGACATACGCTCCAACTCAGTGATCTAAAAACATTATACATATGGAAAAAAGACTAGGCCATACACATTAACATACCAAAAAATAATTTATGATTTCTTTCTCTACAAGAACCACATCATATTCCTTTGTATAACAACCATACCACAACCAATGTGGAATGCTAGGCATACTGTAGTAGTTTACGTGTTTTTTAAAATATTTTTTAGTTGTCAATGGACATTTTATTTATTTATATGTGGTGTGCTGAGAATCAAACCCAGGGCCTCGTACATACTAGGCAAACGCTCTACCACTGTGCCACAAATTCCCACCCAGTAGTTTACATTTTTAATAATATTTTTTCTTGTTGTAAATGGATATAATACCTTTATTTTATTTATTTTTATGTGCTGCTGAGGACTGAGCTTGGTACCTCACGTGTGCTAGGCAAGCACTCTACCACTGAACTACAACCAGTCCTTACATTTTATTTATTTATTTATTTTTTGCAGTGCTGGGGATTGAACCCAGAGCCTTGTGCTTGCAAGGCAAGCACTCTACCAACTGAGCTATCTACCCAGCCCAGCCCTTACAGTTTTAACTGTATAAAAATGCCTATATTTACATGAATCACTTAATATTAGGCTTACAAGATAGAAGTACTAAACATATGACAGAAAATTAATATAAAAAGTATTTTTTGACAAAAAAAGAAATGGTAAAGTTGATTAGCTAAAAAGCACCAAACTGGACTAAGTTCACAACTTCCTTATTGAACACCTTCAATATACACTGAAATGTGTAACCGAATATACACTTCAGATTCTTATTTAAGGCTCACAAGATACTAATTACCAGTAGTGCTTCATTACTCCCAGGTAAAGAATAACATACACCATTTTTTTGAGATGTGTAATTCATGTTGGAAAAAAAATAAATGTTTCATATTAGTTCAAATTTTAAAAAGAGAACCAGAAATCTCCAAAATCAAACATTACCACAAAATTGTAATAAGATTTTTTATAAATTCAGTTTCTCAACAATGTTACATCGCACCACAAACCAAACTACACTTCAAAAGCTGTAAAATGTGGCATTTAATTCAGTTCCTCTTTCTTTACATTTTTCTTATTTCTCGAATAGCAAATAACTGCAACCAAAATTTCCCCTTTTTAATATAGGAAGTAGTCTTCAGAGCAGAACTTGAATTCTATTATGGCTATGTTTTAAAAGAGATATATGCCTTAAAATGTCCATCAGTTGACATGCTCAGTCTTCTAAAATTAAAGACTCTAACACATTGTACATATATAAACATGAAAACTGGACAAAGTACAGTTGTCATATGGTACTCAAAAAATGGCACTAAAGAGAAAAAACTACCTACTCCTTCTTTACTATAGGTACACCAATTGTAATTTCAGAGGCCCTGAAATTCTGATCCATGAAGTAAGGCTGTAATGAGTTGTAAATTAAATTAAATGTTGGGCTATAATTATTTTAACAAAAATCACTATATTTTCCTTAAAATATTAGTAGAAATAAGAAAACTAGCCCGAATAATCTGTTTTTTATTATATAAAACATTACACTATAGGAACAGTGGCATGAGTCTTACAGTCTCATGTACTTGGAAGGCTGATATGGGAGGATGATTTGAGCCCAGAAGTTAAGAGTCAGGTCTGGGCAATTCAGTGAGACCCCAACTCAAAAAAATTATGGGGCCGGGGGTACAGCTTAGTGATTAGAGCATTTGCCTACCATGTGTGAGGCCCTCGGTTTAATCACTGGCATCACAAAAGAATGAATGTGAAAAGACATGACATATATCTACTGAAATTTGTTTCACCTTTTTTAAAAAAGCAGTTATTCACTGAACATATTGGTACATGCCGATTATTACAGTTACTCAAGAGCTAAAGCAGAATTTTAAGCTGAAGCTCAACCTGGGCAATTTTGCCAGGTCCTGCCTCAAAGACGTAGCTCAGAGATAGGGTATTATTGGGTTTAATCTTTACTATCCCTACCCCCGCCCCCCAAAAGCACTTATTCCAAGGCCTGTATTTCTAATAATGTAGGCACTGAAGATATAAATGATTACCTTCTACCACTGTCCAAAAAATAAGAGGGTTTGATTCATATTGGAGATTTCCAGGAGAGAAAACTCACAGAATAAAGGGAAAAAATAATCCAATTTTTCAAAAATAGTGTGGTTATATTTAAATATGGCAAGATAAAGACTAGCAAAAAAGCTTAATGTATATATTTATAGATTTCATAGTCTTAGTTAAGGTTTACAGAAAAAAATAGAAGGAGTGAGAAACCATTAGAAAAGACAAAAAGACTCCAAGGGCTCAAAAACAGAGGGAATAAGTTCCAAAGTATTAATAAAAGAGAACTCAATACAGCCTCACTTTATGAATCAAAAGATTTAGTTTTATAAACTCTATGCATCTGAATGGTCAATTTTGATTAACCACAGTTTTACATTGTATATTTAATTGTTATTTAGACACCAGGATAGATTTCAAAATGGGATGGAGATTCACAGGATAAATTCGTGGGAAGAGGTATTAATAAGAAAAATAAAGTTTTCAGATCAAATTAAACTCATGACCAGATTCAATATCTGATACAGAATTTACTCCTTCCTTCCCTAGACTATGATCAATTATGTTTAAAAGATACCTAATTTTTAAAAATGTCTCTGAATTAAAATAAAAATATGAATATACTTTTTGGACAGAGAGATACAACAAAATGTGATGATTTCCAAAAAGCTGAATATTACTCACTGGACTGGACATAAATAGACTATTTCCCTTAGTTAAGAAACTACTATTTTTTTTTTACACTCACTAGAAGAACAGAAAATAGATTTTTAAATTTTAGAATCAAAAGACTAATATGCCTACAAAAAAAAATGAGTTAACTCATTCTATGCAGTTACTTTTGTTAAAAAAGCAGCAATATTTTCTTTGAATGTGAAAGATATTTTAAGGTACTTTGACGTCAAAAATGAAATTTAAGTATAAGGTAATTCTTCCTCTTTCTTTCCACAGAAGTAGATTACTTAATGCATAAATGAATTTTAGACACGGAATTTCTTTCAAAGTCAAAAGAAAAATGTCCACTGAAAACTTGGCACTTTTTAGAAATCAAGAAAAAATTTAATACTTTAAACAAATGAAAATTAGATTGGGACTGCCAACTGAGCCTTTAATGTTTGGTTCTAAAAATACTAATATAATCCCTAATATGAAAATGATATGAAAGTCAGAATTAAAACATTCTCTTTGCTAGCTAAATTTTCTTTTCTGTTAGAGAACACTCAACTCTTAAAATGCTACAAAAGCTTGCATGGGCCACAAGACAGTTTTTCCAGATGAGTGGTCCACAGCAATGTGACTCCAGTTATGTAACAGTGTATACACCAAGTAGTCTATGTAGAACCTAGAATAGAATCATAGCAATTGTTCAACGTATTCAGTGTAAACCAAGGAAAGGTATATAATTGTAGTATCTTCAAGTCTAAAAACAAAAAGACATGACACATGACTCATTTTATTTCACTCAATTTGGGTTTTGCTACAAAATATCTATTAACTTTCTTCTATGTATTGCTTAATAGTCATGTGGATTCTTCTTCTTGAATTCCAGAATGCTTGAACTCTAGATTACCAGTGACTTTGATTTACCTCTATTATGTCCTTCTAGAGTTTTAGAAGATGCACACTCAGTTCTCACATATATTCCAAGACTGGGGGAAAAGGTTACTCATCATGAATGGTAGTCCCTTAACAGCCGGTGTCATTAAAAAGCATCAGTGGTTGAGGAGGGAAAAGTGAAAACTGCCTGACCATCTCTTGCTCTCTGGGATTCTGAAAGTTTACAATGCTGGGAAGGAAAAGCAGAGAGCTGTCTATCTACCTATATCATATATGAAAACAGATCATGAAGTTTCTCACCATTTCTTTTTCTAGTTTTGACTTAATTAGGTCTATTTTCATTAGCCAAAAAGAGGAAATCAACTTTGAGGTTTCAAATAATTATTTTTTAATTTTTTTTGGTACCAGGGGATTGAAACCAAGGGCCCTTTACCATTGAATCATATCCCCTGCCCTTGTTATTTTGAGACAGAGTCTCGCTAATTTGCTTAGGATACTACATTGCTGAAGTTGGCCTCAAACTTGTGATCCTACCTCAGCCACCTGAGTCACTGGGATTACAGGTATTCGCCACCATGCACAGCTGAAACAATTATTTTAAAAGTCAAGAATAACATGGAATTATATTAAAAATGAAATTAAGTCTGAAAATGGATTTCTGTTCCCCTAAATGCCCTTACTTTTCCATTGAAGGGAACAAAAAAGAGACTTCATTTTTATACATACTTCCAAACTTGAGTTTCTCTTAAATTTTAAACTTCAGAAACATACAGAAACAATGCAACTTGGTGTACTTGATTAAATTAGAAGAATGATTAAATTAGAAGAAATGATCTATATGTACTCACAGGCATAATGGATATAGCAAAATGTTAACTACAAATGAATGAAATATAATTACGAATATAAATGAAGATGTGAGTCTTTCAAGTATCTTTGATTTAGTTGTTTCTGTATACATGGGTACTATGTAAAAAGTGAAGAAAAAAGAACTAACCCCAAAACCAGGTTTCACTTTTGAGTCTGGGATGACCATTTTAAGTATATATTTGGAACCCTTGTCAAATGTTAGGATGAATAACTGTACTATTAGAGCCCACTCTTTAACACGTATTTAAGTGCAGAGGTATTTTTACTTACTCTGATCAGCATAGTTTTTTGCTTTGAGTTCAAGTTGTCTTGTTTGAGATTCTAGAGATTCCACTCGGGTCTGTAAATCCTTTTTTTCCTGTTCTTGAGAATCTTCAAATTCAATGAATTTCTAATAAAGAACAAAACACATTTCCATCAAAGAAATGAAATCTTTTTTTTACATTTTTAACTCCCGTACTTTGTTATCAAGAATAACAAGTATTAACTACTTAAAGAGATCTCAGATTTGTAAATGTACACTGATTTTTAGTTTCTCTATAAAAATTACACTTAAAAACCCTCAAATATAGAAGTATAAATATAAGTGTTTTCCCTTCATATAATAAATATTATTTCAAAGGAAATACACATGTCCTACTGCAAATATGTAAGTCCCTTAGTATACTTGCAAATTCATTCTGAGTCCAAAACATGATTTTTTAAAATTTTGTTTTAGTTGTAGGTGAACACGATGCCTTTTATTTATTTATTTTTATGTGGTGCTGAGGATCAAACCCAGTGCCTTACATGTGCTGGGGAAGTGTTCTACCACTGAACCACAACCCCAGACCCAAAACATAATTTTTAATACATTATATATATATATATAATAAAAACAAGAGGATAATGAAATAATAAATATTTGTTAAATGATTATTTGATTAGTAAGCAGTCTTGGGGTTAGGGATCCAGTCCAATGATAACTTGCCTAACACAAATAAAAATAATAATAAACTAAAAATAAAATCAGCAGTAAGTGCTCTTGTAGATGTACCTGAACCATGATGTTTAAATTTCTAAGAAAGGGGCAGGGGCTAAGAATGTCTCCATTAACCAAATTCAGTTGGTTAAAACTATCCTCAAGGAGATAATAACTAAGTGCAATCATTAAATCTCAGCCTTCTTCTTACTTGTTATAACAGCAGCATCTAACAACTCATCACTCACTCCTCTTTAAAACACCTGTTTCCTCACTTAGCTTCCAGGACTTTTCCTTGTTAAGAACTTAACTATTTTTAAATTATACATAGCTGCTTTTTTTAGTCCTCTTGACTGGTGCCTTCTCCCCAACTTCTTCACATTCGTCTTTAGACAAGTTTTCTCTTCCTTTTTCACTCATTCCTTGGTGATCTTATCCATTTTCATGGCATTAAATACTAGTCATATGCTGACAAATTTCTATCTCTAGCCCAGACTTGAATTTCAGATTTGAATGTACAATAGTCTACCAGATATTTTATGTGGATGTTGAATAGTCAGTCATCTTAAACTTAACATGTCAAAACTTGTTCTCCTGATTTTCTCTAACTCATAAAATGACTGTAGTCAGGCAGTGCATGCCTGTAATCCCAGCAACTCAGAAGGCTTAGGGAGGAAAATCACAAACATGAGGCAGGCTAGTCTAGGCAACTTAAGTGAAATTCTATATTAAAATAAAATAAAAAGGAATGAGGGTGTAGCTTTGTGGTAGAGTGCCCCTGGGTTCAATCCCCAGCACCACACGGGAGAAAAAATGTTTTTACTGTCTGTGGTCAACTGTTCAGGCCTAAAACTTTAAAGTCAGCTTTGACTCTTCTCATTCTCTAATACTGCCTATCCAATCCATCAGCAAATCTACCTCAGATCCAACTTTATTTTTTTTAAGGTGAAAGAGCAGCATTTATTCAAGTGAGAAGAAGAGACAGAGCTCCCGCAGAGCAAGAAGGGACCCAAAAGGATTGCCACTGGGGCTGGGGTTGAAGCTTAGTGGTAGAGTGCTTGCCTAGCACATGAGAGGCACTGGGTTTGATCCTCAGCATATATAAATAAAATACTGTGTCCATTTACAATTAAAAAAGGGGTGGCCACTTACCCATACTAGTTCAGGGGCTTATATAGTTATTGGGTAGAGGTATTGATCAATATCTACAATAATCAGGTCTTGGTGTGATGGGCTGACAGATCTGGCTCCATGAGAATGTTATAGGCCAGACTCTAAGGGAAATGACTAAACAGACTCCATTTTGCTCTGAGACTCCATGTTATGTAGGAAATAAATTTCTCCCATGGGAACACCCCGCCTCTGTGCCCATCATCAGTTACTTGGTGTGACATGTTTAATAATATACAATGGCAACTCCTATGTAGTAACCAATGTACCATGTAAACGGTAATTGTGTGGATGTTAGCAACCATTCTTTAGTTTGTACCTAGGTAAGGGTCAGTTTGACCCACTTCCCTCTCTGTTGACGATCTCATGATGTTAGTTTGTAATTCTGAATCATAGCAACAGACACTTATGATTGATGTGATTTTTGGTATAAAAACCCCTACAACCCTGTGGTCGGAGCTGTTCTCCCAATAGCCATTTTTTGGGGCATTGTGTGAGACAGTCAGCTGGCCAGCTTAATAAAGACTCTCAAATTCGGACTTCTCAGTGGTGATCGGTCTGTTCTTAAGTTGCACCCCATAACACTGGAAAAGTACCAGTGTTACTGGTCAAAATCTATGCTAAATAGGTATTGAAAAGATGTTAAGATTATTGACTAACCTTTGACTCTGTAGCCTTCACTCAGGTATGTCCTGCCTCTCTTTTCCCATTACCTAGGACAAAAGAGTTGACTGGAATGTTTGGAATGTTTCTACAGTTAACCTCATGGAGTGGTCTTTACAGTAAAAAAGCCTTAACCGGGTACATTACCTATTCTATTCATTTCCCTCTCTGAAGAAGTGCCCCTAACTGCTGTTGGGGGAAGAAGGGATGACCTCTCTGCCTATACAGGTGAAAAGGGGTGTTGAAAGGGGATGGTAGTCAGGATCCTTCTATAAAGGCCTATTTAAAGGACCCCAGTAGAAGAGGAGTTTGGTTTTGGATTCCATCTGTAAGGCCATTTGTAATTTGGGCATCTCACACATCAGGGTAGTCCAGAGGTCTATGGTGGCAGTTGGACAAGGTGTACAAAGGGCAGGATGAGCCCTCAAAGATGAAACTGGATTCTCAGTCTCTGCAACTATAGCTCACCAGTGCCCCCTTTCTAGGTTTTGTCTAATGAATCTGAAGGATGAAATCCACGGACAAGAAAAGAGTATAAAAGAGTAGAAAGTATTCAAATGAGAAGAAAAAGACATACCTCCCACCGGGCAAGAGGGGACCCAGTAAGGGTTGCCCCCAACCATTTTTTATCATCTCCACCACCATACATGTCTATGCCACATGTATCTATTGTCTGGATTACTGGTATAGCAATAGCCTCTTCATTGGTCTCCGTACTGCCACTTGGGCCCCTCTATAACACATTCTCAACTCAGTGTTAGGGTGATCATTTAAAAACTAAGTCAGATTAGGGCTGGACTTGTAGCTCAGTGGTAAAGTGCTTACTTGGCACATGTAAGGCACAGGGTTCAATCCTCAGCACCACATAAAAATATATAAATTAAAGATATTGTGTCCATCTATAACTAAAAATTAACAACAAAAAACCCTAAGATTAATTTTCTCCTGCTGAAGACTCTGATAGTTTTTATATTCTTCCCCATAGCCCTTACCATGGCCTGCCAGGGCCTACACAGTTTGTTCCCATCAACCCCTTACTTCATTGATAGCATCCCATATTTATTCCTCCTCCCAATACACCTTCTTCTCATTCTCTGATTCAAGCAGCCTTTGCATTTGCTTCCTGCTGCTTGGAATTCTCTTCTTCCAGATATTCAAATGGCTTGCTCCCTCCTCACCTCCTTTATTTTCCTGGTTCAAGTGTCACCTTCTTAGTAAGATCTTCTTTGGTCATCCTACTTAAGACCACAATAGGGTTGAGGATATAGCTCAGTTGGTAGAGTGCTTGTCTCACATGTACAAGGCCCTGGGTTCAATCCCCAGCACCATCACCAAAGGGAAAAAACAAAACAAAAAAAACTGTAATAATCACTCCCTAACTCCCCTCTCTGCTTATTTCCTCCAGAGCACTTCTCTCCATCCAGCATGCTATATATTTTAGTAATTTATCTCATTTATTATGTGCCTGTCCTCAATAGAATGTAGACTCCATGAAAACAGGATATTTGTTTTATTCACTGCTACAGTCCTGGTGCAAAGAATGATGACAGAACATAGCAAGTTCTCCAATATTTGTTAAAAGAAGGAACCAATAAAAAAAACTTTGAGTAAAAATCTGAAATTCATATAGAAAAATGTTATAATTCACACACAAAACAAATTGGGCTTCTCTAAATATACACTAGTTTTAATGTGCAATTTTCAGTCCATTACCTATGTTATCTGTCCTCAAGCTTTTCAATCACTGCAGAGAATAAAAATATATTTTTTTCACACACACTGCCTTCCTTTGGGGAAATTCCTTTACCCAGTTTCATATTAATTCTATTCAGTCACGTAATTTGATTGGTGCTGACTCCATCTCCCTAAGGGGAAATGATCTAGACTGGTCAGAGTTCTTTCTGGGACATCTACCAGTAATTAGGAAAAATACTACTTGCTATGGCTTGGATATGACTCGTCCCTATCAAAATTCATCTTGAAATTTGATTCTCAGTGTAACATGCTGGAAGGTACTGGGACTTTTAAGAGGAGATCAGGTTGTTAATATGGATAAAATATTCTTCTTATATAAGGACACTACTCTTGTGTAACTGGATTAGTCAATGTAAAAAAAGATGTAAAAAAGTGAAGCAGTCTCTCTGTCTTATCCTTTCCACACATGCCCACTTGCCCTTCTACTTTGGTATATGAAATGAAGCAATGCAAGGCCCTTGCCAACTGTCCATCCTGGACTTCCAAAGGCCTTTAGAACTGTAAGCCTAAATAATCTCTTTTCTTTATAAATTATCCAGTCTCAGATATTCTCTTACAGCAACAGAAAGCAAACTTAGACACCAACTTCTCTTCCTCTGGAATCTTGAACTTCTAAGAACTTAGCACATGTAAGCTCTTTTCCTGATTTTAAAAGCTTGAAACCTACAACCTCTAAAACATTGGTCCTTAATCATCTGAGGGTCCACAGTTCCATCTGGATATTTGATACATCTACAAACCATGTTTCCACATTTAAAAAAAAAAAATGCCCTTGCTCACCCCAAACTCTATTTCCCTTAAGAGGCTCAATGGCCTCTGAAATCTTTCTACAAACCTCAGGTTTAAACAAAACAAAACAAAAAACCCGAGGTTTAGCACCTCTGTTCTATACTTTTCTATAAGACTATTCCATATTTGAGGCTTCTGCAAATATCTATTGAAAAGTCATTCTTTATCTTTCCAGAATATTAATCTAAAGATGACCATGTACAGGAAGAGTATAAGTTTATAGTAAACAAAGAGAGGGAAATTGATAAGTCATTCATTCATTCATTCATTCAAGAGGTGTCTACTAACTACTACTTGCCAGGCACAGGAAATATAACTGCAAGTACCTTACTACCTCTGTCTTCCAAAATATTGATCAGCTACAATGGAATGCAGGCAGAAGGTATAAGGTTACATTAAATAAAAAAGCATCAACTATGAGGTGTGATAAGTTATTTCAACATTTTGCTTAGATATATAAGTAAAAAGTAGGAACAGATAAGAAAACAATTACTTTATGACCTGCTTTGAAAATGATGTTCCCAGCTGGGGATGGTGAAGAATGCCTATAATTTCAGCGACTCAGGAGGCTGAGGCAAGAGGATACCAAGTTCAAAGCTAGCCTTAGCAACTCAGCAAGGCCCTAAGCAATTTAGTGAGACCCTATCACAGAATAAAACATAAAAAGGGATAGGGAGGTGACTCAGTAGTTAAGCACCCCTGAATTCAATTCCCCAGTACCAAACCCACACACATACACACAAAAGAAAACAATGTTCCCTTAGCTAACTTAACTGCTCTATAGGGGTAAGGAATCAGTAATTTATCACTGTACTTTGGAGGTTTGTGTGTGTGTATGCACAATGGATAAAATGCTGTTTTAAAGAACAAATAACAGATGCTTACCAAGTAACACTTAAAATGCTGTGCTATTAAACTGCTAACAAAAAACTTTACTATCATGTTTATTCAGAATTCCTTTCCGACTGATAAAAGAAACATCATAATGGACACACAGCTTCATGTCTGCTATGTTTCTTAGTGATGCACTTTGGCTACAGAGAACATGAATAATCCATCACTGTTTAGCAGCCATTATTAAATATAAGCTTACTCTACAAGCGTTATTACTTACATCTACTGAGATAATTCACGCTTCAGAATTTTTCACATTTTGTAATTACCAGGGTTTTACATCTGTATCACTTTAAGATGGCAAAAAGAAGAAAAAAATTTTAAATGATGTCATAGATCTTAGACCACCAGGATGATACATCTCCAAACAGAAATCTTTTTTTTTTTTTTTACAATTTTCTCTTATTGGAAAAGACTAGAAATAATGAAAATATTCCAAAGTAATCCACACTTTTAGGCCTTTCCTTAAAGCAAATTAAAACAGATAAATGTAGAGACTCTAAATGAACTACTATTTCTCACTACGGTATTTGTGTTTTCTTTTGCAATCCTGATATAAAAATTTTTAAAGAGACCAGATGAGCACAGTGGCACACACCTGTAATCTCAGCAACTTGGGAGGCTGAGGTAGGAGTTTTGGGAGTTCAAACCCAGCCTCAGCAGATTACTGAAGCATTTAGCAATTCAGTGAAACTTTGTCTATACGTAAAATATGTTTAAAAGGCTGGGGGTATGGCTCAGTGATTAAGCACACCTGGGTTCAATCCCCAGTACCCAAAAAAAATTTTAATAAAAATAAAGAGAAAAACAGAATAGAGATGGAAGAGGTGTCATAAATTCACTCCAATGCCAAAACAGAGTTCTTGACAGAAAATGGTTTGGGTTCATGGCCCCAATAAAAGGGTCCTTCTTTTTCCTGGATGGGAGTTAAAGGAAGAGTATAAAGGAGATAATGGGAACGGTTTCTTTTCCCAAAACCTAACCTTTTCATATTATCAGAAAAGTAAAGCAATAGGTGGCACTGGTTACACTAAAAAGAAAGTTCCCCAAGAAGATTTTCTTTCTTTTTTCTATGCTCAGAGAGTCTGAGTAGGCTAGGAGCTCATGTGAGTACTGTTGATCTTGTCTGTTTTCCATTCCATAATTTTGACTAAACACAAACTAGGACACAGCACAAAAATAGAAATATATCCCATTCTGTCACTTTCTAAACAAAGAAAAAACAGTTGTCACAGTTAAATAAGTCCATACACCTATCTACATTGACTGTTGGGAATATAAACACTTTATGACGGTCATTAAAGACACACAGTAAACTTCAATATAGCATGCTATGTGCTATAGAGGAAACATGGAGGAACAAGTGACTAAATCTACTTTAAAAAGAGAAAGCATTTCAGCCTGACTCTTAAAAGGAACAGTTTATCTGAAGAAGTGGGGTAAAAACACCAGGAAGAGGTGATGGCAAATGAAAAAGCATAGAGGCATGAACATCATGGTAAGCCCAGGAACTATGATTTGTTATTAAAATTAGAGTAGGGTAAAATATAAGACAAAGAATAAGTTGTGAATCTTTCCTTTGATTGACAAAGGGAGTGAATAAACAATTATGATTCCATTCATTCATTCACCTTTTCAATACTCAACTCAAATCTATCGTTCTAAATATTCTAAGGTACTAGGAATGCAGAAGATAGCTCTGTCGTTCTGTTCCACTGCTTAAAATTTAGCAGAAGAGGGCTGGGTTGTGGCTCAGTGGTAGAGTACTCGCCTAGCACATATGAGGCACTGGGTTCCATCCTCAGCACCATATAAAAAAATGAATTAAATAAAGGTGTCCATTTACAACTAAAAAAATTTTAAGAAAAATAAAGGAAGAAGACTGAAATCATACCAAGTATTTAAAATAAATTTAGCTGAAGACAATAGACATTAAACATGGACCTGCATGTTACAAAAAAGATTAACTTAACAAAGATCTTGCATAATTTAACAGTCATCTAATTTGAAGTTATTGCTAATAAGTGATGGCTGATATTTCTGTGACTACCTAACACCCAAGTAACACCAAGATGGGATAACAGTGCAAAACTGTTTTACAGTTCAGTCTTGGACATGATTCTTGAAGCCATTATGAAATAAGAAGTTAATATTTCAAAGTGTGAATATGAAAAGTAGGTTTTTAAAATTCCATACTTCAAATCTATGACAATATACCCACATATATTTCATACAAGAATAGTATATCGAGATGTGTATGATATGAAATTAACAACATGAGAAACTCCTTTCAGGTATATATATATATATATATATATATATATATATATATATATATATACCTAAAAGATGAATAAAAGTTCATCAAGTAAAGACTAATTTAAAAGAAACCACAATTAGTGCAGAAAGGCCAAGCTTAGAGACATGGGAGAGAAGAACGACCTGAGATGAGGATGGTTAAATAGACAAGGAGCAAATCATACAGGACCATAAAGGATGCTGGATCACACTGAGAACACTGAATACCACCCAGGTTTTGAAAAAAATTAATCTAGTGAGGACATGGGGAAAGCCACTGGAATGTGGTGGGGAGAGAAAGGAATGACAGTGTTTAAAGGAAGTCTGAAGGTTATCACAGTAATCCAAATGTGAAATGATTAAAAACAAGCAATTAGGGCAGAGACATAAGGACAAATCCAAAATATTTAGGAGATAAATAAGATTCAGTGACCAATTAAATGCAAGGGAAAAGACAGAAGCAAAGATTAAGTCCTGATTTCCGGTTTGACCAATTGTGTGGATGGTCACTTATTTAGTAGGGTAAAGAAGTATGAGTAATAAACGGATAAGGGGTATGGGTAATGTAAAATCCATTTTCAGTATCAAGGTGACCTACCTGTGAGATAGTCAAATGTACAACAGGGAATACTTTGTTTTAAATAAGGTGCCTTATTATTTGGAGTATAACTGGTACAACCCACCTGGAGGTTAGTAAGGTGTGTATTAAAAAACCCTCAACAATGTATTAAGAATTAATGTTCTTGCCAGACATGGTGGTGCACACCTGTAATCCCAGCAAGTCGGGAGGCTGAGGCAGAAAAACATGTTCAAAGCCAGCCTCGGCAACTTAGTGAGGCCCTGTCTCAAATAAAAAAAAAAAGAGCTGGGGATATGGCTCAGTGGTTAAATGTCTCTGGGTTCAAAGAAAAAAGAAAAGAAAGAAAGAGAATTAATGTTCATCTAATTCATTAATAGCTATGATAGAAAATATTATGCATAGTCTAATCCTTTTATAAACTGGAGGAGTAAACAGGCATATGAAAGGGTTTGAGGGTATATAACAAATATCAGTTGTGACAGTGTGACTTAACCTTTTTTCTATTCCTTTATCTTTAAATAGTTTATAAAATTTTGGAGTTTTTTTCTGTTTGTTTTTCTTTCATAATTAATAAGGATTATTTATATATTTTTAAATAATAAAGCAAAGGAGAAAATACAGGCCTATATTTTTCCAAAATAGGAACCATAACTTATTTGCAATTCATTTTAGAAAAACTTGGTATATTATCAAATATGGTATTATCATTTCACCAAAAATGATTGGAATTAATTAATCAATTAATTAAAATGAAACTCTGAAAGGAGATATTGAGGGAGAAGGAAAAACAAAATCAATGGGAAGGGATAATTCCATTTTAATTATATATAATCATACACAATTCATGAACTACATTAGCTCTGTTGAAGTCAAAAGCTAAAATACAAGAATGATGTATTTCAAGACTGGGATACAGAAGTATGGTTCCATTCCAAAAAGTCTTTACAAAAACTGTACAAAACAGATTCATTGGGTGCAGGTGTAGCTTAGTGTACAAAGTTTGCCTACCATGCAGGAAGCCCTGGTTAGATCCCCAGCATCACAAACATAAACAAAGAATTCCAAAACAATCAGATTTCACTATATAGACTTTGTTCATTCTAATATTTTAAAGGTTTTTACAACAAAGTTCTGGTAAAATGAGGTGATTTCCTCTTATTACTATAATTTGCAAATAACAATATTTTAAATCAAAGTAAATAGAGGGCTGGAGTTGTGGCTCAGTGGTAGAGTGCTTGCCTCGCAAGCACAAGGCCCAGGGTTCAAATCCCCAGCACTACAAAAAAAAAAAAAAAAAAAAAGTAAATAGAAATTTGAAGTCTTTATCCCTAACCAGACATTTTTTAAATTGTTTTATTTTTATTTGTTCTATTAGTTATACATAACAGCAGAATGCATTTCGATTGATTGGACAAAAATGGAGCACAGCTTTTCATTTCTCTGGTTGTAAACAATGTAGAGTCACACCATTCAGGCAATCATATATGTACCTAGGGCAATGATGTCCATCTCATTTCACCATCTTTCCCACCCCCATTCCTCCCTCCTTGTTCCCCTTGCCCAAACCAAAGTTCCTCCAATCCCCCCACTCATTATGGATCAGCATCTACATATCAGAGAAAATATTTGGCCTTTGGTTTTTGGGGACTAGTTTATTTTGTGCCAAAGACATTTTGAAGGCGGGGGGAAAAAAACTAAACCAAATGAATGCTTGTGAATGGACATTCACAGTTGATTTAATGTGACTTAGTTTTTCAGTGGCATGATTATACACTTGGTTACCCTCTACGGTACTTGGCAAACATTAGAACAATCATGATGAGGTTAAAGCAATAAAAAAAAAGAAATCATGGCAGGAGGGCACCAGCTTTTCAAATTACAAAGCTATCTAACCCCTGGAAACTCAGTCTATTTGCCCCCAGCACAGGATAGTTTGTCAGTTCCTTCAGGTATGTTGGTAAGAAGTGTGTATATCCCCTCCCTATTTATAATCTGCCCTCTCCTACACACACTTTTAAGGGGGGCAGGGAGTAAAAGCCTGTAAACAAAATTTTTCTACACACATAATAAATATATCTGCACTATACACTCCTTTCCCCTCTCAATAACTAACATACCAGTATCAACAGTGATGTAACTTCAGATAGAACTCTCCTAGGAGCAACTAGACACTGCTAAAAAAAAAAAAAAAATTGCAGGACAATACACACTTATGTCAGAATCTAAAAAAGAATAAGCTTTGTGGTAAAGCAAAATGCCTGCAAGTCCAGATGGCTTATATGGACTGTTTTGACCTACTGTTCTGGAGAAAAACAAACGAATACTTTGAAAGGCAAGCTCCCAAAATTAAAAAAAAAAAAAAAAAAAAAAAAAAACTCTCCAGAGATTGTAGCACTTTGGAATAAAAGAAGATGCAGGAGGGAGCCCTTAAATAGTGCTTTTGAATATTGCCAAATATCCACCAAGATACCTAACCCCCACACTTAACCCGTCATGGTGGGGGGGTAGTATTTCCATTTTATTAGATGATTATTATTAAACTCAGTTAAATGCAATTGCTTTTAAGTGTATTCCTTTTATTTTTGGTTTGTTTTGAGGGGTTATTTTTGTTTGTGTGTTTGTTTTTTGATCCTAGGGATTAACCCAGGGCCTCACACATCCTGGGGAAGCACTCTACCATTGACCTACATCCCCAAACCTTTTTTAGTTTTTATTTGAGACAGGTTCTCACTAAATTGCCCAGGCAGTCCTAAAGCTTGTCATCCTCCTGCCTCAACCTCCCGGCTAGCTGGATGACAGGCATGCATCAACACAACTGACTCGGTTTTATGACAAAAAAGAAGATGGAAGACGCTGGGGATGCAGCACCACATGGGGATCGATAAATAAAGGTATTATGTCCATCTACAACTAAAAAGAAAAAAATTAAAAAAGAAAAGATGGAAGATCACATTAAGTAACACCTAAGGGATATCCCCAAATCCAAAATGTGAAAAATTTTCTAACACAAATGATTTGGTTTCAATGTCATGGGGAGAAATATGATAAGGAGAATTATTATACACTAAAACATTTAAAGCTGGGTGTGGAGGCACATGCCTATAATTCCAGCCACTTGGGATACTGAAACTGGAGGATAGGGAGTTCAAACCCAGCCTCAACAACTTAGTGATGCCCTAAATCCATCAGCGAGATCATGTCGCTAACAGAATATAAATAAGGGCTGGGGATGTAGCTCAGTGGTTAAGGGTCCCTGGGTTCAATCCCTGGTACCAAAAAAAAAAATTAAGACATATTAAACCAAGTATAAACATACAAACCATTGTGATTGAATCCTGACTGAAATAACCAACTATAAAATTATATGAGACAAATGAGGACATGTGAACACTGATTAAATATTAAACATTATATGGAATAATCATTTATGACTTTTAAGTGTGATAATGGTATGGCAGTTTGTTTTTTTTAAAGCCCTAGAGATACACCAATACGTGGGCTTTGGCCTGCTTTAAAAATATTGTGGAGGGCTGGGGATATAGCTCAGTTGGTACAGTGGTTGCCTAGCATGCATGAGGCCCTGGGTTCGATCCTCAGCACCACATAAAAATAAATAAATAAAGGTATTGTCTCTACTTACAACTAAAATATATACATATATATATGAGAGATGGTGAGGGGATGTAGGAAGGCTCACATGAAACATTAGCTTGATGTTAAAAATGTTGGAGTGATCGGCATACAGGAGCTTGTTATACTATTTGCTCTAATAGCTAACCTCTGGATATTTCAACAAGTTTAAAAAACTTGAAATTATTAATGGCACTTAAGTCAATACGAAAAAAATTAGTAAGAATTTCATTATTAAAAAGCAAATAAAGAGCTGGGAGTAGTGTCACACACCTGTAATCCTAGAGACTCAGGAGGTTGAGGCAGGAGGACCACAAGCTCCAGGTCAGGCTCAGCAACTTAGCAAGGTCCTAAAGCAACTTAGCAAGACCCTGTCTCAAAAAAGTAAAAAGGCCTTGGGATGTACTTCAGTGATAAGTGCCTTAAATTCAACCCCCAGTAACACCCAAAGAAGCAAATAAATATATAAATATGTACAAAGGGTTATACAGGGATATTTATTAGGAAAATGATAACAGTTTGAAATCATTCATACTATGAAAACTTTGTAATAGAGAAGTGGGGTGGGGGTGAATATGCAGCTGAAAACAGGAGAGACGAGTCAAAGTCTAAAATCCCTAGTTAGTAGCATCCCAGGTAAGCATCCAGCCCCATCTATGAGTGGTCAGTTGGCTTTCTAGGCTCACACACAGGAAACAGAAAGTTTAGTTTCTGAATAAACCCAACCAGAAAGATTTTACACTACAAACATGCTAGGCACAGCCAAGCAGGTACCAAATGAAGAAAGGAATTAAGTAAAAGTCTGTACACAGAATAGTAACACTTTTAGCAGCCTTCATCTAGCTTCCCCAATGTATTACTAGCCTTATCTATCTTCACTCCAGCCACATCCCAAAAGAAGTTACCCTTTCTCTAGTAGAACTCAAATATCTCCAAGAAAGGCCAGGGGCTACTAAAATCTGGAGTCCTCACAAGCAATCAGTTGCATCAAGGCACACAGAGCTTCTGGTCTCCTTTTTTAGTACCTCACTTTTAAAACATACAGGGATAATTAAGGGTTATCAGACGCTTGAAACTACAACCTTAAAGAGAGAAAGCAAAGCTAGCAAGAAAAAAAAAAGGACTCTGAAGAAACAGACAAAGCAGGAAACAATGAAAACTATAATTAATATATTCAGAGACCAAAGAAAAGCACTGTTCCCATGAAACCAGAGCAGCATGTTATTTTTAAAAAGGGGTAAGGAGGGGGAAAGCAAGAACAAGGAAGATCTCTTGGAAATTATTAAAGTACGAAGAGAATCAAGCACTTATCTTTCATATATAAACTATACCTTAGGGTAACTAGTTGATGACGAGAAGTGCTCCTTTATAAGAAAATTTAGCTAATAAATGCTGAAGGAATAACATTTCCAACCCTTAATGAATTAATAGGCAATATCTAGTTGCTATTCGGATTTTGTTAATTATCTCATAACTGCTTTTACAATCAGGATTCAAAGTCTATGCATTAAATTTGGATGATAAACCTCTTGAGTGTCTTTTAAACTATAGACTCCCCAGTGCCTTTCACTGAATTGAAGACCCTATAACGGAATATTATACAGTCATCAAAAAGTATAATTTGAAATGGCTCAGTGGTGCACAGCTACAATCCCAGCTTCTCAGGAGGCTTAGGTAGGAGGATTACAAGTTCAAGTTCAGTTTCAATAGCTTAGCAAAACCTTGTTTCAAAATTTAAAAAAAAATTAAATTTATCATAAGCTAGGCATGGTGGCACACACTTGTATCACTACACTAGCAACTCGGGAGGCTGAGGCAGGAGGATTGAAAGTTTCAGGCCAGCCTCAGCAATCTAGCGAGACCCTAAGCAACTTAGCAAGACTCTGCCTTGAAATTAAAAAAAAAAAAGAAAGAAAGAAAGAAAGGCTGGGATGTGAGTCGGTGTTTAAGTATTCCTGAGTTCAATTCCTCATACCAAAAACAAAAAGGAAAAACAAAAAAAAGGAAACAAAAAGTCTATCATAAAATTGTGTTGGGAATCAAACCCAGGGACTCCTGCATGCTAAGAAAGTGCTTTAGCTACATCTCCAGCCCTAATCTTCTATTTCTTTATCTTTTTTTTTTTTTTTTTTAAGAATGAAGAAAGTTCTGTGCTTGCAGTAGACATATGTTTGAGTTTCTCAAACAGTGATCCTTGAGGTTGAAGGGAGGATGGAGAGAGTTATCACAAACACCCTGAGAGATTTTTTTCCCAGATAAAGAGGTCCAACCTACTAGCACTTCTTCCGCCCAAAGTCTCACAAGCCTGAGAGGATAGGAATGTCTAAATGATTAGCTATTTAGGGGGTTGGTGACTTAGTTCAATGGCAGAACCTAGCACATGCAAGGCCCTGGGTTCGGTCCTCGGTCCTGAAGAAAACAAAAAGTGGGAGGGGGTAAAAATACAAGGCAACAGTACACAGGGCCCAGCATGGTGACACTTGCCTATAATCCCAACAACTCAGGAGGCTGAGGCAGAAGGATCTCAAGTTGGAAGTCAGCATGGGCAACTGAGCAAGATCCTGTCTCAAAATAAAAATAGCTCAGTGGTAGAGCACCCCTGGGCTCAATTCCCAGTACCACCAAAAGGAAAAAAAGCACTTTGGAAGCATTCCTCCGGGTGGTTTGGTGGGGGCAGACTCTCATAGCATAATGAGAAGTGGGGAATAGGGGCTAAACTCAGGACAGGTCCTGAATTCTAAACCACCTTGAGACTAAGCCTATGCCCAACGACCCTCTGCCTGGGAATGATAATCATCCAACTGCCTTTTACGAAGAAAGAGAGATGTCCAAAACAGTTTATAAGTTAAAAAGAACAACAAACCAGGTGTGGTGGCAAACACCTATAATTCCAGTTACTTTGGAGGATGCGGCAGGAGAATTGCAAGTTCAAGGACAACTCTGACAATTCAGCAAGCTCCTATCTCAAAATAAAACTTTATAGTTTTTAATAAACCCGGGGATGCTCTACCACTGAGCTACATTCTCAACCCTTTTTGTTTTCTGTTTTGAGATAAGGTCTCACTAAATTGCCCAAGCTGCTCTCGAACTTTTGATCCTCCTGCCTCAACCTCCTGAGTAGCTGGGATTACAGGTGTGCACCACCCTTCCTAACTACAAAAAAAAGGCTTTAAAAAAGGGCCTGGGGATGTAGCTCAGTGGTAGAAAGCTTGCCTAGCATGTGTGAGGTCCTGAGTTTAAACCTCAGTAAAACCAACAACAAAAAGTTATAAAATACAGTATGTGACCATTCAATTTTAAATATATATGTATATCAAACTATTAATCATGAGTTCTCTTTAACAAGGAGTCTAGAAGTATTTCTGTAATGCTTGATTGGGTTTTTTTGCTATTCGTTTCTTTGTGAAACGAACACATATTTTGTCTGTAAATAGGAAAAATAAATAAAAATAACAAAACCATTTGTTAAAAATAACAAAACCACTAAATGAAATAGTCAAACAAGCACCACACAGGTGGAAGAATTCTACTTCTGACCCAAAAAATATCATCTATAATTATGTAAATGTAGTCAAACATAAACACTAATTCAAGATTTGCTTTACTAGTCTCCTTATATTTCAGGTCTATTTTATATTCCTTATTAGTCCCTATGACTAATCACTAAGCAAACAGAGAATTTGTTTCCTACTGTCTTACCCAAAAACACAAGAAAGAAGAGAAACTTGGTGGCTTATCACTGAAGTTATCAAGCAGGAATTATGTTACCATACTATTAAAGCCTGAAAAAGACTAAAAATAAAAAATTAAAAAGGTAAATGCTTTAAGAAGAACTGGAGATGTGCTCTCCGTGGTAGAGCACCTTCAGGCTCAAATCCCCAGCATGGGGGTGGGGGGGTGTCTAACATATTCTAAACAAATAGTTAAAATTGTATTTTGGCATTTAATCTTTATTTGTGTGAGGAATTCAGACAAACCAAACATATTTCTCACTAACTCAGAAACAAATATTTGTGACTAAAGTGATTTTAAAACACAACAAAGAGCCACTATTAAGTTTAAAAGAATGGGCCAGACATGGTGGAACATGCCTATAATGTGGGAGGCTGAGGTTGGAGGATCTCAAATTTAAGGCCAGCCTCAGCAAGTTAGCGAGACCCTCAGCAACTTGGTGACAAGTTGTCTCAAAATAAAAAATAAAAAGGGCTAGAGATATGGCTCAGTGGCTAAATGCCCCTGGGTTCAATCCCCAGTACAAAAAGAAAGAAAAAAAAAAAAAAAAAAAAAAAGATTACCTAGAACAACCTTTGTAAATGTAGAATTCCTGAAATATTTGTGATAGTAATTCCAGTCATCTTTTTTTCCCAGAATGATTTTTTAAAAATTTTTCTTTAGTTGTAGATGGACACAATGTATTTATTTATTTATTTATTTATTTATTTATTTATTTTATTCATGTGAGGCAAGCACTCCACCACTGAGCTACAATGCCAGTCCCCAGAAAGATCTCAATATTGAAAACTTTTAAATGCATAAATATTTCTAGATTAGGACAATGTAGGGAAAATGTCTGAAATAACCATATTTGGAGAAGTCATAATTTTTCTGTATATGCAAGTCATAGAACTTACTGAAGAACTTTTTGCAAGTTTTAACATAACCTGGCACCAACAGTAGGGACAATAATTTGAATGCTCAAAGAGAACGTTAAATGGTTAGGTATGACAATCTGACTTTTAGCATATTCATTCATCCAACCAACAAATATTTATTAAGCATCTACTGCATCCCAGTAGTTTGCTGGGGAAATAAACAATAGGTTTGAAATGGTGATATAGCTTCAATGGTACAGTGCTTGCTTACATGTGTGAGGGTCTGGTTCAATGTTTAGCACAGCAAAAATAAAAAAGCAATCGTTTAATTTGATATAATACCAAAAATGCTAAGATTAGGGAAGAACAATATTCTGTGGAAGGATATGAGACAGGCATAATTCGTACTTGAGTGTTCATAGTTCTGTTCCAGAATTAAAATCTAGATGAATACAATTAGGCAACAGAAGAGCAAAAAGTGTGCTAAGCAAAGAGACAGTTTTTATTAAGACCTGGAGAGAATACATTTTGTGAAACAAACTCCAAGTGCAAAGTATAGCTCAGAGACAAAATAAAGGGCAGCTCAATCCTAGGGTCTAATATGTTGGGAACCTAGGTCATTTCAACAACTTTAGAAAGAGTCATTAAGGGCTTTTTAAAGTATGGAAATTATCTGATTAGATTTCCATTTTGGAAACACTGGAAATACCAGAAACAGAAAAATCAGTCATTTATTCAGAAACATTTACTCAGCACTTCCTATGTGCCAGTTACTGGGATATAATAGTGAATGACACGAAGTTCCAGCTCTGTGGAGTTTGCATTTGAGGTGAGAGATGTTGGTGACTTGTACCAGATTGGTAGAACTTAATTCTTACAAAGAATTAAAGAGATTCCAGAGATAGTTGAAAGTTAGAAACAAAAGAATGTAAAGCAGCAATCCTGTAGTACCAGCTTTTTCAGAGGCCAAAGCAGGAGGATTGCTTGAGTTCATGAGTTTGTCAAGACCAGCTTGGGCAACCACATTTCAAAAAAGATAAAAAGACAACAACAATGAAAGAAGAGGAGGAGGGAGAAAAGGTCTAGGAGGAGGGAAAGGGGGAAGAAGAGAGGAGGGAGGAGGGGAGAAGAGGAGGAAGAAAAGAAAAAAGAAAAAACAAAGTAGGGAGAGAGGTGAGGGAGAGAGTAAAGTTAGAGTTGGTGACCAGATTTCTGGGCAGGTAGATGGTAAAAAAAGAGGACAAGCAGTCTTGGGAGACAAGCTCAGTTTTGTTTTGTTTTGGTACCAGGGACTGAACCCAGGGGGGTCTTAATCCCCAACCTTTAAAAATATTTTATTTAGAGACAGGGTCTCACTGAGTTGCTTAGGGCCTTGCTAAATTGCTGAGACTAGCTTTGGACTCATGATCCTCCTGCCTCAGCCTCCTGGGCCACTGGGATTATAGGCATGTAGCACTACACCGGGCACAAGTTCAGTTTTGGCCATGCTGAAAGATACATGTCCAAAAATTAATGTAATTTGGATCCACAACACGAGAGACCTTGTCTGTTTTATTCACATGTGCATCCCCAGCGGGCACACTACCAGGCACACAGTTGGTGCTTAATATAAGTGTCTGTTAAATGGATGAGATATACATTTTGAGATAATCAACCAATAGTAAATGAACCTATGGGAATGGAAAATATCTGCTAGGCAATATGGAATAAGGAAAACTAAAGAGGACCTTAGAAATGACAAGGGGAAAACAATAACAACAACATTAAGGGAAATTTAAGAGTAGTCAAAAAGGTAAAAGGAAAACAAGAGATTTCAAAATCACACAACTCATCAGGAGAAGGCAAATGCCCATAATCCCAGTGGCTGAAGAGGCTGAGGCAGGAGGATCACAAATACAAAGCCAACCTCAACAATTTAGAAAGGACCTAAGCAACTAAGTGAGACCCTGTCTCTACATAAAACATTTAAAAAGGCTGGGGATGTGGCTCAGTGGTTAAGCACCACTGAGTTCAATCCCCAGTACCCCTCCACACAAAAAAGTAGTGTTTCTCTGGGTTGGGGATGAGACTCAAAGGGAGATCCCTTGCCTAGCATGTGTGAGGCCCTGGGTTTGATCCCTAGCACCATGATGATAGTGGTGGTGGTGATGTTGTTTTTCAACAGAAGGAATGGACAGAAGAGTTAAATATTGCCAAGAAGTCAAGTATGAGAAGGAATAAGATCAACAGAGGAAGAAATGCATTTATAAGAGCTAAGTACTTTTCTGAAGTTTTTAGAATAATGAGAAATTTTCAGATCTAAATAATTATTCTTATGAGATGAATTATTTGCTGCATGGGCAGCTCAACCTTTCATAAACTTGTTTGTTCCATCTAAAGTACCTGTCTCTTTACTCATCATCCCATTATCCCATCACTGTTTATTTCCTACTTGGAATCAATCAAATCTATAATTGTTTGGAACCCAGGGTTGCTTTACCACTGAGCTATATCCTCAGCCTTTTTTGATTTTTATTTTAAGACAGGATCTCACTAAATTCCTTAGAGTCTCTCTAATAATCTGGAATTACAGGTATGCACCATTGCACCCAGTTGATCAATGTACCTTTAATTTTTCTGTATGTTTGAAATTTTTCCTAACATAAAGCAGAGGGGGCTGGGTGTGGTGATGCATACCTACTAATTCTAGCTACTCAGGAGGCTGAAGCAGAATAGTAAATTCAAAACCAGTCTGGACAACTTAGAGAGACCCTGTCTCAAAAGACAATAAAAAGGGATGGGGATGGAGCTCAGTGGTAGAACACTTGCCTAGAGGTATAAAACAGGCAATTAAACAGAGAACACAGTGCTATTTTCAAATCAATAATTAAATATCACTGGCCAAGATTTCAAAATATAAAATAGAATTTGTAAATATCAGTCTTTTAAATACATACATTACATAAATTATTAAACTGGATCTATGTTGGATATTTATGACCTCAGTTTAATTATTTATTTTTGTGACAGCTGTATTCATTATGAGTGCTGAGCAAAGCAAGAAAGGTGTTTTCAAAATAACTCAGCCATTAGTCAACAGAACAAAAAAACACAACTGGCTAAGCTCTAATACCAGTTCTCCTCCAAACCTTAGGTTTGAAGTATGCAGCCTATAGTTAAAGGTAAACTGAGGATTCTGGGAAGGAGGAACCTCCCAGACTTTGCATATATGTGCATGCACGTAGGGGCTGAAGATTGAACCCAGAAACACTTTACCACTGAGCAACATTACCAGTCCTTTTTATTTCTTATTTTGACACAGGGTCTGGGTAGGTTGCTGAGGCTGACCTTGTACTTGTGCCTCAGCTTTCTGAGTTGCTGGGATTACAAGCATGCACCACTGAACTTGGAACCTCCTAGTCTCTTAAAACATTGAATGAGTGACCTATAGTACACACTCTGGCAATCTCATGAATTGTCCTCTATTAATCCACCTTCTGACTAGAAGTCCTGGGTCTACTAAGGTACCATACCCAATTTGGTATTTTCTTTTGCGATTTTAACTAAGTGAAAATGTGAATGGCATACAATGGCATCTCCCTTAATCTACACCATAGATCTCCTAAGGTTAAGAAAGAATAAGAAAAAAAAAAGGAAGAAAAAGATCTATCCTAAGAATTAAAAATTGGTTAACTGATTATCATTTCAAAAGGTAACAACCATACACACATACACACACACCCCTGCAAAACTGAGATTGTTCATTTCAGAAAATACCAGAAAATAAGGATAAACTAGGGGTAGGGGCATATCTAGTCTGACTAGAGCCAGGGTGAAGCTAGTTCAAATGATTCAGCAAGAACAACGACATTTTGAAAAATGAAGTATGTTTTTAAATGTATTAGTATTATGTAGGTAACACAGAAATGAACAAAGCATTAGAATGTACTTCAAGGTTTCTAAATCTTAAGATTTCATTGAATAAATAAAAATATAATAACATTCCAGGTGAAGCTCTTAGGGAAGAGCATTCTGGGGCACCAGAACAGCATGGGTAAAGGCATATGACAGGGCTTGAATAAGAAATGGAAAGATGTGTCAGGGAACCCAAAGGGGAAAGTACTGGGAGAAAATATGGCCAATTACTTGATTAACATTTGAAACTAGTCCAAATCTATCTAAAAATCAGTCCTCCTTTAGGTGTTTGGGTTATTTTTGGTTTTATTTTTTTGTGGTGCTTTGATCAAACCCAGAGTGACTAGCATGCACTCTGCCACAAAGCTACATTCCTCCAACTCCTGTGTTTTCAAGAATCACTAAAACAGCAACCACACACACACACACACACAAAGCGAAGAAAAACAGTGTATTTAAGTCCTATCATTATAATAAAGATTAAACTTCTGACTCCTTGTTGACAATTTCTGCAAGCAAGTGACTACTGCACCTCACAGGCTCCTAAAACATTCTTATCATTTACATACTCTCCTAAATTTACACAAAGGTGCTCATAATTTACTTTACACTCCGGTGATAGACAATTTTTATGCTTTCAAATTACTTTTGCTGTAAATATCCTGAGGCACTTTTTGCTATAAGAACAGACTCTTAGTCTTCATGTTAAAGGCTTTTACAAACCAGGATATTAAACAAAATTTACTCTGCATATTGACCTAAGAGACTGAATTTCTAGGTATAAGGCAAAATTGGTTTTGAGTTTTATGATCTTAGATGAAGACTGATAATGAAATGGTTTTATGTTTGTGGTCTGGGAGTTGCGTCATCTAACACTTCACAGATGTTCTCCAATCATGATCCTTTGCCCAAAGGTTTCATTATGGGGATTTTACAGATGTGACTGAAAAAGTATACACTACAAAGGAAGTCATGATTTAACCTACTTTTTAAAAGTTGTTTACTTAAGCTGGGTTGGCGCATGCCCCGAATCCCAGAAACTCAGGAGGCTGAGGCAGGAGGATCACAAGTTCCAGGTCAGCTTCAACAACTTAAAGAGACCTTGTCTCAAAATAAAAAATAAAAAGGAGCCAGGTGTGGTGGTGCACACTTGTAATCCCAGCAGCTGGGGAGGCTGAGGCAGGAGCCTCAAAACCAGCTTCAGCAAAAGCAAGGCACTAAACAACTCAGCAAGACCCTATCTCTAAATAAAATACAAAATAGGGATGGGAATGTGGCTCAGTGGTTGAGTGTCCCTGAGTTCAATCCCTGGTACTGCCCCCCCCCCCCAATAATAAATAAATAAATAAATAAATAAAAAGGACTGGGATGTAGTTCAGTGGTAAAGGGTCCCTGGGTTCAATCCCCGGTACCAAAAGGGGAAAAAAAAAACAAGTTGTTTAAGAAATTAACATAAAATCCAAAGCCTACCAGCTGGTCAATTTCTGCAACCTGTGGCAGTTTTCCTGGCATGTGTGACCTTGGCATTTTGCCCATGTTTACATGAACTGACAAGAGTTTAAGGCTGGAGGGAGTACTTCTTTTACCAGAGGTGAGAGATGATGCTGGGCCTGATAGATCATGCTGAGTCTCCTCCTCACCTGTGTGGACATGTGGTTAATTCCCCAGTCTATTCCACATACAATCCACACTCTGTCACAGGCTTGCATGAGCATGAAGAAGTAGCAAGCCAGCTTAGAAAGTGTACTTAACCTCTATTCTATAAACTGTTAATAAACTAGTGGAAATTGTCATTTGTTCTTTAAACCCTTCCCTTCCTATATACTTAGAAATATTCTTGAAATAAATCCAATTGTTTGGCAAATTCAATAACATTCCTTTGAGACAACTGGATCTCAAAATCATAACTAAAAATGGTCACTATAATCAAGCTAAAAAACAACTGGGTGCAAAGATATATGTGATGAAACAAAACAAAAAGTTTAAGCGGTTTCCCTGTTTAACATTAGGAAATGAGCTACTGAACAAATCTCACATCCTAAACACTTTTCAAGTATTTCTGAAAAATAACACGTGGTTCCTTCAATAATTATTTAGCCTCTTTCAGTCACTATTTATTTAGCCAGTTATGGCAGATGCTTAAGGAAACAAAGACAATTAGGGCACTGCCTGCTTTAGATAAAAGTTCCACAGAAATAATGCCAACACAGCCTGAAAGCTAAAATCTTTGACTCTCTAACGAAGCCAAGGGCATATCATTTGCACCTCAGAGCTCCAAAAGGCTCACAGATTCCAGGTGAGAGCACCGAGGTCACTACTCAGGTGCTCCATTTAACAGCCGGCCAAGTGCACCTGTAAACTGCAGTTTGAGAAGCAAACTCAAGACAGGAAAAGTGTTGCCAACAGTCACCCACACCTCCCCAACTCCGCCCCCCAGTCCTCTTATAAATAAACAGGGCGCTTTTGAAGGGAACTGTCCAAGGTTACCACCTGATACGGAGGAATGCTTTCGTGTGGCATACCAATAAAATAGAACAGCGCATACTATGTATTTATTGAGCATTGCTATACAACATTTAAGTGATGACAAATGTTAAGAATATCACATAGGACATAAAATAAGATCTTTCCCAAAAGGATTAAAATGTCAAGAAGCAACTGACCGAAAGAGGGAGATCTCTAACTTCCCAAAGCAGCAACAACCCCCTGGAAAGGTACTGGAACCAGCGGAAGTTACACAGCCAAGACAGAAGTAACCCCCCTCCCCAATGGTAAAAGTTTGAACCGCCGACCGACCATCCTACGGTGGTCGGAAACTTCCCTAAACACCAAGGAGCAACCAGACACCCTAAAGACTCCGCCCTTGCCAACCCCAGGTGCCCTCATGCCAGGCTGTCGCTTCCTCCCCGGGCCCTGCCTTCCACCTCACTCCCTTTCCTGAACACTCGCTGGCCTTGCCTCGGCTTCCAACGCCGGCGCGAACCTCGGGGGCCCGCAAGGCGGCTGGGCTCGGCGCCCGAGGCCTCTCCTCAGGCCCGTCCTCCAGGAGGCCCGGCGCGCCTCGCGTCCCGGGCCCGGCCGGGCCGCGACCCCCGGCCCCGCACCCTCGCAGCCCGCTGGCCCTCACCTCCTCGGCGTGCTTGCGCAGCGCCTTCTCCCGCTCGTACTGGGTGATGAGCTGCTCGTTGTCGTCCCGCAGTAGCTCCAGCTCCACCTGGTGTTCCTGGTCCTGCGCGAACACCGAGTCCAGGTTCTCCAGCACGGCCACCACCAGTGGCATCAGCTCCTTGACCACCTCCTCGTCGTAGCGCCCGATGAGCCGCTCGAACTCGCGGTAGATGGAGCCGGCCAGGCCAGACACCCGCTCCGACATCACGGCCCCGGAGCCGCCGGGCTCCTCCTGGTACACCACACCGTCCTCCAGCTCCATGGTGGTGGGCAGGCGGGCGGCCCGGGGCGTCGCCGGCTGAGGGACCGCACGGGCCCGCACGGGACGGGCCCGGCTGGGGCTAGGGCTGGGCCAGGCGGGGTGGGGGCCGGGGCCGGAGGTCGGGAGGGGTGGGGTGAGCGCACTCACCCCAACCGCCGCAGCACCAACTGCCGGGGCGGCCCCTCCGCGCGCGCTACGCGTCACCCGCGGGGCGGGGTCGGCGCCGCGTCTGCCTGGTGGGCGGGGCTCCACGGGAAGCCAGGCGCGGCCGGGGGCGGGGCTATGCGTCAGCGTGCGCCGGGGGAGGAAGGCCGTGGCGTCAACACCCAGCGCCGCGCGACCGGCGAGACGCCAACGGGAAAGGTTCCGAGCTGAGGCTGGATTTGCAATGCCATTCCAAAGGAAAGGGAGGGGTTCTGGAAGAGTGACTAGCCCCCCAGGACTAACGCAGCTAACGTTTCTATTTCTTTTTCACAGCTCACAGGCGCTTTCCCATTTATTCATCACAACCGGCGTGCTGCTGGAGATGTTTGGCCTCCTTTTCACAAAGTAGGCCCAGAAAAGTTGTGGTTCACTCAAGGTCACGTAGCTAGAAGAGGAAAAAGGCTGAGCCCGGACTCAAACTAGTTCTGATTGAGAATTCCGAACCCAGAAAAATGGAACCATGACGGAGAATCTAATGTGCTCTCAAGTAGGGTAGTACTGTTCGGTTTAGAGAAGAGTAAAAATAATCTAAAACAGGAAGTACAAAGCATTCTGGAGAAGGGTAAAACCGAAACTCCACATCTTGCATTTTCCCAAACGGTTTCTCTGCCCCGGCCAACTGAGGGAGAAGAAATTCTAGGCTTCCAACCACCTTCTCTTCCCCGGTCTAGAAGTGGTGGGGACAGTGGGGGTGCGGAGCGGGGAAGTAGAAGGTTGAGAAGTAGGGGGAGGAAAGGGGTGGAGTCAGTGGGATGAATAAGTCTCATGATATGTGAGGTCGCCGCCGCCTGGGAGAGCGTCACGTGTGGGGAATGACACAACACCCAAGCCTAGGGCGGGCTGAGTCAAGGATCCTTCCCAGTGTTCTCTTCTGGCGTCCGCAAATGGGGCGGAAGACACTCCCCAAAACCCTTTTTCTGCCACAGGTGACTCAGGAGTTCTCTGGCCCCAACTTATCAAAGAACAGGAGGAAATGAAGGACTTGGGTAAAGAATGTAATTCCTGGGATCGTAAATATCCTAACTCAGGAGAGCACATCCTCAGCCCTTTTTATTATTTTTTTATTTTGAGACAGGGTCTCGCTAAATTGTTTAGGACCTCTCTTCACTTGCTGAGACTGGCTTTGAACATGCGATCCTCCTGCCTCTGCTGCCTCCACTGGGATTACACGTGTGAGCCACCAAGCGCGGCTCAAGTCTCCCCTTTTTTTTTGTACGGGGGATTGAACTCGACCACTAAGCCACATCCCCAGCCCTATTTTGCATTTTATTTAGGAACAGGGTCTCCCTGAGTTGCTTAGCTCCTGGCTTTTGCTGAGACTGGCTTTGAACTCTGATTCTCCTGCTTCAGCCTCCCGAGCCACCGCACCTGGCAAGTCTCCCATCCTTGACCCTCCTGGAAGCCAATACAAACAGTATGGAGATTGGGCAAAAGCCAACGATCAGCTCAGAAGGACAAAGATGAAAATTTTAAGTATTAATGAGTGAATTTGCACCTGTGCTGTTTTCCTCACCCTTGTCCCACAGTCATTCTTATATTGCTTATATGTTTGGGATATAGGTATGCCAACCAGTTGACGGGGTGTGATCCCCAAATGCCCTGTCTCAACCTCCCTTTTACATTCTTTTTGGTTTTGGTTTTGGTTGGTTTGGTTCTGGGGATTGAACCCAGAGGAAATTTACTCCTAAGCTACATACCCAATACTTTTTATTTTTTAAGACAGCGTCCCAGTAAGTTATACCAGGCTAAGTGTGGAACTTGCTTTCCTGCTCCTCAGCCTCCCCGGTTACCGGGATTACAGGAGTGGTCCACCATAACAGTATTTGCCCACTCATTTGAAAGTCTCGCTCTGCATTTCTTTTGATTTTCTCTTCTCTTCCTGAGGCCTTCACTCAGGCAATCTATCTATATAGGTGCCTCTACTTTCCTAGGGGTCAGAGGAGCAGGAAAACTTAGGGCAAGTCTTTACTTTGTCTTTCCTCAATATTACCATCATGCACATCAGAAAAGTTAGAGAAAAAAATGTATGTTGATTTTCAGGCATTGGGTTATAATTAAAGTCTTCATAATAAGGATACTTCTTTAGGTGTGAGTTCAACATAGATTTGAGATCTATATTTATGTCTTAATTTTAGGCTTCTGGTAGTTGTCAGCAATCACATTTAATTGCTTAAAATTAATTTCAGCGTTGGGAATATATAGCTCAGTGATAGAATTAGCACTAGTATGTGTAAGGCCCTATGTTTGACCCCCAGACCTGTAAATTAATTTAATTCAGCTAAATAGCTATCAACTGGCAAACAGATAAATATAATGTGCTATATGTATGTAATGGAATATTATTCAGCAATAAAAAAGTATGTACGAGGGGCTGGGGTTGTGGCTCAGATGGTAAAGCACTTACCTGCCACGTGAGAAGCACTGGGTTCAATTCTCGCACCACATATTTACAAATAAAATAAAGGTCCATTGACAATAAAAAAAATATTTTAAAAAAAGTACGTACAATAACATGGATGAAATTTCAAGACATTATGCTAAGTGAAAAAAGATAGTCACAAAAGATTACATATTGTATGGTTCCATTTATATGAAATGTTCAGAATAACCACACCTATAGAGACAGTAAATAAGTGTTTGGGGGAGGCTAAAGGGATGAAGAGGGGGAGATCATGAACTGAAATTGAATCCCATGCATGTTATGAATTTGTCAAGATGAACCCAACTAGTATATGTAAATATAAAACTCTAATTAAAAAAACAAAAACAAAACCTGATCTGGGTGCAGTGGTGTACTCCTGTAAACTCAGAGACTCAAGAGGTAGAGGCAGGAGGATTGCAAATTCAAAGCCAGCCTCAGCAATTAAGTGAGGCCCTAAGCAACTTGGCCAGACCCTGTCTCACAATAAAAAAGACTGGGAGTGTGTCTTAGTGGTTAAGTGCCCCTAGGCTCAATCCCTGGTACAGAAAAAAAAAAAAAAAAAAAAAAACAAAGTAAATTAATGGTTGTTGAGAACTGGTGGGCAAGAGAGGGTGGGATGAAGGGAAGTGGGAATGACTGCTAGTGGGAATCAGATTTCTTTCTGGGGTAATGAAAATGTTCTAAAATTGATTGAAGCAGTGAATACACAATTCTGTCAATATACTAAAAGGCATCAAAAAGTATAAATGGGTGAACTCTATGGTATGTAAATTTTATCTTAATAAAGCTACTTAAAAAATTTAAAAAGGGAGCTAGAGATGTAGCTCAGTCGTAGAACACTTGCCGAGCTTGCATGAGGCCCTGGGTTCAATCCCTAGCACTGCAGAAAGTACATAAACAAACACAATTTATGGCAATAATGTCTTCAAAGAGCCAGTGGAAACACAAAACTTCATGTGATAGAGTACAAATAAAATGGTTTGAAATTGTGAACCTTGTATTCTAGTATGGACTGGCCATTTTGAACAACTTATGCCAGGAACAAAAAAGTAGATAGTTACTGAGTACCTACTAGGTGCCTGTCACTGCAGTGAGGACTGTGGGCCTTTATTTCTTTATAATGCAGGAGTTTGTTAGAGAATCTGCCAAGGCTTCCTATCATTCTAGAATCCTCTAGATGGGAGTGACAGGAGATTGGCCTTAAAATTGAGTCGTGTTAGTTCCTAATTATGTAGACTGGATAAGATTCCCAGCACCCACCTCTAAACCCAAGGACTGAAATTATTAAAGACTGAGTTATCAAGGAAAAAACAGGTCACATTGTAGACCTTAGAGTGTTTACTTTTTGACTGCTAAAGGGAAGGAAATTCTGCTTCAAGAGATTCCTTGGCCTTGCAAAAATAGTGAGGACAGTAATGGGGGCAGTAGGAGGGAGGAGTTGATGAGGGCAGGAAGGGAGGAGTTTCTTCCTAAACACAATAACTATAATCACTGGGAGGGTGAAATTGCTAGTCCTGTTGTTTGTCCAGCCATCTGGAACTTTTAGTTTTCGTGTGTGTTGCTGGGGATTGAACCCAGGAGCACGCTACCTACCACTGAGCTACATCCTCAGCCCCTTTTAATTTTTTATTTTGAGACAGGGTCTTGCCAAATTGCTGAGGGTCTTGCTGAATTGCCCAATCTGGCCTTAAACTTGGAATCCTCCTGCCTCAGCCTCCCCAAGGTGTGCACCACTATACCTGGCTTGTTATTCTATATAAATCTATTTCTATAGTTTCACACCTAAATTTTCCCACCTGGGAAGAGAAACTCACTGAAAGAAAATGAGAAGAGGAGGTTCTGGGGTCTCAAGGCCTTTGTGGCAGTGTGAAAAGACAAATGATTCATCACTCCTTACAATTCTTGGAAGGTTTTTGGTGGGACAATCTAGCTATGGAATTCCAGGTTCTTGAAGAGTGCCACAGCATTATTCTGAGTCCTCAGTTTTTCCTTTGAAAGTCTTTGTTGTTGTGTTGGTGGTGCGGCCGCCGCTGCTGCTTCTGAAGATCCGTGGGCTTCACACAATAGGCCAGCACTCTAGCACTGAGCTAAACCCCCAGCCCCAAGTAGTTCTTTCTTTCTCTCTTTCTTTCTTTCTTTCCTTCCTTCCTTCCTTCCTTCCTTCCTTCCTTCCTTCCTTCCTCCTTCCTTCCTTCCTTCCTTCCTTCCTTCCTTCCTTCCTTCCTTCCTTCTTCCTTTCTTTCTTTCTGTACTAGGAATTGAACCCAGGGGTGCTTTAGTACTGAGCTACATCCCCAACCCTTTTCATTTTTTATTTTGAGACATGGTCTTGCTAAATGGCCAAAGGTCTCACCAAGTTGCTAAGGCTGGCCTCAAACTTGTGATTCTCCTGCCTCAGCCTCCCTAATTGTTGGGATTACAGGTGTATGCTACCAGGCCCTGCTCCCCCCAAATAGTTTTTTTAAATAGATTTCTTTGGAAATGACACACAAATCCGTTTGTCAATAAATTTATTTTGACACATTACTTGAATGGAGGTGAGAAGAAACTATCTGATTTTACTAAACACCAATTTTTTTGTGTATGACTTAGGGAAAAGGTATTAGTGACCCAAAACAGCACTCCTGAAATCCACCATCTTTAAAAATGCAGTGCGGTTCACAGCATTTGGTGCCTGTTAAGACTGAGTCTTGTGCTAGACCCAAGGTGAAAGTGGGAGGTTCAAGGTTAAGATGAATCTGGCATAGTCCTTGTCCCCAAGATAAGCAGTCTAGTAAAGGAGGCAGGTTTGAGAGCACAAGTGGATATTGGCGTGGAAGTGCAACAGTGGAAGCACGTACAAAGCACACTGATGGTGAGGCGGAAAGCAGTTAACTCTGTTGGGAGGGTGTTGAGATGAAGCCCTCCTTGCAGGATTTTGCCAAGTGGAAGGGAGTCTAGGTAGATAATTGGTTTGAAGGTTAACTCAGATCACCTTTCAGATAAGCAGAATATATAATTTATTTGTTTAGTCTAAACCGAACCTGGCCTAGTTTCTGAGCTCTTACCAAACAGACCTAGTTCAAAAGAAAACTTGGTCTAAACGGAATATTGAAATGGTTCCTTGAGGTCACATGCAGTCACTCTGAGATAATAAAGTTATGTCTGGACAGGTGAAGTAGCTCACACCTGTAATCCCAGCAACTCAGGAGGCTGAGGCAGAATGGTAGCCTGGGCAACATAATTATATCCTGTCTCAAACTTTAAAAAGGGTCGAGCATCCCTGTAGTCCTAGCTGCTTGGGAGGCTGAGGTAAGAGAATGGCAAGTTCAAGGCCAGCCTGAGCAAATTAGCAAGGCCCTCAGCAACTTAGTGAGACCCTGACTTAAAATAAAAAATTAAAAGATCCAGGCATGTGTTTCAGTGGTTAAGCACTAGCCTAATATGTGTGAGACCCTGGTTCAACCCCCAGTATTGGTGATTGGGGGTGCAAGGGGCTGGGTGTGTGGCTGGTGGTAGAGTGCTTGCCTGGCACACTTAAGGCCCTGGATTCAAAACAACAAAAGCAAGCAAGCAAACAAACAAAAACTGTGAAAGATATCTTAACACAAGGCAGGTCCTGTCCCAACAAGACTACTACCTCAAGAGAAGCTAGGAACCTATGCTTAGGTTGGCGTACGACCAGGGGCATGGCTGACTGCTCAGAAGAAACCACTATATGAAATCACTCCACAAACAGTAAAGTCACAAAGGTTAACATCAACTTCTATTCCTCAGAAAAGCTAAATAAATAAAATAAAAATTCTAAGGACAAGGTCAATCCATCAGCAGAAAACAGGATATGAACGAATGGAAACACAATGAATTGCCGTTGAATATGTTTTCTATTTAAGGTATACAGCTTATCTGAAATAAAACAGAGAGGGTCTGATTGGGAACAAGGACTGGTGTCTGGTCACAAGGGAAATAATCCACAGAGCCTCTGACCTTTGTCACTTTTTTCCTCCACATATTCATGTATGAAAATGACTCAGCTAGTCTCACACCAGCGGCTTATTTTTAGTCAGGGCCATAGAGCTGGTTGAAAACCTAAGCATAGTAACCATGCCAGTCAACAGCCTCACACATTAGAAGCAGGGAACGAATACTCACTTATTCATTTCAATTTAACATATGTGACTCAAGGGACACACTTGCTCTTTCCTTCTGCCACAGTGCTGAGAACTCCCAGAGGGAGAAGTATTCCTTGGGGCATGAGACTTCAGCATTTGGAGGTCTCTGGCCAGTGCTGATGATCTACAGTCGAGCAATCACCTACAGTTGTGTGCAAGTTTATGGCTGCATATCCTGAGCTACTGATTCTCAGCTTGTGCCCCATTCCACCTCCACCTTTTCAAATTCCTAAATCAAAAGTCAAATAATATATGTTTGACATGAGACCATCTATCTGGAAGAAGAGGATTTAACCTGGATGTCCCATTCTAATGTAAGGTGAACTTTGCATGTAAGTAAAGGACATTCTGTTGTTCACTCTCAGATTAGCAGAGATCAAGACCCAGAAGGAGATATTCTCTATTGCTTTATAAAAATGTTAACATTTATAATCTTAGCTGGTCATGGTGGTGCAGCCTAATCCCAGTGGCTCAGGAGGTTGAGGCAGGAGGATTACAAGTTTAAAGCCAGCCTTAGCAAGTTAGCAAGGCCCGAAGCAACTCAAAATAAATAAATAAATAAAATTAAAAAAAAAAAAAAAAAAAACAATCTGGGGATGTGGTTCAGTGGTTAACCTCTGCTGGGTTCAATACCTGGCCCAAATCCCCTGCCCCCCCAAAAAAGAAAGTTATTATTCTTTTCTCAAATTCTATAATCTGCTACTCCAAGAATTTTTACATAATTGAAATCATTCTGAAGATACAGAAAAAAGATAAGGATGACCAGGACTGGGGTGTGATCAGTGGTAGAGTGCTTGCCTGGCACGTACGACTAGATGATGATAGACTGCCTCTGTCTCCATCACACATTTGGATGTTAAATCAGATCCAAGCTCTGATGGCCAGCAAGCTCTGTGATCTTGGGAAAGCCACAGCGTCTTACGGCTCACATATAAAATTGCTCTGTGTTTCAGTGACCTTTGCTATCCCTGGCAAAATATATTCTGTGGGTTCTGTTAAGGGATCCAGTCAGCACTGAAAGGAGAAACCACTAATCCCACAGGAAGTCTGGATGTCGGACAAGGACACATGGAAGTGCACACCACATGTGTGCACATGCACACAAGAAAAGTGAGGAAACAACTCAGAATGAGAGCAAAACTTGGCCTCCCAGACCCAACCTCACAGCCAGGGTTCTTCCCTGCTCTCCAGGGGGATCAGGTGCAGTTTTTTCAATGAAAGAATTTTATTTTGGGGGGCTGCAGTTGTAGCTCAGTGGTAGAAAGCTTGCTTGGCATGTATGAGGCACTGGGTTCAATCCTCCACACCACGTAAAAAAGATATATATAAATAAATAGAGGTATTGTGTCCATCTATAACTAAAAAAGTTAAAAAGAAAAAAAAAAACTTTATTTTTGGACTGGGGATATAGCTCAGTTGGTAGAGTGCTTACCTTGCAAGCACATAGGCCCTGGGTTCAATCCTCAGCACTAAAAAAAAAAACAAAAGAACTTTATTTTTTGCCAGGTGCAGTGATCCCGGCAATTCAGGAGGTAGAGGCAGGAGGATCACAAGTTTGAGGACAGCCTTGGCAACTTGAGACCCTGCCTCAAAACACAATATTTACTTAAAAGGACTGGGAATGTTGCTTAATGGTAGAGTGGTTACCTGGCATGCCTGAATCCCTGGGGATATAGTTTAGTGGTAGGATGCTTCCCCAGCATGCACAAGGCCCTGGTTTTGATGTCCAGTAGTGGAAATTAAAAAAAAAAGAACTTCTTAAAAAGTCAGTGGGAGCCAGGCACAGTGTATATACCCATAATCTCAGGAACTCCAGAAGCTGAGGCAGGAGCATTTCAAGTTCAAGACCCTGTTCTAAAATTTAAAAATACAGTGGTCTGGGGATGCAGCTCTGTGGTAAAGTGCCCCTGAGTTTAATCCCCAGTACAAAAAATAAAATAAAATAAAATAAAATAATAAAATAAAATCAGTGGGAGTTGTCCAAATATGGTTAAGGGAGACTTTGGAAATAGTGGATCCTCCACTTCTGAGGTTGTCCAAGCCCTGCTCAAGCAGCCTGGGAGGGATGTAATGAAGGCAAACACAATATGGGAGTTGGAACAGGTGAGTTTCAAGATCCTATGTTACATCTATAACCTTAAAATCCTGACTGGCATGTTTGCTTTTGGAGTCAAACACTCCCCCTTTCTGTTACTTTGCTGATTCTAATATTCTACCACCACTGGTCTATTATTCCCGAGACTTAATGGCCACTTGCTGCCACGTGCTATCCCATATCTCATATGAAGTATTTCTTACTAGCCCACCAGCTTCCCTTCCCCTACTTCTTTCTCTTTACCCAATCTTCAATGTATTGATCCCAAACAATTATTAAAGACAAAAACGAATGAACAAACCAACAAGAACAATAACAAAAACTCCCCAAGCTAATTCTTACTAAGGTAAAAATGAGCAAGTCATTAAATTTATGTGTTTTCTTCCTAGGCATACATACCTCTAGAAGGAAATTCTTGTTTTCTAATTGTGTATTTGGTATAATATAAATAAAGTATAATATCTGGTATAAAGTTTGATATAATGTAAAAATAAAGACTGAGGGCTGGTGATGTAGCTTCGTGGTAGATTGTTTGCCTAGTATGTCCAAGGCCCTGGGTTTCAACCTCAACACCAAAAAAAAAAAAAAAAAAAAAGACCCAAAAACATAAATTTGAAACTAAGTTGATGTACTTTTTCCCCTTCACAATACTGATACAATAGTATGTTTAATTAAAACATGACACTGATGTTCATTGTGATCAGAATATACATAAACTGTGGATGAGAAAGACCCATTTCTACCAGAGATCATTGGGGCTCTTTGCATCTGACCTGTTTTGAACTGTCTTAGGGAGATAGTGGGCCAGGAGTGACTGCTGGACCTGGGTTCTGGAGGCTTTAACTTGATTTATCTTGTCAGTATTTTCTTTGTGTTCCTTTCTTCATTCACCTCTTGCTCATTTAAAATATATATATATATATATATATATACATATACTATTGTTTTTTAGTTGTAGGTGGACACAATACCTTTATTTTTAATTTTTATGTGGTGCTGAGGATTAAACCCAGGGTCTCACGCATGCTAGGCGAGGGCTCTAACCACCTTGCTCTTTTTTTTCCCGGTGCTGGAGATTGAACCCAGGGCCTTGTGCTTGACAGGCAAGCACTTTACCAACTGAGCTATTTCCCCAGCCCCCTCTTCCTTGCTCTAATAACTCCACTTACAAAAAATTTAGGCCACTCTCAGCTGGCAGCTCCTGGAAACTGACTAGATGCAAAACTAGGCAGAGAGAAGGGGAGAACACATTCCTGTGGTGAGGCATGCAAGTTAAAGAGCAGAGGTCACATCATTTGGCAGGAGGTGAAATGCTCCAAAGAACAGAAATTGGTTTAAGCAATAATGAATGGGTTTAGAGGTGGAAAGTTAAAGTCCAAGGTACAAGTGGATGGCTTACAGCTAGACTGAAAAAGGAGAGAACAGATTGTAGTGTGCAACACATTAATGAGAAAAAGGCAAACACACTTCCAGCTCACAAAAGGCTACATGTTCCCCATATTTCCTAACCTGTTTAGAGTTAGGCAGGGCCACTTGACTATTTCTGCTCTATGGGCTCAAAGGAGAAGTGATTTGTGTCATCTCCAGGCCAAATCGACCATATAACAGTCACTGCATGACTCTCCTGTTCACTTAGCAATTCTGCGGTGCACTTAGGCCTTATACTGAGATGATGTTGGAAAAGCCTGGCTCCCAGGGTTACTATCTGGGACAGCTGACTGGAGAGGTGCTAGGCTGTAGCTGAATTGGGTTTTGTGTAGCCCCTAGAACTGGGATTTCTTTCTTTGCTACAGTATAATTTAGCCCATCCTGACTAATATGAAAGGTACTATAATGATAGTATTCTGATAATAATTGATTATGTGACATTGAACCCCACACTGGACAGGCCAAAGGGAGGAAGAAGTGGTGAACTAGTCTGGAATCACCACTGGGAAAAACAAAAAGTACGGGGCTGGGGTTGTAGCTCAGTGGTAGAGTGCTTGCCTCACATGTGTAAGGCACTGGGTTCGATCCTCAGTGCCACATAAATAAATAAAATAAAGGTGGTGTATCCATCTACAACTAAAAACAAAAAAAAATTTTTTTTAAAGTATTAGGCCTAGGTCAGATTCCCCATTGGTTGTCTTGGAGAGTCAAACCACATGTGAGCAAGAAGGTAATTAATGCTAAATCGCTACCTTGAATATTGAGCCTCTTCACCCACATAATCCTTTGCCCCAGAAAGGTTTAGTTTGAAAGACTATACCAAGGGAGGGGCAAGTACCTGAACCGTTAAGGCAGAGAGCCCATGTTTTTGCCAAAGACTTTATTGTATCTAAGCTTAGAATGTGGAAACAAGAAGGCTGTGAGAAGATATAAAAATAAAAGGGGAGACAGTTAAGGGACTTAAGGAGAAAAGTTCAATGGTATTAAAGTTACTGTTCATAAGAGCAGAAATTGCAGGAATAGCAAAGGAAAGCAATAAGTTGAGTAGAAAGAAATAAGATGACTGATGTAAATTGGGTTGGATGGTGACTGTTGAAGTCTCATTCTGCAGGGAAGTCTGATTCCTGAGCACATCACAGCACATTGTGGTGGTTAGGAATGTGCTTGGGAACAGGAATAAAGATGGATTCATAGTCAAGTCCTGCCATTTATCAGTTTTGTGGCCTGGTACTAATTATTTAAACTTTCTGTTCATCAAATTTTCCATCCGCAAATTAAGAAAGTCTCCACTGGGGGGCTGGGGCTGTAGCTCAGTTGCAGAGTGCTTGCCTGGCACCTGTGAGGCACTGGATTCCATCCTCAGTACCACATAAAAACAAAAACAAAACAAAGGCATTCCGTCCATCTACAACTAGAAGAAAGATAGATAGAAAGAAAGAAAGAAAGAAAGAAAGAAAGAAAGAAAGAAAGAAAGAAAGAAAGAAAGAAAGAGAAAAAGAAAGAAAGAAAAGAAAAAAGAAAAGAAAAAGGAAGGGAAAGAAATAAAGAAAAACCAACCCAATGACTGGGCATGGTAGCATAGGCAAAAAGGGCTGAGGACTTGGCTCAGTGGTAAAGTACCCCTGGGGTCAATCCCTAGTACAAGAGGAAAAAAACAATGGTATGAAATACTATCATTAATACTAGTTGATATAATATAACAGGAAAAAAATCGGTCTTCCTTGGGCTTGGAGTGTAATTCAGTGGTACAGCACTTGCCTACCATTGTAAAGCCTTGGGTTCAATCCCCAGTTTTGGGGGAAAATGTGGTACCCACATCAGACTATGTGATGATAATTCATGACTATCTTCCTCCATCAGCAAATATTGCAGGTATCCCTAAAATTTCTCTGTTTTCTCTTTCAGGAATCAGGGGACTCAGAAGCACTGAGGAGTCAAAGGCAGATGACTTGTGTGTGGGTTTTGTGAAGCTTAGGCAATTTGCCTTTGCCAACTATCCTGCTGTTTGATTTGCAGTTTGACTTAAGTCAAAGATAGGAGGGTTCATGCTTCATTCTTGATTATGGGCAGTGAAGAGTCCTCAGGGGCTCATTCTTGATTAGTATTATGAATGTTCTCTCTCTGCCCTGCATCCCAAGATGCCTTTCTATTTCTCATGCATGGGTATAATAATGCATTGGTTGCTCCCACTCCCATTCCTTAAATCATTAATAACAGGATAGTCGTGTTCCGAATCAATTCCATTGTTTGCACAATATGAAGCTAGCTGTCTTCTCATATTACATTTAAAAATAATTGTGTCATCCCCTTGTGGTCCCATTATGATTTATTTGCACCCCACAGTGATCCCCACCAGAAGTGAGATCCAGCACACCTGTGGTTAAGAGCCCAGGCTTTGGTGTTACACACTGACTTGAAATCCTGGTTCTACCTCTTCTAGCTGTTTGGATATGGGCAGGTTGTTCTCCCTCCATGGACCCTAAGTTTCCTACTCTGAAAAAATGAGAATAATAATAGTGTGTGTATCTCCATTCTTCCTTCCTGGGGATCAAACCCAGGCTTTGCATAGTATTGACACACATATGAAGAACCGACAGATGCCAGCTAGAGGCCATGACTATGACACAGAAGGTGTGCAGTAATCTATTGGGATTCAGAAGAGATGCCTAAAAAGTTTTTCTTTTTTTTTGGTACCAGGGATTGAACCCAGTAGTGCTTAAGCACTGGAGCCACATCCCCAGTCCTTTTAAATATTTTATTTAGAGACAGGGTCTCACTGAGTTGCTTAGGGCCTCACTAATTTGCTGAGGCTGGCCTCAGCTGGTGTGTAGCTCCGTGTTTAAGCCCTTTTTATTTTGTATTTTGAGACAGGGTCTCACTAATTTGCTTAGAGTCTCACTATTTGCTGAGGCTGGCCTCAAACTTGTGATCCACCTGTCTCAGCGTCCCAAGGTGCTGGGATTACAGATGTGTGCCACTGCACCTGGCTCTCTACTCTTCTTTCTCTCATGCACTACATCCTAAGCACCACCACCATTCTCTCTGGGTTTAATCTTAAATACATGCCCTCTAAGTACCTATCTCCAGTTCTTTTGTCACAACCTATGTGCACACCACAATCATTTCTCACTTGGGCTTCTCAATCAGTTTCAACAATCTCAACCATTTTTTCTAATCCCACTTATTTATTTTATTTCTAAGTAATTATAGATTCAGAAGAAATTGCCAACAATTTGTACAAAAAAATCACATATATCCTTTGCCCAAATGGTAACATCTGACATAATTACAGTACAATATTAATCAGGAAAATGACATTAGTATAACCTACAGAATTTATTCTGATCTCACCAGTTTCACATGCATTCATTTATGTCAGGTATTTAAAATTTCATGCAACTTTGTCATGCATGTAATTGCCACCACAATCAAATACAGAACCATTACCACAAGACTTCCTTGGGCTATCCCTTTATGGACACATGCAGATACTCTTCCCCATCTCTAAATCCTGGCAGCCACTAATCTATTATTCTGTAGTTTTGTTATTTCAAGCATGTTATATGGGTTCTGAAGGTGTAGCTCAGTGGTAGAATACATGTGGAGGGGCTGGTTTGATCCTTAACAACCACCTCTGAATGTTGTACAAATACAATCGTTTATAGCTTTTTCCAAGTGACCGCCACCCTATGGGATATCACTCTTTTTTCCAGACTGACCTTAAACTCATGAGTGTAATGATCCTTCTGCCCTCAACCTCTCAGGACCTGAGACTGCAGTAATAAGTCACTGTGCCCAGCTACAAGTTTTTTGTTTTTTTTTTCAGTGTAATTCTTTCTCTATCTCTTTCTTCTTGGAACTGGGTGGGAATTGAACCCAGAGACATTTAACCACTGAGCCACATCCCAAGCCCCTTTTATTTTTTGAGACAATTTACTTAGAGCCTCCCTTGGTTGGTGAGGCTGGCCTCAAACTTCCGATTCTCTTGCCTTGGCCTCCCAAGCATCTGGGATTACAGGCTTGGGCCAGCGCGTCTGGCCCCAGCCTTGTTTAAAAAAAAGAAAAATTATATTTTACATTTAAATTGATGAACCATTTTGTGTGAATTTTGTATAATGCGTGAGGTTAATTTATGTCAAGACTCATTTTCTTTTTGTCTACAATGACTTTTTTTGGAAAACACTCGATACAACTTTTGTAGCTTTCCCCTACTAATTCATTCTTCACATAGAAATCATAATAATTTTTAAAAAATTATATAGATGATGATGACGTCATGACTGACAAAATCTTTGGCTTGCCACAACATAATGTTGACCCTTTCCAAACGCATTTTCTACCACGCAATGCTCACTGACAGTTCTCGGTTCTTAAGATAGTCACCAGGTCTGTTCTATTATCACTTCCTTGACCCTTACTTTCTCCCTGCTCAGCTTTTTCTTCACGGCACTTACATAACACAAAGTATTACGTATTGGTTTGCTTATCTGTTTCTTGTTTACCACTCCTCTCGACCCTACCAGAAGCGAGCATACTGTTTATCCCCAGGACCTGGAACAGTGCCTGGCACATAGTAGGCACTCAGTAAATCATTTTATTGCTTGACAGGCTGGAAGGAGTAAATAAACGTAAAGCAGGAGCGAGACAAGTCCACCTCTGGGTCAGATGCTGGTTCGAACATCATGCAAAGTGTGAGCGCCACCTCTCGGGAAGCCAATTTGCTTGCGAACGAAGGAAGTGAGTCAGAATATTAGGGTTAAAAAAAAAAAAACAGATGGCAGCCAGACGGAAGAGCCCGACAAACACTAGCGCAGGAAGTTAAACACCGGAAGGTTGCGCCCTAGAATGACATCCTACTCACAAGAGGAGGCGTGGGCGAGCGGTGTTCTGCAAAAAGGGCTCTCCTGCAGCGGATCTGCGCAAAAGCGTTCCGTGTGTCAGATGCTGGGAACCACGTGGGGCCGGGCTGCGTTTCCGGTGCCGGCTGCTGCAGCGGTAGTCGAAGCCCAAGCGGCTGGAGGGCTGAGAGGGGTTGGGATCCTGAGGGTAAAGGAAAGGGTGAGATCTGGGGAAGTGGGGGTCGGGAGATGAAGAGGGTTAGTGAAGTGGTGGGTTCTGCTCCGAGAGGTGGCGAGGGGGATCAGATGGGCGAGAAGGGCGAGGGAGCATCTGTGGACAGGTGCAGACCTGTCAGCACAGTTCCCACGCTACGTGGGTTCTTCTTTGTCCGTGCTGCCTTTCCCGTCAGGCAGGGGCTGTGCCTTATTCTCCTCCAGTACGGTACTGGGCACGGTTGGCGCTTAGGAGGTGCTTGCTGAATGAATGAATGACAGCAGTGTGTGCCAGGGTTAAGTAAGTGTGAAGGGACTTTTATAGGTACCGTTTCTGGCCCTTTAATCCATGCTTGTCCCACGCTCCTTAGGAGGCTCCCCAGCTAGGCTTTGGGCTTTGTCTCTTTCTTGGAAGGGTGGAGTGGTTATCATTGAAAGCATTTTCTTTCCTTTTTTTTTTTTTTTTTTTTTTTTTTTATACCTGTGGCTAGGTACCAGAGACAGATACAGGAGTAAACCAGCCTTGTTTGCAGGCCACAGACCTGCAGGGAGGCAGGCACACAAACAGAAAGTTGGACTACAGTGTTAAGATTCTCTGTTAAGAGGTTAACTCAAGTTCAGGAAGGAGAAGGAGGCGGGGCTGCTATATCCCCTTAGGATTGTCTTTCAAGGTGAGGAATCTCCTCTTCTCATCCTGTGAGACTGTCCTGTGCAGGTCTTCTCTGTAAAAAGAAGGATCTGGAATGGAAGCTCTCCAGGCTTCCTTTCCCCCATGGGATGACATGACATATTCTCTAAAACCCCTTCCAGTTCTAATACCGTGGCTATAGCAGTAGGTCCAACTGTATTTCTTACAGACTTATACCATATGTCACTTTCATATTAGTAAAACCACATCAGTGCCGTTTTCTCCAGCCTGGATTATTGAGGAAGATCATATTTTATTTGTACATTCCCTACCTTGGTTCCATTACAATGTTGGGTATATAGTAGATGATTAATAGAAGCGTGTTAAATCAAGTGGGTTAGAAATTATAGTCTCTGCTTTTAGACTCTTCCCCACTTTGGGATATTAGTTCATATATGTATGTGAGGGAAATGGGGAGGAACTGTTTTTGTTTTTGTTCTTGTTTTTTAACCAGAGAAACTTGGAGTAGACATGACAGATTTAAACCAGCTTTATGGGGTAATCTGCTTGAGAAGGATAATGCAGGCAGGAGATTTAGTGCTGTTTCATTCCCCTACCTGCCTATCTCCAGGACCATGGCCAACAATGAGCGCACCTTCATTGCCATCAAGCCTGATGGGGTCCAGAGGGGTCTTGTGGGAGAGATCATCAAGCGTTTTGAGCAGAAGGGATTCCGTCTTGTTAGTTTGAAATTAATGCAGGTAAGTAAACTTCATTCTTCCTGATTAGTTTCTGTTTGCCCCCTCTCCTTTTAGATTTCTCCATGGTAGGCTGACCATAAACGAACGTCTTGAAGCCTGGAAACCCCTCAGTGACCTAGCATCTTAGCTAACTCCGGAAACAAAACAAGTTTTTTGGGACTTGCAAAAATAGTCTGTTTTTCCCCTTAGCAACATAGAACTCCACATTATTACTGTAGCACTGTAATTTCTGACATAGTCCTGGGTGTGTTTGGGTTCCTGGTCTCTAGCTTCCTAAACAGATAATTATTTTAGAGAACTTTTTTTCCCCTTTTGAGGCAAGTTGTTTTTCAGCAAGAAAATCTTTGCACCATCAATTACTACCTGCTTAGTGTCCAACATATATCAGGAACCACTGGCGCTTTAGCGGGAAGACTGTGGTCTCCTGACATAGCAGAGAGCAAATACATCTACAAGACACCTAAAAGCAGTATTTCAATAAATTCAAAGGATTAGCCAAGAAAGAACCCTTCTTCAAACAGATCCAAGAGATGAGAAGTCAGATTCTCAAATAAATTAGGAGACAATATTTTTTTCCTATTAAAGGAATCAATTTTGGTCCCCCCTAGTGCATTTTAAATTTAGCTTGATTTGCAGTTTTCTTCCTGTGTGATATTTTAGGAAGGGGTAGATTGTTAATGCTGAGGGTAGAGCATGGTGGAATGATGAGGGTCAGTTGATGGACAAACAAGGGGTTTGCATATTAACTTTAGTTTTGAAGGTAAAACGAACTGAATGAGTTGTTAATCAGGTATTTACTTGGTACTGGGCACCTATTTTTTTCCCTCTAGCCCTCATGACAACCCTGAGAGGTAATTACTCCCGTTCTTGTGGTTGTTAATGAGGGGGAAGCAGGCGTGGAGAGGTTAAGTAAATGTGCCTGATAGAACAGTCAGTGATGCAGCTGGGATTTTTAACCTGGGTCTCTGACTCCTAAGTCAAACATTTTCTCTTTTACAATGACTTTTCCTGTTAAGGATGTAGGTTTGGTAAAGAATGGAAAGAACAATTGCTGTCATGACTTGAGGTTCTCCCTCTGTCCAAAAAAAAAAAAAAAAAAAAAAAAAAATGCCTATGATGTGTTTTGTAAGTACAGATATTTGGAACCAGTTAATAGAATTAAAACTCAGGGCCTTCTGAGATTCTCAGCAAGCGTAGGTGCAATGGCAGAGAAGACAGCCAAGTTGAGTTAAAACTAAGCAGATGGCTTGCTCTTTAGCTAATTTGATTTGTTCCTGCATGCCAACCTTGAAGTGTGAGAGATTCTAATTCATTCTTCTAGCAATAAATAAAGATTATTTATTGTTAGATGTCATATACTTTTGGGTGGTTTATAAATATCTGTGGGGAATCACATGGTCACCACAATGGGCCTTTACCCTCTGAATAATGTTAAGTATCCCTAGGAGACGGCCTGGTTCAGTTCGCTGCCTATGGAGTATCCACGCTACCTCCCTGACTTCCCTCTCCCATGTTTGTTGATGTCTGTTCTGGGATGGGAAGTCATTGTATTTTTGTTTCCCTAACATTCAGTTTTTTTTTTTAATTTATTTTCTTCATTATCTTTTTTTTTTTTTGACTGGGATAAATATTTAAAAAAACTTTTTTTCATACATGTACATAGAGTAATAATGTCTGTCTCAATGTACTGTCTTTCCCATCCCCACCTGCCCCACCCCTCCCCTCATTCCCCTCTGTATAATCCAAAGTTCCCTCATTCTTCCCTACCCACCCCCCACTATGAATCAGCATCCACTTATCAGAGAAAACATTCCGCCTTTGGTTTTTCTGGGATTGGCTTATTTCACTTAGCATGATATTCTCCAGTTCCATCCATTTGCCTGCAAATGCCATACTTTCATTCTTCTTTAAGACTAATACTCCACTGTGTATATGTGCCACATTTTCTTTATCCATTCATCTGCTGAAGGGCATCTAGGTTGGTTCTATAGTTTTGCTGTCATGAATTGAGTTCCTCAAAACATTGACATGGCTGCATCACTGTAGTATGCTGATTTTAAGTCCTTTGGGTATAAACTGAGGAGTGGGGTACCTGGGTCAAATGGTGGTTCCATTCCAAGTTTCTTAGGAATTTCCATACTGCTTTCCAAAGTGGTTGCACCAATCTACTATCCCACTAACAGCTAACCTTCAGTGTAATGTTATTTTATTCTGATCATTCAAGGCCTAGAGGGAGAAAATTGGTTCAAAACTGCAGAAGCATTTTAGTCCCTGTCACTGTTCCCCTCTGGTAGTGTAGAGAATGTATTCAGTTAGCTGGGGATGTGGCTCAGTGGCAGAGTATGCTTGCCTGGCATGCCCAAGGCCCTGGGTTCAATCCCAAAAATGACTGAAGATGAGAATGTATTTGTTATACAAATCAGTGAGCTAAGAGCTCATGTTTTATATAGCAGGATGGGTGAGGAGGAATAACTAAATTGTTTGTTTTTAGACAGTTTTGGGGTTCTTAGTTCTTATTTTCTGTCCTGTTGAAATAAGGCTTCTGAAGACCTTCTCAAGGAACACTACATTGACCTGAAGGACCGTCCTTTCTTCTCTGGTCTGGTGAAATACATGCACTCAGGGCCAGTGGTTGCCATGGTGAGTGTGCCTGTGTGGCTGTTGATGTGAATGACTCAGTTGGAAGTGGAGACGAGTGAGGGCTGTGATTCCTGCATCTGATGCGAGGGCCTTGTTGCTTCAGAGAAACCTCGGGTTGGCAGGAATGGGCAGTTAGGCTAGGAGTCAGCTCTCTGACGCACCAAAGAAAAGATACATTTGCTTACTGAGCTGAAGACCATGGCCAAGAGGAAGGGGGAGAGACCTGCTTGTTTGAAAACCCTGGAGGGCAGGGAGATTGTTTCTTGTTTATTGCACTGTGACTACCAAGTGTGTATTGCTTGTTCTATGTATGCCAGGCTTTCTTCTAGACGGGGGATATAGCCATGAATGAGACAAAATGGGTATCTGTTTTCATACCTCTTTTTGCCTACACTTCCTTTTTTTTAAAATTACAGTGTTGGGGATCAGACCAAGGGCCTCAGGTATGCTAGGTTAGTGTTCTACCATTGAGCTATATTCCTGGCCTTTGCCTACATTTCTTGAAGGGGGTAGGGGTGGAAAGACAATAAAGAAATTAAGAAATATGTATTTATACATACTTTCATACATAAAAATATACACATATATGTATATTACTAAGCCAATATATATAAAGGCTTATATAATGGTATAGTAATATGCACAAACTGGGTGATGTGATAGGAAGTGATCCCTTTAGATTGGATGGTCAAGGAATGTGATTTGCAAGCTAAGATCTGAATGATAAGATCTTGCTCTTTAGCTGACTTAATTTGTTCCTACATACCAGCCTTGAAGTGGGAAAGATTCTAATTCATTCTTCTAGCAATAAATAAAGATTATTTATTGTTAGATGTCATGTACTTTTGGGTGGTTTATAGATATCTGTGGGGCTCACATGGTTACCACACTGGGCCTTTATCCTCTGAATAATGTTAAGTAATTTTTGCGCATCCATGGTCGAGATGAGTTCAGAGCCTGATGTGGTGGAGCATGCCTATAATTCCAGTAACTCTGGATGTCGAGGCAGAGGATGCCAACCTCAGCAATGTAGTGAGACCCTCAGCAACTTAGCGAGCCCCTGTCTCAAAATAAAAAATAAAATAAAAAAGGCTGGGGAAGGAGCTCAGTGATAAAGTATCCTTGGGTTCAGTCCCCTGTACCCCCACCCAAAGAAGAGATGAGATCAGAGGTGCAGGCAGGGGCCACAGCATGAAGGCTGTGTTGTCCATGCTCTTCAGCAGTGCTGGGAGTTTTCACACTTGGTACTTTTAAAAATCTGCACCATTTGCTGTGTCAAGAATGGATGGTAGGGCTGGCGATGTAGCTCAGGTGGTAGAGTGCTTGCCTCACAAGCACAAGGCCCTGGGTTCAATCCCCAGCACTGCAAAAAAAAAAAAAAAAAAAGAATGGATTGTAGAGGCGCTGGGGTGTGGCTCAGTGGTAGAGCGCTTGCTAGGCACGAAAGGCAGTGGGTTCGATTCTCAGCACCACATATAAATAAATGAATAAAATAAAGGTCTATCAACATCTAAAAAAGAAGAAGAATGGATTGTAGAAAGGCAGGACTGGGGAGACCAGTAACAAATAGATGCTCTATAAATACTTGTTCAGTGAATGAATGTTATCTCAATGGGGACTTTTTCTGAATTAATAGTTGCCAGATTTTCTGCTGAGATTGGGTTTCTTCCTTGACCACGTTTTCTTTTGTCCTTTGAGGTCTGGGAGGGACTGAATGTGGTGAAGACAGGCCGAGTGATGCTTGGGGAGACCAATCCTGCCGATTCCAAACCTGGGACCATCCGTGGGGACTTCTGCATCCAAGTTGGCAGGTGGGATTTGGTGTTTTTTACTCTAGTCTGAAGTCTGAGTTGCCACAAGAATTCTGAGGCTGGAGGTAGACCTGATGATACATGCAGGTCAGTTTTAAATCAGAGTTCACTGTCATCCTGTAGAGTTGGTGGTTGACTTCGCGGACTGTCTTTGGTCATCATCATCCTGTGGTTATGCCTCAGTGTAGAAAGTATAGAACCTGGCCAGAGGCCTCCCCGAAGGCTGTTGCTGCTTGTCTCCTTTTTGCCGGGAGGCCTGGGTGTGGGCAGGTCATTCTTCATCTATCTGTTAATGGCAGCTGTGAGTTTTTTCTTTTGATACATGGTCTAAAATGTGTGGAGTCTTGGCTTTGCTGCTGCTGTGGCTCCAGACTTTCTAGCATTGGGAATATGATGGGTTTCTGGGCTTAAATCTTATTGGCTTGGTAATGTGGCCATCTTTTCCCCACTCAGGAACATTATCCATGGCAGCGATTCTGTGGAGAGTGCAGAGAAGGAGATCAGCTTGTGGTTTCAACCTGAGGAACTGGTGGATTACAAGAGTTGTGCACAGGACTGGATCTACGAGTGACAGGAGGGCAAGCCACCATGCTTTGCCTGTCTACTTCCCACCATTCCCATGGGCAGGGGACCAGACTGTAGCAAATCTAGTTATTTCTGGAACTTCCTTATAATCTAGAGGGCAACTCTTGGAGCTGTGAGTGCTCCCTGTACAGTATTATGTGCTACCATCAGATTAAACTGTTTCATCTCAACATGGAATTAGTTGAATTGTTTACTTTGTATTGCTGTATTGCTTTGCATTCTTCTTTTCCTATTTGTGTTTTCTGGACCATCTGAGCTAATGGAGTATAAATACTATATAAATTATTTGTATAGGCCTGAAGATCTCACATACACACAGGCATTCTCTTTGCCTGTTTATCTCCTCATCTCCTGCATTCCATCCACTCTTGGCACAGAGCCAGTCAACAAGCATTTATGGAGGATCTGTTAGGTTGTCAAAACTAAACCCGCTTCTGATGAAGCGGATGTGGTAGCACACGCCTGTAATCCCTGCAGCTCAGGAGGATGAGATAGGATAACAAGTTTGAGGCCAGCCTCAGCAACTAAGTGAGACTCTAAAAAACTTAGTGAGACCCTGCTCAAAATAAAAAACAAAAACTAATAAAACAGGGCTGAGGCTATGGCTTAGTGTTAGAGCACACCTGGGTTCAGTTCCCAGTAACACACACAGAGATTCTACTGGATACAGAGGCTTCATCTGAAATAACAGATATCTATCCTGTTCTTCAGAAATATGAGAAGTTGTAACTATTTCAGAAAACTCAGAGAAGCTCTGGGCAGTAAGCCTAGATCCCTGGGATGGTCTCAAATAAAGTGGGACAAATCTAAGTAGCTTATACTTATTTGGATATTAATTTGGTTGCTTTATGAGAGATAAGACACAAACGTACTTCTATTCCAATTTATAATCTAAGCTGTTCATTAGGGATGGTGCTGGTGGTAAGGCTCTGAACCTTGAGGTCGCCCAGGGACTCATTTCCTTCTAACCAACTCAATATGGATTACTACCCCTAGGGCCAGCTTCCAGAAAGTTGGGGAGGGAAATGAAAGGAGTATCCCTTACTTTTAAAGGTAAAACTCAAACTGGGTGCTGTGGTGTGTGTCCGTAGTTCCAGCTACTTGGGAGATAGTAGTCCAAGGTCAGCCTGGGCTGTATAGTGACACCCGGTCTCAAGAAAAAAGAGCCAGGTGCGGTGGCACATACCTACAATCCCACAGACTCAGGAGGCAGAGGCAGGATCGCAAGTTCAAAGCCAGACTCAGCAATTTAGCAAGGTCCTAAGCAACTTAGCAAGAACCTGTCTGGGTTGGGGATGTAGCCCATTTGGTAAAGCATCCCTGGTACCAAAAACAAAATAAACCCTAAACCAAAAAGCCCAACTAAACAAACAAAAAACAAAGAAAGAAAAGTGAAGTACCTTCACTTATCATGACATCCTATTGGCTAGAACTTAGTCATATGGCTGCATTTAGCTAACAAGAGAAACTGGAAAATATCCTTTTTATTTGAGTAAACTTGTGCTCAAGTAAAACTCAGAAGTTCTACTTGGAAAAAAAGTGAGCTAGAAAGTGAGAATGAATATTGAGGGGCAACTGATTTTTGTCACAAACTTCAGCAGGGTCTCTTGCTTGGTATTGTTCACCTGGCTGGTAGGAGCAATAGAGAGAAAGGGAAAGGAGGAGGAGGATGGTTGGGATAAGAGCTACCTTCTTTTGGGGCAGCTGGAGGCTGTTTCATGCAAAGCATGTTCTGTTTTAGGGAGTGGGATGACAGTTCCAGAACTTACCAGGACCTTTGCAGGGAGGCTGCTATAGCTTCCTGTCAAGAAAGGTCTTTCCAGGAAGGAAAGGAGACGGGTTGGAGAGGGTTAGTACTGAACTATAGGTAGATATCAGTGATCTGGCCATCGGGCAAATAGCTCTCCACTGTTCAGAGAAATGCCCAGTGAAATTTCCAGTTTCTTACCCACAGTTTGACATTTGGTAACTCTGAAGAGGAAATCTAAATAAGAGTGTGCTTCAGATTGAGGTCAAAGGAAACCCTGCCCCAGAACGAGAGCAAATGACAATTATTGTCAATGTATCATGGGTTGATGCTCTGCCACTAGAGGTTTGGGAAGCTGATAAGGTGTAACTAGAGGCCTGGATTGTCACCCCATTTGGTCAGTCACAAGTGATAAGTGCTGTTAGTGAGATTGGCTCACTGTACTGGGGGGAGGCACATAGTTCACACCATCTCAGGGCAGGGAGTGCTGCCAGACTGGTATTAGTGTTAGGGACGCTGAGGGGCGGGCTTACTGACTTCCCTAGAGAAGCAGGGGACCACCAAAAAGGGATGCTTTCTCCTGATTAAATGGGCTGGAGTCTCCCCAAGAAGGGTGGCAGGGGAGTTCCTACAAGGATGGGGCCTATTGGGATTCCAGAAGAAGCACTAAATGTCAGGGTGACTAGCCCAAAGATTATTAGGGAAACTTAAGAGTGTTGCAGCTCCTCCTTGAGACAGACAAGGAGAGGAAAGGGGTGTTCTCAGCAAGGGGTCATGGTATGGAGCTTATATGAGGGTTTAAGGAATTTTGGCTCAGAACCTGAGCCAGCTTCTTTGTGTTTGGGGCAACAATCTAAATGTCTTAATCAGTGCCTGAGAAGGTTCCAGGCCCCAACTTGGGCTCAAGCCAGCTAAGATAAACCTGCAGCTGGCTGGGTCACCAGGTTTGTCCAGGCACTCTGTGATTTCGTTGTCAGGACCCAACAAAGAAGGGTGTGTGGTTTGCCAGCCAGATAGGAGTGGGGGACTGTTTGTAAGTCGACAGGTCTGATATCTATGAGACTCTAGACTCTTGCTATGGTGTGTCTCAGGTTGAACCTGACCACACAGTAGTGCTGGGTGAGAACAGGGCAGCTGATTGAGGGTGGGAAGGTAGTGCGGAGACAGGCAGCCAGGGACATATAGCGAAAGGTATGCAATATCTTCCCAAGGAGTACAGAGGGCAGGGTACAGAGACTGGAGCAGATGGCCTCAGAGGAGGGTGCTGAGACAGACTCCGTGCGTGCGGCTAGAAGCGAGAACGCGGATGAGTGAGGCCCAGGGCTTAACCAGGGCTTAAGCAAAGGGGTGGGGAAAGGAAGGCTGACTTTCAGAGGTAGTAAGGATAAGGACTTGGGGCGCCTGAGGGCAGGGGAATCAGCTGGACGCGGGCGCTGGGGCAGAGGGTGAAAGTCGATGGAATTGACAGGGGAAGAGAACTCAAGACCAGCCGCAGGTTCTCGCCGTGGAGAAGTGGAAGCAGGAAGCACTGAGACAAGAGCAGTCTTGATTGGGGAGGCTCTGGAGTGGGGGGACAAATCACCTCCCGCCTCGTAACTCGGGTAGTCTCCCGCAAGGCGAGGGCGTGCACCTGCAGGTCGCTGGGCGGGGACAAGGCCGCCGGCCGCGTCCGGCAGGACGGGCATCCCCGGGTTGGGCGGCGGGCCCTCCGGGGTGTGGCCGTCTCGCGCCCCGCCCCCGCCCCTCCTCCTCCTCCTCCTCTGTCTCCCTGGTCGGGTGGTCGCTCAGATTTCGATCTCGCAGCACATCCACCGCCTGTCCAGCAGCTCCCGGGTAAGACTGGGTGCACTCTCCGCCACCACCCTGTCCCGATTCGCCGCGGGATCCGGGCCCCGGTCTGCACGCGCCCGCGGCCCCCCGCAGTACCGCGCTGGTCGGAGCCGGGTCCCCGGCACCTCCCCTGCGCGGGCCTTGGGTCTCTGCAGAGGGATGGCGGCGCCTGCAGGAGCAGGGCGGACGCGTCCGGGAAGCCACGTGTCCCCAAGGCCGGGGAGGCGGGTGGCGGGGCGGCGTCCACGTGGCCTCCCTGACTCGGGCCGCGGCCCCGGCGGGGCTGCGTCCTGGCGGACGCCCGGCTCTGACTGCGCCTCGGGTCCCGCAGGACCATGGCCAACCTCGAACGCACCTTCATCGCCATCAAGCCGGACGGCGTGCAGCGCGGCCTGGTGGGCGAGATCATCAAGCGCTTCGAGCAGAAGGGGTTCCGGCTGGTGGCCATGAAGTTCCTTCGGGTAACGCTCCCTAGCTCCCTGCCCACTCGGCCGCCCGGGCGCGGTGTTTGCCCTCCCCGCAGCGGTTAGTCTGCGTCTCCTTTCCGGGTTGGAGTCCGCTTGGCTGACTGCGATCGCGCGAGAAGCCCTTTGCCCTCGACCCCTCCCCAGGGCTGCCATGCCTCTCTGACCCTTTCCCGATGCTCTGGGAGGACCGACGCCCTTGGGAAGGTTAAGCGGAGGTAACGTGACTCCTGTCCAGGGCCGGCTTCCTTCCCTCGGAGCGTCCAACCGGCCCAGAACCGCGGCCCTGCCCGATTGTCGCAGGCGGGCAGCAGCGAGTGGAGGAAGCCAGGGGCCCGCTTCCAGGCGCACGCGGGTCTACCCACGCACAGGACGGAGGTTTGCAGTCCTGGGCTTTGCCTGCTACTTGAGGATGACACGTTCTGGGTGCAGCGTTCATCCTTTGACAGGGGGTAGTGACTGTATTTCCCACTTCAGATTTGGGACACAGATCTGAACCCCAATACTGAAGGGTTAAGTACTGAAAACTTAATAAGTCCAAGTTCATCAGAGAAGAGAATGTTCTGTTATCATCTGAAATGTTTAATAGGGCCTCCTCGGTAGGCCACAGGAGTTTCATGTGATCTCCACGTGACTTATACTTCAGTTGCAGCCAACATTTAACTTCCTAAGTCTGGATCCTCAAATGCCGTCTGTTTAGGATTATAAAATCCATAATGTCATTGACAAGGATGTCTTTATGGTCAGAAGTCTTTCTGCTAAAATGGCATCAGTTGCATGGTTTGGCTAGGATTCTTTTTTTCTTTTCCTTTTTTTTTTTCTTTTCAGTACTGTAGATTGAACCCAGGGGTATTTTACCCCTGAGCTTTATCCCCAGTCCCCTTAAAATTTTTTTCTTTTTTATTTTTTTGGGGTACCAGGGATTGGATCCAGGGCTTCAGGCATGTTAGGCAAGCACTCTACCACGAAGCTACATCCCCAGTCTTTTAAGAAAAATTTCGAGTGCTCACTTTGGCAGCATATATACTAAAATTGGAATGATACAAAGAAGATTCGCATGGTCCCTGGACAAGGATGACCCGCAAATTCACTTCGTAGGGAACCTGCCCCATTGATGAGGGAGAGGATGGGGTGGAGCCATACTTGAACTTTTACAGCTTGTTTCCTAACCTGACCCTCCTCTGAATATCAGGCCTCTGAGGACCATCTGAAGCAGCACTACATTGACCTGAAAGATCGACCCTTCTTCCCAGGGCTGGTGAAGTACATGAACTCAGGGCCAGTGGTGGCTATGGTGAGTGCTTGTTGGGGATCAAAGACAACCAGGAAGATTGCTAAGTGCCTACCTGTTCCTTTTTTTAGACACCCCACCCAAAATTGTTCCTTTTACAAATGGGTCCTGCTGGAGTTATTAACTAGGAGTTTGGGAGGAGAAGGGAAAAGGAATCTGACTTTAGGAAAAAAGGACACTTTATGGTAAATTCCCCCAGGGCTAGCCTCACTGCCAACAAAAAAAGAGTACCAGATTTCTTAGGTTTATCAAGTGTTTTTCACCATAATGTTTCCTAGACTTAAATACTTTCTAAAATTTTCTTATGAAAAATTTGAACTTAAGTATGTAATACATACTTAAAAAGTCTCTAATCCTATGCTAGAGATGAAGCATTTCCAGATGGCATTAATGTTCAGTTGGGAGTGAACAAAAGTAGAGGGTGTAATAGAGAGGAGCCAAAATTGAGAGAGAGCACTTCCTGTTTCCCTGGCATGACTTCCCTCCTGTTTTCCCTGAAATACTTTCCCTTTTAAATCAACCTTTACCATCTCTTGCTGTCACTTTACCCCTTCTTCAACTATTTTTTTCTGTTTGTGGCTCTATAAATCCCCTAAGTTTAGACTCTGTCTGGATCCTATATTTGGAATAGAATTTGTCGCATAGGCCTCTGCTCTCTGGTGGGATTATCATTGATTGGTCTAATTGATGTGTGCTCTTAGGTAGGGGTATTTGTCCCGAATGGTCCTGAGTAGCAGATCTGTTGCTATAATTCCTTTCCCCTCTGGTCAAGGTCTGGGAGGGGCTGAATGTGGTGAAGACAGGCCGAGTGATGCTTGGGGAGACGAATCCAGCAGATTCTAAACCAGGTACCATTCGAGGGGACTTCTGCATTCAAGTTGGCAGGTAAGTCCTGGGATAGTGTCGATGACTTTTATTTAACTCCTGGGGTGCATTGATGACTTTACTCACTTAAATGGAGTATAAAGCAAATGTTTTGGGTATATTCCATTTTTCAAAATATCTGAACTTTAAATTAGATGGAGATTATTATTGGATAAAAATTTTCGTGCATAGCTACTTCCCCAGGTTACTCAAAATTTTAACCAAGTCACCACACAGGCGAGTTTCATGTGGCAGTTACTATGGCACAACCTCACAGGGTTCTAGCCTTGCCAAACTCTGTATTTGGGGCATTGCATCCATGGGCACAAAATCTATACAAAAGCCATAGAGTTGAGATTCAAGTGGAATGAAGGGATTGTTATTAATAAGCATGCATTTCATGGTTGGACTTTACAGACCAGTGATCCAAGAAAGAGTAGCAGCAATCCTTGAGAATAATTACGTGTAGCTGGGTGTAGTGGTGCGAGCCTGTAGTCCCAGGGACCTTGGAGGCTGAGGCAGGAGGATCACAAGTTCAAAGCCTCAGCAACTTAGGCCCTAAGCAACTTTCCGAGACCCTGTTTCAAGATTTAAAAAAAAAAAAAAAAGGGTGAGGGCCAAGTGCAGTGGTCCTTGCTTGCAATCCCAGCAACTCAGGAGGCTGAGGCAGAAGAATTACATGTTTAAGGCCAGCCTTGGCAATCGAGTAAGACTTGTACCTGCACCCCCTGACCCCCCTGCAAAAAAATAAATCACATCTAGTTAAGGTTTTGTTCTAGAGTAAGCTTGACTTTTTCTATATGCTTCAAAATTTGAGGACTATTTTTGCAGCATCAGCTGGGTATCAAACTCATAGCTTCATGCATGCTAGGCAAGTACTCTACCACTGTGCCATATCCCCAGTCCTAGAAGTACTTTTTGAGGGAGGGAGGAAAACTTAGAAGTATAATATAGTTGAACCAAAACCTTTTTCATCAAGCATCTTTACAGTCACTTTGTTGTTGAGATGGGGTACTGCTATTACCCAGGCTGGTCCTGGACTCCTGGGCTTAAGCAATCCTCTTGCCTCAGCTCTTGGAATAGCACCTTCATTTTTTTTTTTTTAAACCAGAGATTGAACCTTGGGGTGCTTGACCACTGAGCCACATCCCCACTCCTTTATTTTTTATTTTTTTGAGACAGGGTCTTACAATGTTGCTTAGGGCCTCACTAAGTTGCTAAGGCTGGTCTCCAACTTTAAATCCTCCTGTGTCTCTGGGATTACAGGCATGTGCTACCATGCCTGGCCATCTTCATAGTTTTATAGTTGGTTTTCAAAAATACTTTGGGGTATACAATTTGCTGCTTCAAGTGGAAATTTGGCTGAAAAGTTCTGCAGTGGCTGTCCTTTGTTGTAACCATTAGTTAGATTTTTGCATTTTAAAACATGATAACTAGTAACTTTTCTTTCTTAGGAACATCATTCATGGCAGTGACTCCATACAAAGTGCTGAAAAAGAGATCAGCCTATGGTTTAAGCCTGAAGAATTGGTTGACTACAAGTCTTGTGCTCATGACTGGGTCTATGAATAGAGATGGTCAAAGCAAGGTCCCCGTCAGCACAACCAGAGGAGTCCTTGAACACAGCTGTTCATTCCACTGACTTGGAAGATAGGGTAGATCATTCTTTTCTAAAGCATATTTACCAATAAAGCCTTTGGAACTGGGTGCAGTGGCTTGTGCTTATTTGATCCTAAGCTGAAAGAAAAGACTTTGTTCCCTGGTTACTGTGGCATTATCTAAACCCAGTAGTCCTATTTATTATGGAAGAAATATCTGATCCTTCTCAGAACCTGTGCATACTTCAACATATTCTAGGGCTGGAGAGGAAAAGTGTAGTACTGGTTGTTTAAGGACTGGTAAGAAAATAAACATCCCTTTTTGCATTAGCTAATAGAGTGTTTATTTCTGAGAGGAGGATGTGTGGAAATGGTGAAACATGCAGACTAGAAATCTACAAACTGAAGTTGTACAAATTTGGGCAAGTTACTTATGAAGTCTAAAAACATTTAAAAAGGAATGCCTCCTACAAATGTAATGCTGGATTAAATGAAATAATGTATATAAAAATCATTAACCTCCAAATGTCTGGCCCGTAGCTGCAACCCTATCAATTTTTTACCCTGGACTAGAAGCAAGCATCCTGATTTTCAGATTAATTTTGCTGGACAGGCAGTTATAGAATGCATTTGTAACACTACTTCTTGGAGTTTGGTGTAAAAACTCACAGAAAAAGGTGGATTTAGATTAAAAAAAAAAAAAAATATATATATATATATACATATTTTTGTTGTTGATGCACCTTTGTTTTATGTATATGTGGTGCTGAGAATCGAATCCAGTGCCTCACACATGCTAGGCAAGTGCTGTACCATTGAGCCACAATTGCAGCCCTGGATTCGAAAATGATGAGGGGTCTGAGGAGATAGCTCAGTCGGTAGAGTGCTTGCCTTGTAAGCACAAGGCCCTGGGTTCGATCCCCAGCACACCCCCCCCCCAAAAAAAAAGATGAAAATGAAATCACTTCTGTGTAAGACTCAATACTGTATTTATTATGCAGATTGCTACACTAATTACAATGATTGATGTTGTGATACAAGTAATACATTTGGGGGCTGAAGCTCCTGAGGTGGAGTGCTTGCCTAGCACATTGAGGTGCTGGGTTTAATCCCCAGCACCACCAAAAAAGTGGTTTGGTTTCCGCCCATTGCTGGTATACAACTCCTAAGACCTTTGGATTCTCTTTAGTGAGAAGGGTCTTTTGTATGCCGAGGTGACTGGGGTGGGGGGCTGGTTCTTGGAACCAACTTATGCCTATGTGGTTGGAACTGTCTCATCCCCCAACCTCTAGGAAGGGCAGGGGGCAGGCTAAATGTTGAGTTCATCACCAGTGGACTATGTTATCAGCCATTCCTGTATAATGGAACACCCATAGCAAGCCAAAAGGACAAGGTTTGGGGAGATTCCACATTCCTCAAGTGCCTGGAGGGTGGTATCAGAGAAGACAGAAGTCTCATGTTCTTTCCACTTGACCTGCCTGTGCTTCTTTCTTATCTATATTCTTTGTGTCCTTTATTTTAAAAAGGGTGATTGTAAAAGTGTTTCCCTGAGTTCTGTGAGTGAATTATGGAACCCAGATTTTATAGCCAGTTGGTTAGAAGTACAAGTCACAGCTTGGGGCTTATGACAGGCTCTAAAATGGGGGTTGGGGGAGCAGTCTTGGAGATGACTCTCCAGGTAGGCTGCCAGAGTTGATTTGAAATTTGAATTAGAAAGGATAATGTCTTCTGCAGAACTACTTAGTGGGGGGAAAGAAATGTATGCTGGTGTCAGGAGTGTTGACGTGGGGCTGGGCTAGCTCAGTGGTATAGCACCTGCAGTCTAGCATGTGCAAAGCCCTGGCTTACATCTCCAGTACTGCAAAAACCAAAAAGCAAAGCACACACAAAAAGCCTGTTAAACATGGTAACCCCAGTTTGGGTCCTGGGCCCATGCTGGCTTCTCTTTCTCCCTACCAGCTAGGAGGAAACTGCTCACAGCATGCACGTGCCACCTGTACTGTTAGATGAGATCAGGCTGCACTGTTAGATGAGATCACAGGTTCCTTTTGGAAGGAACAGGGGCCTCTAAGAATTGCTTGTAAGAAGGCATTCGATATTTTGAATAAACCATCCCCCTCAAAACACAGTAAATAACTGCTCAAACACAGCTTAACTTTAACATTTTATTTTGTGTAAAAAAGGGCAAATTTAGTGAATTATTTTAATCTTGTACACAAAGTTATAATTTTAATGCTTTTCACATCCATGCTGAAAATTTGCAATTTGATAAAAATGAAAGGAACATAAATTTCTCTGAAGGAATTTTTCACGCCATTATATACACTTCATGAGAAAGTTTCAAACACTTTCTCAATGATCACAAGTTACCAGAAAATAAAAGATTAAATTTGTACAGATATTGATCTATATATCAAATACATACAGAAATGATGTAAAAACCTTATGCAGTTTGATCTCTGTCCTCAAAAGATTTGCCGAGGGACAGATGCTTTTCTTTTGTATAAATGACTGTGGCTTTATTTAAAATATGAAAATCAAAGGAAGAAACCCAGTTTAATCACAGTATTTTTAAAATCCCTTCCCAATATTAAAGGATCATTACCAAATATATAGCACCATAATACAAATATTGATGGGAGAGGGTATTCACATCACACAAAATTAATAATAATAAAAACAAACAAACACTGAAAACCCGTGTTAGTATCCGTAGAATAAGGAGTTGATAACAGCTTTAGCTTTCCTCATACACAGCAAGGAAAAGGTTAAAGAGTTTAAACTACCAAAAGTCCCCAAGTAATCCTAACAGGAAAACAAAAAACAAAAACAAAAAAACAAACCCAAGGTCAGCAGTACACTGTGAACCGTAAAAGAGAATGGGTCTACTGAGTTGTACAATCAGAGTTATGGCTAAGACATACATCTCCTCTGCACTGACTTATTTTCTGTTCTCAGCAGCAGGAGTTAGAGTATGAGCAATGAGGGCTTCAGGTTGTGTTTAGACCATAGGAAGTCCTTACCAACCCTTAACTGTTGGTCACTGGATCAAGACAAGAAACACTTCATGAGTATGTGGGAAATCCTAAAACACTCAGAGCCTGGTTTTGCTATAGAACTGGAAGCTTATAAAACCTGGCTACAAATGAGCATTCACAGAACTAATTACCAGGACTGGTTGGCTCCAAATCATATCCCTCCTGGTTTATTCAGTTCCCCAGAGGGCCCCTGTGCCCAAGGTACTGGTAGAGTACACCACAGGCTTCTTGAACCTGTATCATGGAACCAGAGTCCTGGATTTAATCCACTGAGCCTGAGAATAAAGACTGCTGTACCCTTTGCCTTGGAACTTTTCTAGGCTTTAAGTTTATGGGAAGATTCTTCCAAGTTCAAGATTTGGGAAGTGTGAGGATGTCACATTTATGGTAGGTCCCTCTCAGCAATGTTGTTTAAGATAAATATCCAGTAAATTACAGCTGAATTCACATATATTTGACACATGAGAATCAACTTGCGCTGATGTGATCTGCATGTATGCCCCCAAAGAGTCAGTATTAAGAAATGGTGACATGCGAGTCCATACATTCTTACATTATAAAGTAACACATTTTACTTCCAGTAGCTACTACAAAACCTTATGATATTAACCCCTCTTGCATAGAATGAGGTAAACCTGTGCGTATTACCAATGCTATTATTCCCAAAAGTAGAGCAATATTTTAGAAAATAAATTGCTGGTTTTAAACGTTCTATGCATTTTAAAATTCAAACAAAAATCTTACCTAAAATGGTCTCCTGGGACTTTCTAACATTTTTTAAAGCATTCCATAGGCTGAAGGACTGTAGAGGTTAATCATTTTGATTAATTTCTAATTAGCCCTGCCTATATTCCAGAGGAGATGGTCAGTATTAACACTCTGAAGAGGCCAGGCTAAGACCCAGAAGCACTTCTACAACAGATGCAATGAATTCCTGAGAGTTTAGTTTATGAACCTCACTGGTAAACGCTAGAGCTCTCTCATTCAGTCACAACTCGTAGGTTAGAAAACAGAGAGCAAACCTTTCACCAATTTACCCTTGTACCCTATTTTTAAAGGAAGCCATGTGAATTTTAAAATAGGGAATGTTCAAAATGGTCCAAATAAGTTATTACTGTTAAAATAAATTCTGACTACAATTAAAGATAATTCATACTGGATTGTATGAAAATTAAATTCTTTTTCAAATTAGTTTTCTAACAAATCCAAGCTAGTTAAATGTGGAGCTGGAATGATTCTGAAATCTAAACGTATTTTGGCTTTCAACAACTTTTGATTCTTTTGGTAATACAGAACATCTGTTTTGGTGTGTGGTTATGCCAAGTTGCTGTCTCACAGATGGAGGGAAATGGCAGAGAACTGATCAGAATCCCTTTTGTGGGGTATTTTACCAAGGAAAAGAAAACAAACTTAGGACAATATTACATTTTCCCTAACCCCATAGCATGTATATCGAGATCCTGTAGATCTTGTCAACCATTCCAGTTTAATATTTTAGTGTTAGATAATTTGAATCAATTTTTACTTAAACGAACATATAAATGTATCCAGAGTTCTTCCAGTTTCATACAGAACTCCAAATAAATTTTCACAGAATGAAAAACATTTCTGTACAAACATTTAAAATGGGCTGCAATAAAATGCCTACAAGCAGAATTAATTACCCCTTCCGTGATCTACATGGTGATGAGCCCTCCATGAGGGGTTCAGTTGCATATTTCTGCAGCAAAGGAAGCTGGAGATGTGACTGGCCTAACTTCTAAAAATCCAAAAATCTCCCAACAGGTACCAAAAAGGTTCATTTGTAATGACAGTTCATTTGCATTTACAACTATATCCTTCTTAAATCATTTCCTTCAATCCTGCTACCTAAACTTCAATCTTACCAAAAAAGTTAGATTTTCAGTTCTTGTTAACAATGCACATAAATCCAAACTTGGAAAATATTACAAAATTCTTTCAAAAGCTTCAAATACAACACAAAAATTGTCCATCTTTTTATAAATTGAAAAATTTCCCCCCCACCCGACTAAAATAGTTTCCCTACCCACCTGAAAAATCTGGAACTGAAATTTTCTGTGTTTAGCAAAATGTCCCAGTAGAATAGCCCACTGTACAGCTGGATTGATTATAAATCAGTTCTGTGTAAAATTTTTCCCGTCCCGCCCTCAGTTTCTGAGCCACCTCATGGCTCTTGTTTGATGTAGAAGTTGGCAGAGCCATTGCTTTCCTGATCAGATGCTCCTTGGAGGAAGTTGTAATCCTCTCCATCTAGCAACTCCTCCTTCAGCTGCAACGTAGTCACTGTATGAGAGTGAGAGAGAGAGAGAGAGAGAGAGAGAGAGAGAGAGAGAGAGAGAGAGAGAGAGGGAGGAGAGAGGAGAGAGAAGGAAGGAATGTACGGGATGTTACCAAGCTTCTGGAATATCCAGATTTCCTTTACTCTTCATGTTCCTTCAGCTTTACAGTTAATAAGACTTCTTTATCAATAAATCTAAGAAGTAAACCCTGGAGGGCTGGGGATATAACTCAGTGGTAGAGTGCTTGCCTAGCATGGGTTTTGACTCCTGGCACTAGAAAAACCACAACACAACATAACACAACACAACAACCCCTGCAAGTCTGAACATTTAATTTAAAAAATTATTAAGTGCTGGGTATCAACCCAGATTTGCATGTGCTAGGAAAGTGCTCTACCACTGAGATACACCTTTAGTTCAAATTTTAATTTTCAAATCATACTGGCAATTTAGGAATGTTGTAGAAAGGAATAATACTGCACACTGGTCATTGCACAGTGGATGTCTTTGTTGGAATGCTAATCTAAAATAATTGTTCTTATGATTATGTATTCACTTTTATGTCAATGTCTACAGAAACAATGGCATATTTCTTGCATACTTCTGAGGTACAATACTCAATAAATAACACAATATTATGACTTTTATATAAATATATATATATATTTATATTATGACTTTAATATAATCCCTACTCTCCCCAAGTAACACCTTTTATTTATTTTTGTAGCACTGGGAATCAAGTTCAGGGCCTTGGGCACAGAAGGCAAGTGCTTCATATCACTGAGCTACTAGCTAGCCCGGGATTATCTTCATTAAAAAGATTCCCTAAAGAAAAAAAAAAGGCAGGGCTGGGTTGTGGCTCAGTGGCAGAGCACTTGCCTAGTATGTGTGAGGCACTGAGTTCAATCCTCAGCACCACAGATAGATAAGTAAATAAATGAAATGAAGGTACTGTGTCCATCTATAACTAAATTTAAAAAAAGGGCATGAATCTCACATTAAACACACAAATATGAATATGAAATAATATTTACCATATAAATTACATTTATAAAAATAAATCTTATATTAAACTATATTTAAACCAAAGTCATAGAAAACTTGGGTACTTCTTTTAGTTAAATATTTACTGGGCTAGAGGCACAGCTCAGTGGTAGAGCACTTGCCTTGCATTTGCAAAGCTATGGGTTCCAATCTCAACACCACACACACAAAAATGATTGACACCAAAAATGTGAAAATCACTAATGCAAAACTGCTAACTTATCCAATGGGATCACTTAATACTAGTACCCATTGCCTGACCAAGTTGTTATCTGACGACTTGCTTTTTAATGAAAACAAATTTACAGTATAGGCAATACTCAATTTATGGATAGGTCATGTTTGAGTAGATCTTAATTTCTATGGAGGACTATTTTTCAGTTTTCAATATTTTGACAGGAAAGAGGAATTTCATCTTTGCTGGGTCCAAAGTTGATCTTAGGTCCAAATTTTAGGTTAAGTTTAACTCTGAGACTTTCCTATCTCCTTTAATAAACTACTCTTGTTACCATCCCTCAACCTAACTACCTAGAATCATTAGCCTGCCTACAAAATTTCGCTTCAAAAAATTTCTTTACTTTTCTAATGACAATGATCTTAGCTAGGTGTCAGACTACTTTTAACAACTACCCAACCTCTCAGAGATGTGTTCAGGTTTCTTAAAAGTTACTGTCCAGGGGCGGGGGCTGTAGCTCAGTGGCAGAGCACTTGCCTACTAGCATGTGCAAGGCCCTGGGTTCAATTCCTAGTAGTTACTATCTAACCAAAACTGAGTTGGTAGAGTTTCAAAAAACAAAAACAACAACAACAAGGTACTAGGGATTGAACTCAGGGGTACTAGACTACTTAGCCACACCCCCAGTTATTATTTAGAGATAGGGTCTCACTGAGTTGCTTAGTGCCTCACTGTTGCTGAGGCTAGCTTTGAATTTGAGATCCTCCTGTCTCAGCCTCTCAAGCTGCTGGGATTACAAGCGTGCACTGTGCTGGGCACTTTTGTGGGCAGTACTGGTATTGAACCCAGGGGCACTCTACCACTGAGCTATATCCCCAGCTCTTTTTATTCTTTATGTTGAGACAGGATCTTGTTAAATTGCTAATAGGCTAATATTGTTAATAGGCTAATTTTGAACTTGTGATCTCCCTACCTCAGCCCCTTGAATCACTGGATTACCGATCACTGGTGTGCGCTACCACACCTGGCGAAGTTCTGAAAAATAGAACTGGCAACATTTAGCATCCTTAAAGAGCTATATGACCAGTGGGGACTGACTGGTTGCCACACCCTGTATCTGGGCAGGCAGAGAATCCCATCTACCACCATACCCCCAGGCTCATGGTGTTTGCTTTACTCACTGAAATAATTGCTGGCCTCTTCAGGCATCTGGCTCCAAATCATTGTTTGTTTATTTGTGTCTATTATGTATCTTTTCAATAACAATCTGGAATGAAGGATGCAAATACAGGAGTCCCCCTTTATCTTCGGTTTCACTTTTTTTTTTTTTTTTTTGGGTGGGGCTGGGGATTGAACCCAGGGTCTTTTTCATGCTAGGCACGAAAAACTGAGCTATATCCCCAGCCCCTTGGTTTCACTTTTGCAGTTTCAGGTTTCTATGTTCAACTATAGTTTGAAAACATTGAATGGAAAATTCCAGTAAAAAATAATTCATAAATTCTACATTGTGCCTTATTCTGAGTACAGTGATGAAATCTTCTGCAGTTTGGGATGTAAATTCTCCCTCTGTTAGGTGTATTTGTGCAATATACATTGCCCGCCTGTTAGTCACTTAGTAGCTATCTAGGTTATTGGATGGACTGTCATAATATTATAGTATGTGTGCTCAAGTAACTGTTTATCACCCAAAGCACAAGAGCAATAATGTTGGCAATTTTATCACAGTGCATTGTTATGGTTCTTCTATTTTATTATTAGTTATTGTTAATTTCTTAATGTGCCTAATTTATAAGTTAAGCTTTATAATATGTATATATGTTAAGAAAAAAAACAACATATATGTTAGAGTTTATGTGGTTTCAGGTATCTACTCAGGGGGTCTTGGAAAATACTCCACTTGGATAAGGGGGACTACTGAATATGGAATGTAAACTGGGAATATTTTTTCAATATTTTTATTCGATTTTTTCAATATTTTTGAAATTATTGAAAATAAAAATATCAATTTATGAGGAGAATTAGGTCTCAAGAGCATTAAGGAGGAGTAAACATTTACATTTTTCATTCGACAGTAATGCTGTCACTATGTAGAACAACATTAAAATGGCTACACCTCTGTGTGTGTGTGGTGCCAAGGATGGAAACCAGGATCTTGTGTACATGCATACTATGCAAGTCCTCTTAACAGTGAGCTACATCTCCAACCCCATATCCTGATTTTAATACAAAAGATTATTTTAAAAAATTAATGGCCTTTGACATCTTATTTACTCATTTACAGAATAATCTTCTGAGCAATGACAACTTATTTCTCATTTTACTTTGGTACCTGGGTTGGTACTGGTGGTTGAAAATTCAATAGGCCAAAGACAGAAAAGCGAATACACTGTGTATAATAACAGCAAAACTAACACCAATCAGACTGTTGAAAAGTAAAGCAAACAAGACTGTGCAGTTCTTTCCTTTCTTTAAAAAAGACTACTTAATAAAAATGCTGTTACAGAGAACAGTATTAAATGTATAATAGCTATCCTTTACCTCTAACCAACATGCATTAAAGTGTTAGGGACATTTTAACAATACCACAAAGATAAACACATAGACAACAAAACCCAAGTTCATTAAAGGTGCAGTACCCACAATAAAAGGTTGATTCAAACAATATCTTGCTATAGGATGATCAGATGGCTAAATGAATGGGAATTATCGTGCTTCAAGATCAAACATGTTCCATTCAAACAGATGTTTTATTTTTTAATGTTAAGAAAGATAAGCTGAGATTCTAAAGCACATCTGAAACTATGTGCATTTGCCACTAATAACAAATTTCTGGATTAGGCTTCTAGTCATGTTAAAATATGGAAATGATGTGCTTAAAAAAATCACTCAAGATACAGGTGAAACATTCAATCAGATGTGGAATGTTTTAATGCAAAGTTTCACTGGTTTCATGGAACTGAAAATAAAGCCTGTCTGGTATGTTCACACTATCATTTTCCTTTCCAGGCCTTATTCTCAATGAATGATGAATGAAATAGATCCTGTGGCCAAAAGTCATCCTCTACACAAATGCTTTTTCTTAGCTCTCTTTTTAAAAAGAAAGCCACTTTGTTGACACTAATCACTAACATTTCAGGAGATAAAACTGAAATGACATTTTCCCACCTACAAAGCCCACAAAAAATTCTCTCAACAGCTAACCAAATTGCAGTTTTCAGACAGGTAAGGTAACAATGCAGTCCCTACAGTTTCACCAGAGTAAAATCACACCACGTCCCACAAGATGTACCCCCAAGTCAGAAGATATGACAGGCACTAATGGAAAAAGGAAGTCACATAAGAAGCCATGTGCTGCTTTCTGTTTGGCAAGTCTATTCTAAATTCTTGGGTTTTGCCAATCTAAGAAGTCAAGTTGTTTTACATGAATCGGGACCTCTCACAAAATGACACAAATTAGTGTGTCTAAAGAAAACTCACCCAAAATCCCATAAAAATTCAAACATATTCAGAACTCATAATGTCCACACTTAATTAGGTAAAGGAAGATTATTTCATAATTAGCAAGTATAAAATGAAAAGCTAAACAAGAAAAGAAACTGGAAGCTTTTTCAGACAGATTATGAAGGTTTTTCCAATAAAGAGCCAGTAACTTTGGATTTGTAATTCTAGTCTGTTTCATATAAAAGTTTTGTAATTTCCTCTAGATATTAGGGTATCAGAGTGATCATCAGAAAAACAGGCTGGGAAAGAGCAAGATGACCTAACAGACTAGGAGAGATGCAAAAACTAAAGAACACGTCCTAAAGTGGGGGGTGGGGTGGGGGGGAAAAGACTGATAACTTCTGGTGCAAAAATGTTAGCAAATGGAATAATTATAGAGAAGAAAATAGGTAGGCACTAAATCTCATCTAGGTTTCCAACACACAAAAGACATTTTAAGGAATACTGAGAACTTTGGCTTTGAAGCTATATGATCTGGACTCACACCTGAAGTTCATCATGTGAAAGTGAAGCTCTCTGGCATCCTCTGAAAACACCGCTTTGTTCTTAGCAATTACAAAGGGCAAAAATTATCCCTTCTGCAGTCTTCCTAATAATCTAACCAATTAATCTCAAAGTAAATGCCATTTTCCTAATAAGTCACTCACTATACATACATAAACATGGAATCATGGAAACAAATTTCAAATTCAACACAAAAATTATATAGATATCATATACCCAAAATTATGTTATCCAGTTATGTTCATGGTAAATGTTACTACCAAAAGCACACTTACTTTAGAAATCAACACAACCTTTCCATGAATGACACACTATGGAATGTTACAAACAAAGCCTCATGTTTGGATCTGATTGATCAGCCTGTTCCCTCCTGACATATTTCTTTCCTAGGTCAAGTCACTCAGAAATCTGCCATTTTAATGAAACCATAAAATATTACAATTGCCTCACAGTTCCATAAACTGAAATAACTTTACCATAATTTGAAGCTCACCAAGTGTTTTATAACAACAAAAATATCCTTTCCTGATGATTCACCTTTGTGATGTGACTACCAAGGATCAGTGAGAATGAATTTTTTAGTTAAAAGAAAAACTTTAATGAGGCAGCATCTGACACGCTAGACCATGCTTTGTCTCCCGCCACCCAGCCCGGCACTTTACCCTCTGCAGTACCTGAGGTGCTGAGTGACTCGTTACCTGTTTTGAGGCTGGGCCTGAACTCTCGGCTAGTGCTGGGAGGTGGGAAGGCCTCCGGGGCTGTCTGTGCTGGCAGGGCTCGGTATGGAGGAGGAGTCAACTCTTCGTCACCAGAGAAGCTCCTCCGCACCCCACCTGTCATGGGCAGGCTCGACAAACTGACAGGCTTCTTCCCAACTGGCATCTTCCTCTCTAAACATCAAGTCAGACTGAAGTAAGCTTTGACTTACGTGCGTGGTACGAAAAGTGCATTGCATAACTAGGAAGGCTGGGTCGCACAGGACACTCTGCAAAGAGAACCCACTATGGAAGGCTTGTATTTCTGACAACAATGGAGTGAGAGTGTTTGAATTTGTGTGAGTGTTGGGAGTGGTAGTGGAGGACACTGTTTCTACTCTCTGAGTGATAATCCTACCTCCTAAGTCTTAAGTACATTTAAAACACAACAAAGCAAAATGAACTATGGAGAGCATTTGGTGTAGAGAACAGCTGTCTAATTTCTTTCAAGAAATTTCAGCTTGAGATAGGGTGAAAAACCAATGGAAGAGAAACAGGGTCTTTTTCCCCTTTCTCTGGCGGTGCTGGGGCCTCATAAACACTAGGCAAGTACTCTACACGGAGCTATACTCCCAGCCTGAGAGAAGATCTTAAAAGCACTACTTTCAGGGTAGTATTCTACTGGCCACATAAGCTCAAATGCTGGTTTTCAGGGAGAAATCAAAAGTAAAACAGTTTTAAATGTATTATTCAGGTGGCAGGATTTTAGTGATATAAAATGTGCTCCCCTAACTTTTAGTTCACGATACATTTTTTTTTGGGGGGGGGGGGGGACTAAGGGTTGAACCCAAGGGTGCTTTACCACTGAGCTTCATCCCCAGTCCTTTTTGTTTTGTATTTTGAGATAGGGTCTTGCTTAATTGCTGAGGCTGGCTTTGAACTTGGGATCCTCTTGTCTCAGCCTCCTAAGTTGCTGAGACTACAGGCATGTATCAATATGCCTATAACAAAACATCCTTTCAGAAAACATTTCTAATTCTTATTGTGAAAAGCATTTCTAAAATATAAAAGCTCACTGCCTGAAAGTTCTTAAGCTAATTTCAAACAAAATTTATTGCATTCTTTGGACACAGTTTCATAAGACTTGTAGGACTTACATAGTGCTTTAATTAATCAAAAATATATTCTCAACTTTGCAAATACCAAATAACCAAGCACAGTGTATTAATCAGGTTGAAAGCTGACGAATACTTACACCGCTTTGTGACTCTAAGTTATTTCTGTTCTTGCCCAAAGTCTATAATGACGCAGGTAGGACCAATGAGAATTATGTTTCACAAAATCAGAACTAAAAGATAAATCTAAGATAGTATTCCTACGTAAAATGATCTGGAAGCTAAGCTTCTAGTGAGTACACATTCATCTATCAACTGCCATACCAAAATCATGTGCAGCAACCACTTAGACTTTTTCTAATACATTACATACTTAGAAGTAAAATGGCAAGGAACAATCTCTGATTTCTTCTACTCCCAGTAGCCCCTGAAAATACTGAAATTTAACAGATATTAGTGTTGCTTTTCCTGCTCCAGAATTACTACATCTTGAGAAAGAGGCTTTTGAGATTGGACAGTCTATAGATCCTCTTTGCAGAACATTACCCTTATTTAAAAAAAAAGGTAGTTAACAAGTATCCATTTACAGCATGAATTCAGCTCATTACCCGAACAAGCTAGAATGATGAAGCCAATCAACTATGTCTCTGTAAAATGTAAGCAGTACCAAAGAACACACTAATGAAGGATTTTAAGTACAAAAAGACCAAAGAGTTATAAGATGAAACAACAAAGCCAGAACACCATAATCAACCAGCAAACTTAAAAGACAAACACAAGATAAATGTAGCCCATTTACTACTACTGAAACAAAAACCTGCCTTACAATGAATGACTTATGTTTCTAAGTCCCAAGTTCATTCTTATTTAGCTAAATGGTGTTGTGGGAAAATTTTCTAATAAATTGTTGAGAAAAGCAGCAGATGAAAACTGCTTCTTAATATAGTACTATAACTCCTTATCAATTCCAATATTCAGAGATTTTGTAAGATTTTGACAACAAAACCATACTCCTTTTGTGATCCATTTATAATTTTTACTTGATCCATTTAATGTAACTATCTTTTGCTTCAGAAAATATTCCAGAGTGTGTGTGGGTATTACATTGTTTATGCTACACACACATTTCTTTTCTAAAATCCAAAAAATTCTAAATTCCAAAACATATCAGTCCCCAAGGTATCTAGGTAGCTAATGAGGGTTTGTGTGTGTGTGTGTGTGTGTGTGTGTGTGTGTGTGTGTGTGTTTAATCTTCTTTTTCTTTTGTGGTGCTGGAGATCCAGTGCATGGCATCACACTTGCTAGGCAAGAACTCTACCTCTGAGCTACATCCTCAGCTCAGCTTTGTACTTCTTTTCCTTTCTATATCCAAAGAACAATTTAAAGGCATTAAAATGATATCATAACACTGAGCGCTATCAAAATGTCGCAGTTTAGGAATATGTTCCATCTATAGCTAAATTCATTATTCCAGCTAATCCAGAAATCTAGTAAAGATAAAATATCACCAGTACTGATATTATTATTACCTCATTGATTACACTCTTTCTCCTCTGTCCCTAGCCCATTAATTCAAATAATTTAAACCCCATAAGCCAGAAACAAACCCTAAAAGAGTCATACTGAGGAAGGCATGTGAATTTGTACATAATAAGTTATAAATTAGTAAAGCGTATTCTTCTTAAATCTTGGAATAATAAAATTATTATTATTTTTTGCAGTACTGGGAATGAACTTTGTGCACCCCAGGCAAGCTCTACCAGTGAGTTATAGCCCCAGCCTTCTGCCTTCATTCTTTTAAAAATTTTATTCTGAAACAGGGTGTCACTAAGTTGCCCAGGTTGGTCTTGAACTTGTGAATCTAACTGCCTCAGCCTCCAGGGTAGCTAAGAATATAGGCATGTGCCATCACATGTAGCATAAAAACCATTTTTAATTTGATGTCTTAGGAAAAAAATACTGAAATCTCACAATTTTCTGAAGTGTTTTCTAACAGAAAGTGATAAGACAGGTTAAACTATCCTGTTAATTCACCTTACAGAAAGCTAAGGGATCACATCTGCTATAGTTAATCCACAATAAAAAATTCCCACATGAATTCTTCCAAATTATATCAGTAAGTGGGAACGTGCTCTGATCTGCCTGGTCTGGCAATGCTCTCTAAAATTCTTTTAGGGGAATATCAGACCTTCTAAGCAGCTGGTGGGGAAAGTAATTCTGGGTCTGTGGGTCCTGTAAAGGGGCAAGAGACAATCCTTTCTATCTGCAGGTCATCACTAGGGGTGAGGCTAATTAGTGTTTCATGCTGGGAAGAAACCTTTTCTTTTGTGAGATACTGGGGATTGAGCCCAGGCATGCTCTACTACTGAGCTACATCCCCAACCCTTTTATTATTTTTTAAATTTTGAGACAGGGTCTTGCAAAGTTTCCCAATTTGGCCTTGAATTTGTGGATCCTCCTGCTTTAGCCTCCTTAGCTCCTGGGATTTACAGGTGTCAACATTCCCAGCCAGAAACTTATTTTTCAAAGCACCACTACAGTAGCCAGTAGAAGTTTTAAAGTTCCTCACTTAAAAATTATAAAAAAATAACTAATCAGAAAGATAAAAATAGAATACACTTGATTCTTCATGGTGCTTTCAGCAGTTACTTCAACATACAGCAAGTTAGCTGTAAAGCCTTTAAAGTTTTAATCCTCTAGAACTTGTTTTTTTGGTACCAGGGATTGAACTCAGGGGCACTCATCCACTGAGTCACATCCTCAGCCCTATTTTGTATTTCTATTTAGAGACAGGGTTTCACTGAGTTGCTTAGCGCCTCACTTTTGCTGAGGTTGGCTTTGGACTTGTGATCCTCCTGCCTCAGCCTCCCAAATTGCTGGGATTACAGGTGTGCACCACCCCAATCGGCCCCTCCAGAACTTTTTGCTTAAAAAAAAATCTTTCAACAAAAATAAATAACCTTATCTTAGAATGAAATATCCTATGACATGTTTCATGAAGTTATAAAGCTTGTGGCTTTCTATGTGGTTGGGGGTGGGGGGAGAGTGGACATATTTTTGGTACTGGGGATTAACCCAGAGGTGCTCTACCACTGAGCTACATCCTCATACCATTTCTAATTTTTAAATTTTTGGATGGTCTCAGTAAGTTGCCTAGGATGACCTCAAACTTGTGATCCTCCTGCCTCAGCCTCCTGAGTAGCTGGGATTACAGGCCAAAGAAGATTTTAAAAGAATCAGTTATAGTTATCAGTATATTTTTATATTCCTGTGGCTATTAATGCCAATGATGATTCATGATAAGGCAAAATATAGCAGAGAGCACACTTAGAAAAATTTGCTTTGGTAGCCATCAATCTGGATTGATTTTTCTAGAAAGAGAGCTGTACTTTATAAGGAGGATTTTTTTCTGTTTTTGGAACCCAGGGATGAAAGGCAAGAGCTTTGCCACTGAGCTACATCCTAGCCCAAAAGGATGAGTTTATTAAACTCCAAGTATCATGTACTTATTTTTTTTTTCTTTTCAAATGAAGTTAAAAAAAAAAAAAAAGTATTGATTTTTGGTAGGTTTATAAATGATTTCAAGAATCATTCTTAGGCTCCATTCTTTACCATGTGTGATTTAAATATTATGGCAGTAATTTCTCCTCTCAATTGAAAGTGTTTCTCATGATTGAAAAGGTTTGCCTTTTATGGCATACTGCACCTTTAAGCATAATACATAATGCAAATAATCAGTTCTCACAAGGATATAATTTTCTGTGCAAGAATACTGTGACCCCAATTGGTTAACAAAGAGAAAAGGTATGTAAACACCACAGGGTGACCCACTTTTCTTATGTCCTTTGTATTGCTGGGACTTAGCCTTTTTCTTCTGTTTTGATGAAGCTGATTGGCTTTCTCTTGATGCTGAAAAATAAAAAGGAAAATTGGTACCAGATAATTACTTACAATTTTAGATACAATTTAGATGAACTGTCTTTATGAAGACCATTATGCTTATAAAAATACATGATGCTCTGAAAATAAGGGTATACTTGTTCCTACAAAACCATGAGCCTCAATACCAGACAGACTCCACTATTTACTCAACAGTACTTATTACACACTAATACAATTTTTTTTTGCCTGTAATTTTAAACTCATTAAAACTACAAAAGTAGTTTAATTTGGTGGCTGCTGTGTTTCTATAGTCACTATGTAACTGACTATTGAGTTCACACTGCCATGGTACACATGGTCTGATTCTGTGATATTGTTGTTTAGTCTTAATATCTTACCTGGCAACCAATCAGACATAGGTATATTCTTATCCTGTGAGCTCACAAGATGATTTATGTGAGACAGTCCTCTGGAGAATTGCTGATTTTTACAAAAGGACACTTTTTCTGTATACCAACTTACACTGTGATGCTGGAGGCTGTAGTTGATATCCAGTTAACTGACACCACCCTACAGGATAGAGGTCAGGGGACTCACAGTCTACCCACTGATCATACTCTTCTTCCCATCCATCAAAATGTATCCTCAAGAGACGATGAATAATTCGAGTTACTGTGGCTACACATATTAAACGTGGCTCCATGAGATCAACTGCTTCTAATTTCATTCCTACACGAAATCCATGATTTGGAACATCCTGACACAGAGAAGCAAAATATTAACACTGTTTTACAGAAGAACATCAAAGTCTACCAAAATTTAGAAAGCAAAAAGAAAAGCAATGTAGCCAAATAACATAATGTAAACCAAAAATCTCCATTCTTTAATTATGCAAACATATTATGAAGCTAAAGCTTTTAAGAACAGATGTGATATGTATTCATTTCTATTTCACTCACATTAAAAACTTTAGAAACAATCTTTTCTCCTAAGAAAATATTTATATTACTTTATTACTAGATATTTATTTATATTACTCTTCATTAAGGTTATTCCAACACAGGCAAAGACATGTTTGATCAATAATGATTCACATCTGTGGTCATCATTATTATGCAGCCATTTAAACTTACCTTATTAAATAGTTTTACTGGTGCTGCAATGGAGCCAGTTTCCCTGAGGTAGTCAAACCATTTAAAAGGAAGTTTTGTGTAACCTAAAAGAAACAGTTATTTTAAGTGGTAGTTCATTTAAAATTAGCAAAAATATTACAACGCAGATAAAAAGTAACTCAGCACACAGAATTTCAGATTTAGGTGATAGGAAAATCTCCTAACTGCTCTCATACTGCAGAATGCAAAGGTTCCTTTGTGTTACAGGCATCCTGCTTTCCCAGACACACAGGTATGTCTGCTTACCCTAACGCAAAAGTGACTCTCCTCTGTTCTGTCTACAAGAGATTTTTGAGGGGATTTTTGGTCACACTGAAAATTGAACCTGGGTTTCAGAATGCTAGACAAGAGCTCTATGGTTAAGATATGACCTGCCCTCAGACTTTAGCATTTTGAATCCTAGGCTTCTGAACCATAATAGAACTTAACACTCTGGAGCAATATTTTTCTCTTTTGAGAGAAAATTTGTTGAGCCAATACTATTATAAACCTTTGTTTTCACCTTCCCTCCATCTTAGTGAAAATCTCAAGGTCCAGATGTTGAAATTAGAAAAAATCACTAGTTAAACTAAGCCTGGTGACATGACTGTAAGCCCCGAGACACTGGCGCCTGAGGTAGGAGGATCACAAGTTCAAGGTCAGCCTGGGGATGTAGTTCAGTAATAAAATGCTCCTGGGTTCAATTACCAGAACAAACAAAACAAAACCAAACAACAAAACACTGGTTAAGCCATGACACTTAAAAGTAAAACAGCCTTTAATTTTCTTTTTTGTAGTACTAGGATGAATTTAGGAAACATTCTTTGCTGATGTAATTTATTAAAACTAGCTAGAACATAATACTTGTAGGTTTTTAGAGCATCCTGCAGTTCGTGTATATATGCATTTATTTATTTAAATATAAATACATATATTGTACATAAACTCACATACCAAGAAAATCTAGGGCTGTGTTTAATATAAACAGGTTCCATGTAAGAAGAAATCAAGGATTAAGCCCAAGTTTACACCAGATCAAGTACCTCTGGGTGGAGTAAGTTCAATCATGTTAATTTCACAGAAACCGACAGGGAAAATAGAAGGAGAGGTTGCATGATAACAGAACCAGTCAGATCCATCTGCTGCTTCTGAGCCATCGATCCCAATCATCAGGAATCCATCAGCCAGCACCTTTTAAATTAAGAGAATCCCAAATACTTAAAATTAGACATCATTATTAAAAAAAAAAAAAAAAAAAAAAAAAAAAAAGCTACTTTAAATTAAATGACATTCTGAAAGGAAAATGTACTGCATAAAGGTCTGTGAAAAGTGAAAAATGCTTCTTTATTGAATTATAGTAAATAATGTGTTATAATAAAAAAATCTATGTAAATTGCAGGGTGCACTAGAAACAAAAGCACAACTACACAGAAGTGATGTCAGAGGTTTGGGAAAGAGTGTTTTTACCAACCACTAGAGTTATTGCTCTTTTACAATTTAATCAGCCACTCTAGGTCCTCAGTCAGTATTGCCTTTACTTACTTTCTGATTTATCACACACGGGCGTCTCTCCAAACCTTCCTCCCCTTTAAGCGCTAACTTGACCTCTCTCATCATGTTCTTCCACAACCACAAGAGTGGCCCATGAAAAGGCTCTCTTTATTACTTTTTTAATGCCTCAGATTGTTTTAATTAGAAGTTCAGCTTCTCCCCACTTTTTGATAAGACAAACTTTTCCATCTTGCCCTGTTAACACTACCTTAGTCCAAAAACATCATCTCTTATGCTCTGTTTCCCAATTTCCATTATATTTAAAAAATATTTTATCCCAGCAATAAATAAATAGGTTCAAACTTACAGAAAAGGCACAAGAGCATAGGCCATGAATTCCATATACACCCAGAGGCCTAATTTAAGGTATTTCATGCAACTCCTTGCTGGACCATTTCTGTTGTTATTGGTTATTCACCAATAACCTCCTAGTTGACCCAATCTAGTGACCTTTTACCCCAGCACTTTCGCTCCTCAAACTGCAGCCTCATGGAAGTCCCTGATAACAACTCCTAACTTCTTGAAACCATTTTCTCACAGACTTTCATCATACTATGGTCTATTTATCAATATTTCCATCTCTATTACTCCTTCATTTCTTTTGATAGTTGCCCTTTTGCTTCGTCATTAAAAGTTTCTGACTGTTGCTCTTTTGTTTTGAAAACTTAATATACACCCCGATTGATTTAATGGTCAACTTCTATGCCAATGATTCCTAGAGTTATTTGGGTATGCCTTCCAGAGTCTTAGTCCTACATTTTACCTGTATGCTAAACTAAGGTATCAAGTTAACAGCTCCTTCGTTATTCCTTCAGAGGTAATTGGTTATAAGGTCCCACAACTGCACCTCAAACATGCAGTCCCTTCCTTTTATTTTGGTACTGGGGATTGAACCCAGGGACACTTCACCACTGAGCCACATCCCCAGCCTTTTTTATATTTTATTTAGAGACAGGGTCTCGCTAAGTTGCTTAGGGCCTAAGTTGCTGAGGCTGGCTTTGAGCTTGCAACCTTCATGCCTCAGACTCCTGAGCTGCTGGGATTACAGGCGTGCACCACCAAGCCCAGCTCAGTCCCTTCTTTATCTTTCCCCTTTACCCCTCTCTTGATTATTTTGTTCGATTCTGTTGCTTTCAGTCATCTACTATGAACATTTCCGCTGTATACAGTTAAACAGTTTGACCTATGTTCAATCGCTAACTTATTCTGTCTACTAAAGGTTGGCCTGGCCAACCATTAAAGCCTGCACTATCTTTAGTCTCTGTCCCCAGGTTCCTTTTTCCTAGTTATTTCTATTAAAATTGGACATATACAATAATTTTCTTTTCAAGCTAATGGTTTTGCCTCCCGCCTCTGAAGAGAAGTACCCCAACTCAATGGGATTCTTTTCTCCTTCCTTCTAAACAAAGCTGACAGGACCAGGGACTAGTATGTACCACACAGGCAGTCAAGCCAACAGCTGGGCTCAGCTCTTCAGATTCTCTCAGTCATTAAAGTTAACAGACACAAAGATTGCTGTCATCGGTGGGAAGGAACTAAAAGGTTCTCATATAAAACAGAGCTAAGGAATGCCAGTGCACAAGGACTGAGGAAGAGACCAGTAGAAGGAGAGTGAAAGAAAAGTGCCATTGACTCAATGGAGCAGAGAGGACAGAGAGGCCCTGGGAGGAGGGGAGAATAATACTGTATCTATGCCTTTCTACTGTCCTTGCATCTGCATTCTCTACAGTGACCCAGAGCTAACTTGAGTGGGTTTCTGTACCTCATCAACAAAAACCTTGACCAAAACATCCAGTGCAACTTCTCTGACATTGCTGCATGTGAACACCGGCCATGTCCTACACATGGCCTATACTTTCACCTTCAGGTGCAGTTATGGGCTATCTTGTCTCAAGCTTATTTTTGTACATCTTACTTTTGTTCCATATGACTGTAAACTTTCTAAGAGTTCGAACTACATCTAGCATGGAAATGTTCATTATTTTCTAAATGAAGCTTGATATTCTCTTCATTGGGCATTTCACTTCCCTGGAATAGAGCATGATATAATGGCACTGCTTCCTAAAGCTGGCTGTTGATCACTTGTAGAACTTCTTTTTAAAACAAATATAGATTTCTTGTGATTCTGATTACACAGGTTTGTAGGAGATCATGGGAATCCGATTTCCCTTACCAGGCAGTTTGATCACTAGTCAGACAGAACTGGTTTCAGAAGATGGGGTGTGGGGCCAGTCTTGTGCAGCTTTGTGATGGTAAACAGAGGCACATGGGATGTGGCAGCCATCACAACTGTTTGCTTAACTGTGCTAAGATGTAAACCACAATTTACTACATCTTTATGTAAGCAGATTCTGGATTAGTGTTTCTTAACCAGGGCTGTATATGAGAATCACATGGGACCTTTAAGAAATGCCAATGCAGAGGTCCCAATACAGACTAATTAAATTGGAATGGAGGGAAGGGATTTGGCCATTATTATAAAGTTCCCCAGGAAATCTTGATGCTTACTGAAAAAAGGAATAAAAATCATAAAAAGGAAACACAGGAAATTGAAGAAAAACTTACCCTTACTATAATTCTGTTTTGGACTAGCTTTGACTAGGAAGTAACTTTAAAGAAATACTCTTTCCTCTAACTCAGGATATGCTTCCACAAAATAGAAGCAGACACAAAATGACTACGGTAACAAGCGACATTATAAAAAAAAAGATCTGACAGTAGAATTTAAATTCATTTTGAATTCCTAATAACTGTTCCAGTGAAGATCCAGGCACACACAAGTTAACCTTCTCCTACTAGCATAAGCCCAGTTCCTTTAATTGTATTTCTGTTCCAAAACCCATTCTCTTACCTTTCTAATGGTTGCAACACATATTGTAGAAAGATTTAATGGGTCTATAGCTTCCAATTTCATTCCTTCCTTGAACCATTCCCCACTCTGGTCTACTTCTTTTACCTAAAGAATTATATGAAAGCACATGCACTGTTACAGATGTTATCATTTTAATACTGAAATATTATTGATATGAAAAGGTTTACCAGATTCCTTCTCCTTCCTACCTAATATTGTAACTTAAATTTCCATTGGGGAATATAGAATTCAGACAAATAGAATTTAAGAATAAGTATAATAAAAGATTTGTGACACCTATGGATTATAAGATCTTAATCCATTTAAGTGAACATATGTATCTGTGATTTCCACAATTTTAGGAAAAAAACCCACAACCCTCTTTCAAACCTAATTTACAAATGAGGGTTCTTATAAAAACTTCTTACCTTAGCAAATAAATGTGGTGGTGTATCAAAATGTCCATCCTGTTTCTTTGTAATATCTACAAGGAAAAGTTACATACTAATCTGTCAGCATTTGCGAGAAGACCAAAAATCACGTTTCTTTGAAGGCTTCAAACTCACAAGGTATGTAATACTTTAAAACACGGCAGAAAGACATGCCTTCTACATTTAAGGTGAATAATATTGTCTTTTCTCTCAAGCCTAGCCACATTTAATCTTGTCATTTTTATTAAAACTGAATGGAAAGGGAAAGACTATATATCTTTCAAATGGGTTGGATAAGAGAAAAAAAACAATTTTAATCATGGCTAAAAGTGCATTATTAATATTATTATCTATGCATTTTTTTTGTGGTGTTGGGGATTGCCCCAGGGCCTCACCCCAAGGCCTAATACATGAAAAGTGCATTAATTTTTTAGTGGAAGGCATATAAAGGAATTCATTAGGAGACTAATTTTTGGAATGAACCTTCACTAATTAAGATAGAATAAGCAGCCCAAACAACTAGGATGGTATTTTAAATCTATGCTGTTCTGCAGAGACCAAGTAGCATAATTCAGCCTCAATTACACTCTCAATAGTTCTTGTGACAGGAACTTACCAGATCTTTTGAAGCGATGGCCTATGCTTCGAGACCAACCAATGTGATGGATTAAGGGGCTGTGCATATGGCACCAGAAGTCATCTGTTCTATCTTCACTCTCTTCATACACTAGTCTCAATCTTCCTCCAATTACACTTTCCACCACTGCTACTCGTGTCCGACACAAATGCCTCTTGTCAACCACTTCTACTCTCATGCAAGGTTTGAAAGGATACTGCATACTCTCGGAAACCTTAAAACAAAAACAGAACCTGTTCAGAATTCATGAAGAAGATACAAAGGTAATTTTAATAAATACTATAAAAATTACTGAATACACTCGATATTTGACCTAGATCATCCAGTTCATGAAATTAAAACAACTCCTTATAAATCTTCAAAGTTATTCTCTCTAAAGAGCTCTTCAGTCCTTTTAAAATCCTGTTTTTACCTTTTGTGAGAAATCAGGAGGAAGTGTTTTGGCACCAGTAAGTCTTTTTACTAGAAAAGCTTTCCAGTTTGTATACTTATGTTGAATAGCTAAAACAAAAGAAATAACCAGTTATACTTTAGCAGAAAGTACAATGCTCCATAAATTATTTGTTAAAAAAGTAACATATTTCTCTGTAAGTCAGAGTATTAAGGTTCTCAAAAGTAATATAATAAAGAAAACATGTTTTTTCAGCACAAAAGTTACTTTCATTGAAAAGTATTACCTTAATTTCTAAATTACTTTAAGGTTACTATGTGTGAGAGAGCACTAAGTCAGATCTATTTAAAACTACAGGAAGGGAAAATAAACTACTTACTTCTTGGAGGAACAAGAGGTTTTCCACTGGCTGCACACCAACCAACTGGATGGATATCAGAACCACATATATTGCACCAGAAGTCCAGACCAGAGTCATTTTCAAATCCTTCATATCTTAAAAGGGCATTGTAACCTGAAACCAAGAAATCAATCACTATATAAGGCAGGCAAACAAACAAGGAAACCTTGAAGAAAATGATATGGGATCTTGTAATGACTGTCAGGCTTTAGTGTGCATCTGCAATAGAACCACCTGCAAGGTCTGTTAAGAGATAAGAAGTTGGGTGGTCTGAGAATTTACATTTCTAATAAGCCCTCATGTGATGCTGTTGCTACTTTGAGAATCATTTGTTCAATGTGATTAGTTCAACTGTTTTTAGAATACAGCTTCCTTCCTTGAACGCATCTTAATTTATGGATAATTTTTAAAAATTTAGCAAAAAAATAGTTGTGAGAATAAAAGATAAAAGTTTTAATAAATTAGTAAAACTTTGTCAAGTCACAGAAATCTAGCTGAAGTATATTTCAAAGAAATCACTTTATCATCTCATCAGGTGGCCAACTGCTCTGGGATAATTCTCAATGTGGCTACTTCAACAATCTAAAATTCTGTCTTATTTGGAAGTAAGACTTAAAAATGCTGGGTAAAAAATTCAGTAAACACAAAAGTAGGTGAAATCACTTAAAAATTATGTCTTAGGCAAACAGGAAGCCTTATTTTCTGGAAAAATATGTATATCATGTTTATAATTTAGCAAACCTTATGTTAACAGGTTAGGACTTAATTTGAGGCCTTTCATGGAACAAGGGTCAATGTACTTGTATTTCAGGCTAGGAGCCAAGTTCAGATTGCAATTTTTTTTTTTTTTTATTAATTTGGGGTACTGGGGATTGAACTCAGGGGCATTTAACCACTGAGCCACATCCCCAATCCTATTTTGTGTTTTATTTAGAGACAGGGTCTCACTGAGTTGTTTAGCAACTTGCCATTGCTGAGGCTTGGCTGTGAACTTGTGACCCTCCTGCTTCACCCTCTCAAGTCGCTGGGATTATAGGCGTGCACCAGCATGCCTGCTCAGCTTGCATTTTCTTGTATTAATATATACAATAAAAACTTAAAACATTGAACCTTAAGTTCTAAAACTTGGTACTTTATAGAACAATTCATGAATTTGCTAAGTGTCATTGAACTCTGTGATCAACATGAGGCTTATGTCTATAAGGTCCAAGTGATTTAAAAGAAGACATACCAAGCAATTAGATAAAACGGAAACATAAAATGAGAGATAGAAGTTAGAAATAATCCTTGGATATTAAATGCATTGATTTTTTCCCCCCCCCCCTGGGACTGGGGAAACCAGTTAAGGGGTTAACCACTGAGCAATATCCCCAGCACTTTTAAATATTTTATTTAATACTTTAGAGACAGGGTCTTACTAAGTTGCTTAGGCCCTCACTAAGTTGCTGAAGCTGAACTTGAGCCTGCAATCCTCCTGTGTCTTAGCCTCCTAAGTTGCTAGGATTACAGCCATGAGTCACTATGCCTGGATAAATGCACTGGTCTATTTAAAATGCAACTGACGTAAACATTTGGGACAGAAACAATGTTATTTTAAATTATAATGCTTATGATATAAAGCATTTACAGAATGCTTATTCATGGAAGTATTTCAAGAAAAGGTGGGGACTGAACTGAGTGAAAGTACAAAGATTTGGACAGTCACTTGCAAACTGATTCGAGGCACGTGGCAAAAACATGTTGCATGAAGGAGAGAGACTAGCCTCATTAGAATAGATGGTTTATGCTGGGAGCAATGAAGTTTGATGAGTGGTATATGGTACAGTTCATCAATAGGTGTAAATGGTGACCATTTTGATCTTTTAAGGATGAGGAAGCTATTAAAGATTCTTAAGCAGAAAAGTGGAATTAAAATTATTTTTAGGGGCCCAGGGATGTAGCTCAGTAGTAGAGTGCTAACCTAGCACTGTTAAAAAAAAAAAAAAAAAAAAAAAAAAATTTTAAGGGTAAATTAAGTCTTTCAGCAATATAGAGAGTGTTCTGAGGAGAATGGCTGGAGATGAGATTAAATGAGTAGGATCAGTTAGCCCCCTCTCACAGTAAAGTAAGAGTAATTCTTCTTATCTGAGTGGCTGTCCCTCTCTAAAGTACTATAGTATCCTACTGTACCAAAGTATCACTGGTGGACTACCTTGTTGCACAATGCCTGTATTTAACATTTGGCAGATGTGAGCTAACTGAAAATACAAGTCTTATTCTTTTACACATCAATTGTCCATACCGTCTAATGTACTAGGATCCCTAATGTGAGCCATAAAGTCCTGAGGGCTGGGGATAGTGGAGGCCAAGGGAATGAAGAGAAAGGAAGGAGTACTGATGTACAATATTAGCAATAGTTGTTTACTTTTAGTATTATATACTTCAATCACTTTTTTTTTTTTTAGTACTTCAAACTTTGTTAATTTTCAAAGTATTTCCCTATATAAGGGGTTGGCAAACTATATTTTGGCCCACTATTCTACGGAACCCAGGGGCACTCAAACTCTGAGCTAAACCCCCAGTCCTTTTTACTTTTTTATTTTGAGACAGTCTCCCTAAGTTGTTGAGGCTGGTCTTGAACTTGCAATCTTTCTGCCTCAGCCTCTGAAGTAGCTGTGATTACAGGCATGTGCCAAGTGCCTGGCTAATTTTTTTTTTTTTTTTTTTTTTAAATGACCTGGGACCTAAGAATAATTTTCACATTTTTAAATGGTTGAAAGGAAAAGAAAAAAAAAAAAAAAAAAAAAAAAAAAAAGAAACATTTTAATAAAATTTGACAGTTTTATAAAATTCAAATTTCAGTGTCCATAAATAATTGAACAGTCATGTTCATTTCTTTATGTACTGCTATGGCTGCTTGAATGTTATAATGGTAGAGAGGAGTTGTGGTAGAGAGTATATAGCGCACGAAGCTGAATATATTATTTATTTTTTTAATAGAAAAATATTTGCCAACTCCTGTTCTATGTCATATCATTTATTTGGCAATATTTACAAAATTTTTTATAAAAATGCTTTTTTACAAAAAGTTATGAGTGTCACTGCCATTTTCCAACAAATGATCATGCATGCTTTTCACCTGCTAACTTTATAATTCCAGCAATCCAGAAGACTTTGGTAGGTAGGCTGCAGTCTGTATTGGGAACTTCTACTCTCACATTTTCTGAGATATCACCCCAGCAGGTCCCCATAGGTGCCTGTCATATAAAAATTATTAAATTATCATCTTATTAACATAAGACTTAAAACGTATCATTCAAAATTAAGCATTACTATCAATAATGAAAAGTATTAAACTAAAAATGTCATTTTAATTCATTAGTTTTCTTCCAGAAAGGTAATTGTCATTCCCCCTTAACAGAATTCTAATTAGAAAAAGTTAGGGTCAAGATTAAACTCAAGATGAAGACAGAATCTCTATAAATATTAAATAGATTCATGTTGACTTCAAAATTCAAGTCTTAATGCAAGAATTAAAACAATAATTTTCCTAAAAGCTGAATACAAACTTGGTAGACTTCATGAGATAAAGCTGACCTGAAAAAACTCATTTTTATTGAATACACTTAACCTAACCCTTTATTTTAAGAGATGTAGTCAAAGAGCAGAAAGAAAAATAATTCCAATCGGCAATGAGGTTTCCAACAACATGAATAGGAGAAACACAACTTAGCTGTCTATAGTTTCAATTTAAGTCACAGAATATAAATATAGTGATTTAAGATAGATGAGAGGGAAATGGGATAATGTTATTAAAAAGGTGGAGTTGGAAGAGTTTTGGGAGATGAGTACTATTGAAAATTGTTAAGTAATTATTTCAAACCTTGTCATATAGGAATTACTATAAAGAGAAAACTTCAAATGTTAAAAATGGTAATCACTAGCCTTCATGCCAAATGGTTAAGACAGGCACTCAAAATGGACTGCGTATCACAGAGATTTTCTAAAAATAAGACATTTCCAAATTACCACTTCTATTACATTTTAATCCTTAAACCACAATGCAATTCATAATTATTTGGAGTTTATGCAATGGTAAATTAAATCAAGTAAATGAACTTACAAATATATAAAAATGCCAATAATACTGAATAGTTTCTGAGGCCCTGGATAATCAACTCTTCATTAAATATAATTTATAACTGTGGACATAAATAAAAGAATTAGGTGAGCTTTTAAAAGATAATATGAATAAACCAGGAAAAAAACAAAGTAACCTCAAAGTTCAAAGATAAACAAACTAAGACATCCAAGAGTTTCAAGAACTAGCCAATTTGGACACTGGGCAAACATCTTCCATTGAAAGTCCCTCATACTTTGATGGTGGATGCTAACCCAACAAGAGGTTAGCCTAAAACAGTATTTGACTCCTATCCTCTCAATAGTTTTGTGAAATTTCTGAAGGACAGGAAGAGAGTATCAAATAACACTGAAGTAGGACAAATCTAGAAACCAAAGACGGAATCAACTCATGGCTACTCCTCTGAGTAGCAAGCAATGAACATACCTCAATAACTTGGAGACATACCCAATCTTGTTTATTTGTGATTCTGGGAGGGAAAACATACCTATCTCCCTGTGTTGTGCCAAAAAATATATTCATTATGACTACTACTTGCCTTTTTAAATTTAAAGATTGGGCCCTTAAGGTTCTGCTATCTCCCCCTACATCATTCTAGACTGTAGGGCCATCCCTATTGCCAGCAGTTATGATCAGAAAAGGAGAGGATGGAAGGAAGACAAGTAACAAAGACTAAGCTAATGTATATTAATATAAAGACCATGTATTTATTTCTGTAAGGATGACAAATTAGAGCAGACAGATGTAGGAAAATGCATATATAAAATTGTATTCAATTGAAGTGGAGTATCCACTCCTCTTTGCTTGACTCCCAAATCTGTGAATTTGGTTTATTTTTCATTGAGAAGAAAGAGGTATGGTTATACTGACAAGCTGGAGTTTTCAGGTGGGCACGTGGTGATAAGTGAATTTGGTATATAGGACTCCCTTTTGAGCTACATATGACAATCTGTCATACTGACTTTTTTTTTTAAGCCTTTGCATTTGTTTGGAGAAAATAATTTTTAGTCACATTTTATTAAAGAAAACCAAGTGTTAATATGGTCACTTAAAAAACAAAGGTAATGTTCACTTTAGTGGGAGATCTTATGTTTTGGTCCCTACAGTCTGGATTGGTATAGGAGAAAGTAGCAGAAAGTGACATTTGTTCTTGCCTGTAAGGTTGTGGTTCTGCTAGGCCCTCTTAAACCAATCCATATGGTTCATTCTAAGAAAAAAATGCAGAAACAAAAACATCAACAAGAGCGAGCACCACAGTCATAGTATAGTATGTGCTCAATGTGTTGAAATAATGTGATTTCACAGATATATCTGCCCTTTTGTTTAAAATGAATATTCTTAAGTATAGAAGACTAAATGACCCAGGGCTTAACAGCCATCTTCATCCAAGTCATCTGTCTTCTCTTGCTGGCAGGAGGGATACCTCTGAAAGTCTGGATTGGCATAGCATGAACTAGCAGAACCATCATTTACAGGTAACAACAAATTTACCTTCCAGACTCAGGACGCGAGGTCCACCTCAGGTTCCTCCCAAACAAGGAAGATCTGCTCCACCACTTCCTGTTCCAGGGCCACTCGTGAGAGCTATCTGGGAGCGACTCGCCTTCCCTGCAAGGTAAGCTGTCATCAGGTCCTGTAGGACATGGCCAAATCCAAATGCTGAGGGATCCCCAATACAAATATGAAAACCTCTACCTGTCTGTAAGAAAATAATGGGGCAGGAAGTCTTACTTTCAGAACTTTAAGAACATTCTCAGATAGTCCATCAGCCTAGATGGCCAGTATTCAGATTCTCAGAGGGCACACACAATGCTTTAGGACAGAAATACAGATTTCCCTCCACAGAGCCGCCAAAGTACTACATTATTTGATAACTACAATCTTTAATATTAGCAGATATATAAGTAAAGGTTAGACCTGAAGTTGCTGCACATAGGTAACTAAGACAGTATCTATCCCCATGGTATGGCAAATGTACAAAAAGCCACCTTTCAAATATCTTAAGATTTACAAGTATAAAATTACTAAGGTTCATCTAGCACAGAAGGATGAAATACTATTTGGCCAAAAGAGAGGAGAAAACATTACAGAAAATTAACTAGAAATAAGTAAGAATTCTACATACTACTTACTGAATTGGCAAGAAGTAGAAATAGGAAAAAAAAAAATCATTGTTCCCACCTTCTCCAGAGTCCACTCACCTTTTAATCTGATATCAGAATCTATTTTTTGAGGTGGTGGTAGTAGAGAAATGGGGAGTTCAAGGAGACTACAAAAGGAAAATGGAATGCTTGGGGTAGAAAATGAAAGATGAGAAAATGCTATGCATGTGTAAAGAAATAAGAAGTGGAGATCACTAATTCGAAAGGTTTTAAACAGTCCATAATTAAATAACAAACCATGTTAAAGCCAAATTATTTCAATATTAGGGAGACCCCAAGTGAGAATCAAAAACCACTTCAGAAAATAAGACAAAAATTAAAACAATACTCAAGATTTTGTCAGGCTTTCTTACTTTTTGCCAATTTTTTTCTTTTAATTAAGCTTTAAAACACAAGACAGGTGATTTTCATTGTATGAGTCCACTAATTTCTGAGAATCTATTTCATAATAGCTAACTCAGATGGAGCATGACAAGTGCTAGAAACTAATTTATTTCTATTATAAAGTTCTGCAGTCTAGGATGAGCACTGGGGATTCACCTTTAGTTATAATGGAGATCGAGTTCTATTATTTTCAATAAAAGTCTTGTGGTACAGATCAAGGATAGGGTAGAAAATACCCCACAAAAAAAACCCAAAAGATAACCTTACTTGAAAAAGATTAATTTACTCATAAACATATAGCTGAGAAAAAGGATCATGAATTTTAACATAAACAATTGCTACTACATATATATAAACAAAAAGATGTTTGTTTTTCTATTCTTAAAATTTAAAAATTTAGGTATGTATTACCAAAAAATACAGATAACTTTATCCCTTCAAAAATGCTAACATTCTGGTTAGGCACAAAAAAGAGAATTAGAATATATCATGTAAGTAATATCAATTATATCTGAGGAGGTAGAATGGAAAAGTATGAGAAAAGCTTTAAAAAGTCATAGCATACATGTGTATGCTATGGTTGTGGTACCAGTGGTACCACAGTGGTACCAGTGATTGAACCCAGGGCCTTGCACCAGTTAGGCAAGTGTTCTACCACTGAGCTATACCCTTAGCCCCCCTTCTTTTCTTCTGGAACTGGGGGTCAAAGCCAGGGATTTGTGAAAGCGAGGCAGACATTTTTGCCACTGAGCTACATCCCAGCCCCACCCTTAGCCCTTTATTTTATTTTGAGGCAGGGTTTTGTTAAGTTGCCTAGGCTGGCTTCCATCTTGTCATCCTCCTGCCTTAAGTCTCCTAAATAACTGGGGTTACAGGCATGTGCCATCATGCTCAGCTTACAATGGAATTCTTTTTGGCATAGAACTATAACTATTTTCAAGGGAGAAACATCGTAGCAATGACAATATCAACAAGCCACGAGAGTATGTAGTTTGGGTACTAAACAGAAAGTATCTTAAGTCTGTAACTATATAACTGAAGGAATATGACTTTAGTTTTTGTATAGTTTCATATACATTTGATAATAGCAAATCCTGGCCTGTGCTGTAACACCTAGGAAAGAAATCTTTCACTTGATTTTATAAGGTGAACAATGAGAAGAAATGCTTCAATTTAAAAGATTATAGGCTTTAAAAAGTTTTAAAAAATTAAGTGATTTAAAGCAAAGTGTTCTGAATATCAGAAATCAAATGATATTGGAGACCTTTTTCACAATTTATAAATATGGATACTGCTTTTGAGAGCCTAACAAACACACAAAAAGACTTTAAAATTATGAAAAGCTGTTTAAAGTCCAAAGCTGAAAAATTACAATCTGGCTACTTAAAAAAGTACTAAGAATCTCTTCATTGAAAAGAGACAGAAGCTGGGCACAGCAGTACACGCCTGTAATCCCAGTCACTTGGAAGGCTAAGTCAGGAGGATTGCAAATTCAAGGCCAGTCTTTGCAACTTAGCAAGACCCTGTCTCAAACAAAACAAAACAACAAAAAAAGCAAAAAGTTACATGGATTAGGTGAATCAGAAGATTTTAAAGATGTTTCTCAGTTTTGTGATCATAAACTTAGGATTAATTAAAAGTGGTTTCGTCACTGGGTGCAGTGGCATACACCTATAATCCCAGCTAAGAAAAGAGGATCGTGATTTCAAAGCCAGCCTCCTCAGCAAAGGCGAGGCGCTAAGCAACTCAGTGAGACCCTCTCTCTAAATAAAATACAAAATGGGGGGGATGTGGCTCAGTGGTTGAATGCCCCTCAGTTCAATCCCTGGTAAACTGCCCCCGCTCCAAAAAAAAAGTGGTTTGGTGGTTTCCAACTTCAGTGACAGCCAAGGAAGGGGTGAGCCAAGGAGCTTTGGCAGTATTCTTCAGTCCTGCCAACCCAATCAGTGCAGTTTCCTCTTATCCTGGCTGTGTTCTGAGGACTGAGTCAGATTTTATTAGGTCCTGTGCTGTAATATGTAATAGTTAAGGATCTGATAGCTAAGTATCTGAAAAACTACCACCTTGTTAAAAATAATATATCAGATATATGGAAACATAGTATTACAGATTCTGATGAAGTAGATACATTAAACAATAATGGGTATCCAATTTCCATTGTAGGTTTTTTAAAAAAAGTCACTACCGTGCTTTCATCAAGAGGACAGTTTTAGATATAGTTTGTCAAAATTTTGTTCCCAGAAGTTTAAAGAAAATGATGGAAAGAATTCCATACTTGAAGGTCTATGATTTCAGTACAATAATACCTAAGTGTAGAAAATAATATCTAATTACAATAATATCTAAGTGTAGAAAAGAAAAAAGGATTTATCCGGTATCCTTACTCCAGAAGAGGAGGTTGGGTTAAGTTAAAGAAGCCAGACATTCAATGCCAATTCCTGCCTTTCCCAACACACATTTTTTTTTATTGGTGCATTATATTTGTACATACTGAAAGATCTGTTACATATTTTTACATGCACACAATATACAATATAACAATATAATTTGACCAATATCACCTTCCAGCACTTCCCAATTCCTGTTTCAATCAGAGCTCTGCTTCCACATTACACATTGGGTGTCTTATTTTATTTTTAAAATTATATTTGAAAAGAATCCCCTGGGAGCAGGGAAAGACTAACCTGCACTGATGTGGTTAAGATGGCAAAGGCTATAAGGAAGATGCCCTAATGATGAACCTATGTTAGAGCAAGTATCAAGAAGACTCTGATGGTACAAGGGAGGGTCTTTGGCTCCCAGCAGCTCCTGATAACAGGTTTTCTAAAGCCAAAGCCACCAACTTCCCTTACAGACAAAGAAAACTATCTTGGGGGTGGACCATGAAGTCAATTCTAAAGGACGAAACTGAGTTTAACATGAGTTCTAATTTCCTGAACTAAATGGTTTCAAATGAAGATCCCAATTAAGATAACAAAGAAAACTCTCAGTATTAAGATACACTGAGGAATTATTAATATAGTTTTCCCAATTGATAAAGGTGAGACTAAAATTTACCTTTGATTACTATCTCCAATTTTACTCCCTTTACTCCTCTCCGTAAGAAACAATTCTCAGTTTAGTATTTATCCTTCCAAAACTTTTTCAATGAAATCTATTTTCTAAACTGTAAAAATAGAGTAGTAGTATCTATCTGACAGGAAAAGAACAGAGGTGAGTTGTAAGACAAATGATGTTTTTTTCTTTTTAGTTCATCAATGTGTTGGGTGGGAAGAGCTAAGATCTATTACAGGAACATAATTTTACACTAAATTCAATTGAAGAAGAAGAAATCCACATATTTCCAGGGGTGTAATTACCTGACCTATAATAGGACATTTTAATCTTAAAAAAGAAAAGTAAAAAACAAAATCAATTTCAAATAGAAGTTTTCTCACAGGAACTTTATATTTTTGGTGGTACTGGGGACTGAATCTAGGGTCTCAGGCATGCTAGGCAAGCACTATACCACTGAGCTACTCTCCCAGACCTTTTGAAATTATACTTTCAGAGAGGGTCTTGCTAAGTTGCTCAGACTGGCCTTGAACTTGTGATCTTCCTGCCTCAACCTTCCAAGTAGCTGGGACTGCAGTTGGTGTATACCACCTAACCAGGCTCAGAAAGAACTTCAATACAGTTTAACTGTTCAAAGATATGTACAGGAACTAAAGTGTGCTTTTGGGACTTTGAAGTGCTATTTAAAAAAAAATCCTGACTACTTACATAAAATGGGCTGACCCATTTATGGTATTAAAACATAAAAAGCGGATCTGAAGATATATGAAGGCCATTTAGAAGGAGAAAACAGGAATCTGGAATGAACTGTAACTGAGAACTCATCTAATTCTGAGCTTCCTAGCACTAGAAAGCAACATTCTAACACAGGAGAGTTATAGATTTGCTATGTAGTTCTCTAAAGCTGCAGGTGCCATGCATGTAATATACTTCACAACTGTGACACTATTATCAACATTACAGCAAAAGAAATTGCCTACTTAACATGAGATATGTATCTAAGATTCCACTTTAGGTTGTTTTTAGAAAGGCAGCATTGCCACTAAGGATTTAACATTTGTAATTTTGACAATAGTAACAAAAAAAACCTTCAGCAAATTAATGAACTGGGCTTTAATTCGTACTTCTACCTTTGAATTAGTATGCTAGATTGTGATCAAAATTCTTTACTGGCCATGAATGACTGGAAAATTCATTTGGATTATGACAACAGGAAACCAAACTTACTTTGGTTCACATGTTATTTAAAACTGGGTTATTTAAAATAAAGCCCTAAATCCACAAAATGTTAAATAAAACTCCATTATTTTATGGATTCCTTTTTCTTTTTATACGTGGATAGAGGTAGAAAGAATCTTTAAATATAAATTAAACTTCTAGACAAGTTAAAATATTGGAGAGAATTCATTACAGATAAATCCAAAGTAAAAAACTTATCATCAGATACATTTTTGACACTAATTCTGAATTACTTCAGATGCTCTGAAAAGAACACCTTTTAAAGGGTCTTTGATGATACACATCACTTATTTTAGCTCACAATGCTACGTTACTAATATTGATTTTACATTTGGAGAACACTGGAAAAAAGATCTTTGAATCACCTACTCAAATCACAAAGATTTAGGTAACATACATGATAGAAGATTTTTGTTAGGTTGAGCCACATGACATTATCAATATGCAATTGTTTTTGATATACAAAGCCTGGTTTTTTATAAATGTATATGTTTAACTCAGTAAGAAAACTGGATGAGACTAGTACTTTTTCCTTGTTTAAAAAGCATTTCAAATTCAAACTATTTTTTTGGGCAGCGCTAGGGATTGAACCCTGGGCCTTGTGCATGCTAGGTCTGCACTCTACCACTAAGTCATACCACTGAGGCCCAAGTTTTCTTTTTTGTGGTGCTAGGGATTGAATCCAGAGGCTTACACATTCTAGAGATGCATTTTTACCACTAGCAATATTCCCAGCCCTCAAATTGCAATTTTTTATAGGAGATTTTATTTGTAAAAGTTATTGAAGTTTTTTTTTAGCTGCTAATAAATGTAGTAGTTAATAAGAGAAGCATTTGAATTTTAAGGTATGAAACAAACATCTTCTAAGGATAAGGCTTAGACACCGCTGTACCTTCACATTTAAAGAAAGACTAAGCATTTTTAAATAAGGTGAGAAATTCCATACTCACATGCTTAAAACAGGTAACTGGAGCTGCTATAAAGCTATTGCTATTGATGTAGTTACCCCAGCTGAAACCTTCCATGGAGACTGCTGAAATAAAATACATTTAGATATAATTCTCAAACCTTTTATTTCTAACAAAGCTGGTGCTGTTAAGGTGCAAATGAAAATAAAATTTATTTATTCCCATTAAAGAAAGTTTTTCTTTTTTCTGTAAAGGTTGAAGAATTTTGTTAAATTACATGAGCTTTAATTTGTATAATAAAGGCCAAGTATCCCTTATGTGAAACACTTAGGACCAGAAGTGTTTTAGATTTCAGAGTTTTCTGAATTTTGAAACATTTGCATAGATGTTACTGGTGCTCAAAATGTTTCAAATTTTAGAGTATTTCCAATTTCAGATTTTCTAAGCAGTTTTTTCCTGGTCAGTTCATTTTCAAATAAACTACAGCTTCTTAAATTTTCTATATGCACTTTCCTATGTTCAGATATGAATACATGACCAGTGTAACTCCACATCATGCACAACCACGAGAATGGGAAGGTATACTCCATGTATGTATAATATGTCAAAATACATTCTTCTGTCATGAATAACTAAAGAGAACAACAAAAAAAGTTTTCTATATGCAACATATACTCTGTGGAAAGTGAAGTGCAAGCTTTCCACTTAGGAAAACAAAGAACAGTTGCGAGAAGTATCCAGGGAAAGAAATGCTGGTAGGGCTGCTTTTGTGTTTTTATGTGTGCTTCATTGAGATATTTACCCAGTATCTGCTACCTAATGCCTTTATTAGATTTTTGTTGTTGTTGTTGTTTGCTTTTTGAGCCAAGTTTTCACTGCATTGCCCAGGCACATCTGTTTAGCTGGGACTACAGGTACTCACCATCACACCTGGCTTTACTCAGGTTTTGAGGTGTCTTACATCTTATCTCCTTGCTTCTGTACCCCTATTAAGAATGTTCTATTAGAAACAGTCCCTACTTAGCCTCCTCTCCCTAATCTCTTTGAAGTCTGCTAATGTCTTCTTTCTTTGCCCATTATTCTCCACAATGCTCCTTATTACCCACCATTGGGAACATAAAATAAACTAAATATAAAATTCAGATTGCCATAAGCACTAGAATTTGTATATACAACTACTCCCCCTAGAATAATTTACTGAAACTACATTCATCATCAGGAAGTCTAGAGTCATAATATGCTAATAGGGAAGAGAAACAGCTTAAATGGAATCCAAAATTAAAATATCATTACTAAACTAGATGAATCAACAGTAAATATTTCACCTATTACATTCACCAATATTACCTGCTTTTGTCTTTGCTTGATTTTGCAAGGTAGCTTGATACTGAGCGTAAGCAGCTAGTTTAGCAACTAAAGGCTGTTTCTGAAGAACTTTTGCTTTCTTTGTTGGAGGCTTACCCTGAAACAAGAAGAGTTAAGTAAATAGGATTCTTTTTCATCATCCCACCACCAAAATTTAACATGATTGCGAACTACTCATTCTGCTTAAGTAAACATTGAGGGTTTAGAAAATTATTGAAGCGGAGGAAAGATACAAGGAATTTTAACATGAGAATTTTTTTTTGGAGTTCTGCTACAATGTAAATATCTAATATGGGTAGCAGACCTGGCATAGACTAAAATAGCAATATGCAAATTAATATGTTAATAAAAAATTATATCCCATAAAATGTTAAAATATAGGCTGTGGATACTTGATTTCTTCTTATAGTAGAAAGAACCAGTGGTTATTCACTCATGCAGGCTGCCAAGCATTGCTATTTATATGGTAAGAGAAGATAATTTAATGTTCAAAAGAGCAAGTGACTGACGTTTATACCTTTAGTGCTAATGCAAAAGATCAATGACAAAATGATCATGGCCAAATTCACAGTGTGACACACTGCCATCCATTTGGGTACAGACCACTGTTCAGGATCTTTAGGTACTGTCTATCTGAAATATAGAAATACATCTAAGTGATGTATTTCCTTAATTTGGGGGACTTAAATAACCCTTTCAGTGCTATGTAATGATCACAATAAGCAAAACGAACAAAAATGTGACCATCCAGTGAAAGATATTAAAAAATCATTTCCGTAATGCCTTTAAAATGCTGTATATGATACAACAGTTAGGAGATAGCTCAGTCGGTAGAGTGCTTGACTTGCAAGCGCAAGGCGCTGGGTTCGATCCCCAGCACCGCAAAAAAAAAAAACAAAAACAAAAACAAAAAACAAACAAACAAAAAAAAACTTAGATAGTCAAGATTCCATCCATTTAACAAATGATGATCTTCCTTCCATTCTATAAATGTTTTCAAAAAGGTTAGGTGGATTAACCAAGAAAATGCTTGGTCAAGGTAGCAAATGTGTAATAATGAAAAGTACAATGCTGTCCTTGGCTAGTATGTGCAAGGCCCTGGGTTTGATATCCAGGACCACATACACACACACACAAACATTTAAAAAAAAAAAAAAAAAAAAAGGCAAAAATGCAGGAAAATAAAACCAGAGAGTAAACTATTTCCCCTAAAATGTTAAAAGACTCTACTTTGTTATTAACTCAAAAGGAAACAATGGGGGAAAAAGAAAATTGATTCATTTTTTGTATGTTTGTATATACAAAGGTATTTCTTTACACTTACTTGAAAAAGCGTTAAGTACTGCCAATTCACTTACACAATTTACAGTTTGTTTTAGACAGGACATCTTGTCCATTTAAAATAGTTAATTTTATAAAACTATGGAGTTTATAAATTTCCTAAAATATGTGGGACACAACATGGTAACTGGCTACTTGGGTAGAGGTAGAGTGCAATGAATCACAATCAAAGGACAGATAAATGGTGAAAGTCATAGAAATAACAGATATATAAAGAATAAGAAGGTTTCTGTACCGTTACCTGAAGTCTGGCCAAAATGCTTGCCTTCTTGGAGTTTGACGAATAACTTCTTGAACAGGAAACACTGCAGAAACGTTTTGTTTTAGAGTAAAAAGCATCTCGCACGCCAACCATCCCACACATCTCGCAGGTGGCTAATTAACAAAATGAAAACATTCGTGTTGATTTAATTATATAATAATTAATAATTACTCAACTATCTAAAAGTTTTTATTTAAAAATTGTCTTAAGGGCTGGGGAGATAGCTCAGTCAGTAGAGTGCTTACCTTGCAAGCACAAGGCCCTGGGTTCGATCCCCAGTACCACAAAAAAAAAAAGTCTTAAAAGCTGTGGATGTGGCTCAGTGGTAAAGGACTAGGTATTTCATATACATTACATATTCCAAGTTTTTGAAAGGATTACAAAGTAAATATAAAAGAAGCACAATGCAACTGAGAATTACCATGCATTGCAGCTTAAGTTTTTAAAATACTGTAAAGGTTGAAATCTAAATAGAGCTAACATTGGAAAAATCCTAATGGCAATATGAGGATTATTTTCAAGCTATGCTCAGGGGACATGAAGGAAGTGATAGATGCAAAGTTTGAGGCAGGTGCTCTATTATTAACCAGTAATGGCTGGAAACAGTGTGACGTTTAAGAACTGTTTCATTAACAGACAATAAATACCCTGAAAAGTAGAATTAGGAAAACAAGGTTCATAAGAACTGAAGTTCAAAAAAGCTAAACAGGAAATAATAGCAAACAACTGAGGTAATGTTTCCACCACTCAAACAGTAAACTACAGGAACATGTAGGGTACTGGTGATTCCATAAATGGGGGCGGGGAAATGGGAAATCTGAGTTACTCTACAATCTACTGAAATCATGAAAAAAAGTGCCAGATTAGAGATGAATACAGGGTGTCTAATGGTAGAAAAACCTAGCCAATTTCTAATTATAAAAATTCTAGAACTGATTGTTAAAAACGTTCATGACCACTTAGATTAGAAAAAAAATTGTGATCTCAATGGATCATAAATGAATCCTTGCCAAGAATACGAGTCAAAGTAGAACTCCCTCGAGTAGGGCCCAAGGTTCATCAGGACAGAGATCTTAATCTGTGCTGTTCATTTCTACCTCTAGTAATTAAAGCAGACTCTAGTATATATGAAGTATCAAAAATAAACCTTTTCTTCTGCAATGAGATTACCAACTGGTATGCTATAAACAAACCATGGCAAGACTATGTATTAACAGGCATTAGTATATTTGATAAAATCTCTCTCATAGTTTTGTCAACCATGACTGAGAACAGCAGGAGTAGAAAACACCTAGGCACATCTTTTTTTTTTTTTTTTTTTTGCTAGGTGAGTACTCTACTGCAAACTACAATCCCAGCTCTCCCTAGGTAGGTTTCAACTGGTAGGATGATCATGTCTAGTGGGTCTTGATAAAAGATGTGAAACTTTTTGTAATGGTCTGCAAGACCCTGTACCAGGCCCTGGGCTGTAAAATTTTTAATCAAAAGACCAGAACATGATCAACAGGGTAGAGTTATCAAATCTGGAAGACTGGGTGACACAGCATTCATTATTAGCAGAACTGTTAAAGTTGCTTTAACTAAATTTCTAAGACTTGAAATTACTAAGAAAAGATTTCAAAGAGATTCAAAGTCCTATACTTTTGGGTTAAAGAAATTAACTACAAAAGCATTAAGATCAATGCAAACTGGTTTAGTTTATGTGGTAAAGAATAAAAACCAAATCAAAACCCAGTTATTTGAAGTTCAGTATTATAATATTATATAATTCAGTGTCCTAAAAAAGGCTATCTTCTGCCCTAATCACGTAGGGTGACCAAATATATGCTTGGGGTGTTTTGTGGGATGCAGGACTTTCAATGGCTAAAAACAGGACAGTCCCAGGAAAAGAGGAGCAGTCACCCTTTTGCCAAACAATCTGAAAATTCCCAGAGGAAACTGACCCATATACTGATGAATTAAATCACTATGATACTATAAGAAATGGCTGAAACAACTATGTGCCATCTAGACATGCCATCTAGACAATCTAGATTAATCTAGATTAGAATTATTCTGTGTAGCTTTACTTTTAAAAATTCCACCATCTTCACAATGTCAATCCTCAACACTGTACTATTTATTTATTTATTTTTTTGGTACTGGTGATTGAACCCAGGGCCTTGTACATGTTCCTATTATGTACCTGCTCCCCAGTCCCTTGTATAATTTGTTTATTTTTTTGGTACTGGGGATTGAACCCAGGGCAATTTATCACTGAGTTACTTCTTTGGTCCTTTGGACCTTGGTGAGAGTCTCACCAAGTTGCTCAGCACCTTACTAAGGTGCCCAGGATGGCCTTGAATTTGCGATCTTCTTGCATCAGCCTTCTGAGCATCTGCTGATTACAGGCATGTACTACCATGCCTGCCTTCTTATGTAGTTTTATAAGCAAATTTAAAATCAAATGACAAAAATCAGACCAGAATACTTTTAGTTCAATATGAAGACCACTCTAGTAATTAGAGATATTAAAAGAAAGAAACTGCTTTCTGAGTCAAAGTACCTTATCAGAAAGATCCAAAACAGAAGACTTAGAAGGAACTGTCAGAAGAAGGCTCTACCTTGAATATCTCTTTCAAATCTGTAAGTCTATGATCCTTCACATTTTGTTATGTAGGGACTTATTATCTACTGAATTTATGTCCATATTAAGTTTCTCAATAGGCTTTTGCTTTTAATTTTGTTCCACTTGCCTTCCACTAGGAGGAGAAAGTAAAAATAAAAGAGACTGAACACAGACTCAGTGCCCTATCTGGAACTATGATTCAGGTTCTGTCTCTTCATATAGTGTTTCAAAATTCTAAGGAAACGAAATGAGGGAAAAATAAGATGAAAACACACCCTTGAATATAAAGTTGCACAACAGGTGAAAGCTATAAATACTCACCCATGCCAGATTTGCCGTCTGGGTACGTGTACACTTGTCCATTGTTTTTGATAATCGGGAGATTGGAAGGTAAAGGAGCAACTTCTTCTTCACTCTCCTCAGAGCTGGAGCTGCTACTTGTGTCCTCACTGCAGCTATCATAACCGTCGAACATCCCGAATGAGTCTCTTCTTTTCCTTTGGGATTGTGAAGAATGTTCTGTCTTAAAGTACAGGAAACCAATGATAAGAGTACTCATTGATATCCCCTGAAAGCCCTCTGCACACATTTTGGTAAATGAGATTTGATGAAATCTATCCCTGAGAAGTGATAATTTTATTTTATAATGAAAAGCTTAATACATGTCAAAAAGGAGTCCTCCACTTCTATGAGACATAAAGCAATCATTATCAGTTACTGATAAGATTAATAATTACAATGATGAAGAGTGAATGTGAATCAGAAGACTACCATGTAACTCAAGTTTTATCTTAAACTAGACATGTTAATTTTCTATATAAAATAGATTAGACTGGACGATTTCTTTTTAAAAAACTGCAGTGAACCACATAGATTTCTTAATTTGCCTTTCATCTCTAAAATTATAAACTTTGATACCAATTTATAGCATCCAGAAACTATAGATGCTTTAAAAAAAATCACTGTTAAGAGTTTTGAAAGGATGAATGGAGAATTTAGACTTTTAGAGACAATTTTAAGGTATTAACTATTTCAAAAATTATTGGAGATAACACTTCTACCTATATAACTCTATTCTATTTTTTAAAACATAAAACATTGGTTTTCAAAAGCCCAATCCAATTATCCCAAACATTATTTCTTCTTCAAATAGAACAAAGACACTTTATCATTTTTAATGAATGCTAGCCATGTCTTTTCCAAAAGATATCCCCTCATTCAAATCATGAAAAACAAACAAAAACTGAAATAATGCTACTCCACTCCCCGATAAAAATACCACTACTTCAAGTGTGATAAGAAAGTCAAAATAAAATAGAAAACAATGCAGAGGAAAAAATGATGCTTCTCTGAAATGACAGAATCAAACCATCATTAATGATGCAGAGAGCTATTAACCAGAGAGGGAAACTGAAGACTCTTTAGGGTTTGGCATCTATTCTTATTCTTTTGCTTCAGTTAATGTGTGTGTGTGTGTGTGTGATCTTAAACTTTCTTTACAATTTCTTTTCTGGGTAGTCCAAATTCTTTCTGGTATTCCATGGCCAATAACAAAGCTAAAATCACATGCATTGAGATGGGAATCTGATTTTCATTCATATTAGGTGTAATTATGAGAGCAACAAACACAATGGATATATTATACCCCCAAAGAATATCGACTTTTAAGAACTCCCCTTGGGAAGGCTCTTCACTTCACATGTTCCAATAATTTTGTCACAACCACCAACCCATTCTTAGTACTCTTCTTTTAGAACTCTCTTTTAGAAAAATCCATTTTTGGGGGGGGGGGGGGTCACTTTAGAATTACTCCTCTTTTCCCCACAAGTTTCCCTAGCATGATCATCCAAGTTATACAGATTTGGTTCTGAACAACTTTTAGGTACTTTTGTGAATGAATGTATTGTCAAAAAAAAAAAAAAAAAAAAAAAAAAAAATCTGCTTTGCTACCATCAGATTTAAAAAGAATAAATCAGGCTCTAAGGGCAATTCCAAAGGAAAAGTTCTAACATTTTATAATAAGGTGGTAAATAATGGGAAAATCCTTATTTAGATGTAGTGTGGTACAATGAACACAGAATTCTGATACACCTGCCATTTATTGCCTGAGAACATGAGCAAGTTAGGAGTTTCTTCTTATACTCATTCAAGATCCAATAACTTTATCAAACATGTGCATCTCACAGGAACGGAAGGTAAAGCAAATGGTGTACAGAGAAGGCAAGATCCAAGGTTCTCGGGCTGGAGTTATAGCTCAGTTGGTAGAGTTGCTTGCCTCGCATGCAGAAGGTCCTGGGTTCAATCCCCAGCACCACAAAAAAAAAAAAAAAAAAAAATCCCAAGGTTCTAAAAAAGGTTTAGCTACCCAAGCAAAATCGTATGATAATACAATAACTGACACAGGGGTTGTCAGTTGAGATTCAGTGGCAACAAATGGTCTCACTGAGGTAAGACTCCCAGAACAACAAAACAAAAACAGCAATCTTTTGAATATATGCAGTTCCATACTCTTGGCATATTAAAAAGGCCAACATGGCTAATGCCTAAAGAGCAGTGTAGGAGATGAGATCAGAAATGGATATAGTGGCCAGGTCAGGTAAAGAGTACTTTTTTTGGGGTAAGGGGAAGACATTATGAACTATTTGCTATAGTTTCTGGTATGTGCTTAACATACATGGGTTAGGCTCTTCTAATAAATTCATACAAGCCCACCTTCATGAGGAGGTGACCTTTCACACTCCATATGGCCTTTTAAAATCACTAGTTTTCATAGAAGCTTGTCTACTATATAGCCAAATTAGTAGCTACTGCATGTTTATTGACCCCTAAATGTCAATCTAGAATATCTTCTAACCCTACTGAGTTGAAATTTTAGGGGATCAATGATACAAACATTTTAAGTTGCATTATAGGCTGTTATCATTTTAAGAAGTAGTATAGTTGATGGTAAGGTGTGGTGTTACATGCCTATAATCCCAGCAGGGAAGCTAAAGCAATTTAGCAAGACAATAAAAAAGGGTTGTGATGTGGCTCAGAGATTAAGTTGTCCTGGGTTCAATTCCCAGTGATCCCCCTGCTCTCCAAAATAGTATAATTAAATACTTTTAGAAATTTTTCATACTTCAATGTCTTCTGGAGCCTTGAATGCTTATGAACATTATTTTTATCAAAGAGGGAGAGGGTAGTATGCAGTCTTTTCCAACTTATCTTGAAGGACTAATATTCTAGAGGAATGTTCTCTGAACTTTTCAGCACACATGGAAAAGATCATCTATATGATGCCTGTAGATGTACTCAGACTAAAACTTCTGGCTGCCCCAAGTATTATAGGGATGAGTATCTTCTTTTTTTTGCAATCCTGGGGACTGAGCCCTGAGCCTTGTGCAGGCTGGGCAAGTGCTCCACCACTGAGCTACACCCCCAGCACCAGGGATGAGCATCTTGACATACTCATCATCCATGTCAAACCTATTGGGAAGCTGTAGTCTATTTAGGGAGTGTTATTCTCTAAATGTTTTTCTTACATTAAGATAAAACATTATTAGATCATACATATAATAATTGGTTTTCCCTTTACAAAACTTAGCATTTATTTACCATGGTGAAACTTAGATGTCCAAAACCCCTGAGGGAGGTTACAACTTCAATGAAAGAGTGGGTGGGAAAAAAACATGAGTACACGGGAAGAGGACCCATAAAGGAGTCTTTTTTGTGCATGCTCTTGGTGGAAAGCTTCCCTGGGATTTTGTAATCACAGGCCTGCCCTCCTAAGTAAGTCTGAGGTTGTAATTTACCCTCCCCACTATGGTCAAGAAATCCCCAGGGCAAGAAATTCAAGTAGATGCAGGCTACTACTGCACCTTGACTTCAAGCAGAAGTAACAATGACCTACAATTCAGACTTTTCAGCATTCCCAGATTTTATCAAATACGAATGCATAAATATCAAACATATGATAATCTACCATGAGCAAGCATCAGTGGAAATAGATTAAGACTGCCAAATACTTCAGGCACTGCAAACTGCCAGAAATAGAATACAAAATAACTATACATATTCTGTTTTTTTTTTTTTTAAAGTATTATTGAAAAATGAGCAAAGGATAAAAAAGTCAATAGATTAGGCATAGTTAAATAGAGAAATGAAGGATAAAAGTTAACAAAGCACCAAACACAGGAAAATGGAAAATAAGAGGATAGAATGTAAATATCTAATAAGAATTCCTTATTCTCTTAAAAAATTTAAATTTATTTTAATTGATACAAGAATAAGAGAATTGTACATATTTAAGGTACTATGCAGTAACACATGTACACATTGCAATCAGATTAAACATATCTCCTCAAACATTGATAGTTTCTTTAAGGCAAAACATTCAAAATCCTTTCTTCTAGCCTGATGCGTGGCACATACCTGTAATCCCAGGAGGAGGATCACAAGTTCAGGCTGGATTTGGCAATTTACCCAGATTTTTCAAAATAAGAAAACAAAAAGGGCTGGAGATACAGCTTGGTGGTAGAGCATCCCCCGCACTGGGTTTATTTCCTAGTACTTAAAAAAGAAAGAAAGAAAAAAAAAGTCCTTCCTAGGTTTTTGAAATACACAAAACATAATCACTAGATACAGTTTACATCTGACTGTAATGTAGTCCCCATTGATTAACTTTTCCCCACTCCCCTCTAAGAATTCTTAAAGCACAGAATATGGATAACAGAGAAAGAAATGTTGAATGAGATACTGGTTGAGCATTTTGCAGAAATGAGAATAGGAGTTCATGGAAGATCTATCAAGCATATTAAACACAACAAAAAGGTACCTATACCTAAACTAATCATAGCAAAACTAAACAGCACCAGAGAGAAGACTTAAAAAAAATCAACCAATCATCACAGTAGTCAACTAGCACAACTCAGGCATACCCAATCTAATCAGCTGCTTTCTACCTAATCACTCAGAGTGCCCAGTCAGGTAAGGACCACTGATCATTTAACCAAAGCCTAAGAATGTGAATTAGGGACCAGAACAAATCAATAGAAATAGAAGTAGTGTATGGACCAAAAGAAAACTTCAAAAAATGTAACTTATTCTTCCAAGATATAAGAATAAGATACTATAAAAGAACAAGATAGATCTTGGAACTTAAAAACAGAAGAGGCAAAACAATAAATCCAACAGATGGATGATAAGGTAAAAAAAAAATATATTAAAAAAAATTCATGTGTATATGAGGCAAGAAGCTGGACAACGAGAGTGAGAGAGAAAATAATTTTCCAATATTATGAACAAAAGAAGTGACATCACTACTTAAAAGGACAATAAGAATATTAGTAATAATCTTATGCCAATAAATACAACAACTTGTGTGAATGAACAAATTTTTTTAAAAGAGACAAAATCCAATGTCATTCATTAAGAAATGGAACAATCCTGTACTGGTTAAAGAAAATAAATTTGTAGTTAAAAATCTCACAAAGAAAACTTCAGGCCCAAATAGCTTTACTAGGGAATACTACCTAAGAAATAACTGATTTTACTCCAACTCTTCTGGAGACCTGAAGGTGGTGAAATAGCTTCCAATTAGGCCAGCATTCCTTTGATTCCCCCAAACAGATAAAGCCATTACAAGAAAGCTATTGGATAGATTCCACACTAATATAGGATGCACACATTCTTACATAAATTATAGCAAACTGAGCCAAACAACACATAAAAATAAAAATTTGACCAAGTAGATTTATTCTAGGAATGCAAAACTAGTTCAACATTTGAAACTCAGTAAACTTAGCATATTAAAACACTGAAAAAAAGAAGACATAGTTATCCTAAAATGAAAAAAGAAAAAGTGACAAAATTCAACACTGATTCCTGTTAAGAACCCTCAGGAAATCAGGAACAGAAAACTTTCTCACCTGATAAAGATAACAAAAAAACCTTAAACCTACCATTACACTTAAGGGTGAAGGCTGGATACTTTTCTTCTAACTGGAATAAGACTTGGAATATTCAAAGAAACACCAAACTCAAGGAATGAAACAATCCAATTAAAAAAAAAATACATCAAGCAAGAGATCTAAATAGACAATTCAAATAAGATACACAGATGACAATTAAGGACAGGAGAAGATGGGTAACATTTTTGTTCAGTAGGAAAATACGAATTAAAACCATGAAATACTGTTACACATCAATGCCATGGCTTTAAAAAAAATTATGGCTACAGAACTGTTACACACTGCAGATGGGAATGTAAAATGGTATAAGCAATTTGGAAAATGGTTTCTTAAAAAGTTAAACATATACCACTCGCCTCCCATTCTACTCCTGTACATAAGAAAAATGAAAGTATATGTCTATACAAAGACATACAATGAACTAAAGAGTCCAAATTGGAAGCAGTCTAAATATCTATCAAGTAAATGAATAAATGAATTGTAGTACATCATTATAATAATTCTATTATGCTTACTCAGCAACAAAAATGAACTGACAGATAAAACCTCAAAATAAGCTGAGTGAAAGAAAAGGAGTATATACTACATGATTCCTTTTATATAAAATTCTAGAAAATGTGAATAGTGTGTTGTGATAGAAAGTAGATCAGTAGTTATTAGGGTACAGGGTAAGGATGAAAAGGAGGTATGGAGGAGAAGAAGGAAAATTTTGGAGGTGATGAGGCATGCTCATTATCTAGATTGTGGTGGTAGTTCATGAGTATATACCTATGTCAAAAGTTATCAAATTGGGCTGGGGATGTGGTTCAGAGGTAGAGCATTTGCCTAAAGCCCAAGGACCTGAATTTGATTCCCAGCACAATAAAAACAAAACAAAAATAATCCTCTCAAAAAACTTATGAATTGTATACTTATTTTACTTCAATAAATCTGTTTTAAAAAGTCTATTAGCTGGTCAAAGTTATCAACCAATTATAATGGTAGGATAAAGGTATTTTTAGATGTGCCACATGTCCAAGAAACTTAGCTGTAACATTTGTGTTTTCTTGGCAAATTTCCAGAAGATGTGTTTCACTGTACATCAAAGTAATGGAGAAAGAGCAAGATGACTGACGTAGGAACTAAATTATCCAACCCAGGACAGAGGTAAAGAAAATTTCTAAGGCAATGATAAAGAGAAGTCCTAGGATTACAGCTCTACAGCAGGCCTGGAATTAAAGTGCATTAGAGGAGGAGGAGGAGGATGACAACTTTGGAAAAATATCAGTTTTTATGTTTGTTGGAGCATTTGAAAAAATGGTGATACTCCTAACACTGACCAAATGAAAATATGAGCCAGGTGCAGTGGTGCATGCTTGTAATTCCAGCAGCCTGGGAGGCTGACGCAGGAGGATCTCAGGTTCAAAGTCAGCCTCAGCAACTTAGCAATACTCTAGCTAGGAAACTTAGTGAGGCCCTGTCTCGAAATAAAACATACGAAGGGTTAAGGGATGTTAAGCACCCCTGGGTTCAATCACTAGAACAACAACAACAACAACAACAACAAAGACAACAATTAACTAGGAAAAAGAATTGTACTAGAAAGATACTAGTGACTGGGTGAGCAGCAGAACAGATAGTATACTAGCTACATACTATGTAAATACAAGCAATTTAAAGAAAACTTGTAATATATGGCAATAAAAGGATAAGCGTGAAAAGATTCCTTATTTTCAAATGAGATTAAGAAAAAGCAAGTTTTTTGATCAATTTGAATATCAGCTGCGTCATACGCTTTTATTTTTCATAAAACTTATTTGTATCATGTCCTTTTGACCTTAAGAAGGTAATAATAGGCTTTTACCATAAAGCAGTGAGCTTTTTATGTATCATTTATTTGTAACTTACAGAAGTTCCAACGATACAAACAACTTGATATCATTAACCTGATCAATCGTAAGCACTGGGTTCCATTTACTTTTTTCTATACACAACTTTTCTCCCTTCAGCCATTCGTGAAGAGTTTACATGCTTCAAGTCCACTTATGTCTAAATCAGGGCTGGAAGCATAGCTAAGGGTTTCTCAACCTTATAACTGGCAATTTGGGTCAGGTAACTTAGTCTGTGCATTGTATTAATTACATTTAGTACTATTTCTGGTGTAATATTCCCCCATCCACCCAGTGACAACTGTAAATGCCTTCAGGTGCTGCCATATGTCCCCTGGGACGTAAAACTACCCTGGTTGGGCACTACTGCCTTACAATTTCAATGTGCCTTTCCTAATAATGACATCCTCTTACATAGCAGCTCAGTCATCATCTCCAAGAAATTAAAATTAACCTACCATTCACATTCTATCAAGTGACTCAATTTATGGGTTTTTGCCCTCTAGTTCAGGGTCAAATATTCCATTTGTCATGTCTCTTTAAGTTTGAATCTAGAAGGATACATTTTGTCTGTCTTAACACTTAACATGTTTAAGAATGTAGTCCCTTCCCTCAAAAAGGCTATTTTTCAGAAGTCAGAAAAAACTTCAGGTTCAAATATCCACTTCTACTATTATTCTTATGTTAGTATGATGCATTTGTTGTAAATAATGAACTAACATCGACTTATTAACCAGTCTACACTACATTCATATGTCTTTTATTTTTACCTAATGTTCTTTTTGTTTCAAGATTCCACATTATAGTTGCCATAAGTCTTCATGCCTAAGTTGTCATAAAGCTCCTTTTGATTGTGGGATTCCTGTCTGCTTTGGAAGATCTTGGCAATTGAAGAGTACTGCTTAGGGAATTTGTTGAACACTTCTCCACTGAGAGTTGTCCTCATGATAAGGCTGAAGGTTGTGTTGGGAGGTATGTTACTGACATCAACTGCCATTTGTTACATCACATTAGATACTATCAACATGGCTTATTACTGTTGATGCTGACCTTGATCATTTGGCTGAGGCAGTATCAGATTTCTCCACAGAGTGATTTGGTGGTGATGAGGTAATCAGGGATTGAACCCAGAGGTGCTTAACCACAGAGCCACATCCTCACCCCTTTTTATTTTGAGACAGGGCCTTGCTAAGTTGCTGAGACTGGCTTTGAACTTGGGATTCTCCTGCCTCAGTCTCCGAAGCCACTGGGATTACAGGCCCACCATGCCCTGCTGTAAAGTGATACTTAACCCTTTCCCATACTTGACTCTTGGGAAGGAAGTTATGAGGTACACCCCCCACTTCAGGAGTGGGTATTATGTTTTCCCCATTTGAGAGATTTTCTTATATAAATTTCTTTTGAGTTATTTGAGGTTTTCTCATTAATTGATGCTGCATATCACCACCAGCTGTTTACATAACTAGTGCTGTTTTTCTCAGGGTATCATCCAGAGGCATGATGGCCACCTGTCCTTACTGGTGATGTTAATTTTAATGAACTGCTCTGAGTATGGTACGGTTTCAACACTATTTAACATTTTCTCTTATTTTCTGTTAAACAAACTATCTATGGGGGAACATTTAAAAATACAAATATTCTAATCACCAAAATATCACTTCAGATTTAACACCCAGTGATTCTTGTGTGCAAGTAATCCTTAAACTGTGATTTTTTTTTCCCCCACCCCCCAGCACTCTTTCCATGTTCATTATTTGGCATCTTCTGTAAGGGCCCTTATCCCCGTTCCCACGCTACTTACTATGGGTATCGAATCAGAGATTTTTACTTTTCAATGGCTTGTGATTTACTATTGTTAATAATTTGGCATCTCAAACTGTCTTGGACTGGGTGAGTGGGAGCTCCTTAAAGATGTTATTTAGGGCTGTGGTCGTGGCTCAGTGGCTGAGCGCTGGCCTAGCATTGTGTGAGGCACTGGGTTCGATTCTCAGCACTGCATATAAATAAATGAGCAAATAAAGGTCCACCAATATCTAGAAAAAATATTAAAAAAAAAAAAAGGCATTATTTAGACACTCCTGTTTTTGGAGTGTCTTCCTGGCATAACAAGGTATTTTAGACTTATAATCTCATCTCTGTCTCTAACCTGGAATCAAATACTTCTCCAAACAGCCTTCCTTGGTTTCTTTTACTAGATTATTATTATTATTATTATTTTGGTGGTGCTGGGGATTGAACCCAGGACCTTCATCATGCTAGGCGAGTACTCTACCAACTGAGTTATATCCCAAGCCCTGTAGATTATTAATATATTAGATACAAATATGTAGGTGTTCAGTTTGTTAATTACCATTAAGGTTTCTCTGCTTCAGGGCCCTCAGATGACAGAATTAAGGATATGAACATGCTTGTATATGAGAAATGTATGCATTCAAGTACTTAAGAAAATCAGGATTTTCTACCTGTAACTATAATTTCACTCCCCACCCCCCGCCCCACAGGGCTTTATTTATTTATTTATTTTTTAAAAGCTATCCACACTCCCTATTTGTCTCTTCTTCTATAGGGAAAACTATTCCTCAACAAATTCAGCATATCTACTTATTTGCTCAATCTTTTTATATACTTAAATAGCTAAAGAAGCACTGTATTACACACAAAATCAAAAGTTCACAATTTCTTTGCAGTCTTTTCTCCCCAAATCAAGGGGCTGAGTGCCAGACTAAGAGTTATTTGAATTATTTCTCCTTTAATAGTGGTTATGTTGGTATTTTTGAATTGGTTTGGTTTGCTCCTTCATTGAATTAAATTTCATTTTCTATCTGGAAGATCCATTTCCTTCTCTGTAACCAATTTTATTGCTTTCTGGTTCATCCTTCTTGTAGGTATACACTTTCAAAAGGAAAACAAATGTATGTATGCTTTTGTATTTTTCTTTCTTACACGAAAGGCCAAACACTATAATCTCATCTTTGAGAATAAAAATCACTCCATTTCAGTGCAAAGGCATCTAGTTTTCAATTTTTTGCAATTACAAATATGCTACAATAAAGTTACGTATATGTATTTTTATATTAGTAAGGCACACCTCCAAGGCATATTCTCAGGAGGATATATGTGTGTGTATGTCAGACACTGCCAAATTCTCCCCAAAAAAATTTTTACTAGTTATATTTGTACCAACAATATTGAGAGTGCTTGTTTCTCAAAACCTAATGGAATATATTCTTGTCTCTGAATCTATGCCAAAATGACAGATGAAAAATGGTCCATCAGTGCAATTTTTTAAAAAAACTTCCAATTTGGAAATAACATTATGCTTTCAGAAATGTTGAACCCTTGTACTCATGGACTCACCAATTGTTAACTTTGGACCCAAATGGTTGGTTATTTATACAGTTTTTTCTAAATCATTTAAATTGCATACATTTCCTAAGATTAAAAACTTTGCTTCATAACTATAGCACAGTTATCAGTTTTAGGAAATTGAACATTAATTTAAATTAATGTTAAATGTTAGTGTAATTCTCTAATTTACCATCCATCTTACAAATAACCCACATCACTATTTGCATTTCTTCCTTCCAGTTCAGGACCACATATTGTATTTATCTTATGGTTTAAATTGGAAGATTAATGTTGAAGAATGCAGGCCATAATACCCCTTTTAATCAGGGGTTTTTCATTTGGGGTTCATCTGACATTTCCTCATTAGATTTGGGTTATATATTCCCATAATACTTCACGAACGATGCTGTATCCCTCTCAGGATATTGTGCCAAGGCACAAGATGCCTAAGGTTTTCTGCAGTTTTTCCCACTGCATATTCACTGTTATTTCTCCTTGCAATTAACAAGCCTGCCTAGATCATGACAAAAACATGCAAATGTTGCTTCTTGTTGAAATCCCACTTCCACCTCTAATTTACCATGTAATAATAACCTTGCCAAACCAAACTCTACCATGATGGCTAAAAAAATTATTTCTCAACTCAGGAAATCCTACTATCACTTCATTTCATCTGCTTACCTATCTATTCATTATCAGTATGAATTAACTATTTTCCCTCAATGATTTGTAATTCATCATGGTTCTTATTTCAGGGCTCATATTACCCCAGATTTGGCTGTTAGGATCTCCTTGAACTAGTTCCTTTTAACATACTCCTGATGATTTCCGAGTACTTCTTTTTTGGCACATTAACATATTTCAGGCTCAATTTTTATATCTATGCTCCTCCAACCCTGAAATTAATTTTTCCAATGAACTCAGATTTTAGTGGGGAGTTTGTGATAAAGATCAACTCTTTAGACTCGGGGCTCAGTCTAATGTAGTTTTTGGATCTTTTGCGCATGTGGGATTCATCTGTTCCGATCTTTTAGTGCTTTTTCTTTAAGGTTTTTAGTCACAGATTTATTTCAGTTATTTGTACTCAGGAATTCACTCTTTAGCCGTATTTATGGCAAATTTTGATTCTGCTCATTAAGTATTTTTGGCACAATTTTGTTAACGTATCAAAATTTACCAGTATTAAAATTTCTGAGTATTTTTTCTTTTTTGGTGCTAAGGATCAAACCCAGGGCCTTAGGCATTTGAAGCATGCACTGTATCACTGAGCTATATACCCCTAGGGCATAGTGTATTCTTTCATTATGCCTTAATTATGAGTCAAGTAGATAAAATTTTCCTAAATCATGATACAGAAAAATTCACCCACATTTCTTCTAGTATTTGTATAGTTTGGTTTTATATTTAGCTCTATGACCCATTTGGAGTTTATTCTTGTGCATGGTATAAGAACAGGCCTAATGTTTCCCCCCTCACAAGGTTAGGTAGTTGTTAAAATTTCCTTTATTAGAACATCCACCTTTATCTCTGATTTGAAATACCACTTTAAGTACTAGATTTCCCTATGTACTTGTGTCCGCTTCTGGACTTTATAGTCATGTGACTTAATTTCAGGAACATGTTTCAAGAAATGTAACATTAGATGATTCAGCTGTTGGTTAAACATCATAAAAATGCAATTACGAAAACTCAGATGCTATGACTTACTGCATACCTAGGCTGTATTATATAGCCTATGCTCTCAGATTGCTCAGACAAGTAATTCATTTCACCAATCAGCCTAGTTTTCACAAGTTCTTCAGCTGCTTTCACATCAGCACTCAGTCTCATCATTCACTTTAACATAATGCAATGAACTAATGATTTTGGAATCATTTCAGCCACTCAAAGCCAGTAGTAAATTCAACACTGTTATCAGGTCCAGCCTTTTCTTTCAAGATCACAAACTTTTTGCCTTGGCCATACCCGTCATGGTACTGAGAAGAATATGCTTCCGTGTTTGGTCTTCAATCCAGGTCATTACAAGTACCTGCCCATCAGATATAGACCCTTCTTGAATTGTAGTCTTATTGCCTTCAATGAAGCAGATCCTTCTTTGCTCTTGTTCTTCAAGCTCATGGCTATGGTGGAATGGTACATGCCTGACTGGCAAGCAATAACCATCACTGATTTTCCACCTTTGTAGACCTTAATCACTTATTTCATTTTCAAGTTGGTCCCTCCTTGTGGCCTCAGAGTAGCAACATGAGCAAAGGATCTTTGTATGCTTAGGGGCCATGATGAGCAAAACAACATGTGAGACTAAATCAAGTACAAGAGAAAATGGTATGATGAAAAGATGCAGTCCACACGACATTTATGAGGCTACTATTGATATAACATGGAATACTGTTTAACAGTGAACTTTAAAAAAATATAATATATATACTTTAATGATAAAAGGCATAGTAAACACAAACCAATCACAGGTATTTATTATCAAGTATTATGTAGTGTACATAATTGTGTATTATATACTTTTAAAGCACTAGAATACAGTAGGTTTATTTACACCAACATCATCAAACACATAGTACATTGTGCTACCACATTATAGTGGCTATAGCTATACCACTTTTGTATATGTAGTCCATAAACAAAAGTTTAGGTGGTGCAAGACTCTTTATTCATGTGTCGATATCTTCCTTTTATAAAACTAGAGGCTTTCTAGGATATTTTTATACCTGCTGAGGCTAAATTCACTTCAAAGATCTCTTTTCTAATGTTTTCCCATATTCTTGTATGTTTCTTTTTCCAAATGAATTCTTGTATTAACTATTTCAACTTTATACCAAAAAATTTATATTGGGATTCAACTAAATTTATCTATTAACTTAGACATGACAACTAGATGATATTGAGGTGTCTTAATTAAGAACAATGGATGTCTTTCCATTTGTTCAAATTTACCTTGTGTCTTTTTTTTTTTGGTACTGGGGTTTGAACCCAGGGTCACTTAACCACTAAGGCCACAACCCAGCCCTTTTTCGTTTGAGACAGGGTCTTACTGAGTTGCTGAGGATCTGGAACTTGTGGATCCTCCTGCTTCAGCCTCCCAAGCTGCTAGGATTACAGGCATGTGTCACTATGCCCAGCTTAACTTATGTCTTTTAGGAATGTTTTATAGTTTGCTTCACATAGCTTTTTATTTTTTAAATTAAAAAAAATATTTTTTAGCTATAGCTGGACATAACTTTTTTTTTTTTTAATCATGTGAAGCTGAGGATCGAAACTAGTGCTTCCTACGTGCTAGGCAAGTGCTCTACCACTGAGCCACAAACCCAGCCCCATGCTTCACAAAGCTTATAAAACAGGTCTTGTTAAAGCAAAACCTTAGGAATTTAAGTAGTTTGTTGTTCACGTTGTAAATGAGTTTGTGTGTGTGATACTGTTTCCCCCGCTTTCTTTTTCTGCAGTATTGGGGATTGAACTCAGGGTCACTCTATCACTGAGCAACATCTGCAGCCTTTTTTCATTTTAGTTTTTTGAGACAGTCTCACGAAGTTGCCAAAGCTGGCCTCGAACTTGGGATCCTCTTGCCTCAGCTTCCTGAGTAGCTGGGATTACAGGTGTGCACCACCATGCCTGGTTGCTGTATTGTCTTAATTGGTTGTTTTTGCAGTAAACTGAAATTTATTATTTTACAATCCTTCTTGCTCAAATTATTTTGAGATAGTTTGGTCACTAATTTTCTAGGGATTTTCAGAAAAACAATCATATCACCAACAAAGAAACTTTTTCATTTTCCAGTATTATGCCTCTACTTCTTGTTTTCGTCTTCCTGCTTGTATGGGCTCAGAGTTCTAGTATAAATAGTGGAGAAAACATTCATCCTTACTTTGTTACTGATTGTGTTTCTTATTAAGATGCTGGCTTTAGGATTGAGGTGCTTATTTATGTAAATAAAATCATGTTAAATAAAGAAGTACCTATGCATTCCTGTTTTCTCAAAAGTTTTTGTTAGGTGTTAAAATTTTGCCACAGGCCTTTTCAGGATCTACAACTTTTCTGTTCAGAACTATTAATACAGTAAACGACATAGGTTTCCAAATACTGAATTATCCTTGTACTCCTACCATAAACTTCATTAAGATGTTTTACTCAGGCTGGGGATATAGCTCAGTTGTAGAGTGCTTGCCTCAAATGCACAAGGCCCTGCGTTCAATTGCCGGTAACACACACACATACAAAGATGTTTTTATAGATTTCCCACAACTGGGACAAAATGGGTTAATGTGGTGTGGGAGATTACATAATATTTAGGATTTTGAAATGATATTCCTTTTTTAAAAATTGTTTTTTTAGTTGTTGACAGACCTTTATTTGTTTATTTACACATGGTTTTAAGAATCAAATCCAGTACCTCAAACATGCTACGCAAGTGCTTGATCACTGAGGCACAACCCCAGCCATTTGCAATGATATTCTTAACTATTATTTCATCTGTTTTCATTTGTTACCTTCATCAAAGGTATAGAAATCAGTATTATTGTTTCAGAAAAATAATTACAATTTTTCCCATTTTTTGTAGTCATGTAGCACTAGGAACATCTGGTCTCTCAGGTAGAATTCCTCTTGGCCTGTCTATTATTCTTTCTTTTTCCAATCTTGGTTAAATTAGCTAGTGGTTTATCTATCTTGTGACTTTTCCCCTAAAGGCCCAAGATTGATTCATCAATTGGATGTATAGTTTTTCTGTACTTTCATTTTTTTTGTTGTTAGTTATAGATGGGCACAATACCTTTGTATATTTGCTTTTTATGTGGTGCTGAGGATTGAACCCAGCGCCTCATATGTGAGCCTCATATGTGAGCTACAACCCCAGCCCCTAACTCATTAATTTCTACTTTTTTGTGTGTGTGTGTTTTCTTTGACTTACTTTGTTCTTTTTGTTTCTGAGGTAAGTATTTACGTTCATTAATATAGATGATTTCTAGGGCTATGAATTTTCCTCTGCTCACTGCTTTGAATGTATTATTCGACAGATTATGATACATCATATTGTCATAATTATTTATCAGAAACTGCAGTTCATTTGCATTTCTCTTTTATTCAACAGTTAAACTTTTTAAAATTAAGGCATATTTCTGAGTACCTATCAAGATATAGAAAGTTCCCTCATGTACTTTTCCAGTTAACTCTTCCCTTCCTCCCAGAATTCTACCAGCTTCTACAAACATCTATAATTATAAATTAGGCACAATAAGATTAACAATAACAAAAGAGAATAATTAGAATATACTGTAATAAAAGTTATACGAATGTGGTCTGACAAAATAATTTTCCTATACTCACCCTTCTTGTAATGAAATAAGTTCTACATGATGAGATGAACAATATGGCTTTAGGCTACTACATAAGGGTATTTGAACACAAGCACTCTCATACCTTGATAGTCAGTTTGATAACTGAAATGGCTAGTAAATAATGGGTGGGTGGATAAACATCATGGGTAAGCTGGATGAGATGATTCATGTTCCAGGCAGGCATAAGACAATGTATGTTTCCTCAAACCTTAAATGTGAACACTGTATGCCTGAAATCACAAACTTCACAACAGATATTCTATGATGACTGCACTTAGAAGTGAGGGTGCTTTTTAGCTCTTGCTGCCTCTTCCTTATTCCACAACTGGATGAAAAGCATTGTCTGGCTAGTGAAAAATCCAGATTTCTATGTTTTGGGGTCCAACTTCTGGTCCTATCATTATCATGACTTTGGATACAACAATTACGTGAGTCTCAGTTTCCCTCTCCTCTAAATAAGGAAAATACCACTTACCGCACAGGAAGGACGTATGATAAAATAAAATAGTTCACATGGACACTTTCAGTTCTTCAGAAGAAAGCTATGAATCCTTAAGTATGAACCTGAAAAGCTAATTAAAAATAAGATGACCTTGTCAAAATTAAGTATGAAACACACAGTGGCCTAGAGGGTCTCTAAGATCATTATTAGGGCTAATGAAAAAAAAAAAAAAAAAAAAATCAAAGAGTTCTCTCGGTGTGTTTTTTTTTTTTGGAAGTGCTGGGGATGAAACCCAGTTTCTTGAGCAGGTTAGGCAAATGCTGTACCGCTAAGCTACACCCTTAGCATGATTATCTTTTAAAATATATATGAAGCTAGTTGCTCAAAAGATATGTAATCACTGTTGGGCATGATGGCACATGCCTTTAATCGCAGCTACTCTGTAGGATGGGGCAGGAGAATTGCAAATTGAGGTCAGCTTCAGCAATTTTAGCAAGATACTGTCTTTAAATAAAAAGGACTAGGGATGTAGTTCAGTGCTAGATAGACCCTGGGTTCAATTTATCCCCAGTACTGCTAAGATATAAAATCACTGAACAGTAACCATGGAGCATTAGTTAAAATTGGGTTCCATACATATATGCATAAGGGGATATTTCTCTGGTATATAAAAAAAATCTATGATCAATTAAAGTTTTAAACTCTAAAAGTAAATAAATACAAGCAAATATTCACTGAGCTATACATATTATGTGCTAAGCACCAGAAATTAAAAGAAAAAAATTAAGACTTATTATGCCCACCTTACAACAAAGACTGCAAACTATGGCCCCTAAGATTTCATAAATGAATGAGCATTATATACAACCAGTTTTATAAGAAGAGGAGTATAAATTAGATAATCCAGTGAAAGGGGAAAAGAAGGGATTCTGGAAAGATCTCTTTAACACTTTGTCATTTATATAGCAGCTTACACTTTTTTATACAGCAGTCATCACATTTTAGTGGAAATTTATAGAAACTTCAGAAGGGAAGCAGGGCTTATTCTCACCCCACATTTCAGATGAAGAATATGAAGCTCAAAGAGATTAGGCAATTTATCTGCAATCACAAGTCAGGAGGTGGCAGAACCATGGCTAAAACCCAGTTTGCAGACTTTGTTCAAAGCTCACTTATAATATACCAAATTCTAGGTTACCAACACCACAGTGAGAACAATAGGGTGTTCATAAATCTGTAATGTGGTGTTTCCTTAACTAATCTGATGAAAAACAAAAGCAAAAAACTTTCTGGAGTATGTATTAAAAACAGATTGTCAGGGCTGGGGAGACAGCTCAGTTGGTAGAGTGCTTGCCTTGCATGCACAAGGCCCTGGGTTCAATCTCCAGCACCATAAAAACAAACAAACAGATTGTCAGACTAACTGCAGACCTACTGAAAGACTACATCCAGGAGAGAGGTGTGTATTTTTAACAAAAGCCTGCAAGAGGTGATTTCAGCTAACTTTGGAAAACACTGTACTATACCTGCATATCCAATTTGGCAGACATGTTATTTAAGTTGACTAATAAAATAAAAAATTGAGTTCTTTATTAGCTACGTTTTAAGTGCTCAAAAGTCATATGTGGACATATGAATACAGGACATTTCTACCACTGCACAAAGCTCATTGTACAATGCTAACTAATTTTAGATCAACATCTTTAAAAAAATATTTTTAGTTGTAGATGGACATAATGCCTTTATTTTATTCTCTTATTTTTATGTGGTGCTGAGGATCAAACCCAGTGCCTCACATGTGCTAGACAAGTGCTCTACCACTGAGCAACAACCCCAGTCCCTCTAGATACTCTTCAACTGGGCTAAGAAAACCAAGATACAGGATCTTCAATAAGTATGCAACTAGTCAGTGGTAGAATCACAACTCTAACCTAATTTTCCAGCACCCCTTCACTCTATCACTTCATCCTACCTCACATTTAGGTTTGTTTAAATGGAATTATCACTCATGTACCTTTTCTTGTGGATTCTAGCAAAGCAAGATGATAAATTTTAAATTTATGGGAATAAATCCTTTAAAAAAGCTCACTAAAAAAGAGACCTGAAGTGTAGGGTGCTACCTGCCTGTAATCCCAGCAACTTGGGAGGCTGAAGCAGGAGGATCACAAGTTCAAGACCAGCCTCTGTAATTTAGTGAGGCCCTAAGCAACTTGGTGAAACCCTGTTTCAAAATAAAAAGGGACTGGGGGTGTAGATCCGTGTGATTAAGTGCCCCTGGGTTCAACCAGTAGCCCCCCCCCCTTTAAAAAAAAAACTAAAGTAGTCTGTTATTTTCACATAAGATCAAAAGCTGTCTGGGATAATTAATATATCCTGTTGTAGCGAGACATAGTTCAGCTTGTTGTAACTACTTTAAGAACATTTTTCTATTGTTCTGTTTTTATCTCTCTTGGAACTGAAAACTTAGGACTAATGAGACATATTAACCATCTTACTCTGAACTGTTAAGTGTGCAAGGTTAAATTTTATCTAGTAAACATTTTAAAAAGGAAAAAGTGAGAAACAAGGAGCCATCAAAGAATAGTGACTTTTTTAAGTTTAGAAGGTGGTCACTGAAATCACTGAGCATTCATGGCTTTCAGTAGTCTAGTAGTTTAAGGTTTATGATATTAATATGACATTTTCATTTATGAACTATTGTTTTGCCTTCATTTGACCACTATGTAATATGCTTTAACCCACTTTAAAATAAATTTTCATTTTAATTTCCAAAATAATTTAAAGACTACAAGCAGCATCTGACTATCGAGGAAGGCTTAGATAATAATGTCAACATATAACTAGTCATAAAAAAAATACAGCAGTGTCATCTTTAAAAGTGAAACCAGTTGTTCCTGTCTAGTATGTTTAGAGGGCAAATGGTTCCAAAGTTAGTCAACTTATGTCATGACAGCTCACATTTAAAGTAAGCAGGAAAACAACTTGGAACTCCATATTAATTACATTTTTAAAGACAGGACTATACAGTGCTATTAATTTCTTTCATGATCTAGTATTCAATTCCATGTTAAATTCTAGTAATTAGATTTTAAGAAAACATTATATATCCAAGTTTATACAAAGTTAAAAATTGGATGGTTGAAAAACATGGCTTCACTTATGAACAGATACTTATTCAAGACATATTTTGCCATAATTTGCAAGTTATTCACAAGCCTTGAGTATGGGGTTCTATATAAATAGAAGCTACTTGTTATTCAGAGGAGGTGGTGCAAAAAAAGACAGCTATTTTCTTTCTAAATACTCTTTGGTGTTGAGGTAAATAAAAACCAGTCTAAGCACACTAGCAAATCAAGTCTGTAAGGGCTAAGATGGGGAAGAAAAAAATGTGCTCTAACATTCTAAACAGGGAATTGGGAGTTTAGGATAAAACTAATTTGCTGGCTTTTAGACCAGATGCATTACTTCTACATTATGTTTGGACTCTCACTTCACCATATTAGGAAGGAAAAAAACATGTGCCCCGAGATTCTTTTGCCAAAAAAACTACTGAAGGCAACAGAGCTCACTAAATGAAGAACATTAAAAGACTGAACAACAATATGTATTTGAAACTGAACTACCAAATGACAAATACTGGTGCATTTTAATGTATAGGGCATCAAAATATTGTAAATTTCAAGCAAATATTAAAGTGCTGCATAAATTTCAAATCTCATAAAAAACAGAACTGTAAAAAAAAAAAAAACAAAAACAAAAAACAGAAGCTGGGAAGCAGGATCCTGTACAGTTTGCAAGGAATACAGGTCAAAATGATGGGAGAGTAGTTCTGTCAGTTCTCTACCAGGTTTATGTTTCTAGGGTTTTAATACTATCCTCAGGATGCAATTTTAGGCATCCTTAGGGAAACTGATTTAGGCAACAATCAAATGTGGTTTGTGATAGACCTAAAGAGATGATGAAATTTCTAATTTCAAAAAGGTACATTAGAGAGAGAAAATGGCCATGAAATCCTGATTTCAATTCCCTAGTTTCCTGTCAGAACAGTATCAACCATCTTCAGATATGTAAGTCAGCACACTTGAAATTGACCCAGCAAAGTTTTCAGCTGGCCTTCACTTTCTCAAATCCTCCCCCCTCCCTCCACTTCCCTGCTGTTCTTTCCTGGCACACAAAATATAGGCCAATGAGCAGTGGGTGGGTGAGGAGGATGTGAGAGAAAATTTGAGAAGTAAAAAAAGGAGCAACTTAACCAGGACATGAATGAGACTGAAGGGTCTAATAAGGGTAGGCAAACGGTTAGAACTACTTAAAAACCGAAGGGGCTTTCCTGGGCAGTAGTGAGCGCTCAGTGTTTGTAGGGGTTTAGTAGAGGCCAGACTACCTACCACTTTTCAGAGGCTGCAGAGGGGACGGCTGCTTTGGGTGACCTCTAATGTCTCTTCCGACTCTGAAATGTTAGGATTTTTATTTCACAAAAGAGAACGCAGTAGTCAAAGAAGCCCACCGATTTGGAACCCTTTTAAATAAGCGGCCTTGGTGGCGGCTTCCCAAACACCACTCCCACCTCTCCCTCCCACACGTGCCCACCCCGCCCCCTTTCAATATTTCCACCTCCACGTGCAAAATGCCTCGCGGCACTGGTCCCCCAAACCGAAAAGAACCTTCTTTGCAGAGCACCAAAATTATATTTCCCCACGCCCACCCCCCAAAGGAAGTGAGGACTCCATTCCACTCTCCCACCCTGGGCACCTAAAAAAGTAAGTGTCGGATTCAGCCTTTCTCTCTAGCCAGAGTAGGGTGGGGGTAGGAGGGCACAGAAAAACTTTCTTGTCGATTTTTTCCCCCCAGAGAGTGGAGGAAAGAACCCAAACGAGTCCGGGGCTGAGGGGGTGGGGGAGGGGAACCCCTGAATCGTTTAACGGTCGGTAGGGGGAGGGGGCGTGGGATGGAGAAGCAGGCCTGGGAGCCGGGTCAGGGAGCTGCGGGGTTCCTGGGGTCGGGGAGCTGCAGGCGTTCCCCCCACCTGGCACACAAAGCGGCTGCCGCGCTCGGCTCTCACCAGATCCTTTGTGTTTTCCATCAGGGCCTCATGGGTAGGGGTTGTCCGTGCTCCCCGAGCCCGCGGCGCCCCCTCCCCGAGCTGGGGGCAGGCGCCTCTCCCCGGGACTGCGGCGACTACAGGGGGCCCCCAGCTGGGCTCAGACTGGTGGCGGCTGCGGCAGCCCCCGGATTTCCCCCCTTTAACTCGGGTGGCCCCAGGATATCAACAACATTAGCATAGCCCTCCCTCCCCAGCGCGCCTGCGCCGTGACCCGCGCCCCGATTGGCCCACTTCCCTACATACCCTCCTTTCTCTCCTCCAGCGTGGGACCCTCTGCAGGCTCCGTACTCTAAGGACCGTACCAATACGAAGGGAAGTAAAGGTAATTGGGATTTGGGTGAAGTCGAGTGGTTAAAAGATCAAAAGGAAAAGTAGAAGTTTCATTCCGTCACCCCCGTTTGTACTCTGGCTTTCTTGAGTGCCTTTCAATATGTTGCAGCAGTTGTGTTGGAAAAAATTTCCACTCCAGTCACGCCGCGTCCCCCTACACCCGGAAGATTGGCCCTCCCGGAGGAACTCCCACACGGGGAGGGGCTGGCGAGGGGAGTGGGAGTGACGTAGGGGGTTTTGGTCACGTGGCGAGAGGCTGCGCAGGCTCCTTCCGGTCCCCCGGGACTTCTTCGGCTGCGGCCGGAGAGGCGACGGTGCGCACGCGCAGAGAGGCTCCACGTGAGTGCTTGCGTTTCTTCTTAAACCCAACGATGCCGCCCGAACGCAGGAGCCCGACGAAACCGAACCGAAGGACCCGCGCAAGGCCGGACAGGAAGACCCAAATGAGGTTGGGCCAGAAAGCCAGCACAGGGACGGGTGGGCCGCTCCGAAAAGCTGCCCCTTCATCCCGGCGTACACCACCAGCCAGGCCGAATGCCGCAGCCGTTTCGATCACAGTCGCCGCGGCGGCAGAAGAGAGACGGCTCCGGCAGCAGAATCGCCTGACGCTGGAGGAGGACAAACCGGCAGTAGAGCGGTGCTTGGAGGAGCTGGTCTTCGGTGATGTCGAGGACGACGCGGACACGCTGCTGCGGCGGCTGCAGGGCCCGCGGGTGAGGGAGGCCCCGGCGCGGGCCGGCCGCGTTCCGGCAGGGCGCGCGGTGGGCGGCGAGGCTTTGAGGGCGGAGCCTGGGCGACCTGTGGCGGCGAGCGCTCAGGTGGGAGGGAGGAAGCCCTGAAGGCTGGCGCCGAGGGGCGCCGCTGCGCGTACCCCGCCTTCCCGCGCTGGACTGCAAGCTAGGGCGGGCTCAGACCACGCCTTTCTCCGCCCGGGAGGAGCCACCGCGCCTCGTATGCAGCAGGCGCTCAGCTCGTATTTGTTTAGCGAACTGCAGTCGTGAGCATCTTGGGCGGATCTGCTCTGCGGTCTGCACGAACTCGGCGTGTTCGTTTGATCACCTGCCCCAGTTCCTTGCCAGTGATTCAAGGAGTTCCATCGGTAATGAAATCAGTTGGTGGGCACAAGCCTGGGAATATGCGTTTTAACAATCTCTGGGCTCCATCATGTCGTGCACCAACTTTTGAAAATGATAGCGTATTCGTTTGTTTAGCAGAATATGTAGGTCTTTGATACTTTGCCAGGCGATGACAAACCCTGTAGGATTAATTATAATTTTTGCACTCTACTTTTTAAAAAAATTCTAAATTTGGCTTTTGTCCCAAGATAGAGATTCCAAGACATAGTGGTGGACAAAACTGAGAAAAATCCCTGTCTTCTTGGAACTTGTGGCTGAGACAGAAGATAAAGAAATGATAAATAAGTAAAATTCAAGTATTTGGTGATAAGTACTGAAGAGAAAAAAGAAAATCTTTGCTGAAGGAAAATAAGTGTGTATGAAGGAGGCCTGTGAAATTTTAGATAAGTTCGGTCAAAGAAGGATTGAGAATTACTTGTCGATGTTTGCTAAAATAATGTTGACTTAGCAAGTATCTGTTGATTGCCACCTCCTTTGGGTGCTTACGGGAGAAGTTGCTGTAGTCAAGAGAAGGATTTCTAGAGAACTCAGTTCTGGAAGCGTGCTAAACAAGGTGAAATTTTTGTAGTCAGGAGGAACGAGGTGGGATTTGTTGAGCTTTGAATCTTATTAAACTGTAGTAATGCAGGTAGAAAATAGAGGGTCGTTGCTGTCATGTGGGTTGGGGAAGGCTGAAGCTATTACGTAAAGGGGATTTTTGTGGTCAAGATTTAGATTTGATGGTTTGGTAAAGACATAGAAAGGTGGAATTAGGAATGGTTAAGAGAAAACAAGTAATGTATCTAAGAATATGAGATAGGAGTTAATGATATTTGTTATTTTTAATTCTAATCTGCCTTGGCATTTATAATTTCTGTGGTTTGGCCCTTTCTCCTGCCCTTTTCTTCATCTGTTAACTTAGCTTTTCTTCTTGTCTACTGTGGTCTTTTTCTTTCAGCATGTTGATTTGCTGTCCTTAACTGTTCCAGTTTGCCTTGGTGGTCTACCTGGAGATGTCATTCACTGTTCTCGTTTTTTTTTTTGCTTTTGCCTCTGGCATTTGCGTTGGTAGCATTCCATCCCATTCATCAGTGGGCCATAAAAACAAAGCATTCTTCAAGTCACTTAAGGCGTGGGCCACTGTGGGATGGGAAAAACCCAGTGCTTGAGGGCATTTTGTTTTCTGTAGGTTCACTTGCATGAAGACTCTGATGACTCGGAAGTGGAGAATGAAGCAAAAGATTCTTTTCCCCCTCAGAAGCAGCCAGTTTGGGTGGATGAGGAAGATGAAGATGAGGAAATGTAAGCTGCCTAACTTGTCTTTCAGAATCCCTCTGTACACCTCAAAAATGATTCAGTTGGTCTTAAAACCATTCTCTTTAAAAATATGTGATTATGTGAAGATTTGAAGAACATTCGTAAGTATAGAAAAGGTCCTTCCTAATCCAGTCACTGAGAGAACTACTGTTAACATGTGGCATTCTTGTCTATCTCCTCTTTTGTATTTGTACTATTGATCAGCTAAAAGAACAGTGTTTGGAGTTGAGCTTGCTTCCTTAATTGTCCAGTTCCAAATTGACCATGGACAAGTTTCAAACCTGCCTTTTTTTTTTTTTTTTTTTTTTTAATTTTTAAAATGAATGTAATTATAGTAACTATTATCAGAGGCTGTTCTGATTAAATAGTACACGTAAAACTTTTAGCACAGTGCCTGAAACTGAGTAAAGGGTTAAAAGAAAGGAAGCTAGCACACTCAGCATGTACTTTTGTATACTTAATTTGATAACTTATTTGTATGTAAAGTTATATTGGCAAATATTTCTTTCCATTTAAAACAAACCTTTATCAACTTTTTAAAAATTATTTTTATTTTTATTCTTTTTAGTTATACTTGACAGTAGAGTATGTTTTAGCAAATTGTACATGCAGAGAGTATAACTTATTCTAATTAGGGACCAATTCCTGTGGTTGTATGGGATGCAAAGTTACCATGGTTGTGTATTCAGATACAAGGCTAGGAAAGTTATGTCTGATTCATTCTACTGTCTTTCTTATTCCCAACCTCCCTTCCTTCCCTTTGTTACTCTTAATCAACATATTTTAAGTGACTGTTTTAGCCTGTTGTGTGAGCCAACCATAATTTCCGTACCTACTGTTGGGCGGATAGATTTCTTTACTTTTCCCTTTAATAACTTAGTGCTGAGATAAACATCTTTATAAATAAACCTTCTTATATTTTTTAAATTAATTCCTTAAGAAAGATTCTTTGAGGCTGAATTACTTGATCAAAGCACAGATTAGGAGCACAGACTCCCCCCCCTCTTGGGATTGAATTCAGGGGCACTCAACCACTGAGCCACCTCCCCAGCCCTAGTTTGTATTTTATTTAGAGACAGGGTCTCATTGAGTTGCTTAGTGACTCGACATTGCTGTGACTGACTTTGAACTCGCAATCTTCTGGCTCAGCCTCCCAAGCCACTGGGATTACAGGCATGTGCCACTGTGCCTGGTGAGCACACATATTTTTAAGACTCTTGATTAATACTGCCAGACTGCATACCAGTTTATCTTCCCCTTTTTGTTTTTAAAACCAGTGATTGATTTTTTTTTTTTCCCGACTTTGTCAGTGTGATATTTCTGTTCAGAAAACTTATTTCTCTAATTAGCCACTGGTGTTCGTTTTTTTCCCCCTAATTTTTTTTTTTCATATTTTTTTACTGGTGCGTTATTGTGCCATTTGCATTTCTTATAAGTATTTTGTATTATATCTTTATCTATTGGAGATCGTTTCTTAATGATCAAGTTCCTTACATTGAGAATTTCAAATCGTTATGTGTCATATTTATTGTAGGTGTACCCCCAGCTTTCTGTGCACAGAAGTTTTAAATTTTTAGATGTCAAATTTGTGAAACTTCTTCATTAGTTTTACTGTTACTTTTTTAAAAATATATTTTCTAGTTGTAGATGGACACAGTACCTTTGTTTTATTTATTTTTATGTGATGCTGAGGATGGAACCCAGTGCCTCATATGTGCTTAGCCAAGTGCTCTAGCACTGAGCCCCAATCCCAGCCCGTTATTGTTACTTTTAACAGTAAAATTTTCTTTATCAGAATGATAGACATTTATCTACGTTTTTGCTTGATAGTATATATATGTATTTTTTTGATAACTGGGAGTTGAACTCCAGGGTTACTCCACCACTGAGCTACATCCCCAGCCCTTTTTATTTTTAAATTTTGCGACAGGGTCTGTAAGTTGCTGAGGCTGGTGTCAAACTTGCTATCCTCCTGCCTTAGTCTCTGGAGTCACTAAGGTTATAAGCATGTGTCACTGTGTGCAGCTCCTTCATAATATTTTAAGGTTTGCTTTTTGTACACTTAACTCTTTGACCTACCTGGGATTTATTTTGGAGAATGGTATAAAGTATGTAGATGAGACATGAAGATTTTTCTGAAATTCTAGCTCTCCATAGGGTAAGCTAGATGATTCAAAATGTTGAAGACTTCAAAGGAGGAAGAATGGAGATTACACGTGAGATGTTACGCATCTTACTAATCTTGACTTGTATTATTCCAGTAAGTGTTTTCTCAATATACTAAAGGCAGCACCAGTTTATGATGACTCTTAAAATTGTTTAAAATATACTGTTCTGTATTTTATAGGGTTGACATGGTGAATAATCGGTTTCGGAAAGATATGATGAAAAACGCGAGTGAAAGTAAACTTACCAAAGAAAAACTTCAGAAGAGACTGAAAGAAGAGTAAGTGTCCTTTTTTCCATATGATTTACCAAGAGGTATGTAACCAGCATTTTGTTTGGTTTGCTCCATTTTTGGCTGTAAGAGTTTCTTGGATAGTCACATTTCCATTATGAAACAGTAGGAGCATTGCTATTGGAGGCAGTGATTACGTGTCAGTATTTGGGGGAGGGGGATAAAACAGATGCAAAGAAAATTTGAAAGAAAACTTGTAGTGGTACCTCTAAATATAATCAGTAATAATATTGTTAACTTGCTTATTCAATTCAATAAACTCTTTTCCTCAGTTTTATATTTAAGCATCTGTTCACCTTGGTACAATAATTTTTCAAACAAATTTGCCATATTTGCATTATGTATTTGTGTGTCTGTGTTTTCCCAGTCTATTTAAGAACAAGGTGCAGATAATGCAGCACTTTGCCCCTAAATTCCTCAGGGTGCATCACCTAAGTTTAGAGAGACTTTCCTTCATAGTCACAGTAGTATCATACTTAGGGAAATTAATACTTAATGGCCAGCCAGTATTAATTTCTTTAGTTCTCATGAGATTCATACATTATATTTTGACTTGATGTCTCTTAAATCTCTTTTAATCTAAATCAGTATATCCGCATCTTTTAGTTTTTTTTTTTCTCCAAATGATACTGGTTTTTATTTTTCTTTAAATGTTCAGGCTTGTTTTGTAGAATGCCTTGTAGTCTAATCCTTTCCAACTTTTTCTCATTGAGGTGAAATTCACATAAGTATAATGGTTTTATTTTTTTAGTTTTAATTTAAAAAATGTAACCATTTTGAAGTTCACAGTTAGTGGCATTTAGTATATTCACAGTATTGTACAATGATCTCTTCATTCTAGTTTCCAAATATTTTCATCAGCCATTATCAGGTACTACCTATTTCCTCCTCCCCAGTCTGATTATTTTTTCATTGTGGAGATCTTTCATCATTTGGGTTTCTTTTTTTTTTTTTAGATGTTGATGGACCTTGATTTATTCATTCATTTATATGTGGTGCTGAAAATCAAACCCAGTGCCTCACACATGCTAGGCAAGCGCTCCACCACTGAGCCACAACCCCAGCCCTCATTTGGGTTTCTTATGGGCTAAAAATAAAATGAAACATTTTCCCAGGAATCTTGTTAAGATGATATGTTCTAATTGTTACTAATATTTGCATCACTAATAATGCAGAGCATGATCACTGAAGGTTTTGGACCACTGGATAACTTTGTTTTAAAAGTTTTAAACTCTCCTTTGCAGTTAGCAAATAATTGGTGATGTTCTTGGGCAGTGTATGAATAACCTGTTTTTCCAAGAAACTCACCTAAGGGTTTAAAAACCTTCATTGGTAATTATTATTGCCTGAGGTAGTTACTACATTAGGGGTAGCAAAATGGTGTATTTTTCTCTCCCTGTGGTTGAAGTGCTTGTTGAAGAGCTCATATGTAGATAACAGAAGCCTATTGATTCTATGGGGTAGGTTTTATTAAGTTTGCTAAAGAGGAGAAAACACCATCTTGAGAGAGTCTCAGTGTCTGAGAAGGAATTCTGGAAGAATATTTATAGAATTTGGAACTGGGGTTAGCCATAGGGATAAATTCAGGGTAGAAGTTAGTAATTATGGTCTTGGGTATGGATTTTAAGCTAGACAAGTTAACTGGAATAGAAGTCTGCGTTCTACTACTGTGTGGTCTTATTATATTGTGAGTTACTAATATGTGAGTTACTAATATTATATGTGGTTACTAATATGTGATCTTATTTAAACTACTATGTGATCTGTGTGTTTTTTAAATAGTTTGAACTGTGTCCTGTGTCTTGTTTTGTCCAGTTTTCTGTTTTGTAAGTAAATGTGAACTTTGTTTGCAAATTATGGTTTTATTTTGGTTCTCATTCTACATTTCATGGTGAGCCTATTTCTGATCTTTTGAAAAGAAGAATCCCCCACTCCCCACCAGGATTTCGTTGGTATTCTTTCGAATTCATGGGTTTTTGTTTTTTCAGTGTTTTATAATCAGTTGTCATAGGTCTTTGCTTTAATTGTCCAGATCTGGCCTACAGAAGAGCCCTTCCTAGTTGGCGCCTGTGTTCATATTTCCTATCTTTTCTGGCCTCAAAGGTATTCCGGGTTTCCTTTGTCCTTTCCATGCCCTGAAATGAGCCTGTTTTCCAGGAACCCTGGTTCCTTTCAATGGGACATCATACCTAGAGTATGGTTACTGTTTGGTTACTGTTAGGATTTTATTGTTTCTGGGCTCTTTAAAAGTTGAACAGAGCCACATGTATATACATATATATGCATATTTTAAAATAATGATTTTATATTGATTCTTCCAATTCAAGTTTAACACATTAAAAAAAATTTAAAATTTTTTTTATTATTTTATGTTCCTAGAGGTTCTTTGCATTCTTATCCTTTTTTTTGGGAGGTGGCAGTTTGAAACATTTTTGAAAGAAACATTTAAGGGTTAAAAAAAGGAATAAAAAATAAGAACAGAAACAAGCCCACTCTTTGCAGGCCTGCGGGTGGCTATGTGCAGGTCTGACTGCCCCATTCCCATAGTCCCTGCACTGCAGACTGCTGGGACCAGTCTTTTCCTTTGCATTTGGCACTGTGCTGAAAACTTCTTGGTGCTCCACTCCTGGAGGCAGTAATTTCTGGCCTCGAGATTCTTAAGGACTGGCCTTGCCAGGGTCTGGGGACCCCACGCTTGGCACATCGTGGAATCTTTTTTTTCACTTACTGCTGAAGATTGAACCCAGGGCTTCATGCACGCTGTTTTTTTTTTTTTTTTTTTTTAAGTAGGTTTACTGATGCATAATCTACAGAGTGAAATTCACCTTTTAAGTGTTACTCTGTGAATTTTGTTAAATGTGTTCAGTATTTAACATCCAAGCACCACCACAATTATGAGAGAATCAAGATGTATAACATTGCCATCACCCTCAAAAGCGTCCAGTGGCCCTTTGTAGTCAACCCTCTCTCCTCTATTTATATCACTTTTAGCCCCTGACAAACAGTAATCTTCTGACCTTATAGATTTGCCTTTTACAGAATGTCATATAAATAAGGTGATACAGCATGTAGTCTTTTGAATCTGTTAAACTCATTTGGCACATTATTTTAGACATTGTATTTTTTAGCTTTAGAGGATCTTTTCAGCTTGAGACCTTTCTATTTTACTTTTCATTGTGGTCATACTTCCTTTAAATACTTGGGTATATTTTGTTATCTTAAAGTCTGAATGCTAATCTATCAGGTCTGTCATTTCTGTTCCTATTATTTGATTATTATTTTTTTTTTTTTGTTACAGTTCATGTTTTTCTTTATTGCATGTGTAGTAATTTGAATTCTGGTCCATGTTGTTTATTGCTTTTTGTCTTGGCGGGCATTTAATTGGTTTGCAAATCATTTTGATTCTTTCAAGATTTGTTTTTAAGCAGGTCTAGACTGCTTTAGCACCTCTACTTAAGGCATGATTTTTCTGGGCTCTCTACTGAATGCTGAGTGTTGAATTGAGGACCTTCCTTCTAGGTGGTTGGAATTTGAATGTCTGGGCTTTGGTTCTATGTGACTTAGCTCCTTTGTACTTCTTTGCCTGACCTCATAGAGCTCATCTCATGAGTGTGCAGCTTAGTTAGTATTCAGGAGAGTTGTCATTGGACTTGGACTTTTATGCAGATTTCCGGAGCTCTTTCTCTCTTCTGCAGAGTAGCTTCTTCCAGGTTGGTTACCTGTGCCAGAGTCTTATATGCCAATAGGGGAAAATTCCTGGTCCTGGTAGGGCTCACCTTTTTTTTTTTTTTTTTTTTTTTTTTTTTGCGGTGCTGGGGATTGAACCCAGGGCTTTGTGCCTGCGAGGCAAGCACTCTATCAACTGACCTATCTCCCCAGCCCTAGGGCTCACCTTTTGTGTTCCTTCTCTCAAGAATCACAGTCCTGTGGTACCTGTTTTCCGTTTTCTGAAAATTGTTATTTCATTTATTTTTGTCTGGTTTTCTAGTTGTTTATGGTTACTGGGTTTAGTTTGTGGGCTAGTTTGTTCTTTTGCATTAAAAAATTAGAATAACTTTTTGTCTTCTTTCACTTACCAGTTGTTTGGAATACAGCCAGCACATTTCTTTTTTTCATTGTTAATCATGCTTCTCTTAAAGCTTACTCTCCAGAGTAAAATGCTCCCATCTTATTTTAATGATAGGGGATGAACTTTTTTTCCAATCTGATCATTTTCTTTCAGACGTGTTCAGTCATTTACATAATATACCATTTGTTTTATAACTTCCTTAATTAGTCACGACATCTAAGATGTTTTGAAATGAACAGATAGTCACTTAACTAGACATCATTTAACAACAAATAGGTATGCAGGTGTCCTGTATCCAGCAGTTGAGCTGGGGAGAGGTTCATACAAATTTCCAATGTAAGCATTGGGGGTCTGTTCTGTGTAAGTAAAGATAACTTCTATTTTTGAAGATAGTAACTTCTTTGAAAGAAATTCTATATGTTCTCTCAAGGGTGCTCTAAACTAGTTTTTAAATGTGTCCAAGGTCTATGAATATACAGTGATTATCACAATATATTTTTTAAAAAATATTTTTGCTTAGATTCCAGCATGCGATGGGAGGAGTACCTGCCTGGGCAGAGAGTAATAAGCGGAAAACATCTTCAGATGGTGAGTGTTGATAGTTCTGTTCGTTAGTAAATAAGTCCCTTTGCCTGTTCCGTTGTTATTTGAGCTTTCTTCGGTTCCTTAGTGTTTCAAATACATCTTTTTTTGAAAAAAAATTTGATTTTGAAGTTTACCATTTCTCTGAAGGAACCCTTTTTTAATAGTGTAAGATTTAATACAAGTTGAGCATTCCTAACTCGACATCTGAATTGCTCCAGAATCTGAAACTTTTTGAGTACCAACTTGTTGGTATGCCACACCGTGAAATTTATTTATGCACAAAGTTATTAAAAGTATTATATAAAATTACCTTCAGGTTATGTGTATAAGATATATATGAAACATAAGTGGATTTCATGTTTAGACTTGGATCCCATTCCCAAGATAGCTCAATATGCATGTGCAAATATTCCAAAATATATAATCCAAAACACTTCTGATTCCAAACATTTCAGATAAAGGATATTCAATCTATAGTACATTCTGCCCTGTAAGGAAAATAAAGGGTAGATGAATTTTATTTTTTCATCAACAGAGCTATGTTGCATTATGGTAGAGGATTAAGGAAAAACAAGTAATATGACATCTTGATTCAGAGCCCTTTGTGAAGATAATGGCAGCTAATCTAGCTGTCCACTTAGAAATGGGATGTCTTTTCATGGAGTACATGTCAGATCAAGCCCAGATGATTAATCCTAAAAATCTGGTTTCACCTCTAGTTTTTAAAGTTGACTTATATCATTACTGTTCTGGTTTTTAATGCCTTTTGAATTTAGATATTGTAAATACAGATGGGTTAGCCACAATATGATTTCTGTGTTCCAAGCTGTAAATTTTAGACTTGGTATTGACCTTTAAAATCCTTCAGGAAGTCTAGAGTTTATCTTCCCAGGAGCTCCTTCCTTAGCATCCTTGTTATCTGGTGAGTGCTGTTTGATTCTCACCACTTCTACCTACTTCTTCCCACCCCTATTAGCCCTTGTGGTCTTTAAGTACAGGGAGTGAGTGTTTTGTTTAAGTTTGTTGGAAAGTTCAGTCTGAGTAGAAAAATGACCATATTTCTAGTCAGATAGTCTTAGAGGATGAAGGACTCTTAGTGATATAAGAATCTTTAAGAATCTTTTTTTACAATATTATCATCTGCTTAAATATATCAAATAATGTTGTTCTTGTTACTAGACTGTTTATTCCTCTTTTTTTTTTAAAATATATATAGTTTTTTAGATGGACACAATACCTTTATTTTATTTTTATGTGGTGCTGAGAATTGAACCCAGGGCCTCATGCATGCTAGGCAAGCACACTACCACTGAGCCACAGCCTCAGCTGCATTCCTCCTTTCTTTAGGAACTAATTGTTATAATTTTTTTTTTTAAATTTTGAAACTTGTCTCCCAACAACTCTAGTCCTGCCTTTTGAACATATATGGATTATATAAGCTCTCTTTCATATACAGCTTTTATTTGAGAAATGTCTTCCTTCTTCCTAAGGTTGGTTTTTTTTTTTTTTTTTTTTTTTTTGACTTATTGAACATCCTTTGTTCCTTGGTAGCCATTTTTATGACATGTTTGTAGACACTAGGTCACTAGTCTGTTCTCCTGTATGAAATGTCTTTATTATGCACTTTAGAATGCTGCATTTATAGATCAACAACTTTTCAGATCTGTGTAATTATAGATAAGGTTGTGCTATCTGTTGAAACAGTGAACCCCTGATATCCAGCTCCCAGCTCCCAGTGGTTTAATCACATAGAAGGTTTGTTTTTGTGCACATCAAATTGGGCTGGTGAGAAGGTGATGCCCTCCGTCAGGGACCCAAGATGAAAGGTCTGCTGTTTCTGGGCTGTGTCTTCCTTTTAAAACTGTCCAAGTATTGACTTCACTTGATTCATAGGGGTAGAGAGAGATGCTCACACAGAGGAGGTTTTTATTGGCCTTACCTAAAAGGTTTATGATACTTTTGCCTACTTTTTTTTTTTTTTGCTATAACTTAATCATGTGGTCACAGTAACCTTAAGGGATGCCAGGAAGTTTCGTTTGGCCTTGTGCTCAGGGGAGAAAGGAAACGGAAAGTCTGCTACCATCTGGGATATTCTAGCCTATATCTTCATTTTTACAGATGAGAGAGCTTCAAAGAGAGAAGTGGTTTGCCCAGGGTATATTTATTGGCAGAATTGTGACGGGAATCCAGCTTCACAATTATCTTCAACATATTTTTAAATGCATCATTGAGTTCTTTTAAAAGTACTTCACTTTAAACATAACAAAAGTAGCGTCACACAGCTCCAAAATTCGTTAGTATCAAGGATCGTTTTGTTGTTATTACTGTTTTAATTTTACCCCTTCCCTCCAGTCATTTTAGCTTCTATGTATTCTACCTGGGTGTCACAGTGCTTTTGAATCTGACTCGATGTATTTTGTGAGTTTTGGAAATTCTCAGCTATTATCTCATCAAATGTTTCTTTTCTAGTCTTCCATTCCTTCTGGGATGCCAGTTTGAATGTTTGTTAAATGTTTTCTCTCTTTCTTTCTTTCTTTTTTTCCCTGTACCTCAGTCTGGATTTTTTTTTTTTTTTTTTTTTTTTTTTTTAATCCATTTTCCAGACCACTCATTGTCTCTTCAACTAACTTTGATACACTGGTAAAACATCCATTGGGGGCTAAATTTTTATTACTTCATTTTTCAATTCTAGAATTCCCATTAGGGTCTTTTAGAAAAATATTCCACTTCTTATACAAGGAAGCAAAATTCTTTTCAAGTTTATGTCTGCCAACTTCATTACCTAGGCCACCTCTGGGAATTGTCTGTTTTCCCCTTTCATTTGCAGTCAGCTTATCTTATTTCACTTTTTCTTTTTATTGTACCGGGGACTGAACCCAGGGGTACTTTATCAATCAGCTACATCCCCAGACCTTTTTATTTTAAAATTTGAGACAGAGTCTTGCTTAGATGCTGAGGGTCTCGCCAAGTTGCTGAGGCTAACCTCTAACTTGGATTCCTCATCCTTTAGCCTCCTGAAGTGTTGGGGTTATAAGCATGTGCCACCCTGCCCAAGCAAGTTATTTCATCAGTATTGGCCTGGTTACATTTTCATTGAGTGTTGGACCTTATATCTGAAGAGTCATGTGGATTAATTAGGTCTAGGATGATGTTTGCTCCTGGGTAGGTAATTGGGCAGGAAGCATGAGCAGTCCCAGAGCATGTTGTTCCATTGAGGAATTATGAAGATTCAAAGTTGGATTTAAGTTCCTGGAAGATTTTCTTTTCTTTTCTTTTTTTTTTTTTTATTTTTAAGTTTTTTATTTTTACATACTGCATTTTGATTCATTGTACACAAATGGGGTACAACTTTTTGTTTCTATGGTTGTACACAATGTAGATTCACACCATTTGTGTAATCATACATGTACATAGGGTAATGATGTCTGTCTCAGTCCACTATCTTTCCTTCCCTCTTCTCCTGCCCCATTTCCCTCTATACAATCCAAAGTGCCTCCATTCTTCTCTTACTCCCCTGCAGAAGGGCCCCCCCATTATGTATCATCATCCAATTTTCAGAGAAAGCATTTGGCCTTTGGTTTTTTGGCGCTAGCTTATTTTGCTAGCATGATATTCTCTAGCTCCATCCATTTACCAACAAATGCCATAATTTTATTCTTCTTTATGGCTGAGTAGTATTCCATTGTGTATATCTATCACAGTTTATTTATCAACTGAAGGGCATCAAGCTATTGTGAATTGAGCAGCTATGAACACTGAAGTGGTTACTTTACTGTAGTATGCTGATTTTAAGTTCTTTGGGTATAAACCAAGGAGTGGGATAACTGGGTTGAAAGGTGGGACAATCCTGGAAAATTTTCTTATTTTTCTTATTTCAGCCTCCATCTCACATGTAACCATGTGTGGCCCTAATCCAAAGTTTGGTTGCTTACCAGATCCCCTTGAAACTTGAGGGCTTTGTAGTGCTGTTTGCTTTCTATACCCGACAAGTGTTTAAAAAGTCTGCTCAGCTTCTCTCTGTTCTCTACTAGAATCTTCAGTCATGTCTAGGGGAAAAACAGGCGTATTAACTCTTTGAAGTTCTGAGATAGAGTTTGTAACATTCATCTTTCAGTCAAACCAATTTCTTTGTAGTTCTTTTTTCATGTGTGTCGTTAAGCTAAGTCTGCATGTCAACCTTATTGGTAATTTTTGCCATAATTATAAGTTGCTTTTTTAAAATTAAATGCTGGCTTTGTTTAAACTATTTCACTTCATCTTTAGTTAACATCTTTCTGTGTGTGTTAGTCTTTCATTCCATTCAAGCTTTGATTTTAACTATATTAAGTGCTGTGTCATCTTTTCCCTTTTTTTAAAGATGTGTTTTGCTTTTATCAGTTGGAACTTTAAAAAAGTAATTGAGGTTGGGAGGCTGAGGGGAGCTGAAATTGGAAATATGTAAGTTTGGGGTAGGCGATGGGCTTTCTCATTGAATCTCAAGATCAGCTTTGTGGGTTTGTTCAACTTAGATGAAAGCGAAGAGGATGAAGATGATTTGCTGCACAGGACTGGGAATTTCATATCCACGTCAGCTTCTCTTCCAAGAGGAATCTTGAAGGTGAGAGTATGAAGTTGGGACCTGTCCAGTTACTTGTCTCTGAAATTCAGTTTGCCTCCTAGTTACAGATGAATGGATTCCTGTTCCATGTGGGATTAAATGTCATATTTGCCTTAGTAAGTATGTTAGTTTTTTCTTTCCTTTTGTGGAATAATCAAGAGATACTACAGTATGTCTCAGGTAATTCTAGGATCCCTATTTGACTTTTCCTTTTGTATTTCTCATTTCCATTGTCAGCAGCTTCCACACTTCTGTCATCCCTCCCTACAACAGAGGCTTTTAGTTGACTGGTCTTGCAACTTCCGCTTGACCTCTTTTTAAACCATTATTCATATAGTAGCCAGAGGGAGCTTTTAAAAATAAAATATCGGGTCATGTCATTTTTTCATTGCTTTTGAAACCTTCTGAATTCCTGTCGTAGCCTACACTACCCTTTGTGATCTGACTTGAGTCCACATCATCTCTTTGTCTCAGACCTCTTTTCCCTTATTCCCTTCTTGAGCCATGCAGACCTTTTCTGTTTCTTACACATGCTGGGTCTTTTTCTGCCTTTGAACCTTTGCTCTTGCTCTTCTTTCTGTCTGTCCCTCAACCACTGCTAGTGGCTAGCTCATTCTTAGTTTTCTGCTCAAATGGAACCTTAAAAGTGACTTTAAAGTAGCCTACACTATTTATTTTCTAACTCATCATTGTATCTAGCTGGTTCATTGTGGTAACCAGGAGCCTATCCAGCACAGTGATTCAGTTAGATATGTGTCTAATTAATAGACCTTTTTATGACATAAATATTTCCCTACTACAAAATAGCACTTGTATTTACATGGGGCAGGGGAATTATTGTGGTAAATTAGTAGGAGACAGAATGATTCTGCTCCCTCCTACCTTAAGAGGTCAGTTTATTCAGCTCATAGATATGTTAATTCAGGGTTTGCAAAACATACATATGCTGCTTGCTTTTTTTTTTTTTTTTTTTTTTTTTTGGTGGTACTGGGAATTGAACACAGGGGTGCTCCACTGAGCTATATCCCCAGCACTTTATTTTGTCCTTTTGAAAACACAGAGGTGCTCTACCTCTGAGCTACATCCCCAGCCATTTTTATGTTAATTTTTTTATTTCGATACAGGGTCTCACTAAGTTGCCCAGACCGACCTTCAGTTGCAATGCAGTCCACCTATGTTGACCTCCCAAGTTGCTGGGATCACAAGCGTGCATTGTTTCTAATTGAATTTTTTTTTTTTTTTTTTTTTTTTTTTTTGTGGTGCTGGGGATTGAACCCAGGGCCTTGTGCTTGCGAGGCAAGCAACTCTACCAACTGAGCTATATCCCCAGCCCCTCTAATTGAATTTTTAATGCAGGAAAAAACCTGTAAAACCAGAAGAAGTAACTGAAAAGAAGCATGAGATCACCATCACTTTAAACTAGCAAACATGTTCCCTGAGAGGAGAGTGTAAAACAGTCCATGCCAACCACAGAGCTGTGGGGACAACTCCGTAGTGCCTCTTACACTTGTGCCTTTGATGCAGAGATGCCAGAGCAGTAGTTTTAAGTAAAATTTCTCCAGAAGTGAGTCTCCTAACTCGAATATATTTTGGGGGAAATGGTAGTATACTAATGCTTTAAAGTTTTGACTTCTAGACATTTGATGATTTAATCCCTTAATTTGAAAGATGGTAAAGACCCGATTTGTGTGAAGTGACTTGCTAGTTGGTGCCAGAGCTGTGGTCTGTTGGTTACCATTCTAGTTCTTCTGATTTATGAACCATTTATGTATGTGTTTCTTCATGATCTAAATAGTGTTAACTGATTTGAATTGATAAAATTCCAGTTTTATTTTTCTATAGATGAAGAACTGCCAGCATGCTAATGCTGAACGGCCTACCACTGCTCGGATCTCATCAGTACAGTTCCATCCTCGTGCGCAGGTTGTGATGGTCGCAGGGTTGGATAATGCCGTGTCACTGTTTCAGGTATGCATTTTGGAATGAAGACTTGTCATGCAAAGTATTTACTACCAACATACAGAGTCTATAGAAATAACCCAAGAAACATTTCCTACTTCCTTCTAGGTTGATGGCAAAACAAATCCTAAAATCCAAAGCATCTATTTGGACAAGTTTCCAATCTTTAAGGCTTGTTTTAGTGCTAATGGAGAAGAAGTTTTAGCTACAAGTATTCGCAGCAAGGTTCTCTATGTCTATGATATGATAGCTGGAAAGTTAATTCCTGTGCATCAAGTGAGAGGTAAGATTTCTATTGAACTCACTGCTGTTCTTCCCTGCCCAAGCTGAGTTTATTCAACAGTATTCACAACCACTTTTCACCCCAAAGGTTTAGAAGTAAGAGTTTCTTTAGTATTTTAAAAATGTAATTGTGCTAATATGTTTGAATGAAACCAGTAAACTGACATATTTATTGAGAACTTATGAAAAGATCTTAATTTGCACATGGGCTTATTTCCCTAGACAAGAAAAGCAGTTGTGGCTATAATGTCAGCAACTGAGGTACCAAAAAGAGCTTGAAACAGGGAGCAAGAAGACCTGGGGTCCACTTCCTTGGACATGTTATTTCACTTCTCTGATAGGAAATTTGTATATCCTCTAATTCTGGTGCATATTATAAATTTTGATGAGAGAAAAAAAAAAAAAAACTATTTCAGAAGTAGATCAGTCTTCAGAAGGAACTACATAAAAATAAACATCAGGTGAAGATTTATTTACCTTCTACCTTCTCCATTCTTTTCCTGTATTCTTTTACCTATATTGCCATAAAATATAGAGACTCCTAATGATTCCTTTGGGAACCAAAGCCATTGTAATGAAGTTGACTGAGTTAGCATAATAAATCTTGGGAGATAGTGTTGGCATAGGCCACAACTCACTTGCAGTCTCAATGTTAAAAAGCATGTGTGTCTCTGTGAAAGGACAAAGGTAGCTCTCTGTAGGTGTATTCCTGCTAGAGGATGAAAATGAATTAAGGCCAACTCCAGAAACATTGATGATGTTTATTTTCACTTTTACCAGTATTATTTTTCCTGTTCTCTCACTCCTTTAATGATCCTTTCCAAGTAGGTTCCTGGTTTACCTAACCATGCTTTAAGCCAGGTCTTCTCAGCAGTCAATGTGCATGTGAATCACCTGGCAGTCCTGTTAAATTGCAACCGTGTTTCTGTAGGGCTGAGGTGGATCTGATTCTGCATTTCCAGTAGCTCTTAGGTGCTGCTGGTCCATGGACTGCACTTTGTTGGAAAACCTTAAACCAACTCCTCATATTGAAATAGAAAACAATGTGTGGTAGTTATTAGTTTTACATATTATTTCACTAATCAAAAGAATGGACTTTGGACCATCCTTGTCTTGCATTTTGTAGCAGAGTACACTGGGGTTTAGCTAAGATTTGGTTAGTGATCTTACTCTGGATCTGGTAGGTGTGTGGAAGAATATGTGCGGGCAATAACTGCTTTTGGGACTTGACAGTCGTCTTTTCTTCCTGGTATTTTCCTCCTCATCTTTCTTCAGGAAACATAGCTTTGTAGTAATGATAAATGTATTTCTCTTTGTGTTGATATGTTGTTGAGCCCTATTCTCAGCCTTTTCATCATTATAAAACTTATTTTTTTGTGGTGCTTGGTCAAACCCATGGCCTCATGCATGCTAGGCAAGAGCTCTACCACTGAGCTAAATACCCAGCTGTGTAAAACTGTGAACTCAAAAAATTAATTGGACATTAATTGGAAAATTGCCAACTAATTAGGATGTGAAAGCTGCCTTATATGTATGCAAACTCCTGGTTGTCATAAAAACTAGTTTGAAAAATGAAGAACATAGGGTTGATGCAAATGGTGCATTCCATTAACCTGTCAGGGTTCATAACCTGGGGCTAGAAATGACCTGTAGGAAACTTAATCAGCATTTTCCTGTAGGGGTACAGTGCTTCACCATATTTTTCTAAATCCCTTTTCTCAAATCAATATTTTAATGTAGCATCTTAAATTAAAATTTTTTGGAGGCTGGGCAGTTATCATATAGTGCAAAGGTCTAATATATACAAATGGGTAGACAGTGAAAAGTCTCTTCTGCTCCTTCTCCCTGGCTGTATCTTTTGTTCCCTGGAGATAACCAGTTGTATTCATTCTTATGTATTTTCATTAGGCAACTTTTTAGTGAGTAACTTGACTAAGCATTCTGATATAGTCACTGAATGTTTCTGGCATGGAAAAAGGGACATGTCCCTTTGTAAATGAATAAACTGACTCTGGATTATATACTTGGTACATGTGACTTGGTTATATGAGTCCCATCTTGAGAAACTAACCAGTTCTTGAATACACTGACACATTGAATTTTTTGGATACACGAAGTTAAAGATTATACTCCTGTTCATCATGGGGTGCTAAGTAGGTGGTCAGAAGAATAGTTTATATGTTATGTTTTTTGTCTGCTTCTAATGGCAGTGTATCTCCGTTTAGGTGTTGAACTTTGTGACAAAATAGTATTTTATCTGTTTAGTTAAAGATATTACTACTTTCATTTTGGAAGTTGATATGTTTACTCTTTGGAGAGCTGAATTTCTGGCCTGCAATTGAAATGATGAATGCTAAACAAGATAAATATGAGAAGTTTGCCAAGTACTTTGTAGTGACCACCTGCTTGGGTCCTTCCTGGTGATCCAGGAGGTTAGATTTATTCTGAATCAGAACCTGGAGTTAGCTTAATTTGCAGAATGTAGAAGTTTTAAAAGGAAAGAACTTGTTTGTCAGGATACATCTTTATTGAAAACCATATTAAATCTCGTTTAATTGCTTTATCTTCCTTTCTTAGGTTTGAAAGAGAAAATAGTGAGAAGATTTGAAGTCTCCCCAGATGGATCCTTCCTGCTCATAAATGGTGTTGCTGGTTATTCTCATTTGCTCTCAATGAAGGTGAACCATTGTTGTTGCTTGTTTTTCTTGGATTAGACGTGAGTGTAGGAAGTGTAGTGTGTTCTTAAATGTGCATCTGAAGTACAAGAACTTTGGGAGAAATTGTGGGCAAAGCAAGTAGGATTTTTAATATAGGAAAAACAAGTAGGATCTAGAAAATAAAGGACTAGATTGCTTTTATTCTATTCAGTGTGGTTCTTCCACACACCTTCTAACAATTGATTACCAGTATTTATTTTTTTAGACCAAAGAACTGATTGGTAGCATGAAGGTTAATGGAAGAGTTTCAGCATCCGCATTCTCTTCAGATAGTAAGAAAATATATGCCTCTTCCGGTGAGTTATATTGACAAAGCAGGAGAACCTTTGGATGTGTTTATGTTTCAAATTTTACCAAAATATGTTCCTTTTCAGTTTTCTTTTTAGTAAGGAAATCATGTTTAGCTTTGGAATTCATTTTTGTTGCCATTTGCCTTCTCATGTACTAACCTACTAATAGTGAAGGATTAGCCATGTAGCCTGCAGGGCTAATGCATTTATTTCTGCTTAATCTGAACCCTTACTCCAGCCTGGTAAAACTTGTTACATAGTTAAAACAGTAAAATTCACTGAATTTTCATTGGGAGAATAAGAATACCTACAGAAGGGTGAACTTTGAAACAGAAAAGGGAGGAATGAATAGAGAATGAAGAGCCATTTTTGATGTGGGTGTAGGGTTGTTATAGAAATGTATAATGCGTGTGGGGAAGAGGGTGGTCACCAATATCAAGTGCTTTTGGAAAGAGAAAAAAAAAAAGGAGTAATTTTGGCCATTAGATGGCCATTTCCATCATGGAAATATTTGTGGTCTCTTATATTTAATATTCTTTTATCTTGCTAGCATAATCATCATTACTTTAAACTGTTGGTGCTGATTGCTCATATTTATCATTCCTTACTATTTAAATGGTAACATAAACTGCTATCATCTTAATTAAGTTATAGTCTTTGTGATCTGGGTCACTACATTCTTTATTTTCTCCTCCATTACTGTCATAAAAAGTTTGGTACCTGTTTCCCCTGGTTTATGTATCAGGCACGCTAATGTCTGTTGAGTGGTGTTTTTTTCCTCTTCATAGTTTTTCTCCAGTTATTTATCTGAGTAGAATACGTAAACTTTTTCTAAAAGCTCAGCTGAAACTTAGAGTTTTTCATTGTCCACTTTAAACCCAAAGATAACATTTTTAGATGAATAATGTTTTCTTTTATGTATGTGACTGTACAAGAAATATTTTTACTCTGGGTTCCTAGTGGCAGAAGGTTATCATGGGTTTTTATTTGTAGTTCCTTACACTGTTAAAGAGAGTCTAAGAATGGTCAGTTCAATTGCTTCTCAATTTTACTCAGAGTTAATCAAACCCTTCTTTGGCTCTTTCATTCAGAGGACGGGGAAGTTTATATTTGGGATGTGAACTCTAGGAAGTGCCTTAACAGATTTGTTGATGAAGGCAGTTTACGTGGATTAAGCATTGCCGTATCGAGGAATGGACAATATGTGGCTTGTGGGTAAGTAAAGAGAATTTGGCGAAACCTGAGTCACATTGTCCTAATGAGAAAATGCTTAGGGATTGAACATACTCGGTGTGTTTGTAGTTCTGTTTACAAGCTGTTCAGTAGTAGGAAGTCAGTTACACCACGTCAAACTTTTGCTTTGTATTTTCTTCATGCATATATTTTTGAAGATTTTTTTTAGTGTAGATGAGTACAGTACCTTAATTTTATTTGTTTTATTTATGTGGGGTGCTGAGGATCGAACCCAGTGCCTTGCATGTGCTAGGCAAGTGCTTTACCACTGAGCTACAATTCGAGTCCCTTTATGCAATTTTAATACTTATATTAATGACAGTTTATCAGCTTGTTAGCAAAGAAAGTGCTGCATTACCTTAGATCATTGTATATTTTTCTATATTTGAAATGCCCATTTGGGCACATCAAATTTTCCTATTATGTTTGTCTTCTTGCCATTGATGAGGTAGAAAAAGTCAACTTTGGATTTTGGTCTTAAAGATTTAGCATTTTTTTCCTTTAGCTGTGTAATATAAACCAACAACATGTTCTTTGGCAGTTCCATTTGTTATTATTATAGAAATTTAAAAAATATTACCTAAAACATGTATCATTGTGTCATTACTAGAAAAACATGGTTATTACCTAGGTTATTATCTTTTAATGGCTTAATTAAATTAAATTTAATTCTCTTATTTGATTCTAAAGATGCAGGGTGGAAAAAGGAGGCCTTGGATACTTCCCAGTGGTTCTAAACTAACTTAGCAAACTACTGATTAACACCTGTGGTTCTGTAACTTTGAGAAGTGCCTTTTTAAAATGACTTTCTTAGACTAAACACAGTTGAGCCATCAAGAGATTTCAGTTAAACCTTCCCATGTTGGGAAGTCAAGTGGGTAATGTCTAGAAACAGCATACTCTATGTTCACTTCACTCCTTCAAGTTTAAAATTGAGGAAACAGCTTGTAAATTGCCCCCACCACCCTTTTGAAACTGGTCAACTACCTTGAGGCCTGGGAGGAAACACAAGTAGAACTAGGCCGTGGAACTTGGCCAGCATCATGTGGATGTGCCACAGGTGGTAGGATAGTGACAGTTACCTGGTGTTGAAGTGCCCTGATTAGGGCCCTCTCCCTTCCTTTGTTACTCCTAGTCACCCTATGCCAAACCTGTAGCAGGATAAATTGCAACTCCAGACAAACATTTGCTGGAGTAGTCTGCACCATGGCACCAATTCATGATTAGCAGATCTGGTAACAAAGTTTTAAAATGAAGACTGGTGTTTAAAACTAATACAAGTAATTTTAAGCAGAACTGCTCTTGTCTCTGTATGGGCAAGGATAACTGCACAAAAATGATCTCCTTTTAAGTTTGTGAAGTTAGTAGAGTTAATCTCTTTTTGGTCCTTGCCATCTTCTTTTTGTTTCAGTTTTTATTAATTCCCTTTGAAGGGCTTGAACAGGAAAGAATCTAATACTAGTAGTTTAAACAAATTTGATTGCCTTACAGCATAATTGTATTCTGATTATCTTGGCCAAAAATCATTATTAGGTATTTATTATTATTATTATTATTTTTTTTTTTTTTTTTTTATTGTAAACAAATGGGATACATGTTGCCTCTCTCTTTGTACATGGCGCAAAGGCATACCATTTGTGTAATCATAAATCCACATACAATAATGTTGTTTGATTCATTCTGTTATTTTTTCCCCTTCCCCCCACCCCTCCCATCCCTCTTTACCCTCTATACAGTACTTTCTTCCTCCATACTTGCCCCCCTCCCTAACCCTAACTCTAACCCTAACACTAACCCTTCCCTCCCCCCCATTATGTGTCATCCTCCACTTATTAGCGATATCATTCGTCCCTTGTCTTTTTGAGATTGGCTTATCTCACTTAGCATGATATTCTCCAATTTCATCCATTTGCCTGCAAATGCCATAATTTTGTCATTCTTTATGGCTGAGTAATATTCCATTGTGTATATATACCACAGTTTCTTTATCCACTCGTCAATTGAAGGGCATCTAGGTTGGTTCCATAGTCTGGCTATTGTGAATTGAGCAGCTATGAACATTGATGTGGCTGTATCTCTGTAGTATGCTGATTTTAGATCCTTTGGGTATAGGCCAAGGAGTGGGATAGCTGGGTCAAATGGAGGGTCCATTCCAAGTTTTCTAAGGAATCTCCACACTGCTTTCCAGAGTGGCTGCACTAATTTGCAGCCCCACCAGCAATGTATGAGTGTACCTTTCTCCCCACATCCTCGCGACACCTGTTGTTGCTCGTATTCTTGATGATCGCCATTCTAATTGGGGTGAGATGGAATCTTAGGGTGGTTTTGATTTGCATTTCTCTTATTACTAGAGATGTTGAATATTTTTTCATATGTTTATTGATTGCTTGTACATCTTCTTCTGTGAAGTGTCTGTTCATTTCCTTAGCCCATTTGTCGATTGGATTATTTGTATTCTTGGTGTAGAGTTTTTTGAGTTCTTTATAGATTCTGGAGATTAGTGCTCTATCTGAAGTGTGATTGGCAAAGATATTCTCCCACTCTGTAGGCTCTTTCTTCACATTACTGATAGTTTCCTTTGCTGAGAGAAAGCTTTTTAGTTTGAATCTATCCCAGTTATTGATTCTTGCTTTTATTTCTTGTGCTATGGGAGTCCTGTTGAGGAAGTCTGGTCCTAAGCCGACATGTTGAAGATCGGGACCTACTTTTTCTTCTATAATCTGCAGAGTCTCTGGTCTGATTCCAAGGTCCTTAATCCATTTTGAGTTGAGTTTTGTGCAGGGTGAGAGATATGGGTTTAGTTTCATTCTGTTGCATATGGATTTCCAATTCTCCCAGCACCATTTGTTGAAGAGGCTATCTTTTCTCCATTGCATATTTTTGGCACCTTTGTCTAGTATTAGAAAGTTGTATTTATTTGGGTTTGTGTCCGTGTCCTCTATTCTGTACCATTGATCTACCTGTCTATTTTGGTACCAGTACCATGCCGTCTTTGTTACTATTGCTTTGTAATAAAGTTGAAGTTCGGGTATTGCGATACCCCCTGCTTCATTTTTCCTGCGAAGGATTGCTTTAGCTATTCTGGGTTTCTTATTCTTCCAGATGAATTTCATGATTGCTTGCTCTATTTCTGTAAGGTACGTCATTGGGATTTTAATTGGGATTGCATTGAATCTGTATAGCACTTTTGGAAGTATGGCCATTTTGACAATATTAATTCGGCCTATCCAAGAACATGGGAGATCTTTCCATCTTCTAAGGTTTTCTTCGATTTCTTTCTTTAGTGTTCTGTAGTTCTCATTGTAGAGGTCTTTTACCTCTTTTGTGAGATTGATTCCCAAGTATTTTATTTTTTTCGAGGCTATTGTGAATGGGGTGGTTTTCATAATTTCTCTTTCTGAGGATTCCTCACTTATGTATAAAAATGCATTGGATTTATGAGCATTGATCTTGTAACCTGCCACTTTACTGAATTCACTTATGAGTTTTAACAGTTTTCTGGTGGAATTTCCTGGTTCCTCTAAGTATATAATCATATCATCCGCAAATAGGGATAGTTTGAGTTCTTCTTTTCCTATTTGTATTCCTTTAATTTCCTTGGTCTGTCTAATTGCTCTGGCTAGAGTCTCAAGAACGATATTGAATAGGAGTGGTGAAAGAGGGCATCCCTGTCTTGTTCCAGTTTTTAGGGGGAATGCTTTCAGTTTTTCACCGTTTAGAATGATATTAGCCATGGGCTTAGCATAGATGGCCTTTACAGTGTTAAGGAATGTTCCCACTATCCCTATTTTTTCTAGTGTTTTGAGCATGAAGGGGTGTTGTATTTTATCAAATGCTTTTTCTGCATCTATTGAAATAATCATGTGGTTCTTGACTTTAAGTCTATTGATATGGTGAATTACATTTATTGATTTCCGGATGTTGAACCAACCTTGCATCCCTGGGATAAAACCCACTTGATCGTGGTGCACTATCTTTTTAATATATTTTTGTATGCGATTTGCTAAAATTTTATTGAGAATTTTTGCGTCAATGTTCATTAATGATATTGGTCTGAAATTTTCTTTCCTCGATTTATCTCTGTCTGGCTTGGGTATCAAGGTAATATTGGTTTCATAGAATGAGTTTGGGAGGGTACCCTCCTCTTCTATTTCATGGAATACTTTGAGAAGTATTGGAATGAGCTCTTCTTTAAAGATTTTGTAGAACTCAGCTGAGGACCCGTCTGGTCCTGGACTTTTCTTTGTTGGTAGGCTTTTGATGACCTCTTCTACTTCATTACTTGAAATTGATCTATTTAAATTTTGTATGTCCTCCTCGCTCAATTTAGGCAATTCATATGTCTCTAGAAACCTGTTGATGTCTTCGAAATTTTCTATTTGGTTAGAATATAGATTTTCAAAATAGCTTCTAATTATGTTTTGTATTTCAATCGTGTCTGTTGTGATATTTCCTTGTTCATTCCGAATTTTGGTGATTTGGGTTTTCTCTCGTGTTCTCTTTGTTAGAGTGGGTAAGGGTTTATCAATTTTGTTTATTTTTTCAAAGAACCAACTATTTATTTTGTCAATTTTTTGTATAGTTTCTTTTGTTTCAATTTCGTTGATTTCAGCTCTGAGTTTAACTATTTCCTGTCTTCTACTACTTTTGGTGTTGGTCTGTTCTTCTTTTTCTAGGGCTTTGAGCTGAAGTGTTAGGTTGTTTATTTGTTGATTTTTACTTCTTTTATTGAATGCGCTCCATGAAATAAATTTTCCTCTAAGTACTGCTTTCATAGTGTCCCAAAGATTTTGATATGATGTTTCTTTGTTCTCATTTACCTCTAGGAATTTTTTAATTTCCTTCCTAATATCTTCTGTTATCCATTCATCATGTAATAGCATATTGTTTAATCTCCAGGTGTTGGAGTAGCTTCTGTTTTTTTACTCTTTCATTTATTTCTAACTTCAATCCATTATGATCTGATAGAATACAAGGTAGTGTCTCTATCTTCTTGTATTTGCTTACATTAGCTTTGTGGCATAATATATGGTCTATTTTAGAGAAGGATCCATGTGCTGCTGAGAAGAAAGTGTATTCGCTCTTGGTTGGATGGTATATTCTATAAATGTCCGTTAAGTCTAAATTATTGATTGTGTTATTGAGATCTGTGGTTTCTTTGTTCAATTTTTGTTTGGAAGATCTGTCCAGTGGTGAGAGAGGCGTGTTAAAATCACCTAGTATTATTGTGTTATGGTCTATTTGGTTTCTGAAATTGAGAAGGATTTGTTTGACATACATGGATGAGCCACTGTTTGGGGCATAGATGTTTATGATTGTTATGTCTTGCTGATTTATGGTTCCCTTAAGCAGTATGTAATGTCCTTCTTTATCCCTTTTGACTAGTTTTGACTTGAAGTCCACCTTATCTGTAATGAGGATGGATACCCCAGCTTTTTTGCTGAGTCCATGTGCATGATATGTTTTCCCCCATCCTTTCACCTTTAGTCTATGTGTATCTCTTTCTACGAGGTGAGTCTCTTGCAGGCAACATATTGTTGGATCTTTCTTTTTGATCCAATCTGCCAGTCTATGTCTTTTGATTGATGAGTTCAGGCCATTAATATTCAGGGTTATTATTGAGATATGATTAGTATTCCCGGTCATTTGGTTCATTTTATTTATTTATTTATTTATTTATTTATTTATTTTGAGACGACTTGGTTCTTCCTTTATTTGACAATTCCTTTAGGATGGTTCCTCCCATTGCTGATTTGTTTCTTTGTTTTTCATCTCTTCCTCATGGAATATTTTGCTGAGAATGTTCTGTAATGCTGGCTTTCTTTTTGTAAATTCTTTTAGCTTTTGTTTATCATGGAAGGATTTTATTTCATCATCAAATTTGAAGGTAAGTTTTGCTGGGTATAAGATTCTTGGTTGGCATCCATTTTCTTTCAGGGCTTGAAAAATGTTGTTCCAGGCCCTTCTAGCTTTTAGGGTCTGGATTGAAAAATCTGCTGATATCCGTATTGGTTTCCCCCTGAATGTAATTTGATTCCTCTCTCTTGCAGCCTTTAAAATTCTGTCTTTATTTTGTATGTTGGGCATTTTCATTATAATGTGCCTTGGTGTGGGTCTGTTGTAATTTTGTGTATTTGGAGTCCTATAAGCCTCTTGTACTTGATCTTCCATTTCATTCTTCAGATTTGGGAAATTTTCTGATAGTATTTCATTGAATAGATTGTTCATTCCTTTGGTCTGTTTCTCTAAGCCTTCCTCAATTCCAATAATTCTCAAATTTGGTCTCTTCATGATATCCCATAGTTCTTGGAGATTCTGTTCATGATTTCTTACCATCTTCTCTGTTTGTTCAACTTTGTTTTCAAGGTTAAATATTTTATCTTCAATGTCTGTTGTTCTGTCTTCCAGGTGTTCTATTCTATTGGTTATGCTTTCTATGGAGTTCTTAATTTGGTTTATTGTTTCCTTCATTTCAAGGATTTCTGTTTGGTTTTTTTTCAATATCTCTAACTCTTTATTGAAGTGATCTTTTGCTTCCTGTATTTGCTCTTTTAACTGTCAATTGGTGCGATCATTCAGTGCCTGCATTTGCTCTTGCATCTCATCATTTGCTTCCCTGAGCATTTTAATTATGTACATTCTGAACTCCCTTTCTGTCATTTCTTCTGCCATGCTGTCGTTGGGTTTCATTGATGTAACATCTAGATTTGTTTGCAGCATTTTCTTTCCTTGTTTTCTCATATTGTTCAGGTATCAGTTGACCGCTGTGATATTGCAGATTTCCTCTATTGTCTTATAATATCCCTGAAGATTTCTATTATATCCCCTCTTAGTCTTCAGTAGCCTGAAATCTTGGAGGAAGTTGATAATGCAGTGCTCCAGAAGGGAGCTGACTCCCTAGGGGTGGTGGCCTTCTGGTGGGGTATATTCCCTGCTAGTGGGCAGAGGTACCTTCACTTGCTGATGAATGGTCATCCAGAAGGGAAGTAGGTTGTGGGCTGATGCAAGACTAGTTTGGGCCTGTGTCTCTGATTTTACGGTCCTTTTGGGAGAACCTCACCCAACAGGGAGGAGTCACCCGGTGGGGAGGTCTCGCTGGTCGGTTTTCCTCCCAGAGGTTCCGTTCAATTCACAACTACCGCCTGGGCTGGGCAGCCTTCTTCTGCAATGATCCCAGGGACCCGGACCTACCTCCTGGGCCTGGAAGCCTCACCCTTCACAAACGAATCTCCTTCGGCTGCCTCTCCTCAGAGAAGCTGCCTGCAGTCCTGGAGCCTTCGCTCCGCCCCTCAGTTTGTCTGTGGGGCCCTTCCACCAAGAAGCCGTCTAGGACCCTGCTCTGCACTTTTCGCCTGGCTATGCGGCCCCTCCTCTGAGCAGCCACCTGGAGCCCCTTACAATCGCTCTGAGTCCCAGTGACCCGCCACACGCCTTTTCCTCCGGCAGCCACCTGTTGTTCCGTGCGGTCGCTCTAAGACCAAGTGACCCACCACGCACCACTTTCTCCACCAGGCAGTTACCCAGAGATCTGGTGCGTCACGAGTCCCAAGAACTCACTGTGCACCTTCTTGTCCCGACTGCCTCCCGTAGCCCTGGTGCAGTCACTTCGAGCCCAAGCACCCCGCCACGCTCCTCCTCCTTCTCCAGACAACCCCCCTATGTTCAGGAGCGGATGCTCTGGGACCAAGCCACTCACCACGCTGTTCCACCGGATAGCCGCCCAGAGCCCTGGCGCAGCTGTTCCAATTCCAAGCGACGTGCCGAGCCCGTATTTCTCCTTCTCCTCTGGGCAGCCCCCTGTGTTCAGGGGTGGTCACGTTCAGTCCAAACAGCTCACCAAGCACCTTCTCCTTTGGGCAGCCTCCCAGAGCGCGGGTGGGTTGCGCCGAGTCTAAGCGCTGTGGTGAACAGCCACCTCTCCAATGCTCCCAGCTGTCTGCGATCACTGCTCCGGCGGGGGGAGGGGCGCCTCGCCGGCAGTTCTACTTTGCAAAGATCCCTGCTTTCGGGGCTACCGCCCTGTCTGGGGGCTACCGCCCCGTCCGCCTGCCCAGTGGGAAACACTCACCCGGCTACTTTGAGTTGGTCCCAAGTCTCTCAGAATCTCCTTTTCTTGAGTCCTGAACCCACGCTGCTCCTCCGGATAGCCGCCCGGAGCCCTGGCGCAGCTGATCCAATTCCAAGCGACGTGCCGAGCCCGTATTTCTCCTTCTCCTCTGGGCAGCCCCCTCTTCAATGCTCCCAGCTGTCTGCGATCACTGCTCCGGCGGGGGGAGGGGCGCCTGGCGGCCGTTCTACTTTGCAAAGATCCCTGCTTTTGGGGCTATCGCCCCGTCCAGGGCTCCTGCCCCGTCCGGGATGTCTGCCCAGTGGGAGATTCTCGCCCGGCTGCTTTGAGTTGGTCCCAAGGCTCTCTATATCTCCTCTTCTTGAGTCCTGAGTCCTGGAGCAACACGAAACGCAGCCACCCTCTAGTCCGCCATCTTGAATCCCTCAGGTATTTATTATTGAACCTATAAAGAAGGACTTTAACCCTTGTTAGAGAAGTTTCTGATGTCATCAGAAAGATGGGGAAGGTTGCTGACTAGAGGAGCCAGGGCAGAGGCAGGAGAAGCTGGATCATGTGTCTGCCTGCCTTTCTTCCTTTTCTCCTAGTCCTGGGGTGGAAATCTTCCATCTTGGCCTTCACTGCCGGCATTTTACTCGTTTGATCTCAAAACTCATCTGTTAGTATTTGTCACCTCTTCTTATTCCATGTCCTGACATAAAGTGGATGTTTTCTGTTTAGAGTTTTGCTCTGATAAGGAAACTAAGAATATCGTAAGTAGGCAACTCTTTAGTTCATGTTGTCATTTTTTAAATGGCTTTGGTTAATCTAAGGATTGCTATATGTTTTTATTCATTGAACCGTGGTGTTGGAACATACTTGAGAAATCATACTTGTATAGTTCAAGATGTAGATCCTTGAGGCAGTAGAAAGAGGTGTGACTGGAAGAGACTGAGGATGAGAGAGGAATTGGTAGGGTTTACTCAAGAATTCGAATGTTTCCAGCTTGTTGGTTGATGTTCTTGTAGGGAAAACAGTGGTGTGGGGTAGCTCTGGTTGTGGCTTAAATTCTTGTTTTTAAAGTGCTGGAAATTGAACCCAGGGCCTTGTGTATATGCTAGGCAGCGCTTTGCCACTGAGCTATGTCTCCAGCCCTGTGTCTTTTTAAAAATTTTTTTGTTTAGTTATACGTGATAGGACAACGTATTTTGCCATGTCATATATACATGGAGTAATAATGTCCTAATTTTGCAGTTGTACATGCTGTGGAGTTGAAATGGTTGTGTATTAATATATGAACATAGGACAGTTGTGTCTGATTCATTCTATTCTCTTTCCCATTCCCATACCTCCTCCCTTCCTCACACTCTGCCCTGTCTAACCCTGTGAACACCCCTATTGTGAGTCAGCATCTGCATATCAGAGAGAGCATTCAGGCTTTGGTTTTGGGGGATTGCCTTATTTCATTTAGCATGATAGTCTCCAGTTCTATCCATTTACTGGCAAATGCCATAATCATTCTTCCTTATGACTGAGTAATATTCCGTAGTGTATATGTACCACATTTTCTTTATCCATTCATCTGTTGAAGTGCACCTAGGTTCCATGGCTTAGCTATTGTGAATTGAGCTGCTATAAATATTGATGTGGCTGTATCTCTGTAGTATGCTTATTTTAAGTCCTTTGGGTATAGACCAAGGAGTGGGGTAAGTGAGTCAAATGGTAGTTCCATTCCAGGTTTTCTGAGGAATCTTCATACTACTCTCCAGAGTGGTTGCACCAATTTGCAGTCCCATCAGCAATGTATGAGTGTACCTTTTTCCCCTACACCCTCACTATTTATTGTTGCTTGTATTTTTGATAATTGCCATTCTGCCTGGATTGAGATGGAATCTCAGTGTAGTTTTGATTTGGCTTTCTCTAATTTCTAGAGATGTTGAACATTTTTTCATATTTATTTATTCTTGGTTTTACTTCTTGAGCTTTGGGAGTCTTGTTGAGGAAGTCAGTTCCTAAGCCTGCACGGTGGAGATACGGGCCTGCTTTTTCTTGTATAAGACTCAGGGTCTCTGTTCTAGTGCCTGAGTCTTTGATCCACTTTAATTTTGTGCTGGGTGAGCGATAGGGGTTTAATTTCATTTTGCTACATATGGATTTCCAGTTTTCCCAGCACTTACCTTTTCTCCAATGTATGGTTTTGGCACTTTTTTGTCTAGTGACAAGATAACTGTATTTATGTGGGTTTATCTCTGTGTCTTCTATTCTGTACCATTGGGCTATCTGCTTTGGTGCCAATACCATGCCATTTGTTAGTATGGCTCTGTAGTTTAAGGTCTGGTATTGTGCTGCCTCCTGCTTCATTTTTCTTGCTAAGGATTGCTTTGGCTATTTTGGGTCTCTTATTTTCCAAATGAATATCATGATTGCTTTTTCTGTTTCTCTGAAGAACATCATTGGGATTTAATAGGAATTGTATTAAATCTGTATAACGCTTTTGATAGTATGCCCATTTTGACAATGTTAATTCTGCTTATCCAAGAGCATGGGATATCTTTCTTCTAAGGTCATCTTCAATTTATTTCTTTAGTATTCTGTAGTTTTTATTGTAGAGGGCTTTCACTTATTTTTGTTAGATTGATTCCCAAAAATTTTATTATTTTTGAGACTGTTGTGGATGGGATCATTTTCCTAATTGTCTTTCAGTGGATTCATTACTGATGTGTAGGAACACATTTGATTTATGGGTGTTAATTTTATATCTTACTACTTTGTGAATTCATTTATTAGTTCTGGCATGTTTCTTGTGGAAGTTTTTGGATCTTCTAAATATAGAATCGTCATGGGGAAACAGCAATAGTTTTAGTTTTTCTTTTTCTATTTATAGCCCTTTAATTTCTTTCTTCTTATATTCTTGATAGCTGCCAGTTCTGACTGGAATAAGATGAAATCTCAGGTTTAATTTGCATTCCTCTAATTGCTAGTAATGTTGAACATTTTTTCATATATTTGTTGATCGATCATATTTTTTCTTCTGTGAAGTGGTTAGCCTGTCTTAAACTCTTAATTTGAGGAGTGACCTCCCTTGGGCCACCTTCACATGGCCACAAAGGAGAAACAAACAGCTGTGGACAGGACCATGCAAAGACAAGTAGAATTCAGGTGTCCCAAGGGATTGAGTCCCTCACCAACAGTCTCACATTCGACTGGTATGGTACTGCAGTGTTTTTCCTTTCCTACTCTTATATACTATTATTCTTACCAGGATGCTTCCTTGATAATTTGGGCTGGATTTTTCGTTGTAGCACTGTAGAATGTTTAGCAGTATCCCTAGTCTCTCCCCATTAGGTGTCAGTGGTGTATATTCACCCCTCATTGCGACAATCAGAATGTTTCCAGACATTGTCAAGTTCCGTGAGAGAGCAAAATTGCCCGATTGCTTACCACTGTTGTACTTTACAGGTTATTGTTATTTTTTTAAACAATTTTTCTGTGGCTTCCATGTGCCCTTTCTATATGTCTTTTCGGCTTTAACTCCCACCACCGTCACTGCCCAGTGGTTCCTAGTCCCAGGTATCAGAATCCAGGTCCGTTGCCTGGTGCCAAGAAATGCTGAGGCAAGAGCAGAAAATTTTACTTACAGGCTAGAACAGAGAGAGGGTGGGTTCTGGGGGGAATAACACAGATACTCCTCCACAGAGGCAGAAGAGGGAGGAGGTCCAAGTTGGAAATTGGTGCCTGAGAAGTGGGGTGTCCTGCCCCTTTTATAGATTTTAGATTTCCTTTGTTCTTTTGTTCTCTTCTCTTACCTTGCCTAAGTGACCAGAAGGTGGGGAAGGAGCCTTCCAGGGGTACAGGGAGGAAGGGAGCAGCCCAGTGGGCATTCTTTAACAACTCTTTGTTGGGAGGAACAGTTCCCTGGAGGCAGGTAACCTTGGCAACAGGTTGGAGGATGGGGAAGGACTCTGGAGGTGTTAGCATTTTATTTCCTTTTCTTTTGAACTAGCCCCCATCTTTCCAGTTCTACAGGATCATTCATTACCTAAACTGTCCTTTTGCTGCCTCCCCCTCCCCCATACTTTATAAGAGATCTTGATCTGGCTAATGGCCGCCTTTTCTGTTTGGGAGGAACTTTGTGTACCAGGACACTCGTGGTTGTGATATGCTAATGGACTGACTGCCTTTAGTTAGAGAATCCATGTCTAGTAGAGGAAACTGGTTGGGGAAAGTAACAGTCATGCTGTTCTTTCATTTAGGAGTTCAAGGGTGAGCCAGTCAGCATGGCTGTTTCTCCCTGCTTTCCTGCTCTTCTCTTTGTTTCTTTTCACCCCACTTCTCCCTTTCCCAGCTTGAGTCCCACTGCTCCACAAAGCTCATTTGGAACAACTTCATCTCATAGTGATGTTTCTCTTTGAGGTCTAGATCTCAGATAGATTCTGCTGCCATATTATATTCTGTTGTATCTCTGGCAATTTTAAATGCAGTTATATTTTTCCTAGAATAAATTTTTTGTGATATTCTGTATTCCTGTGGTACTACCTACTGCTGGACATGTGGATGTCATTCAGCAAATATTTTTTAGTTTTTACAAATGTATTAGAATGAGTTTTATTCTTTTTGCATAAATTCAACTGTAAAAATAAGTTGTATATATTAAAATAATTAACTTGTGCTATTTTTGTTCCACAAACTTTTTTTTTATAATTCTAGAATTAATAGGCACTATTTAAGAAGTTCAGAAGGTAAGATTTGATCTGTGGATTATAATTTTTGTCCTTAATTAAAATGGATTTAGGCATACATCTGTTCTTAGTAAGAAAAGAGATTTACTATAAAAACAAGTACAATAAATATTTTGATTCAAGTCATGAAAAGAAGGAAAAGATGAAATTTGTGTTTGTTGGTTCAGGCTGCTATAACCAAGTATCATAGACTGGAGTGGATTATAAACAACAGCATTTATTTCTTACAGTCCTGAGGGCTGGAAGTCCGTTAGGATGATAGCATGTTGGGTTCTGGTGAAAACCGTCTTCTTTCTGTTCTTTCATATGATGGAAAAGGAGTGAAGGAGCTCTCTGAAGTCTCTTTGATGAGGTCACTCGTCCCATCAATGAGGGCTTTACTTTTATGATCTCATTATTTTCCAAAGACCCCCACCTCCTAATACCATCACATTGGGGAGTGTTAGGATTTCAACATGAATTTTGCGGGGGACACAAATAGTCCATGACAGTTTCATAAAATGAGGCTATACACTGTTTTCATTGAGTGGTTAGTATGGACTACATAGTTCTGTTTAAAGGAGTTAAGTAGTGGTGGCCCATGCCTTTAATCCCAGCTACTTGGGATTGTAAATTCAAGTCCATCCTGGTAATTTAGCAAGAGTGTTTCAAAATAAAAAATAAGAAGGGGTGGGGATGAAACTAGGTGAGAGCCACCCCTGGGTTCAGGGTTCAGTTCCCAGTATTGCAAAAAAATGGCAAAAAGAACAAAAAATGAGTATCAAGTGACAAAATGTGTATATAAGTAGTTGGAAGACTTTAACGTACTTAATTCTAATATACTATTTGTGTGATTTTTGTGTTGTCTATAAATAACAAGCTATAGAGTCTTTTATTAAACCAAATTTGTCTTTTTTGTTGTTCCTGGCTAATTATCAGAAATCAATAGTAGTAAGTACATGAATGAGGCTGTTTCAATGGTAGGAATCAGTATACTTAGTGGAATGTGTATTATTCTTGTGAGATTGAGGTTTAATTTCTTTCTTCTCTCAAGTTTATATTGAACTTATTAAGTTTGTGCTATGGTCTGAATGTGTCCCCAAAAATTCATGTTGGAACTTACATGGATTTTTATGTGAGAGTATTAAGAAGTAGAACCTTTTAAAAGGTGATTAAGTTTTCGAGGGTGGAGCTGGGGTGCGGGGTCATTGTCTCCATTCCGCAAAGAATTGAAGAATAGGACACAGAGATAGTAAGCGCGAAGTAGGTTTACTGAAGAGACAGAAACACAAAGAGAGACTTCTCTGAAGAGAAGGGGCCCCAGAGCTGGGAGTTCAGTGGGGGAGTTTTGGAGTTTAGGCCTGTTCTTTTTATGGTCTCTGAAATTTCCTCCTCTTCTTATCTCTTCCCCTGTCCACACACTCCTCACTATCATTGCTTGGTGCTCCTCTGTCCACACGTCTGTTTTATTTTTTCTTTTGGATCCCCTGCTTAGGAGCACGAGTAAGGAAGTGTCTGTCTGATTGGGTCCCCTTCTTGTATCCAGGAGCAATTTCATCAAGCAGGAAGTTGACCTCATCAGAAGATCTTCTCTACCCTCCTTTGTTCTGGCCCTGTCCCTGACCACCTTGCTTGCCACCTTGCCCTTGCTACCTAAGCCCTTCTGTATCTCCCACATTAGGACTTTTATTAAAGAGCTTAGGGAGTGGGTTCAATTCCTTCTGCCATGTGAAGGTGTAAGGCCCCCAAAAAGGAAACCCCAACTCTGTCCCATGGATCGACGGCAACCCCAATCAACCGCAGGAGGCGTCACTTGATGCAAACCGCAAGAGGTGTTTATTCCAGCGCGCTGGGACCCGACTCATGACTCACGCAGGAGTCCAGGAGTCGAGTCCCTAGCAGAAAATCTTGTAGGTTTATAAAGGCAGAAACCACACATCGGGAGGGGTCGCACATGAAAGGGGAAAAAGGGGGAAAAAAAAGGAAAAATGGGGAACAAAGCTGCCAGGAAATTTCAAAGGGGGTCTGGGTTTGCTGATAACATACAACATGTTTCACAATGTTTTACAACAGGGTGTAGATTCTGGTCAATAGTTTCTGGTAATCCTACTGTTTGAGCACTATCTGGCTATCAGGCTCAATTTACTCTTTTACTCTCTGTTTGGGGCTGTTTCCTGGAACAGCTTTAAGGGCTTTGTTCCCATTACTGGGAGGGAGACCTTAGGGAGTTGAGATAAAACAGACAGCTTAAAAAATGTCCATTCTTTCAAAGGCACATGTCCCTTTGGGAGAATGCAGCAATAAGGCACCATCTTGGAGTAGCCACCAAGCCTGATTTTGAACTTCCTAGCTTCCAAAACTGAGAAACGATTTTCTATTGTATACAAGTTGCCCAGTGTTAGATATTTTGTTATAGTAGCAGAAATGGACTATGACCATTGAATTAAGAATCTGTGAGTTATAAGTACTTTATTCTTGATGCCCATGGCCCCAGGAGGTCTGATAATTAAGATAAAAAATGTCTACTCTAAAGTTCTTGCGTTTGAATGATTCTGTTAATGATGTACTAACTTTAGTTTAATAGGATTTACCTTTTCAGAGTTTTGGATATAATTCATTGCTGATAAATATTTAAGTAAATTTAGAGTGAATGATCTCTTCTATAACTCTTGACTGTAAATATTTCCAGAAAGCAAAACTAAGATCCTGCTTGTACTGCTGCTCTTTACTACTATTTTGGAAGTTCTTATAAATGTAATAGAATAATAAAAGTAAGGAATTATAGGGGAAGGTCAGTTATCTTTCACACATTAGTATGTTAGGCTATAAGCACTATGAGAATAGTGGTCTTGGTGTCTTGTTCACCTTTGCGTTCTAAGCACTCAAATAGTGCCTGCGCAGAGTTGACATTTGATAAGTATTTATCACATGAAGGAATAATGGAGATTCTATGCTTTCTTGGATTTTCTAGCTAGACCTACATTGAAAGTTGCCAGAGTTGTTAAGAGCTCAGCAAAACTGAAGTAAAACTGAAAGAATGGGTCTAGCTTTTGCCTTGCCGTGACCTCTCCGGCTGCTGGGTTCTGTGTAACATGAAACATGCAAATGTCAGTTTGTGGGATGAAATCTATACTCACTTAGGTTATAAAATCCTTTTTTACTCATTTTAAAATGTTTTATTCTCTTTTCTTTTTGCAGTTCTAATTGTGGAGTGGTGAACATATATAATCAAGATTCTTGCCTCCAAGAAACAAACCCAAAGCCAGTGAAAGCCATAATGAACTTGGTTACTGGTATTACTTCTCTGGCCTTCAATCCTACCACAGAAATCTTGGCAATAGCTTCAGAAAAATTGAAAGAAGCAGTGAGATTGGTAATATTCCTTTTCTCTTTGTTTTTAGCCCTGGTAACTTTAAAATCTTAAGTTCAAAACATGATGCTAACACGTTGGGTCAAGTGTTGGATTATTTTAAAAAGTAACGCTAAATTGTCTAGAAATTACTAGTATTATAGCTTTTGGGTGCACTTGTTGAAATAATGCACAGCAGCCACCACATTTGTTTTATGTCAGTCCTTTTGGGAAAGCAGAGCTATCCATTTAAGTAGTGGTCCTCATTTTCAGAGATTTCTTTCAGCATATAAATTACATAACATTTAAGGCAAGCAAGCACTTCATACCTCTGCATTTTTTTTCCCCCTTTCTTTTTTTGGGCACTGGGGATTGAACCCAGGGACACATGAACCACTGAACCACATCCCCAGCCCTTTTACTTTTTTTAAATTTTGAGACAGGATCTCACTAAGTTGCGTAGGGCCTCACTAAGTTACTGAGACTGACCTTGAACCTGCGATCCTCCTGTCTCAGCCTCCCAAGTTGCTGGGATTACAGGCATGAACCACCATGCCCGACCATTTTTACTTTTTAGGATTACAGGCATGTACCACCATGCCCGACCATTTTTACTTTTTAAAGATCTGTTATTTTAATGGGTTGGACGTAATGCTTAGATTTATTTTTTTTCTTTTTGGTATTGGGGATCAAACCCAGGACCTCCTAGTCAAGTGCTATACCACTTATATTCTTAGATTTTGAAAATAAATTGAACTTGAAAATGAGTTATATAAAAATAATGGAATTCAAATAGCTAGACAGTACTTGGGAATACCTGTGTTGGGACCACCCCCATATTTGGTGATTTACTAGAAGAACTCACAGGACTTGGCATATGGTCATATTTATGGCTAAGATTTACTGTGGTGAAAGGATACAAAGCAAAATAAGTAAAGGGAGAAGGCACATGGGCTGAAGGACTGAGGAAGCCAGGCACAACCTTCTAGGCATCCTCTCCCAATAAAGTCCCACAGGACATTTAATTCCTCCAGGAGTGAGGTGTGATGACATGTCAAATGTTTTCTACCTGGGAAAGAGACTCTGTGTCCAAGGTTTTTATTGGGGGTTCACATAGGCATCCTGTCTAGTGTGTATCAAAATTCTGAAGTAAAGCCTGTGTTCAGCATGGATCATGTTGTTTATATAAATGATTTGGGCCCAGTGGACCACCCGTATTTAGGGAAGTGTAAGGAACTGTTTACCAGTCACATTGCCAGACACCATCCTGGGACCACCCTTGCAAGCAGGTCTTTCTGAGGACACTAGCCTCAGACCTGCCTTAAGCTTTTCTACCCAACTTCAGAGCTCAGCTTAAATGTCACCTCCATTTCCATGAAGTTTCCTAGTCTTCAGTCAGACTCAATTTTTTAAGGTAACAATTACTTGCTCTGGGTGCCAGGTATGACAGATGGCATAGAACTTTGAAGAGCATCGCTGCATCATGCATTCATTTGTGTATACTGCCAGGTTGTGTCTTATAAACTGTTGATTTTATCTCACTTGCTTAACAAAAAGGTCTGTATACTTCATTAGTATAAGCTTGTGTAATAATATGTAGTTTACAAAGATTTATGAAGAATTCAAAAATTTGAGTCAAATGACAGTCCTTCAGAGGATTTATATACATAGACCCAACAGTTTGTAAAACCAGAATTGTGATTCTAGATTGTTTTTTCTAGCACTGCTATGCACAGGCTTTATATGGCAGAAAGGGCAAGGTGGAGGCTTAGCTCCTGCTTGTATTATATAGAACAATGTCACTGTTGTCTGTGGTGTATACTGGGATTCTGCCTAAGATTTTCTTAAAGGGTTTTGCTGGGAAAGGGTTTGAAAAATACAGTATTTGCATATTATCGCCTTTCTGTTGAATGAATCATTTGATAAATGAGAAGGTTCCAATTCAAGGCAGCTTTAAAATCCTTGTTCCTCAGTCCCGGCTCCTCTAATGGAAGTGGTGGTGTACTCGTACATATTAACCTTTTTATCATTTTAATGGTAGTAAATTGTTTTAGAAAACCATGAGATCTATCTCCTGTTGACATAATATATTCTGCAAGATGCACAGTAGTTAGTTCAGCCTAGTTTGCTTCAGTGATCATGACAGCCTTTATGTTTTTTTATTGTGGCAGAATCTCACAAGGAATTCATTAGTAACAGCCAAATCACATTTTTTAAATAGTAGTCAACCATAATATCTAATGGAAAGAAGCCAGGCATAGCAGCTTCAGAATGCCTTGGTGAAACAGTGTTGGTATCATTAAATGCAATTGCTTATAATGATCCAAACAGTTTTGTTATCACAGCATAAAAGTAGTGAATATAAATCTAAGCCATTGCACCAGTAGGTGATGCAGAAGTCAAATCATTATCATATTTATAATCTTAGTTGTAGTAGAAAGCTGTAGGATTTTCTGTTTAATAAATTAAGAATAAATGAGCTTTTCCTTGTTGAATTTTGATCCCTGGACCCTTACCTGTCATAATAGAAGTAGTGTTAAAGATAAAAGGAAATTTCTGAGTTAATGGAGTTGGGTCTTTATGGGGCTCCTTCTTAATTAATAGTTCAATTATACCTTTTAATACAGGGGCCATAAAGAGGTCAGAGCATAGCAGAGTTCTAGCCAGGTAGTATTGATCATTGGTCTGAGGCAAGAGCACTCGTGCATGGAGAGAATTCCATGAGGAGCTTCATGGGAGACATTGAGTCTATAAATTAGGTGAGGACTTGTCTCATCTGTGGGACTGAGGCCCATTTTCCCTGGAAGTAGACTTGGAAAAAAGGCTCAGTGCCTCCTCCTCATGCCTAGGCCTGACTTTGGCTAAGCTTTTGGCTTCCTCTACACCATCAGTTTCACTTGCTGATTTGGGTTTTCATGATTCAGCTCTCTTTGAGGGGAGATGGCAGAGAGCAAGGAGTTTATCATGTAGTTGTAAAAAGGAAATTTTGATATCGGAAGATGTGGTTTGACTTTACTTAGGCTTCAGTTATATACAGTTAGGCCCTTGATAGTATTTAAGATGTTTCTTCCCTGTGATCAGATTTTAATATTCTTTACTATGGTCAGTGAGCTAGAGCATTAATGGGCCATTAATTACCATTGATGTTTCACTTGAGTTTATTCATTCCTTTATTTGTTCAGCAAACATCTGAATTTTCAGGTACCAGGCTAGATGTCACATGAATGCTTTCTTCTCCTTCCGCCCTTCCTTCCCAGTTAATAGACATAAAAAGTCAAATTTTAATTTTGGACCAGTTTGCTCCATTAAGAGAAGAGTACTTTTATGTATGTGCCAATCAAAATGAAGTTTTTGTTCCAGCAAAATGACAATGAAAAATAAGATTTAGGAAAGACTGGTTCCTGGGCTGGCGATATAGCTCAGTTGGTAGAGTGCTTGCCTCGGAAACACAGGCCCTGGTTCAAATCCCCAGCACCGCAAAAAAAAAAAAAAAAAAAGAAAGACTGGTTCCCAGTTTTTGTAATATAAGGCCTTTTATTACCTCCTGCAGGTTCACCTTCCTTCTTGTACAGTATTTTCTAACTTTCCAGTCACTAAAACGAATATTTCTCATGTTCATACAATGGATTTTTCTCCCAGAAGTGGATACTTTGCCTTGGGGAATGAGAAAGGCAAGGCCCTGATGTATAGGTAGGTATTATTTATGTTTAAAAGTAAGTATGTATGTAGTTTTTATAATTATTATTTTTACTCTTATAAGTTGTAGTTTGAGAATGTCAAATTGAGGAAAATTAGCCACTTTTAATAATCTTGCCACTTTCTTGGTTCCCTATGTTTAGATTAACCTTTGTTTTGACAATTCACTGTTTAGTCCACTGGACTTAAGTGATTTAAAAAAAAAAAAAAAAAAAAACAGATGTTGACTTGCAGTATAAGCTATAAGGAAGGACATTAATCACAAAGATATCCAAAAGTTATGTGCTATATCCTGGTTTCTTTTCTGAACCCCACATTCTCGGCTATAAAACAAGAAGTTAGAAAGTCTAATTGCATGATGGTTAGAAGATAAAGGTGACAGGGTAAAGTCAGGAACTTTCAATAAGAATCCTGTGACTTAAATCACAGTCTCCTTTCCTTGTTCCTGTGTTGCTCTTGGGGTCTACATAGAACCTTGTGTTTATGTTTAAATGCTTTAGGGAAGGCCTTCAGGGTAAAGAAAAGGAGGAATATAAATTGATTTTGAGGGGATCGTTGTGAAAAGAGAATGTAGCCAACAGTGTAAAGTTCTATTTACCTTGGAAGGAAGAGGAGTTATTCAGGGTATCTCCTCTGGTCTCATTTCTGATGTTTTGAACTGCTTCTCTCTTGGTACATATTTTATAAAAAGATGCAGATTCATATAGCACTTAGAAATTCTGTGGTTTTTAGACCTGAAATTTTCCTTTCTCTAAGTGCACTCCAGAAGCCGTTTTCACCGAGCATTGCTTTCTAGAATCAGATTGTTTCTAGCTATATTATTGAGTGAGTTGGATTGACAGCACATCGGTTGAGTTTGGGGATTAGGCATTTTGTAGAACTCAGTCTCATGCTTTGGAACAGGTTAATGATTTTATGTACAATTTGAGGCAGCGGGATCCTCCAGAATGTTGGACTGGGCAGTCTGAACCTAACTCCCTTTTGAATGATTACCAGTGTCCCCCATCTTCCTCCATGTCATTACACAAACTGAGTGATTATGTGGGTAATTACAAAGTTGTTTTTCTCTTTTTCAGGTTGCACCATTATTCAGACTTCTGAAGTGATTATTTGAAGTAAGAAAATTCTTTCTGATAATTCTGCAGGTTTTAAGATTATATCATTCAGTCACTTGGCAGAGGTACCACATGAGCCAAGCTTTGTTTCTCTGCCTGTGAGTTGCTGTATCTTTAGTTAGGGGAGTTAGGGTGGCAGTAGATCAGGAGCTGTCTGACTGGACTCAAGCAGCCTTCCTTGGGAACTTCTTATCCTCCTTGATAACAATCTGACTCTGTTCCTTTGAGGTCAGATCTCCAATATTGCATTTAGAATCATAATTACTGAACATAATTAATGTAGAAAAATTATTGTTGACTTAGTAGAGAGAGGGGGGGGTATCTGCTGATAATAGCTACCTATCTACCAACATTTTGTATGAACTTAAAGCATCTTACTTGTATATGCTTCTGGGGAGAGTATTAGTGGCTGGCCCTGTTTTGTAGAACTGATTAATAGCTGGATATTGGTTTTTAAACAGGGCATGCTTCCTTTCTCACAGCTTGACCTTCCACCTGATACTGTTGGAGTTTGGAGGCCGACCTTTGCAGTCGACCTGTTCATCACATTTGGTGTACTCTGATATTTATGAATGTTGAGGAAGACACTCTGGGAGTGCAAATAGGGTTAATTAGGGAAAAAGGATTTTTAAAGATCGATGAATTTTGAGCAACACTGTAGCAGGGAGAGGAAAGCAGTTGTTATCTTGCCTCTCAAAATAATAGTGGCAGCTCATGTTGTTTATTGACAAGCAGCTCTATCAGGTGTGTAATTTCTTCTCTTCTTTCTTCAGATCCAGCTCAGCCATGGAGAAAGCCTGTTCCAATATGTCTTCTCAGAAATTTTCCAGAAAGAATGTGTGATAATATATGATAATGATTCGTGGAGTCAGCTGTGCTTATGTTAATAGCAATGTCTTAATAAACATGTCAAATTTTTTTGAAAATAAGTCTATGTGGTTCTTACCCACCCCTATACCAGGATGCATTTCTTTTAGACTAAACATGAGAAACTGAAAACCCCTGTTATAGACAGAAATAACATAGGCAGATATTCTTGTACTTCCCTGTGGACCCTGACTGATATTTCTCCCTTTCCAACAAGTTTCTCTGTGCTTTAGGGTATCAGCTGCAGACATTCTCAGGAGCTGTGGCAGTCAGCAAGCAGTCAGGTCTCATGGAGAGAGTTTTAAATGTCCAGGTCTTCTGGGAAAGTTGATTATGGAAATGAAAAGACTCCTGGGCTTCTTCAGTCATTTTTGTTGTTACTTGGGAACGGGCATATGACACCTGGTACTCTTGTTCTACTCATCGCTAGCCGCTTCCCTCCTGGAAGTGCTCATTATGCCGGCGTACAAATGATTCCATCGTTCTTCAGTCATAATACAACCTTGAGTTAGGCTGATCCCTACATTTCTTAGGAAAAATGGACACCATATCATTTATATAAGAAGTGTTAAAGGGGTGTTGAGAAGTATCAAATAGAGGTCTATAGCCTTCAACCCCTTCCCTACTCAAACATGGAAGGGAGAAGTCAGGGTGGAGGAGGGGTGGTGAAGTCACAGGTTCCACTAAGTTTATTCAAACAGATGAGGGGAGGGTGTCTTCAGGGACTTTTGGGCCTTTCCAGGTCTGCTGGAGATGACCTAGAGCAGTCTTAAGTGTGGGTTTCATTTGCTTGTTGCCTCATCTTTCTAAATGAATGTTTTCTATTAGGATGGACTGCTGCTAATTGTAGAGAACTTTCCTCTGCTCTCCCCTTTAACAGCAACATTGTCCATAGTAAATAATGCTAAATCGAATTCTTAAAACCAGCTGAGCGGTCAGGGCTATTCCTGTCTTGAGCTGCTAGAGGGCAGCATTGGATTATAAGGCTAGTAACTGAAGTCAAGGCTTTTGGTAGCCTTTTCCTGCCACTTGGTCTTTAGTTTCAGCTAAATTAGTGCTTGTTTCTGAAATGGCCACCAAACCTTACATGTGTTTATTTTGCATAAGATTTTCAGGTCCCAGAATGGTTTAAGATTTAGAGCAGTTTATCTTTCCAGAGCAAATGATGGAATCAGAGATTAAATTTTAACTGCATTTTGTTAAAGCCTCTAGATCATTTTTATCCTCTACTAAAAGCAAACAGTTCTCAGTTCTAACGTCCCAAATAGGAAGATGTGCCATTTGTTCTGTGGATATGCTACAGAGCCAATGTCTTGTCTTTTCATATTTGTTTTCCCCTCAATGAAAGGGATTTGAGGCAGGCTCTCCTTGCTTCTTACAACCACGGCCAAGTTAATTCTACAAGGAGATTAGAGCCATAGCCAGAAACTCCATTACACAGTTCTCCATGGGCAGTTGCTATGATAGCATGAATGGCTCAGATCCCTGTTTTGGGAGGGAACCATCTTGACCTGGGAGGTGACATTTTGCTATGTAGAGCCCCACAGGATATATTTGGGTAGATTGGGAATGAATGGTTGACAAGTTGAAATCTTTCCCATTCACCCTCTCCTCTTCATTTCCACGAACATTCAGTGAACTGGGAAATTATTAATCTTTTAAGGAAATTTCCTGTGTTTTAAAAAATTACAGGTGAAAATCATTTACCTTACTGGATGGGAAGTGCGCTAGTGTTAAGGATCTGTGCACGTGCACATGTGCTTCTGGTTAGGGTATGTGACCCTTGCAAAGCAGCACAGAATGTAGCAACCAGCTGTTATGTTTTTGAATTTCCGAATGAAGTTGGGGGATGGGATGGAGGCAAGCAAATAAGTGCCCATGAAATACAGTGCTTGCTCACAACTTCAAAGAATTCTTAGCTGCTTGGGAGTCGACTCAGTGCATCTCCAACTTCCTCACATGAGGAACAAAGATCCTGTTTGTTCTTATTATTTCCCTTTTTGCAGTACTTGAGATTATACCCATGGCCTCAGACACAGTAGATAAGCACTCTACCACTGAATCACATACCCAGCCCCATTCTATTATTATAAAATAGAAGAAATGGAGGCTGGGACAGGAGGTGTGGAGAGGAGGTGGGGACAGCCTTCTCCACCCCCTGGTGCTATGCTTGGGCCGACATCAGTTTGTAGAATCTCATGCAGTTCTCATTGCTCCTGTGTAAGGAAAGTGATACTCTTGATTTTACAGGAAAGTAAATGGAGGTTTCAAGAAGTTGGGCATCCTATCTGTCACTGACAGATACAGACCAATGGTCCTCAGAGTGGGGAGTGCATGCTCTTGAGAGTATGAAGACCACCACATGAGATTGTGGAAAGGAAATACTGGAACTTTATGTTGTGCAAAAAGGATCTTATGTCATAATGTATATATACTACAGATCATGTAGGTAAATGTGTTTCTGTTGGGGGGTACTTTCAGTGTACCATCTTAAAAAATATTTGTTCTATTTATTATACATGACAGCAGAATGCATTTTGATTCATTTCTCTGGTTGTACATGATGTAGAGTCACATCATTTGTGCAATCATCCATCATCCATGTATGCAGGGAAATGATGTCTGTCATTCTGCCATCTTGCCCACCCCTTCCCTTGCCTCTCCCCTTACTACCCTCTGCGCAATCCAAAGGTTCTTCATTCTTACCGCCCCCCCCCCCCACCATTATGTATCAGCATCCACTTATCAGAGAAAACATTTGGCCTTTGTTTTTTTGGGATTGGCTTATTTCACTTAGCATGATATTCTCCAACTTCATCCATTTACCTGCAAATGTTATAATTGTATACTTCTTTATGGCTGAGTAATATTCCATTGTGTGTATATACAACAGTTAAGTGTACCTTTCTTAAAGAGTCTTTTTTTTTTTTTTTTGCGGTGCTGGGGATTTGAACCCAGGGCCTTGTGCGTATGAGGCAAGCACTCTACCAACTGAGCCATATCCCCAGCCCAAGTGTACCTTTCTTTTTTTTTTTTTTTTTTTTATTGTAAACAAATGGGATACATGTTGTTTCTCTGTTTGTACATGGTGTAAAGGCATACCATTTGTGTAATCATAAATTTACATAGAGTAATGTTGTTTGATTCATTCTGTTATTTTTTCCCTTCCTCCCACCCCTCCCACTCCTCTTTACCCTCTATACAGTACTTTCTTCCTCCATACTTGCCCCCCTCCCTAACCCTAACTCTAACCCTAACACTAACCCTTCCCTCCCCCCCATTATGTGTCATCCTCCACTTATTAGCGATATCATTCGTCCTTTGGCTTTTTGAGATTGGCTTATCTCACTTAGCATGATATTCTCCAATTTCATCCATTTGCCTGCAAATGCCATAATTTTATTATTCTTTATGGCTGAGTAATATTCCATTGTATATATATACCACAGTTTCTTTATCCACTCATCAATTGAAGGGCATCTAGGTTGGTTCCACAGTCTGGCTATTGTGAATTGAGCAGCTATGAACATTGATGTGGCTGTGTCTCTGTAATATGCTGATTTTAAGTCCTTTGGGTATAGGCCAAGGAGTGGGATAGCTGGGTCAAATGGTGGGTCCATTCCAAGTTTTCTAAGGAATCTCCACACTGCTTTCCAGAGTGGCTGCACTAATTTGCAGCCCCACCAGCAATGTATGAGTGTACCTTTCTCCCCACATCCTCGCGACACCTGTTGTTGCTCGTATTCTTGATAATCGCCATTCTAATTGGGGTGAGATGGAATCTTAGGGTGGTTTTGATTTGCATTTCTCTTATTACTAGAGATGTTGAACATTTTTCCATATGTTTGTTGATTGCTTGTAGATCTTCTTCTGTGAAGTGTCTATTCATTTCCTTAGCCCATTTGTCGACTGGATTATTTGAATTCTTGGAGTAAAGTTTTTTGAGTTCTTTATAGATTCTGGAGATTAGTGCTCTATCTGAAGTATGATTGGCAAAGATATTCTCCCATTCTGTAGGCTCTTTCTTCGCATTGCTGATAGTTTCCTTTGCTGAGAGAAAGCTTTTTAGTTTGAATCTATCCCAGTGGTTGATTCTAGCTTTTATTTCTTGTGCTATGGGAGTCCTGTTAAGGAAGTCTGATCCTAGACCAACAAGGTGAAGATTTGGACCTACTTTTTCTTCTATAATCTGCAGGGTCTCTGGTCTGATTCCGAGGTCCTTAATCCATTTTGAGTTTAGTTTCGTGCATGGTGAGAGATATGGGTTTAGTTTCATTCTGTTGCATATGGATTTCCAATTCTCCCAGCACCATTTGTTGAAGAGGCTATCTTTTCTCCATTGCATATTTTTGGCCCCTTTGTCTAGTATGAGAAAATTGTATTTATTTGGGTTTGTGTCCGTGTCCTCTATTCTATACCATTGATCTACCTTTCTATTTTGGTACCAATACCATGCCGTTTTTGTTACTATTGCTTTGTAGTAGAGTTGAAGATCTGGTATTGCAATACCCCCTGTTTCACTCTTCCTGCTAAGTATTGCTTTAGCTATTCTGGGTTTCTTATTCTTCCAGATGAATTTCATAATTGCTTGCTCTATTTCTGTAAGGTACATCATTGGGATTTTAATTGGAATTGCATTGAATTTGTATAGCACTTTAGGTAGTATGGCCATTTTGACAATATTAATTCTGCCTATCCAAGAACATGGAAGATCTTTCCATCTTCTAAGGTGTTCTTTAATTTCTTTCTTTAGTGTTGTATAGTTCTCATTGTAGAGGTCTTTCACCTCTTTTGTGAGAATGATTCCCAAGTATTTTATTTTTTTCGAGGCTATTGTGAATGGGGTAGTTTTCCTAATTTCTCTTTCTGAAGATTCATCACTTATGTATAAAAATGCGTTGGATTTATGGGCATTGATCTTGTAACCTGCTACTTTACTGAATTCACTTATGAGTTCTAAGAGTTTTCTGGTGGAATTTCCAGGTTCCTCTAAATATATAATCATGTCATCAGCGAACAGGGATAGTTTGAGTTCTTCTTTCCCAATTCGTATCCCTTTAATCTCTTTGGTTTGTCTAATTGCTCTGGCCAGAGTCTCAAGAACGATGTTGAATAGAAGTGGTGAAAGAGGGCATCCCTGCCTTGTTCCAGTTTTTAGGGGGAATGCTTTCAGTTTTTCACCATTTAGAATGATATTAGCCATGGGCTTAGCATAAATGGCCTTTACAATGTTAAGGAATGTTCCCACTATCCCTATTTTTTCTAGTGTTTTGAGCATGAAGGGGTGCTGTATTTTATCAAATGCTTTTTCTGCATCTATTGAAATAATCATGTGATTCTTGACTTTAAGTCTATTAATGTGGTGAATTACGTTTATTGATTTCCTGATGTTGAACCAACCTTGCATCCCTGGGATGAAACCCACTTGATCATGGTGCACTATCTTTTTAATATGTTTTTGTATGCGATTTGCTAAAATTTTGTTGAGAATTTTTGCATCGATGTTCATTAAGGATATTGGTCTGAAATTTTCTTTCCTTGATGAGTCTCTGTCTGGTTTAGGTATCAGGGTGATATTGGCTTCATAGAATGAGTTTGGGAGGGTTCCCTCCTCTTCTATTTTATGGAATACTTTGAGAAGTATTGGAATGAGCTCTTCTTTAAAGGTTTTGTAGAACTCGGCTGAGAACCCATCTGGTCCCGGACTTTTCTTTGTTGGTAGGCTTTTGATGACTTCTTCTATTTCAGTACTTGAAATTGGTCTATTTAAATTGTTTATGTCCTCCTCGTTCAGTTTAGGCAATTCATATGTCTCTAGAAACCTGTTGATGCCTTCAAAATTTTCTATTTTGTTGGAGTATAGATTTTCAAAATAGCTTCTAATTATGTTTTGTATTTCAATCCTGTCTGTTGTGATATTTCCTTGTTCATTCCGAATTTTAGTGATTTGGGTTTTCTCTCGTCTTCTCTTTGTTAGTGTGGCTAAAGGTTTATCAATTTTGTTTATTTTTTCGAAGAACCAACTATTTATTTTGTCAATTTTTTGTATTGTTTCTTTTGTTTCAATTTCATTGATTTCAGCTCTGAGTTTAACTATTTCCTGTCTTCTACTACTTTTGGTGCTGTTCTGTTCTTCTTTTCTAGGGCTTTGAGCTGTAGTGTTAGGTCGTTTATTTGTTGAGTTTTACTTCTTTTATTAAATGCGCTCCATGAAATAAATTTCCCTCTAAGTACTGCTTTCATAGTGTCCCAGAGATTTTGATATGATGTTTCTTTGTTCTCATTTACCTCTAAGAATTTTTTAATTTCCTTCCTAATATCTTCTGTTATCCATTCATCATATAATAGCATATTGTTTAATCTCCAGATGTTGGAATAGTTTCTGTGTTTTACTCTTTCATTTATTTCTAACTTCAATCCATTATGATCTGATAGAATACATGGTAGTATCTCTATCTTCTTGTATTTGCTAACATTAGCTTTGTGGCCTAATATATGGTCTATTTTAGAGAAGGATCCATGTGCTGCTGAGAAGAAAGTGTATTCGCTCTTGGTTGGATGGTATATTCTATAAATGTCCGTTAAGTCTAAATTATTGATTGTGTTATTGAGATCTGTGGTTTCTTTGTTCAATTTTTGTCTGGAAGATCTGTCCAGTGGTGAGAGAGGCGTGTTAAAATCACCTAGTATTATTGTGTTATGGTCTATTTGGTTTCTGAAATTGAGAAGGATTTGTTTGACATACATGGATGAGCCACTGTTTGGGGCATAGATGTTTATGATTGTTATATCTTGCTGATTTATGCTTCCCTTAAGCAGTATGAAATGACCTTCTTTATCCCTTCTGACTAACTTTGGCTTGAAGTCCACATTATCGGAAATGAGGATGGATACTCCAGCTTTTTTGCTGAGTTCATGTGCATGGTATGTTTTTTCCCATCCTTTCACCTTTAGTCTATGGGTATCTTTTTCTATGAGGTGAGTCTCTTGCAGGCAACATATTGTTGGATCTTTCTTTTTAATCCAATCTGCCAGTCTATGTCTTTTGATTGATGAATTCAGGCCATTAACATTCAGGGTTATTATAGAGATATGATTTGGTTTCCCGGTCATTTGGTTCATTTTTTAAATTTTATTTATTTATTTGTTTGACACAACTTGTTTCCTCCTTTATTTGACAATTCCTTTAGGATAATTCCTCCCTTTGCTGATTTGCTTCTTTGTTTTTCATGTCTTCCTCATGGAATATTTTGCTGAGAATGTTCTGTAATGCTGGCTTTCTTTTTGTAAATTCTTTTAGCTTTTGTTTATCATGGAAGGATTTTATTTCATCGTCAAATTTGAAGGTAAGTTTTGCTGGGTATAAGATTCTTGGTTGGCATCCATTTTCTTTCAGGGCTTGAAAAATGTTGTTCCAGGCCCTTCTAGCTTTTAGGGTCTGGATTGAAAAATCTGCTGATATCCGTATTGGTTTCCCCCTGAGTGTAATTTGGTTCTTTTCTATCACAGCCTTTAAAATTCTGTCTTTATTTTGTATGTTCGGTATTTTCATTATAATGTGCCTTGGTGTGGGTCTGTTGTAATTTTGTGTATTTGGAGTCCTATAAGCCTCTTGAACTTGATTTTCCATTTCATTCTTCAGATTTGGGAAATTTTCTGATATTATTTCATTGAATAGGTTGTTCATTCCTTTGGCTTGTTTCTCTAGGCCTTCCTCAATCCCAATAATTCTTAAATTTGGCCTTTTCATGATAGCCCATAGTTCTTGTAGATTCTGTTCATGATTTCTTACCATCTTCTCTGTTTGTTCAACTTTGTTTTCAAGGTTAAATATTTTGTCTTCAATGTCTGAGGTTCTGTCTTCCAGGTGTTCTATCCTATTGGATATGCTTTCTATGGAGTTCTTAATTTGGTTTATTGTTTCCTTCATGTCAAGGATTTCTGTTTGGTTTTTTTTCAATATCTCTAACTCTTTATTGAAATGATCTTTTGCTTCCTGTATTTGCTCTTTTAACTGTCGATTGGTGCGATCAATCAATGCTTGCATTTGCTCTTTCATCTCATCGTTTGCTTCTCTGATCATTTTAATTATGTACATTCTGAACTCCTTTTCTGTCATTTCTTCTGCCATGCTGTCACTGGGTTTTATTGATGTAACATCTACATTTGTTTGCAGCATTTTCTTTCCTTGTTTTCTCATATTGTTCAGGTATCAGAGGACTGCTGAGATATTGCAGATTTCCTCTATTGACTTACAATGTCCCTGAAGATTTCTATATATATCCCCCCTTAGCCTTCAGTAGGCTGAAGTCTTGGAGGAAGTTGATAATGCGGTGCTCCACAAGGAAGCTGCCTCTCTAGGAGTGGTGGCCTTCAGGTGGGGTATAATCCCTGCTAGTGGGCAGAGGTGCCTCCACTTGTTGACCAATGGTCATCCAAAGGGGACCTAGGCTGTGGGCTGAGGCAAGGCCTGTTTGGGCCTGAGTCTCTGGTTTTACCGTCCTTGTGGGGAAACCTCACCCAGCAGGGAAGACTCACCCGGTGGGGAGATCTCGCTGGTCAGTTCCCTCCTAGAGGTTCCCCTCAATTTACAGCTACCGCCTGGGCTGGGCTGCCTTCCTCTGCAAAGTTCCCAGGGGCCCGGCCCTACCTCCTGGGCCTGGGAGCCTCACCCTTTGCAGATGACTCTCCTTAGGCTGCCCTTCCTCAGAGAATCTGCCCGCAGGCCTGGAACCTTCGCTCCGCCCTAAGCCTGTCTCTGTGGGGCTCTTCCTCCAAGAAGCCTCCTAGATCCTGGGACCCTGCTCTGCACCTAATCGCCTGGCTATGCGGCCCCTCCTCTGAGCAGCCACCTGGGGCCCTGTACAATCGCTCTGAATCCCAGAGACCCGCCACACGCCTCTTCCTCCAGACAGCCGCCCAGTATTCCGGTGCGGTCACTAGGAGTCCAAGAAACTCACTGCGTGCCTCCACCTCCACCAACCACCCGTAGCCCTGGGCAATCAATCACTCCGAGTCGAAGTGACCCTCCCCGTTCCTCCTCCTTCTCCAGATAACCCCTGGGGTGTTCAGGAGCGGTCGCTCTGAGTGGCCCTGAGTCCACGTGACCCGCAGCACAGGTCCTCTGGGCAACCGCCCGGAGCTCTGGTGCAGCCACTCAAGACCAAGCGTCCCACCACGCTTCTCCTCCAGGCAGCCCCCCTGTGTTCAGGAGCTGTCACTTTAAGTCCAAACAACTCACCACTCGCCTTCTCCTCTGAGCAGCCGCCTGGAGCGCTAATGCAGTCACTGCGAGTCCAAAGGACCCGCCGTGCTCCTCCTCCTCCTCCTCCTACTCCTCTGGGCAGGCCCCGGGATTCAGAAGTGGTCTGAGTCCAAACAGATCGCCAGGCAGCCCCTTCTCTGGCAACCGCCTGTAGCTCTGGTGTAGTCACCCCGAATCCAAGCGGCCGTGCTCCTCTTCCTCCTCCTCATCCTCAGGGCAGGCCCCGGTGTTCAGAAGCGTCGCTCTAAGTCCAAACAGCTCGCCGCGTGGCTTCTCCTCTGGCAACCGCCTGCAGCTCTGGTGCAGTCACTCCGAATCCAAGTGGCCACGCTCCTCCTCCTCCTCCTCAGGGCAGGCCCCGGTGTCCTGAGTCCACACAGCTCTCCTCGCCACTCCTCCCCTGGGCAGCCGCCGGAGCCCCAGTGGTTGCTCCGAGTCCCAGCGCTGTGCCAAGCGGCCCCCTTTACAGCGCTCCCAGCTGTCCGAGTTCACTGCTCCAGCGGGGGGAGGGGCGTCTCGCCGGCAGTTCTACTTCACAAAGTTTCCTGCGTTCCGGGACCACCGTCCCATCCGGGATGCCTCCCCAGGGGGTGAGAGTCACCCGGCTGCTTTGAGTTGGTCCCAAGAGTCTCAATATCTCCTCTTTTGAGTCCTGAGTCCTGGAGCAACATGAAATGCAGCCATCCTCTAGGCCGCCATCTTGAAACCTGAGTGTGTACCTTTCTTAATGGAAAGGACGCTAACCTAGATAACCCAGCCTACTGCCAGACCAAATGACACATTGCCCTACTCTTCTCTGTTTCCCAAACTTTCTTCGTATCCTCCATAATATTAACAGCTACTGTGTTAACACAAACACTTGAGCTAAGTACCTAAGATTGATTTTAAGCATGAGATTGCTCTCCCGCCATACAGACTAGTTACCAAGCAATTTTTTTTACTCTTAAAAATGTCCTTTTTAACCTATTGCCACTTCCCCAGCTCTCATCAACTCTCACTTGCTAGACTATCCTGTAACTGGCCTCTTCCTTGTGTGTGTGTGTGTGTGTGTGTGTGTGTGTGTGTGTGTGTGTGTGGTGCTGGGGATTGAATCCAAGGCCTGTGCTTAGTAAGCAAGTGCTCTAAGACTGAGCCACATCCCCAGCCCCCTCTTTGCTTCCTGCTTCATACTTTCTTATTTGGACCTCTACATTTGCAGCCAGTGATTTAAAAAAAAAAAAAAAGTTTACTGTGGAAAAATTCAAACATAAAAAAGATGAGGGACTGGTATAATAGTTTGCATTGCTAAGCTTCCACAATTATCAGCATGTAGGAATCTTGATGTTCCCACCCCAACTCCTGTTATTTTAAAGTAATGGGAAGTTCATTCTATCAATAAATACTATGTACAGGGATGTGTTTTAAAAATACATGTCTAATCATGCAACTCTTGCTGAAAGTCTTCAATAGCACACATCTCTCTAACTCTCTAGTCCCCTTGCCCCCATACAAGGGTGTAAAAATAGACCTGCCTTGTAGGATTAATGAGAGTACCTGGCCCAGAGTAAGCCCTGAGTGAATGTTAGCCGCCATTGTTACAGTCATGACCATGGCAGGTCAGGAGGGTGGTCAAGCTCGTTAGCTTGATAGGAAGAATCATTATTTTGGCTTCTTCCTGTCTCTTCAGTTTCTCACTTGCCTTACACTTGCTCCCCAAGTCTTGAGCTGCTTTGTCATCTCCCAGAATAAGCCAAGATGTTTCTCTCCCTTTTTTGGTGGGGAGGGTTGAATTCAGGGGCACTCAAACACTGAGCCCCATCCCCAGCCCTATTTTGTATTTTATTTAAAGACAGCGTCTCACTGAGTTGCTTAGCGCCTTGCTTTTGCTGAGGCTGACTTTGAACTCATGATCCTCCTGCTTCAGCCTCTCAAGCCGCTGGGATTACAGGTGTGTGCCACCAAGCTTGGCCTGTTTCCCTCCCTTTTGCCTTTCTTCTTGCTCATGAACCCTTCTCGCCTTACCTTTTGCCTTTTAAATATCTGGCAAGACTCCATGGGAGTTCCTCATCCACATTTTGTCTGAATGGTAAATTGGATGGACTTGTACAGTACTATACAATTTCACATTTATAGCGTCTAGTTCAATGCTTGCTCTATAGATTAGATGTGTAATTTTATGAGCTTCAAAATATGACTTGATTACATATAAAATAAAAAGTTAAGTATGGGGCAATGGCTAAGGGCACATTTTCACAATCCTGAATCAAGATCCTTAACAGATTTCATACAGATTTTTGTTCCACTTTCAGATGTGAGAAGCTGTCTTGGAGCTATAATATGAATGTAGAAATGCTGAAACCTCTGAGGTATTTTGATGGTTTCTATAGACAGCAGGTCAGAATATTTGGAATTGAAACCATTTCAGGGGTTAAGTTGTAAAGAAGAGCTTAAGAGGGAAAGTTGAGGCATAAGGAGAGATGGACTGTGGGTAGCCAGAGGCAAGACTCAAGTCAGTTTTTAAAATAGACGATGAGTTGAAAATAAACCATGAAACTTTGAGTCAGCCAGCAGCAGGCAAATACATTTTCTCATTGACAGCTAAGCAGTGATAAAATTCCCTCATTGTAGGTCCTGCCTCTTCTCAGAAAGTGTGTGTGGGCTTGGCATAGTAAAGTGAAATCGAATTCCCACAAGTTCCAGGAGGTTATTTACAGTTATTTTTATATGCCCCCTGTGCTCCCTCAAACCTGTGCTGCTTATGCAACATCTTGTCCCTGTTGCCCTCTACTGAATTTTTAGCCACCCACCCAGCCATCCACCCAGTCATCACATCCATCCCCTGTCCATTCACTGAATGGCACACATACTTGGGCATGTCAGGTAGCATGTTCATACTGGACTCCTCATTCTGGATTCCAAGCACTTATGGAGAGGACTCGACATGGTAGGCGCGTGTTACAAGTTGAATAAGTGTGACCAACTTAGAATTGCAGAATGCTTTGGGAATGTGGGGCAAGGAAACCTGACCTGGGCTGAAGGGTTCTGAAAGGTTCCCCAAGGAAGCCATTGTATAAGCCTAGTTTGGAAGACTGAGTAAGAGTTGACCAGAAGTCAGAGGAGTTCCATCCTGTCTCCCCCACCCCTGTACCTCGTTCTCCCAGACCCTGCTCTCCACTGTGCTCTGTGGAATTCCCTTTTGTACTGTGAAAACTCCCTGTGCGTTTTTATTTTCCCCCAATTGCTACTCTTTATTTGGAGCCCCAGGTCCTCTCTGACGCTCTTGGGTCTCCAGTGGTTCATTGCTCTTTCTGCTCTTTGATGATTCTACCTGCCCCAGCTTCCCTCTCAGTTTGATGACAGAGAATGCTGTCATGGTCCTTATTTTTTTGAGAGGGGTGCTGGGGATCAAACCCAGGGCCCTGTGTGTGTTAGACAAGCACTCCACCACTGAGCTACATCCCCAACCCTGTGTAACTCTTCTTAGACAATGCTCTAATAGGACTTCAAAAGGGCAGGGAGTGCATTATATTTCCAAACCTGGGATAACTTTTCTTGTCAGGACATTGCCACATTTATAAAGCACTTAGCACTGGGTCCAGCATAGAGTAAGCTCTTCATATATATTATAGCTATTATTATTTTTAATAGATTCTGATGGTACATTGCACACAGTAGGCTCTTCACAAATGCAAGTCCCTTCCTTCATCCCAGTGCCCATGGGCCGTACAGGTCAGAAACGATAGGGCTCTAGGGATTGTGTTTGGTAAGGACCTTGAAGGTCGTCTGGTCCCAATGGTGGGAGTGACTTGTTCCAAGTTTCATGACTCATTAATATCAGAGTTAACTTGGGATCCAGGTCTTGATGCTCAAACCCAGGCATTCTGAGTTGCACTTTAAAGCTCTTTCTACTTACAGCACACCATGCTGTCCAATCTCATTGTGGGGACCTTTGTTGGGGCTATCTCTTCTCCCTGGGCGGAAACGAAGGCCTTGAGTCTGTGCTCTAAGAAGTTTCCTCTGCAAAATGTGGACTGTTACATGCAATCCTGGATATACCTAGGAACTCTCTCCTCTCCAGAGAGAGAGCTTATCTGGCTGTCAGGGATGAGGTGGAGAGGATACCGTGCCCCTTCCTGCGCTCTTCTTGATTCTGTCCTGTCTTGGGCTTTGGAGGACTATATTCCCAAATCTACTTACATGCCTGACCTTTGCTTGGAGGCGTCCTTGAAGCATCCCCTCTGCTTTGGCTGTGAGGGAACTGTCCTCCAGGCAGCCTGTCTTCCATTGTGCAGTTTTAAGCACGCAGGGTCCTTTTAGAGTTGTGCACATCAGAGTTAAGGCACAGAACCTGGAGTCAGTCTATTTGGGTTTAATGTCAGCCTTAACTTGGGAAAAGCATTTAAATTCTCCAAGCCTGTAGAATAGGGACCACAATGGAAGCTATTTCAGTGGGTTGATGGAGAATTAAGAGGTACTAGGACATATAAAGCCGGTGACCCCTTGCCTGGCACATAGCAAGCCTTCTGTGGAAGCCAGCTGTTATTATTTGCTCATCTGATCCTTCCTGCAGCCTTGGGAGGTAGGAGGGCTGGTGTTATTAACCCCTTTATTCCCCTGGGGAGGCTGGGTTTCAGAAACGTTAAATGACTTGATCTGAGGTCACAAAGTCAGTAAATGGCAGTCAGGACCTCAAGTGGCCTGACTCTGAGTCCAGTGCTCCTTCCCCTTCTTACAGTGGCCTCTGAAATGAATGGTATTTCCCTGGGGAACTGCCTGACGCCTTCTATGTCTGTGAATTTTCTCTCCTTCCAGCTGCTCCTCCTCTTGACAGAATTCTGCCTGGTCTGAGTCTTCAGAAACCTTCTTCCTGTTGCTGTAAGGCCAGGACGCCAACCCCTCAGGAGGACTGCAAGGCTGGCGGGTTCCTGTCCTACAGGGAGTGCGTTGAGCTCTTGGCCGGGAGTTAACTTAGTTGTCTATGAATCGAATGAACTGCGAGTTCCTACAACTTGAAATAAAACCTATCATATGTTTATGCATTTGAAAATTTCAGAATTATTTAGTTTTATAAAAGGCATTGTATGATAATGTGTACAATACTACTGAAAAGATACTGAGTCTTTACACTGTTGAACTCTACACAAAAGGTAACTTCTTATGCAAAGCCTTTGGGCTTCTTGCTTTCAGAAATTACCAAGAACATTCCATTTTATTCAACAGAAACACTGGGTTTCATTCTCTTTTCTGCTTGATGGATTGGCAGGGTAGTTGCTTGTTTTTTATTCTCTTACATCTGGAGTATTAATTTCTGAAGTGAAGGGCTCTTGCATCTGCTTGGCTAGCTGACTTTGGGTACTTGGCTGAGCCTCAGTTTCCACATCTGAAATGATGGTAATTATCTCACAGACATGGGTAAATAGTTCAATGATATGTAAAAGGCCTTGCATGGCACTTTCCTTGACCTTTGGTAGATACTTTTCCAGTCTGGGTCGATTTTTTATGTTTCTAAAGTCCTTCACAATTATACATCCAGAATTATATTCATTTTTTATCAGCTTTTTATTTTGAGCTTGTAAGACATATGGAACCACTATTAATTTGAAATATAGACAGATATGGCTAAAATTGCCTGACAAAAACCTTTATCAGTTTCTTCTCCCATCAACTCTGTGTGAAAGGGCCCTATTTACAATAGTTTACAATAGTTTAACTTAAGCTGAACTTTTCAAATTGAAAAATAAAACACATAGCTTATGCCATGGTTGCCATCTTCCCAGATCCTCTTTATAAATAATAAAAATTTTTCATGTTGTATCAAATACTGAAATTAGTCCTAATAGATTTGTATATATAACAAAAATAATTATGACATATAATGTATATAATGTATATATATGTGTGTGTGTATATATATATACATATATATATTCAACTTTACCACAAAAACAAAATATTATAAAGAGCAAACAATTGCCCCAAATCCCTAGTACATTAGCTATTAGTACATTAGCTATCCCTAGTACATTAGCTTGTTCATTAAATTTATTATTTCATATCTTTATTCAGGTTTCATTTGTTTATTTATTTAATGTTCTGACATTTAAAATTTTCTTACTGGGTATATATATATATCTCCCCACACACCATCCAAACATTTTAATATATCTTAGAAAAATTAGCAAATAATAAGAAAGTTGAGCATATTATGTTGTACAATGTTTAGACAAGAATGTTTGAAGATTATAAATATTTTGTTCCCTCTCAATACTACAAATCAAAAAAACATATTTTAGAAACTTTCCCATGTATAATTCCTGGAAATGATCATGTTTCTACTTATTCAGGAAAAGGTCTGATTATGACAAACATTCAAACACATCTGAAATTTTCTGTACAGTAATTACAAAAGTAAAACCAAGGGGTCTGTAGGCATTTTGATAGTTGAAAACATTTTAAATATTAGGAGGAATTCCATTAGTATCAAAATATCATCCCAAATGGGACTTATGTAGTTCATTTCTGTGCTGCCTTTTCTGTCTATTGTTTAGAGGAGGTGTGCCGTGGAATCCGGGATGTCAATCTGTGATACTGTTCAATAAATAGAAACCTTCTCCACTACCACAGGTGGAACTGCTTGGTTTAGTCAAGGTTCACATGTGACCAGAAAGCAAGCAGTCTTCAGGCTAATGGCCCAGGCCAGAAAGTGAGGTCCATGGGAGGCCAGGACTGGAGCAGCTAAGCGCCAGGTCATTTTCAGCTGCAGCTAGGCAACAAGTCAGGTTTTAAGGAAGAACATTCTATAAGGGTAGATGGCCTATTTATCCAGATTTTAAAACTTTTTATCAAGGTAACAATGTGCATGGTAAGGAAATCACATGGCACTGAAAGTCTTAAGATGTAGAAACTGTCTCATCTCACCCCTCCTAATCCTCAGTCTTAGCCCCTTCCTCTGAGAGTCACTTCCCTGTCTCTGAATAATATGCTTATACTGCTGTGTTATGGTTTATCATCTTAAGACATTTCCTGTTTACTTCTTTCTGTAATGTTTAAGATGAAGACTTATCGCTGCTGCACCTGTTTCCCCCTCCCCTCATTCTCATAACGTAGAAATTTTGTTATTTTTAGTAAAATGGTATTTGTTATTATGACTGAGTAAATCTGATGAACTAGAAAAGGAAGTTATGTATTTTCATTACATTTAATTTGTTATATTGCCTTCCACTACCATATCATGACTTCCTTTGATTTTGTTTCTTCCTCCAGTCATGCTGTTAGATCAGTTGTCTCTTTTCCCAGAATCCTTTGCCTGCTCCCATCTGTACTTTGGGTTCTCCTTGGCTGCTCTCATGGTTGTTTTCCATAGTTTCTGGCTCCCACATCATCCAGATTTTAGCTTCTTCTTTTTTCCTATTACATTCTTTTAAAAACAATTTTTTTTAGTTGTATATAGACCCACTACTTTCATTTTATTTGTTTATTTTTTTATGTGGTGCTAAGGATTGAACCCAGTGCCTCACATATGCTAGGCAAGTGCTCTACCACTGAGCTACAATTCCAGCCCTCCTACTACATTCTTAAAAAAACTTTCTTAAATAGAATGTGTTGAAGGTAAGATTTTTTTGAAACTTATGTGTATAAAATTGTCTACTTGAATCTGATAATTAAAGCCCTTAGAATTTCGAGGCCTTGTTCTTTTGTCTTACAGTGTTACTGTTTGAGAAATCGGATCATATTCTGATTCTGTGTACTTTCAATGTCAATTTTTTTCTCTTTCTCTGGAAGCTTTTAGAATCTTTTTTTCTTTCTTTCTTTCTTTTCTTTTTCTTTTTTTTAAACTCTTGGCGCTGTAGGATATTGTGAGGACGTTCTTTGGCATGAACGCTTTTTGTATCCCTTGTCCTGGGTTCTCAGTGGAACTTTTATGGTACTCCATTTTGATGACTTTATGTCAGGCCTTGCTGGAGGCCTGGGCAGGGCTATTTTTAACGTTTCCTGTGGCCATGTATAAAAATGTTTTTAATGCATGTCTATGTAGACGTATTTATTAGTCAAAAAAGAGATTGCACTTGTTTAGTTAGAGTTTCTTTAACCGAGTGGGTGCTAGGGCAATGCAGTAAACAGATTGATATTCTGCTAGATATGGAAATGAACCTAATGAGGTAGACTTACTGCACTCAATGTACTTTGGGTTCTTAGTACCTCAAACTTTCTAGAATAGTAACAAAACCAAAGACTTCAGCCTTAAGGTGAGATCCACACCTGTGGATCAAAATGGAAGCCGGATGGCACAGGGGAAGAAGCGGAGCTCTGAGGAAGCCCCCGTGAAAGCCTCAGATGGTCCTGTGGAAACTCTGGAGCCACTGTGGCCTTTTAGCTTTGTCCCATGTTGGGGTGCAGGAGCTGGAGGAAGGAGAAAACCTACCAAATAGGGAAGGAAGAGCTCTATGCCCCCACTCCAAGGAAGCTTGCTTCTTCCATTTACCTGCTCATTCGTTCATTCATGCATTCATTCAGTGTGCCAGTTTGGTGCTGGATGCTGGGGGGTATACAAGGTAAGGCTTATAGTCAACATGGAAATGATGCACACAAGAGCCAGAGGAACACCGACTGGCGGTGCTAAGACAGAGGTGTGCACAGGTGTTCTGGGAGAAAACGGATGGGGTGGTGCTAAAGCCAGGTGGGAGAAGCCAGGATGTGGTTGCCTCCCCGAGGGGTGGCTGGGCTTCACTGAAGGAGGGGCGGAAGGGACTTCCTGGCTAAGGAAGAGACTGAGCCTTTTTACATTTCTCCAGGTGGTGCTGTCTGCAGCAGTTGTGGTTGCTGTAACAACATTACCATAGACTAGGTGACTTAAAAACTATAGGCATTTCTTATAGTTATGAAAGTTGGAAGTCTGAGATCAGGTGCTACCACAGCCTCCAGCCCTGGAGAGTCTGTTTCTGGGTGGCATACTGCTGACTTCTTGTATTCTCTCTCACACAGTGGAAAGAGAGCTCCTGAGCCCTCTGGGTTTTTTTTCCCCCTCCTTTGTCTTTTTTAAATAAAGGCACTAGAGGGTGACTCACTGTCTCAGATTGCTGGCACTCCCATCCTTGGGAGTGTATTGTCCCTTTTTACTAAATCTCTTTCTGTTACTCATATATCTGGTATGTCCTTAAATTCCTTTATGTGACATGGTCAAGAACATAGAAGTGCCAAGGAATGGTCTCCTCTGTTCTTGGAGTTGTGGTGTCTCCAACTTTGGCTTGATACAAAGATCCCAGAAAGCAAAGCTTTAAGAGCAAAGCAGAAGGAGGGGGTTGCAATGGGTGACTGTTATCAGGCTGAACTGTGCCTCCCCAAATTCATATGCTGAAGTCTTAGTACCTTGGAACGTGAATGCATTTGAAGATAGCACCTTTAAAACTGTAATTAAGGTAAAACGAGATCATATGGCTGGGCCTTAATGACTGGTGTCTTTAAAAGAAGAGACAGTGAGGACACAGATAACATGGAAACAGAGAGATGATCATGTGAAGACAGCAAGAGGCCGCCATTTGCATGCCAAAGAGGGAGACCTCAGAAGAAACCAGAACTGCCAGCACCTTGATGTGACTTCCAATCTCCAGAACTGTGAGAAAAATAAAGTCCTGTTTTTGAACCCCACAAGTCTGTTTTTTGTTGTTGTTGTTGTTGTTGTTTTTGTTGTGACAGCCCTAGCAAACATTATACAGTGGTCGTCGATTTCTTCTCTAAGTAGACTCCAAGCCCACGTACAGGTGATCTATAAGTGCTTACCGAGCGCTTTCTAGGACCAGGCACCCTGCCAGCTGCTCCCGGAGGCGGTCCCTGCCCTTAAGGAACTCCGCGAAAGAATAAACCTTGGCAGAGGAATTTATGATACGAGGTCCTTTCCTTGAAGAAGCACTCATGGGAAACCCCAGCTGTCTCATGGGCGAGCTCACCAGATCCCGCAACATTAGGAGTCATTATCTCCACCTTCCCCTAGCTTTAGAAGTTTTCAGATACTGATCAGAGATGTAAGTTCAGGGTCAGTAAGTGGCAGAAACTTGGACGTGGATTCCTAATTCTCAATCCATATTGTCTCTAAGTATCATCAACTCTTCCCAACGCACCTGTTCAGCTTTGGTGTATCCACCAGTGAGAATAGACTTGGGTGGACATTCTTGAGCTCTGATATGAAGCATTTGATACAGGAGGGTCAGATCCCCTTCCTTAAGAAGCAGTAGGTTGGAGCGTGTCTCTTCAAAGTGACCTCTGGATAGTTTCTCAGTTGGAAAGAATCAGTTGGGGGCCATTCTGAAGATCCTACTTAGATGCCATTTTCCAGGCCTTCTCACTTCTTCCTGGGTCTTACTCTCCCTTTTTCTTTCCAGGCTGGGGAGAGATGTTCCCTGACCTCACCCAGCCCGAGGGACACCACAAGGTTGGTGGAGGAGGATGCTTGGACCTCTAAGGCTTGTGACTGATAAACCCTGGGGTTCTTGAGGGACGGGGATGAGCGGGTAGCAGCTCTGCTAGGAAAGATGAAGCATGTGTAATTGCTGCTGACATTTGTCACCTCTGCAAATTCCCTCAAGGTCTCTAAGGGATGCCTTCATAGGGAGCTAGCATTGACTTGATCAATCAATTGTGGTTTCATTCATTGTCTCTCCCTGATATTGACAGTAGCTGATACTTGGCCTCCAGGGGCCAGCTTAGGCCACCTGCACTGGGAGGGAAGGGGTCAGGCTGGGAGGGCTCATGTCATAAAGGAGGGGGCTGGCTTTCCTGCTCTCAGGAGATGTATTGTTTCGTTGCTTAATTAGTTGCTCCTTGGGAAGATTAAATAAAAAGAAAGAGAAATAACCAAAAAAGTAGGTCAGTAAGGTACTTTTAAAGGACAGGAAAGAAAGAGCTGGCACTTAATGGAGCCTTCAAATCCTCCTGAACTCAGTCATTCTGGATTCCCACTAAACTTCCGTCTACTGTACATATACCACCTTATTTAATCCTTACCATGACCCTCTAATTATCTTTGTTTTAGAGAAAAAAACAGAGACTCAGGGAGGTTAAGAATTTTCCCTGACTGGCCAGTTTAAGGGCCATGTGAAGGAAAATTTTATGTTCTTTCTACTGTTCAAATACATGCCAACCATCTTATTCAAAATCAGGGATTGGTGAATTATGACCCACAGGCTAAATCCACCTGCTATTTGTTTCTTTATGGCTTGCAATCTAAAAAATAGTTTTTTTTCTTTACATTTTTAATGGTTAAAAAATACAAAAGATGATAGTATTTCATGACATGTGAAAATTACACAGATTTCAAGTTTTGCTGTCTCTAAGTAGAGCTTTATTGGAACACAGACCTGCTCATTCACGTCTAGGTTATCTGTGGCTGCTGTTGCCCTGCCATGACAGAGTTGAGTGACAGGGACTCTGACAGCCAGCAAAACCTAAAATATTTACTTTCAGATTTTCACATAAGATGTTTGCCACGCCCATTCAAACTGGTTATCCCAAATAACAAAGGAAAAGACAAGTTGAGTTCAGACGCGGACTTATCTCTTTATTGATAACCAACTTCGTTAGACATAATTAAGCACTCACAATTTCAAAAACATCAAACATCATTCCATCTCCTGTCGGGAACGGCCCCGTAAGGGTTTTAGGATTTATAAGCATCGTTAAATATTGCAGGAGAGATTGCTCAGCCACTTCGATGATTTGCCTTGAAGGTACTTAATATTTTCAAGTAAATGCCAGGGATGGAGTTATGAATATAATTTGAATAGCTTGCTAATTTCTTTGTTCCTCGATTATCATGTGTGTGTGATTACTGCAAAAATTAAAAAAAAAAAAAAAAGGTTGACTAATCTGCAGAGTTTCTCAGCTCTGGGTTTGTGGATGTGTAATTGCTCAAGGTTGGTGGTATATATCGTGTTTGTCTATTTCAGCTGACAGTGAAACAAAGGACGAAGGAAAAGAAGATGACCTATGCAGGCTGCTACCAGGCCACTGGTTTTACTGAGACATGCTTTCAAGAGAACATGCATGAGTGAGCTGTCGCTCTTTCCAGTCCAAGGGTGTTTGATTCTTCTGTGATAAAAAAAAATTCTCTGAACTGACAGGAAAATACTCAAAGAAAGGCAGAAGGGGAAGATTCTTTCTTTCTCGTTTCCAATCTAGCTCCCTTTGATTGGAGAAAGGCCTCCTGTCCTCAACAGCGGCTCGTGACCTGGGTTAACTGCACTTACCCCACGTCCCCTGCAAGCGTCACCTTCTCTGTGAACTTCCTGGACTCCTGTCTGCCTCTCCTCACTGTCACCATCATGTCTCACACAAGCACCTGCCTGATAATGAAGGGTACTTGTCTGTGGGTGTGGTCTTGTTTTCTTATTTCGGTATCCAGCAGAAACTCAATTCTCACTAAACAGTCAGCAAATGAATGAATGGATAGGGTCCAGGAGGTTTGCCAGGGAAGGTGCCCACTGGCCTGCAATTCTGGAACCTGAATGCCACACTCCCTTCTCCGGTGGTTGAAAGAGAAGAGGGACAGTATCCATCAGGTCCCTGGGGAAGAGTACTGGCCAAAGCACCCCATTTAACAGAGGGCAGAGGAAACAGGCCCAGCGAGGGTGAATGTGAGGTCTGAGGTTCAAAATAAGCCTGAAGACCTGCTGGCAATGACACGGACCAGCTCTCTCCAGCGCCTTGTGGTTGCCATGACCCCACTGGGCCTCAAACTCCTTTTGGGAATTAGTTCTTTTTTTTTGGCGGGGGAGGTACTGTGGAATGAATCCAGGGGTGTTTAACCACCAAGCCATATCCCAGCAAAGAAACCAAACCCAGCTTATCTAAGCTCCCTGATGTCACTTAGTTAAAACAACTCAATGAGGACTCACACTTGATCTTTTCTCTAGAATCTGGTAAATATTCTTTGAGGAGAAAATCTACCTATTTTGATCGTGGTGACTTCACAGAAAAATCCAAACCTTCTCGTTCCTGCCTTTTTTTTTGCGGTACTGGGGATCGAATTCAGGGCCTCGAGCTTGCGAGGCAAGCACTCTACCAGCTGAGCTATCTCCCCAGCCCACATTCCTGCTTTTTGGTGCAAGTTAAGTGCAGTCAAAGTATATTCCTGCACTTCCAACTTGCTCCCCACACTATGCAGGGATGTTTTCAAAACGTGAGCCATCTAGGTGATTATCATATTCTATCATGTTTAGTTTTCTGCCCCGAAACACAAGAAAACAGCCACACACCGATGCACTCATGCTCTCTGTCACAGGACTTTTTATTATTTTTGGCAGGGCTAGGATGGAACCCAGGGCCTCGTGCATGCTAGGCAAGTGCTCCACGACTGAGCTACCCCTCCAGACCCCACTGAGCCTTTAATAGCTCTCTTGCAATTGTTCCCTGACAGCGGATCAGAGTCCTGACCTTGGAGAGTGCAGGGACTGAAACCGGGAGGGCCGAGTTTAGTCATCAGGTGCAGGAACCAGGTGCACGGCTAAGGAGGGGCTGCAGGCAATACATGAGAAGCCCTGGGAACCAGGGCAGAAAGGATGCTGGGAGCAAGGTCACTGCCCAGACGGTGGCTGTAAGTCAAACTGTGGGTCAGGGTGACCATTTGGATGTGTGGGAGGGAAAGTCCACCTAAGCACCACTGAATCCAGTGGATATGGCCTGGTGGATATGGGATGCCTTCTGGCTGGGATTGGAGCAGTCAGGGAGTGGATTGAGAATCTGGCCTTGGTCTGACATGGGCCCTGGGGTGAAGGTGAGACCAGTGCTGCCTTTGGGTCCCTCATAGCATTAGGCACTGTGCTGGACACACAGTGGTAAGTTCAATGAATGGGCATGTCCCCACCCAAAGCCATGAGTCATCGAGTCTGTCAATGGTGTGGCTGGAGTAGCTCAGACCTCAGTCCACCCCTTTCCACCCTGTAGCCACCACCCTTGACAAAGTCGGCACCTCCTTTCTCCTGGGGTGCTGTGCCAGCCTCCTGTCCCCTCTCCTTGCATCCCTGGAGTGTGACTGCTGCCACTTCCAACTTGCTCCCCACACTATGCAGTAGGTTCTTGTACAAATAGCTCCACACTATGCAGGGATGTTTTCAAAATGTGACTCTCATCATGTGCCTAAACCCTTCCCCCCCGCCCCCCACCCCATTCTTTAACTCTCACCTCAAACATCGTTTTCTTCAATTGGGTCAAGCCCTTCTGTTATTTGCTCTCAAAGTATCATGTACTATTCTTTCCAAGCCCTTATCACGGTTTTTAATTATACATTTTTTGCATGTGATTAATAGATTAATTTCCTTCTCCTCCACTAAACTCTAAATTCCACGAGGAAAAGGACAGTGTCTATTTTTTGCTCATCCATGACCGTGTTTCCTAAGCAACCAAGACAGTCTGTAACTCGGTAGCTCTTAAATGAAAAAATAAATAAATCCATTTTAGTGAATGAAAGACATAATGAACAAATAGATGGATGGTGTGATAGGGACTGATGACTCACCGCTGGGCAGGGATCAAAGGGAACACAGAGGGACGAACACAGAGACCTCTTGCCTCCTGCCAGATCCAGGAGACTCATTTTTTTTTTTTTTTTTTTGCGGTGCTGGGGATTAGAATCCAGGGCCTTGTGCTTGTGAGGCAGCACACTACCAACTGAGCTATCTCTCCAGCCCAAGACTCATTTATTGAAACACTTTAAAACATGTTCCCTTATTCTAAGACATTTCCCTAAAATGAATGTAGCGTGAACAAAAATTGGGAATCACATAATATAATCTGAACAACCAAAACAAAGAAAGAAAAAAAACCAAATTGGTTTCTATCTAGGTAAAAATCAACAAATTAGAAATTACAATCTAACACGAGTGGAGCTTTTAGAACAGAGCGGAGAGGAATGTGAGGTGGGAGATGAGGTAAGTGGACAGAGGGGTCTGTGCAGAATGGGATCGCTCCTTTGGCCACTTGGTGCTTGAGTGAACTTGGCTTTGGGCCAAAGACACCTGCTCTAGGGCTTTCTCCCTCCACCTGTACATCCAGGGCAATTAGGTTGACTGCACTTAACAGATGGGACCCATGAAGCTAAGCAAGTACAGTAAGTAGGCCAGAGGCCACAAATATGTCTTCTCTTTAGCCCACGCCCTTCCTTCATCAGGTGCATAGGTAGTGCTCCAAATCCCACTCTTCTTAGCTGTCACCCAAATCCATCCTTATATCCTTCCCCACCACTGCAGGATGGAACAACATGTGTTCCCCACACCCCCTGGCTCTGCTGGTGCCCAAGCAACCAGGCTCCCCTGCTTTTACATCCCTGGGTCAGTACTTCTGGGATGGGGTGGAGAGGGGTGGAGAAGTGGGGGGTGGAAGGCTGGGGTAAAGGGGAGCGTCTTTGGAGCTAGACCTTGGTTCAGAACACAGTGGATCTTGCAATTTACTAAACACCTCTGAGCTTTCATTTCCTCATCAGTGAAAAAGTATAGTAAGATCTATTTTGCACGATGGCTGTAAGGACTGAATGTGTACAATGGCCAGCATAGAGACTTTGTATATAATCAGAACCATTAATATTTGCTCCTAACTCCTTTTCCTGTCTCTCCTTCAGGAAGGAGTATGATGCAGGGCATGGGTGTGTGTGTTTTACAGCCAGACTGATCTGGGTGAGATCCTGGCTTGACCGTGGACTTGCTGTAGGTTCTTGTACAAATAGCTTAACCTGTCAGAGCCTCCCCTTTCTCATCTGTAAACTGGAGCTAGCAGGTGGGGAAATCGAGCATCACAAAAGATAATGTATGTTCAGTGCCTGGTACAGAGACAGGAGTGGAATCATTGCATGCAAATCTCCTCTTCTGTGTTCCTTTGTGAACTGATGGAGTGATTCATAGTTATATGCCCATCAAGGGGTGATTGAGTTTTACAAAGCTCGCAAACAGACACGCATACACATACACTCAAAAGGAAATGTGAGCCTAGGAGTAGCCCCATAGAATATTAACTAAGACATCTGCTTTCACAGCCTGTCTGCACAAAGGGCTGTTTGTGGATCCCACTTGCGTTGGTATGCCAACGGTGTACCAAACCACAGCTTTGTACAAGGCGGAACCTCTGCTGCTGATGGACTGGCTCTGTCTGAGCCATGCAGCTGCTGAGACATCCTGGATGACAAGACGCCCCCTCCTGTCATTTCATTATTAAAAGGAAACCCAAACCTTCCCTGTGAACCTTGTCCACAAATAGGGTAAAATATTCCTTTCTAGAGTCTTCCTCAGCATCTGAAAACAGATTGGAAAGGGTTGAGCGTTCCACGTGCTGAAGAGACGGTAGGTAGTTCTCCAGATGCCACCTACCCATCCATTTTTCATCACCTTTATGTGAAAGGTGGAGAGAGGGACAGATTTCTTCCAAACTTCACCTGCCTCACGCTGCATTTCAATGAATCCTGGGCTGTGGAGTCAGACTCACCTGTGCTTAAAACCTGGCTCTGTCTTTAATTTACCTGGAGCAGAAGCTGTGATCTCTTTGAACCTCCATTTTCTCATCTGTAAAATGGGAGAGGAAAGAGTCCCCGTCTCACAAGATTGTTTGGAATAAATGCTGTCCTGTTGGTTCAACATCTAGCCTGGACCGGTGCAGCCTCTTGGCAATGTTCCTCCTTCCTTCCTGTTATTTTTTCGGAGGCGAGGTCACAGGGTGGGTTAATTAGGTGTGATTAACATTAAGCTCCCTCAAACAGGGAATGATTCTAGATGGCCACATAGCCTGTGGATTGCAAGTCTCTAGGTTGCAAGGTCTTGGGACCTCCCTGTCCAAGCAGAGCTAGGTATATAAGAAAGTGGGAGGTGCCAGTGCCCTGGACACGGGTTCCGGGGGCTCTCTCACATGTTCACTAGACCATACCTTACCACTTGCCACTTCTCGCCCCAGCCATTTTGTAGTTGTGGCGCAGATGAGCTTCCTTCTCTCCCAGTGTACAGGTGGCGTCCTGGGTATTGGCTGGCTGAGGTTTGTCAGTGCCGGGTGCTCAGGAGTGGGATGGTTGCTTCAGGCTACTTCTTCTCTACCTACAGCCAAGGCATCCCTACCCACCTCTCTGGGCCATTGATCTGCCCTTCCCATTTGCGACCAGTAAATGGGAAAAGCATGGATCTTCAAATCAGATCACAGATTCGGGATTGCCCCCTCGATGGGTGACTTCTAACAATCATTTCATCTTTCTGAGTCTCATTTACCTTACTGGTAAAGGAGTTCTGCTTGATTATCATTTCTAAAATGCCTTGTATGGAGTCCTGGTTTGCTGAGTTCCGTAGGAACAGTTCCATGATCAGGTAAGGAGGGGCGACACTGGGTCAGCCAGAGAGGGAGACACTTCTTTACTGTAGAGCTTCACTTCTTGCAATGTTGATCTTCAACATTTCCAAACTCAGGTTGCCACATTTTTTCCCCCCAAATGGAATATTCCCTCAGATATGAAAGGTGACATGTGCAGTGGTTAAGCACACAGACTCAGGATGGAGACTGGCTGAGAACAAGCCCTGTCTTTGCCACATACTGGCTGTGTTTGTTATTTACTGCTGTGGAACCAATGACCACACACATCGTGGTTGAGATCATGCATATGGCTGTGGGTCTGGCATCCAGGAGAACTGAGCTGTCTCACACATGGCTTCAATCAAGGTGTGAGCCAGGGCTGGGGTCTCATCTGAAGCCTCCACTGGATCAGGATCCACTTCCAAGCCCACATGGGTGTTAGCAGAATTCAGTGTCCTGTGGGCTGTTGGCTGGAGGCTGCTGTTCATTTCTTGCTTCCCTAACCCAGGAGACTCTTCATCAAAATCAGCAAGAGAGGGGGTTTTCCAGCAGGATGGAAGTCACAATCTCACAGAGCCTAATCACAGAGTGACAGCCTGTCACCTGTGCCATATTCTACCAGTTAGAAGCAGTCACCAGGCCAGCCCACACTCAAGCGAAGAGACTACACAGGGTGTGGATACCAGGAGGCAGGGGTCAGAGGGGGCCATCGGAGAGCCTGCCTGTCACACTAGGGTGTGACTTTTGGCAATTACTGCTCTTAGCTGTAACATTACGATACAATGATAGTATTTTCTTTATAAGGCTATCACAATCAGATCAATGTATATAAAACAATCGGCCCTATATAAATATTTGCTTCTATTATTACCTATTTTATGTCTGGCACATAGAGAGACACCAGAAACACCGGCTGAGTGAATGAATCAAGGAAGGAACTGAACTTCAGGGATCATGCTTTAAGAAAGGCAGGCCTACTTACGGATTCTATGTGAAGCACATAGCCCAGTCCCCGGCACAAGCTAGGTCCCTGGCCAAGGTCAGTCCCCGCTTCTGATTCCAGGTTGAGATGTCTAGGCTGAGATTTGAAGCCTCGGAGGGGTCAGGTCCAGTTTCCCCCTCTGTTCATTACCTCCCTCTCTCCCTCTTTTCCCTTCTTCCCTCCCTCCCTCCCTCTCTCCTCCGCCAACAGTGATTTTCTCGGTACAGTACCTGGTATGGTGCCATGAACAGTTAAATGCTTCTTAGTGGCTCTGGATGAGGCTGGTGATGACAATTAAGGGCACTTCAGGGGCCTGAGCAACCATGGAAATGAGGTGAATGGGGGAAAAGAGAATTAAGGTCTAAAGATGTGGGGAAGAAAGACCCAGACAGGACCACTTTGAAGAGTAATGCTATTTTTCCTTTATATATCTAAGAGTTTTGAGGCGTTTTAATAAATCACTCTTAAAAAATCTTAAAAACACTACGTTTTTTTTTCCAACTCAGGTACCCTTAGTTACTATGTTCAAAGCAGATATTCCTTTCCAATCTTCTCTGCAAATAGTACCTTAGCATCCACTTTATTTTATTATTTTTTATTTTTTTGGTATCAGGGATTGGACTCACGGACACTCCACCACTAAGCCACATCCCAGCCCAATTTTGTATTTTATTTAGAGACTGTCTCACTGAGTTTCTTAGTGCCTCACTTTTGCTGAGGCTGGCTTTGAACGCGTGATCCTCCTGCCTCAGCCTCCCAAGCTGCTGGGATTACAGGTGTGCACCACTGCACCCAGCATGGCATAAGCTTTTAAGCAAATTAAAATTTATTTGCTTCTTGACTTTCATGATACCTCTTGAGTTTATAAAAACAGCCGACATCTGCCTGGGACTCTGCATTTGCAAAATGCATTCACACACAGGACATTTGAATCTTGTGACAATCCGGCAAAGGGGCTGTTGCCGGGGTCGCCAGCACCCCGGTAGAGCAGATTCCTGCTTGGAGGTGTGAACTGCCTGGGAAAATAAAAAGTCTGAAAATAATCAGTAAGGAATAAAAGACAAAGACAGAAGTGAGATTTAAAAAGGGGAGTGCCTGGTGGGTCTTCCAGCCCTGATAGGAACTGGAACTGAACAACCGAAAAAGGCCCCAATCCTTTATTTAAGGGGGAATGCTCCAACAGTTTCAGTGTGGCGGACTTCTTGAGGTAAGCAGGATAAGAGTGGGGGAAACAGGTTTATGGGGCTTGGCAGGTTACGCCCATGTCCAGGCGGCTGCATTTGAACCTGTGGCTGTGAGCTAAGCAGGAACTGGGCTTTCTCAACCTGGGGAATTTCACCCCGGAGTTCTCAGGAAAGCAGCTTCCCTGCTTTGATGACTCAAACAAAATCCATAGTTTATACATGGCTTCCAACAGACTATTGCCATTTTCTTCATTTTAAGGTGGAGAGCATGCTGGGGTGGCTGAAGTGAAGCCACATAGGACAGATGTCCTGTCAGGACTTTATCACAGCATCCAACGCCAGGCCAGGGCCTTCCGCCTGCCGTCATCACAGGTGGGGGACAGTATGAGAGCTCATTCATAAATCGTGGGAATTCGACTCAGGCCACTATCAACATCATCTGTTGGAACTGTGATCATCTTTAGCTTTGAGAAGGGGTCTCCTACTCTTCCTTCTGGCCTCCCTGAATCTTACAGGACACCCTTCTATTTTAATGACCTTCCCACCAACAGCACGGGAATGACTGGAAGCGAGGCAGAGGAGATGGGGTTCCTGGAACAGCTTCCTTGGCTTGCTGTGAAGGCTCTGTGATGTCTGATGGCTTCTATCCCTTATGCTGGCTGTCCTCTGCAGAGCAGAGGGACAGCGGGCTGTGATGCCAGCCACAGGGCAGCATGTTCTGGGACTCTGACCTCTCCTGCTCCCTTAGTGCCACAGCCAGCAGCCATGACCTTTGAATCTGTTTTCTCTAGGGGATGTTCTGGATCTGTCTCCCATGTCCACATTGCTTTGGTTTGGTGGCCGTCAACCAGGGGTGATTCCTCCCTACCTCACCCCCACTACATCCCAGCCCAGGCCTGGGGACATTTGGCAATGTGAGACAGTTTGGGTTGCCACAACTTGGCAGGGAGGAGGGATTGTCATTGTCATTTAGGGATGGTGGCCAGGGATGCTGCTAAATGTCCTACAATGCCCACAAAGTCCCCCCACAACAAAAACATACCTAACCCAAATCGCCACTAGTGTTGGGGTTCAGAAGTGCTGCTTAGGTCTAGTCTTTTAGGAGCCTCAATGGGTCTGGGGGTTCAGGTTGAACAAGATGACTGAATGGTGTCTTTGCTATGCCTCAGGGATGGGCTCAGGCTGCTAAATGGGAGCTTATCTCAGGGCACCCACCACTCTCCCCTGTCCCCTGCTTATTTAGCTCTCCCTTGTCCATTTGAATTTTGTTCTCAGCTGGTACTGGCTGCTAGGGCAGAAGTGTCTTCCCCATAGATCCTATGTCTGGCCTGCTCTTGACTGGGGCCTCCCGACTCTGGCTGGGAATTCATATGCTACTGTTTGGAGAGAGTCATATTTTTTACAGCAACATAACCCATTTTACCTTTATAGTAATTGTTTTGGAATAAGAAGTAATCATCCAGGACTGACCAACTTGCTTTACTAAGCGCTCCTTTCTCACTCCTGGCAAATTGCTTTGAGAATTGAACAAAGCCCGGCTCAATCATGCAGGATATCCATTCCAAAGGAAGCCGGTGAAGTAAATCTCTGTTAAGCTAGCTCCAGTCATGCCTCCTTCCCCTTTGTCCTGGGGATCAAACGGTGAGCGTGTGCTTCGTTCCACATGGCCCTTGTCGTAGGGAGGGATGCTGTAAGCCCGGGGCTTGACCAGGGTGTTTGCCATGCTTATGGGAATGCACAGGGAACCTGCAGCAATAGATGGTTCTATTACGGAGCTTTTGCTCCTGGGGGATGACATCAGAGTCGGTGCTTTCAACGTGGTTGTTGAACTTAATTTATGGAAATCTTTTCCTGATGTATGTTCTGTGGAATGCTAAGTAGATATTGATCAAAAAAGTAGTCAAAGAAGTTAGGAGACTCATGTTCTTTACGGCAAGACTTCTCAAAGTCTTTATATAGTTAACGAGCTATGTGAATTGTCAAGAGGAGTATAAAGCATCCCTCAAATTTATTTTTGTGGAGCATCTCCCAGGATTAATGATCTGCTGAAAAGAACTTTGGAATATCGAAAAGGGGAGGAATCAGATGTCTTTTTTTTCCCCACTTCCCTCCCCTTCCATTGATAAGAACCCAGATCATTGTCCTGAAGAAATAGGGTCTCTCACCTCAAGGATTTTGCAAATGCTGTTCTCTTTTTTGTAGGGGCTTCTACCCTACCCTCTTTCTCAAGTAAACTTCCACTTCCTTGTCTTTCAGGGCTCAACTTGCTCATTGCATCCTCGGAGAAGCATTTGCTGAACCTTGGCCCGGGGTACTGGTCACCTGAACTTGCTGGTCCAGCTGCCAACAAGAGATAGAGATAGAGAGAGGGCACTCGTTTATATATTTTTGTGTGTTCCTGGCATTTGGTTTTGAAATCTGAGAAGAGGATGCTGGTTGTTTGGTGCTCATGGGAAGCTCATATATGCTGGTGGGAAGCTGTCAGACCCAGTTCATAACAAGAACTCTCACCTGGCTTAGGTGGCATCCTCACAGAGGCTGGTGCTGTGTGTGGCTCTGCCTCCACGGTGGCCTCTGTCCCTGCCTGTGCTGTAGGGAAAGGGCACTGGCATGTGAGTCAGGAGCTCAGGGTTCCAGGCTGCATTTCAAATATACTCCCAGTTCTGAGGTCTGTGGCCATGCAAGTGATTGAGCTATAACACGTTGATCTCTCGGGTAAATTATTTCTAGTTCTATGATCTCCCCATAAATGCTACTATGGAAACTGCTGCTGTCTTGGCTGTTAATTATGTGATTGGGAGTCAAAATGAATGGATATAACAAGAGCTAACATCCCTGCAGTACCACCAGGCTTATGAATCAAGTCCTGGAGCCTGACGAATCAAGGCCCCAGAGTCTCCTGTCTCAGGGCCAAGCTAAGCCTCGGCTCATTCTCGCCTTCGTTCAACAGATACTGATTGAGTCTGACCTTGAGCCAGGCTCCCTCTGTGCTGGATGCAGGGGACTATAGACATGGATAAGACAGGGTCTTTACCCCCAAAAGTATCATCCTCAGTTTCTCCAAACCAGATGCACCCACCTCTCTCACTTCTCTTCTCTGCTAACAGGTACTTCTCGAATCCACTCACTTTCGTCACTCAGCCATTTTTCTAGTTCATCTGTGCCACCTCTTGCCTCTGTGGTCCAGCTTCTCATTTTATAGGTGAAGACTGATGGGTGGGGGGTGTTTACCCTCATGTCTTCTGCTCTGGGAAGTGTTCTGTGTAAATGCTGTTCCCTCTCCCTGCCTCTTGCTTGTGTTTTTACTAAAGGACTGGTTTAGTTGTGTTTTACTGATGGGCAGGTGGTATGGTTTGGTCCCTGTGTTAAAGGCTTGATCTTCTGTCCATGGTGCTGTTGGGAGGTGGTGGAACCTTAAGGAGATGGGGCCTAATGGAAGGAAGTGAGGCCATTGGGGGTGTGCTCTTGAAGGGGATATTAGGGCTCTGGCTCTTCCTTTTTCTGTCTCTTTGCTTCCTAGCTACTGTGAGGTGAGTAACTTCCTCTGTATTTGCTTCCACCATGATGTACTGTGCTGCCACAGGCCCAAAAGCAAAGGACCAACTATCCATGAACTGAAACCATGAACCAAAATGAAACTTTCCTCCTTATAAGTTGATTATCTCAGGTATTTTGTCATAGTAATGGAAAGCGGACTAATACAGCAGGGCTTGTGGTACCTCAGCTGTGGTAAGGAGTCTCCACTCTATTTTCTTGACCTTTTCATCCCAAGGAGTTCTCTCCTTATACCATTCCTGACCAGAAATAGCATCCTCATGGTCCTATGGGTTCCACAGTCTAGATTTTGGGATGGAGTTGAAGTCGCCCATTGGGTTTCAGCCCAGTCTACATTTGCCCATCTAGCTTCGTCAGAGGGTTTTATCTTTTGGGGACTCTTGGGTCTAAAACTGGCCATTAATCAATCTCATACTCTAATTCTCCCTGTGTGACTCTGTTGACTGGTCAGTTGGAGAGGAAGAAGGGAGGGTGCTGGTGCTCTGGCTCCAGACCTGCCCAGACCTCTAAACTCCAATGGGCAGAACCTACCAGTCGGTGCTCTGCTTGATGAGAAGAGGATCTGACTGTGTGGACACAGCGATAAAACTATGGGCTCTGCACCCAGGGAGAAGTGGGAGTCCAGGTTTCTCATATCCCCCTACATCTCAGGTCTCTCAACTGAAAACAGGGTAAGTAGTGATTCTTTCTTAATGGTTCTATGGCAGACCTGGAATGAAAAAAATCCATGTAAAGTGTGCAGTGCCCAGGACAGGGTAATTTTTTTGTCTCATACTAAATGAAATAATAAAAAGATCTTCAAGCTAGAAAAACCTGTCACCAGAAGAGGAAAACAGAATGCAACCGATGTGCGGCACCAGCTGAGGGCTGTCCTAAAGAACAGTGTGCTGACTGTTTTGCAGGGGTGGGAATTCCATCTGGAATTCACCTGGTGATTGTAACTGTTCCCTCCTGGCTGTGTAGCCAGGCTGAGTGCTCTCGGTACAAACATCTAGAACACTGCAGGCGTGGAGATCTATAAATAGGGAGGAAGCCATAAATGAGAGCTCATTAAGTTCTTACTGACTGCTGAAAAGTAAATTAGAAAAAATAAACAGAGCTGAACATTTGTGTAAACCTCAATCTTTTTGATGTTTTTCAATTAGCAGAGCCATTTTTCATGTGAAAAATTAATGGCTGTCATGCGCCACCTGGCTATAGATCCAAGTGACAAATTCATTTTAATGACCACTGTCACATCACTGGATTCAGTTACAGGCCATCTGGGCTGGGAGGAGGCAAAAGGGAGTGGCCTTGAGAGAGCATTGCCATGTGCCAGGCACTGTGCTGGGCTCACTATGCATATGATCCCTTAAATTTCGTCCCCAGCCTGCTGAAGCTGTTATTATCCTCATGAAGTTCAGAGAGGTGAAGATATTTGCCCAAGGTCACACAGCTGATGCACAGGGCGGTCTGAGTCTATAATATGTGTCTATTTTACTAAACTACCCTCTGCACAGGGAGAAAGATTTGGCAGGAAGGTGGGAGGTGTCTGGTAACCTCTGTTAGGCAGCCTGCAACAGGGGTGGGGCTGGAAGGAAGTGGTAGGGGTTGACGTGGGCAGGGACTGTGGCAAAGGAGATGCTTAGGACTCTGTTGGGGTGGAGGTTTGTCTCTGAATAACAGCATCTGTCACCAAACTAGGGCTTGGAACAAGGCTCCAGACTCTGGGGGAAAGAGAGTAGGAGCCAGGCAAGATGTGTGTTCCAGAAAGGATCTGAGTTCCCTAGTGCTCAGTAGACACTCAGTAAGACCATCTGGTTGTCTATGAGAACCAGAAATTAGGGGCAGACCCCGGGGCAAAGGCCACCTCTGATGCTGGGGCAACCCCATCCTAGTGCAGACAGTAGCAGAGAGGGCAGAGCCCATAATTCAGTCTAAGCGAACTTCCTTCTGGGGAATGGGGGAGGGTCAGAGGCCTCAGCTGGGGCAGAGTCAGAGAGGGGCTGCAGAGCTGGGGGCCAGGGAGGAGCTGACATCCATGGTGACAGTTTCCATTGATTGTAGGGATAGGTCCTTTTGTGCATAATCTTTTTTGGTACAGGGGATTGAACACAGGGGTGCTTCACCACTGAGCCACATCCCCAGCCCCTTTATTTTTTGTTTTGAGACAGGATCTTGCTAAGTTGCTTAGTGCCCCGCTAACTTGCTGAGGCTGGTTTTGAACAGGCAATCCTCCCGCCTCAGCCTCCCGAGCTACTGGGATTACAGGTATGTGCCACCACATCCAGAAATTTGTGCATAAACTTTAATAGTGAAACAACATCTAGAGAAAGGTACTAATATTTTTTTTTGTAGGTGAGGAAGTGGAATTTCAGAGAGGTAGGGTAACCTGATCAAGAACATACAGCAGCCAACTTGCTGAGTAGAAATTCAAACCTAAAGCCTTGTGCATCTCTCCCCACTTCCCCATGCTGCCTCCCTGACATGCTACTTGAATTGGATCATTGCTTTCTATCTACTCCTTCCTCCGGCCCCACCTGAAACCAGCCAATGCTGAACTGCAGAAAGAGTAGCAGCCTTAGCTCTAACTTTCCGGGCATTAGAATAACCGAAGCTACAGAGAACATCTCGGCTCTAGGGACAAAATTGCCTGATGATGGGGCACATGTGAACCCCTCCCTAGGTGGACGGTGGGACCCTCGGGCCTGACAGTTGCGGCCTATCCTCCCTTTCTGCAATGCTTGGCTGGGCAAGAGAGGACAAAGGAACCAGCCAAAGCTGCCCTTTAATTTTCAAGTGTATTTCTCTAAGCACGGAGATCAGCCCTTGGGAGCCAAGCGGTGATGTGCCTCTGCCTCTGCTCCAGGGAAGTGGAGTTAGGAGAAGCTGTACCTCCACGAGGCAGGGCAGGGACTCAGTGACCTCAGCAGAATTGTTGCAGCTGTGGGCTCCTCTTGGGAGTTTTGCTGATTGGTTTGAACTTTACCTTGAACCTAGGGGTGGATAGAGGTGTTGGAATTTTTCATAAATCTCTTTCCATTTTGTTCCTCTTCTTCTAATTGTTGAGGTTTGTAATTATTTCATTTGCCCTTTTGAAGGTGAGTGGCTTTGTTGTTGCTATTTCTTTTGGTGGTTCGAATATTCCTCAGTGGACACCCCAGTCGGCTCCCAGAGGCCATACTCTTCTTCCCGAAGGTGTTCCAGCTCTGGCCTTGCTGGTGTGATGGACTGACAGATCTGGCTCCGTGAGAACGTTATAGGCCAGACAGACTCCATTTTGCTCTGACTCCATGTTATGTAGGAAATAAGCTTCTCCTAAGGGAACACCACGTCTCTGTTCCCACCAACAATTGCTTAGCTTCTCCCATGGGAACACCCCTGCTCTGTCCCCATCATCAGTTACTTAGTGTGACATGTTTAGCAATACAAAATGACAATTCTCACATAATGAAAAACTGCTCTCTTTTGATTTCTATTGCTCTTAACCAATGTACCATGTGAACAGTGAACAGTGATTGTGTGGATGTTAGCAACCATTCTTTAGGTTGTACCTGGGTAAGGGTCGTTTTGACCCACTTCCTCCTCTGTTGATGATCTCATGATGTTAGTTTGTAATTTCGAATCATAGCAAGAGACACTTATGATTGATGTGAATTTTGGTATAAGAACCCCTACAACCCTATGGTCAGGGCTGTTCTCCCAATAGCCATTTTTGGGGCATTGTGTGAGACAGTCAGCCAGCCGGCTTAATAAAGACTCTCAAATTTGGACTTCTCAGTGGTGATCGGTCTGTTCTTAAGTTGCATCCCACAACACTGGTTGACCAGTTAAAGCTGATTTTCCCTGTCTCTGTCCCTCTTTCCTTACAGCATAATTTATTTTCCAATTTATGCATCCATTGATTAATCCATTTATCTATCTAACTATCTGTCTATGCCTTCGTGCATGCCAGGACTCTGAGTTAGCAAAGATTATGGTACTCAGCTAAGAGATGGCCTTGTAGATCACTCATACCTTTCTGTAATCAAAGAAAGCAAAGAGGTTAAATAAAAATGAACATTCGGTTCGACTTAGACCTTGTTTGAATTTATTGCTTTTCTTTCTTCCTCTAAAATGTCCTCTTCTTGTGTCTGTGTTGGAGACAGAGAAGAAGGAAAGTCAGATCTATGCTGCCTGGAGTTTTAGGCCTCATATCTAGAGGTCAGATTTGTGATACCCAAGGGCAATGGCTGGTGGTGGCTGATCTTCTCTGACTGCCCACAGAGCAGGCCCTGGGTCTCGTGCCTTGGATACCAGATGAGGGTTGGGAACTATCACTCATCTTTTTAAAAAATTTGTTCTTTTTAGATATACATGACAGTACAGTGTATTTTGACATACTCTGTGTACACTGAGTATAACTCATTCTAATTAGGATCCCATTCTTGTGCTTGTACATGACATGGAGTTTCACTGGTCTTGTATTCATATATGAACATAAGAAAGTTATGTCCGATTCATTCCACGGTCTTTCCTATTCCCTTCCCCCGCCCTTCCCCTCATTCCCCTTTTGTCTAATCCAATGATCAGTTTGTTCCTGGTGTACAGCATCATTCTCGGGTACTGGTTCCTGACCCTGTGACCCACATACTTATTTCTTTGTGATAAGAACATTCAAAATCTACTTTTAAAAAAATCAGTTTTGAATTATATGATACATTATTATTAAATATAGTCAACATGCTGTGCAATGGATCACTAGAACTTATCCCTACTGAATCGAAACATTGTACCCTCTGATTCCTATTTCCCTCTTTTCAGCTCCCCCTCTCCCTCCCCATCCTCTAACCTCTGATAACCACCACCCTGCAGTCTACTTCCACCGTTTATCTTCTTTAGGTTCCACATACAAGAGATCATTAGGTATTTATTTATCTTTTAGTGTCTAGATGATTCCATTTAGCATAATATCCCCTAGATTCATCCCTGTTGTCCTAAATGACAGAATTTCCTTCTTTTTTAAGGTTGAATAGTAATTCACACTTTTAAACCCATTTGGTTTTTGACAGGCATTCTGGTTCTTTCTGTATTTTGGCTATTGGGAATATTACTGTAATGAACATAGAAGTAAGTACAGGTATGTCTTTGACATACGGATTTCAATTCCTTTGGATGCAAGGTATACTCAGAAGTGGGATTGCTGAATCATATGGTAATTCTATTTTTGTTTTTTTGAGGACCCTCCACACTGTGCTAATTTGTTTCTACCAATGTTTTCTCCATATCCTTGCCAATACTTAACTTCTATCTTTTTGATAATAGCTATTTTAATAGGTAGGAGGTGATATCTCATTGAGGTTTTAATTTGCATTTCCCTGATGAATAGAGAGGTTGCATACTTTTTCATGTTGTTGGCCATTTGTATGTCTTCTTTTGCAAAATATCTGTTCAGATCCTTTGTCCATTTTTAAAAATAGAGCTATTTGTTTTCTTGTTTTTGAGAATTTTGAGTTCCTTACATCTTTTGGCTATTAGCCCCTTATCCAATGTAAACTTTGCAGATATTTTCTCCCAATTCGTGGGTTGGTTCTTTATTTTTTCCTTTTGCTATAGTTTGATGTGATCTCATTTGTCTATTCTTGCATTTGTTGCCTGTGCTTTTGGGGTCCTAAGAATCGCTGCCTAGAACAAGTCATGGCCCTTCCCCCCTGTTTTCTTCTAGTATCTCTAAAATTTCCTTCCTAACCTGCCTTTCTTTGCAGCCCTGAAAGAAGACAGGATAAACTGCTGGAGGTCTAGAGCGTCTCTGCTTCTCTCTGTTCTCCTAGGATATCCTGAGTTGAATGAAGTAATGTTGCTTCATTCTATTCCCATCAGTATGTGAAACTGGATTTTACTCAATGGCTATTTCAAAAATGTGGTTAAATATTTGAACTCTATTTCAGGCAGTTCTGCTGAATTAAGAGTCAGTCCCATATTGACAATTTTTTTGATAGCATAATAGCAAAATATAAAGTTTTATGTTAAAAATTTCTGCAGTTAAAAAAAGTATATCTTTTTTATAATATGCTATCTAAGGCTGTAAAGGGCCCTTTCTTTTTGTATAAAACTTCTTTATTTCACATACTTTAATTCTAGAACAAAATAACAGTGATAACAAAACCCACAACACACAGCATACAACTCTGCTGTCCAATTAAGGAGGGATGGGACTTGGGGTCCCTGTTTCCTGCCTTAGACACAAGAGAAGAAAAAGGCATTAGTCAGCAGCAGCAGAAGCCAGGTGGACAGGGCCACCGAGGGCGGCTCTGCAGCCCTATTGGAAATTGTTACCTTCTTAACCTTCTTATCCAGCTATTTTTTATGAGCTTGCAGAGGTTCTCAGACTTCTCGATTTCTTCCATTTTCTTCTCCTCTTGCTCCTCCTCAGGTGACTCCAGGTTCTTCCCATCAAACTCCTTGAGCCGTTGCACACAGTACTCACCAACAAGCATGTATACACTGCTTCAAAGCCCTGCTTCCACACACGCTCCACTTAACAGAGTTGACTATCTGCTCTTTGGTTTCACCAGAGAGGTAATAGATGGCTTTCTGAGTTTCCTTCCTGGGAGAGACCTACTGTGACAGAGGAAACATCTCATCTCCAGCCTGGGAGACACACTAGCTCAGCAGCTCTGAAAGGTGTCATTGCTTAGTAAAATCCTCATGGATTCCAAGCTTTAGAATTTTAGAGAATGCCTGAAGAATTCTTTGGAGTTTCCTTTGTCTTCTGCCAGCTCAGAGAAGAATTCAAGGCACTTCTTAACATGGTTTTGTGGATGCCTTTCAAGATTTTGTTCGGCGGGACCATTTCTCTGGAGGAGTTCAGAGGCAGGTCCTTGGAGTTCACCACAGCACAGATAGAGTTGAGATACTCCTGCATCAGCTCATCACAGCTGTCCATGAAGGATACACGATGGACACAGGGTTCAATGTTGTTCTTTTTCTTGTTCTCAAAGAAGTCAAAGGGGACCTGCTGAGGGCTGAACAGCAGTGCCCTGAATTCTAACTGTACAGAGAAATGTGTGACTGCTAAGTCATCTTTCCAGACACATGCTGAGGTTCTTAGGAATACTCCGTATTCCTCCTGGGTGATGTCATTGGGGTCCAGATGGGCTTGGTCTTGTTCGGTTCTTTCTGATCAATATATTTCTCCTTAATCTGGGTTTTCTTTGTGTTCTCCTTACCTGTGTCATCCTCCTCACCCAAGCCCGCGTCTTCCATCTCAGGCTTCATCCTTATCTCAGTGGTCTTTTCCACATTTCTCCTCTGTCTCATCATCACCAATTTCCTTCTCTTGTCCTTCTCCAAACAGAGGGTGATGGGATAGCTTCTGAACTATGACTGATTCTTCTTCTTCTTCTTCTTTTTTTTGGCCTGTCTCTCTCCTTAGTAGTCTGTCTTGTCTGCTCTGAGGATCTCTTCCATACCCCAGCCAAAAGGCTCATGGTGAGCTGCACATATGGTGAAGGATGCCCCAGCAGAAGACCCCAGCTGTCCCATCCATCATTGTGCTTTGTGTCACAACCACTTTCCCTGCCACTAGATAGGCAGAATAAAATCCAACACCAAACTGCCCTATCATGGAGATGTTTGTACCAGCCTGAAGAACCTCCATAAATGTTTTAATATCAGACTTGGAAATGATTTCGGTGATGGTTTAGATCTAGAAATGTCTTCCCCAAACTTATGGTTTGAAAGGATGAACCAATGCAGGAAGGTTGAGAGGTGGAGCTTTCAGGTCATAATGAGAGCTGTCATTTTATCAGTGGATTAATCCATTTGATGGTTTAATAATTTGAGTGGACTACTGGGTAGTAACTGTAGGTGTGGCTGGAAGAAGTAGATCGTTGGGCATGTGCCCTTGGGAATTATATCTTGTCTCTGGCTCCTGGCTCTCTCTCTCCTTCCTGGCCACAATGAGGGGAACAACTTTCCTCCACCAGCTCTTCTGCCATGATGTTCTGTCTCACCTCCAGCTCAGAGCAATGGAGTTGGTTGACCACAGACTGAAGCTCTGAAACCATGAGCCCAAAATAAAATTTTCTTCTTCTGAATTGTTCTTGTGAGGTATTTCAGTCACAGCTACACAAATCTGAATAAATAGTTCCCAAATTATTTATGAGGTCAGCCTTGGTCAATGCTGTATCCACCAAAGTCAGGCTGAATTTCTGAGAGTTGGGGATGATGTTAATTTCCAGCTTTACCATTGTCCACTTGGAAGAGTCTGTCAGACACTTGTAGGAAATCTGGTCCAAGGCATCATAAATAGAGGTCAACCCCTGAACCCCAATTTCTTTGTCATAATAGGAGGTATTGATGATGAGAGACAGGAGTTGGGCAATTTCTGCCTAAAAGGCAAAGGTCCTCATCTCCTCATGATGCACTTCCTCAGGCAACTTGAAGGGAAGGGACTGCAGGTACTACAGAGCAGTATGGCCTGGGTCATGTCTGACTTGCTCATGGCTCCTGGACTGTGTGGGGATGACTCAAGAGCTACACTGCCCTTTCTTGAAAGGGATCATTTTAAGAGTGAGCCCTCTGAAGTCAGAACCCCTACAGTTCAAATCTTGGTTTCACTAATAACCTGCTGTTACGGTGGGAGAATTATTTAACATCTTCCTGCTCAGTTTCCTTATCTCTAAGTATAGAAGTAATGCTAGTAATTACCAAGCTCTGGCTAGTAATGCTGTCCATTGGCTTTCTTCGTCTTCATTTCACCCTTCTTAAAGGCTAACTTCCTGAAAGCTGGAAAGCTACAATCTACATTTTCCAGATGCCTCTGCAGCTAGGGTTCAGGATGCAATAGAGAGCCTGCTAATTAGACACATGCCCAGGGTTTGGATGGCCAAGTGAGGCAGAAGCACAGACCTTTTTCTTGAACCTTCCACTGTCAAGTGGGAGTGAGGGGTTTTGTAGCTGGGTTTTGTGTTCGTGCCCTGTCTCCAGCCTCCTGTGTGAGTAGTGGTTATGGGGACTCAAGAGCCTTGATTCTGGTTTCCAATCTCTGGTTCACAGCAATGGGGCTGCTGTGGACTTAGTAACCCTACTATTAGCTTTCAGGATGGTATCTCCCAAACTGACCCGTTTTTATTATTCTGGAAACCAATCCTGGGCTCCTAGACCACATCTAATTTTTTTTTTTTTTTTTTAGTTCTTCTAATGATTCTGTAACACCTTATTTTACTTATTAAACCACTTTCTGTTTAAAATATCCAGTTATTCCAGTGTCTTGTTCTCAGCCCCAATGGATATAAGGACTACCCAGGGTTGCTGTGAGACTTCAGGGAGGTCACAAAAACATTATGCATCAGGGCCTGGCACATGGTTAGCACGGTGTTCAAGAAGCATCTGTCAGAATCACCATGCGTTGCTGTTATCATGATTCCCTTTCAAATTCCTGGCTTTGGGCTGTAGCTGAAAAACTGGACAGCCAGTTTTTGAAAAACTGGAAAACTCTAAGAACCTCCTCCAAAGGCTTTGATAGTCCAGAGGACTTAAAAGGAGGTCCATGTTATGAACTGATCTCAATGATCAGTGGTAGTTCTTTTTTTTTTTTAAATGCCACATTCCCTTTTGTGGAAAAACAAAAAGCTGTTCAACCAGTATCGTTGGTTTCCTCATTTTTCATTTGTTCATGAGAGTTCCCCAAACCTGGGAGCCCTGTCTTAGATGGCATCCCTGGTCCCTGGACACCATATCCTCATTCTCAGAGGCAGGGAAGCAGGCTCCAGCAGAAGACCATGAACCCTGTGGCCCAATAGAGCCCAGCGAGTGCCACTCTTATTATCTTCACTTAGCCCAGTGACTGGCAGGAGTGGGTGTCAGGGAAGTAGGATGAGTGAGAACACACTGGGTCCCTTGCCTGACTGTTGTCCAAGCCCTGCCACGAGGCCATTTCCAACTGTGCTGAGCATTAGAATCACCTGGTTTAACAAATCTTAATGCCCAGGCCTTCCCTCTAGAAGTTATGATTTAACTGGTCTGGAGTGCCACCATGTGCCCTGTGTTTCTGAAAGGCCTTCAGATCCCCTTCCTCCTATCACCAGCCTTACCACTGACTTCCTGGACTGACCAGGCAATGTAATGATCAGTTATCGGTATGTCAATCCTCTTAGAATTCTCCCCATCATCTCAGTTGTCTGCTAAGAAGCAGTAACACCAGCCAGTTTGTGTTCAGTCTTCTTAACTTTCCTTTTCTGTCCTTGGAGGGGTGGGGCATCACAAGTACTGGGTGAAGACCCAAAGACCCAGTGAGTTTATAGGGAATTTTCTCTTCCTACCCTGCTCATCCTTAGTTTTTGGGGGGGAAACATCTCTGCTTCTTGGGTTCTACCGAGACTGTCTCCTGGTACCTACCAAAGAACAGGGTTCATTCTGCCATGTTGGACATTACAGGAGTTTGTGCTGTCTTTGGGAAAGACAAGGACAACTTCTCTGTGCAGACCCCACCCTTCAGGGCCACAGAAACATCTTGCCATTAGTGTTTAAGCAATGATTGTTGCCTGAGCCTTTCACTTACTTCTACGGTGGAAAGAGGAGCAGTTTTTCCAAGAGGCTGTCTGAATATTTCCATTTTGCTTCATCGGGACTCTCGGGTTCTGGGAGCTGGCTCCCTCCCAGGCCATGCAGGTTGGCAGGCAGCCACTGAAGCCAACCCCATCGCTGAAGCCCGTGTTTCACACTGGCTTGGAGTCAGAGATGGACAAGAGCCAGCCTGCCCTCCAGGAGTTCACAGTCAACAGGGCAGCCATGGGAACAGCAACCCTTCTTGTAGGGCAAGAAGAAAGACCATAGGGACATGGACTCACTTCTCAGATTGAGTAAAAATGGAGTCTGAAAGGGAGAATGCCTATTGGTCAGGTGGAGAAGGAGGGGAAGGGCGTGTCTGGCAGAAGGATCAGCATTAGCAAAGGCGCAGAGGCAAATTGTGGGGCACTAAGCAGGAGTGATGAGAGCAGAAGTAGGAAGAGGCCATAACATGAGAGCCCTCCCAGTCGGGTTCAGGAGTTGGGATATGGTTCCAGAGGCATGAGGAGCTGTGGAAGGGTTTTAGGTGAGGGAATGACCCAGGGCAATTGGTATTACAGTGGGAGTCCAGGTAGCACTGGCGTGGTGGAGGAGGGGTACAGGTTTGGATTCAGGTTTTTATTTTCTTTCTCAAAGCGAGGCTCAAAAACCATCTTCTGTCCATCCCCAGGGGTGGTGGGTGGATGAGTGCTGGGGGCTTGTATAGAGGCAAGTTTTTGGAGTCCAACCCAGACCTAGGAATCTTGGCAGGTAGGACTAAGCAAAGTGCCTTCTTCAGGAGCTTCCCAAGAGAGTCTCAAGTTCATTTTTAATGTTAGAGAAACTTTGCCCTCAGAAGGAGTATAAATCAATGTCTCTTCTGAAGAAACTGTTGCACAGACTTCTGCTGAGGAGCCCCATGTTCTAAACCAGCACTTGTCTGAATTGTTGGGGAGATACATCACCTGATCTAGCAGGACTGGATGGGAAGGAGGTTCTGCATTCGAACAAGCCCCCAGATGGTGCGACCACTGCTGGTCCTGGACCTTATTGAGTAAAGAGACTATCATGTGATTCCTTCTCTGTAGCCACAGCTGATTGACTGCTCTTGGGTCAGGACTACAGCTGGTTCAATTACAGACTGGGAGAGGCTTTGCCTCAACCAGCTGATATTGATTAACTACAGGGATTAGGGTCTCTCAAGTTTCAACTGGGAAATTCAGGACTAAATCTAAATCCATGGACCGTGGGAGAAGAAGGGAGGCCCACTGGAAAATCTGGGGGGGACACATGGTGTGTCGTCAGGTTGGCAAAGGGCCAGGTAAAGAAACGTGAATTCCTGTTGCTGGCTCCTCGTTGCTGTATTGGGTTTCTACAGATTCTGAATCACATTCAAGTCTCCTGGTTTTTTCTAATAATGTCCAACCCCCCGCCCCACTGGTGTGTCCTTATAATAGCTACCCAATACTCGGGGGCACTGAGTGAGACTCTTCTTTACTGTATTTGTTTGCTAGGGCTACCAGAGCAAAGTACCACACACAGGGTGGCTTCAACAACCGAAATTTATTTTCTCACAATTCTAGGACTTGGAAGCCCAGACCAAGGTGCCGACTGGGTTCATTTCTCCTGAGGCCTGGCTCCTTGGCTTGCCTCTGTCCTCTACTGTGTCTGCACAGGATCTTTCCTGTGCATGCCTGTCCTGGTGTCCCTTCCTCTCTGTAGGACAACAGTCCTGTTGATCAGGTCCACACCCTTATGACCTTAATCTTTATGAATTTAATCTTAATTACCTCCTAAAGGCTCATTCCCAAATAAAGACACATTGGGGGGTTAGACCCTCAAACTATGAATTCTTGGGGACATGCATTGTGGGGATATAGTATAAAGCCAGAAGTCCTGAGTTCAAGTAGACTCTGCCTACTCAGTGCCGCTCTTGGGCTCGTCCCTTTCCTTTCTGGACCTGGATTTTAGTGTGAAATGAGGTGATTTGACCAGAGGGCTCCACCTCCAGCTGAGCAATTTTAATATTCTAAGGATGCCTTAGTCTGTTCATGCTGCTATAACAAAACACCACAAGCTGGGTGTGGTGGTGCACACCTGTAATCCCAGCGACTCAGGAGGCTGAGGCAGGAGTGTCTAAAGTTCAAAGCCAGCCTCAGCAACTTAGCGAGGCCCTGAGCAACTCAGTGAGACCCTGAGCAACTCAGCGAGACCCTGTCTCTAAATAAAATATTTAAAAGGGCTGGGGATGTGGCTCAGTGGTTAAGCGCCCCTGGGTTCAATCCCTGGTACCAAAAATCAATCATCAATCAATCAAACAAAAACAAAACACCATCAACTGAATGGTTTAAACAACAGACATAAATTTCTTCAGTTCTAAGAGATTGGGAAGTTCAAGATCAGGATGCCAGTATGGTCAAGTTCTGGTAGGGCCATTGGTCTCTGCTTGTGGTGTCCTCACTTGGCAGATAGAGGTCTCTGGCCTCTCATGTTTCTTGGGGACACCAGTCCCATCGTGGGGGCTCTCCCCTTATGATATCATTTAAACCTACTTACTGCTCAAAGATCCCCTCTCCTGCTACAATTGCATTTGGAGGGAGGACTTGGACATACGGATTTTGGGGAGGACACAAATATCTCAGTCCATCACAAAGGGTCAGGATACAATCCAAGGTAAGGGGAACCCAATAGGTTCTCTTTCTGTGCAGCAAAGGTGCCAAGGAGAGGTCCACAGGTGGCCTTAGGTGAGCGTGGTCCAGAGTGGCTGCCAGAGTCCTATAGGGTTTCTGGATCTGATTTTTTTTTTTTTAAATGACAAAACGAAAATTTCCTCTTTGTGTTGACTTCAGTGACAGGGTCCCCGCTGCCACTCTCTTGTGGGGTTTCTTTCACATTCTCCTAGCTTTACGCTTGAGAGAGCCACTCATAATCAGCCCGGCTTGGACTAGATAATCACATGCAAACAAATGCATAAAGCTTTGCCCCAGGAATTCCAGCACAGTGGAAAGAGCATCCAGCTGGGAATCAGAAGTCTCAGGGCCTTGCTTTCTTTTTTATATGCCCACGTGATCTTGGACAACCCTTCCAGGCCTTGGGCCTCAGTTTCTCTAAATGATTTGGTGATCTCCTTGACCTCTCAGCAGTGGGGATGGGATGTGCTTTCTAAGTCTTCTTTCTGTAGGAATGTCTTGTGAGTCTTCCACTTATTTTAAGAGCGATTCTTCGCTTTTCATATTCATATAGCCTCGTCCTTGCATTTCTTTTTTTCTTTTACCCCATCCCGTTGGCATCGCTCAAAGTCCTTTTAAGATTTCATGACTTTTTCTTTTCCAAGTCTGACTAGTTCTTTGATTTAGCCTTTCTGCTTTTTCTCTGGGGGTTGGGTAGGAGCAGGAACCAGTACTTCAGGGTGAAGTCTCCTGCTGGGCTGTCAGTGCCGCCGCCATCTTGGCACAGGCAGAATTAGGTTTGATCATGCGCCTCTCGTTTGAGAGTTGTGGTCTGACTGCCCCTGGTGTCAGGAGCGAATTTCTTCATGTGTCGCTCTGCAAAGAACTTTCCCTGCCATTTCACTCTGGAGTTAAGACTCCTGGAAAGAATGAGACCTGCAATGCTCTTGTGTTGAGTGTTGACAAAGGACTCGAAAACCAGAAAGTGAGGAACTAGTGATGTCCCCACCTTTATGGATGCCTCCTTTTTTTTTTAATCTTGTACCAGGAATTGAACTCAGGGGCACTCAAACACTGAGCCACATCCCAGTCCTATTTTGTATTTCATTTAGAGACAGGGTCTCACTTAGTTGCTTAGCATCTTGCCATTGCCAAGGCTGGCTTTGAACTCGTGCTCCTCTGGTCTCAGCCTCCCCAGCTGCAGAGAACACAGGTGCGTGCCACTGTGCCCTGCTTGAATGCTTCCTATTTTTAGGAACTCTCACATTTGAGAGTGCTAATCCTTGAACCTCATTTGTATAGTTTCTCAGGATGGCCATGGCAAAGCACCACACACTGGGTAGCTTAAAACAACAGAAATTTATTGTTTCTCACCATTCTGAAGGTCAGAAGACTGAAATCTATGTGTCAGCAGGAACATGCTTCTTATGAAACCTGAAAGGGAGAGTCCTTCCTCGCTTCTTTCTGGCTTCTGGTGGTTTATGGCAATTCTTGGTCTTCCTTGGCTTGTAGATGTAGCATTTCAACCTCCCCTCCATCGTCCTAAAGCATCCCTCCCACTCATGTGTCCGTGTGTTTTCTTATAACACTAGTTATGTTGGATTAGGGGCCCATGGTATTCTGTCCACTATGATCTCATTTGAACTAATTCCATCTGCAACGACCCACAACCCTGTTTCCCATTAAGGGTCACATTTTCTGGCACTAGTGGTTACGATTTCAACATAGATTTTTGGAAGACACGATTCAACCTGTACCTCACTGTGAGACGTCTTTATTCTGATTTTTGTAGATGAGAAAAAAGGCTCAGAGAAGTTTATGACTCCTACAATTCACATAGACGGCAAGTGACAGAGCCAGAATTTGAGGTGTAATTTGCCTGCTTTCCAGGCCTGTGGGTTTTCCACCAGAGCAACTTTTCCATTTAAGGCCTTGGGCCTGCCTGGATCAAAAGCATCCAGGGGTGGGGAAGTGCCTGTTAAACACACCTGGGCCTGGGTACCTCTGTTTCTAATGAGCAGCCTCAGTGCTGCTGAGAGGCTAGAACTTGGAAACTCGGTGGTTCATCTTGGTTCCTGATCAGGCCGAGTGAGGTGAACAGTTGAGCAGCTGCTGATTGTACAGATGGGAAGGGGTGGCGTGTGGGTAGAAAAAGCCAAAGTCTAAACTGGTGTCTTTCAAACTTTATTGTGCAGATGAATCATCCGGGGGCATCTTGTTAAAATGCAGAGTCAGATTCAAGGAGTCGGGGCTGGGGGTTGTGATTCTGCATTTCTAACAAGCTCCTAGGCGATGTTGGTCCAGAGGCTGTGTGGACCACATTCTGAGTAGCAGGGGTCTAAGAGGCTGTCTGTCCTAGATGAGACAATGATGGGTGATGAATTAAGAATGGATTCTCAAATCTGGCTGCACGTTATGACCTCCTGGTGAGTTTTCGATATGCCCATTTCCAGTACTTGTACTGCCACTTAAAAAAAAGTTCCTCAGGCAATTCTGCTGTGTGGTCAAGTGTAGTCACTATTTTACAGCAAGGTGAGAGGCATATGGATATGTATGTGGAAAAGGGTATCAGCTTTTTTGTTTGCTTTGTATATTTCTTCCTTTGGAAAGTCTCCGACCTGCCTCACTGACCTGCCGCTTCTGATCTTGATGCTGGGCTCAGAGTCAGGGGAGGAGATCTGGTTCACCTGGCTGGAGGGTGGGCGAGGGACTGTTCTGCTCTACTGATGTTTATGCCAGTGCACTGGGTGCTGAGGTGGGTGGCGAGCTTCCCCAGGGGCTCTGGACAATCAGAATGGGTTGCTGTTTCTAGCCAGAGTTCAGGTCCTTGATCTCCTTTTTTAAAGTGTCGCCTGACTTGCCCACCAACCCTCTCTTCTCACGTTCTCTTTCTTTACTTCTCTACTCCTTCCTTGGGACGGCTTCTCTGATGAGCCCCAGTACATACAAGTGGCTTACCCTGGGCAGAGTAAGCTCCGGTGTGCAGTGTGTGGGTTGTGCATTTTTGACCTCCTTCCCCGAGATCCCTCCATTTTTTACTTGTATCTGACCCCAAAGCCTCTGATCTTAATCATCATATCATCCTGAATCTGTTTCTGAGACCCTGCAATGGGCAGTAGTTTAGAGTGGCAGATGAGAGCTTTGGTCTCAAGCTCACTTGGGGTTTGCTCCCAGCTCTGCTCCTTTGTAACTCTTGGTGTTGGGGATTTTTAACATGTTTCTTTCCTTATCTGTAAAATGGGGCTAGTGTTAGTGTCTACCTCACGGGATTATAATGAGCACTGGATGGGATGGTTCATGTGGAGCATGAAAGGCATGTGTAAACTTGTGTCTGCAGGAACCTGGGTGAGACTGACCTTGAGAGGCATCAGGTGCCCCTGTGCTCAGGATGCTTCTTCTGTCTCTGTCCCCAGAAAAGGGAAAAATGGGCAGGTTTGCAAACGGCCTTTGGGTGTACTCATTTTTCACCAACCTCTATCTGTTTCTTTCTATTCTTTTTCTGATTAAAAAAAAACTTTTTTAAACCATGTTTTTGGAGTACATTAAATTGTCACTCCATGAAACCATATAGTAGAGTGATTTAGAACATGGACTCTGGAGTCCACTATCTGGCCATGCCATTTAGAAGCTTTGCCATCCTGGACAAATCCCTAACTCACTGTCTCAGCTTCTTCTTCTATAAACCAGGGATAAGAACCTGGCTTCTGGGGTTGCTGAGACAGTGCAGATAGTGCAGATGTGGTACAGAGGACAAAGCCTGGTACTTAGAAAGTCCTCGCATCTATTAGCTATTGTGATAGACTGCAAACCCTGTGACATATTATGAGACTTCACATGTCCTTTAATCCCACATCTACCCAATGAGGCAGGAGGTATTATCTCCATTTCATAGATGAGGAAATGAAGGCTCAGATGCTTGGAAGCTGCACCGAGATCATATACATAGTAAGTGATGGAACCAAGATTTAAACCTTGGACTTTTAACTAAAATTCTTATCCAGGGATCCTTAATTTGGGAATCCAAGAAAACCCTGTGGATTATTCATAGGTTTCATTGAGTTTGGGGATCCTTTGAAATTATTTTCAAATCCAGTGTTTGTATTTCCTTTTTCTTTTGGTGGCGTTGGGGACTGAACCCAGGGCCTTCTCATGTGAGACAAGTACTCTACCAACTGAGCTATATCTCCAGCCCAAGAGTTTATATTTTTGGTTCAGGATCCATTGCCCTCTTTTGACCCACAGGATAAACCATTGTATTATCCTGACTTTCTTATAAGATATAAAAATGGTTTAATTAACTCCAAATGTATGAAACTACCATTGCTGAGGTCATGGAAATGGTTGGGCTGTAATGGACTTGAATTCCTGGAACTGGTAATTTCCATGTTCCTAATCCATGCACACCATTCTAGTGTCGCCAGCACCATTTTGGCCCCAGTGGTTCTAGGCAATCTGAATCAGGATAGGATGATCAGAAAACCTGCCGTTCCCCTGTGGAGGTAGACCCGAGTCCTGGGGTCTACCTGGGGTCTACCCACCATTGCCTCAAATTCCAAGGGCTTTGTCTTCCTTACTTGTAAAATATGGGTATTGCCTAGTTGGTCTCCAGTCCTCTCCTAATCTTTCAAGGGCCATTCTGCTTCTGTCTTTCTTATATGAAGTCAAGATGCAGATCAGAAGGCTCAGTTCATAAACAAAGGACAGGCACATTCTGAGTAGGCAGGGTAAGAGGGGAAACATGGGTAGTCAGTTATTTGTCTGCTACAACTGGAGATGGAGTTAAGAGAAGCAGGAAGCTCACACGTATCTCTCCTCTCATTTCCCCAAGCTATGGTGACCACTGAGGACTGTCGAGTTAAGGCTACAGAGATAACTTTTAGTCCACCCAGTTATGCTTCTGAGAAAACTGAGGTCCAGAGAAGGTGAGCATTTTACATGAGCTCACATGGCTGGATTGGGACTTGAACACTGGTTTCTAGAATACAAGTCCAATGTCTATTTACAAAGCTAATGAATACACAAAAAGGCTTAGGGGATTTTTCAGGACTACCCACATGTGATGCACGTATGGACTAATGGAATTCCAGGACATATTTCTGGGACTATTGTGCTTTTCCTTCCCATGCCTCATCATGGACATCCATGGAATGTTCTTACCTGTCTATTCTGTGCATACCTTTACCCATTGGAGTAGAGGAGGTGAGGATAAAAGGAGGATATTGGCCTCAGGGTATATGTTCCTGTTCTGGGTGAAGGACGCACAGAGAGAGACTCCATTCTCTCAACTTTGGGGAGGTTAAATCTGGCGGTTTATATGCCACACGAGGGGTCATGGGGTCATAGGGCACCAGGAAAGGGTGCTAGGTGAGAAAGCAGCAAGTTTGGCTCTATTTATGAGAAAGGTCAGTCACACAAAGAAAAGTTGGGGCAAATTAAATTGAATAGTTTAATTGAGCAAAGAATTATTCACGAATTGAGCATCATACACAGCCAGAAGAGGCTCAGAGATCTGCCCAACAATGTGAGCCATGAACTCTTACAGGCCAGAGGTGGAAACAAAAGTATAGAAATCTGACTGGTGACAGCAAGGCATTCACCATATTTGAGCATGGTCTGATCAGTTGGCTGAACTCCAGTCATTTGTGGCAAAAAATATACTCCTAAATTAGGTTTCAGTTTGCTTACATAGTAAGTTAGGTTATAGTTTGTTACTTAAGATCTTGAAGTAAGAGGCAGCCTCAGGTCAATGGCCTCCTGCTTATTCAATTTAACATTTTGGCGGCTGTGTTGGCAATATGTTGTAGAAAAGAGGCCAGAGAGAGGGAATCACTTTTGCTTCCACTCTTGTATCTTGCATTTTCTGGATGATCTGTGATGATTGCTTTTTACACATGACTCTTTGTGAAGAAGTTAGAGTCACCTTTTTGGAGTGAACCGACCACCCAGTTTTATGAGGATTCTAGGTGGCCATGATTTGACACTAGGCTTATGATGCAAAGATAAAAAGGAAATGCCAAATTGCCTCTGGGGCTCCTCCACTGGACTGAACATGGGTTGGGGCTGGATGTGTAAGCTTTCTGGAGTTCCTTGGATGAGTTGGGTTTTGCTTTCCTTTTGTTCTAAGAACTTGAAAGGGCTTTGGGGTCAGTTAGTCTGGATCCTGAATTTAAATCCCAGCCCTGCTGCTTACTCTACCTCTAGATTAAATTACCTTGTCTTTTTTTAAAATTAAAATTTAAATTTTTTTTAATTAAAAATCATAAATTTACATAGGGCAATGTTGTTTGATTCATTCTGTTATTTTTTTCCCTTCCCTCCCACCCCTCCCACCCCTCTTTTCCCTCTATACAGTCCTTCCTTCCTCCATTCTTACCACCCTCCATATCCCTAACCCTAAACCTAACCCTAACCCTAATGCCTACCCCTCCTACCCCCTATTATATGTCCTCATCCGCTTATCAGCGAGATCATTCATCCTTTAGTTTTTTGAGATTGGCTTATCTCACTTAGCATGATATTCTCCAATTTCATCCATTTGCCTGTAAATGCCATAATTTTATCATTCTTCATGGTGGAGAAATATTCCATTGTATATATATATGCCACAGTTTCTTTATCCATTCATCAACTGAAGGGCATCTGGGTAGGTTCCACAATCTGGCTATGGTGAATTGAGCAGCTATGAACATTGATGTGGCTGTATCTCTGTAGTTTGCTGATTTTAAGTCCTTTGGGTATAGGCCAAGGAGTGGGATAGCTGGGTTAAATGGTGGTTACCTTGTCTTTTTTTAAAAAAATATTTTTTAGTTATAGATGGACACAACATTTTTACTTACTTATTGTTATGTGGGGCGAGGATTGAACCCAGTGCCTCACACGTGCCAGGCAAGCGCTCCACCCCTGAGCTACAGCCCCAGCCCTGCCTCGTCTTTTTAAGTCTCAGTTTACACAATTGCAAAATGGAGATAATAATATTTAACCCAGAAGGCAAGATGACAGGTGTGTCCCGGGTACTTTCTGTAGGCACTGTGGACCATGTCTGTTGAGAGTAAGCAGAATTCTGCCAGAGTGACTTCTCATTGTGGGCATCTCTGGAGAGGCTTTTAAGGCACCCTTACCATTCACCGACTCCCTCAGTACGTGTGGTCAAGGATCCATCAATGCCAGGTGGGGAAAGAAGAGCTGGGAGCACAAGGCGTATGAGAGCCAGCACCCCCCATAGGTTTGTGCCGCAGCAGGATGTGGCTTCTCCCCTAATTCTAACTCTCCCTGGTTGGCTCTTAGCACTCCTTGTTCCTCCCGAGCGAGAATTGCTTAAGTGGGAACTGCTGCAGCTAGGGGAACATTCCTGGGGGGCACTGTGGTGTAAGGAGAACCAGATGGGGATTAAGACTCAACCAGGAGACATAGAGTGATCTCCTGTGGTCCTCGAGGATTCAGCTACTCAGTTCCTAGTCTCTATACTTATGGGTTTCCTTTCCCTGTTCTTTGCACAAGCACTGTTTTTAAAAAGTAAAAAGTAATCTGAATAGTTAAATGTCCTTCTCACTGTCTGCCTGTCCATCCATCCATCAGAACAAAGGCCAACTGGAAGGTTTCCCATGTGCTGGGCACTATGCTGAGCATTTCTTCTTCCTGGTAGCACTGAGAGAGGAGTCGCTGTTATTCCTGTTTATTCTCTCCTCATCCCTGTTTTTATTTTTTTGGATACCGGGGATTGAACTCAGGGGCACTCGACCACTGAGCCACATCCCCAGCCCTATTTTGTATTTTATTTAGAGAAAGGGTCTCACTGAGTTTCTTAGCACCTCGCTATTGCTGAGGCTGGTTTTGAACCCAGTATCCTCCTGCTTCAGCCTCCCAAGCCACTGGATTAAAAGGTGTCTACCTCTTCGTCCAGCTCCATCCCTGTTTTTAAGATGAGAAAATTAGAGACATAGAATTGTAACTTGCCCAAGGTCACAAATAGGGAAGTGGCAGAGCCAGCCTAGCACCAGAGCCAAAGCTCTTAACTGTTTAGGACCTGGTACTTCTTCTGCTTGTGGGTGACATGGAGTGACTTGCCCCAAGTACAAATGCTGGCCAGTTTATAGTGACTGGGTTTCAGATGATTTATGGTTTCTAAAATTTTCAATAGTGTTTTAAATGATGTGCATGTATCATTTTTATAATAATGAAATAAACGAGCTGATTCAGATGATCCCCTAAGCATATTATTTTCAGGATGCTAAACGGAAAGCAGAGATTTTTGTTTTAAGTAAGCAAAATAAAAGGTTTTTTGAAACAGTGGGAGAAAGCATTTAATTTTAATTTTTTATATTTTTTACTGGTGCATTATAGTTGTACATAATGGTATATAACACTTTATAGTTTGGGGCTGGGGTTGTGGCTCAGTGGTAGAGTGATTGCCTAGCATGTGTGAGGCACTGGGTTCCATCCTCAGCACCACATTAAAAAATATAGATATTGTGTCCATCTACAACTAAAAATATTTTTAAAAATTTGGTCAGTATCATTAACCAATATTTTGCTTTTCCATCCTCTCCTGCCTCCCTCTGGTCCCTTAGGGAGGAAGCATTTTTGATTTTGATCATTTCTCATGGCACTTTTTGGAGGCGGATCATGGTTTGGGTCTTCAGGCTGCCTACCGGGGGTGCCCGCTGTCTTACTTCATCTCCACCACAAGATGGCAGCACAGCACAACGATGGGCCCGCCTGCAACCTCTGTGAAGGAGCTCAGAGCATCTGTCTCCCAACTATGGAGACTGCTTGCTCCCCAATACCCAGTGGGAGGAAGGGGCTGTTAGAAAGGGACTGCAGAGCCTTTGTCCCCTGCTGACTCGAGCCCCGGGCAGTGGGACAGTCACATTTAGTGGCTTCCATTTGCAGTAACTCAGAATAGGGTGGCATTGACCATCTTGCTTTCTGGTGGGAGATACATTAAAGACAAAAGGCCAGAAAGGTTTCCAGACATTGAATGAATGCCAGTGAGCCTGGGGAATGGGTGATTTGTAATCTGTAGGGTTATTTATCCTATGACTTGTGTAGATTCTTTTTGTTCCATAAGGAAGAAATTGGGGCTGGTCTTCCAGATGCAGAGGTTACAAGGCAAGTCCCAGGGTGGGCAGTTGATAACCTTCACTGGGGTCTTTCTAGGTGAGTTACTGGGTAAAGCAGTTTCACTCCCTAGAAAGGAAGACTGTCAAGAACAAGACTTGGCCCTGGTCCTTGTGGTGAAACTAGGGAAGTGACAGGTGACTGGGAGGAAAACTTGGAGTGGGGGCCACTGTATTACTACCACCTGAGATGCCCAAGAGGGACTGGACTCAGGTAGGGGGAGTAAGTGCAGAACTCCTGTATCAGTTAACACCAGCTGCTGTAACAGACAAAACTTCCGATCTCAGTGGCATAACACAATAGAGGTTCATTTCCTGCTCACCTAATGTTCAGTACTGCTGATCCTGATCAGCAAGTGGGTAGCTCTTCTCCAAATGGCAATTCAAGGGCACAGGCTCCTTTCTCTAGTGACTCTTCCATTTTCAACACATGGCTTCTAGAGACTCTTAAAAGTACAAAGAACACAGAGGAGCGCACATGGAAGCTTTTGTGGACCAGGCTCAGGGTGGGTGGAGGCATTACTGCCACCTCTGTTCCCTTGCCAGAAATGAGTGTCATAGCCTCTCCTAACTACAAAGGAGGCGGGGAAATGTACTCTAGCGTGTGCCCAGGAGGATGAGAAAAATCAGGGTTGTGTCCAGCTGGCTAGTCTCTGCTCCAAGACTCATTGTTTAAATAGTCAGACTATAAAGCTTATCCCAAAGAAATCATCAGTTTTGCTCATACAGATATTCAATGACAAAGATGTTCATTGCTTTTATGACAAAAGTCAATGTTCAGAATAAGAGATTAAAGAATTTATGATCTTCTCACCAAAAATTGTGTGGTGGAAGAACGTTCAGTTCCACAGTCCTCATGGTGCTTTATTAAGTCATAATGCTTTGTTATTTATTAAGTGCTTTATTAAGTACTAATCCCGGGAAGCTTTAGGGTTCACATGAATTGAGACTGAACTACAAAGAGGCATTATTTATTTTCATTTAAACGTTCTACCCCTTAGAGTTATACATAAAATATTTACTTTAAATATAACTCTTGACATTATTCTCTCGGTATTTCTAGGAACACATTTCCTCAAAAGCAAAGTGAAGGATTGAATTATGTTGCAGACTTTGTGGGCAACTATTGAATTCACTTCTTATCTCCCTGGTTCAATGTCTGACTCCCACCCTGAACCATAGCAGCCCAGGGCAGAGGTGGGTGTCAGCCTTGTTTACTGCTCTGCACAGAGTGTGGGGCAAGAGGAGGCATTTAGTAAATATTTATTGACTAAAGTTGAATCGAATGGGATGAAGTCAAATGCAAAACGAGGGGATGAAAAGGCAAGAAAAGGGTGAACATGTAGTAGGATGCCAGCTGTGTGGAAAGTTCACACATGCAGATCACAAGGCTGCAAGAGAACATCTCTGCACTCTAGGGTTGAGTCATGTTCTTTTATTCAGAATCTCCTCTACTTCCCATTTCTTTTACCTGGAATCATTTGCATAATCATTTATGGAGATCATAATCAAGATGAAAAGAAAAAGCTATTCTTAAAAAAAAAATCCTCCTCTAGAGACCAGAAGTGTGACTCTGATACTATGTTTCAGAGGGTCCTGGATGCCTTCTGGTATTGATGGGCAGGGGTGGGGAGTTACTTAAATCACTAATCCTCAGACGCTTAGTCTAGAAACTGGGCCAGAGCCCAGCCTGGAGGTGGGGTGCCAGGAGGCACAGGGGACCTGGAGGGGAGCTGACCCCTCTCATCCTGCTCTGAAGTGTGAATGTGGCCCTCACCTGTGCTGACCGTGGTGTGAGGTTAGCCTCTGGGGATAGATGTGTGTGGTGGGAGATGGGGCAGGCTGTCACCACAGGCTGGACACTTGGTTCTGTGATCCTTCTGGGAGCTTCTCCATCCTCCTGAGGTTGTTGGTAAAATGCAGGACACTGGTCAGATTTGAATTTCAGATGAATGATGAATAATTTTTTTTTAGCATAAATGTCTTAAATATTGTACTCTTTATGCAATACCACCAAGCTAAAGGGCCTTTTTTTTGGTGAGATGACCAGCTTCTTCAGAAGAGGGGAGGCACAGTTGGTATTGCAAAGCTGGTTACATCAGCCTGGTGACTTCCCCTGGCCACTTCCCTCCCTCTTCACAACCTCTCCTTCCTCCCACTGACTGCCCACGGCAATGTCCAGAAGGGCAGCATGGCCTGTTTTGGGGTTGGTCACTGCGAGGTGTTTTTCCTGGGGAATCCTGCCTGATTCAGATCAGACCCTTCGAACTCCTACGGATGGCTTTTTAGGGCTCATTCCTCCCAGGGCAGCTCCTTTTTTTTCTGGCTGACTCTGTCCCTTGCTGCGTGGCCATCTCCTAGGTCCCTTTCCCCAGGTCCTCCACGCGGTGGCCAACTCCCAGCTTCTCCCTGGAAGCAGCATTCTTGCCTTTTTGAGTTTTTCTTGTGACTGCCCACATTTTTTAGGGGAACAGACCTAGATAAACACAACAAGCATTTCCCTGGTAAGATAATTCCTAGGCATTTAAAAATAAACGTAAAAGCCATCCTGTGGTGTGCTGGGACTGAACAGGGCTTCGCAGGGGGCCTGGGGGCGAAAAGGGAGAGGCATGTCCCGTCTGGGAAGCCTGAGTGGAGTTGCAGGCCTGAAGCTTCATGCTCCTACGCAGCAAAGAGCAAATAGAGGTAAAGAACAGGATATCTTGCCAGCAAATGAGGCAGACGGGTTCGGAGCAGAGCACAAAGGGTCTAACTGGATTGCAGCAGATAGCACCTCTGATAGGTGCCTGGTGAACCCACTCAGCTGCCCAGCGGCCAAGAACTGGGTGTAATTGGGAGCAAGGCCTGCTGTCTTGGCCCCGTCTCTTCCACTTGTCAACTGAAAACCAAACAGTTCCTTTGTGTTGCTTGTTGTAGTTGAAAAGCACATTTTTGGTGGAGGTTGGTGAATAAATCTTTCATGAATATGGAATTTTCCAGTTTTTAAAGCATTAGGTCTTTTTCATTTGAACCAAATGAAATGACCAACACTACTCTGCTTTGGACTTGGGAAAACAGCAATTTAATCTGCCACAATCATCAAATTACACACAGTCACAGATACATGCATGCACATAGACACACAGTGCTATGTGCAGATGGACTTGTGTCATCAGGGGCTGGCAACCTGGTTTGGCACGACCAGTCCTATCACAGACAACAGCTGTGGCTGACCTGGTGACAGAATATCTCCTGGCACTTTTCTCAGGATTTTAAGTCAAATTGAACTCATTTGCACAATCTCCTGCTTGTTTAGTGCCCTCTGAGAATCTGCTTTACTTTTGGTTTCTCCAGAAGACCCTGGACCTTGGGGCCCCTTGGCACCCCAAAAAACCAGGGCAGAGTCCTGGTGGGGTCAAGTTTTCTTCATTGCAAAGCCCAAATTAGTTTTGTAAATATCATCCACAGCCTGAATTATTTTGCATATTGCTATCATCAACTTATTATTAACTGTGCCTGGGAGTCACTTAAGTGACTACTTAACTGACCTAGTTACTGTTTGTCAAAAGGCCTCTGGAATTCAGTGCTTTTCAACCATTGTCCTGACCTATGACCCTGTGACCTCTGACATGTCCATGATGGGTGAGAAGCAGGACAGGAGGAGGCTAGATGCCTCCAAGGGTGGGGACACGATTTGGAAGCTGCATCCAGGAAGACAAAGCAGGGTCAGAGCCCAATGCCAGTGAAAACAGCAGGAGGCACAAAGAATCATGGAGACTGATCACAGGATGCTTTGGCAAAGCCCAGAAACCAGCGGGGAGAGTGTTGGGCTTATTGAGTATTCATGAGGACAGCACTCCGAAGGATGCAGTGATTTCTTTTCTTTCATTGTTTTCCCCTGGCTTCTTCATTTGCTAGCTGTGTGTCCTTAGGAAGGTTACCCAGTTTTTCTGAACCTCAGTTTCCTCAGCTATAAAGTGGAGAGAATAATTCTTATTTCATGGGGTGGCCATAAATATCTGCCAGAGAAAGGTAAGTGGGAGCATTATAAACTTTAAAGCTTACCTGGTAAAAAGTGAGAACTCACTTCCTGAGGGGCAGTTGAGGGGCGACAGAGACTTTGAGAAGCTGAGCATCAGGGAGGGATCCCAAGGAGTCTAGGGAGGAAGAATTGGCTGCAATTCTGGGTGGGTGGACAGGCAGGGAGCAGGGTTGCTAGGGAACCAGTCTCAGGCCTGTTGGGATGAAGGGTGTGCTGCAGGATGCCAAATGTACATGAGAAATTCAGGCTCTTCTGAATTCCAGTTGCTGTAGGCGACTGAAGGCTGCCCCTTCCCTATCACCACCATTGTATGTCATGCCCCCTGCTAGAGGCCATATGGACTGACTGTTCTCTAAGAGCTTAGAGGTAGTATGGTATGCTGTCGTGTTTCCAAGCCCCAATGACTATCACACATCTTAGAAATCATAAGGTAGTGATGTACAGCAACAACAGTTTGAGTGGAAATGTTCAATAGATAATCAACATCAAAATCCTGTGTATACATATAAATTATAGGACAAAGTACATCCGACAACCTGTGATCTTCTAATAAATCTGCCTGCTGAGAGGTTCTTTGAAACCTGGCACTTCCTTTGTCTCTCCTCACAATAAAAGAATCTTAAGTGTAAGTGAAGGAACACAGCACAAATTAGCTTAAACAGAAAGGAAGATGATTTCTTGGCTTGATCCCTGGAAATATCAGTGGGCGGCTAATTTTAGCACTTTGGGTCTCTCTCTCTCTCAGTTTCTTAAACCAGCTCTCTCCACCTGATGGTTAAAAGAGCGTCCCATACTTGCGTCCTCTTGATTAGCTATACCAGTGGAAAGGCGAGGGTTTTCAGAATAACAGTGGCGAAAAAGTTCTAGGGAGGTCCTGATTGATTCGCCTTTGGTCATGTGTCCATTCCTGAGCCAATCATTGCGAGGACCCGCTGACATCAAGGAAGGAGTGGGTGGAATCAACCCCTGCTGCGTATTGTACAGAATATACTCCTTGTTGGAAAGGTCAGGATGGGTGCTGGAGGACAGCAGTGGATGCCCACTGTGGCACTTCAATGTCCCAGCTTGTTGACTGTCCACTCTCAACTCTCCTAGGCGAGGACTAGGTCTATCTTGTGCTCTTACTTCTCAGCACAGTGCTTGGGACATAATCTACCTCTACCACTAATGAACACATGAGACATTAATTAGATATTTCAGCAAGTTACTGGCAAATTCTGCATCTATAATGGGACTTCTTGGTATCCACAGGTATAGCATACTGCTGGAAGTGAAATTTACACAACTAAAATTAACTACCTAAAAGTGTATAATTCTATGATACTTAGTACAGTCCCACTGTTGTGCAATCAGCACTTGTATCAAGTTCTAAAATATTTTCATCACCTCCCAAACAAAATCCCAGACCTACTGAGCAGGTGCTCCCTGTCCTCCCCACCCCCCACCTCAGCCTCTGCAACCACCCATGTGTTTTCGTATTTATGGACTTCCATATTCTGGATATTTCATATAACATACTATTTCTTAATGAAAACAACTGAATGAGTTAGTGGGAGAATTTTTCTTACATTGACCAAACGGAAGTAAAAAAACAAAACAAAACAAAACAAAAACACTTCCAATATTTGGTTGCAAATGAACTCAAACTAGCTTGAGCCAGCTTATCTGAGAAAAAGGAGATTATTGATCTACCTGAGTTCCTACCAGAAGCCAAGACCAGACAGGGGCTCTGGTGCCAGTGTCTGAAGATTCTCCAGAACATTGTCATTCATTTCACCTGTCAGCTGCTTCTTTCTCTGCTCAGACTGTTTTTCTTTCTTTCTTTCTTTTCTTTTTGGAACACCTGGTGGAAGATGCACTCTCTCCAACCACCAGGGTAATGTCCCTTTTGTTCTTCCCACATTCAGAGGCTAACTGGCTCTTGAGTCTGACTTCCCAACTTCTAGGAGAGGGAATTGATTGGTCCAGTTTGGACTAGGTGTCTGTTCTTACCCCACACTGTGGCTTTCAGGGCAGGTCCCTTGGTAAGCTGACAAAAGAGCTTTATGGAGAGCAGAGGGTGACCTGGATCCAAGCCAACAGGGAGCAGACCAGCAGCAACTCAAAGGCTGGGGCTTCTCCTCTGGAGACCTGCCTGTTGCTCATAAGCCAAAGGGCTGCTCTGGCCTCCCAGAGCGTGGCTGTAATTGATTTTGCTTTAGAGGATTTCATGACCCTTCTTGAGATAATAAAAAGGACTAACATAAAATTCTCCCAAACAAAATCAATTGCTTGCTTTTTCCCCCAGCACACAGAGGCAGGCTGTGGTTCCTCTGAGTGAGCAGACTCCTGAAGCATGAAGCCTGGGGCCCAGGGGAGCCAGGCAACCTGGCTTGGAAGACATTTGTGCCAGTCTGAGTCACATGAGTTTCATGCCCCTCCTAGACCTTTGCTGCATTTCTTGTCTCAGAAGTTTTTCTAGTCTCCTGATAGAGGTCTTCAAAATTGGCCTCTTAGTGCCAGAGGAAAGGGGCTAAGGCATAGTGGTGACAGGTTAAAGATAGGAACTCCTAGCTACTCCTCATAAAAGGCACTTTCGGAGCAGTGGTCAGGAGAATGACTTCAGCATCTTCAGGTGGTCCAGAGCATCTAGCTGTTGCAGGATCTGATGGCAGCTCAGCAGAAGGGTTCTTATCTGGGACAGCAAGGATCAGGAGGAGCTCAGCAGCTTATCTGCTACCACACTTCCAAAGTCCAGCTGAGCTTTAGTTTCCAGAACAGCTCAGCCATGAGCTGTTCACTCCTCCAGCTAAGGAAGGATGATAACAGGCACTCTGGAGTCAGGCCAAACTCCATTAGGATTCTCATCTGTGTCTTATTAGTTGTGTGGCCTTGGACAATTCAGCCTCAGTTTCTTCATCTATAAAAGAAGTCTAACAATGCATGCTTTCTATTCTTTTTTTGTCAGGGTCTTAGAAGGCCCAGAGGTTAGTGTGGTGGCACAAAGAAGTTACATTTATCATAAAGAAGGAAAACCTGTTGAATACATTATTTGCCTGCTGCTCTGGTTCATCTTTGGTTCATCTGGTGTTTCTCTTTCTTGGAGTTCTAGCTTGTACCTTTAATTGTTGATTGTCTTTGGGCCATTCTATTGGCCTCAGTTTTATCATCTGTTTAAGTGAGGTTGTAAGATAAGATTATCCCCAAGGTCTCTCCTTGCAAAGGAGTCCAGGTCATGGAGTCCTCCAAGATAAGAGCATGAAGTTCCCCAAAGCCGAGTTAAGGCTGGCCGTCTGTAGGACTGCTACCAGAGAAATAACAGTTGTACCCCATTTGTGTGCAATGAATCAAAATAAATTAAAAGAACCTAAGGGAGCCTGACTTTGACTCCAGCGGTCTGGAAAGACCACAGCAGGGAGTGAGCTGTTTTCTCAAGGTGTGTGAAGAAAAGAGACTGACTTGCCATTGCCTACTCAGATTTTGTGCTTTGCTAATTCAGTTTGAAGTTGCTCATCCAGGAAGACTTGTGGTTTTTCAACCAAGTGGTTTTTCAAGCCCACATGCCACTTGGATATGATACCAAAGATGACTCGTTCACCTCAGCAAGTTACCAGAAGTAGCGAATCATCCTTCCATAATGACTTTACCATGAAGTTTCAGAAAACCCAGTGTTGTGGAAGATTGTTGACGAGAGGGGCACAGGGCAGCAGTATCAACATAATACGGCTGTTTCTATGGGCATCTATGAACTCTTATTTGTGATACTCAAGAAAAGGTTTTGGCGTCACACAAGAGCTGATTTATTTGCTCCAAGGAGGACCCTGGCTTCATTTAATTGTAGGTGACTTTCTAGATAAAGCCCAGCCCAGGGTAGTCATTTGACTGGCCAGTCATTTCTTGTGGGACACAGGCTTACTGCTGGCTTCTTGGAGTAAACTCTGGCATGCTGTGTACCCATGCCTCTACTGGTGGGTACTGCTGGGTGCTGGGTGAGAGGGTGGTACCATGTAGGAGAGAAAAAAGGAGAAATAGCAATGGAAGTTCCCAGTCCTGGACCTGGCATGTCTCCTTTGCTGTATAGTTTTGGGCTAATGGATTTATATCTCTGAGCTTCAACTTATTGGTCCATAAAATAGGGAAGTAGCCCTGAGCTTCCTCTGTCCCATTTAGGGTCATCAGGGTGAGGACTGAGATAATGTGCATTTTAAAAATGCTTTGTAAACTGCAAAGCTCTCACTATGAGACGTATTCTGGCTATTGCAACCACTGTTTCTAGCTCGTTATTATGGTTACATCTCAATGAGGATACCAACCAACAGACTTTGTGGCGAAGGAGAGGATTCTGGGAAATGCTTGGGGCATTAGGGAAAGGTTGTACATTTCACACTAGGAAGCATAGGGTCAGGCTTTGACCTCGCCTACACTCCTATAAACTCCATTTCCCTAGTGGGTTTTGATCTCCATTCTGTAGAAACTTAGATTGTTCATAGGGACTTCAGGGATTCTGCAAAAGTCTGATTGTCACTGTTGTAGATGCTGGGAACATGGTAGGTATTGCTACCTAATGGCCCTCTGACAGATCTTATACTGCCTTTATGAATTTGAATTCATATCCATGTCTGGCACAATGCTATCCATGGTCACCTTTGTTATCTCCAAATACAAACATCCAGAAAAGTCCATAAACATCCTGCTCAGGAAAAGCCTCCAGACCTCTCTGGCTGGGTGAGTTTCCTCTTCCTTATCCCTTGTCTGGGTTTGGTGGTTGAATATACCAGTTCCTTAGGCAGTGGGGGGAGACAGCTGAGCTCAAGCAAGATACTTGTCCTTGCAAAGTTCAGGAGTAATTAACATGGCAGGAGGGGAGGAGAGCAATTTGGATTTCATCGCGTGGCAGCTTTGCCCCTTGAGAATACCTTGTGGTTGGGAAATGACCCTTTAGGCTCACTGTAGCATTTTTCTTTGAATAAATGACAAACATCCATCATGTAATACATCCCTTGCAACATTTCAACCTGTCACTAATGACCTTATTGGAAGGAACATTTGATTTAAGATTTAAACCTTTCACGACTACCTCTCTTAGCTTGGATACATACATTTGAAATAAAATTAATATGATTTTAGCCTGCGGTCAAGTAGTAAATCCATGACTTTTCTGGGTTTAAGAATCAGCAATCTCCTCCCTCCCTCTTCAGTTTTTTTTTTTTTTTAAACAAATGTGCTTAACTCAATTCCTGCTGGGTCCTGGAAATATATTTAGATGACTTCATCCATTTTTGACCAACTGAAGGAATATTCTCTGAGGTGTCAGAAGAATTATTATCTTATTTTAGGACTCAAGGTTGGAGCAGCAAGTGTCTGTTATTCTCTCTGATAGGTGTACATCGGATTCTGGACTGATGGTCTTATGGCTGAGGAAATGATTTAAGTTGGGAGAAAAGGCAATATTGTAATGACACGTGACAGTGTCTGTAAAGCTAGGAAAACATTGTTGCTTCCGTTAGGGTCTCTGCTTTAATACACATCCATCTGCTGCTCCTTAGTCCACATACTTTAACCTATGAAGGGAGAGAGTTAGCTATGACCTTGGTACCTTGGCTAGGGATGCTCAAGTATGCAGTCCTCATTTCCCAGGTAGACCCATCTGAGGGCAGTAGGCACACGGATGCTGCCTTTCTCTGCCTTTAAACCTGCCTGTAGAATTTTGGAAACTGCAGCTGCTTCTGAGCTCCTGCCAGGTCCTCCAAGAGGCTTTTGGCATTTTGGAGCTGGGCATACCACACCAGATGGAAAACGGGCACGGTCCCTGGGCTCAGGGCGGCTACATCCAGTGGGGGGCACTGCTGAGTCAACAGTCAATTGCTAGAAAGTTGATAAACACAGAGAGAGGGAAGCACAGAGCCCTGTGGGAATATGTGGCAGGAGAGTTTACCTAATCTGGGGTGCTGGGAAGTCCTCTGGAGGAGGTGACATTTATGCTGAGGTCCATGTGAGTCACACTGGAAGTTGGGATGTAGGTTACAAAGCAGGGCTGCTTCTGTTCACACCACTCAGTAGAGTCTGCATGGAGCTATGATTCTGACCAACTCTTCTTTCCAGGGCTATTGTCAGAATGAGCCCAACCTCACCAACCTTTCCAAAAATTCTCCTTTTAAATATTTAACTATGGTACTTCTTCTTCCCACAGTTCAAGGTTCCTATGCTCCGGGAGATTCTGGTTTTCTTCTTTGCACACAGATCACCATTGATTTATCGTATTTTCTTAGATATGCCTACATTCTAGGGGTGTCTCAGTATAGCCACTCAGACGGGGACCCACGTCCCAGTTGGAGAAAGGATGTACACTGGAGAGCTCAGACTGGTTCAATAGTCAGGTCATTCGAGGAGAAAAGATCCACATGAGCTCACCAGAGGTGGAGGCTGGCTTCTTCAGTGGAGCTTGGAGCATTTTTGACTTCAGGACCACACGTGTGGATGGGCTAGACCTGAGAGCTACAGCCAGGACTAGGTGGCCCCACAGCGTCATCAGGCTGAGCCGGTTCAGGAGCAGGTGCTCAGGTAAGGTGGTGCATTGTAGTGAAGATTTGTGGGGGCGGGCTGCTGTGCTTTTGTAAAAGTACAGTCCAACTTTTCAGAGTTAACCAGGAAACATTTTCCCTGGGAAATGCTAGTGACTGTTTCAGCTCAGAGTTCCTTCGTGGGAAGGTTCTTAAAGACTCCTGCATGGTATCCCACTGACCATAGGCAGCTGCTCTCAAGGGTCAGCTGTGCCTGTGGCCTCCTTCTCCTTCTTTCTGCCTGGTTTCTGTTCTTCCTCCCTCCCTCCCTTTCCTCTATCATGGATCCAGGGTTTGGGCCTGGATCAGGGACCTGAGGGAAAACCCAAGCTGGAGTGAGATAGGGGACAGGGAAGAGGGGAGAAGAACCTGGGCCATCTGAAGGTCTATTTTCCAGGAATGAGAGTCGGAGTTTAGTGCCTTGGAAGATCCAGTGGGGACTGAAAGGAATGACCCTCACCTCCTTGGTTCCTTCCATGACAGTGGAGAACAGGTCCCTGTGTCTGAGATTCTGTGGCCCCGACTGAGGAGATTCCTGGAGGGATCACCCTATGATCTTTCCACCTCATGCCAGCTCCTCTGTGTCTGCTTGGACACCCCTTTCCATCCCCTCTCACATCCCATCCATCATGATAGTGGATCTTCCTCCCAAATGGCTGGAACCTGCTCAGAGTCTCCCCCTTGTTGCTTCCAGTTTGGTCTGAGTCACCATCACTGCCATCCCCATAATCCCCCGACAGCCCTTGCAAGTCTCCTCTGCCATCTCTGCTTCATTCTCCACACAGTTCCTGGCATGGTCTTTTAAACATGAACTCTGTTGCACCATGTATGGTAAAAATGTAAAAATCCCCAACTCTACCTCATATAATCTTATAGTCTGGTCTTGTTCACCTCCATTCTTAACTGCTGCTCCTTATCTTCTCTCCAGTCTGGGATGGATTCCCTGGCCTTTGGTCAACCTTTTAATTTCTAGCTCCTTCTACTCCCTTTCCAGAGTGGACACCTTCCATACAATCTAGGAACCACAGTCACATCACTCAGTCCTTTTCTGTCACTGTGGGTACCATGACTTGCAATCATGTATTCATTGGACCCAGTATGTTGAATGACAGACTGATACAATCAAAGATGCTCCCAGGCACCGTCCATTATGGTGGCCATGAGTCATCTATGGCTATTCAAATTAACTAAAATTAATGTTGAAGATTCAGTTTCTCAGACACACTGGACTCATTCCAAGAGCTCAATAGCCTTACGTGGTGGCTATTGCATCAGACAGTGAAGAACATTTCCACTATTCCAGAAAGTTCTTTTGAGCTATGTGGCTAGCAGATGTGACAATCCATCCATTTACTCTGGTGGTTAAGAAGTATAATTTCATTTTTCTGTGACTAAATTTAATATTTATTGCAAGTCCTGACTGTACGAGATGAGGATGCTTAAGAGACCTTTTGGCACCCCTCTCCTTTTTCCTGTGGGGGGACACATTCTAGGAATCTTCTGTAATGACAAAGTCTCGGGGCTGGGTGGAGACTGGTACTGTCCTGCTGTCATTCTGGAGGTACCCTCCTTCTCACTCTGGCATCAGTTCCTGATGGACAAATAGTGCTAAAGGTCTTATAATAAAAAAAGAGCAACCCCAGCCTCCCTTTCCCCCTCTTCCACTCCTCCTCATTCCCCAGAGGCATCCCTTTCTATTTTTAAAAAAGCCATTTCTCCAGGCTCATAAATAATATGTGTATGTGGTTCTCTCTTGACTTGCCCACTTTAGATTTTCTTTACTTAATTCTGATTATGGTTGATGAAAATTTTTTGCTTATGTTCACCCTCTTAAATTCTCTTGTCCTTCCAATTAAGTTGTATTGCAATTTGCCAATATGAAGTGTTTTATTGTGATGATTATGTCATTGTTCACTGTTGAATGTGATATGATCTTATGTCCTTTCTTGACCAACGCTCTTAAAATGTTCATAATCGTGACATTTTATTTGCTTTCCTGTTTTCTCTCCATTTCTTGCTAATAATTTCTTTCAGTAATTCTGTGGAACAGTTTTTGACACAAATTTCCATGTAGTCAATCTTTTCCCCCTATCCCGGAGACAGAGACAGACAAACATTGATACCCACATGGAAACAGCAGTGTATCTTTTATGACCTAATATTAGAAGTGGCTTTCCATCATTTCTGCTGTATTCTATTGGTCACACAGATTGACCCTGGTACAAAGAGGAGGAAACATGAAATTGGAGAATATCATGCTAAGTGAGATAAGCCAATCTCAAAAATCCAAAAGGCGAATGATCTCACTGATAAGCGGATGATGACACATAATGGTGGGTGGGAGGGGGGCAAGAATGGAGGAAGGAGGGACTGTATAGAGGGAAAAGAGAGGTGGGAGGGGTGGGGGGAAGGAAAAAATGACAAAATGAATCAAACATCATTACCCTATGTGAATGTATGATTACGCAAATGGTATGCTGTTACTCCAAGTACAAACAGAAACAACATGTATCCCATTTGTTTACAATAAAAATAAATTAAAAAAAAAAGAGGAGGAAACAATGCAAATGCCAGAACATTGGGGTCACTGAGGGTCATCTTAGAGGTAGGTCATCCCAGAAACAGCTTATTCTCTATACAGACTTTCAAGAAGTTTCCCCCCACTTTCAGAGCCCCGAGTTTCAAGTTATCTGTTGCCTCCAATACTTTTCACCCTTCCAAGGGTCCAAGGGGGTGAGCTAGTTTGCCTCTTATTGATGATCTCTTCTGGACACTCAGTTTTGACATTTCTCTGCCATGTCCTTTTTAAATTCTCCCATCTTCCATTTCTATATGTCGTGATTTGATTTACAGATAACTTGTGGCCTCATTAATTTGGAGTTTCTGTTTCTGCATCTTGTTCTCCCTGTTATTTTGGGATGTCTTTTGAGACAGGAAGTGGGTGGAAAGAGTTTGACATTAACCTTTCTGGAATCCAGAAGTCTTTCCAGAAAATCTCCAGCTAGTCCAGCTTTGCTCTTCTTCATGCATATTCTTTGTCCTAAATCCACATAGGAGTTAGGATTTTTCAGTTAAAAAGTCAAGAACTGATTCACTTTCTTCGCTGATTTTGCTATGGGGTTGCTTCCCTGAGATGGTAGCTTTGGAACAAAGGCTGCGATTCAAGGATAAGGAAGGACAAATGATAAAGGAAGTGTGAGGTGGAACACCTAGGTAATTTATCAAAATGTTATTCTACTATAAAAGTTCAGAAAGAAATTAAAGGAACACTGGAAGCAACGGAGAGGGATTGGGAACTTAAGTCAGGAGGTATGTTTTCCAATTTAAAAAGGCATCAATAATGAAACTCCAACCTGAAAGATAGACACCAAGAGGAGACCCATGGAGGTTAATTCAGGGACAGCTAAGGAACTATGTCATGCCAACAAATCTGATGACTTAAGAAAAACCAGCTAAAGAACTCCTAAGCTAGATCATTCATTTTAGGAATGGGGAAATCGAGGCAGAGCAAGGAGGGGACTAGATCTAGGTCACCCAGACAGAGATGGAATCTGAATTTGGGTTTTCAAAAAAAAGCTCTGGTGTGTTTATCATTATGCCTTGAAGCCATCTACAATTTTCTGACATCTCTCCTTTTATATGATTTGGTAAAAGTTTTTGATAGTTATTTTTTTTTACCTCTTTATTTCTGGAGAGCGAGAACATAATTTTGATTGATATTCAGATCACCTCTCTGTGATCAGTCTACATCATGGCAGTTCAGTGCAGGGAAGAGATGCAGAAGCTTGGGAACAGTTTCAAGGTAAGCAGTCATCTTCCCAGCAGGGCTTCACAGAGCCTTTACCTGCTTGATACACAGTACCACTCTTCATGGAGACCTTATGGTCAGTGTATTCGTCAGACTGGGCTGCAAAAAGAAATGCCATGGACTGAGTTTTGAACAACAGGAATTCGTTTTCTCACAGTCCTGGAAGCTGGAAGTTCAAGGTCAAGGTGTTGGCAGGTTTAGTTTCTCCTTGGACCTCTCTTTGTGCCTTACAGAGGGCCACCTTCTTTCTGTGCCCTCCCTTGATTTTTCCTCTGCATACAGGGATCTCTGGTGTCTTTCTGTGTGTCCCAACTTCCTCTTACGGCAAGAATACTCGTCATATTCCTAAAGGACTAGGTTTAACCTGTTAGGTTTTCCTCTTTGGGTTTGATGTCTTATGCTGGAATGTTAGGTTCCCAGGTGGGAAATCAGCAAAGGAGGATGGATTTGAAGTGGGGAAGAGTAAAGACAATCTGGAGTTCATGAGCATGACTAAGAACCCAGGAGGACCCATTAGCACTGTGTCAGTTCTCACTGCCTCCAACGCTGGTGATGTGGGCATCCTGTGGGAGAAGCTGGGTTCTTCATCACAGTTAGACACACGCTGGTCCAGGAGGAGGAGAACATGGAGGAGGATCCAGGGGAGGTGAGATAGTTACAGATCTGACAGCTGCCCCAGTGCCAGGTGAATGACAATCTGCTGATGATAGCCCAGCCTTTCAAGTGTAAAAACACCAACGACTGCTGCTTCCCTCCCTCAGAAATCTTCCATGAGAATCTCTCGTGGTCTACCCTAACAGGAAGCATACAGGGAAGGAAGTTTTGGAAAATCAAGTTCAGCCTAGATAAGCTGACATATCACAGAGCCACCACAGCTGTCCAGTTGGAGGAGTGGATAGAGTACAATGTTAGGAATGGATGTGTGTGTGTGTGTGTGTGTGTGTGTGTGTGTGTGTGTGTGTGTGTGTTGTGCATGTGTACACGTATGTGTGTGTATGCATATATGTGTGCATGCCTTTGGAGCATAGCAACTGCGGGAAGACTAGGTGAATGGGACAGATGAAGAACTCAGAAGAGGCATCACGGGGGAGGCTGACCTGAGGGCTGAGCTGTGGAGGTTCTTGTTCATTCTGCTCGCCTTCGCCATGGAGGTGCCAGGAGCTGTCTCCGACATCAGTTCCTGTAGGTAGTGTGAGGATGGTGGAAGCCAGCATTCTTTTTTTTGTTTTCTTTCTTCAAAAGTTCAATTTCTCCCAGGTACTGGAGAGTTGGTGGTCCAGAATACTGGGCACAAGCTGGAGATGCTCAAAGGCTTGCTATGCACTCCAGGACAGGAAAAGGAAAGTCACATGAGTCACTCAGTGATATCTGCTTATATTTCAGTAGCCAGTTGAAGATCAGTATTTCCGAACAGATTTTAAAGGTCCTGACTTCAACCGTAGTTGTATTTGGCTATAGTTTGGACACACAATTTTGAGTTGAGGGGTGAGGGTGGGCACCAGTGGAATGTTTCTTCTTCAAGGGTTCTTGCCTTCAGAATTCTTCTGGATTCTGGTAAACTCAATAGCTCCTAATTTAGAGGACACCAGGCCTGTTTTTCTTTGTGTCTAAGAATAGGTAGCCTTCATCATTTATCCATTCAACAGTCTTCTGAGAACTGATTCTGTCCCAGGCTCTGTTCTGGGTGTGATCCTAGGAAATAGTCCTGGACTTTAGACCTGTGAACACATGGTCACAGGTTGGGGGAGTGGAGAAGAGGTAGGATGATCTGGGAAGACAACTTATTAAGTCATGGCTTGATAAGTGGTATGTGAGATGCTTGTGACAAAGTCTTATTTCCTGGAGTGTTGTGGGGGCAGGTTCCCAAATGCCTGTAGTTAGGTTCCCTCACTGAGACTTCTGGCAGGCTATGTTTTCATTGTGTAGCTGGGGCTGGGAACTAGCTATGTTATGGTTAGTCAAGGTCAGAAACACTGTGATTCAGTGTACAGACTCAAGGTCATAAACATTAACTTGTGAGCATTCCCCCCATCCCCTTATATAACCTGTTTGCAGTGTGCCTTCTTTGTTTGGCCTGCATATACAAAGGGCCTGAGGAAATGGGCAAGAGGGAGGGGCTAAAATGGAGCTGGCTGGAGGCTGAAGCTGAAGCTGGGGGCTGGCTTGTGGCTGTGGCCACCCACTGAATAAAGTTATGTCCGCCGTCCTAATTGCATCTTGCATCTTCTTCCACCTGCTGAACCCCAAATCTGTTTCCTGGGTCAGTGACCCCGCATGACGGGTGTCCAGGAAGTATTTGTGTCCCTCGTGCTCCCATGGCCATGTTCAGACCATTACGCAGCCATGCTCACGAGGTTCTCGCTTGGCCAACAAAGCCAACGGTCTTTAGGGAAGACTAGAGGTGCTGATGGCTGGGCTTTGAAGGATGGGCAGTTCTTCCAGCTGAAAAGATAAGGGAAGAAACTGATGAAGGGCATTAGAAGCAGAACAAGGAGCATTTTAGGCTGCTGGGCCTGGCTTTCAGTGTCCCTTAGTTTTCAATGAGATTACCCTCCAGACTCCAGGACAATGCCTTGCTGCTCATCCCCTGGGGGAAATCTACTCTTCTATGCTTTTCCAGTCTATTTTGTAGAGCTAAGTCTCCTAGTTGTCCTGTCTCTAGGGAATCTTGTCCTTGAAGGCAACAGAGAAAGACAGCAATGAACTGCAGAGGTGCATTTAGCACTGAGACCGATTTAAAGTAGGAAAGGTACAGAGATAAATGTCTGTGTGCAACATGGGGTTCTTTTTTACAATTGTGTTGCCATAAATGGCTCATAGCCAGATTTCCCTCCATAGAAGTAAGATTTTTTTTGTTTTAACTTTGCCAATCCCAGAGGAAGTATAATCGACCAGAATTTGTAGGTTCACTTAAGAGTTCACAAAGCTGGATCTTAAATTAAAAACAAACCAGAACATGGTTTCATACTTTATGAGTCTCATAGCGGTTGATCACCCATAATTTTGGAACCACTGATGCAATACACAGGGCAGGGAGCCTTTGATTAGATTCATGTGGACGTCTTGAATAGAGCCTGAAATGAGAAAAGAAAGTAGCTCTGCTCTTGGATTCTGCAAAAAGAAAACCAGAAAGCAGTACTGACCTTTGATTCCGCCAAAAACAAAACCAATTTGCCTTGAGGAAACTTATCTCAACTTCTTTCTTTCTTTATATTTGCAAGTTAAAGAGGATTAAATCCTGATCAGTCATTCATTATACACTTGCCAAATGTGTAGATTTGGTCTTGGCTGAGTGTCAGACCTCCTCAAGTCCAAGTTGAATGTCAGGTGTTCTCATCTATAGGCAACTCCTGGATCTGCCTGTGGCATCATCTTTTCCTATTCATAAAGTATATCTTTTATTCCCCATAATTTAGAACTCTGCCCCACATCGATAAATAGCATGCAACTCTTGAGAATACAGAGTGTGGCCAAAGATATTGGAATGCATAACATAAGCCTACATAAAAAGAATCCATGCATTCCAAAAAATCTAAAACCAATGGCTACTCACAAAGTTTTAATGTTTTATTTTTGCTATTCATCTTTAACTTCTATGGCAATTTTAAGACCTCAAAGAATGAGGGTTTGGTTTCTTTTTACCACCATGGAGAAGATTTTTTGAAAACTAAGAATCTGTTTTCATGGTGGTCCAACTCCAGTGATAAATGAAGTCCTTTTCTGACACTGTCACCTGGGGACTGAGATGTCAGAGTAGATTACTGTTCAAGAGAGGAAATGAGATTTCATCAGCTACCCTGTTGCTTCCAGAGCATGGTCAGATAGTGTTTATTAGATGGAAATAAAAATGCCTCTTTTTTTTTTTTTTGGCACCAGAATTTTGGCTAAAACAAGACCAGCAGGATCTCTCTGCTGAGGCCCATGGTAAAGGGAAGCACAGGGGACAAATGTATGTACATAGCTGGCTCACCATGCCTGAAACTCATTCTCTGTATTCATAACCTGTGACTGCCCTAAAGGGACAGATTAAAATTCAAAGCATGCAGATCCTTGGCTGTTTGATTTCAGACACAAAATTGGAAACGGACTGATAAACATACGCAGCACGAATCTCACTCCCATTCCCTCTGTGTTCCGTTCTGCTGGGCTCGGCAGCAAGGCAGAACCCTGTCAACTGTGGCCCGGAAGGGTCCTCCTGCCCCGCTCCCTCTGTGGGTAGAAGACCCATTGCCCCACTGAAGAGTCTCCTGAGCCGCCTCCATTTCTCTCGTGTGTTTGAAATAGGTGAAGCCTGGAGGAGCCCCGATGGGGAGCAAACTCGCATTCATTTGGCTACCTTTCCATGAACTTGGGGGGGTAGGGGGTGTTCACCTCCCCAGGGGTGTCCTCACTTCCTTTTGGTGAGAACAGTCACAAGGTCATGAGGCCCACAAAATCTATATCACAAATGACATCATTGATACTCCCAGGGCACGATGACCCCCCTTCTCCATGATTCTGGATGGAGTCTTTCATTGATTAGATTCTAGCTTTCTCTGCCTGCTTTGGATATTTGAGGTCAAGACTCTTTATTTCTTCAAATGGCTAAATTTTACATTAATCATTGAAAGCTCAGTCAGCAAGGCTTGGGTTACTTGCTTTGCTGAATGGTTGTCTTAGATCTCTCTCTCTCTCTCTCTCTTTTTTTTTTTTTTTTTTTTTTTTTTTTTTTGTGGTGCTGGGGATTGAACCCAGGGCCTAATGCTTGCAAGGCAAGCATTCTACCAACTGAGCTATATCCCCAGCCCTTAGGTCTCACAATATAGAAAGACATCCTGAAAATCCCCAAATTAGGCACTCATGTGTATAATTTATGCTTCCTGAACTCTTGGAAGAAATGGACAGCTTTGCTTCTAGCTTTGGATCTGGGGCCTGTCTGATGTCTTTTACTATACTAGGCTGCCAGCTGTAGGGTTGGGAAGTGGGAGTTTGTGATTAGCAATCCCTGGAGTTGTCATTCTTAATAATCAGGCAGTTTGTTATTAATGGTTCCAGGTTCCTTTTAGAGATAAGTGGTCATTAAATATGTGTTTTAGAGTGAGTGTTCAGCCTAGATCACTGTTTTTGGGAAATTGCTCTCTTCCCAGGTGTAGACCTAACAGCCAAGGTCTGTCTTGTGTGAGCTCAGTCTTTAATGACACACGACTTATTGAGCTGGAGGAGACACCTACCTCAGGGAGACTGATGCTGCATTGCACTAATCCCTTCTTTCTATTGAAAAATTGAATGAAAGTATACAGAGACTGACTGAATGGAATAGTGTTGGTTGAGGGACAGTCATGTGATTTGGGGCTAGAGATGGTACTGTTTTGGTTAGCTTTTTCATCACTGTGACCAAAAGATCTGACAAGAACAATGTAGAGAAGGAAAAGTATATTTTGGCTCACAGTTTCAGAGGTCCAGTCCCTGGCTGGCTGACGCCATAGCTCTTGGCCCAAGGTGAGGCAGAACATCATGGTAGAATAATGTGGCAGAGGAAAGCAGCTCAGGACATGAGAGCCAGGAAGCAGAGAGAGCTCTGCCCACCAGGGACAAAATATGAACCCCAAAGGCATGTGCCCAGTGGCCTACTTCTTCCATTCACACCCCACCCGCCTATAGTTACTACCCAGTTCTTCCATATCAGCAGTTATAGGTCTCATAATTTAATCATTTCATCTCTGCACATTTTTAAGTTGTCTCACACATGAACTTTTGGGGACACCTCATATCTAAATCACAATAGGTGTCAAGGTCAACCAAATCCATGGGCAAGCTGAAGGTGAGATTGGTCTTTGGAGAGGATGAGCAGAGAGAAGCAGAGATGAGGGAGCATCTGGTCCGGAGGGAGGGTTGTGGAGTATGATTAGTCCACTGTGATCCACTTTTTGTCCCAGTTGCTTCTTGCAGTCCCACAAGGACTCCACATAGCCTGAGAGGGGTTCTTTTCTTTGCAAACAACACCTGACCAGAAGAATAACCCTTGATAGCTGGAGGTGACTCACCACAAAACAGGAACAAAGTCTCTGTGAGAAGATGCATAGCTTCCAGGTGGTGTCAGATGAATCTTCTCTAAAGACAGACTGCGCCATTTATGCCAGGCAAGGCATGCTGTGTGATAATCCCTCTGGTCCTGGTGTTCTGGAGGGATAGGGAGGAGAGAAGGACCCTTGGATCCCAGGCACCATTACGTGTTTTACATATGTGTCTCATTTTGTCCTTTGGTATTTGTGGTAGGTTGAATAATGGCCTCACACATATATTCACACCCTCATCCTCAGAATCTGGGAATGTTACCTTTCATGGCAAAAAGGATTTTACAGACGTGATTAAGTTAGTGAAACTGAGATGGGAATGTTCCTGGATTATCCAGGTGGGCCTGATGTCATCAAAGGGCCCTTATCAGGAGGAGTCAGGATAATCAGAGTCAGAGAAGGAATGGGATGAAGCAGAAGTTGGAGTGATGGACTTTGAAGATGGAGAAGGGGCCCTGAAGCAAAGAAGGCGTGTGGATGCTAGAGTTGGAAAAAGCAAGGAAATGGATTTCCCTGAGTCCCTAGAAGAAGCCAGCCCTTGCTGACATCTTGACTTATGCCCAGTGAATTCAAATTCAGACATGTGAGCTCCAGAACTGGATGAGAATAAGATAAGTCATCAAGTTTGCTGTATTTGTTACAGTGACAATAGGAAATGGAGACAATATTCTTATAATCCCTAATTTTACACATGTGGAAGCTCTGTGGGGTTGAGTAACTAGCCCAAGGACACACAGGTAGGAAGAGATGGAAGAAAGGCTTATGGCTGAGACTGTCAGTCTCAAAGCCTCTGCTTTCCCCATGATCTGATTTTGCGGCCTGAGGAATATGCTTTCCTGAGCACATCTTCGAACACATCAAAGGCTCTGTCTGGATCCAGTGGGACAATACAGAGCTATGTGGAGCCAGAATAGGTGGACGACCTCTCAATATCCTTCCTTTCAGAAATGGTGCAGGGAGGTGTGTGGCCTCCCGTGGCCCCAGCAGCTGGGCCTTCCCAGCTGGACCTGGCATTGGGATTGCTTAGGTGCCTGATTCTTTCAGGATGCAAGAGTGGGTCTGATTTATTATGGTGCATTCCCCAATTTCATGCCAAATGATTCAATTACAGTTACCCTCAGCACTCAGGAGAGGCTCCCTGCTGGCTCACAAAGATGAGATTGGGGGCTGGCCTGGAGCATGTAGGAAAATTTCACCTTATTATTTATTGGAGGAGAAAGTGGCATTTCTCCCATTTTGGACTAGGTTAACTAACGACAATGTATGGGAGAAGAGAGAGAGAAAAATCTTCTTGTTTCTCAAGAAAAGTCAGGTTTTAATGAGGAAATAGGGCAATGTTTTACCTTTATTTTCCCTGGCTGCTTTGGGCCTCTTAGTTCGGGGTTACGCTTGCTCTGTAGAAAGGAATGAACATTCATTGACTTCCCAGTCATCAAAGCCATGGATCCATTTATTAAGTACATACTACGTGCCAGGCACTGTGCTTGGCAATTTGCAAGTAATCCTTAAACTGAGCCTGCAAAGAAAATGTTGCCACGCTCATTTGACAAATCAGGTAACAGGCTCAAATGCATGAAGGAATTTGCACCCAGACACCCAACTGTTAATCTAGGGTTCAAATCTAGATTTTTCTGATTCAGGAGTTTTTAATACCTCCAGAACTGATACCAGATTTTTATTTGGGCTTCTTATTGGTCCCTGCATATGTCCTGCAGGTCTCAGCTAAGTTGTGACCTCCTTCATGCAACCTTCTTTGATCCCTCAAGTCTAGATTCTCCCCAGGAATGGGTACTTATTCCTCTCAGAACTATATGTCACTTTTTTTTTTTTTGTACTGGAGATTGAACTCAGGGGCACATAACCGCTGAGCCATATCCTCTACCCTTTTTTGTATTTTATTTAGAGACAGGGTCTCACTGAGTTACTGAGGCTGGCTTTGAACTCGCGATCCTCCTGTCTCAGCCTTCTGAGCCACTGGGATTACAGACATGCATCACCACGCCTGGTGTCATCTGCGCCTTGTCTGTGTCCCCTCTACATCATGATCCTTGAGGGCACCCGCTGCATCCCAGGTGTCCAGCACAGAGCAAACACTTAAAAATTACTTGTTGAGGGCTGGGGATGTAGCTCTGTTGGTAGAGCGCTTGCCTCGAAAGCACAAAACCCTGGGTTCAATCCCCAGCACCGTAAAAAAAAAAAAAAAAAGTTGCTCGTTGAATGAGTAAATGAATGGCACACATACTCACATAAATACTGTCACTGAAAATTATCATGAACTTTAGACACCATTTGGGGACAACACCATAATTTGCATTCAAATATCATTTAAAAATGCAAAACTCAGGGAGGGTGATCCAACTGACTGATTATGATGACTTTATTGGGGCAATTTATTAGTTTCCTGCTAAACTTTAGAAGACTTACGGTGCCATATGCAAGAAAATTTCCTAAAACAATCCAATTGGTTTCCTTAAGGCTGACATCCCCTGCAGATAGGCACAGAAGGCCTGAAAACATCGCTTTGTTTCCAGATTGTATTTGGACTTTTCAAAGCATTTCTTTGGGTGTGAGTATCTCATTCACTTACTGCTTTTCTTGCTCAAAATTCATTCCTCTGGGTCCACTTGAATGCAAACAGCTTAAGGGCAGGACTGTCTTGTTCACTGCCATGGGTCCCTGGCACCCAGGACAGTGTCTAGAGCATGGGGGGCTTTCAGGTAATATTTGTTGATACACTGATGGGGTCGGAGAGGGGGCAGGTGGGGATGGGGGAACGTGTCAGTATCTCACTCCCTGATGCTGTGGGTGCCGCCTATCTCATTTGCCTACCACTGCTGACTCTCCAAACCAGGTGAGACCATCTACACGCCATACCCTGTGCTTCTTGAGTACCCCCAAACAAATCCTGAGTGCTCCCGGATGTTCCAGGCACTCATTCAAAGTCCTCCCTCACCACTCCCAGTTGCCCCTGTCCTCCTCTCCCTTTGATCTTTTCTCCTGTTCCAAAGTCCTTGACGTGACTATAAGCTCCATCCCTCATCTTTAACCCTGGCTACAGTCTTTCCTCAGAGCCAGAGTGCCTGGATTTGAATCTCAGCTTCAACTACTGCCTAACCGTGTGGTCTTGGGCAGATTCCTTAATTTCTCTGCTCCTCAGTTTCTTCATCTGTAAAATGGGGCGGGGGAGAGTTGCGTTTGTAAAAGAGCCATTGAGAGGGTTAGATGAATTAACAGGTATTAAGTGCTGAGACCAGCACCTGAGTGCAGTAAGGACTAAATCCTTATTTGCTGTGGTGTGATTATGAATATGGTTATGCTGTCCTTCATGGGCTCTCAATGTGATATCAGAAAAAGGCAGACAGAATCTCAGCCCAGGACAGGGCTCATACCACAACATCTGCAGTGGTATGGATCTGTAGACCCTTTCCAGAAAGAAAGCCTTGCCTTCAGCCAGCCAAGAAAAACACATCAAGTCCAGAGGGAAGGCATGATTTCCCTCCACCTCTCAGGGACATGCAGCTCTCCTTCCCGGATGCCTGGCATCTCTTCTTTCTCTGACTATTCTCCTCTCTTCTTCCCACTCAGACTCCCTTGGTCTTTTCAGGTTCTTGCTTTTTCTCTGCAGTCGTGACTCCATCCTGAAGGACTTTACCCCAGGGGAGACTCGGCATTTCAGGTCCTGCCACCTCTTCTGGCTGAACCTCCAGGAGACCTGAAACTGTTGCTTTGTCACCTTTGACGGCCTCTTATAGGACAGCCTGGGGACAGTCTTACCCTAACAGTGCCTGTCTTTCCACCTTATCCAACTCCCCTACTTAGGAAGGGGTGAATGTGGACTAAAGAGAGGAGGGAGCAGGGGAGAAGCCCCTCCCACCTCACCACGCCCAGGAAGAGCACCTCACCAGCAGGGGAATGGGGTGTGGTGAGGTCATCCTGGAACCAGCCAGTGGCTTGGGATACAGCGGCACCCTGGAGTACTATTTCAAATGCTATTAAAACCACCTGCTCTCATCAGCATGCAGGCCCTGATGAAGAGAGGCATTAATTTACAAGAAAGATGCCAAGTACCCGACATGTGTCAATACGGGACTTTCAACTCAGGTGAGGAAATAAATCTCATTTTGGAATTAATGTCACGATTGACTTAAAAGCACATAAACTTGTTATGCAATTGATCTTCGAGTAAAGTGGGAATGTGACCAACGGTACAGGTTGGAGCCTCACACTTGGCTCCTTGTCTTTTCCTTCCTCCTCTTCTTCCCCTATTGCAGGGAAGATTGTTCTGAACCAGTAAGATCCAATCTACTTTTCTTTTTACTGATACCCTGGGTGGTGGGGGGAGGTATGTTAAAGTGACTTTGACCCCTCAGCCTGTTATATTGTTATTCTAGCCATGAAGTTATGTCCTAGGTCTAACTCGCATCCCTCATGCTGCATCTGGGCCCGTTTCTATTAGTTCAGATCACAGTGGAGATGAGCAGCAACAGGTCTGAACCTTCTAAAGGTTGTACTAGTGGTTGTCTCACAGCCTCTGTCCCCAATACAGTCACCACCAATGACATCTTGCCCTACCTACCTTGTGTCTCCCCTTCCACCATGATCCTCCTCCCTCCCTTTTTTCATTGGACCAGCAAGGTGACAAGGTTGGAAACCTAGGTCCTGGGACCTCTTCCTTTAGGAAGAGGCTACATGCTGCAATAAGAACACACTACCCAGTTTCAGGAGTCTGAGTCCTCTGGCTTTGAAGCTTGCTCTGATTTATTTATGGGCTGGCCTCTGTCATCCAGAGTACAGCATTATATCAGCTAGCGTGCTGAAGGTGCCCCCAGTGGTTTATGGCTGTGATAATGGAGTTGTTACGGGCCCTGGTGAGCTGGAATTTATCAAGCTCAGGTTCTTCTCTGTGTCACTAGCTCTGTGGTATCCCCACCTCTGTTAACGAGAGCAGGAGTAGTAATAATAATAATAACAAAAAAAATAAAATAACTCAAGCCTACTAAAACATTTCTATGTGCCTGGTACCTATAGAACACTCAACATACATTCTAGCATGCTCCTTTCATAGTTTTAGAAGGTAGACATTCTTTTATAACCAATTTACAGGTGAGGGCACAGGTATGTTGAAGTTAAACTGTGTCCCCAAGGTCACACATTGGAAGGATTTGAGCTGGGAATTCTAATTCAGACTATCTAAATCTAGAGCTTGAATTCTCACAGGCAGAAGGGGACACTCACTCTGACACCATCAGACTTGGTAGACACTGATGTGTTTGTGTGGGTGTGGGCATGTGCATGTGCATGTGTTGAAGCACAGATGCTGTTGGTACAGGAGCAGTGTGGGCTGTCCCAGTTGAGAGTTCTGGGTACTGATGCACCTTGGCCTTTGCTGCATAGTCCCACTTCCTGTTAGTTAGTGTGGGTTTCCTTTGGAGGGAGAGGACAAGGGTAGAAGACTCAAGGTCATTCCCCATCCCCATCCCATGACACCTCATCCCAGGTGCTGATTCCAGCCTCCTGTCAGGCTCCCCACATGCAGACTCAATCAGCCCTTCCTTGGGGACCATGCTCTCTAGCACGTGGAAAGCTCTAATGCACACACCTCATTTAGACCTCAGAGTGCACCGTGAGGGAAGAACAGGCTCAGATAGGGGAGGCAGGGAGCATGACTAATAAAAATAAGCCGAGGGATTAAGAGACTCAATGCTTCCCTGAGCAGGCTATAGTCAAATTGGTGGATATTAATGCAGCTGAAGGAAGAATGAGTCCAGCAGCAGGGGAACTGGCTAAATGGATTATGGCACATACTTATAATAGGTTGCTATGCAACCATTAATTAATGATCAAGAAGGATGTGTGTCAGTTTTCCATTGTTGTGACAAAATACTAGAGAGAAAACAACTTAAAGGAGGAAATGTTTACCTTGGTTCATGGTTTTAGTCCATGGTCACTTGGCTGTGTTGCTTTGGGCCTGTGGCAAGGCAGCAGAACATTATCGAGGCCAGAGCTCATGGTGCAGGAGACTGATTACCTCAAGATGACTGGGAAGAGAAAGAGGAAAGAAGGGCTGGGGGTCCCAATATCCCCTTCAAGGGCATGCCCCCCAGTGACCTAACTTCTTTCCACTAGGCCTCACTCCTAAAAGTTCTACCATCTCCCAATAGCACCAAAGGATGGCGACCAAGTCTTTTAGTGTATGGCCCTTCAGGGGAACACTTAAGATCTAAATCATAACAAAGGTATATCATCCTTAAAGAAAAGGGGGACTGTAAAACACCATGTTCCTGAATGTCCCCTAAACCTAGCCAAGTTAAGGGAACAAAGAGGGCAATCCTGGGCCAGGAAGTCCAAGGAACATATTCTCTTGAAGGACTCTGGCTCTCTCTTCTGCACACTGGGAACCAGGGCAAGTCAGTGTTATCTGTAGGAAGCCACTTTCATGTAAGCTGGGGAGGCTGCTCCATGGGAGGCTGGCCATTCAAGCAAGTTAAGCAAGCTCATACTGGTGATGTCACTGCTTCTGCAGCCTAAGAGATAAAATCCCTCCCTGAGTGGGGGCAGATGTGGAGCTGAGGGCACTGCGGAAAGGAGACATGTCATTTGTCCTTCTGGTCCCACTGGACAAAGCACCATGTGGAAGAGGAAGTGCTGCTTGGCAAAGCACCTTGGGGAATGGATTCGGTCTATCACCATTGAACTGCTTGGTGCAGTCTCTGATCTCTTGTCAGCCTTCCCCAATAAATTATATGTCTTACATGCCACCTCCAGGTACTTTCTTTGACCTCTCTGCAACCTACCCCGTGGCCCTGGCACAACTGGGCTGTGGACATGACAAACGGATATTTGGTAACATGAAAAGTTAGTCGTTAAATATTATTTAGGGAAGAAAAAAGTGATCAGCAAGTATTCACAACATGATTCCATTATACACATATCACATATGTGTATATACACATATCACATATGTGTATATATACATATCACATATGTGTATATAAATATATGCATAGATTAATGTGTATATGTATTACCAAAAAGGTTGGATGCTTATATTCCAAAATTTGGTCTCTGGTTATCATCCTCGAGTGGTGGAATTGTGGATGATTTAGAATTTATTTTTTAACCGTATTTTGAAGTCTTTGGTAATGGACCTGTATTTGGAATCAGACTGGCATTTACTTAAGGAAGAAAGAACAAGCTATTAAAAGGAAAGTATTTAGTGTCAAGTTCAGGACAATGAGCAGCCAGAGAGAGAACAGAAAAGTTCTATGTACAGCAATGTCCTGGTCGTTGAGACCTGAATTGGAGAGTCTGAGAACTCCAAACCCTATTCTGTCCAGAGATGGATTATGAGCTGGGCCTTACTGTAGCTTCCTGATTCCACACCCAGGGGGATTTTAATTTGACTCTGTGTGCTTTGATATTACAAAGAAGTGTGTGCTGGTTTAGGAACTGGAATATTCCAGCTACAAAAAAGTGGAATGGCATTCCCACGGGTACAATGGCCCACGCATATAACCCAGCGACTCGGGAGGTCTGAGTGTTCAAAGCCATCCTCAGCAAAAGCGAGGCACTAAGCAACTCAGTGAGACCCTGTCTCTAAATAAAATACAAAGTAGGGCTGGGGATGTGGCTCAGTGGTCAAGTGTCCCTGAGTTCAATTGCTGGTAAACCCCTCACCCTCCAAAAAAAAAGGAAAGGCATTCCTCATGGGAAAGAGCCACTTTGGCATTCTGATTTCTGATGAGTTTCATTAATGGAATTTTGTCCAGAAGTGACTAGACAATCAACTCATGTGCCTGTAAGTCAAGGACAAGGCTCAGAGATGGGGCAGTGCAGCTTAGGGCCTCTCTGGCAGAGTTGTTGGTTGGTCTCTCCTTTGTAACTGCTCTTAGTCAAATCCTAGCTCTGTCATTTCTTAGCAATACATTGAGCTGCTCACTTAATCTCTCTGAAACTTACCTTTCTCATCTGCAATGTGGGCACAATAGTATATCATGGGGTTCTTCTCGGGAATGAGATAAAATATGGAGCATACAGTTCCTGGCACATGATTGGCATGCAGCAGAAGCTAGTTCTTTTCTCTTTGCTTGTCTGCAGTATCAAGGAGGGCAGGAATAACAGACGGACATATCTCTGTTATCTCTGAATGTGGATCCAGGGAGATTGTGTTCTTTGTTTATGGTGATATAGTAATACCAGACCTGCCTTCCTCTGTCTGCTGTGGTTTCACCCGATATATATTTGGTTTTGTTTAGATCAGGGGTTGGCAAACTACCGCTCATTTTTGTAAGTCATGCTTGTTCACTGACATATTATCTATGGTTCAGCAAAGGAGCTGAGTAGTTGTGACAGTCTGCATGACCCAGAGAGCCTAAAGGAGTTACTATTCAGGCATTTCTAGAAAAAGTTTACCGACCCCTGGCGTAGAACATCATTGCCTTCTAACGTGAGAGGAATTGCAGAGTGGGGACTCAGAAAATCAGGAGAGGAAACCCTCAGAAGGTTAAAGAAGAGAAGATTTGGGGAGAAACATATCACTTTCTGGAGAGAAAAAGAGAAGAATAAAGGGAAAATATAGACTTTCCACAGACCTGGTAATAGCCCCAAAAGACTAGCCAGGAAATATTAGGAAATCGATAAATCTACTTCTTTTAATTCTTTTGTCTCTGTGGGGGATGCAAAGCCGTTTGCAGAGATTATGAGAAAATATGTGTTGAATGCCTGGCAAAAGGCCAGGTCTCAAGATGGCCCTTCTGAAAGCCTGGCTGGCGACAGGACTCTCATCTACTATTTGTCTTCCCTGCCTCGGGGCTCTGACTTTAAGACCTGGAACTCAATGTTTCTTGCAAATCCATCATCCTCTATAGCCAACCGGTCCCCAAGCTTTGTATGCTCTGACTTCTTAAATATTCTCCCAATCTATGCCTTCTTTTCCATCTCCATCACCTCGGTCCTAGTTCATGCCTCATCATCTCACTAGGATTACTATAATAATATATACCTGTCCCTCTGTCCATCCATCTGTGTACCCATCCATCCATCCATCCATCCATCCATCCATCCATCCATCCATCCATCCATCCAGTTTTACTGAGTACCTGACATGTGCCATGAGCTAAACTCTGGGATTCAGTGCTGAACATGACACAGTCTTTGATCCAAGGCCTTATTAACTAATGGTCTTTCATAACTGAATTTCCACTTCTAGTCCTATCTAGGTCCTCCTTCCTTCCTGTTTTCAAGGTGATCTTTCAAAAGCACACATTCGTTTCTGCTATTGCCCTAGCTAAAACTTTTCATCATCTGTAGGTCAGGGACTGAAGTTCTTGGTGAGGCAATTAAGTTCCTTTGCAAATTGATTCCCACTTACTTTCCCAGATTTTTCTCCTATACCTCAAAATTTGAGTGCACAACTCCTAGTTAATGTTCAAGCTTAACAAGAGGTTTCATATTGCATCAGGAAATATAATGCTAGGCTCTGTTGAGGGAAGGAATAAGACCTGAAATCTCAGTGCTTTTATACAATACAATTTTATAAACTGATTTTACTCTATCCAATGTGATGTTTCTGGTCAGGCAGCTTTCCTGGGAAGCTCTCCTCCATGCAATGACTCAGGGGTCCAGACTCTTCACACCTCTAAAGAGCCTGCTTTCAAGTTCATCCTGGAGTCTTCCAGCTAGCAGATGAGAGGAAGAAGTTTTAGGAGCCATATCTTCTATCACTTTGGTCCATTTTGCTGGTGAGAACTCAATTATGTGGCCCCATTAACTGAATGGAGGTTGAAAAATGTAGTTCAGCTGTGTACCCAAGAGGACAAAGAAATGGGTTTGATGGACAAAGCATGGTCTTTGTTCCTCACATCTTTGTGACTTTGTCTTTGCTGTTTCCTCTGCCTAGATTCTCCATCCCCTGCTTCTTTAGGCATGTGAACATTCACTTGTCCTTTGAGGGTGAACTTAAATATCACCAGAATAGGAAGCATTTCCTAGCCTCACATGAGCAGCAGTCCCTCTTTTTGCTTCTGTAGCACTTTGTTTTTAATAATTATGAGATTTTTCTATATGTCAGATCCAGTTCTAAGCAGTTTACATGCATTGGCTCTTTTTTGTTAGTGCATTATAGTTATACTTATTTGTGGGGTGAATTTGGCATATTCATGAATGCATATAACATAGTTTGCTCCTTTTAAATCCCTAGTACTAACCCCTTTCCCCCAATATCCTTCTTCTACTCTATTGGTCTTCCTTCTATTAACTTATTTTTTAAAATGAGGCACTATAGTTGTACAGAAAAATGGAATTCATTGTGACATATTCATACATGCACATATCATAGCTTGGTCAATTTCATTCCTTAGTTTCTTCCCTTTTCCCCCTTGTTCCCTTTCCTCTATTCCACTTTTCTCCCTTCTATTTTCATGAGAGCCCCCTTCTAAATGCATTATTTTTTTCCTAGCTTCTTCATATTCCATTGACTCTATGGATTTATTATCCCCAATTCAAAGATGAGGAACCTGAGGCTTACAAGATAAAAGCAGTGTCCAAGGGCTTTATTATTGTGTCACAGTCCATTGTACTGATTTGTTTTCTAGTCTGTCACTCCTCTGGAGCCACAAGCTCCTCACAGGTAAGAGCCTGGTTTGATTCATCTTCTACGCTTGAAATATGACATGCCCTTAGAATTATTTATCATATGAAGAAATGTTGCGGCTCAATATGTTAATATGTTTATTGACTGGTGAATTTTTTTTAGACTAATTCCATAATGGGGAATATTCAACAAATACTTACTCCACAGTTGGCTTAAGAACTGAGTCATCAGCCAGTGATGGATGGCTCATTCCTCTAGAATGAGGACATGACCAGCTGGACATCCCAGTGGCATTTGCTGATCTTGCAGCAGAAACCTGCTTTGGACACAGCATTTACCCTGCAAGTTGTTCCCTCTTGGTCATCGTGGGCTTCAGACGATCATCTTTAAACCGCTGGGCTGCGTTGTGGTCCATCATGTGCCAAGCTTAGACACACTTGCTCCTGACCCCAAGACTTGAGACAGATCGGAAGTCACATGCCTTGAAAGTAGAAGGGGGACTATTAGGGAAGGGAAAGGAGTGCAGTGGGATGGGGAAGGGGGATAAGAGAGGATAAAAAGGAGCGTGGATGCAATCAGAGTACATTATAGGCCTGGATGAAATTGTCATGACAAAACCCAGTATTAATATGTGCTAATAACTATAATAAAAAAGATAAAATAAATTTCATAATTGGATTCTGCCAAAAAAAAAAAAAAAAGTCTCATGCCTTCACTTAGGCTTTTGGGAAAAGTTTGATTCCTTCATTTAAGAGGATGACCAGTAGCAGTTTTTTTTGGCTCAGGTAACAATGAGTTCAGTTAAATTGGTCCAAGTGGTGGGGGGTGGGGGGGTGGGTGTGGCTCAGTGGTAGAGCACTTGCCTAGCATGTGTGAGGCACTGGGTTCGATCCTCAGCACTGCGTATAAATAAATAAATAAATAAAATAAAGGTACATCAATTAAAAAATATTTTAAAAAATGTTGACCCAAATGAACTAAGCCTTTAAGTGGGGAGTCCACGATGCAGAGGTGAAGAAGGCATGCAGTGTTCCTGCCTTGTAAGTGCTCGTCACCTGGGGTTGGAGGAAGGCTGCATGAGCTTAAGGCCTACCTGGTAGGGTTGCAATGAGGAGTGAATGCGCTCGTGTGGGTGCAGCACACAGCACAGCAATGGGCATGCTAGCAAGGGCTCAGTCAGGCTCAGCTGTTACCTAGTGAATGCAATGCAGTATGATCCACGTTGTCTCGGAGACAGGAATAAAAAAAACTATAGAAGCCCAGTGGCCAGTTGCATCTGGGGAATCCAGAGGGACAATCACTGAGGAAGTGAGATTGGAACAAGGTTTCAGTGGATGAAGAGGACTGTTCTTTTTATAGAAGACAATGGCCAGGCTGGGAATGAGCTTTAGAGGTTGAGGAAACTAGGGATACCAAGAAGAATCTTGTTCTGAGAATAAAATATCTCTGTTACCTTTGGTGAGGATGGAGATGGTGCTATGGGAGAAAGGAGAGGAGATGGAAAGAGTGGGTGGCAAGCCCAATCTGCTCCCTGTCTCCCAAATGTCCACATCCTGATTCAGATCCCTGAGCGTGTGTTATCTTATGTGCAAAGGGAGTTCGAGTTGTAGATGGAATTAGGATTGCTCATCAGCCAATATTAAAACAGGCCGAGCATCCCAGGTTACCCAGGTGGCTTCCACGTATCCACAAGTGTCCTTAAAAGTGGAAGAGGGGGCAGGGGTTGTGGCTCAGAGGTAGAGCACTTGCCTTGCACATGTGAGGCACTGGTTTCAATCCTTAGCACCACATAAAAATAAATATATAAAATAAGGGTATTGTGTCCACCTCCAACTAAAAATTTTGAAAAATAAGTGGAAGAGAGAGAAAGAAGAGGGAGTCAAAGTAATGCAAGATGAGGACTTAACTCCTTTTGAACTCAACTGGCTTTGAAGATGGAGAAAAGAAGCCAGGAGCCAAGGACTGTTGAACTCTAGAGGACCCTAGAAACACTAAAAGGCAAGGCAAGGATTCCCCCTTTGGAAACTGTGCTTCTCCTGACACCTTATTTAAATTCAGCGAAACCCCTGTTGAATGTCTAACCTCCAGAACCAGAGGCAATAAATTTGTCCTGTTTAAGTCACCAATGTTGTGATGATTTGTTATATCAGAGTCTTAGTCTGTTTTCTGTTGCTGTAACAGAATATCTAAGACTGAGTAATTTATAAAGAAAAGAGGCTTATTTTGGCTTATTCTTGGAGGCTAGAAGTCCAAGATTGAGTACTTGCATCTGCTTGGCTTCTGGTAAGGGTCTTAGACTTTGTTAACTCAAGGCATAAAGGGAAAGCAGGTGCTAGCTGGAGAAAGAGCAGAATCAAAGGGAGTTGGACACTTTGTCACAACCTGCTTTCATGATCACTCATCCAGCCTCATCAAAGTGAGAACCCACTTACTCCTGTGACTTAGCATTAATCCATTCACGAGGGTGATCTCCCATGACCAATACCTCTTAAAGGCCCTACCACTGTTATATTGGCAATTCAATTTCAATATGAGCTTTGATGAGGACAAACTATATCAACCATGGCAAGCAGCAATAGAAAAGGAATACATACTGGGAAAAGAAGATTGGCGGGGGTTGGCGGGTGGGGAGAGGAGGAATCTGAAATGCGGGCTGGGCAGCCAGGCTACAAAAAGTTTCATAGCTTACACCCCCTTTTCTTACAGGACAGAGATCACCCAAAAGTGTTTTGTTTGCTGCTTAATTCTGCAGAAACAGAGTTCAAAGGTGGATTAACTTTGGGTATCCCTGAACGCTCTAGTCACCAGTTGAAGACCCATAGTGAACATTGATAATTCAAGGCCCCCAAGAAACTCTGCAGCAAAGAGATTTGTTTAACTTTGTTTAAATCACATTTCTTTTTTCTTCTCTTTTTGGAGCTGGGGATGGGACCCAGGGCTTTGCACATGCTAAGCAGGTGCTGTACCACTGATCAACACCCCCCAGTTTCCTTGTTTAATCCTTTCCTAAATTTATTTGATCACATTCCTCTGTTTTTCCTATAAGAGCTGTTAACGTCTCAATGTATTTTGGAAAATTTTACTGTAGGGAATGGGAACTCATCAGACTTTTACTTTTAACAAATAAATATTTTTTAGTTGAAGAGATAGTATAACTCCATTATGAAAAATGGATAGAAGGAAAAGTCCACAGCTAATTTTGTTATCTCAATCCAACTAGTAGTCAGTGTATTTTTATGTCTAGTTTTACATTTATCTATTGTATTGTATATTTTTAGTGTGTATCTATATATCCATCCATATATCTCCTGTGCATTTTAATTTTACATCATAGAATTTTCATCACCTAAAGTAGCATTTACAGACATCATCAATGTAATTCTTCAGACAGAGAAGGGGAGTGATGTGACCAGATTGTGGCGATAGTACCATAAAGATGGAGTGAGAATGGTGGAGAAGATGAACTAGGTAGCTATTGATATATTCCAGACAAGGCAAAGTGAAGATCAGGAGCAAGGGAACAGCAATTGTGACAGGTAGGAGGAACTGACAAGGACCACTCATTGGTGATGAGGGAAAGGAGAAGTCAAAGGCATCGTGAATTCTAGTTTGAGTGACTTTGAGAATTGAGAGACTATTATCAGAGATGGGGAACAGAGAAAGAGCAAGTTTAAAAAATATGTGATACTTATATAATGAATTGCATACACTTGGGGTGCCAATGGCAGTCAAGTGGGTCTGTGAATGGTGACTGTGTGAATCTGGGCTGCAGACACAGGTTTAAGAATCATGGATATTTGGATGGATGGGTCTGGATGGATGTTAATGGATACCAAGAAGTGATTTTGAGAGGCCAGGGAGAGAGCATAACAGGAATGAATGTTCTAGACTTTGAGGAATGCCTTTATTTAGGGCCTGGGTAGAGGAAGTGGAGTCAGGAAAAGACTGAGAAGAAGTAGCCAGAGACATAACAAGAGAACCAAAGGGTGCTTTCACAGAAACCAAGGGAGCACAGAATATCAGTAAGAATTTAGAGTTTAATATTGATAAATGCTATATTGAGGTTAAGTAAGATGAAAGATGAAAGAAACAGCCATTGGGTGTGACATATGATAATCAGTGACCTTTGTGAGCATAGTTTCAATGGAATGACAAGGTCAGACCCAGGCTACATTGGCTGAAGCATCAGTGGAATAATGGTACAGCAGACAAGATACTCGAGATACTCTGATAGGTACTTGCACTAAATACAACAAGATATTGGGTAAGTCACACACGAACTATAATTTTTCTTTTTGCAGTGCTGGGGATTGAACCCAGGGCCTTGTGCTTGACAGGCAAGAACTCTACCAACTGAACTATATCCCCAGTCCCCCAACTATAATTTTTAATGATTAACTAACACATCACCTTTACAAAATGAGGCAAATCACCAAGAACAAGAACAAAACCAAACAAAAATTTCTTACAAGTCAGGGATATAAAAGTAGGTCCAGGAGCAGGGAGATGTGAGCAATAAACAAACTAAAAAAAAAAGGAGTACTTCTTTAAAGGAAAATATGATATCAGTTCTGCCAATCGAAGATTGGGTCTTAGAACTAGAGCAAAGGAAAGGAGCTGAAAGCATCAAGAATGGTTCCCAGTGAGTAGGGGTCCTTAGATTTGGCAAAAGTAAATAAGTTCTACCTGGAGGAAAATATCCCCAGCTCAGGCCCCCAGAAATCCCAAGATTAAGTTTTATAAAATATAAGCCTAGAGTACAGTAAATTACTGAACATGCAAGGAAATAAGCTACCAAGAATGAGGTTTAGTAGAGCAAAAGAAAGAGACATAGATCTTCAAGGACTTCAAATATTAGAATTATCAGACATAGAATATAAATAATTATGCAAAACATGCCTGAAGATATCAAAGATAAAATCAATTGTGAATAATAATCAAGAAATTATAAAAATGATACACATTCTAAAAATGAAAATTGTAATTGTTGAAAATAAAAACTCAATGAATGTGTTAAAGACCAGACAAGAAGGAGATGAAGAGAGAATTAGTGGCCTGGAAGACAGGTCTAAAAAATTACACAGATATAAGTATAAAGAGATAAGAATTGAGAAATATTAAAGAGACATAAGGGCTGAATGAGACCTTTCATTAAAATCACAAATATGATAATAGAATGGAGGAGAGGCAGTATTTTTTCCCATCTACACATTTATAAAAATTGTGCCTTTGAAGGTAAAAACAAAAACAAAACACTATGGGAGTCTGTTGCCTCACAGACACCCAACATACAAAGGAAAGTCACAGAAATTTCCACATATATTAAGGATTCAATGAAAGGCTTTGATAAACAATCATTATTCCCTTCAGAGTTATAGACATTATTCATTGTAACAAGACATTTATTCCGCTTAAAATGTACAATGCTGAGTTCCTGAAAAGAATATTCAATAGCATTTTCATGTATTTTATAGATCACTGGCTTAACTTGAAGGCATAATGGCCTGCTCAATAACTATTTTTGGTTCCAGTCCAAAAAATAAACTGATAAATTTCTCTTTAGTTCTAGGCATTAGACCATATAATAATAATAATAATAATAATAATTTTTATTGGTGGTACTGGGTTGTACCTGGGGGAACTTTACCATTGAACTACACCCCCAGTCCTTTCTATTCTTTTATTTTAAAAAAATTTTATTAGTTATACATAAGAGTGGGGATCATTTTGACATAATCATATATGCATGGAATATAATTTTCTCCATTTGAGTCCTCAGTGCCTCTTCTTTCCTGACCTTCTCCTTCCCACATTCCCCATCCTCTACTGGTTTTTCATTCATTCGTTTATTATTTACTTTTAATTGGTACTTTATAGATATACATAAAGGTGGAATTCAGAGTGGTATATTCATGTATGTATATAGCACAATTTTGTCAATTTCATTCTGTATTTCCTCCCTTTTCCTGTCAGAGAGGAAGTACTTGAAGAAATAATTTCTGGAACAGATGAAGTTATCAACATTCAAGAAACCAAGTGAATTCCATTCAGAATAAACAAAAATAACTCTATTCCTAGACTCATTATAGTGAATTTGCAGAAACCCAAAATGAAGATAATATCCTAAAAGCAGATAGAGAGAAACGAAAGGTCATGAACACAGGAGTAACTATTAGACATCCAACAACAAAAGGCAGGAGACAATGGAATAATGTCTTCAAAATGCTGAAGGAAAACCATCAACAGTCTAGAATTATCTAATTAATAAAAATGAGAACAAAAAAGCAAATGTTAGATTAACAAAAAGCAAGATTGGTTGCCAGAAGACTTTTATAAAGAAAACTTCCAAAGGGTGTATTTCAAGAAAAAGGGAAGTGATCCAGAGATGCAAGAAGGATTGGTGAGCAAATAAATCAGTAAACATGTAAGTAAATGTAAACAAATATTGATGATGATGTCAAATTTGTGAAGTAACACAAAGGACCCTATTTAAATGCTGGATAATCAGGACATGTATGTTGGGAGGGAGTGATTGGAAGTAAAATATTCTAAGGCTTTTGTCTTGTTCAAAGATGGATGGATTTAAGATATTGAATAACATTAGACTTTATCATGCTAAGTATTTTTTGTAAAATTTCAAGAGTAACACTAAAGTAATAAAAGGGAAAGTATAACGTAAGCAAATAGAAATGGAATATGCTGTGAAACTTCAGTAAGAAAATTAGAAGTTTGCTAACTTTGCTATAATGAATAGACAAGAAAGATTTGCAATGAATGTTTTGCTTGTGTGTAACTGGGGCTCCTAGAATTTAGTTTTATATTATTCAAACAGCATTAGTGAAGTTCCCATTTTCTCCCCTTTTTATTTTCCCTCTTTTTCTAATACTTAAAACACAATCTCCCCCTGGCTTTGACAATGTGGTGGAGAAGTAGGAGAAAGCAAAAACAAAATAAAACAAAACAAAAATAATTTACATCAGCATTTGAAAAGACAAAGTAAGATGGAAAAAACCTAGTCCATATACATCAACCATTACAATAAATGTAAATGGACTAAACTTACCAGCTAAATGATAGATTGGCAGATTGGATAAACCAGAGTGTCTGGTATGTGAGGAAGTGGTGATAAACACTGCATCATTTTTCAGGAAATACAGCTGTGGAAGGATCAACTAGCTTTGAGAGAGATATTTTTAGAATTATTCAGATTTAAATGTCAGGTACTTCCACAGGCATGTGATGGGTAAGGACGGGGGGAAAGGCTTTGTACTTTAACTTTGCCCCAAGGAGTAGTGTTGCCTTCTAAAAAAGTGATATCTTAGAGTATAATTTGTAGAATTTGAGAATAGTTTGTAGTGGGTTTGAGATGCAAGAAAGGGATGATTGTGAAAAGGGTCTTTGAACCATAGAGACAGACTTAGGGAAATATTGCGGAAGTACGTTATCCTTTTATGATGTTTTACCCTCAGTGACATTACCACAGACTGCTATTCTACTGTAGCGATAAAAGTATAGCTTATGTAATAAGTGATTTGTAGGCAGCAAGGTGTGGAGATTTGAATCCTTGTCCTTATTCTATCACCACGACCAAGTCACTGTGAACTTAGAAACATTTCTTTAGTTTTCTGACCCTCATGAACCTGTGTTGAGAAACAAAAGTGGTGGACATAATCCCTAAACTGCCTCTAGTTTTCACCTTTTCTTTGTTTCATCAGAAGTCTCAGAGAAATGGAATTATCTCAGTTCATTTAAATCAACTCTTTCCAATATCTCAACTTGACAGCTTCCTCTGGAAATGGGATGAAACCTCGAATCCTGAGACAACATATTTGAGTAACTAGAAAATTTGTTGTGCACATCTCAACATTGAGTAGTTTATTAAGCAGAATTTACCAAAATGTATTTCAGAGAACACTAGTCCTATGAGATAATCTGTCAAGTTTGGGAAATGCATTCTGTACCCCTTTTAAGCAGTGCTCAGTGTACAACAGCAAGTCAGAAACTGGATACCTGGAATGGAACAGGGTTTGAAAGATAAGCCCAAATCCTCCAGGAATGAAGTGAGCATTTATGGGATCTCATGAAGGAATTTCAGACCCGTGTTGTGGGCAAGGAGAAAGGAAGGCTTGATTATTATTTTTTGCCTCTAAGGGTGGCCCTTGCTCCCAAGGCAATAGTTCTTTGTGAGTACTTACTAGAATTTAAAAGTCATATGGAAGCTGGGAATGGTGGCACATGCCTGTAATTCCAGAAACTTGGGAGGCTGAGGCAGGAGGATCACTTGAATCCAGGAGTCTGAGACAAACCTAGGCAACATAGTGAGACATGTCTCAGAAGGAGAAGAAGAAAAAGAGTATGAAGAAGGGATTAGAACATGGAAAGATGGCCAACTGTCAGTGAATAAGGACCCCACCTAGCACAAGGTTGTCTGCTTCACTGAGGGAGCTGGGTAAATCCCTCTTTCTCACTAGCAGTGGTAACTGAATTTTTGGAGCTAAACTGCTATAGAAACAGTCATTTTTATTATTATTTTTTTTAGTGGGGTTGAAAAATACAAAATTTTTAAATTGAGCAGCAACATCCTCTGGTGGAGGAGGCGTTGGGAGCATCTGAATTATCACTTGGTCAGTTCGCTCTTGTGAATTCAAGGAGGTGCCATCTGAGAAATCTTGCCCTGCTTTAACCTGGTCCAACTGCCAGCAAACTGCCTGAAGGGTGGCAGTGTAACTGCCTTCAATTCTGTGCTGGCTTCCAGGGAAGCTGGAGGATGAATAAGACATGGTTTTGCTTCAAGGACCTCAGAATCCAGGAAATCTAGAAGATCCAGAAAATGGAGTAAGAACTTAGGCATGACATGTGCTATATTAGAATGATGAGATGGGGGCACGTAAGGTAGCCTGGGAGAGTTGGGAAAGGTTACCTGAGGGAGATGAGTCCTGGTCTGAGATTGAAAGGATGTGTAGGCATCACTCAAATGAAGAATGATGTTATAATAGCAAGGAGGGCATTACAAGCACAGTTGAGAGTAGCATGGAGGGGTAAATCGGCAAGTAGGGGACCAAGACACTGGTCTGTGTTGCTGAAAGGAAATGTATGAGGTGGGGACATGTACAAGTGGAGGTTGCAGAGGTAAGCTAGGACTAGATGATGAGGGATAAGACTGCTGTACTAGGAGACGAGGCTGGGCTGTCGTATGCTCAAAGTCAGTGTTTTGTGGAGAATGATTCCCATAATCTTGGCATCAGAATCATATGACATGTTAAAGATCCAGAGTTTCTGAATCAGAGTCTTTAAAAGAGGCACCCAGAAATCTGCATTAATAAAAATATTTTTTGTAGTTGTAGATGCACAGCGTGCCTTTATTTTATGTTTAGTTTTAGGCGGTGCTAAAGATCGAACCCAGTGCCTCACACTTGCGATGCAAGTGCTCTGTCACTGAGCTACGGCTCCAGCCCCCAGAAATCTGCATTTTAAGGGTTTCCAGGTGACTCTGGTGTGCCCTGAATTTGAGAAGTAATGCAGAGGAAAAGAGTCATTGAAAAGTTTCAAGTGGTGGAGTAGTGGCGGGTTTGGTGCGGCATGGCGAGAATGGCGGCTTCGAGAGCCCAAGAAGGCTAACGGATGCCCGAAAGGTAGGCCCCAAGTTAGACCATGGAGCCGCCCAGACCAGGCCAGGTACGCCGGCTCCACGAGCGCTGGCATCTGGTCTCGCGAGATCTGCACTTCAGCCTGCGAGACCGCACCTCGACCCGCGAGATTGTTACTTAGACTCGCGAGATTCTGGAACGGAGAGTGGCCCTCAGCTGTGGGTGTTCCTTCTACCCAAGAGAGAAAAGGTAGGGTAACGTTACCACATGTGACCAATTGGAAGTGCCCACCACCCTTTGGGAAGAGTTACTGGTTGTTTGTAGAAGTGTATGTAATATGTAAAAGCTGCTCTCAACTTGCCCCCAACCTTTTAAAATTTTTGCTACATCTGGACCTTCTAAATGGAAAGAGGGTTGCCTGCAGGGACCTATGACCTGCAATAAAACCAGGCATGGTCGAGCTATTAGGGAAATCTGGCTTCAGGAACTCACGGTTATGGAAAGTTGTTGGAGATTACCTGAAGTGCGTGGTTGCCCTGTGGCTGGTTCACCGCTGGAGATTGAATGCAGGCCCCAGACATGGGTTTGAACTGCTGGAGCCAAATGGCTTGCTCCACTCCCCCCTTCCTGTTTTTCACAGAAGCTCCTGCCGGCCCGCATGGATCTGTACCGCTATAAATAAACCAAACCCGGCTCCTTGGTTGTTAGGGCCAGTCCGTTATGGACGGCCCAATTGTTCATGCCCCTGCTTCAAAAGATAGTTCTGCACTGCAAAAAAAAAAAAAAAAAAAAAAAAAAGGATCGTTCTGTCTTCTGTCCTTCTGTCCAATGAGTTTCTTAGCTGTTGTTCGCAGCCAGCCCAGCCCTTCTACAGGAACCCTTCCCCTCGCCCACCGGGACTTGGCGGCCAGAGTTGTCCACATATGATTGAGTTGGAAAATAACGTCCTGTAAATGGCCATTTGTTTTAAAAAATCAGAAGTGTCTTTTGGAAGTGACTTTGAAATGGATTTGTTAGACCACTTCTAGGAGCGGCACTTGTCCACATTTGTACAGTGGGTTAGAGAACATAGAGAAGACTTTGATCGTGAGAAGGAGGACGGTTTTATGTAAAAGACATTTTGCTATTATAACCATTGTTTTGTATGTGCATTTTATTCCTCATTACTGTGTAGATAGTTGAAAATGCTAAGTAGTTTCTTTAAAATAGCTAGACTTTCTAGATGTTCTAAAGTGCCTGGCATATGCTAAAAGTAGAAGTGGTAAAATATAACATATTTTGTGAAAATTTTTTTAATATATTACTGTTTTATTCACCATATAGAATATTCACATTGTTACTCCGATTTATTTATTTATTTATTTTTATTTTTACAGACTGCATTTTGATTCATTGTACACAAATGGGGTACAATTTTTTGTGTTTCTGCAATTGTATGTGATGTGGATTCACACTTTTTGTGTAATCATACATGTACCTAGGGTAATGATGTCTGTCTCATTTCTTTTTGTTAAAATTCATATAGTTTTTTTTTGGGGGGGATGGGTAATAACCAAACCCCTGTTGAGTAGTACACAGTTGTGTGCTGGTTCTCGGGAGCACTGTGCAAGTGTGCTTGCAACCAGGCAAAGAGTTGTTCCTCATGTCTATGGGTTTTATTTTACTTTGCTGTGTACATAGTGGATATAAAGGACAAACGAGTTCAAATCTACATCTAGTCTTTCTAAGTGTTAAAGAGGTTGCCAGTGTTTGACAAAAGTAGAATTAGTAAACAAATTTTGTATATTTTGAGTTAAAATTCTTAGGAAGGATTGTCTTCTGAAAATTTGGGCATTACAGCCCACTGGGCCAATCGGTGAAAGGCCAGAATGCTCATCTTTTTAAGGTATTTTCAAATTAGGACTCTTGTTACATGTGTGCAGTTTATTCAAAACTGTCATGTACAGAGTGGACAAATTGAGTCTTTACTTGAAAGATTTAGTCTGTATAGATGTTTAGAAGTACTTAATGTATGTTAAATGTAGAGGTAGTAAAATATCACTTTGTAAATATCTTTTTACTAAAATTCATATGAAATATTGTCTTTTGGGAATGGAACCATTAAACCACTTCTGTGAGCAGTATAGTGCTCTCTGTACTTGTTCAGTGATGTGGAGGAGGTGAGAGGGAAGTAGTTTCAAAAGGTAATATGTTAGTGTGTTTATACTTGGACATTTTCAGACATCAGTTTTCTGTATGTTTTGTGCATTTTTTTGCTGTGTATGTAATGTATATAATGGACAAATGAATCTCAAATTTGCAAAATCTAGTTTCTAGATGTTAAAGAGTATGTGTATGACCAAGTAGTTAGTAAAATTAGCATATTTTGTAAAAAAAAAAAAAGAGGTTTCAAATGGTGATGTTGCTGAATCTGTGGTTTAGATAACTTACCTGGAGTGTAGTGCAGGGTGGATTAGACAAAGTCAGGGAGACCACTTAGGAGTCTTTTGAAATAATCCTGGTGGGAGGTTGAGTGCAATCTGACCAGAGTAGGGTGAACCAGGATGCAGAGACATGCTGATGTGGCCGAAGAAGCAAGAGTACCTGATTCAGCACTGACGTGACCATGTCTGAAATCACCCAGTAGCAGGGTGCATGTACACACAATGCATACTGAGTACACATGTGCACGTGGGAGCAAAGGATATTATCTGCAGTTATAAGTGGAAGGGTGTTCAATGTTTATAAAAACAACTTCTCTGGTAATTTTTAAATACTTCAAATTTCCCCATGTGCACAATGTGAGAAATCAGTAAAAGCCTAATGCTAATATCCCAAGTGGTGGGATTTGAATTCTCTTTTCCCCCAAACCTAGTCTCCTTCTGGGACTTTGCTGTTAATGATTTGGTGTTTAACTTTCCAGACCTTTTTATACACATGTAGATACACATGCTTCTATGGAAATCTGCAGTTTTAATTCGCAAATTTTACATGCATGGAATACTGTACATAAATTATTTTTGTTTTTGTGGTATTAGGAATTGAACCCAGTGGTACTTTGCCACTGAGATACATCTCCAGTCCTTTTATAAACTTTTTAGTTGAATCAGGGTCTCACTGAGTTGCTGGTGGTCTCACTAAGTTGTCCAGGCTGGCCTTGAACTTGTGATCCTCTTGCCTCAGCCTCCCAAGTCACTAAGATTATAGACATGTGCTATGTGCCTGGCTTAAAATTTGTATTCATGATTCCCAAATCTATGCTCTCTGCAGCCATGGAGAACTCTCTCTTTTTTTTCTGGTACTGGGAATTGGACCCAGAGAGCTCTACCACTGAGCTACATTCCCAGCCCTTTTTATTTTTGTTAGTGAGACAGGGTCTCACTGAGTTGCTCAGGTTGGCCTTGAATTTATGATCCTCCTGCCTCAGCTGCTTGAGTTGCTGGAATTACAGGCATGCAACACTGTGCCCAGCTTTGTATATAAATTGTAACTGACATTTTTTCTTTTAATAATCTGTTTCAGCAATTGTTTCATGTTAGTTTGAGTAGATCCCATTCATTCTTTTAAAGGGCCGTATTGTTTTCTTGGCATGGAGCTCCTATTCTGTCTCATACCCAAGGTTCTAAATCTAAATGCAGAGCTGTTTCCCTGGCAGCAGGTGGGAGCTATAAGAGCCTCCCCTCCCCTCCCCCCATCGCCCACTGACCCCAAAGCTAATGTTTCTCCTTTTATTCCCCAGCATCTGTGTCTCCTATAGGTTAAACTCTTACTCTGGCAGTCAGCCACACTATATCTTTGAGATGCCTCCTGCCTCTCTCTCCTGGGAACAAAGAGTTGGTATCTGCACCCTTGTTCCTGAAGAGAGCCTCCACCGGGAAGGATTTGACATAGGGCATGTTGACTCATGGCATGCCCTCATGGCCATGGGACTCTGAATATACACATTATAGTTGGGATGTTCTCATCTAAGTTGACCATTCCTGTTTCCATTTCTTTATCACTTAGTCTACTAACAGGACAGAGAGAGCGAGAGTGAGGATGGGGAGAGTGAGTGCCTACTGGAAGAAAAAAGAAAAATACTTGAAAAAGGATTTCATGATTTGGAAAATATATTTATAATTTCAGCACTTGAAAGAGATGTGAAGGTTACAACAGATTTGTCCCAACTGCATCTTTCCATGTGGACGGTGGCACAGGTTACTTGTAACAATGCCAGTCAAGGAGATGATATTTTGGCTGAATATAATTGGAAGGTCTAAGTGAACCCGTGGAACAAGGGTCACTGAGGCACCACTGACTTCTCCACCCACATGCTAATGGAAGAGTTGTGTGGGTTTATTTAATTGAAACAGCCAGAGTGGAAAATGCCGAAAACCTGCTGCTTCTATTTATTCTCTGGGTTTCTATGGAGAAAGGGATGAGCTCTGAGTGGTGATCCTTTTAAAGAAGGATATATGAGAAAAACAGCTTCCTGGTGGTCAGGGAGAACTCAGCTTGGGCGGAGCAGGTGACTGCATTTGAAGAGTGCTGTGTGGTTTGGGGAAGGGGAGGAAAATGGAACTTATGTCTCTTTGAGTTTTATTAATTGTAATGATAATGATAGAAAAAAAGCTTATAGATATTTTTGAGCACCTACTGTATTTTATTCACTGTCTCAATCCTCAGGCATCTATGAGGTAGGAGAGAGCAGGACTGTTATTCTTATTTTACTATTGAAACTCCCAGGGGTTAAATGAATTGCCCGAGGTCATACAACTGAGAAAGGACAGTAACCAAATTTGAAAATAGATCAGTGACCCTGAAACTTTCCCTTTTAACACCTAAGCCTTATGTCCACAGATAAGGGAGAAGCAAATACAGATGGGCAGGAGATGGAGCAGATTTAACTGATAACAAGATCATCAGCCTTTATTGTAAACTGTCTGAGCATGCTCATGGACAGGTTAGCCAAAGTCTTATGATGGAGGAATTCTTTCTAAGGGGCTTGTAGTATCACACGGAAAATAACCAGGGTGCTTTTCTCAGAGGCCATGTGTTGGCTAGACCCAAAATGACTATAGTTAGACTCCGTCTCCTAAACTTCTGGCGTGCTGTTTTTATGTGTAGTCAAGGTCATAAATTCTCTCATTCAGCATATGTACTCAGGGTCATAAACATTTGCTTGTGAACATGTACCCACTGATGTGACCTGTTTGCAGTGTACCTTCTTTGTCTGGCCTGCATATAAAAAAGGCCTATTGGAAAGACTCAGGGGGCTAAAGGGAACTGACTAGGGGCTGCCTATGGGCTATGCTGTCTCCTAATAAAGCATGTCTACTATCCCAACTGCATCTTGCATCTTCTTCCATCTTCATCCATCCTAAAACTGTTACCAAGGGTCTGCCCCCACATGACACTATGGGTCAGGATTCTTAAGAATTGTCTTTTTTTCCTTTTTGTGATGCTGGAGATCAAACCCAGGTCCTTGCTAGGCATGCCCTCTACCACTGAGCTGCATCCTTAGCCTCTCCTTCTTAGGTGTCAGGGCACCAGAACTATCAGCTTCTTGAAAAGGAGCATGTGGCCATCCTGGGGTCAAAGGAACACTCTCCATCAGGGGGTCTGAGATCTTGCAGGCAGGGGTCACAATACAGGAGTGGAGACAAAGTCTTATCTGGAAGGCTCAAATCTGAAGCGGGAAGGACAAAAAGAGCACTGGGGTCACAAGGCCTTGGGATGTGGAGCCCGCAGTTCTGAGGTCATGAATGGAGAGTTGATGTGAAGTCTTTCCATGGAAGTCAGTGCCTTCCATGGTACTGACTGTGTGGCAGGAGGATGGGATTGCATTCTTAAGGGGCTGAGCAGGTGGGACAGGACCCAGTACATACCTTAAACATAGCGATATTATGCTTGCAGTTTGTATGATGCATTTTATTTTATAAAGTACTTCCACTTCAATGTGTTGTATATTTGCTGCATGAAGTTTAGATGAAGGGAATCTGTGCTATAACTTATTACTTGCAAGTTCTGAGGATGGGCTAGGCAGGGGGAATTAATTCTCTTACCTTACTCTCCTCAAGTCTTCCAATCTTCTGGTACCTTTGTTGGATGGACACAGTCGAACCCAGAGATCAAGATCAACTTTTACACAGCAGGGTACATAGGGGCAGGAAATGGGTCTGGGATGAAGGAATAAATGAAAAAAGAAAAAAGAAAAAAAACCCAACAGTACAAAGATGCTCTTGATGTCATATTAGAATTGTCAGTTAAGAGAGCCCAGAATACTCCTTTTTGTGTAAGCCAGTTTTGGGTGGCTGTTCTATCACTCATACTGCAAAAGTCCCATGTGATGCATAAATCTTACTAGCTAGATCTTATTGTAGTTACTGGTTATGTCTCATCATCCTTACTAGATGTAAGCTCTTAGAGGGTTAGGACTCATTTCATATTTCTGTATTCTTAGTACATACAGTGTCTGGTACACAGTAGGTGCTCAAGACATGCTTGCTGAGGTGCTCTGAATTCAATTCCAGGCAAGGGAAGGGCTGATATAAGGACAAAGGGCACACATGCTCCACCAAGGCACTTAGGTACAAGGTGGTGGACAATCCTGGGTGGCTTCTCTCCTGTGTGACTGCAGACAAGACCTGAGCTTCTGGAAAAGGACTTGGGGAAAGTGCATGGGAGAATGGGAAGGGAGAAGAGAGAGTTCCATCAGTGTTCCAGGCTGTGGAAAGTAATTCAGCCATTGTGGCCTTTGATGGGCAATATCGCTAAGGTGAGTCTTCCCAGGGACAATGAGGCATATGTTCAACAAAACCTGGGGCAGAACTTCAAATATTAAAAGCATTATTAGAAATCATCCAATAGAATTCCAAGCATGTGAAATCATAAGTGTGGGGTTGGAGTGTGAGGAGAAGATGAATCACCTTACAACACTAACAGAAAGTCAGTGATCCAGGATAACATGCTAGTGCCTCAGAGGAAAAGAAATTGCAAGGCAGAGTGAAAAAAATTCAGGGAGGGGTTCTGATTGGCTGTACTGAGTCCAGCGCCCATCTCTTCTACCAATCACAGAGGCCAGAAGGTCTCATGCTTCATTCTGCACCAGTTACCAGAAGAGACAAAGGAAAGGCTCCTGGGAAAGCAAAAACCATGCATTCTGATGTTTCTGACTACTCCAGTCAGTCTGGAGCCAGTGTCTGTATCTTGTTTTTCACAAATCCTATTACAAAGATTGCACACCAGAGAGGTAGATTGGGATTCTAAGGGACTACAAAGTGCTACAGGTGAGAAGGATGTGGGATATTCATAAAAAACTGACTGGGAAAACAGGAGGTACACAAATTCCGAATGTGTTCTGAACATTCAAGTGATTATACCTTAAGGCAGTGGTTCTCAAAGTGTGGTCTGGGGGACCTCTGGGGGTTCTGAGACTCTTCCAGAGGGTCCTCAAGGTCAAAGCTACTTTCATGATAATATAAGACATTATGAGCTTACTTCGCTGTCATTCTCTCATGGGTTTACAGCAGAGTGAAGTGTTCACGGGGCTGCTGCCACGGGATGAGCTTCTGACTGAACGCAGAGGCCGGCCATCAGAGAAGTCTTCAGAAATGCAGAACAGTGTCACTATTTTCTTTTGTTTTTGAAAGTGGTTACTTTACGTGAAAACAGATTATTTATGTTGGGAGTTTATTGTTACTTTAAAGATTAATATATAAATATTTCAGCAATTTCTCAGTTTTAATTTCTGATAGGGTAAGTATAATAGATAAAACCTACATAATCAAAAGTTTTTTTTTTTTGGGGGGGGGTCCTCATTCATTTTTCAGAATACAAAGGAGTCCTGGGACCAAACAGTTTGAGAATTGCTGCCACAAGACAATGTTAAAGCCTTGAAAATGAACAGGGGAAGGGATTTCACATTTTTTTCCCTCTTGCATCTTTATTTTCCATAGTCTATTTTAATACTGAGGTTTTTCTGAATGAATGATTGCACTTGGCATCTCATGGTCGTAGCTCATGGAGACAGGAGAATCTGCAGGGAAGGAGCAGGAGGTTCATGCCTAGAATTTAGTCAGAAAGTATCTTTAACTTCCAGTTCTCTGGGCAAGTGATCATAATCAACTCACTTGCTGTCTGAACTGCAGTTTCTCCTTGGTAAAGCGTAGATGGTAACGGCTACTGGCCTCACAGGAATCATGTGAGGAGTCGACAAGGGGTTTGCAAAGCCACAGAGCTTGTTGCCAGATACATAATGAGGGTTCTGTACATAGGTGTCCACTTTCCTCCCTCTTGGTCATGCAAGGATCCATCCCTTCAAAATTCTTAGTAAGAGTTCTTGTCTGAAGTGGTTCACAAAGGTAGTTTAGCTTGGTTTCTGGCCTATTCTTGCCATAACTCTCTTATTTCTAAATAATCAATTCCCTGCCTAGTGGGACTTGTTTTGAAATGCCATTGCCTGAATTTTATTTCCTGGTTTTGTTTACTTTTGGTAGATACAGTGAAATCACAAGAGGGATTTTAGGCATAGATGTATCTATAGTAGAGTTTTTAAAAATACCCTCTCCTTATCCTTTGGGATCAGAATTGGCTTGAAAGGGAGGGGAAAAGGCCCAGCCTTATTTTTTTTTTTTTTTTTTTTTTTTGAGAGTTACCTAGCAACTTTTTGAGAGTTACCTAGCAACTGTTGAAACTCAGGTGAAATCTGCTAATTAGATTGATATGGAATGTGGTCAGAGAGAAGTTGCCTAGCAACCAGTAGTCTCCTGGACCCTCCTGATGATTTTGGTGGAAGGCAGCCATATTGCCTTGCAAAGGGTTTCCCCAAAACTTTCTTGCTCATGGAAATTTCCAACCAAAGTATCTATTCTGATGGTCTCTCTCTTTTTCTCTCTTTCTCTCCCTTCCCCCATCTCTCTTTCTCTGCATCAGGCTGGTAAAAAAGTAAGTCGAACTTTCTGGGGACATAAGATCTAATGGAAAGAGCATGAATTCCAGAACCAAATAAATCTGAGTTTCCAACCCATTTTGACACTCTCTGACTCTGTGAGTTAGATAAATTTCCTCATCTAAGAGTCAGTTTCTTCATCTATAAGTGGGAGGTGATAGAGTCAGCTCAGAAGGCTATTGTGAGGCTTAAATTAAGTAAGACCAAGAGTGGCTGGCATATGGCGATGCTCACCAACTTTTCCTCCCACTCTTTTCTTTGCAAATTGATTTTCCTGATGCTGCATGAAATCAGTCACGAGGATTAAAATATTAGAAATGCATGCCTAAGACATAAACATTACAGAGGAGTATACTATGTTTATTAGTGCATAATATTATATTTTATATGAATGTATTAGGAATGATTTCTCCCACCAGTTCTTTGAAGCTTGATATGTAGGCATGAAAAAAGGGAACAAAATATATTTGAACGCTGTTGAATTTTTTCCTTTGCCATCCTGCCATGGAAGATGTTGTCAGAGCATGAGTACTTTTACATCAGAAATGTGAAGATGACAGCATCTTTGGTTCCTCAGAGATGCTCACATCCTAATCTCCAGAACCTGAAAATATTTTACATTACAACACAGGGATTTTTTGTGGATGTGATTATTTTAAGATGATGAGATGAAGAGATTTTTGTAGATTATCACGAGAGTCCTTAGATGGGAAAGGAGTCAGGAAAGGATGTGACGGAAGCAGAGATCAGAGAGGAGGGAGATACAAAGATGCTCTGCTGCTGGTTTTGAAGGAGGAAAGAGTCACAAATCAAGCAATACAGGTGGCCTCTGGGAGCTGGGAAAGGCAAGGGGACCACACCAGAGCCTCCAGAAGGAACACAGCCCTGCCAGCACCTTGGTCTTAGGGAGACCAGTTTTTGACTTTGATCTCCAGAACTATAAAATAATAAATTGTGTTGTTTTTAAGCTGAGGAATTTCTGATAATCTGTCACAGCAGCAATAGGAAACTACTGCAGATGACTTTGAGAGTTGGGGGGGCAGTGGAGCCCAGACACCTGGAAACTTGGTCCCAGAGCGCTCCCGTGATTCTTTTGACTAATTGAGGCAAGTCATTATTTTCTTCAAACTTTTTTTTCCCCATCATTTTATGAAGGTATTGGATTAAATCAAGATCTCTCTTGGGCTCCTTCCAGTGTAATGTTTGCATAGCTCTCTGCCCCAGGACTGTCTGGCAGAGGCAGTTAGAGTGAGTAACTAAACAGTGTCACTCGGTTCTTTGGAGGGCTTATGCTCATTCAACAAACTGGGACTTAATAGGTACCAGGTGCTGTGCTAATTGCTGGGAATATAAAGACAAATAAGCTGTTTCTGTCTTTGCAGAAACCAGAGTCCAAAGAAGGAGGGAGGGCAGAACACTAGCACTGGGCTAGTGGGACTTGGGACGGTGTGGGCAGGGTTGGGGTGCCTTGGCCTGGGTGAAGTGAAGGCAAGACTTAACCAGAAGAATGAGTGCTGATTAGCAGGAAGAGAGATGAATGAGAGCAGTTTCCAAGGCAGAGCCTGTGCATGGGTAGAGAGGTACCTGACTGGACTTCTGGATTACAGCAAAGAGGAATTTTGACTGGACGAGTAAGTAGAGTATGGAGAAGTGAGCTCAGGCTGGGGATTTGGCAGGAGTCAGAGCCTGGGAGACCTCAAGAACCACACCAAGGACATGGTCAGGGAGCCCTTAAAAGGTTTTCCATCAGGCATTCATGGCAAGATGGCCTTTGTGAGATGTGATAATTTTCCCTTTGATATTTAAAAACTAGTGGAGCTCATACATTGTTGGTGGGACTGCAAATTAGTACAACCATGTGGAAAGCAGTATGGAGGTTCCTCAAAAAACTAGGAATAGAACCATCACATGATCTATCTATGTCACTCTGGTATTTATCCAAAAGAACTAAAATCAGCATACTATAGTGATACATCCACCTCAATATTTATAGCAGCACAATTCACAATAGCCAAGCTATGGAGCCAGTGCAGGTGCTTGTCAATAGATGGATGGAAAAAAAAATGTGGTACGTATGCCCAATGGGGTTTTACTTAGTCATAAAGAAGAATGAAATTATGGCATTTGCTGATAAATGGATGGAGCTGGAGAACATCATGCTAAGTGAAATAATTCAGACTCGGAATGTCAAAGGTCAAATGTTTCCTCTCATGTGAAAGCTAGAGCAAAGTATGGGGGAAGAAAATGGAATGGGTTGGATATCAAGGATAAAGGGAAGATCAGTGGAGTAGAAGAAGGAGATTGAGACGGCAGGAGGAGGAATGGGAAAGTGCAGGAAGTATGGAATGAATTTAATAAAATCATGCTAGGTGCATATAAAAATATTCCACCTTTATGTATGTCTATAAAGCACCAATTGAAAATAGATAAATAAAACGAGTGGAAAGTAGACCAGTAGAGTAGAGGAAAGGGAATGGGAGCGGGCAGAGAGGAGGGAAAGGGGGCATCAGAATCTGCACTGGAATAAATTAAGATTCATGCATGTATGATGTCAAAATGAGCCCAACTATTGTGTACAACTATAATTCACTAATAAAAACAAAAACTAAAACAAACTAACAAAACTAATGGGGCTGTGGAATTCAGAGGTTTCCAGCAAGTTACTATTATATTGTGGGTATTAAATAACATGAAGACCTAGAGAAAAATTTTGTCAGAACGTTAACTCTGGAGCTGCATTACCTGACTTTAAGTCTTGGCGCTACCACTTGCTGGCTGGGTGACCGACAAATAGTTCAACCCTTCGTGCCTCAGATTTCTCATCTGTAAAATGAAGATAATAGTAGAATTACTTCACATAAATAAATGAATATAACGAAATGTCAAAAGACTTCCTAGAATCCAGTGTGTGTTCCACCAAGTCTTTTTTTTTTAATTGTTTGTTCTATTTAGTTATACATGCACAAGTCTCTGCTATTATAATTTCTGATAAGATTCTGCACGTTAGAGGCTGTTCTGATGTGACTCTCACATTTTGGTGTGAGGGAGGGTGGAGGGTGTTGCCTTAGATGGTGTCCAAGGGGCCTCATTACTGCAAGTGGTAAGCAAGCCAAAGTAAACCTTGTTAAAATACCTCTTGTGTTTGGCAGTCAAGACTCAAGGAGACCATTAGGATGACATTCTGAGGTGTTTCAGGAATGTTTGTCAGTATTCCTAACTGAAGAGGCTTTGCAGGGTGGCCCAAGGCGGAACTTACGTTGTCCAGCATTATCTTCAATTTCCTCCCTTCTCCCTTGTAAGGGTCTGCCAGGCTCTTTGACCATAGGCAAGATTGTTTCTTTGAGCTTAAGCTTTCTCTCCTAAAAACTGGGGATAACATAACACTCTGTTTACCTAACTCAAAGAATTGTTCATTCATGGAGTTAGTTAACTTACAGCTGCATTATTACATAAAAATTTAGTAGCTTAGGACAACAATCATTTCATTATCTCCCAGTTTCTGTTGGTTGGGAATCTGGGCATGGCTTAGCTGGGCACTCCTGGCCCTGATCTCTCCTGGGTTTGTAGTCAAGCTGAGGCTAAGACACAGTGATTTCAAAGCTCAACTTTGAAGCTTATTCCGATGCCCTTTGTTCCTGTTTTAGTCTGCTAGGCCTGCCCCAAACAAATACCACAGACCTGGTGACTTGAACAACAGGAATTTCATGACTTAGTTCTGGAGCTTGGGAGTCCAAGATCAAGGTGCTGGCAGGGTCAGATTCTCCTAAGTCTCTCTCCTGGTCTTACCAGAGACCACCTTCTTGCTTTGTTTTCACATGGCCTTTTATTTTTTTTCTCCTAGGCCTGAACATCTCTAGTGTAAGGATACGTTCTTCATATAAGGACACAAGTTCTACTGAATTAGGACCTCATTCTTTTGTCCAGTTGGCCCCTTTAAGGCCATATCTCCAAATACAGTCCCATTGGGGGTTAGGGTTTCAATGCATGAGTTTTAGAGGAACACAAGTCAGTTCATGCAGCTCCTCACCACATGGCACTCTCCTTAAGCTACCCGAGTGTCCTCATGACACAGCGGCCAGTGACCCGAAAAAGTCTGAAAGCCCTCCCCAAACCCTGTCTTTTTGTGGTCTAATCTCGGAAGTCACATCCCATTACTTTTGCTTTGCTCTATTTGTTAGAACTGGGTTTCTCAGACCAGCTCACACTCAAGGAGGCATACGTTGCAGGAGGAGAGATCTTTGGGGGCTATTGTAGGTTCTGCTAGTTACCATTCCTACAACAGAGAGTTACTGAGTTCCTGCTGTATGCCCCTGGTGATATAATAGCAAATAGGAGGGACAGTCCTTACCAGTCAGAGCTCACCAGTTTCTGCAGGCACCAGAGTGCCAATGAAATGTCTTCTACATAACTTCATTGATTTCTCTGTCTTCATAAAATTTTGATCCTTCCTTTTGCTCTTCAGACATACCAGAGGCCACCCTGGCCTGTGTATGTATGACCCAGATTACTATTCTATTCTTTGTTTATTCTCAAATAAGTTCCTTTATTGTTTTATGTTCATATCTTATAAAGAGCATATGATTGGATTTTTGTTTTTCAAACCCATTTTAAGGATCTTCATTTTTCAGAACAGAACTTAATTCTCTGCTATATATTTGGTACCCAGGATGTTTGGTCTCAATCCTGCCATTCAATTTTATGTGTTCTATTTATTACACTTTCTATTGGTTTCCTCATTTCTCCTTTACTTGTATTTGTCAAATTGATGACACTTCTTTATTCCCTTTTTTCCTTTCTCTGGTGAATTGGAAGTTTTAATATGAATTCATATGCCTCTAGTGTTTACATTTAACATTTAATATACATATTTAAACATATTTCTACAACAATTATAAAAATGAAATAATTATTATGCCCCTCTGGTTTTGTTGAACTAATGGAAATTTTAGTTTTTGGTTATTAACTTTTTTTAGAGCATGCCTCTTACATGTTCAGAATCCACTAACATTCACATTACAGTTTCAAGTCACATTTTTATCATTTACTTAGATTTAATTATTAATAAGTGTTTATGCCATTGGATTGTATGGGAATACTTTTGATCTCTTTGTTCATCTTCTTGAGGATAGGGACCACTTGAAAAATAGTTTCTTATACTCCCCCAGGACCTCATGTGTAGTAACAACGAAGGGGACACCTCTCTGGCTCTGAAGTTTGACCGGTGTTTGTCCAAGCTCTGCCACTTGTTAATTACACAAGCATAACTCAAATTGCTCACCATTGGCATCCTTGGTTCTGAGATGGCATTAAATTGTCAGGCTAGTGACCAAGGTTAGAAGATCTAATCTGTAGGAAGTCTGAGAGCCACCATGCACTACTGCTGGGTGAATAAACGGAGAGGTGGAAAAGGAAGAGAAAGAGTCAAAAGCATTACAGACTCTGAGATGTGCCCTGGATGTGAAGACCTGGTCCTGGAGATTCAGTTTCCTTTGTTTTTCATCTGGAAGAGGGGGCTGTCGAATGGAGGTGGAGGTGCTGGGAGAAGGTGGGGCTTTGTGATTTCCCAGCCAGCTGGGCTTCTGGGGGAGGCTCAGTCTGTGCACCACGTGGGGCACCAGCCTTTGCTGCCCTTCTAGCTACCGTCAGGCAGCCTGGGGCAGACAGTGTGGGGAGGAGGACTTGGAGCTTGGCAAGGGCACACTTGGTTTCTAGGGAGCTTGTTTGCACAGTCAGATTGATTTCTGTCTCCTGAACTGTGAGCGGCAGAGACTGTGCTTCTCTCTCCCATCCCCACCCTTTGTTTGCCTGACCTCTTGGCTCCCTTTTTAATGCTACTTTAACATTTTAAGATTTTCCTTTATTAAAAAGAACAGCATTTCTTTCTTTCTTCTTGTATTTTTTCAATCTGGAAGCTTAGCACCTGAGCCAGCCCAGCTTGATGTTTATGTGCTTTCTATTCTTCTCGAGGATGAGCGATGTCCCTGTGACATTGCCTGACTTTCTGCTGCTGCGGTTTGTTAGTCTGGCACCTCTGGGCCTTCTCTTTGCTTCCTTCCTCTGGCATTTCTGCCATCGTATCTCTGCATGCCCAGGGCCTGAGTGAGAGTGAGCTCGATTTGCTCTTAACTGTGCCTGTTTCAGGGCCCCCTGCTGGGTTTAGTAAGGAGGGTTGGTACAACCCTTGCTCTGTGTGAGATTCCTCTCCCACATTGACAAACTTTTAATTTTATGTTTTAAGAAACATTGCAAAATTAGCACAAGATCCCCAAATACCCTTCTCCCAGTTTACTGTCGACATTTTTTGGTGCAGGCTACAAGGTTGTGAGGTCACCAGTTCTTCCTCTTCTATCTTCTTGCTGTTCCACCATCCAACTGGGATTTCATACCAAAACCTCTTCACAAGGTCCGAGGCTCCTCCCATCAGTGTTAGTTTCTCCATGCTTTTACTGCTTTTCATGATCTTGAAAGTTTTGAAGAGGACACTATTTAGGGGAATGCAGGCTTTCCTACATCTGGAAAGAAGAAACAATTTCCTAATGATTTTCTGCCTTCTCAGTGGAAGTTTGCTCCTGCCTGAGACCTTTCTCTGGTAGCAGCATCAACCTTCTCAGAAACTCGTTTAAAAAGCAACTAAGGCAATGAATTTTCTTCATTACCCAGAAGTCTGATCGGGTGGCATTTAATTTCTTATCTCACAACTTTGACTTAGGATATGAGCAGGGAGCACATGGAGGTGACAGGCTAGCGCTGCCCCTGGGTAACCTTGTACATATGCTGGTACTTACTATCTGTAGGCTACATAGCTGGGCTAGAATTGGCAAAAACTACCTTTTGTTGCAGAGACCACACCTGGGGACACACATCCCCCTTTGTCTCCTCTTTCTTCTGCCTCTGCAGAGATGCAGAGTGTAAATTAGAGCATCAGCAAGGCAGCCTAGAAGTCATGATCCAAAGACCAGGAACTGACAGGGCCATGTTTGTATGAGTTAGGCATCTGGGTGTGCTCCCAGACATCTCTGCATCAGCATGCTGGGGAAGCTGGTCACAGTGACTATCAAGGGACTCCTGACAGGAAAACGATACATCAGAGAAGGACTACATGAGCCTGGAAGGGATGTGAAGAAGGGGGACAGGAATAAGCAGCCATTCTCCTTCCTTTTCAGATCCAAAGTGTGTGTCTCATGGCTGGCCAACATTCCCTTTTCTCTAGGGTTCTCTGTCTCCTCTATAGATGCTGTCTGCTCCCTCAGAAGAGAGAGGCCCTACAACGTCTACAGTAGATGATTGATGTGATTTTCCAGACCCCCAGGAAGATCCCTGGGACTGCACAGGGCCTGACAGGGAACTCGGAAGGTTGGCAGTGCTTCAGGGTGGTGAGTAATCTTGGTTGTTTAGTGTAGAAGCTCTGGCTGGCCTGCAGAACCCGTTATCTTCATCCTGACTCTGCCTCTAACCAGAGGTGTGATTTGGGGTAACTTACTGTCTTTAGTTTGCATGTGTAAAAAAAGGGGGAGGAGGGTAAACAAGTTAATTCTAAGTTTCTTTCAAAGTCTAGCAAATTAAGATTTTTATTTAGTTCTGTCATGCCCCAAGAAACATGTTCTAATGTTTTCTTTCTGATGTAGGGAAACATCAGATGTGTGGACAGATGGATTGACATCACACATACAGTGCAGAATTCATCTGCTTTCTCTGCAAGATGGCTTGACTCACCTCTCACCAGAGGACACCTTTCCCTGGGGCACCACCATAGCATGAAGACTTTGGGAAGCCTCATGGGAGTGGCTAGCATCCTTTGGTCCACCCAGTCTCCATTTCTCATTCCTAACAGCACCCCAGTAGCCTTTGGGACAATTATCTCTTTCCCAGTGGTTTTAGTTTGTAGGGCCCTGACCTCCTGTAAACAAGGGGTGGACCTGTGACCCTAGCCAGCCAAGTGAATGCTCCTTTCTTGGAATTTGCATCTTGAACAAGTCAGAAAAGGCTGCACATTTCTGATGTCATCAAATCACTGGTGGTGTCTTCATCTGCCATTCCTGCCATCAGACCATTCGTAGATTTCCTGCTTCCAGGAGCTGCTTAGGTCTCTAGCAGTATCCAGGCCTGGGTCCCAGCCATTGGTCAATTCTGAGAGTCCTCAGTCTCCTTCCATTATAGCCCCTTTTGCTTAAGTTAGGCAAAAATCAGGTTTTACTGTTTGTAACCAGAGATCTACAAATATTGAAGAATTTTCTGGGACACTTCTTAAATGTGACCTCATGGTGAGAATATTTGTTCTATGTTTCAGATATTTCCAGGGGAGTGCAGGCTGTGCTACCCAGTGAAATTTAGACTTTGGAGTAGACAGACTTAAGCCAAATTAGACATGATGTCTAGTGACTTCTTTGCTTACTGGTGTCCTTGGATAACTTTCCCAAAGCCTCAGTTTTCTTGTCTATAAAATGAAGATCATAATACCAACTACATAGAATGGTTGCAGTGACTAAAGGAAACAGACATAGTAAGTTCTCAATAATCATTGGCTTTGATTGTGGTCATAGCAATGAAAGCCTAAGAGGATCATGGTGCTGCACTGGGTTTCATCTGTCTCTGGGAACAGAGACAAATGACTGGGAACAGAGAGTGAGAATGATGACAATGACAGTAGTAACAATGATGATGGTGATTACAACAGGGTACACTTACTTAGCACTTATTATATCTCAGAAACTGTCTGAAGCACTTAAAATATGAACTGACTTACTCCTGGCACCACTGTTTGTGGCAGGTCACTCTTACTCCTTGAGGAAAAGAGCAAGGCCTTTGCCTTGGCCTCCTTTCGCTCAGCCCTCCAGAAGCACTTGCTGTGCTCTGACACTCTATCTGACACGAGAAGGTTGGGAAGACAGGTAGATATAACATACACCCTGCAGAATCCTTACACTTTCTCTGCATACTTCTCCTGGTGTCAGAGAGACCTCAGCTCAGCACATGAGGAGGGAGGTGCTTCATCGGTAGGCAATCACTCAGAGCCCAGCCTGTGCTCCTGGATTTGTTTTGAAGTGAGATTTCACTGTGTTCACCACAAATAGACAGGCAGCCCTGTTTCCTGTTGGTTTGGCTTCTTTTCCATTAAGTAACTCAACTGTGAGGATTGGGGAGGATGGGCAGGAAGGGAGATGGAACAGGGTTAAAGGAGAGAGGGCTCTGTCTTCAGCAAGTGATAAATTCCCTGGCAGCTTTTCCCACTTGTTAGGTGTATTGAAACCACGTGAAAATGGACCTAGTGGCTTCATCTTGGTTCCTGCTCTGAAGATGAGGGTTGGCTCTCCTCTTGGGGAGCTGGCCCACGGACCAGGATCTGCTGCTGAGGCCAGAGGGAAACTGGCCAGTGCCTCCAGCTGTGCATTGGCACAGCCAAGAGAGATGGACCACAACCATGGGTGTGAACTTAGGTTTTAGAGAGGAGGCAGGTCAAAGAGCTAGATGGTTTCCTTCATTGAGTTTCTTTTTTTTTTTTTTTTTTCCAAGGCACATTTAATTTAATATCGAGTGTAATACAAAAGGCCCAAATACAATGAAGGAACACATCCCCCATTAACACCAACAACAATGCTCTTTTGACATGTGCCTGTTGAATGGGATGGGGTTTCATAAAGTTCACTACTGGAAAAAAATAATGCAGTGAGTCTCATCACAGCCAATATCCTTATACAATCTAGTTGTGAAATGAATGTTTATAATGCTTCAAACAGTTTAAACCTGAAGTTGGATACCACACCTTCATGTTTGTACAGTCCTCAGTTAAGATTGTCTAGTTTTTGCAACCAAAGAACAAACCATTGATGAAAACCGCATTGATTTAAGGCTCCGTCATGTGATATAGAGCCCTAAGCTAAATGGTTAGATATATGCACTACTTGTACGGACATCTGTTATTTGATTTTCTTGTGACTAATAAAGTTGGTTCTCAGCAAAAAACCCTTTAAAGGCAAAATCACCTCATTTGAGTTTTGACCCAGAAGTTCAACAACAATCACGAAGTCCACAGTCTTATTGGCAAAACTGATACACAGTGTCTCTAAGTCATTATGCTCAAGGTTAAGAGCGATGCATATTCCGTTTTTACATTTTACTGGAATTTTACATGTTCAATTCATGATTTTAAATCTCTAGGTTTTCAATCCTCCAAACTGTCTGAAGACACAGTGTGCCACAGACTTAAGACTTCTGTTTCTCCCTCTATTTTCTTCAAACAGAAACATTTCTCAAGTGTCTACATGTTCTAGAAGGGGAATTTTTCGGAGATGGCCTCTTCTTCGGAATAGTCCGACGACATCAGGCCTCAGAAGCAAGGGGAAGGGGAAGAGAAAAAAGCTGAAACACAAGGTTCATCGGGTAAGTTTTACATTAACCATTACAAGCTGCACGGTATAAGAATGTGGCTTTTTTTTTTTTTTTTTGCTCAAAAAGTCTGAGTCTTGGTGTGGAAACGAGTACTTGGCTGTCCCACCACAGCTGTCTTGTAGTGGTGGGACTGTCAGGGAAGTCTTGACGGGGCAGTATGATTTGTTTACCTATCAGGCGTAAACTTCCAGGCACTCAGTTCATTTTGGGCTTGTTCCAGTTTGTCTTTAGTCTGTTCCAGTTCGCCTTTCATTTTTAGGAAAAACAAGTTGATCGCTGGGTCTACCATTGTTGATCTCAGTTGGGCGACACTCGGCTGCTGGACTTGCTTGAGGTACTGAATTTGAGTAGTACACTCTTGCATCTCTTGTTCCTTGGTCGCTAGTCGCATTACAAGGATGTTTTCCCTGCGTGCAGACTCCTGCTGCTGTTGCTTTAGTTTTTCTTCAGACTCCCTTAAGCCTGTTACATCATTTGAGTTAAGATCTGTGTACTTGCCCTCCAAAGCTTGAACATAGGCTTCATATTGTTTCCATCTTAGAATTAACTCATCTCGTGCCATAACTTTAAAGTCTGTTTCACTGAGTCGAACCTTTTTTGGAAGAGGTTCTTCGTTGGTCATCTTGAATCCGAGGAGTCGCCTCCCGGCCGCGGCCGCAGCCGCAGCCGCCCGCCCGCCCGCGGCGGGGCCCCGCCGGGGCAGGAAAGGCGAGGGGAGGCCGGCCGTCCGCCCGGCCCGAGCGGGGCCTCCAGCCGTAATGGAGCAGCTGCACCCCGGCGCCACGCCCGGCCCTTCCCGGAGTCCGGCGCGCGCCCCGCGGCCGCCGGGGCTCAGCCAGCGCCGTGGGGGCGGGGAGGGAAGCGGCCAAAGCGCGGGGCGGGCCGGCGAGGTCGGAGGTCAGCCGCGAGGCATCACGGGACGGCGGCCGCCGGTGGACACCTGAGTTTCTTCCCACAGACACACTTAGACTGGAAAAGAAGAGACCACACATCCTGAGCAACAGGCCCTTTCAGTACTACCTCATTTATTCTGCATGTCAACCCTACGGAGTTATTTTACCTTTTTATTCTCCCTTTTAGGCAGGCCATTGAAACTTGAGGAGATGATGTGAATCAGTGAAGGTCACCTAGCAGAGCCAGGATTTAAATTTAGGTCTGCTCAGCTCCTAGGCCATCCCAGCACTCTCCCTTTCCTTTGGGGCCTGTGACATGAGAGCTGGGTCCTCTCTGCCAAGGCTTCCATCTCTCACTGTTTTAGCAGCCATTTCCCTGCTTTACTAAAGGATCTGACCAGAACAGTTGTAGAGGAGGAACAGTTTATTTGAGTGCTCATGGTTTCAGGGGTCTTAGTCCATAGAAGGTCGGCTCCATTCTTTGGGGCTTGAGGTGAGACTGAATATCATGGCAGAAGAGTATGGCAGAGGGAAGCAGCTCACAACATGATGATCAGGAAGCAGAGAGAGATTCCACTCACCAGATACAAATGTATTCCCACGCCCCAGTTCCCACCTCCTCCAGCCACACCCCACTGCTTCAGTTACCACTCAGTTAATCCCAGCAGGGGTCTGTTCACTGATGGCTTAAGACTTCTGTGACCAAATCATTTCTTCTCTGAACCTTCTTGCATTGCCTTGCATTTGAGCTTTTGGGGAACACCTCACATCCAAACTATAACACTCACGATCCTTTGATGAACCTCAGGAGCATAGATAATGAGGAAACCCAGGGATGGAGGTGAATGGCTTTGCTGAGGCTGGGGTTGTTGAAGAGGAGGTGACCATCAACGTGAAGGGGAGTGTTTCAGGTGTGGGAGACCTGTACTGAGGGGTTGGTGCCTGGGCTGGGGAAGTTGAAGCAGGTCAGAGGTCTGTAGGAATCACCTAATGTAGTGCTTCTCAACTGGGGAGTATTTTGGAAACATTTTTGGTTGTCATGATGGGGTTGTGGGTGTGCTACTAGCCTCCAAGGGGTACAGAGACATTCCCTAATACACAGGACAAACTCTCCACAACGTGGAATCATCTGACCCACAATGCTAATGGTGCTGAGATTAAGCAAGTATGAGCTCAGGAACCCCCTGTATAAGTATGGCAACGGGATCCTCAAGAGGTGGGTGCCCTTCCCCAGGAAGGGCAGCTCACATGAGGCAGAGATGAGGCCTGAGCCCAGGCCTGCTGCTCCCCAGGTGAGTGAGATCTATACCATGCGGTGTGGCCTTAGTCAAGCAATGGAGGAATGGATTTTCTGGTAGAGGGAGTGTCTAGTACAGCTTGCCCAGGTGGGTGAGGGCCTCCCAGGTCTCTCTCCTTGGGCAAGAAGTGCTGCTAGTCTGCTGATGTGTCCTGGCCCAGCACCCAGGGGTGAAAGGGCACTGTGGGCACTGTGGGTGCTCCTTGGGGACAGCCTGAGTTGAGGCTGCTGAGAAAGCTTGGTGGGACCTGGTCAGCTCTTTCTTCCTTCCTGGCATGAGTTGCCACTTATCCTGCTGGGCTTGCCGTGACCTTCATGCCCATCTGCTAGAAAGAAACATGGGAGCTGCTGTAGCCCCTGGGCTGAATACTACTGATGGTTAGGAAGTGCTCTTTAGGATTCTCTTAGTGGACTGCGTGAGCCTCACCACATTGGGATGCAGTGGGCAGAGGGTGTGATTGCTCCCATTTCAGAGACCAGGGCTTGGGGTTTACCAGGTGACCGCCCCTCTTGCTAGAGGCTGTGTTGAACCGGAAGTCCTGCCTTCCAGTTCTCCTGCCGTCTTTCAACCCGTGTAGAACTTTCAGCTTCCCATGAGAGGAGAGCTCTTTTGGTTTGAGCCCTGAGATGGTCACGCCTCTCTTTCTGTCCTGCTTCTCTGCATCCCTGCTGTGTTCTCCGCTTCTTGAGGGTGTGGATATCACCATGTTTACATTCCAGTGAATGTTTGTGTTCTGCCTTTATTTTTCCTCCTCATAGCATGACTCTTTCAGTGGAGGTGGCTTTTTCATGGGTGAGGCTGTGTGGCAGGGCCTCCGTGTAGACAGCTGTAGAATGCTCTCTCCATGCTCAGAGTCCAGTAGGGAGGCAGAGACAGAAAGGGCAGCAACTGAGGAGTAAGCCCGGGCCCTGCGGTGGCTCCCGAATTAACTGCTGGCCTCACATGGCTGCACTGTCATTTGCATTGCATAATTCTCTCTCAGAGACCTTGCACTTCTTCAGAGCAGAGAGACTTTCTTTTCACTTTTGTCCCTCAAGCCCTTAGAAGAGTCCTTGGCACCTAGTTGTTACCCAATAAATGCCTGTTCATTTCTGTTCCCTCCCAGGATGACTTTTGGAATCTCATTTCCTTTGCTCTGTGACTTTTTGGGCTAATCTTTCTGAGTTTCAGATTCCTCGTTTGGAAAATGGGGATTCAAACAATGACTCCTGGAAAGAGTAAGGAAGATTGTGTAGAGCACGCACAGGAAGATGTTGCTACATGTGGCTCGTGCTTCAGCTGTCACGTGATTAGTGTGGGGACCCCCATGCCTGTCTAGCACATGCACCGGCGCTGCTCGGATCCCAGGGACTGTTGATTCCATCTGAAGGGTTCAAATGTCAGTGCTGAGAAGGTGAGGGTTTCACGGGGTCACCAACCTCCACCTCTTCATAGTTGGGAGCAAGGTCATTTGTTGACATGCTGAGGACAGAATGATAACTGTTGCTGGAGCTTGGCGGAGGTGAGTCTACCATGGCGGAGGTGAGTCTGCTGTGGTGGAGGCGGAGGGTCCGTGGGGATGAAAAGTCTTGGGTTCACATTTGAAATTTGTTTCTTTCTGGCTTCCCTGCCCCCCACCAGAGCCTCTTGAGATACCTGTCGCCATGTCCCTGCATGCTCCATACTTCCTACAGAGGTCTTAAGGAAGAATTAAAATACTGTTTTGTGACTGGAGGACATATTGTTACTTACGAGTGATGAGAAGAATCTTTTCCACAGAGGAAGGAAGGGGTTTACACTGAGCTACTTGCTCTGGTTATCAGGGTTTCAGGTTTCTGTCCAATTGGTATTCCTGATTCCAGTGTGCATAACTTACATGGTTGAGGGGCCCTCAGCCAGCTCAGGGACTAATATTCTTTACTCTTTCTTGGATCTGCCACTGTCTCTTTGTTGAGCACCAAGAGACAATTTCTAGTTGTCTCCATTGGTAGTATTGCTGACCCCAGCTGGGTCTAGGCTGGAGCCCTTGTATAGAGGTGGGGGCAGATTCTACTCCCCTGGAGGTTGAGTGTCAGGGCACAACCTCAGGTGTCTATATCATCTTGAGATAGTCTGGCGTGGGCTCTCCCTGGAGCTGGCTCAGAGTTCCTGTGCTGTCTCCACACAGATGAAGACAGGCTCTTCCCTTTATGTGGTATACAGCCAGAGCATTAGCATCTGAGCCCCCATCTTCCCCTGCATCCCCAGCTACCTGTGTGTGTGTTAGGCAGTCAGCCATGGGGACCAAGGCATTTGAAATTTTGCTACAGTGGCCGGGGCTTGAAGACTCATTGTCAGTCTCTACTGCTCTGCCTCCAGGACCTGCTGGTAAATGACACCTCCAGAGCATGTTGCAGGACCCATTACCACTGTCCCCTCCAGGCCCTGCATTGCTTTTCCTGAGAGTGCCCCCTGTGCCTAGTAGTTTGTACCAGGGAACCCATTGCACCCCCAATTTCTTTCTGGGTTGTGTCAGCCTGTCTGCTCAGGCTTTTGCCTTGGCAAGTGGAGCTGGGAGAGATTTTCTGTCTTCCAACAAAGAGTCAAAATTTTAAAGAAATCCTGTGTCATAGATGCTGATTTTAATGACCAACTCCCAGGGGACTCCTTTGCCTGCTTTTTGGATCGCACACCACGCTTGTCTGGCTCTATGACAGTATGCAGTATGTCCCCAGGGGGTTGGTTCCAGGACCTCCTATGAACAACAAATCTGAGGATGCTTAAGTCCCTTATATAAAATGGCCTAGTGCTTGCAGGTAACCTAGGCACATCCTCTCATATCCTTTGAAGCATCTCTAGATGCAATGTAAATTCTATACAAAATAGTTGTTAAACTGTATTGTTTAAGGAATAATGATAAGAAAAAAGCCTGTGCATCATCAATATAAACCAATTTTAAAAATATTTTGCATCCATATTTGGTTGCATTGGTGGATGTAGAACCCACAGATAGGGAGAACAGACTGAGAGAGTTACTGGCTCTAGAATCATTCCTGTCCCTTGGAGTAAGGTGAAGACCTCACCTGCACAGATCAGCGCTCTGTGGACATGCTGAGCCACCACTTCTGTCTCAGGGGCACCATCTGGGAGTTTTTGGAGGCTTCAGGCTTCAGCTACACTCCCTGTTTTGGGGTCTCATATGTTCCATTCCCTAAGGATGGAATGCAGAGAACGTGACCTTTTTGAACAGAGCTTATAAGTTCTCAAATACAGAGAAGTCAACATGAGGAGGGTCTGGAGAGAGATGTAAAGTTCAAGACACCTTACCTGAGTCTCCAGCCTGTGGAGAGAGGTGGTGGCTGAGGTTGGGGTGGGGCTGATGGTGCAAGGGACTTTCAATGAGGACTTCTGTGTTGAATTACAAGTTGTTTTTCTGCAAAATTAGTTCCCATCCATTGGTCATGTTCTCAGTAAATTGTTCTAGATACATGGAAGTGATCTGGAGCAAAATCAGAAGAAAGGAACTTCATTGTACATTACAGTGAGCATGGGTAGAGGAGGAAAGAAGAGGCGGGGAAGGGAAGTCATGAGTGAGAAAATTTGGTAAGAGCAGGGATCCACAGCCAGTGGAGGTCACGAGGACACATGTCTTTGGGGACTCACAGAAATCTTGGGGAAGGTCTTGGACTTCTAGAAGGTTGTAGAAGGAACTGGTGCTCATTTTATTGACATCCCAAATCTTAGGAAAATCCTCACCCAGTACCCAAGTATGTTTGGATTCCTTCCCCTGCCAGAAAAAAAAAAAAAAACAGGAGTCCACCTCCCAAGCTGTGTAACTGCTTTGAAGAGGACTATTGGTGTGAGTTTGGGAGGTCAAGAGGGCTTTTCACTTCTCTATTTCAGTATTATTTCAATTAAAAGCATGCTAATTTACAAAAGTACCATTTTCTAACTTAAAAAAACAATAAAGGTACAAATATCCATGATCTCATTGCCTCGATGTAATAACTTCTAATCTTTGATGTGTATTCTTCCTGATGTGCTTTCCCCATATGTACACACATATGCGTGTATGTGTAAAAGCTGAGATCACACAGTCCTTCTTGTTGTCCAGCCTCAGGGTATATCTAGACATCTTTCCATGTCTTCAGGATGTAGATATGCACCATCATCGGCTTTTAACAGCCGAGTGATCGTCATCGTATGTGTCCCTGGTTTATGGAACTGATTCTCTATTGAAAGACAATAAGCCTATTTCAAGTTTTTCTACAATGAACCCTTGTAGATGCATCTTTTTATCTTTTTTAGATATGTCTGTAAAATAACATTCTGAGAGGTGGAATTACTGGGCCAAAGAACTGTCGTGTTAAACATTTTGATCCATATTGTCCAAGAGTATTTCAGAAATGTACCGATTTCCATTTTTTCCAGCTATCTTAATGCACATTTTTTTTGAGTACTTACTCTGTTCCAGATAAATATGACATTATTTTTACCCTGAGGGGGTTGATATGCTATTAGGTGGCTTGTTAACACATATCAAGATTCCCTATTTATTTAACAAGCACTTATATAATGCTTACTATGTACCAAATACTATTCTAAGGAGTTTAAAATATTAAGTCATTCAATTCTCATGACAACCCTCTAAGTTAGTACTATTATTATATCCATTTTTTAAATGAAGGCTCTGAAACCAAGAAGTTAAGTAACTTGCTCAAGTTCACAAACCTAAGAAGTGCTCTGACTTCAGAATCTGTTCTGAATCCTGTGCCATGGTTCCTCTTGGCATGACGGGTGACAGACCTCTTGGCACTGAGATAGTAGCACCAGTGGCTTGGAAAACCTATCTTCGATTGCAGAAACTACTAAGGAGGGTAGATTGCAAGTTGTCCAAGCTCCTCTCCTGAGGGCTGGGAGGGTTCACAGTGGAAGAAAGAATGGAAGAATGAGGATCATGGAGATTTCCCTCGAATTTGTCACGACAAGGCTGTTGTTAGATGTGACCTAGGGATGGATAAACTAGCCAAAGCTTTATCCCTCAGAAGGTGGAACTCTTCTTGGTTTTGAGTAATGCATCGATTCTGAAGAAGGCCAGCTAGAGAGTGAAGAAGGAGGAGGAAGAGGGGCTGTGGGGGATTGAGAGAGACAGAAATGACTTGAACAAAGGCCAAAAGACTGGAGTGCATAGTGTGCCCTGGTGGGGTTGGTGAACTGTGTGGCTGGAGAATAAGCTGCAGAGGGACTTCAGTGGGAGAATGAAAAAAGGTGGCTGGTTTCGAATGCTAGACAGCTCTGAGCCTTTGCAAGAAGTCAGACTGAGGTCCAAAGGGGCCATTATATTTTAAAGCAGAGAAATAACCAGAGTAGTATCTTTAGACTGTCTTGCTGTCTAAAGTATGGGAAGACCTGTGAGAGAATGGACACACAGGGGTGGTAGACCACTGCTGTTGTCTAAGCTGGAGACATTTGGGGTTTCATTTTAGGGCAGAGACCATAAAGATGGGGATGGTGTGAGTGTAATGTGAAGATGAAATCAGTGAGTCTCCATGTTGGTTTTTGTGGGGCTGGAGAGAGAGTAAGGAGTAAAACAAGATTTTGTGACTTTTCAGCTTGAGCATTTGGCAAGATGATCCTGCCTTTACTGGAGGTGGGAAGTCCAGGGCGAGGGTTGCTGGAGGGCAGGCAGAATGAAAGACAGGGACTGGATTCATTGACAAGCAAGATATCTAGCTGAGAGAGTGAAGCAGCAGAAGGAAATGCATATTTGGGGTTTGAGAGAGGAGATGGGACAGGAGGACAGTCCTGAGAATCAGCAGCCTGGGGGAGGCAGGGACTTATGAATGGGGTGGAACCCCTCAGGGAGAACCTGCAGGTCAGGAGAGCCAGCTGAAGACCAAGGGCTGGTCCTTGAGAAATGTCCTTAGTTAAGGTCATGGTGTGACTCACCTTTGGCTGCATGTTGGAGTCACCTGGAGACTGTAAAAGCTCCTGATGCCTGAGTTCCACCCAAATATTCTTATTCCCTTGGCCTGGGAAGCAGCCTGGATATCAGATTTCCTCCTTCCCCTTCTCCTTTTCTTCTTCTGAATTCTTTAAAAAATTATTTATTTAGGCATCAGAAATCTTCCTAGGTAATAATACTGTGTAGTTAAGGTGAGAGGCAATTGAATAAAAGGGACAACAGAAGAGGAATCCCAGAAGAAGCCATCTCAGTAGAGCAGGCAAGAGTTTAGAAGTGCTTTTGCTTGTTCTGCAACATTTTATGAATGCCCAATAACTGTAGCTACCATTTATTGAAGGCTTTTCTGTGTCAGGCTGAGTACTTTACACAGATTATTTTGTCTAACACTCACACAACACACACCATGAGGTGAATATTCTTTTTAAAATTTTTAATCGAGTCATACAGTTATACGTATTTGTGGGACAATGTGATATTTTCATATATGGATACAATGTATATTGGCCAAATCAGGGTATTAGCATTTCCATCACTTCAAACATTTATCATTTCTGTTTTGGAAACATTCAAAATCCTCTCTTCTGGCTATTTTGAATAAAACAGGTAAATGTTAATGATAACATCCTACTGTGTTATAGAACTCTAGATCTCATTTCTCCTATTTAATTGTATTTTGGTGTCCATCATTCATCCTCTTTTTATTATCTCTTTCCTTCCTCCTTTCCTGCCCCATCTCAGACTCTGGTGACTTATGGAGTACATATTCTTACCCTGCTTTGTGAATCAGAGAAGTCAAATAACTTGCCAAGTCACATGTCTAAACCCAAATGAGACCTGACATTGAATGTTTTCAAAGCCCTTGGAATTAACCACTGTACTTATACCACCCACTGCCTGCCAGGCCTTGTGTTTGGAACTCTCAAGGGGTTTGCAATCTGATGAGTATAAAGAATTAATAATTAGTAACAATTAATAATCAAGGTGCTACAGTGGAAGAAGGTCCTGGGGAGGGGGTTCACATCAACCTGGAGGACTCCAGGAAAGCTTTGCTTATGAGTGAATGGTCAAGGAAACACTATTTTTCTTGCACTCAGAAACAGGCTCCCCCTCTTGATAGGAGGGTGGTGTGTGCCTAGAGAGAGGGTACTTGAAGTTAAACAACTGTAGTGTGGATGGCGGGCACTTTTGCTTTATGAAAAAGACAATACCTCACTAGGAAATGGCAGCTGAGGTGCTTTCTCTACTTTAAGCTGCCCTACAACAGGAGCTGCAATTGCTGAGAAGGGGCTCCTAGCCTAGGTAACATGGTAGAATTCTGCATGGGCAGAGTCAGAGTGGGCTGATGATAATACCCACTGCTCTGCAGAGAAATGCCTTTAAATACAGCTTGACATCTTCTTTGGGAAGGTCTCTCCTAAGTCAATGTGAATTTACTGTATCTGGAGAGAGAAGGGACACATTTAGGCTCTTGGAAATGGGAAGCTAAGAGTGAGCATCAGTCAGGGTTGTCACCACCTTATATATCATAACTTTGTGCTGATGTCATCCTCGACTACGTGAGTCAGAACATAATAAACTCTAAAATTCCCAGACTAAGGGCTGCTGCTCATGCCTGTGATTTATGACAGGAGTCATGAGCTGCTACATTAAGCTTCTGCACCTCCCGTTTATGTTTGCATGAAGTCCAAAGGGGGAAGGAGAGCCTTAATGCTTTGTCTGACATGGTGGAGACCATGGTCCCAGAGGGAGCCACGTTTTTTTGGTACCATTTGGGATCCGGTCCTTGGTGTCTGTTCTTGACTGACAAGGACACCTTTGCATTAGCAGCGCCAGCTCCCCTCTCAACTCCATCTTTGAAGCTGCTCAAGGGAACTGGCTCATCAACAGGTTTAATTGAGGTTCCTGAAAAGCCAGGGAGTTGAGAACTCTTTATTTGAATGCAATATCAATATCAATTTGACACAATTAGTGGCCAAATATACAATTTCATACAAGTGGCTCTCACCAATTTACAGACTGTTCTTATTAATCTTACTATTAGTGAAATTATTCAGGACTGAGATCTGAGACATTCAACATCAAGATGGTGAAAAATGTAAAAAAAAAATATTGATATTTAGCCATAGTTTTTTTTTTTTTTTTTTTTTTTTCAGACTGCTGTAACAAAATACCTTAGACTGGTGATTGATAAACAACAAATATTTATTCTCACACTTCTGGAAGTTGGCATGCTTGGGATCGAAGCACTGACAGATTTGGTGTCTGGTGAGGGCTCTTTCTTCATGGGCAGTAGTTTCTTGCGATGGCCTTAGAAGTTGGAAGGGAAGAATGAGCTCCTTCATTCATACACTACAAGGACACTAATCCTATATTATAAGGGCCTAATCATCTCCCTATTACCTGTGATTTCAATATATAAGTTTTGGGGGTGGTCATAAATATTCAGATCATAGTATATATTAAAATAGATCAATGAGAATAATGTAGATACTAATATTTTTTCACCAAGTGATGAGATCTGTTATTTTAAAAATTACTTTAAACATTTTTTTTTCCTCCAGCAATAAATCATTAATCATCAGCTAAGGGTCATGCACTATGCTAGGGACTAGAGATCCTGATGTGAACAAGATAGAAGTCACTGCCTTCAGGACCCTTATGGTTTAATGGAGGAAAATAGTCAATGAATGTAACTCTGTGAGGGTTCAGCATGCTATGTGTTATGGTTTAGGTATGAGGTGTCTCCCAAAAGCTCACGTGCGACAGGGCAAGCAAGTTTAGAGGTGAAGTGGTTGGGTAATGAGAGTCGTGATCCAATCAGTGCATTAATCTCCTGATAGTGGTGACTGTAGGCAGATAGGGTGTGGCTGGAGGAGGTGGGTCCCTGGGGTTGTGCCTTTGGGTATTTTGTCCTTGTGAGTGGAGTGGTCTTTATCTGCTTCCTAGTGCTACCTCCTGAGCCACTTTCCTCCAACACACCTTTCCGCCTTGATGTCCTGCCTTACCTGGGGCCCTGAGGAATGGAGCCAGTCGTCTTTGGACTAAGATCTCTGGAACCGTGAGCCCCCTTCTCTAATCGTTCTTGTCAGGTCTTTTTGGTTGCAGTGGCAAAAAGCTGACTAAAACACTGTGGTCATTGATGGTAGTTGGAGGGGCATAGGAGGAGGAAGAGTGCTATGAGACAGATTGAATGTGTGTCCTTCCCAGTCTCATGTGTTGAATCCTAACCCCCAGTGGGATGGTGGGATTTGGGGCTTTTAGGTCATAATGGTGAAGCCCTCATGTAGAATTAATAGCCTTATAAGAAGACTCAAGAGCTGGATGCAGTGTGCATATCTGTAATCCCTGTGATTTGGGAGGCTGAAACAGGAGGATCAAAAGTTCGAAGCCAGCTTTAGCAACGTAGTGAGATCCTATCTGAAAATAAAAATAAAAAAGGCTGGAGATATAGCTCAGTGGTAGACCCCCTATCCTGAGTAGGAAAGAAAGAAAGAAAGAAAGGAAGGAAGGAAGGAAGGAAGGAAGGAAAGAAAGGAGGAAGAAAGGAAAGATAGGACGGAGAGAGGGAGGGAGGGAGGAAGGAAGGAAGGAAGGAAAGAAGGAAAGATAAGAGAGAGAGGGGGAAGAAAGACACAGGGAGCTTGCTTCCTTTCTCTGTTCTGTACCGTGTGAGGATGCAAGGAAAAGATAGCCATCTGCACACCAGGAAGTGAGCCCTCACCAGATGCTGGATCTGTCAGTCCCTTAATCTTTTTGGAAATAAATTTTTGTTGTTTATGCTACACAGTTTCTGGTAATTTTTTTTAAATGCTAGCCTGAACTAAGAAAAAGTTCAGGAGTCTTGAATATATTTAAGTGTTGGTGGTGGGGAGAGAAAGAAAGAAAGAGAAAGAGACTGATTTTGGGTCTAAAAAGTGAGAATAATCCACAGGTGGAAGGAGATGGCATCTAGTTCACAGGTGGAGAGATTTTTTTGTTACTCAGGATATTGTGGCTTTAATCCACCCAAGTTACCTCAAGTAGTGGAGTTTATTGACAGCTTTATGCATGGAAATCTAGGGATGGCCAGGCACTGGAGAGCCTTTTGCCATTTCTGACCACAGTAGTTGGCAACTTTTTCAGTATCTTCAGTACATGCTATAAGGGAAGGAGTCTGATCAGCCCATGTCACCTTTAGCTTTGAGGCCACATCACATACTTCTGGCCAGTCCGTGAATTGGTCGTGCATAAGTGAAGAGGTTTGCTTTTGATCCAGGCAATAGCTACCTCACCCCCTCCTTTCCAAAGAAAGATGGTTGATTCCTTGGAGAGGGTGAGGCTGTTTGTGGGGTAGGTCTAGTTAGAAATGGAAGTTGGGTCCAGGAAACCTCTTTCTCATTTCCCTTCACTTAAAAAATAAGAGAAATAGATTTTATAGATAAACTGGAATTTATCCCATACTCAGTTTTATTGCTTTCCCTCTCTTTGTCCTTCCCATTCTCTTCCTGTAGTGGTAAACACTGCCATGAATTTATGGATTGCTTTGGGAAAAACAATGTACATGTAATTAAGGTTTCTCATCCATGAACATGTTCTCCTTATTCAGGCTTTCTTTTAAGGGGTTTCAAAAGCGTTCTGTAATTTCTCTATAAAATTTTCTTTCACACTTTATTCTCAGGTATATAGAATCTTTCCACTATGAGTGATAATTTTTCTACTATAATTTCTTTTTATTTACTTATGTATTTATTTGGTTCTAGGGATTGAATCCAGGGGTGCTTTACCACCGAACAACAGCTCCAGTTCTTTTTATTTTTTACTTTGAGAGAGAGAGTCTTGCTAAGTTGCTGAGGCTGGCCTTGAACTTACAATCCTCCTGCCTCAGCCTCCTGGTTGCTAGAATTACAGGTGTGTGCCACCATGCCTGGCTGTATTATAAGTTCTTATTGGTAATTATCAGTATAACAGAACTCCCCTGATTTCAAATTTTTGATTCTACAGTTGGCAATCCTGAAGAATTCTCTTATTAAAAAGTCTGAGGCCCCACAATCCCTTCCAAGGTCTCACACCCAATTGAACTAAGGTCCTTCCACTATGCCCCACCTCTTAGAGGTCCCTCTACTTCACCACCCTGGGGACCAAGCCTCCAATGCACGAAACTTGGTGACACAATTAAAGTATACCTGAACCACATCCAACCAAAACTCTCACCTCTGTACCCCATGCTGGACTTGGGGGACCATGAGGTTCTCTGTGAAAGGTGCAAGCTGCAAGGAACCAGGTTGGTGGGTCTCTCTGTCCATTCCTGTCTGGAAATGCTTGCTGCCATCTCTTTATTTATCTGCCTGTGTCTTTATCATACTGTGCTGCATGTGGCATCAGTGGGATTTACTTTCTAATGTTAGTCCAGACAGAACACCCATTCACAGATACACTCCAACTTCTGGGGAATCTTTTCTTTTTCTTCCCTTTCCCCTGATCAGCTATAGGACCCTCAGTCAGTATACCTTTCCTAACTTGCTTTATTTTTCACTAACTCTAGTCTCCCATCTGTAGGCCTCTTTATCTTGCCTCTGGGAGAAGGAAGGCAAATCAATTTTTCCAATTCACACATTCTCTCCTGTGACTTGTTTCATCTGCCATTGTCCAGTGTACCTAATATTTGGGAACCTGTCTCCCTCCCCTCTTTTTAAAGGCTCTTGGTAGAGATTTTCTAGAAACATTCAATTTGCTGTGTCAAAGTACCAGTTGGTTACAAATGAACCTGCCACTCATCAATCTGCTTTTATTGTATTATGTTCTTAATGGTGTTGAGCAAGACAGGAAATGGAAAGATGGTATAAGCTCAAGAACCTCGTAAATCTATTGTATGGCCTGATGTTGGGGATTCTCCCAGCCTGCTTTGTGAATTTCATCTCAGTGGCAGATCTCCCACGAGATTGCAGAGTCAGCTTCCTTAAGCTCTCTAGCTAAACCCTATATTTTCCATCCCACCCAAAAATGTACCTAGCTCAACCTCTTTCCCAGAGTACCCTTTCTGTCCCAGATGCTAATTGCATTTAACTAATCCACAAGTAAAATGGCCACTCAGAATTCCATTTTAATTAACATACCACACTCTTTGTGCAAATTTCTCTCTCTGAGGAGTCCCATTGCAGCTGCATAGAGATGCTAATGACAGGGCCCCTTGATGTTACCCCAATAACTTTCAGCTGCAAAAGCACTTAGGCAGATTGCCATGAGCATCCTGCCCAACTGTATTACTGGGGAACACCCAATTGGCTAGAAGTTGATCCTCCTGCAACTTTTTGAGTTTCTTCACATTTCTTCTTGAACCCCAAATGCACCATTTCTTATCAGGATGCCATGAAAAGTAGCAGTGTCCAGGATGAAAAGAAGAATTAGGTTATGGACTATTTTCTTTACTCTGTACCATGAAATTTCAATGCTGAAAATGATTAAAAAAAAATTTTTTTTTTTTTTTTTTCCCACCCAGCTGGTGCCCATTCTTTTAACTCGAACTGGGACTGGAATCTTCACTGAAGACCTCCCTGGGCACCCATTGGAATCACCTAGGAGCTTTCAAAAATACCAATGCCAGTCCCCATGTGGACCAACCAAATCAGATTTTGTGGGTGTGTGATGGGAGGGTTGGAACTGATATTTTTTCAGTCTTCTGTTATGGACTGAATTGTGTCCACACCCTCCAAATTCATATGTTGAAGTTCTAGCCCCTAGGATCTTAGAATGTGACTGCTTGGAGATAGGACTTTTAAGAGAATTCAGGTGTTAACTCCACATCACGTACAACCACAAGAATGGGATCCTAATAAGAATAAGTTATATTCCATGGATGTAAAATATGTCAAAGTGTACTCTACTGTCATGTATATCTAAAAACAACAACAAAAAAGAGGAAATTAAGGTAGAATGAAGTTACATGGGTGAGTCCTAATCTACTATGACTCCTGTCTTCATAAGAGGAGGAGCTTAGGACATAGACACAGATGGAAACATTGGAGGAAGACAGTCCTCTAAAAGTCAAGAAAGGAGAAACAAACTGCCAACTCCTTGATTTCAGACTTCTAGTCTCCAGACACTGAGAAAATAAATTTCTTTTGTTTAAGTCACCCAGTCTTGGGGACTTTGTTATACAAACAAAGCTGATTAATATTCTCCCTGACTAATTTTAATGTATAGCCAAGACTGATCACAGTGGATGAATACAGAGCCTGGAACTTAACAGGAGTTGTTGAATTGATTTTTTGAATGAAGGATTGAGTTTTCTAAAATTTTCCAGTGTTCTTGCAACAATAGCAGACTTTGAGCATTATAATCTTCTAGAATAATTTGTAAATAGTAATAATCATTTCCCAGAGGACAAGTATACCCTAGCAGAGGACTTTCAAATTTTTAAATATACAGGTCTCTAGGTATCACTCTTCCAAAACTTCTTGGAATTGTTTTGTGGAAGTTCTCTATGTTGCTCTCTAGGGAAGAAATTTGTGCTCTAAGGGAAAACTATGCATTTTCTACGTTGAAGTCATAATTCCCAGTATCTGAGAATGTGAGCTGGTTTGGAAATAGGATCATTGCAGATATAATTAATGATGACATTATATTGAAGCAGGATGGTCCCCAATTGGATATGATTGGCATTCCCAATAAAAATAGGAAAATTGGACACAGAAGCACACAGAGGGAATGTTGTCATGTGAAGAAGGCATAGGTAAAGGCAGTGAGTGCCTTGCAGGCTGAGGAATACTGAAGATTGACAGAAAACTGCAGAAAGGGAGACGAGAGGAGGGAACAGATTCTCTCCCACAGCCTTCAGAAGGAAGCAGCCCCACCAGCACCTCAATTGTGGACTTTCAGCCTCCAGAACTGCAATACAATAGATTTCTACTTTTTAAACCACTGAGGTTGTGGTACTTTGGGAAGGCAGCCCTGGCAAGGAAATATATTGCTTTGGACCTTCTTCAGATTCTGTAAGTTACAGATAACTGATAGCAATACAAAATAATTGTTGCCCAGAGACATGAAAAATATGTCCTGTCCACATAGAAGTTTAATTGCCTTCCTTTCCCCACTATGAAAGGAGACAGCTTTGTTCTTAGTTGTTCATTTATTTCAATAGTCTTTATCTACAAATATGTCTGTTCCTTGATTTGTCCTTTGAACCGGTTGTAACATCTTATTGGTTCCCTCTTTTAACAATGAGTTAAATAAAAATTTGAACATGTTTAGATTATATCTGCGTGAAAGTCATGATTTAATTTTTTTTGGGAAAATCATCCTTTAGGAATTCCCCATTATCAATTATTCTGGTATGTGTTTATTTTATACCCCATTTAAATTTTTTTCTCTTTTCTGCTTTTAAAAAATATGTTCACTTTAATAATAGTTACTAGAGTCTGGAAAGGGTAGTACGGGGGATTGTATGAGATTAGTAAACAGATAACAAAATATGGGGGGACAGGAAGAATAGGAAGAATTAGTTGTAGTGTTCTATAGCACAGTAGGGTACTACAGTCTACAATAAATTTATGACATATTTCAAAATAACTAGGAAAGCAGAGTCCAAAGGTCCATAACACAGAGCAATGATAAAAGTTTGAGGAGATGGAAATGCTATACCCCTATTTGATCATTGCACATTGAAGACATGCATTGAAGTATTGTACAGTATCCCATAAATATGTTCAAATATTGTTTACAAATATTGTTGGATGCTGATATCTCAATGGGTCAGAGACAGATCTATGCCAAATTGAGGAAGGGTGGTCTGTGGACATGACAGCTTTCATCAAACACTCACAGACTGTCTGTCACTAGAAGGAGGGAATGGTGTCATTTCCTGCTCCTCCAGCATCTGTCACTTATAGGGAGACAGATTTGGGTTCAATAGGAAGATGAGCTTGCTCCTCATCAGCGCTGTCCAAGATGGAAGGGGCTGCCTTGGGAGTAATGAGTTTTTGTGGTTAGGGTTGTGACAGAGAGGCTAAGGATGGTAGGATGACTTTTTTTGGTGGATGTTGTATCAGTGCTTAAAGATCAAATGTTTTTAGGAATGTTTTAGGTCACTTCTGTCATGAGAATGAGTAATTCAAAGACATGAAGAGAAACCGGAACATCCTTTCCTCTGCCTCTTTGCATTTCCTTTCCTTGCCTCTTGCTCCCATCTCTAGCCCTTTCCCATCTTAGCTAAAAATCCCCAAGTCCTTTCTCCCTCCTGTGGTCCTGGCTCCAGCCACTCAATCATCCTCTCATTTTCCCTTCAATCTTGGAATGCCCTTTTTTGGGGATGGGCATTAGCTTAGGGTCACCTGGCTGCCCCCCAGACTGAGGCAGGATGGAGCATTTAGATTTTTTGTCCTCTGAGCCTGGCCCCAGGGGCTTCTAGTGAAACGGGTTGTCTGTGACTAAGATGTCACCAGCAAGTGGCTGTGAGATGCTGTGGATGGGGTGTTATTGCTTGACACCCTGTCTGGGGCTGCAATCTATAAAGCTCTGAGGGTATAATTAATGCCATATGCATATTGTCTAATGTCATAATAAATCTGCCTGCGATGGCTTCTCACGGGCATTTTCTGACTATTGGTGCTAAGCTTCATGAGTCCCCGTCACTGCTTTCCAGGCATGCCATCATTTTACAGGTTATAATTTGCAAATGAGAGAGACACCTATTAGCATGGAGGTAGTTAAGGTTACCCCAGTGACTTCATTATACACCATGCCTCTTGCAAGTTTGTAATTACTCAGCTAAAGAAAACTGCCAAAGGCAGTCACTTGACATAGATATATAGGTCCAGTCCACAAGAATTATTGGTATAATTTTTTTTTGCCTTTTTTAAATTAAAGTAGATTTAAAAATCTACGACCCTCATCTGTGTGCATGGTGATCCCAATGCAGTTTCAATGCCAAGTCCATAGGTATAACACAGGTTTTCCTTTGATCTTAGAGTGTTATTTTGACAGACAGCACCTCACTCTTACTGCAATGGAAGGGAAACCCCATCTGCATCCTTCGAGGATGCTGCCACCACAGAGCGTGTCATAGATTCATGATGAGATATGGACTTGATCGAGGGCAGGCATCTGGTTCTGAGTTGTCACCAGGGCAAGGGTGGGATCCTGTTACCTACATCCTGACCTGGTTGAGTCACGCAGCACAGAGCTGCAGGGTCCCAGGTAACCAGCATGCCCTCAATCGACCAGAAAGACAGTTACACAGGAAGTCCACAGGTGGCCCATCATCTTTCCTCAGCTCCTGTCACTTACTCCCACCTGAGAACTCTTCCCTCATGGACCAGGAGTCCTGTGCCTACTGCCAGCCCAGCTGAGCTCAGTGACCAGTGGGGAGTCTCTTCATTGAGTCACCAGGCCAACAGTTCCTTCTTTCCCTCTTTCCTCTAACTCCCTCTAGGGGACCTCATGTCTGTGAAGCCCCAGTCCTTGGATATCTCCCTCAAATGAATATTTATTTCATTAGGGTTTACTATTCCCCAGGTACAATCCAAAGAGTCACTTGGAGGATTTTTTTCCTACTAGGACATAGGTAGTAAGTCTCTTTGTGGGAATACTGGTTAGTCTACAAACTCAAGCAAAATTTCTGGCTCTAAGGCCATTTGTACTTTATAATTCTTCTATGAATGTTTACCCTCATAAATCATGTACACTAAAGAGAGTCATGTTCACACATTGTGAAGACCACCCAAAATAAAGTATTATGTCTCCTTTTCATTGCAATTTGGGTGTACATTTGTTTCCTAAGGAGTTATGATTCTAAAAATCTCAGAGTAAATGGGATTCTTATAAACCATGTCTTACTTCATGACTAGTTTTCGTGATCAGTTCTGAGAGTACATTTTAGTTTAATCTCTCTCTCATTGTCATTTAATGAGCCCTCAGTGATCTGCTCCCAGGTTTCATTGGCAACTAATTAATGATCTGCAAGCCAGCCCTTTAATGTACTAAAGACTTTACATTTCCCATGTAAAAATACTTTAAGACAAAGGAGACTTGCTTGATTTCTATTTGATAAACTCAGATGTACATCTTGTGAATTTTCTTTAATGGAATGTGCGAATACCTGGGTCCTGACTTTACTACTAACTCAGAATAGAATCAGGGTCTGCAGACAGTTGACATACATCCGGATGCTCACTTTTCTTGACCACTGAAGAGAGCACTCAGAGATCAAAGCAAGATTTCTGATTAGGCTCAGACCCAGCCACATGATTCTCAAGGTTGCTCTCTGTACAGCCCTTGCTAACTGATTAGGGTAACCAGAGATGAAAACAACTTGCCATGCTAGGGTAAAACAGTTGTTTCCTGCCAAAAATTTTATTCTTGTAGCTGGGCATGGTGGCTCACACTTGTAATCCCAGTGGTTTCAGAGGCTGAGACAGGAGGATTGCAAGTTCCAGGTCAGTTTCAGCAGGTTGGTGAGACTCTGTCTCAAAAAATAAAAAGGGTTGGGGATGTAGCTCAGTGGTAAATTGCTCCACAGTTAAATCCCCAGTAACGCCCCACTGAAATTCTATTGTTTCTATGTATATAATCAACATCCACTTTTTGGAAAAAAGATGAAGAATAACACTGATTTCTTTCTGTCTGAAGAACTCTCGATTTCCCTGTGTCAGAACTCTGATGGAATCTTCATGGGTCTAGCTAGAATTGTAGGAGCTTGGATTCTGGGGAGGTGCAGGGAGTCAGGGCTCAGTAACCCAGAGGCCGAGGACCCTAGCACAGCCACAGTGAATAGATTCAGTAAGGGTGGATTAGAGATCTAATACCCAAAGTTGAGATGACTATGAAATATCTGAGCTTGTTTCGCAGATGTTGTAATTCAGGGAGCCCAGTTTCGGGCAGGAAAAATGGGCATGCAAACAGAAGATGACAGATATTCAAGAACATAAGGTGCCTATTTTCATGTCCATTCACAGCAGAGTTTCAGATGGTGAACAGAGGCACAGAGAACAGGATTTGACTTCATGGTGAAGAAAAGGGACTTGCAGATGTAAGGTGGATGTCTGATCGCCTGCCAAAAGAGTAGCTTGAGCAAGGGCTGGAGTTAAGATGAGGAGCTAGCAAGGAAAAACTGCAATCAGAGGTAAATGACGAATTCTAGTACACTCAGTACCAGCTCAGGGCACAGAGGCCAAATCTGCTGTTAGACCTCAAAGGGAGGGTCTGGGGAAAGCTGTGATTTTGGCAAGTATTTTGATTTTTATAGCACTCATGTCTTGGAATTGTGTGCACATATAACCATGAATCTGCCTGACTTTCACACATATCCTGGATGGTAGCCAACTCTCTTGGAGTCAGACTTAATAAAAAGTGTCCAGAGTTTTGGGCTCAGGTGTCTTCCGCAGACTATTTCAGAGCTGCCGAAGACTGAGGGCACGTAACTCTTACAAAGCTTGTGGGAAAAATTCTTTGATTGAATTGGGTCTGAAGATTGAGTCCAATAGGAAGTCTTGATTATGGGTTTCTTCTCTCTGCTGTCTCTTGATGGGCTCTGGGGACTGAGCTCAATTAAAGTCCAAGTGCTGGAGATAGAGCTGTCCAGAAAACCGAAGTAGCCAGACCTGCTCTTTCATAATCATTGCCACTTGATGAGAAGAAACCCACACCCCTCCCTGGCCTGCAGTCTAGCTAGGCAATAGGATTTTTCTTTTTTTCTTTTTTTTTTGCACCTGATTCTGAGCTGCCCACTTTGGGTCTGTGTGCAGTCAGATGGATCAGGTTTGGGTCTGCTCAATCCTGGCTGCATATGAGAATCACTGGAGGGGCTTTGAAAAGCAATTCTTTGCCTGGACTAAAATCAAAGGTTACAATGTAATTGTCATGGGGTCTGGATGTTGGTATTTTAGTCTAATGTGCTTCAAGGTTTAGAGTTTCACTGAGAATTTCTAGGTTTGTTACTAGGCTCTGAAACCAGTGGTTAGTTCTGACAATGGCTAGGGTTAATTATATGACAAACAGAGGCTTTAAAAAGGGGCATTGGCCCTTACCCTCTGACCACCTAGGATCCTATGGAAACACAGCCAATCTCCTTAACATAGACAGCTTCATTTGTTCTTCCACCTGTCCAGTGAGTGGTGGGAAAAGACACATGTAGTGAAGGCATTCTAGGCCAGGCTGCAGAGATAAATTAGCAAAGATAAGGCTAGTTTATTCTCAGTCTCTCCTTGTTCCAAACCAACTTTTACTTACCTATACTTTTATAGTGTATTATTGAGAAAAAATTGACATGCCCCAGTTACACACCTGATATTGTCTCAGAGGTTTCTGGTGTTTTCTATGTTGTTCTCCCTATATTATTCTTTTCATCTTTTTAAAATATTTGTTTTAGTTGTAGGTAGACACAATACCTTATTTTATTTATTTATTTTTGTGTGGTGCTGAGGATATAACCCAGGGCCTCACATGTGCTGAGCAAGCGCTCTACCACTGAGTCCCAACCCCAACCCCATATATTATTATTTTCTTTCTGTTCTTCAGGTTGGATTATTCCTCTGACTTTTCTTTAAGTCCATTAATCATTTCTTCTGCTGTGTAGAGTCTGTTGTTAAGCCCATTAGTGGGTTCTTAAATTCAGATATTTTACTTTACAGTTTGATTGATTTTCAGTTTTTATTTACCTATGGAAATTCCACATCTTTTCACTCAGTTTGTTGATATTTCCCTCTAATTTATTTATCACATGTGAATTAGTTGAGGATGTTGTTACTTATTCAATGTCTCAGACTCCTGCAGGTCTCTTTGTGTTGACCGTCTCTCCTCCTAGGTATGAGCCATGCTATATAAAATAGCATAGCAGAAAGACTGGGGTTGTGGCTCGGGTAGAGCGCTTGCCTCGCATGTGTGAGGCACTGGGTTTGATCTTCAGCACCACATGACAATAAATAAAAAAATAAAGTTAAAGAAAATAAAATAGAATAGCAGAACTTGAAATGCTATTTCCTTTCCAGAAAGGAATTATTCTTTCTTCCATCAGGTAGCTAGGAAAAGAATTGATCTCTTTCATTCGCTCAGGAGTTGAGAGGGGTGGGAGCTGATTTATTAGTTGATCAGCTTCAAGTCATGTCTGATTTTTAGTGTCTTTATAGCAGAATCAGGTGTCACGTTCCCGCCTTTCAATGGTGCATTGGGATCTAGATGCTGTGAGTTAATGAAAGATCAATTTCTGCTTTCCAGCCCAGCCCCAGATCCTACACCACAATTTCCTAAGAAAAATTTTCATGGGGGAGAACTGGCTGCATAGAGAAGGAGCCCAGCAGTTACCGTGCAGTTCCTCCAGACTCCAGTGAGCTCTGCCTGTTCACCCGCGGTCATTATTTGATTGTTTCCTGACCCAGCGAAGTCCTTGCCCATCTGGCAAGCTGCTCCTCTCCTGCTGTCTCAACTTGGTAGGTGTCTCCGGACACAAAAACAATTGCCAGGCTTTATTCACCTTGTGAGGGTTTGTCTTTCTCTGGAACGTCATTCAGATTTCTTTGCATTCCCATCTTTCTGATGTCCCCAAAGGGTATTTTTCTGATTGTTATGGTAGAAGAAATGGTCTCTTGCACCCTTTTACATCCTACTCATCTGCGTTGGGGAGAATCTTGACCAGTGATCAGTGGGCACTCCCTTTTTCCTTTACAGGCCTCAAATTAATTAATAGAGTCTTGAAGGAAGGGATTGAGGAGCTGGTTCAGAACTCTAAAGTGCTTTGAAGCACTGTCTTCATGTTCTTGTGAAGGAAACAAAGAGTAGGAATCAGATTTCAACCACAGTGCTTTCTCAGCACTCTGTGGGTGCCATCTGTCCCCTGATCTTTTCTAAGATGCACACAGAGCTGGAGAGCACCTAGCCACCACCCACTTTACGAGGGGCACACGGGAAGACAGTGTAGTACTAAGCTCTGTAAGCGTGTTCCAGACATGCTCTCTCTTTTGCACATAACTGCCAGTTTTATACCCAGGGTGATGGTAAGTGGTAGCATCCAGGTACAGCTTTTCCTTCCTCCTTTCAGGTACTGAGAGTTGGAATTTCTATTTTTTTTTTTTTTTCCAGTGCTGGGGATTGAACCCAGGGCCTTGTGCTTGACAGGCAAGCACTTTACAAACTGAGCTTTATCCCCAGCCCAAGAGAGAGTTGGTATTTCTAAATCTTCTAACAGAGATCTTACAGATTAGCAAGTTCGTGATGAAAACACTACAGAATTCATGAACCTCCTCTTTCATGTTGTAACTTATATAAACTTGTTAGTCTTTTGGCCTGCTAGACAGTCTTTGCCAAGTTCACAGAGGAAAGAAGTACTGTCATGTGGCAAAGAGCCAAGGTGTCACCAAGGGCTCCTTATTGTGATCAACCACATGCTGTCTGGATCCTCGCTAGACTTTAAGTTCCTTGAAGGCAGGCCCATGTGTGGTTCCCTAGTGTATGTACTGCATTCGGCACAGAGTAGGGATTCAGTAGATATGTACTAAGCCAATTGGTAAGAGATGAATCTACTGTTCAGGAATAGTAATGCATATGAAATAAAGGTACTAACAGTTGTGTAAGACACATGACAGGAAAGTCCCAGAATGCAAGAGCAGCTAAAGGAATGAACTAAGAGGCTTATGTGTCCTGCGAGGATTAGTGTATATGGATTTTCTGACTTGAGGACTGGATTCACTGCAGAGGTATATTTCTTTTTCTTTTTTTTTTGGTACTAGGGATGGAACCCAGGAGCACTTTACCACTGAGCCAGATCCCACGCTCTTTTTATTTTTTTAAATTTTGAGACAGAGTCTCGCTAAGTTGTCCAGGGTGCCCTTGAACTTGCGATCCTCCTGCTTCAGCGTTCAGATGTCCTAGGATTTCAGGTGTGTGCTCCTGAGCCCCGCTTACACAGCCATGTTTAAACAAAGATAAAACAGCCAAGCTAATGACATGACCCTTATGGGAACATTTTATAAGTCATTGTATATTTCTAGGAAATTATAGTAATGAGACGACCAGAAGTGAATCTGAACTAATGTGGTAAAAAATCAGGCAAGATCCAGAAGGACGCTGTTATCCTGGGAGAAATCCTGGGTGCGTGTTTACTAAAATGGTTTTGAACATATCAGATGCTCGGGATGAAACCATAAAAGCTTAGTGTGCTACATATGTGAAGCCCTAAATTCCTTCCTATAACTGAAGCAAGAATGAGGCAGCCAGAGTCATCTCAAGAGGCAGCTGCTTGCCTCAGTGTCCCTCTGCAGGTGCTCCCAGCCCTGGGGTCAGCACCGATTTGAGAGGGGAATAGAGGTGATTAAAAACCTTGATTATTTCTTTTCATTTTTGTGCTACTATGTTTATTATTTTAATTTTGCTGAGATGATTTTATACACGTGAAATTCAGTCAACTAAACAGTACTATCTTGCATTTCATTGGCCATTATTATTATTTTATTATTATTTGTTTTATCTTAGGATTATTACTGAAAATAATTTTGCTGTATAGAGGAAGGAAGGGAGGGTATCACACTATAGCCCATCCCAGGTGTCGAATGTGCTAAGCGCGCCTGCACTGGACGCAATGCAGCTTCTCCTGGCTTGTGAGGAAAGGGTGGAAAGGAGGAAGATGTTCCCCGTGGAGAGAGACCCTCAGTTTGGTGGGTCTCAGGGAGCTGAGGAGAAGATTCTACCTTGCCTGGGTAGTAATGCATATGTGTGTGAGCAAATGGTTGATGTCGGTGTTACAAAAGAATTGTGTGTTCCAAGGTCATGAAGAGGTATGCTGCTTTTTTTTTTTTTAAGGACTTCACACAAAAAGAAAAAAAAAACCCAATGCGTGAATAAATGATGTGATCGAATAGTCACTGTTAATTCTTGGGGACTTTTCAATGTTGTCACCCAGAGAATGTCACCATCTGGCCCTTTGTGCTTCTAGAGGGACCTGTTTTCAGAGTGAAGTTGAGGCAGGCAGCGACTGTCCACCCCGGGACCATCGAGGGTGACTATGGGCAAGGGTGAGGTTGGCATAGAGCCTTCTGGTTGGGGAGACGGAGAATCATATCACAGGCAGGGCAGGCTGGGGAAAGCAAACCTTCTGGAGCTACCAGTTAATAAAGGCCTAATAGAATAAATGGCTGAGATAAGTTTTTGCTAGTAAAGGTACGTCCCAAAAGCAACAAGAATCGCCACCATCTTGGCATATACTTCTCTCTGTAAGTGTAACTGAAAAATTTAAGTGACTTACAAAAATGACTTATCGTTCACTCAATGAGCAGTTTTTATTTCACACTGGCTATAAAATGTCCTGAAGCGGTTTTACAAATTGCCTTTATTGTTTTTATATAGAATGCACTGTGGAGTCCTTCAGAATATAGATGCTGTCCAACTTGACATTCCACCCTGAACATATTCAGGGTTCCTATTTCTCCAGTAAGAACCTTTACTTTTTCAGATATCTTCTCTCTCTCTCTCTCTTTTTATTTTTTCATTTTTGTCATTAGTACCAGCAGCTGACTTCCTTTTGGGAGCTACTTTGCACACAGAAACACAACGAGTCATATAACTTAGGCCAGACCGGACAACAAGGAGTGATGGAAGTCTATTGAAATGCAACTTTGAGGACCTGAGTATATGACTCAAAGATGGTGACTTGCAAAGATGGTGACTTGGCTCAGACCATGGATCCTGCAGAATATTGGATTGAACTTTGTGTCTTAAGGAAATAGTACCTGCCATGGACCCTTAGTGTTATTAGAACATGGTCAAAATGTAATGCTAAATCTCCAAGGCCCCACAGATAAGTCTTCTGCTTAAAAATTACATACTGAATGGTTGCAAAGACAGAAGCAACATTTGCCAAGAGTAATCTGAAATATAAAACAAAAGGATTCAAGACAGATCTTTTGCTTGACAGCACCAGCTTTGAGCTCTGGGTAGGAAATGCAGACTCAGGGTGAGCACACGCTTTGTGTTCCCTGCTGTTTGTTGCGTATGGACAGAGTGACCTGCATGGTGATCCTCACTCTAGGAACTGGATCTTGGGCATCCTCAGGAAGTCATTTTGTTGCCTTCATGGAGTTCAAGTTTAAGAATGTTGGTTATGAAGGATATGAAGCTTCCATTAGACAGGAGGGACAAGTCCGAGGGATCTGTTGAGCAGCCTGATGACTATAGTTGATAACGATGAATTTGAAAATTGCTAAAAGAGTAGAATATCACAAAAAATAAATATGTGAGGTGATGCATATGTTAATCAGCTGACTTAATCATTCCACAATGTATACAGACATCAAAACACCACACTGTATCCTAGCAATAAAGTGTGTGTGTGTGTGTGTGTGTGTGTGTGTGTGTGAGATTTTGTGCTGATCACCAGCCAAATGGGGAAATCGGGAAGAATCAAAAGTCTGATCTTCCTTGGGACCAAATAAGAGGGTCCCCCTCCCCTTGCGAGATTCTGCTTTGGTGAGGTTGTTTTCCTTTCCTGTCTGGGACCCACTCTTCCATAAGCCCTCCGGTGGCAGGCAGGGCACACACACTAGCGGCAGCCCTTTCTACAAGAAATTAAAATATTCAGGGATCTTAAGTCATGCCACCACTCAAATAATATTTGTATTGCAAGCGTTTCCTTTAAAAATAATCACTCAATAATTTACTTATTTAATGCTGGGTGTACAAAAAATAACCCATTGTCGAGCACATCTTCGGAGGCAAGCCCTGCCTGCTGGGTCCGGCACACTTATGCTGCACCTTAGCTCACCGGGATCACAGGCTGGTGGTCCAGATGGGCTCGGGCCTCAGTCTGCCTTGATGACAGTGATGCCAGCTGCCTCTTCAGCTACTGGTTCCCCTGGGTCGGATGCGACTCAGAACCCTCAACGGCCCCCACCCTCTTCAAGAGTGAGACCCCAGGGGCTCTGTAAGTGCTTTCCTCCTCTGTGCCTCTATGCCTGATGCCGGGACTGCTTCCAGAGCCTGCCTGCTCCATCAGGCCTGCATTTGGGTCGAGGCCTCTAGCTGCCATGCTGCCCTGGCTTCTCGGCCTCTTTCCTAAGACCTCATGGTCCAGAAGCTTCCTTGCTGGTGACGGCTCATGGTCCTTGTGTGTGCTATAGTCTGAACGTGTCCCTCAAAATTCATGTGTTGAAAGCTAACCCCCAATGGGGTGGTTTTAGGAGGTGATTCTTTTTAAAACTTTCTTTTATTCGTTCTTTTTAGTTATACGTGACAGTAGACTCCACTTTGACGTAATTATAAAAGCATGGAATATATCTTGTTCTGATTTAGTCCCTCTCCTTCCCCTTCCCTCCCCCACCCCCTGCTCTCTTCCCTCTACTGATCTTTCTGCCATATTCCCATAGTGATCCTTTTTAAATTAATTTCTCGTAGATGTACACAATGGTGAGGTTCACTGTGGTGTATTCACATGTGAACATAGGAAAGTTATGTCAGATTCATTCCACTGTCTTTCCTATTCCCATCTTCCTTCCTTCTCTTCATTCCCCTTCGTCTACTCCACTGAATTTCTGTTCCCCTCCCCCTTATTGTGGGTTAGCTTCCACAGAGAAAATATTTAACCTTTGGTTTTTTGGGTCTAGCTTATTTCACCTACCATGATAGTCTCCAGTTCCATCCATTTACTGGCAAAAGTCATAAAGTCATTCTTTTTTATGGCTGAGTAATATTCCATTGTGTATGTGTGTGTGTGTGTGTGTATTACATTTTCTTTATCCATTCATCTGTTGAAGGGCACCTAAGTCGGCTCCATAGCTTAGCTGATACTTAGTAGCTTGTGCTACTACAACATTGATGTGGCCATGCCACTGTAGAATGCTGATTTTAAATCCTTTGGATACATACTGATGAGGGGGATAACTGGGTCAAATGGTGGTTCCATTTCAAGTTTTCTGGGGAATCTTGATACTGCTTTCCAGAGTGTGCACCAGTTTGCAGTCCCACTAGCAATGTTTGAGGAAACCTTTTTCCTCACATCCTTGCCAACATTTATTGTTACTTGCATTTTTATAATTGCTATTCTGACTGGAATGAGATGAAGTCTCAGTGTAGTTTTAATTGAGATGTTGTATTTTTTTCATATACTTGTTGACCACTTGATTTCTTTTTTTGAAAAGTGTCTTTAATTCCTTTGTCCATTTATTGATTGGGGTTTGTTTTTTTGACATTGTTTTTTGAGTTCTTTCTGTATCCTGGATATTAACACCCTATCTGAGAAGCAGGTGTCAAAGATTTTCTTCCATTCTGTAAGCCTTCTCCTCATACCCTTGATTGTTTTCTTGTGCTTTATGAGTCTTTTCAAGAAAGTCAATTCCTGAATTGATATGTTGAAGTGTTGGGCCTACATTTCTTGTAGCAGGTGCAGAATTTCTGGTCTAATGCTTAGGGCTTTGATCCACTTTGAGTTTTGTGAAGGGTGAGAGATAGAGGTTAAATTTCATTCTACTACATACGGATTTCTAGTTTTCCCAGCACTGTTTATTGAAGAGGTTATCTTTTCTCCAATGTATGTTTATGGTGCCTTTGTCAAGTATGAGATAACTAACTGTATGTGGGTATGTCTCTGTGTCTTCTAGTCCATCGATCTTCACACTTGTCTTGATGCCAAAACCATCTTGCTTTTGTTACTAGAGTTCTGTAGGTTAATTTGAGGTCTGGTATTGTGATGTCCCCTGCTTTGCTTTTCTTGTTAAGGATTGTGAAGTAGGAGGTGAATTCTTAAGGAGGCGAGAAGTTCATGAGGGTGGGACTCTTAGGAATAGGATTAGTGCCCTAACGTGGTTGTGGTGGCACGCCCCTGTAATCCCAGTGACTTGGGAAACTGAGGCAAAAGAATCACAAGTTTAAAGCCGGCCTTGGCAATTTAGCAAGACCCTATCTCAGAATAAAAAAGAAAAAGGACTGGGGATGTATCTCAGAGGTAGAGCACGCCTGGGTTCAATCCCTGCTTTAGTCCGCTTTTTTTGCTGCTATGGCCAAAAGACCTGACAAGAACATTTTTGAGGAGGAAAAGTGTATTTTGGAGCTCAGCGTTTTAGACGTCTCAGTCTATAGAGAGCTGGCTCCATTCCTTGGGGCCTGAGGTGAGGCAGAACATCATGGCAGAAGAGTGTGGTGGAGGAAAGTGGTTCAGGACATCACATCAGGAAGGAGGGAGGGAAGGAGGGAGGGAGGGAGGGAGGTGGGAGGAAGAGAGAGAAAGAGAGAGAGAGAGAACTCTGCTCAACAAAGACAAAATTTGTGCCCCAAAGGCACGCCCCCAGGGACCCACCTCCTCCAGCCACACCCTACGTACCCACAGTCACCACTCAGTTAATCCCTATCAGTGGATTAACACACTGACTTGGTGAAGGTGCTCATAACCCAGTCATTGCACCTCTAGACTTTCTTGCAGTGTCTCACACATGAGCTTTTGGGGGACACCTCACATGTAAACCATAATAATCCCCAGTATTGGGATGGGGACGGAGCCCTAAGAACTCCCATTCCCTGCTTGCCCCATTAAGACACAGTAAGCAGATGGCAGTCGTGAGCCCGCGGGCAGACCCTCCCCAGACACTGAAGTTGTCCTTCATCTTGGCCTTGCCAGTCTCCAGAGCGGGAACTGTGGGGTTCTGCTGTTTCTTTTCTTTTTTTTTTTTTTTAATTGTAAACAAATGGGATACATGTTGTTTCTCTGTTTGTACATGGCACAAAGGCATACCATTTGTGTAATCATAAATTTACATAGAGTAATGTTGTTTGATTCATTCTGTTATTTTTTCCCTTCCCCCCACCACTCCCACCCCTCTTTACCCTCTATACAGTCCTTCCTTCCTCCATACTTGCCCCCCTCCCTAACCCTAACTCTAACCCTAACACTAACCCTTCCCTCCCCCCCATTATGTGTCATCCTCCACTTATTAGCGATATCATTCGTCCTTTGGCTTTTTGAGATTGGCTTATCTCACTTAGCATGATATTCTCCAATTTCATCCATTTGCCTGCAAATGCCATAATTTTATCATTCTTTATGGCTGAGTAATATTCCATTGTATATATATACCACAGTTTCTTTATCCACTCATCAATTGAAGGGCATCTAGGTTGGTTCCACAGTCTGGCTATTGTGAATTGAGCAGCTATGAACATTGATGTGGCTGTATCTCTGTAGTATGCTGATTTTAGATCCTTTGGGTATAGGCCAAGGAGTGGGATAGCTGGGTCAAATGGCGGGTCCATTCCGAGTTTTCTAAGGAATCTCCACACTGCTTTCCAGAGTGGCTGCACTAATTTGCAGCCCCACCAGCAATGTAAGAGTGTACCTTTCTCCCCACATCCTCGCCAACACCTGTTGTTGCTCGTATTCTTGATAATCGCCATTCTAATTGGGGTGAGATGGAATCTTAGGGTAGTTTTGATTTGCATTTCTCTTATTACTAGAGATGTTGAACATTTTTCCATATGTTTGTTGATTTCCTGTAGATCTTCTTCTGTGAAGTGTCTATTCATTTCCTTAGCCCATTTGTTGATTGGGTTATTTGTATTCTTTGTGTAGAGTTTTTTGAGTTCTTTATAGATTCTGGAGATTAGTGCTCTATCTGAAGTATGATTGGCAAAGATATTCTCCCACTCTGTAGGCTCTTTCCTCGCATTGCTGATAGTTTCCTTTGCTGAGAGAAAGCTTTTTAGTTTGAATCTATCCCAGTGGTTGATTCTAGCTTTTATTTCTTGCACTATGGGAGTCCTGTTAAGGAAGTCTGGTCCTAGACCAACAAGGTGAAGATTTGGACCTACTTTTTCTTCTATAATCTGCAGGGTCTCTGGTCTGATTCCGAGGTCCTTAATCCATTTTGAGTTTAGTTTCGTGCATGGTGAGAGATATGGGTTTAGTTTCATTCTGTTGCATATGGATTTCCAATTCTCCCAGCACCATTTGTTGAAGAGGCTATCTTTTCTCCATTGCATATTTTTGGCCCCTTTGTCTAGTATGAGAAAATTGTATTTATTTGGGTTTGTGTCCGTGTCCTCTATTCTGTACCATTGATCTACCTTTCTATTTTGGTACCAATACCATGCCGTTTTTGTTACTATTGCTTTGTAGTAGAGTTGAAGATCTGGTATTGCAATACCCCCTGTTTCACTCTTTCTGCTAAGGATTGCTTTAGCTATTCTGGGTTTCTTATTCTTCCAGATGAATTTCATAATTGCTTGCTCTATTTCTGTAAGGTACGTGATTGGGATTTTAATTGGAATTGCATTGAATTTGTATAGCACTTTAGGTAGTATGGCCATTTTGACAATATTAATTCTTCCTATCCAAGAACATGGAAGATCTTTCCATCTTCTAAGGTGTTCTTTAATTTCTTTCTTTAGTGTTCTGTAGTTCTCATTGTAGAGGTCTTTCACCTCTTTTGTGAGATTGATTCCCAAGTATTTTATTTTTTTCGAGGCTATAGTGAATGGGGTAGTTTTCCTAATTTCTCTTTCCGAAGATTCATCACTTATGTATAAAAATGCATTGGATTTATGGGCATTGATCTTGTAACCTGCTACTTTACTGAATTCACTTATGAGTTCTAAGAGTTTTCTGGTGGAATTTCCAGGTTCCTCTAAATATATAATTGTGTCATCAGCGAACAGGGATAGTTTGAGTTCTTCTTTTCCAATTCGTATCCCTTTAATTTCTTTGGTTTGTCTAATTGCTCTGGCCAGAGTCTCAAGAACGATGTTGAATAGAAGTGGTGAAAGAGGGCATCCCTGCCTTGTTCCAGTTTTTAGGGGGAATGCTTTCAGTTTTTCACCATTTAGAATGATATTAGCCATGGGCTTAGCATAAATGGCCTTTACAATGTTAAGGAATGTTCCCACTATCCCTATTTTTTCTAGTGTTTTGAGCATGAAGGGGTGCTGTATTTTATCAAATGCTTTTTCTGCATCTATTGAAATAATCATGTGATTCTTGACTTTAAGTCTATTAATATGGTGAATTACGTTTATTGATTTCCTGATGTTGAACCAACCTTGCATACCTGGGATGAAGCCCACTTGATCATGGTGCACTATCTTTTTAATATGTTTTTGTATGCGATTTGCTAAAATTTTGTTGAGAATTTTTGCGTCGATGTTCATTAAGGATATTGGTCTGAAATTTTCTTTCCTTGATGAGTCTCTGTCTGGTTTAGGTATCAGTGTGATATTGGCTTCATAGAATGAGTTTGGGAGGGTTCCCTCCTCTTCTATTTTATGGAATACTTTGAGAAGTATTGGAATGAGCTCTTCTTTAAAGGTTTTGTAGAACTCGGCTGAGAACCCATCTGGTCCCGGACTTTTCTTTGTTGGAAGGCTTTTGATGACTTCTTCTATTTCAGTACTTGAAATTGGTCTATTTAAATTGTTTATGTCCTCCTCGTTCAGTTTAGGCAATTCATATGTCTCTAGAAACCTGTTGATGTCTTCGAAATTTTCTATTTTGTTGGAGTATAGATTTTCAAAATAGCTTCTAATTATGTTTTGTATTTCAATCGTGTCTGTTGTGATATTTCCTTGTTCATTCCGAATTTTAGTGATTTGGGTTTTCTCTCATCTTCTCTTTGTTAGTGTGGCTAAAGGTTTATCAATTTTGTTTATTTTTTCGAAGAACCAACTATTTATTTTGTCAATTTTTTGTATTGTTTCTTTTGTTTCAATTTCATTGATTTCAGTTCTGAGTTTAACTATTTCCTGTCTTCTACTACTTTTGGTGCTGTTCTGTTCTTCTTTTTCTAGAGCTTTGAGCTGTAGTGTTAGGTCGTTTATTTGTTGAGTTTTACTTCTTTTATTAAATGCGCTCCATGAAATAAATTTCCCTCTAATTACTGCTTTCATAGTGTCCCAGAGATTTTGATATGATGTTTCTTTGTTCTCATTTACCTCTAAGAATTTTTTAATTTCCTTCCTAATATCTTCTGTTATCCATTCATCATATAATAGCATATTGTTTAATCTCCAGATGTTGGAATAGTTTCTGTGTTTTACTCTTTCATTTATTTCTAACTTCAATCCATTATGATCTGATAGAATACATGGTAGTGTCTCTATCTTCTTGTATTTGCTAACATTAGCTTTGTGGCATAATATATGGTCTATTTTAGAGAAGGATCCATGTGCTGCTGAGAAGAAAGTGTATTCGCTCTTGGTTGGATGGTATATTCTATAAATGTCCGTTAAGTCTAAATTATTGATTGTGTTATTGAGATCTATGGTTTCTTTGTTCAATTTTTGTCTGGAAGATCTGTCCAGTGGTGAGAGAGGCATGTTGAAATCACCTAGTATTATTGGGTTATGGTCTATTTGGTTTCTGAAATTGAGAAGGATTTGTTTGACATACATGGATGAGCCACTGTTTGGGGCATAGATGTTTATGATTGTTATATCTTGCTGATTCATGCTTCCCTTAAGCAGTATGAAATGACCTTCTTTATCCCTTCTGACTAACTCTGGCTTGAAGTCCACAGTATCGGAAATGAGGATGGATACTCCAGCTTTTTTGCTGAGTCCATGCGCATGGTATGTTTTTCCCCATCCTTTCACCTTTAGTCTATGGGTATCTTTTTCTATGAGGTGAGTCTCTTGCAGGCAACATATTGTTGGATCTTACTTTTTAATCCAATCTGCCAGTCTATGTCTTTTGATTGATGAATTCAGGCCATTAACATTCAGGGTTATTATAGAGGTATGATTTGGTTTCCCGGTCATTTGGTTCATTTTTTAAATTTTATTTATTTATTTGTTTGACACAACTTGTTTCCTCCTTTATTTGACAATTCCTTTAGGATAATTCCTCCCTTTGCTGATTTGCTGCTTTGTTTTTCATCTCTTCCTCATGGAATATTTTGCTGAGAATGTTCTGTAATGCTGGCTTTCTTTTTGTAAATTCTTTTAGCTTTTGTTTATCATGGAAGGATTTTATTTCATCGTCAAATTTGAAGGTAAGTTTTGCTGGGTATAAGATTCTTGGTTGGCATCCATTTTCTTTCAGGGCTTGAAAAATGTTGTTCCAGGCCCTTCTAGCTTTTAGGGTCTGGATTGAAAAGTATGCTGATATCCGTATTGGTTTCCCCCTGAATGTAATTTGGTTCTTTTCTCTCACAGCCTTTAAAATTCTGTCTTTATTTTGTATGTTAGGTATTTTCATTATAATGTGCCTTGGTGTGGGTCTGTTGTAATTTTGTGTATTTGGAGTCCTGTAAGCCTCTTGAACTTGATTTTCCATTTCATTCTTCAGATTTGGGAAATTTTCTGATATTATTTCATTGAATAGGTTGTTCATTCCTTTGGCTTGTTTCTCTAGACCTTCCTCAATCCCAATAATTCTTAAATTTGGCCTTTTCATGATATCCCATAGTTCTTGTAGATTCTGTTCATGATTTCTTACCATCTTCTCTGTTTGTTCAACTTTGTTTTCAAGGTTAAATATTTTGTCTTCAATGTCTGAGGTTCTGTCTTCCAGGTGTTCTATCCTATTGGATATGCTTTCTATGGAGTTCTTAATTTGGTTTATTGTTTCCTTCATGTCAAGGATTTCTGTTTGGTTTTTTTTCAATATCTCTAACTCTTTATTGAAATGATCTTTTGCTTCCTGTATTTGCTCTTTTAACTGTCGATTGGTGCGATCATTCAATGCTTGCATTTGCTCTTTCATCTCATCGTTTGTTTCTCTGATCATTTTAATTATGTACATTCTGAACTCCTTTTCTGTCATTTCTTCTGCCATGCTGTCATTGGGTTTTATTGATGTAACATCTAGATTTGTTTGCAGCATTTTCTTTCCTTGTTTTCTCATATTGTTCAGGTATCAGTGGACCGCTGAGATATTGCAGATTTCCTCTATTGACTTACAATGTCCCTGAAGATTTCTATATATATCCCCCCTTAGCCTTCAGTAGGCTGAAGTCTTGGAGGAAGTTGATAATGCGGTGCTCCACAAGGAAGCTGCCTCTCTAGGAGTGGTGGCCTTCAGGTGGGGTATAATCCCTGCTAGTGGGCAGAGGTGCCTCCACTTGTTGACCAATGGTCATCCAAAGGGGACCTAGGCTGCGGGCTAAGGCAAGGCCTGTTTGGGCCTGAGTCTCTAGTTTTACCGTCCTTGTGGGGAAACCTCACCCGGCAGGGAAGACTCACCCGGGGAGGTCTCGCTGGTCAGTTCCCTCCTAGAGGTTCCCCTCAATTACAGCTACCGCCTGGGCTGGGCTGCCTTCCTCTGCAAAGTTCTCAGGGGCCCGGCCCTACCTCCTGGGCCTGGGAGCCTCACCCTTCGCAGATGAATCTCCTTAGGCTGCCCCTCCTCAGAGAATCTGCCCTCAGGCCTGGAACCTTCGCTCTGCCCTAAGCCTGTCTCTGTGCGGCTCTTCCACCCAGAAGCCTCCTAGATCCTGGGACCCTACTCTGCCCCTAATTGCCTGGCTATGCGGCCCCTCCTCTGAGCAGCCACCTGGAGCCCCGTACAATCTCTCTGAGTCCCAGAGACCCGCCACACGCCTCTTCCTCCAGACAGCCGCCCAGTATTCCGGTGCGGTCACTAGGAGTCCAAGAAACTCACTGCGTGCCTCCACCTCCCACCAACCACCCGTAGCCCTGGGCAATCAATCACTCCGAGTCGAAGTGACCCTCCCCGTTCCTCCTCCTTCTCCAGATAATCCCCCGAGTGTTCAGGAGCGGTCGCTCTGAGTGGCTCTGAATCCACGTGACCCGCTGCACGGGTCCTATGGGCAACCGCCCGGAGCTCTTGGTGCGGCCACTCAAGACCAAGCGACCCACCACGCTTCCCCTCCAGGCAGCCCCCCTGTGTTCAGGAGCTGTCACTTTAAGTCCAAACAACTCACCACTCGCCTTCTCCTCTGAGCAGCCGCCTGGAGCGCTAATGCAGTCACTGCGAGTCCAAACGACCCGCCGCGCTCCTCCTCCTCCTCCTACTCCTCCGGGCAGGCCCAGGTTCAGAAGTGGTCTGAGTCCAAACAGCTCGCTGCACAGCCCCTCCTCTGGCAACTGCCTGAAGCTCTGGTGTAGTCACCCCGAATCCAAGCGGCCGCGTTCCTCTTCCTCCTCCTCGTCCTCAGGGCAGGCCCCGGGGTTCAGAAACGTCGTTCTGAGTCCAAACAGCTCGCCGCGGAGCTTCTCCTCTGGCAACCGCCTGTAGGCCAATGCTTCTTAAACCAAAATCCACGTTATATATTTTTCAGCCTTTATGAGTTCTCTCTGGGACTCATGGTTGCTAAGGACAAGGTTTGGGTGATGACAGAGTAGTTTGAAAGGTGTGGAGGGACAATCTGTACTCCTTGATGGCAAATCAAGAGTTTGCAGGCATCGAAACTCGCCTCTAGTTCCTCAGGTTATGAAGTACCCTCCTTCAACCTGCAAATCTGTTGTGGTGCAGGCAGGGTGGATGTGGACAGAAGGGCCACTGGCAGAGTCCAGTTCATCCCTGACTGATCCTAACCGCTATGCCGGGCGAGCTGCTGTAAGTAGTTTGCTCCCTCGCTTCTGGGGACCCGGGGAGCTCCTTCTAGGAGACTGTCGAGTGGTGCCACCGCAGCGCCCTCACTGATCCACCCGGAAGTACTGGTTGCCTGCTCAGACCCTGCCCCTCCTAGTCTGTCTCCAAACTTCACTCTCTGGATCCCCGTTTCTGCTGTTTCTAAGCCCCCCCATCTGAGGTACGTGGTCACAGAAACTCAAATGAACGAGGACAGGATAGTGCCCCATTTCCCTCTGCTCTGGATGTCCCAGGCTCCTGAAACCCAGACTGGTAGAAGCCCCACTTGTCTGGGAGGGCCTGAGAGAGCCTCAGTGGCCCCCGGGTGCTTGTGGTTTCCAGTGGCCTGGCACTCTCTCAGCTGGGGGGCGGGCAGGACCACCTGGGAGCACACACCGAGGGCAGGACGCAGCTGCTCATCTGGATTCTCCTCAGGAGCATTGGTCAGGCTCCCGATGGCCAGCATCTCACTCTCATTTCCAAATGTGGACACTGCTGGGAAGATGAACGTGGGTGGAGTTCCTACCAGGGAGCAGGGTCTGTAGTCATTTCATTCACGTATCTGAGCGTTAGTTGTAATTGAGGCTTGGTATGAAGTCAGTGTGTCAGCTTTAGGATGGGGGCGGGGAGTCACAACACATTGAATGGAGCCTGTGTGAGAGTGTGTGTGTGTGTGTGTGTGTGTGTGTGTGTGTGTGTGCGCGCGCATGTGCGCGTGTGCGTGCAAACGCCCGCCTGTGTGTGGTTTTCTCTCCTAGGATGAGATTTCAGATCTGAAGGACACGATGGAATCCGACCTTCCTGACTGACGGGAGGGGCTGTCAGGGAGCAGAGATCTGTGTTTTTTAAGTTGTTTGCCAACTGCCGTGGGAGACCATCAATTAGAGTCCCTGGTCTGCCTGTCACACTAGTCGCCCTTCTGACTTCAGTTAGGGTGAAAGGTGAGCCCATGTTGTCCCCAGGCTAGGGGGTTAGCATTTTTTTTTTTTTTTTAGAAGTCCAGTTATGTTTATGAATGTGGAACTGCTAAAAATATTTTGCTTCCTTGGAAGATTTGTTGATGCACAAAAAAAGCACAAATTGCTTCATTTGAGATCCAACACCCTCAGTCTAGAGGGTGAAGAAATAACTAACCTGTGTAGAGAATTAGATGGCACTGAGTGCTTGAGGAGTAGAATTCAAAACTGCCTGATCACGGCAGGCTGTGTCTCTCCTGAAAAAAGGGGAGCGATGAGTCATGTGGATTTCTGAGAAAAGATGTTCCAGGGAGAAGGTTCTGCCAGTGCAAAGGCCCTGAGGTGGGGGCAGGCCCAGCATGTTGGAGGAAGAGCGAGGACATAGCTGTGGCTCAAGAAGTGAATAGGGTAGGACATACGGACCGAGAGTTAATGGGAGAGAAACTCACTGAGTGAGACAGTAGCCACTAGAGGGCTTCAGCAGAGGACAGCGATGCCCAGGACAATCTGAATGTGGGTTTCCTTTTGGGTGTGAACTACTGTGCTTCCTGAATACCTCAGTCTAGGGATAAAGCTAGGCTCATGGTAACACAGTAATACAGCTACATAGTTCTCTGACTCTGCCCTTATCTGCTATAAGAAATGCACCCTATTCTAAAATTTATGGCTATGAATTCAGAAAGACTCTGTATGGTAACTTGGAGCGTTTGCTAATCTAGTCCTCCAAGCTAACATGTGACCTGTCTGCTGTTTCCCTCTCCTCCTGCCGTGAAGGGGAGTTTCCTCTGGGGGCCAACATTCCAGAATTCTCTGATGTTCTCTTGTCTTATCCCAAACCCCATTCCAGGATATGCTGCATGAACTCACTGTATCAGCCAAAGTTCTTGGTTGTAAACAACAAAACCTAGACACAGAAAAGGAATTTATGAAAGGGTATCAGGCTGCTTAAAGAATCACAGAAGGAAGAGAAACACGGGAATAATACTGGCCAAATCACACCGTTAGGTAGTGTGCATGTGCAACTGTGTAACCCAAATCCCACTCTTAGGGACCACTGTCCTGCACCAATAAAAGAAATGAGAGAAGGAGAATCACAGAAGGGGTTAGTGAATCAAACTTTAAGCAGCCCAGCCAGAAAGAGAGGCCAGCTCCACGGACAGGCTCACGGGCAGTGTGGCTCAAGCTGCTGATGTGGGCCTGGCCTGCTGGCTGCCAAGACCTCGGCTGCCCAGGGAGCTGGTGGCCAGCCACCACAGTGGCTTCCACGTGGAGCCTCCCTCTTTACATCACTTTCCTCCCTACTGAATCCCCATACTTGCTGGCCGCCAAGAAGCCTGGGAAAGCGGGGTCCGACTCCTATGCTGAGAAGGCGGTAGAACTCTGGCGGTAACTTCCTAAACTCAAGAAGGCTACGCAAACGGTTCTGGGTGCCAGACTTCATGAAAAATACCCTTGGTTCTCACCGTTCAGGCTGCCGGGTCTGTTCTGTCTTCAGGGAGGACTCTGAAATGGAGATCATGTCTTTCACCCCTCATTAATGCCGGAGGCTCCCATCATCCTGCACAGATTTATTATTATAATTAAAAAAATTACGAGATGGAAGAAAAAGAGCCCACAAAGAAGTCTCACTTTCCAAAAGAGTACTTTTATTTTCGTAGAAGAAGTACACACCTATTATTTTAAGAAGTCAAGGAGTGTGCTAGGCATGGTTAAAAAAGGCACATCTGTCCCCATTTAATAGCCCTTCTCTTTTTCTCCAGAAGCACTTTTGACTTATAATCTTTTTTTCTTCTGATATTTACCTCCAGATTTGTAAATGATATAGGTATGCAATAGACAGGGTTTATTATGGAGAGATAAGAAGTTTACATCTCTGCCTCTTCCCCACCCCTGTAATCAAAGGATTAAGGAATGGTAGTAAAATCCACCCACACTCCCTATTTTTTTTTTTTTTTTTTTTTTTTTTTTTGTGGTGCTGGGGATCGAACCCAGGGCCTTGTGCTTGTGAGGCAGGCACTCTACCAACTGAGCTATATCCCCAGCCCCACATTCACTATTTTTAGTGTATTGTTTAATCGTGCTCATTCCTGGCTTAAGAGGGCACTATTTTATTTTTTTCCTGAACAACTTTTTTTTCCTAAAATTAATAATGATCTCATTTATTTTTGTTTCCTTTATTTTCTGTGATTTCTGGCTGTCTCCTGACGTCTTGCCATGGTTCTATAAGATTCGACTCAATGTACTTTTCCACACACATGCCTGTCAGATAATATACGTCTTCCCCTTTCTCAGTCATGACTAGTGGTCCTCTGGTGGCTTCCCAGGTGACATCTGGGCATTTCCTTTTTCTTTGTTCAGTCTTGAACCTCCTGTTGTCTGGACCCTCTGTTCCCTTTTCCTTGGTTAACTCTATACTTTTTGTGGAGCAACTTCTCTTGACAAAAGATTTTCTTAGTAAAGGGTGCATGATAGAGATATTTTGTGAGACACATTTTTATTCTACTTTCAAAATTGATTGATAGATGGAACGAGTATTAGATTTTGTGTTGGAAACCATTTCTCTCAGAGTTCATGAGGTATTCCTTTACTTCTGGTAACATCCAGTGTTGCCTTTTAAAAATCTGATGCCTTTCTCTCTCTCTCTCTCTCTCTCTTTTTATATATATATATATATATATATAATTATATATATAATTATTTTTTGGAATGGAGAATTGAACCCAGGGGCACTCTCCCACTGAGCTATACCCACTTTCTGTTTTTTTATTTGGACACACGGCCTTGATAAATTTCCCAACTGACCTTGAATTCGCCACTCTCCTTAAGAACACGAGGAGATTGTATGTTAGAAAAGGAATATGTGAATTACTTAACATTTGTTCCAATGATGTCCCCCAGAACTTGGGTGACCATATAATTTATTATCCGAACTAGAACACAAAAATAAACTGGAAGAGGGTTGCCCACTAAGATAACAGGTATAAACTGGAACTTTTCTGGGAAACCTGAAATGTATGGATCTGTGTGGAACTCAGACTTTCCTTCAATATCTACAATGCCAACTGCATAATGTATGTATTGTTTTTAAAAGAAAAATCTCTCTTTTAAAATTATCCCTTAGTGCCCAGTACAGCGTCCTTCATCTTAATTCTGGCACACATCCACAGGGACCAGCCTGGACAGTGAGCTCAAAGACAGCAGGTGTGCCATGCTCCACTCCCTTCCCAACCCGTTATGCTAGTTAGTCCAATCTTGGACACTTAACTCTTTCTTCCCATGTATGGATTATTTCCCCAGGAGTCTCCCTAGTGCCTCATGCAAACCAACCCTTGGAAACTGACCCTACCAACTTCCCAATCCTGCCCAGATTTTAAAAAAAAATTTAAATGAAAGTAATTTACTAAAAGGAAGAAAGCAGAGGTAAGGACAGATATTGTTTCTTCCTTCCTTCCTTCCTTCCTTCCTTCCTTCCTTCCTTCCTTCCTTCCTTCCTTCCTTCCTTCCTTCCTTCCCTCCTTCCCTCCTTCCCTCCTTCCTTCCCTCCTTCCCTCCTTCCCTCCTTCCCTCCGTTTTCGGTCCTGATCTGTCCTCTCCATCAGGGGGACACTGTGGAGATGACCCTTCCCCACCTGTGCACTCATCCACTCTGCCATCCAGGGTGACCGTCTCTCTCGTCCAGCTCAAGCAGGGGTTTGATGGGCAGTTGTGGGTTTCTGGGGTAACCGATCCAGCCTGGATCTGGCTGGGGGCTTTGCCTCATTCTCCAGTCTTCGTAGGCTGTAGTTTATTCTTGCTATCACTTTCACATAATGTCTTAGATTCTTACCTTTGTCTATACCCTCTCCCAACATGTTACTAAAATCCTATTGCCATAAAGAAAATTTTTAATACCAGTGTGGTGACTAGTGGTGACTTTTCTCCAGACTTTTCTCTGGTTTCAGAGGTTTCAGTCCAAGGTCAGCTGGCTCCATTGTTTTGGTGTGAGGTGAGGCATAACATCATGGTGGAAGGGTGGCAGAGGAAAGCTTCTCAGATCATGGCAGCTGGGAAGGAGGAGGAGGAGGAGGAGGAAGAAACCAGATGCATTTGAATCATGATGAGCATGCTTGTATCTCTGTGAGTGCATGTGGTCATGACTGTGACTGTACTGCTTGCTGTCTGAGGTTTGCAGAGGGAAAAAAGAGGGATAAAAAGTGAATTCAGAAGTTCTCTTGGCAAGTTTTTACCAGGCAGGAAGTAGAAGTTGCAACGCCATGGCCCTGCTCACTGCACAGCTCCCCTGCCACGCCCTTGTCCTTATCTTGAGACTTTGGGGTTTCTTTTCCACTTTTTCTTCCTAAGTCCTTTTCTCCATTCCTTAACTGTAGTATAGTTCAGTTTATTTCACTAAAAATACATTGGTGCCTACTGCATGCTACATACTGGGTAGGTACTGAAGGCATGAAGATAAAATCTTACTATCAGGGATCTTGGAATCTAGATGGGCCTAAATACAAGAGGGTCTGTCTGCCTGTCTATCTTATCTATCTCTCTACCTATCAGCTATCTATTTGCAGTGCTGGGTGTTGAATCCAGGGCCTTATACATGCTAGGTGACTGCTCTGTTTCTGAGCTGCATCCCCAGCCCTGAGTGTCAATATTTTTGAGAGACCTTCCTTAGCAGTGGTTCCTTTCACATGGGAATAGGAAAAAGCATCCCATCTCATATGGAGAGAAAGAATTGCGGGTGGAGAGGAGAATGAAGGGGTGTAGCAGCATCCAGGGAGATTTGGGGGAAAGCTAATGCAGGGAAATTCTTTACTCCACATTTCCTAAGCCATAGCTTAAGAAAAGTGTAAGACCTTTAGAGAGGTACCAGTTTCCCCATGGTGCCTGTTAAAATGGTGCTGGTTGAAGGAAGTGTCCATGAAGCTGGGCCTGAGACAGTTTTCCTGGTCCCCAGGGTTATGTATAATGTCCAGAGAGGCCCTAGTGCCTCAGTGGGGGTAGCAGTGGAAGAGAGATGGGCAGAGGAGGCCTGGTGAAGAGTGACCAGTCTCTGCCAAGCATCTTTACTGCCTTGTGCATGTGCTCTAGTCTTGTAACACTCCAGAGCCTTTTGGAAACAGAGATGTCAAAATTGATTTAAAAAGACTCATCATTTGCCTCTCTTCTTTCTATAAAATCTAAGGCAGAGAATGATTTCTTAATGGTCTGTTCTCAGTTCGGGAAGCAGGAATAAGTAAGGATACTCTTGGTCCTTCTCTACCTATCAGTTTGGGTCCATGACATTGCTAATGGTCAGGCCACAAAAGCCACTTGAGCACCTTGTGATTTTCTCCAGGGCCAACTTCTTCCTTATGTTTCATTTTTCTGCATCTCTTTCAACACTCACCAACTTCTCATCTAGCTTGACTTGAAGTCAGCGATAAGACTTTTACCTCTGCACTTTTACTTTGATTCAGCACAGGATTTTGTGATTCCTTCTTAGACTCACAACTTACACCCAGTTAGCACCAACCCTCTGCCCTGACTTATCTGAGATAGGAGATTTGTAAAGGCCCTGGAGTTTCCCGATGGCCCTGCTTGGGCACTGCCCTTGGCAGGCTGTGAACTCTGGGAGGACCATGAACAGTGAGGTCTTTGCTCTCAGCTCCTGTGTGCCTCCCCTGTCCCTGTCCTGTCCCTTTGCCTGGCTGCCCTTGCAGCACGCAGGGGCTACCCAACTGCCTTCTGATGGGCCATCTGTAGGCACATTTGGGCACATTTGCTTTCTGGCAAACTTCTTTGCATAAGCAGCTTTTAAGCATGATGTGTGTGACATCCAGGTTTTGGATTTTCAGATTACATCCTGAATATTTACTGTCCCTCTTGGTTCACTAATTTCTGCAAAATCATAACCTTCTCTCCCCTCCCCCTTGCCCATCAATATACTCTTTTGAGCTTTTTTACATAATAAAAAGCCTCGGTTTCAGCATTAATCATTGTGATTAATGTGATTCCACTAATAACCTTTTTCTACTTGGGAAGGCTCCAGTTATGGCTATATTTTGTGTTTGGCCTTGGGCCAGTTTCTAACCCAGTGCTTATTGGTTTCATGATTCCTCAGCATGGACATTAACCTCTCCTGTGTCCATTTTCTCCTGCAGATTCCAGGCAGAGCCAATCTTCTGGACCTCCTGCTGACCCCCCCATCCCCGCCCTGCCTTGGACAGAATGAGGCCAGCTGCCTAGGGAGGGGTGGTCTGCCTCTCATTCTCTGTATGGCTCAGACAAGCCTTTTCAAGGATTCTTGATGATTTCCCCAAAGGCTATGTCAAGCCACATTCAACCTTCATGATTCTTTGGGTCACGATTCACCCTCATAATTAATAATGGAATCTTGCCAGAAAAAAAAAAAAATATATATATATATATATATACTTTAAGAATGTTCTTCAAGGAGAACACTTAAAGTACTCTTCAGTATAAACTCTTCATAAGCTCTGGACTCCTTTTAGATATAGTAGAGGAAATAGGTTGTCTCTTTAGAGGGGTAATATGAAATAAGGGGAAGGAAGTGATCTTTGAGGTCAGACGGCTTTAGTTGTGTGACCTTGAGAAAGTTATTTAACTTCTATGCTTCTTGATTTCCTCATTTGTGAAATGGGAATATGGTTATCTCTCTTGTGGGGTTGGGATGAGGATTGAAAGGAAAAACGTATCTAATGTGTCTGATGTGTCTGGTGGTTCCTTTTCCAGTATTGTGATAGTCTAAAAACTAGGAGATACCTAGCAATGCTGAATAGAATATAACAGCATCCTTTTGTTTTATTTTTCATCAATAGATTTTATTTTTGATGTTTATACCTATTCTCAAAAAAACTTATAGGTAAATGCAAATGCATATTTATAATGGATTCAGCAACAACACCTGATACTTAGTTATTTTATACCAGTGTAGGTTCACTAGCAATTTCCAGAAAATATTAGTCCCCAACTTTTCTTTCCAGTATTGGGAATTGAACCCAGGGGTGCTCCGTCTCCGTTGTTTTGATGTGGTCCTTGATAAGTTGCTGAGGCTGGTCTTGAGTTTCCACCCTCCTGCCTCTTCCTTGCAGAGTTGCTGGCATTACAGGTGTGTGCCACCTTGCCCAGCAAGCCCCTACATTTTATTTGTAACTATTATATATTATCATAAGAAATAGTGAAATTAAAGGGGGAAATTCCAGGATCCCCAAATCAGGGGGAACTGAAGAGAAGGGGTAGCACAGCAAGCTTTGAGATGCTATTGTTTATTGTCTGTTAAATAGGGATTTTTTTTTTTTTTTTTTTAGAGGAGGAAAAGTTTATTTGGGGCTGGTGAACTCTGCAATAGTCCAAGTTCAAAATCTCTCAGTCAAGGCAAACTGTGTGCACCCTGTAAAAATCAAAAGCAAGTTACATAATCCAATATATAAAATCACAGAATAAACATTTCCATCAGGGAAGAAATAGGGGTATAGAAAGATGAATGGGACCAAAGCAAGACTGAAATTGTCCTGAAAAGTCCTATAGCTCCATGTCCAGCATCTGGGGCACATGGTGTAGTGATGTTCTCTTCAAAGGCTTGCCTAGCCCCACCTTTATGGCCTTGTTAGTTGTGGCCCACATGGCCTCTCTCTTGGCTTATTTCTGCTTCATGCCTGCAGTTTTCCTCAGTAGATGTTCCACAGTACTGGCATTTCTTAATTTTGGGGGTCTCCACGGCAGCTTTGGCTTCCTTCCACATCTTCACACTTCACCCTCTCAGGGCTGCCCATAGACCCTCTGACTCTGCTGCACTTTGCCTGGCCTCACAAGCCTTCCTTTGAAATCTCTATGGAAGCCTCCATGACCCCCTAACTCCAGCATCTTGCAGTCCTGCAGAACCAGCACCACATGGTCAATGTCCAGGTCTGCCACCATCTGGAGCCATATCCAAGCCTCCTGGGACCATGGCTGCAGCAGCCTCTGAGCGCCTGGGCAGCTGAGCATGGTGAAACAACCTCTGATGCTCTCCTGTGCAAGCAGGGTCCCCCAGTGGTCTCTTCTCAAAGGAATTTTTACTTTTATACCCTTGAGCTTGAGATGGAGTGGTCTTACCAATTCCTGAGATGCCCTCATTTCTATTGTTTCTGGGTAAAGTACTTAGCATTTCTTCAGTGGCTGTAATGTCTTTAACAACCACAGTTCCTTAGTTCCAGTTTTACTCACAGTTTCCTGGCCAAACTACAAGTATTTAAAATCTTTGGGGCTGGGGAGATAGCTCAGTCAGTAGAGTGCTTACCTTGTAAGCACAAGGCCCTGAGTTCGATCCCCAGCACCCATAAACAAAGAGAAAAAAAAAAAAATCTTTCTACTTTGATTTCTGCTCCTGATTATCACAGTAAACTTGACTAAAAGCTTCCAGCAATATCAATGCCAGCACCTGAATGCTGTGCTGCCTTGAAATTTCCTCTGTCAGATTAATTAGTCCATCACCTTTACATTCAGCCTCACAGAGTCTCAGGACACGAGTGAAAGATGTAGACAACTTCTTTGCCAGAATATAACATGAATGGCCTCTAGTCCGATTTTCAGTAGAGTCCTTTTCCTCTGAAACCTCACGAGTCCAGTTTTCACTGTCCACAGTCCTACTAGCATTCTGGTCTTTTAAGCTCCCTCCCATTGAGTCCCACTTACAACATTCTAAAGCTTTTCCAGCTTGCATCTCTGAGCTTTTCAAAATTTCTCCTTCAAATTCCAAAAAGCTCCCAAAACTTCTGAACCACACAGTCAGGTTAGTCACAGTAATGATCCCACTTCTTTCAATACCAATTTCTGTTTTGGTCAGCTTTTTGACTAGAACAATGTAGAGGAGGAAAAGTTTATTTGAGGCTCATGGTTTCGTCTCAGTTCACAGATGGCCAGCTCCATTGCTTTGGACCTAAGGTGAGGCAGAATATCAAGGCAGAGGAATGTGGCAGAGGAAAGCAGCTCAGGACATGGCAATGAGGAAGCAGAGAGCTAAATAAGGTATTTGGATTTTAAAACTCACATAGAGGTAGGAGATGAAGTCATGGATCTTTGTATGGCAGAGAGTTGGAACTGAGACCACTGAAAAAACACAACTCACTCAAAAGTTTACATCTTTTGAGAAACAGATAGAAAAAAAACCCACCTATTGTTAGAGATGCTGTAGAAAAATTCATGTGTCTCCTCCTGAGTTGTGAATGGGAATTTCAGAAATAAAGGGCTATATTCATTAATAACAAACTCTTTGCACAAATTTGGAGCTTTAATTTATACTACCTGCGTGGACTTAGAGGCTCCTATGATAAAAACACCACCACTTGTTCCAGGCAAACCTGGAAGCAAAGACTGGGTAGACCATTAACTCAGGCCACTTGGTATTTGCACAGTAGAGCCCCACTAGAGTTGAACTCAATAAACAATATTACAAAATGTATGAGAAAACAATATGTCATATCTGAGTGTCATCAGGCAAAAGAGTCAGCAGGTTTCGAACCTCAAGAGCTTCTGAAAGCAGAGCTATTAAATGGAGACCGTAAGTACACCAGTCTTTGTTTTTCTGCCAGGGAGAAGTTCCAAGACCTCCAGTGGATTCCTGAAAACACAAATAATACTGAACCTTATATATATATATGTATATATGAATGATATGCTTTTTCCTATACATACTTACTGACCTGTGATAAAGTTTAATTTATAAACCAATAATCAATAGCTAATAATAAAATAGCTATAACAACAACAAACATGGTAATAAAAGCTTTGTGAATGTAGTCTCTCAAAATATCTCATTGCATTTTCACCTTAGAGAAGCCCTTTACAGCTTCTCTTTGGCAGATCAAATTTCCAGCAGCATTACTCATTCATGTTGAGGCCATTATTAAGCAAAATGAGAGCTACTTGAATAAAAGCACTGTGTTACTGTGACAGTCAATCTGATAACTCAGACAGTTACTAAGTGACTAACGGGTGGGTAGTGTATACAACATGAATACTCTGGATGAAGGGACGGAGTAAGATAGGACAAGATTTCATCACACTACTCAGGGTGGCATACAATTTAGAACTTAGGGGCTGTTTATTTCTGAAAATTTCCATTTAATATTTGAGGATCATAGTCACTATGGATAACTGAAACTGCAGAAAGCAAAACGGGATAAAGTGAGGGACCACTATACTAAAAAAAAAAAAAAAAAAAAACATACAGGTTCTAATACAGGGAAGTGAGAATATGAAAAAAGAATGAAGCAGCAGACGAGCCAAAGAGAACGTGTAGAAATAAAAATGCAGTTACTGGAATTTAAACTCAGAGGGCAGGGTAAGGAGCAATTTGGCCATAGTGGGGAGAACATGAGTAATGGTTACCATCAGTAGGTGCTCAGAAATTCCCCATGATCTCTATTTGGGAAACATTAAGGAGTTTGTTTCTTGAGAGGCAAGAAGGAGTTAGAAACATCTATGTGCATTTACAGATCAGCAAATTGTTTTTTAAATAATAGATAAGTTTTAGAGCTATTTTAGGTTCATAAGCAAAATTGAAGAATTATAAAGTTCACATATTCCCATATATCTCTCTCCTGCCCTCTCACACAATCTCAGCTCCCCCATTCTCAATGTCTGATACCAGAATGGTTCATTTGTTATAAATGATGAGCCTACATTGAGACATCATTTTCACACAGATTCCGTTCACACCCTGACATCAGGGTTCACCCTTGGTGGTATGCATTCTGTGGGTTTTACCAACGTATAAAGACATATATCCACCATTATATGATCTGATAGAAGAGTTTCATTGCTATAAAAGTACTGTGTGCTCTGCCAATCCATCCCTCTCTCCTCCCTGACCCCTGGCAACTACCCAAACTTTAATTGTCTTGGTGGTTTTATCCTCCTCCCTCTGACTGGTTGGAATAGTACAGCATGCACCCCTTTCAGATTGACTTCTTTCACTTAGTCATATGTATTTGAGGTCTCTCCAGGTCTTCAATAGCTTGAAGGCTCATTTCCTTTTAGCCCTGAGCAATGTGCCTTTGTCTGAAGGCATCACGATTTATTCATTCATTCACCTACGGAAGGGCATCTTAGTTTGCTCTCAAGTTCTGGAAATTATAAATAAAGCTGCTATAAATGTCCATGTGAAGGGTTTTGGGTGGACATAAGTTTTCAGCTCATTTGGATAAATACCAAGGAATGCAATTGCTGGATATTATGCTAGGAGTATGTACACTATTTCTTTAGAAGAAAGTGCCAAATGGTTTTCCAGAGTGGCTGTACTGTTTGTATCCCCCCCCAGCAGTGAATGAGAGGTCCTGCCATTCTTTATCCTCACCAGCACTTGGGACTGTCAGTGTGTTAGATTTTGGCCATTCTGATAAGTGCGTAGAATTATCTCATTGTTGAATATCTTTGTGTAAGGCTTACTGTATCTTTGGTGCACCTGACCACTCCTTGAGTACTTTTTCTATTCCCTCTCTCTCCTTACTTGGTTCAGAAACACCAGGAGTTCATAGCCTCATTCTCTCCCCGACGCCCCTTGCCAGAATGCTGTCTCAAGAAAGGACTTTACACACCCTCCTACGAACAGCCCAGGATTCAGGAACATGTTCAGAATTTGGAATCAGAAAACCTGAATCCGTTTCACTGCTGAAGAAGTATCATATTTCTTTTTCTTATTCTAAGAATTATTCACAGGATTCAATAGATCTTGTTCTGATAGTATGTTGTAAATGGTAAAACTCAGTAGAAGGTTATGAAATTGCTATTATTACTTATACCAAATTATAATTAGAAAGTCCCGGGGAAATTTATCCCATATCTATTTGTTTTTGGTAGGGAAATATGTAAGCCAAATGAAGAGGTCTCTAGTGGGGAGAGTTCAGGCATTAGAAGGCAGCATGGAAAGCACTTTTCTGACTTTATTAATGTACCTGAAATTGCACCAAATAGGAAGTCACTGTCCCTTTCAGTTTTTACTGACATTTTTCACATGTGATTTGGGGCAAGGTAGTGTGGGATGGGAAATTTCTATAAAACAACTGTATATTAAAATTGATTTTCTAAAGCTAAAGTTAGGCCTATGTAAGGGAAGTGTCTGTCTCTGTTTCTTCCCACCACAGCTGAGATGTTCATATTTAAGCATCTTCATCCGTTTTCTCTCCATTTGTATTATTGATTGAATGACTTTTCATTTAGTCAATAATTACTCTTTTTTGTCTTTCTCTTTTGTTGGATTGTTTGTCTTTTCTAATTGATTTTGCAGATGCTTTTTATATGTTAAAGTATTGCACTTTTATCTGTGACATAATTTACAAACATCTTCCAGTTTGTAATTCTTTTACCTCAGCTAATGTTTCAAATATGAAGAGGCTTTTAAAAATGCAACTAATCATAGATGTTAAAACTCTGAGGCTTTGTTTAAGTCTTATTTTCTCACATATTTTCTCCTGAAACTTCTGCAGTTTTATTTTGGTGAGAGGTGTGAGATAAGGATCTAGAAAGACTAAAGCATTATGGATTCAGATGAAGTTTTCTTTATTCCCCCTTCTCTGATACCTTCCTTCAATAAGTCTGTGAAATCATGTTCTCTTTTAAAAGAAACTTCAGGGGCTGAGGTTGTGGCTCAGCAGTAGCATGCTCACCTAGCACGTGTGAGGCACTGGGTTTGATCCTCAGCATCACATTAAAAAATAAATAAATAAAATAGAGGTATTGTGTCCATCTACAACTAAAAAGAAAATAAAAAAAACTTCAGAAATTTCTCAGATTCTTTGATGTATCTGGTTCTAGTCTGTGGAATGTACACAGGAAAGGGGAACTTTTTTTTTTTCTGTTTGCAAATTATTTCAAACAGAAACCCAGTTCTTCAGTTATTGTATATCTCAAGAATTAAATGGGTAGTATAAAATCATACAGGCATTTCAAAGTCTAATTTGTCAGCCACCCAGAGGCTGCTACTGAAAGTCTCTATTCCCCAGTAAATTCCATACAGTGAGAAGGTGGCGCTTGCTGAAAAAGAGAGGGTGAAATTTCTCTGGATTGGACAGGGTTCATTCACAGTGACGAAACGAGTAAAAGAGATTCCAGAGGCAAAGCACAATCACTCCTTGTGCATGAAAGAAACAGAACAGTCTTCCTTTCCCCAGTGGTCTTAGCTCAGTAAGAACGAAGTTTCTGGATGGAAGGAATAGGGGGAATTTTTCTCTTTGGTGGTTTAAATTTACAAAAAAAAAAAAAAAAAAAGGTACTGTGGGCCCCATAGTGTTGTAGATATGGGCAAGATTTCCCCGTTACCCTAAACTTTTCTAGCTCCTCCCTTCTCTCCCCTTGTTCCCTCTTCCTGGCAACTTGTGTCTAGTCATGGTTAAAGAAGTTCCTGTTATTTGGAGATATCTATTGAATGTCTCAACGTGGACTGATCATCTCACCTTTGACTTCGGGGTGACCTCTCACCGTGCACACACGCAGGTGTGCTATCATGACCGGTCCAGTCACCTTGCTGAATGGATCATATCCATCATTTTAGAACCACCATTGCTCTGCAACCTTTCCTTTTTTGGGACTAGAAGGAGCTATTTTAAAATATTTGTTCTTTTTAGATATACACGACAGTAGAGTGTATTTTGGCATATTATACATACATGGAGTATAACTTATTCTAATTAGGATCCCATTCTTGCAATTGTACAAGATGTGGAGTTTCACTGGTTGTGTATTCATATATGAACATAGGGAAGTTATATACAATTCATTCTACTGTCTTTCCTAAACCCATCCCCCCTCCCTTCCCCTCATTCTCCTTTGTCTAATCCAGTGAGCTTTTATTCTGTCCTCCCCTTCCCCTTGTTGTGTGTTAGTATCTGCATATCAGAGAGAACATTCAGCCTTTGGTTTTTTTGGATTTGGCTTATTTCACTTAACATGACAGTCTCCAGTTCCATGCATTTACTGGAAAATACCATAATTTCATTCTTCTTTATGACTGAGTAATATTCCCCTGTGTATATATACCACAGTTTCTTTATCTGTTCATCTGTTGAAAGATATCTAGGTTGGTTCCCTAGCTTAGCTATTGTGAATTGAGCTTCTATTAACATTGAAGTGTCTGTGTCACGGTAATATGCTGATTTTAAGTCCTTTGGGTATATACTGAGGAGTGGGATAACTGGGTCAAATATAGTTCCATTCCCAGTTTGCTGAGGAATCTAGAAGATTCTACTTATATTTCTCCAAGATAATGTGATTCCTGAAGTGGTGCTGCTCTTAGGTTTTGGGGAGATTATAGCCACAATGCTGTCTTGTGTATCAGGAACACAGGGTGGGACCTGGGGTCCAGGACAGCAGCATAATGCAACTTGGATATTTACCAAGTAAGGCTCCAGGATGGATGCATAGAATTTCAGGATCTTTTTAATGATTGCTTTAAGTTTTCTCATTTTGATGATTAGAAACAGAAGTAAATGACTTTGTCCAGGGTCACAGAGCTAGTGGCAGAGTGCTGTAGAAGAGGCCAGATCGCAGGTCTTTTGACATGAATTTCTTGTTCTAATGATAGGTCATGCATGACTTTCCTCTTGAAGCCCTAGATTGAGAACTGCCTAATGACTGATACAAAACCCCAGACCTCCTAAGTTGGTAAGATGGAGGGGGAGATGATAGCTGCTTAACCAGTATTCATTCTCCCTTCTTCATTATTAATAGAACTGCAGCTAAAAGATGATTCATTAAAAGGTCCCATTTCCCGGGTTTCTTTGAAGGTGAGATATGACATAGTTTGGCTAACAAGGCAAAAGTAGAAGTCACTAGGTGGAGCCCAAGAGGGATCCCTTATAGCAGGAAAGAACTAGATAATGTGCCATTTTCTCTTTCATTCCCTCTATGCCTAGAATTTGGATGCCATGTTAGAGGTAGAATAATCTTGTCATCATTAAGTGGTTCTTAGGTCAAGAGAATTGCATGAGCCTCAGCTTTGGCATGTACAAACTGCTGGACCAATATCAGCAATCACCCCCTTTCTGATTTGATTAAGCCACTATGAGTTGAATGTTCTGTTATTTTCACTGGAACATTCTCCTCTGACATAGTAAAAAAAAAGAAATCTGTATATATATTTATCTCCTAATATATATATCTATATGATATAAATATTCATATAAATAAAATATGTATATAATATATATGTCCTAATCCATCGGTCTCTGTGTATGTGTGTGTATCCTTATTCTCCAGGAAATAACTTTTTACATTATTAAATAGTACTGACTATGTTAGCAAACAGGTTATTAGAAGGAATGATGATTTGCATTACCCATGGATTTTTCACATTGTGGAAGGATCCCAGGATCCCTCTTGCTTGCATCTTTTTAGGTGTTTGTTTATAGACCATTTCTTACTCATAGAAGAGAAACTAAATGGTGAGTTGTTCCATGCTATTGCCGGTTAAGAATTATTTTGACATATTATTTGCACATGGAGAACAAGTTATGCTCCATGTATGTATAATATGTCAAAATATGTGCTACTGTCATATATACCTAAAAAGAACAAATAAAAAAGAATCAATCAGAGACAAAGAAAAAATAAATCTGAAAGCATAATGATAAAAAAAAAAAAAACCATCATTTTATTGGCTAATCCTTTTTTCTTTTAACCAGGCAGAAACTCAAACATTATATGCCCTCTTCAGCACCAGACACTGACCGCCATTGCAGAATAGACTTGAATGCATTTGTTCTTACCATGTATCACTTTTCCATTAAACTTAATCCAAGTATTTTCTTCCTGTTTCTGTTAAAAACCCCTCTATCCTCCTGGATACATAACCTTAAATTTCCATCATTTTTCTCCCCCTACCCCAAACGTTTAATCAGTTGTCAACACTTGGGTGGGATGGGGCATAGAGAAGAGGATCCAAAAGTGGATTTATCTAGTTGTTCCCCGTAACCTCACTCACGCATGCTCTTTGCTGGGACCACTCATTAGCTGCTTGCATGGGAAATGTCAATTTGTATGATGGTGACATTTGAGGCTTATGTGATTGCTTTGATGTATTAGTTTTGGAAACCAAACACCCCAATTACAGCCAACAAACACTCTTAATTGGGACACAGAGGTAAAAGGACTTTCCGTTGCCATAGTTTCAGAGGCACATGTGTGGTCAGCTGCCTAATGCCGGATTTATTTTCAGACAAAAGATACTACTGACAGTGACTCAGGGACACCTGCTGTTCTGGTGGGAGTAGGTTCTGGTCCTGCGGCTCAGCTGAAGTCAGGTTCTCAGGCAAAGCACGTTTGTAATGTTGCTGGTTTCCATGTCTTTAGCTTCATATCTTTAGGTTAGGAGTACATGTCTGAAGAGGAAATGCTAACCTATCCTTTATTGAGTACTTTGCCAATAGGTTGTTGTTCTGAGTGACAAGTATAAAAAGAAAAAAAAAAAAAAAAAGGCAAATGGGACTTCTAGGCAAGTTAGTGACTTCAGCACCTGGATTTACCATTGGGGAATCTAATGGAAATGGCCGAGGGCGCAAAAGGAAGGCAAAACCTGTTTTGGACACTAGGAATGCTTATAGCTGTACATAGTCCAGAAACCATGGACTTTGTTACATATGGATCAACAGGATCGATTGCATTCATGTCTCCTATTATGCTTAAAACCAGCTTGCCTTGGAGGTGAGTAGGGCAGACTTTCCTAAATCCAGGGACATGTTTTTATTCTGAGGTAGGTGGGGGCAGGCTGCCAGCAGTCAGACAGGCAGAGCTGGATCTTGGGAGAAGCAGCTCATTAAATGTCCTGGGCCAGTGTGGGACTTACAGATTGCACTTGATCTGTGCATTTGTGCATTTGGCACAGATGTCTGCCAGGCAGAGCCTGGGGACGCTCCACGGCCAACTCTTGGTGGCCACTCCAGCACGGCAAAGAAAGTTGTGAACATGGAGATTAAATCTCTATGGCGGTGTCATACGGCTTTGGCTCTTTCCTCAGGCTGCTGGATCTCTGGGCTTCTGCCATTCATCTAAACTATTCTCTTTTCCCTTGATCGAACTTACACTGGTCATATTCAACTATTAATAAATAGAAGTTGAAATAGAACCTCAACCTCTCGGAAATTAAAAACAAAATGAAAATTAAACATTCACCTAAATGATTCTTAAGTAAAAGAGGAAATAAGAAATATCATCAGAAGGGCTGGGGAGATAGCTCAGTCAGTAGAGTGCTTGCCTTGCAAGTACAAGGCCCTGGGTTTGATCCCTAGCACTGCAAAGGAAAAAAAAAAAAAAAAGAAAAAAAAGAAAAAGAAATATCATTAGAGGCTAATTAGACTCACATTGAGGGCACTTCATAGCAAAACTTACAAGGTATGACCAAAATCGTACTTGGAGAAAATGCATAGCCTTAAATACCTTTATTGTAAAACAAGGAATAAACTGTATACAAGTATTTAATTCAATAATTAGGAAAACAAAATATGCATACCATAAAGCAAAGACTAGAGCAGGGCTTAAACATTTTAAAAACATAGTATAAGAGGCAAGTTGCTAGCAACACAAATCAAGAATTAAGGGAAAACATAAGCACACTAAATGAGGAATTATAAAGCAGATATAGCAACGTATTAAAGGGAGGCTAGAATTCCACTAAATTGTAACAAATTTGAAAATATTTAAGAAATAGTTTTCTGAGAGATTAGACATGATCATAATTGACTGAGGAAGAAGCTGAAAGAATAATTAGCCCATTAGCCAGGAGATGAAAATTGAAACCTTTGGCAATTATATCTTTAAAAAAATGTCTGGCTGCCTATTTTTTTTATTGTTGGAAAATATACATCACATAAAATGTACCATTTCAATCCTTTTTAGGTGTACAATTTAGTGGCATTAAGTACATATGACAATATTGTGAAACCTTCAGCACTGTCCATTTCCAGAAATGATTCACCATCCCAGATAAACTCTGGGACCCATTAAATGACGATATGCCATTTCCTCCTCCACTGCCCCCACTCCTGCTCCTGGTAATCTTATTCTTATTCTCCTTTCTGTCTGTATTAATTTACCTATTCGAGATACCTCATTTAAAGGAATCATATAACATCTGTCCTTTTGTGTTTCTTTCACTTAGTGTAATGTTTTGAAGGTTCATCCATGGGGTAGCATGTATCAGAATTCCGTTCTTCATGAAGGCTGAATAACATGCCACTGTATTATACACCATGTTTTGTTTATACATTCATCTGTTAATGGGCCTTTAGTTGTTTCTATCTTTTGGTTATTGTGAATATTACTTCAAGTGAACATTGGTGTTCACAGTATCTGCTCGAATCCTTGCTTTTGATTCCTTTGGGAATACACACCTAGAAGTAGAATTGCTGCATATGATATTCTTTTTTATTTATTTATTTATTTATTTATTTATTTATTTATTTTTGAGACAAGGTCTTGCTCAATTGCTGAGGCTGGCTTTCAACTTGCAATCCTCCTGACTCAGCCTCCCAAGCAGCTGGTATTACAGATGTGCACCACTGCACTTGGCTATGTTAAACTTTTGGAGGCACCACTAGCCTGTCTTCCACAGCATGTTGAAGCTCTCCCAGAGCTGAAGAGCTGCCACGCCGGCGTGAGCCTGAGGTGCTTTGAACCAGGGCATATAGACCTGTGGCAAAAAGGCAGCCCTGCCTGAGCCCAGTGTGGATCCCTGAGCATTCGCCATCCGTGACCTCAACCTCCTGCTTTCCTACCAGCTAGGAGAAAATGCAAGTGGGGCAGACCCGAAAGGAAGTTCACACTCAAGAGCCAACCAATAGCATTAGTGCTTTTCCAAACCTTGATTAGCATAAGTGTGGACCAATAGCATCAACCCAAGTGCTATATAACCCCCTGGACTAGAGACAGGCAACCCCTACTGGTCCTTTCTTGCCCCTGCAAGAGTTCTACCTCTGTTCTTCACACTTGAGTGAATCCTTCCCCTTTCGCTCTTACCTTCTGTTGTTCGGTGGCTCTGGAGGGCATGGCCTGCATTAATAGCTGCAACACACCACTCGGTGGTAGAGGCGAAGAAGCGGGCTTTGCCAGCTGGGACCCTCCAAGGCATCCCCTGCCGTAATTAGCAGCTAACACTCAACAGGGCCTGCAGTTATATTCTCTGTGTTATTATGTTTTAGTTATATATTTATGCATGTATGTAGACATTTATTTAATAGCAGTCCTCCTAATAGGTATGAGGTAGTATCTCATTGTGGTTTTGATTTGTACTTTCCTAATGAGGTAGAGTGTCTTTTCCCACGATTGCTGGTGATCCGTATATCTTCTGTGGGAGAAATGTCCCTTTAAGATATTTACCCATTTTTGATTTTTTTGTTGTTAATTGTGTTATAGGAATTATTTATATATTGTGGGCATTAATCTGCTGCCAGATATTTATTTGAAAATATTTTCTCCCATGGTATGGATTATCTTTTCACTCTTATCTCTTAAGTGTGTCCTTTGATACATAACAATTTAATCAATTTTTTTGTACAATTTTGATGGAGTTCAATTTATCTTTTTTTGTTGTTGTTGCTTATGCTCTCAACCCCACATCCAACAAATCCTTGCTAAATCCAATGTCATGAAGATTTCCTCTGTTTTCTTCTAAGAGTGTTGTAGTTTTAGCTGTTGTGTTTAGATCTTGATCCATTTTCAGTTTCAGTTTTTTTCAGTCAGATATTATTTTCTCAGCATCATTTTTTTTTTTTTTTTAAAAGATTGTCCCTTACCCCCTAATGATCCTGGTACCTTTGTCAAAAATTGAGCATATTCGAGAAGGTTTATTTCTGGGCTCTCTTTTCTGTTCCACTGGCCTGTGTCTTGTCTTCATGCTCGTCCCACATTGTCTTGGTGGCTGTAGCTCTGTAGTGAGTTTTGAAATCAGAAGGTATAAGTTTGCTAATTGGTTCTTCTTTTTCAGAATTGTTTTGGCTATTTGGGGTCCCTTGATATTCTAGGTGAATTTTAGAATGGATTTTTCAATTTGTGAATGAAATGATTTTTTTTTTTTTTTTTTTTTTTGGCGGTGCTGGGGATTGAACCCAGGGCCGTGTGCTTGCAAGGCAAGCACACTACCAACTGAGCTGTATCCCCAGCCCATGAAATGATATTTTAAAAGGAATTTCAAACAGATCTGTAGACCACAGTGAGTAATTGTTATCTTCACAATATTAAGTCTTCCAGCCCATAAACATGCAATGACTTTCCATTTATGTATGTCTTCTTTAATTTCCTTCAGCAGTGTTTTCTAGATTTTATTGTTAAGGCTTTCCTTGGGTTAAATGTATTCCTAAATATTTCATTCTTTTTAATGCTATAATAAATTGAATCAGATTTTTCATTGTTAGCGTATAGTAATGTGACCAATTTGTGTGTGTGTGTGTGTGTGTGTGTGTGTGTGAGACTTTGCTTCCTGTAAATGCTGAATTTGTTAGCTCTAACAGTTTTCGGGGGTGGGATTATTTAGGTTTTTCTGCGTGTAAGATTATTTTGTCTTTGAACAGAGACAATTGTACTTCTTCCAAGATGTAAATTGTATTATTTCTTTTTATTATCTGCTTTAGCTAGTATTTCCAATAATATGTTAAAAAGAAATGGTAAAAGAAGCATCTTTGTCTTTTTCCTACTGTTAGGGGTTGAGTATGATACGAATTTTGAGTTTTTTCTATTTAGACTTTATAATTTTGAAGTTTACTTCTCTTTCTAGTTTATTAAGTGTTTTTTTCTCATGAAGGGTGTTGACTTTTATCAAATGCTTTTTCCACATAATCGAGATGATCATGGTTTTTCCTTTTTTCTATTTCTGTAGTGTGCTACATTGATTTTCTCATGTTGAACCATTCTTGCATTCCAGGAATAAGTTCCGCTTAGTCATTGTGTATAATTATTTCAATATGTTGCTGAATTTGTTTTGCTAGTATTTTATTGAAGACTTTTGTGTTAACATTCTTAAAGGGATATTGGTTGGTAGGTTTTTTTCCTATGGAGTCTTTGTATTTGGTGTCATGGTATAGGGTAACACTGGCCTCACAAAATGACTTAGAAAGGCTTCCCTTCTCTCTAGATTTTTGGAAGAGCTTGAGAAGATTGGTGTTAATTCTTAAATATTTAATAGAATTCACTAATGAAGCTATCTGGTCCAGTTTTTTTTTGTTGTTGTTATTGTTAAGGGGTTTTGGATTATTGATTAATCTCCTTATGTGTGTATTCTGATTTTAGATTTCTTCATGATTCAGTCTTTATACGTAATATGTTTCTAGGAATTTGTCCATCCCATCTAGGTTATTCAATTTGTTGGTGTGTAATTATTCATATTACTTTTTAAAAGTTAAATAGTTTAATAAAGACTAAATGTTTTATTATATGCTTTATGCTCTTAAGGCCAATAATTGACATAATTAACTATTTTTTCATTTTATTTATTTATTTATTTTAATTTTACAGACTGCATTTTGATTACTCTTATAGAGTCCTTTTAACTTTCTGTAAAATTGGCAATAATGTCGTTTTTAATTTCCAATTTTAGTAACTTAAATCTTTTGCCTTTTCTCAGAGATAAGTCAGCTAATGGTTTATCAATTTTGTTGATGCTTTCAAGGAATTTTTGGTTTCACTGATTTTCTCTATTCATGTGTTCTTACACATGGCTTTGTTCTTATCCTTAAGGTAAAAATAATTTCCATGAAGTATAAATTATTAAAGATCATGGAAAATAAGGAATTTCTCTCTAATTTTACAAAGCTAATGGCTATAGTTTGGATCTGGAGTGTCCTTCAGTCTTGGTTCACAGTGCACGGAACTGCTGGCCGGTGCAGGAACCTCTAGTCGCTGGGGTCTAGTGGAAGGCAGTTAGTTCATACAGGAGCTCCCCTCGATGGGGATGTTGGCACCCTGGTCTCTTCTCGCTTGTTCTCATGGCTCTTGGCTGCTCTCACCATGATGTGCTGCCTCAACACAGACCCAGAAGTAATGGACCTACTCACCATGGACTGAACAAAAAATAAGTCGATTTGACAGTAACCACCACTGTGATTGAAAAGGATTCTGAAAAAGTTAGTCAATGCTATAAGACAAGAAGTCAAAATAAGAGTTATAGTTTTCAGGAACAAGAAAATATGATTATTCTTTTAAAGTAATGTTTTCTTATAAAATCTATGATCATAAATTATAAAAGTTTTAGATAAAATGGGTATTCATTAGGAGGCTAGAATCAAAATTAGTTTTTTTAAAAATGTAGAGGTTATGAGGACTATAAAATGTAATGGAAGCTGGGCGTGCTGGCATGCACCTTGGCCCAACAACTTGCAAGTCTGAAGTGGGAGGATCATTGAGCCCAGGAATACGAGATCAGCCTGGGCAACATAGAGATCTCCGATCTCAGACAGCAAAAACCAAAAACCAACACCCAAACCAAACAACATCAACAGACCCCACCAACACACACACACACACACACACACACACACACACACACACACAAAACAAAAGGTAATGGAAAAGAATTCCAAGTTGTCTTGTTTGTTGCAAAGCTCTGTGGCCTAATTCCATCCTAATAATGAGAGCAGCACAGAACTCCCTCATCTCAGGGGACCCAGGAAGAACTACCTGAGACTATCATATTCCTGACGTACATAACCTGCTGGTGGGCAGGAGAGATTGTGCTGAACCATCTTTACTAATTGTCTGATCTTCAGCAAATTTTGCTCACATGTTCACAACCTGAGTTATCTCACCTTTCACATGGAATAGTAGAACCTTCCTCAAAGTGCTGTTGTGAGGAGTCAGTAAGGATATATATGCAGCCAGCCTTTCTGTGCCCAGTAGCTAATGGGTATGGAGAAGGGACATTCATGTGTCTTAGATGCAGCCAGTCAGATACACTAAATATTGGTGTTGTTTGTATACAGGAGCTTGACTTTCACGAAGCGAGAGGTCATTACCTCACGGATCTTGTGTTATTTTTTAGGGGAGTGGGAATAATTTTTTAGGGGAGTGGGAATTTTTTAGGGGAGTTCCATGGGTTCTGCAAAGTGGTGGTCCTACGTAGAAGGTCTTGTGGGCAAAGTAATGGATAACTGTGCACCACTGAGTTTTCGTTTTTGTTTATTTTAAACTAACAATGGTAAGACTAGTAAAATGAACCCTGATTCACAGTTTAACGGGTGTTTCATCTCATCAAGTCTTTCCTTTTTCCCTAACAGGAGGGATAGTAGCTGAGTTTTGATTGCCATTGAATCTCTAGCTTCTCACCAGTTTCTGACTCATAGAAGGTGCTTAATCAAGAGTATTTGTAGAATGGGTGAATGTGATGTGAAGGGCAGGGAACTGTTGGGGGGGAGAAGTTGACCTGGAGACCTCCTTCTGAGCAGTACCTTACAGCCCTGCTCACAAGGAGGATAGGGAAGGAAGACTTCTCTTAACCTTTTCCCCATTAGAAGCTCAGGGTTGTTGTTGGTGGTATGCAAGGGAAAGAGGTGGACTGCTGAGAAGTCTTTCCCCATTCCTTCTCCAGAGAGGATTCAGCGATCACCAGTGACATCAAAGGGCACAAAAGGTGTGGGGACTTCCTCACATTAGACACTGCTGCAGTTTCTTATTGTTGCCATGGGCCCCAAGCCGGCTATACTTGGGCTTCAGGTCACCATATGATTTACACAACTTCAGTCTCATGAGGGTAGTGTTAGGATTTTCAGAGGTTGGGTGAGCTGCCCCTCAAAGACATGAGTGTTTCTGTGTTTTGTCTCTTTCCATCCCTGCTTTTACTTAAGTAAGCATTTCATCTGTTTCCAAGAAGCTACTGCATAGAGGCTTGAGCTTTGTTATTTGAGAGACATCTGGGTTTCCAGGAAATCTTTTAAAAATGCGTTACTGAAAACGGATGGGCAAACTATTGTGTGCTTCATTTACTAGATGTGTGCAGCCAAGTGGAATGGATGGTTCTTTTCTCTGTGGTAATTGTCCATTTATTCCCTTGCTTTCCATTTTTTCCCAAATTGTTGGGGTTAGAGTAGAACAAGGCATCCAACAACCATAAACCATCAACAATCTCTTAAAAAGAGGGGAAAGATAAACTCATATTTACTAAGGATTTTTAACTTCAGGTGTTATACATGTAATTTGAACTCTGATGTCTGTTTTAAGATCTAGGACTAATTGATCCCCTGGCCCCTGCCGCCACTAAAATAAAACACACACACACACAGAGTATGCAGATTTTCTCGGAGCTTAAGTTCTCATGGTCTTCTATGTCTCTGAGCACTTCTTTTTCTGCTGAAAAGATTGAGTGATTGGATCATCCGATTCTCTCTTAGGCACTGTCAGCCTGGATGTGAGATAGTTCTGTCCTCATTGTTTTCCCCCAAACCCATCCCAAGTGATGAAGGGCCTTGAGTATGGACAGCAGACTTTACTGAAGGTTAATGTATTAGTCAGTTTTCTTCAGAGGAACAGAAACAACAGGACATAGACACACAGATGTACAGAAAGAGATCTGTTATGAGGAATTGGCTCATGAGGCTAAGAAGTCCCATGATCTGCCATATGCAAGCTGGAAGCCCAGGACAGTCATTGGTATAGCTTCAGTCGGAACCCAAAGACCTGAGAAACAGAGGGGCTGATGGTGTAAACCCAGTCTGAACTGAAGCCCTGAGAACCTGATTCTGATGATCTAAGCCTTGGTTCAAGTCCAAAGGCCCAAGAACCAGGGACACTGATGTTCAAAGGCAGGAGAAGATAGAAATCTCAGTTCAAGCAGAGAAATTTCTTCTTTTTCCACTTTTTTTTTTTTTTGGTGCTGGGGATTAAACCCAGGGTCTTGTGCTTTTGAGGCAAGCACTCTACCAACTGAGCTACATCCCCAGCCCTCTCCCACCTTTTTGTTCTGTTGAAGTCCTCAAGGACCTGGATGATGTCCATCATCCTGGGTGAGAGTGATCTTTAGCCAATCCACTGATTCAAATGCCAATGTTTATCAGAAATGCCCTCAGAGACACATCCCCAAATAATGTTTTTACTAACCATCTGGCATTCCTTAGTCATTTATTTAAATGGTTTTAAGCATATCATCCTCCTACCTTAATCACACACATCCTCTCATATTTATTTAGCACAGAAGAATTGCATAAAGCATATGCCACTAATCCCGTCTTATACATGATATTTTAGAGTTCAGAGAGGGTAAATAATTTAACAGAGGTCACACACTTGGTTTTGACTGAGGTTTATCTAGTTCCAAAGTTCATTCTCTTTTGACTTTTCCTTACAGTTGTCTGATCATCTTTGGAAGAGGCTGTTAAAATTCCCAGATTCTACCCTGTTCCATCACAAGGAAGTCCAATCTTTGAAGCTGTTGCTCGTGTTGTGCTACATTGCTGTGTTGGTTCACTCACAGTCTATGCACACACTCAATGCAGTTACTGAGTGCCTCCCGTTAAGCACTAAGCTGGTGCTGGATGCTGGATACCCCAACACTCCAAACATGGGAATGAGGAGAAGGATCACAGGGATGAGAGAAGGTACCATTTCTTTGAAAAGTCGCTTCTTTTCACTAACAAAGGATCATCTCATCAATCCCCCTGCCTCTGCTGTGTGTAATCAGAACAGGACATGTGGGAGGGGCTTGTGGCTCGTTAGGATTTTCAGTCGTGTATCATCCGGAGTGGGTGACGGGACACAATGTGGAAGCTCTCATTGGAGCTGGGTCCGCTTTCTTGGGTCAGCCTATGGAGGGGGTTCCTTCATACCGAGTTCCGCCCCATCTTCCACCATGTACCACGGTGCATCATGACTCTACTTCTGCTGGCCGCACACTGCCGATTGAGTTTTCTGGGTCCTGTGATGTTTCACACACCAATGCATAACTCCTGCCATACAGTGGAGATAAAATCGGATGAACTCCTGGACATTTGGGTCTTGGAAGACTTAAGGAAAATTGAAAATAGAGTCCTTTAGATAATTACAGGCGTAGGAAAGAGAGAATCCTGCAAGAAGTGAGTGAGAAGATGGCTTGTGGGCAGTGATGTAAAATGGCAGGGACTGTATCCTGGTCCCTCCCTTATCTGCTTCTTCAAGATCTTGGACCAGATTCTCGGTTTCTCTAAGCCTCAGTTTTATTTGTAAAACAAGAATCTCCTGGATCCTTCCAGATCTGACATTTTCTATTTTTTCCACATATCCCGGAGACAAATAAGGATCCTTGCCCACTATTGCCGGGGAAGACTTGGTACTCTGTTGCTACATGGGGCATTTATTTTCCTCTCTTGTTGGTTCTTAGTTGTGGTCTCTGTTCCAAGCTGATGGATTTCTTTTGTGTCTTCTGGAATCACCTTCCATTTATTCCTTCCCCAGTTCCTCCTTCTTTGCCCTCCTATTGACAAACGATGGAGAAACAGCTCCGTGGCAGGAATCGGAGCTGCCCGTGGCTGAATGAGACTCTGCTCGAATCACCACAAGTTCCGAGCTGGCGTGCCTGGGCAGGTATTGATTCTGATTTTATTTTCTCCTTTTGGTTAGGAATCTTAATTGAACTGCGGGTAGCCACGATTACCACAGGCTCACCCCTATTAAGCTCCAAACACACTTTCCTGAAATTTCTACTCAATCAATACTACCTAGTTTCAATGAGAAGAGAAAGGTTACAAATTTTATATATAAAAGTGGGTATTGAAAAATTCCTCTGGTCAACTCCAGGTCAGCTTCCAATTCACAGCACTTTATGAGAGTAATTCTTTCAGAGAGAGATTTTTCAGCCCATGAAGTGACTTTCACGAGCTACGGGGGCCAGCTGGGATGTCAGTGTGAAAACTTTTCTTTGTATAAAAAGCTGATGGGGGCGGGAAGAGGCAGCCAGGCCTGTCTGTCTCTGGCTGGGTTTGGAGAGAGGAAGAGGCTGGTAGTGACAGGGTCCTGTGGACTCTCAGATGGGGACTGCCTGGAGGGAGTCTGCTCGCTGTTCCCTCCTCTGTTCTCTTTAACTGCCAGAAGGGATCATGCCGTCATTAAGTCACTGCTAGCTAGTGGTCACACACACTTTCCCTTTCACTCGCCCAGTAACTGTTGAGCATCTCCTGTAGCAGGGGCACCCAGTGGCAGTTCGTCTGTGTCAGGCAACTGAATTCTTACAACATCTCTAAGCTGTATATCAGGTATTGTCATCTCTACGACTTGGATCTCTCTCTTGTTGCAAAGCTCATGAGAACTTTGCTTCTGCAGTTGCGTGTGTTAGTCTGGGTCCTTCAGGAAGCGACACTGAGTGGAATTCGACATGCAGGGATTCACTGGGGCAAACATTGGGGGGCGAAAATGGGGAAGGAACCAAAGAGGGCCGGGCGAGCTGTCAGACTGTGGGGAAGATCCAGCCCCGTGAGGGAAGGAAGGAAGGAAGAACGGGAGAGAGGGGACTGCGAATAGCTCTCGGGAACCCTGCTCACAGGCGGTGTGGAGTCGCAGCACCTGATGAGGATTCCGCCTCTCCTAGGAGCGGGCTGCCTCAGGAGCCCTGCCATGCTCAGTCACTGACTCAGAGCAGCCCACAGGACCTGTGGCTTTGTGTGAAAGTGCTGGTGGACTTCAGAATGGGGCCTCAGGGCTGTGGATCAGTGACCCTCCCAGCAGCAGAGGATCTGAGAGGAACTGCTTCTGTCCAGATCTCTGTTTTGCCACCCACTGTCTGTGTGATTGTGGCAAGTGGAGCAATTCCTTTCCGCCTCATTCTCCTCATCTTTAAGTAAATCGTTCCTACCCATGGGATTGTATGGAGAAATAAATGAGATGATGCATATTAAAGCATTTTGTACAGTGCTTGGCACCCGGTAAGCCCTCAGTGAATGCTAATTATCACCAGGCTTTAACATATCCAGGGTTTGAACTTTATATTGTCAAATGAAATGTTTCTTAAATCTAAATATTCAAAACAGAGTAGAGTGGAATGTTCTAGCCCTGTCTGATTCCCACACTTCTACCCTAATCCTTGGGTCATTTCTAAGGAAACATAGGAATTGGAGAGACATAAGATGTGATCACATATTTTGTGAATGTCTACTTTTGAATTTTTTATGTCGATGGATTCAGATAACTTTTTAAATTACAGTAAGGTTGAACTTTTGAGGGCATACGGTCCTATGAATTTTAGTGATTGTGTAGGTTTGTCTGTTTGTTTGAGATGGGGTCTGTGTTGCTCAGGCTGGCCTCCCGTTCCTGGGCTCAAGTGATCTTTCTGCTTCAGTCTCCTGAGCAGCTGGGACTATAGGTGCACATCCCCAAACCCACCCCCTGGCAACCAGTGATCTGTTATCACTGTAGCTTTGTCTTCCTGGGAATATCAAATAACTGGAATCATTCAGTTTTTTGGGATTGGCTTCTTGCATTCACCGTAATGCCTTTGAAGTTCATCCAAGTTATGTGTATCAATAGTTGGTTCCTTTTATTGCTGAGTAATATTCCAGTGTGTGGACGACCCCGTTTGTTTAAGGGACTTGAGGTTGTTTCCAGTTTAGAATAGCATCTGGCTCATAGTTGGAGGTGATTAATACATGTAAGCTGTTATGAAGGCTAAGAACGGAAGCCCACGTTTCAGTCCCCACTTACATGTCTTCTTTTTTTTTTAAACCTACTTGTTTTTTGTTATATTTATTTTCCTGCTTATAAGTCAGTGAATGCAAGGAACCAAATCCCATTTCCTTTGGGGCCTCAGTGGCTGGTTAGAGGTGGCAGCCACGTGGTGACTGCATTTCTATGTCAGCCTCTCACTATCTGGCTAAGTGTCTCCCTGCAAGATCAGATGTTTCTCCCAGTCGTGAACAATGGCCTCAGGACTAACCTGAATCATCGACTGTCCCTGGGTGCCCACCTGCGACTGTAGCTTGCCTCCTTTTACTTTCTCTCCCAGATGCTGGTGCTTTATATGCCTGAACCACTCACCGGCAGAGTGCCCGTTTACCCATCCCGGCTGACACTTGTCAAGCTTTTTGCAACTCTGACCTCATTTTTTATTTAGCAACTTCATCATTTCAGTCTCAAGCTGTTAAACATTTATCTTCACTAATATCAACATCATTAGGATTTGTTTGAATAATAAAGACACAAATGCGATTAAAACTGCAACTGGAGTCCAAGGAAAGTGGCGCTGGCTAGATTGAAAGCCATCCGAGCTGTTGAGCCCTCAGGGCAGGTGGTCTGGCTCTTCAAAGGCAGGCAGGAGCAGAGCTTGTCCTTAAGAGCTGGGAAAGCTGAAAAACTCGACCTAACAGACTGAGAAGAACAGGGTTCCCAGGGATGATTCTAGAAGGAGAGACTTAGGAGGAAAACAGGAAGGCTAAGCCAGAGAGAGGAACTGTGGATTTTGCACTAGGTTTGGAACCACATGGGACGAAGCAACCAGTGAAAAATTTCCAGGGGTGGATTTTCACTACTTTCTCTGTGTGCTTTCATCTAGGATCTTTAAAATGGAGAGCATGCTGGTGGTGAGGGGAAACACGAGATGGGCATAAAGATTTTTTTACTTACAGGTCCTGGGGGTACATAGCATACTGGAGGCAACACACAAGAAGTTCAGGGAGTATAGGAAGGGAGAAAGAAAGAAAGAGGGAGCTGTGGGTAATGGCCTTTATTGAGTTCACAGCCTTATCTGAACAGATTTCCTACACAGTTGTAATGGTGGTTTTAGAACAAGCAGGGCTGGGGAGATAGCTCAGTTGGTAGAAAAAAAAGATTAGAACAAGCAGGCATGGGTTCCAGGAGTTGCTCTGTTACTGTGAGGTGGTCACTGCTAGACATTTGCACAGTCCATGTGGGTGTGAGGATCATCAGGACAATTCAAATAGGTTGCATCTGGCTATTCCATGGGGTGTGGTCACCAGGAGGTGGTTGTACTCATAGTTTATTTTGGTATTGAAAATAAAAATTATTAATTTTTCACCTCACCTGTCTCCTGGGGTCTAAGTGGTTGGGAATAGGTGCTTGGAGTCACAGGTGGTCACGACTGTTCTCCTGAGAACGAGGCTCTCTGGTGCTCAACTTGAAATTTCTCATCTAGATTCCTTTTCTATGCCATTTTTCCTTGGACTTCTGAGTAACATCTAACACATATCAAAATGACTCCTGGGAATGATGTCAGCCTGGACAGTGCTAGAGCTGGTTCTCATTTACAGGTCAACGGAAGACAAGGCAGAGATGGTAGGTATTGGATGGAACAAGAAGAATAGCTGATTTAATTTGGTGAAAGCAGGAGTTTGGTGCCAGGGAGGGGCAGGTCTCCTCCTTGCTTTCTACCACCAAGAGCCTCCTCACGTGAAGGAGCCCAGATGGGTGTGGTGGACCGAATAGTATCCCCTCAAATTCATACATTGCAGTCCTAATGTCCAGTTCTTTAGAACGGGACTGTATTTTGAGATAGGGCCTTCGAAGAAGCAATTAAAATTAAATAAAGCCCTAAGACTGGTGTCCTTACAAGAAGAGGAAGAGATACCAGGGATGTGTGTACACAGAGAACAGGCCACGTGAACATCCAGCAAGAAGATGGATGCCTGCCAGTCAAGGAGAGAGGGCTTAGGAGAAACCAACCCTGCTGGCATATTGATCCTGGACAGCCAGACTCCAAAACTATAAGAAATAAATTTCTGTTGGTTAAGCCACCTGGTCTGTGACATTCTGTGATGGCAGCCGTAACAAATTAATATAATGGGTTGGGTGATCTCACCTAGAACTGGAGATGAAGGGAGATCTCAGCTGACATGTGGGTCATCTTCGGCAAGAGATGATGTCTCCGTCCATATTAAACAGAGCATGACAAAGAAGAGGCAATTGAGGTACAGAGGCAAAGCATTAAGATGCAAAGCCAGAAGACCTGGCTACTGACCTGACTTGGGCACTCACCAGTTTGTGACCTTGGGAGCTATCTCCCTGAGCCCACTGTCCTCCCGCAGCAAGAGGATAGTAAACCTTGTCACAGTGCTTTATAGAGCAGGGAGAGAGAAGGAGGAAGGAGAGAGAGGGTGGGAGGGGGAGAGAGAGAGTGGGAAGGGGAGAGAGAGAGAGGAAGAGGGAGAGCGTGGGGGAGAGGGAGAGGCAGGGAGTGAAGGAGGGAGGGAGGGAGAACCAGAATATATAGGCTCTTTATTACTTGGAAAGCATGATTGATAAATGATGACTTTCTAGCCTCATGTATCTTTTATCTAGGATCTAGTGGAACTTGGTTGTTGGATCAGAAATAATAAGAAGCAAATAAGCATCACTATTAAGATGGCCAACTTTAGAAGTACCTATGCCATTCCTTACAGAAGAAAGACATCCCCTGAATGAATGAAAAGCAGAAATCTCTTTTACTTCTAAAATGCATGAGAGACATTGGTAAGGAAAACTCCAGGTTTTGACTGCTTTCATAAATAATTATGGATTCTTTTGGTAAAAATTCCCCCAAAAACCAGTTTGGGAAAATGTACAAAGATCCTTAAAATAATTCATGCTGTATGATACAGTAGTTCTATTTATAACAATTTTTTCTAAGGAAATAATTTGAAGTGCAGAAAACTGTGTGCGTAAGATGAGATGTTTCTTTCCTTGCAGCTTTACTTACTGTGGTATATATTTTTAAATATGCTGAACACCTACTGTTACGAATGGTTACATACATTGTGGTACATTCACAGGATGGAAGATTATGTAATCATTAAGAATACGTATACAGGCTGGGCCTCGAGTCTCAGGGCTGAGGCAGGAGGATCACCAGTTGGAGGCCAGGTTCATCAACTTAGTGAGACTCTGTCTCAAAATAAAAAGGGCTGGAGATGTAGCTGGGTTTAATATCTAGTATCACAAAAAAATGAATATGAAAGTACTTACCATTAGTTGAAACAGGCAAAATATAAATGAAATTGGAAGGGGATACAACATGTACCTGGAGACAGTGTCAGGTTGGTTGAGGACTCAGTCACACAGACTGCCCTCTGCCCCTGCCAGGGATGCCAATCATGAGCATAGGCTGTGACCCGGGCTTCTGACTGGCTATGAATCACGGTTCCCAAGACCGTCTCCTGGGTTTCAATTAACTTAATACAGTGGTTCATGGAACTCCAGTAAATACTTTATATTTACCCATTTATTATGAAGGACATTATACAGAATACAGAATAACAACCAGATGAACAGGGCAAGGTGGGGTGGAGGGATCACAGAGCTTCCATGCCCACTCTGGGTGCGCCACCCTCTAGGAACCCCCACATCCCCTCTCAGCTATCCAGAAGCTCCTTGAACCTAGTCCTTTTAGGTTTTTAATGGAGGCTTCTTCCCTTAGGCAAATTGATTAAACCATTGGCCATTGTGATCAGTTCAGCCGTAAGCCCTTCTCTGCTCTCTGGAGATCAGGGTGGGGTCCTGAAGCTATCCTGGAGCCCACCAAAGAATTACCTTATAGAAAAAAAAATCTGAACAGAAAGAATGTGATTGCCCAGGAAATTCTAAGGGATTTGGGAACTCTATCAGAAACTGGGGTCAAAGATCAAATATCAGAGCAAAGGATTATACTAGCACCCCTGGCTAAGGCTTCTAGGAGCTCTGTGCCAGGAAGCAGCAATGGGAACTCCCTCTCTCTCTCTATCCCGCCTCCTTCTCCCTATCTCTCTCTCTCTCTCTCTCTCTCTCTCTCTCTCTCTCTCTCTCTCTCTCTCTCTCCCTCTCTCTCCTCTCCTCTCTCTCATCTCTCTAAAGTCACAATATCACAGAGTTAAAGCACAAAGATGTCAACTCCCTGGAGTGTGTCAGGTTTGGTAGGCAGTCTTGTGACTGCAGGACAGAGTGAACATTTGGGGATTGTCACCCAAAATCAGAAATGTGTCTTGAGGTCTTGAGTGCCATGCTAATAGTTCCAAATTTTCTCCTGAAGAAAACTTTATAGCCTTTAGAAAAACACGTGGAAGGATCATATCTTCATTGGGCGGCCACAGAAGACATGGATGCCTGTGTTCTGTGTGGGTTTCCAATCTATTCACAGTGTGACCCCAGGCAGGACTGGAGCTGGGACCTTTTCATGCAGCATCTCCTTTTCCCTACTTGGAACATTCTCTCATCTCTCAGCCTCTTTCTTTCCTATTCTTTCTGCAGCAATTCAAGAAGAAGTGAGCTGTCACAAGCAGAATTCCTGGCAAGGCAGACCCTGGGCACAGTGGTCAAGTGGACATTTCTGGGGATACCTTCAGCTTCCTCCAGCTTGTCACTCCTGGTGGCCTCCTCCCTCGCTTCATGTAGACACTCCTTCCATCAACTCTCTCAGGGAAGGAGTTGGATGTCGTCTTCACTGGGACAAAAGCTGGGTCATAGCTAACAGCCTTGTTTCCTGCTGATTTTTTTTTCTTCCAAAAACAAAGGCTGAAAGCCTGAAGCTAGGTGAGTGACTATTGGCTGAAGGTCAGGCGTTAGCCAGAAGGTCAGGGAGGAAAATATCCAGGCAAGAAAGCTTTTCCAGGGTCTCTCAAGTCACAGAGACAGGTGCGCATGTACCTGTGAGCTTGCGCCCGTTCATGAGCAGGACCTCCAGAGAGCTCCCGTGGACGACAGCCTGGTCCACCCCACGCGTTTGCAGGTTTGTGGTAGTGTTTCAGGAGTGCGAGGCCCATGGGAAGTATCTTCCTGTTTTTCTTTCAGCAAATTTTACTTAAATAATCACACAAGAAGCAAACTCCACAGTGAAGGGGAGCTTCAACACAAAGATGGCTTTTGGAGTCTTGTTTTGGAAATAACCCAGTCAATAAATGGGCAAAGAAACTGAACAGACACTTCATAGAAAAAGAAATATGATTCAGTCAACAAATATATGAGAAAACGTCCAACATCACTAGCAATTAGGAAAATGCAAGTTAAGAGTACACTGGGAATCCATCTCACTCCAGTCAGAATGGCAGTCATCAAGAATGCAGATAAATGTTGGCAAGATGTGGGGCAAAAGGTATCTCATACATTGCTGGTGGGGCTGCAAATTGGTACAACCACTCTGGAAAGCAGTTTGGAGATTCCTCAGAAAACTTGGAATGGACCTACCATTTGACCCAGTTATCCCACTCCTCAGTGTATACCCAAAGGAAAAATCAGCATACTATACTCAATGTTTATAGCAGCTCAATTCACAATAGCTAAGCTATGGAACCAACCTAGGTGTCCTTCAACAGATGAATGGATCAAGAAAACATGGCATGAATACACAATGGAATATTACTCAGTCATGAAGAAGAGTGAAATTATGGCATTTGCCAGTAAATGGTTAGAACTGGAGACTATCCTGCTAAGTGAAATAAACCAATCCCAAAACACCAAAGGTCGGATTTTCTCTCTGATATGTGCATGCTGACTCACAACAGGTGTGGGTTGGGGTAGAAGAAGGAAGGAGTGGAGGTTTACTGGATTGAATAGGGGGAAGAGGGGGTAAGGGAGGGGGCATGGGAATGGGAAAGACAGTAGAATGAACTCGACATATCTTTCCTATGTTCATATATGGATACACAACCAGTATAACTTCATAGCCTATACAACCACAAGAATGAGAAGTTCTACTCCATGTGTGTATGATATGTCAAAATACATTCTACTGTCATGTGCAACTAAAGAGAAAAAAGAAAAACAAAAGAAATCTTGTTTTGGGAGCACAGTCTCATAGTGGTTCTTCACCGATGGCCCATTTGAATGTCTGTTGCCGAACTTCAACAAAAAGGAAGAACTCACTGAGCACCTACTAAGTTCTGAGAAATATGCTAGATGCTGAAGATACAAAGATGAACAGTCTTGACATAATTCCCATCCTTACGGTGATCTCAGTGGAAAAGACTGACATATAAAGAGAGAATTCTACTCCACTAGAAATAGGGGCAGGATGCAGGTACCCAGAGAAAGGGCATCATCCAAAAGTCCATAGGTTTTGGCAACCTGGAGGTCATTGATGACCCGGAGGAGCAATTTCGGTCGAGCACTGATAAGAGGTAACAGGCCAATTTTTAGGGGGTCGAAAGAGGATGGAAGGAGGGAAAGTATAGAGCAATAGTAAATCGATCTTTTGAGATGTGCAGATGAGTATGTGAGGACAGATTGGGTATTTGCTGGAGGGTTAGCACAGGATAAAGGAGGGATTTTTAGACTTTATCTATATTATTAAATCGGCGTGGAGTCCCTGTTGTGTGAGTCCCTCCTACCTGTGCAATGAACAAGGCAGACATCCTTCCCGCTTCAGGGAGCTTATGACCCGGAGGTTGAAATGAACAAGCCCTGGTTAGAGATGAGGAGACAATGTTGAGTCAGAGGGTAATGGGAGGAAAGTATGTTGGGGGAAGAAAGCATACAGTAGGCACTCAATTTAAAAATGAACGAAGGTCCATGATTCTTTCAGATTTGTTTAGTTTTTTACCAGTTTTCCTTTTTTCTGTTCCAGCCTCCTATGCAGGGTACCCCATTATCTTTGTCCCGTCTCCTGGGGCTCCTCCTAGCTGTGACAGTGTCGCAGACCTTCCTGGGTTTTGAAGAGTGCTGGTCAGGTATCCTGCACCACATCGCTCCGTCAGGATCCGCCTGACACTGTTTCCACGATTAGCAGGGGTTATGAGAGCTGAGGTCCCTTTCTCATCACATCACATCAAAGGCTCACGACCTGTTGCCTTGACGTTGACCTTGATCACATGGCTCGTGCAGGGCTTGCCGGCTTCTCCCTCTGTCTCCTCCTGTCTCCAGACAGAGCTTTCGGAAAGTAAGTCACTCTGCAGCCCCCACTTAGCCAGTGGAGAGTTAGGCTTCATCTCCTTTAAGATAGAACATTTGGTACATAAATTATTTGGAATTCTTCTGTAAGGGAGATTTGTTTATTCTCCTCAATTAATTCATTTATTCAATCTTTTATTTATATCCATATGGACTCATGGAAAATTATTTTGTACTTTGGGTTATAATCCAAAACTGCCTGGTTTTGCTGTTAAAACTGTTCCAGCTTTGGCCATCGGGAGCTCTCTCAGTTGGCTCCTCCATTTCTTTGGCATATCCAGATCCACATCTTTGTGGTTTTTAAAGAGTTATTTTTAGCATTTCCTTAATTTCTGGCTCAGTAAGAGGCTCCAGGCTCATCTTACATATTCTCTGCCTCAGTCCTAGAATCAGTCATTTCTTCAAGGAGTCCTGGATCCTTTAATTAGAGAATAGTACTAGAAACCAAGGCTTGGATGTGAGGTACACTCATTGCTCTTAGAATGTTGTTGCTTTCAGACCTTCTCATCTGTTAAAGAAGTGTATATACTGTCTGTGTGTATGCAAATATCTATAAATAATTTTGCATGTATTCATCTGTATGTATATTCAACTAAATATGAGTTCATAGAGATTTTTCAGACTTTCATGTGTAGTCAATGACGTGGACCTTCTCCCTTGCTAATTTTTAACAAGTGAGAAACCTGGCCTCCACCATCCATCTGTCCCGTGGCATCCTCGCTCCTGGGATTCACATGCTGTAGAATGCTTATCTACGATTCTCTTGCCTTTTATCTTGCAGACCCAAGTCATTTCCAAGGTTATGAGGATCAGCACCTTTCCCCCTCACCCCCTTCAGCGAGATTAGTTCACACATTTGTAATACAGTCAAGATCTTTTGTTAGAGTCTACATCCATCCTGGGATCTTCCAACCACCAAAGTGTCCGTTTTAAATTTTGCGTCTGTTGAGGTTTACTTTGTGCTGTTAAGCTCTATGAATTTTGACAGATGCATAGTGCCCTGTGCCCACCATTACATAGTCACTGAGAAATGTTTCATCACCCTAAAAATTCCCTCCCACTCTGAACCCCCGATCTATTCACCAACTTCATAGTTAGGCTTTTTCCAGAACTTCAGATAAAATGGAATCTTTTCAGATGGGTCTTCTTTCACTTAGCAGTATGCATTAAAAATCAATTCACGACTTAATGGCTCGATAGTGCATTTGTTTTACCACTGAAGAGCATTCCACTAGATGGATGCACCACACTTTAATCATATCATCTGTTGAAGGACATCTTGGTTGCTTTCAGTTTTGTGGGTTTTTTTTTTTTTTTTTTTTTTGGTGTGTTTGTGATTATGAATAAAGTTGCTATGAACATTGGTGGGTACGTTTTGCAAGAGTTGCATTAGATAAGTTAAACAGGCACAGAGGACTTTGTTCAAGATGATTGCATCAGGGCTAAGACGTTGAAGTCATCTCTGCTGCAACAAGGCAGGGGAGTTTTCCAGCAGGAGGCTGAGCTAGTGGAGACATGCTGGAGGGTGTTCTGGAGAAAGTACGTCCAGATGAGGTGCATCCATGATCAGGCTGTGTTGGCTAGTTGGTACTTCTTCGAGTTAAATCCTACCCTTCCCTAGAGATTGCAAGACCGGAACACTGTTTTAACATTTGAAAAGGATGGATGGCTCTTAGATACTAGAGAAAGTTCCTGGGTTGTAAATCTGGCAAGACTGGGAGAAAATTCACAGCTCAAAAGAGTAGAGGAAGAAAGGACTTAAAACAGCATACTACAGTGATGCAACCACATCAATGTTCATAGCAGCTCAATTCACAATAGCTAGATTGTGAAACCAACCTAGATGCCCTTCAGCAGATAAATGGATAAAAAAAATGTGGTATATATACACAATGGAATATTACTCAGCCATAAAGAAGAATAAAATTATGGCATTTGCTGGTAAATGGATGAAGTTGGAAAATATCATGCTAAGTGAAACGGGCCAAACCCCAAAAAACCAAAGGCCGAATGTTTTCTCTGTAAGTGCATGACAATAGATAACAAGGGGGCGTTGCGGGATGGGGAAGAGAAGAATGAAGGAACTTTGGATGGTGTAGAGAAAAATGGGGTGGGAGGGGATGGGGGACAGAAATATAGTAGAATGAAACAGTATTACCCTATATATATGTATGATTATATGAATGTTGTGAATCTACACTGTGTCCAACCATAGAAAGGAAAAGTTGTACCCCATTTGTGTATAATGAATCAAAATGCAGTCTGTAAAAATAAAAAAGATTTTCATAAAAAAAAAAAGAGCAGAGGAAGAATCTGCAATTACAAGTTTTAATGCTCTGAGAGGAGAGGTTAGGGACCGTAGTTAAGAAGAAAACTGTTCAAGTCGATGCACTAAGGGGCAGGTTATGGCTGTTCTTGGTCGGTTTTTGTGTGGACTTAAGCCTTCAAATCAGCTGAGTGAACACGGGGTGTGCTTGCTAGTTTGTATAGTGAGATTTGTTTAGCTTTGCAAGAATCTGCCAGATTCTCTTCCAAAGCGACTGCATTCCTTTGCATTCCTGCCAGCAACACGTGAGGATTTCTGTTGCCCCACACTGAACAGTTGGCACAGTCTTCCTTCCCTCCGGTCTGATCTTAGCTGTTTACCAGGGTGCAGTGGCACTGATTTTAAACAGACACGTTCTTCCAGGCTGCTGGCCTCCAGCACCTCGTGGGCTTCCCTCTCTCGGCCTTCCCTTGCCACTCAGGCTCCTTTCTTCCAGAGGGATGGCCTTTCCGGGCTCCAACGTCCCGTTGCTGCTGACTCTCAGGAGTTCTGAGACTCACCCCACCCCAAGCTCAAAGCCAGGTCCTTGACACGTGGGGTACAAGGAGGCCGAAATCCTGCGGAGGTGAAGCAGAAAAGCTGGAGAGGCGCCAGGGTCTTCGGGAACGAGGGGAAGCGACTTAAAGGTGCTGGGTGCTCAGATGAGAGGAGGTGGAGGGTGGCAGGTGGCAGAGCCAAATGATGAGAGCTTCAGAGAAAATGGAGAGGAGCAAGGGTAGAAAGCAGCAGCGAGGATCCCGTGAAAGCCCAGCTCCAGGAGAAGACATAGAGGCGACTAATAAATACATGGAAAAAGTGTCCAGCATCTCCAGTAATTAAAGAAACCCAAGTTAAAACCACCCTAAGATTTCATCTTACTCCAATTAGAATGGCTGTTAGCAAGAACACAAGCAATGATAGATGTTGGTGAGGATGTGGGGAAAAAGGCACACATTGCTGGTGCAGCCACTCTGGAAAGCAGTGTGGAGCATCCTCAGAAAGCTTGGAATGGACCCACCTTTTGACCCAGCTATCCCACTCCTCGGTTTATACACAAAGGACTTAAAATTAGCATACTACAGTAATGCAGCCACATCAATGTTTACAAAAGCTCAATTCACAATAGCTAGATTGTGGAACCAACCGAGATGCCTGTCAGCAGATAAATGGATAAAGAAAATGTGATATATATACACTATGGACTATTATTCAGCCATAAAGAAGAATAATATTATGGCATTTGCAGATAAATGGATGGAATTGGAGAATATCATGCTAAGTGAAGTAAGCCAGGCCCAAAAAACCAAAGGCCGAATGTTTTCCCCGATAAGTGGATGATGATATTATAATGGTGGGGGGATGGGGGGTAAGAGAGGAATGGAAGAACTTCAGATTATGTAGAGGGAAATGAGAGGGAGGGGGGTATGAAAAATGGTGGAATGACACACATCATTACCCTACGTGCATGTATGATTATGTGAATGGTGTGAATCTACATCGCGCACAACCACAGAAACGAAATGATGTACCCCATTTGTGTACAATGAATCAAAATGCAGTCTGTAAAAATAAATAAATAATTTTTAAAAATAATAAAGTGGCTGTGAACACACGACACAGTCTGCTCTGTGACCTTCCAGTGCAACACAAGGACTCACACCCCCACCTATGGAAGGGCTTGAAAGAAGCGCATGGAGCCACAGTCCAAAGCAAATCACCAGAGAAGTTCCGTTTTATTTTAAAAATGCACACACTTATATAGGGCCGGGAAGAGGCTGATTGGTTGGGGCATGAAATGGGGTGAGAGTTAATCGGGAGAGCCTTGTTGCTGGGGATCTGGGCAAGGTGTCAAGCGCCGATTGGGTGTGTGCCGGCTGGAAGAAGTTATGAGGAGTAAAATCAGGAAGAGAAGCTCGGCCAGCGCCATGTTGGCACCTAAGGGATGGGGGTGACCTTATAGGGCTCCTTCTGAGAAAGTTTGAGAGGCAGCATTTGGAAGAATCCCTCTCCTCTTTGGTTTTCCTCTGACCCATTGGTGTGCACCTTGATGTCTGTCCCACTTAATCTTTGGATTTATGCACCATCTCTGGTTTTAATGGTTTTGAGCCCCTCTGAATGTCTTCCTGCTGTTATTTTAATTGTTTGAAAACCACTTTATTGAAGCATATTTAGCATATGGCATAATGCACCCTTCTGCAATGTACAATTCAATGGTTTTTATTAAACTTTCCAGGTTGTCAACTATCACCACAAATTAGCTTTAGAGTACCCTCATTACCTCCGTAAGATCCCCCACGTGTGTTTACACTAATGCTCCTTTCCTCCATCCCTGTCTCTACTCCAAGAAGTTAGTAATCTGCTTTCTGTCCTTATAGCTTTGCTATTTCTGGATCTTTCACATACATGGAATCAAACAATATGTGATCTCGTCTCTGTCTTCTCTTAATGAGCACAGTGTTTCTGAGGTTCATGCCAAGTATTGGTAGCCCAGTCCATTTTACGACCTTGTAGTTGACCATTGCATGTATGTACCGCATTCTGTCTGTTATTTATGAGTGGATGGACATTTATATTGTTTTCATTTTTAAATTTTTGCTGTATTGAGGATGAACCCAGGGATGTTCTACCATTGTTACCACAGTCCTTTTTATTTTTTAATTTTGAGACAGGGTCTCACTACTTTGCCAAGGCCAACCTCTAACTTGAGATCCTCCAGCCTCAGCCTCCAGAGTTGCTGTGATTATAGGTGTGTGCCACTGTGCCTGGCTTGTTGTCAATTTTTTGAAGTTATGAATAGCCCTGATAACAATATTCATGTGCAAGTCTATATGCACATGAGTTTCCATTTTTCTTGGGTAGTTACCTAAGATTGGAATTGCTGGATCATATGGCAAATTCATGTTTCCCTTTTGAAGAAACCACCAAACTGTCTTCTAAAGTAGCTGTGCCGCTTTTATACTCCCACCAGGAGTGAACAAGGGTTCTGGGTTTTCACATCCTCACCAACATTTATTAGTGCCTGCCTTTTTAATTATAGCCATCAGTGGGTGTGAAATAGTATCTCCTTGTGGTTTTAATTTGCATTTCCCTAATGGCTAATGGTGTTGAGCATTTTTATGTGCTTTACATTTTTTAAAAATCAAAGGCATCCATTGCAGAAAATTTAAAATCTACCGAAAGAAAAAAAAAAAAAAAATCAAGAGGAAAAAATCCCTTGTATTTCCACAGTCTGAGTGTAAACACTCGTACCATTTGATGTGCTTTTTTCCGGTCCTATGTGTGGGTGTTTCTCTTTTACAAAATCAGTGTCTACTACATCGGAAAATCGCTTTCCCCTCGCATACTTCCTCGTGCCAGTGGATCTTCCGCTGTAATTCTGGCGTCAACCTTTCTCTCCTCAGTGTGACCATTCTAGTCATTCTCACAAACGAAGGCTTCTGTGGAATCCCAAGCCGAGCTTCTCAGGTAGCAGTGGGCGGAGTGGATCAGGCAGATTTCTTCACCGCGTGGTGGCTTCGGAAGGCCGGTTTTCCAGCTGCTCCTGCGTGTTCTTTTTAATGCGCATGACCGAGTCTCCACTGTGGAAGAGACTAGGAGCTTAGAGCCTGCTGGCATCGGGTCTCAGCTCTGCCCCTGCACTAGCCATACGTCCTCGGGTTCCCTGCCTTGGCCTTGCTTTCCTTGTTTGGAAAATGAGCTGAAAGGCCGTGCCCCCTGCCAGAGGAGGACTATATGGGCATCTTGTGTGTGGGTGCAATGATTTTGCCCACTTCGGTTTTGAGTTACTTCATTTCATATTTGTGTAACATAAAATTTAAAATCGACAATTTAAAAAGGCACCTTTAAAAATTTTATTTGTTCCTTTTGGATATACATGACAGTAGAATGTATTTCAGCATATTATACACAGGGAGTATAAATTACTCTAATTAGGATCCTATTCTCTTCATTTATTTATTTATTTATTTTTTACAGACTGCATTTTGCTTCATTGTACACAAATGGGGTACAGCATTTGGTTTCTATGGTTGTACACAATGTAGATTCATACCATTCGTGTAATCATACATGTACATGGGATAGGGACCCTATTCTTGTGGTTGTACATGATGCAGAGGTACACTGGTTGCGTATTCAAATACAAGGATAGGAAAGTTATGTCTGATTAATTCTACTGTCTTTTCTATTCCCATCCCTCTCCCTTCCCTTCATCCCCCTTTGTCTAATCCAGTGGTCTTCTATTCTTCCCCTCCCCCACTCCCTTGTTGTGGGTTAGCCTCCACATATCAGAGAGAACATTGGGCCTTTGGTTTTTTGGGACTAGCTTATTTCGCTTAGCATGATAGTCTCTAGATCTATCCATTTACCAGCAAATGCTGTCTTTTCATTCTTTTTTTATGACTGAGTAATGTTCCATTGTGTATATATACCATATTTTATTTATCCATTTATCTGTTTAAGGGCACCTAGATTGTTTCCCTAGCTTGGCTATTGTGAATAGAGCTGCTATAAACTTTGATGTGGCTGTGTCACTATAGTATGCTGATTTTAAGTCCTTGGGTATAGATCAAGGAGTAGGATAACTGGATCAAATGGTGGTTCCATTCCAAGTTTTCTAAGTTATCGCCATATTGCTTTCCAGAGTGGTTGCACCCATTTGCAGTCCCATCGGCAATGTAAGTGAGTACCTCTCTCCCCACATCTTCAAAAAAGGCACCTTTTAGTGAACATGTCACCAGTAATTGCCTCTGTCATTGCCATGTGAATGAATCAGTGGGGCAGTTCAGAGAAAGGAGATCAGCTGATACACGGTCAATATATGGATACTTGGAAAATTTATCATCAGTATTATGACAATTTCTGCAAAGTTTTTTTTTGATGATTTTATGAAGCAAGAGAGATTGTAAGAAAAAATGATGAAAATGTTTAAATTCAGAAAGGACATTCAAAATGTTTAACAATGGCGCCCCAAATGCAACACTTTGGGGATAATCTGCTCTAGAACACTCTGATGCCACTGTAGTATTTATTCAAAAATGTTTTCAAAGAGAAGGGTTTTCTTCCAAAAAGTTTTTTTTTTTTTTTTTTTTTTTTTTTTTAAAGAGAAGTAAGCCTTTGTTTCCTTATTTTGTATATAAAACTGACTTGGTTGTTTTGTGTGTGTGTGTGTGTGTGTGTGTGTGTGTGTGATTAGTCGAAGAGACAAAACCCCATATCCTCATCCAAGTCCTGTGATACTTCCTTGGCTTCAACCCTGGCTAGGGCTAGGGCTGCCTAGTATTTAGGAGGGAGAATACACAAAATTTTAAGGCCAACAGATATGGCTTGTTGGGGAAGGAGAAAGCTACAATGGTTGGTCACTCCACTCATCTTTTAAACCACATCTACCCTTTAAGTTGCTGTCCCCTTATTTCCTGTGAGGTGATACTTTTTTTTAATAAGACAAAGAGAGGCATATTTATTAATAAAAGTTTCAATGCAACAAGAAGATACAAAAATTTGAACATTTATATACTTAATAACAGGTCATTAAAATATATGAAGCCCAAATGGATAGAGTTGAAGATATACCCAGTTCGATAATAATATTTGGAGACTTCAATACCTCCATTTCAATAATGAATACAACCATCAGACAGAAGACAAATAAGAAAACAGAGTACATAAAAACACAATAAACTAATTAGATCTAGCAGACATATAAATTATTCAACATTATCATCCTGGACTTTAGAACTAGAGTGCTCACAATCGCTGACTCTTTCAAAGTTTGCCTATGTAACATTGTGTTTCAGTTTATATAAACTGGGGATCCAGATGATGAATAAATTGCTGCTTTAACAACCTGTATGGAACGTTTGAATTCCAGCATAACTTAAGAGTAAGTACTATACGAATTTCAGCTACTTGCAATTTTACTAATTTAAATTTTAAAGAGAGCGATGAATTAAAAACCCTGAAACTCTTAAAAAGACTTTCACCAAGAGTTTGTTGACGAAATGAATCAGTGACTCTCCTTTCTTTCTGTTTGTATCTCTTAGTAATAATGTATTGCTTATGTCATATAAATCCTGCATATTTGCTATGTCATAGACATTGTGAGAGAATTATTAATATTGTCATAATTGTTAGTATTATAAACAGACTATTTTCCTCCATGATTCCATTACATTTCAACTAGTTATTGTTGACACGGTCGATATGTAAATAAAGCTGAACGGCCACAGGGCAGATTTTTGCAGTGTCACGTTTAGCTGAATTCAGGGCTTGGTATTTCAAAGCATCAAAATCCAACACCTTGGAGCAGATTAAATTTCATACATGTGTGAAAATGTAAAAAAGAACCCAAATATTGTGCATCACTATAATGCACTAACAAACCTAAAAAACGGCGGACCTTTCTAGAAGGCTCACAAGAAGGTGCAGGGGAACGTGGCATTGAGTGGCGCAGAGCAGGCTGAGCTGTCTCTCTCTTGCGCATGCCAGCTGTACATCGTACTCTCTCCATTCTCCTCTTCCAGATCTACGCTGCTCTTGCCACCCAAACTCGTGTGTCCAGCTGTGTTCCAGCCCTGCCTGCCTATCCTTTACTCTGCTCAGCACCTCCCAAGCCCAGAGCTTGAGCGGCAAAGCACCCTGCATTAGCTACCTACTGCCGAGTTACGCGTTACCCTAACCTCAGTGCCTTGGAGCAATTACCATCTCATGGTTTTCCATGGGTCAGAATCTAGGAGCGGCTTAGCGGCAGGCTCTCTCATGAGGCTGCAGTCAGGCTGCTGACCAGGCCCGTGGTCATCTCAAGACTTGAGGGGGAAGAGCTTCTTCCAAGAGTCTGGGGAGGGGGAGGGGGGCGCTGCTGGCAGATCGTAATTCCTTGCTGCTCTGGTTTGAATGACTTTGTCTCTGCCAGACTTGTGTGTCCAGAGCTCAGTCGCCAGTGCAACAGAATTTGGAGGCGGGGCCTAAGGGGAGGGTTTCATGCCTGAGGGTAAAGGAAAGAGACCGTGTCCCAACCTGCTGGCATCTTGGTTTTGAACTTCCCAGTCTCTGGATGTGTAAGAAATAAATTCATTGTTTATAAGTTACCCAGTCTGTGATATTCATTTTAAAAGTTAACACATATTATTAATTGTACATCCTAATGGGGTTCAGAGCGATATTTCCTTACAGGCACACAGCATGCACTGATTGAATCCAGCTACTTTTCCCCATCCACCCCCACATGCCCTCCCAATCCCTAGAAGTCACTATTCTACTTTCAGTGCACTTTTTTTTTTTTTTTTTTTTTTTTTTTTTTTTTTTTAAGCCTGCACATATAGGAAAGAACAAACACATGGTACTTGTCTTTCTATGTCTGGCTTATTTCACTTAACATAATGTCCTCTAGTTGGATTTCATTCTTCTTTGTGGCTCAGTAATACTCCATTGTGGATAACAGAATTCCACATTTTCTTGTGGTAGTCTATTATTATAGCAGCAGGAAGTGGACTCATACTTGCCATGTGTACTCTACATAGGCTGAATGCCTTTGTGATAAAGTAGCTAGCTTTTCCAGGAGCGAAGGAGAGCAAGAGTGTGTGCATGACAAAACCCAAGTCAGAGGACAAGGGGAGTGAATTAAGCCTCAACTCTTGAGAGAAGAAGGAGTAAAGAATTGTAGACATAGCTTTAAAACCACCATGAAGTCTTTACAGTGGTTTGGGAAAGAATGTAAGTTAATAGCCATTTTTTCATAATTAGCATACACAGGCAAGCTATTGATTTCTGTTTGCATTTTGTAATTATTCAGCTAACTAAACTTTTATTAGATCAAAAAGTTCTCAGTGAAATTTCCTTGGGGTTTCCAGGTAGATAATAATGTTTTTCCCTTTCCGCCAACATTTATACTGTTTTTTAAATTCTTTTCATTTTTTCAATCATTGGCTAGAATTACCCAAATAATAACAATAAATAATAAAGATAAATAATAAAGCTGATAGTGGACACCTTTGTTTCATTCCTCACTTTAATGGGAATGTCTTTAGGATTTCACTGATAAGAATGATGTTGGCTGTTCTTGGTTTATTACGTTAAATAAGCACTTCTCTTGCGGTAGTTTCCTATGAATTTGTAGCTCTTCCTGGTTTTTGGAACTTGGTTTTATTATCAGGTTTTAGGCATTGCACACTCTTGGATTTCCTGAGGCTTCAAGTGACGAATTCTGGACATGCAGAATCCTAGCCCTTGGCTCGGCCAGGCCCCAGGTTCAAAGGGTCAGGCAGGAAGATAAACATTTTGCTTACTGCTTATAAGTTCTTTTCTATTCCTCTTCTGCCACTCTCCCCTAAATAACTCTTTGTCATATTCCATTTGTTGTCCCTGGAAAAATCAGTGATAAGAAAAAAAAATACAGAATTGTATGGACAGATAATTGCTCTTTTCTAGGGTACAGATCAGTTCTGATCACCCATGACTGGGCTCTGGCCATCCCCTCCTTTGGTTCTTTCCGGGAGAGAGTTGACTGATCTTGCTGCTGTTGTTTGGACATAGTTTTTCATCTAAGGGTTCGTGTGCAGGATGCTTAGTTCCTAGTATGGTGATGTTAAGAGGTGATGTCTTTAAGAGGTGGAGTCCAGTGGGAGGTCATTGGGACAAAGAGGGCATTGCTCTTGGAAGAGGTCAAGGTGGTTCTCATGGGACTCTGAGTGGCTTTTCCTGAGAGGCTCCTCCCCTCACGCTGGCTTCCTCTCTCACCATGTGATCTCTCCCTCTGGCATGCGCTCCTGCCACTGCGATGCCACCCGTCATGAGATCCTCACTAGAGCCCAGCCTCCAGACCTGGGCGCTAAATAAACCTCTTTTCTTTATAAGGAACACAACCTCAGCTCTTTTATCATGTAACAGAAAATGGGCAGAGGTACTTGCGCAGACTCTAGATTCCTCCTACCACTGGATTATTTGTAGACTGCAGTGTAGTATTTAGGGGAGCCTGTGCAGGTGCTTTTTCCTGCAGATCATTTCTCCAGGAGAATGACTGATGGAAAACTGATCTCCCATAACCCAGGGCCTTCTTTATGGAGTCTGTCACCATCCAACCCAGCCCGCTCAACACCTTATAGTATAGTGATCTTTTCTTTGCTGACTTGGGAGAATTGATTTCTAAACAGTTGGATAAAATGACCTTGTGTCTGGCTCGATTAAAGGATCGTCTTTAGCTTTGCCTCTCAAAGTGCTTACCTGCAGCATTGCGTCCCCTGAGGGTTTGTTGGGACCAAACTCTCAGACCCTTTCCAGATCTACAGAATCAGAATCTGCATTTTAACAAGACCTACAGGTGATCTCCATGCACATTAAGGTTTGAAAACTGCTAGTCCAAAGCATCTCAGCTGTACTCCAAATCCTCTGGAGAGCTTTAAAAATAACCCTGATGCTCAGATCACAGCCTAGACTGAGTGCGTTTCAACCACATTGATTTCTCCCCCACCCCTCCACATTTGCCAATGTCTGGAGAAAGCTTGTTTGTCACAACTGGGGTGCAGGTGCTATTGGTATTCAGGGACACTGGCAAACTTCCTTCAGTATAAAGCACAGCTCTCAAAAAAGAAAACAAAAACAAAAACAACAACAACAACAAAAAAACAAAACAAAACTGACCCTAAAACATCAATAATACCAAAGATGAGAAATTCAGAATTTCTGAGGGCAGGGTCCAGGCATCATTGGCTCCCAGGTTTCCTGATGTTAAGAATCTCCTGGGATATTTGTTGATTATTTAGCTACCCGGGCCCTGCCATGGAGGATGCTGAACTAGTGGGGCTGAAATAGGGCTGGAATTCATTTTTAAATGTCTCCCAGGTGACATCTGGAAACTCAGCAGGGGCAGGGAGGGAAGGTATGACAGGTTCCAAGTTAATTTAGGAAATCTGTCCCTAAAGATGCACTGAAGTTGAGTGCAGGAGGGAGATGGATTTGGGACCTAACCATATACACCTCAAGGCCAGGGTGGAGGGGGGACTCCTGTACACATTACTTCCTACTGAGAGGTTGGACCTCTTTCCTATACCAGTTCCATCCCAGTCTTCAGTCTTGTCTGCATCCGTGCGTAGATCTCTCCAGGAAGGGGGATGCCCACTTATAAGGTACTTACCACAAATTCACCCTCAGAACGGGTTCACAGGTATCAGAAGCAAAGATAAGACGGTGTCTAAGTGTTCAGTCTTTGCTCCCCAAGATTTTCTGGGAGGATTCCAAAATCACCTGCCTTGCTCCTGAAATTTTGTGCTGATTAGGGTGAATTGTGGGGAATATGGAGAGGCTAAAGGGTGGCCATTTATGGAGAGGGCAGAAGCGAGAGACAGATGAGCAAAAGCAAAGACATCAGTGATTTTTCAGTGAGTATATTTTTTTGGACTGTAGTCTGGGAGTTTTTTAGAGTGTAACATTGTGAAATAGCTGTGAACTGGGCCTGGTGAACTTACAATTTAGCTGGTTTTACAAACACATCTTGGCTCAAACATCCTCTCAGCTGAAACCTGCTCCCATGCAGGTCAACAGTAGACTGGATTTCCAGATCTGGAAGACCCTGTGACTCACCATATGGCCTTTGGATGGGGTTCTGTTGGGTTGCTTGGGGAAGGAAAGCATGTCTGAGTGAGTGGCTGAGACACCTCTACAGACGTTACACCATGATCTCCCCTGGTCTTGAGCAGTTCCTACTTTGAGACCCATGGTCTTTTCATTTATGAGAAGGTCTTCAAACATTGGAAGATCGGGGGATTCCAGTGATGATCACATATCCCACCACACCATCCTCCAGTGCCTCTACACATGGAATCTGGAGTAGTGGGGGGCACTGCTTCTTGACAGAAAGGAAAACCTGAGATCACCCTCTGTATTAGGACTCTTGAGGCTTTGTCATTGCTGTTGTTTTAGAGAGCTTCCGCTCCCATGATTTCCTGATGTTCAGACTGAAATGGGGCTGCTAGTGCTTCTGAGACTCAGTCTGGATTGGAGAAGGAGACTTATAAAAGACAGCCATGAAAATGATCTGACCCCCTAATGCCCATTGATGACATTTGGAACATGTCATTGGCTTTTCAACACCTGATGAGCAGAAACAACCTGATGTTTGGGTACTGACTCCCCATTGTTATCTTGAGGGCATTCTCAGCATCTTTTGGACCTGTACTTGACTGGGCTACTACTGGTAATGGAAATTGTGAGCTGAGATTGACAGTGGCAGTTCTGAGAACCTAGTTTTCTGAGGTCCGGATGATGAGTTTCTGGCAAGATCTTTCTACACAAGATATTTGTTCCATTCTGCTCAAGAAATTGGCTTTCTCAAATTGGAAGTCTCCTCTCCTCCACCTGCTCACTTGTAACTCTCAGAAGTTCATCTCCCATTTTTCCATAGTCTCTGATCCTATGATAGGGTTCATAAAAGGAATGGATGTTCCAGGAGTTTAAAACCCTATTAAATTCCATCTGACCTTGAACCATTCCAAACCCAAGCCATTCACTATTAAAATTGATGTCTATTGATTCCACTGTGTGGTAGAGATGGAGATGTACATCCAGATCACCCTTGAAGGAAGGACTTGCCTCTAACTCTAAGCTCTTTAAGGATCTGCCACTACAGAAGAGTCATCTTACCTGAAGCAATCTGCATCAGATGACTGAGTGGAGTGGGGATATATGGGATATTAAGGCCTGGACATTTTGGTCTGACATGGACATTCCAACAGGAAGTATGTGATCCCACCTACACTGTAGTTTGACCATTTCTTCTGCCTAGTCATGATTCTTCCTCTTTCCTTTTGCAGGTATTGATCCCTAACAAACAAATTCTACCTCAGATTTCCTCTGTGTACCTGCTTCAAGAAAACCCTACCGTGACACACTGATTGGACCGGTCCTATTACCACAGGAGCGTGCATGCTCTGGCTTTCTGAGAAGATAATTCCACTTGATGTCTACCTCCCTGGGTGTGGTGGTAGTTCCTGAAGACTAAGGCTGCTTTGTAAGGCAAGGTATTTTCTTATCATAATGTTCAGTGGGGTTGTTGTCTGATTATTGCTTTGACCAATCCAGACAATGACCCAGAGGCCCCCTTGGTTATCAGTGGGCAACGTAGGCTTTCTGGAACACTTCTCTCTTGTGGGAATTGAGCAGGGTAAACTCTCTTTGACCCTCTTTTAAGGCCTTATTTCTGCCCTTTGTGATTTTCCTGGCCTACATCCTGTTTCTCTTTGGTAAGAAGTGTGTCATTTCAATTTATAATTTCAACATGGGATGAGGAATTTTCGAGTAAATCTGGGTTTAGTGAGACAAATTAAAATCCAATTAAAGAAATAAGGTAGTGAACGGTGAGTGTCTGTGAGAGGTTGTTGGGGGTTGGGGTGGGGATTGGTTTGAGCTCACACAAGAGCTGAAAATTACCCACAGGGGATGAACTGCTCTGTGAAGGCTTAGAAGGCAAAGCCGAAAATAGGGGGTAATTACAGGAGAGCGTCTGCGACCTGCTCAATGAGACGATGTGAGGAACAGGTTGCAAGGGAAACACATTTGATTAAAAAGCAGCTTAACCTCTCCAAGAAACTCTGCATTGGGAAAAGAAAAAAAAAAAAAAAAAAGAAAAGAAAAAGAAGAAAACTATAAATTGCCATGGAGTTTCACAAAGGCAAATGAGAGTCAGAACGTGAAAGTGAGTGTACTTATTTGTATGTATGCTCATCGGGACTCAGAGGAGTTGAAGTGTTTGACAACACTGATGGAGACCTTGCTGGGTTCCAGGTGTGTGCCAGGCTAGGGATACGGATGCGATAAAGAAAGCTTGCCAGCTAGGGAGAGCCAGCTGGAGTAGGCAGAGATGCGCTGCCTTCCCCGCTTCAGGCTGTGGTGACAAACTGCCACGGACTGGGTGGCTTATAAATAACAGGTATTTAGTGCTCACAGCTGTGGAGGCTCTAAGTTCAAGATCAGGTCACCAGCATAGTCAGGATCTGGTGCAGACCATCTTCTGGGCTGTAGACAGTTGACTTCTCCTTGCATTCTCATATGGTAGGAGTAAGCTCTTCTTTTTTTTTTTTTTTCTCTCTTTTTTGGTACTAGGGATTGAGCCTAGGGATGCTTAAGCCACATCCCCAGCCCTTTGTAAAAAAAAAAAAAAAAAAAAAAAAAAAAAAAATTTAAGTTTTGAACAGGGTCTTCCTAAGTTGTAGTGGGCCTCACCAAGTTGCTGAGGCCAGCCTTGAACTTGCAATCCTCCTGCCTCAGCCTCCTGAGTTTCTGGGATTACAAGCAGTGCCATCATACCTGGCACAAGCTCTGCTTATAAGGACACTCATCTTGTTCATGAGGTTGTCACCCTCATAACATAAGCAGCTTCCAAAGGCCACACCTCCTAACCTCCTCACATTGGGGGTTAGGATTCCAATATATGAATTTTGAGGGGACACAAACATTTGGTCCATGATAGATGGCACACTCCCCTGCTCCCAGAGGGATGAGCCCAGAATGATTCAGACTGAATTCTCTGTGATGCTCAGGTGGGCTCTATTTATCTGTTGGAGGAGCTGCTACAGGTCTGAGAGAAGGAGGTTTGGGGTGCTGGATGCTGAGAGGAGAGTGACATGGAGAAACGGGGCCGGGACTAAGGTGAGGTAAGTGAAGCCCATAAAGAGGGCACAAAAATTAAAGTGGCACCTTGATTTTTTGATATCGTCTTCATTTTTGTATTTATGCATTATTTTTGACTTAAAAAAATGCTGTATGAAAATACCATTTGCTTTAATTACTGAGTTTTTGGGTACCCCCTTGCAGTTGTGCCCAAGGCAAGTCCTCACCCCGTGGAGAAGGGAGATGGTGTTTGTCTGGGTGGATAGTCGACCCCTGGCAAGCCTTCTGGGATGAGAGGAGCTGTCACTTGGAGGCAAAGGACTGAATTAGAATCTCAAGGGATCCGTGAGCAGAGTGACATCAAGCACAGGAAGAAGGGTGACAGAACCTTGGGTGAGGGGCATCCTCCCCATCTCTTGAAAAACCCACGGTGACTGAATGATAAAGTGAGAGGAAGGCAAGGTCCTGCGGACTAGCAGCTCCCTGAAGCATGCCCTTGCACAGGGTGTGAGGTTTATCTTTGTAGTTCTGGTTCTTAGCACATAGTAGGCACTTAGATTCTATTGAGTGAAGATGAATGCGACCCGTGTATGCCTGGTGGTGTGGTTAGTCTTCCTGGAACCCTCGGGTGAGAATTCGAAGAGACCTGGCTAACTGCAGCAGCATGATCTCCCCAGTCCCTCAAGTACCAACCACACTCTCCTGCTTTGTTTTAAATTGTTAAAACTGCAGAAACCCAAAATTGCCCATTTTAACCATTTTTTTGGGTACAGTTCAGTCACAGTAAGTACATTCACATTCTTGTGCAAATACCACCACTGACCATCTCCAGAAAATTTTCACCTTCCCACCAGAGACTTATTCCACCATAACTCCCCTCCCCCACCCCCAGCATTCACCTTCAACTCTAGGAATCCGACTACCCTAGATTCCGTTTGTAAGTGGAATCTCAGCCCTTTTGTGACCAGCTCACTACATTTAATATAATGTCCTCAAGGGTTACGGTTGCAGCATGTGTTAGAATTTCCTTCTCTTTTAAGGCGTGTTAATGGTTCCATTGTACATACATACCACATTTTGTTTATCCGTTCACCGGTTGCTTCCATCTTTTGATACCGGGAACAAAGCTGCTCCGAGCACACTCTCCCACTTGCTCTTGGAGAAATAAAAAGGAAAGAAGTCCTGCAGGGCGGTCTTCATGTTGATTCTATTTTGCTCTCCACTGGAGCCCTGGCCTCCTGGATGGAGTCAGCGACTTCATTTCAGCTCCTTTGAAGACCCCATTGTGTTCTAGGCACTGGGTTTAGTGTTACAGATACAAAATTGACTAAGGCCTGCCCTTGTCTTCAAAGGACTCAGTTTAGAGTGGGGGAAGAGGATTAGGGAGCCTGCAGGGGCAGATGCATCAGCAAATGATTTTATTTGGCTCTCAGTTCAGTCAGAGAAGTGATTGCTTCTGTGTATTATTTTGGTCCTTCAGTGAGTGGAGAACTCCCTCAAGAGGAGGAGATTTTGCTAAAGTGGGTATTATAAGAAATGGAACTTGAAGGAGATTTTGGAGTCTTGATCAATATCCCCTTCTGAATTTACAGGCCATTCAAGTGAGGCAGGTACTTCTAATACGGTGACTAGATAGTTCTGATGTTGGGACTATTCACTGAGTTGGGTGGGTCTGGGTGGGTCCTGTACTGGGGAGACAAAGGGGCCACCCAGGAGGGGATCCATCCATGATGCCTCCCTTCTTGCTTTTAAACCTCACACCTGTATCCCGAAAGGAGATGGGCTTCAGAAAGTCCTTGAAACCAAGAGTCTATTGGCTGATTTCACGGGAATGCTTCATGGCTGAGAGGAAGCCATCCAGCCTATTAAAAGTCGTATACCCTCTTTAATGTGGATGATAAAACTTTAATTAAAGCGGTGATTAGAAACAGAATAATAATGACCACTAATAAAGTAGTTTATAGGGATCGATAGCTGTACAAAGAGCAGCCCATTCGGTTCTGGCAGGCTGCTGCATGCAGCCCCAGAGCATGGGCTCTGGGCAGGGTGAAAGGATTAGGGGAAGGGTTTACTGGAATAGAGAGATAACATAAAAGGCAATTTATAATGTGTGACTCCGAGCAATGAGCTAGGGAAAATGGAAAGCTGCAATGTGGATGGAATTCCTTGTACCTTTGCATTATGAATGAGCCTTACAAGACTGCAGTCCACAGGCAGGTTTGGTGACTTGCGTACAAGTGAGCACTATCTGCATTCTTCTCTTTTTTTTGTTGTGGTCCATGTGTCTTGGGATGAAGAGAGGCAGGACAAGTAAGACCACAGCTGAGACAACCTTTAGCAACTGATCCCCTACTAATAAAGATGACAATAATAAGGGCCAGGGCAGTATAACAATAGTGGTAAAATAGCCACCGTGAGCACCTACTAAGTGCCGACCATTTTCACGTTTCATCTTTCATCCCAGTGACTCTCCTGCCAGGTAAATAGGACCACCCTCCCTGCGCCAGAGGATGTGAAAGACGTCGACTGAGAAACAGGCTTGGAAAGGGAATGGTTTTTGGGAGGGTAAAATCTTTAATTTAGGATTAGAATGGCAGTGAGATACTTGGTTCAGTAGGAGGAACATGGACAGGGAATTTTCTTTTAGCTCGAGTACTTTCAGGAAGGTTCCATTTACCTTCTCCCATGCCTCCCCACCCTGTTCCTTCTATTATACATGCAAATGGGACGTTGGAAAGGGTGAGGAATCTGGAATGAGGAAGCTGCAGATACCAGCTTTGACAGTCACTGGCAGCTAGACTCTGACAGTGACTGGGGTTCCACTTAGTCTCCTTGAGCTATAGTATTGTCTGTAAAATGGGGCTAATATTTACCTGGTGGGGTTTTTGCAAGGATTAAATTAGAATTTAACAAGAGACTAGTTACATAGTATCCAGCAGATCAGAGGTGCTTGAGGAATATTGGCTTCTCAAACTATTTTTCACCTGGGCTGGAGCAGAGGGTTTCTAGCAGAGGTTGGGAATAGGGCAGAGGCCGGGAGCTGTGGTTACCAAGGCCTTAATGACTTCAGGAGATAGAGCAGGAGGAAGAGGAGGAGAAACGGGGTGGTGCTTGAGGAGAGGCCTGAGCAAGTGGTTAGTTCTGCCAAATACCGGTGAGAGGTTTGGGAAAGTTACCTCTGAGAACTGAGCATTGGTTTTAGCGGGATGTAGTCACAGATGGCCTTGTTGAAGGGAGTTTCTGTGGAGAAGTGGGGTTGGCCACCCAACTGAGGAACGATGGGAGGAAAACAGAAGAAAAACTTGAGACCGTGAGGACCGACCTCTCTGCATGTTCAGGAAGAGAAACAGAGAAACGGGGTGAGAGCTGGAGGGGTGCAGGGCCAAGGGGGCCGTGGGCCTTTCACTTTGCTGTGAAGATGAGTGACATAATGGCATGTTTGTGTGCCGGTGGATCCGACCTCACCGATGGCGAGGCCGCAGTCACACAGAAGAAAGAAGCCAGTGCCGGAAGAGGCATCCAGTAGAGGTGTCAGCCCTAAATCAGTTCAGGACACTTCCCCAGCATCTCTGATGAGGTTGTACCCGGAGCTTAACTTGCACAGACAAGAAAAAAGAAACAAGTATTTAAACAAGAAAATTTCTAAGAGTGATATGTGTTAAGAAGGAATCAAACTGATGTGACCGAGAGAGGAGGAAGAGAGCTCTGTTTAGCCCAGTGCTCAGGCTCCAACCTGGGCTTTGGAATTTTCTCTCTGTTTAAATGTTCCCAAATGCAATCCGTTAGTTCGTCCTGTGGTCTCTGTTTTCAGGTTTTTCCATCTCTCTGCTCCTACCCTGTACGAGTTATCCTTGTTTCTTGCTGTACCCTTGTGACACTTTCCTAACTGATCTCTCAGCCCTATGTCTGCCTCCTCCTCCCCAATCCATCTTCCACGGAGCAGCCAGAAGGGTCATTCCAAAGCAGACATTAGATCTTGACACTTGCCGTGTAAGGGAATGGTTTCCATTTAGGATCCCTCCCTCCGCCCTACACATTCTGTTTCACGACCTACGAGGGTCTATCAGATCTCGTCCCCCACTTGCCTTGCCAGCCTTATCTGTCTCGGTTTTCTCCTTATTCACTCACACTGGCTTGCTTTCTGACTCTGACATGCCAAGTTCTTTGCTGCCTGGGTTTATTTATCCTGGTGGTGATTCCTCTGGAATCCTCCTCCCGCAGATCTGCTTGTGGGTCTTTATCTTATCATTAGGCTCTTAAACGTCCTTTTCCATCGTCCCTGGCTAACTTTTTCTCCAATCTGCTCTTCATCTACCACACCCTCTTGTTTTTGTGATTGCACTTAGCACCTGGAAATATTTTATTTATTCATTTTCACGTGTTTGGCTTCCCTCCAGTAAAATACAGAGTTCTGAGAGGCTCAATCCTTGGAATCTAGAATAATCAATCCAATCCCTTGCACATAGTAGGAGTTCAGTAAATATTTGTGGAATGCACGAACAAAAGATATCTGAAGAACTTGGATGCAATACGAAATTCCTATTCACCTCTACCTACTCCCCTCCATTCCCCATCTGTTTTTTGCCCCCTCTTTATTCACTGAATACAAATTTCATAAGGATTTGGACCACAACACTGAAAGGTTTGGGAGGAAACACTGCATAATCCAGTGATTCTAAAAGTCCCCAAGTTCTAATTAGCCCGGTGTATGGCAATGCTGCTAAATGAACTGTAATAGTCTTATCAGGTCAAAACCCAGCTTTGGAGGGCAGCCCGAAATAGAGCATGTGCTCTTTCTGTCTTTAGCAGGGTGCTCTGTGGAGTCTCTAAAGGTGTATCGGGGTTTAATAGACAAATAATGTACTTGGTAGAATCGTCACTGGGAGAGATGCTTGCAAGCTCTCTTGGGTGTGGCTTCCGGATATTGAAGTTTCCTTCAGATGCGCTTGGGGCCTGGATGGATGGTTTCAATTAGAATTCAATTAGCATCAATCAAGGTGAACTCTAGGGGCATATATCATCCCATATGCTCCTGCCCCAGTGTCCCCCCAGCCCTTCCCTCTCTCAGGGCAGTTCTGAAACAAAGCTCTGTGTTGGCACAGGCGTGAAAAGGAAATGCTTTCAAGTGGGTTCTGTGTGAAGCAGGGAACCTTTAACCCTTAAGGCCATTTGGGACCAGTGAGCTCTGGCCCTCCCATGTGGCACTTTACTGAGGGCCTGTCCCAGGTTCCTCATTCGGCGACATACAAATGTCCATTTGCAGGCTTAGTTCTGCATCACCGTGGCCACTCGTCCTACGACAGCTTGCTGTCCAGAGTTCTCCTGGCTTCTGGCTTGAACAGTGCTGCAGTCCTAGATAGGAAGATGAAATTGCCTCTCACTGCTTTTGAGAGCTAATGCTTCTAGGTTTCTTTCTTTACATAATCATACATATATTATGATTTCAGTGTGTTTATCTGAACACAATGGGGTTTTATGGGATAATCTTAATCCAATCACTCCAGTGGGAATTTTGGCTCAGTGGAACATGTTTTCAGGAATACTACTTACCTGGCAATTTCATAGACCTCTTGGAATATTCTGGAAGAGTCTTTTGAAACCAGTGGTTGAATCTTGAGAAACCAAAATCAAGTCTCTCTAGCAAACAAAACAAAAACAAAAACAAAAATGTAACGAAACTTCCCTGGGGGGAGTTCTTGGCACAGTCTAGAATTTTTCCTTAAGTTGAGAATCCTCCTGTCCTGAGAGGTGAGCCCCTGGTTAGCATGGAGAGAGTCTGGGTGCGGCACAGGCAATGTCGCTTCCGTGTCCTCCAGGCCTGCTTCAGAGGGGAGCGCACCTGGGGTTCGTTAGTGAAGAGCAGACATGGTGACATTCCTTTTTTGGGAATGTTGTAACATCGTCCCGATTCTGGTGGCAGAGGCTCTCTCCACCATCTCCATGGGAACAAAGGAGTACGGGGACAACGACTGGGGCAGTGAAGGGATTTCCTGGTCTCATGGGCAGAAATTGATCTAAGTACATTTCAGCAGAAAGGAGGGGCATCCCTGGCACAAGGCAGAGGGTGTCAGCGGCCATGAGGGGGTGCTGTCTTCCCAGAACCTCCTAGGTGAAAGGACTCCAAGGGCTATGTAAGGCCAAGGCTCGAGGCCCTCTGGGTTGCTCCCCGCCTTTTAGCCATGGCTTCTATAGATTTCTTATTTATTTATTTATTGTACTGGGGATTGAACCCAGGGTGTTTTATCACTGAGCCGCATCCCCAGTCTTTTTTACTTTTTAATTTTGAGGGTTTTGCTAAGTTGCTGAGGCTGGTCTTGAACTTGTGATCCTCCTGCCTCAGCTTCCCGAGTTGCTGGGATTACAGACTTGTGTCAAAGTGCCTGGCTTGTTTGTTTATTTTTAAATGTTTATTTTATCGTAAAATATCTCAGTGTGTTCCAGCCTCACTACCCTTCACATCCCCTGCAGCCATGGCTGTAGCCACCAGGCCCAAAGGACTAAAGTGAGACCAGCAACAGCTGCCCCTGCCACAGCAGCCCCCCAGCTGGAGCCAGAAGAGACTCATTAGATGTCCTTGGCACATCTGCCATTGTAGTTGATATTGTGTATTTCTTCCTGCTCTTTGGATGGGGATCCGGGAGTCTAACACAACACCTGCACAGAGAAATTTCTCAGTATGGGAGAATCCAGGAGACCCCAGATGCCAGCTATATGACTTGAAATGCTAAGTCATCTTCTGAAAGAGGTAAAAAGCAAAGGTTGGCAATTCAAGAGAAATGCCATGCCGGGCAGGGCATCCTGAGGCATCCTGTGCTCTTAGCACATATAATTGTCTGGAATTGAGCCCTTGGTGGCCAGCCTGGCCCTAATGTTGAAGTGGGAAGGATGGGGCTGTTGACCTTGCACTTCTGCTGCAGAGCCCTTTGGTGATCTTCTCCATGAACTGAAACAGTGGAGGGCCCTGGGGGCCTGGGGCTTCTCTCTCTGGGTGTCAGTGTAGCTCTCCTCGGAGACCTTTCTCTAAGATGTGTCCTTTCCCGTTCACAAATCACCCAGTCCCTCAGCTCCAGAGCAGGTGCCTGCCGGCCTCACTGGGAGACTCTGTACCTCGGCCCAGTGCTGAGAGGGGTCTTTATTGAGCTCCGTAGTTTCACTTACTTTTTATCCCTCTTGTGGGTTGGCAGCACAGACTGTGGGGAGAACCTGAGAGCCCAAGGGACTTGGGTTTAAATTTTGGCTCCTGATAGTTGGATGACTTGGGTGTATACACACAGTTCCTCACTTCTAAAATGGGGACCACCATGCCTGTTGTAAATTGTAGAAAGGAAAGTGCATCAGAGTGGTCAGGGAGGAAGTGCTATTTATTCCCTTACCATCTTGTGTTTTCCTCATTTTTACTAGAGTTGACTTGACCAAATGGTGAGGTTGCCCTCTTGGCAGAACACTTTCTAACAGGCCAGTGTTCTGTATGTTCTGCCTGAATAGAACCTTCTCTGGCTCTTGGTTTCTTCTCTGGAGGTTTCTTGCCCACTGACTCCCTTTAAATCTGACCTCTGGTATCATTTTTCTTTTTTTTTTTTTTTTGGTACTGGGGATTGAACCCAGGGGTGCATTACCACTGAGTTACATCCCCAGTCCTTTTTATTTTATTTTATTTTTTGTTTTGAGACTGGGTCTTGCTAAGTTGCTTAGGGCCTTGCTAAACTGTGGAGGCCGGCCCTGAACTTATGAATCTTGAAGATGATTACATTTTCCAATAAGGAATGAAGCCTTCAGTCTTTAACCTAAGAGGTAAGTGATATCCACTTACACTCTTGCCTAGTTGGTGGCTTTGAGCCTACTAACTATTAGGTAGGGTTTACCAAGGGCCTGGGGAGCCCGTGGCAATCAGAGGTGTGACCTCTTCCTAATCTCACCATCGTTACTCGTTCTTCATGGTGGCTTCTGCTTTGATTCCCAGCTTGTCTCTACTGTCACACTCTGGAGCTAGAGTCTAGTTTTGAATTCTTGTTCTTCATCAGGGACTTTGATCCTCTTCCATATCTTGGCAACTCTTTCCCTGCATGTTGGATTCTCTTCCCCAGACTCCTCACCATCAGATGGACCACAAGTCCCTTTCCTTAAGGGATTTATTTCTTGGGTGTGTACGTTGCTGCTGTCTTCTTTCACCTGCTGCCATGTCTCATACTCTGAATTGGGGGTCCCCTGCATTGCACCTCCAGCCCAACCAAGCCTGAGAGCTGTGTCCTTCTAGATCTTGGGTTTGGAATGGATGGTTTCCCCTTAAGGTGCTGGCATGTGCTAACTCTAGTGCTTACTTCCAGCCATCTTTATCCTGGATCCTTAACTTTCCTCTACACCCATGGGCCTCAGGGCTCGGAGTACCTCTTAACAAAGTTTATAAACAAATCCTACTACTAGTATTTATTTATGACTTATCCGCTCCCCTTTACCCACACTTTCAAAAGAATTTCAGACAGCTTTCAATAAACTATACTTAAAATTGATCTATAGAGCAAGAGTAAAAAACCTGAATTACTCAACACAAGCAGGAGGTTGGAGGTCTAGGTTAAGGATGTTCTTGTCCTTGAGCATGGAATTTTTAGCTGAGTTTTCTAATAGTCAAAGCAAATACAAAAACATGAGTGGTATAGTTCTCTTTTGGGGTTAAGGGCAGCTGGCTGAGATCTTGCTGAATACTATTTAATTCTATCTCTTTAGGTTGCTATAGTACAGTTTCAGATGAAATTTGTTGAATATTCTTAGGGAATGAATTAGATGGTAAGAATTTTAAGCATCCTGATAGATCAATGTGACTAAATTAACATGGATTTATCTTTTAATTAAATGACTGACTGGGTACCTAATCTGTTAGTGTGACACATTCTGGTACATGCAATGAGAGATAGGGAGATGTGGTACCTTTCTTTGAGTAGCTCATGGTGTAGAAGAGAGAGGAACGTATATACATATGTGTATGACACAAAAGAGAAAGTAATAAGAGCCCTAATAGTGGCACAGACTTGGTGTTGGGAGAGTCTGGCAGAGGGATAAGGGAACCAGAGGTTCACAAAAGGATGTGATTGAGATTCTCAGGATCTATGCTAGTAGAAGTGGTGGGAAGGATAAGTAGAAGAAAAGGGCATTTGAAATTGAAGGAACAGTGTGACCCATGGCCAGGATGTGTTTGGGAGAACGTCATGCCAGGGAGGCCATGGCTGGTTGCCTGGATTCTAGAATATTCTGGCAGCATGATAGGATGGGCCATGCAGGGTCTGGAATATTGTGCTTCTAAGTTGGAAAGAGTTAATTAGAGTAAATCTGGTAGACTAGGATCTGGGTTTCCTGAACCTAGGTTTATTCTGTAGCCAAGGGGAGCAACAGAGGGTTTTGAGTCAAATATGTCCAGAATTTGACTTTAAGCAATTATTTTGTCAATTGAATGCTGGAAAAATTTAAGCTAAGAAGACTGGAGACTGGGGTCGATGATTGTTGCACAGTTCAGGTTAAAGGGGAAAAGAGGATGAGGGAGCCGTAGCAGTGAGGGTGGAGAAGTGGGTGGGTGCATGGGGCCCTGGGTGCACTCTTACTCAGTATTTTGCCCTGGGTTCTGATCTTTTATGCATACTCATGGTCTTGGCTCTACATGAGGTAGTGCAATAAATAGTGCATGGGTGTTGGAGCCAACAGACACAGATTCAGATCCCACTTTACTACTGACCAGATAGATGCATGATTTAAAACATACCACTTCCTTTGTTTTAGTCTAACTCCTAACATGATGGTGAGAGTGTTCTACTCACAAGATCATTACCAAGATTAAATAAGAGAATGCATGTGAAGTGTTTTCCTATTATGCATGGTCTAGAAGGTCCTGAATTAATCATCGTTACTAAAACTTATCTCTGTTGCCCGAATCTTCTCTCGCATCCCGGACCATGGTCCTTGTCTACCTCCTTGACCTTGGACTTTGCTTTCTGTGTGAGACTGCCTTCCTTCCAGGTCTACTTAGATCTGCTTTATTGCTTGACTCTCACCTTTGATATTTGAATTTATCTTTGCTCTAGATTTGTGCTGTCCTGTAATTTGTGCTGTACCACTAATTGCATGTGGCTACTGGACACTTGACATGAGATTTAAGTGTAAAACATAAACTGGATTTCAAAAATTCAATATGGAAAAAAAATGTAAAATGTCTCAATTATAATTTGCTTATGTAGATTAGGTATGAAATGATCATATTTTGGTTATATTGAGTTAAATAGAATGTACTATTAAAGTTAATTTGACCTGTTTCTTTTGGTTAAAAGGTTAACAATGAAACTTGTTGAGGACTTGCTATGTGCGAGGCACTGTTTTCCCACTTCCCACGATTTGAGTCATTTAAATGTTGTGACAGTCCCATGATTCTTTAGCTTAATTTTAAAGGAAATTGGGAACCAAAGAGTTCAGAATAATTCTGTAATCACTGGTTTCTTTAAAATTTTAACCACGTGGCTAGTAGGAAATTCAAAATCACTTACGTGGCTTGCATTGGTAGCTCACCTCATGTTTCTTTTGTAAGGTACTGTTGTAGGCAAGTTGGTAAATATGCTCATGAGCCAAATCTGGTCTTCTGCCTATTTTTGTATAGCTCATGAACTGAGAATGGATTTTACATTTTTAAAGGGTAGAACATAATTTTTTTTAAAAGAATAGTATTTCATGAAAATGACATGAAATTTGAATTTTAATGTCTCTAAATAAAACTTTATTGGGGCACACCCATGCACATTCATTTTTGTGTTGTGCATGGTGCTTTCATGCTACAACGGCAGAGCTGAGTAGTTACAATAAAGATCTTATGGCCCATCAAGACTGAACTATTTCCTGTTTGGCTTCTTTTAGAAAGCTTGCTGACCCCTACTCTAGACCACTCTCCAGAGGTTGGACCCTTTCCTCTTTACTGACCATGGGCTCCTGGACTACTCGCTGATCTCCTGAATGGCTCCCTTGTCTATACCTCATCCTGGTCCCATCATGCTGCTCTGCGACTCTGGGCCCCCAACTGGCTGCCATCCGTAGCCCTGCCTTGGACAGGATATCCTTTTGTCTTGTAGCCGCCAGGCTGGGCTCCTGCAGAGGTGACTTGTGTGTGACTCAGTGCGTCATTCTGCTGGGCTTGTGTCACTGATGTTGCCATCTTGGTGTTTGGGTTCCTGTGGGTTGTGGTTTGCCGTAAACCAAGCACAAACACGTTGAAAACACCAGACTCACAAACTGCTGCAGACGACAGACAGACGGAGGTGCTGTCACGGCGATGAGAACAGCCATCTGCTGGTATCAGTGTGGAGGATGTCGCTTGGGGAGCAGAGCCCTGAGAGTGGAACGAAAGCGTGAGTTTCCAAACTCGGAAGTGGTGTCTCCAAAGAGAGCCCAGCACAGTGCCAGTGACAAGAGGGCGGCTTCCGGGTCCCAGGGAAACTTCCCTCCCTCACTTTCATAACCTCCCACCACCACGACTCATGTTTTTAAAAAGAAAATTATTTTTTACAAAAAAGAAGTACATAATTGCTGTTTATATATATAAAAATGGACACAACCTAATTTGGTCTGGGACAAATTTAGATTTGCAGATGAATGTGCCGACTCCCCAAATGTCTCTTTTTCAATCAGGATCCATCAGTACCACTGACTGTCTTCCTGGCTCTGTTTCTGTAGGATGAATTCTTTCTCAGGAGTGTTTTGGATCATAATTTAAGAAGTTTTCAGGTAGTTTTTTTTTTTCTTTTTCTTTTTCATCAGCTCATCTAACCTACCTGGGCTCCCCTGAATCCCTATAGTAGGTACAAATTAGGTTCCAGGGCTGGGGACTTGGTTCGGTGGTACTGCATTTGCCAAGCATGTGTGAGGCCCTGGGTTCAATCCCCAGCACCGAAAAAAAAAATTAGTTGTGAGATTCTGATGCGTGTGGCTGTGAATTCTTCAAGGTCAGACACTGCAGTGTCAACTTGGAACGCTGATGCCTGGTATGGTGCTTGTCCATAAGCAGCGCCCCGTACGTGTGAGTTTCTTTTCCCATTTGGACTTAGTGACAACTAGTAACCCGAAACTGCCCGCGTCAGCCTTGCCAGTCCTTCTCCGTGCCTCTTCTGTCTGTGTTCTTTTCTGCTCTGGTCTGTCCCATTCCCTCCTTCCGGGTGTCTCACTTAAGCCCTCACTCCTCTAACTTGTCCTTTTAACTCTCATGAAAACAAACCGTACCTCTCCCCTATCACCTTTGTTCAGGGCCAAGGTCATGGTGAAAGAAATGGAAAAACTCCCAGGAGCTCAGTGTTAGTAGCCAAGAGAAGTTAAGACGGACCCATGTGGCACCAGAGAGGAGAAAGTGTTGTCTTCTGTCTCAGTCACTCCTCAGAAGGCCTGTATTCCCAGCGACTTGGGAAACTGAAGCAGGAGGATCACAAGTTTGAGATCAGCCTCACAACTTAGTGAGACCCTGTCTCAAAATTAAAAATAAATAAATAAATAAAAAGGGCTGGAGATGGAGCTCAGTGGTAAAGCACTGCTGGGTTCAATCCCCAGTACCAGCGGCAGGGGGCGGATGGGATAGTCCTTAGTTTTCCAAAGGACGATCATTTGTGCAGATCCTCAGTATCAGAGCCTTTTGAAATTGGTTTGCTCTCCCATATGTAATGTGCCTTGAGTAGAGCAATTAGTGTTCTTTCAAATAACATATTTAATTTCAGAGGTCCCTCTGCAGTTTTAGGAGGTTTCCCTGGAGTCCATTTCTTTAGGTACCAGGATCCAGTCATCTTGTTACTATCATCTGGGTCAAAGAAAAGCTATCTGGATTGTGTGTGTGTGTGTGTGTGTGTGTGTGTGTGTGTGTGTGTGTGTGAGAGAGAGAGAGAGAGAGAGAGAGAGAGAGAGAGGGAGACATATAATCTCAATAACTCAAAGCAAGAACTTGAAACTCCTATTTCCTTCTTTGGGGAAAATGGAGATATCAGACTTTTTGTTTGCATGGGTTTCTGATAGTCTCAGTTACTCATTCACTCCATCCTCTGTCCACTCCGTGAACATCTACCAACTCCCCCTGTAAGTGGCAAGTGTGACAAGACTCGGGAGGCCCCATCACAAAGGTTCCACTTCACACGAATGTTCTGACAAATGATGACATGTTAAACAAACGACAAGGAGAGTGTCAGGTAGAAATAAATCAAGGCAGAGAATTCAAGGCGGGGATTTCAGGTTGGGTTGTCAGGCAAGGCCACTCTCAGAAGTGGCAGTGGAGCCAATGTCTGAATGTCAAGGAGAAGCCAGTCTGGAGGTCAGGAGGAGAAATTCTGTAAGATGAGATGGAGCAGGGCGAGTGTGCAGTGGAGGTGGGGCAAGATGACAAGGATGGAGATGTGGGCAAGGGCTGCCGCCTGTCGTGCTTTAGAAGGTTATTCTAAGTATGAGGGATATCCCTGGAAGCCTCCCATTTAACAAAAAGCTTCATCTAGGTATAACTTACATACCATAAAATTCATCCATTTCAAGGGTACAATTAGATGACTTTGAGTAAATTTTCAGAGATCTGCCATCATTGCCTCAATTTGGTTTGGGAACACTTCCATCATCCTCCCAAATTTCTCCTGCTTCTTTGCAGTCATTTCCTGTCTCCACCCTGCTTCCTGATGACTCTTCATTGACTCCCTGTCCCTATGGGATATTTCATATGAAGGAATCATATGTGTTGTGTTTTGCATTTGATTTCTTTCCTTAGCTTCTTTGATGAGTTTTTTGAGGTTCATCCATGTGATAGCCTGTGCAATTACTTTCTATACTTTTTCTTTTTCCTCTTTTTTTTTTTTAAATATTGTGTAGTTCATTGCACAGATAGCCCATGCTTTGTTTGGTTATTCACCAGTTAATGGTCATTGGAATTATTTCCAGCTTTTGGTTATTATAAATAATAAATGAATAGTCCTGGAGTTTAGCAGGGGAATGAATGATGTAATCTGATGGACATGTGGGGAGATTGCTAGTCATTGTGTGAAGAATGGAATGGAGGGAGGCAGCCAGGGAAGCAGGGGAACCAGTTAAGACAGTATTGCAGTTGCCTAGATAAGCTTGACAGTGCTTAATGAGCACAGGGGGATAAAGCAGTTCAGAGACTCAGTGGAGTTTGTGGTATGGTTTGGAAGAGAGAGAAGGATACACTGATCAGTTGGATGTGGTATGGGAAAAGCTTGGTGGGTGAGGAGCAGAAAACTTTGTTTCTGTGTGTCTTTGTGAATTAATCCACTTGATGGGTTAATAATTTGAGGTGATTGCTGAGTGGTAACTGCAGGTAGGTGGGACATGCTTGGAGGAAGCAGGTCACTGGGGGTGTGCCTTTGGACTTATTTTTCATCCTTGGCACCTTGCTTGCTCGCTCTCTGCCTCCTGGTTGCTACGCCATGAGCTGAGCAGCGTTCCTCTGCCATGCCCTTCTATCACGACGTTCTGCCTCATCTCGGACCCGGGGCAATGGAGTTGACCCACCATGAACTGAACCTCTGAAACCTCTGGTTTGAGCTTCTCTTACAATTTTGTCGTTGACATCTTTCTAGGAAGTGACCTTGGTTGTATTTGTCCTCCTGCCCCACACCTGGAGACTGTGGCATCCTGTCCGTGAGCTCTGCCTTTGTGCTAAAGAGACTGCCACTCCAGCAATACCTTCTGCTTGACTTCAGCTTCCTCCTTAGGGTAAGTTATTTCACTGAAATATCTACTTTGGGGGCTGATTGGTGTGATGCCCTCTTTCCCCTGAATATTCTAGGAGGATTTATCATCAGTCCAGGCTCATTAGACTAGTAGTCTTAGTATTTTACTAGATTTTTCATCTTGGTGGCCTCCTTCTCTCTAGAGAGTAGTAGGGCAACAGCTAGGGAAAATTCAAGTCAACACCCCAAAGACTTCATTATTTAGCTAATCCAATACCCATTCCTCTTTGGCTCACCTGCTTTGTAGAGGCTGGCAAAGCTAAATACTCATTTCCTCAGCCTTTGTTGCTCCTAAAAATGAGTTTATTCATAAAAAGATGAGCACTGTTGATACTCTCTCTGGTTTTTCCTTCCTGGAACATATGGATCAAGTGCCTGGAACTGAAGCAACCAGTGTGTAGCCACATGGGAGAGGCTAAGAAGATTAGCAAGAAATTAGCCCTGCCATCATTGAGCTGTTCTCAGTTGTTCACCTAAAGAATTCTTATGTGGAAAAAAAATCCTTATTTCTAGGTTCCATTTTCTATTACTTGTAGCCTGTAATGGTTAATTTTAATTGTCAACTTGATTGGATTAAGAGATGCTGATGATTAAGATGCTTCTGAGTGTGTCAGTGACAGCTTGTGTCTAGGAATGATTGGAATGTGGGATAGTGAACTGCAGTGGAGGCCCTCCCTAAGCTCAGGCAGCACCGCCCAATAGGATAGTGACTTGGACTAAATAAAAGTCGGAAGAACAAGGAAGCAGATATGGATGCAGGCTCAACTCTTCTTAAATGGGTTCTTGATTGCTTCTTCGATCGCCTGAGAATATGGAATTCTCGCTTCTTCACACTTCCAAAGTAGACTCTGCCAGTGATTCTCCAGGTAATTTCCAGAGCCTTGGTCTCCCACTAGGGTAGCACTGTCGATCCTTCTTGTTCTGGGGCTTCTGCCTCTTGGATGCACAGCTACTGGTTCTTCTAGCTTTCCAGCTGCAGATGGCCATTGTGGACTATCTAGCTTCTGGCCGTGTAAGCCAAAGTAATAAATCCCCATCTTATAATCATACTTCCTGTTGATTCTGTTCCTCTAGAGAACCCAGATTAATACATAGCCCAAATCATTCCCCAATGATAGAGGGACCTGGATAATGACACAATGAATTGACCCAGAGCGGTTGTATCTGTGCTACTGCTCTGAGGTAGATCATGGGTGGTGGGAAGTGGGCTTCTGTACTCAGCGTGAGGGAGAGCCCATGCGTGAGATCAGGATATGGGCTGCAGAGCTGAGTAGCTGCTAATGCACTGACACTGACCATGCTGGGTTGTCAGGAGAAAGGTCTTAGTTGAACATGTGCAGGTCCCTTAGACTCTGTTCCTTAAACCACAAGCTCATGTCCAGCTCCCTGTGAGGGTCAGTTTGGGGCCTTTCTCTCCAATTTATTTATTTATTTTTTTGGTACCAGGAATTGAACTCAGGGGAATTTAACCACTGAGCCACATCCCTAGCCCCTTTTTGCATTTTATTACAGGTTCTTGCTGAGTTGCTTAGGGTCTCACTAAGTTGCTGAGGCTGGCTTTGAACTTGCGATCCTTCTGCCTTAGCCTCCCAAGTCACTGGGATTACAGGTGTGTGCCACCGTGCCCTGCTGGACCTTTGTTGATGGTGGCAAAAGTTCTTACTTGATAGACATTGAAACTTGCTTTCTCCCCTGTTCCTCATTTACCTGACCCTAATCTTAAGACTCTGTCTCTTTTTCCACTCTGTGCTCACATCCTGGGCCAGAAGTTGTCAAGGGGGTGAGGGTGGGGATTCTGCCTCTCCCAACCCAGGGAACTGTTGGTAATTCTTGGAAACAGTTTTGGTTGTTAGAACTTTGAGGAACTGCTGTTAGTATCTAGGGGGAGGACGTATAATTTCTTCTAAACATGTCCAGTGCAGAGGACAGTTCCCCCACAATAGTAATCCAACCCAAAATGTCACTAGTGCTAGGTTGAGAAGTTCTCTTTAGATTATAAACCAATATATCATTTTGGTTGAAATCCTTGGCTATCCATTAGCTGACACTCCATTTTTGTCCCCCATAGCTACTGAATATAGCCCTGGCCTCTAAAGAGAAAAAAAACATGGAGTTGACCCCGTGTTCAGTGAAACACATTAAGATGTTCGACGTCATGTGAACTCAACACTGATTGGCTATTGCCCTCGCTAAGCCTTATCTTGACTCCTGAAAAAGGGACTCAGAGAAATGTGTCTTGTTTTCCAAGCAAGCCCAGAAAGAAAGAAATGAGGACAGGAGCTATTAGGGTAAAGTGAGGGGCAGCCTTGTCTGAGCAGTAGAGGTGAAATGGAACCTTGACTCTGTCAGATAAGGCTAGAAGCCCTGCTACTTGAAAGAACTGGAGGCAGATTAAACTGTGACATCGCTTGAGCTGTAGCATTGCTCAGAAAGTGGAGGCAGAGATGGAGACTGGGAGAGCAGAGGGGCAGACTTTCCACGGAGGCAAGGGGTCTTCAAAAGGGAGATAACACCTGCCCCAGGTAGCCTCTCACACTCTTCCAGGGTAGCAGAGAATAAACACTGGCTGTCCAAGGCCTGATTAGCCCTGAGTCTGGAGGTAAAGGCTCCTGTAGCCCCTGGCTGTACCTGTAAGACTGGCATTTCTTAACAAGATGAAAGAATTTCTTCTCACCCACTCAGGTCTGCTCTGTCATGTTGGGTAAAATTTCTGATATAGTGCATGGCTCAGGAATCAATTTTGTGGTTAATTAGGCATTTTAGTTAAGACAGAATGAACATGAGGCTGTGGAATGATGGCAGGAGTCCTGAGCTTAGTGGAGTCAAAGACACATCTCTATTGCTTTCTTGTGAGTCACAGTAGTTATCTAAGCTTCGGAGTTTGAATTCGCTAACTGAGCATCACACACCTGTCCAGTCCATCTGTTAGTGATGATGAATGAATCAAATGAGGTGTTGTATGTAGGAGTATTTTGAATACTATATATTAAAATATACATATTGGAGATATTATAATGCTATCACGTACACCAACCATGAATTGCTGGTTTCAACAAATTAGAATAAAATAAAGTATACATGAAGTTCAAACTATAGAGCATGTATTTTATTCTCTTTCACAATATGAACTTTTTTTTTTTCAGTATTACAGAGAAAAGGAAACGGAAGAGGAAAAACAAACTGTTCATAGTCATCGTCCTGTGTTCTGGCCTCTAAAGAGAAAAAAACATGGAGTTGACCCCATGTTCAGTGAAACACATTAAGATGTTCGACATCATGTGAAGGGAGACTCAGAAGTATGAGTTCCAGAGGTAATTTGTTTTTGCATCATAATGAAATGAGAGGATCTGAGTTTCAATAGGAGCCAGGGAGTGTAGAGAGCCCAGAAACCAAAGGAGAGAGGGGCCTGAGCAATGGGGAGCAGTCACTCACTGGTCAGATCTGATGCACCTGTTACTTCCTTGAGTGCTCCAGAGAACATTTCCTCTGTGGGATAGATGGAGAGTGTCACCCCAGAAAAGGGGCTGAGTTTCAGATCTGTGTCAGAGGGGCAGAGAAGAAAGATGGAGCCAGAAAACTCAGAACCACAATGTAGAGCGACCATTGAGGACTCTCCCAATCCTAGCACTGAAAATTCATGTCCCAGGAAACCCCACAGTGCCAGGTAAATGGGATTCCTTGGTCACCTCCAAAGTGATGCTGAGATGGGGATATTCGGGATTTTCAGGGGTCTTGGGAAGGCCATGGGACTTTCACTAGGCATGGGCAGAGAAACGGGACAATTAAAAAAATCTCTAAGGACAGGATGACATCTCGACTGTGTAGGTTAATAAAGACACTGAATTGACAAAGGAGGCAAAAGAGAGCACAGGTTCTGCTGTTTCCCTCAATGGATGTAAGCATTCCTGAATCCTGGGATTTTCTGGGTTCTTATTGCTTTCTTCATGTTAAAGGAAGAATATCTCTAAGGTTCTTGCATGTGAAATTCAGGGTGAACAAAGCAATATGAACCTCTGAACATTCATGAAAAGACAAACATGAAAATCCTAAAACCACCCTATTTTATTTGGAAATGTTTCAAAAAACTCTAAGAAATAGACTAGTCCAAAGACCATCAATATGCTGTATATCCAGATTACCTGTTGTTAACATTTTATCATTTACTTCATGATTTGTAGTCTCTCATATGTACATAAACACATACAGACCCTCATAATTTTTTTATGAGAAATTTGAAAATAGATTACTTACCTCATACCTCTTACTTATAAATACTTTATGTATTTCCTAAGAATAGGAATATTTTATTACATGCCATCTTCAGTAATTTAACATCAATACTTTCCCATGCATATACTTTCCCATGCATATTCCAATTTTGTCAGTTGATCTGATAATGTCCTTTATAGTATTTCCCCCCCCTTCAGTACAGGAACATAGGTAGAATCAAGGTTTTCTTTTAGTTGTCATGTTTCTTTAGTCTCCTTTAATCTGGAACATTTCCTGGTCTTCCTTTGTCAGTTATAACATTGACATTTGTGAAGGTACGATCCTGTTTTTGTGTTTCATAGATGGTTCCTTGCTTCAAGATTTTTCTGATATTTTCTCATAGTTAGATTTGAGTGATGCATTCTTGAATATTCTCAAAGTGATTTTGTGTCCCTCTTGAGGTACCCAATGTCCATCTGCTCCTCATGGATGATGTTAATTTTGACCACCTCATCAAGGCAATTGCTTTCTGCTCTGTATAATTGTTAGTTTCCCCTCATATGTCCATTCTTAATTCTAAACCCAGATATTAGCATCTCATATGATTTCAGACCTGTCCTTTCTGTCCCCCTTGAGCAGGTAGAAGGTGTGACATGTTTTAGTTTCTATTTACACTATCAGAGAAGGTTCTTATGTTATTATTTTTATTTTATATTTCATTTCTGGAAGCAAACCAAGCTCTGAAGATTGCTTTGTACCAGAGGAAAGCAGTGAAAAATAAAACCAAAAACCATAAAAGCAAAACAAAAATCCCCAAATAAAGCAGCCCCACCCTGGTTGCTCTGTGTCCTCCACTGGAGGAGATGATTGGGTTTCACGGAGCTGACCACTGTAAGAGTAGAATTCTGTTTGCTGCATCTTGATGAGAATTTGACAGAATGATTCTTGGAAAAATGAGAGGCAAATGGGCTAACATCTCAGTGATTAAATGACAGAGGAAAAATTAAATTTTTTCTAGGTAGGAGTTCACAACATGTGTATCACACTGATTCGGATAAGCAGGGCAGCTTTAGAAAAGATGGATGCTTAGAGTCAATGGTTAGTGAAAACAAACTTGATTCCAGGCAGGAACGGTGTTGACCTGATGTTCTTTCAAGGTCTAACTTGGATCTACCACATGCTTGCTGAATCTCAGTGCAGTTTCTCTTGTGCTGGGCTAGCTCATATGTGGGGTAAGGGTGCGGAGTCAAGACCCAGACTCCGGGAGTTGGGTGGAAGCAGGCTTTTGGTGAGTAGCCTGCAAACTTGTTTATTGCGGAAACATCTACATATTTTACAGGTTTCTTGCCCAATCACAGTGTGCCACAGGGGATCAGACCACCAGGTTCCTATACGGGTTCCCTCGGTAACACTGAATCAACCTGGGGCAGTTGTTTACTTTCCTAGGTAGCTGAAGTGGAGCGCTCCTCCCTGCATGTTTTCCTTACACACTTGAGATGTTCACTACTGCCAGCCAAGAACTAGGATTTCTCCCAACAGTTCAGGATCATAAACTAAGACATAGAACAGCTCCACTTTTCTCCAACTTGTGGCCTTCCTCTTATCGGTCTTTTCTATTGTCAACTCTCTCTTATATCTAGTGCCTTACCTCTGCGGTCACCCTTGACTTTGTTTCTTGGTATCCTTCCAGGATCTTTTGTCCCCTGGGTATACAGTTTTGACGTGAAACGATCACTGGTAGTAAGTGCCTTGCTTGGCATGTGCCTAGGACATTTGACACTTGTTCGTTTCTCTTGGGAGTGGCTCAGCCTGACCCCAGGGACCCCAGATGGGGAGACACATGAGCTGTGTCAAGAGCACTGCATTAGACCCCAGCCCTGGATGCAGTTGGCCTTGTAAAATTCCTACTGTGGAAGTGGACAGGAAGCCGCCCCCTGCTCATCCCTGCTGGCATCAGGGAGCAAAGAAGCCAATTTATGCCCCAAAGAGTGGAGAGATCTAGTGGAAGTTCAGTAGGTAGTTAAAGAAGGGAAACAAATCTTATAACCAAGATTCAAAATAAAATGAGGGCCAGAAAATGACTGGAGGTGAAAGTAGGTAGGAGCAGGGCCGAATTAGTGGCCAAGAGGTTGCTTGGACAAATTCTGGCCATGGAACTCTTTGTCCTATCTTTCATTTTTACCACATCAAAATACACGTGGGTGAGATCAGGCAGGGTCCAGTTAAAGGGGCCAGCATTCAAGAGGCAGGGCAGCACTGGTGTTCTGGTGATAGTCTAATGAATTCTACGTCAAAGGAGTGATGTGAAATCACAGCCATGAGGTTTAAGAGCAAGGTGACTCTTAAGCATCTCGCTGGTGTTAAGATTTTTCACTTTCGAAATCTTGGGAAGTTGGAAAAGTGAGAGATGCACATGCTAGAGAGGCAACGTTGTCTTGATCTTCTCAATATAACGTTGGGAAAGGGACAGTTTGGAGTACTGGGGCAGCAAATTACAAAGCCACAGGATTTTCCACAATCTTCTGGACAAGAGCTGGGAGTTTGGATTGTTCCAGGAGTTTCTGGGAACTCAGGTTATTACCAGCTGTCCTGTGCTACCCAGGCACACATTGTGCCATGTTCTTCAGTTCAGTTCATAAGGTGAAGACACAGGAGACACAAAGAAGTTAAGCAGGTGGCTCAAGTCAATACAGCAGTTACTCAAGCTGAGACTTCAATCTCGGCCTCTTAGTCCTGTGCTCTGCTGCAGGGTTTCTTAATCCACTTGAGGTCACGGATCCTTTGAGCAGTTTCTATGAGCTATGGAAGCTCTTCCCAGAATATTGTACACTTAATATTTTGTCTAAAGCTTCAGGGGGCTCATGAATCCCTGTAAATCTGCTGATTGACTTAGATTTAGGAACTTCTGAATGTGTGTATGCAAATACACATGTAAAGACAATTTCTATATTTTAGGCAAAATATCAGTGTATGTATATGTACATAAATACACCTGCCTATGGGTAGGTTTTTAATTCCTATTCTTAAAGAAAAAATATTTATTCTGAGTTCAGAAAATCCTACTGTGCACATAAAATTTTGGATATACATACACAACACACTTCTGAGTTGAAGCGTGCCAGTTGTCAAGTTTTGACATAAATGCTGCTTATGCCTCACTCATATCCTTTTGGTACTCCTTGTTCTAGTATAATCTGATTAATCCTACTACACAGTCATTCTTTCACATCCTTATCATATGTATTTTGCAGTAAGAACATTTAAAACCTAGTCTCTGAGCAGTGTATGTTGTTATTAGCCATAGTCACTAGTTTGTGCAATGACTGTCTTGAAGTTGATGCTTCTGACTGAAATTTTGCATACTTTGATCAGTGTCCCCCGAGTCCTGCCCTCTCCCGCACCCTACCCCTGATAACCATCATTCTACTCTCTGCTCCTGAGTTCAGCAGTTCAGAAGTAAGATCATGCAGTATTTGTCTTTCCGTGCCTGGCTTATGTCACTTAGCGTGATGTCCTCTAGATTCATCCGTGTTATTGCAGATGATAGAATTTCCCAGCCCTTTTTATTTTTTTTATTTTGAGACAGGATCTCACTAAGTTGCTGAGGTTGGTCTCGAACTCTCAATCCTCTTGCCTCAGCCTCCAGAACCACTGGTATTACAGGTGTGCACCACCAGGATCGGAAAGTTCCTTCTTTTTAAAACTGAATAATCACACACACACACACACACACATGTGCACACACACACACACACGCACACACACACACACACACACACACCATGTTTTCTTTTTTTATTCATCTGTTGATAAACACTTAGGTGCGTCCACATCTTGGCTCTCATGAGCACAGGGATGCCGATGTCTTTTCTGTATACTAATTTCACTTCCTTGGTATGTGTACCCAGCAGTGGGATTGCTGGGTTTCTTGGTAGTTCTATTTTGATTTGTTTGAAGAACTATCATGCTGTTTTCCAAAGTGGCTGTACTTATATGACTTATTTCTTCAGTTCTAGTCAAAAATGACTGAAAGTCATTGCTCTAAGTGACCATGAGGACTTTCCCCCGTTACTAGAAGTCTTTCAAGACTCTCAGGTGGTCCCAAATCATCAGAGTCTGTACCTCAGGCCCTTCCTGTTCTTGGAAAACTCAGTGGTCTGTGGTTAGCTAAATGCTCAGTATTCTCAGGCTGTCTTTGGAATAGTCCTTTCTCTCCTTGCTTTGAAAATGACCTTTCCTGAAACCCCTGATAACCTGAAGCCTCCTGAGTAAACCATTTCCTTCCCTGGCTTCCTGCTCGCTCCTAGGCCTGGATGTGGGGCAGGGTCCTGTCTGCTCCTCGTTAGCACTTCCTGAGCGCTCTTCCTTCTTCGCCCCTGGAGGATGCAGCTTCTGCAGACCACACCGCGCCCCTGGTACAGTCCTCTTCACGCTCCGAAAACCAAAGCACCTGCTTTTCCTTCTTTCCCTCCACCCCCATTCCTAATGTCATCCTTGGTATTTTCAAAGTCTGCCTGAATGAGCCACTCAACGTTTTGACCTCCAGGTTCCTTGGCCACCTCATCTCTGGTGATTTTGTCCTTGACCACATTCGTCCACATGTCACGCTTGATTTGTACTGCCCAGCATGGTAGCCACTAGCCACATGTGGCCCTTTAAATTCGAGTTGAAAAATAAAATTAAAAACAGAATCCTTCAGTAGCACTAGTCACAACTCATGAGCTCAATAGCCACGTGTGGCTAGTGCCTACCAAACTGGATTATGCAGATACAGAACATTTCAACCACTGCAGAAAGCTGAATTAGATGGCGGGGCTCTGAGACCTTGTTACAATGTCAAGGGTACATTCTGAGGCTGCCATCTTCTATCACTACAGCTCACTCCCTCAAACACCCGATTCTAATTACTCTTGGACTCCCCAGAACCTTCATTTCACTGACCTCACGCTCACCCTTCTCATGCCCTCACTTCCCCATTGCGAATTAAAATCTCACAGCCCATCATCTCAACCCCCCGAACAAATCCTCTCCCGTGGAGCAATTTTCTTGCTCCTATTTCCCTCTGTCCTTCTTCTCAGCCCCAGATTAAATCTCTCCTTCTACACTGTATCTGCATCCAGGGAACGGACTGCAGCTGAAGAAAAATCACAACTACAGTCTTAAAATTCGGGGCCACAAACCTAAAATACCAAACACCTAGAAATAATTCCTAAGTCTTGGCAAAAACTCTGTTTAGAATGTGAAAAATTTATTTTAAGTTTATTTTTACAGACTGCATTTGGATTCATTGTACACAAATGGGGTACAACTTTTTGTTTAGAATGTGAAAAATTAAAAAATTTAAAACAATAAATGGAGTGCTAGGATATGTTCATGAAAGGAAAGGCTCAAGATTGTGACAAGTTGATAACTTCCCAAAGGATTGTGTATGCAGGGCAGTCTCAGTAAAAAGGGCAATGTTTTTCTTTTTAATTCGACAAGCTAATTCCAAAATTTATTTGGAAATGCAGAAGGGTCAGGAATAGCCAAGACACTCCTGAATAAGAAGGCAGAGGACTTTCTCAAGACCTGTTTTAAAGGATTTCAAAATCCATTATAGAGTGAAATAATTTCCATAATGCAGTTGTGCCAGTTATCAATGATTGACTTTTAGTTCCAAACCCAGCCTTGGCTCTGCTCTGTGATAGGGAAGCTGGACCCTGGAAACCTGTTACCCAGGGGTGAAATGTTAGACTTTGTCAGTAGAGGGCGCTGGAGGGATGTTGCGAGGTGGAGCAGAAAAGGGACTGCTTGTCCAGGTTTTGGGGTGCTTTTCTCTTTGGTTTTAACAATATGAAAGATTCAGTGGGACTTGTGGAAGACTCAGTGGTACTCACCTTCCAGGTCTTTCTGCCAACACCTCATTGGGCACCATCCATCTTGCTAGCCCTGGGCCACGGCATCATAGGAAGCAGTTACTGCTCTACAGTCCTGTCTGACTGTATGCAGACCCGCTCTGAACCACTGGGCCCTGGTCAACGTTATCACTACCCAGTGGGCTGCATCTGCTGTCTCTAGGGAGGTGTCCATCTCGGACCCCTTTCCAAGTTTATTCCAAGTGTGGGTATTGCCTCAGCCCTAGGGTAAATAGCTACTCTTTTCATTTGCTATTTTTGTCTTTCGTAGAGCTCTCTTTAAATCCTTTTAATAGCTGTCCTTTATGAGTTAATAATTGTTTATATTAAAATGTTCCCTGTTCAAATTACTGGTGTGGTTTGTGTCTCCTGACTCTCCTGACACAAAGACTTTGGCACAGGTTAGGTGTATATACCAATAGGACAGAGCAGAGGGCTCCTGGATGGACCCAGGCCATTTGTGGACACTTGATGTATGACAAAGTTGATCCAGCAGGGCAGTGGTGAAGAAAGTGGTCACTTCAACACACCAAGCTGACCTCTGAGTGCATGTCCTTCTGTTCTCCCCATTGCTAGTTTGGTTCAGCCTTGCTGGCCTCTGCTGTGTGTGGGACACAGTGGCCATAACTTGGTCCCACCTCAGAGCGTGTGTGTTTGCTATTCCCTTGCCTAAAATGTTCCCTTGAGGGAGGTCCTCATGGCTCATTTAGCTGTGTGCTCAAACCTCCATCTCTCAGAGGAAATTTTTCTCTAAAAGGAGAGAAATCAAAATATCATTTCCAGGTATTCTTTTATGTGATTTTATATTTCTTCATGGTACTTTTTAGCACTAATATTAAATACTTATGTGTTTGTTTATTGACTGTCTCCTTCTTAAAAATGTAAGATCCATTAGGAGATTCATTTTGTTTTCTTTACTGCTCTAAGACCGGGACCAAGTTTCCAATAAATATTTGTTGAATGAACAAATGAATGAGCAAATGAATGAATGAATGAATCCTACCCACACTGGGCCAGTGGCCCTGGGATTTATTTGCGTCATGTACATGTTTTCTTTAAATGGAGGTTTTAGCCTCACTCAGGGGGCGTGTCTGGTGTCAGGATTTTCCTCTAAGCACACCCGTCAGAGTGATCATATTGATGATTTTAAAACTCGATTATGTTGAAAATGTAAGTTAGATTATTTCACTTTATGCTTAAAGCCTCAAATAACTTCCCATGGTATGTGGAAGAAAATTCAAGCTGCTTCCTCTGGCCTCCCGGGCCCAGCACCTGCCCTTCCTGCCTTTCTGACTTCTTCCTGTCTTCTCCCTTTTGCTTTTTCTCCTTCAGCGGTGCCCGGTTTCCCTCTGTTCCTTGAACAAAGCCCTCACTCATTCCTTAGGGCCTTTTGGCTTGGGTCCCTCTGCTCAGAATGCTGTCCCCAGATCCTCACTTCTCCAGCTCTCTGTCAGTCAGCGCAGCTGTGACCTTGGCTCGGAGAGCTTCTCCTTATCACCACAGCGCCTCTCCTCCTCCTCCTCACCCTGCTTCCTTTTTCCATGGAGGACTCGTCACTCCCTAAAGATGATCTTGCTTATTTAGTTGTTTACCCTTCTCTGGCAGGACTTTGTTTTCTTTGCTAGCATATTCCTGGGGCCTGGGCAAACAGTGCCTGGTACTTAATAGGTGCTCAATAAATATTTGCCGAATAAATAAATATTTCATCGGTAACATCATTTTAAGGACTGAAATACTAGCCTTAGGAACATAGATTCTTCTAGAAATGATGTGAACGCTTTGGGAAACTTTCTGTTTCCAGTAACTTATAATAAGTGGACCTGCTTCACACTCAAGCATGCTTTCCTAAAAAGTCTTTATTAAAAAAAAAGACACATTGATTTCTAGTCACTGCTTATAAATAGGGTGCATTTTGTCACTGACGCTCTTCCTTTGAAGACTGTTTTACCCTGATCTGTCCCTCTTATCTGAATATTGCCCTTCTTTTATGAGTGAAGGTGGTTTAATATCTGTCTCTCATCTACAGGGTCTGTTCACTCAGTTTCTGGTTTATCAGCTTCAGGCAGTCTCTGCTGCTCTTAAGAAGAAAAGTATTAATCTTCTTTATTTATTTTATGTATTATTTATGCCCCACCTGCTTCCAAAACCAGCGTGAGGCAGCTGACTTCTCTTAATTACTTTCTACCCTTGTCCTTTGAAGCTTCTGGACCCTAAGGTTTCACAGAAGTGCCACTGGGTCTTTGATTCCTTCTTGAAAAGTACAATGTTGGGGAGTTGCACTGGATGATCTCCGAGCTCTTTTTATAGTTGTGACATTTTGAACACCCTTCATAAAGGAGAGGCAGTTAATGACCAGTCATCTAGAGATGCCCTGTCACTCATTCTCTCGCTTCTCCTGGCGTTTGTGTCTTTACCATTTCAGCTGCACTTCTGAGGGAACTAATTTTGAAACATGATGTAGTATAGTCAGCCCTCCATGCCAATGGATTCTGCACCCATAGATTCAACCAACCATAGATCAAACATATTTGAATAAAAATTGCATCTGTATTGAACTATTGAACATGCAGACTTTTTTTTCTTGTAAGTACTTCCTAAACAATGCACTATGACCACTATTCACATAGTGTCTTGGCCTGGTTTGTGTTGCTATAACAGAAGACCTGAGAGTAAGTAATTTATAAAGAAAAGAGGTTTATTGAGCTCAGAGTTCTGGAGATTTAAAGCTTGGCACTGGTGAGGGCCTCATAGAGGATAGCATCACAATAGTGGGAGTACTTGTGGGAAGAGATCATGTGGTGAGACAGGAAGCAAGAGGGATTCAGAGGAGGTGCCAGTTTTGCTTCTAACAAAAGAAAAGAACAGGAATACACTCAGTATAAGAAAAACATTAATCCTTAATAAAGCTATGCTACCTCCCACTGGGTCCCATCAAAATCACCAAGTTTCCAGCACACAAAACTTTGGGGGACACATACAAGCCATTCTCAAATTATAGCATATAGCATTTACATTGTATTAGGTATTGTAAGTAACCTAGAGTCAATTTAAAGTATATGGGAGGATGTGCATAGGGTCCACACAAATACTACACCATATTTTATAAAAGAATTAAATATGCCTGGATTTTGGTAGGCACAGGGGGTCCTGGAGCAGATCCCCTGTGGATACAGCGGAATGGCTGTAATGTCTTCCTTTCTATTAAAACATACAAAGAGCTTGGGTTATAGCTCAGTTGGTAGAGTGCTTGCCTTATAAGGACATAGGCCCTGGGTTCAATCCCCAGCACCACTGAGGCAAAAAAAAACCAAAAACTAAAACATACATTTTTAATTTGTTACATATTGTTACAGTTGGATAAGAGGTGTCCCCCCAAACTCCTGTATTAATGCAGGAATAGTCAAAGGTGAAATGATTCAATTATAAGAGCTGTAACCTCATCAGTCCATCCTCGTCTGAGTGCACTGACAGGCAGTTCATTCAGTCTATCTGTAGGCAGGTGGGGCATGACTAGAGGAGGTGAGTCACTGGGGGTGTGCCCTGGAAGGGTTAGTCTTCCTGTGGTTCCTTCCTTTTCCCCTCTCTCTGCTTCCTGACTCTGCCATGAGCTGAGCAGCTTCCTCTGCTGGGTCCTTTCCCCACAATGTGCTGCCTCCCCTTGGACCCAGAGCAATGGAGTCGGCCATCTGTGGACTGAGACCTGTGAGCCCCTAATAAACTTCTCCTCCTCTAAGTTGCTCTTGTCAGGTGTTTTGGTCACCGCAATGCAAAAGCTGACTAAAATACAGATGGAACATATAATACCATTTATTGAGCACCCACTATGTTCCAGATGCTGCTAGTGCCAGGCATTGTTTGTTACCTTATGTAAGTTACATTAACTAATTTATATAAAATTTCTACAGTGTAGACATTAGCACCCCAATTCAATGGAAGAGAATAATCAAGGGTCAGAATAGTTAGATAATTTATGCAAGATTAGGGGCCGGGATTAGAAACCTGGTCTGTTTAGTCCTTAAATCAGAAACTCTAAAGCTAGTCTCTGCAGATTTATCTACTCCTATGGGTCTAAACCATAGAGAGAGAGAAATTCAAACCCTAACGTTGAGTTAGGGAAGCTGAAACAGCTGTGGAGAGAAACAGTGCCTTCTCTGCCGTCTCAGCTTCTGGGCTACATGTATTTATTGTGAATATACATATATGATGCTACTGATGTAGTGATGATAGGCAAAAGAATGGATGGATGGACAAGGTCATGTCTGGCTAGGGCCTTAAGAGGTCTTAAGAGGTTGAAAAGTGGTTAGTGCCACCAATGGCGGAGGTTGAGGTGAAGAACTTACTTTCCAGGCAGAACAAACAGCACGTGTGAGAATCTCTTGAGACGTGGTGCACTTGGAAACTGAGCAGTTTGGTATGGCCAGAGCATAGGCTTTGCTGCCGATTGGAGAAAAGCTTGGAAATGAGACTGGAGAGGCCAGTTATGAACAGACTTTTGTACTTTGCTAAGTAGTTTGGACTGAGTCCACCAGGTGACGGAGAGTCACTGAAGGATCAAAGCGGAATGCTGTGGTCTGGTTTTATTTTAGAAAGCATGCCCTCCTTGCATATGGCCTCTAAATCTTACGACCTGACAAACTCCTGTTGGCCAGGTGTGTGGGAACCCCTTTGGGAGAATACCTTGTCTTCTTTTCTAGGCCAGGATTCTCCCCGTGTCACCGGCGCCTGTGTATAGGAGGCGATCCATCAAGGACAAAGACCGTCAGAGCCTGAATGGGAGTCTGTGAGCGGAGGACCCATAACTCAGTCTTGAAAGGTCTTTTCCAGTTGTTCTTTAGATTAGAAAGTAAGCTGCCTTTGCCTCAAATGCCAGAGCATTCTGTGGGTATATTTTCTGCTGGAGGTGAATCAATGCCAATTTGAATTCTCATCCAATAAAGTCTGGAAAACAAAATTAAATGATCAGCTCTCTTTCCCCTAGCAACTCCAGGGAGCTGAATACTCTGCCTCAGGTTCAGAGACCCAGAGGGAAGAATGGGTAACTTCTGGGGTGAAAGAGAAGCGAGCAGAGAAAAGGGATGGACACCTCGGGGCGGAGGTTTTGTCTGTCGTTTCTCAATGCCCAGGCAGCATTGTAACGCCAGACACAACACTCCCGGGGCGAGGCTTTGAAAATGGAAGTGTAGCTAACATCTGCAAACTGCTTGTCGGTTGGTAAAACATTTTCCAAACACGTAGCCTGAGGTGCCTTGCGCGGTGCTCATCAATTATCTGATACTAGAAGGTGTGGTTAAAAACCCTTAAAATAAAGTTATGAAAGTTGAGAATGCAAAAAATATATTTTTCAAATTTGTTTTTGATTGAATAAATTCACCGTAGGTTAAAAATGTGAAGTTACTATTGGGTTACCACTTGCTCATGGGATTGGTTAGGAGAGAGTCTCAAGTGCTCAGTATTCTCTTTGGCACGTAATAAGAGCTCAGGGAAAGGGAGTCGCTGTTAGCCCTGTTGTTGCTTTTGGGACTCAAGTGTCCTGTCACCAGCTCTGCACCACCCTGATTTCTTGCTTGTCCAGCCATCTCCTTATGCTGACCCTTGTCCATCTCTCCATCCCCGCCTGTGATGAAGCCTTCCAGTTCTGACACCAGCTTGCTTGACTGGAGCTCTGCACGTTCTTCTCCCAATCGGTCCTTTCAGCTTCTCCTTCTCCCCTGACACAAGTGCTTGTAGGTGTCCTGCTAACGACCCTTCTTCCTTCCCTCACTGCCTGCCTCCTCCTGCTCCTGCAGGTCCTGAGATCTTGTAAATGGCCTGGGGTAGGCAGATGATGTCCTCCTTCCCACCCTCTGGAGACGTTCTGTTTCCAGAAACTGTGAAGATGTCATGTTACCTGGCAAGGGGGGGTGAAGGTGGCAAATGGAATAAAGGTGACCCGTCGGTTGACCTTGGATGGAGGGATTATCCTGCGTTATCTGGGTGGGCCCAGTGAAATCATGATGTCCACACAGGGACAGAGAAGGGCAGGAAAGTCAGGATCAGCATGGTGGATGCAGGAGAAGCTCCCATCGCCATTGCTGCCTTTGAAGGTGGAGGCGGCTGTGAGCTCAGCGTTGTGGACAGCTTCGAGAAACAGGGAAAGAAAAGAATAGGTCCCCCCCAGCCTCTCCAGGAGAAACCATTCTGTCGGGCACCTTGGTTTTTGTCCAGTGAGCCCCTGGGCAGACTTCCGACCTCTGAAAGCGTAAGATAATAAATGTGTGTTGTCGAGTCACTAAGTTCGTGGCCATTTATTAGAGCAGCAGTAGGAAACCAGTGGCCTTGCCTTTCAAGATGACCACGTGCCTCTGGAAGATCAGCCCGGTCTTAAAGTTGAGAAGACGTGGTCTGTGGATTTGAGAACATTTCCAAACAGACTGGGACACAGACCACTTGCGATGACTGTTACCACCCCCGTGCTCCCCCTGCTCTCCATTCCCATTTTGAAAACTTTTTATACCTTTTTGTTGTTCTCCAGTAAATACCTTGGTTACTCCTCCAGATTTTTCCTGATGATGTCTTTGGATTTTACCATCAGGTACTACATTTTCATTGGACAAAAATACTTAAAGTTGATTTTAAAATTATCAAGTTATAGAAGCAAAAAAACGTTATTGGGGCTTTTCAAAATTTTTATTTCCTTAACTAATGGTTCCTTTTATCCAATAAAGTGTATTTGGACATAAAAAAATATAAGACAGATGGTGGGATGTTGTTTGTGTAGATATGGATTGACAATAGGGAGTGGAGAGGGTCCCAGAGTTTAGCCTCATTCTCTGGGGTCCCTGAGTTCCAGAGGAACTGTCATCCTAGGCTTGAACTTACATCTGACAGGTAACGCCAGGAGCAGACTTGAATCTGGGCCTGTGGTATTGGCTCTCAGTCTGTGTTCTTTTCACCTACTATATTGACCAAAATGTTTTATTTGATTTCTTATCTCACTGATAAGGCAACACTCACAGGTATTCTCTGTGGGTGAGTGGCAGAATATCTTTCATCCAGGAAGTTCAGTATCAAACATGTTTCAGCTGCTAAAATAGTTTCTTCATTCTGCTATACCCATTCTACAGGTGAGGAAACCGAGGATCAGAAAGGTCAGTAATACATGTTTCATGCATCTTTCAGCCCAGACCTCAATCATCAAGTCTGTTCCCATTTAAGGCAACGAGAATCCTCTTCCTCTCACATAGTGTGGGGACTACTGCCACCAACCTGGGCATTCTGGTGAAAAAGTCAGAGAAACAGGATCGTTTCCCATTTATGGGAATGGACAAGACAACACTGTGTGTGCTTGTTGGAGCACAGCAGAGAGCCACCTTCCAGGAAAATTGATGAAAAACAATGACATTCTTTTTTTTTTTTTTTTTTAGTTTGCATATATTTTATTTTATTTTATTTTCAAATCCGTCACCTTTGCAGTCTGGCTTTTTTTTTTTTATTGTAAACAAACGGGATACATGTTGTTTCTCTGTTTGTACATGGCATAAAGGCATACCATTTGTGTAATCATAAATTTACATAGGGTAATGTTGTTTGATTCATTCTGTTATTTTTTTCCCTTCCCCCCACCCCACAATGACATTCTTAACGATTTCTCTTTGAGAAGGTGAGACCAGGGACTAGGACCTGTAGTAAGAAGCCAACTTGGGGAAACAGATAATCTCTAAAATCTGGAGGAAGAAGGAAGGATTCATCCTGGGTCCACATGGGAAGTTGTCACCATGATAACCAACATCGAACTCACGTCTTCTTCCAGTTCATTTAACACAAACGTGCACGGGGAATAGTTCTTACTCTGGAGTGAGGCTCTGCCCATTTTTCACAAATCCACCCTGGGCATGCTGTGTCTCCCGTCAGGGCCAGCTGGTACACGCCTGCATGGCTCACCTGTCAGCTTCTGTTCTGATGGGTGGGTCGGTGCCAGAACTGTCCTTGGGAGTTTTGAATATCATGCCTGATGTAAACACCAGGATCCGTCCAGGTTCTGGCGCCAGCAGAGAGGCGCGCGGGGCCAGCGGGACCACTGACAGAATTTGTTCTCGGGAAAGGGCATTTTGACATGGGTGGGCTCGGAAGCAATGGAACTTTCTAACCGGCTTCCGCAGTCTCACACTTTTTAGCACACTATGCTGCTGCATTTCAGGTGATGAAGAGCATTTTTCAATTTGATGGGTTTCATCTGCATTTTATTAGTCTATTTCTGGAAAAACTACCATTTGTACATCATTTTCCTTGCAGTTTTGTCTTTATGATTCCCCTCCCCACCTCGGGCGGTGGGTCCAGGATTTGATTTTCTCTTAGCTCTTGGCACATTTCTCATCCTCAGAGCAAATTACCCTCCGTGACAGTCCATCTGTCTCTCCTGTCCCCATTTATGAATACTCTGCCTTTTCCAATTTCCCTTCTTTCCTTTCTCACACCAGCCCTTGTCTTCCCTGACCTTTTCCAGCTCTCTGGATGGGCCGTTGTTCCTGAAGGAGGCTGTTGGATCGCGGGGGATCTTGCGGATGTCTCTGACAGCGTTTCTTTCATAACAGGTTCTGTGGTCGCTCTCTCTTAATAGTCTCATTGACCTTTAATTGTGTTCTGGTGGTCTGTGATTTTATCTTATTGGGGGAAAAGAAAAAAAAAAAAAAACCAAAACCCACAAGCATTAAATGTGTTCTTACCTCCTCACTCTATGCCTGCTGGAATGGCAGGGAGAGACCGTGTGGGTTGATGACTTTTAATGGCCCCCTTTGAAGCTCGCGGGGGTTTCTTCGTTGGGTTACCGGTCATTGCTGGTGAGCATCGCCCAAGTGGGAAGTGCACCAGGAGCCAGCACACCAGCACACTTTTTCTGGAAAGGTCTGGATAATAAAGATTTTCAGCTTCTTGGAACATAAGGTTTCTGCTGCAGTGACTCATCTGCTGTTGTCCTGCAAAAGCAGCCAAAGACAAATGTGGAGGAATGGACATGAATGTGTTCCAATAAAACTTTACTGATAAAAACAGGCGGTGGGTCAGATTTGGCTCAGGAATCTTATTTTGTTGACCTCTGTTTTAGAGTAATTTGATTTTCTGCCATCTTACTTTTATTTTATATTTGTGCATTTGTTGTTTATTTAAAAGTGCCTTTTCAGAAATAACATAGTATTCCATCTTAGAATTCTTTTTCCTTTTTCTTATATTTATTTAGTTTTAAAATTTTTTATATGACAGTAGAGTACATTTTGAAATATTATGTATACATAGAACAAGTATAACTTGTTCCAATTAGGGTCCCATTATTGTGGTTGTACATGCTGTGAAATTACACTAGTTGTGTATTTGTACACAAGGATAGGAAAGATATGTCCCATTCATTCTACTGTCTTACCTATTCCAATCCTACTTCCTTCCCTTTATTTCCTTCTATCTAGTCCAATGAACTTCTAATTCTCCCCTCCCTTGTTGTAGGTTAGCATCCACATATCAGAGAGAACATTCTGTCTTTGGAGTTTTGGGATTGGCTTATTTTACTTAGCATAACATTCTCGAGTTCCATCCATTTACCAGCAAATACTATAATTTCATTCTTTATGACTGAGTAATATTCCACTTTGTATATTAACCACATTTTCTTTATCCATTCATCTATTGAAGGGCACTTAGGTTGGTTCCATAGTTTAGCTATTATGAATTGAGCCAATAATAAACAATGAAATGGCTTGTCACTGTAGTATGCTGATTTTAGGGCCTTTGGGTATAAATTGAGGAGTGGGATAACAGGGTCAAATGGTGGTTCCATTCCAAGTTTTCTGAGGAATCTCCATGCTGTTTTCCAGAGTGCTTGTACCAATTCGTAGTCCCACCAGCAATGTATGAGTGAACCTTTCCCCCTCGTCGTTGCCAACATTTATTGTTGTTTATATTCTTGATAATTGCCATTCTGACTAGGGTGCTTTTTAAAAAAAATGTATAGGTGTACATGACAGTAGAGAGTAGTTTGACATATTTTACATACATGGAGTATAACTTATTCTAATTAGGATCCCATTCTTGTGGTTGTATACCATGTGGAGTTTCACTGGTTGTATATTCACATATGCACACAGGAAAGTCATGTCCTTCATTCCACTGTCTTTCCTATTCCCATCCTGCTCCCTTCCCTTCATTCCCCTTTGTCTACTCCAAAGAACTTCCATTCCACCCACCCACCCGCCTTCTTGTATATTAGCACCAAAAAAAAAAAAAAAAAAAAAAAAAATTCATCTTGGAATTCTTAAAGAAGTCATCTTGGGAGGGAGAGAGTGACAGGGAAAGGGGGCTTGGTGCAAGGGGTCATCATCTGCTCTTTATGGCTCTGCCAGGGTGCCCTTCAATCAGTGTGGCTAGAGGAAGTGGGCTGTGTTATAGGTCAGTGATACCCTGAGCTGGGACATGGAAAACCTGGCTCTAATCTTGAATATTTTGCTCAGGAGCTGAGTGAACTTGGGTGAGTTGCTTTATGTTTTTCAATTTCACTGTTTTTATCTGCAAAATGGGGTTATTGTTTTATCACTACTTTATTATTAACTTTAATGTTTCAAACTATTTTTTTTCACATCTCTAAACATCAGTTCCCAACTAGTAGAAGAATTTGCATCTTCAGGGCATTGTTTTCTTTTCATATCACAGGGATAATGTAGCATATGAATTATGTGTAACGAGAAATTCAAATATTAGTCGCTTATGATCTGGGTATTTATTTTTTTTCCGAGTCGTTTGGGGCTTCTATGGTAGCTTCGCGACGTCAACAGGGACTCAGAATCCCGCTGCCTTTTGTTCTCTTAGTCTTTGTATATGGCTTTCGTCCTCAAAGTCCCTTCAAAATCTCAAGGTGGCCACTGCAGCTCCAGCCATCACATTTACATTTTAAGTAACAGATCAGAGGAAGTGGCAAAGGCAAGGAAGGGCTTTTTAAATAACGTTCCTGGAAATTCTGTCCGGTGATTTCCATTTATGTGCCATTAGACAATCCCACCTTCCAGCACGTGCCATGTTTCAGTTTGTCGCATTACTGCTCTCCAAAGAGATGGGACAGATACGAGGAAGGAAAATGGCAGTTTCTGCCACGCACAGATTTTTAGAAAGGTGAGAAGTAGATAGGGGTCTCCCACCACACCTGGTACAGAATTTCTGTATCCTTTGGACATATTTTTCCAACTATGAAACAAATGAACTTATACAGTGGACAGTATGACCATGTTATATTTCATTAAGAAAGCATTCTATGAGCAATCCTCTTTGCCTTAGTTTGTCTTACTGTAGGTACCAGGGTCCTAGCAGGTGTCACATTTAAAAGTAAAAGTGCTCAAGAGACGGAGGAAGCATTTGTGAAGCTTCACTCTGGAATGGAACCACTTAGCCTACATCCTTTCCAGAAGTGAACTAGAAGGCTATCCAAAGGCCGAGGCAGGAGTCTGTCCTCCCTCAGCCGGGGCTGGTGATGATTCCCAGCGAGGACTTGGCATGAATCCTTCTTCCTTCAGGTTCTGGGATTGAAGTTGGCTTCTCACGACAGGCCCTCGTAACCAACCTCACCTTCTCAAAGAGAAGCCTCTAAGAATTCCGTCACTCCTGATTGATTTCTGTGGAGGACAACGCTTTTCTCTCCCGTGCGCCAGCAAGCACACTTGGCTGTCTGTCCATTCCCAGGGATGGAAAATGCTCCAAGTTCTCTGACTCTTTTTCACCAGAATGCTCAAGTTGGTGGCGACAGTCCCCACACCGCAAAGGGAAGAGGATTCCCATTGCCTGGAATGGGAAGAGATACTTACCAATTGAGGTCTGAGCTAAAAGTGGATGCTCCCTTCCTGAAATTCCACTGGACAACCCACTCCCCATCTAGCCCAGCACTGGCAGCTCTCGTGTTATTGTCTAATCATGCTTTTATTATGTGGGTACTGTACTTACCACCCAGTAGCTGGATAGGACAGCCCCATGAATAATCTGTGTGTATATGTGTATGCGTGTGTAGTATAGATATCATGTATATATACACATATAATATATAATATGCATATTTTATATATACACATATATTTTATGTACATATGCATACATATATACACGAATACAATGACTGATCCTGTACAGTCCTCATTTCTTTCCTTTTTTTTAGTTGCAGACTCAGGAGAGCAGAAGTTTGGGTTTGGGAAAGAAGGTGGAGAGAGAGAGAAAATTAGGGGTAGGCTAGGTGTTGGAGGGTCAGATATGACTAGGAACAGAAAGAAAAGTCTTAAAAATAGTCATTCTGGAGAACATATTTGAATACCATTCACATTTTTAGAGAAGTGCAGATAAATGACTTTTGATGGTTGGATTGTCCTTTTCTTTTTGGCCAAGATACTCCCAAAGAATAAATGATGAGGGAGCCATAAAGTGAAGATTGTATTTTAATAAGAAGCAACCTTTTTTCTTATTAAACAAGCAGTTAGTTAATTTGTCTACATATCCATTGTAGACAAATTACTGGAATGCAGTTAGTCTGTTCATTCACGTAATACCATAGACCGGGTGTGTTTTAACAAAAACAAGGTTATTTTGGCTCATGGTTCTTTGAGGTTCAAGGTCTAAAGGCTACTTCTGCTGTCGGCCTTCTTGCCTTCAGTCTGGAGATGGTGCAGGGCATCATATGGTGAGAGGTGGAGTGTGCCCTGTGTGTGTGTGTGTGTGTGTGTGTGTTTGTGTGCGTGTCCATCCTCTGACTCTCTTTTATGAAACCACCAGGATTCAATTGCCAGGATGCCATCCTGATAAGCTTGCTCAATCCTATTCATCTCCCAAAGGTCCTATCTCAAAACACATAGTTGGATTAAGTTTTCACCCTCTCAAAACCTCACATTGGGAATTAAATTCCAGTATGGGTTTTGGAGGGGATAAACCATATTCAAGCCACAGCAAATGGGGGGTCCATTTGTGAGGTCTTTTTGAAGTTGCTGTGTACAGATGGTAGCCTTGTTTGGGTGGACAAAGAGACTTGGAGCAGATTTTTCTTCAGGGAAGAGTTAATCAACTGGCCTTGAAGGTTATACAAACGGAAGACCCAGTGGCTACTTTCCATCATGGAGAAAGGATGTGAGAGGGCTTTTGGTCACCTGACAGAGGTTGCTTCCTGGAAACACTTTGATATACTGACTGGTGCTTTGAAAAGATGGGTCCATTTGTACTGGGCCCAAGGAAACATTGGGAGGAAAGGATCAAACCATTTTGCGGTTCAAAGTTACCAGACACTCCCAGATGGATTGCAGTGGGCCCCAGGCAGAAGTGCTGATTGGAAAGATGAGTAAGGGGCTGGGGAGAGAGCTCAGTTGGTAGAGTACTTGCCTTGCAAGTACAAGGCCGTGAGTTCAATCCCCAGCACCACACACACACACACACACACACACACAAAACAACAACAATGACAACAAACAAAAAACCCAGAAAGACAAGTAAGGTTTCCAAAGGTACTTGTTATGAGAGCAGGAATCTGGCTAGTGACTGAGCCTGGAGAAAAGGATCTGCCTGTGAAGGTGAGCTAAAGATTCACCACTTGGATATCCATATAAGGAGCACCCCAGTTGAGCTACTATGGAGGATCCTCAAAGGGTGAACATCGAGGACACCCAAAGATGCCTTTGGCTTGGGCAAGGATCTGGGAGAGCAAGAGGAATAATCAACAAAGAAGCAGCAGGCTGATTTTGTGTGTGTGTGTGTGGTGTAGGGGATGAACCCAGGGCCCTGTGCACATGAGGCAAGCACTAGCAACTGAGCTATATCCTCAGCCCCAGCAGGTGGATTTTTTAACAGCAACAGGGTTCATGAAAATGGACCTAGGAGATCCTCTAATTTTCTTTTTGCCTAGTAGTTGAAAATAGAACTGAGCAAGCTTGATGATTCTTGGACCATTCAGGAAGTGGGTAAGGCTCAAGCATAAGAAAATGAGCATTTTGCTCATGTGAGAATGTTTGAGTGATTACCTGATGTGTGAATAAGTGCAAATATGGCTGATTTGTGCCCTATGTTGGCAGGGTGGTTCATACTCAGCTACATTAGAAAATATAGATCAGAAAGAGGAAAAAATAAGTTCTAGTGTACTATAGCACAGCAGGAATGACTATAATTAAGAATAATTTATTATATATTTCAAAATAGCTAGAAGAAGGGAGTTTGAATATTCCCAACACAAAAGTGATAAATGTTTGATTATCCTGATTTGATCAATATACTTTGTATACATGTATTGAAATATCACACCGTACCTCAGAAATATGTACAATTATTGTGTGTCATCTAAAAATAGACAGTTCACAAGACCCACGATAATTATTCTAATACCTATATTTTCTTCTAGATTTTTCTGTATATAATAATAGACATAAATGATGGAACACATTGTTTTAAAAATGGCTGTTTTTCTCTTTATAGTATATTATGTATTACTTTTCTTGTTAATATACAGTTATCTCAGTATCACTCAGAATAGCTGAAATATCCTATTTTTGGGGATTGAATGTTGTGGTTTGGATATGAAGGGTTCCCCAAAAGTTTCTGTGTTATTGCAGGAATGTTCAGAGGTGATATGATTCCATTATGAGAACTGTACACTAATCAGTGGATGGATCCATTTGATGGATTGATAATTTGAGGGGACTGCTGTACCAGGTGGTAACTGTAGGCAGGTGGGGCATGACTGGAGGAGGAGGGTCACTGGGGGCATGCCCTGGGGGATATATTACATCTTGTCCCCTGGCTCCTCCTCTCTCTCTCTCTCTCTACTTCCTGGCTGCCATGACTCAGCAGCTTTCTTCTTCCATGACCTTCCACCATGATATTCTGCTTTGCTTTAGTCCCAGAGCAATGGAGTAGGCCGACCACGGGCTGAACCTCTGAAATCATGACCTTCTCTAAGTTGTTCTTGTCAGGTATTTTTGTCACAGCAATGAAAAACTGACTGACACAAAAGTGTAGTCATGTATTTTGCTCCATAAAGATGATGTCATTATCCTGCTCTTCCGTGCACCTGACTTCAGTTGGAGGCAGTGCCGAGCAGTGACTCAGAGTAGTGGGCTTTGGTTTCAGGCAGGCTGTGGCATTATTTTTGGGTCTGCCTCTGTACACCGTGTGATTTTAGGGAATCCACTTAATGTCTCTTAACTCTTAGTTTCACCAGCAGTAAAATATATATAACAATGCCAACCTCTTAGCATTGTTATGAGGATTAAATAATACATGAAGCATGTGATATGCTTAGCACAGGGCCTAGCAGAATAATGATGCAGCCACTGGTAGGGGCAACAGCCTTTCATTCATTAGTGCAACAACAGTTTCTGAATAGCTGTAAAGTGTCAGTCAAAGGCCTAGTCTGAAAAATTAGAATATGGCCTCATCCCTACCCTCAAGAAGCTCACAGGTAACAGCTATAGAGGAAGAAGATAAGTATTGGAATGCACGTAGAATCCAGGGGTCAGGAAAGGGATGGCATTGGGTTTCCTAGGTGTCAGTGTCATGTCAGGAACACAGTCATCAGACACTCTAATGCTTGTCTTCTTCTTTTCCCCAGGAAACAGAAGTGTGGTACAATAAGAAATATATTTAATTTGTTCCAGGAACAGAACTCCTAAAACCTTCAGTTTAGTGAGTCAGAGGGGTGTCTTCCCTTAATCATAATGGGCCTCTTTTGATCAGACCTGAGTCGAGGCTAAGGGGTGACTTAAGGTAGGTCCCTAGATAACCTCAAGATGGGACTGGCCACATGTAAGGCCCAGTGATCAGAGGAAGGGCACTTTCAGTCCACAGTTGACCTCCAGGGAGAGAGGGATGCCTGGAGGTGAAGGTCTCTGAAAAGCAGGTTTGGTCCCTGGGTTTGGTCCCCAGCATCACAACAAACAAAATAAAAAAGATCTTTAAAAAGTCTTATGCATGACCCAGTTATCCCACTCCTCAGTTTATACCCAAAGGACCTAAAATCAGCAAACTACAGTAACACAGCCACATCCATGTTTATAGCAGCTCAGTTCACAATACCTAGATTGTAGATCCAACCTAGATGCCCTTCAACAGATGAATGGATAAAGAAACTCTGGTATATATACACAATGGAATACTTTTCAGCATAAAGAATAATAATATTATGGCATTTGCAAATAAATGAATGAAATTGGAGAATATCATGCTAAGTGAAATAAGCCAAGCCCAAAAAACCAAAGGCCGAATGTTTTCCCTGAGAAGTGGAGGATGATATATAATGGGGGTGGGAGTGGGGAATGAAAGAATAATGGGGGAACTTCAGAATATTTATAAGAAAATGAGAGGGAGGGGGGTATGATAAATGGTGGAATGAGGCAGACATCATTACCCTATGTACATGTGTGATTACATGAATGGTATGAATCTACATCGTGTACAACCATAGAAATGAAATTATGTACCCCATTTGTGTACAATGAATCAAAATGCAGTCTGTAAAATATTAAAAGCTCAATAAAAAAAATTATTGAACGTAGTAAACGTAAGTCAAATGTTTTCCTGTGTCCTGTGTACCAATTATCAAACCAGAGGAGGGGGGCTCTTAGGAGCCTGTGATTTATCGAAGGCAGACCAGGGGGACTGGAGGCCTGGACTTGCATTGGCATCTGAAGTGGGGCTGTCTTGCACACTGAGCTTTTACCTTGAGCAGCATCTGATGCTGACTCCAGGTAGATGGTGTCAGAATTAAACTGAATCATTGAACACTCAGTTGGTGTCCAGAGAGTTAGAGAATTGCTTGGTGTGAAAAAAACCTACACATTTAGTGTCAGAAGTGGTATGTGAGTAGAAAAACAGTATTTTTCCACAAAGAAGAAACCAGTTTCTTCTGGCACCACAGGTAAGGATGGCCGGGTCAGCCTCACTAGCAGGTGTCTGTGAGCTTGCTGCCGTGTGACTCCAACCCCTCATTCTTCGTCTGCTGAGACTCAGCCTTTGGATGGCTGGTTGGCCCAAGTTGAAATCTGATTTAATAAATCTCATTTCTTTTTTTTTCTTTCTTCTTATTATTTTTATTTAGCTTTTAATTTTTTACAGACTGCATTTTGATTCATTGTACACAAATGGGGTACATCGTTTCATTTCTATGGTTGTGCATGATGTAGATTCACACCATTCATGTAATCATACGTGTACATAGGGTAATGGTCTGTCTCATTCCACCATTTATCATACCCCCTCCCTCTCATTTTCTTCTACATGTTCTAAAGTTCCTCCATTCTTCTCTCACTCCCCACCCCCCACCCCCATTATATATCATCATCCGCTTATCAGGGAAAACATTCGGTCTTTGGTTTTTTGGGCTTGGCTTATTTCACCTAGCGTGACATTCTCCAATTCCATCCATTTATTTGCAGATGCCATAATATTATTCTATATGAAAAAGTGTTCAACATCTCTAGTACTTAGAGAAATGCAAATTAAAACAATTCTAAGATTTCATCTTACTCCAATTAGAATGGCTATTATCAAGAACACAAACAATAAATCTCATTTCTGTTTGAAAAGAAGAGAGGCTACTGCTTTCAGGGGCAATCTAAGATGAACTGAGTTACCCAGTTCAGGAGGAATGTTGGGGACTAGCTACACGCCACAGCCAAATGCCTCGAAAGCCACATCTAGAGAGGTACACTTCCTGACTCTCATCTGAAGAACACATTGAGCAAGGAGCCTCGTGCTTCCCTCTGTTTGCAAATATTAGAAGCATAGAACAGAACCGGAATTTTCCCCTTGATCCCTGTATGGAGGAGGAGTTCTGGACTGAGGGAGATTGAGGGAGAATGTTCTTTAGACAGGGTCATCCTTAAACATGCACCATGTGTGTTTTACAGCTGGTGTGCAAGGAGGTTTACTTTCTTAGGATACTTTTGTTTTATTTGCATTAGGTACTTGAAGCATCACACTGACACAGATTGAAGGGCTGCATTCAGCCTGGTGGGACAGGAGCCCTTGATTGCTGAGCGATTGTATCACAAGGGCAGGAAGGGGTAATTGAAGGAGTTACATAGGTGGACAGGTGTTTGTAGGGATTCTTTGTGTATATGGAAAATAATCCTGTATCCATTAGAGATGCTTTTCTCATTCAAGCCCTCTGGCCCCAAAGCAAAGGGGTGGTGAGTTAACATCCAAAAGGGGCAAAGGATTATTATTCTCAATATGTAAAGAGCTCTTTCCAATCGATAAGAAAGATAAGCCAACAGAAAAATGGTCAGAGTACAGATAATTCAAAGAAGAAAAAAAAAAATGAAGTCTGACAATAAAATAAATATTTGAAAAATCACATACATTCTTTAATAATCAGGGAAATGGAAAATTTCAGTGATGATGAACTACATGTCATTTTTAAAACCAGATCAGGAAAAATTGAAAAGTGATAAAATTTAGGATTAAATGGAATTGTGAGGCAATAGGAATAATCATATACTATAAAGAAAGTGTAAGTCAGTAGAGTCTCTATGGAGGGTAATTTGAAAGTCCAATTTGAAGCGCAAGTCTAAATGAGCATGCTTCCACTCAGAAATTCCAATTTCACAAATTTCTTCTAGAGGAATATTTATCCATATGCACAAATATGTGCAAGAATGTTCATTCCAAAATTGTTTGCAATTATGAAAAAGTCACCACACTGTCTATTAAGTGGAAGTTGATTCAATAATTTGATGCATTTATACTGTGGAGATAGATTTAATTGTTTAGGATCACAAGACAGAGATACACATGTACAGACATCTATTCTAAAATAAAAAAGTATGTACATTGTATATTTCACATAGTATACATGTAACATATGACCTCATGTATTATTTTAAAATCTACATACTATATTCATATGTGCAATATGCACATGCACACACACACATATATGTGCAGTTTTTAAAAGTTTGTAGAGCAAAAACCTAAACTGTTAAATCATTATATGGTTATCCCTGAGGAGGAGGATAAAATTGAGGGTCAGAGGTGGAGGACAAGTAAGAACTTCTCTAAATTTTAAAATTCTGAGCATGTGTCCTTGGATTTTTTGGGGGGTGGGTGGGTGCTGGGGATTGAGCCCAGGGCCTTGTGCTTGCAAGGCAAGTACTCTACCAACTGAGCTATATCCCCAGCACTTTGGATTATTTTTGAAGGAAGAGTCTGAGGTGTCAGGGCACATCTCATTCCAGAAACTGCAAAGGGGTGTTGGAGACACACTGGGCCAGACCAGGGGAGCCCTTGAGTTTCAACTTGAGTTGAAACTCCCCTGTAGGCAGGGGAGAGCTATGGCAGGGTCTGAGGAGACAAGGAAGGGGACCAATCCTGCACTCCTGGCATTCCTGATGGCTTCCCAGGTGGCAGTTGAAGGATGGGGACATGAGAGGCGCTCGCTCAGCATTTACTGAATGGATAGATGAGTGAATGACTGAGTTCTTATGAAAAAGTCTGGGCGTGAAATCACAAGTGGCACCTCTGAGGTGATGGTTTTTCCCCCCTCTTTTCTAAATCAACTCAGAGAATGTAATTCAGCTTTAAAGCCGGTTTGAAAAATGAAGAATCTGGATTGAATACGGGATATAAGGCACATCAGCTGCTTAGTGTGATTGTTCTCAATAGCTGGGCCTTGACTCCTTGCTGGTCTGTCTCAGCCAATTTGTTGTTAGTAATGGAAGTAGCAGTGTTTGCAAATGATTGACTCAGTAAAAGGGAGCAGCCTCCAGATTATATTTCTCAAAGTCCCCCTGCCTCCCAAGCATTCGTGGTATTCTTTGAGGTTCTTTGGGAGCAGAATGGGTGCCAGGCAGGGTACTGGGAAATCTGGCTGAGTCTGGGACATCAGAGAATGGGTTCTATCTGATATTGGAGTGGAAAAACATTTCAAGAACCCCAGTCTCAAGGAAAGGAAAATTCCGTCCCCCAAGAAAAACCCCAAAGTATCATAGAATGGAGTATGTTGTGATAAAGAGCTTTTCCTCCATTCATTCTATTCCCAGGCAGAGTCCTTGGAACTAACCATTGAACCTGATGCTCTGGTCACTAATAAGCTATTCACTTTGACAGTGATGTGCTGGTAAAACCAGCTCTCCAGTAGAGGAAAAACCCTAATTTTCAGTGTTTGCCAATTTCCATGGTGTAAATGTAAGTTGGTTTCAAGCCACTGACAGCTTCACATCAACTTGCAAAATTCTTGAAGACTTTATAAGAAGTTGTGTTTCAGTAAAACTTTATTTGTAACAATTGTCAGGAGGGTGATGCTTGTATGGAGAAAAGCCTTGGCCCTGGAGGAAAGAGCTTGATGAGACCCAGGGGTGACCTCCGAGGTTGACCCCATAGGCAAGTTAATGAATCTTTCTGATCCTGAGGTGGTTCAGCCATGCAAATCAGGGTGAGAACACTGACTGACTGGGAGAGTTGTGAAAATTGGATGGATACCTATCAAGTGCTTATCCCAGAGCCTGGCAGGTATAGTAACCGTGGCTTTCCTCTTTACTGTCATTATTCGACTCTAATGTTCAAGGAGTCTGAGTCTAAAGAATTCTGCTGGTGTTTTTTAATTCCAGCTTCTCTGAGACATAGGCTGACAGCTCCTCAGGGACATTTCCTCTGAGAAACAATAAACAATTGGAGTAAGTCCTCGTCTAGACTCATGCCTGCAGATGGATAAGGAGATGCTTTGGGGACAGCATTCTAAGTGGGTTGGTTGAACTTCACTCTCACCTCCTGGCAGCCTGCACTCTGGGCAGCCTTGTCTTCTTTCCCTCAAAGGCTCCTCCCTGCCCTGAGCTCAGAGAGGTTCACAAAGGACACTCTGTGTGTTATCGAGTCCCTCACTTCTGCCTTTGCTGGTCCTGTCCATGTCCCCCATTGGAGGACCTCTCATCTGGCCTTTTGGTTCACAGGATCATAGACCTGCAGGGTAGGTGCAGGCAGTGACTGTGGGGGTCAGTTAGAATCACGTCATTAAAAGTATGTGTCAGAAGCAGAGGCAGGTCTGTTGTGACCTGGGAAATGATGGCGATCTCTCCAAACCGGGAGGCTGTGTATCGAGGTTGTCATGTGGCCCTGACATCAGGTCACCTGAGTGGGAAATCTGGCTCCCCACACGTCAGCTGTGGGATCATGGGTGAGTGCTGGTTGCCTAATGTGTGAAATGAAGTCTGTACGTAGGACACATGTTTGCAGCAAGCATGGACCATGTCCATCTCCTCTAAGGTGCTGCTTGAGTTCCTGCAACAGCTGACTGGCTGTTCTGTTCCCTCTCTCACCAGGTGGCATCCCTTGCATACCCACTTGCCCGCACATGACTCAAAACACTCCTCTTAGCCTGGGAGTTTAACATGACAGGTTGAATGAAAGGGTGATCTCTGCGTAGCCTCTCTCAGCACTCACTCACTTGTTATTTCATTCATTCCACATCAATTGGGCAGCCGCCCTGTGCCGGGAGCATCATGCTTGGGGCTCAGATTTCACATAGGATATGGCACTGGCCTCCAGGGATTTGCTAATCCAGCGGGTGATTGAGAAGCAAAGACCTAGGTACGGTTCAAAGCACCTGTGGTACAGGCACGCATATGGGGGAGGGGCAGGTGGTTTGGAGGAGGAAGTCAGAAGGGTTTCTGGAAGGAGGTGGTACTTAAAATTAGCTTTTAATAAGCAGGTGAGAGGCGGGAGCTGGGGAAGGATGCACCAGGCAGAAGGGAAAGCACGCATCATGGCTTGAAATACTGGGATTTGTGGGAATATGTGTGATTGGACCATAGGCTGTATTGGAGCATTTGGGGGTCCTGGGGTAGGGCAGGTAGGTGGGGTCAGATAATGAAAGGTCTCATGGACCAGACTAAATGACTTGTGGCTCATTTTATTCTTAGGGCAATGGGGGACCTGGGAAGGTATGATCAGGGAGTAATAAGTGCCACATGTCAGGGATGGGGGGCTGACAGCAGTGACACTGTCCTGGGGCTGCAGGGAAGCCTCCCAGAGACTTCCTCAACAGGTCAGCTCTGTCACCACTGCTGCTGGAAACCCAGAGTGTGAAGCACTGTTGTTTTCCCCCTTTTTGCATTATTTTTGAGTTTTTGGACAAAAACGTAAGAAACTGTCATTTACACTCTGAAGAGAGTTTTGCCCAGGGCAGAATTGGATGGCTGGCCCGGCCTGCCGCACAGTGACAGTTGCTGTACAAAATGAGGTGCTTGGTGTGAATAGGCAATTAACAGTCCCAGCTGTCTCCAGAGCACTCCCCCTCCCAAGTCCGTTCTTGCTCGTTGCTGTCTTGCTTAGCCTTGGTTTACCACTGCCTGCTCTTTGCAGGTGCCGGGAATCTAGCTGTCCCCTTTTCGGAGTCCTGATCTCTCTGGGAGCAGACCCAGGGTCGTGGAAACCTTGTGTCAGCCATACCATGCTGAGAGTTGCAGGCACGTGGTAGACGCTTAATGAAGGTGTGCTTTAAATCTGGTTTTTAAAAATCTCTCCTTTATCTTATAGGGGAGGAACTAAAGAGAGAGGGAGGGGGTGAGGGAGGGAGAAGGAAGGGAGGGAAGAGGAGAGGGAGAAGGAGCTACTTGACATATACATTGCCCATTTCGTCCTTTTGGCAGGGTGCTATTACGATCTTCACAGATAAGAAAAATGAGGCCCAGAGAGGCCAAGGCATTCACCCACATTTGTGAAACAGATCATGCCTCACGTGGATCTAGAATCAGGACTCTGTCCTGCAGCCCCCCACGTGGCTGGTGGGCCTTTCAGTCTTGGGGGTCCAATTCTCACCTGGCTTCTGAAGTTTTAGCATGGGCTATAGCTGTTGTCCTGGGGAGGCTGCTGTGTTCCCACCTTGCACCCCAGTCACAGTGTGAGTACCTTGGCCAAGGGAGTGGGGTGGAGCCTGGCACCATGGAGTGACCCTCCAGGCTCCAGCAACTCTCCGGTGCCTGGAGCAACAGGAGGGCTGGTTGTTTTAGCTGTGCCTTTGACAGAGTCCTGACACTGTCAGCCTCCTACCAAGGGACAGTGCTGTGGGAATAAATTCCTCTACCTCCCCATCCTCCTCTCCTCCCTCCTCTGTGGCCTCCGGCTTATGGCAGGACCTATTACTGCTCTCAAATGGGAGAGAGAGCCCAAGAGGATGCTAATGGTCAGTCTCCTGGGGCACAGAGCAGGGTGAAGAAGGGTCTTGAAGGACAAAAGGAGACAATAGTACCCAGGGGAAGGGAGGAACTTTGTTCCTGGGGCTTGTGGATGGAGAGGTCCAGGACTCGGGTGTCTTCTTGTGCTTCTATTCCTGCAGAGATATGTTCTCAGGAGCCCCTGTCCGTGGGAGGTGAGTCTAGTCTCCCTGACCCAGGCATTGCACAGGTTGAAGGCTAGGTCCAGGCTGATGGAGTGAGGTTCTCACCTCCTGCCTAGCAGGCTCAGCTTCTTCCCAGCGCAGCCCTAGGGACCAAGTGCAGACAAAGCTTCTCAGGAGCAGGCAGAGCCCTGGCTGGGCTGATGTCCCAGGAGATGGAGTGGCTGATGTGTCTTCAATCAGAGTGGGCTGGCATCCCTCCCTGTGTCTCTGTCCAGACTGTACTGGAGGCAGTGCCGTAGGTTCATCCAACTATTTCCATTTTCCCTTTGGTCCCAGGAAAATTACTATTACCTAGTTTTTTTTAAATTTTAATTTTTAGGTTTTTTTTTTTTTTCTTCAGTTAGCGTGGGGTCATGTGACTGCATCGGTCAGCTAAGATGCAACTAGAAATGACACATGGCATTTTTGGGCTTGGCCATAAAACCTCTTGAGTCATTGTCCGCACACAGAGTTCTCTGGTTTTCCCCATCTAGGTAGCTAGAAGCAAGAGCTCTCTTCAACGTTGACAGTGGTGGTTATGTGTTTAACATGGAAGTCTCCTAAGTAAAAGGAACCTGTGCCCCTGAGTCACCACTGCTTGGAGGAGAGCTAACAAGGGAAGCTTTGACTTTGGTATTGAGCTGTAATGCAAGAGAGACATAAATCTTTATTACGGGAAGCTACGGACTGAGATTTTGGTGTTGATGATGACAGCAGCTATTTTTAATTAACCTCACTAACTAATGCATCCTCCTCCTCTTAGTTACTGTTTAGCCACTGCTTAGTCTATACCTATTGATGATACCTCAACTGTACGATTAATGTGTTCAGTTCTAAATGGAGGTAATCAGGGGAAAATTTTTATTAGTCTATTGGGGATGAGATGCTCTGTTTGGGTGTTCAGTCTTAGAGAAGGATGGAAATAATACTTGTTTAGCTCTGACCGTGTGGTCAATGTTTTGCTAGGTATGTATTTTTTAAATGCAAGGCATTTTCACACATGTTAACTTGCTTAATCCTCTCAATAATTGTGAGAGTCAGATATTATTTATTATTTATTATCCCCGTTTTGCATAGGAGAACACTGGCTCAAAGAAATTAAATAACTTTTCTATCATGGCAGAGTGGGGGAACCGTCAAGTTGCTAATAATCTGGAAGAGGAGACTCTCAGATGAAACAATGTAAGAAAGACTTTCAAAATGGCATATGAAGAAGAATTAGGTGATGTGAAGAAGAATTTTATCTGTAATGCAGAGGCGACCCAGAATGAGCTGTCAGAATTCAGAAAACTTCTCCAAGCATCGTGTAAAAGGTCTGTATGTGTGTGTTCTCAGTGGAAAACAAATTAGAAAGAGTGAAAGCTGATGTCCTCCTCTTTTATGTGAGAAGACTGAAGCTTATGTAAGTGAAGTGCCTAGTTCACCAGGCTAGTTAAGAGGAAGAGGGAGCACTGGGATATGAATCCATGTTCAATGCCATTATCTCTTTCTTTTATTGATAATCAGAATTCCTTTTGAAAGTGGTTAGTCTCTAACCAGAACTTCCAGGATCATTCCTGCTTACTTTTCAACATAACCCGTTGTATAGCCACACTTGACCACCAGGGTAACCAGGCCTGGGGGATTGGCCTGCACCTCTGGCAGGTGGGGTAACTGGCACAGAAGTTCCCAATCTTGACAAATCTGTCCACGCAAATGAAGGTCTTGCCCTACCTTGCTTCTGCTAAACAGCTTTTGTTGTTGTTATAGATTTCAGTACTATGAATATCGACCTATGACGTTCTCTCTTTTGCTTTCAAAAGCCATTCGTTTTTATAGAATGTCCTCAGTGACAGCCCAATCAACTGTATCTTTGATCTCAAACAAGTGCTAAGGTGTGGCTGTTTCTTGGGGGTTCTTCTAGGGTCACCAGATTTCTCCTCTTTTGCATCATTATTATCCTATTAAGCTTTCCTTGATGTTATTGATCCTCTCCAGCTCTGGCTTTTCGAGAAAGCCTGGGTTGTTTAGCACATGAGTGGCAGTTGAGCTGTCTGAATTCCTGGATTTGGGCTGTTTCTACCATTTTCTCTTGTCAGTGCCCAGTTTCTCTTGAAAAGATTTATTATCCACTTTTCATCCTCTGCTTCACTTGGGTGTTTGACAGATCTTTAGTTATTTCCACACTTTGGACACTGCAGAAAGGAGTATGGATTCTTTCTGATATTAGGCTTCTCCCTATAATTGGTTTGGGTCTCTATTATGCAAATTTCTTTCTGAATAATTCTGTAGCCACCCTCTGGAAGGTAGCCTCAATGGTTTGACAGTTGTTTTATTTTACTGGGAACAAAACAATATCTCTGAGTTCCAATGACTACTCCCTGCGCATCTCTGGTTGGGAAAGAAAAAGAGAAACGGCATCTCTTAGCTGCCCACTCTTAATTCATACTGCTCTCAAGGCAGGGAGTTGTAGGACAAGCTGCTGAGAGGAGAACAAACTCACTTATTTTTTCCCCAAGGATTTAAAGATGGATGTCTAGGGTGGTGATCTCCCAGTCCCAGAGTTACCCTGGTGTGAGGAGGACTCTGACATTTGGAGACAGGAATGAGGGTATAAGGTATAGTGTTAAACAGTTCAAGAGACCTGGGTTTGAATCCTGGTTCTTCCACTTATGAAGAGTAGGCTTTTGGACAAGTTACTTAAACACTCTGAACCTCTGTTTGGTTCACCGTGCTTGGGAATAACAAGTATTATTTTTAATCACATAAGACTGTTGGAATGTTGAATGAATTATACCAGCAAAGTGCATAACATATGACTTGGAACATGAGAGGTATCCGATGACCAGCAGACATAGCTGTTCACCATATTTTCCCTCTGAATCAAGTGGAATGCATGCCACTTAAGAAAGTTTGTGATCTCTAGGCCAGTGACTGATCATGTGCTGTTATGGTTTAGATGTAAGGAGTCCCCCAAAAGCTCATGTGTGAGGCGATGCAAGAAGGTTCAGAGGTGAGATGATTAAGTTATGAGGGTCATAACCTAATCTGTGCGTTAATCCACTGATATGGATTGACTGGGTGGTAACTGTAGTCAGGTGGGGTGTGGCTAGAGACAGTAGGTGACAGGGGCATGACTTTGGGTTTATATTTTCTCTCTGGTGAGCAGATCTCTCTCTCTCTCTCTCTCTCTCTCTCTCTCTCTCTCTCCTCCCTTTTTGGTTGCCATGTCTGAGCTGCTTCCCTCCACCATGCCCTTCCTCCATGATGTTCTGCCTCATCTCAGACCCAGAGCTGTGGAGCCCACTAACCACGGACTGAACCTCTGAAACACTGATCCAAAATAAGCTTTTCCTTCTTTACATTGCTCTTGTCAGGTCTTTTGGTTACCGCAAAGAAAAAGTGAACTAAAACATTCGTATTCTGTGCTTCTCTCAAGCAGGTGCCTTTCAACCCTAGTGTTTCCCATCTTGACCTTTTGATTTGAGGTGAAATTCACATCACACGAAGTTAAACATTTTAAAGTGAGCAAGTCATTGATATTTAGTAGGTTCACAATGTTGTCCGACCTCTGCCTCTGTCTAGTTCCAAAACATTATCATTAAAAAGAAAAGTCTTTACCTGTTAGGGAATTGCTCCTTTCTTCCTAACCTCTGGTAACCACCAATCTGTGTTCTGTCTCTTTGTATTTACCTACTTCACATAAACAGAATCATATCATTTGTGGCTTTTTGTGTAGATTCTTTCACTGAGCATAATGCACTTGGGGTCCACCCAGGTCGTAGCACGCATCAACAGCTCTTTCCTTTTCAGGGATGGACACTCATCCATTGAGTGTGTATGCCACAGTTTATCCATTCAGCCTTTGATGGATGTTTGGTCTGTTTCCACCTTCTTGCTGTTGTGAGCATGCTGGTGCCTGTATTTGAGCACCTGTTTTCAATTCTTTTCAGATGTACTGATTACTTATTTCCGCTCACCTCTGCTGTGTTTTTTATGAGCATGTTTTCTGAAAGGCGCCATGACAGTGGAAGGCCTGAAGGCTCTGGTGCCAGGCTCTCTTAATTGTACTTACTAGTTGACTAATATCAACCTCTCGGTCCCTCTGCTTCCCCCTCATTGTGATGATTAAAGGACTCAGTTCCTGTCAAGCACAGTCTCTGTTTAATGGATATCAGCAACCACTGTTATCCTCTTTGGAACTTCCCGGAATCTCCTTTTGAATTCATTTTTGGATTTCTCATTCATTTTTTGGAACAGCTGGTGTCTGAAGCTTCTTCTCAGGCAAGGTGGTTGAACAACTGGGTTGACCCTTTATCACAAGGAGTCTTGGAAGTCTCAAGGAGGATTTGACACAAATTAACTTTAGAAGATCTTGGTTTTGAGTTTCTTCCCACCTGACCAGTAAGAATCTAAAGCTGTCTTCTTCCTCCCCTTAACAGACCCCTTGGATTTATGACCCAGGTGTGCTCCCAGATCCTACTGGCAATGTCATACTTCTGCTCAAGGCTTAATGACAGTTTCCATTGTCTTATACTAAGGCAACTCCTCTAAACCCCACATAGTAAGTACTCCTCTCCCTGTTTTATTTCTGAGAATCTACCTACAAAAGGGTGAGGAAGTTTCCTCTGCTTTTCACTAAATGAGGACTCTTAGAGGCATAAGAGAATTGTCAAGGGCCATCAGCCTGTGAATTGCAGAGCTCGGATGTGATCATGCTGGTCAGACCCAGGAGCACCTGCTTCTTCGGTTTGCACGCTGCCACCCACGCTGGCCTCTTGTTATCCAATCCAGCCGATTTTGTGTCTTAGTTCACTTTCCTCAGGTCTGCACTAAACCAGGGAGTTCTCCTCATGCCCCGGGTACCTCAGTTCTTCTGCTTGTCTGGAATATCATCTGCCTCCCCACCTATTCCCATCCTGCCACCTGGCTGGCTTTGTTCAAATCCCTCTTCCTTCACTAAAGCTGCTTTTCAATCAAGACCTTGTTCTTCATTTCTGAATTTCCTGTCATTCTTAAAGTTGCTGCTCTCTGGGTGGCAGTAAGCACAAGCAGCCTCTTGGTGTGAATTACAAGAAGTCTTCATTCCCTGTAGGCTAATCAATGACACAAAGATATCCTCAGTCTTCCTCTCAGGTGGGCCCTTTGGGGCAGTGTGCAGACTATACAATCAAACTCGGCCAACTTGTTTATCTGAAAATTTCAAAAATAATTATTTAGGATTTATAGTCACATAGATTGCAAAGTCTCACATTCATTAATTGTCTCCTTCAAATGGATTTTAAGCTTCTTGAGGGCCTTCATGAGTTAGCCTTTAGTTTTGGCCATTGTGTCTGGTCCAGAGCCATGTGCTCTCTCCAGGGTCCAGCAAACCAAAGGAATTGGAGAAAGTGTGGGTCAGCCCTTGGCTCTGAAGGGATCCATCAAAACTCTTTCAGGGAAGAGTCAATGGACAGCACAAGTGACCTTGGTCACCCTGGTCTCTTGGCTGTTCTTCAGGCTATTTCCTCTTTGAAGTGTGGGCTCCTTCCCGATTCACACCACCATGCTTTGAGCTTTATCAGTGCAAGTGAATTCCCCAGGGCAGTCTTCTTTCCCAGAAGCCTCCATTGGAATTAATTTCTCCCTTCTACAATTCCCTAGGTGGTCTTTCCCTTCCAACCACAATTCCCAACTCTCAAAAGCATTTCATCAGATGTAGCTCAAGCGTTCATCTCTGAAATCTGTACTAGGGAGGGGAATCCAAATGTACATATTGGGATTGCGTCTCCCCCTTTACCCTCAATTCTCTAAGGTGGACTTGTGCCTGGCACCCAGTGGGCCCTCACTCAGCGGCTGTGGAATCAGGGCCCACCGGGTCCGTAGTTGTGCACTATTTCCGGCAGGGCATCTTCGTTCACTGTGGCAGAAACATTTGCATCCCTTCTATTAGCACCACCTGACATTGGTTTAACACTTTCCCCAAGATTTTTCTCACCTCTTAGCTGATTTTGTTTTCCCAACCTGTTAGGATTTGAGAACACAAATTATATCCATTTTACTCACGAGGGCCCTTAAACCCAGGTGGTGGAAGTATCTCATCTCATTGGTGACATGGGTAAGGCTGCCACTCACTCCGGTGGACATGCTTAGACACAGTGATAGTTTGGCTCTCTTTCATTCTCTGGATGCTTTCCTGAAGTTAACCATTGATTATTTTTGGAATTGCCATATAGTCTGAGCCCTGAGGTGAAGAAACCTATGGATGGGATGATTGAGTGTCCTCAGCTCCAGATATCCTGCTAGCCTCCCGCTGGAATCTTGTGTCAGCACCTAGCAGCCTGGGCCCTAAAGGAATTGTTCTTTTCTCCACTCTCTGATCTACCATTCTTTTTGAGAATCTCTTCAAGAGCCAGGCAACCTATAAATACTTGGAACTGTTTGGAAAATACCTTGGCATATGACAGTGGGTTTCTGCCTTGGCTGATGTCAGACTTACCTGGAGAACTTTCAGAACTACCAGTGGTAGCTAGGGCCCTTCATAAGCATCTCAGTCAATTGTGATGGGCGGCCAGTATTACAGATGGCAGAGTGGAATCATCTGTGGCTTTAAAAAAATTCTACCGATGGTCTGGGTGAATAGTCAGAGACTTTGATTGAATGGTTCTGGGGCTGTGAACCACTGGTAAAGTTCCTGTGCCTTGAACTTTGCTTGATTCAGATTGTTTTAACAAAATACTGTAAATTGGATGCTTTGTAAACAATGGACATGTATTTCTTACTGTTCTGGAGACTGGGAAGTCCAAGATCAAGGCAGATTCAGCGTCTAGTGAGGGCCCACTTTCTGGCTTGTAGAAGAAGCCTCCTTGCTGTGTGCTTACATGGTGGAAAGGGCGAGAGGTCTCTCTCTGACTTGTTTTAGCAGGGCAGTTATCCCATTTATGAGGGCTTCAACCCTGTGGGCAGCCACTTTCCAAAAGTCTGCAAAAAGGGGTTCTTGGTCTTCTTCTCAGCTGGGTCCTTTTGTGCAGTGTGCAGACTATACAATCATACTCAGCCAACTTGTTTCTCAAAGTTTCAACAATAATTACTTGTGACTTAAGCCTCCTAATACCACCATCTTGAGGTTTAGGGGGGTATAAATATTCAGATCATAGCAAGTTCATTATAAAGATGAAAACTAAATGACTACAGTCTTAAAGGGAAGCACCCTTCCATTCTGGTTTTGTAAAGATAGAAAGAGCCCACACCTGTGTATAGACAAATACGAGGCTCTTCCCAAATTGCCCTCAACCCCTCATAAAAGCTACAAAGAATTTTCGTCTCTTACCTTATCTGTAAAGGCTAGGTGGCTGACCCAAAAGCAAACTTTGCTGGCACAAAAGCAAACTTAAAGATAACCCTCCTCTCGGAGGTCAGGGTGACCCAGAACTTAAAATAACATTGTATACAATTTTATATGTTAGCCAATCAAAAAGAACACTGTAAAACCATTTGCCTTTCATTATAAAAAGCCTGCTAAACAAGGGCTCAGGGCCTCTTAGCATCACCGGTTATCAAGTGCGCGGAGGACCAGGCTTGAGCTTGCTAATAAATGACTCTTTATTGCTTGCATTGATCGTGGTCTCTGGTGGTCTTTGTGGGGTCTTGAGCCGCTGGGCACAACAGTTTCAGTCAGAAGCCTGTTATGTGAGACCGTGCTAGCATCAGAGAAAAGTCTACTGGTAATCTAGACTTTGCTACAACTTTCTGGTTCCAAAGCTCACCAGTTAATGTGACCCTGGGTGTGTATCTTTAGCTCTCTGATTGTTAACCTCTACAAAATAAGGCCAAGAACTATTTGGCAGAATTGCTAGATATACCAAATAAAATAACATATTTATAATATATGTAAAAGAACCCAGAACTGGGCTTGGTACTTGGTACGCAGAAGGAACTCAAATCTGAGTGGAAAGGGATCAAATGCTGCTCTTCTTCCTATAAGAAAATTCTGTATATCACCGTTTTTTTTTTTTTTTTTTTTTTAATATCTATTAGTTGCAAGGCATTTCAGTATGGTTTCTTTATAGTGGCGAGAGATAATAAAGATGAATGGGGAGATCATCTCTGCCTTCAGGGAACTTCAACTTGGCATGCACAGAAAAGAATAAAGAACCATGTGAAGCCTTTATGTATATGCATATTTCTAATGAAGTCAATGTTAGAAACACAATCAATGTGCTGTGCGAGCTCAGAGGACAGATGAATTTTCTCAAGCACACCTGCAGGGGGGATCCAGGAAACCTGAGGTGGCATTTGAGCAGGGTCTCCTTAAAGATGTGAGTTGAAAATAAGTATATACCTTTACAACTCTCACCATAAAAAATGGCATGAACTTAACCTTCTCCTGAAATAGTAATCCCAGCTGAGTGACAACAGGGGACTGGAAAATACGAGTATAATAATTAGCAAGGAGTCTGGGTGACTGATCTGCAACCTGCATCGGGGCAGAGACAGGCATTTCTGGACCTCTGCTGAGAACCCATGAGGGAAGGTAAAGAATTGAATCCTTTAGCCTGAAAACTCCTGGGGACTATTGAAAACGTGAGTCTTGGGAGATGTTCTCTGATCATAGTGGTGGTATGGGAGTGGTTGGCTATGTCTGGGTCAGGATATGACACTACCCCTTCCTTCCACCATGGGCCACGGCCAAGGCCTCAGATACTCCATGCAAAGCAGCTCAAGAAGTCCCCTGGGTCCTGGTTCCTACTTTCATTCCAGGTCTGGCATCTAAGTTCTGTTCTCTTGCTGTGCGCTTTGTACCTGGAAACTGTTTCTCTACCAAATCAATTTGGATTGCTTCTCTGAGTTTTCCGCTTAGCTTTGCACTTTGGTCTTGCCCCTAGAAAATGTCTCAGAGTTCCCTTTAACCACTCCCTGGCCCAGCCTAAACTTCCTGCAACCTCTCTTTAGGGAGGATTCAGGTTCTCTCTATTTGAGAGAAGAGTGTGGGTATTTTTGTGCCCATAGTCCAGGGTCTTTTACTTATGTGGAAACTGGAGGCAGGAGAACCTGTTGAGTGGTTATTGATACAGTCAAGGCCTGAGATGCTGAGGGCTGGTGAAGTCAAAATAAGTCAGCAGTTAGAGTAGAATAGGGAATCGGGTCGAATTGAGAAAATGGAGGCCCATCTGAGTCTGGGAAGTTGGAGACTACCCCTGGGAGAATGGAATGTCACTGTCTCCAGAGCCCTTTGATCACCAAGTTTACCTGCCTTTATTACCCCTCCCCAAAGGGTGCAGACAGGGAATTGCTAATTAATGCCCCCTGGACTGTTATCTGCCTGAATCACTCCATTTGGCCCCTCCCCCTGCCCATCTGCTTCTCACCTTTTTGTCATCTCACTGTCATCTCCTGGGCAGGAAGAAGAGAGATAAGGCAGGGAGAGAGCAGGAGAACAAAGGAAACTTTGACCTATAAAAGATACAGTGAGGGGCTGGGGATATAGCTCAGTTGGTAGAGCACTTGCCTCCATGCACAAGGCCCTGGGTTCTAATCCCCTACCTTGCATGCACAAGGCCCTGGGTTCTAATCCCCTACCTTGCATGCACAAGGCCCTGGGTTCTAATCCCCAGCACCACAAAAAAAAAAAAAAAAAAAAAAGATACAGTGATATATATGTATAAAATGGAAAATTATTCAGTCATAAAGAAGAATAATATTATGGCATTTGCAGATAAATGGATGGAATTAGAGAATATCATGCTAGGTGAAATAAGCCATTTCCAAAAAACCGAGGCTGAATGTTTTCCTTGATAAGTGGATGATGATATATAATGGGGGTGGGGGCGTGGGGGGTGAGAGAAGAATGGAGGACTTTAGATTACGTAGAGCGAAATGAGAGGGAGGAGGGGGGCATGAAAAATGGTGGACCGAGACAGACATCATTACCCTATGTACATGTATGATTACACAAATGGTGTGACTCTACATCATATACAACCATAGAAACGAAATGATGTACCCCATTTGTGTACAAGGAATCAAAATGCAGTCTGTAAAGATTAAAAAATAATTATAAAAAAAAAGATGCAGGGTGCTCTGACTTCTTGGGATTCCAGAATACCAGCCATGGCCCCCTTCTCCCTCCTGGGAGAAGTCTGTGTTACTAGCTTTAAATAAAACCTGCTTTATATTCTTGCCTTGGCGTGCTTTTTTAATGTTCCGACTTCAACATTTGTGGAAGTGGAACTCGTCGCTGATAACGGGGGGTATCACTGGGACTAGGACATGGCACAGGGCTGCAGAGTTAGGGGGAATGAGCCCTGGATGGAAAAGATATCATGAAGTTAGAACTGGCAGGGCGATAACTTGCCTATGACTTTTAATTATCAACCCATCTTTCAAAACTCCTGGTTTCCTGACTCACAACCTGTTTTCATTTGTTCATAATGGTCTGAGATCTTGCAGACTTTGCAATCTGAGTGATGAGGAGAGATGACTTGCTGTGGGTTTTAGAAGGCAGGGTGGAACCCTTATTCAAATACTATTACTTCTTTTATTTAAAAAAGAGAGAGAGATTTGTTATTCAAACTCTGCATATGTTAATTGAAGATTTGGAGGAGGAGACTGGGGAACATTCTGAAACCATCCAAAATAGTTAATCTGCATAGGGAGCAGGATATGATTCTGAAAAGGGAATGCTCCTTAGATAATGCTGTCCTCTAGGCTCCCAAGGACATACCTCCCAGGGAGCCTCCTCTGAGTAGGTCCTTAGACTAGAAGTGTGGGCCCACGCTTGACTGCTTGCTGGAATCATCTGCAGATTCCTATGAAACACTGAGGCCTGGCTGCCACCCACACATCGTGACTCAGGTGGTAAGCAGTGTTACCTGGGCACTGAGGTTTTCAAAGACTTCCCAAGAGATTATTTAATTAAAAAAAAATTGTTTTATATTTTTACTGAGATGATTGACATGCAAAGTAAACTGTACGTATTTAATGTAGACATCTTAATGATTGAAGATAGGCATGCACCTTTGCAACCATCACCATAAACAACGGCGCGAACTTATCACCTCCAGAAGTTCCCCCTCCCTCTTTTTGGTGATAAGAACATTTAACACAGGGTCTACCTTCTTATTTTGAAGTATTCAGTTTTTCAGTAAAGAATATCATGTTGTTGAGGACAGGTAATGTGCTGTCCTGTAGGTCTGTAGGACTTAGTCATCTTCTTTAACTACAGCTAACTTCCTTTTGGCCAGCACCCCTGCTTCCCTTTCCCATCAGCCCCTAGAAACCTCCATTCTGTTTATGAGTTTGACTCCTTTAGATTTCTAATACAAGTGGGATCATGTAGTATTTGTTGTGTCTGGTTTTCCAACAACTCAATGGCAAAAATCAGATTAAAACGTGGGTAAAAGACCCAAATCGTTATTTCTTCAAAGACCACATGAAATGACCGACAGTCATTTGAGAAGGTGCTTAGTATCACTAATTATTGGGGAAATATGAATCAAAACTTCAGAGATAACCACCTCACATCTGCTAGGATGGCTGTTATCAAGAAAAGAAAACAAATGTTGGCAAGGAGTTGGAAAAAAAGGGAACGTTTGTACGATACTGGCAGGAATGTAAATTATTATAGTCACTATGGAAAACAGTAAGGAGCTCCTATAAAAAATTAAAAATGACTCGGCTATCCCCAATCTCAAAAGAATTGAAATCAGGATTGGGAAGAGATATTTTGCACACCTGTGGTTCATGGCTACTTTATTTAGAATGGCAAAAACATGGAAAAACATCTACATTTCTATTGACAGAAGAATGGATAAAGAAAATGTGGCATATCTAAGCAATGGAATATTATTCAGCCTTGGAAAAGAGGGGAATCCAGGCGTTGGCTATAACATGGATGAACTCGGAGGACATTAAGGAGATTCTAATGTGCAGCTAAGTTTGAGAACTATAAAGGAGGAAGTAGTCAGAATAGACATTTCACTTAGGGCGATCTTCACACTTGAGTGTGAATCACTGTGGGAGGTGATGTTCTGGGGATCTCATCCCAGAACATCAATAGAAGAACTTGCATTTTTAACAAGTGATGCTGATGGTTGGGATCCCACTTTGAGGACCAGTGGCTTGGAGGAGTTGGATCTTGCTCTACCATGGATAGCTATATAATCCTGTGTCTGTCACTTAGTCTTTAAGAAGTCTGGTTTCTGCATGTATCGCATGGGGATAGTGGTGGCGAGTGTGTTTGGGGTCACTGAATGGGCGAAATGACTTGATGTTGCCGACTGCTTAGCTCAGGGTCTGTGCCCAGGAACGGTGCAGCCCAGGCTGGATTTTCTCATGTTTCCTCCGCTGGGGTCTTGGCAGGTCTTTCCTTAGGTTCACTCTGCTAGTTGCCCAATGTGTTAAAGTTTTTGCTTCTGAAAGCCCTACTCTTGGACTTTCTGGAATAGGAGACCTAGGATTCTCTCACGTACTGCAAGTGCTCTGGGGTCCAGCAGGAAGGGTGTACCCTGGGGGTATTGCATATGTCAACCACGTGGTCCACTGGACTCCAGCCTGATGTGGGTGGTGTGGCTGCATGGAGCCCTGCTCTCCTGCTCAGGTTCCATGTCACCCTCAGGCTGTTCTGCACCACCTCTCAAACACCTCTAGTGCAGTGAGTTGTGTTGTCCTGATGTCACCATGGCATCCAAACTGGTACCTAGGGAGATGGGAACAAGGCCCCAATGGCCCCAAATGGAAACCATAAAATTTGTCCCTTAGATGGGGGCAATGGATGTCCATACCATGTTTTCTCTTTTTCCCAATTTTTCCAGAACTCTCTAGGGTCTTTCCCTCCTCCCCCACGTCCTAGAGACCTAGTGTTTCTCCCCTGCGGCAGACGCCCTCTCCAGGATGGAAGGGATGCCTGTGTCGTCCTGAGCTAGCAGGTGGGCACAGGTTGCACAACACAGGGGCACTGCTTCCTTCTTCCTGAGCTCCCTGATCGAGTGCCTTTGTGGATTTTTATTTTTATTTTTCCATGTTTTCACCAGGCCAAGTTCCAGGGATTTTTGGTAGTTTGAAAACTTCTTTTTATTTATTTATCTTTGTAGTGAGGTACTAATCCAGCTATCTTTACTGCTCCTGTGTGGTTTGAGGACTTGGTGCCTGTGAAGGGGCATTTAGGACTGGCCAGAAGGTGGGAGGCCATTTGCCCCATTTCAAGTTCTGCTTGTGAAATTCTGCCCATGATTGGGGGCCTGGGGTGTTAGGGACGAGTACCTGGGATTTCTTTGGTTCCTCTTGGATTGAAGAGCTGAGTAAGACACAGAGGGGGAATGATGGATGCAAAGGCCACGGGAGGTCATCTTGCTCAAATTGTCTGTAGGAAATAGCTCAGTCCCAGGGAACACTGTTGACTTGCTCCAAGTCACAGAGGATGCTGGGACAGAACAGGGCCTGGGAGCCCAGGCCCCTTTCTCCCTTTGTCACCTGTGCCTGTGCTCCTTCCTCAGCACACCTCAGGCGTGCACCTTTGTCCTGTCTGCTGGGGATGGGCTGCTCCCATTTGATACCAATCTGGTGTCCCCATGGTGATTAATGCTAACCCCTCCCCATAAAGGGAGGCAAGGTAGGATGCAGATGAACTTCCCGTAGGTGGGCCACACGATTCTCCCTCCCGAGGTACCATTTAGACAACAGTGCTGGTGTTGTAATAATCATTTTCAGTAGCTATACAGGAGTTAGGCCTCATAGCTCATGGAGGCAGTTATTAGTATTCCTAATGTACAGATCAGAGAAGTAAAGCAACTCGTCTGGGGTCACACCAGAGACAAGTGGCAGAGTAAAGTGGATTGATTGACTATTCACATTCAACCATTACACTGCCTGCTATTGCAGACTGAGGAAGTTTCTGACCCAGAAAGGAAACAGCAAAACACACAAAGACAGACTGCCACCTGTTTGCCTGGAACCTGTGTAAGTATTTGGTTTTCTGGAAAGATGCACTTGCTTAGAAATAGGCCTGGATGCCTTCATGGCTAAGGCTGTCATGTAATAGTGATGCAAAAAGTGAAAATGAAAATTCAGTTAAGTGTGTGATTTCAGGTACCCAAAAAAAACCAAAAAAACAAAAAAACAAAAAAACAAAAACCAAAAAAAACCAAAAACGAATAACAACAACAAAAAAACCAAAACAGGCTGCTGGAATTTTTCATAGTCAGTATACCTTGTCCCTTGGTGAAGCTCTTGATAGGCTTGTCAATTTTCCATTTGTACAGACTCCACGTGCCTTTGCTTTCTCTCCTTCTGGAGTTCGTGAGGGAAAGGAGAGATGAAAGTTATTTTTAATTTGGCCACTGAACGAAAATCCAGGCCTTCCCTTCCAGCAGCTAAGCCTGTATGTTTTCTCAACAGGGTATTAATTACCTGGCTCTGGGAACGGCCAGACAGACTATCCTGGTAGCTCTGGCTGCCCTGCCGGCTGCATGCAATTGCTTGTGGGCCCAGCAGGACTCAGAGACTTCAGCAGGGAGCATCCTCCTTCTCAATAAACTCAGACATAGGTAACTGGGTAACTTGTTAAACACATTTATTGATTTTTTTTTTTTTTTTTTTTGACAGTAACCAAACACAGTGAGTGACCATTATAAACAAGAAAAGAAAGGCATTCGTTTGTACTTTGTGAGATCCGGCTGCACCTGGAGAGAAGGACACCCCTTTCCCGGGAATTTACAAGGCAAAGTGCATTCCTTCACGGGAGCATCACAGGGGGGATGGCAGTTTTTGAAACGCAAGAAATCTGTCGCCTGCAACGTCAGGCTGAAGCTCACCTTGTATGAACGATGGAGCCATGGAGTGGAGTTAGTTATACTTGCTTAGCAAATGCATTCCTGATTGCCACAAACCCAGTAAAACTGGCTGCAAATGAACGGACATGTAGATGAAGGAAAAGGGAAACTAAAGAATGGAATTGCATGGAGCCAGGGCTCAGCCTGCAAGGAAGGAGGACAGACCCGAGCCAGAAGAATGAAATCAACTCATTCAACACATTTATTGAGCTGTTAACAATAACCAAACACAATGTATGACCTTTGGAAAACAAGAAACAGCAAATGGATCAGTTCTGATCTTGGCAAATCCTACTACAGATATGTGACAAAGAGGGAAATAATTCCATTTCTCTATAGTCTGCAGTGATATATATATACAATGTGTAGCTCTTCAGTGTCTGTCCTTTGCTTAATTTCCTTTTTTAAATCGTTGAGTAAACAGAAGAATCATTATCTAGAAATAAGTGTCCTTGGTCAGCTTTGTCCTGGTTTATTGTCACCAGCATCCTCAAAGGATCCTAGGACACTGTCGGAGAGGACTCGATGCAATGTCCGGTTGATGCGTTCAGAGCTGTTTTCTCCTCTCTCTCTCTTTTGGAAGAATCTTTTATGTACAAAGGCTGAAAAGTCTCATCGGGTAGATTTATTAATTCAGGAAAATGGTATCAAAATTGTAATTAGGTTAACTGGTTATTTTCTTCTAAGACCTCTTATGAAGGAGGCTTTTGTTTCTGAAACTGACTCCCCATCACAGAGGTTGTATGAGTGTGTATGTGTAGTGTGTGTGTGTGTGTGTGTGTGTGTGCACGTGTGTGTGCGTGTAGGAGTATGTGAGAGATGCGTTCCTCGGCCATGGTTTTTGCAGACAATTTTCATGAAGAAGGGGCCAATCCAAAGAGTGAATGAGGCTTGGGGGAAGGAAGGAGAGAGAAGAAGGGGAACATTCTAGGTTACGCCAATTCACAGTCGGAGCGTTTCACTGAGGTGGGATTCTTCTTGGCTTAGTTCCCTACTTGAGGAGCCATTCATTTACTGGAAAGAAAGAGAGAGAGAGAGAGAAACCACACACACACACACATACACAACACAAAACAAAGCATAACTGAATTAATTTGCACATTAATGGGGCCTTACTCCAAAGGGGGAGGGGCTATTTTGTAAACACTTGCTTACTTATTAGTATCCCAGCTTCTCCCTTCCCCACAACCCCATAGATGTGTGCCATTCAATATGGTGGCTACTACCCATGTGTGACTGCCGAAATCCAAATGAGTTAAAATGGAAAGTTTAGTTACTAGCCACACTTCTACTGTTCGACAGCCACATATAGTTAGTAACTGCCTGTGTTGGATCATGCAGATATAGATCATTTCCATCATGGCAGAGAGTTCTAGAGAATGGCACTGGTCTTGACCAGGGATGGGCAAACTTCAGACCATTACCTGTTTTTGTAAATAAAGTTTTAGGAATATTTTCTTGTTTATTATAAATAAAGTTTTATTTTTGGTCATCCACACCCATTCGTTTGGTTTATTATCTGTGGCTGATGTCACACTACATCATTAGAGTGAAGCCGAGACTGTATGACCCACAAAGCTTAACCTATCTGCTCACTGCCCCTTGACAGACAAAGTCTGCTGATTCCTGGTGTAGACGACAGCTCTGTAGGGTTAGGGTTGTACCTGTCTTCATCACTACTGTCTTGTCATTGTCTGCCTAAGTGCCTGGCATGTAGTAGGCACACAATGAATAGATGCTGAGTAAAGAGAAGGGGCAGTGAATTAGTTGGGCATTTATCTGTCTAGCAGTTCTGGCTTGAAGGGAGCAGAAAACCTATGGTTTAGGTGCCCCGTCAGTGTGTCTAGGAGACAAGAGAAAGACAGGCACGTGGAGAGCTGGGGGCAGCAGTGGCAGCTGCTTCCAAGACCTGCCTGGGAAGAGCCACAGCCCCGTATTTGGAGAGTATGTTATTGCTAAGAAAAGTTTCCCCTCCAGGCTCTTGTTTGTCCCTCACAGCAAGCAAATGAAGATAGGGACTGTCAAAAAGAAGCCAGGTCCAGAGGGCAAATGAGCTGATTGGGAATTTGCAGCTTGTTAGAACCAGGTCTGGACCTCTGGTGTCCTAACTGGCGGTCTGGGACGTATCTAAGACAGGGTTCCACCTCTATCTCCCTTTCCACGCTGAGGGTTTGTTACAATGACCACCAGATAGTTAATCATTGTGCAGAAGCAAAGAGAGAGGGCTGGGTGTGGGCCAGAGAGTGGCAGGAGGCCGAAGTCATCTTAAACATACCTTTCAGTAGGAATATAAACCAATTCTAGGGTCAGAATACTGGTCAAAAGTAGGCTCACATATTTTACTTCATTGAACCGGGAAGGCCTGGCATCTAGACCATTGCTTAACTTTGGGGGACGCATAACCAAAGGCTCTACTGCTTCTTCTTGTCCTGTTCTAACATATAACCTTGGGGGGGATCAGCCTTTCTGGGCTCTTGTTTAAAATGGCAATAGAAAGGGCTGTCTGGTCTGAACCAGAGGGTATAAAGGTTTGATACATGTGACATCAAACTGCAATACACATGTCGATGTGCATCCTATATATCAAACATTTATCATCATCTATTCACAAACATAGAGGCTTTCCCAACAGAAAAGCACCATGCAAATGGTAGGTGGGCTCCTCGTCACAGATAGTGATGATTCCTCTAAGGGGAGACAGTGCCAGGCTTTTAGGCACAGGTCTAAGAGGGAGAGGGAGCTCTGGCCCGGGGCCTCTGCTTTCTGAGCCCCTGCACCCACCTCTATACTGAAGCTTCTGGGCCCGGTTGTTTGGGCAGTCCTTCCCCTGTAAACTGAAGTTGATGTTGGTGCGGATGCAGCGGTTGTTGAGCGGCTGCACAGGCCTGAAGTTGTCACTCATGCTCAGGAAGATCTGAGACGGCTGATTCTGACTGAGGAGGCGTAAGGAATGCATCTGAGGAGAGAGAAAGAACCGGGAGCTCCAGTCACGCTCTTCAATGCCCGAGGCAAGAAGTAAGACCGAACAGACTTGGCCAGGTGGCCCCAGCTGTCCAGGAGAGGACACCAGCCACTCGGAACACCTTTCCCCTTGGGTTCGGTTGAATTGAAGGGCTGCTGAGGCTACAGGCATGGAGAGAGCCTTGCTCCTGGCCATCTAGCTCACGCATGACTCGAACCGGGTATTTACTGCCCCTGGCGCATGTGCCAGCTGTTAAAGAAGAAACTCCAGCTAGGTGCTCTCCAGGGTCCCTTCTTTCTTTGACACCACAGGGTTCATTAATTCCCTCACCTCCAGGTGGGTATTACCCAGACCATAGTGACTGACCCCCGGGGGTCAGAGCTAAAGTAAGCTGGACCAATTCAGTTCCTTTTCTGTGCATCTCAGAGCAGGTGTCTGACCTGTATCACCTGCAGCCATGTCCCACCCCAGGACTGAGAAGTGAAGGAAGCCCCCGGCCCTAGCAGGAGAGAACAATGAAGCTCATGTGCAGTAAGAGGAAAGCAGAGGAAGGGCTTCTGGTCCTGGGGAGTTCCTAACACCTGTTCCTCATCTCACATTCCACAAGAAGCCCCAGTATCTCTTGAATAAATCCTTTGTCTAAGCTTAAGCGACCTGCAGGTGGTTCCTGTTGCTTGTCATTCAATGAGTCCCAATCAATACAGATAGGAGGTTGTGAACATGTCTCTTGTCAAGGAGACTGAGTTCTGCTTCATTCGCTCATCTGTCCTTTTAAGTTTTGATGGACTCTCACAATTGTAGAATGTCAGAGTGTGTAATTGACCCCTCATGATAAGGAGGAGGAGTATTGATTTCACAGAGCAGGGTGACAAACCTGAAGTGTACCAGAAGCCACCTGGCAAAGCTGGCCCAGGAAGGCAGGTCTGGCTCCTATCCAGTTCTGAGGAGTGGCTCATCTGTCAGTGGATTTAGAACATTCCATGTCAAATATGTATGCGGAATACCCCATATTATGTTGCTTCCTTTTGGAGACTGATGCATGTATTATCATTTTACAAAGGCCTGAGACATCTGTCCACAATAAAACTTATGTAACTCCTTTCCAAACATATCCAATGCTATCGTTCATTTTGCTCCTGTGCTTTTTGAGGAGTGTGACTGTAGAGCACACTTTGGGAACTGTGCTTTCTCACTCAGAAGGGTGGGATGCTTCTGTAATTAGTTCACGCTAAGCCCTGAGGCTGGCTCTTTAAACACAGGTGTTAAGAGTTGAATTGTGTAACCCTCAAACTCCTAAGTCGAAGGTCCTGGTAACCCTGAGTATCTTAGGATTTGACCTTACTTGGAAATAGGGTCACTGGACAGGGAGTTAGCTAAGTTAAGATGAGTTTACTAGAATGGGCTCTTTAAATGCAGTATGGTTGGTGTATTTATAAAAAGGAGGAATTTGGACATAGACTCAGAAGCAGTGAGACTGTCACACGAAGCAGTGGGGGTGTTGCTTCTCAGGCCAAGTAGCATCAAAGATAGCAAACCATCCAAAGCCAAGGAGAGGCACAGAGTATCCGTCATATCTTTCATAAGGAGTCAGTCTTTCTGACACCTTGATCTTGGGCTTCTAGCCTTAAGAACCATGAGTCAATAAGTTTCTGTTGTTTAAACCACCCAGTTTATGGTACTTTACAACAGTCATAGCAAGTCAACCCAGCCAGTCCTTACAACATCTTCCCCATTAGCTAAAGGACCAAAACTAAGCTCACCTGCATCCTGGTTATGTAGACAGGCTTGTTCATTATTATCCAACTTGCTGTCTCATAGCAGGGAGGGATAGTCATTGACCCATCGTAAGTAATGAAACTGGAGGTCTCTGGATATAGTTCCTCTATATTAAGTCCCTGTAGTAAATATGCATCATCTAGAAAAGAAGGTAACAAAGTCTTAAATATTAAGTTTCTTAAGAAAGTACTGGTATTGTTGATATATATTTCTTTTTGGATTCCAGAAAACTTGTATCTGTCAGGATAGGCTGCAGTAACAAGCAGTTCCTTTACCCCCTTTCTCCTATTTCCATCATTTTAAACAACAAAGTTCTGTTGCTCTCAAACATGTCCATGCCAGTTTGACTGAGGGCTTTCCTTGCTGTCATTGTTGTCCACATTTTGGGACCCAGACTCTTCAAGCAGCCACTGTCTGGCTGCATTGTGATTTGTGGATCATAATGACAGAAGGAAAAGCAAGCACAGTGAAATGTTTGTTGGCTCTGAAGGCTTCCATCCCAGAAGTGACACATTTACTTCTGCTCTTTACTCCTTTTGGGAGCCAGAGAGTCACACGACCCAGGCTGAAATCAGGGCTGTGAGGAAGCACATTCCTCCCACGGGATGGGGCAATGAATGTTGGAGAGCTAAAAGCAATGAGGTCCACCACAGGGACTACCAAAGAGCCAAGTCCTTCATGATGGTCCCTGAGACCTGGGCCATAGGCAGGATCGTCACAATGGAATGAACAAAGACCTGCTGAAAAGTTGCCTGGTTACCATTATCATTTATGAACATCACTTCATGAAAAGAACATTAAGCCGGGCGTGGTGGTGCATGCCTGTAATCCCAGCAACTTGTGAGGCTAAGGCAGGAGGAGCACAAGTTGAAAGCTGGTCTTAGCAACTTAGTGAGATTCTGCCCCAAAATTTAAATAAATAAACAAATAAATAAATAAAGGCTGAGGATGTGGCTTCATGGTTAAGTGTTTCTGGGTTCAATCCCTGGTACCAAAAAACAAAAAACCAAACAAAGGAACAAACAAAAAAATAAGATTATTTTTTAGAAAGAAAAATAATCAGGTCAGATCCTACCACAAGATTCACTGGTTAAATTCAATAATAGATTTTGTTTTTGACGGGTTTCTTCTCAGTAGGCCCATGCAGGTAACCTTTTCTTGTATACCTGCATAAGCAATTCACATTCGTGGATCTTTTGCTATTACATATAGTTGTTGTTGTTTTTTTTTTTTTTTTTTTTTTTTTTTTGCAGTGCTGGGGATTGAATCCAGGGTCTTTTGCTTGACAGGCAAGCACTCTACCAACTGAGCTATACTCCCAGCCCCATACATATAGTTTTTAATTATAAAATAACATAAGTACATATAAGATTATATGGAAGGATGAGAGAGAAACAAGATACAATTCCAACCCTCAACAACAATTACTATAAGCATCTTGCTAAATTTCTAATTTTTTAAACTCAGTCTATTGGTTAAACTTCCAGAAACTTGTAGCACATTGGGGTTTTGAAATCTCAATCGATGGCCCTGACTCTCTCCCTCTTCCTCTCCCCCAGGTTTCCTCCTCCCTTCGCTTTGGCTTGTGGGTGCCCTCTTCTCTTGGCTTCCACACCGCAGTGGTTAGGGTTCTTATTTCTGCCGGTTCCATCTCAGTCTGTTGCTGACTCTTATCTTTACCTGCTTCCCACAGTGCCCCACACCCTGAGGACCAGCCCAGGCATCTGTCTTTCTCAATCCTGGGCAGCCCAACTACCACGGCTCCAATTTTTCTCTGCACCCCAGTGATTCCAGATCTACATCCCCAGAGGTGTTGTACCCCCCCAGTGTGCCATGAACACTGACCACTATGGTCAGTCTAGGTGGCCTGGAGAACACGTGACAGAAGCCCAAAGCCTGACTGGCAGAGGGATAAGACTGGCTTCTGCAGTAACCCTGGATTCACACATATTCTCTCATCCAAGTGTCCAACTCCTGGTGAGAAAGGACTAGCTCTTCAGTGGTTTCTAATTCCTCAAACTTGGTTTTGGGCACATGTGACAGTAACGGTCTTGCACATGTAGCTGGAACTTTATGCTGAGCCAGTGAGATGGGTCAGGCAGAGAGTAACATTCTTATCAACAAGAAAATAAGAGAGACACAGTAAATACCCCAAAGCCACAGAGCAAGTTGGTGACTGCAGAGTGGAAATCGGAACCCAGTTGTCCTGGTCATATATTCACTCAACAAATATTCACTAAGCACCTCTTGGGTTAGGCTCTGAACCAAGTTAGAACTATGAACAAGACAGGTGCATTGTCTGCCTCATCCTAATTGAAGAACTAGACGGCGAATGGCAAAACGGAAGTAGACTATGACGTCAGGGTGCTAAGCGCACTTACCTATGGATCCTGGCATGGATGCTGCTGATCTATTTTCCTGGACAAAGATCGCCTCCCCCTATGTCTTCCTCCAGAAATTGCTCATTTAACTCTTTCTGATAAGAAAGAGGCATCTTTGCCAAGGGAACTTGAATTCCAGTTTCTTTGCTTGTTAATTAAATTATGAACAGATCCATTGAGCCAGTTGTTTGAAGTGATATAAAAAAATCATTTTCTTTCTCCTACCCAAAACTCCCCTACTGGCCTCCAGCTCCCCAGGGTGGGTAACAGAGTCCTATCCAGGGACTTTATCCATGCAAAGCCCCTAAGGAAGAGGGTTTGATCAACCTGATCAACCCTAAGAGGAAGGACCTTCTTCCACGTGCTGCTGAAATAGAAACAACACTTTCCATTCAAACACCAAGTATCCAGGGCCAGCTCAAGATGGAAGTAGTGATAGGAACATGACTGGGCTTGGTCTGCACCATGGCATGTGTGGTCAGGTGCTCCTACCATAAAGCCACAGCGTGCAGAGCGCACACCGATGTGACGATCCTCGGGTGCTGGCTGAGGCACCACTACTCTAAGCTGATGTGGGGACTTCGCCACCTGTGACTGTTCTTAGCCCCTACTGTGTGTCAGGCTCTGAGCTCAGTGTAGGTGAGCAGGGCATAATTAAGTGAATCTAGCTGGGAGCCACAGAGACAGTGATGTGCATCTGCACTGGCCCAGAGACAGCCTATCAGTTCTGCTTGGGGAGCTCGGGAACGGATGGATCGAGGAGCTGACCTGAACTGCCTCTTGAATGACAGGAGATAATCAGTGTGTGGCTGGCAGCGGGTGGTTGCCAAGGGCACCGTAGACAGAGTCATGCTAGAGAAAGAGCTCAGGAAGTTTTGTGTGGCGTGTACTTGGGGACGTCTGGAGCGTGAGTGGGATGCAGAGGGAGGGCTGGGGTGGGAAATGAGCCTGGTGGGGTCAGCGCTGGCCACACGGGGAAGGCCCTTCTGTGTGCTGTTGGGAGTTGGGGCTTCATGCTGGAGGCCATTCGGAACCACTGAAGGGTTTGAAGCCGGGGATGGCATGATCAGATTTGCACTTAATGAGGCTTGCTCCGACGGTGGTTTGGCCCCAAGATTAACATATTGGATGAGAGAAAGAAGCATCCAGCACATTCTTATTAAAGGTCAATGTGATTTGTTTAACCAAGCTTGCACAAGGAGCATATTGGGTACTCTAGCATGCTGCTATTATTGTATTTTATTTTATTCAGAGCAGTGGGGAGGAGGGAAGGCAGCTGCATGGGCAGCATTCTGGGCAAAACCGGGATAAAGAAGAAGCAGATGCATGCTGAAATAATGACCAGCCCTTGTGTCATAGCCACGCTTGAGGAAAGGGCTGGAGGTGGGCGCAGGCCAGGGGCCAAGGGCAGAGGGTTATGTTTGTGAATTTATTCCAGGCAGTGGGGGGACAACTGGTTCCAAAACATCACGGTGCTGTGACTGCAAGTTCCACCTACTTAGAAGATTCCTCTTTGTCAGTTTCCTCTGTGAGATGTGGTACAGCAGAAGGCCTGGGCAGATCTTTATTCCTCCCCTGTATTCTTTGGTTGCATCTTGTTCATGCTCAATGTTCACCTCTTGCCCTTTTTATCTCCTAGGCTATAGAACTTGGAAAGACCCAGTGTCAAGAGTCTGAGCTTTGAACTCTAGCCTGAATTTGGATGCTGACTTTGTTGCTCATTGTCTGCATGAATTTGGACCCACAGGTAATTGACTAGGCCTCTGCTTCCACATCTGTAATATATAGATGGTGGAAATTCTTGGCTCACAGGCGTGTTTGAAGAATGAATGTGATCATGCTTTGCAAGTGTTCTCCAGCACAAGGTCCAGCCCAAGTAAAGAGCAATGCTGGGTACATTGGTGTCACTCCTTTGACATGCAGTGCCCTTGCCCAGTTTTTGGGGATGACCACCGCTTTCCTCCCCAGGACTCCTGGTTTCTTCCACTGGGTTGATGTACTCTCTCTCTCTCTCTTTTTTAAATGTATGAATTAGTTTGCCAATGGTTATTTACCTATTTGGCTGTTCTCAGCAAGCTGGGAGCCTTTCAGAGAATTATGTGCATCTTTATCTCTGAATTCCAATTGCCAGCATGAAGTCCTCTACGTGGTAGGTGCTCAATAAATATAGATTGACCGAGTCTACCAAATGGTTTCTGCCTGCTGATGGTGCTGGGCAGAATCAAGACAGGAAGAGGCAACATCTGTCAGATGATGGAAGGCATCTCTGAGGTTCCAGTCTGTACGATTAGCTTAGACACGTGCTGCCTGCCACGTCTCCTTACATGTCACACCCCAGGACATCAGGATGAGATTCAGGGCTCTGTCTCCATCTCCATGTGGTATTCCCGTGTGTCTACACCAAGTAAGCCTGTATCCTCATATTACATTGCTGAAATTGGTATGCATTTAGCATGTAACATTTGTCTTTTTGACTCACCACTGTCTCAAAGGTTGCCATTACATCAATGTTGTCCCTTTTAGGTATTAGGATTTGAGAGCTGCAGGCCACCTTTTTGCATCTTCTTTCTCCCTCATGGAAGCTTGCTTGCATTTGGTAGGACAGAGGCACTGGGAGTCAAGAAAGCAATACCGCCAAACCAGTCCTAGTGTCCAGGCATGCTAGGATGTTTTCCCTGGCTAACCAGACCTGGAACTAGTTATGACCCACAGCTATCTTGTTCATGTAGCGGTCAGAAGACACCCTGCCTTTTGTGTACATCAGTGTTATCATCTGTTTGTTGTAGACTGAATGGAAGCCTGGGAATTAATGCATTGGACGTTGGATCCTCCTCTCCAAACTGTCATGGTTCTAGTCATTAGAAAGGATGGCAAAAAATCTAGAGAAGATCAGGGTCGTTTGTGCACAGAGATACACAAATATGGCACGGGGCTCAGAGCCAACCACAGGGTAATGACGCATGCCACTGCTAGCCTTGAGGACATTTATAGAGAGGAAGTTATGGCAGAAGTTCAAATAGTTGTTCACAGATCATTTTATAAAGAGATCTATCTATCTATCTATCTATCTATCTATCTATCTATCTATCTATCTATCCATCCATCCATCATCTATTTTAATCTATCTTATGAGAAAATAGCTTTTAGAGGGCAAATCATCTCTGGACTTCAAGGGTCTTAATCCAAGTTCAACTGTGGCTTTGCCCATAGTTTGTGATTTCTTCACATATAAGTCTTGTAACCTCTTACTTGTGACACCAATTGTGCATAAATGCTAAGGCTATCTTCAGGTAAAAAAAATATATAGATTCAAAAATGTCTCTCAGAATAAACAAGTGTGCGTAGCCAAATTTGTCTCTGCTAGGTCAAATTTTTGGCACGACAGCGTTGTAGTTTCTTATGCATTGCCTGTATATTTCTAGTGTAGGAGACCCCCTGGATAATCCATAATAATAGAATATTTAAGCACAATACACAGTCCCACTTTAGTCTTTCAAATGACCGCCAAAGTTGACAGCTGTGCTTTGGTTTTATGGCATGCTCTTGCTGAATCTATGCATTTTGTACTGAGTTCTTAGTCACGGTTACAACTCCCAACTTGATTTTTCCTGTTAAAAGTACGCTATTCTGAAATGCGTGGGACAATGTAGTAGGGGAATCTTTTCCTTGGTCTGAGCTTCAAGCCTCTGTCGAGTGTGTCCTGCTTACTTATGTGGACCACTGGTGGGAGTTAACATCGCCCCTTCCTGCTTATGGGGTTTCTGTTCAAAGCAAACCATGCCAATAAAGAAAAAGGCTTGGCACTTCCAGAGATCAATACCGTTTCTGATCAATAGGGAACTATTTGGCAATTTTATTATACGGAATGACATTTCCTCTTGTAATCTGAGGCAAATTCAACTGAAATGAAATAAAGCAATTACTAAAGAATAAAGTAATATGGTTTTTTATTTTACACAAACAATAAATGAAAAGAAGGGCCCCTGAGAATTGGATTCTTGGAGGCAAGCGGCCCCTTTTCTGCTCCTTGCTGACATGAATAACTACTTAGTTTGCAACATGGGAAGTGGTGTGCTGCATTTCGCATTCCGTGAAAACATTTCTAAAGCCATTGCTTTGAAATGAAAGTACAAGTTCAATTAAGCATTGAGAAAGGCACCCGGAGCAATATGCTTAAACTCCTCAGTGATATTTCATCACATTTAACACCACATCCCTTAAGGAGCAGTGCAGAGAACACTTCCCCAAGAACTGGGTAGTAGAAGGAGGTTACAAGGGGACCCACCCTGGCCTGTGCATTCATCTTTTAGCAGAGGGTTTGGGGGGAGCTGGAGCCAAAGCAGACCTAAAACAAAAGAGGCTGCAGAAGATCTTTTAAGGCGTTTGCTCCATGGCCCGACGCCATATGCAAAAGCTTTCTTTCAGGTGCTTCAGTGGTCGCCTTCATTTCCTTAGAGGAAATTTATGAAAACGGTAACCAGATCTTTTTGAATCTGGACTTTGTGGTCCTTTGGATTCTTCTTGCATGGAAGCCCACCTGCGTATTCACATCCCATGTCATAAATGGGGCACACGAAACTGAAGGGCACATGAAATGAAATAACACGCTGTCCAAGATGTTAGAAAATTGTTCATTTATAGGCAGTATTCTAAGAAGTGCTTCCTCTTATCACTTAAGGTGGCTCTTTGCATTCTATTAATCATTAATTTTGCCACCTGAAAATAACATAAAATCCCCCTTTTTAACAAAAGAATGATGAAATCATTCAATGAAATCAAGTGAATACTCAAAGGACTAGGACTGCTATTTTTTATGTTATTGGGGTTCTGAGCCTGTTAATTAATTCACACAAGGAAAACAGGGATGGAGTTTTTATTCCAACACACTACAAAAAAAATTTGAATATTTCCAGTAAATAACCCGTACCTTCTCAAGAAAATCTTTCCAGAAAATTCCTTCTTTCATGTCATGATTACAATCTTACCCCTCACTCTGTTGAAGGGGAATTTAACTTTAACAAAAATGGATTTTCTTTATAAGACTTTCTAAATTTGGCCTGAAGTTACTTTGGGTTGGTTTTTCCCATTGTGGTTGGTTTTTCCCATTTTCCCATTACCTCTTACTCAGAGGTAAGAAATCTAAGCTTCCAAGGAATGCAGTAGAGTCTCACTGTCATTACTGTGTACTGCATGGGTACAAATAGGAGCAATGCTTCATTTGAAATAAGAACATTCTGTTGCTTGTATGCCCTGTACTGTGTTAGCCTTTGGTATAATTCTCATTTGGCATCAAAATGACCTGATTCCTGCCATTCAAAAAACTGATTGACAGAAATTTACCTTATATTAATATCTATATCTATTTCTCTAGCTAGCTATCTATATCTATATCTACATCTATATCTATATCTATATGTATGTATCACCAAGTTTATACCAGTTATGGTCCAGACAATTGTCTCAGTACTTTGCTTTGTCCTTATCTCAACCCTCTCAACACCAGTATTAATATCTTTATCTTACTGATTAGAGATTCCTCCCTCAGAGATACTGAATTAAGAAATTGCCTGAAGTCACGTCAAAGGAAGTGGCAGAGCCAGGCTAGGAGCCCAGGTCTGCTCAGTTCCATCTCTCACCGTAAGAACACACTGCCCCCGAGTATGGTGGCCTTCACCAGCCTGGCTTCCAAAGTTCTCCCACGCTCTTGGCAAGGTGCTCTTTCTTTCCTCCTTTTATGGATTTCCTGGCATTGATTTTCGTTAACTGATTCAAAAGAATGATTCTGCACAATCTCCCCTTTCCTAGCCATGCCCAATCCTATAGACTAGGCCAATGGGCTGTCTCCACCAGCCGCCATCTTGTGGTGATTTCCCCCAGGCTTCCAGGGAAATCTAAGTTTCCTAGGAATCACATTGTCATGACTGTGCACTACAAAGATACAGACACAGGAGCTGTGCTTGCTCCCTCCTCCGTAGCTGGCTGAGGAGGTGGCCACAGAGGAGCCTCTTCCATGGTGGGATTTTGCAGATATCTTTAGAAGTGTTTTCCAATTCTAAGTCATGAAGATTTGAGCTGCTCTTTCGAAAGTGAGGACATGTCCCGCCTCTCTTGTCTATTTATTCTTAATTCCATGATTTCACCCAAGTTGAAATGCCATCTGGATGTCGATGTCTTCCACATTTACATTTCAGTCCTCTCTCCTGAAATCCAGACTCATCCAACTGCCCACACCACACCTCTTCTTGGGTGCCTAATAGACATCTCAAGCTTAACATGTTCAAAATTTGTGATTCCCTTTCCACCCACAGATAGGCTTCCTCCAAATCTTCCCCATCTCAGTGGATGGGAATGTCTTCTAGCCCCAGCTAAAAACTTACAGTCATCTTTGACGTCTCTTTTCCTCCTATTTCATCCATCTGATTTATCAAGAAATCTCTTGGCTTTTCCTTTAAGATAGACCCGATCATTTGTCACCACCCCTTCCCATTGACCTGGCCATGATCAAAGTCTCACAGTTTGGATGGTAGCCTTCGTCTCTCACTCTCTCCCATTATCCTCTGAAGTCTATCCTTACCCAAGACCTGAGAGTTCCTTGCAGCAGATGATGTCACTTGGCTTGAAGTCTTAGACTGGCTTCTAATTACAACATGGCCTCCAAGAGGAAGACTTGGGGAAACCCATTCGAAAGTGATCTCCAAGTCTTTTCTGGTTATTGTATACACCCATAATGACAGTGCTACTCTTGTCCCTCCAGATGACACTGATTTCCACTGGAGGTCCCATGCTAAGGGAAACCCACGTAGGAGTTGCAGAGAGATTGAGTGGGGGTGAGCCTGAACAAGTGCCCACTGTGGTAGTTCTATGGTTAGTTTATGTCCCTTCCAAGGGGAACAAACACAAAAAGAAAAAAAAAAAAAAAAAAAAAAAGCTCTTGAAACTTGTAATTAAGAGAAAACATGTAGACAAATTTCATGTCACGTCAACCTATCAGGACTAAAACTAGTTTTAAGACCTCAGAGCTAACTTTCTTTGTCCGTAGGGAGGAAGTATGATAAAGAAAATGACCTGAAAAACAGAATCCTTGCTCTCTGGCGAGGAAGAGTAGAGATCGTTGATTAAATGTGCATTCTCTCCTCTCTTCCATCTCCATGGGGGGGACTTTGATTTGGGGCTTGGCCATGGGACTTGCATTGGCCCGAGGGAAGTGAGCAGAGGTCTTAGGTAACATCACGTGCTTCTGACCTCCACCAGGAGGACCATTGCTTTTGGTCCTGGGAGAACGTGAGCCGTGTGGAGCGAGCTGCCTCAGTGGACCACACGTGGAGCAGTGAAGATTCAGCACTTGCTGTCGCATGCTTGCTTATGATGCAGAAGTTGCTGACTTCGGCGGCCACCGACTAGGTGGTATCCTCGGGCTTCTTCGTGAGCTGGGATAGCAACTGTACCCACTTTGGAGGACTTTGTGAGCAGGAGCGGAGGTGCTGCATGTAAGCACAGAGCCTGGGGTGGGAACAGTGCTCAGAGACGTCCCTCGATATTCCCGATCCTAAGCCAGCAGGGGAAGTGGGAGCTTGGGGGCATGTCATTCTGGAATGGGCTGGTTGCTGAGGTCAGGTGACCCTGGGTACTGTGGTTGCAGTGGCTCTGTGTGTGTGTGTGTTGGGGGGTGGTGTTGATTGCTTTCTGTCTTGGAGGTATGGAAGCAGGATATCCTGATAGGTGCCCTGGAGCAGGTGGCCTTGTCTGCATCAGGACTGGAATTCCCTGGCTGAGGCCAGTATAACCTGCTGCCTCTTGCAGAGCCTCCGGAGAGAGAGGCTGGTGCTTCTCCCTCTGCCCCTGACTGTGTCCTATTCCGGATCCCCCAAGACCCCCCTCCAGCAGGTCAACCCTCCACAGGCCGGTGGCTTCAGGGAGTTTAGCCAGATGGAAGAGAGCTGTTTCCTGCTGAGCAAATCAATCCCTTTCCACCAGTGTCCTGTGCATAGGGTGTGCAGAGGCCATCCCCACATATCAGGCCATCATTATCCCTGTGGTGCCGCTTTCTTTCAGGTGTATGACAAAGGTCGCTGTGGGGAACACTTACATTAGTCCCTGCTGGGGTGTCAGAGCACAAAATACCTGTTCTGGGGGTGCGGAGACAGCCCCCTCTCCCCAGGCAGGCCAGGCTCTCTTTATCTTGCTCGGATTCCCCTTTCTCGTCCTGTGGCTCTTGCAGGTATGCAGTCGAGGGGACAGACGTGTTTCTCAGAGAGTCTTCAGAGGTGGCCTAAACTCCTCAGCGCGGCCTGGAGGTCCACCTCCAGAGCACCCTTCCTGCCGCCCCTGACCGAGGAGACCACCACTCCTCCGCTCACTTGGGCTTCAGCGATGCTTATGGGGCACACTTCACCTTGCGCTCTGAGAACAGGGCCCAGCTGAGACGGAGCTCCTTCTTCTGAACTCCAGGCAGCCTCCTCCGCGCTCTCCCAGCTTGGCACATTCCGTTCGCTCTGCCTGGAATGCTTTGGTTCCCTCTTCCCCTCCAGTCCTCTTTTCCTCCACTCCTCTGCCCCTCGATCCTTCCTTGCCTTGCTTCCCTCCTCTCTTTCTCATCTCCCCAGCTCCTCCCTCTGTGGCAGCAACCACATCACATAATATTAATCAGACCAGTGCTGGGGGTGGGGTGGGGTGGAGAGAAGAGACCCCCTCATGATTGACTGTGAGTGGCAATCTGTCAGATTGTGTGTTGGGGCTTAATGTGCAATTTCATGGCTTTTCACGGTCTCTAAACTGCAAATTCAAGATTATTTGAAAACATTTTATTTAATTTTCATGCTTTTTTAATCAAAAAAAGTTAAAAGAATAATAATCTTTTATGGGCAGTTATAAATGTGCTATTTACAAGCAAGATGGAAATATCTCCCTTAGCTGAGCAATCTAAGTGTGTGCACAGAGAGGACTCCTCCAGCATACTGATGAGGATGGACACAATGTGTGGGGACGACTTAATTCATTCTTCTAGATGATGTCTGTCTGGTGGGTGATTCTCCAGGCTCATCCCTCATCCCAACAGCACCTCTGCCTCCTCACACTAGGCGAGTAGCATGTGGGGAGGGCTGGCATCTGGGTCATCTTTGCCTCCCTATGGGAAGTGTTTGTTGAATGAATAAATGAGCAAGCGAGGGCAATGATCTCTATACTCTTCCTCGGTTCACCCGAGGGGAAACCCGTAAAGGTTCACTGTCTTTCCTGCATCACTGTTGGAGGTAGAAGCAGCAGGCCAAGCTGAGCTCCTGGATCAAGGATGTGCTAGGGAGCTGAGGGGAGTTAGAACATTTGCTTGCTGTTTTTTCCTTTGGTGGAAATCATTGTGAGCTTATTGATTGATTTAAAACCCTAGATGGCATGACTTTAGGAATTGGAAGTTCAGTGTTTTTACAGACGAGGAAACAGATTTACAGATGAGGACACTTGAAGTGGGGAAACTCCTTGTTGAAGGACAAAACCAAAGCTTGAGTCCCAGTTCCTTCTTGCTTCTAATTAGGCATAATCCACCCCGCCCCCACCGTGCATATTTCTCTTAGCTCTTGGTGTGTGCTCGCTCACGCAACTTCCTCTAAATCCTGCAACTTCCGAGATCCTTTCTTGTTCTCCTCCTTCAACTTTGCACTGTTCTCTTTTTTCTGCTAAAGAAGTCTGGGATGAAACACTCCAAAAACTCAAGGGAGCTGGACAGAGTCTCTAGATTCATGGGCCACAGAGAATAGAAAAAGATGCCACCCACTGCCTCCTCCTGGAAGGGGGACCCAGCCATGAGGAGAAGGAGACTCGGTCCAGCAAAGGGACTCTGTCAAGTGTCACAAGGTTGGACCCCAAGTGCCCAGTGGATACTTTTTCAATCATACCATTGGCAAAGCCCCAGCTGTGGACAGCTGACATGGTGGAATTAGCCAGCCAGCCATCAGAGTCCCCCAGCTCATTACCAATCCGCGGGATGACAATGACCACATCGTCATAATCATTATTGCCTTAGACAGGCGGGGATGACTAAGACACCCCAGGGACTTCTGCTCAAAATGAGCTGCTTCTTGACCGAACCCTGACTCTCCAGAGTGACTTTCTACAGAATTAAAAGATCATGAAGCTGAAAGGGGCCCACGGAGATCATCAGTTCTGGCTTCTTGTCTTTCGACAGGACTAACCTTTATAGAAGAGTCGCTGTAGAGAAAATTGAACCAAACTTACTTTTGTATGTTATTCTTGTGATGGTATCTCTGTTGAGCATTCGATTAAGAAATGGGTTTGATGAATCAGAAACCTGGGGGGAGGGAAAGGAAACAGGAATGACCGGGTGGCACTTTCCCAGGATGAACATCATCTCCGCGCAATCCCTTGCCCCTTCATACTTACTTAGTGCCCACCATGTACCCAACTCTATGATGGCTGGAAATTCAGAGATCACAGACATACACCCTACTCTAGGAAGGCCGGGTCTAGAGAAGGAAGAGTAAGTGAGCGAATGGTTCTCATACCACGTGAGGAGTGCTATGATCGTCACAGGTGTGATGACATCAGGGGAAGCAGGCTCGCGGGTACATGGGAGGATGGGTGGAAGTTAGCAGGTGTTTTGCGGGGTAGAGTGTGGAAAAGGAGGAAAGGGAACAAAAACACCCCTCATGGAGGACCTACCTGTACATCATCCATGGATGGGGGAAAGGAGAACCTGACATATTCATGGAAGCCTTTCAGAATGGCAGAGCAGCGGGAGCTGAGGTTGCCGGGAAGGATGGAGGGTGGGGCTAGCGAGTGGGCAGAGGCTGACCCGTCAGGCTTTGAAGGTCAGTTAGGACTTTCACACTTTATTCTGTAGGAATGGGGAACTATCAAAGCATTTTGAGTTGGGAGTACAGAGTGACATTTTAGGAAAGGGATATTTATCTAAGCACAGAGGGAGAGGGAAAGAGTATCCAAAACAGAGGTATCAGCGGATGGAAAAAACCACTCTAAAAAGTAATATAGAACCTTGTTATATCACCAGTAGTTACTATATGAATCGAGTATCCATAAGTCATACCATTCAGCCAATCAGTCTTCCATCCACCCATCCAGTGAATATTCACCAAGTGCCTATTGTGGGTCAAAAGTGTACTAGGTGTTCAGGGATGCATTTTATGCATATGCCCGTATAGCTCCAAATTCCTCCTTTGGGAGGAGGAGCTAAGCTTCAAGAAGCCTAGAACTGCCTTTTATGGACCCACCGTTTATGAGATCATGGTGTGGCTCCACGTAACCGTGGGCCCTGTTTTCGTAACAAGGCCTTTTTACTCAGCCTTTCCTGAGTGCCCCTGTTCACGCTCGTCATCTCTCTCCTACCTTGCTCAGCTCAGCTCTGCTCTGTAATTTACGCCTCAGCTGTTAATCGGATGTTGTGACACATCAACATTTTAAATCTGATTTATTCTGAGGGTTGGAAAAATTGCAGCAGATGATTATTATTATTAGATAAGCAACAGGTAATTTTGGTTTGGGGAAAGCACAGGCTGTTTATTTTCCCTCCATCTGTCTCTCTTTTCATACAGTTTCCTGGGTGCATTGTGGTGAGACACACCAAGGGAGCTTGGCCGGTGACAAGCTTTAGCCTCAATGGAAGCTAAAGTCCACTCCAAATGGAGAAAAGCCCCTAATTGAACCTTGTTGCTCCCCGGACACGTTAGTGCTAATTCAGCGTCTACTGTGACATACCCTTTAGCATTTAAAAGATAGCTAGACACCTCTGTTTGTGCTGAGGCACTCCACTAAAGAAGGAGGGCCAAAAAGACGTTGTCATGGTTGGTAAGGAATCTGCCCTGTCCCTTAATTGCTGGAGGTCTCAGGCTCCTGGGACCTAGTGAGTCCAGGCAGCATTAACATTGAGACCAGCCCCTTCTGGACTGATTAAAAATAATTGAGAAATTTCCAAAGTGCTCACAGATGATTTGTGGGCACGAGTGTGCAGGCTGTGTGGGTGAGAGGATAAAATATGTACTTGGTGTAAGTGAGCTTAAGTGGGAAGTTAATGGTGTGTGATTGAGCAGCAATTACAGCCAAATCTCCATTCCCTGTGGTCTTGGGAAGGATGGGGGGATTAGTGGAGGACAGAGATAAAAAAACAAAAACAAAAACAAAACAAAACAAAAAAACCTCTACAGATGTACAAGTCTCTTCTTTTAGCCAATAACTCCAGCTTTTGGGCAGGGTGGCAACTTTAGGGTTACACTCCCTAGATGTGGGGCTTCTCATCCCTTGTTCTTGCCTAGCCAGCAGAGATCTGGGAAAGGGAGGCAGGGAGATCAGAAGGAGGGGATGATGACAAGAGACTGTGCATCCTTAGAGACCAAGTGCTCAGTCCATTTCATTTCTGGGTACCAGTGCCAAGCAGAGGGCCGGCCTGTAACCCATGCTCAGTCAGAGTTTTGAGAGAAGTGAGTGATAAGGCACAGCTTGGGTAACTTGCATGGGCTTGATTATCTGGGAGGCAATTATGTGGAACAAAGAAGAAATTTTGTGGCTTATTTTGAGATGGAGCCAGAAATTTTCAGGTTCGCTCAGGAAATGATCAGGAGCATCCCCAGGGGACCAACTGGCCAGAGAAGATGCTGGAGTTAATTGCCATCTCTTCACTGAGCTCAGGCCCTGTGGGTGTGAGTCCCTCCCAAGTACCTTCAGGGAAACACCCAGGTCCTGTAAGCCCTGACTGTGGTGGAACAATGCATCTGCAAGAGCTGTTTGCTGTCCACAGTTTGCTGTCCAAGAGGCTGTCTCTACAGCAGCCTGTCAATCACTCTGTCAACTGTAAGGTGGCTGTGCTCTCCATGATGACATTTACTGACTCAGGATCTTAGAGCAAACTGAGGCCAAGTCGGGGGCTGAGACGCCCTCCAAAGGGCATGAATTGTTGGGGCAGGCAGGTTGGCCTGTGGGAGAAACTCATGGAAGGGTCAGAACTGGGGAAGTCACAAGGGGAGACAGGCTCCTAGACACACATGACAACATGTGGAATATCCACAGGCTTCATGACAATGAGTGTGACCCAGGTCGAATGAACCAGTTGGCTCTCAATGCCGTACTTTGATCTGGAGTTGTTCGGCCCTGTGCTGCAGGTGGCCCAGGGTTAGGAGTGGGATGTTTTTAAATACTGTTTTCTCTGTTCTTGCCTTGTGGCTTTCCCCAGGCTCTGCTGGGAGGCAAGTTGTGGGAATAAGGTCATGAGTATGAAAGTTAGGCAAGACTTGGAGTGCTTTCCTGGCTGGGCTCTTGCGAGCTGCATGAATTTGTGTGAGTGCCACGGATTCTCTGAGCCATTTTCCTCATCTCTAAGACTAGTAGGGTTAAATAATGAAATAGATGCAAAACACACACTAGAGTGCCCGCACCAGGAATCTGCTCTTCCTTCTTCCAGGGTTTGTGATGATGTCAAAGACACAGAGCAGGGAACAGCAGGCTCTGGGTTGGGACCAAGAAGACAGGAAAAGCCTAAAGCAGGCTTCCTTAGCTAAATGCCCCTTCCTCTCTTTGTTAATGGAGGAGTCTGGGGTTTGCAGCCAGGGGCCATATATTGTCATGAATGCCCCTGCGCAGTGTGTAGCTCTTCCCTGCCCTGCCCCAGATGAGGGCAAGGTCCTTAGGGGAGGCATGGCATCTGGGAGAATGGGCAGGGAGAAGTGCGTATTGCACAGGGTCAGGCTTTGGGGGAGGAATGGAGCTGTGGGGTTGCATTACTTGCCATTCTCTTAAATAATAATGGTGATGTCATTGCAAGCTACCATTTCTTGATGGTTAATGCTGCATTTCTTTTCTTTTCTGTTTTTGTTTTGTTTTGTTTTGTTTTTGTGGAGAGCTCTTGCTATGTTGCCCAGGCTGGACTTGAACTCGAGATTCTCCCATGTCAGCCTCTTGAGTAAACTGGGATTACAGGCATGAGTCACTGCCACTGCACCCAGTCGAATGCTTGGTTTCAACTGATTATCGGATTCCAAGTTCTGATTGGCCCTCTTTCTCTACTGATCTAGCCAATACCTTCCCAGAGGTTAGCACAGTCACAGCTGATTTTTGGGATTGCCACATACTGCTCTCTCTCTTTCTCTTTAATCTATTTTTTTCTAGTTGGAAAGGATTTTTTTTAATTAAAAAATTTTGTTTTATCTGCTTCACTCTACATTTGCCAGAATGTTAAAGGGAATTTATATGATAAATTATAATTTGCTTGGTTGGAGATTTTATGCTGTTTTTGCCAGTTAGGGAGATGCCTAAGGCAGGCGCCTCCCCAGAATGTCTTAAAGTCAGCAGCAGAAAAGTGAGAGAGGAAGATGTTCCTCAGAGCCAGGAGAAGCCAGGGGAAGCCAAGAGGAGCTGTCCAGTGCACAGCCTGTGGAGGAGGGCTGTCTCTCTTGTTTTCTCAGGAGCAGCAGATTGATGGACAGGTCTTCAAGGGGCATCAATGGGAGACCCCCTTCCCTTCTGCTATTACATTCTTCTGATTTCACTGCTTTAGGGGGGATCTGAAGCCTGTCCCTGGACCCAGCACCTTTTTGCTCTCTAGGACAGAAACTGCCTGAACCCTCAGGCCTTGATTCCTGAAATGGAGCCCATCATTTTCACATCCTGCGGCAGGGGACTGCATTTTTCATGAATCTCATGGATATTAAAGTCATGAGACCCTGCAGCTTTTCTTAGTCATGGACATTAATCCATATCACCCCTTTAATATTTCCAACTTCAACAGAGACTGATTTTCTGATTGGAGTGGGGATTAGCAGGAAGAGAAGAATGAAGGAATACAAGACACTTACTTTTATAAATATAGAAACTACCACCAATCCATTCGGACTCTTTGCGGCTTCTGTGACATTTGTATATAACTCATGGTTATAGTGAATAAGCTGCACCTGTCAGGAGAGAAAAACAAAAGGAAGAACAACCATTTAGTGTTAAAAGGTGTGAGGAACAGGATATGATCCCCCGCCCCCGTAAGAGTGAACTAACTGCAAAGTACGTTGAAGAAAAATCAGAGATAGCCTTTTAATTGGAGGGGTTTCAGAGGCATATGTAAATGTGTGTCCCTGTGTGTAAAATGCACACACACACTCATAGACACACACACACACACACACACATATCCCATACATATTTGCAAATGTCTTCCGGTAACAATCATGCTTTTAATAAGCTCTGTACCCATCTGCTCCTGGCTCCCTCCTAGGACATTCCCCCTAAAGTGTGTGTAAAGTGAATTTCCTTCTTAGGAATGGAACAGCCCTGCAGGGGCCCACGCACTCTCCAGGCTTCGCCAACAGCTGCCACTGAGAAAATCTCCTTGGCAGCCTTTGGGACAAGCAGGGAACCGGTAGGTCCTGAGCCATCATTGGCTTTGAGAGGAGATGGACCCGTCTGGAGGGTGCAGGGATTCTGATGCAGAGAGAGATGGAGGCTCAGCTTCTGATGCGTCAACCTTCACAGGTCACCTAGTTGTGCAAAATATCGCCTCCTCCCCTTGCAGCAGAAGCCAGCCATCTGTCTGTGGAGCCCTGTGCAACAGGCCATGTGGGAGAAAAAGGAGCCCTGGATTCAGGCTCCAGCCACCCAGGTCTTCCCTTGGTTACATATTTTTTTTAAAAAAAACTCATTTAAAATTGAAAAACATAACATACATGTCTGTTCAAACCGAAGCACCACCAATTCTTAACCACCTGGTCAACATGACCCCACACTGCCAACTCAGTCGCTTCCTCTGAAAAATGGGTATGAAGGTCTTGGAATTCATCTCAGGGCAGTGAATTTAAAATAGATGTTTTTTCTTTTTCAACAGTATAGAACTATAGGTCTTGTAAAACATTAAAAATACAGAAGTAAAACACAGTGATAGACTCCTTCTACCTCTGGCTCATCCCCACCTGAGCAACACCACTATTAAGTTCAGTACAGATCTTTTCAGACACCTTTTCATGCTTATAAATCATGCTCATGGGAATAGGGTTTAAAAAACAATAGAGATGGAATCATTTATAATTATGATTCTGAACCTGCTTTTTAAAAATGGAAGACTAGCTCGTGGCTGTCTAAGTCAATGCATGCAGATCTACTTCACTCTCCCTAATGGATGCAGCCTTCTCTGCTGCATGAACGCCCCGTAACGCATTTAACCATTCTCTCACTGGCTTCCAGGTTGTTTCCATTTTTCGTTTCTTATAAACAATGTCACAGCCAGCACATCATATATCTTTCTGTAATGGCGTGAGCACTTTCCACAGGCTGATTTGAGAATCTAATAAGGTTGTGCCTGTAAAAGTGATTTGTGACTCTGGAAGTATAAGAGTATTCATTATTGCCATATCCTGTATTGCATTAAAAAAAAAATAAAAAAAGGAGTGAAGTTTTAGAAGTTGAGAAAGGCCCGGATCCAAAAAGATGCTTTTCCTTGAATATTGAAAAAAATATCTCTGATGCAATGGTTTGCAACCTTTGCTGTGCCTCCAGATCACCTGGGTGTTTTGAAAGCCCTCCTGACCCAGCGTGCCCCCTCTGATTGATTCGGGGTGGATACCAGGCACTGGTGTTTGTTAAAAGCTCTTTGGTTAGAAGGCAGCTGGAGTTGAGAGCCAGTGGAACATCAATAAGCATCATAGCCCGAGGAGCCCTCCCGGATGGGTGGTGCCTTGAATCTGAGAATGTCCTAACGTCTCATGGAGGGAGCCCAACCCGTGTTATCGCTGCTCTTGACCTTCCATTTGCTTATTGCTCTTTTTCCTTGTGAGTTTTGCCAGTGGAGCCAGATTATGGCATGGCAGCCACTCAGCTGGTGAATGCCCTGGATTCACGGGATTCTGTCAGGCCCATGTTTGTGGTGCCCTCTCTTCTTCCCCCATGCAACCGGAACTTTTTGCAAGTGGAGACATGTTGCCCTGTGGAAGAGCCACGGTTCTCATTCACTCAACACTCTCTTCTTTCCAGTGTGGAGTGAGCTTTGTTAAGTGAGATCAACACATTGCCACTAAGATCCTTCTGTCTGACCCAGGTGGCCTACGAAGTCACCTGGGGATGTGCCAGTGCTTTAAGATATGCCTTGAAATTGCAGCATGCTCTGAACACTAGAGCAGGGGAGAGGAAGGGAATCCAGGGGAGCAATCCTTCTCCCCAACTTGCAAGCTAAAAGAAGGCTGGGAGGAATCTTCCAGGTCACTGGCTGCCCCATGGAGTGGGATTCGGCCAAGGGCTGGGGTCTGTGAGAACAGGGCTGATGCGCGTAGGGGTGAGGCTGTGCTCTGCCTCAAGCTCGTGATAACACATTTAGAATTTTGATTTGAAGGCTTACCTCCTCCTTGTTCCAAGGTGAGTTGCCTAGGATTCTGATCTTATGAGCTTTGGTTTCTATTAGCAGTTGGTTGATGGACTGCCTGTTCTGTTAGGTTGAACAGTATGAAATTGACCTTTGGATCTACAAAAATGATCCTTTTATAGAGCAAACATGTTCTTAAAATGAAATTACTTTGAGTATAGCTTTCCCTACCCCCACCCCCAACCAGTATTAGGAAGAGGACAGGGTACTTTGCTACTCAACGTGACCAGTAACGGCCATAGCCAGGGCATCTGGGATCTTGTTAGAAATGCAGAATCTTGAGTCCCACCCCAGATGTCCTGGATCAACATTTGTATTCTAACAGATTCTCAGGAATTGGAATGCACATTCAGGTTTGAGAAACACTTATGTAGCCTATGCTGTTGGCAGGTTAGCAGAGCTCTGTTTCGCCTGGCTGCTCACCCCTTTTCCATTTCAGTGTGGATGACTTCAGGGGTACATGCATCATATATGGTGGAAGATAGACTGTGTCCAGATCATAGGAAGCCTGGCATATGAGCATGGGAAGGCTTTGAGCAGGGGAATGAAATAATCCACATAGACCATACGATGGCAGACTGGAGCAGGGAGAGAGAGCAGAGGTGGGAATGGGGTCATTTCAGGTGTTGGCCCTTTAAGGAAGAGATGTGCTTTGGTGGACTTTGGTAGCATGGGTATTTGGTGACTCCAAGGCACCAAGAGAGTCCCCAGTCCACAGAACCTCTGGGGGCAGCTCCAGATGATGCCAGAAAGCCGCTGGTAGTGGCTAGGTTTCTTGTTCTCACTGGTCAGAACGCAATTTGGGCATCAAAAGGAGGAGGGAAAGACAATCTGGGGCTGGTTGCAGCAGCTCGTGCCCTGACTGCAGGACTGACCATGCAATGGCACTGCTCCCTCTGCCTGCCTCCCGGGTCTCTGTCAGTGGCAATTATAGTTCCTGCAGTGGTGGCTTTTGTTCTATGTCCCAATCAGGCACAGCAGTGTCAGTCCAAGATCCCCTAATCACTCCCAGCATGCCTGGGTGTGGGTGGGCCTGGGGAAGAGACTTTGCTCTTGTCCCTAGCAAGATGTTCCAAGTAGGACTGAGGGAGCAGCAATGTGCAAACTTCACCTGGCTGGGGACAGAGTTTCAGATTGGCAGGTGGGTTCTGAAAATGATATCTGGGGACTACTTCTTACCCTTGAAAGATGAGGCCTACGATGCAGTTGAACTGAACTTCAGCTTTGGGACTTAGTGTAATCACAGAGTCTGACATGAACTCAGTAGATGATCAGTAAGTGATTGTTGAACCTTCTGAGCAAGCTGCAGGGCGACTAAGACTGCAGGCACGGCGCGGGAGCTGCTTATGGGGGTAAACGCTTTGAGAGCTAATGATGACATGCTAATTAAACACCAGGTTTGACTATTCATTACAGAGATGCCCCGAGAGCTTCCACAAGCTTAGTTGGAATTACCATCTGAAAGAGCTAAACCTGGATTCCCGGAAATCATCCTATGACTGACTTTTTATTAATTTGAGATGGGAGTCCTCCTAGAGTTTTCTAGAAATGCAAGACAGAGAAATGGCGGTTGGAGAGAAAGAAACGAGACATTGTCTGCCTTTTCATGATGTTCACACAGAGCAGGTGCCACCATCCTGTGTGTTCTCTGCATCTGAGTGACCTGAAGTGACTTGTCCTTGTGTGGCATAGCTTGAGTCTGACGTTCTCATCTCACTCTATGCATCACCTCCATCCTTTACTTGGGAATATGATTGTTCAAAAAAAAAAAAACCTTCGAGGGTCAACTCTAACTATGTGCCAAGGCCAGTTGGAAGAAGACTTATGAAATCCTTGCCCTCCTAGAGATAGTTTCAGAGAGAGGCAGGTGCTCTGAAGGAAACGAGATTTTACTTACAAAGTGAACATCAGTAGTGAAAAGAATGGGGTGTATGTGTGCAGAAGGGGAGCAACATCTGTAGAGTAGCTAGTGAAGGCCTCTTTGGGGAGGTGACATTTGAGCTGAATTCTGATGATGGACAGGAGCCAGGCATGGGAAGACTGAAAGGACATTGCTTACAGAGAGTACGGACCATGCAGAGAGCCTGAGGTAGGGACAGGCAGTAAGACAGGTTGGGGAAGGGCCAGGATGGCTCAAGATGGAACCAGCTCACCCAGGACCTCGTAGACCATGGCTAGGAGCTTTGATTTTATTTCAAGACCAATGTGAAGGAAGAAATCATTTAAGCTGATGTGCATTTTTTTAAAAGTCTCTCTGGCTGCTGAGAAGGACAAAATGGAGGCAGAGGAGCCCTTGCCTACCATTCTTGACCTCTCAGGTCAGCTGTGGCCTCACCTTCTCCAGGATGCCTTTCACAAACCACTGACATTGAGCGTCAAGTTCCCTCTGTTCCCATGGTACTCTTATCTAGGAGATGAATTTGTGATGGTTAATTTTATGTGTCAACTTGTCCAGGCTAAGGGGTGCCCAGATATCTGGTCAAACAGTACTCCTGGGTGTGCCGGCGAGGATGTTTCTGGAAGAGATTAGCACCGTAGATTGAGAAAAGAAGATCCACCTTCACCCATGTGGGCAGACATCATCTAATCTGCAAAGAGCCTGCTGAGAAAAAAAAAGAACAAGGGAGGAAAAAGCCTTTTTTTTTTTTTTTTTTTTTTTGAGCTGGGGCATCCATCTTTTTCTGTTCTTGGACATCACAGCTCCTGGCTCTTGGGCCTTCCAGTTGGGGCTCTAGGACTTACTCCACAACTCCCATGGTTCTCAGGCCTTTGGTCTTGGACTGAGAATCACAGCATTGGCTTCCCTGAACTCAGGCTTGCTGGCAGCATATTGTGAAAATTTTCTGCCTCCATCATCTCGTGAGCCAATTCCCATAAGAAATCTTCTTATATACATCTCTGAGAATATCTTACTGGTTCTATTTCTCTGAAGAATCATGACTGAAATATTCAAAATATTTTACAACCCAACATGACATGAATGCTGGGTGATCAGAACAGATGTAAAACCACAATTGATACAGTCGCATGGGAGCTAAATATCATTGTTAAAGTTGATCATTATCATCATTTTTTTTTATGATTATCACTAACATTTGTTGAGTAATTCTTTGAGCCAGTGATGATGCCAGCCATAACATCGTCTCATTTAATTCTCAAAAAATTCCATGAGTTAATGCCTTTATATCCATTTGAGTCATGGGGAGACTGGGTTTTAGAGATTTTTTTTTGCTTAAGGAATTGCTGGAGCTGAACTTACACAGTTTGCATTCAAACACCATGTTATTCTTCAACTATTTTCTTTGTGTCTAACTCTACTTTGGGTTAAATGTCTGAAGGGCATGGATATTGTTTGTCATCATATCCTGGTGCTTGCTATGAAATTTGGCTCAGAGGAGAGGTTGGAAAGTATTCACTAAATGGATACCAATTTTGCATCTCAATAAGTCTTAGTCCTAGAAGGGACCTTAGAGAAAACCAAGCCAACCTACTTTTTTTAAAAAATGAAGAAACCAATGATTGGAGAGAGGTAACGTTTTACACATGATAATATGGTCATTCATACATGCATTCATTCATCACTTGCTTATTAAGTGACTACCATGTGAGGAAGACTGGAAAGAGGTGACATTGGATGGGAAGGTAGGGACAGACCATGGAGAGCCTGGAGATTTCAGATGGGAGATCTGGATTGCATTTTAAGGGAGATAGTGTTTTAGCTTTTTCATCACTGTGACCAAAAGACCTGATAAGAACAGCACAGAGGAAGGGAATTTTATTTAGGGTTCACAGTTTCAGAAATCTCAGTCCATAGATGGTCAACTCTATAGCTCTGGGCCCAAGGTGAGGCAGAACATCATGGCGGAAGAGTGCGGTGGAAGAAAGCAGCTCAGAACATGCAATCAGGAAGCAGAGAGAGTGCTTTGCTCACCAGGGACAAAATGTAAAACCTAAAGTACCATCTCTAGTGCCCTATCTCCCTGGCCACATCCTACCTGCCTATAGTTATCACCCAGTCAATCCATATCAGTGGATTAACCCAGCGATTGTTAGGGCTCTCATAATCCAATCAATTCAGCTCTGAAAAATTCTTGCATTGTCTCACACAAGAGCCTTTGGGGGTCACGTCGTAACTTAACCGTAACAGAGAACTATATTTATGTTTCAGAATTTTTTTAAGGCCAAAGACAAAACTTTTCTTATAATTGAAGCAAGGAACCTGAAAATCACTGGTCTTTGGTGACAAGTAACTCAGCTTTCACACGAATGGACAAGTACTTGTCTTTGCTGAATCCTGCTGCAAGCAAGAATCCGGGTCGACAAGCAGGCAGACCCTGTCATGGGTTCAGCTGGGAGCAGCCCCTGCAGTTCAGGTCTCAAGTATTGTTCTCCCTGGGTGGGAGCGAGGTGCCTCACTTGTGTGTGTCACCCTTCACACCTCAAGAGAGCAGCCAGCTGTTTCTTAGGCCTAACGTACACATTTTAGCTCATCTTTACAATGTGATGCTCCATTAGCAGAAGAAACTTGAAACTTGAAAAAGCCTCCTTGTAATGGAAAGCCACACGTGACATTCGCTGAGACAACCTTCCTTCTGCTTAAATACCTCAGTGCTTCCCATTGCCTGTAAGATAAAGATGTAAATCTGAGCGCAGTCCTTGTTATGGTCGGGTTCTAAGGGTTCCCCAAAGCTCCCGAGTCGATGCAGGAATATTCAGAGGCAAAATGGTTGGATTATGACAGCTGCGACCCAATCAGTCCCTCCTGGTCTGAATGGACTGACCGAGTGGTAACTAGGCGGGTGGGGCATGGCTGGAGGAGTGGGCCACTGGGGGTGTGTCCCGGAAGGGTGCATCTTCTCTGCAGCCCCTTCCCCTTTCTCTGCATCCCGGTTGACAGGCAGAGCAGCGCCCCTCTTCCATGCCCTTCCGCCATGATGTTCTGCCTCACTTGGGCCCAGAGCAGTGGAGATGGCTAACCATGGAATGAACCTCTGAAACCATGTGCCCAAATAAACTATGTTGTTCTTTGTCAGGTATTTTGATCACAGTGATGAGAAGATGATGAACACAGTCCTTGTGTGACCCCCTCACTTTTCCAGCTATGTTTGCCTGTTTTATGTGTGGTGGCCACAGTGACCTTCCTTCTCCCTTGTGCATGGTGTACCCATCTTTTGTACAGCCCGTGCACATTCTGTTCCTTTTGCTCAAAACACCTTTCCCTCCCCTGTGGGCCTGCCTCCTATTTAGGAACTCTGATCTCAGCCCAAGGATCACCCACTGAGAGAGATCCCCAGAGAGTCACACTCACAGCACTCTGTACTTTCGCCCCCTGAAATTTCCTTCACCAGACTTTAATCTTCATCTGGACAAGGATCATATCTGACATCCTCAGTACCCAGCCCTGTACCTGGTCCATATTAGCAGAAGCAAGGTGGAAGTAATTGTCAAATGAAGGAAGAAAGCAACGTAGACTGAGATCATCCAATGAAGTGTGACATCCGAGGGACAGGGAGAGCAAGATGCGTGGCTGAGCAGGTAGAGAACATTTTGGAATCCTGAAGGGCACCTCTAATGGGGGCCAAGATGCTCGAAATCACCTGATAAATAAGCCTCATGCAACCTAGGTCAGCAGACATTTTGCAAAGAGCCACTGAACATCTTCATCCGTGAGGCCTCTGTAGTTTCCATCTAACTACTCAATTCTGCGGTTGTGGTATGAAAGCAGCTATGGAGAAACTATGGAAATGGCTGGGTTCCAATAAAACTTTATTTATAAAAACACCCCGTGGGCCAGATTGGGCTGTGGCTATAGTTTGATGATCCCTGCTAGTTTAAATATGAGAAATGAATAACTAACTTCCAGAGCATGCATTTTCCTAGTATGTAATCTGTATAGACAGAAGGAAAATGCAGAGCTAGAGAGAACCTAAGTGGTAATTATGATTACCACTGTCACAGTCCTAAGTCTTTTAAACTTTTCAAGGCATAGTCAATTCAAATGAGTTCAATGCCAGTCAACACACAGATCTCAAGTACCTACCCTATGCTAGACCCCAGGAACTTACAGGTGAATGCCATCTATTCCTTGAGGAGTTCACCCATATTACTCTTGTTTGTTCCTGAAATCGACACAGATGAAATGAAGGCACAGAGAGGTTAAGCAAATCTTCTGAGGTCACACAGACAAACGGTGACAATCACCCTGGACTACTTCACTTTTTCCCGAGAAAGGAAAGAAAAAATGGAAGATGTGTTGTATTTTGAGGAGAGATCACATTGAAGCAGCTTTTGCTGGGACAACAATTATAAGCTAGAACTTATTTATAGAAAGTCATTAACAAGCTTGCCTTTCTGTGTAAGAACACACACAGTCTGTAGAGGAGAGCACAGTTTGACATTTACCAGCCGTCACATTTTCACCCTGAGGTTTGGCAATTATCACTGGCCAGTGATGATGGTTTCCTGCATTTTAAAACGTGGGATGAAATTATAGCTAAAAATAAAAAGAAGTGCTCATGGCTTCCATTGACTGAAGACCCCTAAATGTCTACTATAGGAACCTAGAAAATATATGTCCTGCCACCAAGAAGATAACAAAGCTTTGGTTTTAAAATGTGGTGTTTTCACCGAGCTATTCTGCAGTTTGCTCAAGGGTAGAGCAATATGTTTGGGTGCAGGTGATGCTGGAAATGTAAGGCTTCAAGTCTGTTCAGATACCTCTTCTGTCTGAGTGACCTCAGGCTAGTTACTTGGCCTCTCTGTGCCTTTGTTTCTTCTTTCGTAACATGAGGATGTATCTGAGCATTGCTGTGAAAATCAAATAAGATAACGATGGCACAGTCTCTCAGGGACTAAGCAGGGGATAAGCAATCTGAGATGTTCCCCTGGCACTTTATCGTTGACTTTTTTCTGAAATATTCTGAAATAGCTGCTTCTAGAAGCCAGTTTTGCCTTCCAGGGTCCTTCCCCTAAACATCTGTTTCCTTCCTACTTATCATTAATGGAGCTGCTGACAGACAGAGCTGTCACGTCCTGAGATGAGGTCTGAATCCTTCCAGAAGCAGCTTCCAGGTAGAAGCTGCTACCATCTAGGATTTGAATGTGGATCTTTGCTGAGCTTCAGCTGTTTCGAGTTAATGCTCCCCTCACGGACATCCTGCAGACCTGGGCTTCATCACTCATGCCCTGTCTCCTCTGCATCTTCCTATTTTCAGCTAATACTCAGCATTGGGCTTGATGAAGAGAGTTCATCAGCTCTGGAGTCAGACATCCTGGTGGTTCAAGTCCTGGGTTACTTGGTTTCTTGGAGCCTCGATTTCATCACATGCAAAACCATGACTACAGCCAAGTACGGTGGTGCACGCCTGTAATCCCAGCTGCTCGGGAGGCTGAGGCAGGAGGATCACCAGTTCAAAGCCAGCCTCTGCAACAGGGAGGCCCTAAGCAACTTAGCGAGACCCTGTCTCTAAAAAAAAAAAAAAAAAAGGGCGGGGGATGCTGGAGATGTGGCTCAGTGGTTGAGTGCCCCTGAGTTCAATCCCTGGTACCCCAAAACAAAACAAAACAAAACACATGACTACACATCACCAAAGAATCCCCATGCTGATGAATGAGCTAACTCGTGTACCTGGACTCCAGTGTGCAAAGGAGAGAAAGCTGCTTCCAGTACCGTGTCTGGCCCAAAGTGAGCCCTCGTTAAATGGGGGGTGCAGGATGATATAGGAACGGCTCGCTGCTGGGGCTCCGATAGGGAAATGAGAGGCCCAGAGTGATGGAGAGGTTCTCAAGTTCTACAGAGAACAGCAGGGTGGGGCCGTGAGCACTGAGCGCCCGGGTTTCTTGAGGGCAGCGTCTATACATCATTCATTCTGGTATCTTACTTTATCTATTGTCATCTGGCTGCCAAGATTTTGCCGGTCTCTTCTTTCCACGGTTTGCAATATGAAGAGAGCACGTTGTCTCTGGTTTGCCTCTCCGTGGGTTATCTTCACCCCATGGGAGAGACCCTCCCTGGATGAAAACCACTCTACCTTCCACTACGTCCAGGTCATTTTATCCCATAGTTATTAATAGTTGTTCCAGAGCATGCATAGATAGTAGTAATGGAGGCTCGCTTTGTTTTAATTATCGTAGAGATACAACATTATATGGTTTCTTCGGATTAAGTAAGTTGTTCTCTTACTTCTTTACCAGCAACAAAATTCTGCCCACAAAAAAGTCTAGGGTAGAATTTTTTTGCTGGTAAAGGTAGTTTTCAAGTATGTTGCAGGAAATCTTTAAGGCGGCAGATAGGCCACAATATCGTATGTGCAAAAAACTTCCATGAACACTAGTTAGTGGAAAACCACATTATATTAAAAATAATTTATTATGATCAAGGAAGGTTCAATATCAGGTTCGAATCAGGCAGGTCAACTTGACAGAACTCTTCCAGTGAAATGTATCACGCTGGTGGAATGAAGGAGAAAAATAACTATGAACATTTCAATAGGAGCTACTTATATTTCGACACAGCGATGTCAAATTAGCACCCGATTTGGTGGAATTATCCCTCACGTCCAGGGAAGAATGTGGCCTTGACGTTTTGCTCTTGTGTCTTACTTCTTGGGATGGGTAGCAGTGCATCCCTTGGACCCAGTGGAAACTGTCCATGAGTTCCTTCTCGGTTATTTTCTAGGTTAAAGTGACTTCAGTTTTGAACTGTACTAAAACAACAACAAGTTTCTGGAACTTTCACCCTGATGCCTGGCATGCCCAATGCCTGATTTCCGAGCTCGGAAGTGCTCCGGATGGCAGTGGGACCACCAAAGCCTGCCCACGAGGTGCCAGGAAGGCTCTGGAGGCTTCGGTACCTTGACCCCCTTGGGACTTGAGGTCCTCTGGCAGTTAGTCCCACAGGCTGTGGCTGCGCTAGTTTAGATGTGACTCAATTAAAAAGAAGTGTGACTTGTCAAATACGCAGGGCGCTGGGGCTCATGTCTGCACACCAAAGGCCTGAGCAGAGGACTCTCCCTGGCTGCAGCAATGGTTGGTCCCCATCACGGGGGAAGAAGAGATGAAATCCTCTCCGCCGTCTGCCGAAGCCCTGACTCAGTCCTTGTTCATCTGGGGAGTGGCTTTGGACGACCGCTCTCCCGAGTGCCTAAGGAGCAATGGACGCGGCCTCTATTTGACCCGGGGTGGGGCTTCTCTCCTTGTAAACCGGGCTGCCCAGCAATGTGGACAGAACATTCATAAGTCCGGACTTGATTCTGTCCCCGTCGATGGCTTGAAGTGCGAGGCTTAATGACTAGAGACGCACACTGGTTTGTGTCGCGGCCTTTAGGTGCAGATGAACACTACCCACGTGAATCCACTCTGAGGTGGGGCGTGGACAGGGGGCCGAGCTGGGCGGCCGGGGCCTGGGCTTTAAAGGGCAGGTCTGCCACTCGGTAGATGGGCGTCCTCGGTGAGGCTCCTCCGGCTTTTAGACCTTGGGGCCTTTATTGGGAAGAGACGGAGGTTTTAAGGACAGGGTTTGGTGATTCTTTGAAAAAAATAAACAAGCCTTGCTGGGCAGATAGGAGGTTGCCTCCTGAGCTTCCCTCAAAGCACAAGAATTGCCTTGAATTTGAAATCAAATACTTAAGGCACAGGTTCAGGAGCAGCAGGTTTCTGTCTGGGTTGTGCCTGGGTGGCGCTGGGGTGAGGCTGGTTGGGTAAACAGAGGAGGAGGCTGGCAGAGATTGCAGACAAAGGACAAGGGGTGCACTTTGGGCACAGCGTTGGGCTTCCCGGCTGCCAGTTTGTGTCTTCTGGTTTCTCCATGTGATAGTGATTAGGTCAAATCAAAACAAAGGCAAACAAAATAATATGTCCTAAACCTGGGAATCACCATCCCAGCCTCCATTCATTTATTCTTCCAACACACCCTTATCTGTGTTTCTCACGTGCCAGGCAATGCGCAGGGTCTATGGCGCTGAAAAGAGGGAAGATCTTGTAGGAAGAGGGAAGCACATGTGCAAAGGCCCTGTGGCACCAGGGAGGACACACATGTGTAAGAGAAAAAGGCTGGTGACCAGAAGGAAGGGGCACTGAGGAGAGAAAGGGAGGGACAGATCATATCCAGTCTTAGAAAATCAATAAAAGTTTGAAGATGGGGAATAAGGTGTGTGTGGAGGGGGAGGGGATGGCGATGACATCAGATTTGCTTTCGGTACAGAGCACTTGGCCCCAAACCATAGCTAGAAGTGACATTTTATTGCAGCCTATTTCCCACTAGTGTCCAAATCCTGCAGGCACCATTGCCAACTGTGCCAAAGTCCCCCTTTCTTGTCCTTCCAAGGCCTGCCCAGGCTCTGCGTGAGAGGCCATTCCAAACCTGGGATCAGATCACCCCAATTAGAAAGCAAATCTTAGGCCACAGTACTTGACGAGTTAACGGACTTTGAACATCTGCCTACGTATTTGGATCATAAAAGTCACCACAAATCATTTCACGATTTTTTTCTTTATAATAAAAAAAGTGAGCCAGCAATGGTGGTGGCCTCCTGTAACCCCAGCAGCTTGTTGGGGCAGAGGCAGGAGAATGGCAGGGTGGAGGCCAGCCTCAGCAGAGTCGTTGCACAGGAAATGACTTTCTCAACAGGACCCTTGAGCTCAGGAAATAATGACAAGAGTTAGTAAATGGGATGGCACCAAATGACAAAGCTTCTGCACCGCAAAGGAAACAATTAGGAAAGTGAAGAGAGAAACTACAAATGGAAGAAAATCTTTGCTAACTACTTTTCTGACAGAAGATTAATATCTAAGATATATAAAGAGCTCAAAAACTTAACACTATTTCACTATTGTGAAATGAGCTGCTATGAACATTGATGTGGCTGCATCACTGTAGTATGCTGATTTTAAGTCCTTCGGGTATAAACCGAGGAGTGGGGTAACTGGATCAAATGGTGGGTCCATTATAGCTAAATTGTGGAACTAACCAAGGTGCTCTTCAACAGATAAATGAATAAAGAAATTGTGGTATATATACACAATGGAATATTACTCAGCCTGAAAGAAGAATGAAATTATGGCATTTGCTGGTAAATGGATGGAACTGGAGAATATCATTCTAAGTAAAATAAGCCAATCCCAAAAAACCAAAGGCTGAATGTTTTCTCTGATATGTGGTTGCTAATTCACAGTAAGGGGGGTTGGGATTAGGGAAGAATAGAAATACTTTGGATTAGACAGAGGGGAGTGAATGGAGGGGAGGGAGAATGGGGATAGAAAGGCTAGTAAAATGAATCAGACAATATTACCCTATGTGCATATATGACTACATGACAGGTATAATTCTACATCATGTACAACCAGGAGAATGAGAAATGATTCCTCATTTATGTATGATGTGTCAAAGTGCATTCTACTGCCATTTAAAAAAAAAAAGAAAAAAAACCCAAATTACCAAATTAAAGGAGAAATGAATTAGACACTTCTCAAAAGAAGAAATACAAATGGTCAACAAATATATGAGAATGTGTTCAACATCATTAGCAGTTAGTGAAATTCAAATCAAAACTACACTGAGATTTCAACTTATACTAGTCAGAATGGCAGTCCTCAAGAATACAAATAATAATAAATGCTGGAGAGGATGTGGAGAAAAGGAACACTTTTACACTGTTGGAGGGATTGCGAATTAGTTCAACCACTATGGAAATCAGTGTTTCCATAGGGAGGAAATTTCCTCCATATTTCCATATGAAGCTTCCACAAGAGACTGAGCATGGAACCACGAATGGAGTACGAATTAAAGTCATCGTACTCCAGGGGTCCATGCATACCCATGTTTATAGCAGCACAATTCACAACAGCCCAACTATGAAACCAGTCTAGGTGTCCATCAATGGATGAATGGATAAAGAAAAAGTGGTATATATACACAATGGAGTTTTATTCAGCCATAAAAAATGAAATTATGTCATTTGCAGGAAAATGGATGGAACTAAAGACCATTATGTTAAGCAAGATAAGTCAAACTCAGAAGGTCAAGGTCACATGTTTTCTCTGATATGTGGAAGTTAGAGAGGAACAAGGGAAACAAAAGGTTGGGGAGAAGCTCAAAAATCAAAGGGAGATCAGTAGAGGAAAGGGACCAAGGGATGGGAGGTTTGGAGGGAGGGGGGGGAGTGCTAGGGAGTGATAGTAGCCAAATTTTATATATATATATAATATATATAATTATATAATACATAATATATAATATTATATTATATATAATTATATAATTATATATAATATATATAATTATATATATATATATATATATATTTTTTTTTTTTGGTACCGGGTATTGAACTCAGGGGCACCTGATCACGGAGCCACATCCCCAGCCCTATTTTGTATTTCGTACAGGGTCTCACAGAGTTGCTTAGCTCCTTGCTTTTGCTGAGGCTGACTTTGAACTCATGATCCTCCTGCCTCAGCCTCCGGAGCGGCTGGGAGGACAGGTGTGCCCCACCGTTCCATTATGTATTGTGTGCACGTAGGAATGTGTAACAATGAGTCCCATCAGTGTGTGCAGCTATAATGCACCAATAAAAAATATGAAAAAAAATCTATTAAAAAAAGGGCTGGGATGTTGGGGTGTAGTGCATGGCAGAACACTCCTGGGTTTGATCCCTAGCACGGCAAAAAATAAATATAAAAAAACAAAAGCAGAAAACCGTGTGTCGGTGCAGATGATTTCAGGGAGTGAGAGAGCCCCACCTGGATCTCTGGAAAATTGGGAACGCGTTCAAGATGATGAAAGACGAGTAATGAGCACAAGACAATTTTGATGATCACAAAACAGTATTAACTCATTTCAGGAAATAAGATACGGGTCATCGGATTATTGAAAAATAAATGCCAAAAAAAAAAAAAAAAAAAAAAAAAAAAAACCCAAGAAAATCCCCATACTCTTGTGGAAAAGTACAAATGCAATCATTCAGAAACCAGTCTGAACCATCCAGGGACGGCCTCACTGCTTCTGGCCTGTGAGTGTGATTTGAAATGAATCCAAACACCAGAGGACAGTGGGACCTGCAAGGAGGGTCACATGCCACCAGGCGGGAGGGGCCCCATGGAAGGGGGAGGAAGGGACTGTGAAGGATGGATGAGTGGACCCACGGGCCACACTAACACAGTTCTCACGCTGCACCTCTGTGCTATGCAGTTTCACCAGGGCTGCGGTGTCTGTAAGTGACCTTGGGTTGCAACTCCCTTCCTGCTGCACCCTTGTGTGGTCTGATTATCATTCCATGTCATTTTGGGGCTGGACACAGCTAGCCGCCTTCCTCTCCTAATGGATTTTTGTCCTTTGATCCTGTTTCTGAGAGGCCACTGGAGGCTGATGGTGGGGAAGGGAGACAGAAGGCAGGAAAGCCAGGTTACTCTCACTGTACTGCAGGGAAGCCCAGATGGTGCCCTGTCCCAGGCTCCCAAAATACACTTTGGGAGGGGAACAGAGACAGCATTTTGCTGACAGCGTTTGGGAACAGGCGTGTGGGCAGTCTATATTAAGACTTCAAGATCCATTCCAAGCCTATCTGTGAGCATGTGACAGCCCCGTGGCTTTACTTGGAAACCACTGGGCCTAATCTCTCTGGGCCAGATCATAATTTTCATTCTTTTCTTCCTATGCCTGTTATTCAGCTCCAACCGCTGAGCAAAGGGTTTGCCTCAAATGTCCTGGCTCCATCTGGGATGTCTGATATTTGCCAGGGCAAAGGTTGTTTCCAATAGCACTGGGTAGGCTGGAGGGGAAGGTCTCTCTGACTTGTCCAGACAGAGTCTGGGGCATTTCCAAGGTGAGAGGGAACAGTGTGGTGTCCATCCACAGAGGCAGCATCCACTCTGCTGGGGATTGTCCCAGGAAGTGGAGATTCCAAGTTGGAGACCCAGTCTTGGCCTCAAGGAGTTCCCAACTGTGGAGACAACCAGCTCACACATGGAGAACTTCATGATTTACAGCCCACCTTCATATCCACTTTCTCTTTGGACCCCTACGATAGCCCTGCTGTGCGTGAATCAGGTCAGGGAGCTATGAAACCCTCATCCAGACTGGAGAATCTGAGAGCCCAGATTCCCTCAGCTGGTAAGCAATTGATCCTAGAGTCGAATGCAGTTCTTATTCCGAAACACAGTTATTTTCCTTCTTTAGACTCTTGTTCAAGTTGCTTCTTGCATTGAGTGCACCCTCCCTTCTTTTCTCTACCCATCCTATCTTGCCTGATCTTCATGAAAGAAATTACAGGAGGTGTCATTTACCAAGAGCGTTGCATGTACCAGCAGGATCTTGCATGCATGCACCACAGATGCTACCTCATTCAGCTCTCACACAGATGTATGGGCAGGGATTGTCATTCCACCCAACAGGTGTGGAAATGGAAGTCAGACAGGTGGAATGACATGGCTGGAGTCATCAGTTAGTGGAAGGCAGAGCCACGAGTCAAACCTGGTCTGCCCAGGGGCCACAGGGGCCCCAGGAACGCCCTCTGCTTCCCGAGGATTGCTGAGAGAGAGCCTTCTGGATCATTCTGGTCTACCTGCTCTGAGCTCCATTTCAGCTCAGTCTTTCTCTGGCTCTGTGTCACATGTCTCCATGTGTTTATCTCATATCCAGAGTGAGTAACCACCACCAGAAAGGCGGCAACGCTAGCGAACGTCATCGAGCCTTTTGTGTGAGCCAGGACTGTGCGAGCCAGTTCACATGCCAAACCTCATCTCATCCTCACAAAATCCCACGTATGCGAATCTTACCATCAGCTCCGATGACAGATAAGGAAACTGAGGCAGAGAGAGGACCAGTAATGTGCCCAAGTCACAGAGTTATTAATACATGGGGCTTGTGCCTGATGCCAACGTGTTAACTGCTATGCTATGCAGTCCCCAAATAGATGTGAATGCTCTGGGACTTGCAGCAGTCCATTGGACTTGAGGGACTGGCTAAAGAAATACATCCCTGGGGAGGAAGACCCTTAGCGTTAGCCGAGGGGGAAAAGGCACAGGGGTCTGTTCCTCATAATGCCCTGGTCCTCCACCCACATCCTCAGCTCCATCTGCTGGGGATCCCTCCTCTCAGGTTGGAGGGAGCTGGCTCCATGCATGCGTCTGCAGTGAGCCTCACGTTCTGATTCTCCCGGGTGGGAGCAATCCCAGGCCCATGCTGATCCTCCGCTGCAGGAACTAGGTCCTTGGCTTTCCCCAGTGGTTCAGGGTTCTCCTTCCCACCTCCAGGCCCCCTGCCCTGTGCTCCAGGCCCCCTATGGCTTGATCCCAACCTTCCCCATCTTCTCTTGTTTGCTTCTCTAGAACACACAGCCTGCTGTTTGGGGGGCTCCTTGTGCTCTGGCACATGCCTCAGAGCTTCTCACATTGTGGCATGTGTCTCCACCTGGAATAATCATTTTTTTTTTTAAAGCTGTAATTTCTGCCAATTGAAAGTCCCTCCTCAATTTCCTTCTCCTCCAGTCCGTATTTCTCTGTCAAATTTGCTCTCTTTCTCTTTTCGAATTCTTGTAACACTTCTAGAATCTGGATTTTACCCTTCCTTAAAATTTTTCACCTGCTTATATCAATTCCCTCCATAGACCATAAGTAGTAGAGCGAGTTGGAGATCTGTCCTCAGTCCGGCCACTTCGTAGCTCTGTGATTTACACTGTTGAGTTAGTAACCTCTCTAACCCTGAATTTCTTCATCTTTAAGATGCGGATAACATCATTGAGGCACAGCCCTCCCCTTTGTTGTAAGGATTAGATAAATTAATGCATGTGAAACACCTGGCACATACCAGATATGTGCCACGCACTCAAGAATCGGAGCTTAACCTCTGCTCCACTTTCTTTATTACCTTTCCCTTCAAAATGCACATACATTATCACATACACACATTTTTATGGTTTAGATATGAGGTGGTCCCCAAAAGTTCATGTGTAAGACAACACAAGAAAGTTCAGAGGCGAAACAATTAGGTTATGAGAGCTGTAACCTCATCACTGGATTAATCCAATGAGGTGGATTAACCTGATGGCAACTGTAGGTAGGTAGGGTGTGTGGAGGAGGAAAGTCTCTGGGTGCATGCCTTGTCCTGGAGAGCAGAGCCCTCTCTCTGCTTCCTTGTTGCCATGTCCTGAGCTGCTTTTCTCCACCGTGCACTTCTGCCAAGATGTCGTGCCTCATCTTGGGTCCAGAGCAATGGAGTTGGCGGAACATGAACCTGAAACTATGAGGCAAAATACATTTCTCCTCCTCTTAATTGTTCTTGTCTGGTCTTCTTTTGGTCATAGAGATACAAAAGCTGACTAACACACACACACACACACACACACACACACACACACACACACACCCCACTGCACACAACACCCCACTACACACACACCATTACTACCAACCACTACCACCATGCAGGTGGCTCTATGCCCAGTGCAGGCAAGATCACAGCAGAGCTCCAAGGTTCATTGCTGGTTCGTGCTTTTCATTACTATTTTACAAATAAGTAACTAGCACCTGCATGGGGGGCAGTTGTCCTGAATTAGTATAGTAATAGAGCTAACATTTATTGAGTTCTATACTATATGCCAGGCATTGTACTTGGTGTTTTATAGACCTTATCTTATTTGAACAACCCAATAAATCCCCTATGAGGTCAGGTAATAATCTTTTTAAAATCGACGTATAATATTCATACATATTTAGAAGGTACAGTATTGTAATGTGATACACGCATGCAACGTGTAGTGAACAAATCAAGGTAATTAGCATCTCCATCTCCTTAAATAATAACATTTCATCATCTCCGTTTTACAAAGAAGAGCACCAAGATTCAAAGAGGTTAACTAGTTCATCTACTATCTCATTTTTTCTAATAATTTTTTTCTAATAAAAACAAAAGCAAGAATTTGAATGCTGAGAGTGTAATTCCAGAGCCTGACTCTTAGCCAGAAGCCAAAGGAAAGTGGGGCCCAGATATCCAGTGTCTCAGGAAGGGCTGCAGAAATTCAGGAAAAAACTCATTTTGTGATTCCTGTGTGGGGCAGTCTGCTTAGCTCTTCCCAGTGCGGTCAAATGGAATAGAAATGGATTCCCACAGGCCCGACACCTCGCTCTACTATTTCTCTCTGAATAGCTAAAAGAAAACCCCCAAGGTGCCATCGATTTTTAACAAGAATGTCCAGCGAGCTTTGCAGGATGGGAGATCCTTCACGAGAACTGCAAGAACTCGGGTGACCCTGAGGGTGGCATTAGGCACACCCAGACCCTTAGTTCTGTCTTGGGATGAGACAAAATGCACACCTCTCTCGTTGGTCTTTCTGAGTTGACAGTCTTTTGACCTTGAAGCCTGTGAAATTGGATGGGTGCCCCAAAGGGCCATTCTTTGCTTTCTAGTCCTCAGATTTAGAGGTGGGTTGAGCAGGGATGAGAAGATGAGCCTCCTGATCTGAGTTCTGGAGCTTCTCTCCTGCTCATTCTCCTTCTCTGGCATTTGGTAGAAGGACTGTTGACAACCCAGGTGGCAGAAATTCAGGGCTAGCCCAAGGTAACCCCACATGGCCCCAGTTGGTGGTAGCAAATCATTGAGTTGAGGAAAGGAGATTTATGAGGACCCACGGAATTTTATATTCCAAATCTCAGTCTATCCCAAGCCACAGTCCTTGTCCTGCCACCCTGAACTCTGCTCCAGACCTGCTCCTTCTGAACCCCCTCTCACAATGTCACCACCCTCCCAGCACTACATTTGTAAACTTGAGTGTCTAGGAAGACTCTTGCCTTTCTTCTTCGTGGGATCCCATTTGCCACGAGGTCCTGTGGATTTTAGTGATATTCCTAACTGTTCTTGCTGCCTCTGTCTGTCCTCTTTACTCCCAGAGCTCACTGCTTCAGGCCAGGGTCTCAGCTAATCTTATTTCACTAGGATTATTGCACATCTTCCTACTTGACCTTGTTACTTCCAACCTTATGTCCCCCAAGCCAGTCTCCCCACAAGCAGTCATCATGATGGTTTTCCTTCTGGACATTTCACTCTCCAGCTCAGACGCCCTCTGTGGCACCTCACCTCGCTCTCCTCTGGGAAGTGTCCAGCCTCCGTTCTATGGCCTGAAGCACCCTTCATGACCTCCAGTCTCATCTTTCACTGCCCAGCCACACACAGCCACCTTGCCACACGACTCCCATTTCCCGTCTGTTTGCACATCTGTATTGAACACGTCTTCCCCATCCACCTGAAAGGTCCTTCACCCCTGGGTTCATTGGTAGCCTCTCACTCCTCCTTCAAAACCCTGCTCAAATTTTACCTTCTAAGGGGAGATGCTCATGTTCACCTCTGGGCCATGAGCAGACCTATAGCATAACTTCCGTTAAGGCTTAGATGGTCCTGAGATCAACTTCAGGCTCACTTCCCAGTAGAATGGGAGCAGCTTGGGGGTGGGACTGTGACTTAGAGAAGCCATTTCCCCAGGACCTTTACAGTCATCCTATCATCAGCCCTAAATGCACTTTGTTGACATGGCTGATTTTCCCAAATTGATCAAACGGATTCCTTTCACACAGCGAAACACCACAGGGAAGAAAAACAGTCCTCTTACTTTGGGGGAAAAAAAAAAAAAAAAAATGACTCAGCAGGTCTTAAAACTGTAACCCCTCGAACGAACACTTTATTCTTCTCCTGCAGTTACTTTTTCTTTTTTATTGTGTGACTGTGGTCTGGACGGAGTCGACTGCCTTTCATTCATTTCCCAACTCTGATCATTATCTTGGGGTCGGGGCGGGGCGAGGGGATGAGGCAACAAATACTAGATCGCAGATTTTTCTCTTCCCAGAGACACATACAGAGCAGCTCCTGAAGAGGTATTAGTATTGGGGAAGTTGCTATTATCTGCATTTTATTAATTAATCCATACATCTAACTGTCATTCTTTCTTCTCTATGGCCTTCCTCCCAGCGGTGTGCACTGGTGCTGTTGGTAAATTGGCACAGAAAATCTGGCGGGACCACCTCTATTTCCAGTGGTTCACTTAACATTTTATCACACGGCTGTGGTCTTGGGATTGAAGTCAGTTAAAAAGATTAATACCATTTAATACCACCCAGAAGGAAGATGCCAGAAATCTGTTTAAGGTCCCGTTATTCATGTCTTCATTTCCTTTGTGCGCGTATTGTGATAAGCATAGCCAGCCTTTTGAGGCTGCTGCTAATATCTACTTAAAATGATGAAGGTAACTAGTTATTTCCTGTAAGAAAATTGCTCTGCTGTCATTAACACGGAATTAACACGGCTCCCATTTCATCTTCAGCACACAGACTTTTGCCCCCAGTTGCCTTAAATAAACGGAGAACTGTCCCCTGGAGGCTGCCTGTTGCTTTATAAAAGATGAGCTCAGGAGAGGCAGAGGGGTGGGCGTGCATATTTGTAGAGCATGCTGCTTTCAGGGGCTGCTCCTTGGAGGGGACACCTGGCTTTCTTCCACGTTGCAGGCACAGTCCCCCCTGACCTGCCATTATTTCCTTGCCACCTGAGCAATGTCGATGGATGTGATTTCTAAATGCTCCCGATCCTCTGGATTGGTGGTTCCGAAATTTTCTCTCATCTGGACACATGCATGACATTCACATGTGGACATGCTTCCATGAGCATACTCTGCTTTGAGAAGGACTCAAAAATCTTGCAGGGACAGCACCATGATCTTTGTCGGTGTCCTGTGTGTTAACGCTCAGTCAGTAATGGATGATTATTAGGGGTCCAGCATAAACAAGACTGGCCAGAGCTACTTAAAGTGAAGTCTGTGAACCTGCACATACAAGCTTTTGTCTGAAGGTCTACTTTTAATCTTTTTGGGGAATGGGCTGAGGAACCGCGTTGCTAGTCTGTACGGTAATTCCACGTTTAATTTCTTGCGGACCGCCAAACTGTTCTCCTGTGTTTTTGAAGTGAGCACTTACCTGTGGGGGGCACCGAGGTAAATATTCAGGAGGTAGTGCCCTTGGATAACAAACTTTTGGAGACAGGAAAAGGCATTCAAGAAGTCTTTGGGAATCTGCCGCAGTTGGCTCTCTTGCGGGTTTGCCGGCTCTGGCTCTCCCAACTCCACCATGACTGTCCTCTGTGAGTGGCAGCATCAGCCCAGGCATTGCTTAGGAGCTGGTTAGACATGCAGGATCTGGGGCCCCACCTGACACTCTATCCACTCCTCTGGGGCTGTCCCAGGACTCTGTTTTAAGAAACCCTCCTGGTGATTCTGAGGATCACTGAAGTTTGCAGCGCTCTAGGACGGATGCAGGTATGGGTACGGCCATCCTCTCTGCTCACATCAGAAAACTCACCAGTCTTAAAGTGAGTGAGAGAGACTGCTTGAGGGACAGATTTGAACCTGCTCTGACTTATAGAAAGCACATACTTTGCAGTGCACTACCCTTGCAGGAAATGGGTTACACCGCTTCGCTTACAGCGGCCATACCCTACCATTCTAAGCACTTCTGCATGGAGAGCTCCCTCTCTCCCATACCAGGTCAGGGGCTCTCAATTTGTCACTGCAGGTTCATCCAGGGTAAGTCCTGAGGCTGAACTCTTCTTTATATCCATGCCAACCTGCAAGTGTGAGGACTGGCTTGTCCTCTGCCATGGTCGAGCTCTCTGACAGTCAAGAGCGGCCGTGGCATGTGATGTCTAGTGTCTGTGTTAAGCCTTTCACGTTTCTGCTCGTCAGGAAGTGGCAACACAAGGTATACTGAAAACTGTGCGTTCTGTTGTCAAACAGACTAGAGTTCGAATCCTGGTTCTGCCACTTGAACCTGATTAGTTTATTAATTCTGCAAGTCTTCAGTCCCCTACCTGCAAAATAACATCTACTGTACAGGATGATGTGTGCCCAATAAACACTAGTTATTAGAGTTATTAATTATTGCTGCTGATATGAAGGGGACACTCCATGGTCCTTCTCCCCTTCTCCCCTCTTGTTCCCATTTAATAGTTAAAAAAAGAAATATAAGAGAAGAGTTGGGTCAGTCAAGGTGCTGTAGAGAGAACAGGAGAGAGCAAGAGAGAGATTGAGATAGAGGACACCGTCACAAATTCCCAAGACTTCCTGAACTACTTCAGCCCCTGTGGTCTCTTCTTGTCTCTAAATGTTTACCATCTAAGTATGCGATCATGTGAGTGCTTTAACTCAGTGCTTGATATAGGGTAAGGGCTCAGTTATAAAAATATACAAAACCAATTCGGCAAGTACTCAAAAAGTTAAACACAGAATTTCCATATAACCCAGCAATTCCACTCCTGGGCTTCTAGTCAAAAGAATTGAAAGTGGGCTCTCAAACAAACACGTGTACACCCATATTCATGCCAGCACCATTCACAATAGCTCAAAGGTGGAAACAACCCAAAAGTCCATAAGTGGATGAATGAATAGGCAGAGGAATAGGCAGATGGTGGCCAATGCATCTAATGGAGTACTGTTCAGCCATTAAAAAGGATAAATAATCAATGCATGCTACAGGGGGTGAACCTTGGCAACACTATGCTAAGTGAAAGAAGCCAGACCCTGAGGTCACTCATCATGTGATTCCATGTATATAAAACACTCAGACTAGGTAAATCCACAGGCACAAAAAGCACAAGGAATAACTGTTGAATAGATATGGGGTTTCCTTTAGGAGCCATGAAAGTGTTTTGGAGCTAGATAAAGTTGATGGTCATACAACACATAGAATGTACTGAATGTCATGGAACCATCTGCTTTAAAATAGCTAATTTTATGTTATTAGCATTTAAAAAAATTAAGAATATACACGTATACATGTATAAAGAACAATGGAGTTTGGAAGGTTGAGCCTGACTTTGGTATTCTTGAAGGGCACAACATTAAAAAGGATTTCTTATCTCTGTTTCTTCTTGCAATAATGGAAAATTCCTCAACCCACATGAGGAACTCAGGAATGGTCTTCTTGCAAGCAGCTGCAAGCCCAGACTTTCTGGTCCAGGGATTTCAGGTAAGAATCAGGAAATATGAAAGTCGTTAACAACTGAGTTACTTCTGAGATGGGTGAGCACGTGAGGCAGATCCATAGCACTGGTTAAGGCGGTCAGGAGAAAATCGGGATGGAAAAGGATGTACCGAACCCTCTTGAGAGACAGATCCAGTGGCATAAAATCAGTAGTTCTCCATTAAACAATTTGGGATGATGTGGAGTCTCCTGGAAGTTCATGTTTCTCTCTTTATCTTAATTAGTAAAGCCAAGTCTCAGGTACAGTAAACCCTCTTGCTCCCTAAAGGATTAGACAAAAAATAGGAAACTAAGAGTGAGGGGCAGGGGGAAAAGGGCTGCCTGTGGGTGAAGAAATGTGTGCGGGTGAAATAAGCTTTCCAAATTCCTTCCTTCCTTCTTTCTCTACTTTGCTCATTCATTCACTCACCCACCCACCCATTCACTCATTCATTCATCCACCCATTCATTCACTCATTCACTCACCCACCCATTCATTCACCCATTTATTCATTCCTTTGCTCATTCATTCCCTTATTTTTTTCTTCCTTCATTTACCTATCCATTGGCCCACCCATTCATTCATTCACCCACCCATTCATTCACCCACTTATTCTTTCCTTTGCTCATTCATTCCCTTATTTTTTCCTTTCTTCATTCACCCACCCATTCATTCATTCACCCACCATTCACTCACTTACTCATTCTTTTGCTCATCCTTCCATCTTTCTTTCCTTCCCTCTCCAAAGAATCACTTTCCTTTTTTTTCTTATACTTTAAGAAATTAAAGATACACAGGATCTAGTCATTCTCTGACCTCTAAGAGTGTCACATTGTTGGCACTGGGAATGGGGAGAGACCTGGACTCAACCACAAAACAAACCTGAGGGATGTGCATCGGACTCTATTGCACATGCTGATCCCACGGCAGTCTTATTAAAATGCAGATTCTGATTCATTATGTCTGGACAGGGCCTATATTTCTAAAAGAACTGAGGTGAAGTCCATGTCACACTGTTTCTCTGTGGCCCACTATCTAAGGAGACATTTTTTTTTTTTTTTTTTTTGCGATGCTGGAGATTGAGCCCAGGGCCACATGCTTGCAAGGCAAGACTCTACCAACTGAGCTATATCCCCAGCCCTAAGGAGACATTTTTAAATAGCTGGGCCGGGGTCAGGGGTGGAGGAACAGAACAAAAGAAGAATGTCATTGTTTGACAACTGAATATTATATAAACTTCAAACTTCAGCATATAAACCATATTTCATCAGAATAGTCACACCCATCTGTTTGCATCTTGTCTGTGGTTGCTTTCCCATTAAAGTCAGGGTTGAGTAATTGTAACTGGTAGTGGTTTGTGTCAGCAAAGCCTAAGATACTTACTAGGTGGCAAAAATTTGTCTATCCCTGGTATAAGGTTATAAGGGATTTCAGGAGAGAGGGAGAAGCCACTTCTTGCTGGACTAATGAAGGGCAACTTCAAGGAGGAAGGGCATCTCAGTGTTGGCCAGTGGGTGGGTCCTGATGGGAGGCTTTGGGATTCAAGAAATCCAGCAGGCCTAAGCGCTTGCAGTGTGGAAAGCAGGGGCTGCGGCTGCAGCTCTCAGTGTTTAAACCTTTATCAACCAGGCCTCTGTTCACACTGCCAGTGGAAGCATCCTTAATGCTTCCCTCTGATACAAAGAAATCCTGTTCCCAACTCTGAAAGATGAAGCCAACTGGGCAAAAGTATGGCTGATCATGTGAGTATCTGTGAGCAATAATGAAGCCTGCCATGACATCTGAGGGCATGACCTCAGTGAAGGTGTGAAACCCAGTGTTTCCCAAAGCTGGGGAATGACGCTGTTCCCCAGGGAGTGTATGGACACATGTCAGGGTGTTTGCGGTTGTCATAGTAATTGGGGAATATTCCTGAAATTCACTGCATGGGGCCCAGGGATGCTGAAGGAGCGAGATAAGATGCAGAAGGCCATAGTGTTGGGGAAGGTTGAAAGGTCTCTCCTCAATGCCAGCAGCACCTCACCCACAGACCCAGGCTGGGGAGCCTTCTGTGGTGTAGGATGAATAGGGGTGGAGGAATAGAAACTTGAGTGAAGGAATGCAACAACCCACCTGGATATTGATGGAGACCAAGAAAGAGGTATATTTACACCATGCTTAGAAGTTAGACAAGACTCCTGTTTAACCCCCAAATCCTGGGAGAGCCAGAATGTCAGCAATGTACAATTCAAAGCAAATGTATGCATGAGGGGGTGTTTATAGTGCCCAGGAAAGGTGAGGTTTGTGTGTGGGGTGGAGGCCGATCGCTCTCATTTCCTTACATCTACTTCCAGCCTACTCTGCACAGCGGCTTTGGAATCAGGAAGAGCTGGGTACAATTTCAGTTCTGTCTCCTCCTAGCTGGAGGAACCCAGGCAAGTTAGATTTTCTTAGCCTTCCTATTCTGACTTGCCAAATGAATTTAGCAAAGATCATTATAAGGATTGCTTGAGATAATGTGTGGGAAAGGCTTCGCACAGTATTGGGCCCATTGTGGTGCCCAGTGAACGTGTTTCCTTATCTCTTTACTCCAATGAGCACGGACTGATTTCTGCTGTCAACAGGGCTGCTATCATAGACCAGTTCAGGAAATTAGCAGGGAACCAATTTTAGCTAAGTATGGCACTGACTGGTGGAGGGCAGGGTTTCTCAGTCTCCCAACTATTGACATTGGGGTTGGGTAATTCTTTGTGGTGGGGCTGTCCCATGCCCTGAAGGGCATGAGCAGCATCCTTGGCCTCTATTCCCAAGTTGCCAGGATCTAGCCCCTCCCCCACTCATCTAGCCTCTCCCCATTCATGACAACTCAAACTATCTCTAAACATTGTCCCCTGGTGGCAGTATTAGCCTTATTCAAGAAGCGCTGGTTTAAAGCAAGATAAAAATAAGTTGTGGCTGTTTGGGATGAAGGGAGAAATGTGGAAAATGGCTTTGTTTTTGTCTCAAGAGAAACCTCCAAACCATAAACCTCCAAACTCGATGGCCCGTAAATACCACTACACACCAGGTTTTCACTCAATGCCGGGTACTGCACTAGGTCTTTAGGACAGGTAGAGATGAGACGTGGCCCTGTTTTCTGGGCACTGACAACTTTTTTTTTTTTCTTTTTTTCTGAGGTCCCACTCGGGGAACTCGGGTCACCCAGCAGCCCATCACTCTTGAGTTCTCCATGCAGGGGTTGCCAAGGGCTCTCTGGAAAACGTGGTTGGGCTGCCGAGCTGATGAGATGCGAGGCTGGGAGAATTTATGCTGGAGTTGACTCTGAAAGCTGGACTAAAGCACAAGCTGAACCTGCCTGTAAAATCAATGCTCCCCATTGCCACTGTGGGGGCGGGGACAGCGGATTTATCTCAGGAGAAGTGGCTGGGCTGACAAGACTGATTATACGGGGCGTGCTGTTTATACGAGTGTAAGGCACTTAGAGCTTAAGGCGGAAGGCGGGTTTTATAAATCAGTAGATAAGTAAAACAAATGCACTGGGTGAGATGGTCCTGCTCCCCGGATAGAGGTGAAAGGGGATAGGAAATAGAGCTACCCAGTGCAGGAAAATGAAAGGAATTCAATAAAGTCATTGGATTCTCTGTGAAACCATCATTTACTGCCACCCCCTAAAGGCTTTACCACCAGCTCCCACCACCCAAGGTCATGTTCTTGATGAGGAAATTCTGCAACTTTGTATAAGCATTAGAAACAGGAACTCACTTATCTTCTCAGCACCAATAGCCCAAAGTGAAGAAATGGAAAGACAGAACCCCCCTTGTTAAAGGTGGGGAGAAGAAAAGAGACCTTTATGAAGGACAGGAACCGTGCCAGATGTTCAAAACATACATCGTCTCATTTAATTCACATGAAAATCTTGCAGACAGTTGTTCCCACACTTCCCTGCTTGTAAAGACCACCAGGCACGCCGAGGAATCCAGACATCTTCGCCCCTCCCTTGGACCTACTGAACCAGACTCTGGGAAAACATGAAAATCGGTATTTTAAATCATCACTTCAGGGGTTTCTAATGATCAGGCTAGTTTGAAAAACACTTCATTAAGCTGTAATTCATCATCCCCAAGTTATAGATGTGGAGACTGGGCTTTGCCTGACCCCTAATTCTAAATCCTTTTCATGGTTTCATGCTGCCTCCTTAGAAATGACAGGTCCAATTAATACTCAGACGAGATGGGCTTAAAATTTGTCTCCGCTTTGCATATCAGCTCCTTCGCACTTCGAAAGTCAGCATGGGGGAGAGGACAGAATGTCTGGGACTGGAGTCCAAGGACTTGAGGTACAGCTCTGCTGTTCATTAGCTCTGCGACCTTGGGTGAGCCACTAAAACTCTTCTGGTCAGTTTTTTCCATCTGTAAAATGGTGATAAAAAATAAGACTTGCTCCAACCACCTCAGATTCATTGTGTGGATCAAATAAGATAATGAGCTTGAAAGAGTTTTGCAACTGGTAAAGTCGCCTGGGAGGTCTTCAGAGTGTTGAGTCCTGATGAAGTGGATGCCCAGTTATCTAGATAATCAGTCTTTCTTTTTTTTGGTGTTTCGTGTAACCAGTTCTGAAATTTCCTTCTCGCCTTTGGATTACCTCCCCTCGTGTGGCCGATGGAAGGACAAGAAATTCACATTTATTGACTGATGATTTTAAAATAGAAAAAGTGTTCCCTATTGAAGATTACTACTCAATGTAAGAAACTCCAGGGCAGGCCACCCTGAAATTCCAGATATATGATAGTAAATACTCCACTGGATTAAAATGGATACCAGGCCACCATTTAGCAAGCATAATCTGAACGAGGGCTTCCCGCCTCATGATAGGGCGCCCCCTAGTGGCTGAGACTGTCGGTGCACCTTCAAACTCCAAACCTGTGTCCCACCCTGTGGCAGGCAGAGTACCTGCTCCCCCAAGAGGCCCGTGTCCTGATCTCTGGGGCCATGTGTTATCTCACATATAAAAAAGGAACGCTGCAGAAGTGAAAGGAGCTGGAGATGGGGAGATTATCCTGGATTATCCAGAGGAGATCAATTTACTCACAAGGGCCTTATGAGTTAGAGAGGGAGGGAGGAGACGGAGATGAGGTATCTGAGGTGGAGGCTGGAGTGACATGGCATGGGAGAGTCCCAGCCTTCCATTGCTGACTTTGAGGATGGGTTCTTCACAGGCACCTTCCTGTTAACTCATTTTGAATTTCTAATCTCTGGGGTTAAAAGATAATCAATGTGCTCCAGAGGTGGTCCTTTCTTCTTTTGTCATTTTAAGCCACTAAGTTTGTGGTGATGTCTTACAGCAGCCATAAAAAACCTCTTAGTGGGGTGCTGCTTATTGATGGTATGTTGGTTGCTTGCTGGTGAAGGCTGGTCTCCAGCATTTCAGGACATCTAGTGTCCTGCAGGCACTAAATACCAGCCTCCCTCCCAAGTCATTGTGGCCACCCAAAATATGCCCACCTATTCCCAAAATGTCCTGTGAGCTGACATTGCTCTGGTTGAAAAGATCAGCTTATCTGGTGGGGACATTACATGCTGAATGTGCCAAATGTATGTTTGATCTCCAGAAAAGTCCCTTACGATTAGGCTAGAGATTGCTGGAAAATGCACCTGCTTGATTAGAAACACACAGAAGCATGCCAGTGTGAGCCATTTATTAAATAATTGAGATTTTGGGGGCCTGCAGATGATGAGGAGAAATATATTCAGATTTGGAGCCTGCTAATCATTTGAGTCACTTTTGCCTTGCTATGGTCAGGACAGGGAGGGAAGCCCCAATATTGGGAATCTGGAGGGAAAGCTAGGGTATCACTGTGTCCTCTGGGCAAAGCAAGCAAACAAACCAGATTCCAGCCCCTCCTGTCCCTTCCTGCCTCTGCAAAGCCTCCAGGTACAGCCACTCTGTGTTATTGATGCTAATGACCCACGTAATGGCCCTGCAAGAAGGATTTCAAATCTGCAAATGACAGCTTTTGCAGGCACTACGAATCACTGAGCCTTGCGATCAAATGCAGAGGGGCCCAGATCATTGAAGGGCTTGGGATAATGGATGATAAAATGCAGTTTAATGTGGACAAATGTGGAATAATATGTCTTGGAACAAACAATCAGCAGGAGGAACAGCTGCTAAATGAATTGGTTTGCATTACACTGACCAGGGAATAGAAATGGCCATGAGGAGCAGCCATACAGTTGACAAAGGCAGAGCTAGAGGGGCTGGTCTACAAGGTTGGAGAAGAGCCCCAAGAAAGCCGGAGGGAGGAGAATGGCCAGGTTAACTCTTCTTGCCTTACAGGTACCCAGTATTCCACAATGAGGGATAAGAATAGCCAGCTGTTCCTCCTGCTGATTGTTTGTTCCAAGACTGTTGCTTCTCAGCCTCCTTGGCCAGCTTCTCTGCTCAGCTTTCAAATGTTAAGATGTCCCAGGGTTTGAGGCTGCCCAGGACTTGGAGGTGCCCTAGGACTTGGACTGTGGTCACCTCTTCTCCAGGCTCATGATCTCTCCAGAGAATCTCAATTAGTTCTTTGTCTTTAAATGTCATCTCTATCCTGATGACAACCCAGAGTCAAATTTTCACTAACCTCTCCTAGAACTAGACCAGTGGTTTTCTACACAACAGAGTCACCTGTAGGATATCTTAAAATCCCAAAGCCTACACTCTAGGCCAGTTAAGACAGGATCAATGAGGGTCAGGGAGCACCCAGGCATCAATTTTAAACTGAAGGTTATACTCCAATGGTTAACTGGGTTTACCCCATTGCCTCCTTTATCTCTCCACGTGGGCATGTATTGGTGTCTCTACCTTAATACGGGCAAACACACTTCCTTATCCTCATTCCACACCTGGTCCTCTCCAGGCTTCCCCATCCACTGGTTGTTCAAGCCCCAAATCTAAGACTGATTTTAGTTTTGTCTTTTCTCTCACTACTTACATGCAACTCACCAGCAAGTTCTTCAGTTCCAACCCGAAAACATCCAAGATCAACCCACCATCAAGTCTAACCTGGACCACGGCCAAGTCTTACTCCATCTTTACTTAGATTTGGTTTCTTCTCTATTTCCTTCTCCTTTTGGTCTCCAAAGTGATCTTAGTGCAAACCAGGCCGTGTCACAGCCCTGTTTAAAACCCTCTGATGGCTTCTAGCCCATTGTAATCTGAACGCCTAAAGCCCTCCACATCATCTTCTCCACCTTACCTTTCCAACTTCCTTTTGTATCCTTTGCTCCTTATCCATCAGGCCCGGCAACTCTGATCTGAAATATATGGGGCTCATTCCCATCTTTGGAATTTCACACCATTTCATCTGCTGAAAGTGTACTTTTCTCGATCTTCACAGGGCTTGCTTTGTTTGTGACATTTAGATCACACCAGAAATGTCCTCTTCCGAGAGAGATCGTTTTTAGTTATCCGATACCAGTCATTTATCACCATGAAGTATTTACTTATTTGTTACATATCAGCCCTCACTAGAGCATAAATTCCAAGAAATAGGGATACTGTCTATATTGTTCACATTTGAAGTCTCAGTGCCTGATACAGAGTTTGGTACATAATAGATGCATAATCAATTTATGTTGCATGAATGAATGCATTTTGTCAAAGAAAGCGGGACTCAGAGACACTGGCTTAAGATTTTCTATTTATGGTAACTGAACTCTGTGGCGAGTCCCAGTAGTTTCCAGATCCCGTACAGAGCAAAGGTTTTGTCAATCCAATGGAGAAAAGAAAGCAAAGAGGTTCTATCAATTTTAAACAACTTGCCTACACTCTGAGATCATTTCCTTCCTGCCTTTTTTTCCTTTGCTTTGAATGTCCTGATTTTAATAAAATACTGTTAATAATGAATCACAAGTTATTTGGGGATTTATTTTAGTATCCTTGACAAAAGACAAACTGTGATAACCCAATGTTTTTAAATTAAAAAAAAAAATGTGTGATGGTGGTCGCTAACCTTCAAGAATACCCACTAATGACTCTCACTTTTTAATATTTACCCCCCTGTGTAGTTCTCTCTCATGTTGAAGAGAGTTGAAACCGTGAAACCAAGAGGACATTGAGTAAATGACAGTGTGTAACTTCCAAGGTTATATCATGAAACAGTGCAGCTTCCCCTTTTGTTCTCCTGGATCCCTTGATTTGGGTAAAGGCAGCTGCAATATCCAAGGACCCCATGGAGAAGTGGGTGGGGTGAAGAGCAGGGGTCTCCAGCCATCAGCCAGCACTAATTTGCTGTCCATGTGAGTGCCCCCCCATGGAAGTGGATGCTCCTCCCCAGTCAAGCCTTCGGATAATTGCAGCCCCAAGTGAAATCCCAGTGCAACCTCTTGCAAAAGATACTCAACTTAGCCATGCCCATATTCTTGAACCATGGAAATGGTGAGATGATATTTATTGGCTTAAGCCATTAAGTTTGGGATATTTTGCAGCAATGAATAACTTACACATTGATGTTCCCTCATAAAAATCCAAAAGCCCAAGGGACTTCTACATTGCTCTAATCCATTCTGAATCATGATTTTCACCATTGACCAACTGAACTGCTAAACCTCTTTGAAACTTAAGTTTTCTTGTCTATAAATTGGGAACAATATTGTCCCTACCTCTTAGGTTGCTGCAGGGATTAAATGAGATGATGCCTGTGTTTAGAACTATTATTAGTTGTAATGGATGTTATTATTATTATTTTTTACATTATCATGGTGGGCTATTTAATGCCTCCATGACTTTGAAGTACCATTTTCTCTGCCTGAATTTCATCCCTTCCCCCATCTACCTGCAGAACTGTGCATGGAAGATCCAGACTTACTACAAGGATCTCACCCTCTAAATCCTTTCCTGACCATCTTAAAAGAGTGGGTCCTTTCTTCTTCTCCTTTCTCTTTTTGGTACTGGAGATTGAACTCAGGGGTCCTCAACCACTGAGTCACATCCCCAGCTCTGTTTTGTATTTTATGTAGAGATAGGGTCTTGCTGAGGTGCGTAGTGCTTCACTTTTGCTGAGACTGGCTTCCAACTCATGATCCTCCTGCCTCAGAGCTGATCCTTTCTTCTTTTGTCACTTTGTTCCCATCTATCTTCTAGCTCTTTTCACTGTGTATTGTAATTTATTACTTTCATGTCCATCTCTTCCATCAGATACGATCATAACCCATATTGAGCCTCGCAGTGGGCCAGGTAGTGTCCTAACACTTTTATATCTATTGACTGGTAATTCTCACAATGGGTCTCTGAAGCAGGTGTTATCATTATCTCTATTTTATAAGAGAGGAAACTGAGGCACAGAAAAGTAAAGGACGTGGCAGAGCCAGGATAATAACTCTGGCATTTCAGTCTCTGAGGCCGTGGTCTTAAACACACCATCAAGCCACTCTGTGTAGAGTGAGCCTCTAGTGACAGGGGCCCTGGGTCACTTACATCAGACCTCCCAGTACCCACTAGAGTTTTTTTGAACATGGGGAACTTGCAATCAAGATAACAGCTATTTTTTTTTAATCTACTATATAAAAATACTGTGCTGAGAACTTTATAAAGCAGGATTTTTGTTAAGTCCCCATTTGCAAATGAGAACCCTAAGGCTTAGAGAGACAAACTAGCTTCACGTAAGACTCTCCATTTTTTAGGAGCCATGAGAACTCCATCCCAGGGCTGCCGATGCTAAAGGCCATTCTCTTTTCATGGCGTCAGAGGGTCCTCGATTATCTTAGAATGAATGAATGAAGACACGAATGGAATATCATCTGTCATAAAAATGACAGAGAGATGAGTGAGCCATGTGCACTAATTTCTATCTTGAGATTAATACAATTTTTTTGGTACCAGGGATTGAATCCAAGGGCATTTAACCACAGAGTCACATCCCCAGCCCTTTTTTATTTTTTATTTTGAGACAGGGACTTGCTGAGTTGTTTAGGGCCTTGCTAAGTTACTGACTGAGGCTGGCTTTGAACTTGTGATCCTCCTGCCTCAGCCTCCTGAGCCACTGGGATCACAGGCATGTGCCACTGTGCCCAGCTGATATTAATACAGTTTTAAATAATAATGGAATTACAGAGGCATGAGGAAGGGACATCCCAGGACAGAGAATATTGGCTTTGTGCTGCATGACTTTTCCTTTCATGTGAACTACTGATTGCCAGTGACCATTCTCAGCCCATGGGCTGACACGTGCTGTACATGCTGAGTTGTCCCCACCTTCCACACACCTGTGGTGCTCCAAATAGGCCTGCTCTCCCTGCCTCCCTCCTTCCCTCCGATCCTCTCTTCTGTTCTTTTTCTTTTTCTCTCCTTTTACTTTCTCCCTCCCTTTCACATAATTTTGAACTGACAAATAGGATGCATATATTTATAATGTTCATGTTGTTTTGAAATATGTATACATTGTGGAACGACTCAGTTGAGCTAATTAACACATGTATCACATGTATAACTTGACACGTGGATTTGTGTGTGTGTGTGTGTGTGTGTGTGTGTGTGTGTGTGGCAAGAACACTTAAAATCTACTCTCAGCAATTTTCAAGAACACAATACATTGTTATTAACTATGGTGACTGTACCGGACAGTTGATCTCTTACGCTCATTCTGTCTAATTGGAATTTTGTATATTTGATAATCATCTCTTCCGTCCCCCCACCTCCCAGCCTCTCGTAACCACCTTACTCTTTACTTCTGAGTTTCACACGTAAGTGAGATTGTTTGGTGTCTGTCTCTCTGTGCCCAACTTGTTTCACTTAAACATGATATCAGTTCTGCTGCTTCATCCATATCGTTGCAAATGAGAGGATTTTCTTATTTTTAAGGCCGAGTAGTTAGTTCCCCATTGCCTTGGTACATCACTTTTTCTTCACCCATTCCTCTGTGGATGGGTACTTGGATTGATATCTTGGCTCTGGTAAATAATGCTGCAACGCATGTGGGAAAACAGATGTCTCTTTCACATACTAATTTGATTTCCTTTGGACACATACATGGTAGTGGGGTTGTTGGATCATCTGGTAGTTCTAGTCCTAATTTTTTGAAAAACCTCCGCACTGTCTTCCAAACCACTATATTATTGACACTCTCACCAGCAGTGTGCTGGGGTTCACTTTTCTCCTCACCAACACTCGTTAGCTTTACCTTTTTGATAATAGCCTTTCTAACAGGCATGGCGTAGATATCTCATTGTGGTTCTGATTTGCATTTCTCTGATGATGGGTAACAGGCTGAGCATTTTTTCACATACCTGTTGGCCATTTGTGTGTTTTCTTTTGAGAAATGTCTCTTCAGATCCTTTGACCATTTTAAACTTGTTTGTTGTCTTCCTATTGAGTTCCTCATACATTTTGAATATCAACTCCTTTCCAGATGTACGGTGAGCCAATGTTTTCTCCCATTCCACAGGTTGTCTCTTCACTCTGTTGCTTCCTGGCTTTGCAGAAGGGCTTCAGTGTGCCGGAATCCCATTTGTCTATTTTTACTATTCTCGTTCATGCTTTTAAGGTCATATCTAAAAAAAATCATTGCCCAGATCAATGTCTTAAAAGCTTTTCCCCATTTTCTTCAAGTAGTTTTGTAGTTTTTGGTGCTGCCTTTAAGTCTTTGGTAAATTTTGAGTTGATCTCTGTAGATGGTGTGCAGTTTCATTCTTCTGCATGTGGATATTAGGTTGTCCAGAAGACTGTCTTTTTGCCGTGTGTGCTCTTGGCACCTTTGACACCTTTGTTTTCATACTGAGTCACTTTTTAAAATTTTTGAAATTTTTTCTTTTATTCTAACAGACTGCATTTTGATTCATTGTACACAAAATGGGGTACAACTTTTCATTTCTATGGTTGTGCACGATGTAGGTTCACACTATTTGTGTAATCATACATGTACATAGGGGAATGATGTCTGGCTCATTCCACCATCTTTCATACCCTTGCCCCCTCCCTCCTCTCATTTCCCTCTGCGTAAAGTTCCTCCATGCTTCTCTTACCCACCTGCTACCATCACTTTCAAATATTGCTAAGGAAAACAACAACAACAACAACAACAACAAAACCCCAACCCGCAGGAATGATTATAAAATGAAATGTGGCTCTCAAAACTTGATCTAAAAGTGTGCATGTTTGTTTCTATATGTTTTGACTGTGGGGAGTAATTCAGCAAACCACATGATCTTGACTTTAATCGGAAGTTACGGGCAGATGTCCATAGACGCCTCTTAAAGGGGAATAATGCAGCATCATGGGAAAAGCATCCCGTGAGCACTGGACCTTCCCATCACCCACATGCTGTTCCATGCAGGAAAACTGTTTGAGCACAATGCACCTCTGTCTCTGTATCTGTGAGGCAGGATATTTGGTCTTATTGTGAAGATTAAACATATGTGAAGTCCTGCCTCATCTGAACCTCTCATTCTCCTCTGAGCTTATATCCCATAATACCCTCCCCGCTGTGCACTCCTCTCTGGCTGCATGGTTTTCCTGCCACTTCTCCAGTTTTCCTTGCCTGACTTCTTCTTCGTCAGGCAAGTGCCTGCTCGGGGCTCTTTGCACCAGCTCTTCCATTTTTATTTTTTAAATGCTTCCTCCTCGGTGCCCAGTGGCCCACCCTCTTGAGTTTGGGCTCCCAAACTCCCCTAGTTAATTCTCTTCCCTACTCTTGCTACCCCTGACACCCCTTGCTTTACTTACTCTTCTTTCTATAACAATTACCTCTCCTTGAATGCCAGATATTGCTTTTATTATCGACTACTTATTTCCCACTGCTAGAGGGTAAGCCACATGAGGGCCAAGGTCTTTGGCTCTACGTATTGATATGTTCCTGGCAACCAGAGCAGAGTCTGGCACACAGAAGCTGCCCCATCAATAACTATTGAATAAATAAAGAAACAAATGAAAGCAGGCATGCATGAAATCACTCAGTGCGTGCCTGGCATACTGTAGGCAGCCCATAAATCTAGATATCAATAAATCTAGGTGTCTAACCTGGACACCCTGAGGCCACTTCATCCTGGGGTTATGATCATTTAAATGCTCCAATTTCAGTATTTGCCACCCTGGCACACCTGCGGGACATACCCCTCCTTCTTCACCATGGCTGTGTCCTCCCCAGTCAGTGAGAAGACCCCTTGGAGGCCCAGGCGACCAGTCTGCTTCAGTTCCCCAGCTGGGACTCGCAGGGGCATCCGATGCTGGAAGTCGTGGGGGGTGCCCGCAGCTCTGCCCGCAGGTGCCATCTGGCTGGGCGCTGCTTCTTGGTCTCCCTTCCTGGCACAGCAGATGCTGCTGTTGTCCCTGCCCCCACTTCTGACTGCTGTCCTGTGATCTTTGCAGACACTCAGAAAATGTTCATCTCTGCCACCCTCCACTCCCATGGTTGATCTTGACAGCTCCAAGCCTCCAGTTACCAGCACCAAAGGACACCATCCTACCCTCTGCTGTTCCCGCAGCTTTATTTAGGTATGCCGAACAGCAATGGCACTATATAAGGCATTCGACTTGAATATTTGTACACATTGTGAAATAATCACCACAATCCAGCTGTGATAGGTTGACATATTTGACTCCACGGAAATGTTATAGACCAGGCTATATGGGCAATGACTAAACAGATTCCGTTTTACCCGAGACTCCATGTTTTGTAGTGTTGCCGCCCGCAGCAACAATTCCCCGGGAAGGAATCGGAGGTGGACTGGGAATGAACTACTTCTATTATCTTTCTCTGTAGTGGGCTGCTTTCTTGCTTGCTTGCTTGTTTGCTAGTTTATAGAGGAAGAGAGGCTTGTTTGCTTTTAGAGGTACTATGCTTTCAGAGAGGCTATGCTTATCAGAGAGGAGGCTACGCTTTCAGAGGAGTTATTTCTTAGAGGTCTGCTGCTGCTTCTTAGAGGTGCGTCCTGCATCCTGCGTCCTAGAGGTGCATGCTAGAGGTGCTGTCTACCAGAGGTGCTTTCTATCAGTGGTGCTTTTTAGTGGTGCGTTCCGCATACTGCGTCCTTCATTCTGAGATCTAGAGGTGTGTCCTTCTCCAAGGTGAAAAGAATGTCTTATATACACTAAAGCAGCCAATCAGCTTAGGATTAAGTAGCACGATTGGAGCACGCACCACGGTACCAGTCAAGAAAGAATGGGGAACATTTGGTGACCACTAGCGCAGAAGAGACATTAACCAATCAGGCCAAAGGTAGATCACGCCATGTTAACACTAATTATGCACCACCTCTTGGCCCAATGCCAGCCGCCGTCTTAGAGCTCTCTACATTGTAGGAAGTGCTTCTCCTGTGGGAACACCCCGCCTCTGTGCCCACCAACAGTTGCTTAGCATAGCAGCTTTGGCAACACAAAATGACAATTCTTATATAATATAAAATTGTTCTTTTTGATTCCTATTTTTCTTAGACAATGTGCCATGTCAACAGAAATTGTCTAGATGCTAGTAACCATTCTTTAACTCATACCCAACTGAGGTCGTTTTGACCCCTTCTGCTTATGACTTTAGATCTCATGATGTTAATTTATAGTTTTGAATCTTCTTTCCCTCCCTCCATCCTCCCTCCCTCCCTCCCTCCCTCCCTCCCTCCCTCCCTTCCTTCCTTCCTTCCTTCCTTCGTTTTCTTTCTTTCAGAACATTGAGAATCTACCCTTGTAGCACTTTTCAAATTTACAACACCATATTGTTAGTATAATTACATTGCTGTATGTTTAATCCCCTGAACTTCTTGATTTTGATAATTTTATACTCCACCTATAAAATAAGTGAGATGGTGCAATATTTGTCATTCAGTATCTGCCTTATTTTACTTAGCATAATGTCTTACAAATTCATCTAAATTGTCTCAAGTGGCCTTATGTTTTAAAGGCTGAATAATTTTCTCTATCTCTCTCTCCTTACGACAGCTTATCCTTTCATTCAGTGAGGGACATTTAGGTGGTTTCCGTGTCTTGGATATTGGAAATACTGCAATGAAATAGGGATGTCGATATCTGTTTGAGACACTGACTTCATTTCCTTTGAGCATATATCCAGAAATGGGATCACTGGATCATAAAGTAGTTCTATTTTTAATTTTCTGAAGGATCTCTACATTACTTTCAGCTTCTTTTGAACCAACCTCTTCTTTCAACGAGAGACACACAAGGTCCTGAAGGCTGCCAGTTTATGGAAATGCCAGTCTGCCAGCAGCCTGTTATCTGGTTCCCCACACCCAGTCTTTCCTGAGCATATAAAACCAAAATCAATCATAATTAAAAACAAACAAAAAAGCATCATGAAAGAATCAGAGGACTTAATTGGTTGCAGGTTGGTCAACGACTGTTCCTTTTGGAGGTCCAGTTCTGCATGACAAGGTTACAGACATGACCCAACAGATGGTTCCTGGTAAGAGGACATTGCTAATCTTGTTACAAAGAAATCTATTAAATGAAAAATTCTCCCCAGCAGATGTGTACCCCATTTCCTTCCCACACAAGGCTCAGTCTCTTCATGAGATGGTGTTTGGGTAGTATTTATAGGTGAACAGTTGCGGGTTGACTAGAGGCTGACTGTTATTAGTATTAATTGCAATCGCTTGCATTTATCTTCTGCTTTATGCTTTTCTAATAATGCTTCCACAGATGTTCCCTCATTGAATTCTTGCAGCTTCCCCATGAAGAGACATCAGAATTGAGGACCGTGAATCCCAGGAAGGCGTGCAAGGTGCTTTCTGTTCTTCTTCCTAAGGTCTCAGGATAAGTTTGCTTCAAGACTGTGGTCAGAGGGATTGGCCCTGGGGTGGTGGCCTGTGGGCAGTTGATGCTGTGGGAAGACCTAACTTTTCTCCTAATTAGAGGATGTCCTTGAAAAACTGGTGCATGTCCCCATCCAGGAAATGCTCTTGGCTGGCTTGTGGCAGTGGTCCCTAGCCGGTCTCTGGCTTCTGTCCTTGCTCTGCTTCCATCTGTCCTCAATGCAGCAGCCAGAGTGGGTGTTCTAAATCACATTTCAGATCATGTCATGGCACTGCTCGGAACCCTCCTGAAGTTCCCCAACCCACTCTGAGTGAGAGCAGGTTACTGGCCTTGGCCTGCAAGTCCCCCAGGGTCTGGCAGTACTGACTTCCCTGGCTGCTTCTCCCACTTCTGTTTGCTCGCACTCTGGCCACCCTGGCGTCCTTGGTGCTTCCTGAGCATGGCCCACCTCCCGAGGGCCTCCCCGACACCTGCTTCCTCTGCCTGTCGTGTTCCTTGCATGACTCTGCTTGACTCGCACATCTGCTTTCAATCTGCTCCCATCTCACCTTCTGGATGGAACCTGTCCCGATTACTCAGGCTTCCCCTCCTGCTCACCTCCTCCTTCCCTCTCCTCTGACGCTGCTCTCTGCATTACTTTTCTCTATAGTACTTAACATGCTGCATGTATTAGGTTCTCAAGGCTGCTGTAACAAATGACCGTGAGCTGCTTTGATGACTTAAAGCATCAGAACTTTACTCTCAGAGTTCTGGAGACCAAGAGTCTGAAATCAAGGTGCAGACAAAGGTTGGTTCTTTTAGGAGCTTCTGAGGGAAGAACTATTCCATGTCCTAACTTCTGATAATTGCTGGAGATCCTTAGCATTCTCTCTCTCTCTCTCTCTGTGTGTCCAAATATCCTTCTTCATAAAAGGAAAACAGCCATTGGATTAGGGCCCACCCTAATTCAGTATGATCTCATTTTATCTTGATTGAGAACATCTGTAAAGATCCTGTTTCCAAATAAGCTCACATTCACAGGTGTTAGGGTTAGGGCTGGAATTGATCTTTTAGGAGGACACAATTCAACCTACAACACTATATGCAATATGTTTTTTTTTATTATTTTTCTTGTTTTTTGTTTGTTTCCTTCTACTTAACAAGCTCTGTGAAGGCTGAGAATTTTGTTATATAGACCAGGTGGATCCCAAGATACTTAGCAAATGTCAGCTTCCTTCTCTCAAGTTCTTCATCCTTTAAATATCATTTATATCCCCAAATGATAGTCTCATGATAGCTAATTCTGAGTTATCTACTCATATTTGGGAACTGGCCAAGAAAGTAATTTCACAGTCATTTCTAGTGTTCTTCCAGAAAAATCCTATTTGACAAATTAGACCTTCTATTAGAGTGTAGAGCTTGCATTCAATTCCATGTTCATTGAGGCTCCCACAGCCTGAAGGTGACAGGACTTGAGCCAAAGCTCTTAGGTGCACTGTTTCCATTAGAACCCCTTCTTTCTGTGGACCTTGCAGTCACTGTGCCCACCTCTGGTCACTCCTCCTGCTGTGGGGCTCACCTTCACCTTGGTGGTTTACCCAGATGCTACAAGTTCCTCCCCAGAATACAGAACCAGACTCCTAACATCTGCAAGTCAGAGGGATGGTGGCAATCATTGATTCATTCAGTCCATTACAGGTGTCTTGAGCACCTACTATGTGCCAGGCATTGTGAGTGTCCCTTTCTATGCCCGTTTATGCCTCATAGCACTCTGCATGGTAGATGCATGGTCCTCGCATTCTAGATGACTGTGTCCCAGTGGTGGGAATACCAACTCTACAAGAATCTCTCTCCTTTCAGCTATGGTAATTTCTCCTTCCCTCTGTCCCCTTGACCTTCAGCTGGTAATAACCAGGCTGTTGTTATCTCTGGGTTAGTGCATTATCCCAGTGGCTCTCTCACGTCCCTGCCTCAGTGAGTGGTCCTTTTGTAATACACACCCCTAAAGTGATCCAGTTTGGAACGGGCCATTTTTACCCTGTTGAGAATTTCTTGTATAGAAACTACCATGCCCAGTTGGCAGAGGGCATGAAACTCGAAGTGAGGTGTCTTTCTCTAGGTCACATGGTGGAAAAGGGGGCTGACAAGGACTTCAATGAGGTCCCTTGTTTAATGCTCTAAGGTCAAAAAGGGATGTCCAGTTGGCCTGAACTAAACCTTTGGAAACATACTCTGTATACAGTAGGTGATCAACAAATGTTGACCGATGACAAACAAGTTTTCTTTGTTCATTGCTTACCTTCTCAGTGCCTACAGCTAGGAACTCATCCCGTTTGGAACATCTTTATCATTGAAAGAAACCTGGGTGTGTCCCTAGAGGAGCTGAGTCCATATACTTGGGTGGCAACTGTTTAGACCCTTCGTTCTCACTCTCCTTGTTTATCAGATTGGGACAGGGCCTCATTCTCCCAACACAGTTGTGAGGAGTAGACGAAAGGACATTTGCCAATGTAGTATTTTGGCAATCATCCCCGAGCCGTTTTCCAAGCACCTCTAGGACTGTCGCTGGAGAGAACACTTCATCCGCATTCCGTGCAGCCTCCTCCCTTAACGCGGTGTGGGGTGGGCAGGAGTTGTGGGGTGGCAAAGGCTGAGCTCCTGAGGAAACACTTAGGACACTGGGCTTTCTGCCATTCAAAGAAGCAAATCTTTATGGTGACCTAATTAAAGTTTTTAAAATTCAATTTGAACAGTTAGTGAGTTAGGCTCCTTTCCAGGAGGAATAAGGAGACAGTGCATGACCTAGCTGATCCCGGGCTGCTTGCCATTCCAAACAACTGCCCGGGGGTTATCAGCTTCTTTCAGGAGCCATGGCTGCCAGGGAACTGACTTGGGTAAGGAGGGGTGTCCTCTGAGCCACACTGATGTCGTGGTCCAAGAGTGGTTGTCAGGACTAGAGGACATGCCTTTTAGGAAAGAAGGTCATGAAGTATGGTTCTCACTAAGGGAACAATGATGTATCTTCCAACTATTTCTATGGAAGTTTGTGGATTGTAGAAGAAAGAGCATCTTTCCAAATCCATCATTCATTCATCCATCCATCCATCCATCATCCATCCATCATCCATCCATCCACCATCCATCCATCCATCCATCCATCCATCATCCATCCATCATCCATCCATCCATCATCCATCCATCCATCCATCCATCCATCTCTCAATCCCCCCATCCAAAATACATTGAGAACCCATTTCCTCCAAACACTGGAAATACAATATTAATACAGCACAATACTTTGAAAAAGCTCAGTTTTCATGCAAATGCAGATAACTGAAAAAATGGTGACAGGTTCAAAGCTTTAAGTCAAACGACCCCGATCAGAGTATTGACTGTAATTAAGTGACCCTGTGGTCTTGGGTAAGTTATTTTTCTCTAAGTCACTTGGCTCATTCATAAAACTATGTGACTGGACTATAGAATTGCTCTCCCAGATCTCTTCCAGGTCCAGCATGCTAGGTGTCCAGGCACCTTCAGGGTACAATGCAATCATCCTGTGAGTGCAGAGGGCACCATAATTGTTAGCAGTCTCTCCCGTCCACCTGCTCTTCCCATCTATCTCCTCCTATGCAGGCAGGCTCATCCACAGAGGTAAACCTATCACATTCTTCTCACTCATCCCTCTAGTGGTGGACTACTATCTCTCTTAGGCTGAGACCCTTAGTTCTTAAGGAGGTCTATGACCCTTCTCAACTGTTCACCTCACTTTGCATCAAGACCAACTTTCCTTCTTTGCCCCTTGATGCCCCTTGTCATCAACCCTCTTACAAAGCCTCGGTGTATCCTCTACCCAGGGAGGTCTACTCCTCCTTCACATGGCAGCTGCTCATCACTTCTTCAGGGACACGTCTGTTCACCTCCCAGGCGAGGCCTGGCCCCTTTGTGATAGACACACGTAGCCCAAAGGCTCTTCCCTTCCGCACACACTCTCCTTCCCTGATTCCTAACAAGGGGTCCTTTGGCCCAGTGGCTGACTGCCCCATTGGCCCATCTGTCTCATGAGGGTAGGAACTCTCTTTTCCTGCCTTCCTCAAGACAGTGCCTGACAGGCAGGAAGTGCTCAGTAAGCATTTTTATGAACAAGTATGGAGAATTAGGTTGGTGCCATAGGCTGACAAATATGGATTCCCCTACATCTGGGGAGAATCCAGGAAGTTTCCTTTAAAGAAAGCTACTTGCCAACTTACAAGATGAGTTCTAAAACCCCATCGAGTTCTTGGGGTAAGGGGGCCAGTCCCTCATATCTCCAGTGGGAGGACTCCTCTGAACCCAAATGGATGAGACATCAGCTGTAACTCCCAGACTTGCAACATGGAGCCAGGGCTGAGGCCATGACTGAGCTGTGGACAGAGGCTTCAGGTAACAGGTAGGAAAGGATGCAAATGGAAGGCCAGAGTCAGAACTTGACCGGGATCTGGCTGTCCAATGTGGGGGCTGGCTCAGTCTAGAAAGTTGGTTAAGTAGTTTAAAACACTTCAAAGGGTTTCAAAACACCATAATTTTTCTTGAATTGGTTATTGAAAACAAAAACAAAATCAACAACATTTTGAAGGGCATCTGGGGAGTGTCGTGGTGGAGAGCCTGAGTCTGAAGCCAGCTGGTCTGGTTGATGTCCTGCTTGCTCATGACACATGGGTCTGTGCTCTGAGCTCGATCTCCTCCTGTCCAGAGATCATGGTATGTTTCCCATGGGGCCAGGAGAGGAAATGGCACAGGCCTGGTGGCCACTGGGTGCCCCACAAATGGAATGGCTGTTACTCCCTTTGTCGTAATTCCGTGCCCACTCAAAGGTCCACCTGGTCCGCATCTGATTCCTGAGTGGAGCCATCTATCAGCAATGGGTTCTCGGGTAACCGCTCCTTTTTTTGGCCCTGAACTTTGACTCCTCTCTTCACTCCCCACTATCCAGCAGTCCATCAGCAGCTGTTGTTGGCTCTCCTTTCTGAGTGTATCCAGAATCCAACGGCTTCTCTCCTCCTCCACTGCTACTGCCCTGAGCTAAGCCACCAGTGTCTCCTCCCCAGCTGGTTGCCATGGCTTCCTGAGTGACCTTTCTGCCCATGCCTTTGCCCCGCTTTGTCTTTGGGCACAACAACCAGGATGAGCCTGCTGACATCTAAATCGGATGGTGCCCCTCCCCTGCTTGCACAGAGCTCTGATGGCCTCTGTGACACTTGGACTGACGGTCGGACCCAGATCCCACCCCCCTAACCCTTTAGGATCTGCTCTAGCCAAGCTTTCTGATCCCACCACTCTCCTCCAGTGCACGAGTTCCAGCTCCACCTGGCCGCACACCAGGTCTGCTCTTGCCTGAGGGCGAAGCCTCTTCCCCAGACACCTGCCAGCTGGCCTCCTCGGCTCCTTCAGGTTCTCAGCGAGGCCTTTCCTGACTGCTTCATTTAGTGTTGCAATTCCCACGCTGCACTGGCCCCTTCCTGGTTGCTTTGATCCTCATGGAAGCAACACTCCAGGTGCTTAATACTTACTGTATGAGTGAATGAATGGTCAGCCCCGTTCTTGGGATATGGGTGCCTTTTGTGTAGAGATGATCCTCTACTCAGATGGAGTGACTTAGGACTTCTTGAGTTCCTGATGGTGCAAAAATATACCCATATGCCCTTCCTGTTTTTCCTTTTAAGTACAGTAGTCAATACATTTCATGAGATAGTCAATACTTCATGATCAAACGAGCTTTGTGTTAGATGATTTTGCCCCAAGGTAGGCTAAAATCAGTGTTCTGAGAATATTTAAGGTAGGCAAAGCCAAGCTATGATGAAGTGTGTTAAATGCATTTTTGTTGTACAGTTGGTTTATCAGGAAATAACCCCATTGTAAGCTGAGGTGCATCTGAATGCTTGGAAACACCTGGACTGTAAGGTTGGTGTGAGCCAGGCTACCTGAGCCTTCACCTTGTGGGAGATTCTGCTACAATCAAATTTCTGACCTCTGGGCTGCAGAATCCGTCTTGGTTCTTAGATGTCCCTGATACCTGCTCAAGCATCAGGAACGTTTTCACAGAAGTGGAGCCAGACTCTGGTATAGATATGGGGCTAGTCACCTCCTGAAGGTGAATTAGCTCCCTCAGTCACCAGAAATATCTATTGCATTTTATGATGTGAATAAAGAGCCAGGACAGACAAGAAGCAACAACACCTGTGTTTGCCATCTTGGTCCCCAGCCATTCTGCCTAGTGGGCAGGAAAGGAAACTGGATAGATATTTCTCATGTTCCTAGCCTTCAGCTGAAAAATGGAATCCCTTCTGGAAGACTGGTTGGTCAAATTTGAGGCCGTACCTTCTTTCTGTTTGGGAGAAGAGTTGTTTGGCTTTGATGGGGAAACCATAGGCAGCTCAGAGGAAGAGGAGAGTAGTCATCCAGGTCCTAGGAGAACTCTTCGGCTCCCTCCTGTGGGATGTGCGTGAGTGAGGCTGAGCTGCTGGGGATTCACGCTGAGGGCATTTGTTGTGTAGGACCCTCGTGAAACATTTAGAGCAGGACACCCACCCAGCAAAGAGCTGGGAGGAGGGGTGAGCAGAAAGTGACACCAACAGCGGAGGACATCTCCAGATCCTCTCTCCATGTGGCTTCCAGTTCTTCCAATCAGATTCTGCTGAGGACAAGTGCATTATCCAAGTGCTTCCCTGGGGGAGACTAGAAGGGAGGAGGAGCAAACAGGGAGAAGGTCCGTGGGGTCTCCACTGTGGCTCGACAGTGAGGTGGGAGGGGCCAGTGCAGGATGGCATGGTGTGGGCTGGGAGGTCTCGCAGCTGTGTGCCTGATGGGGCACCTGGAAGCAGAGGACTTGAGAAACCTAGACTTGCACAGAATTTTCAATGTCAACATGCAACTCATGATATATGGTGGTTACATAAATTGGTTGTTGTTAATAAAATGTTTGTTCTGCATCCTCACATCGAGCTCAAAGGACAAAATGATGGTTGCCTCTAGCGTAAGTACCTTTTCCCCAGGTGTACTGAGTGCCACTTCTTATCAAGTGAAGGACACCATCAAAAGTGATAGTAGCTTAGACTCTAAGGATAGAAGCTCATTTATTCCCTCTCTCATTTCCTTATTCATTCATATCTCCATTTGTTTATTTTTACTTTATTTTTTTGGGTACCAGGGATTGAATTCAGGGACACTCGGCCACTGAGCCACATCCCTAACCCTATTTTGCATTTTATTTAGAGGCAGGGTCTCACTGAGTTGCTTGGAGCCTTGCTTTTGCTGAGGTTGGCTTTGAATTCATGATCTTCCTGCCTCAGCCTCCCAAACTGCTGGGATTACAGGTGTGCACGTGTGCACCACTGCACCTGGCCTCCACTTGTTTACTTATTTGCTCATCCACCAACTATATTTTGAGCACTGAGTATTAAGCATATGTCTAGAAGTAGAAGTCAATAAGATGAAAAAGATTCCTGCTATTTTAAAGCTTAAATTCAATTTAGAAGACCCAAAATCTCCACCAGAAAACTTCTAGAACTCATGAACAAATTCGACAAAGTAGCGAGATATAAAATTAACACCCATAAATCAATTGTGTTCCTATACACCAATGATGAACTAACTGAAAGAGAAATTAGGAAAACTATCCCATTCACAGTAGCCTCAACAAAAATAAAATACTTGGGAATGAATCTAAGAAAAGAGGTGAAGGATCTCTACAATGAAAACTATAGAATGCTAAAGAGAGAAATTGAAGAAGCCCTTAGAAGATGGAAAGCTCTCCAATGCTCTTGAATAGGTAGAATTAACATTGTCAAAGTGGCCATTCTACCAAAGTACTATACAGATTTCATGCAATTCCTATTAAAATTTCAATGACATTCTTCATAGCAATAGAAAAAGCAGTCATGAAATTCATTTGGAAAATAAGAGGGCCAGAATAGCCAAAGCAATCCTGAGCAAGAAGAGCGAAGCAGGAGGCATCACAATACCAGACATTAAATTATACTACAGAACAATAGTAACAAAAACAGCATGGTATCGGCACCAAAACAGATATGAAGATCAGTGGAACAGAATAGAAGACACAGAGACAAACCCACATAAATATAGTTTTCTTACACTAGACAAAGGCACCATAAACCTACCTTGGAGAAAAAATAGCCTCTTCAACCATTGATGCTGGGGAACCTGGAAATCCATATTAAATTTAACCCTATCTCTCACCCTGCACAAAACTCAATCAAATTGGATCAGGGACCGAGGCACCAGACCAGACACCCTGCACCTACTAGAAGAAAATATAGGTATAAAACGCCAACTTGTTGGTTCAGGAAATGACTTCCTTAACAAGACTCCTAAAGCACAAGAAGTAAAACCATGAATCAATAAATAGGATGGTATCAAACCAAACAGCCTCTTCACAGCAGAGGAAACAATCAAGACTGTGAAGAGAGAGCCTACAGAGTGGGACAAAAATCTTTTCTACCTGCACCTCAGATAGAGCATTCATCTCCATGATATATAAAGGACTAAAAAAAACTGAGTACCCCAAAACCCGAAATAACCCAATCAATAAATGGGCAAAGGAACTGAATAGGCACTTCACAGAAGAAGAAATATGAATGATCAACAAATACATGAAAAACAATGTTCAACATCACTAGCAATTAAAGAAATGCAAATTAAGACTACACTGAGATTTCATCTCACTCCAGACAGATGGCAATTATTAAGAATACAAGTAACAACAGGTGTTGGCAAGGATGTGAGGAAAAAGGTACGCTCAAACATTGCTGGTGGAGTTGCAAATTGGTGCTACCACTCTGGAAAGCAATATGGTGATTCCTCAGAAAACTTGGAATGGAACCACTATTTGACATAGTTACCCCACTCCTTGGTATATATCCACAGACCTTAAAATCAGCATATTACATTAATGCAGCCACATCAATGTTTATAGCAGCTTAATTCACAATAGCTAAACTATGGAACATATCGAGGTGCCCTTCAACACATGAGTGGATAAAGAAAATGTGGTATCTAGATAAATACAATGGAATATTACTCTGACATTGAAAAGAATGACTTTATGACTTTTGCCAGTAAATGGATGGATCTGGATACTATCATGCTAACTGAAATAAGCCAGTCCCCAAAAACCAAAGGTTGAATTTTCTCTCTGATATGTGGATGCTAACACACAGCAAGGGAGAGGGGATAGAAGTTCAGTAGATTAGACTAAGAGGATTGATGGAAAGGGATTGGGGATGGGAACAGGAAAGACAGGGAATGAGTCAGATATAACTTTCCTATGTTAATATATGCAGTTACAACCAGTGTAAGCCCACATCATGTACAACCACAAGAATGGGAAGTTATACTCCATGTATGTGTAATATGTCTGAATACCCTCTCCTATCAAGTACATCTAAAAAGAACAAATTTTAAAAAAAGCTTGAATATGAGTGGACAAGATAGACAATAAACTATTAAACAAAAACTAGAAAAGATAACTTCAGACAGTGATGAGTATTATAGAGATCAAAAACTCCTGCCGACTATGGTGGTCATACCTGTGATCCCAGAGACTCTGGAGGGTGAGGCAGGAGGATCACAAGTTTGAGGCCAGCTTTAGAGACTCTGTCTCAAAATCAAAAGACTGGAGGTGTAGCTCAGTGGTAAAGAACTCCCGGGTTCAATCTCCAGTAAAAACAAAAAAAAAACAAAAGCAAAACCAAAACCAAAAACCAAAAACCACCCCCGCAACCCAACCAACAGCCCCTCCCCCCACCATCAGTAAGCGATACAGAGTTCCAGGGGTTAGAGGTCAGGCTACTTCAGGTGGATGGCCAGGGAATGCCACTCTGAGGAGGGATGTTGGAGTCTGGAGCCGAACTGTGGGAGGACCCAGCCACATGAACATTTGGGTCACGGTTCACAATCCTTGAAATGCATTAAAACCACCTGGGAGTTTTAAAAAAGACTGATGGTGAAGCCATCTCCAGAAATTGTATTTTAATGGAGCTGGAGATGAGGCCTAAGGTTATTTTAATGTTTATCCAGATTGCAAATCACATATCAAGACTAAAAAGAGTTACCAGAGAGGATGGCATGTGCACAGGCCCTGAGGTAGGGGAGAAGCCAGGGGCGTTCCAAAAGCAGAGAGAGGGTGGGTGTGGCTGGGCAGGAGTGCCTGGGCAGAGGGAGGCAGGCTGGGATTGAGGGCACTGGAGAGCTGGCACCCTTGCCATGGATCTAGAGCTGGGTCTCTGAAGTGCACAAGAAGCAAGGGCAGCCAGGGAGGCAGGGCGCATGGCAGGGAGAAAACCCCCTGCACCTCACTTCCTGGTGTCCTCACGTGGTGAACTAATCTCCGCTGCAGATTTCTCTGGTGATCAGCTGCCTGTTTTCCTGGGGTGATCAATCTATGAAAAGTTTCCAGATTGTGTTAAAACTGCCAGTTTCTCGGCAAACAGCACAGAGCGTACTTTCCAGGGAGAGAGAGTTCAATAATTAAAATGAGTCAGCGCTGAAGAACTGGAGGGCGGTTTGATCTGGTTTAACAACTGACATTTTCTTAGCAGAAAAACGCAATATCCATAATACATTATTTTGTGCCCAACAGAAGTCAACTAGAACAGAACTGTCTCAGGAGAGACCCAGACCAGCTTGCCAGAAAACCTTTTTTGAAGGCAACAGGAAACCTGGTCTTCAAGAGCCAGAACTGAGGAGCGGTTTCGGTGCTGTGTCTTGGTGCCGGCAGGCTGGAGGTTCCTGGACCCCCAGCTGATCTGACACAACAACCTCCTGCTCTGTCACGGAGCTCTAAAGGCAGATGAATTCACTGCCTGAAGGAACACCTGGAATCTGAAAACCCTGCCTGTGTCCTCGTGGGTCATTGGTATTCTAGGCGTGAGGTTTGCCTTTGCCTGGGGTGTTGCTACAGGAAGTGGAAACTTGGGATGAAGTTTTGTTTTTCTAAGACAAGAGCTTTTGAAAGAGAAAAATCTCTTTCTCTGGGTGACAAAAGTCCCAGCAAAACACCCCCCTGCTGAGTACCCATAAAGAGTGAAAACTGTCAAACCTAAAAGAGGCTTGGCTTGAAGTCCAAGTCCCAGCAAGAGGTTGAAAGAGTCCCTCCTTAGGCCTGCTGCACAGACTCTCTTCCTGGGGCTGACTCTCCAACTTCAAAGGAAACAGAGAAATTGGCTCCATTCTGGCGTCCCGAAGTTCAATTATGGGCCCAAGTCAATTTGTTGTTTGATTATGCCAAAGACTAAACATTTTGCTTTTTCTTTTTTCTAATAATTTTTGCTTCACTGACAATAGTCCAAGAGAGGAAGCCTTCAATTAGAGTAGCAGAAAATACTGATTAGAATCAATCAACACCTCTAGAAGTTTAAACACTTAAGTTAATTAAATGGTTCAGTAAACTTAAAGCAAAATTCGCAAACAGAAATCTCAATATATGAAAGGATGCTTGGATTTGGAAAAAAAAAAAAAAACAAAAAAAAAAAACAGATAATTATCCAACAAGCTCAACACCAACCTCACCAAAGGCTGTCTGTGAAAACCATCAGGCAGGCGGTGCATTAATTTCCACGCAGCTCACACTTAGGTTAGCGCCATTACTCAAAAGCAAAAACTCAGGACTTCTATCAGCAGATGGGAAGTTCTCACAAAAGACTGCTGGAGAGATAAACTACTGGGAAATTGGCAATGATCATGTGGTGTCTTAGTCGTCCTGAATATTTTAAGAGATTGCTGTTTCCTTACCCTCAATGCAAACAACACTGTGCAAATACAAATAGGTCTTGCTGGGTTTAATTTTAGAAGCCACATTGTGAAGGGTTGAAAACACAATGCACAGCTTCTTTTCAAACTTCTCCTACAAGAAGACACCCTAGATGTCTTCGGTTGGGTTCCCTTGGATGAAACCTGAGCTACGGAGTCCAGTTGAAGGGATTTATGGAGGATGTGTTCCCAGAGGATGGGAGAAAGGAGACCAGGTCAGAGTAGGAGCCAGGACCTAAGAAGGCAGATCCCGGCAGCCGCAGCCCTGGGGGAACTGCTGGGGACAAATTACACAGCCTGAGTCCCAGCAGAGCCAAGGAGGGCAGGCTCATTGAGTCCCCTCTCCTGTGTCCTTTAGTTTTTGGCTGTGGGCTTCTGTCAGTGGTGGGGTGGGAGTGTAACCTCCTGGCTAATTAGCAGAGGGCAGTTCCCTGGGAAGAGGCAGCTGTGAGGCATGTCTGGACAAAGTCCCAGTGGCTGCCAGCTGGGATCTGGGCAGGGGCAGGTGTTCTATATTACTGGGCTAAGCGGCTCCTACCTCATAGAGACCATTGGGTGCTCTCAAGCAAGGTCAGGGATGAAGGTCACCTTGGAAGAACAAACCAAGGTGTCCACCGCTCCAGCCTGCCGTCATGGTCTTGTTTACCTCCAAACATATCCGTGATGGGTGGATGAGTGTCAACTAGATAGGGAGCAGCTTTCGTGCCCTTTCCAAACATTTCATCAATAACCACCGAAGACAGAGGGTCACGTGCTGCTTAAAGTTCAAACTCAGGCCTGGATTGGAGCCTCCTCTCCCTTCTCCGAAGGCACCAGGCTTTGCACCTCAGAGACCTAATCTTCAAAATCAGGACCATACCACCGCAACAGGGTTCCCATGAGGAGTAGGCGGATGAAACATGAAAATGCTTACTGTTTTAACCTTCTCTTGTACAATTTTTTTTTTTTTTTTCAGAGAGGCTGGAGTAGAGGAATAGAGACACTTAAAGCTACCGGCTTAGATGCCTCTAAGAATAAAAACTTACTTTGCAAAGATAAAGCAAACCTGGAACAGGGCCGTAAAGTCAGTGGGCATCGGGGATTGATATTGATCTACAGAACACAGCTTCAGGAATGAGGCTGCTACAGGAAGCAAGGAAGACCTAGCTGAGACCAAGTTGTATTGTTTTATCTCCCGAAATGTAGTTTGCAGGTCAGGAAAACTAGAGAAACTGTGAGTTGCAAATAAAACATGCACTGGCCATCTTTGAGGTCTCTGCACACGGCACTTCCAATACTCCCTCTCAGACCACGTGAAGTGATTTGTCCTTTTTGAGGTTCGCCCCAAACAAAATCACACACCTTACCACTTGCAGGAAAGCCAAGGCAGAACCAGCGGGTTTGTCTGGAGAGGACACAGAGCTGCCTCCCTGTTCTGGCTCTCTGAGGATCTGACCCCTACATATTGTGCTTCCCTGGGCAGCTGCTTGTGAATCCAGAACAGGATGTCATCACAGAGACTCAGCCAAACAAGTCACTGGAGGTCAGGTTTTCATTATTTGGGAACTCAAAGACTTCACTGGTCTAGCTGGTTGTCTTCTCCAGAAAGTGTTCTCTTAGGGTTCTTGAAGAATTGGGGGCTGCTACTTGATAGGGGAATCTCAAGTAGGATGGAATTAAAAAAAAAATGAATTGCAGTGTGATTTGAGTAATCTGTGCGATAGGGAGCTGCCATCTTGGGAAACCCAGTGGTGTAACAATAAGAAATACACACCTTGTCTCTAGCCTCAGTTCCTGGTAAAGAGCTCCCAAAACCCTTGTAATTTCCTGGGAGATAGGGGTGTTTAAGAGAACATTTTGTTCTAGTAATTAGTCTCTGCCCTGGTTCCTGAGACTGAGCTCCTAACACCCTTGTAGATGGACGTTGGGGGATGCCACCTTTTGGTCTACTGTTGGGTCTTGGATTCCTGATTCCTGACACAGAGTCTCTAGATCCCTGGGGATTTCTTAGGTGATAGAATCATCTTTTGTTCTAATGAGGTGATTCCTGGTAGGTTTTCAGATAGCCCGGGATGGGAAACTGGCTACGGGGGAACTGATCATGTTTAGAGAGGTGGAATGCTCAGTCCCACTCCCAACCTCTAGGGTGGAGAGAGGGCCTGAAGGTTGAGTTGCTCACCAGGAGGTACTCGGTCATGCCTTGGTAATGAAGCCGCCATTAAACACACACACACACACACACACACACACACACACACTCAGAGATGCATCTGACTGTTTATTTGTATCTTCGTAATATCCTAACATCCTTTATAGTAAACAGGTAAATGTGTTTCCTTAATTTCTGCTTTAATAAATTAACTGAACCCAAGGAGGGAATCGTGGGAAACTCAGTTTATAGTGCCAGTCAGAAACTCAGGTCACGGGTTTGCTCGTGATTGGCACCTGACTGAGGGCAATCTTCTGCAACTGAGCCCCCGCCTGTGGGATCTGATATTGTCTCCAGGTAGATGACGTCAGGATGGAACTGAATAAGGGGACACCCAGCTGGTGTCTGCTGTAGACTTGATTACTTGTTGCCAGCAGGAAGAAATCCCCGCACGTTTGGGGGACCAGAAGTCACAGAAGTGTTGATTGTTCAGTGAGAAAACAGGAAATGAACTCGGTTTCCCTCTCTACCACACTACTGTAGTGAGGAAGCTGTTTATCCTTCCTTTTATAGCACAGCACTGAGGCCTGGAGGCAGTAGCACTTCCAGAAACGGCCACACCTTTTCCTCTGACCTCACTCCTGTCCCTTCTTTCCTTCTGAGAGCTCGTCTGAGCCTACCACGCCATCAGCATGTGTACAAAACCACATTACAGAGAAGATGGATTTGATGAATCATAAAATCTCACACAGCACTGGAAAAAGTCCAGGATAAATGGGCTCTAAATAAAACAAATGCCACCCAAGCCCGGACATAAATGATGCATGCCGTCGCTTGCAAATTGAGGCATGAAGGCATGAAATTTTAAACTCCCAGATGGTTCCCCCTCTGCTCTTTTCAGCTCGTCTTCACAAAACTTGTGCAAAAGCAACATCACTCATCGCTGAACCTTGGTGACACTTGAACTCAGCCTTTGCTGAAAAATAGAAAGTTGAATCACTAAGAAATTGAAGGTGAGGTCCATGTTCTATTTACCCACATAGCCCCAGGACCAGTATGGGTTGGGGACATACTGGGTCTTAGGAAATGTTTCTTTCATGTTTCTAAATGTGGAGGAGAGCTGCCTCTATCCAGAGGGCTTAAAACCTACCTGGCATCTTTCATTCATAATGCCCCATCCCTATTTGTGGATGATTTAAAATAAGGAGTTAAATATGTGCAACGGAAATGAACCTGGGTTTCCCGGTATTTTAAGGAAGTGGGTTTTGAGATCGGCTAGACTAGAGTTTGGATCTCAGCTCTAGAGTGTAGTTGGCATGTGATCTCTGTACCCCAGTTTCCCGCCATTGAGATGAAAATAAGAGTAGTAATAGTTATAGTGGCCTAATAAGAACTTGATCTTTGTTCCCAGTTCTAGCACAGAATTCTCAAAACCCTTGGAATTTCCAACTCTGTATACGTAGGCAGGTGGATCTGAAGTGGGATGGGCTATGGAGAAATGAATCACCATGTTACCTGAGTCACCTGTGGAAGAGGCTGCAGTTGTCTTTGGAAGCTACTAGAGTGAAGAAGTCTCCTGCACCTCCTTTGATAGCACAGTCCTGTCCACTGGATGCAGAGGGCACTCCTGAGTGACAAGAATGTCTTTTTGTTATTCATAGCGGGACCCTTTTGATCACATCTGAACCTATGCCAATGAGATTACTTAGGATGGAACTCCAAGACGAGAGAGCCTCAGGATGGGACTCATCACCAGAAAGACCAACTGCTTAGAGAGATGGAAGTTGCAGTCCCACTTGAGAAGATAAATGAGAGCTGAAGATAAATGTTTTTAAGAAGTCTTGAATGATAAGATCGGTGAGCTTCCGGGTTGGGGAATTCTTCAAGGCGCTGGGAGATTGGTGGGCCCCAAGAGAGCATGGAAGCCCCCAGTTCCATCTTATCGTAACTTTGCCCTATGTGTCTGTTCCATCTGGCTGTTTTTGAATTTCATCCTTTATTACAAACTGGTAAATGTGACTAAAGTGTTTCCCTGAGGTCTGTGACCTATTCTAGCAAATTACTGAACCTGAGGAGGGGACGCAGAGATGCCTGGTTTAAAGCTCATCAGCCAGAAGTGTGGAAGGCCTGGACTTGAGGCTGGTAGCTGAAGTAGGGGCTACCTTAATCATGAACTTGATGCTAAGTCCAGGTTACACTGTCAGAGCTGAATCAAATCATAGGGCATTCAGCTGATGCCTGTAGGATTAGAGAATCAGTGGGTGTTGAAAACACTCCATAATGATAACAGCGAAAGTATAAGATCACACCTTGACGACATCATTCTGAACACTGAGCTAAATTGTATGATGTACCCAGCGTGAATAGAGAGTAATAGACAATATATGAATGTTTCTTGTCTCTCACACCCTCGACTCCTTTAATAATCTTGCCTGATTCCACTGGTCCAGATGTTTTTTTCTCATATATCAAGGTCCATTCCAACTTAGGGGATGTGGCTTTTTACCCCCAATAAGCATCTTTTCGACAGGACAAATACAGGTACCCTATTGATCCAGGTATAGTTTGCATGCTTTGAAAATGTTCTTCAATTAGAGAAATGAGGAGGGGAAAATATTTTCACTTCCACCTCATATAAGTCACTCTCCTAAGTGATGGCTTCGGGGTCTCCTGTCTCTGCTCCCCTTACCAAAATTAACAGCTTGCCATGGGCTTTCATGCATTTTCTTATTTGACACTTCCTGTAGCCCCAGAGTAAGTTTGGACTAGACACATTATCACTATTTTCCAAATGAGAAAATGGAATCTCAGAAAGTCAGACTTATAAGAAAAGAATCAAAGCATTTGAAATCTTGAGGGCATTTTGGAGATCATGTGGCACAACTCCTTCATTTTATGAATGGACAATGAAGCTTCCATCAGGAAGTGGCTTGCCCAAGGCCACATGGTCACTGGCAGAACTGGGATTAAAGCTCATTTGTCTCTATTCTTAGTTGGGTACTTTCTCCTTTGGTTACATCATTTAGGTCTTAAATGCAGATTTTCTTTATAACGAATCTAGGGCTTCCCTCCTTCTTTCCCCCTCTATGCCACTATCCGTTAAATACAGGCTTCCTTGTGAAGTCAGTTCTGATGAGACCAAGAGTGGCTGGTTGGGCTTGTAAAAATGTAATTAGACCGACAATATGCACTCAGCTTTATCAATGAGTCTTTTTTTGGCGGGGTAGGCGGGAGGCTACCAGGAATTGAATTCAGGGGCACTTGACCACTGAGCCACATCCCCAGCCCTATTTTATATTTTACTTAGAGACAGGGTCTCACTGAGTTGCTTAGCACCTCACTTTTACTGAGGTTGTCTTTGAACTTGAGATCCTCCTGCTTCAGCCTCCCGAACCCCTGGGATTACAGGCAGGCATGCACCACTGGGCTTGGCATCAATGAGTCTTTTGGCATGTTACCTGGTTCCCACCCACAGGACTGGGTCACATGGGACAACTGCCCAACAAATAGCCTGATCTAGCACATGCTGTGGTGGGAGAACATGACTTGGATAGGAGGATCAAGGTTGTAGCTAAAATACTAGTGCCAAGGGGTGAGGCTAGGGATGAAACTGGAGATCGTGCATGATGTTCAAGCCAGGAGGCTTAAGAGCAGGATGCATTCAGTACAAGGAAAAGTAGTTCAGACCCGAGCATGTGAACAGCCAGAAAGCGTGACTGGGGCCTGAGATACGGTATGGGGACAGGCCTGGTGTGTACAGGTATCATGTAGGACTGGACATGTTGTCTACTGTGTGATTCTGTGGGAGTCATCTATGGAAAAGACATACATTTTAAGAAAGTAGCAAAGTAGCATCTTATAATTTCAAAGAATTACATGTCTATGTTTTTTTCTTTCTTTTTTTTTTTAGGTCACTGGGGACGTTTTTTGAAACTCAGTCAGTTCATCTTTCCTTTGATGTGAGAAAAGCAGAATCAGACTGAAATCTTTTTTAACCTACTTGCCATTCATATAGGGTGCTTGCTGACCCTTTCATCTTCGCTGAAATCAGGATCCTTTATGTTTGACAAGTGTGCTGGTGCAATGCTATCTGGGCTTCGGTGTGAGGCTCTTTCCCGCTCTGCCCTCTTCCCCATCTGTCCTCATATTTCTGAGCACAGATAAAAAGCCTGGCACTCATTAGCTGGGCACAACTGCAGCCAGCTAGCCGGTGTTTACTGGGTGTCCGCAGGGTGCATGGCATTGCCCTGGGCACCTCCAACATCCCTTGCCAACAGCTCCAACATCCCCTGCCCTGAGTCCTGGCTCCCAACAGTGCTGCAGGGCTGTGTGGGCCTGGGGCACAGCAGCACAGACAGGCAGGCCTGGCGAATAGTAATCAGGAGTGTGAGGTGGCCTGGGAGTTTGGAATTTTGAGGAAGCTGGAGAGGAATGAGGTTTTGGACAGAATTAGAAAGTGTGAGAGATTTTGTAAAGAGCCACTTTTTAAATGAAAAAAAGGGCCTCCAATAAGTACACTTTACACTGATGTCCTTGCAGAGTGGCAGATGCGTCTGTTCTTGTGAATCGATATACTAGGAAAGAATATTGCTATAACTGATGATATTCCTTATCTGTGACATGTGTTAAGATTATTTGGGTCTCTCCCTTTATTTTCTACTGAAGGAAATTGTTTTCTTTCTATATATACCAGGGGAGTCTAGCAGAGATATGCACTTTTAAGTAATGCAAATGTTTGGAATGCATTCTTGTCTCTAAACACTGGCAAATGCCAACAAAAGCATGGGCCAGCCTTTTCTGGATGAGGTAAAAGGGGCCCAATGCCTCTGAATAAGGTAGCACCCCTCAGTTCTGTCTTTGCCTCATGAACCCTTTACCAGGTATTGGGAAATGAAAAGCAGCTTGATTTGTTGGGGTGAAAAATTGTGGGTACATGTTTCCTTTATTTTTTTTTCCCCACAATATTATGTCTATGGGATGCAGAGAAACACTTGCTCTCTAAAGAAATGAAAGTTTGCAGGGGAAAACATGATGTAAAAACCACACCTATACCTGAAGACCCACGGAAAATTCCATCTCCTCCATGGAATGCCTGTCTTAAACACCCCGGCGCCTCCCCAGGTCCAGTGCATTGCTGTGAGTCTGCTGGTGGCTCAGGACATACTTGTTGAAGATCAAGGGCATGGTGGGCTCTGGGGGAAGCAGCTTTAGAGTCATCAATAGTTACCATCTCTAGTCCTCATGGGGAACAAGCAAGAAAGGAATTTGCTCTCGTTTGGATCTCGAATGTCTCCCTTGTAGGAAAGGCCGGGTCCCCAGCTTGGTGCCATGGGAGTGGCCTAGTGGAAGGTCATCAGGCATTGGAGCTGGGTCCTCAAAGGGCATTGTGAGGTTCTGGCCCCTTATTTCTCTCTGCCTTTCACTCCTTGGTCATGAAGTGACCATGCTCCTGCCATGATGCCACTTTGCCACCAGCTCCAAAGCAATGAGCAATCCTGGACTAAAACCTCTAAACGGCGAGCCCACTTTGATTTTGTCAGACAGGTGACTAACGTAGAATTACAGACCATTTCACAAATGGTCAGACTGAGACTCACAGAGATGGAGTCCAAGGCCATACGAGTAGTGAGTACAAGATATGGAATTGATTGTAGGTTTCCTAGATTTCAAAGCCCCTACCCCGTCAGAGATCTCAGTGACTTCTGAGTGGGGCAGAACACACCTTGCTGTGACCAGCCAGTGTGATTCCCCTCTCTTTTCAACTGGACAGACCAAAGATTCGTGAGCACATCAGGGTCTCTTTGACAACAGCTTTTGCATAACCCACATGAGAAAGGACCTGTAGATCAGTCTGGTTTCTTGATTTCCCCATTGCTCTAGATTGGACTTTAACAGAATGCACACTTTCCTCTTTTCTATTTTTACTAAATGTCAAGGTTTCGTCAGCGTGAACCATGCTTTTCAGGGAGTGAAGTGCATTGTGATCCAGCATATCAACAAGGAGAGGGAGAGCTTTCCTAGGAATCATCTCCATAGCAAGGTGAGTGGTGTGGCCCTCCTGGGTGTCTCCATATAGCCTGAGGACACAGGAGTGGACACATGGAGGTGCCCAATAGCTACTTGCTGGCTGATAGGTGAAGGATGATTTTTTTCCCCCGAGGGAGCATGAGGGAGGGTGCATTGGTTCACCAAGAGAGACTCTTCCCTTGCAATTTCTCAGTCTTTTCTTTCCTCTATTCTGCATGCCTGTCTCTCAAGTTTGAGTAGAAGGCAGATGCTGATGACCTCTGGGTCAGAGCTTGTTCCCACAGTCTTCATTCATATCTTTATTCATTTGTGCATTGGTTGGTTGATTGATTGATTGGTCACTTCTAGAGGGCTCACCCTCTGCTGGGCACTGTGTTCTTTGCTATAGACAGAGAGATAAGAAAGACAGAGACCCTTAACAACATGGACGATGAGAAGATCTCTAGGTGTCAAAAAAAAATGTGGTGTGCATTAAGAACACATCATTCTGTGGGCGTCCCAAAGCGCCCCTAACCCTGTCTGGGAATGGAAGAGTTGATGCTGGAGGGTCCAGGGGCTGCGTGAGACTTCATGATGCGCCTGTCATTCTTGTGCCATTTGTAAAACCTCTTCCCACTTCTCCTGGGTCCTCCACACCATCTTGGGGAGGAAAGCTTGCATTTTCTGAAGCTGAGACTCCTCAACAATGAGCTCTCTTCTACTGCCACCATCTAAGAACACCTTTTGGAGAGCCATTGGCCTTTGGAGGGAGGGAGGGAGGGGGGTGGATGTCATTTAATGCTTTCATTTTCAATTCTTCAGAAAGAAAGGTCTTCCCCTTGTCTTTGGCAAGTGTTTTCAGAGTAATAATCAGCTGTGGTGTGGGAGGGTTTTTCCATACATTTTTAATGAACCCAGATTAATAAGATGTCACCAAGATGATGATAATTTTTAAAAACATTTAAATGAAACTTCTCTTGTTTAATAGCCTTTAATTCAGAAGATCCTTATGAGCAGAGGTGGCTGCAGGTCAGTGATACCCAAGAATGGCTTGGTCACATACAGTGATTGGTGCTGGACCTGGGAGAAGTTGTTACTTTTTGCACCGATGCCTCCTGAAGTGGGCAGTCCTTCAGTGCGATAATAATATCAAAGTGGGATAATAATAATATATCCTTATATTTGTAAATAACTACTTGCCAAGTACTTTACACTTGGCAAAGTGCTTTAATTGCTTCATTTATTTTTTTAAGATGCTATTATGGAGTTTACTGAGTATCCATCCCATCCATTTATTGAATATTTACTAAGCAACAATTATCACTCTAAAACCTGAGTGTCACAGTGGAGAAAAAGAAGACAATGTCCCTGATATTGCAATACTTGCTTTTTAAGGACTTTTTTTATTTTGAAATGATTTTAAATTTACAGTCTTTAAGACAGGATAGGGAGTTACGTATACTTTACCTATACATACCTTCTCTTAATGTTAATACCTTACCATAACATCATGCTACTTCTGTTGAAATTAAGAAATTAACATTGGCACAACACTATTAACTACACTAGATACCATATCCAGATCCTGCCAGTTTTCCTGACTACTGCCCTTTCTCTGTTCCAGGATCCAGTCCAGGATCTCACATTTATTTAGTTGTTATTTCTCCTCAGACTCCCACATCTGTGAGAGATCCTTCGTCTTCTCCTGTTTTTCATGCTCTTAACACTTTAGAAGGGTATTTATCAGGAATTTGATAGAATGTTCTTTAATTCATGTTTCTCGAAGTTTCTCTCTCATGACCATAAAGGGCTCATGGATATTTGGATGCATGTTCCAAAGGTTAAGTGCCCTCCATACATCCTCTAGGGGTACCTGGTACCCCCACAACGTCCCTGGTGATGTTCACCTTATCACTCGGTCCAGGTGGAATCTGCCAGCTTTCTCATCTGTGAACTTACTCTTTTCCTTTGGTACCCTCTTTCATTAGGAAGTGAGTCACTGAGTATTGTCTGTACCTAAGAGGGGGTGGATTTTAGTGGACTTTGCTTTTTAGTGCAAGGAGATAGAAAAAATACAAGTAAATGGAGAAACAAGAAAGTGATGGGCGAATGATGGATGTTGAGCAGGTAACTAAAGCAGGGGGATGTGACTGTGAGTGACTGGGTGGTTGGGGACAATTTCAGCTGAGATCTAAATAACAAGGAGTCAGCTCTAGGGAGAAGGAGCAGCTTCCAACCAGGAAGAAGTGTGGCATTACCAGACCTGTCACTGCCCTGCGCAAACCCTTCAGGGACTCCAGTCCCACCACAGGGAGAACCAAACTACCAATTCTGACCCGAAAATCTGAGCAATCTGCCCGCTCCCTACTCTGCCATTCCCACCTCTCCTGATCTCTGACCCCTCCTGCTCTGGCCCTGCTGACCACTTTCTTGTTCTCCAGACACACTAAGCAGACTTGGAACTTAGACTTTGGCACTTCCCCTCCCCGTGGGGAAACTCTTCTCCAGCACACCCACATGCTCAGCTTCCTGACTTCCTCTAAGGTTTTGATCAAATGTCATCTTTCCAGTGACACCTATGTGGACCTTCTTATTAAAAATAACAGTTAGTACATGTGTGATTACAGGAATGGTGTGAATCTACATTGTGCACATAGAAACGAAAAAGCCGTACCCCAATTGTGTACAATGAATCAAAATGCAGTCTGTAAAAATAAAAATAAATAAAAAGTTTAAAAAAAAACACAGTATGTTCTCACCTCTCATATCCTCAAACAGTTTAACCTTCTCTTTTTTGGTTTGATTTTGACTTGAAACACACACACATACACGCATCCCTGAGACCCACAGGACCCCTGAGTGCATCCTGCCTCTAGGAACATCAGCTATCAGCTCCTGGGTGAGCAGGAAGGCCATTGTATCAAACTGCCTTGGATAATTTCTTTAGCTAGCAGGGCTACTTTGCCAAGCCCACAGGCAACAGTGTCTCTTTAGTGCCCATCTTCTTAATGCTGTTTTTTTTCTTTTGTTGTTGTTGTTTTGTTTTGTTTTTAGGAGAGTTATCAATTTATAAGCCAGCAACCCTTTCTGTCCTTGCTTTAGACAGTTCAAGCAATAGTGAATTCTGTTGCTCTCTCTTCATTTACCAGTAACTAAAGAGGCATCTACATGATGCTTCCCACCAGCTGCCGTGTGTTGTGTTGTATTGTAAAATTTCTGCTAAATCTCATAAATCTGCTTTCTCTAATGCAGTGGATATGGAGGTTACATTTCTCTTCAGAAAACAGGAAAGGCAAGTCAAGCAACACGGTCAGACAAGGTGAAATGGTATTGAACAGAAATCTCACTGAAATGACCAAAGAATCAAGACAGAAAGTCAATCAAAGAAGAATAGTACTATTATTATTATTATTCCCATTCTATAGATGAGTAAACTGAGGCAGAGAGTGGTACATAACTTGTCTGAGGTTAACCTCTGGGTTCAAGTATCTCCTATATTAAAGGTTCACTATAACTCTATTTTTCTTTTAGTGTGAGCGTGAAAATTAAATCAAATCATATAACCTGCAACATTGATTAAGCTCGGTACCTGCCGTAGGCAAGTCCAAGGCAGCCTGGCTGTGCTCATAGAGCCTGGGGCTCTAATGCAGAGATCATTTCCTGTTCACCCCTGTTGTCAACAGTCCCTTCTTCTAGCTCAGCATGCAGCAAGAAAGACTGAATACCTCCTACCTGAAATGGAAGCTCAGAGAACATGATCTGCATTATTCACACTTGAAGCTAGAGGTTAGCAAAATAATCCACACAGAAGGAGCTCAAGTATGTTTCTATGAGGAATAAATATAATGATATAAAAATATATAAATATAATTATAAATATATGTATTACATATATTATTTATATATATAATATAATTTATCATATAGAGTTTTGGGATTTTCATGATTTCAAATTAGTCATTTTTCTGTTTCCTCGATTAGAAAAATATTAGACACACTGCTCTGACTTTGTGAGGCAGGAATATATTTTACTGGGTTGGATTCTTTTTCTGAACTTCTTGGCTCTTAGTTCCTGGTAGAAATGTTTTGTAACTCTGGCTAGAAAATCAACAGGTACTTAATCGAGGCTTAAGGGATTATCGTGCATTTGCAAGAAAGCAAGTCATTCCATAGCTAAGGAAGTGGTGCTTTTGAAAATTTAGCCCTGATCCCTAGCTCTTCACTCAAGTGAATATTCTTTTTCCTTTGAAAAATAAATCAAATACATGCCAGTGTGGAAAAAAAATGCATATTCAATATTAAAAGGTCCACTGTAACTGAACTTTTCTTTTAATTAAAACGAGCATGAAAATTAAATAATATAACCTGCAAAGTTGATTAAGCCCAACCTCTGCCCAAGAAAGCTATGTGTTTCTAACCTGTTGGCATTTTTCAAAACATTAATAATGGGCAAACTATCCCAGTGAGGATATCCTGGGCTTAGATATTCGAAGGCTTTTGGAAAGTGTCCTACATCGGGGACTCTTAAAAGTTAAGTCAACACCAGGGATGGAATAAATCCCCAGGTTGTTCCAGGGCTTTGGAAGGGACAGATATTAGATACAGTTGTCAAGATTAGTCATCTGTGTTCCCTGACTGAAGGGGGTGACAGGGAGCTGGGAGGAAGGGTTACATAGATGGCAGCTGCCCAACAGGTGTTGGCTAATACTGAATAAAAATGGAGCCTAAGGCTGTGGGCAATGGGAACAATAGGAACAATTCTTATTCTTTTTGTTCCAAATTCTGAAAACTAACAATGAGATAAGAGGTGAGGATGGGCCAGGCATGGTGGCGCACGCCTGTAATCCCAGCAGCTCAGGAGGCTGAGGCAGGAGGATTGAGAGCTCAAAGCCAGCCTCAGCAACTTAGCTAGGCCTAAGCAATGCAGTGAGACCCTGTCTCTAAATAAGATACAAAAAGGAACTGGGGATGTGGCTCAGTGGTTAAGCACCCTCGGGTTCAATCCCCAAGTACCAAAATAAATAAACAAGTACATATAGAAAAGAGGCGAGGCTATCTAAAGGGTCATGGATTAGGTTAGAAATGCATTTTTTTTTTTTGGTATGGGGAAGGGAAGTCCTTAACTATTTTGCCCCCTTTGTTATGCCAATATGTCTATTTCCAAATTTGTATATATATATTTTAAATCAAGACATCATCAGCAAACTATTGGAGAAAAAAATAGATTGGGTAGGAGGTCGAATAACATGCTTGACACTTGCTCCCTCCAGGCATGCTGCTAGGGTTCTTTACCTCACATTATCTCATTTTATCCAATCCAAAACCCTTGGAGGTTGATATTCTATCATCATCATTTTTCTCCTTTGGGAGAACCTCGATAACTTGTTAAAGGGCACACAGTAAGTGCAGAGCTGACATTCAGATATGTGTGTGCTGACACTCGCCCCTAGGCAACTTATTTGAGCCTGACTTATGATTTATGCACTGGTAGAAATGAAGGAGTGGGAGAAACTATTAGTGGCCAGTAGGACAAGGGACAAGTCTGGGATGTGTCACTGATGTCTCTGCGAAGAGTAGGACTGTTGAGACACTCAGCCACACACCTCTCTCTCCACCACATAGCTCATCCAGACATAAACTAAGAAAGACTCTTCAGAACTAAAAAATACTATTAATCCAATGGACCCTCCAGACATCTATAGAATATTTCATCCATTGACGACGGAATTCACTTTCTTCTCAGCAGCACATGGAACTTTCTCTAAAAAGATCATATTTTGGGGCACAAAGCAAATCTTTTCTTTTTAACAGAATTTTTTGCATACTATCAGCTCGTAATGGAATGAAATTAGAAGTCAACTATCAGATCGTAATGGAATGAAATTAGAAGTCAACAAAAAGATAAAAAAACAAAACATCTGAATGCCTGGAGTTTAAATAATACACTCTTTGAATGAGGAATGATTCACAGAAGAAATCAAGGGAGACAAAAAAAAGTCTTAGGAACAAGTGAGAATAGATGTACAACGTACCAAGATTTCTAGAACAGTAAAATGCTGAACTCTCCGAGTGCACACTGTGGATTGCTTACAGTTGTCCTTTCCATCAGTAGAGGGTATTCCTACTTGGGATGCTCTCATCCTCCTTCAGCTATGTTTCATGCTTCCTTTTTGGGATCCTGCTGATGTCAGAAAGCCTTCCTTGATGTCCAGATGTGGGTCAGAGCAATCAGTGCCACGTTAGCTTGTAGATTTTGTCAGGCCAGTGGCAATAGGACTGCCTCTTTCCCCACCATATTTTGTGCCTGTCCTCTGCAGATAACAGCTCTCCCCACCATACACATTTCTTCTTTGGAGACCTTGAAATTTGGGATGGAAAGCCAGCTAGCCAGTCATCCTGGACCATCAAGTCCAGGATGGTCTTGATCCGAAGGGAAATAAATTTGGGAACTGAAGAGTGTGTGTGTGTGTGTGTGTGTGTGTGTGTGTGTGTGTGTGTGTGTGTTGGGGGTGTCACTTCTGTTTTCCATGTGCACAGAGAATCTGGAAAGTTTGTGGAGAAAATGAGAAAAAGCGAGAATAAAGCAACCTTGCAGTGATGAGGAGAAATGGAGTCGGAGTAGTTCCTGGGTCATGACCTTGTTTTGGTTCTGGCTTCCTGTTTCTTCACTAGCTTTGGGCATATCCAAAAGGCATTCTAGTAAGTTTTCCTTGTAGTTTAACCTTATTCAAGAGAGTTCTGTTATTTGCACCCCAAAATGCCTTACTAAGATGCCCTTGGGAACTGAGCTCTGTGAGGACAGTGGCTGGTGATGGTTGCTGGTACATCTCAAGGCTGGCAGCTCTTGGCTCATCAGCACCAGTATGTGTTGAATGGTACTGACTGGATACGACTTTTCTATCTAAGAGATGAAGATTTCACTACTTGATTCTCTCCCAAACTGCCATATGGTCCAGGAAATTAAATGAATCAAAACCAAGGGCTGCCTGGTTCCACCGAAAGACACGCCTGGCCTTGTCATTCCCACTCTGAGGAGGAAGGTGCGGAGAGGAGCTGAAAAACACTCAGAAGAGAGCTCACAGCGGAGAAAGTGACAAGCTAGATGGACAGGGTAGGGGCCTGTTTTGTTCTGAGTGTGTTGGAATCAACTTGTTCTTTAATTAAGGGGGAAAAATCACCCTCCAGCTAGTAAAGACACTCCTAAGAAAATTAAAATAATGTGAATCAAGCTAAATGAGTACTCTAGAAACCTGACTAGAGCTTGGTTTGCTGGAGCGTTTTGGACGCACCCGAGGTTTTACAAGCAAAGCCTACACCTGCTTTCTGGAGCAGAGAACGCCCTTCTGTGCTGACCCCAGTAGGCATTCACAGAGGAGTTTAGGCGACAGCATCTTTGGGCTATTCTGGCTCTCTAAAGACCAGAATTGAAACAAAGCCTAAGGAGATGATGATAGTAATTCCTGGGGCTCCTTCCTGGGGGTGCTCAGTGCAGAGAAATCATTTCAGTTCTAACTAGAATAGACAAATGGAAATGGCTCAAGGGGAACCCATAGTTTCAAACACAGTGCTTTATTAACCAAGGGGTTATTTTACCTGCGAGGTGGCTGGATGGCTCAAGTGTGATAGGATGCATGCACATCGAGAGCATGGTGGTAGGATCAGAAGCAGGAAGAGGAGGCTCAGTATCTTAAGTGTCTTAACAGTGAAGGTTCACACACCCAAACGAGCAGGAAAATTTGAATTTTAATTTTTGGCGTCACATCAAATGACTTAATTTGTCACGTTTTACCTTATAGGAGGTATGAGGTTGGCTAGATAGCCTGATCTTTGGGGAAATGTCTCCAGTGGAACACAGACATTTTGTCACACACCTGTGTGTCTGACCCCTCAGTGTTTACATGTGATGATAAAACTATGTAAGATTTTCCTTCCATAGGCCTCCTGGTACTGGCAGGGTTGTGGCTGAGCTATTCCAATCCTTTTGTTTTTCTGGATGAGGGAAAGAAGATTCGAGAGGCCAAGTGGTTTGACTAAGGTCCTCTAGACCCAGGGCTCCTGGTCTAACTGCATCAACCTGGACTGTCCCAGGCAAATCAGGAAAGGCGAGCAGTCTGTCTCACAGCTGGACTCACAGGGCATGGGGAAATACTCCAGGTGCTGGTTCTGAGTGCAAGAATGAGCCCCCATCTGGGGATGGGGAAGGGCGCCACCTGGAGGCTGAGGTGAGGAGGGCAGTTACTTGCCAGACCTCAAACTGATGAGATTTCCCCAACATTCTAAGCTGGGGTTAGCAGGGCCTGGACTGTCCTATACAGTGAGGAAGAGTCTCAATTTGTTTGTGCTTCTCTGATAGAATACCTGAGGCTGGGTAATTTATAAAAAAACAGAAAGTAATTTCTTAGAGTTCTGGAGGGTGGGAAGACCAGGGTCAAGACAGTTGTCTGAGGGCTCTATCTTCTGGAGCAGGGCAAAATGGAGGAGGGCAATCCAGCCAACAGCTGCATTTATAAGGGACTTAATCCTCTCAGGGCCTCACCTCTTAAGTCCCAGCTCTCAGTACCATCACATTGGCAATGTCTGAATTTTGAAGGGGATACATGCAAAGCCTAGCAGTGAGTGTTAGGATAAGCCATGGTCCTAAGGAAGACAAAGACACAGGCAAGGGATGGTGCCATTCACAAAGAATAAAGTGCCTCTTCTTCCAGCTAGCTAGACTGCAGGCAGCATTGACTTGATAAGAAGATGGCGATCAGCAAAGGGCTTGAACCCAGATCCCTAGAGTAAGGGCATTTGGAACAAAGGAGGCAATTTGTAAGAATTTCACTTCCTGCGTGAAATTCTGGGTTCCTGTTAGATGTGAATGGAGGATAGAAATGCTGACCCTGGAAGAGAAAGCTCAAAGGAGCAAGTCAGTGCTAATAAAAACTAGCATGGCTTATGTGCTCACTGTGCGCTGGGTACTGTTCTGAGCACTTTCCATGTATTGATCCTTGAAACAATCCCGTAGGGTAGACCTGTCTCTAATCCTGATTACGATGTTGGTTATCCAATTCTACACAGCTGTTAAAATTCAGAGAACTGTGCTCTCAAAGAAAAATTAATTTTACTGTATGGTAACTTCAAAAATAAATTTGAAAATGAAGGAAGAGAGAAAATATTACATACTGTATAAACCCCTTGATTGAAATTCAAGAAAGGCCAATCTATGTGATGGCAGATTGGTGGTTACCAGGGGTCAAAGTCAGGGGTGGGATGGACTGTAGAGGATCACGTGGGAACTTTCTAGAGTGATGGAAGTATTCCACATCACTGTGGTGGTGTTCAAGGAACTGTACTTGTGAAATCACATCAAATGGGACAGTTAACTTATTATGTCCCATTATCTCATTTATGAAACATCCAAAAAACAGGTTGAGCAATAAATATACCACTTACGGTAATTTTGAAATAAATATTTATGTTTTCAGAGTTCTTTTGAGAAAAGAATAGGTGACTTTAATTTAGTGATATTATTTATTAGTGTGATTAATGGTCTTATCAATATTATTAATGACAATAAATTATATAATAAGCTCTAGATGGTGATTTCCAACCTATTTTAATGCACCTGTGTCAGTTTCACTGAAATATTCACAGCATTGAAAATTTGGGACTTAATGGGTTAAAATTGCTGAATTTTTTTACTATGTAAACTAACCTCAGTAAAGCTGGGGAGAACCACCCTAGAGCATAGGCATCAGTATTTGTTTCATCTTATTAATAAGGAAACTCATTAATAAAGCACTAAGAGGTTCAGTAATGTGCCCAAGGTCACAATGGGTAAGTGATGGAGCCTGGATTCAAACATAGTTCTCACCTGTACAATTAACAGCTGCTCATGCACAGAGGTCACACCTCCTCTGGGCCAGGGGAACCCATCAGTCCTAAAGTGACTGGTGCGACGGGAAGAAAATGCTTGACCCCCACCAAGGACCTTACAGAAGCAGCAGCTGTTCCGGGGTAGCCATTGGATCCATACACCATTAGTCTTTGCTGAAGCAGACACAACGATTTGCTTTGAAAAACTGGTGCAGGGGCACTAGGTCCGGAAGCAGGTATCTGTGATCCCAGGGCCTTCCTCCCTTTTCTGGCTGGCAGCGTGATTTAAAACCCCTGGCTAAGCTCATTTTGCCAAATAGCTCCTGCAGGATTCATTTTCAAGGCCAAATCCAGAAATTTCTAGCTCAGCAAATAGATTCAAAGCAAGAAAATGTATTCACCCCAGCTACCCCTGAGACTAAGGAGTACAGTTTTTCTTGTTTTGCAGAGGAGTGAGGATGGATGTGTTCATGCACAAATTTACAGATATACAATAACTGGCTTATTATGTTTTTAAGAAAAGAGATTAAAAAAAATAACTGTCTCTCTGTATGTACATGCTCATTGCCATCCAGCTGGGCAGGGAAGGAGAGCAAGGCTCCGATCCTGAGCAAGCACAAGTGACTCTGTGTCATATTTCATGCCACTATTCTGCTGCTTGGAGAAATAGGCTCCTGTCTCACTTTGCAGCCAGAAAAAAGTGCAGACTGTTTTTACAGCAGAATGGAGAGGAGTTGAAAGATCATCTCAGGTAGCAGAATAAGGCACTTAGGATTAGAGAGAATGTACTTATGTGATCAAGTGGCAAAAAAGGACCAGGTGACTGGGTTAAGGTCTCTTGGGTGCACAGCTGGGATATCAGATACTTGGCTTCAGATTTTACCTCTTTCCTGAAGCAGTCATGTGACTAAAGTGTCCAAATGTTTTTCCTTCATATATACTAGGGTGCTAATGAGTGCTAGCTCACAAGTTTATTGTTAAGGATTGGGTGTGATAAGACCTTGAGCACCATGCCTGGGATATAGTGTGTGCTCAATAAATTACAGTTGCTGGTAGTACTCATTAGTTCATTGTGCTGATCCTCATATATCTTATCTGCAAGGGGTTTGGACTATCTGAGTCCTAATGTTTAAAAGGCAGACCTGTAGTGGACTTGTATGGCATTTTAAGACTTAAAATGCTCTACCCCAGGAGGACTGTTTATTTACTTTTCTTGCACTGCACAATTATCCTGTAACATATATAGGACTTGCATGATTGGCCTCATCTTACAGTTTAAAAGACTCAAAAAGACGAAATGATTTGCCCAACTCTTCACGAAGTTCACACAGGTCGTAAGTGACAGAGCTCTTGAAGTCAGGTGGTCTAAGTCTACAATGTTGCTCTCTCTCTGATGGCCAGAGTGTCTGACTATTCAGCCAGTGCTCTTTTCCCCTCCGTGCTTCTCTCTGCTTCCTGTGAGTCCCCTTCCAGCCAACCACTGCTCTTGAAGCCTGCCTCTAACAAGCAGATCCAATGAATAATCATGAGAGTAATCCTACTGTTGCCCTTTTAGTGCTGAGATGGGGATAGATTTATAGAGGCCGACTCTGGCTGGTATTTGGGAATGGATAATTACCTTCACTTACTATATCCTAGGTGCTTCTGCTAAATATTTACTGCCCAGAATTCTGCCCTTTCCAACCGATTCTGAACACCAGCATGCCACAGGCAACTAAGTGGCATAATTCATTTGGGGCAACCATAAATCTAAGGCTTCTACCAGAAATGATGCAAAAAATTAATGGAACATGAAATCAAGTAAATGGAATTGAGTACAGTAATTAGTTCATATTTTAATCCTCAGGTCTGTTTATTATCTGTCAACTGGCGAGCAATTAAGTCGGCACCATCGAGGCGATTAGCTTTGTTTCAGCAGAAGTTTATCGATATGTCAGAGCAAATGAATCTGGGAGTTTTAAATGCCTTTATTTTGAATTGTACAGCAGCACATCCCTGAAGTGGCTAGACAGCTAATGATTTAATTTTGCAATATTATTGTCTAGATTACTTATATTTAATATCACAGAGCTGTTCTGGAGGTTATTGGGACACGTGGGCAGGAGGATTCAAACTGCACAGAAATATCACTCCTATCCTTGATGCTACAGTTTGATTGCTTTTCCATATTGAGACCAAAGAAGGATCTTTAAGGCATTACACTTTCCATTTTTAGTCTCCCAATCTTCAATTTTTACATTTCTTGCAATCAGGCAGTGTATGGCGTGTCCTCAGTTGCTGATTCTTTTCTTGGAGGGGCAATTTGGCACCCTTAAGATCCATTTCCTCCTGGACACGCATCCTGCTCATGTTTGTAAAGTAACTGGCCAAAGTCTTTGCTGTTTGGAGGCTGACTCCATAAACACCTGTGTGACAAGCATATGCTCATGAGTGCAGGAAATCTGATGCTTGGGTTACAGGCTCTACTGGGCATTTAAACTAAATGACTTAAAGGAACTTTTGAATCCTGGGATTTCACAGAATTTAAAATTAAAAATCCCAAACTAAGAGTCAGGCAATATAGGTTCTGATCCTGATTCTGCCACTGAATCTTGGTGACCTCAGACCTCTGTCCTTCTGGCATTTGATTTTTTCTTTGTACAGGACGTGGTTTGGAAGAGAGGATCTCAAAGGTGCACCTGACAGGGACACTTTAGGTGGAAGTTTCTAGAAGACTCCTTCTTTCCAACTCTGGGTCTGTATCTGGAAGTGGGAAATGAGAGTCTTGTGGCACTTGTGCCAAGTTCTCATGAACTGCTGACAGAGGTCAGAGTAGCAGTGAATAGGTCATTCTTATTTAAGACCTTCTTTTCCAATTGATTTGATTCCTGAGGTTTTGGAAAAGAGTTTTAAAAACCCAGCTAGTTCATGGGAGTGTTATGAGTAGGACTCATCCCTTCAATTGCCATGTCACGGCTACTGATAAACGAAGTCCTCATTCATCACTCGCAAAGTGATGACTGACGGTCTCCATGGTGACATGTGGTCTAAGACTGAACCCTTATCAAATTCTGGTTAATTCCTGTCTTGCACATAATCTTTTTGATGTCACGCCTCCATCCAGGCTTTATTGGAAACACCATGGGGAAGGTCAGGGTGCAGAGGAGGAGGATGGTGACTGTCATAATGCCATCCTGGTGAGACCAGGCCAGAGGCATGACTCAGGTTAGGATGGAGTTTGCGGGATGGTGAATTGACCTCAGCAGGCTGCCTTCAAATGCAATATCTTCACTCCAAGGCTGCCCTGCTGTGTCCATTTAAAATCGGCAGGGCAGGGAGCTGCTGCTGAATTGACTGGGCTGTCCTTTCCCAAAAGTGTATCATGAAAATTTCCAGAGGGAAAACTTTCCCTGCGTAGATTAGAGTCACCGTCCACTTGCTGTTGTGTTTACAATGTGCATGACCACCATCTGGACTCCTGACCCCTGTTTGCTCTGCTTCTCAAAGGCCAGCTTGCTCGCTCTGGCTCCCAGAATCCAGAACTTTGGCTTCTAGCATTGGCAAAGGCAAGCTCCCTAGTTTGATCCTGGGAGTAATTCCAGGGCTGACATGAAGACTCTAAATGAATTATTCTAGCACACTAGCTCCAAATGATTCCATTGCTCCTCCCAGTTACCCTGAAGAGTTCACTTACCTTGGATTTGTGATTAATTTAACATAAAAATTCTAGAACTTCTGTTAATATTGACATTAAGTTGATTTGGTTTGTCATTATGACTATAAAATTTAGTTCATGATATACTGGGCATAATTTAGGCAAGTTGAAAGCTACAGTCTTTTAAATGATTTTCATTCACTCTTTCAATCTCTTTGTTTAGCAAGATTTATCCAGAGCCCATTACGTATATGGGAAGATATTAACAGTATGTCTGGGCGGACAGGATTCTCTGTTGGATCATAGACTCTCAAAGGGAGGCTCTATGGCTGTTCGGTCTTTGGATTTAATCCTTGTGCTTGGGCCCAGACTTAGCAAATCATCCTTAGTGTGGGGATTAGGCTTAATGTAGGTTTTGGCCTACATTAAGCAGTGCTGTCAATCAAAAGATCTGAGTTAAGTACAACCTTGGTCATTTATTGTCTTGGGTCTTATTTCCCCCAGGGAAAAAGGAGAAAACATTAATAGAAGCCTCATTGAGCTAGTGCTTATTGATTAAATAGGAGAATTTATGTCTGTGTGCTTTGGGATGGATTCAGCATAAAAGCTGAAGTGTATATGAAGCCCATGCAAAGAGGACCCACGTGTTCTGCCGCAGCCCCTGGCCCTGCTCCTACCTTCAACCTTAGGCCTAACCACTCACGCGCATGCCTGCGCGGCTTCTGCTCTTCCTCAGGCACTCACGGTTCTCTCCCTTTCCAGAGCCATTGTGCTGGCGACTGCCTCTGCTGGCCATGTCCTGCCCCTGGACATCCTCCTGGCCAGCTCACAGATGCCATCCTCTTGATGAGATCTACCCTGGTCTCCTGATTTAAACTTGTGACCGTAAGTTCTCTACTAGTCAGTCTCTGTTACCCTTACTTGGCTCTATTTCTGTGCGCAGGGCTTTTATCATAGTTTGAACATATAAACGTATTCATTTATTATGTTTATTACTATTATCTGTCTACTCCCACTTGACTGTAAGGACTTGAAGGGTAGGGATTTTGATCTGTTTTATTCACTGTAGCACAAAGTAGATAATCAATATCTGTTAATGGGATAAGTGAAGGAAGGTAAATCACAAAGCATGTAAAGTGACCAGATGTTAGCGGCGACTACCTATGGACCTGGCTGAGCAAGTTCTGGATTGTGCTGCACAGTAATTGATTGACTCAAGTCTGTGCCTTTTTCCTCCAATGTATCTGAAATCCCTTCTGGTGACACTTAATTATGTAATCATTTTTTGTCTTCCATCATCTTTAGGGTAGGACCAGGTTTGTGCTTTATAAATATATTTTGAACTTTACAAGGCTTAATTCTTTCCTAGAGAAATCCCAGAAGAAGTCTCAGTGGTAATTATGAACTAAAGCCCTCTCTCCTTTCCAGTTTCTAGTGGAATGTGATGCTTTGGGGAGCTTTTATCAAACCAATCTGTCTTTCATTTAAATGGGGTTGTATATTTATATCCTGTGTAGTCAATGAATGCAACACACCTCTGAATTTCAGGGAAAAAAAGTTTATAAGGTTTTTGTTCTTGGGATGCTAATGGTTGGGTTGTTGATTTGGCAATCCAGCGACTCTTTCCACAAGCATCACTTGAACTTTTACTGTATGTAAAGCACTGTGCTAGGTGCACAGCATACAAAGGCGAATAGTTCTCACCCTGAAGAGGTTCACCAAGATCATTCATCCCTTCCTGCAGTCAACATGTAGTGGCCACATTCATGCACCAGACAATGTAGGAGGAGTTGGGGATACAGTGATGATCAAGATAAAATTCCCATCAGCAGGGAAGGAGGCTTCCAGTAGAAATGAGAATACATAGTTACCAGATCTGCTGCGATGAGTAATGCCATAGATTGTGGTCAGCAACATTGTTAGGTAAAAGACCAGGTAGTAAATGTGTTGTTTTTTGCAGGCCACGTATGGTCTCCATTGCTGCTTGCTGCTGCTGCTTCTCCTCCTCCGCCTGCTCCTCCTCTTTTCCACCTTCTCCTTCTCCTCACCTCCTCTTTCTTTTCATTCCCCCTCTTCCTCCTCTTTTTCTCTTTTTATTCTTAAACAAGTTTCTAAATGTAAACCATTCTTAGGTCCTGGGCTGGACTTAGCCCATAAGGCATGGTCTGCAAACCCCTGTCATAGATAGATAGACAGGGTTCTTGGAAACCTTCCAGAGGGGGAAGCACCTGACTGGCTGGGGGGTGGGGTGGAGGGAGGGAAAGGAGCTTGGGAATCTCTAACAGGAAGACTGAGGTGGATGAGGGATGGCAGTTGGAGCTGGCTTTTAGAGTGGAGGGAGAGCTTTCTTAAGGCCCCTGGGTAACACTTCCATACATCACCATGTACCTGCTATTCTTGAACATCTGGATTCTCATTCTCTCTCAGCCTTCAATTGTGCCACTGACTCTCTCTACCGGGAGATCCCAGTCACACAGCCAAGTGCTCACTAGATGACCTGAGCGTTCCTCCACTGAGTGGTGCAATGCCTCCTGGGCCCTGGTTTTAAGTTGGTGCTCCCCTGCCCCCCACTGTTCACACCCCAGCACACTTGAGTCCAACTTGGTATTAGTTGCTTATCCTACAGATTTGTGTTGCTTTAGGGAGAAGGATGCAAATGATTGTTTCCTTGAAGAGAATAAGGCCTGAATTTTCTGTTGTTCAGTCTTAGTTATTGATTCTGAGTTAGATGTTATCTCTTTTCTGATTCAAGCCACCAAAAAAGGAGGGAAAAACCCCATATTTTACACATGACCTTTAACCTCCCTTCCTTAAATGTATTTTGAGCAGGATCAGAGACTCCAGAGGCTGCGACCTAGAAAGGTCAACTGCCTTCACCTTCAGAAGGAGCAGCAAGTGAGCTGTTCTGCACAACTGTGCATCCATTTCCTCCCTGCCTCAGCCCCTCTGCCCACCCCCACTTCCTCTCTCTCTCTCTTTCTCTCTCTCAGTACTAGAGATTGAACTCAGGGGTGCTTTATCACTGAGTCACATTCCAAGCTCTTTTTATTTTATTTTATTTTTTTGAGACAGGGTCTCACTTAGTTGCTTAGGGCCTTGCTGTGTTGCTGAGGCTGGCCTTGAACTTGAGATCCTCCTGCCTCAGCCTCCTGAGTTGCTAGGATTATAGGAGTGTGCCATTGTGCCTGGCCCATTTTCTCTTCTTATGATTCAAAGAAAGCTATTTCATAATCCTCTTCCAGAATAAACCTGAAATACATTCACAGCGTGTTGCCTTTTAGCATACCTCTCTCCCAATACATGCAGGCTTCTCTGGGTGGAAGCTGGACTTTGGCTCATGCCTCACTCAGAGCCCATCACACAGCAGAAGCACAATAGTCATGCAAAGAGTGGATAAAATCAACAAAAGGAGCAGGTCACAGGCAGCCTGTGGAGGGACTGGTGCAAATCTCAGGGTTCCCTTTATCCCTTGGAAAAGAAGAACTTAAAGGTTTTGAAAATGAATTTGTCCAATTTCTCCCAGATAAGAAAGATTTTTTTTTTTTCTTGTCTAGCCTCACTATTGCAACTTAATCCACAGACATGCTTCTTTTCCAGTATTATCTTTTGCCTGGCTAAATGTATTTGTTTCTTTTCATAAATACCCTACTTTATACTGGATATTAATCTAAGCACTTAGACATGATTAGCAAGCTAAGGGTTTTACTTATTAAAAACAGTTAATTTTGCCTTTAAAAAAATTGAGACATTTGAATCCCTGAATGTGCTCATTTATCACCAACCCCCAGCAAGGCACCCAGGAGTCCTCCATGTAGGACATGAATAATTTTTATAAAAATGCAATTGCTGACTGTGTCGTACATCCATGCAGCTTTATAAAACAAAGCAAATGATTACCATCAATTATAATAACCTCACTAGACAAGACTGCAATTAATCTCTAGCTCTTCAGATAACGACTGTTGCACCATGCTAAGGAAAATGGCTGCCATTAATTGACTTATCACGATCAGCAATGATAGATGGGGTAGATGGCAATGTGATTATTCACTGTCAACAAAATAAACACATACTTTGTTGTGAGGAGTGTCTACTTGAGTCCTCTCAGAGAATAGCCAGAAATAGAGAGACCTAGGGTGGCTTTAAAGGGAGCACAAAATAAAAGTAAAAAGTTAAGCAACGGGGTGACATGTATTTGCTTTTCCTGAGGCTAACCCTCTACTGGAGGAAATATCTATGGGAAGACCAGAGATGGTGTAGAACTTCATGAACAGAAATTCACCTGCTTGTATGAAGACACTAGATTCTGCTCAATGCCTAGTAATTCCCACAAGGGCTATTCACTGTTTTCAGAAGCAAACTCATTTCACTGATGGCTGGCCTTCACTGTTAGAACATATATTTAACTAAACTCCATTTTTCTAGAACTTCCACCCATTGGCTCTAGGTCTTTCCCCTCATGCTGCAAAGAAAACGCTAATCTCTTGTTCACTAAAGCCCTTTAAGAGGCTCTGTTGGCCAATTGCTTCTCCAATGATCTGCCACATGGCCTCCAAAATTCTGGTTTCTTACACTAAAACACACACCCAGTTTGTCTACATACCATTCATTGAGAGGCTTGGAAAGAAATGTGATACAACTGATGTGGTCTACTTGGCAAGGTCTAACTCTACTTATGCTGAGGCTGATGCTCAACAAACCTGTCTTGGAACAATGGGTATGTCCACTGGGAAGCTGTTCCCCAAGTCCCATCAGTCCAGAGAGCTCTTCAACTTGCTATTTCCAGGAAGAAATTACCCAGGTGTTCTCCCTGTCCACTCCCCCCCCCCCCGCCGCATTTTTTGTGCAGTAAGGTTTTATTGATTAAGTCCTCATTGTTTAGAAACCTGTATAATTCTGGCAGAGCTTGTCCTGAAATGGGCATAGTAGTTGCTAACCAAAATCTCTCGGGGAAAGTTTTACAAATGCTCATACCTGGTCCCCAGCTCCCTGAGAATCCCACTCAGCTTGGTTGGGGAAGGACTCAGACACAGATGTTTTGACAATGCGACCTAGCTCTCAGTATTTGTTTATTTACAACTCTGTTTAAAGGCATCCTTCCCTGAAGCCTTTCTTCATTGAGAGTACTTCATGTCCTCTTGAGGTAGCACTTCATGATCAGAGTCTCAGACTCTTCTGGGAACTTTTAAAAATGCAAATTCTTATGGTCACCTGATTGCTGTGGTCTGGGGGAGGTCTGGGAAAAATAAATACCCTAAGAGGTCAAATTTCTGTGCTTCCCTAAAGGATTCTGGGAGCACTTATTTACTCTGAAATTGTAACCTGTGCATGCAGAAGCCACAAGACACCCTTATTATATATCAAAGAAGAAAGCCATATAAAGAACTCTGATGTCAAGATTTTAGCCTAGAACCCATCCCTGTATTCACTCCTTCATTTAAACAGTAGAAATGCTTCCACTCCAAGACAATGTTGTGATGGTGTCCAGGCACTGGGATACGACAGTCCGGTGAGGGAGAAAAACAAAGGAATAAGAGCAAACGGGCGAGCGAGGAAGTAAACCAACAGTTAAAATAAATACAAATTATCTATATCCTTAAAAGGAAGAGTTTATCTAACTTTGAATGTTTTCTAATTCACACTCGCAGTCCCCAGTTACTCTCAACGTGGGAGTTTTTGCCCTGGTTTTATCATATGCCCTGCCCACAGGAACTTTCCAGTGCATTGCCTTTGTAGACATCCCTAATCAATTCTAGTTTTTTCCCCAACAGATGCAGGAGGAAACTCATACTCCTGCTCGACCCCACTGTCCATGCAGCCATTACTAATAGATCCCAGATAAAATGCTAGGTGAAATCTACATGCAGCTTCTCTAACACACAGTGCCCTGACATGTCTCTGGGCCTTTTCTTATGCTATCCCTTATTTCCTGCTTTATTTTCTGTTTTTGTCTTATTAACCAAATACTTCCAGTGCTTCTTACATTTGAAATCCCACTTAAATTTTAAAATAACCTAAAGAGATGTCAAAATTGTGCTTTAGAAGGCCCAAGTAATATCTCAAGATAACATAGTTAGTGTATATCAAAGCAGGAGCTCCACACTCAGGCCCTTTGACTCCAAAGCTGATGCTCTTAAAATTGCTCTTCATTGCATCTCTTCAGAGCCCAGTTCAAAGGGCAACTCCTCTGTGAAGCTTCTTCTGACCCCTTCAAGTGAAATTTGTCACTTTTTCCCTTTGAGTATGCCAAGGTCTTTGTACAGTTCCATTACAGCATGACATTATACTTTAATGATTTGAATATAGCATGCTTTGAACTCCTCTGTGGTGGGAGCTCTTTTTTTTTCCCTCTTTCTTTTAAAAATCCCTGTATCCGTGGTAACTAACTGAGTCCCCAGGCAGACTCTTAGTTGATACATTTTAAACACACATCAAAATCTGGCCGATGGACTCCTTCAAGTTGTGGGTCTGTTTCTCAGGGTCCGACCCTACAACATTAAAAATAATGCCAGGCAGGTTTAAACATGAACTGGATTTAAAAAAAAACAAAGAGTCTTAACGATATTCATGCTGCTGCAATTTCAAAGCCTTTCTGACCTTAATACAGGGCATTTAGGCATAAGAGAACACCCAATCCCTAGTTGATAACCACCCTCAAGGATAACGCAGGGAAAACGGGTCAAAATGAGCTACACCCTGCTTGTCAAATGTCACGTCACAGATGAAGTCTGTTTAAACTATAGTTCCCATCCTATGATTGAAACCATGGTTGGGCTTACTGCTGTGGCCTGAGTTTTGTCTGGGTAGACGGTGGTACACTTACCATTAATGGTGGCACATGGTGACATTTCCATTCTGCAAACCATTAGATTCTCAGGCAAACCATTTAGTTGCCTGACATTTATTTCATAGTATGTTATAGTTTTGAGCAAATAAGACTTATTCTAGTAGAAAGGAGAATAACAAAATCTGCACTATCATCCTAGATACGCAAGAATCTGATGGTCCAGATGGGTACGCGGAGGGTGAGGGTTTGGGGGTCAAATAATATCCTGGAGATATAATAGGTCATGAGTCCCAAGAGACCTGCACCAACATCTCACAAGAAAATGCTCTGTTTCATTGTTGCCTTCCCTGGGAAATATTGGGAGCTGGTTATAGACTTCCACACCAACATGCAAAAGACAGATGGAGAAAGGAGACACAGACCTTCTTGTTTCACAGATTAGAGAGAAATCTTCCCATCTGTTATTCCATCTTGGATGTGAACAGCACCAAATCTCATGAGCTGGCACTTGGCCTTAGTACTCTGACAGACCTACCTACCTCCCCAGAGAACGCCTGTCCATTGAGGAGGTGCTCCGACCCTTGGCTATCCTCACTCCCAAAGTGTAGCCGGATCTCCTCCAGCCGATGGCTGTACGTCATGGGACCTCCTGATATGTTGACCAAGTGCTCCTTGTCCAGGCGGAGGGACACATGTCTTCCAGTGTTGTACATGGTCCCACTGACCTGCAAGGCAAAGGCGACAGGTCAAGCGAGACTCTTCCTCCATTGTGCCCCAAACAAGCATGGTGTGCTCCATGGCAACCCAAACCCAGCATGATGGCTTTTCCTTCTGGTTAGAAGGCATTACGCTAAATCCCCATGGGGAGTAGGAAATGGCAGCCTCCCCAGAGGGCATTCCTGCCCTACCTGGCTTCTAAGGTATTCCTGTGAAGCATAAACCACATTATCATTTAGGAATTTGAGATAGAAACTCAAAGGTGACCTCACCAACTGTGATCAGTATTTTGTATATTGCAACTTATAGAGATAACTTGTCCCTCTTACCATAAGCATTTGGAAGGCAGAGATTCTGTAAAGTTTCAAAATCTCAGGTGTGAGAAATCGGAGAAAGCAGTTAGCAGAGAGAGATGCTAGGAACAAAGGAGAGACAAGGAAGTTGAGAGACGACTAGGAGCAAAGGCTGGTGGGAAACCAAAGCACTGTGGTGTCTGGTCTCAGGGGTCCCGTCCTGTGTTTTTGTTAGATCCCTGTCCTGCCCCTGCCACCAGATATTGCACAGGATAACTCTGATCCTTCCTCCAGCTGGCAGCCAAACTAGAGAGTCCCCCAGGTTTCCCATTTCACCCAGTCCCAGATTAATTTCACATTCCCGATTCCATCTTGCTTTGGTCCCTTTGAACTGCTATGCTTGCTGGTCTGTGTTCTTTTTCTTTCTTCTATCTTTGAACGTGGTGTTTAACTTCATTTTCTGAACTGTGACCTTAGCATTTCCCAACAACTGACTCTAGAACATGGTTCCCACCTGGGACTCTACTTCCTTACTCTCCTGGGTTGATGTAGCTCTGGGAGCAAGATGTGGAGCTTAGGGGAGACTGTCTTTTTTAGTACCCTTGAGTCTGGGCTGGCCCTGTTGCTGACTTTGGCCAATAGCAGCTGCAATATGCTAGCTCTGAGTGACTTTTAGAGGACTTCTATACTTCTAGTCACCTTCTTGGAAATTTAAGAATATCATGCAAGTAAACCTGGGCTAGCAGGCTAGGGGATGAGACCACAGGAAGAAGAGCCATCCCAGGAGAGACCAACCTAGACCAGCCAACCCATAGCTGACCCATCAGCTGATTGGCCCTGTCAAGATCAGTATGGCTTATAACAGACCAGAAGCAATACCCACTGATGTATAGACTTGGAGCTAAATAATTAAATTGTTAAGTTTTGGAATGGTTTGTCATGCAGCAAAAGCTAACAGATACACACTAAGGCAATCATCTCTCTCCTGTGAATCTGGAACAGTCAGTAAATACTCTGACAGAAACTCTGGAGAGTCTCTGTTGAGTCCTTGAACTGCAAGGTCCCAAGACAGTAGAGCTGCTAGGCAGAGGAAAAATCAGAACAAGAGAGAAGAATGAAGCAGATGTGTCGGGGGGGTGGGGAGAGAGAGAGAAAGAGAGAGGGAGAGGCTGACTCCAGAAACTATTGCGTCTCTTTGTCACAGTTCCTTCAAGAGCTGTGCTCTTCTCAGATGCTGCACATCTTATCAATAAATTTCTTTTCTTTTCTTAAGTTACCCGTTTCTTGCAACTCAATGATCCTCTTTGAAGGTTCCATTCTTGTTCTCTAGCCTCAAATGCATGTATATTTAGTTGTGATGAGACAATGAAAATTTGCCTTAACTTTTTGGCAGCACAATGGTTCCAAGATATTTGCAGTTGACATTACTTCATATTTAAATGAAATTTATTTTTTTCCATGGCATAACATATGGTTCAGAAGATATAACACAGCTCAAGGAAAAAGAATCAACCACAAATTAACCAAAACCACTGCTAATATTTTGTTATATATACTTTTTACTTTCATGACAATATAAGACACATATTTTATGTATCTGCATATAAATAGATAATACATTATTTTTCACATAGATACACACGTCCAGGTCATTAACCTTTTCTGTAATATCACTTTGAAATGGTTGCATAACATTTCATCATAAAAGTATGTAGCTCATTCTTGAATCTTTACACTCCTTTTACTTTTTCACTGTTGTAAAAAATACTATGATTAATATCCTTAAAGGATAAAACTTTTTACTAACTGAGGCATGTTTCTTGAGGCAAACTGCAGGTCAAATGGTGTATTCATTATCACAACATTTACTATGTATTGCCAAATCCATCGTTATGGGGAGTAGATCCCATAGAGCTAGAAGTATGTAATTCTCTTATGATGACATTAAGTTCAGGACCATAGGATTCAATCTGGAAACACCCATGCACCTGTAGGTATGTTATGCTTCATCAAGAGTTGTCCTGAGTTCTTACAGCACATATGCTTTGTACCACTGGGCAAGTGTCATGGGCTTCCTGCATTTCTGGAAATCCATTCATCTGTGTCTGTCTAAAGTCCCTAAGAAAATTGTTGCCCACTGAAGCAAGGCAAGGCCATATCATATGCTTGTCTGCATTTTCTCAGTACTTAGAAAACACGCAACACACAGCAGGTAGAAAATCAAGGACTCTGGAGTCAAAAGATTCCCAGTCTGCCTCTCTTTAGCTGTGTAACCTTGGGTATTTGACTTAATCTCTTGAAGCTTCTGTTTCCTTAACCACAAAATAGATATAACAAAAATTTCCTCATGAAAATGAGGGACAGAAAAAGCTGTAAGGCATCTTAAAAACAAATAGCAAAAGGACACAGTCCCTTCTTTGGAGTAATTACTTTAAACATAAAAGGGTTCCATGTATATGGGGTAGCTAAAATATTCAAAATCATGGACAATAGAATAGCAACGGCCAGGGGCTGGGGCTGGGGCTGGGGAAGGAGGAGTGGAAAGTTAGTGTAATGGTTCTAAAATTTCAGTTTTGTAAGATGAAATGAGTTCAGGAGATGACTAGTGGTGAAGTTCAAACAGCAATGTGAATGTGCTTAATACATGGAATTTAAAAGTGGTTAAGATGGTAAATTTTTATACTATAGGTATTTACTACAATAGATACATCAGAAAATTCCCCTGGTAAGCTTGTTATAAATACCAAGTAAATAATGTATGCACTGGTTACACATTTTCACCTTCTCCCTTCCCTCTTTTTCGGCTTACTGCATGGGTGCCCAGCTGATGTGGAAGGATCCTCTTGATCTTCCTTCCTGACTTCTTTTCCACTTCCTAGATCCAGATGGAATATAGCATTGCTTGTTAAATGTCAGAAGGGAGAACTTTGACTTTTGTGTTACTATGATTCGCTTGCCTCTCGTTTTGAACTTGATAGAACTAGCGACGGGGAGCGCCCAAGATCATTTGAAAGGCTTGAAACAAAAACCAAACTGGGAGAATCAAGAAAAAACCATTGTGCCTTCTCTTCTTCTACCTCTCTTCTAGACCCCTTCTGCACATGAGGCTCCAACTCCATCCATTCACTCAGTCTGCAAACTCAGAAGATGGTCCATGTACTTGACTCTGTGCTAGGAGCTGGGCGAGTGTGGTCTCTGCTCCCATGGAGCTCACACTCCGTAATGCAGAGATCCGAGTGGGGACAGGAAACTATGGAAGTCCATAACTTCTACCATTTTTGTCTATATGTTCTTAAAATTAGATGTAATGCCCCCGTACCCCCACCCTTTTCCAAGAGTCCAAAATAACATTAATTTGTACTCATCAAAAAAAGATGTGTAGCCAAGGTATGGTTTGTTGCACTTTAATTTAAAAATAAAGGCTTGACAACGTTATGTATGATATCTAAATCGAACGGTACATCTGCACTCTAGTAATTAACACTGCAGCAGTGTCATTTTATCTGGAATGCTAATTACTGTGTTTCCCATTAACTACTTTGGTGCACAGCATGTTGGGGAAGTTTGTATTATGCAGACCAGAAACCAGGACTGAAAGAAGTTGAAGGTGCAGGGAACATCCTGGTTGTCTCTGGCTGTCCATGCAGATCTCCTTTTGTTTTTATCTCAATTCAGGGCAACATGAGGTGAGAGACATGTGGTACCCATTTTACAAATAAGGGAACCCAGCGAGGTTGGTGAAGACTTCGTGACTTGTCCAGTATCACATGTGGGGCAGGTGGCAAACCTGAGACCAATCATCTTGACTTGAGTGAACACAAGCATCTTAGCCCATTTCAGAGGAAAAGTATGTTGGGGATTTTCATTTCTTCTGCCACCTGTAGATGCAGGTCTTAGGCAGTTCCAGAGACATCAGAGTTCTTAAGAACAGAGGACTCAAATCAGGTACATGGCTGCTGAAGTTCGTCCTAGGAAGACGCCTTGAGGAACCTGAAGGTCAAAGAAGACTTGATTTTCTTACCTGCAGACATTTATACTGGTTTAAGACTGAGTGGAGCTACAGGTATTGAGGGATTGAGGGAACCAGGTCAGAGGTGCTACAACTATGCCTGTCAAGATCGCATGTCAATCAATATCATCCATAACCTAGACCTTGTCAAAGCGATTTGTTCTTCTGCAAAGGAAAAACAATTACCCCAGTATATTCATTTTGTAAAACTGATGTTCTTGGATAGAAAACCCAGTTCATATACAGTAGCTTGCAATTTGCCAGGATCTCTTATTACTGGGTTTATCTCCTCTTTCATTCTGGTGACCCTACCGTATTAATGGGAAATAAATTTAGTCAGTGCATTTTTAAGGTAAGGAGAATTTTCGTTCTTTGAAAGTCAGCCACTATCCTGTTCATAACAGATGGCATCTTGGTTTGAACCTGTATGTAGTGTCAGAGGGGGTGCCGAATTCCAAACCTGAACTTCCTCTGTCAATTCTCATGATTTCTCCCTTAACCAACCCAGAACTGAACATGGTGAGGCTCATGCCATTCACTTCCCCTGGGGTGGGAGGTCATCAGGCTAAACCCACATGTGCCATGGAGGCTTCCCATAGGGCTGAGGTGCCCTCCCTGGGTGCTAGCACCCATTTCTACCCTGAGGTGAATAGCCATCAGTGGGGGAGCCAGGCCTTGACCCCAGGTTATCTCTAACTCTAAAGTCTGTGCTTTTCGCTACTATTAAATTATTAATAATTACTAGCTGATTACCTAACAATGCAGTATTACAAAGTTTTCTTGAAGAGGAACCCCACAGTGGTTTGAAGTTCAGGTTGTTTGGGATTATTAATCAGAGCCCTCCAGAGAAACAGAATCAACAGGATGAACAAATATGTATACACACATATATAAAGAGATTTAATTTCGGGAGTTGGCTAACAGGATAGTGGAGGCCAGTTGGCAGGGGGCAGGCAGCAGACTGAAGACCCAGGGAAGAGCAACCGTTGTGACTCATCTCTGAGGTCAGTCCACTGCAACATTCCTTCTTGTTCAGAGTTGGGGGTCAGTCTTTGATTCTCTTGGGGCCTTCAAATGATTGGACGAGGCCCACCCATGTCATGCTGAGCAATTTGCTTTACCCTCCTGCTTTACATATTTATCTCATTCCAAATGCTCTCATTAAAACATTCAGATAATCGTATTACCAAATACTTGGGTATCATGACCTAGGCAAGTTCATACCTAACATTGGCCATCATGTGTGCCTTAAAATCCTGTATGTGGGTCAAGCCACCAGGCCCACTGCCCACGCACATCTCCCATGCCACAGGCCCATACCCCAGTTCACCCCTGTGCAGTCTAGCATGTGCCCCTTCCCCCCCAGCCCCATGCTGCAGCTGACCATCTATCAACATGTGGGGTCACCTCTGTCTGCTAGCATGGATTGATTATTCCTGACCTGGAGGCCACCAGCCATAGTGAAACAGTACACTTCTTGGGATACCGCATTATCAAGTTCCTCTCAGATATCAGGTTACTGAAGACTAGGAGGTTTGAACAGTACAGTATAATTTTGTTGTATAATTTTTTTTATTAGTAGTTGTATTATGATTATTCCTAGTATACCTACTAGTATTCCTACTTTTTTCTTTTATTAATATTTTTGTCACTCTATTTTCCTCTTATCTAACTGTTTCCTTGGAGACTCTTTCTCCCTTTTCTCATGCTAACCACCTATTTCTTTTAATTCTGCTTTCACTATTCCTATGACATAGTACCTCTATAGACTCACTTCTTTTAAAAAAAAATTTAGTTGTAGGTGGACACTTTATTTATGTTTATGTGGTGCTGAGGGTCAAACTCAGCTCCTCACATGTATTAATCAAGTGCTATACCACTGAGCTACAGCCACAGCCCCATAGAATCACTTCCTATTTCATTAACACCACTCCCCATTCTCTTTGTCCACCACTAGAAATTGTGGTCCCTATTTCAAAACTATTGGTTATGCTGTAGATAATAATTGAACTCATCATCTCTGTTTATTAAGACAATACAATTAATATCTTAATAGGGACTATTTGGGCTAAAGATGCATATTGTTTGTATGGTGTGCTGCTAATATTGATCTCTTACTTCAGGGTGAGGTGTTGGAAAACCTGCAGGGACATTATAAATCTATAGGGGGGAAACTGCAAAACCTTGGATTCACTCTGCTAGAGGGGAAGATACATGAATAACATGAGAAAACAACGGGAGAAAGTGTCCCAAACAAACCTTGATGCTATATCAATAGAATCCAATGACAGCATGGCAGAAGAAATGTCAGAAAGGGAGTTCAGAATGTACATAATCAAAATGATCTGAGAAGCAAATGATGAGATAAGAGAGCAAATGCAGGCAATGAATGACTGTACCAATCAACAGTTAAAAGAGCAAATGCAGGAAGCAAAAGATCATTTCAATAAAGAGATAGAGATTCTGAATAAAAACCAAACAGAAATCCTTGAAAGGAAGGAAACAATAAACCAAATTAAAAACTCAATAGAAAGCATAACCAACAGGCTAGATCATTTGGAAGACAGAACCTCAGACAATAAAGACAAAATATTTAATCTTGAAAACAAAGTTGACCAAACAGAGAAGATGGAAAGAAATCACGAATGGAATATTGAAGAATTATGGGATATCATGAAAAGACCAAATTTAAGAATTATTGGGATTGAGGAAGGCATAGAGGTACTAACCAAAGGAATTAATAATCTATTCAATGAAATAATATCAGAAAATTTCCCAAATCTGAAGAATGAAATGGAAAATCAAATACAAGAGGCTTACAGGACCCCAAATGTAAAAAATTACAACAGACCCACACCAAGACACATTATAATGAAAATACCTAACACACAAAATATAGAATTTTAAAGGCTGCAAGAGAAAAACATCAAGTTATATATAGGGGGAAACCAATATGGATATCAGTAGATTTCTCAACCCAGACCCTAAAAGCTAGAAAGACCTGGAACAACATTTTCAAGTTCTGAAAGAAAATGGATGCCAACCAAGAATCTTATACTCAGCAAAACTTACTTTCAGATTTGACAACGAAACAAAATCCTTCCATGATAAACAAAAGCTAAAAGGATTTATAAGTAGAAAGCCTGCATTACAGAACATTCTCAGAAAAATATTCCATGAAGAAGAAGTGAAAAACAATGATGTAAGTCAGCAAAGGGAGGAACTACCCTAAAGGAATAGCCAATTAAAGGAGAAACCAAGTCAAGTTAAAAACCAAAAATAAGCCAAAATGATCGGGAATACAAGTCATATCTTAATAATTACTCTGAATGTTAATGGCCTAAACTCATCAATCAAGAGACATAAACTGGCAGGTTGGATTAAAAGAAAGACCTAACAATATGCTGCCTTCATATGCTCATAGAAAAAGACATCCACAGACTAAAGGTGAAAGGATGAGAAAAAAACATACCACACACATAGACTCAGTAAAAAAGTGGGAGTTTCCAGCCTTATATCAGATAAAGAGGACTTCAGGCCAAAGTTAGAAGGGAAAAAGAAGGACATGTCATACTGCTTAAGGGAAGCATAAATCGGCAAGATATAACAATCATAAATATTTATGCCCCAAACAATGGCTCATCCATGTACATCAAACAAATCCTTCACGATCCCGGGAACCAAATAGACCAAAACACAATAATACTAGGTGACTTTAACACACCTCTCTCACCATTAGACAGATCTTCCAAACAAAAATTGAACAACGAAACCATGGAATTCAATAACATGACCAATAACTTAGACTTAACTGACATATATGGAATATTCCATCCATCAACAAACGAATATACTTTCTTCTTGGCAGCACATGGATCCTTCTCTAAAATAGACCATTTGTTATGCCACAAAGCTACTCTTAGCAAACACAAAAAGACTGAGGTACTACCTTGTATTCTATCAGATCACAATGGAATGAAATTAGAAATCAAGATAGAATAAAAACCAGAAACTACTTCAACACCGGGAGACTGAATAATACACTGTTGAATGATACATGGATAACAGAAGACTTCAGGGAGAAGATAAAAAAATTCTTAGAGGTAAATGAGAACAAAGATACAACATATCAAAATCTCTGGGATGCTATGAAAGCAGTACTAAAAGAAAAATTTATTGCATGGAGCACATTCAATAAAAGAAGAAAAAGCCAACAAATAAACAACCTAACATTACAGCTTGAAGCCCTAGAAAAAGAAGAACAGATCAACACCAAAAGTAATAGAAGACAGGGAATAAATAAAATCAGAACCGAAATCAATGAAATTGAAACAAAAGAAACAATTAAAAAAATTGACAAAATAAAAAGTCGGTTCTTTGGAAAAATAAACAAAATTGATAAACCCTTAGTTACACTAACACAGAGAGGAGAGAGAAAACTCAAATTACTAAAATTCTTGGTGAAAAAGGAAATATCACAACAGACACTATTTAAATACAAAACATAATTAGAAGCTATATTGAAAATCTATACTCCAATAAAATAGAAAATCTCAAAGACATCAACAGGTTTCTAGAGACATATGATCCACCCAAACTGAATCAGGAGGACATACACAATTTAAATAGATCATTTTCAAGCAATGAAATAGAAGAAGTCATCAAAAGCCTACCAACAAAGAAAAATTCAGGACCAGATGGATTCTCAGCTGAGTTCTATAAGACCTTCAAAGAACTCATTCCAATATGCCTCAAAATATTCCATGAAATAGAAGAGGAGGGAACCCTTCCAAACTCATTTATGAAGCTAATATCACCCTGATACCAAAACCAGACAAAGACATAGTGAGGAAAGAAAACTTCATCCATAATGAACATAGATGCAAGAATTCTTTTCTTTTGATTTTTTTTCCATTTTTTAAAATTAAAAATCATAAATTTACATAGGGCAATGTTGTTTGATTCATTCTGTTATTTTTCCCTTCCCCCACCCCTCCTTTCCCTCTATACAGTCCTTCCTTCCTCCATTCTTACCACCCTCCTTATCCCTAACCCGAAACCTAACCCTAACCCTAACGCTAACCCCTCATACCCCTCATTATATGTCCTCATCCGCTTATCAGCGAGATCATTCGTCCTTTAGTTTTGTGAGATTGGCTTATCTCACTTCGCATGATATCCTCCAATTTCATCCATTTGCCTGCAAATGCCATAATTTTATCATTCTTCATGGCAGAGTAATATTCCATTGTATATATATGCCACAGTTTCTTTATCCATTCATCAACTGAAGGGCATCTAGGTTGGTTCCACAATCTGGCTATGGTGAATTGAGCAGCTATGAACATTGATGTGGCTGTATCTCTGTAGTATGCTGATTTTAAGTCCTTTGGGTATAGGCCAAGGAGTGGGATAGCTGAGTCAAATGGTGGTTCCGTTCCAAGCTTTCTGAGGCATCTCCATACTGCTTTCCAGAGTGGCTGCACTAATTTGCAACCCCACCAGCAATGTATGAGTGTACCTTTTCCCCCACATCCTCGCCAACACCTATTGTTGCTTGTGTTCTTGATAATCGCCATTCTAATTGGGGTGAGATGAAAGCTTAGGGTAGTTTTGATTTGCATTTCTCTTATTATTAGAGATGTTGAACATTTTTTCATATATCTATTGATTGCTTGTACGTCTTCTGTGAAGTGTCTGTTCATTTCCTTAGCCCATTTGTTGACTGGATTATTTGTATTCTTGATGTAGAGTTTTTTGAGTTCTTTATAGATTCTGGAAATTAGCGCTCTATCTGAAGTATGAGTGGTAAAGATATTCTCCCACTCTGTAGGCTCTCTCTTCACATTACTGATAGTTTCCTTTATCTGAGAGAAAGCTTTTTAGTTTGAATCTATCCCAGTTGTTGATTCTTGCTTTTATTTCTTGTGCTATGGGTGTCCTGTTAAGGAAGTTTGATCCTAAGCCAACAAGTTGAAGATTTGGACCTACTTTTTCTTCTATAAGATGCAGGGTCTCTGGTCTGATTCCGAGATCCTTGATCCATTCTGAGTTGAGTTTTGTGCAGGGTGAGAGATAGGGGTTTAGTTTCATTGTGTTGCATATGGATTTCCAGTTTTCCCAGCACCATTTGTTGAAGAGGCTATCTTTTCTCCATTGTATATTTTTGGCACCTTTGTCTAGTATGAGAAAATTGTATTTATTTGGGTTTGTGTCCATGTCCTCTATTCTGTACCATTGATCTACCTGTCTATTTTGGTACCAATACCATGCCATTTTTGTTACTATTGCTTTGTAATAGAGTTGAAGATCTGGTATTGCGATATCCCCTGCTTCGCTCTTTCTACTGAGGATTACTTTAGCTATTGTGGGTTTCTTATACTTCCAGATGAATTTCATAATTGCTTGCTCTATTTCTGTAAGGTACATCATTGGGATTTTAATTGGAATTGCATTGAATCTGTATAGCACTTTAGGTAGTATGGCCATTTTGACAATATTAATTCTTCCTATCCAAGAACATGGGAGATCTTTCCATCTTCTAAGGTTTTCTTTAATTTCTTTCTTTAGTGTTCTGTAGTTCTCATTGTAGAGGTCTTTCACCTCTTTTGTGAGATTGATTCCCAAGTATTTTATTTTTTTTTGATGCTATTGTGAATGGGGTAGTTTTCCTAATTTCTCTTTCTGAAGATTCATCACTTATGTATAAAAATGCATTGGATTTATGAGCATTGATCTTGTAACCGATGCAAGAATTCTTAACAAAATTTTAGCAAATCACATACAAAGCATATTAAAAAGATAGTGCACCATGATCAAGTGGGTTTCATCCCAGGGATGCAAGGTTGGTTCAACATCCAGAAATCAATAAATGCAATTCACCACATCAACAGGCTTAAAGTTAAGAATCACCTAATTATTTCAATAGATGCAGAAAAAGCATGTGATAAAATACAGCACTCCTTCATGCTCAAAACACTAGAAAAAATAGGGATAGTGGGAACATTCCTCAACGTTGTAAAGGTTACCTATGCTAAACCCACGGCCAACATCATTCTAAATGGAGAAAACCTGAAAGCATTCCCCCTAAAAACTGGAACAAGGCAGGGATGCCCTCTTTCACCACTTTTATTCAGGATCTTCCTTGAAACTCTGGCTAGAGAAATTAGACCAAAGAAATTAAAGGGATATGAAGAGGAAAAGAAGAACTCAAACTATCACTATTTGCCAATAACATGATTCTATATTTAGAGGAGCTGAAAAACTCCACCAGAAAACTTCTAGAACTCATAAATGAATTCAGTAAAGTAGCAGGATATAAAATCATCACTCATAAATCAATGCAGTTTTATTCATAAGTGATGAATCCTCTGAAAGAGAAATTAGGAAAACTACCCCATTCACAATAGCCTCAAAAAAAAAAAAAAATACTTGGGAATCAATCTAACAGAAGAGGTGAAAGACCTCTACAATGAGAACTACAGAACACTAAAGAAAGAAATTAAAGAAAACCTTAGAAGATGGAGATCTCCCATGTTCTTGAATAGGCAGAATTAATATTGTCAAAATGACCATACTACCAAAAGTGCTATACAGATTCAATGCAATTCCAATTAAAATCCCAATGACGTACCTTATAGAAATAGACAAAGCAACTATGAAATTCATTTGGAAGAACAAGAGACCCAGAGTAGCTAAAGCAACCCTTAGCACGAAGAGAGAAGCAGATGGTATCATAATATCAGACCTTCAAAAATACTACAGAGCAATAGTAACAAATGGCATGGTATTGGCACCAAAATAGACAGGCAGACCAATGGTACAGAATAGAGGACACAGAGACAAACCCATATAAATACAGTTTTCTCATACTAGACAAAGGTGACAAAAACATACAATGGAGAAAAGATAGCATTTTCTTTCAAAATCTCAGTCATATAAAAGGAGAGACAGGTTGAAATAGTCTACATCTCAAGTACAGAACAATTGTAATTATTTAACTTTTCTTGTCAAAAGCTACGTGCATGACAAGGTAGATTTGTCCCTGGGTATAGATGGACCTCAGACACTACTGTGGTGTAAATCCCTTATTATTCAGGGTCTTAGATGTTGTCTAAGTTCATATTTTCACATGGGGGGAGAAAAAGGAGGAGATGAGTTAAAAAATGATCCAACCTATAAAATAATGTCAAAGATCTGTTGGTTTGACAGACACAGTGCTAGTAGGGTTGATGTTTATTGCAGAAAGTTAAGCTTGAGTAAAGTTTACGTTTAGAGATTCTGAAAGATTCAGTAAGCAGTTACTTATGTGACGGAAAGCTCATGTGAGGCTTCTGCTATTTTCCTGTGTTAGTCAGTTCTCCATAGCTGTGACCAAAATACCTGACAACATCTTAGAGGAGGAAAAGTTTTGGCTCGTGGCTTCAGAGGTTCAGTCTTTGGTTGGTGGACTCCATTTTTCTGGTCAAAGGTGAGGCAGAACATCATGGCGGAAGGGTGTGGCATAGGAGCACTGATATGCTCATGGTTACAAAGAAGCAATCAGAGAAAGGGGAAGGGGCTGCTGGGATGATGACATTTTCCAGTGTAGGTCTCTAGTGATCCACCCCCTCTAGCCACACCTCACTTGCCTACAGTTACCAGTCATGAGTCCATTCGAATTTGGATGGACTGATGAGGTTACAGCTCTCCTAATCTAATCATTTCACCCACAAACATTCCTGCAGTAACACAAGAGCCGTTAGGGGACACCTCATATCCAAACCATAACAATTGCCTCTCAAGGTAGCCTGATTTGAATCTCCTCCGATATACTAAAAATGCCCCAAGGCTTAAAGGGAAATCTGACACTATGATGGAGTAGCTGAGAGGAAACGATTTTAACTGTGTGAAAGACAGAAAGGGCACGAGGAGCTGCTTGCTTTCTCAAGGCTAGGAAAGAGAGGCGGAGGACAGCTGCCACTCAGGGCAATTTACTACCCCTCAAGTGCGATGGCCCTTTTTAGATTAGGAAATTGGGTATGCAGCAGGTGAGGGTTCTATTCAAAGGTAACACAGGAGAAAGTGAGAGGACTAGAGACCTTAAGCCTTTTGTGACAGAAAGTTCCTGGTCTTCTGGGATCTCAGAGAGTAACTTCCAAGTCACCCTAGAAAGCCTGCACTTCATTTCTCAGTGACCTCGTGGATTTCAGAAATGTAACAATAGTCTTTCGATTTATTAATGAATCATTAACGTGGAATTGGCACCTGGGCTCTGTGCGCTATGACACGAGAGTGCTGGCCTTCTTGTCTTCAGGAGATGATCTTATTTGGCAGATGTCTCCTGCCATAACTATGAGAGTGCATGACTGTAAACACACTGGTAGGTGAGGCACCCAGCATCTGCAGCAGCAGAAGGGACTGAGGTGTCTTGTAGGCTGGGTGCTGGATACCTTCACTGATGTCACCTCATCTGATCCTTGCCCTGCCCCTGTGAAGCAGGCATGGCGACCTGCATTCTCAGACAAGGAGAGGCAGGCTTGAATGGGTTAATGATTTTACTTGAAGCATCACACTTGGAAATTGGCAGAGCCAGAATTCCAGCCCAGGCTTGTTAGCTTGTTAGATTCCAAATTCTACAGTATTTTTAATTTTTATTTTATTTTTTTTTTTAAAGAAAACAAGTCAAAAGTTGGCAGAAAGAGTGTTGGGGAAACCATGTGGCTTATACACAGCTTTTGGGGTTAAGGATCAACTCAATTAAAATATGGTGTCCAGGTGGATGAGCCACATTGGGCTTAATTTGGCTAGGCCTGTTCTGGACACCCTTGGAGGTTTCTAGACCCAGAGCAGCAGGGCTAGTTATAGTTCCTGCCTGCCAGGAGCTGAGAGGTGGGTCATATCTGCCGAGTGTTGGCTTAGCAAATGGAATGACTGAGCCCATAATTAGGATCGCCACTCCGTGCCAAGAAAGGTTAGTGAAGAAGGTCTGACAGTCATGCCATAAATTAGGTGTCCTTTCTTTGCAACTGAGGTTTCCCATTACACGTCTTTGACCGCTCTGCTGAGGTGTGTAATAGTTCTTCTTCGCAATGTAATTAGTGAGCCTAAGAGATTTAGGAACAGTGCTTAGTCCCGTTTCCTGCGGAGTAACTCAAGATGCCAAGAGGCTGATGGCTGAAGGCTGACTGCAAAAAGCGAGCGGCTGCACGTTCACGTGGGCAGGCGGGAAGCTGGGTTTCGAGACAAATCAACGTGGCAGAAGTAACGGGCGTCGAGGGCGGCGTCACTGCAGCCTAGCACGCGTACAGACGGGCAGAGTTCGGGTTGTGTGGATTCTGAAGATAAAAGGACTGCGGGAGTAATCAAGCTTCACCTCTATAAACTGAGACAGACTGGGTCGTTCTGCACTCGGCAGTAAGTGGCAGACCCAAGACCAGAAATCAGCCCACTGACCGTGCTCCTCCATCCGGGTGGGAACAGCTACCCTTTCTCTTATCCTTTTGTTTTTCTTTGAGCTCTTTTATGCTGAGGGCACATAAGCATACTGACCCAGAGTTAGAAACGCTGGAGTACTAAGTGAACGTCTAGGTGGCTACTACAGCCCATGGAAAAGTAAAAAAAAAGTCCAGTCTGACATCTGGAGATGCCCTTTACTTGACACTATGCATCTGGGGAGTGGACTCTTCTCAGTGTTTGTCCAAATATTTTATTTTTTGGTTGATGTATAATATTTTTACATATTTATGGGGGACAATGTATTGTTTTGATTCACACACACACACACACACACACACACACACATATATATATATATATATATATATATAGAATACTGATCAATTTGGGGTCATTGGCATATCCATCATCGTAAAATTTTAACATTTCTTTTTGGTGAGTACGCTCAAAATCTTCTATTTTGAAATCTATATGCCTTTATCTTACATATTTCATAGTAATGATTAGAAATGGGATGGATTAGATTTTGAGATGAGAGAATGGAGGTAAAAGATGTGGAACTTTAAGAGTGAGCATTTTTGCAATTTAGCCTTGAAAGAAAGCAGAAAGAAAATATTTGGAGCTTGTGGGTCGGGGCTGTCAGGAAGGAGATGGGGGTAAGAAAGAAAATGGAACCAGACTGGAATGATCTGTTTTGGGTGACCGTGGATGGAGCTGGATAGGAGAGTTGATGTACTTTCAAGATCTCACCCACCACTCTTAACCCTGGGAGGATAGAGTTTCCTTCCTTAGCTGTGCTAAATTTAATCTTTCTCTTTCCCTTCTGACTCAGTCTGCTTTGGCTCTGAAAAGACTAGGATATCAGAACCAACATTAAATAAAAAGATGAAATAATCATACACGCTATTATTATATTAATCTTATTATTATTAAAAAATAAAACCTGTTTACCGTAATACTGACTCTTCAAGTAGTAGGCAATTTCTTTGCAAACTATAGGGATGTGAGGCAGTAACATTGCAAGAAAGTCTCTCTTGAACTTTGTTGCTGCTGGTGCTACAGACAAAAGACATGAAGAGCAGCATGTGAAAGATCTTACCTGGTCCACTAAGGTGTAAGTTAAGTGAGGAGATGCTCCCCTCTCTCCATCTAGGAGACTGGGACTGGTAGCCGCATTAACCTGAGTATGTTCTTGCCACACAGTGGTTGGCCCTGAAGCTCTTCACTGACCCCTCAGCCCTGCCCAGTCTCTGGCCACAGAGGGGGATCATGGGGAGTGGTGTTCTGGTATAGGGGTTTCCAGGTGTGAGTCCCATGCACTGCTTTCCTTTTGAGTCACTGCTACCAACCACTGAATCTATTAACTTAATATTATTATTTTAATAATTTAATATAAGTAAAATTTAAATTTCATGATCATTAAATGTGTTTTCTCTATCTGTTTAGATATTGTGTGAACATCTGAAATTCCTCCATCAATCCTGCAAGGTAGACGTGATCTTCCCATTTTCCAAATAAGAGCACCATCAAATGGCAGTTTACGTGACTCATCCATAAATGAGGGTCAAATAACTATTGAATAAAAAGAATCAGTTTAAATGTGGACTGGTTTCAACATAGACAACTTTATGCTTCACCATGCTTTTCTTAATCTCATGGTTTGTGTGACCACAGTTCAGTTTTGGCTTCTGATTTAATTCTTCAATTCTCTTACCTGAATTAGAATTCTGCTTTACACCTTATCCCACTAGCACATTGAAAGTTTGCAAAGTTCTTACCAAGCCCCTTACTGTTGGTGTCTGGATCCAGTGCTTTTGGACTCCCTAGTGAGTGGCTGGAGTCCTGTCCCAACTGGATAGAGCAACCAGAACCAAGATGGTACCCATTGATTGACAGCAGTATTGCCTCCACTGGGAACGCCTGTTCCTGTGCCCCTTTCATGGGTTGGCTAGCTACACTGGCCCAAGTCAAGCTTGAGTTGAGCAGAGACTTTTGAAGTATGTGTGCACATATTTAAAAAATATAATTTAATATAACAAATATATATTATAATCTATATTATATATAACATGTATAATATAAATACATAATTCAATATATTAGCTTTTTTTAAAAGATGATATAGGCACAGTTTGACTTATCTTTCTTGATTTCTGATGCAGGCTTAGCACATGAACAACGCTTGGTTTCTATTTGTGGAATAAAAATGGAAACGATTTTGCTTCAAGTCTCATCTTGGTGCCTGGCCCACATGCCACCCCTTATCTGACTCAGTAGGTCTGAGGCAGGACTTGGGAATCTGCTGTTTTCCTCTTCCAAACTTCTCTTGATGTCCCTTGAACTGAGTTGGATAGACATTCAATGCTAGGGGGCGGGGGTGCAGCTGTATAGAGTAATTTTCTGTATCTTTTCCCCACTCTCGCTCCATGTCTTCGGGAATTGCTTTGATAATTATAAAGATATAGTGTTAAAGCTCCTTCTAAGTACACGTAAGGGGCTACATACACAGAATCATCTTCAGGCCACCAGTTTTCCCTAAACTGAAAATTTAAGGTTAGGCCACTTTAATTAACATACTAAAACTCGCCTTAGAAAGGTTATTTCTAGCGTAATGTCATTTAATTCAATCCTGGATTCACAGGGCTTTAGGCAAATAACTCTCTAGTTATTTCATCTCCAAAGAGGAGAATGCCTTTTAAGAGGAGCCTGTGGAACGCAGTGGCTCACAGGCGCAGGCAGGGTACGTAAATCGCCTTCTGAATATCCTCCCAGGTGGGCCTTGCTGGTCCCACTGGTCAGGTGTTGGAATCCTTGATGCCAGTTTTCTCAAAGAAATTAGAAATAGCAGATGTTTGGGGGCATAATTAGATAGCAGGTCCTTTTGCTTGTTCATCACTCCGCTGCATGCAAGGTATTTCTTTAACATGTATCTCCCATGGAGTCCTTGTCCCTATGGACTCTTGTTCACCGTGAGCCACCACGCTGCAGGACACACTCAGGTGCCCACGGTGGTCAGCAGGTAATGTAAGTAAGTGAGACGGAACAGGCGTGGGGCAACACGGAGTGGTGGAGATGCGGGGTGGTTGGGGAGCATTGTCTCTCATCTCTTGGAAGCTTCTGGAATCCAGGACACTGGGAAACGGCCTCCAGAAGGGGACTGGAAGGAACCTGGGGGTAGGGTGGGCAGAGGTGTGAGACTAACTTCCCTGTGTACCCTTTTGTATCCTTTGCCTTTAAAAAGGTAAACACAATGATTTTTAAAGTGAAATGAGATTCTCTGGAGACCGTCACATCTGATCTACAACCTGGACAGTGGTACAGTGGTCCTGTCCCTCAGAGCAGCTGCCAGCAGCTGCCAGGGACAAAGGCCAGCTACAGCTGCAGTTTTAAGTTTCCTGGTAGCCACATTAAGAAAACAAGAAAAAAACCAAGAGTGAAGTTAACATTGAGAACATATCTCATTGAACCTGATATATCCAAAATGCCATTTCAATATGTAATGGATATGAAAATTATTAATGAGATCTACTACCTTTTTTTTTTCATAGTTAAGTCTTAGAAATTCAATGTACATTTTACACTCAAAGCACATTCCAATTTGAGCTTACCACATGTCAAGTATAACCAGCCCTCCATATCAGGAGGTTGCATGTCTGAGGATTTAACCAACCGTGATCAACAGTATTTGCAAAAGAAAATGTATCTGGGCTAAAAGTACAGAAGGTTTTCTTGTCATTATTCCATAAGCAATGTCGTGTAGCAACTATTTATATAGCATTTACATTGTGTTGGGTATTATAGAATAGAATGTGGAGATGATTTAAAGTACATGGGAAGTTATATGTAGGTTATATGCCAGTTCTACAACTTTTGATATTAGGAACTTAAGCATCCATGTATTTTGTATCTGAGGATGTTCCTGGAATCGATGTTCTGTGGATACTGATGGACAGCACTCAATAACCACATGAGGTTAGCAGCCACTCCTGGGCTGGAGAGCCTGTTCTCTCTTCCTTTCCAATCTATTCTCCTTCATGCAAGCGGATCTATATTATGGAGTAGGCCAACTGTGCAGAGCTGCAGGGATACCAGACTCTGAAGAGCATTGCACATTCCAAGAATAAATTAGGAATATGGCACTGATAACTTATATCTGTTTCCCATTCAAGTAGACTGCTGGCATTCTATCTGCTGAGGTTTTTTTCTTTTCTTTGTGTGTGATTCACGTTGCAAATTTTATGGGGTAGGCACACATGGGGAAGTCAAACGATAGTCGCTTGGGGTGGTAGTTAGAACTCCTTGATATCGAAACACAGTAATGCACGGCCTTGTACTATTTACGAGGAATACATAATGTGTCCCATTACCTAAATTATGAACCTCTTAATATTCCTCCTAAGAAATTGTTTGAATCTGAAAATCATTAAATTAACTGGAAAGATCAATGATATAAAAGTGGGAAACCATTTGCTCACAGGTATATTTATTGGGGGATCATGGAGAAATTCCCAGGTGTTTTCATCCCACTGCTTCCTTTTGTCCCTGCAAGATTACACAGTCCCTGTTTCCATCTTGAAGGTCAGGCATTTATTCTGTGTTCACCAAAGCTATTACTCATGTCAGTTAGTGATTGTGCATTTGATATTTCATGTTGCCGTCTGGTTTTCTTGTACTTTGCATTTTTCAGGGGCTCTGCAAGTGTGATGAACACCTCCTGGACTCTTGAAGCAAGACTCAGGGTCCTAAGCTGGTAAATAAATATCACCCACAACCCACATCCAAACAGGACTCTGCCCCCGTGCGCTTGCTATTGGACTCACCACCGATGCCATTCACTACGGCAGCCCTTAACAAGCCAGGCGTGACCATGGAAGAAGACACTGATTTCTAGGAACAGCAGGCATCCTTTCCAGAAGCAAGCAGCCAAGGAAATTACATTTTCAGACTAGAGGTCACATCTAGGTACGCTACTACTAATAATATATCAGCAACACTACCATCTCTAGGGCTCTGTCTGCCACTGTGCATGAATTATCAATATGATCCTTGCCATTACTCCAGGTTGCAGATGATTTCATTATCCTGTGAGGAAGAAACTGAGGCTCAGGGAGGATAAACAGAGCACAGAGCTGTACATGTCAAAGATAATAAATCTGAAAGTGCCTGTGTGGACTATGCACTGAGCTGCTGTATTGGCTCTAAGGAGAGGTGGCTTCTGTCCAAGGGAACGAGAGTCATTTCCCAGAGAAGTGGGCATTTGAAATGGGCCTTGTGGGATGGGTGAGAGGTGGGAATCCAGAGATATCTAGAATAGGGAAGACCTGGGAATTGGGATGGAGCCTGCAAGGGGAAGGGCAGTGGGGACTACTTAGTATTCCTTCAGTGTGGGGACATGAGCAACCCTGGGGGTGACTGCCCAGGGCATCTGTGACAGTAGGCACTAGGCACCCACAGCGTGAGAGCCTCTGCTAGTGCTTCTCACAAGACATCTTGTTTACTTCCACCCAAACCTGGGAGGTAGGAAGTAAGAGCATCTCTCTGTTACTCATTAGGAAAACCGGGCTAAATAGCTTGCCTAGGTTGCTTGGCTAGCAAGAAAAGGAGGGAGAATCTGCATGCAACTCTCTCTTTCTTTCTTCCTTTCTTTTATTATTATTATTATTGAACCCAGGGGCACTTTACCACTGAGCTGCATCCCCAGCCCCCTTTTTTAGATTTAATTTTTATTTTGAGACAGGGTCTCACTCATTTAAGCAACTGAGGGCCTTGCTAAGTTGCTAAGGCTGGTCTCGAACTTGCAATGCTCCTGCCTCAGCCTTCCTGAGTCACTGGGGTTACAGGCTTGTGCCACCATGGCAGCTGAATGTGTATCTGTCCGACACTTTCGACTGCAATGTGAAATAAGTCATGTTATAAAAGGACACCTTTTCTAAGGAATAATTTCTCTTGGAACACTCTGCCCTGCTATATGGATTCTCTGGATTTGCCGTATTTCTGTATGAGAGAAAGCTCCCCGGCACCGTGCCTGCTGCACCGTGCTCACCCCCACCTACCCCATGGATGCTAACTCCATCCTTCCTCTTCCCCAGATTCTGGCTAATAGGAATAAAATGTAAAAATCATCATCATTAACAGCAACAACAACAAACATGATTAATGACATGATTAAGCAGTTTACAACACTAGCTGGAATGTCACCTTAGGGTGAGAAGATACCTATTGCAATAACTGATATTTCCGGTATACGTGGCTCTGTTTTGTGCACATCATGGCTTTGGTTTCAAAGGAATGGTTACAACAGCCAATTTTCATCTTTAATGGAATAAAATGCCTATCAAGGGAAGGTGGTAGAGAATGTGCTATCTGGTGGGATTGCTGTTGTTATCTAGGGATCCTAAAACCAGCTCTCTGGATATTCAGCACAGGAAAGCAAATGGCACCCTTCAGTCTCACCATGAGTGAATCTATATTGGGTGGTACAATCGATCCTGCTAATATCAGAAGAGCAGGTTTACTGGATGAATTAGAGTCAATTAAATGCAACACTCTGCTCCTGTTTCCTATAAGCAAAAGATACTCATGAATCCAGAAGTCCAAAAACAAATCATCCAGTCCCTTTCCACATCTCTCCTGCCCCATTTCTATCATTCTAGTCCATTAAAAACCTCTCAGATTTCCACTCAGTGAGGCGATTTCATGTTGCCTTTCCATTATACAGTTCCCCCAACTTCTTTTATCATCCCTGAACTTAAAATACTCAAGGCAAAACCTGATTTAGTTTGTTCCTTCCAGTTGTTTACACACACACACACACACACACACACACACTCCATAGAGAAGTCTTCTCTTCTCTTTCTTCTTCACCTCTGACATGTAAGTATTCAACAGTTTTTAAACATTCCACCTCTCTGAATCCTCTGCAATCTGTCTCATTCTCTGTCACCATTCATGGCCCAATTTAAACCTGTTTTTCTCAAATCTTAGATGCTATGGATTGCAAAGTATACAATGGTTTTCTGTTACATTGTGAAAAGAGAAAAAAAAAAACCCACTCAAATAAAATAATGGTACACCATCATTTGTAGGAGGCACCCCAAAGAGATGTTAAAACATGAAAAGAGAATGTGCATTGTAAAAATTGATGATACACAGTAGCTCAACGAAACTCCTATAATTGCCTCCGAATGGCCCACGCCATGCTCTTGTGGTAGCACCACAGGACCTACATCACCAGGTCCTGAGCTACACCTCCTATTCCTCTGCTTCTGGTTCTTCAGGACCACTTCCTCCAAGTCCTGTGAACCCCACGGGCTTCATGATGAAGCTGCCCTGCATTTCCAGGGCATTCTGAACTTTCTCACGTGTAAGAACACACTAACGTTGCTTTGTAATGATCTCCCTACATATTATTCACTTTGGGGATTATGAAGGATTGGAAGACAGGCTGTGTGTCTTATTCACCTCAATGTTTCTGGTCCCCATGTCGGGCCGGTCCTCAGTGAGATACTGTTGACTGCAGTTAGAGTGAGACATGTAGCTTCTGGGCATAGCCACTAGAGGGCAGTGTGGACCCATCCCAGGCCGGGAATGACTGTTCCCCAAGAATCTAGGTTGCAGAGGTTGAAGGAAGCTGGCCTCCTGTGGGCAAACTGGCTGAGAGCCTGGGCGGCTGTGCTGCTCCAAGGGTGCAGAATCTACTCTGAGGATGCTCCTTGCATCTCCATATCCCTTGCCAGCCTGCCCGCTGGGTGCTTTCAGGTGGCTGCCTCAGCACATTTCTTTATTATGAGCCAAACACTCTTTCCAGCTTTCTACCTTAGGTGGAAGGGGGTGGAGGCCACAAACAGGAAAGAAATGTTTCCCTAACATCCTCGTTCTCATTTCTAATAAAGGCAGGCACACCGTGAAGGACCTGCAATATAATTGCTCCACTTTGAAGAACAACAGGTAGCAGCATCAATATTTGATTTTTAAAAGGTTGTGTGAACAGTTTTAAATATTAAAGATAAAGGCAAAGACTCAGATCGTCTTTTCATCTCAGCAGTTGAAGCGTTTTAAACGAAAAACGGTGCTAATGAGCAGAGTAAGCCTGTGTGCCCATCAAATGGTATCTGGTTGCAATAAAGCAATATAATTTTGGGGTGGGGGAAAGGGGTGGGAAGCAATGTCTGCACCAGCGGAGTTTTCTGTTCATTATGTCTGTAATGAGAGAAAAATAAAGCAACTCTGCTGGAGTAACTTTCTCCCTTCTCATTGTGGGCTGTTTAGCTCCCTCAATGAGTGGTCTGGGACAGCCTCTGAGAAACCTCATAAATTAGCTATCCAACTTCCTGGCTAATGAGCCCAATATGTCAATTTCCAGTGATCAAAATGATGCAATTCAATAAAGCACAGTTCATTTTGTAAGGAAATATACTTTTAATAGGGAGAACTGGAGGGTCACAGTCCTCCTGAGATAATTATGGGCCAGAGGAATTAGAGGCGTGGAGCTGTACTTACTGTCTGGAGATATCCCATGGGGCTTGTGTGGCAGATATTGTCTTTCAGGGACAATAAATTCCTTCATTATATTTCCATTACTGCATTAATGCAGCAATCTCCGGTATACTGGTAACCAAGAAGGCTGGTTATTCCTGAAACTTGGCATTTAATGCTAATGAGAAATTGCAAGGCAGGCAGCTTTCAGGATTTGTGTGTGTGTGAGTGTGTGTGCCTGCATGTGTGTACATGTAGCTGGGGCAGAACCAATCTAGCAGGAAAGTCAGAAATCTAGAAGGGTACTTGCTGGGGTGCAAAGGGCTGAGATGGCTCAGGCTAGACAAATGGACAGATCTTTGGAAAGTTAGCAGTGGACAGCAGATAACAGTAGAGCCAAGACTGAACAACCAAGAAGCTGAGATCATTACCGGTCTGAGGTGCCAAGAGTGAATCCAGTCTGCAGAGGCAGGGAGCCCTCCAAGTGAGGCAAACGGGCCTCAATTAGAACCTGAGTGTGCTGGGCTGCAAATGGGTTCAGGACCCAGGCTTGGAAGCAAGAAAAGTTGCTAGGAACTCAGGGTTCAGTGTTGCCCACATAGTGTAGGACAAATTAGCACTCGGTGATGGGACCAAGGGCAGCTAGCCTAATTACAAGATTCCACCTCAGGATGGATCCTTTGAAAGCAAGGACTCCATTGTTAGATTTGCTGGAGTTGCTTGATTCTATAATCTACACTCCACAGTGATAAGGTACTTCTTCCATTTTAAGGATAGAAGCAGATGGAAAGAATTTCCCAAGTTTCCATGTTGGTGCTGATGAATCTCTGGCATGCTGCCTGACCATGCTGGGAATTTGTGATGTGGAAGAACCAAGTGGGAAGAGTTGGTTCTACTAGCATTTTCTTATTCTTTCTTTTTTAAAAAAGAGGTGACAAGCTAGGTGTGGTGGTGCTTACCTGTAATTCCAGCAGCTCAGGAGGCTGAGGCACAAGAATTGCAAGTTCAAAGCCAGCCTCAGCAACTTAGCAAGGTCCTAAGTAAATTAGTGAGACTCTGTCTCAAAATGAAGAATAAAAAAATTTGAGGATGTGGCTTAGGGGTTAAGTATCCCTGGTTCAATCCCTGGTACCATATCAAAACAAACCAAACAACAACAACAACAAACAAAAAAAGAGGTGATGATTGATTGATTGATTTTATCACTGGGGGTTAAACCCAGGCATACTTTACCACTGAACTAATCCCCAACTCTCTTTAATTTTTTGAAATGAGGTCTTACTAAGTTGCTTAGGACCTCACTAAATGACTGAGGCTGTCCTTGGACTTGTGATCTTCTTGCTTCAGCCTCCGGGGTTGCAGGGGTCACAGGTGTGTGCCACCACATCCAGTTACACTAGTATTTTCCAGCTAGGGAAGTGTCCAGGCAAGCTTCAGGAAAGAGGGCAGTTTCTGGAGATAGGTTCAAATTCTGACTTCTTGCCTCCTGGTTGACCAGGTTGCTGAGTTTTTCTGAATTGAAGTTTCCTTAAATGACATCAAATTTTCTGGGCAATCTATTCATTGGCAGGGAGGTAGGGAGAAGAATGAATATGTCAGTTTGTTTATAGTTTAAATTTATTTCTCTAATACCTGAGATAAGAAAAAATAACTTATACACAGAATCAGGATTCTTTCCCTTGAGGCAATTTTTATCTATAATAGAACTCACCCAGGAAAGTAAGGTTGCTCTTAGTTTGAGAAACTTAAACTTGACTTTGTAAAAAGAAGTCTTTTCCCCTATGAGTCAGAGGGTTTTCTAGGATAATATATTAATTAAGAAGAATTTACTTAGCATGAGAAATGGGTAGGGCCAAGTTCAACCTCCTGCCAGAGGTCTCTGATGGGCCATGGCTAGTTATGATTGTCACCTCACCCTGTCTTTGACAGGAAACTCCTAAATTGCTGGAGGAGCCTGGTATGGATTTTTCCATTATTTAAAAATATTCCCCTTCTTTGACTTTGGACTAAATTCAATTATTATGCACTGAACATTTATTAACTGAAAATTCATCTGGCATATTATGCCATTTAATCTGTATAATAATTTCATGAAAAGGGGTTAATTATGGCTGTTTTTACAGATGAGAAAACTAAGGCTCAGGGAGAAGGTCGGCGAGGCTCAGGGAGAAGGAAGGTCGGCGAGGCTCAGGGATCCTCTGAGCCTTCTTAAGCACAGGCACAGCTAGTAGCAGGAGAGGGGCACTCAGACTCACGTCTTTGTGTAGATTCAGTATCGCACATTCTTTTTATAAAAGACATTCATGTCTTATCTTCAGTGACTTCTGGGTTTAATCCTCTTAAATTTTAAAAATAAACTTTATATTTTATTTTTTGCAGGAAAGTTGCAAAAACAGTACACAGAATTCTGGATATCCGTCACCTAACTTCCCCTGATGCTGACACCTTGCATGACCACTGCTCATCTGTCACAACCAAGAATTAATGTTGGCACATCACTATCAACTGATCTACAGGCTGTTTTTAGATTTCACCAGTTTTCCCACTTCTCTTTTCCATGATCTAGGATCCAAACTGGGATACCACACTGCACTTAAAGGAGTCTTAGTTTCAACCTGATTATTTGTTGCAACTTCATGTGGGAAAAGGTAGGAGTAGGGATACAGTTTACAGGCCGGTGTTGTTTTGTAGCCTGGACCTGTGTAAAGAAGTGACAGTTTTTTGTTTGTTCATTTTTGATTTTGCTTGTGCTAGAAGCAGTTCTTTAAAACTCATTGCACATGACACTTTGATTTCGGCTGGGAATCTTGACTGGTTTATACAAAGGCCTCATGCGAAGGTTTGGGATTGAGATTCAGTTTTCAAAAGCAATGCTCCATCATTGTCTTCTTTCAAGGACAGGAAATTTCAAATCAACTTTGCGCTTTAACATTCACTGTGCCAAACATTCCTGAGGTTTCCATGATTGCCAATAAATAAGACATTCCATCATCGTTAAGATGTCAAATCTTCTGATAAATTGAATTTCATAAAATATTGCTCTATTGATCTGAGTGCTCAACTTTCAATGAGACAAGCCAGTCAGAATTGCTGGCTGGGACTTTTCTGCAAGGAGGATGTCATGTGCTTACATGAGGAGGGTCATTTATGAGGCCAGGGTCCCTGACTCTAAATTTCAATTGCTGGCACTCCATCACATCCAAACCAATCATAATGACCTACTCTCCATTGCTGTGGTCTCAATGTTATAGTAAAATTTTGTTTCTGCTTATTAAAGAATATGGAGAGTACCCATGAGCTTACACCATGAGTCACTTAACCTTGTGTTTGGTACACACTGGGTTGTGATCTATGCTAATGTCCCCCCACCCCAAACAAATTCATCTCAGAACTCAATTTTGAGAGTTCATCACATTTCCAGAAAGGAAAGAGCCAATGATGAAAGCTGAAGACATGGCAAGAATGGACAAAGCTCCAGTCAAAGCCCAGTATTTCTTCCCCACACCCGCTTTCCCAGGGCTGATCTCAAAATAGTCAGCAGTGATGTGCAGGTTCTTTTTTAAAATTTTTTAAAAAACAAATAACATTTTCATACTTTTATCATGACAACATATCTTGAATGCCATCTGTTCTTGCCATTTGTTAAGGCAACTCCATAAGAAAATAATGTTTGGATGACTAATATTTTGTCTGTTCATAATTTTTTTTAATGGGTGGACCAATTTTCTTGACATAGCACCCCAGGATTTTTGGCAAGTGAGTGGGAGGAGAGAGCTGAAAACAGGGTCTTGCCACCACTGGGCACATTGGGTCATCCATCCAACATGTCTTAAGCAACTCTGATGCGCCAGGTGGTGGTTAGGCCAGAAATACAAAGATGCAAGAGCTGCCACAGGCTGGGAACTGAGCAGCAGCCATCATTTTATATGAAATGTGAAGTGCTATAACAGAGACTCGCAAAGGTGCTAGTGGGATATATAAACGGTGTCTGTGATGCACTCTGTGGGTACGTTTTGGAGGGGGTGGGGGAAGGGTAAAGAGGTGCTCAGGAAAGTTTCCTGGAGGGAGTTAACAGCTGATCTCAGTCTATTGGCATTGGTAGACATCAGGCACAGGTAAAAGGGGAACAGGTACCGGTTTAGCTGCACCCCATGAGATTGACATCATGATGCATCAAGGAGCATCCAAACCATAACAAGCAAAGAAGACACAGAACGCCCCCAGAGCTTGGAAGGTCACATAATAATAGAACATTAACGATACTATTTGCCAAACTATATTGAACACTTCCTCCGTGCCAGAACCTGTGCTGAGTGCAGCATCTCATTTGATCCTCACAGTGTCCCATGAGCTGCTACTCATATTGCACATACTGCACAGGTGTAAAATATTGAGGCTGGGAGGAAGCTATTAACCTGTCCCAGAACACAGAGCCTGGAAGAAATGAAGCTGGGTCACCAACCCAGCCTTGCCCACTGCAAAGTCTTCTTTCTTCCTATCAGCATCACCTCCCCAAAGTGAGTAAAGGGAATTTGTCCAGACCTTACACGGCAGGGCCTACTCTGTGGAAGGGCTACGGTGGATGTGGGGTCCCCTAGACTTCCCATGAAACATGATAGTCGCACATGTGGATGTCTTTGAAGTTCCATCTTTCCCTCTTTTGTCATGGGTAACTGTCCCACCATGTCCCAGTCTTGCACTTACTTTTATTAAATTCAAGAAAGTGAGTGTAGGCAACCCTGGCTCTTTCCTGGTTCAATGAGCAAGCGCCAAATGGTAATGCGCTCTGTGGCGATGTTTTCCCGGACCTGGGTACTGGAGTGGGGCAAGCGGGGAAGGAAACGAGTGAGGCGGGGCTTGGCCGATGCAAAGCTGGTGGACATCTGCATGACATCTGCATGGCTCCTTATTACTGGCAGCGCGCGTTCACACCCGTTCTCCTGTGCTTCCCTGACAAGTCTCTGAAGCAGGCACAGACACTGCATTTCACACAAGGCAGTGAAGACTCTTGGAGGGTTTAGGTGCCTCCTTCGTGGTTGCCTGCAGAGTCCAGGTTGGGTGAGCATCCCAGTGATGCCCGCAGCGTGCTCTGCATTCTGCTTAAGTCATATCTCTTGTCTTTTCTTTTTTTTTTTTTTTTTTTTTTTTTTTTTTTATCTTTCATTCTCAGATACAACTTAACCTCAATTTCCTCATCTACAAAATGGGCAGAACAATAGCGACTATTGTTTTGTCGTGAAGTAAGGTTATACATGTGCAGATTCTTAGGAGAGTGCTTAATGCGTACTAATTACTTAACAGATATAGTAGGTACTACTAATAGTTAATACCAATTGTATTGTGGTTACTGCTACTACTATGATGCTCTCACAATAAAGTGAAAAAATGTATAAGTAAATATGCAAATAAATGCAAATGAGAACTTGCTTATTAATTTATAACGAAAGTGTCGAGGGATATAGGACCAAAAAAGTGGCATGAAATAAGGTTTCCCCACCTGGGTTGTTTCTGGCTAACACTTCGTGTTTCGGTAATGAAGACCACAGAGGGAACTAAAACGCAGACTGAGTCCTGGAGGAATTCTCAAATGGGAAAAAGAGAGGGACAGAGACAGAGAACAGGTGACTGGGTTAAAAGGAGGTAAGGGCTACAGTTGCCATGACAACAGGGAGGAGAAGGAGAGGGAGAAAGAATTTCTTTTTTTTAACTGAATCAGTGAACAGTTATATAATTTAATTCTCATAACTGTCAGATGAGATAAGTAGCGTTATCCCCATTTTACAATGAGGAAATTGAGACTCAAAGGAGTTGAAGCAAAACTTGTTGAAGTCACAGAATGAAAAGGAGTTTGAGCAGAGATATTTTACTCCCAAAGCTATGCCTTTTTATCTCACTGCCACCAGCAGAATAATCTGAGAGCATCTTGGGGGAGAAGCTTGTATCTGTTGAATGGCCTTGAGGGGCTTTGTGCTGTGCAGGACTAGGGGGAAGGTCAGGGCTGCTCTAGACAAGGGCTGCTCAGTGCCTCCAACCCTCTGGAAGCCAGAGGGGAGCTAGGCGTTCCCACCCCTGGTGGTAGGTGATCTGCTCAAGTATGGGTCCCTTCCTGAGGCTGGGCTGCTCAAATTATTTTTGCCCTAACTTGAGGGTAGGACTGGGAGATTCGATCTGGGCTGGTCTCTTAAATGAGCTGTGCCTCGTCTGTTTGAGCAGCAGAGAGAAGGCACTGGTGGAAGAGTCTTTGGACTTGCGCAGGATGGCACATTATGAATAGCGCCTACTGCATCTTTGGCATCAGATTTCTTGGGTCAAATCCTGATTCTGCTCCTTTTATACTTGGTGCGATCATGGGATAACTGTTAAGTTGCTCTGTGCCTTAGATTCCCCCTCGGTAAAAGAAAGATGGTGGCACCTTTCCTTCTCATACTCCCCAGCATAGGGCTGGGTGCCTCTACACCCTCGGTGAACGGTAGGCACCCTTGGAAAATTGTACTTCCACTCCATCTGCTGGTTTTCCATCTTGTATGTTTCTGGCATCTTGTTTTTTTTTCTTTCTTCCTGGTTCCACAACTCCTGGAAGTCCCAATGCTTCTTGCAGCACAAAGCAAATCAAAGCTGTCTCCGCTGCTGGTGGAGACCTGTCTTCAGCGGCTTCTTCCTGAGCAGATTCATCAACTACTAGCCACAAACACACACCTGTCTGTGTAAGCGACGCCGCAGGCCCCGACACGTTTCAAAGCACAGGCCCTTCTCTCCTCCTGTGGTGAAGGACTCTGCTTGTTTCTCTCTTTGATTCTTGGGGCTTGATATTAATTTGATATAAGGCCGGGGACATTAATGTCCTCCCATTGTCAGAACGATCTCCAAAGTCATGAATAATCATGTTGCCATGCCTGTGTGACTTAAAATACAAAAAGTACAACTGACGCAGGTTTCAAAGTCCATTTTTCAGAAGAGAGCAGCCAATGGAGCTGTCAGCCTGTCAGAATGTCAGCACCAAACCAGATCCTTAGCTGCTACTTATGAATTTTCAAAGGACTTTAGCACATTTTTAATTGGAATGCTGTCCCCTGCCCCATCCCACCCGCCTGCAGATCAATCTGGTGATTGCATCTCGTGAGTGGGGCTGCAAAGCGAGGTGGATTGGTGGGAGAGGTGGGTGGAAAACGTGCTTCATTCAAGGCTACCTTCTAGGCTCAAGTCCACGGACTGGAGCCCAGTTTCCTCAGACAATGAATGATTCTTCTTCTTCTTCTTTTTTTTGAAGAAGGGCGAGGACAGAAGACAGGATGCCAGCATACATATGTCTTTCCTAGCACTTCTCCAACTACTTGTGCACACTCAGATTCACTTGACTCTCTCAACAGTGGTGTTTATTCCATCCTCTTTACAAATGGGTAAGTCAGTTCCCCAGACAGGGTGGGACCTTGCTTTCCATGGCCCCTGACTCATGAGCAGTGCATCTCACCAGAAAAAGGCTTTAGGCCCTTCACTTCCCTAGTTGGAGACTGTTTAAGTTAGCTTTTCTTCACTGTGACCGAAATGCTGCACAAGAATAATTTAGAGTAGAAGTTTATTTTGACTCAGTGTTTTGGAAGTTTAGTCCATGGTCCACTGACTCCTTAGCTCTGGGCCCAGGTGAGGGAGAGCATTATGGTGGAAGGGTGTGGCAGAGGGAAGCTGCTCAGGACCTGACAGAAAGGAAACAGAACTCTGCTCACCAGGAATAAAATATATACTCCAAAGGTACATCTTCAGTGACCAGCTCCCTGTAGCCACCCTGGACCTGCCTGCAGTTACAGACCAGTTAATCCATATCAGTGGATTAATCCACTGATTAGGTTATACCTCTCATAATTTAATCATTTAACTTCTGAATATTCTTGCATTGTCTCACAAATGAACTTTTGGGGACACCTCATATCTAAACCATAGCAGACTTTGGGAGAGAGGATGAAGCCTGGGAAGCCCCTGTCATGCTCCCTGTTCAGAGTGGCCTACCCACAGGTGGGCACACTCAGGTTTGGTCAAAAATTATTAATGAGATAGCTGATGGGCAATTTTTATATGAGGTCTTCCAAATTCAGTGGCACATATTCTTAGAACTACTTGACCTGCATTTAGATTACATAGAATTTATTGTTGAAAAAGCGGATTCACATACCTAAGATGTAATAAAGAACAGAACTGAGCATGAGTTTGTAAACTTGAATTAGTTGAAATTAAATAGTCAAAATTACAGTTCCTCTTTGGTACCAGCCCTATTGCAAGTGCTTACGTGACCATTGGCTACTGAACTGCACAGCTCAGTCTTAGAGTAGCCCACCCTTTGGGCACAGCTAGGGAGGGAAGTTACTTATACACTGACTGTAGTCACTGGATAAAGACTGCTTCTGGCCCACCAGGCCCGCCTGTGTTTGGATAGAATAAACTCTGGCAGTCACAGGGAGTCCTGGGCAGTTGGTAGTTAGGTGGTTGGTCATTTACCCTGATATAATGCCCACAGGCAATAGGGCAGAGCTGAATCTACTGCAGGAGGAGTCATGTCAGACAGTTTACAGACTTTGAAATCGGGTCAGAGAGAGATCAAATATTACTTTTAGGTTCTGGCTTACTATTATGTGGATAGTAGTTGTTGAGATGGGGAAGACAGGAAGAGGCCTTGGCTTGAGAATAAGAACATTGCTTTGGTTTCCAACATATGAGTTTGGTGTTTCTGTGAAATAATCAAGCAGAGATGTTGAGTTGGGTTTGGGAGAAATTGCTTGAAAATTCAAGAAAGATTTCAGGAGAGTGGAGAGCTTTGAATAATAAAAATAACAAGTTGTAAATTATTTGCTATATGCAAAGTTATCTTAAACATGGTCTAATATCTTTTAGGCTTAGCATAAAGTGGCCCACTGGCAGATATTAGCAGTTCTAATGAAAGAATGTGGTTTTTGATGGGGTCTCCTGTGTGGGGCAGGGTTGGCTCATGGGGATCCCCAGATTTGGAAAGAAGAGCTCTTTCAGGAATACATATTCTGCTTTGCTCTAACCCAGACTCCATACCTGCTTTTCTTGGCAAATGATAGTGAAGAGAACTGTGTTAGATGAAGGACAGTCTTTGGAGGGGATCCCATTCTAAATGGTAACAGTTGCTTTCAGATTTAGGTTCTCATGTTCTGGATTAAAAAAAATTTTTTTTTTAATTTTTTTAACCTTGGACTAATCTCTTTGGGACAAATCTGTTCTGAGTGTGCTGCTCTGTGGGGCAAGCCCTATACTAAGCACCCAGGAAGCTCTCCCCAAACTCAGAGCCCTTCAGACCCTACATTTGGTGGAAGTCGAGTTTGGTCAGTTCTGCTAGGAGGCTCATTCAGGGGTGTGAATTGTTACAGGGCACCCTGCAGACAGCTTTCTAAGGACAAGGCCACAGGGTAAGTGATTCAGATGATGAGGTCTTACTGGATTTTACACTTTGTTAGGAGGTTTTGTTCCAACAATTTAGATGGGATTGCAGAAAACACACCTGGACCACATGGTAATAGCCCTGGTAGCTATGAAATCACATCTATCACCTTGACACAGAGGAAATAATTCAGTGCTCAGGCATTTTTTCAACTTGAAGTTGCAAAGCACCTATATTTTCCCATTCTTCATGAGAGGCATAGGAACACAGAGGTGACTGGGATGCTGTTCCTGTTCTGCTCAGGCGGCCAACTGATTAAGAGACAATCAGTGCACAGAGTGCAGGAGGGTACAACTCGGAGATCACAGAAGGGAGGCCTCTAGCTCACGATACACAGGGTGGAGGAAGAGGTGGGGAAATTTTCCTGGAGAAATCAATTTCTGAGTTGAAATTGTCAAGGGAACAGAAACACTGAAGTCTCACATTCCTGGGTCAAAGAGTTGAGAAAGTTCTCTGGGAGTCATGGAACCCAGGCCCTGCCTCCAGAAAGGCCCTGCCTTATAACACCAGGGCTGAACTGGGCATCTTTTTTTTCATAGCAAGGTCAAGAGAAAGTTTGTGGTGGATATGCAGGACCTGGGAGTTGAGAGAAATAGAAAACTAACACTAAAGTGCTCAGAGACCAGGTGGGGCTCTCTGGGCAGAGGTACTGAAGGTTGGTAGACCATGGTCACCATTTTCTCTTTCCCCAAAATGGGAGAAAGATAAGCAGACAGCAGAGCTCTGTGGAAAGCCTTGGTATCTTGGGGACTCCCTGCCTGTTCTGGCCATAAGTCATCAGGCTGCAGATGGACAGTAAATGCCCTACTCTTCTTCCTATTTTTAATCTAACCATTTTCCCCCTAGAATATTCATTACAAATTCTGTGTCCATGAGATGCATTAATATTGATTAAGAAACAGGTGCTCTCAGATTCAATTAGCAAAACTGCAATTATTCACAGAGCGTTATGCTGGAAAATTGGGGAGAAATATGCAGGTGTGCAAATGAGCCCAACCTGAAGGTGCTACCGCAGGGCTTGAAAACCCGTCCCCAGCAGCAAATGCTTTCCTGGAATTACCTTTTGTTTGGGTGACAGATGGAGTTGCTATTTCAGCCAAACAGTGGTGATGAACCTCTGTGGCTTAGCAGCCAAGTAGAACTTCTCACATGGGGAGTCAGATTCCTAAGTTAGGGTTCCCCAACTCCAGCTGAACCCCCACTTTGTTCTTGTGAAGCATACAGATTCCTACACAGGTTCCTATACAGGTGGAGCATCTAGGTGATTCAGACTCAAGTGGGTTCAGGTGGAGAACTTGGAAATTTGTACTTTAGGAGTAACTTTCTGGCCTTCCTGTCCCAAGATAAGTTTGGGGAATGTGGTACAGGTGAATGAAGGCAGAAGCGGATCAGGATTGCAAAATGCCACCTGTCAGAATGCAAGACGGCGGGACACCAGAGTGACATTTGCTATGCTTTTCTAGCTGGCTTTGTCATAGGTAGTATCCCAGAGGCTGTGAACGCTTAGTGAGTAGGACTTTGTTAGAGTTTCCTGCTTATAAAGCAGGAAAACAAGAAGGAGGCATCCTGATTTGCCAATTAATACTATTTTCTGAAAAAAGAGAGAAACTTTGATTTAAACAGCTTTCAGAAAATTATGGACACCCAATTTAGACTTTAGAAATGTTGCTGGGATTCTTTCTAGCCAAACTTCCCTCGACAATGTGAGAGTAGAGTTGGCTCGGATTTTTCCCTAACTCTCTTTCTAATTGCTAAATATCAGTCACAGACATCAGAGTCTCAGAATTTAGCATAGGAAGGAACATTTGAGATAATATAGTCCAACGCCTTTCATAGTGCTGATGAAGACATCCACATGCTGAGAGATGAAGGGCCGTGCCCAAGGATACTCAGATGATGAGATGAGAGACCCAAAAATGGGACAGGAGATACCACATTTCCTGGTTATTGACTTCTTATTTCCAGTGTCTCTCTGGCATTCCATACCACATGCGAGGATGCAGGAAAGGTGGCAAGGACTTCAACTTGCTTCTGATGATTAATAAGTGAAAGCTCAAGGAATTGAGTGACATGATGAAATAGAGATGCATAAAATAGTGCCCTTATCCTTTAGGGCACACAGCATTTATGTGAATACAGTTTAACGTGACAGATGTCAACATAGAAGTACACATCAAGCAGTGTAACTCTGGAGAGGAACTCCTTGAAATATTAGAGACATTTTCTCAGAGGGTTTCTGCTCAAAATTTGGAGCCCTCAGGTCCTGATAAAAGAACTACCAGACCTGGCAGAAAGAACAACATGAGCAAGAGTGGGAGATTTGAAACTCTAAAGCAGGTGTCAGCAAACATTTTTTCTATGAAGACCAAGGAAGTGTAAAGATTTTAGATATTTTGGACTGTATGATTTCAATTTTGGTGTAGCATGAAAGCAGTAGCAGCTGATTTATGTAAACAAATGGGCACTGCAATGTGCTAATAACACTTGATTTACAAAATCAGGTGGCATCCTGGATGTGGTCAATGAGCTAGAGTTTATTGGCTCTTGTTCCAAAGTATGACTGTAGTTTGGATCTTGAATATCACTCAAAAGCCCATGTGTTAAAGTCTTGGTCACCAGCCTGTGGTGCTACTGGCAGGTGGTGGAACCTTTAAGAGGTGGGGCTTAGTGAGAGGAAGTTAGGTCATTGGAGGCATGCCTCTGAAGAGGAAATTGGCATCCCAGCCCCTTCTCTTCTCTCTCTCTCTCTCTCAACTGCCATGAGGTGAGAAGTTTCCTCTACCATATATTTCTGCCATGACATTATGCATCATTACAGACTCAAAAGCAACAGAATCAACAAACCATGGACTGAAACCTTGGAAACCATGAGCCAAAATAAACCTTTCCTCCTTCTAAGTTATTTATCTTAGGAATACTGTCACAGTAATGACAGTTTTTTTTTTTTTTTTTATACCAGGGATTGAACCCAGGGGTGTTTTGCCACTGAGCCACATCCCCAGCTTCTGTTTTTCCCCCAGTCTGTTTTATATTTTATTTAGAGATGGGGTCTTTCTGAGTTGCTTAGGTCCTCACTAAGTTGCTGAGGTTGGTTTTGAACTTGAGATCCTCCTGTCTCAGCCTCCCAAGCTGCTGGGATTACAAGCATGCACACCATGCCCGGCAATAATGAAAATTTGACTAACACAAATGTATATGCCATAAGTGGTTCAGAGTGGCATATATGGAGCATAGAACTTGGGGAGGAAGAACTGGGAGGAAAGGTATGACAAAAGATGAATCTGGTCAGCTTGGTAAAGACCAGATCAAAAGGGTTTCATATACCAAAGATACACTTAGACACGTTACTTATCTTCTTTGAGCCTCAGCTTCCTCATCATGCAATGAGAATAAAGGACAGCAGTGCATGCTAGAAGAGATGAATCTAGCACAATTCCTGATGCTTAGTAGGTACTATAAGCTGTTGGCTGCTATTGATGCCACTTCTCCACAATGGGATGCATTTAGAGATGGGGATGTGGCATTGTCACGAGTTTAGAATAGATGCCACAAGTAAGGTGCCTTGTTTTTTTCCAGGAGGTTACATGCAGATAAATGCTCTTTTGCCATCGGCCCAGAGAGGACATCTTCAATGGGATGTCTTCCTGCAGGCTATCAGTCAAATGGCCTCTTACTGTTGAACTTCAATTACATTAATCTAATGGAAATCAACCTGTTCATTTCTTCTACAGGACTTTGAGGGCTTTGGAAGTGGACCTTTCACACAACCAGAGACCCCATAAATTCAATGAATTTACTTGAATTGATGAAGATGCCTTTATGTCATTCTATTTGCATGTGGTACCTTTTTTCCTCCTCCCTTTAGATTCTACTTTTATCCCTATGCTTTATAGGACTGTGTTCATATAATAAGCATGATACACAACTTTTTGACTTTGCATTATGTGCCAGGAATTAGCCTTCACAATTTATGTATACCATTTCATATCTTATAGAATGAGGTCAGTATTTGTTACGGTTTGGACCTGAGGTGTCCCCCAAAAGCTCCTGTTTTAATGCCGGAGCAAACTTAATCACTGGATTAATCCACTTGATGGGTTAATAATTGAAAAGGACTAATGTACTGGGTGATAACTCTAGGCAGGTGGGAGATGGCTGGAGGAAGTAGGTCACTGGAGATAGAACTTCGGGGTTTATATTTTGTCCCTGTCTTCTTCCTGTCTTCCCCGTTGGATGCTATGAGATGATAAACTTTCTTCCACCATGCCCTTCTGCCATGATTCTGTGCTTCATCTGAAACCCAGAAGTCAGAAGACCATGGACTGAAACCTCTGAAACTAAGAGCCAAAATAAACTTTTCTTCCTCTAAGTTGTTCTTGTCAGGTATTTTAGTTATGATGAAAAAACCTAACAATCACAGTATCATATAACAACACAACTAAGTAATGAGATAGGTGTTATTAATCCTTCTACTTCATTGGTGAGGAAACCAGGCTCAGAAGATTTGCCCCAAATCTGACAGCTAGAACATGGCCAGACTGGGATTTGAACCGACCCTATCTAATCTAAAGCCTGAATTTGTGTGTACTGTCTTCTTGTTTCAAATTATTGCATGTAAGTTACTCTCTTCTTTCAACCAGACTGTGCTTTATACTTTTCTTTCAATACGAAAACTAATGTGGGAAAGCTGTTTATTAAATACTGGGAGAATTAACTTGAAAAGATTTTTATCCCATGGTCAACTTGATTGTTCTGAAGAATGCACTACTAACTCATTCTGGCCTTTGGGAATTATTGCTCTTTTGACATATGGTAAGAATGGAAATATTTTCCTCTGTTTATATGCTAAGCAACATTAGAACAGTTGCCTGAAAATATCAGCTTGCCATCCATCACATAGGCACCTGGATGCTGTAATCACAGATGACAAGCCAGCTCAGAGGCATAGTCTCTCTGTAGAGCTGACATGATATTAGTGATCTTCTTGGAGAAAACTCAGTCAAATTGAAATCAAAGTTCACTGGACTGGAATTATTCCCTTTAATAGTGTGGGTGGTGTCCAGAAATGGTTTATTCCTTTGTAGTTAGAAAGGCCACACTTGCTTTCTCTTTTTTTCATTCCCAATGGAAACAGGAAAATGGGAAGATCAGTATAATGGACACGTGTCAGTCTTCTGATTGTCCAGAATGCAACCCCCGTAGCCAAATGGAACCTTTCCTCTCCTTCAGTGTGAACTGTCTTGGCAGTGAAGCAATGCCCAGTGCCTGACTTCTACTCTGGAAGCCTGGGCTCAGATTCTTCCCGTAATACCTGGCACAGCCAGGAGGCAGGATGTTGAATCATGACTATGTGGTAGAAAACAGCATCTTGGAGAAGGTCAGCTCATCCTGGTGGAGATAGAGTGGTGATGGCTGTGGAGACATCTCAGGATCTTTGAAGACCCCCTTACCAGTAGGTGGCCATGTCTCATACTTACATTCCTTGTTCCCAGTCTGGTCTCCTAGCCTCCCACCAGAATCCTTCCAAGATATCTCCTTTTTGATTCAGCCAGTCAGTGTTGGTTTCTGTTGCTTGCAAATTTGAATCCTGAGTGACGTAGTACGGAACATAAAATTTTATCCATAATCTCCCAACTAACTGTTGTCTAAATATTAACTTCCTTTTCCCAAAGCTGCATCATTGGATGAAGGCAACCGGTTATTTCCTCCCTTCCCATATTTCAGTGGCCCTGATAAGCAGGCAGAGGTGGACAGAGTAGGAACTAAATTGGAAATGGATGCTTATCGAATCACCCATTAGAGAAGTATGAAAGCAGTTGCTTCTGCTCACTGTTGTATCTTTGAAATGTGCCTCACACTCACCGAGTACTCTGATTAACAAATTAATTAAATAGCACTTATTAATAGTTAGATAAAAACTCTGGCATTTGCACATTTAGTCTCCACAACAAATACAAGTTAAGCATCCCAACTCTGAAAACCTGAAAACTGAATTACTCCAAAATCTGAAATTTTATGAGCACTGTCATGATGCCACAAGAGGAAAATTCCACACCTGACCTCACGTGACAGGTTACAGTCAAAATACAATATCATGTAAAATAAAAATAGAATATTACGTACATGACCTTCAGGCTATGGGTATAAGGTGTGTGGGAAACAGAAATGAATTTCGTGTTTAGACTTGGGGCCCCATTCCCCAGATATCTCATTATGTATATGCAATGATTCCAAAATCTGAAGAAAGCCAAATTCCAAAACACTTCTTATTGCAAACATTTTGGATAAAGGATACCCACCCTGTACATTAACTTGCTACCATTATCAAATCTATACAGATGAAGAAAACAAAAACTCAGCAAGGTGAACTTGCTTTCTCAAGGTTTTGTAGCTACTTAAGAGCAGAACTGGAATTCCCAGTAAAGACCACCTAATCCCAATTCATGCTTTTTACATTTCCATGCTTTTTACATTTACATGTTGAGGCAGAGAAGAAGGAGAGAAGGAAGGACTGAAAAGACATAGGGAGAAGAAAAGAGAATAGAGACAGAAAGAGAAGGGGGTGAGTGAAGGTATGTTTAAAGACGGATCCTCTTCAAATAGCGAGAGTTGCCCGAGATGTCCTTTCCCAAGCATGGGCAGCAATGGTGGCTTTGCTGGGTGCTGAGATTCTGCAGGGGTGAGTGGGGGCGCCTGCTCAGAGAGCCAGTGTGGGAGGGGCCTGGAGCTAACAGCCTGGCAGTTCCCAGAGATGGGTCAGAGTGAGGCTGGAAGCTGGCCCACTCCTAATCAGAACCTGGCTGCCCACGGGGCTCCTTGAGAGGCTGATGCTTGGAGAACAGAGGATGCTTCTAGAGACAAGGCTGGGTGTAGGAGGGCACGAGAAGGGGCTGGCTTCACCCACTGGCTGTAATATGTGAATCCTGGGTTACTTGGAGCCCCTTCTCCCCCATCCTTGATTAGTACATTAAATATTATTATTCCCATTTTTCAGACAGGGAAGCAAACCAGACAACTTCACTTGCCCAAGACCGGGTGCCAAATGTAGACTCCGGGAGAACTTGTCAGAGAAGTTGGCTGAACCCCAGGGAATTGGTAAATCCAGGTTGTGTGAATGAGGGGGCGACCTGGATAAAGCATCCCAATCCAGCCACTGGCCACAACCTGAGATTCCCAGGCAGGTGGGGTGGATGTTAAAGGTATTTATGACAGGTTCTGAAAATTAGGAAAGTTTTCATTTTAAATGTGTTGGTTTCAAAGGACTCTCTTCAAAGCTGCTATGGAGTATTTTCAGAGAACCCATTTCTCCTCTTCTGGAAGATTTCTGAGACTACTGCAATGGGGCTTAGTGGCAAGAGCAACGGCTTTGGGAGTGAACAGACCCAGGTTCAAGTCCTGGCTGTGCTACTAGCTAACTGTTAATCTGGACAAGTTCCTTTACCTCCCTGAGCCTAAGAGATAAAAATATCCCACCTCATACCTACACCATACCTCTGGATAGGATATACAACTGTAAAATAACTAAACAAATCTAGAGCTCCTTCTTCTCCCCTTTCCTCTGAGATTCAGTGATATCTATGGTGTCTGTCATACAATTTAGTTTTCAATTACAGTTTTCTAATAAGAGACAATTGATGTTATGGTAATGCTAGAATGGTATACTTATTTCTCATTCACTTTGTATTCACAGGTTACAGCCTACAGCTTAAAGTTCAGTATTTTTGTCATTAGTTTCCTCCATGGACCACAGACAAATCTTGGCATGTGACTTTTTCTCCAAGGCCATCTTTGGGGTTCTGTCTTTGCATCTCCAGGACGTGTTGCATGGTTTACACACATGCTCTGCCTCCAGTGTGTGCCCATGGTATTTACTATGCTTGGAAACCAGCTCCTCTGTCCTCAGTTGCCACCATTCCACCTTGCTAGTTTCCCCACTTTCTTGGGGAAGCCTTCCCTGACCCTGGAATGGACCCCTGAACCTGATTCAGAAACAAGTGCCCATATACAGAGACACACAGGAAGGTATTTGTCATTTTCCATTTCCTAGGAGGGTAGGTCTCTCTCACCTTCTACCCTTGTAATGGGCATGTGAAACCCAGCAAGTGATTACAGTCCTTAGCAATACTTAGGAGGTGTTGAGATGGCTCACTGGAGAATGAAGACTGAGATACCCCTAGCCCTAAGTCTTCTGTGGATGAGCCATGTGTCTTGTGCCTCCATCAACTCAAGGAGTCTCCTGTGGGTATACAGATTGCAGCAACAACAGCAAACCTCAGCCCTGCTCTTCCGGTTGAAACTGGGCCACTGGTTGACTTCTCCGCCATTGACTTCTCAAGATCCTTGGATGCTGGCAACCAGAAGAAACCACTGTACTTCACGTGATTAGCTCACCAATGAGTGTGGGTGTGGGGGACAGGTCTCCTTCTGTGGGGAACACTTTCTACATCTGCAAAATCTGTAAGCCTGGTTAGAGTTTACAGAGCCAGGGACCCTGGTTTAATGCACTGCTCCACTAAATCCCTAACTCTGATCTCCCTTGCTTGGCTGGGCCTTGATGATTGAGCCTCAGTGACAAGAAGAAAAGGGAGTACAGCAAGAATGTGACAGTCTAATGTGCCTACAGCTGGACCCCGGCTCAGGCCTACAGCAGAATGGTGTTCTGGTGGAACAACTGTCCTCTGGGTTGCAAGCAATAAATCTCTGGTTTAAGTGACAGGTGGTTGGAATTGCACCTCTTCCATTTGGCAAACCAATAATGATTAACTCTCCTTGTCTGCCACTCTCCTAGCTCAAGTGAGCATGCTTTACTCTCGGCTATTTCTCCACCCTGAACACATTTCTCTTCCTGAATTCGCCAAAAGCAGACTGCAATTTATTTGCTTGCTAGTGTGTCTTCCCTACTAAGCTAAGAGGACCTGGAGGGCAGGGAGTCTGTCTGTTCATCTTTACTCCGGGATCACAGGGGGCTGAACAAATATTTGTTGCTTTAAATATGTGTCCCACAAAACTCAGTCTCAAATTCATTTTTGTCATCAGGAAAAGATAAGATGAGTAGGTGGATCAATTTTAAAGATCCTACCATCTGTGCATCTCAGGCATATTAATGTTTGTTAACAATACACTAAATGCCACTTTAAAGTAATAACCAACATCTGCATAGTGCTTTGTAACATATCACCATTTCCATACACATTATCTCTATTTGGGGGGCAAGAAGACTTATTCAGGAACCATTCTGCATTAAAGTAGCGTAGCATACTGGTCAAGAGGACCCGCTGTGAAAGTGAATCTGAGTAGGGTTTAAATCAAGGCTCTACCAGCTATGTGACATGTGACTTTTGGGCAAGTTACTTGATTTTTTTTTTAAACTTCCATTTCTGCATCTGTAAAATGAGATCCAAGATATGTACCTCAAAGATCTTCAGGAAGAATAAGTGAGAATATGTAAGTACCCAGAATAAAGTTTGCTCTCTGTGTGTACGAGGGGCAATAGTCTTCTTATCACGTACCTAGTAAATAGCAGAGCTAGAGTAAGATCTAGGCATTCCCAATTTCATGACTTATCTACTGTACTAGTGTAATGTTGCCTACTAGAGTCCTCTGTCATTGCTATGAAAAACCAATTCATTGATTGCATGATAATATGACAGTGAAATTTCATATTTCTTATTTATTGACAAAGATGCAGTTAAAATTCCATTTGTATATTCATCTGATTGAAATGCACACTATCTGCACCCAGTAGGTGTTCAACTAATGTTTGTTAAATGAAAGTACCTGAGAATTCTTTGCACCTCTCCTTCTAACTGACTGAGACAGCATGATATTGGCTTGATTTTTTTCCTCCTGATTGGATCCCATCTTCTTTGGACTATAAAGGGAACTATCTGTGGTCCAGAATGTGAGGAAGCCCATCTGTGGTCCATCAAAAGATGGAACTTCAGGTCTGGGGAATCAACAGCACTGTGATGTTTCTGACTCAGATGGCTGTGCTTACTTCAACTGTAGATAATATGCAGGTGCTTTACAGGCATTACAGGTAATTCACACCTGAGTGACAGGTATTAATTTCCCAATTTTCCCAAAAGGAAAGGTCTAGGGAAGTTAAGCAATGTGCTCCAAGTGATGAAAATACAAATAGTGAAGTGAGAAAGAGCCCAATTCTGTTTGGTTTCAAAACCTGTCCTGTTTTTCTCTGTTCCCTCCCAATGTTTTGCACAAAATAGAGTCTCAGTAATTGCTGGACCATGACCTGATAAACCCAATAACACAAGGAGGGTATGTGATCATGGCTAGTTATAATCAAACGTCTTTTAACAGCTTCAAGGTACTTGAGTAATAGAAGGTGGCCGACAGCATATCTTTGTCACAATAACTACATTATGGAATGGCAATTCACTTAAACAAAGGCTGAATTAATGAATTAAGCTTAGTGTAGAAGGCCAGCCTCGGATTAGGTTTGAGTAAAACAATCATCATGGCAAGCTGTTATTTTCAGATCAAAAGTAGATTTGTTGGTTGCTAGTAATTAAGTTTTTATGTATTTGAAAAAGGAAAAAAAAAAAAAAAAGGAAAATAAACACCATGATCAACAGATGCAATGGAAAGGCAGGTCTGCATCACGCAGCTAGGAGTCCTAGGTCATGTGTGAGTGAACTTGAGAGACGGTCAATGTTTCAGTTAGCTGTAATTACTTCTGTAATGGTATGGTATGCTTGTATAGCTCTTCATAGTTTAATCATAATCTCAAACTCTCAAGGATTTTAACACTCAAAGGAACACTCTAAGGAATGTATTATTACTCAATCCCCCCATTTTATTGGTGAGGAAACAGGTTCAGGAGTTCAAATAACCTGCCTGATGTTGGCCACAGTGAATGGAAGAGCAAAGAAGAGAATAAAGACCTTTCAAGGAATTGCTTTCTTCCAAAGATTTTGTGAAGTTCATGGAAAGAAATTGATTACTCTAGTCCTACCCTGATTATTCTGTCCTACCCTGTTCTATCTCTTGTCTCTCTCCATGGCCCATGCTGAAAACCCAGAATGACTTGCAACAGGAATTGCTGACTCATGGTTTAAATGAACTCGGGGTAAAGGGGAGTGGAGAGAGTACTGGGCCATGAACTTCTTGCAGTGCCTAAATTGCCTGACAACTTCTACTGGATTAGTGACTATTTTGGGGAAAATATTTAAGGAAACAACAACAACAACAAAACAAGGTATCTATTATGGAAACCATGTGATTGTGTTTCAGTGATATGGGTCTAAGATGATTTGCCTACCTCTGTGGATTAGTCACATGCAAAATATATATTAAAGTCCAGAAGCCCCTATTGGTGGAAAAGGAGGAAAGAATATAGATTGCAACAAAACCAAATAATGGGCCAAGGCTGGAACTGAAAACTGTAATAATCCTTAAGTTGTTGCAAATTTATTATTTTATTGCTAGGTGATTGGGTACCCCATGGAAACCAGTTTTGCCCTGTGTTGAAACCATCGAGGAAGATGGAAGGATAGGGGACATGGTGGTTTAACTAGAGGTGGAGGGTAGAGAAATTCATTGTGACATGCTAATAAACTTATCTCCAGCACAATGGACAGTGGAAACACAAAACAGCTGCAGAATGGTAAATTAGTACACAGAGCCAAATGGTATCTATAGAGCAAAGACAATTTCTTTTTCCCTTGTGTCTTTTAGACAGATGTTTGGTGTTCCTTGTGCTTTCTTTCCTTACCATCTCATTTCTGACCTTTCTTTGTCAACTGTTTATTCAGTGTAGGGTTATCATTTATCTACCCGCTGTGCCTCCATCTGCCTTCGGAGGCCTGAGCATGCTCAGACTCTGGACCGCCGGTGCAATCTGAAGGGGATTTGCTTTTCAGAGTCCTTTTCTCTTTGTACACAATACATCAAACAGCAAACGGTGACCGTGGGACCCACCTCTGCAAAGTCAACAGATGCCAGGTACTTGTTTGGAAGAAGGTTGAATTGAACTAGGCAGGACAGATATTTGCAAATTAAAATGACTGCTTTTCTGCCAGGGTTTAGTTGAGGCTCACAAGGCCCACGGAGAGAAGTTAATTACACCAGTCACCTTGAATTTCTTGAATATCACAAGAGGGAAAGTTATGTTTTAAGTCTGCTTCTGGTTTCGTTGTTAACAGCAAGAATGAGCCTGTGAACTGGGCATTATGCAGCCTGGGCCTCCACATGCGCTGACGCAGGTGTTAGAGCTGGAAGGAAAGCTGCTGCCAGAGCCCCATCTGCACTTTACTGTTAGAAAACCCGAGGTCAGAGATGCTGTGTGCTTGGCTCAGGGTCATAGAGCTAATTGGTGGCAAAGGTGGAAGTGGAGACAAGGTCATTTTTCACCCCTGGGTTGGCCAGTGTCATTCCACTATCTTGTATTAATTTTAATTTCTATGTATGGGGCTCTAGGACACCCCCTCCTATTCAAGCAGGAGGATTCTTTTGTATCTTAAATTCAATTGCATGACATTTAATAATTGATATTAAATAAATAAAACCAAATAAGTATCATGTGTTATATACATGATAACACACACACACAATATAACATGCAACATCATAAATTTTCTCATATTCTTTCAGCAAATATTTATTTAGGACCTTTGTGCAAGGCACTGGAATGGAGATTGTCAGAGCCTCAAAGATAAATGCAAGAAATTTACTATAGAGTAAAAAAGTAGAGAGAAGAGTAGGGAAATTAAAACGAAGAGACTGCAATTCTGGAAATGTATTAATTACAGTTTAATCCAGGGTAGTTCCCCATCCATAGGGCAAAATAATTGAGACTCAAATCCCTTACTTTATATAAGGTTTATTTATTTATGTAGTCATTTTTAAATGTTTTGTTTATGGTCGACACAGAGTAATTATAATTCTGGGTACAATATGATGCTTCAATACATGTATACCTTGTGTGACGATCAGATCAGGATAGTTACCATATGTATCACCTTATGTATTTATAATTTCTTCATAATGAGAACATTAAAAAACTTCTAGCTATTCTGAGATATGCAGTATACATTTAGTTTAGGATTCCGTCCATGAGAAAAGCAGCAGAACTTATTCCTCCTAACTATAACTTTATACCTTTGACTAATGTCTGCCCTTCCCTCCTTCCTGCTACCCTCTGCACCTCTAGGTAACCACTGTCTACTTCCTACATCTATGAAAGCTGATTTTTAAACTCTGTACCAAAGCAAGATCATGTGGTACTTGTCTTTCTGTGCTTATTTTACTTAACGTAATGTCCCCCAAGTTCATCCACATTGCGACACATCAAAGAATTTCATCCTCTTTTAAGAATGGATAGTACTCCATGGTGTAGAGACGCCATGTTTTCTTTATCCATTCATCCATTGATGGACACTTGGGTTGATTCCATTTCTTGGCTATTGTGAATAATGCTGACATAAACACACAAGGGCAGGTATCTTTTTAATGTGCTGGTTTTATTTCCTTTGGATATATACCCAGTAGTGGGTTTGCTGGATCTAACTATGAAATGAATTATCTGAGACTCTCAGTTAATTGGAACTGGTTTTGCTACTTCTAATTTGGGAGAAAGTGATAAGCCACCAAGAACATAAAGCATATTGGGCAAGATGGAAAGACCTAGGTTCAGATCCAGATTTTCTAGAAGTCTTAACTTCTTGGTGGCTCAGTTTCATTTCCTGTAAAAGGACATGAGGTTTCATTGTGTGGGTGGATTCAGATAATGTGTGCAGAGTACCTAGTCCAGAGTTTCACAGACAGCACCTGCTCAGTAAATACTCATTTTCTTCCTCATTTCTAAAAATGGGCTTCCAGAGGACTTTCTTGGGCTGGTTCCATATTCACAGCTGTCTTTGGCACCATCTAACTCCTAAGATGGAGCAGTGAGGACCAACATTTGGAACAATGACTGAAGTGGCAGGAGAGACAGGCAGTATCCATCTAAAAATGGTTCCATTCTTTTCATGGTGTTCCAATTACCAAAGCAGAACAAACAAGTTACACATTTTGGCAAGAATTTTAGCCAGAGAAGAGGAAAAAAAATTCCAACACATTCAACCAAAAGAGTTAATGAGCCAGAACAAGGTTGCTCTAAGAAAGTGGACTTCAGAGGCTTCGTTGTATGTTAACAGAACCAAGGTGCCTTTGGTTCAGGGCTGTGTTTCTTGGCATTGGCTTCTTACAGGAGGTAGAGGAACTGAGCATCTTACTAAAAATAGCTTCTCCTGAATCTGTCCAGTGCTGACGGGGCTCAGGGCTGACCCCTGGGAGGCACAAGGTGACCTGTGTTTGGCTCTCTTCCACACTCAGGGTGGACACAGGGCAGCACTGCATCAGACAGTGCTAGGAAGGAACAAGTGGGGGCATGAGCTAATGTCTCTGCATGTGTCAAATCCCCTCTGCTTCCCAAAAGGGATTTTCAGGGTAGATGGGAGTGGAGGAGAATCCAAATGGGTATGTGTAGGGGGAAAAGCATGGCAGCATGTCACGACAAATTTTAGAAGTCAGATCCATGTATTTAGATGCTTTATTTTACAAAATGAATAACTACAGTCTGGAAATGGATAGAAATTTCTAGAACATGACAGCAATGGTTTCAGAACCTAAGGGTGCTGACTTTTTTTTTTTTTTTTTTTAAATCAGTGTTCCTTCCACCACCCGTCTGATGGTGGGTGCTTGACCTCCTTTCCTAAGCCCACCCACTGAGTCACCAACATGGAGATACAGGTGGAAGATGTCACAGACGGAAGGCATCCCACAACTTGTTATCAGACAGTAAGTTTCAATCCTATTCTTTTTTAGAGGAAGAAACTGAGGGCCAGAAAAGAGAGAGGGCCTTGACCAGGATCTCGTGGGAGTTAGTGATAGAGTCTAGATAGAGTTCACCTCTCCTCTTACCGGCCCAGTGCTATTTCTGCTGCAGTGTGCAGAGGCCATGGATAGAGATACTTGAAAGAGGGTCAATGTGCTCCCCTTATTCCCAAGAAATGCAAGCTCAAGTGCCATATTTGAGGTGTCTGGGGTTCATTCTAGGGCACTGTGCAGAAAAAAAAACCTCTATCCTCTGGGGCCAGGGATATGGAAAGGAGATTTGGCCAACAGAATAGATGACAGCACTAACTCTTCCCTAGTCTCATTCCTTTGTAGGTAATTCAAGTAAAACTCACGAATCTCAGATCCCAGAATAGGATTAAAGCTAAATTCACTACAATAGTCATAAAACTGTGTTGCCCTGGGTTGTTTCTCCTCATACATGTGGGGTGCCTGGAGTTCTGCAAATCAGTGAAGTCATTCTCTTAATTATAATGTAGCATCTGTCATCTCGCCCCCTTCCTGCTCAACTCACGGAAGTTTTGTCTATTGCCAAGGCCTCTAGCATCCATTTTGAAAGCACAGCTACTCTCGCAAGAGCCACCAAGGCCTCAGAAGGTCACTGCAAATCAGTTCCCATGGCTGTTAGAAAGATTGGCATTTTTTTCTGTAAAACAAAGCATGAAAGTCTTTACAGATGAGGATAGTGACCTTGCTAACAATTATTCAGTTATTATCCTCATTTTTAAAGATATCCCTTGTTATTGGTTGTTCCACAAGCACATCAGGTAAACTAAGGTTCTTGGCCACAGACCATCTGCCAGCTGTTTGTGCTAGAACAGTTCCCTATCAGAAGGAATATAGACCCAGAAAGCGCTGGAATGTATCCCCATGATTGGAAAAGCAGGAGGGCTTGTCATGGGCAGCCCCAGCTGCTGTGGCTGACACAGCCAACGCGGGCATGGACTAGCTCTTGAGGCCATTCAGGGAGCATAAAAGTGGATCAGCAGTTGTTCACACCATGCAAAGTGCTGCCATTTCTGTGGATGTCCCAGGCTCGATTTCAAACTCCACCCATACCCGATCAAAACACACGTATATACGCACATACACACAATCACTGACTTGTGAAGTGGTAGAACTGGAAGTGACCTGGCCTGAGGATCCTTTAATCCAGTGGTTCCTCAACCTGACCATGCCTACAGACCACCAGGGGAGTTTTCCGAGCTCATGAACTCTCCGGACCCACCCTATGAAATCAGAACACCAGGAAGTAGACCTCCCCATTCCCTCAGAAAAGAAAGGAAAAATAATCTATATTTGATAAGCTTTCCAAATGATCTGGCTATAACCAGCTGAGCATGCATCCAGAGAGCAGCATTTAAAGACCACAGATCACAGTTCAAATACAGATGCTCTTCCTGCAAGTTTTAGTGTAGAGGATGCTGTCGCCCTGGGGCCAAAGGGCTTTGCTTTGAGCCCATGGCAAAGCCCTGATAAAGATGGGTTTATGCAACCGGAAGCAAATTCCTTGACTTCTCATGATTTCTCCCTCCCACAGGGCACACTGCGCTCTCCTTTCCTGATGGACCAACATCCTTTCCTATTTTTCTCATATTCAGCAGGCAACACATGCACACTTGGCTAAGTAAGCGTGTTCATTGATCAAAAATATTTAGTCTAACCTGAATTTCTCCTTGGAAGCTCAACTTCCCTTCCCTTCGCAATGTAAGTCCATTAGGCTGGGATGCCTCAAGGTTCTAGAATGATCCTTAGATCATGAGGCTTAGAGATGGGTCTCTGTAAATGTACAAAGCCTCTTGTGCATGTGTATCTACGCCTGGTTTTGGCAAGAAGTTCCAATGCTTTTTCACCACATGCTCCAAGGCATCTATCTCTATCCAAGCAACGACTAAAACCTCTGGTTATTATATCTTCAATAAGAGTTAACTTGCCTACTATTTTGAAGGCGATGGCTTAGAACTTAAAAAAAGAAAGAAAGAAAAGAGAAAAATAAGTCTACTGTGGAGATGGAGCCTATGTTTTTGTTTGTTTATTTATTTTGGCCCATTTGGCTGTGCAGCTTGAGGAATTTTTTGCAAAAGTGGCTTAAAGTGGCATTGCCATGTGAAGCCAAAGTTTGGCCAACCCCAAATGCCTCAAGGCAAAAGCAAGAGAAGTCAAAGGAAGCTAAGACCCAGACTTGGAATGAGAGTAAACCATTTTATCAGGGCAGAACTTGGGAGGAATATGAAGCAGTAACTTTTAATTAAAGTTATGCTAGTACACTAATTTGGGCAACCAAGTCTCATAATTAAAATTTTATGCCAAGTCTGCGCATCACCAAACATTTTTAATGGCTTCAGGAAGAACATGATGTGGGTATGAGATACACTGCAGTGAGCATCATGGAGCCTGTCAGATGTGCACATGGGGAAAGTGAGGAGGAAGAGCTAGAAAGCTTTGTCATTCAAACTCTCAAAGTCTCCTTCTTCTGAAGAATGGACAGTTATAGTTAATTATCTGGTCAGAGAAGTGTCCAGATATGTTTCATAGCACATTCTGAACTCCATTTCACCTTTCTGGTTCTCTTCTGCCTTCCCTAATTTATTATGGCCTCCTGAAGGAAGGAACTGTTTATTTTTTTATCTTTCTATACCCCGTACTTCAGAGGCTGCCTTGTATCAATTATCTAATTCTGTGACAGTGTTGCAAAATAAACAACCATAAACCCTCAATAGCTCATGAATATTTGGGTTTTGATAATGTGTTAGTCAGTTTTCTGTTGCTGTAACAAAACACCTCAGAAAAACAACTTAAAAAAAGAAAAAAATATTTTGGCCCATGGTTTCAGAGGTTTTGGTCCATGGTCATGTGACTTTTTTGTTTGTAGGCCGACGGCAAGGCAGAGTATCATGATGTTGACCAGAAAGCAAAGAGTGAGAGAGAGTTTTTATATATAACAAAGCCTCTCCTCCCAATCCCATTATAGTAGGTATTAATTTATCAATAGCTTAGTCCATTGATAAGGTTAGAGCCCTCATGATCCAATAACTTCCAAAGGCCCCACCTTCAAACACCATGGGGACTGTGCTTTCAACACATGAGCTTTGGGGGACATTTCAAGAATCAAAGCAAAGCAGGTGATATGGGCTAGATGTGGTTATATATCTGTGCTGAACTGCAAGTCATCTAGACAGCTCTGCAACCTTTATGGGTTTGCTCACATGTCTGGGGGTTGACTGGCTATTGGCTGATCCAGGGCAGTCTTGGTTGGGGTGACAGGGAAACTTGACTCTGCACCACTAATCTCATCTTCCTGCAGGCTTGCTCTGGCACAATCTCCTAACATTGGCTAAAGCAGTCATGTGACTATGTCAGCATCAGGCATTAGAGAATACTGCCAAATTACTTGGCAAAGCATATGGATATGGAGAAGAGGGAAGAAATGGGATCATTAATGCAATCAGTTTCCCACGTGACTAGAATATGATAAAGGCTCAGGAAAAGTGTGCTGCAAAAAACAATAAATGGAATGTTCTCCAGAGAAGATATACAGATGGCCAATAATCACATGAAAAGATGGTCAACTCCATTAGTCATCAGGGAAATGCAAATTAAAGCCACAATGAGATGCATTTCACACCCACTAGGATGGCTAGTATCAAAAAGTCAGATAATTATAAGTGTTGATAAGGATGTGGAGAAAACAGAACCTTCATACACTTCTTATGGGGATATAAATTGGTACAGTCACTTTGAAAAACATTTTGGAAGTCTCTCAAGAAGCTAAACATAGAGTTACCATTTGATAAAGCGATTCCACTTCTAGGTATGCATCCAAGAGAAATAAAAATATGCCCAACACAAAACCTTGCACAAATGTTCATAACATAATTATTTTTAATAGCCAAAGGGTGGGAGCAACCCATATGTTCATCAACTGAGGAATGGATAAAGTACAATAAATAAGAGTGTATATTTAACCATGAAAAAGAATGAAGCATTAATACTTGCCATACCATGAAAACATTATGCTAAATGACACAGAGGACCACGTATGCTATGATTCCATCATATAAAATGTTCAAGACAGGCAAATATAAACAACTAGAAAGCAATTTAGTGATTGATTAGGGCTGAGGGTGTTGGGGTATAGTGGGGGTGACTTTAATGAGCATAGGGTTTCTTTATGGGGTGATAAAATGTTACTATTTGGTAATACTTATACAAGTCCAAATATACCAGATCATTGAATTATACACTTTAAGTGGGTATATTTTATGGTATCCCAATCCTACAAAAAAAGAGAGAATTAAATAAGATAACTCTTGTGGAAGTACCAAGCAGCGTACTTGGCCATGGTAACCACACTTTATAAAATTTAGAATGCCATAGATGGTACCATTATTTAATAGATCACCAAGAAAAACAAAGAAAATTACCAAGTAATCTATGAAAAATCATCAATTATAAGATGTCTCCTAATTTCCAGAAATGTTAAAATGTGGGAAAATATGTCTCAGAATTAAAGAAATACCACACACGTCGCAGAAGTCTCAGTAGCATCCAAAGTGAAATCTATTCAACTGAGCAGATCTGCCTGTCTTCAGATTCAATTTGTAGGTTCACATGCCTTTCCTGGCTAGTTTTTGGGTATCTAGTCTTGGCTCCCAGCCCTCATCAGATTCAACAGGTGTGCCCAGGTGAAGTACCTACTCTCCCTGCTCCAAGCGATCCCACCGTTCCCCTGACGTTCCAGTGCTAGGGATGCTGGAATATCTCTTGTCTCTTTGTAGTGATGGTATGCACCTGCCTTTCCCTCAGAAGCAGGAGGTCATCTGACTCCAAAGCCCTTGGGGAATCTTCTTTTCTCTCCCAGGATGGGATGTGACTGGGGTAAACAAGGAGAGCACTTTGTTGTGGCAGGAGACCCCTGGCCCCAGGGGGCAGGTTCCACTGCAGAGAGTGGAAAACCACACAGGTGTTCACTTTTGTTCAGGTGCCCAGCAGTCAGAACTTGACTGACAGACAAGGCGATGCAGAGAAGCACTGCCCATCCATCTTCAGCTGTCAATAAGTCTGCAGTACCGCTCGGGGCCTGGGGAGAATTCTTTCCTCCCTCTTGCAATTTACCAGTCTCAGCTAGGAAAGAGGAGGATGACTTTATGGCTGGCAGGTTCTCCTGTGCTTTCTTAACTGCAAAAACATGCTTTCTAGTTCTTGCAGTAGAGGAAAACGAAAACAAAAACAAAGATGGGCTCTTCATTCCTATCTTCCATATACGTGAACTTTATGTGAGCTCTAGAATTGTCCTTGTGGGGAAAGGCAATTAAGACAAAAGAGTGATCTCAGGCGATCCATCTTCCAAACAATATCTGGACGGAGAACAGTGAGAAGCACTGAGGAGCCCCTGAGTCTATTGCTGCAGCTCTCCTGGGGCTGGCGTTTTGTTTTGGATGATTCCCTGGGTTAGAGTATGCCTGTAATCCCAGTGGAGGGGAGGCTGACGTAGGAGGATCACAAGTTTGAGGGCAGCCTCAGCAACATAGGGAGGCCCTAAGTAACTTAGTGAGACCCTGTCTCAAAATAATATGTAAAAAGGCTGGGGCTGTGGCTCAGTGGTTAAGTGCCCCTGGATTCAACCCCTGGTACACTCCTTCCTCTCCAAAAAATTTACAGTGAGATGAGAAGGCATTCTAGTGTATGGCAACCTTCATTTTGCCAAAGGTGTATAACCCAGGGACACCATGAATTCTCTGATCATGGTGCACCTTGCATGTGATTCTCATAGCAGTGCTTATATTTGGGACTGTCATTCTGAAGTCTCAATTTCAGCCCTATGGGAGATGCTGTTCTGAAAATAATTCCCAAGAGACCACATCTGGAAAAGCTTCATGAGGAGGGGGTGGCACTGTGTGGTCCACAGGCCTAGATGTCTCAGAACTGGGTAGCACAGCTCAGAGAAGACAAAATCGCTTCATTTCTCAACCGGATGCGAAGTGATGGGAAGGGACTGCTGGGCACACCGCGTTGAGAAGGATCCTGAAGCGGCTTCAGAACTTCAGTTGGAAAGTGCCCTGGTATAGGTGACACTATCTATACTTCTAGCTAAGGCTGGGGGGAGGGCTGGGTTTTGCTTTTACGATACTGCCCACTAATCTCACTTCAGGGAGTTGGAATCCCTGAAGGGGTTGGAATCAGGCACACCTGGTTTCAATCCTGGTTCCGCTTCTCATCACAGGGTGGTGAGGCAATCTATCTAACCTCTCGGAGTCTCCATTTCCTCATGTACCGAGGGGAATAACAAAATCAAGCGGTCTCTTCCAGAGAGCTCACTTCATGCCCTGCGCTGTTGAAAAGGGCTTTGCATATTTTAATTCATGGGATCCTCACAAATCCCTAGCAGAAGCAACCCCTGGCATTGCAGAAGGAAGATACTTTCCACTTGGAAAACTCTTTCTGCTCAGCCTAGTGCCTTTGGAGAGAGTCTCATGTACACTGCAGGCTCCGCTTGAAGGATTTGTGCCTGAAGTCTGAAAAAAAATATATATGTATAGAAGTGCTGCCTACATTTAAGCCAAAGAGCATTTGGGGATTAAGGTTAAAGTGAGAGGGGGTTGCTGAGTCTGGATTCAGCTTGAGAGACAGATGGCAAGGGGCAGCCACAGAGCGTCCCCATCTCCAGTTCATGTGCAGATGACCCTGACAGCTGTGATGAGGATGGGCCTGGCCAGGTCCATCCCATGCACATTAGGATGAGATACCTACCAGTCAAAGCTCCACTCTGCCGCCTGCACCTGCTTCTGCAGAGCTGCCCACAGTTAAGCACCCACCCTGTCACCAATAGCAATAATACAGCCATCCTCTTGACATCCAGGACAGAGCAGCAGACAGCAAGACTCAATCCAAAATCCCAGGACACTGCCTGAGGTGCCCAGAAACCCTTCTGGCTATAGGATTAACATGTGCCTCCTGGTTTCAATGGGGACTTGGCCTTGTGCAGATCAAGTCCATTTTTCTCTTTCTTTCTCTGACATCACTTGGGAGCCTTCTCAGAAAACAGACAGCATTTAACTCTTCTTTGTAGGCAACCTGGAAAGTCTAGCTGGAAGCTGGGCAGGAAGCTGGGTCTGGAGTCTGGGTCCTGAGGAACTGGTGAGGTGGGGTGCTCTGTCTAAGGGTTCCTTTGAGGGGTAACTCTGCCTCCATCCTCCTGGATTGACCTCCCTTTCCCCAGCCTTCCCTGGTCCAGAGTGGCAGAGGGGCCGGGCAGCTCTTCCTTTTGCCTCTGCCCACGTGCCCTGCTGTGTCCAGGCCTCCCCTGGAGATGTCACCCCCTCCTTACTGCCCATTCTCCCCAAATCCTGAATGCTCTCTCTCTGCCCCAGCTTTACAATCTAATTCAGGCAAAGAATTTCTAGAGATTTTGAAAGCAGGGGCAATCTTTGGTTTATTTCTATTTTTATTCTGGTGGTAGTGGTGGCTGGGAAAGATGGTTTGCAGAAATCGGCAATAGAAACACCACGTTTCAGGACAAGTAGAACTCACCACCACGTTCGTTAGGCAGTTTCTATCAGTTTGGGGCACGCAGCTACCCTCTACCAGTCCGTTTGCTAATTAAGGGGTAATCAGTATATGAAATTTTAAAGTATAATTTAGTCAGACAATAAATACCAGAGGACTAATTAAATTTCCTTTTCCATGTTTTTAGCTTTCACCACAAATGGAGCTGTAAGTTACTGAACTTCTTCAAGGGAACAACTATTTTGCTTTTTGTCTGAGAATAAAAGGCAGGCAAAATGATGATCATAAAAGAGGCTTTCGTCCCACATTGTATTTTATATGGCTCATATAGTAGTAGTTAGAGCAACCGGAAAGGCCTCGGAACAGTCAGTTTGACTTGGATACCTGCTGCCTGTGTGATCTTGACGAAGTTACTGTCTCTCTGTGCACCAGTTTCTTCATATGAACCAGTGCCTATTTCACAGGGTCGTTTGTGAGGAATAAATGAATTAGTTCTTACAAAATTCTTAGAATGGTGCCTGGCACATGCCAAATGCTAAATTAGTCTTATGTCTGATGACTTTGCAGCAATCCTAGTGTTTTCTAAACTTATCTCCTCTGATGTCCAGCATATTTGAAAGCCTAAATTTCTAGAAACAAATCTGGAGAAAAAAGAGCTACAGGAACCCTGCTCCTTGGTGACGGCATCTGCCAGACAGGATTGGCCAACTGCTCTTCTTTCCACCATCACTGTTCACATTTCTGCCCACCCTGCTTCTCTTTCGTGCCCTTCACAGATTCCAACCATGCACAAGTTTTGCAGGTTGTGCAAAAACCTGAATGGCTGCTTCCGTTCTTGACTGGGGTCAGTCTGGGACCTTCTTAGGAACAGTTACAGAGGCCATGAGAAGAAAGAAGCATTAAGATCCAAAGTGCTTGCCCTATACAGCCACAGGAGACAAGTTTCTTTCATGTGCTTTAAAAACATGGAGGAATGGGAAGTTGGTGAGAAGCAGATGAAGATGAAGTTCCAGGCCGGTGCCACCTCTCCTGGGGAGGAGGAAGGTGAGCAAAGTCACAGACTGTCCCCAGCTGTGTTCTGCAGCCTTGGCTCTGGTACCCATCCTTCTAGCAGCAGATATAAGCATGCCACTTGCTGACCATTCACTTATCACAAGCCAATTAGTAGATCAAGACTCGTTGGTACCCAGAGAGTTCAAGGCCTCTCTGGCTGGCAGTTGACCCTTACCACCTGATTTTCTGCATAAGGAGGGTGACATGATCACACCTGAATCTATTTGGTGTGTCATTTACCCATCTACAAAGAGGGTTTGCTTTTATTTCCCATAGCAAATTAGTTGGATGCCCCATGTCCATAAAACCTGGATACATAAAACAGAACAAACCTGGTTAGTTTCATCTTTGCAGACAAAGCTACTCTTAAACTGACAGCTTCTATACTCACTATAGTGTGTAAACAAATGTTTAAGAATAACACAAAATCTTTGCCACTCTCATTGACCTCTTCTTGGATGTTGGTTTTGCCTGATATGAGATTAAGTGGCAGGTTCTCAGTTTATGGACTCTCAAAATCTACATTGCAATTCCTTTACGAGACCTAAGGTGAATGGGCCTTCTTTTTTGAGAAATCAGATAATTGTATTTCACCACCAAGGGCTATATTGGGAAACCTTTACTTCTTAGCTGACATATTGATGATTTGAAACAGTTTTGCAGTGATCTGTATTCAAACTCCTCAGACAAAGAAAATAGAAGGACTGTCTTCCATTATATCCCAGTTGCTGAAACTGGCCAATGGTTCTGCTGGATAACTTAGCACAGATGACTGATTGACAACTCTACTACAAGTCAGATCGCTATTTGATGCAGACATCTGCCCAAACACAATGCTGCACTATATTCATTAACTCTGTCAGTAGATTGATTCATTGTTAGCTGCAAGTTTTAGCCTAAGTCATCTATAGTAGCAACTACAAGCAACTTCTTTAAGACAGGGAACCTGGACGGGCATGTTGTTTATGGAACTTTCACATCAGGGGAGAAAGGCAGCCGCTTTCTTGCCGGCTTCTGGGCCACTTCCACCCATCTTGCTTACTCTGTGCTTTACCCCTAGGATCTTCCCAGTGCTGGACTCTGATTTCTGTTTCCTGAGTCCTTTCCTTTGAAACCACACCTCCATCCCCCACATCTCACTCACGGACCACTTTTGACCTCAGGTTGGGCGTTTTGGTTTCTCCTTATTGCACGCAGCCTCTGTTTCTATCTGCACTCTCTGTCTTCATGGAGACTTGACCTTACTTCCTGCCTTTCTCATCCAACCTGGACGGGGCACCAAAGAGAAAAGAGCAAACTGACTCTTCTAGGAGAAATGAACTTGTGCACATTCTATTGAGAATGGGAATGGAGAGCCTGAGAATCTGTTAGCCCATTTTCTTCCTTACTAACGAAACATGTATGTGATGCTATATACGTTTTATTATGTAGAAACCTATCTTTGTTGTTTTACCTTGGCGAATGCAAAAACATCCATACGGGCTTGCTTCCATAATTTAAGAACTTTCTTTAACCCGATTTTTTCCATATGATCTTAAATTCCTCAAATACAAATTTTCCTACTCAGAGGGCAGAGGGTTAGGGAAGGGAGAGGCTGTGCTTTCTCTGGACTCTCCATCCCTATGGCTGGCCTCTGCCACTGAACACCTGTTTCCTGGGTCTGGGGTCTTCCCATATTCTGTGTAGTGTTATGTGATCGTCTGCCTGGACTCCCTGTCTCTAGTTTCTTTTATCACTGACATGTCTTTTGCAGGAACATCTTAGTTTTAGCTGTGTTTGCCATTCTAGGCAACTCTGGCAAATGTGTCATGTGAACATGCTATGTCCTTTCATGTTTGTGCCACGGTGAGGGATTTCCTCTATCCTCTGCTTCATTGTTCATTTAATTAAAAACACATATTAAGCCGGTTGTGGTGGCACATGCCTGTGATCCCAGAGGCTTGGGGAGGCAGCAGCAGGAGGAAATCAAATTCAAAGCCAGCCTCAGAAACTTAGTGAGGCCCTAAGCAATTTAGCAAGACCCTGTCTCTACATAAAATATAAAAATGGTCAGGGGATGTGGGTCAATGGTTGAGCGTCCCTGGGTTCAGTCCCTGGTACACAAACAAAAACCAAAAATCAAAAAACAAACCAAAACCCCCATATCTGAAGCACCTACTATGTTCTATATACTGGAATTCCCAGGTGATCCTGTAGAGTCTTCTCCTTCAGGGAACTTTTATTACCATGCATGGCAAGAACAATTATCATGTACACAATTGAATAAGTAAGATAATTCCAGTGCAATGAAGGAAATAAATGAGACAGTAAGAGAGAGCTGTGATTCTGAGTTGTGGTAATACCTCAGAGTTGACTGGAGAGACTTAATACCTATGGGTGCCTGGGTTTTGTCCTCTGATCAATTAAATCAGAATTTTTTGGGGTGGGATCCAAGTACCAGAATTTTTCAAAAACTCCTTAGGAAAAAATTAAAGACAGTTTTATGGAAGTATAATTTCCATATCATAGACTGCACTGGGGCATAACTGCAGAATTCACTGATTTTTAGTAAATCACAGTGCTGTGTGACCATCTCTCCTGTTCAGTTATAGAATGTTTCCATCAGCCCCAAAGTCCCTCCTGCCCAGGTGCACAAACTCCTCACTCTCATTCCCCATCCTAGGTAGCCCCCTGGTCTTCCTTCTGTAGATTTGCCTTTTCTCGATGGTTCAGCCCAGGACAGTATTAATGTGCAGCTTGGGTTGAGAACCTTTAAGATCGAGGAAACTGGGGCGCAGGGGTTAGAGCCAAAGGAGAAAGAGAATGATCCAGCTGTGCGAGGAGTGCAGAGGACACACTCCTATTGAACCGAACCGCAAGGGCGAGGGGTGAGAGGAGGGAAAGAGCTTGTCCTGACCCCGGAGCAGAGAGGAGGCGGCCTGCAGGGTATGCAAGAGCCCCAGGCAGGGTCTGGAGCCCTGGGGCCTGGGGTTTGGCCAGGAGCTCGGGATTTCTTCTGAGAAAGGAGAGGATCACGAAGGGCGTTGGTGTAGGAGACAGCCGTGAGTTGATTCTCACTCTAAAAGGACTTTACCAGCCTTGTTGTGATCAGATCAGAGGGGGCAGAGGAGAGAAGCAGGAAGCGGGCCAGGAGGCTGCTTCCAGTGGCCAAAGTCGACTCAGGCTGTGAGGCCTGATGAAAGACTGGCTACGGGACTTCTCCATCCTGGCCGTGGCTCCCACGGGGCTCCCTTACACTCCCCTTAAACACCCACTCAGATGGGAATGTGAATGACCTGTTGATTTGTCTGTCTTCCCCATAGGCTATCAACAGTTTTGCTGGATTGCCTGGGGGATAAAGTCTCACCGAATAAATACCTTAATGGAAAATATAACAAACAAATAAAAATAAGAAGGAAAAAAAGAATCATGTGCTATTTATCCATCTTTGGTCTTTTTTTTTTTTTTTTTTTTTTGCGGAGCTGGGGATTGAACCCAGGACCTTATGCAAGTGAGGCAAGCACTCTACCAACTGAGCTGGATCCCCAGCCCTAGCTATCTATTCCTGGCACCATGCCCTGTGCAGTGTCAGGTGCTCCAGGAAACGAATGTTTGTTGAGTCGAGCCATATGTCACTTCGAGGGCTGAGACCATGCTACGTTTGAAGGCCCTCAGTGATGGGCATGATTCAGTGCACCAGGTAGGCAGTGGATAATTTCATGTTGCATAAACCAAACTACCTGGAGATTTGATTCCATCAGGGCACCAAATCATCATGACAACAGTTAACCTACACCTAAGTAAGGGTTGGTTTTTGCCTGAGCAACTGTTGCATGGCAGGCTCTGTGTTGGGCATTGGTGGGTGGTACCAGATCAATAAGGAGTAAGAGTCACTCTGAGTGAAGCTGTGGTCTTGTTGGAGGAAGCCAGGGAGCAGGGATCAAACGACAGACCTGGCAGGGAGGGGACAGTCAGATCTCATTCTTCCCATTTTACAGATGAGGAAACACTAAGGCACACTGAGATGCATAACTAAGGGATCAGCTGAGATTTGAACCTGTGTCTTCTGCCTACAGCTCCCTTTGCTGGGTGGTGGCTCTTGGGAAAAACTACCACATGTGGGAGATCCAAGATGGCGGACTAGAGGGAGGCTGCATTCCTTGTCGCTCCGTAACTCTGGTTTCAAGCAGAGGATATCTGTTTCTCCATGAGGCAGTTTTTGCTGCTTATTGATCCCCTGGTGTTTACCCCATTTGTCTGCTGTGATGACCTGCAGTCTGCCAGTATATCGATGCCTTTTTTGAGTGCAGATTGCTCACTGTCAGGCACCTATCATCCGCCATTTGCCTGCCTCTCGCCTGTCCATCGCCTGCCTTACACCTATCCATCACCCAACGCCCAAGGTTCACCTCCTGATTGTCTGACAACAGTCAGCAAACTGATGGCCGACCACCGGTGTCTGCTGTTGCCTGGAAGTTCTCTGTCACAGTACCTGCAGGTTTGATTACACATGGCTGCCGCCATTTTGAGAAAACAGCCAGGCCCCGTAGGACCCCTGGCTGGACTGACTGAGCCCCTTTTCTCCAGGAGCCGTCAGCGCGACCGATCGCTCCCTGCCTCTGGGGCCCTCGCATTGACTGACTGCTCCCTGCCGCCAGGACCCCCAAACCAACTGACTGCACCCTATCACCGGGACCCCAGACCGACTGATTGCACCCGGCCTCCAGGATCCCACAACCACACCAAGCACACCGGACCTCCAGGACCACTGCCTGACCAACCGCATCCCGCCTCCAGGACCTCCAGCTGACCACGTCCACCCCTGAGCTGCAGCTCCCCATTTGCCAACACATTTTGAAGCCAGAGCGGCCATCTTGGATAATCCTGGAAGCCGTAGCTCCGATCTTTAGGTGGGGCAAATTCCATCCTGAGATGCCTGCTGGAGGCTTGAAGCTCATTGTCAGGTACCTCTCACGCATCAGGCTACTGAACACTGGGAGGTTTCATTACTATATGACTGTTATACTATAGATTTTCTTTTTTCTCCTTATTGAAAAAATTTAAGTTTTTAATTCTTTACTTTTCTTGCTCTCTTTTCCTTTTGTTTACCTGTTCCCTCAGAGTCTCTTTCTCCCTTTTTTGCATGCTAATATCCAATTTCTTTTGATTACAGTCTCACTCTATTTTCTAGAACTTCTGTATATTCTTTTCTTATCCCATTAACAGCCACATTCTACATCCCTCTGCATCCTCTTTGTCCTCCATTAGAAACTATAGACCTTATTGCAAACCTGTTTGTTTTACTGAAGATAATATTTGAACTCATTCTGTTTATTATGACAATATTGTTATTGTCCTCACAGGGGCTATTTGGTCTAGGATTGCATAGTGTCTGAATTGGGCACTGCTAATATTGATCTCCCCTTAAAGAAAGGGTTTAGGAAACCTATAGGGCCACTATAAGCATATAGGGGGAAATCTGCAATACCCCAGTTCTGCACTGCTAGAGGGGAAGATACATGAACAACATGAAAAAACAAGAGAAGAAAATGATCCAAATAAATCTAGATTCTATATTAATAGAATCCAATGACAGTATGGTAGAAGAAATGTCAGAAAAGGACTTCAGATTATACATGATTAAGATGATTCGCAAAGCAAAGGAAGATAAGAGAGCAAATGCAGGCAATTAATGATAATACCAATAAGCTGAAAGAGCAAGTGCAGGAAGCAAAAGATCATTTCAACAAAGAGATAGAGATTCTAAAAAACAAAACAAAACAAAAAAAACAAAAAACAAATGGAAATCCTTGAAATGAAGGAGATAATAAACCAAATAAAAAACTTAATGGAAAGCATCACAAAAAGACTAGACCACTTGGAAGACAGAACCTTAGACAATGAAGACAAAATATTTAATCTTGAAAATAAAGTTGCCCAAACAGAGACAGATGGTAAGAAATCATGAAAAGAATCTCCAAGAACTATGGAACATCATGAAAAGACCAAATTTAAGAATTATTGGGATTGAAGAAGGCACAGAGAAACAAACCAAAGGAATGAACAACCTATTCAATGAAATAATATCAGAAAATTTCCCAAACCTGAAGAATGAAATGGAAAATCAAATACAAGAGGCTTACAGAACACCAAATGCACAAAATCACAACAGATCCACACCAAGGCACATTATAATGAAAACGCCTAACATTCAAAATAAAGATAGGATTTTGAAGGCTGCGAGAGAAAAGCATCAGATTACATATAGGGGGAGACCAATACTGATAGCAGCCAACTTCTCAACCCAGACTCTAAAAGCTAGAAGGGCCTGGAACAACATATTTCAAGCTCTGAAAGAAAATGGTTGCCAACCAAGAATCCTATACCCAGCAAAACTAACCTTCAGATTTTTGAGGTGAAATAAAATCCTTCCACGATAAACAAAAGTTAAAAGAATTTACAAATAGAAAGCCTACAGTACAGAATGTTCTCAACAAAATATTCCATGAGGAGAAAATGATAAACAACAATGTAGGTCAGCAAAGAGAGGAACTACCTTAGAGAAAAACCACTCAAAGGAGAAACCAAGCCAAGTTAAAAACCAAAAATAAGCCAAATGACTGGGAATACAAATCATATCTCAATAATAACCCTGAACATTACAGGCCTAAACTCATCAATCAAAAGACATAGACTGGCAGAATGGTTTAAAAAGAAAGACCCAACAATATGATGCCTGCAAGAGACTCATCTCATAGAAAAAGACATCCACAGATTAAAGGTGAAAGGATGGGAAAAAACCTACCACGCACATGGACTTAGTAAAAAAGTGGTGGTTTCCATCCTTATATCAGATAAAGTGGACTTCAAGCCAAAGTTAGTCAAAAGGGATAAAGAAGGACATTTCATACTGCTTAAGAGAACCATAAATCAGGAAGACATAACGATAGTAATATTTATGCCCCAAACAATGGTGCATCTCTGTACATCAAACAAATCCTTCTCAATTTCAGGAATCACATAGACCACAACACAATAATTCTGGGTGACTTTAATGCACTGCTGTCACCACTAGATAGATCTTCCAAACAAAATCCAACCAAAGAAACCATAGAACTCAATAACACAATCAATAACCTAGACTTAATAGACATATATAGAATATTCCATCCATCAACTAGTGGATTCACTTTCTTCTCAGCAGCACATGGAACCTTCTCGAAAATAGACCATATGTTATGCCACAAAGCAACCCTTAGGAAATGCAAAAAAATAGAGATACTGTCTTGTGTTCTATCAGATCATAATGGACTGAGAATAGAAATCAATGACAAAATGAAAAACAGAAATTACTCCAATATCTGGAGACTAAATAATATGCTATTGAATGAACATGGATAACAGAAAACATCAGGGAGGAGACAAAAAAAATTCTTAGAGGTCAATGAGAACAACAATACAACATATCAAAATCTCTGGGACACTACAAAAGCGGTACTGAGAGGAAAATTCATTGCATGGAGCACATTCCAGAAAAGAATGAAAAGTCAACAACTAAATGACCTAATGTTACAGCTCAAAGCCCTAGAAAAAGAAGAACAGAATAACAGAAAAGTAGTAGAAGACAGGAAATCACTAAAATCAGAGCTGAAATCAATGAAATTGAAACAAAAGAAACAATTCAAAAAATTGACAAAACAAAAAGTTGGTTCTTTGAGAAGGTAAACAAAATAGACAAACCCTTAGCCACACTAACAAAGAGAAGGAGAGAGAAAACTCAAATTACTAAAATTCATGATGAAAAAGGAAATATCACGACAGACACCACTGAGATACAGAACATAATGAGAAGCTACTTTGAAAATCTGTATTCCAACAAAATAGAAACTACTGAAGACATTGATAAATTTCTAGAGACATATGCTCCTCCCAAACGGAACCAGGAGGACATACACAATTTAAACAGATCAGTATCAAGCAATGAAATAGAAGAAGCCATTAAAAATCTACCATCCAAGAAAAGCCCAGGACCAGACGGATTCTCAGCCGAGTTCTATAAGACCTCCAAAGAAGAACTCATTCCAATACTTCTCAAAGTATTCCAGGAAATAGAAAAGGAGGATACCCTACCGAACTCGTTGTATGAAGCTAATATCACCCTTATACCCAAACCAGGCAAAGACACATCAAGGAAAGAAAATTTTAGACCAATATCCTTGATGAATATAGATGCAAAGACCCTTAACAAAATATTGGCAAACCATATCCAAAAACAAATTAAGAAAATTGTGCACCATGAAGTGGGGTTCATCCCTGGAATGCAGGGATGGTTCAACATTCGTAAATCAATAAACGTAATCCATCATGTCAATAGACTTAAGGATAAGAATCATATGGTTATTTCAATTGATGCAGAAAAAGCATTTGACAAAAAACAACACCCCTTAATGCTCAAAACACCAGAAAAAATAGGGATAGTAGGAACATACCTGAATATTGTAAAGGCTATTTATGCTAAGCCCATGGCCAACATCATTCTTAATGGAGAAAAACTGAAACCATTCCCTTTAAAAACGGGAACAAGACAGGGATGTCCTCTTTCACCACTTCTATTCAACATTGTCCTCGAAACTCTAGCCAGAGCAATTAGGCAGACCAAAGAAATTAAAAGGATAAGAATAGGAAAAGAGGAACTTAAGCTGTCACTATTTGCGAATGACATGATTCTATATTTAGAGGATCCAAAAACCTCCTCCAGAAAACTTCTAGACCTCATCAATGAATTCAGCAAAATAGCAGGCTATAAAATCAACACGCATAAATCTAAAGCATTTTTATATGCAAGGGATGAAACAGCTGAAAAGGAAATGAGGAAAGCAGCCCCATTTGCAATAGCCTTAAAAAAAATAAAATACTTGGGAATCAATCTAATCAAAGAGGTGAAAGATCTCTACAATGAAAACTACAAAACATTGAAGAAAGAAATTGAGGAAGACCTTAGAAGATGGAAAGATCTCCCATGTTCTTGGATAGGCAGAATTAATATTGTCAAAATGGCCATACTACCAAAAGTGCTATACAGATTCAATGCAATTCCAATTAAAATCCCAATGACGTACCTTACAGAAATAGGGCAAGCAATCATGAAATTCATCTGGAAGAATAAGAAACCCAGAATAGCTAAAGCAATCCTTAGCAGGAAGAATGAAACAAAGGGTATCACAATACCAGAACTTCAAGTATATTACAAAGCAATAGTAACAAAAACGGCATGGTATTGGCACCAAAATGGACAGGTAGATCAATGGTACAGAATAGAGGACATGGACACAAACCCAAATAAATACAATTTTCTCATACTAGACAAAGGTGCCAAAAATATGCAATGGAGAAAAGATAGCCTCTTCAACAAATGGTGCTGGGAAAACTGGAAGTCCATATGCAACAGAATGAAACTAAACCCCCATCTCTCATCCTGCACAAAAATCAACTCACAATTGATCAAGGACCTTGAAATCATACCAGAGACCCTGCATCTTATAGAAGAAAAAGTACGTCCAAATCTTCAACTTGTTGGCTTAAGATCAGACTTCCTTAACAGGACTCCCATAGCACAATAAATAAAAGCAAGAATCAATAACTGAGATAGATTCAAACTAAATAGCTTTCTCTCAGCAAAGGAAACTGTCAGCAATGTGAAGAGAGAGCCTACAAAGTGGGAGAAAATCTTTGCCACTCATACTTCAGATAGAGCACTAATTTCCAGAATCTATAAAGAACTCAAAAAACTCTACACCAAGAATACAAATAACCCAATCAACAAATGGGCTAAGGAAATGAACAGACACTTCACAGAAGAAGATGTACAAGCAATCAATAGATACATGAAAACATGTTCAACATCTCTAGTAATAAGAGAAATGCAAATCAAAACTACCCTAAGATTCCATCTCACCCCAATTGGAATGGCGATTATCAAGAACACAAGCAACAATAGGTGTTGGCGAGGATGTGGGGGAAAAGGTACACTCATACATTGCTGATGGGGTTGCAAATTAGTGCAGCCACTCTGGAAAGCAGTATGGAGATTCCTCAGAAAGCTTGGAATGGAACCACCATTTGACCCAGCTATCCCACTCCTTGGCCTATACCCAAAGGATTTAAAATCAGCATACTACAGAGATACAGCCACATCAATGTTCAAAGCTGCTCAATTTACAATAGCCAGACTGTGGAACCAACCTAGATGCCCTTCAATTGATGAATGGATAAAGAAACTGTGGTATATATATACAATGGAATATTACTCAGCTATAAAGAATAATAAAATGATGGCATTTGTAGGCAAATGGATGAAACTGGAGAATATCATGCTAAGTGAGATAAGCCAATCTCAAAAATCCAAAAGAGGAATGATCTCACTGATAAGCGGATGATGACACATAATGGGGGTGGGAGGGGGACAAGAATGGAGGAAGGAGGGACTGTATAGAGGGAAAAAGGGGGTGGGAGGGATGGGGGGAAGGAAAAAATAACGGAATGCATCAAACATCATTACCCTATGTAAATGTATGATTACACAAATAGTATGCTGTTACTCCATGTGCAAACAGAAACAACATGTATCCCCTTTGTTTACAATAAAAATAATAAAAAAGAAACTTACTATAAAAAAATCATTCCATCAAAAAACAAAAACAAACAAAAACAAAAAACAAAAAAACAAAAAAACTACCACATGTGGGTTATGTGAACTTTTCCTTGTGGAAGGTTATGGCTAACTCTGGCATGCACAGCACTTTGAACTCTGCTGAGACATGGGATTGGCAGTTGGACGAAACCTTGCAGGGTCCTTGTTTCAACTGCCTTATTTTACAGGTAAATCAACTGAAGCCCAGAGAAATGAAATAACTTTCCTTTAGGTTATGTAGATATTTAGTCAGAAAGCCACGTACACTTAGAACCCCAAATCCTCATCTGCTTTGTTGTTGAGGAAATTTAGTACCAGAGTCATGAAATGATTTGCAAAGATTACTAGGCAGCAAATAACAGAGCTTCAAAAAGAACTCTAATCCCCTAGCTCTTGGGTTGCCATTTTCACCTCTATTTTGTAAAACACTTAATAACTTTTATTGTTAAAAAAATTCCATCATAAATTTATTTAAAATAGCCACAAAGTGGAGATAACACAAATGCCCACCAGTAGAAGAATGGGTAAGTACACTGTGACATAGTCACAATGTGAAATATTACACAGGAATGAAAAAGAGCTATTGCTTCACATGGGTACATCTTAACATATATAAGGATGGACAAAAGAAGTCAGACCACAAAAAGGGTTCATACCAAATGATTTGGCTTATGTGAAGTTCAAGAATAGGCAGGCGGGTTGGTCAGCTTTCCATTACTGTGGTAAAAACACCTGACAAGAACAACTTAGAGGAAGAAAAGTTTATTTTGGTTCATGGTTTCAGAGGTTCAGTCCATGATTGGCTGGTTCCATTGCTCTGGGTCTGAGTTTCCACATCATGGCAGACAGGCATGGTGGAGGAAAGCTTCTCAGCTCTTAGCAGCTCTTAGGAGCAGAGAGAACAAGGTACCAGAGACAAATATAAACCCTAAGCCACGCTACCAGTGACCTTTTCCTCAGCCGCATCCTAGGTGCCTACAGTAATTCCCCAACACAATAGTCTTTTCAAATTATTAATCCATCTAATGGATTAGCTTACAGATTAGATTACAGCTTTCATAATCTAATCATGAGCTTTTGGGAGACAACGCATATCTAAACCATAACAGCAAGATAACAATGCGGGGGGGGGGGGGGGTTGGTCTTACTAGTGGTTACCTGAGAGGTCTGTTGGCTGAGGAGGGACAAGGGAGAGCTTTCCAGGGTGCTAGACACGTGTATCTTGGTCTGGGTGGAGGAAACATGGGATATAAACATGTATAAAAATTCCCCCAGCCTCATGATCCTGTCTATTTCTGAATGCAAGTTCTATCTCAAAAGATTAACAGAATAAAAAAAAAGTTCCATATGTTACTTCTGGTTTGTCCCATGACTCACAATAGTTCTGAAAGGCAAGAACAGTCCCAAGAGTGTGAGTCTCAGGGAATTTGCTGATCAACCCCACAGCCCAGGCAAGGAGCAGCCTAGCCATAAACTCTGCTTGAAATAGCTGCTGGTTTTCAGTCAATAAAAGGAAAGCTTTCCGTTTCTTAGAGAGTTTATAAATGTGTTAATTACAGTCATCAAGACTTTGTATTGCAATAAATGCTTATCTAATGAGTTTAGATGAGGCAATTTGCTCAACTTGCTTGTTATTTCCCAATTAACTTCTGAAATTCTCTTTCACTGACTTTTCAACCTCTACCAATAGAGTTTAGATCTAAGGAATTTTTTTCTCTCTCTTTTCTTTTAGCACGACTTCTGTAGCCTTCTTTACCAGTTAAGAGTTCTGGAGGTGATTTCAGACTTGTGCCTGTGCCACTGTTTCTTGAAATTTCCATTATTTGTTCTGTTTTTGAGGAAGAATCTTTGTCCACACAAATGCTTACTGCAGCATTATTTATAACACGAGCTAATAGGAAGCAAATTAAAGTCCAATGATAGGGAATGGCTACATGAAAGTTGGTGCATCTGCTAGATGAAATATAACGCGATCACTAAAATCAGAGCACGGCTTGGAAAATGCTTATGATATGTCAAGTGGAAAAAGAACAAAACCATGCACATAGTGTTTTGACAAAGCAAAATTACCTATGTATGAAAATAAAATATATTCAAATGTCGACAGTGATTATGTCCAGGTCGGAGAACTAGGGCCTATGGTTCTTTTCTTAAAAATTTTTCTATATATTCCAAATTTGATTTAATGAATCTATACTACATTTATAATTTCAAAAATGAAATTTTTCAAGACAAAAGAAATTCTTTTTGATGTCTTTTTAAGGCATTCTTTCTCCATGTCTTCCATTTTTCAAAGCTATTGGGTTTCTCGTATTACTCAAGACCTTATATTTTTAAAAAATGGTAAACTGAAGTTTATTAGGCTCTTGATTAGGTTTATTGATATCTAGGACTGCCCATAGCACTATGTAGGAAAAATAAAAAAGGTACCAGTGCAAATACAAGGGACAAAGCAATGAAGGAAAAACAGAGGTTAATGTAAGAATGAAAACTAGTGGTTTATTTTGACCTATTACCTGTCAGGTGCTTGAAATCAGTTATCATAAAAACACTCCTGATGAAGGTGGACATTATCATTCACATCCATTTATTCCACAAATGTTTATAAACGCTTACTCTATGACAGCCACTCTGTTCAGTGCTGAGGTTACAGAGATAGATAAGATACGGTCCTCAGAGCTGAATGTAAATCATGCCTACAAAAATATAGCCCTCTGTATCTCAAGGAAGCTTGCCCACCGAACAGATGTGAAAACCAGATTCGGAAAGGTTAAATGATTTGTTGACTGTCCGACAGAAAGACAGTGCTGGAGCCAGAATTTGAATTAAGGTCTTTCTGAGTTTGCTAATGGGCTCTTGGCACCACGTCCAGTTGCATCTCTGTGGTGTTCTGGTCCTCATGGAAGTTGGTGACTCATGGAAGTGGCTGGCCAAGCTTCATGGACCAGGGCCTTCGCTGGGCCTTGGAGTGGGTAAAGTTGGATGCTCCTGTGATCATGGTGCTGGGTTGCTGCAGTGGAGAGGGGCCCTGGGTGTGGGTGTTGGTCACTTCCCTTCCAGGCAATGACCATTTAGAACTGTGAGTGACTTTGGATATTGGTAGCAGTAGATGATGACAAAGAGCTGGTCATCGATTCCTCAAATATTTATTAAACATCCATATCCAGTTATGATAGGGTTGAAGAGCTGGATAAGCTTCCATCCAGCCTCCCTGAGTCTTATAATCTTATGAAAGAAACCGATCCATAATCAGAGAATGAAGACAGAACGTGGGACAGAATACTTGTCAGTCAGATTTCAGCCTCAAAAGATCACCTCTGCAGAAAGACCCTGCGGAAAGTAGACTTCTACTCATTTTCCATAGCACCTAATCTTAAATCTAGGCAAAAATATTCATCAATATGAGTGACATTTCTTGTCTTGTGACTTTTCAACAAAAGTTCTTGCTTATTTCTTTTCATTAGAACATGAAATTCTGGTGAGCGGGGTCAGGTCTGACCTATTTCTAGTTTAATTCTTAGAACTTAGAACAGAACATGGAAATAAAAGACTCAAGTATTAGTTGCATTAGTGAATTGATTTTATAGGAGCAAGAAGGTTTCCTCTCCTGGACAGGACTGAGAGTGGGTGTCCAGGAAAGCTTCCTGCAGGAGATGTCTGCAGACAGGACTCCACATGGTGAGTAGGTTCTCTTCAGTGTTGGGCAGGAGTGAGAGGGCTGAGGAAGGGGAAGGACTCTCCAGGGCGTGGGGACAGCGCTGGAAGTCATGGTGGCGAGGGGCCGTTGGTGGAGGAGCTGGTCAGCATCAAGCAGGATGCGTTTAAAGACGAGGCTCAGGACACTGCAGGGACCGAACTCTAGAAGACCCTGAAGACTTCCATTTTATTTGAAGGACAAAGGAAATTCATCGGAGGGTTTTGAGTGACACGATCGTGTCTGGGTTTCAGACAGCATGGCAGTATGGAAAGACACATTTGGGTGACTTAAGACTGGGAGTGAAATCTCTGTTGAAAAAGAGGAAAGAGGCCCCTGACGCCCAGGAGTGGGGCCTATCAACAGGCCTTGGTGCACCATGAGTAACAGAAGCGCTTTCTCAGACCAGGCCAGACATGGCTGCTCTGTGATCCTGATGGGTCAAGTCAAAACCCAGGCCTCCTCATAATCATGCCTGAAAATGGGAATGTTGTCCATTTTCAATGGACATCATTCAATTCCAGAATGATGACTCTTTTCTTGACTAGCATGAGTGGCTGTTGCTTCTTTACCAGTTAAGGTATTAACCCAGCTTCATTTCTCTAGCAGTACAGGAAAGATTAACTAGGCCACTCAGCTGGAATTACTGCCATTCCTAGTCCAGGGCAAGTCCCTGCTCCACTGAGCTGATCTCTAGAGTCCCTGCCCAGTCTGTCCAAGTCCCTCCTCAGATCACCGGCTGAGATGCTTCCCACAGAATGTGTTCTGTCTCAGTGGAAGGAGCAACAGACTCGTTTTTTTCACAGCAGGTGTGTTCCTGGTGGCCTTTGGCTGGAAGTCAACCTCACTGCTTAAAGGCTGTCAAAGTCCACAGTACACAGGTGCCCTCCCAGACCAGCTCATGAGAGCCAATCATTCAATTTTTAGGAAATTTTGCAAGCCAGTTGTTCAATGCACTGTTATTAGAAATCAAATTACATAAACTTATAATGAAATAAATTTAATGATATTAGAAGCAAGGGTGATGCATCCTCAAACTACATGGCTTCCTAATTCTTTTGCCATATTTCTGTATCTCTCTCTGGAGGTGACTAGCATCTGTCATATCTATATGATGGCAAGAGTATAAAATGGGATGCCACTGTGCATCTCTTCCTGTGTGCACCTCCTTGTTTAGTGACTTACATTGCTGACTTGAAACAGGCCACACTGGGAGCATTTACACCATGGAAACTGGCAACACACTAGGGATCAAGGCTGCCTCTGCTCCCCTTCTCTCAGCTGGTGGACAAACACTGATTACACTAACTCACAGAAGGTAAAGCAAGGGCTGGTGATCAGTGAATGGACTCTATAGCTATGCAGGTGATGAGTTGGCAGAGGAAGGAATTACTGATCACAACTCTTTCCCTGACCTCTGGGAGGGAGCCTTAGGTTTCTTTTGCCCAAGAAGGCCTGTCTTCAGGCACCGAGCTATCCTTCCTCCTGGTCTTTGCTCTGTCTTAGGTCACAGCTGCTCCAAGGCTGACTGCTGGTTCATGTCTGAGTGCAAAGAAAGGTAAGAAACAGCTCGGAGGAGTTCTGAAGCCCATGTGCTCAGAGCACAGGTATGAGCCCACAAGAGGAGGGACCCTGCTCAGTCATCTCCCAAATAGTTCATCAAGCTCAACCAAGAAAATTCATAATAGGTGTGCCTTAGATTCACTTCAGGGTCTGCTTAGAAACGACATGCAAACTGGGCACAGTGGCACATGCCTGTAATCCCAGCAACTCAGGAGGCTGAGGCAGAAGGATTGTAAGTGGGAGGCCAACCTCAGCAATTTAGTAAGACCCTACCTCAAAATAAAAAATAAAAAGGGTTGGGGTTGTAGCTCAGTGGTAAAGTACCTCTGGGTTCAATCCCCAATACCACTCCCCCAATTTATATATGTATGTGTGTGTGTGTGTGTGTGTGTGTGTGTGTGTGTCTATGTAATATATATGCCTAAAATTTATTTACTTAAAAGAATTCTCCATTGGCATCAATATTTCACTTAGATTAAATCAGACAGTCAAATAGAAAAGAGAGTCATAGATCACGGATTAAAAATACACCACGGGAGAGAGGCAGAATCACAGGGCTCTGAAATAAGCAGAGCTCTTCAGCGATGGTGTCTGGCATGTTAATAGTCCAGGTAATTAATTGTAAAATACTTCAAAAGCATAAAGTGCTGCCTCAGTGCTGAGTCATAACGGTGCCATTGCAGGGGGACCTGCAACTTCATTAAGCACTCGCAGTGGGGTCCTTAGAGGGGAAACTCGAGGGCTGCAGTCCTGGCATAAGCCCTCTGGCTCCCATCAGGCACTGGCGGCCCCACTCGTCGAGCTCCCAGCGCACTCACCTGGGCACCCAGGGTGAGGTCAGAGCTGTGGGAGGGGCTGCGCCAGTGCTTCCAGGTGAAAGGGAAGGCGGTCAGTGCACGCTCCATCTCCCCCTTGGAGCCCTCCCAGAACCCCAGTAACCCTCCGCCCCTCGGGTCAGTGTTATTTTGCATGGTCATTTGCATGCTTTGCCAGGAGGTCTGGGATCATTTCATCTGCTTCTCTTCCCTCCATGAAGGGACCTGCCCATCAGAGAACCTTCTCCATAAAACGGGTGCAATTGCCTTCTCCCCCTCTGAACTGCCTCCACGCCCACACCAGTCCTGGTACCTCATGAAATGTGCCCATTCTTCCAACCACTCTGGAAGGCATTACCTAAAATTCCCATTTTGACGACTGGAGAGCAGAGACTCAGACGGTCAGGACACCTGCAGAGGGCTCAAGTCCTGATCCCGTGCTCTTTCCTCATGCCTCCCTTACTCTTGGTGGCTCGGGTCACTTGCCGATTTCTTACTGCCGTGTTTTTCACTAGTCAGAATCACGACCATCCCGATAGCAAAAGCAGCCGGCATCTCGGAGGATGCTTTCTCCAGGCTCTGACTGCTTGCTTCCGGGTGTGTCATCTTTATTAATCTGGTTGTGACTCTCTTTCTAGCTCTGTGACCTTGGGCAAGCCCTTAACCTCTTGGGACCTCGGTTACTTCAATTATCACATTCATCAACTCAACATCTGAGTGAGGCCAGGAAATTTTTATTATTAGTAAATTATTGATACATATGCATTAATAATGACCTCTTAAACTTTTATAACTCTTCAGAGTTTACAAAGCACTTTCTCAAGTGTTTTCTCATTTTTTTTTCTCCCAACAGCTCTGGAAGGCCAGCAAAGCAGATATTACTGCTCCATTGTGACTATGAGACCAGGAGAAGATCCAGAGGCATTTTATATAAAGTGTGTTTGGGGAGCACTTTAGCCCCTGGAGACGGGATGTGTGGGAAAAGCTGCATGCCATGTCCTCTGAACGTGACACATTAAAGTTGCTGATAAGTCCTGCAGGGAGGAAACCTGCTGCATTTGTTTAAATTATGTTTGCTAAAACATGTAACAATGAAAGAGAACCTTCCTTCTCCAAACACCTATTAAACTAGGCTTCTCTCTGGACCTCATGTTTTGTGGAACTGACCTTAAGAATCATCAGGATAGGTTGGGGATATAGCTAAGCAGGTAGGCACAAGGCCCTGGGTTCAAATCCCCAGCACCACAAAAAATAAATAAATACATAAATAAAACTGGTTTCTGCCAAAACTCAAAAATATTAAAAAAAAAAAAAAAAAAAAAAAAAGAATCATCAGGATAAGCAATTCAGTCAAGGTCATGTGGCCAGAGGACCAGCTCTTGCTTGTGACTCAGAGTGCAGTTACCTTGCAGCCATAGCAGAAACGTGTTACAGTCCTCTATTCAAAATAGATTGGACTGCCTTTATTTTTCAGTTTCTTATGTGTTTGGGCCCAGTGGGGCTGGGAACCACTCCAGTCCCTATTGACTTCTTGTTGCCAAGGAAATGCTGAGTTGCCTGGACCAAGTGACTTCCACGTCACTGTGTGACTGGCCCAGACTCCCCACCACTTCCCCCTTGATAGACCTCAAACCCAACGGTGCGGGTGGGGGAGTGCAGGGAAAGATGTGTCCGGGCGTCTGTGTCCTGGTCTTTCCATTCCGAAAGGACCACCTATGAGAAATATAAGTTCTGGGGTTTTGTTAACTCTTCATTCTGAGTTTTGAACACTCCGGAGATAATTCTCTAGATGCTGAATTCCAACCATGAAGTCAAGGGGCCCAAAGTGCAGTTCTCAACCAGGGGCGACCCCACCCTTGCTCCTGCTGTGTGTGACATGTGTCTGGATTTGTGACAGGGTCTGGGTGTCACCACTGGGGGTGCTTCTGGCCTCTCATGAGTGGAGGTCAGGGATGCCCCTGAACATCCTATGACGGGGGGGGGCGGGGGCGTAACGCGGCTGCATGGTGAAGAATTCTCCTACCCCAAATGTCACAAGTGCAGATGGAGAGAACCCCGGAAGAACGGAAGTGAGACCGAGCTGTGTGCCCCATTAATGAAACAGCTTAGATTTGTGGAATGCTGCCTGGTGACCTGAAAGTCAGGGTCACAACCCTCCTCGGCTATGTGAGAAGGACCTCTGGGGCTCCCCACCACGTGGCTCTCCCTCCTTCCTGGTGCACAGATGACATTCATAGGAGCCCCTCCTGCCACTACCATGGATTGGTCGACCTAGGACCTGGTGGTGGGTGGGCTGCAGGTGAAGCCAGGGGACTCTCTGGGTCTGAGCCCAAGCTTGTCCATGGGACTTCCCATCTGTGCCCTCTTCTACCACTTGTGGACACAGAATCCAGTGGGGAATTTAGATAATGGATCAGGGGGTTCTCAAACTTAGCTTCTTGGGCACTCAAGAGGTGTGGATGCTGGCACTTGAGAGGGGAAGCATGACCTCTTTATTGTCACTAACTTCTCATTGAAAGTAGCATTGCATATGAATTTGAGGCCCTTGGAGAATCACCACTGGAGGGCCTGGGCAGGTGTGGACGGAATGTAATTATAACAAGGCCTCTGTCTGAAGTAGCTCAGTCCAGACTCGTCTTGCAGATGACGCACAGTCAGGCTGTGTTGGTCCTCGGCTGTTGAGTTGCTCTCTAATCCTAAATAAATCACTTAACCTCCCTGAGCCTCAGTCTGACTGTCAAAACAGAGTTATAATTCTCATTCTCCTCACTAATTTAGAACTCATTCAAAGAAGAAAGGAAATAAATTAGCTGAGTAGATTTATCTTTTTTAAAGTTTCGGTTCTAAAAAAAAAAAAAAACACCAAACAAAAAAAACCCCATTTTTTTTTCTTTAAAAGGTTTGTAAAACAGACAGCTTCCACAATTAGCATCTGGCTCTTTTCTTGACTTAAATGTAGCATATTTGTATCCCATATTTCAGCACACTAGGGAATGATATAGCCCCAGAGCTGGAGGGGAGTTTAAGGGATCTTTTGAAAGCAACCCTTCTTTATCAGTTGAAGAAACAGGGGTTCATAATCTGCTTCAGGTCAACTAGGAAGTAGAAACTGAGACTGGAACTCTGGTCCTTGATTCCTAAGGACATGTCTTCCCAATGTGACTTCATTGCTTCCTGAAGTAGGGACTGATTCCTGTGCAGGATCTAATTTTTTGATGGTAGTTTTGTAAGCATGGAAGTCACAATTGACGTCTTTTTCTGGGGGGTGGGGGGGTAGGTATGCAACATGAAACCCACCAGTTTCAGCTTTAGAGAGACCTGAGTTCTCATGGTGCCTCTGCCACTAAAAAACTATGGAACCTTGGGCTCATTTCTTATCCTCCTGAAGTCCAGGTTTCCTTCATTGTATAAGAGGAGTCCCTACCACACAGGATGTTGAGAGGTTAAATAAGACGATGGAGATAAAGCATGAAATAAAACCTCAGGCATATAGTGAGACTTGATAAATGCTGGCTGTCATAAGAATTATTGCTCTAGCAACCTAAGGCAAGATTCTACAATGAGTACCTCCTCGGACAATCCACTCACGGAGGAGGAGAGAGGCTGTGGCGTATCACCCTGAGATCCACAGAAGAATGCTGAAGAAACAGGTATTAGCAGTCATGGCTATCTGCCCAGTTCTGAGATTGAGAAAAATGGTATCCTAGGAAATTTCTGCTAGTTGTGGTCTCTTGTTTGGTATCACTGACTAAAAATTTTGATATATATTTATTTCAAGATCTGGTGTCAGTGAGTAAAAGTACTGAGGAAATCACCTGCTGCATTAATTCAGTACCTGCTGAATCGAAATTCCTAAGGATGCTTTCTTTCTGGTCAAGAGTCTGCTCTGGCACTTTGATTTCATTCTTTAAGCAGAGTTGTCTTCTTCCTGGCCACAGGGCTTGTTCTCAGCACCTGGTGGTTCTGGGGATCTAGGGCCACCACAAACGCCTGCCTGTCTTTAAGCATTAAGCTTTGCTGTGGTGGAGACCCCAAAGCCAGGCCTCTCAGCCAGTTGGGGATGGAGGTCACAGGCTCTCAGGGTACACACAGACCAGCTCTCAGGGGAGCCCTGTGGGCTGGGAGCTGTTCTGGGCTAATTAGCCTCATTAAGAAACTGCTGATGAGCTAATGGAACTGAAATGCAGTCACCTTTTGAAGTCACTTAACAGATCTGTAACCTAAAAATAAAGCAACTTTCTAGCGTTTTCTAAGATGCCAAAGTCTGCATTCATGTTTCCTTCCAGGGAAAGTGGCACAGGTGTGTTCTTCCTCCCTAGTTGAGGCAGCCTTGGAATGGGAGGGATTTCCGATGTCTTAGTGCACTTTCTTTTCCTTTAGATTGACAGGCCCGTCCAGTGTGGGCCATCCATCATTTTCTTGCACCTGGATCCCACCTCCAGAGCTCTGCTTAAATCCTGCTCCCTACTAGAAGTGAGTGCTCTCTGGGTCTGTCTCTGCCTTTCAATTTCTCTTTCTCTCCACTTCTCTGCCTTGTCTCTGTCTTTCTCTTCCTGTCTGTCTGTCTCTCCTTGTTTGGAGATTTACTCTGCACCGAGATCTCAGAGGCACCCCCTCATTTTATTACTGTAAGAACCTTCACAGGGGGTCACCTGCTGTCATTCCTGTTGAACAGATGAAACACAGAGGGGCGAGGGAATTGGTCCCAAGTCCCAGAAGCTTGCAAATGACAGAGCCAGAATTTGAACCTGAACAGCTGCCTCTAGAGCCAAACCTGAGACTCCATGCAATCTAGCCTTCCACTCTGAGTTCTTAGACGTTCTCCTTGAGCATCTGCAGTTTCCCTCTTCAGCATCTTTACCTGGTGTGCGGCAATGAACCCCCCTATGGGCACACTAGGCTTGCAGGCAGTTTGCTGGATGCCTCCTTGGGGGATAGTCCTTTTGAAGGTAATGATCTAGCTTGTCACATCTGGGGATCCCCTGCCCCTGTGATGGGCTGACAGATCTGGCTCCATGAGAATGTTATAGGCCAGACTCTAAGGGAAAGGACTAAACAGACTCCATTTTGCTCTGAGACTCCTTGTTATGTAGGAAATAAGTTTCTCCCATAGGAACACCCTGCCTCTGTGCCCATCATCAGTTACTTAGTGTGACATGTTTTACAATACAGAATGATAATTCCTAAGTAAATAAACACTGCTCTCTTTTGATTCCTATTGCTCCTAAACAATGTACCATGTGAACAGTGATTATGTGGATGTTAGTAACCATTCTTTAGTTTGTACCTAGGTAAGGGTCATTCTGACCCACTTCCCCCTCTGTTGTTGATCTTATGATGTTAATGTGTAATTTCAAATCATAGCAACAGACACTTATGATTGATGTGATTTTTGGTATGAGAACCCCTACAACCCAATGGTCGGGGCTGTTCTCCCAAATAGCCTTTTTTGGGGCATTGTGTGAGACAGTCAGCCGGCCGGCTTAATAAAGACTCTCAAATTCGGACTTCTCAGTGGTGATCGGTCTGTTCTTAAGTTGCGCCCCATAACACCCCTAACTCAAGTTCCTTGCCTAATAGTGAACTTATTACATTCTTCTCGATAGTTCTATTTATTGGGAAATTCACTCTCATAGCTAGATAAAATCTCTCTGTCACAGAAATTGAAAGTCACTTCCTTTACTCTGAACCATATTTGAAAATTTCAACCTATACCTGAAGAATTTGTAATACCAAGACACCTTAGTAGTCTAAGGTGTGGCATGTAGTCAGAAGACCTGAGTTCGAGTCTCAGTTCTGTCACCTATTAGCTGTGACCTCTGCTAATTTGCTCAAGATTTCTGAGCCTCAATTTTCTTATCTGTAAAGTAGGGTCAGTAGCCTCTGCTCACTCAGACCCTCCCAGACTTACAGGAGCGTTTAAATTTAGAAAATGCACTGAATCAACCTGTACATCAGTTTTTACTCTTACTGACCACAAGCTAGGGGCAGAAATGTTTCTTTTGCAAAGAATCACTGAGCAGTGATTAATTTTGGACAGCCAATCCAGCAGAAATCTGGAGGATTTTTGTTTTCAGGTCAAACTACCAACCAGAGGGCTGTGGCTAATTGATTCTTTCTAAGATTCTTCTTTCCTTCCTTCTTCAAATATTTATTGGGCACTTAATGCATGTCAGGCACTTGATGCTAAACACTGGATATTTAGGTGCTACATTCTAGATATACAAAACCATATAAGGCAGAGCTTCTGCCCCTCATGAACCCCATAATTAAGAAGGGAATAGAGACAGGTGGATCCCAACCACCATGCACAGGTATAGTGCCATAAACATGTGGGAAGAGGCAGGGTGCAGTGAGGTCAACTGAGCCTTGGAATCTTTTTGACTTCTGTTTCTCTTGCATCTCATTGTCCATCTGCCAATCACGTCAGCCTGACCCTCAGAATGCATTGTGAATCTGACACCGCCATCAAACCTCTACCTTTGTCCAAACATTATCTACTTTCCCTAGAATGTATGAATAGCCTTCTAATTGGTTTTCCAGCTTATACCTTTCCAGTCCAGTCTACATGGAGGGATCAGGAAGAACTTGTAAAAATGTAAGTCACAGCATGTCACTCCTCGGCTCAGGCCCATCAGTGGCTTCCTGTCTCAGGGTAACATCTGAAGTCTGACGAGGTCTCGGACAGTCTGGCCCTGGCTACTGTCTCCCCACTGCCACTCTCCTCCTGGCTCAATTTACATGTCCACCTCCCTGATCTGCCTGACTACTCCCAAGCGTGTCCACCATAGGGCTGTCATAGATGCTTTGACACCAAGCCTGGCCTCAAGTACCCTTTCTGCAGAATTTCACCTGGATCACCCCTGCACTTTCAGGCTTCTGCTCATATCTTATATTAAAACCCCCCACCCTTACCACACCGTCTCAGTATCATGACCCTCTTGTTTCACTTGTCTTCAAAGGACTTGGCACCAATGGACGTATAGGGATTGCTTAGCTGTTTACTGTCCTCCATGCCACAGAGTGGAAGCTGGCTTGTCAGACTCACTGATACCTTCCTAGCATCTTGAACAGTACCTGGCGCATAGTAGTCACTCAATACATGTAAGCAGGATGAATGGCAGGGTGCACCAGAAGCAGAAGGGGCATCTCATGGGACTGGAGCTCTTTCTAGAGAAGGGATGACCTGTTCTGAGTTTTGAAGATCTGAATAGTGTTAGAGAAGGAGGGATGGGTATATTTGACCAAGGCCGAAATATTGTGTGCCAAGACCTAAAGAAATGAAAATGACATGGTTCACCTGGGGAACTTCTAGACGAAGTGATGTCTAGAATCCCTTCCCCGTGGTGCAAGGAGACAGCCTTCCTCAGCCCCTCTCCCTCACCTTTCCTTGCTCCTTAACAATCTGCTGGAGGTTTCATTAACAGAGAGGGGTTTAACTCTATTCCACAGGCCTGCCCTTTCTAACCTGGAAGGCACTTTATGTTCTTTACTTTTGTTTTCCTTTCAGTGTTGTTTGGTTTTCCTTGGTTTTTAACAGGCATAAAGAGTCCAGATGAAGAAGAGGAAGCTTTCATTTCTTTCTTTCCATGCTGCTTTGCAGGAACCCAAGCACCATGAAATGAGTTGGTGATGGGCCAGCACGTTCATCTCAGAGCCTTGGCAAAGGGCCCAGCAGGCTGGGCCAGGCTGTGTCAGCTGACCCCCAGGAAGCCGGCAGGGGGATGCACTCCCTGGTCCGCTGCAGTCCAGAGCATCAGGCGGCTGCCAGCTCCAGCCAAGGGAGACGGCTTTGCTGGAGATTTCCACTCATGGGTGGATGCTGCTCTGGAAAAGAATCACATTCACTTTGGGACACTAATTACCGAGGGGCTCCTTTCCAGTTCTGCCCTGTGTTACTCTCTTCTGCAAGGCTGGTCTTTCTCCACTGTTATTTCTATGAGGAATAGACTGACGCCCAATGGTGTTCACTATGGAGAAAGAAGAGGGTGGAACTTTTCTTTACTTGCCTTTTCTAGGACCTCCTGCTCTCAGGGTGAACCTAAGAGGTGGCACTGCCAGTTGTCTGAATATTAATGTGGTGTCTCTGCACTTAGTGGTGGAATGGTCCAGAACCCTGGAGCTTCAGCTTCACAGACATGTCCATGGGTCTCCACTTGCTTTTACAAACTTCTCCTCCTCCTCTGCAGGAAAAATCACCATGTCCCAAGGCATTGGCATGGGCTAGGTGCTGTGCTGGGCCCTCCAGAGAACACAGTCTCATTGACCCTTCTCCACAGACCTCTACTCTAGCCCTGCCTCCTTTCCCTCCTCTGCTGCAATCACTCTGTCACTCACCTGGGTGGATTTTTTTTTTTTCTAAACATTTACCACAAGTGCCACATAAAATTACACATCTATTTTGATTGGTCAAGGCTCTCCCCAATCAATATGAAAAAGTTCTAAGAGCAGAGACTTTTAAATTGTTAACTTCCATGTTCCCTGTGCCTCACGCACATCAGAGGTTCTCAATAAATATTTGTTGATAGATGAAGGAATGAATGAGTGGGTTACAGAGTTCTTTTTCTGAGAAAGATAGGAAGCCCTTAAGGAGGGAGTGAGCTGCTCATGATAACATGTCCAGGAGGCAGCTGAGAGTAGACCCAAGCCAGGGATGGACCGTGCCAGCTGACACGGTTCAAAGACATCTCTGTTAATGTGTCCATTCAGGTGCCCTCCCCTCCAGCAGGGCCAGGTCCACAACAAGGTAAGAGAGGCACCTGTCACCACAGACAATTTAAAGGGGCTTAAAGAAATCCAGTGATCAAAATAAATATTTTAATGAACTAATTTTAGAAAATTAAAAATATTAATGCCCCAAATTATTCACAATGAACAAAACTTCAACATCTTCAATTAAAGATGAGGTCTAAAGAAAGGCTCTGTTCTGAGCCACAGGACAACCAGAGGCAAAAGGAAAACTCAGCAGAACTGACCTCGTCTTTATTGAAGGTGATGAAGTTCTGTCCATTGTGAATAATAAATATTTATTTTGATTTCTGCCTAAACAGGAACCTTGGCACAAAGGCTTGGTGGGAACAAGTGGCCTGAAGAAGGAGAGATTCAGCACAGCACACCCAGCAGGGCACATCAGCATCTTAAATAAAGAAAGGCTTAGTTCAATCTGGGGATCTTTTTTTTCTTTCTTTTTTTCATTTTCATTATTGTTTTATAAACAAAAGTGGAGAAAAGAAAAAATGAAGGAGCTGAATCCAGGGAGAGCAAGGGTAAGCCTTAAAATCTCATCTAATTGAAGCAACACTGCAAGCCATCAGGAACCCACAAGCAATGCTTCGTCAATTTCATCAGAGGCTTGCCTTGCTGGCCTGTATGCTGTGTCCCTATGCAGAAGAAAAGACAGGATGACAGCATGCACGAGCAGGATTCTGGTGCCCAAAGTGGAGGTTGATCAGGCTCCATTCTGTCTCTCCTGCATTTCCTCCTCCTTCTCCAGTTCTTCTGGGACCACCCATGTGATATTATTACAATTATTAATTCAGCATAGACTCTGTGCTAGACCCCGTTCCTAGCACTTCACAGCTATTCACTCTTGTAGTCCTCATTATAACTCAGGATGTGAGGGTTGACATCATCTGTTTTATCTCAGATACTTAATAAAGATGAAGAAAAAGAGGCACAGAGAGGTTAAATAACTTCCCCAGGGCCACAGCTAGTGAGAGTATCAGAGACAGGACTTAAACCAGGCTGTCTGACTTCAGAATTCAAGCCTTTAAGGGAGAAAATGAGTCTTTAATGTAACAAGGAGATTTATGGGACTTTGTGTATTTTTAAAATTTTTTAAAAAAATTATTCTAATTAGTTATACATGACAGTAGAATGCATTTATGCATTTTGATAAATCATACATAAATGGAATAGTTACTTTAGGTAGAGAGGAGCGATGGACTTTGTGTATTTTAATTCTGCAAATATGTATTTTTGTTATCAATTGCGTAAGCACTGCATGCAGATGTCCTGTTCTATGTATGCTCCTCTCTCATTTTTGCTTGTTCTGACCCCAGCCTTCCCTAAGGCTCCGATAAAAACTGCATTTTCTGTATTGCTTTCCCCAATATGCCAAGATGGAAGTACTCTATCCTTCCTGCAATACCCTGCAGCACTTTATTTTTCCATTTCTCGAAGTGTTTTATTGTTGCTTTACTCCACACACGTGTTCTGTGCTCGCTCTTAATCGACTGTATGGATTTCATCTTTGCATTGTGCAAAACAGCACAGTTAATAAGTATTTGCTGGAGGGGAAACAGATGCATGGAGTCTGCCAGTAGAAACAGACTTTCAGCTCCCAGGAAGTCAGAGGTTTGTGTGGATTTCCCTGCCCTTTCTGTACTGTAGATGGAAAGTATAAAATGATATGTAAATCTGGAAGAGGTAAAGGGAACTATTGAATGAGCAGTGCAGCAGGAAGTGGCTAATGAAGTATCCTTTCATGGGGATGACCCTTCTGGGACAGCATCAGCAAGGGTGTCACTGACATGGTGGAAATAGCACCAGCTTGGCTCCAGGAAATCCCCCTTCAAGTCCCAGTGTGACCTTTCCAGCTGAACATGGGGCGGATGCTTCTTCATGGTTAAATGTGTATAATCGCTCCAGCTCTGCGTACCATGCAGACTGTTGGGACAGCAACAGAACGCTGGGGAAGGGAAGCCAGGTGCAGTTCAGGAGGTGAGCGTCCACTACTTCTGCACATCCAGCTTTGCTCTTGGACCCTGCTGCCACCCTGTCCCTTCCTCCTGCACCGGGAGACTAACCTTTGTGATCAGCTCTGGCCCCCTCGCTCTCTGGCTTTTGTTTGGGTTTGACGAGGGAGAGGGGAGGACAGGAGACTGGAGTAAGAAAGGAGCAAGAGACCAGCGTGTTCATTCCGTTGTCCCCTCCCCAGACTGCATCTCATTGGGCCAGCATGTCCCTCATCGGAGGTTGCTGCTTCCCTCAAGTCAGTTCCTACACCTCGCTATCTCTTTCAGGACCAAGGGCAGCGACACTCTCCCTATACCCTGTACCGCCCTTGGCAACAGCTTCTCAGTTCTACTGGGACCCTCGCTGATTCAGTTACCTAAGGTTTTACCCTCTCCCTGAGGTCTTTCAAGCAATCCCAACCCAGCAGACTGCTAAGCCACCTTGCCTTGAATGCGAAGCTCTCCTTACTTTCAACAGTTTTGCTGTAGTGACTACCACAGGACATTCAGTCTACTGAATATTAGTAAGTGACATTTAAAAAAAAAATGCATGGTCTACCTCTGGGAGACACAGGTTAAATAGATGATATCACCACATACTCCTCCCTTTTTATTTCAATTTGCAGGACTTTTGAGGGTATTTAATTTGTATGTAATTATGTATATTATACACCACTAGGAGAGAAATCCCCACACAATATACAGAATTGTAAGAAGCCACGGGCTGCACAATGATTTCAAAGATGTGAATATGTGAAAAAGATGCTGGTCTCAGAATTGATGATAGTATGTACATCTTCCAAATTTTTTTGGAAGGCAGTCTTTTTGGATAGAAAAATCTCAGGAATAGAGCTCTACCTTGGTCAATTCTTTTTATCATTCAACAATATACATCTGTACATTTGTTTTATTATTGCATTGTCATTTAGCTAAAACAGATGGAGAATCTTTTGCTGGCAGGTAATTATTATTAGCCCTCTCTTTAGACATAGAGCTGATACCTCCTACAGGACCCAGGTACTTGGTAGTTGAGTATGTTCTGTGGCCACGCCTGGCTATCTATTCACCAAGCCCAGTTCCATTTCTTCCTGAGCACACAACCAACAGCATTTCCCAGCATTTCATGAAATAAATCAAAGATTTACTGGTTGAATAATATGTTGAGCTGCTTAATATTTTTTTTTTTTTTTTGTACTGGGTTTTGAATTCAGGGGCACTTGACCACTGAACCAAATCCCCAGCCCCATTTGTATTTTGTTTAGAGACAGGGTCTCACTGAGTTGCTTAGTGCCTCACAGTTGCTGAGGCTGGCTTTGAATTTGTGATCCTCCTGTCTCAGCCTCCCAAGCTGCTGGGATTATGGGCATGTGCCACCATACCCAGCCTAATTGTTTTTCCTCATTTGTAGTATGTGAATAATAATAAGATAGTGCATGAAGAATTAACATTTATGAAATGCTTAAAATAGTATCTGTCACATAGTAAGTGTTCACTAAATATTAACTGTTTTTGTTTCTTTCTAGGTAAGGGTTTTGTGTGAAGTCTAGTCCACTAAGTCAGGTCCCACCCAAGGCCTGTGGTTGTGCCTTCCTATAGCGAAGCATGGCTATTGCATCATTTTAAGGGGTAAAACAGAAAACAAAAGGGACTATGCAATGGGCCCTATGTGTCCTGCCAAACCTAAAATATCTACTCTCTGGTCATTTACAAAAAAACATTTTCCAGGCTGTGCTCGAGGGCAACAGCTCAAAGACTGCTCCCCATGGATGTGTTCAGAATCCTCTGAACAGCCCGTCACAGCCTTTCCTCCTGTGATTTTTTAAAGCTTTTGAAATCTTTGCCGGGTCTGTAGCTTCCCTGACTGTAAAGATTCATTACACATATGGATCGTCAAAGCTGCTCCAGGAAACAGAGCAGCGAGCTGCTGGGGGTGGAGGGCTGAGGCTGTGTTCAATGGGCACTCAGAGGATTCCTCCTGTGACATCTTGCAAAGACAGCTCCATGCAAATAAAGGAGCAGCGAGGAGCTACATTTACAGCTTGACTTTGTTATTTCATGAACAAAGTGTGTTTAGCTATGAAACTGTCTCTTTGGAAGGATGAAAGGGACTTTTGCTTTCAATGTTTGTTTTCCTCAAAACTCTGGTTGCTCTCGGAGCATCTTGGGCTCGTTTTTATTTCATATTTGTTACCTTGGTGCAATTTATTTATTTAAGAGAGTCTAAGTAGCAGGGAGCTAAAGTCCCAGATGCTTTACTCTGGAAAAGATGTCAGGAGGGAGAAGTAATGCACCCTCTAACCAGAAGGGCTACTACTAAAAGTAGGTATTGTGATACCTACTATGTGCCTGGTATCATGTTGGATGCCCTTACTGGGCACAGGAGCAGCCCAGAGAAGCACTTACTATTATCATCCCACTTTCACAAAGTGGGAAATTCTGGTTCAGAGAGGTGAGTGGTCTGTTCAAGGTTTTAGTTAGTCAGACAGAACTGATGTCCAGGCTGGGCTGGATTTCAGGGCTTTGTTCTTTCCCAAAACAACAAAAGGAGCTAGGGACTCCATCAAAACATTCAGAAGTAATCCCAACCCAGAGGAACAAAAGGTCAAAGTGGACATGAAGAGGTCAAGAGAAAGTTTACCTGTGGGTCACTGAGTGTAAGGAGCAGCCTGGGGTTCTTAAGAGCAGGCATCCTCTTAAGATGCATGGGATTTGTGCATAAAAGAATGGCAGCACCTCTCTCTCTCTCTCTCTCTCTCTCTCTCTCTCTCTCTCTCTCTCTCTCTCGTCTCTGACCTATCTCCCTGCTTTTGACAAAATTATTTAAGGAAACCATTTTCAGGATTGATTCCAGTCTTAAAATTCTATGCTTTATGTTTTGCAGCTCCTGTTTTTCTTATTCACAAAGGGTTTATACCCAGCTGATCCCAACAAGTTGCAATTCTTGAAGAGTTTTGGGGATTCACCTCATTCAATGACTTTTTTCACACTCCTGAGCTGGTGGGCTTGGGCGCCAGGTGTTCCAAGGATCAGCATGCAACCTCTATGCTTACCTCACTCTTGATAGGTGAGAACCAGAAGCAGAGACCCCCTAACCCTGGTTTAAGGGATGTCTATGTGTGTGTGTCTCATTCTATGATATTCACCACTTGCGCTACCCCCACAGCCTCCTTATATTTTGACCACAGAGTTATCCTTCCATGTCTACTGGTTCTACATCAGAAGGGTCAACCAACCAGGGATTGAAATTTCTCAGGAAAAAAAAAATGACATGTGCATTGAACATATTCAGACTGTTTTGCTTGTCAGCATTCCCAAAATAATATATGACTACTATTTACATAGAACTTACATTGCATTAGGTCTTATAAGTAATCTAGAGCTGATTTAACGTATACAGGAGGATGGACATAGGTTCTATGCAAATAATGTGCTGTTTGATATAAGGAACTTGAACATCTGCTGATTTTGGCATCCATATGGGGTCCTGAAATGAATCTTCCACAGATACTGAAGGATGACTATGTTATATTACAAGTCATCCTTGCTCAAAGACACAAACTAGAAAGTTGATGTTTCCTAACTCTCTTGCAGCTAGGTACAGGTCTGAAACTTGTGTTCCATGATTGGGTGTGCCCATAAATAAGACTCAGATTCAAAAGTGAGTAGTGTAGAGAGCTGGCCAGGTGAGGGGCACCCACCATGCTGGTCTTCACCATGGTGGAAGCTTCAGAGGAATTGGGGCCAGGCTTCTAGTGCCCAGGTATGAGCAGCACTAGGGCCTAGTGGCAATGACTGTGACTGGGATGCTTTCCTAAGAGAGTTCCCATGGCATCATGGGATGCTGCCCTTGTCTCTAGTTTTGAAGCCTGGGTCTCCAGTCATCCTGGAGAGTCTATGAGTTCTCTAATGTTCTTTCAAAATTACTGAGTTTTACTTGAACAAACTACAGTAGACACTGTAGTTTGCAACTCAGATTAGTGTTGTCAAGTAACAAGAAGTAGGGGTGGGAATTTGATGATTCCATGGTCAGTGTGATGTCTTAAAATGTCATGAAGGATTCAGCCCCCATTCTCCTGTATTTTGTGTGTGAACTTTTTATCTGAAGTTTGGTTGTCTTGGGTCACAGCCAGTGGCTAGAGTGACTTTCAATGGCTTCGGATACCACATCTTCCAATTTTGTTACTCCAGATAGAGTGGGCATGAGGGACCTTCCTCCTCATCCTCCTTTTCTTCTTCTTCTTCCTCCTTTGCCTCCTCCTCCTCCTTCTTTTAAAAAAATATTTTTAGTGGTAGATGGACACAATACCTTTATTTAATTTATATATATGTAGTGCTAAAGCTTGAACCCAGTGCTTCACACATGCTAGGAAAGTGCTCTATCACTAAGCCACAACCTCAGCCCCTCCTCCTTCTTCTTTTTCAAGTTTAAAGATAAAACATTTTCTACATGTCAGCTCCCACTCCCTCTTATTTTTCACTGAGCAGAACAGGAGTATGAGGCCACCTCTGGTTGCAAAGGGAATATCTGACAAAGAGCAATGTGATAACCAGGGAAAGCTTACGCCAACCACAGTTCATTCCCAGGGGCTGGAAAACCCAGATTCTCTTATTAAGAAAGAAGGCAGGGGACTATGGCTGGGTGGGCAGGTAATGTCCATCAACATTACATGCTAAGTTTGCTCTCCCTTTGGCCAGAGCTGGCAAGGGGAACACACTCCTGCACCAGGGAGCTTTCCTAGCAGGTTCCCACTCTCATTCCCTGCAGCCACTTCCAGGTGCTTCAGAGCCTTCAGCTGGACCCCTCGTCAGAGAGACATGGGATGGGATCCTGGCTCTGCCATGTGCCCCATTCTGCCATGGACAAGGACTTTCTCATTTCTCTTTCTTCATCTGCAAAATAGGGAGAGCAGTGGTGCAGCCTCATGGTAGTTGTGATGATGGGATGTTGTCATAATACACAATTCCTGGTACATGAAGAAAGATGAGGGGGAGGCCGGCCAAGAGACCCAGGCCCAGCTCAGCACTGCCACATGTGACTTCCACACTAGGGAGGCAGGCCCAGAGACCCAGAGACTTTCACACCTGGGAGTCCCAGCTCAGAGACCCAGGCCCAGCCCAGCCTAGCCCCAGCCTGCTGTCTAGCACCCGTGCTGTGGTTGAACATCTGTCAATATGTGGAGGTGTCTGTGCCCACTAGCAGGGATTATACCCCACTGGGAGGCCACCATCCATAGAGGGTCAGCACCCTTCTTTGGTCACTGCATTATCAAGTTTCTCCCAGACATCAGGCTACTGAAGACTAGGAGGTTTGAACAGTACTGAATAGTTTTATTGTAGATTTTTTTTTTATTAGTAGTAATATTATGATTATTCCTATTATACCTACTATTATTCCTACTTTTCTTTTATTAATATTTTTCTCATCCTCTCTATTTTCCTCTTATCTATCTGTCTCCTTGGAGACTCTTTTTCCCTTTTCACATAGTAACAACCTATTTCTTTTAATTCCACTTTACTACACCTATGATATAGTACCTCTATAGAAACACTTCTTATCTCATTAAGGTTATATCCTACACCCTTCCCCATCCTCTTTGTCCACCATTAGAAATCATGGTCCTTAGTACAAACTTATTGGCTAAGCTGTAGATAATAATTGAACTCATAATCTCTGTATATTAGAACAATAATGTTAATATCTTAAAATGGACAATTTGAGTTAAGGATGCATATTGTTTGTATGGTATGCTGCTAATATTGATCTCTCACTTCAAGGTGAGGTATTGGAAACCTGAAGGGACACTATAAGTCTACAGGGGGGGAATTGCAATACCTCAGATTTGCACTCCCAGAGGGAAAGATACACAAACAACATGAGAAAACAAGGGAAGAAACTATCCCAAACAAACCTAGATGCTACTCAATAAAATCCAAAGACAGCATGGCAGAAGAAATGTCAGAAAGGGAGTTCTGAATGTACATAATTAAAATGATCAGAGAAGCAAATGATGAGTTGAGAGAGCAAATGCAGGCATTGAATGATCGCACAAATCAACAGTTAAAACAGAAAAGGCAGTAAGTGAAAGATCATTTCGATGAAGAGATAGAGATTCTGAAAAAAACAAACAGAAATCCTTGAAATGAAGGAAACAATAAACCAAATTAAAAACTCCATAGAAAGCATAACCAACAGGCTAGATTACCCAGATGACAGAACCTGAGACAATGAAGACAAAATATTTAATCTTGAAAACAAAGTTGACTAAACCAAGAAGATGGTAAGAAATGATGAATGGAACCTCCAATAATTCTGGGATATCATGAAAAGATCAAATTTAAGATTATTGGGATTGAGGAAGGCAGAGAGATACAAGCCAAAGGAATGAACAATGAAATAATATTCAATGAAATAATATCAGAAAATTTCCCAAATCTGAAAAATGAAATGGAAAATCAAATACAAGAGGCTTACAGTTCACTAAATGTACAAAATTACAACAGATCCACATCAAGACACATTATAATGAAAATATCTAACATACAAAATAAAGATAGAATTTTAAAGGCTGCAAGAGAAGAGCATTAGATTACATATAGGGGGAAACCAAAATGGATATCAGCAGATTTCTCAACCCAGACCCTAAAATCTAGAAAGGCCTGGAACAACATTTTCAAGTTCTGAAAGAAAATGGATGCCAACCAAGAATCTTATCCTCAGCAAAACTTACTTTCAGATTTGACAACGAAATAAAATCCTTCCATGATAAATAAAAGCTAAAAGGATTTCAAGTAGAAAGCTTGCACTACAGAAATTCTCAGCAAAATATTCCATGAGGAAGAAATGAAAAACAATGATGTAAGTCAGCAAAGGGAGGAACTATCCTAAAGAAATAGCCAATTAAAGGAAGAAACCAAATCAAGTTAAAAAGCAAAAATAAGTCAAAGTGACTGGGAATACAAATCATATGTCAACAATAACCCTGAATGTTAATGGCCTGAATGTTAATGGCCTGAATTCAGCAATCAAAAGACATAGAGTAGCAGATTGGATTAAAAAGAAAGACCCAACAATATGCTGCCTTCAAGAGACTCATCTCATAGAAAAAGATACACACAGACTAAAAGTGAAAGGATGGGGAAAAAAACATACCATGCACATGGACTCAGTAAAAAAGTGGGGGTATGCATCCTCATATCAGATACAGCAGACTTCAAGCCAAAATTAGTTAGAAGGGATAAAGAAGGACATTTCATACTGCTTAAGGGAAGCATAAATAGGCAAGATATACCAATCATAAATATTTATGCCCCAAACAATGGCTCATCCATGTACATCAAACAAATCCTTCACAATCCCAGGAACCAAATAGACCAAAACACAATAATACTAGGTGACTTTAACACACCTCTCTCACCACTGGACAGATCTTCCAAACAAAAATTGAACAAAGAAACCATAGAACTCAATAAAACAATTGATAATTTAGACTTAACAGACATATATAGAATATTCCATCCCTCCATGAGTGAATACACTTTTTTCTCAGCAGCACATGGATCCTTCTCTAAAATAGACCATATATTATGCCACAAAGCTAATGTTAGCAAATACAAGAAGATAGAGACACTACCATGTTATGCCACAAAGCTACTCTTAGCAAATACAAGAAGATAGAGACACTGAGACACTACCTTGTATTCTATCAGATCATAATGGAATGAAATTAGGAATCAATGATAAAATAAAAAACAGAAACTACTCCAATACCTGGAGGTTAAATAATATGCTGTTAAATGATGCATGGATAACAGAAGACATCGGGGGAGATAAAAAAGTTCTTAGAGGTAAACAAGAACAAAGATACAACATATCAAAATCTCTGGGACACTAAGAGAAAAATTCATTGCATGGAGTGCATTCAATAAAAGAAGAAAAAGTCAACAAATAAACAACCTAACATTACAGCTTAAAGCCCTAGAAAAAGAACAGACCAACACCAAAAGTACTAGGAGACAAGAACTAGTTAAAATCAGAGCTAAAAATCAATGAAACTGAAACAAAAGAAACAATTGAAGAAAATGACAAAATAAAAAGTTGTTTTATTAAAAAAATAAACAAAATTGATAAACCCTTAGCCACATTAACAAAGAGGAGAGAGAAAACTCAAATTACTAAAATTCTTGATGAAAAAGGAAATATCGTGACAGACACTATTGAAATACAAAACATAATTAGAAGCTATTTTGAAAATCTATACTCCAACAAAATAGAAAATCTCAAAGACATCAACAGGTTTCTAGAGACATATGATCCACCCAAACTGAATCAGGAGGACATACACAATAAATAGATCACTTTCAAGCAATGAAATAGAAGAGGTCATCAAAAGCCTACCAACAAAGAAAAGTCCGGGACCAGATGGATTCTCAGTCAAGTTCTACAAGACCTCGAAGAAGAGCTCATTCCAATACTCTTCAAAATATTCCAATAAAAGAGGAGGGGACACTTCAAAACTCATTCTATGAAGCTAATTTCACCCTGATACCAAAACCAAAGACATATTGAGGAAAGAAAACTTCATCCATAATGAAAATAGATGCAAAAATTCTTAACAAAATTTTAGCGAATCACATACAAAAACACATTAAAAAGATAGTGCACCATGATTAAGTTGGTTTCATCCCAGGGATGCAAGGTTGATTCAACATTCAGAAATCAATAAATGCAATTCACCACATCAACAGGCTTAAAGTTAAGAATCACATGATTATTTCAATAGATGCAGAAAAAGCATTTGATAAAATACAGCACTCCTTCATGCTCAAAACACTAGAAAAAATAGGGATAGTAGGAATATTCCTCAACTTTGCAAAGGTTACCTATGCTAAACCCACGGCCAACATCATTCTAAATGGAGAAAACCTGAAAGCATTCCCCCTAAAAACTGGAACAAGGCAGGGATGCCCTCTTTCACCACTTCTATTCAGGATCTTCCTTGAAACTCTGGCTAGAGAAATTAGACCAAAGAAATTAAAGGGATATGAAGAGGAAAAGAAGAACTCAAACTATCACTATTTGCCAATAACATGATTCTATATTTAGAGGAGCTGAAAAACTCCACCAGAAAACTTCTAGAACTCATAAATGAATTCAGTAAAGTAGCAGGATATAAAATCATCACTCATAAATCTAATTCATTTTATTCATAAGTGATGAATCCTCTGAAAGAGAAATTAGGAAAACTACCCCATTCACAATAGCCTCAAAAAACAAAATAAATACTTGGGAATCAATCTAACAAAAGAGGCGAAAGACCTCTACAATGATAACTACAGAACACTAAAGAAAGAAATTAAAGAAAACCTTAGAAGATGGAAAGATCTCCTATGTTCTTAGATAGGCAGAATTAATATTGTCAAAATGGCCATACTACCAAAAGTGCTATACAATTTAATGCAATTTCAATTACAATTCCAATGACATACTTCATAGAAACAGACAAAGCAACCATGAAATTCATTTGGAAGAATAATAGACCCAGAATAGCTAAAGTAATCCTTAGCAGGAAGAGTGAAGCAGTTGGTATCACAATACCAGACCTTCAAATATACTACAGAGCAATATTAACAAACGGCATTGTATTGGCACCAAAATAGACAGGTGGATCAATGGTACAGAATGGAGGACACAGAGACAAACCCACACAAATACAGCTTTCTCATACTAGACAAAGGTGACAAAAACATACAATGGAGAAAAGATAGCATCTTCAACAAATGGTGCTGGGAAAATTGGAAATCCATATGCAGTAAAATGAAACTAAACCTCTATCTCTGATCCTGCACAAAACTCAAATGAAAATGAATCAAGGACCTAGGAATCAGACCAGAGATCCTGCACCTTATAGAAGAAAAAGTAGGTGAAATCTTCATCATGTCAGCTTAGGACATGCCTCCCAAAGCACAGAAATAAAAGCACGAATCAGTAATTGGGATAGATTCAAACTAAAAGTTTTTCCTCAGCAAAGGAAACTATTAACAATGTGAAGAGAAAGCCTACAGAGTGAGAGAAAATCTTTGCTACACATACTTCAAATACAGCACTACTCTCCAGAATCTATAAAGAACTCAAAAAACTTTACACCAAGAATACAAATAACCCAGTCGATAAATGGGCTAAGGAAATGAGCAGACAGTTCACAGAAGATGATCTACAAGCAATCAATGGATATATGAAAAAAAATTTGTTCAACATCTCTAGTAATAAGAGAAATATAAATCAAAACTAAGATTCCATCTCACCCCAATTAGAATGGCGATTATCAAGAATACAAGCAACAATAGGTGTTGACAAGGATGTAGGGAAAAGGTACACTCATACATTGCTGGTGGAGTTGCAAATTGGTACAGCCACTCTGGAAAGCAGTGTGGAGATTGCTCAGAAAGCTTGGAATGGACCCACCATTTGACTCAGCTATCCCACTCCTTGGCCTATACCCAAAGAGCTTAAAATCAGCATATTACAGTGATGTCACTACATCAATGTTCATAGTTGCTCAATTCACAATAGCCAGATTGTGGAACCAACCTAGATGCCCTTCAATTGATGAATGGATAAGGAAACTGTGGTATATATATACACAATTGGATGTTATTGAGCCATAAAAAAAGAATAAAATTATGACATTTGCAGGTAAATAGATGGAGTTGGAGAATATCATGCTAAGGAAATGAGCCAATCCCAAAAAAACAAAGGCCAGATGACTTCTCTGATAAGTGGATGATGATATATAACGGGGGTTGTGAAGGAGGCAAGAATGGAGGAAGGATGGACTGACTATACAGAGGGAAAAGAGGGGTGGGGGGGGTGGGGAAAGGAAAAATTACAGAATAAGCCAAACATCCCTGTGTACACGTATGATTATACAAATGTTACAACTCTACTTTGTGTACAACCAGAGAAACAACAGTTGTACTCCATTTATGTACAATGAATCAAAATTAAAAAAAAAAAAACTTAAAAAAAAAAGAAAGCAAACTGTTTGAGGAGGAGGAGGAATACGCATGTGGGGATGTTCTGACACATGGTCTCCTAGGGAGGGTCACTCGACAACATATGTATGTAACCCAGGAATTTAGAATAGAAGTCATTTTACTCCACTTGTAAAGTCAAGTATTTGCCACGTGTGTGTTTGGAGGTGCATTGTGGGAAAATGTTGTATGAATCATGTCACATGCCCCTTTGTACAGTTGAGGAGCCGGAGGCTTAACGATGGCCTTGATACACTGGAGGACACCCACCTGCTAAACGCCAGGGCAGAATTACTTATCCAGGGCTACCTAAGCTTTGGCACATGCAAACTGAATGGGAAGGTCGATAGCAGATTGCTTGATGACCACTGAGAATCCCCCTGGAGAAATGCTGAGAGTGTCAAGATGGCTGTCTTTAAATATCAGCCAGACTGGCTTGTGAAAAGAATCATTTCACATCACTGTTTCATTTCCAGAGACTGAAGATAAGGATCATATTACTGCAGGGAAACGTCAAGCAACAGATAAAAGAACAGGCAGTGTGAACTAAGCAGCGGAGGAATGAGTGGCTTTGAAAACAAGAGTTTCCTGTTGGTGGGCTGATCCGGCAGCTCTGGTCTCCTGTTTTAGCTGGACATAGGGAAAAGTAAGGCTGGCTGATCCCGTGGACCTTTTCAGTTCTGAGATTCCTGATTCTGTGAAAAGGAAAGGCAGATAGTACCACCCTCATGGCAGGTTCTGGAATGGATTTAGAGAGGCACTCTGGAGTCAGACACAGCAATAGATTCCTGTGCTCTTCCTTTGACACCTCTGCTGGGAGAGGACTGTTGAGTTCTTCAGGTATAAGGCTTCTGCACTGAGCATTAGTAAAAGTAGCTTATCCCAAGGGAAAACTGGCTGACCATTCTCCCTGGTGCATGTCAGTATGTCACACCAGGGAGGCCACAGGGCCCTCCACTCGGCATTCCTTCCTGTACATGACACAGATTAACAGTCCATTTTTCAACAGCCTTCAATGCATTTTTAAACACTCACCCTCAGGATTATGTCTTTTGCTTTCTCCTTCTTTCTTGTTCCCCGACTTCTAGCCAGCTGATTAAAATTCTAGTTAAGTTGAAATATTCTTTCAAGGCAGTCCATTCAGAATTAAGCAAAAAGCACTGAACTTACTAGAGGTCTAATGCTTTTGATTAATCTTTAATTAATACTTCACTTTAATTTTCAATGCTACCTTTCAAACAGAGCTGTGTTCGAACCACAAACTCATTATCTTATCATTTGGAAAGGCAGGACTGTCAGACAGAGAACATAAAAAGAAGGCTGCATAGTATTCTCTTCCTGGAAGTTGGTTTTGTAAAATCTGCATTAAAAGACAGTAGTCCTGAAATATGTATGCATATATTAGAAGACAATTATCTTTTAAGAGATCTAACTAGAATCAGCTGGGAGAACATTTTTGTAACATAGGGTAAGATGATATTGTGCTGTGTTGACATTCATTTATCTTTATTATTTATCCTAATGATTTTATACTTTTATTGGTGTGGTACATTGCTGAAAATGTGGTTTATAATTTAATTTCCACCACCAAGAACAGAAAAGCCACTGGAGACACCATAATGAGAGAAGAACACTGATAGTAAAGTAAGACCACAGGAAAGGATACAAAGATGATTAATGCAACTTTCTTTTCCTATTTGCAGTTCATTAAGTCACTGTCTTTCTGCAATGACCGAGTGAAAATTAAAGCACTTCAGAGAAGAACTTGGGGTTCAGCATCGTTAGGGGAAGAGAAATGGGTGCCTGGATGAACTTGACTGCAGAAATCTATAGAGCACAACTTAATCAGCCTCCACATTGATCTCAGGTGCTCAGAGGCAGGTTTCAGATTGAACAAATCTTTTTAATGCATATTCTTTCCCTTTGAAAAGTGGCATATGATGCATGGAAATGATTTAGAGATTATCCCAGACTTCAATTCATAAAGCAAAACTGCATGTAGCCCTTTCAAAGTCTTCATGGAAAAACAGGAAGAGAACAGATACTCTCTATGAAGCCGCCTCCTTCCCCACATTCTCTGTCCACGCCTTGAAAAGCATCATCTGTACAATGCCATTTACTTAAAAGGAGACACTGCTGCTGCTGCCTACATGATCATATAAATCTGGGCCACCGTGTTTCATTTCCTTTTTAACTGAAGGTTCAGAGAGACCCGCAGAGTGTGTGCATCAGGGCTGGCAAGAGGCCATGAGAAGAACCCCTTCTACCTGCGGTGCATTCTCCTGTCCCCATGGGGAGCCCGAGCTGCCCTGTGAGGCAGGTGGCCCAGGCAATGTGGCTTTGGTGCAGAATCTTTGCCTATCCACTTGCTGTGAGGTCTTCAGGAAGTTGCTTCAATTGCCGGAGCTGCAGGCACCTCGGCTGTTAAAAGGGGCCAATGAAACTTATTTCATATGGTTGTCGAGGGAATTAAAGGTAGTCAGTGGGGACTGGGGACAGTGGCGACCATCCTAGTGTCATGGAAAAGCAGACTTTGTTGGTGAAAATTTATAAGCATAGGATCCACGTGACAAGTTCCCTTTGCTCTGCTCTGTCACAGAGAGTTCTCCAGAGGCCAAGTTGGCCAGGCACAGTGTGAGGCTGTGCTCTGTGAGTGGAACCCAATCCTCTCCCACAACTCTACCTTTCTCTAGGAAGAGTGTGAGAGAGTTCTCAGAAGAGTGGCAAAACCAGTGTTCTCCTGTGCTCCAGCTACTCGAGGGAGTTGTATGTCAACCTCTTGCATCTGGACACCAGCTACTCAGAGGGTATTACTGCTAGGCTGATGCCAGGCCCCACATGTGGGAGGTCTAAGCCCCTGCCTCTTGAAGCGATGGCAGCCAACCACAGTGAGTGACATGTGCTGAGGTCACCGGGGCTTTTGAGGAGAAGGCAGCAAGGTTTGCCTCTCAGTTGCGAGCATGCCTTGGAGTATCCGGCTGGGGCCACTTTCTCCTGGCTCATAGTTGTGTGTTAAAATTTACTTCACAGGACCCGAGAAGTGGAAGCAGGGTCTGCTGACAGTACAGCTGTCCTTCAGCATCTACCTACAGCTCCTGCTCCCATTCAGCGCTTGGACTTTCCTCCTCTGCTCTACCTGGGCCTAGAACAGGCAATGAAAGAGTGATAACATAAGGCAAGATAAAGTGAGGCTTCAAGAAGGGCATTTTGTGACTGGTAACTTCTGATTTGATGCAATCAGCATTTACTTGGTACCTCCCAGGTGTCTGGGCATGGAGGAGTAAGAAGGTGGGCACCTCCACCAGCAATTCCTAACACTTATTGAGTTTGAGTGCTCTAATTACATTGCACATTTGATAAAAAATACTGAGCATATAACATAGAACACCTACCTTCACTACAGGTGAGGAGCCAGTCACTTAACCAGGGGAGTGCTAATGCTAAGCACCGTAGGGAGTAATAGAATGCTATTGGGGCACCAAGAAGGGTGGTGAGGAAGGTCACAGAGGTGACATTCAAGCCAGAAGAATGAGTAATTATTAGCCACATAAAAATGAAAAGGAAGGAAGACCAGGAATACAGCCATGGGATGGAGCTGACGGTGATGGTGATGAGACCCAAGGCAGGTGAAAGAAAAGAGGAGAAAGAAGAAAAAATTAATAAATTAATTATTAGTAATTAAATTAATATTATTATTAATATTAATATTATTAATTAAATAAGAGGCAGAGCATTAGATCCCAGCCACCACCAACACCTCTCAGTGCAGGCTGATGTTTCCACATGTGATTTCACCTGTCGGCTCAGAAAAGACTGAGTGAAGCAAACATAAATAGGATGACTACAGCCTCTGCTGACTGGGCTTAAAAGGCAATGCTTCCGTTCTGCAGGCTGGAAATGCATTCTTCGTTTCTCACCTGCTGTTCTTGCTGGCCAAGGTACACATACTGCCAAGGAAAAATATCATCTCTCCTCCTGGGATCCTTCTCCCCAAGATGCCATGACCTCTTCATAAATTTAGTGAGATGCTCTATGTCAAAGCACTTTGGAAAAGGAACCAGGACCAAACTTGCAGTAAAGTAGGTCCTGCAAGGAGGCCAGGTGGTGTCCAGAGCTCACAGTTTGGAGCCTGCCAAATCAAGCTAAGAGCAGAGGTCATGTGTTACAGGGACAGGACACCACAGATGTCCCTGATCTCCTCCATACCAGCCCTCGGGAAAACCCCTGCTATCCTGCCTACTACCAGCCCTGCTCTCAGAGTGGAGAAAAAGACTGGTTACATTCTCCCGGTCATGACTCACACACATGCAGGTGCCTGTGTCAAATGCTTCGGGCGCCTTGGCCAAGGATCTCGCAGTGTATGAGGGAAATGGATGCGTAAAGAATCACGGTGCGTAATGTGGGCTGAATGTTAGGAAACTCTGCTGTCACAAAGAATTCAGCCAATTTGGGGGATGGCAGTTGGCAGCAAGGGGTGTCAGTGGAGTAGATGCTCCTTAAAGGTAGTTGAGTATGTGGGAGAGAAAGGAGCTGGCCTTCTGCTTTAATCCTTACTGTATACACTGAGTTCCTTCCACTGGAAGATTTTACCCAGGGAAAGGTGAACTTGGCAGGGTATAAAGGGGCAGTAGTGGAGGGAACGGGCATGTAAGACTGGTGGAAGGACAAGAAAGTAAAATATCATGTGAACATCTATGTACTTATTTATTTGGTGCTGGAGATGGAATCCAGGGCCTCATGCATGCAAGTCCTGTGGGGACATTTATAAGGCCAGAATAAATGGTCTATATACAGCTGTTTGTATACGGGAACACACATACACACACCTCCCCTTGGGTGAGACAGTCCCTGAGAAGATTCAGGTTAATGCTGTTTAAGTTCCAAGACTTCATGGAGAACTCTGAGGAAGAGACCCTGAAAGCAGAATCAGTGCACAGGTCTTGCATAACTCTTCTTGTTTTCTTTGGTACCAGGGATTGAACCCACAGGCACTTAATCACTGAGCCACATCCCCAGACCTTTTTATTTTTTATTTAGAGACAGGGTCTCGCTAAGTTGCTTAGAACCTCGCTAAGTTGCTGAGGTTGGCTTCGAACTTGCCATCCTCCCGCTTCAGACAGCTGAGCTGCTGGGATTATAGGCGTGCTCCACCATGCCTGGCTTGTCTAATATTTTTTTGAAAACTGAGTTTCCAGAAAATATGAACCTCTTCTTTTAGCATTGGCCTGGTACCTAGAAAATAATGCCCTCCTCTGCCTTCTATATGGGGGTAAGGTGAGAACTAGTAATCCATTTCACTCTTGTGATCACTCTCTCATGTTTGGTGTGGAAGGTTAGATCCATTTCACTGACGACTGAATCAGGATTTGAACTCGGGCCCCTTTTGCTCCAGAGTTTTTGTTCTTTTCACTATAAAATGCTGCCCTGAAGACAAAACTTTACACCATTACTTTATTGTGTCTTTCGTGGGTACAGGATCAACTGTGAAAATGTAAGGTATTTAATATATGTTAAGTATTATACCTGTAGGAGAGATTATGATGACAATTTGCCATGATTAAAGTGCTTTTGGAAAATTTCCATGATTTATAATTTCTAAATTTTATTTTTCAATCGGGTCCACAGGAAGTTAAGATTTTGGAGTTTCTAACCAGCTAATTATCTAATAAAAATTCAATATAACACCTGCTCTTCAAGTGAACATTTCTTCTGGTCAAGGGCAAATTTGGATGATGAAAGAATCTATATATTCTCAAACTCTGAAATCCTTAAAGTGATATTTATCACTGCTGATTTAAAAATAGGAGGGCAAGTGTCTTGAAGCATTTTATCTTTCCAATGCATAATTAATTACCTTGTTTAAAACTCTTATGAAGTAGGTGTTGCAGGTATTATGATCCTCATCTTACACTTATGCATTAATTCATTCACCTTACAAACATATATTAACGCTGATTAAAATAAAAAAACAAAGACCCAGAGGGATAGTAAATTTACCTCCAAGTCAACAGAAGCAGCTCAGGACAACAAGGATCAGGGTTTCTTGTCCTGGGTTCTGAATTTAGGGCTTTTCTCAGTAGAGCATCTTGCCTGTGTCTCGACACTAGTCTATACCTTTTGGATATATGTTGTTGATGTCTTAGCCTATTTATTTTCATTGTAGGAAAGATCTGGATGGAACTAGCACCTTATAAATCATCCTCCATTTGCCTCTGAACTCCCATAGAAATGTGATTCTTACAATGGCTGTAGCTTCAGAAGTCCTGAGAAATAAATATTTGAGGTGGCTTGTGCACCAACTCAGTTATATGGGGTGGAACCACTTAATTGCTATGAGCAGCTGAATGCAGTTATTACTCAAAGGGGATGAGGCTTATTTATGTTCTTTGAAGACTGACAATTATTTTCTAGAATGACTTGATGCATTTTCAAAACTTCATAGAAATTCAGCAAGGTATTCTATAATGGAGCAAGGGCCCCACCCCTTCACATAGTAAATATCTTTACATACCTGTCCTGTCCTTCTCAGACATGCAGTTCTGCTCAAGGGAGCCTGTCCAGTAGCTCTCTGGCACCTTCCACAACTGCTCCTGCCCTTCTCTCCACTTCCCCCACCAAAGATGGGCTCACTCCTCCCCACTCCCTCCACTGTGTCCTTTACAGACCTCTGTGAGTAATAAAGCAATTTCATTTTCATTCTTATTTTTTCACCATAAAATTGTGTACTTTCCAAAGTCAGAGACAGATTTTGTTTCCCATTCATTGGTTGCCTCCACGTCTAACAGAGCACCTGGTACAAAGCAGGCACTCAAAAATGTTTGTTGATGGAGACACACATTCACAAAATTGGCGATTCAGTCTCTGGTTAATGACATGCTTATTGTTGAACAAAAGAAGTAATGGACTTTGAATATTTCCAGTGCTCTCCTACTATGCACAGAACATTATGGCTAAAAAGATTCTGCCTTGTAGAAGAGGTAAAAACATAAATGACATAGAAAATGTCAATTGATTTATTCATCAGGCATAGGGTAGGTAGCCATTCTGGGCCTGGCACAAGCTGATGACCAGATATATTAAGAAATGACAGGGACCCTGGAGGGGCTTAAAGCTTGGCAGGAAGAGGTTGACCTCTGATCCCGAAACTAAAATAAAGTAAATCAAAGGCCCAAATGGAAAGAAAGAGAAAAACAGAAAATCAGAAAACTTCGAAGGAGACACAAATCTAGCTCTGGCTGAGGAAGGACAGGAAATGCAGTTCCATGAGTTAGCACCACCAGCTGGTCAACAACCAAAGGACCCCTAACATTTAGATGAAGTGTCACTCAGCATCACAGTGCGGTAGCTGTCTTATTGCTACTGTAGCATTTATTTTTCACACTCACCCTACAAGGTAAGCACCTGACTCCTTTTATAGATAAAAACTTGGGACCGAGGAGATAAGGTCAATAGAGGGTAGGGCTGTATATACAGCTTTGGAGTCTGGCAGACTTGGGTTTGAACCTTGGGTAGAAACCTAACTGTGTGGCCTTGGAGAGTCATGTGAAGCCTCAGAATTTTCACCTGGAGGAGGGGCTCTTCTTGGCACCCACCTTACTGCCTACAAGGCAGGGAAGTACTTATTAGCACAGCTCTTACTGCAGAGCTCAAGAAGAATCCACTATTTCTTCAGTTCCAGACCACAGAGCTAGGCAGGTAAGGCAGGGCTGCACACCATGTTCTGTCTAACCCAAAGCTCATGCTCTTTCCACCCAACTTGTTGCTGTTTGGGGCAAACTGAGTAACTTGACATATATTCATTAGAATTTTGCAAAAAGGCAGAAAGCAATTCTTCTGATCATGTTTTTAGGGCATTTCTTTCCCAAGAATAGATTTTGCAATGTGCTTCAACTCTGAACCTAATCTCTCTCTCTCTTTCTCTTTCTCTCTCTCTCACTCACACACACACACACACACACACACACACATACACATGCACACAAATCTATATGTAGATGTATATGTGTGTATATATATATTTATTTTTTACTTGTGGCTATAAAGATACAGAGCTGGTAAGTGGTAGTTAAAAGAAAGGAGAAATTAGGGCTCTTTCCTATGATTTTGAATTTGCAGACTAGGTCTCAGCTTGATGATGTGAAGGAAGGTGATTTGGGGCTTGAGTATATCCAGTCTGAAATTCTCCTGGGTTATAGAAGCACAGAAGAAAGTACAAATGGGGAAGGCATCATAAAGGCGTCAACAGGAAACTGACCACACGATAGAAAAGGCCAGATGGATTTGAGCATGGAGGTAAAACGCCAGAACCACAGTCCAGAAAGTGTGCCTCTCGTTCCAGGTACATTAAACAGACTAGATCACCTTTGAAGGCAAAGCAGCAGCAGAAGCAGACCTCAGGGGAACAGAATTATGATCGATCATAATTGGTCAAGAAATGGAAAGTGAAACAGAGCTGAGTCCACTTCATGAGACCCACGTAGCTGCTTAGATGGAGTGGGATCGATAGGCTGGAGGGCTAAGTGATGGGAGTAGCCACAGACAGCCTTGGCCTTCATGTCCATCAGTTAGCCAGGTTGGGTCCTGCTTTCCTGGAGAGAACCAGTTTCCTGTATGACAGAGTCCCTCTGGTCTGCCCTCAGGAAGGACTCGCTCTTTTGGTTCCTCCCTCCCCTTTTCCTGCCACACCATGGGTTATTTTTATTTGCCATCCTGTGCGACTTTGTCTGAATGTATATACTGATGGTTGATTTGCACAGTCCCCTTTTCTGAACTTCTGGCCTCCATGCATGGCATCAGAGATATTGGCATTGTCTTGAACTCTGGCAGCAACTTCTCCAATAAGCCTGTGTGCATTAGCCTGTGCATGTGCTTTGCTGGTAGACATTTTATTTAGTGGAGCCCCTGGCGCTGTTTCTCGTGCAGATCTGGCTTTTCCACAGGGGAACTTCTGATATGTGTGTGGGGAAAAAAACCTACAAACAAGTCTCAGCAAATAGAATGAAGAGCAAGATGTATGCATACAGTTTCGTGGGCAATTGGATTAGAGAGTGGTTCATTGCATTCCGAAGAAATCTTGGCTAGTCTTCAAATTCGCCAAATAAACAAGGGCAGAAGCAAAGGACACAGCGCAGGCAGATTTTATTTTGGCTTCTCTGTTCAATTGCTTTGGCACAAGTAGCCAAAAACCTGTACTCCATCAGCCTAAATTTAAGTAGGTTTATTATCTCCCAAGCCAGCTGTCCAGAGGTAAGAAAGTGGCATGTCATCCCTGACCCCATTTCCTTGTGACCATCTTGTCTGTAGGTTTTGCTTCATCAGCAGGTTCAGGCATTTCATCCAGGTACACCATGGCTAGAAGAGAAGGGACTTTCTCTTCCTTGTTTCTCTACCTAAGAACACAGAAGCATTTCCCATAGGCGCCCTGGTAGTTTCTCACCTTACTGGCCTGCATAGGGGACATGCCTGTCTCTAAAGCAATCCCTTATCAGGGGTATGAGATTGCTATAATGACCTTTGGCTGTTTTGGATTTGTCTCCCAAGCAAGTTTTTTTTTTTTTTTTTTTTTTTCCTGAGCTGCGCCATCTGAACAATATTATTATTCTGTCAGTGAAGAGAAAGAGAACAGGGTTTTAAGTGGATCGTCAGCAGGGTCTGCTATAGCTACTCTCTGCATACAATACTTTTTCATTTTAAAAGAGAAAAAAAATACAAAGCATACTATTAGAATAGGTCCAGCCTCAAAAGGACAGATTCTGGGGCAAAAGATGGTTATGAACAGCTTGGTACAATCATAAAAAAAAAAAACCTGGAAATCTCAGGAACTGGCTGCCTGTGTGCAGCAGTCACAGACATATCAAAATATCTCCTTTGTATCCATCGGATTCTACAGAGATTGAGAGCCACTACGTCACATACCTCCACTCACTATCAGCAAGGGTGTGGTTTGGGAGTTGAGAGTCATTGTGTGTTGCTTTGTGTGCAGTTTTAGAGGGTTGGCCACCAGGAGATTATCCCTATCGAAGATAATGTCTCCGTGGCATGAAACTCCCTCTCACATTTGCACTGACACAGATAGAAAATATGTGTGTGTGTGTGTGTGTGTGTATAATATATATACATACAATCATTTATTTTTCATGCATATTAAACCATCTCTGCTTTTAGTAAAAGTCATGTCAATAAATCAATAAGTAATTAAAATGGAAACATCTAGTCCAAGAAGGGTAACAAATATATGGAACCAAACAACCTGACCCCCTTCTCTTCATCTGGCTTTTGGTTTTTACAAATGAATTAATGAGAGACAAGCAAAAACTCATTACTGTTGCAGAAAGATGAGCAAGGTGCAGATGGGTTGTTTCCAGAGGTCACACAAGGGGAATATCTAGATGCAGGCTTGTCAAGTTGCCTGCAGATGATACGTACAGTGACTCTTCATTCCTGGAATCTACTGGGAAATGATTGGACCCATTTATAGTAGAGAGGTTCAGGACGCAATTAAATCTTAGTAATAATTTCCAATGATAAACAACCCCATATCTTTCTTCAAAGTGATCCTGTCTACTGTTATTTTTTACAGTATTGCTTCAAAGAAGATGGAAAGAACTTAGTAATATCTTTAGTGGGACAGAGATGGAACTGTAGAAAGACAAGAAAAAAGTCAGGCAGTTATCGTTATCTGGGTTTTTGTGATTGGAACCTCCACTGTTGTGAAGTTTCACAAGAGGTAAATTCACAAATAGCTTGAAAATAGTCATCACCAAATTGACTACTTATAAAATCAATCCCCATTCAAAATCAGTCCCCACTTCACACTAGAATCTTAGTCAACATCATTACTGGTCTTGCAACACTTGTAAAATATAATCTTATAAAAATACTTTGTGGATTACAAAGCAAGTTTTAAAATTTTCCAAAAAAAGGGGGAAGATTTTGTGAATTAAAAAAAAATCATGTTTTAGAATTGCTAGGATCCTCATAAAGAATTACTGATAAATGATGACATAGTAGAGACATTACTAGACATTATTTGAAAAGGAGGAGAAGATCCTCAAGGAAATGACAGTCTAGGCATTATACAAGAGGAAGATATGAATCCCAAAGAAATTTAGAGAGTATCAATAAAGTACTTGGATTTTGTAAAATAACCCTCTCTATGATTATGCTGAGAGAGTTCAACTTAAAGAACATGTTATAAAATCATGTGATTTTGGAAAAGTTATACCAGAGAGGGAGATATAAAGACAATTCATTCTTTGTTTTCAGAATTAGAGAGTAGTTATATCTGTAAACTGATTTTTATTTGAGATTTAAGTTAAATATTTTCATTGAAAAATCCCAGTCAAATTATTTTGCATTCATTTTCAAAGAAATTTGGTTCCCATTTCAAAAGAATTTACTTGAGCCTTTTGCCGGTATACACTATCATTGAAAAATGTAGAACATCTATAGTATTCTTCTCTTTTCACATGATCTCAATGAAACTAGAAAACTACAGCATAAGGGGTACTTGGATAGAAATATAATATCATCATGGTAGTTTTCAAATATGGCCATAAATTTTTTGATATGTCTACAAGAAGCAGAGAATAATTCCTATTCTGTTGAGTGTGGGCCACACACTCAGAAGCTCAGACACACGAAGATGGAGACAAAGGTGGGAACCATACATCTAAAACCAGGGATCTCAGGCTCATCCGCAGCCACTGAAGGAAGGAGGAGGCAAAGATTCCTCCCTAGAGCCTTCAGGGAGAGCCAGCTCTCCTGTTCACTTGGTTTTAAACCTCTCACCTGTGGAAATGTGACAGAATAAATCTCTCTCATTTTCACTCACCCTGTTTGAGATACTTTGCTATGGCAGCTGGGGACACTGACTTGGGGTGACTTTAGAGACTACATTATAAGGGCTCTGTTCTTCCTCTCGGCTCACTCTCTTGGCTTTCTCATTCTAGAAGGTCAGCTGGCATGTCATGAAGTACTCAGGCAGCCCACAGAGAGGTCTCAGGGTGAGGAACCAAGGACTTTTGCCAATAGTCATGTGCAGAAGTCATCTTGAAAGAGACCTTTCAGCCCCAGCTAAGAAGTCATGTGATGATAGCCCCTCCAGTCAAGAGGTCACATGACAACAACCCCTGTCCACATCCTGACTGCACCAGTCTAAGAAACCCTGAGCCAGAGCCTCAATTCAGCTACTTTCCAATTCCTGACCCACAGAAACCTTGTGATGATAAATATTCATTGTTTTAAGCCCCTGAGCTTTGGCATAATTTTACACGGCAATAAACAACAAATACAGTCCCCTTTGTTCTCTCAGATCCAATTTCCCCAATTCCAAAGATCCTCAAGATCCAACCACCTTCCACATGCACTGAGAGCTGAACAGAGATTTCTTCTCCCAAGGCTCTGATAATGTTCCATAACTTCACTTCCACTCCTCACCCACCTCATTTCTCTGACAGATTGAAAAACAGGCTTTGTTCTTTCATGGAGCTCACTGCCATAAAGACCCATTATCTCTGAGCTGTAACGATTCTAAATAAAAGGCGATCGTCATTTTCGTGAATGAGATGTATTATTTTATTACTGCAGGTATTTCCAAAATGACCCGAGGTCTCTCAGATTCCCTTGGAAATATTCTTGGAGGCAGATCCTAAGCCTGCCATTCCATCCAGTAAGTTGTGAGGATGTGCAAAGGGGCATCTCTGTGAACAATTGGTCCCTGACTCCCTGATTCATTTCAAGGCTCCGTAACGGCAGCTGCTGCTCTGACAACCTTACCAATGAGGATCCAAAGGAGGAAGGGAATCTTTGGGAATGGAGCAGAGAGAAGATAAGGTCCTACATGGATGTGCAACAGGTCTACAGAGGTGGTCGCCTGATTTGATACAGATTTATCAAGTACTTGCTGTGCACTGGCCACAAGATTTTAGGTCCTGGGTGTACAAGGAAGAATAAGATAAGGGTCCATTACTGTCCATCAAGGGATCCAAAACCATAAAATGATCACAATATACCATAAGAAAAAATGAAAATAGAGGCAAAGTTGAATGGAAACCCATGGGAGATGAGGTGAGCTTGTCAAATGATATTTTAAATTCAAGAATCTATTTGCTTTGCATACTAGTTCACCATTGGAACTTGTGTTGTATAGGAAGCACCTTTGAGAAGATAACTGTGTCCATCTAATGTTGAAGGAGGAGGAGGCAGAGCAGAGCAGGAGAAGCAAAGGCTTGTAACCATAGGCTAGTGCTATAGGCTCATACCCTGTGAATGAATGAGTCAAGCTCTGCTGCTCATCTGAGCACAAGTCCTGAGCTGGGGTTGCCTGTGGTCAGAAATGCCAACTAATCCTATGTAGTGGGTGCTGTGCAATATTCTCAGTATTTTACAAATATTAGCTCATTAAATCCTTATAACACCCTTCAGAGATAGTTCTACTGTCATCTCCATTTCACAAGTGAAGAACCTAAGGCAGAACAGGGTTCAAACCTAGGCAGTCGGGCTTTTGACTATGCCCCTCCATGTCAAGAGTTCAAGGTACTGAGCATCAGCAAAGAAGATGCTTTACTCTTTATTACATCTGATTTGGAATATGATTTATAAATGGTGCAAGGCATAATTGCAAGCAAATCATACAGGTCTCACTCTGGTGAGTTTGCTGTCACGCCATTGGGCTGATTTGTGTCTGTGCTCAGTAGATACATTTTTGAAAAGCAAAGGATGGGGAGGCAGACTCAGCTGTTTCATGATCATGCCGTAGAATGGCTGACCCGGATCAATGCATCACTGTATATTTTTAAATTCTATATAAATTTTAATGTAATATTTTGGAATGCAATTAATTGAGTGTGCTCCTTGTTGCCTGATCAGTTGGGTGTGGAATGATAAGGACTGCTCTTGTTAGATAATAAACCTAGGACTATTCTTTGAGATTCTGGATGCTGCAGCTAGAGAATTTCTGCAGCTCACCCCAGATTTACTTTCAATGGAGACTGCTAAGGAAAAGAGACCCAGACTCACATCAGCTGTGCTACCTCAGCCCCCTTCCCTTCTTAATCCATGGCTCCAAATATTTTGTAAGTAGATAAACTTCTTAACCCACCCCAGAATAATAAAATCAGACAATGAATATTACAATCTTTCATTACTGGGGAAATCTCTCCAGAAGACAAATGAAACAGCCTCCTTCCAAAGCATCCTCTGTCTTTTTGCTAGTTTGAAGTTTGTATCTTTGCAGGAATCACATCAGATTTTGATGGGCTGGAGTGGTGCACAGAATTCTAGATATTTAGAGACAGTGCATCATGCCCCAATTCCTTTGTGTCCCTCACTGCAGTGTACACTCGAATAGTATATTCCCTTATTCTACCTTTTTTCAATATCCTGGCCACTTGAGATACAATGAGAATATATTTCATCTGGTTCCAAAATGCACTTTTTTGTTTTGTTTGTTTGTTTTTGCATGACTCAATCTCTGAACTTGAGATGTATCTTCCAGTTGTTAGTGTCTTACAATTGCTGTAATCTTGGTGGCAGTAGGGGCATGGTACATAAAATCATTTGGCTTTTTATAATGGTTGGAATCTTGGGATTGAGTGGAAAACGATGTTTGTACAGCATGTTGGGGTGAATGCACCATGCCTCTTCTGGGTGAAGGCAGCTGTCCAGGACCCCTGTGGCCTCAGGTTGGAGGCAGGACCTGTTGGAGGCTGGGAAACCTGATAACTCAGGCACGTCTCTGATCCATCTGTGATACTCCAGGAGGGCAGCTCTGCCTTCTTGCCATCTCCTCGGCCACCTGATCTACAAAACAGATCCTAACCACAGTTTCCTGATAAGAGGCTTTTGTGGGCTGTTCATGAATTTTTTTACATGGTGTACCTTTCATATAATCTGATGTCAAAGAATTCTAGTTATTGCTGTGGGTTTCTACAGAGCTGTGACTAAAGTCAGGCAAGTGAGGCATTGATCTTGAATGCAAAATTTAGGGAGTGCCAAAATTTCAGTGATCAAAATAATGAATTTTTCCTTGCAATTAAAAAAATAAAAGGCAATGCAAAAAAAAAAAAAAGGATGAAAAAAATCAAATTTTAAAACAAAGACAGGACTTGACTCTTCATCTAGCTGATGTAGCTCATTGTTTCACCCTATCTTGACTCTGTTGGATTCTTCCTTGATTGTTTAAAACACTGCATTGAAATACTTTTTAAATCTTGATTGCCGAGGTTTTGGTATCTCCTCATTTTTTGTTCCTGGGGCTACTGCCTCACTCCCTCCACATGAATTTCTACTCTGATTACATTTCTGATACTAGATTGATTATTTCTAATTGTGTGCAAATTGGTTTGATAGTCACTCTCCTCTCACTCATGCACTTGTTCAGCAAGCTTCTGGTTTATGCCAGATGCTATGCCAGGCACTGAGAATACACAGATGACCAGACATGGCACTGGCCTGTGGAGGACACTGATATGCAAATAAATATGTGTAATATATTCCTTAGGGGTGTGTAAAAGCATCCATTCATTGATTCATTCTGAAACATCCAGGGAGTGCCACCTGTGTGTGTACCAGCCACCCATACATGCCAGGGATACCTGGGAACACAAGAAGAGAATAGTCACTTCTGTCTAGGTCAGTATTTCCTTATTTATTTATTTCCTTATTTATTTATTTATTTATTGCTTATTTATTATGGGTCTTGCAGGAGGAGGTAGCAAGAAATCCTTTTGGAACTCAAAAATTGCGGTGGTTAGTTCAAACTTAGCACCTTATAGTGCCTAATAAGACACATTTGATAAATACATGTTTTGCTCAAGGAGTGTTCAAATGAATGAATCCCTATAAGTAAGGAGGTGATGTCAAAGTGGCCCTCTGCCCACCTGGAATCTCTTTGTGAGTCTTGATTCTGGTGGGTTTGCTTCAATGGCTTTGCTACTCATTAGCTGTGTGACCTTGGTCAATTTACTTAATCTTCCTGCAACTATTTCCTTTAATAAGGTCAATACCGCCAAATGTGCAGGTCTTTAGCAAGATTATGGATCTGCAAAGTGCTTCATAAAGAGTCTGGCTTACACAAGGTACTTGGTGGCATTTCTTTCCTTTCTATCTTGTTTCGATGGAATGGCAGGTCAGAAAGTTGGAGTCAACTCTACACAAACAAATCCATTTGGAAAAGAGGCAAAGAGATTCCGTGGTTGCTGTCATGCCAAGGGCTCTGACCACACAAAGAATAGAACAACCCTGTTTCTTTGCATCAATACCCCGTAAGCAAGGTGGATATGGAATTTGAACAATTCAAGTCCATTTCTACAAACATAGATGGACTGGCTTCTCCAGGAAAGAGGTCAAAGTGGGGGTTCTTTGACAATAGCTTCCTGACAATATGTGACAAGGACAGGAGGAACCCACATGCTAGGAGCAGGAGAGCTCTGAGGGCTACAGCAGAGATGCAAATTGAGGCTGTGTCATGAAAACAAAAGTTAAGCCATAAAATGTCACTTCACATGCAATTTAAGAGAGATCTATGAGAAATAAACTTTAGAAAACTGCTCACATATATCAGTGTATTACAGGTGCCTGGCAAAACATTTCTATGAAAATATGCAGTGTGCTGTATGTATAAATCTGTCCTGCATTTTATGGTTCCATATACAGAGTCATAATGTATATAAAATAGAGGAACATGGAGAACCAGTTCATTGCTTTAACCCATGCTGGTCAAATGGATTGGAACGATCCATCATCCTTACACAGCCTCAAACCAACAGAGTTTTACAACTCAAAAGGATGCAAGCAGCAGCAGCAGGTCTTGTGGCATTCATTTTTATTGGGTAGCAGGTAGGTAGGGAACAGACTGGGATTTCTTGACTGCCAGTGAAGAACAAGTTCTCCCTAAGCACACTGCATTCATTATCTCACTTCAGCCAGGCAGATACTACTGTTCCCATTTCAGAGGTGGGAGAACTGATACCCAGAGCTGCTGAGTTAATATGGAAGGACACACAGGCAGCAAATGGTACCCTGTAGTGCAAACCCCATGAAAGCAAGCACTTTATACAACACTGCATCCTCACCTCCTAGAACAGTGCCTGGCACCTAGGAAGTGCCGAATAAATATCTGGTGAGCCAGTGAGTGGAGACAGAAAACCCAGGCTCAGCTGACTTTACATCTGATGCTCTTCTTTAGAGTCTTTGCACTAATGAGAGGAGCTGAGCATCTCCTTGTGCAGAAGAGATGTCCCTGGGGTGCAGGGAGAGCGTAATCTCTGGAAGAAGGGGTTATGGGGAACCTCTGGGAAACTTCACAATGTTCTGAGCCAGTTGCATGTAGGAGCAGAGTAGCCTGTAAAGAGCAGGGTAGAGGCAGTTTGAGGTCCAGAAAGAGCAAGATGCAGAGGTGGCACACCCAGTTCTGAGTCTCAGCACTGTCTCTTATTAGCTATGCAACTTTGGCAATGTCATAATCTAAAATGAGCACATTAGTGCCTACCTTATTATATTCTAGGCTTGACCCAGCTTCATAGGTCATAGAGTGCACAACCCCCGGGGAACCCTGAAGTTGTGTAACACAGCAGCCCTGCTCTGGGAAAAGGGAGTAGTGTGCAAGAGTGAAAATCCACAAATGAAGCTGGTCAAACTTGAGTCCAAACGTTTGCTCTGCCATTCTCAGGCTGCACCATCTTATCTGCCTCAATTTCCTTATCTGTAAATGGGAATGAAAGCAATAGATACCTCATGGGTTCTTTTGAGGATGAAATGAATTAATACACATAAAGCAGTGTAAGACATGTCACAAGTGCTTGAGGAATATCTTCTTATTATTTTATGTTATCACGTAAACATTGAACGCAATCTACTTTAGGGTCAATTTTACAGTCTAGACTGGAAGCTTCTAGAAGTCAAGGATTATGTCTGTTTATTCATGCATCACCCTTTTCCCAGTGTTGGGAAAATACTGGGTCTTGCTAAATATTTGTTGGATTAATCTCAACCAGCCGTTGAAAAATAAATTGAGTCTTTGACTTTGTCTCATCATGAATTAACTTCTTCTGCTTCAAACTTTGGGATATTTGAGCCAAATACCTTTGAACTTGTCTTAATTAAAAGGTTCAGATTTCACTAAACTTCAGATTTCACTGAACTCCCCCCCTCTTAGTGCCATCTCAAATCCTCTTATTTTGAGAGAAATTAAAGAAAATCTTTTTATCTGGCTATCAGTCAGGAATTCACACATGATAAAGGTTTCTATTTGAAAGGAATGCTTTATCTGCTGTTCTTCTTTGGGCCAATACAATTAAATAGGAAAAAAATTATAAAGGCAACACTTTCTACCCAGGACCTGGCATAATGTACCTTTTAAAAACTTTCTGATTCCAGAGTTAGAATCTGGGTCATTCAGCACCGTCTGCCACTTCCCATCTTCATTTGTCCATGACATTATTCAGGTGGGTAGGCACATATCCATGACATGGTCCACCTCTGTTCAAGCAAATCACAGTTTCCCTACATTAGAGGGGACAGGATCGAGTTTTTCCATGCACACTACACCATACTGGTGAGTGGAAGTGACCAAATGCCAGAGAAACTAGACCAAAAAAAAAAAAAAAATTTAAAAAGCCCCCATTGATTTTCTGAATTATGGTAGGAATTTGGTTAACACTTTTTAATTAGTAAATAATGTGTAAGTTATAGTTCTCGGCTCTTGTTTTTATATTAATTAATTTAGTCACCACAGGAGTTCAGGTAGGATAATGAATTCCTAGATTATAGACTGAACTATATTGTGCCAGGAATCTATTTGCTTTCTATGTCTGAGTTCCACCATGTGTGAAATGGAAATAATTTCACTCACCTGACAGAGTGGTTATGAGGGTCCAATGAGGTGAAGTAGCTAATTCCTTTAGCAGACTGTCACAAAGCGAGTGCTCAATGAAGTTTATTTATCAGTACTTCTTCGACTTGCCACTTTACATAATTTAGATATTCAGCTATTTCCCGTTCCCCTAATTCTTAAGAGAATAATAGTTTTTAAAATGTTTAATTTAGGAATCCTGATCTACTTAACATGTTTTATCTAAATGAAAAGACTTTCTATTTAGGAATAGGGGGGGCTTTATTATATGAATTTGGAAAAATTGAAAGGGGGTATATGGGTAGCTTGATGGAACTTGAGTCTACTTTACTGCAAGATATTAACCTGAATGCCAATATCTTAGTTGTTTAATAAAAGAGAGAACATTAAAAATGTCCTGGTGGGCTGGGGTCATGGCTCAGTGGTAGAGTGCTTGCCTAGCATGTGTGAGACACTGGGTTTGATTCTCAGCACCACATATAAATAAATGAATAAAATAAAGGTCCATCAACAACTAAAAAATATATATAGACATAAAAAAAATGTCCTGGTGATGATATTTAACTTTAAAATAAAGCCCTTAGAATTGCTGGTTAGGGAGTGATGGGGAGCTGCAGCAACCCAGTATGGTTAGAAGCCATGGTGCTGCAGACTGTCTGCCTAAGGAAGAACAGAGCTGGCCAGTAGGGCATAGCCCAGAGTATGACTGTAGACCTGGGACTGGTCAGAGGTCCCACTCCAGGTCAATGAGCTCTGGCTACTTAGAGTGTCTATCCCACTTAAGCAGATGTGGCTTGACACCCTGGGAGCCCCCAGACCCAACAGGGCCATTTGCGCAGGATTCTAGATGTGGCCCAGGTCACTTCCCGGTGCATTTACTCCACCCTGCACTCCTCTCCACCCTTGGCCCTGAGGTTCTCCATGCCCATTCACTCTCTGTGTGTCCTTTAGGCTTCCCCAGTATTGGTGACCTGTTGCACAAACATGTTTCCTGACTGCAGGTGCACCTGACCTCAGAAGCACTTCAGATATTCACCCACGGTCCCTGTACTTGACCCTGGGTGAGCAGCTCCTTCTCCCCACCAGGATTCTGGGGCTGTTTCCAGCCAGTTGCTCAATAGTTAATGCTCATGGTCCCTCCTAAGGGCCTGTGATCTAGAATGAGAAACCAAGGTCCAGGCAAACAAGTTCACAGAGTAGGGGTGGCAGCTGCTTCACCCCTGTTGGGAATTGTTAATTTTCTGCTCCCACTTTGCCTGGGGAATCTGGATGAACAGAGGAGATGACTGAGAAGTCCCTTCCTGAGGGCATCAGCCTTTGGGGACAGTAAGCTCTGCTCCAGCCATTCTCCTAGGATGTTGAGGGGTCCCCAAGCCTGTGGTGACCCTCCTATCTCTCAGAAAGTGTATGTGTAGGGTATTACAGAGGTCTCTGGGCCCATTGATCATGACCTATACAAAGAACTGGAGACCATTCAAATGACGCTCACAGAGGATTCAGCAAATCAGGGGACAGTGAGGTCACTCATTCGGTATGGGTTGGGTCAGGCTTCCAAATGCTTTATAGGGCTCATCTCACTTAACCCTCAAAACTGTCTTATGCTGATTCAGACAAGAAAATGGAAGCACACAGGAGTTGAGTCATTCTGGAGTCTGTTCTCACGTGGTCTTTCTTGTTAACCCCCCCTTTTTTTTTCCCCCTGGGGGAGAATGAGAGCAAAACCTGACCAGAGAAGTGAAAGCACATCACTTTTGGACTCAAATCACCCTGAGTGTGAATATCATTGCCTCCTTCTGCTTTGTGACTTTGACAGAATTGCTCTGTACTTGTTTCCTCATGTAGAACACGAAGAATAAAACCAGCTCGAAGAGTTACTATATGGAGGGGATAAAAATAATTAGTGTAATTACTTATTACCAAGGCCAGAGTGTTGGAACAAAAACAGGCGTTCTATGTCTGTTAACTTTTATTATTCTATGAGCACTTGGAGCAATCTGACTCTTTAAATCCACACTGGCAAGATTTAATAAAAAGATTTTTAAATGTAGAAAAACAAACTATCATACCCCAAAGACTACATTGCCCTTTCAATGATACCAAGGGCAAAATAGAGTGCAGGATACCAATGTGTAAGCAAAACCCAGAAAGCATATGAGGTCTCTTCCCACCTCCTCTCCCAGTAAAGAAGGAAAGGGAGGCAATGAAACCAGCACAGAGCCTGTTGCAGGACCATAGGGGACCAAAGAGCCACACTCCCAGGTGCTCGCTGGGCCAGCTTGCTGCTAGTGGGCAAAGGGTAGAGGCAGTTACATGCTGCCTGGTCTCTTGATCATTCATGGAGCCATGAGAGTTTCATAATGTTGAAAATCTAGTACTATCTTTAAGTAAAGAGAGGTGATGAAATTTGTGATTGATTCCTTAGATGGATCCTTAAAATGTCAAAATTTAGACCACATTGGCCATCAGTGAATGGGAAGAGGCTGCAGGGTGTGGGAGAGGAAAGAGCAATGGACTTGGAGCCTGAAGGCTTGTGTCCTGGTCCCCCTTTCTTCCCTAATTACCTCCAGAATGTAGGTTGGTTCATTCACCTTTGGACCCAATTATACTACTGGTCAATGAGAGAGGATGGAGGAAATAGTAAGGTTCTCCCAGCTCTGAACAAGCAGGCCTAGGGCAAAGGTACCAGGGTTAAACTGGAGATGATATTAGAAAACTGGACTTTTTAGTGTTTCAGGCATTTCCTATCCATGCCCTGAACAGTCCTGGCCTCTTGTAGCCAGAGATTTCCAACTGCGGGAAGATCAACATGTTTGAAGAAACATGTTCCTTGGGCTGATCTAATCCTAGTGTATTAAGTGAGTTTTCTTTCACTCCACACAGTAGCACTGGCAGAAACTGCATTCTAAACCCCTGGTTTACCTCCTGATGTTAATTCTGGTTATTTAAGGGGTCACTCATTTGAAAATAGGTGAGGGAGACATTTCAGGAAAACAACGACAGTAACAATTCCCCAAAGCCAGGAACGCTTTACATTAGACCACATAAGGAGTCTGGAAATGCTTAATATAAAGGGACAGGTAGTTGTAAAGTAAGTGGCTGCCAAGGAGCATGAAAATAATGACAAGACACACAAATCACAAACAAATGACTAAGAAATTCAGAGCAGTGATACGGATGCAGCTCCAATCAGCCTCTGTTGACTTGGCCCACACCTGGGAGGAATGTAAAGGTGAATATGCCACAATTCTCGTCCCCAGTGGCTCTCATAGATTCGCAGGGCAGAGAGGAAGGTGCAAGATCCCTCACCACAAGACTGTCTGCAGAAGTAGAGGCTTAGGACAGGCTCTATGGGTGGGGAAGATCGGACGGATTTAAACGGGTTGATAACATGGTTCAACATCGGGAGAGACAGGAACTGGCATTCCAGATGCCTGGGGGAGCATAAGCAAAGTCCATGGTTGTGGATAATAATCCAGGGAGAGCAGGGGCTGCACTATGAACTTCCTGTGTGTTTATGTGTATGCATGTTATAGGAGACCGACTCATAGACACAGAGAGATGGACTTCATCTTCTCTGCAGAACAAAGTGATTCACTGGCTTTGAGGAGGGAAGTGACATGGCAATTAGTTAAGTCAAGGATCTTCAAAATGATTATCCTCCAAAAGAATCAAAACCATTGCTTTTTCTTCAAAAGGCACAGGTCATGTTACAATTGTGATCCTATTGACTCCTTACCAGGATGCTCTAAAATACAGATTATCTCTATTATAAAGATGGGGACTCTAAGGTTCTATGAAGGGACATATGCACATATTGTGGCAGAGGGAGACTAAAGTAAAGGTTATCAGAGTCCAAAGGCTGCCTGGCTCCCACCTGCAGGGTGACTTCCCGCCCTGTGCTGCTGATTGTATCAGCCGAGAACAGGACCAGTATTTGAACAGTTGGAGCCCTAGATGGAAAGCACCATCATTAGCAGAACTCTTCAAGGTCTGCTCTGAGGAATCCCCAGCACCACAGTGAGACACTACACAATAAGCTGGGTCAGGACACCAGCCCAATTTTCCTGCCATGTTATGGTGGAACCCCATATGGCTCTATTTTATTTTTCCCTTCTAGCAACAAACTGCTATTGGGTTTAGGGGAAGAGCAACATTCCCATGTTCTATTCCCGTAGGCCTCCTCATGTGAAAGGGCTGAAAATAGAACAGTCTCTTTATGATCTGGATGTTATAAGAGACAGCAGATGACATAAGCACAATCTTCTGTTTTCATAATTTCATGATTTCTTGTCTTGTCGGCAGAAGCAAGCACAATGATGCTCTTTCTGATTCTGGGATAGCATCTCCCCTTAGGAGATACTCATTTTTCAGCACAGTCAGGGTTGAGATGGGTTGAAACACTCTAAGCTTTCCCTTTAGCCTGGAACAATCCTTGGAGGTTCAACTGCTAAAATTTAGGGCCAAAGGGAGTTGGCAAGTCCATATTGTCTTTTTCTGAATATTTGTAACTGTGATCTGCAACTATAAATTTACCATGATGGAAACTGGGAAGCAGAGATGAAAAGACTGACTCGTCTTCAGTTGCTGGGAATCTCCTTCAGCAATGAAATCATGTACGTTCCTGGATTCCAGGTAGACACCTGGATTCCTCCACTGTTCCCTGAGGAAGATGAAAAAAAAAAAAAAAGAAGAAGAAAAAAAGAAAACCATATGTTCCACTTTAGGGAGCAAGAGTGAAGGGAGATTGGCATTAAAAGCAGAAGTGAAATGGGCAGATGAGAGTTTCATTTCAGACAGAGAAGGCCTGGGCGAGATTTACCTGGTGCTCTGACTTTGTTTTGCTTTGCACAGGCTATTCCCACAGGGAGGATGAGGAAAATGTGCCTGTGCAGAGACAAGGAGTCCCCATAGCCTACCCATTCCACCCATTTCAGTGCTTTTTCTGAACAGATTTCAAGCTACAAAACACTCAGATGCTGCATAATAGCTCCAGTTCCAGCTGAAAATGTTAGTCATTTCATTATACACACTCCAAAAGGGGTATATAAAAGTTGTTTACAAGGGCAAAACCCTAGCTCTGAAGGCTGGCTTTAAGAGTTCCTTCTACCTTGCCACATATTTTAATCCTTTGAACCTGCAGCGACAATTACATTTTTATAACTGCTAGCATAGGAAGTTATTAAAACACTTGGCTTCAACGTGTCTTGGTCCCTGCCTCTGCTGGAATGTTGTAAATTGTTATGACTAGCACATTTGTGCAAACCCACTGAGAAAAACATCATATTGAAATAATTTCAGTGGTTTGTGAAAGGAAGTTAAAGACAGATTTCAAATTTAGGCCAAGAGATACAGTGATTGAGAGAAAGAGTGCTGGAGTAAGGGACACTAAACTTGAGTCATAGAGCTGCCTCTTGGTCCTTATATGAAAGGATCACTTCACCTCTCAAAGTCTCCCAGTAAAAGTGGGTTATTATTATTGTTATTGTTGAACTGACATCATTTTCTCTTCTGCATTAGGGCAGGATTCTTGACTCTGTGGCAGACTTAAATTTCATGACCATATCCACACAAGAAAGCATTGTGAGCTTTTCCTAATAGTACTGAGAGTGAATAATGACACACTCTACCTTGTGCTTCCTTCCAGGGGTTCTAGACTACAGCAAGATTTCCACTCGAACTCCTGTCTTGTCTGTAAATGAGAGAAGGCAGCTACGCCATAGTCAGCATCCTGCATGAGCACGTTAGCACCTCCCCGTTGCCATGTTTGTTACATTTTCCCTTACACTGGACTTATTTGGTCTGGAATGGTGGCCAGGATTATACTCTTGGCTGTATTTGGGAGACCCAGCCATTCAGGGAGTAGTTTAGTCAGCTATTTCGCTGCTGTGACTAAAAGATCTGACCAGAACAATTCTAGGGAAGAAAAGTTTATTTGAGGGCTCATGGTTTCATAGGAGGCCTGCTTCATTCCTCTGGGCTCCAGGTGAGGCTGAACATCATGGCAGGAGAGGGTGGCAGAGGGAAGCAGCTCACATGGTGATCAGAAAGCAGAAAGCGGGGGGGGGGAGATCTCTGCTTGCCAGATACAAATATATACCCAAAGCCTCGCCCCAATTCCCACCTCCTCAGCCACACCCTACCACTTCAGTCACCACTCAGTGAATCCCTATCAGGGGATTAATTCACTGCTGGGTTAAGACTCTCACCGCGCAATCATTTCTCCTCTGAATCTTCTTGCATTGTCTAATGTGAGTTTTTGGGGGGATACCACCTCTAAATACTATAACAGGGAGGCATAAGATCCCTTGTAGCACATGTCACCACAGCCCACACTGAAGGGCTTTAAATACTGGAGTCAGGAAAGTCAAGTTCAAGTTCTGGCTCCATTCCTTGTAGGTTCATGTGATCTTGAAAGCATGATATAAACCCTTCAAAACTCAGTTTTCTCATCTGAAAATAATAGTATTATTTATCACACAATTTTTCTGAGCACTAAGGAATAACACAAGGAGCTTTATAAATTGGAAAGAGCCTGATAAATGTACTTATTATTACTTTTTGGGAGGCAGGAGTGATTGCTGCCTGATCATTTGCTTCTAGGAAGGACTCTGAAGGTTTCTAGAACTGAAGATTATCATATGTAAAGAATAAACACTGCATTTCCTATTGGAAGGTTGGAGCAGTGGGATTAGACAAATCTGGGGTACAATGGAGAGAGGAGAGGGATTGTTTTTCCAGGCCCATGGCTGGCTCCAAGGATGCAGAAAAGAAAGTGTGTCTGTAGAAAGCAAGGTTCATTCTGATTTTTCAGAATCAAACTTCTTCACACATTTCTCTGTTCCTTGCAGACATCTCCCATTTCATCCTTATGTTCCTTCCAATTCCATTCCTGGAAGCCCTTTCTTGGGTCTCTCTTGAGACGCTTTGGACTTAGCACTCATCAAGCATTAATTTTTAAATGGAAGATGCTTTTACTGGACCCAGCCCTGACCCCATGAAATTAGCCCTTCCCATTTAGAACCATCCAATTACAGAGAGGCTCGGACACAGCAGATTTGCAATTCTCCTCGCCTCACCACTCCTAAGCCCTCCTTTGCAGCATTCTCTAGTTTTCTTTCTCTGACATTCAGCAGATTGAGAGGCTGAAGTTTGACTGCTAAAAGTGGACCAAATATGTGCTAGGTATTCAGACTAGGGAGGAGGTGGAACTGCCGTTCCACGCAGCAGAGCTTTAAAAATAACATCTGAAGAAAACAAACAACTCGCTGGTGGGGGATGGATGGCCACTGTCCACCCTGGGTTCTCCCAGAGATAGTTTGGAGGATGAATGCTTTCCCCATATTAACTGTCCCAAATGGTTTCCAGTGACCTGAAATCTAGAGGATCAGTAGTAAGTAGGTTTCCTATAGACTTTTAATGATGTGTTTATATACGCCATTATATACATGTATCAATGCTATATAAACACAGCAGAACAGCTATTGATCCCCCACCCCCATTAAAATGCCTTTGGGGGGCATTCAGAATAGAAGTCTGACAGCAACTATGTGGATGAGCTGAGATTTGGAAAAAAAAGAAAGGAGGATGAGAACCGGGGCAGGATATTGCACTAAGTACCCAATTTACTGCTCTCCCCTCTTTCCTCTCACCACTGATTATGGGCTGTATTGTGCTTATCTCTATTAAGCCAACAACAGAAACTGTATTCTTTGCGATTTCAATAAAAAGTATCTCCTATGCCACTTATGAAGGTATTGTCTCTAGGCTTCAAACAAATACTTTGTTTTGTGATACTACCCTGGGACTTTGCAAAATGCCATCCTCTGCCAGTAGATGGCGAGGGAGAGAGAGAGAGAGAGAGAGAGAGAGAGAGAGAGAGAGAGAGAGAGAGAGAGAGAGAGAGAGAGAGAGAGAGGGGGAGGGAGGGGGGGGGGGAGGGAGGGAGGGAGGGAGGGGGGGGGGGGGGGGGGTATGAATGAATGAATGGAATAAATGAGTGTCTTCTTGGGAGACAGGAAAGACTTGGTACTCTTAGTGGCTGGTGTTCCTGGCAGACTATCTCTGGCCTCCCTTTCTCTCTCGGACAACAGCAGTTTCACTCTGAGACAGCAATTTAATCCAGTTTGCAATTTCTCCAACATGGCAGAACCAGCCTCCTCACGACCCCTCAGAGACATCAGTACCATCTGGGGCTCCTCAGGGGTTTGGATCTCCTCAGCCCAGAGATGCCAGCCCTGGATAAATGACACCCACGTCTCAGAGGTCTGTGTTTGCCTCTCTGGTCTGGGCTTCTAGGATTTAATAATTCCAGCCTCTCCCTTGTGTTCTCCCTGTCCTACAAGTGGTATCTGCTCCTTGCACCTGTTAGCTCCGTAATATCTTAGCACTATCTCTGCATTTTCAGATCTGCAATACCTAGTTAGCCATACTTCATAGTAAATTCTCTGTTAAAATACTCAGTGTGGCTGCTTCCTTCTGACTGCCCTCTGATAGATACACCACTTTTGCTATCTAACACGCCTGGCAGTGAGAGTTAACAGGATTTCTTTTACCTCGAAGGCACAAATACATGCTCTCTGGGTTACACGGCGAAAGCTCACAAGAGACAGATGATATTTGAGAGAGATAATCTAGGAACCAAAGTAACCATTCATGTCTGAAATCTCCTAATATTTTGTTAAGCCTGATAACCTGAAAACCGTGTTTGGACCATGGAGGCAATACACGTCCCATGGAGATATTGGGGATGTCAAATGAGATAATCATATAAAACACCTACCTAGAAGATTCTAAACATTTAAAACATACTAGGTAATTGTGTGTAAATTTTTTTTTAGCAGAACAAGCGATGGTGCTGTTTCCTGCAAAGTTGTTATAGGAAAGGATACCAATGTTTTAAAAACTTAAAAGAACAAAATTGGAAGCTGTATACTTTTCCTGTTGTTATACATAATTAGAAAGGATAAAAAGGACCTTCCTTTTTGAAGAGAGGGTCCAAAGTGAGGGTGGTGGGGCAAGTTAATCCTTTTTATTTTTGGAGCTTTGCAGTAGATGAGGAATAAACACATTTTGCAAGGTCCAAGAAGGATAATTAAGAGTGATAGAAGGAGAAGAGGAATTTCTACTCAAGATAAACAGGAATTCTGTAAAAGGGAGAAATGGAAGATTTGCTACTGGAGGAAACAATGAGCTCCCTATCAGAAAAAGTGATCAGTCAGCCAGGCAGGGTGGTGCTCACCTAAAATCCCAGCAGCTTGGGAGGCTGAGGCAGGAGAATCTTGGGCTCGAGTTCAGCCTCAGCAACTTAGAGAGAGCTGGTCTCAAAATAAAAAAAATAAAAAGGGCTGGGGATGTAGCTCATTGGTTAAGTGCCCCTGTGCCAATCCCTTGTACCAAAAATAAATAAATAAATAAATAAAGGAAAAATAATCAATCAGAGGTAGGAGGCTGCTGGGCAAGAGTAGGGGGGCTTTGAATAGCAATAGGAATAATTATTAAAGTTCCTTTCAAATCAGGATACCCAATTCTCTGCTTTCAGTCTATTTAAAAAAAAAAAAAAAACAAAAAACCCATGGGTTAAAATCGTAAAGGTAGAAAATGAGGATGAGAGAGAAAGAGAGAGTATAAGGCTAGAAAGGTATGAGGAAAAGCTACACCTGTGAAAAACTCCCCTTTTCCCTTCTCTTATATTACAAACCCGCTGAGTTGGAAAAATGAGAACTAGGTCATGATTGCAAATGTGTGGGTTTTTTTTTTTTTTTCCTTCTTTTTTTTAAGTGAGATGATTTGGGTCAACTTTCTCTATACCAACTTTACATACTGTTGTTTCAAAGACAACTCTTGGCATTGCAGAGAGAGAGAGAGAGAGAGAGAGAGAGTAATAAAAAATTCATGGGGAAAAAGCTGCAATCAATGTAGAATAAGCCTTTGAAAATTAGCCAATTAATCTGGCTTTGCTTTGTTTCCCTCATATCGGGGGACTTGATTTGCATAAAAGAAATCTAATGTGAACAATGAAGGCGTACACAGAAAATAAGAGTTGAATAAAAGATTACTTATGTATATGACTCGGCACTTCAAAGGCTCAGAGTGAAAGACGAATCACCGAAGGCTACATCTGAAAAGAATTCCAGATTCATGACTTTCTTAAAATGAGCCATGATGGACTCTGTGAGGCTAGACAAGTTCAACACGGAACTGCAAGACTTCCTGCATGCCGTGCGTCTGCAGGAGCAACCCTCTGGCTGTTGCCATTCATTTCTGCCAGGAAAATACACTCAGGGATCAATTTCAATCCTTTGAAGACGTTTTCAGATCATCTGACTTGTACGAAGGGGCCATCACCAGGAAGAGAGGCAATTACTTCCCTATAACTAGTATTAGTTGGGCTTTGGTTGGTCTAGTTTGAGTTTGCCTGAATCTGGAGTCAGAAGAGGATACCCCTCCTTGCACTAAGACCCTCAGGATTTTTTGGCAATCAGTTTAGTGAGCAAGAATATGCTACACTAGAAATCCATGACTCCATCCCTTTAGGTAAGAGAGATTTTATACAGAATTAGCCTGTTATGGAATTTTTTTTTTTTTTTTTTTTTTTTTTTTTTTTTTGTGACCTCAACCTGAGCACCTTGACCCACCCACAAGTATGCCCTTACACCTTAGAGGAGACAGGATACCTATGCTTTACATATTTTTTTCCAAGGCTAAGGTGCTTTTTTCAAAGAAAATACAGTCCAATAATCATGTACGAGAGCTCTAGGTTTAGAAGTGATCATAATCTTGCCTGAGCTTCCTTAACAAAATACCAGACAGGGAGCTAAACAACAGAAATTTACTTTCTCATCATTCTGGAGACTAGAAGTTCAAGATCAGGGTTTCAGCAAGGCCAGGATCTGGGGAGGATATACTTACGTGCCCTTTCTTCTGTGTCTATGTGTATGTGTGTGTGTGCATTTGAAGACAGGGGTGTGGGGAGAGCCGAGAGCACACATCCTCTCTGGTGTCTCTTATAAGGTCACTAATCCCATCATGAGGCCCTACCTTCATAACCTCATCTAACTCTAATTACTTCCAGAAAGGTCCATCTCCAAATACCATCACATTGGACATTAGAGCTTCAACATATGTATTGGACTGGGGGACTTGTTGAGGCCATAACATAAACTGAAGTCTGAAGCAAAGGTATGGCAGCTTAACTTGTTGGGTGACTGACAGAGTTGTATAGCATTTAAAAATCTTAGATCCTTCACTGGAATATGGGAACAGCAATCCCCTCCGGATGAAGTTTTGTGCGAACTAAATGAATCAATGCCCATTAAGCACATTTTCCCATAAAAATGGTCCAAGGAATTTTAGCTGCTATTATCATCAGTTCTGAAAGTTGTTGCATTTGCTGCTTTCTCTGTCACTTGAGCCTTACCTTACTTGCTCAAATTCATCTCAAGTCGCACTTTGTCCACAAGTTTCCTTCTTGATTATCCCCAATGAGGTAGATGGCACCTACCTTGCTCTCCCATGATATACTAAGACACAATTAGGTGCTAACAGCTTTCTCACTGCATACTGAGTGTGATTTTTCTTTTCATCTCTCTAGCTAGACTCCGAATGACCTGAAGGATTACCTGGAATTAAGTCAAACTTCACAGTTAAGAGCAGAGTTTTCCACAAGACTGCTGTTAATTTAGATGCCAGTCATAGATTTGGAAGTCCCCTTGGCCACTCTCTCTTTTGATGAGCTGGTTACAAATTCAGTGATCCCCATTCAGTTTGATAATTTATTAGAACTGTTCTCAGAACTCAGGAAAGCACTGTGCTAGAATACTCTGTATTAAAATACAAATCAGAGCCAGGCACAGTGGTGCATGCCTGTGATCTCAGTGGCTTGGGAGGCTGAGGTAGGAGGATTACACATGTGAGGCCAGTCTCAGCAACTTAGTGAGGCCCTAAAGCAACTTAGTGAGAGAATACAAATCAGAATCAACCAAAAGAAGAGATGCCTAGGATGAAGTCTGAGAGAGTCCCAGACACGAAGCTTCCATCATACTCAAGGATGATTACCCTCTTGGCATCAATATGTGACAATATATTGAGTATTGCCAGCTGGGAAGTTCACTTATGCTTTGGTTTCCAGAGTTTTTATTGAGGTTTCATTATGCCTGCATGATTGACTAAATCATTGGCAGGTGGTAGAACTCAATATCTAGTCCCTCTCTCCTCCCCAGGGTTGGGTCAATGCCAGGTGGCTCAAAGCCCCAACCCTCTAATCCCATGGTCAGTCTTTTGGTATGGTCAGCTCCCATTCTCAGTCATCTTGTTAGCATAAACTATCTGGGGCTTCACTCACTATCTGAGTGAAGTTTATGCTAACAAACTACCTCATCACCTCATTAGCGACAATTTCCTGGTGTATGTTCCAAGGGCTCCACCAAGAATAACAAAGACATTTCTGGCACTTAGAAAATTCCAGAGGTTTAGTGCTTGCCTTCCAGGAATCAAGGGCAAAGGTCAGTCATATTCTTTATTATACAGGGACAGAAATTATGCATCCTGATTATTTCAGTAAAGTACTCCAAACATTGTAGGAGATCAGTATATATTTTCTGAATAAACAAGAGAATGAATGATGAAAGCCAAGACAAGGTCATTGTCTAACCCCATGGAAAGAAAAAGTTGGCCAATCATTTATTTATTTATTTATTTTGGATAGATGTATTTCTGGAATCCGAAGTCCTCACCTCCCTTGTTATATTTCCTTCTCTACTTTTTCTTATTTTCATTTAGTTCTTTCCAGCATCGCCATTCTTTGTGATTGCCAAACAGACTGTAAGTTCCTCCTTAAAACTCTGCCTTTGCCTTTCACACCTTTCCAATGGGATTTTGCAGTCCCGGGAGATGAGGAAGAGACAGAAAGCACTGTGCAAGAAAATCCAATTCCTCTCTCCGTAGCAGAGGTGCCCTGATGCATGAGAGCATTTCAATCCTGGTGTTCATTCCTGTTCACATTATATTAATGTCACTTGACTTGCCACTCCATTACTTATCATTAGTCAAATCAATAAGTAACCCGCAGGCTCAGAACATACTGCCTGTCAAACCGAGACGTGGAGGTGGAGCTGTTAATGCAAACTGTTATTTCAGGTGTCAAAGGGCACATTGGCTTCCAGAGAGGTTTGGAGAGTGCAGTTTGGTTCAGCAGACAATTCCTGAGTGCCTGGTATGTGTCAGATGTTGGGCTAGAACCAGGATCCCAGTTCTAAAAAGACTCCTCTTCTTCCCTTGAATCTAGTGTCCAGGGGACAATGAAGACAAGCACAGACAGAATGGCCTTTGCCTCTTGCATTCTTTCTGGCCAAGAGAAGTTCTTCAGGGTCCCTATGTCACCTTCTGAGGTGTGACTAGAATAAGATTGCCCCCGGCCTTCCTCGTGGTACTTCCTTGATTTCTTATATTCTGTGCATTCATCATCATCTGCCAACTCTATAGCTCGCCTCTCTGCCGACTTGTTTGACTCCTCCCACTGCAAGGTAAGCTCCATCAGAGCAAGGATTTTTGTCTAGTTTGATTCATGGCTATGCCTGGAACACAGTAGTTATTCAATAAAAAATTTGTTGAATGAATGATGCCTCTCTGTTATTGAAAAAATTTAAAAGATGTGTTATGGTGAGATGATCCTTCCAGAGTAGACTGGTCAAATCCCCCAGGCTGCCAGGCCATGGGGCTGTATCTAGAGTCTTAGAGTTGAGGATGGAGGAACCAAGAGGCACTAAAGTCAGGTAATTTACTATGCACTTGGTGTGTTTGGTCTCACTTTAATGCTTACTGTATCCCTGTGAGGAAGGATTCATTATTCTCATTTCAGAAGTGAGGAAATGGAAGGGTAGGGAAAGAGTTTGCCTTGGTAGCAGAGCTCTTCAGTGCTTGGACTTTAAATCCAGGTCTGTAAGAGTCCATGGTCCCCACTCTTTCCATTTAGGCTGCCTCTATTACAAGTCCTGGTGAAGACAGGCAGGATGCTAGTGCTGCTCTGGAGGCACTCCCAGCCTACACTGGACAAATCTGCAGAGGAAACCATGCTGGCTTGTAAGCCTGGGGCCATGCCCTCCACACACCATTCACAGAAGGCTGGACAGGTAGACAGAAAAGCATGCAGTGAGGGAACTCTTACCATCACTCAGCTCCCTGTTCACAGTGCTCCCGGCTGCTAACAGAGACCGAGGCCATTGCCAAATAAATGCCAGGCAGTGGTAAAGTCTCTCTCACATCTTGCTGGTTCTTGACGGCTCCGCTAACTGCAGCTCAACTGTCCTTAATCCTAACCTGACTCCTTCTGGGTACAGACTCCTCCTTTCCAGGTCTGAGCCAACAAAGCCCTAGTGAGGCATTGGGTTAGACATGGTCCCATCCCTCTAGCAGGAAGTGGACTTTGATCCTAGTTAGCATGCTGTCTCCATGTCTTGCTTAGTGGTAAATTGGAGCTCATAGGACAGATTCTCCATGTAACCATTTCCTCTGTTCCCTGCTGCTCCCTCATGCCCATTACTCCTGGCAGCTAGTTGCTATTTCCATTTATTTATTTATTTACTTATTTATTTATTTTGGGTGCTGGGGATCGAACCCAGGGTCTTGTGCTTACAAGGCAAGCACTCTACCGACTGAGCTATCTCCCCAGCCCCTCCATTTATTCTTGTATTCTCATCTGCCTCTTGTCAGTCTTTTTAATTTTTTTCAAGACTGAGCCATGCTTTTCCAGCCTCTCCCCAGCCATCATAGTAGGATGCTCTGGACCTAGAGCAAAAGCAGCCAGGCCATGCTAAGACCTTCAAGATACCCCTGGTCTTGATGATTCCCGGCTTCCTTTAGAGGTGACAGGTCTTCTTCAGCTCCCATCAAACCACCTTGAGGATAGTCATCAAGTCTGCTCTGGAATCAATCCCAGGAAGCCTAGCATAACCAGTACCATGGTTTTTCATGTTTCAGATTTTAAACCTCAATAAAAATATAATCTTATGCAGGTGACGGATATAGCTCAGTACAGCATCTACCTAGCATGAATGAGGCACGGGGTTCAATCCCCAGCACTGGGGGTGGGGATGGGGAAAAACATAGTCCTGTGCAATAGCTTTTAAGCCCCAGAAGAAAAAAAATAACACTAAGTTAGACAACTATTAACAGAAATATTGAAGAGAAAATTTGAAATAATGTTAGGAAGCCTAGATGTTCAAAAATGTTCCTCTTCATTGAGAAGTTAACACAAGTACCTGCACTGCTCTGAGCTGATGGATTCCTGCTGTGAAGAATGGCCACAGTAGTTTATTTCTGTTTAGTTGGCAATAAGATTGACATATCTCTTTAGCTTCCCTGTGCTATTAGGAAGAGGGCCTCTAAACTGAGACTATTGCCCATTTCAGTAAGAAATGAGGCCACATGTCAATAGAGTATAGGTAACTAGACATTTATAACACTGGGCAGTGGTGCAGAATTGATTAGCAAATGTAATTGCAGAAAGTAAGATGCTTTTTGCTTCTGGTAATGGTGACTTCTGGCATATTGAGAGGAAAAATCATGATTTTAAAGGAAATGAGATTCCCAATATTAAGATTGGGTTTAAAAGTGCCCAAATAGAATTGGAAATAACTTAACTATTAAATGAGACGGTAGAGTATAATGGTTTAGAGTACAGGCTTTAGAGGAAGATAGATCTGCACTCAAATATCAATTTTAACACTTACTAGTCGTTTGACAAGTAGTAAGTTCTTTAACTTCTCTTAGACTCCTCCCTAATAAAATGGGGATGCTAATAGTGTTGATGTTTCCAGTTGGTTGTAAGGATGAAAGGGACAATGTGGCTGAGGCAAAGACGGTGACTGTCACAAAGCAAGTGACCAAAACCAAACAAGAAAACTATATTGTCTTATTAGTTCACCAGCAGCTCTAGTTATGGGAATGCACTCAGTCGGTGATCTGAAGCTAAGTCCTGACAATGGATGAGATGTGCATCTGTAACAGATTAGATCCAGACCTGGAGGCAACTGGCAATCTGTGGTCCCCTGGGGTAGAATCTGAGGGTGATTTTTTTTTTTTTTTTTTGGTTGTCCGTGGACCTTTATTTAATTTATTTATTTATATGTGGTGCTGAGAATTGAACCCAAACATGTGCCTCACATGTGCTAGGCAAGCACTCTACCACTGAGCCACAACCACAACCCCGAGGTTCTGCTTTTCGATCCCAAGCTGCAAGTATCAGAGAAAATCTTTCCAGAATGGGAAAGGTCAAAGGGAGGAACCTAAAGCACCTTATTTATTTTTTTTTTAATTTAACAGATTCTAAAGACTACTCATAATCAATTTTTCATAAAATGTATGTCTAACCAGTTTGATGATGATAGACAAGTTTCTATATCATTCAGTCTTTTATAATAAACAACACCAAGTTTTCCTTAAACAATCCTATCACAGGATTCAAATTAAGCAGGTGTGAGACACACATGCAAGCGCAGACACACAGCCATGGAGAGAGATTTTACTTGGACTTTCTGTTGTATTTGGAGACCATTCATCTTATCTGCTGCTGTCTCTCTCCTTTTTTCTTTCTCTCTTTTTTTTTTCAGTAAACATTAATCCGCACAGATGGTGAACCATGGTAATCTCTGCTACCAGCTGCAGAGAAGAATTTTTAATGAAATGGGAATTTAAAGGTTTTTGCACAAAGCACCAGAATCTCTTTTACTCTTTCTCGTAATACTCAGATTATTTTTAGTGCCCTAGGTTATAAATGTAGGTTGTGGTACTGCTTCTGGAAGAAACTGACCTGCTGTTCAGAAAGTGCTTGTTTCTAGAAGCCTGCCTCCTGCCCCACCCAGTATAAGGGTGCCAGTCACCAAGGAAAGGCACTTGGTGGACAAGATGACAAGATTCAGCTCCGAACAGACATTATTATTCTTCAATAAGGGTCAACCTGCCCCATCTCTGTCTCCTGATGTTCTGGCCTTACTTTTAACAAATTCCAAAGAATTGTGGCCTTGATGTTGCTGCTTCTCTAACTGAAAGATTTGGTCCTCTTTCTTTCTTGGCCCAGCACTGCTCAGGTCGACCACCTGGTATTTTGACATCTCTCACTTGACCTTCAGGTGCCTCCTTACATAGGACAATTTTGGGCAAACCTGTTGGGACATGGCTCAGTGTTTATACAGTCACTCCCATACTCAGTTTTTGCCCAAAAGGGCTGATGTCGAATGCTTGTGATCCTTCTCAAAGAAATCTTATAGGAAGGAATCCAAGTTAGCTATGAAGCTCCAGGCTTTTTACAAAAGGTTTTATAAAAAAAACCATACACATGACTAACTGAAAATCAATACTGTGTTCAATCTAAGTTATGTTAATCACTTTTGGTAGGAGCAGATGACTTTTTCAAAGATTACACATATCCAGATGCATTCAACATATAGTGATGTAGGATGATTTTGATGCTGGTAACAGTTCTCAAACATAAAACCCAAAGGGAGTAAACTCAAAGAAAAGCAATGAAAAAAGAAGGACTATTATCCTCCTGCTTAAGAGTAAACACACACACAAAAAGAAGATAATCTTAAGGGTTAAGCAGTTCAACTGTATTGAAGTTAAATTATGAAAATTTTAGTCTTGAACATTGAATCCTCATGTGTATCCCTTTGATAGCTACAGAAACAATCACAAACCATTTCAGATGCACAGAGGGAATGTTTGAAGGCAAAGGGAAATCAGAGCGAACCCACTGTTGTGAAAAGAATAGAGTAGAAACCCTTATCTTGGGGGGGTATATTTGTTGCAAGACCCTCAAGTGGGGGATAGAATATTTGTTCTTTTTTTAGATCTTAGCAACCACAGTACATGATAGTTTTTTCTTTTCTTATTAAGTCAATAATAATTTTCACTTTTTCCTTTAAAAGATTCTTTGCAGCTTCTCTTTGGCATATCTCAGTTGCCAGCACCATTGCTTCTTGTGCTTTGGGGCCATTATTATGTAGAATAGGAGATACAAGAAAACAAGCATTGCAATACCCTGACAATTGACCTGACAACTAAGACAGTTCCTAAGTGACTAATGAGAGGATAGCGTATGCAGGGTGGATACGGTAGATACAGGGATGATTCACATCTGGGGCAGGAACAGGGCTGGATGGTGTGAGTTTTTTATCATACTACTCAGAACAGGACATAATTTAAAGTTCATGAATTGCTTATTTGGGGAATCTTCCATTCAATATTTAATCAGGGATAACTGAATCCGTGGTAAGAGAACCCACAGATAAGAGGGACTGCTGTAGCTTCTGAAAGGTCAGAAAGCCTGGGATCTGATCTTGGTCCTGCTATGAACTTTCTTTGTGATTCAGCCTCCTTATGCCTCGGTTTCCCTATCTGTAAATTCACTCACATGACCCTCAGGACTGGCTAGTGTGGGAGACCACCAGGAAACAATGCAAAACTAATCAAGAAACTTAAGCAGGAACCTCTCTTCTAGATCTTTTATAGATCTTCTGATGTCTGTAGAAGGCAAGTTTCAGGCCCCTGGACAATCATTTTTTTCCCCAAGATGAGGCAAGGAGAGAAAGTAGTTTACATGCCAGAGTAGATGAAGAATCAAGGGACAAGAAAGAACCTCAGTGTCAAATCTTTAGGAAGTCTGACCTTAACTACCCCAATCAGAGTTGGCATTCTCTGTTCTCCCCTCATGCTCCATGGGGATGTCAATTAGAGCTCGTGCTAATGAGACCACGAACTTCATAAAGCGGGGCTTCTTTGAGCTTCAGTGCTCACCCAAGGCCCTCTTTAGAAAGTTCATACCTGGGAATGAATAATTTTCACAACTTCACTGGTGACTTGTGACATGCCCTGGTATTGGAATGGCTTTAAAGGCAGAGCCCAGGTCTTATGAAGTTAGACTGCCAAGAAAGCACACTGAAAGAATGCATGTACTCAACGAATTAATGTTTCAGATCCTGCAATCCAGCATAAACACTGCCTTTTATAGCACATGTTACTCTGGGCATCTGGCAAACTGCCCTAGACTGTCACTAAACCAATGACATTTAAAAAATGAAGGCTCATCTGAGCCAGGTGAGATCTCCGGAGGTGACGATGTAATAAGAAGGAAGGACACCGCTGAGATGAGGTGCTCTTTGTCCTAGGGTATAAGATAATCACCCTCGGCCAGGTAAGAACAAAGGACAAGAGGAGGCGGAGGTAAACAGTGGAGTCTAGGTCTGTGCTCTCCAAGATGAGAGGAAGGAAGATGTCAGGAGTCATTGAAGCCCAGTGGTGCACTTTCCTACCCAACCATTCTTTTTTTTTTAACCTGCCCACTGACATTTGTTTTTTTTTTTACAGACTGCATTTTGATTCATTGTACACAAATGGGGTCCATCATTTCATTTCTGTGGTTGTGCGTGATGTAGATTCACACCATTCGTGTAATCATCCACGTACATAGGGAAGGATGTCTGTCTCATTCCACCATCTTTCATACCCCACCTCCCTCTCATTTCCCTCTACATAATCTAAAGTACCTCCATTCTTCTCTCAATCCCCAACACCCTTCCCCCATTATATATCGTCATCCACTTATCAGGGAAAACATTCGGCCTCTGTTTTTTTGGGATTGGCTTATTTCACTTAGCATGATATTCTCCAGTTATTCTTTAATAAGTATTTATTAAGACCAATCCATGGCTGCCTGATCTTTCAGGATTCAAGAATCTGATTTACAATCAAAATACTCAGTCTTACACTCTCCCTATAAGGAAATGAAGAGCCAGAAGAAAAGAAGTACATGGAAGGAAGCCAGCAATATAATTCCGACAATGACTGTACTTAGTGAGCAGCCCCTCCCAGGAGACAGCCCTGTCGATCCAGGAATCACCAATAACTTTTCTTCGGCCATGGCTTTATAGGGCACGGTATGCTATTTTGCCCATCATGAGAAAGCTGGCAGTTCACAAATCACACGAGGGTAGGATCACACTCCGAAGTGACTTGAGCAAATGATTTGTGTAAGTTAATGTGTACCTCCTATGGCCATGCTGTCATCAAAACACTGGGTCAAATCAAATGAGTCCATCAAGGTGCTATAAAATATGCATGCAAAGAGAATGGATGTGATGTTTTTGAGAATAATAAAACAGCCCATAAAAGCTATGAAATAAATCAGCTGTTCTTTCAGGCATGGCAGACCAAACACCACATACATCCATATATATTATATATACTGTAAGCACACATATATTATATACGAGCACTTATTGACATGCTCCGAGAAACACAAAGTGATTAAGGTGTTTGCATTATGGAGGCAGTTGCTATCAAGGAGGCTTTGACACACAGACTGAAATGATGCTTTGGCCTCTGATCAATGGCTTTGCCAAGGACAGTCTCTCCAGTGAACACTCCATGTGGGGAACATGTGTCTCTCTAGAAAGAATGAATCTTAAATAGGAAATGCAGGGAGATCACTCTTATGCCATGATTCTGGCAGGTAGCTCTAGAAGGATATTGTGCTTCCCTCTAAAACTATGTTTTTAACCTCAGATCAAGGTGGGAAATATACCCCCTAACCCTCAGGCTAAGCAATTACTGTGTTGGGAGGTGAAGAATTCTTCCTGCACACTCAACCACACCAGCTCATGGGAGAGGACTTTTGCTGTTCAGTGGAGTAGTCACAGACATAGATGAGCCACCATCTCTACCCTCAAAGATTTACCATCTATAATCAGAAGATGGTGGGTAGGCAGGGGTTAATGACATCCCCTATAAAAAATGAAATATACGCTTTAAAAAAGAATATAGGCAAAGGAAATAATGACTGATTTCAACTGCAGAGATTTTTTCAGAAGGTTTCCCATCCAAGATGGAACGTGAATGAACATGGAGGAATAGGATTTTCATCAACAGAGAAGGAGGAAATGTACGCTTAGCTAGGGGACATCAGAGACCTAGAGAAGAGAAAGGCAGAGATTTCAAGGGCTAGAATGGAAACATCTTTCTCACGACAGCAAAAAGATAGGGGCTATTCGAGAGTGACTTGGAATTTTAGTCATAGGTTTTTTTTCAGCTGTATCACTCTTCTATCTGTGTGGGGGTGTTCCCCTGGCAAAGTGTCTTGAATCCCTAAAAATAAAATTCTTCCCTTCCAAGTAGTCACAGCTAACTCAGGGGCCTGAAACCAGGTAAGTTCAAGAAAAGCAACCCAAACCATTAATTCCTGAGACCTTATCAAGCACGTCTCTCCAGATCTTACAAACTTCTGGTGGTGTTTTCTTTTTGCTTTTTTTTTTTTTTTTTCCTTCTCCCTCAGAGACTTTTTTGCTTTTCTTTGCTCTCTGCCTTCTTTCAGAAGATCTCCAGTGTTCAGATATCTCAATATCTGTCAGAATTCCAAGTGTGGAAATAATTTAAGTTCCCTTGTAAGGGTATTCTGTGTCCCGAACAAACAGGGACTATTTGCAGTGCTCTTTGGAGCTGGATCATACTGGTTTGCAAGAACCAATTGTTAAATCTTCACAAATTTTGCAGACTAATTGATATGTCATTGGTAGTTTGAAATTGGCCACACCAGTAGTATTTACAGTATGAAAACTGATGAAAGCAAATCAGGACCCTTATTTCCAAAGAACGGATTGTTAAGCGTATTTATCTCTAAGAATCGCCAAACATTCCACAGCAGTTAGCCAGGACCTCACAGGTGCTTTCAGAGGATTGTCACCTTACTCCACAAATGTGAAATGTTGGTGTCCCAAGAAGTGTCTTGAGATGTGTACACTCAGCATTGATGCTGATCACACACCCACTGTCAAGACTTCTGCATGCTGCAGAGAAAAGAGGAGAAGCAGTAGAATTCTGTATGAAAGAATATGGGATAAAATTATTTTTGACTGTGTGATCTCAGGCAAGTTATTTAAGTCTCTGGAGTCCTGCAAAATAGCATCAGAGAGTCCTTACATAACAGAATTGCAGGAAAGATTAAATAAGATAATATTGAAGGCACTTAGAGCAAAATAGTACCCACCCAATAAATGATAACTGTGAGGACCTCCTAGGTTCACAGGCTGGTCCTGCTACTCCCTAGCTTGTACTGCCATGTTAAAGTTACCTGACTTCGCAGAGTGTCCGTTTCTCTGTATAAAGAATCAGCAAAATACGAGCCACCTTACAGGTTGCAGTGCATTAGATAGTCGACGTATCATCTTCCAACCCGCTTCTGGTTGTTCAGTATTGCAGAGCCTCCAATGCTAACAACAACACTTCAAGCCCTCTTTGCTAGTTCATGAGTGAATTAAGTTCCATCAAGAAGATGCTCTTGTTTGGAGTGCAGACACAAGACAGAAGCCAGCGTTTCCTTTCTTGGCTTTCTTTTTGTTGGTAATCAAGTTTGTGGAGACCCTGGTCATTTCCAGTGTACCTGACTCATTGTTGAGTACTGAGAGGTAACCGTGCTGGCCAGACAAGCCTTTGATTCCACTGCTGACTGACCCCAAAACAGCTCCCCTGGTTTCTGCAGTGTTGCTCTGGGAGTCAGACCTGCAGGCGAGCCTTCAAGTCTTCCTCCAGCCCTTGGCATGCTATTGCAAATACCCAGCTGACTGCCTAAAATGACCAAAATGGATTTATATTCTGCAACCAGATCTCAATTGATAAACACAATTTGGAAGGATTATGTGGGCACATAGGATAGTGGACCTAAAACACTGGGCTTCTGCTGGTATGGAACAGGTTCTTAATGAATACAAACTCCCTTTTTTCCTATACTCCTCAACCTTTCTTTCTCTATAGGAACAAAAAAGACCCTGTTCACTGTGGTTTATAATCCACATTATTTGTTTTGGAACTTTCTGGGCAGAATGTGGGGAAATGTACATTCCTTCCTGGAGAAATACAGGCCACTACTCTAAGTCTATTTTTATACATGTAAATCCTCAAAGGATGCTAAATAGTGTTACAAACCTGTGGCTTTCATGGATGGAACTATGTGGTAATTGCTAAGCTTAGAAGGTAAGACTAGCCCTTCTAGAAATTGCTAGAAGATTGGGCTTTGCTCAGAAAAATTTTCCTTGGGATCCAAGAATCAGGATTGTGTTTGTTTATGCCTATTATCAGTGGAGGCAGTGTATAACCCAGTATTATCTTATTGATTCAAATTTAAAAAATTTCCAACCGAGCATTTACTCTTGGAGTAATTATTTTAAAAAAAGCCAAAAGCAGAAATTTAGGTCTTCTTCTTTCTCTACTCTTTTACTCAAGTCCTTTCCAAGTTATTTCCTATGCAGTAGCAATTGTTTCTGTGATTAAAATGTCAGGAGGTGGACAGAGCTGATTAGAACAGCCTCTGACCACACACATCAAGAAAGCCACATGAGAGAGTGCTAGATGACCTCGTTATTAATGTGGTGTATTATATTAACCTTGTTCCGAATGTAAAATGTGCTGTTAACACTGGTCGTCAGTTCTTCCCGGTTTAGCTTCTGGCACCTCAGGCAACTCCTCACTATTAGAGTAAAACATTGCAAGATGTTACAAGATGTTGGTCTAGAAAAATTAAATGTAGGGTTATAGCACCAAATTCAGTGTCTGCGTCTATCTCTTGTTCAGAATGCTAGCTTTACCTAAGGATGTCCACTTGGTGATGAGTCTGCATACTTACCCTTGGGGGTCCTGTTTGTGGTGGGATGAGGGTGGTCAGGGTAGGTAGGTTAGCTTTGGTCTGCATTGTGTTGTATGTTCAAAGGCAGAGGGAGAGTCACAGTGTCACTGTGAAGGTACCAAGATGCCATGATAAAACTCTTGTTCGTCAGCTTTGTGTTTCTGTGACCAAAATACTTAACAAGAGAAACTTAAAGAGGGGGAATATTTTATTTTGGCTCATGGTTTCAGAGGTTCAGTTCATGGTTGGTTGACTCCATGGCTCTGGGCCTCAGGTGAGGCAGAACATCAAGGTGGAAGGGCATGGTTGGAAGAAAGCAGCTCAGGACATGGCAACCAGGAAGCAGAGAGAGCTCTTCTCACCAGGGACAAGAATTAACTAAAAGACACACCTCCAGTGACCTGCTTTCTCCAGCCACACCCTACTTGCCTATTGTTACCATCCAGGTAATCCGTAACAGTGGAGTAATCCACTGTTTAGGTTAAGGCTCGTATAACCTCATCTTCACTTGTGAAAATTCTTGCATTGACTCACCTGTGAACTTTTGGGGGCTATTTCATATCTAAACCATAACAAAAACAGCAATTTAAAGAGTCAACATGATTAAATAACAAACACTTCCTAAAAGCCATTGAAGTTCGGCTCACAGTTTCCTTCCCTTCCCTGTGCCACGCCAGTTTTAAGGAATGGGGAAGAGTGCAGCTTCTGCAGTCATGGGGACCTGGGATCCACTCCTTACACTGCACTTGCAGCTCTGTGTCTCAACCCCCATTCTTTTGTGTTTGTTTACTGACTTTTATATTTCAACTTAATAAGATAGTTTATAAATACTGAAATTCATGTTTTTGTGGGATACATATATTCATTGCATACAATCCAATGGTATCCACTGTATACAACAAATGTTAGCACATGTGTGGATTCATGGAGTTCCACCAGCATTAGGGTACAGAACAATTCCACCATAACCAACGCCTCCCGCAGGCAGCCCCTTTTGATGCAAGCTCGACTTTCTCCACCATTTGACACTTTTCAACTGTGGAAATCATTGATCAATTCTCCCTTTAACTCTGCCTTCTCCAGAATCCTACGTAAAAGTAATCATAGAGCTTGGAATGTTTTAAGACTGTTTTTCTCCACTTAGTGCAATGCCTTTGAGACTGGTTCAAACTCTTGCATTTATCAGTAGTTCATTCCTCTCTATTACTGAAGAGCACTCTGTTGTATGGATGCTACAGTTTATTTATCCATCTATCTATTAAAGAACATTAGAGTTGTTTCAAGTTTTCAGTGATTATGGATAATGCTGCTATCAGCTTTCATGTACAGTTTTCTGGGTGAACATGAGTTTTTCACTGCTTTGTGAAGAATTCTTCAACTCTGGCATTTTCAATGGGATGACTCTCTGTTGTGAGAGGCATTGCAGGATGTTTAGCAGCATGTCTGGATCTACCCATTGGATACTGATAGCAGCCTCTGTCCCACGTTACAGTCAAAAATGTCTTCTCACATTGCCAAATAAACCGTGGGGAGGCAAAATCACTTTCAATTGAGAATCAATGCTCTAATCAATGCTCTAAAAATCCAGATGGTAACAACATGTTTAACTTTAAGAGAAATTGCCAAGTTACATTTCGGCATACCTGTGTGCCATTTTTCATTCCTACAAGGAATGAATGAGAGTTCCATTGATCCCACCTCTTTGTCAACACTTAGTATTAGCAAGAGTCTCAGAATTATGCCATTCTAGTAACTGGCTGGTTCCTCCATGTACAAGTCAGGAATAACAATACTGTGGCAGATAGTAGTGCAGTTCATGAATATTTTTGGTTCTTCAAGTCTTGTCACAAGAAAATTTCATTTCTTATACTCCTTATGTTGCATGTGACTAGGAATTGCCTTGACTGGAATGAATGTGAGGTGGGTCAGTTTACAGCAGACATGTGTGAAAGCTGAGGTCCACTGATCTCTCTTCCCTTTCTCCTGCTTTGGCAACCGGCTAATTCCAGATGGCAGGGACTTCATTGACCAATGTCTTTGAGTGAGAATGACGTGGAAAATAGTGTCCTGCCAAAACCCAAATGGACATGAGGAATGAGTGAGAAATAGACCTGTGTTATTTTAATCCACTGACATTTTGTGATGGTTTGCTACCTCATCACACCTAGCCTATCTGGTCTAAAACAAATTTCTACTTGATAAAATCATTGCATTTATGGGAGAGAAGTGGGTAAGGCATTCAGCACAGTTCTTGGCTCAAAATAAGTGCTCAGTGAAAGGCTGCTACTATTTAACTGACCACACACCCCATGGTGATTCTCCCTTTTATAAACTCCTTTTTATTCTCTGAAATGCATTAACAAAACAATTCAGCTTTTCTAGTGCATCCTGAGATGCAGATTGGATAGACTGAAGCAAACACACATTTTATCCACCACCTGATCCTCAGGTTTGCTGCTATATCTTCCAGGGTTCAAGGAAGCAGCATCTCCGTAGGAGCGAATAAATTCTTTTGGATGTCAATTAATGTTATCAAGTCATTTTAAAACCTGTGTCCTGTGGGTCATTATTATGTTTTGAAGGTCTTTCATTAGTCAGCAGCTTGTCACATTTTTGATCTACTGTATTTCATTCTTAGAAGAGAGGTATGAAAACACAATAGTACTCAAAGTTAATGGCACATCAGAATTACCTTGCAGACATTGGAAAATTCTCATTACAAGATCTGATCCTATGCAGTAGATTTCAGAGTGGGGTCTTAGATTTACCATTTTTAAATGTTTCCTACATGTAATTCTGATGAGTAGACAAGTTTAGAAGTTACTGCATTAGTTATGCCAAGGGCAGGAAATATGACCCTGAGAATCCTGAGTCTTCCTATTATCAGCCATTGTTGAAATTTATTCCTGAGTTCTGCTCTAGCTGACAGACCTTAGGCAGATCACTTAGCTGGGTGGCCACCAGTGTCCCTATCTGAATATTGTGTGAGTTGGGTTCCCACCCACAAAAGTCTGTGATTCAAACATTTACTTGGTTTACCCAGTCACATGATCTATGAGTTAAGGAATCCTCTCTGTTGGCCTGGATTTTGACACATGATATGAGACCAAATACATGTTTTTGAAAAATGTGTAACTATTAGATCACTGACAGACTAAGTGCCCCTCCTGAGTGAGGATCTCATCAGCTCAGATGTTGTTTGAATATAATCTGTCCTTCCAAATACAATATGTGCTCATTATGTGAAATGTAAAAAGTAACAAATAGAACAATAAGATTCCTTATGTTATGGTTTAGATATTAGGATTCCCCCAAAAGCTCATGTGCGAGACAGTGCAAGAAAGTTTATATAAAAGGTTAGCCTAATCAGGGTATAATTCCCTTGGTAGGGATTAACATGGTGATGATTATAGGCAGGTAGGATGTGGCTGGAGGAGGTGGATCCCTGGGGGCATGCCTTTGGGGTACATATATTTTGCTTCTTGGTGGCATACCGCCAGCTGCTTTCCTCTGCGACGCTCTTCCACTGTGATGTTCTTCCTCACCTGGATCCCCAAGGAGTGGAGTCTGCTCTCTATGGACTGAGACCTCAGCAACTATGAGCCCCCCAATAAACTTCTCCTCCTCTAATTGTTCTTGTAAGGTCTTCTTCTTGCAGCAGCAAAAAAGCAGACTAAAACATCTTAATTCCCAAATCTAAAACTAACCACCATTAATATTTTTGATCATATTCTTCATTATTTAAACATAAAATATTCAATATATGGCTCTGTAAATTTGCTTTTTATTTTTCATTGTAACATGAGAATTTCCTTATGATTTAATCTATTAAATAACAAAAATAAATAGCATTTTATTAGATAGTACCATGCTTCTGTAGCTCTTCCTCTATTATCAGACATTTCTGGTAGCTTCCAATTACCTGAACATTGTGTTATTGTGAATGTTGTCTGTACACACATTTTGAGGTGCCACTCTGTTTCTTTTTTTGGAGGGGGGTACCAGGGATTGAACTCAGGGACACTCAACCACTGAGCCACATCCCCAGCCCTAGTTTGTATTTTATTTAGAGACAGGGTCTCACTGAGTTGTTTAGTACCTTGCTGTTGCTGAGGCTGGCTTTGAACTTGAGGTCCTCCTACCTCGGCCTCCCTAGTGTCTGGGATCACAGGCTTGGACTAAGGCATCCAGTGCCTCTGTTTCTTTAGGATAAACTGCTAACATTGAATTACTGGGGAGTCAAACACCACAAATTTTTGCAAGTGCCATCCAAATATCCACCTCCACCTCCCTCTCCACTTTTCCACTCCTCTTCTGATTTTCCTTAGGAGTGCCGATGTTATCTTCCTAGCCCATCTCTTCTACCTGCTCCCTATCCTGTTGATTAAATCTGGGATGGGATCCCTGTTCAAGATGACCACAGGGAGCACACTTATCTACTTCCCTTCGACCTAGTAAACAAAAAGGCATAAGGAACTAATTTAATGAAAGCTCCAGACAATGAGGATGAACAGAAACTTTGAGGAATTGCTGAATGATAAAAAGCAAGTAGACAGGTTTGGCCAAGAGTGAAGACTAGAGAACAAGGTTCCCAAAGCTGATCTTAGAAAGGCTCACCACAGAGAGGGGGGCTATTGTTCCCAACAGAATCTTGAAGAAACTGCAAATATGAAGAGCAGGAGTTTCAAAGAAATTCTCCAAATCCACAGTAGAGATGAGAACTCTCTCTCTCTCTCTCTCTCTTTATATATATATATATATATATATATATATTTTTTTTTTTTTTTTTTTTTTTTTGGTTTTAGGAATTGAACCCAGGTCACTTAAACTCTGAGCCACATCCCCACTCCTGTATTTTATTTTATTTTGAAAGGGTATTGCTAAGTCCTTAGGGTTTTGCTAAATTGCTGAGGCTGGCCTTGGACTTGCAATCCTCCTGTCTTAGCCTCCTGAGATGACGGGTGTGGGCCACCCCGCCTGGCAAGAGGAGAATTTTCTTTTTAAAATAGAAAGGGGCAGTGAAAAGTGTTCAGGTGTGGAATTCACTTCAGTGGCACTCCTTGAAGGCATAGTAACCATGTCTTTTATTTTCCATATTCTGGCGCTTTGATATCCCTGGGCTAGTCGATTCCTAGTTTGTAAGCAACTTGTCTGCCAGTCTTCCGTAGGCAGACCACTCACCCAGAGCCCATACCTCCACTCCCTCCCTCACTGGGCTCTCACAGGCAGGCCCCTGCCCACCTGCTCTAGGACTGGAAGCTCAATACCAGTGATAGCCCCTCTGACCCAGAGCCTGCTGGAATTCTCCAGACTAGCTGATCCTCACTTGCCAAACCTGGCTTTTTCCTTCCTGCAGAAACCACAGTAAAGGTTCTTGCCCTGGTTCCTTCCTTTCTGCTTCCTGACTGACCTTGGTGCTTCATGCAAGGCCCTGTGTGAGGTGGCCTGCCCTTTCCTCCTAAGAATGGTGTGTAACAAACTTCTCTTGAATGGCAATTGGTTCTTGGTCTGTTGGCTTCCCTGTTTCTCAGTTTTTTTTTTTTTTTTTTTTTTTTTAAATTAATACACTATACTTTATAACAAAAGCCTTTCCGCTGGAGTTCCCGATTTGACTGTCAATTCCCTACAAATCCTGCTTGGTGGCCTTTCCAGTAGTTTTCAGCAATAAAAAAATAGGTAGATAACAGACCTATGTAGAAGCATGAAAAAAAATTGCAGATGTAAACACATGTAGAAGGATAAAATGGCAAGAATTAACCCATGTAGTGTTGGGGCTTATATAGAAGAAGAGAGAAACTAGGAGAAAGCATAGAACAGATGCATGCACATGCATTTCAAATCAGTGGTGATGGGATTTATTCAATAAATTGACTAGCTGGAAAAAAGTTAGATCTGTTTATCATATAATAGACTAAAAATAATTTTGAGATGGATTATAGACATAAATGTAAAAAAACCCATAGTGATTAAATTAATAGGATAATGCTTTTATAATCTGATGCTAAAGAAGGCTTTCCAGAGCCAGGACAAAGACCCCGAAACCACAAAGGAAAAGATTTACAGATTTTATATTTTAAAAATGGACATTTTTATGCTTTAGCAAAAGTCACTTATGAACACATTTAAAAGACGAATGATAAAACAGAAAAAAAATTTTGTAACACCTAAAACAGAAAAATGGTTAATATTTACAATGTATAACAAGCTCATAAAAATCAATGTGAAAAAGAAAACCTATTCTAATGGAAAAGCAGCAAGGGATATGAATAGGCAATTCACAGAAAAACACAAAAGGCAAATAAACATATGAAAAGTGATGAACTTCACTAGCAATCAGGGATATGCAAATTTAGTCAACAGTGAGCTAGCATTTTTCATGTATCAGATTGGGAAAAAATTTAAAGACGGGCGGTATCCAGGGTTGGCAAAGATGTGAGGGAGAAGGAACATCTCTCGCTATGGATGGCAGGCTTTGGGGAGAATTTGGGGACCATTTGGCAAAATGCATCCAAATTACAGAGTGTTTTTGGTGTTGCCGTTCTACTCTTAGAAATAGTTCTCCCTGGAATGCTCGCTCAGGGGCATAAAGAGGTGGGCAAAACATCCGATCTCTGATAACAAAAAAGTAGAGTATCTTGAAGGGTCATCAATAAACAGGGTTGAACACTGTGGAAAGAAAATGTCACAGTGAGTGAAGAGAAAGAATAGACTGACATGGCCTAACATGAATAGCTATGTTGTGTTGTTGGTGAAAAAGGGAAAAGGAAACAACAGAATTTGCAAAATAATAAGATAATATGTACAGGATTATCTACGTCATATGCACATATAGGTTTATATATAATTATTTATATACATATGATATTCTGAAGTGGCTGATACAACACTGTTCTGCAAACTCACAGGATTACATCACCATGTCTCTTCTCCTTTTTGCAGCTAATCATTTGAGCCTCCATAGGCCTTAGTGCAGAAAATTCAGAATCTCTCACTTGTGATTGCCTGTCCCCCAAATTGTCCAAAGCCTCATGAATGTCATTTGTGAATTGTGTGTGTGTGTGTGGGGGGGGGGTATTTATCAGTTAGCTTTCTCTTTTTGTTTTATCCTTAAACCACTTTGATTTTCTAAAACAGTGCATTATAATGACACATAATGGTGGGATTTGTGTTAGGTATCCACACATGCACACAATACAAGAATATAATTTGGTCGCTATCATTCCCTAGTACATGCATGTCCCCTCTCATCCTCCTTCCCTAGTCAGTTTTCCATCATTACAATGACATACCTGAGGTAGCCAGCTTATAAAGAGAAAAGCTTTATTTAGCTCATTCCCTTAGAGGCTCAAAATTCAAGATCAGTGTCTGGCAGGACTTACTTGTTTGGCCTCTGGTGAGGGTGGTGGATGGTTGCCCATCATGGTAGAAGCATATGAGGAAGAGGTTACATTGCTAAATAAGGAGAAGGGGAGGGAAGGAGAGAGGAGGGGATGGGGGAAAGGGAGAGAGAGGAGTAAAGGGAGTGGTAAAGACAGAGAGACTGGGGAGAGTGGGGTCCTACAATCCCCAGTCCCCTCTGATGATTCTCACCCCCTCCCATGACCCAAGGACTTCCCACTTTCTCAATACTGCCACCCTGGGAACCAAGCCCTCAATTACAGTGGATTCTTTGAGGGACACAATTAAACAAACCATATCCAAACCATAGCAGAAGAGGATGTCAATTCCTCTTCCAGACTCAAAAGATGGAGTTCAATGGGGTTGGCCTTCACAAGACATCCTTTCACAGACTAGCCTGGCACAATCTAGCCTAGGACTGTGCTGACTAGCTGTGATGATGTTCCCTGACTTGGGCACCTATAATGGGTACTTGCAGGATATTTCCTATGCCTTTTGGACTGAGGTCAGCTGAAAATATGGTTCTCCTTGCTCAACTCTTTCAGTTCCTATTCAACCAACTTCCAGGTCCCCTGCGAGCCAGAGAACACTGAGTCAAGACTGGACTCTGCTAGTTCAGAGAACCGCCTTGACCCTCTCCTTGCCTCTCTAGGGAGTCCACAACGGGGTTGAGTTTTTTTTTTTTTTTTTTTTTTTTTTTTTTTAACGAACTCAAAGTTGTTATTTGTTTTCCTTGCCAGAGTATAGGACAGATTGGTACCTCTCTATAGAAAGTTGTGCTTTCAACAGATCTAATTCTGGCACTGTGCTGTTGGACAGCATAGGAAGAATTCACAGCAAAATATAAATGGTGGATCATCTACTTGTGGTCTGGTGCAGATTAGGGTCAGGGGTGGAAGTTAAATAACGAGTATCACATTTAATCCTCTGAGTATTTCAAATGTAGTAAACTTTAATTTGATTTCATCTGGAGAGGGTTAATGAACTTGTACACATACACACAAACACACACACACACACACACACACACACACACAAATCAACTTAAAATAATTGAAAAAAATGTCTTGCTCACACCTGATCAGTGTTTCTTTTTCTACTGGCTCATTCCCATCCATGTGCACATACTATTATTCCTCCCAACTTAAAAATATTTCATCTTAATTACTTATCCTTTTTAAGCTACTGTTACCTTATTTCTCTGCTTTTTTGCAGCAAAATTCCTCAAGAGTTATCTAAATTTATTTGTAAGTCCTTTCTTCCCATTTTCTCATGAACATATGCTAAAGATGGTTCCCCCTTCCCGTGCTTACTACTGCTTTCATGAAAGCCACTAACAACCACCATACTGTTGATGCAATGGTCATTTTCAATCTTGACCCATTTCATACTTGATCCATCTACCTTAGAATAGTTCATTCCTTTGGCTCACAAAATACCACGCTCCTCCAGGTCTCCTGCTCTCTCCCTGACAGCTCCATCCTAGTCTCCTTTGCTGATTGCAGATTCACATTTCTCCATGTTGTGTTGGGTGCTCCAGGGCTCAGTCCTTCAGTTTTTTATCTAGTATGATTTAATCACTCATGACTTTGCATATCATAATGTTAAACATACTGCACTATTTAACTTTTAGTTTAACCCTCACCTTAATTCCAGGTTCATATACTCTACTACTACCTACTTGACATCTCCACATACATGTTTGCTAAGTATTTCAAATTCAGCATATACCCTCAACTGATCTCATGCTATTCTTTCCCAAACCTGGTCTTCTTCATTCCTCAACAAAAATGAAATATGATAACTCTGTTTGTTCTGGTTTGGATGTGAGGTGTCCCCCAAAAGCTCACATGTGAGAGAATGCAGGAAGGTTCAAAGGAGAAATGATTGGGTTGTAAGAGTCTTAGCCCAATCAGTGAATTAATCCCTGATGGGATTAACTGAAATGGTAGGGTGTGACTGGAGGAGCTGGGAATTTGGGCACGGCTATAGGGTGTATATTTTGTATCCGGGGAGTGGCATCTCTCTCTGCTTCCTGATCACCTTGATATAAGCTGCTTCCCTCTACCACCCTCTCCTGCCATGATGTTCTACCTCACCTAAAGTCCTGAGGAATGGAGTTGGTCTTCTATGGACTTATATCTCTGAAAACCCTCAAATAAACTTCTCCTACTCTATAATTGTGTTGGTCAGATCATTTAGTCACAGTAGCAAAAAAAGCTGACTAAAACACCATCCTTTCAATTACTCAAGAGAAAACCATGGAGTCATCCTTGATCTATTTTTTTTTTCTCATACTCCATGTTTAACCCACCAGTGAATGTTGCTTACTTTACCTTCAAATTATATCCAGTACCTGAACACTTTCTGCCAGTTCTTCTGCTGCCTCCCTGGGTCGAGGCATGATCCTCCCTGGATTGCTATAATAGCCTCCTCACTGGTTGTCTGGACTCGGTCTTTGAGCTCTTTCAGTAATTTTCAACACAGAGTGATTCTGTTCAACCGTAAAGTGGATGGTCACTCTGCTCACAATTCTACAGATGCTCCTTATCTCCTATTCCTCTTGTTGCCCTTGTTCTCCTGACCTTGCATTCCAACTCCCTACTTTCCTGTGGAACAGGAGTCTTAAAGCCTTTGTAACTGCTGTTCTTCCAGTTTCGGCTACTTTCCCCCCAAATATCCAAGTGTTCACAAGCTTAAAACACTCACATCTTTGACTTTATGTTGGATTTTCCATGAGGTTTTCCACTACTATACTATTTAAAATGGCACACTTTTCCCAGCCTCTTGGTATCTCCTATCCATCTTTCCAGCATCTTCTTCTTCAAATACTATCTCTATTAGTTTCCTAGTGCTGCTATAACAAATCACCACAAACTGGGAGACTTAAAGCAAGAGAAATTTCTTGTCTCACATTTCTGAAGGCCAGAGAACTGCAATGAAGGTTCTGGTAGGGCTGGTTCTTTCTGGGGGTTTGGGGGATAGTCTGTTCACTCCTCTTTTCCACCTTTGCTGGTTACCAGCAAGTGTTCCTTGACTTGGAGAGGCATCCCTCCAATCTCTTCCTCTCTCACATGACCTTCTTCCTTGTTTATCTGTACTCTGTGTTTTCACAAGACCTACTTTATAGGGTTGAATTTTAAGGCCCATTCTAATTCAGTATGGTCCCCTTGTAACTGAGTCACATCTGCAAAGACTTTACAAATAAGGTCAGATATCAGGGGTTAGCACTTCAGCCTATTTTGGGGGGGTGAGGGACAAAATTCAATTCATAACATCATCTGGCATACAATATATTTGTACTTTTTTGCTTTTGGTCTATTTACTTAAGAATATAAAGTATAAGATAGCTGAAATTTTTGTCTGATTTTTTTTGTTTTTACTGCTATTCTCTCAGGGAACAAAATGTTGCCTGGGTGGGATATGACTCCCTGGGGCTGGGGTTGTGGCTCAGTGGTAGAGTGTTTGCCTAGCACACATGAGACACTGGGTTCAATCCTTAGCATCACATAAAACAAAACAAAACAAAAAACACACAACTAAATAAAATTATAGAAAAAAGAATGACTCCTCTACTTGCCCCACATGACCAGGAGGATAAAGATCCAACCACCAAACACACTGTTTAAGCTCTTGAACCTTCTGGTCCTCACTGAAGTTTCATTCTCAGCTGAATGCCCCCAGATTTGGTCATTCTCCCTCTCAAAAACATGTTTTTCCTTGTCTTCACAGCATGCATTCCTCTTTTAAAATATATCTTATATATCCTCCTAAGATCAGCTCAGATCTTACTCCCTGAAATCTTCCTTGACCCCATAGACACTATTAACGGTCACTTTCTGAGTTCCTTCCACTTGTTTTTTTTTTCATGTTAGAAATCTTAAATGCACTTGAATGTGTTGATTTGTTATCATGACGACCCTGACTTTCTCCATTAAACTATAAGATCCTTCAGAGAGGGACCCTTTCTGCCTTATCTCTCCGTCTCTCTTTCACTCCAAATGCTAGCATCTACTAAGCTTGGACTATAATAGCTTCATACCAAATACCTGTGGACAGAGTGAAAGGAAGTAAGACAGATTTGCTCTCTTGGGCTTTGAAGTAGGAGCAGATATTATTTGGCTACCAAACCCCAGAACACTTGTACTATGGAGCCAAGCAATGAGAAAGGTGGGAAGGTGGAGGTTTCTAACGCTTTTTTGAAGTTACTATAAACAAGTAGCTTCCAGGAAAGTCCTCAGTCATGAGAAGAGGGTGCAGAGATTAATACAGGAGCATCAAAATAGACTCTGCATAAGGCCAATAAGGGACTTTGTCTTCAAGCTGTCTTAAAACTAATGCCAGTGTAGTCAGTGTCAGGAGGATCCTTCCCCAGCAGGCTGCGTCTTCTCTAAAAACCCATCTATAGAACAATTTCCAGAGGTATTTTAAGTATTGTGGGAGAGTTTAATAGTGTAGTATTAGACTCAAGTGAGACAGAGTGATCCTAACAACTGCAGCTGCCAAGTATGAAAACTTTCTGAGAAACCATTCCCTCCCCTAAAGTGGTTTGAAAGTGTGACTGGTCTTGTTTCATCTTTAAGGAGTATTATGCAAAGACTTAGAGTCACTCTGTTAGAATCACTTCAGTGCTTAAAAAAAAAAAAAAAATCTGATTCCGTGGGTCCCTCCCATCTAAAATCTCCTGGAATTAGATCTTTTGAAGGGGGAGGGTCTCTAGAATCTATATTGTCAATAAGCCCCCAGGAGAAAATGACACATACTAATGTTCAAGGATTCCTACATTAAAGAAACTGATCACTCCTAAATCTATCTGGGTGATACATCATGGTCAACCCTTGTGATGGTTAATTTTATGTGTCAGCTCGACAGGACTAAGGAATATCCAGATAGCTGTTTAAACGTTATTTCTAGGTGTGACTGTGAAGGTGTTTCTGGAGGAGATGAGCAATCAAATCAGTACACTGAGCACAGAAGATGACTCTCACCAACATGGGCTGGCATCTTTCAATCCCTGAGGGTCCACATGTTACAAAAGGCAGAGGAAGGGGAATTTGTTTCCTCACTTGATCTGGCACATCCATTTCCCATCCTGGGATTTTGGTGCTTCTGGTTCTTTAGATCTAGACTTACATTATCAGTACCACCACCATTTCTCAGGGCTCCAAATTTAGATTGAATTAGACCACTGGATTTTCAAGTTCTTCAGTGTGCAGATAGAACCAATTCCTATAATAAATTTTCTCATGTATGTCATCTATTGGTTCACATCCTCCAGAGAACCCTGGCTAATGCACCTGATGCAACAGCAGGAGAGAGAAGGGAGTGGAAGACAATAGTCAATCTTTGGATATACTAATTGACCTTCAAGTTGGGGGTCTCTCTAAACATGCCCCTCTTCAACCAGTAAAAGAACTATTCTTAGAGGGTGAACACCTAGAAAGAAGCCCACACACTTAGGGAAGTAGGTCCATGGGGCTGGGGCACAGGATGGAGAAAAGCAGAGTTCCTGATGGCTTCCTAGCAGTCACACTAAAAGCCAGGCCAGGATTACGAGATGGTTGAAACCACGGACAGTCATTCTTTCAGCAACTTGTGGACCTAAATAAAGATTTCAAATAAGGGTGGCACAATGAAAATGAGGTAGATGGAATAAGAAAGGACAAGGTTGCTCCCCCGTTCTGCCTGTTACTTCTGGCTCAGTGAATCTGGACAAGTTATTTAAATGACCTCACCTGCACTTTTCCCATGTGTACAATGAGGGCAGCGTCACCCTTGGCTAACCTGTTATGAAGATGCAGTGAAATAAAGTGAGATCAACTTAGTATGATACTTAACACTTAAGAGATCCCTGAAATAAGACTTCTAGGTTCCTTCCCTTTGTCCACAATAAGTTGCATGTGGAAGTTGGCACTGGTTAAAATTTAAAAAGAAGAATGAACGAAAGGAGGAAAAAAGTTTAAAAAAATCAAAAGAAGAGCAAAAAAGGAGAGGAAGGAAAAGAGAAAAAAGAAAAAGAAAAGATATAGGGAAAAAAAAAAAGAAAAGAAAATGAGTTTGGTCCACTTTGGCAGATACAATAAGCAAACTGAAAATAAAATGTTTCACTGCACATTTCAATTAAGGTCTTTAAAGAGTACATGATGCTGTTTCAGATTACTTGAAATAACTAGAAAGTAGACCAAAGACTATTTTTTGTAACTTAGAGTCAAATAATATGAAAGTAAACATTGGAAAGCTCTTAAAGCATCCCAAATTGTTTTTTCCTTCCTTCAAATATCTCAACAGATATTTTTAAATTGCATTCTTCTTTCAAGATCCTTCTATCCTCACTTAGGAATGAAAGAAATAACCTGGCTAGAAATGGCACATCTTTGGCAGGATGGGAGGAAAGTTTAAATAAATTTCAATTTGGCTGTCTTCTAGATCATGGTAGATATTGATTATGTTTTGCTACTGGGTTCTGTGGAAACTGGAGAGAAAAAATAATCTTTTAGTACCTACTGTTCCCATTACCTCTGCTTCATAGCAATTTACCAAGCCTAGTGACCTAAAATAGCAATTTATTATTATTTTATCACTCATGGTTCTGTGGATTGATGGGGATCAGCTGGGCGCACTTGGGGTGGTTCTTGTTTTCACAGTCTGGGGACACAGTGACCTGAAGACTCTTTGGGTTGGTGTCTAAGATGGCTCACTCCAGGATGGCAGTTGATTTGGGAAGTTAGCTGAGTCTCAGCTTGGGTTGTCAACTTGGATATTCAAACATGTCTTCTCAAGGTGGCTAAAGTCTGGTGGGTAGATTCTAAGAGGGAAAGACCAGGTGTGAGCCTTTCAGGAAACTTTAGAGGAGACTGCAAAGATTCTTAGCACCTAGACTCTAAAGTCATGCAGCATCACTTCTACCACATTCTATTAATCATGTAGGGCCAGTCAATAATTAAATGCATGAGGATGTGAGTACACGCGGGGTTCAATTCCAGGAAGGACAGTTGATTGGTGCGCCATCTTTGGAGACTTATTTACCTTCCAATTAAATTTCTCCATTCATGGGAGCATTTCTACCTTTATAAGATCAATAGTGGGGTTACCTACCCTTTAACTTTCAAATGGAATTTTCATGAGCACATATCAAACCACGAGCTGTAACAAAACACATGACTAAACATTCCTTGCTAACATGTCTGTGAAAGTCCTTTAACAAGATAAGGACCCACTGGGGGATCTCTGAGAGTCTCTGATTCCAATCCCTAATGGGGGTACACCAGTGACTGCGCACTGGGGAGGTAGGCTGGTACGAGTGAACCATGCGTATGAAGTCTCTTGAATGACCCAATTCCCCTATTTTCTTCATCTGGAAGAAAGGATGGAGCCAAATAAGACCATTTTTTAGTGTTGCTTTCCTTCTGACCTTCCATTAGTGTGCCAGTAGCTTAGGGTTTTTGCAGGGAACTTCAAAGAATAGAATATTTTAGTTTATTTTGGTTGTTGTAATTCATGTCACTTAATCATCTTTCTTTGAGTTTTGGTTCATTTGTGAGGATAGTGTGGGCAGGATGAGGAGAATCCTATTTGCTCCGTCACTGTGGGAAGTTAGGAGAAAAGTGAAGACCGTGGTGCAGGCAGATGCTGGGCTTGAGTCCTGGCTCTGGAATCCATGAGTGTGAGGTCTGTTTTCCATCTGCTCAATCTTTCTGATCCTCAGTTTCCTCTTTTGCACAAAATACCAAACCCAGAGTTTTGGGATGAATAAGCTAGTGGAACTTTCAGACTCTACCTATCACTGGGACATCTTTGGTTTGGTTTTTGTCTTTTTAAACCTCACTTGAATGGCTAAATGGTTATAGTGTATCTGTAGCTTTTAGTTATCACAAATCTCTTTGAGAAGTTGTCAGAGCATGAATAATACACATAAATAAAAAATGAGCGAACGGTATTTCAAAGCAAGGCAAGCCTGTTTGAAAATTTGACCTCAAATCATAGTTTCAGACCGATTGGAAATATTGATTGGATGATTAGCATACGGAAGGCGCTGTGTTAGGTTGTGTACAGGACAAGATTCATGTGCTCCCTGCATGCATAGTTTCTTCCACTCTTCTTAGAGATGGCTGAATTTGGAACTGGTTGGCAGTATTTCCAGGAGCATAGAACAATCTGCCTTCCTGCCAAGGAGAGAATTAAAACTTGCTTTTGCTTAGTGCACAGAAGATGGCTCAGGAAGAGTTCTACAAACTAAGCAATGCAAACAAGGTTATTGCTCCTCCTTTCCAGGTTTTCAGAGGTGGGCCAACAACAGTTCAGTAAGGGTGAATCTAAGTGACTACTGGGATTGAAAAGGTGCAAACAGCAGCAGGGACAAACGAGAGATACTAAAGGTTACCTTTGGTAATTAAAATGATGTAGGACAGATGAAGTTGGACACCAGAGGAATTTTCAGGAAGCAGGTTTATTTAAGCTACAGTAAGTCAGAGGGGCTAATGCCTAAAAATTTCTGGTCTCCAGGTCTGGAAATTCTTTCAGATTTCTACTCAGTAGGGTGGTTACATGACCGTGGGTGGGTATATAACAATTACTCACTGTCCCATATTCTTAGGTGAGACAGAGGTTTTACAAGTTTTTAACCAAGAAAACAGGGATAGTATCTTTTGTATAGCAACAAACTTGAGACAGAGTCTATCACACCCTTTGTGTGCAAACCTGGCATTTACGAGAAGGAGGAAGCTTCAAACCACATTAAGTTCGCTGCAGAAATCCTGTTGACATTCTTTGTAAAGATCCTGTTAACTTGGAGAGAAGCTTAATTATGGTGGATCTTTTTGGTAGGGGTACCTGGTAGCTGCTTCAAAAACACAAAGAAAGAATCCCAAATAACTGCCTATACTCCTACCCATTCATTACCACGAAGGTAATGAGGGCCCACCTGGGCAGGGTGCTCTGTGGGGATTGAGGTGGTGTGTGTATGTGGGAGATGGTATTGGTGATGGTTGATAATAAGGTTTTTAGGAACTCACAAAGGTAGAGATAAGACAGATACCTGAGTACAGTCCAAGAGAGAAAGTGCAAAGTGTTATAAAAGATCAAAGATCTCAGGAATGAGAAATGGCACCAGGCAGGCAACATGGGGAGAGGTAGTGGAAGTGGGCAGTCACACTTCAGCCTGTCCTTGAACTAGAGGTGGCAACCATAAACACTTGGTTTTAGATGAATCTTAACTTTGTGAACGGAGGAAGTAGAACAAGTCTGGAAAGAGGGTAGAGGCTCTAGACCATCTCCAGGACTGACTTCATGTGTTTGCATTTTACTTGGTAGGAAATTGCTATTGAATAAGAATGTATTCAGCTATAAATGATAGAAAAAATACAGCAGATGGTGAGTTAAATAAGAAGGGTGTTCATTTATCCTATGCAACAAGAAATCAGAAGGAAGGTAGTCTAGAGGTGACCTGGCAACTCCAGAGGCCATGGAAGACCCAGGGTCTCTCCCTTGCTCTGCCTTGGCATTTTCTAGTTGGATTTTGTCTACATGACTGCCACCTCATGATGGGGCTGCTCCCCTTCTAGCCTCAGGACCATAACATGGAGGAAGAAGAGTCCAGGCAAGACTGTCACATCTCACTGGCCAGGAATGCGTCACACCACACCTAGCTGCAGGAGAAGCTGAGAATTTTAGTGGTTTGTGGGTAGGGAAATAATGTCATAAAGCTTCTTACAATGCATTTGGCTTTAATACTGGGCTTGGAGAGAATGGTCACACACACACAGAGAACTCTAAGGTTCAGAAAGATTAAGATTATGTTCGGAAAGATTCAGAGTCATATTATCTTAGTAAGTGCTGGAAATGAAATTTGTACCCAAGCAGGTGGTTCTCAAGCTTTTTCCAACCATCTCTCAAAGTAGACTGTTGGGTCTTTAATAGTTAAACTATTTCATATAGAGCCATGTGCATAAACACCCAAACTCGGATGCAAATCATTCATCTATTCCTTTAATCCTGCTTTAATTTTGTCAACTGCTGCTTGTAAATACCCCTGGAAGAGAGTATGACACATGGACAGTATTGGAATTCAGAGAAAGACAGAGATGAGTTAAAATTTCAGCCCTTCTACTACCCTATGGTGTGATTTTAGTCACATAAATTCTTTGACCTTCAATATCTTTGGGGGAGTAACAATGAAGTGTGTAAAATAAGATGATGTGGGTAGGGCAGACATTTGGCCATCAAAGTCTTTCTCCAGTTGATTCTGGCCAGGTCCGGTTGTATGTTACTATCAGACATATGGAGGAGGAGTTGGCTACAGTCCTGGGAATACTTTTACTTTTCTGATCTGATTCCTTCCTTTTCTATTTCTTTCTTTCTATAGGTGGGAATGATGGCTGAAGCTGATGCAGTCATCCTACATAATGAAGAAAAGACCACGCGAATACAAAAGACTTTATTATGAATAACATTGAACAACTGTACCATCACCAGCAGCTGCCAACCCCCAGATCTCTCAATTTGTGACAAAAATAAACTAATTTAAGATACCTTGGTTTTATTTTCTATTACATTCAGTTAAGAACACTTAATATTTATATAGTATATAAAAGCACTTGGTATCTAATTTGTTCAATAAATGGTGGTTCTTACTATTATTGTCCTCATCAATATTACTGCTAATGTAAAAGTTAAAGACATCAAGCTACAGACTCACTTTCACATGAGGAAACTATGATTAAAACATATATGTAAGTGTGTGATATCCTTGTGGGAAAATAAGGAATTGAGAGCAACATAGAATGAAACTAGTTTTTCAGAGGGAGAAATGTCTGTACAGATGTTAAGAAAAATGTAGTCAATAAGCCCAAAGCTGGGCTTTTAGTAAAGGACTCTCGACCCACATGCAGAAGCTGAGTACCCAAAGTGGGAGGGAAGCATTACTACCAGAGAAGTCAGAGCGATGACTACAAAATCAGCTCTCAAACTCTACAAGAGGAATCTGTCACTCTGACTTGAATATAGTATTTGTGTTCATGAAGACAGAGAGCAAAGAAACAAACAAAGGAGACCTGCAGTTTTCTGGTAAAAAAATTTAAAAATCAGGGCAGTCAAAATCTATGAAAATGAATTCTCTGAGCTTCTGCATTCTCTAGCCAACTATTGAGTGATATAAAGTCTACAATGTATGTTAAATGTTCAGAATGAACCTAAAATGTAAAACTGAATCCTACAAAAAGCAGACACCAGGAAGAAGAGAAAGGTTATTTAAAAAAAAAAAAAAATAATTCCAGTGCACAGCATTACTCCAGGTACAGATATGTTTATTAAATAAGGAAATAATCAAATAAATAACATAGGGTCAATATGACAAAATTGGAAATCCTATACTTATGAGTTTGACAGATCAAAATTTCAACTTACCTGTCTACTATCTATATAATTTTTATTTATATATTTTCCAAAATATTTGCCATAATTTATAGAAGTACCCAACAGTAGAATAAATAGATAAAAATTGGAATTCAAGAGAGCTGGTGATACATGTTTCCTATGTCACATCTCATTAAATGACACAAAGTATACACAAATTAGGACAAAACCATAGCATCACTGGAAGAGTATAGGACACTCATGTTTGGTAGATCAGAATACTGAGGAATTTCTGAAAGGTGTTAGGCAGGTGATAACATATTGACTAAAAATCTTAAAAGACTAAATAACTCAAAACATGAAAGGGAGGAAAGAAGAGACCAAAAAAATATATTTTCCCAGTTAAATTCTAGAGAGACCTCAAGATCAGGGGCAGAGTAAGCAAATAGGGTAACTGGTTAAAGAGTTGTCCCATTGGGGCTGAGGTACATTGGTCCCCTAAGTGGGGCTGAAAGAATGGCTTCCTGAACAGATTTGCAAAGTGGCTATGCTGGGTTCTCAGCAGGCACTAAGGTAGAAAGAGATGTAACCTGTGTTCCCAGCCTGCGCTCCCTCCTGTCTTTGTTTACCATGATCCACCACTAAGGTAAATTTGCACACCTCCTGAAGGACTTCTCAGTCACTAGTTCCCATCCCCTGAAAGCTCAGAGCTTCTGTCATCAGAATCTACAGCCAATGTGGCTGGGTAAAATGGAAATCACCAATGATTTCTTCATGTATTGAGAATTACGTTACAAACTCCAGGTACTAATTCTGTTCATTACCTTCTGGTTTTATAATTATAAACAAATAACTCTATGTCTAGCGCTTAATGAAAATAAGCCATCCTAAAGTGATTTATAGAATGAATAAACAATCCCTTAGAAAAAAATTAATGAAAGAAAAAGAAATAAAAATAATTAGAGTAAGTAAAATTAGTTTCCTCAGAGACCATTGTGAGTTTTCTCCCAGTTAAAATAAAAAAAGTCAAATCAGAAATCTTGAAGATTAAAAATATCACTCTGGAAATAAATGCGCATTTTTGAGATCTGGCCAAGTAAAATAACTTCCAGAAAACAGCAAAAAGTGCAATAGACTAACTTTCTGAGAGAATAGGAATCTGGTTTAGTAGGCAGAATTGTGGCCCTTGCAAAGAGGCCCATATCCTAATACTTGAAAATGGTATGTTTCCATAGGTGGCAAAAGGAACTTTGCAGATGTGATAGGATCTTGAGATGGGAGTTTATCCTGGATTATCCTAGTGGGCTTGATGTAATCGTGAGCATCCTTCTAAGTAAAGGAAATAGGTGGGAATATCAAAGTCAAAGAGAGATTTGGAGATGCTCTACCACTAGCTTTGAAGATATAGGCAAGGAGATGAGTCAAGGAGTGTGGGCAGCCCCCGGAAGCTGAAGAAGGTTCAGGACTGGCTTCTCCCCACTACAGCTTCCAAATAATGCCCCCTTGGTGGCACCTTGATTTGAGCCCAGTTAAACCCACTTCGGATTCCAACCTCCAAAACTATAGAACAGCTTGCGTTGTGTGAAGACATTATGTTTTTGGTAAGATGTTCCAGCAGCGATGAGAAACTAATACCCATGGAGAACAGATTCAACAGACCAGGTAACTGTATAGTGAGGTTCAGAAGGGAAGACAGAGATGCTGTGGCCCGTACGCTGTAACAAAATCTGTAAAAGAAAGAACGCTTCTGAGCTGAAAGGGACTTGGGTTCTCAGAGAGGAAAAGGCCAATTTTGTCCTTTATGGCAAATTGCCCAAAATTAGGATCCCCAAGGATAAAGAACAATCCTACAATTTTCCAGAAAGAAAAATGTTAGGTTGATATAAGGGAGTTGTTATTCTCATCACAGAATCTATCATTTATTTGTTGCAAGTATTTATTTTAGTCTTCATTTGGGTTTCTGAAACCCACAGCTTTAATTGCTGGCATCAGATTTCTTGTCTATAATATAGAAAGCAAGCAAAACTCCCTATAAAAAGCTAAGGATGTTCATTTTGAAGTTCAAATTCTGTTACTAAAGTATGGGGCAGGGAAATGGCATTTTTAGACATATAGGATTGCAGAAAGTTTACTACTGACATATCTTTTCTGAAAACAAAACATCAAAAAAGATAATATATTAGGTTATATTTCAGCAAGATAAAGATGAGAAACAGAAATGCTTTGCAGACCAATAAAATGACCAATGATATTGGTACAACTTGCAGTTAATACTAAGTAATTGCTGAAAACATGGCAGTGAAATTTAATGGAATTGTTAAGTAGGCATTCATAAAGCACAAGAGGCAAAAAGTCAAAAATTAACAATCTGGAACCAAAATTTAAGACAGTTTTTAATACCACTGAGGAGGTAGTAAGGAAAAAATACAGAAAAGTTGTAAAATACCTTTGTGATACAACTCTTATTTTGAGTGAGGTGGTTGTTCATACTGCATCATTTTTATGGGGACAGAGAAGTGATTTTTTGTTGCAAAGAGTTTAAAGATGTTCATCAGCTGCACAAAATATAAGGTAGAACCCTTAACTATTAGTTTCTTTATCTTAGTAAAGAAAAAAAAAGAAAAGAAAATGCGACCAAGGGCGAAAACCTGAAATAAGAACAAACGTATAAGGTGTTATACTGAATGGCCATTAGTTGAATTGATTTTTTCTTTTTTTAAATTTTAAGGAATCTCAGTGTAGAATAGGGTAAACAAAAACCAAAGCAAACCAAACAAACCCCCATACCATTCCTCTTGTTTAAGGAGAAGTACCTGCAACAAAATCACATAAGGAAGTTGAAAATAAAGGAATGGACAAAGGTTTATTTGGCCAGCAACTGCATAATGACTACTTAGGAATAATGAAAAAAGCAGAACTGGAGACAAAGAGAGTGCTATACAAAATGGTACAACTTAAATTGATAAAAATACATTTTCTAAAAATACTCCTGTGACTATTAATACCATGGGCAATATATTAAAGAGGAAAGGGATGATATAAGAGGGATTTTATTGGAAAAAGCACACGGGGAAACTTTCTAATTTTGTGAACCCCCAAAGTATATAGGGGATTTGTAAAATTGTAGACAACCAGAAAGAATGAGAAGAAATGGGGAGAGGAGAAGGAAGCAAGGAAGAAGATGAAATTTTGTTCTAGATATACTGAGATTGTACCTTCCATTTGTGAATGTGAGATATTTGCAAAAATTGATCATATAGCCTGCCTAAAGATAATCTTAGTAAATATACAAAAACTCCAATTCTAAGGAGTCACATTCTCTGACTACAGTGCAATAAAGTTGGATATTAAAAGTGAAGACGTAACAAAAAATAGTACAAGAAAAAAGAAAATCAAACTCCTTGAACATTTTTGAGCACTCATGTACATTATACTTTGGTTAAAGAAAAGTCAAAACTGACCTTCCTTAGAAATGAAGGAATATGAGAACAGGATATGAATCTGAGATATAAAAGTCATAAAGAATGTCAGGATCAGGGCTGCTTCTTGCTCTTGAGATGGCCTGACTTCTCCCTTGAATGTATTATTCTCTGCTTTTACCCCCAAAGCTTCTCATTCTTAAGACAGTTCACATTTTCCCCTTGAATGTGTGTCTGCTTTTCTAAATAAATCTCTACCTGTGCTTCAAAAACAACAACAACAACAAAAAAGATTGGTTTAGTAACAAAAACTTAATCTTTTTATGTAGAAGGCACTGATTGTCTACAAGATGACAGAGAAAAACTCTTGCAGTTTAGCAGCAATCGCATAAAACGAGAACTTACCAATGAAAGAAAACAACAAAGCAACAACACCACCAACCAAAAACAGGCCAATAGAGCAATGAGTAAAAGATCAAAACTGGCAACTCACCCAGGAAGAAATAGAAATGGCCAATTGACATAGCAACAGATGTTCACACTGGCAATGAGAGAAATGCAAATTGAAACAAGATACGGTTTTTGTCTAATAGACTGGAAAACAATTTTTCAGTCTGCTAATAACAAGTTTGGCTGGCTTGTGGAGAAATAAGCACTTATACTTTTTTTGGTGGGGGTTTAAACTGGTTTAGATTTGTGGAGGGCCATTTAGGAGTACTTATCGAAAATTTCAAAACACAGTTGCTTTGAACATCAAGAATACATCGAGGCATATAGGTGGCTGGGACACTCAAAGTCTGATTATTTGAAGAGAAAAATTGAGAAGATTTCAGTTTTGATAATGGAATGGCTGGAAGAAGTGGAGTCCTGTTATACCATAGAATAGTAATTAAGCATTTTTTGTTCAAATAATGCAGTAGATCTTTACATACTGGCATGGAAGAATGTTCCTATATTGTTAAGTGAAGAAAATCAAGTGCCTGTTCATACATGTGCACACGCACACACCATGCACATACAAATACAAATGCACATACATACCTATATATGTATACATAGGGGCATACGCACACATGCACATACACCATGCACATACGAATACAAATGCACACACACACACACACACACATATATATACATATATACACACACACACACACACAAAGGGGCATATGCTATATATTTGACTGTGTTTCAAGAAAAGTCTAAAAGGACAAACAATACTGAATAGTCAATGACGTTCCCTAAATAGTGATCCTTGGTGCTTAACTTTATACAACCCTATTTTGTAAACCTAAACGTGTCACATTACTTTTGCAATTTAAAAAATCTCTTCAAAATAGACAAATCAATCAAGATGGAAGGAAGATAAGGTGAGGGTGGTGAGACGGCCCTGAGGAGTCACATAAACCCAGGACATTTTTGAGGGCTGATGAGTTATAAATCTAGCACTGAGCATCCTTGTGATCAAAGCAAGAAGGTAGACGGTATCAGTAGAGGGGTCCCCAAAACCATACAGCCTTGTACACAATTGCCACATCCTTCAGAAGTACTGTTTCCCCAAGTACTTATACTCTGGTAGAAAGTCTAATAGAAACTTCTAGGGTGTCATATCAAACACTGAAGCTGTGACTCCAACAATCCTGCACACAACAAACACCAAGGCTAATTTATAAAAGTTGCTTCTTAAACTGACCAAATGGATTATCCTGGGGATTAGACTAATTCCAAGGAGGAGAGGAATCCTTCTTCTAGGAGAACACATAGGTGAGTGTGAAGAAAGTTCTTCAGCTGGAAAAATCTATAGTGGAAGCATCATTGAAAAAGATCAGTACCCAGTGGTATAGAGCAAGAATGAAGGAATGAATGACCAGGAGGGAATCTGAGCTGAAGCAGCCTGTGTTTCCACAAGGCCTTCCTTGAGATCTGGAGCTGTTTAAAATCAAAGCCACAGTGGTGCATGCCTGTTAGCCTAGCAGCTCAAGAGGCTGAGGCAGGAGGATGGTGAGTTCCAGACCAGGCTTAGCAATTTAAGAAAGGCACTAAGCAACTTAACAAGACCCTGTCTCAAAATTAAAAAATACAAAGGACTGGGGATGTGACTGAGTGGATGAGCACCCCTGAGTTCAATCCCTGTTATCAAAAAAATCAATCCATCAATCGAAACTAAAAATAAATAAATATATAAATAAATAAAACCAAAGCCAGCTCACAACTGCTTAGGAGCATGATAGCACTTTAAGGATGCAGAGAATGTCTCTAGCTTATTCACACCTACATACAAGTAAACATGCATAGTTCATTCATTGTACATTAGCAGGTAACAAATCTGTACCTGAGCATGACAAATAAAACCTAATAGCCTAATATTTAGAAAAAGATCAGGCCAATAAATTCCAGCAAAGGAACTTCTGCTATGTGATAATGTCCTTAGATAGTCAACAAGAAGGTGGTGGGAGAGGATCTTCATGCCAGAGTGGTGTGGAGTGTTTACGTTGCTTTTTTTTTTTTTTTTTTTTTTAGGGTCGGATGTAATTATTACTGTCAATATCACATTTGTTCTTTTGCCTTCCTAGCATATGAATCAAATTTGCCACTTCGTGAAGCATGAAATTACCTTTTCAATACTAATTCAATAATAATGCTGAATAAACTGTGAGCAATTATCACCCAAATAAGGAAAGTTTTCCACCCCTCCACTGCCTCTGTCACCTTCTAGTCACTAAGAATAACCTCCTTTGCTCACACCACTGAAGGAGGTGAAATTGATGTGATGAATGTGATATTTCTAAATCCAGTAAAATAAGAACATCTCCAAAATTTGGAATCTCAGAAACTCCCAGACATTTCCTGCATTACTGATTCAACTGAAATGGTGTATGGTACTGTCATTTCTATTATTTCTAAAACACACTTAAGTTATCCCGAGGAGTAGACACTGTAAAGGAAAGGAAAAGAGAGACTTGTGGTTGCTGTCTAGTAAGAAATTTATGTTTTTAGTAGTTAGAGGACCTCTTTAATCCAATTCTGGAATTCTAGACAGAATAACAATAGTAATTGAAGTAATAGTGATCATCATTTGGTCATAATTATGACAATGCTAGTAGCAAAAATAATAGCTATTTTGCCATCGTTTGGATCTTGAATGTGCCCATGTGCTAAAGTCTTGGTCCCCGGGGTGGCACTAGTGGGAGGTGGTGGAACCTTTCAGAAATGGGGCCCAGTGGGAGGAAGCTAGGTTGTTTGGGATGCACCCTCAATGGGACAGTAGGCCCCAGCCCCATCCTCTTCCCTCTTTGGCTTCATGGCCATGGGACAAGCAGTTTGGCTGCTCCACATGATTACACCAGGATGTGCTGCTTCCCCAGAGGCCCAGAACAAGGAGGAAAATTGATCATGGCCTGAAGTCTCGAAACCAAAAGAAGCCGTTTCTCTCTATAAGTTGATTAGAGATTTATCTGAGTGACATAAGGCTGACCAACACACTGTGCTTTGGGAAGTACTTTGCCTCCTCATAAAAGGGGTCCCAGAGAGTACTCTCATCTTCTTTCTGTTACGTGAGGATTCAGTGAGAGGGTTGCAGACTGCTACTGCAGAAGAGGGTGTGCACCAGAACCTGTCCGTGCCGGCAACCTGATTTCTAATGTCCAGCCTTCAGAACCATGCAAAATAAACCTCTGCTGTCTGTAAGCCACCCAGTCCACAGCGTTCTGTTACAGCAGCCCAAACTGACTAAAAGAGCTTTGGAAAGTTCCCCCAGGCCATAGAGTGAGAAGTGGCAGAGTTCAGATTTAAACCAAGGTCTGTCTGAGCATATTGCTCATGTCCTTGGCACTCTTCCATAGTAGCAGAAAAAGTCATAGACAACATCAAGTTCATGACCATGTGTTTTTGAAACAGGAAAAATCAGAAGAGTTCAAAAAGTGGGGAACACAGTTCCCTGATTATGATTATTTACTTGTGGTTGTCCTTGCTAAGAATCAATGGCAAGTGAGGGCAAAAGGACCCTTAAAGTGACATTTATTTATTCAGTACATTTTGTTTTTGGCAGTTGCTATTTGCTAAAGAGTGTGTTAGGTAAAATCACATGAACCCTGCCCTGGTAGAGTTAAGGTACAGTGTGAGGAGACAAGTCAAATGTAAATACTCACAGAAGTGAAGATAAAATCACAAGTCTCATCATAGTTACCAAGAAAGAGTTTGAGGTTCAATGAGAGTCTCTAACAGGACCATGTAAAGGGATTTGTCTTTATTCTGAACATTGTAGAACACTTCTGAAAGGTTTTACATAGTGATTGTGTTGGAGGTGAGGAGATTCTAATTTGAAAACCTCTGGATAGAGAGAATGGAGCATGAATTGGAATCACCAGGGGAAAACATATCAATTAGAAAATTAATAGGTTGTTTTGGATGGTCTGCATTAGGATGGAGTTGGGAGCAGCAAGGGAAGGGGATGAATTCTAGAGGAGCCCAAAGAAGAAATGACAACGTTCACATAAAGTAAATCTTCACAGGAAAGTAAGTCTAGATTGTGGTTTATTTTTTCCCCAAAACATGATTTTATTCCTTCTGAATATGTGTTGGGAATATTATTCACCTATTTGAATGAATTGATTGTGAATCTGCTTGGTTAGCTAAAAAAATGTCCATACTTAATGGAGTGCAAATCAAGTTTTTATGTGATGATTTTTTCCTAATGGTTTCTGGTTGAAAAAGACTTCGAACTAACTTACTTTTTGATTGGGCATGGGCTCTACAGCTGGGTCTCTGACATACAGAGAGAAACCCAAACAACAGATTCTGCTCCTCATCTGGGGAAGTGAGACACCACTGATGTTTCTTCCCTTTGGCGTTTCATGGGATGGTATATATACTGTTCCCTTTCTTGGCCAATCTTGAACGAAGTGTCTCCTATTGGTTGTTTCCCATAGACGGCTCACATCTATTCCATTTCCAGTGATTTTTTTTTCTTTTGTGGTGTTGGGGATTGAACCCAGGGCCTTCTGCATGCAAGGCAAGCACTCTACCAACTGAGCTATCTCCCCAGCCCTCACATCTATTCCATATGACACCATGATAGGCGGCATCTGCTGTACCTGGCTGAGTCATGCATGAAAGAAAAAATAATTATTGTAAATCAAAGAGAACATTAGCTCTAACCTATATGTAATATATAAAGGTATTACCATCTAGTTAGGTTTACAAGAACCATTTTGTGTTTGCCTAATCTGAGATTGATCCAGTTAAAAATTGGACAGTGTCCATTCCAAATTGGGCAGTCTAGTGGACCCTTTGGCTACTGGATCCACCCTTTGTCTGGGACCAAATAAAAACCTGGTAAAATAAGCCTTTGATGTAAAATCCTCATACCTGCTCTTTCTCCTCCCATCCTATGACAGAGGCCTTTACTCAATTTTTAATTTATTCCCTTTGTCTCACCCTTAAGATTTATATTTGGTACCAATTTGTAGGCTATAATATCACCCCTCCTTATATATTTGATGCTATGCCTTAGAAGAAGAGGAAGGTGGAAGAGGCAGAGGAGAGGGAGGAGAAGGACTGGCTCTGATGGTGACCTCTGTGGGGTCACCACCTGCTGAGCTCATGGGACTGGGCAGTTGCACTGGGCACTTCACACAGGGCACTTCACACAGGGCCACAAATCCTCGTAGTCCTAGAAGGGAAGTACTGTTATCCTCCCCATCACAGACATTGACAAAGGAAGTTTAGAAAGGTTAAGTGACTTACTCAAGGTCACACACTTTAGAGGAATGGAATTTGAACCCAGAATCCATGTGTTACACCACTGGAAAGTCACCTCTACGAATACATTTTTCTGCTTTAGTTGGCTCTCCCAAGTTCCCTCTGGTGGACCCACTCTTGTCCCAGAGGATGTGGGTAGGCAGGAACTGTCTTCATAGTTTGTATGTACAGCCAGACCCAGGCTAGAGCCAGTTCCTATTTAGTGCTATGACAAGAAGGCAAAGGTACATTAAGAGGATAAATAAAGCTGCAAATGCCAGGAGACATAAATATAAGCATCAAGAGCTTGGCAAAGTCTCCCAGGCTCTCTGATGTCCCAGCTTTAGTACCTGTGCACATTACTTGAGAGTTCAACATAGAAGAATTAAACAGGAACAAGAATTGTTAGTATCATGTCATCTAAACGTTTTATATATTCCTTGTATTTGGGGGAGGGTGTTAAATAGTCATTGATAAAATAATAATCAATCAACAACTCCTTAAAGCATTTGGGAAAAGTTTCTTAAAGAAGGACTTAGTAGCATAGAACTTATTCTTAATATCCAAAATTCAGAAGCACCCTACAAGTCCAACACAAAAGAACAATAAACAAATGATGATAATCTTAATAATGCTACTGATGTTGTTGTTGATGGAAGCAGCCAACATTTATTGAGCCCTCATTAAGAATCATTAAGGATGGATTCATTCTCTCATTTTGTCCTCACAACTATCTTATAAAGATGACTGCTACAGTTAATGAGATGATATTATCGAGAGTTTATAATAATAAAGCAGAGAAATGTAAAAAGTAAGATATAAAATGGGCTTTTGTAAAAGAAAAAACACTTTCTGAAAAAAGAAGCCAGAAAGAAACATAGTATAATATTAATGGTTGTTATTTCTCAAAGGTGGGATTATGTGTAATTTTTTCTTCCTCCTTTTCTGAATTTCTTGTTTTACTCTTACAAGCCCTTGTTACCTTTACAATGGAAAAAACCCAAGAAAATTTATTTACAGTGAACTAACAATGGGAATTTCTTTTCTAAACATGACTAACTAGGTAATGCTTATACTCAAAGGGTCTTTGGGGGCCTCTAGGAAACTTAGGTTAGATTTATTTTTTATCCACTAAAAAAGCAATTCCTAGTGATCCCTTCTTGGAGGAAACTATTTCTGAATTCACCAGAAGGGGAACATGGTTATATTCTTCTCAGAAATGGCCAGATGCCTCTGATGAATCACAGGGGCGAAGAAATCTGTCATCTTGGGAGTCTGTGGTAACTTATACTTTTCTCCGTCACATTATTTTCATCTTTTTCTTGCTTCTTCCTCACAAGAGCCTCGTGAGACTAGGATACCAGGTTTTGTCAATGCCCCTGTTACAGAAAATGAGGGGCAGTGAGAACAGTTACCTGCCAAGAACACATAATGAAAAAGCCTGAGAATGGAATCCAATCTCAGCTCAAGTAGGAGCTCTCTTCAATGACAGCAGCTGTCTAGTCAGAATCCCGATTATCCTTGGCAGGAAAGACAAACCTATCAGTCTATCAACTAGCTAAAGATTCTGTGTCATGCTTGCTATAAATTCAGTATGTCATCCCTCATAACAAAATCAAAGGAATGCCAGTCGTATCGTACTTTGTTATCTGCCCCTCCTGCAATATGACTGATGGAAGGCCATTCATAGTGAAGGTGCTGGGGGTTTGGTGATGGCTGCCTTCAGGCAACACACAATGGGGAAGAAGGCAGTTCAATCCATAGTGCACAATCTGATCTTATGTAATACAGTGGGATGGGCCGTGTGAAAGAGACATGAGGGACCAGGCTTTCAGAAGAGGGACATGCTGCTGCTCATTCATTGGCATATTCACTTCTTAAATATCATTGGGTATCTTTTTGTTGCTATGCCTTCTGATGAGTTCTGGGGATCCATGGTCAATAGAAACACATGATCTTCGGCCTCAAGGATATTCATTTGGTGGGGAATATAGCATTAATCAAATGACTATACAGAAAGGATAAATGTGGTGGAGGATAATTAGTACATAGAGATCATATCCTGTATCCTCTTTGACTCAAGGGGGGATTTCATTGCAACATTCCTCGAGAAACCCAGAAAGTCTGTGTTCCCTTCAGGGCTTGGACTTTTATGGGATAGTTTTCGGGTGCTGATTGGAAGTGGCCTACTTAGTAATGCTTAGACCTTTCCTCCTAATAACTCATTAGGCTATTTCTAATGGCACTGCTGCTTCCTCCACACCCTGCACATCCAAAATGCAGGGTGTATTTTGTTCCTGGGTTTATGCATGCCAAGCAATGTTGGATTTTTCTGCTTTTCCCAACAAAGCAGGCACACACTTGTGGAGAGAAACTGCAAATTCACATTATTCATAGTAAAGCAGGAGTTCCCATGCTGAAGCACCCTCCGCTGAGGCTGGCAGATGGCCAGAGATGCCTATGTTAGAAGAAATGCAAACCCCATTATACTCTTTCTAATTTTTTTACCCTCCTACATGAAGCACGCTGTAGCCACCTCATGAAAGATGGTTATGTGTCAAAACTTAATTAGTCAACACTTGCAACCCATCTACATTATGTTGGAAAACTATGTTTTCAAGAGCTAGAGAAAAAAGCTCAAGATATTCTGGCAGGAGGGGAATTCTTAGGACACAAAGAAAAGAGAACAATGCAATCAGTTATTTTATAGTACCAAGGCCTTAATTCTTCCTTGGTAAAGCAAAAATGGGAGGAAATTTCTTGGTTTCCTGGATGCACTAGGGTTGCCATATCTTTTAAATAAAAATGGGAACTCTATGACCTGCCATATATGTGGAAGATCCTTGGCCTGATGTGTATGTGGGGGAAAAGAGAGACGGGGGTAGCATACTTGAGTTGCAGTTCCTGTGAGTCTGGTAGGTACACACTCTTTGAGGTGACTGACTATCCCATAGATGCCTGGGATAGAGAGGCTTTGGGGGATATAAGAATTTCAGTTTAAAACTGGAAAAATCCTGAGCAAGCCAAGACAAGTTCATCACCCTTGTAGCATGAAAACTATGGTTATAAAAAAAAAAAAAAACCCTTTTATTACAAACTTAGGTCATTTGACCAAGTCAGTGATATCTCCTTTGGTCTCTCCTTTGACCAATGTGGAAGGATGAGGTTGCCTATTGCTGGAACACTAGAGGAGACCTTTCCTGATCCTAAACTGCTCATCTCTCCAGCTTGCCCACCCCTCTCCCACCATCTTTCCTAGCTCCTGCCAGTTCCTTGCATATTACCTGCCACCCTCCCTCCTCCAGGGTGGAATATAGCCAATTGCCACTGCAGCTTAAGAGTTCCCCAGGTTCATCCATCCTCTGTCCATGAAGCACACCCAGAGCTCCCTGAATATATTCTAGGGATTTTTTTGACCAAGGGACTGAAAAAAAAATCATGTGGTAAATGTGCAAGTGACAAAAGTTCCAAAATATTTCACAATAAAGAATATGCATTTTGGAATCTCTTTTATAGACATGGAGCAAGAGCTAGCTTGGTTTGCTTACTTTTTAAGCACACGGTCAAAGGGGTCTGTTCCTCCTCTAACTCATCACTGACTCCTCTTTGCCTCTGTTATTTGCAGGCTGGATGAGGACACCTCTATCTAAGCTCCTTCTGCTTCCGGTGGCCACAGGAGGTGGTGGATGTAATAAAACCACAAGACTCGGGAGCTCTTGAGCCTCTTTTAGACCTGGTTTCAGAACGTTTTTCTGCCACTGTGTAGTTGCATAAGCTTGGATGAATCACTTAATCCGCCTCAACCTCAGTTTACTCATATTTTTGAACAGATTTAAGAACATTAAAGAGAGCTGTTTGCATGTTCCCAGTCTTCTAAGGTGGTTGCTTTTTTTGCTCTGTAGTTCAGTGAGACTGATGCACAAGAATAAGATGCACAAGAATCTCACCTATCAAAGATTCTAGTAATTTCCCCATATTCTTTTCATTACAGAGAGTAAGCGTTTGAAGATTTGCCCCAAGACTGGAGATCAAGAGTTATCCATCAGGGCCCTAGAAATTGCATTTGACTCTCCCACTGCAGCAAGGACACAATTGTGGATTTGGAAAATGGGGTTCAGACTTAGAAGGGTCTGGGCAGAGTTCTCACTGAGGACCAGGTAGAAATAACTCCTCCTGACTTCATAGTCTTGTAAGGATTAATTGAGAATGGATCTAAAAGAGTGTAGCATCAAGTAAGTTCTCAATAACAGTTGTTTCATTGGGCATCCTTTTCTTCCTCCTCTCTTGGAACAAGGAATTGAAGGGTCACATGGCTAGTAAGTGGTATTCCTATCATTCCCTGGCTTTTCTCATTACCTACTTAGAGTTCATGACTCTTTGGCTGGTGAAAGCCCTACCCCCAAATCACACCCTTTCCAAGAAAGCTTGTAGTCAATGACTGGCCTACGCACCTGTCTAAAGGTGAGGTCTCCCACACTCACATGAGGGTCAGCTTTAGAGTTCCCTGTGGGATAAGTTGCAGCCTTTATTGATGCTACTTTGCTAACCCAGTCTTTTTTCCTCCCTTCCCCCAATAACAGTTAAGTCTGAGAGCCTTTTTCAGTTAACTTCCTGTACGTGTATGTCTGTCTCGGAATCTGTTTTCCGTAACCTATGATCTGTAATACTGCCACTAAATTGTATGTCCCACATGTGTTGTATGTTCAGAGCCTAGAGAAGTGCCTGGCACGTAGTAGATGTTCAATAATCAGTTGGTAAGTAAGTGAATAAAATAACAGAGGTGGGATCAGACCCAGTTCTGCACAATTCCAGTGTGCACAAACATGGCCATCCAGGCTTTTCTTAACTCACAACCACAGACCTGGTTCCATGTGACATTGTGCCCTTGCTTCTGCCTGCATTTATGCCAGATGAAACCCGTAGTTAGCTAAGGCACAGAGATTAATTGAAAAAACTCATTCCCACAAATGTTGAACCCGGGAGTGCTCGTGTGTGACGATGTAATTACTTTGGTGGCACCGACACATCAGGAGGCCCCTGGAGAGTCTAGAATCAGACTCAGCCAAAGGATTCCATCTTAACTTTGAATTTCCACAGGCCTCTGTCACTTGATGTTAAACAACATCATCTTAACAAATTGTGAATGTGTGAATAATTTCTCCTTTTCTTCTGCTCTGGTATGTAAACTGATATTAAAGACCAGAATATTTATCATGTTGACAGCTCCTGCTTGCTAGATTAGATTTTGTTAGGAAGCTGAGTTTGCCTCTGAGAGCATTCAACTTCATATCTTTCTATTATTGGCTTGCACTTTAATACTTTTGGTATTAGCTTGCTTTACGCCAAAATAAAATAGAAGGCAGACAATAGGAAGAGTGAGTTGAGTATATTGACCACCTTTATTCCTGACTATTGGGGAAATACAAACTCACTTACTCAGTGAAAAGCCAGTTCAGTTAAGGATCAGTGCTGTAACTTCGAAACAACTCCCGCCTCATCCACTGGATTAAGAGCCAGAGCATCACAGCTCATATTCCAGGGATGTGTTTAGTACCTACTTTACCAAATCACTAGGAAAGCTATGTACTGTGACATCTGTCCAAAGGCAGAGAGAATCAAACTCTGATTATGCTAATCTGATATGGATGCAAAGACATTAGTAAAATAGGCCACTCTCGCTGAATAAAATGTCCTTGGTTTTCATAACCGACTTCTTGACTTGATTTCATCTAATTCTCTGCAAAAACCAGAGTTCCAGCGGCTTTCACAGTTCATGAAGGACCATTACTCTAGTGAATGCATGTGCTGGTACACAGGGTGTTTCAGAGAAGTTTCTTCCACCGTTGGTGGAGATGCGCAGCCCTTTCCTCGGCACACGTGAGGTAGGTGATAGGTGTACTGAGCTCACTCTGGAAAACTGGATGCCATCTCTGTCTCGCCACCAGCGTCCTGAAGGGGAGCACAGACTTCTCCAGAACTGCAGGTCAGGCTTGCAAAATGAATCACTGCTTACTGGTAACATAGAGCGTCCTACTATGAGGTCAAGGAGAGAAAAGCCACATGAGCCAGGTGGTATTTAGAGGCCAAGGCTGCAAGTTTGAAAGAGGAAAACTTTGTGTCCTCTGCTCTTTTTATCAAGTTATTTTGAGTCGTGGTAAAACCCTGAAGAAACATGGCAAATGTTAGCACTGAAAAGCAACTCCTTCTGCAAGGGCAAAATTACAGTGTTGAGATGAGACCGACCCTGTCAATGTCTAATCATCCATTCAAAGGACGAAGACCCCATTTCAAGGCATCTTCTACAGATGTTCTTTTGATAGCTTTTTATTTAATAGTCAGCAAGAGACTCTGCTTTTTATAATTTGGTTTCCCAGGAAAAGCATCCCATTCTCTTAGGAGACCATACGATACCTCTGAGATTTGCAGGATTTGCTCTGCTGCAATGTTCTTGTCTCCTCCATGTTAATCACAGGAGGTAACAAGAGTGTTGAGAAAGACCCTTTTCCTCAATAGCCTGCAGGCCAGTCCAGAGCCCCCTCCTCCATTTCTGCTGCCCTGGCTCTTGTAAGCTATTGAGACTCCTTCCACTCTGTCTGCACTTAGGAACATCTTCTGCTTCAGTTTTAAAAACTGTAGATGTGAAATAAACTGTAGATGTTGCTCTGTGTGGCTCTGCTCCATCTTTTTGCTTCAGCTTATACCTGTTGTCTTTTCTTTCCAAATGCTGGTAACTGCAGCTGTTGAAACCAGCCCCCACCCCAGAAGCTGAGTGATAGGAATTAACAGCAGAAGGGGAACCTCCTGTCCTTTTGCTGGTTCTGGCTGGTGACAGGGGTGAGAGAGGCTTAGAGTGGGGGACGGTGTGAGAGGGGAGAGCTAGAGACAATGTGCGGAATCCCCTCTGATCCTGCCCTTAAGCTCTTTTAAAAAACTTAATCTCCAAAGATTTGGTTTAATTTTGATTATAAACAGAATATCCTTCTACCAATTAATAAAACTAGAGAGTAGAGAAACAGCTGAGCTGATTTCCCTCTTCTTAATCAGGTACTCCTGACAGTGCACAGCTTCATTTAATTATTTGTTTTGTTCTTTCTTCTATCCTGGCTCTTTCCACAAATAACTGGATGTGGTTAACAGAACAAAACAAAGCAAAACTTCTCATTTAATGCTGCTTGTAACAAGCACCACCAGCAAAGCAAGTTAAAAACAAATTCAAATGGGATGATAGAATTCAGAGAGGAAGTCAGTGTGTTATAAAGTCCTTCCAATTTTATTACAAGTGCAAGGGTGTCTCTGAAGATCTGGCACTCAAAGAGAAAGAGACAACACAGTTCTCATGGTGGGGGAAAGCTCATGGATTGTTCAGAGGAAGTCAAGTTTTTTCTTAGAAACTAGAGATGAAATTTCTCGCCTGAGGTCACTCCAGGAAGCCCCTATGACTTGATGTCCTGTACAAAATGCCAACGGCAACTCCTTGAAACTGCTTATAAGTTTGGGTTTCATAAAGCAAAATAAATCTTAAAGATATTTGTCATTGGCAGGAACGGGTACACATTTGGGTAAGTTATCACCTTTCAATGTATCACTTTGTTAACCTTGAATTGATTTATGTTACATTTCTCAAATAAAAGCCAGCCTGAGTAATGGAAAAAATGAGGGTAGAAGTCAGAGCTGGTCCTGCATGTTGACCAATGCAATATGGCAGAAGGGACAGTGGACCGATTTTGAACAAATGCTTATGTGGCGTGCTGTTCTTCTAGTTGCCCCTCTGAGAACTTCTGGTCTCAGTACAGCAGGACACGCTTTAGGTAGCTGCTGGACAATAGAACACATCTGACTTTGACCTGACGCTCCAATTGGACCTGTCTCAGCAGACTTGAAGACTTATCAGCAAGAAATTGTACACACTTATGTTTTATAGAACCAAGATTTTGTAGTTATTTATTCAGTAGCATTATGGAGGCAATTGTTTACTAAAACCCTGCCTTGCCTACCTCATCAAGATGTTGTGAAGACTGAGAGAATGTTCATGGATATTATTTGCGTATCAAATTTAATGAGTGAATTAACATTGCTCATTTCTCTGATATTTATTCCCATATATGGCTTGTAAAGTTTATAGGAGACTTGCCTGCTGCTTGCAGACAATTGAACTGATCCTGGGGGCAGTAATAGACCCAGGGAAGTATTGCAAAACATTGGGAGCAAGTGAAGAATCAGAGGAGATGACCCATTCTGCATAACATTACCGGACCGATTAACCGATGTGCCATTTGAATTCTTTTATGACAGACACTATATACAAGGTCCATTATAAGGGTTGAGAGACTGAGTTGAGACTGCTGGTTGGAATGATGCAAAAGAACAATCCAGAAGAAGCTCAAAAGTCTGAGACAAAATGGTAAAGAGTTACCAAAGGGAGGCTGGAAACTAAATTAGAAGTCCGGTTGATCTACAATTAAACACTAATCATTTGATGTCATGGGGAATCTTTTGTTCCATTCATAACATTTTGAATTATCTACTTGTCATTTTCTGGGGAACACCAGAGGAGTTATAATGAAATTCACATCTCCGATTATTCCTAGTTTGGTCTGTCTAGTCCAAATAAATATAATAAATATTTATCAAGTACCACCAAAAATTTTGGTGCATATTTAATGGGTACCTATGCCAAATAATTCGTGGCTTCAGGGATAGGCAAGACAGACCAGTAGACATGGTTATATGCCCTGTTATAAATTACATGAGCAATTACTCGAGTAGTTTACACGAATTACTGTACTTCATGAGGACTAGGAAGTACCGATAGCACACGCATGTGTTCTGTAAGGCCTCCAACCCAGCTTGTATTTCACCATGTTCTGCATAGTACTCGTGCCTCTTTTATGGACTAAAAAGTACATTGATGGCAAAAAATGGTATTAAATTCAAATCATAAGCATATTATTACATGGGTAGTCTTGGCATAATTCCAGGATTGGTTATTACTCTGTTAAATTCAAGTTTAATTGTGGAAGTACCATGTCCTAGGGACAGTAACGAGAGTCCAATAAACCATGATCCTCACCACAATTCTTTAATATTCATTCCACTATGTAGGTCAGGAAGGGGCTCAAGAAAGTAATGTAACTTGCTTAGAGACCCACTGGAGTCCAAGTGCCTTCTTTTTCTCCATGCATCCCGCCACCTTGATAGTTTATTTACTGTGCTCCATATGGTGCAGTCGCTGAAAAGCAAATGGTAACAGGGGAAAAAAAAAAAAAAAAAAAACAACTTGCCTGCCATTTCTCTTCTTCATAGCTAGAGAAAGAGTTTACTAACATCAGCGTCAATGATCATAAAGTGAAAATGTCCTAAGCCTTAAATTTGCTTTTCAAATACCAGTATTTCAGAGGCAGATTACCTGACTCCAATAATATGCCTCAAACCTTGCACTGTGTGGGCAATGAGAGGGAATATTTTCATCCATTATAAGAAGCTGTCAGAGAAAAACATTTTCCTGATATCATACCCAAGAGAACAGCGTGTGTAGCGGTATTATCATATTTTACTGAACTTTCATACACTCCATGCAGTATAATGTATATTTTATCTTCTGAAAAGCCTTGGTAACAAAAGGATAAAATGTCCATCTAAAACTCACTGCACATTCTAATAATGCCTCATTCATGTTAATGGCAATAAGAAAGAAACTCTGGGGCCTTTTAGGCAACTCCTCTGTCTGCGTTCAGATTGCACCCCTCAGATGGGAGGAACAAGCCTGACCCAGTGACTTTGCCTCCCCTTGCAGCAGAGGAAAGGTGGAAGCCAAGGGGCAGAGGGGGAGGCATCCTTCTATAAAGGCAGGATGGTAGGGGAGCATCTTCTTTCCTGAACACAGGGAGTTAAGGAGGAACTTAATTTGCTTATTCCTCTGGCATGACAAGAGGAATAGACTCTGAGATTCCGTTTACATAAAGGTTTGGGGCTCTCTTGGGGAAACAGCAGAGGGGACAAGAACCCCAACAAAAGCAGAGGGAGGGGAAGCTCTGGCTGAGGAGCTGGAGGCAGGGTGAAATACTCTGAGCAGAGAGTCTAAAGGCCTGTGGCCAAGGTCAGGTGTCCTTTTCTTGGTGACAGACAACAGTCTCAACTGGCATGGTTACCCAGATGGTTTCCAAGTCTTGTTTTACACTTCCTGTTATGGGTACCTATGAAGTTGGAAAATTCATGCTATCTTCCGGGAAACCCAGAAGAAGAACAAAGTCCCTTCAAGGTCAGACCGTTCAGAGTTGGGCAAAAGGCCTTCACGTGCTTTGGTCAACTACCACTTCCAACATGGGAGCAACAGTGTCCTGTCCCAGCTGTGCCTGCTGAGCAGAGTGCTGGTGGGTGGGAGCAGCAAGGGTGTCCCTGCCGTCTGAGCTTCCAAGAAGCATGACTCACCCGGACCCAGACAGAAGGAAGGAGACTGGGAAGTTGGGGTAAGCTGGCAGCAATGGACTTGAGTGGGAACAGTGAGCCAAATACCACTGTAATTGTAAGACTTTGATTTGATTGTCCAATTCCTGGTGTCACTTGGGAACTGAGGGTCACCCTTGTATTCCCTTTGGTCTTAATACTGAACTAGGAAAAGAACAACCCTAAAATTTCCATTCATTATTATCACTATTATCCACGGAGAACTGAGGGCAGACTGAGAGCTAAATGGCAGGGATGTGTCAGCTTCGGCCCTGTTAAATTATGCACATCATATGAAATGACTTAAAGGATGACTGCCCAGGAGAAACAGGGACAAGCCATTTACATTGGCCAGTCCTTTGAGGCTCATGACTTTAAAAGTTATTCCTGATCTGCTCTGAGCCCTGCAGAGCTTGGAAAGGTGCCTATCACTGTTCTTGGGGGGAACATTCTAGATGCAGAAAGACAGAGGTGTCTCTTTATCAGAAAGCAAAAGAGAGCAGGAAAGAGAGGCGATGGAGGGAACCCAGAAGGCGCCACCACCCTCCACACAGAGAAAGTGTACTGAGTACTAGAAATTATGACTATGTTTTCTCTTACATTGTGCCTGCTGGGACTCGTGCGGTGATGACCATGACTATATGGGAGCATTTTATATGGCACTTTGGGGATGAAGGGTGTAGGGAAATTAATGACCCATTCAGAAAAGCATTTAATGTGTGCTTCACCCACCTTGCTGGGGAAGAGAGTGGCAGCCATGTAACAAAACAGAACTATTGGCGCCATCCACCAGGACAAACTACATACAGTGCCAGAGCCAAAACAAACAGGCTGCAGATGAACCAGCTGGAATAGGGGGAGACAAAACCCCCATCATTCTCTCAAAACCTGGCAAAGAGAAAGAAATGAGCCGCAGGTGAGGACTCTTCCGATCACATGCTTTCTTCATCCTAAACTCTTGATATAGACAGAAAATATTTCTCCCCTGCCTTCAGCTTCAGTCCGACATTCTGGAAAGGAATACGGTTTTGAAGGCAGATCACCTAAGGTCGAGACTCAGTTCTGCTTCTTGCATTCCTGCAATTCTCCATAAATTATTTAACAACTGTACATTTCAGCTTTCTGGTCCGTACAACTGACCATCTCAGGTTGTTCAGGGAATTAAGGGAGATAAAATATGTATGTATAAATGGATGTCGGAGGTACTTAATATACTGAGTTCCTTTCTCTTTTCTCGTCTATTTGTAATCCCAGGACCTGGGGCAGTTTTGCACTCATCTATTTATTATTTCATTCAATCAACATTATCAAGTGCATTCTTTACACCATGCTCCTTGCTTGCTGCTAACCAGAAGTGGTCTGACACAGCATAAAAATTATTGGACCACAAGGAACTTGGACTGCAGGTTGAAAGAAACCATCCTTATGCAAGCTCCTGTGTCTCATTAGTGTTTTAACCACACAATCCATGGGGCAGGGGAAACACCAGGCCACCTGATGACTGGTAAGGGCCATTTGTTTGTGCAAACAGATTTTTGTTGCCCCTACTTCTAGGACTCCATCAGAGGACTCTGTCTGTTGTTAATTCACCTTGGAAAGGGGGTCAACATGTGTGCATGCATGCTTCTCTTTGGTTAAATTGGTTCCAGTTGATGACAAGACAAATCACAGGCCTTATCAAATGTGTACTCTGGGGTGTTTGTATAACATTTGACCTTTTCATGTCTTCCCAGTCTTTTAATTTTACATTTCTAATCATAGAGGGCAACAACATAGAACCCACCGAACAGTTTCACTCTATTAATGAAGTTACTTATTTATATATTATCTGTGACCACTTACTTTTCCCCATTACATTCTTCCAAGTGGATAACTTACAGTTATTAACTTTCAGAAAGCCCCTATATATCATAGCATCATACCATTAAGCCTTTTGGAAATTCATCACAAATCAGTATACAGATGACATTGATGTCTTATTGCTGTTCATTCCTCCTGGGCCGTTTTTAGCAGTTCATTTTTTATATCCCTGCAGTGCTGAAATATGGCTCGCTCTAGTATCTGTCCTTTTTGTAATCGCAAAAGGAAAGCTTGGCAGTTGTCGTATATTATACTCTTGAGGAAAATGCTAGTAATACTTCGAATTGATTGAACAGCATGGACTCAGAATTGCTTGGCACAGGGTTATTTCCTCTCTCTTATTCAGATTTAAAAGAAAAAAAAAACTTACTTTTTGGATTCAGAAACTGAAACAATCATTAAAAGCCAATGTGTAGGATAAAGATCACTTGCTTGGAAAAGACTAAAAGCTTCCTCCCGATTTCCTGCCTGGCACTTGAGAAGAGTGTAGTACGTACAGTGTAGCCTGCTCTGCTGTGGGTCACAGAGTGAGACTGAGAGGAAGCTGTTGGAGGAGGGGCTGCTGGAGGCTATGAAATGGTTCAGGACTGTCCAGATTCTGGAGTAGCAAAGCTTAAACTTGTGAAAAAGTTGAGGATGCTTTTTTGTGACTGCCAAGGCAATGGGCAAAGCCCAGACCTCTATGCCAATGTAACCTTTGCCAGCCTGTCATTAAGAGGAGTATGGGTTGTCAGAGGCTAGTGAGTAAAGAAGGCTTCTTAAAAAGAGTCAGGCACAGTGGCACAGGCCTATAATCCCAGAGATTCCAGAGGCTGAAGCAGGAGGATGACCAGTTTGAGGCTAGCCTCTGCAACTTAGTGAGATCCTGTCCCAAAATATAAAATAAAAAGAGTTGGGGATGTAGCTTACTGGTAGCATGCCCCTGGGTTAAATTCCCAGTTCCCCCCAAAATAAATTAAAAAAAAAAAAAAAAAGCAAACAAGCAAGCAGGTTGAAGGGATCAAGGTAAAAAAAATCAGAGTACCATATATTTGTATGTTCATATGTTCATGTCAATAATGCCCCCCCCACACTCTATGAAGCAGGTCATGGCCAGTGAGTTTGGGGAGGGTGAAACACAGGGTATAGGCAGTTCAATCTGTATCATTCTTCATGGTCACTTGAGTAATGTCCAATATCAATGTTTATAACAAATCTGAAACTTTCTTTCCAACACCACCTAAAATGGGTGTTACTGGTGATTTGCCAGGTCCTCCAGTTTTTATGAGTGCTGGCTATCATCAGCTCACCCTTCTTCTGGGACTGACCTCTAAGAGCAGTGATATGGTGGTAAGTCTATATCACCCAGGTCTGCAGGAAAAAAAAAATTCCCCGATGTATATAGCATTTACAGATTTCTGTGGTGTGAACTCTCCTACCACGGTGGATGTCAAGGTACCAACTTGAAGTCATTGAATGAGGAGGCGGGAAGAGATGCACAAGGTGAGTGCTTGAAAGTTGATGAAAACTAATTTCTTTGGTACTTCACTGTACAAGAGTCACTTTGTCTAGGAGTGCCAGGGACTCAATCTTAGAAGGTTCTAAAGACTTGTCTTATACGTTCTGAACAAAATATTAGCAATCAACACACACTAAGTTGATGTCTATATTCAAACTTACCTAGTAACAGAGCAGTAGATAGGAATGTGCTTTAATGTTACTATTTTCTGCATCATAGCCCAAGTAATGCATTTTGCTTATATGGAAAAGTTAGTAAAAACAGCTACTGGACTGAAAAGTGGAAGAAGAGTGACTTCTTCTGAATTAAAAGGGAAGAAGTGTTTCTGAATACTTCAGAGGAAAAATACAAATTAAGAAAAATCTCTGCTCCTTAAAAGTGTTGGGAAGATATTTTGTTCTAAGGTAGCAGAAAAACATTGTTGGGCAGGTGACATGTGCTGGTTGGATAGGTTTCCAGTGCTACAACACAGCAAAAAAGGGGGTGTTTTTGATCCACTGGTAGAAGTAGGATCACACACCTTCATCACATGATGTCATACCTAAGTGTTTGGAGTATGGGTCAGATTGTGGGTGTGTAAGGGATAATGACAATGTCATCAGAATGGACTCACATCATTGTCATGTAAGATGAAGTTCTGAGTAAAACATAGAAAAATAATCTGGAACATTTCGTGGGCATTGTTAACTTTAACAAAATGGAAATGCTGACTGAATAGACATTGGATTACAGTTGGAGAAAAACAGATGTTGGACTAATCTTAGCATTATTTGCAGTTTGGCTCTTGTCTCTAGCATACAACATGGTAAAGATCAGAAAGCCTACATTCCAAAAGTTAAAAATGTCATCTTACTGCAATGAATCATGCATCCTAAGGCTGACAGCAACACAATTCACAATAGCCAAACTATGGAACCAGCCTAGGTGTCTATCAATGAATGAATGGATAAATAAAATCTGATACACACACACACACACACACACACACACACACAATGGAGTTTTATTCAGTTATAAAGAAAAGTGAAATTATGGCATTTGCAGGAAAATGGGTGGAAGTAAAGATCATCATATTAAGTGAAAAAAAATCAAACTCAGAAGATCAAAGGTTGTGTGTTTTCTCTCATATGCAAAAGCTAGAGAGGAAAAAGAAAATGGTAGGGGTGGATCTCCTAAACATCAAAGGGAGATCAGTAGAGGAAATGGACGGGGAGGCGGGGAGGGAGGAAGAAGTGCTGAGAGTGATATTGGTCAAATTCTATTGTCGCATTGTGTGCACATATGACTGTGTAACAACAAATGCCATCAGTACCTACGACATAATGTGCCAATAAAAAGGTGGAAAAAAGAAAAAGAAAACAATAGGTGCTGATGGGAATAGATGGATAGTTCTAGTTATTCTAAATCCTTCATGTAGTCTTAATAAAGTTGTATCTATATGACATTAAATTCCCATAGGAAAAGTTAAGTCAGATAGTCACTCAGTTGTTTAAATTGTATGGAGTCTCAAAATTGTATTTTTTAATCTTAGTTTTTCAGCTGTAATCTAGTTATTTTTTTAGATAATAGAACTAAAAGTACATTTTTAAGTCCTCCAAACAGAATCTACCTCAATTTTTTTTTTTTTTTCCTGAGGTGGTGGGGAAATTATTCATTTTTATTTTCAGGTCCCCAAATACCTGTGTTTTAGGCCATGGGATCCTCTGAATAGGACTCAAAATCTCTACAGTTCATATGAGGCAGCTTTGCTGGTTTATCCAGCCAAACCATCAGGCTTACAAGGAACAGATTGGCCAATTTTAGAGCCTTCTTAGAGCAAAAGCAAAACAGGTACCAGTTCTTTAATATCAAAATTAAAAAGTTGTCTTGGCAGGTGACAGTTTCTGCTGTCTCTCAGGTGCTTTTCCCTGTTATCTTGGCTGTGATGGAACCTGTCCTGGGCAACCGAGAGATGAAACTGGCTGGAGAGAATTATTAGGTCATGGGTTTTCCCTTTCTCCTGCTTTTCTCTCTCATAGTCAGAGGGATGGTACGAGAACTGAAGGGCAAGCCGTGTACGTGAATAATGTGCCGTCTTGTCTATTTTAAGACTAGAATTAATTTGTAAAATGCCTGTTAGTTTCATCTGTGAGATCACATGTCCAAAAAAAACCGAAGTGGTATGAAGCGATAGGTAACTCAGAAGATTCCTGGAGGGTATTCTTCCTTCCAGGAATTCATCTGCCTATAAATTAATGACACATCTTGAGTTAATCTTTCCTATATTCTCTAATAAAAAATTATGCTCATTTCCTGGATAACTTGCATTTTCCCTCACTTAAACCAGGCAACTGCCACTCTGTGTTCAGCTGAAATGATTCCTGAATGGAGACAACTGTCTCCACTCTGATGTGGAAGGGAGAGGGCACAGGTTCCCTGATCATACGAACTCAGGACTCAGAGAGGAGAAAGAGGCTTGGGAAGGAAGAGATTGGAGAGGGGGAAAGGATAAGAGAGCAAGTAAGACAGATGGAATCCTGCATGGAGGGAAAATAAAGATGAGGATAAAGGGGTTCGAGGAACAAGAAGGAAGAGAGAAAAAAAGAAAAAAAAGAGGAGAGCAAAGCAAAACAGTCTTTCCAATATGCACTGCAGGAGTAAAATGGGAATTAGGTACGTTTATAAAATACTAAAGCCAACAACAACCAAGGATTTCCTTGGAAGACGTGCTGAATGACTCTGTGTTGATTTTCTAGACAATGTCAAGAGGTGAATATCACCAATAAGGCAGCCAACCTCAGCCCAGATCTCAGCCGGGGAACGGTGCCTGAGAAGCTGAGCTCACAGCAGACCGCCTTTGCGCTGAGCCCACCTTCTGACGTAGAATGCAGCATCTCTGTCTTTCCCATTTGGTTTATCTTTCATCATTTCGCTACTACTCATTGAAACCTACCCCCTGCAAACAGCTCTAAGTACGAACACAATGACCTTGGCCTTGTTTCTTTATCTATCAAACCTGTTTTTATAACATTGATTTTGCCCTGAGTCCTGCGCTCTAGTTAGTGTGTGTGTGTGTGTGTGTGTGTGTGTTTATGTATTTTTGTTTGTTTGTTTGTTTGTTTTTAAGACAGACCCTCACTACATTGCCCAGGTTGGCCTTGAACTCCTAGACTCAAGCGATCCTTCCCCCATCACAGTCTCCTGAAAAGCTAAGACCGCAGGTGTGTGCCACTGCATCTAACTGAAGAGTAATTTTGATAAAGGTTGAGAAGGAAACAAGGCAACTTTATTCCAAGCCCAGACTGGTGCTTTAACAGAAGTTTTCCTTTTGGGGGGGTTGGTTACATCCTCATTCAATTCTCACTCTTGGTTCAGCTTCAAGCAAATATATTCCAGGTGTCCTATCCAACCATCCAACCTCTGCTCATACTGAACCGAAGGATTTCCAGGTTGGCAGGGGGTCCCTGGGTCAAGCCAAAGCTCTCATCTGATGTTTGAGTGTCTTCTACAATTTCAAGCAGTCCTCGGTGTTCCTCAGAACTCTTATTTTTTCTTGCCTGTGGTTTCAATGAAACAGAAGGAGGTCATTCAATTTACACACAGCTCTAATTCCTTTTAGTCTGGCCCAAGTCTCTTCCAAACACCAATGCATCTGAGGCTTCATGGGCAAGGAATAATCACAGGGCTACTGTAATAACTCCTTCTAGTATTTTCCTTTCAGGTAGGGAGATAGAATTGAAGAGAGAACATCTGGATTCTTTTTGTTGTCTCTTCATGCCTCCTCTTCTTTACACTATCCTGTCAATGTCTTTTCCATTAGTCAACTTTCCCCCAGCGCTGGGGGCACTGACGGTGATTCCCAGATACTGTCTTCTCCGTGAAGGGTGCTGCATGACAGTGACCTCACTTACCATGGATGCAGTACCTTATGTTCTAAGTGATAGAGTGGAATTCTCTTGGCCTCTTCTCTGTGCTGTTCACCCAGATGGAGCACATTGTCCATTCACTTTCTCTCCTTTTTCACACACAGTGAGTGTTCTTAGAGCATTTTCTTTCCCAGTCTAAATCTGTAGAACTTTTTGTAAGTATAGATAGAGAGGAAAATTTTACCTTTATGTCAGTGGGATGTCAGCCTCTTGGGTTGCGGGTACCAGAGAGGAGGCTGTGAATTCTTAAATCTGTCATCTAAAGAATTGAAATCCTCCTATGTAGATATATAAGTGTATGATTGGTGGGATTCTACATCATGTAGAGCCAGAAAAATGAGAAATTATACTCCTTTACATGTGATATATCAAAGTGCATTCTACTGTCATGTATAACCAATTAAACCAAATTAAAAATGCTTTTAAAAAAAGAATCGCAATCCTTCACCTCTTAGCACATCTGTTACTAACTTTAATGTGAACATTAGTTTCTTGGACAGAGAAATTTGAATGGGAGTTGTGGTTTTTCTCTAACAGCACTGATAACATGTCTGACAGTAGGGAATTAAGGTTGGGCAAGTTCTTCTCTGTCAGTCACTGACATAACTTCAACCGTAACCTGCCTCATAAGTGCATTTTTTTTCCACATGAAAACTGGGTACTATTATAATGTCTCTTTTACAAACAAGGAAACTGAAACGCAGAGAGGTTAACCTTCTCCTATATGACTGGTAGGCGCTGAACCTCAAATTCAAACCCAGGTCTCACACCAGTTCCTCTGTGGACATCTGTTCTCCTCCAAAACAGAAGTCTACATTGGTCTTGCAGTTCTCGCTTCCTCTGACCTTAACTTTCAAAAACCTTCCTCCTTTTCTGGAGGCCTCAGTTCATTCTGGGTCTTCTTTTCTGTGAAACCACTTCCATAAACCCCTCCTCCCTCTGTCCTTCTTCTTGACTGGAAGCTCCTCTCTCACATCTTTTATGGGTCATTTAAAAACATTATTTCCCACAGAACTCCCTATGCAGTCACATCCATATCTTTCACTCCAACCAGTTCTCTTTGTTATCATCATTTATAATTGTTTTACCATAATCTCATTTTTGGGAGCTTCCCAATCCCCTGGAGTCATCTTTCATGAAGCAATGAGATTGTATCTCTATTTTAATTACAATATTTTTAAAAATCAGACATTTGAAGTGTTCATATTCATGTCTGACAATGTCTGACTTTTTGTTTTTGACCTTAGCTACCATAATCTCTAAGATAATCCGGTCACTTTCACCCACAGTTTCTGTCCATCTCACATCCCTAACATTTTCCTTGTTGGTGAGAGTTACATGCAATAAAAAGATCCCTAATTGTTTTCTTCTGAGAAGGGCTATTACCAAGGTGGTAAGTCAAGGAATTTATCTACCAACAAAATACAGATGAGTAAGAATTGCATCTATCCATTCAGACACTCTTAAATTCTACTCTATCCCAAAATATACATAAAATTATACACACCATTTCCATAGCAGTTTCAGTGTAAAAAGGTTCCTGGTGCTTAAAGATAGCTAATGAGTTTTAAATGTTTGCAGATACTTACCTATGAAAGTTTAACATTAGCTATAATCAAAAGAGCATCACAGAAAGAAAGTTACATGGCAAAATAGATCTGTCTTTGCCTTTTCTTTTACTCTTCTAGCCAGATCATTTGACATTTATAGAACTTCCTGCAAACTACATTTCAACCTACCTACCTTTTCAAGCTAGCTCATACCCTAACACCTCCATAAAGTCTGGTCTGTCCAACCCAGCTTCTTACCCCCATTAAAAATTAGTGTCAAAATGATTAAGTTGCTAATTAATCATGTCACAGTTTATTTACTACCTACTCTGCTATTATCTCAAATAGTTGTTTGAATCAGTTACTGCCATTTAACTTCTGTGTATCTATATTTTCTCCCCAAATATATCATAAATCCCCTGGAGGAACATAAATGCCTCCCACATAAAAGATTTCAGAACATAGTAATGTCACCATGCCATGAATAGCAATGATTAATTATGGTCAGCTGAATTTTGCTATGAGATTCATAGGGAAATTGAAAGATAGAAAAGTTAGCAAGATTTTACATATAAACCCAACATTCCTTACTTTTCCAAGTTATTTTACTATTCCATGACAAAAGTATAATATCTGAAGATGAGCTTAAATAACAATTTCCATTGCTAGCAAAGTCAGTATGGGGCCATCCATATTTCTTCCATCTTGAATCATAGCAACTATGGACAAATTCCATATAAACCTTTTTATTTCCTTTTTCAAATTTTTTAAAAAAAATTTTACAGACTGCATTTTGATTCCTTGTACACAAATGGGGTACATCTTTTCATTTCTAGGGTTGTGCATGATGTAGAGTCATGCCATTCGTGTGATCATACATGTACATCAGATAATGATGTCTGTCTCAATCAAGGGTAATCCTGGTTCAGTTCAAATCAACCAGCACCATCACAGATAACACCAAGGACAGAAAATGAAAATATGAAAGCATATTTATCTTGAGGAGCTCTTAGTCTAAGGACTACTAGAGCAGAGACCAAGGCTTAAATCCTAAAACATACATAAATAAGATAGATGCTTGAGAAGAGACTTCACAGTTGGCTAAGGAGACCAAGAGGAGTTTCATGGAGGAGGTAATTAAAAAGAAGTCCTGAGACATGCCAGGGGGAGAGACATATTGTGGTAGAGGCACAGATTTTAGGGAAAGGTGAGATATTTCCATTTAAAAAAAAAAAAAAAGTATACAGTTTCCCAGGGCACAAGAGGTACACACAAAGTTTAAGTGGTTTAAGTCTCTGGAAAGGAGATTTGGGCTTAATTGCAAGGTCTGTGAGTGCCAGGCTGGAGCATTTGTGCCTCATTTTATAATGAGGAGTTTTAGTGCCTCAAATTTATTTCACAGGGAATGTGGAACTGGTCATGTGGATATGCCTTTAGCTCCCTGCCATATGTCTTCCATTTGGTCCTTCACTTTGCATTGTGACTCCAATGTTGGCTTATACAGACTCAATCAACAGGTGCCTTTGTACACTGCCTTTTTTTTTTTTTCCAAGGGGAGTGTGGCAGAAGAGGGGAGGTAAAGGAAAGGGGTCCAGGTCTTTAATTCTCAGCTACATCCCTGTGGGCTGCACTGAGTTGACCTCTTTCCTTATGAAAAATCAGGTGTCCCTCTCCACAACTCTCTCTGTCCCTGGGGTTCTGGCAGCTAACTCCCTCCCCTCTTCCCTTTAGGACCCAGGCAGTTGTAAAGGATCCCTCTAAATTAAAGACCTCAAGACTCGCCCAATTTACACATTCCCATGTCTCCTGCTGAGACTCTTCCTGCTGCAAGATGCAAATAATCAGAAGTCAAAAGAAAACCAATGGCAACAGTACAACAGTAGGGAGGTGCCTGGGGTTTCTTTCCGAGAACCATGTTCCTGGCCTTCGCTGGGCAAAAATTAAAAAGAAACCAGAAAAGATGGGGGAACTGCTCTCTCTTTGAGATAAGTTCAAGTGACTGAAGGTCAGTTTCCTTCTTCTTTCGCTTATTTTATCTCTGACCATATCACTAGGTAAGTCTGCTATTTCCACTACCCATGTCTTTCCCAGAGGTTGCAGATCCTAGAGTTTCCACTTTCGGCGATGGATTGGCTGCATCCCCAAAACTAGTATTAGATGTCCTTAAAAATCTGTCACTCATTTTTTTTTTTATCTTGAGTCAATTCAGTAGCTTTATTTAAAATGGATTAATTAGCTTCAAATCATTTAGCATTTTCCAATATAAGTTTAATGGGATGGAGTGAAAGATTGGTTCGAAGGTAAGATTCCTACATCCACATGCAACCAATCTTAAGGGAAGGTCATTTTAAAAAAACAATTATTTTGGATTCTATCTATAAGAGTCCTATGTGTCATATATGGACAGTTACATAAAATTGGTTCCCACCTGAAACAAAATGAAACAAAACAAAACAACAATAACCAAAAATGCTTAAGAACTACCATTGAAAGTAAGCAACTTAAAAGGTGAAAGAATTCTCTTTTTAAGTAAAAATGAAAGTTTTCTATTATACCCAAGTCACAGTGCATTTGGACTCTCATCTATTAATCATTCCTTGCTATTTTTGTGTTGAGGTTGAATTCTGGCCCTAGCCTATGCTAAGATAAGCTCTTATTCCATCATCTGAGCTCCCATGTCAGGTCAAATATGTTAAAACAAGCACAAGAACCCAAGTCGGGGGCTGTGGCAGAACTGCTTCATGGTTTTGTGCAAAAGACGCGTTTAAACACCAGAAGGAATAATGTTCACAGATAAAAATGCAACACAAAACACACAGTTACTGGGGTGCATTTAACCTACTGACAGAGCTGATCTCAGACTTCAAAATGTAGCAACTTGCCCAAATTCTACAAAACCCTCCCAGTCTAACAGGGTGATTTTTAAACATTTTGAGTTGACTATTTTTTTAAGGCAAAAAAAACACCCTAAATTCAAAGCAGTGATCTGAATCCTCACTTTCAAAACAAGTGACTCATCAAACACCACCTTAAAAAAGCATACAAGCATGATTTAGTTATTGTCTATCAAGCTCAGGCATTTCATTACCTGGTAGTTTATCCTGCTACCATCTATATTTTATTTTCCATTTTTCATGAATGCAAAGGGCACTGCCAGCCAGTTCTCAGCTCTTTAAATGGCTGACAACACAAATTGTGCCAGATATAAATATTTACATCATCGAAAGTAAATGTTTCCCAAATCCCAAACTTCAGTGCCTTTGAAAATTGATTTGGATCAGGTACACTTTACTGAATTGGAAAGATAAAAAGTCACTTGTCCAAAACAACAACAGCAAGAAAATCATAACATGCAGAGGACTTTTCGCATCAGGACATCTCCCACTTTTTTCTCTCCCATTCCATTTGAGGGAGAACTTATCTGGAAATTTGTTTCTTCTTTCAAACCAACACTTTCCTCTAAAGTGGTGTGATACAAGGTAGAAATATAAATCCATTGTTTGTGTTAGCTTGACGTCTTTCCATCTCACTCCCAATTTATGTTTAAACAAAACGAAACAAAGCAAAAATCTTCAACATTCCATAACTCTTAGGGAAAAATCCAGTTCCTTAACACAGCCTCAGAATCCAGCCTCTGCCCCCTTCTGCACCCCATGCCCATGACAAGCACCCTCTCTTTGGTTTCTCTGCTTTAGCACTGTTCTCCATCTTTGAGGTAATTTCTGGAACACAGGCACCAAATCCCATTCCATCTTGGACTTTTGCTTTTTGTTAGATCTTACTGCTTTTCCCTTTGTATAGAATGCAATTATCCTCCACCATCCTCTCCAAGAAAGAAAAGATGCTTCAATAAATAGTTCGAACTGCACCGTTCCCTTCTTAAATACTGATCAGAAAACTCACATGCATTCAAAACTTCGAATGAATGATTTACCTTTTTTTAGAGAGCAGTGTATGTAAAAGTCATGTTAAGTTCTTGTAAGGTTTATAAAATTAAAACTGCAAATGAAAAAAATCATTGGAGTAGCTTAGTTTTCTATAGAATCAGAGAAGCAATCAACCCAATGACCTATATAGGATCCTTCTAACACCAAAAAGAATTTCTTGAGCTCACAAATTAAAAAGAGCTCACAAATACTATATAAGTGGTCTTAATCTCATATGCAATGTCTTTTAAAAACTTCCTTGTGATCTGAGTCAAAGTCACTAGCAACGTTTTGACAAGTCATTAGAGATGTGTGTGTGTGTGTGTGTGTGTGTGTGTGTGTGTGTGTGTGTGATAGTTATATGGCAGAAAAATATTCCAGTATACCAGAAAGGGAACATATTAACTTGTAAACTCTATAGTGAGAAGAGTGAACAGATTACAAAGAAGAAAGAGTAGAGCCCAATGAGCTCAAACCCTGGAGAATCAGCACCCAATAATAATGCAAGTCTATAATTTTAACCCTAATTTTTGCACACAAATGATTTTTCATTCCTCTTGAGTTCACAACAACCAAATCACCTTCAAATGAAACTCCCTACATGTGGAGGTTTTTTCCCACCTTCAACATCCTTCTCAAGAGTGAAAGGTAGCTGAATAGAAATGAGCCAGCAAGAGAAATGCTAGATTCCAGCAATGAGAAGACCCTGCGGGTGCTATGCCCTTTCACAAATTAAGGAGGAAGGAGCTCATCGCAGAGGCCAAAGTGGGGTGTGGACTGTGGTGTGAGAATCACAAAGCACAGCATAATTCAGCATTTCTGAGCAGGTGTTAGGATTCTTAGGCAGCAAGATGCCCCTAGGAAGATTAATTATTGATTTTCTTATAAATCATCTAAGGTGATTGTTGTTTGTTTTTCCTTCCAGGATGATAAAGGTCTGATTTTACTTTTATTAAAAAAATTTTTTTTTTTTTTTCACTTCATTGAGTTTAAAGAAGACCTAGTAAGAGTCTCGGAGGAAGGATTTTCCCAGCATGAAATGTAGGGGAGGCAACTATGTTTTCTGACCTTCTTGGACTACCAAGGAGAAGGTCCTCGGGCCACCTCCAGGAGGTGCACAGTAATTAGAAGCATTAGAGTTGAGTAGGTGGGGAGACAAAACCCAGTTTAGACATGATGACATTTGTTGGCAGCAGGCCTGAGTTCTGTCGTATTGCTAGGTGGAAAGACAAACTCATACAGAGACAGAGGCCTGGAGGACCAGCTGTCGGAATCAGCATTGCTCCTGCTCCATGCTCCAGTTCCCAGGAGAAGCAACATGGCGGCTTACCTTCCTGCCCCCAGTGTTGATGCGAAGGGGCGTCAGGAAGGGGTCGAAGATCATATGACTGGTCTCTATGTTGACTGGCGACTGCCGTTTCCCCACAGAGCAGAGATTCCAAGCTGAGTTCACCAATCCCCAGAAAGAAGGAACTAGAAACAAAAACAAATTGTAAAATTAGCCTGGGTGCATGGGTGGGGAAGCAATCTAGGAACCATGACACAAAATGGTAAAATCAAAGGAAGTCACCGAATACTCAAACTTGGGGAAATAGCGATCACCTGGGGGCGTGTCACTATGGTATTTTCCTGGCCTGAATTTTGGTCAGTTTCTTTCAGTCCTATATTCATGATCTCTCAAGGTCAGAGTTTCTCATTTCAGGCCAGTTTATCCTATGGCCTCTTGTTGAGTGGAGTCAGCAATAAAGCCTTAGTGCTTTCAACTTCTTTGAAGCCCTGTCATCTTGCAACATGTCTAAGCTACACCAAAAATTTAGTCATTCCAGAGAAGATGCTGTTTTCCCATTTGGCAGGAATGTTGTGGGAATCAACCTTGTCCCATCTAGATAATATCTGAAGCTTTTCAGAGAGAGTCTTTCAACACATACAAGGTGTTTTTCTTTGGGTTGTCAAAACCAAACAGAAGGAATGAATTATTTTTATGACCCCCCAATCAATGCTAGACAGGAGTTTGCAACTTGGCTCTGTCTTTGTTTGGCTCAGCACTGTGTCATTAACCTAATGTTCCAGCAGCTGAGGAACGTGATCATTTGATAGGCAGAAAAAAATGACATTGAGTATTGAGTGCAAATATCCAAAGAAAAGCTGTCTTCTCATTTCCAGCATCACATTAAGACATAGGATAAATCTCTACGGAGTTTCTAGTCCTCGTTTCTTCAATTTAAGAGAGTTAGCAGGGCAAAGGGGAGAGCCAACCCACTCATTTTGTAAAACTGGAGAAAATAGTCATTCAGTCTTGCACTGTTCTTTTAAGTAATTCCATTGAGGTACAGGATCCCATGTGTTCTCCATGTGTCCCTTAGATTAAATGGCCATTCATCCTATAATCCATTCAAAGCTTGTAGTGTGAGCTCTCTTGTGTCCAGCCCTGAGTTAGAGTGAATCATAGCAAAGGCAGATAAGCACAAGAACAATGAACACACCAGGGAGGTGAAGTCACATTGAAGTGTGTCATGAGACTATAGTGAAGGGCACCCCACCTTACCCTAGTGGAGTGGATCCAAGTATTGACTCCTGGAGAAGATGGGTATAACCCTCCTACATGTACCTGCCCTCTCGGAAACTCAAATTGCACGTCACCTGTAGCTTACAGCAGCTATTGTTCCTATCCGTAATATGGATGGAGAAAACTGAGGCAAGAGAGGAGTCTGGAAAACAGACATACAAAGCCCTTCATTCAGGAGAAGAATCGGGCTAAATGGTGTGTCTAATGCCTTCTAAATCCAAATTTTGTACCAGTCAACACTGGATAGAAGTGGGAGAACTGAAACAAAATTCCTTGGGTTCCCAGACAAATACTTCAACACCAATATAAGATGGGCTTCATTTTGAAATAAGGTAAATACCTAATTTGGTTTAATTCATGCCAATAAAACTTGGTCACTCAATTCTCTTTAAAGAGTCTGAATTGGCTTTCTAGCAAGTAATGATTTTCAAAATGGCAGCAATGGCCAGAGATATAGAGGGAGAAAAAGAAGGGGAGGAGAAAGAGGAGGAGTCTAGGCGAGAACATTTATATAAGTGCATGTGCTCTCATTTCTTACCATTGTTTAAACTATGTCATCACCACAAATCACTTAACATCTTTACAAATCACCATGTTTTAGCAAGACTATAAGATCTAAGGAGGTTCTTGCATTAAGAATGTACCTTGAAAAACACAAATTTCTACCATCCCTAAGTTGATCTTTTATTTCTAAACCATTGACTTAATCCTGTACTTACTCCTCAATAATTTCAAGTTTATTATTAAAATAAAGCCCCCATCAGGACAGCCTCTCATCTCTCTTTGTAGTGATGTGTGTCAAGTGGCACATGGGAGGATGCCAGGGATAGTGCCTTGGCACTGCCACATGTTAGCCATGTGATCTAAGCCATGGATTCCTTGGACATTGGTTGGTCTTTGTGGCTCCAGTGGTCAGCTGAATAACAAATGGCTCCCCTCCAAATATGTCGACATCCTAACCTCAGAATCTGTGAATACTCTATCTTATGCTACAATTTGGATCTGAAATATACTCCAAAGGCCCATGTGTTAAAGCCTTGGCCCTCAGCTTGGCACTACTGGAAGGCAGTGGAAAGTTTTCCGAGGTAGGAACTGGTGGGAGGTTTTAGGTCACTGGGTGTGTGCCCTTGAAGGGGACTGTGAGACAGCACCCCTTCTTCTTCCTCTTTTGCTTCTTAGCCACCATGGGTAAGGAACTTCCTCCACCATGTGCTTCCACCATGATGTACTGCTTTGCCCACAGGCCCAAAAGCAAGTGGGCCAACCAACAATGGACCGAAAAATCTCTGAAACTGCAAACAAAGTAAACCTTTCTTCTTTTTTATTTTTTATTTTTAAATTCATTTTTATTGTAAACAAATGGGATACATCTTATTCCTCTGTTTGTACATGAAGTGGAGACATACCATTACCTTTCTGCTTTTTATGGTGATTATTTTGGGTGTTTTGTTCTAGCAATAGAAAGCTAACACACACAGTAAAACGTCCTTTGCAGAAGTAATTGAAGATCTGGAGATAGATTTTTCTGGGTAAGCCAATGTAATTCACAAGGGTCTTCACAGAGAGAGGTAGAAGGGTCGGAGACATAGAAAAAAGACAAGGATGGAAACGGGTCAGTGTAGAGAAGAAAATAGCTGGCTTTGAAGATGGAGGGAGGGACATGGTCAAGGAATGCAGGTGGCCTCTATAAGTAGAAATGGCAAGAAGATAGGTTCTCTATCTAGAGCCTCTAGAAGGAACACAGGTTTGCTGACACTGATTTTTTGGCTTTAGTTTAATTTAATTTAACTTTTTATAAGACCTTTATGGTTACACATAGTAGTTGGGTTCATCCTGACATACCCATATACAACACTGTGATTTTTAACCCTGTGAGACTCATTTTGGACTTCGGACTATAAGATAATAAATTTGTGTTTTGTTAAGATGCTCAATTGTGATTGTTTGTGATGGCAGTAATAGGAAACTAATATGGCTCTTTAAAACTGTGATACAAAAACCTGTTAAAAAATCAGGACATTCATGATATGCGGGTTGGTGAGGGGGCTTCTTTGTAAGGCAGCTGAGTGATAAACGTAGTTACAGCTGTTAAACATTGCATTTCATCTACTCCCATGAAAATCATTAACAGAAATAATCCCAGTCTCATAAATGGGCTGTAAGACTGCTATTTTGTGGCAACATGGGTGGGCAGATGCTGCTATGGCTTACTAATAAACTTCATGCCCAAAAAGTCCCCCCACCAAAGCACAAACAGCAAAAACTTTATGCGAACATCTGCCTTTGCTTTTATTGGGCATGAGATTCTTTATGACAAACAGTTCTGGGGTTTTATATCCCCACTTCACTATCAAGTCCTTTGTCACTGATTCTAGCCACCTGCTCAGGAATTAGAGAATAACCAAGCAATGCTCTCCTCTGCTCAGTTGTGCCCTCGTGGGCTCTGCTCCGGAAGGGGCAGCTAAGTTTATTCACCACTGAATTGCTGAATTTAAATTAGCCATATTGGAAATAGAAGCTACCTCAGAGATTATCTGATCAAAACATACACGGACATAAGACCACAGAGGCAGAGGGTAAAGTGTAAAGCCCTCACCCCACGGCCACAGGCAGCGGCAGGAAAGGAGAGAACAAAGACCAGAACCCTGGTCTCAAGATTTCCAGTGCTACTGAGGCCCCAAACCGCTCCTCCCAGCAGCCTCCACTCATGAGCAGATTATCATAGCCAGGGAATTTCAGAGTCAATTATTGCCATGACCCTAGCCAGACTTTTCCTACTGTTTGTCTTTTGGTAACTCAAAAGTAACATTAGTATCTGTTTTGCAGTTAAAATCAATTCTGAGAGCAAAAGTTCAAATCAAACTGCTTTGAAAGTCAACTTATCTCAAAGTTAGGATTTTTAAATGGCTGTCGAACTCTGGGGTGAAGTAGACAGAATGATCTGGGAGGAAACCAGGCTTCAGTTTAGGGGAGGAAGGTGGTGATTGGGTCCCAGCTGCAGGGACCTGATGAGAAGACCTGCTGGGAAAGACTGTTCACAATGAGCTGCTGCAGGTGGTGTCTCGGGGTTGCCTAGCCCGAGCAAGGCTCAGTCTGCCAAAGAAAAGGCAATGCTGTCAGAAGCAGTGTTAAGTGCTGGGGCAAGAATTTTAAGGTGCTAAGGCTCATCCAGGGACCTCGGGTACCAAATGGACTGGGATAGAGGTGCACATGTGGTATAATCTTGGGAAATGCTTCAGGATGAAGGTTGTTCTTACAGGAGGGCATGAACTGCGCATGCTTTCTGGGGTCTGGCGTGAGCTGGCTGACTTTATGTAGAAAGCAAGAGACACTCTCCTTCTGGGGTTGTGCAGAACTTTCAATTATCCACAAAGTTCTGAGGCTAAACCATCCTCGGCAGTATCACTCCTCAGGTTTATGGACATCCTCTCCCACCTTTGGGTGCAGAGGTGGGGGTTCTAGAATTTGGCTGCACTGCTTCCATTTCTAGAGAATCACTGCTGATTTCTTTTTCTCTCAGTGTTCATGCCTGTCCCAATAAATCAGATGGGTAAACTTTCTTCCATTTCTTAAAACATCAGTTATTAGGGCATATCTGTGAATGCTGCCTTTTGTATACAACAACACATTGTTGAGGGAAGCTTGATGTATACAACAACACATTGTTGAGGGAAGAGATGTAAATAAAGCATAATTAAGTGAGAATCATTTTAACTAATTAATAGACAATTGGTCTGAAAATGTTTGGATTCCATCATCCCTGGCATCTTTTTCACACACTCTTCTAATTAACACGTAAACTAGAGCACACAACAGACTGGAATATCTCTGCAAATTAATTTTCAGAGACAAAACAATGGAACTTCATGGCAGCGTCGCAACTCTGGGTTATCTTGCCAGAACATTTCCCCCGTGGTGACACTGCCATTCTTACCAAAAACTACAACTCCCCAATGGTCTCTTGGCTCTGGGTCCAGTGAGTCGTGAAAGATGTTCAGTGACTCTGGTTTCAACCATTTAAAACAAGAGCCTTGGCAAATTCGATGCAAAACCAATTGGCTGCTCGTTCAAATCAGTGAGACCAAAAAGCTCCTGTTTAGTTTACTAATGCACCTTGGTGACTCCCAGACCAAAGCAAGTTTCTCACCAAAACAAGGAATAGGTCAAGAACACAAGGAACAGGGCCAGGTGTGGGGGCACACACCCATAATCCCAGCGGATGGGGAGGCTGAGACAAGGAGGATCCCAAGTTCAAAGCCAGCCTCAGCAATTTAGGGAGGCCCTAAGCAACTGAGACCCTGTCTGTAAATAGAATCCAAAAAAGGGCTGGGGATGTGGCTCAGTGATTGAGGACCTCTGAGTTCAATTCCTGGTATCAAAGAGAGAGAGAGAGAGCGCGCGCGCGCGCGCGAGAGAGAGAGAGAGAGAGAGAGAGAGAGAGGGAGAGAGAGAGAGAGAAAACAAGGAACATGATGAATTAAGTCTGATATTGAGAGTTAAAATTTGTCTTGATGATATTTTTGTCCTAGAGAAGATTCTCCAAAGTCATGTCATGCATCTTCCTTCTTTATTTGTCCAGAGTCGGCAGAATATATAGAGACTATGCTATTGTAGATGTTAGACACTTAGAATTAATTTCTTCAGCTTTGTGAATCTGCTAAATCTTAGGGGAATTAGATAAATTCAATTCCAAAGTGTTGACTGATAGCCTGTGTTTTACCAGATATTAGGCGTGGCACTGAAAATTTAGGCAGCAAATATTTACTGGGGACCTACTATGTGCTGGGCACTGTCTTCGGTTTGGTTTGTCAGTAATGAATGAGATAGAAGTGGCTTCTGTTCTCCTGAGTTTTGCAGCCGGGTGGAGAATATAAGAAAACAAGTTTATGTGTGTTTACTTAGTTAATTAAAACTTGGTAAGCATGCTATAGAGATGATTATGGTGATAATGAGCTATAGAATGAAACAGGGATGGGAGAGATAACCTAGGCAGAATGGTCATGAATGAACTTTCTGGAAGTGACATCTGGTAGACCCTGGAAGGACTGGGAGAATTGATCCTGAAGAGTGGCAGGGAAGAGGGCATTCAAGGCAGAAGAGGAGAGCAGGGAATTTGATGAGCTTGATGTGCAGGGGATTTCATGGAGGGAATTGGCCTTGAAATTAACCCCTTTGCTGCTGAATTCTTCCTCCATGCCTGGGACTCTGATCTGTAGTACTTGCTAAGCAGGCCCTCCCTTTCTCTCACTTGGAGACATCTAAGGAGTTGCATATATCCTATTTAACACCGAATCATTAATTTGTGCATTTCTCTAAAAATCTAAAGGACCATACTTAATGAAACAGGGATAGAGAGATAAATCAAATGCCCTCTCTCTTTGATGAGCAGGGGATTGCAGAGCTTGATGTGTTCAAGGAACAGAGAGAAACCAAGTTGACTTGAGTATGGGGGACAGAATGAGGAGAAAAGTAAGGTGGGATTATCCAGGTAGATCAGGGACAGATGGTTCAGAGTTCTGCAGGTTCCATTGAGGAGTTTGCATTTTACTCCAGTATAATAAAAAGGCACTGAGAGTTTTAGATAAGGAATTCCATTGTCTGATTCATGAATTAGAAGCACGTATCTGCTGTGGCTGGAACACAGCCAAGGGTAAGCTTGATCATCCTTAGAGTAGTTTAAGTGAGAAAAGAATTGGTTCCCAAGCAACAGTTGGGGGACATAGGTTTTTATGTGAATTCGATCCAATTGTGTGTTTAAATTCTATCTCAAAGGCAGAACTAATTGAATGTTTTAAAATCTATTCTCTTCAACATATGTGCCAATAAAATAGCGTTTTCCTAGGATCCAACTAGTGCTTTACAAGTCATAATTTTAAGGCAAGGAATATTTTCACGAAGAGACTCAGCTGAGGCAATCTTTCCTTGTTTTCAAGCAATAAACTAAGTCCCCAACTTTTTGGCCAAAGGAAAGCAAATGAAAGTTGGGAAAATGAATACTGGCATAAAACATATCTATGGTGGATTCAAACCTACAAATAAAGCCTTCCACTTCAATATAGCAATCTCTGCTTTGGGGTTATAAAGCATGTGAATACATTTTAAATAAGAACTCATATCTTTCCTTTGCTCTTTCCCTTACCAATGCTGATTTACTGTCCCTTCCCCTATTCTCAAATGTAATAAATCTCTACTTTGAGCCATTATTAATCAGCATGTTTAAAATACCCTCTGCTGCAGGCTTTTGGCCCCTTTCTGACTTGAGATTTATTTCATAGAGGGAATTGGCCTTGAAATTAACCCCTTTGCTGCTGAATTCTTCCTCCATGCCTGGGACTCTGATCTGTAGTACTTGCTAAGCAGGCCCTCCCTTTCTCTCACTTGGAGACATCTAAGGAGTTGCATATATCCCATTTAACACCGAATCATTAATTTGTGCATTTCTCTAAAAATCTAAAGGACCATACTTAATGAAACAGGGATAGAAAGATAAATCAAATGCCCTCTCCCTAAAGGGTAGCAGAGTTTCAAGATAGGCAAGCTAAAAAGCAGTTGCATTGAAAAACCATAAGCATTAAAAAAACAAAAGGTATGTGCTCATGAAGCATAAATACAGAGAGACAGGAGCAAGTTGACCCAACTGTGTTTTCTCAAGAGCTGGGGTACGTCTTCCTAGTGCAGGGGGTATCATTGCAGGACTTTGGGTCTTGTAACTAGTTAAAACACGGAAGCATTTCCTCATACTGAGGGACATATTAGTCCTGACAACTGAGATGGATTGCTGCTAGAACCTGAGTTAGTATTACAGGGGGCATTTAAGGCACTGGATCTTCTGACTTCTCCAACTTGGGGAGTTATTTTCATAAAGGAGAAAAATAATGTTATCACATCCTCCTTGAGAGGAGGATACAGTTCCATAGCGTGAGATTCTCAGTCTATAAAGTAGGACAATAGGTACTTCACAGAGCTCCAGGAAGACGGAGTAAGAGCATATTTGTAAAAGGCCTAGCGTATTGTTAGTTCTGTAATGTTTCATGGATGTTGGGGGAGGGGGGTTGGAGGGATTGCCAGGAACAGCATGGCCACCAGCCCAGTGATTCCACTTCTGGAGCATTCCTGGGACAGAGATAAAAAGGGGTGGGGTGAAGGATCCAGGCAAGAAAATAAGGAGAAGCGACTTTCAGATGCCAGAACAACCCCACCTGGTTTCAGAACATGGAACTCTGAAAGGAATCACAGGATTGGCTACTTTGTTTTGTAGTCTGAAGGAGGCACGTGCAATTATTTCCTGGATCTCTAACTCTCGGTGTCTGGAAGGTTGGAGGGAGTGAGCAGTGACACAGGTCATCTCAGGTTTTAACTCCAGAGAAAGTCATTTTCCTTTAGCTTTTGGAGACTGTCAGATTATTTGTACAGCCAGCTGCAACTTCTACCTCCCCTGTGTGCTCGGGTTCAATGTGGTAACTGACTTGCATTCCTGAAAACACATCAATTGAGGGTGAAGAGAAAGAGAAGGAGGAGATTTCTTCATTTGCTGATCACCCACTGGTTAATAACTTCTGTGCTAGAAATGTGACGTCTCTTACTTGCTTAATCCTTCTGACAGTTCTGTGAGATTATACTAGAATTATTTTATAAATGACAAGTGTAAGACTCAAAGAGGTAAAATGACTCTTCAAGGTCACTTGGCCAATAAATAAAGAGACTAGAATTTGAGATCAGTTCCTTTGTAAAATATCCAAGAAATGCATGTGTGGTATCATGTGAAACAATATACAGGTATATACAGCAAAAGGTGGTCATCCTCCTTCCTTCTTGCGACACCCGTGAGGTCACCAGGGTGCTGGGTACCCTTCCGCATCGTTTACCATGCTCAGACAAGCATAAGCATGCCCAAATGCACAGGCACGTACTTTGAAAAGTTCTTTTTACAAAAATGTGTCTTGTTTCAAGTAACATTAATGCCACAGATGTCCCTTCATGTCACAACTAACAGAGCTCCTCATTGATATGTAAATCTGCAGAGATACCCCAGTTTGACTGCACCCTCCTTTTCTCTACCATCCCCTAAATGAAAGACATTAAGGCTATTTCCATCTTATTTTACCATTGAAATCAATGCTGCAATAAATGCTCTCGAACCAGTTCTTTTTGTACCGGTGCTTTCATTGTGAGAGGGAAGATTCTGAGAGGTAGTACTGTTCACTCGAGGAATACACATGCTTTATTTTAATAGATGCTGCCAGGTCACATTAGAAGATACTGGCAGGATCTATGAATATTTACACTCCTATCAGCTATGTGATGTGTCCATTTCCCACAATCTCCCTAGCACGGGATGTTATTCATTATTTATTTATTTTTGGCAATCTAACAGGGAAAAATGACATCTCATTGATTTAATTTGCATTTCCTAACTACTGCTGAGGTTGAAGGTATTCTCATATGCTCTTCGGGTATTTGCATTTCTCCTCGGATGCTATTCTTCATGTATTTTTCTCTGGGCTATTTATTTTTTGTATCAATTTTAGCTGCCATTTGAATTATAGAGATATGAACCCTTGTCGTGTGCTATAAATATTTTCTTCAAGCCTAATATCTAGCTGCTAACCTTGTTTTTGATTCTTTACATTTTTTATGTGGTTGAATTTATTGATCTTTTTCTTTATGTCTCTGGGTTTTTCTTTCACTTAAGATGACCTATTCAACTATAGCTTATATGAAAAATTTCCTTGAATGCTCATAATTTTATTGTAATACACTGGTGATTAATATTAATAGATGCTATGAGACAGAGGTCCAGGATGTTTCCCATATAAAAAGTGAATAACGTCAGCATTATTTATTAAACAAACTATCTTTGCCTAATTTAATGTCATTTTTTCACATATTATGTTTGCATATCTATTGGATTTGCTTCTTGCCTTTCTGGAATCTTCTACCTGATTATATATTCCTGTGTTGGTACCACACTGTTTTGAGTCTAGTAACATCCATGGTGATTCATAAGATCAAGTTTCCTTATCAAAAAAATCCATTCTCTTTCTCTGCTAGCACTATGCTATCAGAGAGGCCCAAACTCCAGGGAAATGCACTGGGATTCATGATCCCAGGAACGCTAAACATTTGTCGCATTCCTGGAGGTAAAGCTTGTTAGAGTTACCTGGCTCCTCCTCATGTCTTCAGGTACTTATGTATTGAATCACACCTGCTAGAGCACAATGGCTGCTCTTCTCTCCAGAAAACCCTCCAAAGGGGACTGTCACTCTTAGAGACTTGGTCTCTAGTATAAAAAGCACACACAGAGCAGCTCTGGAGGAACTTATTGGAAGACAGTGCAGTACGTGGAAATGGCACAGCATTTGGGGCCAGGAGAACTGAATTCAGGGCCCAATTCTCCTAATGACAATCCCATGCATTGAGTGCTTACTATGTGTGGACACTGTCCTGGGTGCCTTCCATAGATTCCCTCATTTAATTATCTAGGAGGTAGACTTTATTATCATACTGTTTCTTACAGGTCATAGAGGAATCTGAGACATAGAGGTGTTGAGTGCCTTGCCCAAGATTAAAAGAAGAAGAAGGAGAAGAAGGAGGAGGGAGAGGAGGAGGAGGAGGAGGAGGAGGAGGAGGAGAAGGAGAGGGAGTGGGGAGAAAAGAAAAGAAAAGATAAACTGGCAAGTGGCAAACTCAGGATTTAAAACTCCTGCATTTAGCTCTGGATTCCTTGTTCTTAATCCCTGTTCTATACATCCTTTCTATCCTGGCACCTTGACTTGAGCCACACATATTTTTCTCTTAAGCCTCAGTCTCCTTAATGATGAAGTCGGGATACACTTTGCTGAAATAACTTGTATCCACCAAGGTGATAGTGAACATCAAAGTGACAAAATCAGCAACAACCATCCTAGTCAGCTCTATTGCCTGGTGGAGCCATGGAGTATGCCATTGGCGGACATCAAATTATTTGTCACTACCGCCTCCAAAGATGGGTACCATTTGTCTCACTTTGTAGATGAGGAAGGGGAGCTCCGAAAGGTGAGTAACTTACCTGAGAACGTTCAGCTAGTGCATAGCTCAGCTGGAGATTTCAACACAGGTTTAAATTCCGTCCTCATTCTGCAATCATGCATCACTCATTCTGAGCACAGATCTAAGATAAACTAAGCTGCCATCATTATCTTCTCACTGTTTTGCTTTCTCAGAATTAAGGCTAATGAATCAGACCACTCGTTCCCGAGAACACACCAGACAGAGAGCATGAAATACAGTCCGTTTTATATGTCATCAAGCTCTTAATGTTTGTCTCTAGCTTAAGATTTAGCCTAACAATGGTGTTAAGTCTTATCAGATTACTTTTGGTAATTTTTCGTGCCCCATGTAATTACTGGTGCTTCAGATAAAATCTGAAATTAGTTTATTGAAACCACAATGAGAAAAATATCTCAATGTGTGTTCATAAACTAGTCCATTAATTATATTCACCTATACAGATTTGAAGAAAACAACCAGACTGGTGTCTTTGGATAACCACACGATTTAGTTGAAGTTTGTCAAAAGCTGAAGTCTCTTGGTTTCAAAGAACCCCTATGAGTAATGCTGAAACCAGGTGGAAAGTGGGAATCAAACACCAGGTAAAAATAACATAGTCCCTGAAAAGAGGTGAGCATCGGCATTTGGAAATTCTAAATGTTCCCTAAGACAGAATCAGGCAATGCTTTCTCACAAATTCAAACATCTGGTGAAATACTTTTAAGATCCTGCAGAACATCTGGATATCTTGGAATACATTGTCCTTTATCTGTGTAAACATTTGCCACACTCTCTCCTAGCTCTCACTCTATGTATACACAAAATTATACCCTTATGTAAATGTCAAAAGTAGGCGAATGATGAAGGTTAAGGTAATAATTCAGGTCCACCCAGATGCGTGTGATCATCTGAACCTTGCCTTTCAGCCCATTCCACCAGAGGGGGTTTCTGTTTTTTGCAATTTCCCACTGTGTTCACATTCATGTAATCCTACAGAAGCTTCCAGCTGTTCCAGTTTGTCTTGAGATCAACATACATTTAGGGCATTTTCTTCATCATTTGCAAAAACAACAGAATTTAGTTATCTTTATGAGGCATCAGGAAAAATAATTTTCTTGCCACTGTGGAGTCTTGGAGCCCAAATACAAGACACTTGTTCACACAGCAGGGAACAAAACCACATAAATGATCTGTTGATCTTTCATCAATTCTTCACTAGGCTACATTGTCCAATAAGTCTGCAGCATATTTTCTGTTGAGATGCAAAGTATAGCTTTTATGATACAGTAACTCTCCCAACACATTTAACTTGTGTCTTAACTTCCCTATTCAACTGTTGCGTACTCATATTTCATAATGCCAGCCAGGGGAATTTGCAGACATTTGTTGTAGAACTCTATCACCTCTCAAATCTCATTAATGATTGCTTTGGAAGATTCCTTGTCCAACTCAGTTACCACAAGCCTAAGGTGGGTTCCCACTTCCATGTAACTTAGTTTCTGCAGCAATCCCTTAGCTAAGTTTCCCATTTCCAGTGTTAGTTCCACATCACAAATGACAGGAGAGCTGGGCAGGCAAGGAAAAGCCAGGACTGGAAATTGGGGTAAATCCATGGTCCACAACAGAATTTAGTACATAAAAATGTCAGGATTAGATTACTCTGAACTTAAGTTCCTTTGTAGCCCAGGAATTCTGATTGGATGCTACTGTCATGTACATAGTTTCCATTCCAATTCTTACACACAGTAGGCACCTGACATGATTTACTGAATGGATAGATGAATGAATGAATGGATGGATGAGAAAGAGCAGGACCCTGATGTCAGTTTTGTACCTTTTCTGCTAGTGCCAATCATACTATTATACTTCAATATAATTTGTGGAGTGAATGGATGGGCATTATATTGCTCTATGTCAAAACCCTCAACAGCATATATTTAGGGCATTTTCTTTATCGTTTGCAAAAGCAACAGAGCTCTATTATCTTTATGAGGCACAATGTGGTCACACTTTCTTTTGTGTTTTTGTTTTTATTCTTCTTTCCACATTCCCCTGGTCAAATTTCACACATCTTACAAACCCTCATTTAAATTGCAACCCCTCATTTAAATTGCAATCCCTCTACTAAGTCATTCATTACTATTGAAGTCATCATCCTGGATTTCTAGAGAGGTGGTTGAATGCTAGACAATTTGAACTTAACTATGCATGGTTATCTTTGGGCATTGTTTTGCAAGTGTATTAGTACCATTTCCTAATTTGGAAGCAAGCTCCCAAGATCAACATGGTCCAGGACCTGATTATAGAACTTGGGCCTCTGAAAGATGGTTCATGAATTGGTGGACCAAAATTAAATCTAAGGAGGTACAAAAGAAAAGATTTCATATTTGAGAAGACACCAGCAGTGAAATGGATTTAGTGATTTTTGACACTTCTCATCAGCCAGTACCCAAATATATGCCTGGGAGTATGGGATCCTTGGCAATTCTACCAACATGCCATTCCATGGTTACTGAGCGGAAAGCCCTTCCCTACTTTCCTAGGCAGAGAATACATTCTCATCTTGCACGGTGCGGGTCAAGGGGCCCCTCAAAGAAGCCTTCGTTCCCTTTCTGCCAGTCCCATACAGCACAGTCACATACCCCACCCCTGTGATCTGGGGGCATTCTTTCAATCAAACACTCATGTTGTGTTGTGATTTTGGATATAACTGTCTCCCTAAGCAGAATGGACATTTTAAAAAATGGAGACTTCTGTCTCTCAATCGCCATTTCCAAGCACAGTGCTCGGTATACAGTAGACTGGTAGGCAATGCTATTTAAATGAAAGAGAGAAAAATTTGTCACGATCTGATGATATACACTAGCAGAAGAAAAGACAAAGGGTGGAGAATGGGAAGGCTGTCATTTTACTGAGCATCGACTTGGTGATGGACCTGGCGAAGGCTTCCACTCAGGGTGTTTGATCACCCTCTTCAGATGAAGGGGAAGAAGAGACGAGATTCCGGGGACCTGGTACTGTTGATCCATATTGTACAGTATGAATTCCAGGCATAGTAGGTATGACATAGTGACACCATTCTTAGCAAGTCAAAAGCCCAGAGTTTAGATGCCGAATAGAGTGACAAAAACAGAACGAGAGAAAAAAAAAAAAAAAAAGCAAAACCCAAATAAGAAAATGTAGTGAGGAAATTTTCAGTGGGCAAGAGGAAGGTGAATAGAAGAATTGTATGAGTTGGACTTAAGCAAGAAAGCACTTTATTTATTTCTAGGTCCACAAGGATGGTATGCTCTAAGCTTTTGAAATTTGGTCCTCTGATTTTGAAGGATCCGCATCAGCAGATTCAATCAACCATGTAGTGAAAATATGAGAAAAACATATTATATTGTTTCTGACATGGACTATGATGCCTGCATCTGTACTGAATTTGTATAGTATGCATATTATTTATGTCAGTGTTCTCTGAACAATATAACAATGATTTACATAGCATTTACATTGTATTAGGTAAGACAATTTAAATATATAAGAATATGTATGTATATTATATGAGAATACTATGCCATATTATATAAAAGACACCAGCATCTGAGCTTTTGGTATCCAAGAGGGATCCTGGAACCAATCCTTTGACGATTCCAAGGGACAACTGTATAGCAGTCATCCAATTCACCTTTATACCAATCAAGAAAGACAGATTTAAGACTGTGTCCAATGATCAGAATGGAAGAAGAAAAAATAAAATGGTGCCCCCCAGGAGATTCTGACATTGACCAACATGACTCTGGAACATGAAGGTATACCTACCTGTTCTTGTATTTTGTTTCCAATTTTAAAGACATTTCTCATTTCCACACAGAAATGTACACAGATTCAATGAGAGATGAATGTCAAAGTGCTTGTAAACTGCTCTACAATTCCTGGTCTTTTAATTATTCATGCTTATGTTGCTGGATGCTCATCAACAGTCACCACTGTCTTGGTCAGTACAATTGCTCTTCAGGCAGGATGGCAACTCAAGATCAAATTCAAATAAAAGGAATACATCTTTGTTATAATGCTTGCTCAAATAAATATCATGGATGTCAGCCTTTTCCTTTATCACTGCTTCCTAAGGAGTAAGTGGGGTGCTTAACCGCATTCCAACTTGCAGCCTCCCCAGGAGACCCCCAATAATCTAACCAAGCATATTCATGCTGATCTAAGCTAAGCCTTCTTTTAGAGATTGATCAGGCTTACACAAGTCTCTCAAATCAATGGCTCTGGACATTAAAGTCCAACATTTTCTTTTTGAAATAGTGAGAATCTGAAGTTTCCTCATTATAGTTGTCAGCTGCCTGGTCTTCACTGAGAAGAACTAACTGCCCTGAGGAAAACCAGTTCACAGTGACAAGAGATTAAAAGAACATTTGAGTTTTAAAGGCCAAGACGCTTAGGAGACTCAGTGAGGACTGCTCACCAATTTAATCAGCAGTGAACACATCTTGGAAGTTTCTAAGCAGCCATGAGCCTCAGTTCCCAGTTTATCATAAAGCTGCCCCTTTCCGTTCTTTACCTGAGTTAATTTATTTTTGCATTAGGAAATCTTGATAAATCAGCAGGGCCCTGATTTTTGCAGTGGTTTATAAAGCACATTCCTAAGACACACAGGTTCCCTTACTCTCTGACTTAGTACAGCTTGAGTATCTTTTGTCTAAAACACTTGAGACCAGAAGTATTTCAGATTCTGTGGGGTTTTTTTTTTGAATATTTATGCAGACTTTACCAGTTGAACATCTCTAACCTGAAAATTCAAAATGCAAAATGCTCTGAAATGAGCAACATATTTAACATCATGTTGGTGCTCAAAAAGCTTCGAATTTCAGAGCATTTTGGACTTTGGATTTGGGGATTAAGGATGCTCAACCCGTAGTACCTGATTTCCTTCATCAAAAAACCCCTTGCATAATGTCTAATTCATCCAACATGAGGTTGAATAGCCTCTTCTCTTAGAAGAGAGGAAAACTATAAAAAAAAATTCTCTTTGATCTAGAAAGGAGGCAGCAAAACTCAAGTCCAGGAGCAATCAGAAGTGATGGATCAGCTATATACATATGGCAAATGAAGGCTTAGGGTAGGAGCGAAGCTTTCATTTCACGACCTAGCAAGAAGTTATAAGCACAGAAGGCATTAGTTAAGTAAGGAAATAAGGGAATAGATGCATATTCTAAAAGAAAGGGAAATAGGGAAAGATGGTTAAAAGATTGAAGGTCTTTGTATGATGCCGTAAGCAGAGAGTTGATGCAATACTGTTGTTGAACAGTTTACACTTACTAAACTCATTCTATGCTCTGTTCTAAGTGCTTACATATGAATTCATTTCTTGAATCCTCACAAAAATCTTATGATGTGGGTATCATTATCATCTCATTTTATAGCTGAGGAAACAGAGGCACAGGGATAGTTGATGAAAATTACCCAAAGAATTATAGCTAGAAAATTGTAGCTAGAAACCTTTGAGGTAGGTTTCAAAGCCAGGCAGTCTGGCTCCAGAGTCTATATACTTTAACTACTATTTGATCCTAGATCACTTTAGTTCATGGGCTTTAAGGATAAACAATAAACAAATAAGGGAATTTGTGCTGAGATCTATCTGAGACTTATACCACAGATCCTGATTAAATAAGTCTACGGTGGGATCCAGGGATTTGCATTATTTAACAGGCAGCCCAGGTACTCTAATCCAGATTGTTCATTGACCACAATAATGGAAAAACCAGCTGATAAAATTGACATCTCTTGAAAGAAGTAAGGTTTACCAGTTTCACAAGGCCAGCCACATTACCTCAGCACCAACAGGTCTAAAGGGAAAAACATGTCAACTTAAGGGTTGAAAGAAAGTTTACGGGATAAAAGAAACCAACACCCATTGTTTGCTTTTTATCTGGCTACATGAGAGAGGCAGATGGGAGCTTTTGGTGGGGACAGAAATATTTTGCCTGGTCTCACAATAGTTCTCAATTTTACCCAAGTTCTTCTGTTCTAATTTCTTATTCACCAGGCAACCCTTCAATAAGGTTTTCCCAAGTGTTTTAATCCCAAGCAAGAAGGTGCTTTATGGATGATAGACATTTCCCAATTTCCCATTATAAAGTGAACTTCCATGATGGCTATTTTAATGACCAGTCCTGTGCTATGACATAACCAATCAGTCCCAAGGTCCTGACCATCAGCGTCCAGAACATCCCATTTCTAGAGTCAAGAATCTGCTCACAAGGTAAGGCCATGAAATGTTAGCTAGTATGTGGTTCCCAACAAGCACTGCCAGCAACCAGACCCCGTTTCTCAGTGGCCCATCTCTGCAGTAAGCCACCCCCACCTCATGAAGAGAGTGGGAGTCTGCACTCATTAGTTTAGATAAATTGGATTTAAAAAACCAAAAATGATTTGTGCACAGACATTTGCCAGAATGTAATTTATAATAATGAAGTGCTGAAAATCATCTAAATATGCAACAATAATAGGGGAATGGTTTAGTAAATTAGGCACACCACATAGAGAAAATTGGTACACTCATTAACATAAATTTTAACTACATGGCAAATTTTTTTTGCATGGAATATGGTCTCAAATATATGAGACAATGTGCCCAGGAGGGGAATACTAAATAGCCAAAATGTGGACAGAACTTTTCTCTGGATGGTGGAATTATAGGTGAATATTAATGTATGTGCATGTGTGATCATGTGTTCTGAACTTTTTACATTGAGCAGGCAGAATTTTCACAATTAAAAAATAAAAAAAGACTGCCATTTTTGGGTCAAATTTTCACCCATTTAAAGAATTATATTCTGTAAGACTGTTACTAATTTTCTTATTATAATTCATCTCATTAGCAGGCAAATGGTAAACACTGTCTACCTCCCTGTACACTCCTTCCAAATTTTGGGACCAACCAGGATGATCAGGATATATCCAGATGATCAGCCTCTCCTTGTAAGAAAGGAGAGAAACAGTGGTCACATTTAGCAACTGGCAAAGAGGAGACATGGGAAACCTCAAAATATTGAGTAAGAATTCTTCCCTTTCAAGTCTGCCCTTGAACATGAGAAGTTAATAGGGATTTAGTTAATTGGCTGATTTTCATCCTAATTGGCTAATGGATCTATTCCAATCTCAGGAAAAGTCAAAGAGGAGAAAACAAATAACAGGAGTGTTCAGCGGCTGATTGATGTTTAAAGAGACTGCATTTAGTGTGTCAGGAGCTCTGAGGTCCCCAGGTCCAGCACATTAGCTTCCTTGGAGAGTTGGGCTCCATCAAGGAAGGGGTGAGCATCCCTGCTGATACACCACAGACTTTCCTGTCTCTTTGAAGACAAACTAAAACGGATGGCAAGCATTTGTTTTCATTGTCTAATACTGAATTCAGCTTAAGCAATATAGACTTTGGTCTGGAGACAGAAGATGCGACAGAATGGAGGCTCTTGTATCATGTGGATGCCTGGGTCTTCAGAAGGTGGGAGCTAAGCCCACCTAAGCTGAGCTTGCTACTTCTTACCCCACACCAATTTGTTCTGCCATTTAACACTGGGACCAGCAATCTCATTTCCCGGAACTGTAGTCAAAAGATCTTAATAAAACCAGTTAGTGCAGCCAGCCTTTCGCAAAAATGTTGAGGCAGGCTAAATTGGTTTTCCACACCTTTTCATCTGCCTTTTAAGGCTCTTTTCCCTCAGTTCCCTTACTAGGTGGACAATTATTTCCCTTTCTCCCTCCTTTCAGGCCATCTCTCCTGCTCCCCATACTAGGATTACAAGCCTCACCACGTTTGGTCTCATTTACTGATGGACACTTCTGGTCAGGCATAAGCAAGGACGCCTTTGGCAGAAGTGGCAGAATGCTTGACCTTGTGCTACACCAGAAATTCACTTCGGAGGAGGCCCACACCTTAACCCTCCTACAAAGATGGCGGGAAATCCTGTCCTTTGTGACAACCTGGATGAACCTAGAAGATGTTGTTTCAGTGAGGCAAACCAGGCACAGAAAGACAGAAGCATATTGGGGAGCAGGTGTCTCATCTGTATGTTGAATCTAAGACAGCTGTACCCACGAGAGCAAAGAATAGCATGGAGCTGGGCTGGGCAGGGGATGGGAGATGTCAAAGGATATAAAATCTGAGATAGGAGGAAGACGTTCAAGAGAGCGATACAACATGGTGACTATAGTTGAGTTACATTGTTTAAGTACTGCATACCTGAAAATTGCTAAGAGAATATGTTTCTGGTGCTCTCACCACACACACACACACACAAAAAACAACGAGCTGGGGTAATGCCTATGTTAATTAGCTTGATTTAGCCATTCCACATGGACGCATGTATGAAATTATGTGCTAGAAATGCACATAATTTTTGTTGACTAAAACTAGGTAAGAGATACAAAGAGATAAATAAAAAGTTAAAAATGAAGAAATCATAACTGACAAAGTGGGAGGGAATGGGGAAAAGAGAGCATATGGTGAGGAGAGCTACAGGCTGCCAATGTGGACCTTAAGACCAGCTGACAGGGGACTGAAGGCTCAGGTCATCAAAATCACAGGGCTCTGAGGACAGCAGGGAGTACCACCTGCGGCTTATAACAAATGTAGAATGTAGTCTCTCCCATGTCTTTCCCTTCCCATTCTCTGTGCATACATTTTAAACTTCTTGTCTGATCCAAAAACAACTCATCCACTCAGAGGACTTACAGCTTTGACCCCCGATCAGAGGCTTGGAGCATCTCTGGGGATCAAGAGCTTTCAGTGGTTCGTTCCTCAGTACCACTGTGCACTGGGGCCCCCTATTGTCTGGCTTCCAGACCATCCACTATTTGGCAGCCATCCATCTTCAGAGCTTCTCTCCCAGTACTTCTCCCTGCACTGTGGCTTCCAGATGAATGCTAGCTCTACCATTCCCAGGGAGCCCTGGGCTTTCATCCCTTTAACATTGGGATCTTCAGCTAATGGACCTGCTCATCAAAATCCTACTTATTCTCCCCAGGCATGGTGGCCCATACCTGCAATCCCAGCAGCTCAGGAGGCTGAGGCAGGAGGATCATGAGTTCAAAGCCAGCCTCAGCAACTTAGCAAGACTGTCTCACGTCTTACAATACAAAGGGCTGGAGATATGGGTTCATAGTTAAGTGTCCTTGAGTTTAATTCCTGGTACCAAAAAAATAAATAAATAAATAAAAAATACTACTCCATCATTGCTTCCTCTGAGAATTTTCCTCAAGGGCCCGTTCTGCCTGAGGTGATACCCTTTCTTCCAACGTTGTATCCAATATCTCTCTCAGGCCACTTCTTCCGGCATCTCTTGTAATAATACTGGAGACTGCATTTATATCTTATTATTTATTCTTTGAAGATAGGAATAATGATGGACGTATGAAGAATGCATACTTTGAAGGCATCTTGAACACAGGCCCTGAGGTGAGTAGCAGCCCCTTGTCACCCACCCAGGAGGAGCTTTCTCTTGTCCTAACTTGCTTTTGCTCTCATGCACTTTTCTGTCACCAAGAACAATTCAGCTATCTTAACTGAAAGGTAAAAGATTGATAAGCTGATATAAAAACAGAGTAAAGACAAAAACAATGACTAATGCTTCTATTATCTCAAAAAATGACAAATCCTTTATCTACTTGGCCTTTAGAATGCAGTCATTTAAGTTTTCTGGTATGTAGACCCCACCTTGTTCCACAGAGGCCTTTGAGCTCTTTTCAAAACAAAAAAAATTTAGTTTTAGGATTCTTCTTCCTGGGGCCTGGGGAGAGATGTAGCAAAGACCTTGTCTAGGTTTTCTGAACCATGCTTATTTGTGCAGTGGTAAAAAGACTGGAAGAAACACCAGCCACTGTAGAGCAGTGCATGGTGGAGCCTCATAAACTCCGACTGAGGTTCACCTACCTGAGGTTTGTAAACAGAGCATATGTTCCTGTCAGTGTAGACACGACCTTGCGGGTCTCTTTGCAGACTATATTAGTGCTGTGCAAATATTCCTACTCAATTGTAAAGGCGCATTATACTCAGGGAAATTATTCTCCCAGCAAACAGACAGATGTTTAACTTCACTTAATATGACTTTATAGTCTGAATTCTTAATGGGAGATAGGGTCCTTTTAGAGCAGGGTAAAATTGCACACACCGAGCTATAATAATGCAGCTCCTGGTAGTGCAGATTAAGTCATTACCTCTCACTGCAAACTTTCTGCTCGTCCTTTCAAGTCCCCCATAACGATGTCACTTGTGAGACCAGTGTACTTGGCACACCTTGGTCCTCAAGAGAGCGTGCAGAATGTGGCTGTGATGATGCTTATCTGCCTCTCTAAGAACTTTCCAACACTTGCCCTTGAAGATCCATACCCAATAACAGACTGTGGCCAATCGTGAGATTCTGGTCCTGGAAGAATATGAAACCTGCTTGTTCCTGAGATGCCAATGTAGCAGTGCCCCCTCGTCCACCAAAGAATCTTAAGTAAGCTTCTTCAGAGACCCACACCATACTTGTTCTTATTCATAAAATATCAGCAAAAATTTCTGCAAAGAACTCAATGTGGTTTAGGACTTCCTATTCTCTCTGAGGACTGAGTTGCTCTGTCTTACAAAAGCTAAGTTTGGCTGCAGACTTGATGATGTTACTTCTGCTTTTGTGGTAAAACTTGTAAAACCTCTGACTAATCTAAAAAATGGTATAGAAAGCACGTCATGTAAACTTTCAAACCCCTCCTCCCACTGGATATAAAGTTCAAAGAATTTTCAGACTCCTGGTGCAGAGCATTTTAGGCGATACCCCTCTGTACCCTGCTGCCAGTAAACCTGCTTCCTGAGAATTCCTCAGGTGTCCAGCCTCTTCTGTCCTACATCACTAAGAAGGCATAAGAAATTTAAAGAAAAAGAAAGAAAGAAAGAAAAAAAAAGGTTGGTGGAACTAGACCAAACCCACATACCTAAACTTACTCTTGGGGACTTTGGTGTATACAAGAAATAGATTCACCTTCAATCTGTTTTCAGAGATAACTGTCTTTTAAGGACTTCGAGAAAAATTAGAGGCTCAGGAAGAAGAGTTAGAGCTGAGTTTAGACATGGTAGAGTTTCTTATAGTGCTGTGACATAGGGACAAGACTAAAATCTCTCTGAGGACCTCTCAGCTTTCAATCTGCCCTGCTGCACTACACTTGGGGCGCTGGGTGGGGCCTGGGTGGGGCCTGGCCTGGGCAGGGCCTCCCCACACCACATTTCTGCTTTGTCAGCTTCCATCACAGGCTCCGCCCACAGACCTAAGGAAAGGCCCCTGAATCCTGGAGCTGAAGGGCAGGCGGCTCCTTCCTGTCTGCTTCCTGAGGTCACCTGGAGGCAGCACTTACTTCCAGGGTCCCCAATAGCAGGTACAGGAACACCCACACCAAGTCTTCAGTTCTGAGGTTTCCTCCACTTAGCTGCTGATTTGCATCCCAGTTTCCTTTGCCTGTCCTGGGGGGGTAACTGGTTCTTGCTGCACACCAGCAAGGTTTCCTCTTTGTGTTTTGTTTTTTACCTTTCTAATCTTCTAAGGTCTGATTGAACAATTATTTTAAATGATCTCAGTTGAAATAATTGCATGGTTTGCATTTTATTCACTGGGGCCTAATTAATATAACAGAGTCACGCAGACTTTTACTGCATTTTTGATATTATGGTTATATTTGGAAAGGTGTATTCATGTGTTAAGAAATGTTATGTTTAGTCTGTATTTGTTAAGTAGAGATCAATCAGTATTACTGTCCTGAAAGTTGTCCGTGGTATATTTAGTGATGAAGCAAATACTTTTAAAGCAGCAAGAATCTTATAATTAGAAAAAAATAAAAGAATTGTTAAGAAACATAGACTAACGGGTTAGTGTGATCTCTACCATAGTACTTTATTATCCCTGTTAAAATAGTTCTTAAAATATCTTTGACATTTGTAGACAGGACCACATGATTTTTCTTTTGTCCAATATTTATCCAGGGCTACAATAAATATTAAAATTTATCATTTAATAAATAATTCAACAATTTTTCTTAGTTGCACTACAATTAAGGTACAATTTTTGATGCCTTTGGCTCTTATTTGAAATCCAAACACTTATATAACATGGGTAATTCAAAGACACACATGTTCTTGCTTCTAAAATTTAACTTTTTATCTAAATTTAGCTAAAACCCAGCTCACATTGAAGTCCACAGCTGGGAAGAAGAATTAGCAAAACCTTTAATTATGGTCTCATTTACGCTTCTATTTTCAAGCCCATTCATGAATTAATTTTAACTCTGCCTCTGCCTTCAATCAAGCCTTAAGTACCTGTCAGAAAAATGACAGTCAAAAACCCACATAAATACGGTTATCTCATACTAGACAAAAGTGCCAAAAATATACATTGGAGAAAAGATAGCCTATTCAACAAATGGTGATGGGAAAACTGGAAATCCATATGTAGAAAAATGAAATTAAACCTCTGTCTCTCACCCAGCACAAAAATCAACTCAAAGTGGATCAAAGACTTAGACTCTGAAACAGAGACGCTGCACCTAAGAGAAGAGAAAATAGGCCCAAATCTTCATCATGTCAGCTTAGGATCTGACTTCCTTAACAAGACTCCGAAAGCACAAGAAGTAAAATTAAGACTCAATAAATGGGATGAATTCAAACTAAAAAGCTGCTTCTCAGTAAAGGAAATAATCAACAATGTGAAGAGAGAGCCTACAGAATGGGAAAAAATCTTTGCTACAAGCACCTAACTATCCAAGATATATAAAAAACTTAGCACCAGAAAACAACCCAATCAATAAATGGAATAAGGAACAGAACAGACACTTCACAGAAGAAGAAATATAATCAATCAACAAACTTGAAAACATGTTCATCATCTCTTGCAATTAGAGAAATGCAAATCAAAACTGCTCTAAGATTTCATCTCACTCTGGTCAGAATGGCAATTATCAAGAACACAAGCAAAAATAAGTGTTGACAAGGATGTGGGGAAAAAGGCACCCTTGTACATTGCTGGTGGGACTGCACATTGGTGCAACCACTCTGGAAAGCAGTATGGAGAATCCTCAGAAAACTTGGAATGGAACCACCATCTGACCTAGCTATCCCACTCCTCGGTTTATACTCAAAGGACTTAAAATCAGCATACTACAGTCCATGAACTCATGGACTTCAATACTGGTCTGCACCAATCATTGTAGATTTTTGCCTTCTTAAATCTACCCTTTTTTGTTCTTGCTTCAGAACACGTTTTCATTTTTACTCAAATCTGTGTGTCTAGGATTGCAATTCTTTTAAAACCCCAAATTAAAGCTCTTTTATACTTAAAAAAAAATGAGAAGTGGCAGTCAAATATCTGCACATATACTCAGAATTTCTACACTTGGATTCTTTTGTCCAAATTTCCACATGCCCTGTGGGTAAGGCTCCCAAGCACAGGCAATCAGATTGGGCTCTGAAAGTGGCCAATATCCCACATCCAGAGAATGTTCACTTAGCGGGTAAGCTAACAGGGAACTCTTCATTAGGACAGCTGACCTTTGACTTTTAACACCTTAGAAAGCAAAGGGAGTATGCTATAGGGAAGCCAACCAGCACTGGATGGATCTATAGGAGACCTGAGTTCAGGCTGATGTCCTATGGAGTGGCCTTGGGCTAATCTCAATCTGTGAAGCTAGGCATTGGACTAGGAGAGTTTTGTTGTCCCTGTGGACCCTGCAGTTGCATAAGACCATGTCACTGCGATGCCTAGAAGCAGCTCGGCAGTGGTTGCAAAAACTTTGGCTAGTATAAGCCTATCAGTGAAAATAAATTCAGTATGCAACCTCCCTAGGTGAATATTTATTCAGATTACATACAGATGTTGTTGTACTGATCATTACTAATATGGGATACCCTCTAAAACACGGAACCTCATCCAGCACCCTCTCTTATTCATTCTGTTGCATCCCCACTGACCTTGCCCAGCATGCCAGGTTTCATGGTAGAGAAGGACTGGATGCTTTTCCATCACCCGGTCACTTGGTTAACATCCTTCCCTACTTTAATTCTTTCACAAATGGCACTTCCTTGACCTTCCATGATTCTCTGATCCTCCTTCTTTATGCAGGCCGCATGTGCTGGATCTCTTTTACCCTGCAGGTACCTCTTCCCCCTTAGCTGCAGTTTCCTGTGCCCTAGAAATTGCTGTAACAATGACTGCATGGGCTCCCCTGGCACAGCAAGGAACTAGAGGGTGAGAGGAGAAAGACACCTGGGGGTTTATCCTGTTATTTATGCAGGGCTCAGGGACAGGAAAGGGAAATGGCTCTTTCTCTCCCTAAGATGTCCCTCCAGGTGGTTCTTCTACATTCACAGCCATGGTACTCTGCTTGATTGGGTCACTATTTCCTCCACTGGGAGAGAGAACTCTCCACACTTGGAAGCCCCAAGATGCTGCACCATTCCTTGTTGGTTTCTTTTCAACCCTGTCAATCTTTCTACAAATATCTCTCTTAAACTCTCCTGTTTCTTTCAAATGCAAAATTTCCAGGGATAGAGATTCTTCATCTGTTGTTCACTGCTGTATCCGGAGGTCCTAGGACAGGGCGCTGCATATCGCAGGTCTTCAAGCAGTTGCCAGAAAAATAGATGGCTACTGTTTTCCTCCTGGCCCCCTATGAACTGTCTTGAGCAGTCCATTTTGATAACCACCAGCTTAGGGAACATGCTACATCATTCCTCATCCTATTTTGCTAAGTCTTTGGCTAATTTAGCCTAATTCTCATCTAATACAGAGCTCTGCTTATTTTGAAATCACAAAAAATGTACTGTAAGCTTCAAACCCCCCTGGAAGATTGCATTTGCCTCCCTCAAGATTCCTATGATAGCAGTCCCATTAGTACTGAAACAATCTTGGGAAAGATCTGTTTCGTTCTACTTTTACAAGCTGTCTTTAAGAGATCAGTCTTTCTCCTTCCTGATTTCTGCTTTAAGCAGAACAAGGAAGATAAAAACTGCCCAAGGAAGATAGGGCCCATTCCCGTTGTCCCTTCTCAAAACAGGAGATAATCAACCCAAATCCTCTTCCCCACCTCAATTACTTAATTTGCATATAATGCTGCATTATTTAATTAACATATAACTTCTAGGGCTTAGTTGTCCAGATGAGACTCAATAATTGTCTAAAGCAATAGCATCCGTTGTAGCAGAATAACTAATTAAAAAGAAAATGATTACTTTTTAAAATTGGAAACACACATAAATGCTTTTTTTCCTTTACTGTGAAAATCTGGATGATTGCTTCTCCATGAATCCTCTTGTGCTTATTAAACACGCCCAGTGCTTAACTTGTGGATAGATCAGATCATTTTTCACATGCCTGAGTTTCTTTCCTCTTCATTAATTCATAACTGCAGCTGGATTCTCAGAGCTGCTACTGTACTGAGGAGAATCTGATCTTCAAGACAACCTCCTGGAACCTGCTGAGGTGGCCTTGGGAGGGAGAACCGAGTGGCAAGAAACTGCTGACTCTTGCACCCACATGGAAACTTTCTGTAAACACAGTGACTTCCATGTGCATGTGGCTCCGTTTTTAAATGCTGTGCTCATCCGTGGCTATATATAGCGGCCTGAGTAAGAGCTTTCTCGTGTGGTGTTAAGTTTCTGGAGCTGTAAGTCAAAACATTGTGATGTTCACACAGCCTTTGGGAAGAAGAGAAAGTCAACTGCCAGCATTATTAAAATGGATCTCCTGCTTTCTATTACCACCAGGATGGATTAACTTGCATACGTAGATAAGTGAAAACTAAGAATCTTCTTTCATTTGATTATCATATTTTCCCCACTAGTAGTCATGACCTGCCTTTCCAGTGTGATACTAGTTTCCTAGGGCTGCTGTAACAGCCACCACCCCCTGAGAGGCTTACAAGAGAAACTTGTTTTCTGTGGGCCTGGAGGTTGGAAGTCTGAAGTCAAGATGGCAGACCTGGTTGGTTCTTTCTGAGAACTCCAATGGGCAATCTGATCCACATATCCTTCTGAGTTCCTGGTGAATTGCTGGCAGTTTTTGGCATTCCTTGTTTTACCCCAGTGTTTGTCTTCATGCTCACCTGGTGCTTTCCCTGTGTGTATGTCTCCACCCAAATATCCCCTTTTAATAAGGATACCAGGCATATTGAATTAGGAGCTCACTTTACTCCAGTATGACCTTGTTCTAATAGAACTAATTGCATCTTCAACAATTCTAATTCCAAATAAGGCCATATTGCGAGATCCTGGGCATTGAACTTCAACATACAATTTTTGGAAAAGGGATATATTTTAATTAATAACACATGGTAAAAATGAAAAGTTAGGTCTTGAGAAGATGCTAAAAGTACACCTGGTCCAATCCCTTTGTTTTTTGAGAGAAAGAGAAAGACAAAGTGACTCTTCCAGAGTCACTTGGTAGAGTGGGAGGGCCAGATCCAGCACACAGGGCTTCTGGCTCTGCCCTGGTGCTTTCTTGAGTACACCATGTGACCTTTAGTTTTATTCTCCTTAAAGCTGAGCCTCAGATGCATTTACAGAGGGGAAAGAGCAGCCATGACCCCTTCCATGGAAAACTCACCCAAAGACTGACGTAGCAGGTCTCTACTAGCTTGCTTGGTGGAAGTCATCCAAAAAAGAACTAGATTTGGGTACGGAAAAGGAAATCCCAAGTGCCAGACACAGTACCTTGCACATATTCTGGACTCCAAGAAGGTTTGAAGTGAAACTGATTTTAATAGTGGCAAGAATTATTCACATGTGTTTACAGCTTCCCTTATATAAAATGTTTTCAAATCACTCATTTGTTTCCTGCGAACTCTAGGAGACAGGCATTACTTACACTAAAGTGTTTCAATTCTGTTCAATAAAACTTGCATGTTTTCTCAAGTTGGGTTTGAATTCCAGTGCTCTCTTCCCTGAATTCTTAATGTTCTGAACAAAATTTTTAAAAAATTAAATTTTTTTAAAAGTTCAATTACTTTTTAATTTTTTTTTTTTTTTTTTTTGGTCTCTCTTGAAACATAAATTTGGGAGCAGCCACCACTTTCTAAGCTTCCCTAAGAACTTGAGACGTCCATTGCTTTGCACTCAGCAGATGGGCATAAAATATGAACAAATGATGGCAGTTCATCTTCAGACCCCAGGGAGTCACGGAGTCACAAAAGCTTAGGATTTGAATGGGCTTAGAGGATTTCCTAATAATGCATCTGCTTTACAGATAAGAAAGCTAAGGCCCTAGGTCCGCAAGCAAGCTAAAAACCCAGCAATCCTGACTCCATCCTAGTGTTCAGATGCTCTCAGGATCTGGCACTGGTTCAATCAGAGAATGACCAGCTGGAACAAAGTCCTGGCCAGAGGCTTTTATCCCACTTTCTCTGAAGGCAGGAAAGGTCATTAAAGATGCACAAGAGAGACTGCAAACGAGTATAATACTATGCAACAGTGATATTCAAAATTATTAAATTGGAAGCCCTGGTGCCCTTGGCAAGCATAAAGCAGATCCTCTGTAAGGGAATGAAAAGAGGTCACATGTTGTAGAGCCAGGCTTCTTTCTATAGAGACCCTATTATAGCTCCAGAGGAAAGAACATCAATTCCTTCCAGGGAGTCTGTGTAAAAGATAATGTATGTTTCTTTTCTGGCTGTCAAGATTCACAAAAGAGATGGGAAGTTTGAGGCTTTATTACTGATGACCTCCCTACAGAATATGCTGCATCTCATTTTTAAAAATAGTCTACCTCCTGGATGGAGGATTTGATGGGCTTCATAAAAGAATGAAAAGGTTGAGGAGAAGTCTTGAAAGGAAGGAATAAAGAGCAAAGAAGAAGGAAGGAAAGCAAGAAGCAGAAATGTTAAAGAGAGAAACCCGTCTTGCTGCCCCTCCATCTTTCTGGATCTCGGCGTGGTCGTCTCAGAGTCTCATCACCTCTGAGTGGTTTCTAGATGGCCTCAATTCTTCTCGGCCATTTTCCACACTGATGAACAGGTTGGATTTGTCATCACCCATGCAAATCTTTGCTTTCTCCCCATTGTGAAGTCCACAGTCCTTGGCTTTCCTTGGAAAGCCAGTTTCTGATCCAGTCTGATTTCCTCCTCAATTGACTCAGGTAATGTCAAAGCCACCCTGGCCATTTGTCACTCCTCAGACATGCCACTCCCTGCCTACTCTCTTGGGTGTCTTCCTTTCCTTTGTCAGTCAGTTTTCTCCCCCATCAATCAAGGGTCAGGTCAGAAGCTCTCATCTGTGAGAAACCTTCCAGTCTTCATGAATTGCTCCTTCCCCTACCTCCTACCTAAAGCTCTGGTTCTTTTGATGAGACTTAACCTTGAAGACTAACGCCAGATCTAATAACTAAAACGTTTTTATTTTGGACTGATTTTTAATTTGCAAAAAATATCGTAGAGCTATTTCAGAGAGTTACCACCTAATAGCTTTGAGAATCAAGAAATATTTTATAGAAAAGTACAAAGAATAATATTATAATATTTTTCCATTTTGTCTGTTTTTTTTTAAGAAACAATTTTAAAAGTTATACAACATAATTGTTATTTTTAAAGTCCTTTGTATCCCTCTCCCTAATCCTAATCCCTCTGCGTCAGCATTATTCACTCTCTGCATTTGGCATTTCTAGTTAATTATTATGCTTTTATACGTTCATTACACAAGTATATATTTGCTTTAGTTAGCTTTTTGGTCTCTGTGACTAAAACACTCGATAAGCAGAACTTAGGGAAGGAAGAGTTTATTTGGGGGTTCAGGTTTCACAAGTCTCAGTACGTACATGACTGACTCCATTGCTCTGGGCAAAAGGTGAGAGGGCACATCATGGGGAAGGACCCAATAAAGGAAAAGTGCTCACCTCATGGCAGAATCAGTAGAGAGAGATAGACAGACAAAGAAGACACTAGAGACTACAGAATAACAAAGACGAAACTAGAGACCATAGAAAAGATGAATGCTTATAGGGATGTCCCTAGTGACCCACCTTCCTTAGCCAAGTCACACCTGCCTACAGTTACCACCCAGTCAGCTCATTCACAGTAGAAGGGACTGATTTGGTTATAGCTTTCATAATGTAATCATTCCACCTCTGAATATTCCTGCGTTAAAGGTGTCTTTGAGAGATACCTTATATCCAAACCATAACATTGATCCAGAAGTTATATCTGGCTTTTTATGTCACCAGAATTTACATAGATGGCATCTTTCTGTACATACCAATCAGTTGAACATATTTTGATTTTTCACTCAAAAATGTTTTGGGGATCTTACTGATCTAGTTCACTCCTTTCACCTTTTATATCATATCTCATTGTATGAAGACATTTTCACTTGCTAGACATTTCAGTTCCCATTTGTTTATTTAGTGTGGCCGAAGACAGCAATGTAACAATGCATACCATAGTACTGCTTGAATCAGCAAAAGCAGGATGTGAAATTGGATTGATCTATTAATGGTTAAACCGTGCCCCCCTTGAACAACATTAAAGCCATTAGGGAAACAATTAAGGAGGCATTGAAATAATATTGTTGGCAGTGGGGAGAGGTGTCCTGTTCCTTTTGGTTCAGCAAAAAACTTTTTAGTCTTAAGACCCATTAAAAGCAGAGGATTTTTCTTTAGACTCACACCAAATGCAGAGGGGAACAAACCTTCATTTTTTTTTTTTTTTTTTTTTTTTTTTTTTTTAGGGAAATACACATGCCATTGGGCACCTTATCCTTTGCCAAACTCTTCCCAATCTCAAGAATGGAGGTAGAAGATATTGTCTGTGCTATTACACAGAATGGAAGAATTAAGCCAAAGGGTACTGGAGTCTTCTCTTTCTAAATCCTAGCTTTCTGTATCTAGCACTGGCCCAGTTTGCTTTAATCTTTTCTTGAAATAATAAATCCTTAAAAAACAAACCCAGGCCTGCATGGAGATATGATTATTTTTCCCCAAGCAGTTTTAAAATATGTCTATAAATACTTCTGCAGAAGAGAGAGAAATAGACCAGCTCAACAATTTTGTGAAATAAAGTTGAACTTGGATTTTTAATTTCTTAATCATTTTATACAAATTGAAAGGAAGGTAAGAAAAGTTATCACAAGGTAGTTCGCACAGGAGAATGCCTTGTACCAGCTCAGTTTCCCTGGTTTCACTGGTACATTTGCATTTGTCCCTTTTTTCTTTCTCATATTATAGAAGTTCCTAATTGCTGGGCTTGGTGATAGGAAATTGGTGTGAATAAGATGGAGTCTTCTCTTAGGAAACTACTCTGGACTCCCTTAATATGTGAAACAATTGGGAGGGGGGACATGGTTTTCCTGGGAGAGGAAGGAGATTGAGTGGGAGTGCTAGAAAGTAAGTTAGAAAGTGCATACCATGAGGGGGGAATGTTCCAGCAAAGGCATCAAGTAGTAACAAACTATCTGCTTGGAAACCAAGTACGGGTCCCCATAGTTACATCAATTCCACCAGTGCCCAAAACACAATGTAAAAGAAATAATACAACTTGGTTCGAGAGAATAAAAGTAAAATGGAGTGCACCACACACATTGACGTATTGTCTATTTCCCAAGATGCCATGAATTTTCAGGCTCCGAGCCTTTTCTCACACCCCTATGGTTAATGACACATCTGTGTTCTCCACCTGGGTGTGGCCTGTACAACCTGGAAGCTCACCTTCAGCATCCCACCTCTGGGGGTGAATCAGCCCTGAGTGCACTCTCTGAGAAGGTTGTTTCTGCCTCTGTAAAATCCAGTCCTCAGCACAGGCTGTCCAATAGCCTGCAAGCTGTGCGTGTGCCTGTCTCTTACTCTTAGAAGACAGGGACTTATCTAATTCATCTTTGTAGTCCCCACAGTATGTGCACAGTGCCAACGTAAAGTAAGTTAAATGTGAAGTTCATTAAATGCATAGTTGAAAAATAACTTAGAAATTAGAGTCATCCACAGATCTTGGTAATATCATTGCCTCAAAAGCATGTAAATATGATTCTGTGGGAAATAAGTGAATTCTTAAAGAATGGCATTTAACTCCCTTGGATCCTCCAAAAGTCTTAAATCCAATTCACTGGGCAAGAAACCAAATTGTGTCCATTTTGGTGGGCATGTAAGAATATTTCTCATTAATCTCTTGTACAGATTGTGTTGAAAGCAGACCATTTCTTGCCAAATTCCTCACCTTTCCTAGCTAGCATACAGTAGTAACAAGTTTGTTTTTGTTAAAATAAACAAATAGCTCAAAAGTGTGCCCAGGATGGAAAACTGAAAAGGCAAATAGAAAAATGCTAGCACAGAATTTAAAAGGTCATTATTTTCCCTTCAGCTTTATTCTTTATTCTATTTCTTGGAACAATGGCAAATAGTTTTTCCTTAGGTAAGGTATGCATTTTTTTTTCTTTCTGTTTTCTTAGATAATTTATAGGAAAAGAGAAACATGCCTGAGTAAAGCAGGATAATAAGAAAAATTATCTTAAAACTCAAACATATTAGAACAATATATTCATGATGTGGAAACAAAGCAAACTAATAGATAAGCAAAAGGAAAACAAAACAAGAAAGAAATGAGACTGACAATAGAAAGAAAAACACCATGTAATTTAGTTTGGTTCCAGTTCTAGCTATGATAGAGTGAGCATATACCACCCTCAACTCCCACAGATTAAAAATAAAATTGGAAAGAGTCTATCAGAGGGTTCAGAAAAGTAAATAATAAGAGATGAACTGGGAAGAGAAATCAAAATGTAAGGTATGACCAATATTGTAGTGACTTGACAGGTGTTTCCTTTTTCTTCCTAATTTCCCAGCTTATTTCCTAGGACATCCCAAATCCCAGAAGCACATATCAGACGAGGACAGAAAAAAGCCTTAAGAGAAACTGATTCCCTCTCTTTCTTTCCAGGGGACCAGGAAGAAAGAGTCTGTGAGACAGAGATAGATGGAGACTGGTTTGCTTACGTGAGTCTGTCCCAGAAGAGCCCCTTACACCTGTACACTAGAGGAATCAGCAGCTTTGCATACACCTAAACCTCAGAGACATCCTTTCTCATTAATCAGAGGAACTAGAAAATTGGGTTCGTGTGTGTGTGTGTGTGTGTGTGTGTGTGTGTGTGTGTGTATAAAAATCCTCATTAATTTTATCTCTCCCTCTCATAGGATGTGTGAACCTAACTGTGGGAACCTAAAATCCTGACTTTGACAGCAGAAAATCAAGGAAAGGAGTCTTTGGGGATTAGAGAATGAAGAGTCCTGGAAGGAAGGTGGTAAAGAAAAATAACCTCTAAATTTGTATATGAAGCCCCAGAGTCTCATGGAGGTGCACATGCCCCAAAATTGCACAATGCAGCACAGCAAATACTGCAGGAATTGAATGAGGGAGTAGAAGAAAGCCCAGGTGAACCCCTGAGTCATGTATATGTGGAACAGACAGAAGAGCATCACAAGGGATTTGAAAACTAACCTGACATAGGAACCAAAGCCCATGGCAGGAAGTTGGGACTTGTGGCAAGATCCATAGCAGGCTGATCTCCTGCCAATGCAAACCCAAACCCAAAACAAATCAAAAAAGCCCAAAAACATTCTCCAGAAGAATTTAACAGGACCATAGTCTCAAATACAATCCTCAAAATGTCTGTGATACAATCCAAAATGACTAGACATAAATACCACCAGTAAAATCTCAACAATTCTCAAGAGAAAAGACGGTCAACTGACACAATCCCCAAGGTGACCCATACGCTGAACGTGATTGGACAAAACTTTTCAAGTTGTTGCTATAACTATGCTCCATGGAATAAGAGAAAAGCATCTTCTGAATGAATGGATGGGTAGATATTCTAAGGAAACAAATAGTAGAAAGCATAAAGAAGAACCAAATGAGTCTTCTATTGTTCTCTCTCCCTATCCCAATGTTTCAAGGAACATAACTTTGAAATGACCCATCTACTTTTTGTTCTTAATGTCTGTTTTGTTCAACCTCACTCATCTCATTCTGCTTTATGGAATGAAGTGTTGGTACATCCTAGAATCTTGAATAAAACCAATTAAGATGTTTAAAAAAAAAAAAAAAAAAAAGAAAGAACCAAATGAAATTTTGGAAATGGAAACTAAGATAACTGAAAGAAGTGTACCAGATGAGTGTAATAGCATAATGAAGGTATGAAGGTGACAGAAAGTGAGTCACAAAACTTGAAGACAGGTCAATGGGAATGGTCCTTTCTGACCAAAGAAAGACCAAAAATAAAAAATAAAAATAGAGAAAGATAGAAAAGAAAAAAAATGAACCAGAGACTAAGGACTTGTGTCACTAGACTCCCAGGAGAAGAGGAAGATATTAGTGTAAAAAAAAACATAGCTATCTAGTAGAAAACTTCTCAAATTTGGTGAAAACTATAAATGTACATATTTAGAATGCTAAGAAAACCCTAAAAAGGACAGTCACATGTAGTCCTTTAGAATCAAACTGTTAAAATCCAAAGACAAAATGCATTCTACTGTCATGTACAACATATTAGAACAAATGAAAAAAAAATGTAAAAAAAGAAAAAATAATCCAAAGATGAAAAAAAAAAAAAAAAGCATCAAGTTAATGTAACACTACATTTTTAAGGAGGGATCTACAGGGCTGCCTTATATTCTACGTTTTTTATTTAAGTGATGACGCATGAATGCTGTAGATTTTGAAAAGGTAAGTCTGTATATTCTAATCACTGGAACAAATAACTAAAAATCTTTAAGAAGAGACATGGTCAGAAAGTAAATAGATAAATGAAAATTGTATACTAAAAATATTCAAATCACTGAAAGAATGCAGAGAAGGGAAAATTGGAAGATTGAAAAATACAGTGAACAAATAAAACATAACATATTGCTGGTGGAAACTAGCCACTTTGGAAAATGGTTTGTTATGTCAAACATCTACTTCCATAACTCCGAAGTATTTACCCTAGATAAATGAACACTTATGTTCATTCAAAAACTTGTATGCAAAACATACATATATACACATATATGAAATTATGACATCATCTGATGGTGTCTTTGATGTTTTTTTAGATATACATATTGCAGCATTCATTGTCATAACTCCAAACTAGAGATACCCCAGGTTTCCCTCAACTGGTGAATGAATAACCAAACTGTGATACAAAGTAACACTATTCAGTAATAAAAAGGATTGAACTGTTGATATATGTAACACCATGAGTGGATCTCAACCAAACTGCACAGATGAAAAAAGTCATATTCAATGGTTGCATTTCACATAGTTTCATTTATATTACCTCCTGAAAAATCTGACCCTGGGGGCTGGGGATATAGCTCAGATGATAAAGTGCTTGGCTCACATGCACAAGGCCCTGGGTTCAATCCTCAGAACCAAAAAAAAAAAAAAAAAAAAAAAAAAAAAAAAAAAAAATCCAACACTGTAGAAATGGATTGGAAGTTCCCAAAGATTAGGGGCTGGCGAATAATATTGATCACCAAGGGGCAGCATTTAGAGGTCTTGGAGTTTAAGTGAACTTTTTTGTGTCCTGATTGTGGTGGTAGTTACACAACTATGCATTTATCAAAACTAACAGACATATATACCAAACACGTGAACCCATTTCTGTTACTTGAGGCGGAATAACTTATAAAGAAAAGAGATCTAGTTAGCTCACAGTTCTGGAGTTTGACGGGCATTTTATTGGCATTGGTTCTGCTCTGGTAAGGACCACGTGACACAAGGCACCATGGGAGCAGCACAGTGAGAGGAAGCAGTCACGTGGTGACAGGGGAGGGACCAGGCTTGCTCTTTTATAACAATCTGCTCTGGCAAGAACTCTCTGCAAGTAATTGGCATCCTTCCAAGGTCAGCATCCCCAGCAAGAACTAAGTGGGCTTCACCACTGGAAGGTTCCACATCACCTCTCAACGTCACCATGAAGGGGACCAAACATCACAGATCTTGGGGGACCAACCACATCTGAACCATAATGTCACAAAAGAACAAATTTTTATTGTATGTGAATAAGAGCAAAAAAAAAAAAAAAAATTAAACCGAACTGCTTCATTAAATAGGTTCTACATTGTCATCTAAGGATGTAAACTCATGTAATGCAGGGCATGCTGTACTCACCACACAGTTGGAGAAAAAAATGATTTTCTTGAGTCAAATATTTAATTTGAAAACAAAACTACAAGTTGAATACAACCTCATTTTAAAATTTTATGCAGTATTAGTTGTCCTTCATCTTTCACTTGGATCAAACCCATCTTCTTTCCAAGATGCTTAGATCTAAGAGATGTTGCTAAGACCCTAAAGGGTCCTCCACATTTGTTTTGCTTGCTTGTTTTTGTTTTGTTCTCCTTTGATAAGAAGAAAAACAACAACCATAGATAGCTGGATAAAGGGCAACAATCTGTTTTAAATATCTAATATATCCTTTAGCCCTTCATGAAAATACTTGTAGAGCTTTCTCTCCTTCCACTCTGTCTAGCTCTCCACTCAACTCTCAAGCCACAATGAACCAGTAACCACAGTCTAGTAGGGTTAGCAATTATTAACTCTCATCCATGTGACAGTCACTTGCTGGATACTTCACAGATACGATTGTATCCCACAGAAATGGTTATTATTACTATTCTACCAACAAGGCAATTTCTACTTATCTAGGAAAAACTACTTTCCTGAGTTCCAGAATCACATAAGTAGGCAGAGCTGGGATTTCACAGTGTGAACCCCAAGACTGCCTGTCTGCAATACCACACTCAGCTTTGTATTTTGCTTACAATTTTCCTTCAAACTTGATGGTTTTTCTCACCTTATTTTTAGCAAATTCTTAATGACTTACAAGCCTTACAAAACAGTGTCCATCAAAAACTGTCTTGCCTAATCTGCTATGAGCATCCTGAATGAAACAAATCAGAACCCTGAGAAACAGTTCAGTTCTTATTTGAGCTTAGCTATATGTTTATTCCTCCATCCAGATGAATATTTATGGAATGCCCTGTGTGTGCAAAGCGATGAGGATTAGATGAAAATTGGAATAAATAAAAGAATCCTTAAGGAACTTTTTTGTGCATTGTATAAGCGGGAAAGAAACAGAAAAGTCTACACTCTAGGCAAAATTGAACTAAAATAAGAAAACTTGAGCTCCTGGAAACTATCCTTTGTGTTCCTTAAATGCTCTGCTTCTTTCACAGCCTCTAAGGCTGGACTGGAGGCTGTAACTAAGGAGTTACTGAGTGGGCTGTTTACACAGTTATAGAAGTCCATTGGAGAGGCTGCCCAAGCAGTAGAGAAGAGAGATGGAAGACACACCTCAGGCCAATGTGGTTTTTATTCTCCAAATAGAATTTTTATGGCTCCTTTGATTAAAAAGATACTATGCAAGACTGGGTGGAAACTTGTCCAATTCCACACTAGCCAGGCTAAGTCTTTCCTTCCTTTAAATCCTACGAAAGCACAATCTTTTCAAATATCCTTTTACAATATCTAGAAAATTGTCTTCATCAATTTAATCATATGGGAGCATGGATTAAAAATACACAGGAAAAACAGAAGGAATTATCCAAGAAGGTATTTTCTTGAGGAAAGGAAAAAAAAAATCTCTCTCTGAAGTAAAAAGAACTTCTTTAGTTTTATTACATGTTATTGTTTTTTCCTTTTATGTATAAAGAATAGAAAATAAGAAGTCTAAAATCTGAGTCATGGTGAATACTGTGACATATTCTTAAGTTCACCCTCTGTGGCTTCCACAGAAGAGAACCGACTCTAGGCTCCCCCTGTGTGGTTTTTGTAAAGTAAGCATAGCTGTGTCACTACTTCTATGCATAGATGGCTATGGCATTTGAAAATTATTTGATGTATTAGTTCACATGGGATAAGAATGATAAGTATTAACCATGATCTAATTCATCAGCCTTTCCTCAGTTACTAGAGCAATTTCTTCAAAGATTCTTTCAAATTTTATTGTAAAAGGATTCCTTGTTTAGTTTATTCTGCTGATATCAAAGATAAAGTCCATTGGTTCTACTACGATTCCTCTTAAAAATAAGTAACACTTATTTTTTTCAATATTTTGTTTTAGATGTAGGTGGACACAATACCCTTATTTTATTTCATGTGGTGCTGCGGATCGAACGCAGGGCCTCTTGTGTTAGGTGAGCACTCTACCACTGACTCACAACCCCAGCCCAATAAGCAACATTTATAATGGAAGATAAAACACCCACACTCTAGGAATGAGGCAAAGGTATACAGAAGGCTGGAAGCAATAAGTAAGAATAGGTGAACTCATTCTCTCTCTCTCTGTTTTTTGTTTTCTTCAATGCCTGGGGATCAAACTCAGAGGTTCATGCATGCTACATAAGCAGTCTATCCCTGAACTATATCTCCTGCCCGAAAATAAGTGGACTGGGGGAAGAATAGAGAAAGTGGGTAAGAAGTAATGAAAATTTACTTAATCACGCTATGGACCTGCATGGGAAATATTACTCTAAAATTTCCATATCTGGTTAGGTATTATATGGTAACTGGAGTTCATTTGTTAATGACTATAATTTAAATACCAGTATGGATCTTAAAATATGCTATGAAGGAAGTTCTACATCAGGTTTTGGATTTGATTGAAAAATCTCCATATAATGTAATAACTAAAGACATAGTGTTGTTTATTAACCTCAAATCATAAGTTTGGAGAATCTTAGACCAATAATGGAGAAGTCTAGAAAAAATCCTAGAGTACAACATGTGCATTTTTATAGGTAGCCATGAGCTTACTTTTTCTTATCCAAAGATGGTAGTAACATCATGTTTATTATGTGCATAGATTAAGAGCAGGAAAATCCTATCGCGCTTCTGTGGAACAGTTTCTTCCCTGGGAAGCACAAAATACTTAGTGAGATTGTGTTGAAATCTGTCCTTGGGCATGATGAATCAAAACTATATCTGTGTGTGTGAGATATGGATTCCTTAGATAAAAGGAATCTTACAAATTCCAGCCTTTTCTTGTTGCGGGGGAAGATGATCCATTTGACAGCAGCCGTTACGGTAACTTACCATTTGCTTATCAGAATTAGTGCTATTTGAGATAACATTGACAAGTGAATGAAAGTTTCTCTTGTTTATTTACTTCCATTAGTAGTAAAAACATAATTTTAACAAGATGTTTGAACTATTAAAAAATGTTGATTGATGTGATTTTGAGCTTTTTGCTTCCACCAGTTTAAAAAGAACCCATATTTTATACAGCATCTTGAGTTGAGAAAACTATTCTTACTTGTTTATACATAAAGTCACAAGAGATCTATTTATCAGCCTGTGCTAGTATAATGTACACTAAATAATTTAAATATTTTCTTAGAAATGAAATGTAAGAGTTACAATTTCAAGTGTCATTAAGATGTCTCAGGTTTTATGAATTGTTTCCTTATTTTGTCAACTAACATTGATTGTGTTTCTATTGATTTTTCAGGCTCATTTATTTGACTGAAGTAGAGGGGGATTACAAAATGAGTCTAAACACAATTGTTTATCTCAAATACCATATAGTCCTGGAGAAAAGGGAAAAAGGATGTAGGCATATGTAATAAAAACAAAATAGAACCAGAAATTGTAGCAAACATGATATGTGAACTATGGAAGGGAAGGATGCCATCTGGGGAATCAGAAAAAGAGCAAGGTTACAGGAGAGACAGATTTATTTTGTACACCTCCCTTTTTTCTGGTTTTGGGAAACTTCATTCTACAGACTACAAGATAATTTTGGAGAGCAACTGAAAAACAAAGATGTGTTTATAATTTGCGTTGTTTTGCGTTTTTCACGCTCGCTGATACTCAGGAATCCTCAATCTTTGCATCTTTATTCAAGAATGCAAATGGTAGTTTGAACAAAATTTTGTGCAATGTATTTCTCTGAAATCCAACATATTGAAGAACAGTAATGTCCTTCACTACTATCATAGATATAAAGATGGATATAACAAATGGTACAGAGATTATTAAGACTCCTAGGTTACATGAACTCCATCTATTTAAGGAAACAGACTCATGAACAGATCAAGGTACTGTAATAAAAGCGCAAAGTAGCTTTAACCAAGCAAAGTAGGCTCTTGTTTGAAAATATGTATTCCTGAAAACCATATCTTAAAACAGGTGGTAAAATATCTAGCGTGGCACAGTTACTCTTTTTACCTCCAAAAACAATAGAAAAGATTGAGTTAGTAAAGTCAAGAAGAAAAAGTGAAGACCCAGAAAATCAAAACTGAAAGTGTAATAAGCAGTACTGAAAGAAAGGGTCCAAATATGATGGCCAGCTAACTTTCCTTCATGAAATATCACTTATAGCCAGTAGTCATTGGAATCAGGGGAACATGCCAGTGCTACGTAAATAAAAACGAGGGCAAATTATAAGCACAGCTATGGAGAGTCATTAGGGGCAAACTTCTACTGGCATCGCGGTGTGCTATGTGGCTCTCCACTGCCTGGCCAAATTGGTTAGAAAATGTTACAAAACATTTCCTGCGGAGTACTCGCCAGCTGATGAAGCAGTGTTCAATAGGGTCTAAATCTAATAAAGCATCAGGATTTTCAGGCATTGACCAGAGACGGCACAAGGTTATGATCTTCACGAGATGAAAAACACACAAAGAGAGCTCCATATTTATCTTTATTTTTGCCTCTGAACCCTGACCTGAAATAGAACCTATTCATAGAGTGGCGTTCATGATGGGAACAGAACTCGGGACACAGGGGTGAGTGGGCAGGAATCATCAGATGGAGAAGAGGAGGGATCTATCTCTGCAGATAAGGAGCTTCAGAAATCTTCCTAGGAGTTTCCAAGATGCTAGCCAATGTGCTGCTGTACATGTGCAAGGACAGACTCCATGGGATGTGGCAGAGAATGATTTCTGGGGGAATTGTGAACTGCAGAGTTTCACAGATGCCTCAAGCATTCAGCTACGATTTCATCGATGGACAGCAGGGAAACACTGGCCCTAGGGATCACGTAGAACCACCTTAAGAAAGAGAAAACTAAGCCTCCACCCCAAAAGTGTGGAGATGAAGGTTCTACAGAGAAGAGTCATTACTTTATAAAGAAAGACAGAGACAGGCTTTGAGATATGAAGAAACCATAATGTACCTCACATAATAAATATGACTAGAAGGTAAAGCAGGGAAACATGACATAATAGATAAATATCATAAGGAGGAAAAATGTCAATAGATTTACGTTTGACAGCAATGTTGTAATTATCATAGGGGGCTTTAAAAGTAGCTGTCATAAATGTATTTTTTTCTTCAAAAAGGAATAAATCTACAGAAAATTTAAATGAAGAAATAGACACTACAAAAAGGACCAAAATGGAAATTCGACAACTGAAAACTACAATAGCTTCAATGAAAAAAAAGAATTGAATAGTCTTAACAATAGACACACAATGTAAAAGAAAATAATAGTGAAGATGAACATAGAGTGAAAGAACACACACACAATGACACATACAATGGAAGAAGGGAAAAGAGGTTCCATGATCTATGGGACAGTCAGGCTAACATGTAATTAAAGTGCCAAAAGGAGGACGAGAAATGGGTCAAAAATATTATTTGAAGAATTAATGTTGAAGCAATTGAAAACCGATTTTATTATTTTACTGAAAAAAAATCCTAAAAGCAATCAGAAAAGACATTTTACTGACAAAGGAAATATTATAAGAATTACAGCTCATTTGTAATCAGACTTGGGCAAGCAAGAAGATAATGGGGCATATTTAAAGGTCTGAAAACTTTCAATGCAGATTTCTACACTCAACAAAGTATCTTTCAAATATGAGGGTAAAATAACATTTGGATAAAAAAGTAAAGTGGAGAGAATTGGTAACACGAAATGTTAATGATTTTTATGTTGAAAGGACAAGGAAAAAAATCTAGAAGAAAGAATGAAGAGTGGAAGAAATGGTAAAATGTGAAGGTAAATAAAATGCATTTCTTGCTTCTTGGAAAGTTGATATTTTTGAAGGTAGATGGTCATAAATTAAAAATGCATATTATAATCTCTAGATCAACAACCAAATAATATAAATAAGTGAAACTGAAAAGTGGATATAGGAGATGAATAGAATACTGAAAATTATTCAATTCACTAAAAAGCAGGTAAAAAAGATGGAATGGAAGTAAAAGACCACACAGGAAAACAGAAACCAAAAATAAAATAAAATAATGAAAACTATAGACGAGAAAAAATAAACAGTGTATTTAATCTAAACTTGTAAGTAATTACAATCAGTATAAATAGACTGAATGCTTCACTTAAAAGGTAAAGATTATCATATTGACGAGAAAGTAAGGACCAATATATTCTGTTCATAAAGAATGCACTTTAAACATAAAGATAGGCAGGGCAAAGGATGGAGAAAAGCAAATCATGCATATATTAATCATGAGGAAGCCAATGTCTAAGTTAGACTTCATGAAGTAATATATGATCAAGAATAATGAAAAACATTTCATAATGGTAAAAATGATGATACATCAAGAAGACATGAATCTCAAAAGTGCGTTCATTTCATAAAATTTCTTTCAAATGTCTGAAGCAAACTTGATTAAATGGAAAAATCAGACTATTCCACAATCATGGTTGGGAACATTAATGTGAGCTTTTCTGTTATTATTACAACAAATGAACAAAAATCAATAACATAGAAACTCAGATGACACTATGAATCAATTTGCCCAATTAACTTTTATGAATCATTATACCTAGCAATGGCAGCATTGTGATGTTTTCAAGACAGATAATATACTACTTTATAAAATTAGTGTTAATAATTTTGAGAAGATTAATACAGCTTATGTTCTCTGATCATAGTGGCATTAAATTAGAAGTTAATGTTATTTTAAGAAAATCCGTATATTTTTAGAAATTAAAGTCAGAAAATAACTATGAGTCATAAAAAATATTCCAAAGAAAATTTTTAAAAATCTTGAATATTATGAAAATAAAAGCATTGTATATTAAAATTAATGGGATGCAGTGGAAGTTGTGAAACTTACAGTATCACACACCTAAATTAGAGAAAAAATGATCTAATCTTTCACCTTAAGAAGATTAAAAACATTGAACTAAAAATAAATAAGTGACTAATAAAAATAAGAATGAAAAGTGATAAATAAGGAACTCGGTGAGATCAAAAGTTGGTTCTTTGAAAAGATTAATACAATTTCTGAATAAAACTGATAAAGTGAAAAGAAAAACCTCAATCACCAGAAATGAAAGAGAGGACATTTCTGCAGATGTAACAAAGATAATAAAAGAAGGTTACGGACAACTTTATGCCAATTAATTTTACCACTTCAATAAAATGGGCAAATTCTATGAAGCAAAACTGATATAATAAAATTATGGCATTTGCTGGGCAATGGATGGAGTTGGAGAATATCATGTTAAGTGAAATAAGCTAAGCACCAAAACTCAAAGGCCAAAGGTTTTCTCTGATAAGTGGAAGATGATACATAATGGGGATGGACAAGAGAAGAATGGAGGAACTTTGGATTGTGTAGAGGGAAATGGGGCGGGTGGGGGGTGGGGGAAGGAAAGATAGTGGACTGAGACAGGCATTATTACCCTACGTACATGCATGATTACATGAATGGTGTGAATCTACATCGCGTACAACCATAGAAATGAAAAGTTGTACTCCATTTGTGTACAATGAATCAAAATGTAGTCTGTAAAAAATAAAGTTTATTATAAAATTAAAAAACAAAGAGTGTAGCCAATTGTATATACATTAAGGAAATCTAATTTAATCAAGTATTTTCCAGTCTGGCACAAATAGTTTCTCTGAGAAATATTATCAAATATTTAAGTTTTGCATTGATTTTGTATATTATTTTTCAGAAAATAGAGCAGATGGAACACTTCACATTTCATTTTATGAAGTCAGTCTATCTATCTTTGATACTAAATGCAGGCAACAACATTATAAGAAATACTAAGACCAAATACCTCTCATTAACCCAGACATAAAAATGTTTAGCAAAACATTAGTAACCAATCTAGTAATACCATTTTTTGAAAGATTATGTATAATGAATGAGAAAGAAGTCCAGAAATTTGAGGTTGGTTAAAAATAAAATTTAAAATAATGTAATGTACCGTATTAAAAGAATAAAGAGAAACAAGCATATAATCATTGAAATTTTACCACAGAATCTCATTTTTAGAAAATGCATCCAGCCATGGAAAACTTAGCAAACTACGAATAGAGGGTATGTCAACCTAATGAAATGCATCTGCTAAAAACCCTCAGATAACATCCTATTTAATTGTGAAATAGTCAATGCTTTCCCCACTAGCCATACGTAACAGACAGACCTGAGCAGAGGAGCATGAGCATTAGGGGATAATTCTATAAAGTAGGCCCACCGTGCTGACCTCTACAAGCTTCCTTTGAGAAAGCAGTGTACCTGCAGCCCTGCCTGACATAAGTTAATAGGATATGCTATATTCCTCAGCATACAACCTGTTCTTTGTGAGAGAAATGTAGGCCTGAAATGCCAAAAGAAGGACACAAGTAGCCCATAACCCACCACCACACGTAGGTGGTGGGTTATGGGATGCAAACGTTTGTAACCCTAACACAGACCAGATCCCAGAACTCTGGGAGATAAGGATAATCCTTCCTAAACATAACATCTGTAAGAAGAGGTTCCAGTTAGAACTGCTCAGTAAAGGCCTAAGTAATCTAGAGTTGTCCTGGACCTTTACCATGTACAGTGGAGACTTGAAAGTCCCATGTCATCCAACTGTTACACAAATGGTATGCCTTTACTCCATGCACAGAGAAAGAACATGTATTCCATTTGTTTACAATAAAAAAAAGTCAAGAAGTAGACTGGGGTGGGACTCTGGAAACTTCCCTGAGACCCCCCAATAAAGCTGGAGAATGGAGGTGGTGTGCATCACACTTCTCTCTGAGAGGACCCACTCTTTCCCTTGAAAGTGTTCCCTTTTCTTTTTTTCTATCTCCTCCAATAATCTCATGCCTGATACCCTGAGCAAGTGACATGTTTGAAATCCTTCTGGTGTGATCTTGAGAACCAGTGAAAAAGGCTGCCCTTGCTGCCTTGGCAGGGTATGTCTTCAACCTAATAAAATGCTAAAGACCCCCAGATAACATCCTATTTAATTGTGAACTATTCAATGGCTTCCCTTTATCCTGTAAATCTAGGATGTAGGAAAAGGTACAGATGTTCATTGACAGTACTTCTACTTATTTATTTATTTATTTATTTATTTTTACTTATGAATGACAACTTTAATTTGAACATGTGTGGGATTCTCAAGAAACCACAAGTGAACAAGTAAGCAGATGCTGAAAGGAGCACATTGTGCTTAGGGATGGATGGAATTCTATTTCTGGACCCAGCTGATAATCATCTATACCAAAGCAGCAGTCATTTGAACAACAAGAACTTTTTCAAATATTGGTTCACTTCTACTTTGGGGTATGGCCGGAGAGCAATGCAATGTGATATTCTCTGGCTGCTCAAGCCACAGCATGTGGTCAATGGTTTTCTGTTGCAGGGTCTCCGCCAGCTCCTTTAGGGTGGTCTCATCTGGGGCCTAGGTAAATGCATATTTCTCTTTACTTCTCACTACCTCTAAGGCGAAAAGGAAATTTTGTGTCCACATCCCTTCTTAGTTGGTTTGCCCAGGTGGCAGTACATCTGATTACAGGTATACATGGCTGGCCAGAGGGGAGGCAGAAAGGCCACTTCTACTTAATATTTAATAAGAGGTCCTGGACCATACAAGAAAGTAAAAAAAATAAATGGCCTACAGATTGTAAAGGAAGAACTACAGCCATCGTTGTTTTCAGACGACCTGATTTATACATCTGAAATCCTAAGAAATCTGCAAAAGAAAAATCCTTGCTAAATTAAAAAATATATTTATCAATTCACAGAAGAGAATCCAATATAGAAAAAGAAGTTGGACTCCTATTTGCTGACAATAAACATTTGGAAAATAAAAACAGAAATGTCATTTATGGTATCATCTAAAACCTAATATTTAGGGTTAAATTTAATGAGAGTTGTGCAAGAGCTCTCTACTAACTCTGTTGTTGAGAGAAATTGAAAAAGGACTAAATAAATGTAAAGGCATACTATGCCCTGAGATTGGAAGGCTCAGTATCATTAAGAAGTTTTCTCCCTCTCCAAATAGATCTAAAACTTCAATGCAATTCTAGCCAAAGTCCCAGCAGCCTTGTATATTTAATAGAAACAAACAAATTGATTATAAAGTTTATATAGAAATACAAAACAGAATAACCAAACAATCATGAGAAAAAGTAAAGTTGGAGAACTTCAAAACAGTATAATTGGCTGGGGAACTAGCTCAGTGGTGGAACTCTTGCCTAATGAATGTGGTATCCCCGAAGCTGCAAAAAACAAAAAGAGCAAAAAGCAAAAACAAACAAATAAAAACCTCTAACCAAACAACCAACAAACCAACCAACAAAAGACACCTCAATAGGATGAAGACAAAAACCTAGCATAAAGGTATAGTAAGATAAATAGTAAGGAAGTGACATAAGGATAATAAACATATCAAAGCAATGGAGCTGAGATTCTAGAAATACACTTACATATTCAGTTGATTTTTTCCCCAAAGGTAACAAATCAATACTATGCAGAGAAGAGAATCTTTTCAACAAATGGTGTTGGTACAACTGGATAGTCAGGTGGAAAAGAAAATAAGCACATTTCTATCTCTACTACATATCATACACATAAATTAATGTCAGATAAATCAGAGACAGGTTACAAATGCAGACATTATAGAAGAAAATGTAGGAGAATAAATTTTTGGTCTTAAGGTAGGAAAGGATTTCTTAGAACACAATAGGCAGTAATTATTAAAGAAAAACAACATTCTATTTATATTTAAATTAATTATTTATATTTAATTAATTACATTTAATTAAAATGAAAAATCTGCTCATCAACAGAACTTTGCAATGTAAAGCAATCTGTTGCCTCAATGGGTCCCTGAGTACCAAGGCTCAGCCTGTTTGTGTAGAACTTTTACCTAGCTATTGCCCATCTGTGGTGACTGCCTCCTATGGATAGGTTGGAGTGATAAGCTTCAAGACAACTTCACCATCTTACCCTCCGCTCTGTTCCATGTGGATTCAGTTGCATTTAAATTACCCATGATACTCCTGACCTGCCACAGCTCCGACCATACGCTCAATAAAGGCCCTCACCCATGGATCCTTCTCTGTTCCCTCCCTGCCCACCATGGTCACACTTCATGGCACTCTGAGGCTGCACTTCCCTCTCTAGGACCTGAGAGTTCAGTGCATCCTTAAAATCATCCACCTCTCCCAGTATGATTTCCATGGCCATGTTGTAGTGATCCTAAAAGACCTCACAAAGGTGACTTACTCCTCATGTACAGCATAGGCTTGTTCAGAGAATAAACAGAAAAGTTTAACAAACTTGTAATATATTTGCAAAACATGTGCTCAACAAGGACTTATATCCAGAATAAATAACTTCATAATATAAAAACAAACATCTTAATTTAAAAACACAGGTGAAAGACCTGACCCGTCGCTTCACAAAAAGTGATACACGAATGAATAATACACTCATGAAAAAGTGTTCAACATCATTAATTATTGGGAAAAATAAGAATTAAAAAGAGTGAGCTATCACTATTCACCCAAGGGAACAGATACACTTAAAAACGTGGGCAGTGCTAAATGCTGGTGAGAGGGTGGAGCAACTCTAACCACACATTGCTGGTGCAAAAATAAAATAGTACAACCACTTTAGAAGTTCTGGAAGATTCTTAAAAGGTTAGAAATGGCTACCACAGAACAATTTCACTCTTATGTGTTTACTCCCCCATACAATGAAAATATACGACCATGTAATTATTCATATAGAAATAGAACAATTTTATTTGTGATAACCCAGAACTGACACATTCCAAACACCATCAAGAGAAACGATAGAGACTGGGATAGAGCCATACAATGGAACACTCTCTGGGAATAAAGGCAAAGGGCTATGGTCATGTGCAACAAAGGGGAGGAGTCTCAAAAATATTTTGAGTCAAAATCAAAAATCAAAAATATTTTGAGAGTATAAATGGAATGATTCCATTCCATGAAATTCTAGAAGAAGCAAAACTAATCTACAATGAAAGGGATCCCACCAATGCTTTCCTCTTGAGGGGCATGCTTAGAATAAGACAGGAAACTTTTTCTTTTTCTTTTTTTTTTTTTTTGTTTGGCAGTGCTGGGGATTAAACCCAGGGCTTTGTGCTTGTGAGGCAAGCACTCTACCAACTGAGCTATATCCCCAGTCCCACAAGGAAACTTTTTGAGACAATGAATATTTTTTATGTATCGATGGGGTACGTTACACAGGCGCTTACACTTGTCAAAAATCCACTGAATGACACATAATGGGGGGGAGGGAAGGGTTAGAGTTAGGGTTAGGGAGGGGGGCAAGTATGGAGGAAGGAACTACTGTATAGAGGGTAAAGAGGGGTGGGAGGGGTGGGGGGAAGGGAAAAAAATAACAGAATGAATCAAACAACATGGCTCTATGTAAATTTATGATTACACAAATGGTATGCCTTTACGCCATGTACAAACAGAGAAACAACATGTATCCCATTTGTTTACAATAAAAAAAAAAAAAAATCCACTGAAATTTACAGTTAAGGTATGAAGGCATTTTACCACACAGAAATTTTATCTCCATTTTTTTACATGACTCCACATAGGATCAGTAACAAAACTTGCTATTTGCTTCTGCTTACCGTAGGACAGCCATTTAGTCTCTTTTTTCCCCTGCTGCCAAAAAGTACATCAAATGATAAAACAGCAGATTTCGATAATACTTAAATTGGTCTGACCACTGGGAAGACACTTAAGACAAAATAACTCATATAAAGGTTAAGAAGGAATGAGCTGAATTCAGAAGTCAGCTGAATTTATCTATTATCTTTTTCCCCTAATAGGTAAGCAGAACGTAATATGTAAAGGTATTAAGAACTGAAGGCACGCTTGGAAAATTGCCATTCAGGCTTAGAGGAGATTAAACAAATACCAGATGTGGAACCGGATTCCTAATCATGAATTTTAACTCCAAGTTTATAGTCAGGTAATAAAAGAAATCCTTTATTAGAACTCCTTCTCCCTCTTACTGCAAGCATTTAGAACCATAGTGGCTGGGTCACACCAAGGAAAAATCAAGCCTAAATATTACAGGCAATGTGCCTTTCACAGATTCCTGATATTAACACTTGCCAACATGTTCCCTACATACCAATGTCCCCCGGGGTGGCAATGAGAGCAGGAAAGTAGAGAATATTTTTGTCCATACTATCAACAACCACATGCATTTGTTTTCTTTCTTTCTTTCTTTCTTTTTTTTTTTTTTTTTTTTTTATATCAGGGATTGAACCCAGGGTGCTTAACCATGGAGCTACATCCTCAGCCCTTTTTTATATTTCATTTTCATACAGGGTCTCGCTAAGTTGCTGAGGTTAGCTTCAGCCTCCTGAGTCACTGGGATTACAGGCGTGCACTACTGGACCTGGCGTGTTTGGTTTCTTGGAGACTTCAGTTGGACAGTCAGGATCTGTCCAGATAATCAGGTCTCTTCTGACAAACCCTATGGTGCATTTTGTGTCTATTCGTTAAAGGAAATTTAATGCCCTGACTCATTCCAACCTTCAAAGACAAAGTATTAAGCCGAGAAAATACTAAAACCCCCCTGTGCTTGATCTGATTCATAACTGCAAAGCCACTCCTGACTCTGCCTGGTACAGGAGACACACCAGGCTCCTCATGACTGCCTCGATTGGGAATGTTTTCTTCCCTCTTCCCTGCTGCTTAAATCCCTATGCTTCACTCAAGGCTGCAAGCACCAAAACCTCTCCCCAGTAAATCACTGCTGCCTCTAAGGATCTTAAATATATTTGCTTCCACTGCTGTCTTTTACAGAAGAGTGGAAGCTCATGGAGGGCTGGAACTTTGTAACGTGAATCTGTGTGTCTCTGTGATCTAGTCCACAATAAAGGCTAAATAACTATTTGATGAAGGATCAGTGAACAACACAAAGCAGAGATTTTTGGAACACTAGTGCCCCTATAACTTGTTTAGGTATGAACCTCATGAAGATAACCTTGGCTCAAGATATTCAGATATATTTTGGATTTTTTTTTCACTCCTCCACAGTAATATTGCTTTTGATCTGTAGCCTAATCTAGTTTCATGTCTTTGAGTCTGCTTTCAATTTTGGAATAGGAAATGATAAATTTTTTCTCTTTCCTTGATCCCAAACTCTTTTGTGCTTTATATGTGGTCACTCTTAATAGAGCGTGCCATTTATCCACCATGAAACTAACTCTGTCCAGATTACTCATCGTTTAATGTTCCCTGGGTGTCAGCAAACCTGAGCACTTTTCAAGCTATATTGCTATCTAGGACGTCCATAACAGAGAATGCTTTCTGCCATCGTGAATAACATTTCATTCTCTCCTAAAAACAAATTGGAGATTAATGTCCACAATCTCTCTCCCATCAGGCTTTCTGATTTGTTTGATTGATTTCTTCCAGTATTCTGTGCAATATCAAAAGTACCATAGAAATCTCAATAAATTATCTGTACTGAGTGTGCCTCTTCTCTATCTCTTGAATGTCATCATACACTCCACTTAAATATCTCTGAGAACAGATGGCAGGCCTTACTTTTTTCACTGGATCCCAGTTACTCTAGTTTCCTTCCAGATGACTGCACCTGTATTTCACCTTTTATTTGTTCACACATTATTGATTTGAAATTTTATGCAAAAGCAAAGTAAAAGAAGACACTGCCTGCGGCTATACATCAGGCATGAAAAGAATACTATAGATAAAATTTCAACAAACAAAGCTCCAGCAATTGGATGGTCTGGGGCCTGAACACTGACAATGGAAGAGGCCATTGTCTGTGTCACTCAAGCAAGCTTTCAGGATTGAAGGTGCAGTTTTCAAAATGGTACACTGAGAAATCAAAAACACTGCACGATGAGGTGTAAAAAATTCCTTGTTTGCCTTGGTGAGAGGTGTCTTGACATCTCCTTGGCATATGCTCCCAATGGCAAGTTTCTCTACACAACATCTGATCTTTTTCTAAAATTTTTTATTTGTTTTATTTAATTATACATGACATAGAATCTACTCTGACATATTTATACAAACATGGAATACATCTTATTCTAATTAGGATCCCAGTCTTGCAGATGTACATGATGTTGAGATTCACTGTGGTGTATTCATATATGTCCATAGAAAGTTATGTCAAATTCATTCTACTGTCTTCTCTATTCCCCTCCCTTCCTTTCATTCTCCTTTGTCTAATCCAATTATCCTCTATCCCCCCCTGCACTTTGTTGTGTGTTAGCATCCGCATATCAGAGAGAACATTTGGCCTTTGATTTTGGGACTGGCTTATTTCACTTAGCATGATATTCTCCACATCCGTCTAGTTACCGACAAATATCATAAAATTCTTCTTTATGGATGAGTGATATCCATTATGTATATAAACCACATTTTTTAATCCATCCTAGGTGTTGGTGGACACCTAGGTTGTTTCCATATCTTAGCTATTGCGAATTAAGCTGCTATAAACATCGATATGGCTGCTTCCGTGTAATATGCTGATTTTTAACTCCTTTGGCTATATACTGAGGAGTGGTATAACTGGGTCAAATGGCGGTTCCATTCTTAGTTTTTTGAGGACTCTCCATACTGCTTTCCACAGTGGTTGCAAAAATTTGCAGTCCCCTCTGCAAAATATAAGGGAACCTTTTTCCCCATATCCTTGCCAATATTTATTGTTACTTGTTTTCTGGATAGTTGTCATTGTGAGTGGAGTGAGGTGAAATCTCAGTGTAGTTTTAATTTGCATTTCTCTAACTGCTTGAGACACAAAAGCCAATCTTGAAAAGCATGACTATTATTGTTGTTACCTATTATTTTCCCCTTAATTATTTCTATTCTGGCACTTTACAACCTTTAAAGGATTCTGGGCTCTCTCAGACTACTAATTTAATGAAAGTGCATTTTCAAAAAATGCACATCTGCCCATCTATAATTCTATACACAATTGCACAGAATAAGATGATGGGTAAAAAGATGGAAAACAAAATGCAAATAAGAGAATGTCAAGGTCACAATATGAAGAGTAAAACAGGTTAAATTCAAGCTAAAAAAATTAAGCTGAAAAGAGAAGATACTTGCAGGAGTAAAATTAAAATTGGAATTCTGACTGTTCTGAACTTTTATGTACCGAATAGTACAACACTGGAACACACAGAGAAAAATGACAAAGAACACAGACATTTTGGAGAGAAACTGAAGGAAATAATGTGCTAGAGGATTTCATAATCTTTTCCTGGTTTTGATGGATAAAAAGACAAAGCAAAGGAAGAAATGAAGCACCAAAACAATGTAAATAAAGTTGCTCAAATCTGTGTATGTGTTTGTGTGTGTCTGTAACTCTATACCCTGCAAAAATCTTCTGTTGGCGCATCTGCAAAATGTTTGCAAAACTTAACCATATATTTCTGGCCCCAAACACCTTCATTAAATTAAAAACTACAGAAGTAGTTAAAGTTGAAACAACAATAACAAGGTATTGCGATTAAAAATCCCTCTACTAGTTCTTATATTAAAAAGAAAATTAAACTCATGAAAGACTATCCATAAAATGAATAAATATTACACATTTAAACTGTGAAACATTGCTTAAGTTCCAGTTACAGAAAAGTTCAGAAAATTAAATTAATAAATCATAACCCAGAGGATTAAGAAATAACCAAATAATAGCATGAGGAGACACTTACTTTAAAAAATTCATTCAACAAACATTTATTTGGAATGTTCTATATGCCAGATAAAAGCAGAACACAAGTAAATAGAAGATGAAAAAACTGCAGATTTGAGGGTTACCTCTGAGATTTTGTTCTACTGGGAAAAAGTAACAGCAGTAATAATTACACAAAAATAGATGAACTATTTAAGAGTCAAGAAAGAAACCAGTAAAACACAAAGACAAAAAAGCTTATATTCAAAAGGAAGATAAAATCAGAAGGAATTTGGAGACAGAAGACTTGAAGAAAGTTAAAATAAATTCCTCAGAAAAAGTAAAAAAAAAAAAAAAAAAAAAACCAGATCAAAAACGTAGAACTACATAAAGAATATTAGGGAAGGAATAAATGAAAATAATATAACTTTTTTTTCCTTATTTTTCAATAACAACAGATAATTCAAAATTATAGCAATATATTTCATGCTTATAGCTTATAAATGAATGGAGTAAGTAATGTTATAAGGGCATCAGAGCGAGGAATTGGGAATATGTTAAGGAATTTGCACTACTTGTTAAATGGCATAGTCTTCTTAGGAAGTGAACTTGGATTGATTGCAAATGTATTTTGCAAACTCTAGGGCAGCTGCTAAAAAACGTTTAAGAGGCTAAAAAAAGAAAGTAAGTCTGGTGAAAAGTTAGAATTGAAAAGTTGGGTTTTAGGTACATGAACTCAGATACCATAAACACTTGAGTTCTGTAGATGGAGAAGATGAGCAACCACTAAGAAAATAAAAGGTATCAGTCATGAGGTAGGAGAGGGAGAGAGGGGAAGCTTTCCAGAATGCCAGTGAAGAAAGAATCTCAGAGGAAAAGATAAAAAATTCTACTTAAAACTGTTTCAAAAATCTAAATACATATGAACCAGAGTTTAAACAGCAGCTGTCTCAATGTGGTGGCTTTATGGGAAATGGTTTCATTTCTTTCTGTTTCTATCTTCCAAAGTTGTTTAGCAATTTATTTAAACAACACTGTTAGAATAAGAAATGAACATTATTTTTAAAATACATCAGGTTCAGGCTGAATATAGTGGCACATGCCTATCATCCCAGCAGTTCAGGAGGCTGAGGTAGGAGGATCACAAGTTCAAAGCCTGCCTCAGCCACTTAGAGAGTCCCTAAGTCACTTAGGGAGACCCTGTCTCAAATAAAAAACGAGAAGGACTGGGAATGTGGCTCAGGGGTTAAGCACCCCTGGGTTCAATATCTGGTACCCCCCCCAAAAAACAAATAAAACCCCCAAACCTCCTCCCCCCAAAGAAAACCCACCAAAAATAAAATCACTTTCCTCGATTCTACTCGAGAGTACACATTCTTTATTTCTAGTTTTCTGTCTATCTATTCCTAAATAAATATTTTAACAGAGCCACATGTCACAGAGAAATTGTCCTAAAATGTCCTAGAGCAACATGGTCTGATAAAAACGCAATGGCAGCTGCAGGTACAATTCTAATTTTTCCTTCAGGCACATTGAAAAAAAGTTAAAAGGAACAGGTGAAAGTCATCTTAATCATAGTTTATTTAACCTAGTAAATCCAAAGTGTATAATTTCAACCTGTAAATACTATTAAGTATTTCAGTGAGTATTTTCCACTGAGGTGCACCTAGAACACACTCACTTCAAGGGCTCAGTAGCCAGCGGCTATCCTACCAGACAGAGCAGATCTAGATTCTTGCTATTCCAAACATGGTCCACAGACCAGTAGCACTGGTATCACCCAGGACCACATGAGAAATGCAGAATCTCAGTTCCCACCCTGGACCTACTGAATTGGAATCTTCTTCTAACGAGTAGTCGGATGACACCTTGGGTCCACAGGCCTCACTTTTGAGTAAAGAGACTACACAGTTCCTGATCAAAAGATGGTCTGACTTATGATCATGAAACCATCCTTGGAACTTTTGAATTCTGATCTTTTTCCCAGGCTAGTGATGTGTGGCACTGCACTCTGGTGAGGCTGGGCAGTGGTAGCCAGCTGCAGCTCTGGGTCAGCCACACGACCTTGAGGACACCGTCTGCTGTGTTGCTAAGCTGTGATGTTGAGTAGGTGAGGAACAGTAAATGCATTTTTGCCTTGTGGTATTTTCATGTTAGGATGGGTTGGTTGGGTCATGACTCCATCAAAAGCAACTGAGTATGTCCAACTCCAGACATTCTGCTACAGTTCCCTAAACTGTTTCCTGCCTCTGATCTCTCCTCTCTCTTTGTCTTCATCATCTCTCCAAGCAGCACCTATTAGGTGCAGGCTATTGTGTGCTACTGCTTTACAAGTCTTAGAATATCCATTTTATAGAAGAGAAAACAGGCACTGATAGATGATGGGCAAGAATGCTCAGCTAGTAATTGGTGAAACCAAGTCTGTTTCCAGAATCCTGTGTCTTCAACAATAATTATTGATTTCTGAAGATACATACTTGAGTTATATCCAGCTCTTCAAAGATATGTATTATACATCACAATCTTTGCCCCACAACACCTAAAAACAGGAGATATTTTTGAAAGGAGGGAAAGGAAGCCTTCATTTCTGTTCTCCTCTTAGAACTTCCTTACTTTCAGTATCAAATATCCTGCAGGACAGCGCAGGTTTCAGTTATTCGTGACCCTTGTTTTACAGGTGAGAGTAGACATAGTGTTATTGTGGAGCAGGTTATGTTCAAAACATTTCCCAGAGGTTAGCTGTTTATTATTCACATGAATATTAAGTAACTATTTATAGAAGTTTGTATTCTTCAAATTCAATATTTGATTAAAAAAATTGTTCCTTCTTACATTTTTTTTAAAAATAATTTTTATCTAGACCAGGCAGGTGACACATTACTATAATCCCAACAACTCAGGAGTCTGAAGCAGAAGGATCTCAAGTTCCAGGTCAGCCCTCAGCAACTTAGTGAGACATGTACCAGGCATTAAAGAATTAGAACTTACCCATTTTATTTATTATCTCTCCTTCCTTACACTTACACACACACACACACACACACACACACACACACACACACACTGTTATGATCTAGAGATGAGATGTTCCCCCAAAGTTTATAACACAATGTAATAAACTTCCAAGATGAGATGACTGGGTTATGAGAGCCTTAACCTAATCAGTGTATTAATTCCCTGATAGGGATTAACTGAGGTAGGAAAGGAAGGTGTGGCTGGAGGAGGTAGGTCACTGGGAGGAGTGTCTTTGGGGTATATATTTTGTCCCTGCAGAGTGGAGTAGTCTCTTTCTCTGCTTCCCGGTGCTATGTTCCCAGATGCTTTCCTTTACCACACCCTTCTGCCATGATGTTCTGCCATACCTTGAGCCCTGAGGAATGGAGTAGGCCATCTATAGACTGAGTCCTCTGAAACCATGAATGCCAAATAAACTTTTATTCCTCTAAAATTGTTCTTGTCAGGTCTTTTGGTCACAAGAACAAAAAAAAAAAATCTGACTAAAACAATCCTTCATATGTTCTTAATGCTAGAAAATATCAGTATACAATCCTCTACTAGATGTATTCACCCACAACTACATCATGAACATCCCCATAACAGATCTGGCTCAGTTTCATCTTCCTTCTTGGGTATCTAAGACAAGGGCAGAAAATAGATGCTTAGTAAAGCCCTTATGTTGATGGAAGTTACCCCCAAAGTCTCTGGAACACTTTCCATGAACCCCCACTGCTCCAATTTGAGCCTCAGATCCTGTCTCTGTGCCCTTCCTCACAGACCTTATTCCACTTACCATGAATTGGACACTGTTCTTTTGTTCTTATCACAAAACATTTCAAACATACAGAGACCTGAAGCTTTCATATCTCTGTCACTCATATTTCATGAATGTTGACATTTGTCATATTACTCAGGCTCTCGGTCTTAAAGATCTGTAAGTGCTTCAGATACAGTTATGAAATTTCCAATCCTCTTCTCATTCCCTCCTCTAAGGCAACCAGCTGCCCTGTTAACTACAGAAGTTTCATTTTCACTTGCTACAGAAATGGAGTTAAATTATCTCTCAAAGAGTAATGAGGTTGAATAAAATTAAGTATGTCATGTGCTAACAAAGAGTTAAATGATTGTGTCCTTTATTCCCATCACTCTCATCATTATCCTCAACACTGTTGTCAATGTTATTTTTCTCAGCACATTTATCTCTCTCCTGTGGTAGATTTTAATTTGGGGGGTTCTGAACTGTCTCTCTCCTCTTTATACCTATAGCTTTACCTGGCTTTTGATATTCAGTCGGCACTCAAAACTTGCACATAAATGCCATGAAGGTTGTCCTGACTGCTTTCTGTTCTTTTGTATCAGGCATAGACTTAAAGTGCATAAGGATCATTCTTTACCTGTTTGTTCCCTAAAATAGGAGCTTGACCAGAATGTGCAAGCTAATATTCTTTCATTTTGAAAAATTCAGAGTAAGGATGATCTCTTCTGTTTTCTAGTGGCCCTGATCACCTGCTCATTATCATCAGTTTTTCTTTAATTAATGACTCTAGAGGACAGCAGGACAAGGTATGGTTTCTGAAGTCCAGAGGCAGGACTAAGACAGTGGACAAATGGACACCCGATCTTTTGACATCCTTTCAAGATCAGAGCAACCTTTTAGATTGTTCAAATCTAATCTACTGTCTCCTTTTCAATTATGGAGATTCACAGAATTAAAAAAAAAAAGCCAAACTTGCCATTTAAAACTATTTGCAATAAAATTTGATTTTGTTTACTTGATGCTAAATACTGATAGTCAAGAAAGTGGCAGGCAATCTTACTCGTTTCCCCCCATACACTAATTAAACATTTTAGTGCCGATATCAGCATAATTAAAGAATTAGGAAACAATGAGAAGTGCTTGGGATAATTTGTAATATCAGTGCACTGATGCATTGGGTCCAGATACCAGAATTTGATTGACAGGACTTTATTAAGTTTTGGCAGCACTTAGGTAGGCTGGGAGCTCCTTTATGATGCACTCGCACATTAATCCAGGCTCCTGTTCTCGTTAATACTGATGAGTGAAGGCAGTTAATTGAATTATGTATGAAGCGCTGCTGATTAAATAATATTTCACTCCCCACTATAGAATTAGCTCTGCTGGATTAACATCACTGTTGTCTCTGACACTGAATGTCATCGGGACCTCTTCTCAAGCATACACTTTGATTCTTCCCCATCTGCTCAACCGATGCAGCATCACCGTTACTGCTGGAACCAGCTATCCTTCAGCTCTGACACGAGGTCACTTTGGAGAATGGATAGAGTTATTTATTAGCATCTGTACAACCATGAGTGAAAACCCTCCCCAGTGCCTTCAGTATTCTAAGGGTATTATTAATTAAATGTACCAGAGAGTGTGAAAAAAATTCTAATAATTTATAATTGTATTCTGCTTAGGGCAAAAGGAAGAGGAAATAACTCAGGGTCATCCAAATCAGCCTTGAAAATTGTTGTTTTGAGATGTATATGTGATTCTGCATGTGAAGGTATCTGAATTTTCTGCACTTTATCTTCTCATGGAATCCCAATAGCTACCATTTAGAAAACAGAAGTCTCTCCCAGTGGAAGATGCTCTCAACTTTCTTTCTTATTTTCTACCCGCCCTCCCTCTCTCTCCCACTCCTTCCTCATATTTTTTTTGTTCCAGGGATTGAACCCAGGGTCACTTAACCACTGAGTCACATTCCCAACAGTTTTTAATATTTTATTTAGAGACAGGGTCTCGCTGAGTTACTTAGGGCCTCAGTAAGTTGCTGAGGCAGATTTTGAACTCTTGATCCTCCTGCCTCAACTTCCTGAGCTGTTGGGATTACAGATGTGTGCCACTGCACTTGACTCCTTCCTTCTTTCTTTCTATTCCTCTTCCCTTTTTTGAGAGCTTACTTAGTGCCCAGTGCTGAGATGGGTGCTGCTGGTATGCAGAGATCAGCAACCTGAGATTACTCTTTAAGAGGGGTTCACATCTTAATAAGCAAAAGAGGTGTATAGATATTTAATCCCATGTGGTAAGTCCACAATAGAGATATGAATGGGCAGAAGAGGAAAGGATCAGTCCTACTTGGAGGAATTGGGAAAGATTTGAAATGGGAAGTGAAACATGGGGTGAACCTTTCTACTCAGAAATAATTCAGGTCCTGAATCCATCAGAAAGAAGGAAAATAACACAGGGTGGATTAAACACCTTGCAGACTCTATTAGTCAGGGTTCTCTAGAGGAACAGAATCAACAGGAAGTGTGATCATAAAAAGGGGATTTATTAGATTGGCTTACACGACCAGAAGGTGGATAGTCCACAATGGCCATCTGCAGCTGGAGAGATGGAAGAACCAGCAGCTGCACAGTCCAAGAGGCAGAAGCCCCCAAATAGGAAAGATCAACAGTGCTACCCTAGTCTAAGCCCAAGGCTTCTGTAAACTACCTGGAGAATCACTGGCAGAGTCCTCTTTGGAAGAGTGAAGACGCAAGAATTCGATATCCTCAGACAATCAAAACAGCCATGAAGAACCCCTTCAAGAAGAGTTGAGCTTGCATCTGCATCTGCTTCCTTGTTCTTCCAACTTTTATTCCTTCCTATTGGGTGGGGCTGCCCACACATAGGGAGGGGCTCCAATTCAGTTCACTGTCCTACATTACAGTCATTCCTAGATACGCCCTCATTGACATACTCAGAGACCTCTTAATCATTGGCATCTCTTAATCCAATCAAGTCGACAATTCAGATTAACCACTACAGAGACCATCACCTATTGAGGTATGAAAATAAAATTAGGTTGATAAATAATCTAGGGGTTTTGATTCCCTCTGTACATCAGATAAAATTTGCTGATTATTTTCTTAATATTTCAAAGATGATAGTGTCATAAGAGGCCATGTGATACAACAGAAGAAACAGACCTGGCCAGAGGCCAACTTGTGCAGAAGTCACTGCAGGTAGTAGTGGAGAGAGGCTGTTCCCTCTTCAGGGAGGTAGGGTGACAGTCTACCTGGCTGGATTTACTGTAACTTAGCATCTGACTTCTAACTTTGCAAGTCCAGAAATTTCTGCTCATCATTGCCATAGAGCTATGAACTTGAGTACCACCTGATTTATGCAGACTAAATTTATAGGAGATTAAGGTACAGAAATCAATTCTTGATTTATAACGAATGTTCTTGTCAGCCTACCTTGAAATTTTCTTCATATAGAAAAACACTAGGGAAAGCTATATTTTAATCAAGGACTACTTAAGCATGAACTCAAGGTAAAGGGAATTCGATGGTGTAAATGTTTTATGACATCAGGTTCTGCGTGTATCCATCTCAGTGGTAGAATTTAGCTGTCAAGGGGGACAATCCTTTAATGGGATGATCTCTCACCACCCAGACTTACCTTCTTCTCTTCCAAACTGTTATCTATCACCACTTTCTCTTTATATATTTCTTTTCCCTCTTTTAGATGACAATAGTAAATATATGCTATTTACAACCACCAGACAGGCAACAATATCTCCTTGACTTTAAGGGGCATTTCCGTTAAGATGGCTGCCTATTTCTAAAGATCTATGAGTTGATTTGATAATTTGACATGGAGAGGGAAGTGTTTCTCTTGTAGTTAAGTTCTTAGAGGTTCCTTGTTATTAAAGACCCGCTTCTATCTTTCAACTCCGGAATTCTTAGGCATGTAATAAAAGACCGTCTCATGGTTTGCAAGAGTTTAGGCCTACAGCAGATGCTTGAATGAAATTGCATGTGGTGGCAACCCAGAAATCAACACATAGGCACAGTCAGATAAGAAGAAAGAAGAGGGAATACAGTTGATGACACATCAAGATCATGGCTGATACACAAAGTTATCACAGAGGAGCAGAAATAGGTTATACCCTTGAGTTCTCAAATCTCAAGTTCATAAAATGCTTTATAATAATAAAAGAACCAGAAGGAGTAAATAAATCCCAATGCCCAGAATTTAAATTATTAGAAAAATACCATTTTTTAATTAAAATTGTTCCCCCCCCCGGGGTTATTTTTTTTTTTGAAAATTACCTTTAATTTATTTATTTTTTTAAATTAAAAATCATAAATTTACATAGGGCAATGTTGTTTGATTCATTGTTATTTTTTTCCCTCCCCCCACCCCTCCCACTCCTCTTTTCCCTCTATACAGTCCCTCCTTCCTCCATTCTTACCACCCTCCTTATCCCTAACCCTAAACCTAACCCTAATGCTAACCCCTCCTACCCCCCATTATATGTCCTCATCTGCTTATCAGCGAGATCATTCGTCCTTTCGTTTTTTGAGATTGGCTTATCTCACTTAGCATGATATTCTCCAATTTTATCCATTTGCCTGCAAATGCCATCATTTTATTATTCTTTATAGCTGAGTAATATTCCATTGTATATATATGCCACAGTTTCTTTATCCATTCATCAACTGAAGGGCATCTAGGTTGGTTCCACAATCTGGCTATGGTGAATTGAGCAGCTATGAACATTGATGTGGCTGTATCTCTGTAGTATGCTGATTTTAAATACTTTGGGTATAGGCCAAGGAGTGGGATAGCTGGGTCAAATGTTGGTTCCATTCCAAGCTTTCTGAGGAATCTCCATACTGTTTTCCAGAGTGGCTGCACTAATTTGCAAACCCACCAGCAATATATGAGTGTACCCTTTTCCCCACATCCTCGCCAACACCTATTGTTGCTTGTGTTCTTGATAATCTCCATTCTAATTGGGGTGAGATGAAATCTTAGGGTAGTTTTGATTTGCATTTCTCTTATTACTAGAGATATTGAACATTTCTTCATATATCTGTTGATTGCTTGTACATCTTCTTCTGTGAAGTGTCTGTTCATTTCCTTAGCCCATTTGTTGATTGGATTATTTGTATTCTTGGTGTAGAGTTTTTTGAGTTCTTTATAGATTCTGGAAATTAGCGCTCTATCTGAAGTATGAGTGGCAAAGATTTTCTCCCACTCTGTAGGCTCTCTCTTCACATTACTGATAGTTTCCTTTGCTGAGAGAAAGCTTTTTAGTTTGAATCTATCCCAGTTGTTGATTCTTGCTTTTATTTCTTGTGTTATGGGAGTCCTGTTAAGGAAGTCTGATCCTAAGCCAACAAGTTAAAGGTTTGGACCTACATTTTCTTCTATAAGATGCAGGGCCTCTGGTCTGATTCTGAGGTCCTTGATCCATTTTGAGTTGAGTTTTGTGCAGGGTGAGAGATAGGGGTTTAATTTCATTCTGTTGCATATGGTTTTCCAGTTTTCCCAGCACCATTTGTTGAAGAGGCTATCTTTTCTCCATTGCATATTTTTGGTCCCTTTGTCTAGTATGAGAAAATTGTATTGATTTGGATTTGTGTCCATGTCCTCTATTCTGTACCATTGATCTACTTGTCTATTTTGGTATCAATACCATGCCGTTTTTGTTACTATTGCTTTGTAGTAGAGTTGAAGAAATGGTATTGCGATACCCCCTGCTTCGCTCTTCCTGCTAAGGATTGCTTTAGCTATTCTGGGTTTCTTATTCTTCCAGATGAATTTCATAATTGCTTGCTCTATTTCTGTAAGGTACATCATTGGGATTTTAATTGGAATTGCATTGAATCTGTATAGCACTTTTGGTAGTATGGCCATTTTGACACTATTAATTCTGCCTATCCAAGAACATGGGAGATCTTTCCATCTTCTAAGGTTTTCTTTAATTTCTTTCTTTAGTGTTCTGTAGATCTCATTGTAGAGGTCTTTTACCTCTTTTGTGAGATTGATTCCCAAGTATTTTTTTTTTTTTGAGTCTATTGTGAATGGGGTAGTTTTCCTAATTTCCCTTTCAGAAGATTCATCACTTATGTATAAAAATGCATTGGATTTATGAGCATTGATCTTGTAACCTGCTACTTTACTGAATTCACTTATGAGTTCTAAAAGTTTTCTGGTGGAACTTCCAGGTTCCTCTAAATATATAATCATGTCATCAGCGAACAGGGATAGTTTGAGTTCTTCTTTTCCAAATCGTATCCCTTTAATTTCTTTGGTTTGTCTAATTGCTCTGGCTAGAGTCTCAAGAACGATGTTGAATAGAAGTGGTGAAAGAGGGCATCCCTGCGTTGTTAATTGTTTCTATGTCGTGCTTCACTTATTACAAATAAGAAAAAAACATCAGGGAATAAGATGTTCACGACACAAATGCTTAATTTTCAGTTAAGAATTCTGCTTATATGCCTTAGCCTTGTTTTAAAAACAAATTTATGCAAATAACAATTTAGCCACATAATTGAAATTTGATCAACGGATGACACTGTACAACTGCTGAAAATTTTTTAAAACTTTAACAGGCCAAAGGAACATTTCCATGAGTTATGCTAGGTGCTTACATCCAGTGTCCTTCCCTAAATAAGGCAAACTGAATCTACTGAAAAGACAGTGTAAATTCAGAAGTGCAGCTGAAGTTAATTCCACAATTTCTGTAATATCTGAGAAAGTGATGTGTTCTTTGTGCAGAGGTTATCTGTCTATCCAGGCCCAGGGATGACTCAACTGAGATGGCTGGATTTTTAGAACTCATTTCCTGCGTTACTCTTGCTTTCAACACTTTCCCACGGCTGCCTTTTCACAACAGACCCAAACTGGGTCAGCCATTGTGTCCCCTTGCATATTATATTGGGAGCTGCCACCTTTATTCTCCTGGGAACAAATTTGCCTAAAGCATGAAAGCCATTTCTTTCAATCAGTTTCTCGTCATTCTGGGGCTTTGGGAACTCACCATTCCACTGTCCGATGTGTGTCATCCGTGCAGTCACTAACAAGACGATGGAAAGTCTAATAATAGTAGTAGTAGTGACTATTTACTGAACTCCTCAAATGTGCCTATCAAGTCATACTGGGACTTCAGTGATAAATAAAGCATTTTCACTCTTGAGCAGCTCCCAGTCAAGCAGAGGAGGCAGGCATGTGAGTGAATGTTCGTGTTGGAAGAAGAACTGGGTGCTGTGAGGCACAATGAGGGGACTGACGAAGGGAGGTGCCTTCCCCATGCCCTGTCCCCCATTCCGCTTTCACCCTTTCACCTAAAAGGGCAATTTCCCCATTAGAAATATCTCCTCTTACTGTCATTTAACTGGGTTTTCAACACCTCTGACTTGGTCAGTTACAGTAACCTCTTTGCCTATAGGGTCTTTCTTCCCCAAATTATTATTATTGTTGTTTCTAAGAAGCACTGATTCAAAAATTGCCATTGGATTAAACGTGTCCACAGGTCACCAAACTTTTCTTGATTTTCTAAACGTGCTATGTTCTGTTTGGTGTAGGTTTCCTAAAACGCACGTGAAAGAACAAAAAACCCAGAAGAGCCAAAGCGTGAACACAAAGCAAAGTGTCAGGAATCACAATACCTGATTTCAAGTTAAACTGCAGAGCTGTAGAAACATTAGAAAAACAGCATAGTACTGGCATAGATGCAGACACATAATGGAATAGAATAGAAGGCACAGAGACTAACCCACAGTGGTACAGTCATCTGATCCTTAAGACTTTTTTTTTTTTTTAACCAATGGTGTTAGGCCAACTGGATATCCATGTGTAGAGGAAGGAAGTTAGATATCTATCTCTCACCCTACACAAATGTCGACTTGAAATGTATCAAAGACCTAAGAATTAGACTAGAAATTGCTAGAAGAAAACATAGGGGCAACACTCCAAGAAATAGGTGTGGCAGCAATATTTCCTAAAACTCAGGAAATAATAGCAATAATTAACAAATGGTATGCCATCAAGTGAAAAAGCTTTTGCCCAGCAATGAAACAAGAGCTTGAAGACAGAGCTTACAGAATGGGAGAAAGTCTTTGCCAGGTACACTTTCAACAGAAAATTAATATCTAGGATATATAAGGGACTCAAAACACACACACACACACACACACACACACACACACACATCCAAAAAATCAACCTGATCCATAAATTGTCAAATGAACGAAACAGACATTTCTCAAAAGAAGAAATACAAATGGCCAAAAAATATATGAAAAATGTTCGACATCTTTAGCCATCAGGGAAAATGCGAATCAAAACTACACCGAGATTTCATCTCCCCCTAGTTAGAATGGCAAACAGCAAGAATACAAGTAATACATACAAACTCATGTTTATAGCAGCACAATTCAAACAGCCAAGTTATGGAAGCAGTCCAGGTGCCTGTCAACAGATGAGTGGATAAAGAAAATGTGGTAACACCATGAGGTGTTACCCAATCATAAGGAGAAAAGAAATTATGCCATTTGCAGGAAAATGTCTGCGACTAGAGAACATCATGTTAAATAAAATAAGTCAGACTCAGAAAGTCAAGGGTTGTAAATAATCTCTCAAGTGTGTGTAAACTAGAGAGGAAAAAAAGAGAAATTAAAAAAGATGCCATGAAACTAGAAGGGAGGCCAGTAGAGTAGAGGAGGGGGATCATGGGGAAGGAGGAGGGAAGGAAAAGGAGAAACACTGGGAAATGATATGGACCAAATTCGGTTATGTACACGTATGAATGTATGACAATGAATCCAACTACCATGTATAATTATAATGCACCCATAAAAAAATATCATGTTCTTTATTCATGTCTTGCTCTTTACTCTGCTTAGTTTAGCTTTCTTTCTATGTATTCCTCATAAAAATTCTTTTTTAGTAGATCAAAACTCATGCCCGTTTGGCCTTTTAAGCACACTTCTTGCATAGGGTTCCCAGATGGTCACTTGTCCAACAACTGTGGGCCATTTCACAAAAGGGAAAAGCTTGACTATTAAATAATAGTTAAGGACCACACTCCAGACAGGCATAAAACAATCACACGTGTTAAAAATGTCAAGAGAACTTCTACAACATGTTCAACTATTTTCCATAGATTTAAAAATGTCAATGCGTTTATCAGTATATCTAAGTTTCTCCCAGTTGACAGGTGCAGCCCAGAAACTGGATCATACCATAAAGTTCTTGACTTATAGTCCTTCTGTAGGGTTGGTCCCAGGTCATCCTTCAAGTTTGGGCTTAAATTCAACCTCTTCAACCCAGGTTGCTTTCATGGTCTCATAGAATTTGACTCTCTTACTTCATATTACCTACCCCAATTTATTATTATAAATGTATTATTTGTTTACTGCTTTTTTGCCCAAACTTGTAAGATTCATAATGATAGAGACTATCTGCATTTTATTTATTCATAAAGTATGAATCAATAAAGCAAGGGATACATGCATGTTGATAGCTCCTAAGAGTTTCATTCTGTTGGATGAACACCTGTAAGATTGGCTATGTTAAGTCAGCTTTCCATAACTGTAATAAATAGCTGAGATAATCAGCTTACAAAGAGGGTGAGCTCATTTAGGCTCATGAATTCAGAGGTTTTAGTCCAAGATCGGTAAGCCCATAGCTTTTGGACCTGTGGCGAGATAGGATATCCTGGAGAGGAATATGGTGGTGGAGCAAAATCTGCTCACCTCATGGCAGCCAGGAAGCAAAAGGGAGAAAGAGGAAGAGGCCAGTGTCCCACAAGCTCCATCAGGGTCATTCCCCCAATGACCTCAAATCTCCCACTAGGCCACACCTTTTAAAGGCTCTATCATCTTCTAATAGCATTATGACTTGGGGATCAATCCTTTATATGTGGAATTTTTGGAGACATTCCAGATCCAAATGACATCTGTAGTGATGTGGTTTCCAACTGTTTGTTTGTGTGAAGAACCCACTCAGACCCTGAGACCAGAGAGATAAAAGTATTTAGAAATTTGCAATCATATTCAGCAGAGATCTTTCCAAAATCTATGGACCATATAAAGTTCATCCCAAGGGAAAAGAGAGACTAAGATTCTTCCATGAAACACACTGAATTTTTTGGGAGGAAGATTTTGAGATGTCCTACCATGTGGAGACCATGAAATGTTATTTGATTCAATCTGGGAGAAATTCTCATATTTTAAGTAGCATGCTCTAAGAAAATAAAAGGCAGGATAGTACTTGCGGCAGCATTCCCAAGTGAAACTGATACCAGTGAGGAAACATCTCACTACACTCCCAGAGCTAAAAACACTCGGAGTAAGAGGAGGAATCAACATAAGCTGTTGTAACAATGGCAGCTTCTGGTGGCTATCCACCACCAAATGTCTCCTCTCTATTGAGAACCACAGGGACAGCAGCGTCTGGGGATTGTGGCCACCCAGTGGCAGAATGGAAAGAGTATATTAACTAATATCTGTCAAGGTAGAAGACATGTCACCCTGGAGGCAGCATGGTGAAGAGAGAGAGGAGGTATTGGAGAGCTCATTTGTTTCACTAGGTGGGGGCCCTGGTCAATGTCTACGTTCATTTCAGGGACCACCTTTGTTTCATTCATCTCTTCATACCCAATGTTAGCCTGACACAGAGCAAGACTCAATAACTATGTGTTGAATGAACAAATTCCTTCTTCATCATGTTCAATGGCATACAAGTATAAAAAAGGCAGCAAGCCTTGGTTACCCACGTCCTTTACTCTATCATCCCAGACTGCTATAGTCTGGGGAAAAAAAGGATTAAAAAGACATGCCGTGCGAGAAAATGAGGAAACAATGAAAGTAGTGCAATGATTTTGTGTTCAATTACACATTCAGACTGCAGATGCCATAGATATTTAGAGAAAAGAGAAAGAGCATCCAGAAAAGGATGGAATACAAGTATTTTCTTTCCTGCAATTCTTCACAGAGTGAGTTGGCCAAGGATAAATTTAACTTTACTTTCATTTAATGCCTGTCCCTGGGAATCCCTTAGCCCATAAAACACCAACCCCATAAAATTACAGCACTATCCCATCTTTCTCTGATATATTTCTTATCCTTTCAATTTTCTTTTTATCAATTAAAAGATACTATTCTCAACTTGGACAGTACTTCCTTTCCCTGTGGGGTCCCCTGGGCCTTCTTTGTGCCTAGCACAAACAACCTATTTATATTAATTTGTCCATATATATATATATATATATATATATATATACATATAATTTTTTTTCCAATTGGTTTCTATTACATAATCCACCACAGGCAGAGTCTGGCATTAAAATCATACTGTGTATTTTAATTTCACTTCAACAGCAGGACTTTGATTTTAATCAACTTATTTTAGGCACTGAATAATTCTCAGTAATCATCCAATGATGTCAGGTAAGCCATAAGCTGAGAGTAATCGAATGAGTCTCTCCACCCTTTTCCTCTCTTTTCCATATGGAATGGCACATTTCTTCCTCTCCACATAAACTAGAGCTAAAACCATGTTCTAAATTGGTCTGGTGAAGCTTTAACTGACTCTCCATTATCCCTACCAGTAATGAGAATCAATGGAGTGAATAATCTAAAGTAATGGATGGTCCTGAATCAATGATACTTGTCCTGAGGAATACAATATATACCCCCCTGCAAAGGCCTACTTTTCTTATTAATTATAGTTTCTTATTCCCTAAGTGGACTTCAGGAAAAAAAAAAGGTAGAATGTCAAGCATTTTGGGAGGTACTTCATAGACATTACCTTGGGCACTCACTCTGGGAGGAAGGCATTATCACTCCCAATTTACAGAGAAGGGAATTCAGAGGCAGCAGGACATTGTGCTAAGAGGGAAAATAGGCTTTAAGTTCTGGATCATCATATGCTCACTGAAACGGGAGGGTATGTGTTGTGCCTTTTCAGTGAAGTTAAAATTTCTATCAAAATTTGCTTTGCTGCAGTGGTCCAAGTGAGTGTGGGTCACAAGAAACATTTTTCATGGGACCTGGGACAAGGATGTGGGGCAGCAGCCCCATGTTCTGATGTGGGCGAGGTTAGCACAGGGTGTGAGGTGCTGTCGTGACTCACACACTGTTGCTTTTCTTGTGGGATCGTGTTTTAATGTGGAGCAGTAGCTGGGCTTGCGGGCCTTTAGTTCTTGCTGGACATCCAAGGTGTGCTAAGCTTTCCTTGCAAATCACTCCATCATCTAAGCTGAAGGCTTGGGGGTGGTGAGAGACTGATGGGGGTTCAGGATGTGCTGGGTTCTAGTCCATTTCATCCCAGCTTTCTGCTGTTCGCAACCAGCCTTCCTTCTCTGCTGCCTTACATGAGGCCTTCAGGCTCCAGAACCAGACGCAGAAGCAGTTGCCTCAAAGAGGCTGTTTACCCAGTTTCCATAACTGCACAAGAATGTTCCCCTACTATAATCCCCTGTTCCCCACAGACCCATTCAGTCTGTTTCTCCCATCAAACACACTGAGCAATGCTTGGACATGGTTCCTTTCTTCAGACCCCTGTTCACTAATCAGTAATGATGCCCGCTGGGTCTATGGTGAAAATGAAGAGTGATCCAGAGTTAGGTTAAGGGCTTTTTCTTTTTGTTCACATATAGTTCACAAAATAGGTGATTTGCCTGTGGTAAAACATGAGCTCAATTAAAAGGTGCTGTGAAGATATGAGTCGCCAGTAAAAATCAGGTCTTGGATATCATAATGTGAGCAACGTTTCAAGGAGTCTTCAGGCCTGGGCCACCGGTGCAAAGAAGTCTGTGACACAGACAAAGGCTGGGGACAAAAGCTGTGGTTGTCGAGTGTCCCGCGTTTGTGCAGGTAGAATGAAAGCAATAAACCCACACACATGTCCAACCCCTTACTCCTTTCAAGTGCTTTCCCAGCAGGTGCCCAGGCCTGTCACAGTGCCTGCCTTATGAATCTGCCTCAAGAAGCCCATTAATGGCAGATGTGGGGACCGCAAGGTGAAGCTGGATGCAGAAGAGTGAGTTAAGGGCAGTTATTCTTTCTTCTCTTTGTTTGTTTCTCAGACTTTTGCTAGCTCTCTTTAGGAGATCTTCAGGGTAATCTCAAAATGCCATTTTCACCAGCTTTACTTAAATGGAAATAAGCACACAGTATATAAATGACTTGCCTGAGGTCCCATGGCTGGCAAGTGGTAGGACAAGGACCTGATCCACTGAAACAGGGATGACAAAGCTGAAATGTCAGGCGCACATGCCATGTGGCAGACACCCCACACATCTCACCCATTTAATCCTCACCAAGAAGCAAACAAGCATATCCTATGGGGGGCAATAATGGTCCTCTTTTACAGACTTGTAAACTGAGGTTTAATGATTAAGACATGAGAAGATATCTGCTTCATACTGCATAGCAGGTGAATGACACCTGGGGATTAAAATCTGGACTGGAGATGAGCGAGGGGCTGGGGCTGTGGCGGGGAGGTGTTCTGGACCTCAGCACAGCTGTAGTGATTCAGATGGAACTTGACTCTTAATGCTGCTCTGGGGACCACACAAGCTAAGGTAGGTGAGATGCTGATCCCATACCTGACATGGATGGAGCATCTTTTCTGTTTTCCATCTCCCGCTAGGTCATGCACCCTCTGCATGGCCCTGGTGCTTTCCTTACTCACACAGGGAGTTAGGAAACCATGGCTTCTAGTGCAAATCAATCTGAGGACTGTTTCTATATGCTTAAGAGACCAGGCTAGTTTGTACATTTTTAAAGGGTTGTAAAACAAAAAACAAACAAAAAGGAGTAATTAACAGGTCAATGTGGCCTGCAAACATTCAAGGATTTACTCTCTGATCCAAAAAGTTTGCCAAACCATGGTTTACACCATGCTGGTTTCTTTCACTTTGAAATGTAGAACTAAAGGAGCCAGAAAGTTTACATGGATTTACTCAAAAGAGATACAGCTCGATCTAGGAAATGAATATATCCTGGAAGATAGAAGAAGTAGGCAAAGGAGGCAGAAGAAAGCTGTGTCTCATGATTTTGAGGGAAATAAAAATGAATGAGACCAGATGTTCTCTGCCACTGCATTATGGCCTTGCTGTAAGCAATTAAAGGATAAATAACTGTAAGGATTTTAGTTTTTTAGAGGATGTACTACAAGTCATGCCTTACAATATCTTACTACATTTCTGAGACACTCTAGCCAAAGATGCACCTAGTTTTTGAGGGTGGATTTGTGTTTTCGGTAGGCTGTTATGCTGTATGGGAATAGGCCTTGAGGCAGCTCAACTATATTAGGGCTGCATGTGCAGTTCCTCAAAACTACCCTGCCTACAGCAGACTCTCAGTTTCTATTATTGACCCTTTTCTGTGATAAAACTATGTTTAGGGGATAGTATTGATCTTCATGCAAAACATATCCAAAGAGAAGCCAAATCATTTTGCTGGAAAATTCTGGGCACTACTTCTGTTGGGTGAACCCGATGGTAGTAACCATCTTGAAGTTCCAGGAGACAGGTATGGTTTCACTTAAGACAGATGGCCCAAGAGCCACTCTGGGATTTATCCTGGTTTTGTTAGACACCTGTTAAGAAGTCAAAAAAGAGAGACTGGGGAGATGGTTTCTCAGAAGTGTTTGGTTAGTCATAGGGACTCCGGAAGCTCAAAGCATAATGTGTGGGAAAAGAGCCCCCATAGTAAACAAGCATGTGCTCCCAAGGCTGCCGTGCACATTTAATTAAAGACATGAATCCCTTGGAAATATTTCTAGATTGGTCCACTACAGAAGTAAGGTAGAGAGAGAAAAGCAATGATTGACACCAGGGAAAGAGGGGAGGTTAGAGGACATGTGGAGCAGCCCACAGATTTGATCAGAGCTATATAAAGACTAGGGTTCCTGGGGTACACACAGAAAGTAACTGGACTGGGGACATAGAACAGGGAAAGTGGAGCAGGAGAGATGAATCCAAACATAGGGGACCCAGTATCTAAACGCATGGTGAGTTTTCAGAGGTGCTCTAAACAGATCCCCCCACACAAATAATGTTATAGAATATGTCTAAGTTAATACACATCCATTGCTCCTTTTCCATGTATAATTTTACTTGATCTTTAAGATCCATTAGTGGGAGTGAATCAAGTTGTAGGAATGAGATGATAAAAAAGGAAAGGGAACTTAAAGTCAGGAAGCACCTTTGATATGAAAAGCACTCTATATATTCTTTCATGCAAGTGTCACGAGATCACCATGTGCTTTAGTATTGTGTACATAATTATTGTTATTGTTGTCTTCTAACAAATGAGAGTTGTGGAGTCTAGGTAAGCTCTCACAAGTAGAAAGTACTAATGCTGGAATTTCAGCTCCGTATCTGGCTTAAATTCTGACTTCTTGCCTGCACATAATCCTTTGTTACCTGTGTAGAAAACAGGTACAGGTAGGATCATTCATACCTTCAGAAATGAGGAAAGGAAGGTTTGTACAGGAACCAGGTGAGTGGTCTCCGGGTCTCTTTTTCTTGTCTTTCTGGAAATCAAGATGTTTCAATTTTGCTCTTCAGATGTAGTCAACCCATCAATACAGGGATCTTGTGGATCCCTGAACACTCTCCTGTGGATCAGCCACATGCCACTCCCCTTGCTGGGAGGATCCTTACCCGCTTTTCATCAGCTCCTCTTAGAAGTCTTTCCTCATCTCCTTTGTCACTATGGCAACCATCCCAGTCCCCCAAAGATCACCTCCAATTTTGACATCTGTCCTATGGGTGCCTATGGTAACTTTCCTCCGTTTATCAAGCAGGAACCATACGACAGTGTGATAGCCTATCTGTGTCTTTATTTCTCTCACATTACTGTAACCTTGTGCTTTGTTCAATCTGTTTCCCCTGGCTAAAACATGGTTTCTGACTGACAAGCAGTCTGCTAATATCTGTTAATTAAATGAATAGATGAAATCTCTTTGTCTCTGTTCAATTATTTTTTTTTTTTTTTTTTTTTTTTTTTTTTTTGGGCTACCGTTTGGATACTAGCTAATGAAGGAAACACAAGAACGCACCTTATCCTAACACCCTTTCAATGATATCAGGGCAGGAGAAGCTTGTGACTAAGGGATTTGATATGGAACCTTGCAACTGAGGTAGAAAATAAAAGACCCAGCATTGACTCATAAGGGAAATGAGTACCTTTAGTCACCATGACTTTCTTTAAAGGAAAGGAGAAGAGAAAGACCTCCCAATTATCCTGTTGAGTTTTATCAGTTTTTAACTACATTTTGATACTGAGCAAATCAAATAAGCATCTATTCTCCCTTCCATAGGCAAGGAAGCTTATTTCTAAGGGAATAAACCATTTCCTAAAAATATTCAGAATAGTTACTTACAGGAATAAAAACAACACCATAACACAACACATAAATAAGTTAGCTGTCTCCTAGCAGGACAACCACTGAAAATAACATGCACATCCCAAGGGGCTGCTTCTTGGTTATATTAATAAATCAAAATATCTACTTATGATGATTTATTTGTAGATCTTGATGCTGAAAGCTCATTTATCATTTGCAATGCAATTTGCCCATCTCTGCAGATCATAAAAATTCATTGAATTATGCTTGTTCTTATGGTATAATTTAATATCTTGTTTTTCAGCACCAGAATAAATCCCCATGATAAGTATATAATTTCCCTGTGTTACCCTTTAGCAGTCAATCACAAACAATGCATTTTATATCACACATGTATTTCAAGAGTTAATGAAACAAATTTCTCACATCACAATTTTGTAACTGGTACTCAAACCAAAAGATACAGAGAAAACTTCCTAATCTATTTAGGAACCTGAACAACAACATTACACAGTTAATAAGAAAGCTGGCTGCATATTTTTGGAATAGGTGCAATTTCTTGCTGATTCCACCAAAACTAATTTATAATCAATCCTTTGGAAAAGATACATGTTTGCGTTTTCTCAGAAGCTGGCAGTACAGATTCTTGGTACAGCTTTTTGTGCCCCAGACATTAACAGGAGGGCCATGGCTACTGAAAAGGTGTGACATTCTGGATCTGCAGCAAACTTATAAATTTCACACTAAAACTTTGTGTTTTTTTTATTCCATTTCTATAAGAGATGTTTCAATAATTAAGATTTTTTTTTCTAATTTTTAAGACAATCTATGACATGAGACAGTTCAGAGAATTCCTCAGAAAACAAGAATGTGGTGGGAATAAAAAGCGTTTATTGTCAAATTTAGTTCTTGTTTAACAAGACATCAGATACATTGTCCTAGAATGCAAAACTTTCTTTTTGTATAAAATCATTAAAATATCAAGTTATTTCTAGCCTCTGGAGAATTTAGCTAATTCTTCTCAGATATCTGAAAGTCAGATCAAGAACAAGACTGAGTATTTCTTATTCAAATCTTCAACTGGTCTAAAAAGCAAAATGAAGCCTTAATTTAAAAAGACTCTCATATGCTTAAATGATTTGAGCTTCCACAGTATATTAGCTAGTTATTCTGAAACACTGGAACGTGGACATTCCCAAAGTTGTGAGTACCTCCATAGCACATCATTTCTCCCATAAAATATAGGAGTGTACAAAATAGTATCAGTTGACTCTTCAGAACCTTAATGAGTCTATAAATACACTTATAAAATCATTTACCAAGCCATAAAAATAAATTCTACCTCCAAAGTAAATGCTACTCTTCCATGTTTATTGTGAATTTATTAGAATCTTCAATGAAACTTTTTATCCCCATTAGGTACTGACCTCTCGAAAATAATTCTCTAAGCCATGAGTCATAGATAGCTTCTTGGGCTCACTGAGATGAGGAGGGTGGTGATCATGGAAGATGATCCCTAGTCAACGCAATGGCTTTACCATAAGCTCATGGGATGGGTTTCCGGTCTATGACTCAGTGGCTTTATACTTATGAACATTATGGCTCTTTAGAGCACTTTGCTAATAGTAAATGCCACGGATGTTCCATCTGTCCTGGATGAGTTCTGCTTCACTGGTTTAAAGAGCTGCTGTCAAAGTCAAAGACACCTAATGGAAGGACAATTCTTTACTAGATTTTCATGGTACAGAGTAGCTATAGTGGATGGCAGTTGGGGATTTGGTCTTCTATGTCCATGTAATGATAAACTTTTCAGAAAGATCCTCTGATATCGTCATACATTCTATTTTAGAGACTTTTTCTAAAATAAATAGATCTCTTGGCTCCATGAACCCATGTTAACTAGTTACATGAGAAGCAACCAGGGATGGAGAAAGGCAGACCATAAACTAGATTTACTTTCAACATCTGGACATGGACAAATGAAATGAAAAGAAGGTGAAAGTGAACTGGCTCAAAGGTTCCAGGAGAAAAGTGGGTGGAAAGACATTTTGCCTTTATGTGTAAAAAGTTTCATCCCACACAGATCCTCCTGGGTCTTAGAGATGATACCAGACTGTAAATTTGATCTGATATAGCCCATGAAGTAATCAGAGGGTCAGAGAGGAGATGTAGAAGGCATGATTCATATCCCTGATCAACAGCAAGTGATGAAAATTCTGTTCTCTATCTTTGTAGAAGAAAGTAGCACCTGATGTGATGTTTGCATCTACCCAAACCTGAAACCCCATGTTGACAAAGCTTGGATGCTCTGGCATGAGACCAGCAGTCACTACAAAGGAAAAGATTGAAACGTGTGTGCACCATACTATTTTCTTTGTCTCTTAGTTCCTAACCAGCTAAACCAGGAAAAGAAAATTGGGCAGACTTGTTAAAATTATGAAACACTGCAATAAAATACTGCCTAAAATATAGTGAATAATATAAAAATGTCAAGTAGCTTCACTCAGATTTAATAAATGTCAACATTTACCATTCTTTCAACAGATAATTTTGTGGGAAAAAATGCAGATGCAGTTACAGATCCATTTTATTCATTTTAAGTCCATTTCCCCCCTCTATCGTAAAGGTAATCAACATACCAAAACTAACACATATCCTTTTTGATCACTGTTAATTTAGTTTTACTATGTATACGCATGTGCACACTAGTGTTTCTCGAGTTTTTATGGCTTACATAAATATAACCATATAGTATTTATGCGGCAACTTAATTTTTCATGCAAGATTGGTTGAGATTTGTCAATTTTGATGTGCACAAAGTTAGTTATTTATTTAAGTTTAGAAACATATTTCCACATAAGTACCTATTCTAAAAACAGTTATTGCAATTCTTGGAACCTTAATTAAATTACTGCAGAATTGACCAATCTTGGAGAATTACTATCTTTATTCTGTTAACTCTTGCTGTCTTATGATTCTTCTTTTATCCACTCTTTTAGATCCTTCAATCACATACAATTTTGGGAGGTTTTGTTGCAAAAGCTTTCACGCATATGCACATAGCTATAAATTCAGTGCCATCATTATTATGAATAGTACTTCTTTTCTTATTATATTATCTACTTTCTTATGGCTGATATATAAACATCTATTAATTTTTCACATTGATATCATATATAATAAGCCTACTGAACACTCTTAAGAGTTTGGCTGTATATTCTCTTTCAAATTTCTATACAGATAATGATAACATATTCAAATAGTGATCATTCATTTTTTTTTCCTTTTCCAAGTATTCTATGGCTAATTTTTTTCTTGTTTTAATATGGCTGGGACCTCCAGTAACAAAATTAAATGCTAGCATTGGTGTTGACTATCTTATCAAATATCTGTCTTTAATGGAAGTATTGACATTTCATCCACAAGTAAAGTGTTGGTTATACAATTTGGGTGAATGCTCTTCAATAGATTAAGGAAGTTTTATTTGATCCCTAGTTTGATAAGTATTTTTATTATGAATACAATAATGATAAAATTTAGAAATATTTTTTCTTCTTCTGTTGAGATGACCATGTTATTTTTTTATTTAGTCAGGGTAGGGAATTATTTTGAGGGATTTTTATGATGGCAGCTTATTGCCACCTTCCTGGGAAAAGTAACTTTGAAAAAATTATTAGTGCATTATATTTTTAATATTCTGTGGGATTTAATTTGCTGATATTTTATTTAAGATTTTGCATACATGCTTCACTTGATAATAACTTACACTTTTCTGTTTTTGTCTGATTTTGATGTAAAGATTATCTCAACCTCCTAAGGTGAATTAAGTAGCACTCCTTACTTCCCTGTTCTCTGAAACAATTTGCATTTATGCTCATGCTATCCATTACTCTTAAATCCATTTTGTATCTATAGTTTGCAGACACCAATATTTGTATAATGGTTAGTGGTTTATTTTAATGTTCAAGCTATTATTTTTCAAAAATGTTTCATCATTTACATTTTTCTAGAAAATCACCTATCTCTTAAAATTTTAAATATTTGGAATAATACAACAGCAGCTTGAAGAAGTGTGACTTCTGTTGATCTCTCTACCACATCTACACTTACGTTACTTTTGTGTTAATTATACTATTTATTTGCACAATTTCTCTTATTTCTTAATTGCTCTTGCTTATTTTTTAAAAATATAATCTGATTTGTTTTTCAAAGAGCCTGTTTTGGTTTTGTTGATCATCTTCTACTTACTTGATGCCTATTTCATTACCACGTCTTTCCAGAAAAGAAGCCAATAAAATCAATGATTGGGAAGTGAATATACTCCAAATGGAATTAACATCATAGAGAACTGAAAATCAATTTAAAATGAGAATATTCAGAATCTATGACTAAATAAAAGTATTATAAGAATGATTTTTATTGAAGAGATAAAGCTTTAGACAATAATTACTAGGAGTTGGGGTACGAGATGTGTCTAATGCAAACTCATCTTTTGATGGGAATGGGGTAGGGAAACTAAATAATTTACACGTTGGTTAAGTAAGAATGTTAATAATTTAAGGGAGTGCTCTGTCTAAGCCTTTCTAATTTCACTTTTTATTTTTTTACTTCTTGCTATGATTGCTATGCATATGAAACAGAAGAGAGACTCAAATCATGAACTTACAATGTCATCTTGACAGGAAATCGGTAGCAGACCTTACCAGAAGTTTCCTGTCCATCATTTACCTCCCTTTCACTTCAGGAAAATTTGAAAGATAATCTGGGTCTCGAGTGTCTTGTAGACTTTCTGTGCGCAAACATTCTTTGAACCTACTAAACTAAAACAATAAAGTAACTAAATTTAGACATGGAAGTAGTGACCTTCCTATCTGAGCTTATTTCTCAATCCTGCTGTTCTGCATGGCCTCTCTTTCTTCCAAACAGAATAGCTGATGCTGCTCCTGAAAATTCAGTATTCTTCTGCCTATTTCTGTTCATATCATTCACCTTCCCCTGGCCCCTCATCTGGACGTTGGACTCAGCTCCAGGAGAGGGCAGAGTTCATAGCCATGATTTTAGTGCTGATTACAGTGATTGGCACAAGGTATTTCTTGGATAGATAAAGGTGCTTCCCTCTGCCATTGATAACAACCTAGTTCATCTCCATGAACATCAAGACAAGGCCTTACACACATACAAGTGTCAATTTTACTCCTCTATCAATCAGGTGCTCTCTAGGATTTAGCCCTCTTCTGGGATCTCTAGAGATAAGTTCTACCCTCTGTCAACTTGGAAGATGTTTTAACATACCTCTTTGATGTCACTTATCATTTTCCTTGTTACATGTTAGCAATTTACAGACATAGACTCTCTTTGATACAGGACTGTAAATCCTCTGTGGTCAGAATCTATTTAATTTTTTAACAAATATTTGCTGAACAGTTTAAAGATAAAAATTTTTGAATTTTTTGCTTGCTTCCTAATTAATCAAAAATTATGTCCATCAGGTCTTCAAGAAGATTCCTCAACTGTGGTGTTGACCTGTCACCTAGAAAGATGTCCCATAGGCATTAAATATTTTATTTCCCTTCAAAGAATCGGTCCCTCAACAGGGCTTTGCTGCAGAGTTACATCCAATTTCTGGGCTTTTAGAAGATCTGTAGATCAATGGCAATTTATAATTTTTAAGAGCATTTCTCTTGTGAATTTGTAATTTTGAGATGTTTAATTTTTTAAGAATGAGAAAAATAAGTGATTCAAAGCTCACATTTTAAATCCAAATGTTAAAACACCCAGAGCACTTTTTTATTTTGTTCAAGGTATTTATTCATTTATTTTTAATTTTAGAAAATGTATGCCAGCCCTGTTTCAAATAGACTTAGCAAAGGTGATACAATCAAATTGAAGTCCTAAATTCATTCTACAATTAGATCAGTGATTAAGGGTAAGTTCGGTGATTGGATAATGGAGTCGAGTTTCAGTGAATTTTCTGTATAGAATGACTAGAGCTGTGAGCAGAGAGGAATGCTACAAACGTGTAGGCGGGGGGAGCAGAGAGATCAAAGCTTCTGTCCTGACTGGCAACCACCAGACCAGGAGGTCCGCACAGATCTTCTGAGTCTTTTTCTGTGTCTGCAAACTGGGAATTGACCTTTCAGAGTTTTTGTGAGGGTTGCAGAAAAATACCAATGTCTCCTACTACTATATTATGCACTTAATATTTAGGATATAATTTATGATTATTTATCATGATTATTGATCATGACATTTATCTTGATGATAATGTTTCACAAAGTCATCAATAGGTCCTAAATTCAGCCTTGTGAAATTGGAACTTGAGTTTTTGCTTTGATCAGGTGAAAGTCATGTGTCCTGAAGGTCACGGGCATGACCATGTGCTCTGGTGCAAATACTTTGGGCAATTTTAAAAATCACATTCTCAATGGGTTGGGCATTAATCTTTTATAGGTGATCATGATAAAGTGAGGAATTCATCATAAAAAGAAGATAATGCTAAATAATTTTATTCAGTTATATTAGCCAATATATAAAACATGAGATGCTTTATTAAAGCAAATGAGGAAAGATATATCTAGTTTGCCCAAAGTATGTTTGATTCCCCCCTTCCTCTTATTCAATATATATATCAGTGGTCCCCCATAAGGGAAATCTACTTTCCAACTTTGTAATGGAAAAGTATGTGAAATGTAGGACAAGTGTAACCTTGAACTACATGTTTTACAAGCAGCATGGCCTGGGAAAGACTACAGGAAATCACGGGATACAGAAGGGTCTTGGTAGGGAAGAGAGATTCATTAAGGAGGATGGAGACAAGAAGAACATCTGACAGAGAAATGACTTCAGTATTCTGAAAGGGTAAAGTGGAGACTCAAAAGGAGAAGAGCATTGTCAGACTCAGGTCCTTATGCGTGCTAGGCCAGCACTCTGTCACTGAGTTAAGTCCCCAACCCCTACAGTGGGGTTTTATTGTCACCCATGACCAAGGAGGCAGAACTGCCTGTGAGGTGGCATAGGAGCAAAAATGAGCTAACCGGGCAAAGTGAGGGGCTGCATGTCGACTGAGAAAGAAGCCCAGCAAGAAGGACCTTCCTCCTCTCAGCACCAATATCCCATGATTTGGGTTATTAACAGTAGCTTGGTGTTTATGAAACATCAGACTGTAGTTTGTGCCAGGCTAGCAGGGCCCTTTCTGAATCAGGGGGGACTCACCAATCCTGAGGTACGTGAACAGACGAGGCATGTGTGGTACCAAAATGTAGTTTGTGCCAGGCTAGCTCAGATGCAGGTAAGGACGCAGAGTCAAGACCCCAGACTCCGGGAGTTGGGTAGAAGCAGGCTTTGGCGAGCAGCCTGCAAACTTGTTTATTGCGGGAATAGCCATACATTTTATAGGTTTCTTGCCCAATCACAATGTGCCACGGGGGATCAGACCACCAGGTTCCTATATGAGTTCCCTTGGTAACACTAGGTCAATTTGGGGCAGTTGTTTACTTTCCTAGGTAGGAGAAGCGGAATGCTCTTCCCTACAAGTTTTCCTTACACACTTGAGACGTTCACTGCTGCCAGCCAAGAACTAGGATTTCTCCCAACATAAGACTAAGCAATTTATTGCAATTTCCTTATAATCTTTAGAATGATTCTGTGATGATGATTATCTCCATTTTACAGATGAGGAAACGGAGGAACAGAGAGGTAAAGTAACTTGCACCTACTGTCTCCAAATCTCTCATTCTTACAACTCCACAAGTTTAGCATAACTCACTTTATTTTCAGATAAGGAGACTGAAGTTGAAGAGACTGAGCAACTGAATAAATGTCACATTGCTGACAGGTGCAAGAACCAAAGTTTGAATATAGATCTGTGAACCTAAAATAAAAGGGACAGAATCAAATACACAGATGTATGAGGTTTTGGGACACCACACTGCCTTCTGATAAACAAGGAACTCCTAAATTAGAGGTTGTGTGTAGCTCAAGTGGTTATTGAGTATCTACTATGTGCGAAGGCCGAAGTTTTATCCAATTTTTAACATAAAAAAGCCCTAGATATCTTTTATTCCATTGTACTTCTCTTACACATTAAAAAATACTCTAAAAGAAGTAATAGTTTAAAGTTAAACCATATTCAATATTCTAGTAATTAATTGTTAAATTGAAGATGGGAGTCATATACACAGAAGACTAATATACCCTACTCACAGTCATTTATGATATCCAATTCAATGTCTTCAGTTAATAATCTATTATTTAAAATATCCAATAGATTCTCTTGGTAAAACTGGAGGATTGGAGAACAGCAACTTTGAACATAAAAGAGAAAATATTAACCATCAAAATATACTGTTTTAAAGTTAGGTGGCTGTTAGTACTTTTTTTTTTCTGCTTGGGATTGACAGTAAGAAGACATCCTCTGCTATAGTTAGTAAAGCAGGAAAACTGTGTACATTTATCTGGAAAAATAGAAATGTGGCTTGCTTGCTAGACAGGAATGTGGACAGACATCTGTGCCACATGAGAAATTTTATCGTATGTCTTGCACCAAACATTAGAAAAAGATTGTAAACTCCTAAATTAACAAAGCCCTGAGATATGGGAGGAGCAAAAAGAAAGTCATTCTGTAGACACACTTTAACAACTGTCCCTACAAAGGACTCCCAATGGAAAAACTCATGCTGAACAGAAAATTCCTAACCCCAAAGAGAGACAATATAGGGAAATGTACCAACATCAAGATGGATCAGAAGCTAAAATAAAGTGAGAATTTGTGTTGAGAAATATAAATTCATAATCCTGAAAAACATACCATATTTATAATTTAAAAAAAAGTAGATAGAGTAAGTCTAATGAAAGATAAGAGTGAACATATGGAAAGTAAAAATAAAAATAAACCAAAATAGATTGATGCTAATGAAAAATGTCAGAATGAAATTAAAATGCAATGGATATACTAGATAATAGATGTGATCCAGCTGAAGAAAGGATTAGAGAATTGGAAAATAGATCTGAAGAAACCACATTGAATACAGGACACAGAGATAAAAATAGATAAAGACACATGGAAGATAAAGGAAACACATCACCTTCCAAGAAACATTAATTAATTGCGTATATACTTGTGATTTATTAGTTGTCCTGTATGTCCTCGCTGATAGTATTTTATTGACTTTTTCTTTGGTGATGTCTAATGTTTTTTAACTATTTGGAAGTAGAATATTATACTGATCAAGTTTGAATTTGGTTAATTAATGTGTGCAGATGGTAATTTTAAAGATGAACTACTTAGCCAATTAATATAAATAGAACTCTAGGAAACTAGAGGAAGCCGAAATAAATCATGATACATGTAGAAAGTAACAGAAATTTGAAAAAGCATACCAGTAATCAAAATATATGAAAATGAAATTAAACTCCCATATTAAGAAATAGAGCTTCATCTGGAAGAATAAGAAACCCAGAATAGCTAAAGCAATCCTTAGCAGAAAGAGCAAAGCAGGGGGGATCGCAATACCAGATCTTCAACTCTACTACAAAACAATAGTAACAAAAACGGCATGGTATTGGTACCAAAATAAACAGGTAGATCAATGGTACAGAATAGAGGACATGGACACAAATCCAAATCAATACAATTTTCTCATACTAGACAAAGGGACCAAAAATATGCAATGGAGAAAAGATAGCCTCTTCAACAAATGGTGCTGGGAAAACTGGAAAACCATATGCAACAGAATGAAATTAAACCCCTATCTCTCACCCTGCACAAAACTCAACTCAAAATGGATCAAGGACCTCGGAATCAGACCAGAGACCCTGCATCTTATAGAAGAAAAAGTAGGTTCAAATCTTCAACTTGTTGGCTTAGGATCAGACTTCCTTACCAAGACTCCCATAACACAAGAAATAAAAGCAAGAATCAACAACTGGGATAGATTCAAACTAAAAAACTTTCAGCAAAGGAAACTATCAGTAATGTGAAGAGAGAGCCTACAGAGTGAGAGAAAATCTTTGCCACTCATACTTCAGATAGAGCGCTAATTTCCAGAATCTATAAAGAACTCAAAAAACTCTACACCAAGAATACAAATAATCCAATCAACAAATGGGCTAAGGAAATGAACAGACACTTCACAGAAGAAGATGTACAAGCAATCAATAGATACATGAAAACATGTTCAACATCTCTAGTAATAAGAGAAATGCAAATCAAAACTACCCTAAGATTTCATCTCACCCCAATTGGAATGGCGATTATCAAGAACACAAGCAACAATAGGTGTTGGCGAGGATGTGGGGGAAAAGGTACACTCATGCATTGTTGATGGGGTTGCAAATTAGTGCAGCCACTCTGGAAAGCAGTATGGAGATTCCTCAGAAAGCTTGGAATGGAACCACCATTTGACCCAGCTGTCCCACTCCTTGGCCTATACCCAAAGGACTTAAAATCAGCATACTACAGAGATACAGCCACATCAATGTTCATAGCTGCTCAATTCACCATAGCCAGATTGTGGAACCAACCTAGATGCCCTTCAGTTGATGAATGGATAAAGAAACTGTGGCATATATATATATATATATATACAATGGAATATTACTTCACCATAAAGAATGATAAAATTATAGCATTTGCAGGCAAATGGATGAAATTGGAAAATATCATGCTAAGTGAGATAAGCCAATCTCAAAAAACCAAAGATGATCTTGCTGATAAGCAGATGATGACATATAATGGGGGGTGGGAGGGGTTAGCGTTAGGGTTAGGGTTAGGGTTAGGTTTAGGATTAGGGTTAAGGAGGGTGGCAAAAATGGAGGAAGGAAGGACTGTATAGAGGGAAAAGAGGGGTGGGAGGGGTGGGGGGGAAGGAAAAAAAATAACAGAATGAATCAAACAACATTACCCTATGTAAATTTATGATTACACAAATGGTATGCCTTGACTCCATGTACAGAGAAACAACATGTATCCCATTTGTTTACAATTGAAGAAAAAAATAAAAAGAAACAGAACATCAAGTTCCAATTTTAAATTATTCAGCATTATAAACTTTATATTAATTAAAAAATGCTAAATTCATGAAAGAGAAAAACCCTGTGACAAGTCCAGAAGTATAAGAACTAATGACTTATCAGGCCAGATATTAGGCTCTACACAGATGTAAGGTATAGACAATTAGATGGGTTATAGAATGGACAACCCAGAATCACATACAGTTTATGTGAGAAGCTGGGATTTAAAGAAAATTTCATTAAAAAGCAGTCTAAAGGACAGACTCCTTAATAACTGGTAGTGAGTCAACTGGCTGTGGGGAGTAATTGAATTCTTTACTATTAAAGAACATGTTCCATATAGATAAGATATAAAAATGTGAAAAATGTAAAATTTAGAAATTTAAAAGAGTATCTTTATACCTTACCATAGGGAGGATTAATGAGCTATTATACAATATATGTAAGCCATTTTCAATAAATAGATATATGTGACACACTGAAAATTTAAATATTCTGTGTAAGCAAATTGGAGTCTTAAACTGAGACAAAATATTCTCTGGGTACATAGTGAAATAATATTGGTATCCAGACCTTCTACAAATTGATCCCAAAATAGACAAATGATGTGAACTAAAAATTCATAGGAGAGGATACTCATGTAACAAAATATTCACTTTCAGTAGTAATGCAGAGAATGAAGCTTAAAATCTCTCTCCCAGAAATGGGCACATGTGAAATTTATTTTTCATATATCTTAAACCTAAAACTTGAAGCCTAATCCAAGGACATCCGTTTTTAAGAATTTCTCTTATGGACTGGTGATGAACCCCATTAGTCCTGGCCACACATGGTTGGCATGTGATCTAATTATAAAAGTTGTTTTTGGACATTGATGTGGCTAGGGATAAGGAGGGTGGTAAGAATGGAGGAAGGAAGGACTATATAGAGGGAAAAGAGGGGTGGGAGGGGTGGGGGGGGAAGGGAAAAAAATAACAGAATGAATCAAACAACATTGCTCTATGTAAATTTATGATTTTTAATAAAAAAAAGTTTTAAAAAAGTTGTTTTTGGTTGAACAAAGCAGAGATATTGGATGTGGGGACAAGCATTCTTAGAACAGGTTTCCTCAGGGAATGTGCATTCTGGGTGGGTGGGAGTGACCCTGGAATGGATATCTAAGTGAAGGGTTGGGGTTGCGTGAGGAGAAAGTATCCATTAAGAGACGCACTGCAGTACCCTGCTATGATCCGAGTTGAGAGTTACAGTGGTTGGGGCTCTCAAACACCAAGACCCAAAAGAGTCTGAGCAACCCCTTGCAAAGCATGAGGAGCACCCTGTAGGTTGACCTTCTAAGACACAGGCACTCTTTCTATTCTCAAATGCATAATTTGTACTAAGAAATTAGGAGAAACAATGAAAAACTTGACAACTATGAGAGAAGAATAAGTATTTTGGAGAAGGACCACTCCAACCACTTAAATCTATCTTCCAGTGCCTGGAAGGGTACCTGATTTCAGTCCTCACTCAGTATATGTTGTATGAACTAGAAAAACTAATTTTAACTTCTTTTCATAAATGGTAAGATTCAGACATTTTAGTAGTTTAAAATGAGGTTCATTTTTTTTTTTTTTTGGTTACCATTATTCTCTTATATAGAAAAAGTGTGTATGTGAGTTAGCCCTGTGTCTCTGTGACCATAATATTAAAAAAATAACAACTTAGAGAAGGAAAAGTTTATTTTGCCTTGTGGGTTCAGAGTTTCAGTCCATGGTCAGCCAAGTTCATTGCTCTGAGCCCAAGGTGAGGCAGGATATCATGGTGGAAGGGCATGGCATATTGCTTATAGTGGTCAGGAAATGGGGGTGGAGGGACTGCAGGGAAGACGAACCTTCCAGGCAATGTCTCCAGTGACCCACCTCCTCCAGTCATACCTCACCTGCCTACAGTTACCACCAAGTCAGTCCATTCAAAGTAGGATGAATGAATCAGCTTACAGCTCTCATATGCTAATAATTTCACTTCTGAATATTTTTGCGTTAACTCAGGAGCTTTTGGGGGACACCTCATATTCACACCTTAACATACCACTCTTGGCCCCTAAAAGCTTATGTCCATCTCACAATGCAAAACACATTTACTCCATTTGTATGAGTTCCTGCATCTTTGAGGCTCCAGTATTGACCACAAGTTCAAGTCCAAAGTCCCTCTGAGACTCTTGGCTGTAAGTCCTTGTAAAAAATCTAAAGAAGTTATATATAGCGAATACACAATGACAAAGAGTAAATATTCCCATTCCAAAAGGGAGGAACCATGGCCCAGACAGAAGAGATGGGACCAAACCAAGACTGAAACCCAGCCAGACAAACGGGGTCCATAAATCCACGTACAGCATCTATGACACATGGTGGTGAGATGTTTCTGCAAAGGACTTGGGCAGCCCTGCCCCTTTGACCTTGCCAATTGCAGTGCATATGGGTTGTCTTTTAGCCTGGTTCTCTACACAGCTGTCAGCTTTGCTCAATAGACAGTTCACATTACTGACATCTCTTCATTACAGGGGTTTCCATTCCAGGTTCAGCTCCGGCTGTACAGATTCATGCATTGCCTTCTCTGGGACAGCCTGCAGGGATTCTGATCCTACTACACGGGACCTGGCCTTCCAGGCCTTCCTTTGAAATCTGGGTAGAAGCGTCCCTGATCCCCTAACTCCAGTGTGGGGAGCCATCCATGTCTAGCAGAATCAGACTTGGCTGAGCCATGGGATAGAGGACTGACTCCCAGGAACTGGTGGTCATGGGAGACTGTTTCAGATAGCCTAGGAGTAAGTGGCCCAGTATGGGCGTGGCTTACTGTCTGGGGATATGCTAGTTCCCTAAGCAAATGGTTTCCCTAACTCCACCCCATCCTGTTCCTCACAGAAGAAGCCCCTCCCAGTCCTGGCCCCCTTTACCTGTTTAACTATAAATAAAGGTGAAGGTAGGGTTCTCCATCTTGTTGGAGGCCAGTCTGGTATGGCCTGATCCTCCCCATTCCAATTGAAAAGAGTATTGGCTCTTGTGTGTTTACTAATTAGACAAATTTATTAGTAATTAATTGATTTATTGCTGGCAACCAATCTTGGTCGGTAAACCTTCCATGCTCCCCGCTGGACGTGGTTGGAAACCCTCAACACTCCAGCATCCTTCTTTCTGATAGAACCAGCCTCAGAAGGATGTTTCCAAGGTCTATCACCAGTTGGTGCAGAACCTAGGACCCCTGGACTCATGGCTGCAGTGGCCTGTGTGTGTCTGGGCAGCTGAACATGGTGAAAAACTTTCCTAGGCCCCCTGTGTAAGCAGGACACACCCATGATCTCGTCTCAAAGAAATTTTCTTTTCTATACCCTGGAGAAATTTTCTTTTCTATACCCTGGTCTTACAAATATCTAAGACACCCTCAGGCCATCTTTCCTATTGTCTCTGTGAAAAATATTTAGCAATCTCCTTTGAGGATATAATTTCTGTAATAACTAGACCTTCCTTGGCCTAGGTTTTACATGCACTCTTCTGGTCAAACTGTATGTTTTTAAAATCCTTCAGTTCTACTTTTTGCTCCCGGTTCTCATAATAATAAATCTGGCTAAACGCTGCCTGAAAATTTATGCCACTGACTGAAATATTGTGCTGCCTTGAAATTTCCTTCTCCATATGATAGTCCACTGCCTTTAAATTCAGCCTCACATAATGTCTCAGGACATGGGCAAAATGTAGATAAGTTCTTTGCAGGAACAAAACATGAATGTCATTTAGTCCAACTTTTAAAAGTTGTCCTTTCCCTTGGAAACCTCAGGAGCACAGACCAAACGCACATTGGCTTTCTGGTCGTCTGAGCTTCCATCAGAATCAAGCTCTGCTTACAACATTCTCAAGTTTTTTTTGCCTACATCTCCATATTTTTCCAAACTCCTCCTCAAACCAGTTCCAAATGCACGGTCAGGTATTGCCACAGCAACAACCCCACTTCTCGGCCACCAACTCCTGCATTAACACAGGAACCTTTTTTGTGTGTGTGTGGGGGGGTCCTTCATATTCAAGTCATAGCATTAGGTAATCCTAGTTGCAAAATTATTTTTTTTTTCACAGAATTCAATACAGCCGTTTGTTTTAATTTTACAACTTATAAACACTTTTGTTCTCTATGGATTTACCATCATGCCAAAAATATTCCCTTTCCCTGGTTCAGTCATTCTGAATTCTGTGGAGAAGGGTTGGTTTTGTTTTGTTTGATTTAGTCAATTTCCACAAACTACTTTTAGCAGCTGAAAGCAATTTCAGGATTTTCTTATAAGGAACAATCTCAGCATATGCTTTACAGTTTTAAATTTAAATTCTGTTTAAAGTGATGTATACCACACATACAGAAAAGTGCATGAATGAAAAATGTACAGCCTGATGAATTTTCACTAAGTGAATCTCTCTGTATCCACAACGTAAAATCTAAGTCCTATATCAAGACTACCAGCCCAGAAGACCTAGATGGAAGGAGGATAGGCCAGAAATATTTGGTAATTGCCACTAAAATTTCTTCTTTGATCCATGGATATTTAGAATAGTGTTGTTTGATTTTCTAATGTTTGGGAAATTTCTGGTTACATTTCAGTTACTTATTTATAGTGTAATATCATTGTGAAGAGAATATAAATTCAATCTTCTATATGTTGCTTGGCTTTTTAAAAATCATTATATTAGTTGTTGAGACTCATTGTTAAATTATTCCACTATTATAGTAGATTCCTCTACCTTTAGTTTTGTAAATTTGTGTTTTACTAAGTTTGAATCTGTGTCTTTAGGTGAGTGCAGATTGAGACTGTTATATCTACCCAGTGAATCGACCCCTTTAGGATTATGAAATGTCCTTCTTATCTTTAGTAATACTTCTTGCCTTAAAGTTCAATTATCTGGTATTAAACTCTCTTGGTGATATTTTTTCACTCTTTATTCAATTTTTCTTATCTGTGCTCATATTTTAAAAGTACTTCACTTGTTGAATACACAATATAACTGTTCTAATTGTTGAGTTCATAATGTCAATATTTGGTTTATTAAAGCCTAATGTAAATGAGCATTTTTAAACTTTCTGAACAATGCAAGGCTCTTCATATTTTTCAATTTTAATGATATCTTTTCCATACTTTATGTCATTGCTTTGGGGGTATTTTAATTCTACAAGCATATTGATCCCAGGACAATATAAAAGTATTTTATTTTTATTATTGCAGTACAGAGTCAATATTATCTTAGATGTACATTTTTTTTTATTCCTTCTTGAATTTTCTTGCTCCTATTTAGAGTCATTTTTCTTCTCCCTAAGGAATTCACTTGTATTTTATTCACTCAATATGTGTTCAGTTTCTGTTTACCTAAAAATGTCTATAATTTGCCTTTGTGTTAAAAAGATATTTTCACTTGATGTAGAATTTCAGGATTTCTGTACCTTTCTTTAAAAATTCAATTCTATTTATTCTGCCTTCCATAATTTCGGTTGAGATGGAGAACTCTTATTTCTCCCTTGAAAGTTCTATTTTTCCCCTCTGCATTAAAAATTTTCACTTTGCCAATAGTTTGCCTACAATATCTCTAGGCGAGGTTTCCTTTGATTTTATTCTGGTTAAAGACTGCCAAGTTTCTTGGATCCGTGCATTGGTGTGCTTATCAGTTTTCGACCATTCTTGGCTATCATCTCATCCAACATTACTTCCACTTCTTCCCACATTCCTTTCTCCCTGGGCTCTTGCCACCTTAGGGACTGGCAACCTTGGTTACACTATGATCCTTTCCCAGCTGCTTTAAAACTATTCCATGCACATTATCGAGTTCTCAGCAAAAGGATCAATCCGATAAGAGCTAATCCTCAGTAGCCAGAAGAACATCCCCTTGGGAGGTGATACTTTCTAATACTCTAATAATCCTAGTCACGGACTGAACACATGCCATTTTATTTTTCCAACAGTCATATATGAGAAATGTGAGCCAAATTTAATGGATGCAAGAAAGTAATGATGTCAAGTCCATTAAGTAAAAATTGTGTCTTCTGGTGTCCTAGTCACTGGTCATCCTTAGTGGGAGCACTAGGGTAATGCGACCCTCAGTATAAATCTATGGGTGCTGGAGGGAAGGCCAGATCGCAAGCTGAGGTCAGGGGTGGCTACGCTATTGTCAGATTCCCAGCCAGAAGGAAGCAGAAGGAGACCAAGCCAAGACAGTAGGAGGATACCACTAAAGACACAGGTGCAAACTATTTCCTTGACCACAGATGAAGCTCGGGTTTCCGGTAAAAACAGATAACTTCCTGTCTCTGAGCTCCAGGTTTCTTAAAATGATAATAATCATGAACAATTATCTACAAAGTTTGTAGTGATTGGAAGTGATAAATATGCAAAGTGCTTAGAAGAGTGTCTTGCTCATAATAATTGTGTAATAAGTCAGAGTTATGATAATGGTGATGAAGATAATGATGATGATTGTGATGGTGATCATGAAATGAAAATGATTATCAGCAGGAAAACAGAGGAAGTCACAGTGTATAGTCCTGGCATGTCGTTGTTGGCTTTCTGGAGGTATATGCGTATGCATGTGTGTGTGTGCGTGTGTGTGCATGTGCGCATACATGCACATATGTGTTTATGTAAAGGAGGAAGGCTAGCACTTACGGCTTTAAAAATATTTGTTCTTCTTGAAAGTAATCAAGTTTCTCAGCCTCTATCTGATTAAACTGGCTAAATTCTGTATTGGGGAACAGTACCCCAAACAAACTCCTTGTGACATAAGACAATCAGAAACATGACTCTGCTCCATGATCTTTTATAACTAATAGCGTTGGGTAGGGGTGATAAAGTTAAGTAACACATCGTTACAGAGCTAGAAGAAAGACTTCATGCTCATTTACATGGCTTAGGATTTTGGGGTGATTAATAAGCAAGATCTCGAAGGAGAAATAGCACATACTTCAGAAGAGACACATTTCTTTTTGTGGCTCTGGCTAGAAAATATTGATAATAGAAAGCAATTTTCCAAAGGCTCATTCATGTAGAACTAGATGGTTGATTTTTTTTTTTTTTGCTTCAAATTTACTGCATTTTTAAAAGGGGATAATTTTTAAAAAAATCTAACTGCCACTTAAACCAAATGGGTAAGGCACCTAGATGTGAATAGATTAAATCAGGACACTGCCATTTCTATTCATGAACATTTTTCCTGTCCTCATTTATCTTAAAATATTTTTGATTGTAGAGAAGTGAAACATGCATAAAATACCAGCCTTTGCAGACAACTTTGTTGAGACAAATAGATTCAATGATTGCTTTTCAAGCTGTGGATAAAGAGGGAGACAGTGATAACAGGGAAAAGGTAGAAGCCACATAGATAGCTGGGAAAAAAATAAAAAATGGAGAAACTACACATCTGATCAGCATGCAGTTATAATGCTTTTTTGCATGTAGAGGGAAAAATATATGTATATATACCATGTACACTATATATGTTAATATTATATATGTAATATTGCAAAGAAAAATATGTTAGGTGAAGAATAAAGGCTTTCTTCTGAGCTGGCCGAGATGTTGACCATGGCAGATGTGGGGCCCAGGTCATAAGTGAACTTGCCCAATCCATGGCACAGGAAACAGTCTGGAAATCCCAAGGGTCTTCCATGGCCAAGGATCTTCCACAGGGTGCAGCAGAGGGATGCAGGCTGGGGGCCACGTGCAGTTGAGGATCCTCCTTCACAAGTGGGGTGTGCCATCAGTGTTCACTCATGTAAAATCAGATCAGCCTGAATCTCCTCTAAACCCCACCGTCTTTCCATATTTGGAAATCTTGCTCTCCTCTCTCAAACTACTCCTGATCCTTCTCCATGGGACCTACCACTTTTTTTCCCCTCCAGCTTAATTCTCACAATGACTTCATGTATTTAAAACCAAAGATAGGCGGCAGGAGAAAAACCTCCTAACAGAAAAGAAGTGCAACCAACTGGCCTTCTTGACGCCCTCCCCTGCACCTGGGGGCTTATCTCTAAGCAGAGGGTTTGGGACCATAATTCTCTGAAGTCTACCCCAACTGAGTGAGATCTCAAGTTTATTCTGGTTCTTCCCACTAAATACAGGGACTGAAAACCATTCCACCCTTCTTAAACCAGCAGAATGCTACCATTCAAGGATCTGGGATGGGATTATGAGAAAATTGAAATTCACCATAAAATTGAGGAGAGAAGATGGGCACAAAGTAGAAGTTAGTTCAAAAAAATCATCTCAGGGACGAGCCCCTAAAGCTGCAAAGCAGTGACCCTGTCACTCTTGAAAAAGCTAAGATCGGCCAAATGAAGCAAGGCACAGACATGTCCTACTCCCTTTCCCTCCCTCCCACTCAGAGCCCATTGATAAACCTTTCTAGAAAAGAACTGAGGCAGATAATATTCTTTGCACTATTTAGATGAGACAGCTGTGAGACAGAGAAGCTGAGTAAAATTTGCTCAAGTTCATTTGGTATCCTTAAAAAGCAAATGACATTGGCTTTCCTTGGGCCCAGCAAAAACAGTATATGGTTGGATATGTGGTGTCCCCCAAAAGCTCACCTGTGAGACAATGCGAGAACACTCAGAGGTGAAATTGACTAGATTACAAGAGGTGTAGCCTAATCAATGGCTTAATCCTCTGATATGGATTAACAGGGTGGTAATTGGAGGCTAGGGGCGTGCCTTTGGGGTATATATCCTGCCCCCTGGTGCATGGAGCTATGCTTCCTGCCTGCCATTCCCTCAGCTGCTTTTCTTCTCTATACCTGTCCTCTATGATGTTCTGCTTCACTTTGGGTCCTGAGCTACGGAGTCAGCAATCTATGGATGGAGACCTCTGACACTCTGAGCTACAAATAAATTTTTCCTGCTCTGTGTTGTTCTTGTCAGATCATTTAGTCACAGTGAGGAACAAGTTGACCAAAACAAAGAGCTTTTAGGATCCTCCTTCCCACAAATACTGGTGGGGTGGACCAAGTTTGGATTCCCTGGAGTCCTCTTGCTGAGCATCTTTTTGTGTTCCCTGACTTCAGAGTTTCCCATTTCTCAATGCAACTAGCAATACCTGGATCCATGCCTCAGGGATGGTGAGATAATATAGGTGAGGACTTGCTGCTCTTTTTTAATGATGGTGCTAAAAACCCCATGAACACCGTGATGCTGTGAATAAAATGCAGGAGCTACATTTGGCCCACATCTTACACCTCCAATTTTTGAGGAAGGAAACCAAAATATGGAATCAGTATTTCCCAATAATGGAATTGTCAACAAGTACCTTCACTTTTAAGCCAACCCATTATATGCAAACCCAAATAAGAGAAAAATAAACCCACTAGGAATATTGTAGGTCTATATTTATAGAGACATTTCCCAGAACTATTTGGAATTTTATTGAAATAGAGATTTCTTTGATTTTTTTCATTTATTGTAGTGCTGCATTGAAATTGGAATGGAAAGACAATTTACTCCAAGCATTTCGAGGATACAGTTCTGGCATAAAGTGAGGTATGGCTGAAGTTGCTGGACTACCATTTGCAATTTCAGCACTGGGGTCCTACCTGAAAAAGCAGCTAAAAATGATGCTTGCTGTGGCCACAATAAGGGGTAGCTGCACTTGGCTGTGAGCCACTGCATTGTATAGGGTCAGGGCTGGTCAAGAGAAGTGGGGACAAAACCTCAAACTACACAAAATGTCTAATTACCTAATGTGAATCCATAAAATTGCCAGCTCTTTGGGTTCATGAAGCTTTTTCTTTGATGACAGGATTTTGGGGGCCAAGAAGAAGCTAAAATTCACTTTTACGTTTCAGTTTTTGCCTTTTCCTTTTTAGTTCATCCCTAAAACTCTCTTAAAATTGATGACATGAAGAACATATTTTTCTGGTAGCACACTCTCCGAAATCTTATTTTATACCCCTCAAACTATTCAGTCATCCTGTTTAGAACTATGGGATAATTTCATCACCTGAAGGTACTATGGTAGCTCAAATGTATCTAAGGTTTTTCACTAGTAAATATTGAACATCTTTAGTTCTAGATTATAAATTAAAACATAACTTAAGTGAGCCATTTTATATTTATTACTTTCTGGGGTTCCTTCTGGGTTTTACCTTCTCTCATATCTCCTGTGTCACATCCAAAGAAACAGGGGACGGAGCTTGGCCCTCGGGACCGCCATCTTGCCTCATTTCGCTATAACCACTGTAGGAGATGGAATTATCATCTCAAGTTTAGATTTTCAAGAGATCTCAAACTTCCCTTGGTTAACAAATCCAATCATATTCCAACAACTTTTAATGCGGGTCTTATTTCTATAATGTTGCCTAGCCTCAGCGATAATCCTGCTGAGATTGAAGCAGAGTTCAGTAACGAAGCATAGAACTTGGAATGTGAAGGCCCAAATCACACAACTTTGGGTCAGTTGCTCAACTAGCTAAGGCCTTAGCTGGTCATCTATAAAATACTAGAGAACTACTTGTACTCCACATTGTCATGGGAGATAAGCAAGATACAAAGTGCCCTCCATGGTGTCCAGTAACAGGGGAACTTCACCTGAACTTCCAAAGGGAAGTAAAGAAATTGAGAAAAGAATCACTGGACTATGATCACACAGATTATAAGGAAGTTACAAATCCTTGGCCATTTCAATTCCAAGTATAAAAAAGTCATGTGAGTAAACTAAAAATAAATGCATCATAAATGCATGTGTACCTATCACACTATACATCTATAAAGACTTTTTTATAAGTCTACAATTATTATGTCAAGTGAGGGTTTCTGCTCATTTGTATAGAACGAATCCTATTTTGTGGCAGAGCACAGAAGAGTGATTTGCTGTTTACACCCTAAAATTGTGAGAATGAGTCTACCAGAGATGAAACACAGGCTTTTGGTAACAGAGGCTTCTGTCCAACTGAGCAGTAAATCCTAGCTCCCGAAGATCGCAGTTTCTTGGTAATAATTTTGATGTCATTATCCTCCCAAAAATGCATGAATGATTCTGGCCTTTAAAAACAGATTTAAGAGGATGCATTTATCTTGACATTACCAGCCTTTTAAAGATCATGCAGTAGGGCCTGTTGACCTTTCAGTCTTAACGATGTGTTACAAAACAGTTAGATACCATCAATGGAATGAAGTGAGAAAGAGTGTGCTCAGGAGCAGCTCCTGTGGAGGGGATAGGGTGGGAAGGGATGTCAAGGTATACAAAGGAAACCTGCCTTAGTCCTGTGTGAACAAAGAAGTTACAGACTGGACTCCACTTCTAGCTCTGCTCCAAATATGTGGTTTTTGGGTACAAATCAAGGCATGAATTAAGAAAAATATTGATCCACTTATCAAAGAAATCATTCATCCTTTGTTTCTTTGGGATTGGCTTATTTCACCAAGCATGATGTTCTCTAATTCCATCCATTTACCTGCAAATGCCATGTAGTTTCTCTTGTGCCAGGCTAGCTCATACGCAGGGTAAGGCCGCGGAGTCAAGACCCAGACTCCGGGAGTTGGGTGGAAACAGGCTTGTGGCGAGCAGTCTGCAAACTGATTTATTGCAGAAACAGCTATACATTTTATAGGTTTCTTGCCCAATCACAATGTGCCATGGAGGATCAGACCACCAGGTTCCTCTTATGGGTTCCCTTGGTAACACTGAGTCAAATTGGGGCATTTTTTTACTTTCCTAGGTAGTTGAAGTGGAACGCTTCTCCCTGCAAGTTTTCCTTACATACTTGAGACATTCACTGCTGCCAGCCAAGAACTAGGATTTCTCCCAACGATGCCATAATATAATGGTGGGGGAGGGAGTAAGGAAAGAATGGAGGAAGGATGGATTATGTAGAGGGAAATGTGGGGTGGGGAGGGGGTGGAGGGAAGGAAAGATAATAGAATGAGACAAACATCATTACCTTATGTACATGAATGATTACACAAACTGTGTGACTCTACTTCACGTACAACCAGAGAAATGAAAGTCGTACCCCATTTGTGTACAAGAATGGAGGAACTTCAGATTACCTAGAGGGAAATGAGAAGGAGGAGGGGGTGAGGATATTAAAGATGGTGGACTGAGACAGACATCATGACCCTATCGCATGTATGATTACACAAATGGTGCGAATCTACACTGTGCACAACCACAGAAATGAAAAATTGTACCCCATTTGTGTACGAGGAATCAAAATGCAGTCTGTAAAAATTTTTTAAAAATTTAAAAAAAGAAAAATGCAAAAAAAAAAAAAAGAAAAAGAATGAATCATTTTGCTTATAATGAAGAGACTGGTATAATGGTCGATGATTTCAACTTGTGGACACATTTACTTAACTACATCCAATAAGTTAAAACTTCTACTCTTAAAATACATGCACTCTCCAACAGCTCACCACCATTTTACTGGGAATGGTACCAGATCCTGTCTCTAACCATATGGAGGATGGAGATCCTTTGCACCCTAGTACACACACACACACACACACACACACACACACACACACACACACGGGTTTCTAATGTCCTAAGGATTGAAGAAAAAAAAAATAACAGCAACCTTCAGACAGTTCCTTGTCAAATCACATGTTCAGTAAACACTGGTATACACCTCCACCCCACCATTCCCCCAACGTTCCTCTTTGTACTCGTTCAACTCACAGATTAAAGGATGACACACACTGAGGGAGTTGGTGAAAATTAAGAATGCTTGACTTCCTTGCCATTTTTGAGATGCAGTCTCCACGCCCACATTTTCAGCACAACACAGAGTTTCAACAGAGGGATGGGAATTTCATATGGGAAACACCCTGAAAAACAGAACTACTGCCACTTGCATGGCAAAACCTCTCTGATCTCCTACACACAAATAAAAACGGATTAAGAGCACTGACCGTCCTGCCTTCTAAAACCAACGGGGAGGTCACAGCAAGGCGTAATTCTAAAACACATACTTCTACGCTGATGCACAACCACCACAGCCCAGTGAACGTTTTAAAACCCTGATGTGGTTAAAAAAAAAAAAAAAAAACTCTGGGTATGTGATTTTGTATTAAACCTAATATTGTGAAATGAACCACAATACCTAAGAGGAGCAGGTGAGCTAGTATTTCCATGGCAACCGAAGACTATCAATATCACTTTATTATTATTATTTTCATTTTACAAGGCACCTTCCTTGAAGAGCAATTCCTTTTATGCCTGGGTCTACTTGATAGCTCCCTGAATCATTCTAATCTGTAAGGCTTTGAACCACATGTTCATGCTGGAAACACAATGACTTATTATAATTATCTCATGCAACTCAACTCTTAAATAAAACGTGAAGTCAAAGCAGAAAGCAGTCTCCTTCCTTTGCTCTGTTTTCTGACTTCATGGTGCCTTCCTCTCAGCAGAGTACTGGTAATGGGGTATGCTGCTAGAAAAAGGATTTTTTACACTTCCCCCTAGGTTTGGGTTAAGTCATATCCCATGAAAATGAAATGAAACTTTTTTCTTTCTGGATGACAAGGGAGTGACTGGCTTGAAACAAATATTTATGGAGTAACTTTTAGAAGCTAAAGACTTTGGATGAAGAGATCAGTAGTCTAGGTCATCTCAGATTTTCAAGGTGGAAAGGAATAAATGTGGGATGTCCATAAACTCCAACAAAAGCTACAGTGGTGTCAGCACCAGGGTCAACATTATCCAAACAGGGTCCTTTTTGAGAGTGAAAGAGACGGTACTAATAATTATCATCCAAAGACAACTGGTGTACACTTTATCCCAGTTAGGATCATGGTGCTTTGGAACACGAAGGCAAATCCAGAAAAATGCTTCTGGAGGAAGGTGGGCTGGGCCACCAGGAGTTTCATAGGACTTTTTGGCTTGGGTCCCAAAGAAAAATAGTTGTTCTTACGTAGAGAAACAGGCAAACATCCCATGCATAAAGGTAGTGAAATTGCACAGCATAGCTCATGGAGAAACACCCCACTCAAGAAAAAAAAAAAAAAAAAAACCAGAAACACAACCACAGAAAATTCCAGTATAATCCTATCACTTCAAGAAACCACAAATGCTTGATAATACCAAGTGCTGAAATGGCAAGGATTCAAACCCCATGCACAGTCTCAACCAATCTGGAGAGCTTTTCAGAAGCAGCTAATAAAACCAAAGATGCATATATCCTAGAATACCTAAATAAAATGCCTGATGTAAACCCACATGTACCTGAAAAGATATGCAGAATAATGTTCATTTCATATTATTTATCATAGTGAAAATGAGAGGTAACTTAAGTGCTCATTAGAAGCAGAATGGAAAAATAAATTGCAACACATTCATTCAGTGAACTACTGTTCAGCAATTAACTCAACTAAACCCCCTTGTATTAATCAAAATAAATAGAAACCACAAACATTGAATGGAAAAAGAGAACAAGCTGTAGAATATGTTCTTTAGAATATATACCAATAAAAATTAAGATATGGAAATAGTACTATAAATTAATATATATATATAAATTTTGCAAAATTATAAGGTAAAAAGCTTGCATAGGTATTGTAAATAAGGCTGCATTAGAGTATAGTATCTCTTCTACATCATATACATATGTATATACGATGGAGTATTATTCAGCCCTAAGAAAGAAGACATTCTGTCATTTGTCACAGCATGGATGAACCTGGTGGCCATTATGTTACATAAAGTAAGACAGACACAGAAAGGACAAATACTGTGTGATCTCAGGTAACATACCTATTTTAGATTCATGTAGAATCTAAAATAATCAAGCTCAAAAGCAAAGCAGAATGGTTGTTGCCTGGGGTTGTGGGTAGGAAGAAATGGGAAGGTATTAGTCAAAGGGCACAAATTTTCAATTATACAAGATGAATGAATCCTAAAGATCTACTGTATAGCTTAGTGCTACAGACAGCAATACTCTATTTTATAAATTAAATATTTGAGAGGATCGATCTTATGTTAAGTGCTCTTATCACACACAAAGTAACAGCAACAACAATAATAGTACACAAAGAAAGCAGGAAGAAACTTTTGGTGGTAATAATTTAATGGGTACATAGCTCATTTAAATGAAGTATATTTTAAAGCTTGCATGGGAATGTTAAAGGTGAATTTTTCAATAGTGGTTGGTTGTAGGTTTGAAAGAAAAGAAAGAGCCTTAATAAGATGCCTTTAACCTTAGGAAATGGAGGTTAAGAGAGTCAAAGTAATTTACCTTGCAACGAGCTTGAAGTGGATGGGCTAGGGCTCATATCTGACCGGCAATCCAATACCCGTCAATCAGAGGTATCACAGTGCCTGGTATCAAAGGAATCATGGAACCGGAAGTGTCCTTGGGAATCCTCAGTTAGTGGGGAAGTTAGTCATTCCTGTACAGAAATGGGAGGTGGGTAGGATTTGGCCACTGGCCCCGTACACCATGGTTGGACAACCCCTTGTCTAGTTAGTGATTCTCAACTGTTGCCATGCATCAGACCACCATCGGGAGGGCTTGTTAAACCAGATTGCTGAGTCCCTCCTAAGAGTTCCAGACACAGAAAGTCTGGGGTGGAGATGTAGAACCTGCATTTCCAACAAGTTCCCAGCTGCTGCTGCTGGTAGAGAACCACACTCAGGAAACCACTAATGTCGTCCCATTTTCTTACTTTATACATAAAGAAAATGAGGTCAGATATATTGATTCATTTTTTTCTTTTTAATGTGAGCTCACACAGAAAGCAAGAGAACTAGAGCTTCACTCAAAATCTTATTTATTCTGAATTTATAAGGATGTTTCAGTTCTATCTTGGGTACTGTTCTAGAAACTGGATAATAAAAAAATGAAGGTGACTTGCCTTCTGGAGGCTTGAAGTCTAGTGGAAGAAAGAAATGATATGGGTGGAAGCCTCCTGGAGGCACAGGAAACAGTGGGATCCCAGAGAAGTACCCAGTTCCCTGCAGGTAGTGACAGAAGTATCTTAAAGGGTAAGTAGTCGTCAACCAGGCAGAATGAGCAGGTGGGAGGAGATGATTCCAGGCAAGTGGACAGCTTGTGCAAGGCTCAGGAAAGCAACAGAGCATCGTGCCGAACAGCGGGAATCCTGGCTCTGCCTCTTATTTGCCATGTGCCTGGGTGAATGATTTATCCTCTAAACCTCAATGTCCTCTTCTAAAAATGGGGCACTCAAAGAACCTACTGCACAGTGTTGATGGATGAGTGAGATAAAATAGTGAATGTATGGTGTTTGGGCATAGTGCCTGAAACACAAGTAGCCCATAATAAATATGCCCAATTGGGATTAGCATGATTGTCATAGCTCAGTGGTGCTTCGGGGCATGGTACTCTCACAGTGATCAAGAACTGGAGGATGGGGTGCAGACACAGCTATTGAGGCAAACGAGGTCAGACAATGAAGGTTGCTGTCTGTGTCTTTTTACCTGAAGATAATGAGCATTTAAGAATTCAGACAGAAGACTGACAGGTAAGTTCTGCTTTATAAATAGAGGAAGGAAGAAAGGTTAAAATGACCGATGTGGTAATCCAGGAGGCAGGGGTAGATATCAAAGAAAAGATGAGCCAACGGGTCACTTTGGGAAATATAATATTTCACTGCATAATCATCACCACCACACTGACATGTATTCACAAGGGTCTGTGCATCCTAATCTTGTGTCAAAGATAGTTTAAGAATAAATTATTTTTAAGTTACACCAGCATGTTTTTAAAAACAAGTTTCACATAATGATTGCACCTCACTGTTTTGCAATAATAATAATAATAAGAAGAAGAAGAAGAAGGAATTTTTAAAAATTAAAAATTGGCATAAAATCTGTGACAATTATGTGACAAAATACAGGAAATGGGATTTCAAATATGGGAATGTCCAGAACTCAAAAGAAAGATCTTGCCTAGGCAAATTGGGGATCTCTCCATTGGCAGTTGAATGGATGGAAGTGAAATAAATCACCCAGTAATGGTATTAACAGAGAAGAGGGTTCACACCAATGTTCAAGTCAGCATTGAGGAGCAGAGGAGAAGACTCATGAGATATTATTCCAGTAGCTGAGAAGAGAACTTCAACGAGAGATGGTCAACAATAAGAATACGCTGGAGATCCAGGAAGAGAAGGATTAGTGGAAGACAACTGAATTTAGAAACCAGGAGATACAATTTCATACTCTGCTTTATCCTAGGCACAGGTATCACATTCATTTCATAATGAAATATAGATCTGTATACGAGAAGGAAAATGGGAGTAGATGCTAATTAGGACAAAGAGCGATTTTTCCCCCCAAAATAAGCATTGAAAAACTGTCCTCCTGAAAACCTCAAGAAGGATAGAGATTTGAATGCTTTACTCTGCCTAAGGACCTGCGTAGCGTCCCAGGCCCTCTGTGATCTGCCCTAGAAGTCAGTCCAGCCTCACCCCCCAGACATCCTTCCGTGAAGACTGCCTCAGTATTATGTTCCTCCCAGGCCCACCATGACTTCCTGCCTCCCTGCCTTGGTAATTCTATTCCCTCAGTCTGGAACACTCTGAATTTTCCTTAAAAGGATATAAAAATAGGAATAGCAAAAATTCTACTCACACTTTATAGCTCCATCCCTGGGCCAGGCAAGACACTCTTCTCCTGCCTGCCCTCCATCATCCTCAATGCCAGGAGTTCTCATGGCATTTCTTACAACCTACACTGCATCTCTTTATTTATCTCCTCAATCTCACAAGATGAAGGACCATGCAGGACTCAGTTCGTTGGTATTCTATACCATTGTACTACTGCATCCAAGTGCCTGGTGTGTGGAAAGCACTCAGGAAGCAGTTCTCGAGAGGATGGAGGAGACAAGACATCATGATTCAAAAGTATTTAAAATAATTTAGGACACATAGAAGAAAACTCATAATGAAAATAATGCATACATACTGCAGGGTCATGAGAGACAGACTGGGGAGAGCAGGCAGGAGTCGGGGAGGCTGTTCAATGGGACCGAAGTAACCTGGGACCTACTATGCACATTGGTAATTTTATTGTCAAATGAACTATGAAGTAGTGTTAGTACTCCTGTTTCATGAACAAGAACACAGAAGCATGGGGAGCCTACTAATATATTGTCCAAATCATACAGCTCACAAGTTAGTGCTGAGATGAACTTGAATCCTACAATAGCATGGCATGTTGATCCTATGTTGCTATCATGAATTAGCACGCACAAGACTAGGCCAAATTAAGTTAAAACATATGAGCAGAGACTCAGCATCTGCTAATTGATCTAAAAAAAGGTAAGTATACTCCTGTTGCCAGAATCATGCCTTTACAGTAATTAAAAGAACGGGTCAAAATGAATTATTTTGTGGACAGAAGGTTGAACAACCCAGACGATGATCGTGACTCTGACCCAGCGGAAGTACCTTGTTTAAGTCACCCACCCACTTTGAGCCTTAACGAGGTCCCCATTTACAAAAGAGAGAAAAGAGATCTGATCTGCCCACTTGCTTCAAGGACTTGTAATGAGAACTGAGACAATAATATATCCTGCAGGCATTTTGCAAAACCATAATTAACGATAAGCCCCCTGACTTCTTCTCTGCCAGATACTCTGAAATATTTCTCTCACAGAATTTTTGCTTATCTTTTCATTATTGCCTTCATCATAATAATGTGATTGCAATTAAGCCCATGGTGCTCTTCTGAGCCCTGTTTAGAACTAATTTAAAATAGATGATCTCTTCTAAGAAACACCTAAAATAGTATAGTAAAAAATTTGGCAGATGAGTCGGAAGGGTTATCATACCGTAAACCAACTACGGATTCACAAGGATGTAATAGCTCTTCTCCTGGCCTCACTTTCATTCCTGTAGAATGTGAAATGTAGAAACAAAGGATTTTAAAAATCTCTCCCACCTCAGGCATTTCATGAAATTTGAAATTTCATTTGAAGTTCTTTGTGATGAAGGAAATGTGGTTCAGTTTTCCCTCTTCTGTCCAACTTAGGAATCTGAGTATGCCTTCATTTTCTTGTTCAAGAGATGATATGGGGAAAGGAAATACATGTTAGACCACTATCGTTGAGTGTTTTATCACAACACTGAAATCCAGGATGAATAAATTTCTCCTCTAAGCATTAGACTGATTCCACATTCTCGTTTGGAAAAAAAAAAAAAATCCTTTTTATGTAAAATCTTTTGCTATCTAGCAACTGGTAGGAAATTTTATCATAGAAGTGTTCATCTTAAATAGCAGGCATTTGCGTTAATTTGGAAAATGAAGGTTACATCAATTCTTTTAAAGTAATCTGAAACCAGCATGAATCTCCACCTAAGCCCAGACAGATGGATGAACCAATGGGTTCCCTAAGATTGTCTGTGCTATTCGTGCATTAATAGGGTAGGAAACAAATGCGTTTTAAATTACCTGTAGCTCTGGATAGACCTAGAAATTAAATCTCTCCACATTTGAAAAACATTAATACCACTGTAAGCTGCATTAATGGAAGTCTAGTTTCCTTGCCATGGGAAATAATTGACTCTTTTGCTCTATATTTAAATTAGAGTATTCATTTCTGGTAATCACATGCTAAGCGTAAAAGTAACACATTAGAATTTGTCCAAAGAAGAACGGCTGGCATGGTGAGAGGGTCTGAAAGCAGAGTTCTCTATGAGAAGCCAGAGGATTTTAACTCAGATAAAAAAGACTTAAGGGAGACCACACGATGGTCATCAATTATTTAACACAATATACAACATGTTATTTGGGAGGACAGAATAGAAAAATCAGAAGGAGAGAAATTTCATGAAATAGTACAGGGAAGACTCCAAATGATCAAACACTCCTACGTTGGAATGGGTCCTCCCAGAAGGTAGCACTGACTGGACTCAATGCATGTGAGGGGGTGGGTGGCCATCTGTCAGAGATGATATGGTTGGGAAATAACTAAGGTTCTTCATAACATTAGAATTCCCCCTTAAAAAATTTTTTTTAGAATGATTCTCAAGTGACCTTCGAAATCAGTATCCTAGAAAACCTACCACCACCACTGGAGGGAAAATGTGGTTTTCGTTCCTCACCTCTGAGCACAGATCTTCAATACCAAATCAATGGCAAGCGCCTGCTCGGTTGATGTGTGTTTGTTTGTTTTGTTCTGCGGATGTCTTTTCTATCACAGGCACTTGAACCTTTGCACCCAGTCCTTTGCTTCTTGTTTCACACTGAAAACCTTCTTTGCATTCCATATGTGTTGCATGAAGTTCTCCAAAAAGGAATGGATGAAGAAACTTTCACTTCAGACCACCATGAATGTCAGGGACAAGATCATCCTTTTGCCTTAAACAATTAGATAACTAGGATAGATACACGCAAAATGGTGTCCAGACACTGGACCTTGGGCTGAGCAGGAAGATGAATCCCGAACGAAAAACAAAACACAACAAAATGGTCCCCGTGCGTGACCCAGGGCACCACATGAAACATGTTTCCAGGTCAAAAGAGAAAGAGGGAAGCCGAGCCAAATCTGGTGGTCTCTGAGTTGAGAAGACAAGGGTTTAGAGTTTGGAAAAAGTCAAGGCAGCGAGCAATCATGGTGTAAGTTACTGGAGAGGAGGCAGCTACACCCAGGCAGAGTCCCAGAGTCTTGCAGATGAGTCTTTGAGTGTTAGGCTGAGCACGAATCTTAGGATACCTGAGGGGCAATAACCGGAAGCCAGGAAAAGAGGAAAGAAAGGGGGGAAGAAAGGAAGAAAGAAAGGAAGGGAGAAAAGAAAAAAAAAAGACTAGAAAGTGTTAATCACACCAATTTTTAAAGCTCACACAGGCCTAGGGGTACCTTTTTTCCCCCCAATGTGCACAGTGGAAATACACTGATATACAACCCACAAGAGCATATTGTAGAATGCAGGTAGAATCCATGGGAGAGATTGTCCTTGACAATGGAGCTAAATTAGCCTTAGAATTAAGGATTTTTTCTCTCTCTTTTCCTTCCTTCCTTCCTTCCTTCCTTCCTTCCTTCCTTCCTTCCTTCCTTCCTTCCTTCCTTCCTTCCTTCCTTCCTTCCTTCCTTCCTTCCTTCCTTCCTCCCTCCCTCCCTCCCTCCCTCCCTCCCTCCCTTCCTTCCTCCCTTCCTTTCTTTCTTTTTGTACCAGGGATTGAACTCAGGGGCACTCAACCACAGAGCCACATCCCCAGCCCTATTTTGTATTTCCTTTAGAGACAGGTTCTCACTGAGTTGCTTAGCACCTTGCTTTTGCCGAGGCTGGCTTTGAACTCGCGATGCTCCTGCCTCAACCTCCCTAGCCTCTGGGATTCCAGATGTGTGCTACCTTACCAGCAGGCTTCTCTTGATCTACCCTAACGAAGCAAGACTGCCAAGGATCCAAAGGATTCTAAGGAACTCAATTGCACACTGAAGCAAAATTCAACACTAGAAAACAGGTAGAACAAAATCCAGCAACCACGAAAGTAAGATCCACAACATCTGCCATCAACTCCAAATGGCCATGCATATAAAAAAGCAGAAAAAGACAACTGACATCCTAGAGATATATCTATCGATGGAAACAAATGAAGAAATAACAAACGTGGTGGAATCAACTGACAGAAGTGTTAAAATATCTCTTGCCATTATTTCCCATATGTTCAAAGAAGTAGAGGAAAACATGGGCATGATGAGAGGTGGAAGCATCTTTCCCCCAACTTTACTGAAGTATAACTGAGAAATAAAAATTGCATGTATTTAAGGTATATAACACAACAACTGGATACATAGGTAGTAGGATATTGTGATATCATTACCACAATCAAGCTAATTAATATCCATCATCGCACATAGTTAACTTTTGTGTGTGTGGGCCATGAGAACATTTAAGGTACACTCTCTCGGTGAATTTCATGTATGTAAAATTATTAACTATAATCATCCTGCTGCACATTAGGTGCTCAGAATTGAGGCATTTTATATCTGAAGGTTTATAACCAGCATCTCTCCTTCTCTTCTGCGTCTCCTGCTCCTGCCCCCAGCAGCCACCAGTTTACTCTCAGCTCCTAGGACCTTGACATTTTAGGTTCCACAGGGAAGATCATGCAGAATTTGTCTTTCTGTGTCCGACTTATTTCACTTCGCATAATGTCCTTCAGTTCCATCCATGTGGTTGCCAGTAGTAGGACTATTTCCTTTTTCTTTCTGAGTTACACCCCACTATGTATACATATACTTATGCCTACACACTATTGGTAGGTTGTATATTTCTAGGAACTTATTCAGAGAAATAGAAACTGTGTAAAAGGAGGGCTGGGGTTGTAGCCCAGTGGTAGAGTGCGTGTCTAGCATGTGCAGGGCACTGGTTTCGATCCCCAGCACCATATAAAACTAAATAAACAAAATAAAGGTATTGTGTCCATCTACAACTGAAAAAAAAAATACACAAAGGGATCTTTTTTATAGACATAAAAACCAAAATATCTGAAATGAGAAATTACAAAAGATTAATGAACTTGAAGAGACAGCAATAAAAGTCATCAAACCTTAAGCACAGAGAATATAATTAATAACTTTATGCTAATAAATTTGACAACTTATTTGAAAAGGACAAATTTCATGGAAATGTAGTCTATCAAAGCTTTCTCTGGAGGAAAATAGATAATCTGAAGTCCTATAACTATTCAAGAAATTGAATTCATAGTTTAAAATCTTCCTACAGAAATTGTCCAGACCTGGATAGATTCACTGATTAGTTCTATCAAATATTTAGTCTTCCAGAAAAGAGAGGATAATGGAGCATTTTTCAGCTCCTTCCATGAGACTAAACTCAGTAACCTTGACACCAAAACCAGACCAACACATTACACAGAATGAAAACTGGAGACCAAAATACCTCTTGAATGTAAATGCAAAATCTCTTAACAAAATATTAACAGATGGAATCAGCAATATATTAAAGGATAATATATCATGGCCAAGTGCAATTTATCCCAGAAATTCAAGGTTGGTTCAACATCCAAAAATCAATTGGTACAATTCGTCATATTCATAAACTCTAAATGGACACACAATCATCTTGATAAAAGCAGCAATTCCTCTCTTAGATAGTTAAGAGAAATGAAAACATGTTTGCACATTAACTTCACACATGAACGTCCAAAGCAGCTTTATTCCAGGTAGACAAAAATCTGGAAACAATTCAAATGACCATCATAAGCGACCTTGGTATATGTACAGAACAAGTCAGTGATATAAAGGTACATACTACTGATGCAATTAGCAATATAAGGCTGGTGAACCTTAAAGTATTGTGCTAAGGGAAAGCAATGTCACAAGAGTATATACATGTGACCCTGCTCATACTAATAAAAAGTGAGCCAGCAGCCACTAGGGGCCCAGGACTAGGGAGGGTTGATCAGGAACAACTGGGCACAAGGAAAGGTTTTAGATAATAAAAATGTTACATAAAATGATTATGGTGTTAATTACAGGTGTGAATACCTTTGCAAAATACTTGCAGAATTATAAATCTGAAATTAGAGAATTTTGCTGTAACTATATTTCAATAAGTTGAATTTTTTAAAAAGACTGAAATTTTTATGTCCCAAATTTAGCATTAACTCTATAAAAACTCTCAACATTTCCCTTTTCCAAAATTCTTTTTAAATAAAAGTTGTACTTCAATAAAATTTTCACATCAAAGTAATGCATGCTAATTATTTGAAAAGGTAGAAATGTACAAAGAAGGAAAACAACCCATCACCAGAGATAAACATTTTTTCTACTTTGCAGTTTTCCTTTCAGGGCTTTTCTTATATGGTTATGAGAACATATAAAACAGAATTGACTCATATTGTATATTTGATTTAACATCCTGCCTTTATTACTAACACTGTGAAGTTAAAACTTAATAAATGCTGTTTATTTTTTTCTGCTCAAAACACTCAAGCTATCTAGCTTATAAGTATTTGCAACTATCTAGTTTATAACTCTCTCTCTCTCCCTCCCTCCCATTTTAAAAATAAATTCCAGTTAGAAAAATGCTTCATGGAGAAAAAAAAAAAATATGACATTAGTAAAATGAAAGTCTGAAAATTTTTGTTCTTATTTAGATTTTTTAAAAAAATGAGTTTTGGGGACTTGGCTCCCATCTACACACTGATAGCTCCTTCCAATACCCCACAATATAAAACAACCAACCACATCTTCTGGGGGTTCATTTCTTTTCTTAAAGCATCCGAAAGGCAGTGTACTGATAGCCACAATAGGGTGGAATCAAGTTAGAAAGAATCAAGTTCTAGAAGGTCAATCCATTTCCACTTTGTTCAAAGTTCATGCCAGGTGCAAGAGGTTTCACCTTGGAGCGAGACACTTAGTATCCTTGCTTTATAGTATACGTTTGGGGAAAAGGTGTGATAATCCCTCCCATGACGTGAGCGCATCTGGGAAGCAGAATCTTTCCAGTGGAAAGTGAGAGAAAAAGGGCCGTGTCTGTGGGTGGGAATCAGATAGGAAAGCAGCTGAGAGGAAATGCTTACGTCTATTTAGCAAGTATGTAAATGCTTGAAGCACCAACTGTTAGCCAGGCGTCGCACAGTCATTACAGGCGTGGAAAGAGACAGACGACTTGCCCACAAAGACTCGACAACATGTCCCCACAAATTCCGAGAACAGGATGGCCATCAAAAAGAGTACGAAGTAGGCTGGGGAGATAGCTCAGTTGGCAAAGTGCTTGCCTCCTAAGCACAAGGCCCTGGGTTCAATCCCCAGCACCGCAAAAAAAAAAAAAAGAGTACGAAGTTTATAAATTCAGAACAGAAAGTGATCATTGTTCAACAGAGGATCAAGGAGTCATGAAAGGAGGGGAATCCTTAAAGCTGGCTTGTATGAGATGGGTCAGATTCCAACAGGCAGAGCTAGGAGCTGTTGGGGTGGAGAGGAGTAGAGGAAGAGTCTGAATTGCTGAGAGGCACAGCAAAGCAGCTGAGCTGAGAACACACTCAGGGAATAGTTAATTAGTCTGGGTTGATAGCAGTAGCTACCTGCTGGGGAATTGTGACTGATGAGTCTGGAAGTTGTAGCAAACTACAGATGGCTCTGGATACCAGAGGGGGAGTACAGACATTCCCTTGTAAGAAATGGGAGGTCACTGACGGTTTCTGATCGAGCATATAACAGGATACTGTTGTACATTGATTAATCTACTTGCAATGGATAAAAATGATCTGAACATGAGAAAAATAAAAATCCTCAAGGGATGCATCACAATCTTCTGAAAGTGTGAAATCAGGATGGTAGCACAAGGAATATAGTGAGATGACTGACGAAAAGAATTAGTTTGTAGTTAGAAACTATAGGTTTTGGATATGTTGGTTAAACTTGGCAGCAGTTAGAAAGAATCAAGTTCTAAAAGGTCAAGCCATTCCCACCTCTTATGTTTGCTAATGACCAGGTCTCACTGAACCCAGGTGAGACCACAGGATGCTCAGGGAGGTATCATAGCGGCGTACTTAAGAGTGTGAATTTGCAGGAGAATGGTGGTACATGCCTGTGATCCTTACTGCTCAGGAAGCTGGAGCAGGAGAATGGCAAGTTTGGGGCTAGCCTGAGCAATTAGTTTCAACATGAGAAATAAAAAGGGCTGGGGATGTGGCTCAGTGGTAGAATCCCCCTGGGTTCAATCTCCAGGACTGCAATGACAACAAGGATAGCAACAAAAATTTGTGTATTCTGGGGCTTGACTTGGGTTTGAGTCCTGACTCTGCCACTTACTAGCTATGTGACTTTGAGTCACACAGTCTACCTGCCTCCGTTTGGAAAAGGGGACCAATAATCCGAACTAACTACTGGGAGGGTTGTGAGGCAAAAATGAGTTAACATTCATAAAATCCTTGAATTCATGCCTGGTGAAAGTGCTTTTTAAGTGGCTGAATGCCTGTTAAAACTAGCAGACCCTCACCATGTTCGTAAAATCCTATATTAAAGTGATTTGTTACAGTGGGTGAAACTTCTCCTATAGCTGCCCATCTCCTAAAATGTTTTCTTTTCTTAGTTCTCAATCTTATACTTTTGAACCACTATCTTCTCTTTAGGCAGTACCATTCACTCTGACTCTAAATTTCACTGGTATGTGGTAGGAGGCAAATGTATATTCTCCTTAGACCTGGATTGCTAACATGATACCTCCTCTTGAGAATTTCAGAATCATGTCAAAATTAACATGGCCTAAATAAAATATTTAAGATGCACCCCAAACCTGCATCTTCCATAGTTGACCAACTCAATCATGCCCACATTCGCTGAGCAGCTAAAATTCCAGATTTAAAATTTACCCTTCATTACTCTGTTCCCCATTTGTTTTAGTCAGCTTTTTGGCTGCTGTGACTGAAAGACCCGACCAGAACAACTGTAGAGGAGGAAAAGCTTATTTAGGGGTTCACGGTTTCAGAGGGCTCAATCCACAGACAGCAGGTTCCATTCCTCAGGGGCTCAAAGTGAGGCAGGACATCATGGCATAAGAGTGTGGCAAAGGGAACCCCAGACATAATGATCAGAAAGCAGAGAGAGTCCACTCATCAGATATAAAATATATACCCCAAAGTCATGCCCCTGATACCCCACCTCCTCCAGTCACACCCCACCTGCCTTCAGTTACCATTCAATTAATCCCATCAGGTGGTTAATTCATTGACTGGGTTAAGGCTCTTGTAACCCAATCATTTTTTTATCTCAACCTTCTTCTTGCATTTTCTTGCCCATGAGCTTTTGGCGGACACCTCACATCTAAACCATAACACCATTGAAGACATCAGCATATCCTGTGGACACTACCTTCAGAACAAATCCAGAATCAGACCCTTAATCTCCATCTTCATTCCTTCCTCTCCAGGTCTAGCTGCCATTATTTCTCACATGGTTGTTATGGTCTTCTAGCTGATTTCCATTGGCATGCTCCATTTTCAATCCTTTTGTTCAGGATACAAGCCTATAATAAAGTAGGCCTAACTACAGAGGAAACCACACCAGTTCCCAATGCCAAACAATGGGGTCCTATGCTTAGGGGAGGAACAAATTGCCCCCCAAAACAGACATTTGAGGGAAGATAGCAGCACAAAAGAAAAAAAGATTAACAAAGAGGGATAACATAGAAGACAAAAGAATACTTTAAAAGATACAATGAATATCCTTCTAGTTTAGGAAAACAATTTATCTATAAAAATATGAAAATTGCTCATAAATAGGATAAACACAAAACAAGGGCAGTTTTTACAAACTAAAATCCAATATGCCAAATTTAAAAAGTTAGTAGTAGCCTTATACAAAACGTAAACATGATGATGTCAATGATGTGTAGGGGAAGTAAGTGAAAGAAGTCTCCTCAAACTCAATAAAAGGCAGAGATAGAAATGAACAGAGCAAGGAAATGATGTGGAAAGTGTGGATGGAAAAAAAGGAAAGGATTAGGAGAGAGATCCATATGTTCCAAATCTTATCCAGAATGGGAACAGAGAGGATCAAATAATAAAAGAAATATTAGAAGAAGAATGCCCTAAGATAAAATGACTTAATATTAGTTCATTTATCAGTAAGATTGAGCTCTGGCTGTTTACCAGGCATTATTCTTACCATTTTTAGATCAGTGAATAAAGTAAGAGAAAAAAAAACCAAAACTTTGTCCTGTTGCAACTTGCATTTGAGCACACTAATACAAATAATAATAACAAAAAGAACATAGACGTTTAGTATATCCCAGTGACATTTCTGATTCTCAGTATAGAATTAATATTCTAAAATTTAGTAAGGACCTGAGTTAGTAGGTAACAGTTGTCTAAAAGAAAAAAAAAAAAAAAAAACCCACCAGATTCCTCAACTAGGATGCTTTCAAACTGTCAGTAGTGTGATGCTTAGAAAAATCTGAAGGCAAGTAATTCTGTAGAATTCTCTTACCAAACTCTCATTCAAGCGTAAGAGCAAAGAAAGATTTCTCTTATTGGACGCTTGAGGACCCGAAGAATTGATCATCCATACACCCTGTCTGTAAAAAGAAAAGCAAAACTTGGATATCTGGTTGAGAAAATTATAAAGTGGCTTCAAGAGGCTACTACAAGATAAGAGAAAGAATAGAAATGACCCCGCAAGTAAGGTAAAAACAAAAAGGCGGAGTGACAGCTGAGCAAGAAGCTTAGAAAGCACTCAGTCTGCATTAGAGCAGAAAGTTAGAGGACTTCAAGATGAATGCCTTCAAGAGAGTAGCTGCCACAAGACGATCAGAGCGGCTAAAAATCAGGAGTATAAATATATCGTGATACCCATACACTATGATAAAAAGTATTATAATAATATAATGCATTACTGATAGAGTCCCATACCAGTGAGATGAAGGTGCATTTTCTCCTGATTATCCACACAGAAAACGGCCATATTTTTCCCAGGAAAAACAAATGCAAGAAAGGTGTGATCTAAATATAAGAAACTTTAAAATAAGGCATGATCCTGGGTGACCGATGTAATGTTAGAAAACCCTCCAGGAGTAAGACAGGCAGCCACAAGGAAAGCAAAAGAGGGTTCACCATTGTCACTGACTATACCCTGGGAAGTTCAGATGTTCAGGTGGTGAGGTTGAGTTGTCCAAAAGTTTGGAAAATGGGGTTGTAAGTGGGTAGAGGCTGGAACGGGTGCTGGAGATTCTTTCATTCACACAAAGCAGGTGACTGCCAAGACTGTGAGAAGGGCTGAGAAGGCCCAGGAAGGGGCTCGGAACAAGCTCTTTTAAGAGGTAAGATGGGGAAGGGCAGGTTCAGCAGGTTGCAAGGGGACACTCAGATCTAGAAACTGTCCATCTAGAAATGTGCACTCCTCCAGAAAGGAAAGAAGTGTTGGAAGGGAGAATCACGGGTAAGTGGAGACAGTGATGAACAAGGAACAAGAGGCCTTGCACTTGGCAGGAAGAGGAGACCCAGTTTTGTTCAGTGAGGCGAGATGATGGAGTTCAAACTCATCACAGTCACTCTGGGGCCACTCATGAGGAGGCACAGGGTAGGTTGGTGGGAGAATAAATCCCCCACCCAGCCAGCTGTCACCCTGCCACCCAGGCTAGGCTGGGGAAGGGAAGATGGCTTACTTAAGCTGCCAAATTTCCAAAGTAAGAGCCTTTCATGATGGATACTTGCTGCACAAAAACTTGGGTTATGTAGTTCGTCTTTGTGAGAATGTTAGATTCCATTCAGAGTCCACTACACCTCCCTGTCGTTTTTGTGCAGATATGAGAAGATGCTTGGTGGGGGGTTATAGTTTGCTGCCTTTGATTATCTTCCACCTGACCCAAAAGGCAAAACCTGAGGTTCAAGCACCCTGCTGCACATTCTCTAAACAATTCCATTATCACACAACAACGCAGTGAGCGCTTCTTACCATTTGAACACCAAGCTGCTCTTCAGTAAAGTTGTGCCTGTGGCCTGTGAAGGCAACCAAGGCCTTTCATCTTTCAAACAGACTTTGCCAGGAGGAGGGAGGGATAAGTTTTCTGCTAGCTGGGAAATTAGGGGATTATGGGACCATACCATGAATACTTCCCCTTTTGCCTCAGTTAGAGAAAAACATGTGTTTGTTTCACAGCCGGAAGGCATGTTTTGGGGTTTCCCAGTCCTTGAATGGGTTTTTAGTGAATGAAAAGTTACTGAGCCTAAGGTAGTATATAATGACACACCTAAAATACCTGACTCCTGGCCTGGGGTTGTGGCTCAGTTGTAGAGCACTGACTTAGCAGGGTGAGGCACTGGGTTCAATCCTCGGAACCACATGAAGTAAAATAAAATAAAGGTATAGTGTCCACCCAAAACTAAAATATATATTTACAAAAATCTGACTGCTAATAATAACCTCTCTCTAAACACATTCTTTTTTTTGTAATCATTACACAAGAATCAATCATAATCAAATAATTATTTTTATTGATCATTCCTTAATTGTGAACCAAAAAACAATTTAAAAAGGAATTTGAGTGTTAAAGACATAATTCCGAATCAACTGAATATTCCACACATGAGCTAAAAATTACTTTCCAAACAAAAATATTATACCTTGCAGTTCACATTTTGCTTCAGTGTCTTAAGTCCAGATAAAAACCTTAAATAGTCACACTGAATGACGTCAGTGAAGTAACGAAAATTCTGTTTGTGTTTATAATCATAGTGCTATATTTATTTACTTTGCACCATCAGTTTAGGTTCAAAAATATGAAGGTCTTCAGGCATGGACACAGGAACTGCCCTACAGTGGACCCCACTAACCTGGATTGTTAGGAATATCCTCTTGGAACAAACACATATAGTTGAGTCTCTACATGCTGGGGGCTCACTGAATAATTGAAGGTTCTTCCAATTAACTACTGTGTGGAATACAGCCCTTATTAAAGGATAAACAACAAAAATATGCTAATTTGAAGTTTGCACACACATTATTGAAACTGAACAGTAATTATAGCAATTGTTTAGGGCTTAGACTAACAAGAGATTTTTGGAGGGAGATGTATTTTGTCAGCGGCATTTTTAGAATTTCCAGCATATGGGAATAATAAAATGTAGTTCAAACTTTTGGTGGGCTTCATTATTATTCTCTCTAGCTAATGCACCTCTGGCTGCCTTCACCTAGTACGGAACACTCCCACCTGGTCTCCCTTGGTATCTCTGATCTGAAAGGCCCTGAAACTCAGGAAGTACTTGCCAAGTGGTTGATTAGCTAAAGCTACCTGTGTTGATTGGCCAGGGCTTAGTTTGTGACCCCAGGAAAGCCACAGATCTCTGAGAATAGGTGCAACAGCTCACCCAACAGGAGTGCTCCCTACTGGATGGCCAGTACACATGCAGGTTTATTCATGTCTATTTACATAATTGCACTGCAATTATGTCTTTGGGTGCAAAGTGCTGTAGTTAACATGTATTTAAAAGGCTTATCGTGCCTTCCTTGATGACAGATGTTTTAGAAAGAGCATGTCTCTTCCTTGTAATCTTAAATAGCCTAACACAGAATTATAGTAATTACAAAAAGAGTAATACTTTTGTACCCCTTCATTGTTTATAAAGCACAATTAGGTCTATGATATAACTTTAGTTTTACAAAACTATCTGAGACACAGGTTGTATTGCCCTTATTTTACAAATGAGAAGTTCTGAGATGGTAGGTGATTTCCAAATATCACACAGTTGGTGCACAATAGAGTGGGACTCAAAACATGCTTTCTTGAGTCTAGTGCACTTTCCATTCTATGGCTCTAAAGAATGATAATAACAGGGACTGTCATAAATGCAGCCGTCAATAGGTGTGCTTACTGCTTGTGAGAAGTTCACAACCTGCTATTTAGAAGGAGCTCAGATTCTACCATGTTTAATCCACTGATGATGCTCTTTTCTATCTTGTTAGCTGGCAGTTGCCTTTACATCTTTTAAGTCCTATCTCAAGAGAAGTCTTCATCTGTGAAGCCTTCTCTGATCCAAAGGGAGAGTTAGTTGCTCCCTGTTTTGTGCATCCAATGGATCTCATCACACTTATCTTGCAACCCTTGTTGGTGTAGACTGTAACCCCTGATTTGCAATGTCTGACTCTAAATCTAACTGTGAACTCCTAAGATCAGAAGCTGTCGTTTATTGTTATTTATATTCTCAGTGTCTAGCGAGATGTCTGGCACATATCAAGTTCAGTGTAAATTTTGAACAGTATTCATCTTATTTCTGGATAAAAAACACGATGGAAAGTATTTGTAATTGAGGTTGAGTAAGTGCAACATCACCCTCCTATACTGAGAATATGCCCATCAAGTTCTACCTGCTGCCTCTTAGGATGAGAAATCAGAAATCTAGAGAGAGACACATTATTGACTCCACTTCCAAACACCAATATTGAAAATAAAATGATCTGTGATTAAACTGTTACTCTATTTCTTAATGCTGCTGATCTCTCCCAAACCAATCTTATATCATGTTAGCAAAGTCTAAGAACATATTGGAGCCGGAGTGGATCACTGAAAACTATGCAGTTCAGGACCCCGATTTTAAATGTGAGGAAATCAAAATCCTGAGATGCCAAGTGACTTGTATAAGGTTTCCTGTTTGGTTAGTGGAAAAACCAAGCTAGTAAGCACATCCCAACAATCCTTGCTACTTCCATGATCCAAAGAAGGAAGAAGGCTGATAACAAAAGCAAGGTCCAGAGGAGAGAATAGTTTTTTTCACCCACCCACTCCCCTCTCAAGAAAATATTAAGGTTAAAACAAGAACTTGCCATAATTTTGTTTACACTGACCACTTTTAACAGAGTTAGTCCCCTGACTGAACAGTATACCATAGTGCTTTTGAGAACATCAAGTATTATCCTGGAGAGAAAGTAAAACAAAATTCTATACTTCCAAACAACCAAAAAAGTTCATATATACCTTTGTAGCAAAGAATTGTCATAAAATGAAACATTAGGATGGGATTTGAAGTATAATCTCATTGAGAAATACTAGCTGTCAATGTAAACACCCTTGGTTCTGATCTAGCCCACCAGTCTTGGTTTCTACCACCATAGAAAATGTCTAACTTTGTTGATTCTCCCATATCTGCTGACTGGTGAGAAGAATGCCTGCCTGTCTTACTCTACATGTTGACACAGATGAGATAAAACACTTGGTGAAATTATGTACCCCTGATCGGATGTAGTGAATATAGCATTCTACCTCTTTAGAACTTTTTCCCCAAACTGAAAAGCCCAGTTTAACTAGGAGGAAAGTGAGGGACATTCTACAAGATGATTGACCAGTGCACCTGAGGACGAGGTCGTAAACAGGGAAAGGTGGAGAAGCTGTCAGAACCCAAAGGAGATTAAGGAGACCCGATGGCAAAAGGCAATGTGGTATAACAAATTGGGTCATGGGACGAAGAAAGAACCTTAATAGAAATACTGCAATAGCCAAAACAATCTGGAGTTTACTTAGTGGTGATGTACTGAGGCTGTCTTCTTAGTTGTGATGAATGTGTAGTACCTGCTAATGTAAGATGTTAACATTAAGGGTAAAGGGTATAAGGAAATTCCATTTATTATCTTTGCAACTTTATGTTATTCTGAAACTGTTCCAAAATAAAAAGTTTGTTTAAAAAGATGACAACTAGAAAGGCTTTCTAAAATGTAGTAAATTATATTCACATGTTAGTTCATGTCTAGATAGAAAATTTATGTTGAAGAGTTTTGGGCAGATTAATCTAGCGTAGCATTTTATTTATTTACTTTCTGTCTGTTTAGCTTGCTTTTTACTAGAAGATAAGCAGAATAGAACTTTATTCTATCCATGAAGTGCTATCTTCTGATAATAACATTTAAACATATTTGTGAGGGAAAGCACACCAGATGAGAAGTAAACTGTACCGGTTTCCAGACTTGCTTTCTGCTAGCCTGCATCAGAAACTTAAGTCAATAATTTCACCTGACTTGATTTGTTTTCTTATCTGGAAAAGGCAGGACAATAGTGCCAATGTAGCTAGGGCTGAAAGAAATAATGTAAGTGAAGGTGTTTTGACAGCTATAAAATAAAACATGCATATAAATAGGTTATTGTGCTTCCATGAGCTTTAGAGACAATGTGACCATAGAAGACAGAATAATGGTCTTCCCCAAATGTTTGCATCCTGATCCTCAAAATCTGTGAATGTGTTACCTTTTAGGGCAAAAGAGAGACTATGCAGATGATTAGGTTGAAGATCTTGCGATAAAGAAATTGTTCTAGTTTATCTAGATGGGCTGAATGCAATCACAAGAGTTCTTTTAAGTGAAAGGAAGGAACATCAGAGTCAGAGAAGGAGACATGGTAATGGAAGCAAAGGCTGGAGTCATGTGAGGAGGGACCATGAGCCAAGGAATTGTAGAAGTGGAGAGGCAGTAACAGATTCCCTCATAGCACCAGAGGTAGACAGTCCTGTCAACACCTTGATTTTAAGACATCCAACCTTCAGAACCAGAAGCTAAGTATGCATAGTATTTAGCCACTAAATTTGTGGTAATATTTTACAACATCCATAGGAAACGAATACAATGACTTTATACATAATGTCTGAATTGGGATGTATAGAACGTGCTGGAGGGTAGCTAAGCTTCCTGGCAGTGGAATCTTCTTCCCTTCAGAAGGAGACTGAACGGGAGGTTGGAGTGATCACTTAGTAAATTCCTGAGGGAAGCAAGCCCATGTCCTGAGTGATACCTGACATCAGTTGATGGAGTCTATTGGTCAGAGATGGAGCAGAAGGAAGGGAGAAGCAAGGAGTAAACACTGAGCATGAACCAGCAGCCCGAAAGACACTCACACAAGCTCAGGTCTGAGTTGGGAGAGGTGACAGAAACTTGAGTCTCAAGGCAGATGATAGAAGCGCCAGGGAGATGAGGCTAGGGGGTGAAGCATTGGCAAGGCAAATTGGGCAAGCATGAGGGGAGGTCCACCTTGTCCCATTCACTCACCGTTCTTCCCTATGTGCCTGCACTGGAGAAGAGCCCTGCTTGCCAAGAAGTTGCCCAAACCTAACCCTGGGAGCTGTGTGTAAAATTCCTCCCCCTCTCTCACCATCTCCCCTTGTTATACATGGGGCAACACTGGCTAAGAAGAGTTGGGGGTGTGGTTACTGACAGGGAAATAGCTTTGAATTTCTTCTGCAGATCTTCAAGCAAAATCAAGAAAGCAATTCTCATTCAGAGACTGTTATTTCCCACCTCCAGATTTGAAGATGTTATGTCAGAACAATGTCTACTTCATCTTCAGATGTCACCCATGATCAGTTTGGAATGAGATTTTTAGCAGACTTTTGTGGCCTTCCACACAGTCAAGGATCCAAGGGCCTTAGTTCTATAGCAGCAAGGAGATGAATTTGGCCAAGGACCTACATGAACTTGGCTCCAGATGAGCAAGAAGTCAGACTGACACCTTCTACAGCTTGTGAAACTCTTAGCTGAGAATTCAGCTAAACCTGCCCAGACTCCTGACCCAAGGAAACTGTGAGACAATAAATGTGCCATTTGAAGCTGCTAAGTAAGTGATAATTGCTAAGAGCAACAGAAAACCAGGTACTATTTAACACATGAAGGAATGAGGGGGTGCATGACCCCAGGGAGGCCAACCTAGATTAGCAAGGACTCCCCACACTCCAGCTTGCTTTCCTTCCTAGGGTTTTTTTTTTTTCTTCCTAGAACTTCCTAGGAGTTCTGAGATAAAAAGAGCTCTTATATTCATTGCTGATGTCAAGCATGAGACTTTTTTAAACAAGGAAAACTGGTCGTTTTGAAAAATAGTTAATTAGACATCAGCGTTCAACCACAGGTGGTTGGGTATAATTACCTTCATGATCTTGTAATCTTGAGATTTTAAAACTACCTAACAAGGAAGGGATGGAAATAGTATGTTGGGAGAGTGTGTTGGCCTGGGTGAACTATTTCTAGTGGATTTTAAAGATAGTACCAGAGGATGGTGTTGTGAGCCAACACAGTCTCTTGGTTCCAGAACTGATAAGCAGCAACTACGACTTCCTCTATTAAACATTCAGATGGCCCAGAAACTGTTTCATGAGCTTTGGGCATTCCCAGATCTCTGTGAAATAGCAATTGCTTATAACTATTTACCATCCTGTTCTTCCCCTGTTCTCTTTAAACACTAAGCATGATCCAGAAGACCTTCTGTAAGCTGGCTTCTGACCACCTCCAATCTCAAACCAACTTGCCTCTGTCACCCTCAGGCCACAGTGACCTCTGTCCCTTTCTTATATTTATAGTGCCCATGCTTGCCTCTAAGCCATTACTCAGGCCCATTTCTCCTTCTGGAATGATTCACTATAAGCCCACTTATTATCATTCTGGTAATGTTTCTCCTAATCTCCAGTATTGGCTTCCTGTGACTTCCTAAAGGAGGTCCTTCCTGATCTCCAGACTATTTCTATCAGATTTCAAAAGCCCAGTGTTTTCCTTTGGAATATGCACTGCAGTTAGCACTGCTTATTGTGAATTTATTATTATTATTATTATTATTATTATTATTATTATTATTTACATCACTTCCAGGAATGAGCAGCAGCTCTCTCCTAAATCAGATTATTGTTTCTGTCTTTTTCTTGGACAGGACAAAGAATCCTGTCTGTTTGAACCCAACTCAATTTAGCAAACATTGAGCCTCTGCTGTTGGACTACGTTCTGGAGAGGTAGGTGGGTGGAAAATGAGGTCCCTGTCCCCAGAGTCTGGACCCTCCCTGGAGTCCCCACTGCTCCTATCTTAGCCCACGTCACCCTCTTGGATCACTTGCATTCTGCAGTAGTTTCAGTCCCTCCCTTGGCTTCGAAATGCCTTTAGAGTAAAATCCAGACTCCCAGCTAGTACAGCACTCCATGATCAGACCCTTGCTGCTGTCCTAGGCCTTAGTTCCCTGAGATTTCATGGCTTATTGCATCCTCTACTTCCAGGCTCCTTACAGGCCTTTATCCATCTTGCTTCTCTTTCTGAAACACCACTTTGCCTCTTCTTCCCCAGCAGAACCTGACTAACCCCTCAGGGCATGACCTCTTCTGGATGCCCTCCTTACTCAGACGTGGTAGGTCCAAACACTCTCCACAACAATCTTGGAAATACTGTAGGATACTAGACATCTCCTGGCTCTTTCCCATAATCCTCGGCTCCTGGAGGTCACAGCAGAACCTCCACTGGGATTCAGGACCCAGTATGACCATGTTGAAGGCAGGTGGTCAGGGAGACAAATGAGCTGATGAAATCAGATTTGATGGTCTGGGTGTGGTCCTTTAGAGGTGGAGGAATCTAAGTGAGACTCCCATCTGCTCTGGGATCTCATGACAATGGAAAAATATACACTCCAAGGGTTATGATTCAATGCTATGAAAGGGAAGCAAGCCCCCAGCTCTGTTGTTCCTGTCTGAAAAGGAAGATGGAATATTCCCTTTCAAACACTGCCACATGAAGCAGGTACTGGGGGGTGAGAAGGGGCTGCTTGTTGTTTACCAACTAACTGTCCCCCTGGTCTTAAGCTCCAAGAAATTAGACATCATCTTTTCTTGCAATCCCAGTTTTTAGCATAGCACCTTCTTTAAGACCAATATCTAATTTTCCTACTGTTATGGATAAATATAATGTGAATAGACAGCATTTGGCACAAATTTTCCTGAAATGTGTTAAATGTGTGTTTATGTTAAATTATAAATGTGTTATATACATGTTATATATATATGCATATAAATGTGTGTATATATATATATGACTCCACACGTCATTATTTTGTAGATATACTTAAAATGCTAGTAAACAAAACTTGTGCTAATTCTTCAGAAATAAGATTAACCCAATATTCTTTGCTTTTATAGTGCTAGTTTAGAAGTGTGTCATCCCTTACCTAGATCAATACAACAAATATCAAACAAAAAAGCCACTTTATTAATATTTCTGTTATCATTTCTGGAATAACATACATTTCCACTGTGACACTTTTGGAATACCATACATCCCCATCCCTGTGACAACAGATAGCATTAGAACATACATTTGATTGTCTCTCTGCAGAGGTCAGGAATCTCTTATTTTTAGAAGAAGGATGTCTAAGCTCCTAAACACTGAACACAAAGAGTCTCTTAACCTGCCTCTTACCAAACTTGCTGGTAATCTTGTTCCTCACTTATGATCCTCTATGCTGGGCCCTGTTTTTATCAGTACTTGGAAGTGTCCACACTCCCCAGAGTCAACGTGTGTTTTTACCCTTCTTTGCCTGTGCTGTCTGATATTCCTCATTCCTCACATTCTCCTCTGTGTCCACCTGGAGTAATCCTGAACATTGTCAAGATCCAATGTCCTTCCTTCCTTAGCTTTATACTGAAATACCTGCATCTGGAAGAATGCTTTGGCCTGCAAGAAACAGCAAGCCTGGCATGACAAGCAAGCCTGACAATATGAAGTTTGTTATCTCACTGAACAAAATCAGTGGTGAAGCAGTTCCATGGTTAATTCATCCCTCAAGTTATGAATATGGTCCCTCAAGGGACCATAAAAGATATGGGTTCTTAGCCAGGCATGGGGGCACACATCTATAGTCCTAGCTACTCAGTAGGGTCAGGCCACTTGAGCCCAAGAGTTCCAGACCAGCCTGGGTAACACAGAGAGATCCTGTCTCATAAAAACAAAAAGACAAAACAAACACATGGGCTGCTTCCACCTTTCCATTCTTCCATCTTTTGTGTGACTTTTGACTCCCAGTTTATCTATCAGAGTTTTTCTCACACTATTTCACAGATGGAACTGCCTGTCACATGTTCATGTCCATATTAGTCAGTTCTCCAGAGAAGCAGAATCAACAGAATGAGTGGGTAAGAGATGGAGAAAGGGAGAATTGGCTGACATGATTTGAGACTAACAAATCCAAATCTGGCAGGGAAGAGTAGATGTTGCGTTTTGAGCCCAAGGGTTTTGGGAAGCATAATGCTCTCTTTCTCTGGGGACCTCAGTCTTTTTCTTTTAAGGGTTTCAACTGCTTGGTTGAGGCCCACCCACATTATTCAGGGCAATCTGCTTTACTCAAAGTCTACTGATTTAAAAGTTAATCTCATCTTTAAAAACACCTTCACAGCAACATCCAGACACATTTGACCAAATACCTGGGCAGGATGGATTAACCAAATGGACACATAAAATTAGTGATCCAAATGTCTAAACCAATTACTAGCAAGAAAAAGAAGGAAATCCCATGACTCACATAGATATTAACCAAGGATGACCCTCTGGTCCTAAGAATGGGCTCCTTCCCTGAGCACATGGAGACTGACCAGTCGAACAAAACCTGACCTTTACCACCAAGGATTCTGGTTGTGCGTGGGGTCAGATGAAGGTATTTATTTGAGCAGATGAAAAGGAAGTTCTGTTAAACATCAAGCAGGCACAATTGTGATACTTGACATGTTGTAAAAACCTCATTGGTACCCAGGTTACCATAAGTCATGGGTTTATGACATGTTTTAGATTCTGTGTTCACCTTGAGTAAGAACCAAAAATCAGCTACCTCTTTATGAGCACCTAAGCTGGTGCTTGGCAGTAGGAAAGTTCTCCATAAATGCTACTGAATTGACCAAAGTGGGATATTTTGTGGTCAAATTAACCTTTGACTTGCCTTTGCTACGAAGCTCATATGTGTCTCTCTTCTACAAACTTGGCTGAAGTCACTGATTCACAACGGACAGGTCAGCCAGCCTCAGTTGGAAATGATGGACACTTACACTCCTTTAAATCAACAGCTAAAGGAAAGATGAAAACTCTATCATGGGTTGTCTTAGAAGCAACAACCAACTCAAAATTGGGCCTTTGGACATATATAAAGAACGAATATGACAACAGAGGGAAAACCACCTAAAAAATGTGAAGCAAGAAAGTGAGAAGTTGCAGTGACCCCCTGCTGCCATCCTTGGGGGTGTTAGTGCAGGGGATGTTCTCTGTAGGGGCAGACGAAACTTAGGAAGACTTACTATAACCTGGAGGGAATCCCCATCATTCCTTTAATCCCATACTTACAAAGTACAAGAACATAATTATAAATGTAATCTCTGGGATATCTTGAATATGAAAAGCAGATTCCCCAGGGGGGGAAAAATATAAAGATTCTTTTATAAAAGGATATTCCCAATTATAAGTGCCAAATGCCATGTGGATACTATTTTATATGAACATCACTTGTGTCAATTATATTATTGCAAGATTATTAGAAACCCGGTCATTTCTGTATGAATTAACCAAGTCCAGTTTCCATGTACACTGGGGTCAATGAACAGATGAGACATAGTACATTTATGAAATTAATAATGTTAGTTTCTGAGGCTACTTGACAACCAGCTGTCTTTTTCCTGGGTCACCCGCTTTCCCTCTCCATACCTGTCTTCCTGCTGTTAGAGAGCTTCAGGAATGCCTAGTATTGCCCCATAAGTCAAATGAGAAAAGAGATGCTCAGAGGAGTCTGGTAACCTGCCAGAACACTCAGGTGATACCACTGGCCCTCTACTCCCATTGACTCCTGTTGAAAGCTCTATCTTAAAATATCTCACCTGCCTGCCCTTCTATCTTCCATTCAGTATTCTTGCTCTCTCTTCCCACTGGAGCCTCACAGCACATTGAGGTGAAAGGGATGGGGGGAAACAAAGACCCTCTACTCTGCTTTTAACTAAAGAAGTGTGATGAATGTGATGCTCCTGACTAACCTCTCTTTGGTTCATGCCCTCTCTCTCCACGCTGACGGCATCCAGAGTGCTGTTATTTTTAGCCGGTGCTTGGCCCAGTCTGCTGCCTCCTGACCATGGGTGCTACTGAAGTGACATCAGTGACAGCAGGCATCCCAGCAAGCTTTTTTGCCATGGTCAGCCTTTTCCTATTTCCTGTTTCATTACTGTTAAGAAATGGTCCTTCCTCACTGAACCAAATGCCAGCAGCCAGAGCTTCAGCCCTCCGTCCTCCATTCCCTCTCCCGACAGAGCCCCTGTCCATGGAAGAACCCAAGGTTGAGATGGAAAATTCTGTGTTCTGATTAAGTTGCTACCCACTGATTAAACTTTCCCTTGAGGGAGTCTTCATCCAACATAGAGGTTAGAATACGCGGCCTTAAATAATATATTTCACGCCATGTTGCAAGAGAAAATTCTGGAAATAGCACTTGCTTTACTCAGAATTCTTTAAACCTCATTTAAAAATTAATTATTGCATTAATTGTACATACTTATGGGTACAACGTGGTAATTCTATATATATGTATACAATGTGGAATTCTCAAGTCAGGATACTTCACATTTCCAACTCCATAAAAAAAGTTTAAGAACAGAATTATTGTTTTAAAACAAATAAGAATAAATGCATATTTACCTGGAACAAAGCTTCCCTGGACCACCTCCTTGTATGCCCACCAGCCTTCATGGATTTTTGGTGAATTCTGTTGAGCTAAAGAAAAAGCAAAAGAGAAGAGAGACTAAGATGATAGTTCAGAAGTACCGTGTCCTGGGTGGTCCAGCAGGAAGGATTAGTCACCACAAAATAACACTTTTTTACCCCCAGACCACACTACATCAATAATCCTCCTTCTCCCTTTCCTTTTTATCAACTTTTTAATTAATGTGTAAATTTTCTTTATAGATTCTCATAAAAATGCCTCAAAATTTTTATGAAAGTGAAAGAGAGTAATTTAAGTTCCCTGCTACTTCTCTATTTTCTTCCCCCTTTCCCTACATGCGCATGCACACACACACACACACACACACAATACTCTGCTGGACCTGAGGATTGGAGGTAGACTACATCCAGGCGAGAACCCTGAATGTGCATAGAAATCCTGAGTTTGTAGAGTCTGGGAATTTGTTGAAGGAGCCAATCTTGAAGGCTACAGGTTATACCAGCCAGTTTTCCTCAAGTCCCAAGAAAACAAAAATAAGAATATAAAGGAGCATGGTGGGGGCTTCTCACATCACAAGGAAGAAAGGGTGGGAGACTACAGATTTGGGGAAATTGTGGGATCTGTGAGGTCATAGTGATATGAACTCAGAATAATCTTTGAAGTTATAACAGGTGGCAAGTGAACTAGGAAAATTAAATTCATACATATATATGCATATATTCACATATATATGCACAATACTCCAAAATATAGGTGACACATGAACTTATGCTTATCCCTTTATTAATTAAAATGCATTCATATTTCAGTTCTCAGTCACCTTGGTATAAACTAAGGCAGATTCAATCATACGTGCAATTTAGCTTGTATACAGTAAATGCTATACAGATGCTTTCATTTTCTTCTTTAAATCTTATTTGTTTCAGCCTCCCACTTCAAAGTCATGGTTGTAGCTGTAATCATTCTGAGTTGGAAGACAATGGGGTTGAAAGCAAGACTTTGGGTGGAGAGAGCGTTTGCTCAATTACTTCAGGTTCCAGATGGACTTGTGTTGCTGAGCTCCAGGGGTCTTTCCATAGCATAGAGAAAATTTTCTGCCTATGACAATAAGACGCTGCAGTTTGTAGCTCTGTGGTCTAACCACAGTTTGTGGAAAAGGCTGAGCAAAAGAGAAGTCCACTCCCACTGTCAGTGGGATTAGAGGACTTCAGAAACAAATAGAAGAGCGTTAAGAAACCTGTTTAAGGCTCTGGACCATTCAAGTTGTCCAGCACAAATCTATGGAATAAAGACATGAAAGTACACTGCTTTTCCTAGTACTCTGTCCTCCCACGCGCTGTGGATAGAGTTCAGGTGTTTCTATTGCCCTTGAGGAAGACCCTGAAGGCAGCTGAGTTTAAAGCCAGCGCACTTGCTCTGCGGCAGTCGGCAAGTGGGTAAGTGACCTCACAGCAGAGCCTGGAAAGGTTCTGTTCAGTCAGGGAGCCCTGTGGAAGATTCAATAGCAACTTTTTGAATTTATAGCAATAGGGAAAGACAAGGAGATTTGAAATCAGGCCAGACGAAGTCAAGAAATCAGATCAAAAATTATATGGTTGCAGAGTTCATCAAGTGGGTGAATAAAGGACCTTTCTCTGGGTTAAAGAGAAATGGGTTAGAGCTCAGCAAGGGTTCAGATTTCTTTCTTTAGGCCTTGGCACTGCATGATCTACCCTCTGTTTCCTTGACAGTTCATTGTAGGGTCATTGTCATCAGAGCAAAAGGGAATTCCCCAAAAGCTTAGAATTAGAAATACATGACATCAAAAGTTACATAATTCACTCCTCACACCTACTGACCATTTTATGAAATACTTTGTAATACTTGGCTTGACCCAGACTAAATATATTTCACAGACAGTACAACCTACACCTTCCCCCACAATAAAACATCAAAACTAAACTTTGATATTTCACTAAACTGAAATTAAAAGTCATAGAGCATGTCCCCAGCCTGGAAAAAAATATAGATTTCTAAGAACCTAAAAGACTGAACTCTGAACATAACCTAACCACTTCACATCAGAGATAAACCAGGACCAGTTTTCCTTATCACAGACAGGAACTTGTGAGTTTTATCAAAATGCATCATCTTGTATCCAAACACAACTATTGCCTGTCATTGAACAATTCAAATAATAAATAATTTTCTCTCTATATTCTCAGAGTCAGTTAAGGAAGCCACCTTGTTTATATTTCATTATTCGAATAAGGAACCACTCATAACTAAAACATCTTTGTTTCATATAAGACTTTTACCATTGCTTCAAAATTTTTGATTCTATTTTTTTGTGGTACCAGGGATTGAACCCAGGGATGCTCCACCACCAAGCTACATCCTAAATCCTTTTGTTTCAATCAACTTTTTTGCTGCTGTGACTAAAATATCTGACCAGAACAATTTTAGGGAACAAAAGTTTATTCGAGGGCTCACGGTTTCAGAGGTCTTAGTCCGCAGAAGGCTGGCTTCATTACTCGGGGCATGAAGTCTGGCTGAACATCATGGTGGAAGAGTGTGGCAGAGGGAACCAGCTCACATGATGATCAGGAAGCAGAGAGACAGACTCCACTCTCCAGATACAAAATATATACCCTCTAGCCACGCCCCCAATGAACTACTTCCTCCAACCACACCCCACCTGCCTCCATTTATCACTCAGTTTAATCCTATTAGGGATTAATTTACTGATTTGGTTAAGGATACAACCCAATCATTTCTCCTCCAAGTCTTCTCATGTTTTCTCACATGTGAGCTTTTGGGGGACACCACATCTAAACCATAACACTTTTTATTTTTTAGTTTGAGACAGAGTCTTGCTAAGTTGCCCAGGTTGACCTTCAATCTTGCCACAGCCTCCTTAGAGTTAGCACAAAAGGACTGGGACAGATTCAAACTTCATGAATCAGCTCAGCTGTTTATTCAGGAATGAAGTTTCACACAGGAACAGGGGATACAGGGATGAAATGGTGTGAGTGGACCCACTTTCCTGTTGGAAAATGAGCTACTGAACAAAGAAAGGGATTGGGTTTGTATAGGTTATTTTGAGGGGTTGTCTACTGAGCATATCAGTTTTCTCAGGTACTCAGAAGTTTGGGATCTGGGAATGTGTCAGTTTGAAGGTTTAAGATTTCAACGCTCTGGGTTGAGAGTCTGAGGATCGAAGTTTGGGGGCAGTGTATATATTAGTTTGAGGGTTTAGGGTATCTACCTTCTGAGTTGAGTCTGTGGATCTATCTTTGAATGGGGTTAATGCTTTCTACGGACTGTCACCTTAGGGGTGATAAAATACTTTTCCCTGTTTGCAGCTGGCATCTGAACGCCCTTTGTCTTGGGACATGAAAGCCATCGGCATATGACCTTCTTTTATACTCCCTTTTCCCAGGTCATATTATCTTAGGAGTTTTCCATTTTCCATATCTAATACCCAGTAGCTGGAATTACAGCAGTGTGCCTTTGCACCCAGGGCCAAACTTTTTCTTTACAGTGTTTACAAACATCATATGGCCCACTGCCTATTTTTATATCACCCAAAAGGTAAGAATAGCTTCAAATTTTTAAATGGTTCAAAGAAATCAAAGAATAATATCATCTTGTGACATGGGAAAATTATATTAAATTCAAATTTTAGTGTCTAAAATTAAATGTTGTTGGCATATAGCTATGCCCATTTGTTTACATATTGTCTATGGGTGCCTTCCCATAACAAGGACAGAGTTGAACAGTTGTAACAGGGACTGTTGGACCACAGAGCTTAAAATGTTTCCCCAATGATTTCTGACTCAAAAACATTGACTGCTAATTTACATACATAATTTCAAAAAGAAAATATAATGAACATAATGCTTTCACTGTGATATAAAGCAGAAATACAGAGAACACAATTTAAAATAAAATATTATGTATTTCAATAAGGAAGTGGGCACCAGGTACAAGCAAATAAAGTGAAGTTGGAAGCTTGATCAAAACATTGTATTGTATGGATGGTATTGCAGATTACAGAATCCATGAGTGAAACTGCTCATGGTGTGATTTTTCCAAAAGAGTGAACAACTCCTTTCAAAGTTGAGAACAAAATAAAATACCAGCTTCTCTTGATTTGCACAATATTTGCATTACTGAAGAAGAAGTTACCTGAAGATTTTGCAAGAGAGACTTTGTGCTGTCATGCAAAATAAAGTTTATAGATCCAGATAAGTAGAATGGGTTTTCACTCACATGCAGTTCTGCAGGGACATGGGATGATTTCTCACTATTTGAAACTGTTTAATGTATTGCAAAGCATATAGCACCCATGCTCCCCTTTGGTTGTGGCTAATTGCAACCTCTTTCATTAGAACGATCTCAAGAGCCCTTGTTAATTTCCAAAATATCTGCCCGGGAACAGTGACACTGCTGTTGACAGCTGTGGACCTCTGGGGCTTTTTAGAGCACGATTCACATCAGCTAGATGAGTTAGAGAGAAACAGGGGGTTGAACACTCAGCAGAGGATGGAGTTTTATCTAAGTAAGTGAAAGACGTGCCTTTCTCCATGGCTCTAAATTGTAACATGGTTTTGTGCACATTCGCCACCCCATTCAATTTATTTTCTATTTTCCTGTCATTTGACAATATCCTTAAAACAAAACAAAACAAAACAAAACAAAAAAGCTGTCCTTTCTACACAGGTAAAAACAGAGGGAGCAAAAAATCTTTCCCATCAAGATGGCCCAAAGGGAATGCTAACTCTAATAAAATCCTGAGTGAAATGAGTAGGTTTTCAGAGTTTGAGTAGCACTCCTTGTGTTTGCTCTTTTTCACATGCATACCCACCCCTGCAAAGAATATGGCTCAGTCTGATTAAAAATCAGTTTAAGAGACAGACGACATTTGAAAGACAGAAGAAAAAGAAGCCCCTGGGTAATTCAGAGTGTTGCAAGCGCCCAAAGTGTTAAACCTCGGTTTTGTCCAAGCAGTTGCAAAACATTTCACTTGCTCATCATCTCCAGTCATTGCTTCTTCAGCTGTCTCATCCACTCAGAAGCAGAATCAGGAGTGCTTTCAGAAGTGTGACAGGACAATTAGACCATCTGAGCAAAGTCTGCTCTAAGGGTAGAATCGCAGAACTCCTGTTAGTTTTTTTTGACATGTATTGTGAAGGACCAAGCTCCCTCTCCAAAAATCAATGGCCTGAGCTGAGCCCATCTGATGTCTCTCCATTACAGACTATCATCGCAGCAGGCTAGTGTTGAAGAGAATGAAGATTTTTTTATATAATATGTTTTTAAATGCCCCTAGATGCCCAGTCTAGACTCATCCTGTTTGGCAGTTTAGAAAAACTGAATGGCACATTTAAGAGGTACCTCATTTAAAGTTCTTCAAGAGGCAGAGTCCAGCAAGAGCACCCAGAGAAATACTGGATTCCAATTCTAATGCCTCTCAGAGGTCACCTTGTTGTTTATGTCTGATTTCCAGTGAGCAGAGAGCTGACTGGGAACTCCTCAGAGCACACAAGTGAAGAGAGAGCAGCCTGAGTTTCCACGGTGATCTCTGCTTGTCTGCCTGTGGATTGGAATTTCTTTACTTAACGTGCAACCAGCCCCTGGGAAAAAATCCAGGTGTCTAATCAAAAAAATAAATGGTGTTGACAATAAAAGCTGTCATCACTGCCAGATGAGAAGATATATTCAGCAAAACAGTTCAGTTTTATTCTCTTTCTCTCTTTTTAAATTGTGGCAGTTCGAGAACTTCTGTGTTTCTGAAGAAACTCAGAATCTGAGAATTTTGAAAGATGTCTCTCACTTTAACTGCTTTTGGTACAGGTGAGAAAACTGGGCCACAAAGAAGGGAGGTCACTTATAAAAAAATGGGTTCTTAGAAGAGAACTCAGCAAACTTTTTCTAAACAGGACCAGATAGTAAGTATTTTCAGTTTTAAAGACCATGCTGTCTTTGTCCCAACTGCTCAACTTTGCCATTGTAGTAGAAAGGCACCATATGGGATATGTAAACACATGTATGTGGCACTGAGCCAATACAATCTTATTTACAAAAACAGAAGGCTGACTTTGCCCTGCAGGCCATAGTTTTCTGACTCCTGTCCTAGAGCTGGAAAGGGATTTTGTCATCTAGTTCTGTTTCTTATTAAAGTATTTAGAAGTGAGCTACTTTAATGAAAAAATCAGAACAAATTTTGATGTAAAGGTGCTTATAATTGCATGTATATATTTTATCAAAATGCATTGCAGAAGTATGCATATTGATCAGATATTCATGAAACTTGTCACCATACACCACACCAAATTCAGTATGTCCTCCCTCCCACTCTGTTTCCATTGTGCTAAGCCACCAAAGGTGGAGGGGTCTCACATAAAAATGGCCTCAATCCCAAATTAGGCATCTCAAACCAGTCAAAAAGGACCTGAACACGTCTCTGAATGACTCTTGGGAATCTCACTTGTTTCCATAGACACAATAATTGTATTTTCACATATGAATGCTTTTACATCACTGTGAAATTAACTTCTACAACTCCCCTCTATTTAAATAAATGTTTTTCAATCCCTATTATGAGTTGCAAGACAGAGCAAGCAACTTTGCTAACTTAGGCTCAGAGAAAACACAACTGCAAAATACTGTTGTGTAGAAATTATAGTGGTGTCTTGACAATACTTCAAATTCTAAAGCCACACCTGAGAGTGGGGAAGGAAATGGTGCAAGAGGGAGAACACAGGAGCCCTCACAGAGGGATCAGTGGCAGAAGGGAGATGGCTGAAGAAAACTCCACCATCCGTCAAAGCACACCAAACCCTAAGTGTGCACACTGCAAAAAATGAGCTTTGATGCTCTGGGTGGGTACAATTATACCTGTGCTGGACGATTCACAATTAGGAGAGATGGATCCAAATACATGAGAGAGGCATTTAGAGTACCTGCTGCCATGGTTACTTGCTTTTAATATGATTGGAGGAGCCTGGAAAGTTGTTTCCCTAAGAAACTGCTTTTCTTTGCCCGAGGAGGTAACTCAGAGGAGGAAATGCTGAATCTTTTGAGTAGGAGAACACCAGATGTTGGAATGCAAAAAAAAAAAAAAAAAAAAAAAAAAGAAAAGAATCCTTTCAGACCTGAATGCATGATGCAAAGTACCATCCATGTCCCCAGGACATCACTGATCACTATTTTCCCAATTAATGGCCAATTCTGCCTCCTAAGTGGGAAGCAGAAGTGTGGAGAAGAGCAAAGATCACCACAAGACACATGCATGACTGCCCCAGTGCACTGCATAGTACCACAGGACCAACAGGGGTAATGTCATTCCTTAAGTGCTTGACTTTGACGCTATCCAGTGGGTCTTTCCTTTTCTCTGTGTACCCTCAATATTCTACATTTTAGAACGTACATAGAACCCCACATTTTATCTGTTCCTCTGTCATTGTTCCACACTGAATGTGTCTCATTATTTATGCAAAGCTTAGTATATAATAGATGCTCAGTAAAAGGTGAATGCAAGTTAAATGCTGTGGTCAAGTCTATTATCCAAATTTGAAGTCTGGCTCACACAATCCCTGAGAGGTTTTAGTCTAAATCCAAACTCTTGTTGGTGTGATGCCTGTATTTGTGGTCAGTGGGAATGGGGACAAAAGTGTTTTCAAGTTGGTTGACAGGCCCACATTTGCTTGACAGATGGGAAAGCACCAGGAGCGGACACCCTGCCTGGGTAAATCAAAGCTATGGCAAACCCTGTTTTATTTCGCAAAATATGTTTCATTTAAAAGCAAGGGGGATGGTGAGTGTCATACTTGAGCCAGCTTACATCTCCGCCATTCTTTCTTTCTCTTGAATTTGTGAGACAAGGATGAAACTCATTTCCGGCTCTTCATCCTTTGTTGCCCCAATCCCACTTACCATAAAACCTAAACAGAGTATCAAGGTTTGGAATAGCCGGTGACAAAGCAACTGCTCCAAGCAGAGAAGATGGGCATGACCTAGAATCACCTCTCACATTGGACAAGACTCAAGCAAGCTGATGTCAAGATTATATTCGCCTTAGGAGATGAGGAAAGTGCAGCCTGCATTACCCTCACCTTTTTAGGCTTAGCATGAGATCATGGTTAAAAGACTCCATGATAACTGGATTTGAAATCAACAAGAGGACTTTCCTTAACATGGCTGATTTTTACCTTGGTTTTCTTAAATTTCTGCAATTTGGATATATTACACTTTCCAATCTCATTTCTCACTATTTTACAAAATTTGTTTGACCCGGTGTCGCCTCAAACATGTTTATTACATTCTCATATGTGCACAGCCCCCTCCCCCTTCCTTCTGGAATTCCCTCTTTACTGCTCCTTGACTTGTTTTATTCATTTCTCAAGGCCTTATCAATTCCCATTCCTTTTGAGAAGCCTCTACTAGTCGTTGCAAATCTGCTGTAATCCCTCACTCTCCTCAACCTCAGGACTGTACAGTCCTCCTTGCTCATTTGCCACTCTCATGGATTCAACAGGTATCAAGTACTTCAGATTGTCAGGAAACATTCTGAACATGGAGGATACCCATGAAGTCCTTGTTTCTCAAGAAGTTCCTGGAGGGAGAAAGGAAAAAGCTAACAACTGGATTAACATATGAGGAGAATATCTGAATATCAGAAGGTGCTCTGCAGTATACGTGAAGAGGGCGAAGCAACCGAGAGTGACAGAAGGAGGTAAAACACTGGACAGTCATGGCTTTCGAGATTGTGACTCAACTAAAGATTTCCAGGACAAAAAGAAAAAAAAAAATCTGGCCTCATGAAGATCAACAGTGACAGTATTTCAGGTGGCTTCAAGGATTCTAAGTGGAAAATCATGGCATTTGCAGGCAAATGGATGAAATTGGAGAATATCCTGCTAAGTGAGATAAGCCAATCTCAAAAAACTAAAGGACGAATGATCTAGCTGATAAGCGGATGAGGACATATAATGGGGGAAGGGAGGGGTTAGTGTTAGGGTTAGGGTTAGGTTTAGGGTTAGGGTTAAGGAAGGTGGCAAGAATGGAGGAAGGAAGGACTGTATAGAGGGAATAGAGGGGTGGGAGGGGTGGGGGGGGGAAGGAAAAAAAATAACAAAATGAATCAAACAACATTACCCTAAGTAAATTTATGATTACACAGATGGTATGCCTTGACTCCATGTACAAACAGAGACACAACATGTATCCCATTTGTTTACAATAAAAAAAAAAAAAGGATTCTAAGTGGGTGAGAAGGAGTTTGGCTTCTTCAAGAAACAAGAAAGTAGAAATTATGGGTAAGCGATAGAAGACGCAGGGGGAGAGAGTCCCAGGCAAGGCCTCAGGGTAGCAGCTAGGGAGGAGATCATGGGCGCTTCCACTTGGTGGTGCTGGTGAGGACAGAACACCGTGTTCTAAAGGAAGAGGGAGCAAGCCTTGCTGAAGACTGGAGGAGGGAAGCTAAGGAATGCACCTCAAGGATAACTCTTACCTTTATTTGACGTCAGGGACTAGATACTAATGGTTGTTATGGTGACCAGGGAGACTGGGGAGGTGTGGTTTGGGAGCAGACAGTGGAGTCAAGAGTGGCATTTGAGCTAGCAGCCGCTAGGATGTCGAGTAGGCAGTGGGTGGGAAGAGAATTCTGAGGAGAGGTCAAGAGGAAACTTACCTCTGTGGCTCTTTGACACGCAGGTGACACTTAAAGTCGCGGGTTTGGAAGAGGTCACCAAGGAAAATGTGAAAATACATAAAGACCAAAAAGGACTCTGAAAAGAGTTCTGTCATGTTCAGTATTTAGAGGTTGACTAGAGGAGGAAAAGCCACAAAATCAGATTGGGATAAAGAACCAGTAAGAATGGAGGAAGAACAGGACAGGAAAGAAAATAGTTGTCAGGCACTGTTCCTGGTTTCCTTTATTTCTCTCTCCCTTATCTGTTTCTTCCTCTCTCTCTCTCTCTCTCTCTCTCTCTCTCTCTCTCTCTCCCCACACACGCACACACACACACACACACACACAAACATTTAATTTTAGACTAGTTTCGTATTTATAAATACAATATAGAGTTCCCATATATTCCATACCCAGAATTTTCTGCTATTAACATCCTAGGTTATCTGGTATTGATATATTATTATTAACTAAGGTCCAGATTTTACTTAATTTTCCTATATTTCTAACCTAATGATGTCCTTTGTCGGTTTCAGGATCCCGTGCAGGATCCCACGATATGCTGAGCTAGTGTGCCCCTTAACCCCCTCATGACTGTGATGATATCTTCATATATTTTTATTTTTTTTCCTACTGGCTTGTTTCCCCGACTAAATGAGAACTATTTCAAGTGTAAATATTATGCCTTGTCTACCACAATACAACACCTGTAATAGGTGTACCACTGTTGAAGAAATATTTGTTTAATTATGATATAATCTGGGAGGGGGAGAAGGACATGTAAAACTCCATTTAGAAAAGCTTCACAAGTCTTAGAGGAATACCCACCCTTCAGACAACTCTCCAAATTCTCCCCGAATTCATTTTCATGATAAATAGTACTTAGAACTTAGGAGCAGTGTAGCTTGAACAATAACATTAGTGGAATGCAAAAGCAAATGGACAGAACGATTATCTCTAATCTATTTAATTGTATGAGTGGGGTGATAATTTTGTCGTCTTCTTTCGGCAAACATCACTTCTTATGCTGTTTTCCCATTCTTATTTTTAATGTGCACATAATAGTCCTTTTAGCAGAGATGCTATAATTTACCAATTATTCCTTTCCTATTAGCCATTCAGTTGTTCAAATACCATAATTAACTTTTTCAAGTCCAGAGCTTCCCTTGCTTCCCCTTTTCTGAACCTTCCTTTAAAACTTTGATGCCAAAATAATCATCAAGGGACATAAATGTAGATGTTAAATAATTTTGTAAAAGAAGAAAAAAAGGTTCTAGCAATCTGCATTGCCAACTAATGGAAGTGATTTATTTCTGGAAGGAAAATTTAGGGTTCCATGGAGACAAATAAATAATGATAGAATGATGCTAATCTGTTTAAAAATAATTTTGGCTTCCACCAAACAAGCCACTAATCAAGAAGCATTACCACCATAATGAATGATTCTCTTCTGCCACAAGTTCATGAAATGAACATTTCATCAATCAGGAAACATTTCACATTCCACTTTTTGACTATTATTTATCATCCTGGAATCAGGTTCAAGTATTTTTCCCATAAACATCATTGCTCAATTTGGTAGTAGGGTCTACTCATGTTTAGAGACAGGTGGACCAAACTTCTCACCCCAGAGTTCAAGTCCACACCCAGGTTCACCCAGCCTTCCATAAACTGCAACAATGAGAATGTATATGTGTGCCATATTCAAAATACTAAAATCAATCCATTTTAAAGCTACTTTGGAAAGAAATTGTTGATAATTTCTAAAATCAATGGATTAGTCAATTGTGGGATCAATCTTATGTCACACAACTTTTGATTACAGTTAGTGGTCCTGAATGAAGCTAAAATCCACAGCATCTCTTTTCAGTTTGAATTCAGCAAGACTAAGTCAAATGAAAAGAAAGGAACCAAGCAGAATCATTGGTTTGTTGTGAGAGGCAGAATGAAATAATGGGGAAAAAAAGGCAAGCTGGAGATGAATTTTAAAATTTCTGACTAATTGTGTTACTTTGGGCAAATTATTTCAACTTTTTAAAGTGTTTTGTTAAAACAAGCAAAGAACATTTTTTTTAAAAGCCCAAACCCTTCAGTATCCGTATCGGAAAATTGAAAATAAGCACCTTGAAGGACTGTCAAGGACTGAATATGCGAATGTACATATGAGAACAGTTTGTGACCAATAAATGGCACCCATCATGGTCATTGTTGGATGGTAATGGTGGTGGTACTGCAGCTGGCAAAGCCAGGGCAGAAAGGGAATCTGGCAAGAGGCGAAAGGCAGAAAATCACTTGGAAAAGGAAATCAGAAACTGTGGCATAATTTTACTTGAATCTGGTTGAAATTTAAGAAAAATCATGGCCTGAAGTAGCATGGACCTAGGCACTCTACGCTCCACAGGCTGAGCCAACTCGCGGAAGGAAAAGAACCCTGGCCAGCCAAGGAAGAGTGCAGGGGCCTCTGAAGACACTCCTGACTTTGTGAATCCAGGTAGTCATGGCGGAAACTGGGAACAGAACACAAGACTCGAAGCAGGAAAACCACTGCATCAGGAACACATGCAGGAAACCTGTGCTGTGCTGGGACAAAGCCCAGAGAAAGCCTGATGCCCAATGGGAAAGCAGACAACATGACCTGTTGGGATCACCTAGGCATGGTGGAACGTGATGTCATGTGCAAACCTCAAGAAAAGGCCAGGGTGGTTTCTTTCATTTGCTTTCTTATATGCCATCAGTCCAACATCGTCTTGGTTTTTGTTCTAATTCTGATCCACCCAGTATTTGCTAAGCAGGGGGCACATGACAGGTGCTGTCACTTGCTTGGTGAGTGGTGAAGCCAGTGAATGATGGGCATCTCTGGACAGCCCAGCAAAGCCAAACTAACACTCCATTCTACAAATAACCAAGATCCAAGGGAAATCTGGAACTCCAATTATCTGCACACTTATCACTGGAAAACCTTGATCATCCTGTCTCAGCTGTTACTTTACTGAGGAGGGCTTACATGCTTACATTCCTCACCTGGATTCCCCACTGTGTTCCAGGACATCACTATCACAATTGTCTTGGCCTCTGCAAACACAGTGCTACTAATCCCCCAGTATCCACCACTCCTTTCTTTCCTGAAAAGAGAACGCCTGGTTTTTAGTAAGGCACTTGACTTCTCAGAACCTACATTTCCCTTTCTCCTTTGTAGCTAGGTTTACACATATGACAAAGTTCTGGCCAATGAGATGTGAGGGAATTATGTAAGTCTTCCAGAGAGTGTTAAAGAGAAATGCTATGCCTCTCTTCATCCCTTCTAGGGAGCTGGAATATGTACGTGATATCTGGACCTCAAATAGCTGTACTGAGCCATGAAGCAAAGACCATATTTCTAGCAACAAGATAAAAAGTCCTGGGAACTCTGTTCTGCCTATATTTACAAGAAAGAAAGCTACATCTTATTTGGAATTATCTGTCACTCATAGCTGAAACCGATGTCCGACTGATACCTACTCAATACCCACAGAGTTCAACCAATGATTCTGCTTCTGCTGTAAGTCATTACCCTTTTTCCCTATCACTTTACATTTTCTATACAATAGATCCTAGACTTGACCCTCAGTAATAAAGTAATTACTCCAGTGGGCAATTACAGCTGCCCAACGACTGGTCTTCTGGTCTCTCCCTTGCTCCCTGCTGCTGTCTTCACACTTCCCCAGGTATGAAGAGTCCTCTGCTAAAGCAGCATTTGGTTCCTATCTTTCATTGTCCCTTCAGAATTCTTTAACGACTTCCAACTATGCATAGAGCCATGTCCATACTTGTGGACCATCTTCCCAGGCTGTCCACAGTAACCTTTCAGCAGCTCCCTGTTGGTTACAAGGGACGCCCACGTTCCCTCATGAGACCTATCGTCACCCACACAGTGGGGTTACTTTGGCTGTTTTCAAACTCCCTCTGGGGCATGTGGATGTAGCTCTGTGGTAGAACCCTTTGTGGGCAAGGCCCTGGGTTTGATCCCCAGCACCACCTTCTTTTTAATTTTTTAATGCTTTTATTAGTTCATTATAGTTACACCTAACCGTTGGGTTCATTTTGACAGAATCATACATGCATAGAATTTCATCTGCTCCATTTCGGTCCCGGTTGCTTCCTCTTTCCCTTCCCCCTCCTCCCTTCCTCTATTCTAGTGGTCTTTTATCTATCTATCTATCTATCTATCTATCTATCTATCTATCTATCTATCTATCTATCTATTTATTTGATTGTTTTATTTATAATTGGTCCAGCACCATCTTTGGGGAGCACCTTTTCTCCTTGTTTTCATAATACTTACATATTTTTACCTTACTGAATATTACTTTCTTAAACTACCTCTCCTTGGATTTGCCCTTCTACCAGAAAAGGTGTCCAATAAATGTCTGAATTCAAGCAAATTGAGACCTTTGCTTCTCAATGACTCACCCTCTCACCCTGTTGTCCTTCTCAGACTGAATGACTTACTCTTGTGTATGTGACCCCATGTACTCAGGGTATGTGTTTTTTTTTCTAGAATATCCTCTGTCTCATCATATATTGAAAAGTAAAACCGGTTCTTCAGGTATCAGCTTGAAGATCCTTGAAATCTTCCATGAACCCTGTACCTGGAAAAAAAGCTTCACCATCTTTGAAATGTCTTTCCATTTTGTATATATATATTTTTAAATTTCAATCCCATTTGACATGATTCAACTGAATCAAAAAAGTATTTAGAACATCCTCATTGGACTTGGATACCTATTCTTGGTTTTTGCCCTGGAGAGGTTCAAAGTTCAATGAGAAAGACATATTCCAGGTGACCGTTTATACAGTATGTACATTAAGATAATACAGGTACTGATAATGCTGGTCTACCTGCTATAACAGGTCAACTCAAATCTCGTTGCTGTAGGATAGTTGATTTTTCACACATGTTAAGTTCCAAACTCTTTTTCTGGATGGGTGTGCAGATCTCAAGTTCCCTGGCTCCTTCCACCTGTGGCTCTGCTACCGGACACATGACAGTATACCTCCAGCCAGAGCTGGGAAGAGTATGAGGGAGCTTTTATAAGCTGTTTTCATGGCATCAGCCTAGAAATGCCACTGGTTATTTCCCCTCGCTTGATTGGTTAGAACTTATTCTCACGAAGGTAGCTCAGCATAAGGAGACCAGGGAAATACAGTCCAGCTGCAGACTACACAGTGCTGTTTGGGTAGAACTGACATGAGACTTGTAGAATCCCTCACATCCCATGATGATACTTGAGGAAATCTGAAAGCTTTCCATTCCTTTGAGATGAACCAAGAAGAGGAGGAAGTCAGTTTTAGAGAGCAGGGCCAAATAATGTCTTAATTTGCCTAGGATGTTCTCCATTTACATTTTTTTTTCTTGGTACTAGGGATTGAACCCAGGGGTGGTCTACCACTGAGCTATATCCCCAGCCCTTTCTCGTTTATATTTTGAGACAGGATCTTGCTAAGTTGCTGAGGCTGGCCTTGAATTTGTGATCCTCTGGCCTCAGCCTTCTGAGTCACTGGGATTGCAGGTGGGTACCACCACGCCTGGCCTCCATTTACATTTTCTGTTTTAGTTAATTATAAATAGAGTCCATTTGGCACTCAAAGATGTCCCAGTTCGAAGGATAAATTACACGAACATGCCTACGCACAGCTGTCTGCTGCATGTAGCATTGAAGAATCTGTCTCCAGGGCAATTAGATCCTTATCACATCACCCCTGTATTGACCCACATTTGGTACTGTGTGTTTGTTGTGAAATGTGACCCAAGAATGTACGCCTTCTCCCCTTCCTGCTGTCCTCCTCATCACTTGGGTGTCAATAAATCAATAAAACCAACCCGATTACCTACAGAAAAGACAATTGCTAGAAACGTGATGGTCCAGATAGTTCCCCTTGTATTGAAATGTTAGATGAGAAGAGGTAAATGTCAGGAATACGCTTCCTGGAGGTATCAGAGACCGGGTGGATGATGTGTCTGGAGTTCTCCTGCTTCTGGGCAACATTTGTCTAATAATAAATATGTAACATGACCACTCATGCTTTCTTCAACTCCTCTCCTATGCCGTGGGGATGAGCTGCGTGATACAATACAATGAATTAGCACGTAAAGAAGTTATTGAATTCCATTAGATTTTCTTCTCGTAGCAGGCCAGTATGTTCAGGGGGAAATGAAAACAGGACATACAACTCTCAATGTGGAGGGAAACTTGAAGTCCTGTGTTCTACCGCCACATTTATCAGATGGGGAAACTGAGACTGTCGAGGAGTGAAATTCTTCCGTAGAGCGGACGGCAGGAGCCAATACTGTCACTTGGGGCTTCTGGAGACCAATGGTTGCTTTTCCAACCACATAGAAAAAAATAGCTAAAGAAAAGTTACAAAAGGAAAGTCAAACAGAACACCTAACTTCTGTTATTCTGGATAAGCAGCTCAAGAGTCAGCCAAGTCCAGCTTTTTCTAATAGCACATGTACTCATTCCAACCAGGAAATCAGGAATGACTAGACTTCTCTAATTGCCATGTGCGAAAGGGATCTTGGAACGGGATGTGCCCTCTATCTGGGGAACCAGGGTGCTTGGCAAGTTTCAGAGTTGCAAGTTATGGAACACGACTTCGGTCCTTCCACCATCTACCTCAGGACCCTGTGATGTATCTTCAGTGTCTACCCTCTTGGAAAGCAGGTAATTATAAACACAGGAGAGAATCAACAGGAGCCTGCTGTCTTTGAGACCCTATCCAAAAGTTAATCTCTAAAGAAACAAAGACAAACGCACTTTAAGATGACCATTTTTTTTTTCCTCAAGCAGAGGTGTTTTAAAATTTTAGGGAATGCCAAGAACATCCTATTTCTGTCATAAATGTTGCACATAGGCATGTGATTCTAAAACCAAGAAATGAAAAGAAAGAAACAGCCCTTAACACGCGAATGTAATTTTATCACACGGGTGAGGCAGATGCCGTTCCTGACAGTCGCGGAACTCCTGACTTTCAGAAAAAAATCACCAAGCACAGAAGTGGAAAAATACACGAAGGATTATGTAGAGCTCAGTCAATAAAATGCTTTCCTCATCCTGGCCAGATTTCTCAGGACCATATTTTGTTTAAAAAGTAAGCAAATGCTCTTTCATCATTAGGTTAATGCTTTGCGATTCTACAAATCCGCTTCCTCTGGAACATCCAAGACCGTGTAATCACAAATCCAAAAGGTAGGCAAAAACAGACCCAGAAAAAGTTCTGCATCCTGCTGATGCAAATGTTGGGCTCTGATTTTCAAGGTCAAAGAGACAGGATTGGAGGGTTGACCAGGTTGGCGTGAAATACCAGAATACTGACCTCACCCACCTTTTATGTCACTTGAGTTCTATGGTGCTAAATCGAGTGATACTGAACTTCGTCAAAGTGCCATCTCTGGGGCCAGGGAGGATGGGCATCAGGTTTTGGGCTTGCATTGGATTTGAAGATGTTCTTAGCAGCCAAGAGAAGAAATAACACTATCTAACATTTAAATAGCTTCTACAACCAGGCATGGTGACACACGCCTGTAATCCCAGTGACTCGGGAGGCTGAGGCAGGAGGATTACAAATTCTAGGACAGCCTCAACAATGTCGTAAGACTTTCCCTCAGCAACTTGGTAAGACCCTATCTCAAAAATTAATGAATAAATAGCTTTTATAGGTCAGCACTGTTCCAAGCATTTTACATATATTTTACTCGATAAGATCACATCACCCATTTTATAAGAGAGGTAACCCAAGAGGTTCTAGATGCCAAATAATTTAGATTGGGTCTTGTTCATAGCAAGTTGGTTGAACTGAGACTTATGCCCAGGCAGCCTGGCTCCCAAGTCTGACCACTATGCCTATTTCCTCTCAAGATTCAGAGGAGAAATACAAGGTTTTATTTAAATTTATTTTTTAGAGAACTGCAATTTAGGAAGGTTGGAGAAGGTTCATCAAATCCCAGGGAATTAAACAAGAGACAAAGAAGATGTCAAGAAGTCAACCAGACTAGAGAAATAGTTAAACAAAGGAAAAAAAAAAAAAGAAGAAGACTCTAGCAGTTGACCGGGGCATGTCTGGATATATTTCCAGTGTAAAGTAGAAGCTTAGATGAACACTCAGAGAAAAGAGTTAATTGCCTTCCATAGACACAGTTGTCCTCCTGCCAGGCCACCTCACCACATCTCTTCAGAGTTAAAGAGAGACATGAGTAAGTCAAACAATACTGCGTCTGTGGCTAATTCCTCAGGATAACATTTTAGAAGTAGGATTATTTGGTCAAAGATGGGAAGTGAATGAAAACAGTGGGAAATCCCATTATAATCAGAAATAAGACAATTAGGATGAAAACAATGAAAGTAAAAGCCACCATGTCTTCACGACTTTTAGATGACAGGCACTCTTCTGGACACTTCAAATGTATTACTTCATGCAACCAAAAATAATTTGAAAATTAATCATGTGGTGGATGTTGAGATTCAAAGACTTTACACAGGGGCTGGGGATATAGCTCAGTGGGTAGAGTGCTTGCCTAACTTGCACAAGGCCCTGGGTATAATCCCTAGCACCACTAAAAAAAAAAAAAAAAGCTTTACATAACTTGTCCAAGTAAAGTTAATTTTCTAACCCTCATTTTTTTGTTTTTCTAACATAGATTTTTTGCAATATGTATTTATTTTTAATGATTAGGATGAAAATATTATCCAAATTTTTAAAAGGCAAAATCTCCCCCTGTGGGCTGAACCAGGGAGACAGATCTCAGTGAAGACCCTAACAAGGTTTCTTCTCTGTGATAAAATAATGAGTTTCCCTGACAGTAATATTTAATATTCAGTCCTATGGATGGAAGCAGGAAAGCCCACAGGACACTAATGGTTCCTGCATAGAATTCTCCAGCTTCTGCACCTTGGCCACTACACTGCTGGCTAAAAGCTTCCCCCCATTCTTAGTTACTCATTTTGACTCATGCATAAAAGATACATGTCAAGTCGGAGAACCCTCCTCAAGGGTGATTCTTAACGAGGGGAACCTGGAGTGTCACTTTAAGCCCTAAGCTCAGGAAACTCAATAGTACTTTGAACTCGATCTCACGTTGCTGCTGTAGATGACAATGGACACGACTGTAGGGACCCTCATTGCCTATGCTACCAGGCAATTTACCAGGAAATCCCAAATACTGTTAGGAAACCAAAGGTAAACTCCATGATGCAGGGTCTTCCTAACAGGACCTCAGCTGCACCGTGAACCATGCCCTGGAAGGACCTGCTCTCTGCACATGGTGAGCTATCCTGGGCCAGGTGGAGAATGGGACGAATCCTACCTGTGAAAGGTGAAGGTGTCCATGCCCTTTGCACCCCCTCATGCTCCTACAAGACTGCACACATTTCAACATGCTGACCAGGCCAACCTCTCTCTGTGATAGGAATGAATTTTAAAAATCCTGTCTTTCTCTGTCTCTCCTTCTATCTCTGTCTCCTGCTAACTCTCCTCCCCTCTGCATGGTTCTGACAATTTTCCTCCACTAGTCAATGTATCCCATACTCTTTAGCGAAGACTTTATAATTGATGTTTTTAATTATTACTTAACTTTCTTATTGTTATTTTGCTCTTCCTTTGTCATTGTCTTTTCGACTGAGTGAAGCTTAGTTTTCTGTCTTCACTGTGTCCTCTAACAGTAGAAGTATTTAAATTATTAATATTTTGAGTACATGAGACAAACACTCCAAGTACTGCTGCCTTTTATGTGACATAATAGGGGGAAAAGGAGATAACTCAATTTTTGTGAGCATCTCCTGTCCACCCAACGCTTTCCATGCACGTGTCCCTAATTCTCCCCATAGATGAATTCAATAGGTCTAATCTTATTTACATTTGAGAAAACTGAAGTTCGAAATTCCTTGATCAGGGTTATTTGTCTGGTAAGTAGGGAAGTTGGGACCTGAAACCAAGTTTCAGCTCTTGATTGGTGTATTTATAACATGTAAACATCTACACTACACATCAATTAAAAGGAATGAACAGGTGCTACCTGAAACAACATAGGTGAATCACACAAATTGTTGAGTGAAAAAAAGCCAGACACAAAGACACTGAGAGCACATTCTGTACTATGTTCTTTCTATCTGTCTGTCTGTCTATCTATCTATCTATCTATCTATCTATCTATCTATCTATCTATCTATCACCTATCTATCCATCCACCCATCTATCTTTGTACAAGAACAGGCATTGTGGTTATAAAAAACCAGATTTGTTTCTGCCTTGATCATGGTTTAGATATGAGCTATTCCCCAAAGCTTGTGTGTGAAACAATGCAAGAATTTTGGTAAAAAGGTTAGATCATGAGAGGTGTGATCTAATCCATGACTGGATTGACAGGGTGGTAACTGTAGGTAAGTAAGGTGTGGCTGGGGGAAGTAGGTCACTGAGGGCATGACTTTGGGGTTTATATTTTGTCCCCGGTGGGCAGAGCTCTTTCTCTGCTTCCTGGTTGTCATGTCCTGAGCTGCTTTCCTGTGCGTACCTCTCTGCCTCATCTTCGGCCTTAGAGCTATGGAGTTGGCCGACCGTAAACTGAACCTCTGAAACCATGAGACAAAGCAAACCTTTCCTCCTCTGAGTTGTTCTTGTCAGGTCTTTGGGTCACAACTACGCAAAGCTGACTACAATACCCTGTTGGTGGGAGAGGCGGGTGGTAACGGACCTGGAAGGGGCCAGGACAAAACTGATGAAATGCTGAAAATGTTCTATATTTTGATCTGGGTGGTGGTTACATGGGTGTATACATAGGACAACATTAGTCAGTTCGTACAATTAAGGTCTGTGTGTTTTAAATGTTAATCTTAAGGAGAAGAGATTAATCAGTCAATCAGCACTTCTTCCAATGAGGACAGCATAGCAAATGAAAATAAAATTGTAACGACACCAGTTTCCTGTATAAGAATTTATGTGATCTCTCCCTTTTATAATTAAGGCCCAAGGAAACATTTGTCTCCCTTGACAAGTTTCCCTTTATCACATAATAAAACCATATATCCTGCCGTGTCTCCCCTATGCTAGAAAGTGCACACTAATTCAACACGGCTCACTTTCCTGGCCAGGTTTTGGTATATACGCTTCTGTTCCTTCTTTCTGTTCTCCACTTCACAAGCTCCAACACAATTTCCATTCTGATAAATCTTTTATTGTATGCATTTCACCACCTCAAAACAGGTAGGTAAGGGTAAAACACGGGGTACTCAGTGTATAAGGTGCTAAGGACGGAATCTGACAGATGATAAAAAGGATACGACTCAGCCTCCAGAAACCTTGAAATGGAGCAAGCCATGTTATAGGTATTCCTGGGTATGGCAAAATGAGCCCCACCATTATGTACAACTATATTGCTCTAAGAAAAATATTTTAAGTAAAGAAAACTTGGGTTCAAGTCTAGATGTCCCTTTTAATATCTACATGATCTGGAGCAAAGGAAATTTGTTGAGCCTTTGTTCCCTCACCTCTATACTCCAGGATGCTCTTGCTTATTTCACAGGTGGTTTGAGTATTTCAGGGGAGGAGGCATGTGAAAAATATACTGTGAGCTACAAAGCACAGTGGTCAGGTTCACAGGGCTCTGCATGTGGGGTGCTTGGGCTGAGGTCGGGGGAGAAGTGGTCTAAGTGTCCCCACCACCGCTTGGTGCTCTCCTTGTTCTCCATCTGTCACTTTTTCTCTGACCTACTTTTTCTTCTAGAGCTTGGTGGGTGTTCCCACTAATGAGCACAAACCTTCTGCTGTCAGGAAGGAGGATTGCACAAAAAGCCTACAAAGGTGTCTTGAAAGGTTTTGCTTGGGTAATGACCAGGAAACTCAGAGCCCAAGTCTACCTTCTTGTCTCCATCCCTAGAGGAAAAACTTCAGGCAAGGCACCCTGGAATTTCTGATCATAGATAAAAGAGATGGGAACTGACTTAGAGGGCAGAGTGAGCACACTTCTTTATGCCACCCCCCAACTTCCATCCAACATCAATCTTCTATGCCCCATCCCACTGACTTCCATGGACACTGGTTCCTTTTATTTTAAAAATTTGGGGGGGTTCTGCCAACAGAACTTGGGGCCTTACATATGCTAACAAGTGCTCTACCACTGAGCTATATCCCCTACTCCCTTTTTAATTTTTAAAAAGTATTGCATAGAATCAGATACTAAAAAACTCAGGTAATATAATAGACACTGAGATCACCACAACCTATTTGGAAGAGAAGTCGACATGCTAGATGTGCTTGGGACTTTTTCTTTAAAACAAACAAATAAATAAATACATTACAGACAGGGCTGAAGTTGTCTCCATCTGTTCTCCATATGTCTCCCCTCCTTTGCGGTACCTCACTTCCAAAGTTGGTGCAAATCATTTACATATACATTTTTGGTTCCTGTCCACAATCCTCAGGTACTGTTGTTTGGGGTGTTGCTGAAGTTATATAAAATGCATCTAGCCCTATCTATGCTTTTCTAACTCTCTTTTACCCTTATCATATTGCAGTTTCAATTCATTCATTCTAACTGCTATCTAGTCTGCCATTGTATAAATGACCATTGCTTTGTCCATTCCCCTAATAATAGACAGTTGAACCCTCTTTGTTTTTAGCTATTTTATTGTACTGAATGGATATCCTTATGTAGATCTCACTGTTTATGCATGAGGTTATCCCATTTTTTAAAAAGTCTAGGATAGATGCTAAAAACTAGAATTGCTGAATTGTAAAGTATGCATGTCTTAAAATTAATTATATCTTTCTAAAGTGGTTATAGCAATTCAAACTACCGCACTCTTGGTTCATAGGTGGTACAGTTACATTTTAAAACGTGTGCTGATATGATGGGTTTGAAATGGTATGCCACTGAAATTTTAATTTCCACTGAATCCCAGTGAGGCTGAACAAATTTTTCATATATTTATGGCTGTTGGAACTTCTCCATCTATACACACACCATCCTGTTTATATGGTTAGTACATCAAGTGGTTTATTAGATTGTTTGAATAATTCTGGTTCCAGAGAATTTGACTCCTCCCAGCAGAGCTCAATTCATTTCACATACCTTTAATTACCAGAAATTTCCTCTTTCAGGAATATCTTCTTTGCTGATTTTTCTATCCAGTAAACTAGTTTTGCATTCTGGGCTGACACAGAAATCATCTGACCTTTCTGCCATAATATTCTCTTACACATTTATGTATTCATTCACTCATTCATTCAGCTTAGCAAATACTAAGTACTCAGGAACAAGATATGGTTGTGCCATCTAGGAGATACAGATTAGAAGGGCAGACAGACTCTGAATTTGCTAATAACACAGTAAAACAATAAGCCCAATAATAGTAGTATACACAAAACACAAAAGCAGAAGAGAATGAGGATGATTTTTAATGGATATTTATCATTTTCCATACCACTTACTAAAATCCTGAGATTGTTCTATAAAACTTATCCGTGATAAATAGACAGTCACAGGCTCCTCAAACATCTCTCCTCTTATCACTTAGTCACTTCTCCAAGAACTGTCCCCCACCATCTCTATATTAATGAAAAGGTGTCCTGTGTGGGGTCCTCTAGGACCCCATACCTCTGCTGCAGCTGGCCTCTGTCCTGGCCGTTTGATGCCTAGAGCTGTTACATATTTTGACTGTGTCCCCTTGAAGGGTCTGTCTTTACTTGTGACCTTCAGACATTCTCATCATCCTAATTACTCTTTTGGATCTCTCTTTGTACCTTTTAAATGACAGTGCCCCAAACTGCACTTAGGCCTATGAGAAAATAGTCTAAGCATAGTGCTTATTAAATTTTAATACATGTATGAAACATGTCACGATCTTCTTAAAATGCAGATTATGATTAAGGTCAGGGCTGGGCCTAAAATTCTGTATTTGTGACAGTTCGTTAGGGGGTACCAATTCTGAGGGTCCCAGGGCCATATTTTTAGTAGCAAGAATCTCAGCAGCTTGAAATATGATTGGACTAACATCTCCCTAATTTTGATACGACATTGACCAACCCAGTCAAATGTCACATAGACTTTTTGGCAACTGTGTCACACTAAGGTCATATATTGACCCAAGTATTTTTTTTTTTATTTTTTTTTGTTTGTTTTTGTTTTTACAGACTGCATTTTGATTCCTTGTACACAAATGGAGTATATTATTTCATTTCTGTGGTGGTGCACCATAGATTCATACCATTGGTACAATCATACATGTACATAGGGTAATGGTGTCTGTCTCATTCTACCATTTTTTTAGAAAATACTGAGATTAAAGTCCAGGTTTCTTACTCTTTCCTTTGTGCAAATATGTCTTTGTCCAAATACATTACTTTGCCGCCACATTACTTTGGAAACCAGAGATGCTGGGGTTATAATATACCTGCCTGTCTGTCTTCAGCCAGGTCAGCTCACAGAGAAGGGATACCTAGTGTTCTCCAACAGCACACCTGAGCTTCTGCTAGCTTATCTAAAGGCCCAGATCTAAGTTAAAGCAAACCTTCCCATCACCCCTGCCAGTGAACCAGGAGTCCAAGACACACCCACAATGTGTCATCCATTCCTGCAACAAGGAGTGTGTGAAGACTTAGGCCTGGTAGTCAAGGCTTAAGGTATTGAGACAAAGTATCTCCTCCAAAGGAACCTACATTCTGCTGCAGTCAGACATACTCCAAAAATTCATCAATAAATAAGCAAGGGGGATTTCTGTGGAGGTGTTATGTTGAGAACAGGAAGAGGTAGGAGCAGGGCTGAGTGGCTAGCATCGTTGGGTGGTCAGGGAAGCCTCCTTCAGATGGTGGCAGTTAGGCTAAGAAATGAACAAGTAGAAGGAAGAGACCACGTGTAGATCATAAGACGTAAACATTGCAGGAAGGCGTCTAACATGTTCAGAGACCCAGGAGAACGTCCCAGGCTGTTCTGATCATAATGAGTACGGGTGGAGATACAACACTTTGGGGTCAGGTTAGGAATGGCACAGTTAGGGTCAGGACCTGGGTTTTATTACAAATATGATGTGGAGTCTTAGACATCTTTGAGGTCTTCAGATGGTTCTAGAGGTAGAATCCATAAGGCTTCAGATAGAATTACTATGTACCTAATTTTTTTTTTTCTATTTTTGGATTCAGTAATCATTTAGGTGTCGGAGTTGTCAATTGGGTGGGGAAATGTTTCAGTGTGGGTGGGGTTTGAGGGCAGAACACAGGTGTTCCATCTAGGGTAAATCTGAGATAGCGGCTAGGCGTTCACATGCTGATGCCAAGCTGGCTGTTGGACATCAAAGTCCAGGAGAACTGTCAGTGCTGGAGCGACAGACCTGTGTTTAGAGTAGATGGTCCCCAGAGCATGGGGGATGCCACACTCATAGACTGAGCAGAGGAAAGGTCAACACAGGAATCTGAGGAATAGCTAGTTAAGGAAGTAGAAAAATAAAAGCAGGGAATCTGAAAGTCTCTAAGAAAGGACTTAAGGAGGTGGTGGTGGCTGACTACATCTGATGCTAATGTAAGGTCATGGAAGATAAGAACAGGGTAACACCTGCCTAGTTGGGCAGTACCGAGGTCACAGGTGGCCTGGATAATAGTGGCCCTGGAGGAGTGGGGAGCTGACCAGCTAAGTTGAGAGGAGACAGTCACTGGGGAAGAGGCACTGGAGACTGAAGACACTAAGCTCAGGATTGTATGTGAAGGGAGTGAAAAGACAGTAGCTGGAGTGAAACGGGAGGTCAGTTTTCATAGGAAATCCAAGAGCACATTTGCATGATAATAGAGACAAAATGGTAGAGAAGGATGACATGATGATTCAGGAATAAAGGAAGCTATAATTACAGGAGCAAAGACCTTGAGAAGGTGAAAGAGACTGGGATCCAGACCAAAGCCATTAAGTTTGGGTTTTGACAGGCATGGGGACACCATTTCCATAGAAACAGCAGTGAAGGAAAGAGGGTACAGATGCAGATGATTGGTTGTGCTGGCAGCAAAAAGATGTAGGGGTTTCTATCTGCCTCCTTTTTATCTGTTTGCTACTAAGAAGGCATAACCACTTCTCACATGCAATAGTACTCTCCAGAAAAACAGACAAGCCAACACTTGGTATGAACCATCAGAATTACAAATGAAAAAAAAATAAAAATAAAAAAAGAATTCTACCATGAAAGTGGGCAGGACAGAGGTCAGCAACTTCTAAACAGAGATAACGGAGGAGGAAACATGCTATCCTCATGCATGTAAGCCCTTCTACATTTTTAAAGAATGTCCCACTTCCTTACTACCATTCCTGGTACTTAACATTCTAAGGTCTCCCTGCCTTTGGTCTTGTTATGTGAGATCCTACTCAATCTTCAAGGCTGTCCTTGAATATATCACCTCTATCAAGCCTTTCCTGATATCCACCAATGTCCCCGATACTGGCACCTGTCTTGCCTGCTTTGCTTTCTCATAGTTTTATCACATCACTTAGCAATGTCGTTCTTACAGATTTTGGTAGGCTCTTTAAAGAAAATGATGATGACTTGATTGTATAAAATGCCTTCTACATTGGTCACTCTGACTCATGATCCAGATCTTAACTATTCCCTTGCCCACAGGTTTACTGTCTAAATCAATGCAGGTGCAAAGCTCAGACATTTAACCTAATTCCGTAAGAAGTTCAGTTTCAAGGAGACTGAGAAGAATGGGAGTCAACGCTGCTATTCACAGCTGGTGCATGTCAATGGCTTCCAATATCAAGATGCAGCTGAGAACTAGGTCCCCTTCCACACAACCCAGCCACTAGATGGGATGTCACATTGAAGATATGTCCTGGCCTGATTTATGCATCACCTACGGAATTTTATTCATGGCCTTGTACCTGTTGATGTTTCTTTTTTGAAAGTGGTGAAGTGCTACCCCTGCTTTGTAAGGCACTCTCAAAAGAACCATTGTATGAAAGGGTTACTTGAAGCAAATATGGCATTGTGTGAGCAACAGAATGTAGCCAGTCTTCTTGTTGGAATCAGGCCACATGTCCCCTGTTAAGTGACAGGGATATAGGACTTAGGTGGAGTCCTCTGCTGATCACACCACCAGAAAAGAGGAGAAGCTTTTGGGCTTGCGAGACCCTCACGCAGCCTTCATTCAAGGGCAGCTGTGCCTGCGTGATACTTCTTGAATATCATTCGTTTCACCAATAAAAATCATTCTAACATCTCTTATGCTCATCAACAAGGTCTCTGGGTGTAGATTAGATGTGGAGAGGTGGCTCCTCACCTTGGCTCTCTTTGAACTCTTGATTCCTAATTAGAGTCTCTCAAAGGTGACCCTCTGAGTGTGCTTTCTGTTCCAGGGTGCTTCACGTGTTAGCTATTTCCCTCATACAGATAAAATAAACTTAAACATACATAGCACGGGTTTAGAATGGGAATATTCCAACGTAAATTGTTATCCACAACTTAATAAATTCCTTCCTCCACTTCTCCTATCTTCCTTCCTTTCTCTCTCTTGCTTCTCCTCCCTCTTTCTTTCCCCTTCTCTCTTCCCTCCTTTCCTGCCTTCCTCCCCACTGTTATCTCCAACTCCTTCTTCCCTAGGTCGTCTGCACTGAAGAGAACTTGATGCAGAGGAAAGAATTATATTTTTAGTGCAAAACTAAATCCACAGACAATTCTGTTCTCCAAAATCCCTCCTTAGTCACACTGCCACCTGTAGCTTTTTCTGGATGCTGTTCCCTCCCTTGTGGAATTTCAAATGACTTGCCTATGTATTCTGACTCCCAATATAGCACTCTCTCAGCGCTTAACTTGCAAACCCAAACACTAGGAGTCTCAGGAAAACAAAGGCTCTTCCAGGGAACAGGGCTCCTGGGAAGTCTGCTCATGGAACTGTGTTGGTTACCTAAACATGCCCTTGAGGTCTTTACCTTCCTCCCTCTCCCTCTAACCAAGCAACTGTGCTGATGTTTCTTCCCAACAATATTAGAGTGTTAAAATGGAAAAAAAAAAAAAAAAAAAAAATGGAGACAAGGCATGAAAAATTTCTGAGCAGACAAAGCCAATGAGGCCTTGAAACATGACCTTAACCTTTCTTTGATCTGCAAACGTGAGCGATATTTTACTTGATCAACTTCTTGTAAATGCCCAAGGTAAAGAAAAATGAACTCCGGTTTAACCAACCAAAAGCTTGGTTAGATAATTGTATTATATCACTAGTAACTTTCTAGTAGGGAAAGATGGTAGAAGGCAACTCCACAATTGTAAGTAGTCAAATATTTTTCCTCCCTTGCTTCTGTGTTCACCCCAGGAAAACTCTCCTTTAGAGCTTTACGGTGGGGCTTGATTGGAGAACTTACTTGCTGCCCAACTCATGAATCACCATTTGCTTTAAGAAACTTTTTATGTCTCGATTTGTCTTTTAACAGTATTATCTTCAAGAAGAATGTCAGCCAACACCATTTTCTCCATCTCTTTACAGACTTATGAATCAGAGGTCATTCTTGATGATTAAACCTCATGCATGCTCCAAAATCCACCTCATCCAAGACACTCACTCACTCACCCTCCACCCTCCACGGTGATCACTTATTCTTGACATGAACCTAAGAATTTTAGAGCTTTCACTCACCTGAGTTTTTTCTTATCTACGAGCACTTTGGGGCTTCTTCTTCTTTAAATTGTCCTTGACTTCAAGTTTTAAGGTTTTAGGTTTATAGAGTTCAGCCTAAGGTGATCATTAGAATAATTTGGAGAGATTTTCAAACTACCATGAACCTCCCCAGACCAAACTCAGAATCTGAGGAGTGTCGTGAAGAATCTGGGTTTGTAAAACCATTTCCCCTGGGAATTCTTGTATCCATCCCAAGTAAGACTCCTCTCTCTCTCTCTCTCTCTCTCTCCTCTCTCTCTCTCTCTCTCTGTGTGTGTGTGTGTGTGTGTGTGTGTGTGTGTGTTCAGCAGAGGAGGAGGACAGCTCTCTGATTTTCTTTTTTGGGGTGTCAGCACCCCACATTCTGTGGTCAGGGAAAAACTTAAAGTTTCTTGGTGACCACAACCTCTATCATTTGCTCCCTTATTAACAGACTGCCAGTCACTCTTGCAGCTTTCACAGTACAATCCACGGTGACTTCCAAGACCAGACAGCCAGGTCTGTGCTTGTCTGCACATCCAGCTGTCACAGCACTGGATGTCACCCTAATCTCATCTTTGTACCCCCTCAGGAAACTAGTCTGTCACACTCAAGAATGAGCCTAGGCCTGCCCTCTTGAAACACAGCCACTTTAAGACTAAAAGCAACTTCCCAGTAACTGCTTTTCTGCATCTGAGAATTTCCTTCTGCTGAAAATGGAAACTGAGAAACTGCTTTCAAAGCCCAGGTGGCACCAATAAAAGTTGAGAACTGGCATTGTGACATGTTATCTGGCTAGCAGAGCCTAACCAAATCTACACATGTACATCTCCTGGCTTTTGTTTCTATAAATTATAACTGCTTTCATAAGACAGGCAGAGACAGTTTAGCTGCTTCTCCCCAGTTTTGGCCCAAACTGCAAGTAAATTCATCTTTCCTTTTTATATCATTTGCTTATTTCTTATGTGGGCAGGTGGCCAAATCCAGCCAGCTGGGATTCAGGCAGTTTCCCTGGCTTGGCTGCTGGCAACAATCTCCTACTCAGAGGGCGTCAGTGGTCTGTGCCTGAGACTGCTGGCCCTTAAATTAGGGAAACCCAGCCTTTGCTGTTTCCCCCACTGGATGGGTAAGTGGACCATGTGCCATGATTGTCTGGACACCAGGTGCTGCCTGCATGGACTGTCATGATTTCAGCTTCGATGTTTTCAACTGCAGACTTGGAAACTTCTGCTTGTGAGAGATTCACATTCACAAACTAAGGAATGCAGTTGGCGGCAACTCTTCCTTCAATGACTCTAAGTACTTGGCTCCAGCTCCTCCCTACAGCACACGTGGTCCCTTCAACACTCTCATGGTCAATATGATGACATGACTTCCCATCAGCGTGAGTGCTTTGTCACATTACAGGTGTTTCCACACCTGCAGGGAGTCAGCCTGATGACTGGGTGCAAACTCCAGCTCTATCACTTTCAGTTCTGTGACCTGGTACCAATGACTACATTTGACTGAGAATTCATTTTCCATCCATAAAATGGGGATTATAATAAAATAATATCTACCTTAAGAATCCCATGGAATTCCAAAAGATGACAGAGCATGGGTTAGGCGCTTGGTTCAGGCTTACTCCTCCTTGACTTTCCTTACAAAGGTGGGCAGTCTCTGTGTCCCACCAGCTGCCTGCTTTGCGTCATTCTGTCAAACAGTGGCACAGATAACGATAATCATAGAGAGAGCTTTGTTAAACTCTGTATGCCCACCAGGTGTGGTAGTGCACACCTGTAATACCAGCTACTGAGCTGAGGCAAGAGGATTGCAAGTTCAAGGACAGCCTGAGCAACTTAGTTAGACCTTGGTCTCAAAATAAAAAGTAAAAAGGAATGCAGATATAGCTTAGTGGTAAAGTATCCCAAGCTTCAAATCCTAGTAGCAAAAAGGAAAAAAAAAAAGAAAAAAAGATAAAAGAAAATAAGAATAGCACCTGCCATAGAAGCTTTTTTTGTGTGTGGGGATTAAAATTGATTGAAATTACTTAGCACGATGTGTGTTATATAGAAAGTCTCATTAAGTAATAGCTATTATTATTTGCATATTGAAGCATTTATTGAGTTCTTATTGTGGGTGAGCCTTGTGTGTACGTACACATGTGATTCAATCTTTGGGGTTTGGTAGTAAGCTCCTGCACTAGCCACCTAACCCCCTTGTGCATCAAATTACAGATAACATAGAAGATGTCACGAGGACTCCATGAAATAGTGTACATACAGTGTTCACCAGGGGCCTGTATAAATGCCAGCTGTTATAGCTACAAAATAATAGTAGATTTCAATAAAGGTTGATAATCCTTGAATATTTTAAATATACTTCTCCTCCAAGAATATGGCCCAAATGGCTCCTTAATTGAAGCCAGGTATCTTACTTGTTCTTATTTCCCAGCTTTTGGCACAGTGGAGTGACAGGCATGAGAGTTTAGGCAATATTCCCCAAGCGCCCAAATGAATGAATTACCAGGGAATTTATTCCTGCTTTCACGCTCTCTGCAGTGATCTTGCCATGTCTCAAGACTCTGGAAACCTCCCTGAACATGAGGCCATTCATTCAGTTTCCAAATACTGCAAACCTGCCCGTGACTCCAATCAACAGCAGACCTGATTTATGCTGTCCATGGAGTAAGCCAGGGAGGTGGAAGCCTCCACTGCTGATTAGTTTATTGCTGAGTCCTTGAAAAGTGAATAGGGAGGAAGAGGGAGGTCCGAGAAATGAATCAAGAGCTACTACTCCCCTTTGCATTTGATAGGAGATACTTCCATTCTAGCAGAGCATAGCTTTTTGTTGTTGCGAACACAAAATTTTCGCAATCGTTACAAAAATGCACAGCAAATCCCATGCCTGTCTTCTACTTGATGGCACTAGAGCTCTGACAGTGATGGAGTAGCAAGCTACCCCGGTTCCTGGGGCTTCATTAATGAACTCTTAACAGTTACGCAACAACTGTAATGCTCCGTCCTGAATGACTACGGTATAAAAAGCAAAATGTGGTTCCCCCACTCACCAGATATTGATTAAAGGGTTTGTTTTAAAACATTTAGACTAACTTGGCTCTTTGTGTTATTTATTCACATTCATGCATTAATCCAGAGTCAAGCAGCTCAGAAAGATTGCGTTAACTCGTTCGCCCTCTACTGGCCACAAACTGGAGGACAAACCTGTTTTTTTGACTGTCTTTACCAAAGCTACAGCTATTTTTAGCAAAGTACTGGGCTTTTAAACTCAAATACACATTCCAAAAGTCCATGACGAGTATGGTAGAGAGACCCCTCTATACTGTCTGCTTTATGTTTGAGTATTTTGCTTCCCCAAAGGAGATCTTCCAATTTCATTTATTCAGTGATTGATAAAGACACGTGACCAGGAGTCAGGAGACCAGAATTTATACGGGCCTGTCTTCTCATCTGCAAGAGAATGCTGAGTTGACATTCTCAGGTCCCTTTTCCGCCTCTCAGGCTGGGGTGGTATAGAAAGTGCACCTCAGAGAAGTTGGGAAGTCAGGTGCCCCAGGGTCTGGTCCTGATTCCCCTTTATCCCTTCTATAAACAAAGGTGGGGCTGGACTCTTTGGGCTTCCTTTGAATTCTGACATATTAGGACCTAAGTCACGTGACCCCTGAGCATCTATAGATGACAAGGAGAAATACTCAGAAGAAAAATTCCCATTAAAACCCTTTTAGTTTTTCTGTTTCCTTATTAAAAAAGTAATAATAAGGTTTAATCACTTACATAGCCTACTCAAACTTGTAACTGAAACTATTATTTCCTCATGAAAAGTTTGAATAAATTCTTATTTTAATTGTCTATAAAATAAAGAAGTAACATCTAAATTCCCACAACAGATTCAAATACAGACTTCTTGAAGGTTCCTGTAATCTGAGAAAAAATGAAACAGAGAGATCCTCCAAGGATGAAGAGCTGCCTCTGTGTTCCTCAACAGAAACATCTTTACCAAGCTGTCTGCTCCCCTCTGCAGAGCAGGCCTGCCATGGCAATCAGCGACCTTTCTGCCTCTCTGGGTTTGTGCTTGACTTCCTGGTCCCCGGTCCCCCATCCCAATTCCAGGGAGACATGAGTGCAGGCACGGTCAGTACTGTGTAATTCTCCGCCCTGGAAACAAACCCTAGAGCTTTTAAGAAAGTCTGAGTAAGACTACATCTTTTCCTACCACGAGGGAAAGCAGAAAAGACCACATAAATCAACGTAAAATTGATTGACCTTGCGGTGATCTGTCATAGTGAATATTCACCAAGTTTCAAGAATAAAAAAATAATAATAATTTCCTCTACATTTAATTAGCTATTTAGTCTACTGGACACTTTCAAATTCATAATTTTATTTGCTTCTTAAAAATGACACTGGGGAGGTGGCGATAGCAGCATGGTTGGGTTCATTTGGTGGAGAGACTGAGATTATGTACCTTGCCTACGAAGACCAAACCTGTTTTCTGGTATTTAAATTCTGGCTGCAATGGATTTTGTGTGCAAACATTGCAAGTCGTTTCCAGACACTAGGGATCCAGGTATCTATATATGTGTATCTCCTTTTTCAAGGACCACAAAAGCAAAACAAACCATACATTATGCAGGGAAATCCAAAGCAAGAGAGGTGGAGAAGAAACATGTGAGTTGGATTCTGCACTGACTTTTTCAAAGCAACAGTTCTCTTCAATGTGAAAAGCAGCCTTAACAAGGCACTTATGTGGGGACCATGCAGGAGGCCACAATTGCTCCCAGTTCAATTCCTAGCTGGGGAATGAACTATTGCAGATTAATGCACATCGCATTCTATTCTCCACAAGGTCTATGGATAAAATGAAGGCTATTAATTTCTAGGGGTGGAAAAACAATGGTTGCAGGAATTTAATGGGGGTCACATCTAATCCCACAGGAAAGTCTTTAAAAATCTCTGAGCTCTAGTTCAAAACTCAGTTGCAAATTCGATCATTCACTCCATCTCTGCTATTACTAGTCTAGATTAATGATCCAAAAGTAGGACTAGGGCCACTGAAGTTCTGTTTTATGACTTTCAGGTGGTCAATTTCAGGGACAGGAGCATCAAAGAAAAGGTTCAATGACTATCCAAGAATGTGGGACCTGATCCTATTATATCAAGTCAGGAGGCAACACATCATATGCCACCTTTGGTATCATGCTCACAGATGCTTTTATCTGCAACAGGTGTATTTAAAATCTTGTACACTATAGCCCCTCAATCTCATTCACATGACGACTCTGCAAGTATGAAAGCATAAAATGCACCAAACGAGACACCAGTGTGAGTCCATCTGAAAAGACCTGAGAGACTGGCATGGCCTTTGAGTGAGTATATGATAGAATCTCTATAAATAGTCATGTTTTCCAACTGAATGCGAGCTCCCCTTCCTCTGAATTCCCATAACCTTTCTCTCATCATTTTTATAATAGTTTTGCATTTCTTCCTCTGGGTAGAGCAAGAACAAATCATGCATCTTTCTCAGCAAGATGGAATGAGGCTTCTGGTATCTGACAGGTCAGAAAGCTGGCTCTATGAACTGTAAGATTTTGAGCATTTATCCTCCCTGAGCCTCAATTCCAACAGCAAAGCAGTAATTTTAAGGATCCAATGAGATAATACGTGTCACTTGCTTAGGCAGTGCCTTGCCCCTAGGAATCAGTACAGTAACTTACAGTACTGTGTCTTAGGTTGGTCTCTTGAGAGGCCAAATCTTAGGTGGGGATTTGGGTATCTGTGATTTAACTGTGAAGGAGATCTCAGGAAGGAGGGAGGAGGGATGGGAGCCTGAGAGAGCAGGGGGAGGAGCTAAGCTGAACTCTTCCTTCAGCCTGATCCCATGGGGAGCTCTGGAGCATAAATTGCATCAATAAGTTGGTCCATTCCTTCATATGATGCCTCCACTCAAACGTTCCATGTCTGTTGTTTACCGGCTATAAATTGTCCCCCATGGAGGGAAGAAGACATATTCTCCATGGCCAGGCAGCTCCAATTTGGCTGTGGATAATTCTATGAAGAAGAGGGCAGCTGTGAGCTGATAGCATACAGGACAGCAAGGGCGATCTGGGCAAGGCAGCAAGGGCACACCCTCCATTACGATTATTATATTTGTTTCATCTTGTGTTCAGATCTGAACTTTTGATATGATAGGGACTCAACAAATAGCTGTTACATTGAACTAAATGAAAGGATGTAAATTATGGAGAGTTTGCAAAAGAGCGTGAGTAGCTCATGCCTCATCCACAGGTCCAAAAGCTTTGGAGGCAGCTCTCACATTTCTCCCGTTCACTGGCCCTCATAATTACCAACACTACACGAGGTTGTAGCACATCCCTAAATTCCTTGGAACACTGATTATGTCTGAAGCTGACTTAACTGTTAATTTCCTTGCTTCCCTTGTTTCAGAGATTTTCCGGCATTAATTACACCTACGCTTACATCCAAATATTTCATTGTGATGCAGATTATACTTGTAAGTGCATGAATTATTCTTCGAATGCACAAAGAATTAATAATGTTTCACCACTCACTGTGACATGTTTCCAAGCACGTAAGTGACAGATGCACTTTTAAAGGATGTACTTTTTCTTCTCTTCGATGCACAAGGACCCTGATTTGAAGAGTTAGAGGATGCAAAAGTATTGCCTTCTGAATTTCCCGATGTCATGCTTGGATTTCCACCCCCATCAGCACATGCACGAATAAGTAATGTGCTCAGGTCCCAGCACCTGCTCTGATGGGACTGTGTCAGCAGCCTGAACACCCTGAAACTCCATTAGGAGGAATCCCCAGTAACCCGAGAGTGGAGGAGACAGCTGTATTGGTGATTAGTAGGAATGGGGAGAGAATTTTGTAAATCATAAGGTGCTTAATAAAGGTCACTGATTGGTATTAATATGAATTCTTCTGCCATCAACTTTATGTTCACTGCTCCTAAATCCTTATCTTCTTCTGAATTAATCAGCCCCTTCTAGAGATTTTACTTTTGTTCAAGTGTCTGGGTACAAATGAAAAGGAGCCAAGCCAGGTTGAAGGATCAGTTATTTTCCTGCATCGATAGAGTCCAACTTACAACTTTGGACTTTTTATTTTTCACTTTACAATCATGCAAAATTTTTGTGCATTCAGTAGAAACTGTATGTCAGATTTAGAATTTTGGTATTTTCTCAGGCTAGCAAGAGGTAGAACTACTGATACTCTCTCATGTTGCTGGACAGTGGCAGAGACCATGAAATCATGCTGGTAGACACCTGAGGCTCTGTAGTGTAGTATGTTGCTAAGCTGTGATGTTCAGTAGGTTAGTTTTACTAACTGCAGTTTTCACTTATGATATTTTCAACTTACAATGGTTTTATTAGGATGCAACCTCATAGGGAGCAAAGGAGAATATGTAGTTTCATTGAATATGCTCTTTATTGATAGATGCCAAATTGAATTCAGAAAACATGGCTTAGCAGGTGCTAGGAGAGAATTAATAGTGAATGGCCAAGAGGTATCAGATGAAAAGCAAACAGAGGTTCTAGGCATCGTTACTGTCATGAGATCAAGGAAATGGGTATCTAACAATTAGTTGTTGAATTTTGGAACATTCACTGAAACAAATGGATCTATACCTTCAATTCACTATATATATATATATTTTCAATTCACTATATATATATATATTCAATTCACTATATATATATATATATATATATATATTTTTTTTTTTTTTTTTAGCTCTACCAGAACCATGAGGTACTTGAAAAAGGAATAAAAAGCAAAACCAAAATTTACTATTTGGATGGATAATCCACAAGGTAACTAATATCTTACAGGTAAATCCATAGTAATAGCAAAAAAAAAAAAAACAAACAAAAACAAACAACAACCAAAAATTCCTAATTTTGAAAAGAGAAATTACTGAGCTGTAGAGTAGCAGCTGGAAAACTATACGTCAAATCTGTTCCTCTGCCTGTTTTTGTAAATAAAGTTTTATTAGAACACAGCATGATCATTCATTTACACGCAGTCAATTGCTTTTTAGAACACAATGGTAGAGTTGAGGATGTGAGATACAGACCATCCGCACCCCCAAAACCAAAAATATTTACCACTAGGCCTTTTATAAAATATGTTAGCTGATTCCTGCTTGACACCCAGACTCTTGAGTTAAATTTTGATTCTTACATATAATATTTGAGTCGCCTTGAGAAAGTTCTTCAGTATTGTCATCACTACCTCCCACTTCCCTATCATGAAGAATGAATTGGTTAAAATAGTCCAAGTGCCAGAACAGTATCTGTCGTGCATTCATGATTCAATAACTGTGCGCTGGAATCATTATAAACAGCAGGAGGAGATCCTTCCCTCTCCCCCTGTATGTCACTGGCTCCTGTGCCAACAGAAGCACTTTGACACCCTTCCTTGCCCACAGGTAAATCTAGAGAGTCTTCCACACATACTAACAGGAATGCAGCCAGCTCTCTTTCTAGGAGCTCCACAGCAACTTTGCAGAAGGGAAACTATTTTTTCCTTTTCATCATTTTATTCCTAGAAGACAGCTTTAACCAAAGGCTCACGCAGAGATTTCGAACCTCCTTCCTCGTCTCCTACTAAAATATTCGATGGCCAGCTTAACAACCTCGATACAATAATAGGTTTGTTTTCTCAACTAATAGTGTTTTCTCACCTTTAAAATCAATTAGGACTGTGAAGATGATCCAGGGACTGTGGTTTAGAACAACAGCCCTGAATTCCTGAGAGAGCTTATTAGTTTGTACAGATTAGCTTCTCCAGATTCATGGAGGGCCCACTCTTTAAGGTAGGAATGTAAGGTTGGAAGGAAGGATAAAACTGGAAAAAGTTGTGGATAACCTGACTACTTGGGAAATATTGGTGAAGAAATAGATAACATCTCTCTCTCTCTCTTTTTCTCTCTCCTGCCTTTTCTTTCTGGCCATTGTCCAATAATAAAAGATCAGCATTTTGAATAAAGTATATATACTGATACTCAAATGAACAAGGCACTACCCTGGGGGCTGTGGGAGAAAATCAATGAGGTAAGATTCCCATGCAGGGAGTTAATAATCCACTTGGGAAAACAAGACAAGCCCATGAAAAGTTAAATAGCAATTAATGGCTTCAATGACAGTACCAGACAACAATGGAGAAGATACTGCCATGTAGTCTGTAATTAGTTGCTAAAATGCTTTCTTCGGATAGCTAGCATTATAGAAATTTTAGAGGAGAATAAGATGCACATGACACGTGAATGTGTTAACCAAGATGCACAAAAATGTCCCTCCCACTTCCTCCTACTGGAGGAAGATAAAAAAACTAAAGAGAAATATGTATTTACATTTCAAGTGAGTAACTTAAAGTGTTTTAGTTTAAAATGAACATTAATTAACTAGCTTTCCAGGCTAACAATGTGTGTTAATCAGCCACTGTGTTGTTTCCTAACAATTTCAATTGTAATGGGTTTGGAGGAAATGTGTAGGTTAGACCAAGAGATTCAGATGGAAATCAGGACTTGTGGTCTGGTGCAGTCTTGAGAAGCAGACAGGTTCCTATAGCCCAAAATGGAGAATGGGATAGGGTCCTAAACAGCGTCAATGGAGTTACCAGTCAACAGAACACAGCACAACTCAAAGAAATCCTCCCCGAGTCAATGTGGAGGAGATGAATTCTGAAACATTCTAGAAAGACCCAACCTTCTGAAATACGCGCAAGGTATCCTATTCACCGATTACTGCAGGCACCCTTGCTTCTTAGATGTGTGGGAAAGGGACTTATTCCTAGATATGCCATTGAATTTCAGTTTAAGCATATGCCCAGGAGACTTTGGAAACTACTTGAGTTCTTCTTTTGGTAACTTGATGATCTCCAAGCACAAACGCCATATCCCAGGGCTGAGAATGTGGCTTCAAAATCGAAGTGCCTGGGTTCAAATCCCAGTTCCACTACTGTGACTTTGAGCAAGCTGCCTCTCTGTCCTCTGATGCTATTTGCCCAGCCATAAGTGGGAAGGTTGATAGTATTGATCTTACGGTGATGTCAGTAGGGACAAGTGAGTTGATACGTGAGGCTTTTAGAACCATTCTCAGTACTTAATAAGCACTTAGTAAATATAAGCTGCCCCACTCTATCACTACATTCTTCTAATTACTTAACATGCCAGCTATAGGGACAGCTGTGACTCCTTCTTTGGAACCAACACTAGCTGAGCAAAGGGAGATATAACAAGTCAGAGCTTATCACTTTTGCACCTTGTTTCTGGCCCTGTGTATTTTACCCCACCCCTCGTTTCACCAACAGGATTCAATTTTAGTAACTCAGTTCTTACCTTCTGCTTCTACCTAAGAGGTCCTGGTTTCAGGTCCAACATTTCTCTGATGGGAGTCCTTTGAGTTAGCCCATGTCAGCCATTCTAAGAACTAGGCCCACCTTTGCCTCTCAGCTCCCCCCCATCTGCTGGGTCCCTCTAATGCCACGTTCTGTCCCTTCCTGAGATCTCGTCTGTGGTAGGGCTATGGAATGATGACTGCATGTCTGCTTGGCTTTCTTCCCTGGTGCTCTCAAGAGCTTCCCTGTCGCCTCCTATGCCTCCAGGATCTGACTGGTTTCCAGATCTTTGCCACTCATGATTTGGCATCGAGTCCACTCAAGTGCTATCAGAGATTTCCATACGGCGGATAGCCTCAAAAGGTCGAATCACCTACTCTCCCACAGATGGGGCAAATGTGCTGAGAGCTCCTCCCAACATTCTTAAAGATTCATCTTCTCTGTGTCACCTCTTGGTCACTTGATTTGTCAAAATGAGAAGACAAGAGTGATGTCCAGTACTCCCGATTCTGCTGTTTTTGGCAAAACTGTCTCATCAGCATTAAAATGGGGAGAGGACCTAGGTGAAATGACACAGTGCTATAAAAAAAAATGTTTAAATGCTGCTTAGCACACAAACAAAACCCTAATGCTTTCTGTGAAGTTCAGAACAAAGTTACTGAATAGCTCTTCCATAAATCACTCCCTAAAGCCTTCATAGCTAAAACTGTGAACCCATTCCAGAATTTTCACTAGAAAAAGACCTTCAAAAAAAAAAAGAAGGGAATTGCAGCCACTCAGTAGACATCACATAAAAGCGGGGGGAAATTAAGGGCATTCTTGGCATTTTCTCTCCACATGCATGTGTGCACACGTGTGTGCACACACATACATACACATCTCATAAAGTCAAAATGATGGACATTTTGACTCCCAATCACTATTAAGAAGATGCCAGGTCAATCACAAAAACATGCAGCTCAGAACACACTGCAAGTTGTGTTGCAGAAGAAACCCCACCTCCCAGACAACTGTCCTGCCCCAGCTGCGCACCTGGGTTGCCCTCCCATCCAAGGACCACCAGGAACCTGCAGGCAAGAAGCTGGTCACTAGGTGTCAAGACTGCTCACTCACTCCTCCCCCACCACTGGGACACCTCTCAATTATTACCCTAGCACTACCCCAACCCAAATCCCCTCCTCAAATATACTTCTTACCGGGTTTCATTCATTCTGTGGCAAATACTCTTCAGTCTGCACTTCGCAAACAGAAGAGCAATCAATATAGCTTGGAGACGGGAGAATAAGAAGGAAAGGTTCAGAAACCAGGCAAATGAGCCACAGAGTGACATTTGAACCTGCAGATGCCGTGGAGGGGTAATGAGAAAAAAGCAGGTGAAGTAAAATTTCAGGTGCACCAAAATGCTCAGTACTTGAGAACAATAATATTATAATGTAACACTTTTATAAGCAGAAATTAATGCAAAAACATCCACTATGAATAAAATATCAAAGTTTGAAACAACAGAATTCAACCAGTTTACTATGGGCCACTTTGAATCCTAAGGCAATCCTGTCTTTACTATAAATCTAAATATTTCATTCATCATGGATTGTTTTGCACTAATTTTTAAATTTATTAAAATTTATTTTAAAAATTTATTTAAATTTATTTTTAAAAGATATTTGATTAAAATGTTACCTCACTTCAATCAGCCTTGTTACACCCTGTTGCAAATCACTGAACATTCCTGAGACACTAGAAAGATCAAGAAGTTTGCCTTCTATTACAGCCTTCCAGAACATTCCTACCCATCTTTAAAAAGAAAAAGAGAAAAAAATTATGGACCCTGGGATTAACACAAATGGAATGGAGGTCAGTTCTTACATAAGCATTCTTAAGCAGGTGAAACATTCCTCTTGGTTCAAATGCTATAGCTTTCCTTCAAGAGAGATTGTGATTGGAAAGTCCCATATTTAACATTAACGTCTCTATTTCTGCTATCTCTTGGTCCTTTTAAATCAGTAATTTCCATTCTTTGTGCCATCAAAGACTATTTCCCTGGGTTTTGAAAAAAAATTGCCAAACATTTGTTGATACATTTTAATTATAAATTCTGTCCACAATGGAATCGGTCAATATATCTATACTTTTAATACTTGCCAATCACATGCTCTAATTCACAGCAGAGAACTTGTAATTGCCATGCTAAGCCGACACAAAGGCAGAGATACTTGACCTTTGGGTCAGCCTGCCCAGTTTCATGAAGGACATCAAATTTTTATAAAATATATTATAAGTTTGAAACATTTTAAAAATAATTATTATGAAAAATTAATTAGAAGCAGTGACAGAGGGATACCATGTCTGACCTAGGTCTATAGAGAGATAAGAGTTTAGAGAAAGATGGCTGGGGTCGTGGCTCAGTGGTAGAGCACTTGCCTAGCATGTGTGAGGCACTGGGTTCAGTTCTCAGCACCGCATATAAATAAAATAAAGGTCCATTGAGAACTAAAAAAAGAGTTTATAGAAAGATAATAGTTGGGTTACTAGTAACAGAATTGCATACATAGCAACATATATGCAATGTTTTCACTTAAAGAAAAAGTATCCAGACCTCCATGATTAACTTCCTAGTTCTGTTGGGGGCCTAAGGATTCCCTAGCTGGAATTCTTTTTTTTTTTTTTTTAAATCAGCTGTGAAAAAGGACTGAAACAAAATCAGTTAAACAATAAGTTTTTGAGGAAATGTTCATGATACGAAAGCTCATAAATAATGGCAAGTAGGCCAAGGGGTCAAACACCATTGACCAAAGCTTCAGATAATTCATTAAGAAACTGAAATTTCTACGTGATTTTCGAGATTATCTATTAGAATGTAAGCTCCCTGAGTTGCAGGAACCATCTGGGTGTCCCAGTGTCCCACAGATGGCCCACCCAAGACAGGGTTAACAAAACATCATTGACGAAATGGAAGAGTGAGCGAGCTCCTTATTTCATAACCAATCACCACCATTTTAATAGGAGAACATGCTTTAGAGGCATCAGCACTGGAGAAGTTGGCCTTTAAGACAGATGTAGGTATCTAATAGGAGCAGGGCTTGGGTCCCATCTTTCTAAAAGGCATCTTGTCAAGGACAGTCATGTTATGGAACTGGGCGCGCTGGTGCATACCTGTAATCCCAGTGACTCAGGAGGCTGAGGCAGAGGATCACAAGTTTGAGACCAGCTTCAGCAACTTAGTGAGGGCTTGCCTCCAAATTAAAAAAAATAAAAATTTTAAAAAGGGATGGGAGTTTGCTCAGAGGCTGCATGCCCCTGGGTTCAATTCCTGGTACCAAAAAAAAGGGAGAGAGAGAGAGGGAATACCTGTTCATTTGTCTTTAGGTTGACATGGCAATGATGTATTCCATGTATTCTTCCTCTTACATTTGTCACACTTGGATTCCAGCCTCTAGTCTGAGATATTATCCTGACCATACCCTCGTATTGCTGCTTCATTGTCTGCTACAGGGCTCCATCTTGTTCTTTCTGCCTCTCCAACACTATAATTTAAGCTTAGTTTAAGTGTAAACTGTAGTTTATGCTGAATCTAGCCCTTTTCCTCACTATCTTCAGCCCACTCGCCACCAGGCACACACTCTGGTTGAGCATGGGCAATTTCTTACGTGATTTTTTTAGCTGATCCTCACGACAAAAAGTTACAGTGGCCATTGGTCCCATTCTAGGGATAGAGAAACTGAGAGTCAAAGAAATTAAGTGTGTTAGCCCCAGATCTCAGTAAGCGATCAATCTGGGATTCAGAACCAGATCTCCTTTCCCCAAGGTGAGCACTTTTGCACTACCTTCACATGGGTACCGATTTCGTTACATCACCCAGAGTAAGTCTAACCTGAGAACTGACACAGGTTCTATAGGAAACTTCAAATGATACTGAGACCTATAGATCTCTCCGTGCCTACGGAGTAAGATCATGATTCTTAGCAGGATACCATTGTCCTTCCTTATCTGTGGTTCCATTTTCCACAGTTTTAGTTACCTGTGGTCTGAAAGTATTAAATGGAAAATTCCATAAATGGGAAGTTTGTAAGTTTTTGATTGCATGTCATTCTGAGCATGATGAAATCCATACCATCCCACTCCATCCCACCTGGGATGTCAATCATCTCTTTATCCAGCCTATCCACACTGTATACACCACATGCCTCTAGTCACTTAGATGTCTCGTTTACCAGATTGACTGTTGTGATACCACAGTGCTTGTATTCAAGTAGCCCTTATTTTACTTAATAATGGTCACAAAGCACATGAACGGTGATGCTGGAAATTTGGATTGGCAAAGACAATCTGTAAATGTGGCCTTTAAGGGAAAAGGCGAAAGTCTGTCATAGGTATACACATACCGGAAAAACACAGTATATGGAGAGTTTGGTATTGTCTAACCCACTGAGGGTCTTGTAATGTGTCCCTTGAGGATGAGGGGGACTGCTCTATGCAAGGTCTTCATGATTTGGTTTGCCTGACTATCTTGGTTTCTTTTCATTTATTCACCCAGAGCCCAGCCACGCTGAGCTGGCAGCTCCCTTGCCCTCCGTCTTCAGGCCTCTGAGTCTTTGCAAATGTCCTTCCTTCTGCAGTGCTCCTCACACCCAGATTACCTGGCAAGCTCCTCCTCATCCTTCTAGAACCCGTGTAAGCACGATTTAGGAGAACTTCCTCACTGAGTGAGGCTTACTCTCCTCCATGCCCACACAATCATTCCAGCAGCTTCCCGAAGCTCTCAGGATAAAAAGACCAGATCTTCCTGGGTGGGAGCCAAGGCCCTTCACGATCTGGTTCTCACATCTTCTTTCTCCTTATACTTCTCACTGGCCTCTCACACTCTTCTCTTATCGATACTGAAGGACATTCAGTTTCACAAATGCATCACAGTCTTCTCTCTCTCTCTCTCTCTCTCTCTCTCTCTCTCTCTCTCTCTCTCTCTCCTCCCCGCTTTTGCACACACAGCTCCCTCTGCCTCCCTCATCTGCTTTGCTAGAAAAATTACATTGCTGTCTTCTGTGAAACCTCAGCTGAGAAGTCATTTTCTTTGAGAGCACCCCTGAGCCATGGCTGGTGCCATCTTCCTTGCTGCCTGAGTGCTTCCACCATATTGGAAGATCCTAGAAAAGCACTGCATGACCAACTCTCCTAATATGACCCTTCTTTTCTTTTTCTTTCATATATTCTTGCTCATCCTAGAAGAGAGTCCATGATCATGCTCTTGATTGAGAGATCCTCCTCCATCTTTGCAATCACCACTTTCTAAGGTGTTGGGTGCTAACTGGGGCTCAGGTTCTGTCCACTTGCTCATTCATTCATTCATTCATTCATTCATTCATTCATTCATTCATTCATTCAGAAGCTGATGGGTACTCTCTGTGGGTGGGCTAGGAACCCTTGTAGGCAACAAAGAGAACAGGTGAAGTCCCTACCCTCATAAAGTTTTCAATCTAGTGAGGGAGTTAGATGAGGAGGAAAAAAATAAGCAAACAATGTAATATATGATAGTGATAAATGGTATGAGGAAAAATGTGGCCATGATATTGCCCATGCCATCCTGAACAAGTCTGTTAAATCTGAAACTCACTGTCATAAAGTGACATTATAAAATGGCACAAATAAAGTCTGCTCTAAATAACCAGCAGGGTTAGCATGAGGCTTAGATATGAAGGGATATAAAGACATTGTTTGAAAACATATCAAGTAGATGCCTTTATTTTCATTTTAATTTTGATGCAATGTGGTCTTTATTTATCCATTCCTAGAGCCAACACATGAATTAAAAAAAAAATCCATCATTTCAATGTGAGCAAATGTCTGGCTGACAGCTTTGGTCTTCATCTGAGTGTTTGCTTAACCTGTCTGCATACTGTGCACTTGAAAGCTTCAACCTCTAGGATTACTATTTTTTTCTTATACTAGTGAGATAATGGTGATTTTCCTGTCTAAATGTAAATTTTAAATGGGCATTTTCACTTTGGAAAACAAGCTAAGCAGGACTGTCCATCTCACATAGCTGTTATTTATAATTCAATGCAACTCATTTTTATTTGGGACATATGTGAATGCCAGCAATGTGTGGGAGAACATTAAATCATTCCCCATGAAACTTAGGCAGCAAATTTAATTCTGTAACTGCTTGCAAAAATTAAAAAAAAAAAAGGCAACATACTTTTTTTTACAAGCTTTATAAAGGATTAGTACATGAAAATAAACTAAGCTTTGCCTTTTCCACATTCCATTTGTTAAAGAAGAGTACCTGCCATTTTGCAAAGTGCCTAGGTATAAGGTGACAACATGGCAAATGGCGGGGGTGAGCACAAGTCTCTATTTTGCAAAAGTATTTGTGTACTTGTTTGTAATTATACAATTAGATGTGAACACATGCTTATGTGTCCATTTCAGAGAGTAATTATAAGGTTCAAGTTCCTCTTATCTACTTCCCTCCCCCACAACATCCCTACCTTGGAGTAATTACTATTATTAATTTGGTGTGTATATTTCTAGGCTTTTAAATATATAATTATAAATGTATGTGAGTATATATATACATACACACACATACATATAAATATCCCACCATACATATTTCGTAGTTCATTTTCGAACATGGAGACCTCACCATGCAGGGACAGAGTTCTACCACGTTCTTTTTCCCTGTTGCATAGCATTATATAAAGTGGATCCACCATGCTTTATCTACCCCAGTCCTAGTGGAAGGACATTTGGGCTCTTCCCAATGACTTCAGGTTGTACATGCTTTCCCAGCACACATGTGTGTATACTAATACTACTACTGAGTTTTAATTTGGGGTTCAGGGTCATTCACTTCTTTTTCTCCATTTAAAGTTTAATAGACACTGCAGACTTGATCTCCAATAACAGAGCACCACTTCGTACTTTCACCACAGGATACACCGCAGTTAAGGGGCATCTGTCTGGAGGAGGAGAAGCTGGTGTCCTCCAGTTCTCTGGAAGAGATGAGCACACATTCAGCGGGTAAGTCCTATGGGGTGGAAAGAGCTTAGCTTCAATAGTTCTTTCCTTTTCATTTTACTGGAGTCAGTTCCTTCTCCAAGCTGCTTTGTCTTGTTTTAAATTTAAGGTTTTAGGTGCCCCTTAATCTCTGATATCAGATATCCTTTGACCCTAATTAAACAGTCCTTTGAAATTAACAGTCACTACCATTTATTAAGTGACACACATGTTCTGTGCACTATCCCAGTTAATCTTCAAAACAACTGTGAGGCAGGTATTCCTTTGCTCTACATATTGCAGATCAGGACGTAGTCAAAGAGGTGTGTCATGGCATTCAGTCTTAAAACATCTATCAAGCAGAAACTTGAATCTGTGCTAGGTGATTCCAATGCCAGTTCTGGGAAAGTACAAGCAATCCCTCCCTCCTCTGTCCTCCTAAGGCTCTTTATCTCTGCTCCTTTGTATCAGGCACTGCCTTCTACATTGTATTAGTTATTTGTGAATAGGACTTATCTTATCTGTGAGACTGTTAGCTTAATGAAAGATGCCTGGCTGAGTCATCTCAGTCTCTACCCTGTATTGGCTCAAAAATACAATGCCTAAAACACAGTAGAAATCCAGTAAATATATTTTGTAAAAAAAGACATACTCATCTTTCAATTTCACAAAATTTCTCCTATACAAAGATCACTAAGTATCCCCAAACTGAATCTGCCATGTCTTCCATGGGTCACCTACTGTGGCTCTTTCTTGGAGCTAATTCCCCCATCAAAACCTTCAGCTATGGCTGGTTTCTGATCCCATCTTTACCATGAGGAGCCATTTACCCATGGCCCATTCCTTTAGAACTCAATGCATGCAGGGTCTAATGCCCAATGTGAGTTAGTTTATCTGATGTCTTAATTAGAATTTGTTTACCTTAATTTGTCAGTCAAAGCTCTTCAAAGCTTGCTGCTCCCCATCTACATTGTTTCCTGTTGTTTATTCTAAGTTTTATTGTTCTGGTATTTAACGTCTTTCTAGCCTTTTGGTTTTACCTTCATTCTGCTTTCCAACTCAGCTTCTAATGGAAGCCCGGTTTGACTATCTTGCTTCCTGCCAGCTCCATCTCTGGCCACGATCTCTTGAGTCACTTTCCAATTCACGCTCAGTTTCCCAAGGATGAATCATACTCTGCCCATGACTAATGTGAGCCCTCAAGATTTCAGCTGACACCCAGAATCATGGGCTCTTGTTTTCTTGGATGGAAATTTGGATAACATATAGCAATCACTGTAACAAGGGCTATTAGTGCTCTATTGAAGAAGGTAACTCTAATGTCAAGCAAACTAAACCACTGCTTTCCCCTCTGCCTACCTCCAATCTACTCATTCTGAAAGCCATACTGCTTTTCCCAAATGTCCCTGACAATTATTGAAAATCTTATTCAATTTCCAATATCATCCCAAATAGCATTTATTTATACATGATCTCACTTTGTTTTGTGACTGTTTCCCTTATTAAGCTAAAAATCCTCTGAAAGCAGGGACCGTATTGCCATTTTCCCTTTATCATCATCTTCTTCATCACCAGGATGAATATTTAACTTCTACAAAATGCTTTACCTGAATCACTTCATGCGATTTTCACAGGAACCCTATGAGGCAGATATTACTACCATAATCATTTTGTAGATGAGAAGACAGCAGTACAGAGAAGATAAGTAACTTGTACAAGCTCACATGGTTATGATGTGGTGAAGCAGGTATTTAAATGTGGACAGCCTGGTTCTAAGTCTATGAGCTTAACCAGCGAGACTGCTTCTTCTGCGATCCCTTTATGGTACTGAAAGCAGCTGAGTACATAAATAATACCCAATAAGCACTCATTAGCTGCCTGATATACAATTTGACACTAGTGGTCCTTTCAGTGTCATTAAGTCCACTCTAAAATCATCTTAAGACTCAATTGCACATGGTCTAATTATATAACACAGGCCTACGCAGGGAGGAAGGGGCCAGAAAGGAATAATATTTGTTCACAGTTCTTCACAGCAAAGAAAACAATTAAGAGTGAAGAGGCAATCTACAGGATGAAAAAGGCATTTGCAACCCATACGTTTGATAAGGAGTTAATATTCAAAATACATAAGAAACTCAGAAACTCAATAGTAAGAAAACAGTAACCCAATTTAAAAGTGGGCAAAGGACCTGAATAGATATTTCTCCAAGAAGGCATATAAAGTCCAACAAGTATATAAAAATGCCCATCATCACTAATCATCAGAGAAATGGAAATTAAAACCATTTCTCATTAAATGGAATGGCTACTTTAAAAAACACAAAAGACAACAAGTGTTGGTGAAGATGTGCACAGAATGGAACACTTGTGCACTTTTGGTGGGAGTGTCAATTAGTACAGCCATTATTTAAAGTGGGGAAAAAAAAGGTCCTCAAAATAACTGAAAATAGTGCGACCACAGGATCCAGTAGTCTCGTCACTGGGTACGTACCCAAAGGCAACGGCATCGGCATGTGGAAGAGATATGCAGTCACGTGTTCACTGCAGCACTGTTCCCTGTGGCCAAGATACATGACCCACCCAAGTGTCCATCAACAGATGAATGGATAAAGACAATGTGGAGTATATGCACGATGGGGTGCTAGCCACCTTTTAAAACCAAGGAAAGTCTGTTACTTGAATGAACCTGGAGGACATCATTCAGTGAAAGAAATCAGGCCCAGAAGGACAAATACCATCTAACCCTCCTTGTATGTGGAATCTGAAAGCAGAAAGTCTGGTGGTGGTTACTGAAGACTGGAGGGTGAGGATTGAGGTGACACTGGTCAAAGGATACAGATGTCAGTCAACAGGGAGGATAATTCAGGAGAGCTGTTGTGCACCGTGGTGACTACAGTTAAAAACTATATATTAGATACTTGAAAATAGCTATGACAGAGATTTTAAGATAGCGATGTGAGGTAATGGATGTGCTAATTAACTAGACTAAACTATTCCATGGCTAGACACACATCAGAACATCATGTTGTTCACAAACATTAACCATTTTTATTTATTGATTTTTAAAAATAGATTTGCTCAGAAGGGTCTGAAACATTGGAGAGGCAGATTCAGAGGAAGATGCTGCTGTAAAGGCACTCAACTTGACAACACAACATGGTCCAGAGGAGGCACAGGGACACCAGGGAAACGGGCTTGGTAGGAAGACTGTCTGAACAGTCATCTGAGTGCCACCAAGTGCCTTCCTCATGGAACTACTGTGGGCCTATGAGTTGGTTCTTCCCAAGTGCTTAGCACAGTAATGGGCAGAGGAGGCACAAATATGAAGTAATGGTTATATTATTCACATTCACTATCTGATACCTGGTTTCCTGAATTATATGAGAGGTACAGCGAAAAAGGAATTAAGGCACAGTAGATATTTAATTCAGAGTTCAGCATCTTTTCTTTGGGCTCAGGCCATTTGAAGTCAGTAGGTTCTAGTGAGGTTAGCACTTGGGCAGCTGAACCAAATTTAGGGAGGCATTGGGCCCTGTAGGTTATAACAACAGAATGGAGAGAGGCTCCTCATCAGAACCAGGGTACAAACTGGGGCCTTGGTCTGAGGCACAGGTGAAATCGTGTGGCTTATCTGAGACACAGGTCTGTAGTGAGAGATCAGCAAGGAGGCCTTGGAACAGAGCCCAAGACATGGGGAGGGATGGTTTAAATCAGTCCTGCCTCTGTTCAGGAGAACCCCCTGAGAGCCATGAGCAGGCTGAACATGCAGCTATGGGTCATGTGATGCCAAAGGTAAGGGAAAGCTAAGAGTCAGCCTGGCCCCAAACCATACTGCACAGGCTACTGCCCTACCCTGCCTGGGCCTCATCCTGTGGGTGAGCAAGCAGGCTGGCACCATGCCCTTGCTGAAGGCAGGTACATGGCAGGTGACTAACCCCAGGGAATGGAAGTCAAGCTGTCCTTCAAGCACAGCCCATGGTGCAAACCTCTAAGGCAAGGTTCAGAGCCTCCAGGGCCCCAGCAGTAGAGCACCCGTCCTCTGAGCAGGTAGCCTCGATTCACACAGCATGAGAGCCATAACATAGCAGGAGATCCACAGAAGGCTTTTAAATGTCTATTTTTTAAAGTGGTTAGCAAAGCAGGGGAGAGACTGTCAGAGATGTACAATGAAGAGTTTAATCCAGAGAATCAGCAAAGAGGTGAACGGAAGCAGAAAAGAGGAGACAGGGGAAGAGGCACTGGGATTTTGGAAAAGGAAAGCAAACGGTGGTATCAAGAAGAAAAAAATAAAACCTGTCACATATCAGAAACTACTCAGGTTGGCCTTTCAGTTTTCCATGCCGCTGCTGCTTTTTAGGCCGATTGCTTTTCCTTAATAGAAAAGCCCGACTCCTCTGTGCTCTTGATAATTTTTTTTTTTTTACTTATCCGTAACTCTAGTTCAATGTCCACCCCCTTTAGACAAATCCATTTCCTCTCAGGTCCCTGTGCTCTTTAGATGCAATGTTTGCAGCAGTGTATGTCAAAGTACACCTTAACGAATTATAGACTCCGTATGTTACAGTCACCTATCATTTCCTTGAGGGTGTTCATGTTTGCAACCCCCAAGGCACAATACAGTTCCTGGCCCATGATAGGTGCCCTATTTATGCCTGTTGAAGGAATGTAAGAATGAATAAAGGAAGAAAGGAAAGAGGGGGACAGGAAGGATGGAGGGAGGGAGGGAAGAAAGGAAAGTCCTTTATGACAGGCACACAGAGGGAAGGCAGGAAGTGAGACTCAACGTGCCTTAGCACATCAAGCTGGTCAGGTGCACCAAGCTCAGCACTTGTGTTTTTTTTTTTTTTTTTTTTTTTTGGCGGTACTGGGGATCAAACTCAGGGCCTTGTTCTTGCAAGGCAAGCACTCTACCTGCTGAGCTATCTCCCCAGCCCTAGCACTTGTGTTTTAACGCATGGAAAAGCAGCGTCACCAAAGCTGGTAAAGTAAAATGCTGTCGTAAAGAGCTACTTCCTATGCCATCCTCTCCACCCAACATGTCATTAATCTACTTTATTTCCCCCCTTCTTCAAATTCAGATGCTTGCACCCAATGATTTGGCACGTACAACCTCATTCCAAACCAACAAGCCTCCGCTTCTCCAAGAAATAGTCTTAAAATGACCTCGCATCAGATTCTTCATTATCTCAGTACTTCATTCTTAACTTACATCACTCTAACCCAGTACACATTGATTTTTTGTTCTTCTCTCCCCTTCAGGCTGTCTTGGAATTCTCTGAGTGACTCAATACAGGGTTGATGCTTTGGCAGTGACTTCGTCTTCCCCTGTGCCCTTGTTCCAGGAACACCACTGACATCCACCTTCTTCTTGACCCAGAACTTGGGCCCCCGCCTGCCTCATCATTTCACTTTGTCCTACCATAAGCAATCCATCAGACTCTGCTGCTCCATGTCCTGAACAGCTCCCGAGTTTGTCTCTGCTGTCCAAACACACCCCTACCTTCACCAGGTGACCTCCATCTCTAACCTAACAGCCCCCAGCACCTTGTGACTGTCCTTCTCAAGGTCACCTGTCTCCCTCCTTCCTCCTCACTGTCATTTAATTCTCCAATGCTATAGCCAGTGGGGTCTTCTAAAATCCAAACGAGATCATGGACCTAAGGTCCTCTCATTGTTATTATCAAACAGGAAACTTAACACAGTTGCTCTGAATCAGGCTTCTTATCTGTGCTAGCACTATGCTGGCTTTCTATCAGTCTCTTTGCATGGATGGCTTTCTTTTTTTCTAGTTAGTTCTCCTAAGAAATACACCTAGCACAATACTGCTTCAAAAAGAAAGTTAAGTTCTGAACTCTGGATGAAGAAGGTCTCTTTTTGGTTCAGCATATTGTATGTCACTGACATAAAACACTGTGTGAAGACAAGTCTCAGAGAAAAGGGCCAGGCTGGCACAGTACAAGAACAAGTGATGGATGGAGGAACTGGGTGCCTAAAAGCACTTCACTTCACTTTTCTAAATGTGCCCTGTCAACACGAAGGGAACAGACCCAGTAAGGCTTATGTTAGTGGATGCACAATGAAGGAGAATATTTATCTTCATGCTCTTGAGCTGCAGACCACTCAGCATTAGAAAACACCACCAAGACTGTCTCCTAATGTGCCTGAAGCCCTTGGAGTGGGGAGGATTCTGACTTAATGAGCATGTTATACCATCTGTCAACAGGACTGCTGAGCAGGAAAACAGCAACCAGCAACTCCCAACACCCCAGGAGCAGAACACTTGGGAGCCATTTGTGCAAGATGAGCCCCTGGCTCAGTGGTCAAGGAATCATATGCACCTAACCTCCTCGAGCTGAGTGACAAGTGTCATCTGTGGGTCCCCATTCACAGTCAGCCTTGGCGGTTTCTATGTGGGTGCTTGATGAGCCATTGCAGAGGGGAGGCACTTGGCCTTACACATGTCCTAGAGGGCCACCTCGATTGCCCTCTCTGACACGTAGACTTGTTGGCAAGAGGCCACAAAGGGTAGCATTAATAATGCCATTGATCAAAGCATTCCCATGGCTACGGATGAAGGAAAAGAGGAGAAAAGGGGGAGAGTCCGATTTATGTCTATTCCTCAGGAAATATATAAACTTTAAAATTGAAATAATCTAGGAGAACAAATTTTGTACCTAGATTTGTGAAAGCAACCTGGGGGTTGCTTCTATTTTCAGTTTTAAGATAATAATCTTACCAAATGAACTGGAAATTATCCAAATGAAGAGTTTCCTCTGTAAAATCAGCCACCTGGGAAAAGCATATAACTCTTCATCTATATTTCCTTAGCTCATTTTACCTACCAAGTTTTGAAGTTTACTTTCCATGTGGGGATTTTTTTTCTTACACACTTGAATCTCACTGGCCCAGGCTGTGGTACACAGGGAGACAGGGAGGCAAAATGGGCTCAGGAGTCAGATGGCCTGAGGTTCAATTCCAGCTTGCCATATTTCCAAACCTCAGTTTCCATCATCTGTAAAATGGGGATAATAACTGTCCATACTTTTAGAGATTGATCAAATGAAATAAGGGATATAAAATACTTCACATTATGCTTAACACACAAGAAACAATCAATAGTTGACTATTATTATAATAGTTGCTTAAAATATCATCCATCCTAATATAATGTTTTCATAAAGAACTTGTTGGGATTCTCTTCCACAGTCATCTGGATATCCTAATTCCAGATATTTTATTCTCTTCAAAATTCCTTTATATGTGGATTTTTGGTGGAATTGGATACTTAGGGATCATTGAAAAATCTAAAAACACTATCTACAAACTTCTCGACTGTTCACTTTCAGTCTTAGTCTTCATTGTCCTTTGTAACCACAAAATCTTTCACAGGGCTTGGCACTCAACTCCAGTAAATATTTATTTAATGAATAGAACATCTGTTGAATAAATCATGGAATGAATAAAGCGAGTGGACAAACTGAAGAATCACAAGCAATGTTCACCCAACCCAGATTTGGGACTCAGAACGTTCTCACAGGGTGGAGAGGTGTGACCCTTTGAGCTGGGTGTGGGATAGAATCTTCCTGGCTTTCCTTCAAAGCTGCTGTGTTAGACATCTGACACACTTTCTGGCTTCCCATCACATTATGAATAGCTATTCTTCGTGTATTGGTTTTTCCTATGGCTGCTGAAACAAATTACTACAAATGTAGTGGCTTAGAATAACACCAATTTATTATCTAACTGTTCTGGAGCTCTTCAGGGGCTAAAATCAAGGTGCACAGGTCTGTGTGCCTTCTGGAGACTCCAGGGGCCACCTATGTCTTTGCCTTTTCCAGTCACTAGAGACCCTGCAAACTTCTCAGCTCATGACCCCCTTCTTCTGTCTCCAAAGCACATCAACCCAACATCAGCTTCTGTGGTCACATCTCTTTCTCTTATGCTTAGTCTGTCTCTTACAAGGGCCTTGTGATCACATTGGGTCCTTGATAATCTGGTATAATCTCCCCATTTTAAACTCCTTGACTTGAGCATGTCTGTAAAATTCCTTTTACCATATCAGGTCACCTCTCCACAGGTTCCTGGGATTAGGACGTACACACCTTGGGGACATCATTACTCAGTCAACTTATTATGCTCAAAGTATTTTCCACCTTTTGTGTTCAATCCCAGTCATATAGAACCCTGGACTTTCCATGTGGGTGAACACAGGCATATGCTGAGTCTGGCCCTTCATTTGCCTGAGACTTCGATTCTGAAGTGAACAACTGAAGAAGCAGGTCTGGTATGGAATCCATTTTCTGGTGATGTGGGTGTCAGAAGGGTACAGCTTCCTGGACACCAGGGGTCCAATGCCCAGTCTCCATCAGCAATGGGATCTGGCTATTTCTACACAGAATGGCAAGAGACAGGGACTTTCCCAGAGCAATAGCATAACAAAATTCTTGTAAATATAGCCTTCGGTTCTAATTCTGTGACCCACCCTTAGATTCTGTAAGCACTCCAAATGCTTTAGTGAATTTCTATTCTATTTATGCTAGTCTTGGAGAAGTTCTGTTATTTACCCCTAAGAGTTACAACAGGCATGACGTACTGTCCTAGGTTACAAGAAGGGCATGCATGGAGATTACCGTAATATTTCCAGAACACTGGAATAATAAATGATATTTTGGGGCACCATTTAGGTGCTGAGTACTTAGTTAAAAGGTTCTGAAGAGATGCATTGAAATCTTTCAAGTCAGGGGTTGGAAAACAGCACCACACTTTGGAGAAAGAGCATATGGAGAGTCTATGGCCCTCTCTTTGGAGACTTTGATTTTCCTTTTCTCCATCTAAACTGACCACTGCACATAGAATGTTGTTTCTGAAGGGATAAGAAGGGAAATTTTTATTATTGATGCTTGTCAGCATGGACGCACCACTCGGTATTTTTTTTGAAGCACTTTACAACCATTAGTTGTTTATATTAAATTAAATAGTCTAGAAATATCCATTAGTCTAGAAAGCAAAAGTACATCTGGCGTAAGATTGCTTTTCACCCCCTGCCACACACACCTCTGCATTATTTAGAACTCACCATGGCTTTTAGTTCACCCATTTGAAAGAGAAGGTGGCTTTCAAAACAATGTATTTCCATCCTCTCTTCTGTATCTCCTACTGGTTTGAGAGCTTGGTTCGAATCCTGGCTCTGGAAGTCAGTGGCTGGGTGACTTGGACTAGTTACTTAATCCCTCTGAATCTCACATTTCTATACAATGTAAATATTAACCCCAGGCTGACTGATAGTGAAGGTTATACAAGTATGTGCTGTGATGGCAAATCTCAGAGTCCAGATTCAGATCACAGTTCAAATCTTACTTTGCATCTAAAAAGTTGTGTACCCTTCATAAAGTGAATCTGGGTGCCTTGGTCTTCTCCCCAAATCATGGAAATGATTATTTTTATCCCCATTTTACAGACTAGTAAACTTAGATGCAGAAGTTAACATACTCAAAACCTATCAGCTTATAAGGAACAGAGAGTGGTTGTAAACCTAGTTCTTAATCATTTTGAATGCAAACTCCATGGGTTCTCAGGGCATTTAAACGTATTTTTGTATTTTAATAGCTAAATAAAAGGGAATCTAAGCAAGCACTCCCTCATAGGGTTAAAAGATTAAATGATATAAATGGAGAGCTCTTGGTACAGTGCCATTAGCTTCTAATACTATGAGCAGTTAAATGCCTGTTTGGAGTGGGTGTTTGGAGTGAATTAAAAAATTAGCAAATGAAAGAATAAAATCGACTTCACAATTTCACACCCCCCCACCAGTGTCCCTCAACAGTCTCTAGTGCATTTCAGAGCACTAGAAATGCTCTGTAAATATTTAAAAACTGTTCCTAGTAACAGAGATCAGATTCGTTCATTGCCTGAGTTTGGGGATAGGAGAGGGAGAGACTAAAGAAACAGGAACATTTGGGAATGATGGAAATGGCCTACATCTTGATCATGGTCGTAGTTACAGGACTGCATTCTTTCTGCAAAACTCAACAATCAGAGGACTAAAAATGAGTGCATTCTATTTTATATATATGATACCTCAAAGCAATTGATTTTAATTATGTTACATGTACTCTAGACAGGGGTTAGCAAACATTTTTCTGCAAAGTTTTGTAAGTAAATGACTTAGGCTTGGTTGGACATAAGATCAACAACTAATCTCATCCATTGTAGTGTGAAAGTCCACATATAGGAGGTGATCCATAAATAAATGAGTGTTGCTGCTTCAAGGAAATTTTATTTACAAACCAAAATTTGGTTTCATGTAATCATTATGTATCATGAAATATTTTGATGTTTTTCCCAACCATTTAAAAAATGTGAAACATCATTCTTAATTCCTGGGTCTAATAAAAACAGGCAATGGGCTAGATTTGGTCTGTAGGCCATCATTTGCCAGCTCCTGCTCTAGAATTTAAAAAATTCTCTGTCCAGCAGCATCATGAAATCTGCCTTAGCAACTTCTCAGTGCAAATGCTGTGCCTAAGAGGGCAGGGACCCCAGCTGCTGTAGTCCTGAGGGGACCTTGCCAGAACCCACTCCCTCTGTGGCCAGACTAAGCCGTTGCTTCTTGACTTCAATTTCCCCATCTGTCCAGGGAGGACAGCAATCATTTCCCAGAGCCCTGTGTGGCTCATTCAGTTTGTTATTTGGGAGAAAAACGCTCTATCCAAGTGCAGAAGCTGATCATGGCCTGGGTTATGAATCTGGCCTGTCTCAATCATCGGGGGGAAAGGTTTGATTTCTCAGGTTGTCATTCCTAAAATTGCTTATTCTCTAGGTGATGTTCTTATTTCTGAATATGGTCTGATCTCCATTCCCAGAAGAGGAGGGTTATTTTTTTCTAAGAAGCTGGCAGCAGAATAGTACTCTCTGAAAGCTTGCTTCTTCCCTGCCAAACTGCCATCCCTAGCACGAGTCATCTCTTTGCAGAGGGTGGCTTCCCACCAGAATGTTTACTCTGCCAAGGCCAGAACAATCCCAAGCTCCTCTGACAGCAAAGAGAGCTCTCTAAATCCAAACAAGCATAAACTGAAATTTCCTTTTTTGGTTTCAGACAGTGGTAGGTGCTTAAGAAATCATTCTGGGGTGGTAAAAACTGCCAGAGTAACCCACAAAATATAGTTCTGAGGTTCTGAAAGCTTCAAGGCTTTTAAAAATTTGAATATCTCATCTAAAATTGGAAGAAAATATGGAAGAGAATGGCCTATCTAGGCACCCAGTTTATTCTTCCGCCTGTTGGAAGCATTTGAATCAATAGTTTGTGTGAGGGAAGTCACTCACTTTTTCTGTAAAGGGCCAGAGAGCAAAGTTTTTAGGTAGTAGTAAAAGTAATAGAGTCAACATCACAACTTCTCAGCTCTGCTTGGAGGTATGAAAGCTTAACCATGTTTCAATAAAACTTTATTCACTAAATCAGGCAGTGGGCTGAATTTGGCATATGGGCTCTTTTTTTCTGAGCCCCTGTCTGACATGTAGTATTTCTAGAGGGAACTAGGTGGGTCATGAAAGGGGAGAATAAAATTTAAATCAGCAGCTTCTATTTGTGGAAATGCAGTAAAAATTCTCATCACAGATTGGGGAATAAAGTTCACCCAATGGGCATGTTGTATTTGGAGTGGGAGGGGATGCACAAGTAGACCAGGTGAGTCCTGAGCATGATGGATTTTCATCTATGAAGACAGATGGGTGGACAGTACTGAAGACAGGAAGACCAATAGCACATAAAGGAATAAGAAACCTCTGCTGGCTGGACAGATCAGTCACATCAGCACTCACAGACAGGAGCCTCTGGTTGAAAGCAGGAGGACACATGGACTTGACCCACACCTGGTTCAGTGGGGGTCAAAACAAGGTGGAAAAACAGAAGCAAAGGAACAGGTAAATATGCATGTAAGGTGTCTTCACCGAACAGTGAACTGGAAAACTGAAGAGAAGTTGGAAAGGTTGGTTTATGGGATATCATGGAAGACTTTCAAACACCTATTTTAACAATGTGGGTTTTGGAGTCAGTGGTAGGTACTGAAGATTTCCAAGCTTCCGGCACTATGTTCCCTTCAAAACAGGAAGCCTAGAGACTCCTCCTTCTTTTCCAAGAAGCTATGGCTGGCTGCATCTCACCTGTTATAAATGTGATACTACTAATAACATTAAGACATTTTCTGCTTGATGAGAATGTTCTAGTGTTTACTTTCAATTCATTTAATGCTGATGGAAAAAATCACTCAAGTGGTTATTTTATCCCCGTTTTACAGATTAGAAAACTGTGATGCAGGAGAATTTAACTTACTCAAAACCTGACCCCTTGAGAGAGTCAGGACTGTGGGTTTAAACATAGCTGTTAATCAGTTTCCAAACTATATGGATGCCCAGTGCATTTAAACATATTTCTAGGTTTTAACTGTTAATCAAACCTTTTTAAGCTTAATTTCTAAATTGCCCCTGCCTCAATTGTAATGTTTCTCCTAGTCAAAATCCCTAATACTATGACCACTTTTGTCATCTCTTTATCTCACTACTAATTAAGAGCACTGAATTAATAATGAAAAAATTATAAACTTAAATTTTGTTCAAATTTCATCCAATCTGAGCTCAATTTGGCATAACATTATGATTTTCATGAATGCCATATCTATCCCATCTAAGTATACAATTGTTTTCACATCATCTAAGTATATAATTGTTTTCACATTATTTTGCCTACATTTTAGGTGGACCTCATTTTAAATGCACATAAACTATATATTTATCTTACATGAATTTGGAAACAAACCAGAATATTAACAATGTTCGTATTAATAATTAATGTAATACTTTCTAAATTATTTAAAGTTGGATTATATTAGTGCTATTTTTAAGTGTATTCATGTGAAAATATTCTTTTTTAAAAAATGATTATGAAACAAATGCATAGGGATCTAATAAGCAATTAATAAAAGAATCCCTTAATGCAAAAGGTGATGCTGTTCCAAGAAGGTTCTCCAGTTCTCAGTCACATGTCCTAAAAGCTATTAAGTCTCATTAAATCACAGAGATCTGGTATCAGACTAACCAGTCTGGGCCTATCTTCAGCTTCTCAAAGTTCAATCACTGTGAGAGAAACAGGAGTAGGGGTTTAGTGGATTAGTCACAACCGACCATTAATCTCTGCATTCTCAGTTGTAAGCCAGCCTCTCTCTACCAATGTGACTGGGGGAGAGAAAAAAATCTCACAAAAAACCCCAAAGCTCAGAAAAGCCTAAAGCCGGCTCCCTAGAGACATACCCAGGTCACAGTTTGCTTGTCTTTACTGAACATCAACACAGCATTTGTCCCATTTCTCATCTGTCCTATTTCCTGTTGGTTTTTCATTTATGCCTTTTGCTGAAATTCTCAGATCAGATATGTTTGAAAACAAACCATGTCAAAATCCCAGGAATAGGAAAGCATTTAATTATCATCTAAAAATCCTTTTCTCTCAAGTGAATATTAAACATAAATCAAACTATGTTTTCATGTTACAAATGGATTGAAAAACCACGGTTAAGGTTACCATGTGCACAAATTAATACCTGGGGAAGGCTGGTGAGACTAAACAAAGAAAAGAAAAAAAAAAGTAGTCACATTTCAGTAAAAATGAGTGACAGCTTTAGAATGTGCAGGCTAAATATTATGTCTTTTACTATATATGAATTGGAAGATGACACCTTCTTTCTTTATTACTCTAGCCAATAACCCAGCATTTACTGATGTATCAAGGAGGAAAAATGATAAGCAAATCCCTGAATCAGGATTCTGTTTACATCTCTACTCTCAAGGTTAGATTTTACTGGATGACACAAGTTAATACACATGATCATACACACTGGAGGCCTTGATGAGTCTAAACTGTAGCTGTAAAAGGAAAATAGGTGGCATTAAATTTTTTTAAAAAATTTTAAAGAAAAATGTAGGCCAGACTCAGTACATTGTCTCTGAAGCTCATTCTAGGAAAAGGCATGATTGTCTTCTCTCTTATTACCTTTAAAATATTCCCCAAACATCCTAGTTTCCCCTAGTGAATCAAATTCAACCAACCTTAACTGATTATGTGCTATGTACAGGCATTGTGCTAAACACTTTCACATGCATTGGCTCATTTAATCCCCATGTTTTACATGATATTGCCAAATTTCTTCCTAATTTTGCCCAATGTGTCTTTTGTTCTTTTAGCTTTAGCCATAACAACAGCAAAAACGCAGCATTTATCAAATATATTCTATGTGCCAAGCACCAGGCCACATTTTAAAATTTCAATCTCCCTTGACTGCAAAGACACATTCTATTACCCTCAGTGTACAAATGAGGATACTGAGGCTCAGTCAGAGATGTTAAGTAACTTCCCAAGGTCACACAAGGTCTCAGCAGAGTCAAGATGAAATGATAAGACAACATACACAGTTTTCAACAAATGTTTTTATGTAGCTGTCAGTGATGACCACTCCCCAAGACTTTTTTCTTGGGGTATTAAAAGGGCTACAATATCATCATCCTACAAGTAAAAGTCTGGGCTATTCTGTTACAATGCCTTATCTTACTCTTGCCTATCTAGAAAATCATTCTCCACTTTTTGGTTCACTGCAGTCTAGAAAGTTCTTCCTGTACTTTAAATCTTGCTGCCTTGACCTTTCAAAAACTGGAGAAGTTTAGAATCAACAGAAAATTTGGACCATTTTCTGTCAAAGTCTCTTCACACCATAAGGTTCCCAAGTCAGAAAGTGATCCCCCAAATTCCCTATTTCAACACTCCTGTTTAAGAGAAGAAAACTGGTACAATGCCTTACCCACTGCACAGACCTTGCAGGGCAGACTAACTCTATACGACATGTCCTAACTTCAATCCTAATGTTTTCCCCACAGCAAACTAGCTGATTCTCTTTTCCCTGTAATTTATTTGAAAAAAAGAAAAAAAAAAAAGAAAAGTTCTAGGAAGAACACTGAAATCTCAAAATTCCAAAACCTCTTAATTGTAGCTGCTTGTCTCAGATCTAGCTTATGGAGCAAAATACCATCTTGAACCACAGGGCTACTCAGTCCCAGGGCTATTCAATTTTTTGTTTAACAATTTTTAGGTGTGGATCATTGTAGAAAGAATCCGTGAAGGTTTAATCTTGATATATACGCTTACTCTCCCAAGGAATTCAAGTATATTTCTGGAGCTTTGTAAACATTACTTATGGCTATGATATGATCAAATCGTAAAGAACTTCACACTATGTGAAGCAGTAATAATATTAGGGTTATGTTAATGAAATAACTCAATAGAAATAATTATCTGTAGACATGAAAACAGATGTCAAAAATATCATGAACTAGAAACAAAATGGGTCTTTCAAAACTGGGGGAAATATAAATATTAAAAACTGAGATGAATAGGCTATTATGGAAATATAAAATGAAAATCATGGGTATTAAAGTGGCAGTTACTATACAAATATTCCAACCACGTTTCCTTTTCTCCTGGACCCAAGGCTATCCTATAATTCCCCAGCTCCTTTGAAGTAAGAGATGGCCCTGTGACTGACTAGAAATGATGTATACATCTTCCCTTCCTGGCCCATCAGAACCTCTCCCATGATCCTCCTCCACATTTTCTTCCCCATGTGTTGATGTTGATGTCAAGGACTATGCAGAATCCATGCTTTGAAGGCAGTATAACTTCCACCAGTCTTGAGACTCCCTAGTTCTTGCAAAAGATATGATTTTTCTCCTCTCCTTTATCCCCTTTACAAGTGACCCTCCCCTCAGCAAAGAAGGGTAGTGGGGGGAAGAGAGAGATGCCAACGAGAAAATTCATGTGAGCAAGAATCCATGATTTCCTGATCAGCGATAACCAGAAAGCACCATGGGAAAATAGCTAAGATATAATGTTAAAAAAAAAAATCAGTACTAATATTTCAGGTTGGAAAAGTTATAATTTCAAACTCTGGTAAACCAAAGTTTGGTCTATGGGGGCTTGCTTATTTTTCCTAAATTTTAACACTTCTTGTTATATATTTAACATTAAAATAAATTCAGTGATTCCCATATTGCTCATGTTTGTGACCCTAAAACACTTCTGCATATACAGTCTCTGTCTTACAGGGAGCAATGATCCAGGAAGAACATCTCGTTGGAGTTCATGATTGGCCTAAGTATCTGATGCACAGATACCACTCTCACTCGTTAATTTGCTCAACATGTCTTACCCCTAGACATGATACAATACAAGGTTGTACCTGGCTCAGTCAAGCTCTAGTTGCAGCAGTTCAAAAAGCAGAGAATATAAAAATAAAAAGGCAGCACCAACTTGGGAGCCTAAGATTACATGTGGCTGTCGTTCACCACTACAATACTGCACTAAAACAAACTTACAGGCCACAAAGAATTGCTCCAAGTGGAAAAACAGGGATGCAGCTTGTTGCAGATATTACAACTAATGACTTTTCTATGCTTTATTCTACAGGGGTTTGAGTCACTGCAACTTAGAGCTGGTGTCATTATGGTGCATTTTGAGACTTAGAGAGCAAGTGACATATTTCTATTCACACCCAGACCATGCAAAGGAAATGTAACACTCCCAAGATACTTTACTTTCTATCACTGTCTTCCTAAAAAATTTACTTATCTAATCAGAAGTTAGCAACAGGGCTATTTTTCCCATGTTCCCCCCACCCCCGCTTTTTTTCTGTAATTAAAATAACAAGTGAACAAACAACAAAAAAATTATCCAAGTGACCATTTCCTCACAGTTGTTAAAATCAAGGAGGTGATGACAGAAGGGAATCTGCACTCAAAAATGGTAAATCCGCTTTTTTTTTTTATAATTCCTAGGCTCCCAGGTCTTCTGTCTGGTAAAATCTACTCAGCTACACTACCATTTGGTTCCATAAGGGCCAGAGAAGTAATGTTTTTTGACAGAAGACTGAAAACCCCATAGAGACCAGTCACTTCCTGTATTGCTGTGCAACAAGACTAAAGGGTAGAGCAGCTTCTCCTGGGAAGCACTCTCATTCAATACTAACTACAGCACAAAGGGTGTTGGTTTCTCCCAAGCTGAAAAATCATCATATCCTGAATAATCTCCTCTAACAGGAATAGAGATGACATGGAGAAAGGAACAGCAATGAACCCATGATCCTTAATGGTCCCATTTCAAGTCTATTATATGGTGTCAAGGAACAAAAAGGAACCAGAATACATTTTAAACATCTCTTAAGTGCCTCAAACAAGGAGGGTTTGTCAAATAGGATTGAGTCTGAGACCGAAACAGAAAGCTATCAAATATGTTGCTCCCTGCCATGGCTCCCTTTCTCTGTGACTCTCTGCACATTTAAAAACCTACAAGCAGCAGAAGGAAGACAGCGACAGACTGGTGTGCTCAGGCTCTCCCCTGATTAGCCTCAGTTCTTGTCTCCCAGCCTCCTGTGAAGTCAAGAAAGCAATTCTGAAAAACTCCTTCTTATTCATTTATGTATCAATTTAGTCATTCGTTATTGAGCATCTTCTAAATTCCAGGCACTGGCAATGAGGGAAAAAAAATCCACAATATTTGCATATCACTAGATATGCATTCTACCAGAACACAGATCATGGCTATTTCATTCAGTACATTTTATTGCATGCCTGGTCCAGTGCCCTACTTCATAGGAGGTTATCTATTTGTTAGCATTTGTGGAATGAATGGACAAACACATGAAATGGTGGGGAAAAATTAAACTGCCGTGCCTATGTTACTTTGTGATTTCTAGAGTCCTGTGAGATATTCGTTATTATCCCAACCTCACAGTGAAGGAAAGGACTATGCTCCCTCAGTAAGTGTTGCCATCAGAACTGTTTTCCTTGAGGGTAAAACAGAGATGCGTATGTAGCGGGGGGAGAGGAGCGGAAGGGAAATGTGTTGACTCATATCCTTCAGTTAATGTGTTTATTCCAGCTCTGGCATTGCTGCCAAATGTGTTGCAAAGCCAGCAAGACTTGGCTCTGGAAAACTCACCTGAAAGTCACAGGCTTCATTTCCTACTGCCAGCCCCTTTAGCCACTGGGCATGAAGTATTAGACAAAGTTAAAGATTAATTTTGCATTTGCTGTGACAAAAGTGTCACCTCACCCAGATCAGGAGGCAAAGGCATTTGTAGGCTGTCTCTTTCATAACCACTGATAATCTCTCCACTGCCATCCTGATGGCACCTTAATGCAAATGTAATCAAACCCAAACACTGACTGTCCCATTCCCAGCCCAATCTTGCTAATAAAGAGCAATTATGGTTTTGTTATACAGGCGATCCTAGACCATTTCTCACCACCCAACCCCCACCCTCCCCCACAACCCAGCCCAACTCCAGCATACTAAAATATCTCTTCAAGTTCTGGGAGGAAAACCATAAAAAATGTCATAGGAAAGATTCCATAATCAGAAAGAAGGAAGATGATAATTGACACATTGCAAAATCCAGAGTCAAGCCAACAGGTTTCTCTTTTTTGTAAGGTATAAATACCTAGCAATAAAATAAGTCAGGAGATAATCTCTATAATCTGACAATAAGTAATCTGAAAATAAGGAGACAAACTCTATAATCTGAATGGTCTCAAAAGCTTCTGAGACTCCACCTAGAAACAGAGACAAACACTGGAAATTGACTAGTGATCCTGGCCAAATGGAGCATAGTTGGACCAGAGCCAGAAACTTCACCCCGACTGGTCAGTCTTTAATGAACAGAAAGATACAAGCTTCATAACTTTCTTGGACCTTAAAAGGAGGCCTCTCCTGCACAGAGGGACATTATCAAATGCAAGGTGTCTCCTAACACTTTCCCCCTTGACCTCGCCTACCACCCTCCACTCCGGCTGTTGCCATACTTCCCTCTTGACCATTCCCCTAATCCTCCCTGCCTTGGAAATGCTGTTTCTTATGGGCACCCCTTTCCGTCACACTCCCAAAGTGCCAGATCTTCCAAGCCAATACTTTTGACGTCCCTCAAGCCATAGCTCAAGCATCTTCTAACTAACACTACTTACTCTTCCCTTTAACCTTTTCATCTCCAGGAGGAGTTAGATGTCCCTTCTCTGTTCCCTCCAAACACTTCCTGTATTTTTCATTACAGTACTTACCACATTCTATTGTAACTACTGATCTTTTTAAAATTAGTCTCTTATTTGATTACAAAGTTCTTGGAGGGCGAATTCAGTGTCTCATTCATTCTTGTTGGCTCCCCAGAACCTGACTGGCTCAGGAAGCACTCAACAGGTGTTGAATGATTAGGTGGACAAAGGAGACTTTTTCATTTCCGGTCTCTCAATCTCTCTACAATAACTGAAACACTGAGAAAATGCAATGGGTATATAATTCAGTGGACCATGAACATATTCTCCCAAGTGAACATGCAGTCTATTAGAAATAAGAGTCGTGCAGATTGTAGAAAGGCAAAAATGCTGTAAAAGGCTTGGCATTGCTTCAAGCATCTGTTGCATGCCAGTGCAGCTACTGTGTGGCCTAGTTCAAGTTCATCTTCATGACATAAATGCATGTATGGGTGATTGGTTTCTCTTGGTCTTCATCTGCTGTTAAAGATATTATTATGATGATTCATATACAAACTGAAGACATTTGCATTTGCTTAACATGAAAACACTAAGTCTCAAATACCAGGGTCAATCAGGGTTTTGGGAGAGAGGAAAATGCTTCCCCCTCCCTTTTGTTTATTTGTCACTCAAAATGTCCTATGGCCTAATTGATCTATTAGGACAGGATGTTTTTCAATAGGTCTTTGTGTTTTGTGATCAAGAATAAAGGTCAACAAGGAAAACAAAAATCCAGTGTTGCTTATTACGAAGTATAAAAATATTTTTTATTAAGTTGCAAACAAACCTGACTATGTCACTTTCCGAGCTCCCCCTTTGCTTCTCATGAAGAAAAGCTAAGGCCTAAACTGTCGATCTTGGCTTGCAAGATCCATGTTGTTTGTTTGTTTGTTGTTTGTTTAGGCTGTGCTGGGCATTAAACCCAGGGCCCCGAGCATGTGAGGCAAGCGCTTTACCACTAAGCCACACACCCCTGGTCTGTATTTTTGTAGTCCTATCTACAGTCACTTGTTCATCTCATTACCTGCATATACCCACATCACTATACTTGTCAAATTTTACTTTTTCCATCTCTTACCTACAAACATACTGTTCTTGACTCATGGTACTCCTCCCTGCTTTTCTCCTCCAGATATCTTTCCTTTCCCCACTTGCATCTACCAGCCACAGAGTTACTTGCTGTTCCTTATACTCCCAGAAGGCTTTGCACACACCTCTGTCACACAACATGGACTACCTCGTAACTATGAAGAACCAGGTGGTGTTCATTTTTGTGATTCCAGTATGCAGTACACAGCTGTCAATACTTTTCTATTTGAACACAGACTAAAATGACTAAATAATTAACTGGCATTTACAAGAACTAGTTCCAAGTGTCAAAACTATAATGCTTTTTAGTGTCAATCATAACAATGATGATGAAGACGATGAAATAAGAATAATTTCATGGGGATTGCTTCAATTCACCAATGGCCGCATACCAGGCACTATGGAAGATCTTATGTCTTATCTTTCTCCAGTCCTCAATTTACAGATGAGGAAACTGAGACTCATAGGACCCAAATTGCTTTTCCAATACTACACAAAGAGTGAAAGACAAAGTTATAATTCACATGTAAGCCTGTCTTAGTTTCAAAGCCTGCGCTCACTATCATGTGTTATGTACAATGTGATCAGTCATATTCCAGATACTGTGCTGGGTACTTTATGCACAGTGCTTTGTTATCCTTGTCATTTCCTTTGAATGCCACAACCTTGAGTGTTATTACCTTCATTTTAGAGATGAAAAAGCAAACCTTCCCCACCCCCCCAAAAAAAGAACTGAACAGTCTGCAATTTAAATAGATTACAGACTATGCAAATGCAGCCCTGCCTGCAGACATGCAACATTAATTTAAAATCCAAAACAATGTCAGACTCGCAAACAAGTTTTAACGAAGTTCAATCCATCGAATCAATGCAAGACTTCCTAACTTAAAAATAAAAATTACAAAGAGAATAAATATGTTTGGACACTCCGTGGTCTCTAATTCAACAGCTCCCTAATTGGGTTCATTCCAACATTCTAGTATCTCCTTAAGTGAATCCTTGATTTCAGCCCTGGCAGTCCTCCCTGTACACGCTCCTCTTCCTTCTCCATCTCTTACTTCCAGAACTCTAACATCAATCTAATATCCTCCCCCTCTTTCATTACTGGATTTCTCACTCCTATAGAATTTATGTCCTGTATTAAGCAATGAGGCATTACTTTTATCGCTCTCTATCACAATACACTTTGGCATACAACTTTTATAATTATATTTTAACAATTAAATATTATTCACGTTATCTGATACCATTCTACATCATGTGTATGCTTCTCAACTTTGCTTTTGTAACTCTGTCTTAAGCAGGGTCAGTACATAATATATAAAGACACGGATACTCTATGTTTGCAAAGCATGAAGAATGGGATCATGTTCTGATGTTTCTTTGAATAATCCTTCAGAAATAAGCAAAGCAAATATACCTTTCATTTTACAGATGAGGAAATTGAGACTCTTTCAGAGGTTAAGAGAACTGCCAAAGCCACATAGGTGATTAGGATAGAGTTGTACTGCAGAGTGGGTTCTGGTGACTTCCATATTTTTTCTGTAAGGGCTTGCTACCATACCCATCATGGTACCTGGGTCTCCTTCTGAGCTAAGCCCTAAATGCAAATATGTAACCTTTAATCCAGTTAAGGTTATAGGAACTGACTTCCTTGATGGCAATCAAATCCCTCTTTCTCAACCAAGGGAATGTTTCTCCACATTGTCATTTCTTTTTTCCCTTGGGATTTTATATCAAGACAACTCACCTCACTCATTGCCAGCTGCCTAGAGAGTTTCACCTAGGAAGATGGTTATCTGTTCATCACTCTGACCTCACATGAGAAATTCAATGTAAAGAAATCACACTATGAATGAGAATATTAAATGAGTAGTATGGGTATGGTTCATTTGCATTTAACAAGATATTTCATTGGAAGCCATATTGAGTACAAATGTCATTCTGCAAGCACTTTAAAGATGGGTCTATACCAAGTTATAAATCTACAAGCAGAATAAGGAAAATTCTGTTGATCTCCTGGGTATTAAGGGCTACATGGTTACCAGGTAATTTATTAACTTTCCAAACCACATCTCAAAGGTTGGTTCACAGCTATAAACTGGGTTACCTTCATGATGATGCACCAAAGTCTAAAATTCCTACTCTCATTTGTACGAGAAGGAAAACTAGAGATACTTCAAACTTTATGGCCAAGGCTTCCTTGAAAGTAGGATTCATGGTCAATGTTATAAAATGTACTTGCTGATGATTCTTTTGCTTTTAAAAGAGCTAATGTGGAAGAGCACACAGTTCAACTCTACCATTAACCAAAACTATACAGTGCCAGATTTGTAGAAATAAAAGATAAATTGATATTTTGTTCACTTAACTATGTGTCAGGCATTGTGATAAGTGAAAAAAAAAAAAAAACCACTAAACATTATCTCATTTAATCCATGTAGCAAACATGTGGGATGTGTACTATTATCCCTTTTTTATACATAAACAAATTAAAGTGAGATCGCTTCGATTTTCAGATTAGACAAAAAATATACTAAATATCCTTTGCTTATAGGAAGTGCTGATGATGGGATGCTGGGGGCACCTGGGCGATAGTTTCACCCATGTGGTTGACAGTTACGACAACGCAAATACAATCTTAATTCTAGTCTCATACTATAGTTGTTTTCAACTTCACTTCCAAGCTCTTCTAAGACTTATGTTCATTGAACCTAATTTATTCTTTCAATTAGAAACATCAAAATACAAAATACCAAATAAAAACATTTGAAAGAAATCTTGAAGCAAACATAAATGATATACTGAACTTTCACTATCAGACCTAGGTGTGAATCTACCAGGATAAACCTCTGTGGATTCTGGTTGCTTAATCTACAAAATTACCCCCAAGAATTCTAGAATAGAAAGGTAAGTTAAACTATCTGCAAAATATTTAAAATGTGTGAAAACACCACATAGTTTAAATTGTTATTGCTATTGTTATGAATAAACTGATAAAGAAGTTATGTAAGAGGGGAAGTAGGAAACATTACATGAATTAAATCAGGCACCTGTCTTTTGACCAGGAAATGCTCTCCTCGTGCTCAATGCTCATTCATCCTCACTGATCTGAGCTGCTTTTGTGGGAAAGGAATGGTGCTCTTGCTAACACAGAGAAAAATCATTCTGGTGCACACACACACACTCTCTCTCTCTCTCTCTGTCCCTTCGTGGTCTCTTTACAGATCCTGCTGCCTTACATTTTCAGTAAAAATAAGAGCTGAATTTAATGTGGAGCCAGAAGAGTCCCCAGCTCATGGCATTTCTTCTTTAGCCTTGTTGTGTTGTCATTAAGTGTCCAAAACTGATATGATCTCTCAGATGGAGGACGTGCATGCTACCTACATGGAAGCTAGCTAAGCCTGGCCAAGCAGACCCCCAGTCTCATTTAACTATCAGTGTAGCAAGCCTAAGTAGCTCTACTTAAGCAATACATACAAATAAACACTGGGGCGGTGGGGTGGGGGGGAACTCCTAGGGTATACTTTTAATTTGGGGGATGTGATAGAAGAAGGGATTGGAAACTTTAGTTAACAAAACACTAAGCACAAAGCCCACAGTGTTCCTGAAAGCAAATACCATCAAATGAAATTCAGTTAATATGCCTTTCATAGGCCAGGAATATTACCAACATCTTCCTTCTGCAAAATGTTTGTACTGCAGATTTTGGCTGGTCTTTTCCATTCTTATATTCCTCAATAATGAATTCTACCCTACCAATGCATCAATCATCAGTGTCTGGTAACTCAGTAAGAATTAACATTCATTTACTAGTCAGGGCAACTCATTCTAAGATGGTGGAGAAGTGTTTTGTTTTTTTACTTATATTTTTAATTTATGATTTAGTATAGTCTATGATCACAGGGTTATGTTCCTTTTAGTAAAGCGCAGTCTTGAGCAAATTAAAACTGCAAATCATAGAAACAGAAATGAAAGACCCACTAAACTCTCCCTGAGGCATAATTATTCAACCTTAGTGCTTTGCATTCCTATACATCCTAATGCTGTCAGATAGGAAAAGAAAGGAGACCAAGTCCCACACTGTGGCAACTGTGAATCATGATTATATCACTGACCATAATTCAGACATACACAGGCATCACTGAATGAGTAGTTTTGATTACAGGAGGAGGATACCACTTTGACCATGGAGAGTGACCTTTTGAAGTTAAGTTTATGGATGTGTAAATACAGAGTACATGTCTTCATAAAGTGCAAAGTAATGCAGATCCTAACTAGGCATTTGGAATGCTAACCTATTTTTCTGTGTTTAGCTAAGAGCTAGCAATTTTGCTTATACTTTTATCCTTTCATTACATAGCAATGATGATTACTTAGTAAATATATGTGAAAAGCCAGAGAGTCTGTAGCTCTACTCCTGGGTTACAAATAACCCCTCCTAATGTTCCTATTTGAATAATTTAGTTGCTGATACACCAAATCAAATACAACTATGACAGGTATCCCACTAAGACCTCTTTTGGGGAATAAGAACAGACTCCTCAACTTGTTCCCCAAGGGCATTTCCTGGCAAAAATCAGGGTAGGGCTGGGGATGAAGAAGATGCTGGGGGAACTCTAGAGTCTCAGTGAATGTTCCCCTTTTGTAAATCTTAAAGGGAATCAGATGGCTTGTTGATTGGAAACTTATTTATGATGCTGGAGAAGGGGATAGGCAAAGCCCATTTAATTACTAGTAAAAATATTCTGGAACAAGAGAAAGAGTTTGCAAAAGAATGAAGAAGAAAAAGATGTAAAATATGGCCTCTTCAGATGTCATCCTGTCAATCTCTGGACATATAACTGATAAAAACCTTTATAAGTCATCTGGGGAATTTTACTCATGGATGCATTATAGAATAACAGTGTACTCACTAGAGGAACTGGGGTCTGTACCACCTACAGCATAACTCACTAAAGTATTACAGAGGAATACTAAAATATTTCTTAGTATGGTGGGCAAGCCCCAAACAGTAATTTCAGATAATTGACTCCCACTCCTGCCTTAAGAGGAGACAATTGAAATTAAGGAGTGGTATTTTGAACTGGGTCCAGGTAAGGGTGGAGAAAGGGTTTTTAATATTCAGAATCAGGTCTGGCTTAGAGGGTGGAGCCTGGCAGGGCTAAAGGAAGAAGCAGGAAACATGTCTCTGTACCCCCACCATGCTTTGATGTGTTTGCTCACAGGGGCAAGGTTCCTGCTCTCTTCTGGTGACTTCATGGGAAGTTGGCTCAGTCCCCAATTCTGCAGAGGGAATGCAGGCAGAAAGGAGCACAGCAAATGGGCTTCACCCCGATGCTTAAACAGCAGGTGTGAAGGGAAATGGAGTGGGTGCTGGCCAATGGGAGGAGCCACTGAACTGGGGAATACTGCTGGTCCTGGGGCTTTTGCTCACTGGCTCCTTCCCATCCTCAATTTCCTGCACCAACAAAGACACTGCTCAGAAATCAGAATCCTTCCCAACACATAAACACTCAGGGACAGCCACACACAAGCCCTACCTCATTTGCCTCAACATCCTGGGTTCTCATATGCTGCTAAAACCACAGGCTGGCACAAGTAATCTGAAATCAGTGTTTGAGCCAGCACATCCTAAGCAACTGGGAATTAGGGAAGACCATGGTCTAAAGTGGTATTCGTGATATTGTTTCAGATGGGTTTTTCTTTTCTTTACTTTTTTTTTTTTTTTTTTTTTGTGGTGGAGGGGGGCGTGCCACCAGGTTTTAAACACCCAAATCCATCCCCATCCTTCCGTGTGTGGGGAAGGCATGGAGGATGACTACAGCTTTTGGGTCCCTGATGGTATTCCCCAGTCCCGCATCCTCCCGCAGTCTCTTGAAAGTGCCTAAACACCAGGGCAGGGCTGTTCGTCCATTTTGCCAGTCAGGAACCACCGAGTTTGGGAACTTTGAAAGCCAGGGGATGGGGGTGGGGTTGCCAAGGCTCAGATTTCGGCGCCAGAGTTCTCAGCCAGAAAAGCAGTTGAAAATCAACACCCATCTGCCTCTTCTTTCTAAACCCCCACCTCCTTCTCCATTCTCCCTTCCAGGGATTCCACACAGATCCTACCCCTACCAAACACACACACACATACACACACACACACACACACACACACACACACACACACACCCTTTGGGCTTTGACGGTTTTTGATTCTCAAAACAGCAAACCCACAGAACCCAAGGGTCTGTATCACCCGCTTCCTTCCCTCCTCAGGTCTACACACAATAAAATCCCATACATTCCAAACATCACAATATAAACCAAACCCGCCCATGACTCCAACACGTCCCGTACCTGATATGCAGACGATGAAATTGGCTTGAAGAAGAAAAAGCACCTCCCAGACTATTTCCATCCTCTGATTCTCATTCCAAGTGCATCACTCGACGGGAAAACAGGGGGGGAAAGGGGGTGCCCGACACGGCACACATACACACACACACACACTCCGGAGCGAGCGCACACTCGCACTCCCACCCGACAGCCGGCCAGGGACAGTCACCCCCAAGATCAATATCGCAGTTTGAATTGTTCCGGCAAATCTCCCCTCAGGCTCGACGGATGTGCGCCCCAGATGTGCTGACACATGTCCGATGCCTCGCTGTCTCGGAGGTCTCCCCACTCGCGCGTCTCTGCTCCTCGTACCAGTGGTGGAAACAGCACTAGCAACGGCGGCGGCAGCCACCTGAAGCCACCAGCGCTGGGCTCTTCCTGCAAAAACGAGACCCCGATCCGCCAGGCGCCCCAAGAAGACATAGACGATAGCCCCCCGCCGGGCCACGCCGTGCAGTTCCGGGCTCCCGGCAGCTCCTAGCCCTCTGGCTAAGCCCAGGCAGTCCGCGACAAGTTGCCCTCGAAGTCCGTTCCCCTCACCGGGGCATGGTCAGAGGGTGGCTTCTCCGCTCGGGGCCGTTCTCCTCCTGCTTCCGGGGGTGGGGGGAGGAGCAGACACAGCAGACAGACAGACAGAGAAAGAGGCAGGGATTATTGCCAGAAACCGCCGGCCACCGGCAGCCTCCGCTGACCCTCCCTGCTTCCCAAGTCCGCGCGCAGCCTGCCGCCTCCAAGCCGGGTTCGGGCCGCGCTTCCAGAACACCGAGTGAAACCGCTGGGCGCAGAGAACTGGGGCGCGTTGGGGGCCCACTGGCTCCCCACGTCGCGCGCGCGCTTTCTGGTCCTTTGCTATTTTCCTGGGCTCCCCAGAACCCCCAGTTGCCTCGCTTCCATCGCCCGCAACTAGCGCCGCCGCCGAGATTTTCCGCAATGCAACTGCAGGGGTCGTTATTTCCTCGCCTACAGATCCGGACGCTTCCCGATTCAGAGAGGAGGAGGAGGAGGAGGAGGAGGAGGAGGAGGAGGAGGAGGGCAGGTGGGGGCGGGAGGAGGAGGAGGAAGAGGAGGAGGAGAAGGAGGCTCGGCCAGGTGAGCGTTCTCACTGCCGCCGGTAGTCCCAACGTCAGCTGGGCCGCTGGGCACCCGGGGGTGGAGGAAGAAGTCCAAGGTGGGGAGGCGAGGTTTAACCCGGCCATAAGGAGGAGGAGAAGGCTGGGCGTCAGAGCTTGAGGCCGTGGCCGCTGCCTCGGCCCCAGCCCCTAGCGGCCGCCTCTGCGCTCCGCCCCGCCCGGCTGCCTCCGTTACCCTCTAGGATCTTTGAGTTTCTCCTCTCCTTAAAAAGAACTTCGCGCCTGCTTGTTCCGCACAGGAAACCCAGGCGGGACTCATCCTGGGAGTGCTGTGTTGTGCTCTCCCTCCGCTGCGGAATATTGGGGATTTTTTTTTTTTTTTTTTTTTTTTTGCATAATTCATTTCCTGCCCTCTTCCTTTCATCCCTCTCTTGCCCCCTCCCATTCCTTCCCTCTTTCTGCTCCAGTGCCAGAACACTACTTACCCGGGAGTTCTCCTCTCTGCAGGTTCCTAAACCAGGTGCAACTCTTGCCTGCAAGTCCCTCACTCCCTCCTCTCGAAAGGGGAAAAAAAACGTCTAAGTCCGCTGATGCCAGCAGCGGTTGCTGCCAACTGCGCCTTTACTCAGCTCAGGAGATCCGAGACTTGGAAACCCGGGCCTTCAGGGAACCGCTTTCCCTTCTTGTTTTTCTTTGACTGTTTTTCTTTAGGGACGCTCTAGTGTTTTGGAGGCTTTTGGTGGGCTCCAGGATACTCTCCGCCAGCGACTCTCAGCAGCTTCCAGAGAAGATTTCCCCACTAACCCCGTGCGCGCGCACACACACAAGCCCAGCGCGCGACTCTCCACGGCCCCAAGGGAAGGTGGGGGCGGCGCGAGCACCACCCACCACCCAGGGCAAGCCGGAGCCAGCCGGTCCGCAGAAGGTCTCGCGGTGAGGCCGGCAGTCTGAAGCCTGGGAAGGACTTGTACCGGGCTGCAGTGTGGATGCGCTAGAAATGGAACGAAACCCTGCGCTCGGGACTGTTCGCCTAAGAGGACTGAGAGTGAAAGGAAAAGAAAAACTGCAGCAGATTTGTGTGCCTCTATCTCTGCAGTAGTGGTTTGCGAAAGCCTCAGACCTGCCTCCTTGGGGAGGGGGGTACCGAAGAAGAGGAGGGCAGGGCAGAGGGAATCCCTGGAAAGACCTAGGATTTCTCGACGCGCTTGTCCCGATTCTGAACTGTGACGTTGGGAAATTTTGCACAAGCGCGGATGGACACACACAACAAACACAAATACACAATAACCCGCAGTGAATTTTTTGGGGGGCTTTTAAATTTTTGATTTTTAGAGAGCATTTCAGTGTGAGCCTCCATCTAATAACGGCAGAAAGGGTGGATAAGTGGAGAGGAAGGAAGTGGGGGAAAAAAAGGGGGGGGGTGCTGACACGGTAGAATTCATATAGAAGTCTTTCTGCAGCGAACCGGGCACCCACGCAGTGTGATATCTGAGGGTGCAGCATAGGAGCCAAAGGAGTTACACTACAATGCTCCCAGGATTCTCGAATGGACTCCATTGCCCAAGAGCCTAGGGGATCTTTTTGATGAGTGGTGGAGAGAGGAGAGAGAGCAACCAGAGGGAGAGCAGAACAGAATCTCTTGTAGCTATTGGGGCTGGGCTGGCTGCAAGAGCCCGAGAGTGTAGTCCTGCTGCCTCCCGGGATTCTAAAAAGGAACTACCGGCAGACTTGCCAACTCTTTGAGATGGAGGTGTGGCCGAGGGATCTGTTCTCTGAGATGACAGCCAAGGACTCCAGGTGGTCAACACATTAAAAATCTAGGCCCAGATGAAATAAATCCATGATTCTTATGTAGAGAGCTTCTAGGCTCAGCAGGAAAGACATTGAGACTTAAAAACATTAAAAGAATCCGAGATAGTGAGAATTAGCCCATTTAGGAAACATACGGGGAGTGATTGTCACCGTGCCTTGAAAGTAGACTGCATAAAGGGGATTTTTGAGGGACGAGGGAAGAAAGCAATCTGCCAAATATGAACAGATCCACCCAAGTGAAAGTTCAGGACCATGAACAGCGACCTGCCTTCTCTACTAGGGTATTGGGATTTACTGTCAGCAGGAGGGCTCCCTCCACAGCAAGTCAAGCAGGGTGCCTGAATTTTTATACCACGACCCCATTCATTTATTACCGAGCTCTGCAAATATAAAGTAAGTGCCTTATATGTGTCAAGCACTGTGGCAAGATGCTGAGGTTCTGTAATTGAAATGCATGATTCTTGTTTTCAAAACCATACATCTCTCTACATTTTATCTTAAGACAAATGCCAGTATATTAATACTTCGTTTACTCCCTTTCAGTCTGTATACCCGACTTCAGCACTCTAAGAAATATTTAATGTATTATCTGCTACAATTCTTTTTTTTTTTTTTTTCTTAGTAAAACAAATTGTGGTATGAATGTTCTGATTACTTGCTATGGGCCAAATATTGCACAATTCCTTACATACACTATCTCATTTAGTCATCGTAGAATTTTGTATTAGTCTATTCGTGCTGATATAACAAAATACCACAGTTTTTATATTTATAAAAATAAACTATTTATAAAATATAGTTTATAATTTGTAAACTATAGAAATATTCTTACAGTTCTCAAAGCTGAGATTGAGGTTCTTGCATTAGGTGTTTGAGGAGGACCTTCCTGCTATGTTCTCATATAGTGGAAGGTGGAAGGGAAGAAAGGACCAAAGCTAGTTCCTTCCATCCCTGTATAAGTCACTAATCTATTCATGAGAGTGGAGCCCTCCTCACTTAATCAGTTCCCAAAAGGCTCTTCATGCTAGCACAATGGGGATTAAGTTTCAACATGTAATTTGAAGTGAACACGTTCAAATCATAGCAGATCCCTGTGAGATAAATATTATTATTACTTCCATTCCACAGTTATACAATAAGCTTAGGGTGGTTATTTTCCCAAAATCTCACAGTTGTCAATTAGTAGTATAGCGATCAGAGCTCCCTACGTGCCTTGTAAAATGAAAAAAAATATATCATCTTTGGGAGTTTATTTTCAAATCAGAGTAAATTCTATCATTACTTATTACTGAGGTGTTTTCTTTAACCCCCCAAAACAAAGAAATTGAAAAAAGTCCTTTCTGGAGCTAAAAGTTATCTTCAACATTTCCATATTTTAATGATCTTATACTTTATCTTGAAAACTCCAAAAGTCTCAACTATATCTACTTTCTGCTTCCTATTCTTCTACTCTTCTCCTCCACAAATTCAGTGCGGTGTCTTACGCATTTAGTAGAGGCTCGATGGAGCCCAACTGTGAGAGACAACCCTAATTGCCTCATAGAGACCAGGGGATTACCAAGAGAGGATACCATTGAGTTTCCTTGGGTTCTTCCTCTCCCTTCTCTTTCATTCAACCCCACAGAAGGAGAAGTAACTCATCTGACTAATAAATTTGTAAAAGCTTCACGTCTATTTGGCTACATTTCTCAGAGGCTGTGTATGCTCTATTAGAAGACCAAGGAAATTCATCTCTTCTCCCCATTCCATTACTCTATTGGTAAACATGTATTCAGGTGCAAAAAAAAAAAAAAAAAAAAATTAAAGAAAGAAAAAAAAACTCACTCTGTATCTTACTATGTATTTCTATTCTTCATCCTATATCTACCTTAAGAAAAACAGTGTCAGTAAGGTCTTTGCTTTTTTATAGTAATTGGGTTTCTGAGGCCAGACACAATCATCCATGTGTCTGGAAAATAATATTTAGAGCCTTCTTTGTGAACCCAACCACTTTTACAGGTGATTTGGAGGTAGTGGTTGAAAAGTGCCATTTTAATCTTATGTCTAAATAATTTTATTCAATGCTAATGTATGCTAAAGCACTTTGGAACATTTTTAAGCTCAATGTATTGAATATGCCACCCTTATTTAGAAAATGTTTCTATTTTAAATTTCTTCCAGGTCAGAGAAAAAGAGAATTGAGTGATTAAGCTCTTCAAACTTCTATCAAAAAGTTGAAATTATTGAAATAAAAGGAAAGACAAGACATTTTTCTGAATGAGAAAGCTCAATCCTGTTAAAATAAAATTTTACCCAAACTGATTTCTAGAGTCAGTATAATACCAATCAAATTCTCAGCACTTCTCTTGTAGAAATTAACAAGATGATTCTAAAATCCATGTGAAAATACAAAGGGGCTGAAAATAGCCCAGGCACTTTTGAAAAATAAAGATAAAATTGGAAGAATTAAAAAACTATAGTAACAGAGATAACATGGTACTAACTTCAAATTGTAGAAATAAATTAACGGGACAGAATAGAGAGAGAAAATCCAGAAATAGTATGACACATATTATCACATTTGATTTTTACAAAAATGCAAACACATATGTTTTAACAAATTGTCTTTCAAATACCTGGATATCCATTTTCAAGAAAACGGAAAGATAAATATAATTTATAAAGTATAATTTATACCTTGTGCCATATTAAACACTTAAAATATATCATACACCTAAGTGTAAAGCTTAAGTCTATAAAAATACTAGAAGAAAATATAGGAAGAACTCTTTGTAAACCTGGATTAGGCAAAGATTTCTCCCTAGATAATACACATCAGAAATATGATTCATAAAAGAAAAAATATAAATTGCAATTCTTTCCCAAATCAAGAACCTATGCTATTCAAAAGATAATTAATGTTGAGAATAAAAAGACAAATCACAGTCTGAAAGAAAATATGTTGAAAAATGATATGTGCCCCAAATGATTTGAAAGTAGAACATGTAAGAATGCTCAAAAGGCAATGAAAATTTAAAAGTGGACAAATGATTGAATGGAGACCTTGTCAAATATTTATTCACACACACACACACACACACACACACACACACACACACAGAGTAAACTGTTTTAAGGAAATTTACAAGCTATTTCTAAAACTCTCCTACATATATACATATATTATATCTTCTTTTTACATATAAAATAAGAATATAGAAAAATGCTCAACATACTTAATCATTAGGGGATTGAAGCTTAAATCCACATCAAGATAACAATATATATATCTTTGTATGACTAAAATTAAAAAATAATGACCACACCAAGTTTAATTGAGAATGTTAAGTACCTTGCACTCTCATACGTTGCCAGTAGAAATGTAAAATTGTACAACCACTTCAGAAAAGGATTTGGTGATTTAAGAAGTTAAACATATACAAACCATATGATCTAACGATTTTGTAATCAGTATTTATCCTAGAGAAATAAATGCTTATGTCCATACAAAGATTGCAATTCTTATGCTCATAATCTTTTATTTATGATAAATTAAAAACAACCCAGATGTCTTCAACAGATTAATGGATAATGAAAGTGTGGAAGAATTGCACAGCAATAAAGAAGTAATGAACTATTGCAATTTGGGGCAAATTGAATTAATTTCAAAATAATTATACTGAGTAAAAAAAGTCAGATTAAAAGGAGTGCACATAGTATGGATTCCATTTATGTGAGATTATAGAAAACATATGCTAATCTACAGTTACGGAAAGACTAGTGACTATCTGGGAGGACCGCAGGGAAGCATAAGTGACAGCAGGAAAGATTGGAAAAGGAGTGTAAAGAAACTTTGGGGGTAATGGATGTAGTCATTATCTTAATTATATTGATGGCCTATGAGTGTATATATGTCAAAACTATCAAGTTATATACTTTAAATGTGCAGTTTGTCTTACATTAATTATTCCTCAAGATGGGTTAAACAGCTTTTTAAAAATGAAGGATAAAGACTATATTCATAAGTATAACTAACAAACTGGAACTGGAACAGGCTTAAACACACTCTTCAGCACTCTGATTTTCTATGAAATGTTCGTTAATGCTATCTTACTCAGACTTTGAGAAATATTAAAAATTGAACTTCCAAATGTGTAATTTGGAAACTTTGATGTAAAGAACTATCTCTGATGCCATAAATATGGGTTTTTTAAAAAATCTGTTGTATAGATATTAGATTATTATAATATTATTATCCTTTGGGGATCATGATCCTCTATTATTCATTGGGGAATTTCTCTTGGAGGTAGTGAAAATTACTCAGGTCAGTTCTGGAGAAAGGCAAATCTTGAGAGAGAAATGAAGACTTGAAAGATAAGCTTCAGACTATGACTGAGCAAGAAATGCTTTATTTCCATTGAGTAGATTCCATTGAGGGATGCCTGGTGAAGGAGTCTCTACATGGTTTGGAAAATGTTTGATGGGGAGGAAAAAGCTGGATTCTGTTTCTGAGATATGTGCTGTGAGCCAGGCAGGGAAGAAGCCTTTGTTAAACTTTGTACATTGAGGGGATTTAATAAAACTGGCACGTAACTCAGGGAACTGAGAGTCGTCAGATCTGGTAACCAGTTAAAAGTTAATCTCTGGATATTATTTCTATCTGATGTCTCTTCATGTGAGTATCAGTAAACATTAAACCTCCTTTGGGAAAATTTCTGTGCCAACACTTGTGCTGCAAGGAGGAGGGGGATTGTAGCAGTTCCAAAGCCAAGGTGGAGAGAATAAGGGAAGTAGAAGGGAACACTCTATGGTCCCTCCAATTGCAGAGTGGAACAGACAGTGACCCAAAGAGCTGATTTGTGTCAAAACAGAGAACTGCGAGGTAGAGCAGAGGTGGGCCATGATGAAGACGAATACAGTGATGAGAACATGGAGTTTGAACAGATAAACACCCCTCACAGGACTCCCCAGTAGTTCCTAGGAAGGAAAGAAGCTCAAAAGAGGGACTAGGAACCTACTATCCAGCGTGCAGATTTGAGGTCGCTGAACTGTGTATTAGCTTCCTACTTCTGCTATAACAAACTAATACCAATGTAGTGACTTCATAAAAATGTATTATTTTTAGAGTCATGGAAGTCAGAAATCTGGAATGAGTCTAGAGGGCAGCATTCTTTCTGGGGGTTCTAGAGAAGAATCTTCTGGACTTTTTCCGTTTCCAGAAACCATTTTTATGTTCCTTAGCTCATGTTACTTTCCCAGAAATGGTTTTCCTCCAACCTCTGTTTCCATCCTCACATTATTTTATCTTCCTTCGAGTTTCAGACTCCCTCTTTCTCTTATAAGAAACCTTGTGATGATATAGGGACTGACTGAAATTTTTGGGATGATCTTTCCATCTCAAGATCCTTAATTTAACCACATCTTAAAACCCCCTTACCCAGGTAAGGTAACATCTTCTCATGTCATCTTTAGAGGAAATTATTCTGCCTACCACAAGCAGGTTTATTTGGGTCACATGTAGATTGCAAAGTATAGATTAATGGTGGGTCTCATGAAATGATTAAAAATGTAGAATGTGATACTTTTCAATCTATAACAATGTACTTTATGTTTTCCAACAGTGAGTTCATGTGGGTTTTTTGAGGAATTTATAGGATACTTTGTTCCTTATAAATGAGTCTATGAGTGGATATAGCTCCCTTCTCTGGATAAAGAATGTCAGATGATGAAATGGGCACTGTTTTAGTCAGCTTTTTTGCCACTGTTGACCAAAAGACCTGATGAGAACAATTAGAGAGGGAAAAGTTTATTTGGGAGTTCATGGTTTCAGAGGTCAGTTCATAGATGACCAACGCCATAACATGGGGTCTGAGGTGAGGCAGACACCGTGACAGAAGGTATGGCAGAGGGAAGCAGCTGGAAACATGGCACCAAGAAGCAGAGAGAGAGAGACAGAGACAGAGACAGAGACAAAGACTCCTCTCATGAGAGTCAGAATATACCCGAAAGGTATACCCCCAGTGATCCACCTCCTCCAGCTACACCCTACATCCCTGTAGTTACCAGGTAATCCCTACAGGGGATTAATGCATTGATTAGATTAAGGCTTTCATAATTGAATTGTTTCACCTCTTAACTTTCTTATATTGTCTCACACATGAGCTTTAAGGGAACACGTAATGTCTAAGCCATAACAACCTAACAACCATACACCAGCATGACAAGGGATTATGTTCCTATCTTTGACATCAAAACAGATAGTAGGTAAGTTATGACCAGGTGTATTTTAAAAATAGACTTTTTTCTCATCCATACTTTAATTTGTCACCAACATAGGGGAACTTTGTTATTTAAAATAAGATAGCAGAAGTTTCTTTCCTATAAAATGTTATGCCTTATTTTCTACTTAAAGTTCGATAGATGAAAAATGATCAGGACATGACACACACTAAGACTGTGGCCTTTTGGCCAAGGCTTTGGACATTACTTTGGAAGGGAATGAAACTTACGTTATACTCTTTTTTTTTTTTTTCCACTATAGTTAATCTCTCTCAGTGTGCAGTCTTCCCAACTCAAGATCTTACAAATGAAAGAAGACATATCTGCAATAAATTAATAGTGGGCCCTGTGTAAATGATTGCTGAAAAATCAATTAGGTTTATTTGTTTATTTGAATAAGTTCAATTTTTCTTGCATTTTGTCATGGATTTGATGGTAGATGACTTGCGAGTGCCCCTTAATATGCATTCAGTCCTGATCTAATTGAATCCTCTTAATTTGTAGGTGAGAAAATGGAAACTTAAGTGAGGTAAAGTGACTCAGAACTTGAGTCTAGCCTTCCTAATTATTTTTTAATTTTTTTACACCTTCCATCAGAACCATTCTTTTGTAACCAAGCAACCCAGAGCAACAACTGAAACATAGAGGTTAACACTTTATCTAAAACTGTATATCTTAGCAGAAGATGCTTTCCCAGATTTTCTGCTTTCCGTCTAGTGTACTTTCAACTCTACACCACAATTTGTGTGGTGGAGGGGCTGGGAGAGGGATTCTTTAATATTATGCACTTCCCAGTGAAGTTTTATACCCAAAGGATCCCTTTCCTGCTCATGAGCCGGCTGCAGTAACATCAAATAGCAGCTATCGATCAATATAGAAAATTTCAGTTTCATAATGGTTCTCAGGTTTAAAGAAAGGCTTTAATTAGGACAACCGTCTGCTCCCATCTTAGCTTGTATAATTCTGGAGTTAGCAACTAGTGCATTAGGTTTTTAAATTATTTGCTAAGATTGTTTTTTAAAAACCACCTCCCCAATGATTAGCATTAAAATTACAAGTATTAAGCTTCACTTTCCATTTTGCATATGAAAGGCCCCTTCCATTTCTCTACTCAGCAATTTCTGTATGCTGAATTATAGAGTTATAGGTCCCATTTTTTCTAGGAAAATCCACAGGTAGCATGTGTGGCAGTCAGACTCTGAGCATTTGGACATCTGGCTCAAGAGACTCCTAATCCCTCCACCCTCAGTCTATATCCTTTCCCCCTTCTCTATTCACTGCTGGCACTCTTTCACACTGTCAGGGACTTTATCTAGGTCTTTCATGCTTGTATGAGGTATCTCAGGCTTGAGTCCCTTAAGATCATTCTTCTACACATACTTAAAGAAACATCTCTTGGCCATGCCCTCTGTTCTAGGTATACACTCCCTAGCACTGAAGTTTAGCTTTTGGAAAATAAATCTACTCACCTTCCCCACACACAGCCCTACCAGTATGAACATCAAATTATTGTGAAAAATAACGTTCCTCTTATTCAAAGCTCTGAAAATGTTCAATAGGTAAGGGATGCTGCAACTGGAAGATTCTAAAAGGAGTTACATTTTGAAGTTCACATAGAGGATGGGACCCTGACATAGAGCTCTAGCTTATTTTCTTCTGCAAATGGGATGTATAGATTTGTATCCAATTTCAAGACAAAATTTGTCTATTTGTCTTCCTGACACTATCATGTGAATTTAGTAATGCAAGAGATGAGTTACCATGGCAAGAAACCCTCAAATTTCTGAGTCTGTTCTATGATTGCTGCTACACAGAGAAGAAAACTTGTTAAAAACAAAAGAACCCCTTGCCAAGCAGAACAGGAGAGAGATGAGTTGTCATAACCTGATGACAGAGTCAATGACACTTGAGACCAACAGAGTTTACAAGACTACAGCTTTTCTTACAAAAATATAGAGATGCCTTTCTCAGGTACCATAAAATATCAAGTCTTTTGTAAATGTCACATAAACTTAACCCTAAGTGATGATTCTCATCTCTAGTTCAAATACTTTTTCTTGATAAATCTTTTAAACTCTTGTGAGTTAATATTACCTTATGCTGAATTTCCTCTTGGGAGGAGGAAAGACATAAATATTATATGTAAAAGTACATTTCATTTTAATCTCCCTTAAGTTATAACTTCTTTAGGAAAATAGATTTTATTTTTTGTTTCCATATCTTTTATTGGTGCATTACAGTTATATGTAAGGATGGGATTTGTTGTTACTTATTTATACATGCACACAATATAACCAATAATTGTTACATTATGTTGTAGCTTCTCCCCTCCTGCAACTTCTCCAAGTCCCTCTTTCCCTTTCTCTACTGATCTACCTTTAATTTTCTTGAGATTCCCACCTCCAACTTTCTTTTCCTTTTTCCTAGGAAAATGAATTTTAAATAAGCAAGAGTGAAAATTAAATATATTTTAAATGACGAGTATTGCAATACAAAATATGTTCCTTTTGCTTGAGGTCAGTGACTTTTCTTATAATAAAATGGAAGCTCCTAATGGCTGTGCCTTACTTTCCCTTTCATGAAAGGGGAAGCAAACTGGCATCCTGCCCTTTTTACTTCGTTTTTTTTTTAATAGAAAAGAAAATGAGCAGAATTAGCTCTTTTTTCTCCTCTGTGTAAGAAAGCATATTTCAGGAGGATGTGGTGGTGATTTTGGAGGTGTTGCCACCGTGACTTTTGGATTCTTGGATTTAGTATAATATAATTTTTTAGTAACCAAAAAAAAAAAGAGAGAGAGAAAGTTGGGCTTATCAAGCAGAATCTGTGGGCTACTTCCAAAGTCTTCTCTTGTACCGTTAGGCGTTGCATAAAATTTTCAAATAAAAATTGATTTTAATACATTCTATTTACAATGACTCTTAAGGAGGTGTAGAGTTAAAGGATCACAAAATCAAATGTGAGAAGTTTGGATAAGGCTTATTGGCATAAGGAAGTAGAATCCGTAAAGGTTCAAAGACTAACTTTTTTCCAAACTATTTGCAGCAAAACTCTGTCAAGATAGCCTCTTTTCTTCCCTTGTCCACCAGCTATCTACTTTGAACCAGTAGGGTGCAACCTTGAGTCAGCCTGAATATGCCTTACCTAGGTGGAGAAACAATGGTCAAACTTAAAATGAAGGTACTTCCAGGTAAGGGAACCTAAGAACCTCGACCTAACCATCCACATGGAGGGGAAGACATTTCTGGTTACTCTAGCAGGAACTAGATGATGCAGACACAAAGAACCAAGCAGGGTTCTGTCAGGAATGCAAAAGCCAATAGCTATTTTTCTGAGAGAATTTAATGTAGACTATTGGTTAAATGTGGCTGGGGTACTGGCAAACCAACATAGAACAACGAATTAACACAGAATAACTCCAAGAAAGAGCTACCACCATTATGTCTAGAGAGAAAAATAAAAGCAGAGATGTTAGAATTATCAGAATGTGGATGCCTTGGGGAGGTGCCCTTGATCATCTAGGACCTGGGATGAAGAGAGTGTGCTTCTCATTGGTTCTGGCTCTTTAGAGCTCAGAGAAACTGCGATTCAGACTTTTCGGAACAGTGTGCTGCTAAGCTGGTACTACTATGTGCACTACTACATAGTGGAGTGTTGGAAGAAAATGGAAAGTGAAACCTGAGTCTTTTTGCCAAGGAGACCCTTGCAAAAAACAGATGCAGAACTGAATGGATCAAGTCTTTTTTCTTGCCTCCCCTGTTCTAATTGCCCTCTAGCATGCCCTATTGGCAAAAACCTAATAGAGAACAAGTTGACAAAAGAGAAATGTGCTTAGTAAAGACCCAGAGGCAGCATCAAAGTAGAATATGGGAGGATTGGGAACTAAAACCTAAATGGTTAATGACTAGCACACCCATTAATTCCAACAAGGACAGGACTTGGAAGCAGGGAAGTGAACCTCTTGTGTTGTAGAGCCGTATCAGTTGTTCTGGTCTGGGGATTTGAAGGTGAAGTGCTCCAACTCAGCTACTTTTCACAAACAGATATTTGTTTCACAGTTCTTGATGAAACTGAAGCAGCGCTTCCCTCTCATTCACTAGCAATTCTGATAACTAACCAACAATTTCATATGCATTTGACTTTCCAAAATCTGCTCTTGGGTTCGACTCTTGATGCACTATGAAATTAAATGGCCTACCCCACAGTATCTTTTCCCACCTTCAAATCTGGCAGCTCCTAAACTTGTCTTTTCCCACTATAGTTGGTGGCTGAGATCTCCTCCTAATCACTATGGAGACCAAATGGCTGATGGCACCAAGAATGTCGCCTCTTCCTTATTCCTAGAACCTGCCTAATACCAATGCAAATGCAAAAAAAGAAGAGATATTTTCTGGTCAGAGACTTGACCATGAGGTCACTGAATTAGAGAGGCTACATAGCTCATCTACAGATTTGGAGACCATGATAGGAACTCAGAGAAGGAATGACCACTATGAACCATAGCAGTTGGACAAAGCTTGATGGCAGCGGTGTCACCTTGGACTTGAGATGTGCCAACCTCAGGTGCTGGAGGGAACACAGGGGATAAAGAGGCGCTGCATCTTGAGTAGGAAGGCTGGTGTTTGAATCTAAAGCCTCTGATTCACCAGCTCTGGAATTTTAAATATCACTTAAGTGAATACTTCCGTTACAATTTGTTTTGAAAAAGCAGAATAAAAGCATCATCCAAAAAAGGTATTTGAGACAATCGAAATGGAATAACATACATAAGTACTCAGTGATGATTAATTAATCAAAGTATACATGAACCTGTAACTGGAAAATGCAATATGTGGTTCATAAAACATGTCAATAAGGAGTTTTTAAAAAACCTATCATGTGCCAGACGCTAAACGTATACCAAATGATGATTCTCACACATCCTGTTCTCAGCTCCGTCCTCCCTATGCAATACGGTGACGTTTGATCAGCTGAATGGGGATAGGGAAAAGGAATGTGAAAAGAAAAACAGGAAACAGCTACACAAACAGATATTTGTTTTTTATGGATATATTTGTATCATACTCACTACTCAAGTTTTTTTCCCTTCTTCTTATCAGAGCGTAAAAACTTCCAGAAGATGATATTCAAAGGAACAATAAAATAGGAGTTGGAGAACATAGTTTAAAGTAACTGCTCTCCCATTTAAAAGTTACACGGACAAGATATTTAACCTCTCCCAGTCTTAGTTGTTGTTGCTGTTATTGTTTTTATTTTGTCTTGTTTCGTTTTCTTGACTCTGTAATGGGTGGATTGGTATCTACCCCACTGGGCTGTTTTGAGGAGGGAATGAGATTATAGATGAGAGCCACCCAGTGCAGAGTAAACCCTACCTAAGTGTACAGAAGTCATCATCGTCACTCTTGAGCACTTGGCGTTCTGGACTTTGCAATCAGTGAGTGAGATCAAGGCTTGAGGCCTGTCTTTGTCACTTACTGACTGTGTGATCATTTTCCTTACAGGGTACCTGGGAAGTGGACTTGAGGAGAAAAGTCAGTCTAAAATACACTTGTGTGCGTGCACGTGCATGTAAGAACATATGCATGAATACGTATATATGTATTTATGCATGTGAATGCATGTATATACAGGTTTGTGTATTTAAAATTATTCATGTGTAATGTACAGACACATTTGTGTATTTATCTATGTATGTGTATATGTATGAATGTGACATGCTTTTATATATGTATACACACATGCACTTACATACAGACACCTTGTTTTAGTCAACTTTTTCACTGCTGTGACCAAAGGACTTGACAAGACAATTTTAGAAAAGGAAAAATGTATGTATCACTCATAATTTCAGAGGTCTCCGTTCAGAAAAGACTGACTTCATAATTCTGGACCCAAGGTGAGGATAGATATCATGACAGAAGGGTGTGGAAGAAGAAAGCAGCTCAGGACACGGCAATCAGGAGCAGAGAGCTCTGCTCACCAGAGACAAGAACGTCGACCTCAAGGCACACCCCCAGTGACCTGTTTCTTCCAGCCATACCCTCCCTGCCTATAGTTACCACCCAGATAATCCATATTAGTGGATTAATCCACTGGTTAGATTAAAATGTCTCATAACCCAATGGTTTCACCTGTAAATTTTTCTGCATTGTCTGAGCTGTTGGGGAACCTCATACCTAAACCATAACAGACCATATAAGAAACCATTCAGATGGTTTCTTAATATTACATAATCTATCTATTGTAATCCTGGAAGTGGAATTTACTGGTGAAGGCAAAGAAAGGGTGCATCAAAATCTAGTGTCTGCAAGAGAAACAAAAGCAGTCTCTCATTTGTTAGAAATAAACATTAATATCTATATTCCATTCATTAATAATTAACTGCTCCAGGCTCTGATTCTTATATAATTGTACCTTATGAAAGCCCACAGTAGAGAAATACTGTGCAAAATGCAAAACACCAATTTTATCATGAGTAATAAAAATTCAATTAAGTTTAGAATAAATGTGTGAGTTAGTAACCCAAGCTCAACATAAAGTCATGGAATGTAAATAGATTTTGGAAAACAAAATAACAAGGGTGTGACAATTTATAAAGTGTATTGAAAATTCATCATTGCCTTCCACAAGCTGGCAAAAAAAGGCCCACATTACAGAAGAGGAGAATAATTTTTGACATTTTTATTGTGCTGTATAGCTGGAATATTCCAATAAGGAAGTTAAATACAAAACTTCCTATACATCTTGACTCAAGGAAAAGTAAAAACCAAATCATCTGGAATTATTCCTTCCATGTGCCTTTACTGGTCGTGAAATTCCTTAGCATTGGTGAAAGTGTTCATGTAGAAGAGCAGAGGGGAATAATATGGCTGTGTACCTGGAACTAGGGTGAGGGACCTGGTTCTCACTCATATTTGCTATTGCACCCTGGGGTCAAGTCACTTAACATCCCTGATCTTCAAATATGCACCAGCAAAATTGAGATGCTAATGACATTTATTGTTATGAAATATGTTCTTGAAGAATGAAAGTATCACCCATTTATAATAGGGGATAATGAATGTTATACTAGAGGTGACATTATAATGTTGTTTCAAAATTTTAGTATCTTTTTTTTTTCTTGCACTGATGGGGATTTAACCCTGTGGTGCTGTACAGCTGAGCTACATCCCCGGTCCTTAATTTTTTTTTTTTTTTTTTTAATTTAAGAGAATATCATGAAGTTTCCCAGGTTAACCTTGAACTTGTGATCCTCCTGCCTCAGCTTCTCCAGTTGCTGAGATGACAGGCCTGTGCTATCATGCCCAGAAATATCTTACCTTTTATTTAGAATTTGCAAGTTCAAATAATTTTGTTCTTCAAAGGAAGAGGCTCAGAAAGCCTATCATTTCTCAAAATAATATGGAAATCGACTCATTTGAAATTGGATTTAAAAAGTCATTTCAAAATAAAACAGCTATATTACAGTCACAATCAGTTTTTTAAAAATAGAAAGTGCATCAACAAGTCTTATCACTTACTTTCTTCAGCAAACTTAAATTTGTCAGTATTAGTATATTCTAAGGAAGGAGCCACAGACTTTGAAAGCAATTGCTAAGAGAACATGTCCTAAATATTCTGAATGGTAATAACATGGGTGAAATTCCTGTATTAGAGCACCTTGCATCTGGACCAGAGCCATGTGGTCACTTCCTGCAGCTACCTATTTAGTGCGGAAGGACTTTTCTACAGTCATGCCCATCAAGGGTGATCCAGGAGGTGCTTGGACTTCTGGAGTGAAGAAGGGCCTGCTCTTCCACATTGTAGCCTCTTCTACCTTTGGTTATTTATGTGTTTAAGTCCTTTCTTACAATAAAGATAGACTTTATTTTCCTGTAATTCTCATTCCAAAATTTCCATCTATCCAGGCCACATTCATGTTCTATTTACCTTCTTCCAAGTCACAGTTTTTTAGCTTTTCAAAGAAATTTTCATCACACCCTCTGAATCAGTTTTTTAAAAGACATATAAGTATTTTTTTTTTTTTTAACTTACTAAAGAATACCTAGGACTAAATACCACACTTCAAGTGTGGTCTGCAGAGTAGGTTGTGTATATGTGTGTGTTTGCATCAGTGTGTGTGTGTGTTTGTGTGTGTGTGTGTGTGCGTGCACACTTGTTTTTACAGAGAGTAAAAAAATAATAATGTTTACATAACTGTTCAATAAATATGAATTAAGGTCTTACTATATGACAGACTTTGCTCCAGATAGTATGACATTGGAGATACACACAATGAAGACATTGGAGACAAGACAAAGTTTTTGTTCTCATGAGACTTTTATTCTCATTGGGGAGTGATAAATGTATCAGTATATAGTTAAATATCAGGGCTATCAATACAACAGAAAAGATTAAAGCAGAAGAAGGTAATAGTGGAGTTTTGAGGAAAGGACAGCTTTTTGACATTGGGTAAGTTTTCACTAAGGAGCTGACATTTAACTAGGGAGCAGATCGAAGCAAGGCAATGAGCCAGTGGAATTTGAAGGAAGAGCATTTATAGCAGAGTTGATAGCAAGTGCAATGATCCAGCAGCAAATGAGGTTGGCATGTGTGACAGACCACCAGAGACTCCTGTGGCTCTATCTAATGATCAAGAAGAAGGGTAGTAGCTGAGGAGGTTAGGAATACAGGCTCCAATCAGAGGCTATCTAATGCTGTAGAAAGTGATAACATGTTTGACTCTATTTCAACGGAAATGTGGAATCCCTCTGGGTGTTTTGATCAAAGATTTCATCACTTTGAGAACATCACTGGTTTTGACAAAGGCATAGAGAATCGACCCAGGTGACAGCGGATAGGAGGCCATGGAGAGCAGAAGCAGAGTGAGTGAACTTCCGGGAAAAGTCACAACTACAGTCTAGGCAAGAGCTGTTGGATGGGATGTATTTCTAGCATAGTGTCAAGGAACTTACTGATGGATATAAGGGAAGGAGGAAAGAGAGGAGCTAAGGATTTTATTGTGAAACACAGACATATGGGTTTTGCAAACGGAATCTGTGGTTCCCAGGAAAATCTTATTGAAATGTGAAAAATAATATCCTGACACATCCCAGTGATGACATGGCACAGCTGGTGAAGCACTGGACTAATAAATCAGATACTTTTTGAACGTTTGTTCTTATTAATTTGGTTTTTAGTAATAAATTTCAGGTTCCAGTCAGCTTTATATCCTCATGACCAAAATACCTGACCAGAACAACTCAAAGGAGGAATAGTTTATCTGGGGTTCGTGGGTACAGAGTTGTCAGTTCATGGATGGCTGACTCCATTGCTCTAGGCCCAAGATTAGGTAGCATATCATGGCGGGAGGGCTCGGTGGAGAAACCCTGCTCAGCTCACGGCAGGATCAGCAAGCCGAGGGGAGAGGGAAAGGACCTCAGGGAAGACGTACGCTTCAGGACATGGTTCCTCACGGTGACCCACCTCTTCTGGCTGTGCCCCACCTGCCGATAGTTACAACCCATTCCCTTCAAACTGGAAGGTTGGTTTGGGTCACAGCTCTCAGAATCTAATCATTTCGCTTTTATTTGCTAATAGATACTTTGAATCCATAAAGAGCATGGCAGTGCTTGCTTGGGCAGCACATATACTAAAATTGGAACGATACAGAGAAGATTAGCATGGCCCCTGTGCAAGGATGACACGCAAATTCGTGAAGCGGTTCCATATTTTTTAAAGGACGAATGATCTCGCTGATAAGCGGATGAGGACATATAATAGGGGATAGGAGGGGTTAGCGTTAGGGTTAGGGTTAGGTTTAGGGTTAGGGATAAGGAGGGTGGTAAGAATGGAGGAAGGAAGGACTGTATAGAGGGAAAAGAGGAGTGGGAGGGGTGGGGGGGGAAATAACAGAATGAATCAAACAACATTGCCCTATGTAAATTTATGATTACACAGATGGTATGCCTTGACTCCATGTACAAACAGAGAAACAACATGTATCCCATTTGTTTAAATAATAAAAAAAGGGAGAAAAATAAAAATAAAAAAAAAATGAAATGTAAGAATAAAAAAGAAAAAGAAAAAAAAAAAAAACATTGTAGGGGATTTTGTTTCACAGGTGCTCTAAGGCAAATATTACCCAGAGGAAAAGGGTATTAGACTCCCATTAGGAATGTACTCAATAAATTGAAATGTCATTTAAAGCTTAGGGTCCCATTTTGATGACCTGGTCAAATAAAACAGAGTAAACAAACAAAGATTTTCCTCATTAATTCTTAGACAGAGGAAAGAGGCTCAATTAGTTCTTATACACCATTATATGTTTGAAAATGTTGAGTTCCTTCATTCAAAACTTTAAAAAGAGCTTCTTAAGGAGAGACAGAAATTTGTGATGATTGAATTACATATTATAACTTCATTGACTGACAACAAAAGTACTGAGACATTTGGCCTGATAAATTGCAACTCAATAGAATTGGGCATAGGAATAAAAAAAAAAAAAACATGGAAAATTTGATATGTGTAATCAGAGCACGTTACTTATTATCATTTCAAATGTGTGTCTCTGCTTTTGAAAAAAAGAACCTTTGTTATACCAAAATCCTGTAAGTCAGAATCATGAAGTACAGATAGGAAATAAGGAAAACAAATGAGAGACTGAAGGTAGAAAATGGGAAAAAACTGGACAAATGGGAGAAAAACCAGAAGCAAGGGCAAAATTGAATACCATGCCATTGCTTTGTCTTCCCTTATTATGAGTTATTGAGAAAGGAAATAGAAAAAAAAATTCTTCCATGAATATTGTCAAATTCCTCTTATTAGTTCTTTCTTCTCAGATAATTCAAATGCATTTTATTTAAAATCATTTAAATACATAAAATAAGAATTTGTTTTAGTGATTTTTTTTTTTTCCATTATGCTTTTGGACAGTGAGTCCATAGGACTAGTCTGTAGATTTTGCTGAAGATGCTGATGCTGCAGATGCTCAATACCCCACAGATTCAGGCTTAGTATTTCTTAGGTGAGGTCCTCCCTCCTGCCTTTTCAAAAGGCATCCCAGGTGATTCTGGCACAGGTGTCTGTAAGTCACATTTAAATATTCACCTTTTAAGAGAGAACAGAGTAGCCAGACCACTTTTATTGGATCTTATTGCAATTGAACTTAAAAAGATAACTTCTCATGATTTAGGGACATTAATCACTGCAGAAATTCTATAGACTGAGGGGAACCATCTCTGAAACTATATCACCAAACTGGCTGACTGGGTAAAATGCAAAGTTCAATCCTATGCTGCTTAAGAGAAAGGCACCAAGAGAAAGAGGGCATAGGTGAAATTTTTTGTTCCAGCTCAGTAGACTTCAAGGTAAGAAACATTAAATAAAAAACAACTGGCTATAGTATACTACTAAAATCAGCCTCCAATAATGAGCTGACAATTGTGAACATTTATGCATCAATTAAAACATCCAACATATTTAAAATGTCATTTTTTTAAAAACAAAGTTATTTTATGTAATATGGGAGGTAAGATACACACATCTTACATGTATCATTGTGTAATTGAAATATTCTAGCAGAAGATTTTTCCCATTTTCTCCTATATGTAATTTCTATTAAAGGCAGCGTAAGATTTTTATTGATTTTAGTAAAGACATAAAATTATTGTTTAATTAACTTAGTCTTGAAAAGTAGAACATGGAATTTGAGCAAAGCAAAAATGAACCAAAATTAATATTTGAAACAAATTTAAAATGAAAAACTGATTGGGAATGGCTAAGATTTCAGGTCAATTAATAGCCAATAGCAGTAGTTTTAATTGGGGGTAGATTTGAGCAGATTCTGTGCTACATGAAAAGGGCAGATTTTAGAAACAACATGTATCCCATTTGTTTAATAAATTTTTTAAAAAGATTTTAATTTTTCAAATGGAGTTTTAGTGGTTTTGTCATTTCCCTTCCTTCAGATGTAATCATGTTTACATTAATCTGCCATAAATTCATGAAGTGTGTGTGGGAGGGGGAAGGAACTAATTTAAAGACAAGACAATAATTAATAGGACGTCATTCATCTTTGCTTCTAGAATACATAGATGAGTGAAAAAGTAGATTATCTTTGATAACTTCTTGCTTTATAGTCTGATGAGACGGTCCAGGATACTCTTGTACAATTCCTACCCAAGATTTAGAATCAACAGTTTTTCAAAGAGGCCCAGTATCTTTGTGATATTCTCATGGTAAGGATGCTCATTGCTTCTGGGTTGGTCAGAGTTTCTAGGTCTTTTCAATAGACATAATTAGGGGACGAATATATATATATATATATATATTATATTATATATATATATATATACACATATACATACACGTACATGTCTCTGTATATATGTATATGTGTTTCTCTGTATAGAGATGTATTTGTATATTTGTTAGCATATACTTTTATTTAAAGATTGTTATAATTTGGACGTTGGTTGTCCCACAAAGGACCATCTATTAAACCCTTGGTCCTCACAGTGGTCTTGCTGGCAAGTGATAGAAACTTCAGGAGATGGGGTGAAGTGGGAGGTGGTTGGGTCACTAGGACATGCCCACAAGTCAGTAAGACCCTGGTCCGTCCCTTTTCTTCTTTGGCTATCTGGATATGAAGTAAATAGTTTGCAATGTGTTCCTGCCTTTGCTGTCCTACACAGAACAGAGACCCAAAGCAATCTATCAGTGGCGATATTCTATCAATGACTGGAAATTTCAGAACTGTAAGCCCAACTAAACGTTTTCTCTTTTAAATTGATTATCCCAGGTGTTTCATTATAGTGAGGAAAGCTCACTGAAAGATAGAACAGGTAATTAATTCATTATAATCCCAAATAAAGCTTAGAGTTACTAAATTTTAACTTAATATCTTCAATCTTTGACCTATATTTCATTTTTTCATCAAAAATCTTGGTTCCCAATGTCACCAAGATAATTATTAATTTTTGAAATTCCAGAGTTCATAACAATCCTAGAACAATAACATTACTATTAGCATTACCGTAAATGATGGTTACCAAGATTTCTTTTTAAAAATAGACTTAATGTCATAGGAATATATTTTCCTAGTGATATTCAGGATAATAAACATGTGTTTAAGTCACTGTCCTAAAATCAAACATAAAATAAGATGTATTTAGAAATTTCTAACTTCTTTCTGACCTCTATATTCTTCCCCCCCCCATAGTTTCTATGTTCATTTGTAATACTTATCTATTATTTTAAGATAACAAACCAAGCAACACTTCTTTGAATCTTTTCTTTTTAAAGACTTTTTACCACTTATTTTTTCTTTCACTTAATGATACATCTTAGAGATGACCCCGCCACCAACAGTATATAAAAGAAATACTGTGTTTGGTGTTCTGTGTATTCTAAGTTCCTACTTATAACCCAAATCAATCTCAAAATCAATAGATATTTTCAGTTAGGGACTCTGACTAAATTCCAGACCCCCAATGTTCCATAAATACTGGATGAAATTGTATTTAAAAGGCTCAACTCTTGTACTGAAATTCATATCAAGAAATCCAGTTCTGTTAGCACTTGTACAAATGCCCTTTCCTGCTCAGTACATTCTCTGTATTTTCTTTTGAATAACAGATATTTATTGAAAACTTCATGTTCATATCAGGCATACCAAGATCCCCACAAGATGTTTTCTGACTTCCAGTAGTTATAGTCTTAGCAGAGGAAACACCCCTATCCATACATTGTGTAATGTGGTAAGTGATTGGCACCCAGAGCTTAAGTCCCTCTTGATCTTTTTCCCTAGCTGTTGACTTCCATGGCATTGGTGGTGGTAAAGCAGGGCACGTGGTAGGGAGGCAAATTGGGAGACTTCCAGGGGTGTCAGACTGATTCCTGCAAGTCAGTTCACGTAGGCAGCTGGTTTAAAGGTATAGGGCAAAGCAGGACAGACATTTAATAAATATTAACATTTCTCTCCCTCAACCCCAGATAATTTCCTTCCTGCTGTGCTAAGTGTTATTTCTTCCTCTGACTCACACCTTGTTGTAACACTGACAGTCTCTGCATTAAGTATAACAGTCTCAGACTGTCACCGCATTCCTGAGTTTATCATTTAAAACCTCTCCTTTAAACACTCCCCCCCTTCCTGTCCCTTCCTCCAAAGCTTCTGTTTTATAGCTTTCCAGTCATCCCTGCTGTTTACTCTTTTATTCTGATGTAACCAATCCCAGTCGTACAAACCCAATTCATTCCAAAGGGAGACTTAATGTGCCATAAAACTAACAGGGAGATTGCTCTCAAGGTGGGCAATAAGCTGACACAGCACACAGGTAATATTTATACAGCAATACTACTTGGAGAAATACCAGCCACTGCACTGCTTGCAAATCACAGGGTAATTACCCACTTTCGGTCCTTAATCACTGGAGCAGAGCCCTTCATAAGTAAACAGTAGTGAATGAGAAACTGGTTGCAAGAAAAAAGGAGACGAGGGAAAGATACCCCACTGCGGGTGAATGGAGGGCCTCTTCTCCATATATTTATAGAGTCAGCAAAATACAGTGGTTAGTGTCATTGCCTGGGTATTCTCTAAATCCCCAGATGCAGATTTAAGTCATGTTGTGACCTCGGGCCTATTGCTTAACCTGGGTGTGCCTTGATTTTGCTCCATAGAGCATGGCTGAACCTCACAGTAGTGCCATAGGGGTTGGGTTATATAATGTGCTACTTGGGGAGAGTGCTGGTACTGAACATTAAAATGTTTCTTCTTACCACTGTTGGCATCCTCTTCGTTTTTGCCTATCGCTACCAAGATTTTCTCTCAGGGACTTCTCTTTACCTTGGGAAGACCCAGAAGAAACCATGAGTTGAATTGATAGTCACATCCGTTCCTTCCTGTTTCTGCAGGGAAGGCTTCACCCTTGGAGAAAAGGGTGACCTGCGGTGCTCTTCCAGCTTTTCTATTTGGAGGGAAGCAAGGGTGGTGCCTCTTTTGGGAGTTGCAGTTAAACTCTAGACCTGACATCTTGAGGCTGAGCCCTGGTCTCAACATCACCAAGAGCTCAAGTCCAAGGACTCCCAGCACAGTCTGCTTGCTATGCCCATCATCACAACCCCCTGTATTTTTAGGACAGAATCATAGGCCTTAATTTTGGAACCAGATACTTTTGTTTTGACAGATCCAAGTCTTGCTTACAAACCCAGACAGGCTGAAAATGCATGCAAAAACAAAACAAAACGAACAAACAAAAAGTGAGCTTTATTAAGTTTTACCACCAGTGGTACAAGGAGGGCCCTTTTAGGTATGTGATTCCTTATATTTTCTGCTATTATTTCTGCTGAATATGTTTCATTGACTGGAGGAATTCATGCATTTGAGAATAGATTCAAACTGCAGAATGGGCTGATGGCCATTTCAGAGTAGAGCCTTCAGCTATAAAAAGTAAACCTGCGACTCATACTAAGAGCTCACACTTAATAAGCATTTGCTGTGTGTCAGTTGTGCAGTTAGAACTCTGTATCAGTCCACTCACTCCATCTCATGTTCTTGTGATTTAGCTATTGTCATTGTTCTCACTTTGCAGATGAGGAAGCAGTGGCATAAGGAGGTTAAGAAAACTTTCTGCAGCTGCACAGGGAAGGGAGACTCGGGCACCGAGCCCAGGGAGTCTGGAGTGAATAGATCCCATGTTCTGACATTGACACTACACCGATTCTTCCATGGGGAAGAAATATGCATTTTCTTCTTTTCAAAGGTCAGAGAAATAACCTTTCAAAAGATGAGTTGGAAAAAGTAAAATACAATTTCCCATAGTTAATAGCATAAAATATTATATATTTTTAAATATTAAAATATAGTCATTCCTTAAGGTCTTGAATAAATTGGGAATGTCAATAAAAATGAGAGATTTCAAGGACTTTTTGGATTAAATACTTGATCTAGTTAATCACATAGACTTACAGAACTAGAAAGGACCTAAGAAAATATTTTCTCACACCTCTCCTATTTTGCAAAGGAGAAAACCCATGGAATGGAGGGACACATCCAAGGATCAGGGGTTTAGTGGCAGAGAGAGACTAGAACCCTGCTCCCTTTGTCCCTGCAGCTTTCTCATTTTATTCACTTTGTAGATAGGTCTGGATTTCAGTAAATCGAGCAATAATGCATCTGGCTTTGATAGAGACTTGGTAAACAAAATTAAGATAAATCTCAATCTGGAGATGATATTTTCTATATTTATCTTAAGAAACCACATTGTTCTGATATACCTGGTAAATAGAATTTGGCAGTGGGGAGATGATGGTCTGTTAAGCAGAGGAGAATAATGCATGGTCCTCTACTTCAGCAATCCCCTGTGAAAGTTTTTCATTACTGCTAAACTATTGCCCCTGTGGAACTAAGACCCTCCTCTGGTACAAGTCCCTCTTTGTACTTCAGATGTCATCAGACATAAAGTGAACCTAGGGAGTAAGGAGTGTGTTCACTTTGTGCAAATGTTACAAATAACACTCAGTTGATTTTGAGATAGTGGGCTGAGATATTTCTTATAAACGTTCATCATTGTGATTCCATCTCTGCAAGACATTCCATTAAAATTCCATTAAAAATCACAGTAGCAATGCTGTGGAAGGCAGAATAATGGTCCCCTCAAAGACACTCCCTCAATTAAACTCTGGAATCTGTGAATGTGTCACCTGGCACGGTCAAAGGGACTTTTCAGATGTGATTAAGGGAAGGGGCTTTGAGATTGGGAGATTGTCCTGGATTATTCCAGGTGGACCCAACCTCACATTCTCAGGGAACATAGAGGAGGAAAGCAAAAGAGTGAGTCTGAGAGATAAGATGGAAGAAGAAAGAGGAGGTATTCCAAGTATGAGAAAGAGCCAGTGCTGTTGCTGGCTTTGATAATGGAGGAGGGGGACTACAAGTAAAGGAGTAAAAGTGGCCTCTAGAAGCTGGAAATGACCCTCAGCTAACAGCAGAAAATGAGGGACCTCTGTACTGTAATCATCATGAAATAAGTTTTGACCACAACTTGAATGCGTAAGGATCAGAATCTCTCCTAGAGCTTCTAGAAGGAATACAACCTTTCACATCCTTTGCTTCTAGCCAGACAAAACCTCAGTGGCGTGACCTACAGAACTGAAAGACAATCTGTTAGGTTGGAAAAAAGAGGGACGCAGTTATGGTTCATCACTAGCTCCCAGAAACGCTCCCCAGATACAGGTCTCATACAAGGAACCATTTATTTGCGCAGACGAATTGACGTCTGCACTGGGGAAGGGGGAAAAGGCAAGGAGAAAGTTGGCGCATGGTTCATCTCAGACATAGGAATTTCAGTGGGCTGAGAGGAACCAATCGGGAGGAGAATTCTTACAGACTGACTAATTGACCAATGACATATTAGGACATAATGCTGGAGGCAGGAAGCAACCTAAACCAGAAATTCCTGTAATGTGAGAGGCGGTCTAACGCAGATTGACAGGTGGTGGGGAGGACGGGAAATTCCTGTAACCCGAGAGGCAGGGAATCGCCGATTGACAGGTCATTGGGAGGTGGGAAATTCCTGTCATGGGAGAGAAAGGTGGCTTTATATCTTACACAATCGACTTGTTTGTCTTAAGCTCTTAAATTTCTGGTTATTTATTACAGCAGAATAAAGTAGTAACACAAATCCTCATTTGAAAAATTCTATACACATATTCTTAGTGATTTTTAGAACTACAAGGTAACCTACTCAGACGGATCCATCTTCCGATCAGGCCTTTCTCCTCATCTGCCACGGTCCTCACGGCTCAGCTCTCCTTTACGTGTATTTCATGGATAGGTCTCCTTTGACTTCCTGCTCATGACCTGTGTTTTTTGTTGTAGAGTCGCACACTGAGCTTAGCATCTGTGTTTGTATAGAAATTGATCCAAATAATTTCTTTAAATTCTAGACCTATCTCAGACTAAAACAAACAGAATGATAACTATCAAATTATTTCATAGAGAGAGATACATACAGTGTTGTTGGTGTGGAGCTAGGGAGGAAAGGAGTCAGCTCCTCTTCTCTGTCACCCTATGGTAGGGTTCACTCTATGCCTCCATGCGGGGCACCTACACGGACTGGCTTGGACTCTTCAGGGCCCATTGACAGGAAGGGGAGGAATCCAAACCAATCCATATGGAGTTTGTTTTGGATTATTCATAACTGGTAGATAGAAACAACACCTTTTCCTATTTTTATTGCTGTTATCTTTCTTCCACCAGTGACCTTCTTAAGGGTCTTTGGTGTGCTGAGGTCCCGCTACATTGTGTCTCCATATGGATCATTGTCTTTACCTCAAATCATTCTTAAGATTCTTTGATTTTACCTAATCGGGTCAGTCTTGTCTTTCATCAGTTGTATTAGACCTCCAACCGTTACCACTAAAAGCTCTGCACTTTCTCCATCGTCTCCTCAAACCCCACCACAAGGTAAACCTTCCCCTTGTCTTCCTTTCCTTTCATTTTTTTGTCCTTCAAGATTTTCTCCCATGTAGTTCTGAATTATCTTCAATGGTGTCCAATCTACCCTCTAATCCATTATATTGAGTTTTAACTTAAATTATTAATATTAAGTGCTATGTGTTTTTTCCTCAAAAATGTCTGTTCCCTTTTTCAGGGGTTACTTTTATCCCTTCTTTTTATTATTACTCGGTTTAAATAAAATCATTTATAATGGGATTATCCTATAATTTGATTTTCTCAGTAGCCTAACACTGTGTGTCTGTATATGTGTTTGTGTGTTCATGTGTCTGGGTGTGTGTGCATGCATTGACTTTAGCTCATAGTGTTGTTTCCTGATGTCCTTTATAATGTAAGAGTTCCCTCAGATTGTCTTTCTGTGGGAATCCTGTAAGGACCTGACCTAAAAGCACATTTTTCTGTGGTACTTTTGAATTTTCTTCTTTCTAGAGCTATGTGGTGTTACAAATTGGGATCCATTTTAAGGTTATCTTTTCTGTTTAGATGTTTACATACCACACATGTGTATAATTAGACATAATCTACATGTGACATGGTTTCATAATTATGAATTGTTAAGAGAGACCCGTTTTTCCATTCAAAATCAAGCAGCGACAAAGCCTCTTTGATCTATTTTCCTAATCTAATTGCTTTAGATAGGAGTCAACTCCATCTCCCTGCCTCCCATTGGTTCAACTTTACTTGTCCTGTGATAATAAAATGTAAGAATATAAAATTGAGATAACTGAGGCAGGTAGTACTTTCTGGGGCAGCTGTGACTTCTGTTCACCTCCTTACATTGGTGTTTTTCAGCATTCTTTTTTTATCTAGTCTCTGAGAATTCCCCTTCCTTTCTCAGAATCTTAGCTGTGAGTTTAACAGATGTTCAGTCCATTTTTCTAGACTTTCTGGGTGTTTTACAGAAGATTCTTTGATGGTTATTCTATTATGTTGGCAGAACTGGAAGTCTGAGATGTGTATTGAAGACTGAATTTTTGGCTACAAAATATGCATTCAAATCAGGAAGGCGTCTATGCATGCAGTCTATTTGCTCCTTAAGGAGAAATGGCTCAAGCTGAAAAGCCTACACTCAGATGTAGGATCTTGAAATGTTTCACCCAAATGTTGTTTTTTGTTCTTTTCTTAATATATATCATAAAACAGTATTATCAACTGTTGGCAAATAATCACCGAGTGATTTCTTTGGTCCCTAAGAAAAGTGGAGGAAAGTTAATGCAGCTGTCAGCATGGGGTCTGGTGTTCCTAATTTTTGTGACCAATTCCTGTATCCAGGACGGATTTCCTGAGAAGCATGTGCCCTCATTTTCTTTCTCTCTCAACAATGAGAAGGTGGCAGTTCTGGTTTGTAGACTCTCGAGGAGAAGTCCACTGAGATCATTGTCCTGACTGCCTTAGCAGGTTGATCTCTGCCTTTAACTAGATCACTAGAACTTTATCATTTATTTTTTGGCTTTCCATGTTTTATTTCTACATTATATGATGTCTAGAAAATGAAAAGGTATTATATCGAACTTAGGATCATAATTAAGATAATAAATAAAAATACTACCTCCGAAACAGTAAAGGTGGATCTGCCAGGCATAAAGATGGACAAATGAATTACATAGGACTCTTTCCATATATTCCAAACACATAGAAATGCTTAATTAAAACTATGGAGTCATAATAATCAACATAATAACATAAGTATAGCATAATTGTAAATATTTCTTAAAAATAAAAACTGTTGCCTAGGAATGGAATAGGTTATTCCAGATGTATGTGAAATTGCATGGCCCAGTGGAATAGTCACATCAGTTATTTGTCTCTGGGGCTAGTGTATAAGCACCTTCAAGGACCCTGGTCTCAAACCTCACACTCCTTATATTTTTTAAACAGTAATTAGGTCCTTAAAAAAAAAAAAAAATCTCTTAAGAGACTGGAAGGTATGTCCTTTTGGAATAATTCAGTCTAATAGCTCAAGAATGCTTTAGAGAACTAAGTTCTCTCCCCAAACACCTGGATATGAAGAGAGTTAACTGTGGAAAACTAAATCCAAGATGTTAGTCATAAATGCCTACAAGTCTTGAAATAAGATCCTATTATTATATACAAAAGCCCTGAACTGGAAACCAGTGTAAAACTGTTCTGCAACTGATCCCTCTTCAGCCTTAGCAAGGTTAATCATAAATCTTCACCCCTTAGGGATTTCTCTCAAACTTATGAACATTTTGAATTTCCTTAGAATTATTTTTCTGAGGACCAATAAAGATCTTTCCATGGACAAAATTTACAAGTAACACAAGGAAACGTGATGACATAAGAAATAATTAAATGATTGGGCCAATTACAGAAATCATGGGCACTGAGTTCCTGAAAGTAGTACAGTTTGATGTGGGTGTTAAGTCAACTACTTGTAAATGTTCTTGGAAATAAAATAAGGTACAGAAATCTTGAGCAATCTGAGAAAATTATGAAATCATGAATATTTTTTAAAATAACTAAATACAAATTTACCAAAATTAAAATCAATAAAGAAATGAACAAAGATACACCTCAATAGATAGACTAGAGTAGTCTGAATACAGCTAAAGAAAGGAGTAGGGAATCAGAAGAGGAGAATTGATAAGCAAGTCTCCCAGACCATAGCTTAAATGTGATAAGAAAGAAAAATAAAATATGATAGAAACTGTGATAGATATGAAGGAAAAAAAATAAAACACACTTCAACATAATTTTAACTGAATTTCAAGAAATGAATCCTAGTTTAAATACTCAGCAAATGCCAGAGACAGAGTTAACTCAATTTTCAAAAGTATAATGTTTACACTCTTAGGTATCATGTAATATTTACTCTGGGGTGTTGAATGGGTGAATTAAACTTGGGAAAACAGAATCCAAAATTATGTATTGCAGAATGATGTTCCTGTACCACTACATCACACCTGCATCACTGGTTGAAATAATAACTGCATTAGCAAAAAAATTCTTATCAACACCTGGCCTTGGGAGGTCACCAGGGCAACAGGTATATCTACTCCTAGTGTATGAGAAAGGCAATAGCTAGAGAGTGAAGAGGGATGCAAGTTCCACCTTTGCCTTGTTGCAGTCCTGGGACCTTAGGTAGTAAGTCAGGCAGTTCTGTTTTCTGTCTTGTAACAGAGACACCGTCATGCATGCTTTAAAGAGTTGTTGTGAGGGTCAAATAAGTAGAAGGACATACACTCTGTAAACTCCGTGGTACTAATGTTGGCAAACATAGTCTTCAGTGTTTGTGCATTCCTCTTCTCTTGACAGCAAGATGGTAAGACTTACTATGTTTCAAATATTTTTTGCTTAGCCCGCACACCCCCCCCTCCCGATCCTGAGTTAGGTTGGCTCTTACTAAGTACTACTGAAATGATAGACCTGAATACCGGTGCTGTCTTACTAGTTCATGCTTACCGTCTATTGTGTCTACTGGCTTTTAAAGTCCACGGGGATGTATTTATCTGTTTTGTTCTTGGATGCATTGCAAGCACTTTGTACATTGCCTGGCATATATAGATGGTCACTAAATATCTAATGATGAATAAACAAATTATGAATAAATGAATGATGTTTACCCAACAAAGAACTTTCAGAATGGAGAATCCAATACTATCGTAGTTTAATATCTCCAGTGCCAAGATCTTTTCCTGGTCTACGAAGCACTTATTAATTGTTGCTGGAAGAATTTCGAAGTCTTCACAAATCATGAATGTTTTCCTGCCTTCCTGTTTATTTTCACTTCCTTCACTGCAGTTCTTCAGGTACAAATTACACCACGTGCAAACTAGTCTTATCATTTCTTATCTCCTGTTTCCAGTCATTCTTCTATAATCCTTATTGCACTGGGCTACAAACAAAAACAAAAACAAACAAAACAAGAAGAACAAAAAACCCAAAACCTTCTTAGAAAGCAGATTTTGACTTCTGGTTTGCAGTCTGAAAACTTTCAATTGCTTCACATCACTGAGAACTCATTGTGACTTTCAAAGCCCTCCCCAGAAAACTTGCCATCTGACTTTACATTCCTTATATACTTCCTCCTGTATTTGAAACTTGTGGCCACTTATCCTGTCTCCTCTTTCACGGGTCTTCTAGTTTTTCACTTTTGCTCCTTTGGTAATGTTATTCACTACATGAAATGCCCTTCCTCCACATCTAATCTGTCCATTAAACTCCATTAACTTTCCATTTGAGCCCTCAGACTAAATCATAGGACACTTGTCTGATAGTCAAGTATCAATATTAATATTTCTTCAACATGATTATGGAAGATGGCAAACAAATTTTGAAATTTATTAATGTCTGTTTTTACTTCTTTATTTATAATCACAATTTCGAAAAGAGCTGAAATTCGTTCTGAGTTGCATTAAAGGCCATTGAAGTGATGTAAATACTCTTAAGTAAAGATTTAAAGGAGGGCTCTCCCTTTCAGTGGTACTGATATTTGGGGACAAACAATTCTTCCTTGTGGGGGAACTTCTGTGCGTTGTAGGATGTTCAGCATCTTCCCTGGCTTTTGCATGCTAGATGCCAGCACCCCCTTCCTCTGTGGTGACAGTCCAAAATGTCATTGCAAAATATCTCCTGGAGGGCAAAATCACTCCCAGGTGAGAGTCATTTGTTTTAAAAAGATGATGCCAGCTATGTGAAGAAGAGAATGTAAAGGAACAAAGGACAGAAGTAGCCGTGCAAAAGCACCTACCATCTCTGTTTCCTCTGTTTTTGGATGTGAGGCAGGGAAGAGAGAAAAGAAACATTCACTAGCTCAACTGTGCTCTGAGCAGAAATAAATAATGGATCAATGACTAACTTTTTTCTGATAAATAAAAATAGAGAGGTTCAGGCAATGAAATAAGCAGATGAATGCTCTTATGTTAGATCTAATTGTGCTCAGACATCACACCATAATTTGCAAACAGAGAACATACATTTTCACATGTACTTCTTTCCAGTTTTGGGAAATCACATTTGTCCCTTTCTGGGATCAGACTAAGGCTTGAGATGCAGATTTAAAAGTTTATTGAAGAATAAAGTAGCAATAACTTCCATCCAAACACATCTAAAAATCACTGCCATTGCTGCAATATTCAGAATCTAAAAGGTTTATTCCTAGTTGTTTTTGAGAGATAAGGGGTGTTACTATTTTTCTGACATCGAATACATAAAAAAATTCTTATTAACAGATGATATAGGAAAATCAACTCTCACGTCATGCAGCCTCAAACTAAGGCAGCCATCTCTCTTTAAATTCAGGCTGCAGCCTGGGGCACCCAGGACTCCAAAACTAATCCTGGCTGCAGGCAGGGGTGAAAGAAGGAACTCCATGTCATTTACTCTGGGGCTCAGTTTTGAGTATGTCTTGCTTCCAGTTCTAAACCAGCTTTTGAATCAGCTTCCCAATGATTTGGTTTCTAATTTGTTTTTTCATCTCCCTTAATACCTGGATTTAATGTGTTATAAACCAATTCTCCTCACCTTGTTGACATTGTTACCACTATTTTTCTGGTACTGGCTTCTGAACTAAGATATGTTTTTAATCGTCTTTCTTTTGTAACCACAAAAAAATGTTTTTGAATTATTCACTGGAAAACAAATAGAGACTTAAACATCGATTATATAAAAACACAAGCATTTTTCAATTACTGGAGTTTGGGTCTGAGTGGAGAACTCCTGTCTCCAGTTCTAATAAAAATAAAGCAATAACAGTAGCAGCAGTATCATGGCAAGACACATTTCTTTCCTTTTCTGCATATTCTCATTCCTTCCTGGATTAGTGGTTTTCAATAAGAAGATGAAACAGAGATAGTGTTTGTGCAATAGTACTTTGAAGTTATACTCTGAAAATAAGTCAATACAGGCTAGAAGAGTTTGTTTGCCATGAGTAGGACTGCTTCTTTAGCAAAAAGATCTACATCACTACCCAGAGTATTAAAGATCAGCTACTCCTCTGACGAATGGAACTTTCTCATCCTAGGGAGAAAGTAGGGAAGTAAGAAAGAGGAAGGGGTTGGAAGGAGGAAGAGCAAGAGAGATCAGCAATTAAAGGGACCCCATTGTGTGAGCTAATTGGTATTTTATGAGAAAAGTAAAGAAACCTTCCTTTTCTGTACTTCTATTCTTTGAGAGTTTAGGGTTGCCTAATAGTGATTTTTATTTTTATGACAACCAATTGTAACTTACCCTTTCTCAAAGTACTGAGGAGTCACCACCACCCCTACCATCACAAATCTTACACTTTTCTTGCCTCATTGCTTTGTCTAGAACTTCTAGTATAATGTTTAACAGAAGTTGTGAGCATGGGCACTCATCTGTTGTTCCTGATCTTAGAGGAAAAAAACTTTCAGCCTTGCACTGTTGAATCTGATGTAGTTATGGGTTTGTCATTTATTATATTGAGATACATTCCTAGTTTTTTGAGCATTTTAATCACAAAAGGGTATTAAATTTTGCCCAATTTTTTTTTTTGGCATCTATTGAGGATGATCTTGTAATTTTTATCATTCATACTCTTCATGTAGTGTAGCATAATTACTTATTTGCCTATTGTAAACTGTCTTTGAATTCCAGGGATAAATTCCACTGATCATGATATATATCCCTTTTAATGTCTTATTGAATTTAATTTGCTAGTACAGTTACCTGATGTATAATGGTGGTTAGTGAATGAAAGACTGTATATACAATGATGTATAAAGACTGTATCTCCTACGTAGTAGGTTTGGGTAAGTAAATGCTATGATGTTCGTAATGATGAAATTGCCTACCAACACATTTCTTAGAATGTATCCCATTGTTAATCAATACAAACTGTATTTTGTTGAGGATTTTTGCATCCAGATTGGAAAAAAAAATTATCATGTCTGCAGATGATGTGATCCTATATATAGAATACTCTAAGGATTTTGTATAAACAAATTCAGTAAAGTTGAAGGATACAAAAATTTTTTTTTTATTATAAACAAATGGGATACATGTTGTTTCTCTGTTTGTACATGGCATAAAGGCATACCATTTGTGTAATCATAAATTTACATAGAGTAATGTTGTTTGATTCATTCTGTTATTTTTCCCTTCCCCCCACCCCTCCTACCCCTCTTTTCCTTCTATACAGAGCTTCCTTCCTTCATACTTGCCCCCCTCCCTAACCCTAACTCTAACCCTAACACTAACCCTTCCCTCCCCCCATTATGTGTCATCATCCACTTAATAGCGATATCATTCTTCCTTTGGCTTTTTGAGATTGGCTTATCTCACTTAGCATGATATTCTCCAATTTCATCCATTTGCCTACAAATGCCATCATTTTATCATTCTTTATGGCTGAGTAATATTCCATTGTATATATATACCACAGTTTCTTTATCCACTCATCAATTGAAGGGCATCTGGGTTGGTTCCACAGTCTGGCTATTGTGAATTGAGCAGCTATGAACATTGATGTGGCTGTATCTCTGTAGTATGCTGATTTTAAGTCCTTTGGGTATAGGCCAAGGAGTGGGATAGCTGGGTCAAATGGAGGGTCCATTCCAAGTATTCTAAGGAATCTCCACACTGCTTTCCAGAGTGGCTGCACTAATTTGCAGTCCCACCAGCAATGTATGAGTGTACCTTTCTCCCCACATCCTCGCCAACACCTGTTGTTGCTCGAAGGATACAAAATTAACATATAGAAATCAGTTGCATTCCTATACACTAACAATGAACTATTCAAAAACAAGAATTTAATAAAGCAATCAATTTAAAATAGCATCATAAAGAGTAAAATACATAGAAATAAGTTTAACAAAAAAGGTGAAAGAATTGTATGCTAAAAACGAAATAAAAGTAATGAAAAAAATAAGAGAAAACAAACAAATGGAAAGATATCCCATGTTGATGGATTGAAAGACTTAATATTGTTAAAATGTTTATGCTGTCCAAAGTGATATGCAGATTCATGCCATCCTGTCAAAATCCCACTGGCATTTTTCATAAAAATAGAAAAAAAAATCACTCTAAAATTCATAGAATACCATCAAAAACCCAAAATAGCCAAAATGATTTTGAGAAAGAGGGACAGAGTTGGAATAATAACACTTCCTGATTTCAAAATACACCACAAAACTCTAGTAATTAAAATAGTATGGTACTGGCAGAATGAAAGACATATATGCACCATGGACTATAACAGAGATATTATACATCCAACTAATCTTCAACAAGATGCCAAGAATATACGTACAATGGGCAAAAGAGAGTTTTCAATAAATGGTGTTTGGAAAACTGCGCACCCACATGTAGCAAATAAGATTGGATCCTTATGGTATCCCATGCAAAAATCAAATCAAAGGGATTAAAGATTTAAATGTAAAACCTAAAACTATAAACCTGCTAGGAGAAAATGAAAAGAAAATCATCTCCTCATTGGTCTTGCAATGATTTGGTGTGTATGGCATGCAAAACACTGGTGACAAAAGCTGAAATGGACAAGTGGCCCAACATAGAACTCAAAAACTCTGAGGAGCAATCAACAGAAAAAAAAAAAAAAAAAAAAAAAAAGGTAACCTGGAGAATGGGAGAAAATCTTTGCAAATTGTCTACCTGATAAGGGGTTAATTTCCAAAACACATAAGGAAGTCTTCCAACTGAAGAGAAAAGAAGTTCAATTAAGAAACAGAAAATTAACTTGAGCAGATATTTCTTCAAAGAAGATGTAAGAAAGTCCAACAGGTAAAACAAAAAGATGTTCAACAGTGCTCACTAATCATCAGGGAAATGCCAGTCAAAACAACAAGGACACACCACCCATACCTGTTAGGATAGCAATTGTCCTAAGAATATATAAAAATAAAGCCAACAGAAGATGGTGAAAGAATGGACATTTTTTTTAAGCTGTTTTATCTCAACTCCCTAAGGTCTCCCTCCCAATAATGGGAACAAAGCCCCTAAAGCTGTTCCAAGAAACAGCCCCAAACAGAGAGTAAAAGAGTAAATTGAGCCAGATAGCTAGATAGTGCTCAAACAGTAGGATTACCAGAAACTATTGACCAGAATCTACGCCCTGTTGTAAAACATTGTGAAACATGTTGTATGTTATCAGCCAACTCAGACCCTCTTTGGAATTTCCCGGCAGCTTTGTTCCCCTTTTTTCCTTTTTTTCCCCCCCTTTTTCTCCCTTTCATGTGTGACCCCTCCCGATGTGTGGTTTCTGACTTTATAAACTTGTAAGATTTTCTGCTAGGGACTCGACTCCTGGACTCCTGCGTGAGTCACGAGTTGGGTCCCAGTGCGCTGGAATAAACACCTCTTGCGGTTTGCATCAAGTGACGCCTCCTGCGGTTGATTGGGGTTGCCGTGGATCCGAGGGATAGAGTTGGGGTCTCCTTTTTGGGGGTCCTACATTGGCAAGTCTTAGTAAGGATGTGGAGAGCTTGGGACTCTTGCACACTGTCAGTAGGAACATAAAAAGGTGCGGCTGTTATGGAAAACAGTGTGGAGGCTTCTGGAAAGAAGAAAAACCCAACTACCATATGATCTAGTGGCTACACTTCTGGATATATATCTCAAAGAATTTAAATTCGAAGCTCCAAGTGCTATCTCTACTCCCATGTTCGTTGCAATGTTAATTTTTCACTATAGTAATGCAAATGTACATCAACAGATGAACTGATCTTAAAATGCGGCATATATATACCATGGGATATTGTTCACGGAACTAAAAGAGAAATCCTACCATTTTCAACAACATGGGTACATCTGGGGAACATGACACTAAGTAAATTAAATCAGTCAGTACAAATGTTGCATGATTCCATTTATATGAGGTGTCTATAATAGTCAAAGTCACAGACTCAGAGAGTGTAATGGGGTTGCCAGTGGTTCGGGTTGGGAGAAATGTGGAATTGTTCAGTGGCTACAGAGATCCAGTTATGCTAGATGAGTAAGTTATACAACCTAGTGCCCATTTTCAACACAGTATTGATACCGCCATTTACTGCTTTCTCAAATGTTGAAGTTTGAACATTAGGCAAACACTCCAAGGTAAGCATATTAAACAGGTTTTATTTAAAAGTAGTAATACAGACTTCTCACAGGAGGGAGAAGGGGGCCATGGCTGATGTTCTAGAATCCCAAGCAGTGATCATGCCCTGCAACTCTTACAGATTAGGGTCTCCTTTGTTCTGTTCTCGCCCCACTTATCTCTCCTTCCTGCCTACCTGACTAGCCCAGGAGTTGTTGGTGACATAGCAAAAAAGGTGAGCAGCAGATGGCAGGTAAGGGCCTAGGGGGCATTAATTAGCAGCTCCCTGCCTGCAGTCCTTGATAAAGGCAGGTAAATTTGGTAATCAATGGGCTCCCGAGATCCTTGACATTCCATTCTCCCAGGGGCGGTCTCCAACTTCCATATGCAGTTGTTTTTCATGGCTTCATTTCCTCGATTTGACCTGATTCCCTATTTCTACACTAACGGCCTATCTCCAATTCTGGCTTCAGTATTAGGTGCCTTAAGATTTGTTAAGAGGTTAGGTCTCATGTCAAGTGTGTTTGTCACAAAAGCAAAAATATAGCAAACACAACAACAACAAAACATAAACAAAGAGACTCCAGAAAGCCAGGAGGTGTTGGATGAATGTATTACTATGACTGTGGCGATGGGGTCACGGGTGTTTGCCTGTGTCCAAACTCATCAAATTGTATGTAGTACATACGTGAAATTCTTTGTGTATCAAATTAGACTTCAATAAATCTGTTAAAATGAGTAAGTTGAAGTGGAATGGTAGGCTCTGTTGTAACTGTTAGGTCAGCATTTCATCAGGTTGGTGAGATTAAAAAATAATTAGAGTACAAAAAAAAAAAAATAAGCTTTTCTTGAGGGCTGATATGAGCCACCACTTTGTGAAGAGCTTGCTAAGCTAGCCTTTCTCTGTGCCCTTACAATGCCTGTTTTTTTTTTTTTTTTTTTTTTTTGTACCGGCTTCCTTCTCAATGAATTGGAAAAGCTGGTGCCAGCACTGAGTACAGAAATATCTCTGAGGCACTGCTGCCAGGGGAGTTCATGAGCAGGGACCAAAATAGGGCAGACTATTTTTTCCTAGGAGTCTGACTACCCAGAGGGCTGCCTTCTCTGCATTGAAGCTGCTTTGTTCATTTCTCAGTGACAAGAGCCTAGTGGCTGTCAGGACGAGATCCTTGGAAGCCCAGAGCTGAATCAGAAGGCAGCCTTCCTTTGCCAGGCGCTAACTGAATCGCTGCTCTCTGAGGATTGCTCTTGAACAAGCTCTGAGAGAAGACCGCTGGGCTGTGTTGATTACCCAGTCTGGTCATGCGTGCAGAATTCCGCTTTGTGGCATACCAGAGGGCGATTAGCCAGGGGCGGGGGTGTCGGGGTGCCTCCCCTGGTGCACCGGGAGGCAGATGTTTGCAGCTGGCTCTGGAGATGGCTTCTCTGCTGGAAATGGCCCCACACAGACTCCTGACCTGCCCTGCCCCAACCCTCTACGTATTTCCATTGATTACCCCCTTGAAGTGTTATGACTTCACAGCTACTATTCGGGTGAGCTGCATCTAAAGGGAAATAAATTCTCCAAGTGAAGGCAATTTGTCAGTGCAATATTATAACAAAGCGTGGAGAAGGAATACTTCAGCAAAAGCCAAGCTCACTAACCTTTCAAAAATAACTACATTTAATTCGAGCTGAATCAGGAAGACAGTTTGGAAGTCTCACGTATTTATAAGCATTATGTGCAGCCTTCATTTTACCCCAAACACTGCTGGAGATCCTGCCTCCCTCCTCCAGCTGTATGCCAGATTCTGCATCCTCCTTAGAGTCTGGAGATGGAACTTCAGTGACTGAAGCGGGTGGGTGCCCACGAACTTGCTTCCCCCACCTTGGAGTTGTTTCCCCGAATAGTACTTTCTTCCTCTCTTTTCCCGCCCCTTCCTTAACCCCCACTCTCTCACCCAAAAGGAAATTGCTGGATACATCCCAGACATGGGAGTTTAAATGCAGCGTCTTAGTTAGTCTTCCTGTCTCCATTTTCTAGCTCTCTTGTCAAAAGGTAAGATAAACTCATCCCCACATAGCTGTCAAAGTGATTGTTATGGTTTGAATGTGAGGTGTTGAAGTCAGAATTAAGGACAGGTAGTTAGTGTAGAAATAGGGGATCGGGTCAATTTGAGGAAATGAAGCCATGAAGCCACCTGCCTCTGGAAGTTGGAGACTGCCCCTGGAAGAATGGAATGTCAAGGATCTCGGGAGCCCATTGATTAGCAAATTTACCTGCCTTTATCAAGGACTGCAAGCACGGAGCTGCTAATTAATGCCGCCTGGGCCCTTGCCTGCCTGAATCACCTTGGCCCTCCCCCTGACCATCGCCTCTCACTTTATGCAAAACCAGGCCTAGTCAGGTAGGCAGGAAGGAGAGATAAGTGGGGAGAGAACTGGAGAACAAAAGAGACCTTAACCTATAAAAGATGTAGGGTGCACTCCCTTCTGGGCAGTTTAGAACATCAGCCATGGCCCCCTTCTTCCTGCCGGGAAAAGTCTGTATTATTACCTTTAAATAAAACCTGCTTAATATGGTTGCCTTGGCGTGCTTCCCTAGTGTTCAAACTTCAACATTAGAGGGAGCAGAACTCATCACCATTAAACAGTGGTATCAGTGTCCCCCCAAAAGTTTGAAGCCAGAATTGAGGACAGGCAGTTAGTGTAGAAATAGGGAATCAGGTCAAATTGAGGAAATGAAGCCATGAAAGCCATCTGCCTCTGGAAGTTGGAGACTGCCCCTGGGAAAATGTAAAGTCAAAGACCTCCGGAGCCCATTGATTACCAAATTTACCTGTCTTTATCGAGGACTACAGGCAAAGAGGTGCTAATTGATGCCCCCTGGGCCCTTACCTGTCTGAATCACCTTGGCCCTCCCCCTGCCCATCCTCTTCTCACTTTTTGCATCTCACCTGCAAAATTGGGCCTAGTCTGGAAGGCAGGAAGAAAAGAGATAAGGGCAGAACAGGAGAAGGAAACCTATAAAAAGAGCAAGATTTGCTCATCCCATGAGTCCCCTTCTTCCATGGGGAGGGGGGGGGGGCGGAGTCTGTTTTTACTTTTCTTTAATAAAGCTTCTCAACTTTTTACTCTGTGCTTGCCTGGGTGTGCTTCTCTGGCGTTATACTTCAACACCTGAGGAAGCAGGACTTGTCACCGTAAACGGTGGTATCAAGCTCACATGTGAGACAATGAAGGAAGTTTCAGAGGAGAAATGATTGGGTTGTAAGAGTCTTAACCCAATCTGTGAATTAATCCCCAAAGGGATTAATTGAAGTGGTAGGATGTGGCTGGAATATTGGCATTGGGATGTGGCTTTGGGGTATGTATTTTCTATCTGTAGAGTGGAGTTTCTCTCTCTCTCTCTCTCTCTGTCTCTCTCTCTCTCTGTCTCTCTCTCTCTGTGTTTCCTGATGATACAAGCTGAATGATGTTCTGCTTCACCTGGACCCCTGTTGAATGGAGCTGGCCTTCTGTGGATTAAAGACCTCTGAAAGCGTGAGCCCTTAAATAAACCTTCCCTCTACTGTAATTGTGCTGGTTGGGTCATTTAGTCACAGCAGCGAAAAAACTGACTAAAACAGTGATCTTTAAAAAAATAATAATAATAATAAGGTGCCCATCCTACTGTTATCCTATTTGAAACCTCTCTGGCTCCTTGTAGCCTGTAGAATCAAGTTCAAACTGCTGAGAACTCTGGACTCCATTCAGCACCATCTCCTGGAGTTGGCCAGGAAAACGGAACCTTGATTGTCACTATCAAGAACTCATTTAAGCCTATTTATTAGTGTATCCTGCATTGACTTCCTCCTCTTCTCTCTCAATTCCTTTCTTCCCTGCTGGCATTGATTGGATCACCTCCCAAAGGAACTCCTTGCACTAAAATTATTTAATCTCAGGTTTGGCTTCCAGGGCTAACCGGCTTAAGAGACCTTTCTTCTTAAGGTCTGAGCTCTTGCAGATAGAGAACCTTAGAGTTCTCTGCAGTTAGCAAATCAGCTTGAAATAAGAAAGTAATGTGCATCAAGCGAGTATTCTCAGACTGGCTTCAGAAGCAGGTGTCCTCAGAGGCCGGTGATCAAGGAAGAGCATCGAGCATTGAGTTTTGCTCAACGGCTACTGGAGCAGGGGTGGGATACTTTTGTGGCTATGTGCATACAAATTTCATATTTTCTTTTCTTTTTTTTTTTTTTTTTAATATGTCTGTGTTTGTCATCAAATTCTGCAATTGAATGTATTACCAGGGCTCATTCCTTCCATCTGGTTCCCCCTTCTTGGGGACCCTGCTGCATCTCCTCTACCTTCTCTCTAGTTCTCGTAGTTCCCTCTTTCCACTTTTTGTTCATGGCTGGAATCTTTATTATAGTCACAGAAATGACCCTTAGGATGTTCTCTTCGTATTTTCAGCTGTTTCTTAAAAAGAATAGACTCCCCTCGCTGTCTTCTGCTTCCTCACCTCCCACTGACTCCTCAGCCCACTGCCATCTGGCGTCTGCTCTTGACACTTAGCTAAAACATCTTTTATTATTAAAATCGGCATTAAAAACTGCTCCTACTTATGGGGTCTCCATGTGACGTTTGATAAATGTGGACATTGTGCAATGTTCCGAGCATGGTAGACAAATATAGCTGGTTCAACATTTGTCCCGTCTTTGTAGTGAAAGCATTCAAAATCCTTCTAACTTTTTTTGTACCAGGCAGGACATTCTCTTTATCTACAGTCACCCACTGTGCAACAGAACACCTTTCTCCTCTCTACAGAATATATTTCTCCTATCGAGCTTATGATGTAATCCTCATCCATCAGCCTCTCTCCACTCCTCCCTCTCCCATTCTCTTCCCAGTCTCTGGTAACCACTCTTCTGTTCTCAACTGCTGTGAGAACAACCTTTTTAGATTCCATGTAAAAATGAGTGAGGTAAAATGGCATTTGTCTTTTCTGTGCCTGGCTTTTTTCGCTTAACGTGATGACTTCCAGTTCAGTCAGTGTTATCAGAAGTGATGTGATTTCCTTTTTCATGACTGAGTAGTATTCAATTGTGTGTGTGTCTTCTGTTTTCTTTATCCATTCATTGACTGCTGGACACTGAGGTTATTTCCATTTTTGGCTATTGTGAACAGTGTTGCAATAAACATGGGCATGCATATGTCTCTTGAACATATTGATTTCATTTCCTTTGGATATATACCCAGTAGTGGGATAGTGAGACCATATGGTAGGTTTAATTTTAACTTTTTGAGGAAATTCCAAACTGTTTTCCATAATGGTGGTACTAATTTACATTCCCACCAACATCGTAAAAGGGTTCCCTTTCTTCCACATCCTTGCCAGTACTGGCTAACTTTAGTCTTTTTGATAATAGCCATTCTAACTGGAGTGAGATTATAGGTCATCAAGGTTTTGATTTGCATTTCATTGATCATTAATGATATTGAACATTTTTCTATGCCCAATGGCCACTTCTGTGTCTTCTTTTGAGAAATATCTGTTTGGATCTCTTGCTATTTTTAAATCAGATTATTTTTTAATTGAGTTCTTTTATATATTCTGGATGTTGGAGGCACAATTTGCAAAAACATTTTCTTTCCGTTCTCTAGGTTGTCTCTTCATCCTGTTGATTGTTTTCAGTTTTCTGTGATCCCATTTGTCCATTTGGGCTGTTGTTTCCTGTGTTTTGAGAGGCTGCTCCACAGACTCCTTGCCCTTGCCAATGGCTTGGAACATTTTACCCTTTTCTTCTAGTAGTTTCATGGTTTCAGGTCTTTCATTTAGGTTTTTAACTCATATTTAATTTTTTAAAACATATGGTAAGATATCAGAGTCTAGTACCATTCTAGCCTGTTTATTCTCTTGCATGGATTCTGTGACTGTTTTTAGCCAGTACCATGCTATTTTGAGTTCTATAGATTCAGAGTGTATTTTTTTTTTTTTTTTTTATTATTTTTGCTCAAGATCACTTTGACTATTTGGAATTTTTTTTTTTTTTGTGGTCTGTCTGAATTTTGGGGTTGCTTTTTCTAAGTCTTTGAAGAATGCCATTGGCATTCGGAGAAGATTGCATTAGATCTGCAGATTGCCTCGAGTTGTACGGACTAAAAATCCCTTTTGGAAAGTTGAAGTGATTGGCTTATGGACAGATTCCATTGTGAATTTTCAGCCCTCGTATCACTAATTTTCTTCCAAAGAATTTAGAGGACAGATAAGAAAAGCCATATTGTGTGTGATGTCAGTGCTCAGTCATGTCGTCTGTGATTTCTGGGAGCATGACGGTCCATTCCCTAACACCAACACCATGTTGGCATTCTGTCAGAATTCTTCTCTCCTCTTTTTCTCTGTACACATGCTCCCAGTGAGACTCTATTCACTTCTATAACTTCAGAAATTGATTTCTGTAGGCAGGCAATGCTTATTGAATTGTACACATTTTATTTCAGATTCTGGTATGAACGTCTACTTGGGTGTTCTGATGGACTATCTAACTCCACATACACAGTGTGGAATTTATTCTGTCTTATGCTTCTCTACCCATTTCTACCTTTCCTGTAGCATTTCCCATCATGAATGGTATACCACCTCTTTAGTCCTCTTTTCTTCCTTCCCACAGGCCAGCCAACCCTCCAACTGTGTCCAGAGTCTACTATAACCCATGGGTGGTCTGGTCCCAATATCTCTCCAATCTGCTTCCTCCTGTTTCATCTACAGATATGACTTGAGTTTATGGTCTCAAGATATCTTGCTTGGATAACAGTCCCAGCATCCTACCCACCCCCAATCTCCAGTCTTGCCTACTTCCTGTTGACTATCTGGTGCCAGATAAGTATTCAAAAATATAATTCTCTAAATAATATGACTGTGCTTGTCATCTTTCTATTGATTTTAATCACCCACATGCATCCAAAACCCCATGACACATAAAAGCTTGATGATCTAGAAATGATCGACTTTGGAACCCCATAAATTTTCACCTTCCCCAATATATAGTAGCCACACCAAACAGCTCAGTGATATGCCCTGTGTTTACTTTCTTTAACTCCACCCTCTGTACACCCTTCATTCCCACTTTCCCCTAAAGTAAGAAGTATTATTCCTGCATGACAATGAACCTACATCCCTTCTCTCCACTCAACATTATATTTGCAATAAGGTATTTATATGTTTGTCTTCCTTCGCAGTCTATGACGGCCTCAGCAGGATTCCTCAGACTGTTCATCTTCAAAAACCCTGGGGCTTATCAGAGCACCTTCATATACTCCAGACTGTGAGTTCAATAAGTTTAACGAATTCCTGTGTGTTCTCCTTCAAAGACCGAATCGCAGAGCTCTTCAGAGTACTAAAAACAAAACAAATGTGGAAGGACAAGAATTTGGCTTCCAACATGAGCAAACTAATCTCAGTTAGGAACTGGCATCAGAGGATAACGGTTCAAGCCCTAAGTTCTGCCATATTCTCTATCTAGGAGTTTGGGAAAGTTACCGAAATCCACTGTGCTTTAACTGACTTGTCTTTTAACTCATGATAACGAGAGTTTTTGTCTTATCATCACATTGTGAAGTTTACATGAGATCATATATGGCGAAGCCAAAACTTTGTGAAACTGGGAAAGGATACACAAATGCAAACATGTGAACCCCACGCATAAATTGTCCCTCAGGTATCAGAAACACGATGGCCCTATGATTTGGAATGATTTTAGTTGCAAGAAACAAAATCAGAAAAATCATGGCTTAAACAAACAGAGACTTATTGTTCTCATTCACTGGAAATACAGAAGTAGTGGTTTCGGTTGGCTCAATAATGCCATCAGGGACTCAGGATGTGTTTCTGTGTTAACTCCATCATCTTTAGCACATTGGCTTGTGTCTTGATGCTTTTTGCTTCAAAGGTGACTGCAGTAGTCACAGATCTCACATTGGCCTCCACGGCAGAAGAAAGGAGGGACACAAGTCTCATTTGCTCTTTTTATTAGGAAACACACACTTTTCCAGAGTTCTCATCTGAGCTCTGCTCCTTTCTCATTGCCTGGAACTGACCTGGCCATCTTGAGCTGCCTGGTGGGCTAGAAAAGAACTCAGTTTTCTCAGCCTTCATGTGGAGATGGGCAGAGAAGGCAGTCTGGGAAGGGATGTTGGGTCTGCCAGCTACCAGTGTTTGCCACAAATATCTTCCTGAAAAAAATCTCAGCTTTCCATTAATTATAGGACAATAAAGCATAGCATTGTGTTCTCAAAGCTGCTTCCAGCAGAGAAAGATTGATCATTAAGACTAATGAAGAGTCAGCATGTCTTTTTTTTTTCTTTCTTTCTTTTTTTTATTATTATTTTTTGATTCATTGTACACAAATGGGGTACAGCTTTCATTTCTCTGGTTGTACATGAAGTAGAGTCACACTGCTTGTGTAATCATACATGTACATAGTGTAATACAAAGCCTATACCCCGCCCTTTCAGGTGCAGCAATTTTCCCTGCCTCCCAACCACTTGTCAATCTGTGCTCCGCCTGCCTCTTACATTACAGGAGTTTCCGGCCTATGCTAGAGCCATTTCCTGCTTCCCACATTACATCCTAGGTTGTCAGGCTGAACATGCTAGTGAGCTATTGGTTCATCAGTCAGCTTGCAAGTATTCTCCTCTGCTATTGGTTCCTTCCAGCCCGGGAGATTCCAATATCTGGGAGAAGCTCCACGCCATCTTTCTCTTTTCCCTTCTTTTCAGCCCCGGAGCGGATGCGCTAGTCGTCCGCACAATAAAGTCTCTTGCGTGAGGCCCTGTGTCTGTCGTGGATTTTCTGGGAGCTATTGTTGAGCCGCAACTGAGACCGGGCATATGGAGTGCCAGTTCCGTCAGAGGGGCTGGAACTACCACGGTTCCGAGCTGAGCTGCATTTTTCCTTATACATAGGGGAATGATGTTGGTCTCATTGTTATCTTTCCTTCCCCTGCCCCCTCCCCATCCCTCATTTCCCTTTACACAATCCATCCTTCCTCCATTCTTCCCTTATTTGCCCCCCACCTCCCGTCATGTATCATCATCCACTTATCAGAGGAAATATGTGGCCTTTGCTTTTTGGGATTGGCTTATCTCACTTAGCATGATATTCTCCAACTCCATCCATTTCCCTGCAAATGTCATGATTTTATTCTTCTTTATGATTGAATAACATTCCATTGTGTATATATACCACATTTTCTTTTTCCATTCATCTATTGAAGGACATCTAGTTTGGTTCCACAATCTAGTTCTTGTGAACTGAGCTGCTATAAACATTGATGTGGCTGTGTCACTGTAGTATGCTGATTTTAAGTCCTTTGGGTATATATAAGGAGTGGGATAGCTGTCAAATGGTGGTTCCATTCCAAGTTTTCTAAGGAATCTCCATACTGCTTTCCAGAGTGGCTACACCAATTTGCAATCCCACCAGCAATGTATGAGGGTACCTTTTTCCCTACATCCTGCCAACACCTATTGTTGCTTATTCTTGATAATAGACATTCTAATTGGGGCAAGATGACATCTTAGGGTAGTTTTGATTTGCATTTCTCTTATTACTAGAAATATTGAACATTTCTTCATATATCTGTTGATTGTAGATCTTCTGTGAAGTGTCTGCTCAGTTCCTTAGTCCATTTATTGATTGGTTTATTTGTCTTCTTCGTGTAAAGTTTTTTGAGTTCTTCATAAATTCTGGAGATTAGTACTCTATCTGAAGTGCCTGTGGTAAAGATATTCTCCCACTCTGTAGGCTCTTTCTTCACATTGTTGATTGTTTCCTTTGCTGAGAAAAGCTTTTTAGTTTGAATCCATCCCATTAATTGATTCCTGATTTTATTTCTTGTGCTTTGGGAGTCTTATTAAGGAAGTCTGGTCCTAAGCCAACATGATGAAGATTTGGGTCTACTTTTTCTTCTATTTGGTGCAGGGTCTCTGGTCTAATTCCTAGATCCTTGATCCATTTTGAGTTGAGTTTTGTGCAGGGTGAGAGATAGGGGTTTAGTTTCATTTTGCTGCTTATGGTCTTGCCAGATGTAGTCTTTCCTTCAGGTACTGATAAACTTAAGTAAAGACAATGAAGTTCTGTCTTGGGGGAAAAGAAGGTCACTCTAGTTTTATGCTTTGTCCTAAGAAAATGTATCCGATAGAAGCTAAAGAGGAAGGGAAGAGGAAGGACTCCCTGAGAATGATCTCTCCACTACAGTTTCCAGCATAATACAGTGTAGAGAGGTAAAAAATACAGTGTAGAGAAGGTGGGTGAAGACTTAGGAACACAAAAGAGATGTTGGAAAGAAAAAAAAAAAAAAGAACAAACAAAATTAAAATAGTTTCATGTCTCTCTCAACTCAAATCCCAGCATAGCACTTACTTCATAGGCAATTTCCCTCCCTAGTACCACCTGCTAGCTGCCATAACTGTAGGGAAATCTGAGAAGTCTTTAGGATGGCTAGGGAGTTCACTGGGGTTGTTTTTATCTTCTAGGTCTGGGATCATTGTAAGTAGCATCCTTCTTTTCATTGGTTCTGTCAAATAGAAACAGAGGAGACCTCAAGTCAGCACCTTGATTGAAAGCACACAGGACCTTGACTGTCTCAGATCAGCCGGGTGGAGGAGTGTACTTGGGCTGTGCCCCTGACGCGGGACAATGCAGCTTTCTAGGAGAATAGCTCTGCAGCCCCGGCAGATGGCTACTTTCTGTTTTTAGAAGAGCCAACTTGGGATGCCTTATGCTTTTAATCTTGTTGAAAGGAGTTCTAAAAAACTCAGTGCCTATCAATGGCTCTTCATCTTTTCCATTCAAGTTAGGGCAAAAATGCATTAAAATTAATTTATTATTTAAAATACGAGGAATGGAATGTATAATGCCCTTCACAGAAATGTAGGAATTAATTCCAGCAATAAATCTGAAACCAGACTGTAAAATCACGGTGAACTATTCTAACTGTCTGCACCTACCATTATGTGAAAAATTACCTGGCTGAAGCATTCCATTATGTCTTTCTGTCCGGGACTTCCTATCCCCTCTCTCTCTCTTTCCTTTTTTCCCCTCAGTGTCTTCAACACAATCTCTTAGCTTAGGCCACAAAGGCAGTGAGAGAGGTGATTTTGTGTCAGCTGTCTACCTGAAACATTCCATAGCCTCCTGATTTTAAGGTCAGAAGGTACTTTTATCTGCTGTAGCTTCTATTAATGTTGAAGTTGCCAAGTCTTTTGTGAGGATATGATTAAATTCCATCTCCATTTTTTTTTTTTTTTTTTTACTCAGCTCATCTAATGACATTGTCATGGTTAAAACTAAAACAGCAGTTTCTTAAATTTGATTATGTTAGAAATGCACTTCTCGTTGAAGACAAGAATTTGATTTCTGTTGGTATCTATATATTTTCATTGCTCAACAAGACTTCAGATAGCTTTCAGTTTTCAACTTCAAATATTGTAATTCACTGCTCTCTCAAGTTGCAGATGAATGAAATATGTTGACTAACTTATTGGAACATGCAGGCAGTTGGAGTATTTGTCTTTAAAAATAGATTTGGACTTATCTTCTTTGCAAAGAGCCATGTGGAAAATATATAAAGAAAGCAAATTCCAAAGAATTGGGTAGTCCCCTAGAGGTGGGAAAGCTTAAAGAGACTCTCAGTTTTCAATCTTTCAGGTTCAAACCTCCTGACATGGACCATTTTTGTTTTGTTTGTTTGTTTTTTGGTACTGGGGATTGAACCCAGGGGTGCATAACCACTGAGCCACATCCCTGGCCCTTTTTATTTTTTATTTTGAGACAGAATCTTGCTAAGTTGCTTAGAGCCTCGCTAAGTTGCTGAGGCTGGCTTTGAACTTGAGTTCCTCCTGCCTCAACCTTTGTCACTGTACTCTTCCCTGTTTTCTTTTTGAAATACATACATATATATGTATATATATGAAATATGTATGTGTTTTTATTTTGTGCATATTATATCTAATAGTGGGGTTCATTTTGACATAACCATGCGTGCATGGAATATAATTTGCTCCAATTTGGTCCCAGTTTTTCCCTTTTCTCTCTCCTCTTTCCTCTCCCTATTCCCTTTCCTCTGCTCTACTGGTCTTCCCTCTATTTATTTCTAGTTTTTTTTTTTTTTTTTTTTTTTTTTTTTTTTCCTGTACTTCCTTTTCAAATGTAAGGCATTCTTCCCAGAGAATTTGACTTTCCAAGGTTAACATGACTCATTGGCATGAGATCTCAAATTTCATATCTGATCAATTCATTCTCTTAAAACTGATTTTTAAAAGGAAAAATATTTTTTTTTAAAAAATATGGAATGTACAATCAAACAAAACATGAGTTGAAGGAAAGAGCTAATGTTTAATTAATTGCATCAAAAACTTCACAAAGCAAAATTACATTGCAAAGAATCATCCCTTTCAAACTTTCTCAGTGGAATAAAAGATAAGTTATGCATGCTTGGGAGTCAGATAGATAAGGGTTTAGATCTTAGCTCTCTGTTAGAATCTTAAGAAAGTTGCCTCTTCTGTGAATAAGGATGCCTGTTTTTCACTGTTGTGAAAATTAGTGCTGTGTGTGAAGTACTAGCACAGTACTTGAAATATAACAGGTGCTCAAGAAATTGCAGCTTTTATCAGCTAACATCAAACCCAACTTTTATATAAATGATGAAGAGGTTTATATAATCTGACTCACATAGGAAATGTGTACTTTGCAGGTGTCTGGTAAGGCAACAGAGAGATAAAGTGAGTATGTAAACCTAGAATGGGCACAAATGTTAGTCCTGCCTCCCTTGACTGAGATGTTGAAGGCTATCTCAACTAGAGGCATACTTTGTCCAGGTCCTTAGGTTAACACAAACAAGGCAGGGGACCCAAGATTGAAATCAGCCATTCCAGCCCATGAGGACCAGGACCCTCATGTCCTGCAGTGTATTAACAAACACACTTGGACTCTCACCTGTATATTTCTGTCCACTCTTCTTTTTTTAAATCAGTTTGGGCCTGAACTTCCATCATTCTGTCCCGATTTGCATGCCAGTTGCTGCAGTGTAGTCCACAGCAGTGTTCAGAGTCCCTGACACTTTTCTTAGTCCTTAACCTCCTGTTTTAGAGATGGACACTGTCACTTGTAGTGCTCGATGCTAGCGGGGCATCTGTGCATGTGGATGTTTTCTTTGTAACCAGAATGCTTCCACTGCCAGGAAACACTTCTGTAGGCTATTTCCTGCAGAAGAAGAACACAGTATCAGAATAAATCCAAACTCGCCTTCTGAATAGAGCGATTGGGCTGTGGGTTACTGCCGTCAGGTCCCGATCTCATATTTTAGTTAATTCGTCCTTCTAGATCCTATTGCAACTCAGCTTGTTTTCTTTCTTCCACTGATGAGTTTCCATAGTTCCCTGTACCAAGCTGCCCTGAGCTAAGAAATCTTTAGAAGATTTTTGGAAAAGAAAAAGGTTAATGTAGATATCATGAATGCAGCTAATCTGCAGAGGGCATTAATATTCTCATACGATACACATTTCCCTTGAGCTATATTGTTCCTCTATGATGCAAAGCCACAACTGAATTCTCAGAGAATTACTGTTTTCAGTGATAGAACTCTTTTCTTCCTAGGAGGTTTGATGGAGCAGGCAGTCATTTGGGTCACACAAAGATGTGGTTAGAAATCTGCCCTTCCTTCTGATGTTGACCCACATTTCTTGGACAAGGTTTATGTCTCCTTGGTTTTCACTTTCATTACACATGTGTCCTCCAAAGAGCCCTGTCCAATGTGCTTGCAAATGTCTTAGATGGCAGTAGACAAACCTATAAAGAGCTCCCACAAAGGAAACTGAGTATAATAAAACTAAAACTGGTTCTAATTCAGATTTTTATTTATACAAATGATAACAGAATGCTCTAGAGCTCTTAGGTGCAATATGTGGGTGCTCATGAGAAGGAGTAGAACACAGGGGATCAGATTGCTGTGTTCCAGTGACCAAATTTAATATGTTGCTTTTCCCAGGAAACATGGTCCCTCTTGCCTCAGTGGAAGTAGAAGCAGAAACACTGATGAAGGATGAAAATCATGGATTGTAAATATGGGCTTCAAGGGATCTATATTTGCAATTTTTTTCTTAGTACAGGAAGGACTCCTTACTTTGATTTGTTCTCTATGACTTTGAATTAAAAACATTAACTTTGCAGTCTATCGTCTTGTTTTTTTACAATTAGATAAACAAAGATCATATTATAGATCCATCCTGGATAAAATGCATGTTTTTCATTGTTTTTCTGGGAGTCGGGGTGAGTTTATGCTAACTCTTACCTTTTCTCCAAGTTCCCATTATGACCAACGACATGGATTGACAAGGGCCAGAGTATCATCTTCAATCGTGAACTAGAAAAAATGAGGTAAGTTAGAGAACCAGAAGTGCACAAATAAGCACCATAGAGCCACTTATAATTGCTAAGGTCCTCTTGGTCACATTCAAAAGGACAAAACCCTGGGAATCTTAGGCATATTAAAATACATTTAATTTTAATCATACTGTGGAATCTCACAGAAATGAAGTGGGGAAATGAGACAGCATGAATCTCTCCTCAGGAGAGGTTTGGGACCTTTTCTTGGTGGTAGCAATGAATCAGCTTTAATTGTTCCTATTTTTCAGATATTGTCATTCCTAATGTCAAAATCTCACTGAATCTTTTTGGGCCAGGTGTTTATCCCTGGTCATGTGGAGTAGGATCACACCCAAAGGACAAGGGTACTGGGGCAAATCCCTGTGTCCTGCCAGTCCATCTAGAGAGGGGGTATTTGCTTTGGACTGGGCAGCCACTCCTCAAATCATCTGATACACACCTCTATTGCTACATTAATTTTTGTAATTAAAACCTTGTCAATGTTCAAGTACAGACTATATGAAAAATAAAAATAAACTACACACACAAAAATCCAACTATTTTTTTAAAAAAAGGAATATGATATTTATAGTGAAGATGATGAAGTTTTGTTGCTGAAGAGAAAGTTTGTTCTTTAGTTTGGGGAACATCCATCAGTGATGAATAGGATTGGGTCTTCCCGAAATTCACGCTCGGACATCTCAACTGCTGGTACCTCAAATTGTGACCTAATTTAGAGTCAGGGTCTTCAGAGGTAATCAATTTACATGCAATAATTAGTGTTGAACCTGAGGCAAAATGACAGGTGTCTTTATAAAAAGGGAATTTGGAGACAGGCAACAGGCATGGAACACAGAGAGGTGTCATGTAAAGGTAATCTGGGTGATACATTTATGAGCCAAGTAACAACAAAGATTGTCAGAAAATCACTAGAAGGCAGGAAAGAGGCCTGGAAGAAATTATTCTTCCCAGCACCAATGAGAAACCAATTCTGCAGACACCCTGATCTCACTCAGATTTCCAGCTTCCAGAACTGAAAGACTCTACATTTTTATTATTTAAGCCACCCAGTGTGTGGTACTTTGTTACAGCATCCATAGCAAACTCATGTGATGGTATCAAAATGTGGTTATACATTTAAACATGACTTAAGAGTTTAAGTTTTCAGAGAAAAAATAGTCCCATAAAAATCTTTTCCTATTAGATGCAGAGGTCCTTTTTCACTGAGGCTAACCTTCACCTTTATCCCTGTAGTATGTCATGTACTTAATTAAATCCTTGGATGTATCACAGATCAAATAAGATTGGTTAAGTAAGTTGTTAAGTAAATGGCCTAAGAGCCCCATTTAGAGATGTGGCCTAGTATTCTTATGTTCTTAGGGAAATATTCTGACTTTAAGGTATTCATTCTCAATTTTGCAATAATTAGGACTTAAGCTAAACAGTCACCAGAAAGTCATAAAGAAATAGATTCTCTTATATTTTTCAGTCAACTGTGGACTTTTTCCTCTCGGCAATTACTAACATTAGCTCAGCCATCTGTCCTTTTTACCAGTGATCCCATACATTTCAAAGACTCCAGCTGAGAAAAGCTTGGCTATTTCTCGTTTCCAGTAAAATATAATGATTCTCAGTAATTTATAAATGTTTGGGATAGCAAAAAATCTTGCAGATATCACAATGGTTTGTGTTAAGACCACTCAACCCTAAATTCACTGGAAAATGCCCTAACGCAAAAGGACAATGCTGATATGCCATTAAAAAACAAAAAACCAAAAGAGAGAGAGAGAGAGAGAGAGAGAGAGAGAGAGAGAGGGAGAGAGAGAAAATTCCACAGATGTTTAGTGAGGATGATAGTGATTAACTAAATATGAAATCTTTTTAATTGGGTACCAGTGAGCTCCTAAGGCAATTTAGCATTTTTGTGGGAAGATCTGTAGTTCTCTCTTTCACATGTCTATTCTTTATCTCCACAGTAGAATGTCAACTCTATGAGGGTCAGAATTGCATTGATTTTGGTCAACATTGTGTCCCATAAATCTTAAGCATAAAAATTTAGTAATTATTCCCCTGTCTAGGCAAACTATTATTAGTTAGATATAAAATATAGATACCCTGATACTTCCAAAAAATATGCTTGTTCTATTTTTGTTATTTAACCCAATGTTTTCATATGTTTCCCCACCTTATATCTTCTCTTTAAAATCTTCAGTAGTTTTTCATTTCCCGTAGGACAAAGGTCAAAATCTGTACCAGAAAAGTTCTCTTTATAATCTCTCTGGCCTCCATTAATAGCTCTGACCTTATTTCTTTGCATTTCTCCAGTCTTGAATTTCTCTTACCCTTCTCTCCCAATACGTTGTCTGTGATCCAGCCACACAGAATCATTCTCAACCCCACACGTTCCACGTACTTTCAGAGTTGTATGATGGTGTTTCTTGGGGACAAGCCTTCCCCTTCACCTCTATTTGTTGAAATTCTATTGATCTTGCAAGACTGATATCACTGCCTGGGTGGTAACTTCCATAAATTCACTTCTTTCTTTTTACGAAACTAACCACTTCCTTGTGATTACCCCTGTCCCGAGAGAGTCATCTTTATATAGCAAATAAATCATTTTGCCTTGATTTTTCTGTGTATATTTACTCTCTTCAGAATTCCTTGAGGAATTTATTTATCCCTCAAATCCAAGAACATAACTGAGTGTGTAAATCAAAGTTGGTGCTTAATTAATGTCAAATGAATCACTTCTTATTTTTCTTAAGAACTTTTATTTCTACATTTACTCTTTCAAAAATATATTGGCATCTGGCTCTATTCCCGTGCAGACACTTAATCCTCACCCTCGGGAAATGGCATGTTCCCTTTGCTAGAACTGCCCAATGTTAGGATTCTGGCTAGAGAGCCCTCACGTCATCTTTTCAACTAGTTTTAAAATAACTTGAACGAGATCTACCCATCATGGCTCAAAACAGCCTGGTATAGATGGCACATCTCAATGCTGTGGGACTATTCACATTTTACATTTATTTCCTTCTATTTTTACAAAATAATCAAGCTAGTGGAATAATACAACTTCATATTCCTATTATACCCTTCGTCTAATTGACTTGGATTCTCCAGAGTCAAATAAAGCTGAATATGTTATCCCACCCAGTCATGGGAAATAGACGCTGCTCTCTCTTCTCTTTGTAGAATTATATAATCTTCTGTGGGGGAGATGCTCAAGGCATGGGTTTTTACAAACATGGTTAGTTTTGGAAAGCATCTGATGGCAATTGGGAGGGGGGAATCCTGTGGATCATTTGGGCAGTTGCTTTGCCAAAGCCACTGAGAAATTCCCACCTTGTTCCCAGGATACCTGTTGACTGTGAACCTAGTCAACTCTCTCAGGTCATGGAGTCTCCACTCCTGGATTCGTCAGTTGTCCCTGAAGTGCCCAATCAATTGAGAGGATGCAGATGGAGAGCTGAGAGTATCTATCACCTTATCTTTGGGTCTCCATGTAGGTCATGTGGTTGGGAGCAGTGTTATTGATCAGGTACAGTGACTTCAGCATCTTTAATGGCTCCTTAATTTGGCAAAATGCTATTTTATGAACCCTTTAACATAAATAAAGTTGTTATAGAAAAGTGAGAAAAACCCAGCAGCTTGACATGTTTTTAGATCTATGAAACTGTTTAAGTTCTTGGTGAAATGGATCCTCTCACTGTGGATCCAGAGCAACACAATGCAATTTCTGGTTCTTCTGCCCAAAAGCACATGTATCGGTTTAAAAGAAAATTTCATATTTTATGCCAAATATTTCTAGTGTCTGAATTATGATAAAAATTTTCAGCACGCTATATTGCAATGCAGTTTATCCAAATACTGTCCTACACAAGAAATTTTTAGGTCATCCCATGATTTGGATGTCATTTAGGGTAACATAAAAGGTTTTGAGGGATTACATAATTTATTTAAACTCATGTAACCAGTTAGTGGTATTTTCGGTAACCAAACCTAGATCTTCTGAGTCCTGAATTTTTTTTTTTTTTGCAGTGCCAGGTATTGAACCCAGGGCCTTGTGCTTGCAAGGCAAGCACTCTACTGACTGGGCTATCTCCCTGGCCCCTGAATTATTAACGTATATTTTTCGTGGTACCAGGGACTGAACTCAGGGCTTTATCCATTCTAAGAAAGTGCTCTACCACTGAGCTTAAATCACCAGAAGTTTTTATTTTTATTGTGAGACAGCATCTCAGTAAGTTATCCACACTGGCCTTGAACTGAACTTGCTATCCTCCTGCCTTAGACCCCTAAGCAGCTGGGATTACGAGCATGTACTACTTGCCGAGCAGACCTTGTGCCAAATGGTGTAATACAGAGCACTTATCCATCTACGGCTGTGTCTTGAGAGAAAATGAAGAAAGCTCATTATAAAATTATCTTTCTTAGTAACCTTCAGGAAACACGTACATTTTAACCAGGTAAAAATCATGATGTTCACTAAAAAATTTTCAGGATAAATAGCCACAATAATATCATCCATTCATGACATGGTCAGTGAGTATAGTCTGGGTCTCAGGTATTACTTTAGACATTGTCAACGAAAAGATGAATAAGTCATAGTTCTGTCCTTGAGGAGTCAGCACTCAATTCAAGATACAGAGCATGAACCAGAATAAAGAAAAGGGTTGAAGCATCAATGCTCATACCACGCTCCAAGGGAAAGTGAAGTCAGCTGACATCTCACTCAAAGTGAAGGTCTAAGTCCTTCCAGTGGCCCTGGACCTTGACATCTGACCCTCTGATCTCTCTGATCTCATCTCCCACCACTGTCCTCCTGCATTACTCAGATCCAACCTCACAGTCTTCTCGATTGTTCCCTGGATTTCCCACTGGTAGTGACTATTTCTTTAGCTGTACTGTCTTTCTCCAGATATCACCTGCCTTATTCTCTGAACCCTTCCATCACCCACCACCCTCTTTAATACCCTGACCTACACCTTTGCCCTCACCTCCCGTGCTCCTGACCTTCCTGTTTATTCTTCACTCTTTTTAAAACCAATAGCACTGAACACCTATAACATAATGTATACTAAATGCTCTGCTGTTTAACTCCATATTTTACAATGGAGTTCCAGAAATTTTTTGTATGTTCTCCAGCATATTCCAAGCATCCAGAACAGCCCCCAGCATTCTTGATATTTGTTGAATGAATAAGAGTCCCAGAGTGCTTACTCTGTGTTTCAGGATGTCTCCGATATATTATTTCCACTCATCTTGCACACAGTAGTTTTTTAGTCTCTCCATATTTTTATAGATGAGAAAACTGAGACTCCAAAAAAAACTTAAATATTCTGATAACACTCATAAAACTGGTATGTGGCAGGTTCTTCCCCGTATACCAGGAGGCCTGGAGCTGGTAAGAAGGACCTGCATTACTATTGCACAATGGCTATAAAGGGGTAAGAAAGAAAAAGAAAAAAAAAGAGAGAGAAGAAAAAAGTGAACAACTCAGGGTGAAGAATGTTCATGGGTGGACACGGTCAGATGTTGCAGACACATTAGCAGTGGAAGGCAGGAGAGACCCCGATGTTTGAAATAAATGGGGAACCAATGGGTCCTAGGAAAAGGATCAGAACCATCCACAAGCAGAGTTGTATTCATGAGACCTGGTAAAGATCATCATGGGTCACAGTCAGATGGAGCGGGTCTCACAGTGAGTTAGAAGTGCACGGAAGCACAGAAGCTGGTCTCAGATTGAAAGGTGAGTCCCACAAGGTCCTCTGCAGAGGAAGCCCTCTGATGACGGGGTGATGGTGTCTCCTCACTTCAATCCGTCATGCATAATAGACCTTTTTTTTAAAAAAAACTGTTCTATAGAAAAAGGGGAAGGATACAACATCATGTCCCCAAATGCCCCCTTTCCTTTCCCAAAAACCTAGCCGAGTCATGGGAACAAGGAGAGCACACCTGTGCCAGAAATCTAGCTACCAATGATCTTGAAAGACACTGGCTTTCTTTGGCACACTGGGAACCAGGCAGGGCTGTCTGGAGAAAGCGACTTACTTGTGCACAGGCTGGAACAGTTGTTCCTCCAGAGGCTGGTCAGGCACGCAAACCAAGCAAGCGAATGTTCCTGACGTCACTGCTTCTGCAGTCTAACATATAAAACCCCCACTCTGGGTGGGGACAGGTGTGGAACTGAGGGCGCTGTGGAAAGGATACATGTCACTCATCCAGCTGGCTGTCACTGGACAAAATGCCATGAGGGGCGGAGGTGCTGCTTGGCAAAATATGGTGAGGGACAGAGCTGCTGTCTGTTTAGTCTGTTGCCACTAAACTCTTTTTGAAGCCATCACTGATCTTATAGGCTTTCCTCAATGAATCACATGTCTCCCGAACTGTCTCTGTGCACTATTGTAGCCTGTCGGTGACCAGTGTTGGTTACAAATGTTATTCATTCTCTACGTTATGCTCTTTTTTAGATGAAATCATATTTTTTTGTGTTTCCGTCTGACCATTTCATCAATCGCCCGCCATAGTTTCAGTTCTTTAGCAAATTTTCAACACTGTGCCCTGAGACAGGCATTTAAAAGATAGTGATGTGAGAAAGAGATCAGGTGAGCCCTGAGCCATCTAACCTGAATCCTTGCCTCACCACTGGCTGGATGCGTCATCAAGGGTAGGTTGCTTAGGTGCTTTTGCCTCAGTTTCATGACTTGAGAAATGGGTTTGGCAGCACTAAACTGTAAAATTGTGGTGAGGTTCAAACATATGTAACACATTTGCTTTTCAGGTCCAGTGTGGTGGCTTGCAAATAATAGGTGCGGAACAATTGGTGTTTTTTGTTTTTTTTTAAATATATCCACGTGTGTATACACATACACACACACACACACACACATATGTGTGTGTGTGTTTGTATGTGTGTATATATATATATATATATATCTTGAAAATACATTGCCAGCTTTTAGTCTTTTTGTTCCGTGCAAAAATAAAATAATTCTAGGGTTATTCAGAAAACTTAGTCACCATCCTGGGGATTCAAAGAGGAACAAGGAGATGAGATGTGGAAAGGAAAAAAACTTTAAAGAAAAACTCTGTCCCTTACTTTTACCATTTACATAATTGAGATGTTTGGAATTTTAATGTTTAGAATTTAAATGAGGAAGACATTTAAAATTTGGCTACAGGTGTTTAAACTGCAATTAAAAAGATTTAGAATTCTGACCACAGAGAAAGGATGCTCCATTAAAATGGAGACCCTTCATAACTTGAAATGAATCAGGTAACACTCAAATTTTTATGGGTCCAAAGTGAGAGACACTTTTTCTTGTTTCCCCTTTATCCTAAACCATACACATTAAATGAACCCAAAATGGTATTTGAACAGATGGCTATTTGCATAATTTTTTTAAACACCATAGTATATGTCACAGTTGACCTAGTGTTCCCTCTGGGGTCCTGTGGTCCTAGGATGAAATGATCAAACTGACTGAGAGGTCCTTTTTCTGATTAGGGTGCAAAGTGCTGGACAGAATCAATCAGTGGAGTAAATTAAAGTATAAATTGATTCCAGTTTAGGGCTCAGTTAAGGTGTTCATAGGAAGATTTTAGAAAAAGAAATAATATTTCATATCACTCACTTTTGAGTATTCACTGAGCAACTATTATGTTCCACGCACTGTGCTAGTAGACCTTGGGAAGTCAAGAATGAACAGAGCAGACTATCTTTGCCCTTAAGGAACTTAGGGACTTTCTAGGGAAAGACAAACTCTTCTTTTAAGTCCATGTGTTGCTCATGTACAGACAGACACCTACTCAAGACAATTTGGTGGTTCAGAAGAGAGAGTATTCAATTTCCCTTGAAGAGAGTGGTCAGGGATGGCTTCAGAGAATGATCTGAGCTCTACAAACCAAAGAGGTGATCTGTGTGTGCACGTAGTCAACAAGGGTACTTTGGGCAGAGGAGAGTGCTCAAGCATAGGACTTGGACTGGGGTGGAGGAGGGAGCTGAGGGGAAGACATGGGCTGGAGGGCTTGGCACATCCTGCTAAGGGCAGAGACCTCATCCCTGAGGCTTAGGGTACTATGAAATATGTCACATAATCCCACAACACATCAAATTTGACATTCAGAGATAAAGTTTCGGAAAGGTGTAAACCTAGCAGCAGGAAACTTTTTAGGACATTCTTGGAGGAGTAGTAGAGGAGGAAAAATCATTTTCCTTCTTCATTTCTAAGTTCTTAATTGCGATTCCTATAACAAAGATTAACAAAAGAAGACAAAAGAAGTTTATCAACATGGGCATCTCACATACCCATGGAAGAGACCCAGGGAATGAGCAAATCTCAAAGAAGTGGCTTAGAACTTCAGATCTATGTGCATTTTCAACAAAGAAGAGTGTATTTTTAGAGAAGAAGATGAAGGAAAAGGACCTGAGCCTCTAGGGTCAGTAGATTGTGGGAAGACCAATAAATGACAGATAAAAGTTAGTTAGTAAGGCTTGCTATGCAGATTCCTCTGGCTCTGTCTCCAGACTGAACAGGATCTAAAGTTGTCTGTAGTGGTCAGCACTGGTCATAGAGAAGAGGAATGTCTTTATAAATTCATGCCCTGCTTTTAGGCCAATTGGTAATAGGTGTTGGTGTGGATGTGGGGGAAAAGGCACACTTGTACAGTGCTGGTGGTGTTGCAAATTGGTGCAGCCACTCTGGAAAGCAGTGTGGAGAATCCACAGAAAACTTGGAATGGACCTGCCTTTTGACCCAGTTATACCACTCCTTGGTTTATACCCAAAGGACTTAAAATCAGCATACGACAGTGATGCAGTCACTTCAATATTTATAGCAGCTCAATTCACAATAGCTAGACTGTGGAACCAATCTAGATGCCCTTCAACAGATGAATGGATAAAAAAAAAAACTGTGGTATATACACATAATGGAATATTATTCAGCTATAAAGAATAATAATATTATGGAATTGGAGAATATCATGCTAAGTGAAATAAGTTAATCCCACAAAACCAAAGGCCAAATGTTTTCCCTGATAAGTGGATGATGATATATAATGGGGATGGGGGATGAGGGGTGAGAGAAGAATGGAGGAACTTTAGGTTATGTAGAGGGAAATGAGGGGGGTGTGAAAAAAATGGTGGAATGAGACAGACATCATTACCCTGTGTACATGTATGATTACACAAATGGTATGAATCTACATCGTGTACAACCATAGAAATGAAAAGATGTATCCCATTTATGTATGATGAATCAAAATGCAGTCTGTAAAAATAAAAAAAAAAAATGGAACGGGCAGAGAGATGTTCTTGTATGGGTTTCTTCTTAATGGTCTTCAAGATAATCCTTTCACCAAAGTTGCATGTTCTACCCTTCAGAGTCCAGGGAAAAGAGAGATTAAGGTTCTAACAACTCTCCTTGTATTTTTTTTTTTTTTCTAAAAATCCTACTGGTTTTCTGATTTTAGGCATTATAAAGGATGTTCTTTCTCAAACTATCATTCTCCTGAGTAAACTACCCAGTAGGGGCAGGAGATACGTTTTATCCAAGTCAAACAGATTAGGTGCACAGAGACCTGTTTTGAGTTCTGAGCCTTCTCCCAGCTATCTCTCCTGACTTCCAGAGTCAGGGATCCCAGTCAGTCTGGGGAGAAGAGAGACAATGCAATTGGGTTTTCATTAGTGGGAGAGACAGCTGAGACAGAGGTAACGTCCTGCCTGTGAATGAAATGGGAAACAAGGAGCCAGAGAAGAAAGAAACAGAAGAAGGTGCTGAGGAATCCAGACACATGACCCTTACCAGCCCTGGCATCTGAGTGAGAATGAGACAGGAGAGGGGAGGTGAGTGGCGTTTGGAGTCCTCACTTTTATTTTAGGAAATCTAAAATGGTCTGGTGAGAGACAGTGGAGGTTAAAAAAAAAAAAAAATCCAATTGTTCCGCTGAGCAAAACAGGAATACACAAGTAGAACAAAACTCATGCCTCCCCCAACCCCCTTCTTTTCAAAGAAAGATTGCAGTAAGAACATTTATGTTGGTTCTGCCGAGTGTCTGTGACATTAAGGGGGCTGGGGAGCGAGGAAAAAGAAAACAAGAGAAAGAAACTACATATGAAACAATGAGCTGTCTTTGGATCTGCGCTTCCGACATTGTCACCCTGCAGGGACAGGAAGAGGATGACCACAGTGTCCTGGAAACAGACCTGAGCCAAGTGGGAATCCAGAGAGGCATCTCCAAAGACAAAGGTTTTCATTTAAAACATATAAGGCCTGATCTTCCCGTGGCTCACATGGTGAGAGGTTTGATTTCCAATTTCATGCCCCCCACCACTCCGCGGGCGCAAGTCCACGTGTTTTATTGAAAACGTATTAAGGCATGCACGCTGGGTAGCAGCTAGAGCAAGAGATTTACTGCACCATGCGCTTGCACTTGAGAGCAGAGAGGCCAGGCAGGTCTCATAGACAAAATGCAGCCATGTCAAATTAACTGCACTAAAAATAAACAGAAGAAAGAAGTGGATGTAACAACTCTCATTTTAAAAGGCAGTTTATTTCAAGTGGGGGCAGGGAGGCCTAAGTTTGTGATCTAGGGCATTTTAAAGAGTTCTCTGCCAAAACCTTGTATCTTACCAATGATTTGAAGAGAATGAGGAACATTTGGTATTTAAAAGCCAACAGAAAAAAAAAAAAAAAAAAAAAGCCAACCGAACTGAGTTTTGACTCTCATATTTTCAGGAATCATTAGAGGTATTGACACTTAATTATTTCTGGTGCATTACTAGTTACATCTTTTGAAAATCCTAGACTGTTAGGACTGGGAAAGCCCTTACAGAACATCTGAGAGGTCTCTATAAATGGAGAAACTGAGGCCCAGGGAGACGCAGCTAATTTTGAGAAGTTAATAACTGCCTTGAGAGAATATTTTCTGAATACAGTGTCAGCATTAGCATAGGGCTGGGATTTTGGAGTTAAGGAGCCCATAGCAGCAGGGTACAGGGAGATGCTGGCTTATATAAATTTCTCTGATTATCAGAATAAGGAATGGAGCCAGAGATAGCTAAATGATGGTGTGGGTCATTGTGATAACAATGACTGTGAACCCCTGGGATAATTGTTTTCCAAGTTTAAAGAGAATGTAATCTTACTCTCTCATTCACAATATTTAAAAATATTTAGGCAGCTAAAACTTTTATCTCATGAAGACAAAGAGGCCAGAGTGGTGCTTAGAGAATAAGACTGTGTCCCTTAAGGTTATAGTGATTAAGCCACGTAGCCCAAATTCCTGAAAGACGGAGAAGAAAATGAAACCTCCTTTCAAGATCTCTTGTGCTTTGATTTTCATAATAAAATAAGGATAAGAATAAATTACACAGTACTTTATTGCTTTCTTATTTTTCCCCCAACTTCTCGTATTACTGCTGAAATGTACCTACATTATTTCAGCACATGATTTAAAAAAAAGTAGTAAAGCCATTGACATTCTCAGTTAAATCGTTCCAGCTGTTGACATGCAACTTAATGAAATTCCATCTCCAGTCATTGATGAAATCTGTTTTACCCTGATTTTCTCTCTCACAATGTTACCTCCTTGCTTGCTACGTAACAGTGCGGTTCCTCCATGAAAAGCTGGGGATTCTGGACCATTGTTGAAGACTAATGTTAGTCATCTGTTGACGCTATAAAAAGGCAAGGAAATGGAGAGGTACACCTTTTTTAAAAAATTGAAATGTGAAGATTTGTATCTTGCCAGTCACATTCACTTATTTAACAGTATTCACTGAGCCCAATGTGGGCCACAATTACTCTCCCAACTATGGGTTCAGCCTTATTTTCCTTCCCCTGTGCTGCTACTGGATAATCTGAAACACAAATCTGTTTTCAACACTCCTTTGCTTAAAGCTCTCTAGGATTTCTTTGCCTGTAGGAAAAAGCTTGAAAGTCCTTAGAATAGAATTTCAGGACTTGACGGCCGAGTCTTCAATCTCACTTTTTACCATTCTACTTCATATTTCCTACACTTTTTTTTCATACTAATATATTGACTTTTTCAGTGACTATTCTGACATTTCTGCCTTCCTCTCTGGGACATTCTTAAATGTCCTCAAAGGCCCATGTACTAAAGGATTGGTACACACTGTTGGGAGGGGGTGGGAACAGGAGGGACCTGGTGGGAAGACCTGGGTCACCGAGGGCATGCCCTCCAAGGGCACAGTGGGATTCCTGCCCCTTCCTCACTCTCTATATTCCTGTCCCTGAGGTGGAGTGCACTGCCATGTGCTCCCTGCTGTGATGCATTGTCTCATGCCAGGCCAAAGGCAATGGGGCCACCTGACCAAGGCCTAAAACTGCCAATACTGTGAACCAAAGTAAACCTTTCCTCTTTATAAGTTGGTATCTCAGGTGTTTTGTTACTGTAATGGAAAGCTGACTAAAACAAGATCTGTTTGTCTCAAAAGAACAAATCACCTTCCAGCTCAGGTAGACATCTCCCTTTCTCTTTTGTTCTAGTGTATACCAGACGATTCCTATTTCTATGCCTTTCCTCACAGAATTCTCTCTTTGTATAATTCTGTCTTTTACTCTTGGCCCTCATACAGAAGCATAAATGGTTAGATAGGAAGGTCAGTTCTGGGAACTCAGAGGACCTGAGGCTGAGCAAAGGAACGGAGACACTGAGTTCAGAGGGCAAAGGCAGAGAGCAAAAGAGCTTGCAGATCCAGGCTCAAGAACTACTTCCGTGGCCTATTAACCCTGTGGAGCCAGTTAGGTGAGACTTACTGGCTTTGGGGTGTTTGTTGTGGGTTTTATGTTAGGTTTTATTATGGGTTTTATGTTAGGTAACACTATAGAGTAATGCTAAAATCTTGCTTAATATGTAAGGTTGTTTTATAACTCATTTGATAAGTTTATGTGAAAAATAAAATTTTAAGTGGTAAACGTTTAAATTGTGCATTCGGTTTTTGGACACATGATTAATAATTATTTTTTTGGTGTGTATAGATGTCCTCTCTATTTTTGTCAGCGTTGTCTGATACATGGTTCCTAGCTGCGCTGACTATTGGGTGCTTGGCATGTGGTCAGTAATGTGCTATATGTGTAAATGCACACCAGACTTCTATGGCTTAGTATGACAAAGGAAAAATAATTAAAAGAATTAAAAAAATTCTAATTTTTGATTATTTATTACACAGTATAACTATACTATTTTTGATATATTGGGTTACATAAACCATATTAAAATTAATTTCATCTGTTTCTTTTTACTTTGATTAATGTGGCTACTAGAATATTTTAAATTACAGAAGTGCCCTGCAGTATATTTCTATTGGAAAGCACTGATATAGAGAATACATTTCTTTTGGGTATGAACCGCGAGTCTCACTGAACTAATTGGTCTCCCTGAGTCCAGTATTACCCATTCCAATAATCCATCCTCCACTTTGCTGCCAGAGTTAACTTCTTTAAACACAAATTTGGCTTTGTTCATGCTCCTGTTTAAATCCCTTTCATTGGTTTCTCATTGCCTGAATAAAATCCAGGCCCCCTCCCAATACCCCAAGAAAAGCTCATCAGACTTCGGTCCTCAACTTCATCTCCTGGGGAAGGCAAATCGTTCCTACCCATCCATTGCCTAATCATGCAGGTGACCGCGTACTTTATGGTTCAAACAACTTGGGGCACGTTTGAGATGCTATTGGGAGAAATCCTAGTTCTTGGCTCGCAGCAGTTAATGTCTCAAGTGTATAAACTTGCAGAGAGGAGCATTCTGCTCTGACCACCTAGGAATGTAAACAATTGCCCCAAGTTGACCCAGTGTTACCAAGGGAACATGTATAGGAGCCTGGTGGTCTGATCCCCTGTGGCACATTGTGATTGGGCAAGAAACTTATAAAATGTACACCTGTTCCTGCAATAAACTAGTTTGCAGGCTGCTCGCCATAAGCCTGCTTCCACCCAACTCCCGGAGTCTTGGGTCTTGACTCCGTGGCCCTTACCTGCGCCTGAGCTAGCCTGGCACCCCTACATGATGCAGAGGGTATGCTGTTAGGAGTGATGCTGAGATAACAGGCATACACTGGGACTGGCCCAAGCAAACCACATGTGTAGTCCTGCTTTTCTGAGCCACATGTCGTGCGTTTATCTGTACTCCAACTTCCACCTGGAATGTTCCTTCTCCTTGCTTCCGCTACAGTTCTCTCCCATTCATTTCTCAAGTTTTGTCTTAAGCATTTCTTTAACTCTTTTCCAAGACCGCCATCCACCAGGTAAAGTAATTTCCATTTCACTGCCTCATCACATCTGCATTTCTCTCTCAGAACCAGCTCTGTTATTCACCCCTCCCCATAGTTTCACCCGTTTCTTGAGCACACAAAATGTACCATTTTACAGTTGTCTCCCCCGTTCCTTGCTCATGGCCTTGCCTGGAATTGGTGCTTGGAAATTGTCTCCAAATGAATATTAATTGCCTCTTTCCTCTTATCGCAGCTAAGATCTATGGCCACATGGGCACAACTGCTTAGCTGACTGATTGATGGAGGAAGATTCCCCACCTTCCATGAGGGGTTTCTCCAACTGCAGCTTCACCTCTGTGAGAGTCTGCAGTTCTGCCTCTGCAAATACAAATGCAGTTGGTGATTAGAAGAATGTCAATTCCCAATTTGTATGACACTGGGCCATACAGGGGAATCTGAGGAAGGCCATTTGTTGTGGTATTCACAAAACTTCTGCCTCTCTCTCTCCTGGGTAGGACTTGGATAGAGGCTGCTCTGCTCCCTGACCTTTCATTAAGGTGCTATTTGTAGGCAAAGGACAGTCCTTCTATGCAGAGCTCCTTATCAGTGTGGGCACAGCCTCTCCACACCAGGCATCCCTTTGTTTCCAGCCTGGTGGAGAGGCCCTGGGATCCCTCCTCCTGGCAGAGATACATTTACAAAATAAAAATGGTATTTTATCATACCTGGAAATAAGAAACTATAATCACTAATGAGATTTATAACATTATGGCCCAAGCTGACTTTGACTTTCATAATAAAACATACCTCTCCTTAGCCTGCCTACACCAATTGTCATACGGCAAACCTCTGGAGGCTAGAGGATGTCCTCTTTGAATTATGGATTGATTAAAAGGAGTACAACGTGTTATTTGAAGGTTGTGTGAAGGCTAAATAATCCCATCTGTGTGAGACAGGATACAATATTTTATACTGTCTGTGGAGATTAGTTCAAATAAGTTTTATGGTCTGGACTCAAAAGATTCCAGCTTCTTAGCTTATTTGACTCTGTTGGCGAACATTGAGGACATCTGCTTTCTCTGGACTGGAGGAGATAGGGGGTTGTTGGTACCTGGAGTCATGATTTAGCTACAAACCCAGATCATTTTTTCACTGTGCCAATCAAGAAAGTGACAGATGTTTCAGACCCTGACCTGGTCATGGAAAGGGGATCCTTTTCACGTCATGATACCAAAACCCTAATTCAGTTCATGAGCACAAACCTGCTCAGAGTTCAGGCGATGGTGCTGAGTTTTGTGGCCTTGTGATTGGTTATATCCTGTTTGCAGGACCTTCTATTATTCAAAATGGCTAGCAATGTCCTTCTTTAAGTCACCTTGTGTTTCCTTTGGCTATTGATTACAAGAAATTTCCATTCATTCAGGTTCTATATTCATCAGGCTGGGATGGATTTATTCCTCACAGGGACTTCACACTCAGAAACTCTGAACAAATGATTGATAGAAGGCCTCATTCCCACAAATTCATTTTATGTCCTTGTTCCAGAAAAGAGCAGAGGAGATGGGGAGGGCATAGACTGGCCCTGTCATCCACCCTTAGCCACACGTGCTTCCTTTTAAGAGTCAGCAGGCTGAACTTTATTTATGGTAATATGGCAAGACTGCTTCTTAATACATGAGTTCCGAGAATGGGAATCAACAATATCAAACTTTCCAAAATGCTCTACTCAGCCTTCTCGATCAAGGGATGTGCTCACTCCGTTTCAAATGTAAATTATTGAGTAAATAATAAAGTGGGAGTTACCATCTTCTTAGATGTCCTTTTCCCTGCCAAGAATGAGTTGACCTAAGGTAGGAAATCAGAGCCAAATGAGCCCAGTCGGAGTCCTTCTCTGGGTCTTTTGGATTCAGGAATAGAGAGCACATCTGGAGGCCCTTCTGTGAAGTGAAGTAGGTTAAGATGGTAACCATGCCCCATGTCCTTCCTCTTGTGAAGAAAGTTGATTTGAAAGACTGAGGTTGGTCTGTGATAAAAGTGAGGGGATGGGGGCTCCTGTGGGGAGGGGAGACTTGAAGTCACTTTTCCTTGGGTATCATTCTTACATCCCTCACCTTGTTTTAGTTGTACAAACCAATCAACCTCTCTTTTTGCCCAGGCTCACGGAAATCCAGTTCTGCCATCTGCAAGACCCAGCTTCCATGAACAGCATCGAAATGGAATCTTTTGTCATTATTAGCAGAGGTTCTGCCCATTGCCCATTTATAAACCAATTTTGGGATATTTCCCAATTTTCCCTTTCTCTGTCTCTGAAGTCAATAGTTTTCTCCCCCTCCTCTTTTCCCTCCTTCCTCCTGAAGGAGGATGTTCCAAGTCAGAATTATTTCATATCTGAGACATAGCCACATTTTTATAGTGCATGATCTAGATTGGTATGACACAGAGTCTGTCCAAATTTTTCCATGCAGGCAATCATGTTCAGTGATGAGTAAGACAGCCTTTTATTACAACTACCTACGATAATTGTAGTTTTCTTCTTTGATGGAGGTATATGCTGGGAAATGGGAAAAGCTGCTGAAATGTAAAACCCCACACACAGTCATTCCAGCATAATTGTGTTTTGTGGTGGGCCATGTTTTTTTTTTTTTTTTTTTTTTTCCCCCCTCTCTCTTCCTTAGCAGAGTTGCCAAATAGGGACAGATGGTTAGCTCATTCTGTGAGGCGCTCACGTTCCATCTCTAACTCCTCTACCATTCCTTAGAGTACTGGTTGAGCTGGCTCACCAGCAAGTACATTTTCCTGGTTATGAGCAGAGGGAGAGAACTCACATAGAAGGTTGAGGCAGCACACATTACTTCTACTATATTGATAAGAAGTGGTATATGGGAGGCTGTAGCAAAGGAGGCTGGGACATGTAGCATCTCTCTGTAGACAGTCTGTCACCAAAAGGAGACAATGGGTATTGTGGGGCAGTTATCACTCTCTACCAGGGGTTTGTAGACAGATATTTTTATAAAGATATAAATGTGCTTTCTCCTCAGCTAACAGGACTCTCCAATTTCCCATAGGCCAGATGCGAATGAGTCTTGGTTTGCTACTCTCTGATTTCATTCACCACCCAAATTCTAGAAAATAGCATTTGACTCTCCATACAAAAGCTTCCCTATCAGCTACTTACTGTAACCCCTGCAGTCTGACTTCTGTGCCTGGGTCTTCTATGAAAAATATTCTCCTAGGTCAGAGTCAGCCCGTTTTCAGCTCCCATTCACTCCACCTCCTGCCTGCATTAACTGCAGCTGGAAGATTGTTCCCCTCCTGAAATGCTGTCACTAACTTCTATGACTCATCGCTACCCAGTTCCTTGTACTTCTGTAAGCACGGTTCCTCTCTCTTTTCCTTTGCACATCTTGTTCCTGTTATTTATAAATGTGGCATTGTCTGTGGATATAAATTCTTAAGTTCTTCTCCACCTATTCCTTGGCAGTTTCACCAGTGACTCTGGCTAACACCTCAGTTGACCTCTATTTCACTCTCACACTCACTCTGTCTCATCTACAATCACCTTTTTCTGCCAAAGGAAGGCTTCAAAAAGGATCCTGATTCAACTTTAAGCACAGTTTGCTATTAACTTTCAATGACCAGGTACACTGCTTTAAGTTCTCTGGTGCATCAACAAAAACATTTTTTAATTTAATAAAAGAAGATGATTCAGGGGTATGTTGGAGATATCCAAAAGTTGGCTGATGCCACCAACAAATTTGGGAGAGGGGCCAGAGCCCCTTAGAAGAGTCAGGCTTCTTGCTGCTGCTCTGTTTCTCCCTACCTGGTTCTTACCTTTCCTTCTCAAAGATCGAATATTCTTGAAAGGACATAGCCACTAGAAATTCTCAAGTTTAATTTTTTATTTTATTTTTTTCAGTTTCAGACATCCAGGGTGAGACTCAAAATCCACTTAGCGATGGGGGAAAGGAAATACCCAGAAAAGGAGCAGAGAGATAGTTTCCATAGAAGAAGATAATTTGAAGAGGATTCTCTAACAAGTGTGTCCATCCCATGAAATCAGCCATCTCATAAACACAAGCTTTCAGACATACACATTCTGCAACAGGGTGGAAAGAGCATGGGACATAGGATTATAGAAAAAATGAGAAATTTTACTCCTTTTATGTTTGATTTATCAACATGCATAAATGCATTCTACTGTCATGTATGAATTAGAACAAACAAAGAAATACAAAAAATTAAAATAAAAAGAACTCTATATTTGGATCTCAGGCCCGTCCCTATGTTAGCTCATGAGTTGGCAAGGCCACGAGTGCCAGTACACGTCCAGTCATTATGTGACCGGGAATAGTGAGCCTTATGTCCAGTTCTTACTGTGATGCCTGAGTGACACTGTGCTATGAAACTGACGAGTGCAACATTCAGCACGTATTAGACGTTCAGTCAATGTCAGTTGAATCAAGTTGGTCAAGGAGTTCCAAAAAAAGGACATTGGTCTGCTACATGTGGGCACCTACTTTCTTCAAGGCTGGAAAATAACAGAAGTCCTGTTTCCTGATCATCTTCATCTACGAAGACAGAGTATTAATGCATCTCTGTTTTTTGTTGGGTTAGTTGGCTACAGATATTCTATGTGGTGCTTAATTGGCCTTGCCAGTTCATTAGGAGCTGCAAAGCAGCACCACAACCTTCCAAAGGAAGATGGATTGTGACCTACTTGCTCACATAATAGGAAGCTGCATTTCAGCTGAAAAGTGCACAAAGCAGAGTTCCCCTGCTTTGTCTGGTTGGGAGAAATGTTTTTGTTGAATTTAAAGTAGACCTGTAGCCTCATTGCAGTATTATGCTGGAGATAATTCTGGCAACAATGGCAGTGTCTGGGAGATTGGGGAATGCAAGAAAGATTATATCCTCAAACCCAATAGTAGTGATTATGTTTGTCTGGGAAAGAAAGGTTTTTTTTTATTTTGTGTTTTTTTTTTTTTTTTTAAATTTTGGGTTGACAAAGGGATAGTTATTTGGACCCTTTCAGTTCTTAACTCCTTCCAAACCCTGCTCCTAAACCTTGCTGACGTTTTGGGATAAGTCAGGATGACATTGAAGTCTGCACGGGGAGTATCAAGGGAAGACCCGCTGCACATTTCCACAAAACTTGTGGGCGTTTCCAGTACTCTAAAGAACTGCGAGACATAAAATTCTTATGGACTCCCAGTTCATTATGCTGACTGTGAAGGAACTGAGGGTCAGGTGCCTGGTTAATCACTAGGCTCATTAAGTGCTCACATTTTACCAGTACTTGCCAGAAAAAGTAGGCTGAGACCCTACTTTCTTGCATATACAGGTACAAGAAAAGGTGATAAATTTTCCATGAGGATCTCTTTTGACCCATAAAAGAGCAAAGTCATGTAGCACACACACACAGAGTCACATCCAGATACACACAGAAAATCACACATTCATATTTAAAAATTTTTTTTTATACAAAATGAAACAAACCCATACTTTCATATGGAAAAAAAAGGAAGGTGCATCTGAAGGTTAAACCAGAGAACCAAGTCTATCCTAAGACACACACACACACACACACATTTACAAACCCAAATGTTTGTGTCTATGTGTGTGTATAAAGGAATTCCTTATATACATATACATTCCATACATACACATATATATTTATGTATGTGTATATATTTATATATATATGTGTATGTATGTATGAATACATGTATATATACCAGGAGTTGCCTAGGCAAACCTGAAATCTGTTGGGCAGGCCATCACGAAAGACAGTCTGGAATTGTAAGGCATGAGCTAAAATGCATCCCAGAGACAGAATTTCTTCTTCCTTTGGGAAACCTCACCTCTGCTTTTAACATCTTACAATGGATGAATTGAGTCTACCTAGGTTATCTAGGATAATTTCCTTTACACAGTGAACCTACTGTGGACTTTATCATATTCAGAAATACCTTCCCAGCAACAGCACAGTTAATATTTGATTAAGTAACTGGGGACTGCAGTCTAGCCATGTGGACACATGGCTAGGTCCATCACAGAAATTTAGTTAATAAATGTATAAACTGAAATGAAGAAGAAATGTGTATCCCATGTATAATGTTTATTAATGTCGATATACAATGTTCATATGACACAGTATTCGCTTAATAAAATAGGTAAATCAGTACTGCTTTCAGTTTGGAAACATTTACCTGTTATGTTTCTGAATTTATTTAAATAATTAAGGAAATAATAGAGCTGTGTGTAATGGACAAGATGTTTGTGTCCCTCCAAAATATATGTGTTGAAATCCTAAACCACCATGAGTTGGTCGAGAGGCAGACTCTTTGGAAAGTAATTTGGCTCTAAAGAAAAAGTCCTCATAAATGAGATAAATACCCTCTTTTATAAGAGAGCTCCCTCATTACTGTCTGCCACTTGAGGATGCAATGAGAAGATGGTAGTCAGCAAGAAGATCATGCAGGCACCTTCTTCTCACCCTTCCAAATTTTAAAAGTATATAAGTTAAACTTCTGTTTCCTATAGGCCACCCAATCCACGGTGCTTTGTTACTAAGATAATACGTTAGACGATTTAGACAAAAATTCTCCCTTATTGTGTTTGAATGAACAGTGTTTATTATCTTATGCCTTATTTTGCAACTGATTTTTTGTGAAGAAAGTAGTAATTCTTATCCCGTTTGGGAGGTTGTATATAGCATTTAATATTCCCAAGAATCTTATGCAGTAGGTGTTATAAAATTTTCTTTGAAGTTGAAAAATTTGAGGCTTAGAGAGGTTCAATAACTTGTCCAAGGTCAGAGCAGAAGCACATGGATGTAGTCCAGATTTGAATGGGGTCTGGCTGATTCCAAGGCTTGTGTTTACCCCACTGGGATGGCCCTGCTTACCCTCGTTATCCATTGACGAACAGAAGGCTTAGCAAATGGCCAACTCTTAATATTGATTGTTGCTTTTCAGTATCAGTCTAATCTAATTTTAGAGTTAGATTGAGTTAATAAAACAGAATCAGTAGATGCTTCACTTCCCGTCACCCCATAGTCAGTTTACTGGCCTCAAGGAGGCATGAGAGGAAGACAGTAGATGGAGGCTGACCAGGGATGAAATGGAGGGAAGGAAAGGGTGGACAGTAACAATGCAGGAGCCGCTAAGGGTAATTAGGAATCCGCCTTTGGGCGGGCTGTTGCCAAATGTGTCTGTCAAATTTGCAGGCATCTGAAAAGAAGAGTGACCTTCAGAATCAGAGACTTGCAGAGGTGCTATTTCTGAATTTGTTCCTGATTATTTAGGTGACATCGGACAAATCACTTTTCCTCTCTTTGCCTTCACTTCCTCCCTTACAAAACGCTGTGAATTTTACACAGCTTTGTCTGAATTGTCTCCAAGGGAAGAAGGTGTGTGGATAAAATAAACCGAAGGCTGTGAAAGCTCTGCAGAAAAGTCTTTTAAAGCGTGATGCAAATTCCGAGTGTGATCATGGATGCAGGGCACTGCCTTCTTTCCTTCTGGGTTGAATCATCGATGGCCCCAGCGTCCGAGTGCATTTCCTCTGTTCTTCTGTGACCTTACAGATTGTCTGTGGCATAGGCCTTTGAGCTTACCAGTAGCATTACAGTCAGGATGGCATCCCTTTTGGCTCGGTGCTTCTGGCGAGGGTGAGTTCATAAGCAGCTCCCTTGAAATGACTGCCTGGTGCTCACTGTCTGAAATATTTTCTTTATCAGAACATCTAGGATAGAGTAGACCCACCAGGGGATAGCATACACAACACTTTCCTTTCCTGAAGAAGAGCTGCATTTTTCAAAGGAGTTGCCTTCAGAGTCCCTCCCCTCATTCCCTCCAGCCTGTGGCTCTCTGTTGCACTATTATTAGAATCAGCTCCACATGGAGTATTTGATGAGTTATGGTGCCTCTCTCCCACTTGTGTATTCTTCTTATAAGGCTTCCAACAAGATTGGCTTCACCTTGATCTATTCGAACTAAGTATTTGGTGCCTGTATATATTGACTTCCAACTACCTATTGAAGCAAAAACTTGAGGCATGAGGCTTGATGCCTACAATTGCCAGTTTGCAGAAAATCCCACATTATTATTTCATTTTGATTCTGAAGAATGTCCCATGGATTTTTCTCTTCACAGTAATTTGTAAGACTATTCAATGCAAGATGATGCAGCTTTAGAGGCATTTATACCCCAAGCTACTCACCAGTGGTGTGACAGGGTGGCTTCTTGCATATTAAATCCTGAATATACCAGTTTTTGACATGTGCGGAATTACATATTTTCCAAATTTATAATGATCTCAGATTCCAGATGCCATAACCTAACCTGCTGACTAATGAGAGACCTATTAACCTGGAAAGCAGAAGAATAGATAAGAGCATGACAATTAAAATACCTGTTTTGTATTCTTGCCTCAGTGTGGGGCCACTCGGGCCTGTGCACAGAGGAACCTGCTGTCCAACCAGGATTTCCCTCAGGAATAAGCTTCAGATATGTCCCTACATTTGGATGAAACTATGGTGGATTCATTTTGTATCTGTTAAAAAACTTTGATTAAGATCACTCAAAATTCCCTAAAAACATCCCAGAAACATACAACAAACCAAGGCTTAATGAGGTTAGCAGGAAATTTTTGCAGGAAATGGAAGTCAGCTCTTTGTGACCTGGGGTTTCAGTAGATATACATACATGGTGCTACAGAATTATATAGGGGTAACTAACTCATTTTTGTTCTTTCTTTTTCTTTTTGCAAAAATTACCCTGTCCAGATGCACCCTCTATTATTCATTAATTGTAGTCACAAAAATCCTGAGTGAGGGCTGGTTTTAGCTCACTGGTGGAACGCTTGCCTAGCCTATGTGAGGCCCTAGGTTTGATCCTCAGCACTACATAAAAATAAATAAAACAAAGGTATTGTGTCCATCAAAAGAAAACCATCATCACCAAGTGTTCTAAAAAAGAAGACAAGGTTCTGAGTGAAGCAAAGAATTAATAACTATGAGCCAGCAACAAAGAATTGCCTGAGCAATGAATGAATGACCATAGTCAAGAGGTGCATGATACCCTCCCAGTGAAGGAACAGTAAGGGACAAAATGCTTCTCAGGATAATGGGCTGGGGGAAACTTGAACTTAGCTCAATGATATTAGCACATCTAAAGAAAGAATGTGTCAAACAGGAAGTAGACTGCAAAAATATCCACTACTGTCAAAGTCTCTGTTTACAGCTGTAACTTTGTAGTTTCTCTTCAAGACATTGTGACCTTGAGTATAGACTGAACTTGTCATCTCCTTTGGCCAGTAGAATGCAGTAAAAGTCATGGTGTTGTGAAAAGATAAATCAAGGCATGTTAAAATTTTAGAGTTTATTAGAGTAAAGATTCCTGAGCTAATGGGGCAAGAATTTTATAGGGTGAACACACAAGCAAGGCAAAGAAAATATTTGCTTGGTTCAAATGGAACAGTGGCCTTATTTGGATCATTAGTGGAAAGTCCCCAGAGTGTAGTTGGCAGTTTCTGATTGGTTAAGCTTAAGCTTCAATTGATGTTACATGGAGTTATATTTTAGCTTGCTTACATAGGAATCCAGGGTCCTGAGGTTGACTCAAGCAACAGTCTCCCAGTGGATTATTTTGACGGTGTGCCACTTCTAAACCTAAGCTCTGGCACTTCCACTTGCTGTCTCGGAATCCTGCCATGTGAGCAAGCCTGGGCTAGCCTGCTAGAGGAGGAGAGGCACGTGGCTCAGATCTGTGCATCACCCTGGTTCATAGCCAGCCAACTGCTAGACAGGTACATGAGCTCATTAAAGATATGCCAGCCCTCAACTGGCCTGCCAGTTGACCACAGACATAAAAGCAAATTGCAGCCAAGATCAACTGAGCCCTACCTAGATCAGCAGAACCACCCTATGTACTTTTGAGCATTAATAATAAATGGTTATTGTTTTAATCCACTCTTTAGAGGGTTGTGATGCAACAATAGATAGCTGATCCAGAGGTCATAATAAAAAAAATTGAATCAAGACATTAATGTTATTGATATGAATACAGCCTGTCCAAAGGAGAAAAATCTGGAATAACAAAATATTCCAGTCACTTGGGCTTTCCCAAGAGCTTCAGTGAGACATTGCCCACATTCTGACTTCTTGCCAGGATAGGTAATATGAGCTTTTCAGGCCCTGAGATGTTAAGCACTTTTGTTAATATACACTTTGTAGTTTGGACTTTTATTCTTCAGTCTGAAGCGGGTTTGGCTGACCATCTCAGATGAGCTGTAATGTGAACATGAAATTTTCCTTCCAATGAAAATTCGCCCAAGGCAATAATTCTTTCACGTTCTCACTGGTGACCCAGAGCACAGGGTTCCATTGATCAGTACAATCTCTTCAATTTTAAAGACATTCTGCAAAGTCGACGATTTACTTTCTAGAATAATTACATGCCTGCGTATCAACAGTAATGAGTACTGAACCAAGACACTATTTCCTATGAATATTTGCTTAGTGTATAGAATTTTTAGCCTCCTATTTTGGTATGATGAGAAGACACATATCCCAATTCACTTTTAAATAGACATGGATTTTTAAAATCAGGGAGAAGTTTTAAAATGCATTCTTGTAGAGTGTTAAAAATACCACCTTCCATTGTAAGGCCCCCAAAAAGGAAACCCCAACTCTGTCCCATGGATCGACGGCAACCCCAATCAACCGCAGGAGGCGTCACTTGATGCAAACCGCAAGAGGTGTTTATTCCAGCGCGCTGGGACCCAACTCAAGGAGTCGAGTCCCTAGCAGAAAATCTTGTAGGTTTATAAAGGCAGAAACCACACATCGGGAGGGGTCACACATGAAAGGGGGAAAAGGGGGAACAAAGCTGCCAGGAAATTTCAAAGGGGGTCTGGGTTTGCTGACAAAATGTTTCACAATGTTTTACAACAGGTGTAGATTCTGGTCAATAGTTCCTGGTAATCCTACTGTTTGAGCACTATCTGGCTATCAGGCTCAATTTACTCTTTTACTCTCTGTTTGGGGCTGTTTCCTGGAACAGCTTTAAGGGCTTTGTTCCCATTACTGGGAGGGAAACCTTAGGGAGTTGAGATAAAACAGACAGCTTAAAAAAATGTCCATTCCATCCATGGGACAGAGTTGGGGTTTCCTTTTTGGGGGCCTTACACCATGAGTAGATCATAGAAGTTTCTAGTTTTGCAGTGTTGTTGGAATGCAGATTCTGAAGAAATGGTAATCAACAGTACTAGTTGATAATGAATTTGGGGCATGCTAAGTTTCCTTGATTCTTATGTACAGTATCAGAAGCTGATGAAAGTCAACGAAAACCGTAGTCTTCTATATGGCTTTAAATTGATTTGCACATAATCTAAGAAAAGGAATAGCAATTTTCAGCATCACTCTGGTCATATCTAAAGTCTTAAGAACCAGTGAGATCTGCACAAGGAGCTAGGAAGCAGTTCCCAGAGGAGTGACATCCACATTGGTTACTGAAGATTCAGTAGGAGTCTGTCAGGTCCAGAGGAAAGGAAGGAGTCTCCAGGAAGAACATTGGTCTAGAACAGAAACATGCAAGAGACTGGTAATTGAAACAAGAGCCACAGTAATTGTGAACGCGAGCTATGTTGTGTATTTACATAAAGAAAAAAAATATGAGCAGAGACTAGCACAGCAGGGAAGATCAATTAGCAATTTCATTAATCAGGATTTTTTTTAAAAGAAAAATTATGTTAGCTTAATGAAGCAAATAGTGATATTAACTTTGTCAGGGGCTCCAACTCCCCTGTAGGTCTTTGGAGATCGCTTCCAACAACCCTGAGCAGAGTAAATATCTAGTAGTGTGAACTGAAAGGACTTATTGCCAGTTACTGCCTTTCACCTTCTTTGAAAAATCAGATATATTATTAGACCAGAGGGTGCTGGCACTATTATTATTGTTTAATGATGTGAATTATAGGAATTTAATTCTCTCACTTGGAGTGACTATATATTATTATTCCATTTTGGGTTGGGCATTCACACTCTGACCTTATTAGTTGCAAACACACTCCAGCTCTGGCTCGGTGGTACTTCCCTAGGGAACAGCAACCAGCCCATTAAAAGCCCTGCCTTACAGTGATTGAACATGTGGAATTAGGCAGTAGGTCTTGAGTCAAAGGAAACTAGGAAAATAGAAAGCAAACTGTTTTTCTTCTCATTAAATCTCTTACCTCACACTGTCACCAATGTGGTTCAGACCCACCCTTGGTCAGGAACCTGTAATTGGCTCATTGTAATTGGCTGCCTGTTTTGTCTGCCCGAGCCGTAAGCTGAAAATGACCTGAAATGCTGGCAGAGTCTTCTGGGTTTTGACATTTGCTGTGTGGAATCTGCATATATTATTGCCAGTTACTGAAGCAGAGCAGAAGGTTTGAAATCTAGAGTCAAATCAACTGAAATCCTACAGCTGATCATTGTCAGTTTTCTCTTTTCTAGAGGAAAGGCCAGGAGAGGCCCCAGGTGACCTGGGTTCTTAAGTGAGAAGGGTACGGAGCTATTTGACGAGAAGAGGGACAACCATTAGGCATGTACAAAGGAAAATGTCAGTGTCAAAATGGAGAGGAAAGCCCAAAACCCAGTGTCAGAGGCAAATGGTGCTTGAAGAAGTGATTGGTAAGAGAGGTAGGTACAGAGCTGGGAGGGAGGAGAATGGAGTAAGTGTGGGTTTGAGGAGAAGACAGTGCCTCAGGACACAGTGGCCACACAGTCAAGACAAGGACCCTTCACAAATTCCCAGCATTTTTGCACATCTGGATTTGCTTAGAAGAGGGATGGGACAGAGAGACACTTCTGAACATACCATTTAGGGAATTCCATGACAGTCTTCAACAAGAAGAGCTGGTCTAGTTAGATTCTAACACCTAAGGGTGTAGATGTTAGCCTCAGAAAGACCAAAGTTCAGATTCTGATATTGTTACTTCTAATCTGTGGGGACTTGATCAAGTTCTTAGTTATTTTGAGCCTGATTTTTCTCTCAGTTAAAGGAGGACTAAATAGTAGTTACCTTCCAGGGTTGTCGTCTTCATTGAGATAAATCATGAAAAATATTTAGCAATGTGTTCAGCATGTTGTGAATGTTGCACATTTATTAACTTTTACAAAGAATATGGTGAGGATGAAGGTGTTGATAAAGAAAAAAAAATTGTATCTGTGTTAACGAATTAGACCAAGGGATCTTGCACAGCTAAGTGAAAGCATTCAGTTATAGTTTGAAGTCCTGAGATACGAATTTACTGGTGCAAGACCTTTAATTTCTTTTACAGCAGATTCAGATCTCATGGCATAATTATTTTTACACATGAGTCATTCATTCTCCAGATCTTCTTCTGTTGGTTAGGAATCAATCAACAAAAGCCTAAGTAGTTTGTAATCAGAGTGTTTTGCTTGGCCTCTTATTAGTGGGTCATGTTACCTCTCAGGGCGGCTGCAAGACTGGCTCTTGTGTTGATGCTCCCAGATTCCTTTTTGTACATACAAGAGGCTGGATACAGATTTTTTCTACTTTCACTTGAAGAGATAAATGGACAGGTTCCAAAGGCTGTGTTCTGTTCAAACACTGTTGCCGTTTATATAAAAGTTGATGTGAGGCAGATCGAGGGCAAGAAGGGAGAGCCAGGTTCCTGAATAATTCCTTCCCAGCCTTGACAATAAATTTAGGAATTTGGGGAGGAGAGTAGGAGCTCATGCTTCTCACTTTTTGCAGAATTTTGATTTCAAATATTCCATGTTGATCCCCATAGCTTCAGGGCAAACGCAGCACAGTTACATTTTTTTAAAAATGAGAATTTGAATTTATATAGGACTTGTGATATGAATTTTTCCCCCCTAGTTCATTTGATTTCAGGTTGTGTGCTAATAACAGAGGTGTCTTTACTCACTTGTCTGCAAACATTTCTATCAAGCAAACCTGGTTCTGGTACATTCATCAAACTTCCTGTAATGGTAAAGAGATCTCTGTCTCTTTTTTTTTTTTTTTTTTTGCGGTGCTGGGGATCGAACCTAGGGCCTTAGTGCTTGCAAGGCAAGCCCTCTACCAACTGAGCTATCTCCCTAGCCCCAAGAGATCTCTGTCTCTTGACTAGCATCATTCATTAAATAATAACAAATATGATCTGTGTTGTCTTTATTTTTAACCACATCCTGCACATCATTGAGCTACAATCTTACCGCTACCATGTTTATTTTGTTCAAACTGAGAGAGGTTATACTTGCCCCTCACATGGTTGATTAACATATTATTGTTTTAATATTCATGTGGGTTGCTGAAATTAAAATGGATTCACAGATTAAAATATGCAATTTTCTTAATGATTGGTTGACTAGAGTGCTGGGGTCAAAATCAGAACCTCACACATGCTAGGCAAGCACTCCACCACCGAGCTATGTTCCCAGCCCCAAATACACAGATTTCTAATTACCTTTGCTTTTCTCTTTGCACATGAAACCAATCAGATATGTCCGAGTAGCCATTTTCTCCTCTGGACGTGGTGCTGACTCACTGAACCACAGTATCCAGTCTTAGGCTTGGGTCAACAGACATTTGAGTTTTACCTCCCCTGATCTAGTCCATATGATTTACATTTGGTCCACTGGTTGGTTCTGAAACCCTACTCAGAACTTCAATCTGTTTGGCTGGAACACTGGTCACTTGCCAGCTCTTGCAGACTCTTTCTTCCTGGGTCATTAGAGGGTCTTTGTGCTCTGCCCCTCTGACTGCTATCTTTCTGTCCTGTTACAGAAAGACCACATTGAATCATGAGAAGCTATAATCACCTGGAGTAGCAGACAGCTATCTACACCCCTTCCCTGCTGACTTTAATCACGATATAAGATCTTCTTTGATATTGATATTGTCCAAATACACAAAACCCTCCCTACACACTTTTATTAGATTTCAAGAATCTATCCTATGACTAGATCAATTTCTTAATCCCAATTTCTAATTTCTACTTCCTGTTGCAACTAGGTTACTGTTTTAATCAGGTTTTTTTTTGCTGCCGTGACCAAAAGATCTGACAAGAACAGTTAGAGGAGGAAAAGTTCATTTGGGGACTCACAGTTTCAGAGGTCTCAGTCCATAGACTGGCCAACTCCATTCCTCAGGGCTAGAGGTGAGGCTAAACATCATGGTAGAAGAGTGTGGTGGGGGACAGCAGCTCAAGTCAACAAACCAGGAAGCAGAGAGAGACCTCTGCTTAGCAAGGACAAAATATGAACTCCAAAGGCATGCTCCCTGGGACCTGCCTCTTCCAGTCATACGCTACCTGCCTTCAGTTACCACCAGGTTTATCACTATCAGGGAATTATTCACTGATTAGATTAAATCTTTTATAACCCAATCCTCTCATCTCTAAACTTTCGAACATTGTCTCACACATGAGCGGTTGGGGGACTCCTAACATCTAAACCACAACAGTCATTGCTACAATCTCAGCATGTTTTATAGAAAAGACTGATAAATCCGACACATTCATGGCAACGAAATGTGGCCTGGGTTTGTCTTGTTCTATTTCCCTAGAAAAAAACAGCTCTCAGTTCCTCCAGGCTATCCCGGGGCTTGGCTTTCTCCCGATCCTAACTCAAGTTCTACCTCAGTTGTAACTCCTTCCTTTTATTTTGTTTAGAAAATAAAAATTAGCTTGTGTGTGGAAGAACAGATAGAGAAGGAAAGGGCAGGGGGTCCCAAATACAATGGAAATGACGAGGAACGAACGTGCACAGGTCAGGGGGAGAATGGGGGAGAGAGTGTCATGAAGCACCACACAGACCTCAGGGGATCTTGAGACCATGGTAAGACACTAAAATTTATTTTAAGTGCAGTTGGAAGCGGCTGGTTCATTTAAGCAGAGGTATGACGTCTATTTTATGTTAGGAAGATGCTCTGGCTGTTGTGTGGAGAATGGATTTGTAGGGAGGTAGAGTGGAGGCAGGGAGAAGAGTTAGGATGAAATTACAGTCCTGCAGGCAAGAGAGGATGGTGACTTTGACGAGTTAGCGATGGAGAGAGACACAAGTAGACTGATTTAGTGCTTATTTTGGTGGAATAGCAAAAGGGCTTGCTGAAAGACTATAAATGTGCAAGAGCTGTTGTGCGTGGGCAAGAGAAAGAAATATAGAATAATAGTATTGAGACAGTCTTTATTACATGCTAGGTTTTGCACATATTAATTCACTTGGTCCATTTAACAACTCTGTTCTTCAATTACTTTCATGACTCAGAGAAAGAATTGGGGCATAGGGAGGTCAAGTAATGCCCCACAGGCACACAGCTGATCAATGGCAGAGCCCTGAGCTGCACTTGGACTTCTGAATCCAGGTTTGCACTTCTTAGGCTATTCTGTCTGTTGCGGTGCTGTCTGGGTTGTTTCTCCTGACACGCCTGTGACCCAAGGCTGCGATCTGGCTCCATTAAGTAGTTGGAGCTAACGTCCAGCTGGCTGGGATGGAGGAGAGAATTACCGCAGGAAATAGCTCCTTCCATCTGGAACCCATCCAGAAATCAAAATGACGCCTTCATCGATGTCACCAAGTAATGGCAGCTCTTTATCCTGATTTGTCATTATTTTGTCACTCTTTAATTTGATTATTTTATTTTAAGCATTGTCTGATTTACTGGACTCAAAAATGACGGAGAAAAGAAACTGTACCTTCTTTTTGCATCATCTATATCTTTTGCATTCAGTGGATACTGAGAACGAATGCCTTCATTTAATTTGGAAAGCCCTGAACTATTGATGTTTTTAAACATTTAATTGTTTAAAGTTTCTTAAAATTGTCCATTCTTCAAATTTTTAATTGAAATCCCAGAGATAAAATGGCACTGATTTGAAAGGTTTGTCTGAATTTTAGAAAGTTATTTAAAAACATGATTTTACTAATCTATTCTCCTCCAGTTTTTTAGTTTTTTTTCCCACACTCTAATGTTTCAAATTTATTTTAAAGTTTTAGCTTCTTATTTTGAAAGAAATTTTGAATTTCAAACAAAGTTACAAAAAGAGTTCAAGGGATTCCCTTGGTTTCAGATATCTCAAATGTTAACATTTTATGTAACCACAGCACAGTTATGAAAATCATGAAATTAATATTGGTGCTTTACTATCTTTATTGTCTAACTCATCTTATTGTTTTGCCAGTTAGTCCCACTAATGTCCTTTTCCTGGTCCAGGATCAACACAGGGTCACATGCTGTATATAGTTTTTATGTCACTTCCATCTCCTTTCCCCTGGGCCAGGTCTCTAGTCTCTCCTTTTCTTTTCTATGCTTGGCACTTGCAAAACATATTGGTTATTTGGTAGAATGTCCCTTGATTGAGGTTTATCTAATATCTCATCATGATTATATTCAGGTAGTTATGTAAACCATGAAAGTGGTATTGTATCCTCCCGCATGCACTATTCTAGGAGGAACAGGAGTTAATTTGAACATTTCTGGTGAGGTTAATGACCATTTATCATGAACAACTGTTTGCACACTTCCTGTGACATTTGTCCCCATTATCAATACACATTGTGGCTCCTTTCTCACTCAAGTGTAATCTGGAGTTCAATGCTCACTAATTATTATTATTATTTCTAACATTTTTTGAGTGCTGAGAATGCACCATTCTCTCTTAATATATTTCAAGTTGATGAAATAAACCTGGTACAGATAATCCTCATTTTACACCTGACTAAAGTGAAGCTTCCTCTGTTCTTTCAAGTGCAGCTACTTCTCCCACGTTACACAGCAAGTGACCCGGAATTCAAACCCTGCTGTGGCTCTTGCTGAAGTCCATTCTTTTCCCTACACCGTGGAGCTTCTTTTGTTTTGCCATTTTAAAAAGAGGACAATTGACAAAAAATACAGTCTTTTGAAATTTTGAAATGTACTTTTTCTATTTTTAACTATGTCTTTGAAAATTTTTTTTAAATGTAGAAGAAATAATGACTTAGATATAAGAAGGCAGATGAGGGCTTTTGCTGATGAACAGAGAATGCCAGTCACCTTCGGTAAACAGGAAATTAAGAGCAGTATTCAGTGCTTCTGAGTGAGCCTTTAAATGCTTTCCTCCAGCTTGTCTTTGAAGGCATTTTGGATTAAGCAATTTTTCTGCATGGAATACATCTAAGCAAAATCACTGAGTATAAAGTCATTGGCTAAGGAATGAAAGGGCCACTGAGTTCTCTCCAAGGGGTGGTGGACCTCAGTACCCTGTTCCGGATTCCTGGCAATCCCTCCTTGACAATTCACCTGTGAATTAGTGGATGCTGTTAGCATCTCACAAAATGAGTCAATAAGTTCTTAACACTCCTTGCATTTCATTCTCAGGCTTCTACTACCCAGTGTCCCTTCCTCTGGAGTTGCAGGGAGAATTTGCCTAAGTGAGGTCATTTCATTTACAATGTTGCAAATTTGAATGGTAAGTGCAATGGATCTAACATTACAGATGTTACTACACCAGTGATTTTTGACAATTCATGTTAACTTTTCTGGATCTCGGTTCTTTGTTCTTAAATTGAGATAATTGAACTAAGTGACCTTGAAAATCTATGCTCCATTTAATGTTTTTGTATTGAAATAATATGTCTATAATATATAGCTCTATAGATCAAGCCTATATTTCATACTGAATTTACATGTAATGATATACATTTAAAAAATTCAATTTTTCTTTTTATGAGGTACCAACCAATTAAAACGTTTCACCTCAATTGCTTCCTATCTTGACTCTTAAATCCTATTACGACCCCATTGGTGATTTGTTCATCAAAGTCAGTACCTAGCACAGTGCCTGACATAAAGCAGGAATTCGAGATATTTGTAATGAATGAGTGAGTGTTAAGCCTTACCTTCATAAGTCTGTGTCAGCATTATCCCATTCATAGCAAGCTTTTACTCTCTCAGGCTGCTTCTCTGAAGTAGTCTTTTGTGTCTGACCCTTTTGTTACAAATTGTGTTACAGTTGTGAGGGAAAAGCATTATACAAGCCTTCCATGGCTCTTCATCACCCAAAGGAAATGTTGGGGTTGATGACCATGGTATGAATAATCTGTCCATAATCTGTGCGACCTTTCCCGCTTCCATTCTTAGCACTTCACTGCGAACTCTGCATGTGAGCAACATTAAAACGCTACTCCCGCCAAACCTACCTTTACTTTATTCATTTTTGGAGTGCCTTGGAGCTTGGGGGTATGTATCATCCCCGATCACCATCGCTACTTCCCCAAAGTATATTTGGTCGACTTTTAAAATTTGCCCAAATGCCTGTTCTTGCTGGTAGTTTTAACAACTTGCTATTCCTACGGGTTGCTGTAAACTGATTGCCAATCACTTGTCCTCATACATTGTTAACAAGCCTCTGGCTCACTGCCTTTTGGTTTGGCTTAAAAAAGAAATCGCTGCTACTGTGACCATTCTTATTCAAAGTAGAGGAAGGTGGTAAAGATTAGCAACACCTAACGAAAAACAAATGACTAATGCTAAGCCACTCTTAGGGCATCATCATGAAGATGATACATCCACTCTGTTCACACTGGTTTCTTTGTTTTTTCTTCCTGCTTTGCTGCTCCTTTTTTAGTCTTTTTCGCTAGTTCCTTTCTAATTCCTTAACTCCTGGGACAACTCATTATCCCATTCTAGTTCTTCATCTCCACTTTAATATTAGACACTCACTCCCTTGATGATATCATCCAGCCCCATATTTCTAAATATAATTTATCCTGAAGAATTGTAAACTTAGATATGTGGTTCTGCTATCTCCTCTGAACTCTAGATTCCTAGCGATGGACTACTTGCCATTGTCACCAGATTGCCTGATAGAAAGCCTGTACTTAATATATCCAAATAAAACATTTGAATCCTTCCCTGATGCTTTCCCCCAAACTACACTTTCCCAGTATTTCCCATTTCATTAAATGATACCACCCCTGACCATATTCCTCAGGCCTTAACCTCTGCTTAAATGCTCAGCCATTCTGAATAGTCTTTCTGACTGTCAATCCTGAATAGACAGACACTTGTGTTTAAAGGTGACCGGGATGTCAGCTGCATGGGTCTAAGGACAGACCTGGTCTGTTTCCCAGTGTCTGGCATACCCATCTGTCATATGGTAGAATACAGAGAGCGCTGGGAAATGAATGCATAGTGAAGGAACATGCATTTGACAAATTGAAATTCAATAAATGTTAAAAATCTTATGTGGGGGATTTTCTTTCTTTCTTTCTTTTTTTTTTAGAAAATTATTCTGTAAACAATGCCCCAAATCAATATATTATTTGTAAACGGTTTTAAAATGTGTATGAATTTAATACAGCATATGAAATTTTCTTATCTTCTACAAACAGAACTTTGATGCTTAAGATGCTATGAATGTATTCTCTTAATATAATTAAATGTCTATTACCAACCATTAATAGAGAAAGAAGTGCTTAATGGTGAAACCATTAGAAACTTTTCAATTGAATAAGATAACCACTATTAAAAACATTTTTATACATTTTTATGGAAATTCTTGATAAGTGCAATAATGCATGTAGTATTATTTTTATATATATTCTATATATTTGTATTCTGTATATATTATATATGCATATTCTATATATTCATATGCATATTTGTATATACCTATTCCAAAAATTCATGTACCTATATGTGGATGTATATATATTTAGCATAAATATGTCAAAAATATTTTTATTTGCAGCTTATAAGTCTAGAACTATGAAAGAACTAGTTGACAAACATAATGAGTTAAAGCTCAGAGTAACAGATAAATAAAAAAGCGAGAACAAGCCTGCAGATCTTTTATTTACTAAGTTAATGTGTCAAATCAATGGATGATTTCCATTAGAGTAGACAAGGTGAATGTGTAGTGCTTCCTTACGAAACTGATTTTTAGAAGTAATAAGAATACCAGCTAAAAGCCTATATTCATAAGAAAATGAATACGGGAGATATTTTGGAAACTTGTAAGCAGATGGAAGAACGGGACCATGCTTATTATTAGACGTGAGAACTGTGGATTCTAAGCTGCCAGTGGGGAAAATAGGGAAACAAGCTAATTCACCCACCAAAGGCTAAGGAATTCATAGCAGTAGGTTCATGGGGGAGGTGAGGTAGTGGGTGATTATGGAGCTTAAAAAAGGTTGAAATGCTATATAAACAACTTGATTCCACTCCCCCGCTCCATTGACATGGGGGATTACTTGTCCCTATTGAGGTGGTAGAAGACGATTTAGAGTTTTGTTCTCTGGAGGTTATGGGTGTTTGTGTGCAGGGTGAACCTCCAGGCTCAACTGAATTCTAGTACAAATAGAAGAAAATAAGTATGTATGTATTCATTGGCCATGGAGAGCCTCAGGCTTCTTCTTTCTTAATGGCTCCTGGAAGTCTGAGAACTCTATGTGCCCTCCAGCTAGGAGAACCTAAGAGATTTCCCTGGTGAGTTTGGTTGAGGGTGTTAAACTGAACTATTGTTGGGGCTGGAGAGTTCATAAGATATGGTTCAGTTAGATCGTCCCACTGTGAAGCAGGTGCTGCTGGGACAGATAACACTTCTAAACAACTTCAAAAATTTTCTTTCTGAAATATGCAGAAATGGAAAGTTCAAGGCCAAACCATTTCAATATAGAAAGAAAAAAAATCTATCAAGCACAGGAACAAAAAATAAGAACTTTTTGAGAACAATATAGATCTTTAGGAAATTCTAACTATGATTTCAGTAAAGCAAAATTTAAAGGAAGATTGGATTATAAACTTGATGAAATGCCCCAGAAAGTAGAATCAAATTATCAAACAGATGAGAAAAAAAAAAGGGGGGGGGGATGTTAAAGAAAGAATCTAGAAAGTACAATAACAGAGAAGACTTTCAGAAAAAAGAGAAAGGAAAATGGACAAAGGTATCAAAACTGAAATAATTCCAGGAGGTAAGGGCTCATAGGGGCTCAGTACTTAGCAAAATGGATGAAATCAATCCCATGTAGCTGTAAAATTTTGGTTCATGCAGAAGAACAGAGTCTCAATGGCAGAGTGTTTCCCAATAGAGACACTAGAAACTGCAAAGAAACTTGGAGATTAACTACTCCAGAAGATATTTTGAAAAAGACAAAATCCCTTACACAAATCTGTCAGAATCTATCAAGAACAGCAGTAAAATAAAACATTTTGTGGACAAAATAGAGCTTTAGGAAATAACAACTATGATTTCAGAAATGATAAACAAATCTTTTGAGTGACAAAATGAATGAAAGACCTAAGAGTTCGACCAGAATCTATGCCACTCTCAGAAGAAAATGTAGAGTCAACACTCCAGTATACAGGCACAGGCAACAACTGTCTCAATAGAACCCTACAGCTCAGGAATTAATGACAAGAATTAATAAATAGGATGGCATTAAATTAAAAAGCTTCTGCACAGCAAAGGAAACAATTAAGTATGTGAAGAGAGAGGCTATGGAATGGGATAAATCTTTGCTAGCTACTCTTCTGACAGAGGGTTAGTATCTAGAATACAGATAGAACTCAAAAAGCTTAACATCAGAAAGCCCCCAAATAACCCAATTAATAAATGGGCAAATGAACTACCAAGACACTTCTCAAAAGAATAAATACAAATTGCCAACAAACATATGAAAAATGTTGAACATCATTAGCAGTTAAGGAAATGCAAATCAAAACTACGCTAAGATTTCCTCTTACTCCAGTGAGAATGGCAACCATAAAAAAATACAAACGATAATAAATGCTGGAGAGGATGCGGAGAAGAAAAGCACAGTTTTACACCAATGTTGGGATTGTAAATTAATACAACCACTATGGAAATCAGTATGGAGTCTGCTCAAAAGACTATGAATGGAGTCACCTATGACCCAGCTTTAACTACTTCTCCATATTTATCCTAAACAATTAAAGTCATTCCTACTATAATGATACATGCTTACCCATGTTTATAGCAGCACAATTCACAATAGCCAAACTATGGAACCAGTCTAGATATCCATGAGTGAATGAGTGGATCAAGAAAATGTGTTCTATACACACAATGGCATTTTATTCAGTCATAAAGAAAAATGAAATTGTCATTTGCAGAAAGATGGATGGAACATGAGAACATCTTGTTTAGCAAAATAAACCAAACTCAGAAAGTCAAGGGTTGTATGTTTTCTCTCATACGTGGAAGCTAGAGAGGAAACAGGAAAAGAAAGATGGCAGCTGAGAGAGGAAGATCTCAGGAAATTTGAAGGAAGATCAGTACAGTAGAGGGAAGGGACCAGAGGGAGAGCGGAGGGAAGAGAGAGAAGGGAAATACTGGGGAATGATATTGGCCAGGTTATATTGTTATATTGTCTGCATATATGAACATGTAGCAACAGATCTCACCATCGTGTACAACTATAGTGAACCAATAAAAATATGGCGAAAAAACCCCTTTGGAATGAAAATGATTTCCAACTTAGAATTCTGTCCTAGGTCTATAGTCTTAATTAAGTGCAAGGGCAGAAGAAAGAAATGTATAGAGATGCAAGGCATATACAAAAATATTTTCTGAGTATTTTTTTTTCCTCAGGTAATGACTGGAAGATATGCTTTGCCATGGTACAGTAATGAAGCAAGAAAGAGGAACAAAGAGAATCTGGGAAGCAAGGGATCCATCCTAGGATAGAGATCCTGGATAAGAGAAATCTCAAGGGAGTAACTAACTGAAGTGAGACTCTACTTGGAGTAGACCTAAAAAGAGCCTGTCTCCAGGAACTAAAAGATGAACATGATCAAACACTTAATATTTTTCAGTATCTTGAGAGGACCTAGCGTGACTGGGAAAGAATCTGGGGATACAGAGCAGTACATAGAAAACCATGCCTTCTCTCTCTCACACACGTAAATCCCAGCAAACAAACTGTTCCAAACAAACAAAATATAACAAGACGATTATAATATTTAGAAGAATAAAAATTTGACCAGGGAAGTTAAATTATTGCTCAGTTTTCTATAATATTGACATAAAAATCATGTAAACATTGATCAAATGAAAATCAAGAATTTAGAAGGATGGGAAGATTGATTGAAAAAGAAAGCTTAGTGAATATGTAATCCTTAAAAGTGAAAAATCAGTAAATAGCAATATAAGTGATTATTTAGAAATATGGAAATAAATAATGAGAAAATCAGCTGGAGATTGAACCCAGGGCCTCACTGATCTTACGTAAGTACTTTAGCACCGAGCTACATCTCTAACCCTGGAAATACAAATTTAACAATAACAATAATTTATTGGAGAGAAATGTCACCTAACAATAACAACAGGAACAAAGATCCTAGTGATACCGCCATTTACCGGTGACGAGTTCTGCTCCTTCTAATGTTGAAGATTGAACACTAGAGAAGCACGCCAAGGCAAGCGTATTAAGCAGGTTTTATTTAAAGCTAATAATACAGACTTCTCCCGGCAGGGAGAAGGGGGCCATGGCTGATGTTCAAAAGTCCCAAGAAGTGAGCGCACCCTACATCTTTTATAGGTTAAATTCTCTTTTGTTCTCCAGTTCTCTCCTCCCCTTATCTCTCTTTCCTGCCTACGTGACTAGGCCTGGTTTTGCATTAAGTGCAAAGCCATGGGCAGGGGGAGGGCCAAGGTGATTCAGGCAGGCAAGGGCCCAGGGGGCATTAATTAGCAGTTCCTGGCTTGCAGTCCTTGATAAAGGCAGGTAAATTTGGTAATCAATGGGCTCCGGAGATCCTTGACATTCCATTCATTCCAGGGGCAGTTTCCAACTTCCAGAGGCAGATGATTTTATGGCCTCCATTTCCTCGATTTGACCCGATCCCCTATTTCTACACTAACTACCTGTTCCCAATTCTGGCTTCACTAGAGGTAACTATAAAAATAAATATGAATTAATGTGTATACAATGGTAAAATTTTACTGAAAGGATAAAAACCATTAACAAAGAAACATCATATTCCTGAGTAGGAAGACCAAGTATCTTTATGCCAATTTTTAAATGCTTTTATAGTTTTAAGACAATATCAATTAAAATATTATGAAGAACTTGGGAAACTTGGTGAAAACATTAACTTCTGAACCAGAATGAATTTGAAAAAGTAAAATAATGGGAGAAACTGCCTTTTCAATATTAATAGTTATGTTAAAGTTAAAGCACAATGAATTTGACATATTAACCAGAGGAAAATTCAATAGAAAAGAGTAAATAAGGAAAAAATCCACAATTTATATAAGAACTTATATAATTATTAAAAACATCAAAAGTAGTGTTTTAAAATTGGATGTTTGGAATTTTAGGTTAGATCTTATGATGTTTTAGAAAATATATATCTGAGAGATTGAAGTGTTTAAAATGTTTGAAACTGAAAATATTTTGCAATGTTGAGGTGTATTCCTACTCTTCCTAGTTTTTCTAGTGTTTTGAACATGAATGGATGCTGTATTTTTTTCAAATACTTTTTTTCTGCATCTACATAACATGATTCTTGTGTTTAAGTCTATTGATGTGATGAATTACATTTATTGATTTCTGTATATTGAACCTGCTTTGCATCCCTGGAATGGATCTCACTTGATCACAGTGCACTATCTTTTTAATATATTTTTGTATGCGATTTGCTAGGATTTTATTAAGAATTTTTTGCATCTAGGCTTATCAGGGATATTGGTCTGAAGTTTTCTTTCCTTGATGTATCTGTCTGGTTAGGGTATCAGGGTGGTATCAGCTTCATAAGAATGAGTTCAGAAGGGTTCCCTCACGGTATTTCATGGAATGATTTGAAGAGTATTGGTGTGTGAGTGCTTCTTCAAAGGTCTTGTAGAACTTGGCTGAGAAGCCATCTGGTCCTGGATTTTTTTGTTTGTTTATTCATTTATAGCAGCTCAATTCACAATAGCCAAGCTATGGAACCAACCTAGGTGCCCGACAATAGATGAATGGATAAAGAAAATGTGGTATATATGCACAATGGAATATTACTCAGCCATAAAGAAGAATGAAAGTATGGCATTTGCCAGTAAATGGACAGAAGTGGAGAATATCATGCTAAGTGAAATAAGTCAATTCCAGAAAACCAAAGACAATGTTCTCTTTGCTATGTGGATGCTAACCCATAATAAGGGAGGTTAAGATTAGAAGTTCAAAGGGGAATGAAGGGAAGGGAGGGGGGATGGTATAGGAAAGACAGTAGAATGAATCAGACATATCTTTCCTATCCTCATATATAAATACATGACCAATGTAACTCCACATCACGTATAACCACAATAATGGGATCCTAATTGGAACAAGTTATTCTTATTCTGTATATGTATAATATTTTAAAGTATACTCTAGTCATGTAAAAAAATAAATGGAAAAGAAAATGTTTTGAAAAAGAAAAGCAACATTTACATTGAATATGCACTTAGAATAAATTTTGTAAGCATAAACACCAATGGAAGCAATCCCACCCCAAAATTAACCATTTGCACTACTTAAAAATGAAAAAAGTTTTGAACATCAAAACCAAACAAAAGGAACCCCTCGGGCTTGCTCAGCATCTCTGATCTGACCTTAGGGTGAGCAGGTGGGGCTGGTTCTGTGGCAGTGACCCTAATATCTCCAAACCACTCTGTGCACCTTCTCGGGCATGAGCCATCCCCTGGTCACCTCCACACCTCCCACCTGGACATAGGCACCCTAGTTTGCTTAGTTAACACACCAGATTTCCTGGGTTTGTTTCTGATTGCCTGGACATAGGCACATAGCTGTCTCCCGCTATTGACTGGCCCCAGGAGGGGTGTGGTGGCCATTGGGGGATTTAGTCTTGCTCCTCCCTTCCACCTTCCCCTGTTTATCAGGACCCTCCTGCAGGTCTCTTGGGCAGACGTGCCTCCCCCTCTGACCATCCCTCTGGCCTTTCTGTGTGATGATTTCTTCTAGCTTCTTTCAATTATCATTATACCTTCATCTCCTGATATTGAAACAGAGGCTGGAATTTATCCTCTGCTTAAGAATTCAAAAAATGAATAGATGAGAATATTTCAAACCTTGTTAATAATCTGTTGAAGGCAAGTTTACGTAACAGGAAAGTGTGGGTTTTTTTTTAATGTATTAAGTTGGATTTTTTTCTTTTTTAAATTACGTTGCTTAATACTGGGAAGAGTGATGTGAGGTAGGCCATCTATAGACTTCCAGTGGGCAAGTGAATTTGAAACTCTTTGGAAAACACTAGCAAAATGTGTCCAGGTCACTTTTGATGACATTTTTTTCTTTGAATCAGATGATCTACTTCGTGGTATCTATTTCATAATTTTAATAAAAATTGTGAATGAATCATTGCAACATTGCTGATTTAATAAAGAAAAATGGAGGCAACCAACCAAGATGGAATTTATAAATAAGTAATGAGTTTAGACGTTGATTATTATGTAGTTATTAAAATAACTTGAGAAATGTCAGGAAAATGACATGTTAGAATTTTACATGACAAGTTAGAATTTTAAAAGTTAATTCAAAATCCAAATTACATAAACATTTATAGTTTTCACTTTGGTAAAAATACATATGTAAAGAAACTTACTGGCCTGGGGATGCAGCTCAGTGCTAGAGCATCTGCCTTGCATGCATGAGGCCCTGGGTTCAATACCCAACACCACAAAAAAAAAAAAAAAAAAGAGAAAGAAAGAAAGAAAGAAAGAAACTTCCCACAGTATCAATAAAATGGAAGGCCTTGTGTTTATGCTTTCTTAGCATTGAATATTTAGAATTGCTGGCACTTTCTATTAGAATATATATATATATTTAATCTTGGTTGCCCATAGATATAAAAGGTATATTACATTATTTTTAATCTTTGTGAGAATCATCAAAGGGGAGTGGCACTTAATAGGTGTTCCATAAACATTTTCTGAATTTTTGAATGAAGGAATGATTAATTGAATGAATGAGTTATACCACTCTAGATATGAAGGGCTGATCCTGGTGGTGTAGTAAAAGGTGTGGTGGCAAAGCCAGACCTGAAACGTGTGGTAGGAAACCAATGCCCCGGGAAGGGGTCAGTTCCCCTCCCATCTCTCGGTCTTTCTCTAGGAAGTCATGGGTCCTGTTTTAGTCAGTTTCTTTGCTACTGCAACTAAATGATCCAACCAGCACAACTATAGAGGAGGAACATTTTCTTTGAGGGCTCACAGTTTCAGAGGTCTTAGTCCATAGAAGGCCATATCCATTCTTTGGGCTCAAGGTGAGGCACAACATCATGGCGGGAGAAGGTGGCAGAGGGCAGCAGCTTACATCATGGTGCTCAGAAAGCAGAGAGAGAGGGAGACTCCACTCTCTGGATACAAAATACATACCCCATAGTCACACCCCAATTCCCACCTCTCCAGCCACACCCTACCACTTCAATTAATCCCACCAGGGATTAATCACTGATTGGGTTAAGACTTCAACAACCCAATCATTTCTCCTCTGAACCTTCCTGCGTTGTCTCACATGTGAACTTTTGGGGGACACCTCACATCCAAACCATCACAGGTCCCAAACTTTTGGAGAGTAAGTAACTGCCCTGAGAGTCCTCTTGAAATGTAACTGATACCCTTGAAAAGGGGCCATTTCTTCTTATCTGTTTCTGGGAGCATGCTTCATGTTAGAGACCCTGCACAAGGCCCTCAGTCACACAGACCAGGAGGTTTTCTAAAAGAGGAAAAAAGCCCCAATGCAATGATAAGATGGGTCTAAGATGATGTAAATAACCTATAAATATCGCAAGAAACTGTGGATCAGGACTCAGAATTTGGATTTTTGTTCTCTGGGCCCGCTGGCCTATAATGAAGTTTGGAGTGCCCCTCCTCTCTGAGTGCTGCTTCCTGCTTCTCGACCAGTCTGCTTCTGGCAACACAGGGACGTGACAAGAAAAAAGATGGAAGAAATAAAGGTGACGTATTTTTGACCAGGACACTAAAAGGTTTAATTTAACAGGGACTTACGAGAAATAAACAAATGCATACAGACCAAGGAAGGCTAACAGAGATGCCCCATGAAATGATAGGAATTTTATGAACTTTCAAATCAGACACACCTGGAGTTACATCTCAGGTTCACCTCCTAGTAATTAGGCAGTCTTGGACATCCGGAAGAAAACACATACGCATCACAGTTTTTATCTAGTTGAGATGAAAGTTTCTTGGAACTGATTAGGCTCATACACAATCACATATTAAAAAGTGACAAATTCTAGGAAAGAAAGACAAAGGAAGAAAACTAGCTTTTGATGAGATGCAATATCCGCCCAAGGTACCAGAAATATCTCCTTTCACTCTCTGGAATCATAAGGAAACAAGCATTTTTGGCACTGTGGCCTCCTACGATTTGTTTGCTACAGAGGATCTGAAGTATATGAAGAGCAAAGTGGTAAAAATCAACTTTCTTGAAGTGCCAAGTCTATCAAGCAAAAATCCTTTAAATCTAGGTTTCACTGCCTGTCACTGGATTTACTCAAATTATATCCTAGTGGAATTCAACAAAAGTATTGTAAATGAGTATGGTCCTTTGTTTCCCACCCCGACTCCTTGGTGTGGGTAGGAATTGTGATTTTTGGTTGATACAAGGAGTAGTGGAATAAAGAGGTAAACTCTGGTTTTGTTTCTGAGACCAAGCCAAGTGTTAAAGAACATTTCTCTGGCTTACCTGCGTCCCGTTTGGTTGAGTCTGGAATTTGAAGATGGATGGTCCTGGGTTTAGATCTCAATTCCACTCTTGCTAGCTCAGCGACCTTGCGAGGGAGGTTAATTAAGCTATGGGAGTCACGTTGTTTTCAGGCATAAAGAAAATTAATGATAGGATAGGGTAAAGAGTAATAATAACATATGTACCATTGGTGACATGTGGCTTAGCTCTTGTGACAATTTGGGGCTTCATAGTTCTTCCAAGGGAGCTAACAGGCATTGAAGAGAAATGGCTTAAAAAATGCTCATCCATGTCCCGTTACAATTGATGTATTTCCCAGATTCTCTTTTAGATTGTTCTCTGGGCGAGGCTGAAAGGGATTTTACATGCTCCCTGAGGGCTTTAGGATAAGTCTTTCCTCGACTTGTTTTCCATTTGTGCTAAAGGGGGTGAGGTTACTTCACCAGTGTGGAAGGCTGAGCCTCCGATTCTAGCAACCAGCAATTCCCTTCTTCCCGCAGTTCTTTTGGACATAAAGAGAGGAGTTAAGAGAAATATGGACATACATCATTTGTCACAGCTTCCAAGAAGCCAGTCCTATCATTCTAAAATCAAGAATGAGCATTCAACTTGGGGAGAAAGAGAGAAATCAATTACACCGGAGGCATTAAAGGATCATAACAAAGAAACAGAGAAGCACAGAATGAGATCTTACATTTTCTTTAAGTTGAAGAAACCAAGCTTCCATTCTTTATACTTGGAAAGAACATCAATGAGATTGATGGGGAGAAGCCAGTAGGATGTTAAAATTATGCAGTATTTTTGCAACTCAGCTGTAATTCATGCACATAATGGGCTATTACCTATGTGTTGTTCTATGAAAGAAAAATAAATTAATTGCTTCTTCCTTTCCCTCCTTCCTAAAAAGCCTGACCAGGGATTTATCTTTAAACTTACCATAATAGGAAGTCTCATTATCATTTTTTAAAAATATTTAGGTTTTTTTTCCTAGAGAGAAGGAGATAAAAAATTTAAAGAAGTTGTTGATTTTTCAAAGTTTTACCTGTATGGCCCAATATTTAGAACAATACAAAGGAAACAGGGCTTAAGAATTTCCATCTTCAATGTTTATATATCTGATACAGATATACACTGATAAATATGAATTTGAGTCATGTCTCCACAAAACATGTAAAAGGCTTAGTGATTATCTCCTTAAGATTTATGGATGTATATAAATTCGTGTCCTTTACCTACTTTTCTTTTATTCAATTGTGATGTTTCTTTTTCTTACTTTTTTTTTCAGATAAATGGAATCATAAAATATATACCCTTTTTGGTTGGCTTCTCTCACTTAGTGAAGTGCAGTTGAGGTTCATCTGTGAGATTATCAGTGGTTTTTGTTTTCTTCTTTGATGCATAGTACTCCTTTGCATGATTATATCAACTTGGTCTTGCATTTGCCCATAAGAGGACTTGGTGTTTTCCAACATTTGTGGTTACAGATAAAACTGCTATAAACCTTCTGTACAGATTTTTATGTGAATTTTTTTTTTCATTTTATTTGGTAAATGCCTAGATGTGTATTTGCTGGATCACATAGTAGGTGTATTAAACTCTACCAGAAATTGCCAAATGGTTTTTCAGAATAACCGTATCATTTTACTTTCCTACCAGTAAGAGTTACAGTTGCTTTTCATTCTTGCCTGGGTATTGTAATTTTCTTTTCTTTTTTTTTAAATTTAGTCATTGTAATGGATGTTAATGGTAATACATGATTCTGATTTTAATTTAAATGTTCTTGATGACTAGAGATGTAAAGCATCTTTTTATGAACTTATTTGCTACCCGTATAACTATTTTGGTGACGTTTCTGTTGTCTTCTGATTGGGGGTTTTAAGAGTTCTTTATTCTGGATACAAGTCCTTCATGGAAGATGTGATTTGCAAATATTTTCTTCCAGGGTATGGCTTGTCTTCTTATTTTCTGAACATGGTCTTCTTAAAAATGTTTTAATTAATACCTTAAGTTATACATACTATTGGGGTCCATTGTGACATAATCATATGTGCATAGAATAGGATTTGGTCCACTTTAGTCCCCAGTGCCTCCTCTTTTCCTTCCCTCCTCCTTTCCCCCATTTCCTTTTCCTGTACTGTACTGATCTTGCTCCTTTCGATTTATAGCTGTTTTATTGGTGCTTTGCAGATATACGTAAGGGTGAAATTCGATGTGGTAAATGTATATGTACATAGCATAATTTGGTCAATTTCCTTCTGCAGTTCCTCTTGTTTTCCTGCCCCTTCTCTCTTCCCCTCTATTCTTTCCTCTACTCCATTGATCACACTTCTATTTTCATGGGATTCCCAGCGCCCCCCCCCCCCCCATCATCTTTTTTCCCTTGTTTTGTTCTAGCTTCTGCATATAAGAGAACACATTTGACCCTTGACTTTCTGAGTCTATCAAGAAAAATGTGCTATTTGTATACAATGGAGTTGTACTCAGCCATACAGTAGAATTAAATTATGACATTTGCTAGTAAATGGATGGAACTAGACAACATCTTGCTAAGTGAACAGAGTCTTTTAAAGAACAAAAGCTGCTAATTTTGAAAAGTTCCAATTCATTTTTAAATTTTTCTTTTTCTTTTTGTGTTAGGCTTTGGTATCAAATTATATATACCTATTCATATATTTTCCTGTCTCAAAGTCATGAGAGTTTTCTCTTAAAAGTGTAGTAAGTGTTAGACTTACTAGTGTTAGATTTTTACATTTAAGTCTATGATCCATTCTGAGTCAATTTTGTAGAGAATGCAGGGTACAGGTTAAGGTTAAATTTTGTTTGCTAGTGAATATCCAAGTGGTCTAATACCATTTATTGAAAAGACTCACTTTGCCCATTGATTTGTCTTTGCAACTTTGTCAAAAATTAGTAGCTTATGTCTGTGTGGGTCTATTTCCAGAATCTCTGTTCTGTTCCATTGGCAGGTGTCTGTTCTTTCAAAAACATTCCAACTTTATACTGCCTTGGTTACTGCCACTTTATACTAAAATTTAAAACCGGGTAGTATGTATCACCGTTTTATAATTCTTCCTCAAAATTGCTTTGGCTTTTGATTTTTTTTTCTTTTTCCATTTAATGTTTAGAAAGAGTTTGTTGACTTCTTCCTAAAAAGGACTTAAGGACTTTTTATTGCTTCTTGTATTTTAAAGCTGTGTTGTTAGGTACATATGTGTTTAAAAATGTTAGGCATTCTTGAAATCTGACTCCTTTATCACTATGAAACCTCTCTTTATTGTGGTAATAATGTCATGTTCCAAATCTCTTTCCATCTGGAAGTCTTTCTCATTTAATACGTACAGTGCACTTAGATCCTTCAAAGTAAATGTACTTACTGATCTATTTGGATTAAAATATACCATTTTTTCTAGTTATTTTTATTCACTCATTCACTCTTGTCTCTTTTTCTTTTTCTATCTGTCCTTACCTTGAGAATGTTTTGTAAATTTCATCTTATTTCCACCTATAAAAACTATTTTAGCAGTTGTCCCAAGGGTTGCCAATATGTGTTTCCAATTACTCAGAGTCCATGGACTAATCATATTTATATTTCTTGGGTAGTGAGAAGACTTCATGATAGTACATTCTCAATTCCCCCTTATGCTTCATGTGGTATCAAATATTTATATAGAAATACACAAGATATTGCTACTACTTTTGCTTTAAATATTAAATTATATTCCTAAGCAATTAAAAATAAAGAATTTTATTTTATCATCATGTATCCTTTTTGCCTTGCTCCTCATTACCTTGGGGAACATGTGAGAGTCTGCAAAGCATATTCTCTTTTCTTTAACCTCTCGTGTAAAGTAGATTTTCTGGCCATTACTTCTCTCGGTTTTGTTGTTGTTGTTGTTGTTTTTATTTAAGAATGTCATTAATTTTGTTTCATTTTTGAGAGATAGTTTGCTGAGGAATTCTAGGTCAACTCATTCTATTTTCTTTTAACAATTTAAAAATGTCTCTCAGTGGTTTTCTGGCTTGTGTGGTGTCTAACCTCAAGTTTGCTAAATCTTACCTTTTTTTAAAAAATGTAATGTTTCTTTTTTTTTTCTCCCAGATGTTCTCTATCTTTTGTTTTCAGCAGTTCTGTTGTGATATACTTGATGTGACTTCACCTATTAATTTTTATTTTTATTGGAACAAATCCTACTAGGGTTTTTGTGAGCGTCTCAGTTCAAAGGCTTGTGTCTGTCATTCATTTTGGAAGATTCTTGGTCATTATTCACTCAAATGTGTCTTCTCCAGGATCTGTCTTTCTTTTCCTTCTGGGATTCAATATATTAAATTGTCTGATGTTGACTCACTGTTCTTGGATGCTTTTTTCTTTTTTTTTGGAAGTTTTTTTTTTTTTTTTTTTTCCCTTTATGTTTCAGTTTGGGAAATTTCACTTGCCCTCTCTTCAAGTTCGCTGCTTTTCCCTTAGCTGTGTCCTGTATATTAAATAATTCATAGGAAGTAGTCTTTATCTGTGTTAATGTGCTTTACACTTCCAGCTTTGTAATTAATCACTTCCTATAGAATCCATCTCCTTTCTGAAATGACTTATTCTGGTCTTTCATGTTGTCACATTTTCCCATTAAATTTTTCAACATGTTGTTTAGGTTTCTTTTCATCCTCTGTCAGATCATTTCAACATTAGCACATTAGCATTATATCTGAGTCTGGTTCTGTTGATTTCTTTGTCTCTGGGAAATATATTGAATTTCTTTTTTCTTGCTTTGTAGACTTTTTGTTAAAATCCAGGCATCTTTGTGTAGGACAGAAGAGACTTATATAATAAAATAGAGTTTATGTTTAGAAATGGACTTGTCTGTCCTTCTGTTAGGGGTTTGTGCTAATCTAGTCTGGAGTTTTAGAGTAGTCCCTACTTTAGAGTAGGTACTGCTTCTTTGAAAGATTGTTTTCCTCTCGATTTCTATTTCACTCTTGGATTTATTGTTTCCTTTTTGGGTTGCATCTCTGGGAAGATTACATCTTCAATCGAATCTACAAATATTTCATTGTTACTTTTTAAAAATTTTATATTTGTTCTAATTAGTTGTATATGACAGTAGAATGCATTTATACATTTTGATGGATCATATATAAATGGAGTGTAATCTCTCATTTTTCTGATTATACACATTGTAGGATCACATTGATCATGCAGTCATAAATGCACATGAGGTAATGTCTGTTTACTCCCAGACCTCAAATTATACTACAGAGCTATAGTAATAAAAACAGCATGGTGTTGGCACCAAAACAGACACATAGACCAATGGTACAGAATAGAAGACACAGAGACAAACCCACATAAATACAGGTATATCATTGTTACCTTGACTCAGTACTCCTTAACTTTTCAATGGGCAGAAGTAGGAGATTATTCTCTGCTTGCACAACTTAGTTAGAAAACTGGGTCTGATCCTTGACACATCTCTCTTCCTCACCCTGAGTGTATGACTTACTATCATATCATCAGTTTTCTTTCTAAAATATCTTTCAAATCTGTTCCTGTTGGTCTTTATCAATCTTCCTACCCCGTGATGTGCTAATAAATGTTTATCAGCCAGTTCCTAAAAACACAATGGCAAAACCCCCGCAAGACAGTATTAGTATCATTTACTGGTTTATGTACATAAATACTTCTGTCATCACCGGTTGCAAGATGGCAATCTGTATCTCTGGAGTTGGGAGGAGGTGCTCAACAGCACACGATTATACAATATTTTAGGTAGAATTTTGTATCCTATTTAAATTAGAATATGTTTGTAAGATGATAAGATCTAAATTTTAGTAATAGCTCTAGTTAAAGAATAACTCACAAACTTTCTGAAAATCTAAGAGTTGGTTCTTCCAAGCAAGTTTGAGCTAGTTTCAATTTATTGTTGCTCCCTCTGCCACCAAGGTGCTATCCTGCATGGCCGGATGACTAACATAGATCCTAACCTGTTCACTTACCTTTGCTCTTGGTTCTCCCCTTCCATTTCTTCATTACAAGCCCGAGTGATCTTTTACAACCCAAGCCAGCCCTCATGTGTCTTGCCCCACACCTTTGTTTGCCTCGCCATTGCTATTAAGCATCTTCCCAGGACCTTCAGTGCCCGGCTTGCTCTGCTCCTGCTCTCTCCATCTCCCAGGAAGCTCTTGCTCCTCTCTGAGCTCTGGCCACCCTCGCCTCTGAGTTCCTTCATTGTGTGCAGAAAGCCTTTGCCCTCTGCTTCATTCCGTCTGGAATGCTTTTTACCTATGTGCCTTTTGGTTCTTTCTCATGTGTCAATCAAACATTACATAGGCAGCAGTTCCCTCCCTGATTTCCTGGGCTATTATCTTCCTGTATTTTATTCTCACAGAGTTCTCCATATTTTCCTTCAGAGAGCTTGCCACATTTTATTCTCTGTATCCCCTTCTCAGTCCAAGTCATCTCCTAACATCTGGATAACCACTGTTCTCATTTATTTATTTTAAATTTTTCATTAGTTAATGATAATTATATATAATAGTGGATTTCATTGTGACATATTTCTATACACAAATAACATAATTTGCACTATTTCATTCCCCAGTACTTCTGCTGTCCCTCTCCTCCCTCCTTTGATCCCTTTCTTCTACTCTACTGATATTCCTTCTGTTTACTATTTTTAATTGGTGCATTACACTTACACATAAAAGTGATTGTGATATATTCTTACGTGCACTTAGCATAATTTTGTTGGTTTCATTCTGCAGTTCCTCCCCTTTCCCTCCTCTCTTCCCTTCCTTTCCATCTCTTTTCTCTACTGTTTTCCTTTCTATTGAAAGAATGGACATTTTTTTAAGCTGTCTGTTTTATCTCAACTCCCTAAGGTTTCCCTCCCAGTAATGGGAACAAAGCCCTTAAAGCTGTTCTCTGTTCCCAAACAGAGAGTAAAAGAGTAAATTGAGCCAGATAGCTAGATAGTGCTCAAACAGTAGGATTACCAGAAACTATTGACCAGAATCTACAGCCTGTTGTAAAACATTGTGAAACATGTTGTCAGCAAACCCAGACCCCCTTTGAAACTTCCTGGCAGCTTTGTCCCCCTTTTCCCCCTTTCATGTGTGACCCCTCCCGATGTGTGGTTTCTGCCTTTATAAACCTACAAGATTTTCTGCTAGGGACTCGACTCCTGGAGTTGGGTCCCAGCGCGCTGGAATAAACACCTCTTGCGGTTTGCATCAAGTGACGCCTCCTGCGGTTGATTGGGGTTGCCATCCATCCATGGGACAGAGTTGGGGTTTCCTTTTTGGGGGCCTTACATTTGGGGGCTCGTCCGGGATAAGATGGCCCCCCCTCATCCGCGGAGTCGACCTTGGAGGTAAGAAGGGGTACCCCGAAGTTGTCTGTCTTTGTCTTCTGTTTTGTTAGTTGGTCTGGTTCTGTGAGCGCGCTTTCGGTTTCGGTGGCAGCCGTTCGGTGACTCGTGAGAGTGGCCGAACAGTGGCCGGCAGACGTGCCTGGGGGGCCACAGGTTGCAGCCCTGGGGGACGCCCTAAGGGTGGAAGGAGAGCCAGGGACGCCTGGTAGTCTCCGTCGGTAAGGGCGCTGATGGGGTTCAATTGGTGGATCAGAGATTGGCGCCCGTCTGTATCTGGTTCTGTTGTGTGTGTGTGGCAGACAAGGTGGAGGAAGGGTTGGAACAACTGGGGGGTTCTCGGACCGGGCTACTCTCGGGTGGACCCCAAAGGTTCCTTCTCTGGACTCCCCCTCCCGACAGCCCTGAAGGGTAACTTAGCAAAGTAGCTTCAGTCTCAAAAGTAATGAAAAATAAGGTCTCATAATTTTAACATCCAACCTGTCCGGATGAGATGGCTAAAATGCCTTAGACACAGAGTTTCTGTTAAAACCTGTTAGATCCTTCCAGATCTCAGTCAAGGCTTACATTGAAATATAAATAAAAGAAGCCTAAAGGCTCAGTAGGAGACCAGTCTCAAACCCAGGGAAAGAAAAGGTAAAAAGAGTCTTTAAAACTCCAGCAAAGTAAATGCTATATTTTTAATTATGTTTTTTTTTTGAGCTCATGATTTTTTGATCAGTTCTATTTCTTATTCAACTAGAGTTTTTGAACATCTGTTACACTGCAATGGAGATTCACCTATAAAGTTACAAGGGCTTGATTTTGTGTTATTTGTATGTTGTGCTGTCTGATGTCATGTTTTGTCTGTATCAAAACTGAGCGCTCCTAAAATTAAAATTTAAAAATGGATCCAGATACTTTTAATTCACGTGATTTAAAAAAGGTTCAAATTGGGTAAACTAATAAGAGTAAAATGTCTTTGAAAATAACTTGCAAGTCTCTAGGTGGTCAAGCTAATAAAATATTGATGTTAATAAAATGTCTAATATCAATTGTTTCTAGGACTTTTCTTCAACAGGAAAGAGACAGCAAATACTGTACAGAACACCTGTCTGATATCTTGGTTTTTACAGAATAAGTGAATTAGAGTTAACATGTATGGGATTACTCTAATGTGTTTGTAGAGACATCTGATTAATTTACAAAGTTAAAATGCTAATTGTTAAATAACATCGAGTACTTTTAACTCCTTAAATTCCATGGGGTATCATACTTAAACATTATTGGTGTTTTCATAGGTTGGTAAATAAAAGGGTTTAAACTTGCTTTGTGTCATCACTAAACTAAAAACAAGGTTACTAAGAGTTATGTCCTAACAAGTGCAATTCTATATACAAAGGGTCCCAAAAGTTTCAACTGTGTTTCAATTAGAGTACTATAAACAACAGAATATTTAATCTTATTAAAATAGAGTAATTTATCTAAATTCAGAAATTTCATAAGAGTTGTTTCAGAATGTGAACAAAAAGGGGTCAACAAATAGGAAAGAAAAATAAAAGGTTCTGGGTATGGAAATATATTTAGTAAAAGGAAAAAGGAAATGTTTCTGGGTAAGAAAGTGCTTGTTTGATGAAATACATGAGGGTCTAAGGAAGTGCTAAGAAAGTCTGTGTAAGTAAAGGGCAAGTCTAAACAAGTTTGTGTGTAACTAAGTTGGTTATATGTATGTGAGACAGCTAAAACTATTGAAGGTTTTTCCTAAGGTGAAATACTAATGTTCTGATATAAACCAAAGTTTAATCTATATGGTAGAATGACATGGTAAAATGACAAGGATTTGAAACACTAATTTACTCTTAACTTTGTGTCTATTAAGTTTATTCTTTAGAACAATTAGTCTTAAAAATTGGGGTGTATACAATTATGGTTAAACAACTATTACAGAGTATTGTACTTTGTTACAGAGCCTACATTTCTCTTTAAAAACTCAATTTGGTAAGATAAAAGTGTCAAGGTATTTGTGAAATGGTCACTAGTTGTATATTAAATGTGTTCATATTTTTCAGGACCACAAGTTTTTAAAGCAAGGAATTTATTAAGCTCTGCTATCCTCCAGATTAAACTTGTCTGTAATGGTAATCTTAAACTTATAAAGGGTAAATTTTATTGGGGATTTATTTCTATCATTTAATGTTCTATTATAGGACCTGCTATCAATAGGGTATGTGTAAAATTTGTTACTTTTTACACTGAGATAAAGAATTTCAAATGTAAATGTATTTCTAAACATTAGAGTCTGATTTGTTTAAAGGTTGATATTGTGAAATATGAAAGAAACATGAAAACATTTTGCCACTTAATCACACAAAAGGAAAGTTAAAAGCTCTCTCAGCCTTTCTTTGATTCATGTTTTAGATACTATGTTAAATTGTGTTAATTATAAAGTTTATATAGACTCAGGAAACAGTATATGTAAACTACTTAATGGTATTTAAGGAAAAGAAGCAAAGATCAACATCAGAATTAGAACACTTAAGATCTGTAAAGAGCCCTGCCTTACCTGAGATAAGGCTCTGCTTCCAACCTCACTGTGTGTAGAATAGCTCCAAAATAAGCCAGACTTCAGCTTATTTAAAGTTATAGTCAAAAGATTGGTTCTTGTTGTAAAAGTACTGTGATCTCAAATAGGGGATAGAATGTAGTTCTCAATCAAAATTCAAGATAGCTATTATACAAGCTGAATATATTTTTACTCTTGCTAATTTCATTTTGTAAAACTGTTACCTGTTAATGTTTTGCAGAAGTAGCTGCTCCAAGAACAAACAACCTAGGTAACTTGTGATAATAAGCCATCACCTATAGAATAGATAGTGGTAACTTCCAGTACTAATGCAGACTCCAGTTAGATAAAAGGGTAAATAACTGTAAAGTTATGGACATTAAAGTTAAAGCCCATTACTCTTAATTTATGACTGGTGAGACTGGCTTGCTGGATAATTAAGATCAAACTTAGAAATTGGAGTTAAATACAGAGGTCAAGAAAAGTCCATATTTGGGTCTTGCCCTCAACGTTAGCCTGAACCCAGGGAGTAAGAGAACTTCTCTAAGGAGCGTTGCAACTCTGGGTCACACAACCTCCTGATCAAGGAGATTGTTGAGACTAAAGGATGAAAAATCATCCAGTGCATCTGCTGCAGAGGAGGGTCATGGAAAAGGGGAAACATCCCTTGATGTTTCTAAAGGAAGTCACCCCATCAAGAGACCCTGCCTAACCAAAGTCACTGGTGGAGCTAAGGAGCCGCTCTTAAGTTCTGTACGAGTGACCCCTGTGGGACTCAGCTGACTCTTTAACAAGACAGGAACCAGGTCAATTTGACCAGCTTGATCTTAGATACCCAGCAAAACAGTTAAAACCAAAATATAGCCATTCTTGGGCATTTAAAGGAAATAATAATTAAATGTAACTTAAGATGTACACTTGTATTAGCCCACTAGAATAAAGGCTGGAAGCTACAAATGAAAGAAAGATTCTTCAGCAAATGTGCCTGATAACTATCAAGAGAAACTGCCAGAGTCAGAAGTTTTTAGTCAGTTTAAGACCTTCCTAAGCTACACAGGTAGACTTAATCTATGTTTGCCAGTATGATTATCTATTCCTAAGTAACAGAAGTATAGAGATCTCTAGTAAACACAAGTTATACCAATAAAGGGATATTTTACAAAATCAGATGACATTAAGTAGCTTAACTATATTTTCTGGGGACATCTATGACAATGTTAAAGTCCCCAAATAAAGGCCTTGTTCTCTCCAGCCTTTGCTAGGCCTAGTTATGGGAACAATTTCTCAGTTCTTCCACCTCCTGGTGAGAGATTAACTTCTGCCATTTTCATGATACTCAGTGGCATGTTTCAGATGCTGCAACATTTACTTTGTGCTAATCTCATTTCAGTACTCATGTCTTTTTGTTCTTCTATCATAGAAGCAGCCGCCCCCAGATGACTTTACAACCTGCTCTTCCCCAACCAGGCTTCTTCCTGGGACCCCTTGATTGACCCGATTTTTAGAAAAGGAACTCCAAGCTGCTTGCCCCACGCCACCCACTTCCAGCTCGAAGAAGCTAGAGCGGTCATCGACCTCCTTCCCCAGCAGCATGGAGTTCCTGAGATTAGAGGGGGGAATGAAGCCTGAATTGGGAACAGGTAGTTAGTGTAGAAATAGGGGATCAGGTCAAATTGAGGAAATGGCCATAAAATCATCTGCCTCTGGAAGTTGGAGACTGCCCCTGGAAGAATGGAATGTCAAGGATCTCCGGAGCCCATTGATTACCAAATTTACCTGCCTTTATCAAGGACTGTTTACCAAGGACTGCAAACAAGGGGCTGCTAATTGGTGGCCCGCCCCCTCGGCTCTTGCCTGCCTGAAATCGCCTAGTCACCTTCATCAGGGAAAGAATAAGTGCTGTACAGGTACTAATGCTCAGGCAATAATACAGTCCCTCTGCCATGGAAATAGCTTTGGAGAAGAGTATATAGAGACAGAAGTTCCATGATTAGAACTTACCAGAAAAGAAAATGGGGAAATGAAAGAATGGACATTTTTTTAAGCTGTCTGTTTTATCTCAACTCCCTAAGGTTTCCCTCCCAGTAATGGGAACAAAGCCCTTAAAGCTGTTCTCTGTTCCCAAACAGAGAGTAAAAGAGTAAATTGAGCCAGATAGCTAGATAGTGCTCAAACAGTAGGATTACCAGAAACTATTGACCAGAATCTACAGCCTGTTGTAAAACATTGTGAAACATGTTGTCAGCAAACCCAGACCCCCTTTGAAACTTCCTGGCAGCTTTGTCCCCCTTTTCCCCCTTTCATGTGTGACCCCTCCCGATGTGTGGTTTCTGCCTTTATAAACCTACAAGATTTTCTGCTAGGGACTCGACTCCTGGAGTTGGGTCCCAGCGCGCTGGAATAAACACCTCTTGCGGTTTGCATCAAGTGACGCCTCCTGCGGTTGATTGGGGTTGCCATCCATCCATGGGACAGAGTTGGGGTTTCCTTTTTGGGGGCCTTACACTATTTTCACAAGATCTCTCTTTTTAAATTCCTTATATCTCTCTAGCTATTGCATATGAGAGAGAAAGCATTTGACCCTTGGCTTTATGAGTCTGATTTATTTTACTTAGTACGATATTCTCCAGTTCCAACTATTTATCAGGAAATGGCATAATTTCATTTTTCTTAATGACTGATGACTGAGTAGAACTCAATTGTGTATGTGTGTGTGTGACATTTTCTTTATCCATTTACCTATTGGAAGACACCTAGACTGGAGACCGGTTCCATAACTTGACTATTGTGAACTGTGTGTCTATAATCTTTGGAATGATGGTATTGCTGTAGTATGCTGATTTCAGTTCTTTTGAATAAATGGCAAGGAGTAGAATAGCTGGGTCATCTATGATACCAGTCCTTATCTTTTGGGAATTTCATATGGTGATTCCTAGTCTAGTTTTTTGAGGATTCCCCATACTGTTTTCCCCTGTGGTTTATGAATTCTCAGTTCCACCAACAATGTATACTTTCTCCCACATCTTTACTAGTATGTATTATTATTTATATTCTTGATGATTGCCATTCTAAGTGGGGGAAGGTAAAAAACCTCAATGTAGTTTTGATTTGCATTTCCCTATATTTGGGTGTTGAACATATATATTTGTTCAACATATAACATATATATTTGTTGAACTTAATATATAAACATATATATTTGTTGACCATTTGAATTTCTTCTTTTGAGAAATGTCTGCTTAGTTCATTTGCCAATTTATTGATTGGGTTATTTGTTCTTCATATGCCATTGATTTTTTATCTCTTTTTTAACTTCATATACATGGAAATGTATAGGATATAATAATATCAGGTCTGTCTTTTACTTACGGTTACATCTATAAGACTTACACACCTTTTGATGTGAAGCACCATTCTTTGGCACGCTTTGTGCTGTTCATAGTGGGGATATACCACAACTGTTTATCCATTTGTTGTTGATGGACATTTGGTTTGTGCCAGGTTGGTGCTATGATGAAAAAAGTTCTATGGATATTCTTGTCCATGGTTTTGGGGTATATTTAATATTCACGTGGGTATAATATTAAAAGTAGAATTGTTGGTAGGCATATGTTTAGCAGTAGTAGACTCTCGAGAGGGTTCTCCAAAGAGGTTGTTGTACTCATTTCCAGTCTTCACAGCTGATTCAGTTGTGTGGGTGTGTGGTGGTATCTCTTTAGAGTTTTAATTTACTTTCTCTGTTGATTAATGATACTGAGAACTTTCCTAGCTCTTTCATATGCTTTGATCACTTGGATATATTTTTATGAAGTCTCTGTTTGAGTCTTACAGTCAATTATAAAATCTTGTTGTCTTTTCTTATATTCTCATAATGATGTTGTAGACATTCTGGAGAGGAGTCCTCTAACAGCTAACAGGTACTACCGATAGCTTCTTAAGGTCTCATGGTACATTGTGTGCTCTTGCCTGCTCCTGATAGTGCTTTTTGATGAACAGAGTTTTTAATTTTCAGTGAAGTCCGATTTATCAACATTCTCTTTTCTCATTAATTTTTTTGGGTGTGTTTCACTGAGAAATTGTTACATCAAAGTGATGAAGATATTCTCTTTTCTTATAGGAGGTTTATATATTTAGCTGTCACATTTGTGTTTAAAATCTAGTTTAAACTAATTTTGAAACTTATTTTTAAATTAAAGTATTCAAAATTCCTTTTTATCCTTAGAAATATCCAATAACTGCAGGATCATTTGCTGTGAATCAGATTCTTCCCCTTGGTGAATTGTAGTGATATTTCTTTCATAAATCGGGTGAACTTCCATGTATAGGTCTAGACTCAAATATTCTCTTCACTGGTTTTCTTTCATTGTATGAATAATGTTACTAGTTTTAATTGTTCCCCTTGGAACATGTCATCAGCAAATAGTGACAGCTTTAGTTCTTCTTTTTCTATTTGTAACCCTTTAATTTCTTTGGTTTGTGTAATTACTCTGGCAAGTGTTTCAAGGACGATGTTGAATAGAAGTGGTGAAAGAGGGCACCCCTGTCTTGTTCCAGTTTTTAAAGGAAATGCTTTCAGTTTTTCTACATTAAGAATGATTTTGGCTGTGGGCTTAGCATAGATAGCCTTTACAATATTGAGGTATGTTCCTACTATTCCTATTTTTTCTAGTGTTTTAAGCATGAAGGGGTGCTGTATTTTATCAAATGTTGTCTCAGCATCAATTGAAATAATCATGTGATTCTTAACTTTAAGTCTATTGATGTGGTGAATTACATTTATTGATTTAAACTATACTACAGAGCAATAGTAACAAGAACAGCGTGGTATTTGTGCCAAAATGGACATGCAGACCAATGGTACAGAATATAAGACACAGAGAGAAAACCACATAAATACAGTCACCTCATACTAAACAAAGGAGACAAAAACATACAATGGAGAAAAGATAGCCTGTTCAACAAATGGTTGCTGGCAAAACTGGAAATCCATATGCCTCTACCTGTCACCCTGCACAAAACTCAACTCAAAATGGATCAAAGACATAGGAATTAGACCAGAGACCCTGCACCTAATAGAAGACAAAGTAGGCCTGAATCTTCATCATGTTGGCTTAGGATCAGACTTCCTCAATAAGACTCCCAAAAGCACAAGAAATCAAAGCAAGAATCAATAAATGGGATGGACTCAAACTTTTTCTCAGCAGAGGATGCAATCAAGAATGTGAAGAGAGAGCCTACAGAGTGGGAGAAAATCTTTTCCACATGCACTTATCTCCAAAATTTATAAAGAACTTACAAAACTTTACAACAAAAATACAAAGAACCCAATCAATAAATGGGCCAAGGAACTGGACAGAAACTTTACAGAATAAGACACACAGGCCATTAATAAATATATGAAAAAGTGTTCAACATCTCTAGTAATTAGATAAATGCAAATTAAAACAACTCTAAGATTTTATTTTACTCCAATTAGAATGACTTTTATTAAGAACACAAATAATAATAGATGTTGGCATGGATGTGGGGAAGAAATACATTGCTGGTGGAGTTGCAAATTGGTGCAGCCACTCTGGAAAGCAGTATAGAGAATCCTAAGAAAACTTGGAATTATCCCACTCCTGGGTTTATACCCAAAGGACCTAGAATCAGCAAACTACAGTAACACAGCCACATCAATGTTTATAGCAGCTCAGTTCACAATAGCTAGATTGTGGAACCAACCTAGATATCCTTCAATAGATGAATGGATAAAGAAACTCTGGTGTATATATACACAATGGAATACTATTCAGGCATAAAGAATAATATTATGGCATTTGCAAATAAATGGATGGAATTGGAGAATATCATGCTAAGTGAAATCAGCCAAGCCCCAAAAAACCAAAGGCCAAATGTTTTCCCTGATAAGTGGAGGATGATATATAATGGGGGTGGGAGTGGGGAATGAGAGAATAATGGGGGAAATTTAGAGTATGTAAAAGAAAATGAGAGGGAGGGGGGTATGAAAAAGGTTGAATGAGACAGACATCATTACCCTATGTACATGTATGATTACATGAATGGTATGAATCTACATTGTGTACAACCATAGAAACGAAATTATGTACCCCATTTGTGTACGATCAAAATGCAGTCTGTAAAAAAATAAAAACTAAATAAAAATAATTAAAAAGAAAAAGAATGATGTTTACTGTGGGCTTAGCATAGATAGCCTTTACAATGTTGAGGTATGTTCCTACTATTTCTATTTTTTCCAGTGGTTTAAGCATGAAGGGGTGCTGTATTTTATCAAATGCCTTCTCAGCATCTATTGAAATAATATATGATTCTTAACTTTAAGCCTACTAATGTGATGAATTACGTTTATTGATTTCCGGATGTTGAACCAACCTTGCATCCCTGGGATAAACCCCACTTGATCATGGTGCACTATCCTTTTAATATATTTTTGTATGTGTTTTGCCAGTATTTTATTAAGAATTTTTGCATCTTTGTTTATCAGGGATATTGGTCTACATTTTTCTTTCCTGGATGAGTCTTTGTCTGGTTTTGGTATCAGAGTGATACTATCCTCATAGAACGAATTTGGAATGGTTCCCTCCTTTTCTATTTCCTGGAATACTTTGAGGAGTATTGGTATTAGTTCTTCTTTAAAAGTCTTGTAGACTTTGGCTGGGAATCCTTGTGGCCCTGGACTTTTCTTGGTTGGTAGGCTTTTGATGGCTTATTCTATTTCGGTGCTTGAAATTGATCTGTTTAAATTATTTATGTCATCCTGATTCAGTTTGGGAGGATCATATATCTCTAAAAATTTGTCAGTGTCTTAGAGATTTTCTATTTTGTTGGGGTATAGATTTTCAAAGTAGCTTCTAATTATGTTATGTATTTCAATGGTGTCTGTCATGATCTTTTCCTTTTTCATCACAAATTCTAGTAATTTGAGTTTTCTCTCTCCTCTTCGTTAGTGTGGCTAGGGGTTTATCAATTTTGTTTACTTTTTCAAATAACCAGCTTTTTGTCTTGTCAATTTTTTGAATTGTTTCTCTTGTTTCAATTTTATTTATTTCAGTTCTGATTTTAATTATTTCCTATCTTCTACTATTTTTGGTGTTGATCTGTTCTTTTTCTAGGGCTTTGAGATGTAATGTTAGGTCATTTAGTTGTTGATTTTTTATTTCTTTAATGTATGGCTCAATGCAATGAACTTTCCTCTTAGTACTACCTTCAGAGTGTCCCAGAGATTTTGATATGTTGTTTCGTTGTTCTCATTTACTTCTAAGAATTTTTTTCTTTCTTCCCTGATGTCTTCTGTTATCATTGAATCATTCAATAACATATTATTTAGTCTCCAGGTGTTTGGGTGGTTTTTGTTTGTTATTTTATCATTGATTTCTAATTGCATTCCATTATAGGAATAGGATACAAGGTAGTATCTCTATTTTTTTGTATTTACTAATGGCTTCTTTGTGGCTTAGCACATGGTCTATTTTGGAGAAGGATCCATGAGCTGCTGAGAAGAAAGTATATTTGCTTGATGATGGATGAAATACTCTGTAAATGTCCATTAAGTTTATATCATTGATTATATTATTTAGTTCTATAGTTTCTTTGTTCAGTTTTTGTTTGGAGGATCTATCCAGTGGTGAGAGCAGTGTGTTAAGGTTCCCCACTATTACTGTGTTTTGGTATATTTGATTATTAAAATTGAAAAGGGTATGTTTGATGTACATAGATGCTCCATTGTTTGGGGCATAAATATTTAAAATTGTTGTCTTACTGTTCTATGCTTCCCTTAAGCAGTATGAAATGTCCTTCTTCATCCCTTATAACTAACTTAGGTTTGAATTGCACTTTATCTGTTATGAGGACGGAGATCCCTGCTTTTTTACTGGGTTCATGTGCATGGTACATTTTCCCCCATCCTTTCACCTTTAGTCTGTGGATGTCTTTTTCTATGAGATGAGTCTCTTGAAGGCAGCATATTGTTGAGTCTTCCTTTTTAATCCAATCTGTCAGTCTATGTCTTTTGATTATTGAGTTTAGGACATTGACATTCAGAGTTAATATTGTGATATGATTTATATTTCTGGCCATTTTGGCTTAATTTTAGTTTTTAATTTGACTTCATTTCTCCTTTGATTGGCTTTTCCTTTTGGGTGGTTCCTCCTTTTGCTGACTTGTATTGTTGTTTTTCACTTCCTCCTCAGAAAATATTTTGCTGAGAATGTTCTATAGTGCAGGCTTTCTATTTAAATTCTTTTAACTTTGGTTTATTGTGGAAAGATTTTATTTCATTGTCAAATCTGAAGGTTAGTTTTGCTGGGTATAGGATTCTTGGTTAGCATCCATGTTCTTTTAGAGCTTGAAATATATTGTTCCAGGCCCTTATTGCTTTTAGAGTCTGAGCTGAGAAATCTGATATCCATATTGGTTTCCCCTATGTGTAATCTGACACTTTTCTCTTGCAGCCTTTAAAATCCTATCTTTATCTTCTATGCGAGGTATTTTCATTATAATGTGCCTTGGTGTGGATCTGTTGTAATTTTGTGCACCTGGTGTTCTGTAAGTCTCTTGTATTAGATTTTCCATTTTATTTTTCAAGTTTGGGAAATTTTCTGATATTATTTCATTGAACAGGTTGTTCATTCCTTTGGTTTGTATATATGTGCCTTCCTCAATCCCAATAATTCTTAAATTTGGTCTTTTCATGATATCCCATAATTCTTGGAGATTCCATTCATGACTTTTTAACATTTTCTCAGTTTGTTCAACTTTATTTTCAAGATTAAATATTTTGCTTTCATTGTCTGAGATTCTGTCTTACATGAGACCTATTCTTTTGGTGATGCTTTCTTTTGAGTTTTTAATTGGTTTATTGTTTCTTTCATTCCAAGTATTTCTGTTTTTTTTTTTCCCCCCACAATCTCTATCTCTTTATTGCAGTGTTCTTTTGCTTCCTGCATGTGCTCTTTTAACTGTTTACTGGAATGATCATGTATTGCCTGCATTTGCTCTCTTGTCTTTTGCTTCATGGATCATTTTAATTATGCAGATTCTAAACTCTTTTTCTTTCATTTCTACTGCCATGCTGTCATTGGAGTTTTAAATTGAAAAACATATAACTGTACAGTCCATTGTTAATGTTGTTTTAGCATTAACAAATCTTAGTAACTCAAATTTCCATTTCCAATGGAAAAATGTGTAAATACAGCAGAGGGAATTATATTCATTTATTTATTATCTATTAATTGGCAGCAGAAATGATTTATTTGTAAATTTACAAAGAACTTATTACTGTAGCCTATAGTACCAATTAAAAGAAAAACTTCAAAATCTTGCATCTTATTACCAAAGGCTAAAGTTGAACAATACTTCATTATTTTAAGCAGAATTATTAAATATTGTCAAAGAAATTAGAAGTCACCTAAAGTACTGCCAAGATTTGCAGAAAATTCTATTACTTAGCATGATAGCAAAATGTTTTGTTGGTCATTTGTGTGTGTTTTGGTGTCTTGGTGAGTAGACATAATACCTGCATGTTTTAAATTTGCATGCTTCTGGACAGAGGGATAGATAAGTATGTATAATTAGAGGCCTTAGGTCTTAACATTTTGTCTTAGTTTACAAATGGTAAAATAATAATAAAATCTTCACTGCTTCTTTCTCATTATGCATGAATATGTCTGTTTAAGAGTCCCATTGAATTATAAGCTGTAGCTGCTCTCTGGGCATTTTTCTTGGTTGCAGGATGCCTGCGCTCCCCTATCTAGCAACCAACAAACGAGAAGACTCTTCTCCAGCAAGGACACCATAGTGGTGTTGTGGTTGTGATTGGGTGACTACTTGGCTGAACTTATAGTAGGCTTGCAGTCATCGCTGTGGTTCCATGCAAGTTCTGTAGGGTCTCCACTGGAGACTTAAATGGAGAGACCCTGGAGAAGGTCTTTTTGGATCTTTACTGGTAGTACTAATCTTGGCCATTTCCTGCTTCCCAGGATGCTGTGTTGCTGTTAGTTCACTGTTTTGATCTGGCACAGGGGGAGTTTCAAGGATCCCACTGGACCTTTTCCACATGATAATTGTTCTTTACAGACTCTGGACCCTCTGCGTGTGTGGGGGTAGGTGATGCTATTTGTCAGTGCTACCAATTCCAATTTTCCACTCATAAACTAGTGAAATGACCACTGTGAAATGAATCTTGTCCAGAAATCCATGTATTACCTGATTTCCATATGTCTCTCCTTTCCCCCTTCAATTTGAGAGCTATGATATTTTGGGTTTCTCTTTTTTGTTGTAGTTGTTGTTGTTCTTTTAGAATTTTCCAACACTGTATTGAACTATATCCCCAGCATACCAAAATGGGAAATGCACCTATAGTATATAATTGCCTTCATATATAGTGACTTCAAATACAATTTTTTTGCATCAACTGATATAAGAATTAAAAATTTTTTTAGGTAAATTATAGCTCTTTCTCTTGTAACATGAGTGTAAAAAAAAAAAAGGATAGAGAAAAGGAGAATTTTTTTTTTTTACTTAGACTTATGTGTGTTTAATTTTTTGGTATTAAAATATGTAGCACAAAATCTATCATTTTTTTGTATTTTTTTTCTAATTAATAAAATTTGCCATTCTTAAAAAGAAAGAAAAATAGAAAAGAAAAAGGCCTCTGGGTTTCACAGGAAAGCATGGAGCTGAAACTCCAAACTTCAGTTCTTTGTGTTCTGATGAAATAAAATTTAAAGTCAGACACCAAAAGTCATGCAAGAGAACTTTATTAGAAGTGAAAGTGAGGTGAAAATAAAGTAAAAGAAAAGTGAGACTTAAGCAAATGTCACTCTCAAGCAAGAGAGTGGGCTGTCTCCAAGCAGAGAACGATAGAGAAGACAATGCTGTCCCCAATTTTTACTGTTGGATGTTTACATGGATAAGTGGATACCACCTCTGTGCTCTTTGCCAAACAGGTGCTCAACTCCTCTTTCACATTGGGTGGTGGAGTTTTTGACCTAGTTTGACCTAGTTTGTCTTCTGTGGAACTGTCATGGCATCTGTGCTTTTTAGTGGGGCTTCATCTACACGTCAATCCCATGTTAATTTGGGCACTGGGGTCAATTGCTGATCAGAAGTTACCTTAGTGCACTTGTGCTACAAAAGGAATCTCGTTCCTCAGACAATTGAAGATACTTACAGCCATGATTCCTAGCTTTATGTCAACATCAATAGACCCTGTCAGGAGTTTGTCCCATTAATCCTTTTCTCTTGACATATTTTCCAATTAGCTCCTTTTGCTTCTGTTTATTTTCTACAAATTAACTACCACCCTTTACTTTCTTATCTACTTTGAAAGTAGTTTTTTGTTTTTGTTTTTGGTACTGGGGATTGAACCCAGAGCCTTGTGCTTACGAGGCAAGCTCGCTACCAATGGAGCTATATCTCCAGCTTGAAAGTAGTTTAAAGAAGGACCCTAAAGTATTTTAAAGAACACCTGTGACCTTGCCTGCATTTCACTGCTTATTGCTACCTACTACCTAACATACTCATATCCTATGTCCAAAAGTCTTGAAATGTCTTAGTACATTATACCATCTCCTGGGATCCTTGTCAGCTGTCAGATCCTGTATCTCAGGAGAGTATTCCCAGACCAATAAAATCTCCCTTATCCAGCTGTGTGTTCTAGCTCCTCTGGTTAAGCACCCTGAGGATCTAGTTCCCTGCATCCTTGAGAGCCCAGTCTCATAGCTTCTTATTAAACATGAAGTCTCTTTCCTTCTCAACTTGATTCATCATTTTTCTAGCTGTGTTATACTATGATTAAACCCTTAGGTGAAAGCCTGGTTGGGGGCAAATCCAGAGGAATGCACATGAAGCCTTGGCATCAACTTCCTGCTTGGCATGGGGAATGCCACTTCTTAGTGAGTAAAGTTGAACCACGTCTGTGAACAAGAAGAGGCAGAAGAATCTGGGTAGTCAAAAATTTTGGAGATACTTACCTAGATATCTCCATTCACGTTTTTCCAAACTAGATCCTGACCTCGATCTAACAGACCTGACTTAATTTGAATGTTAGACTTTCTGAGAAGTTTAGACACTTGTATTATTTAGTATTGTTTCAGTCAGCTTTTCCACTGCTATGACTAAAAGATTTGACTAGAACAATTTTGAAGGAGGAAAAGTTTATTTGAGGGCTTGTGGTTTCAGAAGTCTTAGTCCACAGAAGGCTGGCTCCATTCCTTGGAGCTCAAGATGAGGCAGGACATCACAGCAGAAGAGTGTGGCTCACATGACTAACAGGAAGCAGAGACTCCGTGACTGGAGGAGGTGGGAATTGGGGTGTAGCTTTGGGTATACATTTGTATTTGGTAAGTGGAATCTCTCTCTGCTTCCTGATCACCATGTTGTGAACTGCTTTCCTCTGCCACCCTCTCCTGCCATGATGTTCAGCCACACCTCAAGCCTGGTTTTCTATGGACTAAGACCTCTGAAACTGTGAGTCCTCAAATAAACTTTTTCTCCTTTAAAATTATTCTGGTCAGATTTTTTAATCACAGCAGAGAGAAAGCTGACTAAAACAGAAATTGGTATGAAGAAGTAGGGTTGTTGCTGTTGTAAGACCCCCAAAAAGGAAACCCCAACTCTGTCCCATGGATGGACGGCAACCCCAATCAACCGCAGGAGGCATCACTTGATGCAAACCGCAAGAGGTGTTTATTCCAGCGCGCTGGGACCCAACTTGAGGAGTCGAGTCCCTAGCAGAAAATCTTGTAGGTTTATAAAGGCAGAAACCACACATTGGGAGGGGTCACACATGAAAGGGGGAAAAGGGGGAACAAAGCTGCCAGGAAATTTCAAAGGGGGTCTGGGTTTGCTGACAACATGTTTCACAATGTTTTACAACAGGTGTAGATTCTGGTCAATAGTTCCTGGTAATCCTACTGTTTGAGCACTATCTGGCTATCAGGCTCAATTTACTCTTTTACTCTCTGTTTGGGGCTGTTTCCTGGAACAGCTTTAAGGGCTTTGTTCCCATTACTGGGAGGGAAACCTTAGGGAGTTGAGATAAAACACACAGCTTAAAAAAATGTCCATTCTTTCACTGTGAGTAACCTGACCACGTGGAGCTTTTTAGAATTGGTGGGAGGAATTTTGAGATGCTTAGCAGTGTAAGTTAGAAATGCTTTAGATTGTTGTAAGTGGAGATTAATGGCTGATTTTGGTGGGAGCTCAGAAGACCAGAATAGCAATAGGACCGTTGTCATTGAAGACCAGGCCCAAGAGGGTTCAGAAAAGGAGGACTCTATTGGAATTTGGAGTAGAGGACACTTGTACTATGTTCTGCTGAGACGTTGTCTCCATTTTGCCTGTGGCCTGAGACTTTCTGTGAAACTGAGTTTTAAAGTGATGGATTTCTTAATCTGGTGGAAGAAATTTCTAGGCAGCACAGAAGTCAGGAAGTGGCCTGGGTATTGCTGGTGGCTTTCAGCCAAATGTATTGTGATAATCAGGAGTGGAAAGTGGAGCAGAAAGATTTGGAAAACTTTGGACTTGAAAGGCTTGAGCAAAACTAGAGTTTAGGAAGTTGCACTTAAAGACAATACTGCCACTAAAGAAATGCTAAAGACTTTGCCCAGAGACAATAAGAAAGATGGTTTGAGGGCAACTCAGGAGCTGGCAAGACCACACCCATCTCAAGCTTAGGGGTCTAAAGGTGAAAATTCTCTTGAAAAGAGACCAGTGGGGCACCTTTCTTGCACAAGGTGCTCAGACACTCAGAGACTGCTGCAGCCAGGGTCCCTGGAGGCTTGGTTACTGCTCAAGGTGGCAGCAGACCTTGGCATCAACCACATGGTGTTGGTTCTAAAGGAATGCAGGATGCTGGAGTTAGGGGGTCATGTAGGCTTCTGCTGAGATTTCAAAGGAAGGCCTGGGAGGTCAGGCAAAGTGCAGCAGGGTCAGAGTCTTTGTGGGCAGCCCCTGAGAGGGCAAAGTAGGGAGATGTGATGAGAAAGCCAGAGCTGCAGTGGAGACCCCTGAGATTAAGAAATGGGCCATCATCCTAGGAAAGCTGTAGAAATCGAGCAGAGACATGTCAACAGGAAGGCCACTTGGGCTGCAAACAACAAAGCCACAGGGATGGAGCTGCACAAGCCCTTTGGAGAGAACATAAGATGTCATGTGCCCCAGATACCAGACACAGAGCTACAGGACTTGTTTGCTCAGCTGGATTTCAGTCTTGCTTTGGTGTCATCCTTTCTTTCTATGCTTCTAATTTTGTGAATTGAAAGGTTTACTCTGTACCATACTGTATTAGCTACTTGTAAATTGCTTTTAATTTTACAGGAGCTCACAATGTAAGATTGCCTTGAGCCTCAGAGAAGACTTTGAACTTGAACTTTGAGCCATCTTGGAACTGTTGAGATTAAGGAGACTCTTGGGAATGGATTCAATGTATTTTGCCTTGTCAGATGAGTGTGACCTTTTGGGGGCCAGGGTGGAATGTTATAGTTCAGATGTGGTGTTCCCCCAAAAGTTCATATGTAAGACAATGCAAGAAGGTTCAGAAAAGAAATGATTGGGCTATGAGAACCTTAACCCAATCAAGTATTAAACTTAGATTTCTCAGAACTCCCATGGCAGGAGATGAGAACTTAATTGCATGCTAAGAGACTCTCTGCAATTCACCTCTGACCTGTATTTGCTTCTTATTAGCCCTCACATGTTCATTATGTTGCAGTAGTGCATCAACCACGCTTAGCAATAGCATTCAACACTATTATTCTAATAGCCCCTGATTCTCCCATTTCTCTTAAACGTCAGCTAATTATTCCCTTCCACCAACACACTATTCTAATTCAGCACTAGTGAATATTTTAATAATTGGGCCACCAGAGCGTGTCTGCTTTACCTGCAACCAGGGTTGACATTCTCATTGCCAGCCAGCCCTGAGTGATCTGGCTCAAAATCCCATTTTATCACCCATTTTCTTAGGGCACTTGTGGTACCAGCTGCCACAGGCCAGGTTCACAGGAAATAGACACTGAAATTCAGGGTGTTAAATGTACATTATAGATCAGCACCTGTGAAAGAAAATGCAGGGTTGGGAAGAGGGAGAGGTCAAATGGTGACGCAGGTTTGACAAAGCTAATCCAGCAGGGAGCTCTGGAGTCAATATTGACCACAATCGCTCAAAATGGCGAGGCCCTCCTACCTCTGCCTCATTCGGTTACCACATGCTGGTTGGCCCAGCGAGGGTATGATCTTGGCAGGATGGATTTCTGCAGGTAAGGCAGATCCTTGAGGAACTGACAGCTGGAGGCTCTGTGCTGACTGCTTTCCCTAAAGCTGAGTGGCAAATTCTTCCTCGGCTGTGGAAGCTGAATCTCTGTGTCTGCAATAAGTTTACACACAGGCAGGAAGGCCATTACTAAACAACCTCTCTGGCCTATTCTATGCTCAGTATTGAATTAAAATGCATCAGGTAAAATGTGTGCCTAAAAGTATGAATAAGAGTTCTTCCTTTTTCCAATCTGCTGATAAAGTAACCATAGTGTCACATGACCTCAGGTTTTCTTTTTGTTCACTCATTTGTATATTTGCTTTCTTTTTTTTTTTTTTATCTTTAAAACATCAATGCTTTCTGGTCTACACATATACTGCTGACTGGTTGTGACAGTCACATGCATAAAAACTAATTTTAAACAGAAACACACGCACCATGCCCATCTATGCTGATATGACGGGCTAAGGCTAATGATATTTTTTCTTTGACTGATTTCTAGGGCGTGGTCTCTAGAGGCTTTTTCTTATCCCAGACTTCTTGTTCTACTGCTGGATCTCTGAATTGGAGGCAGAGTTGGAGCTGGGAAACCAATGTGGGTATGAGAGCGTAGATGAAGCTCTTCTTCTGACATCAGATTCTCCCTTTCATCAGCAAGGGGACCTAACTGATTCTAGGGTAAAGGTACTATGCCTCCTAAAATGAGCCATCCATATGGGAAATGGCTGTGGGCCTTCTTTTTGCCAGCCAGTCTATCTCTAACACAGAAAACCCGGCACAGTTAGAATCGTTCATTTGCTCCAATGGAGTCCAGCGTGTCCCACTACAGAATTCATCCAGCTATCATAAAGGGACTCAGGTACCTTTGGATACCATATGCTGGCAATAAGTCTGGCCTAATAGCCAAGCCCATGGTCCCCTCATTGCTTTCAAGCTATTCCTCAGAATCACAGGGACCCCTTCAAAACTACCATTTAGCTGTCACACCTGTCAGCAGAAACCAGCTAAGAGATGATAAATAATGGAATCACCAAAAATAACACGAGCCCCTGTGCTCCCTGCCGACTCTCTTTCTCTGAAAATGCAGATCTTACACTGCATTAAGATGGATAGACCAAGGCAGCACTGCCAATGAAATGTCCCCAGTAGACACTTCTCTTATCCAAGGTCCCCGCCCACTTGGCTCAGGAGGCCAGGGATGCTAGACCTCTTGAAGATGCAGGTGAAAGGAAAGAGCAGCCTGTCAGCACCCCAGCTATTAGAGAAGAGATGCCAGATGCTCCCTGGCAACTCCCTACTTATGTAAGAGATTTAAAATGCTTGAGATGGGCCTCACTCGCACTCACTGCTGCCAGTATAGCAGAATATACTAGCTAGGAAATTACTGGTCATACCCTGCACTTTATGTAAGCAGGGATGCTTTGTGACTTTTGGATCTAAAATGACCTAGTAGGTAGTGATAACCTACCCTCTGAAATGCTCTTTCCCCAGCTACTTGCAAAACTTACTCTTTCTTTGGCATGCTGATGTATCGGAAAGACTGTCTTTTCTTCCATTCCTTTTACCTTGTTTCCTTTTGTAGCAGCTATCGCCATGTTTATTATCTATTTATTTGTTAATTTATTTGTTCATCACCTCTTGGTCACTGTGCCTGTATTTGGAGTGTAAACTCCAAGAGAGCAGTGGCTGTGTTCACTTTCACCCTGCTACTACAGAGCAACAGTTCAAATCTTGTTGAAGATTGAAGTTGAGGCAACTTCTTCATACCCAGTTAAAATGGCCTTTATTCCATGAAGCCACCTCTGATCTCCAACCTCCATCGTGGGTCTTTCTGCATCTCCCATCGCTTCCCTGGAGACTTTACCTCATCACGTTGTTGTGACAGGTATGATAGCTATTGCCATTTTGTTGTATTAGACTCTATGCTCCAAAAGGTTGTGGGCTATTTGATTTAATTTTGAAGTCCTCATTGTACTGCAACTGGGGCTTGTACTTATTAAGTATTTGGGGCATGAATGAAAGTCTGTAGTGTTAATCAGTTTGTTCATTTGCTCATTTCCTCATTCGTTTAATAAAAGACTGGCATTTACCACCGTAGGTGCTGAAGACCCTTTGTGAGTAAAACAGAAAACAGCAGAAAACCCATTATTTGGTAGACCATTATATGCTAAGTACCTGTGTTTTAATGAGTATTTTGCATAAGATTGTGTTACATGGATTTAATTTTTATTAGACTTCTATATGACTGGCATCATTACTCCCATTTAAATGATGAATGCCAGGCACGGTGGCACAGCCCTGTAAGCCCAGTGACTCCAGAGGCTGAGGTAGGAAGATCTCAAGTTCAAGGTCAGCCTCAGCAACTTAGCAAGAACTTGTCTCAAAATAAAAAAAGGGGCGGGTTGTGGTGCTGGGGATATGGCTCAGTGGTTAAGAGCTCTGGGGTTCAATCTATAGTTCAGAAAAAGGGATGGCCATGTATTCAGGCTGGGCACAAAATCCTGATGTGTAAGAACAGTCGTTGCTTTAGGGCTACTGACGATTATGTTTGTATGGCACAGATGTAACCTGTTGTGTGCAGAGGAGGTTTGCTGACTTGGGATTGTTGTCTCAGCTCACCCTTTTCAGAGCCCCTATGAGGAGTTTCAGCTCTGAGGCTTGAGTGTGGTTCTGTCTAAATGGATATTTCTGATACTTTTCCCGAGTCAGATTTCCTTTACTTACTTTATCCCCTCTCCTGGCTTCTATGAACTTTTGCTTTCAAGGATCTGTCCCAGTGACTCCTCCTTGAAGGCCATCCCCAGGCCCTGGAGTCACTTTACCCCTCAAGTAAAAGTAGTGGGAAATGCTTAGGAATTTATTCCCCTCACCCACCCATTTCCAGGGTGGTCCTTGGCCAATGCTGATGGGTGAAGGGACTCTAACACCCAGCTTCTTTGCCTCGGGTTGCAGTGATGCTGAGACACAGTTTATACTTCAGGAGTCCTCTCTGGAAGCGCTGCTTGAAATTGCACTCCTGTCTGATTTGTTCCCCATTGGTTTTTAGTTTTTGCTATACACTTGCTGCGTTCACCTTGAGCTTAATAAATCGCTTGCACCAAGTCCTTATCATAGGGTCTGCTTTTTTTTTTTTTTTTTTAATTTGATTCATTGTACACAATTGGGGTACAACTATTGTTTCTCTGGCTGTACTCCAAGTAGATTTGTACCATTTGCATAATCGTACATGTACACATGGTAATGATGTTTGTCTCATTCTGTTATTTTTCCTTCCCCCATCCCCTCCCCACCCCTCATTTTCCTCTATACAATCCATCCTTCCTCCATTCTTGCCTCCCTCCCACCCCGCACTAAGTATCATCATCCACTTATCAGAGAAATCATTCGGCCTTTGATTTTTGGGGGTTGGCTTATCTCACTTAACATGATATTCTCCACTTCCATCCATTTACCTGCAAATGCCATAATTTTATTCTTCTTTGTGGCTAATATTATTTATTCCATTGCATATATATACTACAAGCAATCAACAGATATAAGAAAATATGTTCAACTTCTCTAGTAATAAGAGAAATGCAAATCAAAACTACCCTAATATTTCATCTTACTGCAATTAGAATATCTATTATTAAGAATATAAGCAACAATAGGTGTTGGCAAGAATGTGGGGAAATAGGTACACTCATACACTGCTGGTGGGGTTACAAATTGGTGCAGCCATTCTGCAAAGCACTATGGAGATTCCTTAGAAAACTTGGAATGGAACCACCATTTGGCTCAGCTATCCCACTCCTCGGTTTATATCCGAAGGACTTAAAATCAACATACTACAGTGATGCAGCCACATCGATGTTCATAGCCACTCGATTCACAATAGCCAGATTATGGAACCAAATTAGGGTCTGCTTTTGAGAAATCCAGTGAAGATGGCATCCTGGTAGAAAGCATTAATACAAATGTACACACACACACAGAGTCATCATCAAATCAAATAGATATTGAGAAATTTATTTTTGACTCCATTCATTCATTATCTCTAGTGTTTATTAAGCATTCATTACTGCCCAGGGAGTCTGCTAAAGACTCAGGTATGAAAAGAACACACAATTCCAATCTTTTGTCGAATTAACAATATGGGGGGAAAGACAGACATATGATTCATAAAAACACAAAATAGGTGACTAAGTAACTATAGTAAACATTCTTATCGAGTGCTTGGAGACCTAAAGAAGAGCTATAAATTCTAGTAGGGACAAATTAGGAAGATTTCTCTGAGGCTCACTAGGGATTTTGGTTTTTGGAATACTAAAAGATGTTAAACTTAAACAATCTCTTAATTGGGCATGATGCCCACAGGAGACTCCAGAGGTGGGAAAGCAGAACACTTCAGGGAAACTTCAGTCTGCAAGCCTCCTGGATTTGGACAGTATGCATATCAGCGGTAGCCAGCAGGGACCAGGTGGATGACAACCGAGGTGACTCTATGAATGCTCTGCTCAACATAAATTTGAAGGAGCCCTAGGAGAGGGGATGGATGGAGAGAGATTCCCAAAAGACAGACTGACTGTGTCTTCAACATGTGAATATAGGTGCACAGTTAGATTTCATTTTTTTTTTTAAAGAGGGCAAAGAGGAAAGGCATTTCTTGCATACCTGAGCTCTCAAACTAGAATTTAATAGTTATTCCAGCCTGATGCGCATGGGGACTCACATGGGGTTTGCATGTGAGGAGTGGGGGCAGGATGTAAGGGGGAGTGAGCTGAGGGAAGGGTGAGAATTTGAGTTGTACACCGACTGAAAACCATTAAATACTTTTAAGTAGAAAAATAACTGGCCCATATCAGTGATGGGAAGCAGGAAAAGATTGTGTGGATTTTCTAGGTGTCAGTCGCAGTAGCAGGTACTAGTAATGAAAAAGGCCAAGGTCTCTCCCTGTCTCAAGGGACATGCTCTAAAGAGTAATTAGTGGCAGAACTTAGTGCTCTAAGGAAGGAAGGTCATCAAAGGCTACATGGAGGCTCTTTAACAAAAGAGTTATCCTATCCTTTTGCTCCACTCCTAGAGCTGTCCACTGAGTAATGGTATGGCCTTACCTTAGTGGCTCAAACCGAGCTGTCCGGCAGGTGACTGGAGAAAGTCGCATTGTCCATTCCTTGAACTGCTCAAAAATTGTGTTGGTTGAGCCATCACCTCTGGGTTTCCACATGCCTTTCCATATCTATAGAGGACACACCCTATAATGGCGACTGCACCCTCATGACGACCCCCTCCTCATAGGTGGCACTGCCTGACTCACTAGCAGGTTACTCAGACCTCCTTGCATTGCCGCCCTCCCCTGAAACCTGGGAAGCATGTTCTTACCCAGCAATCAGTTATGTGTAACTCCCTGGTTGGCCTGCTTATCTCCACCCCATACTGTCAGGGATTGATTGGTAGCAGTTCTGCGAACGTGACCAACTCGTGCTTGCCATATAGTCCTATGGAACTCTCCCCTGCATGGATCCCCCGTGCCTTGTTAATTTTTAAGCTAATTAGCTCCCACCTAGCCCCCACCCTACATAAAACCTGTGTAACCTCCTCAATAAAGGAGTTCCTGCTTCGCCACGTGCGCTGACAGACCTCCTGACTTTGGTGTGGTTCCTTAGCCGCCGACACTCATCATCCTGCTTGGCCCCGTATTCTCCTTTGGGCTGGCCCTAAGGAGATACATCGGACCTTGTTGCTCAACAGGGAGCAACACATATCCTTACGTTTTACCTGAATCCAATTCAGACATCACTGCTGAGTAAGTCGTGGGTAGTCACTGGGCCCCACACTGTTGCACTCCCAACCTCCTGGTCAATTCTGTCCTACAGACCTGAAATTGCCCCTCATGGTCCATTCATTGCCCTCTCTTCTAGAGTAGACTTCAGTTTCATTCTAGAACTGGAGTTCCCATCATAGCCCCACACTTATGTGGTTGGAATGTGGTTGCTCACTTTAACTTCCTCTTGACCACTGAATTCTGCATTCCACGTCTTAGCATGTTTCCTGGTGTCCTGACACTTGGAAAAATTGCTTATAAGATACACTGATCTGAAAACTGGGATCCTGTTGGGAGAAATCCTAGTTCTTGGCTGGCAGCAGTGAACGTCTCAAGTGTGTAAGGAAAACTTGCAGGGAGGAGCGTTCTGCTTCTCCCACCTAGGAAAGTAAACAACTGCCCCGAATTGACTCAGAGTTACCTAGGGAATCTGTAGAGGAGCCTGGTGGTCTGATCCCCCATGGCGATTGGGCAAGAAACCTATAAAATGTATAGCTGTTCCCTCAATAAACGAGTGTGCAGGCTGCTTGCCACAAGCCTGCTTCCACCCAACTCCCAGAGTTTGGGGGTCTTGACTCCGCGTCCTTACCTGCATCTGAGCTAACCTGGCACAACTACAGGATTCTAAATTTGTGATGTTGCCTTGATCTTTTTAGTATCCTCTTCATGTGATGTTCCCACACTGACCTCCTTTAGGATTCTGGAGCTGTAACACTGATGTCCTCACTTTCCCTATGTCATGTCCCCAAATTTCCTCCACAAGCAAGAGGAAATTGGGCCTTGATCGTCTAGAATCTGTTGATCGTCTTGATCTGTGGAGAGGTCTCTTACCTCTCCACACAGGTTGAGAATATGGAGAGGATCCATGTTGCAGCTGGTGAGATACAGGGCGAGTATTGTGGAAAAGGACCCAAAAGCGGAGATAGAAGAAATAGCATAGACATGGATGCAGAATTAAAGTACCCAATAAATAGTCACCGATTTTTGCTTTTCATTTAATGTTGACACATACAAACAACAGGACTCCAGACTTCCCAGGGGACAGAGGTTCTGAAGGCTTTGGAAAGGCTTTTAATGTGATGGGAGATGGCCGAGCTGTGGGCCCACCATCTGTGGCGGTGACAGGATGAAAAGCAGACCTCCTGGGGCCAAAAGCTGGACAAGAGAATGATGTAGAGCATTGATATAATGATATTTCGCCAAGTGAAAAGGGTTCGATGCTGGTTATTTAATGATTCTCTAATAATTAATAATAATTCTCTGACCTCTTAAAAATCTTCCAGTTTTAATTTTCACATCATCTTCAATTTCTATTGAAACCCATCTATCAAAGGAAGTCTTACCAAAGACTATGACTGAAAACCTAAAGACAGAGCTGCTCAGGGTGAAGTCACGGTGATGGCTGGACCCTGGCCACTGGTGTTCCTCTCTAACTTTCCATCTTGGTGGTACCAATACCAGCAAAGCTCTCATCTGGTATCCACAGAGCAGAGCCTACAAACTGGCTTTCTAAGGGCTGGTAGAACCAGCCCTTGAGTCTAGTTTGGATTTGATAACCTGCATTTCTAAGGACTGACACAGAACCAGCCCTTGGGTCTAGTATGGATTTGATAACATTTACTAAAACTTGAGTCGATATTTAATAAATGGTAAGATTTACATTAAAACTTTATTATTCTATCTTCTCCTGAATCATTTGGGGTTCATTCAAAGTAAGGAGATGATCCTATATAATGTGAGTGGGTTTTGTCCAGACTCTCCTCTATGTGTGTGCATGTGTGTGTGATGGGGGCGGTTAAAGCTCTCATTACCCAATCCTTTCACCTCTAAACTTTCTTACATCATCTCACACATTACCTGTTGGGGGACACCTAGGATCCAAACCATAACAGGTGGTATCTTCTAGGCTACACCAATGTAAATTACTCTTTCCCAATTTATAACAAGTGAGCGATTTATAAGCAGGTGCTTTCAAATTATGTAAATACTTTGTTTCTTACCAAACTTCTAATTTCATTTACTTAATTATGAATATATGCTTTCCCGTTACATTGAACATTGGTTTGATTCATTGCTATCATTATTCATACCTTAGATAATCCTTTAATAGGCCAGTGAGAATCCCTTTTATTTGACTTTCATGCCATCTTGACAGGTCTCTTTTAATTTTTTGTTCCTATTAGTTATGCAGGACAGCAGAATGCATTTTGACACATTGTGCACAAATAGAGTACAAATGCTCCTTCCTCTGGCTGTAAACAATGTAGAGTCACACCATTCATGCAATCATACATGTATATAGGGTAATAATGTCTGTCTCATTCCACCATCCTTCCCACTGCCCTTCCCCTCACTCCCCTCTGCCCAATCCAAAGTTCTTCCATTCTTCTCTAGACTCCTTTACCCCATAAGGAGCATCTGCATAGCACAGAAAAAAATTGGCCTTTGGTTTTCAGGGATTGGCTTATTTCACATAGGATAACATTCTTCAGCTCCATCCATTTACCTGCAAATGCTATAATTTCATTCTTCTTTAAGGCTGAGTAATATTCCATTATGTATATAAACCATTATTTCTTTATCCATTCATTTGTTCAAGGGCGTCTAAGTTGGTTTCCACAGTTTAGTTATTGTGAATTGAGCTGCTGTAAACATTGATGAGGCTGCATCACTGTAGTATACTAATTTTAAGACCTTTGGGTGTAAACTAGTAGTGGGATAGCTAGTCAAATGGTGGTTCCATTCCAAATTTTCTTAGGAATCTCCATATTGCTTGCCAAAGTGGTTGCACCAGTGTGCAATCCCACCAACAATGTATGAGTGTACCTGTTTCCCCACATCCTTGCCAACACTTAATATTGCTTGTATTTTTGATAATTGCATTTCTGATTGGAGTGAGATGAAATCTTAGAGCAGTTTTGATTTGCATTTCTCTAATTGCTAGAGATGTTGAATATTTTTTCAGATATTTGTTGATGGATTGTATTTATTCTTCTGTGAAGTGTCTGTTCAGTTCCTTAGCCCATTCATTGATTGGGTTATTTGGGTTTTTTTGGTGTTAACTTTTTTGAGTTTTTATATATCCTGGAGATTAGTGCTCTATCTGATGTGTGTGTGTGATAAAGATTTTCTCCTGTTCTGTAGGCTCTCTTTTCACATTATTAATTGTTTCCTTTGCGGAGAAGAAGAATTTTAGTTTGAATCCATCCCATTTATTGTTTTTTGATTTTACTTCTTTTACTTTAGTAGTCTTGTTAAGGAAGTCAAGTCCTAAGCCAACATGATGAAGATTCGGGTCTACTTTTTCTTCTATTAGGCATAGGGTCTCTGTTCTAGTGCCTAAGTCTTTGATTCACTTTTAGTTGAATTTTGTGCAGGATGAGAGATAGGGGTTTAATTTCATTTTATTACATATGGATTTCCAATTTTCCCAGCACCATTTGTTGTAGAGGCTATCTTTTCTCCAATGTATGTTTTTGACACTTTTGTCTATTATGAAATAACTGTATTTATGTGGGTTTTTCCTCTGTGTCTTCTATTCTGTACCATTGGTCTACATGTCTGTTTTGATGCCAATACCATGCCTTTTTTAAAATTTAGTTTTATTGTAAACAAATGGGATACATGTTGATTCTCTGTTTGTATATGGAGTAAAGGCATACCATTTGTGTAATCATACATTTACATAGGGTAATGATGTTTGATTCATTCTGTTATTTTTTCCGTCCCCCCCACCCCTCCCACCCCTTTTCCCCTTTTCCCTCCTTCTTCCATTATTGCCCCCTCCCACCCCCATTATGTGTCATCATCTGCTTATCAGTGAGATCATTCATCCTTTAATACCATGTCTTTTTGTTACTATAGCTCAGTAGTAAAGTTCAAGGTTTGGTACTGTGATGCCTCCTGGCTTCACTTTTCTTGCTAAGGATTGGTTTAGCTATTCTGGGCCTCTTATTTTTCCAAATGAATTTCATGGTTGCTTTCTCTATTTCTATGAAGAATGTCATTGGTATTTTAATAGAAATGGCATTAAATTTGTATGATTCTTTTGTAGTATGGCCATTTTGACAATATTGATTCTGCCTCTCTAAGAACATGGGAGATCTTTCCATCTTCTAAGGTTGTCTTCAATTTCTTTCTTTAGCTTTCTGTAGTTTTCATAGTAGGGGTCTTTCACCTCTTCTGTTAGATTGATTCCCAAGTACTTTTTTTTTTTGAGGCTATTGTGAATGGGTAGTTTTCCTAATTTCTCTTTCAGTGGATTCATCATTGATGTATAGAAATACATTTGAATTACATGTGTTGATTTTATATTCTGCTACTTTGCTGAATTCATGTATTAGTTCTAGAAGTTTTCTGGTAGAATTTCTTGAATCTCTTAAATATAGAATCTTGTCATCAGGGACTGGGAATATAACTCAGTTGGTAGAGTGCTTGCCTAGCATGCACAAGGCCCTGGGTTCAATTCCCAGCACACCCCCCTCCCCCCAAAGAAAAGAATCTGTCATCAACAAATAGTGATAATTTGAGTTCTTTTTTTCTTATTCATATCCCTTTAATTTCTTTCATCTGTTGAGTTGCTCTGACTAGAGTTTCAAGAAATATGTTGAATGAAGTGGTGGAAGAGAGCATCCCTGTCTTGTTCTCATTATGTTGACCAAGCTGTCCTCTAACTCCTGGGCTCAAGTCACCCTTTTGACTCAGTATCCTGAGAAACTGGGACCCCCCCCACCACCACCACACCACTGCAACTGGTTTTCCATTTTATTTTTTGGAAATTTTCTTGATTTCTGATGCAAAAAAGAAATTTTGAGTTTATGACGTCCTCTGCTCTATTTATGGAGTCATTATTCATTTTTTTCCAAGGTGTGATTTCATTTGTAGGAGTAATTACAATCTTGGTTGTAGTTATGCTCGTTGCTATTGGTTTTTCATGGTTCCCACACCCTCGCAGGGGCTAGAATTAGGGAATACATAAACAAACACACCCATGCATTTTCCCCTACCTCTTTATTTTTCTGTCTCTGTATGTTTAAAATCATGTGTAAACATCAATGCCACCATCTCCAACTCAACACCACAGGATTCATTGTAGCTTCTTCCTCCTTCACATTTGTAACACCATGGCACCACGACTTCCAATCACTATCGAGAAACTCCACTGATGTTCTAACAACCTACTTTCTGCCAGTCTCAGTGGATGTCTGTAGATTTCTGGGGTAAGTATAAATGCAATCAATGGTTAAGATGACCTCTTTGGAAATGTCAAGGGTAATCTTTGGTGACAAAATTTTAGTAATTTTTCATTTAGTAGTTACAAGATACTACTGCAAGAAGCAAAGCAACAATCATCTAGTTGAACAGAGCTTATGCTTCGAACACATAGATCCCAGTGGAAGCAAATACAATAATAATTATATTTCTTCATTCTTTGCTAAGTGTCAGAAACTACATGCTTTACGAGCATCCTGTTATTTAATCATCACAACAAACTTGATAGGTATTATTATTACAATTTACAAAACATGAATTGAAAATCAGAAAAAATAAATTGCTGAAGACTTGATAGCTGAAAAATGGTAAAGCCAAGTCTTGAATCTTTGTGTCTGTTCTGAAAGTTCTTTTCAGGGACTAATGTGCTTTGCTGTCATTGATTCCCAATTCCAGCCCCTCTAAATGATTTGACCCTTTTTAGAAGCTTTCAGTGGTCAAGGATAGCACTTGATTCTTGCCACATTTACTAGAAATTCTGCAATTTGCAAAATTGTCCAGAGAAGTTGAGCTGCTATTTCTAACCCATGTTTTTTAGTGGGTGTGCATTTTTTAAAATCAGTTCATTTTAGTTAATACATATTATTGGGGTTCATTTTGACATAATATATAAGCATGGAATAAAATCTGCTTTACTTCAGACTCCAGTACTTCTACTTTTCCTCTCCTCTTCCCCTGTTTATTTATAGGCTTTCAAATTAGGGCATTATGTATGTATATACATAAAGGTAAAATTCACTGTGGAATATTCATACATGTACATAGGAAAGTGGGTCAGATTCATTCCACTATTCCTCTCCTTTCCCCTCCTTCCTCAGTCCCCTTCCTCTTCCTCTACTCCACTGATCTCATTTTTATTTTTGTGCATCTTCCTCTTTTCTTTTTCTTCCTTTCTTCCCTCTTTCTTTCTCCTCTCTCTCTCTCTCTCTCTCTCTCTCTCTCTCTCTCTCTCTCTCTCTCTTTCTCTCTCTCTCTATTTTGGTCTAACTTCTGCCTTTGAGAGAAAATATTCCACTCTTGACTTTCTGTGTCTGCTTAGCATGATGCTCTCCAGTTCCATCCACTTACCAGCAAACACTATGATTTCATTCTCCTTTATGGCTGAGTGGAACAATTCTTCTAAAAAATAGGAATGGAATCACCATGTGACCCAGTTATCCCACTCTTTGGTGTATTTTTAAAAGATCTAAAAATCAGCCTACTAGAGTGATGCAGCCACATCAGTGTTTATAGCAGGAGAATTCACAATAGCTAAGTGATGAAACAAACCTAGGTGCCCTTCAACCGATGAATGAATAAAGGAAAGGAGGCCTCCATACAATGGAATTTCTCTCAGTGCTGCATTTCTATCAGCAAACTAGGAAAATTGAATCTGTGTGGATTTGCAGACATTCATTTATGAATGTTATGACCATTGAGTCAGTAGATCACCTTTCTCCATTTTCCACACAATTGTAGTATTGTAGAATTGTGTGCCAATAATACAATTCTGGGTTACTGACAGCATTACTGACCTTATGCTCTGCTTAGTCCCTCCTTTGTCTTATTGTCCCAAGAATGAAAACCTTGCAGTCTTTTTCTCAGTCTTGCATTCTAGAATATATGTTCCTGGGACATTATGTTCTAGTTCTACTGTTTCAATATCGTTGAACTATAATATATTCTATCATGTATAGAACTATCAGGAGACATTTCTCGCACATGTTTTGGCTCTAACAATCCCTCCTTAGAGCTGAAGAGGCACAGTGTAGGCCCCAAATATTTTATAAATGTGATGATTTTAATGTACACCCACAAATTCTTTATACATGTTCCTCTAGGAAAAGGAAGGTTTTTTTTTTTTTTTTTTTTTTTTTTCCGTCTTGACCTTTTTCTTATGGATAGAATATTTCAAGGGAAATACAGTGATTTTAAGGTTGAGAAACTTTAACCAATATTGCAAATGATACTCATGGTGAGATCATGTGCAGTTAGTTCTGCTCTAAGCAGACATAGGCATTTCTTAAAATGACTGTGCTATGAAAAAAAAAATCGTAGAGTAAAAACCACAGGGCTTGGTGGTAGTGAGATATAACACCCAAAATCTTCATAAGTGACTCATTGAACAAAAAGTAGAAGGCCAATAAAGATGGCAACACAGCTTTACACAGTTTTAGTGGCTAAGAAATACATAAATTCTACAATAATTATGCCACTTTTCTTGAAAAAGACCTGAAGTTTGCTATGTACATTTTGAGGGCTCTGGATCACTGAACTAGTGGTGGGAGGTTATCTGAAATCAGAAAGTGAGAAGGTCTGAAGTGATGGGCATGACACATCATGACATGAAACAGATGTTCAAAATCTCTGTGTTTGTTTTTCTTTGTTTCAACTGAATTAGTTTCAACTGTGTGGGGTTTTCTGCTTTCCACTAATGTGTCTCTCAGATAAAAGCAAGTATGAAAAAATACTCTATGTTTAGTATTCTTAAATGATTCCCCCATATTTGTTGGAACAAATTGCATTTTCACAACTGTGAGAGCAAGTGACTGTAAGTTAAATCTAAAAAAAAGTGCTTTTACTTTATTTGGATAATTTGACATCTATCTTTATTGGTAAAGATTTGAGAAAAAGAGCATCTCAATGTGGCACTGGAATCATCCAAAATACTTTGAACGAGTACAGTAATATCCATTAACAGAGAAGACTTGTGATATTAGTTGACATGTTCCCCATCATATTTGTCTTAGTACTTTTCCTGGAACATTTTATGCCCATGGTTACTCTCAGGGCTAACAATTTAACATGCAGAAAATGGTGGTAGAGTGATCTCTGTCTGCAGTTCAGGTTCAATCTGCCTGATAAATATCTACTAGGGAAAGGGAATATTTCTGCCTGAGAAAAATGAAAAGAAAGAGAAAAAAATATTACTGAATTTGTACCTGAAATGATACATGATGTATAAAGAGAGGGAAGAATTTGCATGATAGAAAAGTATCTAAGATGATTCACTTCTACATGGGTAGAAGTCATTAAAACAGACACTGCAGGTTAGCACATTAATTTCCCAAACTGCCCAGAAATAGACATTTTGTAAATATAAAAGGAAGCAGTGGACATTAAACTTTTTTCAAGTTTTGATTTCTGTGCCCGATCTCTGAGAGCTTCCTTTCTTTCCCTTCTGGCTGATTTCAATAGCCCCGACTTTTCTCTGGGCTTTTGACAAGTGATGAGACTCACTGTTCTCAACAGCCTTCAAACTTGGGCTTTACTGAACAAAGTGGGCTTTAGCTGAACAAGTGGATTTCATATTTAGAACTTCCTCTGGTAGCAATGCCATTTTAGGGGAAAATCAGAGGGTAACTGTTCTTTCACTATACTACATCCATCCTTTTAACACTTCAGAATTCACCTGAAAAAAGAAAAAAAACAGAAAAGAAATATATTTCATTTCAGGTTTATGTCACAGTCCATCCAAGATAGCCCCCCCCTTTAAAAAAAAAGTATATGGCTTCCTTCTTAGGGAGAGAGAGAGAGAGAGAGAGAGAGAGAGAGAGAGAGAGAGAGAGAGAGAGAGAGAGAGAGAGAGAGAACCATTAGCCTTTTGGATAAAAGTGCCCTTTCTAAGAGCAGTCTAAGTGGAGAGAGGCATAGACCTGCTGTCTCAGTCCACAATTTGGATTGTGCCATTAAAGATATCACTGGACAAGTATGCTCATGAAAACATGAGTCATTATAGGAAAACAAGTCTCATAAAATTCAGAAGCAAATAATGTCTCTCAAGAGATTATTTTTGCTTAATGGGATATGTATGCATTTAAAATTATGTATTTACTTGTATAGAAAGAAATTCATAACATGTTGTGAGAAACAGAAAGAGGATACAAGAGTATTCATATTAATAGTGATGTGTGTTGTGCTGTTCACTAAACTTGATGTTAGCTAATTCTGATGGACAGAATTCCTAGTGAACTCTTTATTTTGTTTTATTGTAGTATCTTTTGATTTCTTTTTAAAATGGAAAATATATTTCTAGAATAAGAAAAGAAAATTCTTTTCCAGAACAGCAAAAGCATATTCATCTTCTGCTGTCCCTGAAACCATGCTAAGTAAAAGATGGACACACATATTGGTGAACATCACAGTGATAATAGAAAGTATATAACACCTTAGGTTCTAAGCTATGAAAAGTACCTGCAATCCAGCCAGCAGCTTTTCTCTTAAATTAAGAATGTCAAAATTACCTCTCTAGATTCCAAACACATAGCTCTGAAAGTAAGACATTCCGAGGAGGTAAAATGGGTATGTTTTAGTAGTAATGTAGGCACTGAAGGAGCCTGTGAATGCTTCCTGAGTGCCAGACATGGTTCCAATATACTATTCCTTGTGTTTTACTACATAATCATTGTACAGTCCCCTCAGGCAGGTACTATTAAGTCTACTAGTACAGTAGATACTATTAGTCTCCCTGCCTTACAGAAGGGAGACAATTTGCTCAACAAGTGTTGGTGGACACAGGATTCTTCTGAGGGAGCCTGATCTCAAAAGTTATTATCATAATTATGTGTAGGGAATATATTTTGGGAATCTGAACCCATACTTCAAGTTGGTACAAAAGGCAGGGACAGCGGAGGGGTTGTACAGAGTATCTTAGTTTTATCAGATCTGGAATTCATAGAGAAAGGATGGGAAGTGGTGCTGGGGTTTGCTCCTGAATGTTGAACAGAAGTTAAGTAGGTATTGTATCATTAACAATTCTCACGAGTCATAGCAGTTCATTGATTCACTCCCTTTCTGGTTGTAGAAGGATTAAACTAATCTACTTTCTGATTGATATAGGATGACCTCCCAGAAAAGAGGAGGCTGAACACAGAGAGTGTACTCACACCACGCAGTGTATTCAGTTTGGATAAGACAGTATTTAAGATAACAAATCAGGAATGCAAGTCTACCTTCCTCAACTTACCTTATTGTCTCCCATTCTTGCAAAAAATACCAGATCACAAATGAGTCACTTTCATTCAGATAATTAACAAACAAAACTGACAAAAGAAAAGGGAGGGCTAAAACTTAAAAGGTAAGCAGAAATTATGCATCTTAAAACTAATTTAATAGCTGGGTGTGGTGGCACACACCTGTAATCCCAGTGGCTCAGGAGGCTGAGGCAGGAGGATTGGGGGTTCAAAGCCAGGCTCAGCAAAAGCAAGTTGCTAAGCAACTCAGCGAGACTCTGTCTCTAAATATAATATGACATAGGGCTGGGGTTGTGACTCAGTGGTCTAGTGCCCCTGAGTTCAATCCCCACTAAACCCTGCCCAAATTTAATAATAATGGAATAGTTTAAACAACCACTCTCTCATACTCCAAACCATTAAAGGAACAAAAACATTTCAAAAATGACAAGCAAGCAACCAAAGAAAAGATAATAAAACTATAGAAAATAGAGTAAGATGACAATTGTCAGAAAACACAAAATGAGATATTTTACATACATGAAAATGACATGAAAATGCCAAAGGAATTTGAGTAGATATTGGTAGGACGTAGTAGCTTGGTGAAATAGATTGCAAAAATTACATAATGCAGAGGTTAAAGATAATGGCAATTACAGAGAAGTGGAAGTATTTGGAGAACACAAAGTAGATATCAAGTATATTAAAAATTGGCATTCTGTCATTAAAACAGAGGAAACAATATACAATGCATATTGCATGTAAAACAGAAAAATATTCAGAAATATAGTTTTAGAAAACTTTCCTCCAAGGAAGAAAGCCAGGTCTATAGAGAGTGAAAGAATACAGCGGGATCTTAGGGAATTATTAAAGAATATATCATTGCTAAAGAACTATTAACAAAGCATACCCTAATAAAGTTACTGTAATTCCAAGGTGTATCCATTAACATTATTTTTTTTTCTAGGCAGAATACTAATATTTAAAAAGTGAAAAAAGTCATGCTGGTTTCACAAGTCTGCTCAACAACATGCTAACAGCAGAATACCTTACAACCGTATTTTCAGAATTGTGTGAAGGAAAAGGTGCATACATGAGTTTCATACCCTGCTAATTTATTGCTCTTGTAAAGTGCCACAGATATTGTATGCAAGTATGAATATGTAACAACAAATATTGGTATGTACAGCTGTAATGCACCAATAAAAATGTGGGGGAAAAATAGACATGGTAAGAGATTAACAACAATAATAAAATAATAGTCTTAATAAAGGTTATATAAATGTTAAAAAATAAATAAAGTGGCACAGAAAAGTAATGTTTGTAATTTCAGAATGTAGAGAAAAATTGCATATAGATGGTTGATCAAATAAATATTTTCTTGAAAACTACCCAATCAAAAGTAGGTGGAGGGGGATCAAAATAAATAATTCAGAAATCAGAAAACTGAACTATAAAGGAAATAGTGGAGATCACTGAATGTATGAAAATAAAGATATTGGACTTCAGAATCCATATTAGTTTACAGAATATAATGCAGACTATAATAAAAATTGATAATGTTGAACTTTATTATAATGAATCAAAATTAAGGAACAGAATACACAATGGGTAGGAGATATTTGAAGTATAATAATGTCCTTATTTTTCTGGGTATAGTGTCAATAGATATTGAAGTTACTAAATTAGTAAATAGAATTTAGATGTGTTATTTTAAAGTTATGATATATGAAAAGGTACTCCCTGGGAAGCCTCCAATTTTAATTCAAAGCTCTGGTATTATCCAAGAGGTAAAAGGTAACATAAAACCAAAAAGAAATGTGGATCCCAAAGCAAACATTTAAAACCAACACATATTAAAAATAAAGCAAAAAGTGAGCAAATGAAGATTAAATAAAAAATTCTTTCTTTCTGTCCTGGAACTTGAACCCAGGGTCTTGCACATGGTAGGCAAATGCTCAACCACTTAGCTATACTCCCAGGCCCACTGAGAAAACATTTATCTTCTATAAGCCTTGAGATCAATGAGGAGTGTCAAAACATTCAGGACCTTAAACACAATGGTCATGGTGGATTTTGTTAGAATATACACAGGATACAGCCTGCCTTCTTCTTCTTTTTTTTTTTTTTTTTTTGAATTTATTTTTATTGTAAACAAATGGGAGATATGTTGATTCTCTGTTCGTACATGGAGTAAAAGCATACCATTTGTGTAATCATACATGTACATAGGGTAAAGTTGTTTAATTCATTCTGTTATTTTTTCCCACCCCTCCCACCCCTGCCACCCCTCTTATCCCTCTATACAGTCCCTCCTTCCTCCATTCTTGCCTCTTCCTCCCCATTATGTGTCATCATCTGCTTATCAGAGAGATCATTCTTCCCTTGGTTTTTTGAGATTGGCTTATCTCACTTAGCATGATATTCTCCAGTTTCATCCATTTGCCTGTAAATGCCATACTTTTAATGAGAAACTAGATTCTTCTCAGCTGCCTCCTTCTTGAATCCAGGGTTGTTTCTCAGAATGTTCTGCAAATGGCCTGATGAGCCAAATGGAACTCTTGTCCCTTGTCAATGACTGGTTGAGGAATGGTTATGTGCTTAACTTTGGATAGTACTATGTGGGAAGAGTCACAATATGGACTTCCAGGAAAATTCTTCCTTGTTCTGGAAGAAGCCAAGGAATGCCTGTTGTGAGAAAACGTGGAACTCTAACAGGTCCTGACACAAGGGGAATCGCCTTAGAAAAATAGCCTCTTCTGGTGAGAGCAGAGTGGAGAGGTATGAGAAAACTAGGGCTCTCAAAAACATCATGGGATTGACAATAAATCAACCCTAAAGTCCATTCTTTACATCAGCAACCTTTTTGATGAGCCAATACATCTCATTTTCAGTCAATTTGAAGAAGCTTTTGTTTGTTTTGTTCAACATAGTCATGCATCTGATTGATACAATTAATAAATGAGAAAGGATAACATACAAATTAGGCAATTCAATCATTCACTAAACATTTATTAACTGCTTGGTATGTGCTGTGCTTGGATATACAGAGATTAGTAAATATGTGTAGCAAAATGTACACAATACAAATATTTACTCAATAAATGTATGTACACACACACACATATATATATATATATATAAATTCAGTGAAGGTAAGAGTATGGAAGAAAAAAAGGGGGCTTTGGAATTATATATGATAAAATAACAGCAAAGCATAACATTTCATACCAGTAAAATTCTCTACAAGTGTATATTACTTTAGCAACAGATATTCTTTAAAATTTTTAGAGCTTTAAAAAATCCATTTCCATTTTGACAACAAAGAAATCCCTGCTGTTTCTAGTATCTGCCCTACAAAAAATGTCAACACAGTGTCTTTGGCTCTAATTCACTGGTGAGAAGATCTCAGCAGGAATAAGGCAGAATTCTGTGGTCTGGATGGGGTTAGATTTTCTGTTTCATCACCTGAAAAAAAATCATAGAACGAAAATGCCCAACTTTCTTGGAACATTCATGTATGCAGAATATGGAGACTAAACATTATTGTAAAAAGAAAAAGCCTATCCAAAGGAGCACATTCTGCAGAACAATCTCTCTACAGGCACACACTTCGTACCGGTATATAATAAAGATCTTATTTATCAAGGACAACACATTTTAATGGCTTGGGAATTAAAATCTGGTTGCAGCAACCCCTTTGCCCTGTTGCAGTAAATTAAATTTAATGCTGACAGGAGTAATACACATTAGACTCCAGAGCAATAAATTTAAGCTCCAAATTAATGCAACTGGACTGAAATGAAGGGTCTAGGAAGAACATTATGGACAGAGCCGACTCCTTTAGTGATTGTTCTTTTCATAATGGGGAAAATCAGATCTAAGAAGCAGAAATGTAAAACCAGCTGCAGTTTCAGAAGCCTCTGGGATTGCTGAAACCGGATAGTATGTCTCCGCCGAACTTCCATTAGCAGTATTTCATCCATTCTCTCGCTCTCATTTCATGAACATCTTGTTAGTCCTTATGGCTGTAGCATCACCATTTGAAGGAGAGTAAGCTATGATCAGCAGAAGGACAATGGGAACTTGGAGGGAAAGGCTGGGAAAAAAGGAAGAGAAATGTATTCTTAACAGGTGGCAAACTTTACACTCTTCTACTTAATAATGAAAGCAGTTTTTAGCATTAATGATTTAAATCTTCAGAAATAGCACAGACCCTAGATTTGTAGGAACTAAGAGCTCTGTCAAACTTTCAAATTATAATCAGAGCAGTGAGAGACAGAGATCATTTTTTTTTTTCCTATCGTACTGCAATACGGTTTCCACGTTATAGTGCAAATTCTACCAATAGCTGTTTCTTTCTTTCTTTTTCTTTACTACCAGGGGCCCCATTTTTTTTTTTTTTTCTGGTAACTATCACACATGCTCTCCAAAAGAGAACCACACGTGTCCTGGCCACAGGTGAACTCTATTCATCTAAGCCGATCACTGTGGTCCTGTTCTGTCTGCTAGTGATGAATGTGGATATGAGCAGGCAACTTAACTCTGATCAAAGAAATGAGAAGCAAGGTCTGCTGAAGAGCTTCTGAAAAACTTTTTTTTTAATTCCTTAAAAATATTGAGGAAGATGTTTTACTCAGCTTTTTTGTGGCTGTGACAAAAAGACATGACAAAAACAATGAGAGGAGGAAAAGTTTATTTTGGTGCTCACAGTTTCAGAGGTCTCAGCCAATAGATGGCAGACTCCATTCCCTAGAACATCATGGCGGTGAGGTGGAGCAAAGCAACCCTGGACATCACACCAGGAAGTAGAAAGAAAGAGCTCCTCTCATTACTGACAAAATATAAACCCTGAATGCACACCCCCAACAACCTGCCTCCCATCGCTGCACCCTACCTGCCTATAGTTACCACCCAGTTATGCTCCATCAGGGGAATAATGCACTGATTAGTCCCCAGATCTCACAACCCATCACTTCACCTCTGAACTTTCTTGCACTATCTCACACATTGGGGGACACCTCATGTCTAAACCATACCAGAAGACCTGTCCCTTGTTGGAGATGGTAGTGTCTGCATAGAGTGGCTGGAACTGTGTTTTCCTCCCTGGGACCATAAGGGAGAATAGACCAAGATGAGTCTCAGTGCTTGAGCTTGATGTTAGCACAGTGCTAGGATTGCTCCAGATTTCTTGGTATGTGAGTAAAGCATCCCTGTGTTACTGGAGCCCAAAGGTTTTCCCCTCTGCTACTTGGAGCCAACGTTATCCTAATCAGTAAAGGGGATCAGGGACCAGAGTATTTTTTGTCATTTAACCCACCAGTTTTATTTGTTCCCTACTAAGTCTTAGGCAGTACATTTGGTGATGGAGATGCAGCTGTGCCAGGGATTCAGGTAGACATGGATCCTTCCTCCTGGAACCCACATATTAGGAGGATTCACATGTTTAAAAAATAATCAGTATATTAAGGGGAATAATTGCAAGTTTTAAAAATCTCAAAAAGAAGTTGCATATAGCATGATTCTGGTTTTGTGACTTTTTAAAGTAAAAGATTTACAAAAATGGTGAACACTTTAGTTATTGCTAGGGATTATGGATGGGGGGCATGGTTATAAAGGGGTGGCACTGGAGCAGATTCTGGTGATGGAATAATTTTGTGTTGGGACTGTGGTAATGATTACATGAATGACATATATGAAAAAATTACACACATGCACACACACACAAGAACATGAAATTCTTGGGCTGAAGAAACTGTGGATTGTACCCATGTCAAATTCCTAATATTCTTTAGTACAGGATATGGTTCCTACTGTACAAGGTGTTAATTGGGTAAAGGGTACATGAGACTTCCCCGTAATGTTTTGAAACTTCCTATGACTGTATAATTATTTCAGAAATAAAAGCTAAAAAAGACTTAGCAATAATAATAATAATAAATTCCTTGTTAGGTTGGCAAGTTGAACACATACACATAATTCCTAATTTCTAGTCTTCTGTTTTCTAACCTTTGGAAAGTACCATTAGAGCTATTAGGAAGATTTTTTTTTTCCCCTCTTGCAACTTAAATTCAAAAGTGCAGGGAAAACAGGAAAGAAGATACATTAATTTGTATTCTGGAACCTGGAAAGCAGAAGGACCAGTTATAATGGGCTTAGTACAACAAAGAGGCCAAATCCTGAGCCAGCAGTACAGCTGGAAAACAACCCAATTAATACTGCAAAGCCACTAAAAGGCTTCGACTCTGGCAATACCAGGAACTTCTAGAACCAGGAGGAATAGGTGAGATAGAGAGCTAAAGCATGTTTTCTTGGGTAAAATATTTTCAAAAACTACTTAGAAACCTAAGTCTCTCCCCCATTCCATGACTCTGAGTGAGTGGCCATCCTCATCCCTGGCAAAAGAAGGGAGATTTTTCCTTGTTGAGATTTACATCCACCAGAAATGTGAAAAAACAGGGTGTTTAAGTGACCACGTGCATGCCAAAAGCTGATACCCTCTAGCACTTTATTTACAGTCAGATCCCAGAATGCGAGCTGATAGTCTTTACATTCCAGACAGGGGTTCAAAAGACATCTCTGGAAAACCTGAAAAGCCCAGAGGGAAAAAAGAGTTAATGATATTGACTGTTTTGTTACCTAGTGCTGCCTATCAAATCTTGGTAAAACTTCACGGCTTGAAGTCTAATGACTTGTGTCTCATAATTCTGGGGGTGGGCTGAGCAGTTTCTCAGCTCCTCCTGGCTTTGACTGGGGTCCTGGGATGGGTGGATTCATGTGAAGCCTCAACTGGGAACCCAGCTGGGACTCCTAGTGAAGGTCCTCTGTTCTCCATGTGGGCCTCTCCACTTGGCTTTGTGGGCTGCCTCAAATCTCAGAGAATGGTTGCTCAGTGATGCTTCACAAAGGAGCAGTTTCCAAGGGAAGCCAAGAAAGCACCAATCCCAGGAATGGCATTTCTACCATGCTCTGTTGATTAAACCAGTAGACCAGTCCACAGTCAGTGTGACCATTCCTGAATCTGGGAGGCATCATCCATAAGAGGTCACTGCACACAATTCACCATGCTCACATCAAAGGTTCATCAGCAAAGAGCCCAGCCAGATCATCCTAAAGTGAAGCTCAAACTGAAAAATCCTCACCCGCAACTTCAGAGATTCCAATCAGACTTTCAGTTGCGTACTCTTAATGATGTGCAGACAACCCTTGTCTACTGATATCTGAAACAACTGAGGAGAGCTTTCAACACAGGAGAAATCAAAACAAGGAAAAAGAGATGGGGGAAATGAGAGGAACCATAGAGGGAAAACTTAAAAAATATATAAGGATCGTATCCCAGAGAGATAAAAGAAAGTATATAAAACATAATGATATGGCATACATACATATTTAGATAGATATAAAGAAACCAATACAAATGCGTTAGAAAATTAAAATGCAATTGAAGGAATATATTTGGTGTAAATTTCAGGCAGGGGTTCAAAAGACATTTTTGGAAAATCTAAAAACCTCATATATGTGTGTGTATGTGTAATAATTAAGGAAATATGTATGTAAAATTATCAAGTTCCAGGTCATCTGGATATTAGATATCCCAGAAAGGCAAAAACTGAGAAGACAGAATAGGAATCATTAATAAAATAATTACATTGAGTATTGAAGGACCTGAGTAAAATCCCAGCATGAAAGGGATCAGTCAAGGCCCAGAACAATGTAAGAAAATACACTCACATTGAGGAAATCATCATATAATTTAAAGATGTAAAGCAAATTGGAAACTCTACACATGTTCAGAAAGAGGAAAGGAGATACTATGCTACAAAACAGAGATCTGAATGGCTTCAACTTTCTCAGAGCAAGGATAGAATTGAATGGAAACATTCAAAAAGATGACAGTTTCATTCTCAAAACTCTACTGAACCAAAATAACATCAGTAATAGCAATCGAATGCATTGGTAGAAGAGCAACAACCTCTGACATCTTAATACATCATTTTCCAGAAATCCTTTCTTGGGAAATACTGGAGGATTGCTTCTGCTACAGGGAATAAAGGGAGAAAGACAAAATCTGTTGAAGGAGAGTGGCAATGGGCATCTCCAGGATGTTGGGCAGGGGAACTCAATACTGCTCCTGGGAACTGGGTGCAGAGCTGGAGAGCTTGACTTGGGAACTGAGTCTGTTCTCACCATCTCCTCTGCACTTGTCCTTTTACCCAGAGAAAAAGCAGTTCATGAAAAATAAATAAATAAATAAATAGATACATAAAACCTGAAAAAAAAAAAATCATAGATCTAGAAAAAAGGGAACTGAATTCAGCAGATAGGCAAAGGGCATTTAGGAATGACAGCAGAAATTTAATGTGGATTCACAGCTGCAACACACCTGGAGAGCTACCTGCCCAGGTGGAAGAAAAAATGTCCATCTACCTGAGGGAAATGCCAAGAAAAATAAGACCCAGATCTGGTAAAGCCTCTGAAATCTTCCATTATAGAGCTTTTCTCCTACCTGGCTAAACAATAAAGATTGTGAAAAATTAAAAACAAACAAACAAACAAACAACAAAGCAGATGGAAGGGATAGAGAATTCCAGATTGGTAAGGTGAGTAAGGTGTTTGGGGAAGCTACTTCCTAAGGTGATGTTTCACAGGGTGCCTGTATGAATTGGGGAGCCAGTTAGTTACCTAGGAAAGAATTCCATGCAGAGAACAGCCTTCCAGGCAGAGGTGAAGAACAGAAGTCTTACTTTTGAGTTTTGGTGGGTCTGTTGAAGGTAACAGCCAGGCTGAAGTGGGGTAAGCCAAAGGAGAATAGTAAAAGATGAGGCTAGAGCAGTAACTGGAACAAGATAAAGTAAGACGCTGCCCGTACTAAGATTCCATAAGTCGAAGATCAAAAACTGCATATCAAAGGCAGCATTTCTATGACTGGATATAATAGCCTCCTGGTTGATGTTTGTGCCTCTGTTTTCTACCTTCTTCTTGTACAAGACTGATGGATAAAACTTCCCAAGGCAAATTTTCATCATATACCTCTCCTCTCCTGGAGAACCTTTACCAGTTTTGCTAGGTCAAAAGGAAATTTCTAACCTTCAACATGCATCTGCCAACCCTTTGTCAGCCAGCCCTTCCCTTCCTCCAGAGACTTACTTGCAGCTAGCATAACCCAAATGGATACCTTGGCTCAGTCGCTCTTACTCCGCGTCCCACCCAGCATTCTGTGATTCCTGCTTCCATATCCTTCAACATTCCAGTCAATTCACATCCTTCACCCATTAACCATCTATTCTAATCGCTATTGTTTTTGAAAGTCTGTGCATGCAATGCACTTTTGCTAAGCCTCCTGGAGGACACTTAAAATGGAGATAATATGGTTCTGCCCTTAGAGTGCTTAAAATTAATGAGGGGAAGAGACCAATTACTGTGATGCAAAGCTAGAAAATGGGATGATCTCTTGAAAAGGGGAAATCGTTGCTACTGAAAATTCTGACAAAAGAGAGAGATCATTTTCAGTGGTACTCCTGCACAACTTTGCTACTTGATATTGTGTGTGTGTGTGTGTGTGTGTGTGTGTGTGTGTGTGTGTGTGTGTTTTAAATCCTTGGGTCCCCTTACAGAAGCCTTACATTTACTCTTCCTCTTTTGTTTGCTCTGCCCTCCAGAACTAGACGGTTCCTCTCTGGGGTAAGGAATGTTGTCTTTTGCTACCTTCCAATGGCTATCAAGACTTCCCACAGGTTCTAGCGTGTAACGGGTGGTTTCTCAGTGCTGACAAAATGGAAATGCATTGAATTCGAACCCAAGGCATTTGTTGCATGATTATAATATGAGATGATCCTCTTCAGAGCAACTTCTCTATACCATCATCTCCACCCAGTGGAATAATTGGGAATTGGAATTAAAAACCTTATTAATAATGCATGCCAGCGCACCAAATATATTTTTTGGTTTGGTCCTTCAGCCCATCACATTGCTTTTCTTGAATTAAAATGAGTGATTCACAGTTCATTATGGTACCAGAGGTGGGTGGTAATGCTAAAAGGTACTTTTCAATCTGGAAGATAAGACAATCGGAACACAATCGGTATGTTGGTATTGCTTAAGGGCTGTTCGATGCTATGGATATACTGTAGCAGGGACAGCTGTAAAACCATTTTCTTTTCTGATATTATTTGATCTTCTATCAGGAGTTCCCAGGATTTTGTGATTAGGGGAGATAATTGAGAATCTATAATCTAGTCCTATATTAAAGATACGTAGGTATAGATTTGGGAAGTGGAAATAATTTACTCCAAAATAACACAATTACTTGGTGAGATTTGGAGTTGAGATCCTGATCAGTGGCTCTTGTTCCAGCACAACTTCATATGGAAGGAAACTCAAAATTATTGTTATTATTATTTGTCCCCAGTTGCTGCCAGTCTCTCCTATCAGTGGGTGCCACCTGGAAGAAAAGGCAGTAGGGCAGCCTTGTGTACAAGGATTTTCCATTTTGCCAACAGACTGCTCTCATGCTTTTGGGGAAAGAGTAACCTTAGAATGATGAATGTTTGTCCTATTAAAAGCTCCTCCAGCACAGGCATTATTGATAGTGTGTAAAAAGGCCATCCATTTTAGTGCAAATGAAAATTGAAATGGAGAGAACATCATGTCTTTTTTCCCCCCCTCTAATATATGATGCTGGCTCATAAGCAGCATGATTGGTTTGAGCGGTAAGCAGCTGTCCAGAGTCCTTCTGACCTTCACCCACCTCCCGCAGGTGACCACAGGGACACTTGATCAGAAAGGAAGCTAGCCTCCTAATATTTATACAATAAATTTGCAGCCTGTAGCCGGGCATTCATGCATCCTCATGATCTAGTATCAACGCTACCTCTTGGATTTATCTTCCATCTCTGTCAGTCTCAAAAGGAGGTATTAGTCATCTGAGATGGTGATTATTATTATTCTTTGATCATGTTATGTTCTTCTCAGCTTCTTCTTGCTTTTGCTGTCCCTTCTATTTTATAATCCCTTCCCATATTTTCTGCAAGGTTCAATAATACTCTTCCTTCACAGTCTAGCCCAGTTCCACCTCTGGAGTCTTACCCTCCACCGCTTCCATTCCTCAAACTTCATGATCTGTCACATCATCAGGAAGCCTCTAATACCTTCACATTTGTTAAGGGTGCTCATATGGCATGGAATTATGGTTCAGTGTATCTTTGTCCCCTCAACTAGACAACGTGCTTCTCGAGACTGAAAACTTTGGGCTTCTTTGCATTTCCAGTGCCCAGCATAATGCCTAGAAGATGTTGGATCATTAACTATTTGACTGAAGAAGGGAACTCTTGGTGAATAGCAAATGAATGAGGAACAGATGTGAGATCAGAACGCTTCATGCTTATGATTGCTTCTTTAAGAAGACTGTCTCAGCATCGATTCACTGTTCCCACATCAGTGCCGATTATCAAGAACTGGGAGCATACACCTGAGTGATCATTCCAGTTGCCTAAGTTGTGTCATTTTAAAATCTTCTGGTGGCAAATTTCCAATGAGGAATATGGTGCTCACCTGAAAGAGCGTTGTCTATTAAAATGAAACCATCTTTTTCAGTGACATGACAGAGCACTTGGGACGTCCATGCTGGATAATTAGCACCCATGCATTAATCTTTCCACTTTGTCACTGGGCTTGAACCCTGCACCAGTGATCATTATCTCATGATAGGAGAATTTCAAAGTAAACTGGCAGTTAATTTAACAGCATTTAAAAATAACGAGAGAGTAAAGATGTCAGAAGGAAATACACATTTCTTTGAAAATTCAGTCAACTATTGTAATTATTTTTGAAATCTGGTTAAATATACAAACTTTAAACAGGGTAGGATGAAAGAGCAGCTGAAATGTGATTTAGTTCAGGCAGGGAGCCATTAGGGAGGCAGTATGGAAAATGAAAAGAGGATTAGGCTTAGAGCCAGATGGCCTGGATTTGAAATCCCAGATTCACTCATTCATAGCTATATCTTCCTAGCTAAGTCACCATTTGTTTTTGGTTTTGTCCATGAACTGTGCATTTAAATTTCTACTTTGCAGCATTGTCAAAGATACAATGAAATAATGCAATATGTAAATTCAGGCTCTGGCATGCAGATGGTGCTTAATAATATCTTAATTTACCTTTCGAAAGGGAACACTCTGACAGATATTTGTTATATCTCTGTGTCCTTTGTGAGCATGGAAAGAACAACCGATTTGAAAATTGGGATGAAATGGAATAAAATACACATAAGGGCTAAGGTCACCCCGGGGCTTAGTAAACCACTTTGGACACATTTCAAATGGAGAGAAAGTGGAGGGTCTAGTCAGTCTTACTTCTCCTCTGGTGCAGCAGTTGAAAGCTCTGTATAGCTAAAAGAAATAAGGCATGTCTAATACCATACCTAACATCTTTGCTCAATCACTCAAATTCCTAATGCTAGAATGAGCAGGGTCTTTTAGAGACAGCAAGAACTAGGCTCAAATTCTGGCTCAGGCACTTCATAATCCCTTGATCTGAAAGTCATTTAATCTCTCTGAAAGGAAGTGACCAACCCCTCTGACTCACAGTTATTTTGTTGGTGAAATGGGAGTACAAAGCTTACCTCACATGGCAGCTGTGAGTATTCAATTTGGTAAAGCTTCTAAGAAGCCAGCAGTACCTAACACCTGGTAGGTGGGTGACTGTGCTAGTTTTCTTCCCAGCTTGGATCTTACTATTGGTTTTCCCTGGTAAACTGAGAATTAGTCACAGACCATAAAGTGTCACAGCTGAGCAGGCTCACAGGAATATCTCCCTCAGGATTTTAAAATCATATCTCATGGATCCCTAGGATGTCTCAGAGTTGTCCTTGGTGCCACCTGAGTGGTGAAGAAATCAGGAGCCATTTGGGCGCAGTGGCGCATGCCTGTAATCCCAGCAGTTTGGGAGGCTGAGGCAGGAGGGTCTCGAGTTCAAAGCCAGCCTCGGAAATGGTGAGGCACTAAGCAACTTAGTGAGACCCTGTCTCTAAATAAAATACAAAATAGGGGATGTGGCTCAGTGGTTGAGTGCCTCTGAGTTTAATCTCTGGTACCAATCAATCAATCAATCTGGAGCCAAGCTGAGTCAAAGTTCAAAGTCAATTTTAATCTGTTTTGTGGTTTAAAGAAATGGTGACATGGACCAAATGTCAGTCTAAAGAAATGCCTGTGAACCAGTGATTTTATCTCAAACTTCATTCTAAATTAGAGTGAACTCAGGCCTCTGAAGGTTAAGGGATTGCCAGAAATCCTCCTGCCAGAGGCATAGATGATGGCATTATCAGACACTTAATGTAGAGTTGGGACATGTTCCAATGTGCATGTCATGTAAGATAAATGAGTAGAAACTCTCAGTGAGAATATTATCTCCTACCTATTGTGAATTTTTCCTCAAGGGCTCCTTTCCTCTCCATCTGAGATAACCTCATCATTTTGCTAAAAACTGATTCTGGTTACAAAATCTAAAAGATGTTCAAGTATTCTTAGTCCATGAATAAATAAAAGAAAAAAGAGAAAAAAAACAAATAGAATGATAAAGTGGAAAGATAGCAATGGGTAAGGGGACTTGAGATGAAGGTAGAGAAATAGTAAGGGAGAGAGAGAACTTTCAAGACCAATTGCAAATGATGTTCCATGAACTGTGGGAGATGGTGAGATCAAGAAGTCCAAGTGTAGATGAAGAGCATCCAAGTTTGACAAAGACTTGAGGTCTGATTCTGACTGCCACTCAATGACTGTGGGCCTTGAGCTAGTCCTGTCTCCTCTCCTATCTCCCTACCTGTAAGAGGAGACACTTGAACAGGTATTTTGACAATCCTTCAAGATATCTAGTGTTCTTTGTCTGTAGTTGAAAATAATATCATTCTTCTCTCACTTCACCCTTACGTGCCAATAACAGAGAAGAAGTTTTGTTTCTTTCTTACTTTTTTTTTTTTTCCATACCCTTCCAAAGCTTTTCAAAGCCACTTCTGTTGAACTGCTTGACTCTGTTGCTTGGACACTGGTTCATCAGAGGACACTGCCTTCTGTCCCTCTTTCTGTCCCATTGACAACAGTATCCTTAAAGTGGATCATTCATCCCATGAAAGGTATTTTACTAAATTCACTTAGGTCTTCTCATGGCCACTGACCATCATTTCATTTTCTCCTCCTAGGACCCTGAGCTCTTGTTGTGAAATCCATCAAACTTTCTTTCCTCAGATGAATTCTTTGTTCTTATTCTTACCACCAAACTTTCTAGTCTGCAAGTCAGCAAAGTTTATTCTGGAACACTCTGGCATATTATGAGCAAAGCAGTCCTCACATCATCCACAATTGTTAGAAATGCTAGATATCCTTACCCTTTGTTTACATTGTGTATTAAATTGAATGACAATAAGACCAAGATTCCCAATGACATCAAGTTGTTATATAATGACTCTTTATTTGGCATTTCGTTAAATATACTTTATCACTGCTATTTGCACCATACATTCAAATTGGAACTATTGTAAGGTAGTTTGGAATACGGTGGAGAGATAATTGCTTGGAAGAAATAGATGTTTTATGCTTTGGGTCTGGATCACACAAATGAGATATTCCTTTAGTATGTGAAAATGTATCTTAGACCATTTTCAGTTCCAGGTTAGTTTTACTTTATGGAAAGTGAGAAGAATGTGGAAGAAGGATTGGCATTTTCTAGCTTTATAGATATTTACAAATCATTTATTAGAGACCAGACAGAGATCAACCCTATAAAGAAGCAATGGAGTCTAAACCATGAGGAGCACTGGTTTGTGACTTGCAATCTCTTCTAAATCCTTTAACGAGATCTAGAAGTTTTTAAATAATCTGCCTTGCCATTCTTTCTCCATTTGGTCTGTGGTAGGTCCCTCTTACACATATTCTGGCTTCCTCTCTTCAAGAATGAAGGTCTCTGCACAGACATCCCCTGCCCTTGGAGTGTGCTTTCTCTATCCCCCAGAGCATGTCTGGCCAAAGTCTTAGCTGATATGTCACTCGCCTGAAAAGCTCTTATCCTCCTCTGTCCAAATATGGATCCACCATCCCTGTTCCTTTCTCACAAAACTATATGCTCTTCCTATGAGTACTTACACTATAGTTTCCAGGAGATTATTTTAAATAGCTCCTTCCTTTTCCAGAATAATATAAACCACATATGTAATAAGCCTGTCAGGGGCCATGCTTATTTTGCTTTATGCACATTTCCCATGCCTGGGATATAATGGATATTCAATAAGGATGGCTGTGTGAAAAAATAGTTGTGTTCCTGTCACTCATTTGTTCAATTCTGGACTCAGTTTGTATATCTTTGGGCCTAGCAGTAATAAATTGCTATACAGATGGCAACAGATACAAAATTTTATAATAACATTGATCAAATTAATTTATAACAATACAGTCTTTAATATTTTTATTTCAAATCAGTAATACTAATTATAGTATTATAATTATACCAATTTGAAGATTGGTAGCAAAGATGAGGAATTCTCTCAAAGATACCCAATGTAGTCTGTATTATAAAAATGTAAGGAGAATCCTATAGAATCAATTGTAGAAAACAGAATGCACTTGACAGGACTGAAATGTTTTCTCTTTCTTTCACTTTTTCTGGATCAATAAAAAATATTTCATCTTGGCCTCTTCCTGGAAAGGTCATGATTTTCTTTAAGAATGGTATTATCATTAGTGAGACACCTAAGTCCTTTCCACCATAATTGTGGCTTGCGTAGGCAATAGCTTGTCATGGGTTTGACTCTGTCCCTAACTCATGCAAACCTGCAACTTAGATGCCAAATGCTGTTTGTAATCAGCCTCTGCTTGACTTGGTTCAGACTCATGAGGCAGACACTGTCAAGAGATCCTGTCCTTGTGAAAGTTGGTTCTTTAGGCCCTTGGTATATAAGGTATTCATACAGAAATGCAATGTACATTCAGAGCCCAGAAGAAAGGATACTGCTTTGAATAAGGAAACAGGTACAAAAAATAATAACAATAATTTAGAAATATTCCTATCAAACAATTTAATGAAATAATTTTAGATTGACACTGGAAATAGATGTTTATCTCAGTTATTCTCAGTGAAGAATAATTTATTCCTCAACGACAAGATAAGTGGGGTGTTATAAGTATTATGATAATGTTATAAAACCAAGGGCAGAAGCCAGCCTTCAGTCTTGGATTCAACTTTGTTTCCTAAGGTCTAGGACAGCATGTGTTTAGTCAAGAGCTGCCTTGAGTGTCTCCGTATGTGTTGGGGGTGTTCACTAAGCTTTTGTCTGCCTGACTGGTTGCAGAGGCCGGATACTCCTATATTTAATGCAGGTTGTTCAGACGATGTCCATAGTTCAGGATGTTGACTATGGCTCATGCTCAGAGGTCCTCAATTGTTTGGGGGATGGAGGTGATGATAAAGGACATGCCTATTACCCTTCCTGAGTTATGAATCCATTGAAATAGACAACAGATGAAGGAAGAGGGTAAATACCTCCATTTCATTACTTGTTCAAGCGGGAACTTTGTTAAGCCTTAGCCATGGTATGCAGCGCTCTTCCTAAACCTCCTGCCTTCCTCTCCTGTCCTCTGCCTGTTGTTGAAGTCTGAGATTATTTTCACAATTGGATCAATGACAGTCCCAGCTCCAGAATGAAGACTTCAAGAATTTTTTTCTTATTCCAATTCCTTGAAGGATGAAAAAAAAAAAAATGATGAAAAGTTATCTGACTTATTTTATGATAGTATAACCTTAGTACAAAAATCCAAGAAAATGTGAGTGAACAAATTATAGGACAGTTTCCTTATTTTAACAGAAAATAAAGTCTCAGATGAAGATCTGACAAACAGAATTCAGTTTTTCCTACATATACAGAGGTGGATTTACCGTGAAGAGAGGGAAAACCAAGGCTTGGATTCCTTCACTTGGAAGGAGAGGGCTATGGTCAGAGTTCCTTCTGAGTCACATTGGGGTATCTGATTTTTACTTTTGGAATCGTTTCCTAAAGAGAGCTCCCAGATTGTACAAGTTTCAGGTCCTGGAGAACTTGTATCTTCTCTGCACATGCACATGAACACCAATCTGTTCACAAATACATAAACATATCCTGACAAAGTAGGGTTTATACTAAAGATGCAAGAATTTTTTGAAACAATTTATAAGAATGAAATATAGGTTTCAAGATGGCGGCCTAGAGGGTGGCTGCATTTCATGATGCTCCAGGACTCAGGATTCAAAAGAGGAGATATTGAGACACTTGGGACCAACTCAAAGCAGCCGGGTGACTATCACCCGTTGGGAAGGCGTCCCGGATGGAACGGTAGTCCCGGAACGCAGGAAACTTTGTGAAGTAGAGCTGCCGGTGAGACACCCCTCCCCCTGCTGGAGCAGTGAACTCGGACAACTGGGAGTGCCATAAAGGAGGCCGCTCGGCACAGTGCTGGGACTCGGAGCAGCCACTGGGGCTCCGGCGGCTGCCCAGGGGAGGAGTGGCGAGGAGAACACTGGGGCCTGCCCTGAGGAGGAGGAGGAGGAACGTGGCCGCTTGGATTCGGAGTGACTGCACCAGAGCTACAGGCAGTTGCCAGAGGAGGGGCTGCGTGGCGAGCTGTTTGGACTCAGACCACTTCTGAACACCGGGGCCTGCCCGGAGGAGTAGGAGGAGGAGGAGGAGGAGCGTGGCGGGTCGTTTGGACTCGCAGTGACTGCATTAGCGCTCCAGGCGGCTGCTCAGAGGAGAAGGCGAGTGGTGAGTTGTTTGGACTTAAAGTGACAGCTCCTGAACACAGGGGGGCTGCCTGGAGGAGAAGCGTGGTGGGTCACTTGGTCTTGAGTGGCCGCACCAGAGCTCCGGGCGGTTGCCCAGAGGACCCGTGCAGCGGGTCACGTGGATTCAGAGCCACTCAGAGCGACCGCTTCTGAACACCCGGGGGGTTATCTGGAGAAGGAGGAGGAACGGGGAGGGTCACTTCGACTCGGAGTGATTGATTGCCCAGGGCTAGGGGTGGTTGGTGGGAGGAGGAGGCACGCAGTGAGTTTCTTGGACTCCTAGTGACCGCACCGGAATACTGGGCGGCTGTCTGGAGGAAGAGGCGTGCGGCGGGTCTCTGGGACTCAGAGCGATTGTACGGGCCCCAGGTGGCTGCTCAGAGGAGGGGCAGCCTAGCCAGGCGATTAGGTGCAGAGCAGGGTCCCAGGATCTAGGAGGCTTCTTGGTGGAAGAGCCGCACAGAGACTGGCTTAGGGCGGAGCGAAGGTTCCAGGCCTGCGGGCAGATTCTCTGAGGAGGGGCAGCCTGAGGAGGGGCAGCCTAAGGAGATTCATCTGCGAAGGGTGAGGCTCCCAGGCCCAGGAGGTAGGGCCAGGCCCCTGGGAACTTTGCAGAGGAAGGCAGCCCAGCCCAGGCGGTAGCTGTAAATTGAGGGGAACCTCTAGGAGGGAACTGACCAGCGAGACCTCCCCACCGGGTGAGTCTTCCCTGGCGGGTGAGGTTTCCCCACAAGGACGGTAAAACCAGAGACTCAGGCCCTAACAGGCCTTGCCTCAGCCCGCAGCCTAGGTCCCCTTTGGATGACCATTGGTCAACAAGTGGAGGCACCTTTGCCCACTAGCAGGGATTATACCCCACCTGAAGGCCACCACTCCTAGAGAGGCAGCTTCCTTGTGGAGCACCGCATTATCAACTTCCTCCAAGACTCCAGCCTACTGAAGGCTAAGGGGGGATATATATAGAAATCTTCAGGGACATTGTAAGTCAATAGAGGAAATCTGCAATATCTCAGCGGTCCACTGATACCTGAACAATATGAGAAAACAAGGAAAGAAAATGCTGCAAACAAATCTAGATGTTACATCAATAAAACCCAATGACAGCATGGCAGAAGAAATGACAGAAAAGGAGTTCAGAATGTACATAATTAAAATGATCAGAGAAGCAAACGATGAGATGAAAGAGCAAATGCACGCACTGAATGATGAGATGAAAGAGCAAATGCAAGCATTGAATGATCGCACCAATCGACAGTTAAAAGAGCAAATACAGGAAGCAAAAGATCATTTCAATAAAGAGTTAGAGATATTGAAAAAAAACCAAACAGAAATCCTTGACATGAAGGAAACAATAAACCAAATTAAGAACTCCATAGAAAGCATATCCAATAGGATAGAACACCTGGAAGACAGAACCTCAGACATTGAAGACAAAATATTTAACCTTGAAAACAAAGTTGAACAAACAGAGAAGATGGTAAGAAATCATGAACAGAATCTACAAGAACTATGGGATATCATGAAAAGGCCAAATTTAAGAATTATTGGGATTGAGGAAGGCCTAGAGAAACAAGCCAAAGGAATGAACAATTTATTCAATGAAATAATATCAGAAAATTTCCCAAATCTGAAGAATGAAATGGAAAATCAAGTTCAAGAGGCTTATAGGACTCCAAATACACAAAATTACAACAGACCCACACCAAGGCACATTATAATGAAAATACCGAACATACAAAATAAAGACAGAATTTTAAAGGCTGTGAGAGAAAAGAACCAAATTACATTCAGGGGGAACCCGATACGGATATCAGCAGATTTTTCAAGCCAGACCCTAAAAGCTAGAAGGGCCTGGAACAACATTTTTCAAGCCCTGAAAGAAAATGGATGCCAACCAAGAATCTTATACCCAGCAAAACTTACCTTCAAATTTGACGATGAAATAAAATCCTTCCATGATAAACAAAAGCTAAAAGAATTTACCAAAAGAAAGCCAGCATTACAGAACATTCTCAGCATAATATTCCATGAGGAAGAGATGAGAAACAAAGAAGCAAATCAGCAAAGGGAGGAATTATCCTAAAGGAATTGTCAAATAAAGGAGAAAACAAGTTGTGTCAAACAAATAAATAAATAAAATTTTAAAAATGAACCAAATGACCGGGAAACCAAATCATATCTCTATAATAACCCTGAATGTTAATGGCCTGAATTCATCAATCAAAAGACATAGACTGGCAGATTGGATTAAAAAGAAAGATCCAACAATATGTTGCCTGCAAGAGGCTCACCTCATAGAAAAAGATACCCATAGACTAAAGGTGAAAGGATGGGGAGAAGCATACCATGCACATGGACTCAGCAAAAAAGCTGGAGTATCCATCCTCATTTCCGATAATGTGGACTTCAAGCCAAGGTTAGTCAGAAGGGATAAAGAAGGTCATTTCATACTGCTTAAGGGAAGCATAAATCAGCAGATATAACAATCATAAACATCTATGCCCCCAACAGTGGCTCATCCATGTATGTCAAAAAATCCTTCTCAATTTCAGAAACCAAATAGACCATAACACAATAATACTAGGTGATTTTAACACGCCTCTCTCACCACTGGACAGATCTTCCAGACAAAAATTGAACAAAGAAACCATCAATCTCAATAACACAATCAATAAATTAGAATTAACGGACATTTATAGAATATACCATCCAACCAAGAGCGAATACACTTTCTTCTCAGCAGCACATGGATCCTTCTCTAAATAGACCATATATTATGCCACAAAGCTAATGTCAGCAAATACAAGAAGATAGAGACACTACCATGTGTTCTATCAGATCATAATGGATTGAAGTTAGAAATAAATGAAAGAGTAAAAAACAAACTATTCCAACATCTGGAGATTAAACAATATGCTATTATATGATGAATGGATAACAGAAGATATTAGGAAGGAAATTAAAAAATTCTTAGAGGTAAATGAGAACAAAGAAACATCATATCAAAATCTCTGGGACACTATGAAATTAGTACTTGGAGGGAAATTTATTTCATGGAGCGCATTTAATAAAAGAAGTAAAACTCAACAAATAAACGACCTAACACTACAGCTCAAAGCCCTAGATAAAGAAGAACAGACCAGCACCAAAAGTAGTAGAAGACAGGAAATAGTTAAACTCAGAGTTGAAATCAATGAAATTGAAACAAAATAAACAATACTAAAAATTGACAAAATAAATAGTTGGTTCTTCAAAAAAATAAACAAAATTGATAAACCTTTAGCCACACTAACAAAGAGAAGACGAGAGAAAACCCAAATCACTAAAATTCGGAATGAACAAGGAAATATCACAACAGACAGGATTGAAATACAAAACATAATTAGAAGCTATTTTGAAAATCTATACTCCAACAAAATAGAAAATTTCGAAGACATCGACAGGTTTCTAGAGACATACGAATTGCCTAAACTGAATGAGGAGGACATACACAATTTAAATAGACCAATTTCAAGTACTGAAATAGAAGAAGTCATCAAAAGCCTACCACCAAAGAAAAGTCCGGGACCAGATGGGTTCTCAGCCGAGTTCTACAAAACCTTTAAAGAAGAGCTCATTCCAATACTTCTCAAAGTATTCCATAAAATAGAAGAGGAGGGAACCCTCCCAAACTCATTCTATGAAGCCAATATCACACTGATACCTAAACCAGACAGAGACTCATCAAGGAAAGAAAATTTCAGACCAATATCCTTAATGAACATCGACGCAAAAATTCTCAACAAAATTTTAGCAAATCACATACAAAAACATATTAAAAAGATAGTGTACCATGATCAAGTGGGTTTCATCCCACGGATGCAAGGTTGGTTCAACATCAGGAAATCAATGAACGTAATTCACCATATTAATAGACTTAAAGTCAAGAATCACATGATTATTTCAATGGATGCAGAAAAAGCATTTGATAAAATACAGCACCCTTCATGCTCAAAACACTAGAAAAAATAGGGATAGTGGGAACATTCTTAACATTGTAAAGGCCATTTATGCTAAGCCCATGGCTAATATCATTCTAAATGGTGAAAAACTGAAAGCATTCCTCCTAAAAACTGGAACAAGGCAGGGATGCCCTCTTTCACCACTTCTATTCAACGTGGTTCTTGAGACTCTGGCCAGAACAATTAGACAAACCACAGAAATTAAAGGGATACGAATTGGAAAAGAAGAACTCAAACTATCCCTGTTCTCTGATGACATGATTATATATTTAGAGGAACCTGGAAATTCCACCAGAAAACTTTTAGAACTCATAAGTGAATTCAGTAAAGTAGCAGGTTACAAGATCAATGCCCATAAATCCAACGCATTTTTATACATAAGTGATGAATCTTCAGAAAGAGAAATTAGGAAAACTACCCCATTCACAATAGCCTCGAAAAAAATAAAATACTTGGGAATCAATCTCACAAAAGAGGTGAAAGACCTCTACAATGAGAACTATACAACACGAAAGAAAGAAATTAAAGAACACCTTAGAAGATGGAAAGATCTTCCATGTTCTTGGATAGGAAGAATTAATATTGTCAAAATGGCCATACTACCTAAAGTGCTATACAAATTCAATGCAATTCCAATTAAAATCTCAATTGTGTACCTTACAGAAATAGAGCAAGCAATTATGAAATTCATCTGGAAGAATAAGAAACCCAGAATAGCTAAAGCAATCCTTAGCAGGAAGAGTGAAACAGGGGGTATTGCAATACCAGATCTTCAACTCTACTACAAAGCAATAGTAACAAAAACGGCATGGTATTGGTACCAAAATAGAAAGGTAGATCAATGGTACAGAATAGAGGACATGGACACAAACCCAAATAAATACGATTTTCTCATACTAGACAAAGGTGCCAAAAATATGCAATGGAGAAAAGATAGCCTCTTCAACAAATGGTGTTGGGAGAATTGGAAATCCATATGCAACAGAATGAAACTAAACCCATATCTCTCACCATGCACGAAACTAAACTCAAAATGGTTAAGGACCTCGGAATCAGACCAGAGACCCTGCAGATTATAGAAGAAAAAGTAGGTCCAAATCTTCACCTTGTTGGTCTAGGATCATACTTCCTTAACAGGACTCCCATAGCACAAGAAATAAAAGCTAGAATCAACCACTGGGATAGATTCAAACTAAAAAGCTTTCTCTCAGCAAAGGAAACTATCAGCAATGCGAAGAAAGAGCCTACAGAGTGGGAGAATATCTTTGCCAATCATACTTCAGATAGAGCACTAATCTCCAGAATCTATAAAGAACTCAAAAAACTCTACTCCAAGAATTCAAATAATCCAGTGGACAAATGGACTAAGGAAATGAATAGACACTTCACAGAAGAAGATCTACAAGCAATCAACAAATATATGGAAAAATGTTCAACATCTCTAGTAATAAGAGAAATGCAAATCAAAACCACCCTAAGATTCCATCTCACCCCAATTAGAATGGCGATTATCGAGAATAAGAGCAACAACAGGTGTTGGCGAGGATGTAGGGAGAAAGGTACACTCATACATTGCTGGTGGGGCTGCAAATTAGTGCAGCCACTCTGGAAAGCAGTGTGGAGATTCCTTAGAAAACTTGGAATGGACCCTCCATTTGACCCAGCTATCCCGCTCCTTGGCCTATACCCAAAGGACTTAAAATCAGCATACTACAGAGATACAGCCACATCAATGTTCATAGCTGCTCAATTCACAATAGCCAGACTGTGGAACCAACCTAGATGTCCTTCAATTGATGAGTGGATAAAGAAACTGTGGTATATATATACAATGGAATATTACTCAGCCATAAAGAATGATAAAAGTATGGCATTTGCAGGCAAATGGATGAAATTGGAGAATATCATGCTAAGTGAGATAAGCCAATCTCAAAAAGCCAAAGGAAGAATGATATTGCTAATAAGTGGAGGATGACACATAATGGGGGGGAGGGAAGGGTTAGTGTTAGGGTTAGAGTTAGGGTTAGGGAGGGGGGCAAGTATGGAGGAAGGAAGTACTATATAGAGGGTAAAGAGGGGTGGGAGGGGTGGGGGGAAGGGAAAAAATAACAGAATGAATCAAACAACATTACTCTATGTAAATTTATGATTACACAAATGGTATGCCTTTACACCATGTACAAACAGAGAAACAACATGTATCCCATTTGTTTACAATAAAAAATAAAAAAAAAGAATGAAATATATATTCCATCTCTTTTTTATTATATATAATATATATAGAATATTATATATAGAATATACATTTTTATATAACTATATTTACATATATTTATATAGAGATATATTTATGCATGTAGAATATGTTTATATGTATAAAGATATATATTTACATATAGATATATTTATATATAGAATATATTTTTATATATATATGGAATATATATTTATATATAGAATCATCTTAAAAGACAGGAAAAATCTTTGAATAAACTTCAATATCGATTATTGATAACAGACTAGGATTTCCTAATTTGATAACGGGTGTGCATGAAGATGCTCAACCATGCATTGTGTTTCATCATGAAATGTTAAAATGTTGCCTTGAAGAAATGACAAGCTAGCCACTATTGCTGCTTTTATTTTGTACCACCCTTAAGATCATAGTCAATGAAGTAAGACAACAAAAATGAATAGTTTAAAAATGGAAAACCTCACATGAAATAAACTTTATTTTCAGAGAAATAATAATATATAAAAAAATCAAAAGAATCTAATGATAGATAAAACTAATAAAAGATTGAGCAAATTAACCTGATATGATATTAATATGCCTAAATCGAAGACATACTGATGCAAAAGCAAAAACTAATTAAAAATTTAATAAAATGTATTTATGAAATAAAAGGCAATAAATTAATGCACAAAATTGGTATCAAAATCATATTCCTATCATTGGTTGTCAAACTAAAAAAATTTATATTGAGTAAATGAGAGTCACCAAAATAAGAACAATAATAATAATAAGAGGCTAGTTACCATAGATGGCATTATAAAGACCTAGTCATAGAAACCAAGCAGTACTGATGCTAAAACAATACAGTAGACAAATAGCACACAATGCAAAGTCCTGGCAGAGACTTATTAGGTAAGATATGTTGGTGCATGAGACAGTTGTGAGATGTGTAGAAAACCAGCACCGTTCAGTAAATGATGCAAAGGTAATTGGGTCAACACGTGGGGGAACAGGGCCAAATTCTTTGTCCCATGAGATACAGAAGTCAATTCCTGATGTATTAAAAATACAAATGTGAAAAGTAAGACATTTTTTGAAGAACATTTAGAAGAATGATACCACGACTTTAGCATGGAGAAAGATCTCAGAAGTAAATCACACAAATAGTAAGATAGGAAGGAGAAGATGAGTCCATCTGACAGGATCACAGTGTACATTTTCATACAACAGGACACATCATAAAACAGAGTTAAAAGGTGAGCCACTGACTGGCATGAATGGATGTTTGCATCACTTATAGGCAGCACATGATTAGTGAAGTGGACGTTAATCACGCCCTGCACGCTTGGCACACCTTTCCTGATATTGGGAGAATTCTACTCTGTGTGAATTCTGCTTCCTTAAGGCAGCTGCCAGGGAGGGTAAAGACAGGGGGCCTACTTTTAAATAATCAGATCCACCTGGGCAGGACTTTGATTAGAAGCAAAGCCCCTGGCTTCAGGCGACCACAAGCAGTGTTCACAGACTTCAGTTTCTAGGTTCATTAGTGGTGCAAGCAGGACTTGGGGCCCAGCAGTGCAGCAGTAGGGTCTCTGCTGGGACAACCCCGCGGTGTGATTTGGGAGAACCACAGGGCCTCTGAGGCTGACTTCTCAGTCCTTCCTGAGATTCTATTTGCCGCCCAGTATCCTTTTCATATATGACTTCTTTGCTTAAACCGGCTAGAGTATGTTCTTCTGATTGCAAGTAAGAACAATGACTCATATAATTCATACTCAGGCTATAGAAAGAACCCTTGCCAAATCAATAGAGTGAAAGAATTTAGAAACAAACAAGCTATTCAGAGGAAACCTGAACGGAATTGCTGGCTCTGCAGTGCTGGTAATCAGGGAATGCAAATTAAACAAGAAGGGGATAATGCTTCACCCCCAGGAGATAGGCCGACATTAGAAATTTACTGCGATAACTGAAGGAGATGATGTGATAAAAGACCCATAGTCACTTACTGCTGAAGAAATTATAAATTGGTGTACCCAGGTGGGAATGCACGTAGCAGACCAGGCGGAAGCTGTGCGTGGCTGTGGCCCAACAAGTGTGTGCTCTGTGGAAACCCTTTCTCAGGTACTAATGGGGGCGTTTGCAAAGATGGTCACCAGAGTTGCTGATCATAACCACCCAGAAAGTCCAAAAGAGGGCAGACAGACGAATGATAGCTTTTTTGTATTCAATAAAATTTCGTGTAGCAGTTAAAACAAATTGACAAAATAAACGCATACCAGGGATAAATATTGAAACAATTGATATGTGGTTGAAAAATGAAATAGAATAAGAAGCAGTGTCATGTCGGCGAATAAATGTGTACCAAGGACAAATATTGAAACAATGTCAAGTGGGCAAAAAATGAAATAGAACATGAAGCAGTGGCACATCCAGGTCTGTGTTAAAAAAAAAAAAAAACTTGCAAAGTACAGTTTAGGGATACCTGCATATGTATTGAAGATTTTAAAATCATATGGATAAAGTGTGTCTACCACTTTTGCAATAATGATTACCTCTGCAGAGACAGGGATGGGAGGGAGAAGGAGGGTAGGACTTCAGCCTTTTGTATCAAGTATTATGTTCTTAAAATAGTTCTGCATGAAATGTGCTAAAATAATAAAACATCACATCAGGTGGTAGGTATAGGGGAGTTCTTTACATTGCTCTCCTTCCTGTATATACATTAGCCATACATGCTATTTACATTTATAAGGAAGAACTTTAGGCATATTTAAGTAAAGACAAAGAGAAGGAAAGAGATGTGGGAGACTAATAGCCAGAACATAACAGCAGCAGGACCCATGTCTCCAAGAGGTTTCAGCCCAATACTACACAAAAATGTGCTTCACAAGTCTTTGTCAGACTCTTCTTACTGGTCTCCCCAAACATGGGTATAAATCCTCACAATCAATTTCACTGTCCTACAACATGGAATTCTGTATAACAAAATGTGATTTCTGTGAGACTGAATGAGTCTGTAAGTAGATATTCAAAATTGTCCGTTCACTGACTAAATCTGTACATTCCTATCTATTTTGGTTAGGTAATCAGAATAGTAACTATAAGTGTACAGCACCATGGGGTTACAACAATTAAGTGTCAAAATGCACCGTGATTTTGAAATGAAGATGAAAGATAGTCAAAATTGCCCTTCAAAATCCTCTTGAAAAAAAAAAAAAAATCCCATGTTGGGGAAATAGTTTCATTGAAGTTTAACATAACATCTCTCTTGCCTTGGAAACTTTTTTCTCTTTTTCCACTTAAAAAGTAGTATAAAAGAATTTTTTTAAACTGCCTTGCTTTAGAGGTGAAGTAGTACTAACAACATGTATCCTTAAATGCTATAACCACACCTAGGGAGGTGAGAAGTCTATGCTGTCAGAGGCATGAGGAACCTGCTCTTGAGAGAACATATTTGGGCCTCTATGTCAAGATTACTACTGGCTGTACACTAGTACATGGAATAGCAGGTGGAATTATGTGCTATTGAAGTCATTGTTTATCTTTCCTTTGCCATTGTAGACCAAGCAAGCACAATCGAATTTACATAAGTTAACTGCATATGATGCGACTCAACCTTAAATAGAATTGTTTCATCATTACCCAAATAATCGTGATTAGCTAAAGCAAGCCAGAAATCTGCTGTTTGACGAATGCAAAATCATCCTAACATTCTCACATAATATTTCCATGCTCATTTGTTTATTTTAGATCAATTCACAGGAGGGCAACTATTTCCCCTCTTCACTTCATTTCTAAACTGCTGCACCTGTGCCTGAAAAAAAGCATGATTATCCACAATGATTTTGTGTGATACATGCTGTATCCCTGAAGGTCCGTCCAGGGAACTGGCAATTTTGAAAACATGCTATAAGGTATTGTCTATAGCCATGATGTCTTTGAAACTTTTATATCAAATCTAAGGCAGGCTTATCAAAACTTCAACTGACAAGAGGCTTACAGATGAGAAAATATTGAAAATATAAAAAAAAAAAAAAAGAAGATAAAATCTGTTCAAAACAAGATGGGTAAAACAAGGTGTTTAAAAGGATTAAATATAAGAACTTGATTCTGATTTGAAAAATCCATTGCTCAAAAAATATTGGGAGAAATATGTGTTGGGAACACACATTTGAAGAATTCCAAATTGTAACCAGTAAGTTTTTCAGGGTAATTAGTTTGTCACATAGAAAGCAAACATTTTGATGGAAAGGAATAAGCCCAAGTTCAGGGGAGTAATATAAACTATAATACCAATAATTTAGCCATATTATGATGCCACAGTTTGGAGGTATTGTGTAATTGCCTTTCAGTGTATAAACCCTTTTTGACAAATAAATAGTAATCCATATCTGGCTAAAAAGGTAGTGATTCAGCTAAAACTCAGTGGTTTAAGTGTATTATTTTCCAAACCTTGGCAGTGTGAGAATTTTTTTTAGGTTTCAGCTGGTCGTTCTCCATTTTGTATGAGCGGAAGTCATTCACTGGTTCAGTGAAACTTAACTAACACTTGGGCCGGGATGGAAGGTCCAGTGAGCCCTCGATCTACATGCCTGGTGTCTCAGTGGCCCTTCCCATGGTTCCTTTCCCTCCATATGTTCACTTTTTCACCATTCATAGTCTAAACTGCATTTCCTTGACTGATATTTGGGGCCAGATAATTCTTTATGGAACAATGTAGTGGAAAGGTGTCTTGTGTGTTGTAAGGATGTTTAGCAGCTTCCCGATCTCCACCTGCTAGATGTGCCAGCCCCCACCCCCCACAAATTGTGAAAACCAAGACTGTCTCCAGATATTGTCAAATGCTCCCTGAGGCAAGCCTGCCCAGAGAGCCACGGATCTAAACCCATTTTTTTTTTTTTTTTCAAGTATGGCAGCTGGGCTGGCTTCCCAACCAGGGAGAGAAGATGGTCCCCATCTTTTCAAGGTCAGGACCAGATGTCCCAGGCCAGTACTTCTGACACATTTCTTTGGTCAAAGCAAGTCATATGCCAGCCCAGAATAATGGGAGGGAAAGTGAATCCACCTTTCAAGGGACAAAAAGTTGAGATTTGTGGCTAACTTGAATCCACAGCACATAGTTTCTCTTCTGCTGTTGATGGGTATCTGCTTTCCTGTTATGTGATTTTTATTCTGTGTTCCATTCTACTGTTATGCTGTATAAACTGTTCTGGGACGTCATCTCCTGCATAATGTGGCAGAAGAGTTAGTCAATGGCTTTGGGTTACAACTGAGCTTAAATCCCAATCCCGATGCTTACTGATTTGTGTGACTTTTGTTAAATTTTGGAACCACTGTGACTCTATTTCTTTCTATTTTACCTATTTCTTCATTACTACCCCTTAGGGCTATTGTGAATATTAAATAGATGATAAATACAAAGATCAACGCACAGTTCCCAGGGCTTCATAAATGTTTGATACCTATTTGTTATTACATCATTTTATATTGTTATAAAGGCTTTATCCTTAGATTCTGCTTATGAACTTGCACAAGATTTATTTTAAGGATGATCAATTATAAAATGGTATCTATGGAAATTTGCAGCATTTAGTGATCTCTGAAAAATATTTACTCCTGTTGATGTGTCAACCTGGAAAATTTTCTCTGTATATCCAGTCTACCATCTCTGTTTTTCAATGGGATGAGGATTATCCCAACTGGTGGTATCTCCACTGCTGTGGTGAGGAGTAATTTTGGCAGGAAGAAATATTTCTCAACTTGCATTCAAACTAAAATCATATATTTCCCATTGAGTGTCAGCATGATAGCCCTATAGCCCTATTATGAACCCATAGTACCAACAACCAACTTGTCTTGACCCAGCAGTTTGGCATTTGACAAGTTAACTACTTTGACTCTACTGTCAATTGTATATAATTTTTTGGAGATTTTTTTCCCTTAAATAAGTAAATTAAATAAAATATAATTTGCCTAAATGTTGAAATGCTATGATTTTATTTTAATGCATGCACATTCTCAAGATTCATTAAGCTATATCAGCAATATTTAGAAATGAATGTATAAAATAATGATAAATGCTGGTGAGGATGTGGGGAATAAATTACACACATACATTGCTACAAATTAGTGTAAGCACTCTGGAAAGCAGTATGGTGATTCCTTAAAAAAAAAAAAAAAAACTAGAAATGGAACCAGCATTTGACTCAGCTATCCCACTTCTTGGTGTACATCCAAAAATCTAAAATCAACAGGCACATTACTGTTTATAGCAGAGCAACTCACAATAACCAAGTTATGGAACCAGTTCAGATGCTCATCAACGGAAGAATGGATAAAGAAAATGTGGTACATATACACAATGGAGTTTTTTACTCAGCCATAAAGAAGAATGAAGTTTTATGGTGTTTGCTGGTAAATGGATGGAAGGGGAGAACAACAATGCTAAGTGAAATAAGCCAGATCCAGAAAGTCAAGGGTCAAATGTTCTCTCATATGAGAAGTTAGACCAAAATAAGGGGGAGAGGGTGGGGAGGAGAGATTACCATAAAAACAGAAGAGAGATCAGTGGAGTAGAAGAAGGGATTGGGGGAAGGAAAGAGGAGTGATGGGTAAAGGGAGGAAGTGTGGAGTGAAACTGATCAAATTATCCTTTGGACATATATGAATATACTGTGGTAAATCTCAACTGTATACATATTTATAATGCACTAATTAAAAAACTATAAATGACCAGAAGACAGATAAGTAGAGCAGGGGAAAGGGAAGAGGGGAGGGAGGAGGGGAGGAATCGGGAAATACCGGGAAATGATTTGGAGCAAATCATACTCCATGCTTGTATGATTATGTCAAAATGAACCCCTATATTATACATAACTGTAATGTACTAATCAAAATAGAAGAAAAAAAAGAAATGAATGTGTAGAGGAGAAATGAGAATTTCATTCATTTAAGTCTAAGAGTAATATTAGTTTAAGACAATAAACTATGCAAATGTACTTTAATGGCAATGCTCTATGAAAGGTCATACTACACGTACAAGACAGTCATTCAAATTCACTTAAACTTGAACAACACAATTCAAAAAATACCAAGTAAATGTACAGGTGAAGTCAGGTTATAGTTGTGCTGGAAACTGTTACCTATGTACTAAGCTTTCAGCTTCTTAGATATATGGAATAGAAACCTTATCTAAAACAAAGCAGGGAGGAGAAGCAGATTCAGAGTTGGGAACATGACCAGGTTGAAGAGCTGGCTAGAATTCTGGAAATGTGATTTGCTCAAGAATGATAAGAACAAAGACACGATTATACCAAGTCCCTCAAAGACATCTTAGATGTGGCAAAATCTGGGATTCAAATAGATGGATTAGTTTAGCTGCATCTAGCATAAGATAAAATGTCTTTCCACACTGAGAATTAGAGGATGAAAAAGAAAAAAAAAAAATCACCAACCCACATCTGGAAAGATGAAAGAATGCAATGATTATAAGACAACCCATTCATTTTCAGGTAGTATGTGCTCTAAAGAAATTCGACTGGAAGACAGCTCTAATCAGAAGGAAATGTGTGGAGTGATTAAACAAGGAAGTCTTGCAGTCATTAAAAGAGCATCAACAAAATGCAAAGGCAGCCAGCCTACAGATTGGGAAGAAATATTTGCAAACCATTTTTAGCAAAAACAACAAACAAAATGAAAAACAAAACAAAAGCAGCATAAAACCAAAACCAAAAAAAAAAAAAAAAAAAACAACCAAAAAAACAAAATTAAAAGATGGACATGGACATGAAAAGATATTTTTCTAAAGAGGACATAAAAAGGTCCAACAGGTATATGGAAACATATACTTGAACATCACCAATGATTTGGAAAAATACATGTCCATACCATTTAGGAGGACCAGCAAAAAAATGACAAGGATTGCACGTTTTGGTGAGGGTAGGGAGAAAAGAGAACATTTGTGCAATGTTTGTGATGTTAAATTGGTGTCCTCATTTTGGATAATGGTATGGATAGCTCTAAAATCATTTTAAAATGTAACTACCACATCACACAACAATAAATGAAATAAAAACCTTATAGAGATATCCATATCATGCTCATTGCAGCTTTAGTCACAAGAAGATATGGAAACAGCCCGGGTGGGCATGAAGGAAGAAATTGTGGTGTGTGTGTGTGTGTGTGTGTGTGTGTGTGTGTGTGTATGTGTGTAGAAAATTGAATATCATTCATCCTTTCTAGAATGAAGATTCTGCTGTCTGTGACAACATGGATGAACCTGAATGACATTATACTAAGTAAAATGGGCCAAACACAGAAAGAAAAATATTGCATGGTGTCAATGTGTGGAATCTGAAAGAGGAAAACACATAGAAACAGAGAATAGAACAGTGCTTACCATGGACAGGAAAGGAGAGGAAGTGGGAATATGTAGGTCAAAGGGTACACATTTTTATTTAGGTAAGATGAATGAGTTTCTCTCTCTATATATATGTTTATCAATCTATATATGTATCTCAAAACATTATCTTGTATTCCTTAAATATGCAAATATAAATGTTAAAATGGGCATCTTGGCTTAAGTCTGTCTCTTAGAATTCTTCTGCAGGTTGCTTTCTGCTCAGTCATTGTAAGAGATGTATAGTTCCATCTGGGCAGACAGTTATCTTTTGGGTAGTTCATGTGGACATATTAATTTGTTATGGAGTTTCAATAGTCTTTCAGAATTGAAGGCCATTCTACTGTTCAATGATAAAGATGATATCTAGCATTTATGATGTACCACACCCCATGTCAAATATTTTATGTACTTTACTGTAATCAACCTCACATTGGGCTTTTTTGCAGGAGATATGGGTTAATGGTATTTGGAAATTAACTTGAAGTAAATCAGAGATGAGATTTGTCCTTATACCTGCTTGGCTCTTGAACCTAATCTCAATAGGAAGGTCTTAATGCCACTCAACTTGACTTTATTCATTCATTTTATTCAATCATACATAGATTCACTCTTTCAACTCATTTGTTTTAACAATGGCCTTTCACATGCTAGTTATTGTGGGTTGCAATGCAAAACAAAGAATGAGGGCATGTTCACACACAGCACCAGGATACACTCTTCACCTTCCCTTGCAAGACTAGCTTCTCTTTATCCCAAACTTCTCATGTATAATTGAGATGATTCTTGGGGTAGGGAAGAAATTACTCCTAAGGCAATGATGAAATGTGAGATAAAAAACAAACAAACAAACAAATAAAACCTAACTTTAAAAGAGTAATTATATTGTCTGTGCTTACTATGAGTTATTATGATCATTCCTGAACACTGCACATGAATTGATCCATTTAAGCCAAAATCCAAGTATTGTGTTAAACACACTGGAGTAACAAATCTTTGATCATCAGATGAAATCAAAGTTAAGTTCATCAAACCAACTCTTAGATGCAGGGGAGATGGAATATACAGTAAGCAAATAAATATGAGGAAAGAGGGAAGACAGGTCCTACCTGAGTAGGTGAAGCTGGCTTGGTGGGCCAGATGCAGTCATAAACACAGCTCATGACGTGCCCATTACAAGTGTCCCTTCCCTTCTGATCTCCATAGACGAAACTTCCAGTACATGCAACCTCCTTTCTTCTTTCCCTTGTCAATCCTTACTGTTCTCTATGTTTTTCAAGAGTTAGAAGCTCTTGCATAGACATTGCAACAAACCTCCATTTCTTTTCCTATTACTTAACTACTGTCCACTCACCCCCATCTTTTGTATCTTTATTGTTGTCCTATCAACCATAAGCTTCCTCAAAAGCTTACCCACTCTTCTTTCTTAAGTTATTCCTACCTCTAACATGGATCCCAAATCTGAATTTTAAATTATGAATTCAGTTATTGTTTTATCAGCTTTTTCACTACTATGACCGAAAAGATCTGACAAGAACAATTAGAGGAGGAAACGTTTATTTGTGGGCTCCTGGTTTGAGAAGTTTCAGTCCTTAGATGGCCGACTTCATTCCTCAGGGTTGGAGATGAGGCAGGACATCATGGCAGAAGTGTGTGGCGGAGAAAAGCAGCTATAAGCATGGCATCAGGAAGCAGAGGGAGACTATGCTCTGCTCACAAAATATACACCCCAAATGCACGTCTCCAATGACCCACCTCCCCCAGCAACACCCTCCCTGTCTATAGTCACCCCTCAGCATGGATTAGGCTAAACCTCTTGTAACACAGTTATTTCATATCTAAACTGTCTTGCATTGTCTCATACATGAGCTTTTGGGGGACACTTAGTATCTAAACCTTAACAGTTATTTATATCACATCACTATCTAATTTACTATCTATCTATATTTACTATCTAATATAGATGTATCTATATTAGAACAGGAAAAGCTCTGCTTCATAACAAATAGGCCTGGAATAGTAATGCTAGTATAAAAATGTTTTATTGCTGGACATGCTTAAGGTTGCTTTCTTCCACTCAGTGACTCAGGGATCCAGGGCCTCTCCTTTTCAAACCTATGACCCAGGAGTAGAAGTGGCACAACCCCCCTTACATCTCACTGTCCAGAACGGGGACCTATGATCTCAGTTAAACTTTGAGGGAGACTTGTAAATGTAGTCACATGAGCACAGAAAGAAACCAATCAAATGGAACCACAAACTATTTTCTCTACCACATCATCACTTCAGCTAAACAGACCCCAGTCCAACTCATTGTCTTCCTCCTGAAACTATAACTGTTGCCTCTAAAAATCTATTTTCAATTGTCATTCACTACTTTGAGTATCTCAAACTTAAAATCATTCTTTTTTAAAAAATCTTTATACTTTATTAATTATGTAAAATTTGATACTAAAGTTATTATTTCTTCTTTTAAAAAGAACTTACACACCCTTAGTATAGTATTAGTAAACTATTCATTCCTAGTTGCTAGCCTGTGTTACTTTGAGCATGTAATCATGTCGTTTTCTTTCTGTTTTTCCTATAATATCCTTCAGAAATTATCTCCCTAAAAATGTTTCCTCTGTCTCTTTTCTGTTAAAGTAGATTTCAGATTTTTCCCAGCATCAAGCTGAAACCTTCAAGGGTCTCGGAGTCTTGCATAATCTGATCCCCTATCTTTTAGTTGACTTCCCTATTATCTGGGCAAGACATTGTTCTTATGATCTCCTCCCTTGTGTTCCCTTTCTTACATTTAGCCCATACTGTTTCTTGTAGTAGTCATCCCTTCCCAGCCTGAGGTACCTGAACTTTTATTCATAAATCCAAATCCTACTTGCCCTTCAAGACCCAACTTCTAGTCCACTGCTATGAGACTTTGTCTCTTCCTGGTCATGTGAATTCCTTTCTTTTTGTCCTTAGTTCAGCACTTCACTGTTTTTCCTTGTTTTATATTACATTTTCTCCTAAATTAGTGTATGAACAGTAATTCATGACTCATAGTTTTCTGAGAATTCCAGGACTCAGCTCTGTATGCTCATTTACATCCTATTTTTATCTTAACATCTTAACAAATCATAGCAAACTGTATACTTACAGTCAATTCTAAGTAAAAATGAAAATACTGCAAGTTTAACAAAAGTGTAACTATACCAAGACTGTTAATTTCATTTTTCTCTCTTTCTTCCAATTTTTATTGGTACATTATAGTTTTAAATAATGGTGGGATATGTTGTTACACACTTACATATTCATACATGTACACAGTGTAGCAATATAGCTTGACAATATCAGTCCCCAATATTTGCCCTTTCTTTCCCTTCTCTACCCCCTGGGGTCTTTTTCCTATATTCTATTGCTCTCCCTCTGATTTTCATGAGACACCCACCCTGTCTGTTCCTTTTCCTCTCTAGTTTTCACATATGAGAAAAAATACGATCCTTGTTTGACCTTCTGAATTTGCCTTATTTTTCTTAATATAGTGGTCTTAAGTTCCATCCATATTCCTGCAAATGTAATCATTTTATTTTTCTTTATGGTTGGAAAAAACTGCATTGTGTATATATACCATATTTTCTTTATTCACTCATCCACTGATGGATACCGAGGCTGGTTCCATTGTTTGTCTATTGTGGAATCATGCTGCTATAAACATGGGTATACCTGTTTGTTATAGTATGCTGATGTTAATGCTTTAATACTGAGGAGTGGTATAACTGGGTCATGCGAGTCTTTAGAGGAAACTCCTACTGATTTCTATAGTGGTTGTACTAATTTACAATCTCACCAACAGTGTAAAAGGGCTTCTTTTCCTCCACATGCTCTCCAGCATTTATTATTGTTCACATTCTTGATTGCTGTCATTCTGACTGGAGTGAGATGAAATCTCAGGATAATTTTGATTTGCATTTTCCTGATTGTTAATGATGTTTCTCATTTTTTACACAGTTCATGGCCATTCGTATTTCTTCTTTTGAGAAAATAAAATTTTTCTTCTCTAAAAGTGTTCTTTTCAGGTCTTTTGGTCACAGCAGCAAAAGAAAAAACAAAAAGCTGACTAAAACAAACATTGGTATAAAGAAATGGGATCCTTGCTGTTGCTGTGACTAAACTGATCGTGTGGTTCAGAAGGTTTTGGAGCTTTTTGGAATTTATGAGAGGAATTTGGAGAAGTTCAAGCAATGCAAGCTGGAAATGCTTTTGATTGTTGATAGTGGAACTTAACGGAGCTCAGAAGACCAGAATGCTAATAGGACTGTGTACAGAAAAGACAGGTCTCAAGAGGTTTCAGAGGAGAAGGAGGACACTATTGGTAATTGGACTAGAGGCCATTTGTGTTATGTTCTGGTTAAGAAGTTGTCTGCATTTTGCCTGTGTGTTCTGACACACTCTGTAAGGATGATTTAGAAAGTGATGGACTTCTTAATCTGTCTCCGCCTCTGTCTCTCTCCTTCCTGGTGTGATATCTTGAGCTGCTTTCCTCCACCATATTCTTCTGCTATGATGGTCTGCCTCACCTCAAGCCCTGAGGAATGGAGCCAGCTGTCTCGGGACTGAGATTTTTGAAACTGTGAGCCCCCAAGTGATATTTTCCTCTAAAATTGTTCTTGTCTGGACTTTTGGTTACAGCAGTAAAAAGTTGGCTTAAATGTTTATTGTTTGTTTGTTTTTGTTTTTGTGAATTCTACCAGATTTTTTTTTTCTTGGTTTATTGTCAGGAGCATATAAACTTTTTATAAGGCACCAAAAAAACTTCTATAACATAAATACTCTTACATTCACCAACAATAAGAAGTTTAATTGACCCAAATATAATATACAACATTTATTCAGTATTAAATATATGGACTACGTGCACTGACCATTTCTGGACAACTTTAGTGTCTAAAACCAATTCACCTCATCTACTTTGGAATTGAGGACTTGTACATTAAGGTTTTCCTGAAGATTTAGATCTCCCATCAACATATTCAGCAGTTCTGCCAGATATTTATGCTTCTCTTCAAATTTGGCTATGGGGTTTTGGGATTTGAGGACTCATCATTATTACAGTCTGTTTACATGTATTTTCTTGAACATACAGATCCTATCAATGAATTCTTGCTTGCCCAGCAGGAGTGGCAAGGAGTAAATCCACCTTGTAGATGGCTGCCTCATTTCTTATTTCCTTTAAATCCTTTCTATCACTAGAGAGTTATTTTCTGTGCCCAGACATTCTTGCATGAAGTCTTTGCCCTTTAGTTTCCTAACCTCTTCTTTAGTATACTCCTATAAAAATTCCTCAAACTCTCTCAAATAGATACCTAACTATGAAAACCACCCATGACTATATGCATGAGACACTTGGCTAATGAATAGAATTACAAAAAAAAAAAAAAAAAAAAATGATTCAGGATGTTAACTTTTTGGTTTTTTTTCAGTTTTTTCCACATAGGCTAATTCACTAGGACTTATGGCTTCCATATTATCAGCCTTATCTTCAATAATTTTCTTACGGCCCCGTAATGATGTGGAGATGTCTAAGAGAGTCCCTGTTCTATAAGTCCCTGTGAATGATAAACTGAAATGGATATTTGAGAAAACTCTGAACTTAGAGTCTAAGTTCAGAAAACTCTGAATCTAGTTCCAGTTCTACCACTGACTCCCTGAGTGACCAGGGCCAAGCCAATGAATCTCCCTACACCTTGGGTTCCTCATTTGTAAAGTGACAGAGTTAGACCAGATGATTTCTGAGGCCCATTTGCAATCTTCTTTGCTGTAATTTTTTCATCACTGATATTCATTGTGATTTGCAAAGAGATGAGAATTTTGAGCAAAGCTTTTGATTTAAAGTCTGTTCTCAGAAGCACTGCTTAACAGGTACAGTGCATACTAATGAGGGGATTTAGATGTTTTAGAGGCTGAGCTCCATTGACCACCAAAGTCTTCCTTCTCTTGAGTTCCGGATCCCAGAATACTCATTTCCAGATCTAATCTTCATTCCTCAGGGTGATCATAAATAACAATAAAAAACAAAATTTTTTTAAAGAAATTCAAGCATGATATAAACCAGCCTGGCAAATATGAATCTCATGTTTACCAATCCACCAGAGTGTGCCTAGAAAGAGAACAATCAACTTGTGACTTGTAAAATGTGTTTCAAGGTCTAAATTTTTTTTAAAAAACATGCAATATCATCAAACTAAATACATAATAGAATATGGAAAAGCATATTGTTTTATTCTTGAACATAGAGCATAGATGGTACTCACTAAATATTGGCTAAATTAACAGGCTATAATTAAACTTTAATAATGTATTTTCTATGATTAATAATCTCAGCATTTGATTCCCAAGTTCTTAATTTTAAAAAATGATAGAAATTACAGATACTAACCCTTGTCATTTTTGTGAGGATTAAGAGATAATTTATGTGTAAGCACTTCGTAAAATGAAAAGTTTTAAAATGTGTGCTGAGATTGTAATTACAATGTAACTGGGGATAAAACTTACCAATATTTGGCAATACTATAAATTTACTCTTGAATGGAAAGTAAGTCCTAGGTGCTACACCAGGTCTTAGTAAGTTTTTGTAGGTCTCCTGGGAATTTAACTCCCCTAAATAACAAAGAACCGTGAATATAATTGGTTCTATGGGAAAATGCATCCCATTTTCCAACTTAACTTTTCAAGCATACATACTTAAAAAATTGGAAAGATATAAAGTTTAAAACACAACTGTGGGGGATCCAAGATGGCAGACTAGAGGGTGACTGCATCTCCCGTCACTCCAGAACTCAGAATTCAAGAAGGGGAGGTATTGAGAGACTCAGACCAACATAGAGCCACAGGGTGAGTCTCTCCCACTGGATGAAGCTCGGCCTGGGCGACAGACCTGGACAGTGGGCAGCTTCTTGGATCAGGGCAGGGCAGCGAGAGACTTCCCCAAGCAGCCCTGCTACCTCCGGCGGCAGGCACGATCCACAGCCAGCTTCTCAGAGCAGGCCCATCCAGTGAGAGCTTTTCCACACAGAGCCAACCCCAAGCCCTGAACCCAGCAGCAGGCCCGGCCCACAGGCGGCTTCTCAGACTAGGGCAGGACAGCCAGAGACTTCCCCAAGCAGCCCTGCTCTCTCCAGCATCAGGCAGGGTCCACAGCTAGCTCCTTGGAGCAGGCCCGCCCAGTGAGAGCTTTTCCCCACAGAGCCAACCCCAAACCCTGAACCCAGAGGTGGGCCCCGGCATGCAGGAGGCTTCTGGGACCAAGGCAGGACAGGGAGAGGCTTTCCCTGAGCAGAATGGCTCCCTCAGGGGGGAACAGGCCCTGTCTATAGCCAGCTTCTAGGAGCGAGACTGCCCAGTGAGAGGATTTCCACGCAGAACCAGCCCCCAGCCCTGGACCCAGTAGTGGGCTAGGGGCAGCTTTCTTTGGAAGCACTGCATTATCAAGTTCCAACAAGACTTCAGGCTACTGAAGGCTGGGAGGTGATATACTGGAAATCTACAGGGACACTATAAGCCAATAGAGGAAATCTGCAATATCTCAGAGTCCCACTGATATCTGACCAATATGAGAAAACAAGGGAAGAAAATGTCCCAAACAAACCTAGATACTATATCAATAAAACCCAATGACAGCACAGCAGAAGAAATGTCAGAAAGGGAGTTCAGAATGTACATCATTAAAACAATCGGGGAAGCAAATGAGGAGATGAAAGAGCAAATGCAGGCATTGAAGGAGGAGATGGAAGAGCAAATGCAGGCATTAAATGATTGTACCAATCAACAGTTAAAAGAGCAAATATGGGAAGCAAAAGATCATTTCAATAAAGAGTTAGAGATACTGAAAAAAAAAAAAAAAACCAGAAATCCTTGAAATGAAGGAAACAATAAACCAAGTTAAAAACTCCATAGAAAGCATAACCAATAGGCTAGAACACCTGGAAGACAGAACCTCAGACATTGAAGACAAAATATTTAATCTTGAAAACAAAATTGACCAAACAGAGAAGATGGTAAGAAATCATGAACAGAATCTACAAGAATTATGGGATATCATGAAAAGGCCAAATTTAAGAATTATTGGGATTGAGGAAGGCTTAGAGAAACAAACCAAAGGAATGAACAATCTATTCAAGAAATAATATCAGAAAATTTCCCAAATCTGGAGAATGAAATGGAAAACCAGGTACAAGAGGCTTATAGGACTCCAAATACACAAAATTACAACAGACCCACACCAAGGCACATTATTATGAAAATAACTAACATACAAAATAAACAGAATAACATACAGAATTTTAAAGGCTGTGAGATAAACGAATCAAATTACATTCAGGGGGAAACAAATGAATATCAGCAGATTATTCAATCCAGACCCTAAAAGCTAGAAGGGCCTGGAACAACATTTTTCAAGCCCTGAAAGAAAATGGATGCCAATCAAGAATCTTATACCTAGCAAAACTTTCAGATTTGATGATGAGATAAGATCCTTCCATGATAAACAAAAGCTAAAACAATTTACAAAAAGAAAGCCGGCATTACAGAACATTCACAGCAAAATATTCCATGAGGAAGAGATGAAAAACAAAGATGCAAATCAGCAATGGGAGGAACTATCCTAAAGGAATAGCCAAATAAAGGAGAAACCAAATCATGTCAAAAAAACCAAAAATGAGTCAAATGACTGGGAATACAAATCATATCACAATAATAACCCTGAATGTTAATGGCCTGAACTCATCAATCAAAAGACATAGACTGGCAGATTGGATTAAAAAGAAAAATCCAACAATATGTTGCCTGCAAGAGACTCATCTCATAGAAAGAGATACCCATAGACTAAAGGTGAAAGGATGGGAAAAAACATACCATGCACACGGACACATCAAAAAAGCTGGAGTATCCATTCTCATTTCAGATAATGTGGACTTCAAGCCAAAACAAGTCAGAAGGGATAAAGAAGGACATTACATACTGCTTAAGGGAAGCATAAATCAGCAAGACATAACAATCATAAATATCTATGCCCCGAACATTGGCTCATCCATGTATGTCAAACAAATCCTTCTCAATTCCAGAAATCAAATAGACCACAACACAATAATGCTAGGCGATTTTAACACACCTCACTCACCACTGGATAGATCTTCCAAACAAAAATTGAATTAAGAAACCACAGATCTCAATAACACAATCAACAATTGTGACTTAACGGACATATATGGAATATACCATCCAACAAAGAACGAATACACTTTCTTCTCAGCAGCACATGAATCCTTCTCTAAAATAGACCATATTTTATGCCACAAAGCTACTTTTAGCAAATACAAGAAGATAGAGATACTACCTTGTACTCTATCAGATCATAATGGATTGAAATTAGAAATAAATGACAGAATAAAAAACAGAAACTTCTCCAATACCTGGAGATTAAATATGCTATTATATGATGAATGGATAACAGAAGACAACAGGAGGGAAATAAAAAAATTTGTAGAAGTAAATGAGAATAAAGAAACATCATATCAAAATCTCTGGGACACTATGAAAGCAGTACTTAGAGGAAGATTTATTTCATGGAGCGCATTCAACAAAAGAAGTAAAAATCAACAAATAAACGACTTAACACTACAGCTCAAAGCCTTAGAACAAGAAGAGCAGACCAACACCAAAAGTAGTAGAAGACAGGAAATAGTTAAAAATCAAGCTGAAATCAAAGAAATTGAAACAAAAGAAACAATCGAAAAAATTAACGAAATAAATAGTTGGTTCTTTGAAAAAATAAACAAAATTGACAAATCCTTAGCCACACTAACAAAGAGAAAGAGAAAGAAAACTCAAATTACTAAAATTCGGAATGAACAAGGAAATATCACAACAGACACGAGTGAAATACAAAACATAATTAGAAGCTATTTTGAAAATCTATACTCCAACAAAACAGAAAACCTCGAAGATTTCAACAAGTTTCTATAGACATATGAATTACCTAAATTGAACCAGGAGGACATACACAACTTAAATAAATCAATTTCAAGCAATGAAATAAAAGAGGTCATCAAAAGCCTACCAACAAAGAAAAGTCCAGGACCAGATGGGTTCTCATCCGAGTTCTACAAAACCTTTAAAGAAGAGCTCACTCCAATACTCCTGAAAGTATTCCATGAAACAGAAGAGGAGGGAACCCTCCCAAACTCATTCTATGAAGCCAATATCACCCTGATACCTAAACCAGACAAAGACACATCGAGGAAAGAAAATTTCAGACCAATATCCTTAATGAACATCGACGCAAAAGTTCTCAAAGAAATTTTAGCAGATCGCATACAAAAATATATTAAAAAGATAGTGCACCACGATCAAGTGGGTTTTATCCCAGGGATGCAAGGTTGGTTCAACATCCGGAAATCAATAATGTCATTCACCATATCAACAGACTTAAAGTTAAGAATCACATGATTATTTCGATAGATGCAGAAAAAGCATTCTATAAAATACAGCATCTCTTCATACTCAAAACACTGGACAAAAATAGGGATAGTGGGAACATTCCTTAACATTGTAAAGGCCATCTACGCTAAGCCCACTGCCAATATCATTCTAAATGGCGAAAAACTGAAAGCATTCCCCCTAAAAATTGGAACAAGGCAGTTTTCACCACTTTCACCTCTTCTATTCAACATAGTCCTTGAAACTCTAGCCAGAGCAATTAGAGAAACCAAAGAAATTAAAGGGATACGAATAGGAAAAGAAGAACTCAAAGTATCCCTGTTCGCTGATGACATTATTATATATTTAGAGGAACCCAGAAATTCCACCAGAAAACTTTTAGAACTCATTCATGAATTCAGTAAAGTAGCAGGTTACAAGATCAATGCTCATAAATTCAATGCATTTTTTTACATAAGTGATGAATCTTCAGAAAGAGAAGTTAGGAAAACTACCCCATTCACAATAGCCTCAAAAAAAATAAAATACTTGGGAATCAATCTCACAAAAGAGGTGAAAGACCTCTACAATGAGAACTACAGAACACTAAAGAAAGAAATTAAAGAAAATCTTAGAAGATTGAAAGATCTCCCATGTTTTTGGATAGGCAGAATTAATATTGTCAAAATGGCCATACTACCAAAAGTGCTATATAGATTCAATGCAATTCCAATTAAAATCCCAATGACATATCATAAGGAAATAGAGCAAGCAATTATGAAATTCATCTGGAAGAATAAGAAACACAGAATAGCTAAAGCAATCCTTAGCAGAAAGAGCGAAGCAGGGAGTATCACAATACCAGATCTTCAATTCTACTATAAAGCAATAGTAACAAAAATGGCATAGTATTTGTACCAAAATAGACAGGTAGATCCATGATACAGAATAGAGGACATGGACACAAACCCAAATATATACAATTTTCTCATATTAGACAAAGGGGCCAAAAATATGCAATGGAGAAAAGATAGCCTCTTCAGCAAATGGTGCTAGGAAAACTGGAAAACCATATGCAACAGAATGAAATTAAACCCCTATCTCTCACCCTGCACAAAACTCAACTCAAAATGGATCAAGGACCGCGGAATCAGACCAGAGACCCTGCATCTTATAGAAGAAAAAGTAGGTCCAAACTTTCAACATGTCGGCTTAGGATCAGACTTCCTTAACAGGACTCCCATAGCACAAGAAATAAAAGCTAGAATCAACCACTGGGATAGATTCAAACTAAAAAGCTTTCTCTCAGCAAAGGAAACTATCAGCAATGTGAAGAGAGATCTTACAGAGTGGGAGAATATCTTTGCCACTCATACTTCAGATAGAGCGCTAATTTCCAGAATCTATAAAGAACTCAAAAAACTCTATACCAAGAATACAAATAATCCAATTAACAAATGGGCTAAGGAAATGAACAGACACTTCACAGAAGAAAATCTACAAGCAATCAACAGACATATGAAAACATGTTCAACATCTCTAGTAATAAGAGAAATGCAAATCAAAACTACACTAAGATTCCATCTCGCCCCAATTAGAATGGTGATTATCAACACACAAGCAACAATAGGTGTTGGAGAGGATGTGGGGAAAAAGGTACACTCGTACATTGCTTGTGGGGTTGCAAATTAGTGCAGCCACTCTGGAAAGCAGTATGGTGATTCCTCAGAAAGCTTGGAATAGAACCACCATTTGAACCAGCTATCCCTCTCCTCGGCCTACACCCAAAGGACTTAAAATCAGCATACTACAGAGTTACAGCCACATCAATGTTCATAGCTGCTCAATTCACCATAGCCAGATTGTGGAACCAACCTAGATGTCCTTCAATTGATGAATGGATAAAGAAACTGTGGTATATATATATATAGAATGGAATATTACTCTGCCATAAAGAATGATAAAATTATGGCATTTGCAGGCAAATAGATGAAATTGGAGAATATCATACCAAGTGAGATAAGCCAATCTCAAAAAACCAAAGGACGAATGATCTCACTGTTAAGCAGATGATGACACATAATGAGGAGTGGGAGGGGGGAAGAATGGAGGAAGGAGGGACTGTATAGAGGGAAAAGAGGGGTGGGAGGTGTGGGGGGATGGGAAAAATTAACTGAATGAATCAAACAACATTACCCTATGTAAATTTATGATTACACAAATGGTATGCCTTGACTCCATGTACAAACAGAGAAACAACATGTATCCCATTTGTTTACAATAAAACAAAACAAAACACAGCTCTGCATTTTCACCGTTAATAAAGAAATTTACAAAAGGGCAAGAGAAAACAGCGGCAATAATCCCTTCTGTATCAGATTACTCTCAGAGATGTTCATGTGACTCCTGTTTATCGTCGGATGATCTGTGTATATTTCCTTCCTCTGCCTGCTGAGAGGGCCTTTTTAGGCAGTGGCACTTTGGTGGAAACATCTACATCTAGTTCCCAGACTTTGGTTTCTAAACACCATTCTCCAATCAAGGAGCTGGAGCTCCTTGTGATACCAGAGCTACGGTATGGAAAACACAGGGTGAGCCAGGAGCATCTTAGAGTAATCTTGTACACACCCCCGTACACATGCAAATTTAAGGGATATGGAAACCACCCTGAAAAAAGCTGCTAATGTCCAAACTGGAAAAGTTTGAGTGAGTAATACAATTAATAATGAAAATATGGAGTAGTAATCCAATGAGAAAAATAAGTAGAACTGCAAACAATATTTTTTAAAATTGATTAATCCCTTAAGGACCGCTCCAAGTCCACAGTGAAAGGCAACTATTAATGTCATGTGATTCAAAGTCAGAAATTTCAGTTTAAAATTTAGTTCTAATACTTACTATTAAATTGGTTAATGTGTAACCTAAGCCTTGATTTTCCAGTTTGCTGTACTACTTTTCTGAGTTATTATGACCATTGCATATAAAAACACCGTGGAACTATAAAATACTAGCTATATTTTATTACCTTTATTAAACTCACTGCAATAGTTTTCAAATTATGTTCTGAGGACCTCAAGAGACCTCCCAAACCCTTTATGATGGTTCAGGAAACCAAATCATTTTCATAATAATTCTAAAATGATATTTGTTCTATTTTCACTCTCATTAAGTTAGGAGACACTTGAAATTGGATTTCCATCACAAAATTTGAAGTATTCTGAAAAACAGAACTGATACTAGCAAAGGAGTTTTAGAATGGAAGATGAAGCTTGCTTAACAGTGGCTAAAAGTTTATCATGACTAGTTTTTCTTCCAAAAAACTTTTGTTTGCCTGATTTTACCATTCTTTTGCAAAAGAGTTCTACTGATGTTAAAATGGGAGTTCATTAGTTGTTTGCACTCATGACACACGAATAGAAATCAAAACAGCAAACACGTCCTGAGATACAAGAATTTTTTTTTTTTTTTTTTTTTTTTTTAAACAAGAAGGCAAAGGAAAAAAAATAATGAAAGACCTTTGTTTGTTTTCACGGCAAGGGTACAGTTTTTTAGATTGTTCATTGTATTGAAAGTTCTTTTGATGGCCAGTTCAAGTAAGTACCATCTTCTGGTAGTTTGCATCCCCTATCTCAAATTATATGCCAGTGTAGCCTCAAAGCTTGGTTTCTGTGATTTCACTCTTAAGAACTTGATAAAGACTGAGAGGTTTCAGTATAGGCAAAATCTGGTGCACATTTTACAGGCGTCATCTCATGTTGAAAGAAAGAAGTAAATTATCTTTTGATGGGGGCGGGGGAAGGGACAGCATGCATATGTGAGAAATATTCTCTTCCTTTTCACACATTGTTTACACCCAATTATCTAAGACCCCAAAGATTTTTGTTCTGTGGGGTGTGATAAGCATTTGGTATTATCAATAGCTCCTGCCTCTTACATATATCATTGTCTTCTTGGAATCAAATTTTACTTTGTCATCCAGATTTCCAGGTTTATAAAATTAATGATAATTTAAAATCTTCCAAAATAATTAATTATCTCACAGGGCATTTAACATAGGAATCTTAACACTTTAAAGATTCTGAAGCTGGTAACTGGAAGGGTAACACACTTGGGTCTTTGGCTACTTGGTCATTCTGTAGATTTGGACAAATATTATGGCCGATCTGCCATTTTTTTAAAAACTGGAGTTTTTTCTTTAGTTCTAGTTTAGATTATAACTAGTGAAACACTCTACATTTTGAATAACAAATACGGCTTCCCATTTATTTAGGCAAGTATAGATGTAGCCCTCACAGGGAGTGGGCAAGCAATAATTTAGGGAGTTTAAGGTTTCTTCCCTTTCCAGATTGATCATCTTCCTGAATAGCATAATTACAGAACATCACCCCAACGAGAAAACCAATGACCTACATGAGATTTCTGATCCTGAAAAATGCAACTCATTGATTTACAGATTGCTGTTGACAATTCAAAAACAAATGCTTTAATAAGGCAAGTTGTTTTTGAATGTTAACATAATAACCAAGATAGGCAGCTCTTTATAATCAGAGGCTAATCATTATTAATTCCTTTGACATTCAGTATAGTGACATTAATTATAAGGAACTCTTTCAGCAAACATAGCATAGTGTCCAGAGTTCTACTGCAAATGTGCTACCATTTGGAATTCATTAAATTCACATAAGTATGGTTATATTATTCAATTTTGAAAAATATAAAATGAATAGGTAGCTGTTCTGTAAATTAAAGAAATTCTGCTTTTGAAATATTTGATGATCATGCATTATAGTTTTGTGTTCAATTTCATGACTTTGAAATTTTGTTTGACCTTTTAAAAGTTTTTTTTCCATATTTATATTTTTTTCCTTAAATCTCCCCCTTTGATATTTGCACATTCCCATTGTTTTAATTTTTTGTTGATTCCTTTTAAAATAGGGACTACATCTATTTACTGTTTTCATTAGTATGAATGGAGAACAAGGGTATGAATCATTGAATTACATTTCAAATCTAATGGCAGCAGGAAAAAAAATCACCCCATGAAAATCTGAACTCTCTCAATGAGTGTTAATTTATTTTGTATCAGACATGTGGTTTTGTTATATCATTGTGTTTTTGGGTTTTTTTTTTCCCTAGCTATTTTTATTAATAGTGTCTATTGAGAGCTGGAGATGTAGTAGAAGATATGCAGATTGTGGAATCACACAGTTCTGTTATTTATTTATTGCCTGACTCTGAAAAAAAGACTGTGTTCAATCTAATGGGATAGTAAGACTTGTAAGATGAGCTGTAATGCAGATCAGAACACATGATAGATGTTCAATCCATGATGAAGAATGAGAGTTAAAATTTACTGGTCAGTCAATCTGTGCCAGGCAATGTGTAGCTCACAAGTGTCATTTCATCTAATTATCAGAACAAAGTAAGGTTATTCATCTTATCATTCTCACTTTAAAGATAAAACCACTGAGAGAGGATAGCAAGATGACAAGGTGAGTAAGATCTCTCAGCAACCATCTCCCCATGGAAACAGCAATTTGAACAGTTATTCACACTCCAAACTACTTCCACAAGAGCTAAGGAAGCCAGATGAGAGACCACAGTGCTTGATTTTTGTATAATAAAAAGAAAAGTCACACTGAAAGATCGAAGAAAAGAGTTGTTGGCATCACTTAATCCCAAGTTACATGGAGAGGGCGGCGGGGGGGGGGGGGGGGAGGGGGGAGGGGAGAGAGAGAGAGAGAGAGAGAGAGAGAGAGAGAGAGAGAGAGAGAGAGAGAGAGAGAGAGAGAGAGATATCTAGGCCTTAGAGTTTAGATCCAGTACCACAGTGAAATTTGGTGCTGGACAGAGTCCCACAACCTCAACCTCAGGCCAATACCTCCAGACCAAGTTGCTGGAACTATGATAGACAGATGGAAAGAGACTACCTCTCCTCCAATGTGAGTCCGTAGAGGGAAGAGATTCTATCAGCTAAAGATCAAGGCATGAAAGGTAGCAAACAAGTTTATTTTGTTACTTAATACTGGGGATGCCTTGGTGAAATCCAGTACCAGGCACCTAGTAGTCAGGCATGGCAGGTTCTGACCAGCTCTGGATAATCACTCTGGAAGGACCAGCCCCATGCTTGTGGCCTCCAGTGCCTTAAAGCTGAGCTCACAGCCTACCAAGACCAGCACAGCACTAGAGGTAGACTAAGGCTTACATTGCTATAGGTTGCTACTGCTGAGGTGGATTCCTGGCCCAAGACTACTGCAACCAGCCACAGGTGCTGTTGGCTGGATTAGAAGTCTGATAGACTAGAACCCCATTAGTCTGCCTGGCACTGGGACTATTCCAGAGGCTTCATCCATGGGCACTGGCCTGGGTATGGGACCAACAGGATCTGCTGAGTATTAGGTCTTATCAGTCTAGCACTGAGTTTTAACGTAAAATCCTTTGCTAATTACCCTGTGTTGCCTAAAGTGAATGGAATCTTATTTCATTCTATAATGTCTGGGGTTGGGGTACTGTTGGTGAAGACAACCCCTTGGCCAAGAAGACTGATGAGAAGCTGGATTGCATCTGAGTCACATAGCTTTAAGGACCTGCACAGCCACAATTGTGCACCCAGGCCCACCCCATAACTGGCAGTGATGAAGAATAGAATGTAAATTAATTCCACTGTGGAACAGGTCTCTGCCTAGTTCTAGGGTAGGTCTAGAGACTCCATCTGTAAGCATTAACCTAGGAAGAGCTGTTCTGGCCATGGTTGTGGTATAAATGCTGGAGGCCATTTCCTTGTCCACCAAGCCTGATGTTAAGCTAAGTCACAGCTTCAGGGACTTGCACAGTTTGGGACAGGAGTACCTTGGGCTCACTCCAAATATAGTACTGATGCAGGAAGAAACTCAAGTTTGTTCCAGCAGTTCGCACATCTCTACCTGATGTGAGGGCAGGTCTAAAGACTCTGTCTGTGAGTTCAGATATGGGACCTTTTGTTTCTGCCTGCTATTGGATTTCTGAAACAGGAATTGATAAAGCAATCCCATTTACAACAGTTACATAAAAATAAAATACCTAGGAATGAATTTAATAAAAAGGTAAAAGATCTACAATGAAATCTACAAAACATTGATGAAAGAAATTGGAGAGTTCACACAAAATGGAAAGACATCCCATGCTCATAGATTGGAAGAATCAATATTGTTAAAGTGTCCATACTTCCAAAGAAACTGACAGATTGAAAGCAATCACAACCAAAATACCAGTGACTTTCTTCAACGAGCTAGAAAAAATTCATAAAATGTACATGGAACCACACACACACATACCAAACAAAAACAAAAACTGCTGAAGAGCAAAGCAATTTGAGCAAAATGAAGAAAGCTGAAGGCATTACACTATCTGACTTCAAAATGTACTGCAAAGGAGTAGATATAAAACTGCATGGTGTTGGCAGAATAACAGAAATGTATCCAAGTGGTATATGATAAAGATGCTAGAAGTAATCCCACTCATTAATAGAACTGGAACAAGACAAGGATGCCCTCTCTCACCACTTTTATTCAAAATCGACCTTGAAACTCTAGCCAGAGCAATTAGAAGAAAGAATTTAAAGGGATAAGAATAGGAAAAGAAGAACTCAAACTATCTCTATTTGCCAAAGACATGATTCTATATTTAGAAGATCCAAAAACTTCCACCAGAGAACTTCTAGAACTAATATATGAATTCAGCAAAGTAGCAGGATATAAAATTAAATGCATAAATCAAATGCATTCCTATACATCAGTGATGAATCCACTGAAAGAGAAATTAGGAAAATTACCCCATGCACAATAGTCTTAAAAAACAAACAAACAACAAAAAAAACAATTCTTGGGAATCAATCTAATGAAAGAGGTGGAAGACCTCTACAATGAAAACTACAGAACACCAAAGAAAGAAATTCAAGAAGACCTTAGAAGATGGAAAGATCTCCCAAGGCCTGGATAGGCAGAATTAACCTTGTCAAAATGGCCATACATGGGGTTGGGGAGATAGCTCAGTTGGTAGAGTGCTCGCCTTGCAAGTACAAGGCCCTGGGTTCGATCCCCAGCACCACCAAAAAAAAAAAAAAAAAAAAAAAAGGCCATACTAATAACTGATTTTTGACAAAGGTGCCTGGAACATGCACTGGATAGAGGACAATCTTTTTTTACTAAATGATGCTGGGCAAATTGGGTATCCACATGCAGAAGAATGAAATTAGACCACTATCTCTAACTGGTTACAAAAATCAACTCAAGATGGGTTAAAGATTTAAATATGAGTCTGAAACTACTGGAAGAAAACATAGAGGAAATGTTTTAGGACAAAGATTTTGTTTTTAAGAAGGCCCCCCCTCCCCCAAGGCACAGGAAACAAAATGAAAAATAGACCAATGGGGTTATATCAAACTAAAAATCTGCTCAGCAAAGGGAACAAAGAACAGAATGAAGAGAGAAAGTACAGAATGAGAGAAAACATAGTCAAACTGTATTTGTGACAGGGGGTTTAAATGTCTAGAATATATAAGAAACTTAAAAACTCAATAGCAAAACTACAAATAAACCAAATTAAAAAAAAAAAAATGGGCAATAGACCTAAATAGATACTTCTCAAAAGAAGACATATAAATGATCAAGAGGTATGTAAAAACTGTTCAGCATCACCGGTGATCAGGGAAATACAAATAAAAGCCATGGTAAGATATCACTTCATTCCACTAAGAAAGGCAACTATGAAAAAGACCAAAGATAAGTGCTAGAGAAGATGTGGAGACAGGGAAACCGTACAAACTGTTGATGAGAATATAAATTATTACGGCATTATGGAAAACAGTATGGAAGTTTCTCAAAAACTTAAAACTGGAATTATCATAAGTTCCAGCAACCTGGGAATATATCCAAATGGAATGAACTCAGTGTGTTCAGATGCCTGTAACCCATGGCTATTGCACCACTATTCACAATTGCCAAGGAATGGAAACAACCAATGGATAAATAGATAAAATGTGATACAAATACACTATGAAATACTATTCGACCATATAAAGAATGGAAATCCTGTCCTTCATGCCAACATGGATGGAACTAGAGATCATCGTGTTAAGTGAAATAAGCCAGTCATATGAAGACAGGGACCATGTGATCTCACTCATAGGTGGAATGTTAAAAAGATGATCTCAAGTAAGGAGAGGACAGAAAGGTGGTTATCAGGGGCTGGAGGGATTGGAGGGGTTGGAGGAGGTTTGGGAGAGGTAGATCAGTTGGTATATTATAATTAATACTAAGAAAAATAGAGCAACTGAATTGCATAGATGTCTAATATTTTGTCTATGACGATGTAACTAATAAGTGATGAGATTCTTACTGATAGGAGAAATGAGCCCAAGAAGTCTGATCCTAGAGTCTATGATTTGAACCTGTTATTTCTTTTATATTTTATTATCCATCAGTTGTTCCTATAATTAGACAAATTTATTCCAGAGAGCTTAGTTTTTAGGTGGCAAAACCATTTTAATAAATCTCAAACAGAATTAAAAAACCAGTGTTCTAGGAATATTCTATATCCTCTAAAATGGAGTTGCTTTTGGCCTATCAGGTGTTTTCAGAGTTCCCTAATAATTGCTTCTTCTTTTCCTTCTCTTCTTTCTTGTCCTTCTTCCTCTTTGTTTTGTCTATCTCTGTCTCTCTTTCCTTACACTCCCCCCGTCTCTCTTTAATACAGAGCTGTGAGTCTGTCCTACCTGGCTGCATTTAGGATTTAGTTATCACTCCAGGCCTATGCAGAGTAGGGATCATTCATTATTTTGGGGGGGGGGGGGTTCAGACTATTTTTATAACTACCTGTATCATTGTGTCACTTCCTAGTCCACTTTTAAAAGTGAAAGTAAAAGAGAAAGGGAATGAATAAAATAAAATAAGCTGAAAGAGCACTCCCGAACACAGAAAAGATGAAACAGCAAAACATGCACCTCCAGAATAAACACACAGAGAACCCTCCAGGCAGAACCACTTCAGAGGGCCGACTAGAATCATTGGAAACAGAATGTCCTGCTGAGTACGCTGGGTGCACTCCTCATAGGAAAATCAGCGAAAGCTGCCACTTGCGCCTCACTCATTTTTCTTCTCTCGGCTGCTTTGTCCTTTAGGCCTCTTAGTCCTAACCCATAGGTGACCAGTCTATACCATTGATTTCCCCACCTTGTGATTAAAGAATTCTTTGACAGTTTTTTCAGCATATATAGTCATGTCTCTTCCCCTTACCTTCGAGGGCAGAGGAGAAAGTTTGAAGAAGTTTCTAGGGGTTCTAAATTGTGATTCCCTTTTTGCTTCTCCATTACTTAAATTGTAGTTACACCATTGTTTTTTTTTTTTTTTTTTTTTTTGGTACCAGAATTGAATACCAGGTTCACTTAACCACTGATCCACATCCCCATCTCCTTTGTAAAGTTTTAATTTGAGACAGGGTCTTGCTCAGTCCTTAGGGACTCTTTAAATTGCTGAAGTTGGTCTCAAACTTGCAATCCTCCTAGCTCAGCCTCTGGAGTCACCAGGATGAAAGGCGTGTGCCACTGTGCCTGGTCGTTTATTCATCATTTGAACGGGAGGGCATTAGTACATCTTCTCATCCAGTGTTGCTCTTCTCACCTATGACCTCAGTGTCAAGAAAACACAAGCCTGATGTTTTTCCTGTGCTTAAATTAACTGCATCATACTTTAGACACTAGTGTCAAAGAACGAATCTACCCTTTTATACTTTGTTGAGTGCTTAAGTTTTCCAATCTCAGAAATCCTCCAAAGGTTCTTCTTGATAGCAGTGGATATCACCCCTTATAAAAATCTGAATGCAATGGAACCCACCCAGACAAGTACAGGAAGGAAAAGGCTGAGTTACTAAGAGTTTGAAAACAAATTTTAAGACAAAGCCTGTACCAGACTCAATGTTCAGATTCCATTCAATCAATATGCAGGAGTAGTGCAGGGACATACATTACAACTGGAGAGTTAAAGAAGAACAATGCAAATAATTATTAGAATAGTACAGGCTTGGTGTTGATGCCTGGCTTTGCACTTGATACCTGCAGGGACTTGAGCAGGCATTTTAATCTCCCTGGGTGACAATAATTGTAAATATGTGATACTATAATAATATTACTAAAGAATTTGCACTCAAGAAAAATGGAATGTGGGAATTGTGACTTTGGTTTAAATCCTAAACCTGTTCCATTTGCTGTTGTTGTAATTAAAGAGATGGCTCCAAGTGGTTTTTAAAAATCAAAGTTTTGCTTTCTAATGAGCAATAGCATGTTATATTACTTAAGATGGTGTTAATATTTACATTCATGCCTCAATGTTGTTTGATTAAATCATTTGGTGGATTAATACTTGATCACTAGGGCAGATAATTCCATATCTTTGTTCAGAATGGCAGACGTCTTAAAGGTTTTACCGAACCCATAGTTGACAGATAGAAGACTATCTACTTTTAGATAGAAATGCATGTACATACATAGGCATTCTCAGCATGAGCGAACAAGAGGGGCATTTTGGAAGTCAAAGTCACTCAGCCAGTCTGTTAGGACTGCCATTCAACCTCGAACAATGCACCAATTGATATTTAGTACAAATTAAAGAATGAATATTATAAGACCATATTCATCTCTAATTCTCCCTTTTGAACTAAGTGGCTATAATACCTAATTTTATCTGATGCTACAGGTCTCTCATATGGACAATTCTAGCCACAATTTAACATTAGATTTGGACCCAGGGTTAGTATGGGATTTAGGTAATATACAAATATTAAACTCAACTTGCAAGTACGTAGATTGAAATTCAGGATGTGGACCATCTCTGGTTACAAATTTACAATTGGTGAAAGTGTAGATGGAAGAAGACAAAATAAAAGAAACTCTAATCTCCTTAGAGATTTCTAGATGTGGAAATTCACAATTTGAGAAATGAGCTAGGGAGAGGAGAGTAATGGGAAGCCTGGAAGTCTCGATGGGTCTATTGATGAGACCAAAGACTATGAGAATCATATAATTGCCCACATAAGACATTCCAGAAAATCACTACTCCCTGTTCCAGATGATATCATCAACACAGTAGAAATATATTCCTTTCCTCTGAGCCACGGTGTCTTACTGTTACCCAGAATTTCCTCTTTCTTTCAAGGATTGTATCTAATAGCTTTAAGATTCTAACAGGATCAACTTTCCTAAGTTCTGGCTCAGGGGTCAACCATAATTCAATATCATATTCTTATTCTGTAGCTATATTAAGTCTCAAAAAAAGAAAGTTGGATTATTTTACACTCTTGCCCACTTTTGGTGAGTTCTTCCAGTCCCCCCACAGTCCCCATTGTTCAGCTCCATGTATGACTGGCAAAGGCTTCCAAGATCTTGCCCATGATCATCTCTAGTAGCTTACCTTGCTGCATTCTTTATCGATCCTCCATTGAACACTCTCAATCTCTCTCAGTTCCAGCCCTTTAGTCCATACTGGCTTTCTGTTATCTCTTTAGAAATTCATACCCAAACTCCTTCGTTAGCGTCTAGTTAATTTTCTCTCTCAGTCTTATCGTCATTTCCCCCATTCAGTCCCTTTCACAAGAAGAAATGAGCAGTCCCTCCTTTGTTCTTTGTGCTGAAGCATTCAGCAATCACAGCACTTACAATACTTGTTTATGAGTCTGTCTTCCCTACTACGCTGCTGTAAGTTTCTTGAATGAAAGATTAGGTATGTGTTCCTTTAAAGTGAAGTCTATAGACAACATGCATCAAATTTTGTGGGTAGTACCCCAGACATAAATCAGATTGTTTGGAGTGGTGGAGAAAATCTTCAGAATCTTTTTGTAACAATCACCAGGTCATTTTAATGTAAATTAATTTGAGCAGCACTGGACTTAGACTCATTTGTTTCCCTACTCAGTTTGTTTAGTATAATACCTGCAGTAGGTATTCAATGAATAAGACCATTAATGAAAAGATGAATGGATGAAAAATCTGAGGGATTTTCATATGTCATCCCTATGTTATATGGAGCACTCTTGTCCCTAACAGATCTAATTAAAATTAGATCCAAGGACAGATTTTATGCCCTATAGCAGTGTAAAGACTTGACCTCTTTTCATAATAATCATTGAGCACATCTGATTTTATGGTCTGTGATGATTAATTTTAAGTGTCAACTTGAGTGGATTAAGGGATTCCAAGGTATCTGGCAAAGCATAATTTCTGAGTATGAAAAGATTGTCATTGGACTCAGTGGACCAAGTAAGAAAACTCAGCCCTTCCCCAGTGTGGGAAGGTCCCATTCTCTCTTCTCTTTAAGTCTGGGGCATGCCATTCTTCTCTTGTCTTTCGACATCAAACTCTAAGACCTCAGGTCTTTGGTTTCAGAATGAGAGTCCACATCAGCTTCTCTGATTCTGAAGATTCTGAACTTGGACTCATCCCTTTTACTAGCTTTCCTGATTCTCCAGCTTGCATTGGGCCTATGGTGGGACTTCTCAGTCTCCAAAACCATGTGAGATAACTCTCTTAAAAAAAAAAATCCCCTCTCATATATTTATCTCTCTCTCTAACCCCATCTCTGTCTCTCTTCTAAATCTGCATCTGTGTGTATCATCTATATGTCCTATTGGTTCTGTCTCTCTGATGAACTTTGACTAATACATGGACCCTGCTGCTCCCCACTTCAATATTAGTACATGTACATCCCAAACCAGTCATGGTGTATGTACTTTCTGTTTTGCTTCACATAAACTCAGATGCAAAACTTAACCCTTTCATCTATTTCTACAGAAATCCATTCACATGGAACATTTTGTGAGATTGGTAGATTTGCTGAAAGCTAGGGAGGTCATGGGAAAGGAGTTACATTCCGGAATCATTTCCTTTCATGTCCTTCTCTTCTGCTAGGGTGACTCCTAATTTTTCTTCTTCTTTAAGCCTAATCCTAGCTCTCCTCAGCACCTACCTTCAGACTTTCCCAGTGAAACTCACCCATCCCAATTCTAGTCACTCTGAAGAAAACATAGGCTCCTCTGTTGATTCAGTCTAAGGAGGTAGTTGAAGTTCATGTTTCATTGCCAATTTAATGCTGTCTGCCTTTCATACTTCTATACACCCTGAAGGGTGGTTGGAGAGAGGTTTTTCTTAAATCACATGGCTTACTTTTCCCTGGTGCCCTAGGGTGCACAGAAAAGGTGGTTCAGCAGGTTAATGGTTAAACCTTGTAAGATTCCTACATGGGATGGCATAGCCAGAAGTCTAAGATGGGTTTCTGAGATGGTAGGAAGAATGAGCAGGGAGAAAAAGACAGGAGAACAGACGTGTGCGTCTCATCTAACAGGATGCTGAGACTTCTGTTCTATTTTCATCCTTGTTTCTGGTACAATCCTCAATTAAATCCTTGTCAGGCTTTCCTTACATTTGGCTGGACCCAGAAATCCAGATCTGCACAATCTAAGTTGATGAGTCCAGACATTTAGTGGAAATTAGTTTACTCAAAGCTCTGACTGGCTCTCTGTTTAATTCACAAGGCCAGCAAGCCCTGGAGCCCTCCGGCCACAGAGGTAGGTAATTTGGAACATGTTTAAAGCAAAACTAGCCTTGGTTTGGATCAGTTGTCATGGTGATATCATAGGTCACTGAAATGCCTGTGCTTGGCCAAAAATTATTTTGAGGACTTAAAGCAAAACTTTTCGTTGTTCTGTATCATCATTATTATTATTTTACTCACTGAGGCATAAAAAAGCATGGATTTGGGAGTTTAAACATGCTAGGGTTTAAATCTAGCTGTTTCTCTGACTAGTCTGTGACTCTAGGAAAAGTAACTAACCTACCTGTGCCTCATGTGATGTGTGTGTGTGTGTGTGTGTGTGTGTGTGTGTGTGCATGTGCACAAATATACCCAGGAAGCAAAGGAAAGACCGTTTCATTTGTTCCAAACATGTTTGGGCAAATAATAAAGTGATTAGGTGGTTGTCATAGTTTTAGTTATTTTTTTATATACACATTATTAATAGCTTTCAAAGTGATTTCATGTCCATTATTTCACTGATCATGTGATGGCAAAACCAGACCTGGTTGTGAAATGAAATTATAAAAACATTATAGTAAGAAATCAGTGCCTGGGGGAAGGGTCCATTCCCCTCCCCTCTCTCAGCCTTTCTCCAGGAAGCCTAATTAACCATGGGTCCCTACCTTTTAGATTGTAAAGAACTGCCCTAGGAATCTAACTACTCCTTTGAAGTGTAAAAGCCCCTGTGCAGGCTCCAGGCCCAAGGCTAGAGATTTATCTAAGGCCTTGTAAGAGCCAGTCCTTCCCCTTATCACACTCTACTTCTATAAACATGCTTCCCGCTAGAAAGCCTGTGCACAACCTTGTATCATTTAGACTAGAAAATTTATAACACTAGAGAGCCTATAAATGTTGTGAAAAAATGGTGATGGGTGCTCAGAATTTAGAGTCTGATCTCCTCTGGGTCTGCTGGTGTAAAATAGAGTTTGGAGTTCTCCTCTCTGAGTGTTGCTTGCTGTTTCTCAATCAGTCTGTTTCCTGCAACAATCACACAAAAACTTTCCAAATCTGGTAAGAGTTTTTCCCATTTTATAGAGGATGAATGCAGTAAAGGGTCTCAGCAGTTTTTCCAAGTTTCACCTTCAAAGAAACCATAAGGCCAACTCAGTCCATTTCTAATTATTGAGGGCTGCCCCTACTCAGAAGCAGGATGTAACTTTTTTTTTTTAGTTTAAATTTCAGGTGTTTCTTCACCAAGTTTGGTAGGCAGTGGAGTGATAGTCATCTTTCAAGGTTGCTTTCCCTTTCCTTCCATTAAATAGAACCATTAGGAGAGGGGCATGGTCTTTTGCTACAGTGGTCACCTTGGGCTCCATTCCCTCCATCATGGCTTCCGCTATGGCCACCCTTTGCCTCCTGTCTCAAGGCCTTTCCTTAGCAGGCACCCTCAGAGGCTCCCCTGCAGGTTATTTATGGCTGCGAAACCCCAAAACACGCTTCTGTTGAGAAGACTCTGGAGCAATGGGGGGCTGGCTAGCCCTCTCCCCACATTCCAACCTGACTTATTTTTGGTACTGGGATTGAACCAAGCGGTACTAGACCACTGAGCCACATCTCCAGCTCTTTTTTATTTTTTATTTTCAAACAGGGTTTCACTATGGTGCTGAGTCTGACCTTGAACTTGTGATCCTCATGCCTCAGTCTTCCAGGTGGCTGGGATTACAGGTATGCACCGCTGTGCCTGGTCTGTCTCACCTTTTAGGTTGCGTGCTTGGGATTTTTCACAGTAGGGCAATATCTAGGTATATGGGGTTCTGGGTTTCAAGTGTTCCAGGGTAGGCTGCAGAACACGCTGTAGCACAGTATCACTTTCTATTTGTCAAAGAGCCCCATGGCCTGCTTGGATTCGAGGAGACCTAGATCAGACCTCAAAGTGGGAGATACGTCCAAAAGTCTGTGACCATGTTGAACTGGCCATGCTACCTTTCTCAGATCCTCTTACCTTTAGGAAATCACATCCTACTCTGCTCTGATAACTATTCACCATGCATGAGGTATCTTTGAAGCAGTTCTCTCCTTGAAGAAAAATTCCTTCCTTTGTAACATCAGGTCCCTTGTCTCTTGGGGAAAGAGGTTTAATTACTTAATAAGTACCTGATAGTCATATAGTTAGTTGTCATTTCCTAAAAGTGTCAAGAGTCTTCCCACATCATGGGGTTAGAGTCAGTGATAGGAGGTGACTTGATAGTGTTATGATAAATTAACTTCCTTTAAGAAACTAAATGATTTTGAGGTTTTGTTGTCCTGCTAATTTTAGTTCTTATTACATCCTCCTTTTAGATATAAGTATCATGGATATTGACTAAAGGGGTGAGTGAATGAGAGATAAGAATTATTGAAGGGATGCACATCTGTATCTTCTAACAAGGACAGTATTAATTAATAGTGTTGGCATCAAGGCTAGGACCTGGCCAACATGAATGCCACCCTACCCTCAGGGAGCTTACACTTTCTTATGGTAAGACACAATGACTCAAGTGTGAGTTTTTCATTGCCTGGACTCCCAAGAAATGGCAGCTGGCTTTGTTTTCTCTTCTATGATAAGATTTTAAATGCCAGCTCACTGTGATAATGAAGTCATTGTTAATTCTTACATGGTAGCCCCTCAGGCAAATCTCTTTAAAGCACTAATTTCTGAGAGAGCTCAAACCAGACATCAAATTCTACTTTTCATAAAAATTCAGTGGAACATCAAGCCAAAGGCGGGACAGATGTTGCCCTTATGAAATGATCAGTGGAACACTTGCTAAAAGTTCATTTATAGGGATATCATTTTATGTAATAGGCTTGTTAGTAGTACTCGGAATGTCTAGCTAATGAACGGCTTAAATAGTTTCTAGGTTTGGAGTGAGACCCCCAAATCTGTGTTTTTAATGAGCTCCTTAGGGGGTTCTGTTCATGATAAGACACGTGGTCTATCTTACACACACACACACACGTACATATTTGCACAAATACAAATACATAGGTACAATTGCTTTATTCAAAAATGTAGAGATGAAGGAGCCAAAAATAAATAAATAAATAAAAAAGGTGGAGTGGGATAGTGAGAGGGTTAATGAGAAAGAACAACTAACTAAACGGATCTCTTGACTTTAACTTCATCTTCTCTCCAGTAGCTTCTCCATTATGGCAGAAGAGTTATTTTCCTAAACCACAAATCTAGTCAAATGCTTTTCCTTAAAAGTGGTGAAGTTTCTTATCACACAGGGAACAAAGATCAACATACTGATCACATCTTTCTGTTAGGTCCCTTTCTGCTTTCTCAGATCCCATTTTTTCCTCCCCCTGTGGCTTACCATGGCATAGCAGGCTCCCTGTCAATTAGCTCAGCAAGCCTCATATTCCTACATTGCTTTGTTTTAAGATTTCCTCCTGGTTCTTGCGGATTACTGCCGCTCCCAGTCCGGGTTGCTCCAAGCGGCTCGCTGCCGCTTCTTGCTCTTACGGCCCGAACAGCGGGACAAAAGACACGTACTCCTCAGAAGTTCATGAAGCAGCTTCCCGTTTATTCAGATAACACCCTCGATATATAAGCAGTCTCATGCATAAGCAATTGTAACCAGATATGTCCATCCAATCCTGTTAAAGGTCAAGCGATCACTCTCTCAAGCATACATGTAAAGTATATCTGTCCACGCGCTAGGCGGCTGAACTGATTATCATACAGCCAATTGTAAACGCTTCCTGCCTTTCTCCAGGCATAATCAGGGCGCCGTTTGCTCTCTGCCAGTCGCCGTCTTTAGATGCACGTGGCGTAACCCTGGGCCCCGGGTCTTGCCCGCCACAGGTTTTCCTCTCATAATCTGCATTCAGAGGTATTCACTCTTCAGTACTACAATACATTTCAAACTGTTGGCTTTTCACATCAATGTTCATAGCTGCTCAATTCACAATAGCCAGATTGTGGAACCAACCTAGATATCCTTCAATTGATGAGTGGATAAAGAAACTGTGGTATATATATACAATTGGAATATTACTCTGCCATAAAGAATGATAAAATTATGGCATTTACAGGCAAATGGATGAAATTGGAGACCATCATGCTAAGTGAGATAAGCCAATCTCAAAAAATTAAAGGACGAATGATCTCGCTGATAAGTGGATGATGACACATAAGAGGGAGGGTGGGGGGAGTTAGTGTTAGGGTTAGGGTTAGGGTTAGAGTTAGGGAGGGGGACAAGAATGGAGGAAGAAAGGACTGTTTAGAGGGAAAAGAAGGGTGGGAGGGGTGGGGGGAAGGGAAAAAATAATAGAATGAATCAAACAACATTACCATATGTAAATTTATGATTATACAAATGGTATGCCTTTAACCCATGTACAAAGAGACAAACAACATGTATCCCGTTTGATTACAATAAATAAAAAAAGAAAAAAAATAGAAAATAAAATAAACAGTACATCCCAACTATAAAACAAACAAACAAACAAACAAAAAAAACTGTTGGCTTTTCCTGACTCTACCTGATATTGTAAGAGATCAACTTGAGATAAACATATTCACAGGTCAGTACTTTCAGTTTTGCGGGGAAGGGATTTTGATGCAAATGCATATTCTAGGAGATTACTAGAAAGCAATGATAGTGAAGACAGTATGGCCAATAGGAACCACAAAGGGATTTTTTTTTTTTTAAGCTCAGGATTATTTTAATGTTGTATCTTTAATCTGGAAAAAAAAAAGAAAGAAAAGAAAGACAAACCGTAGAGATGCATTCACACAAATCATCTCAATGCATTTCCAAAGTTGATAGAAGAATATCAGGAATTTCTGTTTTCCCATCTCACTATAAAAATTGTGAAACATTCAGAAAAACTGAAAGAATTGTAGAGTGGATGAATATATGCCAGTCATTTAAATGGTATAGTTAATGTTTTGCTAGTTTGTCTTCCATGTATCTATCCTTCTATCTTTCCATCTTCTCATTTATTGATCCATTTGCCTTCCATTTATCTTAAAGCAAATTACAAACAGCAGAACAATTCAGGTTTCTTTCTTCTTATTTTTGTTTTTCTTAATTTGTATGAGTGCATCAGAGTTACACACAGGAATGGGGTTCATTTTGGCATATTCATGAACGCATGTGACATAATTTGCTACATTTCAATCACCAATACCTCGTCTTGCCCTCCCTCCCTCCCCAGATCCCCTTATTCTACTCCATTTGTCTTCCTTCTGTTTATTTATTTTTCTTAATTATTGCATTGTATTTAAACATAAAAGTGGAATTCATTATCCATACATGCACACAGCATAAATTGGTCAGTTTCATTCTGCAGATCCTCCACTTTTTTTGATGGGCTGACAGATCTGGCTCCATGAGAATGTTCTAGGCCAGACTCTAAGGGAAATGATGCAACAGACTCATTTTGCTCTGAGACTCCATGTTATGTAGGAAATAAGCTTCTCCCATGGGAACACCCCACCTCTGTGCCCATCATCAGTTACTTGGGGTGACATGTTTAACAATACAGAATGATAATTCCTATGTAAAGAAACATTGCTCTCTTTTGACCTCTATTGCTCTTAAATAATGTACCATGTGAACGGTAATTGTGTGGATCTTAGTAACCATTCTTTAGTTTGTACCTAGGTAAGGGTGGTTTTGACCCACTTCCCCCTCTGTTGATGATCTCATGATGTTAGTTTGTAATTTTGAATCATAGCAACAGACACTTATGATTGATGTGATTTTTGGCATAAGAACCCCTACAACCCTGTGGTCGGGGCTGTTCTCCCAATAGCCATTTTTGGGGCATTGTGTGAGACAGTCAGCCGGCCGGCTTAATAAAGACTCTCAAATTTGGACTTTTCAGTGGTGATGGGTCAGTTCTTATGTTGCGCCCCATAACATTTCCCATCCCTCCTCCCTCCCCCTCAGTCTCCTTCCTCTATTCCAATGTTCTCCCTTCTATTTGCACAAGATCCCCTACCTCCCTAATCTAAGAGCATTAGAGTGATCCATAGTAGTTGGGTTCAGCTTGACAAATTCATTTATTCACGGACTTTGATTTCTATTCATGTCTCCTTTTCTCTTCCTTCCTCCTTTCCCCCATTCTCCTTTCTCTACTCTATTGATCTTCTTTTGCTACTGATTAATTAATTAATTAATTTTTGATCAGTTCTTCCTACTTATACATAAAGATGAAATTCCCTGCACATAGTATGATGTTTAAAAATGCATTCTTCATTTCTTTCCCTTTCCCACCCCTCCTCACTCCCTCTTTTTAAAATTCCTTATTTCTCTCTAGTGTTGGTAGAGAAAACATTCTGTTAAACCTCCCATTTGAAAACTTGTCAATTTAAGCATATGCATTTTTCTTCAATCAATAGCACATGTCTTCACCGTAGTCTTAAACTGTTTTCTATTAATGGCATGGTTAACTTGAATAATATTTGAGTGAGCTCATTTATTTTTCTGGTTTCTCACAAAATTCTTCTCTCAGGTCACTTCAGTAGAAAGCAATTTTTTTTTCTTTTTGGTACCAAGGATTGAACTCAGGGGCACTTGAACACTGAGCTACATCCCCAGCCCTATTTTGTATTTTATTTAGAGGCAGGGTCTCACTGAGTTGCTTAGTGCCTCACTTTTGCTGAGGCTGCCTTTGAACCCTCGATCCTCCTGCCTCAGCCTCCTGAGCCCCTGGGATTATAGGTGTGCACTACCATGCCGGGACAAAAGCAAAACATTTTTCTTTCATAGTATTGGTTTAGGTATCATAGACACAGCCAGAAAATTTGTTCTTTCAAATTTGACTTGGTATTATTTCATTACTAATTACATGAGGCCAACATAACTAGTTGCTGGGCAACCTCTGTTTTTCAGCTTTTGTATAATGCCTAAAGACAGTTTTCTCAATGTGACTTATTACCTTTAGCCTAAAAGGCCAGGGATGCTGCTTGGCTTGCAGGTGGATGTTTAGAGGTGTAGTCCTTGAAACCGCTGGGCTGCTTAGTGGAGAAATGAGGAAAGTGACGCAGGGCTGGGCGATGAGAAGATGGGGTTGGTACAAAAACTGATAAATCAGATGTTATGTTATTTAGTACTCTAAAATTACTAGCCAGAACAACTACATATGGACATGGTTAAAATGTGGACCTCTGGGAGCTGCACTGGACCAAGGGTAGTTATGATGGGAATTGCTGGTTTTCTTCACGGACCCTTCTGCAACAGCAGTCCCCTCATCATCAGAGCATAGTGTTTAAAAATTCTTTAAATTTATATTATTTTATATTTTTCTCATATGTCGCATAATATGTAATCTCCAGTAAACTTCTGAAAGTCCTGTGAGGCAGAAGGTGGTGTTACGGTTATTTCACAGACGTAGTAACTGAGTCCTGAAGTAAGACCGGAGTCTTTGAACTCAGGGAGTGTGTTCTGAAGTCTGTGCTCTTTCTTGTCACACCTTGATGATATTTTATTAAGGAAAAAAATTATTCATAAGAGAATGTATTTGTAGTCTTTAGTGACAGATAACTTTCTCAAGAACCAAAATGTTTTCTCTTATCAGATAATAAAAACCTGTGTTTCTACCGAGAGCACTGTTTTATTTGAGAAGCACAGACATGAATGTCTTACTCAAATAGTATAATATAGTATAATCGTTATACTTTTTTTTATCTGATCTCACTTTTATCTTTACCCTCTGTACGTAGAGTCAAACTATCCCAAAATAAATGAACAAGTAAATGAATGAATATGTCAATACATCATTCCATGGCTCACTTTTTTTTCCTAATCTGGTGATTTTAAATTCTACACCTTTCATAATGTCTGGCCTTGTTATGATTTCTGTAAGAAGACTCTCTGAATATTCCTAATATTCAACATAGCCATCAAATACTTGCTAACAAAAATCCACATGGCATAAATGTGCAACATGAAAATCTTTATTCAGGGTTTGTTCAAATTAATACATCATTTGCTTTTTGCTCACAAGCAGTTTGTAAAACGGATGGATTTTAAGTAGAAAATCTGATGTTATCAGGCCAGTGTCTGTCTTTTCAAAGGTATAAAGAGAAGATCACTGGGCTCATAATATCTCAGTGAGTTAGCGCTTCTTACTATTATAAGGGCACCCACATTGCATCTAACCCCATTATTTCTGAACATTCAATTTTCTTGAGTGAATTTATTTTTCAACATTCTAATGGACTGTTGTGCCTCCTGAGGGTTATTAAGATGTGGGTGATCAGGCAGCACTAGGCCTCTAAGTAGACCTGTGAAGGAAAGAGGCCTGGAAACTCCAAAGTGAGGCCCACAGGACTTGAGGTTGGTCTAACTGATTATGCCCAGGGTCATGCAACTCTCATGCCCAAAGAGATCACTGCATTAAAGTAACCTCTTAAGAGATCTCCTTAAGGAATATATTATGACTTACAATATGGCATAATCTCCTCTTTCCCTCTGGAAACAAGATGAGTTATAAAGATGATTTTATTTAAGCAAAGAAAAAAAAAAAGCTGCCAGAGAGTATATGGCTGCAGCTCAATCTATCTCAAAACAATCAAAGGAGAAGTCTCCTGTTACCCCTGCAGTACCAACTCCCAGTGGAGTTGAAGGGTAAGATGAGAGCAAGTTCATGAAGTGTTCATATCCTCGCCAGGAGTACCATGCTACTGTTCTTAGCATATTACTAAGAGTAAATCTCAGAGCTGCAAATGTAATAATAAAAAAACAAGATTGTTTTAAAGCAATTTTTCTCTTTAGGAAAGCATTGTTGGTCGATAAAATTAATTAAACATCATATAGGAGATAAAATGAAATGACCACTACTAAGCTTTATAGAAGTTTAGTTTGGGCTTATAAGTTATGAGATCAGGAAATAAAAAGGAAATTAACATTTGCTGAGTTTCTACTCTAAGTCCCTCTTTTGGAATCTAATTCCTTTTAACCCAAACAACATTTTTATAAGGAGTATACTTATTATTTCATGTTTAAAGTATACTACGCCAAGACTTAGAGAAGTAAAAAAACAAAACAAAACAAAAGAACTAAGTATATTCAATTAAGAAGTGGTAGAAAAGAACTATAACTGAAGTCTCACTCCAAAGCCAAACCTCTGTTATAGTAACAGCTTTGGGTAGGACTAGTTCAGATTTAAAAATAATTAGATCTAAATCTAGTGTAACTGGTTTTCTGAAACCAGTGTATTAAATAAAACAAACCTGAAAACCATATTGTGAAATGATGTGGACATGAGATGCTGGCTGAAGGATACACTAGACTAGTTTGGTCTTTTGGTTTAGCTGCTCTATCACCGAGGTAATGGCTACCAAGCACTAAACTGTTCCGTGTCGATGAAGAGAACTTTGCTCTGTGGGTCCCTAAAGAATAAGGAATTGTGATTTTTTATTCTAAGACCAATGAGATTTAAGATCATGGAAATCAATCAATCGATTAAATTAATTTTATTAAGTGTCAAAATAGAGAAGTGGCAAGATACCAATTATAAACTCGGAATGGACCCTCCGTTTGACCCAGCTATCCCACTCCTTGGCCTATACCCAAAGGACTTAAAATCAGCATACTACAGAGATACAGCCACATCAATGTTCATAGCTGCTCAATTCACAATAGCCAGACTGTGGAACCAACCTAGATGCCCTTCAATTGATGAGTGGATAAAGAAACTGTGGTATATATATACAATGGAATATTACTCAGCCATAAAGAATGATAAAATTATGGCATTTGCAGGCAAATGGATGAAATTGGAGAATATCATGCTAAGTGAGATAAGCCAATCTCAAAAAGCCAAAGGACGAATGATATCGCTAATAAGTGGAGGATGACACATAATGGGGGGGAGGGAAGGGTTAGTGTTAGGGTTAGAGTTAGGGTTAGGGAAGGGGGCAAGTATGGATGAAGGAAGTACTGTACAGAGGGTAAAGAGGGGTGGGAGGGGTGGGGGGAAGGGAAAAAATAACAGAATGAATCAAACAACATTACTTTATGTAAATTTATGATTACACAAATGGTATGCCTTTGCGCCATGTACAAACAGAGAAACAACATGTATCCCATTTGTTTACAATAAAATAAAAAAAAGAATGCAAAAAAAAAATTCATAAATCAAAAAAAAAAAAAAAAGACTGGCTTTGGCTCTAGTACTGAGAAGACAGAGGGTGGGCAGGACAGGAAGTGGAGGCGTGATCTGATCTGCAGGTGGTTATTGCCTTAGACTGGATGTCAGGTGGTAGATTAGGTAGATTCCAGTGGAGGGAGCGAAAATGTGGAGAAGTGTGCATTTGTATGTAAGCATTGTGGACATACAGAATGGAAAGAATGTATTAACGAATTATTTATTTGGATGCAATTGTGGAAAATGAAAGGAAGGAATCAGAGACTGCTTCTGGTTTTTGGGAATGGCATTCACTGAGACAGAAAATTTGTAATGGAAACAAGTTTGGGATATAAATTGGGATTTTCCATTTGGGCAAAATTATTATGTTAGTAATTTCAAAATGACATATGAAAAATAACTTGAGCTATTTTAAGCCAAGAGACAATGTTTTTCATGGTCTTGCTTAAGTTCAAACATATATAAGGGAGAACCAGAAAACTCACAAATTAGTTTTCCAGTTACACCCCTCTTGTTAACTCCTCTGTTTTCAGTTAAATTTCTAAGCATCAGAAAGTGGTGAATTTTGGGGAAAACCTAATGCTTCGATTTATTACTAAGAGTTATGAAGAAGATGACATTTTATTAAGTCAATTTTTAAAACACAAACAATTTTTATTTTCCCATTTAAAAAAAAGGAATCTAATTTGTGAACTTCTCAATGTAAGGGATATAAATTGCATTTTTTACTGAATTGTGTTCTCTCCACCTTTACAAAACATTGTTAATTGTAGAGATTTAAATGTATTTCTAGAATGAATGACCATTTGCATATTGTGTCTTTTGATTAGACTATAGGCTTCCCCCTGCTCCCCCCCTTGGTATTTGGGGATTAAACCTAGGGACTCCAACATGCTAGGAAAGTGCTCTACTACTGAGATATATGCCTCTTGACAATAGGAACAAACAACACCTTATGCTTCTTAGAAAGTCCCTAATGACTAGGAACATGGCAGAGTTAAAAGAATTGAGATTTGAGATGACAGAAGACACAGATGTAAATTACAGAACCAGAGCAGATACTTGATTTAGCTTTGAGCAAATTGACTTTGAAAGATTTATACTTTTTTATCTGCAAACTGTAATAATAATAATACCTATTATTACATGGTACCAAGCAAAAGCCCAAGTGTTCTTGGCATATGTTAAAATCCTCAGTATATTACTTTCCCCTTTATAAGCATGGTTCTGTGGATAGACTCAATAAATATTTGTTGAGTAAATGAATGACATTATCCTTAGAAGATCATTTAACATTGATTCCTAATGGGTTTTGCATCTTGGGTCAAAAGGACACTCTGTCAACCCTTTCCTATTTGGTATTAATAGCCATATAGTGTCACAGATCACAAAACCATACTTAACGCTTTGTTGCTATTATCAATCAGTACAACTGAACACAACCCCACATAATATAATTGAATCAGATTAATTTTAATAACTAAAATGTGAACATTAGCATTCGTGGAAATGGGAATAAAATTGTCCCCATCACAAGTTAAATTACTGCTGCTGTTCATAAATTTTAAAACAGCTGACTCTAAATTTCCACCTGCATCTTTTAAAATGATCTTCCTATCTTCCCATTATTCTTTTAATAGAGAGAAGTTCATCTAAGCTTGTACTTAGAATGAAACTAGAATGTTTCTGGGGGAAAAAACCCTATTTCTCTTTGAACTACTTATAATAATAATACTTAAATCCTAAGTGAGAAATCAGAGGAGCTCAAAACCCTATCTTCCTCAAATATTGTCTCTGACACTCACTGTATTTTGCATGATTATTCTCTCCTTGAAATACTAATTTATAGGAAAACTTGTTGCTAAATACTATGTCATCACACACACACACACACACACACACACACACACACACCCCACACACAAACACACAATTAAAATGTCAGTTCCTGGGCAGAAATTTGAGAAACACTTGTTAATAAACAAATAAATAGATTGTGTGAAGTTTTCCTAGTTTTCATAGAAGTACCTCTCCTTAAGTTTCCAATCCATCAAAAGCATTGAACTCTTCTAATGTCATTCATATCTGTAGAGACGTGCAGATTCTTCCTTATCACCAAGTCGAGGAAACCAAAAAAAGATTTAAATGTGTAACTGGACATGTATGCAATCAAAGGAAGATGTTGCATGTTCTAAATATGTCAAGTATTTTCCAGTGTATCTACAAAAGCAATACTACTTGTAATCTCAAATAGATTATTTTTGTGTTACTTTCTATAGAATACAAAAAAAAAAAAAAAAAAAAAAATGTCCCAGAATATTTGGCCAAGGAAAGAGTGAAAATCACAATGCAACCAAACAGAATATAAGAAGGCAGGGAGTTTTAATCTTCAAACTGTTAAAATATATTCTAAAACTACGGCATTAATACATTGGGAAAGTTGTACCAAAATGTAGTCACCGAAGAGAATAAAAAGTTTAGTAACAGCCTGAAGCATATTTTGGAGATGTAGAAATAAAAAAATAGAGAGGTGTCAGATTAGTAGGGTAACGAGCATTGGGATAAACAGCTAATTATTTGAATAAGTTAAAACTAGAGTTTTGCTTTAACTTTCCACCAAAATAAGTTTCTGACAAAGTGGAAATACAAATACTGGAAGAAAGTAGTAGCCAGTGTTTTTCAGTTGTGCAGATAAAGAGGACCCTTCCAGAAGTGACAAAGGCAGGAAATATAATGGGGTAGAGTGTATATTTAATGACTTAAATTTTATAAAACTTTGGTAGTCTTTGTAGGGTTTCTTTATACAGTTTCTGTTCTGGACACCTGATTCTCTTTTCTATAATAAGCCCACTTTATTGAGTTTTTATATTCTATTCCTGGGTTCCAGAAGTAAATACTAACTAGCTTCATCCACGAAAATGAAAATACTCGGCCATTTCTAATCATTAAAGGTTGAAAAGACTGATAATATTGTTATCAAGGTTCTAGGGAAATTGGCATCTCATTCATTTCAATTGGACATGGATATTAATACCTTGAAGAAAGCAAAATGTGAATGTATCGCCAAATATAAAATGACATGCCTTTAATCCCCAAATTCCTCCTCTAGAAATTTGTCTTAAGGTTGGACAAACACTTGTAGGTATAAAAATACTTATCACAGGATTGCTTGTTATTCCAAAAATCAGATTCCATAATTTGAAACCGCAAATATTCCAAAATTGAAACTTTCTGAGCATCAACTTCATGCCACAAGTGGAAAATTCCACACCTGACCCATCTGACAGGTTGAAGTCAAAATGCAGGTGCACTAAAAATATTGTATAAAATTACCTTCAGGCTGTTTATGAGGTGTATATGAAACATGAATGAATTATGTATTTAGACTTGGGCCCCATCCCCAAGATGTCTCATTATGTATTTGCAAATAAACCAAAATCTGAACAAAACTGAGAAATACTTCTGTTAAGCATTTTAATAAGGGATACAACATGTAGTGATATCCTAAAAAATATGGCTTTAAAAGATTTTTTTTTATTTATTAGTTTAACAGATACTATCATTCCAGAGTAATTCCAACAGCTAACAAGGATAACATTTATATGGCACTTATCAAGTTCAAGTCAATTCTAGTTATCAAAATGATGCTGCTGCTTTGCTTTGTACTGACATAGAGATAAATGTCATGTTATGCAAAAAGAGAAAACTTAGAAACTACATACTATGATACCATTTTACTAAATAGGAAAGTAATCTAAAGTACAGATTCATAAAATGAGTTCTGCACCAACTGAAGGTAGGGCAGGGTGACCACATGTCATGAATTTTCTGGGATGCTCTATTCCCCTCAAGAGACTAGTAACACCCTTTACACTCTGAAAAGATCTTTTCTGGACAATGCACAATTACAGATGTTTTAATTACATATGCTTATTTTCACTTCCTTAATTTATATTTAAGTCTTGAAATGAGCATTTATTTTATAACTTGGGAGTGGGAGAAACAATAATAAAACCCATTTCTGGGAGGTTTCCTACAAAGGAAACTGCTTTTCAGTGAGAGGAGGAATAGAGTCAGTTTATCTCAACAGAAAGTAAGATGACAGAATTGCTGAAAGTTAAAGAGGATTTGCAGAGAGCAGTTAAATATTCATTAAATAATGAATACTCCAACCAGGGACAGTGACTTGGAGGAATACAGGACACTGCGATTGTCTCCAAGAGGGATTCGTTCTAGGTTAGAGGAGAACATCGGGAGAATCTCATTGTGTTGGTGGCCACACATGCTGTTCTTTAAATACCTGTGTCATGACAGGGAGATTTATTGAGAATCAGAGCAAAATTTGCTTACTGGGAATGGTGACAGACTTGAGGTTCCCGGGTGGGTGGGTGTAAAGATGAAGATCTGGGTTCAGTCAGCGAGCCTGTCCATGCAGGGGAGGGGCTGGGCACAGGGAGGGATTATCCTCACTGGTTCTAAAAGAAGTCTGAATCAGCATAACTCAGAACATTTTTGACCTTAGGAGAAGACTCATACTGAAGTTAAATGCAGTCCTTAGAAATACCAAAGTTATATTTAGCAGATACTGGTATTGTTGAATTTTAAATAATGAAGCGCACCAGCAGATGCTCAGATAGGACTCCCAAATGTCAACTGGTATTACTCTACAGCGTCTAAGTAAGACTAACGAAACTCCCCACCAATTCCATGATCGGTGCAAAGGCCAAGGATCTACCCATATAGTCTGCAAATGCCCAGAAGAATCCCTTTCTCAAGTTCACCTTGATTTCCTTCCTTAGTTCACTAACCCATGCTTGAGTCTTCCCTCCCCGCACACAGGTCCATATATGGAATTCAGAATTCCTTTCCTTCACAACACACATCCACCACGCACACACTACTCACTGAGACATGTGTGACTAGGAGACATTAACAGCCACAGAAATATTCTATTAGACCCTTAGCATTTTCCAGTGATGAGACCATTTCTACAAATCCCGATCCTGCCTCTTGTCATTGACTTAACCTCTTTTCTCTCTCTCCTTCTCTTTCTGTCTTCTTTCATGTTCTCTCTCTCTCTCACCTTTTCTCCTCTGCCTTTTTCTTCTCAGACATAAAGACAAATACTTTCTGTATTCTCATATACAGCAAGCTAGCTCTTTCTAGTTCCTTCCCACAGACTTAGTTTGGGCTCCTTTTGTGAATCTATGCTTTAAAATTAGTCTAATCTAATTAAATTCTTAGACAATGTGTCTTATTTCTCCATTCCCTATCTGGGTAAGGTGGAGATTTTATTTTACAGTTTTAATTGTATTTCTCAATTTTCCTACCAATTCACAGATCTTTTACATTTCTTATGGTGGGCAGTTAAATAATTCATGCTCTATTTTATTAAATAGCCCATTATAATAAAGAGTTATTGAAGAGAGAAGAACATTCTCACTTTATCTCTAGTCATTATTCAAGTTTGGAGTAAGTCTAAGTATTTTGATTATATTTTAAAATTCAAAGCAATATTGTTCACCTAGTGGTATGGAGCTACATTTAGGGGATGGAGAAAGTTTGGGTCATTAGCTAACATGCTGAATTCCAGAAAATTGAATAAGTTCCTTACATTATCATGTTTGTCTTTTTATGCACATCTTGGTTGGACTAATGAAAAGGTTAAGATAACAATCAAATATAGATACATAGTCCCAAGAGAAGTTAAATTGGAAATGTAGAATCAGTGCTATAGAATGATTTTAAATATCATGTTAAAGTTGGTTTTGGCTTATTTTGGGATATTTCCCACATTTACTTGTTAGAACAGTAGATACCCAGGTTTGCAGACAATGAGTGCACATAAGTCTGTATTCTCATAACAATCAGACCAAACAAGAGACAGTGAACAATTGCACCACATCGTAAAATGATAAGCTCTTTGATCCTCTATCTTCTCTGTCATAGAATTCTTGCATGGAAGTCATCTCCATATTTGTTTCAGACTTAGCACATCCGTTAATCTTGGCAGCACATCAAATACTTCTTCGACCGTGTTTCTCACCCTGTTGACAGTGATCTTTTCACCTCCTCCAGTGGTTCTTCATCTGAACATTTCCTTATGACACTAACTCACATTTTTCTAGACAAGAATTTATTTAGAGTAAATCAGTAACAAAATCTATAAACCTGCAAAAAAAAAAAAAAGAAACACCAAGATTTCAGTGAGCATACAACCTCAAACCATGGGATCAATGCATGGGATCAATCAATCAACCGGAAGGGAACACTGTGTCCTTACTAAGCATGATGCTTAGTAACCTCTTATTTAAGGAGTGTTCTGCAACATTGGAACCTTACGACAATACATGACCTCCTCTGATATCAGGATGCATGCATTTTAAGCTATTTTACTCTTGTTTTTTTTTTCCAAAATAAATAAATGATTTTCAAGTACATTAGTTCTTCACAAATTGGAAGGTAGGTGCAGTTCATTTCGTTCTTTCCACTGATCTCAGAGGTGGGGGCTATTAATTTAACAATAAATTCTTTCCTTTTTCTTTCTCAACAGGTTGATTTCTCAGAATTTGATAATTGTCCACTCTTGTGTACCCCACAACTTTTGTCACAAATGGAGAGCCCAAATGGTGTCTGGTTAGACGGGTGACAGCAGAGGCATGAGCCTGAGCTGGTGTTGTGCATGTGTATCCACTTAACTCCCTGCTCGTGTGCCTTGCAAGCTTCCTGTTTTGCTAGCTCACTCACAACTTGTAGACCATGGGTTTCCACCTGGTGCACACACAGAACAGTCTGATTTCAGCATGTGGTGCGGTTTTCCTCCTTTTATCTGTCAGTCAGTTGGTGGGCTCACCCACTTGGGAAATGATAGAGTATTATGCATCCTGTCATCGTATGTTCTGAGTTCACTTGGGGGTGGGTAGGGTTTCTTACAAGCAGATTCTGAGATGCAGATTAGCACACAGGATGTTTGTGAGAGAGTGCTCTTCAGACTTAACAGCAGGGAGGGGAAGGGAGTAGATCCATCAGGTGGAGGCAGCTGTGATGCTGTCCTAATGAAGGGCCCAGCCAGCCTCACGAGATCTGGAGACTAGGGTGGCTCTTCCAAGTTGTCCTAGTTGAAGCAAGAAGGCCAGCACTTTTTCTTTCTTTCTTTCTTTTTTTTTTTTTCAGTGCTGGGGATTGAACCCAGGGCCTTGCATTTCCAACTGAGCTATATCCCCAGCAAGAAGGCCAGCATTGTTTATGCTGATAGATCAATCACTGGATATGGGCTTTACCTGGGAAGAGGCCACCTTGGACCAGGCAGTTTCTTTAGCTGTGGTAATCTCCTAAGAAGGATGGCACCTGAAGGTCATCTTCTGGTAGTACTCTGAACAACTGAGAGAAAAATGTCCTTATTCCTGAAGATGCAGGTTGCACATGACAACATCTACCACATGCTTTAAAGGTCTCTCAGTTCACCAGGTTTCTCTAGACCAATGACTTACTGACATTTTTTTAAAAAAAGAAATAGTACTTTCTGTTCTGAACAATATCTTGCACAAAATCTATAAATACTTATGAAATATAAAGGAGATAAAACCATCTACTTTCCCAGACTGCCCGTGAAATAACTCCTAAGATATTTCTACAGAAACTCAGATACCCAGGGCTTCTGGGTATTATGTTTGAATCTACTAAATGAATAGCTGTAAAACTTGGCTGTAAACTTGGCTGATCATCAGAATCATCTGAAAAACAAAACAGAAAGTAAAAAATCACACACATAGATTCTTGAGCATCATACCAAGAGAATCCAGTTCAATAGGTTTGGGCTGAGCATCAGGGTATACATATATAGATATATAGACATCTACACACAAAGACACACATGCACATGTGTGTTCTTCCTGTGTGTTTCTTTCACATTTATGATATTGGGTCATAATAGGCTTTTGATGTTGATTTTTAAACTAAAATTAAAAAAATGTACAGATACCAATCACTATTATCTGAAAATATATAAAAACAAGAAAAAGATCAAGGTGTACAGACTGGGAGGTGGTCAGAGTAGGAAGTCCTACTTGGCCAAACTTCCCTTCTGGTCTTCGTTTTCCTCTTTTCCTCTTAGTTGTTTTAGTCAGCTTTTTCACTGCTGTGACTAAAAAGACCTGACATAAATAGTTTTAGAGGAGGAAATGTTTATTCAAGGGCTCCTGGTTTCAGATGTCTCAGTCCACATGTAGCTAGCTCCATTCCCTCAGGGATCCAGGTAAGGCATAACAACATGGAGGTAGAGTGTGGTGGAGAGAAACAGCTCACATGATGATCAGACAGCAGAGAGAGAACGTCTACTCTCCAGATGCAAAATATGTACCCCAAAATCATGCCCCCAGGAACCCACCTCCTCCAGTCACATCCTATTTGCCTTCAATGACTACTCTATTAATCCCATCAGGGGATTAATTCACAGAGTGGGTTAAAACTCTCATAACTCCATCATTTCTCCTCTAAGTTTCTTTCATTGCCTCACATGAGCTTTTGAGGGACACCTCACATTATTCCTTGGGAACAACTTGGTGACTGTCTTTCTTGGTGCTGTCCTAATTGGCTCATATGGTTTGGCATTGGGGGAATGCAGTTAGTTCTGTGATGTTTCAACCTACTGTCTTCACAATGATGTCAGTGGTATGTACATCTTCATATATATTTGACAATCAAAGGACAGTTTTCGAGTGTTCCCGGTAGTCTACTAATGAGCAATCCTGATTGTTTATTCCATAAATACTGGTTGCCTGCTGTGTGCCGGGCACCATTTTAAGTGTCTAGGTTCCACCACTGAATCAAACAAAGCCTTCCGGCAGTCAGCAGTAAATATAATAATGAAGTGAATTTTGTTGGATGTGAGAAGGTGATCAGTGGAATAAAGAAAGAGGAGAGTAGGAGGGATCAGGAGTGCCATGAAAAGAGAAAAGCAAGGGACAATTTTAAACAGAGGGGTTTGGATCAGTCTTACCAAGAAGGTGACATTTGAACAGATCTCAAAGATGAGGGAGACGGCCTTGTGGTATCTTGGGAAGTTGTCTCAGCGAGAGCCCTGTTCTCAGTGGTGACATTTTGGGATGGATGATTCTTCAGCAAGGTGCTTGGGAAGCTGTCCTGTGCTTTGCAGAATGTTCAGCAGCAGCCCTGGTCTCTACCCTCAGGACATCAGTTAATATCTTCCCCTCCCCATTTTTACAACCAAAAAGGACTTCAAAAACTGCCAGGTGACTAAAACCATCCCAATTGAGAGCTACCAATATAAACGTCATAAATATTTTTTCTTTAGTTTTCTATATGAATCCTGCCTCAGCATTACTGATTACACAGTGGAGTGTCTTGCAGACCCATAACACGCTGTCCTTGTGAAACGTAAAGTCCTCATGTTTGTGAGACTCACAATGCTAATCTCTTATGTTCAAAAACTTCATTTATCTATCTCTGAATGAATATTCTCCTAATTACTATAACTTGGTAAGTCTTGTTATCTGGTACGGAAAATTCATCTTCCTTATTCTTCTTTGAAATTAAATCTTCTTGGCTATTCCTTTTTCCATATGCATTTCAGACCCACTTGTCACAGTCTATAAAAAACTGAGATGGGATTATGATAGGGATTCATTAAATTTTTAGATTAATTTGGAGGGAATTTACACCTTTATGAAATTGATTCTTCCCATCTATGACCAAAAGTATCTCTCTCCATTTATTTAGGTTTTTTTTTTTTTATGTTCTTCAATAAAGATATTCATTTTCTCCATATGTGTCTGGACTCTTTTTTGATAGATTTATATCTGGCTACATGGCAGTTTTTGTTGTTAATATGAAGAGTGTCTTTAAAGACAATTACTATATTTTCTTAGAGACTGTTTCTAGTGCCTAAGGATATAATTAATTTATATATATTCAGTGAAACAATATGTGTATAATTTATGACATTTTCCTATAGATTATATTCAATAGTCAGTGAGGACAATCATATAATCTGTGGATTATGAAAACATTTTTTTCCTTTCTAATTCTTTCTTCATGCTTTTGTGGTACTGGTGAACCCAGGGCCTCTCACGCGCTAAGCAAGTTCTGTACTGAGCTACGTGCCCAGCTTTTCTTTCTTTACTGTCTTTTGACTTTGGTTAGAAGTAGTAGTGATTTTACATTCTGTTTCAGATCCTAAAACAATTGATTCTAATATTTCACATTAAGTCTAATAATTGCCATACTCTTGGTAGGTAGCATTTTTCAGGTTAAAGAAAATCCCTTCCACATCAGTTCTTTATGAATTTTCTTTCCTGGTATTAAATTTCACTTAATAGTCTTGGGATTTATTGAGATGATCATGATTTTTTTCTCCTTTAACCAATGAATGGGATAAATGACAATAACAATTTTTTTCTTTTTTTTTTTTTTTTTAACCTGAAGTTGACCATTCTGACATTCCTGGGGTAGACCTGCTTGCTCTTGCCTTCCAGGAAGGAGACAAATGCCACTCTACCACTGAGACACTGTTCCATTTCCAGAGACCAGAGTTCTAAAAGTTTCCTCCTGAGGCAGATCCAGGACTAGAGGGACCTGAAGCTTATCTAGTTGGAGTCTGTCTACACATAAAATTCTGAATAAGATTTATCTAAAAAGTGAATATTTGTAACTAAAAGGATAAACCATATCACAATGCAAAGTTTTATAAAGGTAAGACACCATGGATACCGTGAAATATAGAAAATATCACAATGTTTTTTATTCATTAACTTCTTGATGTTACGCTGCCAAAATATTTTTTTTTCAATGATTGACCAAATTCTTTAATACATCACCCCTTTAAGGAACAATTATTTTAAAACATCTTCTATGTAGAACCTGAACAAATAATTCAGTCTTTCCTTCAGAATGAACAACCAAAAGGAGTTTAAGAAAATTATTGATATTGTATATTCATAAAGCATGCAAACTCCCATCCATGCATTAGGTTCTGTTTTGTATTTCTGCTGCAGATCTCCCCAGTATGAACATCAGAATTCTGATAAGTTCTCTTTTATGTCCTGTTCATAAATTTTCCAGATACATTCATAAGTATATGAGTTGCATGATCTCATACATTTATGACAAGAAAATGTCTGTTTGGCATGGACAACACCAAGAACTAAATCTGCTTACAATTTTACATATGCAGTATTTGGGAAGAATTTCCAGAGACCAGCTTCTGGCTCCATAAAATTTGAACCTTTCTTCTCTTCCGCTGCTTACATCCGGTTATTATTGAGTTCTGAGGGATATGTTCAGACTCTGATACCAGCTTTGGCCCTCATCATGGCATAGGCAGGAGGAGTATTTCTGGAAGCCTTTCTCACACCAGTAGTAATTGTTTTGCAAGAATTCAGGTAGACACATAACTATACTATATAACTACATCCATACTATATAACTATATCCCACAGAATGCAAAATAAATATATCCTCCAACTCAATTTCCTATAAAGCAGATTCCAAGAATCTCAGATTATATCATGCTCAGATTATATCAACTGGCACAAAAGGAAGTATAAAGGAAAGCCAGTTCTGGCGGAGAGAAATTGATCTTGAAGATTACAGTAAGGATAGACTCCTAAATGAATTTTACAAAAACCTACATTGCGTGCCATTGCTAGGTCCCCTTTTGGAGACTTGGGAAGAACCTGCGTAAGGCAGGAGCCGTGAAACTTGGGTTTTATTAGTTTGATGTTTAATCTACATCTGGCCACTGTGAAACATTTTTTTTTTTTTTTTTAAAGAAAAGCAATTGAGACGTAACATATGGCATTAATAAGCTTGTGTGGCAGGTTTTGCAATGTATTCCTCCTGCAGCCTTCTGACGTGAGGCCATACACTCAACTTTTCGCAGAACATTTACTTCCAGGCTGCTAATTAAAATAAGATGCCCATAAATCTTCTCTCTCATAGAGATCTTGCACACTGAGACAAAGGCAAGGAAAATTAACTTTCAGAAAATGTTTGAAAATTGAACTTTAATTCCTCTTCCAGTCCTTGAAGTTCGCTTTCTTTTCTTAAACAGTTATAAGTCAGTCATCTTTTCTGCTCACATAACTCCTACTAATATTTGATATTAATGCTGTACACACTAATAAATATTCTTAAACATGATGATTCTCTACTTATAAAGGGAAGATAAACAGTGTTTTCTAAGGGCTTTGATCTTCAAACTCCACCTTCAGTCTTGTTTTCACACGGAGATCTTATTGTTGGACAGTATTTCCACATACTGGAAATCTGTTCCAGATTTTTCCTCTGATTTTTTGAAAATTATTAAGAAACTCCAACAAAAGAAACATTCTAAGAAAATATGAACAAAATAATGTTTATCTTTCTTTCCTTGAATCCCTTTCCATCCTTCCCTTCTGGGTTAGTTCTATTAAGGTACTCAAAACATTTATATCCTCTCCGTCTTTCCTCAATCTGATTTTAGAGGAGGTTCTGATAGATTACTGTGCATCAAGTTATCGATTCCTGATAGATTCATCCCTGATATTTTTTTTCTCTTCTGGGATCTGTGAAGCTTAACACACACTTACAGCAACATAAACAAAGAATGATTATCTGAGAAAGCGCTCAGAACAAGGAGATAAATATCAGTTCCAAATGTAACCCTATAGTGTTTAAAATGAAATAGTTCTGATTTATTAAAGGAAAAATAAAGACTGAAGAGACATCTTTAACAGCGGGTAGGAAAAAGAAAAACTTGAGAAAGATATTGAGGTAATCACACTTTCTAAAAATCAAAAGGAATTGGAAGCTGCAACAGGTGAATCTGCTCCCATTCTAAAATTTTCAGAGTCGTACGAGTATGTAAACTTATAATAAACTTTGAGATTAGAAAATCAAAGTATATATCTGATGCAAAGAATTAGCTTTGCTTGTTTTGAACCCCAAATCTATTAATTCCAGTGAATAAGAGTGCAGTTACCCTCTGTCCTAAGCATGAGTTCACATAAAACACCTGCAGTTTTTATTAACTTCAACTCTTCAGAGTGCTTCCACTCTTTGTTCTGGGGGTTAAAAATCAATGTGCACAAGAGGAAATGTTGAAATTAGAAGATTGCGGGCACAGTGGATTCCACGTGCGCCTGGACCTCACTCTCATCTTGTTTACTTGTTAAACCTGAATGAAACCAATTTAAACCAGACTTTCAAAAACCCAGATGCCAGGTACATATAACAGTCCTGGGAACCATCTATTAGATGTAGATCAGAAGAAAGGAGTTTGGTTGCCCTCAGGAATGGGTATTTTTTAAATTAAGTTGTGGTAATTGATATATCATAGTCTCCTAAAAAATAATCTGGCTGAACCACATAGGTGGTCCCAGAGGAGACCCCTGGGTCACTGTTGACGTTTTCAACTCTGTTCTGTTTTCTCAGTAAAGAATACCCTGACATTCAAAAACCATCTTTCTTTATGGAGACTCACCTAAATTGCTATATATTTGTGTCTCTGGGGATTGATAATGGGTCTTGTTATCTTTAGACTTTGGACAATGACTCTTTTTACTGGAGTGAAGTGACATCTCATTGTGGTTTTTACTTGCATTTTCTTGATGATTTGTGATAGTAAGCATATTTTCATATGTTGTTGACCATCTGTATGCTTTCTTTTAAATATCTTTAAAAATTGTCTACTTTGGTCTATTGTCCTTTTATTTATTTATTTATTTTTCTTCTGTACCGGGGATTGAACTCGGGGGCACTCAGCCACTGAGCCACATCCACATCCCCAGCCCTATTTTGTATTTTATTTAGAGACAGGATCTCACTGAGTTGCTTAGTGCCTTGCTTTTCCTGAGGCTGGCTTTGAACTTGCAATCCTCCTGCCTCAGTCTCTGGAGCCATTGGGATTCCAGGTGTATGCCACAGAACCCATGTCTATTGTCCATTTTTAATTTGGTTATTTCACTCTCATGTTTATTACAGCACTTTAACAATAGTGAAGAAATGGAAACAACTTAAGTGTCCTTCAGCCCATGCATGGATAAAGAAAAATAGAATACCATTGCCCTAGCATACTATTCATCCATTAAAAAGAATAAGATCTTGTTATTTGCAAACACATGGATGGTACTGGTGGCTTTATGTGAGGTGACATAAGCCAAGCACAAAAAGACAAGTAGTAAAAGAACTCACTGAAATTTGGAATGTAGAAGAGTTGATCTTGCAGATGTTGAGAGTAGAATAGTGATTACCAGAGGCTGGGGAAGAGTTGGGAGGAGGGGCAGGTTGATCAACAGGTAAGAAGTTATAGTTAGATTGGAGTAAGACATTCTGGTGTGCTGTTGCACACTGGGGTGACTGAACTGCACATTTCAAAAACAGAAAGTCATGGGGGGGGGAAGGAAAAATAATAGAAGGAGACAAACATCATTACCCTATGTACATGTATGATTACACAAATGGTATGACTCTACTTCCTGTACAACCAGAAGAATGATAGTTGTACCCCATTGGTGTACAATGAATCAAAATTTAAAAAAAAATAAAAAAAGAAAGTCTATTGAAAGTTTTCACCCTAAAGAAAAGGTAAACACTTGAGAGTTGGTGCCTGAATCCTGATTGGGTGACATTTCTATGCTACAACTTGCAGGTATCCTTTTACTTCTGAGTTTAATCCTCCTTTCAAATGCCCACTGGGTATTCAACATCATGATGTACATGGACACTATTTACAAGGTATGAGGCACATTTTAAATTACAAGTCTGATTTCTTCCTGTTGGCATTCAGAATAACCACCAATCTCTTCTGCGCATTTTTTGCAGATGCATTACTCTTCTGAAAGCTTCATTAGAACAACCTGATTTGATGGACTAATTCTTCATCATTTTCTAAATTGTTTCCACTGATAGCCACACCTATGCATTCTAGATCACACTATGTGTTTTGACTTTTGCACCCCACTGTGCACATATCATGTATCTTTCCAGTTTTTCTTCCTATGGGGAACACACTTCATCCTCTTCCATCTCCAACACCTCACTGACCAGTTAAGAGCATCTCAATACATGAATATCATGATTATTTTGGGTATCAGGAGTTGTACAAGCCAGTCTAATGTTCTTTGCTGTGCATTTGCAGGAATTTGTTGAGAAAGCACTCCTTAATATGTCTAGGATCTCAGGCTCCAAAGGGCTACGCAATCCTGAAATTGCTGGTTGCTTCCTTTTCCATCTCGTGAAGACAGACTCCCTGAAGATGCAGGCAATGTGGGGAGAGCACAGAAAAGAGGAAAAACCAGTCACACGGCATGAGTGCCAGGTGTCAATGACTACTCAACATTTCCAACCTCATGCATATGCTAGTTTTATAAGCTAATAAGCATTTTTGTCCAAGCTGGACTGAGTATCTACACTACTTTCAACCCGAAGTATTTTGTTCAGTAAACACATCATTTTTTTTTTCTTTTGCTTGAAATACCCATATATTTCTATACATCTCTGAGTTCCAGTTTATTTGTGAACTCCTCTAAAGCATTTCCTTTCTTTCCACGATGGCTGAATTGATGCCTTCACACTTTGTGCATGTCCCCCAGTGTCAGTTACATCAGCATTTTTAAGTATGTGAGGCTTCCTTATAGACTGTGAGCTCCCATTGGGTGGGACCTGTCTCATTCAGCTTTATAGTTTCAGTATCTTGCAGAGCAATTAATACCTAGTAAAAGCTAATGACAAAAGATGTCATCTACAGAGACAAAATTTTATCTCCCTCTTCACACACTTTCCCCTATAATTAGACTCAAGGACTATTTGATTGCAATATCCAGTCATTGAATATGAATATAGGAAAGTGGGAGACAGCAGATGGCATCTTCCATGTTGGGGGGTGTTGAGTTAATATGATTCAAGCACTCTGCTTTCTGATGATTTGGCAACTTGAAAAATCTAGAAGAATAGATTGTTTATAGAGTTCATTAAATTCTCTCTCTTCATTATCATCTATCTTAAATAATCCTTCAGCAGACACTGTCTTGCCATCAGTTTATGATTGAGTTCTCTTGCCAAGGCCTGTGGTGCGGATGGTCTCTCAAGTAGGTTTCCCTGCTGGGAAGGGACTGTACTGATTGGCTGCTGTGGATAGCTGGAATCCTAGCAGTCAAGGTTTCTTCTTCTAACTTATTAAAGTGGCTTTCTAATGCCAATCAATCCCCTGTGTGTTTGATTGGTGTGAGCCAGGTTTTCTAGAGCTAAATTACTTCAAGTAAGCTGTTCAGGCTGTGCACCTAGAGATCTGTGGATGGAACCATGTCCACAGGAGGCCTGCCTGGTCGGAGCTGTCAGTCATCCATTGCAGCTCTGTTCCTTTAAGCCCAAGCTGGAGGGACACACTGAGAAAACATATCAATATTTCATCAGGACATGCATACCATTTTTCTATAAGTGAGGTATTTGCTGAACCCTCAAATACAGTTTTGATTATATCTCCGGACAACCTTTGGTTTGGACCCTCATTTCTGAAACTCAAATATAAGGTAAAGGAAAAAATGGAATTTAATTTTTTAATATATTTGATTTATCCCAATTTTAAGAACAAATACATGATCAAAGGCTGGAGAAACAAGAGACTGGGTAATGCCCAGTGGCCAGGAAAATCTTCCAAACTCCAAAGGCTTTCTCCCATCTTCCCATAGCTTTTGATTCCAGAGCTCAGTTGTGTTATCACTTACAAAGACATTTCTCTGGGAAAGTTTTCCAACATTCCCCAACACTGAATATCATGGGTTTTGAGAGGAAGGGTGTCATTCTTTTGTCTCAGAATTTATCAAAGGTAAAACAATACTAATTCTTTAGCACCATTAGTGAACAATTGCTTCCAATAGGTGTGGATAATAATTTGTTGTGCAAACAGCACTTTGAACTCCTGCAAAGGGACCCTACATGAAGAGTAAGCTCCAATAGGGATTTACGTAAGGGGGAAGGTTTGGTTCAACAAAGACAAAAATGCAGTTATTGAACATCTATTATGAGGTCAGCATATCAGATATGCTCTGTCAGCAAAATTTGCTTACAACTTCACTCAAAATAGTAGGGCTCAAATTATAATACTGCAATATGGTAGCTGAATAACCCTGGGCAAGTCACTCAACCATTCTGAGCCTCCATTTTCTTGTACATAAAATGGTACTACTAATAATAGCTACATTCATATTTTTAAAAACTGACAGCAAGACAATGTCACCTTAAAATGTGCTGTTGTGTAATAGATTTAGCATTGTTCTTTATTTGATTACATCAGAGTTGGAAACTGAGTCTGACATAAATTTACCATTTATGAATGCAGGCTGACCTTCTCCCTATATTACCCTATTTTTTATTCTGGAGGTAGAGGCGATGGCAAGGGGAGAGAAGGGTATGAAGCTAAGAGGCAGAGAGGTAGGGTTAGACTGTTGTGGAGTCTTACAAAATTGGAATGGTAACAGCAAGCTCATTGTTCTTTAAGTATATATTATGATGCCAGCAGCTCAGCTTCCCATTATATTTTAGAGTCTATTTTAGAGTTTTTGCCATTTTTAGGTTTGCTTACCACCTCTCCCTCTCTCTCTCTCTCTCTCTCTCTCTCTCTCTCTCTCTCTCTCTCTCTCTCTCTCTCTCTTTCTCTCCTTATGTCAGAAATGGCTTTGAAAAGTTACACAACACTGCATCAACCCTGGCCATTCATCAGGCTCAAGCATCCCCAGAGCTGCTTGTATTGTTCAGCAACATCGAAGGAAGGGAATTCTCCCCTTGGGACTCACTTTTGATTGCTATTAGGTTTTTAGTCATAGCTATTGCCCTTAGAAGGAAAATCCACACCATTTGGGGTACTCTGCAGTTTTCCTGATAGCGCCCAAGCCTTTTCATTGAGATACACGGAGGGTCTAAACAAGCCATTTATCCCAGTCTTGTTTGATTTAAGAATAAAACCCAGTGTCTGAAATCCATGTCTCTTGCCATCCTGAAACTACCCCTCAATCTTTCTCCTCATCAGAAAAACGACAGACATTTTTCTTCTCAAGTTTCAGCTAAGGAACTGTACTTACTTTGGGGCACATCGCTGACATCACGTTACACAGCTACCACAGACCCTCAGTTGGGTCTGTGATGAATGTTGGTGCTCTCCATGACCTTGTTTTGGAAGGACAGTTTCCTGTTTTAACACAGTCCTTAGAAACAAACAAACAAACAAAAAACCGGAAATAAGAACCACTCAGGCATTGTTTCTTGGCATTCATTTTAAAAATTTGACATTAGAGAATTGCAATATTTAAAAAAATGTACAAATGTTTCATATTTTGGCTTCAGGTTCATACAGAAGTCAAATCTATAGAGGAAAGAGCCATTGTCCGGTTCTTAAGCTTTCTATAAATATTTTCTTAAAAAGCATAACCATTTGTTAGCGATAAGTCTTTGAAGCCTTTAAAATAAACATTACTGGTAGATCTATGACAGAGAGTTGCTTGTTTTGTGTCTTTTGAATATGCCGTGTCCTTTTCCATCATGACCAGGTACTTTGAATGTCACCAGTCAAGCTGTCAATATTGCTAGGGAACCACAGTAATAAGAACTAGAATGTATAATTCTGTGTCAAGGAAACTGGGATCTTGTTTTCAGATAAAATATTATAATAATGAGGAGACCTGTCTCACATATGGAAGGTGCCAATCTAAGATGAGACAAAACTAAGTCTTTAGCCATCTGAATGCTTTAGGAGCCTCCTAGGAATGTACAAAAGTCTCCATATCTTGAGGGTTCGTTGTGTTAGGTTTTAGAGCTGATAGAGAATAAAAGTATAAAAATGAATAATGGAGGTTCTGATATGTTAGAGAATGTGGGAAATCCTAGATTGAGTAGGTGGGCCTTTCTAGAAGTTCTGTCATCTTTTCCAGGTGAGGATCTGTGTGCATGCACAGGGACAGCTTAGAACTCCACATCAAAGATTTCAGTTTCTTTATTGTCAGAATAAAAATCTCACTTGAACAAATACCATGTCTTAAAACAAAAAGGATATAATTAAATCAATGAGGCAATGGAAAATAAAATATTTAACTTTGGGAAAAAAAAAAAAAAAAAGATTTCAAACACCCCGTTGCTAGTGTTGGCCTGGGAGTAATGCTCAGGAGACAACTGAGACATGTCCAGATAAGGTGCACTTGGAATACCAGGTCTGGAGACGGTGTCAAGTTTTTTCAAGGTAGCATAACCTGAACTTCACATATCATGGGAGGTTCTGCCGGCTGAGGACTGTAACAGGGATGTTGCAAGAGCTAAATGGTGAAGTGGTGTCACAACTTTCAGGCAGAGGTGAGTCTGGAAAGCTCTTCTACCTTTATCATCCTCTCACAAAGGGATAGTACTGATATTTGCAATTCTCTGCAAGACTAGCTTTAGAATTTTTCAGACTCAACATTCTTGGGAGGAGACAGCATAGAAGCCCATAAATATTGTTATTCCAAGAACATCAGAGAATGAACAGATAGTCGAAATGTAGTTATGTCCATACAAAAGAACACTCTGACCTCAAAGGAGAACAAAATACTGATGCCTGTGGCAGCATGTGTGAAGCTGCAAAGCATCATGCTAAGTGAAAGAAGCCAGACACGCAGGACCACGCTTATTGGCTGTAATTCCATTTGTATGAAATCTCTGGAAAAGGCAAATCTTTAGAGGCAGGAAGTAGGTTAGTGGTGGCTGAGGGCTGGGATAGGAATGGAGTAGGACTCCAGGATTTATGTTTTTGAGTGACAGAACTATTCTTCAATGACATTGTGGTGATGATTGCAGGAATCCGTAAAGACTCTGAAAAACACGGACTCATTTACATAAAATAGGTAAATTTTCATGGTATGTAAATTTTATCTCAATAAAACAGCTTAATAAAAGAGCACTAGGGGCCTTTGCAGAGAAAGAAAAGGCTGCATGAACTCTGGGAGGCACCAATATTTGGCTCATTAAGGGAGCACATGTCCTTGGCCAGGCATGTAGACCCCAGGCATCAGAGTATTTACATCATCTTCTTTTTCTCCGTCCAGCCATGTGGAGAAAAAGAGGGGATGAATTTGTCGCAGACTCTGGGATGCAGTCCGTTTGTCGTCACTAGAGGGCACTATTGTGCCATTGTAGTAGGAAACACTCCCTGCTGCTGGGTTCAGGCACACAGGGGCCAGGTATCAGGGTATTCCAGGTAAATGACCTTCCCTGGCCTGGGGCCCCACTGTGCTGGCTGTTGGTTCTTTAGATCGTGCTGGAGGGTGTTAGATGGTAAGAGGATCACCAGAGCCTGACCTCTATCTCCTGCTCAGGTGGCCAAGTTGCGGTTCTAGGTGAGGATACCCAGCATGTTTGTCCAGGGCCACATTGCGCCTATGAGGTCTTGGAGGGAAATAAACAGGCGCTGAGGGAACTTTGAATACTCACTGCTGGCCTAGAATGAGTCTCCGCAGGTCTCAGGAGAGGAGCACAGGAGAGTGGTCCACAGTGTCAGCAGGCTAAGCAAAGCTGGCTCTCACCTGCTTCCCTAGGGGAGGGGTTGAGGTTCTGCAACTGTAGAGCTTGGGGCGAAGGGGAACCTGCCAGTGACCCGGGTGATGATGGCAGATGGGAATCCATATGCCAAAACCAAAACAAAACAAAAAACAGATATGGGTTGAGCCTCCCTCAAGTCAGGAAGTTCTCCCAAATCTGAAACTTCCTGGGTGCCTGACATGACACCACAGCTGTCTTCCACGCCTGTCTTCATGTGATGGGTCACAAAACACAGATCTGTAAAGATTCTGTATAAAATTACTTTCAGGCTGTGTGGATCAGGTGTATATGAAACATAAATGAACTTTGTGTTCAGATGTGTGCCCCAATCCCAAGATATCTAACTATCTATATGCAAATATACCAAAATTTAAATATATATTATATATATTTATATATGATATATAATATATATTTTACATATACATATATTATATATATATATATATATATGAAATTTGAAATACTTCTGGTTCCAAGCATTTTGAATAAGGAACACTCAGCCAGGAAATTAAAGACACGAGGGTCAGTAATAGGCTTTCAGAAAGACCAGAAGACTAGTTTGAGAAATAACACAGGACAGCAACCTTAGTTAAGTCAGAAGATGGGTTGGTGGGAGATGCCAAAGATCTGATTACGCTTGGAGTTTGCATAGGCTACCACCTAAGCTTTCAATGCAGTCACAACTTCACAGTAGCGTTTTCTCTTTGAATGTAGTAGGGGGAAAATCCTAGTGATTCATCATTTCTTTTAGATAATCCGAGAAGAGACAAGTTGTTAAAAGATGTTCTTATTTACTATGATTGAATGACTAGTGTCTTAGAGTAGTTTCCCAAACTTTCATATTTTACGTATTAGAGTCTCTTTGGAGTTTCTGGATTGATTGAAAAATTGTTGCCATTAACTTTCTTTGTAAGTAATAGGAATTGGAATGATTGCTGGCTACAATGCCACCGACTCCAAGACTCCGCAAGTGCTGGCGTGACGGATCAGGCTCAGAGAAATCAACCGCAGACCCTTCCAAGAACACATCTTCACAGGGAGAAAGCATGACAAGAGTGTCCTTTACAGCCAGCTGGAGGGGAGACCTGTGTTTTAGTGAGGTCGACCTGAGGTCTGTAGGTTCAAGGGGTTTATAAGATTCACATATCCTCTCACTCTCATAAATTGAGAACTAACAGGTTATATTGTCCCTATTGCTGTTCCTCCTGGTCGTTGGTCACTGAGTTTATTTATTTTATTTTTTAAAATTCCCACACAAGTCCATGGTAGAGAGTTCTTCTGAGCCACATGTGAATGTTCATAGGGGAAAATTGGAAAAGCCACCCTTGCTTGAATCATAAGATTTTTTTTCTCAATTTTTTTTGTCTTATACAGTTTTTGATGTTGAAATCAGAGTAATGCTGTCCTCACAATGAATTGGAAAGTGTTCCCTCTTCTATTTTCAAGAAGGATTTGTGTGGAATTGGTTTCTTTATTTCCTGTTGACACCTATTCAGTGGGTGTTCACTCACTATTTACATCACTTTTACTTCAGAGGAAATTTGGTTTTCCAAAGGGCAGAGACTCTAAGAGCAAAACAGAACCATTCACGTGTTTCAGCAATCTCTTACCCCGGGGGGGTGGGAGGGGGATTTAACTCCCATCTCCTTAAAGTTCAAGTGCCCTCTTCCTATGCTCTCGCAGCAGTCTTTCATATCAGATAAGTTCAAAGTCTTGCTTTATGGCTGATATTTTTAATAGACTTTATTTTTTAGAGTATTTTTAGTTTTACAAAAAAAACAAAAACAAAAACAGTGCAGCAGAACGTGTGGAGAATTCCATACACTTATTTTCTGTCCCATGCACAGTTTCTATGATTAGAAAATAGTGTTTTTTTTTGCACTAGTGTGGTCCATTCATTTGGGTTGATAAACTAATATGGAAGCATAGTGATTAGCTAGAGTCCATGGTTCACATAAGTGTTTACTCTTCATTTGGGGTAGTGCTATGGGTTTCAATAAGTGTGTCATGTCATGCATTGGCCATTACAGAGCAGAGAGGTCACAGCACCCAAGGTATATCCTGTGTTCTCCCTATTCACCCTGCCTTCTCTGTCCCTGAACTCCTGGTGGCTGCTGATCTTTTTACTGTTTCCATAGTTCCATGTTTTCCAGAATATCATAGGTTAAAATCATCTAGTATGTGGACATTTTGCTCTGGCTTCTCTCCCACAGCAATAACATTTAAGCTTCTTTCACATTTCCTCATGGTTTGATGGCTCATTAATTTTTATCCCTCAATAATGTTCCATTGTCTGGATATACCAGAGTTTGTTTATTCATTCACCTATTGAAGGACAGCTTGGTTGCTTCTAAGTTTTGGAAATTATCAACAAAACTGTTATAAACATAAGAATGGACATAAGCTATTCTCTGTGGAAGTAAATTTACTAATTTGGGCAAATACCTAGGAGTATGATTGCTGATTGCATGTAAGACAATGCTTAAGTTTGAAGAGAAACTTTTTCATTATGGATGCGCCATTTTTCATTACCATCGGCAATGAGTGAGAGCTTCTGGTGTTTCACATCTTCACCAGCATTTGGTGTTGTGATGTGGTGGGTTTTAGTGATTTCCACAGGTGTGTAATGGTAGCTCAATTTTGTTTTAATTTGCAATCCCCTGAGCTATTAGGCTGAGCAACTTTTCATTTGCCCTATGTATGTCTTGTTTGTCGAAGGATGTGTCCAAATCTTTTGCTCATTTTAACTGGATTGTTTGTTTTTTTATTGTTGAGATTTAACTTTCTTTGTATGCTTTAGATGTGGGTTATTTATTGGATTTGCATTTTTCAAATATGTTTCCCCATCCATGGTTCTGCCTTTTATTAATTTTGTGATCTGGACTAAGACCCAATCTTTCTCATTCTTGGTGTTTTCCTTTTGGAAAATGAGAATAATGATATCTAACTTAATAACTTGTACGATTATTATAAGAGGTGGGTTATAATGCGGAGTTATAATGAAAAATCCAGTCCACTCTCTGGCTCACCCAGAGTTAACATTTGGCCTTTCTTCTCCTTCCACCCCCACAACCATATGTTCTTATAGTACTCCTTGTATTTTTTATGGGTTCTTCTCATCAGTGCTTTGCGTACCTTAATAAGCATACAAAACAGCAGAGCACTTATTAAATGGCAGGCTTTGATTTGGTGGGTTTGAGTTAGCTTGAGATTCTGCATTTTCAGGAAGCTCTCAGATGATGCTGGTATTGCTGATTTAGAGCACATTTTGGTTAGGGTTAGGGGTTATCTGTCTTTCTCCTGCTTTACATGAATGCTCCCAACTTCTCTCTTGACCCACGGGTGAGGTATGAAGTCAACTTATTGGTTTTGCAGTCATCGGTTTTACAGGCTAGAATACAGCAGAAAGTATCAGAGTTAAGCATTAACCATGTCATTTAGGAAAATAATTAAATTACATACCCACACCATGTGCATCTTGAAATCAAGGTAAAGGATATTTGAAATTAACTGTACTGTACTGCAGTTAAGCTAAAAAACCTTGCTTTTTCTTACATATATTACTGACTTCTAAAACATCTAGCATCTGATGGGTAAATGAATATATATTTATTTCAATTGAAATGTGGGTGAAAGTAAGATGAATAAGTTTTGAACTATTCTAAGTCATCCTCATGATGAAATAAAGACATAAACTGAACTTTGAGGAATGGATAGGATGATACCTGGCAGAAAGAGGAGAGGGGACTGGCCTTTGAGGTCTGAATGGCCTAAACAGAGGGTCTTCAGTGAAGGGACAGCTGTAGGGGGAACTAAAGGGGAAAGGGTGGGTTGGGCTGCGAAAGAGAACAAGTGAAGGGCTTTAATTGTGTGTTTAAAATTAGGAGATAAAATCATAAATGCACTGTGGGTTAGGAGGAGGGGGGATGCTAACAGGTACTGAGGCTGGAAGACTAGCGAGAATTCCCTGTTCTATTAATACAGTATTGAACTGATAAGAGACTGAACTAAGACAATGGACGGAAAATCGGAAAAAGAGGACCCTAATCAATTCGTTGGGCAATTCAAGACCCTACGCTCACTCTCTATGCCTACTGCTGTGGTTCCTCCAGTTCAGCAGAGGAAGGGGACACTTAAGCCTCTGCAGCTGCACTGCCCGGTCTCACAGGATGAGGATTATTACTCTACTTCTGCCCCTGGGATAGACCCAATGTGCCCAGGACGGAGGATTCTGGGAGAAGGAAGTAGGAGAAGGGAGGACTGGGAAAGTCCCAGTGAATGGACCCCTCCCTCCCTGTCTCTGCCTTTTATTAATTGTGTGACTGACTGGTCCTTCACACTTAACCACCAAATAAATAAAGCCCCTATCTCAGCTAGCGACTATACCCAAGTCTTCCCACCTCATGAAACCAGGAACCTGAGGATGTGACAGCACATCCCTCCTGACCATGTCACAGGAGGAAAGGGAAAGAGCCGCACACACAGTCCACAGCAAAGAAGCAGGCCAGGGGCTGGTGTGCCATCCAGGTTTCCTGAGTGAAAAGGGTGAGATGCTCTGGCGGGAAAACCTGGTGCCTAGAACCTGTGACTTCAACTGCCCTGCTTGGCTACCTGCCTCTAGGCCAGCTCTTCCCAAACCCATGCTGCCTGCATGAAAGCTCCAAATTCTTGGATGCGCAGGGAAAATAGAATACATTGCAAGACTTATTGTGAGCGCTGCATTTTAGTAAAGGGGAGGGTTGGGAGAAAGATAGATGGGGAAGCCATAAAGCTAGATTCATTATAATGTCAGAGCCCTGAAAACATCAGGATACACTGCTGATGGGCTGAAAGAAAATCATTCGTTGGAGCAGCCATAAGGGACCAAAGGTTCCCAGACAGGAAACAAGAGTTAAAGTTACCAAGAAGAAAAACAACTCGAGGAATCCCTCAAAGTCAGCACTACTGAGCTTCCTGCAACTTCATTTTAGCTTAGTTCCGTTTTTTACATTGTTTGGGGGCTACTTTATTAACCAGATGAATCCCTCAGGTGGGTAGATAACAACCTAGTGAAATAAAAGGAGAAGGAATATTTGCTACATTGTAGAGAGAGCAAAGAGAAAGATGATCTGTGGAGGGAAGGCTTTGGAAATCTTGGGTTGGTATATCTATTCCTGACCCTTAATTCCCCCATCCGTTCTCTTAAATGCTGATTATGGGTAAGCAGAGGTGTAAAGGGCAGGTTCAGAAGAAGGAGTGGGGATCCTTTCCAGTGAAATGAAAAATCCCTCGGTTCAGGATGGGAGGAAGGATGGAGACACCTTACGCTCTGGGAATGTAAGATTCGCATTCCTTAACCCCCGAATCAAACAGACCAGGGTGGAATCTACTCTGTGACCTCACATTAACTTCTTAACTCATTCAGATTTCATGTCTTAATTGAAGGTCATGATCCTACTTACTTCATGTGCTGCTTTAAGAGTTAAATGGGATAACTCAAGTAAAACACAGAACTGTTGGTCTGGTACACAGCAAGCACATAGTAAATGACGGAAATCATTATTAATAGGGATTTTATTGTTGCTAGGAAATTTTCTGGAGCAGCCATGGGGGTGGATGTGTGGCTGCAGCTTGGCAACGGACAATAGTCTTCAGAGAAAACAAACAAACAAACAAACAACAACAAAAAAAACAAACCAAGAGTTTGGCCTCCAGAGCTTTGGATTTCTGTCTTTGTTCTAACATTTTTCCAGTTGAAATTAAATGAAAGCATCCCTAAACCTCTTTAGGTTTTGGTTTCTTCATTTCTGAAGTAGGAAAATTTTTTTTTAAATCGTTTTTTAGTTGGTGTCTCATAATTGTACATAATGATGGGATTTGTTGTTAGGTATCTGTTCAAGCACACAATGTAACAATATCACTTGGATAATACCACTCCCTGAAGTGGTGGGAAATTTTTAATAAAACCCCAGAGCAATAATAGATTGAATGGGAAACTTAATACCCTGAACTATGACATCATGCATGGGAGCTGTTTTGTGATATTTATAGCAAATCTGGTCAGTCCCTACCTTTGTCATACCAATTCCTACCTGTTTAGCCTCTGAAGCCCATCTCAGAGTGCGGCTGTGTGCTCGTCACCACAAGGGGAAGGTCTACCTAATCTCCCTGTTGGCCTGCTGTGTTGATCTGCACTGAGACTTCCGGGCAGGTTTATTATCACACCACACATTCTCCAGAGAGGAAGGGTCACCCACCTTCCTAACTCCTTTACCTTTCTAACTTTTTCTGAGGTAGGATAGAAGAAATAAAGATAGGTAAAACGGAGACAAAAGGGAAGGAAAAAGAGGCTGTAGCTATAAATCTAAAAGTCCCATGATCAGACTTACTTCTCAGATCTGTTTTGCCTCCAGGCTAGTCACTCCCAATTTTCTGAGAAATCGGCAAATCTTAGAATTACTGTAAATTTGCTCATTTATGAAAATTGATTTATTTTCAAGAAAGCTTAAGTGCACGGTTAGCCTACAGGATGCATTTTCAGATTAGATGGAACAAAGGGAGATGTATTTTCATAAACCTATAAGAAAGGCACATTCCAAACACCGTCTAGATAGGGGAGATTATGTCAGCCTGAAGATTCTGGAGACACCAGACCACCATAAATGTCCTATGATGCATAATTAACAGGCTGAGTTCACCAGGCAAAGTGGTTCCCCCCACTGGCCCAATCCTCACGAAGTTTCCTTTGAAAGAGCCCGAGATCCTCAGGCTAGTCTCACTCTCGAGATAGATGTGTTTGGCTCTGAGTGTGTGTATCTTCACCTTTCACTTTTTAATAAAGCTCTTCCTCTTTGCTAAAACCCGACACATCCTTAAATTCTTTTCTGCAATGTGTCAAGAGCCTGGAAGATCCAAGTAGAGGTCTCTGCCTCTGGAAAGAACTTCCCGAACTCTCTTATGGTGACACTTCCACCTGCAGCAACTGAGTAGCCTGGGGACATGGCCTCATGGCCTATGAAGCAGCCTCCTGTCACATGGGAGCCCTCTCAGTCACTCAGAAAGCCAGGAACAAGGAGGCTGTGCTGTGATTGCAGCAGTGTGGCCTCAGTTCTCCTTGGCTGGTTTAGGCAGTCTCCTTAAATAGACAGATCTGTGTCTGAGTCCCTGGGAAGGCGAATAAATGCAGAAAAATCCTTTTAGCCTGGGGGAAGAACCATGCTTACAGATTGAGAGTCTTGTGCTCAGGTAACTTCTTGCTAGCCAAGTTGTACCTGTTTGCAAAGGTCCTCAGGGTCAGTTCCTTAGAGGCAAGTTGCCAAGGATGCATCTGTCAATGAGCCTGATCTGGGAACTTGAAGTGACTATAAAGCACAGATACTTCTTTTTAAACCAGTATTCCTGCATCTAAGATTCCAAAATATTGGTCTCTTCACAATAGAACTAGTGGAGACTAGCACTCCTTCCTTAGTGGTTAATGCCCGTACTGTATAAACTCCCATCACAGGATACTGGGAATTCTTCCTTTGGCATGGTCCCAGAGGCAATTATAAATTATAGACAAACAAAACCTCTAAACTTTGGTTGCCAAATTTTATTGTCCAACTTTATCAACCATGTAATTTACTTTTTTTTTTTTTTTCAGGAAAACAATAATAGATTGAATTTATTATGTATGGTAAATCCCTGAACTCTGTGTTTCCCCATTACTTTCAAAGTGGAAGCAGTCATCCTGGGGATAATCCTCAGTTTTTGGTCATCATTCCAGTAAGCTTCTCAGTGTAAATTCACACTCAAGAGTTGTTTAATTCCGAAGTCAATAAAATTTCCATTAAGGCAAAGTGATTGTTTCCCAAGTTTCAATCCATCTTTAAATGACCAAAAAATTGTCAGAAAATGTGCTGTGGGGAATTCTACAGGAGGTTTTTATAAACATAGAATCAAGTTTTATATTTAAAAATTGAGCCAGCTCTATTGGAAAGAATTTATATACTCACATAATATGTAACTACTTTGAAGGAGAGGGGATTTCTCATTTGCAACCACACATTACATGTTTATTTGGAAAAATTATTTTTATCTCAACTCTAATCCATGTTTTTTACCTCTTGTGCCTTTTTTTTTTTTTTTTTTTAAAGCCTGAAAGGCATTTCTATTATATGCTTACTCAGGGCTGCATCTGATTGCCTGCGAGTTTCCTGACTGGTTCAGGGTTGGCTGATGGAGACTTCCTTAATTCTGTTCACCAGCCTATCCATGTGTGTAGCATGGCTCCTGATCCGATCCAAAGCAAACTTTTTATCTCCAAGCATCCTTCCAGTTGCTCTTTTTATTATTTGCACTTCTCTTCTTTTATTTTATTTTTGATTCATACTAATTGTCCAAAATAATTGATTCGACTGTGACATTTCCACACACGAATACATTGTACTTTACATCCATCCTCCCTCCCTCCTTCCCCTTCCCCCTTCCCCAATAGTCCCATTTCTACTTTAAAGTCATCTTTTCTTCTTTTCCTTTTTCTTCTCTTTTCATTCTTTCTTTTTTTTAAAATTTTCACAAAGGAGAGAAAGCATGCGATACTTACCTGTCTGTGTCTGGCTTACTTTGCTAAACATGATCCTCTCCAAGTCTATCTGTTTTCCTATAAGTAACATGATTTCATTATTCTTTATGGCTGAATAATACCTCATTGTGTATATAATGCTGTATTTTCTTACCTATTCACTGTTGGTGGGCACATAGGCTGGTTTTGTAGCCTGGCCTTCGTGAATGGTGTGGCAATGAATACAGGTACGTGGGTATCTCTTCTGCATGTTGTCTAGTCGCTCTGCATTTGATGGTTATATAACCTTCCACTTCTGCCGTATCATCGACTATCTTGCTCACAATTTACAATAGGAAGTTAACTGGATGTAGAACTCAAAGATGGTGTAAACTGTGCAAAAACAACAACAACAACAACAAAAAGCATGGCTTCAAGCGGTCAGGGAGCATAACCCAGACTGAAATGTAGTAGGTATGAAGGAATCTAAACGATGCTTGGCTCAGAGAAAATGTTTTAGAGATTTTAATTTCTTCCTATTTTCCTTTGAATCACTGTTTTACATCTCATGTGTATATATGGTGTAAAAGAAATGTTATTTCAGGAAAAATAGTCTAAAGGAACATGCTGTGAATCTCCTGCTTTAGATATTCTGAATTCTATACCAGAATCTTAGATGGATTGTAAATTCAATGTGCAGAGCAGAGCCTTTTGACCAGTGATTATCTTCTCTGCTTCATGAAACACTAGGACTTTACAAGTCACCGGCCACAGTTTCCTGAAGGGCTTAATGGTCTTTAAAACCATAGTTATTTATTCTAGCTCAAGACTTTGGGATAAAAAGAATAGATGTTTTGAATCAATCTGCTACATTGGAAAGACATGAACATCCTGCTAACCTCAGTGACAATTCCCAACTGATGACTCAGTAGTTGTACTGTGTTAGGAAAGGTATTGCACTTTATAATACATATCTGTACACACATAAATACATGTTATTCACAGGCAAGTACATATGCATGCTTGTATATCCTGTTTGCTTTTCAGTTAGGTCTCTAGAGAATGGGAATGGAATTTCTTCAACATGTCTCATTAAGATAGGCTATGAAGCAGGTGGGGGAAGGAAAGATAGTGGACTGAGACAGACAGTATTACCCTATGTCTATGTATGATTACATGAATGGTGTGAATCTATGTTGTGCACAACCATAGAAATGAAAAGTTGTACCCCATTGTGTACAATGAATCAAAATGCAGTCTGTAAAAATAAAAATTAAAAATAAGTAAATAAATAAATAAAAAGATAGGCTATGAGGGAAGAGATAATTGAGCCAAGAAAATACCTTCAGTTCTAGAACTCTTCCCACCCTGCAAAACCAAACCACCACCCAAGACCCAAAATGGTGCCTTCTTTATTGAATTCTTCCTCCTCATTCCCCAGGTGGCAAAAGGAAATGAAGTGTTTTCCAGATTTCAAGATGATCTGTTGAACATTATAATAAATCACCAACATCTCCATTTTTGTCTTAAGGAATACTTATCTTTGCCCAAAAATCAACTTTAAAAAGTACCTTTAAATCTATTATTTTTAGAATTACTAGGTGCTGCTTTGGGACAGTGTTGGTCCAGATGTTTTACTTGAAACATTGCTTTGTATTGTTTTAATTCCACTTTCTACTTAGCACGGCCACATGCGTGTTTTCCTTCAGCTCTGGGTCTCCGAGGACCTAATACCGGCCACTCAGAGCACCAGATCTTCCCACTGCGAAACCAGTGTCCATACAAAGGCATTTTTACTGATCTTTACAGGAGGTCTTCTTATCCTCCCGCAAAGACCAAAACAAACTTGCATCTGACTTCTTATGTTTAAGAATGAGAAGTGATTTCCTGACCTCTCACCAGTACCCCCCCCACACCTTTTTTTGATCTCTACCTTAAGCCCTTGGTACCTTAGTGGTGTCAGTAAGTTACAATTCTCTTCCATTCTCAACTTGGCCAAAAACCATCTCTCTCTTTCCTTGTAGGCATTTATAATGTTGTGAGAGAATGAGTTTATTTCTCATATTCTATTTTTTCTTTTTTCTTTCCTTTCCTTTTCTTTCTTTTACTTTGTAGTACTGGGGATTGAATCCAGGGGCACGCTACCCCTGAGTTACATACCCAGCTCTTCTTATTTTTTATTTTGAGACAGGGGCTCACTAAATTGCCCAGGCTGACCTCCTGCCTCAGCCTCCTGCTTTGCTGGGATTACAGGTGTGTGCTACTGTACTTGGTTTCTTAGGTTCTTTTTCTTAGTATTATCTACCAGGTGAATTTTAATGTGGCTCAGATTTCTCTCAAGTTCAAGGAGGGAGCATGTCCATGCTTTGATAACACTGTAACTTCTAGGTAACCACAGGTCACCACATACAGTGAAGCCCATAAGTAATCAGGGAGAGAGCAAGATCAATTCAACTTCACTCAAGGCCCTACCAGAGGAAGAAAGATGAGCGATAGATGGTTAATACAGGAGGTAGATGGAGCAACAGACTGCCCACAAGCTGTCAATCAAAGAAACAAGTTTGTTTCTTGAGATTTAAACTAGGAAACCATAGATCACAGATGACATGTGAGTTACATAAGAAAGAAACAAAGTCTACTTTGTATAGAGGTTTCCTCTCTTCTGACCTGTATTATGGTTGCATGTTTTCTTTTCCCCTTTTTCCCCACAATGTGACATAGATTTTAGGATTCTCAAAGACAGGGCCAAGCAGAGAGTTTCCCACACCCTGGTTTCCCATCAAGTTTCACATCCAGCAACTGCTAGCTATTTCTGCACAGCTTTCAGGTCTCTGGGTTGGGGTAAAATCTTTAGGCCTTGGAGGCTTTGAGAGTCGAGTTTGTGATGTTCTTTGATGATTAGATGGAAAAAGGGAAGATGGCCCCAGAGCCTATGACTTCTTGAGGGAGCCCTGGGGGATGTTTTCAGTAAATGCAGAATGAGATCTCATCCAAGTGCATTTACTGAAGTTCAGTTTTACTTCTTTTCCTGTCATTTGGTAAGCAAAGGGATAAAATCATTTGTAATTTATCTGTGAAAATAGTATCTCTAAACAAGCAATATCTCTAAACAAAGGAGTTTAAACAACTATGCATAGATTACTAGTCTAATCAGGAAAGTATCATGCTGTTTAAAATAGCTCTGTTGAGGTATAATTCATAGGTTATAGTCTTTCATTTAAAATATACAATTCATGATCTTTTAGTATATTAACAGAGTTAAGCATTCATCACCTTGATTCATGTTAAAGCATTTCCACTATTCCCCAAAAGAAACCCTGCTTCACTTAGCTACTGCTCCCAACCCCATCCTTTAATTCCCCCTTGGCTCTAGGCAACTACCAATCTATTTTCTGTCTCTATAGATTTGCCTATTCTTGCACACTTGATGTAATTATAATAATATAAAATGTCCCTATTATGTAACTGTGACAGATTTCTTTCACTTAGCAAGAATGTTTTCAAGGTTTATTCATATATTGTAGGATGTATTAGTACTTCATTGCTTTTTATTGCCAAGTAATATTCTATTGGATGGATATACCACATTTCATATATTCATTCGTCAGTTACATGTATTTGAATTATTTTAAATTTTTCATGTTCTGAATAAATCTGCTATGAATGTTTGCATATGGATTTTTGTGTGGATATATGTTTGAATTTCTCTTGAGCACATATCCAGCAGTAGAACTACTAAGATCTACCAGGTCATATGGTAACTATGTTTATGTGAGGAACTGCCCAACTATTTTTCAAAATGGCTGTCCCATTGTACATTTCCACTAGCAGTATCTGAGGGTTGAATGCTATCTTTAATAAAAAAATCATCACAGTTACTTCCATAGGTTCTCATAAATGTGAGGACTTATTATATGGTTAGTTTGGGTTTCCAACTCCATTTGAGAATTTGTTCAGAGGGTCCCCGACAACAGGTTACTATGTCAGAATAAAACTTTCCTATAAGCATAATTAATGAGTATTAACCTCCTGTCTTCAGAAGACTTTGTTTACATCTTGAGGGGTTGCTCATAAATGGAACGAGACAAGATATCTATGAAGTAAATAATGGCTTTGCAGAGATTCAGCAACATGCAGAGGATCAGATCTGCTAATAGGGCCACCAAAGTGCCTAGCACATTTGGCCAGATTCTTTTCAAAAGTAACGAGTTATTGGTACTCTCAAACATGCAAAATATTTAAACATCTCCCCTTGTTGCGATTTCTAACTCCTCAAAACCCAACAATAAAACACTGTAAACTGTTTAGTCAATAGTTGCATATTAAGATCACCAGTGACTTTACATAAAACACCAAGGTCCCGACGTCGCCCTTCATGACTGTATCTTACGTTTTATTGCACTTAAGAAACAAACGAGGTGATACGTAATTGCCTTCGTTTCTAACGCTGCTGGTGGTGTGGATCTGCTGATCAGAGGTAAATCCTTTGAACAGCGAGACCTGATATAAACTAAATCAAAATGTTTGGAAGTTAGGTGAGATCCCCATACATTTTAAATTGTTGTCACATGGTTCTACTATTAAAATTGCCTTAAGAACCTCTGAGTTCTCTTTCTGGAGTCAAGAGCACTTGTGATCTCCCAAGAATTCTTAGAAGTGCATTATAGAAGTTATTTATCTCATCTTGCCTGCAGCATGCTGGTACAGAGCCCAGGGAACAATAGTAGTGTTTGTTGAATAAATGAATAAAATCTTAGTAAATAGCTACTCCATTTATTTTCATTCCAAAGATATGGAAACTGAGGGTAGAAAGACCAAAGAACTTGTCTAAGGTCAAATAACTAGTAAGAGTGGGAAATAGAAATTTGAAGCCAACTTGTCTTAAGAGATTGTGATTTTAACCATCACATCATAACCTATTTTACCTGGTTATTATAATTTTCATTTTAAAATTATGGTTCATATAGTTCCCTCCTGTGTGTTCAATATAATTGTAAAAATATAATTAATTCAGAAATACTGATAATATCTAGGGTTCTGAATCTATCAATGGAGAGGCCAAACTCTACTGTGGCAAGCTCCCTTAGATGGATACCATCCTATGGAGCTCAGTGTTCCCCTGCCACCCCCTGTCCTTTTTAAACAGCCACACTGCTCTGAAAGTTCAGCTCCTGTTCTCTGCATCTTGAAACCTATCTCTATCTTCCTCTTGAGGGTGAATGTTCTAGAAAGGTAAGAGTACAATTTGTCTATGGCAGACCAATGCAAGAGGTCCTTTGCCATCCATACTGGGAAGCATAAAAAGTAACCGTTGAGAGAATGATACCTACAAAGAAGGAAAATACAATAATCAGAAAGGAAGCTCAAAAATAGATAATAAAAGGAAGCATGGAAATAAAAACAGTCTCTGGTGCTGAAAGAATTCTCTAAGGAGGATGCCAGTAAACAAACAGGACCTTTGGATTTTAGAGTTCAGTGCCATAAACTCTGGCTGTATACACCCTGCTTCTTTACTTTGTCTTCTCTCATTTTCTGGCTTTCTCCATTCCCACAATCTGTGGGTCTGAAGGGTTCCCATGGCCTTAATAGATATAATTTTGTTACTAGTCAATTTAAAAATGCTTGGGCCCTATGTGCTCCTGTTATGATTTACAGCGATTCTGAACGTCATTTATTGTGATAATATGTTTTAAAAGTCCAAAAGATCTCTCTGAGGGAATGATGCAGAGGGTGTGGAAATGGACCTTTTCTTTTTGTCTGCCCCCAGACAGGATAAAAGGCATATTTAATAAAAGTCTTTAACACACACCTGAGCAGAGCACATTAATCACCCCCATTATTCCTCTCTCTCCATAACTAATTCTTTTTGCCACGGTGACTTTCAAGTTCTGCCCATCAAAGAGATGGAATATTGACTCCGGGTGGCAACTTGACTTTGGCTACAGTTTTGTTATTTGCTTTGGACGATTGGATGTTAGCGTGGGTGATGTAACCAAAGGGCTGGAGAGGACATTCGCTGTTGGTCCTGGACTTTGTCTGCCTGCTCTTGATGTGAGAAGGGCTGTCCCAGGAGAAGGATGAGCGGCTTAAGAAGCAGTGCTGCTCTGGAGCCCCGCTGAGGGCAGCTCCCAGGCATGTGAGCTACACGAACTCTTATTAGCATTCTTATTGTTGTGTGTTATGGAGTTTGTATGGTTATTTATACCATAGCATCACCGAAGTCATATGACCCATGACCCATGACCTCTGGCATGTGAAAGATAGACTTATTTGCTAAAATTTTGAAGTAGTGTTGTCACCTAAAGGTGACTTACCACTGTGCATCTCCATGCATTTTTTAATTCCTTATAGTCCCCGCTTCCCCTAGCATGTTCCCCTCTGCTCTGCTCTGCTCTCTGCCTTAGGGGGCTGCCATCTCTAAACTGTATTCCCAGGACTCTCTTCTACTGTGACTGATGTTTGGATTTAGGCAGTGGTGGGGTACTGTGAGGGCAGGAGGAGAGAGGTCTAGGTCTTTCTCCTCCCCACTTCTGCTCTGCTGGCTGGTTCTGACAGTGGATGTATTATTCCTCTGTAACTACAGCTTGGCTAGATGGCCCTGTCCACATAAGATGGACTCATACTGGACTGATCACATCATTTTCTCCTCTTACCACTTCAAGTGCGGTGAAGACAGGATGGGGATGTGGCGTGGCATGTGTATGTGTATTTAGTGATAATTTTTCTTTTTGCTTATTTCTTTGTGTTTTTACTTATTTCTATGTGTTTTTTCTTATTTCTCTGATGTTAATATGTGTGATGTGACCAAAGGGCTGGAAAGGACTTTTACAGTCGGTCTTGGTCCAAACCACTTGTTTCATTTACTTAATTCTTTTCATACCTCCATGCTCAGTACATTTGCTACAAGGTGTTCTAGTGTCATGTTGCTTTTCAGGGTGTCACCTACTTCCTCTCATTATATCCTTTAAATTATATCTATTCAAAGTTTCCATCACTTATTTTATAGCAAACCATTAAAACAATTCAAAAATAAAAACTAATTACTGATTATTTGTTCCTGTGCTTTGTATGAAAAAGTTAATACCAGTTATCACTATTTTTTTTTTTCAAATTACATTGAAACAAATCCATTTTACTTGAAAATCACAATATAGATTGATTTGACCCTAATCAGGGAGTTTGGCAGTGGGAGCATTTTCCTCTCCAGAGATGTGAAATTGAAGTGAAGAATTTATTTTTAATTACTATTATCTTTACGTAATTGTTAATTTGAATTGTCAACTTGATTGGATTAAGAGATGCCGATGATTAAGAGGACTCTGGGTATGTCAGTGAGGGCGTGTCTATAGATGATTGGCATGTGGGATAGTGAACTGGAGACCCTTCCTAAGCATGGGCAGAACCACCCAATAGGATGGAATAAAAGTTGAAAGAACAAGGAAGCAGATGCAGATGCAATTCAACTCTTCTCAAATGGGTTCTTGATTGCTGCTTCCATCCTCTGAGGATATCAGACTATTCACTCTTCCATACTGGACTTTGCCAGTGATTCTCCAGGTAGTTTCCAGAAGCCTTGGAATTCAACTAGGATAGCACTATTGATTCCTCTTGTTCTGGGGCTTTTGCCTCTTGAACTGCACAACTACTGGTTCTTCCAGTTCTCCAACCTACAAACAGCCATTGTGAACTATCCAGCTTCTGGTTGTGTAAGCCAATCTTATAAATCCCCTTTTTAAAATCATACTTCCTGTTAATTCTATTCCTCTAGAGAACCCTAACTAATACCCTTTATTATTCAACAAAGGAAAAAAAATCACAGAAATTGGCTTATGGGACTTCATATCTACAATGTTGAGAAGCAGATCTCCAGAAAATTTTCATCTTGCAGGACAATCTACATCCATTAAACAGTAACTCCCTTCCCCCTCCCACCCACCAGGCACTGGTAACTGCCATTCTATTGCATCTCTGAATTCAACTACTTTAGATAGCTGATATAAGTGAAAAATCTCTGCTTGCCTTCGCTTGCCCCACAGGATGCACACTCTCCTTCAGCAGGTCTCTGCCACTTCATCCTGTCAATGGTGGGCAGCACCTCCATTTCTTTATTGGGCTTCAAATTAATTGTTCATATGACCTAAACATTTACTTCTAATTGAATGGCCATGCACTCCTGAATAGTTCTCAGCAACTTTTAATCTAGGTATGCCGTGGGAATTCTTTGACCAGTAGGATATTGGAGAAATGACATCACTTTCAGACCAAAGTTTGAAAGAGCTGGTGCTCAACCCTTCAGATCTCCTTTCCCTATAAAAGAAGAATGTTGCCATGTGAGCCTAACAAGTTCAGAATAGTAGGAATCAGAGTCACTTTGCCCAGGACTGCTTCCCTAGAGATCTCTTCAGTCAACTCATATCAGCATCTGAATGATCGAGCAATATAGCTTTATGATGTTTAGTCACAGAAATTACAGGGTTAATGTTTTCACAGCTCAGCCATGCCTACACACAAACATAGTCAAGATCACAAATTAATCTCTTGGTTTACACACTGAATCTTGTAGTTCTAGTAAGTTTATTTATAAAGAGGCCTCTTATCTTTATTGACCATTAAACTTTGAACACATTAGTACAAGAGATATTGAGTCTGCTAGGCATTTCCAGTGAGTTAGAATCAGAGTCATTGATGACTGTGGGGGACCTTACCCACTCCCATTCAGACTTTAGCACTGATTACAAAATTTACTTCTTTTTGAGTTCTCCATGTCTTAATGAGTGCTGAGTTCACCTCCCAATTCTAAGGAAAATTATTGTCCTACACACCTTAAATAAGACCATTGTAGATAGAGGAGTCAATTTTACCTGACAGTATATATAACACCTTATAAAACTTAGGTATCCTGATTAGAGCAATGTAACTAGTCATTGGATCATTTTTACTTCTCTGGTCTGGATACTAGTACTATGCCTTGGAAACAAGAGCTGCTGAATCAAATGCTTGCTGAAATAAATTTGTAAATATATTCATCTCTTTAAAATTATTTGCCTCTTGAAGGAAGGGATTGTATCTTATTTGTCTTTATACACTGTAAAATGTCCTACTCATATTAAGAGGTAGATAGGCATTTAATTTGAATTTAGCAAGAAAGTCTGGCAATATTAAAATTGGGGGAGGTTAGTGCATGGGCCAGGAGGTCTGGTTTATGAGCCTCAATCTGTTTTTGACACTAATGAATTAATGCAGATGAAATGTTCAGCAATCACATGTCAGTGAGATGTTTATTTATTGTATTTCATGCTCCTCCTCCAACAATATCTAGTCACAGTAAGGACAGCAAACAAATACTTAGAATCTAATTGCAATTTGCCTTGCTTCTGAAAATTAACACTATGGTTTTTATGTGTCAGTCAGATCAGTACAGATTCAAGACTTACAAATACCTTTTATAAAATGCAATTAATTGTTGAATAAATGTTAATTTTATGTGAATGTGTGTCTCCCCTTATATATTATATATGTTTACATATATATGTAATTTTTTTCAAAAGAAACTAATTCTGTTTTAATGTTTGTTCTTCATGGGAAAAATTATACTACACCTTTGGTATTTGAAATGATTTGCAAATTATTGTGATGTATTGCTAGTGTAGCTAGAATTTCTTTGGTCATTTTACATTCATGTAACTGAAGAGATATTTTCTCACTCATTTATCTACTGAATGGCCATTTCTCTGTTGACATGAACATCATAATTAGCTATTCAATATGTCTCCTTTATCTAGAATCAATTAATTATAGTATTTGGTAATGTTCTTTACTCTACTATGGGGAATGCTTCATGCTTGATGAATAGTTGTTAAAAAACATAAAACAACTTCTGGGATGTTCTATATTCTCTACTTACATAGAGCTTTAAAAAGATGAATATGTTAAAAGCCTGGATATGCATTGTTTTTAAAAAGTAAAATTAAAAAAATATTTTTTTGGTAGATTTTTAAACATTTTCAAGGAGTTAAAACATTGTTTTTGAAACACTGAAATTAAAATCATATGTTTAGGAAGTGTTTACAGGATACCCAAAAGAGCACTACGCTTTCCTACATTGCTCGAGTAGAAATCAGAAAGAGACTGTTTTTCACAGAACTCATGATCTAATCAATGAGATGTCCATAAACTCCAACTATCTAGAGAACACTCTTACAGGGTTCTTTACAAGGATTCCACCTGAGGTCACTTGAGGGCAGATCCAGGTAGACGGGAGTGAACGAGGAAGGAATGTTAAATGATAATGCTTTCAAATCAAATGACACGGTCTTCACTAGCCCATCAAAACTGTGATCACATTATACAGTAAGAAGCTAAATTTAGGTGTCTTGAGTTCCCACACACTGACTTGTAGCAGGAAGGCCTTATTTTCTAGATTCTCTCTGTTAATATTCTTAAGAATCCGGGTGGTTATTCAGATATTCTTTCCATTTTGGTGACTAGTTGCTGGACTTCCTTCTACTGATTCCTCTGGAGTTTGGTGGGGCAGGGGCATCTTCCCTTGTGAACTTGTTATTCTGCAGTTCACTGCTCACTTTTCCAGTGCTTCTCTCTTGGTCTCTGGCCAATTTACCTACCATTGCTCTCTCCTCTTGACTGCCAGTTCTCTGAGCAGTCTGTAGAATTCCCTGTATCTTCAAATTCTGTGCCATTATTTCTACTTTTTCGTGAAGAGGTTCAGCAACGAAGTCAAATTGGGGTCTGAGGGACAGTTATGTTTGTATGTAATAGTTGTAGTATTTCCAGACGAAGCAGGCTCTTGGGGTGGCAGGGCTTGTTGGAGAGTAAGCATCAGCTCAGGTAGTGACACATGAGTTGGAAAAGGATGTTCGCTTTGTCTTAAGAATCTCTTAAATTCAAAATAGTGTGCGCATGTGCTTTCTGAGTCATGTGTGGAGGGAAAAGGGCCCAGTTTACCAGTAGTAATGATAATTACAGGTAAGTTTCACCTTTTTTTCCATCTGGTTCCTGGGCTCCAATCAAAACACAGGCTCACTCTGTATACCTATCATCATCTCCATACCTTCCTGAAAGTTAAGATACTCTAAGATGGTTTTAAGAAGATGTATTCCTCTAGTGCATATAGCGGACAAGTTTAACTCAGATTCAGCCAACAAAGACCACAAGTAGCCCACATGTTGGACCTAAGGTGACCATCGCTGGTGGCATTTTAATAAATATTTACTAAATTTCCACAATTGTGTTGAATGCTGATTGTATTAGATGAGATTGTTATTATGGAATTTTCACCATTTATTAGATCCCTTTCTAGGGGGAGAAAGTGTTCCGGGGACATGCACACTTGAAATGACATGGAAAACTATCATCTCCTCCCCCCGTTGCACCAAGAACAGGATTTACCATTTATGATTGAAAACAAAGAAGTTTCAAATGTCGTAGATGCCAGGTACCTTCTAGTCTATCCTTAATAGTTTCCTTTTTGAGTTTTTCCTCCTCCACACGATCTTCATGGAAATATCATTCATGAAACCCATGATTTCCTAAGATAGAATGAGCATGATGTGCTGAGAGCCCATTTCTCCAAACAAGGAGGTCCTCTTGCATCTGTAGTGTCTTTGTGGCAGACACACTCCCTCCTCTCACTATAGTTGATGTCATGCTACCAACATGACATCACTAAATGTAGTATTGGGGAGAGAAGCATGAAATTGGCCTTGCCAAATTTATATAAGTCAGTCAATTTATACAAGACACTGCCAATGGAGATAATGATTGATCCATGTATTAGTCTGGTTTCTGTGTCCACTAAAACAATACCACAGACTGGGTTAAGTTTTAAAGAAATGGCTTAGTATGGTTTTGGAGGCCCAAGGTCAAGGTCTGCTTCTGAAATAGCCTCCTTCTTGGCAGGATCCTGAGATGCTTCAGGGGATACGTAACGTGAGACAGAGCACATCAGTGAGTGTTCTGGTATCTCTACCCCTTCTTATGAAGGTACCAGCATGGGTTTCCCACCCTGATAACCTTATCTAATTCTACCACTTGCCAAAGGCCAAGTCAGATTAATTTTCTACCCTCTTCCTACCTCACAATGGGGATTAAATTTCAATACCAGTTTTAGAGGGGACCAACGAAATTCAAACAGTCATGGTCCAGGATCAGGTATGCAAATCCAAAAAAGACTGAACACTTCTGTGAAGGATTTTTGTTGGTGCTTGTGAGTAGAGGGCCATGCACTTTCCTCTAGAACTAAAGCTGTGAGGACAGTGGTCACCCTAGCCAGCTGGTCACACCTTTGTTACTGTAGGAACAGAGTATATGTGGAAATAAGTCTCAGGGATGCTAGGGCCTAGAGCCTAGAGGTGAAGAGATAGTGCTGTTGAAAGTTTGAAACCCTGGATCTAGTTTTTCCTGACCATATTAAGCCCTCAGGGAGTTTCTGATTACATAAGTCTATGGATATATATATATATATTTTTTATAGAAACTAATTTAGGTTGGTTTTCTGTCATTTGCAAGCAAAATAATCCTATCCTAACAAGTAAGGAATGTCTTAGGATAGGGGATTTATATTTTTGCATTCTGAGAATGGAAAGTTTAGAAATCTATGGGGACCTAGATAAGGATGATTAGGCTTTCTTTAAATAGGGTGTGCATAGGAAAATCCTGGAATTTTCTGGGCAGGCTGAAAAAAAGCAGAGACCACAGAGCAAAGGTAGTGCCTGGACCAAAAGACCTGAGGAAGAGCATTACCCAGGGGATGGGCTTCTTGACACACAGGGGGCTGCTGTGCTCTATTTTTTAACCAATTGCACATGTGTAGAGGGGGAGGGTATTAACAATTTCCTGGATGCCAAACTCAGTCTACTCCAAAATCTCTATCCTTTACACTATTGGCAGAGTTGTATTTATGATGGAATATTTGATCACTCCTTTTTTTGCTTTTTTGTGGTGCTGGGGATTTAAACCCAGGGCCTTGTGCTTGCGAGGCAAGCACTCTACCAACCGAGCTATATCCCCAGCCCTGATTACTCCATCTTTTTTTTTTTTTTTTTTTTTGTAAACAAATGGGATACATGTTGTTCCTCTGTTTGTACATGGAGTAAAGGCATACCATTTGTGTAATCATAAATTTACTTAGGGTAATGTTGTTTGATTCATTCTGTTATTTTTTCCCTTCCCCTCCACCCCTCCTGATTACTCCATCTTAAATATAAAATGTTTGCATAGCTTCATTTTACTTCGGAAGGATAAAGACATCAGAAGTCTTTTTCATCAGGACCTTTACAGTTGTGTTTTCTTATATCCCCTTATTCCTGTTTCTTTTCCCTTTCCACTGAACATACACATGCATGATTTTGCACTTCTGGACCCCTGAGTAGACCATATTTTAAAATAAATACTTTATTATTACATTACAGTTATACATAGTAGTGGGGTTCCTTTTGACACAATCCAGCGTGCATGATGTGTGATTTGCTGCCTTTCAGTCCCTGGTGTTTCCTTGTCCCCTCCCTTTACTGGTCAGTGGACCACGATCACATGATCTGAATATCTGGTGCCTACATACTATTCAGCCAGCTGTCAACCCAGTTAGGACTTTCCCAAGTCCCATCATCTCTTCCTGTGAAAAGCACATTCAGACTCCTCCCCTGGCCTTCATGACTTCCATTTCCAATCTCCATCAGCATCATGTATACCTCTTTCTAGTAGCAATTTGAGGTGTCTTGGTCACATCTGGCTGCTCTTAATAGAATACTATAGACAGGATGGCTTAAAGAATTAACTCTTTTATTCACATGGTTCTGGAGAATGAGAAGTCCAAGATGAAAGAGCTGGCTATTGTTCTAACAATTAGCTGGTGTTTAATTGTATGAGATACACAAAAGTCTCTCCTTCCAGCATGCCTGGAAGGACCCTGTGAACCCCATTGCACATCCCTGTGACCTAGGTGTAAGATTGACAGCTCAGTGATATCAAGTAATTTTGGCAGCAAAGAGGAGGATGGAACTTGAATTAGTAGTGTCCAGACTATTTATTGGTTAATAGGTGGTCAGTGAAAATGATTTTTGTGGCCTAGTTGGTTTGGAAACAGCAGCTTAAGCAGAATAAACCTAATTTATGGATGGTAGGGTTTTGCACATGCTTAATATGCCATTGTTGATTGTTAAGTCTTCTAAAAGGAAAATCTAAGCAGAAGGAAAGAAAGAAGGACATGGAATAAAGAGTCCTCCTCTTAATGTGTCTGGTCTAATGAGATAGATAGAGAATTTAACCACAGTGATAGTTTGTGAGTACTTCTGCCAAGTGGAAATTGCCTCCTCACCAGGTATGGTTCTTGATGCCAAAACCAACCACTGACCCATCTCTTACTGGCATTTCCTTCTTGTCTGGCTGGTGACAACAGAATTTGGCTAAATACCTAGAATAGTAGGCATGCTGACTGGCAGCTTAGTCTTACCTCTGGCCCTACCTATGTTTCATGGTCAATTTGATCATATCATTTTGTGTTAAGGCACAGATAGCTGTAATTAGGGTAGTAATATCATATAAAGTAAATGTTTTAATGGTTTTATTATTTTCTGTGAAAGGATAAAAACAGATTAGAAGGAAAATTTCTGCTATTCCTATTATAGTATCAATAGAATCCTGACACCCAGATTCAATGCTATCCATAAGGCAAAGTCATGAGCTGTTTCTTTTAAGTGCACAGAATTCCTAGAGTCAGTGACATCAGAACAGGAAGAAATATTATCTTCTATTATATTTAATTTTTTAATTAGATATCTTGTTTCACTCTTTAGTTTTATTGCGTAGTTTCACTAAAGTTAGTAGGCCTAGATATGACTCTCATAGACAGCTGCCCAAGTTGTTCACTGTACAACCGCCAAAGTGCCTTCCTCTAGGCTATAATGTGTGTATCGCCTCCAGCAGTGACCTTTGCAACCATAAAAGAATACGACTTCAGCTTGTGCATAATGGTGGTTCACTGTTTTCTTCTAGAAGAGGTAGTTATATGTTCTCAGGAAGCTGAGAATAGTAAATAAAATGTCACAATAATAAAAAAGTACCAGACTTGAACAGAAAGCCATATTGTATCTCTGAAACACAATGTTTCATTGTAAAATAAATCGCTAATATGAACTAGGAACATCTTGTAATTACTAGTGAAAACATGTAACGTTGGTTTCAAAACTTTCCCTATTTAGTAAGTGATCAGAAAGCAAAGGAGAGGGGCAATGAGGCAGAAAGAGTGATACCTAGGTGTTTAGAAAGAGCACAGAAGCAAGGGAAAGAGTACTCAGTGAGCATCTCGTGGTAGATGTCAGAATGACAGTGGAATAAATATAAATATAATGCCAAACTTATGCAATGTGCCCTGGTGAGTCACCTCATGTGCCCTGCAAAAGGAGACACCAAGGTATCTCTTTTAGATAAGAAAACCAAGGAAATGAAACTTTTAATGGGCCTCCTGACTCCTTGGGAGTTAATTTCCACAAGGCCTAATGCAGGCAGAATGACTGACAGGTCTCAGTCACGTTTCTCCTCCCACTTCATGATCTGTCTTCACCTGGCTCACTGAGCCGCCAGAACATGCTTCAGTAGCGCTCAGGAACAGCGGCGAGGCTCTCTGGACTGCTGAGAGGTCTGCCTCGCTGGGTGGAGGCTCAGACCTTACTGCTGGAGGAGGCTGCAGAGCCTTGCATGGATTGGTTTGCTTCCCTCTCTTGCTTCGTTTACTCCTCCCAGAGGTTGGGAGGACATGGAGCATTAGGAATCTGTGCTCCACCCTGACGGTCCACCCATATAGCGCCTGTCACATAGCAGATGCTCAATAAGTCATTGTGGAGAGAAGAGAAGGAGAGTTGTTACTGCTCCCCTGACATTTGAGGATTTGAGCTCCAGTCCCTATAAGCTCATGCCTATTAAGCCCCAAACCTATTAGGACCCCACAAGGACCCAAAAGCTATTTTAGCCAAGATAGATATTTGCACTGCTTTCTCCTGGTCCTGGAAAGTGCACAAGTGGCCAACACTACTATTCATTCTGGATCAAATCAGGAATTCCTGTTTGCTTAGGCTTCTGGGGTAAATCTTCCTGTACATAGAAATGTATCATTATGGCTGCTCCTGATGGGCAGACAGCCTGGAGCTTCATTGAGTTATCAATGTTTCTACTTGATCTATTGACAATGGAGGCTTGAAAGTAAACAGCATTGCCAACTCCAAATAGCTGATTTGAGGCCGGGTAAACAAGAAAGCTTTGCACAAAGCTAAGAGCTGGCAAAGGGCTTGAGATTTGCGGTGAAGTTTCTGCTGTTGGTTTCAGGAGGGGGAAAAAAGAAGTCTGGATCCTAAAGCCAGGGCAAGACATCAGACCCTGAATGATCAGCATGTTTCAGAAGCACCGATCCTTGCAAGAAACAAGGCAGCCCTGTGTGGGAATGGGGAGGATGGTGAGTTTTAAGTCTAACTCTGCCATCTGGATAAGTCAATTGTCCTCCCTGACATAAGATTTCTATATCTCTAAGAAGGATATAGTGACAGCAAGACTTTGATAGAAATGGAGGTGTAGACTCTGGTTTTTAGAGTTAGATAAACCCACCCTCTATCTGTGGGTCCACAAAATCTACCCATGAAAACTCTGCTTCTCAGTCTCATTGAGCTTTGGTTTCTTCATCTGTAAAGTGGTGGTGCTACCACAGAAAGCCAGAAATAGCAAACCTGATGTTAACGTAACAACATTGACTTCAGACTGCTAACACTGGCTGGAAAGCAAGAATGGGTATACACGCGAAACAGTGTGTGTGTGTGTGCGTGCTTGTGCGTGTGTGTGCGCATGTGTAAAAGTTGATAGAGGTGATGAAAATGAAGTGGCTGAGAGTTGTGGGCTATTGTTAGGAGGGAAAAAGAGCAATAATGAATCACAGAAGTAAAGGGTCATCTGGTGAGGGCCACAGATGACTGGGCTCCTGAGCTGAGTGGAATTTACTTGACTTTGTGGTGCATAGAGGGGAAAATCAAGTAACCATGCAAATAAAAAGTGCTGTAGAGATAGGATGCTCCACCTTGCTGGGTGGAGGCTCAGTCCTTAATTGCTGGAGGGGGCTGCAGAGCCTTGTCTGGATTGGTTTGCTTCCCTCTAAGGGGAAGAGAGAGGGGAATTCTAAGGTAGATGTTAAGTGGAGCTAGAGGAAGACTACAGGAAAGGTCATTCCAGACTTTAGGAATAGCCTTTGCAAAGTCCACGGTGCTGCAGGAGATGCTTGCATCCAAGGCACTGAGACAGCCCTGGGGCTGGTGAGTGAAGGCCAGAGTGGTTAAAAGCCAGCCTGAAGGAGTAGCATAGTCTGCTTACGCAGGACCTTGTGGGCTACATGAAAAGGTTGCCTTTTAACCTAAGTGCATAGAGAAGCCATTAAGTGGTTTTAAATGCAAGGACTGGTAGATGATGCAGATGGTGGGAAGAAAATAGATGCGGCATGGTCAGGTTTTTGTTGGATATTATCGCTGCTGACAGGGGGCCAAAGTGGATGCAGACAGATCTATTAAGAGCTTTCTTGCAGCAATCTGAACAGACTGAGGGTGGTTTGGACAACAGTGTGGGCAATGTGAAAGCAGAGAAGTGATTGACAGGAGAGATTCTTGAAGATAGTACCAAATGATCAGGCAACACTAATGTGTCATGACTCATACTTGTATTCATGTTCTTTTTTTTCTTTTCTTTTTTTTCCTCTGGAGGACTATACAACCATTTTTGGATTTATATCAGAAATAGCCATGCTACTTTTCTGTAGCTGATGAAATGTGGATGAAACAAGTATATGTTGCTTTTAGGCAGAATTCATAAGAGCCAGTGAGTTTCACTTTCTTCCCTCTACATGGCACCAGGGATGCCCTAGGAACAGGGCTACCTCACCAATCTGGGTCACTGGATGATTTTATGTGTGATGGAGACTTATCTGACCAGTGATAAAATGAGAGTTTAATTTTCTTTCTCAAGTGCACATCAAGTGTTTGCTAAGACAAACCATATGCTGAGCCATAAGACAAATCTCAGTACATTTCAAAGGAGCAGAACCAGAGAGAAGATTGTTCTCTTATGAAAATGGCATGAAATCTAGATTCAATAAGATGAAAACATTTGAAAAAAATCCTCATATACAGATGTTTCCCAGCCTAAGACATTGTTATGTACATCCTGATAAACTGATTGTAAATTTAAAATATCGTAAGTAAAAAATGAACTTAATACCCTTAACTTACTGACTATAATTCTTTAGCCCCACCTGGCTTAAATATGCTAAAGAACACTCACATTATTATTTCATAATAAAGCTTTGGACATCTCATGGAACTTATTAAATACCTGGCATAGCACACTGTAGGGATCTACTGTCCACTCTCCTGAGGGACTGACTGGGTGCTGCAGGACCTAACACTACTCAGTCTTATAGGACAGTGTCAAATCTGTCAAATCACATGTCACCAGCCCAGGATAAGATCAAAATTCAAAATTTGAATTATAATTTCTACTGAATGGGTAGAGCTTTGTTATGCATTATAGTAAAATCAAGCCAAAACATCCTAAATTGGTGATTGCATTTGGACATTAAACAAGCCAATATATAATATGGATCTAATATAATATCACAAGGGAAATTAGGACATATTTTGAAAAAAATAAAAATAAAAACACAGTATGACAAAATTTACAGGAACCAACTGAGGCAAATATAAATTGTAAATGATGTGTTAGAAGAAGGAAATTAAATTAGTGATCTATAATTCTAAATTCCAGAAGATAGCAAAAAAGTTATTCAAATTAGTAGAAGAAAATCTTTAATAAAATATGCCTGAAAATTCATAAAAAACAAGAAATGGACAAACAATACAGAAAATCACAAAATAAAAAAATTAGCTCTTTGGGAAGTTTAATAAGTTGATAAAAGGTAACAAAATTGATTAAGAAACATAAAATGTAAGCTGACCATGTCAGGAGTTTCTTGGTAGTCTTGAACTCAGATCACTTAAGGAATGCAAAGTTTCTTCCCAAGACAGGACATCATTACAGTTCATGCCTGTATTAAAAGGATAAGAAGAAAAACTTTATGTCAGTAGATTCAGCTACTTAGATGAAACAAACAAACAAAAATTCTTGGAAAGAACAACTTACACTGGCCTTAGAAGCAAAAATGTTAAAATCAGAATAAGCTGTATCTTCTTAAGAGACTGCATTCAAAGTTTAAAATCTTTCCACAAAGAAAATGTTAAAGAATTTTTTAAAAGTTCATGAGAATGCAAAAGACCCTCAAATAGACCACCAAAATAAATCTTGAAAAGGAAGAAAACTTAGGAAGAAACTTTGCATTTCTTATGGGATCTGAGTTCAAGACTACCATGAATCTCCTGTTTTCAAGGCCATCTGGCACCACAAAAAGGACGTGCACTTAACGGAATAGATGGAAAGACTTAAAATAAACCCTCATGTACGTAGAGAAATTGGAAGGGGTGATTGTGTGCCAGTGGATGGTGGAAAATGCTCTCTGCAAATGGTCGAGATGGACATGGAGTAACTGCATATGGAGGAGAGAATGGAGGTCTGCACGGAAGAAAGGAAACTCAAAACCCACTTTAAGCCCCATAATGAGTTATTGGAGGTGTGGTATATGAATGGTCATAAAAGCTAAATCTATATAACTTTTCAAGTAACATATCAAGGAATATCTTTACACTCTTGCAAAAAGCCAAATACTTTTTTTCTTTTGGAAATGGTACTAAAGAAACTAAAAGGAAAATATTGATAAACTGAACTTGAAAATGAAAATAAGTCTGCTCATTAAAAAAATAAAGAGAAAGAGCATAGATTGGGTGAAAATATTCACAACCTACATCTTTGATAGAGGACATGAAGCCAGAATATAGGGAAGTCAGACCTCCCTCAGCATCTGTGGTGGATTGGTTCAGGGACACCCCTCATATGCCAAAATTGACAGATTTTGCATATAAAATGATATGGTATTTGTATATAACTTATGCACCTTCTCTTGTATGTTTTAAATCATCTCTAGATTACCTATAATACCCAGTAAAATGTAAAGACTATATAAATTGTTGTAATACTGTATTGTTTAGAGAATAATAAGCCTATGCATGTTCAGTAAAGATGAAATGAATTTTTCAAATATTTTCCATCTGTGATTGGTTGAATGCATGATGTGGAACCCATATGTATGTACAAAGATGTTCTGTAGCTCACCAAAAAGAAAATGAATCCGATAAAAAAATCACAAGATTTGAAAGAAACTTCACAAAGATACTCCCATACTTAAAGAGCACATGAGAGTGTACTCAACCTCATCAACCATCAGGAAAATGTAAATTAAAATCAAGGTAGCCCACTATCTGCCTACCGTTACATCTTTGGTGGAGTATAAAATAGAACAACTGTTTCAGAAAGTTGCTAAACTGCTCAACTGTTTTTTTAAATTATTATTATTATTATTTTTACAGACTGCATTTTGATTCATTGTACACAAATGGGGCATATCTTTTCATTTCTATGGTTGTGCACGATGTAGATTCATACCATTTGTGTAATCATATATGTACCTAGGGTGTTGATGTCTGTCTCATTCCACCAGTTTTTGCTCAGCGGTTTTTAAGACATTGATCTCCTCTATGATTCAGCAATGGTCCAAGAGCAATGGACCCTTACATCTATGTACAAATGTGCTCATAGCAGCCTTGTTCAAAAGTCTAGAGGTAATCTAAAGGTTCAGTCATAGAAGAAATCAACAGGAACTTGTTCCCTGTATCAAAAATGTCTCCACTCAACCTTTTAAAATCAGTCTCCCAAATTTTGCCATTCTGGCAAGTTCCCAGTGATGATGTTATCAATGGTCTGTGGACCATGTTTGAGAACCACAGAGGTAAATTGTATATAGCAAGTTGCAGGGACCACATCTCTTACTGCTGATTTCCATCAACTATTATAGGTATATAGGGGGCACTCAGGATATAATATGGATATTTTGAGTGAATAAAAATGTGTGTGTGGGTGTGTGTATTGGTTTAATTTACTGCATTGCAGCAATTCCTCATAAACACTATCGTTAACAAATAGCTCCATCAATGTGTGAATCTTATTTAGTTAGCACCTGTTGTTCGATATTTAAATTGTGCTTATAAATTGATTCTGATACTCTTTCCAAAAAGGCTGTGATTTTCACTGGGATTTTTTTCATGAGAGGAAAACACACACACACACACACACACACACACACACACACACACCAATGGATGAAGTTCAAGTTCTACTCTCTTTTTGTTTATTTTTTCTTTTTGTTATGACCCAGCCTGGAAACTTATCATATTGTTTCCAGCTTAAATAAAGTAGACATTATGACTTCCAAAGACACTTTTATTTTTTAAAAGAAGGGGAAAAACTCTAAGTACACTTTAGTTGCAAACAAGATAATGTTTGTGTGAGGTTATGGTGCAGGTGTGGACCATGCAGTTGGGGCCATGGAAGCTGCATTGAACTGCAATGTGCCCTTATGCACCACCAAGGGTTCAATTGTATTCCAAAGAGTTTCCAGGTCTCACCGTTGAGGATTTCAGATACAGATTTCAAAATCATGTCCTTTACAGGTGGAGCTGGAGATCATCATGCTAAATGAAAAAAAGCAGACCCAGAGAGTAGAATATTGCATGTTTCCCTCTGCTGTGGAATACAGAAAAAAAAAAAAAAATGACAACATGAAAGGAGGAGGGAGACTCTTAGAGAAGGGAAAGGGACAGGACAGGAAATAGGGAAGATGGATACAAGCAAAGTAAGAGTATTAAACGCATGTACGGAATTGTCAGTGAAACCTGTTATGGCTCCTTGGCTTAGTGTGAAAGGGGAGACAAATATTTCACATTATTTTTGAGGCTTCATAATTATTTCTGCCCTACTGAAGTGATAGAAATGTTTCAAACTGATGCATTGAAACCAAGAAACAAAACTATCACAGGCCTCCATTCTTTGCTGATATTAGAAGCTATCTTCCTCACTTGCAAGTTGTTATGAACCTACTTGCAAAGTTCTTTACTTAAGACAATGTTCTTTGTTTCAGTAGTTGGCGAAACATTTGTCTACCTGCAACTCCATCTTACCTTTATTGGATGTTTGTCTTTTCCAGGTATTGTGGAAAAACAAGTTACACAAAGCACCATACTTCCTCGAGGAACTTGGAGTGTAACTGGGAAAAGTGTTAACAACCTCAAGGCAACTTGATGTTGTCTCCAGGTAAATGATATCTGGGTCTGGTGGGAAAGATTAGCATTTAAATCAAGCTGGTTATCAGGGAAGGTACTTAACTGGGTTTTGAAGGCAAGTAGTCTCAGGACATGAAGGGCAGCCAAGCAGTTGTAACTACAGAATGGCATCCAGAAAGACAGGAGATACGGAATGGAATGAAATATTCCAAAGAACAAGATTCCCTCAGGGTAGTTGCTAAAGGATTGTTTTTATGAGACAAGATAGTTTTAATTCACAAGAGGTTGGCTGAGTTTGGCAAAGGTCAGATTAGGAACTGCAGAGAAACTGGTCAACAGGCCGAATGCTTCCTTTTCAGCTTCAGTTCACGCCTCCCTCCCTGTTCTATGTTCCCGTCTGCTGGCCTTCCGGTCCTTTCCCTGACCCTCTCATGATGCTCCTCCCTCTGGATCTGTGTACGCTTCCTTGGAAGTTCTTCCACGGGTACGTTCCTCTACGTGAAGGCCAGGCCTAGTCCTCAGTCAGCTCTGGGCTTCAGTTCTACTTTCTGAGCATAGCTCTTGTCATCCTTGGTATTTATGAACAGGATCCCACCCCTTGTGCTCTGCTCAACAGGGAAGATGACAGGTCTATTTTCTTCAATACTGTATCCCTGTTTGTTTGCTTTATTTTTTTTTAATTCTCACAGATTATTTCATTGTAAAGATGTAAGCAATTATAAAGCAACCTGTTGCATGATCAATGCTGCATTAGCGAAAACAATTTCCAGTGAAAAAAATGAATCCAATCAATGATAAATAGACATAAACATTAAGCCATGATGGCACTGAGGTTATTATCTGAAGACACTGATGGATGCAGTGAGTGTATTTTTCCTATAAGAACCTTAGGAAAATTAAAAAAAAAAAAAGAGTAGATCCTTTTATCTTTTATCTTTTTTCTTTTTTTAAGATATATTTTTTCTTTAATTATTTATTTTTTATTTTTTACAGACTGCATTTTGATTCATTGTACACCAATAGGGTATATCATTTTATTTCTATGGTTGTACATGATGTAGATTCATAGCATTCATGTAATCATATATGTACATAGGGAAATGATGTCTGTCTCATTCCACCATTTTTCATACCCCCTCTCATTTCCTTCTACATAATCTAAAGTTCCTTCATTCTTCTCTCACTCCCCACCCCTCTACCCCCATTATATATCATCATCCACTTATCAGAGAAAACATTCGGGCTTGGGTTTTTTTGGGATTAGCTTATTTCACATAGCATAATATTCTCCAACTCCTTCCTTATATCATTATTGTTTTAGTCAGCTTTTTGACTGCTGTGACTAAATGACCCGACCAGCACAACTGTAAAGGAGCAAAAGTTTATTTGAGGGCTCACGGTTTCAGAGGTCTTAGTCCATAGAAGGCCAGCTCCATTCCTCAGGGCTCAAGGCAGGAGAGGGTGGTGGAGGGAAGCAGCTCACATCACAGTAATCCGGAAGCAGAGAGAGACTCCACTCTCCAGATACAAAATATATACCCCATAGCCACGCCCCAATTCCCACCTCCTCCAGCCACACCCTACCACTTCAATTAATCCCTTTAGGTATTAATTCACCGATTGGGTTAAGACTCCTACAGCCCAATCAGTTGTTCTCTGAAAGTTCCTGCTTTGTCCCACAAGTGAGCTTTTGGGGGACACCTCACATCCAAACCATAACAATTATAGCCATATTTTTATTAAGAGGCCATGAGGTGCTTCGGGCTGCCTTTTTGCTTCAGAAGCTCACTGCCTCAACTTGGGATCCAACTATTTTCAGTTACCTGTATCCCTGTTTTGAGCAGCTTTTTCGACACATAACGTGTGTTTAGCAAGTGCTGAATGAAAGCAGAGTAAGAATTAATTTCTATTTGTTCAATATCTATAAGCCCTGCTCTGTGTGTGCATGCATGTGTGTACCTAATTTTACTCAGTTCTTCTCCAAACCTTCTGAGGTTGGTGAGGATTGGCCTGTTTTATGGTGAAGATAATTCAATGACAGCTAATTTCCCTAAGGTTGCAGTGTGCCTTCCTGTCATCTTGCACTGTGTGCATCGACCTCTCTGTCTACCCCCACATCCAAATTCTGCCCAGAAATAAAGTAGTAATTTCAGTATCTGAGATCCTAACCTTGCTGTAGGACTTCCTTGGATTGTACTTGTACCACAGACAGGAGCGTCCATTTCTGTTCAGCTAGACAGACTCCTCTTCCACAGCTCTGACCTTGCCCATTCATCTCCTCAACCGAGACTGTGAAGTCCTAGGCACTAGGAGATTGCTGCCTCTCAAGTACCTGGTGCATGTCAGGTACTCAAGTTAGATGTGGGATGGCTTGTATAAGGCAGCTCAGGAATGATCAGAGATCATTCAAGATACAGAGGAACAACTTACTGAGTTTTTCACCTGCCCTCCTTTAAAATGAAGCCAGTGGCCTTGAGTTCCACTTACCATTCCACATATTCATTGGATACTTACTACATGAAAGGCACTATTCTCAGCTCTAAGGAGGCAGCAGTGACTAATACTGATCAAGTCCAAGACCATGTTTTCATATTGCTAATGCTGTACTTAGAAATCAGTAAAGTCAAGAGAGAAGATGGTTTCACAGGAGCACTTATTAAACAACATAAAATATAATTAAGCCTAGATAATAAAACTGCAAGCCAATGAACTTCATCCTCAGTGGTTGTTAGAACCCATGTAAAGGCATTTTAGTTAAATCCTTGGAATAGAAGCTATAATGCAAATAACGACAGAGAACTACATATGAACAAAGTACTGAGTCTTTCAAGAAATCTGGATAAGAAGGAAGAGAGACAGAAGGAGAGATAGTGACTTTAGAGAGAACAGGGTTGAGATAAGGTTTTATTTTGAATTTTTAAAGGACAGTAGACATTTCAACATGTCTGTAGGATCAAGGGAAGAAGCCAATGGAGGAGGTTTGAAATATCCAACACACAGAATAATTGATGGAGCCATGCTTTAGAGGAGAAAGAGCTGCAAACATAGGTGGGGCATCTGTTTCAGAAAGAAAATGTCAATATCTTCTTTTGCAGAGGCAAAAAAAAAAAAAAGTAAGGAAAAGTTTAAAAGAAAACACATTTCAGGCCAGAGGGAATATGATTCAGAAACTCAAGTTCTATGTTTATTTTCCCAAAGAAGATCTTCTGAGGAGAGTGAGGAAAGGGTGAAAGGAGAACTGAAGGCTGAATAAGATGGAAAAGGTTTACGAGAAGCTTGGTGAAGAACACAAGGAGGTCTGCTCTGTGGAAGTCTCCAGATAGCAAGGGAGGCTGGAGCAGGGCAGAAGCATATGCTGCAAGTGTTTTGAGAACAAGTCCCTGTGTTTAAGGCTGCACCCTTCAGCCTCTGCCACCCAGGCACTCTGTGGATTTTCTTTTCTTTCTTTCTTTTATTTTCTTTCCTTCCCTCGCACGCCCTGCTACCAGTGATTGAATCCAGGGGTGCTTAACCACTGAGCAACATCCCCAGCCTTTTTTACTTTTTATTTTGAGACAGGGTCTTGCTAATTTGCTGAGACTGGGACTTGAGATCCTCTTGCCTCAGCCTCCTGAGATGCTGGGATTACAGGTGTGCAACTTGGCAACTGATCTTTATGGGTTGCGCAACATGGCAACTGACCTTTATGGGTTCTCTGAAGCTTCCCTTCGTCCACAGATCTTCATGGGATTCCTTTGCAAAACAATGAAATTTGTTTACCCTGTCTGCCAATCCAATTTGATGTACTCAGTAGGCAAATGGATAAATCTTGGCCATTTCACGGTTTATTTCTTCTTCAAAATGTTTAGCTAAGTGTGGCAGTTCACGCCTGTAATCCCAGTGGCTAGGGTGGCTGAGGCAGGAGGATGACAATTTCAAAGCCAGCCTCAGCAAAAGCGAGGCACTAAACAACTCAGTGAGATCCTTCTCTAAATAAAATACAGAATACAGAATAGGGCTGGGGATATGGCTCAGTGGTCGAGTGTCCCTGCATTCAATTCCTGGTACCCACTCCCAAAAGTTACTTCTGCAGATAAAAGGTAAGTAGACACAAAGATGGGGAGAATTCAACTCTCTGTTATTCAAATCCCATAATTCAGCACTTTTTTTTTCTTTTTTTTGCATATTGCCTTACAAAAACATTAATGACCACATTCTTTGTAGTTTTTAGTTGTAACAGTTTTATCTCCAAGATCTTGATCTGCTCTAAGAAATCTCAAGAACAATATACTTATCACTGGGGCTGCTGGGACGGGGAAGGAGGACTAAGATGACTAACTTTGATTCACCTGTTCCTCAGCCCTTAGGTGGATAAGAAATTCAGACTCTTGCTACATACTAGAAGAACCACGGTCTCAGATGTAGTTCTGACACTTTCCAGGGCCGTGAGAGTCCAAGACAGGTGTCTTAGTTTGCCTGGGATGTGCTGTAGTCTGAATGTTTTCATCCCTTGAAAACTCCTGTTGAAAACCTCATCCCCATTTTGGTGAAGTTAAGAGAGAGTCTTCAGGAAGTGATTAGGTCACGAGGGCTTAATGCCCTAATCAGAGAGATTATGTGAGCCGTCTTCCCTTTCCACCATAAAAAGATGCTGTAACAAAGTACTATCTGTTGTGAAGCACACAGCAAGCCCTCACCAGATTCTGAATCTATAAGTGCATTGATCTTGGACTTCACAGCTTCCAGAACCATAAGAAATTTCTGTTGTTTATATATTACCCAGTCTAATATATTCTGTTATAGCAACTCAAATGGACTATAACAGACAGCCATCTCAAAATACAATATGCCACAGACCGAGTAGTTTAAACAAAATAAATTGACTTATTATATATTGTATAATATATTTCCTATGAGTTCTGAAGTCTGATATCAAGTTGCCAGCTGGGTTGATGTTTGGTTAGGGCTCTTCTCTAGAGTGGCATAACCTGTTCTTTGTGTGCACACAGTGTGGGGGGGGGAGCTGTGCACAGAGAGGGAGAGAGTGTGAACTATCTCTCTGGCATATTTTCTTATAAGAATGCTCATCCTATTGGATCAGGGTCCCATCTTTATTTAACTCTACTTTCTTGGCAGCTCTGTCTCTAAACACTGTGTGGTGTAGGTTAGGGCTTTAAAACCTGTATTTTCAGTGGACATAGATGTTTAGTCCATAACATCACACTGTAGGGCAGGGCAAAGATCCTCACCAAAGGTAGTCATCAGCATAAATAACATATTATCACTGTGGCTTAAGGCCATTAATAGATCCAGTTTTAATTGGGATCTCCACTGGACCTGAGGTCTATATGGAAATTAGCAGATGTACAGACAATGCCATGACCTACTCCAGCAAGTTGAGACACTTTCAACAGGAAATAAGAAGGCTTAGTAAAATGTATGAGAGTTTTGTGAGACACAGCTTCTTCCTTGCTGATGAAGCAGGGGTTACTGACATAGCCATCCTGAAACAAGGGCTGATCATGGACCTAGACACCTTACCAGCAGTAGGTATGTATCATTCATTCTGGAATGATAATGGCAGAATAGCTGAATATAGCTATTCACTCATACTGACTGTTTTACTTTATTTATTTAGTGAATTTATGTCTTTTAGGAAACATGGGAGAAAGGATGAGAAGATTGGAAGGTGAGTCATCCTGCTTGTAATTACACAACCAGTGAATGACAGAAGGGGACCTAAAACTAAGTTTCACTTTAACTTCAAAGTGAAACTGATATTGTCTTCAGGAAACTGAGATCGGATCTCTGCTTTATTTTTCTAAATTACCATCCAGGGCTCAGTGTGTGCAGAGGCTTCGGTGATGAGGATAAGCACTCATAACTTCACTGTCTCTTTACGTGCCACATGTGCGTTATGTATGGTATCGTTTAATCCTCTAACCAACCCTGGGTGGAAGGCATTGCTACTGTTTTCATTTTCCTTACGGTGGAAGGAGGGGCAGGATATGCCCTAACCAAGGAGTAGCAAAGCTGAGACACAAACCCTGCTTTCATGGGCCCAGAGATCACAACTAGGAAACAGTAGACCATGTTTTCCAACATGCCTGTTCCAATCTGGTTACTCTCGTACAACCCAGGGAAGAGGTTTCATTTAGATCTTTACTGGTATCTTCACACCATCTTCTACTTATCCATAGGTCATGTGGTCTCAATTATCTAAAGAATATACATTATTTTGTTCTAAATGATAAATAAAACCATAACAATAGTGGTCTCTCCTCCCTTCTCCTTGCAGACAGAATTTCGGGAACATGTACTTCAAATTGAGAAGTCATTTTCTAAAAGCATGAAAAATTCAGTGTTCCCTGATGGCCTGAAACAACCTCCTGATTCAGAAAATGCAACTGAAGGCTTATGGAGAAGAGAAGGTGGAGATGCAAGTCCCCAAATTACCCACTGCCCAGCCTTAGTAAAACCTTAAATGCAGAGCTGGTGTCTTTTCTTCCTGAGAATAGTAGAGTCTCAATTATCCCTGGAGGTGCGTGGGCCTGCTGTGCTAAGTACTAGTCTCAGAATTCAGGAACTCCTTATAAGAGTCCATCTTGACCACTGACACACTGCAGGATTTGCTAAAACCAAGTATGTTCACTCCCTGAGAACAGCTAAGAGGCATAACTCCTAAATTTTAAAGCTGTGAGCTGTTGCTATCTGGGCAACACATAAAGATGCTTCACAGACATAAGCAGTTTAGTATTTGCAATCAAATAAAACAAGAAATTGTTTGACACGTAGTTAATGATATACTTCATCATTCTTTGACAGCCTTGTAATTTGACCTAAAATGGTGAGCAGTGTGTGGAAATTACCGTATTTATTAGCAATGACCATCTCTTAATGTTTGCATGACACTTTGAAGTTTATAATGCACTTTACTATAGATTATCTCATTATCTCACATGAGAAGGTCTAATGAGCTCAGTTAAGTGTTAGTTTAATTTAAGTCACTCAAAACCAGCTTAGAAAAGCTGGGTAGATACTACAAACTTTTAATGGATGAGGAAGCCAAGGCTTGGATATAGACACGGAGCCAGCCAAAGCTCAAGCCAAAGCTGTTTGATTTCTAGTGAGACCTGCTCCAACATTATGTCACCTTTTACATAGTCCAGAGGTAGTTTCAGTGCCAGGCGGAAGTGGAAGATGGTGGAATTAAAGAAAGCTGATAGTTTCTCAGGGGTCCCTCTGTGCTAGAGGAGTTCTTCCTCTCTCTTTCAAGTGGCTTATCCTTCAATTTTTAAAGGCAAATCTGTTTTATGTCACTTGAGATTTCACAGAGGAGGAGAGGAGAGAATAAGGAGGTATGGGGGAAAGGGAGAAACTCTAAGAAAACTCAAAACTCAAACTAGCCATTGATAGTAAAGAAAATATTTCGTTTCTGTATAGTACTCTGCAGACAATAGAACATTTTCTTTAGGACAATGGCGGGAGTTCAGACATGTTGGCTGATCCCAGGAGGCTTTCCATGATCTGGTTCTTGTCATCAGCTCCCCTGTCCTGCAGACACTCAGCGGCAGCTGCACAAAACAAGCCTTCAAGTATGTCCTTGAAGGTCTCAGGTCAGTATATACCCACATAGCCTCACCGGTGCTGTTCCCATGGCTTGGACGGCCTCTTTACTCTGTTCCCAAAGTGTCCGGAAGGCTTCAATGCTTTCTGTTCATCTATCATCACCGACTCTGGGGGTGGTGGTTTTAAGAACCACATCGCTAGTCTATCCGAAGTCAGCTGTTCTCAACATGTGATGATTTATAAATTTCCCTGTTTGAGTCAGATACCAGGGTTGAGTATCATAGGCACTTCCGGGACTCTCCCAAGAGAACTGCAGCTCTTCAAGGCCACGCACGTTAAATTCTGTATGTCCAGAACCTAGCGTGGGGTCAGATTCAGCCTCCAGACTTTCAAACATGCATGTACTATACTTTGATCACATTCACCTTCCCTGTTAGCCTCTTTTACCCCCCTGCCCTTCCCACTGGCCCCCTTCTGACTTACGCATGGTCCCCTTCTGCTTTCATGTCATCTCTTATGAATTTTAAACAAAACCAGGCATTTCTGAAAGAAAGCAAACCAAGTCCTGGCCCAGCATGTGTCCTACATCATCACTTGAAAAAATTTTTTTCTTTTTCCTCCCTGCCATTTCCTTCCTTCCTTCCTTATTCCGGAAGTTTTATAGAGAATTTCATTAGACAGGAAGTCTATACTTCAAATGTAAGGTCCTTCTCATCTTTTGTCATCAGGTTAGGGCTGAGTTCATAAAAGCATTGGAATATGGAAATCTCAACATTTTTCTCTTTTAGATAGAGGAAATTCATGGCAAATTCAATATGGAAAAATATCACCACATAACAGAAGAAGAGTGCGAAAGAGCATTGAAGATATTCCTACCTGAGGGTGATGGTATTTGCTCAAGGGAGTAGAATAAAACTAATGTGTATTGATTAAGATTGTTTCCCTGTCACTCTTACAGTCCATCATGGGATAACTCATGCTCCAGATCATGCTAAATGCATGGATTGTCTCAATCCTCCTGATAACACCATAGAGTTGATGTGTTCAAGTCCCTACCTTATGGGAGAGAATATTGGAATACACAGAGAGTAAATGATTTGCCCGAGGTGATAGGACACATCTAAGGGGAGATCTGAAACATAGACACAGCTCTTATTATATAGGTATTGTTTTCATTTTACTTAGTAAAGCTTTCCTTTTCATAGAAGAGTGAAATTGTCCAGCATCATATATCCAGTAAGAGATTGAGCTACCTTTAAACTCCAGAGTCCATACTTTTCCTTCCATGATTTGGAGGTTACTTGAGTTTACTTTGCATGCCATTTTCTGTAAACAACAGATTTCAACTCTCCTAATTAAGACCACACATTCTCAGAGATGAGTGAATGAGAACCTGGACCTCTTACCCAGAATTCCAGGTTCTCATTTTGGCTCTGTCACTCAATAACTGAATGCCATTGGGCAAGTGGTTTTACTTCACTCAAGAAAACAGGGTCCAATAATGATGATAACTTCTTTATGACTTTGTAGTGGTAAGAACAATGTTGGTCAAAGTTATTATAACAACCCTCCTCTGCTTCAGCACAACGTATTTGATCTCAGTCCAAACACTAGGGCTGCCTTTGTGTGAGTATGGGTTTCTCACAGTTTTTAAAAAATGCAGTATTAAATAGCATTCACTTGTGAGGACATTACTTGCTACCTGGCAAATTAAAAAGTACACTTAGCCATGAAGAAGAATGAAATTACACCATTTGTTGGTAAATGAATGAAACTGGAGACTATCATGCTGAGGGAACTAAGCCAATCCCAAAAAACCAAAGGCTGAATGTTCTCTCTGACATGCAGATGCTAACACACAATAAGGTAGGGGGAGGGAAGAATAGAAGTTCACTGGATTAGAACTCCTTCAGAAGGGAGAGGGGATGGGAATGGAAAAGACAGCAGAATGAATCAGACATACCTTTTCATTTTCATATATGTAACTCCTTATCATGTACAACCACAAGAATGGGAAGTTATACTCCATGTATGTATATATGTCAACATACATCTTACTGTCATGATATCTCAAAAGAACCAAAAAAATGAAATAAAAATTTTAAGAAGTACATATATCTATAATATTATAATTAATCTATTGCCTTTACTGAAAAGGTGGTACAGTACAGTGGCTATGAGCATGAACTCCTGAAATTATATTCTGGGTATGACTACTGTCTCCACCACTTGTACCTGCATGGTCTCATTACCCAAACATTCTCTGTTCCACTTTCCTTAACCAGACAACTGGACTAGTCCCTCCTTTATGCAGAAAAATATAAAAGAAATTAATTAAATCCAACCTCTTAAAGCAGTACCTGGCACACAGTAAGCACTCAGTAGGAGGTAGATTATTCCCAATGTTACTATTACCATTGTAACTATTACTACCGCCAGTTGTCTTATAGCTATTAAATAAATTTTGAAGAGATGTGAAAGCAAATCATTGGACATTTTCAGAGTCATCAAACCCACCATGCTTTAATTGTATAAAACATTGAGTTATGACATTTTCATCCATGCATATAATGTACTTTGAGCATATATACCCTCCCTACTACCCTCTTCTACCCCCTCCCTTCCCACTAGTCCTCTTCCACATTGCAAATCATCTTTTATTCCCCCCTTAGATTCCACATGTGAGAAAAAAGCACACCATACTTGTCTTTCTGAGTCTAGCTTCTTTTGCTTAAATGATGGTCTCCATTTGTGAATGATAAGATTTCATTCTTTTTTATGGCTGAATAATAGCCCATTGTGTGTACATCACATTGGATACTGCCTAGTTATCGGTGATGAGTTCTGCTTCCTCAAATGTTGAAGTTTGAACATTAGAGAAGCACACAGAGGCAAGCATAAAGAGCAGGTTTTATTTAAAAGTAGTAACACAGACTTCTCCTGGGAGGGAGAAGGGAGCCATGGCTGGTATTCTGGTATCCCAAGAAGTGAGAGTACCCTGCCTCTTTTATTGTTTTTAGTTTTTATGCTAATTTCCATAGTTGTGATACTAGTTGATATTCCCACCAACGGTGTATATGGGTTCCTTTTCCCCACATTGTTCTGCTATTCTTTTTTCATTTTCTCATGATAATAGCCATTCTGACTGGGATGAGTTAGAAACACTTCATGCATATTTCAACATGGTACAAGCACTAGTGTACAGGTTTATCACACACTGGCAAAACATCACAAATGCACAAGCTCAGAAACAAAAATGAATTTATTCTCCCCTTGACTAAGTGTTTTAATTCTTCCTCATTATATGAATACATGTATATGTGTGTGTATGTCTTTGATCTTAAATCATAAATAGCTTGTATGATAAATAAGCACACAAGTACGCAGATTAAAACAAGTCCCTATCTATTCTCATCCATCAGAATCAGCATACCACTGTCTTTTCCCTCCCAGCAACATGAAATCAGTGTATCATTGTGAACACTTTGGAATAAATGCTTCCAGGTACTTTTCTCTTTTTCTATAAATGTACATATATTCCATTTCTTTGTATAAACATAAATAGGATAGCATTAATTTATCTGTATTTTTAAAATTAATAACATAACTTGGAAAATCTTTCCTAGATGTCTATAGAGATCTACTCCATTTAAAACTTTTTATTTATATTTTTGAATCCCTTCAGCCAATCTCTGCTTTTCAATGAGAAAGTTTAATCCATTTACGTATATTCAAGTAAATGTACAGCTTTATTGAAATATAATTGATATACAAAAATGCACATATGTTATGTATACAATTTGATGAGACTGGACATAAACATAAACCAGAGAAACCATTACCATGACTAAGGTAATAAATGTATCATCTCCTACAAAAATTTTCTTGTCCTCTTTCCTTTGTTTTTCTTTTATTATTATTATTTTCTTCTTATGTCCTGTGTGTGGTGAGATCCCTTAACATGATATCTACCCTTTCAATTTTTTTAAGAGCACAATAGAGTATTAACTAGAAACTCTGGTGAAAGGCAAATTGCAAACATTTATCCATCTCAAATAGCTCCAAACTGACTTCCTGAACAAGGTCATCCTGTTTTCCCTTCCCCCAAGCACCTGGCAACCTCCATTCTACTCTGTTTCTATGAGTTCAATTATTCTAAATACCCCATATAGTTGGAACCATGCAGTATCCGTCTTTCTGTGAAGCTTATCTCACAGAGCATATGGACTTCATACCCATTCATATTGTTATAGGTGGCAGAACTCTTGTCTTTCTAAATGCTGAGTTTATGCCATTGCATGTTTTCACTCATAAATAGACATTTAGGTTGTTTCTATTATGTATAAATCTTACTCCCACTATGTAATAAATTTTTCCTATGCCCAGTAATTTTATATGATAAGACGGATCTGACATTGGAATGGACAAGACAAATTGTGTTTATCTGTTACATTGAAAACAAGACACGCTATTTCACTTCATTTGCCATAGTTCATCTACTTTTTTTTTTTTTTGCAGAAACTAAAGAGATAAATTGAATAGGGGTAGGATATGGTCTATTTTTCTTGTATCTGTTAAATTGATAAAGATGATACTAATCCTCAGTTCTTCTTGGATTGCTGAATTTCTTTTACTTCACTCTCTTGGCCAAAGAAGAAAGGGCACATTGAGGGACTTCCACTTGATTCTTCTCATAATGGCCCTTATTTCACAAGTCAGGGAGACAACGTAAGGTTTTGCTCCATGTTAGGCACATCAATCTCAGTTACACAAGCAAGAAATCTGGAGATGATCACATGGTGGGTTCATACAAGTTGGTTATCAGTAAGACATTATTTTCACCAAAATTCCATATGTTCATGTGGCACCAAAATTTATATGAAGTAAGGCACCTAGGAAGTAAAATTTCAGGAGGCAATTATCCCAGAGTTGTGTAAGTAGAAACCCTGCATTTGCATGAGAGAGAAAGAGAGAGAGAGAGGGAGAGAGAGGGAGATAGAGGGAGAGAGAGAGAGAGAAAGAGAAAGGAGAGGAGAGAGTGCTTTCTTAAAATTTGTGTCCTGGTTTCCTCACTTGATTCAAGGTCTCCATTCTAAACACCGGTGTATTATAAACCTCACCATAATCATAGATGAGTTTACTTCCAAAAGAATGACATTTCTAATGTATGAGTACCCTGGAAACTTATAGAAGATTGGGGAAGCATTATTTTTTGCACATTGTTGTTGTATTATTGCAAGGTCTTTCCTCAGAGTGACTCATCCTCCTTTTTACCCATGGGTTCTGGCTTTGTGGACTGACTTGGGCCTAGAAACTAGGTACACACAAACATGCCATTGCAGCAGAGAATTCAGGCCTTTCTCTCTCTCTCTCTCTCTCTCTCTCTCTCTCTCTCTTTTTTTTTTCTTTTAATTATACATAGTGATCTGCCCCTTAGTTAGCTGTACCCAGACCTCAGTCCTATAAGCACTACCATCAGCTCTTTCCTGAAACTCTAGGATGTGAGAATCCTCTAAAACGGACCTGGATGCTCTCTAGGTTGGAGAGCCTGTCTTAAAGTGCAGTTACCTGCTGGAATCTGATCCTCCAGCTTCTGTTCTTCAGTACTGCTCATCCCAGCTCTCCAGGGCTCTAAAAAGAAGGCAGCCTACTCCAGATGTCTTGTAACCTCTACCACCTCAGAACAACTGAATGCCTTAACTAGTTGGTCTCCCAACACTTTGCTTGTTGTTCTGGATTTATGATTCAGAAATAAAATGGTTGCCATGGAGATGTATTAACATGTTTATCTGAATTAAAAATAGAGTAATTTTTAAGATAAAAAAAAAAAAACTCAAGGTTTTATTCTTTGGAACTTATTTGAGTTTTTGTTTGTGCCAGTTATTTCATATGCAGACATTTTCTACCCAAACAAATGAGTTCTGTGTTCAGCTCCAACAATTTCAGAAATATACTCCAGGCACAAAATGTGAAAAAAAAAAATATCTTTTTACCCAAAAATGTAATATTTAAAAACATACATTGAAGTTAACATTATTATTTTTTTCCAAGTCTTCTGGGGTTATCAAATTAAGCAAGATGTTTTTGAATAAAAAACTAACAATAATTAAAGGAAATCTTGGTAAATATGTTCAATGGGAGTCTCAGAAATTGAGGTATTATATTTTTTAATATGTCATGAAATGATTTTGTTCGTATTCAGACTGTTTCCTTTTCTTTGTTTCTTAGAGAACTCCAGTGCAACTCAAGGTCAGGACCAAGGTGAGGTGAGTGAGATACCTGGAGAGCAAAAGGTAAGAAGCCATTCATTCTCAGGTGGTGCAGCCTCCACAGGCAGGAGTGCCTCCTTGCTCCCCCTTGTAGGTCTTGGCCTCAGAATGACCCAACTGAAATGTTGGCTGTTAGATCATTAAAGATGCCTTGTGATATTTGTCACTATGGGATTTTTACTGTAGAACTCAGAAGAGGATCAAAGAAAATGACTGCCACCCCTGTAATGGCACATCTATCATTAGGAGCAGACTTCCTCATGCTTACATACAGAAAGTGAGAAATTAGTGTAAAATTAATGCTGAATTCCTTTTTATTCCAGCCATAAGTCATAATCATGCAAGGATAAATGGCCACATTTTAATGTAAGAGCTCTGTATTAGTTTTCTATCGCTGCTGTAATAAATTATCACAAACTTAGTTGCTTGAAACAGCACAAACTCAACATCTTCACAGTTCTGGAGGTCAGACGTCTGAATGAGTCTTAGCACGGCCTCTGCAAGGCTGTTCCCTGAAAATTTCCAGGGGAAGCTGTTTCCTGTGCTCTCCCAGCCATAAGAAGCCACCAGCGTTCCTTGGCTCTTCGTCACCTTCCAAGGGCATTGCTCCAACCCTGGTCTGGCATCAAATCTCTTCTTTCTGACTTTGATGCCTTTGTCTCTCTTTGCAAAGACTCTTGTGACTACATCGTATCTGCCTGGACAATCCAGGATCATGTCTCCACTTCAAGATCTTGACTCACTTCTGGGCAGCTCTTTTACCGCAGGTACCACAGTCCTGGATTGTGCAGATTAGAGCAGAACCAATGCGTGGGTCCCTATTCTGTTAACTCTCAGTCCCTCTCACTTCACTGAGATGTGTTTTAAACAAAATTTTAATATTGATATTAAAATTCTTCACCAAAAAAACCAAAGGCCGAACATTTTCCCTGATAAGTGGACTATGATATATAATGAGGGTGAGGGGTTGAGGGGTGAGAGATGAATGGAGGAACATTAGGTTACGTAGAGGAAGATGAGAGGGAGGTGGAGAATGAAAAGTGGTGGAATGAGACAGACATCATTATCCTATGTACATGTATGATTACACGAATGGTACGAATCTACATCATGTACAACCATAGAAAGGAAAAGTTGTACCCCATTTGTGTACAATGAATCCAGTGCAGTCTGTAAAACATTTAAAAAAGTATATAAATAAAAAAAATTCTTCACCAATATTAAAATATTTTTGTTTTTAAAATCAATTTTGAACTAATAATCTCAGTTTTGATACTCGAGTCCAAAGACATTAACCATTAGAATTTTATGGTTGGAGAAAAGTCAAATGAAAATGTAATATACATTTTCATTACAGAACATTGTTACAGAATGACAATCTAACAGTATCTCAAACATAAAAACATATTAGAAAAGACTAAAATCACATTGGGGAGATGGAATAGATGCATGAATTCTAAGTGGTGTAAAATTTTTAAATGTTAACGAAGTTCTATTTCATATAAGTGGATAAAGGTGTATACCAGATCACAAAGTATTCGGATGCCTTTGATTATATAGGAAATTGGAAGAAAATACCTTATTTTAAAATGCAAATATTTAAAATAGGTCCCAAATTATATTTGTTGGAGTTATTTGATCTTCTAATATCTTCTAATACAAAATTTTAGGTGATTACAAAATTGCATAATATGCTACATAGTTTTCAAAATTATTTTGAAGGATAAAAGAGCAAATGTTTGGAATTTGCAGTTGTAGGCTGTAATATTCCATACTGAAATATTGTCGCAGATCTGGAGAATGCCCACCAGGCCAGAAATCCTTGCGAACAGATTATGATGCATAATTAGTAGGCAACCTATTTTCAGTTCCAGTCTCTCTGCCAAAGAATCCTTACATATAAATAGTAGTAATTGCAGCAGCTTTGTTCTCATGGTTGTTGTCAATTATAAATGGGACAATTTGTCCAATTTTTTTCATAAATATGTACAACAAATTATAGTTATTAATGTTCCTTAATTTTAGGTAAGCACTCACCAATAACAGGGCTTTTCTCTTTTGGAAGCAAGTCTACCAGGAACCTGCTTATGAGGAGATCAAAAGATCAAGTTAGAAATCCTGACAAATGCTCTTCTTCTCACTCATTAAATTGCTCCTGTGGGGAGACTTCACTGGGAATGCCTGGTAACTGTTTACCAAGTTGCAAAAGTTCAGGTCTTGGGAGATTTGTCTTTTACACAAAGTATTCCAAAGGGGGTCTTTTAAAGGTTACGTTGACATATGTCATCCTTACCCCTCAATCTGCAGGCCTCTGACCTCAGAAGGACACCAGTAATAGCTTTGTGAAGGGGGAATTTGCTACTCATTCTGAGATACTGGCAATAATTACTTGGTGGGAAGAGCTAATGATTTTCTCACTTAAAAGAAGACTTGCAGCTTCCACTGGTTGTCATCCTCTTAGTAAACTGAATGGCTTTTCTTATGGTAATGTAGAGAATGAATGAACAGGAGCTGTCTGAATAGGGAAATGTATTGACATTTCAGCATTATCTCAATTGTGTGTTAAAAGTGGCTTTGTCAAATTAAAATGAGTGACAGGTCAAAGCAAAAATTACAAGCTCTTGCTCACGCTTCAGAATACTTATTAAGTGTTCTTTAATTCTGAGAGTCTGAAATACATTAGACAATTTTGGTTACAAAGACGAGCTCTCTTTATGGGGTTTAGGTAGGAGACATGGAAAAACCTGAGGTTTTAACTCTTCCTTGTGACAAGCCAGCTATGGCCCTTGGATCTGTTACTTTATACCATTTTCATTTTTACATGGAGGACAGCTTTGAGTAATGGAAATGGCTTGAACTGCAGTTTGTGAGAATCAAATTCCTTCTCTACCTTTAAGTTGACATGTGGTAATTCACTTTATTCTCTGGTTCTCATTTGTGAACTTCCAAAGGTTGGGGAAGATTGGCAGTTCTTTGTTACAACAAGCTACACAAATAATGATCACAGTCTTACACAAACCATTCCACTGGACTGGGCTCAAGTTTGAGGCAAGCCCCACCACTAATTTTGTAAGAAGAAAATATCTTTTATGGGTAGAAAGCTATACTAACTTTACCATGTGCTTTTCCACTCCAGAAAGCAACTAGAATTTCAATAGGTGAAATGGATAGTATTATAGGGTTAAACTTGAATGCACTCTAAAAACTTTTAAAAAATATCTTTTGATTATAAAATGGTAGACAAAAAGAGACAGATGTTCAATGAGAAGACTGAAGACCAGAAAAAGAGGTGTAACTTCCCCCATGACACAAAACCTTTGCAAATTATTTTGAAAACAAAATGCTTAAAAGCAAAAGCTGAGAAATCTTTTCAGATGGCTAGGCATTAGTTGGCTGATACTAGATGTTTTGGATTACAAGATGAAAGAATGTAAAACAAATTTATTAAGAAAGCAAAAAATTAAACTCTCTGACCCACCTTCAGAATTCACCTTCAGAAAACTTGCAACATCTTTGACTTCTTGAAAAAGCAGAAAGTCACAAGCTAATAACTAGATAAGTGCTACATTAAAGAAAGTTTGCTGATAAAAGTCTGATTGCTAATCAGGGAAAACATTTGGCCTTTGTTGTTCGGGGATTGGCTTATTTCACTTAGCATGATAGTCTCCAGTTCCATCCTTTTCTCTGCAAATGCCATACTATTAATCTTCTTTATGGCTGACTACTATTCCATTGTGCATATATACCACAGTTTCTTTACCCATTCAAAATGCAGTCTGTAAAAATAAAAAAAATAATAATTAAAAAAAAGTCTGATTACCAAATGAAAGAGAGGTGAAGAGAAGGCGTGTTGCCTAGGGTATATTCAGACTTGGGATGTCAACTTTGGAACTGGTTTCATTTGTTGGGCTTGAGAAGATAAACTGGAAGTAGGCTGATTACTGAGAATCATCAAGGTGACTGCAGGAACTTCTGGCTAAGACTGCTCAGAGTTCAACTCCCACCCTGCTGTGGTTCCTGGACTTCAACAACTGCTGCTTTCACACTTGAACCCATCCTCTGCTTTGCTGATAGGTTCTTCTCTACACAGCAGGGGCCAGGCCAGAGTAGGAGCAATCTCTATGAATCTTCTTAATTTTCATCAAGTACAATTATTTGTGATTTTAAAAAAGTACTTTAAAACTCCAAAAAAAGTTCCATAATTTGGAATCACTTCTTCTTTTCTTGTAAGGCAGCTTTCAGAGCCAAACATGTTTCCAAACTCAAAGAACTGTGCCGATGACTTCTACTTTTAAGGACAGTCTCACCTAAAGTTATTTCTTCCCCTATTATACCACAGGAAAAGGTTAATAACTACTTGACAGAAAACCAGCAGAAGTTTACAACAACTCCTTTGGAATAAGAATGATGCTTTAAATTGTCAATTCCAGGGATCTCATTGGATGGTATTTTTTCAAAGGATAGATTCTTGGCAGGAAGAATGTAAATAAGTCCATATAACTTTCACCCAAGAATTTTCAAAAAGGAAACAGAGCTTTAGGTCTTTGTTTCTTTTGTGGCTCTTCCATCCTCTGGCAGAAATTCTTGGATAAAGGCCCTGACATCTATCTCTCTTTCTTTGAGGCTCTTCCTTTGTTCCCTCTAGATTCTCCCCACAGGCTTGGAACCCTGAAGCTTTGGAAGCTGTCCCTTTCAGTACAAAGTCTCATGGCAGGGAGCCTAAATCATCTCTACTTTAGGCATTAGTACAATCTCTAGTATTCTTGTGTTTGTCTCTCCTCCCTGGCCGCGTGTTCTTGGATCACCCTTTCTTTTCATTAGAAACGTACGACAGAATGGCTTGGAATTCTGGCACGAGTTTATGGAGAGGAGGACAAAACCTGTTCAATCTGGTTGGCCTCAAAGGTTCAGGTCTGTCTTAATCCCGGCAAAAATATCACACAGGAACGGGTCTAGCTGAGTAGGCCGCTGGGTTGAGCTTTTGCATTGAAGCCTCACAGTGATCTGAAGCGTACATTACGCAAGTCACATCTTCACCCTTACTGGGATTTTTGTTTGCATTTTAAGATAATGAATAACTTAAGCATGATTTTAGGCTAAAGTAAAGGAGTAAGTGGAGAAAGAGAGGACAGAAAATAAGAAAATAGAGTATTGGGGAAGCCAGGTCTCTTTATTTCCCTAGTCCAGTTTATTGCCCTTGTATATAATGGAGATGCTTGGTATTATGTGGACAGTCAAGAGCATAACTTAGAAATTTAGAATTCTGTGCTCAAACCATCTTTCTTCCTTCCACATGCTTTATTTCTAACACCACCTGATACCAGTTCTACTTTTTACTCTCGATATCATCCATCCCCCAAAGAGAAACCTCACTTCATCAGTATTGCTCTCTATTTCTGATTCTTCATTCACCCTTTGTCTCTTCCAGAGTCTTCACTTTAGCCTATAAACACCTTCAGGCTATTCATTATCTTAAAATGGGAACAACACCAACAATAAGGTCAAAGATGTGAATTGGTGGTATTGGAACATGCATCAAGTTAAAGTGACTCAGGTGGATGTGACGGTTCAGGGTGTCTGGCTCCTTGGGAAGCCAAGAGGTTGCAGTGAAGAAGAAAACATGTCTACACAAGAAGCTGAATGTGTAAGTTAGTGGCATGCATTAGAGCGAGCTTGGTTAGTAGAGCCAGGTGCAGGCCCTCCACGGTGGTTTTGGAATATTGGTATCTAATGGCACAGAGTAGGAATCGGGTACCAGCTACAGAAAAGCGTGGGTGTCATTGAGGGTAAATACTTAGTTATGTGGGTACTTCACAGGGGCAGGAACCACAGTTACCCTTTAGTATGGAGATGAAGAGGAGCTTATAGAATACGAGGTAGTCTTTAAGGAGGTGGCCATACCTGTCTTATTCCGTCTAGCCCTCTGTTTAATTAATTAATTAATTAATTTTAAATAGGTAGGTCAAAACTTAGAGGGCCCTGAAATGGTTCATGCAAAACTAGGACATTCTGGGAAGGCTTGTCCAGGACGGAAGCCTTGGACCAGCTCTGAAAGTAGAATCCTCTTTCTGGAGAATGGCTATCCATCTCTCTCTGAGGGAGAATTCAGGCGAGACAATGAAGACATTATTAGCATAGCTGTACTCAAATAAGTGTTTACATCATAGCATTTTGAATCAGTATCCTTGAGGGAGAGGCCTGAACCCTGTGTATACTTTTTAAAATTATTATTATTTTTTTATTTTTCACAGACTGCATTTTGATTCATTGTACACCGATGGGGCACATCATTCCGTTTCTATGATTGTGTACGATGTAGATTCACACCATTCATGTAATCATACATGTAAATAGAGGAATGATGTCTGTCTCATTCCACCATTTTTTATAGCCCCCCTCCCTCTCACTTCTTTCTACATAATCTAAAGTTCCTCCATTCTTCTCTCACTCCGCAATCCCCCACCCCCATTATATATCATCATCCACTTATCTTGGCCTTTGGTTTTTTGGGATGGGCTTCTTTTACTTAGCATGATATTCTCCAATTCCATCCATTCATCTGCAAATGCCATAATATTATTCTTTATGACTGAATAATATTCTATTGTGCATATATACCACAGTTTCTTTATCCATTCATCTGTTGAAGGGCATCTAGGTTGATTCCACAATCTAGCTATTGTGAATTGAGCTGCTATAAACATTGATGTGACTGCATCACTGTAGTATGCAAATTTTAAGTCCTTTGGGTATAAACCGAGGAGTGGCATAACTGGGTCAAAAAGGTTTACACAGACTGTAATCTATGTGCCTAGCTTAAACTCTGTTTGGCAATTGCAACTCCCACGTCACAGTCTCTTAAAAAGAGGGAAAGAGGCTTGAGATGACGGTTTATCGTTTTCATAAACCCTTGAATTCATGAAATTCACATTTATTTCCAGACAGTCCTTAGTTTGACCTAAAATATCCTTGGCCCATATAGTTATTTGTATGGAGGCATAATTTCAGATACAGGGTTACCCCAAAACAAGAACTAAAACAACCAACAAGAAAATGAAGTTGAAGGAATCCCCAGAGTCTTGCTTGAAGTATTCATGACAGAACACATGAAGGATGTGGTGATTCTGTGGGTGCCCTGCCAATCTGACTTTTGGGGGTTAAGTCAGAGAGAGTTCCAAGTTCCTTCAGTTACCCTCAAGCACAAGAATTGGCCTGCCATGGACATGGAAGGATTGCCATTTTTTGCCCGTGACAACAGGATTATGAGTTTGCCAGGGGAGTATCTCCCAAGGCAATGGGATCTCTGAATCTTCTGGCGATTCGTCTTTTGAGAATAGAGCATGTTTGACAAAGGGCAACGTAAGTTAAAGCACAAAGCGCTGGAAAACAGAAGGCTCATTACGTTTGGCACTGGATTCACTTTCCAGAAGATGCCATTTCCTGTGCTTCTGTGCCGGGGGCACTGAATACCGGCAGAGAAAAGCCGTGCAGCCAGGCTGATTGACACCCCCGCAAATGCATGCATATCGAGGTTGGTTAGGCCCTTGGACTACCCGTTAATTCGTCCCTATTTATCTTCCTTTCTATTCTTCACAGCACTATCAGAAGAATTTTCCCCATGCAATTCAGTGTGTTTTGAAAACACCATTTTTATAAAGGGCTACTTTCTCTTCCATCATATGGCTGTTTAATAATGTATTTAAACATTCTCTTATTGTTAAGCTTGAAGGTTGTTTCCAGTTTTCAGCTGTTATGAATAATGTTGCCATGGATATCTTTGTACTCAATCTTCAACAAATCCCTTATTATTTCCTTACAGTAGATTCCTACATGTAGATTTGCTAAAGTAGAAGAGTATGAAATTTAAATATGTGTACATACATACATATGCATGTTTATAATATAAATAATGCATGATTATTATAGAAAAAAATGTATTAATATAGAACAACATGTATCATTCATAACTCCAAATTTCAGAGATTAGCACAGTTAACATTTTACTGTACAATCTCTTGGAAATGTTTTATGCATATATTGTCATGAAGTCTTCAAAAGGCTCATTATGTTTCTTGCCAAATTGCTGTCCAGAGGAACACGTTAATATTCACTCTACCTGCTGCATATGAGCATCATGATTATTATAATTAAAAAATCAATATGTTGGGAAATAAGATTTCCTTGTTGTTCTGTTAGAATTTATATTACTCTAGTGAAGTTGATTATTATTTTGCATGTGTTTTTTTTTTTATTTCTTCTTTTGCAAATTAGTTTTCTTGTTCTCTTCCCTTTTACCCCTCATTTGGAAGGGTAAAGTTGGCTAAAAATATAGAAAAATACAAAGAAGGAAATGGCAGTCACTCAAATACTCATCACACTGAATTAACCACTGCTTTTATTTTTGTAAAAATTGTTCTCAGTCTGCCTGTGTTTATAAGTTGGTTATGTAAGCAGTGAATGACTATGTTGGCCCCTTTTAAAACACATCATACCACAAACTACAATTCTTCTGCATTGACTTTCCAAATTTTATTTCTCTTCACAAATAGAGAACTAAAACACACATACATGCTCTCTCTCTCTCTCTCTCTCTCTCTCTCTCTCACACACACACACACACACACACACACACATGTGCATGCAATGTATCTGAAGAACATATATAATGTGGTCTTATTTCTGCATCTTTCTTTAATTCTTTTTTTTTTTTCAACCAACATGTGCTTGAAATATTCACATCAATATCCTTTATGTCATTTTATTCTTTTAAGCTGCCAGATAGACTCTCTGGGTTGACAGTATATGTATACCGTATGGGGATTTATTTGTCTATTCTCTTATGTTGGACATTTAGTTTGCCTAATTGCTTCCCAAGGAGTATCATTTCTTGGCGTGTATAAGAAAGTTTTATTTTTCTCAATAAATATAACATTGCTCTGTCCGACTTTCTCTTGTCCCCTCCTGCTGGGGAGTGGGATCCCTTAATGACAGCTCATTTGAATCAATAAAGTCACTTTCAGTTATTAAACAAGTCCCACTGGCTTTTTAACAGTCAGTAATGTGCATTTTATCATTGCAATCTTACATTCTATTCAAAGTAATCTCTTTTTCCTCTCCCCGTCCCCTGTTCCCAAACCACTTGTGGTTCCAATGGTTTGGATTGGGGTGGGGGAACAGAATACACTGCTCATGACTCCTTGTCCCCACTTTTTGTTTCTCTTCTTCTCCCTCTGGGTGTTGGCTAAGAGGACAGGGAGGGATAAGCATGTCATCTCTGCAAGGGCCCAGCGTGGAGCTCTTCTCTGGGATTGGTTGTATGCAGGTTCCCAGATGCCTGGTTTCATTGTGGAGGAGTGGTGGGAGGCTGGCCACCCACAGCCCACCACATTCCTCTGACACAGAAGTCATAGGGTACTTCCAGTGCAGCAGAGAGCAGAGTCCAGCCTTTTGCTCTCTGAGGCCTCTTGACTCTGGGTCTAGTAGACAGAGACAGGATTTACCGATGACACTTATGGAAACTGAAAACTGGAGAAGACATGAGTGCACCCAACCTCTTTGGCTGCAGCTCTCTGTCTTCTCTTTTATCAAGTAATATGGTCTCCTGGTGACAAAGTAGAAATCTAACCAGATATAAATATGTCAGTATCCATTGTTTTGTAAACATCTCCAGACTTCTTCCAGTGATTGATTCTCTTGACCATTCAAATTCCAAGCTAGGGAAATTGGGAAGAATTTCTTCCCCTAAATTCTTCTCTTCCTCCTAGTTCTACTCCATAGAATGGAAGGAGTAGGGATGGTATGCCAGCTCTCTGAAATGCTGCCTGTGCATAGGTTCCCAGGGGAGAGGCCTGCCTGTGACATTGGGCATTTCTCTGTATCTAGAGAATGTAGAGCACTTATATCTTAGGTTGTTCTAGGAAAAAAGGAAAACATTCCATTTTGTGTCTCATACCATCTTTTTACTATAGTTTGCAAGATTTGATTGGGTTTCTGAACAGCCTTAGGTCAATTTTCTTATGCAGGCATGTTAGTATTTTGGATGGAAGACCTTGGACGAGAACCTGTTGAGTCACAGGGTATGCATGTCTTCAGTTTTAACAGATGTTCCAAGTCGTCTTTCAGTGTGAACTCTCACAGCAGTGCAAGAAATTATTTCTCTAAATTCTCATCGTATTTGACACTACTTTTTGTCTTATGGAGCCAGGTACAGGATGAAACTGGGACAGATAGAGTCTGTAGATGGAGTAAGCACCAAGACTAGCTAGAACAGAGATCAAAGGAACTGCAGATGGACACTCCCCATATCAGCCCCAGAGATTCCATGAGAACACCGTGGTAAAAAGGAGCATCTTCCATCTGCCAGATCCATACCAAAGCCATCTTTCACATAAGAACTTTCTTGAAGTTTTTTCTTCTCTTTATTCCTGATGTTTCAACCCAAGATTGACAGAAATTTTTCTTTAATAAAAATTAAATTTAATAAGTGAGAAGTTGCACATGTGACAATATCCACTCGGAGAAGTTGGAATAGAATTTAACACCCTCATATTCGGCCTCCTGCATGGAATCAATGCTATTGATCAGAGGAGCTAAGTTGGTCAGAAAGCTGCTTTCTTAAAAGGATCTCATCAGTCTGCTGGTAGAAATTCACAGCAAGATGTGGAAACATTTTCAGAGAATTTCAGAGAATTCTCTGTGCAGACTAAGCTAACAAATTCATAGAAGAGGAGTGTGTACTTTATAGTTTGCTCTGTTTTTATCATTGAAACTTAAGGTTATTCTGCATTCTGTGTCTTACAAGACTATTACTTATTCCCAAAAGAAAGGAAGGGGTTGGTCTTCATTTGTGGGCTATCAATCAGAGATCAATTGAAAGCAGATCCATTATGATAATTGTGGCTAACAAATTTGTGCTAGGTATCAGGCCATGTACCTTTGAGAAAGAGACTAGAGAGTTAACAGTTTAAAAAGGTAGTCAAAAGTTAGGAAAGAATGGGCACTAACCAGTCTGGAGGCAAATGAATGAGTTGGAGTTTGCAGGGAAATCTAGAAGTTGGGAACATCTGGAAGGGAGTTTGGTCCAGTGGTCCATAATTAAGAAAAAGGTTAACTTAAGAAATGGGTGAAGGAGAGAAATGAGAAAAGGGGAAAAACAAAAATAATCAGGTAATGTTCATATAGACTCAATATCAAAACAAGGGAGGTGCTCATGGCTATTTCGGCTCATTCTTCCAGAACCAGTACTGTGACCATAGCTTGCAGTTATAGCTGTTTCCTTCCAGCATGTCTTCCCTATTTCCTTTACCCTCAGGTGCTTTAGCTGGTCATATGCCTTTGTCTATAAGGGGGGCCAGAACCTTTATGTCTGCGTGTGGTTGTTAGTGTTTTGCATTAACTTTGACCACAGGGCACTGTGTAACTAAGATATGGAACAGAGGATTTCTTGTGCTCTAGATTTGCTTTTCACACCCTGATTACAGAGAAGCAATTTAGTTTTCTTTCGATAGCCAGGATCAAACACCTCAACGGTACAATAGCCCTGTTTGCCCATTATTTTGCTGGCTCAAGGAGACCAAAGTGACAGTGTCAACTTTTAACTGACATAACTACTGTGTCCTCTGATAAAAGTCCCTTAGTTCTCTCAGGAACTAGAACTTAAAATCCAGCAGAGATGGTGGTTATGAGACTGGGGAAAATTTTTTTCTAGATGACCACTAGGAGTATCAGCAAGGATTGCCACTCTCATTTCTAGCCATTGAATCCCTGGTCTGTGAATACTGGCTAAGGAAAAGTATCACCATGCATTGGTCACAGATATAAGAGTATGTGCTACCTGTCGGGAGTGAACAAGCCAGCCCTGCAAGGTATTGTCACCCAACTAGCATTCTCATCCATTCTGTAATTCAGTTCTATCAGGGTGCTAGGGAACATGGTAACATCAGTAAATCATAAAATCATGAAGGCATTGCTGAACATGAGTTCCCTAGTTGGAAGCAATGCTATGTGGTTTCATCAATATGGTAGACCAGAGTAAGTAAGGAAGAGGCAGTGATGGAAGCTGTAGACTAGATTATGGCATCAAGATTAAGAACTGGATAGAACTCTGAGCTGTTTTGGTGAACAATGCTGACCTTGCCATCTAAAGCAAAATGATTTTGTTAGTTCATACTATTTGCTATGCAGAGATAAAAAATTGACTAGAATGATTGATGGATACCAGGTACCAGGGGAAGTATTGACTTAACTCCATCTGTCGCAGTTGCAGTGATCATGAAGTTAAGTTTATAATATGCCTCTGCCGTTTGTTAGAGATTCCTTTCTTCTGACATCTGTTCAGAATCACTGCTCTTCCCAATGTGCATTGACTTTATCATGGCAATATTTGTAGCACTTCCAAAAATATGGCATTGGTTTCTTATTTTCATAAATTGAGGCAAATCTAGTGTTTTCTGTGTGGATTTTTATGTAACACCAGCCCTCATCTTATGGTGTCTGGAGACCAATGTGGGGACTCTGCCAGTGTCTGAGTGTGCCTACTCACTTTACCTCATGAAAACCATGGGTTGGGTTTAGGAACTTCCTATTCCCGCTGTGAGATCCATCTAGGTCAAAGTATCCTAATTACATGGTCTTCATAGGACCCTACTCAGGTGTCCAGAATCTCGTGTCATTTCAAAGTCAAAGTTCAATAATCCCTGAGGGATCTGTATATTCCCTCTTCCATGCACATTATCCTGGCAAATGGCCACTGGTTATGCTGGTAAAGACTAGGAGAAAGATTTGAAGTATAAATTTTGTCTGTGTAGTCACGTCCTTTCTCAAGGGGACCTGGTTGTCCAGGGGTCTATAAACCGCCTCAAGTTTGGGAATTAGTTGTGAACTACAACTCTATTTTGTTAACACAAGATAGACTCTTCTTTGACCCCAACCCTTTTCTTTTTCTTATACAAGTTCAAACTCTAATTTGCTGCCCTTTCATTTCAATCCCAAGGACTATGTGATTAATTAGCTAAGACCAAAGATGTCTGGTTTCAACTACTTTGGTTATTGCTTTGGCTCTCTTCATGATGGAATTATGTGGAAAGAAAAATAAGCCTGCAGCTGGTTTGAAAGAAAGGCAAGAAATTTGACTTCAAGAGGAAAAAGCATGGAACAAGACTGAAGAATTTCTTTAGAGACTTTCCCTGGGCTTCTTCAACCTCTCACCCTTGTGCATCCTTAGGGCTGAGAGCCATGCCTGACCCATTGTGCTCAAGGTCTTTTGAATCATTAAATTGTCCAACTGATTGCTCAATAAATCCATGGGTGGTTTAGAATTAATTTATTTTTGGTAACTTCAATATTCCAGATTCTGTTATTTCCTGGCTCAAATTTTATAATTGGATTTTCATTGACCTTGGTGATTTTTCTTCAGGCAGGACTTGTCACTGTCAGCTCCATGCTACTTTTTACCCTAGAATCCCTTGCCTTCTGACAGATTGTGCAAACTATGTCAGCCTTCAAGGCCACATCAATTTGATGCCTGTTGGGGCAAATGATGACCTGAGTAAGCTCCCACTATTTTTTTTTCTCAGTTCCTACATGGAGGTAGTTATGTAAAATGATAAAACTATGCCCTCTCAGCTCCTCATAGATTGCTCTCCACGGGTCTTCCTACCTGCTTGATAATCATGTTACTCTCTGGGGATTCCACTCCTCTTCCATAGAGCAGCTCTTCCAAGGATTCAACTCCACCATGCACGTGCCATCAAAATGACCTTCCCTTATGCCGCCATCCCTTCCTTGGTTCCCTTGTTTCATTGCTCCAATTTTTACTAAAATGGTTTCTTCCTTCTCAATTTCCCAGTCTCCTCACATCACTTCCTTTCTCAACCTCAAATAGCCTATTGATGCAAATGATTTCCAAATCTGAGTCCCAGGAGCAGACATCTAATTTCGAACCCCACATTTCCAGATATCTGGTAGATATTTTACTTGAAGGTGATTTTATGTCCTTGAAATCAATGCATTTTAAACTGAAATCGTAAGTTTTTGTCTGGTTCTCCCACCTACGCCAATCATGACATTTCCCATCACTCAGGGTTCAAAACTTGATATCCCACCTGATCCGCTTTTCGCTGTCCCTTCATTATAAAATATTGTCAAATTCTGTAACTTCTGAATTAACTCAGGGGGGTTCTGCTACAGGGATCACTGGGGACCACCCTATTGTGGAATATAGCAGACAGAGAAAAGGTGGGACCAAGTAGAACCTGGATTGAAGAACTCCACCCATCTGTAGAAGGCCGGCTTCATTTAAAGGGGCTCTACAGAGACTAAGCACTTATTGTTATTTTAGGATGTGGTGCACTCAGGTGTGTTGCCTACACTGTATGGCCATGTGTTTGGGCTGACTCTATGTTAACCAGAGAGCCCCACTCAGTAGCTGCATCCGCTATCTCCCCGAAGCATTTGAGGCACCTGAACTTGCTTTCCTCCATATTAAGTTGTCAATTCTATTGCATGCATTGTCGATGCTCTACTTACCAAGACTTAACTCTCATTCTATGTCCATCACCCTCCTTCTTTTCTCTATTTTCATTCTGGAAAATATTTATGGATAAATAGTTTTATATGATGGCTGGCAGCTCAGCCTCTCCTGTATTGCCATCAGGAGTAAGTGAGGAGATGATCCTGTGGGCGGGGGAGCCCAAACTGGGAATTGTATGGCCCCGCCGATCATCTGTCTCTTCCTCTGGATGACCCTCCCGCCCGAGCCATCTCAGCCACTTTCCCCCTGAAGACAGTCAGATGGAAGCTGGTCCAGGGATAGGGGCCTCTTGGGCTGCTGCTTCTCAGATGCTTCCATCTTTTCCTTCTGTTGTGACCTTGTTCTTCACTGCTATGCCTTCTCTTCTTCCCCAGATGCTTCTGCGTCTTCTGAAGGGATTTAGTCGCTCTGGATCTTCTCATCTGTTCCTGAGCCTTTTGGGGAACCCCCTCTCTTTGAAGGGAGCTAGCACCAAGGGGGCTGGGTCTGGGCCTTTGCTGCACTCTGGCCCAGGTACCTCAGGATGCCTGGTGCTTTTTCTTGCCTCTCTTTTTCCTGTCACTTTTCTTTCTCATACTCTCTATTGCCTCTGGTCACCCCTTTCCCTTCCTCCAGCAAATCCCAGAACAGGGTCACAGGAGCTCTTGCCTCTGCTGCATAAAGCTCAGGCAGTGAATTCTGATGCCTGGCTTTCTTCCTTAGGAACTCTGTGCGGGCCTCTTGCTGAGCAAGCAGTACCCTTCGCTCCCGCTCCTTCTCTTCCTCCCTGACCGGACCCCCTTCACGCCGCATTCAGGAGACATTGCCTTTATTTGGAACATGTCAGCTTTTCTTGGGCAGATGTTCATGGCGATGTAGCTGTCCGCAGACTGGGAGACCTGCCTTCTAGCACTTCCAATTGGTGGGAGGATACCCTCCGTCTGCTTAAACAGTCTATAGACGTGTGTGAGAACTGTGATGGGCTGACAGATCTGGCTCCACGAGAATGTTATAGGCCAGACTCTAAGGGAAATGACTCAACAGACTCCATTTTGCCCTGAGACTCCATGTTATGCAGGAAATAAGCTTCTCCCATGGGAACACCCCGCCTCTGTGCCCATCATCAGTTACTTAGTGTGACATGTTTAGTAATATACAATGGCAACTCCTATGTAGTGAAGAATGCTCTCTTTTGATCCTTATTGCTCCTAAACAATGTACCATGTGAACAGTGATTGTTAGTAACTATACTTTAGTTTGTACCTAGGTAAGCGTCATTCTGACCCACTTCCCCTTCTGTTGATGATCTCATGATGTTAGTGTGTAATTTTGAATCATAGCAACAGACACTTATGATTAATGTGATTGTGGTCAGGGCTGTTCTCCCAATAGCCATTTTTTGGGGTATTGTGTGAGATAGTCAGCTGGCTAGCTTAATAAAGACTCTCAAATTTGGACTTCTCAGTGGTGATCAGTCTGTTCTTAAGTTGCACCCCATAACAAGAACATGTGTGTGTGCACACACGCATGCAGGTGTAGGTTTTTGTAGTGAGGATGAAGAGACCGATTGTTCTCTATCCCACATAGTTTCTTAAAGAAAATTGGATAAATGAATAAATAAGATCTCAGCTAATTATGATAAGCTGTAATATATTTGGAACAGGCATTTTATAGTCATTTTCATTACATATACATAGTCCTGTAAGCTCAGAGTAATCACAGTGGATCTTTCTTCTTGCAATGCATACATTCTGCCAATTGAGGATCAAGTGACTTACTGCTACCAATATGAATTGAATGACTCTAAGCTCTTTGTTTCTACTTTGAGGTCTGTTTTCTAGTGATCTAGTATGTTAAACATTGTTAGATTGATTCTGAGAGTTTTGAGACAAAACACACCTCTTTATTGATGGTCTCTTGGAGAAGCAGTGTGAGATCATCTGTCATGTAATGCCCAGAAAAATGTCCCCCCAGTTCTCTGTATACACTTCTGCCCCTACAGTGTCTCTGAAGAGCCATTTATTCTACTTCCTGGTCTCCTTATTGCTCCCCATCTATTGTAACACTCACCAGACTCTGTCCACTTTCCCACATTGTCTTTCCTTTGTAAATAAGTACATTCCTAGCTTATCCCAACCAGTTATCTTCTTTCTCTATCTCAATAAATATAGTACAAGAATCTGGGTGCTAATGGTTCCAAAATGCTTCATATCTTCCTGCGGAAGGACGATAGTGTAGGAGGGGAGGCAAAAATGTTAATTTTTAATATCATTCCTAAAATATTTGGGAACCACATCTAGCAGTTGCATAGTTGTGTACAACTGAGATGCAAAGTTTGGAAAACCTACTGATCATATTGACCTGAAAACAATCATTAAATACTATAAAACAAAGTACTTAAAAGCTGACAACCAGACATATATAGAGTTCAACTTAATCTTATAGATTTAAAATTTAGGACATATTACTAAAGTAATTTTGTATATCATTCTTTGGTGAACCTAGATACAATAACATCTATCAAACGGAGTGCAAATTACATTATTATGCAAGTAACTAATTCTTTCAACAGGCATGTAGGGAACATTTCTTGTGTGTTCACTAGGTGCAAATACAAAGATGAATGAAAATTGGTTATAGCCCTCAAGGAATGTGTATTTGGCAAGCAAAAATAACTATATAATGTAATGAGGGTTATAATTACATATAAAAATATAGAAGATAGAGGGTGGGTGATTCTTCTGAAGGGTTGGGATACTCTAGTAAATACTTCAGACAGGTGATTGCATACCTCTTATGTTTTGCAGGTTAAATGGGAGCCGACAGGTAGACAAAGGGTGAGGGAAATACAAGCAGAGGACACAGGAAACATGAAATCAAGTAGAAAGAAGCAGCTTTGTTTTATTCAGGGACCAGGAAGTAGGTGGTATTTCTAGAACTTCAGATGGGGGAAGTTGAGATGAAGGAAACCACACAGGAAACAGAGGCACATCACAGACCTTAAACATTTGTTCTTGTAGCTCCAAGGAATTTGAGGTTTATTATCTAGTTGGTGGAGAGCTACAGAAGGGTTTCCTCACTGTTAGGAGAGATAGGATAAGACATTTTAGAGTTGTTCCAGGGCCTTCTTTAATAGACTGTGTGGGCAAAGTCAGTGGAATGAGTGAGAAAAATCATTGTAATAATTCAGAAGAGGAACGTGTGAGAGCCATGCCTGAAAGTACAATGCTTGATGTGTGTTAGGTGTGTAATAAGTGATAGTTTCTTTTCCTGTTTGACAATTCTCTAGATTAGTGATGGCAGATGCTATTATCACTATTTTGCAACCTGGGGAATTGAGTTGCTAGCTCAAGTGGCTTTCTCTTGAGGACTTAGATTGTAAATGACAGGACTAGAGCTACTACTTTTGTGCTTCTGCTTTCAAGTATATTTGCATGTCTCAGAACTTTAGGATATAAATAAGAGCAGCATATTTTTCAATAAGTAGGACATACATTTTCTGCAAATGACTGTTAAGGACCCAAATGTGAGTCAGATCCTCAATCAAGATCCATCTCTAGCATTCACTCATTTTACAAATACTTTTGAAGAATTTATTAGAATTTAGGGGACTGGGGACACAGGGGGAAATTAGACAAATACCTCGTACTAACTGAGCTTAAATTCTGATGGTTAAGTAAGGAAATCACCCACTAGCCAAGTAAATAAATGGATCATGTAATTATAGGAAACGATAAAATAAAACTATATTGCAAATTTAAAAAAGGTTAAAGGACAAGAAATGGTGGAGGAGTCTCTGTTCAATAATGTGTTTAGGAAAGACCTTTCTGAGGAAGTGACATTTAGAATCATGTGAAGGATCAAAACTTGTGAAGATGTCGGAAAAGGTCATTTTGGGGAGGCAGGAGGACCATCAGAGATAAAGGATTATCCAAGATAAAGGGCCTGAGATGAACCATGCTGTGTAGTCAAGGATCAGAAAGACGGTCCATGTGGACGGCGTCAAATGAATGAAGACAATGCCTCGGAGAGAAGAAGGACGAAAGGGAGGTTCTAGGAGCACACATCAGGCAGTAGACTCTTTACCATTCTGCAACTGGGCCTGTGATTCCTGGACTCTGTTAAGATTATTCTGTCAATCTATACTGAACCCATGCTGTGCCGGTTGGTAGCTATATGTCAATGAGCAAGACGAAATTTCTGTCCCCAAATGTTCAAAGCAAGGGGCAGATTCAGGGTGGACTGTGTCTTCGCCAGGGTAATCCTGTCAATAGGATCAAACTGGGGTCTTTTAGGCTCTGACACTGTCTATTTCCTGCACAAAGCTACAACAAAGCCTTGGACGTAGGGAACAGAGAGAAGGGAGACAGACAACCAGTAAAAGAAAACACAAACAAGTTTTCAAAGAAAACGATGATTGATGGATGGATTGATTTTTTTCTACCCCTCTACAAAACAAAGTGAGGGAATTTGTAAAGATACAAAACATGAGTGAACATAATTAAGGATAGAAATTAGGGAAAAGGAAAAATGAGATAACTATAGGTCAGTGGTGGGAGTGAATATTTCCCATAAGTGGTGACGATTTGGCCAGAGGTAGGGAAAAGAATGCATCCACAAATGCAGAACAGATGCTTGCTAATTGGATAGAAATGGAATAATTATGCTAATCTGTCCCTTTTTATAGTCAGAGATGGCTTTTAATTCTTTTTATGGATTCGAAATTAAAATATGTCCATATTATTTGGCCCCTGCCTCAGTCTTGTTGTTTCAGAACAGAATGTGTGACTCCAAGAGTCCCTTTCATGCAGCAGAGATTTCTTTTGTGAAAATGAGGGCAGCGGGTAGTCTTCCTCTTCCACCATTCATGTGCACCCACCTGGCTGTTGGGCAGATGTTCTCCCGTAGGGTACGAAAATCCCCAATCATTAAGTTTTAATTGCGTTCCCATAATTATTGTTTAAATGTTGGCATTCATTTTAGGAGCAGATTTTTCTATGCTAATCAGTGTTCATTTCAAATCTGAACAAACAAATAAACAATCACAACAACAAGAAAAAAACAGAATTCTTCTACATTTATAGCTGGCGACTAAAATAGTACCACAAATCATGGCTGTGACTATCTAATTGCTTGAAGTCTAACACAGGATCAACACAGACTCCCTCTCTTTGTACCCGCATTCAGGGCTGTACACAAAATCTACTCTGGTTTGCTTGGGAATCAATTTGATTTGAGAAGGCACTGGGGCTCTGTCAATAAGCAACAAACAAAATACAATTTCCTTTGAATGGAATTGGGATTATGCTTTGAAGAGATTGCTTTTCTTCTTCTTAAGGGAATTGGGAGAATGAAGCTGGAAACCCTTTCCCAGTGGCAAAAGAGAGGAACTAGTTGTTCAGAATCTCAGGTGCTCTTCATTAATTTCTTTGAGCAAGAAGTAAGAGGGAGGGGGAGGGGAAGGCTCCAAATTCTCAAGAATGTGATTAATCAAAGCATAGGACTGGTAACTTAATGGAATAAAGTGGATTTGGGATCTGGAATCAGATGATGGGGTCCTTTGATTTAGAGTCTCAGCTCTGTTGAATCTCAGGTTCTTCTGCAGCAAAACATGATTTCAAGTGATTGATAGTTCATAGGGTCATTGTAGAAATTGAATGAGAAGATATATCTAAGAGTTTTGTTGATAATTAAAAGCTAAATAATAAAGCAACTTTGTGCCTTCAAACAGTGTGTCTCGGTATTCATTTGATCCATACCTCAGCTTTAGCTTCTCCTTTATAGGATTCCCTGAATTCCTTATTCCAATTTAAAGAAAACTTGCCTAATATGTATTAACTATACATATTAATAGGGTCCCCAAGTTTCGACATAGAAAGAAGTATATATTTAAATTCCATAGTTTAGAATAAATGAAAATTTATGTTGTTAGTTGGCTCCAAATTTATTACCCAATAAGTCATAGATTTTCTTGTGGTCTTACAGCTAGAGAAATTTGGTCAGTCTTAATTGTCATTTCCCCAAGGCAGTTATTTTCAAGTTCTGTTCTGTGTGGTTGACCAGAACCTGATTCTTGAGGAGGTCTTTCATTTCTGTATTGGGTCCTTTAATAATTAGAGTGCTACTCCTGGAACTAACCTTCCTTCACATCTAAGTCATGATTGGGTCTTAACATCAACCCAATAACAAGTCAGCAGCATATCAGGTACTTTTGTGATTGACCTAGTGACGGCTACAATTTGTCATCTTGAGGAGAAGGTACAGGAGGCAGATGAAGAGAATGGAACTTTGTTTATAAATGTGCATATTGCCAAGGCTGCTGCCCCACTTTGGAACTGAGAGAACTCCTGTACTGGGGTCACTGAACTATGGCATCATCTTAGGTAGGGAAGGTATTCACAGGACTTTGATTTGATTTTCAGTTTTCTTGGAGGTTTCCCAGTAGTTTCTGTTGTCTATCCTCATCAATAAATGATTTTGTCCTTTTGATGACCATTCAGATAATTCTTTTTTTTTTTTTTTTTTTTTTTTTTTTGATACCAGGGATTGAACCCAGCCGTGCCTTAACCACTGAGCCACATTCCCACTCTGTTTTCTAAATATTTTAGTTTGATACAGAGTCTAACTTAGTTGCTTAGGATCTTACTGAGTTGCTGATGCTGTCTTTGAACTGGTGATGCTCCTGCCTCAGCCTCCGGAGTTGCAGGTATGCACCATTGTTCCTGGTCAGACAGTTCTTTTTGTGGCAAATCAGATAGGCTTAGATATCACATATAGTCCTTGAACATGCAAGATCAAGAACATAAATTTTGGAGGAGGAAGCATAGAAGTAGAAAAAATCAGGAGGTGATTGCAACTCTCAAAAAGCCAATATTAAAATCAGTGCAAAGGCATCATAGAAAACCTTGTCAAAATGTGGATCTAATGAATTGAAGCCCAAGATCCTGAACTATTATGGCACCCAGGGAAATCTATCGCTCTTGGCTCATGGAGCACACGGGAGTAGCAGTGTTGCCTGTACTGCTACTCTGTGCTTTTCTTCTTTGACTTGCCACTTCTTAGCTGTGGGTCTCTACTCAAGCTGCACCCTAATTCTGGTGTATTAAAAAATATCGATTCCTGACCCTCACATCCTAGAAGTTTTATTTTAGATATTCTGGTGAAGATTCAAGCATCCATTTTTTTTTTTTTTTTTTTAATAAAATGCTCTCCAGGTAATTCTCATGCACAGACAGGAAGGAGAAGTCTGGCTTTAGTTTATCTTATTTCCAGCTTTGGCATTTGATGCTACATTCAGCTCTCTATTGGGTCCACTTGACAGCACGCAGACCAGTCATCCATCCTGCTGCCTCAAGGATCTGCGTGCTGTGCTGTAGCCTGACCTGCCCAGCACAGAGACTGCAGTAGATGGCCATCCTCTCTTTGGGGCTCCCACATCATCCTTTTTTTTTTCATTTTTTCACCTATCCCTGTCTTCCCCATTTGGCTACTCAAGGCAGGAAGTGTGCCATAGACATTTGTATTTCACCAGGTCCTTGTATAGAGCCTGGAATAGTCAAGCCATCTGTACAGAGGTACAGAATCATGGAATAAATCATTGCGGTGTACTTGGAGGGCTCCCAGAAGATCTCCTTACAATTCTTTAGTGAGGTGTTCAGATATGGAATGCGGATGCTGCACAGAGCTGCCTCTGTTTCCTATAGATGAACAACAAAATTCTAGCTGAAAAGAAAACAGACTGAACTCCTCCTTTAACCACCTGGCTTCTCACATATCCCCACAGAACTGTCCTCCTGAAAGTTCCAGGATAATATCACTCATATCATAATGTCCTACTATTAATACTATTATATTACTGAATACTTTTCAAAAAGTGTATACAAAAAAAAAAATACAACATTTAAGTTTCAGAATAAACTTGGGAATCAATCTAACAAAAGAGGTGAAAGACCTCTACAATGAGAACTACAGAACACTGAAGAAAGAAATTAAAGAAAACCTTAGAAGATGGAAAGATCTCCCATGTTCTTGGATAGGCAGAATTAATATTGTCAAAATGGCCATACTACCTAAAGTGCTCTACAGATTCAATGCAATTCCAATTAAAATCCCAATGATGTACCTTACAGAAATAGAGCAAGCAATTATGAAATTCATCTGGAAGAATAAGAAACCCAGAATAGCTAAAGCAATCCTCAGTAGAAAGAATGAAGCAGGGGGTATCGCAATACCAGATCTTCAACTCTATAACAAAGCATAGTAACAAAAAACGGCATGGTATTGGTACCAAAATAGACAGGTAGTCAATGGTACAGAACAGAACATGGACACAAACCCAAATAAATACAATTTTCTCATACTAGACAAAGGGGCCAAAAATATGCAATGGAGAAAAGATAGTCTCTTCAACAAATGGTGCTGGGAAAACTGGAAAACCATATGCAACAGAATGAAATTAAACCCCTATCTCTCACCCTGCACAAAACTCAACTCAAAATGGATCAAGGACCTCGGAATCAGAAAAAGTAGGTCCAAATCTTCAACTTATTGGCTTAGGATCAGACTTTCTTAACAGGACTCCCATAGCACAAGAAATAAAAGCAAGAATCAATCACTGGGATAGATTCAAACTAAAAAGCTTTCTCTCAGCAAAGGAAACTATCAGTAATGTGAAGAGAGAGCCTACAGAGTGGGAGAATATCTTTGCCACTCATACTTCAGATAGAGCGCTAATTTCCAGAATCTATAAAGAACTCAAAAAACTACACCAAGAATACAAATAATCCAATCAACAAATGGGCTAAGGAAATGAACAGACACTTCACAGAAGAGGATGTACAAGCAATCAACAGATATATGAAAAAATGTTCAACATCTCTAGTAATAAGAGAAATGCAAATCAAAACTACCCTAAGATTTCATCTCACCCCAATTAGAATGGTGATTATCAAGAACACAAGCAACAATAGGTGTTGGCGAGGATGTGGGGAAAAAGATACACTAATACATTGCTGGTGGAGTTGCAAATTAGTGCAGCCACTCTGGAAAGCAGTATGGAGATTCCTCAGAAAGCTTGGAATGGAACCACCATTTGACCCAGCTATCCCACTCTTTGGCCTATACCCAAAGGACTTAAAATCAGCATACTACAGAGATACAGCCACATCAATGTTCATAGCTGCTCAATTCACCATAGCCAGATTGTGGAACCAACCTAGATGCCCTTCAGTTGATGAATGGATAAAGAAACTGTGGCATATATATACAATGGAATATTACTCTGCCATGAAGAATGATAAAATCATGGCTTTGCAGGCAAATGGATGAAATTGGAGGATATCATGCTGAGTGAGATAAGCCAATCTCAAAAAAACTAAAGGACGAACGATCTCGCTGATAAGCGGATGAGGACATATAAGGGGGATATGAGGGGTTAGCGTTAGGGTTAGGGTTAGGTTTAGGGTTAGGGATAAGGAGGGTGGTAAGAATGGAGGAAGGAAGAACTGTGTAGAGGGAAAAGAGGGGTGGGAGGGGTGGGGGGAAGGGAAAAAAATAACAGAATGAATCAAACAACATTACCCTATGTAAATTTATGATTACCCAAATGGTATGCCTTGACTCCATGTACAAATAGAGAAACAACATGTATCCCACTTGTTTAAATAAAGAAAAATAGTTAAAAAAAGTGTATATAAAAAAATACAACATTTAAATTTCAGAATAAGCCTGTGCAGTACTAGTATAATGTCATCTTAGTGGAGAGGTGATTCTGGTTTGGAGAGGTTATATACTTTGGCTTGAATCACAGCAAGGAATTTTGGCACAGTTGGGATTTAAACCAGGCAGTCTGGGTCAAGAGATCGTGTGTTAAACAGGATCCTGTGTTTCCCTATGCTACTCTGCCTGCCACAGGTGGCCTGGCCAGTTCCACATTAAGTCATCACTCTTTTTCTAAAATTCTTATCTCTCTCTCTCCTTCCTTCCTTCCTTCCTTCCTTCCTTCCTTCCTTCCTTCCTTCCTTCCTTCCTTCCCTTTTCTTTATCTATACTTCTGTCATTTTTCTCATTTGTTTTTGATTTTCACTGCTTTTATCACATTATCCTCATAATCAACTCACATCTACATTTTATGTCACTAAATCCCTTAAATTATTCTTTTTTATACATTTAATCGTTTCCTATAATCTGACTCCTTCATATCAACTTCTAAATATTCTTGAAGATATACAGTGAAAACTATCCAAGGGAATGGAATATATAGCCTAGAAATAAACCCAAGCATCAGTAATAAACCAACTGATTTTCAACAGAGATGCTAAGAACACACTGTGGAGAAAGGACAGTCTTTTCAATAAGTGGCATGGGAAAGATTAAATATCCATATTCAGAACCTTGAAACAAGGCCCCTATCTACCACCAGTTACAAAAACTAACTCACAGTCACTTAATCCTTTCAATGTAAGATCTGAAACTATGAAACTACTAGAAGAAAACAGGGGAAATGCTTTGGGATATTGGAATGGGTAAGGATCTTTTGGACAAGATTCCCAAATTGCACAGGAAACCAAAGCAAAACTAGATCAATGGAATCACATCAAACTGAAATACTTCTGCACAGCAAAGGAAATGATCATTGGAGAGAAGAGGCAACCTACAGAATGGTAGGAAACATTTGCAAACTATATGGCTGGTGGGGGTTGAGTGTTCGGCTGCCTCCAGTGGCTTCTGACAGAGTTAGAGGCTCTATGTTTGAACATTCATTTCCTTGACTTCTTGAAGCTCCCCTGCTCTGTTTTTTTTTTTTTTTTTTTTTTTTTTCTCTTCTGCTACTCGGGCTGCCAATCATCCTGCTTGCAGATTCGTCCTCATCTTTGGAGCAATCTAGTGGTGGGACTCCTCAGACTTGGCTCCAGGCCTTCTTCCCTCCCTGCTCCACAGTCTTCTTGTCGTTCACCTACTCCACTGAAGATTTTCTTTTCCACTCTTGCGAAGTGGGGCATCCCCTTCTGAGCTCTCAGTAATCTCCCGGCTGCACTCAGATACTTCAGGTGTCCATTACAGTGCCCCAAACCAAACCCATGATTTCCCAGGGTGCCCCCTGTTTTCTTTCTCAGTAGGAGGTATCTTCTCCCTCTCCCAGATGATTACAGAAGTCATCTTGAATGTCTTTCTAGCATTTCTTTTCACTTGCCCTCTTCTCACTGCTGTGATTATGCTGATTTCCATCCATCCCATTTGTTTTCCAAACAGGAGATAGTTTTGAAAATAGAATATTTTTATTTTATGTTTAAATAAATTTTTTTATTTAAAAATTAATCCTGATCATGTAAAAACAAACCAACAACAACATTGGGGATTGAACACAGGGATGTTCTACCACTGAGCTACATCCACACCATTTTCTTTTTTTTATTTTGACAGGGTCTAAAATTGTTGAGACTGGCCTCAAACTTGTGATCCTCCCACCTCAGCCTCCCGAGTTGCTGGGATTACAGGTGTGCACCATCGTCTACAGATAAAGACCTAGTTCTTTTATATGGCCCATGAATCTGTCCTGCCTGTGGTTGCCTTCCTCTGTAGACTAATCTTGTAATCTTCTTTCCTCCTCCTCCCCCACCATCTGCCACATCCCCTACCACAGGAGTTTATCACAGGCAGCTCACATGAATGGACCCTCATTGTTCCTTTCCCTCTCCTAGCTACTTCCTGTTTGCTTTTCTGGCTCACCTCATTATTTTCTTAGGACATCATTCCTAAGGCTTCTTACTGGGTCAAATTTCTCTATAACAGATCTCATAGTCCCCTGTATATCCCTTTCTTAGCACAGATCAGAGTTTACAAAAAATTAAACTTTTGTCAATATCTGCCTTCCTCACTAGACTGTAAGCTTCATGAACACAGAGACTCTATCTCTTTAAGCTATTTTTTCCCCAACACCTACTACAATGGCTGGCATGAGAAATCACTCAAGTAACATTTGTTCAGTGTGTTTATTGATAGGAAGTATCATTCACCCTGGTTCTTGTTCAGACAATCTTAAGGTTTTCTGTGTTTATGATGTTCTTGCGCTGTTTAATTTTTTCTGTCCCATTTAGTAGAATTGAAATGATTAGTCCAGCCTGCTCTTGTTTATCTGAGTCCCTAAAACAATATTTGCTTGAACTTTACTTGATTTTCTCAAACTACCTGTTATTTTGAGTTATACAAAGATGTATCCATAATCAAAATGTTGATGCTGACTCTTAAGAGTCAATTTGTCTTCCCCACTGAACAATTGAATATCCTCTTCATCACGGAATCTGAAACCTGTGCCAACTGACCCTGAATGTTCACCTTGAGCTGATGAGCTGATTTGGGGTAAGACGAAGAATGCCAAACCAAAAAAAAAAAAAAAATTTTTTTTCCATTTCTACATTTTGTTTGGTTGACAACAACTTGATTCTGCGTGGTCTCCTGTACATTTTTTTTGGTGTTTTTTTTGCGGGGGGGGGGGTATTTAATGATTTTTCAAGAATTTCTGTCTCTCCACTTGATTGTGCCTTCTCCCCTGCCTGGCCGCAGAGTTCACAGAGCCAAGCACGTCTGAGAGGCAGAGCTTCATCACAGACTTGCACTTGAGTGTGAACAGATGCTCACTGCAGAACTCAGATTGATGCGCATGGAATCATCATCCTTCCAAAGACAGACTCCCTACAGTAGGAGAGGAGAGCACTTTGGATTAGAGTGGGATAAATGAAAAGCAAAGTGCATCAAAGGGACACACGTTGAGTTGTCAGGGCGTCCATGCTGCAACTCACTTAAAGATCATCTAACTCAGCCTCCATATTTCGCAGACCAGGAAACAGACGCCTAGAGTGTTTAGATCATTTGCTTCGGTTGTTTGCTATTTCAGTGGCAAGAATGGTCTGCTCCCCAGGCCTATTGGAAGACCAGCCACGACATGCTCATGGGCTCCTAAGACAGGGCAACCTCTCGAGCTGAATATTACCAGTTCCCTCTGTTATCTCACTTGCTTTTTTCCTCTCTCTCTCTCTCTTTTGCTTCACCGCTGAACTAAAGTGTTAAGAAAACAAATCTAAAGGGTAAACATATCGAAAGAGAGATTCCCCCCATACATATTTCACAAAAGATTTTAGAAGCTCTTTTTTGTTCCTTTTCCTGATTGAAACACAAACACACACACACACACACACACACACACACACACACACACAGTGGCATACACTATATTTCACCATCTATTCTTCTACTCTTAGATTTTTCTACCTGCCCTTGAGCCACTTTCCATACAGCACTGAATGTTCAGTTTGAAGAGGAGGGCAAGGTGGCATGGACCTAGTGACAATGGAAGGACATGGGAACAGGATATTTCCAGTGTCTACAGAGAGTAAAGACGTAATCTCTGTGGTCGCCTCAGTAAAGAGCAGAATTATTTTAAACAGTTAAATTAAATCCTTAAATATTTCCTAGGAACTATTTTCTTACCTCTGCTAGCTAGTGGCTACCCATTACCACCATCATCTCTATTTCCTGATCTAGCAGAGTCCCATCTATGACTCATCCTGCCATGACCTGAATATCCCTTATTACCATATCTGATGCTATCTACTGGCTAACTTGTCTCTAGTTGTCCATCACCGTAGTCTATGAGTGGAATATTCTTGCTCTGGGACTGGATATCCTCCCTTAAGAAGTGGATTTTGCCTGTTTCCTCTTTTAATGGCCACTCCTTCCTGTCAACCTGTCTAATTTGTAATCTCATGTTCTTTCCCATGTAGGAGACCTGTCTTGGCCATGAGTCAGTGCACTCACTGACTGCCTAGAAATGTAACTGCCCTGCTGCCTGATTCACTAGCTTTGACTCTTCCTTGCTTAATCAAGGGTCTGTCTTTCATGGAGTTGATTCTAGCTCCAATCCTTGTTCTTCCCAGAGCAAGGTTTTGGCCTAATCTCTGCAACTGCATAAGATAAGACAGAAAATCTGTGATTATGGACATGACCTAACTGGCAATTTCTGATTTGCAAACTTCTGGCTCAGTTCTTTCAATGACATAAAATGCCTGACCATCCCAAAGCTGTTTTCCTTTATTTCTCTTAAAGCGTCAATAATGACAATAATCAAAGACTTCCAAACCAATTAGGTCAAGTGTTTTATCCACATAGAGGGAAAAATTATGACTATGAGGCTTAGTCTTACCAACTCTTGAACAAAGGGAAGATGTCAATAGTGGAGGAAATTTTTTCACTGGCAAAATGTATGAGACATTGAAGAGGTGAAATCACTTGCCTCAGGTGGTCAGAATAATTTAGAATCTGGAAACCGGGATAAACCTTAAGCATGTCACAATGAGACCTCATCACATCTAGATGGTGGTGGTCTAAGAGTCCAAAGCCAGCAAGTGTAAATTATAGGATATTCTCTCTAATCCATGTGTCTCAAAATCTGGCAAAACTCTAGGATGACAAGAAAAAAAGTAATTTTTAAAAAGTAGATCATCCCTCTGTATTTGTGTGGAATTGCTTTCAGGATGCCCCATGCTTACTAAAATCTATATGTCCAAGGTCCTTATATAAAATGGTGAAGTACTGACATATAAAATATGCATATCATCCTCCCATATACTTTAAATCATCTCCAGATTACTTATAATAGCTAATGCATATATGTGCTATGTAAGTAGTTGTTATACTGCATTGTTTGGGGAATGTTTGGGGACAAGAAAATAATACATGTTCAGTACAAATGTGATTTAAAAAATATTTTCAATCCATGATTGAGGCAGAACCAGGGATATGAAGGGTCAATGAAACTTCTGTGGACTTTGGAGAACAGCTTCAACTTCAGATTTTCAGGTAGGGATGATAATAGAACTTTCTCAAAAGAATTATCTCTAGTAATTATAACTAGACATCCTGTACACTAGATTCTGCATTTTCCATAACCCTTGTAACAACATTATAAGGTAGTTATTAATAGCTTCACCTTATTAATGAGATGGTAAGGTGGAGAACTGTAACTAAAGATATAAAACTAATAAGTAGAAAAAAAATTGAATTTGAACCCAGAAATGCCTGATGTCAGATCTGTGGTGTTTTCAAAATACCTTGCTACCTCTTTATTTCAGCCAGAATAATGTATTTTAGAAGATGGTTCTGATTTCAACTTAGCTGATAATTTAGTCAGCCAGGCATTTTATATGATATCATATACATAACATTTTGTTTCAGAAGAGACTACTATTTGTGTGGTGATTTGGGGAAAAAATGAAATTCACTTGAGCTGAGCTGTAACATAGCACGATCACTAATATAATAATGAGGATAAGATAAACAATTGATGTAGTTTTGAAAACGAGAAAGCCAGTGAGTTTGTATCCATTTGAAATATGATTCTCTTTTTTCTGTTGGGAGGCAGACAAGAGCATAATGGGGATAAATATGTTCCAGAGGCTATTTATAAGTTGCCACCGAGTTTTTGTTGTGTTCCAAGGGAGTGAGTGAATCTCTGCTTATGTAAGTGGAGGCGGAAGTGGGTTATTTCGAACCTATATATAAATTCTCCTTATCCATCTCATCAGTGACTAAATTCACTTCACTTCTGTGGGTTCCCTGACAAAGAAAATGTTAGTATCTGTAATGGAATGAATAGTGGTTCAAAAAGACAAGTTCAATTCCTACATCCAGTCTTGTGAATATGATATTTTGGAATAAAATGTCTGCAGATATAATAGTGTTAAAGATCTTGGAATGAAATCACTAAAGTGTGTCTGATACATAAGGAAGAGACAGAGGAGGAGAGAGACAAAGGAAGAAGGCCATTTTAAGACAGAGGCAGAGTTCAATGGAAGATTTGCTGCTGTGGGCCAAGGAACAAGAAGAGTCACCAGAAACTAGGAGAGAAGGAAGGATTCTCTCCCGTAGTGTGTGGAGTGGTCCCTGCCACCATCTTGATTTTGGACTTCTTTCCTTTACAACTGTGAAAAAAAATTTTTTTTAAGTCACTTAATTTGTGATAATTTGTATGGAAACCTTAGGAAACTAATATAAAGTCCAAGTGAAAAAAAAAATCTCTTTTCCTAAACTCTTTCTACTTCTTATTCCTGCCAAAGGGAAATTGATCTCTCATCCTTCTAAATTACATGCAGAGTCTTGTCCCATGAACTGATATAAATGCATACTTTATCATTTCTCTTTGAACTGACCCATCCATATAATGAATATGGCCAACAAGGACTGGACACATCCTCTGGCAGAGCTGGGCAGGCCTCAGGGGTTTTCATTCCAGCATGCTTTCTGTCTCAGCATTTCTAAAAGTACTCTGCAGAATGTTATGTCTGTTAAGACCAACCCAACATTCCTGGGGATGAGAGAAGCAGGAACAGAGTGAGACCCGGGCTTGGACTTTTATGTACCATGTTATAGAAATGATGTTCAAATTGACAACCCTATACAATCTTGAGCTAATATTTTAATCTACAGAGATTCAAATACAATCTGTGATTCACAGTCTATGAATGTATTCAGAGTCACTTCAGGTAAAGTACATTTTGTAGTTTAGAATAAAGTTAGCAAAATATAGGGGGTTATAATGAGTAAAACAGACCAGAGAGTGTGTTTAACGCTCAATTTGCTAGTTTAGCATCTGCTGGTTTGCAGGATAGATGTTCAATCGTACCCACCCCCCAATCCTGTTTTAGTCAGATTTTTCACTGCTGTGGCCCAGTGGTCTTGACCTGACAAGAACAATTTTAGAGGAGGAAAAATGTATTTAGCACTCAGGGTTTCAGAGGTCTCAGTCGCAGTTGGCTCCCTTGCTCTGGGCCCAAGAAGAGACAGGACATCACGGCAGAAGAGTGTAGTGGAGGAAAGAGAATCAGGACAGGGACACCAAAAAGCAAAGAAACTACTCTGCTCAACAAGGACAAAATATAAACCCCAAAGCATGCAGATGGTGGGCCTCCTCCTCCAGCCACACCCAACCTGCCTACAGTTACCACCCAGTTATTCCCTCTCTCACATTGTATCACACATAAGCTTTTGAGGGACACCTTATTTCTAAACCATAACATGCAGGAGAGTTTTCTGGTTTGAAATTAATAGCTGGGTGGATCTCTAATCATTTGGGAATGGCAACACTTTCAAGATCTGTCCCTTCTCTTAGACTATGCATTTCATTTCAAATAATGTCAGTAGAGTTGTTAGTTGACAAGATATGGCACAATTTTTTTTATATTGTGGCATGAAAGAGAACTCATACCTACTGCAAGAGCCAACTCTTTTTCTTGGTAGGAAGTCCAGCAACTCAGGCAAAGTGGTTTCCTACTGAGAAAGTCAAGCGTGGGGCAGTAGAAGACTGGCTGTTTCTTCTCTCCCACACACCTTTTCCACTCATGTTCCAAACAAACCACCCTCCAAATAACATATTTGCATAATGCGGTGACTTGTAGTGATAGTAAGTGACTTATTAATAGTTGGAGGCTCAAATGAGGGGAGTTTTGGCAGAGGACTAGAAAGATTGCATTTAATCCAAGCTTGAGAAAAAGGTACCCTGGAATGGGTGCACCTATCAGAAGTTCAAATATTTAAATGTGTGAAAGCAAGGAATTTTCTCATCCTTCTTTCTTATCAACTTCTTACATAAGAGCATGCCTCTCATTGAAGTATTTTCAAGCTGCCTTTCTCAGATTCTGGTTCAACTAGTATTTATTAAATATCTAAAACCTACCAGACAATGTTAGGTGATTTATATACTGTTTCTCATTAAATCCTGGAAAATAACAATGTAAGGGCAGAATTTATTATCCTCATGGAACAGATAAAGAAACTGAGGGTCACAAAAATTAAATTACTTGTCCCAAATTGCACCCTGAATAAATCTCAGAACTAGGATTTCAGCTCTAGTTTGTAGTCCCACATTTATTATTTATCTCCCCTTTCTTTTTGTTTAAAAAATTGAATTCATCAAACATTTCTTAAAATGCCTTAAAGGCCATGTGTATAAATGTAGGTATTCTCAATGGGCGTTATCTCACTGCAGCATTTACCATGACAGTTAACTGCAGAAAATGAGTTCTTCGGAGTAAGTTATAGTAGCAGATCATTATGTACAGGGAGATTTCATTTTATAAAAAAACAAAATTGCCCTTCAAACTGCAAGCATTTAATTTTTAATGTGCTCATTTTAATTAAATTTAATTAATGCTGCTGAGCTTGGTAAACTTAAAGAACTTCAAATGACACCCCCAGAAGCCCTGAAACATCTTTCTTACTTGTCAAAACCAGCCTCTTCTGGCTGAATCCCAATTCATGCCTCAACAGAAATTGCTTACTCTTTGCTCTTTCTGAATCCAGGCTATCATTTATCCATTTGTTATATGAAAGCCAATTTGTAATTGAATCTTTGTCCAATACTTTATCAGAGAAAGAGAGATGAGCTCTCAGATCATTCATTATCCTAAACAGTGCAACTGAGTTCTGCTGCCCTCCCCTAGCTAATAGCTAGGCTGTGTCTTGAAGGTTTGCTCCAATTCCTTGTTCATCTTCTTACCTATCTCACAACTGGTGCTTCTAGGAAGAAGGTTCTTTCTCTGCACCCACTTGTGCAAATTCATGCTAAGGGAAAGACCTGGAAACCTAGCATCAAATCCTCCAGGTTTTCCATATTATGTTTCTGGATTCTTGAAAAATACAGAACAAACAGAGGTGTTTGAAAACCTGAAAGGGCGGGTGACAGCATGAAGCCCAATTATTCAGATTTAAGGTACCCGAAATATTCTGGAAGTGGTCAGAGTCATGAACTTTAGAGTTTTCCAGACTGAAGACTCTACAGAACATTGACTTTTAACTCCTAAATTCAGTTCATGAAATAGTTCTGCAAATTTTCTTGAGACTGCCTCCAACCCTTGGATTAAGTTCCTTCCGATTGCCAGGCCTCTAAGGGACTTTCCTATTCTCTGCAAGTCTAATCTCTTTTCTCCAGTGGCTGCATAAGTCTGTCTTCCTTTTCTATCAAAGATGAGACCTGTCTGCCCCCATTTCATGCCAGTCTCCTCTCCTATGCACTGGAGTCCAGCCTTTCAAATTTCTCAAGGACTTGGTGTCAGAATTCTCTATCTCACATTTTCTCTGTCTGTGAGAAAAAGACACTGCTCTTGGCACATAAACATTCTACTAAGTCTCTCACTTTAAACATCAATCTCCCTAAAAATCTAACACAATAGCTAGATTGTGGAACCAACCTAGATGCCCTTCAATAGATGAATGGATAAAAAAACCGTGGTATGTATGTATACACACACACACACACACACACACACACACACACACACACACACAAATGGAATATTATTCAGCCATAAAGAAGATTAAAATTATGGCATTTGCAGGTAAATGAATGGAGTTGGAGAATATCATGCTAAGTGAAATAAGCCCATCCCCAAAACCCAAAGGCCAAATGATTTCTCTGGTAAGTGGATGATGATACATAACAGGAGGTGGGGGGAGACAAAAATGGAGGAAGTATGGATTCTATAGAGGAAAATGAGGGGTGGGGAGCAGGGATGGAAAAACAATAGAATGAGACAAACATCATTACCCTATGTTCATGTATGATTACACAAATGGTGTGATTCTACTTCATGTACAACCAGAGAAACAAAAGTTGTACCCCATTTCATTTCATTTGTGTACAATGAATTAAAAAAAAAAAAAAAAAAACTAGCACGAAACTTCTTTTGATTTCCATTTCCTTGGCAGCAACTGTCTTACTTCTTTGTCCCTCAATATAGAAAATGGATTCAAAAGACATTTATATTGACTATCTCCATTTCTTCTGCTCCTACTTTTGAATTTTTCATTGCTGAAAATTTTATTTTTCATAATCTTCATTATTAAGAACAGTGGGTTCATTGTGGTGTACATTTACATACATATGACATAATTTGAGCATCTTCACTCTGCAGTATCTCATTTTGCCCACCTCTCCTCTGTTCCTTGGATCCCTTCTTCTACCATAATGGTCTCCTTTCTTTTTGCATAAGATTCTTTTTTATTCCCTCTACTTTTCACATATGAGAGAAAACATATGTTGCTTGTTTTTTGAGTCTGGTTTATTTCACATAACATGATGCTCTCTAGTTACATTCATTTTCTTGTAGATGACACAATTTTGTTCTTCTTTGTGGCTGAACAAAACTCCATTGTATTTTCTTTATCTACTTATCTTCTGATGGACTCCTGATCTGGTGCAGCTATATAAATTGTGCCGCTATGAATGTGGCTGTGCATAGATCTCCAAAGAATGCTGTTTTTAATTCTTTTGGATAGATAATGAGGTGTGGTAGAGCTGGATCATATGGTAGGTCCATTTTTAATTTTTTTGAGGAATCTCTATAATGATTTCCATAGTCTCTTCAACTGGTTTTCTTTTTTCTTCTCCCTTGACTTCCAAAATTATCTCTATCCAACTTCCTTCTTTTAACTTCTAGGCCCCTCTCTTTCACTGTATAGGTGCCTAATTTAATATACCCAACTAAACTTTGGAAAATTCCCTCCCTCATTTATGAACTTGCTTCAGTCACAATTTTTCCCATCTCATTTGATGGTAAGTCCATCCCTTAATTGACAAGTTCAAAAAAAAATTGGTCACTTTTTTATATATGTCACATCCTACCCATTAATAAAACCCAAGTGTTTTTTACATCCTCTACTATAATATTTCAGATCCAAATCACCATCATCTTAAGACTAGACCCTTCCAACAGCCGGTCTCCTCATTCAACCCTTGCTGAAATGTTCACTCTGTTCTCAACTGAACAACCATGGGTATTGTTTTAGAATATGTCAAATATGCCCTTCTTTTATCCCAAGGACATCATTGGCACCCCATTTACTTCTGATAGAAAGCTACAGTCCATATGTTTCATAGAAGTAAGGACTCTGTCATAATAACTTCTTTATGGCACAAATGAGTCATTTGCTTATCATAAAAAATAAAAGAACAGGTAACCCTTAAACAACTCTCTAGATTTTGGTAGTGGAAAAGAAGTCGTGATAGAATGAAAAAAAACTCGAATGATTTTAATAAAGTCAACTCTATAAGCAAGTACTAAATATCACCATAAATAAAAGAGTATGTCAGATAAGATGGAGATTAAAAAGCAGGGACTAGACCCTAGGGACTCATACAGATTCTTATTCATACAGATCCATACAGACACACAAGTGATCATTACAAATCAGACTGTGCTTTATGCTTTAATAAACTAAGTGCAAAGTGCCATGGAATATAGAATAGGATCTGAGAGCAAATGGAATTTTTGGAGTTCTGAGCTTTGAGTGAGATTTGGAGAGACCATGGTTGAAGGTGGGGATTGATTCTGAAGGAAGACACTGCACAGGGAAGTGAAAACAGGAGGAATTTCACAAAAGGGGAAGAACATCCCTAACATACTATAGTAGTCAGGATGACTGAGGGGCAGTGTGCTTAGTGGGAGGACTGGGGAGGTCCTGTGACAGGAGACAGAGACAAATGACATAGGGTTTGAGTTGAGGTCCATGAAAAGAGAGTCTTGAATGACAAGCTAGAAATGTGTGGGCTTTTCTTTATTCTAAGGGGAGTCATTACAAGTGTGGAGGGAGTGTTTTATTTGATTCACAGCTTTAGTTTAATTAATCCAATTATAATTTATTAAATGGCTGATCTGTGCTCATTACTGTCCTGGATAGTTTGATATTCATAAAAATGATTTAAGCTGTTGAATAAAAACACAAATTTCAGGGCCTTTGTCCAGTATGGTCAGGTATGGGTCTCAGAGACCAAATTTAGCACAATTTTAAATCTTAGTTATCATTTTACCCTTGCATCTGTGAGCAATTTTTGTGAGAACCTGGTTTGCTGAAATACTGATGTATAGCACACACAGAAGACTTTATCTTTGTGCTATCTGGTAGCTTATAGGTCAATTTGGAATGCAAAATTTCCATTCCTTGTTGGTTGGTAAATGTGAAAAACACTTCGAAAGGATATGTTATCTACATAAAATGATTTCTATACATGTGATGATGTTCTAATTCTCCAGAAGCCCAAATGGATTACTTTTTTCATTTCTTTCATACATTTATACTTAGAAAAATCTTTTCTCAGCTATTTATCTTTATTGAAAAATCTTGAAACTCATGGGTAATTTTACATTAAAATTTTCTAGGATTTATTTTTTTCTGTAAGGTGAGAAATAATTTATTAGTTTAATTTTTGTCTCTGAAGCCCACTGATTTGTCGAATATATTATCCTTTCTAAACGTATGTGTGCTTTTTTCCCTTACTCATATGTCCTATGGAGAATTACATTGAATTAGGTTGAAGTCATATATTATAGTAGTGTATCATTAGTTCTTTTTTTAAAATTTGAAGCACCCCACCTCCACCAAAGAGCAATAAACTGAATAGCATGTGCTTTTCTCTCAGATTCCCCACCTCTGGTCTCTGTTTAATCCTAGTCCTCATTCATCTCAAGGACAGATCCTAGATATTCTTTTCTTAAGGAATGGAGAGAGTTCTGTATCCTGGGGGAAAAAAGAATCTTAAAGCTGTATTTGCTCAAATCTTTTCTCAACAATTTAAGAGAGATTCATGTGCCCTCGTGTCATGTGAATAACAGTGAAATCTGAGCTTGAGTCTCATATTCTTGACCAGATTTCAATCCTTCCTCTCCATATGGCCAATAATCAAGTCATTGAGTGTGGATTCCCATTTTTTCTTATTTCTAATGTGGAGAAAATTATGGGTTAAAATGGGAGAATGTGTTAGCTGAGCAAAGAAAATACATTTAGATCAGCATCTTTTGAATATTATATGTGCTGGCCTAATGAAAAACAAGGTAGAGGGAAGGCTGAGAGGGTCTGGAGATGAATGAGATATACAGTCAACGCTTAGGAGATACTAAAATCATGATCCCATATTTTAAAATGCAAAGTGGCAAACAAAAAGAAAATGTGATTAGATTCAGAGTAATCCAAACATGGAAAGAGGCCCTATCATGTCTTAGATACCTGATTGATGATAAAGAGCCAGTAGGCAAATGTTCAGTTTTTAAATGCCATCTTTTACTCATGATCTATGTTACAATGCAGAATACTACACGATTTGCAGCAGTAATTAGTTCTACTGATAATACCTGCCCTAGAAGAGGCTGGGTAACATTTTGCAATACATAATTTTTCACAATACAGAGGGACTCAGGATGGGTTCATTTCATCAGGACTGATAGTTAATACTTGTACAATCACTGCCTTCTAGAAAGCAATGGCTGGGGATAACAATGACACTACTAAAGGTATTAAAAGGAAGATAGAGTCACACCTGAAAAAATGGGCAGACAATATTCCTATGGTGACTGAGTCACGCATGGTGAGGTGGGATGAGTGATGGAGGCAGCAAGCACTGATTAGCCAATAATCATCACCTTTTTCTTTCTATTGTTACTGAAGTTGGTCCAATTGGCAAAGAGTGCTCATTAGCTAAATTTCTCTGTTATCCAGTCCTCTCCCGTTATGTTTGACTAATTATGGGGTAGCAAATATCCAAATCAAAGTTTCATGGGTAATTGGTGGGTTAATGAGCCCACAGAAAACACTTTAATTAATTCCTCTTGTTAGAGTGACAAGAGAGAGACAGAATTGAATCTGAGCATTTGCATTGGAGATATTTGAAGTCTTAATACCAGCATGCCAAAGACACCTCAGAAGAAGAACTGCACTCTCTACTCTCAGCTTAGAATTTTCTAAGGATCAATCACAATTCAGTAGTTGTCAAAACGTGGATTTCATAAAGGCAGAATTAAATTAATTTGTTTCACAAACTTTCTCTTTGTGGGTGCTCTGTTATAATCAGCCGTCCTGACGCTTTCCAATTGCCTAGACTTGAGGAAGTGCATACCATCCTTTATTCATCCTTTCACAAGGCAATCATAAAAAGCAAGAATGCTAGCAATTATTCATTGAGGGTTTAGAGTTGTGTATGGTACTACTAGGTAAGTTGGTACTATACAACTGCACAAGCAGATCACACTGATGAGGAAACTGATATCCACGAAAGTTAAGTAGTTTGCCCAAGGTATCCCTGCCATGCCAATCATAATTTAATAGAAATGAAGTCTCATTATATATGTAAGTAAACAAATGAATGTGCATGTAGATATTTACATATGACAGGAATATATTACAATATGAAAACATGTTATATTTCATTGTTAGTATGAAAAGCAAAATTCAGAGTGGGAAATTCTATGTGTCAAATAATCTGGCTTCTTTAATATATATTTAATTGGAAATAAATCTGATAGAAGAATCCACAGAGAATCTAAGAAACCAGGTTTAGCAAATCAGAGCAACTGAGGAGATTCTAAGGAGATGGTACATTGGGCATTCTTAGTAACTTAGGAATTCTCGGTACTGTGCTTATTCACTTCTTTTTAAAAATATTTTTTTAAATCTTGTTTTTAAAAACATTTAATTGTAAATGAAAACAGACACAAAACATGTATGCTATAATGAATTATGATAAGGCAGATACCTTTTAAGTACCTTATAACTAATCTCAATAATTGAAAAACCCCTCTAGTATTGGTTCTCAACCCATTCCCTCCCTCAAATGTATTTACTATCTCACTTTTATATTAATCACAAACTTGCATAATTTTTCCATTCAAATGTGCATCTCCAGATGCTATTACTCAATTTTTATACATTTAAAAATATGAATGTCTTTTAAATTTCTTTCAATTTATGTTTCCTCTTTATCCCGTTCTTGTCCTTAAAATTCATTTGTTGAAGAGGTGACTCCATTTGGCCTGTAGAATTTCTTCAAGTTTGGATTTTGCTGAATATTTAACTATGTGGGAGTACAGCATGTTGTTGACACTGTCATTTCTTAATCTGATACCTTCTATATTACATCTGTATCTTTTTACTTCCACATTGAAAATTCTGGTTCTCAAGGATACAGTAGATAATTCCATTAAAATATCAATTATCATTTACTTGCCCAAACTACATACACACAGTCCAGAGTAATGATACTACTGCTAGAACAAACACTGAGAAGAGTTAAATATCATTACATATGTTCTCCCCATTCTTCAGTCTTCCATTTTTAAAAAAAATTATTCCACTGCATCTATGTTAACTGAGTATATAGTCATTGCTACTATTTTCTCTTCATTTGATCTTTGCAGATAGCTGTGTTTAATGCTTACAGCCGAAACTCAGACTGATGAATCTGTTTATTTTGGTCGAGTGAAACACATTCTCTAATAAGTTCCTTGGGAAAGACTCATGGGAGTAAATTTCCCTGAGTGTTTGCATGTTACCATATGCCTTTGCACTTAAGAGTCAGTTTAGCTGGATATAAAATATTTAACTTAAATCTTCTTTCTTTAATCTCTTAGTATCTGAAATGTATTACTTCAGTTTCTTCAGGCACACCAGATTGTGATATGATTTATTTCCCTTACAAGTTACTTTTTCCTTATATACCAAGGAGGTTTTATATTTCTTTCTTTTCTCTAATATTTGAGAGTTTTTTCTATGTTATATGTTGTGCTAGTCATTCTAGGATATATAGCATACATTCTTGGCATGTAGTTGCAAGTGTTTTTTAATGTTGTGTACTTTTTCTTCAACTATAATTTGAAATCCATTCTTTTAATTTTATTTTTGAGAAACTCTCATCATCTATAATTTGGATCTTTACTATCTTTCATATTAATCACTTTTTTGTATCTTATTCTTTTATTTCTTATTGATTTTCAATTTTTCTTCCTTTGCACCTTCTATTTTTTCTTTTTTCTTTTTTTTTGGTGGGGGGAAGGTACCAGGGATTGAACTCAGGGCTACTCGACCCTGAGCCACATCCCCAGTCCTATTTTGTATTTTATTTAGAGACAGGACCTCACTGAGTTGCTTAGTGTCTCACTTTTGCTGAGACTGGCTTTGAACTCTCTATCTCCTGTCTCAACTGTCCAAGCTGTTTGAATTCCAGGCATGTGCCATGGTGCCCAGCAACTTCTATGTTTTTTAAGGCACAATCATTTAGTTTATCCTGGATGTTGGGTATCACATATCCAACATCATATGTCTAAAATAACTTATGAAGTCCAATCATCTGCTATATTTGTTTTTCTAATTCTGAATTGTGTTGTTTTGTCTCATACATATTTCTTTATGCCTACTAAGTCTTTTCAACACAGAAGTTCAATATTTTGATCTGTTCTTTGAGTAAGTCTTTCTGTTGCATTTTTTTCACTTATTAAAAAATGTCTGTTGATCAGTCTCTTTTGTGAAAATTTCATATAAGATTTTACTGGTACTTTTATACCACCTATAAAATTGACTTTTTTGAACTTTTGAGATATGTGATTCAGAGTAGCGGTTATAATTTCACACAGGTTTCTCTTCTGTTGCTTTCCTGGAGTGTTCAAAAGTATGATGGTTTGCTCTCAGCTACTTGGGCTCCATTGTCTTCACCAATGTTTACCTGGACCTCTTCTCATTATTTTTCTGTTCAATCTTGATTTCACTTCCAACATTTTCTCCTAAGTGAAAGGGAGTCCCAGTGGGATTTCTAAGGGAGTTTTAAACATTCCAAGTTTGTCAACCTCTCTAGCTCCTTTAAAGTGACAGAGCCTCTGCCTTGATCCAGAATAAAATCTGATGACACCTTTCTCATTTTAGCTCCTGTTCTTAGCTGGTCCTCTGCATTCTAGTGAATATCTCTTGCCTGTTTTGACATCCTGCTGTTCTCAGGCCTTCAAATGTCCTTTTGTTTCCCCGTTTCTCTATGCATTTTCTCATGCATAGAGATAGTTAGAATGCAAATCAAATGGCTCTTGGAAGTTTATCTTTACCACTTGTCTTCTGGAATTCAGGAGATGCTTTGTCACCTCATTTCTTTTACTTTCTTTTTTTTTTTTTTTTTCAGTATAAACTGCCTGCAGGATTTGGTGCCAGCACCATGCTGTTTTTGTTACTATTGCTCTGTAGTATAGTTGAAGGTCTGGTATTATGACACCTCCTGTTTCCCTGTTCCTGTTATGGATTGCTTTGACTACTATGGATCTCTTATACTTCCAAATGAATTTCATGATTGCTTTCTCTATTTCTGTGAAGTATGTCATTGGGATTTTAATTGGAATTGCATTGAATCCGTATAGCACTTTTGGTAGTATGTACATTTTGACAATATTAATTCTGCCTATCCAAGAACATGGGAGATCTTTCCATCTTCTAAGGTTTTCTTGCTATCTTTGATGTTCTGTAGTTTTCATTGTAAAGACATTTTACCTCTTTTGTTAGAATGGCTCCCAAGTATTTAATATTTTTTTGAGGCTATTATGAATGGAATAGTTTTCCTAATTTCTTTTTCAGAGAATTCATCACTTATGATTAGAAATTTGTTAGATTTATAAATAGAAATACACTTCGAATTTTTTGGATCCTCTAAATAGAGAATCATGTCATTGGCAAATAGTGATAGTTTGAGTTCTTCTTTTCCTAGTCTTACCTCTTTAATTTCTTTGATCTGTCTAATTGCTCTGGCTTGAATTTCAAGGATGATGTTGAATAGAAGTGGTAAAAGTGGGCATCTGTGAGTACTTTAGTTTTGCTATTTAGTGACCCTCTGATTTTATGTTGATATTCAAAGAGGTTTAAATCTATACTCCCAACACCTACCAGATCCAGAGTCCCAACAATAATTGCAGTCAGACTGTGAACACTACTTCCATTAGTACTTTCTCTAATGCCCTGACTACTGTGTTATTTCCTCAGGGTTTCAAATCCTATGCTTGAACATCTGATTACCTGGTCTACGGAATATGCTACGACTGTTGGGCAGTGAGATGGAGTATAGAACCCAAAGTGATCATACTGCACCAAATACATGCGAATACACATGTACAAACATACATGCACACAAACCACACACGTACTTCCTGATTACAAAACTGGACATCTCCAGTGCTCATTAATTTGTATATGCAGGGGAGGGAAGCACCTTTCCAGTTTAGCTTCTCGGAGCAGACCTCCCAGTGAAAGCCTTTCTACACAGAGCCAGCCACAAGTCCCCAAGCCAGCGGTGACCTCTGGCCCACAAGCAGCCTCTGGGATCAGGGCAAGGCAGCCAGAGACCTCTACAGGTGGACCTGCCTCCCGCCCCCCCCCCGGGGCTGCAGGCTTTTTCCACGGGGCTATCCAAGATGGCAGACTAGAGGGTGACTGCATCTCCAGTCGATCCAGAACCCAGGATTCAAGAAGGGGAGGCATTGAGAGACTCGGATTAAAACAGAGCCAAGGGGTGAGTCTCCCCCACCCGGTGAAGTGCTGCCCGGGTGGCAGGCCCAGATTCAGGTGGTTTATTAGAGTAGGGCAGAGCAGCTAGAGTCTTCCCCAGGCAGCTCTGCGCACTCTGGCAGTGGGCTCCTCCCACAGGGCCAGATTCTCCAGCATCTCGGAGCAGGCCCCCCAGTGAGAGCCTTTCTGCACAGAACTAAGCTTCAAGTCCCTGAACCAGGGTGGCGAGTTCCTGCCCACGGGTTGCTTCAGGGACCAGGACACGGCAGTCAGGGACTTCCCCAAGCAGCCCGCAGCCCGGCCCCCTCTGGCGGGAAGCGCCTTTCCAGGCTAGCTTCTCGGAGCAGGCCCCCCAGTGAGAGCCTTTCCACACAGAGCCAGCTCCAAGTCCTGGAACCAGTAGCGGGCTAGGGGCAGCTTTCCTTGGAAGCACTGCATTATCAAGTTACTCCAAGACTTCAGGCTACTGAAGGCAAGAAGGTGAGACACTGGAAATCTACAGGGACACTATAAGCCAATAGAACAATTCTGCAATATCACAAAGTCCCACTGACATCTGACCAATATGAGAAAACAAGGGAAGAAAATGTCCCAAACAAACCTAGACACTATATCAATAAAACCCAAAGACAGCACAGCAGAAGAAATGTCAGAAAGGGAGTTCAGAATGTACATAATTAAAACAATCAGGGAAGCAAACGAGGAGATGAAAGAGCAAATGCAGGCATAAAATGATCGCACCAATCAACAGTTAAAGGAGCAAATACGGGAAGCAAGAGATCATTTCAATAAAGAGTCAGAGATATTGAAGAAAAACCAAACAGAAATCCTTGAAATGAAGGAAACAATAAACAAAGTTAAAAACTCCATAGAAAGCATAACCAATAGGATAGAACACCTGGAAGACAGAACCTCAGATATTGAAGACAAAATATTTAATCTTGAAAACAAAATTGACCAAACAGAGAAGATGGTAAGAAATCATGAACAGAATCTACAAGAATTATGGGATATCATGAAAAGGCCAAATTTAAGAATTATTGGGATTGAGGAAGGCTTAGAGAAACAGACCAAAGGAATGAACAATCTAGTCAATGAAATAATATCAGAAAATTTCCCAAATCTGAAGAATGAAATGGAAAACCAAGTACAAGAGGATTATAGGACTCCAAATATACAAAATTACAACAGACCCACACAAAGGCACATTATTATGAAAATACCTAAGACACAAAATAAAGACAGAATTTTAAAGGCCGCGAGAGAAAAGAATCAAATTACATTCAGGGGGAAACCAATAAGAATATCAGCAGATTTTTCAATCCAGACCCTAAAAGCTAGAAGGGCCTGGAACAACATTTATCAAGCCCTGAAAGAAAATGGATGCCAACCAAGAATCTTATACCTAGCAAAACTTACTTTCAGATTTGACGATGAAACAAGATCCTTCCATGATAAACAAAAGGTAAAGGAATTTACAAAAAGAAAGCCAGCAGTACAGAACATTCTCAGCAAAATATTCCATGAGGAAGAGATGAAAAACAATGATGTAAATCAGCAACGAGAGGAAGTAGCCTAAAGGAATAGCCAAATAAAGGGGAAACCAAATCATGTCAAAAAACAAAAATGTGTCAAATGACTGGGAATACAAATCATATCACAATAATAACCCTGAATGTTAATGGTCTGAATTCATCAATCAAAAGACATAGACTGGCAGAATGGATTAAAAAGAAAAATCCAACAATTTGCTGCCTGCAAGAGACTCATCTCATAGAAAGAGATACCCATAGACTAAAGGTGAAAGGATGGGAAAAAACATACCATGCACATGGACACAGCAAAAAAGCTGGAGTATCCATCCACATTTCACATAATGTGGACTTCAAGCCAAAACTAGTCAGAAGGGATAAGAAGGAAATTACAAACTGCTTAAGGGAAGCATAAATCAGCAAGACATAACAATCATAAATATCTATGCCCCGAACATTGGCTCATCCATGTATGTCAAACAAATCCTTGTCAATTCCAGAAATCAAATAGACCACAACACAATAATACTAGGCAATTTTAACACACCTCTCTCACCGCTGGATAGATTGTCCAAACAAAAATTGAATAAAGAAACCATAGATCTCAATAACACAATCAACAATTTAGACTTAACCGACTTATATAGAATATACCATCCAACAAAGAATGAATACGCTTTCTTCTCAGCAGCACATGGATCCTTCTCTAAAATAGACCATGTCTCATGAAACAAAGGAACTGTTAGCAAATACAAGAAGATAGAGATACTACCTTGTACTCTATCAGATCATAATGGATTGAAATTAGAAATAAATGACAGAATAAAAAACAGAAACTTCTCCAATATCTGGAGATTAAATAATACACTATTATATGATGAATGGATAGCAGAAGACATCAGGAGGGAAATAAAAAAATTCTTAGAACTAAACGAGAACAAAGACACATCATATCAAAATCTCTGGGACACCATGAAAGCAGTACTTAGAGGAAGATTTATTTCATGGGGCGCATTCAACAAAAGAAGTAGAAATCAACAAATAAACAACTTAACACTACAGCTCAAAGCCCTAGAAAAAGAAGAGCAGACTAACACCAAAAGCAGTAGAAGACAGGAAATAGTTAAAATCAGAGCCGAAATCAATGAAATTGAAACAAAAGAAACAATCGGAAAAATTAACAAAATAAATAGTTGGTTCTTTGAAAAAATAATCAAAATTGATAAACCCTTAGCCACACTAACAAAGAGAAAGAGGGAGAAAACTCAAATTACTAAAATTCGGAATGAACAAGGAAATATCACAACAGACACGAGTGAAATACAAAACATAATTAGAAGCTATTTTGAAAATCTATACTCCAACAAAACAGAAAACCTCAAAGACATCAACAAGTTTGTAGAGACATATGAATTATCTAACCTGAACGAGGAGGACATACACAACTTAAATAAATCAATTTCAAGCAATGAAATAGAAGAGGTCATCAAAAGCCTACCAACAAAGAAAAGTCCGGGACCAGATGGGTTCTCAGCCGTGTTCTACAAAACCTTTAAAGAAGAGCTCATTCCAATACTTCTCAAAGTATTCCATAAAATAGAAGAGGAGGGAACCCTCCCAAACTCATTCTATGAAGCCAATATCACCCTGATACCTAAACCAGACAAAGACACATCGAGGAAAGAAAATTTCAGACCAATATCCTTAATGAACATCGACGCAAAAGTTCTCAAAGAAATTTTAGCAGATCGCATACAAAAATATATTAAAAAGATAGTGCACCACGATCAAGTGGGTTTTATCCCAGGGATGCAAGGTTGGTTCAATGTGGAAATCAATAAATGTCATTCACCATATCAACAGACCAAAAATTAAGAATCACGTGATTATTTCAATAGATGCAGAAGAAGCATTCGACAAAATACAGCATCCCTTCATGCTCAAAACACTAGAGAAAATTGGGGTGGTGGGAACATTCCTTAACATTGTAAAGGCCATCTATGCTAAGCCCATGGCCAATATCATTCTAAATGGTGAAAAACTGAAAGCATTCCCCCTAAAAACTGTAACAAGGCAGGGATGCCCTCTTTCACCACTTCTATTCAATATTGTTCTTGAGACTCTAGCCAGAGCAATTAGACAAACCAAAGAAATTAAAGGGATACGAATTGGAAAAGATGAACTCAAACTATCTCTGTTCACTGATGACATGATTATATATTTAGAGGAACCTGGAAATTCCACCAGAAATGTTTAGAACTCATAAGTGAATTCAGTCAAGTAGCAGGTTACAAGATCAATGCTCATAAATCCAATGCATTCTTATACATAAGTGATGAATCTTCAGAAAGAGAAATTAGGAAAACTACCCCATTTACAATAGCATCGAAAAAAATAAAATACTTGGGAATCAATCTCACAAAAGAGGTGAAAGACCTCTACAATGAGAACTACAGAACACTAAAGAAAGAAATTAAAGAAAACCTTAGAAGATGGAAAGATCTCCCATGTTCTTGGATAGGCAGAATTAATATTGTCAAAATGGCCATACTACCAAAAGTGCTATATAGATTCAATGCAATCCCAATGATGTACATTACAGAAATAGAGCAAGCAATTATGAAATTCATCTGGAAGAATAAGAAACCCAGAATAGCTAAAGCAATCCTCAGTAGAAAGAGCGAAGCAGGGGGAATCGCAATACCAGATCTTCAACTCTATTACAAAGCAATAGTAACAAAAACGGCATGGTATTGGTACCAAAATTGACAGGTAGATCAATAGTACAGAATAGAGGACATGGACACAAACCCAAATAAATACAATTTTCTCATACTAGACAAAGGTGCCAAAAATATGCAATGGAGAAAAGATAGCCTCTTCAACAAATGGTGCTGGGAAAACTGGAAATTCATATGCAACAGAATGAAACTAAATCCCTATCTCTCACCGTGCACAAAACTCAACTCAAAATGGATCAAGGACCTTGGAATCAGACCAGAGACCCTGCATCTTATAGAAGAAAAAGTAGGTTCAAACCTTCAACTTGTTGGCTTAGGATCAGACTTCCTTAACAGGACACCCATAGCACAAGAAATAAAATTGAATTGAATTTATCCACTGGGATAGATTCAAACTAAAAAGCTTTCTCTCAGCAAAGGAAACTATCAGTAATGTGAAGAGAGAGCCTACAGAGTGGGAGAATATCTTTGTCACTCATACTTCAGATAGAGCGCTAATTTCCAGAATCTATAAAGAACTCAAAAAACTCTACACCAATAATACAAATAATCCAATCAACAAAGGGGCTAAGGAAATGAACAGACACTTCACAGAAGAAGATGTAGAAGCAATCAACAGATATATGAAAAAATGTTCAACATCTCTAGTAATAAGAGAAATGCAAATCAAAACTACCCTAAGATTTCATCTCACCCCAATTAGAATGGCGATTATCAAGAACACAAACAACAATAGGTGTTGGAGAGGATGTGGGGAAAAAGGTACACTCATACATAGCTGGTGGGGTTGCAAATTAGTGCAGCCACTCTGGAAAGCAGTATGGAGATTCCTCAGAAAGCTTGGAATGGAACCACCATTTGATCCAGCTATCCCACTCCTTGGCCTATACCCAAAGGACTTAAAATCAGCATACTACAGAGATACAGCCACATCAATGTTCATAGCTGCTCAATTCACTATAGCCAGATTATGGAACCAACCTAGATGCCCTTCAGGTGATGAATGGATAAAGAAACTGTGGCATATATATACAATGGAATATTACTCCGCCATGAAGAATGATAAAATCATGGCATTTGCAGGCAAATGGATGAAATTGGAGGGTATCATGCTAAGTGAGATAAGCCAATCTCAAAAAACTAAAGGACGAATGATCTCGCTGATAAGCAGATGAGGACATATAAGGGGGGGTATGAGGGGTTAGCGTTAGGGTTAGGGTTAGGTTTAGGGTTAGGGATAAGGTGGGTGGTAAAAATGGAGAAAGGGAGGAATGTATAGAGGGAATAGAGGGGTTGGAGGGGTGGGGGGGAAGGGAAAAAATAACAGAATGAATCAAACAATATTGCCCTATGTAAATTTATGATTTTCAATTAAAATAAAAAAAATTTGTATACCCAGCTTAAGACTAAGATTTTTGGAGTTCTTCTCTTCTAGCTCTTTATGATCCTGAACTAATACTTTAAAAGCTGTACACTAAAATCTAAATTTAGGACCATTAATACAGAGCATGAACAACAGGTAAAAGGGACACAAAAAAAGGGAAATTGGTTTTAAAAATATGAACATGTGTTTTGAAGTGCAACAAGTAGGTGGTTTTTATAAATGCCAAACAGCTAAACAGTAAAACCTATAAGTTAGCTGAAGCTTAATATTTGCATCATGGAATAAGCTTTCAACATACAGGAACCAATCTTAAATATTACTACAAATATAGATATTATTGAAGTCCTAATATTAAAATTTTAGTGTTCAAATTTTGTAAGTTTAGTATTTTGGTGCAGGAACAATAATTTCTTGCCATCAGCTGTTAACTGCTCTTATAATCACTAATTTTCACATCTGTGGTTCTAAGTAAATGTTCACTGTTAGCTTTAAGCTTGAATATTTAAGGAGCATATTTTTTTGTCTTTTTTTTTCTTCTTTTCACATTTTCTTGTTGGTGCATTATAGTTGTACATAGTGATGGGATTTGTTGTCACCTATTTATACATGCACGCAATATAACAATATAATTTGGTCAATATCACTCCTTAAAGAGCACAATTTTTTAAAGAATTGGCCGTTTATTTTTTTATTTATTTTTTAAAATTATTTATTTATTTTTAAATTTTTTACAGACTGCATTTTGATTCATTGTACACAAATGCGGTACATCATTTCATTTCCATGGTTGTACACGATGTAGATTCATACAATTCGTGTAATCATACATGTACATAGGGTAATGATGCTGTCTCATTCCACCATCTTTCATACCCCCCCTCTCATTTCCTTCTACATAATCTAAAGTTAATACTCTTTTATTTCATATTCCTCATATTCTTTAATATGTCTGGATCAAAGATAATTGATAAAAGCTATAGTTGGGCATGCTGTTGGAATCATTTTTCCTTTTGAAACTTCAAGGTAGCAAGTTTGACATTTCTGCTTTGAACCCATATCTTAAAAATTTCCAAATAGAAGTTTTCTTAAAAGATTCATGTTATTAACTTGATTAAATAATTTAAAATATGTGTAAAGTTTAATTTTATGAAGGCTAAAATATATATTGATTAAAATTAGGATATACTTTAATTTCTGTTCCTTTTTCTTGTAGCATTGATCAATTCAGATAGAACCTCCCTCTTTATTTCAGGATTTCACAAAACTTTATAGCCTGTCTGACATTCTGTATTCTTTTCTTCTGCTACACTTACTGCTTTGAGTAAGAATCCACAGTACACAGTGAGACAGGTCATCTCAGGCTTCAAGATTATCCACAAACTAATAATGGAAGAATCGGAGAAGAAAATCAATTGCTATAATACAATTTATAACTACTGTAATAGTATTAATAGAAAATACATTATGCAACTTCAGATAGCTAGTATACAAAAGTCAAATTCCTTATTAGACTTTAATTTGATAAAGTCTGTATTTATCTGATCCTTGCATTTCTAACACCTAGAAGATTCTTTGCATTGCAAATTCTCTAAAAATTTGAATTAATTAATGTAACCCTCCATAGCATCATATTTCACACCCCCCCCACACACAGACCCATTTGGCTTTATGTTTAAAAGGGCTATTTGCATTTTTGGAAACACTTTTGTTGAAGGGATTATCTGTTGCTTCAAGAGAAGAGAAATAGTGGAATATTAAAAATAACATAAATAATAATGGCTAACATGTTGAACACCAAATATTTGTTATACCTCATCTTTTGCATGTTTATATAACATAATGACAACAACACAAAATGTAAGATCATCTTCATTTTACAGATAAAATGACCCAAAGTTCAGAGTTATTACATAAGGCAAGACTCTGGAAAATAAAATAGCACTTATTGTCTGCAGCTACCTTGTCATTCTGCAGAGGTACATCAAATACTTGCAACAAAGCCTGTGTGGCCCGCAAAACCCACAGTACTTATGAGTTGGCCCTTTACCGTAAAGTATGGCCCAGCTCTGAAGTCAGTGTAAAGTTTAGGAAATGAGGAAGACTCAGTTTAATCCAGTCCTGCTTGTCTCTAAATTCTGTTTAGATGGGCTTTTGAAACATCAACACTCAGGTTTTCTATTCCAGACTGACTAGATTCTAGCTAGCGACCATGGGAAACTAGATTTATGTAGGGTGGCATATGGAGTCATTCTTGCTCTCCATCAGGAACTGGTTCCAGGACCTCTGCAGGTACTAAACTTTGCAGATGCTCAACTCCACTACATTAAATAGCATAGTGTTTGCATGCGACCTATACATACCCTCCCACGTACTTTAATCATCTCTAGATTACTTATAATAATATAAGGCAAATGCTATGACAATAACTGTTCTGTATTGTTTAGGAATAATGACAAAAAAAGAAAGGCTATAAATGTTCATGACAGATATGAAGTTTTTCTGAGTATTTTTAATCCATCGTCAGTTGAATCTGGGGATGAGGAACCTACAGATAGGGAGGACTGACTGTACTCAGTTGTTCTGATCTCTAAAGTGGGAACAACAGTACTATTCACCTGATAGTGCTATTGAGAAAACCAAAAATATTGATTTACATAAATTCCTTGTCACAGGGTCTGTTTACTCGTAATTGGTCAAGACACCTGCTGGCTACGTCACTCCTACCTTCAGGCTGAGCACTTCTTTTATTACTGCTATTACTACTATAAGATAAGGTATTCCTAGGACTTGATGGTTATTTTATTCTAAAATTGCTATTAGGACCATATTTCTTATTTACTATTTCAAGTCTTTGTCTACTTCTGGCCACTATTTCAGAAATGTGCGTGATTTCTCTGATGATATTTCTCTTATTTGTATTGAAGTGCTGATGATATAGGTCAAAACCAAGACCAACAACAAGGTCTGACCTGAAACCATACAACTTTTATGTGTATGTGCCTGTATGTGGAAGGGTGCCTGGCATAGATTCTGAATGAATGATTGTTGAATTAATGTGTAAGTTATAAAAAATTTCACATATGAAGCTGAGGCAGTGACCCATACCTGTAATCTCAGCGACTCTGCAGGTTGAGGCAGGAAGATCACAAGTTCAAGGATAGCCTCAGTGACTTAGCAAGACTCCGTCTCAAAATCAAAATTAAAAAGAACTGAGGATGTGACTTAGTGGTAAAAAAAACCCTGAGTTCTATCTCCAGTACCATTTTAAAACAAAGAGAAAGAAATTAAACATTGATCCAGGTGCTGTGTAATCCCAGCTACTGTGGAGGACAGGATAGGAGGATCTCAAGAATAAGATCAGCCTGGACAATTTAGCAAGACCCTTGTCTCAGAATAAAAGTATAAAAAGATCTGGGAATGTAGTTCATTAGTAGAGCAATGGTCTCACCTCCTTGAGCCCCTGGGTTCAATCCCAAGTGCTGGGAGATAAAAGAGCCACATATAAGACAAATAAGGACAGATACAAAAGATGATTTCATTTTCTAAGGAAATAAAAGGAAATAAATGTTTTGTCTTTGATAGAGAATCAATGAAAACAACTTGAGTCTGATTTTTGGGTCTTGGTTACTAATTCTTTCATCTCTGCCTATTTACATATTGTATTTGTTAGTGAGTGGCCTACTTCTTTTTGATATGCACTTGGCGCTCACTCCTTTACATTAAAATAGCTAAAGGGATTTTCCATTTAAATTATTTTCCACGCAAGTGTAATTCTGAGGAACTTGAATCTTTCCATAATGAAGTAGTCGGCTCCAGGTAGGATGGTTGGCCTGTGCATTGCAAAGCAAGCTCACTTACAAGAATCCTGCAGGGACAAAGAGACAGTCAGGGAGTCTCATGCATTTTTCCAGTGTTTTCGAAATTAATAGCTAGCGCATTTTGAATCACAGGAATCACAGCACAAGAGCAACAAAACACAAGAGCTATTTTAGTACACTTAAATCTATACCTAGTGGGACACAGTTAGACAAGGAGAAAATGAATTTGACCTTTGATTGTTCCAAAAGGATCTTGATGTAGGTGAAGGAAACTGTGCAACAAAATATCAAAACTGCTGCACAGGGCGACTGTGAGTAATAATATCTTCCTTTCTCCTGGCGCAGAGACCTATTTCATTAGATTTGGAAAATCATGGAAAGTAAAGCATTTATTAGTCTGACAATGAGCTCTGATTGGAAAATGTAAATACCATTCATCAAAACATTCAACTAATTAGGAATCTGTAGAGAAACCCAGTGGAGTTTTGAAAAAGCTAGCTGATCAAAGGTGATTATAATTCAGTATTGAACTTCAACAAAAGGGGAACTTTCTACCTCAGAGAACTAGCGTCCACTTGAGTCATTTATTTGGTAATTCACACCTGCAGTGTCAGCCAGATACTGAGGAGGCAAATAGGAAAGAGAAATAGCCAGAAGTGGTGGTGCACACCTGTAATCCCAGCAGCTCAGGAGGCTGAGGCAGGAGGATGGTGAGTTCAAAGACAGCCTCGGGAATGGCGAGGTGCTAAGCAATTCAGTGAGATCCTGTCTCTAAATAAAATAAAATACAAAATAGGGCTGGGGATGTGGCTCAGTGGTCGAGTGCCCCTGAGTTCAATCCCCAGTATCAAAAAAAGAAAAAAGAAAAAGAAATAACCCTTGTTCTAAAGTTGGTTTTAGTTTAATAAGTGAAACCTGCCAGTAAACAGAAAATAATGTTAGATGCATGCAGTGGTAGATTCGTGGTATTCTGGTTCATGGAAAAAAAAATACATGGGTTTCTTCAAAATTTTTGCTGATTTTGATATCAGGGAAATCCTGACTTCACAAAATGAAAAGTTTTATTCTTATTTTCTGGATGTGAAGAATTGGCATTATTTAGTATAATTTGCCAGTGAAACCACCTCAGATTGTTGTTACCTTTGGGTATAATTTTGAATTTTGAATTAATTTTTTTTTTTTTTTTTTGTGGTGCTGGGGATTGAACTTCAATGAAAGGGGAATGCACCTGTGAGGCAAGCACTCTACCAACGGAGCTAGATCCCCAGCCCTAAATTTTTTAAATAGAAATAAAAGATACTCAGCTAATCTATTTCTTCTGCAGTTACTTTATGTCTTTGAAGGAATACATCCATTGCATCTGAGTTCTCAACTTTATTGGCATAAAGATTTTTATATAACATTTACATCTTTTGATGTTTACAGTATTTATAGTAATGCCTTTTTTTTATTCTGATATTGTTCATTTGTGTATCATCTTTTCTTAGTTATGCTGGGTAGAAGGTAAACAACTTTACTGAAAAAAATTTTTTTTTCAGTTTTTGGAGCTTCAATTTGTAGAGTCAACATACTTTATCACAAAAATTGGTTGTAAGCTTTTAAGAAAATTATTACTATTATTTATTATTGTTATTATTATTAGTAGTATTGGTATCAGGAATTGAGTTGAACTCAGGGTGCTTAACCACTGAGCTATATTCTCAGCCCTTCTGTTTTGGGTGGGGAGGTATCAGAGATTGAACTCAGGGGTCCTCAACCACTGAGCCACATCCCCAGCCCTATTTTGTATTTTTTTAGAGACAGGGTCTCACTGAGTTGCTTAGCACCTTGCTTTTGCTGAGGCTGGCTTTGAACTCATGATCCTCCTGGTTCAGTCTTCCTGGATGCTGGGATTACCAGTGTGCACCACAGCAACTGGTCTTTCTCAGTCCTTTTTATTTTTTATTTTGAAGCAGGGTTTCACTGAAATTCCTTGGGATCTGGCTAAATTGCTGAGGCCAGTCTTGAACTTGAAATCCTACTGCCTCTGTCTCCTGAATCCCTGGGATTATAGGCATGTGCCACTGTTTCTTAGAAAATTAAATTTTCAACTGATACATTAAAAATATAAAAATTATATATATGAATAGAGTACCATGTGATATTTTACTACATGTACACGTTGTATAATGTTTAAATAGGCTAAAATATCTATCTGTTCAAATATTTATAATTTCATGGTAGAAATATTCAAAATAATTTCTACAGTTTTTAAAAATATGTGGCACATAATTGTAATCCACATTGACTCCACGATGCAATAGCACACCCTAATTTCTTTGCTCCCATCTGCCTGTGGCTTGGTACCTGGTTCTCCTTCTTCATCCTCTGGCAACCACCAGGACTTTATTTGAAGAACCAGCTTTTAGTTTCATTACTTTTCTTCACTGTAACTTGGTTCCTTATTCATTAATTTTATTTTTCTCTTTATTATTTCTTTCCTTCTTCATGTTTTGGGGTTAATTTCATCATTTTCCCATAGTTTCTTAAGATGGAATCTGAGGTTTTTCTATTTGAAACTCAACTTCTTTTCTAATATACACATTTAATGTTCTATATTTTCCTCTAAACACTGCTTCTGCTACATCCCACAAATTTAGATGTTTTATTTTCCTTTGGGTTGAACTATTTTCTGTCTCCCATGAGTTTTCTTATTTTATCCAGGGATTGTGTATAAGTGTTTTGTTTAATTTCCAAATATTTTGAGTTCTAATATATTATTGTTATAATTATGTCAGAAAATATTTCATTTGTAAAAATTTTATTTCACATATTTTGTGTAGTTTCTCCCCTGCTATTGAGCACATACACATTTGGATTCTTTAAATCATCTTGAGCAATTGATTTCTATATTATTATGAAATTTTTCCTCTTTATCTCTGGTTGCATTTCTTGCTCCGACATCTAATTTATCTGATCTTAACATATGCACTGAAGATATCTTTTGCTTAGTCTTGAGTGCATGCCTTTACATGGTAGATCATTTTCTATTCTTTCACTTTGCACACACACATGAGTGTGTGCATGCAGGGTTTGTGTGTTAAATACATATGAGTTTCTATCCATTGGAATTTTTTTTTCTTCAAATCCAGTCCAAGAACCCCTGATTTTAAACTGGAATGTTAAGATTATTTACATTGCAAACAGTAAAGTGTCAGCTGGATTTGAATTTATTTAGCTCAGTTTCTATTTAGCCATTTACTTTTCTCTTTGTATCCTTTTGATTTCACTTGTCCTCTGCTATTGGTTTACTGGTCACGACTGTGTGTGTGTGTGTGAGTGTTTAGTTGTTGCTCTATATCACTCCATTTAAAGTGCTATCTTCATCTGCCTCCTCTCAGCTGTCTTACATTTGGAGACAGTATTATTTCCCTAAAAAGCTTTGTTGTTAGTTTATCATTCTTATTGCATTATGAGAATGTGCCCTACTCTTTTGTTTTTAGAGTTATATAATGGTTTGTATTCTATTTCAATTTCAAAAATTTCTGTCTACAAATAAAGTGAAAACTGAACTGGTCTATTATTAGAAAAATTTATTTTTCAAATTTATATGATTGTTTCAGATTAGGAAAAAAGTAGTGTTTCACAAAGGTAGTCAGGCAGGTTGGTGGTTGTTTCACACATGTTAAGTATCTGTAGATGCATTTATTTTGAATGCAGAAAACTTTGAGAGAGATTTAAATATTTTTTCTGCAGATATTGATTAATTGTGTTAATGTAATGAAATGAGATCAAAGTTATACAAGAGCTAGAACACGCTCTACATAGAATGATAATTATACAACTAATACGTTGTACTCATGATGGTATGGCAGTGGAAATGAAAATAATTAGAAGGAGGATTATCAGGCAAAATTATTTAGAATTTTTTTTCTCTGTGAATGTGAGCATAGAAAACAAATAACCATAAAATCTCCTCCTTTTGATATCTAAGAACAAGATGCCAAGGAGAATTCTGTTTAAATTTATCTTTAGACTCTTAATGAGCTCGTGTTTTAGTGTAACTCAATCAACATTTACATATCTGCTGTTCTGCAAAATGTACATTGAGGGGAAAGAGCAGGAATCGGAGAAGGCAGAACTCCTATTTTCAGTCTCCCTGGATTGAGATGATACACAGGCAACAGTGACATGCTTTTTACAAAGATGACAAAGGAGTGACAGTTAACATTATCATACAATAATGACAAAAGTCTTATTGCAATATGCTAATGTTAGATAAATATGGTCACATTTGTCAATATGCTAAAACTTTATCAACACTAAAAAGATTCCTTATTTTTTGGTATGTAATGATATGAATTGAATTATACCTTTTCTCTTGATTCTGCCACTGTGGTGTTTGATACCATTTTCTGAACCTGGCATTTTGTTTTCAATTTGTACCAAATGTGCACTGTACATTGTGGTATTGTGAATTGTAAGGTGATGTCAGGGAGATACATTATCTTAACTCCTGTTTTCCTCTTCCTGAATGACACAGATTCTAATTTTTTTTTAAAATGATGATTAGAATTAGATTAGAGTTGGCTGCATAAATTTGCAACCGATTTGTGAATTCCATGAACCAATTCCCTCCAAATAAAGGAGAGAGCACAATGGAAACACAGCACATCACTACTCTGAGAAAATTCAGATGTCAAAAGAGTGAGGGGACATCAAATAACGTCAAGAATTTTTCCCTGTCAAAGGATCCCTGAGTTCTGTTCATCTTGAAACAGTGAAGGTGTTTTCTTCATCTAGAGACTTGATTTGGGTTAGTTCTTTCCTAACCCCAGAAGTAGCAAGCTTCTTTATCTTCCAAGCAGATGGACATAGTCTGTTTGCTCTGGGGCATTGGATTTAGATAGTAGGAGATACGTGAATAAAAAAGTATTTGTAGCATGTGATCCTCTGAATAATTAGAGGAAAACCAAGCTCAGAACCAGTCTTGAACAAGGCATCCTTTCATTTAATTCTGCAGGATGAACTTTCCATGAAATCTCCTGTGTCGGACTTGTGAATTGGCTTTAGGGTGTCATTGTTAATACCTGGTTCTTCTGCGAAATGCTGTTTGAATCCTCATTTCTTTCAATATTAAGCCAATGGGATTTCATGAGACTCCAAATCATCCTTTTTTTTTTTTTTTAAGTATCACAGTCATACGATCTTTTTAAAATTAAAAAAAATTTTTTTTGAGTATCACTGTTGTGGTTTCTAAAGTGGAAGTTATTTAGTGTAAATGACAAGTTGTTTCATTTGCTTATTCACTGAACATTCACTCAACAAATAATTTTTGAACTTTGATATTACGCTGAAAACTCTTCTTGTTGCTCAAAATTCCTGTCCCCAATTATTTCCCAGATGGTTTCCCAGATGAATGGAAAACAATCACACCTACTTGAACAAACATAATAAAGATATGCATGGAGGGTTGACCAGTAGATCAGGAAGTGGAGTGGTAGAAATGAGAAGATCTTGCTTAAAGTGAGATGTAAAATCTAATTTGTTTCAAAGTTTGTTATTTTTACTCAGCCTAATAGCCAAACAGGAGCTTATCATTTTCTAACATGTAGACAAAATGAAAAGAATTTCTGCCAAATATCCTGTGTCATCTTGTTTCTCAGTCCATAGAAACCAAATTTTCCCCATTCTGTCACCATCTTGGTTCAGTAAGTCCTTTGAGACTTCGTTCAGGGTGTGTGTTAAGATAGAATATTGTGGGATTTGCTTCAATAATTAAAAAGATAGTGTATTAAATATCTCTGTAAAGCTTAGGAAAAGGTGAATGTAAGTCTTTGGGTTTCTTTTTCAGTCGGATACACACTAATACTTCATTACTTGACTAACACTTTATGATTTGCAAAGTGTTTTTGCAGACATTCTATTATTTAATTATAATCTTATAAACTAGAATTTATTACCCTTATCTTACACTGAAGAAATTGGTTCAGAATAGTTAGGAGATTTTCCAATATTCACATACATTGTGAGGGAAAAAGAGAGATAGAGAAAGCATACAAGTAAGTGTTGGAACTCAGGAGCTCACAACCAGCATTGAACAAGATCAGTGCATCATCCCTTAAGTTACATGACATTTAATCCTCTGCAAATCATGAGCATCAGAGATAATTTCTGTTCACCAAATACGTGTGGGCTTCTCCAAAATTCCTAGGACTCTCTGAATTAGATGAAGCTAGTTTATTGAGTACTTCTGTCTAATGTGCTACTAACAGAAATGACCTAGGATGAATCATTCCACATTGACATACAGCCTTCCATTCCTCTCTTCCCCTGCCAGTGACCTCTAAGGGCCCATTCCAGAAGTTATGACTACCAAAAGATGGAGCCTCGAGCAGCCTGAATCCCTGAACACAATGTGAATCACAGCGCTCTGCTCATTCCTAGTAAGTATATGATTATGAAATCAACTTTCTAATGTTAAGCCACTAAGATTTCATGATTAACTTTTATTGCAGCATAAAATAACCTATCCTGACAAACAGCAAAAAACAAAACAAAGCATAATTCCAAGGAAACAGGGAAAATGATATAAAGATGTATAAAACATGTTAATTTGCTGTAGCAGTTAATATCAGTTGGCAGAGTTCTGGACACCCATGAGGTCTGGCTCATGGTATATGAGGCCTGAAGAGAACCTCACTAGTCCGCTCCAGGTCTGCTTCATGACTAGGAGGATTTTCTTCCATTCCTTCCAGCCTTCCTTGTCTGGCTTGTGTTTTTCTCTCCTTACAGGTGTTTGCATTTAAAAGTGTCATTGCACAATGTAAAGAGAGATGGCAAGATCCATGTAGTAATTTAATTTTTAAAATTTTTCTTTATTTAGAATTAAATAGCAAATACAAAATACCAGGACAAAGTATAAGGGAGACTGTAAGGAAAAAGAAAAGTCTTTATATTTTGATACTTCTAATGGAATTTTTCCTTGATTTTTGAACAAGGGGCCCAGCACTTTTACTTCATATTCAGTCCTGCAAACAGGTCTTGAAGAAGACCTAGCATTGAATAAAACTGCAGGATGTGAGTAAATGACCCCACAGTGAGATCCCATCCAATATGAATCTCCTATGGGAAACTCCTGGGTTCTTAAGTTGCTATTTAGTCATCCAAATCTCTTTAAAAATCACAACAACCTACAGCCTGCCTCACCAAGCTGCTTCTGAAGCCTTTCTGACTTTGAATTAGATCCAGCTCTACACAAAAGGCGTACATTTCTTCTTTAACTATAATGCTAAAATAAAACATATGAGGTCTTAAAAAGAATTGCTGAATGGGTTTATCAGATCCCCACAGCAGTGGGAAGACACAAAGGAAGACAAAACAGTCCTTTGCTTCATACTTGCTTTTGAAATTCCATCTCTTCAGCTCCTCTGTGCTTCTTTTGCAAAGGGCAGACTTTATTTCTGCCAAAATCTTTGCAACGGAGCCAACAGAATTTATCTCAAGCTTGGCAGCCAATATACATTATCCACAGGTTTCTGGCTAAACTATTAAAATTAATCAGGTGTCAAACTTTCATTTTAGTGACTCTAATAAACAAGAGGACCAATTCCCAGGGGGTGGAAATGTCAGTAAATATAGTAGCTTTAAAAGGAGGAAATTCTTCAAAATGTCTGAGGATGCACTCAAGTTTTAGTCAAATGGACCTAAACTACATTTACAGTGTAGGCAAAACCATTCATTTTTATTGAGGCATTTATCAGTGCGAGAGGAATCGAGTGCATTCTAAACACAGGATTTCAAGCAAACTTTCAGGTACCATTTGTGGGATGGTATTGGAAAACATTTCCTATGAATACTCTTTTTCTTCAGGACACCAGCATATAGCTGAAACAGGGATTCTAAGTATTAGGCTTGAATTTGGCCTTTTAGAAATCCCCTATGTTCTCTAAGAATCATGGAGTTAGGAAGACCCATATGACTTGTTTGGAGCGAAGGTAACAGGTGTTACTTCCAGACTGAGGCTGAGAAGAGCAGAGTGAGCTCTCAGGCTTCTCTTCCTCTCCAGCAGTGATGAGTTGGATTGCAGATGGTGTAGATTTACTCATTTTGCATCCCTGAGGGATCATGTGGGATCTGCACCTTGCCAAATGGTGTTAGACACACAGTGTGGTAATAAACACTTGCTGCATTAAGGCTCCCGCATTTGAAACTTACTAAGTAATGCAGCACATCTCATCTGTCTCGGTTGAAAATAAAATGTGGATTGATGTTATGATGTGGTCACAGAAACACTAAAAATGGTAGAGGGCAATAACACTAGGAATAAGGGTGAGTCATAGAAATCCTTGTTATGCAAGGGCAATTTTTGGAGTAAAACCACCCTTTGCAGTAACTTGAAAGAGAAACAGCATAGTTGATGGACACACCCTTTGGAGAAAGGGATGAAAAACACAGTGATGGTAATATATGCAGTTATTTTCTGTACTCGTTTGAGATTACAGAAAGAGAGAGAGAGAGACACTCACGAAAGAATTGCTGAGCTGCAAGTAAAAATGGAAGCTAGTAGAAAAGGCCCAGAAATATATAATCAGGCAACGTTGAAAAACATAAATTTGAAAGACAATATCAACCTTCTGGAAAGATTATATTAAGGATATGGCCTTCAAAGCAGTTGTTAAAATCCTTTGAAGGATTAATGTACCACAGGACAAAGATCAGATTAAGGCTACATTGCCCAGGAATGTGTGTCAATTTATTAAATGCTTCAGGCAAAGGTCATATTAAGAAGATTCCATCTCTTATTTCAGAAAACTCAATGGCCTGCCATTAATGAGAGAATATCAAGAATGCAAAGGAATATAACAAAGGTGAGGACCAGCTTTTTCAAGTTGTTAATGGGAAAGATGGCAGCAGTGACTACCTCTCCTTGGGAATGTCTAGAAGCAGATTAATATGAAATTTCCCCCAAAATTTGAAATAATAACAAAGAAATCGAGAGGCAGGACTAGGACATCTTGGACTATACCCTTATAATGGCAAAGAGTGGGTTATTCCATCAATCACTGTTGTATATGACAAAGAGGAAAACGGTCCTTCTGGAGCAGCGAATCAGGGAACATGGGCAACAAAGAGCCAAATAAAAATTCTTCTCTTTCTCCAAGGCTATTGTTCTTTCCAGTGTCTGTCCAGCGGCCTTGCAAAATTGGACCTATGACTCCCGGCATGATTCCAACTTTAATAAGATGCTGTGGTTATTCTACATACTGTGTTGGGCAGGGTACTGGAGGGGAAAACATTTTTTATCTACTTAATTAATAGTTTCCTAGACCAAAACCAATTACAACTTAACGTTCAATGCAGGGGCTAACGTGCCTTACCAGAGACCTAAAGTTTTGAGAGGATACAGAAATTAGGTGGGACTTTTTGATCCTCCCTATTGGCAATCGAGTGTGTACTAGGTGTGGGAAGAGAAAGTAGAAAGATTTTTGATTTCCAAAATAACAAACTATGGCTGAGAGAAGAATATACCTGTTTCAAGTATTCCTCTACATTCCAAGCCACTGTGACAAGAGAAGGGGCCACGTGGGTAGGAATGTGCTCAAGGATATCCCATCAGATTCAAGACTCACAAGTCCTCTCTCTTCCTCTGCCATGGTGACCAGTGATCTGTTTAAGGGTGAAAATTTCAATTAGCTGATGTCCTTGAGGGACGAAGTGATGCAGTTTTTTTTCCCCCAACTCTCATTTAATTATATCACCTGGGTAATGTGAACAAGGAAATAAGCTTGGTTAAATTAAACAACTCAGATTTCTGGGTAAATTTGTTATTTTCACATAACCTTACTTAATCTAACTAATAAAGAAGATATATGGACTATAATTTCCAATGAATGGGAAAACATGGGAATAAAGTCAAGGAGTTTCTTGTGATACAAGAGGTAATTCATCACCCCTGAAAATGATGTGTGAAAGAGATTTGGAATCCAGTAGATCTTATTTGAATTCATCCTCTTTTATGTCATTAATTCTGTAATCTTGAACAAGTTATTTTAAATCTTTATCCATAATTTCAACACATGTAAAGTGGGGATAAAAAAAAAAAACATAGATTGTCATAGTGATTTTTAAAAAATGTTATATGGAGGATAATTCAAAATGCAACGGCTATACAAATACCAGCTACCTTTCCTCCTCCTCTGGTCCCACCATTATCTCCTTGTATGAACATAGAAAAAAATATTGTCATCAAATAAAGCATAGGAATTTCCCAGAGACTCAACTTAATTTCAGGGAAGGAGCAGATAGAGAACACAAATTATCGAAGTCACCTTGCATTAAACTACTTAATGTGGTATCCAACTCTTGTGAACTTTATATTGTAAAACTTCACAGCAATCTAAAAAAAAAAAACACCATAAAAAATAAAAACCACACAAAGGAAAGAAAACAAAGCAAACAAAGACTCCAAGCAGATCAAATAGAATGACTCAATCTAGAAGATTAAGATTTAGTCATGGATTTGTCAGAATCTGTATCCCAGAATGAGATCAGAGCTGTGTCTCTCCTGTCAGATTACCTGAGTTCAAATCCCAGTGAGTCCATTAATTTGAGGCAAGTCTCTGAACTTCTCTAGTCCTCAGATTTCTGCATCTAAAATGAGAATAATGATCCTATGCTCAATGTGGGAATTAGCACACACTGCTTCCTAGGTGCCAACGTTAGTCTTTATTAAGTAATATGGCCATCATCATCAATAGCACTGTGATTATGATTGGATAGGTTACCTTAAAAGTGATGGGGTTATAAGTATGAAAACAGTGAGCTCAGAACATAAATTTCATAATGTTGTGTAGGAAGATTTGTAAGTAAGCTAAACTTGGGTTCTGTGAACCTTCTATACACACAAAGCAAGTAGATGCACTTTCAACTTTACACCTATAAAAGAGATATAACCAAATTAATATGATGGCAAATGAATGCTGACCTTTCTCAGAAGTCTAACAAAAGTCATTGGGCAAGCGTTTGCCCCTTGCCCAGCTACTGAGGTGAGCGATTTGTAAGAAACTGCTATTTTTTAAAGATACATCTCATTTGTGGAACAGGTAGTTGAACTGTTTGTTACATTTTTAGCACAGTAAGTGAACATTATGCTAGGTGTTACCAAAAAAGACAACATTTATCTTGTCCTATCAGAAGTTTATGACCAAAATCTGAAAGACTAAATCACTCCATGACTTATCCATTTCTGCTGCTGCTCTTATCACCCTTCTCTGCCCTATTTCCCTTGACTCCCATGAGAGCGATGGAGGCCCGTCACCTGAGGACGGTGACGGCACCATAATCACCTCCACACTAACAGTATCAAAGTAGAAATGCGTTAAGGTATTATTATTCATTTAAAGCTTGCTAGATGAATTAATGAATAAGTCGCAACAGCCTCAGAATGGCCTTCTGTATTTATATCTCCAATTTTATTGAAATAAATCATATAAATACAAGACTTATTTTAACTTGATGAATTCTGAGATTGGGATGAATTTTGCATACATAATGCTTACGAAACTTAAATGAAATTGAGTGATATTTGATTTCCTTAGTCTGGAATAGATGAAGTTTTACTTTCACATTGTATTTCAGACACAAAAAGTCTAAATGTCTCTCTTATAGACAAACAAATGATTTCACAAGTTTTAGGTTGTAAACACAGCAACTTAAGTTTAAGCAAACCTATGCTAAACACGTGAATTGCAAAAAAAAAAAATAGTCTAGTCCATATACATCGAGAATTTTCATCTTAAGTATACCATCATTCAAGAAGTAAGCAAGCATGCTGTACAAACATTCTTTTCCTGAGTTATGCTCACTAACCCTGTGAGGACCAGGCTGGTTAAGTAAGGAGCAAGACTTAGGTTCTAAAGTATCATATCCAGAATGCAAGACAAATGGAGAAAGCAAGTTTGAATATTAAGTCCAAAGGAGCCAGGGATTCCAGGTTAGCTTTCTGAGGCCAAGAGTATGGTACCTCAACAAAACATTGCATTATAATATGGAGACCCAGAATCTAATCCTAGCTCAACTATGTGTAATCATATAACTTAAGACCTAAGGTTGGAACCTCAGAGAATTTATCACACTAGATGCTTCCTGGTAGTCAACCTACTGCACCCTGTATTGCTGATAAACCTTCTTTCTGTATTCCTGGTCTGAAAATTACATAGATGTCATGCTTATCATGACTACTTTGATGGTGTATTTCTAAATGACATTTGCGAAACTTTCACTAGTAGGTACAACTAATAAGCATATGAAATGGTTTATATATTTTTAATTTTATTTTTACAGATTGCATTTTTGATTCATTGAACAGAAATGGGGTCCAACTTTTCTATTTCTCTGGTTGTACACAATGTAGATTCACACCATTTGTGTAATTATACATGTATATGGGGTAATGATGTCTGTCTCATTCCACTATCTTTCCTTCTGAAATGGTTTATATTTTTAAGAAAATAATTTTCTAATAGTTATGAAAAACATTTAAAAATGCATAACTTTGACTCATTAATCCTGTTTTTAGGAACTATTTTCTAGTAACAAGTCCAATAAAGTATTCATACTCTTATCATAGATTTCTTATTATAAAATTATTTAGTATAGGATAATTAATATATCTTTTGAATTATAGAATTATTTATAATGTGAAAAATCAATATTATTTAAATTCTCAATAGGGAAATAGCACAGGTATTAGAGGTAATGTTATATAGCCATCAAAATTGTTTTCATATAATACTTGAAGATATGTGGAAATAACTGTCATATAGTATTACAGGAAATTGTTGAGTATTTTAGATACTTTAATAGAAGTTTATATATATTTCTTAAGTATATATTTATGTTTCCATAGATATTAAAGAAAGACATTATTTTTGTGTGTTTTCTGTTGCTATTACAGAATACCTGAGGCTGGGAAAATTATAAGTAAAATAGTTTTATGTAGCTCAGGATTCTGGCAGCTAGAAATTAAAAAACTTGGTGCAGGCATCTGCACTACTTCTGTTGAAGTCTTCATACTGTTTCAAATTGTGGTGGAAACCTGAAGGGTAAGGGAACATAAGTGGAAGGGAACATAAGTGGAAGAGGACTTGCTTTATAATAGCCCAATTTTGTGGTAATCAATACAAGTCCCTCAAGAATGAAATCTCACTTATATGGAAAGGCATTAATCTATCCATGAGGGCTTTGTTTCCAGGACTCGATCACCTTTACTAGGCTCTGACGATCTCAACAGTACCACACTCAAAGCAAATTAGAAATATATAAAAATATGAAAGTCTGTCTCTATATGGTATGTATTAAATCTTTCTAAAATTCAGATATTGAAGCCCTCACTTCTAGCATATGAGAATGGATCTTAATTCTGAGACAAATTCTCTAAATAATTAATGAGTGTTAAAGGCGGTCATTAGGGTGGGCTTTAATGCAGGATGACTGGTGTCTTTACGAGAATGGAAGATGACAATACAGACGTAGAGAAAAGACCCCGTGAAGCCACCAGGAGAAGATGGCCATTGGTTGTTTTTTTTTTTTTTTTTTTTTTTTTTTTTTTGTGGTGCTGGGGATTGAAACCAGGGCTCTGTGCTTGCAAGGCAAGCACTCTACCCAGTGAGCTATCTCCCCAGCCCAGAAGATGTCCATCTATAAGTCAAAGGGAGAGTTGACACCTGTCTCAGACTTCTAGCCTCCAGAATTTTAAGAAAATTAATATCTGTCATTTAAGCCACTCAGACTTTAATGCTTGGTAGTTAATTATTGAAGCCCTAGAAAACTGATAGCATGGCCTCTAGGAGGTGGACTCTATGAGTGTTTCTCTTTTCTTTCTTATATATTTTTAAGTGGCCACCATTGTTTTTAACATGAACCTGAGCATTGGGTTCAGACACTGTTTGTTCAGAGACATGAGAGTTTCCTTTTCCTTCTCGCAGAGAAATGGGGTCCAGATCACACTCTGTAAGTAATTACCATGAATGGGTCTCCCCCACTTCTCTGCGAGCCCTCGGAGGTCAAAGTTTTGGTTCAAACCAACCTGGGGACTCCTTTGCCTGCTCTTCACTTTGGCACCAGTTGGACAGCCCCAGAGGCTTGTGGAATGATATTTAGATGGCACTGCTTTAAAATGTGCAGCCTGCTCGCTAGCATTATAGGAGTGGTTTGTTCTGTAGCATTGCTGAAGATTTCTGAGGGTTTCTATCACCTCTGAAAGGCATCATTTCTGAATGCTAAATGGTATTCCCTATGATAGGAGAAATTTATCATTCTGTTCTTCTGGTTTAACAATGTTACTTGGAACTTCCCATCAGCAACCCCTCTGCTACTGGACCTCATTATGTTCTCTTTTCCCCACGACCGCTTTGCTTCACATAGAAACAGACACAGTCTGTGCACACACAGGTCACAGGATAGGGCCAAGATACATTTGAGTTCAATAATAAAGAACTAAATATAAAACAATATGGATTTAAACTACAGACTACAGGAGAGATGGGGAGAGTGGAAGGTTAAAGAAAGGCTTTATTTGTTTGGTGAGAAAAAAGTATCTGAAAAAAAAAAAAAGAAAAGAAAATGAAGGAGCTAGGATTCTTTCTCCCCATTTTATGAATTAAAATTGTTCTGCTTTGCTTGAAGGAGCAGGAAGCCTTTATGGTTTGGAATTAATGCTGATCTTCTATCAATTGAATTTGTCCTTGAGAATGTCCTTATTTTAAGATAGTGATGTGTCTCTTTAGTTACTTTTGAGTATCTACTAAATTCAAGGTATTTTGCATATACTAGTGCTAAACCAGAAACCATCCCTGAAAAGCAGTTAGGGAAACAAGTTCTTAAGGGTTAACTAGCTTACCTAATGTCACAGGAAAATGTTCCTGAGATAGACAGTTGTCTCAGTGACAGTTCATCAGACCTTCCCAAGAACAAGTTTGAATAAATAGAAATCACATCTATTGAGGATCTAATACAGCAAGCATTTGGTAGACATAATCTTGCTCAATTTATCCAATATCACTCATAGGTAGTGATTAGTATCATAATTTTACATGGTAGAAAACTGAGGATTATGAAAGCAAACTGTCAGATGAATGCAATGTTAAATAACAAAGCTGAGATAAGAATTTGTTCCCATCTGATTCAGAATGAAGAAATCTAGACAGCAAATCGAAGGCTTTTTAGGATGCCTATATAATGAATGCTTCCTTCCCACCTGGAATTCTTCGATTCCATTTGGGTTTAGAGTCAACCTGGAAGATTTATCCTGGTTGCTCCTGAAGATAGAAAGTGTTTCACATTTATCAAACCCTCTAAGAACAATTGATTATGCAGACATACTTCTACATGCTTTTGTTTTTTCTTTTCCTTTTAATTTTTTACAGACTGCAGTTTGATTCATTGTACACAAATGGGGTACATCATTTCGTTTCTATGGTTGTGCAAGATGTAGATTCATACCATTCATGTATTCATACCATTCTTTGGACCAGACACTGCCTGTACCTTTACCTTTTCTAAATTCAACCTTGGCTCCTGGTTCCCATGACTCTTCCTCTATGCTAACTTGGGAAAAGGGTGGGGTAAACAAATTCCTATATACTCTTCGCATTTGATTCTGGCCCTTGTCTGAATATTGCACTGACTCCTGGTTGCCTTCATGACACAGGTATCTTTGATGGGATGATGAGAGGAAAACAAGTTGAAGACATTAAATGATAATATTTATTGAATATTGTACTGATACCATGCTATAAGATGCTTACAATAAACATACTAGCTAAATATCAACATCAGCCTAATTTTCTTATAAGACAATTTGAGAAACCTGTCCCAGATCAGGTCATCTAGTTAGAATGAGGAGGCTAGGATTTGTACAAATGCATATTTGAATCCACTGCATGAGCTCTTAACCTCAAGAAAGGCTGCCAACACGGGGCTTAGATTATCTTTTCCACTGATTTTTCTCCACATTTTTCTTGAAATAACGAGTGTCCTTCTCTCTTTCCCAAATGGTACTCTCAGAGATATTGGCTTATTGATTCAGTAATTTTGGGGAAGCACCTATGGTTCTGCATTTCCATCAAGCTCCTGGGCGATGCACATGCTGGTGGTCCATGAACTGAACTCTATGGTAAGACTCTAAGTGACCACCACGATAACATTCATCTTACCTCAATAAATTTAACTTCCATAATCCCAGAATCCCAAGACCTCTTGATTCCCACATCTTAACCTGACCTCACTATGAACTTACAAACTTCCAGTCCTCATAAAGTACTACTAAAAATTTGGCTTAAGTTCAACAATCTCCATCAACTTTCAGAATGATCCGAACAGGTATCTCCTGCAGTTGCCATGAGCAGAAGCTAATTTTTGTTGCATACTCTGTATGCTCCATAGCCTGTAGGTTTATCTTACTGCTGTATCCAGGCTATTTAGTTTCTTACCTCCATAAAAACTTGCATTTTCTTAGAAGTCCAATTTTTAATAGCTTCCCTTTTTTGCTGGGGATTGAACCCAGGACTTCATGCATGCTGGACCAGCACCCTATTGCTGAGCTATATTCCTCCAATCCATACCTTTAGTGTTCTTATCTACTAATGAGTTAGTAGATGATTCACTGACTTCCCCTCTGTCAATAATTTCTCTTCACCCTTGGTGACTTTAAGATCCAAGTGAATCCATTACGAGTTAAGCCTTAGACTTTCTTACTTTTATGATATTTTTCTTTACCCAAATTAAACTACTGACTCCTGTTCACCTGGTGATTCATAGTAATTGCACCCCTTCCCAAATCATGAGTCTAAGTGCTCTCATGTCTGGATATAACTTCTGTTTCTTCCATATGGTAATTCTGGTAGACTTGTCTGCCAGTTCTATAGCCTTAAAACTAATGCGTGCTGTGTTTTTTGCCAGAGTTTGAGTGCATGAAATTAATAGACAGAGTAGCAAATAGGGTGGGGCAGAAAACCAAAAAAGAAAGTCCACATGAGTCATCAAAATAAAAAAGCACTTCAGAAGCAGATATCAGTGTCCAAAGTTGGAAATTCTATGATCCCAGAAAATCAAGAAAAGAGCAATGGATCTGGTAGGCAAGCAGGAAGATGCATAGGAGTGGCAAATAATCATCCAGAGGCTCTATCTCCATTGGCTTCCAGGGATGATTTGATTTATTTCAGGGTCATAGGTTGAGAAAATACATTGCAGGATTGTTTCAAGGGTCAAGCATGACATAGATGCAGAAGAGATTTCTAGTGCAAATGTCAGTTGTTGCTACTATTCTTGATTAAAGTGATCCATCTTGATCTTATAGGCAGTGTTGATATTGTGGGCATCCAACTTTTTCTTTAAACCCAGGCAAATATTTATTTCCTTGCTTCTTTAGTGGTTAAAAGAATTATGCAGGAACTAGCAGGAGTTGGTTAATTATTCAAATGCGCTTATTATACATAAGCAGCATGTTTGTTCTGTCTCTATTTGTGCATATATATTTATTGTTTATGAACCTATTTCCCATCAGTGATGATAAGAGAATAGAATTAACACATCTGTCCCATTTGTTGTGACAAAATATGAACTTAAGTTCTGTATGCTGATTTAGAGAAGCATATTCCTAGGAGTCTAGAGTGAGCCTGATGGAATAAAATTTCCGTAATAAATACAGTTGTGGGAATCTGCATTAAAAAGCAGCACTAAGAAAAAAATGACATGAAAGAGTATTACAGAAGCTTTTTTTAAGGAGAATTGGACAGAAATAGCAACATCCCTAGAGAGGGGAAGTGTTGGAAAGAATCATTTGTGGGAAAGAGATGGGAAAAGAGAATAAGGATGAAGCTTCTCTGTGTCAGTTTTTGAATATGTTTGAATGCTAGCACCTTGAAGGAATTCTAAGAAGGGTATTGAAGGTAGCAGGGAGGGAGGAGGAAGTGGGAACAGGTAAGCATTGCTTTATAGGCAAAATGGACACAAAACTGCATATAACTTTGAAGACAGCAAGGAAAAGGGGTCATGCTTAATTGTGTTGGAGCTAATTGCATTCATTAATTGCGTTCCCCTCCACTGATGCTCCCTCACCCAGTGTCAAAGCCCTGCCTAAGAAGAGATTGCTGTTGCTTTCAGAGGCTTTAGGGGGAGTATCCAAAGCATGTGTTGGGCTGTTTGCCACCTTATAAAGAACATATCCTTGTAAAGCAGGAGCAAGGGTCATGTACCCCACGTTCTTTCAGATCAAATATATCAGCAATTGGAGTGAGGATGTCTTTGAAAGTATTTCTCAGTTTAACATGCAGCATGACTTTAGGTAAGGACAAAAGTAAACATTAACAAATTTAATAAACGTATGTATGTATTTTTGCTTTACTTCTATATATAGCAACTAAAACTGGTCTTTCATTTGGAGTGCCAATATAAACATTGTTGTTAAAATAAATATGTTTAAACAATGATTATTTTTTAAAATAATTTCCCATATGATATTAGGTCAGCCTACATATAGGAAAGATTTGGGAGGGTGGTACTCATATGACTGACATTAGGAAATCTCTGAGGCATAACATGATAAGTCAGAAAGAAGGCAAGACAGAGAAATCAAAAAAAAGTTACTAGTTCTTAACTTTGTTAATGATTGCCTGTGCATTTGGACAAATGACTTAAGCCCATTGCTTTATCTCAACATTTAAAAAATATGTACAGTAAATCCCAGTTGAGCTAATTTGCAGTATTTTTATGAAGAGAAATTGGCTAATGTATTTTATGTTCTTTTAAAAATCGTTTTTCAAAGTTGCAATGAGTAGGTATTGTGGATACAACCTAAGAGAGCCCCTATCGGTTCATGCTATTGAATAACTCCCTCACCTGGAATGTGGCCAAAACCTGTGATGATGGCTTCCAAGCAGTCAAATATGACAAAATGATGGGACTCCTAAAATTCAGTTTGGTTATGTAAGTCTCAGCAGACTGAGAGAAGAGGGATTCTCCTTTGTTCTAGAGCTAAAGATCCATGCTGTGAACTGCTCAGGAAAGGAATCTCTGGGACCTGAGGGTAGGTTCCAGCCAGTATTCAGTAAGAAGTAAGGGCCCTCAGGAATACAGCCACAAGGAAATAACTTCTGCCAACAACCAAAATAAGCTGAGAAGCATATTCTGTTCTAAGGGGTCACTCAGAACACAGACTGGATGACTTTTTGATTGCAGCCCAGTGAGTTTCAAGCAGAGAAACCAGATAAGCCATACTTGGATTCCTGTCCCATGTAAACTACGAGATTATAAACATATATAAAATTTTATTATAATTACTTACCAATAAATAAATATAAACCACTACAGTGTCATAATTTATAAGGCAACCCTTCAAAATGAATATGGGTCAGGGAGATGCTGGGTATAGAGAAGACATTATTATATCATTCTATTTCCTATTTATCTACACATACATAGTGTGGATATTATTTTTCTCTTTAGGGGAGTTCTGGGAATCTAAGAAAATCCTGAGTATTTTGAGAAATTCTCCCAATGACTTGGGATTGGTTTCTATGCATGGAACACTAATATTTTTTTTCTAATGTTCCATGAAGAATATCAGGTTCTTCATGATTTTGTTTATTCTCATAGCATCTTCAAGAGGAATATTATTACATTCATTTTTCAAATGAGAAAACTTGCCCAGTATCATCAACATTCTATAATATTTGTCCTTTCCGGCTTGCCTGTAATGATTAGGCTTACTTCCAAAGACAATGGAGCCTATATTTAGACCCAGCCAATCAGAGAGCTGCATTCTGCTGACTACAGTGACTGGTTCAGAACAGTCATGTGATCTATGTTGGGACATTCTCAAGATGGCTGTCTATGCTAACGGAATGGAAATCTATCTTTTCCACTAACTGTATGTTAATGGGGGAGTCATCCTGGGTCTATAAGACAACCTTTATGGAAAAACAAAATCTCCACTAATGGAAGACAGAGTTCAAGAAAGACAAGATGCTAGGACTTGGTGATATGGTTTGAGACCTCAAATCCAGAGCCTGAAATTATGCCTGAAATTATAACTATTTCTAGGATTTAAACGTACACAAATCCATAAATGACATTTCTTGCATTTGGAATTTTGTCTAGGAATAGGGAGAATCAATTTACATGCTAGTATAAAGAAGAGCTTATTTTTGAAACCAGATCTCCCTAGTCACAGGTTCAGAAGGGATGGGAGTGCTAACTATACTTTTTTCCATTCCCTATCTTCACTCTGTTTTGTTATATGAGAAAAATGAAAACAATGGGTGGGAGATGAGTTACCTGGGCTCTCCCTTGAGGTATACACCTGGTATGGGATGGAGTCAGGACTATGATACAGATCTTCTCACTCTAGGCCAGTGTCATTCCCACTGAATTACAAAATAACATGGAACTTATCAAAAGAAAATATCACAAATATATTCTCAGGTCTTCAGAGAAGGAATCTAAAGCCCAGAAAATAAAAAAAAAAAAAATCAGTGTCATGAGTCTTTGTTATAGCACTTAGTGGGGCTGTGGGAGTGAGGACAACTTGAGGTCCTCAGACATTTTGGATTTTTTCCAACTTGGACTTAATTTTTTTTCCTTTTATTTCTTCTTTCATAAAGTTATTACTTCAGAGACTATCAATGGGGTAATTTAGGCACAGGTACATAGAATATAAACACTTATTTTTATCAATATACTTACCAGTCATCTGTTGACCTGGTGCAAGGTAGATTGTTCATAATTTCTAAACATTTACTTTAACAACAAAAGGATGCATACTTTAGAAAACTGATGAAACACATTCCATTAAGCTCAATGGTTTAAATGGTTCTAAATAATCAGTTCTTAAAAAAAAGCACATTTTTTTCTTTTCACTGAGATACACCCCATTCCATTTTATTTATTGATTTATGTTTGACACAGGGTCTCACTGAGCTGTTGAGGTTGGCTTCAAATTTGTGATCCTCCTACCTCAGCCTCGTGTTGCTGGGACATGTGTGCCTCACTGGGCCTGGCTTGCATCACTCACACATGGTGTAACAGAATTTTTCTAGAGATACAAAAATTCCATGCTTTCCTCTATAAATTTCTTAGAAAAGAAAAAAAAAAATTCACTCCCTCAATTATGTGTGTTAAGTTCTGTGGTCTGAATGTTGTCACTTTTCTCCAAGTGACAATATCCTGCAGTGTCATCCTCAAGGGGGTTTCCAAGTACATATCCACCTCTAGCAAGTCAGTTTAAACTTTGCAAGTGATATTACTGTCTCAGATTTCTCAAATTTGAGTTATCTGAACAGTGTTTTTGTAAGAGCTCATAACTTCTCAAAGTAAGTCCTAGTTAGATAAGAAACTTACTTTAACAGAATAACAGGGTTCTTTGGTAATCTCTTGAGATACTGGTCAATTCTCAAGCGTATGACTAGAGACTATTATCTGGAGAAAATATTGAATGTTTATATATGATTCCAGAGTAACCAGCTTACTGTCCTTAGGTAGAGATAGAGTGTCTATTCATGCATGCACATACTTACACTCACAAGTGTTGAGGTCTAACTGTAAAGAGAATCAGACACAAGTAATTGAGCAGTGGAGTTTGTTAAGAAAGCAAAACATCATGAACAACTGAAGAGGCCTTATGACATGAATCCCGGTGGAGAGATCTACTCTTCCACCTTCATGGAGACCTACTCCTCTTCTCCTCCTTTGTGAGAGTAGCTTCAGACAAACTGAGAAGAACCAGATTTATACTGATAGAGCCAAGACATTGTCAAGTGACAATGTTGTCACTTGGGAGAACCATGGCTTCAGCAATCAAATCCTTGAGGGGAAAGACTGATTGAGAGAAAGAATTTTGATGATCTTCAGGTATGGCTGACTCTGCTGCTGGCTCCTCTGACCACACTCATGGAGTCCATTTCCTTAATCTTGTTGGTATGTCCATCCTTTAGTCCCAACCTGTTCTGGGGCTAATTACTTCAACCTGAAGATTGCCCTTGGGCCCTTAAACCACCTGTCAAAGAGACATGGAAGCCATGTGGCATTTTATGTTAGATAGAGAAATAGCTAATGACTGGCAAGTATGGGAGCATAAAAGTCTAGTTTCTGTGCTTGAGGTGGGATAATAAACTCTTGGGTGTAATATATGCTGTAGAGTTGATCTGCTTAGAAGTTTTGGTTATTCAGATATAAATATATTAAGATTAGATAAAATAAAAAAAATTCACTTCATTAGTTGCCTAAGTCATGTTTCAAGTTCTTACTTACCAGACACATGTGGATACTGGTTATCCTACCAAGCAGTGCAGATATAGAATATTTTCACCATCATATGCCATTCTGTTGGACGAGTCTTCTCTGGAGGTTCCTGAAGGATCATACTGAGTTTAAGACTTCCTCCACAATCAGACCCTATTATGTCTTCTTCCCTTTACTTACTCTTATATCACTTTCCCATGGGTGTATTTCCTTTATAAAACTTTTTTTGAACCCAAACCTTAAGACTCTAAAGAAGTCACTTAAAATAAAGTTCAGTTCTTGTACTTCTATTCCTGAAAACTACAAGCCAAAATCTTCCCGCAGTATTAGTGACTTTTTCTTCTTTATTCCCTCATAGTACCTCTTTTGATTGTATTTCAAACGAGACCACATTTCGAGTGAGTGTCAGAGCTGGAATTCAGGGCTGGCTCTTTGACTGAAAACTTATTGTTCCTTTTATTATAGTGCACTGACCTTGGGACTCCAAGGATGTACTGCACCTAGAACCCAGTCTGTGCCTATAGAAAGGACATCAAGATGCGTTTTTTTTTTTTTTTTTTTTTTTTTTTTGAGTATAAAGGTAAAATTTATGGAAGTACAGGAACAGAACTCTTGCAGTGCTAGAGGGGACCAGAGAGCAGGTTTTCTCTGGCTGAGCGTGCTAATCTAGGGGTGTATACAGCACTTGGTCCACTGCTATCAGTCCAAACTTATGCTTGGAAACGAAGATGCTTTGTTTTTAGGGGGGGTTGTTTGCTGTGTGGAGGATGACTTTATAGGTCAAATGTTTTCCTTTTGAGTATCTGTAATTGATCATTTAGGGACCTCGTGTTCTGTCTGTGCTTTGTCCAAGTATCTGACTAGATACTTGTTCTTTTACCATATTTGCACAAACCAACTGAATGGGAAAAATACACTCACAGAAGCAGTTGTCATCATTGTCATCATTCACTTATTGAGGCGCTAAGATTCTTACAAGCATCAAGTTATTCAATATTAATACCAAGCCTGGGACCTGGGGCCATTATCCTCATTTTGTACATGAGCAGAGTGAGGCAAATAAGGAAGATTTGCAGTACAGGCATGGATCGCTCAGCAAGGGGGTCACCTTCTGAAATGCATCGTCGGGTGAGTTCATCACTGTGTGGACATCTTAGTGCACTCATGCAAACCTAGAAGTTATAGGTCCATCACTCAACTGGCCTCTTGATGCACTCAAAACACATGGTCGATATAAAATATATGAATCTTCCTCCAGTATAACATGGCATACGGCTTTACCATGAACATTTTGTGTGTGTAGGGTGCTGGGCACTCTACTCTTGAGTTACATACCCAGCCCTTATTATATTTTATTTTTGAGACATGGTCTTCCTAAGTTGCTGAGGCTAGCCTTGAACTTGTGATCTTCTTGCCTCTGCCTCCCAAATCACTGGGATTATAGGTATGTGCCACTGAGTCCCACTAACATTTTTATAAGTAGAAGGGATATACTCTAAAGTAACAATTAAAAGTATACTATAGTGAATATATGAACCGATAACATAGTAATTTATTATCATCATCAAGTATTTTGTACCATACATAATTGTATATGCTATACTTTTATAGTTGGCAGCTCAGTGAGTTTGTTTCCACTAGCTTAGTCAGAGGTGAGTTATGTGTTGTGCTATGATGTTAAGATGGCTTTGATGTCACTTGGGGATAGGAATTTCTCAAATGTATGATATTATCAGACCACTGGTATATATGTGACCCATCATTGACCTAACCAACATTTTTGCAGTACCTGGCTATAATTATATAGGACAAAATTTACTTCCTTCTCACCAGGATCCCAATCCAATACAGCTTGCCAACTCAAGCAGAGAATCACGATACTTAACAGATAGTTCTTGGTCTTGTTCCAATCTGTGCCCTTTCCTACCTAGTGTATAGCCAGTAGGACATAAAATAGCTTTCTAAGAATAAGTCCAATGCCTCTTTTCTTTCAATTTTCCTTTCTTAGGCTCACCTGGAAAGTAAACACCAACAAATTTGACTACAGTACGTAAAAAAAAAAAAAAATCTATCGGGATCATTTCCTTTGTCTTACTTCCAGAGAGCAGATATTATTATTTTAAAATAAAGCTAATTAATATAATATAGCACTGCAATTAGAACCCCTTTGTCCTAGATATTGCTAGACACTGCAAGCTTATCCTAGGAAATGTTTTTCATAGCACTGGGAGAATAATGAGTCTCATTCACTCTTAGCCTGAGCCATATCTGAACTAGTGACCCAGAGGTGGATGGCTCAGAGGCCCATTACCAGCACCCACAACCATCTATTGTGACAAGAGTGATGATAGATCCAGCTTAATGCTACCCAGATATTATCTCTGAATCCTAAGCCAAAGACAAACTGTAGCTACAAGCCAGACATAAAAGTCTCTTGCTGAGATTTGTAGAAAATGTTGTCATTTTAATTAACATTTCCAAACAATAATAATCATTATTTAGTGCTGCAGTGCTAGCCACACACCAAATGCTAAATTTCTGAGTGTTTTAAAGCAGGAAAATGCCCTTCTGGGAAATAGAGAGGAAATTTGGTTTGCAGTTTCTGGGCTAGGGATATCAAATCAAAGTGGTTTTCCTTTTTCTTATTTTCTTTCAAAGAAAAACTATGTGAAGTATTCTGTAATCACTCTTCCTTTGCTAATTTGCCCTCTCACATGCAATACCTTTGTAAATATACTTAGAATGGATTAAAATTGCATTTTTTTAAAATGAATATACAATCTTGAGTTTTATGCTCTGCAAAAATACAAGGCAAATGGAAGTGCTTTGCAACTTGGAAATTAAAATCAATTTTACAAAAGATATTTTTTCATGCAAAAAATGCAAGAAACTATTCCATTACTTGCTCCTATCAGTCTGTCACTCCATTCCCACAGTCTCCAAAGCAATGACTTCCCTCACAGCCAAATCCCTTTCTCCCTTCTCAGCCCCCACAAAAAGACACTGTTTGGACACAGAAAGCAGTTTTCTGATCCTTTCTTTCTTTAAGCTTTTCAGAGTTGATCTCTATATTGAACCTGGGTTCTTTGTTCTTAGTCCTTCTTTTGTCTGTTTTTCTTAGTCTTCCCTACTCAGCTATTGGCCTCGATGCCATCTATCTTCAGGATCAGCCCTTGGAACTCATAAGCTCATTCTGATCCAGGCAGAGCATTTCAGATCCATCAATTGATGGGGTCAAAATATGAACAAAAGCTGACAGTTACTTATCTCTGGGCATGTGCAAGGCAATGCTCTTAAGTTGCTCTTTAATCCTTGCAGTCATTCTATGAGGCATATTATCATTCTGATTTTACAGAAAAGGAGACTGAGGTATAAGGAGGTTAAGTAACTCACCCGAAGTAAGTGACAGAGTCAGGATCTGAACTCAGGCAATCTAGTTGCACATCTGAATCTCATCACCTCTCTATTCCCTCTCTACTTAGCCATCAGCCGTGTACCCAGACATGCTTGGGATTTGCCCCGTGGGTCTCAGTTTCTCTTTAGAAGTCATGGATGGATCCCTTGGGTGGATCCCATGATTCGTTTCAGTATTTAACTGTGCCCTCCAGTCCTTTATGGGTTCCAGAGTTCTTGCCCTGTGTCCTGAAATGCAGCCATTTGGCAGTTCTTTGGAATTTCTTCCTAGTTCTTTAAGTCTAGAAATCTCCTCAGGCAAGAAGATTCCAGAGGATTCCAGTTGATCCTCAGTGGTTGACTTCATCTTGTCCTGAAGAGAAGGATCATCTAGGGCCACATTCATCTGTATTTTACAGCACCATCAGCTGAATGGTTTCTGTAAACTTCCCTGCATCAGTCTAGATTACTCCTTTGCTACTACTTCTGCACACTTCTCAGGTCATCATCTTCCCTCTCTGGAATGATAGCATTAGATTCCCCGTGGGTCTCCTCCCTTAAGCTCTTGGCCCCTCCGATCCATTCTCCATGCTGCAAGTGTGGAAATGTATTGAATACAAAAATCTGGTCATTTTCATGATGCAAATCTTTCTAGATGCTTATGAATTCTTAGGGTCAAACCCTGAATCTCTAATACCGCTGCCAAAAGGTCTTGCCTAACAGGACTCAGCTGTACCTTGTGGTGCTCACCAGCACTAGCTGTCCCACTGTTTTGCTTCTTCCCCTGCTGAACTTCCACACGAAGCCCCCCTGCCTTGAGCCATCTTCCTCTTTTCCCTATGGAAGTCACTGATTTTTTCTTCTGGTCTTTGATTACAATTTATTTCCCAAGAGAATTCTTGTCTTCTTGCAGATCAGATCAAGATCCCCTTGTCTAAGCTTTTATAGTATCTTTCCTTTGGTTGTTTAATTATATTTTGATATTTCCAGTGTGCTACTTATTGGCTGTAATATATTACTAAATTCTAGAACTCAAGAGCATCAAGACCTTATTTATCCTGTTTGTAGCTATGTTCCCAGTGTTTATACAGAACACTGCTTGCTGTATGATGATGGATCATAAATAAAAAGTGAATGAATCTATAAACTTCTAAATAGAACCTTTTGTTGATTAGGAAATGGGAAGACTCACTAAAAGATAACAATTATTGGGCATTTACTACCACTAAAAATTATTGCAGATTTACATGTTTTATCTTATTTTACATTTAAAAAACAATCTGATAAGGTAAGTTCTAATATTAATCTCATATTACAGAGGAGTAAAACGAGGCTCAATGGCAAAGCTTGATTTGAATCCAAGTGATCTGCAGATGCCCTCATTTTAACTGGTCAACCAATTGTCTCTCTCTCCTCTCTCTGTGTACACACATGCACATGCATATTATCTCTATGTTAATAATATATACAACCCCTATATGTATGTATACCTATATATTTAAATAAATCTTATAATATATATGATTGCTATGCACATATGTATACATACAGGAACAAAGTTTTTTTATGTGTAAGTATATATATATATAAACATATTGCATGTGTGTATATATATATTGCACTTACGTAAAGATACAAATGTATAAAACTCTTCCTCTCTCTTTACACACACACACACACACATTCACATATGGTTCATGGTTTATGCCTTGATTTATGCTACTCTTGAATCTGCAGTCAGGGTCAAGCTCAGGGTGAGGACAAATATCTGAAAGAAATGTGTCCAAGAGACCTTTGCTCCTCAGCACTGCTATAGGAAAGGTCCCTCTCTTTCCTGTGTTCCTCTTATTTCCCTCCCAAATCTGCTGTGGGAGTGACTGACAGGAGGACATGAAGCAGGGGCAGGACAAATATGGCTTCTGTTTATCTCTCGAGGCCAAAATTCCGTTTTAAACAAACAAGCTCCCTTTGGACACTTGTCTACTGACTTCCCACCTCTCCTTTAGCCCCTTTGAGTAAATCTTGTTTGGTTCTTAGTCATCCTGTGTGGGTTTAGCTCATTAAATGATCACATGCCATGCAGCATGCTGTTCAGTTAAGGTTCACAGATCAGGAACTAGGTCTATATTTTTGTAGACTGTTTTTATTGATGAAGTCAAAATTTTATATGAAATTGAAAACACTTGTTTCCTATGTTTTTTCAGTAAAATAAAAAAAAACATTTCATTTCCATCACAAATGATGAAACTCAGAATTTACTTAATATGCAGGGTGTTTTTAAAAAACACTTTTATTTTTTTGTAAACATTTATTTGCTAATTATGGAAATCACCAAACTAGGACACCACAGAACCTTCTTTTTTTTTTTGTGATTTCCTGGGTTAATTAAGTTTTATAATCCATAATTTGGAAGTTATCAAGCTATAGCATGGATGCTGGAATCCTGCAACACATTTTAAAAACACATTTGCTTAATTTAGGAATGTTGAGCTCAGACCTGTCTCTTCTATTATGGATTTACACTTTGTATTTTTTAATTTCATAATTTGTTGGATTTTTATTCTTCTCTGCAGTGTGGCGTATTTTCATTTTATGACACCAACTAATTCAGTTGCTAGATAATGCCTTAAAGAATAATCTGACAAGACTACTGAAATCAGGATGACAGCTAGGTGGATGTGTTGTGCAATTAAATTACATCCAACAAAGGGCCAGCAACTTCTGTACATCCAAGAATGATCGGACAGCTATGTCCACATTTGATCATTCATCTGTGGGCTGAAGTTGAGGTGACTGACTCAGTCTGTTCAATGTGACGGTAGGCAGCTTTGCCATGCTTTACACAAAACTCTTCCTGAGGTAGATTGCTACGTTCCTGACAGATTATATATTTAACTATCTGCAGAATTCCATTCATTAAGATATTGGAAGGACTTCTTTTTTTGTGTGTGTGAAACAAGATACATGCCTGCTAATGCTAGATCTTCACAAGACACATTAGCTCGTGAATTATAATTTCTTTAAGCCTCTCAGGGAGATTTGAATATGTAATTTTGCTTTTCCCTCAATATGTCATTATGTTGAGGTAGGGAGGAAAGAGGACACTTTTTGTTAATACAACCAATTGAAAGATGCATAAAGAGGAGCGATAAAATTAGTTTATACTAATCATGACTCCTTGATAATAGATTTGATGTACTATAGTTACAGAAAGATTCCTTTCCAAAGCCAGTGCTTCTAGGATAATGAAAACAACATTTTAAAAGCATATAGGAGAATTCTTGCAAGAAGGTAGAAGAATGAATTATTAAAGGTACTGCAGCTTCTTGATAAAAATTTTATGATAACTGTACAGTGTTCATCAAACCTTGCCTTTTAGCAATAAGGAAACATGAGCTCTGCTTATTTCGAGTTGTAAATTGGTTTCCCCTTATTGTCTCATTTAAACAATCTTTTCCAGAATAGACCCAGAGGTGCAAAATGACTCCAAATTGCAAGCTACAAGCTTTTTCTCTCCTCCAAAATTATTGGACCCATGATATTAACACCTTCCACTTTGTAGTAAAGCAACCTGCGTTTATAGAGGTTATTAGGTTTCCCCAAAACAATATGCCAATGGATCATAAGTGTTAGTGGAAAGAAGAAGAGTCTGAGCATTGAGTACAGTCTTAATCAGGGAACATGTGCAAGGACAGATTTAGAATGTACCAACAGGGGAAAAAGACAGAAAAGGAGAAACTTCCTATTGGCACCTGCATCATTGTCGAACCAACAGAGGTGACTGGTGAACATGAAAAATACTAAACCTGCCCTCTTCTACCTGTCATTCAATATTCATTCACTTCTTTTCAGTTACCACCATATAAGTGAAGAGAACACTGTATGTCTTTTGGACATTCTTACATGCAGACAACACAAGCAACAATTTTTACTTCAATTTTGCATTGAGTTGCTATCTTTAACGTTGGTAGCAGTTGATTGTGAGTCTCTCTCCTACAGATTTATTTTTTTTTCAGAGGAATTGCAACCTGATGTCATAGGAAGGACATAGTTCTCAACCCCTCATACTGCTGCTGGGTAACATTTGCTGTCAGGAGGCCAGGGTTTCACTCACACTGTTTTCACTTTTCACTAGAGAAGTTAAATAAATTATTTCACTTCTTTTAAACCCCACTGTCTTTCTGTGTGGCCTGAAATAGAGATAATTAAACATCAAAGTAAATGACTTAGCATAGATGAATAGCCTAATATAGCGTCTATCACCAAGATTCTCAATAAGTGACGTTATGATCACTTTTGAATTTATTCACCTCTAGGAAGTTGTTCTCCAGCTCTTTATATGAGTGGAACAATATTATTTTTATTCCTGTAATTATGCTGATTGATCAGAAAAACCTCTGACTCTTCATGGAGACTTCCTGAAATTTTAGGGAATAGCATGAGCTGAAATCATCCAGTTTGTAGAAAGCACAGAAACCAAATCAAGTTAGAGAAAACTAGGCATGGCATATCATCTGTAGAATTTACTCAGCCTAGAAACCCTCAGTTTTGCAATATAACTGTCAGCAGAGTTCTTCTTGGCCAAGGGATATATAAGTGTGTGCATGTTTGAGGAGACACATGTAAACCTTAAGTCTGTAATGAAAATATAAAAACGTTAACCTTGCAATACCTACCCTTCATCTGATGGTGGTTTCTAAATCTTTCTTATGAGAAATTGCTAATTGTTCTCTGCTAAGATTCAAATGAGAGTTTGTTATGTTAGATTTTTGGCACTATGATCTGCAAATAGTCACTCTCCCCCCCCCCCTTTTTTTTTTCTAAGAAGAAAATATGCATGCAGCATGAACATGAGCTTACACAGTCCTCATTACATAAAGGGCACTTTCTTAGTGTTTTATATTCACTTCTTCATTTAATTATTGTACATGGACACTGAGTTATTTCCTTCTTAGAAAAATGTGCTGATGACCCTTTGCAGAGAATAATTAGTGTCCTCACTTCCATTTCTCAGAACCTCTCAAATATAATGGTTATGGTAATGATAACTACACATACACATTTGTTTGGGATGGTCCTGATTTTATCTTTGCTACCCCAGTACAATTAATCATGTTTCTCCATTTTATTATTTTTTCTAGTGTGAACAATAAATTGTATAATCCTCAAATTATGGGACCTGTATTTATCTCAAGTATACTGTGGACAAGGTTGAGTTGCACTTTCTGAGAACCTCAGGTTAGCTACATCTTGGGCCCATTCTTTCTGTGTACTCTGCCCTTCCAGCACCATCTCTGCTTTGATGTATAGACTCAGGAGCAGTAAGATGCCCTTGAGAGCAATAAAAAGCAACAAGATGGTCAAAGGATTTTTTTTCTCCAACTGATTGTGTGATAGGAATTCACTTCTTTAGAATCTAAAAAGGACTTCCTTTTGTGTGATTTCATAGTATTACCCATGTAAAACCAATAACCATTCCCCATGTATGGTAGCAAGAATATTGACAACAGCTTTTTGTTCAACAGTGCACACATAATTAGGTTTCAGGTAAGGATGGGAATAATTAGTGAGTTGCAAAGTTATTTTAATGTTTCCACCGAACTACTTGAAAGAAAAATAAAATAGAGTTGAGAGTATAAGCATGATATATGATCTATTTTAGAGAAGGATCACGTGTTGCATATGTAAGTGTATATATTATTTTGAGAAAGTTCTGGTTTAGCCTGTGTGTGTGTGTGTGTATGTGTCTGTAGGAAAGATATAGATAAAACATAGATGAATGGATGGAGAGAGAAAAAGACAGAGGAAGCTAGTTTCCAAAATGTTTCCCAATGATGCTTGCCTACTCAGATGCACATCCCAGCATAGGTCCCTCCAGGACTAAGTAATAGTGGCTGATCTGTGTTATAGATAGAATATTGCAGAATTACAGTGTATGACTCCTGAAGCTGGGTCAAAAAGGGGTCTGCACTGGCTCTGGATTATTCTCTTTGGGCAAAGTCATCTGCCGTATCATGAGGATGCTCAAAATATTACGTGGAGAAACCTGCGTGAGATCAAATGGGGCTTCCCATCAAAAATAAACTCAGCTTGCAGCCATGGGATTAGCTACCTCAGAAAAACACCCTCCTGTTTCACTGAAGCATTCACGAGACCACCACCCCTCCTTATTTCATGGCTGAAATATTGTAGAAGACTAGAAGCCAGAACCCTCTAGCTAAGCTACTCCCAAATGCCTAGTTCTGGTTCATAAAACCAGAAATAACTAATATTCACTATTATTTTAAGTTACTTATTTCTGAGGTAATTTTTTATGGGACAATGCATAATTGGATAACTATAGTCTTATTTAGGGACAGACACACATGCATGTAAATTTATGTAAGAATTTCTGTTGTGATGTAAAACATATTCCTTGCTTCTTTTTGTGCTAAATAAAATATTTTTAAAAATACAGACACTAGAAATGAAGAGAGAGAAGGGACGCGAATATTTTAAGTCCTACAATATGTGTGGTGCTGTTTTACATGTTTTCACCTTCTTTAATCTACACCTTTTTTCGTTTTTTGTTTTGTTTCGTGTTGTTTTTTTTTTGGGGGGGGGAGGTTACTACCACTAAGTCACACCCCCAACCCTATTTTGTATTTTATTTAGAGACAGGGTCTCACTGAGTTGCTTAGCAACTTGCTTTTACTGAGGCTGGCTTTGAACTCAGGATCCTCCAGCCTCCTGATCGCTGTGATTATAGGAGTGCACCACTGTGCCCGGCTAATCTACATATTTTACATATATATTATTACCCCTATTTTCTATTAAAGATTTTAAACAAAACTAAGATGTTTGAGAAACATTAAAATCTTTACCTTTACACTGTTTCTATATCCTTAGACAATATTTTGGGATGCCATTTTAGGACTCACTGCTGGGAACTTTTTGTACCTGCAGGTATTTGTTCCTGACTCCTTTTATTATTTAGCCACTATTTTGATATGATGAAACTTCTTTTAGATTTACTTATGTTACCATTATTGCTTTTGAAAACTATCTGTAATTTTAAGCATATTGGGCCAACAAAAATTCTGTATCATCTTATAAAATTTAATAATCAGTGGAGGTGAATGCATTCTCCGATCACAATTTTTTTTTTTTTTAACAATTTGTGTGTTTTACGGAACTTCATTGAGAATATAATGTTTACATTGCAAACCAGATAGAGGAGTTCAGAAAACAATAATCTGGGACAGCTTTAATGAAGTCCTCATTTATTATGGCAGAGTTTGGATGTTGGAGATTCACTGAAAGTCCATGTGTTAAAGACTTTGTTCTCAGGGCAGCCGAACTGGGAGTTACTGGAAACTTCGAGAGGTGTAGCCTAGTGGCAAGTCCTAAGATTTCTGGGGAAATGTCCTCTCGGGGGATTTGGAGACCTTAACCCCTTCTTCTTTCTTTTCTTCTCCCTGACGGTGAAGTGAGAAGTTTGGTTCTGCTCCACACTCCTGCCATCATGCTCTGGCTTGCCACACGTCCACGGCAATCAGGCCAACTGATCATGGACTGGACCCTCCAAAACTTTGAGCAAAAATAGACCTCTCCTGTTTATAACTTGGTTATGTCAGGCATGTGTTATAGTGACAGACACAAAACTTAAAAGTTGACTAACAAAGCTATTAATTTGAAATGTTTTTGAATCATTGTGTTTCATGATGGGAATGTCTGGGTAGAAGTTGGATAAATTATACTGAGGGTTAATATTTTTGTGGAACAGATATAGGATTGAGGTCGGGGGGACCCTCACCTGTGTAGGGGAGTCGTTCTATTAGCAGGAATGATTCAGTTGCTGCCAGTAGGACAACAGCTTTCAGAGTCACCTGAAGAAAGTTCACAGGTAGGTGAGAGATGCAGAAACGGGGATTTAGGAGTGCATCAGGGTCAACTTAGTACATGTGTTACATCTCTATGGTCAAATTGGAAAACTCATTTTCTGATGTATTGAAGTTATCTGTATTTTCACTATAGCTTTCTATTTCCCCACGGCATCCTTCTTTAGGGGGGTTCAGGTCCCAGTCTTATAATTTTCCTAACAATAACTATTATTAACATGTAAAATGGAATCCTTTTGATGCTTTAAACTCTAGTTGAAGTTGGTTGGTTTTGCCCATGTGAGAAAGTATTGTCATTTTCTATTCCTTCCATTGTCTGTACTCATAGTAAAGATGTCAGTGCTCCAGGCCTCGTAAATGAACACCTGGGCCCTGATACATGGCATCTTCTTCCTAAAATTGAGATCTGCTGTTATTACTGTAGTAGTATTCATATGAAAAATACTAAATATTGATTACTGGGCTCCATGCCTGGTTTCTAATTTGATTTGATGTTATAATTTTGCACTGGTATTAAAAAAAAAAAAAAACCAGGTGATTTTCATATATGATCACAATTGGGAAACACCAGTTGGTATAGGGTAAGGTATCTGGAAAATTTGAAAATAATTGTGGAAGTGCACAGTATTTTCTTTATGAAACAAAATGATACCTCCTAGAATGTATCGTCCCATCACTCCTTTAGGCAAAGTTTAGAGGATGAAGTGCAAGCTCAGCTTCTTCAACTTCACTGTGTGATAACTTCCTCCTTTTGATTTAGGTTCCTACAATTCCCAATCACCAGTGGATTACCAATTGTATTCTTGCAAATTTTGCTTCTGCACCCTTTCCCACATGAAATGCCCTTCATCATCCTATCCTCCTCTTACTTTCATTGATTCTGTCAAATCACATTTCACACACTCCCCTTTCTGAGAAACTTTCCATGGTGCTTCATATTGCACATCCTTCTTGAGTACCTTTAAACCTCATGCACTTTAGAGTTATATACGTCTCTTGATATCGTATTTATTTACTTTTTCAAGTATCGTAGACTGTGAGAACCTTGAGGGGAAATAAAGGCCCTTTCTCTGCATCTGTGTGTGGTATGGACATAAATAGTAGATAATGAATAAATATCTGGAAATAAGCTAACATCCCTCTTTTGTAACTTTTCTAATAAAAATAAAATTTCTTCAACAAACTTGTACCTCCTGCTACCTAAATTTCCTGCTGTTTTTGTGCCAGAAAATGAATTAATCCCCCAAATTTGAAGTCTTTCATTTGCTTTTTATCTACTGATGCTGCCTTCTTTCACTTCAGAGGTAGATCAATTGGAATAAAAGCAGTGTTCGGATAGACAGAGGCAAGGCCAAGACAACTATGTTCTCTTGCTTTCAATAAGGGACCATCCATTCATGAAAATGGTGTGAGAAGACTGGAGAATATGTGTATGTAGAAAGATTTCAGAATAATGAACAGTAGAAATTCTAAATAGTGCTTAATGATAGTTAAACAACAGTTTCAAGTTTTGCTATACACATCATCCCTCCACCCAATTTGGAATTCTGAGTATTAATTCTTTTGCATGGAACTTCTAATGATATGACATGGCAGTTTGTTTTGGCTTTTGGGGGGTTTGTTTGTTTGTTTGTGGTCCTGAGGATTTAACTCAGGGCCACTCTACCCCTGAGCCACATTCCCAGCCCTTTTATATTTTTGTTTTGAGATAGAATCTCAATAACTTGCTGCAGTAGGCCTCAAACTTGTGATTCTTCTGCCTCAGCCTCCCAAGTCGCCAAGATTACAGGTGTGGGCCACTGTGCCTGGTATGTCATTAGAACCATAGGTTGGCAGAGTTTAGTTACTGATACTATTCTTTTTGTTTTACTCTTTACACGTATTTCCTTCCTCCCTTCCTCCCTCCATCTCTTCCTCCCTTCCTCCCTTCCTCCCTTCCTTCCTTCCTTCCTTCCTTCCTTCCTTCCTTCCTTCCTTCCTTCCTTCCTTCCTTCCTTCCTTCCTTCCTTCCTTCCTATTATGATTTGGATCTTAACTCCTCCCCAAAAACTCATGCACTGAAGTCTTGGTCCTCAGTGCAGCAGTGTGCAGAGGTGAGGGCTTTGGGAGGTGAATGGATCATGACCATTTCAACCTTGAGAATGGATTTAGCTATTTATGGATCCATTGCTTAAGAAGTTTGGGGAAGATGCTTTGTTATAAAAGCTGTTTCTCTCTCTCTGTTTCCTGGCCACCATGAAGTGAACACTTTACCTGCCATGATGTTCTGCCTTACCACAGGCTGAGGAAAGGTAGAGCCAAATGACTTAGGACCAAATGTCTTAAACAGTGAGCCAAAATACACCTTTGTGACCTTAAGTTGACTTTTTTGGGTTATTTTGCCACAATCTCTCTTTATTTTTTTCTTATTCATTTTTTCTCTGAATTTGAAAGCATTCAGACATTTTTTTATCTGTTTATAATACTATATATCATGGCTATGCTGAACACCAGAAAATCAAAAATAAATAAATCATGCTCCCAATGTCTCCACCTTCAAGGAGCTAAGATTGTTATGAAACAGATGACAACATGCATGCACACACATAAACACACATATACATATTCATGTAATATACACAAGACAAAATATATATGTACCACACAGCAAACACACACACATATGTACTCTTTGTGCCATGGGTGTTCAAAGAGATGCTTTGCATGGCACCATAAGAATATAGAAGAGCAAACAGAATGCCTTGTAAAATATAAAATAGTTTTAAGAGGTCAAAGGAGAAAATAAACAATCATTTTTAGCTGTTGCTATGTAAAATCTTCCTGCTTAGCTTCAGTTTTTTCACACATATTAATTCACGTGATCCTTGCAATTAACTGTACAAGGTGGGGATTGTGATTGCCATCAATTATTTAGATTTGAAAACTAAATTTCAGAAAAATATTGTGATTTTCCAAGGTCACACATTTGACTTTGGAAATGAATAGGTCAAGTCTTCTTGTTGTAACTAAGATTATTAATACTACTATTATTTGCAGATTTGAAGGACTGCATGCTATTTGATACTATGTGGTGTTATTTGGGATGGAACATAAAGGTGTAAATTAGCTAAATTCAGGCAGAGTTAAGTCTGTGCCATGTACCAGGCAGGTCTTTGTGATGTCAATTCGTTAATGCTCACTGGAAGTGGGTGATATTATCATCAATTTTAAAATGAGTAAAATGAGTCAAAGAATGTTTACAATTATTGAGCTAGTAAATTTTCTATCACTACAAGAAATACCTGAGAAAATTCACTTCTGAAGAAAAAAGGCTTATTTTGACTGGCGGCAGTAGAGGTTTTAGTTCATGATCACTTGTACCCCTTGATTTTGGTCTGCGATACTACATCATGGTGGGATTCTGGAGCAGAACAAAATTGCTCAGCTCATGTCTGGGAAGCAAACAATCTGCTTCTGCTGAATTGCAGATCTCACCAGGCCTACACTTTGAGAATTCTGCCCCCACCCAGTAGCTCCACTCTTAAGAACAAGTCTTTAACACATGTGCCTTTGGGGTCATCTAAGAGTCAAACTATAGGGATTATAATTATTTAGTGGTAGCTTTAGCTATTAAATTCAGTTACTTTTGAGACAGCAATCCATGGAAAACAAGAAAGGCCCTTAAAAAACAAGTCAGAATGCAAACTGTGGGTTCCAGGTGCCCAGTGAGTGGTGCAGGTACTAGTCCTGTAGGTTAAAGCTATCCATGGACTGGGGCTCCATTTATCTCACTGACTTGATCTGCAGAGGAAGCAGCAGCACTGTCTGCTGGACCCTGGAGAGAGTACAGAGTTTCAATCCTTTCTTTGCTATTGCTTATTTGATCTTGGGTAAGTTACTTAAATCTTGAAGCCTTAAGCTCCTCATCCTTCTAATTGGGGGGTCATAAATATTTCAAACGGTTGAACAAATTGGATAGTTTGTTCAAAATGCCTAACACATAATGGGTGCTCAGTAAATATTTTTTTATACTCACATTTCATCTGACTCCAAAATTTTGCTAGTGTTTTAAATTATAAAGATGATAATAAAGTATTAATTTACAGAGCTTCTAAGCTTCTTAAAGCCCCACGATCATGATCTTTCAATCAAACTTGGGTTTTAATTTCCTTATTTTTTTTTCAAAAAACATGTCTTAGGTTTAGTTTTGCACGTCCCCTGTTTTGACTTTGTGGTATTTCAGTGTTTAAGCCATTCTTCACCATTGTTAATGGGTCCTGACACCATATCATGGATCCTTGTACTTCATGTTCATTATTCAAGTATACACAGCTGAAGTAGATGTCTCTATTCCATCATTTCAAAGTCTCTGAAAGAAGGCATCTCTCTTTTCATTCTTAGTATCGTCTATCTTCAATGGCAGAAAAATTGCTGAACAGGGGCTCTGGGTGATGGGGCAGTGAAAATAATTTTGTAGCAAAATTAAATGATTCAGACTTAAATCAGCTGACAACTGGACTTTTCCTGAAGCAATGATGTTTTTTGGCAGTTGAGAAAACTGTTGTGGACCCACGCCTGTTCCCATGGAATCTCACTATACTTTTACTTCTGGCTCTCCACTCTGGGTTATGTCCTTTTTCTTTTCTGCAGCTTGTCTTACAGCTTCCTTAAATGGCCTTGAGATTCTCTCACAGGTGCACAGGATAGCCGGTTACTGCCTGGGGAGCCAGCTTGCAGAGGAACAAGGGAGAGTAATGTCCTTACATAACACTGCAGCGTGTGCTGTTCCCAGCAGCTCTGTTCCTTGCAAAGGTGGTGTGGGGAGCAATTACCACTCCCATATAGAGTCTGAATGCCTTAATCATTCTTGGAAAAGCAATTTCAGTACACTCGTTAGAACCAAAAGAGTTCGCCTTCTCCAAAGGGACTTCTGAAATGGGAACATTGAAGTAGAATGTGACAGAGGCAGAGAAACCGGAGGAGCTCAGAAGGAAGCAGACCCAAAAAAAGAGTTTGTTTAGCATCTGTCATGGGTGAAATAAGCCCCCTTTGGAGTCAGGATTTTATGGCCATTGTCATAGAGAGAGTCACTTGGCCACACTGAGATTTCTTCCTATGTGTAATAAAATGACAAAATTAACACCCCTTCTCCAATTAGACAACAAAGTCAGGCAAAAATTTTGAGATTTTCCTCTGGGAACCATGCGGTGAGACAAGAGTATTCCCCTGCCTGCTGACCAGGCTAAGGTAGAAAATGATCAGATCTGGAAGGGCTCGGCCTCTCAGATGAGACTGGGAGAATTTGGGGTGGATTACAGAGTAGGGAAAAGAGCAATAATGAATTTTCCATCTGTCTGTCAACCGTGGACCACTCAAGGTGCTAGCAGTGGTAGTAGGTACAGGCTCCAATCCAGGGCCATATCACTTACACCCAGCAAGGAAATAATGAGAAAACAAAACAAAACAAAAGACTGACTCTTAAAGAAAATCGTCTTAAAGAAAGGCAATCTTCAGGCACAGTGTGTTGTTGCTGCTAGAAGTCTCTTTAACCCAGTGCTCTTCCCAGATCTTGGAAAAATGTCTATAAATGTATGACTGCACCCTTAAAGAGTAGACCACTAAAAATACATTTGAGAATACCATGGCAGCGTAGGTGAGGGTAGTCCATGTTAATGATTGCTGAATTTAACATTGGGCAGGAGAAGTTTCCTCCTTTCCCGACCCTCCTCCACTCATGCCCGTGACACATGTAATCAGGGGATCTTTCACCAGGTCAGAGAAGGCAAGCACAGAATTTGGGCAACCCCATGTACTAAGTCCTCTATCCTTTGCTATGTGGTAGTTATACATGCTCAGAAACAACACAAACTGATGAATTGGGTGCATGAAGTTTTCTTTTCCATTCTTTTTCTTTCTTTGAAAAACTAGGACCAAGTCAGCTTTCTGAGGTTCGTGGTCTTATCCTAGGTCTGGGGACTTCCAAGAAAGGGAAAAATAACATTCTGCTAAGTAGTGTAATTTAACGTGTCCACCGAAGAGTGTGATCTCATTTTGTATTTTATGCTGGTGAGGCATCTATCATTTCTTACTATAAACAGACATTTTGGAGCTCAAGAGACTTTAAAGGGGAAGAAAAATGCAAAGGCATAAAGAGAGGAATTCACACTTCAGGGGTCTTACCCTGTGTCCTGCATACTTCAGCAAGTTTTCCATGTATGTTGGCTCATTCAACCTTCCCAGAAGTTCTCTAAGATATTTGGGGGTGGATCCCTTAAAAGATGAAGAGCAAATGGGTAGAAGTTAAGTCATTGTCCTTAAATCATTTAATTACTGGAAGGTAATTCTGGAGAGTGGAGACACTTTCTCATATAAAGATGGGGAGAATGAGAGGAAAGAGGTGAAGGGTAAAGACTATCAGACAGAGGGGGATATGAAGGAAAAAAGGTGGAGGGAATTCTGCTTGCCACAAACAGCATGCAGAATTGTGACTCCTTTTGCTTCTTGCTATATACAGTTAGGCAATCTAAACAAAAGAACTTCAGGAATTTTCAGTCATAGCTATAATGTCCCTGGTAATGTTTTCACATTGCATTTATTTTTCTCATGCATTGCCTCTATTACCTGCTGAGTGTTATCAGATTTTGCACACTGTTTGACATGAAACTTTGCCCGTGATGAAATGATACTATTTTATATTCTCTTGAAAGCTTCTGAGACTAGAACTAGATTTTTTATGCCACAAACTCTTACTTTCCTCAAAGAAATCTGCATGAACATAACTTTGCTTTTGAAACTAGGTATTTTGTTTTTAAAAGAAAACATACATAACAAAATATAATGTCATTTTATCTTTCTACTTTTTTAATATAGGCAAACATATGAGCAAAGAGTGATTCTTGATGGATAGAATAAATGATTGTTCGTTTAGTAACTGGTAGTGTTGTGACAGTGTGTTACAATGATATTTGTTCATCTATTTGGATAATTTGAAGCTCATAGAATCTCACTTTTCTGTTTATAAGTAGGGAGGTCTGACATCAATTTGCAGCACATCTTTGAGATAAATGTAGAAAATCTGATCACATGCATTCTTCATTATTATTTGTTCCCTGATTTTGTCTTCCATACATTACCCAGTCTCCTTTTTTAGAAGTGTTTATTTTTGTTGTTCTTAATTAATTGCATTTATTTTTACTTTCCCTTAAATACTTTGAGAAAATGAAGAAAAATAGGTGAAAATCTAGTTAGCCAGCAAAAAGGCTACATTTTCCTTGATGGCATTATGTCAATCAGAGTCAGTTTCTTTTTTTTCCAGTTTAAACTGAGAAATTTCTTAAAGGGATTTAAAACTTGATCCTGTTTGGTATGGTTTCTAATACCTATAAAGCATTTCCTGCTTTCCGTTTTGAAACAAGAATGATAAATTGGATGAGGTTGGCAGAATTGAGTAGCAAGGCCTGTGTGATGTGTGACTGTCATGAACCCAAATATAGTCAGAGAATGTAAATTTTACACTGTAGCTGAAAATAATTTACCTACTCCAAAGCCCATGTGGCTATTCAGTCTGACTCATCATTTCATTTCATATGCTGATCAGTCTTTTATGTTTGTCAGCTTATTAGTGGCTTCTGATCACTTTGTATTTTAATGGTGAGCAAAAGGTATTTTAAGACATTCTGCAATAGCTTTCTTAAGTTGCCTAAGGAATTTTATTAATCAGATATTAAAATTAACTCATAAAATTTGTGAGCCATATAAGAAAATCTATAAAATGACTAATTTAAGAGCCTTGATATTAGTATCATTTTATGAGTTTTTTAACCTTTTCATTACTATTTGTTCAAAAATACATACTCATATGTATATAATTATTTAGGATTATGAGTATATGTATATGGATAAGTAGATAAGTATATATGAATGAGTATATCTATGAATAAGCAGAGAAATATATGCACTTTGGGAAGGTCTACTACCTTTTCAAGCTTCATCTGGCTCTCTCACAGTAAAAAACACCCAATTTTAATTTCATATTTTCTAATACTAAGCAAAAAGTTCTAAGATATAAACTTAGCCTGAAATTGTAATTATACCATTTAAAAAACAATTCTTGCACTAATCTTAATCAAGTCCCTAATGCTAGTTTGAGCCTCTTGCCCTAGGATTATCCATTACTCTCATGCCAAAACTAAACTCTTACCTTAATTGTATCCTTATAAATAATATTACCACCACCAAAAACAACAACAAAAGACCTGAAAGAAAAATATGATAATTTGGATCTTGATCATCCCCAAAAACTCTTATGAAAAACATGTTCCCAGAGGAAGAACTTTCAGAGGTGGGGCTTTTAGGAAATAGTTGGATTTTGAAAGCTATGACCTTATCAGTGGATTAGTCCATTTGATGGATAATTTGAATGAACTACTGTGTGGTAACTATAGGCCAGGCCCAGAGCAATAGTGTCCACCCAACATGGACTGAGACCTCTAGAAGCTGTGAGCCAAAATAAATCTGTCCTCCTCCAAGATGTTCTTGTCAGGGTTTTGGTCACAGCGATGAAAAGCTGACTAACCCAACAAGTTTTAACTCGTGTAAACTGATTCATAGGATTCTCTTGAATCACTTTGTTGAGGAAGACTCTGGGGGTGGAAAGGTTTCTGAGATGAATTTGCAATTTCTATCCTGATAAGAAGATCAGGGGATGGCCGCATGGAGGCCAGTTGTCCATCCCTCTCCTAATCTAACCTTTGCCTTTGTTTGGCTTTAACTCCCTGCAGGTCAATATTGCTGGCAAATCATAAGAGGCAAGAAAAAAAAAAAAAAAAAAAAAAAAAAAACTCTCTGCTTTGCTCTATATCATGATAAAAAGAAGATAGTACTGGAGTTCCTTACCAAGGACTGTTTTCATCCAGAGGGGATTGTAGGCATCCTTTAGGGATCAGGAAGATAGATTTTTTTTTTTTCCCACAATTTGTCAGGATGCATTATTTATTTTCTCTATGTGAGAAAACACAAAAAATAAGAATTTAGTATCTCAGTGTTCCATTCTGGAATTAAAGTGGCTGATAGCCTAAGAGGCCATCAAACTATCATTCTGCTGTCAAGAGAATAAATTTTCTCATCTTACTTCTTTGGGACTTTTAATTAAGATAGCAAATGTACTTCATCTCTGACAAATTGTTTACTTGATACAAATATTTTACATCATATAAGCAGTATTTTCGCATTGCAATCAATTTTTCTAAGCACCTGGGCATGATCTTCAAGCAATGACTGGGGAAATTGTTTTAAAATTATCTTCATTGAATATTTTGATTGTAGATATAAGTATAAAGAATACTCTGATCAATTCCCAGATATGCTCAACCACAGATTAGATTAGATTACCACAACATAATTTAAAACATTTTTTTAAAGGTATTTTTTGGTTGTTGATGGACCTTTATTTTATATATTTATATGTGGTGCTGAGAATTGAACCCAGTGCCTCACACATGCCAGGCAAGGCGCTCTACCACTGAGGCACAACCCCAGCCCAATTTAAAACATTTTGATCACTTCCAAAAGAAACTTCATACACATTTCTGCCATTCTCTATTATTCTCTTACCCTTCTGCCCTTATTTAATCACTAACCTAATGTGTTAATATAGATTTTTCTAATCTGAACATTTAATATAAATTAGATCACATAATACTTGATATACTGTTTGCTTTATTTAATTTATCATAATATTTTCAAGATTTAACTATGTTTTAGCATGTATGAGCACTTCATTTCTTTTTATTGTCAAACAGTATCTCATTGTATGGATATACATTTGTTTATTTACTATTTGATGGACATTTGTGTCTTTTACCTTTTTGATTATTAGAAATAATGCTGCTGTAAATATTTGTGTACTATGTTTTTATGTAAATAGAGGTTCTCATTTCTGTCAGGTATATAAGAATGAAAGTGATGTTTGGAGTACTTTCTATTATCAAGAACACAAGCAATAATAAGTGTTGGTGTGGATGTGGGGAAAAGACACACTTGTACATTGCTGGTGGAGTTGCAAATTGGTACAGTCACTCTGGAAAGCATTATGAAGATTCCTCAGTAAACTTGGAATGGACCCACCTTTTGACCTAGATATCCCAATCCTCAGCTTATACTCAAAGGACTTAAAATCAACATACTACAATGATGCAGCCACATCAATATTTATAGCAGCTCGATTCACAATAGCTAGATTGTGGAACAAACCTAGATGCCGTTCAATAGATGAATGGACAAAGAAACTGTGGTGTATATACATAATGGAATATTATTCAGCCATAAAGAATAAAATTATGGCATTTGCAGGTAAATGGGTGGAGTTGAAGAATATCACGCTAAGTGAAATAAGCTAAGCCCAAAAAACCAGAGACCGAATGTTTTTTCTCATAAGTGGATGATGATACATAACAGTGGTGGGGTAAGAGAAGAATAGAGGAATTTTGGATTGTGTATTAGGACATGAGGAGGGGAGGCTGTGGGGAAAGAAAGACAGTGGAAGTGGACATTGTTCCCCTATACACATATATGATTACACAAATGGTGTGAATCTACACCATGCAAAACCAAAGAAATGAAAAGTTGTACCCCATTTGTGTACAATGAATCAAAATGCAGTCTGTAAAAATAAAAAAAAAATAAAAAGAGTGAAAGTGATGGATAATATGGTCATGTTCAATTTATTTAAAAAATTAAAAACCTCGTAAAGAACAAACTCTTTTCCAAAGTGGCTTCACCATTTTATTTCCCTACCAGCAGTGTATGCAGATTCCAGTTTCTCCATAGGTTAACCAACAGTTTTTATTGTCTGCTTTTTTTTTTTTTTTTTTTTTATTACAGCTGTCCTAGAGATGATAAATTGGTATCTTACAGTGATTTTGATTTACATTTCCCTAATGACTAACCATGTTGAACATCATTTCATGTACTTATTGGCCACTTGTAAATCTCCGGAGAGATATCTCTTCAGATCTTTGCTCCTCTTCAGATTGGATTACTCCTCTTTTTATTAGTAAATATTAAAAGGGATTTACATGTTCCCCAATCATTTGCAAATATTTTATCCAAATCTGTGAATGATCTTTTCACTTTCTTAATTACATTGTTTGTGGACCAATTATTGATTTTGATTAAATCTAACTTATATTCTTGTTGCTTGTTTTTTTAGTGACATCACTATCACCAAACACAAGGTAATAAAAATTTATTCCTACATTTTCTTCCGCTTTTCATTCTTAGTTATTCTTTCAGTATTGTGATTTTTTTGGCCACCTTTGTTAAAATCTTTTGACAACAAAGGTAAGCATTTATTTTTGGACCTTCATTTCCATTTCCTTAAATTTACATGTGTATCTTTATGCTAGTATCATTCTGTCTTGTTTACTGCATCTTTGTAGGGAGTTTTGAAAACAGAATAAATGAGTCCTCCAACTTGGTTCTTCTCTGTTGAATTTGTCTGTTCTGGGTCCCTTATTCTTGGTGTTAACTTTGGGATTAGCTTTCCAATTTCCTCAGAAATGCAGCTGGGATGTTGGTAAGGCTTGTGACAAATTGTGGGTAAATTTGTGGACACTGCCACCCGCCTTAACAATATGGTTTTCCAATCAACGGCATGGGGTATCATTCTGTTTACTTAGTTCTTTAGTTTCTTTTCATGTCTTATAGTTTTATTTTTAGAAGTCTTGAACTGTTTTTGTTAAATTGTTTACCAAGGATGTTTTGCTGTTACTGAAAATGCAATTGTCTTTTGAATTCCTTTTCAGATGTCACTACTAGTGAATAGTAATGCAATTGATTTTTACAGCCTGATTTTGTAGCCATAGAAGGCTAATTTTTAATGGATTCCTTATGACTCTATATTTTTTTTTTTCTTTCCAGCAGAGGTATTTTCTCTTTCTTTTTCTTGCTTCATTACTCTGACTGGAACCATTAGTGTTGAATAAAAGTGGAGCAGTAAGGTTCATCTTTGTCCTGCTTTTAATCTTAGCAGGAAGGTGTTCAATATGATGCCATTGTGGGTATTTTGTAGATTCCCTTCATGAAGCTGAGGAGGTTAACTCCTAACCCTAGCTTGCTGAGTGTTTTTCTTTTTTTAAATCATAAAAGAGTGTTGAATTTCATTAAATTCCACGATCAAATGAGATTGTATTATTTAGTATCTTTATTCTAATAAAAAGTTGATTTTCCAATTTTGAAACCTACTTTGAATTCCTGGGTTATATATCACTTACTTATGGTATAATAATCTTTTTAAAAAGTCGTTAGACTCAGTTTGCTAAGACATTGTTAAGAAATTTTGTGTACACTCTTTAAGAAGTATTTGCCTGTAAGTTTCTTGTCTTTTGATGTCTTGTCTGATTTTGGTATTAGAGTAATACACCCAAGAAAATGAATTGGGAAGTGTTTCCTCTGTTAGCTTCCGGAAGAGTTTTGAAAGACTGGTATTGATTCCTCTTTGAATATTTGGTAGAATTCACTGAAGATTTTTATTTTCCTGAGAATTATTTTATGACTAATTTAAGCTCCTCAATTGCTATAGGTCTGTTTAGATTTTCTATATTTTCTTAAGTCAGCATTGTTAGTTTCTATCATTTCTAGGAATTTATTTCATCATGTTGTGGAATTTATGGTAATACAATAGTTCACAGTGTTTCCTTATAATTATTGTGATTTTATTTCTGTAAAGTGGCTGATCTCATCTCCAGTGTTCTCTTGCTGTTTCTCTCTGAGTCAATCCATGAGAGATTCCTCAATTTTGTTGATCTTCTTAAAGAACTAACTTTATTTTTTTGCTGATTTTAATTATTTTTCTACTGTTTCATTTATTCTTTATTTATTTATTATCATTTCTTTCCTCCTGTTTACTTTGGATTTCCTTTTCTTTGGTTGGAAAGTTAGGTTATTTATTTGAAATCAATCACTTTAAACATATTTTAATATGTTAAATAAATAAATGCATTTGCAGTTCTAAATTTCCCTCTGATACTACTTTAGTTACATCCTCTATATTTTGCTTTTTGTTCACTTTTGAACAACAACATACAAGAAATAACCCAGAAGATAAATTGCTCTTTTTCCCTCTGTTAACTAAGGTCATTAACCCCCACTTGATACCATCTAGCATGTTCTGGTGACAGAAGACTAAGGTATGATTGCATTTCCTTGAGAACTTACAACTAACAAGAAATTCATTTGTATGTCTTTTCCCTTCTCTGTCTGATCTTTTTTATCACTCTTTTTGCATCATCTTGTGTGTGCTTCCTCAGGTTCAATGTCCTGGGACAACCAAGCTAATATGTGTGGAAAGCATATCTCATATCTAAACAATCCTAAAAGGATGTGGTCATTAACTGGGTGGAAAGCCAGAGTGTAAACATAAATTCCCATTCTTCAATTGATACCCGAATCTGATTAGAACCCTAGAACTACTTATTTAACCTTCTCAATACAATTTATCTCTCTGCCCTCTACATTCCTACAAGTTCTACCTGGATTTACTTTTGTCTCTGGCTTCGTCTTAACTGAGCAGTTGTATCAACTTCCTAATGAGTGTTACCTCCAGTCATATCCTGTTCAAATCCTATAATAACACATTTAAAAAAAATGTTGTATTTATTTCATATTATTTTATATCTCTCAATAACTTCCTGTCTTTGGGGATACATTGAATATAAAAATGGAGTTGCATTATATATGCAATTAACCTGCATAGTTTTGCCTTATATAATTATAAAAGATGAAAATTAAAAATAGGTAGTGTCATCAGGGGGAAATAAATCAGTATGTCCAATTCATGTCTTCATTTGTCTACATTTATACCAAGATATTACTGAACAGATTGAATGGATAAAAATGAGATCTACTATATTTTATGAGCAATTCATGTGATTTTAACGAAAGCTTTGGCTACCTGTTATTTTCATTCCCAGGATCAACTCAAAAGATGACAACAAGGTATTCTATTTGGGGAAAAAATTTTCCTGATAAATGAACTTTGAGCTCATCCCTGACTGCCTCCCTAATTGGTAGTATAATATCCAGTCATTCTGAACTACCTGCATTTCTCTAAATGTACCATAAATTTTCACAAATGCTTTTATTTGCACTTCACTGTATTCACTTAGAATATCCTCTGCTGATTTGCCTAGTCAATCATTTTCCCTTTAAAAGTTAGGATGAATATCAAACTGCAAACTGACTTTTCTGTCTCCCTGATTCTGAGGTTATTTTATGGTCTCTTGGGTTACATGCATAGCTCTGCAATCACATTGCATATATTCATTCCTGTTTCTAAACAGTAAGGTTCTTGAAGGCAGGGACTGTGTCCTATTTTCCTCTTTGTGCCCTGAGTTTAAGAAAATACTTGACAAAGAGAGTCACTAAAATATTTATTGAATTAAATTGATCCCTATCTATAAAGCCCACATTGCTGTAGAAAATTGACTCTAGGTACGATTATAAAATTACAAGCCTCAGGCATTAGAAAATAAAGGCACATTTGTGGTCATTAGATGAAACAGATAAGTCTACAAATATATACCTAAAATAGCTACCTATCTTGTTGCATTTCTCATGACTGAATAGTAGAAGATTGCTTAAAAGTAGAAGGCGACATAATGGAGAAATGTTCCAGTCTTTGGATTCCATTTGCGCCTTGGTAGTTGAAGATAAACCACTGGAAAAAATGGTGGTAATGATAATAAAACTATTGAGCCTAAAATGGCTTGGTTTATGATTCCAAATGCCACAGGGCCTTTTCCTCCAACAAAACAAGTTAACAAAGTATACTTTGATTTGCTGCACAGTTTACCTTAGAATTTCCAAGAGTCCCAGCCAACTACTCTGAGGACTAAAATGTAAAGGTTTTAAAGAAACAATAGGCAGGTTTGAATGATTGATATAATATTTCATTTTATATTCTATGTCCTCTGAAACCGACATTGTAGTACATTTTACAAATCATTGTGCAGTGGTGGAATATCAGAGAATACTTTAAAATAAGCATATCTTCTTGCTGTTTACATTTTTTATTCCTTTAAGTACTACTAGGGGATATAAAAAGGCACTGCAATCCCTTTATGACTGTATAAATGCTGTGGGTTAAATTGTCCAAATGCCGTGTGTCTCAACTACTTGATACGAAATGTATGCTGCTTATTCCTGTAGAATATACAACAAGGCAAATATTAATTCAATGTTTTTTATTCTTAAAGGTACCCATAAATTCATTTTATTCAAACTGAGGTGGTTTACAAAAAAAAATTATGGTTTGTGGAAGAGAACCATTTATAACAAAATATTTTAAATCATACAACTAACCTCTATGTGTTAAAATTCACATGCTCCAGAAGACAAGTTCAAGATTTAGCATAAAATTAGAAAGATAGTTGAGTGGACATTTAACATGAAGATTCCTCTTCTCATTTAATTGCTAAGGATTAATGAGTCAAAAAATTTCTACCCCAGTCTGGGAAAAAAAAATCACTTTTTTGACAGTATTTTATATTCTATATTTCTGTCAACATTTTTATAAATGTGAGTGTATGCGTATATGTGTGTATAGATGTACATGTGTGTTTTACAGCTAAGGATATATTTTGCAATGGGCTGCTGGAGCCAGTGAGATAATGAAAGGGTCAGAGAAAGAAAAATAATTTTAGAACCATTCTTAGGCTATTTGGAAAACAAGACCTGGCAGTGGGGTTCAAACTTGCTTTTAACGTAAGTCTTGTCCACCTCCCAGTGGAATCATAGGAAACTTAAGACCAAAAAGTACACTTTGGGAGTGAGTATATTTGTAATGTTAAGTGTAAAAAGTGTTGAGTTCCCTTTCAGTGTTAATATGGGTAAAAACAGAGAGGACTTGCTAAATCAGCTCTGGGGGTTCACCAACTTCATTCTTGCTTTTAGCTGATGCTTATTGCAAGCAGATTCTGTTCCAACCATTCACTAATTGGCAGTGACCATGTGCAGAGGAGCCAGACCCCATCCCAGACCACGAGGGGTTCTGACCTACACTGAACTGTGGAGATCCACTGATGTCCACACTGATGGAAAAGGGAATGACACAAGCCGGTGAACTTGTAGTCACCATGTACCCTGGATATACACAGACCACACATATCCTAGTTAGAGGATGCTTCTCACTTTTTACAAAAAAAAAATTAAAAGAACTCTTTATTAAAGAATTTGATTTTGAAATCCTGGGTCAAATGACTAATTCTATATGAATAGAAATTATTAACTATATTACTAAATTACTAATTATTTGCTTTTCACACATGGGAGTGGATTGTAGAAAGAACATGAGCTTTGATGTTAGAGCCCTATGATTTCCTGTTCTACCTAATTGTTAAAATATAGATGTCCACACACAGGCAAAATTAGAAAATTACTTCACCAATGCATTTCCTCCCCTGCAAAGCAAAGATAATGTAAACTTTGGAATTGGTGATTATTAGACATTTTTTTTTTCTTTTTGCAATACTGGGGATTGAACCCAGGTACTTGCACATGCTAGGCTAGTGCTTAACTACTGAACTGTTTTCCCCAGCTCCATGATAATTGGACATATGAAGTAGCTAATCAATGCCTGGCACTTCCTGTAGTCATTTGGGAAATGGGAAGTATTATAGGACTTTGCAACTCTTCTTTTATTCTTTCTGTTTTTTTTTTTTTTTTTTTTCTTTATTTGGTGTGTGTGTGTGTGTGTGTGTCTGTGTGTGTTGGAGGGGTAACGGCAATTGAACCCAGGGGTACTTAGTCACTGATCCACATCCCCAAAGAAAATAAAAATTTTTATTTTTACTTTTTTACTTTGAGACAGGGTCTCACTAAGTTGCTTAGGGCCTTGCTAAGGTGCTGAGGCTGTCTTTGAACCTGTGATCCTCCTGGCTCAGCCTCCCCAGTAGCTGGGATTACATTTGCACCCCACCATTTCTTGCTCTGCAGTACTTTTAACAAGTGCACACATGGAATTTCAAAGTGGGGTATCGAGTTCATGGTACTTCATAAACTTATTTGCAATAGATGAATTAAAATATTATGCTGCTTGCATTCTATGATAAAATAGAATAAAACCATCTGGCAGACCATCACATCAAAATTAATTGAGCAATAAGCCAAACTCAGAAGGTCAAGAGTTGTATATTGTCTCTCATATGTGGAAGCTAGTGAGGAAAAAGGAAAAGAAAGGTGTGTGGGGAGATCATGAAAATCAAAGGGAGATCCTTAGAGAAAAGGGATTGAGGAATGGAGGCGAGGGGGGAAAGGGTAAGTATCAGGAAATGATAATGGTCAAATTATACTGTGATATTGTCTGCATGCAGGAATATGTAGCAACAAATTCCACCATTATGTTTAACTACAAGGCACCAATTAAAAAACATAAAAAAGAAAAGAAAAAAAAATGAGCTTCCCCAGGACCCACACATTAAAAAATATAATAATAATCCGGGAAACATGGATGCGGTTTCCCTAGAAAAAAGGGTTTGTGACAATTACAAACAAAGACAAGGTGGTAACATATTGCATAATACTTTATGTATAAGTAATTATACTCTGTGAAATTTTACAGCCCATTTAAACATTTTATGTGTTAATATGATTTCTAAATGCTGACTTCTAAAATCTGGCTGAATAATATGTTGGCACTTTGCTACCTCTGCACCCACTCTGAATTAATGTACTTCAGAAATGCATTTTGGAAGACATGAATACATCTTCATTTTGAACATCTTTTAATTGGTTATAACAATTAAAAGTAATGGATGCCATCAAATACAAAATAACTTTACCCTGCGTCTTTGTTGTTGTTCTGATTAAATGACCTTCTCACTCTGGTTGTACATTCGGTACTCTGTGATGACTGCTAGACTTCATCCTTTGGTACTCTCGCCTTCTGTGGAAGAGGAGGCAAATTTGTACGCCTCGTCTAACAGGGAACCCTACAAAGTGAGGCTGGTAGTTCAGAAACGTGGGGTCTTTTTTTGTTGTGGTGGCAACAGTCTCGTTTCTCCTCTTTTTGAGGCAGCTTCGCCAGTGTGGTCAAATGCTTAGCTTCTTCTCTGCCAACAGTCCTAAAATATAACTGATAAATCGTTGCCAGCCTGTCACTCTTCCAGTTCAGAAACAATTTGACTACAACTGTTCAGTCAAATTATCCCCTTCTCTTGCAGGGGATGCTGTGGGTTCCTGGCTTTGCTAATGTCAGTGCTAGCTAGCCCTTCCGATCTCTCCTCTTCTGGGGTCCTCTCTCAAGTGCAATTACTTAATTGGCTATTTGCCTGTTTACCCTTTACTGTGATAACACTGTTGGGTAGAATTGCTGTAACCGCCCACGTGCCCAAGTACAGTTTTCCCCTTGGTGTTTACTGAAACCCCATTATCCACCTGAAGCATGGTTGACCTTTCGTCACTCAAAGTCTGAGGTTAGATACATCATTTTGACTTTCCAAGTATATGTCCCTTGTGGCAGCCTTACAGTAGTTGCCCAAACTTGGGGGCAAACGTTTAGTTACAAAACCTAAGATACTTTAAGGAATTTATCTTTAAGAAATAATTTGACCGGATGCATGGTATATGCCTGTAGTCCCAGTAACTCAGAAGGCTGAGTCGTGATGATCACAAGTTCTAGCCCAGATTTGGCTGCTTAATGAGACCCTGTCTCAAAATAAAAAAAGAGCTGGGAAGGTAGCTTAGCGGTATAGTGCCCCTGGGTTCTATCCCTAGTATCATGAAATGAAAAGAAAAAAAAGAACTGGACAAGTGTGCAATTACCCCAATGAAATAAACACAAGAGTATGGTCTAAAATTGGCATTGCTTTTGTTTATGAAGAATTGAGAATATCACAATTATTTAAGGACAGAAGATGATAAAATAGATTGGTGACAGCTATATGATAAAATGATAGTTTTTCAGAATAGTTTTATATATATATATATATATACCTAGAAAAATTTTAATACTCATTCTTCATTGAAAACTTTAAAAAACATATGCTGGGCTTGGGAGGAGGATCATGAGTCCAAAGCCAGACTAGCAACTTAGGGAGGCCTTAAGCACCTGAGCAAGACCTTGCCTCTAGATAAAATACAAAAAAGGGCTGGGGATGTGACTCAGTGGTTGAGTGCCTGTGGGTTCAATCCCCAGTATCAAGAGAAAAATATTACAAAGCAAATTTATATGAAGAAAAATGAAACAAACATGTCTGTGTATAGACTAGACACTAAAATACTACTATTTGTATCTGCATGGTAGGATTGTGATTTTCACAAATAATTATTTTCACACACTTAACATTCTTTTTTTACTGCAAACATTCACTATCTATGTAATACTGACTTACATAATAGTTGAGGCATTATAAGCAGGTTTCTATTCTTCCTCAAAAATAGTTTATGGAAGATCACAAACTTCAAATATCCTTCCTAACCCCCTGTTGGGTTAAGCACTAATAGGGGCCTAGGGAAGCTTGGAGTGAGTAATAGGAAGGACTTTTTAAAAAATGTGGTAAGAAAGGAAATGGAGAACAGAGCTGGCCAGTCCCCTCATCTCCCATCTTATCTTTAGGTGGGAATCAAATCAGAGTGACCTTGGTGGTAAAGTAAAGGAATGTGCTCATAAAATATCTGAAGAATCTCATCTGCCCAGTGGCCTACGTGTATCATCCCAGGTGGCCGCTCCAGCACCAAAGGGTGCATGAGTAATAAAATACCCAGATTCCTCCTTTGCATCTTCCCTGTTCTTTCTTTGCGATTGGTAAACAATGCACTGGAGCATTTGCAGCTTTAGTGCTGTGTTCCCACTTTAGCCAGAACCTCATTTCTCTTTTCTCCATTCAGATTTACACCTCTTAAAAATATCCATCCTCATTTTTGTTCCCAGTTCCTTAATTAGATATTATTTTCCCAACCATTCTAATTGTGCTTTAATAGTTTTCATGCCATAAAATTTCTCTCATGGAGGTGATGCACAAGTGTGTGTGATTCAATCTATCCAGCTTTTAAAAATTCATTTTCTCTCTTGGCCTCACTGCTTTGTTGAACCCCTTTCTCCCAAAAGAGGCACATTCATGACATCCTGAACTCTTACATCATAACTTTTAAATTTTTCTTCCTCTCCTATTGAACCATCAACTCCTTGGGGGCAGAATCCAATGAATTTGGTCCATAATCCCAGGAATAGCATCTCTTGCGTAGTGGGTGACCAACAAATACATATCATCTAAACCTAATGAGTGAGTGAATAATAGACTTTTTAAAGAGAACCTGAATACTCTGAAATGATGTTTTGTCACTGATAGTCTATGTTAATTGCAGGAATCTAAATGATTTTGATGTTATCCCTTATTAAACAAAGCCCCATTTCAAAATTATGGGAAAGAAGAAAACAGTGTTCAGAACTTTTGCTGACAAGTAGGTAAGATGAAGTCTAATTTCACAATAGCTTAATTGAGAAAACAGAGCCTCAGAATATAAATATCAATGTCCTACAATTATATGTAGAATTAGCAAAGAAACTCTGCGGCTGGTTTCCTCCCCCAGCCCCAACCTATGCTCCTATCAATTAAACACTTTTCCTAAGCTTATCCCACACATCATTAGATGGAAAGAAGGAAAACACAGAGCTTCTGTGATTTATTGAAACAGATCACATCATAGACATTGAGCTGCAAAGAATCTAATTAAAATGGGATGTTTCAGTTTGCCAGCTGCATCTATTGTTTACAGTGAAGGGTTGTGAACTTATTTAGGCTGAATTCCAGGGCTCCCCTTCCCACTCTCAGGTCACTGACAGAACAGTGCTTGGCCATCGGGAGGAGAACCTAGCCAGCATTGCCTTCTGCATTCTGCCTGAGCTCTGCATTTGGACCAAAAACCTCAGCCTCTGCTTCAGATCTGCTTCTGACCATCTATTTTGCTGGTGCAGAGGGAATTCCACTTTCTGATTTGAATGCAAGGCGATTATTGACTGTAAAAGGAATGTGGTTTCTGGAGTAACCAGAACCTGTCTCCAATGTGATATGTGGGCTTGGACTGATGACCTTGCAGTCCTCTTTAATGAGTTTCTCAAACAGGCATTAGAAGTGGAAAGAAAATTGCATTTTGGTGTTCTTCAAAATTCTAGCCGTTTGTTCTATAGACCAAAGTGTATAGAGCAAAATGCTATGAATAATGGGGCTCCATCCATTTGAGATGAAAGCAGGAATACAGTTCTGTTCATTGACTTTGCTTCTTCTCCATAGATAGCTATGAAAAGCGTTATTTGTTAGACATGGAATCCATAAAGATAATGTTTAGTCATTTAATATTATTCACAAGTAAAAGGGTGTAATTCATTCTGTCCTCCCTGAGTGCAAGAGGAAGACACAGGAAGCTAAGATACATTCAGAGAATTACAGACTTGCCCCTGAAAATCAAACTTATCTTTTCTGAATCAGCACAGGGGTTTTTATCAGTTGTTGTGACCATAAAAATCATAAAGAAAAAGGGACTGACTGAATTCATTTAAGCAACTCATTAATTTAGATTACAGACATACAATACCAACAAAGTAAGCAATTCAGTTGGTTAAAGAAAAAAAAAAAAAGCAGTCAGTTGTTTAGCTGTTCTGACAGCAATAAACTGTTCAAATGACAGAAATGTGAACCTTCGACAGGTCAGTCTGTTATAATATCGATGACAGTGGTCTCCTGTGTAATGGACCATGACACAGAATTTCACAGACTCTTACCGAAGAAAGGAAAGATCATCTTCAGTTGAGCATCGTGCTGCATGTAAGTCACTATGCTAGACAGGATACCATACATTATCTCTTTTAATTCTCAAAAGAACCTTGTGAAAGAGACACCCTCAGTCTAGTCATTAAGAAGGAAAAGGTTTGAGCAGCTTAAGTCAAGATTGCCTATTTAGTAAATGGTAGGGCCACACACATACACCCCGGGAAACCCCTTCTTTCTAATGGTCAAGCCCATGCTCTTTGGTTTACACCATGTTGCAACTCAGGGTCACAGTGAAAAGAAAATATAAGGATGGAGATAGAAATACACTTAACATGAAATGTGTGTTTGGGGGCGGGGCAAAACAGAAAACCAAAGTCTTGATATAAATGGTTCATTTTGATACATGTTCTGATTCTCTAATAAGTGTCCCAGGACCTGGGTCAGGAACCTCTGCAGGTGATTGTGAGCCAGATGTGTAGATTTGACCTTAAAAACAGGGCAAGAAAGTAACACTCTGCCCTGATCAACTATTTTCATCTGCCTTTTCTCCTTTTCAATACTAGCAATTTTTAAAAATTTTCTAAGAGCTCTGAGTACCCTCTTTTTATCCTTCTCTTTTAGTAAATGTAACCCATATTTTATCTACCTGAGGATGTTAGACTGTTTCTTAAATGTTTTGTTCTCCTCTCTGTTGTGTCTCTCTTTTAAGGCCAGTTGCTCTTTTGTCAGTTTTAGTCTATAGCTTTCACGGTAGAGGAAGTCCTCCAATGTGAGTTGATTCAGAGAAAAACCTGTGACAGCTGATTGGAAATTCTGCAGGACGCAGTGATTAAAACCCTCATCATGTGGCTAAATCATCTTGTTTAAAAAGCGATTCGACAAGAATTATTATTTTTTATTGGAAAGTCTTTTCACAATTAAATATCTACGGGAATTTAATTTGAGGCCTGTGCCAAGAGGATAATCTCCATGTGGCTCCTCTGGAGGTGAGCATGCTATAACCCTGGATACTAGTATTTTCTAGTTCTCTTAAAGGGAAGGAAGCTGCAGTTTTTGGCATTCTGTACATTGACTTTCAACATTTACTTTTCCCTGTTTTCTGTTCTCAGCTATATAGACATCTCCATGAAATAAATTCTGTTATTTCTTTGGAGTTGGGAGTAAGTAGTCACTTGACTAGGTGGAATGAAGTAAGATGGCAGAAGTCTCATTTCTGCATTAGTAAATATGCTACTGTTCTCTTTTTTGCCCTGTCTTTCCTTTCTGATTGAAAATCTTTAGTGTGCCCAGTCTCCAAGGTTTTCTGAGTTTAACTCAATTGAATTTTTTCCACTGTGTTGATCTCCCCGTATGCTTTCCTCCTGCCAGGTTTGGGTATCTGCTTTCTTCTGTCTTCTAAATCAGTTACTACTCATCTGTCTCCTCCTGACATCTGGTAACACGGACAGGTTGTATCTAAGCAAAGCTATTTCCTTTTTCTCCTCAACACACTGTAGCTTATATTTCTGAACCTAACTTTCACACATACAACTAAGTTAAGGTAATGAAATATGAGGGAGATGATGAGTGGCATGTTCAGGTCTGGATCACTGGGGTCTTTCATATATATGTGTGTGTGTATATATATATATATTTTTCACTTTTTCCTTCTTCCTTCTATGGTGACCTTGGAAACCATATAATAATAATGGAGGAATGCTATGGACTGAATTGTATACTCTTCTCCCTCAAGTTGAAATACACACTTTTTTGGGTCTATGGCACTTAGGAAGTAACTGAAGTTAAATGAGGTCATAAGGATCGTGCCCTATTTAGTAATATTAATATTCCCTTGGGGAGAGACATCAGAGTTTGCTTTCTCTTATGTGTAGGTGCACAGCAAGAAAGTAACCATTTGCAAACTAGGAAGAGAGTATTTGACAAAATCTGACCATGTTGCCCCTGGTTGCCAGACCCCAAACCCCATAACTTTGAGAAAATAAATTTCTGTGAAGACATGCAGTTTGTGGTGTTTTGTTATGCAGGCTGAGTTGACCAATACAAGGAAGCACAAGATGAAAGGCATCTGTGTCTTTGAATCATTTCATGGAGGAGAATTGGCAGACCATCAAGAATATTCATAAGGACTTTGTATGAGGGAGAAGTAAGCTTTTATAATGTTATAACACTAAGACTTTTTTAAAAATTATAACAGATCATATCACTTTAACCACTTAAGTTTCTCACGAGTTGTGGTCTTTTCTTCATTTCTTCCATTACTGTGGATATCCTGTTTCTTTAGCATTGTTTAGTAGACTTTAGTTTTTGGTAGGGGCAGTAAGTATGTATATTTAGTACATTATATTTTCTCTTCATGTTCCAACATCTATTCAGCATATGAAATTTTATTCTATCTCCCAGTTTTAGCACAATGCATATACATAACTTCCTTAGACTTAATGAAAGTTTGTGGTTTTAGTTTGCTGACTGTTTCTAAATAGTCTCTTAGTTATCATTTATCCAATCAATTGTCTCATTGCCCCTGTTTCATGACCAAAGAGCATAAGTAAATTCTAACTATGAAAAATAAACAGCACTATCTTTCAGCTTTCAAGTAGAATATTTATATCTGTGAAATTTAATATATCAGGGTGAAGACACACACATACAAACACACACACAAACTCTCAGAGAAAGAGAGTTCACATTAAGTACTAGGGAATCTGTATTTGAACAAGATGAAAAATGATGATTAAAAATAATCTCACCTTTGGATATTCACCATAGACTAGGTTTTTAGTGTTTTCTCATAGAATAATTTTTACAGCTAAGAGCATCTGTATCCTTGATTTCTATGGAGCCTACCTTCATTCCTCCATACTTATGGAGGAGAGATCATCCAAGGAAGAGACATCTATTTCCACCCTGAGGGGATTGTGTTAGGTATTGTTCTTCTTTTAAAGGAATTTTTCTTTTTTTACAGTGAGTACTAACTCATAGATGACTGATTTTCTCTGATAGAACAGCTCATCTATTAGACCATATTCTTACTATTGAATGAATTCATTTTTCTCTCAAGAATCTGTAAGAACAACACTGAACTTCCAACACCTATGTATCAGTCTCACCTGAGCAAGGTCTCTTAGAAATTATAAAACTGGAATTGAGGTGGATATTGCTCCTGCTCTTTTGCACCTGAGATTGATTAGATATGTATGCTAGGCTACTCCTTTGCTCTGGTTCTCCTTGTCTTCGTTTTAGCAAAGTGGAAACCAAGCAGAAGACTTCTGGCTCAAGCTACCTTCCCAAATCTAGGTTTACCACAGAGTTTTAGAAAGCTTACACTAATTTCCTTTATAGCTTTGTGTATTTTTTATCCATTAGCTAGAACCTAAAAGCAAGAAGAAATGAAGGCACCTCAGAGCCCAACAGGTTTATTAGACTTTTGTCACTATTCACTTGCTCATACTAAATTCCAGAAAACCAAATTTCTGAAATTCACAGATTCTTGGTATGATGAGTCTTTTAGGTTTTAAAGAATAAAAGTTTTCCAGTGAGTAAAACTATATTTAGATTCAAAATCAGTGACAATATGGAGACCTCCTGCTACTTATAAAAAGAACTACATAATAGTAGAGAAGGAAGAACCCTGGATGTCTATTACAGTTTCTCTTGCTTATCTCACAGCTGGGGAGAAGCTTTTATATATTTGATTGAATCTTCAGTCATGGGTAATCTCTCTGTGAACAGTGGTAATAAGTTGAACTTCCTTCCTATTGCATTAGCAAACTGCAAAAGATTAGAAAAGAAACATGGATTTGTAAGTAGGGAGAAGCTGATTGTTGAAAAAGCATTTTCATTCTCACTGCGAACATCATACTAAGACTTGCAATGAACTGAAATTTAAAATGGGCACAAATTAGCGCCCTTTTAAATCATATCTCATACACCAAGCACATAACTACACTGTGAAATTTCTTCTTAGGTACACATACGCTCCGTGACCTGAAAAGATGCAGCATACACTCTGTGTTGGGCTTCAGAAATTAAAAAAAACTTTGTGAGATGTATTCAATAAGGAAGCAAGAGATACCAGTGGGATTCTGCATTTCGTGAAAACATGCCAGAGGCAGATAAGCCCTCAAGGAAGAAGGAAAAAGAGATGTGATGAAGGTGGGAAGTAGTTACAATGCAGATGTGTTTTGTGGAGTGCCACTGAGTGTGTTGCAGATGAAGACAACAATTTTAGAATGTGGTGGGACCAGTGGAATCATTGGTAGAGTGACAGTAGCCATAGCATGGTGGGAGGAAACCTCATTACAAAATCTATGTGAAGGAAATGAAACCAGCATACCCAAGAGATATCTGCACGTGCAAGTTTACTGAGGCACTATTCAACATAGCTAAGATGTGGGATCAGCCCAGGTGCCCATCAACAGATGAATAGATGAAGAAAATATGGTGTGCATGTGAAAATGAAATATTATTCAGCCATAAAGAGAATGGCAATCTGTTATTTTCAGCAAAATAGCTGGAGCTTTAAAGCATTCAGAGAAATAAGCTAGAGAAAAAAAAACAAGACCTATACATTCTGTCTCATATGTGGAGGCAAAAATAAAAAAGACCTGAATGTAAAATAGTGATTACTAGAGGCTGAGAAGGTTGGTGGGGAGGGCAGATAAAGGGGGATTGGATGTAGACATCCAATGTCGTGGTATGTGTGTGTTGAAATATCACCCCATTGATATGTACAATTAGTATGTGCTAATCAAAAATAAAACAAAATAGTTTTAGAAAATCCATCCAAGTGCAGATGATTTTACAGCCCCCTATCATGTTTCTAGGAAATGAGCATTATACATATTAAAATCAAACATATCTATAAACTAATAGCTATTACTTGTAGACTACATCTTAAATGAGCCCTCCCTACAACAGTAGGTGTTAAATGAAGGTGTCATATTACTGTATACAGTATGATCTGAATTAATGATACAGAATATGATCTATTAAGTGTCTAGTCGAAGATTTGTTGTTTTATGGCAAGATTTAGCATTGCTCCATGTTTGAAATTGATTTTCTTTCAGGAAATCTTGTTTCTCAAATCAGTAATGTGAGCAAGTATGTGGTTCCACTTTGATAATGTATAAAATGCCTGTTTTCATTCTTCAAATGGCAAATAAAAAGGCAAAACAAACAATGGATTACTTCTGACATTTTTTTTTTTACTAACTTTTTTATAGTTCTCCAGTTACCAAGGGAAAACACTTCATATGGGTGCATAACCTTTTTCCTTTCTCGCTCTTATTTTTTTCTTGGGGAGGAGATGTCAATTTATTTGACTGCCATAGTTACTTTATTTTGTTGGACTATTGTCAACATACACAAGGAAGCCAAAGACCTTTCCCATAAGTTGTGATCATGTTATGGTTTGGATGTGAAACGTTCCCCAAAAGTTTTGTGTTAATTCAGAAATATTCAGAGGAGAGATGTGACCTCATCGGTGCACCATAGGTTGGATGGATTGACTGCTGATTGGGAGGTAACTGTAGGCAGGTGGGGCATGACTAGAGGAGATGGAACACTGGGGGTCTCCCCTGGAAGGGCTCATTTTCCTTGCAGGACTTATCCCCTTTTCTCTCACTGTTTCCTTGCCAGCTATGAACAAAAACGTGTTCCTCCACCATACCCTTCCGCTAGGCATGCTGCCTCACCATAAACCCAGAGCCATGGAGTCAGCATACCATGGGTTAAACCTCTGAAACCATGAGTTAGTTAAAACAACCCTTTTCTCCTCTAAGTTGTTCTTATTGGGTATTTTTGTCACAGCAATGCAAAGGTGACTAACACAGAACTTGGTACTGAGAAAGGGCGTTGTTACTATGACAATATCTGACCATGTGATTCAATGCCTTGGGAGAAATGGTTTCCAGGAGGAATTTGGAAATGCTTAGAGATGCAGACTGGAGAAACCTTGGAATGCTGCAAGTGGAGTTTAATATGGGTGATTCTGGTAGGAGCTCAGAAGACCAGAATTCCAAAAGGAAAGTGAACTAGGCTCATGAGATTTCTGAGGGAAATGAAGGCTCTAATGGGCATTAACAGAGACCATTCATGTTACATTAGTGAAAAACTTTTTCTACAATTTGTCCATATCCTGAGAATTTGTGTAGGACTGAATTTAAAAGTGACGAACTAGCCACCACTACATGGTGGTGCACACCTGTAATCCTAGAAACTCAGAGGCTGAGGCAGGAGGATCTAAAGTTCAAAAACAGCCTCAGCAACTTAATGAGTCCATAAAAAAACTTAGTAAGATTCTGTTTCAAAATAAAAAATAAAAATAAAGCTGGGGTTATGGTTCAGTCATTGTGTGCCCCTGAATTCAATCCCTGGTACAAAAATGTGATGGACTAATTAATCTGGTGGAGGAAATTTCAGAGCTGCACAGCATTCAAGAAGTGTCATGGGCATTTCTGGCAGTTGTTAGCTAGCTTTACTGAGAAAATCAGGAGAAGAAAACAACTAAAATTTTAAAAATTTACACTGCGACCCAAAAAGTGTATGTAAAACTGGGACCGAGTACGGTGTTATTATTAATGAGATTACAATGACTAAAGAAATTAAAAGTACTTTGCACAGAGACAGTAAGACAGATGCTTTGAGGGAGTCTCAGGAATTTGCAAGACCACAGTCACTATAGGCTCTGGTTTTAGAAGAGAAAATTCTTTTGAAAAGTGATCTTGGATCACCCCACTCATATGGGAGAAGGACCATAAAGTTGTTTCACCATGGTCAGCAACTCAGGCACTTAGAGGCCACTGCAGCCATGACCCCAGGGCTATCAGTCACTGCACAGCTAGCAGCACAGCATGCAGACCTTGGCATCATGGTGCTGACCTGCATGGTGCTGGTTCAGCAGGAATGCAGAATACTGGAGTTAGGGGGTCATGGGGGCTTCCACCATGATTTCAAGGAAAGCCTAAAATGCAAAGCCAAGTGTAGCAGGGTTGAAGTTCCTGTGGACTTCCCTGAAAGGGTGATCTGTGAAGTTGTCAAGGTAAAGCTGAAACTGGAATGGAAACCCCAGGAATTAAGAGATGCAAGTAATGTAGACTGTCTCCTGAGAAAAGCTACTGGCTGCAGAGAAAGCCAGGCTGAGGGAGAACCCATCTGAGCTGCAACTGGAAGACCAGAGGGTCACGGCTGCTCAAGCCCCTTGAAAAATCACATTTACTACAACATATCCTGGATACTGTAAGTGGAGGGTCCTGTTTTCCCAGCTGGGTTTTGGTTGTTTTGGTCCCATCCCTTCTTTCTGTGCCCCTTGTCCTTCATTTTGGAATGGAAATGTTCATTGTATGCCACTTTATATTGTATATATTTAACTTGCCTTTGATTTTTACAGGGACTCATAGCCAAGAATTTGCCTTAAGTCTCAGAGGAGACTTTGGACTTTTGGGCAATGCTGGTACTGTTAAGACTATAGGACTTGAGGTGGACTAATGCTTTTTGCATTGTGAGATAGGAACGAATTTCTGGGGACTAGGTTGGAATGGTATGGTTTGGATATGAAGTGCCACCCAAATGTTACTGTATTCATGAAAGAATATTCAGAGGTGAAATGATTATGAGAGTTGTGATCTAATCAGTTCATCCTACTTTGAATGGAGGGACTGGGTGGTAACTCTAGGCAGGTGGGACAGGGGACATGGCTAGAAGAAGTGGGTCACTGGGGTGAGCCTTGGAAGTGTTTATCTTCCCTGGAGCCTCTTCCTTCTTCTATCTCTTTGTTCCCTGTCTGGGGCCATGAATGGATCCCTCTGCCACACTCTTCCACCATGATGTGCTTCTTCACTTTGGGTCCAATGTGATGGAGTCACCCTACCATGGACTGAATGTCTGGAGCATGAGCCAAAATAAACTTCCCTTCCCCTAAGTGTTCTTGTTGGGTATTTTGGTCACAGTGATGCAAAGCTGACCAACACAATGGGCATGGGCCTCTAAAAACCCTTTATCTTATCAAAGTATGCTCAGAAGAGGGTAAGAGCCTAATGTTTGTTATAGGATCTGTGAGTCTTTGCTGGTTCATTTCTTTCAATCTTTATAAAAAGTCTTTACTGGGGATGTGGCTCAGTATTAGAATGCTCCCCTAATGTGCTTAAGGTTCTCAGTTCGATCTCCAACACTAAAAAAAAAAAAAAAAGTTTGTAATATAGGTATTAAGATAATCCCAACATTGCTATTGAGGAAACGGACTGGAATATTTTGTGAAGATCAAAGTGTTAACATGTGCTTTCTGTTCTATTAAAGGAAACTCTGTACTCCTCTTTGGTGTTCTTAATAGGCTTTAAAAAACAAGATGTACAGATGTAATTGCAATAAAGAACGTTAGGAAATATTTTATAATGTATATTTCAAGCAGATTTTAACCTTAGTATCTATCCCCTTTGTGTTTCATTTTTGATGAATTGTTAAAGGAATTTACTACTTTCTTGCTTCTTTCTTTCCTACAGTTAACTTTGGATTCTTATGATTTATTCAGAGGTCACAGTCAAAATATTTAACAATCAGTACAGTTCCACTATACCAACCAACTGCTGGGAATGGAAGCCGGCTGTGAATGATCCTTAGGGAGTCTGCCATTGTTTACAGGGTGAATGTCAGTCCAAAATTCACGTTCTCTCCATTGTTGCTAGACAATGGAGAGGAGCCAACACACAGTGACTTACATTTCAAGAATTTCTGTTTTGAGTCAAGATTTCTTCCCCCTTCCAATGTTAGAGAGTGTGTACTTTCTTTCACAAAAATATCAAGAGCTTGTAAACAAATAAAATGAAACAAGATCACTGAATGTGGCCCTTGAGCAATACTTCCTATCTTGGGACCAGCATTTCCATCTGTAATGCCATTTTTTTTCCCATCCCTGCTGAAATGATCTCAATTTTCAATAAGGTGTGTAATTTTCACAGGAACTAAAAGGCAGGGGGAACTAAATCTGAATTCAAATGTGGGAATGATAAAAGGGTTCTTAACCTTTCTTTAAAACTTCATATATATCTACACCTTTTGAACACTGCACGTCCATTTTTTATTGTTTGAGTCGGCATCAGGTAGCTGACTTGCTCTCTCGAGATGCTGCAAGCTAGTCCAATCTTTTTCCTCACTTGGTACTCAGGTTATTCCAAAATCTGAAAGAGGTTGTATGTGCATGGTGGTTGAGGATAAGGTGAAGAGGGAATGACCAGCAGCGAAAGATGCATCCAAGAAAGATTAAGGGGATTGCAGATGCCAAGGAAATAAATAAGACCCAGGTACAGAAGGACCTAAGAGAAACCAGAATCTAAAACCAGATGGGCAGTGTTGTCACAGTACAAAAGATCCCAGTGTTTGAAAAGGGTCCCTCTCTCTTACTCTGCTACTTTTAAACACTGTGGTCTCGGGACAAACTACTGCTCTTGACCTTCAAGCTCAGCTGGTGAGCCTTATATCAATTGGACTTTATATATTAAATGAAATTAATCTGAAAGACATTTAGGTTACACGTTGCATTGTTTAGCAGTTTCAGATTCCATAGTCTATGGAGGTGGTTCTAAGAATTAACTGGATAACAGAATCACCCAAGTGGATTATTGAACTATTTTAATAAGACCCAGCCTGGAGATTCTCTTTCATTATGTATGGGGTGTTACGCAGGCACATCTATCTTTAGGTGGTTTCTATGTAGTTTTAATAACAGATTTACAAAAGAAGGCGGCGGCAAAGAAGTCCCAAAGGGACAAAAGACAATGGTATTTATCACCATGAATTTTTCTATGCACTGGGCCCCAAGGAATAAGCATCTGTTATTATTGTTGTGTGTGTTTGTTTGTTTAGAAAAGAAAAAAAATAAGTTTAATTTGACAGACCCAACCTGAGAGTGCTAGAAATACATTATATGTTCTCAGCAGTTTCCATGTGTTTCCTATTTTGTGTTAGTCATACTCTACCAATTCTGAAGCTATAAGTGAATAGACCTAGAATCACTCTTCGAAACTATTCTTATACAACACATTCCTTTCCACCACATGATGTGATCTTGAGCCAAATAATTTTCACCATTGTAAGCTGATCAAATGAGGGCGATGACAGAGGAAGGGTGTTGCTCCTTCCTCCTCCGAAATAACTGACAGCGCTGTCAGTGGAACTCAGAAGCAAAACAGAGAAATGTCCACCACGGTTGTTCCCAAGTTAAAACCAGCCTTGCCATTCTCTGATCTAAGTGACTTATTCCACAAGATAAAATTAGAAATCCCTCCTTTGTAACAAGGGATACAGACTGTGTAAATTGGCCAGGGTTAAGTGCTATGTAAGGAAACCTGGGAAGTGTCATATCCTTAGGTATCTGTCTGTCAAGGAGGCAAGGTGAGGGAGAAAAACTGCTCGAGTTGACTGGGGACCAGTAAAGGCTAAAACACACAACTGTGTGCCTCCGTAAGCTTCAATCACCAACAAAGAAAGTCCCTCAGAGCCTAATATCTTATTCCTTTCCCTAGCACCAGACTCCTGTGCGGGGATAGCTCAGCTCATTCATCCATACAAATATTTATCTGGGGAGATATCAGCCTAGGACCTATAAGGATACGATGTAAGTCAGTGTTTGGCAGGAAAAATTAAAAACACTCCACCCAGGGATCAGTGATTCTGTAATTATTTGCTCCGGTGTTATACTTTCATCTACAAGAAGCATCAATCAAATTGAACTCCCTGTTTCCTGCTTCTGAACCACAATGCCTGAGACTGGGATCTTTTGTAAAGCTGACACAAAATATTCCAATGGGTCCATACCCATATTTGGAAGCAGAAACAGCAGAAATAGAAAAAAAAAAAATACGACCTCTTCTTTACTTTTATCTTAAAGCAATTGCGTGAGAGAACATTTGACTGGCTGTAACAAAATGATGCCCAGAACCCAGGAAGAAAACGAAGCTGGAAAATTTCATAAAGAATTTATAAAAGCATGAAATGATATTCAGTTTTCCTCTTGATGAGGGCAATACAAAGTATGACGCTAATGCTGTGGCATTTCCAACTGTGATTGTGAGGAATAAAGTTGTGATGATGTTCTATTATAGGTAAAAATATGGATACAAAGGTAATCAAAATAGCAAGAAGGGGCGTAAAATAGCATATGTCTTGCAAGGGAAATGTTGCGATATTTTTAAAAATCCAACGTGCACAAAGCAATTGGCACTAGCATAGGACGTCTAGAACTTCATTCTTTGTATATCTGAATGTCTCTAAGTGCATCTGTTTTGACTTCATAATGGTAAAGATTGAAACAAAATAATGAATCTAAAAGAGACTGGGAAAAATATGTTTATAGCATGTTGTTAAAATAGACTATCTTGCCATTAAAGGAATGTCAGCTGTATATGAAACGCTGGGAAATCATCCCCCAAATACTTTAAGTACAAAAATCAAAGTAGAGAGTTTACTAGTTATGTGCAACACACACAGAAGAACATGCATGGGGCATGTACGCCATTGTGCCTAAAGAATTCGTTCCCTGAGAGAATACTCACAAAACTGGGAGAGGTGTCTTTAGAAAACAAACAGCAGGTCAAGAAAGAAGTTAGGACAGAGATTTCACCACCTACCCTTTGATACCATTCCAGTTTTGTTTCAGGATTGTGAACCATCCATAAAACTGGTTTTTGAAACAAGTTAGTTAACTTCTATTTGACATATTAATTCTTATTTCACTACATACTGTTTTTTTACCTTCCAGACATTTTTTATAAAGTCATTTTATTGGTGTTTAATATGTGCATATTATAAAATTCACTTTTTAAGTGCAGTGATTTTTTAAAAAGTAGAGATGTATAATTACCGCCACAATCAAGTTACAGACTATTTCTAACACCTCTCTTTTTAAGAAAAAAATATACTAGATGTATTCAGAAGATGGTGAGAGAATAATTACTAATTATAAATCATAAAACATTCAATCATTGTGAACACCCACATTAGGTTCTTTGTTACAGGTACAGAAATGATTAGTGTGCTTTGAACTTTCCGGGTCATTCTTTGCATTAGCTTGGCATGGAGGTGAGTGAGGAGCTGGACGCGGGATGAAAGGCATTAATGGTGCCTGGGAAGTCCCGAATGCTGTTTTAATTTACTAATGCTCCTACAAATATTAACCTTATTCCTAGAAAGATAAGTTTCAGATAATGAAAGGAACCTGCTCAGGGAAGGTGAGATGATTGCTAATTACATTTCAAATAGTTTAGTTAAATTCTCAGTAATATTCCACATCTTTTCAAAATTATCTTTGTTTAGCCCCATTAGCCCAAGCGTACATAATGAGTTTCTGCATTACTGTGCAGTCTTCACTTTCGCTCCCTCCTTCCATGTTTCTGTCTTTCTGCCTCACTCTCTGTCTTCTACACATTCTCTCCTTCACCCCTGGATATGGCCTGGATGAGGAGCCACTTTTTCAGATCTATGATACACCTTAAGGAATCTTTGTGCTCCTGAACCATGGACTTATCAAGAATGATATCAGAGCCAGGCTTGGTGGTGCACACCTGTAATCTCAGCAGCTCTGGAGGCTGAGGCAGGAGGACTGCGTGTTCAAATTCAGCCTCAGCAAAAGTGAGATACTAAGCAACTCATTGAGACCTTGTCTCTAAATAAAATGCAAAATAAGGCTGGAGATGTGACTCAGTGATGGAGTGCCCCTGAGTTCAATCCCCAGTTAACACCTCCTGCAAAAAAAAAAAAAAAAAGAATGACATGTGAGCAATCTGCCTTCCTCTCCCATTTTATTCTCCACAGTCATATGGGCTGCGACGTCGTGGAAAGATGAGTTAGTTGCCTTGTTTTGACAGAAATTTCCATGGAATATTTATGGATTCTTCATACACAGCCATGATTCCATCTTCTTAATTTTTATACTCATACACTTTTTCCTCCTTCCCTTAAGAATCTTGGAGTAAGAAAGAAATCTCCAGGAAGGAAGCAGAAGCTTCTATCATCTCAAGAGGGATGCTTTTGGCATCCATGTTTAATAGATTTGCATCTTCCTCCTAAGTAATACTCAACACGTCACTGGGTCTCCTGAACTGTGTTCTGTGTTGACCTTGTTAATTATATTTTGGTTCCTGCCATGCACCTGTAGGAATTCATTAAATATTTAACAATGGTATTTTGTTTTGCTTTTAGGAAGCATGCTGGAATGGGAGGTTGATTTCTCTTTTATCCTTTCATATGAAATGCCTATATAAATCCTTCTTCAGACAGAACCTCATGAATTCAAGCCATTGGACCATTACTTTCATTTTCTTTATGTATTGTGGGTAATATCCAAGCTCATGCTTATTTTAAATTAAATAGCCTTGTTATCACTGAAATGTGTTCATAACCCTTGAAACTACAGATGCAGGCTTCGAACACCCTAGAGAGTAAGCTTTGACATACTTTCAAGCATCAAAAGGATGACTAATAATTTAAGAATTTTCAAAGCAAATTTTAAATCAAGGAAACAAGCAAATCTTGATTATTTTTGTTGGTGGTGCTGGGAGATTTTTTGTGTGTGTGGGGGGGGTGTTTGGAAGACTTCATACTGGGGATTAAACCCAGAGATACTTTACCACTGAACTATATCCCCAGCAGTTGTTTCAAATTTTGAGACAGGGTGTTAGCAATTGCTGAGGCTGGTCTTGAACCTGTCTTAGCCTCTCAAGTCACTGGGATTACAGGCATGTACCGCCACACTCTGCTTTGATTAGTTTTATTACATTCCAGAATATTGAAGTTTCTACGTGCTGTTTGAGATCATGCCATCCTATTTTGTCACTATAGACAAGGTTGATCAGGATCCAGAAATATGTGCCTTAGGGTCAAAAATAAAGCTAAAGCTTTATGTTCTCAGAAGCTTAGAAGTTTCTTTCCACTTATATGTGTTCCTAAATTCAACTAATAGTGATCAGGAGGGGGTATTTAGGATGTGTTGAATATGTTTTTATTTTGAAGAACACTTAACCCTTTGTACTTAGTACTCAAAATATTGTGGAGAATTAGAGAATATTTCAAATCCTTCTGGGATACAATAGACATAACCAGGTGCATGATGATCACCCCAGAAAAAATTTTATGTGTGATCTAGGAATGAGTTCACATGTTTATAAATCACTTTCTCATCTCCAGTCCCAGTCATTACACCTTGGTAATGGGAAACAGCCTCTCCTAGAGTTGATTTTGTTTCCGCAAAGAAGACCTTCATGACGAATTATTTGAGACAACTTGTACTACACATCAAAGTAAGGGAAAATTATTTCTTCCAGAACACTTACGTTCTTGAGAAGGTCAAAGGGGTTGTTGATAAACTATAAAGGGGAATTGCTTTACTTTAAACCACTGTCTTATTCAAATACAATATTCTAAGGAGGGATAAGGAGGATTAAAACTTTTCACAGTTCTTTACCAATAAATAATGAGTGATAATAGTAATGCTCTGACTACTGAAATAGTCAATGAACGAGGTGGAGTTCACCATTATTGCAATTCATAAACATCCCTCTGCTCCTCAGACAAAGTGTGAAATAACAATCAGTAAAAGAACACAGAAAATAGACTCAGTCTTTAGGATAAAAGCTCATGAAGCAATATGATTAGAAATGCTATTAAAAGTGTCACTCTTGCATTCTAAGTTTTGCTTTTACAAAACAGGATGAATAAGTAAAATAAAACTGTTTTACTTAAAGGTATATATGAACATGTTCATGGGCGAAGAGGGAATGGATCTGAAATAATTGGGGGTTGGTTATTATATACTCCATGTTCTCCAAAGTCTGACCTTATTGAAGTTCCAGGTAACCTATATAAGGAAAGCAGTCTGAGAGGTCGAGTAACCTAATCAAAATCACATGGAAAATTAAGAACAGAAATATAATTTAATTCTCAATATTCCTGATTGTAATGTTTCAGTTGCTGAGCTACTCATTTTTATGTGTGTGGGGAGGGTAGGGTGGGGGCTTGTAGGAGGTACTATTGGTAAAGTAGTGTGAAAGGACAAGTACTATGTTTTCCAAATAGCTTTTTCTCCTGTTTCTTAAAGTGATCTTTCATTCTCTCAATTATCATGATCTCTGTTGCTACCTTGCCATTGACTTTTGCGACTATTGTATTAAATTCTTTGTGTTCAGTGTACTTTATGCATGATACCATTCCTATTTCATTGGAACTCTGTTATTAAAGTCGACTTTTCAAAAGTCTTACTTCTGTTGACTTTAATTTCACAGTGAAATTAATTAATCAATGAAATGTTACTGAACATAAACTAATTGAGCTCTAGATTGCCCAAGGCTTTTTGAAATATCGGGATACAAAGGTAAATAAACAGATTCTGTCTTCTAGGAACTTCATTTCCATTAAATAGTAACAGCACCTTACATTTATACAAATCCTTATAGTTAATGAAGCACTTTTAACAAGAGGATTTCATAATGAGATAATTTGCAAAGATACATTAGATCTTTTGGGAGATGTTACTTGGGAGATAAATTTGAAAACAAAGTTTTTTAATTATACTCAGTTTCATATCTGAAAAAAAAAAAGACTGATTGATGAGTTTAGGCATTATATTAAAGAGGAGAAAATAAAATTTTCTTAATTTTTTTTTCAGAATATGCCTTTATTTGTTTTCAAATGAATCTGGTTAAAGAAAGTGAGTTATTATTTTGGAAGAAGAGTTCAAGAGCAGGATAACAGAATGAAATTTAGGAAAAATAATTGGAATTGAGGGAGGCGAAATCAACAAATTTTATGATATTATAGTAGATTTGGCTACTATCTAAGTAATTCATTCAAATTTATTTACACACATGATCCCTACAGAGTTTAGGATGAAAATGGTGACTGAATACTTTGGCTACACATAATTATATTGTATTGATGCTCTTAAAAATACCAAACAAGACTCATACTCAGATGTTTTAAATTTATTGTTCTTGAGTGGATCCCATATATTGGTATATTTCACAAATTCCTCAAGTAGTCCAAATGGGTAACTAAGGTTTAACACCACCCTGAGGGATTTGGTTCTCCAGGGTTAATGTGCCTCATAATCACTGGAAAACTACTTAAAATTCTGAATTTGAAGTTACTATATCTATTTTGGGGACCATGGCATGATATCTCTAAACTTTCCAAGATGCTGCTGCTGCTGTCCCAGCAACCACACTTTATTTGTCCTAATTAGTGATACATGTCAGCAGAATGCATTTCAATTCATTGCTCATAAATGGAGCACGACTTTTCCTTTCTCTGGTTGTACCTGATGTATAGCCATACCATTCATGCGATCAACACAAGTACCTAGGGTAATGATGTCAATCTCATTCCACCATCTTTCCAACTCCCCTGCTCTCACTTCCCTCTGCCCAATCCAAAGTTCCTCCATTCCTCTGTCCCCCACCCCATTTTGGATCAGCATCCACATACCAGAGAAAACATTTTACCTTTGGTTTTTTGGGGATTGGCTTGTTTCGTTTAGCATGATGTTCTCCAACCCCATCCATTTACTTGCAAATGCCATAATTTTATTCTCTTTTAAGGCTGAGTAATATCCCATTGTGTTTATATACAAGTTTTTTTTTTTATCCATTCATCTATTGAATGGCATGTAGGTTGGTTCCACAATCTAGCTATTGTGAATAGCTGCTATAAAATTGATGTGGCTGCTCACTGTAGTATGTTGATTTTAAGTCTTTGGCCAAAGAGTGGGATAGTTAGGTCAAGTGGTGGCTCCATTACAAGTTTTCTAAGGAATCTCCACACTGCTTTCCAGGGTGGTTGCACTAATTTGTAGTCCCAGCAGCAATGTATACGTGAACCTTTTTCCCTTCATCCTCGCCAACACTTATTCTCGCTTGTATTCTTGATCATTGCCATTCTGACTCTAGTGAGATGATATCTTAGAGTAGTTTTGATTTGCATTTCTCTACTAGAGATGCTGAATATTTATTTCATATATTTGTTGATTGTTTATTTTCTTCTGTGAAGTGTCTGTTCAGTTCCTTAGTCCATTTATTGATTGGATTATTTGATTTTTTGGTGTTAAGTTTTTTTAATTCTTTATATCCTGGAGATTAGTGCTCTATCTAATGTACGTCTGGTAAAGGTTTTCTCCCACTCGGTAGGTTCTCCCTTCAAGTTTTTGATTGTTTCCTTGCTGGGGAGAAGCTCTTTAGTTTGAATCTCTTCCTTTTATTGATTCTTGATTTAATTCTTGTACTTTAGGAGTCTTGTTAAGGAAGTTACATCCTAAACTAACATGATGAAGATTTGTGCCTGTTTTTTCTTCTATTAGGTGCAGGGTCTCTGGTTTAATTCCTATTTCCTTGATCCACTTTGAGTTGAGTTTTGTGCAGGGTGAAAGAGATTTAGTTTCATTTTGCTGCATATGAATTTCCAGTTTTCCCAGCACCATTTGTTGAAGAGGTTATCTTTTCTCCAATGCATGTTTATGGCACCTTTGTCTAGTATGAGATAACTGTATTTATGTAGGTTTGTCTCTGTGTCCTCTATTCTGTACCATTGGTCTACCTGTCTATTTTGGTGTCAATATCATGCCATTTTTGTTACTATAGCTCTGTTGGATAGTTTGGTTCCAGCAACCATATTATAATAAGGACTATATAAAGTAACTAACTTTCATGGTACGTAGGAATCATTTATTAATTGATTGTATTCATTAAAAAATAATTGAATGTCTACAATTAAGAGATGATTAAAAAAAGATCCCACAAACAATGGGCACATGGCCTTGCCATCCATTCTAATATCAATTCTGTGTGACACTGAAAAGTGACTATAATTCCATCATTGGAGAAAATGAGAGTGAGAGATTTGAACTTCTGCTTTGAGTTCTGCCAGGTTGGTAGGAAATAAGAGAATCTGGTCCAGAGGAGTGGCCACGTCTTCACACGGAGGAATTCCACACTCTTTGGAAGTCCTAAGAGAGATTTGGGGCTCTAGGGATGTTTTTAAGTTTATCAAAGTAAGGTTCACCATATGTGTGCTTGGATAATATTACGGAGAACTTACTCATGTCTTCTAAGTTAGGTCCTCAAGTCATGGAGAATTATCCTCAACCACCAACAGACCTCCTCTTCACACTATGGGAGGTCAACAAATTCTGACCCACTGTGATTCCACAGTAGTATTGATATAATCATGGTTTAGGAGTGAATTCTTATGTCTTCCCAAAGGCATAGGTTTAACAAATTGTTTTACTAATAGACATTTTATTTTATATGTGTGTGTGTGTGTGTGTGTGAAGAGTTACAACAACTCCATTGTACCCAGAAACCTATTGGTCATTGTGCCAATTCATGGTATCTGCTCTACCTGTAATTTAGTCCCTTTTGTTATCTCCCTAAATTGCTCGAGATTTTATTTCTTTATTCTAGAGGAGAGTTCAAGATATGGAATTAGTATATTGTGGAATTCAGGGAATACTATTATAGTACCCATCTACTGTAAGTGTTACTGATTTCCAAAGATATTTGACTACAATTTTCAACAATGAAAGTAATAAATTTATACATGAACTACAGACCACCATCTTTTCATCTCATACAATGCTAGCAAAATGATGTTGAAATAAACTGGCTATTTTCTTCTTAGAATAGTCACTACCAGAAAAGGATTACCTTGAACACCCTAAAATGCAAAATCCTAACGTCCAAAAATCCTTTTTTTTCCAAAAACAGGTAGCCAAAAAGGAGTATATAATTACAGAAGAAAGGAAAAGAAAAACCTACAAAACATATGTTAAGCAGCTAAGAAACTGAGAATTTCTACATATGCAAAGTGAAGAAAGGGTTTAATCAATCATCTCTGTGTTTTATTCCCCCAAGTATTGGTATTAATGAAAAATGTGTTCTGAGAACTGAGTTAGCAATTTTGTTGCTTTATCCGTCTGATAAATGATTGGTTGTGTATTTCACTGTCCTCCTTGAATTTAATTCACTGTGGCAGGTAAAATTCTCCCTTGTAAAGTGGCCAGCTAGGGAAATCACTTTGGAAGGAGAGGGAACAGAAAACTTCTTGGAGAAGCAAAGAAAAATGAATCCAGGGATCACACTGAAGGCTTTGAAAAATGGATAAATTCTTGGTTCAAGAACATTGAAAATGCTACTCAAGGACTCTGAAAATGAGACCACTTGGGTTTGTACATGGAGATTCCTGACTACAAAACATTGTTTCCCTCTAACCACAAAACAGCCTCACCCACCAAATAAACAAGAGTGTTCTCATTTTTTACAGTTTGCCTAAAAAGTTGTCTTTTTGTTCTTTTTTTTTTTTGGTACCAGAAATTAAAACTAGGGATGCTCACCCACTGAGCCACTGAGTCATATCCCAAGCCCCCTTTATTTTCTATTTTGAGACAGGGTCTCGCTAAGTTGCTTAGGGCCTCACTAAGTTGCTGAAGCTGGCCTTGAACTTGTGATTCTCCTGCCTCATCTTCCAGAGTCTCTGGCATTGGATGTGTGTGCCACCATGACCAGTCAGTCCCTTTTTATCCTTTTAAAGTTTATTTATAAACTGATACATAAAAAGATCAAAATTGTACATATATATGAATATCATGTGACGTTTTGATACCTGTGAACATTGTGTAGTGCTTCAATCAAGATAAACATATCTATTTCTTCTAACATTTATCATACACATCATGAAGTAAGCATATGCATTCTTTTTCCCAATGAACATAATGCTGTGTGTTTTGTTGGTTAATTTTTTTTTCAGAGACTCGTCTAGAAAAATTCAGGAACAAATCACTAAGGAAATCAGAGAACTACCGTGTGAAATAGTGGCAGTCTTTGGAATTTGTGGTTGTACTTTGCCATAACAAGTGGGCAGAGTGAAAATCTTAAAATATACTTCTTAGCTTCCAAGAAATTGTAGAAAGTGAGAGATATGTGCATTTTAGACTTACAGTTGAAAAGTGGTATTCAAAACTTTCTTGATTCCCAAGTGTCTTTTTGACTTGGTACTAGTAATAATACCTAAATTGCTTATAAAACTCGCCTTTAAAAAATTATCTAGTGAAGACTTTCCTTCATCAGATGGTTCAATGTCTACTCAAGATAAAAAGTTTAAATATTGTCAATTAACTTGTCTTTATTGATAAAGAATTTCAGCATGGGTTCATGTAAGAGATTGTTCTTTTTTTAAAGCTATTTTTCTGAGACCTTATGAATTTTCCAGACATGCCTTTTGTGTTGTACTTTCATTTCTTTTTCAAATGATTGCTAATCTAAGTCTCCAAGGACAGTACACTACTGATAAAAAGGCAAATCTTGAGGATGTAGATCAGTACTATTGTTAACACCATATGGAAAAATCTGTTAGGACCATAATGAAATTGTTTCTAGCTTATACTGGGTCTTTCTGCTAAGTTTCAGTCATCCTTTGACTCTGACAGCAACCAACGGTAGAATGAATAAAACAACCTCAAAATGAGCTCTTGGGTAATGATAATTGTGCACAGAATAAACCTCATTAAAATGGTAAGGGCCAGAGTCATTATTGATGGACAGGTTGAATACTGAAATGGTATAAGATACTGGTTTATAAATTTTTTATTTCTTATTCTGTCTCCCCTTTCTAAAAAATTGGTTATGCTAGTGACATTAAATCATATTTGGCAGATCAAGATTCAAGGCCTACTGCAATGCTGACAGAAAAATAAGTGTGATTCTCCAAACTGATGATTGTTGCACTGTCTTAAATTATAAATAGCCATGGAAGATAACTTATCATTCTATCTAATACAATATAGAAACAGTGGCTCAAAACAACTCTTCTAAAACAGAAATCATCTCTTGGGGCAGCTGCATTCCACTATTTGTACAGCTTATCTCCAAAATTTCTATATCACCTATCAACTAACTCAGTTTCATCAACATTTCCTGGAGAAGTCACCAGGAATTCATGCAACAAAATATTTATGTTTCCTATAATGTAATACCAGGATATTTCTCTGGTCCTGATATTTTGGTGCAACCACCTGGATGTTATTTTCATATGCAACTATTTTCACTAGGATTAAAAACAAGCCGTTTCTTTTTTATAATGTAAAATACAAAAAAGAAAGAAAAAAACTGTCTTTGTGAGAGCCCAGGTTTGAGGTAGAGTCTAGGAATACACTTGTGAACAGGACAAATAAGGCCTTTTCCTTTGTGGTACTTGGTTTTTGTTGGGAAAACACACCTGTACTAAGAATTAGGTACTGATTCAATTTTTTGTTATTAGGCAGGCTATAAAGGAAAAGTACCAGTTTGTAACAGGAACACCTGACTTCTCTTGGGAGTCAAGGAAATATTTGTTGAAGGAGATGTTCATGCTTAGCTCAGAATGAGGTGGACTTACTGTGTCAGGACTGGAGAGGTCTTTCCAAATACAGAGCAGGATTTGCTTGCCGTAAATCGGGATTCTGAATTGGAGGACTAATGAATCATTCAATGAATTGAAATAAAACAATAAGTGGGGAAAGGAGCCCAAAAGACAAAACAGTGTCCTGAGTGAAGCAGTATCCAGGTAATGTGGGGATATTTGTCTTTATTGAGAATTTGGGTTTATATTTTAAAAGCACTGTGCAACCGCTGATTAAGCAGGATGACAATATGATTGGATTTGTGCTTTATGAGGAAGGGTAGAACATAGTAGTGAATTTTTGAAAACTGGAAGGCTTTCTAAAGAGATTGAGGGAGTCGAGATTGGGTATTAGCAAAAGAATCGGAGAGAAGGAGTCATATCTGAGCAGTAACCATCTACATAAATTGGTTATCAGGGCATATGGGGAAAGAAGAAATCTTGGAATATTCGCAAGCTATTGTACCAATAGTTCTGTTACTAATATCCGATATTATCGTTGAAGCAGCCGTGATGCGATGGATTGTGCTGGGGGCTGAGGGGAGGGACTATGAACTCAGCTTCATACTTGAGGTTGATTGAAGTGCCTTGAAGGGCCCAGGTGGAGCTGTGGAGCTGATGGTTGGACATGTGGGACAGCAACTAAGAGGAGAGAGTTAGAGGAGAGCTATGGTAACGTCTGTTATTTACAGCGCACTTTCCAAGTGCTGCGCATTCTTCCGAAGCCTTACATGCTCTAATTATTTAATCTTCTTAGTAAGGGCATGAGGAACGTGCTATTATCAACCCTAACTGGAAGAGGAGGAGAATAAGGCCTGCAGAGCTTGGGCAACCTGTCCACATCACATCATGAGTCAGTGGATAAGAAAGAAGAAAGGTTAGCAGTAGTGCCGCTTGCTGCCAGCTTCTGCTTTATTCGGATAACACCCTCAATATATAAGCAGTCTCATGCATAAGCAATTGTAATCAGATATGTCCATCCAATCCTATTAAAGGTCAAGCGATCATGAGCTCAAGCATACATGTAAGATACATCTGTCCATGCACTAAGCAGCTGAACTATTATCATACAGCCAGTGGTAAATGCTTCCTGTTTTTCTCAAGGCACATTCAGCATGCCCTTTGGCTCTCTGCCAGTCACCATCTTAGATGCATGTGGTGTAACCCTGGGCCCCGGTCTTCTCCGCCACATTTCCCCCTTTCTGTTTATAAAAGAGACCGTGCCTGTCTTAGGTTGTCCACGGCAAAGCAACATCCTTACCCGTCATTGGCCAATGAGGCTCTAGCCCTTATTTCCTGTCTTAGGTTGGTATGAGCTCTCCATGAATCTTACCCGTCTTTGACTACTGGTCCAGCATATTTAACCAGACTTGGGGGGATGAGCCAGCATCAATTGCAATGAGAGCTTGGCGAATAATGGCTGTTTCTCTGCACCAATGTATACGCATTTTGTATAAACACTATATGCACAGAACAGATACAATACACAATAAACCTCCCACGGACAAAAACCCAAACCATTCTTTCCCCCATTGAATAGCAGACTGGAGAAATGTGGCCAATTGTTGTAAAAATAGGAGGATATAGAATAGAAGAGTTGGTAAGGGGTACAGGATAGGGCCACGTCTTTACTATCCCCCATAGTTCACGCGAGTCTCCTCCATTAACTTGGTGAGAAATCGCCAACACCATCAGTGGGAGAAGCCTCCTCATCTTCTTCCTGTTTTGGGGTCTCTGTTGACGCCTTGACCAATCTCTCCGGCACCCAAATTGGCAATTGTGTGTCCTGTGGGAAAACACAAACAGACCCTCGGGTCCAGATTAACACCGGATCCGGGCCTTTCCATTGTCCCCATAGAATGTGCTTCCAGAGCGCTTGAGGTAGATGCTTTTTATTAGGCTCTGAATGACGGTCAGCAGCTGATCAGCCCTCAGAATCGAGATTTAAAAAATTTCAGATGAACAAGGCAACAGATAATTTGTCTTTTGGGGATCTGTATGATGCCTCTATTCCCCCTTTTTGTTTAAAAATCATGTTTTTAAGCATTAAATGGGCACGCTCAACAATGCTTTGTCCAGTAGGATTATAGGGAATTCCTGTGACATGTTGAATACCAAAGGTGGAAAGGGATACTTTTAACGCCTTAAGGATTAATTCTGCCACAGATTCAGTAAACAAGGATAAGACTTTGTTAGGGGCATAATTCATGTGAACCCATAGAATAGGACCCTTTTGCCAAAACACTCCTGTGGGTAACTTATTTGTGGCCAAGACAATGAACGATAAAGGCTTAGCTAGGTCAATATGATCAAGATGAACCTTTTCCATAGCTGTTTCAACAAGCTTGAGAGCTGTTTGAGCCTTAGGGGTAAGCACCCACTTAGAAAGGGGTTCAGAATCACCTTTAAGAATATCAAATGGGGGCCCAAACTTGAGGTTGGTAAATGAAGGTAAGGCCTAATCCAATTAATATCACCCAAAAGTTTTTGAAAATTATTTTAAGTTCTAAGTTTGTCCACCCAAACAGTAATTTTTATGGGTTTAACCATAAGTGCATTTATGATAGATCCCAGGAAGTTTTTGGTGTCTGTCGTTTGTACTTTATCAATGGCAATATGTAAGCCCCATCTTTCCAGTGACTTTAGTAAGGAATTATAACATTGCTCTAAGACAGGTTTTTCCTTGTGAGCTAGCAAAATATCATCCATATAATGATAGATTAAAAGTTGAGGGTTAATTTGTTGATACACACTGGGGTGGAAATTAATCTGATTACCTTGCCCTTCATATGGTCCTTGGCCTGTCAGCATGTTTAGATTCCATTGAGGATTGCCCGCAACTGCATTACGTCAGGCAGTATCAGAACATAACTCCTGGTTAGCCACCTTCCACATGAGATATTGTCCCCCAGATAAACATGCTTTTGCTAAATTACCCCATCAGTCATAGTAAGATTTTGACTTGCAACATTCTCTAATAAAGAAACGGTTAATGCAGCTTGTACTCCATAGGACATAACTGCCTCTTTTAACTGTTTTACTAATTTTATATCTAATATTTGATGATATCTCTGATTGTTTCGATCTTCAAATACCAGGAATATTGGGAACACTGATCGAGATTCTACTGTCTGGGGGCGGCCCCTGTGTAGCAAGCACATGTGCCTCTACAACTTGGAAAAGAGTGGTGATCTTGATTATACACTAGAGGGGTAGCGCAGTAGGGGTTAAACGCCACTGAGGGAACTTCTTTTCTAGCTCTGTCTCAGATAGCTCCTGTTGTTCTTCAGAGTTACATCCCTGTTCTAAGTCTGAACATCTACTTTCTCTTTCAGAAGCTTGACTTGATTGTTCTTCTTTTACAATTTCTAATATCTTTTCCCCTTCTCTTAACTGTTCTTGAAATTTTGGTTTTTTGGAAGTCAGACAGAAATGGACTAATGTCCATATTGCCACAACAACAAACAGAAACGAAACAAGAAAAGGTAACACAAATAACACCTTACACATATTCGTTTACTACAGGACGTCCTTTGCTGTCTCTTGGGACAGCCTTTCATTACATTCCCTCACTAGGGGAATCTTCCGCTACGTTCCCTCTCTAGGGGAACCTTCCTTTCACGTGCTAGGCAGCTGAATTAATTATCATACAGCCAATGGTAAACGCTTCCTGTTTTTCTCAAGGCGCATTCAGCACGCCCTTTGGCTCTCTGCCAGTCACCATCTTAGATGCATGTGGCGTATCCCTGGGCCCCGGGTCTCGCCTGCCACACAGTAGGCCTGCCATCCACCCTTTCCCTTCACTGGGAAATATCCCAGGAAGGAAAAAAAAAAAAAAAAAGAAAAGCCATCTGATGAAATATCCTTGAAAATATGCTAGTAATAGGCTCCCTGACTGGAACCTAGTAATAAGTACTAACAACAGTGTCCTTATTTATGAAATGCATTTGAGAGATGCACCTGGTCTTCCAGGGATGGCTTCTGATAAACAAACCTGAAATCTACGGATCCATGAGCACAACTCCATGGAAATAGTATGTAAATTCTGCCCCTATCAGTATAAAATGGGAAATTTCATCACTCTTTTTGAGGTAACACACACATACATAGCGTGGATTCTTCATTTATTATGTATGGGTCTACAAATGACCTGTGTATCCCAATATGGCCAAAATGGATATGGGTGTCTGCAGTGGTAGTCTGGATTTCTTCCTGCTCCTCTGTCCATTGTGAGTACTTGTCAACTTGAAACTAGCATCTAGGACAAGCCTTCAAAAAAAGAAAATAGAAAAGGAAAACAGGGACAATTGAAAATTAAGGCAATGTGTGTAATTTAGCAAAGCACTCGGGAAAAAACAGCTATCAGAGAAACAAGAAAACAGGAAAGTGTGATGTCACAGAAACCAGTTACTGTATTTAGTTCATCCCTTGGCCAATCCCTGAGCCTCTTCCAGGCTGAATCTCCATCTTGGTGTCAAAGTGGTCCTTGAACATAAGGTTGGGCTACAGATGTTGAGGGACAGGGGTTAGGGATGAGGATTGGGATGAATTTCAAATGCTGGCAGGGATCAGGGAGGAGATTGATTCAAAGATGGGTCAAGAGAGGATGTGGCAGTTTGGCGTCACCCAGGTCACATCACGTATAGGCAAAGGTATGCAAACTCGAGCAGCTTAATTCAGAAATGCTCTTCAACCATTATGAGCAGAATGTTTGCTCCTTTTCTAACAATTCCCTTGATATCCTGAGTGATTTCCCTCTCTTATTCACTAATTACTCTATGAACATTATGATGGTCATAGTTATTTACTTTCCAACAATAACTTCAGAATGCTAATGGAATTTATTTTGCTTTCTATTTGAAAATAGAGAGGACAAATTAATATGCTTTGTGTAAGCTTCTTAATTGTGGTAATTTTCTTTGATTGAATCTGTATTAGGTGCTGAATTTAAAAAAGGGGGAGGGAAAATTTTTTGTAGGTCCATAAAAAGATCCCTTAGACTCAGCTGTCAACTGTATATTCAATTTCCAGTTAAATGCTTTTGTTAGTTGTTTCCAGTAGAATACAATGGCATAAATGACTTTAAAATTGTGGTTTCAGGACAGAGAACTGAGGTCACATACCCCAATCAAAAACAGACCTATATTTTTATAAATTAATGGAAATTGGTAGAAACTCCAAAATAATATGGAATTAAAAAAGTTAAAAAGTGAACATTGTAGTGGTTGAAGGTCAGGAATTTGTGCTAAGAACATTATCTCATAATTTTTAAAGGAGCTATTATGATACAACCATGTCAAGACTTAATATATCTTGCAGTAAGATAAAATTATTAGAAAAATTATGGAAAACTCTTATAGCATGCAATACTATTTATTAAAGAACCATCCACAGCACACTAGTTCTCTTGGGATGTTCTGAGAAATAATAGTTATGTGTTCAAATTATTTTAGGAAATATTGCACACTACCATCCTCTTGTATATTCATAACATACACTAATATTTTAAAGATTTTGTAAATATTTTAAAAACATGCATTAATTAATTTACTCCAGTATTTACAAAACAGATTTGATTGCAGGACTCCGCATGTGTGCATTTGTAAAGTGTTAATGGTATTTGCTAATATTTACTGAGCATTTATTTCATCCAGTGTATTGTACTAAAGACTTAATGTGTGGAGATTATTGCAAATAAATCTTCACTAACCTAGGCTGAACGTACAATTGTTATTGCCACATTTCAAAATGAGAAAGTGAGACAAATTTATCAACCCATTGCTAAGGTAGTCTGTTAGCTTCTTAATTTAGCCAAAAATCATCTGGGACAGAATTCCAACTCCTGTCTGACTGAATCTTCAGTTTGATTTCTTAATCACTACATTTTATTAATTTCTAATATTCCATGAAACAGTTTGCTACTTTTGATACAGCTTTTGAGAGGCTCATCAGTTCATTTTTAAAAAGAATCAGGACTCTGCCCTTCATATTCTTCTTTACTCATATCTATAGCAATGGAGTTTCTACAAGTTGGCTTTGGTTTACCTCTCAAAGCACACAGCTGCTTCTGCAATTGACCCTATAGGCAATCTACACTCCAGATCCTTGTCAGAACATATAATTTCGAATTCATCTGCTGCTACTACCCAGCCCACACCCAAAGCTGAGTTGCAAGAAGTTCAAGTTGGAAGGATATGAAATGCATTCTCTATGTTTGGAAAATGCTGTTCTTGCCAGAAGCACATGGTCACAGACTGATCTCTTTCATTCATTTGATCTGAATTGTGTTTTAGGGTTAGATATATTTACAGTTTGCATCACCTGCTCCTGCATTTGTTGCAGAGTTAGCTGACAGCCCTCTACAAATAACTACAAGCAATTATTTGCAGTCATTCATTTACACAGTGCCTGAGAAGACTCTTGGGGGTAAAAGAAGGAGATCTTTGATGAGGATTGGGGTTCTGCCATAAACAACACTCTTATCTAATGGAATTAGTGATGGAGGTCTAGCAGGGCAACAGAAAATAGACCACAGGGAGATAACAGGACTGCTGAGTAGTTCAGAAGTAAGAAAAACTCTGTCAGGATCTCGGAGCCTCAGGGGACCAACGTGACATCTGCTGAAGGACTCCACCATGATCCGGGCACTTAGACAGTGGGATATTGATTGAAATGCCAGCAAGGCAGTTGCCACTAAGTTGCGGCTCATTTTGGTGAGTAGCACTGTACAGAGCTCTGACTTGGTTGGTGTCAACTCAAAGCAAACACCAGAAGAGTTTTCTGACTGAAAAGATGGAGTATTATAAATAGTTGAGGAAAAGAGGTAATTTCTGTGGGGACTTAAATTCCAATAGGAGCAGGAGGAGATCTGGAGATGATGAGCTTCATCAACCTAAATTTGGTTGCTTTCTATGCCTGGGTTGGTGAACACTGAAGGCAGCCCCAGCACAACAAAATGTAATTGCGCTGTGTTCATTTCAGCACAGGAGTTGACTTATAGTAGTTTCATGGGAGAAACTCCCTTTTGTGTTTCATTTTTTAAAAAAAATAATTTGTTCTAATTACTTGTATATGACAGTAGAATGCACTTACACATTTTGATAGATCATACATAGATGGAGTGTAATTTCTCACTTTTCTGATTATACGTATTGTAGGATCACATCGGTCATGCAATCGTACACGTACATGGGGTAGTAATGTCTGTTTCACTCTACTATCATTTCCAGGCCCCTTCCTCTCCCTTCACTCCCTTCTACTTAATAAAAAGTAACTCTATTCCTCCCTATCCTGTCCCACATCATGAATTAGCATCCCATATCAGAGAAAATATTTGGCCTTTGTTGTTTTGGGTTTGGCTTATTTCACTTAGCATGATATTGTCTAACTCCATTCATTTACCAACAAATGCCATGATTTCACTGTTCTTTGAAACTTTAAAGTGGAGTAATATTCCATCAAATATATACATGTATATATATATATATATAAATAGATAGCTATAGCTATAGATATATAAAGAAAATAAAGAAAACGTGATATATATATATATTTTTTTTTTCTTTATTCATTCATCTGTTGAATGGCATCTAGGTTGGTTCCATATTTTAGCTATGGTGAATTGAACTGCTATAAACATTGATGTGGCTGCATCACTGTAATATGTTGATTTTAAGTCCCTTGGGTATAAACCAGGAGTGGGATAACTGGGTCAAATGGTGGTTCCATTCCAAGTTTTCTGAAGAATCTCCATTCTGCTTTCCATAATGGTTGCACCATTTTGCATTCCCACCAGCAATGTATGAGTGCACCTTTTCCCCCACATCTTCACCAACATTTATTGTTGCTTATATTCTTGATAATTGTCAATCCGATTGGAGTGAGATGAAATCTTAGAGTAGTTTTGATTTGCATTTCTCTAATTGCTACATATGTTGAACATTTTTTTCTTATATTTGTTGATCGATTGTGTAATTTCTTCTGTGAAGTGTCCGTTCAGTTTTTTAGCCCATTGATTGAATTTTTTTTTTTTTTTTTGGTGTTAATCCATGAGAAGCCCTGCTTCTCCCAAAAGATGTCCATGCTCTTAAAAAATAAAATAAAATAAAAAATAAAGAACTTTCATGAATTACCTAATTTGACTTTTTATATTTAGAGCTCTGTGAATTTTAATACATGCGTATCCACCACCACAATCAAGATATAGGTCTTATCATCCCCAAATACTCCCTCACACTACCATTTTATGGTTAAAATGCTGCTTCACACTTTTCCCTGTCAAACACTGATTTGCTCTCAATTACCATCACCCCTTCTCCTTCAGAATGTCATATCCATAGAACCATACCGTCTGTTACCATTTGAGACTTGCTTCTTCTACTCAACAGAATGGCTCTGAGCGTCATCCAAGCTATTGTATTCTTATTGCTGAGTGTGGTGCTGCTGCAGGGAGGGTCCACAGTTCCTTTATGTGTGCCCTCCTGGGAGGACATTCGGGTCTTTGACATTTGACACTAGAGCTGCTATAAATGTTCATGTCCAACTTGTTATGTGAGCACAAGTTTTTGTCTTTTGAGGATGAATACCTAATCCCATGTTAGACATGGGATTTCTAGATCATCTCCCAGGTGTTTGTTTTAATTTTATAAGGAAATTGTCATTTTGTATTCTTTCTGAAAAATCGCTGTTTTTCCATGAGTTCTGCATCCTTGTCATCACTCTGCACTGCTAATTCTGTTTTGCCTTCCTTTGTTTTGGGCTGTTTACTTACATCTGTCATTGCACCTCGTCGTGGTTTTACATGACATTTCCTTAACGGCTAACGGTGTAGAACATTTTTTTCATGTGCTTATTTGCTATCTTTACATCTTATATAATAATGTATTTCCTCAAATATTTTACCAGCTTTTACATTTTTTAAAAATTTTCTTTTAGTTGAATTTAAAATATACATTCTTCATAGAGTTCTTTTGTTGGGCATGTGATTTGCAATTCTGCAGATTTCCACGGTCTAATTTATCATGTATTTTTTTTTCTGAGTTATGTTTTTGCATCATATTTTAAAATGCGTTTTCTGGACAAGGTCATGAAGATTTGTTTCCATAAGTCTGTCTAAAAGTGTAAGGCTTACTCAATGAGAATGAGTTCATTTAGGTGATTTCTCTCACTATATATTTAGATACAAATAGATGAAAGATGGTACCTTTTAATAGAGCCAGGTTAATGTATTCTGGTTTTCCTCTTTGGTTCTGAATATGTTTAAACCATTAAAGAACAGATTTTAAATAAGGCTAGTCAATTCCCTTAATGCATTGGGACTGGAAATTAATTCAGTTTTGTGTGGGTACTCTGTACAAGCTATAGAGTTGCACTCATGCATTTAATAAATATTTGAGTACCAACTCGGTAATGGGCACGGTTTTGGGTACGGAACTCAGTGATTAGAGTTTCACAAAATGTACACATTAGTTAAATATGAATATACTACCTTTTTATTACATATTTGCAATTAACACTGATTGAAAGGGAGAAGAGAAACAACAATTTGCTTCGTCTATCATTCCACCTAAAGAATCTCTGCCCCCATATTTTCTTGAGATGGGATTTGTGAATCAGATATTTTTTCCCATAACTCTCAGTTTTCAAGCACATATGTGGATAAAAATATTTTTCCAGGTAGCATGATCCCAAGCTTTAAAGTCAAATTCCTTATTACATATGGGTCTTCAATGAAACACAGGAATTCTCTTTTCAACTTTGTTAGCAGTCTTCAATAAAATTGATATTTAATTTTTACATGCTAATTTAGAACTCAACCCTAACATACTCTGTCACTTCAAATTATATGTCAAATGACATGTCATTATTTTAATAAAGATAATGGAGATGCATTAAAATATGCCATTTATTAACTATTTTAATGCAAGCCCCACTTTTTACTATTTCATATTACTGAAGTAATTAAACAAATCCATCTCCCATCCAGAAGGATTTGTAGCAATGGATGTAAATGCTTATCACAAAAAAAGAGTACAAATTGGAAAGCATTCAAGGCAGCGTAAAATAGCAGTGAATTTGAAGAGTGATTACTGGGAAAATTAGGACAAATAAGTATTTAAGAGAATTATCATTCAGAATTGTGAAATGCTCTTAAAATCAGTTTGAGCTTCCTGGTTCTCAACTATTAGTTATATGATACAATGCATAATAACAGCATAAAATTTTACAGTAGGGCACAAGCAAATCTAAGACACATTTTCTTCCATGTGTTTGCATAAATGAATAATAATAGTAACGGTAGAAATATGCATAATTAGGTAAATGTAAGTTTCCTTTTTATAGACAGGAAGGGTTGCCTTTTAGAAATCCTACACTAATTATTATTTGTAATTAGAGTGAAACACTAAGGTCTAACTTTAGGCACACTAGAGATAGTTATGCTAGTCCATAAGTTTCAAGGTGCAATAAAATTTTTTCCTTTTTTAAAATATGTTTTCTGTTGTTATGCCAAAATATGGTTTGGTTTACAACAGTCTTAAGTTGTGCAAATGCAAACCTGAGCTTAGCATATTTCTGAATTAGCCCAGAGTTCAAATTATTTCTACTTCCTGTTTTTTTTTTTTTTGTTTGTTTGTTTGTTATTTTTAATGTACTGAGGATTTAATCCAGTGGCACTTTACCACTGAGTCACATCCCCAGACCTTTTTGTTTTTTGAGACAAAGTGTTTCTAAGTTGCTTAGGGTCTCATTAAATTACTGAGGCTGATCTTGAACTTGCAATCCTCCTGTCTCAGCCTCCAAAGCCACTAGGAGTACAGGTGTGTGCCACTGTGCCCAGCCCATTTGCTGTGCTTTCACTCAGAAGTACGGGAGGGCATTGCTGCAGCTAGAAGGAAAGAAAAACAGAAGGCACTGTTGATGGGTCAGTGCAATGTGCACTGCTATTTTTACAAAGTGTCATCCATACTCACCATTCCCAAATTCTCTATTTGCAAATTGACCCGCTATATATTTGAGTGCTGTCATGGTCATGGGAAGACTTCAGCAGAATGTCAGAATAGTTGAGGAAACCAACTAGATATCCCCAATATATTCCAAGGTTGAACAGCACAACACCCTGCCTTCTTGTTTTAGCTCTCTTGCTGTGAATAAGTATCCCCTTTAATGTCTACTTGGCGCTATGTTTGTGTTAAATTTATTTTTGTTCCTTTTTTTGATGAATTTGCTGTTTAAAATGATCTCACAGCACAATGCTGCAGTGCTGTCTAGTGACTCTATGTGCAAGAAGGCTGTGATGTTCTTCATGAAGAAAGCAGATATATAGAAAAGCCTCACTCTAGCATGATTAACAGTGCTTTGCCATGGGTTCAATGTCAATGAGTAGACAATGCATATTACATAATGTGTCTTTAAAACACAATACACATTTTATACAAGGTTATGTATTGTTCTGTGATAAGGGGCTCACATAAAAACCAACCCTCTATTTCCTCTATGAACAATGACTCATCATTCAATAAAAAAAAAAAAAAAAAAAACCTAAAAACAAAACAAAACAAAAAAACAAAAAACAAAAGCAAAACAATAACAACAACAACAAAAAAAAAAAACCCAGGCAGCTGAGAGAACCTTAGCACATTTCTCAACTCAGGAATTTCAGGTTCTTCAGTGGGATAAGGAGAGGTTTTATGATCTGACATGGATATTTTTCTATTCATTTGGGCAAAGCATCCCACAACACAGTATGTCCCCCTAGCAGAATAAATAACTTGAAATTCTTTACAGAATCAGTTTGAAGGGCAGAGGGAAAATAATAGGGGTATTTACCCCAGAGTAAACACTTCTGTTCCTTGTCATTTGGGAGTCTGGCAGTGCATTGTCAGTTTCCACTTGATTCTCTCCTAGTAAAATTGGTTAAGTGAAAAACACTACACTTAATCTTTTAATCCAGGATGTTCTATTGTCACTTAAATACACAAAGGCAAGCAAGGACCATTAAGCAAATACAATATAAAATCCAAGAAAAAACAGGTGCAGACAAGGTTTCTTTTCTGAGTTAAAGAGAAAAAAAAAAAAAAAATTAAGAAAACCAACTAATACCTGGCCAATACAGAGAACATTTATTTATCCCCAAAATAAGAATACAATACAATTAAAATTGTTGAGGGGAGAATGTAAAGAGTGTTTTAGTCCATATTTTTTTCTATAATGAAATACCTGAGTCAGGCTGCTTTATAAAGAAAAAAATGTCATTTAGCTCACAGTTCTAGAGGTTCAAAGGTCTGATGTCAACATTAGGTTAGCTCTGGTGAAGGCTTTATTGTGTATCACAATGGTGGGGGGTGTGTACAGGAGGAAAATATGAGGTCACCAGATAGGAAGCCAAAGAGCAGTTCAGGAGTCAAACTCACTCTTTTATGACTTACTAACTCAGAGTCCTACCAGAACTACTTTAACCCTTTCCAAGAACAGCAACCCCAGCAAGATGTAAGAACCTTCCTCCAGGTTTAACCTCTTGTAGTTCCCACCAGTTCACCACCACACCGGCTTCGGACACATGAACGAGCCACATCTAAATCATAATGAAGAGCTATGGTAAGCAAAGAGTCGCTAAAATAACCCAAACCACCTGAAAGGAAAACCAAAGATCTTCTAAAACAGGGAAACACAGCAAAGAATACAAGCATACAGATAAAAGACACAGAGAAACATTTCGGTATGATCACTGTTAACCATAGTGATTACAGAAAAAGAGGGAGGGAGGGAGAGAGAGAGAGAGAGAGAGAGAGAGAGAGAGAGAGAGAGAGAGAGAGAGAGAGAGAGAATAATAACTAAAAATTTATTAAAGAAACAACATAGACACGGGATTAGTCTTAACACTGTAAGGACCACTGAAGTTTAATCAATAACAAACGTTACCCATTCCTAAATATATCATTTTAAAAATCATTATGAAATTACAGAACACCAAAGTTGTTGCTGTTGTTTTTATGAGATGGAGGGAGAGGCAGGAGAGGAAGGGAAGGAGGAGATATCAGGACAGACACCTTCAATCAAACGATCAGACCAACATCATGCGCCTCGTTGACTATAATGGCACTAGAAAGCTTTTGATGGATGCCTTCAAAGCTACAAGGAATCTTATTGTCTACTTGAAATTCTGAACTGACTTATGGAGTCCTTATAATGGGAGTGTCAGGGTCATCTGGAGACATACTTGAACTGAAAAGGTTACTTGAGGATGTATTCCAGCAAAATGAGTGCATAAGCCTGGGAAGATCAGATGTGAAAACCAGTTGTTCAGGAAAGAAATTAGAGGATGCTTTAGTGGGACAGCTGTGATCCAAGACAAGAGAACAATTGGTCCATTTGGAAAAGGAGCAAAGAACTCAGGAAACAGGGAGACAGAGAGAAAGAGAAAATAGTACATGATTTACATGTTATCACCAAGACGTTGAGAGAACAGAATCATTTGATAAGTGTAACTAGGACTGGGTTTTTAGAAAAAGAATAAAAAAGATGGTTAGGAACTTCCAGATAAAAATTAAATGCTATACAAGAATGAAAATTTCATCTTGGGATATTATTTGCCTCTGTAGTAAAAGTATAATTGGAATGTCATAATAAAAACAAACCATCTTTTGATATTCCAGTTTTAGAATTAACTTAGAGACAAAACATCGACAATATAATTTCAGAATAAATATAAAAATATAAGTGACAAAAACCGGGAAAAGAAATGGAGAAATAAAGAACCAGAGGAGTTTAGATGTGCTTATAGCCTTGCCTAGTCAGGAGGCAAGAAGCAGAGTGTGGTTAGTGAAAACAATGTCACAAAGAAAATGAATGCAGAGACTGCTTTAGGCCACTGCAAGTTTGCTTCTGGTCTGGAATTCTGGTCTGTCCTCTTTTTAATGCTCTTTAATGGGTATTAAATTAGGGTGAGGCAGGAAGTTATTCCTGTACTTAACATTCAGTCTATCTTTAATCTTGCCCTAAATTTCAATAGACTCGCTGGGTGCAGTGATGCACACTTTAAATCCCAGCAACTTTGGAGACTGAGGCAGGGACATTGCAAGTTCAAGGCCAGCCTCAGTGACTTGCCCTAAGCAGATCAGTGATACTCTGTCTCAAAATAAAATAAAAGATCTGGGGATGTTTCTCAGTGTTAATGTACCCCTAGGTTTTATCCCCTGTACAAAAAAAAAAAAAAAAAAAAAAGACAAACCCAATAAACAAACTAAAACAGATTTAATAGACTCTACTTTGGGTCAATAATCATTCCTCACATCTTGTCTCTTTCCATTATGATTTTAGGAGGTATTTTGATATTCCAGTTGAATCAGAAAGTACATGACTTCTCTACAGCAAGTTTTTCAGGAATATTTTGCTAACACAAATAGGGTTGGCATCAGCATGGTCTCATAAGAAATTTAAGAAATAATACACCTAAGTAGCTCAAATGCAAGGTTAGTCAAGAGATAAGGTGAGTCTCTTGGGAATAAATGTCCAAGCAATGATTTCAGATACATGGGGAGAGACAGGCTCTTACCCACTCAACTGGACATTGTGGCATGCCTCCCAGGTTCCATTTCATCCCTCTCTTGTTGGGGTAGTCTAAACAAAAAAGTGGTCTTAAAACTTGACCCCATCCCCTCCAGAGGGCTCCAATTTGTCAAAGTCAATTTAACTCCTTTCTTCCCTTTCCCCTTGATAGTGTTTGTTTTAGGAGCCCGGGTTTAAGTTAATCAGGAAAAATCAATTTCCTGGTGACAGTTATTGCAGCAGGAGAGGTGTCATGGAAGTCTGTCCAGTGGAATGGAGAGAGACACTTTTTATCACATACTTCTTGAAATTTGTAAGAGGCAAGGTGCTGCTAAATTGCTGCTGGCACTAATCTCATGATCACAAGAAAAAGGGCAGAACCCTGAGTAAAGTGGAGAAACGGAGACTTGATCAAAATATGCCTGACGTCATTTATCTCTGTTCTTACAGGCATGTGAGATAATCCTACATTCTTTAAGCAGGATTGATTTGGATTTCTACCATCTTTAATTGGAGATTTTTGAACTAATAGAGATATTACACCAGCTGTGAGCTAGTCCTGCAGCATTGCAGGACTGGTCTGTGGAGTCTTTGCTATTGTCCCCATTCCTTGCACACAAGAATATTGTGCAAGAGAATCGCAGACGCTTTCCTCTCCAGTTTTTAACATGCACAATGATGAGCTTATTGAGAATTGTACTTTAAAGGTTCAATTGACATTAGCATGTACCACCTAAAACATGATTCTGTGCTATACAGTTCCAAATTGATAACATATTCAATCTTACCAACTCCCTGAATTTACAGTGGAAATAGTGTTGAGAATGCTACAATTATGATGTTGGTGTGATATGCAGGAAATGAATGAAATAATAATAGAGAAGCCGTGTAGGTTACCATAACAAAATTAAGGGGAAAGGCACTTGTTCTGTCACCTTAAGTAATTACAAAAAATTGAGGCATTTGAAGTCAGTGCTAATGGATGTCAGCAGATAGTTCAGCTTTTCATCGGTTAGTTCGTCGTAGCATGCATGATCATTTATTAAAATTATTTGTGATAAATGAGCCTAAAATGATATGGATACCCTACAATAAATGGTCACCTTTAATTATGTTCAAATGGATGTTTTGCCTGATAGATTTCTGTCACAGTAATAAATACTGTGGAAGCAACACATTCATCAGACCCAAGGAGGGACAATGTCTTACAATTCAATCCCCCCATTTATAAATGACACTGTGGGGGAAGAGAAACTCACCAGAGAAAGGAATAGAGGTTAGCAGTGTGTCTTGACAGAAGGAACACAACTAATGATTCATTTTTCTTTCTGTTTTGTTAGTTTAGATGAACTCTGTGTCAGGTCAAAAGAATAAATCACTGTGGTCCAGAGGAGGTCAATGAGGAGTCGGAACAAGTCTATGAGGATTCCAGGGCAAGGTGTTGATGGCATCAACCTGTTCTCCCTAGTACTTAGAGTTTATGGGGAACTCTCAGATAGAAGTTTCCTAACCAAGCCCTGGTGACAGTGAAAAACAATAGGACTTATCATTGAGGGCAGAGTTCCCCAAATACTAATGGATTATGCAACGTTCAATCTGAAACAGAGAAAGAGAGAGAAAGTGGGTTAGTGCTTAGAGTTGATGAGAAGGTAGATACTGTCACCCCTCTTGAGATGACTTGCAACCTGGGGAGAAACTGAAAAATTGCTCCTAAAAGCTCTGAAAGTTGTAGCTCTAGTGTATTGCAGAAGTAGTTCTCTTGATGGACTTCAACAAAGACATGGTTTTACAGGAGCTACCTCTACATTGGGAAAAGGGCTCCCTGTTTTTGGACCACATACATTATTTTAAGGGATGGTTTTTCTTGAGCAGACACCTACTCAATTACCTAACTTCATGCTTTTCATTACAGACTGACTGCCAAGGAATTCCTGAGCTATCTCCTACCCTGAGTAGGATTTTGTCTTTCAGTGATGTTGTTCCGTAGGTTCTAGAATCTATGAAGAAATTGGATCAATATGATTCCCATAACTTTATGGCTCATTTATTACTCCACTCTCATTCTTCATAATGCCTCCTTGGGCAATGGTTCTTGGAAAGGAAGTGGCCAGACTAGCAGCAACATCACCTGAGGACTTGTTAGGAAATGCAAATTCTTTAGAAACTCTAGAAGTGGGGTCCAGTAATTCATCTGCATATAAACCTTTCAGGTTATGGTAATGAACATAAAATTTTTGAGAAACTCTGTCTTTGGCATTTCTTCTTAACTTTTCATGTGTATGTAAGTTTTGCTCTAGGGATTGTTACAAGCATGATTAGGTCTTGAGCTGGTATCCATTCTTTAGGTGCCCATAATCCAGTCAAATCAACTGAGATCAAATGCAAAACTCTGTGGGTAAATGAATAGAAATAAGCCATGCTTTGTTTTAAATGGTACATGAAGTACCTTTTCATTAAAAATTTAGATCACATCAACTTTGATTATTTTTCCCTAAAAAATTGACAAATTTGTTGGAAACTATCTAGTTCCAACATGTAATCTTAAGCCAAGTACATGGATTAGGGGATAGCAGATTTTCAAAGGACAAAATATGAAGGAGACCAAACTTAATAAGAAAACATACAGCACTACCTATCTGTCCTGTGTATTTATAAAATGAAATGTATCAGAAAGTGCCTACATAGACACACTAGATATATGTGTATGGAGGGTGGGGTGAGGTGTAGACAAACAGATATGTCTCTCAGATCCATCTTCAAGGAAGGATTTGGGTCCCCATCCTGGGGAGTACAGTCAACAGACAACCTCCTCAGTATCTTCAGGGTCTCCCTCAGCTGCAGAGACCAAACCCTTCCAGAAGCAGCTCAGATCTAGTGACTGAATGGGTTGAGGGTACAAAGTTCTAGTCATTTTGATTAGATGGAAGATGTTTTTATGTTTCTTTGCCAAGCTGACTGAGGCTTTATTGAGCCAGAAACACACACAATTTTCTCTTCTTCTCTGCTCAATCCTGCTTCTTTCTCATGATTTTCCTTCAAAGGTGTTGATTTCTAACAGACATGTAGAGCTGCAAGAACCTCAAATCCCATCACTGTTTCCTTCTGAAAAACTAAAATTTGCAGCAGTGTGTGTGTGTGTGTGTGTGTATGTGTGTGTGTATACATGATGAGGTAGGTAGAATCTATATCTATATGCCCACACTCTAGAGCAAGATCATGTGCATAAATCTCTTGACTCCATTACTTACTAAATGAAGAAATCATCTCAAAAAACTGTACTGAGATCGAAATTGCTTACAACATGAAAACTGAAAAGAGTAGCTAGTACCTAGTGTCCAACAAATGCCAGTGATTTGCATATTTAACCATATGTGTATATGTATATTTGTGGAGGAAGAATTCAGAAAAAATGTGCATCTTCATTTATGCAAACCACATTCTAGAATATAGTAATTACTGCTAAAAGCTGCCTGTTTTCCATGCTTAGAGCAGATTACTGACAAAACTACCTCATTTTCATATACTATAGACTCTGTATAATTATTTTTCACTAATATAACCATAATAACTCCAAACACAGTATTTAGATTTTTAACAAGCTACATTTTATTGATTCAGTTTTTGCTGAAGATATTTCCTACAAAAGCCTATAGAAAGCTGTGTTTTCAAAAGAACTTCCACCTGTTCACAGAGCTTCTCCTGAAAGCAGCCACTTCCATACTAGGACAACCTGGGTTCACTGCAGCAGGAGGATATGGATTGGGAGTTTCCTTTGCCGAGTACATCAACAGTCTTTGCTATTTTATTATGCTCCTTCAGCCAAAGCGAGGGGGCATTTTCCTGGCATTCTCAGGAATGCCCCTTGTGCTGGGAGCCCATTTTCCTGACCTCAGGATTTTCACTGACAGTGGACAACCCCTTAGTCCCTTGGCTCTCAGGGAGGGAGCAGGGTATCCTTGGTCTCAGAGAATGGTTTTAAACCATATAAGTCATGTAAGTATTAAATGGAATGGACTTTAAGTGGGGGGAAAGAAGAGAGAATAACCTGTCTCACTGTCTTCAACCTTCTTAAGGCCTGGGCTAGGGGAACCAAGCATTGCCAGAACTCTCAGAAGGAAATGTGTCCAATATCAGGAGAGGAGTACCATCTCAAACGTTTCAGTCATGTTGTGAAACACCCAACATTTACCCTTGGGCACTATTACCAGGTCAGGCTGCCTACCCAGGTAACTATAACCATCCCTGCAGGACAAAGCAAGAAATTAGATTATGTAATTTCCCCCAAAAACATGCCCTGAAAGATCAAATGTCAACTGCCCCGATTTTTCGACTTCAACTAACCTACCAGCCTTTGACTGACTGTTCATGAAAGATGCTGCTTTACAGAAGAATGATTACTGCGTTTTAAAATTTTAGGATTTAATAATTTTTAAAACAACACAGTGTTCTAAATTATACAACAATTCTTCAGTAGTTCCATTCTTTCATATGGACTTTATAATAATCGTCAGGTTTGCTGGTTAATGTGTATTCCAAACATTTCAGATTCCATGAGATGCATGAGAATGGAGTTCCTTTCTTATTTATCTTCATATTCCCAGCATTTAGCATAAAACCCATAATAGGATTTTGCATTTTTACAAAATACAGAATACAACTGAATTAGAATATCAAAATTGCTTTGATTGGATTATATCAGCAAATATGCCTACACAGAAGTTGGCTTTCCTGATAAGCTAATTAAAAAGTAATTTTCAGAGATAAACTGAATATCGAAGGCACTCTTATTTTCTGCCGTGTATGTTTCACAAATGTAAAAGCAGAAAAGAATCCTCTCCAACAGAAAGGATATAGTTTTTCTTGTTTCTTAAATCTTATTATTAATAGAAATAAGTAGATTGAGCATGCAATGATCTTTTCAGCCTATAAACAAGCTAGAAGTACACATATTCACATTTTGGTAGTTTAAAGTATATAAGATGTCTCAGTGTAGTAAAATTGTGAATATTTAAAATTCATTTAAAATGCCTGTAAAGATACTTACAAAGAAATGTTAAAATATGCATATAGCTTCTATTGAATAATTCACATCTTGTAGTAAGTCTCCAGATAATGTAACATTTGAACTGTGTGTGTATTGCAAGTTGACTTGAGTGATCCTTTTGCTTATATAATTGACTAGCATCTCCTGTGTATATAGATACCTCATTTCCAGAAACCAGGCTGCTCTGAGCTATACTGGTGGATAGTTTGGGCCACGTAAATTATTCATATCTTAAATTCATTTGATATGGGATAAATTATCATAATTAGTTCAGAAAGTTCTTTTTTCTTAAAGTGCTATCACTCTTTGCTGATTTTTTTTTATTTCCATTAAACCAATAGAAGTGGTTCATTATAAAATAGGAATACTGGGAAAGACATTCGATTTAATTTTTTAATAGAGTTGTATAATAAGTTCTGTGAAGTTCATAAATAATAATCTCATGTAAAGTTTGTAAGTCCAGTAAAATGACCCAAATCCCATGAATTCCAAATCGTATCTCAAATCCCAGAGAAATCTGAAGATAACACTGCCCTTAACCTTTTTCTTGGAGTTCAGAAAGGATTTTTTTCTCCTTGATTCCTTTTTTGCAGCCTACAAATATATTTCAAGTCATAGGACTGGGTTTAACAATAACAATTAAGATGATTCAGAAACAGACATTTTCCTCCATGGAGAAAAGGTGAAAAAAAAAAAAAGAAAAAAAAATTTAAATACTTATTTTAATTCAGGTGTGATGTTTTGTGTTTTAACATATATTACTCATTTTATTTGCACAACATTACAATGAAGTATCATTTTTCTTATTCGATAAAAGAATGAACTACACAACTGATTTGCATAAGTTTACACATCTGGTAGGCAGAGGTAGGACCTAATTGCTAACGCTCTTTTGTTGTTCTCTTCTCTACCATACTCTGTCTCCTACAATTAAAAATGAGAGATGAAAGAAATATATAATGCAAGAGAGAAAATGTTAGCCATCAGAAGAGGAGTATCAATAAAGTAATATTTTGTACTTCACATTAAAATATTCAGAGGGCAGGAAATGAATATGACTTGTGGTTTAGAATTTAGTATTTGTTCGAGTCCCTGAGTAGTTCAAACCTAAGGTGAGTTCATTGAAATGGCATGCTATATTAAATAGAAAAGAAGGAGGTTTTCAAATGAGGAGGCACCAGATAATCATTGTATAATTTGGGGGATTACAAATCCAAATATTACATGAGGCATTTATTCATCTCTTTAAAAATTTTCAGTTTTAAAATTGAGCATCCCACTTCCTTCACTTTGAGTAGATCTTCTAAAAGTCATTTCCAAGCCATTTCATCCCCTGAAGTATTTACAGCTGCTGGTCTCCTACTCATAGGATGATGACAACCATAATTACAATTGCAGGTCACAACCTCTCACATATCCCTTCAGCTTTAGGGCTTATAAGACCATAAAGAAGCGCCACATTTCCATTTTTAGAGTACAAACCAATCTTTTTACTGTGGAACTCTCCAAGAGCTCTATAGGTAATCAAGTTTTTTCCTCCACTGTCAGTCAGCAATTGGACTTTTATAAGAAGTTGAAGAAAGAATTCACATCCACGGCTATAACTATTCTAAACATGTCTGTATTTTTCATTTTCTACTTTTCCCCCCTAAGCACAGAATAACAGAATATTTATTTATTGAATATTTACTAGGGAAACTACTCCAGGTCAGACATCAGAAATATATATATATATATATTTTTATATACACATACACATATATGACACCCAAGGGCTACAAGCTCAAAGGTGATGAGAAAATAAAAAAAAAAGAGAGGGAACATGACTCAGGTCCACAGCCCCTCCACAGGGGCCATGCCTGGTCTCTGTGAACCATAGCCAGTGTTCACCATGGCTCAGGGAAGCAGACACTTGCCTGTCTCAATTAGAACCAGAATAATGCATTTTTTCTTCAATCACAAAATGTTCTGTAACTTCCGAAGCTGTTCTGGTTCGGATATGAGGTATCCCGTAAAAAATCATGTGTGAGACGATGCAAGAATGTTCAGAGGTGAAATGATTAGGTTATGAGAGTTGTAATCTCTGGTATGGATCAACTGAGTGGTAGTTGTAGGCAGGCAGGTGTGGCGGGAGGAAGTAGGTCACTGAGGGCATGATTTGGGAGGATTTATTTTCTTCCCAGCCCCTTTCTCTCTCTGCTTCCTGGCTGTCATGAACTGAGCAGCTTTCTTCCACCACGCCCTACTGCCATGATGTTGGTGCCCAGAGCTATGGAATCAGCCAACCATGGACTGAACCTGTGAAACTGTGAGCTGAAACAAACTTCTCCTCCTCTCAGATATTCTTGGGAGGAATATTGGTCATAATGATATAAAGCTGACTAAAACAGAAGCTGATAGGAGACAGCAATATAAGAACAGTAGCTTCAGTATTTAGGTTAAATATTTGGTGAATGCAGTGTAGAAGTAGCAGTGACTACTCATTCATATTATTCAAGTATGGCACACAGTAGGTACTATTCAAATGTTTGTTAAGCAGGCTGATTGTATATTCTAATATTTGTGGTATTCTTAGTCAAATGCTGCAGGAAGAAGTATAATTGAGAATAGCTACTATGTAGTGAAGATGGATTGTGTCACATTGTTTTAGGATTTTACAAATGTTAACTAATTCCATCTTTATAACCAGCCTGAGAAGAAGATACTTCGGTACTGAATCTTATTTATGACCTCTATCTGCTAGCGACCTTGGGAAAGCTAAATTTATCCGTACTTGAGTATCAGCAGAAGCAAAAAGGAAGGATAACACATGCATCCTAGGGTAATTGTAATGAGTACATCCCAAGCATTGTGACCTTCCCATGGATGATGCCAATGACAACGTGTATTTCTGTCTTCTTTTACTTCTCTTACCCTAAGAGAATGACTCTTCATCTGTGAAGAGGATTCCAAGCAATGTTTACTTAGCAATGACCTGTGTTATCCTCATTTGCTTTCTTTCTTTCTTTTTTTTTTTTTAATTTATGTTTTATTTTTTATAATGAAAGAGCATTTTGACTTTTGGCTAGAATGATTCTGTACGCTCTCGCTCCAGATCGCTTTCTGTGCAATTCCTCATTCTGGTCTCCACACAGCCCAGTATGTTGGAGGCATCAAAGGTCACTGAGGAGAGTCATCCATCATTTTGACACCTTTTATGAGTTTACTGCTCTTGATGGTGATTATAGGAAAGGCTGCTTAAAAGTGATAACTGCCAGAGGCACTTGATGTTCGTAGTAATGATAGAAATATGTCCAAGTTTGGGCAAGAGAAAAATAATAAAAACTGAAGGACAAGACGATGAGGTAGTAAAATGCAAACTCAACTTTAAAAAGCATGTCCTGATGGAGAAATTTGATTTCAGGATAAAATGAACCTCATTCCATGTCATGCAAAATGTGGGTTCTCACGGTACCTCTTTCATGGTACCAAATTAATGCCATGACAATTAACCCTTGAGCCACTGTTGTGACGTTTTGTTCATATGTCATTAAGCACCTCGGATCTGGCCAGTTCCAAGTACAGGTTGTTATTACAAAGTGAAACCAGTGCTTTCTTGAAGGTGCCTTATTATTGCTAAAGTAAACATAATGTTTCCACTGATGTTCAGTATTATCTTAGGGATGCCTTCTGCTGTCAAAAATGTGTGCTGAAAATGATCATTTATGTCCAATAATAGTAACTAACATTAAGGGAACACTAAAGATGTACTATACTTTGTAAAAGCAACTTCGAATACATCTTTTTATGTAATTAGTATAGTAGTTGGTAATACCAGGGGGATTAATTAACAGTATTCGTTTTTTCTCTCCCAGTTCATAATAAAAGGAGGTATAGTACGCAGGACTAGAGTGCATGGAAAATAAAGCATCATTTTTATTACTGGTAAAGCTTATTGAGTAATGTCGGTTTAGATGTACAGTCAAAGGGATAGTCAATCCTTCATTTCAAGATAAACAGATTCTCTCTCAGTCATGGCAGAACTGGACTGAAATAGGACAGAGGAGGCTGAATACCCGAGGAATTTTCAGGAATAAGATTTATTGACTTCAGGGTTCAGAGTGGCTCTTGTCTAAGAATTCTTCCTCTGAACAATGATTTTGGAAATTCTTTAAACTTTATATCCTGTGGGAGGAGGGTCTTGGAGGTTTTATATGACAAGTGCTTTCTTTTCCATCCTCTAGACCAGACACGGGTTTCACAAGCTTTTACTAAAAAAACAGAGATGACATCTTTTTGTACAACAAGCTTGCAGAATAACTCAGTCACACCTTTTGTGTACAAACCTGGCATTTATAAGAAAGAGGAAACTACCAACCACAATAGCCTCTGCCCACATCCTGCTGATCTGACAAGAGGAAAAGCTTAATTATGCCAACGATCTTTTGGGTGGGGATCTCTGGCCTGCTTCAGAACCATATGAGGGTTCTCTCCAAAGTGGTAATGTCCTCTCCACCAGGGGCACAGCATGGCAGGCTGCAAAGTAGAAAGTCTGCATTCCAGAGACCAGCGGACCCTGAAGAGAGAAGAGTCTCAGATTGGCAAGGAGATTTACTTCTCTAAACTCACTAATCAGATTAGACATTCCTCTCTAAGGATGAATACATGAGGAGAAAGTGTAGCTGAAATGTTTGCTTAATGACATTTTTTTCTCCATTAAACTTAAAGATCACATCTCTTTCCCTCAATGGAAATAGAAGTGAGGAACAGATGTCCACACCCCTAATAGGTACCACATTATTATATAATTAATAGCTGAAAAAATTAATTTAAGTTATTAATGATCCTTTAATTTCACAAAACTAGTAAGTGGCAGAAATAGGCTCCTGGTAAACCTTTCAACCCCTGAAGTTTTAACTGCAACTGCCTATGTGTAATAAATTATTTTGTGTCACATATTTATAGAATGTAGAAGAGCTTTGAGCTTATGTAATTTGTAACATGAAAATAACACTTAGACGATTATAAGTATCACTGTGCAATTGATGGTAAATTCTAGAAAAAAAAGAAACAGAATAAATACATTTGAGGTTTTATTTTTCATTTCATTTTATTTTATATTTCCAAACAGAATAACTTACTCCGGCAGGTCAAGTGAGAAATGATTTTTCGAGAATAGGAAAAAACACCTGCTAAGTTACAGAAAAACAAATTATGCTGTATTTCAGGATTCACAAATAATTTTATTTAAAAGGAAATGTTTGCATAGGGAATGGCAGCAGGGATTTATGGCTAGAGACCTGGAAGATGATCATAACGGGATGAACTTTGAAATACATACTAAGGTTTAGGAATTTCTCCTAATATTCTCAGGAGTATCTCCAAATTTGGGAAAGAGTGTCATATTGTGCAATTTACAATTTGGATCCAATTACTCTGGCAAAAATGTGGAGGAAACATCAAGATAGATTGTGACAAGAGACAAGGAGACTAGTCTAGCAACTATTAAAGTAGTCCAAGAAAAGGAAGATATTGAGATTTGTCAGGGCAGTGGAAGTAATTATTTAAAGACAAGGTTAGGTCCATAACTTCTATACAAAGTATAATTAATTGCTTTCAGCGAACAATTTAATGTTGGGGGGCAGAAAAATGGGGGTGAGGAGAAATCTGTCCCTAACAACTGAGATACTGATGGTGAGTAACCACTGCAAACAGAGAAGGCAATTTGGGATGGAGGAGGAAGATGTGTTCTGTTGGATCATGTTGAGTTTGATGGCCAGAGAATACTCCAAGAGGCGATTTCAGCAGACAAGTACCACAGGGTCTTGACCTCAGAAGAGAAAGTGGGCTCCAGTACAGTAGCACATCTGTGATGCATCGGATTAAAATGAGGGAGTTGCTGAGATGGAGGGTCCAATCAGAACAAGTATGCAAAATGAGAAGACAAAATGACCCAATGGCAGTATTCATGAACATAAAGGCCAACACTTAAGGGGTGGGAGAAGAAAGAGGAGGCATTGATTCCGACGTTAGGTGCAGTAGAAAGTTGGAACTTGTCTAAGGGCTTCTGGGGAAAAAGTATTTACCTTGATAAAATGAAAAAATTCACAAATAGAAAACTTGTTTTTCTCCTTCATGCTTTGGTCACTAAGGTGTCCAAAATTTGTACAAATTATAATAAAAACCACAGTGCCAGCAATCAGGGCAGACATGTTATGACCTCAACATAAGACTGAGGATAAAAATCAACACAGAGAGAAAAATGAAAGGGGAGGATTAAAAGATGTCTGAACTTTTGTCTAATTCTAATTTTTTTTCCATCGTATTTTTCAAAATCTAGGATTTTCTGGCACGACTTTGGTAGCAGGATGAAAAAAAAAAATGAAATAAACCATAAGAAACTAGGAAAATAGTTCAGTCAATGAAAGCAAAATCTGGGCACTGTGGTGATAAACCGGGCAGGCTGGGAAAAGGGAAGTTTAAGACCACCTGTGACACTGAATGCCTAATTAGGACCTGATGAAAGTCAGGGTCATACAGCCCATGCTGCAGGGAGAGGGTACTTGGATGAAAACAAAACTCCATTTTTTTTTCTTTTGGAAAAATGTTTTCGATTTCAAGGAAGTTCAGAAATAGTAAATTATACAATGAAACTGATGAGATGAGAACATTCTCTGAAACAGACTTTTCAGGTTAGAAGTTTGCAAACAGACACTACGGGAGTGGTGGTGAGGGGAGAGAAACATTTGAAAATGAGTCAATGGCACTGAGTGTCCTTAAGACATAGAGCTCTCTAAACATCCTTGAGAGAGAAAGTAGAGCTCAGTACAGGTGCTTCTGCTTTAAGGAAAGCTAGGAAAGACCACCTGAAAGGATGGTGTGCAAGGACAAAAATCAAACAAACCAAAAGGAAATGTTCCTTGGAACCCCAAGGAATTTTTTTCAGTGAGGAAACATTCAATCCATAGCTGCAAATTATAGAGTGACTAGCTTCAGAGGAAGTTCTGATTTTCTTTTCTGTGCTTTCAATTAGGATCAATCAAAATATATTTTAAGTGTTCTACTTTTCTGTTTCTAGATACAAAAAAAAATTTTAAAACCCACAATATATCATAAAGATGCATTTATCTTATGTCACTAAGATAAAAAAATTAAATATTGAAAATGAGCCAAATAGAATTTATTATATTCAGTCACTTTTGAGGTACAACCTACCCCAGAGTGTAGTAGCTTAAAATGGTTATGATTTTAAGAGAGTATACAAATCAAGAGTTAGGGCTGGCTTGTTTGGTCTGGCTGGGTGTGGCTGATCCAACTGGTTTGCTGGTGCATCCATTATCAGTTGGTGACCGAGATAACTCATTTCTGATAGCCTTTTCCAGGATATGTAGGATGACTGGTAACTTTCTTTATGCAGTCTCTCATCTTCCATTAAGCATGGAAGTCACTAAATGTGACTTGATTGACTTAAAAGTCACTTAATTCCATGATGAGCAAGAGTAGAACCTGCAAAACTCTTTGAAATCTAGGCTTTTCAACTGCGATGATAGAACTTCTATTGTAAATTAATGGCCAGAATCTGTCCCAAGGCCAGCTTGGATTTAGTGGTGAGGGTGAGTGATTCCTCACCTTTCTGAGAGAAGCTGCAAACTACTGTGGTCACTTACTATCAAGAAAAGAACACGATATAAGTTGCAAGATTATTACTTATTCATCTGTGAGAATTTCAACAACTATGCGTGGTACTTCATAGAACATTTATTTTAAAAAAGTAATGTGTTTACCAAGTTTTTATAGACTGACCATTGCTGATGGAAGCTATATTACATGCATGTATCTAAAGCTCTTCCCTACTTTTATAAGTTATATAGTTTTCCTTGTCATTTAAGGTACTTTAAATAGAGCTATCTATTATTTGCAGGAAAAAAAAAAAAAAAACTGAAGCATGGGGGAGCAAATTAGTATTTAATGAGTTGATTAACTCAAAGCTCAAGTTCAAATGTGTAGTCATTTCTGACTAGGAATCAAGTATTGTTTTTTATTTTTACTTATTTATTTTTTGTGGTGCTGGGGATTGAACCCAGGGCCTTGTGCTTGATAGGCAAGCATTCTACAACTGAGCTATATCCCCATCCCAGGTATCAAGCATTTTCTAAGGCAATGAGAATAAGAAAAATGAAGTAGTACCTAATGTGGTGGTACATTCCTGTAACCCTGTAATCCCAGTGATTTAGGAGGCTGAGGCAGGAGAATCATGAGTTTGAGGCCAGCCTCAGCAACTTAAGTCTGGTCTCAAAATAATTTTTTTTTTAAAAAAGGGGATGGGATGGAGTTCAAGGCAGAGCCTACACAGGTTCACTTCCCAGTATGACACTAAATAAATAAATACATAAATAGTCCTGAAGTCTAAAGACATGGGAATATGTCTCCATTCAAAGAGCGTATGGACATGGGAAGGAAGAAAATCAATCAAATAAAAAGTGCAGTATCCTCTGCCTGACCCAGGACTCATCAGCGGGGAAGAAATGAGATCTCAGATGACAAACACAAAAGGACTTTGTAGGAACTCAAGGAATAGGTAGGTGGGTATGCAAGAAATGTGCAGCTTGGTCAAAGGGAAAGCGTACACAAGATAGGCAGATGAGTTTGTTTTCAGAGAACCACCGTTTGTCCCCTTCTTATATGGCTAACCCAGGGTGTGGCTGGTGAAGAGGAAAGAAGATACAGCCATGATGATGTATGGGGGAGGGGAAAGAAAGGAGAACTTGGGATTGGTGAAGATCAAGTCCCAAGGTCCTGCCCAATAACTTTCCAGCTCCCTGCTCCTCCTTTGTTTTTTTTTTTTTTAATTTCTAGTACAGGCTTCAGTTATGGATCTAGGTATTGTACTTTTGAAGTAATAATCATTCTAGGTGAAACAGCAATTATTCACTAGAATTAAGAACACCACAATCGTCATTTTAGAAGTTTCTGATTAAGTTTTATTGACCTAACATCTGACACCAACTCAATTTGAGAGCATGCGTGTTTGTACAAAACATAGTGGGATTTAGTTTTATGATTGCGGGTACATCTCATAGGTCAAAAGAACTGAAGGAGCATTTAACAATCATATGCTTATTTAATTGATGGAACATGAACTCACAGTACTTTACAGTCTCCAATTCAATCAGTTTTTTTTTTTTCTAATTAGTTCCTTGATTGACTGATTTTATCTATTTCTTCTGCTTTGATTTTCCCCAGCTTGGTGTGTAGGCACACCCGTTCTCCACAAGCAAATGTGTTTAATGACATAAAAATTATTAATGACTTTTCAGTTCATTCCTTTTAATTAAAATTTCAGAAACTGGGAAAACTCACCAGAATGTTTTCTTTACACTGTATTTGTTAATAACATACATAATAAAAATATGCATTCTTTTTACACTGTCAGCTACTGTTTAATGTGTTCTTTGGAAATTGCAAAATAAATACAAATGTAAAGATTATCTTCACCGCCTGACAAAAAATTGAATTAGCATAGTATATTTGAAATGGAGAGCTCTGTTGATGAGGTAACATCTCACATTCAGTTAAAGAGAGAAGAGATCCAGCTACACCTGTGTGTTTATTTTAAATTACTCCTGAGATTCCTTTTCAGAATGCATATCCTGAGAGAATACAAAACATAACACTAAGAACTCAGCTTGCAAAATCAGTTGATACTGGCTTGTGGCTCACACAGGTTTTCTTACATGAATGTTGCTTATCTACATTTTATCTGTATTTATAAATAATATCATGAAATATAGAAAATAAAGTTTATATGTACTTGGGGCAGGCCTGATTGGGCACACCTGTAATCCCAGTGCCTGGGGCGGCTGAGGCAGGAGGATCACGAGTTCAAAGTCAGCCTCAGCAACTTACTGAGGCCCTAAGCAACTAAGTGAGACCCTGTCTGTAAATAAAATATTAAAAAGGGCTGGGGATGTGACTCAGTGGTTAAGCACCCCTGTGTTCAATCCCTGGTACCAAAAAAAAAAAAAAATGAATATTTATATATATTAATTTTTATTATGTATTCCATATAAGAAAGGAAAAATCCATTAATAAAATGTAAAATAATAAATATGATAGATTTTCTTGGGATTCCAAATTATCGATATTAAAGACTCAATTTTGTACAGCATTTCAGGTGCTGTTGAGAAAATGTTTAATGGTATCCAATAAAATGACAAATGATGCTGCAGATATTTAAGCATTATAAGGAAAACTTTAATCTCTATTAATCTCTACAAATGGATTATAAAGCAGGAGGATTATCAATGCACACAGATTAAAATAAATACAAATGAAGAACCATATGATAATTTATTTCTGGTGGAAGAAACTGGAGTGGAATTTGGCATGTGTAAAGATGGAAGGATGTCTTATTTTTATCCCCAAAAAGAGACCTTTGAAATTAATTAATAGACCTTGCAGCTGTGGAAATCATCTCATGTCCTCTGATTTAAACTATCTGGCCTATTGTTTAAAATGAACCTTAGGTTTGGCACACTATTGGGGTTTCCGAAGCCCATTTTGTGAGTGGGGCATAAATGTTTACATGCTAGAGAAAAACCAAAGACAAGGACAGAGCTGCATGCATACCGATCCAGTTCCATCAACTGAGCCTGGCTTCAGTTAAAATCAGAGGGGCGACTGAAATAGGTAATTTTGTACTTTCATTTATTTCTCCTCATGTGTGCAGCACCCCACAATGCCTGACATCAGTGCCACCAATGAAAGATGCAATAGAGTAACCTGCTTCACAACATTCTTCAGGATGAAATTTCTAAGTATTTTAGTTGCAAGAAGAAAGAGGAGAAGAGAAGGAGCAGAAGTGGAGATGGAGCAAGGAAAGAGAAAGCACAATGGGAAAAAAAATAGAACCAGCCATTTACATAGCCCCTCTTTGGGCTTTCCACTCCTGTAGTGCCAAATTCCATTAAGACTCTAATCAGACATAATTGCTTTGAGACAATTTCCCTCAGCACCTTTCCAAATTCTCCTCTGTTTGTAAATTGTAAGATTATTAGTTATTTATCTCAGAATCTTAACTACTATGAGTAGTACTTTATAGAACATTCATTTGGAAAGCAATGGGTGTTGTTTGTGCATACTCTTAATTTTTTGATCAGCGACATTGTATTTTGTTGGGGTTGTGCATACTTTCCTTCTATTATATGAGTTTTTGGAGGCAGGGTTTGTGTTTTTACCAGGCACATGGAGTCTGGGATGCGGTAGGTACTGGTACAGCAGATGCTGGGATAGCTGCGTGTGGAATGCACTGCAAGTCAACAATACATGCTGCCCATCATTACACAGAAGTTTCCTCTCATTCCTGTGAAAATTTCTATCCCTTCTTTCATCTGGATATTGGGTACTATTGCCAAGACCTATACCTGGACTCATTAGTTCACAAGCTGGAAAAACTGCAAAACACAATCTAAGCCCTGATGCCTCTTCCTTCTCTCCAGCACATCAGCGCGCTGCTGGACGTCCTGCACCTACAGCTCTTGCTCTCATTCTTGAGTATCCATTGCCAACTCTGGTTCCAAAGAGCTACTGATTAAATCTACATTTCCCAAATTTAAAAATAGTTGTAAGCCTGAGGAAGTGCACCAGGATTGGGAGTCAGGAAAGCACCACAATTCCTGCAAGCTTTTGTACACATCCTCTCATGAGACCTTCACCATCACCTTGCAAAACGGGGATTCATGACCCTACATATTGACCTTTTCACAATTACTTCATTTGTTTGATTTCCTTCTGTGATTGGTTGAATTGTTGTCTTTTGCGATGCTGCCTCTAGTGGTTGCCACTTCGGAGAAGAGGATGCTGATCCTGGGGAGGTCACAGTGCATGTCATGCCGACTGTCATGGGGTCAATGGGTGCCATATATCTGATTAGAACTAGGCTTATACATTTACAAAATCAATGATTACCCCACCATGTCAGAGTTCCCATGTCCTCTGCTGTCACTTATCCCGTTAACTATATGACTTTGGACAGGTGAAATAACTTTCTTCTTTCTCTTCTCTAAAAAAGGAAGGGCAACAACGAAATGATTTCTAAGACATTGCTTCTCATATTTTATGTGAATGGAGATCATCCTGGGACCTTGTTATAACATGATTCCTGTTCAGTTGGTCTCAGATAGGGCCCAAGATGATTACATGAATGCTATGAATCTACATTGTGCACAACCATAGATATGCAATGATGTACCCCATTTCTGTACAATGAATCAAAATGCAGTCTGTAAAAAATGAAAAAATAAATTTTAAAAAAAGATTGTCTTTTCTACTCAGTTCCTAGGCAATATTTATGTATCATGTCCATAGATCACACTGTCATTAACAAAGGTGGCCTTTTGTATGTTTAAGAATTTCTGGTCACTATAGAGTTAGAGATAAAGCTATTTTTCTCCCCAATGCTTTTCCAGGTGACATTAAACATACTCTAATCCTAAGGAGCCAAAGGAAAGAGAAGTCCATCAGAAGTTTCCTAATATGGTTGTACTGATGAGCAGCTTTGAATTTTTTTTTTTATTTTTTTAAATTTTTTTATTGTAAACAAATGGGATACATGTGTTTCTCTGTACATGGCGTAAAGGCATACCATTTGTGTAATCATAAATTTACATAGAGTAATGTTGTTTGATTCATTCTGTTATTTTTTTCCCTTCCCCCCACCCCTCCCACCCCTCTTTACCCTCTATACAGTACTTCCTTCCTCCATACTTGCCCCCCTCCCTAACCCTAACTCTAACCCTAACACTAACCCTTCCCTCCCCCCCATTATGTGTCATTCTCCACTTATTAGTGATATCATTCGTCCTTTGGCTTTTTGAGATTGAATTTTTAATAGTAAGGGATCTGCATCCAACAAACTCTAATTAATGGCTCACAGCTCCCTCAAATTACATCCCAAAGACCATATATATCCTCCACAATTGGGAATGACTTTCCATTGGTACTTAGTATTTCCCTGTTTTGCAGTGATTGCCAAGCAGTTCCAGAATCTTTAAAGACAGATTCACACAAAACTAATTTTCCAGAGACTGATAATAACAGACAACAGAGCTAATGTCATACAGTTCTGTGCAGCATGAAGATATCTTTTTAATGCAGAATAGATTTTGTTAGGTTTTGTGGTGATTGCTGATACACTTGGCTTGTGATAGCAGATATTTTTACCCATTTACTAGAGAAAGTAAATTTCATATACTTTTCCCCATTAAACATCATATCAGCAGTCTATAAACCAGAGTATTAAAAGGAGGAATGAGAGGGTATGTACAAACAGAGTTGACGAGAAATTGGTGTTACAGACTATGATGCAAACAGGTTCTCTATAACAACACAAGTAGATTGAGGTTGTAATTAAACATGCACCACTTTGAAAACTATTGATAGAAATGCAATCGTTTTAGTATTTGGATATTCTGCTTTGCTATAATATTTTAAATTTTGCATTAGAAAATCTAATCTATCAGTACTTCATAGAAGTAACAAGATGCAAGAATATGTTGAGGTTGAGGCTAGATGATGGCTCATTCGAATTTGTTTCCTGTACATGTTCTTGGTATGCTTTTGATAAACCATGGGATTAATTCTTATTATTGCCAGCAACTTCATTGGTTCTGCAAATAAGGGATTAAAAAAAATTGAGGTGCCCAAATGTATCTCTGCGTTTTGAACATGTTTATTTTATACAAGAGAAAATAGCAGAGTGTGTGTTTTTGTTTCTCTCTTCCTATGAAAGTTAAGTAAATTATTGTAATTTAGGTGGAAATAGTGAGCCAGAGGACCTTTCTCAGCAGGTGTTTTCAGCTCTGGAATATCTAAAGAGAGAAAGAAAGACTCATTGCACGTTCTTTTCTCTTCCCAATCTTCCGTCATCCAGCCTAGTAACTATCTCAGATGGAAGTCAAGAGTCCACAAGTTGTTTGGAATATGGAATAGTGAGAGTTGAGAAAAGCCACTGAGCAACACTTCAGGGTCAGGTTAGTGGCTAATTAACCCATTTCTCCACATCAACAATAATTATCATTGAGTATCCTCCTTAGGTTTTTTCAACAATTCTTTTCTGAGGTGCCTGGCTGGCTTGTGAAATTTGTTTAAGAAGTTATCATTTTCTCTGTTGTCAGAGAATACAAAAGTAAAGAGAAAGATGCATGGGGTATACCAGTGTACCTTTGAAACAAATGAGATGAGATTCACCTCTCTAAGGATCGATCCGTCCTTCAAATGGATCTTTTGGAATGTAGTCAACAGAGAAAACCCTCCACGTACACCACATTTTCTTGCATTTGGTTGAGATGGTCGTGGTTGCCCTACACAGCACCACAAGGATAAGATGACAGAATCACTGGACACAAGAGAGACAATGGAAGTGCCCAGAAGGTCAAGATTTTCAGGATGCTTGACAAAATAACTTCTTACAATTTTTTTTTTTTTGGCCTCTTGAATTTACAGCCTTAAATTAAATGAAATGGATATTTGCAGGAATTCTCTCCATTTGTTTCACATAAAAAAATTATCAGAACAGAGATAATTGAAGGGTTCTTATTTAAAGTTCTACAGTGGCTCAGGATCACAGTTAATATTTTACTCTTTTCCTAAATGTTAAAAACTTTCAGCCATCTAAGTACACATGTCGATTTTTATTATAACAATTAATAACAGCTGGTAAAATATTAAAAGCATGCCATTCAAATAAAATTTGTAACCAAAGTTCAAGAAACTCTTGAAACATGGTAATAGAATTTTAGGATCCCCAGGAAAACAGCCACTAAAATAGAACCTTGCTATCCGTTTATATTCTTCCAAAAAACCTTGTCTCATTGGGTATACATGTGGATGGATTAGGTTGTGTGATTTCAGAAAACGTTAAACTTAGCTCCCATCCCCCATTTCACCATTCATCTATTTGTTAATGCTTTGGGTTTTCAACTGCTGAAAGAGGATCGATCCTTTAAAACCACTCCTAAGACAGGAAATGTTTAGCATGCAACTTTCACCTGAAGGAGAACGTATAAAGTTCAATTCATCCTGAGGCATGAATGACCATATAGAGCATTTCTAAATACCCAGGTTAGAATGAGATTTTTAAAAAAATGCATTGGCAATAATTGTACAACAATAAAAATGTGAAGCTTACTGAATTCATAATTGTATTTATTATCCATATTTATTTTTGGAACAGGTAAACAGAAAACACAAAAGAGCAATTCATTTCAACCAATGAAATAATTGATGAGTGAGTCTAAGTAATTCAATAAAAGTTTCCAGCATTATCTTATGTGATGTGTTAGGTTGCTTCAGGAGTAACCAAAGAGCTCTTTGTGTTTAGTGTTTCCAGCTTTTCGGTTCAATTAGAGCAATTTAACTGACAGTTCTGCAAAATACTGGGTTTCAAAATCATATTTAATTGTTTTTAAAAATAAAGATTTCAAGTCACTGTGGTGGATGATACTATGGTCTTGGCTCTCTAATATACCAGATGGTACATCAGCAGATGGCAGAATCGGGGACCTGACTTTAGTCTCCCTCACAGAAAATAAAGATGTCAAATATCCACAGATAAGAAGGTCTTAATGAGAAACCCTAGAACTCAGGGGTAAGGCTTAAATATTTCTCAGACACAGAAACCACAAAAGGCTGCATTTATACAGTTAAAAGGAATGGTTTTACTTGGAGTGTGTCGATGATGCCCCTTCTGGAAGCTGGCATGGTGCCACCATTGAGAGTATCCCCGGGGTCTATGGTGTCACAAGTAGGAGAATGTGATCCAGTTTCCCCAGCAATCTGGGGTGCTTCCTGGAAGGAGCACTTCTGTGTGATTTTATGGGGAGGACTGGAGGAATCAGCTAGACCACCTGGGGTCAGCTAGAGGCAAGGAAGGGGTAGGGTCCAAGAGACCAGTGCAGAGTTTCCAGGTCTTGGAAGTTCCACTGTGATCCTCTCAGCATGGGTGCCCAATCAGAGACACCATTCAACAGTCCAACTACAGAGCTGAATGAGCTGCTTCCCAGGAGCAGCTCTACCTGGCTCCCAGGTGGCAGTTCTACCTGGCTAGAGTCCATGGCTCATCACCCCATCCAGCCTTGGAACCAGGCTTAAGACAAACCCAGGCAAAAAGGCAAGCTGTAACCTTGCATGTTGGTTGAGGCATCACCTTAAACTCCAAAGTAAGGCCTGATGCAGGCAGAGAGGTAACCTTGGGATGTTGCTTCTGCAGATCATAGATTTTAGTCCTACAGGAGCACAAATAGTATCTCTTCCCAGTCTTGGAGTTCAGCCTAAGTCTCCATCTGGGCAAAGGGGCAAACCTGTGAGCCTACAATTCTGTGGGGAACAATGTTTTGCCCTTAACAATCGTGGAGTAAAGCTGGTAATCTCTATTTGAGTAGGGAATACAGTTGGTGACCTGGTCCAATTGCAGGGCACAGCCTGCAAACTCTGCTCAGTCATAGATCCTAGCCTGTGACCCTGTCTGACTTCATGTCACAGGCTGAGGTGTTGTCTAATTGCATAGTCCATTTTGCAGTACCACTTAAAAACAGAGTCCAACACCAGCCTCTTTTTGATGAGGGGAATGTAGCCTAGGACCCTAGAAGATCCAGGATGATGACAGAGCTCGATGTATATTCTTCTCCAATAGTAAAGTCCAATCAGTAGCACACCTCAGCTAGGGAAAATAGCATGAGACCCAGACCAATCAGAGGTGACAGAGGAACCCAGAGAGCATCCTATATGTGCAGAGAGCCCAGCCAGTGATCCTGCCAGACAGTGAAATCCAGCAATAATCCCCCTCAACATTGGCGCACACGTAGTAGTCCTGCCCAACTACAGAACTTGATAGTAAGCCCTGACTCACTGTGGACACTGCCCACTAGGCTCTCCAGAATCCCTTAATAGCCAAAGTGGTCTTGAGCAAAAAACAGAACTGAAGATATCACACTACTTGACTTCGAAATACACTACATACCTATTATAATCAATTCAGCAGGGTCCTGGCATGTAAATCAACACACAGACAAATGGAACAGAAAAGACAGCCCCAAATAAATCCACAGAGTTACAGTCAAGCAGTCAAGTAATTTTTTTTCTTGTGGTGCTGGGGATCAAACCCAGGGCTTTGTACTTGCCAAGCAAGCACTCTACCGACTGAGCTATGTCCCCAGCTCCAGCCAAGTAATTTTGATAAAGAAGTCAAGAACACGCAGTGGGGAAAAGAAGAGCTCTTGAATAAACAATGTTGGAAAAATTAGATAATTACACACAAAAGGATAGAATTAGATTCTTATTACACATGTTATATAAAAAAACAACCCCAACTCATATTAAAACTAACTAAATGATTAAAGAAGGAAACTCTAAAAAATTACCTAGGAAAGAAGCACAGGAGACAGCTTCAAGATGGTTGGTCTGAGCAATGATTTTTTGAATGTATCCAAAGGCATAGGTACCGAAAGCAAAACATAGAAAAGTGGAACTACCTGAATGCTTTTGCATAGTAAAGCAGTCAACTGACTAAAAAGACAACCTACAAGTTAAAGAACGTATTTTTTCAAATTATAATCTGATAAGAGGCTAATAAGTAAGATATTCAAGGAACTCAATTCAATAGCAAAACCCCAAATAACCCATGTTGTTAAAATTTTACAAAGAATCTAAATTAACAATTTCTTAAAAGAATAGACAAATGGCCAAAATTTTGCCTTGAAAAAAAATGGTCAAGGTTACTAATCACTAGGGAAGTACTAATACCCTCCATGAGTTATCACCGGGCAACCTGTTAAAGACTCTTATCAAAATGACAAAAGAGAACAAAGTGTTAACATGAATATGGAAAAAGAAAAACTCTTTTTACACTGTGGTGGACATGTAAGTTAAAGCACACCATTATGAAAATAGTGTGGAACTTCCTCAGATAAATTAAAAATTAGAACTTTTGTATGGTCCAGAAATTGCACAGAAGAAATGAAATCAGCACCCTTAAAAGGACAAGGTACATTTGCATTTTCACAGAAGCATCATTCACAACAGCCAGATGTGGAATCAATCCAAAGTCCAATTAACACATGAAAGATAAAGAAATAGGGTAGACACTTACAGTAAAATAGTATCAACCTTATTGGGTGTGCAGCAGCTGCAGGCCTGTACTTCCAGACATTTTGGAGACTAAGGCAGGAGAAAATTTTGAACCCCACAAGGTAGGAGGACAAGCCTGGGTCACATAACAGACTCTGTATCAAAAAAAAAAAAAAAAAAAATGTAAACTGTAATGTGTGTGAGGACATGTATATCTATCAATCAGTTTGATTTAGTCTCTGGATGATGTATACATTTTCAACACATTGTAAGGGTTGGAGATGTTGCTCAGTGGTGGTGGCTTTACCTAGCATGAGCAAGGGAAGGGTCTTGTTTCAACCTCTAGCATAAAAAAAAAAAAAAAATTTAAAACAAACATTTACAGTTAAAAAAAATGCAATACCTCTAGCTCTTAAAAATCAGGTAGTTTTTATATCTCTTTATATTTCTTCTGCACTTGAAGTTTGACATGTTTTTAATTAAAAAAAATCTTTTGGGCACTAGAGATGGAGTAAGAACTTCTGACAAAAACATAAAGAAAATACATAGATTTTTAAAATTCAAAGGCCACAGAATGGGCAAAAGGCCGCTTGGAGTTGAAGGTGGTGCTGAGGATTCAATTATTCCTATAACACATGCAAGATCCTGCAAGATCCTGCAAGATCCCGTCTTGCTGCAGGTGGCTAGGAACTGCAACAGGGCTTCCTTACCTGTGAGTGGTGTCTCTGATAGGTGCTGGTCTGGTTAGAGGAAAAGAGAGGGAAAGAGAAGAACATTCCGGGGGACAAGATACCTTCTGACTGTGTGATGCTGTCTGTGATCACTTCAATGTCTCTGTGGGAAGGGAACTAAGTCACTAACATGAAACCTGATTCTAGACAAAATGTTGCAGAGGGTCTGGCCAGGAAGCTGCAAACACCCTAAGATAGGAAGCACAAGCATAATTAAAAGGGAAAATGAAGCAAATTGTACTTTAGGTAAGTCCACACAATGTAATTCACAATCCTGGGTGGGAAAATCACAACATTCGTTTTCTGAGATGTAAGCACAGAAATACCTAGGCAAAAATATTAGAGAAGGTTAAAAACGCAGAGTCGCTTGATTCTCTGGTGTTGAATTAAATATACATTAACATGAAATATGTTGAAATTAACATGAAGTATGGTTAATACAGTTCTTGAAGAAGGAATAGAGGGAATGCTGAGTAGTTGGAAATGTAATGACTGGAATTTTTTGTCAAGTTAAAGAAATGCTGTGGTTAGGTAGCAGAAATCACATTATGAGGGTAGGAGGGGAGGGGAGGAAAGGAGGTAAACATATTACTTGATACATAACACAAGACCCTCATGTTAGACCAATAATCTATCAGTGTGAAGAGGAAAATCTGTAGAGTAACCCACAGAACAAGTCCAATTATTTACAAACACACCATTAGAGGTATAATAGACTTCTCATCAGCAACAATAAATGCCAGGGTACAATAGAATTAGATTGTCCAACCTCAGAGACATAGAGAAAGTTCATGAGCACACAGCACAGAATCTGCCAGAGTAGCCGGAACCCAGTACAGTATCATATTGCTAAAACAGAAGGCAAAGTAAAAATGATTTGAAGGACTTTATCAGCCTAACAAAATGACAGTGCTATTAAATTTCAGGAAGAACAAAAGTAAGAAAACAAAGGTAGAAAAAAATGACAAGCAAACTAACCATGCATGTTAATAAATATAATTAGCAATGCATTTTGAAAATTTTAGATGCTTTGGAAGTGTAGAATTAAAAATTCAGACCACTTTGAAAAGAAGAGGCAATTAGGACAATCAATTCAGATCAATTTTGTTTTAATTTTGTTAGGAAGTACAGAGCTATTGTTTGACTTTAGACCTTTTAAGAATATTTATAATTAACTGTATTTATTAAAATGTTAAGATTAATCATTAATAAAATAGGAAATAAACTGATATTTTATAAACAATTGAGGAACCAGAGGAGATAGGGCAAGTAAATAAACTTCACTTACACAGCAAAAGGCAGAAAATGAATAAAAGCAGCAAAGAAAAAATTGAAGAAACAGAAAACAAGTAACAAACAACAACAAAATGAAACTAATCATTCCCTCAAGTTGAATTATTGTTAATGTATGAACACATTCAATTTAACTACAAATACTACTTTGAATAAAATAGAAGGAAATTCATCACTGTGTACTTATAAGAACCACATTCAGAACAATTCCAGGTAGACATGGCCCACCCATACTAAAACAATAATACTAGCTGCAAGCATGGAATTAGTGTCAGACAAAACAGAACTTGGCATAAAAAACAATAAAAATGAGTTTTTAACCACACAGATGACATTTTAAAAAATCTATGAAGATTATAGTGAAAATCTTAAATAATCACCAAATATGATATTCTATTGGTAAGTTTATCTAATGATAGAGCAAACACATTAAAACAATGTTTTAATCTAATGAAAAAGAAACCCCATATAAATGCAAAGCAAAACATTTTTTTAAAAAATATGCAATCACAAGGAAAAGTATAAAATTTTAGATAATAAAATGTTCCACTAGAAAGAGAAAAGAACTTTCAGCATGAACCTAAAGCAGCACTTTTAGGGAAAGCTATACTCATTGGCCTGGTGCAGTGGTGCATACCTGTAATCCCAGTGGCTGGGGAGGCTGAGGCAGAAAGATCACATGTTCAAAGCCAGCCTCAGCAAAAATGAGGGACTAAGCAACTCAGTGAGACCCTGTCTCTAAATAAAATATAAAATATGGCTGAGGATGTGGCTCAGTGGTCTAGTGCCTAAGAGTTCAATCCACAGTACCCACCCTGCAAAAAAAAAAAAAAAAAAAAATTGAGATCAAGAATTTTCAGTAGGTAAATTCCATACTCAGCTCAAAATATATAAGGTTTGAAAGAGTAATTGCAAGGAGGTTGAAGAGAATAAATATAAAAACAGACTAATGGAATAAAAAAACAAAATTGAACCAACATCAAGGTGTTAGGAGATAAGAAACGTGTATAAGTCAGTAGCAATAAAACAGTCAATCAATAACAACAATAACTATCCCCTCATAAGACACAGCCTAAATACGGTGAAATGAATATGGTCTGTCATTGCCCCTCGTCGTGGGTTTTACATGACATTTCCTTAACGGCTAACGGTGTAGAACATTTTTTCATGTGCTTATTTGCTATCTTTACATCTTATATAAATGTATTTCCTCAAATATTTACCAGCTTTTACATTTTTTAAAATTTTCTTTTAGTTGAATTTAAAATATACATTCTCATAGAGTTCTTTTGTTGGGCATGTGATTTGCAATTCTGCAGATTTCCACGGTCTAATTTATCATGTATTTTTTTTTCTGAGTTATGTTTTTGCATCATATTTTAAAATGCGTTTTCTGGACAAGGTCATGAAGATTTGTTTCCATAAGTCTGTCTAAAAGTGTAAGGCTTACTCAATGAGAATGAGTTCATTTAGGTGATTTCTCTCACTATATATTTAGATACAAATAGATGAAAGGTACCTTTTAATAGAGCCAGGTTAATGTATTCTGGTTTTCCTCTTTGGTTCTGAATATGTTTAAACCATTAAAGAACAGATTTTAAATAAGGCTAGTCAATTCCCTTAATGCATTGGGACTGGAAATTAATTGAGTTTTGTGTGGGTACTCTGTACAAGCTATAGAGTTGCACTCATGCATTTAATAAATATTTGAGTACCAACTCGGTAATGGGCACGGTTTTGGGTACGGAACTCAGTGATTAGAGTTTCACAAAATGTACACATTAGTTAAATATGAATATACTACCTTTTTATTACATATTTGCAATTAACACTGATTGAAAGGGAGAAGAGAAACAACAATTTGCTTCGTCTATCATTCCACCTAAAGAATCTCTGCCCCCATATTTTCTTGAGATGGGATTTGTGAATCAGATATTTTTTCCCATAACTCTCAGTTTTCAAGCACATATGTGGATAAAAATATTTTTCCAGGTAGCATGATCCCAAGCTTTAAAGTCAAATTCCTTATTACATATGGGTCTTCAATGAAACACAGGAATTCTCTTTTCAACTTTGTTAGCAGTCTTCAATAAAATTGATATTTAATTTTTACATGCTAATTTAGAACTCAACCCTAACATACTCTGTCACTTCAAATTATATGTCAAATGACATGTCATTATTTTAATAAAGATAATGGAGATGCATTAAATATGCCATTTATTAACTATTTTAATGCAAGCCCCACTTTTTACTATTTCATATTACTGAAGTAATTAAACAAATCCATCTCCCATCCAGAAGGATTTGTAGCAATGGATGTAAATGCTTATCACAAAAAAGAGTACAAATTGGAAAGCATTCAAGGCAGCGTAAAATAGCAGTGAATTTGAAGAGTGATTACTGGGAAAATTAGGACAAATAAGTATTTAAGAGAATTATCATTCAGAATTGTGAAATGCTCTTAAAATCAGTTTGAGCTTCCTGGTTCTCAACTATTAGTTATATGATACAATGCATAATAACAGCATAAAATTTTACAGTAGGGCACAAGCAAATCTAAGACACATTTTCTTCCATGTGTTTGCATAAATGAATAATAATAGTAACGGTAGAAATATGCATAATTAGGTAAATGTAAGTTTCCTTTTTATAGACAGGAAGGGTTGCCTTTTAGAAATCCTAGACTAATTATTATTTGTAATTAGAGTGAAACACTAAGGTCTAACTTTAGGCACACTAGAGATAGTTATGCTAGTCCATAAGTTTCAAGGTGCAATAAAATTTTTTCCTTTTTTAAAATATGTTTTCTGTTGTTATGCCAAAATATGGTTTGGTTTACAACAGTCTTAAGTTGTGCAAATGCAAACCTGAGCTTAGCATATTTCTGAATTAGCCCAGAGTTCAAATTATTTCTACTTCCTGTTTTTTTTTTTTTTTTTGTTTGTTTGTTATTTTTAATGTACTGAGGATTTAATCCAGTGGCACTTTACCACTGAGTCACATCCCCAGACCTTTTTGTTTTTTGAGACAAAGTGTTTCTAAGTTGCTTAGGGTCTCATTAAATTACTGAGGCTGATCTTGAACTTGCAATCCTCCTGTCTCAGCCTCCAAAGCCACTAGGAGTACAGGTGTGTGCCACTGTGCCCAGCCCATTTGCTGTGCTTTCACTCAGAAGTACGGGAGGCATTGCTGCAGCTAGAAGGAAAGAAAAACAGAAGGCACTGTTGATGGGTCAGTGCAATGTGCACTGCTATTTTTACAAAGTGTCATCCATACTCACCATTCCCAAATTCTCTATTTGCAAATTGACCCGCTATATATTTGAGTGCTGTCATGGTCATGGGAAGACTTCAGCAGAATGTCAGAATAGTTGAGGAAACCAACTAGATATCCCCAATATATTCCAAGGTTGAACAGCACAACACCCTGCCTTCTTGTTTTAGCTCTCTTGCTGTGAATAAGTATCCCCTTTAATGTCTACTTGGCGCTATGTTTGTGTTAAATTTATTTTTGTTCCTTTTTTTGATGAATTTGCTGTTTAAAATGATCTCACAGCACAATGCTGCAGTGCTGTCTAGTGACTCTATGTGCAAGAAGGCTGTGATGTTCTTCATGAAGAAAGCAGATATATAGAAAAGCCTCACTCTAGCATGATTAACAGTGCTTTGCCATGGGTTCAATGTCAATGAGTAGACAATGCATATTACATAATGTGTCTTTAAAACACAATACACATTTTATACAAGGTTATGTATTGTTCTGTGATAAGGGGCTCACATAAAAACCAACCCTCTATTTCCTCTATGAACAATGACTCATCATTCAATAAAAAAAAAAAAAAAAAAAACAAAAAAAAACAAAAAAACAAAAACAAAAAACAAAACAAAACAACAACAACAACAAAAAAAAACCCAGGCAGCTGAGAGAACCTTAGCACATTTCCAACTCAGGAATTTCAGGTTCTTCAGTGGGATAAGGAGAGGTTTTATGATCTGACATGGATATTTTTCTATTCATTTGGGCAAAGCATCCCACAACACAGTATGTCCCCCTAGCAGAATAAATAACTTGAAATTCTTTACAGAATCAGTTTGAAGGGCAGAGGGAAAATAATAGGGGTATTTACCCCAGAGTAAACACTTCTGTTCCTTGTCATTTGGGAGTCTGGCAGTGCATTGTCAGTTTCCACTTGATTCTCTCCTAGTAAAATTGGTTAAGTGAAAAACACTACACTTAATCTTTTAATCCAGGATGTTCTATTGTCACTTAAATACACAAAGGCAAGCAAGGACCATTAAGCAAATACAATATAAAATCCAAGAAAAAACAGGTGCAGACAAGGTTTCTTTTCTGAGTTAAAGAGAAAAAAAAAAAAATTAAGAAAACCAACTAATACCTGGCCAATACAGAGAACATTTATTTATCCCCAAAATAAGAATACAATACAATTAAAATTGTTGAGGGGAGAATGTAAAGAGTGTTTTAGTCCATATTTTTTTCTATAATGAAATACCTGAGTCAGGCTGCTTTATAAAGAAAAAAATGTCATTTAGCTCACAGTTCTAGAGGTTCAAAGGTCTGATGTCAACATTAGGTTAGCTCTGGTGAAGGCTTTATTGTGTATCACAATGGTGGGGGGTGTGTACAGGAGGAAAATATGAGGTCACCAGATAGGAAGCCAAAGAGCAGTTCAGGAGTCAAACTCACTCTTTTATGACTTACTAACTCAGAGTCCTACCAGAACTACTTTAACCCTTTCCAAGAACAGCAACCCCAGCAAGATGTAAGAACCTTCCTCCAGGTTTAACCTCTTGTAGTTCCCACCAGTTCACCACCACACCGGCTTCGGACACATGAACGAGCCACATCTAAATCATAATGAAGAGCTATGGTAAGCAAAGAGTCGCTAAAATAACCCAAACCACCTGAAAGGAAAACCAAAGATCTTCTAAAACAGGGAAACACAGCAAAGAATACAAGCATACAGATAAAAGACACAGAGAAACATTTCGGTATGATCACTGTTAACCATAGTGATTACAGAAAAAGAGGGAGGGAGGGAGAGAGAGAGAGAGAGAGAGAGAGGAGAGGAGAGAGAGAGAGAAGAGAGAAGAAGAGAGAGAAATAATAATTTATTAAAGAAACAACATAGACACGGGATTAGTCTTAACACTGTAAGGACCACTGAAGTTTAATCAATAACAAACGTTACCCCTAAATATATCATTTTAAAAATCATTATGAAATTACAGAACACCAAAGTTGTTGCTGTTGTTTTTATGAGATGGAGGGAGAGGCAGGAGAGGAAGGGAAGGAGGAGATATCAGGACAGACACCTTCAATCAAACGATCAGACCAACATCATGCGCCTCGTTGACTATAATGGCACTAGAAAGCTTTTGATGGATGCCTTCAAAGCTACAAGGAATCTTATTGTCTACTTGAAATTCTGAACTGACTTATGGAGTCCTTATAATGGGAGTGTCAGGGTCATCTGGAGACATACTTGAACTGAAAAGGTTACTTGAGGATGTATTCCAGCAAAATGAGTGCATAAGCCTGGGAAGATCAGATGTGAAAACCAGTTGTTCAGGAAAGAAATTAGAGGATGCTTTAGTGGGACAGCTGTGATCCAAGACAAGAGAACAATTGGTCCATTTGGAAAAGGAGCAAAGAACTCAGGAAACAGGGAGACAGAGAGAAAGAGAAAATAGTACATGATTTACATGTTATCACCAAGACGTTGAGAGAACAGAATCATTTGATAAGTGTAACTAGGACTGGGTTTTTAGAAAAAGAATAAAAAAGATGGTTAGGAACTTCCAGATAAAAATTAAATGCTATACAAGAATGAAAATTTCATCTTGGGATATTATTTGCCTCTGTAGTAAAAGTATAATTGGAATGTCATAATAAAAACAAACCATCTTTTGATATTCCAGTTTTAGAATTAACTTAGAGACAAAACATCGACAATATAATTTCAGAATAAATATAAAAATATAAGTGACAAAACCGGGAAAAGAAATGGAGAAATAAAGAACCAGAGGAGTTTAGATGTGCTTATAGCCTTGCCTAGTCAGGAGGCAAGAAGCAGAGTGTGGTTAGTGAAAACAATGTCACAAAGAAAATGAATGCAGAGACTGCTTTAGGCCACTGCAAGTTTGCTTCTGGTCTGGAATTCTGGTCTGTCCTCTTTTTAATGCTCTTTAATGGGTATTAAATTAGGGTGAGGCAGGAAGTTATTCCTGTACTTAACATTCAGTCTATCTTTAATCTTGCCCTAAATTTCAATAGACTCGCTGGGTGCAGTGATGCACACTTTAAATCCCAGCAACTTTGGAGACTGAGGCAGGGACATTGCAAGTTCAAGGCCAGCCTCAGTGACTTGCCCTAAGCAGATCAGTGATACTCTGTCTCAAAATAAAATAAAAGATCTGGGGATGTTTCTCAGTGTTAATGTACCCCTAGGTTTTATCCCCTGTACAAAAAAAAAAAAAAAAAAAAAGACAAACCCAATAAACAAACTAAAACAGATTAATAGACTCTACTTTGGGTCAATAATCATTCCTCACATCTTGTCTCTTCCATTATGATTTTAGGAGGTATTTTGATATTCCAGTTGAATCAGAAAGTACATGACTTCTCTACAGCAAGTTTTTCAGGAATATTTTGCTAACACAAATAGGGTTGGCATCCAGCATGGTCTCATAAGAAATTTAAGAAATAATACACCTAAGTAGCGTCAAATGCAAGGTTAGTCAAGAGATAAGGTGAGTCTCTTGGGAATAATGTCCAAGCAATGATTTCAGATACATGGGGAGAGACAGGCTCTTACCCACTCAACTGGACATTGTGGCATGCCTCCCAGGTTCCATTCATCCCCTCTCTTGTTGGGGTAGTCTAAACAAAAAAGTGGTCTTAAAACTTGACCCCATCCCCTCCAGAGGGCTCCAATTTGTCAAAGTCAATTTAACTCCTTTCTTCCCTTTCCCCTTGATAGTGTTTGTTTTAGGAGCCCGGGTTTTAAGTTAATCAGGAAAAATCAATTTCTGGTGACAGTTTATTGCAGCAGGAGAGGTGTCATGGAAGTCTGTCCAGTGGAATGGAGAGAGACACTTTTTATCACATACTTCTTGAAATTTGTAAGAGGCAAGGTGCTGCTAAATTGCTGCTGGCACTATCTCATGATCACAAGAAAAAGGGCAGAACCCATGAGTAAAGTGGAGAAACGGAGACTTGATCAAATATGCCTGACGTCATTTATCTCTGTTCTTACAGGCATGTGAGATAATCCTACATTCTTTAAGCAGGATTGATTTGGATTTCTACCATCTTTAATTGGAGATTTTTGAACTAATAGAGATATTACACCAGCTGTGAGCTAGTCCTGCAGCATTGCAGGACTGGTCTGTGGAGTCTTTGCTATTGTCCCCCATTCCTTGCACACAAGAATATTGTGCAAGAGAATAGCAGACGCTTTCCTCTCCCAGTTTTTAACATGCACAATGATGAGCTTATTGAGAATTGTACTTTAAAGGTTCAATTGACATTAGCATGTACCACCTAAAACCATGATTCTGTGCTATACAGTTCCAAATTGATAACATATTCAATCTTACCACTCCCTGAATTTACAGTGGCAAATAGTGTTGAGAATGCTACAATTATGATGTTGGTGTGATATGCAGGAAATGAATGAAATAATAATAGAGAAGCCGTGTAGGTTACCATAACAAAATTAGGGGAAAGGCACTTGTTCTGTCACCTTAAGTAATTACAAAAAATTGAGGCATTTGAAGTCAGTGCTAATGGATGTCAGCAGATAGTTCAGCTTTTCATCGGTTAGTTCGTCGTAGCATGCATGATCATTTATTAAAATTATTTGTGATAAATGAGCCTAAAATGATATGGATACCCTACAATAAATGGTCACCTTTAATTATGTTCAAATGGATGTTTTGCCTGATAGATTTCTGTCACAGTAATAAATACTGTGGAAGCAACACATTCATCAGACCCAAGGAGGGACAATGTCTTACAATTCAATCCCCCCATTTATAAATGACACTGTGGGGGAAGAGAAACTCACCAGAGAAAGGAATGGAGGTTAGCAGTGTGTCTTGACAGAAGGAACACAACTAATGATTCATTTTTCTTTCTGTTTTGTTAGTTTAGATGAACTCTGTGTCAGGTCAAAAGAATAAATGTGGTCCAGAGGAGGTCAATGAGGAGTCGGAACAAGTCTATGAGGATTCCAGGGCAAGGTGTTGATGGCATCAACCTGTTCTCCCTAGTACTTAGAGTTTATGGGGAACTCTCAGATAGAAGTTTCCTAACCAAGCCCTGGTGACAGTGAAAAACAATAGGACTTATCATTGAGGGCAGAGTTCCCCAAATACTAATGGATTATGCAACGTTCAATCTGAAACAGAGAAAGAGAGAGAAAGTGGGTTAGTGCTTAGAGTTGATGAGAAGGTAGATACTGTCACCCCTCTTGAGATGACTTGCAACCTGGGGAGAAACTGAAAAATTGCTCCTAAAAGCTCTGAAAGTTGTAGCTCTAGTGTATTGCAGAAGTAGTTCTCTTGATGGACTTCAACAAAGACATGGTTTTACAGGAGCTACCTCTACATTGGGAAAAGGGCTCCCTGTTTTTGGACCACATACATTATTTTAAGGGATGGTTTTTCTTGAGCAGACACCTACTCAATTACCTAACTTCATGCTTTTCATTACAGACTGACTGCCAAGGAATTCCTGAGCTATCTCCTACCCTGAGTAGGATTTTGTCTTTCAGTGATGTTGTTCCGTAGGTTCTAGAATCTATGAAGAAATTGGATCAATATGATTCCCATAACTTTATGGCTCATTTATTACTCCACTCTCATTCTTCATAATGCCTCCTTGGGCAATGGTTCTTGGAAAGGAAGTGGCCAGACTAGCAGCAACATCACCTGAGGACTTGTTAGGAAATGCAAATTCTTTAGAAACTCTAGAAGTGGGGTCCAGTAATTCATCTGCATATAAACCTTTCAGGTTATGGTAATGAACATAAAATTTTTGAGAAACTCTGTCTTTGGCATTTCTTCTTAACTTTTCATGTGTATAAGTTTTGCTCTAGGGATTGTTACAAGCATGATTAGGTCTTGAGCTGGTATCCATTCTTTAGGTGCCCATAATCCAGTCAAATCAACTGAGATCAAATGCAAAACTCTGTGGGTAAATGAATAGAAATAAGCCATGCTTTGTTTTAAATGGTACATGAAGTACCTTTTCATTAAAAATTTAGATCACATCAACTTTGATTATTTTTCCCTAAAAAATTGACAAATTTGTTGGAAACTATCTAGTTCCAACATGTAATCTTAAGCCAAGTACATGGATTAGGGGATAGCAGATTTTCAAAGGACAAATATGAAGGAGACCAAACTTAATAAGAAAACATACAGCACTACCTATCTGTCCTGTGTATTTATAAAATGAAATGTATCAGAAAGTGCCTACATAGACACACTAGATATATGTGTATGGAGGGTGGGGTGAGGTGTAGACAAACAGATATGTCTCTCAGATCCATCTTCAAGGAAGGATTTGGGTCCCCATCCTGGGGAGTACAGTCAACAGACAACCTCCTCAGTATCTTCAGGGTCTCCCTCAGCTGCAGAGACCAAACCCTTCCAGAAGCAGCTCAGATCTAGTGACTGAATGGGTTGAGGGTACAAAGTTCTAGTCATTTTGATTAGATGGAAGATGTTTTTATGTTTCTTTGCCAAGCTGACTGAGGCTTTATTGAGCCAGAAACACACACAATTTTCTCTTCTTCTCTGCTCAATCCTGCTTCTTTCTCATGATTTTCCTTCAAAGGTGTTGATTTCTAATAGACATGTAGAGCTGCAAGAACCTCAAATCCCATCACTGTTTCCTTCTGAAAAACTAAAATTTGCAGCAGTGTGTGGTGTGTATGTGTGTGTGTATACATGATGAGGTAGGTAGAATCTATATCTATATGCCCACACTCTAGAGCAAGATCATGTGCATAAATCTCTTGACTCCATTACTTACTAAATGAAGAAATCATCTCAAAAAAACTGTAATGAGATCGAAATTGCTTACAACATGAAAACTGAAAAGAGTAGCTAGTACCTAGTGTCCAACAAATGCCAGTGATTTGCATATTTAACCATATGTGTATATGTATATTTGTGGAGGAAGAATTCAGAAAAAATGTGCATCTTCATTTATGCAAACCACATTCTAGAATATAGTAATTACTGCTAAAAGCTGCCTGTTTTCCATGCTTAGAGCAGATTACTGACAAAACTACCTCATTTTCATATACTATAGACTCTGTATAATTATTTTTCACTAATATAACCATAATAACTCCAAACACAGTATTTAGATTTTAACAAGCTACATTTTATTGATTCAGTTTTTGCTGAAGATATTTCCTACAAAAGGCCTATCAGAAAGCTGTGTTTTCAAAGAACTTCCACCTGTTCACAGAGCTTCTCCTGAAAGCAGCCACTTCCATACTAGGACAACCTGGGTTCACTGCAGCAGGAGGATATGGATTGGGAGTTTCCTTTGCCGAGTACATCAACAGTCTTTGCTATTTTATTATGCTCCTTCAGCCAAAGCGAGGGGGCATTTTCCTGGCATTCTCAGGAATGCCCCTTGTGCTGGGAGCCCATTTTCCTGACCTCAGGATTTTCACTGACAGTGGACAACCCCTTAGTCCCTTGGCTCTCAGGGAGGGAGCAGGGTATCCTTGGTCTCAGAGAATGGTTTTAAACCATATAAGTCATGTAAGTATTAAATGGAATGGACTTTAAGTGGGGGGAAAGAAGAGAGAATAACCTGTCTCACTGTCTTCAACCTTCTTAAGGCCTGGGCTAGGGGAACCAAGCATTGCCAGAACTCTCAGAAGGAAATGTGTCCAATATCAGGAGAGGAGTACCATCTCAAACGTTTCAGTCATGTTGTGAAACACCCAACATTTACCCTTGGGCATATTACCAGGTCAGGCTGCCTACCCAGGTAACTATAACCATCCCTGCAGGACAAAGCAAGAAATTAGATTATGTAATTTCCCCCAAAAACATGCCCTGAAAGATCAAATGTCAACTGCCCCGATTTTTCGACTTCAACTAACCTACCAGCCTTTGACTGACTGTTCATGAAAGATGCTGCTTTACAGAAGAATGATTACTGCGTTTAAAATTTTAGGATTTAATAATTTTTAAAACAACACAGTGTTCTAAATTATACAACAATTCTTCAGTAGTTCCATTCTTTCATATGGACTTAATAATAATCGTCAGGTTTGCTGGTTAATGTGTATTCCAAACATTTCAGATTCCATGAGATGCATGAGAATGGAGTTCCTTTCTTATTTATCTTCATATTCCCAGCATTTAGCATAAAACCCATAATAGGATTTTGCATTTTTACAAAATACAGAATACAACTGAATTAGAATATCAAAATTGCTTTGATTGGATTATATCAGCAAATATGCCTACACAGAAGTTGGCTTTCCTGATAAGCTAATTAAAAAGTAATTTTCAGAGATAAACTGAATATCGAAGGCACTCTTATTTTCTGCCGTGTATGTTTCACAAATATAAAAGCAGAAAAGAATCCTCTCCAACAGAAAGGATATAGTTTTTCTTGTTTCTTAAATCTTATTATTAATAGAAATAAGTAGATTGAGCATGCAATGATCTTTTCAGCCTATAAACAAGCTAGAAGTACACATATTCACATTTTGGTAGTTTAAAGTATATAAGATGTCTCAGTGTAGTAAAATTGTGAATATTTAAAATTCATTTAAAATGCCTGTAAAGATACTTACAAAGAAATGTTAAAATATGCATATAGCTTCTATTGAATAATTCACATCTTGTAGTAAGTCTCCAGATAATGTAACATTTGAACTGTGTGTGTATTGCAAGTTGACTTGAGTGATCCTTTTGCTTATATAATTGACTAGCATCTCCTGTGTATATAGATACCTCATTTCCAGAAACCAGGCTGCTCTGAGCTATACTGGTGGATAGTTTGGGCCACGTAAATTATTCATATCTTAAATTCATTTGATATGGGATAAATTATCATAATTAGTTCAGAAAGTTCTTTTTCTTAAAGTGCTATCACTCTTTGCTGATTTTTTTTATTTCCATTAAACCAATAGAAGTGGTTCATTATAAAATAGGAATACTGGGAAAGACATTCGATTTAATTTTTTAATAGAGTTGTATAATAAGTTCTGTGAAGTTCATAATAATAATCTCATGTAAAGTTTGTAAGTCCAGTAAAATGACCCAAATCCCATGAATTCCAAATCGTATCTCAAATCCCAGAGAAATCTGAAGATAACACTGCCCTTAACCTTTTTCTTGGAGTTCAGAAAGGATTTTTTTCTCCTTGATTCCTTTTTTCAGCCTACAAATATATTTGCAGCCTACAAATATATTTCAAGTCATAGGACTGGGTTTAACAATAACAATTAAGATGATTCAGAAACAGACATTTTCCTCCATGGAGAAAAGGTGAAAAAAAAAAAAAGAAAAAAAATTTAAATACTTATTTTAATTCAGGTGTGATGTTTTGTGTTTTAACATATATTACTCATTTTATTTGCACAACATTACAATGAAGTATCATTTTTCTTATTCGATAAAAGAATGAACTACACAACTGATTTGCATAAGTTTACACATCTGGTAGGCAGAGGTAGGACCTAATTGCTAACGCTCTTTTGTTGTTCTCTTCTCTACCATACTCTGTCTCCTACAATTAAAAATGAGAGATGAAAGAAATATATAATGCAAGAGAGAAAATGTTAGCCATCAGAAGAGGAGTATCAATAAAGTAATATTTTGTACTTCACATTAAAATATTCAGAGGGCAGGAAATGAATATGACTTGTGGTTTAGAATTTAGTATTTGTTCGAGTCCCTGAGTAGTTCAAACCTAAGGTGAGTTCATTGAAATGGCATGCTATATTAAATAGAAAAGAAGGAGGTTTTCAAATGAGGAGGCACCAGATAATCATTGTATAATTTGGGGGATTACAAATCCAAATATTACATGAGGCATTTATTCATCTCTTTAAAAATTTTCAGTTTTAAAATTGAGCATCCCACTTCCTTCACTTTGAGTAGATCTTCTAAAAGTCATTTCCAAGCCATTTCATCCCCTGAAGTATTTACAGCTGCTGGTCTCCTACTCATAGGATGATGACAACCATAATTACAATTGCAGGTCACAACCTCTCACATATCCCTTCAGCTTATGGGCTTATAAGACCATAAAGAAGCGCCACATTTCCATTTTTTAGAGTACAAACCAATCTTTTTACTGTGGAACTCTCCAAGAGCTCTATAGGTAATCAAGTTTTTTCCTCCACTGTCAGTCAGCAATTGGACTTTTATAAGAAGTTGAAGACAGAATTCACATCCACGGCTATAACTATTCTAAACCATGTCTGTATTTTTCATTTTTCTACTTTCTCCCCCTAAGCACAGAATAACAGAATATTTAATTTATTGAATATTTACTAGGGAAACTACTCCAGGTTCAGACATCAGAAATTATATATATATATATATTATTATATACACATACACATATATGACACCCAAGGGCTACAAGCTCAAAGGTGATGAGAAAATAAAAAAAAAGAGAGGGAACATGACTCAGGTCCACAGCCCCTCCACAGGGGCCATGCCTGGTCCTCTGTGAACCATAGCCAGTGTTCACCATGGCTCAGGGAAGCAGACACTTGCCTGTCTCAATTAGAACCAGAATAATGCATTTTTCTTCAAATCACAAAATGTTCTGTAACTTCCGAAGCTGTTCTTGGTTCGGATATGAGGTATCCCGTAAAAATCATGTGTGAGACGATGCAAGAATTTCAGAGGTGAAATGATTAGGTTATGAGAGTTGTAATCTCTGGTATGGATCAACTGAGTGGTAGTTGTAGGCAGGCAGGTGTGGCGGAGGAAGTAGGTCACTGAGGGCATGATTTGGGAGGATTTATTTATCTTCCCAGCCCCTTTCTCCTCTGCTTCCGGCTGTCATGAACTGAGGCAGCTTTCTTCCACCACGCCCTACTGCCATGATGTTGGTGCCCAGAGCTATGGAATCAGCCAACCATGGACTGAACCTGTGAAACTGTGAGCTGAAACAAACTTCTCCTCCTCTCAGATATTCTTGGGAGGAATATTGGTCATAATGATATAAGCTGACTAAAACAGAAGCTTGATAGGAGACAGCAATATAAGAACAGTAGCTTCAGTATTAGGTTAAATATTTGGTGAATGCAGTGTAGAAGTAGCAGTGACTACTCATTCATATTATTCAAGTATGGCACACAGTAGGTACTATTCAAATGTTTGTAAGCAGGCTGATTGTATATTCTAATATTTGTGGTATTCTTAGTCAAATGCTGCAGGAAGAAGTATAATTGAGAATAGCTACTATGTAGTGAAGATGGATTGTTGTCACATTGTTTTAGGATTTACAAATGTTAACTAATTCCATCTTTATAACCAGCCTGAGAAGAAGATACTTCGGTACTGAATCTTATTTATGACCTCTATCGCTAGCGACCTTGGGAAAGCTAAATTTATCCGTACTGGAGTATCAGCAGAAGCAAAAAGGAAGGATAACACATGCATCCTAGGGTAATTGTAATGAGTACATCCCAAGCATTGTGACCTTCCCATGGATGATGCCAATGACAACGTGTATTTCTGTCTTCTTTTACTTCTCTTACCCTAAGAGAATGACTCTTCATCTGTGAAGAGGATTCCAAGCAATGTTTACTTAGCAATGACCTGTGTTATCCTCATTTGCTTTCTTTCTTTCTTTTTTTTTTTTTTAATTTATGTTGTATTTTTTATAATGAAAGAGCATTTTGACTTTTGGCTAGAATGATTCTGTAACGCTCTCGCTCCAGATCGCTTTCTGTGGCAATTCCTCATTCTGGTCTCACACAGCCCAGTATGTTGGAGGCATCAAAGGTCACTGGAGGAGAGTCATCCCTCATTTTGACACCTTTTATGAGTTTACTGCTCTTGATGGTGATTATAGGAAAGGCTGCTTAAAAGTGATAACTTCCGAGGCACTTGATGTTCGTAGTAATGATAGAAATCTGTCCAAGTGTGGGCAAGGAGAAAATAATAAAACTGAAGGACAAGACGATGAGGTAGTAAATGCAAACTCAACTTTAAAAAGCATGTCCTGATGGAGAAATTTGATTTCAGGATAAAATGAACCTCATTCCATGTCATGCAAATGTGGGTTCTCACGGTACCTCTTTCATGTACCAAATTAATGCCATGACAATTAACCTTGAGCCCACTGTTGTGACGTTTGTTCATATGTCATTAAGCACCCGGATCTGGCCAGTCCAAGTACAGGGTGGTTATTACAAAGTGGAAACCAGTGCTTTCTTGAAGGTGCCTTATTATTGCTAAAGTAAACATATATGTTTCCACTGATGTTCAGTATTATCTTAGGGATGCCTTCTGCTGTCAAAAATGTGTGCTGAAAATGATCATTATGTCCAATAATAGTAACTACATTAAGGGAACACTAAAGATGTACTATACTTGTAAAAGCAACTTCGAATACATCTTTTTATGTAATTAGTATAGTAGTTGGTAATACCAGGGGGATTAATAACAGTATTCGTTTTTTCTCTCCCAGTTCATAATAAAAGGAGGTATAGTACGCAGGACTAGAGTGCATGGAAAATAAAGCATCATTTTTATTACTGGTAAAGCTTATTGAGTAATGTCGGTTTAGATGACAGTCAAAGGGATAGTCAATCCTTCATTTCAAGATAAACAGATTCTCTCTCAGTCATGGCAGAACTGGACTGAAATAGGACAGAGGAGGCTGAATACCCGAGGAATTTTCAGGAATAAGATTTATTGACTTCAGGGTTCAGAGTGGCTCTTGTCTAAGAATTCTTCCTCTGAACAATGATTTGGAAATTCTTTAAACTTTATATCCTGTGGGAGGAGGGTCTTGGAGGTTTTTATATGACAAGTGCTTTCTTTTCCATCCTCTAGACCAGACACGGTTTCACAAGCTTTTACTAAAAAAACAGAGATGACATCTTTTTGTACAACAAGCTTGCAGAATAACTCAGTCACACCTTTTGTGTACAAACCTGGCATTTATAAGAAAGAGGAAACTACCAACCACAATAGCCTCTGCCCACATCCTGCTGATCTGACAGAGAGGAAAAGCTTAATTATGCCAACGATCTTTTGGGTGGGGATCTCTGGCCTGCTTCAGAACCATATGAGGGTTCTCTCCAAAGTGGTAATGTCCTCTCCACCAGGGGCACAGCATGGCAGGCTGCAAAGTAGAAAGTCTGCATTCCAGAGACCAGCGGACCCTGAGAGAGAAGAGTCTCAGATTGGCAAGGAGATTTACTTCTCTAAACTCACTAATCAGATTAGACATTCCTCTCTAAGGATGAATACATGAGGAGAAAGTGTAGCTGAAATGTTTGCTTAATGACATTTTTTTCTCCATTAACTTAAAGATCACATCTCTTTCCCTCAATGGAAATAGAAGTGAGGAACAGATGTCCACACCCCTAATAGGTACCCACATTATTATATAATTAATAGCTGAAAAAATTAATTTAAGTTATTAATGATCCTTTAATTTCACAAAACTAGTAAGTGGCAGAAATAGGCTCCTGGTAAACCTTTCAACCCCTGAAGTTTTAACTGCAACTGCCTATGTGTAATAAATTATTTTGTGTCACATATTTATAGAATGTAGAAGAGCTTTGAGCTTATGTAATTTGTAACATGAAAATAACACTTAGACGATTATAATATCACTGTGCAATTGATGGTAAATTCTAGAAAGAAAAAAGAAACAGAATAAATACATTTGAGGTTTTATTTTCATTTCATTTTATTTTATATTTCCAAACAGAATAACTTACTCCGGCAGGTCAAGTGAGAAAATGATTTTTCGAGAATAGGAAAAAACACCTGCTAAGTTACAGAAAAAACAAATTATGCTGTATTTCAGGATTCACAAATAATTTATTTAAAAGGAATGTTTGCATAGGGAATGGCAGCAGGGATTTATGGCTAGAGACCTGGAAGATGATCATAACGGGATGAACTTTGAAATACATACTAAGGTTTAGGAATTTCTCCTAATATTCTCAGGAGTATCTCCAAATTTGGGAAAGAGTGTCATATTGTGCAATTTACAATTTGGGATCCAATTACTCTGGCAAAATGTGGAGGAAACATCAAGATAGATTGTGACAAGAGACAAGGAGACTAGTCTAGCAACTATTAAAGTAGTCCAAGAAAAGGAAGATATTGAGATTTGTCAGGGCAGTGGAAGTAATTATTTAAAGACAAGGTTAGGTCCATAACTTCTATACAAAGTATAATTAATTGCTTTCAGCGAACAATTAATGTTGGGGGGCAGAAAAATGGGGGTGAGGAGAAATCTGTCCCTAACAACTGAGATACTGATGGTGAGTAACCACTGCAAACAGAGAAGGCAATTGGGATGGAGGAGGAAGATGTGTTCTGTTGGATCATGTTGAGTTTGATGGCCAGAGAATACTCCAAGAGGCATTTCAGCAGACAAGTACCACAGGGTCTTGACCTCAGAAGAGAAAGTGGGCTCCAGTACAGTAGCACATCTGTGATGCATCGGATTAAAATGAGGGAGTTGCTGAGATGGAGGGTCCCAATCAGAACAAGTATGCAAAATGAGAAGACAAAATGACCCAATGGCAGTATTCATGAACATAAAGGCCAACACTTAAGGGGTGGGAGAAGAAAGAGGAGGCATTGATTCCGACGTTAGGTGCAGTAGAAAGTTGGAACTTGTCTAAGGGCTTCTGGGGAAAAAGTATTTACCTTGATAAAATGAAAAAATTCACAAATAGAAAACTTGTTTTTCTCCTTCATGCTTTGGTCACTAAGGTGTCCAAAATTTGTACAAATTATAATAAAAAAACCACAGTGCCAGCAATCAGGGCAGACATGTTATGACCTCAACATAAGACTGAGGATAAAAATCAACACAGAGAGAAAAATGAAAGGGGAGGATTAAAAGATGTCTGAACTTTTGTCTAATTCTAATTTTTTTTCCATCGTATTTTTCAAAATCTAGGATTTTCTGGCACGACTTTGGTAGCAGGATGAAAAAAAAAAATGAAATAAACCATAAGAAACTAGGAAAATAGTTCAGTCAATGAAAGCAAAATCTGGGCACTGTGGTGATAAACCGGGCAGGCTGGGAAAAGGGAAGTTTAAGACCACCTGTGACACTGAATGCCTAATTAGGACCTGATGAAAGTCAGGGTCATACAGCCCATGCTGCAGGGAGAGGGTACTTGGATGAAAACAAAACTCCATTTTTTTTTCTTTTGGAAAAATGTTTTCGATTTCAAGGAAGTTCAGAAATAGTAAATTATACAATGAAACGATGAGATGAGAACATTCTCTGAAACAGACTTTTCAGGTTAGAAGTTTGCAACAGACACTACGGGAGTGTGGTGAGGGGAGAGAAACATTTGAAAATGAGTCTGGCACTGAGTGTCCTTAAGACATAGAGCTCTCTAAACATCCTTGAGAGAGAAGTAGAGCTCAGTAACAGGTGCGTCTGCTTTAAGGAAAGCTAGGAAAGACCACTGAAAGGATGGTGTGCAGGACAAAAATCAAACAAACCAAAAGGAAATGTTCCTTGGAACCCCAAGGAATTTTTTTCAGTGAGGGAAACATTCATCCATAGCTGCAAATTATAGAGTGACTAGCTTCAGAGGAAGTTCTGATTTTCTTTCCTGTCTTTCAATTAGGATCAATCAAAATATATTTAAGTGTTCTACTTTTCTGTTTCTAGATACAAAAAAAAATTTTAAAACCCACATATATCATAAAGATGCATTTATCTGATGTCACTAAGATAAAAAAAATTAAATATGAAAATGAGCCAAATAGAATTTATTATATTCAGTCACTTTTGAGGTACAACCTACCCCAGAGGTGTAGCTTAAAATGGTTATGATTTTAAAGAGAGTATACAAATCAAGAGTTAGGGCTGGGCTTGTTTGGTCTGGCTGGGTGTGGCTGATCCAACTGGTTTGCTGGTGCATCCATTATCAGTTGGTGACCGAGATAACTCATTTCTGATAGCCTTTTCCAGGAATGTAGATGACTGGTAACTTTCTTTTATGCAGTCTCTCATCTTCCATTAAGCATGGAAGTCACTAAATGTGACTTGATGACTTAAAGTCACTTAATTCCATGATGAGCAAGAGTAGAACCTGCAAAACTCTTTGAAATCTAGGCTTTTCAACTGCGATGATAGAACTTCTATTGTAATTAATGGCCAGAATCTGTCCCAAGGCCAGCTTGGATTTAGTGGTGAGGGGGAGTGATTCCTCACCTTTCTGAGAGAGCTGCAAACTACTGTGGTCACTTACTATCAAGAAAAGAACACGATATATAGTTGCAGATAGTTACTTTATATCAATCTGTGAGAACTTTCAACACTATGCGTGGTACTTCATAGAACATTTATTTTAAAAAAGTAATGTGTTTACCAAGTTTTTATAGACTGACCATTGCGATGGAAGCTATATTCACATGCATGTATCTAAAGCTCTTCCCTACTTTATAAGTTATATAGTTTTCCTGTCATTTAAGGTACTTTAAATAGAGCTATCTATTATTGTGCAGGAAAAAAAAAAAAAAACAAAAACTAAAAACTGAAGCAGTGGGGAGCAATATTAGTATTTAATGAGTTGAATTACTCAGAAGCTTCAAGTTCAAATGTGTAGTTCGATATTCGGACTAGGAATCAAGTATTGTTTTTTTTTTACTTAGTTTAGTTTTTTGTGGTGCTGGGATTGAACCCAGGGCCTTGTGCTTGATAGGCAGCATTCTACAACTGAGCTATAAATCCCCACCCAGGTATCAAGCATTTCTAAGGCAATGAGAATAAGAAAAATGAAGTAGTACCTAATTGTGGTGGTACATCCTGTACCCTGTAATCCCAGTGATTTAGGAGGCTGAGGGCAGGAGATCATGAGTTTGAGGCCAGCCTCAGCAACTTAAGTCCTGTCTCAAAATAATTTTTTTTTAAAAAGGGGATGGGGATGGAGTTCAAGGCAGAGCCTACACAGGTTCACTTCCCAGTATGACACTAAATAATAAATCCATAAATAGTCCTGAAGTCTAAAGACATGGGAATATGTCTCCATTCAAAGAGCGTATGGACATGGGAGGAAGAAAATCAATCAATAAAAAGTGCAGTATCCTCTGCCTGACCCAGGACTCATCAGCGGGGAAGAAATGAGATCTCAGATGACAAACACAAAGGACTTTGTAGGAACTCAAGGAATAGGTAGGTGGGTATGCAAGAAATGTGCAGCTTGGTCAAAGGGAAAGCGTACACAAGATAGGCAGATGAGTTTGTTTTCAGAGAACCAACCGTTTGTCCCCTTCTTATATGGCTAACCCAGGGTGTGGCTGGTGAAGAGGAAAGAAGATACAGCCATGATGATGTATGGGGGAGGGGAAAGAAAGGAGAACTTGGGATTGTGAAGATCAAGTCCCAAGGTCCTGCCCAATAACTTTCCAGCTCCCTGCTCCTCCTTTGGTTTTTTTTTTTTAATTTCTAGTACAGGCTTCAGTTATGGATCTAGGTATTGTACTTTTGAAGTATAATCATTCTAGGTGAAACAGCAATTATTCACTAGAATTAAGAACACCACATCGTCATTTTAGAAGTTTCTGATTAAGTTTATTGACCTAACATCTGACACCAACTCAATTTGAGAGCATGCGTGTTTGTACAAAACATAGTGGGATTTAGTTTTATGATTGCGGGTACATCTCATAGGTCAAAAGAACTGAAGGATCATTTAACAATCATATGCTTATTAATTGATGGAACATGAACTCACAGTACTTTACAGTCTCCAATTCAATCAGTTTTTTTTTTTTCTAATTAGTTCCTTGATTGACTGATTTTATCTATTTCTTCTGCTTTGATTTTCCCCAGCTTGTGTGTAGGCACACCCGTTCTCCACAAGCAAATGTGTTTAATGACATAAAAATTATTAATGACTTTTCAGTTCATTCCTTTTAATTAAAATTTCAGAAACTGGGAAAACTCACCAGAATGTTTTCTTTACACTGTATTTGTTAATAACATACATAATAAAATATGCATTCTTTTTACACTGCAGCTACTGTTTAATGTGTTCTTTGGAAATTGCAAAATAAATACAAATGTAAAGATTATCTTCACCGCCTGACAAAAAATTGAATTAGCATAGTATATTTGAAATGGAGAGCTCTGTTGATGAGGTAACAATCTCACATTCAGATTAAAGAGAGAAGAGATCCAGCTACACCTGTGTGTTTATTTTAAATTACTCCTGAGATTCCTTTTCAGAATGCATATCCTGAGAGAATACAAAACATAACACTAAGAACTCAGCTTGCAAAATCAGTTGATACTGGCTTGTGGCTCACACAGGTTTTCTTACATGAATGTTGCTTATCTACATTTTATCTGTATTTATAAATAATATCATGAAATATAGAAAATAAAGTTTATATGTACTTGGGGCAGGCCTGATTGGGCACACCTGTAATCCCAGTGCCTGGGGCGCTGAGGCAGGAGGATCACGAGTTCAAAGTCAGCCTCAGCAACTTACTGAGGCCCTAAGCAACTAAGTGAGACCCTGTCTGTAAATAAAATATTAAAAAGGGCTGGGGATGTGACTCAGTGGTTAAGCACCCCTGTGTTCAATCCCTGGTACCAAAAAAAAAAAAAAAATGAAATATTTATATATATTAATTTTTATTATGTATTCCATATAAGAAAGGAAAAATCCATTAATAAATGTAAAATATAAATATGATAGATTTTCTTGGGATTCCAATTATCGATATTAAAGACTCAATTTTGTACAGCATTTCAGGTGCTGTTGAGAAAATGTTTAATGGTATCCAATAAAATGACAAATGATGCTGCAGATATTTAAGCATTATAAGGAAAACTTTAATCTCTATTAATCTCTACAAATGGATTATAAAGCAGGAGGATTATCAATGCACACAGATTAAAATAAATACAAATGAAGAACCATATGATAATTTATTTCTGGTGGAAGAAACTGGAGTGGAATTTGGCATGTGTAAAGATGGAAGGATGTCTTATTTTTATCCCCAAAAAGAGACCTTTGAAATTAATTAATAGACCTTGCAGCTGTGGAAATCATCTCATGTCCTCTGATTTAAACTATCTGGCCTATTGTTTAAAAATGAACCTTAGGTTTGGCACACTATTGGGGTTTCCGAAGCCCATTTTGTGAGTGGGGCATAAATGTTTACATGCTAGAGAAAAACCAAAGACAAGGACAGAGCTGCATGCATACCGATCCAGTTCCATCAACTGAGCCTGGCTTCAGTTAAAATCAGAGGGGCGACTGAAATAGGTAATTTTGTACTTTCATTTATTTCTCCTCATGTGTGCAGCACCCCACAATGCCTGACATCAGTGCCACCAAATGAAAGATGCAATAGAGTAACCTGCTTCACAACATTCTTCAGGATGAAATTTCTAAGTATTTTAGTTGCAAGAAGAAAGAGGAGAAGAGAAGGAGCAGAAGTGGAGATGGAGCAAGGAAAGAGAAAGCACAATGGGAAAAAAAATAGAACCAGCCATTTACATAGCCCCTCTTTGGGCTTTCCACTCCTGTAGTGCCAAATTCCATTAAGACTCTAATCAGACATAATTGCTTTGAGACAATTTCCCTCAGCACCTTTCCAAATTCTCCTCTGTTTGTAAATTGTAAGATTATTAGTTATTTATCTCAGAATCTTAACTACTATGAGTAGTACTTATAGAACATTCATTTGGAAAGCAATGGGTGTTGTTTGTGCATACTCTTAATTTTTTGATCAGCGACATTGTATTTTGTTGGGGTTGTGCATACTTTCCTTCTATTATATGAGTTTTTGGAGGCAGGGTTTGTGTTTTTACCAGGCACATGGAGTCTGGGATGCGGTAGGTACTGGTACAGCAGATGCTGGGATAGCTGCGTGTGGAATGCACTGCAAGGTCAACAATACATGCTGCCCATCATTACACAGAAGTTTCCTCTCATTCCTGTGAAAATTTCTATCCCTTCTTTCATCTGGATATTGGGTACTATTGCCAAGACCTATACCTGGACTCATTAGTTCACAAGCTGGAAAAACTGCAAAACACAATCTAAGCCCTGATGCCTCTTCCTTCTCTCCAGCACATCAGCGCGCTGCTGGACGTCCTGCACCTACAGCTCTTGCTCTCATTCTTGAGTATCCATTGCCAACTCTGGTTCCAAAGAGCTACTGATTAAATCTACATTTCCCAAATTTAAAAATAGTTGTAAGCCTGAGGAAGTGCACCAGGATTGGGAGTCAGGAAAGCACCACAATTCCTGCAAGCTTTTGTACACATCCTCTCATGAGACCTTCACCATCACCTTGCAAAACGGGGATTCATGACCCTACATATTGACCTTTTCACAATTACTTCATTTGTTTGATTTCCTTCTGTGATTGGTTGAATTGTTGTCTTTTTGCGATGCTGCCTCTAGTGGTTTGCCACTTCGGAGAAGAGGATGCTGATCCTGGGGAGGTCACAGTGCATGTCATGCCGACTGTCATGGGGTCAATGGGTGCCAATATCTGATTAGAACTAGGCTTATACATTTACAAAATCAATGATTACCCCACCATGTCAGAGTTCCCATGTCCTCTGCTGTCACTTATCCCGTTAACTATATGACTTTGGACAGGTGAAATAACTTTCTTCTTTCTCTTCTCTAAAAAAGGAAGGGCAACAACGAAATGATTTCTAAGACATTGCTTCTCATATTTTATGTGAATGGAGATCATCCTGGGACCTTGTTATAACATGATTCCTGTTCAGTTGGTCTCAGATAGGGCCCAAGATGATTACATGAATGCTATGAATCTACATTGTGCACAACCATAGATATGCAATGATGTACCCCATTTCTGTACAATGAATCAAAATGCAGTCTGTAAAAAATGAAAAAATAAATTTTAAAAAAAGATTGTCTTTTCTACTCAGTTCCTAGGCAATATTTATGTATCATGTCCATAGATCACACTGTCATTAACAAAGGTGGCCTTTTGTATGTTTAAGAATTTCTGGTCACTATAGAGTTAGAGATAAAGCTATTTTTCTCCCCAATGCTTTTCCAGGTGACATTAAACATACTCTAATCCTAAGGAGCCAAAGGAAAGAGAAGTCCATCAGAAGTTTCCTAATATGGTTGTACTGATGAGCAGCTTTGAATTTTTTTTTTTATTTTTTTAAATTTTTTTATTGTAAACAAATGGGATACATGTTGTTTCTCTGTACATGGCGTAAAGGCATACCATTTGTGTAATCATAAATTTACATAGAGTAATGTTGTTTGATTCATTCTGTTATTTTTTCCCTTCCCCCCACCCCTCCCACCCCTCTTTACCCTCTATACAGTACTTCCTTCCTCCATACTTGCCCCCCCTCCCTAACCCTACTCTAACCCTAACACTAACCCTTCCCTCCCCCCCATTATGTGTCATTCTCCACTTATTAGTGATATCATTCGTCCTTTGGCTTTTGAGATTGAATTTTTAATAGTAAGGGATCTGCATCCAACAAACTCTAATTAATGGCTCACAGCTCCCTCAAATTACATCCCAAAGACCATATATATCCTCCACAATTGGGAATGACTTTCCATTGGTACTTAGTATTTCCCTGTTTTGCAGTGATTGCCAAGCAGTTCCAGAATCTTTAAAGACAGATTCACACAAAACTAATTTTCCAGAGACTGATAATAACAGACAACAGAGCTAATGTCATACAGTTCTGTGCAGCATGAAGATATCTTTTTAATGCAGAATAGATTTTGTTAGGTTTTGTGGTGATTGCTGATACACTTGGCTTGTGATAGCAGATATTTTACCCATTTACTAGAGAAAGTAAATTTCATATACTTTTCCCCATTAAACATCATATCAGCAGTCTATAAACCAGAGTATTAAAAGGAGGAATGAGAGGGTATGTACAAACAGAGTTGACGAGAAATTGGTGTTACAGACTATGATGCAAACAGGTTCTCTATAACAACACAAGTAGATTGAGGTTGTAATTAAACATGCACCACTTTGAAAACTATTGATAGAAATGCAATCGTTTTAGTATTTGGATATTCTGCTTTGCTATAATATTTTAAATTTTGCATTAGAAAATCTAATCTATCAGTACTTCATAGAAGTAACAAGATGCAAGAATATGTTGAGGTTGAGGCTAGATGATGGCTCATTCGAATTTGTTTCCTGTACATGTTCTTGGTATGCTTTTGATAAACCATGGGATTAATTCTTATTATTGCCAGCAACTTCATTGGTTCTGCAAATAAGGGATTAAAAAAAATTGAGGTGCCCAAATGTATCTCTGCGTTTTGAACATGTTTATTTTATACAAGAGAAAATAGCAGAGTGTGTGTTTTTGTTTCTCTCTTCCTATGAAAGTTAAGTAAATTATTGTAATTTAGGTGGAAATAGTGAGCCAGAGGACCTTTCTCAGCAGGTTGTTTTCAGCTCTGGAATATCTAAAGAGAGAAAGAAAAGACTCATTGCACGTTCTTTTCTCTTCCCAATCTTCCGTCATCCAGCCTAGTAACTATCTCAGATGGAAGTCAAGAGTCCACAAGTTGTTTGGAATATGGAATAGTGAGAGTTGAGAAAAGCCACTGAGCAACACTTCAGGTCAGGTTAGTGGCTAATTAACCATTTCTCCACATCAACAATAATTATCATTGAGTATCCTCCTTAGGTTTTTTCAACAATTCTTTTCTGAGGTGCCTGGCTGGCTTGTGAAATTTGTTTAAGAAGTTATCATTTTCTCTGTTGTCAGAGAATACAAAAGTAAAGAGAAAGATGCATGGGGTATACCAGTGTACCTTTGAAACAAATGAGATGAGATTCACCTCTCTAAGGATCGATCCGTCCTTCAAATGGATCTTTTGGAATGTAGTCAACAGAGAAAACCCTCCACGTACACCACATTTTCTTGCATTTGGTTGAGATGGTCGTGGTTGCCCTCACAGCACCACAAGGATAAGATGACAGAATCACTGGACACAGAGAGACAATGGAAGTGCCAGAAGTCAAGATTTTCAGGATGCTTGACAAAATAACTTCTTACAATTTTTTTTTTTTTGGCTCTTGAATTTACAGCCTTAAATTAAATGAAATGGATATTTGCAGGAATTCTCTCCATTGTTTCACATAAAAAAATTATCAGAACAGAGATAATTGAAGGGTTCTTATTTAAAGTTCTACAGTGGCTCAGGATCACAGTTAATATTTTACTCTTTTCCTAAATGTTAAAAACTTTCAGCCATCTAAGTACACATGTCGATTTTTATTATAACAATTAATAACAGCTGGTAAAATATTAAAAGCATGCCATTCAAATAAAATTTGTAACCAAAGTTCAAGAAACTCTTGAAACATGGTAATAGAATTTTAGGATCCCAGGAAAACAGCCACTAAAATAGAACCTTGCTATCCGTTTATATTCTTCCAAAAACCTTGTCTCATTGGGTATACATGTGGATGGATTAGGTTGTGTGATTTCAGAAACGTTAAACTTAGCTCCCATCCCCCATTTCACCATTCATCTATTTGTTAATGCTTTGGGTTTTCAACTGCTGAAAGAGGATCGATCCTTTAAAACCACTCCTAAGACAGGAAATGTTTAGCATGCAACTTTCACCTGAAGGAGAACGTATAAAGTTCAATTCATCCTGAGGCATGAATGACCAATATAGAGCATTTCTAAATACCCAGGTTAGAATGAGATTTTTAAAAAAATGCATTGGCAATAATTGTACAACAATAAAAATGTGAAGCTTACTGAATTCATAATTGTATTTATTATCCATATTTATTTTTGGAACAGGTAAACAGAAAACACAAAAGAGCAATTCATTTCAACCAATGAAATAATTGATGAGTGAGTCTAAGTAATTCAATAAAAGTTTCCAGCATTATCTTATGTGATGTGTTAGGTGCTTCAGGAGTAACCAAAGAGCTCTTTGTGTTTAGTGTTTCCAGCTTTCGGTTCAATTAGAGCAATTTAACTGACAGTTCTGCAAAATACTGGGTTTCAAAATCATATTTAATTGTTTTAAAAAATAAAGATTTCAAGTCACTGTGGTGGATGATACTATGGTCTTGGCTCTCTAATATACCAGATGGTACATCAGCAAGATGGCAGAATCGGGGACCTTGACTTTAGTCTCCCTCACAGAAAATAAAGATGTCAAATATCCACAGATAAGAAGGTCTTAATGAGAAACCCTAGAACTCAGGGGTAAGGCTTAAATATTTCTCAGACCACAGAAACCACAAAAGGCTGCATTTATACAGTTAAAAGGAATGGTTTTACTTGGAGTGTGTAGATGATGCCCCTTCTGGAAGCTGGCATGGTGCCACCATTGAGAGTATTCCCCGGGGTCTATGGTGTCACAAGTAGGAGAATGTGATCCAGTTTCCCCAGCAATCTGGGGTGCTTCCTGGAAGGAGCACTTCTGTGTGATTTTATGGGGAGGACTGGAGGAATCAGCTAGACCACCTGGGGTCAGCTAGAGGCAAGGAAGGGGTAGGGTCCAAGAGACCAGTGCAGAGTTTCCAGGTCTTGGAAGTTCCACTGTGATCCTCTCAGCATGGGTGCCCAATCAGAGACACCATTCAACAGTCCAACTACAGAGCTGAATGAGCTGCTCCCAGGAGCAGCTCTACCTGGCTCCCAGGTGGCAGTTCTACCTGGCTAGAGTCCATGGCTCATCACCCCATCCAGCCTTGGAACCAGGCTTAAGACAAACCCAGGCAAAAAGGCAAGCTGTAACCTTGCATGTTGGTTGAGCATCACCTTAAACTCCAAAGTAAGGCCTGATGCAGGCAGAGAGGTAACCTTGGGATGTTGCTTCTGCAGATCATAGATTTTAGTCCTACAGGAGCACAAATAGTATCTCTTCCCAGTCTTGGAGTTCAGCCTAAGTCTCCATCTGGGCAAAGGGGCAAACCTGTGAGCCTACAATTCTGTGGGGAACAATGTTTTGCCCTTAACAATCGTGGAGTAAAGCTGGTATCTCTATTTGAGTAGGGAATACAGTTGGTGACCTTGTCCAATTGCAGGGCACAGCCTGCAACTCTGCTCAGTCATAGATCCTAGCCTGTGACCCTGTCTGACTTCATGTCACAGGCTGAGGTGTTGTCTAATTGCATAGTCCATTTTGCAGTACCACTTAAAAACAGAGTCCAACACCAGCATCTTTTGATGAGGGGAATGTAGCCTAGGACCCTAGAAGATCCAGGATGATGACAGAGCTCGATGTATATTCTTCTCCAATAGTAAAGTCCAATCAGTAGCACCACTCAGCTAGGGAAAATAGCATGAGACCCAGACCAATCAGAGGTGACAGAGGAACCCAGAGAGCAATCCTATATGTGCAGAGAGCCCAGCCAGTGATCCTGCCAGACAGTGAAATCCAGCAATAATCCCCCTCAACATTGGCGCACACGTAGTAGTCCTGCCCAACTACAGAACTTGATAGTAAGCCCTGACTCACTGTGGACACTGCCCACTAGGCTCTCCAGAATCCCTTAATAGCCAAAGTGGTCTTGAGCAAAAAACAGAACTGAAGATATCACACTACTTGACTTCGAAATACACTACATACCTATTATAATCAATTCAGCAGGGTCCTGGCATGTAAATCAACACACAGACAAATGGAACAGAAAAGACAGCCCCAAATAAATCCACAGAGTTACAGTCAAGCAGTCAAGTAATTTTTTTTCTTGTGGTGCTGGGGATCAAACCCAGGGCTTTGTACTTGCAAAGCAAGCACTCTACCGACTGAGCTATGTCCCCAGCTCCAGCCAAGTAATTTTTGATAAAGAAGTCAAGAACACGCAGTGGGGAAAGAAGAGCTCTTGAATAAACAATGTTGGAAAAATTAGATAATTACACACAAAAGGATAGAATTAGATTCTTATTACACATGTTATATAAAAAAACAACCCAACTCATATTAAAAACTAACTAAATGTATTAAAGAAGTGAAACTCTAAAATTACCAGAAAGAAGCACAGGAGACAAGCTTCAAGATGTTGGTCTGAGCAATGATTTTTTGAATGTATCCCAAAGGCATAGGTACCGAAAGCAAAACATAGAAAAGTGGAACTACATGAAATGCTTTTGCATAGTAAAGCAGTCAACTGACTAAAAAGACAACCTACAAGTTAGAAGAACGTATTTTTCAAATTATAATCTGATAAGAGGCTAATAAGTAAGATATTCAAGGAACTCAATTCAATAGCAAAACCCCAAATAACCCATTTGTTAAATTTTACAAAGAATCTAAATTAACATTTCTTAAAAGAATAGACAAATGGCCAAAATTTTGCTTGAAAAAAAATGTTCAAGGTTACTAATCACTAGGGAAGTACTAATACCTCCATGAGTTATCACCGGGCACCTGTTCAAAAGACTCTTATCAAAATGACAAAAGAGAACAAGTGTTAACATGAATATGGAAAAAGAAAACTCTTTTTACACTGTTGGTGGACATGTAAGTTAAAGCAACCATTATGAAAATAGTGTGGAACTTCCTCAGAAAATTAAAAATAGAACTTTTGTATGGTCCAGAAATTGCACAGAAGAAATGAAATCAGCACCTTAAAAGGACAGGTACATTTGCATGTTCACAGAAGCATCATTCACAACAGCCAGATGTGGAATCAATCCAAAAGTCCAATTAACACATGAAAAGATAAAGAAAATAGGGTAGACACTTACAGTAAAATAGTACTCAACCTTATTGGGTGCAGCAGTGCAGGCCTGTAATTCCAGACATTTTGGAGACTAAGGCAGGAGAAACTTTTGAACCCACAAGTTAGAGACAAGCCTGGGTCACATAACAGGACTCTGTATCAAAAAAAAAAAAAAAAAAAATGTAAACTGTAATGTGTGTGAGGACATGTATATCTATCAATCAGTTTGATTTAGTCTCTGGATGATGTATACATATTTCAACACATTGTAAGGGTTGGAGATGTTGCTCAGTGGTGGTGGCTTACCTAGCATGAGCAAGGAAGGGTCTTGTTTCAACCTCTAGCATAAAAAAAAAAAAAAATTAAAACAAACATTTACATTTAAAAAAATGCAATACCTCTAGGCTCTTAAAAATCAGGTAGTTTTTATATCTCTTTATATTTCTGCACTTGAAGTTGACATGTTTTTAATTAAAAAAAATCTTTGGGCACTAGAGATGGAGTAAGAAATTCTGACAAAACATAAAGAAAATACATAGATTTTTAAAATTCAAAGGCCAAGAATGGGCAAAGGCAGCTTGGAGTTGAAGTGGTGCTGAGGAGTTCAATATTCCTATAACACATGCAAGATCCTGCAAGATCCTGCAAGATCCCGTCTTGCTGCAGGTGCTAGGAACTGCAACATGGCTTCCTTACCTGTGAGTGGTGTCTCTGATAGGTGCTGGTCTGGTTAGAGGAAAAGAGAGGGAAAGAGAAGAACATTCCGGGGACAAGATACCTTCTGACTGTGTGATGCTGTCTGTGATCACTTCAATGTCTCTGTGGGAAGGGAACTAAGTCACTAACATGAAACCTGATTCTAGACAAAATGTTGCAGAGGGTCTGGCCCAGGAAGCTGCAAAACCCTAAGATAGGAAGCACAAGCATAATTAAAAGGGAAAATGAAGCAAATTGTACTTTAGGTAAGTCCACACAATGTAATTCACAATCCTGGGTGGGAAAATCACAACATTCGTTTTCTGAGATGTAAGCACAGAAATACCTAGGCAAAAATATTAGAGAAGGTTAAAAACGCAGAGTCGCTTGATTTCTCTGGTGTTGAATTAAATATACATTAACATGAAATATGTTGAAATTAACATGAAGTATGGTTAATACAGTTCTTGAAGAAGGAATAGAGGGAATGCTGAGTAGTTGGAAATGTAATGACTGGAATTTTTTGTCAAGTTAAAGAAATGCTGTGGTTAGGTACAGAAATCACATTATGAGGGTAGGAGGGGAGGGGAGGAAAGGAGGTAAACAATATTAACTTGATACATAACACAAGACCCTCATGTTAGACCAATAATCTATCAGTGTTGAAGAGGAAAATCTGTAGAGTAACCCAAGAACAAGTCCAATTATTTACAAACACACCATTAGAGGTATAATAGACTTCTCATCAGCAACAATAAATGCCAGGGTACAATAGAATTAGATTGTCCAACCTCAGAGACATAGAGAAAGTTCATGAGCACACAGCACAGAATCTGCCAGAGTAGCCGGAACCCAGTACAGTATCATATTGCTAAAACAGAAGGCAAAGTAAAAATGATTTGAAGGACTTTATCAGCCTAACAAAATGACAGTGCTATTAAATTTCAGGAAGAAGGAACAAAAGTAAGAAAACAAAGGTAGAAAAAAAATGACAAGCAAACTAACCATGCATGTTAATAAATATAATTAGCAATGCATTTTGAAAATTTTAGATGCTTTGGAAGTGTAGAATTAAAAATTCAGACCACTTTGAAAAGAAGAGGCAATTAGGACAATCAATTCAGATCAATTTTGTTTTAATTTTGTTAGGAAGTACAGAGCTATTGTTTGACTTTAGACCTTTTAAGAATATTTATAATTAACTGTATTTATTAAAATGTTAAGATTAATCATTAATAAAATAGGAAATAAACTGATATTTTATAAACAATTGAGGAACCAGAGGAGATAGGGCAAGTAAATAAACTTCACTTACACAGCAAAAGGCAGAAAATGAATAAAAGCAGCAAAGAAAAATTGAAGAAACAGAAAACAAGTAACAAACAACAACAAAATGAAACTAATCATTCCCTCAAGTTGAATTATTGTTAATGTATGAACACATTCAATTTAACTACAAATACTACTTTGAATAAAATAGAAGGAAATTCATCACTGTGTACTTATAAGAACCACATTCAGAACAATTCCAGGTAGACATGGCCCACCCATACTAAAACAATAATACTAGCTGCAAGCATGGAATTAGTGTCAGACAAAACAGAACTTGGCATAAAAAACAATAAGAAAAATGAGTTTTTAACCACACAGATGACATTTTAAAAAATATCTATGAAGATTATAGTGAAAATCTTAAATAATCACCAAAATATGATATTCTATTGGTAAGTTTATCTAATGATAGAGCAAACACATTAAAAACAATGTTTTAATCTAATGAAAAAGAAACCCCATATAAATGCAAAGCAAAACATTTTTTTAAAAAAATATGCAATCACAAGGAAAAGTATAAAATTTTAGATAATAAAATGTTCCACTAGAAAGAGAAAAGAACTTTCAGCATGAACCTAAAGCAGCACTTTTAGGGAAAGCTATACTCATTGGCCTGGTGCAGTGGTGCATACCTGTAATCCCAGTGGCTGGGGAGGCTGAGGCAGAAAGATCACATGTTCAAAGCCAGCCTCAGCAAAAATGAGGGACTAAGCAACTCAGTGAGACCCTGTCTCTAAATAAAATATAAAATATGGCTGAGGATGTGGCTCAGTGGTCTAGTGCCTAAGAGTTCAATCCACAGTACCCACCCTGCAAAAAAAAAAAAAAAAAAATTGAGATCAAGAATTTTCAGTAGGTAAATTCCATACTCAGCTCAAAAATATATAAGGTTTGAAAGAGTAATTGCAAGGAGGTTGAAGAGAATAAATATAAAAACAGACTAATGGAATAAAAAAACAAAATTGAACCAACATCAAGGTGTTAGGAGATAAGAAACGTGTATAAGTCAGTAGCAATAAAACAGTCAATCAATAACAACAATAACTATCCCCTCATAAGACACAGCCTAAATACGGTGAAATGAATATGGTGCACTTTAATTTCAAACAATGTATTATTTGACTCAGTCTGTTTCAATGACTGTTTCTCAATGGATTTTGTGAAACAACACCCCCATAAAAATGCTATCCAAGAAAAGTTTATGATCACCCCTCTAAAAAAATCTAAAAAACTATCAAGAAATCAAATCTAACAATATATTGGTGAAATAAATACTTCACATAAAAGTGTCCTAATAATGACTAAAAATGCCAGGCTTGGTGGTATACACCTGTAATCCTGACACTCAGGAGCCTGAGGCAGGAGGTTCCAAGTTCAAAGTCAGCCTCAGCAACTTAGCGAGGTCCTAAGCAACTTAGCAAGATCCTGTCTCTAAATACAATATAAAAAAGGGCTGGGGATGTGGCTCAGTGGTTAACCAACCCTGGGTTCAATTCCCAGTCACATTTTTTTTTTCCCCAAAAAGAATGGCTGAAAATAAGAAAAATCTGTTAGTGAATAACCTCTTTATAGATTACAGAAGAAAACAGAAACAATTTTCCCACTAGATATAGATGTGAGCATTTGAACCTATTAACTACTAATTCATAATGATTCTTAGTTAAGGAGAGAAGGAAAGTACCTAAAGTGGCCAAGAGTAAACCATGCTGCCAATCGCACAGTTTCTTCTTCCTGCGCAGCCAGTTAGGTGCTATTCCTCAGCCTTTCCTGTAGTCACGTGATCGGGGTCTGCCAACTGTGCACCTCTTCCGAGTGCAACCTATGCAAGTCTCAGCTCATTACTCTCTACCTCCATCTGTTAGCTAGATATTGGTGCCCACCATGAACTTGGCAGCCAAAGACTAAACGGGGTCAGTGCTTCACTGATATGGGTCCCCAATAACTGTGTGAGGTGGAAAGAGACACATTCCTGTTGTCAATAATAATTTCTGAGAGCAATGAATCCACCTGTATAGTAAATCACTGATATTTGGAAGTTTATGTTACAGCATTGCTTTAAATGATACTGAATTGAAAGCAAACTATGAAAAAGAACTTCCTACAGCAAACCTATCTAATTGTGAAAACTTTCAATTCTGAGTCAAGTCAGGAAGAACACAAGGACAGTTAATACTACTCTTGATATTTTATGCTGAAAAGCAGGTTCTAACAAATAAAACACACAGGAAGAAATAAACATTGAAAAAATTGAAAGAGACGGAAATGCTATTGTGTGCAGATAATATTCTTCTCAGCATAAAAAAGTCAATATAAAAGCAGACAAATTAATAGAGCTAACAATAGAGCTTAGCATGTTTTCTGGGTAAAATATTAACATAAATGTTTAATTTTTCTTTCTTAACACTGGTAATAAAAAAATAGCACTTATGATTTTCAAATGCCACTCACAATAATAGTACAAATATAATATCCCGGAATAAACTAAGCAAAAGAGGGGGTTTATACATGGAATATTTAAAATGTGTTTCATTAAAAATAAGAAAAAGATCTGAATGTCAGGTGAAATAACCCCAGCTAATGGAAGGCTATATCATTGGCAAATATATAGATATCATCTCTCAATGAATGCATAAATTTAACTTTAATTGCAATAAATTCAAATGGGAGAATAATGTCCAAAGAATATCCAAAGCAATTCTGAAGGGGGAATTAGGAGGGGAGCTGGTTCCATCACATAGCAAGACTATTCATAAATACATTTATAAAGCCTTAGTAATGAATGCTATGTGATAAGACCACATGGACAAGTTAATAGATCAATATGTCAGAATACAAGTTTAGAAATAGGTTGAGGCGTATATGATAGCTTTTTGAGAATGTAGCAGACATTGGAATTTAATTGAGAGACTTGGATTACTCATTGTTGGTATTTAGAAATATAGAAGAATATATTCAGAATCTTAAGACACAGAGGAAGTAGTTAAATAAGACAGAAAAACAGAACGCCTGAAGGAAAGTCTTATAAAATTTGATAACAACACAAATAAAACTATGATTAAGAATGAGACCATAAGCAAAAGTAAAGGACAAAATATGGATTTTTAGAATACAATTAACAACACATAAAATGAATAGGGTCTTAGTGCTCACAATATACCAAATACATTGAGAAATAATTTAGGGAGACATTTAAAAGAACAATAAGGAAAGGGTATGAATTGACAATTCATAGAAATAAAAATAAAGATAGGGAATAGACAATGAAAGATATTCAATGCTACCAATAATCAAGAATATGCAAAAATAAAATAGATTTTAAAAGTCTACCAATATTGGTAATATAACACACAGGGAATGTATAAATAAATATCCACCAACCATTCAGAAATAGTTCAGCAATGTTCAACAAAGCTGAGAATGTGCATATACTTAGAGGACAAAATTTCATTTCTGGGATAAACACTTATAAATGTGCCCAAAGGGTGGGTAAAAATGGGCCCCTTAAAAATTAATGCATGGTCAATGAATATATGAAAAAAAAAATGTTCAACATCTTTAGTCATCAGGGAAATAAATGCAAGTCAAAAATTCTTTGATATTCCATCTCATCCCAGTTAGAATGGCTATTATAAAGAAAATAACAAATACTACCAAGGATGTGGGGGGAAAAAAAACTCTTGCACACTGTGGATGGGAATGTAAATTCATGCAGCTACTGTGGAAAAGAATAGCAAGGGTCCTTAAAAAACTAAAGATAGAACTAATGTAAGATTCAACCATACCACCTCTGGGTATATATCTGAATGAAACAATGCCCACATACGATAAGGATACTGGTGGCTCCATTTTTTTTTTTTTAATCCACAGCTCTATTCACAGTGGCCAAATTATGGAATCAGCCTGGATGACTCTCAGTGAAGGAATGGATAATGAAAAGGTGGTATAGACAGGCAATGGAATATTATTAAGCCAAAAAGAAGAATGAAATCACATCATTTGTAAGAAAATGAATGGAATTGGAGATCATCATGTTAAATGGAATAAGCCAGGTTCAGAAAGACAAATATCACATTTTTATTCTCTCATAGGTGGGATCTAATTATGGAAAAAAAAAAAGACAACATGAAAACAAAAGAGGAATGACAAGAAAAGGTGAAGGAGACCAAGGGGAGGAGGGGAAAAAAAAACAGGGAAGGTGGATATGAATATGATGGAAGTCAGTTATGTGCGTATGTGAAATGTGATATTGTCACACTGAAACTCATTATTTTATGCAATTAATACTCACTAATAATTGTAATGGAAAACATAGGACAAAAGTCATTTGTAATAGGAAAATTCAAATGTCCATCAGTGAGAGAATGCTGAATAGATACTGACACATAAAAATATAAAATCTTACACCAGGTAGGTAGAACACATTACATCTATGTGTCAACAAGGTTAGATCTGCAAGACAATGAGTGGATAAAGCTTGAAATTATGACAGGTATGTAAATATAAGGGGAAAACGATTATATACCCCACTAGATTATCTGTTCAAAATGTGCAGAAACACTGATTGTATGTGTACTACCTCATGATGTTACTTTCCTCTGGAGAGTGAAAATAGAAACCTCATGTATGTTTTTAAAATAAAATGTCTGAAGCAAATAAGATAAAATATGTGAAGATCCAAAGCCAGCTGATGAAATTCAATGACTCTGGAGTCCAATATCAGAGTTCCAATCTCAGCATGATACTTAGTAACCAATTCCCTTAATTAACCTCCCTGTATTTCAGGGTCCATATCAGTCATGTAAAAATTTGATGAGTTTTAAACTATAAAGCAAACACATTAACCATTTCAAAATCATCATGAAATAACTGTGAGTGATATTCACCCCTTTTCAGTTTTGTTTGGTGAGTATCTATCCTATTTTAGCTGTTGTTTGTAAAAGCTTAATTTTATGGTTTGAATTGTATGAAACAAATGCTTATAGATATTTATCATCAAAAAAAATTATATGGTTTGAAATGTAATTTAACACGAGAATGAACACTGGAACCCAACATGATGTCATAAAAATTCACATACGCACTTTGTTAGCTAATTAGATTCCCCAAAGGACCTAGGTGGGAGGAACGTGTGAGAAAATACACATCAAAGACTATTTTGGTTATTTACCTTTTTTTTTTTTTTTTTTTTTTTTTGGTATCAGAGATTGAATTCACTTAACCACTGACCCACATTCCCAGCCACTTTTGATTGCTTATTTATTACTGATTTTTGGTGGTATCTGTTCCTGGTTCTTTTTGGTTATACATGATAATAGAATCCATTCTGATGAACTCATACCTGCATAGATTTCATCTTATTCTAACTAGGATGCCCTTCTTGTGAATGTACGTGAGGGTGGGATTCACTTAGGCATTTTCATTCATGTTCATAGTAAAATTATGTCAGATTCACTCCACTGTCTTTCCTATTCCTATTCAACCTCCCTTCCCTTCGTTACCCTTTGTCTAATCTACTGAACTTCTCTTCTCCATCTTCCCTTTATTGTGGTTTAGCTTCTGAACATCAACAAAAACATCCAACAGTTGTGTTTTGGGGATTGGCTTATTTCACTTAGCATGATAGTCTCCAGATCCATCTATTTACGAGAAAATGTCATAAAGTCATTCTTTTTTTATGGCTGAGAAATATTCCATTTTGCACTAAATTTGTATAGTGTTTTTGAGATTTTTTTTTTTAACCATTCATCTGTTGAAGGGTACCTAGGTTGGTTCCATAGCTTAGCTATTGTGAATTATGTTCTTATAAACATTGATGTTCCTGTATCATTGTAGTATGCTGATTTTAAATTCCTTGGATATTTGCCAAGGAATGGGGTCATTGGGTCAAATGATGGTTCCACGCCTAATTTTTTGAGGAATCTCAATACAGCTTTCCAGAGTGGCTGCATCAATTTGTAGTCTCATCAACAATGTATGAGGCTGCCCTTTTCCCTATGTCCTCACCAAAATTTATTGTTGCTTGTATCCTCGATAGTTGCCATTCTGACTGGAGTGAGATGAAATTTAAGTGTAGTTTTAATTTGCATTGCTCTAACTGCTAGAGATGTTGAACATTTTTATTTTTTTATTATTATTTTTTAATTGTAAACAAATGGGATACATGTTGTTTCTCTGTTTGTACATGGCGTAAAGGCATTCCATTTGTGTAATCATAAATTTACATAGGGTAATGTTGTTTGATTCATTCTGTTATTTTTTCCCTTCCCCCCTCCCCTCCCACCTCTCTTTTCCCTCTATATAGTCCTTCCTTCCTCCATTCTTGCCCCCATCCCTAACCCTAACTCTAACCCTAACGCTAACCCCTCCTACCCCCGAGATCATACGTCTTTTGGATTTTTGAGATTGGCTTAGCTCACTTAGCATGATATTCTCCAATTTCATCCATTTGCCTGCAAATGCCATAATTTTATCATTCTTTATGGCAGAGTAATATTCCATTGTATATATATATATATATATATATATATATATATATATATATATATATATACTACAGTTTCTTTATCCATTCATCAATTGAAGGACATCTAGGTTGGTTCCACAGTCTGGCTATTGTGAATTGAGCAGCTATGAACATTGATGTGGCTGTATCTCTGTAGTATGCTGATTTTATGTCCTTTGGGTATAGGCCAAGGAGTGGAATAGCTGGGTCAAATGGTTGTTCCATTCCAAGTTTTCTAAGGAATCTCCACACTGCTTTCCAGAGTGGCTGCACTAATTTGCAGCCCCACCAGCAATGTATGAGTGTACCTTTTTCCCCACATCCTCGCCAACACCTGTTGTTGCTTGTATTCTTGATAATCGCCATTCTAATTGAGGTGAGATGGAATCTTAGGGTGGTTTTGATTTGCATAAATATATTTTTGACCATTTGTATTTCTTCTTTGGGGAAGTGTCTGTTCAGTTCCTTTGCCCATTCATTGACTGGATGATTTGCTTTTATGTTGTTAAGTTTCTTGAGTTTTTTGTATATCCTGGAAGTTAATGCCCTAGCTGAGGCGCAGGTGACAAAGATTTTATCCCATTCTATAGGCTTTCTCTTCACACTCTTGTTTCCTTTGCTGTGAAGAAGTTTTATAGTTTGATGCCATTCCATATATTGATTTTTTTTAAAAATTTTATGTCTTGTGCTTTAGGAGTCTTGTTAAGGAAGTCAGTTCCTGAGCCAATATGTTGAATGGTTAGGCTTACATTTTCTTCTAATAGGTGGAGATTTCTGGTCTTATTCCTAGGTCTTTGACCCACTTAGAGTTGCTTTTTGTGCTGGGTGAGAGGTAGGGATTAGCTTTCATTCTCTTACTATGAATTTCTAGTTTTCCCAGAAACCTAGAGGCTATCTTTTCTCCAGTTTTGGGTACCTTTGTCTAGTATGAGTTAACTATACTTATGTGGGTTTTTCTCTGTGTCTTCTACTCTGTTCCACTGGTTCTTGCCTGTTTTTGTGCCAATACCATGCTGTTTTGTCACTATAACTTTGTAGTATAATTTAAGGTCTAGTATTGTGATGCCTCTTGCTTAGTTTTTTCTTGCTAAGGATTGCTTTGGCTATTCAGGCCTCTTATTTTTCCAAATGAATTTCATAACAGCTTTTTCTATTTCTATGAAGAAAATTATTAGAATTTTTATGGAAATTACATTGAATCTGTATAGTGATTTTGGAAGTATGGCCATTTTGACAATATTAATTCTGCCTATCCAAGAACATGGGAGATCTTTCCATCTTCTAAGGTCTTCCTCAATTTTTTTTTCTTTTTTTAGTGTTCTGTAGTTTTCAGTGTAGGGATCCTTCACCTCTTTTGTTAGGTTAACTTCTAAAATTTTTTTGAGGCTATTGTGAATGGGAGGGTTTTCCGAATTTTTCTCTCAGCTGATTCCTCACTGGAGTATAGGAATACAATTGATTTATGGGGGTTGATTTTGTATCCTGCTACTTTGCTGAATTCATTTATGAGTTCTAAAAGTTTACTGGTAGAGTTTTGGGTCTCCAAAATATAGAATAATGTTGTTGTCAAACAGATAGTTTGGGCTCTTCTTTTCCTATTCATATTCCTTTAATTTCTTTCTTTTGCCTGTGGCTGAGGTTTCAAGGACTATGTTGTATAGAAGTGGTGAAAGAGAGCGTCCCTGTCTTCTTCCTCTTTTAGAGGGAATGCTTTCCATTTATCCCTAATTAGAATGATGTTGGCCCTGGGTTTGTTGAATTTAGCTTTTACCATGTTGGGCTATGTTCCTCTATCCCTAGTATCGCCACAGTTCTAAACATGTCGCTGGCTCTTTGCGGTTCCAAAATCCATGGCTATTTGTCACCGCCTGCAGCAACAACTTGCACGGGTCTTATGGGTGGTGGAGTGGAAACTGAGGCACTTCTATCTTTCTCTTTGGTGCACTGCTTTCTTGCTTGTTTATAGAGGATAGAGGAAATGAGGTTTACTTGCTTTGAGAGGAGAGAGAGACTTTGCTTCTTGCTTGTTACTTGTTTTGAGAGGAGAGAGAGAGACCCCGCTTATCAGAGAGAAAGAAACTTTGCTTAAGAGAGAAACTTTGAAAGAAAGACAGGCTTTTCTTAGAGCTTAGAAGGAGAGAGGCCTGCCACGCCTTAAAGTCCTGCATCCTGTGAACTAAGGGTGTGTCTACCTAAGGTCCCCTAGTGATGCGTCCCAGTTCTCCGTTCTGCAATCTGCCTTCCACAGCTGCCCCTACTCGCTGCTGTGTTTTTCCCTCTGACTGCTTCTAATGGCTGCTGTGGCGTGTCTTCTTCTCTGGCTACTGCTGCACCGCGTGCCTTTCCCTCTGGTTGCTTCTAATGGCTGCTATAGCGTGTTTTTCCCTCTGGCTGCTGCCCCGCATGTGTCTTCTTCTACTAGCTTTTCTGGTAATGGCTGCTGCTGTTTCTGTCTCGCTCCGCCTACGCTTATATCACCTCCAGGAGGCGGAGAGCAGGGCCACGCCTCTTATGCAAAGATTAGGCGAGTAGCTCGAGCAGGCAATTAGTGCTCGAGAACACATGCGCATACATTGTGTGCATGGACAGAAAATCACCTGAGTGTGCTTATGTCAATTAACCTCCTCGCTGTCGATGTGATCAGGTGCCATCCCGGCGCCGCCAATACGGCACAGCCCCCAACAAAACATGAATGGATGCTGCATTTTGTGAAATGTTTTCTCTGCCTTTATTGAGATAATCATATGATTCTTGTCTTTAAGTCTATTTATATTATTTATTGCATTTATTGTTTTCATTATGCTGAAACAACCTTTCATCCCTAGGATCATAGTGTTTTTTTATGTGTTTTTATAGTAGGCATTTTTCTAGCATTTTATTGAGCATTTTTGCAGCTATGTTCATCAAGAATATCTGTCTGAAGTTTTCTTTCCTTGATGTGTCTTTGTCTCTTTTTGGTGAAGGGGTGATACTGGCTTTATAAAATGTGTTTGGAAGAGATACCTCCTTTCCTATTTCTGAAATAATTTGAGAAGGGCTGATGTTAGTTCTTCTTTAAAGACCTGGTAGAGCTCAACTGTAACTCCATCTGGTCCTGGATTCTTCTTTTTTGGTAGGTTTTTGATGGTTTCTGCAATTGCAATACTTGAAATTCCTCTGTTTAAATTTCCTATATCCTCCCTGGTTCAATTTGGGTAGGTCATATGTCTCTAGGTATTTGTTGATATCTTCAAGATTTTCTAGCTCATTCAATATAAATTACAAAATAGTTTTTGATTATCTTCTGTATTTTCCTAGTGTCTGTGGTGATAGTTCCATTTTCATGACAGATTTTAATCATTTGAATTCTTTTCTTTCTTTTATTTACTTTGGCTAAGAATTTATCAATTTTGTTTATTCTTTTGAAGAACAAATTTTTATTTTATTGATTTTTTTGAAAACTTTTATCTCAATTTCATCAAGTTCAGCTGTAATTTTAATTATTTTCTGTCTTCTACTTTTGGTATTGATTTGTTGTTCTTTTTCTAGGACATTTTCTAGATGTAATGTTAAATTACTTAGTTGGTGACTTTCTATTCTTTCAATGAACGAGCTCAATGCAATGAACTTTCCTCTTAGAACTTCCTTCATAGTGTCCCAGATATTTTAAGATGTTGCAACACTATTCTCATTTACTTCTAGGGGTTTTTAAAATTTCATTCCTGACTTCTTCTGCTATACATTTGCCATTCAAGAGTTTAGTCTCCAGCTGTTTCATTTGCTTCTGCTTTATGTGTTATCTTTGATTTCTAATTTAATTCCTTTACTATCTGATGGAATTCTGGATACTATCTCTATGTTTTTTAAAATCTGCTGAGAGTTGCTTTGTGGCCTAAAATGTGGTCTATGTTAGAAAAAGTTCCATTTGCTTCTAAGAAGGTGTATTCAGTCACTGTTGGAGGAAATCTTTTATATGTCTATTAAGTCTAGATTCTTAATTGTATTTTTTAGGTCTGTAGTTTCTGTATTTAGTTTGCCTTTGGATTATCTATCTAGTGTAGAGAGAGTTGTGCTAAAGCGACCACATATTATTGTTTTGTGGTCTATTTGATTCTTGATATTGAGGAAGGTTTCTTTGGTGTATGCAAGTGCTCCATTATTTGGGGCATAAATATAGACAACTGTTATTTCTTCTTGCATGATTCCCTGAAGCAGTATGTAATGGTATTCTTTGTCTCTTCTAATTAACTTTGGTTTGAAGTCCCCTTTATCTGTGACTAGAAATCCCTGCTGGTGTATGAGATCCAAGTCAATGACTGTTTGTTTCCCATTCTTTCATCTTCAGTCTTTGGAGATCTCCTATGAGATGAATCTCTTGGAGACTGCATATTTTTGAGTCTTGTTTTTTAATACAATCTGTGAGCTTATGTTTTTGATTGATGAGTATAGACCATTTGCATTCAATATTATTATTGATAGATGCTTTTTATTACCTGTCATTTTAATTTATTTCTAGTTTTTACGTTGGATTAGATTCTCCTTTGACTCTTACTGTAGCTTCACCCTCTGATGGTACTCATTTCTATTCTCCATATCTTCTTCATGAAATATTTTAATAAGTATGTTTTGTAGTGCTAGCTTTCTAGCTGTGAATCTTCTAACTTTCGTTTATCATGAAAGGTTTTGGCTTCGCCTTCAAACCTTTATTTTGCTGGATATAGTATTCTTGGTTGGTATCCATATTCTTTCAGGGATTGGCATATGTTGTAGTCAGCTTTTTCACTACTGTGACTAAAAGGACCTAGCCAGAAAAACTGCAGAGGAAGAAAAGATTATTTGGGGTTCATGGTTTCAGGTTTCAGAGGTCTCAATCCACAGGCAGCAGACTGCTTTCCTCAAGGCTCCAGATGAGGCAGAACACCATGGCAGAAGAGTGTGGCAGAGAGAAGCAGCTCACATCATGATCAGAAGGCAGAAGGAGAGATCTCTAGTTGCCAAATACAAATATATACCCTCAAGCTATGCCTCCAATGAACCACTTCCTCCACCCACACCCCACCTGCCTCCAGTTATCATTCAGTTAACCCCATCAGTGGTTCATTCAATGATTAGGTTAAGGCTATAAGCAGATCATTTATCCTCCAAATCTTCTTGCTTTATCTCACACTTGAGCTTCTGGGGGACACCTTGTATCCACACCATAACAGTATATATTATTCCAAGACTTCCTAGCTTTTAGGGTCAGAGTTGAAAGATCAGCCATGATCCAGATTTATTTACCTCTAAATGTGACTAATCATTTTTCTTTAGCCACTTTTAAGATTCTAGCCTTTTTCTGTATGTTAGGCATTTTCATAATAATGTGTCTTGGTGTGGTTCTGTTGCAATTTTGTATATTTGGAGTCCTGTATACCTCCTGTATTAAATTTTCTATTTAATTCTTAAGGTTTTGGAAACTTTGCTAATATTATTCCACTGGAAAGATTGTGCATTCCTTTAGTTTGTATGTCTGAGTCTTCATCTTTCCTGGTGAATCTTAAATTTATATTTTTCATGTTATCCCATGTTTCTTGAAAATTCTGTTTATGGTTTCTTAACCTCTTTTCTCCATGGTCAACTTTATTTTTGAGATTATATATTTTGTCTTTGTTGCTTGAATCTCTGTCTTCCAAGGGGTCTAGTCTGAGTTGGGAATGCTTTACATTGAATTTTTAATTTGATTAATTGATTTCTTCATCTGAAGGATTTACAACTGATTCTTCTTCAGATTCTCTATCACCTTAGTAAAATTATCTTTTATGTCCTATTTTTCTCTCTGATTTTATTCCTTATGTCATATACCTCATCAATCAGTTTAACCATGAACTTTCTAAATTCCATCTCTGACATTTCCTCCACTATGGTGTCAATGGAGTCTATTTCTGAGATATTCTGTGTTGTTTGAGATAGCTTATTCCCTCGCTTTTTCATATTGTTTGTGTGTCTACCCATATGCCCAGATGTATGTGAAGCAGCAGATTTTATACTCTATGAACATAGAGTATTCCTGTAAGTTACTGGTATCTCACAGATTAGTGGGAGCCAACTAATGCAAATAATATATAGCAATAGATTAGGTATTTAGATCCTATAATGATGACTACAATGTTAATTAGCACCATAAGTAGGAATGGTAGGATCAGCAATTTCCATCAGTAGAAATAGTAAATAATCATAAATTATGTCTGGCATAAGATCAAACAATAGATATTGTCTGTGACATTCACCATATTAATTATTGCCATGGCATTGGTGGCGGGGGCTGGCATTATTATATATCACAAAAGTGTTGAGAAGCAATAGGGATAGATTCAGTTAAGAAGAAAGAAGAAGAGTAGGAGGGTAAAAAAGAATTTGCTGTTTCATGGGATGAATAGGGCAAATGCAGTTGTGATGTAGGATGTATTGATAATGAGGAGGGAGGAGGAAAAATAGAAGTAAAAATATAAAGGAAGCATGAAAAATAGAAGAGTAGATTTTGGCTGTTAAAAGAAAAGAGAAAGAGGGAAAAAGGGGAAATAAAGTAGTGGGGGGAAAAAGTATAAAGGAAAATTAAAATATACTAATCAAAAGCCCTAACCCTAGAAAAATAGGAATAGGAAAAATAACTGCCTTCCAAAAAAAGAAAAAGGAGGAAGAGGAAGAGGAGGGGAGGAGGAGGAGCCAAAGGAAGGAAGAAAGGAAGGAAGGAAGGAGGAAGGGATGAAGGAAGGAAGGAAGGAAGAAGGAAGAAGGAAGAGAGGAAGGAAGGAAGGAAGGAAGGAAGGAAGGAAGGAAGGAAAGAAGGAAGGAAGGAAGGAGGAAGGGATGAAGGAAGGAAGGAAGGAAGAAGGGAGGAAGGAAGGAAGGAAGGAAGAAAGGAAGGAAGGAAGGAAGGGAGGAAGAAAGAAAAAAATGGAAAAATAAAAAATCTTGGTAAAAATTTAAGGAGTCATTTCCACTTCCATTAATAGTGGACAAAATAGTCAATGAGAGTATGTCTGCTGTCTGTGACAATCTGATTTTCTTTTCATTTCTTCTTTGAAATGAGTATGAACTGAGTGTGGGGTGTGGGCTGCGGTCTGTGGAGTCCTCCCTATTCATCGTGTTGCTCACGGAGATGCCAGTGGGCTCAGGATTTCTCAGCCTCCCTCCTCGGCAGAGTGGTGTGGGCTGGGATGCGAAGAGCTGTGGGCTCCACTCCCAGGGGGTGTTTGTGCTGGGTTCTGTGGGAGGGGTTCCCATAGGTGGAGTTTCTGGAGGTGGGGCTTAGGTTTTGTAAGGCTCCAGGTATTTTTTGCGTGGTGAATCAAGGCACCTCTGGAGCCTGGTAGATGCTGATCTGCGATGGGAGACGTTATCGCAGGAGTCTCCCCAGGGTTCCACGCATGGAAGGGGAAATTTAATGCCGCCCCGTTTCTGTTGCATCCTTAAACGGCCCTTTCTGGCATCCCGGGGTTAGTTGCCAAGTGTCTAGCAGTGGGCTGAGGGCTGAGTGGTGGACTGGGTGCCAAGCACTGAGTGCCAGGTAGCAGGATGGGTGCTGTATTGGGGTCAAGTGGCTCACGGAGCTGCAGGCAGAGTGTGGGTGCTGGTCAGTGGGCTGGGGAACAGGCCAAATGCCGCACATTGTCACACTCACCTGTTGTAGTCGCTGACCCACCACAGCTGGCCTTGTGAGCCCTGGTGAGCTGCCAGAGTCAGAGTTGAAGGGAGCCAGCTTCTCCTGGCTTCTCCAGCTTGTATTCCCCCTGGGGAAAATGCTTTCAGTGTCTCATTTTCCCCAGGCTTGCTAGGCTTAGTTGAGTCTTTGCTAGGCTCAGAGAAGGTCGTGGGGACCCAGCCACAAACCCCCAGATCTGACTTCCCAGTGCCCATGGGCGCAGCTGCACAGCAGTCCCAAGATGACCCCTGGCTCAGTTTCCTGTGGAGACTGGTAAACTTGCAAGGCATCTTCAGTGGACCTGATTAATGAGTTGGACACACTCTGGGTGGGCTTGGCAGGCTGGCCTGCTTCAACTCTTTTTTTTTTAATTAAAATATTCTAGATGCCCTTTAATTGATGAATGGATAAAGAAACTATGGTATATATACACAATGGAATATTACTCATCTAAAAAAAGAATAAAATTATGGCATTTGTTGGTAAATGAAGTTGGAAAATACTATGCTAAGTGAAATAGGCCAAGCCCAAAAAACCAAAGGTCAAATGTTTTCTCTGATAACTGTTTCAACTCTTTGACTCCGGCTTGCCGTGGCTCATAAGGCCAGCTACAGCGGGTCAGCAATCTGAACAGGTGGGTGCGATGGAGCTTAGCAGTTCAACCTACTGATGGTCCCAGGATTTTCCATGCTAAGCCAGTTTGTAGTATTTCTCAGCTGTTTTTGTCTTTGTGTGTTAATTCCACTCCTCCCACAAGCAGCTTATCTCTAATTTTGTATCTTTTCCTTGTTTAATATACTCAAACTTTTTATTTTTCCAAGACACTCTGTCCAATATTGAAATATTTATAAAATTCCTTTTTCACCTACCTTGGGGAGAAGCAGTATTCCTGCAGCTTGAGTCCTGGGTAGGTGAGATGAGAAAAGCTGCTACAATTTAATCTGTCATCCCCAACCCCTTAATTTTTAATTTTGAGACAAGGTCTTGCTGAGTTGCTTAGGGCTTCACCAAATTGCTGAGACTGGCTTTGAATTGGTGATTCTCCTGCCTCAGTCTCCTGAGCTACTGGGATTGAAGGCCATGCATCACCACACCTGATGTGATGGTTTATTTACCTTTAATCCATTTTTAAAAAGGGACTTTATACCTCAGTGATAAAACAGAAAAAGGGAAGTATTAATGTATATGTTAACAGATTGCTCATCTAGGAGTCTGGAATGGATATAGCCTATAGGAAAAATTGCCTGTGAGGATGAAATGAATATTAGTTACAGGACCAGAAATTTTCTGGACCTTTCAGAATCCTGAAACTCTTTGTGAGTTCTTCAGTGGTGTCTCAGTTTCTGCTTTGTCCTAGAACCACTTAATTTTTGGTCCAGTTTCTCTTCCATCACACAGTGAATGTCACCTCTCTTCCTAAACCCTGAATCTTAGAAAATTTTTTGACTCACTGTCATGAGTTAAACGTGGAATCCTCCCAAAAGTATGTCCATGAATGTGGTCTTATTTGGAAAAAGTCTTTCTAGATGTAATTAAGAATCTCTACAGAAGATTATACTGGTAAGTATGGGCCTTTAATCCAATGACCATTATCCTTCCAGGTAAAGAACAGAAAAATGACATGTGCTGTATCAGTGATTTGGAAACTGAGGTGGGGCTGGAGTTATGTGTCTATAAGCCGAGGAACACTGGGGGATTGCCAGTCACCACCAGAAATTAGCAGAGAGGCATGTAACTGATTCTTCCTTAGCATTCTCAGAAGGAGCAAGCTTTCATTACATGTTGATTTTGGATTTTCTAGCATTCAGAGCTATGAGAGAATGAATTTCTACTATCTAAGCCACTGTTTATGGTAATTTTCTAAAGCAGCCCTAGGAAACTAAAGCTACGTACACCCTTGTTTTCCTACCAACTTCCTGGAAACCTAGGAAGGGGGAAACTTTTCAGGTTGTGTTACAAAATGCCATTGGTTAACACAGTTTCATGTTAAGAAAACTTTCATGCTCTGCTTATCTCTTGGACCCTGAAGGATGTGAGGGCTGAAAGAGGCCCTTAGTAGAGAAAATTTCAGTGAAAAAAAAATGCCAATCTATGTCTTTGATTTAAGTATGTTGTTTAGACAATCAAAAAGTGAAGGCAAGGTGAACAGTAAGAGGAAGAAGGAGGCTTGGAAGTGATTCTTCCCTTGCCTTCAACATCTAATTTTGTCAACTTGAGATGTACTCCATTTCGACACTTGGAAAACCTTTCTAGAGTTTAACACTGTTTTTCATTGCTTTAGCCCATAACAGAAAAGTAGCTGCAGAGTGGAAACCGTCAATCAACTAAAAAAATAAATAAAGGGTCATTGTCTCCATAGTAACCTAAACTGTCCCTAATAAGTCATAATGCCTATATAGTGCGAAAAGGAACAGAAACCAGTTATGTCTCAAGGAATTTGATCTTTCCCAATAGGATCAGAGAAGTAGAAGGAGGATTGTTCACAAAATTGGTCTCCAAAACCTCAAAGGATAAGATGAAATAAAACTGAATTTTTGTTGACTCCTATTGATCCTTAAAGCCCAGAATTTGCCTAATTGGTTCAAAATATTCTTTCAGTGATGTGAAGTCATGGAATGACACACTGATTTAGGTTATTCTTTAAAGTTTGACTAGCATGAGACACAGTAAGAAGAATTATAAGCATACCAGTGTCAAAGGAATATCAGTCTTATCAGGGAAGAACAGTACTTAATGTGCTTTCCTAAAGCAATGGCCTTAGTTGCCAGTTGAAAATTCATTTTCTTTTTTAACAAATTGTACTGGAAAACTGAGCATACATATGTAGAAGAATCTGCACAAAAGTCACCTCAAAGTAGATCAAAGGCCTAGGAATTAGACCCAAAATTTTGCAACTGTTAAAAGAAAACATAGGGCTAACACTTCAACATAGAAGCATCGGCAATTAATTCCTCAGTAGGACTCCTAAAGCTTAGGAGATAATACCAAGAATTAATAAATGGGATGGTGTCAAATTAAAAAGATTCTACTCAGAAAAGGAAACAAGAATGTGAGGAGAAAGTTTACGGAATCAGAAAAAATATATATTTGCCAGCTACTCTCCTAATAAAGGATTAATATCCAGAATATATAAAGAATTTCATAAACTTAATACCAAATAACCCAAAGAACAAGATAGGCAAATGAACTAAATGGACACTTCTCAAAAGAAAAAATCAAATGGCCAACAAATACATGAAAAAATGTTCAACATCTTCAGCCATCAGGTAGATGCAACAAAACTACCTCAAGATATCATCTCCCTCCAGTTAGAGTGACAATCATCAAGGATATGAATGATAATAAATGTTGGTGAGGATGTGGGAGAAAAGGATCACATGTACTGTTGGTGGGCTTGTAAATTAGGACAACCACTGTGGAAATCAATATGGAGGGATTAGGGATGCAATGACCATATGACTCAGATATTCCACTCCTTGGCATTTTTCCATAAGAATTAAAGTTCCATTCTATAACATTCACACATACCTGTGTTTATAGTAGCACAATTCATGATAGTTAAACTATGAAAACAGGTAGGTGTCCAACAGTAGATGAATGAATGAAGAAAATGTGGTATATATACATAGCGGAGTTTTATTCATCTAGTCAGAAGAGCGAAATTATATCATTTGCAGGCAAATGGATAGAACTGGAGAATATCATGTTGAGTGAAATAAGTCAAACTCAGGAAGTCAAGGATCATATATTTTCTCTCCTATGTATAAGCTAGAGAGAAAAAAGTAAAACAAAGATACTTTGTGAAAATATAAGGAAACCAGTAGAGTAGAGGAAGGGGCTCAAGAGGAGGGAGGAGGGGAGAGTAAGGGGCGAGCCTGGGGAAATAAATTGAGCATATAATGTCATATGCATGCATGAATACAGCACTGTAAATCCCTGTGTTCTATATAATCATATAGAACTCATACATTGCTGATGGGGCTGCAAATTAGTGAAGCCACTCTGGAAAGCAGTGTGGAGATTCCTTAGAAAACTTGGAAAGAACCTACCATTGGACCCAGCTATCCCACTCCTCGGCCTATACCCCAAGGACTTAAAATCAGCATACTAAAGAGATACAACCACGTCAATGTTCATAGCTGCTCAATTCACAATAGCCAGACTTTGGAACCAACCTAGATGTCCTTCAATTGATGAATGGATAAAGAAACTGTGGTATATATACACAATGGAATATTACTCAGCTATAAAGAATAATAAAATTATGGCATTTGCTGGCAAATGGATGAAATTGGAGAATATCATGTTAAGTGAGATAAGCCAATCTCAAAAATCCAAAAGATGAATGATCTCACTGATAAGCAGATGATGACACATAATGGGGGGGTGGGAGGGGGGCAAGAATGGAGAAAGGAGGGATTGTATAGAGGGAAAAGAGAGGTGGGAGGGGTGGGGGGAAGGAAAAAAATAACGGAATGTATCAAACATCATTATTTTATATAAATGTATGAGAAAAAAAAAAAAAAGAAAATTCTCATGTGTGACCTGGTGCACCTGGCCTCATATGGGTTTCCTCCTATGTGATTCCTTCAATCATGGATTTAAAGAATAAAAGATGTCTTTGCATATGTTAATTAGCTAAAAGTTAACATTGTGTATATAATCAAAGCATCACATTATATTCAGTGAATTCACACAATTCTGGCAATTAAAAAATAATCTCCAAGGCCCATCTGTAAGACTATAAAAAGACTCAACAACTTTCTTGTACAGTTTGGGTTAGGTGTTTTTCAAGATTATCACATAATTCTCATAGGAATTCTAGGAAAGTGGAGGGAGCCATAGTCTCACTAAAGAAGCCAAGGAACTGAAATACAGTTCATAGGTAAATTATTGTAGTAATGAAGTACAAACATGCATTCAAGTCGGTATTTGTCTCAGAGTCTGCCCAGCTGCAAAGCCTGCCATGTTTTTATAATGGCCTCCAGGTTTAGGACCAAAGTTAATTTCCTATGAATGAAAAATAAAGCAAAAAAGAACAAAAGTACAAGTATATTCAATATGATCTTTGGGTGACAGTAGAGGACCCCTACCAGGGGAGTATTAAAATTTAATACCGCCTTCTTTTAATAATGACACTAACATCCCATAAAGCTCTATGGTTTTTCAGAGCTTTTACATGAAATGTCTTTAGGCCATATCAACAGACCTTTGTAGGTAGGGAAGGGACTATCAGCTATATTTATAGATGAGGACAAAGTGGCCCCGGAGGGGGAAAAAAAAAAAGAGATTTTGAACATTACTTTGACAAAGACAAGCATTTCCAACTTCTGCTTTCCACTGTCCCAGAATGTCTCCTCATCTTTTCTGAAGAAACTAGATCTTTCTTCAGGGTGCACTCCAATCCCAATCAAGTGGGAATTCTGACGTTCCAAAGCCAAAAGAATGATGGAAGAGACTAAAAGTGACTGTTCAAAAAGCACTTGGATGTGCATTCTGATCCAGATCTGTCTGAAGCATTGCCATTTAGTAACCGTATGAAAGGACAAATTAAACTCTAAGGCTCAGCTTCACTCTCACGTTAAAACAAAACAAAACATGAGATTAATATTCCATGTATAAGAGAGTTGTTGGAAGTGTTTGAATCACCTGTCCCAGTGCCTGGGAATCACTCAATGCAGATGTTGCCTGTGGCCTTGTGGCTGCTGTCACTGTGACCGTGGAGGAAGGCAGCCACACATACACCCAACAGCACAGGCAGCAGAACCGAAGGCACTAGGAAACCAGGAAAGCTTTAGCAGAGAGTGAGGTATATATTGTTTTCCTTTCCTTGGGGAAACATGAGTGGTCTAACTCAGGGAAAGGAAAGGGCCCTGAGACGAGACCCACGGGTATTCACGCAAGCTCGGAGATACTGCTGATTAGCTGGCGTTTGAGCAGAACTGAGGAACTGCTTTCTGGGCTGGCTGTCCATTTGCTTTGCTTTTCAATTTTGACTCCACTGAGCCACAGGAGCCAGGGGAAACCTAGCATGGTCTGGCTGCTTAGGGCTGGTCCCAGCTTCTGGCTTAAGAAGAAATTGATAAATGAGCCTTCCACTTTCCATGAAGTTGCTGTAGCTTGAGTCACCAGGGTAACAGTGGAGGCAACACTTTAGGGCAACAGCTGTGACTCGGAAAACGAATTGTACATTTGTCTCAAATACCCTGGTCTCCACAGAGCCTATGTGTGGTCAGGGAACAGGGAGGAGAGAAAACTAACCTCAGTCCAGTGCCTGCCCTGGGTCAGCAACGTGCTCTTGATATTTTATTTTTTAACATCCATAAACAAGCCTTTAAGAGAGATGTTTGACTTTGTTTTACAGAAAGGTAAACTGAGACTCAAAGGGTTGAAGTTAATTTCTCAAGGATTTCCAAGAAATTATCAAGTGGTTAGCCAAACCCATGTCTCCCAGGTTCCAAAACAAGCTATTTTCACTGCACCATGCTGCCTAATATTATATACATTATGTGACTATTGTTTTCAATTGTCATTTAATTAAAGATTGAAGTATAATATTTAGAGAGAGAAAGATATTTTAAGCAGAGTATCTAGTCCCCAAATGAAAAGTTACCTATCATTTTTCTTCAGGGATTACAATATTTTCCTTCTGTTTTCTTTCTGAATTTCAAGCACTGAGATCTCTGGAGAAGGGCACTTGGGCTGTGAATAGACTTCTTACCTTTTACCCGCTCACTTCCCTTGGGGTTCAGAAGCAACGCAGCAAAGTCAACAGGGAACTGAAGACGTGAGTCAAGTTCCTGACTTGATTGATCCCCTTCTTTATTCCTTCTTTATTCACCCTACCAACTCTTTCCTACCACACTTCCTAATGTACCTAAAATTCCTTGTCACATAAAAATTAGCAAGGACATAATGAATTTTAGGCACCAAAGCATCTAATCCTTACAGGATTCCACTGCTATCAAGGTGGCGATCGCAGAATTTATAAAAAGAGAAGTCAGCCTGGGTCTTCATTATCAGAAGCAAAGCTTATGTCCTAGACACATGTCAGAGATTCAGATTTCCATTTTTAAATTACTTGTAGATTTCCACCTCATGATTTCAAAAGTGGAATAACCTGGAGTTTGGAATTTGGAAAAAGCATCTAACAAATCAGATTTATTGAGGAATAATTCAAAATTCTGTGGGTGGAAATAAGCAGTTGCTTCCTTTATGAATTATGTGCTTTCTGATCATGCCTCAAATTCCTGGTCCTGTCACATTGTGATTGTATTACATTTCCTTCCTGTTTCTTCTCCATCTCTCCATTCTAAATGTGTTTGATATCCAAAGGAAGAAAAAAGAAATCTGGGTTTATTTAAAAATTGGGTTTAGTGCTTGCATGCCTTGTATTTAAGACATTAAAATCAAGAAATTAGATAGATGCCTGCCAGCCAAGGCAATTACTTCTACCCATTACACTTCGAAGCCAAATTATTTTTACTTCTTGAAACAGTTTCCTCTTAATTGTTTCATGCTTTGCACAGTCACATTAAATCCAAATAGTCCCTTCTTTTGTTTTCTTGACAGTGTATTGTTTGAACTATGGGTTGTTGACATTCTTTTTGGAAATCCTGTTCTTCACTATTTCTTTTCTTTCCTGCTTTTATTTGTAATTTAATGGTGTTGGGGTGGGGGTGGGGCTCTTACCTAAATTGATGTTCCTTTTATTCTTTGCTTCAGTAGGTAGTAGGTGTGAGTGTGAGTGTGTGAGTGTGAGTGTGTGTGTGTGTGTGTGAATAACTTTAATAAAAAACAAGGTACATCTGATGGAAGAGAATGATAATAAATTTTTTTCTTTTTGCTTCAGCTTTATGTTCAATGTAGTAGTCACTACCTACATGTAGTTATTTAAAGAATGTAGCTAATACATTAAACAGAATTGAAATGTGAGTTCCTCAGTAACACTGGGGCCTGTAACAAGTGCTCTGAAGTCACAGTAGCTCATGGTGACTGTAGCTCATGTCTACAGAGATAAAGAACATGCCTGTCACCCCTGCAGAGAGTCCCATTCTACAGCACCGCCATAAGTGCCCCTTCCAAATAATGCAGCAACGACTTCTTCACACAGACTCATAATGGAGAGAGGCACCCCAAACAGATGACCAGAAAAGAAACCTCACAGTGAAACACACTTCATAGAGGTACATTTATTAGACCACAGAATAGATCAGGGCTCTGGTCTGAGTGTAGGCTGTGTTTATTCACCACTGGAATTTCAACGCTTCTCCAAACATTTATTTGCATGAGGGATCAAGGATTCAATAAGGAAAGGGCCAGTAAGAAAAACTTTTTCTTTTTTTGGGGGGAGGGTGGGGTATCAGGGATTGAACTCAGGGGCATTCAACCACTGAGTCACATCCCCAGCCTTATTTTGTATTTTATTTACAGACAGGTCTCCCTGAGTTGCTTGATGCCTCACTTTTGCTGAGGCTGGGTTTGAACTTGTGATCTTTCTGCTTCAGTCTCTCAAGCTGCTGGAATCATTGGTGAGCGCCACTGCACCGGGCATTAAAGCTTTATTCTTGAAAGTCCGTTTAGTGTGTGTGTATAGCATATTGAAATTGGATGAAGAATTTAGGATACTCTGTTGTAGATAAAATTTCATTGATTGAGTTGAAGTCTCCAAAGGCAAGCTCCTTAGGTGGGAGACAGGTTACTCTTAAAAAAAAGGAATATGTGTTTGACTAACGTTTATATAATAATGGGACACAAGGAACACATTCCTGGGATCCTTACGGTACAAAATACTAAAAGAAGTATAGATTTTTTTTTCCCAGTGTGCTTCTGGCACTGGGGCAACTGAATGGCAGCATCTGTGAGGGACCATGGGTCGCAATGGCATCTAAGGAGAGAAATTTTCCTTGAAACAATGGTCAACTGAGAGATGTGATGGCTTTGGGAAATCAGCAGCAGCTCCTGGCAGGAGTTGGTAGATGTGACAGTTTTGATATGAGATGTCCATCAAAAGCTAATGTGTGAGACAATGCACTAACATTCAGAGGCAAAATGATTGGGTTATGAAAGCCTTAATCTAGTGGGTCCATTAATCTACTTGAAAGGATTAACTGGGCGTTCACTGTGGGCAGGTAAGGTGGGGCTGGGGGAAGTGGGTCACCGGGGGTCTGCCTCTGGGGCTTATCTTTTTTGTCCTTGTTGAGGGGAGCTCTCTCTCCGCTTCCTGATCATCATGTCCTGAGCTGCTTCTCTGCCATGCCCTCTGCCTTAGTGTTCTGCCTCATCTCGGGCCCAGAGGTATAGAGTTGGCCATTTATGGACCGAGCCCTCTAAGACTATGAATACCAAATAAACTACTCCTCTAAAATCGTTCTTGTCAGGTCAGCTGACTAAAACAGTGAAGTAGCACCAAAGCTGGACAGGGGACTCAAAGACCAGAAAAACCATCTAAGTAGCTCTTGGCACAGAGTCGGAGAGACGCCATGAGGAGAAATGCTGACTACTTCTCAGCACTTATTACAGTGAAAAAATAGAATGATACAATTTAATTTCCATCAGAGAAGCACTATGGTTCAATACACACATTACTATTTAAATATATGGTTCCTGGGGTGGTTGAAATGGACACAATGGTTTAATATATTAATTTAGGGTAACATTACACTAAAATGCAAGGAACATAATGTACTTATTTTGTGTACAGTTGTATAATGAAGTACTGGTAGGGGATAAATAACTATTGAGTAAGCAATTCCCCCTTTCTCCTTCTTACTTCTATATTTGTCTTTAATCCACCTGGACATTTTTGATGTCAGTAAAGAAAAAATATTTATCAACAATGGTACAATGAGATGAACTTCATCCTCTGACTCTAAATACCTAAAGGGAAAGAAGGAAACATGGAATCTGGGGATTTTACAAGTACACTTATGAACCTAAGGCTGAATATTAACCCTCCCTGTCTGTTTCCTTGCTGTACTATTCATTGGAAGAAATCTGGCACACCTCCTCCTAGTAAGAACTGGGCAAGCATTGAAAGTAAAACTGGACAAGGCTTAAATTGCAGATCGTGAGGTTTCAAGATGGCGGCCTAGAGGGTGGCTGCATTTCATGTTGCTCCAGGACTCAGGATTCAAAAGAGGAGATATTGAGACACTTGGGACCAACTCAAAGCAGCCGGGTGACTCTCACCCGTTGGGAAGGCGTCCCGGATGGGACGTGGTCCCGGAACGCAGGAAACTTTGTGAAGTAGAGCTGCCCCTCCCCTCGCTGGAGCAGTGAACTCGGACAACTGGGAGGGCCGAAAAGGAGGCCGCTCGGCACAGCACTGGGACTCGGAGCAACCACTGGGGCTCCGGCGGCTGCTCAAGGGAGGAGTGGCGAGGAGAGCTGTGTGGACTCAGAACACCGGGGCCTGCCCTGAGGAGGAGGAGGAGGAACGTGGCCACTTGGATTCGGAGTGACTGCACCAGAGCTACAGGCGGTTGCCAGAGGAGAAGCCGCGCGGCGAGCTGTTTGGACTCAGAACGACGCTTCTGAACACCGGGGCCTGCCCTGAGGAGGAGGAGGAGGAGCATGGCCGCTTGGATTCGGAGGGACTACACCAGAGCTACAGGCAGTTGCCAGAGGAGGGGCTGCGTGGCGAGCTGTTTGGACTCAGACCACTTCTGAACACCGGGGCCTGCCTGGAGGAGTAGGAGGAGGAGGAGGAGGAGCGCGGTGGGTCGTTTGGACTCACAGTGACTGCATTAGCGCTCCAGGCAGCTGCTCAGAGGAGAAGGCGAGTGGTGAGTTGTTTGGACTTAAAGTGACAGCGCCTGAACACAGGGGGGCTGCCTGGAGGAGAAGCCCGGTGGGTCGTTTGGTCTTGAGTGGCCACACCAGAGCTCCAGGTGGTTGCCCAGAGGACCCATGCAGCAGGTCACGTGGATTCAGAGCCACTCAGAGCGACCGCTCCTGAACACTCGGGGGGTTATCTGGAGAAGGAGGAGGAACGAGGACGGTCACTTCGACTCGGAGTGATTGCCCAGGGCTACGGGTGGTTGGTGGGAGGTGGAGGCACGCAATGAGTTTCTTGGACTCCTAGTGACCGCACCGGAATACTGGGCGGCTGTCTGGAGGAAGAGGCGTGTGGCGGGTCTCTGGGACTCAGAGCGATTGTACGGGGCCCCAGGTGGCTGCTCAGAGGAGGGGACGCATAGCCAGGCGATTAGGTGCAGAGCAGGGTCCCAGGATCTAGGAGGCTTCTGGGTGGAAGAGCCACACAGAGACAGGCTTAGGGCGGAGCGAAGGTTCCAGGCCTGTGGGCAGATTCTCTGAGGAAGGGCAGCCTAAGGAGATTCATCTGCGAAGGGTGAGGCTCCCAAGCCCAGGAGGTAGGGCCGGGCCCCTGGGAACTTTGCAGAGGAAGGCAGCCCAGCCCAGGCGGTAGCTGTAAATTGAGGGGAACCTCTAGGAGGGTACTGACCAGCGAGACCTCCCCACCGGGTGAGTCTTCCCTGCCGGGTGAAGTTTGCCCACAAGTACAGTAAAACTAGAGACTCAGGCCCAAACAGGCCTTGCCTCAGCCCGCAGCCTAGGTCCCCCTTGGATGACCATTGGTCAACAAGTGGAGGCACCTCTGCCCACTAGCAGGGATTATACCCCACCTGAAGGCCACCACTCCTAGAGAGGCAGCTTCCTTGTGGAGCACCGCATTATCAACTTCCTCCAAGACTTCAGCCTACTGAAGGCTAATGGGGGGATATATATAGAAATCTTCAGAGACATTGTAAGTCAATAGAGGAAATCTGCAATATCTCAGTGGTCCACTGATACCTGAACAATATGAGAAAACAAGGAAAGAAAATGCTGCAAACAAATCTAGATGTCACATCAATAAAACCCAATGTCAGCATGGCAGAAGAAATGACAGAAAAGAAGTTCAGAATGTACATAATTAAAATGATCAGAGAAGCAAACGATGAGATGAAAGAGCAAATGCAAGCATTGAATGATCGCACCAATCGACAGTTAAAAGAGCAAATACAGGAAGCAAAAGATCATTTCAATAAAGAGTTAGAGATATTGAAAAAAAAACAAACAGAAATCCTTGACATGAAGGAAACAATAAACCAAATTAAGAACTCCATAGAAAGCATATCCAATAGGATAGAACACCTGGAAGACAGAATCTCAGACATAGAAGACAAAATATTTAACCTTGAAAACAAAGTTGAACAAACAGAGAAGATGGTAAGAAATCATGAACAGAATCTACAAGAACTATGGGATATCAAGAAAAGGCCGAATTTAAGAATTATTGGGATTGAGGAAGGCCTAGAGAAACAAGCCAAAGGAATGAACAATTTATTCAATGAAATAATATCAGAAAATTTCCCAAATCTGAAGAATGAAATGGAAAATCAAGTTCAAGAGGCTTATAGGACTCCAAATACACAAAATTACAACAGACCCACACCAAGGCACATTATAATGAAAATACCTAACATACAAAATAAAGACAGAATTTTAAAGGCTGTGATAGAAAAGAACCAAATTACATTCAGGGGGAAACCAATACGGATATCAGCAGACTTTTCAATCCAGACCCTAAAAGCTAGAAGGGCCTGGAACAACATTTTTCAAGCCCTGAAAGAAAATGGATGCCAACCAAGAATCTTATACCCAGCAAACCTTACCTTCAAATTTGACAATGAAATAAAATCCTTCCATGATAAACAAAAGCTAAAAGAATTTACAAAAAGAAAGCCAGCATTACAGAACATTTTCAGCAAAATATTCCATGAGGAAGAGATGAAAAACAAAGAAGCAAATAAGCAAAGGGAGGAATTATCCTAAAGGAATTGTCAAATAAAGGAGGAAACAAGTTGTGTCAAACAAATAAATAAATAAAATTTAAAAAATGAACCAAATGACCGGGAAACCAAATCATATCTCTATAATAACCCTGAATGTTAATGACCTGAATTCATCAATCAAAAGACGTAGACTGGCAGATTGGATTAAAAAGAAAGATCCAACAATATGTTGCCTGTAAGAGACTCACCTCATAGAAAAAGATACCCATAGACTAAAGGTGAAAGGATGGGGAAAAACATACCATGCGCATGGACTCAGCAAAAAAGCTGGAGTATCCATCCTCATTTCCGATAATGTGGACTTCAAGCCAAAGTTAGTCAGAAAGGATAAAGAAGGTCATTTCATACTGCTTAAGGGAAGCATAAATCAGCAAGATATAACAATCATAAACATCTATGCCCCAAACAGTGGCTCATCCATGTATGTCAAACAAATCCTTCTCAATTTCAGAAACCAAATAGACCATAACACAATAATACTAGGTGATTTTAACACGCCTCTCTCACCACTGGACAGATCTTCCAGACAAAAATTGAACAAAGAAACCATAGATCTCAATAACACAATCAATAATTTAGACTTAACGGACATTTATAGAATATACCATCCAACCAAGAGTGAATACACTTTCTTCTCAGCAGCACATGGATCCTTCTCTAAAATAGACCATATATTATGCCACAAAGCTAATGTTAGCAAATACAAGAAGACAGAGACACTACCATGTATTCTATCAGATCATAATGGATTGAAGTTAGAAATAAATCAAAGAGTAAAACACAGAAACTATTCCAACATCTGGAGATTAAACAATATGCTATTATATGATGAATGGATAACAGAAGATATTAGGAAGGAAATTAAAAAATTCTTAGAGGTAAATGAGAACAAAGAAACATCATATCAAAATCTCTGGGACACAATGAAAGGAGTACTTAGAGGGAAATTTATTTCATGGAGCACATTTAATAAAAGAAGTAAAACTCAACAAATAAATGACCTAACACTACAGCTCAAAGCCCTAGAAAAAGAAGAACAGAACAGTACCAAACGTAGTAGAAGACAGGAAATAGTTAAACTCAGAGCTGAAATCAATGAAATTGAATCAAAAGAAACAATACAAAAAATTGACAAAATAAATAGTTGGTTCTTCGAAAAAATAAACAAAATTGATAAACCTTTAGCCACACTAACAAAGAGAAGACGAGAGAAAACCCAAATCACTAAAATTCGGAATGAACAAGGAAATATCACAACAGACAGGATTGAAATACAAAACATAATTAGAAGCTATTTTGAAAATGTATACTTCAAAAAAATAAAAAATTTTGAAGACATCAACAGGTTTCTAGAGACATATGAATTGCCTAAACTGAACGAGGAGGGCATAAACAATTTAAATAGACCAATTTCAAGTACTGAAATAGAAGAAGTCATCAAAAGCCTACCAACAAAGAAAAGTCCGGGACCAGATGGGTTCTCAGCCGAGTTCTACAAAACCTTTAAAGAAGAGCTCATTCCAATACTTCTCAAAGTATTCCATAAAATAGAAGAGGAGGGAACCCTCCCAAACTCATTCTATGAAGCCAATATCACACTGATACCTAAACCAGACAGAGACTCATCAAGGAAAGAAAATTTCAGACCAATATCCTTAATGAACATCGACGCAAAAATTCTCAACAAAATTTTAGCAAATCGCATACAAAAACATATTAAAAAGATAGTGCACCATGATCAAGTGGGCTTCATCCCAGTTATGCAAGGTTGGTTCAACATCAGGAAATCAATAAACGTAATTCACCATATTAATAGACTTAAAGTCAAGAATCACATGATTATTTCAATAGATGCAGAAAAAGCATTTGATAAAATACAGCACCCATTCATGCTCAAAACACTAGAAAAAATAGGGATAGTGGGAACATTCCTTAACATTGTAAAGGCCATTTATGCTAAGTCCATGGCTAATATCATTCTAAATGTTGAAAAACTGAAAGCATACCCCCTACAAACTGGAACAAGGCAGGGATGCCCTCTTTCACCACTTCTATTCAACATCGTTCTTGAGACTCTGGCCAGAGCAATTAGACAAACCAAAGAAATTAAAGGGATACGGTTTGGAAAAGAAGAACTCAAACTATCCCTGTTCGCTGATGACACGATTATATATTTAGAGGAACCTGGAAATTCCACCAGAAAACTTTTAGAACTCATAAGTGAATTCAGTAAAGTAGCAGGTTACAAGATCAATGCCCATAAATCCAATGCATTTTTATACATAAGTGATGAATCTTCAGAAAGAGAAATTAGGAAAACTACCCCATTCACAATAGCCTTGAAAAAAATAAAATACTTGGGAATCAATCTCACAAAAGAGGTGAAAGACCTCTACAATGAGAACTATACAACACTAAAGAAAGAAATTAAAGAACACCTTAGAAGATGGAAAGATCTTCCATGTTCTTGGATAGGAAGAATTAATATTGTCAAAATGGCCATACTACCTAAAGTGCTATACAAATTCAATGCAATTCCAATTAAAATCCCTTTGACGTACCTTACAGAAATAGAGCAAGCAATTATGAAATTCATCTGGAAGAATAAGAAACCCAGAAGAGCTAAAGCAATCTTTAGCAGGAAGAGTGAAACAGGGGGTATTGCAATACCAGATCTTCAACTCTACTACAAAGCAATAGTAACAAAAACGGCATGGTATTGGTACCAAAATAGAAAGGTAGATCAATGGTACAGAATAGAGGACACGGACACAAACCCAAATAAATACAATTTTCTCATACTAGACAAAGGTGCCAAAAATATGCAATGGAGAAAAGATAGCCTCTTCAACAAATGGTGCTGGGAGAATTGGAAATCCATATGCAACAGAATGAAACTAAACTCATATCTCTCACCATGCACGAAACTAAACTCAAAATTGATTAAGGACCTCGGGATCAGACCAGAGACCCTGCAGATTATAGAAGAAAAAGTAGGTCCAAATCTTCACCTTGTTGGTCTAGGATCAGTCTTCTTTAACAGGACTCCCATAGCACAAGAAATAAAAGCTAGAATCAACCACTGGGATAGATTCAAACTAAAAAGCTTTCTCTCAGCAAAGGAAACTATCAGCAATGCGAAGAAAGAACCTACAGAGTGGGAGAATATCTTTGCCAATCATACTTCAGATAGAGCACTAATCTCCAGAATCTATAAAGAACTCAAAAAATTCTACTCCAAGAATTCAAATAATCCAGTGGACAAATGGGCTAAGGAAATGAATAGACACTTCACAGAAGAAGATCTACAAGCAATCAACAAACATATGGAAAAATGTTCAACATCTCTAGTAATAAGAGAAATGCAAATCAAAACCACCCTAAGATTCCATCTCACCCCAATTAGAATGGCGATTATCAAGAATACAAGCAACAACAGGTGTTGGCGAGGATGTGGGGAGAAAGGTACACTCATACATTGCTGGTGGGGCTGCAAATTAGTGCAGCCACTCTGGAAAGCAGTGTGGAGATTCCTTAGAAAACTCGGAATGGACCCTCCATTTGATCTAGCTATCCCACTCCTTGGCCTATACCCAAGGGACTTAAAATCAGCATACTACAGAGATAGAGCCACATCAATGTTCATAGCTGCTCAATTCACAATAGCCAGACTATGGAACCAACCTAGATGCCCTTCAATTGATGAGTGGATAAAGAAACTGTGGTATATATATACAATGGAATATTACTCAGCCATAAACAATGATAAAATTATGGCATTTGCAGGCAAATGGATGAAATTGGAGAATATCATGCAAAGTGAGATAAGCCAATCTCAAAAAGCCAAAGGACGAATGATATCGCTAATAAGTGGAGGATGACACATAATGGGGGGGAGGGAAGGGTTAGTGTTAGGGTTAGAGTTAGGGTTAGGGAGGGGGGCAAGTATGGAGGAAGGAAGGACTGTATAGAGGGTAAAGAGGGGTGGGAGGGGTGGGGGGAAGGGAAAAAATAACAGAATGAATCAAACAACATTGCTCTATGTAAATTTATGATTACACAAAGGGTATGCCTTTGCGTCATGTACAAACAGAGAAACAACATGTATCCCATTTGTTTACAATAAAAAAAATAAAAAAAAAAAAAGAAAGTAAAACTGAATTTCAGTCAAGTTGGAAAGAATGTTATCCTTCCCTACCATACCCTACAAAAGTGCTTCTGTTCATTTCTCCGCCTCTTGGGCAAAAGAAAGTCCATGCACATCTCAGACACTGGAGTTCCTTCTTTTGTCTGTCATCAATTTATCTTGTGATCTTAGGTCAAAAACCCCATGTGTGGGGCTGGGGAGATAGCTCAGCTGGTAGAGTGCTTGCCTCACAAGCACAAGGCCCTGGGTTCAAGTCCGAGCATTGCAAAAAAACAAAACAAAACAAAACAAAACAAAACTCCATGTGTACCTCAGGGTACTCCTCCTTCACATGCAAGTAACAGTCCTCATTCTGCAAGTGACAAGGTCAATGGAATGCCAGTAGAGCAAACCATGCAAATGATGTCAGGTACTTTTACCAAAGTATTTCTTTTAATTTAATTTCCTGTGATGTAGTGGAAGAGAAATTTGTGATAGCCAACCATCCAGCATCTGGGGACTCCTAAGGTCAGAGGGCGGCAGGGCTCACCTTGCACTGTTCAGGTCTCGGGTACTGGGTGCCAGATAGACCCGGCCTTAGCACTTCAGAAGCTAAGGCACAGTCACTTTCTTGGTTTCAACCACCTGCCTTCACTGTTACATCTTGAGGGAGTTACTCAAAGGAGCAGGGACTGTTCCCAGTGATTGTGACAGAGAACCTGCAATAACATTCCCTGCCCAGCTCCACAGGCTCTTAACATGGTAGGATTATGGTTGCACGAGGCTTCTGTTGGTCTCTGCTCATTTTGGTTCATTTTCCCAAGGCTTTGTGGAACTCTGATATCTTACCAATAAATTATACTCTTGTTTAAATTGGCTAAAGGGGTTTCTGATTTTGTCACCAATAATTTGGGTTCAATGGGAATTATTGTTTGTATTTTAAGAACAAGGAAATCAAAACTTTTATGGGTGACATGCTCAGCAATTCTCCTGACGTGCTTGCTCAGTGTGACCAAGCGCTGAACAGGACATGACTCAGGGCCTCCTGCAGGTCTTCCCAAAGTGAACGCTCTTTCAATTATACTCCAGCGTTCTCTTCCTTCCTCTTCTGTCCCCTCTTGTTCTTCCCCTTGCCTCTTCTCACCATTACTTTCTTACACATAAATAATTTTGAATTTGAATAATGGCTTCAAATTCATATTTTGTGAACAATGTCATTTTAGTTCTTAAGGATTAAAATTAGCCAAAGTTAATTCTGCATTACTATTTATGGATTTTATATCTCTATTAGTCATCAAGTATCATTTCAGGCATCTTTTGACACTACAGAAAAAAATATATATATATTTACCTATACCATAAATTATCTCAAGTTCTTTAGCTGCATCTCAGTAGAAATCTCCCTCAACAGGTATCTGGTTTTCCACCATCATATAAGGCACTGCTCACATAACAAAAGGGAATAATGAAAAATTAGCATTGGTGCAAAGACCTATGAGGAATGGCATAAAGTATTCATGAGATGGATTCTAATTTTATTGTGTATCCTACAATCAGTAAAGGAGTCATTGAATGTCTCCATGTTAAGACTTAACTAGAATAACCTGTCTAACCACCAGTATTTTGAAAAAAAGAAAAAATAACTAGAAAAACTCCAACTGTGGAGATTGTGTTGCATCCAGATAGCAAAACGTCTCCTGGGCTTTGTGACAGAATGTGTAAAACAAGCAGAAAATACAAGTTCATCCTGACAGCTGCTAGAGAGGTGTCCAAAAAGAATGTGATGCGTCAACATGTATGCACCTGTTAGCAAAGGCGAGAAGCAAGGGGAGGCTATTATGAAAAGCTTGTCAAAGTCGGGAAGGTTAGGGACTGGAGTTTGTCACTCAGCCTGGCTGCTATTAGTAAATGGCAGGTTGAGAAAAGAGACTCATGCCTATCTGAGTGGAAAGAGGAGATTGCAAAGATGCTGAACAAACCAGGTTAGATGTCTGGGAGTAAATGCAGATAAACCTGGTCCAGCTGTTGAACAGTGTGCACCCAGGGTCTCCAAGGTGAAAATAAATGACAGGGCCCAGGCTCACCTGAGAAAGGTGTGTAGTACTTGGTTTTCATGGAGCTGAGCTGGTCAGAGGGGAAAATAAAATGTCTCTGCTTCCTGTTGGATCAGAAGGAAGACCACTACAAAGAATCTTCGCTTTTCCTTTACTTCGTGGAAGAAGGCAAGAAGTCAGACCTCCTAGACAGTCTTTGCTTGAGAGAACACAATGCTTAGGAAAATGCTTTTGAGACCCAATCTTCAGAAGAAACTAGAAGAGCTTCGACACAGCCCTGCTAGTTGATTTCTCAGGTCATTTCCTTCATGGAATACTACAGAACAAGAATTCCAAACCTTCAGTGTGTCTGAGATTTACCAGAAGTGCTTATTAAAATGCAAATTCATGGGCCAAGTTGGGCCTGGTAATTTTATTTTAGCAGGAAACTAAGGAGACTCTGTTCCAGGAACCACTTTATTGTTATGGATAAGCCCTGAGGAAGGGCTGAGGCTAAGAGGACCAGCTTCTTTACCTCATTTCCTTCTGCTGAAAGTGGACTCCAGGGAAGCTCACCCATAACTGCCCTGCTTTGATGTCCATCCACCAGGCATGTCCACTTGCTTCTCTCCTTCTTTTCTAGATGGAGCTATTGCGACACTAGCATTAGTATGAGCAGATCTGTCACTGAGCACCTTTGTTTCTTAAGGTTATTTTAGGAATAATGATGATATCCAAGCCTGCTCCTCAGGGCCCAACCCCTATGCCAGTGCTCCAGCTGGTTTTCCAAACAAGCCTGCTCAGCGACCTTGTATTGAGAATACGGATATGATCAGAGGCTGAGAACACCGGGTCTCATCAATTCCTCTTAGGCCACTTAATCATCTTCTTTCTAATTTGTACTTGACCCAAAACACTTTGCAGCTGCCTCTGGAAATGGCCTCTTCTGCCACATCAACTCTTGTAACACAGATATTGCTAAACTTTTTTCTATTTTCCTCTATCAATCTCCAGGCCTGCTAATGCACTGTGTGTATCCCAATGTAAAGCATCTCCAGGTAGGAGAAAGCACTTTGTTGGAAAGTTTACAGCTTTCCAGTTCAGCAATCAGAAAAGAAAATGAGCCTTTTCATCTAGCCTCATTGAAAACATCTCGGGAAGGGTCTGCAACCAGGCAAATGTGATTCACAGACCCACCTAATGGGGACAGGGAGCAGTAATTTTAACCAGGCAAAGGACAGTAGTAAAGATGTCACCGTGAGGGGATTGTAAATTCTGAGCCCATAATGATGTTTTTCTCCAGAGCCTCACAGAGGATTCCCTGGCGAGACCGGCTGATTCTCCTATGCTAAACACTTCCCTTTCCTCACTTCCTTTGGCTAAACCTGGGTTCATCAGTTAAACAGGTACTTCAGGGTAAAAGCTAGGTACTTCTCAAGCTGTTTTTCCTCCTAGATTAAGACATAAGAGACATAGTAACTGAATAGCTATTGTGTGGCAGCCAGTTTGCAATAGACTCCACATAGATTATTTTATGAATTCTCACAGTACTCTGTAAAAGAGATGGTGGGTTTTTTTTTTTCACAGTTTATTAAAAAACAAACCAGCTGAGAACTTAAATAATTTTCCAAAGTTCACATTGCTCTTGCAGAGTGAATGTAAAATGTAAACTCGGTTCTTGATTTGCTCCCTAACTACACTACTAATGTATACTGAAATGTGTGACATAACCACTCAAGCATACAGTATATACCAAGCCAGATAGGACATAGATGGCTTTTAATCTGAGCTGTGCTCTGCTTTCTTTACCCTTGTCCCCACTGATGGATGAATCCTATATCTAAGTCTCCACCAGTGGTACCTCACCTACTCCTATTCTTCAACCCCACCTTTCCAATGTTCCCCTGGAAATCTCATCTTCCTGACCACTGAATGAGCTTCTTTTTGCCAATGTTTCATTTCTGGCTTACAGATAGGAGCTTATGTTTGATCCTTTCCTCATTCTTTGCACAAATAATTTTTAAGTACCAGTTATGACCTCTCCTTCATCTCTTTTATTCCATCGACCATTGCATTTTCTTTGATGAAATTGTTGAGTTTCATCTTTGATGTGACCATTCGATTTGACTTTTCCACTCAGATCCTTGGCTCATGGCTGCCTCAGATTCATTCTTAGGTCAGTAAAGTAGACCTTGACTTGTCTCCTTGTCATTAATGTATTGTAGGAAATATTACCACCACTCCCCAACAAATACCCTCATCCTTTTTAGGGCTCAATTTATATATCACCCCCTGTGGGAAAACTTCTTCCTCTCTCAAGACTAAATTAGTTGCCCCAAATCACTTCACTCATGAATTTTCAAAGATACTTGAAAAGTATTGTGTTATGAGAAAGACGGCAAATGGTTATATTGTGATGATTATAAACATACACCTATAGGACAAATGAAAGGCAGAAATTCCTAATAAAATTTAAATGCATGTATATGGCTTATACATTTCCAACTATCACCCTACACATGAATTTAAACCATGTCATGTCTTAATCTACATAGGTCAAATTGAAGAAAACGTGCTCTAAGACCTGCTAGATGACTCAAAAAGTAACCCTAACAGTGTTAATGACATTGATCCAGAAAGTAAGTGTGGGACTGTAAAGAAAGTACTGGGAAATTGAACCCAGCAATATTCTATCACTGAACTACATTCCCAGCCCATTTTATTTTTTTATTTTGAGACCGTGTCTGACTAAGTTACTGAGGTTGGTTTGGAACTTGCCATCCTCCTGCCTCAGCCTCCTAAGTTGCTGGGATTACAGGCATGTGCACTGTGCCTGGTGTGTTATGATTTTCTGTTAAATATGTTAAAAAACAGATATGTAAGTAAATAGTAATAAGAAAGTATTTGGATATGTCACATTATTAAATCATTACATGTTTGAGTCAGGCAAAAATATGCTTTGTTTTTTGTATTTTACAGTTAGGAAATTGGAATATTTCTCTCTCTTAGATGCATACATATGAATTTTGACAGTCCTAGAGGAAAAATCAGTCCTTAGAGTCTTTGCCTTCCTTTTGCCCCAGGATAATACAGTGATCACTTTTCCTTAAAAAAAAAAAAAAGAAAAGAAAAAAAAAAGAAAGAAAGAAAGAAAAAAGAAAAAGAAAAAAGAAAGAAAAAAAATAAAAGAAAAAAAGGAACATAATTTTATGTGAATAAAGTTCTTTATGTCCATTATCTCATTTTGTTCTCGCAATAGCTTTACAGAATAGGTATTATAATTATGGTAATTTTATTGACAACAAGACTGAAACACAGAATAAGTATCTTGATATACTTGATATAGGTCACTAGTAGATGAAGAGATGAGAGTTAGGGCCAGTCTTTTCTGCTGGAGAACTGAAGATTTTCTCCATCTTATTTATGAAAGTCCTGGAGGGTCTTGAATTTCAACTAAGTTAATGCTTTGAAATTTTTACATTAATATTCAAATTGGTGAACCAATAAGTTTTTGAATTGTCTAGCAAATTTGGAACTCACTAAATATCCTATTGATGGTAGAAATTCCCCTGGTCTTTTCAACAATGCTTCTCATGTTACCACTTTTTTTTCACTCATAAACCTACATTAGCCATCCATTTAAAATTTAGATGCTAATAACCAGCATGTTCTTCTAATAAAGCAATGGGTATGAGCCTTCAAGGACATATCAAAAATGCCTAGCCATCTGGAACTGATTCTTTTTGGTAGTAAATCCCTTTCCACAAAAAAATTCATAATATGAATTACCTCTTTCACTTGCCAAATGTTATATTCTATAATAAAGAGATTTAATTTTCCAAGTAGAATTGTGCTTGATAATTGCTGATTTCTAGCTTTAATATATGGACAGATTATGCTCATTAAGCAGTCCTCTTAATTATCTCCAGGCTATCTCTCTATAATGGAGGGGAAAGGGTTAACAGGACAAGTTAGTAAACTTGCTTGCTCTTCTAGTAGCAAGCAAAACTATTCTAATTTTACTCCCCTTGTAGCAATCTGCTGCCTGTTTCTGTAAATTAAAGAAGAATTGAGGGCTTTCAAAATAGATGTCTGGGAAGTTTTAGCACACATTTCTAACATTAATGAAGTTAAGAAACAGGCGTCTCTAAGACTGGTTTGCATGCTGTATTCAGAGATATTGCATACTGTGAAATAAATACTGTGAAAAATTAAAGATAAATCTGTGCTCCAGAGAATCATGTGTATTTTAGCAAACATTAACACAATGCCATTCTGGATAATATATTATTGTCTCAGGGGCCCTATTGTCATGAAATTCTACAGAGCATATTATACATAATCTCCATAAACAAGATGTTTGTTTTCATAGGGCTATCATTTAGCACATAGTTATATCTACCTATCTATCTAAGATAGATCTAAGATAAATGTACACACATGCACGAGCACACACACACACACACACACACATACACACACACACACAAACACACACACACACACACACACACACACACACACACACACACACAGGATTACTCTCTTTTCAAACCTCCAAGTCTGTTTAGGTGCAGAGAAGGGGGCAGAGGGCAAGTTTGTGGTTATTTAAGTGAAGAATCTGTAAGATGTGCTGGAAGTTGCTACTCACATCATACAGTTTAATAGTGCTTATTATTTTGTGTGTGATTAACCATCATCTGGGTCTTGTCATTGAGTTTCATTAGGCCCATGAGAGCCCAAAATTGTAGGCTTTGTATTAGTAAATACAAGCTGCTGTATTCTATGAGGTATATGGGAAAATGAATGACATCATTTGTTCTACTACAAAACCCTTGTGCAAGATGCCACTTCAAGAGGTATTATCTGCATCAAATGATAAAGGGAATAATTAGGAAGAGAAACAGTTTTCCAAGAGTCCAAAAAAAGGAGAAATAGAGCAAGTATGTTGACTATTTTTCACCAGATGATGTGTTCAAATTTTTTTGAATCATGAAGTGCTAGGAAGAGCCTAGATTTACAATCCGTTCTTATATTACTATTGCTGGTTATGGTGACATAACTACTCTAATTAGGCTTCTTCATCTACCACATAAGGTGCTCATCCATGTGTCACGGGGTTGGTATATATAAATTAAATGTGGTAGCCAGACAAAATGCCTATGCACAGTGGTTAGCATAGGGCAGGCCCTCAAATGTTAAATCTGATGATAAGAAAAGTTAAGATTTACTAACATTAGTTTACTCAACATAACCTTCACAAGGTACAATGATAAAAACTACAAAGTGCACTGTATGGACAACAGACAGAGGGACTCACGGGAAGGGGTGTCAATACCCCTTTAAGAAGGTTGTGCATGACTGGGCACGGTGCTGCATACCTATAATCTCAGCAGCTTGGGAGGCTGAGGCAGGATGATCTCGAGTTCAAAGCCAGCCTCAGCAAAGCAAGGCACTAAGCAACTTAGCGAGACCCTGTTTCTAAATAAAAAATACAAATAGGGCTGGGAATGTGACTCAGTGGTCAAGAGCCCCTGAGTTCAATCCCTGGTACCCCCCCTCCAAAAAAAAAAAAAAAAAAAAAGAATTTGTGCATATCCTCATCAATTCAGGGAAAAAATTACTTTATAACAGAACTTTTGTGCTTTCCATTTTCATCTTCCAGAAAAAAAAAAAAAAAAAACCTATAAAAAGAAAATTCTGAAGTCATACCACGTTGCCACCTCCAGAAAACAGTCCAGGAGACCAAAGTCACTTGCAGTAAAACTCAATAGTAAAATGACACAGAGTTCAGAGAAAATAAAGCTGTCCTCTGAAAACAATTTGTGTCCTGCAATCTTCATATGTCTCACTTTTCCTACTCTGGCTCTGTCTGGCCCATGCCAGGGAAACTCCAGGAAGCACATGTGAACAGAACTTCCAGTTCCCTGACTTCTCAGAACTGATCAGAGGGAAGGGACAGAACACTGATCAGAATGTGAGAGAAAGGGCACATTTCCCAATTATATGGCCGTGGAAATAAATCCCAATGCAAAGTTTAAGCAATAATGAATATCATTTGTGATTTAAGGTGTGTCAAAGTTTGGGGTATTAAAAATAAGCATTTTACAGCGTCCCTGTGCTTTGGTTGATAGTCATCTTACATGGTTAGTTTGAGTCCCTTATACCCTCCTTACTATCCCACTTTAACAAGGAATTGTGCACAGGTAATTTATATGGGAGGTGACCCCCAACAAGTTTAGTGTAAGAAATAGAAAATTCCAGTGGTCCCTTGTCAGAATACAGTGTTTATCTTTGAATGTAAAATGACTTTGGATATATGAAAGGCAGCTGGATCAAAAGCACAATGGACAGTTATAAGCAACTAACAGCAGACTGTAAATATTCACATCCCTTTGACAGGAAGTGAGAAAGAAGGCCCCTCACCTGACCAACAGAGATAAACTATGTATGTGCCAAAACACACCAGATCCAAGGGAACTTTTCTGATCACAAGAGAGAAAAAGGAGGGGAGACGACTAAAGCTATATTTCTTTAAATAACACAATAGGAGGCAGTAAAATCTAGGTTATGTTTGGAAAGATTGTGCACCCCATAGTACTCAGTCAAGGAAGGGAGGGATCTTGAGCTCATGAGGGGAGGGGTCTTGAGCTCTAGGGGGTAAAACATTGGTTATACCAATTCTGGGGATCCCTAACCACTAGGATCCCCATCTTACGAGACTGTCGTTGAAGTAAAGTCTCACAGTTTGCTGTTCCTTGTGTCTCTTATTCCATTCTTTGGTCTTGGACAGGTGCGTGTGTTTCTCACAAGGAAGTTGAGAAGCAGGGCTAGAGAAGGAGAGGACAGATTAAAGTGGGCAAAAATGAGCAGGGTACCATGGTAGGCTCAATCTCGCTGGGTTATCCTCTCAGGAACTGACTTGAGCATATCTCAGAATTGTCCCACCAAGAACTGAGGAAGCAGAGAATCGGTATTTACTAGCCAACACCTGTCACTCTTTTGATGATGGTTGCCTCTGGGAGCAGCTTTCAATCAGCATTTTCTAGGCTGCTCTGACTTGGAAAAGCAAACTCCCAGGGAGCTGGAGAAAACCCTCGGGACTAGAGGTGGAGAAAGAGGTGCTTTAAGTGCAAAGCAGCCAGGGTGAACACAGACAGCCCAAGAGCAAGTGTGTTGCCTACTCTGTGTCAAAATCACTGAAGTCATCTGATCACACACAGCCTTGGATAAAGCACATGTGTATATGTATCTATGGAGGAATTTTTCATCACTGAAAAACAATTCAATTAGACAGACTAGATCTGTGCCTTCCGTTCTCTTCTTCATGCCCACTCAAAGTCTCTCACTCAGGAAGGCTTTTCTTCATCGCTATGACTAAGTTCAATTTATTTTGTATGCATTCATTGAAAATCTTTCCAGAATAAGTCAATAATTAGAGTTACACTTTTACATTGAATTGTGGAAAAATTCAATTCGTGTTTTTCTCTTCCATGAGGATCTGAAGTCCTTGACTTCAAGAACCAGCACATATCAGAGGACTTCATTCCTAGAATGCACTAAATAAATGCATAGGAAATGAATAATGCTTTTGAAGAGAACACAAGCCAGAGGGAAGAAGGATTTGTAAGCAATTATAAAATAATGTGGAATGTACAATACAGTGATTATGTATTTCTGTGGGAACATAAAAGAAAGAGAGACAAATTATGTCTGGTATGAAAAAAGGTATGAACAAACAGAGTAGGTGTCTAAGGGGAGATGCGTTAGAAACAGGCATGAAGTAGGACAAGCTCTCTAGGGTGAGGGCAAAGGTGTTTTAGAAAGAGTTCAGGAATGCCTTAACTTTACTTAGTTTTGGAAAAATGAGTTTCATTGAATGTATCGTATATCCTATACATAAAATTCACACATGTTTTACTGCATGTTTATGTGTATTGACCTATATACATAGTATATATGTTTCTGAGCAAGAACAAATCTTAACTAATGAGTAGTTTTCAAATGACATCAAAAGTGTGATGAACATCTCTGAAATAACTGTCAATCAAATTTGACCAATCCCTTAGACAAAAGGTTGTCTTTGCTTTGGGTTGAGATTCACATATGTACCATGCATTGAAGGTTTTTATTCTTTATGACAGTTATTTTATGAAGCAGGATATTTTAAAGGAGCCTATTCAGAATCTATCCTTGGTCATAAACATTGAGCTTTTTAAAATTTTTTTCTACTTGTAGATGGACAGAATGCCTTTATTTGTTTATTTTTATGTAGTGTTAAGGATGGAACATAGTACCTCACACATGCTAGGCAAACTCTACCACTATGCTACAGTCTCAGCCGACATTGAGCATTTTTAAAAAGCATTTTCAACTTGATTCAGCCACTGAATAAAATTATGTTTATTGATACCAGCACATGAAATAGATAAATGAATATGAGAGCTGCTTTGGTCTTTCTGCAATGTTTAACTTTCCAAATTACTATTTGCTGTGGTCAGCATGTTCTGTGTTTCCCCAAATTCCTATGTTGAAAACCTAATCAGATATAAGGCTGTTAGGAGTGGGATCTTTTGGAGGGTGTATAGGTCACGAGAATGAGACCCTCCTGATGGCATTGGTGCTGTTACAAAAGTGACCCAGTGTAGCTCACTGCCTTGCCCCTCCCACTGTGTGAAGCACTGAGGTCTAACTCATGAACCAGAAATGGGACTTCAGCAGGCACTGAATCTGGTGGCACCTAGATTTTGTACTTCATAAGCCACCCTGATCATATTTTATTATAGTAGCCCAAATAATCTAAGATGCTAATTAAGCATAAAAAAGCTTATTATGGTCTACCAAAATGTGCTTTTTTTTTAATTTAAGAGAAAAATGCTTATGCCTGGCAATTTTGAGTTGTTTTATTAGTGGAGTAAGGACTCCAGGTACTCAGAGTACTGTTGCCTTGGTGATTGGCATCACAAGCTCCACATGGATAGTTGACAAAGGAGTTTGTCCTTGGGCAGGAGGCAGACTAGCATGATTGCCTCACTTGGAATCTTCACTGAGGACTCAGAGAGAAGAGAAGGGAATGGAAGAAAAGGAGACTAAGCTTTGCTGAGCTCATATTGTGTGTTGGTGCAGACCAAGTTAGATAACACTGATAACCTCTTCCCTCTAGTTGATAAAATTTAATAACTGAGGCTATGACCAAGGGACAGTTGGATAATTTGACTATCATGCATCATATTTTCCGTGCAGGCATCCTGTAAACCTGTAGTGGAAATAACAACAGCAACATTTTCATGCGAAGACTGCTTTAAGGCAATTTCCTGTATTTCTCCTTTTTATCAAATTGGCACCCTTATGAATTGCTTTTACGGGAATTCTGCAGTTGGTCCTGCCTGGACAAGATAGATAATGACCAAAACCATGTGGAAGAAAGTAGCTGAACTAAGATTTGGGCTCAGGGTTTTTTCCAAAGATCATCTCTTTCTGTTAATTTGGGACCTTGACCTTATCACAGACACATTTTACCTACTTCCTATGACCATTTATCCTTTTGCTCACAGACCTTTTTATAAGCCTGAAAGACAGATCTCTATTTAGTAATGAGAATGATACATAGGACTCAAAAACTAGTACTAGCACAGCATTTTAAATTATGTAGCATAATGGCTTATAGGAAATATAGCCCTTTTTATAGACTTATGATGCCTGCTGTGTCATGCAATTAAAAAGTTCTAGAAAAGCATTCTCAGCATGTCAAATTCCTGAGGTTGATTTATAGGATTACAACTTTTCCCCCTTTGTGATTCAATTAAAGCAATTTATACTGGACTATTATAGGGTTTGGACTCTCATCATAGTTTGGATGCTGAAATATTAGATTAGAATGTGATCCAATTATAAATTAACAGAATTTCTTGTTTGCAAGGGACCATAATTAAAGCTGTAGTCCTAAGAAGCAGTTATCGAAAGTCATGTGTGATAGGTATAGAAGATATAAATGGGTAATACCCACGTGAAATGGATTACTGGAACTTTTCAATAGGTAAGTATAAAAATGGAGACCTGGTGATAAAATGATTTGGATTCTAATCCAGGTGTTCAATTCATGATGTGATAAAGAACCTGGAGATAAACCAAACAAGATCTGGTGTCCAGTTCTCTGAGATTTGAACCCAGTCTGGTATTATCAGGAAGGTTCTATCCATGGCGTGTCCATCTAAAAACCCCTTAGAGGGTAGCAGATGCTTTTCCTACAAATCGCTGGAAAATGGTTTCAGACATCCTGAAATGGGAAAAGGAAGGAGATTCACTGGCATTAGCTTCTGAGTTTGGCGGGTAGCTATTTCAGGAGGAAATATGTTTTCTTTCATTTTGACAATTTACTTTTATTTTTGATATTTAATGTTGAGGAGAGTTATGCCAAAATTGAATGATGTGGACTGGGCATTAAAAAATAGCCCCTTGTCTCCATGAAGGGAAGAAGTAGAGGTACTCAAGCATGAAGACCAAATAAATCCTTAAACGGTGCAATAAAAGAAAGATAACTTAGAGGTAATGTGTGTGCCATGGGCCATAGGGATGTCAAATTTCTACCTGTGGAGATGGATAAGAGTCTGCTGAATAGAGCAATATAATTTTGAAAGAATAGTGGCCACACTGCTTACAAAGGCACTGAATGAGTGATCTGCTGATAACGGGAATCCGACACTCTCCAGTCTTTGAGGTCTCCTGTTAGGCTGAGTGCATTTCCATCAGGAGAGAGCAGTGCCTCGTTTCGGGGTCTTAACTTTTCCTCACCTGGGCTATTCTAATAGTCTCCTAACTGATATTCTGACTTCTTGCTAATCTATCCAATCTACCTCTTCTGCCACCAGCGTAATCTTAAGACTCAAATTTTAAGCCATTTTATGCTTGAAAACAGTCCCCAAATTCCCATTCATCTACAGGATAAAATCCAGGTGGGTTATCATAGATTCACATGTGCTCTGTCGTCTACCTCTGTTTCTCCTCAATTCTCCTTGCTCACCGCTTCGCCTTGCTGACCACACTCTAGCCATTTTGAGTTAGGGCCAAACTGGTTTTCTTGTCCATGTCTTAATCTATGAAGTTTTCTCAGTCTAAATAACCCTCTTGTGTCTAGAAGGCAGCAATAAATGTTTCGCAGGTTCTTTCCTAATGAGTTCTCTGATTTCCAATCCTGTCCTTTTTAATGGATCCTCTACTCTTTTCCTAGATTGCATTCTCCAAATGGTAGAATCTGTGCTAGTTAACTGAACTCACTGGTTCACATGCATGTCAGTTCATTTCCCCCAGCCAGACTAGAAATGCCACGAGAGTGGTATCATATTTATCTTTTGTATATTCTTTGTACCAAAGTTACACATGCTCCCTAACACTTTAAATACTGTAACTGATAAAAGCTGTCAGCAACATTAATTAACACATTTAGTTGGATTAACCCTAAGGGTGGGCAGTTGTAAAACTTTGGTATAGATTTGGGGTTGGGATAAGTTAGGTCTAGATAAGAAACCGTTCCTCAAGGTTTTCTTTATAAAGAAAATATTTCATTCCTTTCTGTGCATCTAGTGAAATGATACTACAGAAAGGTAAAATATGTATATAACAGATTTTTATATACTGCAAAAGTGCTTATTACATCTACATGGGAAAAATGAAGCTAATTGAGTCAAGGATGCAATACTACATAGCCATCAAAATGAAGAGAACTATAGAAAAACCAAATATTGAGTAAAAATATTAAAATTACAATGGAATCATCTAATATGATTCATATAGATGAAATACACACACATGCGCATACACACAGTCGGGGAGAGAGGGAGAGGGAGAGATGATCCTTCTTATTCTCAGATTCTGATTTGCTAATTTTCCTTCTAGGTAAAATTCATTCGTACCTCATAAATCGATGCTCATGGCTGTTAGCATGCCCAGAGCAACATTTGAGTCCCAAACCCACAGACTCCCGGCAGAGGACAAACAAGGCAACTGTCTGCCCAACCATTTGACTTCTCATGGGGTCATGTCCGCCATGTGGCAGATTTAGTGTCACAGTTTTGTGCTTTTCCTCGATGATTTTACAGCTTCAAATGGTCCTCAAGTGTAGGGCCAAAATGTCGTCTGTACTCCTAAACACAGCAGACTGTGATGATCCGCCTATGGGGAAGATACGTAGGTTGAACAGGTTCTGTTCAGGCATGAGCCATGGTGCTCTTGGCTGAGAATCCAATATTAATGAATTAACAATATTTATTATGTAGGTATGATTAAACAGAAACACACACAAAACAAGCTTATGTATTGATTATGAACAGAGGCTCAAGGGAACCTAACTGCAAATAATAAGAATGTAAGAATGTGTGTGTGTGTGTGCGTGTGCATACACTCAACAAAAATGTATACAAATTTCCAAAAACAATTTAGAACATAAATGGATACAGATTCACGTAGAAATACTGTGAGAAATATTGGTGGTTTATACAATGAGTTTATGTTCGGTTATAGTAAAGTGGGGTGACAGATAGGACTGAGAAGGAAGGATTTCAATTTATATGGTAAAATTTCCCTATTCTCACCTAAAAACAAATTGTAGTCAAAAAAAGAAAGAAAGAAAGAATAAAAGGGGGGGGGGAAAGAAATGAAAATAATAATTATTTCCATTTCCACTTTCCCAGTTTGGGTCCTCATTATTTCCTTTTGATTTCTGGCCTCAGTGAAAAGCACTGATCATCTCTCTCATTTCATTCCTTGTGTAACATGTAAAATCTTAAGTCCATTGAACAGGAGTACACGCATTGGGCCCCCACTGCATCCTGGCCAAACCTCCTATAGCTCTTATATGAGATCCCACACAAGAAAGCCCACTGTATTCTGAACCTGCGACATGCCTTGTGCTTGTTCTCACCCTACCCAGAGGTCTTCCATCCACTATTCTCAGACTGTACATGTTGGGTATGGTATGGTAAAGTAGGTGCAGACGAGAGAGGAAACAAGAATGAAGTTTGGAAACAATATTTTTTAATTGCCAGCAGCAAGAGCAGCAAATCTTTAGCTTCATCTGTATGTCATGTACACTTTAGATAATTTATAAGGAAAAAGAAAAATATAAAGCATAAGCAAATATGTTGTCAAAAATTATGTCCATGATTACACAATTGGTGTGAATCTACATGGTGCACAACCATAGAAACAAAAAGATGGACCCCATTTGTGTACAATGAATCAAAATACAGTCTGTAAAAGTAAAAAAATAACTAAAAAATAAAATTAAATTAACTATCATACTCAAAAAATTATGACCAAATTTTTAGAAATTATTTTGAGAATTTATAAAAACTTTCTTGGAATGACTTTATACCATGTGTATGTGTCGTTCAACTTTCACCTATTTAATTTCTGATGTTTTCAGAAATGCAGTATCTATTTAATGCAGAGAGGGATCTCTCTGGAAGAAGCCATGGTCATTGTCTCCAATGACATCTTCAGCTTTTATAGGGGAAACAGCTTTTTATAACAATGTAAATGATACAAAGTAACATAAAGCACATGTTTTATGAGCATTAATACTTGCTATTACACTGAGGTGGAATGTGTCAGGGAAGATGATTCCACTGAAACTTGCAAAGCAGGTAGAATTGGGTAGGTCTCCACTTGCCAGGTTGCTGGCTGGTACTGTATGAAGTTCATGGTGCAGACTCAACTTGGTCCATGGATGGATTATAAGATACAGATGAGGCTAGATATCAGACACTCTTGTTCTTGTCACGCATAAAAGCTACATTCTCAAATCCAACACGAAAAGATCAAGGTTCCCTAGAGTTTGGAGATTATTGGAAATCCAGCTAGATCCTCAATAGTGCTGACACTACACTTTTACATTCTTATCGCATTTTGGTCTATATCAGCAACAGACTCCAAATAGGACAATATAGGAATGTACACCTGCCTCAACCAAAACCACTTAATCTTTCTCATATTACAATGTGGTCAAAGGCTTGATTATGGCTATGGAATTAGAATTGTGTTCTGACACCTACTAGGCTATGCCTCTATTTTCTCATTTATGTAGCAGGATATGAATCAGGCCTATTTTAAAGATTGGACTTCATAAGAAATTTTTCTTGGAATAAAGCCTTGCATACAAAACATTTTAGGTGTTACACTTATTATTCCCATGTATTCATTTTTTTAATGATTACAGGAAATGTTCTGAATGCTAGGGATGGAGATATGAACTGGACCAATATTGTCTATATTAAACCTGGTGGGAGATAGACTATGCAGAGGTTTTAAAAAAAATCATTCATATATTTTCCAAATTGCCTGCAAAAATATTTGCAGATTCTAAGTACTGGGGAGTTTATCAGTGAACAAAGCATACAAAAATTCTACCTTATTCTACACACACACACACACATACATGTATACATAACATTTGTATAATATCAGTCTACTGTATGAAGAAGAATAAGATGAAGTAGGGTTCAGGAACACAGAATACACAGTAGGGAATTGGAAGGGAACGTTTGCTTGTTGTCTTCTAGACCAATAACTCAGGAAGTGCTGAATGAATGGAGGCTGGAATGAATTTGAAGTGTTTGAAGATCAGGAAAGTGTTTTCTAGTTAGAAGGTCTAAAGCAAGAACACTGATTAGACTGGAGAGATGGGCAGGAGCCAGATCACTGAGGGCTGCAGAAGCTTTAAAGAAAGGTTTACTTTTTATTTTAAGTATAATGAAGAACCATTAGAGGTTATAAAGATAAGGAATTGACATGGCCTCATCAAGCTTTTAAATAAATATCTCAGTGTTTGAGAATAGACCCGAGAGAGTCAGAGTTGAAGCTGGACCAATTAGGAGGCCATTGAAAGTCCAGAGCAGAAGTGAGGATGGCTTATGATAGGAAGTTAAGGGTAAAGGTGAACAAAATGAGAAATGTATCTAAAAGGAGAAACACGAATTGTCTCAAGGCAAGCCCTTGATCAATATTTTAGGGAGTGCCAGCTCCCTTTCCTCTATGGGACTTGCGGAGGACTCCATGTTGTATTCTGCACCCCTGTAGACATTCCAAATACCACCATGGAACATGTATACAGAGTGGGAAAGCCATCAGATTGCAGCCACAGACATTTAGAGAGGCATCTCTTGTTTTGAACCCTAAAACTGATAGATATGTACATATATTTGATATTGTAGGAGGAGTAGAAAGTAAATACAAGTTCAAGGAGAATAAGGAAAGTTATAAAATTGACAGCTACTGAAGGGAAACTTTTTCATGTATTTTTTTTTAAACGGTCCATGGTGGGTATCAAGTCACAATGGTATTTAGATTCCACAGTTACATTTAAAAAAGAATTATTTAACAGTTTTATTTTTGAAATGTCAATATTTGCAATTCTCTAGAAATTGCATCCTTTGGCAATCTTTTTAAACTCATGATAATACAAATATTCAGATTTGAACAAAGTAGAAGAGCAAAGAAGTGTGTGTGTGTGTGTGTGTGTGTGTGTGTGAGTGTGTATAACAACTAGTCTATGCTGTCTCCAAAATTCAGTTTGCTGTAATCACTGCACCTTCCACCTTCTTCTTAGTGAAAGTGGGTATGAGGTACAATGTCCTTTTTAAAGAACATAATCTTCATTTTAAAGGACATCCACATTTAGGAGCACTAGATTTGCTTTCACTTTTGAGGACACATAACAGATGTAAGAACACAAAATCTGCACTACACTTTATGAAGTAGTATATCTTCCAAGGGTATATATTCTAATTACATGACATATGTATCTTACGGAGACTTCCATGGTATTGGCTACTTGTTGCACTCTAGATCTGAATATAATACTTTTCCTAAAAAAGTGAAGGACTTCATTGGAGTTATAAGATAGTTGATGTCCCTGTCATTTAGATTGTGACAAAAGAGAAGATAATTGGTGCATGCCTGAGTCAGGATTTTAACCATACCATGCTGTTCTGCCCAAGTGAAAATGAACGCTAAAATTTGGAGAAAACTTCATTTGCCAGATCAATTATTTTATATTAAATGCTAGGGGCTTTATTAATTTGCTCCACTAGAGTGTTCATATATGGAGCATCCATTTCAAATGAAGTCACCACCTGATTAAGTTCTCCATAATCCTATTATTCTGAAGAACTGTCAATCACATACACTGGAAAAACTCAGGAAATAAATGGAAATTCATTTGTAACTGACACCTTTATATCATTCACATCTTTGAAATATCTTTGTATCTCCATCAAGGATGAAATATTTCTTTTGATGCTCTGCTTTAGTGGGGAGGACAAATCCAGCAGCTTGGACTTGCCATTATTAATAGATTACCCTTCTGTTAGGTTCCTAGAGCTAGGTTTCTGTTAATAGCTGAGTCTCTTTTTGGTCACTATACAGAGGGAACTGGAGAAGCGACCAGTAAGGGTTCCTGGACCTCTGTGGGCTGACCATAAGGAGAGTGCCAATGAGAACCTTATCATCAAGTCCCTCTAAACCATTTCTACAATTCAAATGTTATAAAAGTTGAAGTATTTCCTCTTCCACTGTAGAGTCCCTAGGTCAATGAAAGTCAGAAAGACTTGGAGACCTGTACCATCTCAGGTTTAGGAACTAAATGGAAGGATCTGACTGTAGTCTGATGACTTGTCAGTCTTGTTCTCTGAACATTCTTAACACAGTCAGTAATTGAAGTGCTTTCTATAAAATAAGCACCTTTTCCCTCTCTTTTATAATCTTTATAACCCCCCTTGTAACCTGATTATTTTTCTCTCTTTTATAAGTTCTTTTATAAACCACCTCCCTGCATGGTGAAGAGGTTTCCTTGCTTTTGTCTTGGTTTGGGTTTTATCAGGAACATCTCAGATTGGCAGCATTGCCTCTCAGGTAGAGCTGATGCTCTCCTGCATATCACCCTCCCTCTTACAGAACCCTCCCACGCCCACACTCTTACACTACATTTATTCCGGGCATGGCCTTCTGCAGTCAAGTAATTGGTTCTTGGTTTCTAGTTAAAAATCATTAGGAGGGTTTTCTTTAGCAAAGATCCCTGGAATTGATAATAATAGTCTTGCTGCCATAATTAATCCTTTTCTCACTAGCTAACAAATCTCTTCTTGTATAGGTGAAAGATGGTTGGGATTAATATTTGCACTTTAGGTATCTTCAAAATAAGAGATCAACCAACCATGAGGTAACCCATATGTGTGATCTAATTCCTTAGCAACTAGTCTGGATATTTTTTTTTAAATCTTGTTACTATCCAATTATGTTGGTTACATTAAACAGTACAATTATTATTCCTCTTTCAAAATATTGCATTTACATTGACAGAAGAAATATGCAAATAAAATAAATTAATAACTTTACTTGCAAAACCAGGGCAGGTCTCATCAAGAAACTAAGAATGACAAAGAATTCCTTAAACATCTTGACTGATCACCTTGAATCTTATTCAGGTTAAAGAAAAGATGATCAAGAAGGAACAGATTGCTCATCAGAAGACTCATCAGCCCAGACTAATTAGAGATGACAGGAAATGTGGCAAAGGAGAACCTAACACAATGCAGTCAATGGAGAAATTAATCAGAAAGATGGAAATATTTGTGTAAATTCCCTGTTCTTAGAATGAACATTCCATCCCGTACTGTTTGTTCCTATGGTAAATCACAAGTATAGTGAACCAACTTCAGTTGGTTATTTTTCAAAATAAGCTGGAAGAGTAGCCCAAGACACCCAGTAATGCCAGGTAGGATGCAAATTCAGACATAGAGAAGACAATCTACCCACAGTTAAACTAAACTAACTGTATATTGATTTCACCTCAAGCTTTGACACTTCAGTTCTTTCATGGATGCTGTGAGCTATCATTTGTGTGTGTGTGTGTGTGTGTGTGTGCTTATGCTTCAGACTTGTTTTCTGTTGTTTGAATTTTTGGGAACAGATGCTCAGGGATGTGTGGGTATATGGAATTGGTTATTGGGTTGACATGAGACAGAAGTAGTGAAACAAATTCTCCTGCCAACACAGATTCCCAGATGGGAAATTAGCAGCAGAGGCAATAGCAAAATGATTTAACTGATCATATAATTAGCCAAATCCATGTGCACACTGAGGGTGGGTGCAGTGTGGGGAATATAGAGAAAAGGATTCTGTGAAATGCTGAACTTTAATTTTATTTTACATCACAATTCTGCTAGATTGTTTATATAAATATTTAAAGAGATTTAGCAGAGAAGAGTGAGATCCCAACAATTGAAAGGAGGCTATCTGGAAGGATGGATAAAATTTAGGAAGGCAGCAAGCAAGGCAACCCCATCCAACCATCAACCACTCCTAGCCAAAGAGGTGGAAATTGTCCCAAATGTTATTACTCTTTATTTCTCAACTAGTAATTTTCATCAGAACACAACAGGGGCTGAACGGTGGAACAAAGATGACAGTACAGAAGAAGTAGCATTTAGAGTAAGTTAAAGGAATTTATAGATTCATTCTATTAACAATTTGGGTTAAATATGTGGATGTAGGTTTTCAGAGTACAAATTAAATCAGGTAAAAAGGAAAGTAATTCTCAGTTGGGCTAACAATATGTGTTCACTTAACTGGAGTTCTACCTTCTGCACAATCATATCAGTATTTGTGGATGATTAAAATACTATCAGAACCAAATGATGGCCTTTGTTGGAAGATACCAAGTATTGTAAAAGTGTGGAGTAGCACAGGGTAAGGAATTAAATGAATACAGATAATAGAAATGCTGGATTAGATGTCAGAATTGTGGGCCTCTCCCCACCTTATGACAGTTCCAGACCTTCCTTTCTCTTTGATCAGACTACACAACTAAGAATTTTCAAGTAGAGCTCTCCTGGTTGTCTCCTGTCATCCTGCAATGACTCCAAGAGATTTGTGAATTCTAATCTCAGGTGGGGTGGAATAAGTCCGATGTTTTGTCCGCAGGTGCTCATGTTTGAAAACACATCTTAAGTCCATTATGTACTGCTAAAATACAATTACATAGACTGAGTAATTTATAAAGAACTGAGGTATATGTCTTATATAGTTCTGTAGGCTTATAGTCCCAGACTGAGGGGCTCATCTGGTGAGGATCTTCATGCTGCACCATCTCATGAAGAATTGCAGAAGAGCATGAGAGCAGTAAGGATTAGAACTCACTTTTTAGCAAATCTGCCATGGCATCAGTACAGTCATGATGGCAGAGCCCTTGCTAGATGATCGCCTCTTACAGGCCCTATCTTTCAACACTGTTATATTGGGGATTAAGTTTCCAACACTTGAATTTAGGGGACACATTCAATCCTTAGCAATATGATTAACTAAATGAGCACAGTCATAAAACAACAGAATAGGCATGACCATCAGGGTTCAGGCCATGGTCTGGCATCAGGAGGTCTCTCTTGTTAGCCAGTCAAGAATTCCCCAAGAACAAAGTCAACAATTTGCAAGAGCACATTCCAATTACTGGATGTTATGCTTTGGAAGTGAGGTGTCCCTCAAAACTTCAAATGTGAGACAATGCAAGAAATGAGAGCTTTAACCCAATCAGTGAATCAATCCCCTGATAGGGATTAGCTGAATGGTAACTAAAGTGATATGGTGTGGCTGGAGGAGTTGGGACATTGGAGGTGTGACTTTGGGGTATATATTTGTATCTGGAAAGTGGAGACCTCGCTCTCTGCTTCCTGATCACTATGATGTGAGCTGCTTCCCTTTGCTACCTTCTCCTGCCATGATGTTTAGCCTCACCTTGAGTCCCAAGGAATGGAGCTGAGCTTCTATGGACTAAGACCTCTGAAACCATGAGCCCTTGAACAAACTTTCCCTCCTGTACAGTTGTGCTAGTAAGATCCTTTAGTCACAGCAGAGAAAAAGCTGACTAAAACACTGAATATGTTGAGAATATTATTTGTGGGTACAAGGCCTAAAAGACAATGGAAAACCAGAAACTAAGAATAAACAACTTGATAAGTGTGCATGGGGAGGAAGTGAGCATGATACCTGAAGGAAGAAATGGTGCTAAGGGAGGGTGTCAAAATTTTTTTCTTTTACTTAAAAATATTTAAAATTTTCATGTGAAAGAGTTGTTATAATAAACAAAGACTTCTTTGATTGTCTTAATGATCAGGGCTAAACAAATCTGAGAAAGAATTATAAAACATCTAGACAATGACCTTTGAAGAGGGGGATAGTAATTTCTACTAGCAGGCATAAATTCTTCCAAAACAGGCCTGTCTTTGGGTCCTTCTTGAAGGCTCTGCTTGATCCAAGTTCTGGTAGTCCAGTATCATAGCCACGATGAAGAAAAATTAAGGGAAAAACACTTCCAGAACTCCAGCCATGTGCTGGGTCTAAGCTGGACACTGTCATCCTAAGAGGGTTACCTTTTGCAAAGTCAGGGACTTTGGAGTAGATGCCCTCTAGAATTCCTTCAACATTTAAGATGTCATGATTTTTTTTTCTAGCTACAAGAAGCTGGGAGATTCTTCACCACATTGTTTTAAAACTGTCCTAAAATGTAATTAGCCACAGCCATTAACTAATTAATCATTCTTGTCAGAGCAGAGGTTCACCTGAGAGCACTGTGCTGCCTCCACATTTGTCTGGAGTGTGCATTTCTTTTTAATGAAAGAAAGTTTTAGTTCATGGCTTCAAGTTAAGGGAAAAAAAATATGTGACTAGGATGTCTTGTTGGTTCTTTGTTCCTCACTGATTTCTTCTGTTCATCCTATTTTATTTTTTAATAAAATGCACATTTAAATTGTCTTATTTTAGAGCTTTAAAGCATAAGTCTTTGTATGTTGGACTCAAGGTCACTCTTGTAAAGTTACTTGCCTCTACCTGACACCCACACAAATGACATGGAGGCCAGGGAGGAGGTGAAGGGGTTAGAGGAAAGGTTGCAGATAGCAGTTTGCTAAGCTATTCATGTATTAGAAGAAAAATATCCGTCTTCTCAATTAATGGTCTATTTGCTATGAGAAGAAAGCATTGAAACTTGAAATTTAAATGGATGCCAACCATTGGAAAGGGTCTTCTCCTCCATCGGTTACTGAGCACTGCCTGCAGAACACAGGTGAGGAGCCTAGGAAGAGACGCCATGAGAGAGCAGCATTCAAAGCATCGTTTCATTGGTGGGCATACATAGAAGGGGAAAACTCATTTAGGTGGACTTCATGTTATTTCAGAAGCGCTGAGAGGCTAGCATGGATGGTAATTACAGTAGGGAATATGCATTTTCTTAACATTTCCAACTAATAAAATTTCTGTATGTATGTTGAGTGGTATAAATTAAAAAAGGTAATCATTAATAGTAAAAATAAATGTTCAGTAATAAATGTGGAGTTGCTAGACAATGTCATAAAAGTGTGTAGCTATAATGATTTACAAGGAATATTTTTTTAAAAATTGAAGGTGACTTTTTATCAGAAATGGCTGAATTATAACAATGGGAAATATTGGCAATAAAACACTAAATATTTTGAAGATAGATCATGAAACTAATATTACCCCCATCAGTGCCGGGAAAAGGGTGTGCCTTTCTATTTATGCTCTACACTTTAAACCCCATAATAACCTTGGAAAATTTTTAATGATGTTAATGATGTTATATTTTGTAAGATGAATTTTCTGATTATGTAAACATTTTTTCATTATAATTTGTCTAGTAAAGAAAAGTTGACTCTGATGTGAATTCTGAAATGGTCAGTTCCAAAGTTATACTCTTTCAATTTTTCAAGGTTATCTATACTTGTACTTTGCCAGGCCTGGGAGGGATAATGTGCACATGATGGTAAGAGGTAAATCTACCACTCCTGGCCCTGACTCATTGCTGATGCCAACATTTTTCTTCTTATTCCTTTCAGTTATTTATAAGATAATAATAGCATGGATTTGTCCATCAAAACTTTTTGCCTGAGATATGCTGACGAAATGGTATGGGAATAAAGACTGCTTATACCCAAGTGGTACAATGAACCTCAGTCCTCAGCTGCATTTGTTATTGGTGAGTTGTTTTTAGTAATGTTGAGAGCAAGTCCCTTATAAAATTTCTTTGTAGTGTTATAATAGCAATAGAAATCAATATTTATTGATTATATACTATGCCAGGTGCTGTTTTAAGTTCTTTGATGGTATGAATTCATTTAATTATCAAACTAACTCTGTAGCTTGAGGTGAATGTAATACAATCTCCAACACTTTTCTGTGCAGAATCCTAATTTTATTGTTTTCCCTGATCTCTTCCACACTGATATATAGAGAAGCACTTAAGAGCTTACTGGATTCTTGGTACTCACTGGGGTCAGAAGTTATTTATTCTTTTACATTAGTTATGTTGGGTGTACATTCCCTTGGATGGGGAGTACATAATTTGCTATATTTTCAAGGTTCTTTTTTTTCATTAAATTTTTTTAAAAAAAAATTTCAGGATTCTTTTGTTGCCAAGTTTAATTTACTTTTCATTTATCAAACAGTTTAAACAGCTAGAAAATAATGAGATGTAAATTTACCCACCAATGGTAATAATCATCATTTTGTGTTATTTACCTATATTTGCTATTATTTATTTACTTTTTATTTGGTACTAGAGATTGAGCCCAGCAGCACTCTACCACTGAGGTACATCCCCAGCCCTTCTTTTACAAATATATTTTGAGACAGGGTCTCATTAAGTTGCTTGGGGCCTAGCTAAGTTGCTGAGGCTGGCTTTGAACTTGCAATATTCCTGCCTCAGCCTCCCAAGAAAAAAACCTTAGATCGAGCCCAAGCCCTATACCTCTAATACATTTCCCAGCCTTTCTCCCCCAGAAATAACTGATACCCTTGTACGTCATCCCTATACTTTTCAAGCTTTGATTATATATTTATGCATAAATAATACTCTTGTACATTTAAAAGTTTATATACATGATATGATATATTAGTAACATTTTGTAATTTTCTTTTTCACTAAAATTGTAGTTCTAAAATTTCCCACATTTTTATATAGAGCTAACACTTTTTAATTGCTGAAGGTGTTCCATTTTAAATAAATCATACTATAATTATCCATTCCTTTACTGAAAACAACAATCTTTCTTTTAAATAGTACTGCAATAAATGTCCTTGGATGCATGCTCAGAAGTGTCTCTAGAGAAAGCAGAAGGAAATAGAATTGCTGGATCACAGAATGTGCATGCATTCCTTTTATAGAGAAGGTTCAATTGTTTTCCAAGGTGATAGTAGCAAGTTTTATCCCCATTAGCATTGTGTAATAGTCCTAGTTTCCAATTCTTATTGCTAACACTTGTTATCAGCTATATTAATTTTTAATAATATTGTGGAAATGATTTTGTGGAGTGTTATTCTAGTTTATACTTTTATGGTTGAGAAAGAGATTATAACTAGGCATGGCAGCTCATGCCCATAATCCCAGCACCTTGGAGACTGAGGCAGGAGAATCTCAAATTTGAGGACAGCCTCAGCAACTTAGCAAGACCCTCTCTAAAAATTTAAATAAATAAATAAATAAATCGCCTTGGGATATAACTCAATAGTAGTAGAGTGCCCTAGGTTCAATTCCTAGTATCAAAACTAATAATAATAGTAAAATAAAATAAAATTAGAGAGAATGAAAGAAGGAGAGAAAGAAAGAAAGAAAGAAAGAAAGAAAGAAAGAAAGAAAGAAAGAAAGAAAGAAAAGAAAGAAAGAAAGAAAAGGAAAGAATAGATAAGAAAAGAGCTTGCTTCCTTTGCCATCTCTTCCCTGTAAATTCAATATTCCTTTTAGGTGAGTAGGTGAGTTATTTGTTTACATATGTAACCAGTTTCTTTCAATTAGGTCATTTATTTTTGCTTTCTGTTTTATATTCTGTATACAAATCATTTGTTAGTTGCATATTATGCTGTGTTTATTTATGATGTTCTTAGTCATACAGAAATATTAATTTTCAATGCAAACATTATAAAACCTTAATGAGGGGGATTTTGTCATCTGTCAAAACCCTATCAATTATCAAATATTCATTCCCAAATCCTCACCGTCTTTACAAAATTCACTCGTTCCATTCTTTTATTTCTCATTTGACTCTTTATATACTAAGACTATATATTTCAAATTACTGTAGACTTTTCAAACTACCAATGCCTAATAATAATAAACTAAGTCTCTCCTTACTCTTCTTCAAAAGAATGAGGTGATTCTTGCTGATTTTATCTGATTTTTAGCTCTTTATCAATTCTTCCCATATTTTAAATTACCTCGACAAGTATTATTTGAAGCAACTGCTTTATATTCTTAAATTTGAAGTAAAAAAAATCTTCATGAGATTGAGTCCCATTCATAAACAAAATATTCTCTCCATTTAATTTCTGTGTGAATATTTAACGTAATATTAGAAATTTAAATGTACGGTTGAATCAATTGACAACATAGCTAAAAAGTACTCATTGCTATCTAAAATTAATTTAAAAGATAATTTGAAGCACATACAGATTGATTTTTAAAATCAGGAAACAGAAACTGTCCCTTCTGTTTCACAAGAGCTTCTAAGGTATATTTTGATAGTATAAACATCTATTTTTTTGACCAGTTTGATTTCAGACAACTTGATTTGTGTAAGAAACAAAATTTAAAAGTCCAAGAAAACTATGTCAAATAAGGGCAGTAATGGTACTGGAATAAAATGAGTTAGAACAAAACTCCCCAAAGAATCAAGTGCTAAAAAGGACATAAAATATTTCAATCTTTTCCAGGGAATCAAGGCCTGAAATAATCATGGCTGACCATTTCACCATTCTACACAATTGGTCCCACTGAGTAATTGTTTTTCACAATTTCATCTGGTTCCTTTCCTTGTTCATCTCTCAAACTGTAAATCTCCTTGCACATTCATCTCTTTTTTATTTCACAATTCCCACTTTGCTTGGTGCTTCTCACTTTTCACCTGAATTTTATTGTTTGCTTCCCTTTCAAATGTCTCCAGAGGAGCCCTCATCCCATGTAAACACAATCCCATATATTTCCAACTTCTTTGCTGAAAAGAAAAACGTCTTTCAAAGCTGCCTCTTACCTGAAGACACCCTTTTGTATGCAGCGCCTTTTTTTTTTTTTTTTACTGCCATCTCAGATCATAACAATGCTGTCAATTGTTTTCATGAAACTTGTTCCTCTGTTCACTGGGAATGTCACTGCCTTGACCCTTCAATCTATTCGGACCATTTTGTGTTCATTTTCCTCTCTAACCAGATACAGGCTAGAAGTCTATCACTCAACTACTCTCTTGTCAGTGTTCCCAGATTTTAAATCTGCTCTCCTTCCCTCAGGGGCACATTGAACATTTTCAACTGAGAGTCAAGTGGTTAACTTGGTAACCACCTGCCTTGTCCTCCCTATACTCACACTGCCTTGAAAGCCCAAAAAAACAGAAATAGCACACTGGCAGGAATCACCTTCATTGGGGGTTCATGATCTTCAACCTCACAGAGCCAAGAATTCTACTTTATTAGCCCCTTTTCAAAATTGCAGTTATTTCAAACTTTTCCTAATCTCCTTGAATCTCCACAGTTGCCCTATAATACTTTCGCAAATGACCTTGTATTATCACTTGGACCTGGGACGTCCCCAAAAGGCTCATGTGGTCCAGGCTTTGTTCTCAGCTGTTGGCAATGTTGGGAGGTGGTAGAAACTAGGAAGTTGGTCCGAGTTGGAAGAGATAGGTCACTGGGCACCAGCCTTTGGAGGCTATACCTTGTCCCTGGCCCCTGCCTCTCCCTCTTCCTTCCTTCCTTCCTTCCTTCCTTCCTTCCTTCCTTCCTTCCTTCCTTCCTTCCTTCCTTCCTTCCTTCCTTTCTTCCTTCCTTCCTCTTTCCTTCCTTCCTTCCTTCCTTTCTTTCTTTCTTTCTTTCTTTCTTTCTTTCTTTCTTTCTTTCTTTCTTTCTTTCTCTCTCTCTCTCTCTCTCTCTCTCTCTCTCTCTCTCTCTCTTTCTCTTTCTCTTTCTTTCTTTCTTTCTTTCTTTCTTTCTTTCTTTCTTTCTTTTTTTCCTTCCTTCCTTCCTCTCCACTCCCATTTCTTCTTGGCTGCCATGAGGTAAGCACCTTCGCCATTCCATACTCCCTGCCATGATGTTCTGCCTCACCGCAACCCAGAAACAAGAGTCCAGTGACCATGGACTGAAACCTCTGAAACTATCAGCCAGATAAATCTTTCAAATCTTTCCTCCTTTAAGTCGTTTTTCTCAGTGACTTTGTCACAACGATGACTACCACACCTACTTGCCATTTTACAGAGACTGTACAGTCTCCCTGTAGGAACTCCGCCAACTTCCTCTGACATCTCGATCTTACCCACATCTTAACTTTTTTCTCTTTGTCTTCTGTTATAATGGGAGCAGAGTTTCATTCTTCGACCCAGTGGTTCTCAAAGGTGACATGCATCAGAGCCATGTGTGACTGGATGACACACTGACGGATGAGCCCACGTCAGCCTTTCTGCATTGATGGGTCTAGGTGTGGCTCAGAATCTGATTCCAACTAGCACCCACCAGGGCTGCTGCTGCCACTCCAGAAATCGCATCTCTAAGATAATTCTTCACAAAGGTCAAATCCCTCTTTGCACCCTTGGGGATAGTGTTTCTTTAGTAACCCAGTCTTCCACTTATTCTCAAAATTTCCCTCTTTACTGGGTTCTTCCCTTTAGCATTCTAATATCCTCAAGTCAATTACAAAGAAATGAAAAATTCTCCCTCCTACTTTCCTTCAAATCACCTACCTTTCCTCTTCCTACAAACAGATTTATAGCATCTATTACCCCCATTAGGTTCAGTTATTTCATTACCCTACCGAAATCAAATTAGGACCCTGCACAAAAACTTTTTGAAAAGGTACCACATATCTAATTAGAAAACCCAATGGGCACTTTTCAGGCCTCATGGTTGATGCAATGCTTATGACTTATCTACTTCTTCCTTTTTAAAGATCTTCTGAAAACTCGACTTTAACTTTTCTAATTGTGCTGCAGTCCCTCTTCCCACTCCAATTAATCTTTATTAGAATCATAATGTTGTTGCTTTACTTCCTACTTCACAAATGTTCTATCATTTTTAATTGTTATATGTTGAAGTCTCAAAAATCAGGCTGGCTATGTCTCCCTCCTTTCAGTCTGCAATAGCATCAATCTATTTTCATATTTTTACTGAGATGGAGGGAAGGACTGCACTCTGACAGATGAAAAAAATCTCCTGGAGAAATACAAGGGGTTAGAGAAAAATGTAAAGAGTTCTAAAGAAAATAGGTTTGTGGATCTGGGAAGATGAGAGGTTCTTATTTAGTCAAAATGAAATAGGAAGGAAAGCAGTAGGAGCTATCACATAATCACTGTAGAGTGTAGAAGCATGAATTTATTATAATGTTTTGAAACATTCTCAGGTGATTTTTAGAATCTGAGGCAGAAAAATCTTAAATTATTTGTTACACCAACCTGTCTAGTTCTGAAACTTTTCTGTCACCATATCTAGGCTTATAAATTCAGGTGAGAAAGTTAAGGACTGGGTTTTATTTGATGGTAAGATTTTGAAAAGTATGCTTGATGAAATAAGAAGGTATTTGAAGCTATTAACAATGGAGTGATTATAATTGTAGATTCTAAGACAAAAGAAAAGAATGTACAAGAGAGGGCTAAAGAAGAGTGAAAAGAGCAAAAGAGATTAGTAGTTGCTGTGTTGGGCACTTGAACAATGCAGTTGAGGCCAGAAGATTGTTCAATCAAGGTGTTTGACTTTGTGATTTCAGACACCTTTCTGGTGATGGAAAGGTATATGGAATAAACTTGGAAGTTAAGTAGGGTGGAGGAAAATGTACTTGGAGAGGGCATAAGAAAACTAGAGGTCATATGATGGATTTTGATGAAAAACACCTAGAATAATGACCAACAGAACTTGGAAAGTACATGACTTTTTTGAGCTAAAGGATAATCTTGAATAGCAAAGGAGACGAGTCTGTTGATAATCACTACTTTGAGGAGAGCGAGACAGCTAACTGAGCCTCAAAAGAACAAGAGCTTCTTCTGAAGCGAGGGTTCTTAACCATCTGGAAGTGTGAATAGGGAGCTGGGAGGACCTTGATTTATTTATGGGTTCTGAGATAAATACAGTGTAAGGAAAAAAAAAAACCCAAATTCACTTTATGGGAGAAAATGGTATCATCAGTGTACTGTAGTTTTAATTGTTTCAAGGACATGGAGGGAAACTTTGAAGAAGAGTTTGAGGTTGCAAGGGAGTTAATGATCCTTTGGTAAGAAGTCCAAAGATCCCAGTGGAAGAGTTTGGGAGGGAAGCCAATGGTTGTTGCTTGCTTTTTTTTTTTTTTTATTTTTTATTTTTTATTATTGTTTCTTTTTAAGTAAAGGTAAAGTGAGTAAGTAGGAGTATGGAAATGACAATTTGGGAAAATTTAGGACACGATATCAGTGCAGTTTTGTATTTTGGGCAATAATTCTGGTAGACATGGACACAAGACTCTGGAGGTGGTATTGAAGACTCCTTGTATGTGGCAGGAATAGCACTAGATCTACAGTTTTGGTTAGTTACTTGCTATGTGTGGGACTGAGCTTTTGGCCCCATAGGGCTGATGCTTTCAGCCTAATGTATAACACATGCTAAAGATTCCTTCTTTACCACCGTAGTTCTCGACTCCATCAAATTCCCTGCTATTTTTGCACCTTGTTTCCATGGAAATAATGTTTCAAATGTATTATATCAAAAAAGGTCACATGGATTCCATATCATTTTAAATTTCTTCCAGCTGATATTCTGAGAACTTCTTTAAGCAAGAAAGTTGTTGTGATTCATGGAGGACTACTTGTTTCAGATTCCCTTGTGCCTGAAAAAACTCCCAAGGCAATAACTGGCAATGGACTAGAGAATCTTCAAACTCAAATAGCTAATATACTCATTCACACATAAAAAGTCGAGTGTTTTTTTTCCAAGTTCAAAAATTCTCCAAATTCAATGACACAATATTCAATTTAAGGCATTAACCAGCCTATAAAGCTATCATGTTTGATAGGTCTATATTTTTATACACCCATTAAAATAATTATACTAAGACCAAAGTATTAAAATTTTAATTAACTATACAGAAGCTGCATAAATTTGAAATCTGTACATGATTTAGTATGTCCTGTGAAATGATCAAGGAATCAACTACTACACACATTTGAAAAACTATGAAAATGCACAGAGGGCTGAGATTTTTATTAAGGCCAACCAGTCCGAAGATAGAATTGGAGATAGAATTCACTTGGTTATAGAATTCACTTGGCTTTTTGTGCTTCTCCATAGAGTCTCCTTATTTTTATCCTATGGTTTCTCATTTCACTCTCCATCTTCTTGATTCTTTCCCTTCTTGACATTGTCTTTCAACTTGAGTATAAGACTGTTCAAGAAACATTTCAACTATAACTTCTGGACAAATTTATTAGTTGCATTTACAGACGGCAGAGATTGAATTCTGGCTTCAGTTTGGCGTCTTGATGCAGTATGGTGGAGTGAAATGAGGGCGAATTTTGAGTCAGATGTACCTGGGTTTAGATGCCAGCTCTGTCATTCACTAACTGTGGAATATCAGCAAATTGTTAAAACTCTCAGAACCTCAAATATTGAGCTTCCCTACCAGTAAATAGAATGGGGAGACCTATTGAAACCTATAATTGGAAGGATTCAAATGGGGTGTTGCCTGTAAAAGATGTTGCATGATATCTTGTGCAATGTCAAAATGAGTTTAGAGGGTATCCTGGCCTGACCGCTTAACAGTTTTATGTCTCTTGTCTGTAAAACATTGCTCATTTATGTCAGCAAGAGTTTTAATGTTCAACTCTCTTTTATTCAAAATGTGATTAGCAAGAAAGTAAAGGGAAGAGGGACGTCCTTTCAAGTAGATTTGTCTTCATTTCTATTTTGAAAATACCCAAGTATACAAAGTCTTTAAGAAGAATAAAACTTGGTAAATACTCACATTATAGAATCCTGTTTTCCCATCAAATTCATGCAATGTAAAAGAAAAGTTCATTAGAAAAGAGTACAAGAATAGAAAGCAATCAGAAATTCATGCTTGTCAAAGCATAGCTAAATGGTTTTTGGTCATGGCTAGAGAAGGAGGCATATGGAGATGGCAGGCTCTTTTTGGACCCATCACAAAGCAAATGATATGAAAAACTGCTGGTGGCAAGTCACTGAGGAGAGCTGTCTCTGCAGGTTGTTGAATGGATGGATAATTGACTGACTCACTGAGCAACCAATGGACTAAATGTTTGTCAAGTGCCTGAAATATTCCAGGCACTGATCAAATGCAATGCCACATCACCATAAAATGCTTTGGGTTATCCCTATCTAAATTCCCAAATCAGGTAATACTCTGATTCATTCAAAAATGAAAAAACAACAAGCAAAACTGATGCTCAAAAAGTCTTTGGATTTTGCCAAGTAGAACTGAGATTCAACAAATTTCTCTGACTTCTGTTCTGATAACTTCTCCTTCCACCAAAGTAGCAGAGAAAAAGAGAGGAGCTGAGAAAGGATAAGTTGCTAGTTTAAAATAGGTTTTCTTTGTAGAGATTATAGCAAAACCTCGATAGTGAGTTAAAAAATGAAAAATTTGTATTATACTTATTGATCCACACCTGACAGGAGCACTCTCCTAGATATATTCTAAAATATGTCTACAGAACCTGCTATTTCCAGACTCCCTCTGGGGAAAAAAACAAATAAAAAAATAATGAACATGGTCAAGTAGATTTGAAACTAACTGCTTTTCTTCTTACTTTAGATTTACAATGTAACGTAGCAGTAACTGCAAAATCCTGCACCAAAGTGACATGTTTATGTTTAAATTTTATCCAGTATATCTGATCATAGAATACCTTACCACTTTCCTTCATTAATAAAAATAGTAATAGTGTAGCAGCTAGTATTACACAGGAAATGATTTCAGAAATGCTAGGTAAGTGAACTAATCATATGGCATTTATTACTCTGATGCATGCATAATTATCATTGAACAAAAGGGGCCCTTTGCAACTATAGTGTTTTAAGATCTCTGGTATCATGTAAAAAAAAAAAAAAAGAAGAAGGATTTGGACAAAAAAATGGTAGACTGCAAATTTCTGTGGTTTAAGAGTGAACCTTGGTCTGATAGTCACCATAAATGTGGGAGCTAATAGCTCCCAGATGCACCAAGAAACATTTATCATGGTGCCTAAATTTCTCTGGAGAAAAGTAAAGCACACTGCATTTGCAAATTCAATTCATCAGAGCATCCTCTCTCCTTCCCCATTTCCCACCCCCTGACAATCCGACTCTCTTGTGTTTGTTCACCTTGGGAAGCATTCATTGAGTTTCTATTTGGGCAGCACCATGCCAGCTTCTAGATATACCAGTGGAACAGCATTCTTTACCCTTGCAAAAATCACAATCTGGTGGAAGAGTGACAAGGTCACCAAACCTTTTAATACAATATAATACTGTACGCAAGGTACCTACATGCCCTAGAAACTTACTAATGCAGGGCACCTAATTGCTCCTCTTAAATCAGAACAATTTTTCCAGCAGTATTTGTTGAGTAGCAAATGGCAAGTGACATTCACCCAATACATGAGAGAAAGTAGTTTCCAGGCATATGAAAGGGAATGAAACATGGCACGGAGACATGAAAACGCACAGAGAATTTAGCAAAAAGTGTAGTTTGACCAACCAGGATACACAATGTGTGTTTGTGGGCACATGGGTCATGAGGCTGGGAGGCACTGAGCGACATGGTTACAGAACTAGGCATGAATTAGATGATACAAGGTCTTCTAAGTTAGTTTAAGAAAACAGGACTTCTTATTAAAAGAAGGACCTATTTCAGGACCACCAAAAATGTTTAAAGCAGGAGAACACATGTAATGGCAATATAGAGAAACCACAAGCAAAAAGAAAGACTGCGCACACACACATGTTAAAAAAATTCCATTTCAAAACTGCCATGACTCTCTGTATCCCCAAAAGGCAGAATCTTTCACAATAGTGACAACAATGCTAGCAAACCAGCATTTATCGGGCTGTTATTTTCTGGCAGTCATTGTTATAAATCATTCTTGCAGGATGGTTCAGTATACACAAGTCAATAAACATAATCAGAACATAAATAGAATTAAAGATGAAAATCAAAAGAGCATCTCAGTAGATGTAGAAAAAGTCTGATAAAATTCAACATCCCTTCATGTTAAAATTTCTGAATGAACCACACATAGAAGGATCATTGCCTCATCAAAATAAAGGCAGTGTGTATGATAAACCAACACCACACTTAGCCAACATCATACTCAGTGGGGAAAAGGGTCTCCTCCAAAGTTAGGAACAAGACAAACTTGTGCACCTCACCACTTTTATTCAATATAATACTAGATATTTTAGCCAGATCGATTAGGTAAGGCAAAGAAATGAAATGGATAAAAATGGGAATGGAGGAAGTTCAATTCTTTCTGTTGGCTGATGATGTGATTCTGTACTTAGAAAATCCAAAGGGTCCATTCAAAGACTCTTACAACTGATAAACAAACTCAGCAAAGAAGTGGGATACAAAGTCAACTTCTAACAGCTCTTCTGTATACCAATAATGAACCTGCTGAAAACAGAAATCAGAGAAATGGTCCCAATCATAATAGCCTCAAAAATACACTATGAGTAAACCTCAACAAGGAGATGAAAGACTTCTATGGTGAAAATCATAAAACACTGAAGAAACTGAAGACACTACTATGGAAAGGGCTTCTGTATTCTTTACTGGGAGAATTAGAATTGTTTAAATCACCATACCCTCAAAAGTACCCATCAATTCAATGCCATTACCATCAAAATACCAATGGCATTCTTCACAAAATTTTAAAAAAAAAATAGTCTTAAAATTCATGTGGCAGTGCAAAAGATTCCAAATAGCCAGAGTCATCCTGAGCAAAATGAACAATGCCAGGGGCATCACAATGCCTTATTTTGAAACATACTGCCAAGTCACAAGCAAAGTGCCTACATAAAAACAGATATGTGGACCAATGGAACAGATTATAAGACCCAGAAATAAACCCACACATTATAGCCAGCTGATTCTCAATAAAGTTGCCCAAAACAGACTTTGGAGAAAAGACAAGTCTCTTCATCAAATGTTGCTGGGAAAGATTGAAATCAGAACACTTTCTCTCATCCTATTCAAAATCAACTAAAAAATGGATCATCAAAGACCCTAATGTAGGAGAAAATACAGTGGAAATGTTCCAAAATATTGGCATGTGCAACACTTTCCTGAATAGGATCCCAACAGCTTGGGAAATGAGAAAAAATTGACAACTGGGATTACGTCAAATTAAAAACCTTCTGCACAACAAAGGAAACAATTAGAAAAGTGAAGAGAGAATATGCTGAACAGGAGAAAAGTCTTTGCCAACTCTTCCACTGACAGATTAATACTCACAATATACAACAAACTCAAAAAAACTTGATAACAGAAGAACAAATAAGCCAATAAAAAAATGAGCACGTGATCTGACTATACATCTCAAAAGGAGTATAAGTGGACAATAAATACAAAAAATATTTGCTCAATATCTTTAGCCATCAAGGAAATGCAAATCAAAACTACATTGAACTAGGTCTAGTGGCACAGACATGTCTTTAAACCCAGCAACTCCAGAGGCTGAGGCAGGAGAATTCCAAGTTCAAGGTCAGCTTTAGCAACTTAGCAAAACCCCACTTTGAAATAAAAAAATAAAAAGGGCAAGGGATATAGCTCAGTAGTAAAGCACCCCTGGGTTTTACACCCACTAGCAAAACCAAACAAAACCTACATTGAGATTCATTCTCATCTTAGTCAAAATGACTATCATAAAAAAAAAATATGTTGGTGAAGATGTGGAGAAAAGGAACCCTCATATACCGTTGATGGGAAAGGAGAACAGTGTAGCTGTTCCTCAAAACCCTCAAACTGGAACTACCATATGATTCAGCTATACCATTCTTGATATATATCTGATGGAAACAAAGTCAGCCTACTAAAGAGATTTCTGCATAGTCATGATTGCTGCAGCTAAAACGTAGAATCAGCCTGGTGCCCATCAACAGTTGAATGTATCAAGAAAAGATGGCACCCACAGAAGTACTCTTTGGTCATAAAGAAAAGTGAAATCCTGCTATTTGAGAGAAAATGGAAGGAACTGGAGGACCTTATGTTAAGCAAAACGAGTCAGACACAGAAAAGTAAATATTGCATGTTTTCTCTCATGTGTATAAACTAAATGAATAAATACTTAATAAATGACCCAAAAGTTTTAGAAGAGGGACACCTCAAAAAGGGAAAGTGAGGAGAGGAAAGCAAGAGAGGACAGAAAGGAAAATGGACATGGTCAAGGCATGACATGTGCATGCCTGTAAATGGTGCAGTGAAACCCACTCACTTTTACAATTAAGATGTGTTATAGATGAAAGCCCAAGCATAGAATAATATAAAATATCACTGCTTTTTGTTAAAAGCACCATTTTAATGATGCTATTCCTATTATAGTTTAAAAAATTCCATTGTAATATAAAAAATGCTGAAATTCAGGCTTATAAATAAATTCAAATACCATAACTAACTCAATTAATCAATCATTCTTGCATGTTTTGATAGTTGTTGTTGTTCTATATTAATTAATGACTGATGCAGTTGATGGTACTGTAAGTGTGCTTGCTTAGGAAATGCTCAGACGGAGGGTCTTGGTTCAAATCAGAAAGAACAAAAAAGAAAAATCTGTGACACCTACATTTTCTTACATTCTATTTGGAGCCATAACAGATATAACCTGTTTAATTTTGTCTTGAAACATTCTTGTATTTTGAGATACAGAGTCTGACCTTATATCTCTTCCTATTTGGTATCTATGATTAGTGGGCTTTTAGGATACATCTCATATATTCATACTGAATATTAATGAAAGACCTGTGAAGATCCAGGTAAAATTCCTCTACTAGAGATATTAGTGGCACCTAAATCCCTTAGGATTTTCAGAAAGCTTGTGGATTCAGGTTGTACTGAAAGGGATAGAGTTCTTAGGAATGTAAAACTCAAATGAAAAGTCCAAGGACAAATGCCTTCACATTCTAAGGACAGTTTTTATTTAGAGTTCATTTTTTCTAATTCTAATAATTCCACTGCTTCTCATGGGCTGTGATTATTGCACTGATGTGAAGTAAAGTTGATTGTGAAAGAAGTTGTACCATAGGGAAACGTCATAACCTTATACCTTTGTTCAAATTTACTTTAGTAAAGCTGATCTTGAAACGACTGATGATTCCTCTTCTAGAGTATTTCTGCTTATAATTTAATTATGCCAAAACCAGAGATTTAGTGGATAAAGGAAAAGTGAATCCCCATCCCAATGTCAAATAGATGCTTGAGATGAGCACTCTGTGTTCTTGTTGATTATACAAACATATACAGGGATTATAGGTGGTCATTGCAAGAGGAAATTCTGGCTACCATGGTCTGGAGTAGGACTGTTCAGAAAGGTTTGCGTATCACTATTAATTTTTAATGAGAATTCAGGACATTTCATCACACTAGGAAATGTTACAGATGGGAGGAAGCACTGCTTCTGCTGTACTAGAGCTTATGATCTATTATTTAGAAATGTTTCTGAAATTTGTGTGAAGGTAAAACCACAGGGAAGTGGAAAATATACTAAAAACTCCATGCACACAACCACAGACATATCATTGCCCTTGTTTTCTTTAAGCATATTCATCTGATGTTTTTCCTACTGATCAACTTTCTAACCCTAACAAAAACACGGGACAGGTCAAATCATGACCTGGACTTTGACAAAATTTGTGAATGTAATCATGCAATGGAAACATAAAGATTTCATATGTATGATGATAATTACTTCAGTTTAGCTTGGTTACATTGCTTGATCTATAAATGAATTTTAGACAGTAGAATTCTATTAGAAGATAGATTCTTAACAGAATTTGAATACAGAGTAGTATGTATAGAATTAGATGGAGAATTTATTTATCCAGATTTCTGACTTCTTCCTCAGGGACTTATTCACCAGGTCCTGGCTGAATTTTAGGAACATACACTTTTCAAATATATTTTCATTTTTAATTGGTATATAGTAACTAGACATATTTATGGATTGGGTGTGACTTTTCAATGCATGTATACAATATATAATGATCAGATCAGGGTAATTGATACATCAACCTAGACATTAATTATTTCTTTGTGTTGAGAATATTAAAAATCTTGACTATTAGCTATTTTGAAATATGCAATTGGAGCATATGCTTTTAACAAGCTCTTCATATGCTGCTAACAAAGTTGTTCCTTGATACACACTTTGAAAAACATGATCTAATGAAGAAATATTTTACTTCTTCTGGATACTCCCTTTTTGGTTCAGGCAGACCAATATTAATAAGATTTTTGGAAGTTGGGTGGCAACATGGAATTTGTTCCTCTGTAAGTTTCTGTGCCTGTAACAAAAAGGCAAAGGACAGGAGGTTTCAAGATGGTGGACTAGAGGGTGGCTGCATTTCATGTTGCTCCAGGACTCAGGATTCAAGAAAAGGAGATATTAAGAGACTTGGGACCAACTCAAAGCCTCCAGGTGAGTCTCTCCAGTTGGGGAGGCATGCCGGATGGGGCGGAGGTCCCTGAATGCAGGGAACTTTGTGATGTAGACTTGCCTAATGAGACACCCTTCCTGCCGCTGGGGCAGTGAACCCGGACAACTGGGAGCATTGTAGAGGAGGGTCACTCAGCAGGATGCTTGGACTCGGAGCAACCCACCAGGGCTCCGGGCGTCTGCCCAGAGGGGGAGTGCACGATGAGTTGTTTGGACTCAGAGAGACCACACAGAACACCGGGTGGCTGCCTGGAGGAAGAGGTGCGTGGCAGGTCGCTTGGAATCTGAGCGACCACACAAAGGAAGAGGAGGCATTTGGCGGTTCGCTTGCACTCAGAGTGACTGCACGAGGCTCCAGGTGGCTGCTCAGAGGAGAGGCCACACAGCCAGGTGATTAGGTGCAGAGCAGGGTCCAAGGACCTAGGTGGCTTCTTGGTGGAAGAGCCACACAGAGTCAAGCTGAGGGGCGGAGCGAAGGTTCCAGGACTGCGGGCAGCTTCTCCGAGGAGGGGCAGTCTAAGGAGACTCTTCTGCGCAGGGTGAGGCTCCCAGGCCCAGGAGGTAGGTCTGGGCTCTAGGAACATTGCAGAGGAAGGCAGCCCAGCCCAGGCAGTAGTTGTGGACTGAGGGGGAACCTCTAGGACGGGAACTGACCAGCGAGACCTCCCTACCGGGTGAGTCTTCCCTGCTGGGTGAGGTTTTCCCACAAGGATGGTAAAACCAGAGACACAGGCCAAAACAGCCTAGATTCAGCCCACAGCCTAGTTCCCCTGTGGATGACCACTGGTCAACAAGTGGAGGCACCTCTGCCCACTAGCAGGGAATATACCCCACCTGAAGGCTACCACCCCTAGAGAGGCAGCTTCCTTGTGGAGCACCGTGCTATCAACTTCCTCCAAGACTTCAGGCTACAGAAAGCTAAGAGGGGATGTACTAGAAATCTTCAGGGACACTATAAGCCAATAGAGGAAGTCTGCAATATCTCAGCAATCCACTGATACCTGAACAATATGATAAAACAAGGGAAGAAAATGCCCCAAACAAATCTAGATGTTACATCAATAAAATCCAATGACAGCATGGCAGAAGAAATGACAGAAAGGGAGTTCAGAATGTACATAATTAAAATGATCAGGGAAGCAAACGAGGAGATGAAAGAACAAATGCAGGCATTGAATGATGAGATGAAAGAGGAAATGCAGGCATTGAATGATCACACCAATCGAGAGTTAAAAGAGCAAATACAGGAAGCAAAAGATCATTTCAATAACGAGTTAGAGATACTGAAAAAAAAAAAACCAAACAGAAATCCTTGAAATGAAGGAAACAATAAACCAAATTAAGAACTCCATAGAAAGCATAACCAATAGGATAGAACACCTGGAAGACAGAACCTCAGACATTGAAGACAAAATATTTAATCTTGAAACAAAGTTGACAAAACAGAGAAGATGGTAATAAATCATGAACAGAATCCACAAGAATTATGGGATGTCATGAAAAGGCCAAATTTAAGAATTATTGGGATTGAGGAAGGCTTAGAGAAACAAACCGAAGGAATGAATAATCTATTCAATGAAATAATATCAGAAAATTTCTCCAATCTGAAGAATGAAATGGAAAATCAAGTTCAAGAGGCTTATAGGACTCCAAATACACAAAATTACAACAGACCCACACCAAGGCACATTATAATGAAAATATCTAACATACAAATTAGAGACAGAATTTTAAAGGCTGTGAGAGAAAAGAATCAAATTACATTCAGGGGGAAACCAATATGGATATCAGCAGATTTTTCAATCCAGATCCTAAAAGCTAGAAGGGCCTGGAACAACACTTTTCTAGCCCTGAAAGAAAATGAATGCCAACCAAGAATCTTATACCCAGCAAAACTTACCTTCAGATTTGATGATGAAATAAAATCCTTCCATGATAAACAAAAACTAAAAGAATTTACAAAAAGAAAGCCAGCATTACAGAACATTCTCAGCAAAATATTTCATGAGGAAGAGATGAAAAAACAAAGAAGCAAATAAGCAAAGGGAGGAACTATCCTAAAGGAATTGTCAAATGAGGGAAAAACCAAGTTGTGTCAAAAAAAAAAAAAAAGGGGGGGGCTAAATGATCGAGTATACAAATCATATCTCAATAATAACCCTGAATATTAATGGCCTGAACTCATCAATCAAAAGATATAGACTGGCAGATTGGAATAAAAGAAAGATCCAACAATATATTTCCTGCAAGAGACTCACCTCATAGAAAGAGATACCCATGGACTACAGGTGAAAGGATGGGAAAAACATACCATGCACATGGACTCAGCAAAAAAGCTGGGATATCCTTCCTTATTTCAGATAAGGTGGACTTCAAGCCAAAGTTAGTCAGAAGGGATAAAGAAGGACAATTAATACTGCTTAAGGGAAGCATAAATCAGCAGGACATAACAATCATAAATATCTATGCCCCAAACAGTGGCTCATCCATGTATGTCAAACAAATCCTTCTCAATTTCAGAAACCAAATAGACATTAATACAATAATATTAGGTGATTTTAACACGCCTCTCTCACTGCTGGACAGATCTTCCAAACAAAAATTGAACAAAGAAATCATAGGTCTCAATAACACAATCAATAGTTTACACGAAATGGACATTTATAGAATATACCATCCAACAAAGAGCGAATACACTTTCTTCTCAGCAGCACATGGATCCTTCTCTAAAATAGACCATGTTTTCTGCCACAAAGCTAATGTTAGCAAATACAAGTGGAATACACTACCTTGTATTCCATCAGATCATAATGGATTGAAATTAGAAATAAATGAAAAAGTAAAAAACAGAAACTACTCCACGCCTGGAGATTAAACAATATGCTATTATATGATGAATGGATAACAGAAGATAAAAGGAAGGAAATTAAAAAATTCTTAGAGGTAAATGAGAACAAAGAAACATCATATCAAAATTCCTGGGACACTATGAAAGCAGTACTTAGAAGAAAATTTATTTCATGGAGCGCATTTAATAAAAGAAGAAAAAATCAACAAGTAAATGACCTAACACTACAGCTCAAAGCCCTAGAAAAAGAAGAAGAGACCAACACCAAAAGTAGTAGAACACAGGAAATAGTTAAAATCAGAGCTGAAATCAATGAAATTGAAACAAAAGAAACAATAGAAAAAATTGACAAAATAAATAGTTGGTTCTTCGAAAAAATAAACAAAATTGATAAACCCTTTGCCACACTAACAAAGGGAAGAAGAGAGAAAACCCAAATTACTACAATTCGGAATGAACAAGGAAATATCACAATAGACACGACTAAAATACAAAACATAATTAGAAGCTATTTTGAAAATCTATACTCCAACAAAATAGAAAATTTCGAAGACATCAACAGGTTTCTAGAGACATATGAATTGCCTAAACTGAACCAGGAGGACATAAACAATTCAAATAGACCAATTTCAAGTACTGAAATAGAAGAAGTCATCAAAAGCCTACCAACAAAGAAAAGTCCGGGACCAGATGGGTTCTTAGCCAAGTTCTACAAAACGTTTAAAGAAGAGCTCATTCCAATACTTCTCAAATTATTCCATGAAATAAAAGAGGAGGGAACCCTCCCAAACTCATTCTATGAAGCCAATATCACCCTGATACCTAAACCAGACAGAGACACATCGAGGAAAGAAAATTTCAGACCAATATCCTTAATGAACATCGACGCAAAAATTCTCAACAAAATTTTAGCAAATTGCATACAAAAATATATTAAAAAGATAGTGCACCATGATCAAGTGGGTTTTATCCCAGGGATGCAAGGTTGGTTCAACATCCGGAAATCAATAAATGTCATTCACCATATCAACAGACTAAAAGTTAAGAATCACATGATTATTTCAATAGAAGCAGAAAAAGCATTTGATAAAATACAGCACCCCTTCATGTTCAAAACACTAGAAAAAATAGGGATAGTGGGAACATTCCTTAACGTTTTAAAGGCTATCTATGCTAAGCCCATGGCTAATATCATTCTAAATGGTGAAAAACTGAAAGCATTCCCCCTAAAAACTGTAACAACGCAGGGATTCCCCCTTTCACCACTTCTATTCAACATTGTCCTTTAAACTATAGCCAGAGCAATTAGACAAACCAAAGAAATTAAAGGAATATTGAAAGGAAAAGAAGAACTCAAACTATCCCTATTTGCTATATACTTAGAGGAACCAGGAAATTGCACCAGAATACTTTTAGATCTCATAAGTAAATTCAGTAATGTAGCAGGATATAAGATCAATGCTCATAAATCTAACACATTTTTATACATTAGTGATGAATCTTTGGAAAGAAAAATTAGGAAAACTACCCCATTCACAATAGCTTCGAAAAAAATAAAATACTTGGGAATCAATCTAACTACAATGAGAACTACAGAACACTAAAGAAAGAAATTAAAGAAAACCTTAGAAGATGGATATCTCCCATGTTCTTGGATAGACAGAATTAGTATTGTCAAAATGGCCATACTACCAAAAGTGCTATACAGATTCAATGCAATTCCAATTAAAATCCCAATGATGTACCTCACAGAAATAGAGCAAGGAATCATGAAATTCTTCTGGAAGAATAAGAAACCCAGAAGAGCTAAAGCAATCCTTAGCAGGAAGAATGAAGCTGGGGGTATTGCAATACCAGAACTTTGACTATACTACAAAGCAATAGTAACAAAAACAGTATGGTATTGGCACCAAAATAGACAGGTAGATCAATGGTACAGAATAGAGGACATAGACACAATCCCAAATAAATACAATTTTCTCATACTAGACAAAGGTGCCAAAAATATGCAATGGAGAAAAGATAGCCTCTTCAACAAATGGTGCTGGGAAAATTGGAAATCCATATGCAACAGAATGAAATTAAACCCCTATCTCTCACCCTGCACAAAACTCAACTCAAAATGGATCAAGGACCTCGGAATCAGACCAGAGACCCTGCAGATTATACAAGAAAAAGTAGGTCCAGATCTTCAACATGTCGGCTTAGGACCAGACTTCTTCAACAGGAGTCCCATAGCACAAGAAATAAAAGCAAGAATCAATAACTGGGATAGATTCAAACTAAAAAGCTTTCTCTCAGCAAAGGAAACTATCAGCAATGCGAAGAAAGAGCCTACAGAGTGGGAGAATATCTTTGCCAATCATACTTCAGATAGAGCACTAATCTCCAGAATCTATAAAGAACTCAAAAAACTCTACACCAAATAGACCAAAAATAATCAAATCAACAAATGGGCTAAGGAAATGAACAGACACTTCACAGAAGAAGATGTACAAGCAATCATCAAACATATGAAAAAATTTTCCATCTCTAGTAAGAAGATAAATGAAAATCAAAACCATCCTAAGATTCCATCTCTCCCCAATTAGAATTGCGATTATCAAGAATACAAGCAACAATATGTGTTGGCGAGGATGTGGGGGAAAAGGTTCACTCATACATTCCTATTGGGGCTGAAAAGTAGTGCAGCCACTCTGGAAAGCAGTGTGGAGATTCCTTAGAAAACTTGGAATGGAACCACCATTTGACCCAGGTATCCCACTACCTTGGCCTATACCCAAAGGACTTAAAATCAGCATACTACAGAGATGCAGCCACATCAATGTTCCCAGCTGTTCAATTCAAAATAGCCAGATTGTGGAACCAACCTAGATGCCCTTCAATTGATGAATGGATAAAAAACTGTGGTATATATATATACAATGGAATATTACTCAGCCATAAAGAATGATAAAATTATGGCATTTGCAGGCAAATGGATGAAATTGGAGAATATCATGCTAAGTGAGATAAGCCAATCTCAAAAAACCAAAGGATGAATGACCTCACTGATAAGCAGATGATGACACATAATGGGGGGTGGGAGGGGTTAGTGTTATGGTTAGGGTAGGGTTAGGGTTATGGTTAGGAAGAAGGGCAAGAATGGAGGAAGGAAGGACTGTATAGAGGGAAAAGTGGGGTTGGAGGGGTGGGGAGAAGGGGAATAATGACAGAATGAATCAAAGAACATTACCCTATGTAAATTTATGATTACACAAATGGTATGCCTTGACTTCATGTACAAACAGAGAAACAACACGTATCCCATTTGTTTACAATAAAAAAAAAAGGCGAAGGACAAAAAAATAGAAAATATAAAAGGGGAAAATGTCAGAAAATTCAGAGAGACTGGACCTGAATTCTTCTGAAGAGCAGTCATAAAGATAAAATGAACAAGATGGAAGTCAATGTCCAAATATGTTACATTGTTAGAATCATAAAGCAGCTCTGTCTGGGGAATTTAAAAAATCTAGTTTTTACAAATACCCAGTATATGGAAGAGTATTTATTTTTAAGCAGTTAGAATGGAAACAGTTTTGTTAACTGTCTTCTAAAGGAAATACGACTACCACAAGAGAAATGTCTGATTTAATTTCATTATTCTGTATTAGCACTACTGACCATGTAGATTCACCCCACCTGGTTAAATGACAGTAGGGAGGAGATTCACTGTCCTCAAATGGTCCTAGGAAGTGATAGGAAACACTGACTACATGCTACTTCAGATTGAACAATGAGGTACTTAGAGCTTTCATGACATTTTGAATATTCATTGAATAATTTCTTAAGGGAGTCTAGTAAGGTCCTACTGTTATCTAGAGAAGATACATTTTCCTCTACACCCAACATTGAACACTTAACAGAACTTTCATGAGCAGCGAGTATATTGATATCTCATTTTTTCCCCAAGTTGAACTTTTAAAATGTACTTTCAAACATTTTGTACAACTATCAATTTATTCTCCTGAACTCAGTAAGCAGCTCCAAGTCATATTGGAAAAGATGCCTTTTAGACATTGTTTTGTAGGCAATATATTTCTAATTCACAGGCATGGATGGAGGTGTCATACCTGAGAATCAAGAACTTTCTCTGAATACATGTCACTTTGTATTCTTTTTCCAGCCTCTCAATGTTCTTCATAGAAAACATGTACAATTATTCTCTCTATATATTATTTCATTTTATTTGTTCATTTATTTGGGGGTACTGGGAATTGAACTCAGGGGCATTCAACCACTGAGCCACATCCTCTGCCCTATTTTGTATTTTTATTTAGAGACAGGGTCTCATTGAGTTGCTTAGTGCCTCACCATGCTGAGGCTGGCTTTGAACTCGAGATCCTCCTGCCTCAGCCTCCTGAACCACTGGGATTACAGGCATGCACCACCATGCCCAGCCTCCCTTTATTTATTTAAAAATATTTACAACATGCATATTATGTGACAGACAATTTTCCAAGGGTTTTACAAATGCTGACATATTTATTTCTTATAACGTATCTTTGAGGGAGGTGCTTTTATTGGATACTGTTTTGTGATAAGGAAGCTCAGGCATCCTGAGTTGTCTAATTTATCTTAGATCACAGATGTGAATCTGGGATTCAGCCTCAAATACTTTGGTTCCAGAACCCATTTCTTCAACCATGATACTATTCCACCTCTCCACCCTTAACAATGCTGTTGTTCTCTGTCTCTTAGCAATGCCTAAAGATAGTTTGATTGTCCAGACTGGGAAGGGAATGCCTACTAGCATCTAGTGAATAAAGAACAGACTGCCACCACGCATTTTATAATGTATAATACAGATTCCACAACAGGAAATTATCTGATCAATGTTTGTGAGGTGGAGAAATGCTGTTCTACCCTATCTTAATACATGTATAACTTCAGAAAAAGTCTAAGAGTGTGTGGAGCACCTATAATGAAGATTATGTGTGCTGTACAGGTCTTCAGAGGTCATCCAGGGTGAAATTGTACTTTCAGCTACACATTCCATATTTGTTCTACAAGGGGCAACTGAGTGCAGCTTACCCATGTAATTTTTACAAAACTTGATAAACAAAGCATTCATCATCTCTGCTCAGAAAAATCCCTGCCTATGTGCTTTCCATTCAAAATCCTCTGAGTTTGCTTTTAAAGCAGTCTGGTTCCTAGAAGACTTATAAGACCTTGCACAAATGCAAATTATCAGTCATCAGCACAAACACACTAGGTTAAGTAAAGTTGGCAGCCATGGGGGATACATTTTTCTCCTGTGACTGATTCTTGTCAATTATAATTAGACATATAAATTACTGTGCTTGGAAAAAGATTTTTTTTTTTTAAAGGAAAACTATCCAACTATCTCTGGCACTTGGGGTTTGTTCTTATTTCCATTGATTTTGAAAAGTTTGCTTAATGCCAAGTTGTGGAAACCACTGGTTCATTTGAGAAATGAAAATAATTTAGCTGCTGTCTTTGGGACCAACCCAAGGTACATGTTCTTGACTTAGAAGCTATTGAATTATACTCAGAGAACTACTGTGACCCTATGTCCTTAGAAGAGCAAATGGTCCAGGGTTTTGATGCTTCAAGAATAGGGTTTGACAAACTTGTTCCATCAAGGACCAGATGGTATTTTGGAATTTGTGGGCTAAACAATCTGCTGAAACTCCTCATCTCTGCTGTTGAATAAAAGTAGTTGTAGAAAATTGGCAAAATAATGGCTGTGGATGAGCTACGATAAAACTTTGTTACAAAATTAGGTGGTCAGCTAGATTTGGTCTTTGAGCAGTATTTTCTTAAATCCTCTTCTAGAGGATTCTCTCTTCCTGGAGCTGACTCTCATTCTAAATTTTCTCACTACTACTGAGTTAAAGCAGAAGATACAGAGAAAAGAAAGAAGAAACCTTAAGGCTGGGGCATATAGTTCAGTGGTAAAGCACTTACATAAAGCTTGCACAAGACTCTGGGCTTTTTGATTTATTGATTTAGCATATACTAATGAGCACCTACTATGTGCCATTGTCTACTCTAATAAAGAGAAACAGGAAAAAAAAAAAAAAAACCAAAAAACAAAAAACAACAGCAACAACAAATCTAGGTCTCCTTGGGAAAATACCCCTGATCCCTCAGGGACCATTTGTCATTATTTGTATAATGATTATCTAAATACAAGCTACTAACAAAAAGGAGAGAGATGAGAAATCAAAGCCAGAGTCAGATAGATGCAAGTACAAATCCTACTTTTGTGATATTGACCCATTTTTTTTTTTAACTTGAGCTGGGGCTACCTATATACAGCAGTATTATGAAAACCTAATTAGATAACTGATTGAATAATCATTTTCTGAATATGTTTATTGGGGCTGATTTGTCCTCTCATGGAAGAAAATAATTTTTTGAAAGACTCACTCAGAATAAGGTAACAACCTCTCCCAGAAGTTTTATTTCAAGGTAACTCTCTGCCTATCCCCTCCCCATTCTACCCAATGAAATTACCATGACAATGCTTATTTTCTAAGCAATAACTTTGTCCTGTAAGATGGTATACTTGCATCAGGGTTTTCCTGAAGAACAAAACCAACAAGATATGTATATGTGGGATTATAAAAGGGGATTTCTTAGGTTGACTTACAGGATCAGAAACTGTACAGTCCCATAATGGCCATCTGCATACATGGGAGTTGGAGAAACCAGTAGCTGCTCAGTCCAAGAAGCTGAATCTTCAATTAATTTCAGTGACCAATGAGGCAATCCCAGTGTGAGATTGAAGGCCTGGGAACTCCCTGAGAAACTACAAATCAGAGTCCTGCTTGGAAGAGTGAGGGATCTGGAGTCTGATGTCCTTGGGTAACGGCAGTGACAATCAGTGCACTGACTGAAGAAGAATCAAGTTTGTATTAATCTTAGTTTCTTCTCTCTTTCGCCTTTTGTTCCATCCAGTCCCCGTCTACTGGGCTATTCCATCCCCATTCAGGGTGGGGTCTTCCTACTCAGTTCACTGTCCTACCTGCCAATCATCTCTGGAAACACCCCCACCTACACAATCAGAAGTCTTTTGATCCTAGGCATCTCTTAACACATTGACACTCCAGATTAGCCATCACAGATGAGTCTGTTTGAGGTCACCCTCTCTTTTACAACAGGGCTTAGAACATTGGGACATAATTGGCAATGTCACAGACATGGCACAGAGAACAGGATTTATCGGGGAACTTTATAAAGACAACAATGACAGAAAGAAAAGGTAAGTAGTTCCTTTATGACTCTATCTAACTGGGAAGAGAAATTCTAGGACCAGAGCACACTATGGGTCATTCTGTAAATTCCTCTCTGGGGAGAGGAGAAATGATGCTTCTATATCATTCTTTCCTGTGGAACAAGAATGAAAGACAACTTTGTCAGTGAGGGAAAATCTTGCTGTGTGGACCTCAGCAGTTTAAATGAAGATTCCAGTTCTTTGCCGACAAGTGGCTAGTAACGTTAGTCTTCGAGAGACCAGTGGACCTGCAGAAAATGACAACTCCTTCATCCAAGGCAAATCATAGGTCTTATGAGAAGCTCAGTTGAGTAGAGTTCCTACAGTCAATGAAGAGAAGCCTTAGGTGCCTGATACCTCAGTGTCCAGGACCCACTTGTGAATTACCAGAGGCAGTTCAGAAAATTTTATTTGTTGTATCACAGACATAATTTCAGACCTCTGCCACGTAATATCTGAGCTAACGTTGTTGGATGATAACTTCCAAAACCCTTCAACAATATCAAGTACGATTGACAAGTGTTTCCTTCACTGCCGCATGGTTTCTTAGGATCTTCCTGAGCAAGAGGTCGTAGTCTGTACAAGGGTCACTTACAAATGTATTCAGGTGCTGTCATGCAACTCCTTAACAAAATATACTCACTCGAATCATGAGCAAACAACACCATAAAGTAGTGCAAGGAAGTGCTCATTTGCTTTTAAGTGTACCTAAAAGGCAACTATATTCCCAAATATCTCTGATGCCAGGCACGTGGATATGCATTAGGGACACAAAATTAAAATCTCATTCCTGACACAGGGGAAAGACATTTATTTGAGGAAACAAATCTGCATAATTCATGTATTCCTGGAGATCAAATAGAGCATGAATTTAAGTATTGGCTAAAAATCAATAGACCTCAGACCCTGTGAAAGAACAGAGGCATAAATGTTAAATTTTCATTGCATAATTAGCTATTTAAGTTTTAGGCACCTACAGGGTGTCTTAGAAGCACATAGAACAAGATGTACTTTCCATTAGCTCTGTTCCTATTCTCCTCTTCTAGGATTACATCATAAGTGCATTTTTACAGTTTTCTTAGATCCACATAACTATCCTGATTACTAAACTTGCTCTCAGCAATACCGTAAGCAATTTTGAGTTACTCAGTATTTAACCAATATAGGCAAGTTCCTGGAAAAATAAATCCTATCACTTAGTTGTCAACAGTTAATTCTCTTTTCCAAGAAACAAAACTATTATAAGCTGCCCCTTTTCTTACTAGAGGACTCTTTTGGAAGTTCCTCTCAGTTGTACTGTGAAATTTCCTTTCCTGGGGGCAAGGCATGTGAATGAGGTCACATATTCAATAGGAAACACCTGGGGCAAGAAATGAGACATATAGTTCTATCAAAACTTCAACCCTTAAGTGGAGTCCCAACACATTGCTGAAGTTGAAGAATAGTCCTGCCTGAAAACAGAAATTTGAAAAAAAAAAAATCCTCACAAATCTTAAGTTCTTTACATATGTTTCTCAAACCCAGTAATGGCACACTTTTACATTGCTGGTGGAATTGCAAATTGGTGCAGTCACCCTGGAAAGCAGTGTGAATAATCCTCAGAAAACCTAGAATGGACTCACCTTTTGACCCAGTTATCCCACTCCTCGGGTTATACCAAAGGACTTAAAATCAGCATACTATAGTAACACAGCTACATCAATGTTTATAGCAGCTCAGTTCATGATAGCTAGATTGTGGAACCAACCTAGATGCCCTTCAACAGATAAATGGATAAAGAAACTCTGGTATATATACACAATGGAATATTATTCAGTCATAAAGAAGAATAATATTAGGGCATTTACAAATAAATGGATAGAATTGGAGAATATCATGCTAAGTGAAATAAGTCAATCCCAAATGTTTTCCCTGATAAGTGGAGAATGATATATAATGGGGGTGTGGGGTGTGGGGAGTGAGAGAAGAATGGAGGAACTTTGCATTATGTAAAGGGAAATGAGAGTGAGGGGTGATATGAAAAATGGTGTAATGGAATAGACATCATTACCCTATGTACATGTGTGATCACACAAATGGTATGAATCTACATTGTGTACAACCATAGAAATGAAATGATGTACCCCATTTGTGTACAATGAATGAAAATGCAGTCTGTAAAAAAATTAGAAAATAAATACATAATTTTTAAAAAAGAATTTACAATTTAGAAATCTGGTTGAGTTACTAAAAATGTTATGTGATTATTATTCCCACTATACTACCAGTTAATTTGAACTGGAAAATGTTCAAATCAAATGACTTTTAATCAGCCTTTTGCCATTGAAAACTTCCTACTAGTAAGCAGCCAGGTACCGACTCCATCCAAATAGCTATAAACTTATTCACTCTTGTCATGAGCAAACAACACTAGAAAGTAGTGCAAAGAGGATTCTCAACACAGAGTTGTATTGAAAGACATTTAGCAACAGTGTCTGGGTCACAGGTGCTTCAGGCACCCAGTACCTTTGTTCCTGTTCGATTCAGATGACCCTGTTGGCCTCAGGTGGCCATTGTCCCTGAAACCTGGTGGCCTGCTCGGCTTGCTCTCTGCTGCATAAAGGCATTTCAGTATCCTAGGACTACTCTTCTCACTGAAAAGGCAGTAGTTTATCACTGGGTAATGTTTATCTTCATGAGACTTCAGTATACAACTCTTTTTATAGACACATCCATATATATGCACACACACATTCACATTTTATAGGTTCAGTCAGGTACTCCCCTAAAAATCACCCCTTTTCCTTCCCTGTAGCTCTGAAAACCTACAGCTGACCTAGCTTTCCTCTTTCAACCTGGAGTCCACCCTTTTCTTCTCTTGTGTCAAGATATGGAACACTTCTTGTTCAGGAAACCCCACAATATTTCTGTTTTTCTGATATAGCCTTCACTCACTCATAACTATCACCCCTAACCCAAATTTTCAATATTAATCCACCTTTGAATTCTTGAAGAGCATCTCATTTCCTGGCACAGAGTAGGCACTCAAAAAATATTGCTTGAAGTGTTCAGAACTGAATTGCAAAGAAAGTGGCAGTTCATGGAAACTTTGGTACCCTGTTAGATCTAAAATAGGCATCCTTTTTAGCTCTTTCCTACTACCTGATAGATTTTTGTGATACAGCAGGTGCATCCGCCATGCAACTGCCTTCACGGTGCTAAGTGTTGGAATTGAGATTTAAACCGACAAGCAGCCTTTACTGAGCACAGAAAATAGAGGCTAATCTATAGCAGAAAGTAGAAGCGGTAAGAACGTTTTATAAAGAAGTGGGTATTCCAGATGAGCCGTGTCCTTAGAGCTGCCAACCTTTGTCAGGGCTAAAAGGCTGACGGTAGAAGAGAGTGGTTTGGAGGGAGGGAGAAGTTTGAGCAGATGTGACATGTTGATGTGTCCAACCCAGAGGACTTCTCTCTGGATGGAGTAAGATGAGGCATATAGAAGGGTGCCTCCCTTTTGGGAGAGAACAAGGGATTGGTAATTCCTGAACCAATCTATGTTCAAATCACAAGTTCGACTTCTTTTCCCCCTTATCTTCTGGCTATAAATTCTCAACATTAAATGGAGGACTAGTGAAGTTATCTATATTTCAGCTTTTAAACCCCTGGCTTACATTGAATCCAGGGGGTGGAAAAAATAGAGAACACATGGCAGATTACAAAGCCTTCTCTGCAAGAACACTGGGTTTGAGCAGGGGATTGAGCTGGAATGTGACAAATGGTTAAAAAACAAGAACACCGAAGAAATTTGGAGTTTTAGCTGTCAGCAGGCAATGCAGTCGTGAAAGCAAGAAATAGATTTAAAAGTAAGAAAAATATGGGGAGGAAGACGTTGTTTCCTATGTACATTTTGTCCTCGAAGAAATGTTTAATTAATTTTTTACATTAAACACTTAAATTGAATGCCGCAATGAGAAGAAGTTTATTCATTAGCTCCTCAGGAATTTAAAAGATAAAACACATTAAGGTTTAGAGTCAGGACTTTCTTGTTCAAATGTTTTATTTACCACTTGTTGTTTCCATATGAATTTCTTTGAGATTAAAAAATACTCAATAAAAAGGGAGAACCAGTATAGTTATCTCAGACCCTTACCATCTAGAATCATATATTAGAAAAATCGACTTATGCAGCTGATATTATCTACTTAGCTTTCCTGATTCTGATGACTTTAGAGGCTGAGTGTATGCAATAGTGAAGTTCATCTCTTTTCAGTCAGTTTATATGGCTACACTCAGTGTCCTTGGAAAAATAAAATGCACTTTTTATGAGAATTTAAATGTGCACTCAGAATAGAAAATTGCATGTGTGTTCTGTGGAAACAAATAGAATCCTGCAGTTAAACACATTTCTTTGTTACTACACTCCCCACATAAGTACACACATTCATTTTGTTTTAAAAATGTCTTTCCATAAATGGCTTTCTTACCTGTAGTGTCAACATAGGTAAGAACCAGAGGAAAAGGTTTTTCTACAAAACATTCCTTATTCAAAAGTGGTAAGGTATATGTGTAGTTATTTTGCCAAACTATTTTATGAGACTTATGTTTTTATTCCCAATCCATGAACCTCTCGGAAATGTTTTGCTCTATGCAGAGAAAATTCTGATTTCATGCTTGAAAGAATTTTATCAAATATTTATAAACACAAAATAGTTATTCCCGCTATACAGTCACATATCATTAATACACATGCACACACATTTTCAACCTCACACATCCTGATCTAAATAAGTTACTGAAAGCTATTTCATATGAATTATCCTGGATGATATTTTTGGTTCAATAAATGTAACTTCTGCAACCTGTTTCTTTCCCATCATAGGCAGACATTTAGTTTGTAGTTATAGGGATCTCAGAAAAAAATACATAAAATAAAATAGGTGCATTATGTCAAATATTTTCTGATTAAGCTCTGGAAGTTAATCATCTGGTTAATAATGAGTTAATATCAGGAAAAGATTTTCCAGATGCATGCTGGGCTAAAACTCACATAAATTCAATTGTCGATAAAAGAAATGGTGAAATCATGAGAAAGCAATGTTTGGTAAGTATAAGGACTTTAAAACTATTTGACTATATGTGCATGAGATTCATGTCACTGTGCTCCACTGCATCTACTCGGTCAATGGTCCTCAAAATGCAGTCTGAAACAAGTACCATCAGTAGCAGCAGCAGGTGGACATTCCTGAAAATACAAACTCCATCACAGATTTACTGAATCAAAAGCTTTAGATGTAGGGTCCAGCCATCTTGCTGTAGTAAGTCCACCAGGAAATTCTGAGGAACGCTAGTTTGAGAACTACTGCTTTAGTCCCACCCTGGAGACCACTACTACACAAGCCGATCCTTCAGCGAAGTTTGTGTTCCCCTCCTTAATAAGTTACTTGAATCCAAGTTCCTACTCAAGGTCTGCTTTGGGGGCAACTCACATTAATTTAGTGCATTTCTATTATGTCATGACAATGCACACACACACACACACACACACACATACTGTGGTACATTTCTCATTTCATGTCCTCATAGTAGAACTGTCCCATTTGAATTAAAATGTATTTTCACTTCATTTCCTTACTTGAACATGAGTAAAGCACATTAGATATAATTTACTTATATATCTCCTGGGTCTCAGAAAGTACATGGCAAGTAAGAGATGAACAACATGTTTTGTGAAATGAATAAGTAGATAAATTCGATGTTTTGTCATTGTTATTATTGATATTGATGTTAATAAGCTAGTGAAGGGTATAGCTGAATCAACAAATGCTTGTAGTTGATAGTAAATTAGATAAAAAAATTCAAATTCATTCATTAGCCAGAACCTAATTAAAAATATGAATAATTATAGTGCCATTAAAGAATATAACTGACCATTCATTTTATGCAGACTACATAGGAGACTCTTAATTTTCAGCAATATTTCATGTAAACTATGTGAGAACTGTGAATTATATGCATAGAGGGACTCTTGTCCTCTGGGTTCAGCTTATGTATTGCTGTTTTTGACAGAGAATGTTTTTTTTTTTTTTTAAATTCATACTGTTAACATTTATTGCTAGAAATGTAGGCGTTTGAAGTGTTTACAAAGTTATTTTTCACATGAGAACTGAGATTTCAAGGTTAGAATCATTTATTCCTATGGAGAGAAGATATAAATGAAAATATTACCAAATTCCCAAAGTAGATGAAGGTTGTAACAACATTACTGTATCAAATGCAAAAAAATAAAAAGATAGTTTAGAATTATTTTTTTTCTAAATGGGAAAGTCTCTATTGTGAGAAGCTATTTATTTCTGCAGAATAGTCTGTGTGGTACAAATCCCCATTTGCTACCTACTAGTTTTTATTTTTATAACACTTTAAATGGGCACAGTAATTTATAGGAGTGCCCAGAATCTCTCTCTTGAAGAGAGAGATGTCTTAAGAAAAAAATGCATTATTATCTATATTTCTTCTCTTGCATTAATTTTCCTTTGGTTATTACAAACATTAAAAGGGAATATATGGGCAGTGTAATTATCATACTTAATACTTCCTAGAAATACTGTATATTGAATTTGAAATAGGCTAGGGAACTTATTAGGCAATTTCTAAAACTTGCAGAGCTCTACCAAATCTATTTTTTAAAAGTATATAAAATAAATGGAAACTGATTTTTTTTCCTAGTTAAACCTGGGAATGGAGACGTTTCATTTATTCTAAAGATAATATCTGAGGCTCTGATCTAGAGTTGTTTTGAGCATGACGGTAAAGAGGCCACCAAGATTCCCTGTTTGTTGGAATAAACGTAATTCTGCCTTTGTCCTGGGTCACCACTCCTTAACAATATCTTCCGTTTCTTTGCTTTCCTCTCCTTTCAGCTATGTTAGAATACACAGGACTTTCTTCTGCTTTGAGTGTCCTTTACCATCATTTCACCTGCAGAGAGTTTTTCTCAGAGATAACATTTCTGAGATTATGATCTCCTGTTTATACTTATTTTTGTATTATTTTATATTTATGTAAGTTCTCAAATATAATCCTTACAGCATATTAGTAATACTCATAACAGTTTAAATAAAAAATAATTCTCATAACTTCAGAACTGGAAAGCTGAAGGAATCTGCATCAGTCTTTCAATAAAAGAGCTCTACAATGGAGATTTTTTTGCACCAAGATAAAAAACAGGTAGCAATTTTATTAACATCTTACTTGCTGATCTGGTTTCTCTTCACTGAGGAGCATCTGGGATTCTTAATTTTGATGACTGGAGAGCTGTCTTTTACAAATTTAGCACTTGCTGTAAAGATCATACTTTGAGCCCAAAGTTGAGCTGTTAAGTTTTGAGTTGAGGCATACATACTGAGTTATTTTTCCTCCTCAACACAGAACTACTGAGGAAACTTGCACCCAAGAATTGCAGTTAAAGAAAACAAAACTTGTCCTCCCCTGGAAAATAAATGATGTGGGAAAGACACTTTCCCTTTGGTGGAGCTACTGTGAATTAAAAAGAAAGATCTCAGTGTGCAGTTGGTGATGTGTTGTTGCAAAACAAAAACAAAAACAAAAAGGGTGGGGTACTCCATCTTATAGCTGGGTCACATAGGAAAATGATTTTTTTTTTTTTTTTAAAGCAGCTTTGGAAGCTGGGGACCAGAAACATTACAGACAAATATCAAGAGAGTAGAGAGCTAATTTCAGTGACGTGATGAGCGAACTTAATGAAGTAAAAAGGAGGGAGATCAATACTTATCAACACAATTATCAGCTAATGAACCTTCTGATTAAGAGTCACAGGCTAGGTGAAGTAACATGGCAGACAAAACCACAAGACAGGGAACTGTGGGCATATCAGTATCAGAACTTAAAAAAAGAAAAGGAGTATAATGCATTTCGAAAGTGCATTGAACTCTCTAAAATTATTTTTTTAACAATTAGTTGCCCCTTGTGTAACATAATTGTTGTTGTTCTCTTTTGTTTTCTTTTCATTAGTGCTAGTCATTTAAACTGGTTTTCAAACCTTCTGGTGAAGACACTGATTGAGTGCAAAGTATTTATTTGAGCCTTTTTGCTAAGAACTGAGATTTTTTGTGAGTCTATCTAACCACAGGAGAAAGCAAGAAAGATAACTATATGAAAACTTTATTCAAGTTATATCTAAAAGAAAATAAATGGGAACTTCTATATAACCTGTTAGGAAGTGGCCAGGTACTGCTGTGCTTGGTAAATTTGAGATTGTTAATCTGTCTTTTGAGTTGTTACAAATTTCTTCGAAGAACTATGAAACAGAGCTTATATACTGTAAGGTGTTGGATAACTTATTAGAGTCAAGCAAAGCAGTTCAAAGAATTTATAACTAAAAGTCTACTTGTACATTGAGAGTAATGTCTTCAAAACATTTCCTTAATCAACATTATTCATTGTTGAATCAACTTTCATTGAAATTTCATTCATGTGAACACAACAAAGCAGTCTTGTCCTGTTTCAAAGCATGAGAGAAGCCAAAAAAATTTGCAAGTAGCTAGAAGGATTTGGGTTACATAAAATTTGAACAACTTTTAAAATACTTTTAGAGATAATCTCATTTATAAATATTTCCTGTGTTATTTCCACTCATGAATGGATCCCATGCTTAGAAAAATCTTGACTACCAAGATGTACTATTCAGGGAATACTTAATTTGTTTTCCCTTTTTATTAATGAAAGATATTTAGCACAACTATCTGAAGTAGCCAGGTTTCCCACAGTGAATAGGTAAAATTCTATCCCAAAGCAAAGAAACTCAATGTCTTAATTAGTCTGTACAGCCTGATCTAGAATAAAGGTACAATTTTCATTAGCATTTTGGACATTTTCAATTAAAAAAAAAAGAAACCTGTACCCATTTACTACTCTCCAGGAAATATAGGATCTCAGAAACCCCAAGCCAGAAGGACATTTCTATACCCCAGAGAACAATTAACAAGTGACAGTAGTTGCAACAACAGTAAAGTCCAGTCAAAATCAACCTTAATTAGGTTTTTATTGAACCCCAGAATACAATTTATTTTTCTAATAAACAGAGTACATTTTAATATGTCTGGAATTTTATTGTTCTACTTACCTTTCATTTATGCAATTTTATCTGATCAAACTATGATATTTTTAGTCTCCAGAACAGTTACCTCCTTACCTAGGGCACATCCCCAGAAGCAATTACTTCTTTAATTAGCTCCAACTCATTAATCTTTGCCTCTTCTGCTTTGTTTTCAAGTGCAGGGGGGCCTCCCAGTCATTTGTGCAGTATAATACCAACATCCCAATCTTCCTTCATCTCTTTACTTTTACTTTCTAAGATAATATTCTTCTTGTCAAACTGTCCCAAGCATTCTATTCCTGGGAGGTCTGATCATAATAAATAGGGTATTCCTGGTGTTAAAAAATTGAGTTGTGAGATCTCATTATGTCTCATGGGTGCTTGAGTCTTTCTTTATCGTTCATTAGTTCCATAACCAAATACTTTACAGGTCTTCTCTATTGAACTTGCCACCTTTCAGCATAGAACAGTTTTTTCCTGTTCAACTTCATTTGTACCCTGAATGTCTCATACAGAGCTTTTCCCATGGTTGACGTGAAGTCCATTTTGGTTATTGGAGACTAATTCCTACTGCGTATCTGGGTTAAATAACAGAGCAGAAGAACAAAATATATAGCGGAGAATGGAAACGTGTGCACTATAACAAAATGAAGCTGATAATAATCCTCCCAGCTCTTAGGTAGCACGGTGGGACACTGAAATAATCCACTTAAACACTCGTTGGCGGCTAACATTTCATTTACCTCAATCGAAGATTTACAAAGCAGGCACATCTTTCTGGTTTTGTGCAAGCTTCAGAAGAGGTCACGTGAAGGTTCTCAACAAACTGCTCAGAGGTGTATATCATCCTCTCCATCGATCGTCCCTGTCTGTTCGGCCAATAAGAATGCCACTCAGGAGATGGAAGAGGGCAGAGGAGAGGAAGGGAGAAGTTTCCAGCAGCTCCTCAGCACCGGACTTACAAAGTGGGAAGACAGCTTCATAGCAAGGTGGCTAACTGGGGGCGTTCACTGAAACTTCATCCTGAACTGTCAAAAAAGAAAAAAAAAAAAAAAAAAAAATGTAGAGTCACGGAAGTCAGAAACACGAACATCAGAAAGTTCTGTGGCTGCTAGTGCCTGCTAATGGCGGTAGTGAAGGGAAGGGTCTGCACAGAGGAACGAAGGGTTTGCAAGACACCCGGGTATCCCATGCAAAAGAGAGGAAGGCTGAATCGGGTGGACACAGAGTCCACAGGGGAAGCGAATCCGTCAAAGCAATTTCCCAGATAACTTCCACAGGACAAGAAGCCTTTTGGACAGGAGCAATGGCTGTCCTGCTCCCAGGAAAGGCCACCGTGGTAATGCTCCCCGCCGCTGGGGAAACACACACCTGCCCCACTCGCTGCGCTCATGCTGCCCACGGAGTGCCCGTGGCCGGGCAGATGTACACTTGCACCTCCAGAGAAGGTGTCCTCCGCTGCACGGCTGCGTTCCGTGACTTGGGGAAGTGCATGCAGCCCCCACCTCATCCTCTCAGCTGAACAGCTCCCCTCCCCTCCGCGTGTTCCCATCCCTAACCAAAATATTCCCTGAAGGAGCCTGAACCTGAAACTGAAATAGGCACAAAGAAAAGTTTGCCTGAACCATTCTGGCTCTGGATCCCAAGGGAGAAAGCACCCCCTGTTGGTGCTGATACAGGGGACACAGGGGAGCAACTGTACTCCAGGACAGATACCTAAAATTTCATATTCATAGGGATGAGGTAAAACCTCCGAAGATTCCTACACCCAAAAAGTGGATTTTACCAGACATCCTTGAGATCCAGACATACTGTAGAGACCACCATAAACCCACCAGTAGCGGGGGGTCTAGAGCAATATTCACCTACTCACAGGGTTCCAAAGTTCAATCTAGACCCAACCCCAATTACTGAATTCTCCAATTTAGAACTCCCTAACAAATCCACAGAAGCATGTAATTTGCCAGCACCCATATTGTGCCACTCAACTGAATACCTGGAGACTGGAAGCTGAGTTCTCCTACAATGAACTCTGCCTCCTAGCCATAAAGGCTGATAGCTAAGGGAGGAACACAAAGGTGTTGGGGTTAACAAACCTTAATACAAGACGGGAGGGTTACAAAGCCAGAAACAAAAACCAAGAATGAAAGTCAATCCCTTCCACAGTTGTGATCACCTCCATGGAAATAAGCCCTTTATGTTCCAGTAAGATTTTTTATTTTATTTTTTATTTCTTGTTAAATATTTTTTCTTTCCTCATTTTGTTTTTCTTTTCTTCATACTCCCATTTTAGTCTATTCATTTTATAAATTTATATTTTTAATTTTAAATATTTTAAAAATTGTGGACATCATTTCATCATATTGTATTTTTACTTTGTTCCACTAAGTTATTTTGTGTGCACACCTGTGGATGTATGTATGTGGGGGTATGCATGTACTCATTATGGGGATAGTTTCGAAAAAATATATCTACATTCATGTACTTTTACTTTCACATTAATTACTTCCTTTTGCACCTGTTTATTTCATTTCATTAATCTTAGCTGGGATTCAATTATGTATAGGTTTGATCTGTTTTGATCTTACACTTGCTGGTTTGTCTATACCTGGATTCTCATCCCTCTTATCAAAATCTTCCTCCACTAGAAGCCAAATTTCCTGTTCCCATGTCCTTTCTTTGTTTCATTAATTTTTGTAAATCTTTTATTCCTTCCTCATTTAGTTGACATCAGTTACCTACCGACTGCCTCTCCTTCCCTCACTTTTTAAAAAAATTTCAAACTTTCTCTCACCTTTCTACCCTATATTTTTTAATTCCCTTACAAAGCTGTGATCCCACTAAGTAATAGAATTCATACTCCATTCATTTTGTTGTGATTATTACTACAGTGGATGACATAATAGACACTTGATGTTGAATGTCTGATCTAGTTCACAGTTTTGTATCACTGGAACCCATATCGAATGCTAACCTCACCATTCTTATATAGGAGACAATTAGGGTTACAGATGTCAAAGTAGACACTGAACATATATCAACTGTGATTGATATTAGTGCTATTCCTTGTTATCCCTTTCCTCTAAGAGGGGCTGGAAAGTGATTGGAACACTTCAAGAGCACAGAGTGGAGATCATGTGGCCAAGAAATATTCACAACTCAGCCATGCAATAGTGAATCATCCCACACATGATCTACCCCCGCCTGAGGCTAAGAAACTCAGAATTGGGGAGAAAAATATCCCAAACCAAAACCAGAACCGAAGGAGGAAAAACCAAAGAATAATTTCAGGTCCCACTCCCTTGACATCTACTCATATCTAAAAACCAGAGAGAAATCCTAGAATAAAAAGGAATGACACATATAAGGACAGTGTATAAAAGAGAAATGGTAATTCATCTCAACTCATGTATGTGTTTAGGAAATCTGAAAACATGAGAAAACAGGCAAATAACCCCCCACAATTCACAATCCCCCAATAAAGGATACCACAGATATGGGAGGTTATGAAATTTCAGAGAAAGATGATAGAAAGCGGATTCTATAATTTATGTAATTATATGGTCATTAAATTCATTCTTCATATGGTCAATCAATTAAAGATCTGAGAACCGAATTAAGACAGCAAGTTCAGGTGATGAAAGACCATTTCGATAAATAAATAGAAATACTGAAAAAAAAATCAATCAGAACCCCTGAAAATGAAATATACAATGAATCAAATTAAAAATTCATTTGAAAGCATCACCAACAGGTTAGGCTGCACAGAAAATAGAACAAACGCATTTGAAGATAGAACTTCAGGCCATGAAGACAAGATACATAAATTTGAGTACACAGAATACAGTAAAGGGAAAATTATAGAACCTAATCAGACTATACAGGAAGTCGAGCCCCCAGGAATGGAACTGGCCTTCTATAGACTAGGGCCTCAGAAATCATAAGCCCTCAAATAAACCTTTCCTCTACTATAGTTATGCTGGTCAGATCATTTAGTCACAGCAGTGAAAAGATGACCAGAAGAATTGGGATAGAAGAGAACATGGAGATACAAGCTAATGGCATTAAGAATTGTTCCAATGAGTTAGTCTCAGAAAAATTTCCTCAAAAGAGATAAATATCCACATACAGGAGACATACAGGACCCCAAATAGATGAAAAGAGAAGTTCTCCAAGACACATCATAATCAAAATGCCTAACATAGAAAATAAGGGGAAATAATTAAAAGCAACAAGAGAGAAATATCATGTCATGTTTAGATACAAACCAAGAAGGCTCACTTCTGTTTCTCAAATCAGACACTGAAAGCAAGGAGGGCCTGGAAGGAAATATTCAAAGCTCTGATAAATTACATTTGCCAAGCAAGATTTCCCTACCCACCAAAGCACTTTTTCATATTTGATTGGGGAAATAAAACCTTCTGTTACAAGAAAGATCGGAAGAATTCATGACAACCATGCCGGCATTACAAAGAATTGTCAAAGATAAACTGCACACAGAGGAACTCCAAAACAAATCCCCAAACTTACAAATAGATGAAAATCAATAGAACATTAATCATCTAAATCAGAATCAAGACAGAAGGTTGTTAACAAATATATGCTTTAAAATATTTTCTCCTATATTTTGGCTCTTTGTTAATCACTTTGCAACAGTATTTGAAGATCAGAGCCTTTAAAAAAAAATTCCCAGTACCAGGACTTCGTGCATGCTACTACTGAGATACATCCCCAACCCCAGATTTTAATTTTAACCTTTTTGGTTTCTCAAGTTCTGTTATTATAGTTACTACATGAAGATATTCTCTTAGACATTTATTAAAAGCTATCTTATTTTACAATCAGAAAAAAAGATAGATTTAAACACAACAAAAAATCAAAATGAGTGTGAGACACAAACATATCCATAATAACACTGAATAGAAATGGTCTCAATCCCCAATTAAAAGACCTAAATCAGAAGAATGAATCAAAATTAAGACCCAACTATATGCTGTCTGCAAGAGACGCATCACATAGGCAAAGACATTCACAGACTGAAGGTAAAAAGAATGGAAAGAATATTCCATGCAAATAGAGTCCATAAGCAAGGAGAAGCAGCTCTCCTCATACCTGACAAAGCTGATTCCTAGCAAAAATTAATGGAGAAAGACAAAGAAGGCCACTAAATCTTGGTAAAGTGAACAATCCAACAAAATACGAAAATAATAAATATATATCCCCCAAATGTCAGAGTCACCAATTACATTAAAAATACTCTTTGATATCAAATTCCAGATAGACCCCAATACAATAATACTGGGTGACTTCAACATACTTCTATCACAAATAGACAGCTTAAATCAATAAAGATATATTCAACTAAATAATATTATAAATCAAATGATCTTAATTCACATCTACAAAATATTTTATCCTAAAACAGCTGAATTTACCTTCTTCTCAGTAGCTCATAGAAGCTTTTTCAAAATAGACAATGTTCTAGGTTACAATGTAAATACAAACAAATACAAACGCACAAACAAAAAAATAAAATACAATATAATCCAATGCATTTTATCAGACTGTAATAGAATGCAAGTAGAAATCAAAAGCAAAAAGAACAACTAGAAACCACATACACACATAGAGGTTAAACAATACTTTTTAAAATGAAGAAAGGGTTAAAGGAGAAATTGATAAATTCTTAAAAACAAATGAAAACGAAGATAGAACTTTTCAAAATCATTGGGATGGTAGAAAGCAGTACTAAGAGGAATATTTATTATATTGAGTGCCTACATTAAAGAAACAGATCCCAAATAAATACGTTCATGCACCACCTCAATCCTTTAGAAAAATAATAAGCTAACCCCCAAATCAGTAGAATGTAGAAAATAATAAAAATCAAAGCCAAAATCAGTGAAATGGACAATTAGAAAAACAATACATACAATGAATGCAACAGATTTTGTTCTTTGCAAAGATAAATAAGATCAATTAACCCCTAGCCAAACTAATCAAAGAAACAAAAGACACAAATCAACAAAATTAGAAGTGAAAAAGGAGAAATCATAGCAGACACTCTTGAAATTCAGAGGATCATTGGAAACTATTTTGAAAATTTATACTTCAGTAGACTGAAAATCTAGAAAAAAATGACAAATTTCTAGACACAAATGACCTTCTCAAATTGAACTAGGAAGATATAGAAAACCTAAACAGGCCAATATCAAGTAATGAAATTGAAACATAAGTTAAAATCTTTCCAAAAAAGAAAAGCCCAGGACCAGATGGATTCTCAGCTGAATTTCAACAGACCTTTAAAAAAGAACTAACTCCATTTTTCTTAAAATTTTCCATGACATTGAAAGAGAAGGAACATTCCCACATATATTCTATGAAGACAATATAAAGCCAAATGAAGATACATCAGTGAAAGAACTTCAGACCATTATCCCTGATGAACATACATGCAAAATTCCTTAATGAAATATTAGCAAACTATGTTCAAAAGCATATTAAGAAGATAATATACTATGACCAGGTAGACTTTATCCAAGGGATGCGAGTTTGGTTCAATAAGTTCAAATCAATAAATGTGCAAACCACATAATTAGAATTAAGAACAAGAGCCATATCATCATCTCAATAGGTATTTGAAAAATATAGCAATCATTCATGTTAAAAATGCTGCAGAAACTAGGGATAGAAGGAACTTACCTCAATGTTATAAAGACTATATACAAAAACTCCAAAGCTAACGTCATACTAAATGGAGAAAGTCTGTAAGTTTTTCCTCTATATCAAGAATAAGACAGGATGTCCACTCTCACCTCTTCTGTCCAATATATTTCTCAAAACTCTAGCCAGAGTAATCAGGGAAGAGAAGGAAATTAAAGGGATACGAATAGGAAAAGAAGAAGACAAATTATCACTGTTTGCTGATGACATTATGCTATATCTAGAAGACCCAAAGATTCTAAGAAAACTTCAAGAGCTGATAAATGAATTTATCAAAGTAGTACGGAGCTTTTCTCTACTTCAGTAGTGATGCAATGACATCAGGAAAAACATCTCCTTCACAGTACCCTTCTCCAAAAAACAAAACAAACATGAAAGAGAACAAAAACAACAACAAAAACCTAACTGAGGAAGTGAAAGACCTCTACACCGAAAACTATAGAACACTGAAGAAAAAAAAATCAAAGAAGACCTCAGAATAGGAAAGGACATATCCGTGTTCTTGGACATGTAAAATTAATATGGTTAAAATGTTCACTTACCAAAAGCAATGTACAGATTTAATTCAATCCCAATCAAAATACCAAGGATGGTCTTCACAGAAGTAGAAAAATTAGTCCTTCAATTCACTTGAAAAAACTAAGAGACCTAGACTAGTCAAAGCAATACTGAGCAAGAAAAGCAATGCAGGAAGCATCACGACACCTGATCGGAAATTATATGAGAGAGATAGTAGCAGGGACATCATAGTATTGGCATCAATATAGAAATTAAAACCGATTAATAGAATAGAAAACACAGAAATCAAACTCCATGGTTACAATGATCTGATACTTGACAAAGGGGCCAAAAATATATGTTGGAGAAAAGACAGACTTTTTAACAAATGATGGTGGGAAAATTGGACATCTGTATGTAGAAGAATGAAATTAGATCCCTCTCTTTCACCCAGCACAAAAGTCAAATTGAAATGAACCAAAGACTTAGGAATTAGACCAGGAACTTTGCAACCACTAGAAGAAAAAATAGGGCCAACACTCCACCATATAGGTGCAGGAAGCAATTTCCTCAACAAAACCCCTAAAGAAGTAAAATCAAGAATCAGTAAGTGGGATGTCATCAAGTTAAAAAGTTTTTTCACAGCAAAGGAAACAATTAAGAAAGTGAAGAGAGAGCCTACAGAGTGGGAGAAATTCTTTGCCAGCTACTTCTCTGACAGGGTATTAATATGCAGACTATCTGAAGAACTGAAAAATAAACTCAATGCCAAGAAAACAAATAGCCCCATCAATAAATGGGCAAAATAACTAAACAAATTTCTGAAAAGAGGAGACCCAAATGGCCAACAAATATATGAAAAAATTTTCAACACTGAAATGCAAATGTATGTTTCACAAATATTTCATCTCACTTCAGAGTTCCAATTATCAAGAATATGAATAATAATAAATGCTGGTGAGGAGGTGGGGGGGAAGGTATACTCTAATACATGTTGGTGAGACTGCAAATTAGTACAATCACTTTGAAAAGCAGTGTGGAGAATGAAATATTACTCAGCCTTAAAGAAGAATGAAATTACAGTATTTGCCAGTAAATGGATGGAACTGGAGAATATCATGCTAAACCAAATAAGCCAATCCTCAAGAACCAAAGGTAGAATATTTTCTCTGATATGTGGATGCTACACAATAAGGGGGCGGTGCATAGGGAAGAACAGAGGTACTTTGGATTAGACAGAGGAAAGTGAAGGGAGGGGAGGGAGGGATATGGAGGTAGGAATGATAGTAGAATGAATCGGACATTATTATCCTATGTGCATATGTGATCACATAGCCTGCATAATTCCACATCATACACAACCAGAAGAATAAGAAGTTATACTCCATTTATGTATGATATGTCAAAATGCATCCTACTGTCATGTATAACTGGTAAAAACAAAGTAAAAATAAAACTTAAAAAAAAAAAAAAAGAAAAGCAGTGTGAAGTTTCCTCAAAAAACTTGGGTCTGAGATCCAGCTATCTCACTCCTCAGTATCTATCCATAGTAAGTTAAACCAGCCTCTTCTGGTAATACAGGCACTACAATGTTTACCGCAGCACATTTGTCCAACAGATGAATGCATCAAGAAAATGTCCATAAACCTGATGGAGTTTTACTCAGCCTTAAAGAAGAATCAAATAACGGCATTTGCTGGGTCAATGGATAAAAATGGAGAACATAATGCTAAATGAAATAAGACAGACACATAAAATCAAGGGTTAAATTTTTAATCTCTTACGTGGAAGTGAAAACAAAATAAGTGAAAGAAGGTAATAGAGAAGGGGATCAGATATAATAAAGATACAGGGATCAGTGGAGTAGAAATCAGAGAATGAAAGGAAGGAAGGGAAATGGAGGAAACAGGAAGCGAATCAAACAGAATTATGTCATGTATATTCATTAACGTACCAAGGGGAATTTTCCTTTATGTATATGTAGAAAGTACCAATCAAAAATAAACATGTAAAGGAGTGAAAGAAAGATCCATGGAGGAGAGCAAAAGGGGGATGGAGGAGGGGAGAAAAAGAGGAGGAGAATGGAAATTGAAATTGCATTCCTTGTATGTATAATTCTGTCAGAAGAAATCCAAATGCTATGTGTAATTATAACTCTCCAAAAAAAGAATGATGCTCAGAATAATGATTCTGACTAAAAAATAAAGCAGGTTATATATTGGTTGCAATGAAAGGGACTGTTGCATTATTATATTAACCTGAGAACTATGGAAATTGAGTAGCCACATAGCTAATTACTGAAGAAAGCATTACAAATGCAAGATGATCTCATTTACCCCCTTTCTGAGGTCCACCTGACAAACACAGCAACATAAACCTGTAACATGATATGAACAACTGTCCTGAAAAGTTTATGGCAAGGAATCATGTTGTGATGAGAGAACTATTAAGTAGAACACTTCAACCTGTGTAGAAAGTTATCATTTATACGTAATGTGCATCTATAGCAATTTTCAGGGTGAGAGTTGTAATTTAAATAAGTATGGTGAGTGCAATTATTTAACAACCACCAATCACTGAAGATGTGTGATGAGGAAATGTTTGTAGCAATTAACTGATAGATTTTGTTATAGTCAGCTGTTTCATTGCTGTGCCCAAAAGACCAGACTAGAACAGTGAGAGGAGGAAAAGTTTATTTGGGGGTTTACAATCTCAGAGATCTCTGTCCATGGACAACTGGCTCCATTTGGTTCTGTTCCTGAGGTATGGCAGAACATCAAGGGTGTGGTGGGGTGAAGCAGTTTGGGACATGATAATCAGAAAGCAGAGGTAGTGTTACACCCACCTGGGACAAAAGATAAACCACAAAGGCACACTTCAATGACCCACTTCCTCCACTTACACCCTTCCTGCCTACAGTTACCACCCTGTGTATCCCTATCAGGGGATTAATGCGCTGATTAGTTTAAAATTCTCCTAAGGCAAGCATTTCAACTTTTAAATTTCTTACATTGTCTCACACATGAACTTTTGGGAACACATCATGTCTAAACCATATAGGTTTATAGGACCAACTCTGTCAGGCTATTTTTAGTAATATCTACAAGCTTGTTGATCCTTAAGAGAAACTGGAAGACAGATTCATTGAAAAAAAGAGTTTGCAGGGCATGGTGGCACTTGCCTGTAATCCCAGCAGCTCAGGAGGCTGAGGCAGGAGGATCACGGTTCAAAACTAGCCTCGGCAAAAGTGAGGTGCTAACCAACTCAGTGAGACCCTGTCTCTAAATAAAATAGAAAAAGGCTGGGGATGTGACTCAGTGGTGGAGTGCCCCTGAGTTCAATCTCCAGTACCCACCCTCCCACCAAAAAGAGTTTATTTTGGCTGATCAGCTTGGCAAAGATTCAAGCAGACTTGAATATGTACTCCAGGGTGATACAGCTTTCAAACAACTTTTAACAGTAAAATCACAGGTAGGAAGGGAGACTACAACATTGATTTGTCAAGCATTTAGATCAGCACAGGGAGGATAAGAAGCTAGAAAGGGAGTGGAATATATATAAAGTGGTTCTCAGAATGAACAAAGAAAATTCTTGGAAAAGTTAGGGAATGAGGACATGGATAGCCCTGGTGGTTACTCTGCTCTAATGAACCTGTGACTCTCAGCATGTAAACTGCAGGATGTAGCAGCTTTTGACCTGGTGGCGTTTCAGTATATGCTGGAAAATTGATCTGCAAATGGTCACAAGTTCTCTGAGGCAGATGTGACGGAGGTTTGCCCTCTCTGCCCTCTCAGCCTCAAATTTTGGGGTTTTGCCAATCTACTTTGTCCTTTGATTTTAATTTCTCCTATGAACTGCTTCCATATCAACCATACCTATGTATCCTTAAGTCATTAAGGCAAAATAGACTAGTATAGTGATAAGAAATAGTACAATGTAGAGGTAATTGTAGTGAGTTTTAATTCCTGCTCTGCCATATGCTTGCTGGATGACTTTGTATACATTTCTTAGTTTACCTGAGATTCAGTTTCATAGTCTCTGAAGGATTTCACATAGGATTTACTCAACTCACTATACTGTCGTATTAAACAAGTTAATAAAATTAAAACACTCAGCACAGTACCTGATACACTCTTAAAAGGAATAGATATTAAGTAGAATTGTTGCCACACAAACACAACACGAACAACAAAAGCCAAAAATATCACGTGGTCGACATAAGAAAATATACAGAACTCACCTGATATCTCAAAACTCCCCTAAAAGACATAAAGGAGGATTTTTGGAATATGAAGAAACAGATTATATTCCTTAAAATTAAGGTTCAGTAGGCCAGAATGGAAGGTTATCCTCAAATTTATTTAAAGTCTACTGACATTATTTTTTAAAATTTTAGCTCTTCAAAAATAATCATCCTAAATTTCAACATACAAAAAAAAAAAAAAAAAAACATGAGAAATAAGCCAAGATAAAACTAAAAAGGAGAAAAAACAAGGTTGAAATAAAATTGGACCGCCAGATTTTAAAACGAGCTCTAGAAGAGTCATCTATTCGTCTTTTATATTCAAAATATTTTCTCATGTTCTCGTAATAAAACTACTCATTTTCTTTTGGATACCTGTGCTAATCCACTGTCCTATGATTTTGATGGGGACTTTCAAATTTAGTATGGCCACCTAGACCCAAAGGTGATCTCTTAATCCCAAACTGAACTCAACACATCTTGCTATCAGACTGCCAAGGATCGCAGAACTGATACAACATCGGGGTTCCTAAGACTTAGTGAGGGGATAGTAATGCATGATTACAAAGTGTGATTTAATGACATATATCAAAACTACTGAATTTGCTGTAATCTTTGGCCTATTATTTCCACTTCTTGGAATTTATTTGGGGGAAAAAAAATCACGAATGTTAAAAAAAAATTTAATCATAAGAATATTTGCCAGAATATTATTTATTATATAGCTGGATTTTAAAATCTGAAATTTCCAATATCAGGGAAATTTACCAATTTCATATTTATAATAACAAACACTAATAATGTGATTCTCAGAAAACAGGATTGTATTTAAGACCATGGGTACATATTATTGTATATCAAGGGAAGAATAGGTGGAACCATATAGTTGCTTAGTTGAAAATCCCCACGCAATGCAAGACCCCACCACTGTACACCCGGTACTTTGCAAGAACCACTCCTCCAGTTAGAATACTATGAAAATATTGACTGGGACTATGGACTCTTCTAAAGATTATACATAAAGATGTTTTTATATGTCATAAACTTATTTCTATAAGATAATTCAAGATAACACTTAGAAATAAAATTTAAGATGTTATATTACTGATGCATTAAATCAACCTGTGTTGGAGTCTGTACACACAGACATGTGCACCTACCTTGACACAAGGAAACGTATTAAGGGAATTAGCTCACTTGATTATGGAGGCCGAGGAATCTCATAATCTGCAACTTGGACTCGAGAAAACCAGTGGGATGATTCAGTGTGAGTTCTAAGCCTCAGAATCAGGAACCAGTGGTGGAAGCCCTGATCCTCATTCCAAGGACTAAGAGCAAGGAGTGCTGATGTCTGAGGTCAGGAGAAGATGCATGCCTCGCTCAAATAGGGCGAATTTGTCCATTTGTTCTATCCAGGTTAGCTTTTTGTTCTATCCAGGCTCCACATGAGTTGAATGAGACCTGCTGGAATTGGTGAGGGTGAGCTCCTTTGTTCCTACGGTTTCTTTAAATGCTATTCTCTTCCAGAAACACCCTCAAAGACACACTCAAATAATATTTTTATCAGCTATCCAGGCAGCCACTAACCCAGTCAGGTCCACAAAATCAAACATCAGGACCCTTATGACAATCAGGTTCCCATCACAAATTCTCCGAATTCAATGCGCACACACTAGCGGCAACTCACTGCAAATGAAAAGAGAAGCAGGGCAGGGGGCAGGTCAGCATGCCCTTGCTTTCCATGTCCTTTGCCCTAAGCCTAGCTGTTTCAACTTACCATGTCATTCGCTGCCACTAAACAAATCAACCCAGAGCAAGGCAACAGATACTCATGTCCCTCACTCCCTTTCCCCTGCAACTTTTCTCTCCTTGTCTAGGTATAAAAAGAGTGTGTGTGTGTGTGTGTGTGTGTGTGTGTGTGTGTGTGTGTGTGTGTGTGTAGGATTGCAGGAATAGTCAGACTGCTCTGGAAGAAACCAGAAATTATTACAGCACCACTGAAGGTCAGGTTCTACCCTATGTTTCCCTTGAATAAAGGAAAAATTATTATCATCCTAGAAATAATTATGAGGAAAAATATGAAGGAACTTAATTAGACCTTGAAAACTAAAAATAAATACCAGCATAAAATAAAATAAATAAAAATAAATAATTCAGCATAGATGATTTAATCCCCTTTCCAAGACACTAAAAGATCAATGATGAATTATGAAAGTTCTAAACCTACAAAAAAACAAAGAGCTGACATATCTGTAAATCTAGGACCATGTATGACCCTCACTAAAATGTCCTTTTGTTTTCATATGAAGCTTTATAGGATCTCAGTGAGGCTGTATGTAGTCCTGTCTTTCCATTTACACAATGGACCACTTGCTGGGGTCTTGGTGTCTGTCTAAGGTAAACCCAGGACCCTCAATAGAGGCCATAAGTCTTCTCTGTTCTCAAATCCCTGAAACCTCAAAGGTTTTGCTTCCTCTTTCAGATCCATGAGACTCATTATGCTTTGTCCATTTCTCTGCCTCTTTCCCAGACTGAAGAAATTCTCTCTTTGAGTAAATAGTAAAGGACTATGGAGAGGCTCTTATTTTCCAGCCCTGTTTCCCCTAAGCATTTATGTAGTTAGTCCCTGGGTTCCAAATGCTTAAATATTTGGAAGTCAAAATCTAAAACCTACTATAAGACATTTGTACGGTTTGAATTACTGCATTTCTTTTCCAAAGTAAGTGGTCACAGAACTGACCATCCTTTGAAGGGGGATGGAAATGGGAAGAGAGGGAAAGAATGGGAGAAATGACTGACATGCTAGAAATATCCTCCACCTACAATAATGTTATTAATAGTTATTACTACATTCATTAGTGGAAGTACCTAATAACTATTCCAAAGTATTCAGAGGCCTACAGATGCAGGTATTTCCATGTTTTGAGAAAAAAAAAAAAAAAACAAAAAAAAAACAGGCATCTGTGTGTGGCTTGGGTAGACAGGTGTCATGACTTTCTTGCTAGACTATTTTCACTTTCTTTTCCCTGTGCTCTCCTATGTACTTGGTACCTTGTACTTTGAGGCTACATGGCAAAAAAATAACATTTTTTTGAAAAAGCAGAAATTTAAAAAAATCTAACTGTGAAAATTTTCTTTGGGAAATAGTACAAAGAAACACTTTCTTATCATCAATAAAAACATGTGGAACACTAATGGGTGGGGTACTGAGCTGGATCTGCATAATGTTTAAAACTCAAAGTAATTATTTTAGATGGAAGTCCTTCCTCTGTTTTATAAAAGAAGACATGATATATAAATGATTAATTATCCTGGGTGCTTTCATGCCAGACATTACACTATTAAGGGACAGAATCAGTATCCACTGCAGAGCTTTCTGGCCTCACATCCCATATTCCTGAGAAAATTCTGGGCTTTTGCTCACTGATAGTTAGGGTTTCCTTAGTTTGCATAATCTGAGAACAACTCTGAAAGTTCATGATCTATTTTAAAGAGGAAAGAAAGGAAAAGATTACAAAATAAAGAAGAAGAGTATTATGGCATTTGCAGATAAATGGATGGAATTGGAGAATATCATGCTTAGTGAAACAAGCCAATCTCCAAAAACCAAAGGCTGAATGTTTTCCCTGATAAATGGATGATGATATATAATGGGGGTGGGGGGCTGAGAGAAGAATGGAGGAACTTTAGATTACATAGAGGTAAATGAGAGGGAAGGGGGTATGAAAAATGGTGGACTGAGACAGACATCATTCCCCTATGTACATGTATGATTACACAAATGGTATGAATCTACATCACGCACAACCATAGAAATGAAAAGATGCACCTCTTTTGTGTACAGTATATCAAAATGCAGTCTGTAAAAATTAAATGAATATTTTAAATAAAAAATAATAACAAGCTAAAAATTAGGCAAGTAATCACAGGCATGAAAACAGGTTGTTAATGCATGTCAGGTGCTCAACATGTTTCCTGGTTCAACATGGAGTACAGACAATATTGAGTTTAGGGAGATGGTAAAGCCAGAGCATTTGTATTTTTCTCTTTTGCTTATCTTTACTTTCTAATTTTCCAATAATGAAGTAATAGAATGTTTACAAATTCCATATCTCATCCATGATCTCTTGCATCATCTCAGATTCTCACAGCAGAATGGGGGCAAGTGCTCATATTCACATTTCATGAATTCTGGAAGATTCAGTAATTTCTGCCTGCTGCACAGCTATCAAATTAAGTAGCCAGGGTAAGTCTCCTTACAGGCACCCATCAGCTGCTTTTTCCAGTGGAAGAGACTGCGGCTCTTCTGACAAATCTGTTGTCCAAGGAATGGTTTCCTAGTCACTTACAGTTTCTACCTTCAAAGAGCTCAGTTTCATGTTCTATTCAAGGGTGTGTGTAAGTGTATGTGTGTGTGTGTTGTGATGGGCTGACAGATCTGACTCCATGGGAATGTTCTAGGCCAGACTCTAAGGGAAATGACTAAACAGACTCCATTCTGTTCTCAGACTCCATGTTATGTAGGAAATAAGCTTCTCCCATGGGAACACCCCGCCTCTGTGCCCATCATCAGTTACTTGGTGTGACATGTTTAATAATATACAATGGCAACTCCTATGTAGTAAAGAATTGCTCTCTTTTGATTCCTATTGCTTCTAAACAATGTACCATGTGAACGGTGATTGTGTGGATGTTAGCAACCATTCTTTAGCTTGTACCTAGGTAAGGGTCATTTTGACCCACTTCCCCCTCTGTCGATGATCTCGTGATGTTAATGTGTAATTTTGAATCATAGCAACAGACACTTATGATTAATGTGATTTTTGGTATAAGAACCCCTGTGGTCGGGGCTGTTCTCCCAATAGCCATTTTTTGGGGCATTGTGTGAGACAGTCAGCTGGCCAGCTTAATAAAGACTCTCAAATTTGGACTTCTCAGTGGTGATCGGTCTGTTCTTAAGCTGCACCCCATAACAGTGTGTGTGTGTGCACATGTGCACGTACATGCGTATAACACGCTTGCCCATAACAGCCTGCAGTTGTGATTTGCAAGATTTGTTTGGCAAATGAACAAAAGATACTGACAGCCAAGATCAAGTACTGAAGCTGGGAAATCTAGCATCACAAGAACCCCACTCATCACACTTGGTTTTACATCCTTTTCATTTCTACATGTACCTCTAAAGCTGTTTTTAGCATCCTGTTGCTTCTTTATGTTGTTTTGCTGTAAATTTCAGAGAAGTCATTGTGTTGCAAGTTCAGTGGCTGATATTTTCTCCCTTTGACAACTCACAATTTGTTTTCTGATATTGTCACATATGTTCTAGTTTATTTGTTCTGTCCCACTTTTTTACTTTAAAATGAGCTATAGGCTTTTTTTTTTTTTTTTTCCATCAGAATATTGATTTTGCTTTTAAAAAGGTCTCTCTATTCCATTATCCTTGCTGATCGATTCAGGCCATTTTGCATGAGAAATTTCTCACTCTTTTTTTTTTTAACCACACAAAATATCTGTTTTTATTTCACTTTGCTCCATTTGTCATTTACAGAGCATTTAATTATATCCCTAGAGTTTGTTTTGAAAGGTGTTGGTTTGCATTAAAAAAAAAAAAAAATTCAGGCCACTTGAGAGTTTGGCTTCCTTTTGTTTAAATGTGTGTTGGGTCATTCATGGAACACATCTGTTGTTCTGGGCTTTATATACTGGGTTGGGATGAAAATACCAATTACTTTTACTTAAATTACAGATAGTGAATGTTATTTAAGTAATATATATTAAATTGTCTTCAAGTGCCAAACAGGATGCAAAGATCTTTAAGATTTTTTAGAAATAATAACAAATATTTATTGGGTGTCCTAGAGAATTTCTGTGCAATTTATATGAAGAGCATAATGAGCAGTCAGGAACAACCCATGATATCACAGTACTTTAATTATCCCCACTTTCAGGTGAGCAGCAAAGGTAAAGAAGAAACTGATGGACTTGGCCACACCTGGTAAGTGGCAGAGCCAAGAAATGGTCTTCACCTCTACATTTTTCTGTGGATGTTGTTCTCTGAGGCATTGTATGTATTTTGCCTTTCTATCTGGAAGGCAAATAATGGGTTAGATCACAAGCCACTAAGCAAAACACTTAGTTTCCACTTACCTAGAAAATTTACCAGCAGTGTGTTGTACATCATGCAATTTTGCTTTTCTAGGGATTCCCTACTTGTCCACTTATGACCAAAAAAAAAAAAAAAAAAAAAAAAAAGACTCAAGGGCATCCATTTATTGTCCCTTTGCACCTCTTCATAGCTGGTTTATAATCCTACAACCAATAGTTTTTGGACAGGCTACTGTGTACTTAAGGATACAAATTGGAATGAAAAACTGAATTAATTTTTTCCTAATTTTACCTTATCTGTTATTAATACTTAGTTTTACAAGTAACTCCCACCCTGTATCTCAGACAGTCCCAGCTGTAAGTTCCAGCTCTCAGGATGACAATCATAATTACAGCCTTGTCATCAGTCCTAACATTTTAATATTTTTATATTGCCTCCAAAATATTTCTCTGTGGAGTTTCTAAGATCTTGTTGGACTACTACCTAATGATAAGGAATCTTTTTTTATCACTATTTCACCCATACCTTCAGTGTCTTTCAAAGAAGGTACTCGGTCTATGTTTGTTGAAATAAATTAAAAGACCTTGACCTCTAACTGGGTGAGGTGGCACATGCTTGTAATCCCACCATCTCAGGAGGCTGGGGCAGAATGATCAAAAGTTCGAGGTCAGCTTCAGCAACTAAGCAGGGCACTAAGCAACTTAGTGAGACCCTGTCTCAAAATAAAAAAATAAAAAAATAAAAAAAAAGTGTCGGGGATGTGGCTGAGTTAGTGGAATACCACTGGGTTCAACCACTGGTACAAAAGAAAAGGATGACATCAGAAATTGACCTTCAATAATAATAGCTAACAAAATTGCTATGTATTTCTTAGCATATCCTGAGGTTTGAGGATCTTGGCAGATAGTTGAAAAATTTAGTTTTATTTACATTGATTAGTTCTTAACATGTCTTCATTTTTTTTTTCATTTTTTATTCCTGATCCATTTTATTAAATTTATATGAATATGTATATCTTTAATGCAAAATTTACTGTTTACTGGTGTAGACTCTGTCCTACCACCATCTCAATCCTGATGTACAATATTTTCCTGGTAATAAATGGTTTATGAGTGCTCCTTTACTCAGTACACTCCTCTAGCTTGACAGAAGCATTCCCAATCTGATCTCTCTTATCTTGGGTTTGTTCTGCCAATTCTAAAATTTCTTATACATAGAAATATGTAGTATTTTTTCTTCCATTTAAGATTATTTTCATGTAAGTCTTAGTTTTGTAAGACTGTCAGCTTTTCATTCATATAACAAAATACCTGAGATAATCCAATTATAAAGATGAAAAAAATCTAATTTTGGTTCAATTTGGAGGTTTGATTCAATGTTTGATAATCCCATTACTTTTGGGCTTGTGATGACACAACATCTCACATCACATCAACCTGGTGAAGCAAGACATCTGCATAATGGTGAGGACGTTAAAAAGAGAAAAAGAGGAAGAACGAGGTCCCCTTTATGGGCACACCCCCATGACAAGAAGACCTCGAACTAGATCCCATCTCATAATTTCACCACCTCCCAATAGCACTAACCTGGAGACTAAGGCTCTAACACATAGGCCTGTGGGGGCCATCCCAAAAACAAACTATAGCAAAAAAGAAGCTTTTTCATGATAATGTGTGTATCAGTGGTTGGCTCCTTTCATTGAAGAACAATATTCTGTTAGACTATGTTGTTATACTATGTTGTACCATAAATGTGTCTATTCATTCTTTCTGCTTATGAACATTCCAGTTATTTCCAGATTTTACCATTGTTATAAATCCCTCAGGGACATGCACTTTCATCTGTCCTTGGCAGATATTTGGGAGAAGAATTACCGAACCACAGTATAGGCATATATTTAGTTTAATGAAAAAAAGAACTTGCTAAAAATTTTCAAAGGACTTCAATATTTAATATTTTCCTCAAGGGTGAGAGTTCCACATGCTTCATATTCTTGTCCACATTTGATATTGTCAAGGTTTCTTTTAAACCATTTATGGGTCTGATGTCAAATCTCAAGGTTGTTTCTCTTTGCCACTCAATGGATGAGTGACAACAGTGGGTGTCCTTTTATATGATGTTGGCTATTCCTGTATCATCTTTGTGATATATCTACTCAATTATTTTTTCTAGGTATTTATCTTTAATACTGATTCCTGAGCATTCTTTTTGATATTCTATATATGTATTCTTTGCCAGACATGAGTATTGTAAATATTTTACCCCAGAAAATATTTTATTCCTGCCTCTTTATTTTCTAAATTTTCCCTTAGAGAACAGGAATTTTTAAAATTTTGATAAGGAAGTTGTCTTTTTTTTTTTATTATTTGTTCTATTTAGTTACACATGACAGAAGAATGCATTTTGATTCATTGTACACAAATGGAGTACAATTTTTCATTTCTCTGGTTGTACACCATGTAGTCACACAATTCTTATAATCATACCTGTACACAGGGTAATAATGTGTGTCTCATTCCACTATCTTTCCTTCCCCCGCCCCTCCCCTCCCCTCATTTCTCTCTACACAATCCAAAGTTTCTCCATTCTTCTCTTACCAACACCCCCTGATTAGGTGTCATCATCCACTTATCAGAGAAAACATTTGGCCTTTGGTTTTTTTGGGATTGGTTTATCTCACTTAGCATTATATTCTCCAACTTCATCCATTTACCTGCGAATGTCATAATTTTATTCTTCTTTATGGCTGAGAATGTTTTCCATTCATGGTTACTACCTTTTCTACTTTAAGATATTTTGATTGTTCTGATGTCATATTCTCCGGTACTCTTGAAGAAATGTTATAATTTTAGTATTTAAATTTAAGTCCCATATCTATCAAATCAATTTTCATTCATGAGTATGGTAGGAGCCAAAACTTTTTTTTCCTTATATATTTGTTCAGTTACTTCAGTTTTGTTGAAAACTCTCTTTATTCTACTGAATTGCTTTGGTGCTTTTATTAAAATCAAGTGACATGTATATTTGCATTTCTGGATTCATATATTCTATTGACCTATTTGCCCATCATTACACTAATATCTCTTGATTTCTAATGCATGACCAAATAATGCTCATGAAAGGAACAGACAAATGAACAAAAGAAGGAAAGATATTCATCTGAGAAAGGTAAAACAACATGATTACATGCACTTATCATTTAAAACACATTTGATCTTCAAAAAAAATAAGATGTCCTATGTTAAAAGAGAGAATCATCTGAGAATTTGTTTGGGGGGATAATAGTTTAATAGTTAAAATATTAATAGTTTAATTTCATTTTAATCTTCACCTCCAGCCACGTTCTTCTATATAAATTACACAGTAAAATATAATTCCATAGAGCTGCTACTTCCCTGATTTCACCAACTATCTGTGTAAGTTTCAGTTTTTTTCTGGAGTGAAGAGATTTATTTTGCTTGGAATGAGAATTTAAAATAGATATCCTATTCATATCCAGGAACATGAGTATTTTGAGATTTCTAGAGTAAGACCACTAGATATTCTTTCAGCGACGGTAGTTCTGGACATTTCCTTTGGATTAATTCACACTGAATGCATAACTAAGTTGTTTTGTTATTGTTGTTTTTGTTTTGATTTTTTCCTCCCACCCATCCTCCTTTGAAGAAAACTAAGCAACAGATTTATTATGATTAGTGATCATCATTGGAATTTAACATAGTATTGTCTTTTCTTAAATTGACCAGATTGTGTGAAACTTTTTTTATTTTATTTATTTATTTTTATTTTTACACACTGCATTTTGATTCATTGTACACAAATGGAAACTTTTTGTTTCTATGACTTTGTGCAATGTAGAGTTATACAATTCATGTAATTATACATGTTCTTTTTTATTATTATGGAATTTGAAGTATTAGAAATTCCCCCAAATTACATCTTTTCTGGCTCTTCTAAAATGAAAAGAAATCCCCTGATCATATAAACCATGAAAATATTTTTTGGGTGGTAGACATGAAAACATACTCACCAGGGAAGTTCATGACTGGAGCTCTAAAATTATGATACTATAAAGCAGAAGCAATCTTTCCTAGGAGTTTTCAATGTTTGTCTTTCATAAGTAATCAGTCTTCTAGCATCCCCAAAAGACAAGCATTCTAATCCTTTAAAAGTTCCATCATGGGAGTTAACAGAATGCTAAATGAGTTGACAATTTTATTTAGGATATTATTTCCTGTGATCTTTGAACACTTAAGACATGATGATTATGTTTCCATGTGGTAAACTATGAGGTCAGTGAAGTAGGAAACCCTAAATTTACCATCAGCTATGACTGAACAGGCATCAACAGACTTCTTCTGTCAGGTCCAGAGTCTCAGAAATAACTGGTATGTTCCACAAGATTTACAAAGTATTGGTTTACAATGTTAATATTGTCACATATTGTTTTCCAAAAGAATGATTTTATTAAGAAACATTGAAAACTATCTATCTATAAAACAATTCCAAGCAAATTAAAGTAATTCCTTCATTTTTATTTGGGAATTTCATATTTGTGTTGGTTCATTACACTCCTAGGACTTTCTTCTATGCTAAAGAATGTCTTCTTTACTCCTAATTAAACCACCCTTGATACAAGCACAATTTGTCTCTTATTTTTATCTTTAAAAAAAAAAAAAAACAGACTGTTTGCTTCTTTAGAAGTTTTTAATCATTTAAAAACTTGGATATTGACTACAATCTTCCACAAAATTAGGTCTCATTATATAACTGAGAATTAAAGTATTACATTTTAAGTGTATTAAATAAGAGTCAAATTGGTTTTTTAAGTTATAAATTCTAGATCATGCCATCACTGCCTAGCTCCAGAGCATACACTACTTCTAGTGTATCAAGTTAAATTCAAGTTCCTTATATACTTTATTTTTCGATATGTTATTGATTATGTATTGAGTATTTGTGACCTCCTGAGTGATTTTGTATAATTTCACATCACCTTAGCATCCATTTTGAATATGTTAGTCTTTCTCATACCAGAAGCAGGGCTCAGTTACCCTTGACACAATTTCCAGTTGCACGCCTTCTCCCAGTCACTCATTGTGGTCAATCCAGATATTTGTCTTATACAACCACTTCCCAACGACCACTTCCTTAAAGGTCACCTAGGTATAGCCTACTTGACTGGACTCCCTGACCCACCACCAGCATGAATTGTACAGATATGCCGCAGTTACCACCTCTCAGCTACAACATGACCTATATAACTCATGCCTACTTGCTTTACATCCACCAATTAAAACTCCCCATGGAAAGACCTTGACCCGTAGATCCCCTTCTCTCTCTCTAAGCACTCCTTGACCTCAGTGCGTGTGATCTGTGGGTTTTCTATGTACCACCCAGGACCCATAAGTAATAAAATCTTTATTTCCATCTGTAGTTTTCCTCATCATTGTCAAAGTACTCTCCATCTTAAAGACCCTAACTTAAAACACCACGTGAAACTCAAATGTTGAGGCCTTACCACCCACTGTGATTTCATTTGGAGATGAACTCTTTGGGATATAATTAGGGTCAAATGAGTTCATGAATATGAGGTCCTCATGATGCAATCAATGACCTTCAAGAAAAGACTCCAGCAATCTGGCAGTCTCATTATTGTTCTTTCTCTTGGACATAGCAACAAGCGGCCATTGACAAAACTGGAAAAAGAACCCTCATCCGAACCCAACCATGCTGGCTTCCTGGTCTCAGATTTCCAGCCTCCAGACCTTAAAGAAAATATTTTTGCAGTTGTTGTTTAAGCCACATAATCTGTGCTATTTTGTTATGGCATCTTGGACAAACTGATACACGGCTGCCTTGATTCAAAACAGAATTTCAGGCTGCTTGCTTGATAGATTCAGCACATGAAAGCAAGCGAAAAATTAGGGAGAAATTGAAAGTAAGGTCATTAAAAACAAAGGCAAGGACAAGGCTTGTATTCGATGCCATATGACCTCGGGTGCTTTTCTAGACATAGGGCATACACTTAACTAAAGTTTTCAACGAACCAAATCAAAAAGGAAATATCATTAGTTAAGCATCTCATGGTGACGATTAGATAAGGAGAAATACAAGGTAAGCAGAGTTATTCTGGTAATAAGACTTGTAGGAAATTCCTCCCAGTGGGTCATCCTAAAAATGATAGGGTAGCATTGCAGTAAGGAGTATTTGCCGTAATGTCTTTTTCTAAAGAGAGCAAGTAAATGAGCCTTTCATATCCATCCTCTGATCCTTTTTTGCCTGCTCTTGGCCTTTGGAGGCTGGGGCCTTTGGGATGCCTCTCTTGGGCTTTCTGGCACTCTGGGAGAAACCAGTGGAAGATCATAAACAGAAAGGGAAACAGCCCAGAATGTTTCTCTTTCTTTGCAGGGCAGTTTCAGCTGTGAGTATATTCTTCTGTTTCAGTCAGTGCATCCTGGTGGAGGAACTCTCCCTTTAGCTACAGCACTCACCACATCCTGGTGGCACCAAGGCATTGTTATCCTTTGTTGCTTCTCTTAATTTAGCTGGTCACCATTCCTTCTTCAGACTCTCTTCCATTAACCCATTTGTATTTATCATCTTCCTCTCTTGCAATAATAGCCAATCTCTACAGTATCTTCTTACACTGCCCTTTAATAAGGCCAAGTGTATTTCACCAAAAACAATTACACAGTGCTGTGCATAGATCTCTGATAATTTTCATGAATACATGGGTGACATTTTCACTACCTCTAAAAATGGGTAGGCTCTTTGTTTTTCAGAATACAATACAAATGCTCTCAGACAGACAATATAATATGCCAGTGGGTTTAGAAACCACAAGAAAAACAAATGTTAACCCCAAATCACTGTTTCTTATCAAAAGTGTGTGTGTGTGTGTGTGTGTGTGTGTGTGTGTGTGCATGTGTGTGTGTGTGTTCAAATTTTTAATTTTGGTATTCATCACAAACATGTAGGAACAGAATATATTTGAGTATTTTTATGTTGCTTCAAGACTGCATTTATATTTTTGGTAGTTTTTGCTGTTATAATCCAAATGTAAACTAGAAATCTCTGTGGGTTTGTTACCTGGAATGTGATTAACAGCTTGGTGATAAACATGCAGGATTAAAGCTAACCATGGCCAACAAACAGGAAAGAGTGCTTTCCTGAGAAATCAGATGAAACTTGTAAAGGTAGATGTTTTTAAAACTTAACTGCTTGAACATTCAAGCCTCTTATATTCACATATAAGATGCATATATTATTTATTAGGGCAATATTTTGGATCTGACTTGATTTGTGGGTACAGTTTATTGTGACCTTTGTGATGTTTACCTGTGGATTCCCTCGTGACACTCTTTTCTATGAAACCTTGACAAGGTTATAGCAATACCCTTCTTATGACTTTTTTAGGGGGAAATTTTTAGTTGCTCATCTTTAGTTTCTTTGCTCCATATTCTTTTTTCCTTCTCCCTTGAATGAATTGCACATAAGTGACAGTAAGAGAATTGAATATCACAAGATATTGGTCTACCATTGCCAACCTCTGTATTTTGCAAAGTACCTCGCACTGAATAACTTAAACCAGGTTTATAATTCTGAACTCTAGAAACACAAGATCAAATTGTTATCAGAGCCATGCTCTAGTAGGACTGGAATTTCCAAGCTACTTATCACATGCTTGGTTTCCCTGGCAACCAGCCCACCATCCTGTGCTTTTTTGTAGGAGTGTTCCCAAAATCACCTCCTCAGGTGTGGTTAAAAGGAGTTAGTTAGTTAAAAGGAGTCAGTTAAGAACAAAGAAAAATGCTTCTTTTATTTTTAACTTTCCAGAACTACTCCTGAGTACTTTCAAAAAATCAAGAGACGGGGGTTAGGGGACAAATATTACAACAAAACATAGTCATAGTGCTCTAATCCTTCCTTTAGGAAATGACAAGGACATTAATTGCTGTGAGTCAAGACCAGTGGAAAAGAATGAAAATATATATCACGATGTTATTATGGTTTAGATGTGGCGTCTCCCAAAAGCTCAGGTGTGAGACAATACAAAGGTTGGAGGAGAAATAGTTAGGTCATAGCCTTGAGCTAATCAATGAACTGATCCCAGGTGGGATTAACTGAGTGGTGACCGGAGGCAGGTGGGGTGTGGCTGGAGGAAGTAATGCGTTGGGGGTGTGGCTATGGGTATATATTTTGTATCTGGAGAGTGGACTTTCTCTCTGTCTGTCTGCTTTCTGATCATGGTGTGAGCCCCTTCCCTCTGCCACACTCTTCTGATGTGATATTCAGCATCACCTGGAGCCCCTGGAGATTGGAGCTGGCTGTATATGAACTAAGGCCTCTGAAATCATGAGCCCTCAAATAAATGTTTCCTCCCAAAATTGTTCTGGTCAGATCTTTTAGTCACAGTAGCAAAAAAGCTGACTAAAACATATACTATCACAGAGACCCACCCTACTTCATTATGACCACGTCTAAACTGTCTAAAACTAATTATACCTGTAATGACCTCATTTCCACGTGAAGCCACTTTCTGAGGTACTGGGGGTTAGAACATCAACATATGAATATTTGGAGGGAGGGCACAATTGAACCTATAATAGGAGCGTGCTAATAAACAGCTTTCTTTCACACTACTTCTTCAGGTGCCTTGGGTGTACAAATGAAATACTATTTGTAGCAATCTTATTTTAAGTGACAAGAATTCTGATTTCTTTTAAAAATCAATGTTCCATAATAGGGGTGTATGTAATTTTTTTTTTTTGCATTTGTAACTTCGTTTTTTAAATTTTTTTATTGTAAACAAATGGGATACATGTTGTTTCTCTGTTTGTACATGGCGTAAAGGCATTCCATTTGTGTAATCATAAATTTACATAGGGTAATGTTGTTTGATTCATTCTGTTATTTTTTCCCTTCCCCCCACCCCTCCCACCCCTCTTTTCCCTCTATACAGTCTTTCCTTCCTCCATTCTTGACCCCCTCCCTAACCATAACTCTAACTCTAACATTAACCCCTCCCTCCCCCCATTATGTGTCCTCATCCACTTATTAGCGATACCATTCGACCTTTGGTTTTTCGAGATTGGCTTATCTCACTTAGCATGATATTCTCCAATTTCATCCATTTGCCTGCAAATGCCATAATTTTATCATTCTTTATGGCTGAGTAATATTCCATTGTGTGTGTGTGTGTGTGTGTGTGTGTGTGTGTGTGTGTGTATATATATATATACCACAGTTTCTTTATCCATTCATCAATTGAAGGACATCTAGGTTGGTTCCAAAATGGCTATTGTGAATTGAGCAGCTATGAACATTGATGTGGCTGTATCTCTGTAGTATGCTGATTTTAAGTCGTTTGGGTATAGGCCAAGGAGTGGGATAGCTGGGTCAAATGGTGGTTCCATTCCAAGTTTTCTGAGGAATCTCCACATTGCTTTCCAGAGTGGCTGCACTAATTTGCAGCCCTACCAGCAATGTATGAGTGTACCTTTCTCCCCACATCCTCGCCAACACCTGTTGTTGCTTGTATTCTTGATAATCACCATTCTAATTGGGGTGAGATGGAATCTTAGGGTGGTTTTGATTTGCATTTCTCTTATTACTAGAGATGTTGAACATTTATACTACTTTTGCTTTTCGAAATAGATGCCTAGAAATAGAGACATCAGGGAGCATAGCATAGAGATAGGAGGTTTTCGTTGTTGGTGGTGTTAGCTTTATTTATTTATTTATTATTTGTCCCATGGATCCAACTTCAGGCATCAGAATCACACATGGTAGGCAAGGGCTCGACCTCTGAGCTACATTCCCAACCTGGAGTTAACTATTACCAAGAAAATTGTTTTTAGTACATAGTGAACTGATTTCTTCTATAATCTATAGTTCCCATTGAAAAGCAAGTTAGATACTATATATATATATATATAGATACTATATATATATATACACTATATACTATATATATATAGATACTATATGGAGATCATAACTCTTTATGGTATTGTTGTTAGAAAATATAATTCAGCATGCTAAACAGAATCTTTCCATTTTGAAAGACTCCCTGATATTATTTCTATGGTGTTAGCTTTATTCTTTCTGGAACTTACAAAAAATATTAGCTGACTTCAAGGAAAACTTTTGCCATATATTTTAAAAATTCATGAAACTTTTGATTGAACAGTTATAAAACCCTTAAAGATATGGGATTTTCTGGGGAAAAGAGTTTCAATACAAGCCATATAATTTCTTATGGTTTTGGTTTCTTCTACTGAATAGATGTATCCAATGTTTGTACATTTGTTTTCCTGGCTGTTTTGAAAATATATTTAAAAGGTAACTTTATAGTGACTTTTTAGGAAAAAAATGATATATGATAAGTTAAAAATATTTTTAGCCATGCAGAAGTGAGAGTAAACAGAAGGGAAGGAAATATATTGAGAAGAAATCACTGGACTTAGTGACTGACTAGGTAAGGTCATCATTAAAAAGTGAGAAGCAAAAGCCAATGTCAAGTCCTAGACAAGGGCTTTTCCTTCCCGAATGGACAGTGCAGTGGTGTATCATCACAGGTATAATCCCTTAGCCCGCAGGAATAGAGTTGCCCTACCTGCTCACCAACATTTGCAGATTTGCAGAATGTATCATTAATTGACATACATTATTGCTGGCTACCAGGGCTTTTCATAGCAAAGGAAGTGGAGCAAAAGATTTGTTCTCAACAGAAATAACTGGCTTTCTCATGTGCCTCATTATCTATAAAGGCTGACTTGACAGGGCAGAATGGTTTGTTGAAAAATCAAGTAGAAGCTGCCCCCTATGTCGTTGGGGTGCTAATATCAAGGGTGATATGGATATTTAATTATAGTTTTAATTAGAAATCAAGATATAATATCACCTACATCTGACTGTATAGTACAGAAATCAACAGATTCAAGTTGCCCTCTCACCCCTCCTCCTAGTCATTTAAAGAAACTTTGCCTCTTTTCCCAACAAAGTTGACTTGTCTAAGAAATCCTAGTTGACCAATATAAAAATATGTTGAATTCACAGCACAGTTCTGTTCACTGGAAACCAAGATCTCTTTTCGGGCCATTTTGGATTCTTCGAATAACAGAAATTTAAAAGTTGGGTGATTAGTTTGCATATCGAGAACAATCTAATTTGCTACCACACAGTGAGAACATAATGTATGTATTCATACCTGTCTTGGAACTCAAGAGAAGCACTGTGTTGTCCCTTAGTTTTGGAGAGTGGTAAATTATTACAATCTATATTCCTAAGATCAAGAACCCAGACTTCAAAGTATTAAAAGCTTGCATCACCCACCAGATAAAGACACAACAGAGATCCAGTTAGAGGACTGAGAAAGACATGGAAAATTTGAATGGAGGAAGGAAGCCCTTATATTAAATTAAGACACAGGAACAGCTACACAAGAAACACAGAAGTAGAAACTACTATATCTATGTTTTAGATTAATATTTGTTTTCTTTATTTTTTTCCCCTTGTTAAAGTATCTGAAAGAAAACATTTGGCCTTTGGTTTTTTGAGATTGGCTTATTTCACTTAGCATGATATTCTCCAATTCCATCCATTTATCTGCAAATGCCATAATATTCTTTACGACTGAATAATATTCCATCATGTATATGTGTCACAGTTTCTTTGTCCATTCATCTGTTGAAGGGATTCCAGGTTGGTTCCACAATCTAGTTACTGTGAATTGAGCTGCTATAAACATGGATGTGGCTGTGTTAGTGTAGTATGCTAATTTTAAGTCCTTTGGGTATAAACTGAGAGTGGGATAACTGGGGTCAAAAGGTGAGTCCACTCCAAGTTTTCTGAGGATTCTCCACACTGCTTTCTAATGGGGGTTGAGAGAAGGATGGAGGAACTTCACATTACTTAGAGGGAAATGAGAGGGAGAGTATGAAAAATGGTGGAATGAAACAGACATCATTACCCTATGTACATGTATGATTACACGAATGGTATGAATCTACATCATGCACAACCATAGAAATGAAAAGATGTACCCCACTTGTGTACAGTGAATCAAAATGCAGTCTGTAAAAATAAAAAATAAATAAATAAAATAAATTATCTGAAAGATAGTAATGATGAAAAGAGGCTTTTAGTTTTCAATTGGGAGAACTACTACTATTGTGTAATGATATAGTAAATTGTGAGACATTAAGTGCCTTTCTCTGGAGAAAAGATAGGAGTGGATAGTAAAGGGAAATGTGTGCATTGTTATGGAAATTTTATCTGTTTCTCCAGATCCAACCTTCTCCACCTTGCTCTGGTCCTGGAAGGCACATCTATATGGACAACACCAGTGATCTTCCTTTTCTCAGCCTTCCTAGTGAGTTCAATCAAAGAAAAATAAGATAGGGCCTTTACTTCCATATCCAATGGTTGGAAGTTGGCCATATTTCCCTTCTGAAAGCCAGAGTTCCAAGGGTGACCGTCCATTGTAATATTCCCTCCCTGTCTTGCACATTCAAGTCCAGGGCTAGTAATATCCTCCCTGTCTTCTCCATGGCTATGCCCAATTTTTGTTCTCTTAACTCCACCCATAGCTTTTTAGATAATCTCTTTATTAAATTCTTCTCACCTGCCTTGTTCTACCATGTGTTCTGTTTCTTTCCAGGATCCTCCATAGACCCAATATATGAACTACCAAAACTTGAAATCTCTTTCTCTCTCTCTCTTTTTTTTTTTTTTTTTTTTTGTATTTAATTTATATCGCAATAAGTCTGGGAAGAAGTATTTGTGCATTTGTGTTGTTTACATGCCAGAGAGAATATTTGTCTGATTCATGTTTAAAATTGCTCACTATCCATATCAGACCACAGATGCATGTTAGAAATAGGAGTGTGGCTTTTGCAATAAGTCCCACTGAAAAATATTTATTAGACATGGACAGGTAGAACATGTTGTGCTAGGATGCTGTTCAACCTATAGAAATAGAAGGAATCACTGTCAGAGTGTCTGGGTTCAAATCATAAGGTTGCCTCTTTAAAGCATAGGTAACCAGTACTGCCTTTGATAAATGGTGTTGAAAATAGAGTTCTCGTGTTGCTGCAGGAAGGAAATCAATGTCCAGTTCACATATTTTATTCAGGGCCCAATCAGATATTTTCTTATATTTATGAAAAATGAGAAAACCCAGCAGTCTCTCCCCCTTCCCTTCTCTAGGTTAACTCATAGCTCCCGTGGTGCTTATGTGATTCATGTGTGTCCAGTGAAAAGTCAATACTGTGCTAAATACAGTTTAGTCTATTTTTGTTTTCATATGCATTACTCACTTGGAATGTTATGAAATTCCTGACATTATATATATGGTAATATTTTTCTGGGGTGTAATCCTGATTCAAATTTAAGTTCTAAGAATAAGCCATTGACATTCCTCAAGAGCAAAATATCTACATATCCTCACTATCCATTGAAATGCCTGGCCAAGAGGAAGAACTCTGCAAATGTTAAGTGGACTTTTTTTTTTTTTTTCTTTTGATGACCAACATATGTCCATTTTTTTAAAAATCACTCTTTACTGTAAAGTCAATTTTAAATTTTGCCCTAAGGTACATATAGAGGGGCAACCAACAAGGCTGGGCAGGCTACTATGAATCAAAGTTGGGCCTCCTTGCATAAGCTTTCAGAATCAGAGTATAAGTAGGAGTGTCAGGAATGTCTTTGTAAATGTGTAAATCTCAAAATAAAGAGGAACCGTATTTGAATCTCCTTCCCTGCATTGGTATATATCTATGAGCTCTGCCCTGGAAGGCAGACAACTGATACTCTGATTGCTTTTCAAATTGAAAACCTCACCTGCTGTTTGCAAACGTGTTCTCTCCTCTTCTGCCCTGTTATTGAACAAACAGGCATTGATTTTTATCTCCCTTTTTTTTTTTTTTTTTCTGAAAGCAGCAATATCCCTCTGATATTAGATTCTGCCCTGTCTGGTTAGTGAAGGATTTAACTTAGTCATATTAAAATAATAATAATTATAAGACTCCATAGCTCCTGCACAGTCTGTTGGTGGATTCTTGTCAGGAAAACAGTGAATCTAGTGTGATAGATGAAACAGGTGTAACTCACTAATTATTAATATGTGGCTTTCTCTGGAGAAAACTGTGTTGGGAGATATACATGACAATATTATAGCTGAGAGCAATGGGGACATATCAGAAGTGGCTGAGGATACCTGTCCTTGGTAAGAACATTGGAACTCTAAATTTTGGATGATAATCAGCAATTCCATAGGAAATGAGTTAAATGAAGAAGAAAGAAAGTTTACATAACTGTCAAAAGTAATAGAGCAGATACTACTTAAGGAGTAGGACACTGAGTGAACCACCTATTGAAAGATCTATTACTGGTATTTATTTAAACTATGTGTTTCACTTAGATTGTTTGTCAGTGAACTACACTTATTTATTTACCTTAAGATATTTTTATATATGACCTTGGAAATGAGTGAATAGAAAGTGAATAAAAGAGAGAATATGCTTCATGATGGGAAAGTCTCACACTATCTGCAACTACTCTGAATTTATTTAATATATCTTGATTGATTCATCAACTCATACACTGAATCAAAAACTTAATGATTTATTTATACCTCTTTCAACATTATGTTTTGTACTCTTTAGGATCCAGGTAATCTAATAAGATTACAAATGTGTAGTGATGAATAAATCATTACAGAGGTACATTTACTGATGATTAATATGAATTTACACGTACGTGTATATTTGTATATCTCCAGCTTTGTAGGGGGATAAAGGCAATATGTGCTTGCTCATTGGCCTTACTAACAGAAAAGTTTCTCTACATCATCACAACAAGTAGTTGTACGCAAGTTGGAGCAAGTTAGACTACTACCTTCTCACAGAGAATAGGAGTAAGGGTACATCTTGAATAATGATTACCTTTCAAAGACATGATTCCCACGTTCTTGAGAAAGGTATTCCTGAATTGCAAAACTAGCAAAAGGTTACTCGAAAGGACTAAATCTCAAAGGGGTAGAGAAAGGATTTACAATTGCAGATTTTCTAAAGAAGAAGCTATAAGAAAAGGGATGGGAGTCAGGAAGAAGCCTGTATAAGGATTAGTTCAGTTAAGGGAGATATTAAGACGGTTTTTATCACTATGTAGTTCACCTAGTCCTGATTCTGAAAAGCCAGATAGTCTATTCGATCCATAATGTAACATAGGGCATAGTCCAAGTGTGATTTTAAATCTATATTGAGCGAGTCCACAGCTTGCTTTGGAATATGGCAATACAGGCACAGCAAAAACAAAAAGTAAAATAAAAGCAGAGGGGAATTTCATTTGCTGAGATCTCTCACGTTCCAAGACCTGTGCTGTGTGTGGTTCATGAATTAAGATTAACCTGGAGAAAGCAGTGTTATGTCTATTTAAGAGATCCAGAAAGGGAGACTTAGGACTCCACCTTGCCCCGTATCTCCAGATGGAATAACAGGCAGAGCCAGTGTCTGCGCTTAATTTCGTCTGGTTTCCAAATGCCATCTTCGACATCTTCAAAAATGCTACCCTCTTAAAGAACGAAGTTAAAAATTTAAAGAAGTGACAGTTTCAGTTCAGTAGGAATTGATAGAATGTTGGGGAGTGAGGACAGGAGAAGAATCTTGTCATCTGGCTCTTTTGAATGATAAGGATGGCTGGCATTTCTTTTCTATCTCACATTAAATTCTTGTAGGAAATTAGATTGTGTCTATCTTGTCTGTCTCTGGCTATTTAAGTGTCAGAGATATGGTCACTTTTAAAAGAAAAATGTATCTATGATATTGCGATGTTCCAGAAACCTTGGCAAGAGGCTGTTACCTTAATGGATTGGGTTCATTGAGGTTCCTGAACAATTGGGTATGAGCATATGAAGTGTGCTTCTAGTAAAGAGCCAGGCAGGCCATTGAGGAGCCTGTGGAAATGGAGATCTTGGCAACTTGAGCATTCTCCTTGAAATAGACTGGTTTCAGAGCTCTGGGATCTGTTTTTCACAGATTTCTTTTATTTCTTTTCTCTCAATCTATCATCCATCAGTCTGTCTGTCAATCATCATCATCATCTATTTATCTATCTTCAGCATGCTTTCTCTCCTCTCTTTTCTCTTCTCTCCCTGGCAGCAAGGCATATAATTTTCAATTCTCTGCTTTCTAGTTTAGTGGCAGTAAGTGGTGCGTGTCCGTTATTCAAATACTAAGAAAGAAATAAAACCAATCCCCGGTCCGTATAAAAATACTAACTTTTCAGATTGCATCTTGAGAATTCTTTCACTGGCCACTAGTTTAAAATTTTCTGAAATTGCCATTCATTTAAAATTTCTTAATATCACAATAAACAGTATTGCAATTATAACACATGTTAAGAAATATTTACTATTGAAAAGATCTCTGAAAATACAATAGAAAGAATAAGTAAGCCTCTCACGCCCCAGAAAATGTTGAAGAGGTACGTGGTTTTTTTGTGTGCATTGCCTTAAAAATAAACATTTCAAATATGCTTTTAACTGAGATGCAAAGCCAGTACAGAAAAGTGTACATATCATGGATACACAAATGAGTGACTGATCATGAAGTCAATATTTCTTGGAACACCTCGCAGATTAAGAATTAAAGTGTTTGTAACATCTGAGAAAGCTCACTGTATTCTCCTCCAACCTCAGCTTCTGCCTTCGGTGCACTAACAATCCCAGTTTTCCTGTGTCCCATATGAGCTTTAGTTTCTGTAAAAGTTGGTCTTTCTTCTGACTCATCTTTACTCCTGGTGCACAGGCTTAATGTTCTGAGCCCAATTTTTAGCCACTTATCTTCATGGTTCTGTGCACAACTTGGTTCAAATTCCCAGCCGCTCAGTTACCTCTTAAAATGTGCATATTTCCATGGGAAAAGTGGCTTATTCTCTGGGCTTTCTTGACGACAAAATCTTCATCCAGTCCTTCCTCAAGACTCCAGTGCTTTTGAGCAGATTTTTAAGTTCAGATTTGCTAGTTGTGTTCTGTGGGCAGCTGGGCCCTAGGTACTTCCTCCATTGTCACTGTGGGCAGGAACCCCTCTCACTAAGCATCTGTACCTCACAAAGCCGTTAGAAGGATAGGAGACTAGTGTGTGTGGGGATAGGAAATAGGTTTAGAAAGGTTAAGCAATTTCCCTGATATTACGAACCTAGTAAATGATGTCTTTTTCTGTTGCTCTATACATGTGACTTTAATTTGCCTCTGAAAAGCACATTTAAGAGTTTGGAAACACCCCGGCCTCTACTCAATTGCATGGGAAATCTACATCTTATCACAGTCCCTTGGTGCTTTATACATAAAACCTCTTTGAATGTGACTCAGCAATAATAATCCATTATCAAATCTTTTTGCACTAAGAAACCTTTAATTTCAGAAGAGCCCTTTGATAATAGTGATTTTCAAGCACCCTTTACTTCAGCTGAGGGAATGATGTCTTCGAGAAAATGAAACATTGTTCCAAGTCTTTTCCCCCAAAGAGGAGAATAGATTCAAATTGGTGTCTTGTTGGATACTGTGAGTTCTCCATCTGCAGTATCTGAGTTTAAACCCAACTCTACTGCTTACTGGCCATGTGACTGCACATCCTGGTTCCTGAGTCACACAGTCAAGGCAGACATCCCCATTCTCATCAAGGTGAGGTGAGATTAAATGAATGCACTGAAAACATTAACAAGTTGTCTTCTGCACAGGCAGAACTTAATAGATACCTGTTACGGATTTAATTTTCTGGTGCACGGAAATCACTTCTTCTCAATGTCCATGTAACTGTTCTACTATTAAAAGCAATCTTTGTGCCGGGCATGGTGGTGCACACCTGTCATCCCAGAGGCTTGGGAGGCTGAGACAAGAGGACCTCGAGTTCAAAACCAGACTCAGCAATAGCAAGGTGCTACGCAACTCAGTGATACACACACTCTAAATAAAAATATAAAATATGGCTGGGGATAAGGTTCAATGGTCGAGAGCCCCTGAGTTGAAGCCCCAGTACTAAAAAAAAAAAAAAAAAATCTTTGAATAGTATTTTCAAGTAACCAAGTGAATATGAATGAAGGACATGGAGTCAATGGTTTGTTAAGAGATCTTGCTCTGCCCTTTGCTAGCTGTGTGACCTTAGAGATTTCCTTCTCTGAACCTCAGATTTATCATCTAGAAAATATTAGGAAAAGATTGTAACAACACCATAGGATTTAGGCAAATATGAAATGAGATAGTGCACAGAAAACAGTAGAGTATGGAAAGAGTAAAGTATTGTAATTCAAGTCTTGACTGGTATATGAGTTGGAGATACACTCTTCCTATCACATTAACATCTGTTAAAGAAAGAAAGCCCACACCTTCTTATTGTTAATGTGGAACACTTCATCTGATATTTTAGAATCACAAAATTAATAGCATGAGGAATGGAATGGATATGCCATACGTAAATATTTTTCTTTGACCATATATTGAATAAATTATACTTGCATTTTTCTTTACAAGGTATAATTCATTTGTGGTAAGCATGGAATTAGAGCCTTTGTAGTGAAGCTGTTCCTCTATTGCTCCACAGCTAAACTTGCATATGGTTCTTCATATGGCAAGAGAGCTGTGACTTTGTACTTAGGCCACAGTCAGAGAAATTTAACAAAGACTTCCACTGGGGACAGAGGTGGTGAGTGGAACTTCTCCTTGTGTTCTTCTCAACTGAACTGCTGTTTAATTGATTCCAAAATCAATTTTCAATTAGTGTGGTGGTTTGGCATTTCATATTAGCTGTTAAAATTATGAGGAATGATAAACAGAGAAGTATGTGACTTAGTAATTGTTTTTGCCTATGTCAAAAATACAATGGCAGCTAAAATTTAGACAGGGACTCTGTGACCCTGCGGTGAGGCCAGGCTCTGAACAGACATGGAAGATTGGGGTGCATTCTTGGATAGAGGCATGGATGTCAGCGGCAGCCCTGAGAGACACTGGTTCCCTACTATCATTGTCCTCCCTTTGTGAGCATCCAAACACATAACATGCAGTGTCCTGTTTTTAACCCCAAATAACCTTGAGGAAAAGGAGGGAAATGATTTCAAATGAACGATGAAGAAACTAGTTCTAATTTGTAAAATATAAAAGGTCAGCCTTGTCTTTCAGAATACCCTTCCTACTCTGGACCTCTGTATCACAGAATAGAGATCCCAACACATGCCTAGAAAGCAGAGTAAATATCCGCCTCTCTTTCACAAAGAGCTACCTTGTTCACATATTCATGCACCAGACTATCCAGTACTACCAATTCTGAAAACCTCCTAATGCTGTTTGCTGTGTTTTGTGTGCTTGATCTCAGACAGTCACACTTCAGGTCAGCGAGGGCCAAGGGAGTTTGAGGGGAGCCAAGATCACAAAAACTCTTCCTTAGGGCATCTTTAATCATAAGAACATGAAGAACATGGGCTTAGTCCTGACTGGCTGATGAAAAGTAAAAAAAAAAAAAAAAATTACTAATATTTAGGATGTATATATGTATATATGTATTTGTGCATGTATACAATATTTATATACATTTTTAGGCAATGCATATGCAGATTTACAAACACACACATACCCTTTAAGTGGATAAACTGTAGGAGTTTCTTATATTCTTTTTAACATGCTTTCTTATCTTTCTGAGATTTTTGCTCATCCAAGCAGATAAAAATTGTGAGCACGTATGTCTCACAGCACATTTGGGACCATTAGGAACAGGCTTAAGTAAACATAGACAGAGTCTCTTTTTGAAAGAATGGTTGATTCCCTATATTATGTTGCTAAGAAAGAACCACCCAAGATCTGACTTAGCAATGGCTAATCATTGTGAAAGAATGAATGAGTAAAAGAATGAAAGTGATCTTTTGGACTGGTTGGATCCAGACAGCTGTCCTTCACCACTCGTACTCAGAAGACTATAAACATATTTTGTTTCTCATTTGTGGGGGAAATACATACACATACAAATATATAATGTGCATATATATATATATATATATTTGGACATACATATATATATATATATATATATATATGGTCTGTTAGCTTTCTACCCTATCTGAAAACTCTTACTTCACAAAAATGAACAATAAACAAAAGGCTTTTGAGTTAAGTAAGAAAACATCAGCACAATGGATATCAGTCAGAGATTCTTCCTGGGGCAACACTGTTTTTATGCTACTCTCCAATATATTGAGCAAACATATTTGGGAATGGCTAAACTACCAATAAGATGGCTAATTGAGAAGAGTCTTGAGAGCGCTATTAAAAGTCTGTAAAAACTTGATCTCTTTTAATGATATCTACAAATGAAGATATAAGATGGTGTGCTTATGGCACAAGAGGAAAGTGGTCTCATGGATCTACACACACATATTTAATGTGTTGCTGGACCACAGCAGTTTGCTATATCATTGTTGAAAACAACACAGTTTCACATAGTTTCAGGCTTGCCAGAAGATGTCATGTTTCAGATCTACTATAGGAAAACTTATTAGGAGGCCTGTTGCTTTCAACATTTTAATTTTAATCCTTACAAAATTATTCAAATTACAAATCAGGATGCTCATGTATCTTCAGATGAGAGTGCGGAAGTTCAGAGAATCGTCTTGGCTTGCCCACTGAGGCACAGTTGCTCATCTGCATCGCCAGCAGTCAAGCAGGCAGGCACCAGAAAAGGAGATTCCTCTTTTTTGTTGTCGTTCTTCTGCCATACAAAATTTTGACAGTGGGAAGATGTCATGCTGGTCCACTTGGGGAAACATAGAATGACTCTTCATACCACTTAGATGGGTAGTGTTATTTATTTACTTTTTGAATAGTATTGGGGATAAAACGTAGGGCCTCATGCATGCTAGGCAAACACTTTCCCATTGAGCTTATTAAAGTGACCCGACTCATCTTGGAAGGGAACCTGCAAACCACACACACTGCAGGATTCCCAGAGTCAGCCTTTTTGACCAGTAGCCACTCTGAATATTCAAATTGCACGTACTCATGGAAAGCATTTCTCACTATAGTTGCTGACTGTTTCTTCTAAGTGGAGAAACTTAACAAGGAGATAATGGCCCCACGGGTGAAAAAGTCCTAAAATGAAATACCCTAAGGCATGTGCATTTTTATTACACTAAATTAAAAACATACCGTCTACTACAATACACCAATAAGCCAAGGAGAAGCGAGCAAAAGAAATGCTAAGCAAATACTTTTATTAAGAAAATAGCTTTTATAGGTTCTATAATGTTCATAACATTCATAAATGGTTATTGTAGAAATTTGCATAATAAAGAAAAAGCCTGCAAAATTGCATGAAGCACAACCAAAACACTAGCTAGGTAGAAATAACTATTGTTTTAATATTTCTAATATCTTCTGGTAATTTTTCATAAACCCAAGATCATAGTTTAGGTATCATTTTGTATTTTTGCTTGTTTAAATGCTAAATATAAATTAAGAATTTTTCCTTTCATTGCACATTTCTCTTAAGAAACATTTTGAACATTTACCTATTAATGTACTCCATTATAGAGCAATGCAAATAAACCAATTTCTTATTATTAGTCATTTGGTTGTTTCTAATATTTCATGAAATTAATACTATGATAAGTAGTTTTCTGTATAGTTGTTAGCAGAGGAATTGTTGTCAGCAGGATGTAAAGACTTCTTTAAAAGGTTTGTGCCTCCTATCAGATGCAACTTTCCCAGGTCTTCTGAATCACGGTATGAGAATCCTGCTAACCTCCAGTCTTTCAATATTAGTCATCAGCACTAAATGTATGTTGCCTTTGGTAAAATAACAGGTGGAAATTCTACCTGATGTCTTCATGCTTTAAACTTGCTTGACATTATAACTTGTTATCATGTGTATTTGTCTGTATACACATATATTTTTAGTGGCTAATTTTGACTTCTCCTTTGGAAAATGTAACTTCTTTTGCTCACTTTTTTTTTCTAATAGTGATATTTATCTTTTTATATTGGTTACAGTAACTCTATATATTTAGGACTAACCCTCCCTGAGTTATCATCATATTGAAAACATTTTCTCCAGTTGTTTGTTTATCCTATTTTATTTGTCTTGTGAATAATATGTACTAAAGCATGGTTTTCTCACTTGCTTCAAATTTTAAAAAAACTCTTCTTTATAATGAGACATACACACATGAATGCATGAATATCCAGAGAAGTATAAAAATGTTGAAATCCATTAGCATCTGATTTTAAAAATGATTTATACTTAATGATTATTTTGAATAATGATTGTTTTGAATTCAATCAGCTGTGCAAAGTGTGAGGTGGGACATTTGATTTTTGTTTTTCCTCCAGCATTTTATGATTTATAACTCTGAAAATGTGTAATATGTGTAGTATCTATGTAGTACCACTCTTATTGCATACAATTTGAAGTCTTTTGCTTTTCTGGTACATTCGTCTCTTTATTGTTCAAACACCTAAATTCTATTTTGATTGTTTTATATCCTGTTCAAATACCTAACAAGCCACTGCTCATTCTGCCTTATAGCCATTCTATATCAAAGCACTCAATAATTTTGACATCAATAATATTGACATCAACAAAATAAAAATTAGATTAGGTTTTTCAAGGACCACTTGAGATTTTGATTGTATTGATATTAAAGTTAAAGATTTATCTGAAGAGATTCACTATCCTTAAAATATTGCAACTTTCCATACACTATCATAGAATATTTAGTTATAAAAATATTATTTATGCCCCTTGATAAAAATGTACAGTTTCTTCGGATTTGTATATATGTATTTTGTGACTTTTGTCAAGGGGAATTAATAGCTTTGTGATCAGCTACTCATCTGTTCAACAAGTGTTTATCAATCCCCTACACTGTGATAAGTACCTGCATAACAATTGGTGACCGAGGAATAGCAGAAATGCCAGATAGACAGATAGACAGCAATTGTAGGCTTAACAATTGCTGAAAAGGAAATAGTGTTGTGATAAGAAAACAAGGATCCAAATCCACTTTCAGGATAATTAAGACTGAAAGGATGGTACAGGTCAGATCACAAAGGTCTTAGAAGCCATACTGAGGGTTGATATTCATTCTAAAAATCAGAGGGAATCTGTGCTATTTTCAAGGAGATTTTTAATATGAAACATTTTGTACTTACTGTAAACAAACATGTAAAGTAAAAATGAAAAAAAAAAAAAAATCTCAAGGCTTTTTCCACCACTGCCTGATTACCCAGGTTCTAAGTGAGGACACCCATTAACTTTTATCTTTTTATTAACACAAGGAATGTTTTTTTACCCTTCCACACTACATTTCAGTGTGCCATACATATTTTTATCCTTTCAGCTGGACAGGAAGTTCCAGGCAGGCTGCTTGCTGAGGCCCTCTTGTCGTCCTCCCACACTTGGCTCAATGCCTTACTTCTGTTAACAAATTATATTGAAATAGTGTTTGATGAAAAGAAACACCTTTTAGGATGATTCTTGACTTGAACATTGGATAAAATACAAAGGAAAGAATCTGAGAGTTGCAGTTGTACTTTTTATTTATAAGCATTGGTCTTCTATTTGAAAAGTAGAAGAAACCAGCAAAACATATAAAAATGGAAATATCTTCTTTGGACTAAGGTCTACAGGGGTTGCAATACGATCTCATTGGACCTAGTTCATGGCTGCTGCGCATCTCCTTCTCTGTGATGTACCAGCTGTGCACATAGGTTTCTCAGTGGGATTGCCCTTTGATGTTAAGAAACCAGTATCATTCATCCTTCTGACCACAGCTCTCTCTTTTCAGACTTCTCTGTCTGATATGTTCTTGCTGTCTGAAGAGTTGGATGTAACAAGAGAGATCAACACCTTCCTTTGTAAGGATAATACTTACATATTAAATACCAGAAAAACAAATGAACATCTGGAAAGAGTAAGATCCGTAAATTGAAAATAGGTCAATTCTATATGTGCAATGCCACTCAAGAAGAAGCCAAATGTCACCAAATATAATTTACAAAATAGTAGCACAATTCTGTAAAAGACACTTAAGCTTGTTTTAAGAAAAATAATCATTCAACACAGTCAAGACTGCTAAAGAGTAGTATATATAGTTTTATTGTACATTTTGTTTAGCAATAATCCTGTACTCTGTGAAGGCCTGAGAGAAGAGTTTGGGATGAGAATATTAGAGAGATTGAAGTGAAAATCTTTAAGTTCCACAGCTGCTTTTATTGTTCAAGGTTGTGTTGATGATCAAGGCATAGGAATAACTTCAAAGACATTCACAGAAAACTTAGCCATCTCTAATCTTTGAGAAATAAAACAACTATATCAGTTTTATCTTAAGTAATTATGAAAGAGATTCTATGAATGACTGTAGATCATATTTTCCTTGAAATAATAATAATAATAATAATAATAATAATAATAATAATAGGAAATGTCAACAGATTGTAAAAGTGTAAATTAGGACAAATCCCGTGAAATAAACATTTTGACAGTATGTAATTCAAACCAATATTAATGCTTTGATTTGTCAATTCTCAGTCTGGGAATCTTTCATGAGGAAACACACTGAAATGAAGAAAAATCTTTATGCCAAACATGTTTGTTGTAACAACATTGGTTTTTAATTGTAAAAATTCAAAGACAACTCTTTGCCCTAAGTTATGGCAGTGGTTAAATTAATTGACTTATCTAGTCATCTGAGTATAATATAACCATTGAAATGTTTAAAAAGACCATGCAGTCACTTCGAGAATGCTTACAAAATAATATTAGGTCAGTCAAGAAGGATAATATATACTCTAATACATTTTTTAAAAAACAAACACAGATAACAATGTTCCAGCAACTCAATATATTAATGATATGCATCTTTGAAGGAAAATGGAATGGAAGAAAGTGAAACAGTAGTTGGGGATTATGAGATAAACTCTAAAGGCACCACCATGACCTGGCTGTGATTCATTATGTTACATTTAATTTACTTAAACAGGTCCATGGTGTCCTTTTTCCTCAACTTTGTAAATTCAAGAACAGTATCAATATTGTATCATTAGAGTATTGTTTTAGTGAATTAATGAACACATATAAAGTGTTTAGAACATTGCCTGAAACAAAGGAAGAATTCTTTCAATAACAGATGTAAAGTAGATAATAGGTGATCTGTAGGTCTGTATTAAGTTGTCAATATGTTTTGATTTATAGTATTTTTAGATAAAGTTATCTCAAAAGGTAGATAACCAATGGAGACTCACTTGTCAAAGATTCTTGCATTTTATTTCCTATTTTCAAATCAGTGCATGAGGAAAAAGAGAATTTTATTTTTCCAAATTTAGCTCCAATGGGAAGAGGATTTACAGATTTTATGCTCAACTTGACAGAATTGCTGAATGCTTCCTTCCCTACTAATATGATGTGTTTACTTTCTTCACCAGCAACTGCTGCATTACCAGACAAAAAGAATCAAACTTCCATAAATTGGCTAATGTCAATTTTTTAAAAACTTCCTGGTTTATAAACATCAAAACAATCTTGAGAAAGTCAGGAAATCAAATTCAAATTGCTTAGTTCAGTGTATTTTGACACCACAACATGTAGATATTTACTCTGAAGAATAACCTTGCTTATGGAGTAAAAAGGACCATAGTTCAAAAATATCTCTTGCCTATGAATCCTAAAACTAGATGCATAATTTTAATGAATGGACAAAAAATTTTTGAAATTTACAAATAGTTATGCATGAACATTTTATTAGATCAAGATATTCTTTTAAATGACTGAGAGTGTGATCCCCATTTAACTGGAATGAACTTTTAATCTACTTACATGTCTACTGTTACCATTACTTAATATTCTTTAATATTCTTTCTTTAGAACCATTGATCATGTTCACCTGAAACTCCTGAACTTTTAGGGAGGATATTCCTAAAAATTATTTTAATTACATCTGGTGAAAAAGGCACCTCAGACTGACCTAAACTAAAAGGAGTATATCACCTTGAATAACTTGAAACTACAGAATTAGTTTGATTTCAGACACAACTGAATCCAGGGCCTCAAATGATCCATCAGTCACCATGAAATTTTGCTTTTGCCAATTTCGGTTCTGCATTCCTAAGTTTTTGTTACATTCACAGCCATGCCATCTTTTTCTGGTCATAAGGTAGCTCCTGAAATTGTATGTTGAAATTCAGTTTCAAGCTCAGCAGACAAATGCCTGTTTCCCAGATTCTTAGAACTCAGTCTTATTGTCGGTGAGTGACCTTGTTTGGGTCACAGGCCTGTAGCTAAACAATTACTATGGACAAGATTGTACTGAATGAACTGGGACAGTATCCAACCTTGAAGCCCAAAGATGTCCAACCTGGGAAAACTCTTTGGAGGAGAGTAGATAATGTTTCCTTTTTTCTTATAAAGGACACTCTCCACCTAATCCCTTTTGTCTTTTCTATAATCTAATGGCTTCCATCGAGGTCCATCTTTAGCTTCTTTTTTTGAGGGATTCTATTGCCTTGGCCAGCAAGTCTGCTATAGGTCTCTAAGAGAGTTCACTCATCTCCTTCCTCTGTGTGTCTTTGGCTTCTGGGAGACATTGTACATCTCTGCCCTGACAAAAGGTCTCAGTTGTTTATTCTCTGCTTCCCTCTTTCCTTGCTTCACCATGCTGTGGTCTACTCCAGCCCTCCACCTGACCTCAGGCTTCTGTAGATAAGAAGTAGTCACGTTACCTGTCTCATTGTTGCATTTTTTTTTCCAGATCTGAAAAACATGTGTCACTATATCCTAGAACCTCATTCAGTAAGCTGTGCTTCATTCCCTGGTGTCACAGGATCTTACTATGGTCAAGTTGAAGAACAAGATGGCAAGCTTACAAATACTTGCATCTCAATCAATGTTTCTTTGAGAATGCTTTCATGGGACATACCTACTTCCCTGGGGATAAGGGAGGGAAAGTAAGAAAAGCTCATCTTCTATAAATTCTGTGACTTGACTGAATTCTTCCTTAAATATCTAATTTTTTCTCTATTCTATTCTGTATACATGATGGGACCAGGGGTTATAGGAATATTTTTATTCTGTTCTAGTAAATCTCACCTGGATGTGTATTGCACACTTATTTATAAATGGAGAAGATGTTCATTGTTTATTGTTTCTAGCTTTGGACTCCAGAGGAAATTCTGACCTAACAGGAAAAACAGTTTCACATCATGTTAACTTACATGATGATTTTCAGGCCCATTAACACCAGCACAATACAAAACATTTTATTTTATGGCTGGATCCCAGTAGCATTTAAACACAGGTACTGTTAGCCTTTTCCTTAAATAAGAAAATGAGTCACAGAAGGGAAACTCATTTGTAGAAGCCCTTTCACTGGGACCAGAGCCAAAGCTTTCACCTTTCCCATTTCTCACCTGTGCTTACCTTCATTCAAATACTTTCAGAATCTTTTATATATAAATGTTTTATTAAACTCTGAGTGATGCAAAACTACATTTGTGTTTGTTTCCTTTTCCTTTAAATATTTACTATTTGTTGTTTTTCAAATATTCTCTACCTGTTCCTTGTGAATGCAACAGTGTGTGCACACTTGTGTGCTTAATATGAGTCATTTACTTTGCTTTAAGTTAGGCTCCACTGCTTGGAGAACTTTCAGTCACCGTAAGCCTGATACATGCTTAATGGGGATTCTTGGACTATCTCTCACTTATTTTGTAACTAAAATTTAATCTTTTGTGGTTCTTAAATATTTTCTAATCAGAATTCATCTATGCAGAACCCTGTTTCAAAGAGAGACAGGACTCGTATCTGGTTTCTTTAGATCCAAGACAGAAAACTATCCTCTCTCTTGACTGGATTGTGTTTTTCTATTTGAGAGGAAGAGCAGATGGGAGTCACCCTGTTCAATAAAACAAAGCAGATCCTTTCCTAACCTTCCTTCCAAAATCTGTGCCCGGTATCACTGACTCAGCAGAGGCCAGGCTGGCCAGGAGAATCAGCAGGCTGCAGTGGCAGAAGACCAGGGCTGATGACACTTCCCACGGGACTTCCTTTGTTTGGAAGGGTGGTGTCAACAAGTGCAGTCCTAACAAAGATCTGTCTGTCACTGGCATGGCTACATACCATGACTTGCATTCCCATAAGTTTGGAATTCAGAATTCAGATATTGCTGCTTATCCACACCATCTCCCTCCTTCCCTATATTGTTAATGGAGCAATTGCCCAACAGGAGAGGATTCTAAAATTCTCTCCCTCTTTTTTTTTTCTTCTTTTGTCTGAAGCCTCCAAGCTGAGAAATCCATTACTGACTGTTTTCCCCACGAAGTTTTCTACTGGGGCCTGCCCTACAATTTTTATTATTGTATTTCCCTGGCTTACTTTATCTCTCAGCGATCTTTGGAACTGCCCTGAACGTGGTTCGTTGTCTTCCCTGCTGGAAAGTGATATGGCTCTGTGGGAAACACTGGAAAATATTGGACATTAACCGTGTCCTCTGAGCCATGGACACATATAAATAATACTGTAAGTATATTGGTAATAATTAGAACAAGTGGGAACTCAATGTTAAGAAGAAAAGAAGCAGAGAAGGAGCGGTTGCATGCGTATAATGCAAGTTGAAGGGGGAAAAAGTCTCACAAATGTATTCCAAAGTCAGTGATGCAGAACCAGCTGAATTGAGTGAGTGTAGAGGAAATAAGAGAAATGTTGGGATTGCTTGGAGGATCAAAGTAAAATGACCTGTGAGAGTAACCTGATACCTGGTGGTGTGAAGTCATCAAGGGTACTACCAAAGTGTGATGGGCTGACAGATCTGACTCCATGAGAATGTTATAGGCCAGACTCTAAGGGAAATGACTAAACAGACTCCATTTTGCTCTGAGACTCCATGTTATGTAGGAAATAAGCTTCTCCCATGGGAACACCCCGCCTCTGTGCCCATCATCAGTTACTTGGTGTGACATGTTTAATAATATACAATGGCAACTCCTATGTGGTAAACAATTGCTCTCTTTTGATTCCTGTTGCTCCTAAACAATGTACTATGTGAACAGTGATTGTATGGATGTTAGCAACCATTCTTTAGTTTGTACCTAGGTAAGGGTCATTTTGACCCACTTCCCCCTCTGTCGATGATCTCATGATGTTAATGTGTAATTTTGAATCATAACAACAGACACTTATGATTAATGTATGTGATTCTTGGTATAAGAACCCCTACAACCCTGTGGTCGGGGCTGTTCTCCCAATAGCCATTTTTTGGGGCATTGTGTGACACGACTGTCAGCCAGCCGGCTTAATAAAGACTCTCAAATTTGGACTTCTCAATGGTGATCAGTCTGTTCTTAAGTTGCACCCCATAACAAAAGCAATGTGACAAAGTGCGCCGGGGCCTAAATATGAGCATTCTTCCTGTCCCCCATCTGCTGAACCAGGAAAACATCTTTAAGCCTTCGTCAAACATACATTAAATTCCAAAATGCTCAGAGTATTTGTGAGATGATGGCAACTTGGTGGTAGAATTCAATGGCATCCACAGGAGGTGGTTTCAAAGCTGTTGGGCACATTGTGACATTCCTCTTTTTGGAGCAAAGTTTCTTACGAATAACATGTACACATACATGATTAAACTACTATATTAGGTATATTATAAAATTTACAATATGTTAAAGGATGAAGATAACTAGTTACAGATATGTATGCATGTATATGGATGTGTGTGTGTGTGTCTGTGTGTGTGTGTGTTTGTGTCGTTTCCCAAACCTTTGTATCATCCATTTTACACTGCTTTGAAAACTACAGGGTAAGTTTTCATTTATTTCAGTTGAAATTTTCAAAGATATTATCCCTAAAACCCACAGGGGTGGGTAGGTAAAGATATTAATAATATTTCTCTTTTGCATATAAGAGAAGGAAGATAATGGCTGTTTACAAGCAATTTATCCTGATTCCTGTGAGTAGAGTTAGCTTGTCCATTCAGTCTCAGTCTGGGAGTTTGTAAATTTCCATAATGAAAGTCCACACACCAGATCTAGGGTTTCTATAGCACAGTTCAGGTTTGCTTGCTCCTTTGCTCCTTATTTTTTACTTTCTGGGAACCTCTGACTCCAGAATTAGCCCTATAGTTTGAAGACACCTACAAATTGCCTTTGTCATTCCCGTGGACAATATCGGGCTCCTCTTTGGTTTTCCACACTGAATCAAATAGCTGCTGGCTTTTACCTCTGGGCAGATGAGTAAGTAAATTGTCATTTCTTCTATTTCCTACCAGGTATGAAAGGACATGTACAAAATAGGCTTGTTCTGCTTTCACAAATTATTGAAATCCTATTCTTTGTAGCAGTTTGGGAATGTGTTGAAGTTGTGGGTATCACTGCTTATATTTTATAATGTTTTTCATGTTTTGTCCCCCAAATGAGTAGTCCCTGATTATTATACCCCTAAGTTGGTCAATTAGAGGATTTTTTCCCCCCAAACTGACCTTTATGAGACACTCTTTTTTGAGGTTGATTACAGCAACAATAGTAAGCATCTCTTCTGCTTTTCTTGCACATTTCTGTACTGTGGAGTACTGTAGATTTATATTTTTTATTTTACCTCTAGATGCTCAGTTACATATTCAGCAAGTCTTGTTCCTGGCCTGAGTAGACATTAAAAGATGTTGCCACCATTTAATTGTTTTTCATATGCCAGAAACTCCTATGGATTATTTCTGGGTTATTCCATTTAATCTTCTAATTAACCCTTTAGGGTATGCATTAGGAGCTGCATTTTAAAACTATGGACACTGAGGATTAGAGAATGACTTCACTTGTTTAATGTCACAGTGAACTAACGGGGCTGGATGGTAGTTTGTTATTCAAACCCAGAGCAAGACGGCAAGATAGCCCATCATTTTACCCCTTTGTTACACAAACTCTTGACAAACTGTTTTATTTTTTTTTTCCTTTATGATATTCTATTATGCTCTTTATTTCTGGGTGTGGCTCAAGTGTAATCCTTTTGAAATTATCCCAAAAATATTGTAATAGTTACTTGGTATAAACTAGACTTTGCTATTAATATGTTTAGATATCAGTACCATTTCTGGTTGTCATATTCAACTGGTGTTGTAACACTGGCCATTGTCCTCTATCTAAAATGTGTTATCTCCTTAATTTACGTGATTGCTTTAAAAATCGTGTCTATTCTGGCTCACTTAAAGGTCCACACATAGAAATGACTATTCTCACTGATCACCGTGAGCTTACTCATTAGAGAACAGATGTCTGTAGAGCTATTTTTACATTAAAAGTCTTCAGGATATAGCAACTTCGTAACTTGTGTATTGTTGAATATTGAGGAAACTGATTGATTAGTTACTGGCAGTACAAAGATTATAAAGGTTAGTTTCAGTCCCTCTATTCAGGGAGCCTATTTTGTTTTAACGTTTGTTTTCTTGATTTAATGCATGATGGTGCTTCGCTCACATTTGGACTGGTGGTGTTTCCTCTAGCTCATCATATCTTTCTTCAATACCCCACTTATCATCTAGAAGGTGATACTACACCTGTTTGTTTGATCTCTGTCTTTTCTCTTCCCCCACCCCAATATCATCATTTGCCTAAAGACATCAGATGTTTTTCTGGTTCTTCCTACTCCAGTGATTAGCTCAAGGCTACTGAATTTGGGGGTCACTGAGTGGACAGTTATGAGATCTCACACAAATCATTATCCCATTTTTCTTTTTGGGGGTCAGTGGTACTGGGGCTTGAACTCATCAGTACTCGACCACTGAGCCATATTCCCAGTCCAATTTTGTGTTTTATTTAGAGTCAGGGACTCACTCTCTTTTTTATTGACTTAAGGGCTTTTCTTTCTTTAAATTTTATTTATTTTTATTTTTACAGACTGCATTTCTTAAAACTTATTTTTATTTTAAACAAATGAGATACATCTTGTTTCTCTGTTTGCACATGAAGTAGAGGCATACCATTTGTATAATCATACATTCACTCTCTTTTAAGCTGAATTTTATTCATAAAATTCATGAGTCACACAAATTTTTCTCCAAGGATGAATTTAGCTAGGCTGACCATATGGATAAAAGTGATTACAAGGAAATGGAAACCCAGCTAATCAAAAGAAAGCAAAGACCAGGGAGGTGCTGAACACGTATAATGCCTCATCTTATATTAAAGAGGTAACTTCTGGGAGCCAGCCTTTGTATGAAGAAGTCCTCAAAAAGAACTTAATAAGACAGGACTTCATAAAAGAATCCCCCAAACACTGATTGTGCAGAAGTGATGTATATTTCTTGTAAAATTGTCTAGTGCATTAACTTTATTCTTTACTATTACTCTGAGGATGCTGAATTCCTGAGTGTTAGCACTATAAATCTTCAATAGCAAGAAGGAATATCAGTCAATAAATACTTAACAACAGCATAAATTATGTACAGTAGAATATGTGAGTATTGCAGGGAAGCACATAGACTAATGGACCTGCTTATAGAATGCCATAAAGATGGAGCATCCTGAATCTTCACAAGTAGGGTTACATTACACAGGAGAAATAATCCCTACAAAACCATTATCTCACAGTTTGGGAATGATTTTTAGAAAGTTAAAGGTGATATGTATAAAAAATCATTTGGTAACTGTAATCAAAATTTCCTCAAGTATATAATTTATAAAATGCTCACTCAGATTTTGGTTTTTAAAATGTAATTAGATCAGCTGCAGGCATCTTAATGGAAGTTTATATCTTAATCAGTATTTGAAAGAGTGAATCTTTACTGACTTTTACTGTTACAATTATACTACAGTTTATTCATTTGTCTCTTAAAGCTTAGATCCAATTTACTGAATAAAGATTACTAATTGTTTCCTAGAGGCATTATTTTTAGCACTTTGTTTGGGCAAAGCAACACAGGGATAAAATTATAATTAAATAATGAATGATTTCCCAGGAAGTATGAATTAGTCTCCAGTTATGCCTATATGATGTGGATTTCTGTTGTCTCTATATTGACTTGTGAGATATGACGAATAATAAACTCTACAGAGAAACATTAATGGTTTTTCATGGTTTCCTAATATGGAAAATCCTTAAGGAGAACTCGAGCACCAATCAGGAATAAGTGTTTCTCTGCCAGTTTGTACTATAAAAGTTCGAAAGAAATAGGCATGGAAAAGACAAGAAAATAAAAACCAAAATGACATATTATCCTTAAATTGAGGTACCCTTTTCCTTCCATAATCAATTTTAAATGGTAATAACATAATTTGCTTTTAAGGGAAATTAAGTTGGTAAGCCCAACTTACTCCTATGAACTTCATGCATTGATCTCATTTTATAGATGATAATTCAACTTCTCTTTGTCTTTGGATGCTTAAAGTTAGACACTGTCTATAATTGTAGTTATAGCCTAAAACAAACCATGTTGCCAATTTCTCCTTCATATATCAATGGAATGTCAATCAACCAAGTGAAAGTAAGATTTCAAAAACCACAGTGGCAAGATTGGCAGAAGATTTCATCATAAATGAGTATGCAAAACAAATTTAGATTCTTGACAAGACCATCTTTTCATGTGTATGTCCATAACCAAATTTGACCCAGTACTTGAAAGAAGGCTAATATTGTGTGTGTATATGCAAGGAATTGTTCAACTACTGCCCAAGGGCCAAATCCAGAATCTAGCCTGTTTTTGTAAAAGCACAATCTTGCCCCTGAGGTGATCTCCTGTGTATACCTACTTTGGCTCTATAATAGCTAAGTTGAATAATTCTCACACAGCCAGTGTGATCTGTAAAGCCCAAAATACTGATTCTTCAGAAGTTTACATTCTTTAAGTTTGCTAAACTTTGATATACACTAATCAACTAGTAAAATTACTAGTAAAAGCAGAAAATTTATACTATCTGAAGAGAGTATAAGAGAAGCCAAAATATAATCATCAGAATAAGAAGGACTGAAGTGGTTATCCTGCTATATGACCTCATTTGGACAGAGAGAAAATTGAGGCTTGAAGGATGATAATTTGGTTGATGAGACAAAAATAATCAGTTACAATAGTACGGACTATGAACCACCTCATCAATTAATCCTTGAACTCTTAACTTATATAATAGAAATAAGCCCTGTCTCTCATATAACGGATCATAGAGGACGTTGCTGTTTTATGCTTAGCAATGGCATGAAAACTTTAGGAAATAAATGTTCTTATGAAGTAAACATAGTGGAGCAATGAAATCTTCTTTAACATTTAATTACAGTGATTATCTTGGTTATTTTAAACCTTTTCTCTTTCTTTAAATGGTTACCCTGTTACCTTTCTTAGATCTTGTGTACATATTTTATTGCAAAATTTTGTAGTATCTATTTTTGAGGAATGTTGTAAGATATATGTTAATAGGGAGAATATGTGTCAGCATAATTCAAATAATTGTTTCTAGGAGGTTCAGATATTGTGAATGCCAAGTTTATGCTGCCATCTCCAGAAACATTTAAATGGAAAAATTTCTCAAATTACTGTTTAAAATAGTACTGTAGGCAATGCTTCATAATTCAAAAGTTGTAGTTTCTCCTTTTCAAATGGATATGCTCATCTCTTTTAATTCCCAGAGTAAGTTTCAGTAATTCCTCTGAAAAGCATTCTAATAATTATCACTGATTTATACAACTGTTGTCTTGGTGGCTCCAATATATTTAAGTATTTACTTTGAAAACTCTACACTCTTAAATTAATCTCCAGTGTGAGTTAGAAATGTGCTATAAGCTGACTTAGCAGATGGAGAAAAAGTGGCACAGGTTCCTTAATTTGACTTTGCAATAGTCGAAGCAGCAAACAAGTGACAGAATTTGTATAAGAATTTATGACTCCTGGCTCAAAATTTATAATGCTCAGTTGTACCTGTTCTAATGCCAGAGGAAAGCATAGTGTTTGGGTACTTTTTAAAATTCTTCTTTGCATTTGGTCATCTAGTAAAAAATATGAAAACAATTATTAGGTGTTAATAAGATTCTTTCTTGCGGGAAAGGTGCTGGGAATTGAGCCCGGGGTGCTTTATCACTGAGCTACATCACCAGCCCTTTTTTTGTGGATAACAGGGTCTCACTAAGTTGTTTAGGGCCTTGCTAAGTTTAAGACTTTCCACAGTAAGTCTTCTACTGTGGGAAGACACATAGGTTATTTCTAGTTTAGAGATCATATGATTAATGCTCCCATGAACATTTTTGTCCATTTTTTCATAAATCTATGTATACCGTTACTGCAGGTAGATACTACCTAAGGGAACTGTTGTGTCTATAGCTGTGTCATTATTCAGCATTAGTGCTGAGTCTGACCTTGAGTTTGTGATCCTCCTTCCTCAGCCTCCAGAGATGCTGGGATTACAGGCATGCACACTGCACCTGCCAAAATTCTTAAAATTAGTAACAATTAAAATGAAAACCTTATACCTATGTAGACTTTATATTCATAAAGCAACACCAATATACATGAATTTATTTTATTATTTTAGAATTAATTTAATTCACTGTTGTATACAGATAATATATATGTCCAGATCTCTCTCTCTCTCTCTCTCTCTCTCTCTCTCTCACACACACACACACATACACACTGTTTAATGATCTATCACAAAGTTTGCCATAAAACTCCGTGTTACTAGGAGCCATGAACCTCTCTCACGTTTCCACCTGTTACTAAAATTTCCACTTCCTCCAAAGGCAGCCCTAGAACTGAGTTATATGTTGATTATTTCTTTGAGTTTCTTCAGTTTTTATGACATAAGTAAGTGTGAACCTCTATAGTTTTGCATGTTGTCTAAATTTTATACAAGTTAAATCATACAGTCTACCTCCTTTCACTTAAAAATACTTACAAATTCATGTACTATATTCATTTGCATTGCTATATTAGCTTATATAAATATAGCGCAATTACTATATACTCTACTGTGGGAAGATACATAGGTTATTTCTAGTTTAGAGATCGTATGATTAATGTTCCCATGAACATTTTTGTCCATTTTTTCATAAATCTATGTATACCATTACTGCAGGTAGATACTACCTAAGGGAACTATTGTGTCTGTAGTTTTGTCATTATTCAGCATTAGTAAATCATAGCAAATGATATTCCACATGAATTTTTAAAACTTACTCTCCTCCCAGTGTTGTAAGGGATTGTAATTGCTCTGTCACCTCACTGACGCCGGCTATTATCTTCTCATTTTTAGCTATTCTGATGGGTATTTGGCGATATTTTGTTGTGTTTGTCACCTCTACTATTCTCTTTGCAGGGAGGATGAGCTCTTGTATTTGTTGACATTTGTATACTCTTTTTTGTGCAACTCAAATATCAAGTCCATTTTAAGTTACCTTTCTATTACTTTTATACAGGAATATTCTAGAAACAATTATTTGTGGCTACATAACACAAATATCATAGCATATATCATAGCATAAATAGCATACTGTGGATTTTCAGCAGTTTTTTAATGACAGATATGTATTTGTTTGTTTGTTTATTTATTTATTTGTATTTTGGTAAAGGCTATGTATGTTTTAAATAGGGGCAAACTGATTAATGATTTATTTTTCATTTAGTGTTTTTATCCTGTCTTGTTTACTATATTTCCCTCTCTCCAAGACATTCAAATATTTTTACATTAACTTCAGGATACTTAATTTTCTCCTTTCACAATGTTATTGCTTTAATACAAAATTAAATTTTGCACATAGTTTAACATACAGATGAAGTGACTTTTTTCCACATGAATATGATCTTGGCCTGCACAATATTTTTTAAAGACTGTTTTTCATGATGTCTTCTGTATTACTTTTGTTATATACCACATTTCAGTACATAATCATCACAGATTTTATATCAAATTTTTTTTTTTTTGCAAAAAAAGTGGGTGCAACTAATATATAAAACTTTTTAAAAGTAAATTTTTTGGTATTACTTAAAAATCACTTACTAATAGACTCTTTGGAGCAAGATTAGGATGCATGGAATACTTGCAAATACACATCCATGTGGTAGCAAGGATTAGGAGGTGAGATACAGTTTACAAAGTCACAAATGTTATGGATCTTTATTCTGGACCATTTATTCTGTTCCTATGGTTAGTTTGTTTACTGACGAATAGCACTTCACTATCTTATAATGACCTAAATATATGACTCAGCAAGTTTTCCTTCCTTCTTCTCTGTATCCAAATGTATGATGACCATTCTTGCCCACTTTGGTTTCTAAATATTTTAAGATCACCCTGTCACAAAGTTGCCTATAGCAAGAAGATAAGTACCAAGTTCTGGATCCTGCTTACCCCAACAAACATATCTGTTCATCAGTGATTCATGCACAGATGTAAACTTCTGGTAGGTCTGATATCTTACATAATATAGCCACCGGGAGTACAGATATGGCAGCTTTAGCTGGTAGCGACTATACCCACTGATCCACCCCTTGCACAGCACAGAGAAAGTAAACAAGAAACACAACTGTCTGCTTCTCCTAGAAGCCTTCAGAATCTCTGTCTGGGCTGACTTGTGTGAGTCTTCTCCTATATGTATTCATTCTGTGAAGAATAGAAAGTGCATACTATATTTCAAGACCACACACCAACACTGAGTTAAAGATAAATGAAGATTCATGCAGAGATGTCCCAAAAGGTAAGTAAATCTCTAGCAACCAATCCTAATGAAATGGAGATATATGATTTACCTGACAAAGAATTAGAAATAATTCTTATAAAAATGAACACTGAGGTCAATAAAACAATATGTGAACAAAGTGAGAATTTACTCAAAGAGGTAGAAAATATATTTTAATATTATGAAGCAGAATCATGGAGTTGAAGAACATAATAGCTGCATGGAAAATTTTACTAGACTTACCAGCAGACTAGACTAAACAAAAGAAAGCATTACTGAACTCAGAGAGATCATTCTAAGTAATCAATATGCAAGAGTCAAAAAAAGAAGAATGAAATAGAAGCTTAATGGGACACCATCAAATAGAACAATATGCAGGTAATGAGAGACCCAGAATGGGAATTGAGAAAGGATGAGAAAACTTATTTAAAGAAATAGGAGTTGAAAATCCTCAAATATGAGGGAGAGATGGTCATTCATATCCAAGGAACCCAAAGAGCACAAAATAAAAGTAGCCTAAAGGAGTCTACACTGAGGCACAATATAAATATATTACAAAATGTTTCTAAAAGACAGTTTTGAAGGCAACAAGAGAACACTGACTTGTTACATAGTTGAGAACCTCCATGAGGCTACCAATGGATTTTTCAGCAAAAAAATGCAAACCAGAAAGGAGTGGAATGATATATTCAATGTGTTGAAATAAACAAACAAATCAAGCAAACAAAAGAAAATTTCAACCAAGAATAGGTAATATTGATACCTCTGATGATGAGGATCAATCAAAGCCAAGTTCCATTTCCCCAGATGTGAAAATTGAACACCTGAGAAAGGCTGAGGCAAGTTTAGAAAGCAAATTTTATTTAAAGATTAGAACAGAGATAGATTTCTCCACAGAGGAGTCCAGAACTGGCATCCAAAGAAGTGGTGGTGTCCTGTCCTCTTTATAAAATTTAGATTTTCTTTATTCTCATGTGTTATGGTTTGGACATGAGGTGTCTTCCAAAAGCTCATGTGTGAGACAATGCAAGAAGGTTCAGAGGGGAAATGATTGGGTTGTAAAAGTCTTAAACCAATTGTGGGGTGTGACTGGAGGAGGTGGGAATTGAGGCATGGCTATGGGGTATATATTTTGTATCTGGTGAGTAGAGTCTCTGTCTCTGCTTCCTGATCACTGTGATGGGAGCTGCTTCCCTCTGCCACTCTCTCCTGCCAGGATGTTAAGCCTCACCTCAAACCCTGAGGAATAGAGCTGGCCTTCTATGAGCTAAGACTAGGACCTCTGAAACTGTGAGCCTTCTACAATTGTGCTGGTCAGATCTTTTTAGTCACAGCAGTGAAAAAACTGACTAAAACATTATGTCTTTCATCCCTTTATCTTTCTTCTCTCCTCTTCCCATCCTGTGTGCATGACCAATAGTCAGGAGATGAGTCCAAATGTGACAAGGAAGTCCTCCAGGGGTGCCTCTCCATGTCTGCTCCATGCCAGGCCCCCCAGGAGCTGCTTCATTAACAACCCTTTCAGGAGGAAGAGTTCCCTGTAGACAGGTAACCTTGGTAATGAATGGAGGAGGAGGGGGAAGAGCTTCGGAGATGTCAGCATTTAATTTCCTTTTCTTTCCTGTCCTTCCCAAACATCCCCCATCATCCTAATCAGACCCAGTTATTTATTATCTATTTGACTGCCTTATTCCCCCTGCATCTGTCCCCCCTCTGAGAACACAACTCTAACTACTGCTAGAGGGAAAAGTGAATGTCAACTGCTTCAAGCTGAGAGGAGGTAATGTGAGGCAAGCAGTTTTGGTGTCTTTCTTAGAAATATTTTGAGTCAGTTCAGGGGTCTGTGGTAAAAGTCTGGTTTGGACAAAAACAGGTTGTAAAGTCATATGGGGGTGGGTGCTCTCATGAGAGAAAAAGACATAAATACCAGCATGTGATTAATACAAAATAAATGTCATAGTAGCTGGAACATGTCAGTGAATATCATGATAGAAAACAATAATCTCTCATCAGGTGATACAAGGGCTGAGTAGTTGTTCCCATAATAAGGCCATTAAAACCAAGGCCTTTATTTGGGAATAAGCATCTTAAACATTAATGTTATCAGGAATGTAACACATGACACTTAGTTTTAATAAGGTCATAGATATACTTATAAGACATAGTTAAGATATATACTGACATCTGATTTTTGTAAAATATCTTCTAATTGGCATAACATCTGTGATTAGTAGAGATCCTTTTACTTCCATTACTTAGATAATCATACTCACAAACACAGATCAACCTTACTTATGTAGGAGGTTAGGAAAGTTTGTAGGGCCTTCAATTGACTATTGACTTAAAAAATCTTCTGACTTTCATTGTCTCTTTCCATAGTTTTCAGGCACTCCTGAAGATTCCTCTTTGGTAGCCTCTGGTCTTATTCACTCTTGGTGGGGCTATCACATGTGTACATCTTAAGCTCCATTAAATAACTATTGTCTTCCTTTTAAATGCTCAGGTATGACTGTGTTTTTGGCTTTAAGTGTTTTGTCTAGGGCTTTAGAATCAAGTGGTCAAATTAACCTATGTTTTTAAGAGTCAGCTGAGTTCCCTCAGGGATTCATTCTTAGGAATCTTGTGAGCAACCTCCTTTAGTGAGACTGAAGATGACTCCTTTAGTGCCATCTGCCAAGACAGGTCAAGATTTCACTGACCGTGTGGTTTCCCTTGTATCCCTTCGCCAAAGATCCCCCACCTCTTTGCAGCATGTGCACTGGTTGACTTTCTGCTCTCCAGAGTCTCAGTGATCCCCCTGATTGGGAGGTCATGTGGCCCAGAGTTGCAAAGCCTGTAGAGAATTCCCCTTATTCATTGGGTTCAAATCAATTCAGAAACCAACAGTCAAATATTGGCTATTTTCTCTTTGTTAGTGTGGCTAGTTTAGTGTGGCTAAATTTTGTTTACTTTTTCAAAGAACCAACTTTTGGTTTTATCAATTTTTTGAATTATTTCTCTTGTTTCAATTTCATTGATTTCACCTCTGATTTTAATTATTTCCTGTCTTCTACTATTTTTGGTGTTGGCTTCTTCTTCTTTTTCTAGGATTTTGAGATGTGATGTTAGGTCATTTAGTTTTGACTTTTTATTTTATTAATGTATGAGCTCAATGCAATGAACATTCCTCTTAGTGCTGCATTCAGAGTGTCCCAGAGATCTTGACATGTTGTGTCATTGTTCTCATTTACCTCTAAGAATTTTTTTTATTTCTTCCCTAATGTCTTCTTTTATCATTGCATCATTCAATAGCACATTATTTAGTCTCCAGGTGTATGAGTAGTTTTTGTTTGTTATTTTATCATTCATTTCTAATTGCATTCTATTATGGTCTGATAGGATACAGGGTAGTATCTCTATTTTTTTGTATTTACTAATGGCTTCTTTGTGGCATAGCATATGAAGTATTTTGGAGAAGGATCCATGAGCTGCTGAGAAGAAAGTATATTTGCTCGATGATGGATGAAATACTCTGTAAATACCCATTAAGTCTATATAATTGATTGTAATATTTAGTTCTATAGTTTCCTTGTTCAGTTTTTGTTTAGAGAATCTATCCAGTGGTGAGAGTGGTGTATTAAAGTCCCTCACTATTAATGCGTTTTGGCCTATTTGATTCTTAAAATTGAGAAGGGTTTGTTTGATATACATAGATGCTCCATTGTTTGGGGCATAAATATTTAAAATTGTTTTATTTATAACCTTGCTGTTTTATGCTTCCCTTAAGCAGTATGAAATGTCCTTCTTTATCCTTTCTGACTAACTTTGGCTTGAAGTTCACTTTATCTGAAATAAGGATGGAACCCCCTGCTTTTTACTGAGTCCATGTGCATGGTAGGTTTTTACCCATCCTTTCACCTTTAATCTGTGGATGTCTTTTTCTATGAGATGAGTCTCTTGCAGGCAGCATATTGTTGGATCTTTCTTTTTAATCCATTCTGCCAGTCTATGTCTTTTGATTATTGAGTTTAGGCCATTGGCATCGAGCATTATTATTATGATATGATTTGTATTCCTGGTCTTTTAGGCTTATTTTTGGTTTTTATCTTGACTTGGTTTCTACTTTGATTGGCTTTTCCTTTAGGGTAGTTCCTCCCTTTGCTGACTTGTATTGTTTTTCACTTCCTCCTCATGAAATATTTTGCTGAGAATGTTCTGTAGGGCAGGCTTTCTATTTGTAAATTCTTTTAACTTTTGTTTATTTTGGGAAGATTTTATTTCATCGTCAAATCTGATAGTTTTGCTGGGTATAGGATTCTTGATTGGCAACTGTGTTCTTACAGAACTTGAAATATATTGTTCCAAACCTTTCTTGCTTTTAGAGTCTGGGCTGAGAAATCTGCTGATATCCATATTGGTTTCCCCTTATATGTAATCTGATGCTTTTCTCTTGCAGTTTTTAAAATCCTATCTTTATTTTGTATGTTAGGCATTTTCATTATAATGTATCTTGGTGTGGATCTGTTGTAATTTTGTGCATCTGGCGTTCTGTAAGCCCCTTGCATTTGATTTTCCATTTCATTTTACAGGTTTGGAAAATTTTCTGATATTATTTCATCAAACAGGTTGTTCATGCCTTTGGTTTGTATCTCTGTGCCTTCCTGATTCCCAATAATTCTTAATTTCGGTGTTTTCATGATATCCCATAATTATTGGAGTTTCTGTTCATGACTTTTTAACATCTTCTCAGTTTGTTCAACTTTATTTTCAAGATTAAATATTTTGTCTTCATTATCTGAGATTCTGTCTTCCATGAGAGTTATTCTGTTGGTGATGCTTTCTATTGAGTTTTTAATTTGGTTTATCATTTCTCTCATTTAAAGTCTTTCTGTTTTTGTTTTTTTTTTTCCAGAATCTCTGACTCTTTATTGCAGTGTTCTTTTGCTTCCTGCATTTGCTCTTCTAACTGTTTACTGGAATGGTCATGCATTGCCTGCATTTGCTCTCTTATCTCATCTTTTGCTTCATGGATCATTTTAAGTATGCAGATTCTAATCTCTTTTTCTGTCATTTCTACTGCCATGCTGTCATTGGATTCTATCACAATAGCATCTAGGTTTTTTAGGGACATTTTCTTCCCTTGTTTTTTCATATTGTTTCTGTATATTCCCCTTTAGTAGTGAAGATCAGAGATACTGAAGTCCCCCCCACCACAGGCTTATTATGACCCTGCAGTTTTCCACTACCTCTTCTTTGAAGGGGAGATCAATACCAGTAGCACCCAATACAGATAAAATTCATCCCTGAACCAGACAGCCCCTATAAAGACTTTAACATTATTGTAATGAACAGGATGTGTTTGATTCTATTCACCATGTTTCTAGTTGTGAACAAGAGGATGGGGAAAGGGTGGGATGTAAGTGAGTAAATAGAGGTACCTGTCAAAGGGCCTCCAGACTCCTGTCGGTGTCTCAGGAAGAAGCCACCCTTGCTGATGATGGCCACGCCCTCAGGAATAATTCAAAATGCCTGCACCAGCCTCCAAAGAAGCTGGGGAGCCCCAGTGAGCGTGCATGGAGTCAGCACAGAGGCAGGCACAGTGTCCTTCAGCAGTAGGGTGGCAGGCAGGCAGGCTCAGCTAGTGGCCTCTGTCCTCAGTGTGGGGGCAGGCTGTGGGGCTGAGCACCGGCATCTGTCCACGGTGGTGGGGGAGGGTGGGCTCCCACTTTACCACTTTTTATTTTAACACACTAAAAACTCTCATACTGAAACATTTCCTTTCTTTCTTTCTTTTTTTTTTTTTTTTTTTGTTAACTTTCCATACTTAAATATACTTCCATATCTAAAACCTTCTTTTCTCTTTCCTGGTTGTTGATCCCTGTTTAAATTTACATCCTGAAACAACCCTTACAAAATTTCTGAACTTAGACAAATTACTCCACTTTAATAAGATAAAATACTTTTATGTTTTTGTGGCACTTTAATTGAAACGCATCTGAAACCTCTTGTTTTCTCTTATTTCCTTTTTATATAAATTGCACCTGTTAGAAATTTGACTCTTAATAACCTTGCTTTAGTGAAAACACAGGCCCAAACTAATCTTAAGTCTTTTACATTTACCCATTTATGAAACACATAATGTTTAAAGATATTACCTTATGGAATTTTAAGAGTACTTGATTTTATATTTACTGGTTGATGTTGTAATGCTTTAAATTTGTAAATTAATCAGATGTCTCCTTAGCCAACACATTTATGAAGTTCAATCCATTGATGTTAAATCTAATGTATTTATTTTTAATTGTAATAAGCAAAATATCAGACATGCGTGATGAGCAGCATTAGCCACCTCATTCTTGTTGAAGAAAAATCTTAGAAACAATGGATGTTACATTTTAGACATTTTGCAGAGACCAACACTCTATTAATTGTCTGACTGTTAGGGTAACTGGTACAAATATCCACGAGAGACAAAGCTTTGAGTTCAAGCAAAGATTTATAGACAGAGAGAGTCCGTCAGGTCGCCCCTTTGCAAGGTGCAGCAGTTTGCAGGAAAAACTTCTAAAGTATATAGTCATGTACAATGGAGTATTTTAAAAATAACCAGTCTGTAATAACCCTGTAAATGTTACTTGATGTATTTGCTGTGGTTTTGGTATCTAGGGACTCTCTTGGGGTGGGCCTACCAGGAAGGTTATGCCTGGGTGGGCAGGTTCTAATTTTCAAAATGGAGTTCCTTTGATCTAAAGACCTAACACTGACCACCTAGAGAAACTACTGAGTTAGTAATTTTAAATTCAGCTTTACTTACATCTGTTTTGAAATAAGTAATGTGAATTGAATTGAAATTGAGTCCCTTTTTAAGTAATGTGAATTGAAGGTATTTGGATCCATTTTTCACTTAACTCTTAATTTATGAGTGCTCATTTATCTGTATTCCAATTCTAATACAACGTATGTGATATATGGACACAACCACACATGGTGCCACAACAACACAATGAATAAGTGTGTACACATACACAAAACAAACAAGCAACAAAGACCTTGTAGCTTTTTGTATGTAGATCACCACTGTAATGCTACAGATGTTTATTAAAGCCTCTATTAGATTTATTTTCAGCATCACCATGTCTATGTCCTACTTAGGATCTTGTAAGAGGAAATTTTCCCAATGTATGTGAGAGCTAACTCTTGAAAATTGGGTTATGAACAAAAACAGAGTGTAAAAACCTCTATAGATAGAATCAGACTGATCAGGAAAATATATTAATCTAGGCATGCAGGATCAAAATGTAAATTCACCATAAAGCCATGAGCTCAAAAATAAAGAATTTTGAAAAACACAAGAAGTTCTAAAAAAAAAAGACACAGCTATTAATCGCTCTAATAAAGGAGTATGCAGAACATCTTTATCAGATCGGAGTTAACTTTTTGGCTCAGATTAGAATGATTTCAGATAATGAAAGACAGAGAGCTCTGAAATCCTTGGGTAAAGACTGTTAAGGTAAAGAAGACAGGAACATTTCATTTTCCCTCCTTTTGCTGCAGCCAGTCATTTAGATCTTCCAAGCAGCTGAAATTTAAAAGGGGCGCATATATATATATATATATATATATATATATATATATTTTTTTTTTTTTTTTTTTTTTTTTTTTCCTTCTGACCCAAGTCCTGTAAACTGGGCAGGCATTCCGCAATTTACAGTTCAATGTAAGCCTTGGGGAGAGACAAGAATCTGGCAGAAGCTAAATAAAGGAAACTGCTGTACTACTCTTTGGAGGGCATTTTAAACTAATTTTTATTTCCCCAGTTGGTAATCAGACCAGGTTTAGATGTAGAAAATTATGAGAGGCATTATCTCCCATTACTTTTGAGGATAAGGCTCCTTTCTCTGAACAACATGAACATGAACAATGAACCGAGTGAAAGAGAACAGGATTCCTGAGTCCCTGCACCAAGGAACTGTCTGTTTAGCTAAGGGACATTTTCCCAGTGCTGGAGCCGCTAGTAGTCAGCAGTTTCCACCCTGCCTTCCATATATTACCCCTGGATTTAACTGCTGTCTTACCAGTTTGGCAACGACCCATGTGCTTTTTCATGGGTGGCCATGAAAAACTTGCAGTTCTCTGGATTATCCACTCTTACCCTACGACTTGTGATTCCTTGTGAGAACATGGGGCCTGAACCGAAATGAATCTTGCTCTATGTTGAGCCTACCATTAGTCGATGAATTTGGGGGAGGGGAAATTTGGCCTCACTTAGAGTGGGGATCAGAGCTGGGTCTAATTTACATTTTTGGCGCAATTTGGGTTTTTTTTTTTTGAAGAATGTCTAAGAAGACCTTAGGCCTGCACATAGGAACCTCGAACTATCTCCTTCTTTTTGACAGAACAGGCTGAACTGTAGAATGGTATTAACACTTATATTTCCATCTGATGGTCATGATTCTCTATTAGATAGAGAGTTGGTATTGAGACCGTGTTTGGCAACAGCACAACACTAGGGGGAAAGGCTGGGATAAAGAGATTATGCTCCATGTGGACTAAACAGATCTTCAAAGGGCTAGGGCATAAATCTCCTTTAGGTACTCAGAGAAGTTAACAAAGCACATGAGATTCTCTAGACTTGTAAAGGCTGTGAACAAAGGGAACCCAGGCACTTCCTTAAGAACCATTCCATGTCCCTCTCTAAACCCTACAGTCTGAACAGGAAGAATCTGATCTGTGAGGGGTGAAGGACAGGGAGAATAAGCCCCAGGGCATTTCTCCTATCTGCAGCTATTTCCCCACCGGCCTTCCCACTAAGTGTGTGCAGCAGAGATGGTGGTCAATTGGAGCTTTTGTCATTTAGAAACCCAGGCCTCAGCAGGAGGGAAGGAAGAAATGGAAAATAGGGAGAACAGAAAGGGAACTCCCACCTGACTAGCACCTTAGCGATTTGGCTGACCCTAGGACTGTAAACCCCGGGAACTTCTTTTCCTGCCCTCCAGTCCCACCCAAATGGGGCCCACTAAGAATGGCCAACCAACTCATCCCATAGCCTGGATCTGCTCAATCCTATAAAATCCAGATTCTCATGGTGGTCCTCCACCATTTTCTGCCCCCCAAATGTGCCCCTCTTTGCTTAATAAAAGCATCATTGATCTGTGGAGGTCTGTCCCCATTTTGGTTATTTTTGGCTTTCAAGGGGAGGGGAGTGTGCCAGAAAGGAAGAGACAGAAAAACAGACCTCAGAAAGACATGGGGTGTGCATGAAGGACCTTACATCAGGGATGATCTTGGTGGGACCACCAGAGATGATACCGCCAGTGAGGAAAATAAATCAGGGCTGAGTTCCATTTCCCCAGATGTGAAGATCGAACACCCAAGAAATGCTGCGGCAAGCATAGAAAACAAATTTTATTTGAAGGATAGAGGAGAGATAGACTTCTGCACAGAGAAGGTGTCCAGAGCTGGCATCCAAAGAAGTGGTGGTGTCCTCTTCCTTTTAAAAATTTTAGATTTTCTTTGTTCTCATGCCTTTCTTCTCTTTCTCTTGCTTCTCTCCTCTCCCCACACTGTGTGCATGACCAGTGGTCAGGAGATGAGTCAAAATGTGACAAGGAAGTCCTCCAGGGGTGCCTCTCCATGTCTCCATGCCAAGGCCCCCAGGAGGTGCGTGCGTCATTAATAACCCTTTGTGAGGAAGAGTTCCCTGTAGGCAGATAACCTTGGAAATGGCTGGAGGAGGAGGGGAAGGACTTTGGAGATGTCAGCATTGGATTTCTGCTTCTTTCCTTTCCTTTCCAACCAACCCCCATCTTCCCAATCAGACCCAGTTATTTATTATCTATGTTGACTGCCTTCTGTCCCATCTTCAATATTTCTTCTGACAAAACTCCTTCAAACATGAAATAAAGAGGAAAAAAAAAAAAAAAAAAAGCTGTTACCTACCTAGACTTATTTGACATGAAATGCTAAGTGAAATTCTTAGTAGAAACAAAAGGATTCCAGGGAGCAGCACAATAACATAAGGAGGCTTGAAACTCACAATAAAGATAAATGCATAGACAAATCAAACTATGATATTACTGTAATGGTGACGAGTAAATCAGTTGAAATTATAGTATAAAAGACAAAAGACAATCGTCTTAAAACTACTATAGTTAAAAATAAGATGAAAGCAGACAATGTGAATGTGAGTAAATTGTGACAGTAATAACAAAGAGTTTGTGTGCCGGGGAGAAGGTAAAGTCTAGAGTTTCTGTATGCTATTTAATTTAAGCATATTACCAGCTTATAATGAATGGGTTTTTAACTATAATGTAGTTTGAGTGCCAAGATAATCATGCACACATACACAAACACACACATAAAACCCTACAGATCTTACACAATGGAGAAAGAGAAAAGAATCAAAATATCATTAATGTAAAATGTCGACAAAACATAATCAGAGGCAGCAAGAGAGAACTAGACAAATTATGTACAAAACTGACAAAACAGAGTCAAAATGGCAATAGTAAATTCTTTCCTATTGGTTAAGTCATTTGTGTGTAAATAAATTACATCCCCAACTCAAAGTTATGGAATGCCTGAATGGATAAACAAAAAAACAAGACCAAACTATGTGCTATTTTTAAGAAGCTTGTAGTAGATTTAAGGAGAGAAATAGACTGAAAGTGAAGGAATCAAAAAGATAGTCCATGCAAATGGTAACTAAAAGCAGGAGTAGCTCTTCTTAAAATTTTAAGACTCACTTTGAACTAAAAACTATGGCAACAGACATTTATTGAATGATAGAACAGTCCATCCAACATAACAACTTAAAGTATATAAGCTCTCAGATTTAAATCTAATATATTAGGCAATATTAAAATATGAATTTTCATTAAAAAAAGATAAACTTCAACATTAGAATACCTACATACATAAAAAAAAACATTGGCAGATCAAAGGGAAAAATAGACAGCAATAAAATAACAGTAGCAGGTGACAATAATCCATTTTTATAATGGATAGAACATCCAGACAGAAGATCTTTAAGGAAATATAGGACTTGAATAGCATCATAAAACAAATGAACTAAACAGATATATGTAGACATTCTACCAAAAAGCTGCAGAAGACAAATTCTCATGTGCATGTGGATCTTCCTATAGGACAGATGAGACCTTTATTCACAAAACAGGTCTGAGCAAATCTAAGAAGCTGTAAATCATAACAAGTGTCTTTTCTAACTATGATGGAGTAAAACTAGAAATCAATAAACAGAAGGAAAACTGGGAAATTGAAAAGGATGTTGTAATTATCACATTCTTAAACAAACATAGGGTTATAGAAGATATGAAAAGGAAATTAGAAAATACCCAAGGAAAATACACAAACCAACAATAACAAAAATACCCAAACTTAAATACAGAAATTCAGACATGAAAGGAGAGATATTACAACTGAGTCAGAAAAATAAAAGGGATCATAGGAGAGTAATATGAACAATTATGAACAAATAAACTAGATAGTCTAGAAGAAAAAGGTTAATTCCTAGGAATATATGTCCTTCCAAGAATAAATCATGTAAATATCCTTACCAAAATACCCATGGCAGACTTTAAGTCTTCTCTAGATTATTTGTAATACTTAATATAATGTGAATGTTATGTAAATAGTTGTTATACTATATTTGTTAGAGAGATTCAGGACAAGGAAAATTGTTTGCATGTGTTCAGTATATATGGATTTATGTGTATATCCATCCCTAAACATTACATTAAGAACTAAGGATTAATACGTGAATTCAGGAAAGTTTAACATGCCCCAAACAGTTCAGTTTCTATACACTAAGAAAAAACTATTTGAAAAGGAAATTTCTAAAGCAATCCCATTTACAAACTCACCCAAAAGAATAAAATTTCTAAGAACAAACTTAACAGAGGTGATGAAAACCTCATTATACTGAAAACTATGAAATGTTGATGAAATAAAACATAAAGAAGTGGAAAGGCATCATGTGTTCATGGACCGGAAGACTTAGTATTGTTAAATGTCCATATTGCCTGATTCAATATAATCCTTACCAAAATCCCTAAGGCTTTTTAGAAAATAGAAAAAAACACTTTTAAAATTCACATGACATGAAAAAAATACCTGAATAGCCCAATAAATCCTGAGAAATAATAACAAAACTAGAGGCATTGTGTTTCCTGATTTCAAAATAGTCATTCCTCAGTATCCATGGGGAACTGTTTTCAGGAATTCCCGTGGAGTCTAAAATCTGCAGATGCTTGAATCCCTCATATAAAATGGCCTAGTGTTTGCATATAATCTGTACACATCTTCCTGTATACTTTAAGTCATCTCTAGATTACTTATAATGCCTAATAGAATGTAAATGCTATGTAAATAGTTGTTATACTAAGATGGTTAGGGATTAACGACAAGGAAAATGAAAACATGTTCGGTAGAGATACAATTTTCTAAAAATGTTTTCGATCCAAGCAATATTAGATCCACATTTCACAAGTTGAATTCACAAATACAAAGACCGATTCTGTATTACAAAGCTACCATAATGAAAGCATTATGATACTGGCTTACATAAATACATAGAACAGAATAGAAAGCCCAGAAATAAATCCATACCTACACGGTCAACTGAGCTTCTACAAGAATACACAATGGGAGAAGGACAGACTCTTCAAAAATTGTGCTGGGAAAACTCAATATCCACATGCAAAAAAATAAATAAATAAAGATGGACTATTGTCCTCCATGATGAACACACAAATAACCTGGAAGTGGATTAGAGTTAAATCTAAAGCTGGAAAACTCATTCAAGAAAACAAGGAGAAAGACGTTTCTTGACATTGGTCTTGGCCACGATTGCATGGATAAAAAACTACAGGCAACAACAACAATAAAATTGTTAAGGGGACTACACCAAATTGAAAAGCTTCTACACAGCAAATGAAACAGTCCAGGGAATGGAAAGGCAACAAAGAGAAGGGCAGAAAAGATTCTCCCCTTGCTCCATATCCAGTTTCAACCACCACCCCTGAAGCTGTTCTTTCTCCTCCCTCCGTTTCTGTTTGTGGCTCACATGCATGCATTCCGACTTTCCAACCCCTCATTCTATTGGGTTTACTCCAGTTAGAATCGCCAGAATCACCTCTCTCATAGAAAATAACTGGAGAGTTCCTGACAGTGCAGAGGGACATCCTTGTAGCAAAGATGCTGTGCCCACTTCCTACTGGGGAAAAAAAAAAAAAAGTTTCATTACTATTATAAATATGGTGAGACTAAAAGAGAGGATGAAATAGCAGCTACTTCATAGCTTCATTGATTTTGTGACATTGTAAAAATCACATTGCACTCATCAGGATAACAAAATTAAAGTACAGAACAACCTTAACTCTCTTGTGTAACACAGTGCTGGTGGTACCTTAATCATAGTATCTCCCCAGCCAGTTTCTTTCCTTTCTGTTCTCGTCATGTTGTTTCCACTGTGGATATGTGCCATGGTTTGCCTTGCTTACGTTCATGCATCCCTTACTCTTCTTTGATAGTACAATCTTTTGGCGGATTTACTTTGTTGCATTGTGAAATGTGATTAATTGCTCTTTATTTCAAAACAAAAGTCTCTTTTCCTTAAATCTTTCCGGCGAGCTTTCAGTAATTATGCCTTCCTAACAATTCTAATCTGCTGGTCTCTGTCTTAGTGTTGCTTTACTCCAATTCTTTCATTTTCTCTCATTCTTATTCTATGCTCTCCAAAACCTAAGTGAATGCAATTTATCTTCCTATATATGTCTATTTTCATGGAGAAAATGCACTAATTATACTTTCTTCATATCCTTGAATAATTTATCATGGGCTCTCACAATATATTCTACATTGATATATGATTTATACATTAGTCTTGTTGAGTTTATTATAGTTATAGGATGTGTGTGTGTATGAGAGAGAGACAAACTGACAGATTTATATTCATTCCTAAGGGATGGATCCACTCTTGTACTATCACCAAAATCACCTCTCTCATAGAAAATAAGTGGAGAGTTCCTGACAGTGCAGAGGGACATCCTTGTAGCAAAGGTGCTATGCCCACTTCCTACTCGGGAAAAAAAAAAAGTTTCATTACTATTATAAATAAGGTGAGACTAAAAGAGAGTATGAAATAGCAGCTACTTCCTTGCTTCATTGATTTTGTGACATTGTAAAAATCACATTGCACTCATCAGGATAACTATATATATAGTATATATAGTACTAACTATATATATAGTTTAGGGCATATAACACTAACTATTTTAACAAGCAGGTCTTCAAACCAAAGTGATTTAATCCAATTGGAGCTCTTTCTTAGTTATGTAAAATTCAGTAGGATGTTGAGTGGCATACTTCTATGGCAGTAGTTCTGAGATCCGGGCTTCAGTGATTTCTGAATTAATCTGAAAGATAAGGGATAGGAAACCGTGAAGGATTACATGAGTGGTTTCTTTATTAATGGGTCAAGAATGGGAGTGACAGAGAACAACTCCATGTACATTAATCAGCCAAAACTTCATATGATACTGATAAATGTTATCTAGTTTGTATCAAGCAGGAAAGGGGAATTTGGGGGGAACTTGCCTGTCTCTGTCTCAATGATGAAACAGAATTATGGAGCCTTACTTGTGCTAAACATTCTATTCCATATATTTTTTAGGTTTGAATTTTCCCTTTAATCTTGATATATGCTTTATTTATATGCCCTGACATTTGCGTTCTATTGTAATAGACACAATATTCCATACTTCTTTAGAAGAAAGAGAGCAAATTCAACAGATTTGTAATTATGCTTTTTCTTTATTTTTATTTTTAAATTAATATATTTTAATAGATGAATAAAATTTTTGCATATTTATCATATACAATATGATGTATTAAAATACTTATACATTGTAGAATGGCTAACCCATGCTAATTAACATATGCATTACATCTTTTAAATCTTATATGCTCTTGGCCTCAAAGTACTCACCTTCTAATTGCTTACTAAGTTGTATTAAAGACTGGATGATAAAATGTGTTATTTTCTAGGAGTTATTCATTCAGAAAATATTTTATACGTAGACATTTGTATCCATATGGTGGTGTCTAGCTAGAAAAACAGGAGAAGATTAATAATTCAAGTTTCAAAAAAAAAGACTAAGAAAACACCATGGTAGGAGACTGAATTATTCAGCCTGGTTTCTAAGATGATCTGATTCACAGGCTTTTACTATTTCACTTTTCCTGTGTTGACATTGCCTAACCCCCTCATCAGCTTTGACTCATCAAATATTTGCATGTGCATAGAAAAAGATGTTACAGGCTGTTAGGATTTAAAGTAATTGAGATAATTTGAGTTGGTTATTATTATAATATGTGTTCAGCGAGTCTATTCTGAGAATAACACATGGTTTCAATAAATCATGTGTTATAAATAAATCCATGAAATTTTTCGTGTTGCATGGAGATTTTGTTTTTCTCCCAAAGCTATGTTCTTAAGAAAATTTGTCTTGCCTTGGATCCTCCAACTTACCACTAGAGTGATCGACCTTAATACATACATTTTATCGTGTTACCTCTCTGCATAGAATCTTACAGTAGCTTCTGTGATGATGGGATGACAGGAGACCCCTAGACCCTTGTCACTCGAGGGTCTGTACCTTGCATGTTATGTTCCAGCAGTATTGTATTGCTTAGATTCAGAGCAGGGCATTTTGCTAAATTGTTGTGCTATTGTTCATGCTTTTCTATTTAAAATTCCTCATCCTCATGACCTACTTTCTGATACCTACTGACGTTTCACAGATGCTTTCTCTTATTCCCCCTCCTCCCACGGGCTGAATGCTTTCCTCTGTGTATGAACCCTGTGCAAAGTATCCTTATGTTTTGACTATAAGCTGCTGGAGGGCAACAGGGGATCATTAATTTAATGTAATCTAATATGCAGTGACATTCCAAATACATGGCCAGTGCTCAATAAATATTATTTATTGAATTGAACTGAACTAATAAAATTTCACAGAGAAGAAAATACAATATGTTACAAAGATGATTGAAGTCTGTATGTGATTATGTGAAAGTGACTTAATATCTAAATAAGGTAAAGTTCCCAATACCTATTTCTTAGTAGACATCTGTAGTCACTACATGGATTATGACTTCCAGAACCAATAGCAATCTTGGACAAAATAATTATTCAACACATTTCTTCTGGGAAAATAGTTGCTGGGGGCCTGAAGCAATACATATAAAATTCTTCTTCTATAATCTGAGTTAAAAATGACACTATCCATTGATCATATCTTTTATTATGGTATGTCAGAAAATGAAATGGGGCAGATACATTTTATGGTCAAAATTCACTGCATAAAACAGGTAGAAATATAGATGTCTAAAATATGTTCTTTGAGAGAGGCATATAGTTTTTTAGTAAAATTTTATTTGCTCTAATTAGTTGTTCATGATAGTAAAATAAATACAATGACTTTCTATTACCTATTGAATTCTGCACATCTTCTCAAACCATGGATTTGGATTGGATATCATCATCTGACTTCCCATTCCACCAATATTTTCATTCAATACTATAATATTATTTTTGTAAATTGCAGCAACCACTGAAAATTTCTCAAACTTGTAGTATCATTGATATAACATAGTGGAATCTAACACTGACAACATAAATACCTTGAGTTAGTAGTTCATGTGTCCAACGGATGTCCAGTATTTCTGTGGTAATATATGTTTTTTGCTACATATTTTTATTTATTTATTTATTTTTAAATTTATTTTTATTGTAAACAAATGGGATTCATGTTGTTTCAGTCTGTACATGGAAGTAACAGCATACCATTTTCATATTCATATATTTACATAGAGTAATGATGTTTGATTCATTCCGTTATTTTTTCCTTCCCCCCACCCCTCCCCCCTCTCTTTTCTGTCTATACAGTCCCTCCTTCCTCCATTCTTGCCCGCTCCCACCCCCCATTATGTGTCATCGTCCGCTTATCAGTGAGGTCATTCCTCTTTTGGATTTTTGAGATTGGCTTATCTCACTTAACATGATATTCCCCAATTTCATCCATTTGCCTGCAAAAGGCATAATTTTATTATTCTTTATACCTGAGTAATATTCCATTGTATATATATACCACAGTTTCTTTATCCATTCATCAACTGAAGGGCATCTAGGTTGGTTCCATAGGTTCCATAGTCTGGCTATTGTGAATTGAGCCACTATGAACATTGATGTGGCTGTATCTCTGTAGTATCCTGATTTTAAGTGCTTTGGGTATAGGCTGAGGAGTGGGAGAGCTGGGTCAAATGGTAGGTCCATTCCAAGTTTTCTAAGGAATCTCCACACTGCTTTCCAGAGTGGCTGCACTAATTTGCAGCCCCACCAGCAATGTATGAGTGTACCTTTTTCCCCACATCCTCGCCAACACTTATTGTTGCTTGTATTCTTGATAATCAGCATTCTAATTGGGGTGAGATGGAATCTTAGTGTAGTTTTGATTTGCATTTCTCTTATTACTAAAGATGGTGAACATTTTTTCATAAATCTGTTGATTGCTTGTACATCTTCATCTCTGAAGTGTCTGTTCATTTCCTTAGCCCATTTGTTGATTGGGTTATTTGTATTCTTGGTGTAGAGTTTTTTGAGTTCTTTATATATTCTGGAAATTAGTGCTTTATCTGAAGTATGAGTTGCAAAGATATTCTCCCACTCTGTAGGCTCTTTCTTCTCATTGCTGATAGTTTCCTTTGCTGAGAGAAAGCTATTTAGTTTGAATCTATCCCAGTTATTGATTCATGCTTTTATTTCTTGTGCTATAGGAGTCCTGTTAAGGAAGTCTGATCCTAAGCCAACAAGGTGAAGATTTGGACCTACTTTTTCTTCTATAAGATGCAGGGTCTCTGGTCTGATTCTGAGGTCCTTGATCCATTGTGAGTTGAGTTTTGTGCAGGGTGAGAGATAGGGGTTTAGTTTCATTCTGTTGCATATGGTTTTCCAGTTTTCCCAGCAGCATTTGTTGAAGAGACTATCTTTTCTCCATTGCATATTTTTGGCACCTTTGTCTAGTATGAGAAAATTGTATTTATTTGGGTTTGTGTCCGTGTCCTCTATTCTGTACCATTGATCTACCTGTCTATTTTGGTGCCAATACCATGCCGTTTTTGTTACTATTGCTTTGTAGTATAGTTGAAGTTCTGGTATTGCGATACCCCCTGTTTCATTCTTCCTGCTAAGGATTGCTTTAGCTATTGTGGATTTCTTATTCTTCCAGATGAATTTCATGATTGCTTGCTCTATTTCTGTGAGGTACGTCATTGGGATTTTAATTGGAATTGCATTGAACCTGTATAGCACTTTAGGTAGTATGGCCATTTTGACAATATTAACTCTGCCTATCTGAGAACATGGGAGATCTTTCCATCTTCTAAGGTCTTCCTTAATTTCTTTCTTCAATGTTTTGTAGTTTTCATTGTAGAGATCTTTTACCTCTTTGATTAGATTGATTCCCAAATATTTTATTTTTTTTGAGGCCATTGCAAATGGAGTTGTTTTCCTCATTTCCCTTTCAGCTGTTTCGTCACTTGCATATAAAAATGCTTTAGATTTATGTGTGTTGATTTTATAGTCTGCTATTTTGCTGAATTCATTGATGAGGTCTAGAAGTTTTCTGGAGGAGGTTTTTGGATCCTCTAAATATAGAATCATGTCATCCGCAAATAGTGACAGCTTAATTTCCTCTTTTCTTATTCGTATCCCTTTAATTTCTTTAGTCTGCCTAATGGCTCTGGCTAGTTTCGAGGACAATGTTGAATAGAAGTGGTGAAAGAGGACACCCCTGTCTTGTTCCCATTTTTAAAGGGAATGGTTTCAGTTTTTCTCCATTAAGAATGATGTTGGCCATGGGCTTAGCATAAATAGCCTTTACAATGTTCAGGTATGTTCCTACTATCCCTATTTTTTCTAGTGTTTTCAGCATGAGGGGGGGGGTGTTGTATTTTGTCAAATGCTTTTTCTGTGTCAATTGAAATAACCATATGATTCTTATCCTTAAGTCTATTCACATGATGGATTATGTTTATTGATTTACGAATGTTGAACCATCCTTGCATTCCAGGAATGAACCCCACTTGATTGTAGTGCACAATTTTCTTAATATGTTTTTGGATACGGTTTGCCAATATTTTGTTAAGGATCTTTGCATCTATATTCATCAAGGATATTGGTCTAAAATTTTCTTTCCTGGGATAATATTTACATACATATATCCATAATGATACATTGCTTTTAAAAGGTATCAAGTTAATGTTTGACAGTTTCTACTGTCTGAGCTGTGATAGTGTAGATTGTGCTGCTACAACACATTGACCTCTAAATATCAGTGACTTTATATAGAAAGTTGTTATTATAATATAAATTATTTATTATTTATTAAATGAAGTCCCAGTCTCCCCAGATCCTAGACATAACAGTGGTAGCACATAACAAACCTCCTCTGTAATTATATTTCGAGAAAAGTTTTCTCCAAGTCCTTCAGAATATAATGCACATGAAAAGAATGTAAAACTGTAACTGTTGATTATTTCAACATAGATAAGGCTCTTTCTCTTAAGTGTAGGCAAAATCCATGATAGAGATAAGTTGTTCCAAAAGACTTCTCCTACTCATTATGAGCTCAGGCATCAGGATCGTTAGATACAAAGGTAGGGGAAGACCTGACCTGTCTGGCTTATTGATAGTGTCAAAAACATGCTTGATGTTATCTTATGATTTTTACAATTTTCATGAATTGAAAAATCTTACTGGCCAGTTAGCAGGTAATAAATGCTCACACTAGTATTTAACCGAAGTCAATGTCCCTAAGTTCTGTCTCTGCCACTTGCTATCTCCGTGACCTTAGTGAAGTACTTAACCCTCCAAGTTGTTTTCCTATACCATTTACCCAAAAATTCCTACTAGATAGTTGTTGTGAAAAATTCAAAAGAAAACAATGTAGTTCCTTTTATAAAATTAGTTCATTATAGATCTACATAATATTGAATATCATTTTGAGATAATTATATTCAACATGGAATATTATTTGCTCCAGCCCCCAGTACTTCCTCTTTCCCTTCCCCCCTCCATCCCCTGTTCCATTTCCTCTACTTACTGATCTTTCTTCTCTTTATTTATAGATTTTTAAAAATCAGTGCATTATGGATATTCACAAAGTTGAAATTCACTGTGGTATACTCATATAGGTAAACAGAAAAACCTGGTCAGATCCATTACATGATTTTTCTCTTTTCCCATCCCTCTTCCCTCCAGCTCAATTTCCTTCCTCTACTCCACTGATCTCTCTTCTATTTTCATGGGGTTTCTCCTCACCCCTTTTTCTTTTCTTCCCCATTCCTTATTTAAGTCTATCTGCATATGAGAGAAAACGTTCAACCCTTGACTTTCTGGATCTGGCTTATTTCACTTAGCATGATGTTCTCCAATTCCATCCATTTAGTAGAAAATGCCATAATCTCCTTCTTCATGGCTAAGTAATACTCCATTGTCTACATATACCACATTTTCTTTATCCTTTCATCTGTCGAAGGGCACCTAAGCCGGTTCCATAGCTTGCTATTGTGAATTGTGCATCTGAATTCCTATAGTGTACTGATTTTAGATCCTGTGGTATATTTCAAGGAGTGGGACAGGTGGGTCATATGCTGATTTCCTTCCTAGTTTTTTGAGGAATCTCTCTGCTGTTTCCAGAGTGATTGTAGGAATTTTCAGTCTCACCAACAGTGTGTGAATGTATTTTTTCCCCACATTTTCACCAATATTTATTATTTGTATTCTTGAAAATTGCCATTCTGACTGGAGAGAGATGTTATCTCAATGTAGTTTGATTTGCATTTCTCTGATTGCTAGGAACATTGAACATTTTTTCATATACTTATTGACCATTTGTATTTCTTCCATTGAGGAGTGCCTCTTGAGCTCTCTTGCCTGTTTATAAATTGAATTATTCAATTGTTCAATGTCAATTTTTTTGTGTTCTTTGTAGGTCCTGAATATTAATTCCCCATCTGAATAGCAGGTGGCAAAGACCTCCTCCCATTCTGCAGGCTCTCTCTTCATGCTCTTAATTGTTTCTTTTGCTCTGCAGAAGCTTTGTAAGTCGATGCTGTCCCACTTTTTGATTCCTCATTTTATTTCCTAAGCTTCTGTATCTTCTTAAGGAAGTCAGTCCCTGTGCCAAAATCATAGAATGTTGATCCTACATTTTCTTCAAGTAGCTGCAGAGTTGATGGTCTCATTTCTAGGTCTTTGATCCACTTTGTGTTGACTTTTGTGCAGGGTAAAAAATAGAAAGCTTGTTTCATTCTTCTACATATGAAAGTCCAGTTTGCTTAGCACTTTTTGTCTAAAAGACTATCTTTTTTTTCAACGTTTGCTTTTGACACATTTGTCAAGTATGAGATGATTGTATTTAGGTAGGTTTGTCTGTGTCTTCTATTCCATTCGTGTTCATGCTTATTTTGGTGTCATTACAAAGCTCTTTTTAGTTACTATAGTTCTGTAGTATCATTTGAAGTCTCTTCTTGCTCAGGATTGCTTTGGCTATTCTTGGTTTCTCATTCTCCCAAGTGAATTTTAGAACTGGAATAAACTTAACCAAGGTAAAAAGACCTCTACTATGAAAACTACAGAGCACTGAAGAAAGAAATTGAAGATCCTAGAAGATGGAAAGATCTCCTATGATCTTGGATGAGCAGAATTAATATTATCAGAATGGTGATAATACCAAAAGTTTCATGTAGATTCAGTGCAATCTCCATCAAGTACCAACAACATTCTTAACAATGTAATTTTTTGATAGTTATTCCTTTTGTTTTTCTTGGTGATATTCTATTCTTTTCAATCCTATATAGGTATGAATAGGGGGGTTAGACATGAAAGAGGGGGCAAAATATTCACATGGAATATGACCATGAAATAGCAATCTTAGAACTTTGTAATTTTAAAACCCTTTCTTCCAAGAAATAAAACTGACACAGAAGCTCAATATAAGGCTGCTTGATCTGCAGTGGGTGTTGGGGATCAGAGTCACCCCTAATAGACCCTTCCACACCATACTGGCTTATGCCAACTATCTGTGAGGCAGGACTTCACATTTTCAAAATGGTGCAATCAAAGGCAGGAATTTATTAACACAGTGAAGATAAACTTCTAATCAAGCACTAGCCACTGGAATATTCAGATTCACTTTCATCCTAAAATTAAAAACAGACACTTTTTAAAGTCAGTGTTTGTTGTGATGATGTATCTGTACCTAGTTTATAATTTTATTTTCTTATCTGTCATAGATCACAATTTAAAACTATTTTTGCTTCCAAATTTTCTAATCACTTACATTTTCTTGGGGACATTTTATAATTATTGCATAAATTTGCCAGATGTGGGTTTATTATTATTTGGGCTGCTTATGAAGGAATGTCTTTCTGCTCTCTTAAAACATGTGTCTTTCTTCAGTCGATGAAAATTCATAGATAATTTCTTTTCCAATAATCCCATCTTTCAAAGCTATTTTTATGAAGCCCAATTCCAATGATATGCATCACCTCGTACCTTCCAAGTTCCTTAACCTCTCCCGTGTTTTCATTTCTTTTCCTTTGTTCTTTAATTTTATCATTTCATTCTTCATTCACTGAGGTCTTTGATCTCATCAGCCAATACATTTTTTTAATTCCAGTCATTATATTGTTATGTCTAGAAATTAGATGTGTATCCACTTAAAATCTATCTACACTTATTTTGTAGCATTCTATTCTTTTTCTCTCAGCTTTATTATGCTACTATTGTCAGATTAAAATCATGTGTATTGTTCTGGGGTGGTGGCTCAGTGGTAGAGCACTTATTTTGCATGTGTGAGGCACTGAATTCAATCCTCAGCACCACATAAAAATACATCAATCAAATAAAGGCTTTCCTATCCATCTACAACTAAAAAAAAAAAAAAAAAAAATAGTTTAAAAAGCCATGTGTCTTTCCAGAGTATGGTCTGGTATTTTTGATATCTGCATACATTGTGAAATGATGAAATCAAATTAATTAATATATCTATCACCTCACATGCTTGTGATTTTTTTTCCTGGGATGAGAACATTTAAGGTCTACTTCTCAGTGGGTTTGAAGGCACTTTATTATTAGCTATAGTTATCATGCTTCCTCATGCATCTCCAAAACATGTGCATCCTAACTGAAAGTTTTTGAATTCTTTGAACAGCACCTCTCCTGTTCTCTCAAACCCACCTCTCACCTCCAGCTCCTGGCAATCACCATTCTATCCTCTGCTTCTGTGAGTTCAGTGTTTTAATTTCACCTCTAAGTGAAATGATGTAGCATTTGTCTTTCAGTGCCTGGCTTATGTCAGTTCATATAATGTCCCCCAGATTCATACATGATTTTTTTCAAATGACAGGATTTCCTTCTTTCTTAAAAATGCCCAATATTCCATTATGTGTGACCCATTTTCTCTCTTCACTCCTCTGCCTAATGGACATCTAGGCTGATTTCGTATCTTGGCTATTGTGAATCCTGCTGAGATGAACATGGGAGTATCCATATCTCTCTATTCCTTCAGTTTGTTTTCTTGTCCTTCAAAATATTCCTGCCACTATTTTAAGGGCATATATATTAATTATGGTTATGATCATTTCCAGATTATTCATCTATTCCTGGTTCTTTAAAATATTGTATAACTTATTTTTAACTTCATAAGGACAGGCAGTGTTTGGGGACTTCAGATTTATGTCAGGAGAAAAGGTCTAGTTTTTTTCTTTATTTAAATCTTGTTTTCATTCATATTGATATCCTTAGATTCTTTTCATGATCCAAATACCTCAATGCACCCCCACTTTTTCATTCTTGCTTACCGTTCTGACTTTCTTTATTTCAATCCTTTCAGGGATTTTTTTTCTTTCTTCTATCCAACTTGTCTAGGCATCAAAAAATACGTAATCGAGCTTTTGCTTTGTGTGTTTGCAGTTGATAGTTTAGCCATGTGAGCCAAGTCTGCTATGTCACGAGTCTAATAATTTGTTTTTAAATAGAAATAATTTAATTATGAACAGCAATGGGCACAGGGTGTGCGTATGGGTGATGAGAGACTTCTCTATTCTCAGGTAACCATGTCAATTATATACGGTTAAGTGTTTATATAACACACAAGATACAGACTTTCTACTCTCCTTGGATTGCATTTCTGGAGATATTATTCTAATACCTTGCATGAAAATCTAGAACTGCTAGGAAAGACATTTTACATTATTACTTTGAAATTTGAAGAGCAGCTGGACATATTCGATGAAAGCAAAATGCATCCAAATGGGTCTCTAATTGAATTATTTCCTAATCTTATCCTGCTAGACTTTCAGTGGTTGTTTCAAAATAATTTTTGAATCTTAAGCTTGATTTTTAGCAAGTCCACAATGCTGTACATGTCCCAAGTGAATACTTCTCAATTCATTGGATGATTTATGGATTTCTAGAATCCTTGGTTCAATCCCTAGTACCAAAACAAAACAACAACAAAAAAAAAAAAAAAAGAAAGAAAAACAAAACTTTCCTGTAGTCCTGAAATTATTTTTCCTGTTTTCTTCACACAAAATAGTAAACTTCTTTTATCATTTAAAAGTCTTATGTCCGTGCACCCTCATGAGGCCATATTGCACCTGCTTTCAAGAACCACACACTATGTGTCTAAGGAAGTGATGCATTTTAAATCCAGGGAGGATCTCTCATGTTCTGGATGATTTCTCGTAGGGAAATGACCTGTGATTAAGTCAACTGTCAAGAGTCTTTGTTAGTGGATGGGCCTTTTCACCTGCCTAGTGTTTCAATTGGAACTTGAACTTCAATAATCATTGACGTGTTTTGGTGCAGAAATTAAATTGAAATTAAATTTCAATTACTTTTGAAATATGAAAGGAAAAAAAAATCTCTCTTAAAGGACAGAAAACATTGATAAATCTTGTGATGTACCCTGGAGCCTGTTTCAATACAAATGGGGAAGTCTGTCAGCTTCTGGAAAAATAAACCTTATCCCATCATTTCATACCCAAAGCTCTCTGACTTTCAGCTTTCTCTGTTTTGGCTGTTAAAGTGGAGGATTGGGGCAATGCAGCGTTTTCTGTTTTCTCTTCCTGCTAAGAGGTGGAGCACCTTCAGAGAAATGCTCGTGTGCCAGGTTTAGGTATTTCATTACACTTGCTTGGAATAAAATGGGTTTTTCTCACTGGAGGTCTATTTACTGGAAGAATAAACGCCATATACCTTTGACTTTATTTTCCTTCGGAATCAATCCGTCGCTGTTTGGACTCTTCTCCAAATTGCAGAATCAGATTAATGCTGCAATTATCTGTATTAGTAATTGAATGACTCTGATGGCAAACCTGAGACATATTGATTTCCCAACCTTTCCAGATAAATACCCCTTCTCACCAATCTCAAGTAAATAGGCACCTTCTGCCCCAAACACTTAATAACAAAGTGGTCTCTTAGCCAAGAACTGAGGAAAATCACGTGGGTATTCACTCACCCCAGACATCCCTTGCTAAAGCCATATTTTTTTCTTTGTTATTGTATTTTTTCCATTTTTTTTTCAGATTAAACAAACCTCACAGGTTTTGCCTAATGACGTGAGACCCACCAGGATATCCGCTTCAGCGCAGCCTCTGAACGGTCAGTACTTGGATGCTTAGGCAAAAGATGGTGCTCGCTTTTTCACCTCAAGTTCTCTAATGATAAATCTAAGTCTATCTAATGACTAGGGTGACCATATAATTTATCATCTAAATTAGTGCCCTTTTGAGATTAAATGGGTCAATTGACTAAATGGTATTCGTAGAGAAGGGGTGAGGCTGTCCGCGAGAAGAGGGCGTAAGTTCAGTCTACTGATTAAAAAAGAAAAAAAAAAAAAAAAAAAAAAATTAAAGTGGGAAGCTTTGCTCTAGACACCTTGCTCCACCTGAAATACTAAGCAGTACCTCCTGAGATTTTCAGATCAGAACTAAGATGATGGTTTTCCCTCAACATCTAAAACAGTGTGTCCATCCCCAATCCTCCATCTTTTCAGAAATGCTAGGGATATAGTTAGTAATTAATATTAAAACATTGTGCATGCATAATGTTTGGAAGTTTTTTTAAAAAATTATTTATTTTTTAATGTTTTACAGACTGCATTTTGATTCATTGTACACAAATGGGGTACAACTTTTGTTTCTCTGGTTGTACACGAAGTAGAGTCACACCATTCGTGTAATCATACAAGAACATAGGGTAATGATGTCTGTCTCATTACACCATTTTTCATACCACCCCTCCTTTTCATTTCCTTCTACATAATCTAAAGTTTCTCCATTCTTCTCTCACTCCCCACCCCCCCAACCCCATTATATATCATTCTCCACTTATCAGAGAAAACATTTGGCCTTTGGTTTTTTGGGATTGGCTTATTTCACTTAGCATGGCGTTCTCCAATTCCATCCATTTATTTTCAAAAGCCATAATATTATTCTTCTTTATGGCTGAGTAATATTCCATTGTGTGTATATATACCACAGTTTCTTTATCCATTCATCTGCTGAAGGGCATCTAGGTTGGTTCCACAGTCTAGCTATTGTGAATTGAGCTGCTATAAACATTGATGTGGCTGTGTTACTGTAGTATGCTGATTTAAGTCCTTTGGTTATAAACCAAGGAGTGGGATAACTGGGTCAAAAGGTGGGTCCATTTCAAGTTTTCTGAGGATTCTCCACACTGCTTTCCAGAGTGGCTTCACCAATTGGCAACTCCATCAACAGTGTAGAAGTGTGCCTTTTCCCCCACATCCATACCAACACTGAACGTTTTAAACTACCACACTAGCGAGTATCTTATGTAAAAAACCCTACTGCATTTGTGTTGATGAATACCACTCTTTTTTTTCTGATGAAGAGATTGAGTGAGAATAAAAGACTAATTGTCACTTAATTCTCTTGCAGTCACTTCAGAAAGGCATACTGAGGATCCCCACTCTCCTACCAGTCAGTCCCTGTGCCAGGAATTAAGATGAAAACAATGCAGTTCCTTTTCTCAAGTCACTTATTGTCTAAAGGTAAGAGAGACACATACCTCAAACCTGGCTCAGTTTTCGTATCTAGTATACTTTGTGTGAAAGGATAGTAACCTACCTCTAGGTTTCACGTAAAACAGACCTATTATAATGCTACTCATGACAGTTGTCCATATTCTGCAATGATTTCATATACTAATACTAGTCGTTTCTTAGGTAAAAACCCTTATGTTGTTCCCTGAGAAGTTGAACAAGAGATAGATCCTTTTTATAGACCAGGAAAAAAAAAAAGAGCCAAGTTTCTGAATGGGCTCCTCTATAGCAGTGGTGAAAGCTCATGGCAGGTGTAATAGGGATTTACATGATGTCTTGGGAGTGTGATTTCTCAGAAAAAATAAAAGCTCAAGATGACTGCACATTGCAATCATGGAAGCACTTTGGGTCAATACAACGGAAGTCAAATTAGATCATAGGGAATTAAAAAAAAAACAAAAACACATGACTCAGGAGTGGGCAAGGGTATTTTCAAGACCGTTTCAGAAAATGCTTTTGTTTCAAAAAATGATGCCAATGAGTTAGTTTGGCCTAACCGTAGCAATGAGTCACAGTTAAGTGTGCAGAGTAATTGTGGTCCAATGCTTGAAACTGGGTGGGTGGGACAGCATCCTTGGCATCACCTGGGTGGTTTTAGAAATGCAGAATCTCCATGTAACTAGATATCCAGGGGAGTCCTGCACGCATCCATCTTCAAGGAGCACAGCGGTGATAGGATTGCTTGTCAGTGTTTGAAAATCAGTGTTTCAAGAGCTGTTATCAAGTTCACACGAAAGCCATGCCATAGTAGATCTAATCCAGATCACCTAACAGAGCTGTCTGAAGGGGGCGCTGCTTCAATTCCTAGTCAAAGCAACGCAAGCTCTTCTAATGGTATGCTCTTTTTCTGAAACATAATGGGCAAGCCTCAGTCTTATGATTTGACCAGTGCCAAGTAGATGTGGCCTCTGATTTTCCTTCTATGGAGTGCAATTCCTCTTATAAATGTTCGCTCCCAGTGGGAGCAAGGGGTGACCTGATTCTAGTCTGAAGAGATTCCATCTGCTTTCTTCACGTTCTTGTGCATTCACCATGGATGACACATTAATTAGTTTATGCACTGTGAATGCTCAGTCCTAAAACTTTTTATAAAGGAGGAGGTGGCAGAGGGGGTATCGCTTTGTTTTAGTTTTGTTGTTTGAATGAAAAAGACACCCCTTGGGTAATTTGACAGGTAGTAGCATTTAAGGAAATTGCTCAGAGGAAAGGATTTAAGTTAGATGACTTCTTATGACCCTAAAATTTTATGTTTCTCCAAATGCAGCATAATGTAAAGGAGAACATTATGAAATTAAACCATCTGGGATTTAATTCTCTAAGTTTACCCTTATGAGCTATATGAATTCAAACAAGTTACTTAACGTCTCCAAGTTTCTGATTTCTTACCTATAAGATGTAGATAATTATACTTACCATGAAGGAGAGGTTTAAGGTGTAATGAGATGATGCATTTGAAGTACCTAGCATAATGCCTAGCCCCTGTTTAGCCTTTTATAAATGTTAGATCTCTTCATTTACTGTCACCCTATTTTTCTAAACTGATAAAAGGGTGGAGGAAAAGCCATTTGAGCTGTTTATTTTCTTGTTATATCATCTTGGAAAGCACAAACATCCAGGGGAAAGAGATTGCATAAATGGAGTGCACATTACATTTTAAACATGATGATAACATATATTCAAAAAACAGTGTTAGAATCTTATTAAACTGGGAGTCTATTATCAGACTGTCCTTAAGTTCTAATATGCTAGCTTATGAAGCCTCAAAACTGCTCCAGACACATTTGCAAAGAACACAATATTTATTTCCAACCCACCATCTACTCTGAGATTTCACTTCCTCTGGTGGGTCCCACAGACAGGGACCTCTCTCTCCAAGCTCTCCGTCCCTTGCTGGGCAGCCACAGACACCACAGTGTCCAGGCTTCATTTATTCCTATTTCTTTTCCTCCATCAAAATTAGTCATCCTGTCCTACTCTTAGGTAACATTGCCTTCAATTATGAAGATAATGAGTGATAGAGAGTACAGAAAAATTCCTGTTAAAAACAATAAGTGAATAAAGAACATCTTTAGGTTAATGGGTACAGTGTGGACATTTTAATGGAGATTTCTGGAGGTGACATTTCAACTGCATGTGAGAGTCTTGAGTGCTGCCCAAATCAGATAGAGCAGCACAGGGTAAGAGAGAATGTCCAAGGGAAGGTCTAGAAGGGGAGCTTCTAGTTCTGCTTTGGTCACTTACTGTTTATGTGCATAGGCTTGACTCTATGTCCCAATATTCAGTGGTGCAATATTTAAGTACTTTTGAATCTAAAACAATTCATTTTTAAGCAAAAATTTCTCAAAGTCTCCACCAATATGTATTTTTCTCTATTAACAGTTATTTTTCTCTATTAGCAATACTATTCTTAATGACAAGAAAGAAATAAATTTTCCGGTCTTTTTAAAGAGGCCATAAAGATGAGACATTATGAGATAGATCAGAGATACTGATTAGAATGCACATGCAAATTTTGCTCACAGATATGAGAAAATATCCAAGCTAGGAAGGAATTAATGATGACAAGGACACTAAAACCATTTCTTCCAAAAGATGATGAGATGAAATAACATTTTTCTTACTCAAAGCATAACCAAGGGTGGTAATGAAGCAAGCCCAGCGTAACAATTCAGATCTTACATCAGAAAGAACAACATTATATTCCCATTATTGCCTTGTTACAGCATTCTGTTCTTGCTTAAGGAAGGGGATAGTCTTCTAAAATTCCACGGGGAGTTGTTAATAACCTTGGTTTGAGGACTCTTTTGGAATGGGTCTTCATCTATTCCTGCTTCTATAACAAAATATCTCATACTAGGTAATTTACAAACAACAGGAATTTATTTTCTCATAGTTCTGGAATCTGTGAGGTCCAAGTTCACTGCACCAGCTGATTCAGTGTCTTATGAGGCACATTGGCTCATTCCTGTGATCTCAGATGACTGAAGGTGCTGCCTTCTCACATGACAAGAGACCAAAGAGTGAGACAGCCTCTGGGGCCATTTTCCTAAGGGCATTGATCCCATTCACCCCAACGTCCACCTCTAACACCATCACCTTGGAATCTCAGCTACAACGTAGAGAATTGGGAGGAACATATGCACTAAAACGATAACAAGATGAGTCGACTTTTGTCATTATTTATCAAATTTGGACACAACCAATGAGACTGAGAGACAGCCATGATAATAACTCAGTCCTTATGACGTGAAAAGTCAAGGGTGTTTAGTTAACATTGTCTTCCTAGACTAATGGTCCTTAAATATTTTTAAAGAGATGCTCTGGTTGAAACTACTACAGGAATCAATTTTTCATTCGTTTCTGCATCGTACAGAAGCTGCCGTTCAAAACAGTGTTTCAAGTTCTCCCAAGTAGTTATAATTCTTCCCATACCATCTCTAATACTCACTCCTCATTAGCAGAGCAGCCAGCTGGCTGGCTCTGACCAAAACTTCAGGTACTTAAGGCACCACATACTTGTATTGTACAGCTGGAGCCCACCCAGAACTGGAAAGATTCAATAACTACATAGAATGTATTTGCTAAAGTCAACGTGGCTGTGATGATAAGTCATCACTGTAATCCCCACCACCACCACTGAGAATAGATGGACCCCTTTCACTGAAATTTCAAGGGTGACTTGTATTGGTAGATATCAAAGGAAAGTATTCAAAGTTGAAATCTCAGACATAGCATTGTTTTTTTCCAGAATGCATAAACATGACATCAGTTCTCTGCTTTTCAATGGTTAGTGTTAAGCAAACACAAACAAAAGCAAGACAAAACTTCTTTAAAAATTTCTTTCTGGCCAGAGGTCTTGAACAGTAACCTATAATGGATCGAAAGGGAAGCACAATATATCAGATGTGTGGTAACTTAGGCAGGTTCATGTTGAAGAATTACTGAAAATGGTGAAACTTCTGTTCTCAATTTCTTCTTTGTTCCACATGAAACATTTATTGTAATCATAGTTTGAGTTAGGATCGCTAGAAATATTGAGCAAGGTGAGGACACTCCATACCCTCTTGTTGCCCCATATGTAGCAGACTCTCAATCCAAAACAATGATCAAGAGGTCTGCATGCATGTGGACATTCCTTAAAAAACTTGGAAAAGAACCACCATTTGACCCAGCTATCCCACTCCTTGGCCTATACCCAAAGGACTTAAAATCAGCATACTACAGAGACACAGCCACATCAATGTTCATAGCTGCTCATTTCACAATAGCCAGACTGTGGAACCAACCTAGATGCCCTTCAATTGATGAGTGGATAAAGAAACTGTGGTATATATATACAATGGAATATTACTCAGCCATAAAGAATGATAAAATTATGGCATTTGCAGGCAAATGGATGAAATTGGAGAATATCATGCTAAGTGAGATAAGCCAATCTCAAAAAACTAAAGGACGAATGATCTTGCTGATAAGCGGATGATGACACATAATGGGAGGTGGGGGGGGGCAAGAATGGAGGAAGGAGGGACTGTATAGAGGGATAAGAGGGGTGGGAGGGGTGAGGGGGGAGACAAAAATTAACAGAATCAATCAAAAACTATTACCCTAGGTAAATGTATGATTACAAAAACGGTATGCCTCTACTTCATGTACAGAGAGACAAGATGTATACCTTTTGTTTACAATAAAAATGAATTTAAAAAAGAAAAAAAAAGAGGTCTGCATGCATATTCAGTTTCAATTGTAATTCAGCCACTGGACTGATTATCAGTTATTTAATTACGATTGACTGGCTTTTGGAATTTAAAAATGAATGAGATATCCTCTCTTCCTTGCGGAAGTTCAAGTCCACTGGTAGATATTGATAAGAAATCATGTGATTGTGAGAGAGTGAAACATTTGGTGGTAAAAGTAACAAAAAGTATTTGGAAAGAGCAACTTCGAATCCTTCCAAAGTGCTCATTTGTACATGAAAAAGAAGGTACTCTCAGAAAAAAAATATACAAATATACGCCAGGAGTTCAATTTGCTCTGACTTTCTGAAAAAAATGGCATGTGGTGCTTCTCATCTTCATTTGCCCAATAAGCAAAGAGGGAGTGCATGTGGACATCAGAGTTCAATCAGGGGCAGTAATTCTTGCCTTGTCATCTATAGGCCCACAGATTTGGTTAGCTCCATTGCATTTTGAATCTAAACTTCCCTTCGTACAAATTAGATAAAATAAGGCCAATCTAAAAAATCAGTTGTTACAAATGGAAATAATAAATATAAACACGTGGCATTTGAAACTAATAATTTAAAATGCCAACAGTAGTGATGGCAATGACACTAAAACTAATAAAAATGTCTGCTACTGAGAACTTAAGATATGCCAGGCACTGAGCTAAGCACTTAACACGTGAGCTTTTTCATTCATGCAAACAGCCTGTAAGAGAGGACTATTATTATTATTTCTATATTAACAAGCCTTATAAAGGTTTATTTATTGTCCAAAGTGAAATAGAACAAGAATGGCCAAATATATATTGAGTACCAATTAAGCGTCTGGTACAATTTTCAACTGTCTCATATTTTAATTCATATATTTCTCATTTGAGATGGGGACTCTTATTTTTCCTGCTTTATAAATGATTTGGGCTGAATTGTGTCATCCCAAATTGATATGTTGATACTCTAGCCTTCAGTACTGCAGAATGTGACTGCATTTGAAGACAGGGCCTTTACAGAGGAGTTTATGTTAAAATGAGGCCCTTAGGCTGGGCCCCCATCCAGTAGCCTGTATAAAAAGAGAGAATGTACATGCAAGAGAAGACACCAGGGTATGCACACATGAGAGGGAAAACCGCAGGGAGACACAGCAGGGAGGGGCCATCTGCAAACCAAGGAAAGAGGCTGTCCCTGAAACTGAGCCTGCTGACACTTTGGCCTTGAACTGAGAGAAAATACATTTTTGCTGTGTAAACCACTCAGTCTGTATTTTGTTATGGCAACCCTAGCAAATACCACAGGCGACTAACCATGGCAGAGAAGTTGCATGTGCTTAATTATAACCATAGCATGTGGCACAGCTAGGATTCAGACCCTAGAAGTCTCTCAGCAGAGTCCGTATCTTTAATCTCCTCATACTAAACCATCTCAGGACAGATGGAAAAAGTGGAGTAGCAAATAGAAGTCATGCTCCTCAAGTTTTGCATCCCTACAACAGTAGAGCCAGGATTCACACTTAGGTCTGTCTGATTTCCTCATATATACATATTTTTAATTTAAGGAAGCCTCAGAGGGCTGGGGATATAGCTCAGTTGGTAGAGTTCTTGCTTTGCAAGCACAAGGCCCTGGGTTCAATCCCTAGTACCGCCAAAAAAAAAAAACAAAACAAAACAAAAAAAAGGAAGCCTCAGACAGTTTAACTAAAAGTTGTATTTTACTGAGTTTCAATGTCCTCACAAACGGGAGTTGAGAAAAATGATGTCAAACTGGACACATATACATGCTGCTAAGTCAACTTCCATGGATGAGAGGTGGCGAAATTTTGCAAAGGAGCTCTGTAGCCATTTAAAGCATTAGTACCATTTTCTGCACTGACTTCCATCCATGGTGAGACTCAGACTGAATCATTCTTTACATTATCAACTTAAACACAAATTTTATTTGTCATCCTGATGTCGAAAGCCTTTTAGGAGAATATCATACTAAGTGAAATAAGCCAATCCCAAAAAACCAAAGGTTGAATGTTTTCCCTAATAAGTGGATGATGATATATAATGGGGGTGGGGGGTGAGAAAATAATGGAGAAACTTTAGATTATGTAGAGGGAAATGAGAGAGAGGGGGTATGATAAATGGTGGAGTGAGACAGACATCATTACCCTATGTACATGTATGATGACATGAATGGTACGAATCTACATTGTGCACAACCATAGAAATGAAAAGATGTAACCCCCCCCCCCCAAAAAAAATAAAAGCCTTTTAGTGCCTTCAGTAGCTACCAGAAGAATCATTACAATAGATGGCCTAAATTATAAAGGGTTTCTCAGGAGTCTGACTACTTACACATATTAGTGACTGAAGAATTAGAAGCATCACTTTGGATTGATTATCAGTTATTTAATTAAGTCAGAGATTTTACTTTTCCAGTGCAAAGTGCTGCTTTACAATTTCTGACTTTATTGGAAGCAACAGGTTGATAAAGGGACACACATTCTAAGGACTAGGAAAAAGAAACCTCAGTCAGCCAAATTAAATTCTACATTGCAAAAATCTTCCTATTATGGTGTATAAAACACTTTTCATATCTAAATGTATCCCCTTTAATATAATGAGTGTTAGTGCATATTCTTAAATCAGCAATATTCTTCCATGGGGGAATCTGTTAATGGTACTTCAGATAAACACCACCAAGATTAAACATTTTGAAAAAGTACCAATTAACAGTTTTCTTAAAGTGTATCTACCATTTGAAGGTGTTAGGTTACAAAGGCAGCTTTTCAATGAAAGTTCTTAAGGCAATAAAAAATGAGCAAGGTGAACAAAAATATGCTTGCTCATTCTTTTGTATCATGTCTTTTGCTATTTTTACATTGCATCTTTGGTAAGTTTACAGTTTATGTTAATATTAATAATAAATTATAGATAATGAATGCTAATAACTTCTTATATATTTATGTATGCACATAAGTAAAATGTTTCATGTAATTCTCATGGCAATCTTATGAGTTAGGAAATGTTAGTATCTTAGTTTTATAGATGAATAAAGAATCACTACAATCAAGAAGTTTATAGATGAAGGAGTCAAAACTTGTCCAAAGATTCAACTCCAGAGGATATATCCTCAATTCATAACTATAGGATGGACATAGTATCTATTCTCTTATTTATCTGTCCATTTACCCATTCATATCTTATACAATCACTTATGGAGTACCAGTTGTATTTTAAGACCATGTGAGAAATGATGGGGGATGGTTTTCACCTCAAAGAAAGCATCAATCACAGAGGCCACAAGTGAAATTATTATTATATTACAGATGAGGTAATGCTGGTATGCTAATATTTTAACAGTATAATCATTTATGAAAGTATGTTCTATAGAATATTCATTTCACAATATGCCCCCCAAATGTGAAAAAAATCACTTACTGTATCCTCTTCTTGGAGACTTATATTTCACATTTGCCTATTTTAGGTACTCATGACAATCCAAACCCTTTAGATGCTTTGTTAACTTACTTGACCTGGGGACTTTTTATTATTTTCTGTAGATTCTGTTAATATTCTGAATTAATTTCTCATAAGACAATCTCAGAACATGGCTACCAGTATTTATTGTTACTTGATAGTTAACACTGCATCTTTTACTAAGATGCTACTTTAAAACCTCATCCGAAGAATGAAATTTTGGCGTTTGCTGGTAAATGAATGGAGTTAGAGAATATAATGTTAAGTGAAATAAGCCAAACCCAAAACACCAAAGGGCAAATGTTTTCTCTGATATGCAGATGCTAATTCACAATAGCAGGGTGCTAGGAAAGATTAGAGTTACTTTACAGTAGGTAGAGGGGAGTGAAGGGATGGGAAAGGGTATGGGGGTAGGAAGAATAGTACAGTGAAACAGACCTTATTATCTCATGTGTATATATGGTTGCATGACTGACATGATCCTACAGTATGTATAAGAAAAATGAGAGCTTACACTGCATTTATAAATGAACTATCAAAATGTATACATGCATTCTGCTGTCAGGTACAACAAATTAGAACAAATGAAAAAAAATTAAAAAAAAAATTAGCCTGAAGTATTACACACTTCCTAATTTTTGACTGGTAATCTCTGAAAATGCAGACAAACAGTTAAAATGTCTCAGTTGGCCTGTCAATTCTCAGACCAATTTTGACCTAGTGTTGACATGAAACTATAAATCCTCCCTCCTACTCCTCTCTCTCCTATGTGGCTGATGGAGTCTGTACACTAGGAGGAAGCCCGGGGAAACAAAGAGAAAGGAAACACGGACGAGCTAATTTTTGTTGTTGTTGTTGTTGTTGTTGTTTATTGTTGTTAGTCATCTTAGTTACCCTGTGTAAATATTTTAAGGACGTATTTGGAACCTATTGCCTGATGTTAGCACACTATCCATGAAGTTAATTTTTTTTTTTTCTTTTTCAGCTTTGATCAGTAGATAACTCACTATGTGTCAAAGAGGAACAACAACACAGATGTTAATAATCGACACAGAAGTTGGGTCTGGGACGCTAATGCTCCCCACCAGAGCTGTGATCTGGTATTACCTGATAATTTGCAGGAGCTGCTACAGGGACAACAACAGAGTTTCAAGTTTTCCTGATCTGAACATTGGGTAAAGACTTCACGTCCTAAGCTAGTACTGTATGCCAAATAACATGAAAAACATACATGCTTTCTAACTCAGTACATCTCATGCTGTAAGACTGATTCCCCTTTTTACTGATAAGAAGAGTAAACTTCTGTGATACTCTCAGATTAACAAATATTTTAACATAAACTATAATTAGCAAGCATCTATTACATTCCAGGTTCTGTGCTGGGTAAGTGGGTGATAAAAAAAATAAGTCATAATAGTAATAATAATATTAATAATAAAAATCCTGCCACTATGATTTCTAAACTTATTGGGAAAGGTGGAACCAGAAACATGATTTTAAAACAATATGCAAAGTAAAAGCCTTAAGAAGAGAGCATTGCAGGAGCAACCATATCAGTTAAACTGTTTCTGTCTGCTAGTTAAGTGAAGATTCACAAACCTCCAGACCCTCCACAGAAGATTCCTTCTTTTTATTAAAGAAAATCTTCCAACTTATTTCTACCTACCTGTCGGACAGCAATGCATGAAATATACCTAAAAGAAGCAATCATAAAAACATCTTAACTTGCCACTCCGGCATGATTTTCAGTCATGTTAAGAAACGTGGATTAACAATTTTTAAGAATTTTTAAAAAAAATTTTTACCTCTTTTTAAAAATTTGTTCTAATTAGTTATACATGAGAGTAGGATGCATTTTGATACATCATGCATAAATGGAGTATAACTTCTCATTCTTCTGGTTGTACATGTTGTAGAATTACACCAGTTATGTAATCATATATGCACATAGGATAATACTGTCAGATTCATTCTACTATCCTTCCTACACCCATACCCCTCCCTTCCCTTCTTTCATCACTGTCTGATCCAAAGTATCTCTATTCTTCCCTCCTGTCCCATTTATTGTGAATTAGCATTCATCCACATATCAGAGAAAATATTCTGCCTTTGGTTCTTTGGGGTTGGTTTATTTCACTTAGCATGATATTCTCCAGCTTGTGAATTGACCATTATTAAAGCTTCACTCTAAAATAATACAGAAAAGGAAGAGAATATGTCATGTGTTTTGAAATGACAGTGAGGATTTTAGATTACAGAACGTGGCCAAGTTAGAATTTAGAAGGTCTGCCGGAGATGTGCTCTTGTGCCATGAATCACAATACTCAGAAGCGCTAACCAGAATAAGAAGTTAAAATTTATCTCATTTAGTTTATGTATAACCTTGGAGGACTGGCACCCATTTGGGTTAAACAACCTTTTGCCTCTTAGGAAAAGAACAAGAAAAACATTTACATAGCCATTCTTTAAATAATATTCATAATCATATGACCGTTTAATTTATTGTAGACTACTTTGCATCTATTAGTTGATTTGTCATGGTACCGACTTTATTTGAATTGACCATTACCAAAGTAGCATTCGAAACTTATTTGGTGTGCGCTCTGTGCTTGGCACAGCTTCTCTCATTTTCTGTCTTGCTAGCAGAGTTCCATCTCTCTCACATAGGCACAATGAGATAAACACCCTTACCTCTGTTCAAATAAGCAAGAGGGACACTCACAGACATTTGGTATTGTGTCTAAATTCACACCTTTAGTGTTTCCCAGAGCTGGTGCTTAGCTGGAGGTCTTTTTCTATTTGTTTGACTTGTGTGTTCATTTCCCCTGTTCTGTTCTCTATCCCATCGCACTGTGTTGTGCAGAAAACTGGTGGAAGGGAAGGGACAACTCTATTTTGTTTGTAATCGACATTAGAATGGGTTTTCAAATACTTACTTCCCCCTCTAAACTTTATAGTCTAAGAAATCTCTAGTATGTTCTTATGAAACAAATTCTTAGTAAATGGTTTAATTTCTTCTCTGATCAAGCACCACATTGGCCAATTAAGGGGTTGTTTAATTGATTATGCATTTGTTTCTGGCAGTGTCTCCTAACAACATCTCCAATGATGTAATGCCATTATCTCTGGAGACTTCCAGGGTGTAATCACAACATTGTGTTGACCAGAGGCAAGGATTTGGACTGCTGGAACATTGCCTCTGTCAGTAACTCACCCACTTAGATAAACCATTGATTTCTTTTCTTCCTGTCTAGTCAACTAGCATACTTAAGAGAAGCCATTCTATAGGCAAGTGCTTGCTCTGACTTTTTCATAGTCAGCTCCTGCCAACAGGAAACCTACCTCCATTCTCCTTTTACCTACCTGTACGAGTGGATGCTATGAGAAGCATGGTGGGAAGTTAGAGTCAGAAGTCCCACAGATGGACATATTTATGCTAAATGAAAATAATACCTACTAAAGTGAAAGATGAATTATGTCCAGCCCGTTTCCTTCTTTGCTAAAAATACAGGCATGGACCTTCACAAATGAGGTACTTCAGTGGGAGCTGTTTTTAATTGTCCATCTTGTCTCATTGAAAGGCATGTTCCTTTTCTAACTTCCTTCCTGCCTCTAAGAAACCTCCTTCAACAGGTAATTTTTTTCCCTTTTATTCATTCATGTCATTCATATTCGTGAAGATTCTATCATGCATCTATTTCTCCGCTAGTCCCAGGAGAAGTAAAATGAAGGAGTCAGGTAAGGTCACTGGCCTCACAGAGGTTAAGGCAATATTTCATCCTGGAAAAGCCAAGCAACCAACTTGTGGAGCATAGGATTATTTCAACTCGGGAATCACAGCTGGGCATTAAAGGAGAGTATAATCAGTGGTAGGGGTACACTCTCCTGCTTCCACAAATGTCTGCCTTCCCTTCTTTTCTTAATGTAGCATTTACACCACCTTTCTGGCCGTACAGACATTTCCATCTACATGATATAAATACTGAAAGGGCTGGTGAGCAGTGAGCCTGAGATCACCTTATGTGGAAGGTCTGCACTCTATCTGTCTTATTTGCCACGCCAAGAATCACATACACACACACACACAAAATCTGCTAAATTATGAAAGAATTTTTAAGGAAACAAAGGACACAGAGTTTCTTTTTTATGAGAGGTAGTACAGATTGTCTACAATCCAGCAGGTTTGTAATAAGCAGGAAACTGTTCTCTAAGTAATAATGTTTTTCTGCATTCTCTTAAGAAAAGTAGACACAAATCTACTGAGACTTGGTCCAGAACCTCTGTGGTTTCTCCAGCACCCTCTTCTGCTCTCCCTCCTCCATGTATCCACTTTTCCAGCCCCCCCTTCCTTTGTTGATTTTTTTCCATTCTATATAAATCCGTAGGTCATCTGTAATCAGTGGCAAGCATTGTTTTATATGCTGGACATAGGGCAGGGAACAAGCCTTGCAAGGGATTTTACAGAATGGCAGAAATGGATAATAAACAGATTTTAAAGACCATCAAAAGACAGTAAAATACTAAACGGAGAAGTAACACAGCACTCAGAAACAAGTTGATCCTCTCATGTTAAGTAGTTAAAGGAAATTATCTTTGACAAGGTGATTTATGTCTTTTATTTTTATAAATACATTTTATGTCTGTTGATTGATTGATTGATTGATACTGGAGCTTGCAGGAACACCTTAACTACAGCTACATCCCCAGTCCTTTTTATTTATTTATTTATTTTACCCATCTTAGACAGGTCTTGCTAAGCTGTGGAGGGTCTAGCTAAACTGTTTAGACTGGTCTTGAACTTGTGATCCTCCTTCCTCAGCTTCCCAATTACTTACCACCAAACTGCAGGTGATTTATAAACTACAATCAAAATGACAGGAAGGAGCTGTGAGGAGAGCAAAATGGAAGAGCATTATGGACAGAAGGAATGGACAGAGCGAAAATCCGAAGACATGTTCTAGGATCAGCAAGATCATTCCTGAGGCTGGTGGTTCTATGACTTAGAAGGTGAAAGGAACAACAGATCAGAGGGTGTGGCATGGTAGGATTCTTGGAGACTCTTGAGCTATATGAAAGAGTTTGGATTTTACTGACTATATTTTAAGTAAGATAAGAAGAAACCATTGAAGATATTCCATCTCAAGGACAGAAAGACTGATTTATATTCTAAATCAATAACTCTTAAATTTATGGTGCATGTGAATTCCAGAAATCTCATTAAGATTCAGATTATGTTTCAGGAGGTTTGGATGGAGCCTGAGATTCTGCAATTCTAACAAATTCCCAGGGCTGGGTCAATCTTTTCAGAGTTGAGGTTCTAGAAGATTCCTGGATATCATTGAAGAGTGAGTCTCAGGGAGACAAGAAAACAAACAGAAGACCATCTTGAAGACTTTTCCTGCAGCATTTCTGGTGAGATATGATGGTGATGAAAACAATTTTAACAGCAGAGTTGGAGAAAATATTTCTTTCTGAATATGTTCAGCAAGTGGAGGTGACATAGGGTATTGATAACTGGATGTAGAGGGAGGAAAGAGAGAAAATGAGAAATCAGTAGAAACCACTAGAATTTTTGCTTGCAAAATTATACCGATGATGGCAGGATTAGGATTAAATTAATCTCATCTCATCCCCATTCCACACTTAGTCCAAGATTTAAATAAGAAAAAAATTAAAAATACATGAATCAGAAAATGCTAAAGGTACAAAAGAAAGTTATCTACTCCTTGATGCTTTTATAATCAAACAATGAAGCATTTATAATTAATGGTGTTGGTAAATAAGAAACTTCTCAGAAGTCGAGTTTCCCAAATCCCCATGCACATAAAAAATGACTACCTGCTCAAAGAAAAAAGGTATAAAGAAGAAAGCAACTGGAAAGTCATATAACAAGGTCAGTCGAGCTTCAGAAGTTTAAATCAGAGCATTAGTTTTCAGCAGTAAGCTTCACAGAATTGAAGAGGAAGCACATTGTTATAAATAAAAATAATCAGTCATATAGGAGTATTGCTGCTTTTGTGTTGTGGGAAAGATTGGCTCCCCCTTCACGTTGTCCAAGGTGACTAATGATATGAAAAATTTCTCCCTAAATTTGAAAGCCGCTAAATTACAAGGGAATACTATAATATATCTAGGCAATTAAAAGCCAGCAGGTATGTAGCTACTAAGAGGTGGAGCCCAGAGTTCACTCCCTGAGGTGTGTAGAGGGAAGATTAACTAACTTTACCTTGAGAGGCTTTTTGAAGGCGCTGATCTTTATTTCACAAGCACTACTGTTTGAAATGGGAAACATTCTGGAACATTCATACCCATTTGTGGGTCTGATCAAGGGCGAGACAGAAAGACTGGAAACAGTGGTGAGCATGGTAATTTGGTCTCAGATCTACCTAACAGAAAGAGAGGAGTTGATAGAGAAACTCCTTCTCCTGCCTCATGCAGTAAAAACCATCCTAATTGGTAGCAAAACCCTAGCAGTTAAGCAGTCATTCCAATTATCTGGAGTGGGTCTGACTGGAGGATATTTGGTTTACAGAGAGTCATTGTTTAAAAGAATAGCAACTGGCACCCGTAATTGGAAGATGATTGCAGGCCAAGTTATAAGTAACAAGAACATTTCAGGGAAGGGAATAGAGTAGAAAGGAGCTGGAAGCATGTTCCTGGAGACGTAGTGGAGGGAAGAGTTCATCTGCTGAACTGCTTATAGAGAGCTGTAGAAAAACTCCAGATGAAAAGAAAAATGCCTTCTTTTGCTTAGTCGAAGACAAAACAGAATAAGTTGGTAATTCATAGCCAAAGCATTCTGTATGAGAGAAATGCAAGCCAAATTCAGCTGGACTAGAAAACATGCACCGTTGTGTGAAATGTATCACAGTTTGCAAAACGAAGGCAGCTCCTCAGTGGCCCCAGCACCCGGGGACTCCTACTGAATTCTATTTTTAAATGCTAGAAAATACATAGACACATAAAAAATATTTTTAATTGAAATGATATTTACATTTGGTGATAAAACATTATTTTACACTGAAATGTAGATACGATTTCCCTTAATGTGTTTTAGCATTTTCAAGAACACGGTATATTGTTAATCATATTGCATAATACATTTCTTGAATTCATTCCTCCTATCCAACTCTCTTGTGTTTTAAGGTGGTGTCCTTCCCCACTAGACTTTCAACTCTGCCTTTGCTTCCTTAATGGGTCTTCTAACCTGGGGGGGGGGGCGGGAATGAATGAATGAATACAAGTATTTGCAAATTTGCCATCTCGTTTGACTCCATTGTTATCTTTTCCCTGTTTGTTTAATTAGGAGTGTGAGGCATGCCTGGGTTCCATGACTTGTGAGTTTTTGTTGTTGTTGTTGTTGTTGCAGAATCAGGGCTTTCGAGAACACAGCTGCTTTAATTCCAAATCTTTTCCTCTTTCCATTTTGCTCTTGACGTCTCTCAGCAGGTTAATTAAATAGGCTTTCTTAATACAGAGCCAGGAAAGGAGTGAACCAATCATCTGACCATTTTAAACAGTCCTGAATCCTCCAGTCCCTTCCCCAGGTGTATGTTCTGCTTCCTCAAAGCCTAGTCTTACCCCCGACCCATTTCCCAGCTGTTCAGTAGTTTTGCAGCATCTCCTTTAGAAGATGCCAGTAGCCAGGAAGGCCAGTTTCAAATAACCTTAAGGCCAGGGAAACCAAATTTATCCACGTAGAACATGTAGTGCGATCCAGGCTTTTTACATGTGCTCTCTGCATAGTGTGTTATTTATCTTTATATGAAGCACACAGATACACAAACACACATACACACCAACATATACACATATAGGGACACACACACACACACAGAGTAAAGTTTCACTCAGAGTACACGACCATTCAAAATACTTGTACAGTATACAGCTCACGGTCCCTCAATCCCACCCCACTCCCAGTTTGGTCTAGAGTGTCTGAGACTTTCCTAATGCCTTATAAATAGAGTGCACTCTATTAATCTCTGTCTAGTCTCCTTATATTTCTACACTCTCCCCATTTTAAAACAAAACAGCAGAATGTCATTGTAAGGAATCCGGCCTCCCCACCACCTGTCAATCCGTGTCCCCCCGCCTCTCCCGTTACAGGAATTTCCAGCCTCCCCATCACCTGTCAGTCTGCATTCTGCCCGCCTCTTACTTTACAGGAATTTTGGGCTTACACTGTCGCCATCTTCCTGCCTCCCACGTTACGTCCTAACATGCTATTGGTTCCTCCGAGCCCGCGAGATTCCAATATCTGGGAGAGGCCACGCGCCATCTTTCTTTTTTCTTCCCTTCTTTTCCTCCAGTGGACGTGAAGTCCGCGTAAAATAAAGTCCCTTGTGTGAGATCGCGTGTCTGCGGAGCATTTTTCTGGAAGCTATGGAGGAGCCACAACTACCCCTAACAGTCATAACTCTTCACCAGCAACTTGCTTTGTGTTCTTCTTCTCATCATGCACATCCACCTGAATTTAATCTTGAACACAACCTTGGAGGGAGATTTGTGTATACTCAGATAAAGACATTAAAGATCACAGATGTCAGAAATCTTGCCCAAGGTCGCAGAGTAGTGACAGAGTCAGGATCCACACCCAACTCTGCCATCTTTCACACCATTTTTCCTGAAACAAGAAGTCTCCTTTGGAAAAGAGAAGACAAACTGGTCCACTCACTTCATTGCTTTACACAGGGTCTGCTGATTCACATCGGATGTAGCAAAGCCTACCTAGCATTTGGATCAGTTCCACTGACCTTTCAGTCCTCCCCAATTCACTTCTTCCTGAGCCTCTCCAAAGCAGAAACTGAGAGGCACAGCTAGCAGAGGCATTGCAGGTCTGCTTGGAAAAGGCAGTCTCCAGGGCTGAGCACAGTCACTGTGATGCTGGGGAGAAGCCTACAGCTTCCAAGCCAGGTTCTTTGTGCCCTGTGGCTGGCATCGGGGTGACCCTGGGCCTTTCCATGCGTGACTAAGTGTTGTTCACTTGTGCTAGGTTAACACAGTGGCATTAACACCTGAGCCACAAGCCATATGCTTTGTTTGTATGTAGATTCCTGCCTGTGGAATTGGACTTCTTAAGTTGACACTTTCTACCATTATCCTAAAGGTAATGAGATGCACTTCTGTCTCAGACGTCACCTAATTAGTATGTAAGTCCAACTTTTAGCAACTAATACTCCACTTGGCACACAGAAATTAATCAATTTTAACTAATAGGCTGAATGCATAGATGGCTCGGTAGTACTGCTGGATTTTAGAGTAGGATTTTGCTGCTCGCAGTGGTGAAGATAAGAACTTCAAGATGTTTCAATCCTAACAACTTCGTGGAGACTCATGTAGCATGGAGCAGAAATATTAAACTTAGAGTAAAAACTGGAATCTTTGTTCTAGTTTATTTATGACTGTATGACAGAGATGAGTCACTTTACTTTCTGTCTGAGGGTGGAGGATTGATGGATACTAGCCTAATAGTTCTGTTTCAGAGTTCTTACATGGAATGAATGAAAATAAAGGTCAAGGTGGCTTCTTAATACACAGCATAAAATAAAGCAAATGGAAGGCTGTATGCACAGAAGTTTTTACTTAAATTTAGGGACTATGTTAAGGATTGGGTATAGCTTTCGCTGTCAGGATAATCATAAAATAATCTTGACAATAAGGTAGGTGTGAGATTATTGAAAATGCAGACAATCATCTAAGCAAACAAAAACCCAAGCAAGTTTGATGGGGCACTGGAAGTCATATTGGAATGATCAAGGAAGACTTCTGAAGGAGACTGAGTAAAAGAACATAGTGTCAATTCAACAATCTGAAAGTTAACTAGTTCTGAAAGCATTCCCAAGTTTGTGTAAATGCTGAAATTACTCTTTCTTAGGGTAATGCCACCATGGACTCTGAAAACAATGTAGACTCTGTCTCCTGAGTGTATTCTACTCGGGTCCTTTAAATATACCCAAGCTGTCAAGGTATCAAGGACAGATGGAAAAGTTAGTGTCAATCATTGGTCTCAGCCTGTCCCAGATCATCCCTTCCTCTGTACTTCACTCTGTTTCCTTTTTCAGTTCTGGCATCTTTGGATTCAGATAACGATTTTTGACTTCTGCTTCATCTGCGGACTTTCTTCTCTGCCTATGCAACCTTCCTGACCCTGCCTAAGCCCGCTTCCTGTGAGCACCATTTCAGCTTCTCTGAAAGTCCAACTAAGCTGCCTATTGCTGCTAGCTTTGACCTTGCAAGAATATCACAGTGAGTAGGCTAACTTTGCCTCTCATGCTGACCCCATATCTCCCCAATCCAAGAGAGAGAAAAACGTATTTCTGATTTTCTTGACTGAGTGAGGATTGGGAGTGGAGGTCTGGAAGTTCAATAGCTCTGTCCTCTTTTACCATCTCTCCAGATTCCAAGTTTTCCATCTCTACTTGTTTTTCTCTTCAGTTTCTGGTTTCTAGGTGAATAATTCAGACTTTAGTAGGTTATTTATGCTAGGTGAGCTGAGGTAGACAGAGTAAGATGGAGAAGCTTTTCAAAAGGAATAAAAGATAAAAATGCAAGTAATCTAAATGGAGGAAAGAGAAGGAAAAGAAAATTTGGAAAATTGAGGCTGTGTTCAGTTATGATAATTGAACTGCCATTTATTCCTCGGTTTCCTAGTTTCTAAAAAAAGAAAAAGAAATTTAAGGGGTCATGAAATTCTCAGTCTTCATTAGAGGGAGACAGACAAGTTCCTAAATTAAAAACAGGATGTACCTTGAGTGGAAGTTTGAGGAAAAAAGAAACTCCTTGTAGGTCTTTGTATGAGGGATTTTGAATAAAAGTAGTATATAATATTTTTAATAGTTTTATTTCTCCTTCCTCTCAAAATAAAATGCTCTTATTCCACATATGGTGGAATATGTGCAGTAGGCTAAGAGCTCTTTTCCTCAATGCATATGGAAATCACTAATAAACAAAGTGCGTCTCCCTTGGTGTTAGCAGCTCTGAGTCCAATACCAGTGGCTTTCAGCTCCTAGTGTTAGCAGCCCTCCTCACCATTCTGTCATCCAGGGTCAGCAGCTACTACTGGTAACTCTGGAACTCTTCCAGTAGCTAGAGCTAGCAGGTTCTGGCAGTTCTCCATCCCTATCTACTCCTCTCCTGCTGCTAGCTGCCCTCAGTGTGGCCAGTCCCAGCTGTTGGCCATTTTCAGTGCTAGCAGCCTCAGTGTTACCAGCTCTGAGAGAATCTATCTCAGACTGCTTTACCAAAGACAGAAATCATGAACTGGCCAAATCTAACAATCTGGAAGGGGCATGTCTGATGTAGTCACAACTGGCCATAAGGTATTCGAGGGACAGACACTACTATCAAAGATAACAGAATAAGAAGTACTTAGCCTTGGGACCTTCTCTCTCTCTCTTTTTTTTTTTTTTTTCATAACTGTATCTTATGTAAAAATTGTATACAGTTTGCAGAAAAATACTTCACTCTTGTTCTGTAAGTTAATCACACACATATGAGAGAGAGGGGATTCACTGTACAGTAAATGATGTCTATGCTGAGAGTCCCTTGCAGGACTCGGCCCTTTTCAAGACAGTGCATCAAATCTGTATTTATCATTTGTTTTGTTTTTCTTAAGAAGGTTCCTCCTGATTGTAAAAGTTTATGATACCCTAAAACCTGAAACTCCCCAAAATCAGATTCCATGTAATCTAGATAAACTTTCTAATTCTAAGGTGATTTGTGGGATTTTGAAATAGCTAATGAACAGATTTAGTAGACCACCATCCTGAAATATCAATTGTTGCCTCCCTGCTGTTAACACTCTATACAGCAGTCAAATCATAGTTGAAATCTCATACTGATATCCAAAGGAAAGCTATCTATTTTTTTTTTCCGATTGAAGAAATATACACAAATTCTAAATACAATGATTTTCTTCAATGGCTATTTATTAAAATCTCACGACAGATTTGTCACTGTTTTAAATGCATTGGTGCTTAAATTAAGAACATTACTTCCTACTTTTAAGGAACTAGTCTAACAGGAAACAAATGCACATTATAACACGGTATTACGAGTATTATGACAGTAGTATATATGAGTGATAAGAGAATGAAAGAAGTTATGCTTGAGGATTTTTAGAGAAGTGAAGATACATTTTATGATATTGACATGGTGGATACATGTCATTATACATTTTGCAAACCGATAGAATGTTACAGTTCTATGAATGAACACTAAATGTAATCTTGGGGTGGTTACAATGTGTTAATGTGGGATCCTCAAGTGTGGTAAAGGCTCCATTCTTGTGGGAGATGCTGATAATGGGGTTGACTGTGCATGTGGAGTAGTGGAAATATGGGCTAGCTCTTTACCTTACTCTCAATTTTTCTGTGAACCTAAAACTGCTCTAAAAAATTCAAATCTTTATTAAAACAATAATTACAAAAAACATGCTCAATTTCTCTAGAAGAGTTAAAGGATTCACCCAAGAACTGAATTAACAAATGTAATATTTTGTTATAAAATTAATAATTCACTCACATTTCCTATTCATATTGGATATATTTATGAATTAATTTGATAATTGTGTTTCATGAAAGTAAAATGGTGCAGAGTCAAAAGAGAATAAAAGCAAATTGAGATGTGTGTGAATTATTTGGAAAGATAAAACTTATAAAACAACAAATAAAAAGCAACTACGATCAGGATGCAGGAGTTGACTGGATCAGGTCAGAGTATCCTGTGTAGTCCTGCAGTGTTTCATATGGAAGTCTGATTCATGAGCTAAGAGCAACATTTGAGCTAAGTATCTTAAAGTACACAAGGTTATTTACAATTTTTTCCCTGTGTTAAATATAAGACTTATGTTGCATCTCCAAAAACATGAGTACTTAGGGACCATTTAATCTTCCATTAATGTCCATTTAATCTTTTTGTGTGGCTTAGTATCTTGTCTCATTGCCAATAATTTTGGAATTCAGATATACTCTTTGATACTCACACATTTCCCAGCTTGCATCTTATAGAGGATTTTCTGCAGAATTCATTCATGCTTCTTCCCAAGACAAGAAGTCTGGTATTTCCAGGAACCCTGAGGCAGCCTGAAACAACCACAAAACCCTCTTCCTTTGCATCTGCTGCGATGCACATCAGAATACCTTCTTATGTCCAAAATACCAGTCCCTTGAAGATACAGCTCAGAAGTATCTCTACTTTTGTTGCTATGCTCAGGGTGCTCTAGAGTTGAAGTGATACCCTTACAGCCTCTAATGCCAAGGTGTGGCTTCATCACCAAGGTATACTCACCATTTACATCTTTTGCACCTGCCAAATTGCAAATACATAAGAGCCACCTATAACGTGTTGAGATTAAACTTGATCTCATTCTTCTTACTGTTATTAATAGGGACAACTGTCTTACCACTGTAGCTCCTCAAGGATAAACGTAGAATTGCACCCTCTCAGGATCAAGTATTTCTATGTTCATTCATGTCCTCAGTTTCCTTAAATGGTTGTGACTGCAAAGGGTCTAGTGCTAAGACACTCTCAAATCATTCTTCTGCATCAAACACCTAAGTCAGTTGACAGTTTAGTCTGCTGATCCTGACTTTTCCATTTCATGTAGTATTATTCATTCCAGAATCCTTGTTTCTCTTTCCTTGCACATGTATCTTGCTTGAAAAACCTGAGTTCATTTAGATAGAATTGGTGGTACAACAGAGAAAAGTTTGCCTTCTTCTTTCCCTTGATTTCCTCATGACATTTACTCATCACTTTCTTAGCATACTTCAAGCTTTGCATATCCATAATTTATCTTTCTGAAAAAACAATTTGCAATCTCACAGCACAGCACAGAGATGCACACATCTATTAGTTTATATTTGAGGAAGACACTGACATAAACCTCAAGAAGTTTGTAGTCTCATGGGGGAAACAAAATCTGAATAAATATTTATAAAATAACATGATCCAGTAGAGGAACTTAAATCATAAGAAAATATTACTTTGGAAAGTATAAAGAAATAATGTTTGGGAAAAATACACTGAAATCCAAGATTTTACTAATTATCTTTATCTGAATTGGGTTAATCCAAATAGATTACATAGAAAAAGTACAGAGGATGGAGTTAGAAAATTTTTAGACTTCCAAATTAGATCTGGAAATAATTTGCCCTCCCCCTAATATTTGCAGATACTTTCAAAATTGAAATTGTCCCACCTCCACAAAAATGAAAGGATCACAAGTCTCCCTGTCTCAGCAAATTTTGTTGGGAAGTTGCCCAGACCTGAATAATATTAGTTCCTGTATTTTTCTTTATAAGGAACAAAAGAAAACTATAGCTCAATACAAACCTTCCCTGAAGAGGAGAATTATTGTATTTCAGTGACAATCTGTTATTGTGCTCGCTCCTAAATGAATTGATTAAAATTCAAGGCATCCTAAGTTCTATAATCTTTCCATAATGCTCTCCTGTGTTCACTGAGTAATTTGTGCATTACCCAAACTAAGGAAAGAATGCTTGATTTGAACTCTAGCTCTGGTCTTTGGATGGCAAGAATGAAGTAAGCCACTTATTCATGACTTTAAATGTTAAGATTTCTAGGGTTCAAGTTTAAGACTTCGACAGTCAGCATTGAAAATTTCCACTGTACTTCAAAAATAATGTAGGGTATACTATCATGGTACCACAATAATTAGATAATAAGTGATCAAGCTCATATATAATAAAGTAAGAGGAGAAATAGATAAAGAAGAATCTCAATTATGCTCATCTTATAGGTGAAAAGCTTATGGCATAGAGAAATAAGTGAATTTCTGTGTCAACAAAAAACAACTGGACTTATGTCAGTTTGGACCACATCTTTCCTGTTTCCACAGCATGCTCTCTTTGTTTAACAATCACCGATGGATGGTCAGTTAATAGCTCCAGATACTGTTGCAAGCACTTTACAAATAATGTCATCCAATCCTCATAACAATCCTATGAGGTAGACATAAGCATGATCCCCATTCCTGTTTCACACATGGGCAGAGAAAATGAGAAGCAAAGGGTCTCCAGGTCATTGTGATTCAAACCTGTGCATAATGAGCATAGTGGCCAACCTCTTACCCACTGGGCTGTACTGTCCCTTTCCTCCTTGCTCGAGATTTTCTGTAATAGCTATGCTGTAGAATCACCTAGATATTTAAAAAAATTCAGGTCAATGATATCAGAATCTATAGAGTAGCTTAAGGTTGTTTTTTCCACTGAAGATCTGTGGCTGATTCCCATGTGAAGGCCAGTTTGAGAACCTCAGGGCTCCAGAAAGTCTCAGCATATTGCTGTTTAATCAGATGATCTACGCAGTAACATTAGTCCTTTCTCCTATCCGAGTGGAGTTACGAGGAAGTTGCTTGCTGTGGCTTCATTTCTTCAGGTGTCAGTTCAGAATAATAATAATAATAATAATAACAGGAATTCAACATCAGAACAACCTGATGGATTTGCTGCAGGGACAATATTCAATACTTATTTGGCACACTTACTGGTCTATTGGATACATTTAATGGATGCTAACTTAAAAAAAGTGCATTCTTGTCATGGGTAAATTAATAGACTGGAAAGCATTTGGGTTGCAATAATTTGATGAGATATGGGTAGGTTGATGGTGAAGGTGCTTCTTTTCTCTATTTTATAGTAGTTTGTTTCACTAATTTTAGGAAATTCACAGTCATTCCTGGAGTGCTTATCTAAGACTTCTGTGATTGTTATATATCACAACTATAAAGATGTCTAAAGTAAAAAATTGTTGACTGTAATTTGTATATGTCAAAACCTGGCTAATCAGTTGATACATATTATCTAATTAAATATTTATATTCACTATTAAGTAGTTTTATTTGTTCCAATTTTATTGTAGAATACATTGAGACACACGGCTAATGTATCTTCCAGGGTCAGATACTCATGGTTTTGCCTTTTCTGCTCTCTCTCCCCAACCACTGGAAGGCATTTCGTTGTTAGGTTTTTTACATAGGGCATCTTAGTTCCGTTGTCTATATGAGTCAGTATGTGCCATGGTAATGCTGCATAACAAGAGACTCAAAGCTCAATAATGTAGTAAGTCATTTTTCATTTTTATTTTTTTTCTTTCACCTAATTGCAGCTTAGGAGTGGTTAATCTGAATTAGTTCAAACTGACTGAGTTTAACTCCTAAACTGAAGTTTAGGTGAACTTAACATGTCTTTCTTCTGGGACTACATGTTACTCAGGGTGTTTTTCTCATATTCACAACAGAAATGAAAGAGAGATGAGTACAAACATGTGATGATTTATAAACTTGGACCCAAGCTGGCCGACTCTTACCTCTACTCACCATTACTAGAACATTGATGATCAAGAATATATTCTCTGCTTTTAGCAGGAGGAACTGCAAAGTTGTATCAAAAAGGGCAGCAACATGAAGAGTGGTAATGAATCAGGATCAATGATATATAATCCCCTTTAGCTAGTAAGTGGCTTATCTAATAATTGAAACTGAAATCTCTCTTGCCGCAGAATTGGGTCCCCTTTGTGAAATTCTTTCTTCAAGAACTTAGGCCTGATAATTTAGAAAGCCTGGGGAAAATGACTAAATTAATTCTCATGAGCTTTTTCTCATCTTAATCTACTAAAGTTAGAATTAATAATTGTATTCCTTTTGATTAACTTATAGGATTCTCAAAATCTAAGCAATTATCAATTGGTAATTCTCAGTGTTGCCTATCTCTGAAAGCTCTACTCACATTAGCTAGAAACTCTATACACATACACACACTCTGAAGATTATAGCTATGGTAGGCTATTTTCCCTTCTATTTTAAACTTTATTGCAAGCTATATTTGCATTTTGAAAATCAAGTTTTCATTCTTCAGTGCATAGGTGTGGATAATTACATTTGCTTCTTACTTTATGTCAGTGAAGATATATATCTTTTCTATTTTTACATAAACTCTAATATATTTGTTAATAGCATGGATTACCTTTTTCCTGGAGAAAATTCAGTGGGTTATCTCTAAAAGAATAGCTAGGATAAAATTTTGATTTTTTTTAAAAGAAAATTATCAACAAGGTTGTCAAAAGTTTTAGACCTTGTTAATTAAGCAGGGTTATAAATTTGTAAAATTTTGAGGAAGACATTGCACCTTAAAACCTAAAATTATTATTTTTTAAAAAATGAACTATGTATTAAATTATTCAGTAAGTAGGATACAAATTCACATTTTTAGTGACTAAGAATGAAGGAAAGTACATCTAAAGATTTGTGTTACATGGAATACCTCTTTCAATTACTAAAAGAAACATATTCCTGTGATCACTATTTACTTACATTGTTTTCTTTATGTTAACTATGTAGGTAAAAGAAAAAAATCAGGTACCCAAGTCATTGCTCTGGTTTGTTTTTTATCATCAACAAAGCCTAAAAGCTTGCTTTACAATAGGGAAAGATACTCATGTCGTTATTGTCCCTTGGCTTAGGGCTGCTATCACAGAATATGATAAATAGTTGGCTTGAAGAACCAACATTTACTTCAAATAGTTCTGGAGGAGAGATGGTTAGAGATTAAGGTGCAGGCAGTTTCTTTATCCAGCAAAGTCCCTCTTTCTAGTCTGCACATACGGTTAGCTTGTTGGCATCCTCACGTGGTGGTGTGGGTGAAAGTGGTAGGGTGGGCACATGCTGCCCTCTAGATTTGAAGTAGAAGCTTCAGCAGACATCATGACCCATATCCTCAGAAATTGTCCTCTTCAGACACTTGAAAGAAGCTCACTCACCCCAGGAAGAGACATGTGTCATCCCTGAAGCTTCCAGCAATCCTATGGGTAAGCATTCATTCTTGCCCCCATGTTACAGAGGACAAGCTGGGTTCAGAGAAGGCCTGCCTCATCCTGGAGCACCTCACCTTTACGTGGAAAGTAGGTCCCGGGGACTGTGCAGCAGGACATCACCCTCCCTGGGACCAGGAGAATCCCACACCTCTCTCCCTCTTCAGTAAGCAGAGCACCGAGTCCCAGAGCAGCAATGAGGCAACTTGGGTCTGGAACCCTTTCATCTTCCTTCACGCCAGGGGGCCTCAGCCTCCACCCTAGGGTGCCCGCACCCTTTGCTGAATCCAAACACTTGGAGGTGGGACCCTGCTCTCCCAAACCTGAAATTATTAGTTCTAATTAAACAAAAAAGATTTTCTTGTTAAGTTGCTTTAATTATTATTTTACACCTATGTTATTCTCAAAATTTGAGGGATCTTCAAATTCCCCAAAGTCCCAAGTTTGGGAAGCGGCGGGGACTTTCTATTGTAATTACTTCCTCCAAAACAATCTCAGCATGAATGGGAATGGTCCACAAGATGCTTTCTGGTTTCCCTTAAAGTCAGAACACATTAAACATATTGAAACAACAAAGGGCTACTCTCTGATAAGAAATTCATTTTTCGTAATGATCCTGTCTCTTTGTATGTAGCTTTTCATGTATTTAAATCTTGGATTAAAAGCCAAACGTATCTGAAGCTCTCGAGGTTTCCAAATTAGCCACAAAGCAGCAAGGATGGTGTTTTTTGATCTTTGCAAAAGAATCAATCATTCCAGTAATAAATGTCAAATTCTCTAGTCCTTAATTCCTATAAGAGAAGACACATAAGAGGCTTGGGTTTGCCAGATAATCAGATAGAGCATGATTTTTTTGTGTGTGTGACTGACTCATTTAGTTCTTGTTAGAAACTCACAATTTTATCAAATGGATCAGGCATAAAGAAGCTTCTTTATAGACCCAATGCATGACTGGCCCGTGGATGACTTGGACAAAATCCCCAGATTGGTATCAGTCTATTATTTTTATTTTCGTGATGGAAAACTAGTGGCAGCCTGTTGATTTGAGTTCCTGACCACCCACATTGGCTGCTCCTGAATCTCTCAAGACTGGATTATTCTCTGAACTCGTATAACAGAATGTGTCAGATATTCCTCAACCAAAACTGGGACGGCAGTGTGCATTAATGGGTGATTGAGATGGTTTTGATTTCAGTTTTGAAAATGCACTCATGCAAATGAATAGAAAAGCAGAAGCCATGCACTCTCACTTTGCAAGAGAGCTCATGGAGGAGAGCTTGACTTTTATTCTCTGGGAGATGTACGTCTTCAACCACCACTGCTGTGAAAGAGCCACTGAATCAGCACGGCCATGCTAAGGATGAAACTATCTATCTGTATCCTTGAACTTTTTATTGTGTAAAATTTTAAGTATTGATACAAGAACAGGCTCTAGTGTGCTGAAACTTCCTCCATCTCATGGTTGTCTGTAATTCCTGAACTATTGTGTTTCATATTATTATTCCCAATTACTTCTGACCCTGGATATTTTAGTCAAATTTTAGACATCATAGCATTTCATCCATAAGTACATCTGTAGATATTTTACGTATTTCTTAAAAGTAAGGACTTTTTTAATTTAACCTGATCACAATATTGACTGAGGTTAATAAGTCCATTCTAATGTGTGAACACGACCAAGTATCCACTTTTTCAGATATTCCAAATTATTAATCACACCCCCCCACACACACACACCACATTGCTTGAAACAATCCAGGAAGGTTCATTTTATTTTCTCAGCAATGAATTTGTTGACGAAATTGGTTTGTCCTACAGTTTATCAAAACCTAGAGGGTGCCAATTGCATCCCTGGGGTGTTGATTAATGTTTTTCTTTGTTCTCCACAGTTCCTGTAAAATGATAGTTGGATCTTGAGACTTGATCAGATTTCATTTGATTTTCTTTCTTTTCTCCAAGAATATTCTCACTGAGAGGAACATGCAGTATCTGCCCTGCATGACACATAGCAGCCCATGGCGATCATTCCCTTCCTTATTCCATCCAAAAAATGGTGCTTGTCCAATAGCATCACATGTTCACTGGAGATGAGCTGAACTGGTTCTGTAAGAAACATCTCCCTTTTTAACACTTTGAGCACTGTTACGGTTTTTAGCAGAAATCAATGTAAACACTTAATGTATATATTATATATATATATTTACATTATATATTTATTTACCAGTTTTAAAAATGTTGTTGTTTTCTCAACATACTACAGAGACGCATACCTTTTAGTTATTATTGTTTACTCAAGAATTTAAACACAATTTATATGTTTCAATCCACAGCAGTTATTATCAGTCTTGATATTTGAAATATCTCAATTTTGGCCAGAGGGAGCTTCTTCTAATTAACTCCTAAATCTTTTCAATTTAAAAAACAACAAAAAAGGAGTCTTTGGAAAGATTTCCTGCTTTCTGTATGGCAGGATGTTCCAGGTTGTATTTCCTGCTTGAAACCTGCCATTACGTATTTGCAAGGTGTCTGGTTCCTTTTAGCAGTAATAATTGAAAATAAAATCTGGTACTATAGTTATTCATTGGCAATGAGTCATTGTTTATATAACTTCTCAGTTCAAAAGAGTTACATTTTTATTTTCAAAAAATGCCTTGTGAATTTATGTTGATATTTCCAATTCCAATTCAGAATTCGGTTTGGTTTTTTGTTTGTTTTGTTTTGTTTTGTTTACTTGTACCAGGGATTGAACTCAGAGGTGCGCAACCACTGAGTGATGAGCAACATCCCCAACCCTTTTATTTCTTGTTTTCTATTTTGAGACAAGGTCTTACTAAATCCTTAGGACTTCACTAAGTTGCCAAAGCTGGCTTTGAACCTATGATCATCCTACCTCAGGCTTCCAAGATGCTGGGATTACAGGCGTGCACCATAGTACCTGACTATGGTTTTTACTTAACCTCTTCTTTCTCTACCTGTATATTTTTTCTTCTTTACCAAAAATTGGTTATTAAAGGTATCAAAAGAATAAAATTTTTGTTATTTTGCAAAATACATGCTATCATCTGAAAATATAAATAATATCACTAACAAAAATATAACTAAAATATTTTTAAAACATTTCGCACTTGATTTTGTCCTTAGGACATATACCTTTTCTGCTATGCCTCATTGGAGACATATAGCCAAGTCATAGTATTTTATGAACATTTGGAATTGTTCCTCCTGTGGCTACAACATCGACTTGATTCAGAATTTGCTCACTTGTTTCATTTTGTTTCTGCTGTTCATAGATTTTTTTTAAAGTTAGCTCTGCTTTAAAATTATGTAAAAATATGTCTGGTTCTAAAAAAGATCTATATAACAACTGATATGCTGAGAGTTTAGTTTTTATGACTGCCCTGATTCCTCTATTATCTTCCTTCTTTTTCTAGGTAAGTTAATTTTAATATCATGTCTGCTTATTCTATTTTGTATTGTTAATGCAAATATCTGTCATCTCTTTATACCACACGACACACATACATACCTATTATATTTTATTAGAAATGGCAATATATTTTAAACACTTGTCTCCATCTAATTTTTCACTTAATCTTAAATCCTGAATGTTGTGCAATTTTAGTATGCACAGAAATATCTTATTCCATTTTTTTTCCAGTTACATTTTTCTCCTAGCTGTAGTTCATGGCTATTTCCTAGTGTATTTAGAGTTTTCAATATATATATATATATTTTTTTTTTTTTTTTTTTTTTTTTTTTTTTTTTGCAGTGCTGGGGATCAAACCCAGGGCCTTGTGCTTGCAAGGCAAGCCCTCTACCAACTGAGCTATCTCCCCAGCCCCCAGTATTTTGACATAATGATCAGTTCATTGAATAGTTTTTTTTTCATAATTTTGTCCATGTAATTTTTCTACATATGGCCAATTCCCCACCATAAAATTAGTAACATTTTTCATTTCTACTAACAATATGTGAGAATTTGTTTTCTCAGTTTTACCAATGGTGAATTATGAAATGCTTCTTTTGCTAATTTGTTTTGTGAGAAATTTATCTCAGCAAAGTATTAATGTGCATCTATCTTACTGTAAGTGAGGTTTAGCATCTTTTATATGGTTAATTTCTACTTGTGTTTTTTACTGTGAAAGTCATATTCAGATTTCAAGCGTATTCTCTCTAAAGTAGTTAACATCCTTCCTGTTTTTTAAATCCTTTAAAATATTATAAGTATCAATTTACTGGTAATAAAAATTAGAAACATGTCTTCAGTTTAGTGTTTTATTTGCTTGGCTTCTCATGTTTCTGCCATACAGTTTTATTTTACTTTTATTCAATTAAATTCCTTAGCCTTTTTATATTTATTCATGTATTATTTCAATTTTTGTTGACAAGTAAAATTATGGGTATTAGTTCTTAAAGTAATGTTTTGAAGTAGTTATATATAGTGAAATGCCTAAATATATCTGATTAATATATGCATTACCTCATCTAGTTATCATTTTTTGTGGTAAGAACACCTAACATCCATTCTGTTCGTATTTTTCAAATATGGACTGGTGACAATGGTTAATAATATGTTATATTCTGTTTGCTTTTGGAATCTGATTTTTGAGTCAGGGTAAGGAAATTTTCCTTAGTCCCTGATTATGAAGAAACTCACCCATTCACAAGGCTGGATTTTTATTTTACATCCCAAAACCTAATGGCAAAAACATAAAAGGAATATTATAGCTAGAGTTCGTTCCTTTTTCTGCCACCAATGAGCGCTATGGGCATGAATACTACCAAAAATACCCTGTGACTTAGGTGACCGATCTAAGATTGGTTAGATATTATCTATCACCAGGGCTTTTCAGTTCCTGTGTAACAAAGAAGTTGGCGTCTTTTAATCATTTTTAAAATGAATGAATGAATTTTAAGTAGTAATGAAGACAATCATTCTCTTGTCAATATCTCATACTGATGTTCTCATCTTCAAATTTATTTTATATCACCCTTTATAAATTTATTCTGGATACTCCATAATGCCTAGTTTCTCATAGATTTCCCCCCATATGCCTTATAATCAGAAAGCATGACTACATGTTTGGGAACCTCAAGCTCCTCATCACCTTTAGAACTTCATTCAAAATTTCTCTTGAGTTTCCTTTGTACCAGGAATTCTGAGGCATGTAGAACTTACCTCTACTGTCATCTTCCCGAGCTCTCCATGTTTCCTCTGTTGAAATGTACCATGCTTTCTCAACCACAAAACCCTGTTCAGCTATTTAGAGACAGTGTCTGCTTGTTATCTTTATTCAATTCATGATATTTCACTGAATAAAGTTCTTTAACACCAGACATTTTTTTAAAAAATAACCTTTTTATTGAAGTATATAAGACTACAGAAAGCACACAAATCAAATGTGTAGGACCAAATGAATGTTTAGAGAGTTAACGAAACTGTGCAAATAGCACCAAGATCAAATAATAGACCATCACCAGCACCTGGGAATCTCCTCTCATTCTCATTCCGGGTGAATACTGGCCTTAAAGTAACAACTATCCTAAATTAAAACATCTTAGATTGTTTCCCCACCACACCACCACCCTTCTTGAAATTTGTGTGACTTTGAAACTTATAGCATGTGATATCTTGTTTCTGGCTTATTTTCCAAGATTGTATAGTTGATTAATATTTGCTTCTGCTTTTTAACTACTGCAGCTGATGCTGTTCTGAACAGTCTTGTGCATGTCTTTTGTTGTTAAAGATATGAATCTACTTTTGATGGATATGTATATAACAGTGGACCCAGTGGGCCACATGTTCATCTTTAAAATATTGCACTAAACAGTTTTCTAGTATAGTTACACAGATTTATAAACATATACAATAGCGGTATTATAGTTGCAACAGTAATTCTATTCTTTTCGCATTCTTATCAACAGTTGGTCTTTCTTCTTTTCTTTCTCTCTCTGTCACTGTACCTCTATTTTCCTTTTCTTTCTTTTTTCTCTTCCTTTCTTCCTTCCTTCTCTCCTTCTCCCCCCTCTCTTTTCTCTATTTATTTCTCTTTCTAAAATTTTCCCACTCAGCTGTATAGTGTTATCTCATTTCGATTTGTGATATTATATTGAAGATATGGGCTGTCATCAGGCCACTAGGATATGCGAATCTTCAGGAAAACATATTTTTGCCAAGACCCTGTTTATATAAACAATTTTCTTTTATGTATATGATAAATCTAATGGACCCATATGAAGAATAGTGGTTATCAATGCATATTTAGAATCATAGGTAGAAAAGAGGTAGCTATGTGTTTGTTTACTGTACCATCATAATTTGTAAAGATGCTTCTTTGTTTCCTGGAACCCTCTCTCTCTCTATTCCACCTAAAAATTCAGCTCATTGCCAAATGTGCTGTTCTGTGGTATGACCTGTCTCTATTACTAGTAAAAGGTTGCAATGTTAACTATTCACAGTACCAGGTTCTTGGGAAAATCTTACTATCAAGATGATATTGGTCCTCTTGTCTCTGTATTTACCTAAGGCAATTTACTCATGCCAATCACAGCATTGTTCATGACACTGCACCATTCTTTGCTTTTCCTGTGAATGTGGTTTCTGTGACTTTCAAAACAATTGTTTCTCTGCTTTGTTGATGATGACCACAATGGCCAGACTTACTCAGACTGTGCAGGGAAACGTGAAAGAGTGTATTTATTCTTGTCCTGTAAATTTGACCTTCAAATATAGAACACATCTTCCAAAATTGTCTCAAACTCATTTTTTTTTTCTTGTGTTTGCAGTGCTGGGGATGGAACCTAGGGCCTCATAGAGGCTAGACAAGTACTTTACCACTGAGCTACATCTCTAGTCCTTGGACCAAATTGGTATTTCCTGCAAATTTAGAATACCTATTTCAACATCATGACTTTCTTGTCTTCCACACGCCACTGCCAGTTACTGTGATAGTCTCAGGGACTCTGGATCAAATGAGATGAGCAGTGCCCTGTGTACACAATTAATCCACATCTTTCCTTTAGCACAGCTCCAGAATCCCAGGAGATTACAAAGTCTCCTGATCTGGAGCAGGAGAGCATGTCAGAAGAGCCCTACAGTATGGTGGAACGAGAGTTTAGAAAAATCCAATGAGCCAGGTATGGTTATCCCAAAGAATGATTGACATGGCATGGAGTTTATAAAGGCTGGAGCTCCTCTACTGGTTGTGAATGGAGGTGCAGGGTGTGGGATGCCCAATAGGAGAAAGGATGCCTGCCACCAGCTCTGTTGATCCCAGATGCTAGAGACTCAAGGGTAGATAAGCACCACTAGGATGGTGCTATAAGCCTCGGCCAATCCCAAGCCTTGAAGGCACCCTTAGAGAGTTTTTCAGGAAGAAACTGTGAACACTGATTCCAAGGTGTCAGTAAAAAATGAGAGATAGGGGGTTGATGGAAGTGTGGTTTGAGACAAGTCAAAGGGAGAGGTTGATGACAGGGGACAAGTGGACATTCAGGTCCCAGATCAAAAACTCACTAATTATGTGAACAAGGAAGTCTCCTCTCTATTAAAGAAGATTCTGCTGGGCACAGTAGTGCATACCTAAAATCCTAATAGCTCGGAAGGGTGAGGGAGGAGAATGGCAAGTTCAACACCAGCTTCAGCAATTTAGTGAGGCCCTGAGGAAATTAGCTAGACCCTGACTCAGAATTAAAAAAAAAAAAAAAAAAAAAAAAAAAAAAACAACAAAAGAAGAAGAAGAAAAAAAAGAAAATTCTATTTATGGTTTCAATGATTTCTTGTAAGAATCATAAATGAGATTGAAAACACATTGAGAAGATTGTTTTATTCCTAGGGACCATGAGTCTGCCAGTGTTTTCCACAGTAATCTCTCCTGTCCCACCCTCACCAGACTAGATAAATAATTTCCTGTCAGATATGAATGACGACCCTGCTGTTTCTCTGGTTATAGTAATTGTTCTAAAAGTAGATACCCAATCTACTGTAGTCTAACAACAATTGGGTCAATGGGTTTAGACTAAAACCCATGAGACCTCTTCCTAAGGATTTTCCATTTCAGTAGATTCGAGTGTAGAGAATCCTTCTTTTACCGGCTAAGCAAAGCCGGGGGATATGTAAACCTAAAGAATCTGGCAATTTTATCCCTTTGTCCTTTGGGGGGAAAAAAAAACAGTGCTCAGTTACAGAGAAAGAAATCAATAAGCAAACTAACAGCTATGAGGGATGAAGGGTCTGGTAGAATTTTATCCCTGAGTGTCTGAAGACATAATCCTGTTTACTAGTTACGATTCAATACAGTCTTCTTTTTATTTAAGCTAGTTCAAATAGGAACAAGACTGGGGTGCAAATAAAAACCCTAACGTGAAATTCCTAGCACAACCTATCTTCATTTAGACTTGCGCAAGTTGGTTGCTATTGTTCACAATGCCATGGGGGGGGGGGGGTCTGCTGAGTGCTATTGTTATTATTAGTAGTAATTCTTGTCATCACATCTCTGTCATCGCCCCTTCAACTGCCTTCTTCTTACTCTCTCTCCTCACACATATCTAAACTGAAATCTTGAGATTCCCCTATCACTTTGCTCAGTGCTGAAGGAACTAAGAGCACAGTGAAAAATCGGTTTAAGTGAATCACATGCAACCCTTGGGAAACTGTAAGGTCCAACCAATGTTTCTTGAATATTTCAGTTTTGAGCTGATTGAGACTTCCCCATTGTTATTTTACTGTAAAACTGTACATAGTGCAACCATGGAAGATGGATTTTTATTTATATAAAGCTGAGCACACTAAGATTGAAAAACTTTATTGACCCTATATAGGGCGATTAAAAAAATTCTATGATAATCAGGCTTGCCAGTGTTTCTATATTTATGAACAAACCAGGTTTTTGAGTTAAATTGAATTCTTTAAAGTTATAATTATATTAGCAAACCCCTAATAAGAAAATTAATTTTAAATAGCAATTCTGGGTTGTACTCTCTTCACAATTGTGAAGAAACACTTTAAAATTATTTTGTTTTTCCTTTTGCTTTGGGGAAACACTTCTGCAGGGCTCTCTGAATAGAAACAAAGATGGAAATCACTGCAATTCCTGTATGCACAACAAGATGGAAACTTTAGACTTCTTTCCCTTCTCTTATAAACAGCCTTATCTACCTGTGAAAATTCATTTTGTCAATAATAACAATCAGTGTTTATTTTAAATCAGTCCTGGAATTGTGTAAGATTTTTATTTATCAGGATTCAGATGAATCGAACCCTACGATTTTCAAAGTAATATGAAATTAATTCTGATTGTAAGCAATTAAAATTAGAACATGACTGAATCACTTTCATTCATTTATCATAGAGTAAAAAGTTAAACTGCTTTCTCCTCCCCAACGTCTATATCACTACCTGGTACTCTCTCAAATTGACATGGAACAATCGGACCACAATGTACTTTAAGACTTTAGGCGATTTTTCTTAAAAAAATAAAAATAAAAATATCTTTATCCCAGCAAATCTGGGTCCTGAGGCAAGAGGATCACAAGTTCAAAACCAGCCTCAGCAACTTAGCAAAGCCCTGAGCAACTTCGTGAGAACCTATCTCAAAATTAAAAAGGCTGGGGATATGGCTCCTCAGTGGTTTATATATGTATAAATATATGAAAACACATAGAGATATATATGAATGTAGATAAATATTTGTGTGTGTGTGTGTGTTTATCTTTTGTACCAGAATTTATGCCTCTGGAAACCACATGTAAGCCCTTGTATCATCAAGGTTTGTGTTATATACCAGGTCCGTTTTCTCTACCCCTCCTAGCAATAGGGACCTTAACTGCTTATCTCCCAATTTGTGGCTCTTGTGATTCTATTTCACAAAAACTGACACTAAAGCAGAAGCAGAATGTGATATCCTGAGCTCCTTTTTTCTTGACTTGCCCCAAAGATACCAAAAGCTCCTGCCAATGAAGAAGGAAGGTGGCCGAAGGATCCAGATTGACCCAACTGTGGTCATCTTGAGTGGTAATGCCATGATTACCCCTGAGCTACCTTGGTCTGCTTGCCCCCTATAATTTCGTTGGTATACTATAAATAAACAGACTCATGTGGAGCTTCCGGAATGGACCCTAGCACCATCAGCTCCAGGAATGGGTTTTGATGTTAGGGCAACATAAAGCAGGCACATTCCAGCTTGGATGAAAGTCAGCTTTGTACTGACCACTGTATAACCCCCCTCCTTTGACTCAAGTCATAGAATCCATTGATCTTGTTGGTGATCTTGGCCATGCTTCTGCCAGTGAGTCCCCTATAAAGGTTACACAGTTCTTCTGGATCTGTCTTCCTCTTTATTCAGTCTCAGAATCCTTTTCCTAGAGCAGGGCAGTTATTTTTCACTGGATTTTCCTGGAGCAGGTGGGGAATAAACTCAAGGTATAATAAAAACTAGTGGGAATAACAGAATCTCAGCATTTTATAAAATTTTACATTACTGTGAAGCTTACATCCAGAGGTCTTTCTGAGATAGTACCTTTATGTGTAGATGGATTTCTTTTAGGCAGTTTTATCCATCTAAGTACAAGACCCATCCATCTGCCCCTTTCCTCTGGGCTTTCTTAGAAAAGACCAGGGTAATCTTATTCTCTGTAATAACCTCAAAACCAAAATCATGGATCATTGGGATTTTCTTCCTCTATTCTTTCCAGGCCTGGGTGTTTATCCTGGAAAATCCATTCCAAAGCCTAAATGGATACTGAGGATTTAAGACTTCATCCTACCCCAGGCAATATTTTATCATTTGATTGGAAGTATTCCTAGAATATAATTTAACCAAAGTAAATATATTAAGATGACAATTTCAGAAACAACCACAAGAAATTGACGAGGTTATTTAGAAGCAGCTGGGACTTTGGTTCCTCAATGACCAGCTAGATCCTCTTCAATCAGTTTGACTTTTCTTAACATTTCTGGAAGAGTTTTAAAACGCAGATTCTGGTTTCACTGATCTGGTACCATAGCTGAGATTCTACATTTCTAACCAACTCCAAGGTGATACAAATGCTGCTGGCTTGAACCACACATAGGGTAGGATATATGTAGATGGCTTAAGGAGTGGGAAGGGCTTGACGAGCCCAAGGCAATAGGAGTGGATGAGAGCCAGCAGCGGATACCTCTCCATGTCTGTAAGGCAAACCTCTCCATCTGCTAGTTGTAATAAAGCTGCTCCCCCGCCCATCAGGTGCAGTCATTTTCCCCGCCTCCCAACCACTTGTCAATCTGTGAACATCCTGGCTAGCTATTGGTTCATCAGTCAGCTTGCAAGTATCCTTCTCCGATATTGGTCCCCTGTTAACCTGGCCGAATTCAACTGTTTACTATAGCTTCCCCTCCATCTTTTCCCATTCTTCTGTCTGTCCTCCTCACTTTTCTCTATCTTCCTTGCTTTCACACTCTCTCTAGCACACGCCCTTTCCCTTTCCTTTCTCTTTTCCTCTCATTTTCTCTCTTACCCTGCAGGGAGACACTCTGTTTGCTTAATAAACTCCCTTATGTGATTTCCCGTGTCCAGCGTGGTTCCGTGGAAATTCCCTTACACTAGTCACAGTACTGGAGGTCTTTTCAGCAGTAATGATGAATTATCATTGCTGGAAATAATGTGGTAGGTGAGATAATTTCTTATCAAAATGTTATAGAAGCATTCATTTCATATGCTGAACGATAAGCTCTCTTTTAATACTATTTTTAAAAATGCAGCTAATAATCATGAAGTTTTGAACTTATTTTTTGTAAAGGTTGAAACAATTTTATACCCCCCAAATAATGTTTTTTTTTTTTCTCCCTCCTAGTCAAAAGATAAATTTACAGCAAATTTAGTGATAGATCTGAATTAACTGTGATATTAATTCACAATTAATAGAGGGGAGAAGTCTCCATTCTTAGAATGAGACATAGAATGAGAACTTCCATGGGGAAACAGCAGAACACTGGGTTTTAAAAGATGGGAACAAGGAAGCAGAACAGTAGAATAAAAAGCTGATTGATTGCAGGACCATGTGGTGAATGCCTGTAATCCCAACAGCTCCGGAGGCTGAGCCAGGAGAATCGGGGGTTCAAAGTCAGTCTCAGCAAAACAAGGTGCTAGGCAACTCAGTGAGACCCTGTCTGTAAATAAAATACAAAATAGGGCTGGGGATGTGGCTCACTTGTTGAGTACCCCTGTGTTCAATCCCCAGTACACCCCCCACCAAAACAAAACAAAACAAAACAAAAAAACAAAAAAGCAATTGGTTAACATTGTCTTTTTGTTTTTGTTTTTGTTTTCGGTAAGGGTTAAAGTAGAGAGGACTTATTATGCTGACTCAGGAAAGTTGCAATCTCAGATTTCAGGAAAACTGGTCTATTTGGGGATCTACCTGTTTCCATATTAATTTTCAGTTTGATTATGGGCATTTACCTGAATGACTCCATTTTGGTTTGATCTGATCTGTTGGGACCTAGTACAGCAGCTCAGTTCAAAACAATGCCCTTCCCTAATTTCTGCTTAAAAAATTAAATTACCAAAATTTGATTTTGCAACAAACTTGAACTAATAGGACAATTTGTTCTTTCTTATTTCATTCAGTTTGCCTAGTGTGAGTGTACTCGTGCTTCTTGTGGAAGAAAGTCTAACTCTTTTTATAATCGGATGCCATTCTAGGTATAATAGGGGCATTGCCTAATATTTGATATATGCCCTGCTTTTTATTTTATTAAAAATTTGAAAAGTTCTGAATATTAAAAAACATCTATCCCCAGGGTATTTTGATAGGAAATTGTAGACCTGTATCAACTCTACATATAAAAATGAGATGACCTAAAAGCTTGTTTTAACACTATTCAATATCTCACATAATACAAGTTGTTTTCAGTAACATCTAAATGTTTGTTTTGAACTGAAAAAAAAAAAAAAAAACAAAAAAAACTCGATTGGCATGAAAACTCCACAAAACTTTTTGACTTTCCCAAAATGATTTTCCATAAAATAATATTTTGGCATTATAAAATTTAAAGACAATAAAGTAGAAATTTTGCAGTTATTTTGAAGCATAGTGTACAGATGCCTATACACTATGTATATTCCCAGTGGATATAAATCACACTATACCCTTCTGTAAGTATTGGTCTCTATATTAGTCAAGGATTAAACTAAAGGGTTAAATCTATCCAAAGAATATAGGAGAAATTTCTATAGGAAGGAAAAAATGGGAATGTAGGTTTTTATAAAATTCTCATATAAAGCAGACAGAACAAATGAAATACAGAAAATATTGAAAGAAGTTCATAAACGATCAAAGGAGTTTTATCTCAAGAATCTCAGACATGGGTAGTTTTGCCCAAAACACCCACCAACAACATGAGTTTTGCAATATCAGCAACTATGTAATAGTAGTGTCAAAGATAAAAGAAATAAGAAAGGAACAGTACTAGGAGTCCACACATAATCTCTTCTGGAGGAGAGAACCACATACACATAGTTACCAGGGAAGACAAATTTAAGAAGAGCTAGCAGAAAACAATTTCAAAATTTAATTAAAAATTAAATACATATGACAAACGGGAAGATCTGAACAACTATAGGACAATTTGGACACCATAAATAAAAAAAACATTTAAAATTGATTTGAAAAGAAAATGTTAAAAAAAAAATCTAGAAATTCAAAATTCTAGACCTCCTCTTCTGAAAAGGAAAAAAACAAAAAGATGAAAATAATGGGGATGTGGTGGGAAGAAAGTCTCACTCATCAGTCTATTGAACATTTCTATGGCAACCACTCATTGATAGCAAAGATCGAATGATATTTGAGTTAAGATCTTAAGAAGATTGTGTTCTAGGTTAGTGAGTTCTGTCACAAGAGGATTTCAAGCAAGACACAAGACTTAGTAAAAGTATAGTGAAGTTTCTTAGAAGGGAAAGAAGCAGGGAAGGGTGTGTCCACTCAGATAGGAAAGTGACGATGCAAATTCTTTTTGACCTCAGTCTTTTTAAGGTAGAGGGGAGGTTTCTGGAGAATCCCACCCAAGCACCACTTATGTGCTGTTGATTGAAATTTGGACTGTATCAGATATTTGAAACTTTACTGTGCATGTTATTACCAAAAAACCTCTCTGGGTCATTTTGTTTTGTTGCTAAGGTTACAAAGGCCCACTGTATCTGGACCCAGCCTGGATCCAGGTAACTAGTTTTCTTTACACCTGAGGAAAGTTTTGGGATATGCATTCCTCAACTTTGAGAGGGAAGAAGAACACTGAAAATAACAATTAAGTAGTCAAGGGTTGTGACATATTGGTATCTTTTTAAACCAGAGGTGAGCCAGAATGGCCTGTGTGAGCTGCTTCAAAGAAAGACAAGCTGAGAGTTAGCTGTAGGCACAGTTTAAAAAATTAACCCTTTAAACTCCATGTTTCCACTACTTATGTCTACCTACCTGTTCCCTATCATCATTACCCTGAAAATAGGTAATTAGTGGGGATTAACATTTATTCTGCTTCTCTAACACACATAGACATATATGCATATATATAAAAATTATATATATATAATTTGCTTTAGGTCTAAAGAATGAGGAAACTTTTTATTTAAAAAAGAGAATTTCAAGTAATAAGTGCACAAGGAAATACAAAATTAGAACGTAGACTTATAGAATTAGAGGAGCAAAATTTTACTGCCCTTAATTAAATATCATCACTAGATGATGTGCTGGGTTGTGCTAGGTCAACATGGTTGAGTTTAAGCACTACATTTTCTAAAATTCCCTCCCTTGTATGGACTCACATCAGAGTTGAGTAAAAGTAAAATTTAGAAGGCAATGGGAATCAAAAATAAATAAATACATAAATGTATGAATAAATAAATAAATAAAGCACAATTTTAGAGGTTCATTGTGGTTACAAGTAATTATATGGACGAATGAAAGTGTTGGCAGATCACACATGTCCTAATTTACATCTGCTTTTATTGATCTCTCTCTAATGGCTAGAAGGATGGTCCACAGTGGCTCTAGGTTCACCACAAGGACTTGGGCAGCAGATTCAAAGATGCAAATGCTGTGCATGGATTCCCAGGGACTCTACCCACCTCTTCCTAAGCCCTCTTCCTAATCGGTTTCACTGATGCTCCGTGCCTGGCTTCTATGACATCTCTGCTGTTTGGTTAATGGCTGTTTCTTTGCTTCTTCAAGACCTTTGCCTTTTCAGCTCTGAGCTCACTTGCTTAGACCACACTGCTATTCTAAATCCTTCATATCATAGTAGACAAAGTGGCTCTGGTTTTGAACTGAATTCTAATTGATCCAGATGGTACAATCAGTAAAAATAGAGGTAATGGAGAACGGTCAATGAAGGGATCGGGAAATCCAACTTTGAATACTTTGCAGATTTTACATCAATAAAGGAGAGATGGTAAACATTACAAACCTGAGTGGGGGCAATATGAATTTACTGACAACCTACTGAGACCAAAGAAAAATCATGAGTCTGAATATAATCATGCTTTTGGATTTAACTTCCTGTGCTCCAGAGAGACAGGCCTTAATTAAATATCATCACTAGATGTTATTCTGGGTTGTGCTATGTCAACATGACTGAGTCTAAGCACTATGTTTTCTAAGTAGGTAAGCAAGTGGAACACCACAAGGAAGAAGTCCATCTGCCAAATCCAGAATGTAGAACATTTTGCCAGATAACTGCTAAAGTGTTTTCAGCAAGTCAGCATCAAAGGGAAAAAAAAAAAAAAAAATCCTGGTATGTTAGTCAGATAGTGTTCCATTCCCATAATCAAATCAACTTACAGAGAGAAAAGGTTTATCTTGGCTGACTATTTTGGAGGTTCCAGTCTGTGGTGAGTTGGCTCTGTTGCTTTTGGGCCTGTTGTAAGGCAGGACATCATGGTGGGGAGCACATGACAGACCAAAGCTGCTCACGTCTCAGCTAGAACACCAAAGAGAGGCAGAGAAGCAGTATGGCTTCCCACTGTCCTCTTGGAAGGCACACCTCCATGCCATGAAGACATCCCACTAGGCATTCCTAAACACAGGAAGTTGAAGGATCTTCCACCTCCAAATAGTGTTAAGCTCAGGACCAGGCCTTGAACCCATGGTCTGTTGAAGAACATTCCAGATCCAAACTAAGATACATGGTCTAGACTAAAGCACCTAAAGTTATGTAAGACATATAACAACCAACCATAATGATGCTTACCGTTGGATCCTGATTCAAATAAACCAATGAAATTGCGAAAAGACATTTTTAAAGAATATCAGGGAAATTTAAGTAAGGTCTTGTATTAAATGTTTACAAGAACCTACTCTTGTGTTATGTATAATAGTGCTGATACTGCCGGTTATCAGTTGAAGTTTGAACATTAGAGAAGCACGCTGAGGCAAACAGCGTTTTATTGAAAGGTAGCAACACAGACTTCTCCTGGGAGGGAGCAGGGGGTTCATGGTTGATATTCTGGTATTCCAAGAAGTGAGAGAGCCCTGCCCCTTTTATAGACTAAAGTTTCCTTTGTTCATCTGCTCTCCCCACTTATCTTTCTCCTTCCTGCCGACATTACTAGGCCCAGGAGATGCAGGTGGAATGGCCAGGGGGTGAGCAGGTGGGTTGGAAGTGCCAAGGTGGAGTGCTAGGCCGAAAGGGAGAGGCAGCCCAGGGAACATTGATTACTAGCTCTCTGTCTGCTCAGGAGTTGCTTCATTAACATCATTCTGGGGAGGGGTGGTATCAAAGGGCTCAGGAGACGTGAACATTCCAATCTCCCAAGGGCAGTTTCCAACTTCCTGGGCTCAGATGGACCTCCATTTTCTCCATTCTATCCAATTACCTATTCTACACTACCTGTCTTGAATTCTGGTTTCCGTGCCATTTTGATTATATAGGTAACCCAGTGATGGCTTTAGATATGTAATGAAATATTTAAGCATAAAATGACATGACATCTAGGATTCCCTTTAAGATGCATAAGCAAACACAGGAGCAGAAGGGTTGCAGAGACAGTTCTGACAAGTGCGTGGTGTTGAAGCGGAGGGAAAGGTGTATGGGAATTTTTTGTTCATTTGGGCTGTTATCACAAAATGTCATCAGCTGAGTAGCTCATAAGCAGATCTTTTTCCCTCACTCATAGTCTGGGAGGCGAAGAAGTATACAATCAAGGGGCCAGCTATCTCAGTATCTGGTCTGGGTCCTTGTCCTGGCTCATGTCTTTTCCTCTAGCTGTGTCCTCACAAGGTGGTAGGGTAAACAAGCTTCCTGGGGCCTCTTTCACAAGGAGACTAATCCCATTTCACCAGGGCTCTGCCCTCATGTTTTAATCACCTCCAAAAGGACTCACCTCTCTGTATCCTCACTGTGGGGCATTAGCATTACAATACACTTTTGGAAGAAAGACAAACATTCAGACCACAACCTAGGGGTTTTTGATTTTGCCTATTATATTTTTGTATGTAGGTAATTTTTTTCAGTTAAAAAAAAAATTGAAGAGGTATCCTAAGAGGTGTTATTACAGATCATTAGAATTGTTTTAAAAGGAAGAGGAGGGGGCTGGCTTCCCAGTATCCCACTCTCAGCATATTCCCACTTCTACATTTTCAACTTAGTATCTTGTTATGCTAAAGAGCTTGGGCTTTGGAATCAGACTCTGAGTTTAAATCACAAACTATCTCACCAACCCTTTCTCAACAGCAAAACATCTCCTGCTACCTAAAGGATTTTAAAGAACTCATTTGAACTTGCTAAGTTTCATATGAGCCAAGTATAAGATCTTGGGTAATACATCAGTGGAATATATTTTTGGGGGGTGGGGGTAAATGACATTATATTTTTAGAGTGTAAGTAGAGTGCCTGTTTTATAGGACGCACTTGATAAATATCAGTTGTTTGCATTAAACCAATGTTACTTTATTGTTAGTGTTTATTAGCACTGACATTTACTCGGTATTTATTTATATACTAGTGTATTGATTATCAGCATATTTGAGGGACAGCTGAAATCATAAACCTTCCAAATGTGCTCTGGGATGTGCCAAAATTGCTGGTACAGAGATAGAGTGACCTGAATCATGAGATGGCAAGAGTGTTTGAGAAGTAAAAGGGTTTTCCAGTTCTTTCTAGGATGCTCCTTCCTCCTTTCTCATTCCCTTAGTCTTTTCTTTGATGGCTTGCTCTTTCCAGCATTCCTGAATCTGGCCTGCGGTGTGACTTCCTACACCAGGCTCCGCCTGACAGGACAGCCTCACATTGGTTTGATTTGTGTGCCTTTGCTCCAGGTCTCTCTCCCAGCAGCCATCAGATCACATCCATGGTAATTCGTACCATAATCCCCTTGCAGATTGCTATCTTGAGAAATTAAACTCTGTGGGAAAAAAATGGGTTGTTGGAGGCAGGGAGCTTTTAGATCCCTTCTAACCAAATGTATGATGACATGTTATCTTCCAGCCTACCCTTCAGAAAATACCTGTCAGAGTATCCTAGGGCATCCCAGAAGAAATACAGTGCCCACCACCTGTGCAGTTTTTAATTTTAATTTACAAAGGTAGAGGAAACAGATGAAAATAAATTCAATAATATATTTTGTATAACTTAAAAGATCCAAATTTTATCATTGCGTCATGGAATCCACATTAAAAATGAGATTTTTTTATGCTAAATCTTTAAAATATGGAGTATGATTTGTACTCATAGTACATCACAAGTTAGACAAGTCACATTTTACAGTTGTGCTCAATTGCTCCATGTGCCTAGTGGCAAATGTATTGGACTGTGCAGCTCTAGATGGTAGCTATTAATCCATATTGCTTATGCAATCTATATTAGATATAAATAAAATATGCTAGAATTACATATTAATCCCACCTTGTTAAATCATTAAAAAAAAAAAACCTTAAAATTATGCTGTTTGGAAATATTCCTTTCTTAAAGACTTGATTTAGACTCTAAAAACCTGATAATGGCAATCTTTTATTTATTTAATAATGGCTCCAATATAGGGCATTCTGAGCACATTCCATTTAATGTTGGAAGCAATCCCAGGGTAGAGTTATTGTCAGAGCCTCACGTTCTAGCCAAGGGAACCAGGTTTTAGTAAAGTTTTATAATTTACTGAGATCATACACTTGTCCAAATTTTGGAGGAGCTGGAATTCTAAACTATGTCTGATTAATTCTAATTCTCAGGGAACTTCTCTGTGACAAGAGCAGAGAAAGAAGTCATTTTGTTTAAAGTAGGATAGGGAAAAGGAACAAAAGAATACAAAACTCGATTAACCAGAGATATTGAGAAAATGATGGAGTAGTAAAACAGGAAGACAGCATAACAGACTAAAAGATTTTCCTGAATTTCTTTAAGATTAACATTGTTTTTCCTTTGCAGGGCTATAAACTTGAACCTAGGGCCTAGCATATGCTAGGCAAGAGCTCTACCACTGAGCTATTAATGAATCTGTGTCTCTCTTTTTCTCTCTCTCCCTGAGCCTATTATTATATACCTAAGGTCATGTCAATAGTAATGGCTTCTTAGACAGGAAATAGGGTAAGAGTACTAGTAGGTTCCATGTTTTATGCATATTTTATTTCAACCACGTAAAATTTATAATGTATATTACTAGATATTTATTCAATAGAGATAGTTTATTTTATGCCACTTCTAGTTGTATTACAAATACATTAAATGGCTAAAATGTATATGCCCATTCTGTCAATGTTCACTTAATGTTAATGCTTTCCCAAACGCTTATAGAATGATAACCCCCTTGCATTTGAAATAATTTCTAATATCCTCTATAGTTAGCTATAGATTTATGAAAAGCAATATGTCAATACATCTATGTTATTGCTCAGCATGTGTAGTGAAGGTAAGAACAGCTTAAGAAATCAGCTTCACCAACTAAAGTAGTGACTTTTAGGGTGGACACAATTTTTATTCTGCAGTACCCATTTGGAGAGTTAGGGATCAGTTATCCAGACTGAAACTGGGCTTGTTACCTGAACCTCACATCTTCTTCCTGCTTATACTTTTAATTACTACATCTTGGTCACAGAGACAAATAGAGGGACATTCAAAATTTTTCCACAAATGGTAGAAACCTTGATGAAAATTAATAGTGGACAAAAATGAAATAAACCATTTAGAAGTATTCGTTTTTATTCCCAAACATAGAGAAACACAGTACTTAGAAACATAGAACAATAAAGACAGATTTATTATAAGCAACAGAATGACTAAGGACTTGTAAAGCAAAGGAAAATAGCATATGGCCATGAAGTGAAAATAGTGACAGGATTCAGATATGGTATGTGAAGTGGGTCTTGAAAGCGAATTAATCAGGACATGCATGAAAGCATCCAAGTGAGAACTCATGAGCATACGAAAAATAAGAATTCGTGAGCATATAAAAATAAGAACCAAGGACATTTGTGGCTTGTCTATGAATGACAACTCTTGTGTCTAGTGAAAATCTAGAAGAACTGGGTACAGTGGTGAACACCTGTAATCCCAGTGACTTGGGAGGCCGAGGCAGGAGGATCGTGAGTCCAAACCCAGACTCAGCAATTTAGCGAGGCCCTAAGCAACTTAGGAGACCATGTCTGTAAATAAAATACAGAAAAAGACTGGGGATGTCACTCCATGGTTAAAAGCCCCTGGGTTCAATCCCTGGTACCAAAAGAAAAGAAAATCTAGACGAGAAGGAAGGAAACTAATTGTGGATAAAATTAGACAGTTAGACTTGTGCTAAAAACAGTCCCAAAAGTCCTAGGAAGCATTTTATTCTACTGGCAAGGGGGTGAATTTTGTGGTTTTTAAAATATGTAACTCACAAGTTCAGAGCTCTGTATTTATGTTTATGGTAATTGGCAATGTGGAGAAAAATGTGTTTGAAAGAGTTCAGATCAAATGCAATTAAGCAGGGAGAAATGGTCGGGCATTAATTGGATGTATTCCACGGATTTACATGATAAGGACACACACGTTAGAATTGAGGTATTAGGTTCTTTCATAAGGAGTCATGAAGACAAGATCCTAGGGACATAAGAGGTATCAATTTCACTTAGGCAGATCAGGAAAAATGCGGTAGATTTATTTTTTTCTGTACAGTGCTCATTGTCCTGTATAATGTTGGCGATGGTGACGGAAATGAGAGAGATAAAGAACTCAGGATATTCAGGAGGTGTGAGTCCCTACCTGTGCTGGGAGCAATCCGATTTCTATGCCAGAGATGTTGACATTTTATTTATCACAATTCTGCCAACACACGAATCCAGTTTGGATTAATTGCTTTGAAAACCGTATTTTAAATGTTGAAACTGTAGTGAAATAATTAACTACACGACCATTTATCATATCATACTTTAACACCAAAGGCACATTATAAGCAATGAGTATTTATCAATGTTTTAATTGTAACAGAGAAGGGATAGCCTTGTATTTTATTATTATCATCATCAGCAGCAGCAGCATTATTTGAAACAATATTTTAATACCTGGCATCCAAAATTCATTCCTTGTAACACTTTCCTTTTAATGATTTTTGCACTGAGAGCCCAACGATTTCAGAAAATTCTGTGAGGAACACATTTGTGATTATAGGTGAGGATGATGGAGAACACCAATCTCCTGTCAGTAGAGGACAGGTTTTCTCAACCTCAGCATTGTTGATATTTTAGCATGGACAATGATTATCTGTGAGGAGTGTCCTGCATATTCTAGATGTTTGGCAGCTACCCACTGGATGCCAGTGCACTCAGCTATAACTGGGCCAACCAAAACTGTCTCCCTTATAATGAGCCCAGTACTGCCACCTGCATAGGGTGACATTAAGACATACTTTCCCTTGAAACCTGCACCAAGTAAGTAAGCCACCATGTGTTTTATCACTAATTATAAAATTTTCAGAGGAAAAAACTGCAAACAAAATTATGAGAGATCCCCCAATATAACATTACCTGGAACAATATTATGAATACATGAAGAGATATTTTGAATTTCTTGTCCATCAGTAGAAGTATTCAATTATTCTTTCTTTCTCACCATCTAAAATATCCATCCATTTCTACTTCACCTTAAGCACTGGCATTGACTAACTCTATCATCTTGCTAGAGTAGCAAAAAAATGTGTGTCTTTATCCATTAACCTTCAGTTAACTTATCTAAGTACATTCTGTATTTCCACACTAAAATGGATCTTATTAGCATTCAACTATAACTGGGCCAACCAAAACTGTAAGGTCCTATCGGTGTGCAACCTCAATCTCCTCTAACTCTCCCTCCTATGTCTTAAAAAACACTAAGGGTTTGCTTTTTATCTGGCAAGAGGAAGGGGTAACATTTGACAACTCATGGGTGTCTGGACTTTCTCCTGAGAACTTCGGAATCATTTACTCATAAAAGAAATTATGAAATACAAATTGCTTTCTTCAAAATTTGAGAAATATAAATAATATCTTGAAGAATGAGGAATAATTAATTGGGCCAGGCGTGGTGGCAAACCCCTACAATCCCAGTGACATGGGAAACTGAGGCAGCAGGATCGCAAGTTCAAAGCCAGCCTCAGCAACTTAGCAAGGCCCTAAGCAACTTAGGGAAGCCCTTTCTCAAAATAAATTAATATAAAAGAACTGTAGATGTAGTTCAGTGGTAGAGTGCTCTTGGGTTCAATTTCTAGTATCACACAGGTGCATAAAATATAATTAAAATTAATCAGACTAAAAGTAATGGTAAAGTAGTAAAAAGGAGTGATTACTAAATTAAAAAAAAATTGTCTTGTGTGCTCAGTCAGCTTGATTCTTATCAAATGCTCCATAATATGTGTGTGTGTGTACATATATATATATATATATAACCCTTACTAACATTAATGGAAACCTAATAGGGTAGGTATTATCTTTGTTTTACAGAAAATAAAAAATAGGAGCAAGCAGAAGTTACACATCTTAAAGAGATTAAAATATGGTCAATTGATTCCAGAAAGGTCAGTCTTAAACCTTATAATGCGATTTCACAGAAGATCTAAAAAATGTTCTATACAAGTTGGTTAGCAGATCAAAACCATTTTCTGGCTTCAACTTAGTAAGTGAAAAAAAAAAAAAAAACAATATGATAATCACCTTATCTAAGTGTCTGAATAATTCAAAGATAGGGACTAGGAAATAGTCCAAGCCCACTGATAAGTGCTTTCCCTAAATTTACCATCTCTCTCTCTTCCTCAGTGAGCTGTCTGATACCTATTACTGTCCTCCTATTTTTGTGCTTTGTTTACATGTCCTTTAAGCCATGCCTCATTCAGATTTTCTTAAGTTTTTGCCTAATTCTAATTCAGTTTGCGTACTGCTACCAGAGAGTTCTAAAACTGAAATCAGTTCACGCCGATGGCTCACTTAGATGCCCTTTGAGAATCTCCTTTGACTTCTGAGACAGGTCTGAGTGCCTCTTTTCATTTATCACTATCTATTTGATTTTAGGATGCAATATCCTTTGACCCGGTAATTTCATGGTCAGCTGTCTGTCCTAGATAATCCCTTGCTAGTACATACGGAAGGAGACACTTAAACATGGTAGTATTGTTGGTAATATTGAACAATGGTAAATACCCTAAATGCCATTTTGTCAGGGCAATAAATAGAAAAATTGAGTTATATTTAAGTAAATAATACACAGTATTTTATTTCCAAAGTAAAAATTATATACTATGAACAATATGATGTTTTAAAATACGTATAGACTACTGGATCAATCAACTGAAACCAAGATAATATCAACATTTCCTCACCAACTTCTCATTTACTTGTGATGAGAAAACATAAAATCTTTCTTCTTTTCAAATATTCAGTTTTCAAATGTACATGATATCAACTGTAGTTACCATGTTGTACAATAGATCTCTTGAACTTCTTCCTTCGTCTAACACAAATTTGTATCCTTTGACCCAACATCATCAAACCCTGTCCTCACTCCAGTTCCAGATAACCATCACTTTCTTCTCTGCTTTTATGATTCTCTGCTTTTATTAATTTTCCCAACATAGGAGATTCTGCAGTATTTGTATTTCTGTGTCCGCAGTATTTGTGTTTCACTTGTTATGAAGTCTTTTATGGTTACAAATGACAGAATTTTCTTTTTTCTTTTGATAGTATTTGTGTGTATGTGTGTGTGTATGTGTATAATATGTACATGTATATATTATGCATATGTGTATATACATACATACTACATTTTTAGACCTCATTTTAAATGTCATGCATTTAACATAGGAGTTTGGAATTTTTTTTTTAAATAAAGCAATATTAAGTGAAATGATACATATATTATGACATTATTATACATAATCTATAAGTAGACAAAATAGTATATATTTTTTAGGATTACATAGTTATACAGCAAACATAATGATAGATAATGATTAGCTATGGTAATGGGAGAGGTGACTAAAGAGTTTAGGGTCTTCAAGGGCATTTTTTGATTTAGCTTTTAAGCTGTGTGTCAGTACATAGTGCTTCTCATATTATAATGAATAATTTACTCCTCCCATGAGGAATTTTGTCTTAGTCATCTTTGTATATCTACCACCTCCTCTAGACTCGTCCAAAGGAAAGGGTACTTTCTGGAGAAGTGAATAGATCCCTAGCAAACTATGCTATTTCTAAAAGGGTTGTGCAGAAAGTATTGTTTGTGGGTGAACATTAGGGTTTCATTATTGGCTCATTTTTCTGACCATATCCTGCTTGGTTGACTATACAATTAGCAATCTATAAATGTTCAGAGCACACCACATTTAACTTAATCTTCCCACAAAGCATAGGGATTCACAGTCCCTATTCACTTTTGTGTACCTGCCATACATTTTCTGGAAGGTAATAAATCAGGTCAATCTATTGGAGTGGTTTGTTTGTAACCTAAGGATTGACATAGACATTCACTCTAAAAATCTATACTTCAGAAGTTTTTCTAAGGTGTTTGCTCATTGGAAATGATAGTGACCCATCCTTCCTTCTAAATGACTTTCTTATCATCCAAAAAATAATGTTAATAGAAATATGATTTTTCTTTAAATTTCATTATTTTTAAATATACTTTTTGTTTTGTTTTGTTTTTTTAGCTGAATAATTCACTTTTATTCTTGCAGGCTTATCCTGGGAAGTCAACATTTAATAATCCACTGTTCAAGATTTATTTACAGAAAATTTTTTAATCCTTAAGTTGTACAATATCCTATGACTCCAAGTTTTATCACTCTCCCTCAGGTCTGAAGAAAATGATTAATTTATTAAGTTCCACAGACAGCACAATCTACTGACATAACATTTAGTCTGAAGGTCTACACTCATGAAAATTAAGAATAGCCAGTATCAAACTGGCCTGAAACCTGATTGTATTCCTGGCTCAGGATACCTATAGTAAATTTGTTAAGTTCACATTAAGACACAAAATTAAACTGGGGCACATATTTATAAAAAATTTTTTTTCACAGCAGATTAAAAATTAACATAAATTTACCAAAATTTTACCTCATTATAGTATTTTATTCAATTAAACTTTCAAAATGTCTCATTAATTGTGAATTAATTGCAAATAACTTCATGTAGGATTTGTTTTTTAAAAACATTTGCCCAGCATTTCAAAATGGTTACAGAATTAATATAACTTTTAAAATGTCAAAGTATCCTACACATATTGCACTTTTTTTGCTAGGCTGGGCTAGTATCTTCCATGGCAAGACACCAAAACTATTGAATAAAATACATATTAAAATCAATAGGTAATTTCCCTGAAATTATCAACATCATTATCAAAATCTTCCAGGATTTTGCAAGATTTGATTCCCTAAATACAGTTTTAAAGTTTTAAATATACTTTTTATGTATTTCTTTTTTTGACAAAGGTTATTTTACCATGTTGAGAGGTGAAAAGGAGGAAATCATGCATTCTTTTTTTCTCTCTCCTCTGAAATGATGCATTTTTTTTTTCATTTCACTGTTTTAACCTTCTATGGAATTTCCAAAACAGGCTAAACACTTGTCATAAATAAGTGATCTGACATGCAATCTGGTATTGAACATAAACATAAGCCTCACTTTGTTGTTTTGTTATTTTTTCAGTTGTTGACGGACCTTTATTTTATTCATTTATTTATATGTGGTGCTGAGAGTTGGACCCAGTGCCTCACACATGCTAGGCAAGTGCTCCAGCCCTGAGCCACAACCCAGCCCAAATGTAAGCATCCCTTTGTATCTTTCCATTGAAAGTTAAATATATCATTCACGTCTATGAAAGCACAAACCCATTGCATCCTAAACTCTTAGTGTTTAAAAAGCATTGACCCCATGACCCTATTAATCTAGCAGCATATCTCCTTGGCTGTACCTTAAAAACATCATCAGATCCAACTACCTACTACTCACAGGGCTTCAGTGCTCACTCCTGTGGTCAAGGCCACCACCATCAGGGCACCTCATAGTGAATAATCCTTTTAAAATGCAGGGTGAGAGATAGAGGTTTAATTACATTTTACTGCATATGGATTTCCAGTTTTCCCAGCACCATTTGTTGAAGAGGCTATCTTTTCTCCATTGTATATTTTTGGCTCCTTTGTCTAGTATGAGGTGACTGTATTTATGTGGGTTCATCTCTGTGTCTTCTATTCTAAACCATGGGTCTGCCTGTCTATTTTGGGGCCAATACCATGCCGTTTTTATTACTATTGCTCTGTAGTATAGCTTAAGGCCTGGTGTTGTGATACCTCCTGCTTCACTTTTTCTGCTCAAGATTGTTTTGGCTATTTAAGGTCTCTTATTCTAACAGATGAAGTTCATGATTGCTTTCTCTATTTCTATGAGGAATGTAATTGGGATTTTAATTGGAATTGCATTGAATCTGTATAGTGCCTTTGGTAGTATGGCCATTTTGACAACATTAAGTCTGCCTATCCAAGAACATGGGAGATCTTTCCATCCTCTAAGGTTTTCTTCAATTTCTTTCTTTAGTGTTCTGTAGTTTTCATTGTAGAGGTCTTTCACTTCTTTTATTAGATTGATTCCCAATTGTTTTACTTTTTGAGGCTATTGTGAATGGAGGGGTTTTCCTAATTTCTCTTTCAGAGGATTCATCACTTAGGAATAGAAATGCATTAGTTTTACACATATTGATTTTATATCCTGTTATTTTGCTGAATTCATTTATTAGTTCTAGAAGTTTTCTAGTGAAGTTTTTTGGATCCTCTAAATATAGACTCATATCATCAGCAAATAGTGACAACGTGAGTTCTTCTTTTCCTATTTATATCCCTTTAATTTCTTTGGTCTGTCTAATTGCTCTGGCTAGTGTTTCAAGGATAATGTTGAACAGAAGTGGTGAAAGAGAGCATCCCTGTCTTGTTCCAGTTTTTAGAGGGAATGCTTTCAGTTTTTCTCCATTAAGAATGATGTTGGCTATGGGCTTAGCATAAATAGCCTTTGCAATGTTGAGGTATGTTCCTACTATTTCTATTTTTAAAATTAGCATACTATAGTAATGCAGCCCCATCAATGTTTATAGCAGTTCAATTCACAATAGCTAGATTGTACCAACCTAGATGCCCTGCAACAGATAAATGGATAAAGAAACAGTGGTATCTATACACAATGGAATATTATTTAGCCATAAAGAAGAATAATACTATGGCATTTGCAAATAAATGAATGGAATTGGAGAGTATCATGCTAAGTGAAATCAGCCAATCTCAAAAAGCCAAACGCTGAATTTTTTCCCTGATAAGTGGATGATGATATATAATGGGGGGTGGGAGGTGGGGAATGAAAGAAGAATGGAGGAACTTTAGATTACATAGAAGGAAATGAGAGGGAGGGGTGTATGAAAAATGGTGGAATGAGGCAGACATCATTACCCTATGTACATGTATGATTACATGAATGGTATGAATCTACATCGTACACAATCATAGAAACCAAAATATGTACCCTATTTGTGAACAATCAATCAAAATGCAGTCTGTAAAAAATAAAATAGTAAATAAATAAATAAAATAAAATGTAGCTCAGTGAGTTCACATTCACACTGGTCATCTTAAGCTCACTGAATGGCCATCTTTGTCAATCAGAACAAGAAACAGAGACTACAGTGTGGCCCCTGGGGTCCTAGTCACCTGACTCACTTCCCACCTTTTGGCACCCTCTCTGCCTCCACTCTACTTTCTTGTTTACTGTTCAGGGCAGCTTTTCCTCTCTCATCCCCGGGGCCTTTGTGCCTGTTTCCACTACCCATGACATTTTTCTCCTCTTCTTACAAACGTTTGTACAAAATTCACATTTTCATTGAGGACTCCTCAGATAACTATCTGAAATTGAAATTTCATGATATCCTCTACCCTTGTATCCAGTTTTCTTTTTATTCCCTTCATTTGTTATCATCTGATTTATCACAAAGTTGACATGTGTACACATAACATATGAATATAAACCTAAGCACTAAAATGTTTGAATAAAAATAAAGGTTATTTAAGGCAGGACCTTTTTGGTTTTGTTTGCTGGTAACTAAAACAGGTAGGTGCATCTGCATTATGACGAAACTTATATCCCACGGATTTCATTCATGTTTTTGAAACTGTGAAAGAATTCAGAGAGCCAAGCTGATTTTGCTTAAAACCTGGATCAAACAAACAAGGGTGAGTCATCAGACAGCCAGCACAGGGGGATACATACGTACATAAGAGCTGTGTATACCTCGTGCCTCCTTCTTCCTTCTAGGGCACACAGAACCTCAGCAAGATGAGATGTCAGACTTACAGAGAAGCTCACTGACTTTAGAGCTGTGAAGGTTTTATGATCGGTTTGACTGGGGAAACAAGCTGTGCATTCATCACATCTGATGCTTATCACAAGCCTTGTGGGTACAGTATGAGGTGGGAGAACTGCAGGTGAAGCCCTTCCCTGGCACCACCAAGGATCAAGGACAGCCCTGATGCATTCTGTTTTCTACCAAGATTGACAGCCCTGGACAGTTAGCTGTGCCTGGTTACCATCGGCAGTTCTCATTTCCTACCCTGTCCTGCTCTGCAGGAAGCCAACTTGTTGCCAGGGAGTCCAAGCTAAAGGATCAGTCTTGGGCAATTGAATCCTTATATCTCATTTTGTTTTGTCGCTTCTCTTTCTTATTTCCTCTCATCAGTTTAATTAGCTGGGAGTTATTAGGAGGCTTATCTTGCTATTAATATAGAGAAATTCCATAACAGCATCTCATCTTGAATTGTGTATCGTTGAGCCTGTGCTTTGTGGTACCAGTGGCTAAACATGAGGAGACAGGCACCATCCTGCTTTTAAATCCCTAATCTCTGGATTGTTATGTTTTTATTTAACACATGTAAGCATGGAGTTGTCGGTATTTGAGGCACCCTTTGGGGTGTTTCATTATTATTGATTCATTTATCTCTAATGACCACTCTATGCTGTAAGTACTATCTATCACTCTTCTCATTGTACACATGAGAAACAGACACAGGGAGCTGAAGTGACTCTCCCCGTAGTCCTACAGCTAGTAAGTGTATAAAGTAAGTGATTATTTCTAATCTTAGCTCTGTGCCTAACATTTTTATTAATATTCCACTAATTAGTACTCTCTCCAAGAAATCTACATACATTTTATGTAACTATTTTCCCCATTTTTCAGAAAAGATACGTATTTTTTAATGAATCAAATTTTTTTTCAAAATGTAAACATCACTAAACATGCATACATGTTAAAACAATAAAATTTACACTTTCGTTAATTTTTTCTTTCTCATAGGACATCATTACAATATAGAATCTATGCCTTAGAAAATACACACAAAGTTTAATTTGAGCAAGCCAAGGCCAGATTGGGAACTGTACAACTGTAATACTTCAACATTCACCATAGATAATCATGATTCCTGTCTTAAATTTCCCCAATTTTTATATATATATATAATTTATATATATATATATAATTTATACACAATTTTTATAAATTTCCCCAATTTTTATATATACATAATTTATACACACACACACACACACACATATAAATAAATTGTACTGGCAATTAGACACCCAGGGCCTTGTGCATACTAGGCAAGTGATCTACCATTGAACTACACCACCAGCCTGGTTACTAGCATTGAAATATAGCTAGTTTAAAAAATAACAATATATGCCAAAATGCCACTAAAAGTATGCATTTAATATTTCTGTCTATAATTATTATATAGTCTTTTCCAAATGTGAATTCCATTTAGTCTTTCTAAAAGGGAGACTTGCTTATGCTAACCTTCAATTCATTCTTTAACCAATTTCTCTCCCAGCATTGAATAAGCACAGATGTGTTTTGACTGGGAGACTATTGAAGGCATTGTTTTCAATGATATTGAATCAGTCAGCTGCTATAGTATTTTAACAGCTTTGACAGGAAACTTTTACATGTTCACCTCTCATTACTGATCTTTCCTTGATTGAAGTTTATAAAGTGTTTCTTTTATACTCAGATTTTTATCTCATGCAGAGTAACTTAGTGATCACTTTGAAATATATCTGGATTAATTAATGCCTTTGACTTCCAGAGATGAAGGTAAAAGGAACAAACTGGCTTAAATGATAAGCATTTAGGAGAAATATGTGTTTCCTGTTGAGTTGCAGAGTTACTGTGCCTGTGTCACAGCAAAAATCTTAATTAGTGCATTACTCTGGATCAACAAAACAACTACACTAGTAACAGAAAAGATTATATCACTTCAGGAATCAGGCAGGCATTGAAAAAGACCACGCTCCCTTTTTGTCAAATACAACCATTTAATTCTTTAAATGATAACATCAAAATATAACCATTTAATCCTTTAAATGATAACGTTGTTCAACGGCAGAACATGGCTTTCTATCAGGAGATAGAATTAGACATTGCCATAGCTCTGTGATCTTCAGCCCAGACCCTCTGCAATCATACAGGTGGTTATATTACAAATGTCTAAAGACCTCAAAACCAAATTCATTTAAAATGACTCAATTATGGAATACCTTTAAAGAAAAATTTAGCATCAGGTACCATGATAGATTAAAAACTGCCACAAATGTGACCAAACAGAAGGACTTTGTTCTAAGACCCCTATAGCAGGTCTTGGCCATTTTAATTTAGTATTTTAGGACTTTACCTTCTCTTGCCGAAGAGTGTTCAGTTTTCTTTTCTCAAGATCCCCCAAAACAACCTGTTCCTTGTATAGTGTCAATGATTGCTTTATCTTTTCCTCTTTCTTGCATTTTCAAACATTAATGTTTGTGACTTCAGTTATACAAAAGACATCACATTTTTTCTAGAGTCACCCTTTCTTTGACAGATTTTTTTGGAATGACTTAGAGGCTGTACCTTATTCGACAAAGCCTTTATCTATAATGGAAAAAGCACACCCACATAAAAGATGACCGACCCAAAAATCCTTGAAACCAAAGGTTCTCATTTTCCCAACTTGTAGGCTTTCACCTTCATCTATATACGTTTCTTCAAAGAGACTATGACAAGAAGGAGCATGGGAGAGTCAATGTTAATTGATTATAAACTGCCCTACAGTATTGTGAACATACATTTTCAGAACATTCCTTCTATTAGTTATGTTTTTAGAGTAAACACCCCAGGGACACTCACTGCATCTTATTCACAATGGTAAACCCACCTACAGTGTGAAAAACAAAATATGTAGAATTTTTTTTTTTTTAAGATAGCCCATTTCCTAACTTTACTGCTTCATCTGATTTCTTTGTTTTATTTTTTCATTTTTTATAGACTACATTTTGATTTATTGTGCACAAATGGGGTACATCATTTCGTTTCTATGGTTGTGCATGATGTAGATTGATACCATTCACCTAATCATACATGTACATAGGGTAATGACGTCTGTCTCATTCCACCAGTTTTCATACCCCACTCCCTCTCATTTCCCTCTACATAATCCAAAGTTTCTCCATTCTTCTCTTGCTCCCCACACTCCCTACCCCCATTATATATCATTCTCTACTTATCAGGGAAAACATTTGACCTTTGGTTTTTTGGGGATTATTTCACTTAGCATGATATTCTCCAATTCCATCCATTTATTTGCAAATGTCATAATATCTTTATGGCTGAATAATATTCCATTGTGTATGTATACCATGGTTTCTAATCATAAAAAGTAAACTATAATAACTTTTTAAGAAAAATTTTAGTTGTACATGTACATGATACCTTTAATTTATTAATTTATTTTTTATGTGGTTCTGAGGATCAAACCCAAGGCTTAACATGTGTGAGGCAAGTGCTCACCACTGAGCTACAACCCCAGCCCCAATTATAATATCTTAATTATAGTATTTGAATTATATTATTAATTATGTTGAATTTTTATGTTATACTCTTAATTATTTTAAATTAAAACAGATAAGTGTATGAAGAAAAGAATGAAATATACATATAGGGAAACCCAGATTTGTATTCATTTTTCTCAGTGTAGTTTAATTTTCAGCTATCAGAAGTTACTGAAATGTATCAGTCTTTGGGCAGTTAAGGATGCATGTATAATCTCATTTATTACAAAATAACACTGTTTAAGAGATATTAAAACATTTATTTCAACATTTTAGAGAAACTTATTTTATTGTCCTAAAGGATGGGTACAGATATTTGAATCTTGATCTCTTGAGCCAATTCTTGTTCCTTTACAGTTTCCCTGGTTATCTCAGGAATATTAAATAAAAGAAACTTTGTTCCTAAAATTTAGAGATTCTCCTTGGGTTCTTCTCTGAAGAAGGACCAAGAAAAGAGCAGAAAGAGACATTGTTATATATGCAACTGCAGCAAGCCTGAAAAGTGATCTGCATTTGCACACCTGAGACAACCGTGCCCTAGATTTAGTGATTTAGCACAAAACAGAAGAACTAGTCAAGAAAATGATGTGGTCAGACCTTTTGATGAGACAGTAATAAGAGGAATTTTGTCTTCATGACCCTTTTACTATCTAAAAGCTATGATTACTTTACCAAAGACTATGCCAGTAATCTATAAAAACTGAGGCAGAAAATAAAGCTTAAATTTCTCATATGTGTTACATTTTAAAGTAGTTCCAATTACACAGTTGTCTTAACAGCTTCCTATTTTGAATTTTGCAATCTAGGATTAAAGCTTAACAAGAGACCATGCCCAAACACCAAGACATTTTGGATTCCATTTTGCTTTATTATTTTAGAAACATATCTTACATAATGTGTTTTAAAGATGCTTCTAACATCTTTTGTTTTGTTTTTTCTTTTTCTCCTTTTTTAAGAAAAATGTTTAAATGTCTGGGCACTGAAGAAGAAGCTCCATCCATTATAAGGAAAGAATTTCTCAGTTTTGTCTTTGTCTAAACCTTCTTTTGTTGTCGGTTTTTTTTTTTTTTATTAAAAATCATAAATTTACATAGGGCAATGTTGTTTGATTCATTCTATTATTTTTTTCCCTTCCCCCCCAACCATCCCACCCCTCTTTTCCCTCTGTACAGTCCTTCCTTCCTCCATTCTTACCACCCTCCTTATCCCTAACCCTAAACCTAACCCTAACACTAACTCTAACTCTTCCTACCCCCCATTACAAGTCCTCATCCGCTTATCAGCGAGATCATTCGTCCTTTAGTTTTTTGACATTGGATTATCTCACTTAGCATGATATCCTCCAATTTCATCCATTTGCCTGCAAATGCCATAATTTTATCATTCTTAATGGCAGAGGAATATTCCATTGTATATATATGCCACAGTTTCTTTATCCATTCATCAACTGAAGGGCATCTAGGTTGGTTCCACAATCTGGCTAAGGTGAATTGAGCAGCTATGAACATTGATGTGGCTGTATCTCTGTAGTATGCTGATTTTAAGTCCTTTGGGTATAGGCCAAGGAGTGGGATAGCTGGGTCAAGTGGTGGTTCCATTCCAAGCTTTCTGAGGAATCTCCATACTGCTTTCCAGAGTGGCTGCACTAATTTGCAACCCCACCAGCCATGCATGAGTGTACCTTTTTCCCCACATCCTCACCAACACCTGTTGTTGCTTGTGTTCTTGATAATCGTCATTCTAATTGGGGTGAGATGAAATCTTAGGGTAGTTTTGATTTGCATTTCTCTTATTACTAGAGATGTTGAACATTTTTTCATATATCTGTTGATTGCTTGTACATCTTCTTCTGTGAAGTATCTGTTCATTTCCTTAGCCCATTTGTTGATTGGATTATTTGTATTCTTGGTGTAGAGTTTTTTGAGTTCTTTATAGATTCTGGAAATTGGCTCTCTATCTGAAGTATGAGTGGCAAAGATATTCTCCCACTCTGTAGGCTCTCTCTTCCCATTGATGATAGTTTCCTTTGCTGAGAGAAAGCTTTTTAGTTTGAATCTATCCCAGTTGTTGATTCTTGCTTTTATTTTTTGTGCTATGGGAGGCCTGTTAAGGAAGTCTGATCCTAAGCCAACAAGTTGAAGGTTTGGACCTATTTTTTCTTCTATAAGATGCAGGGTCTCTGGTCTGATTCCAAGGTCCTTTTTGAGTCGAGATCCATTTTGAGTTGAGTTTTGTGCAGGTTGAGAGATAGAGATTTAGTTTCATTCTGTTGCATATGGATTTCCAGTTTTCCCAGCACCATTTGTTGAAGAGGCTATCTTTTCTCCATTGCATATTTTTGGCACCTTTGTCTAGTATGGGAAAATTGTATTTATTTGGGTTTGTGTCCATGTCCTCTATTCTGTACCATTGATCTACCTGTCTATTTTGGTGCCAATACCATGCCGTTTTTGTTACTATTGTTTTGTAGTATAGTTGAAGTTCTGGTATTGCGATACCCCCTGTTTCATTCTTCCTGCTAAGGATTGCTTTAGTTATTCTGGGTTTCTTATTCTTCCAGATGAGTTTCATGATTGCTCTATTTCTGTAAGGTACATCATTGGGATTTTAATTGGAATTGCATTGAATCTGTATAGCACTTTTGGTAGTATGGCCATTTTCACAATATTAATTCTGCCTATCCAAGAACATGGGAGATCTTTCCATCTTCTAAGGTTTTCTTTAATTTTTTTCTTTAGTGTTCTGTAGTTCTCATTGTAGAGGTCTTTCACCTCTTTTGTGAGATTGATTCCCAAGTATTTTATTTTTTTTCGATGCTCTTGTGAATGGGGTAGTTTTCCTAATTTCTCTTTCTGAAGATTCATCACTTTTGTATAAAAATGTGTTGGATTTATGAGCATTGATCTTGTAACCTGCTACTTTACTGAATTCACTTATGAGTTCTAAGAGTTTTCTAGTGGAATTTCTGGGTTCCTCTAAATATATAATCATCTCATCAGCAAACAGGGATAGTTTGAGTTCTTCTTTTCCAATTTGTATCCCTTGAATTTCTTTGGTTTGTCTAATTGCTCTGGCTAGAGTCTCAAGAACAATGTTGAATAGAAGTGGTGAAAGAGGGCATCACTGCCTTGTTCCAGTTTTTAGGGGGAATGCTTTTAGTTTTTCACCATTTAGAATGATACTGGCCATGGGCTTAGCATAGATGGCCTTTACAATGTTGAGGAATGTTCCCACTTCCCCGATTTTTTCTAGTGTTTTGAGCATGAAGGGATGCTGTATTTTATCGAATGCTTTTTCTGCATCTTTTGAAATAATCATGTGATTCTTAACTTTTAGTCTGTTGATATGGTGAATGACATTTATTGATTTCCGGATGTTGAACCAACCTTACATCCCTGGGATGAAACCCATTTGATCGTTGTGCACTATCTTTTTAATATATTTTTGTATGCGATTTGCTAAAATTTTGTTGAGAATTTTTGCTTCGATGTTCATTATGTATATTGGTCTGAAATTTTCTTTCCTTGAAGTGTCTCTGTCTGGTTTAGGTATCAGGGTGATATTGGCTTCATAGAATGAGTTTGGGAGGGTTCCCTCCTCTTCTATTTTATGGAATACTTTGAGAAATATTGGAATGAACTCTAATTTAAAGTTTTGTAGAACTCGGCTGAGAACCCATCTGGTCCCAGACTTTTCTTTGTTGGTAGGCTTTTGATGACCTCTTCTATTTCATTGCTTGAAATTGATTTATTTAAGTTGTGTATGTCCTCCTCGTTCAGTTTAGGTAATTCATATGTCTCTAGAAACTTGTTGATGTCTTTGAGGTTTTCTGTTTTGTTGGAATATAGATTTTCAAAATAGCTTCTAATTATGTTTTGTATAAACTCGTGTCTATTGTGATATTTCCTTGTTTATTGCAAATTTTAGTAATTTGAGTTTTCTCCTTCTTTCTCTTTGTTAGTGTAGCTAAGGGTTTATCAATTTTGTTTATTTTTTCAAAGAACCAACTATTTATTTTGTTAATTTTTCCCATTGTTTCTTTTATTTCAATTTCGTTGATTTCAGTTCTGATTTTAACTATTTCCTGTCTTCTACTACTTTTGGTGTTGGTCTGCTCTTCCTTTTCTAGGGCTTTGAGCTGTAGTGTTAAGTTGTTTATTTGTTGATTTCTACTTCTTTTGTTGAATGCGCCCCATGAAATAAATCTTCATCTAAGTACTGCTTTCATAGTGTCCCAGAGGTTTTGATATGATGTGTCTTTGTTCTCGTTTACTTCTAAGATTTTTTTAATTTCCCTCCTGATGTCTTCTGTTATCTATTCATCATATAATAGTGTATTATTAAATCTCTAAGTATTGGAGAAGTTTCTGTTTTTTATTCTGTTATTTATTTCTAATTTCAATCCATTATGATATGATAGAGTACAAGGTAGTATCTCTTTCTTCTTGTATTTGCTAACAGTAGGTTTGTGGCATAAAACATGGTCTATTTTAGAGAAGGATCCATGTGCTGCTGAGAAGAAAGTGTATTCGTTCTTTGTTGGATGGTATATTCTATATAAGTTAATTAAGTCTAAATTGTTGATTGTGTTGTTGAGATCTATGGTTTCTTTATTCAATTTTTGTTTGGACGATCTATCCAGCGGTGAGAGAGGTGTGTTAAAATTGCCTAGCATTATTGTGTTGTGGTCTATTTGATTTCTGGAATTGAGAAGGATTTGTTTGATGTACATGGATGAGCCAGTGTTCGGGGCATAGATATTTATGATTGTTATATCTTGCTGATTTATGATTCCCTTAAGCAGTATGTAATGTCCTTCTGTATCCCTTCTGACTAGTTTTGGCTTGAAGTCCACATTATCTGAAATGAGGATGGATACTCCAGCTTTTTTCTGTGTCCATGTGCATGGTATGTTTTTTCTCATCCTTTCACCTTTAGTCTATGGATATCTCTTTCTACGAGATGAGTCTCTTGCAGGCAGCACATTGTTGGATTTTTCTTTTTAATCCAATCTGCCAGTCTATGTCTTTTGATTGATGAGTTCAGGCCATTAACATTCAGGGTTATTATTGTGATATGATTTGTATTCCCAGTCATTTGACTCATTTTTGTTTTTTTGACATGATTTGGTTTCTCCTTTATTTGGCTATTCCTTTAGTCTAGTTCCTCCTGTTGCTGATTTACATCGTTGTTTTTCATCTCTTCCTCATGGACTATTATGCTGAGAATGTTCTGTAATGCCGGCTTTCTTTTATTAAATTCCTTTAGCTTTTGTTTATCATGGAAGGATCTTATTTCATCGTCAAATCTGAAAGTAAGTTTTGCTGGGTATAAGATTCTTGGTTGGCATCCGTTTTCTTTCAGGGCTTGGTAAATGTTGTTCCAGGCCCTTCTAGCTTTTAGGGTCTGGATTGAAAAATCTGCTGATATTCTTATTGGTTTCCCCCTAAATGTAATTTGATTCTTTTCTCTCGCGGCCTTTAAAATTCTGTCTTTATTTTGTATGTTAAGTATTTTCATAATAATGTGCCTTGGTGTAGGTTTGTTGTAGTTTTGTATATTTGGAGTCCTATAAGTCTCTTGTGTCTGATTTTCCATTTCATTCTTCAGATTATGGAAATTTTCTGATATTATTTCTTGAATAGATTGTTCATTCCTTTGGTTTGTTTCTCTAAGCCTTCCTCAATCCCAATAATTCTTAAATTTGGTCTTTTCATGATATCCCATAGTTCTTGTAGATTGTGTTCATGATTTCTTACCATCTTTTCTGTTTGTTCAACTTTGTTTTCAAGATGAAATATTTTGTCTTCAATATCTGAGGTTCTGTCTTCCAGGTGTTCTATCCTATTGGTTATGCTTTCTATGGAGTTTTTAACTTGGTTTATTGTTTCCTTCATTTCAAGGATTTTTGTTTTTTTTTTTTTCAATATCTCTAACTCTTTATTGAAATGATCTCTTGCTTCCCGTATTTGCTCTTTTAACTGTTCATTGGTGCGATCATTCAAAGCCTGCATTTGCTCTTTCATCTCTTCCTTCAATGCCTGCATTTGCTCTTTCATCTCCTCATTTGCTTCCCTGATTGTTTTAATTATGTACATTCTGAACTCCCTTTCTGACATTTCTTCTGCTGTGCTGTCACTGAGTTTTATTGACATAGTATCTAGGTTTGTTTGGGACATTTTCTTCCCTTGTTTTCTCATATTGGTCAGATGTCAGTGGGACTCTGTGATATTGCAGATTTCCTCTATTTGCTTATAGTGTCCCTGTAGATTTCCAGTGTATCACCTCCCAGCCTTCAGTCGTCTGAAGTCTTGGAGTAACTTGATAATGCAGTATTTCCAAAGAAAGCTGTCCCTAGCCCGCTACTGTTTCCAGGGCTTGGAGCTGGCTCTGTGTGTAAAGTCTCTCACTGGGGGGCCTGCTCCTAGAAGCTGGCTGTGTGGGAGGAGCCCACCGCAGGAGTGCTCATGGCTGTCTGGGGGAGACTCTAGCTGCCCTGCCCTACTCTAATAAGCTGCCCAAATCCAGGCCTGCCCCCCGGGCCGAGCTTCACCAGGTGGGGGAGACTCATCCCGTGGTTCTATTTTAGTCCGAGTCTCTCAATGCCTCCCCTTCTTGAATCCTGGGTTCTGGAGTGACTGGTGATGAGGTCACCTTCTAGTCTGCCATCTTGGATTGCCCCCTGGAAAAAGCCTGCGGCTCCAGGGGGTTAGGGCCACCTGGAGAGGTCTCTGGCTGCCCTGCCCTGGTCCCAGAAGCTGCTTGCAGGTTGGAGGTCTCCGCTGGCTTGGGGACTTGTGGCTGGCTCTGTGTAGAAAGGCTCTCACTAGGCGGCCTGCTCCGAGAAGCTAGACTGTAAAGGCACTTCCCGCCGGAGGGAGCTGGGCTGCTTGGGGAAGTCCCTGGCTGTCCTGTCCTGGTCTCTGAAGCAACCTGTGGGCCTGTTTTTGTTTTTATTTATTTATTTTTTATTGTAAACAAATGGGGTACAACTTGTTTCTCTGTTTGTACATGAAGTAGAGGCGTACCATTTGTAAATCATACATTTACATAGGGTAATGGTGTTTGATTAATTCTGTTATTTTTTCCTTCCCCCTACCCCTCTCATCCTTCTTTTCCCTCTATACAGTCCCTCCTTCCTAAACATTCTTAATTTCAATGTTTCACTCTTTCCTAACCAATCTCCTAACTTTAACAGGAGTGACTTGTTAAACCTGAGAATTCAATGAATATTAAGGAAGAATACAACTTATTTATAATTACAAAAATTGGGATCAGTCTGTGTTTTATTCTTGCAATGAAATACTACTTGAAGAACCAACTTCTGGCCCTCACAATACCATTTACATATTACAGTTGTATTATGCTAAGCACAAGCAGCCAAACTCAAAAGGCTGCAAAATGTGTGATCCTACTTATGTGATATTCTGGAAAAGACAAAACTACAGAGAGAGAAAACAGATCAGTTGTTGCCAGGGGTTGGGCATGGGGACATAGGTAAGGTGTCTAGAAAGGGCACGGTGACTTTGGGAGAGGGATGCAGCCGGAATTGCTCTGGGTCTTGAATGTGGTACTGATTGCGGGACTACCTTTGTCATCAGCAGTCACAGAGTTGAATGACAAACAGCTGGAGTCTGCTGTTTGTAAACGTTTACTTCATAAAAATCTGTCCACAGGGAGATTTGCTACACAATCACCAAGATACCTAAGATTAAAGCCACGGTCAAAATAAAGTATTCTGAGGAAGTGGAGCAAGTAGAACTCTCAGAAATTTATATTCCTAATATGAAGTTATACAACCACATTGGAAAAACAATTAGGTATTAACCATAGTTATCATGAAGCCCAGAATTTTTAATCCTAAATATTTAGAGTAATGAAGACAAGACTTTGAACAATTTTCATAGAATCTTTATTTATTGTAACCCCAAACTGAAAACAAATGTCTGTCAATGGTATGCAGATAATCAAATTGTAACATATTTTACAAATGAAAATCTACTCAACAATGTAAACATACAAACCATTGTTAAAACCACATAAAAAACAAAATTTGCCTTACAAAAGAAGCTAGTCATTATCTTTAGATCTGAATTCTACTCCTATTTATTTGAAACTCAAGGAAGACAAATTTCAATTACAATTATAGAAAACATTTCTGTAGTTTTTAGGTTGTGGATAAAAAGCGGAAAAGGATAACATTTGCATGGCAGAATATTCTGTATTTTGATTTTCGTATTGGTTACATGGTTATATACATGGACCATACTTAACCAACTAGACCCTTAAAATGGGTCTAGTTTATTATATACAAACTACACATCAATAAAATTGACTTAGGAAAGACTTTACCTACACAGTGAAGGATTTAAAAGTGTATCTTAACTATTACTTATTGGTTCGTGTTTCTGCTGGGTTTTGTTAGAAGCAAATACAGAATACTTCTACATTAGCTATTGGGAACTTATTATGTGGGAAAAACTCTACTGAAATATATCCTACAAAGAAAAATTACAATACATTGTGGAAATGAATCAAGAGATAGACTCAAAAGGCGCCAGAGTGAGTAATATTTTCACTCCCACAAATTTGAAGTAATAGATAGGAAGGAAACCTTCCTATCCTAATGAGTGAACAGGTGAACTACAAAACATGAAAGCCCAAAATAATATGACAAAAAGGTTTATTTAGACTAATATAGTACCAATAAAAATATGATCATTTAAATAAATGTAAAGATTAACAGAATGAATAAAAAGTTAGGCACAACTGAAGAATCAGTGGTCAGGAAGATCTAATAAGAATATTGTCCAACATTCAACACGGAAAAATTAAATACTAAAAACACTAAAAAGAATTAATACAAACATGGAAGAAAGAATAAGTTTTTTTTTTTTTTCTTCCCAACATGTGTATAATATAAATCCCAAAACAGCAGGGAGAAAAGAAAAGGTAACAAAGAGGATATTACTGGATTGTGTTCAGTAATTGAAAAATGAATATAGTCATTAGAAAGTCAGGGACTATTTGAACATCAGAAATGTGTTTGTGATAAGCATGTTGGCAGAAATAAAGAAGGGATTTTTCCCAATGATAAAAGAACTTCCCCATTAATAAGATATCATAAACTGAAATGTGTTGGTAACTAATAAAAAGGTTGCTAATATATGAAGCATGAACTGAAGGACTAATGGGAGAAAAGATGTACCAGCATAAATACCTGAAGACCTCTGTCATGGTCAGAGCATATAGAATAAATTAATCCACAAAACACTTTTTTTTTTTATAAAACATGACAACAAAACTGGGGAAATGGTTCTTTTGATCCATGTGAAACATTGGTTGCAAAAGACCATATCTACACAGGTCTCAAGAAACTTGTTATACTGCAGAGTGTTTTCTCAGAACTCAGTGACATCAGAAAATAATCATAACTTTTAAAATTCTCCAAAATTTTTACTTCCAGATTAATCGGGGAAACTTGTAAATAACCCATAGGCCAGTGAAACTCAAAGAAAATTAGAAAATATTCTAAACTAAATATATACTAAAGCACCCTATACTAGACTCTGAAGTACAGTTAAAGTAATGCTTAACAGAAAAAAGAATCACTTTAAATGATTGTTAGACAAAAAAGAAAAAGAAAGATATGGTACCACATTAAAAAATAATTTAACTCAAGATAATGAAAAGGGCAGGGAAAACTAATAGAAGAAATTTAAAAATTAAAAAAAAAAAAACAGCATCCAGATGAGTAGATGAAAAGTCCCATAAGATTTTCCTTAGAAAAGATGAATTAACTTGTTTAAAAACCTTAGTGTCCCAGTTTCTATGTTTTATAGAAATCACCCCAAAATGTAGGATGATGAAATGACCATTTATTAAGCTACCAATTCTCAGAGCAGGAGTTTGGACCAGGGACAGTGGAGAAGGCTTATTTTCCTTTCAATTGACCTTTGCTTGAACAGCTCAAAAGCTGAGATGGAATCATCTGAAAGATCTTGAGCCACTGTGTCTATAGCTTGATGCTGGCAGGGTCCACACAGTGAGAATTCAAGCAACTTACACATCCAAATTCTGAAAATCAGGTCTGAAAAGGAAAGAAGAGTTTCTGAATACTAGTACATGTGACTTCTCTCTCGGCAGAACACAGTATTCTTGGTTCTGAGTAGAACAAAAGTGGAAGATCAATCTGGGAGGGAAATTATAACTGTGCCCAATTTAGGCAGCAGAACGAGCTGGAGAAGGAAGCTATTAAATGACAAATAGCAGAATTATTCACAGCTGAGATTCAACAAGGCTTTAATAGGATTAATTCACAGATAATGAATCTAATCTTGATTCCATAGAGACTATGGATAAATTGATTCTTCTAGATGACTTGTTTTTGTTGTTTTTTCTGGTACCAGGAATTGAACCTGGGGGGCTTAACCACTGAGCCACATCCCCAGACCCATTTTACTTTTTATTTTGAGACAGGGTCTCACTAAGTTGCTTAGGGTCTTGTTAAGTGTCTGAGGCTGGCTTTGAACTTGTACTTCTCCTGTCTCAGCCTCTGGAGCACTGGGATCATGCTGTACACTAGTGCGCCCAGCTAGAAGGCTTTTAGAGGAAGAATACTTGCAGAAGTCATTGTGCTGCTGCATATATCACAGTCATACAGAATATATTTTCTTTGCAGAAGCTGATACCAAAAACCTGAACAAGAATTTCTAACTTGACCCAACAACTGTGCTGAAGAAAAGAAAAACTGGGGGTACAAAAGCAATTTATTTTAGAATTTTATACAAGGAATGCAGAGAAAAAGAAGAAATGGGGACACGTCAGAGAACTAAGAAAAACGAAAGATGGTAGGAAATCCCCAGCCCAATTTATAAAAATATTTATATGACAACTAACAATGTACTTGTGTATGGGTTTAATTTTGTTCCCTAGTTAAATAAACAAAGAAACAGGATTGTTATCAGATCTCCAAGTTTCCTAACAGTATCATAATAAACAAAAGAAAGTGAAGGGGCTGGGTTTGTGTCTCAGTGGTAGAGCGCTTGCCTCGTATGTGTGAGGCACTGGGTTTGATTTTTAGTACCACATATAAATAAATAAAGATCTATCAACATCTTTAAAAAAAAGTGAATTTATTTTTTCAAATTTTAATTATTTCGGTGAATTCCACAAAATTTTATAATGGAATGTGCACAGCTAATTCTCCACAATAAACATACAGACACTGTTGGTACCATCTTTAAATTATTTTAAATAAAATATGAAGCTAGTAATCAGAATTTTTTTATGTGATGTTAACTACCCAATTAGTTAGCAAAGGTAATACTTGATATTCCTAGATTTCAGGCTAGCTATAGCTACCATAGAATTTTTTAACTTCTTTCTATCATTCCTACATTTAATAAATATTTAATTTCTTATTGTATGCTGGCACAGTTCAAAATATAAAGGAACACAAACTACACAAATAGTAAAAATATTAGTAAAGTAGTATTTACTAAAAGTAAATGTAATAAAATAGGAATTTCTGGCTGCATGCATCTTATATACTAGAATAATATGACTAATTTCCATCCAAACTATGAGGAGCACTTTGAGTTTAGGGTTTAAAGAGCATATTTAAGTCAACACGGCTCAAAATAAGACTCTAAAATATAGAATAACAGTCACTCATGGAATTGCTCTCGCAGATGTGGAAGCATACTTGTTTCCAATCATGAATTTATATTGCCCCTCCTGTTGGTTTCCACCAAATAATTACTTATACTTCACCTCTGGGATAAGTGTCTGCTCTCCATTAGGAGGTTGGTCTATAAGTCTAAAACACTTGGAGCACACAGGGATTTTTTTTTTTTTTTTTTTAACTCCCAACAATTTTTTACCTTAAAAATAGAATAACCACACTGTTTTCCCCTCTGGGTTCACCACTTTGTCACAGTGCTCTAAATAATTGATGGCAAGAGCTGGGCTGTCTAAATTTTAGAAGTTGTTACTGTTGACTTTGAAAAAATCATAATAAATAAAAAACAATGGGTAATCATAAAGGATATATGATTTTATAGAATTTGCCTTCATGTAGAGAAGAAATTCTTCAATGTCAAAGTTTCCATGAAATAAGTTAGCATTGTAGCTTTCTGTCAAAATTGAGGGGATCGTGATTGTTCCTCCATCCTGGATCTAGAAAGAGATTTATAGTTTTCATAATTTTGAAGTTACTACATTGTTTAGAATACTGCAAAAATAGTAGTTATTCTTTCTGATAAGACTAAGTCAAGTGTCTCTGTTTTTGTCTTGTTAGTACTGGGGATTGAATCCAGGACTTTCCACATGTTAAGCAAGTATTGTACCATGAGCTACATTCTTCACAATCATTTTATTTTATTTTAATTTATTTATTTTTAGATAGGGTCTCACTAAGTATTAAGTTGTCCAGGCTGGTCTTGAACTTGTAATCCTCCTGCCTCAGCCTCACAAGAAGCTGGGATTACTACCATGCCCCACTGCACCCAGCCTGAACATGTTCCTTCTGTAGTATAGAATCCATTATATTTTCCTTTCTATTTGTTCAGAAAGACCCCTGGGGTATTAGTTGAAAGTCTTTTTCATCTTTGCATCTTATATGACTGAAAGTATTTGCATATGGTAGGTACCCCATTCATAAGATCTGAATAGATTAATTTTTTTAAAAATTTTAGACTGTGCATCAATTTTATACCCAGTAGTTGAAACCTTACACTTAGTTACTCACAATGCTTTGGCAGGGTTTGATAAAGCAAAGTTAAAAATTAAATTTCAATATATCCTTGTAAAAATTTTTTATCCTGTCATTTATGTTTTTATTACTCACATTATTAATTTTCCCAGACTATCTTTTTGATCCATAAATTCTGAGGGGAAACTACTAATACTCATGATAAATAACCTCTGTGTCTGCAGCAGTCAACCTCTGGATCAAGTTCAGCAATGGCTAATGGAGTCACATTCTAATTCATTTCTTGCCCAATAAATATTCTGTCATTAAATCCAATGTGCAATCTAGTATTAAATTATGTTTTACCCTGATTAAAACAATATATTGAAATGAACCCAATTTTAGCTTCAGTTCTAATTCTAATTTGAGTTTAACAGTAGAATAGCAGGTGCCAACTACTTGCTTGTTCTTTATGAAAATTTAAAAATCAGCTTTTCTCATGAGCCAGTCCATGCTAGATCCAGCATACCACTATAACAAACATGTAATAACTGATGGGTTAAAAAATTATAGAATTTTAGTAATTATGAGATAATTAAATATATTTTTATAATTAAAGAATAAGGAATTATAGGGCTTTTCCAATTATAGGATAAATGAATAGGTGGTCCCAAGAAATACATAAATTCACCAATATTTTTAAAATGTATCCAATATTATTTGTGATTCTACTAAGGCTTTGATTAAACATTATTTTGCTTTATTATCTCAAATTTTACAACAAATGATTGCTTAAGCAATTCAAATAATACAGAAATATATTGAATAAATTGGAAACTTCTCATCATCCCTCTGATTGCTTCTGAGGAATACTAACAATATACTTTTCCAAATTTCCCTTTCTTTTCTCCCTCTTTTTTTGTCTTGTGTTTTATTTATTTTAAAATAGCTGTTTTGTTACTCATGTATAGTTTCATGGTAAATTCATGCACCCATTTATTTGTTTAAGTTCACTATTATGAGCAAAGCTGCAAAAAATAATTAAAATAAAATATTGTGTTCAGATAATGATACTGTTCCTGATGTCTTAGGCTATTGTGCAAGAATTTCCATGTATAAATACCTTGATGTTGAATTGATGCATCAAATTCTACTTATTTTATGGTTTTTAAATATTATTGTGATATTGGTAACAAAATAATATTCTACTCATCTCTGCACTGTGCTGTAAGATGGTATTTGCTCATACCGTTTTTCAAGAGTGGATTTTGCATCTCTCCCCAACCCTGTGGACAGATTGTCACACTGGAGGCTCAAAACATGCCACATTGAGTATTTACACCATGGAAGCTAACAAAGATTGCAATTCAGGGTCCTTACTTTGGAGTCAGTTTACCAGTGCATTAACACCTGTACTCCAATACTAGTTATTATCATCTACAGTACATAGTATAGAAATATTATTCACCTACTTTTTCCATCAGAGTTTTGACACATTAATTATAAATTATCATTAGCCTGTTTCATTGCTAAGGAAAATGAGGTAGGCGGGAGAATTCGGAATTTGGAATGCACAAATAAAGTATCTGTGTAATAGTTGTAAAGTAATTAGTTCATTATTCTTCCTTAATCTCCTCATTCCTTCTTTATCCAAGGACATAGGGAGTATATGGCAAAGACAGACATAGAAATCAGACAAAAGCTTAGTAATTTACAGCTACCCTTCTTTATCATTACATTTATTATTACATTTCACTTCATGAAAATAACTAAAGAACCCCCGTTCAATTAAAACAACAACAAAAAAAATAAGCTTAATATTTCCTAAAGAAATGTTGTGAAATATTCTCCAACTGGTCATTGTCCAAAAGACAGCCTTATGCTGCTTGGGGAGGAGGGACACTGACATAAGCAGCTAGGTTATGCTATCATCAACCGAACTTGGCATCACAGAATGAGTAGCTACTTAATTTTCTTACCTTTTTCATAACTGTTGTGTCTTTTATAAACACTGTGCAGGCTACTCAAATGAAATTTTCATATGTCCTCTCTTTTACGCATCACTAGTCCAAGTAAATTTGATAGTGGTCTTGTGAATGGGATTCAGACTGACACCATAGTGAGTTTTACCTGTTGAATGAGGGGGAAATCTTTGGATCTGAGAGGAAGTTCTCAGTTTCATCCAGCACCAGTGCTATGCATGTGATGCATTTAATAGGTAGCAATGCTTGGACATTTTAGCAGCTATGTAGTCACTTTCTTAAATCCAAAAGTAAAATAACCAGTTCCCAATTTTTCTTTAAGCTTTCAAAGTTTGACCCATCTCCCTTTCTTCCTCTGAAACTGTACTATTCTTAAGAGAATTAACTCTCTTAGCTCATCAAACTCTCCTACAACCCTCTATTTTTTTCTTTGCTTCTTCCTCTATTTAGAGGAAAGTTGATTTTAAGAATTCCACAGTCAGCAGATAGACTTGAATTTTTTCAAGCCCTAAATTATATTAATTTTCATATTTATTTATTTTTTAAAAATCATAATATTTTAAGTACATATATACACTGTAAAAGGTAACAAATGCATTAACTCACAGTTATAATTTTTATGGTGAGAATATTTAATATTGGCTTTCTTGGCATTATTAAAGAATGTATCATTGACTATATACTGTATAATAGATCTCTTGGATTATTTCTACTTTGACAAATGATCTACCCCAAATAACCCCTCCCCAACCTCTGGTTCTCTCTACTTCAATGAGATCAACTATTTCAGATTGCAGATATAAAAGAGATAATGCAATATTTACGTTTTTGTGTCTGACTTGTTTCAATGAACATAATGCCTTCCAAATTAGTTAGTGTTGGCGTAAATGACAGTAGCATTCTTCTATGGCTGCAAAGTATTCCATTGTGTTAAGTACTGCATTTGATTTGCCCTTTCATCTGTTGGACACCTAATTTGATTTAGCATCTCAGCTATTACAAATAGTGTTGCAATAAGCATATACATGTGCATACTCCAGTTTTACTTCCTTAGTGACAATAACTATCTTCATTATTTCTGTTCTGACCAACTTGTACTAAAAACAACATTTTATATCCAACTCACTCCTGGATATTTCTATTTGGAGCATGAGGTTTACAAGCACCTTCTACTCTGTGTGCATATTTTCAAACTAAACACCTATCACATTGCTCTGGTATAAAGGACTAGTTGGACTCTTTTCTGTTTAGAATGGGAGACCCAGTGGTACAGTGAGATTATTATTCAAAATAATAAGATCCTACTTTCTTATTACTACAGGCTATAATTGCATTAATTTTCTGAACTACTGCATATATTGTCAACTTATATTAAATTTATGATCACCTAAAAGAACCAAATATTTTTTCACATAATCCACTGCCAAATCTTATTTTCTTTGAAACTTGATTGTAGCCTATTGATCCAATATTATATTTTATATATTTTTTTTTATTTTAACACTTTTTCTATACATCAGCTTTCTGTTCCAGGTTGAGACCATAAATAAATTTTAAAACTATTTTAGCATATATAGTCTGGTTCTTTACCCAGGTCCTCAGTAAGTATGTGTGAATAAGAGGTGGTCAAGGGCCAATTTCTGAAACATGATTTTAAATATCTATTTGATTTACTTTAACCTTTGAGTAAATTATTTTCAGATACAAATGTAACTATTTGCCTCAGAATTTTATTGCAATATTACTTTTCTTTTTCAAAATTTAACTCTGCTTTTCATCTTTCACTAGCATTTGTCAGTTTACAAGATAATTTTGGAGGAGAGATGAAATGATACCAGAACTTTGAGAAGATCAAGCAGCCCTTAGTGGTATTTGGTGATCCTTGCATTTGAGAGGTTCTTCTTTGAAATCTGATATAGGATTTGGCTGTGCTTCAATGTTTGTCAAGATAACTGAGATTCTGCAGTTGGTATTTTTCTTAGAAGTTATGAAATCTCTCTAGGCATCAATCTCAATTTGCTGCCAAACTTCTCAATCAAAGTTCTTAAATTTTAAGTGTAGACTAAGTCTCATGACAGGTTCTGGAATCAACACTGTTCATGATCAAAGCACATTTAAAGAATCTCGGTAGGGTAGTAACCCAACCAGTTGGTGGGCAGCCACAGATGCTCAGTGCTGCACTGTATCCCCACAGATCTGATGTGATGCCTTATAATATTCTTGTGTCTGGACATGGTGACCCACTGTAATCCTAGCAACGCAGGAGGCTGAGACAGAAGGATTGCAAGTTCAAGGCCAGCTTTAGCAAATTAGTTAGTTCCTAAGAAGCTTAAAAAAAAAATAGGGGGCAGTTTGGGGAAGTAGCTCAGTGAAAGTGAGGGGAAGTGCCCCTCTACCAAAATAATAATGATAATAATAATAATAACCCTTTAATCATGCTTTTGCCTTACTTCTTATTTAGGGGGTATGTGTGTGTGTGAGAGAGAGAGAGACAGAGAAAGGGAGGAGAAGAGAGAGAGAGGGAGGGAGGAAGGAATAGAGGGAGAGAGGAAGGGAGAGGGAACATAATTCCTTACATTGCCTTGGTAACCTAGCTAAATGACCAGTGCCTCTAAACTGAGTTTGACATCTTAATCTTATGAGTCATTTGGGACCAGAATGTAGACAGGTTTATAATCTGTGGCAAGCACCCTATTTCCTTGTGGACTTTTCTGACCCTTTTTGTTTTCCTTCAGGCCTGTCTTATTGATTCTCTGCTTCTTATGTATCCCAGGACCCCTTATCATTACGTTCTCTGACTTGCTTATTAACCTTGCTGAACTTCCAGGGATCTGCCTGCTCAGACTGGCATCTCTGACTTATCATCATAACCTCCAGACACCAGGATCTCATTCCCTGTCTAGAAAGGGGACACCTGTCTAGACACTCCAGTTCCCTTGCTGAGACCCTTTATTTGCTTTGCTGCTGCTGCCAGATTTCCTGACTACTTGGGACACCCTAAGCCCAGGCAGTCCTGACAATTCTTGGCTTATGAAGATATCTTCACCAACATGGACTGCTATATACAACTAATTCCTTGTCTCCTGGATCTGTTGCCACTTCTCTTTTCAGATGAGTCTTTCTTGCTTCTGCACCCCAGCACTTTAGTTAGGGCTTCCTAAATCTCAAACCAGTTATTACATTATCTCCTACATGGTGCTCTTAATTAAGTCAAGTATATATCCTTGTGTGTGTGTGTATATATATATATATACATATTTCCTGCTTCCTTTCAACTTCCCTCTCCCTTACCACCTTTGTGAACCTCACTCACCTGTTGTCATAGGGAAGTTATTTATTTATATTTCACTCATGGTCCTCAAGGAAAGTCTGTTTTTTATATTTGTCTCTGGTACTGGACTGGGTGAAGTTCCGGGACAAAAAGCGCATTGTTACTCAGTCACATAGATATTTACTAAGCACATACTATGTACCAGACACCATGTTTGTCGAGCAGGTAAATAAACACATGCAGGTGCGCATGCGCATGTACACACACACACACACACACACACACACACACACACAGAGTTTGAGGGCTTTTGCAGGCCCGGATCACTGGATTTTATCACTAGTAAAAGTAATTAAATATTTCACAAAATTTTGTTGAGTAAATGAATGCAGTTGGCTGAATAACTGACTAGAGATTTTAAAATCTGCTTCCTAAATATGTGTTCTCATGCATGTTACTTAGGAAATAAATGCCACTGATTGAGCAAAAATTTCAACAATTGGGATAACTGTCAAAGTTGTTTTAAGCCCTAATAATGGGAACATTATTTATCCTAAATAAGAGAAGACTCTGAAGCAGGGACCAGCAAACGTTTTCTGTAAAGGGGATGGGTAATAGATGTATTCTGATTTGTGGCCCATACAATCTCTATCACAACTACACAGCTCTGATGTAGCACGAAGGCAGTCACAGACAATTGCCTAAGTGGATGGGTAGAGCTGTGTTCCAATAAAATTTTATTTATGAATCTTAAAAGTTGAATTTCATAAAATTGTAATGTGTCATTAAGCATCATTGTTTTTTAACATATATATTTTATAATATATATAATATATGTAAGAATATATTTAGTATATATTCTTATATATATTATATATAAGAATATATTTAGTATATATTATATAATATGTTATATAATTATTATATTATAATATATATTATATTATATTATATATTTATGTATATATAACCATATAACCATTGATGTAAAACTTCTGGAGTGGCTGAAATGATAGTAGCTTAGATCTAGTTTAGATTTTTAATATTCAAAAGAAGGAAGAGGGGTGGCAATGTCAAATACCCTTGACAAAGCAAAATGTCACAGCACATCACCAGGGTATGCCAACTCATCTTGGCTGAAGTCAGAGGCCTGTGTTGGCATACTACCTAGATAATTTTCAATCTTCAGCTTAGCATAATTTCATTGGCATTTTATTAGAAAGGCACTAATCAGGTTTAATAAAATTGTGGGTTTTTAAAATTACGTTTGAAATATCTGTATTGCTTACACATACAAAAAGAAATTATCTTTGTTAGAGTCACATAACACTAGAGTTGGGCCTGAATTGGTTTTTGCCTTAATTTTGAATAAGCTACGCAAGCATTAAACACTATGTTATCTGTCAGACCCTATTTCTACTTGTTGGGTTAATTAAACCTGTTGAATTCTGCTTATATATGAAAGCTCAACAGAACTGAAGTCCTGTTCAAAGTACCAGATTTTCAAGATAGATAGTAAGAAATAAGTTTCATGAAAATGATTTTAGGGTTTTCAAGATGGCGGACTAGAGGGTAGCTGCATTTCATGTTGCTCCAGGACTCAGGATTCAAAAAAAGAGATATTGAGAGACTTGGGACCAACTCAAAGCAGCCGGGTGAGTCTCTCCCGCTGGGGAGGCATCTTGGATGGGGCGGTAGTCCCAGAACGCAGGCAAATTTGTGAAGTAGAGCTGCCCGGTGAGACACCCCTCCCCCCGCTGAAGCAGTGAACTCGGACAACTGTGAGCATCTTAGAGCAGGCCGCTCAGCACAGCACTTGGACTCGGAGCAACCACTGGGGCTCCGGGCAGCTGCCCAGAGGAGGAGCTGTGAGGAGAGCTGTTTGGACTCGGAGCAACCACTCCTGAACACTGGGGCCTGCCCAGAGGAGGAGGAGGAGCACCGAGGAGTGCGGCAGGACACTTGGACTCGGAGCGACTGCACCAGAACTACAGGTGGTTGCCAGAGGAGGAGCTGCGCGGAGAGCTGTTTGGACTCAAAGCTACCATTACTGAACGCCGGGGCCTGCCTGGAGGAGGAGGAGGAGGAGCATGGCGGGTTGCTTGGACTGGGAGTGACTGCATCAGAGCTCCAGGCAGCTGCTCAGAGGAGGAGTTGAGTGGTGAGTTGTTTGGACTCAAAGTGACCGCTCCTGAACACCGGGGGGCTGCCCGGAGGAGGAGTGCTGTGGGTCACTTGGTCTCGGAGTGGCCGCACCAGAGCTCTGGGCACCTGTTGGAGGAGGCGTGCAGTGGGTCGCTTGGACTCAGAGCAACCGCTCCTGAACACCCGGGGGGCTACCAGGAGGAGGAGGAGGAATGGAATGGGTCACTTGGACTCGGAGTGACTGCCCAGGACTATGGGCGGTTGTCGGGAGGAGGAGGAACGCAGTGAGTTACTTGGACTCCTAGTGACTGCTCTGGAACACCGGGTGGCTGTCCAGAGGAAGAGGCATGCAGCGGGTCACTGAGACTTGGAGCAATTGTACGGGGCTCCAGGTGGCTGCTCAGGGAGGGGCCGCATAGCCAGGCAATTAGGTGCAGAGCAGGGTCCCAGGACCTAGGAGGCATCTTGGTGGAAGAGCCACCCAGAGACACACTTAGGGGTGGAGCGCAGGTTCCAGGACTGCGGGCAGATTCTCTGAGGAGAGGCAGCCTAAGGAGACTCGTCTGCAAAGGGTGAGGCTCCCAGGCCCAGGAGGTAGGTCCGGGACACTGGGAATGTTGCAGAGGAAGGCAGCCCAGCCCAGGCAGTAGTTGTAGATTGAGGGGAACTTCTAGGAGGGGAACTGACCAGTGAGACCTCCCCACCAGGTGAGTCTTCACTGCTGGGTGAGATTTTCCCACAAGGATGGTAAAACCAGAGACACAGGCCAAAACAGGCCTTGCCTCAGCCGGCAGCCTAGGTCCCCTTCGGGTGACCATTGTTCAACAAGTGGAGACACCTCTGCCCACTAACAGGGAATATACCCCACCTGAAGGCCACCACCTCTAGAGAGGCAGCTTCCTTGTGGAGCACCACACTATCTACTTCCTCCAAGACTTCAGCCCACTGAAGGCTAAGAGGGGATATACTAGAAATCCTCAGGGACATTATAAGTCAATTGAGGAAATCTGTAATATCTCAGCAGTACACTGATACCTGAACAATATGAGAAAACAAGGTAAGAAAATGCCCCAAACAAATCTAGATGTTACATCAATAAAATCCAATGACAGCATGGCAGAAGAAATGACAGGAGGGAGTTCAGAATGCACATAATTAAAATGATCAGGGAAGCAAATGATGAGATGAAAGAGTAAATGCAGGCACTGAATGATGAGATGAAAGAGCAAATGCAGGCATTGAATGATCGCACCAATCGACAGTTAACAGAGCAATTCAGGAAGCAAAAAATCATTTCAATAACGAGTTAGAGATACTGAAAAAAAAAAAAAAACAAACAGAAATCCTTGAAATGAAGGAAACAATAAACCAAATTAAGAACTCCATAGAAAGCATAACCAATAGGATAGAACACCTGGAAGACAGAACCTCAGACATTGAAGAAAAAATATTTAACCTTGAAAAAAAAAGTTGAACAAACAGAGAAGATGGTAAGAAATCATGAACAGAATCTACAAGAACTATGGGATATCATGAAAAGACCAAATTTAAGAATTATTGGGATTGAGGAAGGCTTAGAGAAACAAACCAAAGGAATGAACAATCTATTCAATGAAATAATATCAGAAAATTTTCCTAATCTGAAGAATGAAATGGAAAACCAAGTTCAAGAGGCTTATAGGACTCCAAATACACAAAATTACAACAGACCCACACCAAGGCACATTATAAGGAAAATACCTAACGTACAAAATAAAGACAGAATTTTCAAGGCTGTGAGAGAAAAGAACCAAATTACATTCAAAGGGAAACCAATATGGATATCAGCAGATTTTTCAATCCAGACCCTAAAAGCTAGAAGGGCCTAGAACAACACTTTTCAAGCCCTGAAAGAAAATGGATGCCAACCAAGAATCTTATACCCAGCAAAACTTACCTTCAAATTTGACGATGAAATAAAATCTTTCCATGATAAACAAAAGCTAAAAGAATTTACAAAAAGAAAGCCAGCATTACAGAACATTCTCAGCAAAATATTCCATGAGGAAGAGATGAAAAACAAAGAAGCAAATCAGCAAAGGGAGGAATTATCCTAAAGGAATTGTCAAATAAAGGAGGAACCAAGTCGTGTCAAATAAATAAATAAAATAAAAAAATGAACCAAATAACCGGGAATACAAATCATATCTCAATAACAACCCTGAATGTTAATGGCCTGAATTCATCAATCCAAAGACATAGACTGGCAGATTGGATTAAAGAAAAGATCCAACAATATGTTGCCTGAAAGAGACTAATCTCATAGAAAGAGATACCCATAGACTAAAGTTGAAAGGATGGGGAAAAACATAGCATGCACATGGACTCAGCAAAAAAGCTGGAGTATCCATCCTCATTTCAGATAATGTGGACTTCAAGCCAAAGTTAGTCAGAAGGGATAAAGAAGGACATTTCATACTGCTTAAGGGAAGTATAAATCAGCAAGATATAACAATCATAAACATCTATGCCCCAAACAGTGGCTCATCCATGTATTTCAAACAAATCCTTCTCAATTTCAGAAACCAAATAGACCATAACACAATAATACTAGGTGATTTTAACTTGCCTCTCTCACCACTGGACAGATCTTCCAAACAAAAATTGAACAAAGAAACTATACATCTCAATAACACAATCAATAATTTAGACTTAACAGACATTTATAGAGTATACCATCCAACCAAGAGCGAATATACTTTCTTCTCAGCAGCACATCGATCTTCTCTAAAATAGACCATATATTACGCCACAAAGCTAATGTTAGCAAGTTCAAGAAGATAGAGACAGACCTTGTATTCTATCAGATCATAATGGATTTAAGTTAGAAATAAATGAAAGAGTAAAAAACAGAAACTACTTCAATACCTGGAATTTAAACAATATGCTATTATATGATGAATGGATAACAGAAGATATTAGGAAGGAAATTAAAAAATTCTTAGAGATAAATGAGAACAAAGAAACATCATATCAAAATCTCTGGGACACTATGAAAGCAGTACTTAGAGGGAAATTTATTTCCTGGAGCGCATTTAATAAAAGAAGTAAAACTCAACAAATAAACGACCTAACACTACAGCTCAAAACCCTAGAAAAAGAACAGACCAACACCAAAAGTAGTAGAAGACAGAAAATAGTTAAACTCAGAACTGAAATCAACGAAATTGAAACAATACGACAAATTGACAAAATAAATAGTTGATTCTTCGAAAAATTAAACAAAATTGATAAACCTTTAGCCACACTAACAAAGAGAAGATGAGAGAAAACCCAAATCACTAAAATTCGGAATGAACAAGGAAATATCACAACAGACAGGATTGAAATACAAAACATAATTAGAAGCTATTTTGAAAATCTATACTCCAACAAAATAGAAAATTTCGAAGACATCAACAGGTTTCTAGAGACATATGAATTGCCTAAACTGAACAAGGAGGACATAAACAATTTAAATAGACCAATTTCAAGTAATGAAATGGAAGAAGTCATCAAAAGCCTACCAACAAAGAAAAGTCCAGGACCAGATGGGTTCTCAGCCTAGTTCTACAAAACCTTTAAAGAAGACTCATTCCAATACTTCTCAAAGTATTCCATAAATAGAAGAGGAGGGAACCCTCCCAAACTCATTCTATGAAACCAATATCACACTGATACCTAAACCAGACAGAGACACATCAAGGAAAGAAAATTTCAGACCAATATCCTTAATGAACATCGACGCAAAAATGCACAACAAAATTTTAGCAAATCGCATACAAAAACATATTAAAAAGATAGTGCACCATGATCCAGTGGGTTTTATCCCAGGGATGCAAGGTTGGTTCAACATCAGGAAATCAATAAATGTAATTCACCATATCAATAGTCTTAAAGTCAAGAATCACATGATTATTTCAATAGATGCAGAAAAAGCATTTGATAAAATACAGCATCCCTTCATGCTCAAAACACTAGAAAAAATAGGGATAGTGGGAACATTCCTTAACATTGTAAAGGCCATTTATGCTAATCCCATGACTAATATCATTCTAAATGGTGAAAAACTGAAAGCATTCCCCCTAAAAACTGGAACAAGGCAGGGATGCCCTCTTTAACCACTTCTATTCAACATTGTCCTCGAAATGCTAGCCAGAGCAATTAGACAGACCAAGGAAATTAAAGGGATACAAATAGGAAAAAAAGAACTCAAACTATCCCTATTTGCTGATGATATGATTATACACTTAGAGGAACCAGGAAATTCCACCAGAAAACTTTTAGAACTCATAAGTGAATTCAGTAAAGTAGCGGGATATAAGATAAATGCACATAAATCTAATGCATTTTTATACATAAGTGATGAATCTTTGGAAAGAATACTTAGGAAAACTACCCCATTCGCAATAGCATCGAAAAAAATAAAATACTTGGGAATCAATCTCACAAAAGAGGTGGAAGACCTCTACAGTGAGAACTGCAGAACACTAAAGAAAGAAATTAAAGAAAACCTTAGAAGATGGAAAGATCTCCCATGTTCTTGGATTGGAAGAATTAATATTATCAAAATGGCCATACTACCAAAAGTGCTATACAGATTCAATGCAATTCCAATTAAAATCCCAATGACATACCTTACAGAAATAGAGCAAGCAATTATTAAATTCATCTGGAAGAAAAAGAAACCCAGAATAGCTAAGGCAATCCTTAGCAGAAAGAGTGAAGCAGGAGGTATTGCAATACCAGATCTTCAACTCTATTACAAAGCAATAGTAACAAAAACGGCATGGTATTGGTACCAAAATAGACAGGTAGATCAATGGTACAGAATAGAGGACATGGACACAAACCCAAATAAATGCAATTTTCTCATACTAGACAAAGGGGCCAAAAATATGCAGTGGAGAAAAGATAGCCTGTTCAACAAATGGTGCTGGGAGAATTGGAAATCCATAAGCAACAGAATGAAATTAAACCCATATCTCTCACCATGCACAAAACTAAACTCAAAATGGATTAAGGACCTCAGAATCAGACCAGATACCCTGCAGATTATAGAAGAAAAAGTAGGTCCAGATCTTCAACATGTCGGCTTGGGACCAGACTTCCTCAACAGGACTCCCATAGCATAAGAAATAAAAGCTAGAATCAACCACTGGGATAGATTCAAACTAAAAAGCTTTCTCTCAGCAATGGAAACTATGAGCAATGCGAAGAAAGAGCCTACAGAGTGGGAGAAAATCTTTGCCACTCATACTTGAGATAGAGCACTAATTTACAGAATATATAAAGAACTCAAAAAACTCTACACCAGGAATACAAATAATCCAATCAACAAATGGGCTAAGGAAATGAACAGACACTTCACAGAAGAAGATCTACAAGCAATCAACAAACGTGGAAAAATGTTCAACATCTCTAGTAATAAGAGAAATGCAAATCAAAACCACCCTAAGATTCCATCTCACTCCAATTAGAATGGCGATTATCAAGAATACAAGCAACAACAGGTGTTAGTGAGGATATGGGGAGAAAGGTACACTCATACATTGCTGGTGGGGCTGCAGATTAGTGCATCCACTCTGGAAATCAGTGTGGAGATTCCTTGGAAAGGTAGGAATGGAACCACCATTTGACCCAGCTATCCCACTCCTTGGCCTATACCCAAAGGACTTAAAATCAGCATACTACATGGATACAGCCACATCAATGTTCATAGCTGCTCAATTCACAATAGCCAGATTGTGGAACCAACCTAGATGTCCTTCAATTGATGAATGGATAAAGAAACTGTGGCATATATATACAATGGAATATTACTCAGCCATAATGAATGATAAAATTATGGCATTTGCAGGCAAATGGATGAAATTGGAGAATATCATGCTAAGTGAGATAAGCCAATCTCAGAAAAATAAAGGACAAATAATATCACTAATAAGTGGATGATGACACAAAATGGGGGGTTGGAAGGGTTAGTGTTAGTGTTAGCATTAGATTTAGGGTTAGACGGTGGGGGGCAAGAATGGAGGAAGGAAGGACTGTATAGAGGGAAAAGAGCGGTGGGAGGGGTGGGGGGAAGGGAAAAAATAACAGAATGTATCAAACAACATTACCCTATGTAAATTTATGATTACACAAATGGTATGCATTTACACCATGTACAAACAGAGAAACAACATGTATCCCATTTGTTTACAATAAAAAAAAAAGAAAATGAATTTAAAGACCTCATGATTCTAAACAATAAGCAAACCACTAGGTCATTTATTTCTTTCCTTTCCTCTTTGTCCTTGAAATTTTCCCTCTCTCTCTCTCTCTCTCTCTCTCTCTCTCTCTCTCTCTCTCTCTCTCTCTCTCTGTCACACACACACACACACACACACACACACAAACACACACACACACATTTGAAAGCAACTATAGATGATGTAAGCACATCTGCACTCTAATATATTTAGAAAACTTGACAGCAGGCAGAATTTGACTTATACACAATAATTTGCCAACCTCTGAACTGAAGTACATGCTATATTAGTTGTTTCTATTGAATTATTTGTTGTTAATTTTTAAATTGAAAATATGACACTCTTTGTCTTAAAAAGAGACTGATTGTGATGGGACAAAAATCCTTAAAAGCTATCCATCATCTTTCTATTTATATATGCTTTGTATTAAATCAAGGACTATCTCTTTAAGTACAAGTATCTCCTACCAATTCACAGAACCTGCTTAAGCAGGAGACATTTCTGTACATGTTTCTTTGCAGAAGTGTTTGGAATAAACTGTGATTTTAACCATTTGCATGAGCAGAACACAGGATGGATGGCAGAGCAATGTGACAACCATTTCATTTGCAATATTCACAGGCTGGTTTGCTTTCTTTGGCTGATGCTTGGCATTTACGTCTTATCGTGTGCTGGCAGAATCAGACTGTGTTTTCCCGTTTTCCAGACTCTAGTTTTGAGTTGATAAAGCCTGCAGATCAATGGCAGATTTACACATGCTGTTTGTCCACCTGGTGCTTATTTAAAACAACTGTTTCTCTCAAAGTGGACACTTGATAGTGAATGTGTTTATTCATTCTGTTCTGGATGGAAACCCTGATGGCATCTTTCTAATGTCCATAAATATTCTTTGGTCTAACAACAAAAGCCCAAGGCATTTTCCATGTAACCATTAGATGCTTTGCAATCCTGAGCAGCTCTGTGATTTTGTCAGCCATGGATATGTGGCAGGGTCTCACCTAGGAACAGGTACAGGTATTGTTGAGGTTGTATTATGTATCAATTCCTATATTTAGATTTTTCATGTACTATGTATTACTTAACCGGGATGAACAACCTATAGATGGATAATGTTAATCCCTACTAAAGGTGAGAGAGCAGAGTTACAGAGTCTAATGAAGCTTCCCGGGGTTACATGTTTAGCAAATGGGCAGTACTGAAGCACAGTAATGATGAACAGAATTTTTGTGCTAGAGAGACTCCAGAATTTTAGTACTAATAGCAGTCTTACTAGTTCATGTGACCTTGCCAAGTTATTTAGCTCTAAAAATCCCTTTCTCCAGGTGAGAAGCTTATTGATGTTGATGTTTTTTCTAAGCAGATGGTAAGATGCTGTGTGTAAAATGCTTGACAGGGTTTCTAGCTTGAGCCAATATACTCAATAGATGTTAATAGCTACTATTAAAGTGATGGATCCAACATGCAAATAATTTTCTTGTGGCTTCATATCCTTGATCTTTCAGTCACACAAAGCTTAGTCCTCCTTTAATGTGATTCTCATGTTTCCACTCACAATTACACAATTTGCAAAGGATAACTGAAATGCTCAACCTTCAGTTCTGGGGATAATTAAAATGCAGGTGGGGCCAAACAGGTAGCATAATTTGCTAAAATGGGTAGGGAATAGTTGCAGCATATTTTGTGAGTGATAAGAACAGGACTGCACACTTCCTTTATGAAAGAACAGAACAACTACTTATTGCCAAAAAATTATTGGCAAATAGAAATACAAGCCTGAATTTGTTACATCATTCATTTTTTTGCAAGATCAGGCAAAAATCTAGGTTTTTATTAATGTAAAATATTCCATTTTTAAGACACTGACTCTCCATGAAGAGTGAGTCTATAGAATGGGAGAAAATCTTTGCCAGCTATTCCTGTGAGAGGGGATTAATATCCAAAATATATAAGGAACTCAAAAAGATTAACACCCCAACAAAAATAACCCAATCAAAAAAAATGACCAAAGAACAAAAGAGACATTTCTTAATAGAAGAAACACAAATGACCAACAAATATGTAAGAAATATTCAACATCTCTAGTAATCAGGGAATTGCAAAACAAAACTACACTAAGATTTCATCTCACTCTAGTCAGAATGGCAATTATCAAAAATACTACTAATAATAAATATTGGTGAGAATGTGGGAGAAAAGTACACCTATATATTGTTGGTGGGACTGAAAATTAATACAGCTGCTTTGGAAAGCAGTATGGAGGACCCTCAAAAAACTGGGAATGGAACCACCATATGACCCAACTATATTGCTCTTTGGTATTCATCAAAAACAAAACAAAACAAAACAAAAAAACTAAAATAACCACAGTTTAGCAATACAGTTACTTTAGTGTTTATAGCAGCACAATGCACAATAGCCAAATTATGGAATTGATCTAGATACCCATCAATAGATAAATAGATTAAGAAACTGTGGTATATATACACAATGGAAGTTTACTCAGCCAAACTCAGAAAAAACACAATTATGGCATTTCCTGGTAATGGTGAGGAAATAAAGAACAATCCTGCTAAGTGAAATAAACCAGACTGAGAAAATCAAGGGGTGAATGTTGTATCTCATATGTAGCATCTAGAGCTAAAACAAAGGAAAGAAGGGAGGGAGGGGATATCATAAAGATAAGGAAAGATCACTGGACCAGAAAAAGGAGAGGGAGGGAAAGAGGAGGGATATGAAAGGGGAGGAAATACAGAATCAAGTCAGCAAAATCACTTTATGTGCATATATAAATATACTACAGGGAATTTCACCTTTACGTGTGTGTGGACAGCACCAATCAAGGAAGGATAAGTGGATGAGCAAGAGGGAGGTTAGTGAAATGGAGATGAGAATGAATAGCGATTGAAATGGAATGGGTAGAATTCCATACATGTGTGATTTTTGTCGGGATGACCCCAGCTACTATATTTAATGATGTGTGTGTGTGTGTGTGTGTGCGTGTGTACAGAAAAAAGAAAGATGCTGGCTCTCAAAAATTGTAAAATAGTAAGGACTTGCTGGGGAGTGATATTGGCCAACTTGTATTGTTATATTGTGTGCATGTACAAATATGTAGTAACAAATCCCATCATTATGTACAACTGTAATGCACCAATAAAAATTGTGGAGCAAAATAGTAAGGACATACCAAATACATCTTCCAACTGGAGCTTAGTCATCAGCCTGTGGTCTTTGCTAGACTAACCCTGATATTATTTTTACCAATGAGAAGACAAATGAAGAGGACTAGATGTTCTGCCAAATTCACACTGGGCATGACTCATTATGCCAGGTTCACAGTGAGGCTGATCAAGACTAGCAGCAAGGGCTCTTTCTACCACCATGCTCTATTACTACAATTCTTTGGATTTTGAGCATTTTTATTGATGTAATTCCTTCCCTGATCAGGTAAGAGGATCTTTCAGTAAGAAGATATTTCTTTGTAGTATTAGAATCTTGAAGTAACTCAAAGGATTATTCCGAAGGAACTTCAAAATTTTCTTCCCCATAACATGTCACAAAAATGTATGCCATTCAGTTTTGACATTATTCTTTCTAAATTTCAAAAATTTCATATTTATAAAATATTAATCATTACTTTTTTCTGATTGAAAAGTGTTTTCAACTGAAATGAGGACTGTAGGCTATATGACTGACATAGTATTACAAATCTCTAAATTATTAAAGTGATACTTAAATTGCCTTGAATATGTGTTTAAGTTTACAGGGTAAAAGAGGAAATAGTACATAGAGATAAGTGTGAGACATGACAACTCTGACAAGCACACTAACACCTTAGAAGTACTATCTCTAAGGTGTTGTATACTCTTAAGTGACAGGTGGAAGCAGATGCAGGGAACTGTGTGTGTGGAGTCATGTCACCAGACACATATTCCACAGGTAGTAAGCAGTATGGGCAAAGGTAACTGAAATCTATTTGTTATTCAGCCCTGAAATTGTCAATGGGTAAAGCAACTGAGGCTAGAGATGGGCTTCTTTTTGAATGCAGAGGAAGAGAACATTGCAGAACTGTGATATAGTGCCACACATTCCCGTCTCCTTGCTGAAATTCTTGATTCTCTGTCCAGCTGCCATTCTTGGATTTTGACTGCTGTGAAATAATTTGTTATTTTTCTGGCCTGTGCTTTCAAGGCTAGAATTCCATCTTTAAACCAATTTCTATGCACTTACCACTCTCTTGACGGTACTACCCATCAAACACACAGGCTTCTCTGGACTCTGTGGGATCGTGCTCTGTCTTCTCCATTTCCTTTCATCCTGGTGAAATTCATCTCCCATGGATTTGATCTCCCTTCCTAGTAAATTTCTATTCTCTGGCTCTGATATTCATCCCTGCCCTCAAAAATTATCTGCCTCATCCCTGAATAAGAGAAGGAAAAATAAATGATTGAGAAACGAATTTTTTGAGGAAGTAACTCTTCTGTGTAATGAGGGATATTTGTTGATTTCTCATGTTATCGTGTTGCAACTTTTTTTCTATCTTGTTGTGAGCTACACAGTCCCTGACAGTGATGGTGTAGAGTACTGCCAGCTTCCTTCTGAGTGGCCCATGGGAAGACAAGGGGCCTATTGGAAGACATTTCTGAACTCTGGAGAAAGCTACGTCTTGGTATGAACTGCAGGTAATGAACATCCACCATAGGACCTTCCAATGGATTACTTCCCCTAAGCCTGATGCCTTCTTAGCGCATTGCACATTTGCTGATGAGTATGTGTGCCTCGGCACTTGGTACTGGCTGTTACCTCTACCAAGAGGACTCTAACTAAAAGCAGAGAGCAACAATGTATTTTATCATATTATCCTGTTCCATTTAGTTCTCAGTACTTATTATTGGAGTAGGGTTTTTATATTTGCATACATCTATTTCTATATCTATTTCTTTCTTTCCTCTTCTTTTTTCTTTCTTCTCTCTTCCTTCTGCTTTCTTTCTTCTTCACATTTCTTTCCTTCTCTATTTCCCTCCCTCCCTCCCTCCCTCCCTCCCTCCCTCCCTCCCTCCCTCCCTTCCTTCCTTCCTTCCTTCCTTCCTTCCTTCCTTCCTTCCTTCCTTCCTTCCTTCCTTCCTCTCTTCCTTCCTCTCCATTCCATTCCTCCCTCCTCTGCTGCCTTTTCACTTCATCTAAGACCAAGTTTCATGAGAACTAGAACTTTCCTGTCTTGTTCACTCACCATTGTGTCTTCACATCTAGATTAGTGCATGGCCCTCATTATAGATTTGTTTAACGGATGAATTATTTGTGTCACTCTTTAATTAGCCATTTCTGTTAGAAATGCAGTACTCTGAAGACATGGGCAATCAAAGGTACAAAAGGAGATTGTATGCAATATGAAAATGGATTCCCTCCTGCTCCTAGATCCTCCCCGATTTATACAGATTATAAAATGTAACACAGCAAACGAACAAATGAACAATTAAAAAAAAAGTTTTAAAGGGCATTTTAGAGATAAATCAGAATATTTAATGTGTGTTCTAAATTTTAGAAATATTAAATTAATTCCCTTATGGATTTTGGTATTGGGGTTGTATAGGAGAATTTAGTTTTAGGAAATGAATGGTGAATTAACCCCCCAAAATTGTCATGCTGTCTAAAACTTATTTAAAATGGATGGCTTAGTAAAATCAAAGTAAACCATCTATAAAGCACTCACCTGTGTGTGTGTGTGTGTGTGTGTGTGTGTGTGTGTGTGTGTAGGAAGAGAAAAAAAGAGGATACAATTATGACAAAAAGATAATCAGGTGAAGTCTTCATATAGAATTCTTTCAACTTTCTTATAGGCTTAAGCACTTAAAATCTAAAAATTTGGGAGAAAATAACTTTTCAAAAAAAGCATTTCTAATGTGATATAGTAGTTAAATTTTTACCTTAAGTTTACTCTGCTGTTTTCAGATTCATAGTATCATTTTGTTGACATCAAAATGCTTAAATGATTAAGCCTGATTTTTGTTATTTGAGAACTTTTAAAATTGTGTACCCAACTTACAATTAGCCGGATGAAGAACAAAGTTTATAAAAAACTGCCTATAACTCTCACTAGCAAAATATCTCCGTCTCAGTCCTTTCCTTTAAATGTTAATAGATGACCTTGAATTGTTAAAAAGTTCCCCTATTCAGACCAAAGGAGATGAGTTTTGAGCAACTTCCTGAAAAGTGTTTCCATCTGAGTTATCATAACATAATTGATGAGCGTCATCCTTAGGTGCACTTATTTTCAGGAAGCTAAAATAGATTTTCTATATCCAAATTTATATACTTTATATACTCTAGACTATTTCAATTCAATGAACTTGGAAACCAGGAGACAGATATGAAATAACTAGGAACAATAAAATGAAAATGTATCTCACCTTTCTGTGTTTTTATGGGCATCTTTCAACAACAGAAACAGAAATGTAATATTTGCCCCTGGGTCTTAATGTTCAGATACATAGAAGTAATTTTGAAGACTGCTAGCTTTGTATGCAGGTAACTAATTATTGATTAGCAGATTGGCTCATTACAGGGAAAACTGATTATCTATTATAGTGGCTTAGGACAATAAAATAAAGGGACAGTTAATGTATAGTCATGTATTTCACACACAAAAAAGTTATAGTTGGAACGTGAAAAAGTACATACTGTTATTTTATACCAGGTAGTCATTTTTAACCAAGAAACAATGAGCATTGAAATATATTCACATTACTGAGGTTTGGATAGATCCACTAATCATCCTCCTAAATATAATTCAACACTTTTTAACTAGGTGTTTCAGTCTAGAGAACACTACAAATGGGAGATCTTCCTACAAATACTGTTTCACTTTGTCAGTTTCACTTATCCTATGAAAGATCAAGACTAAAAATCATAGGTTCCAACCTCTCTAACCCCACTCACAACAAAGGGGATTTCCTACAACAATTATGAAGGAAATTTAGAAAGCTTTTTTTTAAATTAATTGTACATTTTTTTTTTTTTTTAATTTTAACAAGGGATTAAACCCGTGGGCACTTAACCACATGAGCCACATGCTCAGCCTTTTTTTTTTAAAGTTTGAGACAGAGTGTTACTAAATTCCTTAAAGCCTTGCTAAGTTGCTGAGCCTGGCCTCAATCTTGCAATCCTCCTACCTCAACCTCCTGAGTCTATAATTACGGACTTGTGCCACACACCCAGCGGGTACAAAAATTGTTATAATACTATTTACTGATTACAGTTATCAGTAACAAATGAGTATATTGCTGATGGGGCTATCTTACTACTAGTGTTCCTCCTGAAGTCTTTTACTGATTAACCAGAAATTAAAAAAAAAAAAAAAGTCTGTGCTGTTGCTTCTATTTTTTTTGGAAAATTCTGTCTCTGTATCTATTATTTCTCTGGTTCATTGAGAATAAAGCCTTCCTTCAATAGGGGACATATGTGTCTATGAACAAATTCCTCTTTGTTTCATCTGTTGTTAACTATTGCTGAAGTATATAATTCATTCATAAATTTAGGAAATGTACACATTTATTCAATAAGATGTGTTTAAATTTACAATAGTTAACATATATGTTATTGTTTGGATGTAAAATGTCCCCAAAGAGCTCACCTGTGAGACAAGGCAAGAAGGTTTAGAGGAGAAATGATTGGATTGTGAGTCTTAACCCAATCAGTGGATTGGTCCCCTGATGGGATTAACTGAGTGGTAACTGAAGTTGGGTAGGTTGTGGCTGCAGGAGGTGGGTCCCTAGGGGCATGCCTTTGGGGCATATATTTTGAATCTGGTGAGTGGAGTCTCTGCCACACTCTTATCATGTGAGTGCTTCCCTCTGCCACACTCTTCCACCATGATGTTCTGCCTCACCTGGAGCCCCAAGAAAAGGAACCAGCCTTTTATAAACTGAGACATCTGAAACTGTGAACCCCCAAATAAACTTTTTCTCCCGTACAATTGTACTGGTCAGGGCTTTTAGTCACAGCAGTGAAAAAGCTGACTACAGGGAGTGGGGCCATTGCTGTGATAAACCTGACCTTGTGGTTCAGAAATTTTTGGAGCTTTTTGAAATTAGTGGAAGGAATTTTGAGATGCTTAGCACTGCAAGCTAGAAATGCTTTAGATTGTTGTAAGCAGAACTTAATTGGCGATTCTGATGGGAACTCAGAAGATCAGAATGCCAATAGGACCTTGGACAGTGAGGGCTCATGAGGTTTTAGAGGTAAAGAAAGGCACCATTGGTAATTGGACTAGAGGGCATTTGAGTTTTGTTCTGGCTGAGAAGTTGTCTGTATTTTGCTTGTGTCCTGGGACTTTCTGTGAGGCTGATTTTAAAAGCAATGGACTTCTTAAACTGGCAGAAGAAGACATTTCTAGGCAGCATAGCATTCAGGAAGTGACCTGGATATCACTGGCAGATATTAGCCAAGTTTATTGTGATATTCAGGAGCAGAAAGCAGAGCAGAAAGACTTGAAAACTTGGACTTGAAATGTGGAAGTAAAACAGGGGCTAAAGAAGTTGCAGTTTTTAAAGTCATTACTGCTACTAAAGAAATGCTAAACCCTTTGTCCAGAGACAGTGAGAAAGATGGTTTGAGGGTATCTCAGGAGCTGGCAAGACCACACCCGTCTCAGTCTCAAGGGAGTAAATGTAAAAAATTCTTTTGAGAAGAGACTATTGGGGCATCCTTCTTGCACAAAGAGGCCTAGGAAGGTCTTTCAATATACTTAGCCAACCAGAAACTCAGAGGCTGCTATAGCCATGGTCCTGGAGGCTTTATTTCTCCTTGAGATGGCAACAGACCTTAGTGTTAACCACATGGTGCCGGTTCTGCAGGAATGCGGGATGCTGGAGTTAAGGGGTCATGGAGGTTTTCACCACAATTTCAAAGGAAGGCCTGGGAGGCCAGGCAAAGTGCTGGCAAGGTCAGAGTTCCCTATAAAGGCAAAGTGTGGAGATGTGAGGAGAAAGTCAAAGGTGCATTGGAGACCCCCAGGATTAAGAAATGCCAGTAACATGGGGCATTATCCTAGGAAAGCTGCAGAAATTAAGCAGAGATGAGACAACAGAAAGGCCACTTTCACTGCAACCAACGAGGTCACGGGGGAGGATCTCCATAAGCCCTTGGGAAAGAATAACATGATGCCATGTGCTCCAGATGCTGAACAAGGAACTATAGGACTTATTTGCCCATTTAGGTTTCAGTCTTGCTTTGTTCCTTTGTCTTCTTTCTATACTGCTGTTTCTGTGAATGGCAATGTTTACTCTGTACCTTTATATATTGGACACTTGTAAATCACTTTTGATTTTTGCAGGAGCTCACAATGTGAGTTTGCCCAATTCTCAGAGGAGACTTTGGTCTTGAACTTTTGGGCAATCTTGGACCTGTTGGGTCTGTGGGGACTCTTGGAAGTGGACAAAATATATTTTCCCCTGTGAGATGGTCATGAGCTTTTGGGGGCCAGAGGTGGAATGTCATGGTTTGCATGTGAGGTGTCCTTCAAAAGTTCATGTGTGAGACAATGCAAAAGGTTTAGAGGAGAAATGATTGGGTTATAAGAGTCTTAACCAAGTGAATAAATTAGTTTCCTAATGGAGTTAATTGAGTGATAACTGAAGGCCATTAAGGTGTGACTGGAGAAGAGAGTCATTGGGAGAGAGGCTTTGGGGTATATGTTTTGTATCTGATGAGTGGAATCCCTCTCTGCTTCCTGTGAGCTGCTTCCCTCCACCAAACTCTTCTGCCATGATGTTTAACTTCATCTGGAGCCCTGAGGAATGGAGTCTGCTGTCTGTGGACTGAAACCTTTGAAATCATGAGCCCCCAAATAAACTTTTCTTCCTCTATAATTGTTCTGTTCAGATCTTTTAGTCACAGCACCAAAACGGCTGACTAAAACAATATATTTAAGCAAATATTGATCCTGTACTTTGGGTATTAATTGAGGATAAAAGCGTCAACTATTATTTATAAGTCAAGTTAATCATATAACATCATCATAGTGGGTCATCACTACAAACTTGCAAAGTAGATATTTGGAGCCCAATTTTATATATTTAAAGAAAAAAAATATTTTTTTTATATCTCTGTATTTCAGAGACAGACACAAACTCCCAAAGTCAGTGGCCTGATAGGAAATATAGGATCTGATCCTCTAACTTCTAGCTTCCTTCTCTATCTGATAGAACAAATTGCCTCTCATAAAGCAAAACGAAACATCATAGAACAATTTTTGGTCAACTCCAAATCCCCTCTCTGAAAATAACATGAAGTCAATGAAGGAAGCAGATTCATAGCTTCTGTCATTCTCAGATTCAAAGCTATAATCCCTAACTCTCTTGTGCCTCAGCAGGACAACCTGGACCAGGAAATTGGGCAATCTTTGTTTATGGAATTGTAGGACCTGAGCTGTGGAAGCTGTGATGTTGCTTAATTGAAGGACAGAGGTGGAGGTATGCTTCACTAGGCTCTGTGGGAGCAGGTCGAGATAAATCAAAGACAGCAGTTGCTTCTGGTGGCTGTGAAAAAGTCAAGAGGTGGAAAAAGTCAAAGTCAGTCAAGTTGCTGATAGTAAGAGGTAAGAGCTAGAAAAATGTGAAAACAGAGCTAATGCTCTCCAGAAAGAAAATGAAAAAACAAACAAACAAACAAAACAAAACAAAACTGAGTGCTGTCCATGCTTTAAGTCATTTTGCTGAGTTACTCTGACACCCATTTGCCTTCACAGATTAAGTAAACAAATCAGGTGGCAGAACACCAGGAAAACATATACTCCAAAGTTATTACTGGGTAGCTCTTGAAATCTCCAGGACCAAACTGATCAAGTTATTAAGGATTAGGATGCAGGAAACATTTGAAGGATTTGTAACTGTGCCTTCATTACCACATTTCACCACAAATTGCAAGTTAGAAAATTGTGGTGAATTAGCCATGTTTAGCCATTGAAGAAGACTCTCCCACTTCCTCATAGCTCAGGCCTTATCCTAAAGGTGAATCAAGTCTTCTGTAATTTAGCTTACCTTTGCTATTGCTTTTCACATTCAGTTGCCAGTCTCCTTTCATTATGCTTTGAATTTTTAAAAAATTACCAGTCACAAACACACACATTATAAAATGAAATAAATGACTAAGAAAATGGTCACATATTTGAATGTCACAGCAATGTCAGATTATTATTCATATTTCTATTTGCTCACTTAATTTGTACTTAATCTTGTCCCAATTCTGTAAGAGTTTGCAGACCACTGACAATCAAGGGACCACGTTTTAAGAAGAACTAGATGGCTCCGTACCTCCCTTTACACTACTTTAATTATATCTGTGAATATGATCTTTATATATTGTATTTGAGTTCTAAAGTTTGAGTTTTGAAAGAATTTTTGCAAATCTCACTACTCTTAAAATAATTTGCAAAATAATATTAAAGTGATTTTAGTGCCCTCAATTAAAGTTGACTTTTTCTCAGGAAAAGAAATAAAAAATGTCAATGTCATTTTCCTGAGCCTTGCTGAATTTTCTTGATTATTTCCAGGTTTTCAAATTGATATCTGTAGGGTAAGGCACTGTTCTTCACTGTTCACACGTTGCATACATTCTCTGGTTAGCTTCTGCATGTCTTAAATTGGACAGTTCAAAAGTATTATGAATCAATATTTTTTTTCCTGAGTTGGCACAATGACTAGTTTGGGTAAAAGTTTATATAAGAAAGGTACCATAAATTAAAATTCTAAGTTGTTCATGCTTGCTGTGCACATTTATCCATTTAACTTTCAATCATTTTTGAAAATGAGCACATCAATTTGCAAACCAAGTATTGTATGTTTTGTAGGATTTTCAATCTTCTTTTATTTATTTTTTATTACCAAAATACATGTCATCAGGGCATGATCACTTGCCCTTTAAAAAAAAAATTCCTAGTCTCAGTAGAAGGATCACAAATTTCTAACAGGATTTTAGGACTATTTTTTTTTTTTTTAAAGGTGGGCATTTTTTTTTTTTTTTATTTTAGGACTATTTTTGAATAAATTGAAATGTAAGAATAATAGTGAATCCATACATAGCATTTAGTATGGACAGAATTTGTTCTAAACTTTTTGTATACATCAACACGTTTGTTCACCTAACAATCCTGTGAAATGCACACTGTTATTATCCATATCATCCATGAAGCTGTTATCCTCTGCATTTTACCAGTTTGTTAGGGTGAAACAAACTGCTGCCTTTGAGGATAAAGCAAGGCTTTGTCCTGCAGTTACAATTCCCCTTGTTAAACCATTGCAAACGGAATCTACCAAAGACAGCAAAGGATCTCCAGCAGCTCTAGTGAATTAGGCCAATTAAATGGTTTTGTCACATTAGCAGGCTGGACAGTCTTCTCATGCCACTTCACCAGGTAGAGCTTTGAGGCAGCAAACCAAAGAATCTTTTTTCTCATTACATCTTCCATTTCCCATTAATCCTATTTGAAAGCGATGTCTCCTTGACATTAAAAAAAGTCAGTCTTTTACCCAGATATTTGCAGATTTTCTGATGTTTACTACATTTAGACAGCAACTCAGTGATTGTCTCCTTTCACTTTCAACCCAGTTGTACAGTTGTACTGATCTGAAAACTTTTTTTTTTTTTTTTTGGTACAAGGGGTTGAACCCAAGAGTGCTTAACTACTGAGCAACACCCAAACCCTTTTTTATTATTTTATTTTGAGACAGGGTCTCACTAGATTGCTTACACCTTCTCTAAGTTACTGAGGCCAGTCTTAAACCTGCAATCCTCCTGCCTCAGCCTCCTGAACCTCTAGGATTACAGGTATGCACCATCACACCCAGCCTCATCTGAAAACTCTTGATTTTATTTTTGTAACTGGAGTTTTCACCTCTACCCCTTCCAAACGTGGTGATACTCCAATTCACAGATTGTCTGTGAGTTAATGTTATGGTGCTGGGGTCAGGGTAGTGGTGCAGTGGATGATGAGTTATGTCAGCTATGATTTATTCATTGTAACATTTCCCCAATACCATTTTTATTCTGTTGCCATTGGTCATGACCAAAACAACTCAACCTGCAATGTAGCCTGGTGACATTTGCAGGTATGGAAGCCTGAGAAGTGAACTTTGTCATACTTCCCTTGTGCTTTCTTTTTTGTGAGTAAATTCAGTCATTGTATATTCTTCTTTTGGTCATATGGCCTGATCAAATATTCTGCAAGTGTCAGTGGCCACTGAAAAATGTTCTAAGAGTTCCTCCATTACAGCACTGCAGGTGCTACTGGGGGCCATAGTACCTCCTCCAGTGTCAAATGTTAATTAACAACTATGCACTAAGTAATATAGAGTTAAGTGACCTACCTGTCTACCTACCAACCTGTTATTAAAGTCTTTTAGGAAAAGCACAGTGTACTTTTTATTCAAATGGCCCTATTTTTGTATGAGAAGACAAAATAGTGTAAGTATCTAAATAGGAAAGAAAGAAAGTGCACCATAGGCCAGACTTGTGGGAACTATCCAGTGACCTTATACCCCTGTTTATCAAGCTGAGTGGCAGATAAATCTCCCTCTGTTATTAATTATGGATACCCCTGTTTCATCTCTGAAACCCTATGGATACAAGATTTCCCTAGTATGTGGATCTTGCTCCACCTCTGGAAACACCAACTTGATTTTTTGCTTTGAATCTTGGATAAGTTACTTGACACTTCAAATCCACTACTTATCCTAGCAATTGATGGTACCCTACCAGATCATTTTGTTTGTAAGGGGAGAAGGAAGTCATCAATGAGTCAGTTCCACTTCCACTGTTTAAAAAATTCTGATGGACTGTGTTACATTTTAGATTATCTCTCTGGCTTCATAGACTGTGCATTTCACACCTAAACACTTTTAAGAGCTAATCTCACTGTTTTACAGACACACAGAAACTTTTCTAACAATAGTAAGATGAAGGCCAGAAATGGGCCTCTGTATTCATGCCCATGCTATTTTCCTTATTGCCTTTGTATTATAATGATGTGGATTCTTGCCGAACCAATAACCCCCAAACTCCTTAGAATAACTTGGATATCAATGAACCATGAAAATCTGCAATATCACTGGTCACAAAAAAGAGGTCTGGCTCTCTGTACAAGCATGACATACAGTTATGTTTATGTTCCACTGGAGAATCCTGCCTTTCTTCACCCTTTTTATTTTATTCCATCTACAGTATTGTAATTTCAGAAGAAGAGAATAAACTACACTCTATGGCCTCAAACAAAAACCATATTTTTATTGAATCTATCAAGTGACCTGGGGCATCACAAAAGCAAAATCCTAGTGCACATTTTATCAATACTGCAAAAAGCACTATATTTCATATGCATACACCTGATATTGTTTTCTGATGCTTGCATAAACTAAATTCTTTCCATATAAAGGGTCTAGTAAATGCAATTTTTGTGACTTTTCCAGGCAAAGTCAAAGGGTCATTCCACTCAAAAGACTGTGTATGTATATATATTTATATATATTGTCTATAAAACAAAAAGATTTAGTTTTGAACTTGATTGTGGCATTCATCATCCATATTAATCCAACTGTGCCTCAATGTTCTCATCTGTAAGACAGGGAAAATCATAGTAACTATATGATTAAGTTGCAATGAGTACTAAATAAATTAATATGTGTAAAATGATCAGACAGTGCCTGATATACTATACTTACTACAGAAGTGATAATAGTTATTACCTTTGTTAAACATTAATTCATAATGCATTGGGATCTAAAATGAAAACAAAATTATCAAACTAGATTAGCTGCCTGCATGAAAAAAGTGGAAACTTAAGGATAAATACATTTCAAGATACAGCTCTCCACATAAGAAAAGTAGTAATGAGATTTTTAAGAATTTCATTCCAGAATTTTGCTCATTCACTATTCTATGAATAGGAGCCAGGGCAGTGTAATGAGAGACAATATCTATGCTGTATTTTAGTGGCAAAAGGTACATGAAAATAAATAAATAAATGCGTTTGGGAAAAAATGCAAAAAAAAAAAATTGGTTGATATGATAGAGACTAAACTAGAAAAAGTTTAGGAAAGACTGTGGGAATTGGCATTGGAACTGAAATATGATGGTAAATAAGTGAGCCATGCTAAGAGCTGGAGGAAGAAAACTCCAGTCAGATGGAAATTTGGCCTTCCGTAGGAACTGGAAGGGCCATTTGGCTAAAGCATGGAAATCCAGGAGGAGAGTCATGGAAATGATACTGGAAAGGGAGGTAGAGGCCAGGTCAAGTAGACCATCATGTGCCAAAATAAGACATTGTTATTATTTTCCGAGTGCATCAGAAAGCTCTTAGAAGGTTTTATATAGGAAAGTGATAAACAGGAGATTAAAATACATTGGAATCTCTCTGATATGGAGGAAAATGGATTGGGGTTGGTGTAGTACTTGACAAGAATGAAATCAGATAGACTGCTGTTGCAGAAGTCAAGAGCAGAATGTCCTTGTGTGGTGGCAGGGCAACTGGAGAAAGTGGGCAGCTCTGAGTTATAGTTCAGGGGTAAAACTGGACAGGATGATTGATGATTCTGGTAACTACATATATGGTTATGTGGATTCTTCCTACCATAAGACCTGTGCAGGAAAGTATCTGGCCAATATTTGGTTATTTCCTCACTTGTCAGTGTTAGATGATGACGCAGGTCTTATCTCACCCTTGGCTTTGGCCCATCCCTTTTCTGTTTCAGTCCTTTCTAATCTCCTAGCTTCTGGGGACTGGAATTAACCTTGGAAATACTCTTGTGCCTTGTGGAAATTCTATTTTCAACTGGCTAACTCCAAATTATTTTCCCTTAATTTCTAGTCCATCTGAGCCCGAGGTAGCTATCCCTGTAAAAGGACTCAAGTGTCCGTTCAACTGTTTTGCCAGATTTGTAGGTGAGATTTGGAAATAAGAACCTCGGATTTGATTTGTAACCTACTTAAGTAAAGCCTTGGAAATTAAAATCTGACTCTCTCTTTCCAATACGTTGTCACTTGGAACCAGACCACTTCCTAATAACTTGCTTCCTAGAGGACTAGCCAGAATGAGCAGGAGGAGGCAATAGTCATGGTGTTGTCATTCTTATTTCAATTGCCATTGCCCTACAAGATTATATACCAATATTGCTTCAGGTGGAACTTAAGTTAACTCTCTCTCAACATTTTGATTTGTGCTACTGTATTTTTCCTTCAGGACCAAGACCTACAGCCAATTGTCTGTAACCTCAACTCATATCCTTTCATATCTTCCTTACTAACTGGCCCCACTAAGATTCTAGCACATTCTTCAGTTTACTTGGATATGATATCCTAAATGTCTGCCTTAATATTTATAAATATTTAAGTAGTTTCATTGGCAATATCACAAAATGCTACACAGCTCCAATACTTCCACTAAAGACTAAAGTGAAAGCCCAGTAAAATGCTATTTAGAGAAAAATGTAGGCTCTTATTCATCAGGCAACTCACCCCCACCTTGTATCTTCAAGACACAAATGTGAACAATAATGTTGACAGAACAGTACCGAATTGTTAAAAATTTCCCTAGGTTGAAACCACAAAGACCAGAATAAGAGAGAAAATGAATGGCCCAGATCATGATAACTTAATGTAGTTCCCGTGGAAGATGAACAACAAAATAGAGATAGAAAACATAGATACATTGAAAATACAGACTTGTGTAGCTGATTTACGATTGCTGAGGCATTGAATTAGGACCTTTTGAGATTATGATTCTACTTAACATTTTAAAACAGATATGTCAATGGGTTGAGCATCTTCTCTATGACTGTAAAGACAGATGTCAAGACAGTAGGTTCAATCAAGAAGAGATTCAAATACAGTTGCTTGGAAAACTAAAACAAAGGGGGAAGGATCTACTGTCCCAGAAGTGGCCAAGGATAGTCTGATTTTTCTAAAGAATTCATACTTGCATTTGAGGCTCTCCTGGGGCCCTGAGTTAACCAGTGATGGGTACACTCTCCCCACGTGACTTGTCCCACTGCTCTGTGGGAGATTTTCTGATCAATCATATCTTCCATCACAACCACTATATTTAAATGCTCATTATCAGATCAGTATGGTGTCCAGTGTTACTTTTTCTCTTTTGAGCTATTTGCCCAAATAGAACTCAGTTTTTAGACAGTCGATGTACTAATTTTCTCAATTTTAGGAGACTTTTGCTTTATTAAAAAGGAAAGAGATTGGCACATCTATTTCAGCTGTTGTCAGAGAGGTCCTATGCTTCCTGGCTACAGTAGAAAGGACTTAGTTTTTCATCACCTAGAATTATCTTCTTGGTAGATAAATATGTCTTTTGTGTTTCTGGGAAAGAGTTTCATAATTTTGATCCTTAAACCAAACTTATTAAAATTCTGTAAATAGAGAAATAAACAGAAGTGCAAAACAGCCTGGAGACTAGCTATGATAAAACCCCTGGGACCCCTGACTTGCCCTGATTTCTCAGGAACCTACACTTGTGCCTGAGGTCAGGCAAACAAGTTGCAAGAATTTCCAAGAACAATTAGAATGAGGCAGAAGGCTGTAGCATGTCAATAACAATGACAAAATGCCATTCCTATTCATTACAGGGATGAGGTTCTTCCAGGATCAGGAAGCTAAAATGACTATTGAGAGTTCAAGGCTTTTAATCTGGGTCATAGCATGAAACAAAAGCAAAAAAGGCAAATAAACAATACCAAGGACAACATGAAAAACCCTGCTCATATCTTTCAACTTATCTGACAATCATTGTCATTTTGTATGATCGGATTCATTTAAAATCTCCCCATCTTGATTTGCAACTATAGAGTTAACTTCAATTGAATAAAAGTTCAATATGCACTTACCCAAACCCACTTGATAATTACATAATACCTAGATGCAGACTTACAGATTTTAGCATCAATACCTCCATGAGCTATCTGTTCCTCTTGTTTCAAGTTAGAATTGGGAAACAAGTAAGAATGAGTTTGTAGATATTAGGATGTGTTTTGTTTTCCAGTTCTTGGCTATAATATAACTTCATTGCAGAAATGCTTGAGCTTTTCATCATTTGACTATCAGAACCCAACTCAGTTCATGCAAAATATTTTCCTTCTTTTAAAATTGTTATCTTCACTGACATTATGGCAATGCATTTTGCACTGATTCACAAAAATGCTTTTTCCGTTCATTTGATTTTTCACAGCCTACAAAGTATATGGGCTGTGCTCTCTTAGAATCTCCATAACCTAAAGGAAAGAGGTCTGGCTAAATGGATTTTTGAGGTCCCATTCAGCCCTGCCACTCTGTCATCGATCAAACATAATCAGAGATTTGTGATTTTTTTATGTCATCTTTTATATGATTTCCCACATAGAAATTCCACACAACAGCAAAAGGCTGATTTTCCATAGATTATTATATCATTGCTATCAGAGACCTTTTTTTCTTCTTTTTGCAACACACTTCCTTTTATGTCATTCAAACCTTCTTGCACAGCAGGAAAAAGATGGAAGTATTAAATGACTTTCCAAGTGCTACCAGAGTGAGCCAGCATCAGAGTCTGCATCTGGCCTTTGGACATGGTTGATGGGTGTTTCATCCACAGGCATGTCAGCAGCACCAGGGAAAGGAAGAGCTGACAGAGTATTAATAACAAAGTAATGGAGATGGATTTAATAATGTACTGTAACTTCATAAAAATCTCTTCTCCTAACTGTAATAGGCATATTCATTTTAAATGGGAGATGCTCCTAACAATATCCCAAACATCCAGTATATTTGTACAAAGTCTTAATTCATCATCAACATAGAAGTTTCTGGAAATTTGTTTTCCTATCCAAAGGTTTTACAATAGACCATAGCTTTAGATTGACTGGTGGAGTAGCAGTGATTTGTGTTTGCTTTGTTTGCTCCCAAATAAGCATATTTTTTTTTTTTTTTGTCAGATGTTTTATTCACATTCAAGCTAATGCAAGAACGGAGAAACAAGATCCCAGGCTTCCCTTTCCAAGTCTTAGTACATCACAGCCGGCATCCAGGCTGGCTTCGGATGGCACTCCTCCCACACGTCCACACACCTTCCACGGCAGAGCCCAATGTGATTGAAAATACGTAAATTCACAACAGATGTGTCATCTCCAGAAACAAAAGAACTGGAAGGGAAACACTTGAAAGTAAAGCATTGTGGACATCATCTCAACTTCAGTGGTTCACAGACTTTTCAGTACAAGGCCAAAGAATAAATAAGCATATTTAAGAATAAGAACTAATTCAAATTTTTGGTGAAAATTATGACATTTAATATGAACCTTAAACTTGTTGCATAAAACGTAAATTGGTTACAGATCTAGTAAATTATTTTTGATTTTGCTTGATGCTTCACTGGAATCCACTTTTACTGTAAAAGTCTAAGAGTATTTTATAATTATTATTGTTCTCCCTTGTCTCCACACACATAATGAATGCTTTTAAGCTATATTTGATTTTATTTATATAATATATACACTTTATTGATTAATTCATAATATATACAATATTTATATGCACATATTGTAAAATGCAAATATCTGCATTTGAGAGCATAAGTTGCAGTTAAAAAACCATCAAAACACCGACTCAATATCCATGTACAGCAAAAAATAAAAACACATAAATTATAGTCCATATTGTACTTCTAAAACCCAAACTAACCTTCTCCTCCTGAGAGAAATTTTACATTGAAAAATACTCTCAAAATTTATTAATAAATGTAATTTCTCTGATATTACTATGCATTTCAATCTTTATAGAAAAGATTCATGGTTTGATGATTATTTTTTTCTGTATCCCCTATAATCAAGTCATAATAGCTTAGCTATCCTAATAAGTTAATGCCATAATAATACATTAGAAAGAGAAACCAACTTCAGATTTTTTTTTTTTTTAAGATTTCATGTAGCTATATTTTGCCTTAAATCGGATTCCACAGAATCAGACCCTGACGTGAGGATTCATTTTCAATTGCTTGCTGGGGATATGTTTCCATGAAAAACTAGAACGTAAGTGGAGAAAACAGCAAGCAGAGAAGGAAGCCAAACTGGGGTGAGGTTTGAAAGTTCCATTCGCACTCAGCCTGTTCCCAAAGGAAGATCAGGGCTTTAGCTGTACCTCAGCATTTGTTTCTGCTGGACACAGGGAGCTGGGCTTTCTCAATTCTGCACCAGCACTTAAGATGAATAAAACTCCTTTGGCCCTTTGTGTAAAAAGGAGCTTCAGTAGCCAAAGGACAGTATCATATAAGAGGGTTTTACGTGTCTAGAAGCAAATTTACACAGATGCTGGAGACCTGTTTCAAAGCATCTAAGAGCACCTAAGTAGAGGACCAACAGTAACCACCATACATTTGCTACAGGTGGCTTGTATTCATCAAGGATATACTCTTTCCAAAAATGCAAAGCCATACTTATGAAGACCATATATACTTATTCTCAGAATTTCTAGGAAAGTGTATACAAAAAAGATAATATTCCAGTAGAGTAATCTGTATATATCAATTCTAAGGGTTGAACTTGATTTTCACTAAGATCTGAAGAATTGTCTTCAACAGCAATAGTCCTAGTGGCCATTCCTCTAGTCTTAGTATATGACCATTCCAGTTTTTAACTGTGAGTCCCATTCTATGTTGAGACAAAGATTGAGAGTGAGAATTTAGAGATAATTATAGCAAAAGTTTGCAGACTAACTCAACTGAAGAATGCAGTGCTTGCATTTTCTATGTATTTGTTTCCTAATTTCATATTTTTCTGGTAATTAGTTTATTTTTATTATATTGAACAGAAACATTGTTCTATAAAACATTAGGAAATAAAAAAGCTTGTCCTTCAAGTTTGTAAGCAATTAGAATAGCAATCTTTTATACCATCCAACAATGACTTCTCTCTTGTACTTTATTAAACCTATTTCCAATATGCTTTTTTTTTTTTTTTTTTTTTTTTTTTAACTTTCTCTATTAGTTTCCCAGGGCTGCCATAACCCAAGTCCTAAAAGATACTGGGAAAACTTGAAACACTGAATATGTATTCTTTCTAATTCTTGAATCTGAAATTAAGGTTTGGCAGAGCCCCTGCTCTCCCTGAAGGCTCTGAGAGAGAACCCATCATTGCCTCTTCCAGCTGGTGACCTCAGGCTCAAGTCGGCTTAGGGCAGCAAAACTCTAGTCTTTGTCTCTCTCTTCACCTGGCCTTCTTCTGAGTCTTCTCCTCTTCTTATAGTGGCACTCTCACTGAATTTAAAACCCGCTCTAATCCAGTATGTTTTCATCTTGAACCAGAAGGAATCATGCTTATAAAGACCCTCTTTCCAAATAAAGTCACTTATTCCTTTTTCTAAGGACACTCTGGGATCCACTAGACTTTTCCGGTACTCCTGGCGGCCTTAATTGTCATGGTCCCAGCAACCTTCCCATTTCTAAATTGAATCAATTCTAAGTCCTCATCTTACCTGATTTATCTGGATCATGGCTGTTCTGTTTTAAAACGGTGACCCAACACAGGAATTGCTTTTACTGGCAAAAGTGTTTGGGATAAAAGATGGTATGGCCCCTGACTTCAATCAGTGTATGAAATATTGTCCCTTCTTTTTCTTTTCTTTTCTTTCTTTCTTTTTTTTTTTTTTTTCCCATCTGTTCCCAGGACAGCATGGTAGTTGATTTTTCTCTTATTCTCTTATTTTTCTCTTTTTCTTCTTATTTTCTTCCTCCTCTGTTGGCTTTTCCTTCTTCTCCCTAGCCTCTTGAATTTGGTTCTCCTCAGTGTCTGTTCTTGGTCTATTTCTCTTCTCTATGTCTTGGTAACCTCAGGAATCCTAGGTTTTAAATATCTTTCTAAGGTCCAGAACTTCCAAATTGATCTATCTCGATTGATTTTCATGTTTGTAAATATACCAGCTTCCTCAAAATCCCCACTTGGTGACTAACAGAAAATGACATTTTGTAAATCACTGAACATCGGACTCCTTCACAGTGCTGCTTCACGTATGGCTTCTACATTTAAGGGATGAAAAAGATGAGTAATTTCTGTATAAAAATAAGGGTGGTCAGGATAGACCTTATTGCCAAAACATTGGAACAAAGACTTGAAGAATGGGAGGAAGTTCATCATTCTCAAGCTACAATGTTTTTCAAACAATGCAGCAACTAGTACCAAGAGAAGCACACAGCTTGTGTGCTTGGATCCCCAGAGGTCAGGATGACTGGATAAGAAGGGGCAAAGAGAGAAGAGCAGCAGAGAGCCACAGAGCACATCCAGCAGTTCTGCCTGTAATAAGGATTTTGAGCTTTCCTTTAGACCTCTGTAGCATGTTTTCAAAGCTTTTCTGAGAGAGGGGTAAATGTTTGTATTAAAGTATAACATCTGTAGAAAATTATAAAAGTCATAGTCATAGAAATCAATGCATTTTCTTACGTTAAATATCCCTTTGAAACCAGTACCCATATCAAAAGAGAATATTGTCAGCATTCCATCAGCTCCTCTCACGTCCCATTCCAATCATTAGCCTCAGCTCAAGGTCCCAACAGGTTAATCTCCTGATTTCTGACAGCATGGTGAATGGATAAACAGGTAAATATAATAATGGAAAATTCAGTATAGAGAAATGGGTTCATATAGGATGTGTGTACCCTTACACACAATGTGGTCATTTTCTGTTTGCTTTTGTCTTTGTTTTTGGTACCAAGGACTGAAGCTAGAGGTGCTCAACCACTGAACCACATCCCGAGCCTTTTTTTACTTTTTATTTTGAGACAGGGTTTCACTGAGTTGCTTCGGACCTTGCTGAGTTGCCCGGACTGGCCTCAAACTTGTGATCCTCCTGCTTTGGCCTTCCAAGCCACTAGAATTACAGGAGCGTGCCAATGCCCAGAGTGGTCTGAGTTTGTGGGAATCAAGAAGCCCCCTCAGAAAGAGTAGTAAAGCTAGGAATTGAACAAGTTTCAGGGGGTGATGGGACTATCTTAAACCCCAATATTGATGGTAGTTCTGCAATAATCTACATCTATAAAACTGTACACATAAGAAGAATGGATTTTAATATGTGTAAATTATACCACAACATGCCCATCTTTAAACATAAAATGCCCATTAGGACTGGGGGTCATTAACAAACCAAAAGAAATCCAGAAGTTGGAACTTTTTGATTTTTATTTTTCCATTTTTCTATTAATGTGCCTCAAAGATTTCCCTTTAGTCTGCTATTCATTTGTGCTTCGAAGGTATTTTTTTTTTTTTTTTTAATCCTGGAGATTGAACTCAGGGGCACTTTGCCACTAAACTACATTTCATTTTTTACTTTGAGACAGGGTCTCACTGATTTGCTAAGGCCCTCATTATGTTGTTGAAGCTGGCACTGAACTTGCAATCCTTCCATCTCAGCTTCCCAAGCCACTGGGATTACAGATGTGAAGCTAATTTCTAAAAAAGGAAAAGAAAAACAAACTGAAAAGAATGAAGAAAGTCTGCAAAATTTGGGGGACACAGACGAGACACCAAATACACTCACAGTGAAAATTCCTGAAGAAGAAGAAGAAAGGATTTGAAAACCCATTTCACAAAATAATGGCTGAAAAATTCCCAGATCAGCAAAGAGGTATGGACATCCAGATTCAAGAAGGTAGATTTAGATTCAGCCACACTAGGTTAACCTTTGATGCTGCTGATTTTAGACCCCTGAAAGATTTGATTTGTTCCTATTTTTCCCCCTATTTGTTACAATCCATCATTATGTTTGGATTCCTGTCTGGATCAGTTCCTTTGCAACGGGGTCTCCAACTCACAGCATGACGCCCAACACTGCTTCCTAATGGCAGGTTGTGAGTGAGGTTGATCCACTTCAGAACAGTGGGGCTCATAGTGGCAACTGGAATTCACAAGTTCAATACACGAATGGATTTTCAAATTGCAGTATTTTGCATGATAAGGCATGAATTGAGCCGAAGATCTAGCTAACTCCTCATCGTTTTGTAAAATCAGGAGGCTTATTCTAGTATCATCCCTCCTCACCATTTGCACTCCTTTATATTGATTTTAAATACAGAAGTTTGGGCAAGCTCTTGGGTTTTGTTTAAAATGATAGAATAATGAATCCTTGGTTAAAAGACTGAAATTTCGAGACTAGGTGACGGAAGTATTACAGAGAAACAAAACCCAGCTCAGTTGCAGACTTGATCCATTAAGAGATAAATTTAAATTTGATTTAAATTCATTAGAGAAGTGCTATACGTGTAATTACTCCGAACTCAGAAATAGCTATCACTTGTGATTTTGATTAATTTTGATTAATGGATAATTGAGAAAGAACATATTTTTGAGACCTCAGTTCTTTAATTTGTATTAGAAAGAAGGCTTATTTTTCCTTATCCGTAAGCCTCTATAGCAATGGGCTAAAAAGTGGGAAAAAAATGCATCACCAAATGCTGAATTTTGTGTGTAAAACAAGAGAAAATAAGTTTAAATTATATTTTTCATCTATTCAACAAATAATGATTTAAATTTATGCTCTGCACAGGATGCTGTGCTGGCAACAGGCGAGTTTTCTGCCGTCCCATAGGATGCATCTGGTGGGAGTGACGGATAAGTAAGTCACTATACAAATTGAAATTCGATATGCTGCAGGAGTGTAGAAGATGGAGCAATCAATTCTGACTTTGTGGATAAAGGAAGACTTTTTGAATTGGGTCTTCAAAAATGAGTGGATTCTCAAATGGGGAAATGGAGGAACCGAATTCTAAATGGAGGTAAATCTACAAATTAAGACAAAAAATAAACAGGCATTTTCTGAGAAGGGAACATCATCTGACATGGCTCAAATGAAGTATGTAGAGGAGCAGGAAAAAAATTGTACCTCAAAGAACTTAGATCATATAATGAAAGTCCTTAAGCCACCCTATTGCAGGTTGCCCTTCCACTTGTGATCACCTGCCTTCACCATTGGAGTGTGTCTCAATGGGAAAGACCAGTTTTTAGCTTTTGAAACACCTTCCCACCACAGCCTAGCAGAGAACCTTGCACACATTAGGCAACTGTGTTGTATAAAAATTTTGTTCTAAAATGTAAATATTAATTAAATGGACAAGTTAATGCTGTGTTAACGGTTTTCTGTTAGTCCACATTGCATAGAAAGGAATAAACACTTAAGAAATCGAAGTGAAATAACTGAAGACACACTTCAAAAAATAACCAGTAAGGCTTATTATAAAATGGATGTAATGGGAGACAGGAGAAACTGGAGATAGGGAGATCACTCAGAATATGTTGCAGGATCCAACTGAGAAGCTCCAGTGAGCGAGATGAGCATTGAGAAGATGATAGAAATAGAATCAATAGGATCAGCAATGTAAGTCTGCGTGAGGGTTGAGGAGCGATACATCAACGTTGACACTGAAGGTGACATTAATTGAAGATGGAAACAAAAGAAAGAAACCCATTTGAGCAGAACATTGGGTCACTTTGGAAGATTTAGGTCACAGGAAAAAAATGAAAGAAAATGTCAAAAAGGATGATGAAAACACTTCAATTGCTAAGTAATAGGTTGAATAAAATCACCTACTTTAAGTCACCTCAGATCAAAGTAACCAGACAAGTGGAATGTTCTGTTCTGAGGGTTGCTTATGATCCTAAAGTAGAATGTTAAAAACAAGTATTTTATTGTTCTTTTTTCATAGTTTACATTTGACCAAAGTCAGCAGAACCTTAATAATGAGGGCTGATTTCACTCTTTTGAGTAAATACATGTATTTCCCAAGGACTTTCTTTTCTAATCATCAGTGCCCTCTAATGAAATATCTTGCCTAGGGGTAATTGACTCCCCACTAAAGATTGCCGTGAGCTGATTGAATATTCCTTTATGTTTGTGGTTCTCCAAGTGTAATCCCTAAATTGGGATTGTGAGATTCCTCTGGGGAGTTATGAGAAACGCAGACCTTCAGCTCCAACTCAGATCTACTCAGTTAGAAACTCTGAGATGCCTGGAGCCCACTGGTAGACTCTTCCGCCTGAGTACCACAAGCTCAAGTCAGAAACCACGTCTCCACGTCATTGCTTCCCTCTCTCCTGAAATTTTGTAGTGTCCCCAAAGGATGGTTGATTCAGAGACATGAGGTTCCTCACACCAGTGCGCTTGGGAAGCATCAAGGAACTTCTTAAAAGCTGTGTGCTCCTCAACCCCAAATTTGGCAATTATGATTTGCTCTGTTGACATGAAATCTTGGAGTTGGCAGGTCATTCTGGTACAGGTGATCTCCGAAGTATTTCAGCTTCAATATTTTAACCTTTATTTATTTACAGATGATGTCAGGCATGAGCATATTCACAATTCTTGCGCTTTTTTTTTTACACCATTCATAACACTCTTTATTCCTAGAATTATGTTTGCTGTAAAGACGATTTTGCCACATATTATCATTATGACATGGTCTTTTATTGTTGATATCAATATTTGCTGGCTGTATAACTTTCCATTTCTCTCTATTATAATTTAGTATGTTTTTTTCTATAACAAAATTACTGGAATCTTTGTATTCCTATTTGACCCTTTGCTTTCAGCCTTGTGACTGAAATTACATTTCCTGAGACTGCTAATGTACTTTTTTTGAATATTGTTTTTTTTTTCTTTCACATTCTTTTCCCTTCTTTTGATTCCTTTTCCAACATTTCCAATTGGATCTATCATGTCTCTTTCCTTTCCAACGGCTTAAACATTCAGTCTCCTTTTCCAGATGCTAGGAGAAGGTCATGGGCCACCAGTACTTTTGAATACTTGGCAATCCTCTTCTTAGGTTGAATAATTTGCTAGAATGACTCACTCCTGGAACTCAGGAAACTCTTGTTATGTTTATCACTTTTTAAAATGCATTATATAATGGATACATTATTGTAGCCACATGGTAAGAACACATAGGGCATTAGGGCAGGGTGTGTGTATGTTGGAGTGTAGGTGAAGGGGAAGGAGCAGATCATTCATAAACTTTCGGGTGTGCAGCCTTCTCACAAAGTTGGTGTGTTTGTTAGTCAAGGATATTTTAAAATCCCATTGGCCAGGATTTTTCATAGAACTCAATCTCCAGCCCCCTCCTATTTCCAGAGATTGTTGGTGGGACTGAAAGTTCCAGTCCTCCAAGCACTTGATCTAGCTGGTGACCAGCCCTCTTCTTAAGGCAGAGTCCTCATCCTAAGTCAAGAGCTTAGATTCAAGTATGGTCAAAGGGCTTTCTTAGGAATGATAACACATACTTCTACACTTGGGAGACTCTGAGGGTTTTAGGAACTCAGTGTTAAGGAACTGGGGACAGGACTAAATATATCTATTTTTAATACTCCATACACCCACAAGGGCTTCTTGAGGGAGATCCATGATGCCATTGTGGAACAGACAGACGTTCTGGGTGTCTTAGTCCTAGAGGATATCACATGTACTGAATGGAGGAGAGGAACAAGAGAGAAATAAACCTCAAAGAGTAAATTAGAAAGACTTTTGAGAACTTTGATGTAAAAGTTAAGAACTCCTGATAGGTCCAAGAGCATTTATTCTGATTTCATCTAGGCCTCTAGGCTGGAAAGGCTTGATTCTCTCCTCCTGCATGGTAGAGACAATTATCCATTATTTATTTCTTATGTACTTTCAAGAAGGATTTGTGTATTCACACTAACACCTGCATAATGTAAAGACACAAATGCATATACAGATTCATAATTTAATTCAACTCATCCAACTTCTACTGAAAGCTTGTTCTGTGTTAGTTATTGGGGTACATAAGTGGGAAAAATGAAACCCTGCTCTCCATCCCTGCTATTTACATCTCCATCTGCCCCTACACACACACACACACACACACACACACACACACATACCCAGGATGCACCATTATTTACCTTTGGTGCAAAGAGCATGTCTGAAATCTCCTTTCAATATTTTGAAATAAATAAACAAGAATACTTGTTGCCTGCAACAGAACTTTCTAAGAATGACTATTATAGTCTACCCACATTGCCGCTACATTAAACATGAGTGAAATATTGGTTTCAAAATAAAACACAACTCCAAAGAACAGAACAGATCCGATATTAGAATAGTCATTTATTCAATACATTGTTTTGTATTGAGAGAAACAGGTGGTTGTTAGAAGAATTTCATACACTTGAGAAATCTGATATTTTAGTTGCCTTGTATCATGTAGAGTTCCAAAGAAACAATTCTATTTCCTATTTGGCTATGCTCCATAAATCAAAGAAAGCTTCAGAGGCAATTTCACTCAGAGTGACATAGGTAACTGTCAATGTGCTGATTTTGGAAGTGTTTTTTTACCATATGGTTTTCTTAGCTTAGTCTTCTGTAATCTCAGAAATTCACATTCTTAAGTCCCTCCCACCCAAATTATAATGAAACACTGTTGAAGGTAATATTAAATAAAGATCCTAAAATAACATGATTTATCAGTTATTTTACAGAACATAGCGAAGGAAAGGTGTTGAAAAATCTGACTCATTGAGTAGTCAAAGAGTACCAGAGAGAATCAAGATTCTTAGGATGAGAGTGAATGGGCAAACCACTGATATATTGATTAACAAATGTTTATTTAGCACCTAGTATGTGTCTGCCCATTATGTTTTAGCCACTAGAAGTTACAGTATTGAATAAGAAGACCCAACTCCTGTTCTTTAGTAGTTGAAAAAAAAAAGTCTAGGTAAGGAGTTCTGATGAAATAGAGTTTTAATTTTAGTAGGTTGGAGATTCGCCAGGGAGGTACTCCTTGAGAATCGGAGTACAGTTTTGAATAAATTGAGGGCCCTTAGCTTTGCCCATATCTGGAGAAAATTCCCTGTAGAAAAAGGGAACAGTAAGCACAGAAGCTCTGAGGCAGGTGTGTGGTCCATATGGCCAAGGAAGGGCCCAGGGTGTCAAATGGCTGGAGAGAAGGGGAAAGCAGCAGGATCTGAAGACAGAGGCTGTCGGGGCCCTACTCACGAAGGATCCTATGAACTACAATAAGTACTGTGACTCAGATGGATAGTTAGTGGAATATTTTTTGTGTAGGAGTATCATAATCTCATTAATATTTTAAAAGGCATCTTTTTGATGTTTTAAGAAGAGATTACAGGGGTCAAGGAGAATAAGAGGAAGAAGATCCAAGCTAGAGAAGATGTTGGAAGTGTAGGAAATTAGAAGTGACCATTTCAACAGGATTTTTGAAGAATTCCAAGTGGGTGTGTGAGAACACTCAAGGATAACTGGAAAATTTTTGTTTGAACAACTGAAAGGATGAAGCACTTAAATAGAGAGAGACCTCAGGTGGAGTGTGTGCAGCAATATCCTGAGCTCAATTTCAGACAAGTTAAGCTTGAGCCACGTATTAGATTATCAGAAAGACATGACAAGTGAGCAGTGGAGTATACAGGTGCCAAGTTCAAGGCAGAGTCCAGTAGGAGAAATGAATGCGTCGTGTATATCATATAAAGTCATGAATGTAATTGTATCACCAGACATGTTGAAATACCATAGCAAGAAAATAGACATAGTGAAGAAAAGAGGTCCAACATTTGAAGTCGGGGAGTTGGGAAGAATCAGAAAAATAGTCAGAGAAATTACCAGAAACGGGAAAACCCCATGTAAATGGCTGTCTGCAAGACACAAAGAGAAGCTATTTCAAGGCAGTACCCTCAAAGGTCAGAAGGGATGGGTCAATTGAAGGAGGACTGACAGGGTCAGCTTATCAGCATGAGATAAGAGAAACCTGTGGAAAGGCAGAAAGAGAATGGAATCTTTCATCAAACTGGCATTCAAGATCGTTCTGACATCACATCCCATTCATCCTTCACAGTTCACGTTCCTTCATCGCACCAGATGATTTCCCCGTGTTTGTCCTTCAGCTTTGTCTCTCTGTTTCAGTCCCCATTCCGAATTGTACTTTTTACTCCACCAATCTTGGCCCATGTTGGTGTTATGTCTTTCACAGTGGAAAGGCCTTCCTTTCGGGATGAAGCCTTCCATCATCATCCACTACAGGAATGATCTTTGTATCTCTGAGTGTCCATGACTTTCTTTTTTCTCTCTTCTGTTCATGACCATTTTCTATTCTACATTTATGTAGGTAAGTATCTGAGGCAGAAATGGCTAATGGCGCTTGACTAATTTACATTCCTGCCCATCTTTCTTATTAAGAACTACAGTATACTCACCTACGATACACTTTCCCTCCTTCTATGGAGCTAACATTTGAGCCATGAGAGTTCAGCAGAAATTATGCAATGGGACTTCCAGGCACAAATCCTAAGAAGTGAATGGTCTCATTGGAGACTATTTCTGTCTTCACCTTCCTTCTTGCTGAGATGTACATTCTGTCCTTCATGTGAGTCAGACCACTTGTGATGGGGAGGTGTTCCATCCAGCGGAAGCAGCGCGGCAAAAGGAGACACCACCAATCTTTAGTTGACGAGATTTATTGCGTCCTCCCTGTTTTTCTGCCTCCTTTGTTCTACTACTATCTCCCTTCTTCTACCCTCTCCCTCTCTCCTCCCCCAGGCTCCTAGCTTATCAGCCAATTATAGCAAAGCTTTCTCTCTTGCAGGAGAGCATGCAGAGGAATGTCAGCATGGCACTATATGAATCACGAGCTGTCCACGCACGGCATGATATTAGATAGCCAATCCTAGAGCCTGGCGTTATAATGTCATAAGTCTCCAAGGAACTAGTAAGCAAGCAACCTTTTTGGGTACTTCCTTATTTTGGTAGTCAGTGCCCTTTGGCTCACTGCCAGGCGCCACCTTGTCCAAGACGGCCCTCAACAGGGAGGTGATGAGAATGGGCTGTGATTGACTGACAGCAAAAGAAGGGGTTCTTGTTAATGTTTGGGAACTGTTCTGGACTGCCTGACAGCTTCCTCTTGGGACTCTGTATAGCCAGGGAGCCCTAGTTCCCAATTTTTAAGTCACACGGGGTTTTGTTTTGTTGTTGTTTTTGCAGTAGAGGATCTCATTGATTCATAAATGAACATGTACTATAAATGATAATGTAGTTTTAGGATTTCTGGGATTCATTTCTGGGTTTACTCAGTGTTCCTTAGGAGCTCTGTAAATCTTTAATAGAGGAACCTGAGAGTATTTAAAAATATTTGTAGAAGAACATTCAAGTATTGATGGCATATCACATGCAGTATTGGTTTTGTGTAGTTCAGCCTGACTTTGTAGAAGCTTCCCTCTGTTCCCTCATCTACACCTCACAGCAGAAGTAGCCATTTCGAATTGAATCCAGACTTCTGAGCACACCTGAGCAACCACAGCAGGAGTCTCCAATCCAAGTTAGACCAGTCAGGTTCCTCTCCAGGCATTTTAGAGCTGGAGGTGAGAGACAACACCTGGTGCCTCTTTGGATGCCTGAATGACCAGTCCAGGAGGAGGCGAAGACTACGATGGAAGCTAACTGGACTAGAAACTTGAGCAAGTCATCTTGGTAGATGGACAAATAAGGCAGATGGAAGCTGAGAGAGAGAGAGTAAACCAGCTATCACAACAGAACAGGAGCGCCAGCTCCCAGTTGTGCTTTGTACCCAAAGATCTTTGCCTATGTATATTCCATGACCCATACTACTATCTGTTAAGAACGTCTACAATAATTAGTGGTGTACTTCAAAATAAATCGAAAAGAAAAGCCTCAAGGTTCCTAACACATAGAAGCAAAAATTGTTCAAGGAGATGGAAATGACAATTTGATTGTTACACATCATATACGTGTGTGGAATTACCATACATGCTCCATCAATGTGCTAATTTAAAAATGCTTAATTTAAAAATGTCCTCCTCCGTCTATGTAACTTCAATTTAAATTGTTTGGTTCTTGCCACCCATTTGTACAACTAGTTTGGAAACTGGAACCAAGAAAGAAATGCTGTAAGTAACGGATCAAAAACCTGAAATGGTAGGGAAAAGATCATACCTGACTTTTTAATCACAATATGAGAAGCCCTGGTTAGTAATGCCAGGGAGCCTAGTTAAACCACTGTTTAATCTGGGTACTCTATCTATAGAGCACAAAGAGTAAAATATTCAGATTCACAGTGACAGACTGCCATGATTTTAGAAATTTATTAGCAATTTTTATAAACTAAAGAGAGGTCAGCAAAGGACAGCCCTACCCAGGATCCAAATGCACCCTACTCCCTGTTTTTATAAACCAGGCCTACCTGGAACACGGTCACATCCACTTATTTATATATTGTCTATGACTACTCTCACACCACAGGGCAGAGTTGAAGGGTTGCTACAGAGGCTGCTTGGCCACAAAGTCTAAATTATTTAGATTCTCACTTTTCACAGGAAAACAAAACAAAAGCAAAAACAAACAAACTAAAAAAAAAAAAAAAAAAAAAAAGCTTTTTGGACCCCTGGACTTGACTGAGATAAGAAATCAGAAAAATCCAGACTAGAGTGACCCTTCTGAAATCCGGACAAAGTAGCCACAGAGGGCAAAAAACAAAAACAAAAAAAACAAAGAAATCAGTGTAAGAATGAAACTGCTATGCATAAAGAATGAAGACAAAATCACTCAGTTATTCCAGAACTCTATTCTATTGGCTCATGAATCTGAACACCCACCTGCTTTTGTGTTCAATGAGAGCACATGAATATTTTAAGACATTTTTTTTCTTTGTGCTTAAGCTAGTTGGGAATTGGATTTCTGTGACCAAGAAGAGACGGTGCCCGTCCTAGAAGCATAGAATCACGTCCTCTGGGTTGAGGTTGTGCTTGGACAGACACTTCTGGCTTCTGTAAGGCAGACTTCTTCAAGAGATTCACAGATGAAGTGGTGTTAAAAATAATGTCTGTCCTTTACCCTCTTATTGTGACGGTCAAAGGAGATTAACAGTTTTAAGCCCTTGAACGCGTACAATGTGATTCCTATAACTGGTGCAGGGATGTAGGAGGGTAGACTTCACATTTTGTTGGGTAGTCTGAATTTTTGCTCTGGCATTTATTGTCCGTACGATCTTAACTTCTCCAAAGTTCAGGTTTCCCTTCTGTGAACTACAGCTAGCAATAAGGATCTCATGAGGAATAGGAAATAACAAAAGTAAAGTCTATAGTGCTATTAGAAGGACCTAGTATTTACTAACTAATCATTATCATTCCTAAAGACATATTGAATAGAGGAAAAGACAATAGCCTTCCTACCCTTTTTAAAAAGTGGTTACAAATATTCAAGGTGCCTATAGAAAAGGAAAATTATTCAACTGTCATTCCCACTTTGACAGGACCCATCTGCGTATGATCAAGCAAAGTGCCTGGCCTGTAACATAGTGAGTGCTGGGCTGAATTACAATATTGTGAAAACAGACCATTTTGCAAACTATATAGCTACATTTTACATTTTTTAAACACATGCTGGTTTGCTATTAAATCAATTAAATTCGTCCCCCACTTGTCTCATTTATACAATGAGTTGCTAAAAACTAAGATTTATCTGAGGTTGAAAGAAAAAGACACCAGGAAGTTTAAGCCATAGTCCCACTTGATACATTACAGTAAAGCATTTGAAGGTTGGTTTAAATAAATAGTCACTGGAGTTGAATATGACTGCAGCTTACCATATTATTCCTATCTCAATAATCTTTATGGTTCCCATACCAGGGAAGCATGAATTTCATTTGCAAAATAATTCATTAATGAGGAGGTTTTTTTTTTTTCTTTTTCTTTTTTTATTACTAAAAGAGACAGTCTCAACTTCTTGCTCAGAAGGAGCAAGGTTTTCAAGAATACCTTGGAAACATTCAATGTCATTGCATCTATTACTACCATTCTAATGAAATCAATATTAATTTATGTCTGCAACTTGCCACATTTAAATTTAGAAGAGATAACATTCAAATGAGGAGAAACAAACAATAAAACATAATAACATCACTATAATAAAACTATGATTTACAATTACGCATGCTGAACATTGGTAACGTATAATAAAGAATGTGGCTTGATTTTAGAAAACTAAGATTTTTTTCAACAAACATAATTAAACTATGCAGATGAATTTGTATTTGTCTCCTGCCCCTTAGGTTTTCTGGGTGGTGAAGAAGGTCAAGACCATCCTCTGTCATCTGGCAGGTCCTCATTAGAACAGATTTTTCACTTTTCCAGTGTACTCTTCTACATCATCATGGTTTCAAGTCATGGAGATTAAGCTTGGTAAGACATTTATTTTAAATATGCATGAATATTTCTTACAATCCAAGGAAAGGGGAGGAAAAGAAAGCAGCACTTCAAAGGTTCCAGGTTTTGTTTCTCAACTGGATTTCCCTCTCAGAATCTTCATTGACCCCTGTCGTCATTGTCTGAATACGGACCCTCTTGCGGTTTGATTCATATTGTGAGACATGGCTGCTTCACAGAAGCTCTGCTCTTGGTTCTTGTCAGAGTCAGGCATGGGAGAGCTTTGGCGTCTGTATCCAAATGCCTGGGGGAGAGAGCCTTGTTGACCTAGCTTGGGGCTGTATCTGTTTCCTTGGGGGGACAGGTGACAGATACCGCTCTGTGTACCAGGAGCTATCCTTCTGGATCAGGAATCCATTCAAAGGACAAGAACTGGGCACATTTTCCCCTCTGCCTTTGGCAGAAACCCCATGTACTCAGCAATGATCACCCCCATACCCCAGGCAGGGAGAACAGTATATTGCTCCTTTCCCAACAGAGTAGATTTATTTTCTTATTCTAAAAGATGTATCCTTTTCTAGTAGAGCTCTTTAAAGCCCCTGTGTCCAAGGTCAGACACTTAACATAGCTGAACACCTAGTTAAAGAATGCCTGCTTGTAAATTTAATGAGGAATTGGAAAAAGTGGAGGAGATGGGGCAAACGTGAGAGTCTCGGGGCCTGCAGGGAAAAGACAGTCTGTCGAGCTCAAGCCAGTGATTAGCCTTCCCAGCAGGCAGAATGTGCTACCAGGCCTTCAGATTTTTCTTGGGATGCCTGAAATCTAGATCCTTAAGTGAAAATTTCCTACGTGATGATTTTGGGGAATCATTCAATTAAAAGTTAATAAGGGAGCAATAATATGTTTGGGATCTGCACACAGCCCTGACCACTAGATTGTGAACTTTGCTATACAAGCATGTCTATTAAACAAATGATTGAATGAGTGGATGAATGGATTATCTCCCTTTGGTAAACTTGATTGCTTTTCTTAACAGAAATGCTCGGTAAGTCCTCTTGAACTACTATTCATATCTTAGGGGGAAATTTCCAATAGTGACTCAAGGTTTTAGGAATTTGCAAAGGAGGCAAATTTATCTGGCAAGCTAAGATTATCTCTTACATGAACATGTTTTTGCTAAGATTCACCTGGCTATGTTGAATTAATCACCTGAGTAATTCAACATCGGTAACCTATTGATTATAGGTCAACTAATGCAGGTTCATTGCTCATCATAATGCTTAGAGAGACAGGGCTGCAGTGGGGCCAGGGGAGTCTTGCTGAGGAAAATAAATGGAACAGAATTGGTGCTGAATCCTTAGCAAATTGTCACTTAGGCCAGTGGAGCATGAATAGCTTTGTGACTCTTCCAATAGGTGTCAGCCAAGTGCTACCTGAGCTGTCCTGACATAACTGAAATAGTATGTCACAGCTTCCTGCTTTTCCTACAAACTGGAGAAGAGCTATTTCAGATGGAGAAAGCATCACCTATTGTATAATAGGTAGGCAGCATGTCTGCTTTGAAAAATAGAGAACAGCTGATATTTTTAAAGGTGGCAAACTTAGGCTACTCTTCAATAAAATAGCTTGGGTATCTTCCTTGCAAGATTTCTGCTCTTATGTAGCTGAGAGGTAACAAAGCTTCCTTTTTAATTACCAGACAGATCTCAGGGCATATTAGCATTTAACCCATGCACGATATTACTTTTGGAAAACTTTTCCCTCTGGGATTACATCTTGTAATTCCTAGCTGTCATCTTCCCTGTACTTCACGGCAAGGGGAGTGACATTTCTAATAAGCACAATTGCATCATGTCTTGTAGGATCTGACTCCAACTCTGACACCACCCACAGGATTCAACACAGGAATCCAAATGGGAAAGATGGCTCTGGGGAGAAAATCTATTTGAGGAATCACAATTTTTTTCCAGTGTCATATTCCTGTCTTTGACATGAAGAACTATCCATCCCACACAAATCATAATGAGACCTGTTAATGCCAACAGAGTCTCCTTGACATGAGTTATCTCTACTCTGCCCATCTTGGCTTGATTGTCAAGTCTCCTGGACTCTTGGCCCCACTTACCATCAGACTCTGATTCCCAGTTGTCCCACCCCATTGATTTGCATACATTCCATGAAGTTCTCTCACCTGGAGTTCAATTCTTTTCAAAATGCTACCTATGCAAGTCTCTCCCCATGCCTTCAGAATCCAGCTGATCTTGTTTCCTTCCCTTTCTATTTTGCCTATTTAGGTTATACAGCATGATCTGATCTAATGTCTGCCTCCTAGAATCAGTATTCTCTGATCCTACCCTAGCTTGACTTCTTTCCTCTGATTTCCTTTTTTATTTATATTCAGATACCTTTATCCTGACACAGGTACTATATAAGTATTTTTGAGAGTAGGCTACATTTCATAGTCCTTGAGCTCATAAGTGGAAAAAAGAAGGGGAACAGAACATACTAGCCAGTTCACCAAGGAATAAGAGTAAGAAAGAAAAGGGAGAATGTAGAATAAGAGAAATGAGATATATTTTAGAGACCTCAGAAATAAAAACAACCGTAATAACAATAACCTGCTTGAATCTCAAGATCAGTCTTTCGGGTTCAAACTTAGACATCAGGAAAAATGAGCAGATATCCGTGATTCTGAAACAAAGCCAAGTTAAAGGCACACTGTGACACACTCAGATTCCCTAAGATTTCAAATTTCCATATTGATTTGGCATTTTCAGTATTTCATGTTTCCAGTGCACGTATCATTCCATATATTAATTCTTCCTGTCTGTTTGGGTGAAATGGCTTTCAGGGCATCACTTGCAATACTTGGATAGGATATGCAATGGGATTTATGATCCTGTTTTTCTGGGTCAGGAACATTAATATTTGTATTTAATTTAGCTTCTGTCACTAAGGAGCTCTCAGAAAATAAAACACTTTTTATAATTTAAGTTTATTGCACTTACATTCATCTCATTTCATGAGAATGTTACAGGTCAGCAAATTAAATTTCGGTTGTACTGCCCTCATGTCTTTACATTATTTTCAATAATCAATAATTATATTCAAAAGAGATGTATAACTTTTTATTTGATGAGGTAAAGGAATATTCCAAATGTGTGGGATTAAAAACTTAATAATTTAAACTGACATTTATTAAATTCCTTGCTTGATTAAACGTAGTAGTCTTCAGTTACACAAAAGGAGAAATAAAAGACATTTTTGAAACTGTCCAGGGAGTGACATTATTAACATTCTTTCTCTTTTGTTTGCTTTTAGACATTGTTTTGTCAAAAAAAAAAAAAAAAAAAAAAAAAAAAAACCTGAGAAAAATTGTTCTGATGATAGGTTTGTAAAGGGTTGATAACTCTGTGGTTGCTACAATAATGGAAATTTATTCCTGAGTGGTATTGTTTTTAAAGTTAGAACCTTTTTGCCTCCTACTGAGATAATATAGTCCTTTGTGCATTATTGATTGATGTATGTTTAAAGACTATGCCATAATTCCAGACTCTGCTTTTTGTATATTATATGAAATGAAATTGGGTCCTGAGTTACACATTTCTATAAACTGGTGAATTTGTTAAATCCATTTTTTCAGGCTAAATTTATTTATTATCTTTCTTCTTAGTTTTATTTATAGGCCTAAATTTAGCATGAAGAAATAGCACTTATCAAAGTCTATAATAAGGATCTAAGGCATGTGCTTATATAAAGTTGCTCCCAAAGTTTAAAACTGACCTCTTACCTTTGAACCAGAATAATTCTAAAATCAAATGAAATAGGTATTAAGAAGGTTGAATGCTATCAACATAATAATGAAAAAAAGCAGAATCTAGAAATTCAATAGTTCCCAAAATTTATTGCAGCATAACAAACCACCCTAGAACTTTGTGGCTGAGACAACAACATTTAGTTGCTTGGGAATCTGGGCAGCCTTGGGGGAGGCTACTTATTTCTGAGCACTTGGCTTTGGTGAAGACAGCTTGACAGTTGGATGCTGAATCTGAACAGTAACTCACCCAAAGTCTGGTGAGAAGTCTCAAACATAGGGTAATGTTGTTTGATTCACACAAATGGTATGCCTTTACTCCATGTACAAACAGAGAAACAACATTTGTTTACGATTTTAAAAAATGAGCTATTAGATGAGTTACCACACTCTTCTGTGCATCTGTTTCTCATATGCATTCTTCATAGGATCATATCAAATATCATCGAGTTAATATTTAATAAGGAACTTAGCAACTATTGTATAAAAACAAATATCTGAATATAGATAACAATATAGCAATTTACCTACATGGGTAATTTACTTTTATTCTTTGTTCTTTGCCCCAAAATATTCTGCAATAAAATTTATTAAAAAGTAAAAAAAAAAAAAAAAGTCTCAAACATCTGAGTATAAGGAAGCTGGAAATTTGGGGACTTCTCTTCCTATTGCTATGTGATCTTTCTATGCGGCTTTTCCAGAAGAGCAGCTTCAGAACAGCTGGGTGTCTTGCGTTTAGACTATGGGATCCCAAGATCCAGATCCTAGGTGGAAATGATATTAATAGTTCTTTATGACTTAGGCTTAAAAGCACCCATTAGCCTCATAATCTCTATTAAGAAGAAGTCACTGAAGTCTCACATATTCAGTGGGGAAGAGATTAAACTCCACCTTTTGATGTGAGAAGTTCAAAGCATTTGAGACATTTAAAATCACACTAATATCTGAATATTCTATCATTGATATTAATGTAACTAAAGTAAATATGGCAAGATATATTATTCCAGTATTTTCTAGACCCACTAAAGAAATATCCCTCAAAATTAAAATTCTATTCAAAACATTCGTGATATTTCTCTAATTCCCAAACTACTTGCATTCTCACTATTCAATGCTTTGTAACCAACTGATTCATTGTTTATATAAACACAAATATTTTAAAGAGTATTTGTGTTAGATTTTGCCCTTCAAGAAGTAAATACAAAAACAGAATCGGATATATAAGAGACTTATGGAGAAACTTCTAGAAGATTACTTTAACCTTCTAGTGGAGAGAGACAGAGGGTGAGGGAGACTTCAGACCATAGTGTAGGTCTGACACCTGTGGGAGAAGTAGAAAGAAGGAGAAAAGGACATGAAGAACCTCATGGTACATCATGATTCCTGGAAAGATTTAATCGGCGCATCTAAAGTTCTTGGATCAGTCACTCTTTGAAGACTCCTGTAGTTTGTAGGAGTGGGTATGTACCTACCCGTCATACTCTGTCACTGACTGTGAATGGTCCATGGGAAGTGAGACTGTGGTATAAGATCAAAGGCAGATCAAGCAAGTCAGAGGGCCTGTTAGTTAATTATGCTTCAAATTACCCTTTCCCATACCAGGACATTAGATGGCACACTTATATTGTCCTTATAGACACTTTATATAAATTTGGTATAATAAAACAATGTTGAATGTCACTAAAGACGAACTATAGAACACATGAATCAAAAAGATGAATATTTAAGAAAATACAATTTAATAAAATTAGAACTTTACTTCCTGGAAGGTGAATAAAAAGTTCTTTCCAGTAGATTTCAAGATGGTGGCCTAGAGGAAGGAGACACTTCCCACTTACTCTGGTGTTTAGAATTGTAATGACAGAAATATGACTATCATGAGGTGGGTTTCTGAAGAAAACCATTGTAAATATTTGTCAGAAATTCAGAGAAGCCCAGTTCTGGTATAATGAATGGAGGATATAAGGAAATACACCCGAGCCAACAATGGCATTGGTGCAGTATCACCATGGAGGCACGGGGCAACACAAAGGGAAAGAGAAATACAGCAGGCAAATCTGGCACTCAGACACCTAGCTGATGCTAAGACTGTAGAGTGCATGAAGGTTTAAAATGTGCTCCATGTTTCTCAACTTCTAAGTGAGGAACTGAGTTGAAGATTCAACTGGAGGAGTTTATGCTACTTCTTGTTCCTATGGGAATAGCAAGTTTTTACCAAACACTTCCACTCTGTCTCTGTCAGACCTTATTGTGTGACCTACAGTGCACCTGGCAAATCATGATCCCCAAATAGTAAAAAACAAATAGTGGATTTGGGGGGCATTCAAGACAGAGGTACAGAAGAGAGTGCAATCTGCCCTCCCTTTGAGCTCTACGGTGCAAACAACCAACTGAAATGTATTGATCCAGTGGGCGTGATTACAGACAGCGTAGGCAGCTTGGAAATGTGTATTCAGTGGTGTGGGGATTGACTACAGGAAATCTGCCATGCACCCAGAGAGGTCTATCACTCTGCCCTAACAGGTAGAATTTTTGTGTGATGCTAAAATCCCGGATGCCCAGGCAAGACTGACCCAGCCCTATGTGTGCAAAGATTTAATCACTCTCAGGAAGACACCCCAAAGGTGCAAAGTTCTGTTCAGAGCTTGACCCGAGCAGTTAGAACCTCCCTAATAGATTTTCCTACTCCTTAGGAAAATTAGCAATCTAAGATATCCAGAAAAAAAAAAAATCTCAGAAGAAGTTACTTCTACTTCCATCATCCCAACTCCCAATACTGCAAAGCACAGAAGCTGAGAGCCATTTCAACCATTCAATCCACTTTGACAGGCAGAGTGGTGTGAATCACAAAATGAGGTTGGGTTTACTGCATTCCACCCTTGCTCTCTCTAAGAGATGTACCCCCACCCTTGAAGTTAGGGAAAGCAGGACAGTCTGGAATAGGATGCAAATAGTCTTTAGTTTCCTCAGTGGAAAAATCCCAACACTTTTAAATAAGAACATTTTTTTTCTTTTTTTGTTATTATTATTATTTCTTTTATTAGTTGTTGCTCTGGCTATATATAAGCTGATTTATTCACATATATTCCTATGTACATATGTTCTATTTCCTATTTTATCATTTCCTTTTATTTATATTTTACTATTTCATTCTGTTTTGCTCAGAGGTAGCAACTTTTTGTTTGTTTTTTATTTGTTTGATGTTGGGGGGTTGGTGGTGTTCTGCTCTACTTTTCCAGCTGTTTTATTACTTGCTCTTTTATGCTTCTTCACATCCTCCCTCTTTAGGGCCTTCATGCACTGATTTCCAATTTCTCTCTCACATCTTGAATACTTGAACTTTCCTTTTGCCTTCATACCCAGCTTTACTCTAAAGAACTATATTTTTAACATCCTTTACATCCATTTGGTTTATCCCTTTTGAGAAAAGAATAAGGTAGACAAGAGGAAGCCACACTACCATAGCAACTCTCCAAGAGTGAATCAATACAATAATCAAGGACCTAAGCATTAGACCAGAGACCCTGCACCTACTTAGAAGAAAAAGTAGACCCAAAACTCTATCATGTCAGCTTAGGAACCAAATTCTTCAACAAGACTCCTAAAGCTCAAGAAATAAAATCAAGAATGATAAGTGAGGTTGTATCAAACTAAAAATCTTCTTCACAGCAAAGGAAACTATCAAGATCATGAGAGAGAGCCTATAGAATGGGAAAAAAAATCTTTGAGACCCGCACCCCAGATAGACCATTAATCTCCAGGATTAATTCTGGAGATTAAGAACTCAAAAAACTTAACACCAAAAAAACCCAAATAACTCAATCAATAAATGGGCAAAGGAATGGAACAGATACTTCACAGAATAAGAAATATGAATGGTCAATAAATACACAAAAAAAATGTTCAACATCACTAGCAACTGGAAAAAGGCAAATTAAAACTTCACTGAGATTTCATCTCACTCCACTCAGATTGGCAATTATCAAGAATACAGTTAGCAATAAATGTTGGTGAGGATGCAGGGAAAAAGGTACATTTATACATTGCTGGTGGGACTGAAAATTGGTGCAACCACTCTGGAAAGCAGTATGACGATTCCTCAGAAAACTTGGGTTGGAACCACCATTTGACCCAGTTATCCCACTCCTACACATATACCCAAAGGACTTAAAATCAATATACTATAGTGACACAGCCACATCAATGTATACAGCTGTTCAATTCACAATAGCTGATCTATGGAACCAATCTAGGTGCCTTTCAACAGATGAATAGATAAAGAAAATGATATATATATATATATATATATATATATATATATACACACACACAATAGCGTATTACTCACAAATGAATTTATGGCATTTGCTGGTACATGGATGGAACTGGAGGCTATCATACTAAGTGAAATAAACCAATCCCCCCACAAAAATAATACAAAGGCCAAATGCCCTCTCTGGTTTGCAGATGCTGATTCAAAATAGGAAGGGGGCAGGGAGGAGTGGAGCTTCACCAGATTGGACAAGGGGGAATGGGGTGAAGGGAAGTGGCTTGGTAATAGGAAAGACAGTAGAATGAATTGGACAAAACTTCCCCATGTTCATATAGGAATACAGGACCAGGGTAACTACACATCACATACGACCATAAGATGGGAAGTTATGGTCCATGTATACATGATATGTCAAAATACATTCTACTGTCATGCAACAACAAAGAACAACAACAAACAATTCAGCACCAACTCATTGAGACCACAAAGCTGAGACCAGCAAAGCAGGCCCTCTGAGCTCTGGGATAAGGAGCCTGGCTGAACCTGAGGCTGTGGTGAACTGAGACCATCTAAATTCAGAACCTAGCTGTGATCACCGAATCATGTCTTCCAACCCTAGGATGGGCTGTAGGACAGGCTGACCCATTTCACTCTCCTCCCGCTACCACATGGACTGAAACTATTTAAATAGAGGTGTATCAGACTTGGCCAGCCCAGAAAGGAGCGAATACCTGCAGTGAAACTCTGCGTCTGGATTTCCCGAACAAGTGTGACCACTTTGGAATAAATCAACTGCACAAGAAATGCCATCCCAGAAACAAAGCACTCTATATCAAATCACCTTAAGATAAATAAATAAATAATGAATAGTAAATAAATAAGTTGGCTCCCACAAAATGGTGGAAGGGAAATCATTCTTGACTCCTCTGCAGTCCAGCATCAAAGCAGTGAGCTAAGCAGAGAGCCAAATATAGCTCAAAAGCAGTTTTATTTTCTTTATTATCTAATCTCTCAACCAATTCAACAAAATCACTCCAATTTACCACTCATATTAGTGGTCTGCTAGAGAACATTGTTAATCAGTTCTTCTTCTTCTTCTTCTTCTTCTTCTTCTTTTAAGAGATGTATTAGTATAAAGCATTGTTCTGAAGTGGCTGTTGTTACTGGGGAATAGTATCTCCTTTCAATGTGCTGTTAGAGACTGCACACAGTAGCAAGTTCAAATTGAGTGAAAATATTGACTCCAAGACCTTTACCCACCCAGAACACAGGGAGGAGAAAGAAGCTCACTATTAAGTCCCTTGTATGAAAGTAGAAGAGAGAATTATTCCAGAAGATGGATATAAATGCTAACATAAAAATCAAGGGAATAAGTCACCTCAGACAGCTCAAAATATAACTAACCCCATTGGTACCAGAGTGGAGGAAGTGCCAGGATAAAAAACCCAGATACTTGGAATTTAAAATTTTCAATGAACCCAAAGAAGATCTAAGAAATGAAATTAGAAAGAATACACAGAAAGTGAAAGAACATGTCAATAAGGAGAGAGAGATCCTGAGCAAGAACCAAACAGAAATCCTAGAAATGAAAGGCAATGAGTGAAATTTAAATTTCAGTTGAAAGCATCACTATAGATTAGACTACTTTGAAAACAGATTCTTAGACCTCCACAAAGTATGTAATCTCAAAAACAAAGTCACAATGAAAAAAAAAAAGATTATAATAGAGACCATAACTAGAGTATCCACACACACAAATACATACATGCACACACAAAATGGGGTGGAGGCATGATACCAAAAGTTCTGATATAAGAATCATTGGAGTAGAAGGCACTGAAATACAAATGAAATGAATGCACAAACTTTTCAATGAAAAATATATCAGGAAAATTTCAAATTTTCAGGAATGAGATGGAGATCCAAGTGCATCAGGCATTTAGAACTCCAAGTAGCCAAGATTAAAACACATTCAGTCCAAGACATATTATAATTAAATGCCTGTTACAAAGCAAGAATAGAGTTCTAGAAGCTGCTAGGGAAAAATAGCTGGTCACTGTTATAGATAAACCAATTAGAATTTCTATTCATTTCTCAGCCCAGACCCTAGAATCCAGGAGAGCTTGGAATAACATATATCAAGTGTACATATATATACTTATATATGTGAAATATATATATGAAATGTTAATATATAAATAAGTTAATATATGATATGCCTTTCTATATAACATATAACTTACATGTATTTATATATTACATATATATTTTACATATATGATGCATGCCACCAAGATTATGATTTTCCTTCAGAATTAAAGATGAAATAAAGAATTGTCCTGATAAGCAGCCAATAAATGAATTCAAAGTCACTAAGCTAACAGTACAACATATACTCAATGAAATATTTCACACAAAGGAAATAAAAAATAAATATCAGGAATAGCAAATGGATGAATCTCTCTACATGCAAAGCAGGGAAATGCTTTACCATGGAGCCACATACCCAGTCCCATAACTGCATTTCTATACACTAACAACCAAGTGTATGAAGGAAAAATTAAGGAAACAAGACCATTTTAATAGCATCAAGTAGAATGGAATACTTAGGAACAAGTTTAAGTAAGGAGGTGAAACATCTTTCCACTAACAAATTATGACATTAATGAAAGAAATTGAAGAAGACACAAATAAATGGAAAGCTATCCAGTGACATAGATTGGAAGAATTAATGTCACAATTTCCATACTGCTCAAAGTGATTTGCATATTTGATGCAATCCTTATCAAACCCTACTGGCGTTTTTTCACAGAAATGGTTAAAATATCCTAAAATTCATATGGAAAACAAAAAGACCCCAAGTACCCCAGGCCATCTGGAGAAAGAACAAATCTAGGAGTGTTGGAATCTTTGATTTCAAACTGTATTATAACGCCTAGTCATCAGGACAGTACAGTACAGGCACTGAAATGGAAGCTAAATCAGTGGAATAGACTATACAGCCCAGAAATAAACCCCAGCACATTAAGCCAACTAGTCTTCAACAAGGGCACCAGAAATACAGAATGGGGAAAGGATAGTCTTTTCAATAATATTGTTGAGAAAACTGATACCTCAATGAAATCGGACCCTTTTTTATATCATATATGAAAATTAACCTGAAATGGCTTAAGCACATAAATATAAGATCTGAAATTGTTACATTGCCCTTGTCAATGATTTCTTTGATATGATACCCAAACTATAGGCAACATAAGAAAAAGAGGCAAGTGGGACTACAAAATACATATCTTCTGCAAGCAAAGGAGCTTTAGATTTGGAAAGGCATCCTAAAAACAAATAAAATACGGACAAAGAATCAAGAAAAGACATTTTTGCAAAGGAAACATACAAATGGCAATGGGCCTTTGATAAAATTCTCAATGTTACTAATCATAAGGCCAATGAAAGTAAAAATCATAATGAAATATCACCTCTCAACTGCAGAATGTTTATTATAAACAACAACCGCACCAAATTATCCACAGGGCAAGATGCAACTCTTTTCAATGTGGAGAAAAGGGAACCCTTGTATACCTTTGGTGGGGATATAAATCCAAACAGCCTTTATGTAAAACAATATGCAGACTTTTGAAGCAAAAATAGGATTATCATCCAGCAAATCAACTTTCAGATATAGATACAAATAAAACAAAATCAGAATATTGAAGAGATACCTGTTCTCTTCCTCTGTCCTTTGTAACATTATTCACAACAGCCAAGGACTGAAAACACCCTTAGTAGTAACTGACAGATGAATGGCTAAAGAGATGTGCTATGTATTTATACTAAGAACTATATAAATGCATACATAAAATGAAATATTATTTGGCCATAAAATAAATGAAGTCTTACCAGTTGGAAAACCTTGATGGACTTTGAGGAGATAATGCTCAGTAAAATAATCTAGGTACAGAAAGAAGATATGGTATTATCTAATCTACATATAAAAATCTATGTCAAATTCAAAAAAAATTTGAATTGATAGATGCAGAGAGGAGAATTGTGGCTGCCAGGGCCCAGGGTGGGGATGTGGGAAGTGGGGACCTGTGGGTCAAAGCACACAAAATTCCAAATTTAAAATGAGTAAGTTCTTGAGCTCTAATGCATGAAATAACAATTTTAGTTTCATTATATGATATTACTTAAAACATAATAAAGAGCACATTTTAAGGGCTCTCACCTCACACACATACATACATGTACATGAAACTCATGCATGAGTGAGGGGTCACCATGGATAGTCATGAATGCATTAATTAATTCATTATACAATGAATTGGTAATCATTATACAATGTGTATCGATGTCTGATCATTGCCCTGTATTCCTTGAACATATTCTATTTTAATCAGTTAAATGCTTTTAAGAATTAAAAGAAATTCAGGCAAATCTAAAAATGAAGAAAAATGGGCAGGAATTTTAAAGACATGCTCAAGAAAATAGAGCACTTTATAGCTAGAAAAAGAGGAACTCACAATCCAAATTTAAAAGCACACAAGGGACTAAGTATGAAATTCAGGAAGCATATGTAGCAAAGAGAAAATCTGATTTCTAAGACATTGAAATATTGGGATTTTCAGGTTATTTGAAAGTGGAATTTTATTGGCATACTAGTATTAGTGAGTTGTTTGTTTACCAAAATTAAATTGCACAATTCTATCATGTGTGATGTTTTAAATGATATGCAAATGTGTTATAAATATCCTAGAAAGCAGAAGAAAAGAGCATACAGAAGTAAAGTGAGAGCATAGGAGATCAAGTGATATAATTTCTTTACTCCTCTGTCATTCCCTATTTATTTTTTAGTATTTTTTAGTTGTTGTTGGACTTTATTTATTATTTATTTATATGTGGTGCTAAGAATCGAACCCAGTGCCTCACACATACTAGGCAAGCGCTCTACCACTGAGCCAGGACCTCAGCCCACGTCATTCCCTAGTTTAACGTATCATTTCAAATCATATTTATTGAGAGATCATTGCACGTCAAATACTGTGCTGAAAAGTGGGAGATGTTGTAGTGATAACAACTTTTGTTTTCATTGGATAAGTAGAGGAAAGGCATGTTTATGAAAACAAATGAAATACAGAACTCTAATTTTTTATGATTTGGAAGTCACAGATATATATCATTATTTAAGAAGATGTAATATTAACCAGCTTTCTTTTCGTTAATATTAACCTCAAGACAATCAGTTTATAAAGAAAGAAGGCCTATTTTGGCTGGTAGTTTTGGGAGTTCCAGTCCATTATCACTTGCCCCTTGCTTTCTTGTCTGTCTGGGCAACACATTCATGGTAAAGGCCCTTGGTGGAGCAAAACCGTTCTTCTCTCAGCTAGGAAGTAAAGGCAAAGAGAAAGTCATGGGGTTCCACAGCCCCTGTGAGCACACACCCTAAATGACCTAAAGACCTCTCACTAGGGCCCACCTACTCAAGGTTCTACCATCTCCCAACAAAGTCACCATGGGAACCAAGTATTTAGGACATTCAACATCCAACCTATAGTTCCAATTCTGGTTACAGATTTAGCCAGCATTATTTTTGTCTGGATAGCACCCTTAACAAATTTATCTCAAGTGAAATTAGTTTTCTGACCCCATGATATATAAAGTTTCTTAGGATGACTAGTGAGCAACATAATTAAGGACATAGGTTGTAACACTGTTAACATTTTTAAAGCACATTTTATCCTTAATTTTAGAGTATTTACCAATTAAACATAATATGTACAAATAATATAACTTCAAATCAGGCAAAAGATTATATGGAAATAAACAAAAGCACTTTCACATCCTGAATATCTGAATTGGTATTCCATAAGCACTGAAAACATTTTCTTGTGGCTTCTCAAGATATTTACTATGTACCTAACACATAGGAAGTACGTGGACAAATCTAAAGCATGCTATATACTTCAGTCTGCAAATATATGGATTTTTTTCAATTTTAAACATATATTGTAGTGATAGTTGAATATTAGCAGATGTGTATATTTATATATTTCGAATATCTATTTTACATTTCACTATAAAAATCTACAATACTTCCCTATTAGTGGTCACATTTTTTTCTTTTCTACTGTTTTCCTATTATTAAACAATGTTATAATTAACTTTAAATATGATACATTTATCTAGCTGCTTTGAAATCTTTAAGTCTATTATCTGGGGCTCTTCATTTCATTTTAGCCTGACTACCTAGCATTTGTCCTTGTGTCAATATGAGTAAATTATTGACCAAATGTTGCCATGTGCACACTTATATAGTTATGTGTTAAAATATACAGTTAAAATATTAATACAGATTAATAAAATCTTAATAAAACCTTAATTTTAACTATATAATACAGTTAAAATCTCACTTTATATTATTGGATATGTTGTGGCTTAGAGGTTGGCCCCAGAGTAATGCAAATTTTTGATATTATGTCCCATGTTCATCTGAGGACCTGGTAGCATAGGGGATCTCTCTTGAATATATCCTAGGTATATGTATAATGACAAGGACACAGTTTTCCAGAATGCCGGTGATTTTACTTTTAAGTCTGGCATCATCAAAGCTGCCTTGATGTAGGTTGCAAGAAATAAGTAATAGGTAGAAAGGAGATATAAAAACAGGCAAGAAAAAGGATTTTAATACAGAAGTTCTGCATACCTTTCTAGACCTATTGCTCCCTAAGCCTTTCTCCCTTTCAGGTCTATTATTCCCAAATTCCTGGGAAATCTGTAAATCTACCTGTGCACTATTAACCACCCCATAAACAGATTTAGCAAAGAGGGATATCTTGAGGAATCTATAATTTAAGGGACTTTCCAGTGCTATTTATTGATCAGATAATGAAGACCACATCAGCCTGAGATCCTGAGATTGACCAGATCACCAGAAGCTATCTTGAGGTCACTGAACTGATATTACTACACACCTTCCCATACCCACCCCTCTCTAAGTTCTTTTATAAGAAGCACTGGGATGCTTGATTTGGCAGCATGTATAATAAAATTGGAACGATACAGAGATTGCACTGCACAAGGATGATGTGCAAATTCAATAAGTGTTCCACATTTTGAAATAAACAAATAAGCAAGCAAACAAATGACTAAATAAATGCAAAGTGCTAGCAACCCCAAAACCTCATCTCCCACTCTTGATAGGGCCTACCTTCCCTTTGGAATGAATATTCCATGCTTTACCCACAAAGGCATTTGTTTCTTGAGATAACCTGCGTTCTCCCTTTGCCTAGCCTCTTTCCTAAACAAGCCTCTGCATTGTCACATGCTGAATTTTTTTTCATCACTTATGCCAATAGTTACTTGTCCTGAGTCATGTTCCCCCTTCTCTCCAGGAACTCAGCAGACCCTTCTTCAGAGACACTTCTCATGACAACCTCTGGTCTGAGTAGCCTATTTTGGGATTAGTGTTTACTCAGAGGTTGTGACCAAGCCCCTTGTGCCAGTGAAATTTCCACTCCGTGTGGACAGGTCACTGTAGGATTTGCAGAATGCTTTCAGGTTCCTCTGTGTTCTTCTCTCGCTGATCCTGAGTAGATGTGGCCTAGTGTGTGTACACAGCCATTCTGACTCCCAGAGCTAACCTTGGAGTTAACTGTCCCTGGTTTTCCAAACTTCTGCAGCTGTAGCAGTTTCTTTGTATCATGGAGCTACCAGTATCCATGCTCATATTAAATGCATGAGCATCTCAAATTCTGTCAACCAGGCTCCCCACTGTTTTCACATTGCTAGACACAGATTTCTCTATGATCTATTGCAAACAAAGTCAGTCCTGAAACAGACCGAATTTCTCCCACCCTGCCCCTACTCCCCCTGAAAATGGGAAGATAGAGAGGCTGGCCCCAGGACGTCCTGATGTGATAAGGGCACTCCAGGGACTCTGAAGGAGGTGAAAAGTGAACTTGTTTTGGGCTATGGTGACTCAAAGAAAGAAAAGCCCATGAAATTCTTATTCTTTTTTTCTTAGTGTACCCCTTCTCTTTAAAAGCTTTCCTCTTCCCAGAACTTCCCAGAGATAGAAACTTTGAAACAATCTGGGTTCTTCTGTCCTGCTCAAGGTTGGCTTTGAATAAAACCTATTTCCTACTAATTTTACTGAATATTTCTGGAGCAGTGGGCAGTGAATCCTAGCCTCTTTGCTCCCTGGTGCTATTAAAGCCACCCAGTAATAGTCCAGCAAAGAGAGCAGCAGAGTTCTTCCTCCCATCGACTGCCTTTTTCTTAAGAAGCCCTGCACTGCTATTCTCAAATTGTGAGTGGGCCCTGGCTATCCCTGCAGTAACACCCTTATTCTACAACCAGATGCTGTGGGGTGGGTGCATGCCATTCTCACCTGGAACCTGACTGCTAGAAGCAAACTGGAACAGGCCCCCAGCAAACAGGAGCATAGTATTCTTTGCCTGTTGTACTTTGTCCTCTTCCTGGGCCTGCCTAGAATTGAGCTTCTGCAACCTGGAACTGAGGTTTGAGAAATACTAGTGGTAGTCACCTGTCCATGAAACCAGAGCCCTAGACTGGGATGGCTGAGAGAACAGAAAGGAATCCCCTATGTTCTTCGCTCTACCTTTGCAGAAGTGGGCATCCAGGCTGTAGCTTCTTTAACAAGTCATTTCAGTTTAGAGAGAAGTACCAAGGTCATGTTGCAAATGCTGTACATTCTCACTCTTCCTGAGATTTACTAGGTTTTCTTGAATGAATATTTCCATATTTTCTCTTGGCTTTAGGGAAATTTCTAGAGATTTTAAATGTTATTTTTTCCTTTTAAATAATATTTGCCAGTTAAATTGTTGATTTTTCTGAAAAAAAAAAAAAAAAAAAACAAACCTGACATTCCACAGTTTTCAATTTTCTCACCAGCATTTACCCCCCGTAACCTTGAACTCTCAAACCTCATCCAAATTCCTTAGTCAACACCTGCTTTCTCTCCATTACCCCAATTCTCCTGGTTTAATGTTTTTGATTCTTTTGAATACTGCCTCAAAAATTTAGTGAATCATATTTAATTACATATTAATTATATAATACTGTATCTTGACTCCTTAAGCAAAGAATAAGGATATATATTCAGATTACTTCAGGTATTGGGTTTTACTTTGAATCAGAATTTCCATTATTGTCAACAGAATTCTTATGCATAAAGTTATTATTCAATTTGTTTGACCAAGAAAAAAAAAAGATATTTACATTCATTTTCATCCTATCAATTGATGTACAATACTTGGGAAGTACAGATAACACAATAATGTAAGACTGCTGTATGCAAAATCTCTGGGGATAGAGTTTCATTTTTCATTTGAAGAGCAAAAGTCTTAGCTACCTTTCAGAAATTATGTTTACATCAAGTAAATTTTATACTTGTCTGGTGATCGCAATTTGAATAATGGATGTCCTCTCTGTTGTTCAACTTTCAAATTGGTTTCTCATGCAGTTCTTAGATTTTACAGCTATTTGTTCATTTATGTTTTCTGAAACCAAAAGCATTTTGATCTCATTTTTCACACTGATATTTTCCAACATGCAAAGCAATGTTCCACTTATACTAACTCCAGTTCCCTAATCTGGTAAATGAATCCCTTTCCGGTTCTTTGAGAAATGAATGAAAACAGTCTCTTTCAGATAATGTTCTCTAATGACAAAAATCTGTCATGTATTCATATGGCTAATTAATGAATCACCTTGATTGCAAAATGTCCATGTAAACATAAACTATGTCATCTATTATGCCCATAAATGATGAACAATCTTTTAATTTCAACTGCTTTCCACAAAACTATTTTAATCTCACTGGTTGCTGAAGAGCTACATTACAAGGTAGTTTTTTTGCTATAACAAAACCTTGTTGGAAGTGATGCAGTTTAGCTGAGCTGGCCATGTGAACCTTTTAAACAGGGTTTAGATAAGGAGCCTGTATTTCAGTTTGTATCTGAATACCAGATTGCTCTAATATTTCCTAGGCTATAAAATCATGGTCATGAGACACCACTGAGGGAATGAAATAGTCTAGAGGAACGTTTAATACTCTTGTCAGTATTTAAGACAAAAATTAAATAGTTATCAAGAAACCTGGGGCAATAATTTAACGTTACTTGTGAAAAACTCAGTTGTTGAATTTAAAACTCATTTATTTTTGATGCAATACTAGAAACATTTTCAGTGACTGTAATACAAAGCAGTGTGTTTTTTCTACAAGACTATAGCTTAATAATGTGCTAAAAAAGCATAACTTGTGTGTGTGTGTGTGTGTGTGATATTGAAGATTGAACCTAGGACCTTGCCCAAGTCAAACAGAATAGTTACATATCACTGTGTAAAAAGTTACCCCAACACCAGTTGCTTAAAATGTTTTGCAGGCCTGATGTTTGAAAGATGCTTAGCTGAGCAATTCTGGCTTGATCTATCTCATGAGATTATAGTCAAGACGCTGACCAGGGCTGCTGTTGGAAAGTTTAACTGGGATTGGAGAATCCTCTCTAACTCAGTGGGATGGGATCCAGTTCAAATGGAATCACACTAAAATTCCTGTGCAGTAGAATCTAGCTGAACATGTTGTTTTATGATACAAAATAATCCTCTAACTCAACCAGATGAGTAAGCAAGGGAACACAAGCATTAAAAATGGCCATTTGGTTTTGAGACAACAGCCAGGCCCCGTAGGATCCCTGGCCGGACTGACTGAGCCCTGTCTCCAGGAGCCCTCAGCCCGACCTATCACTCCCTGCCTCTGGGATCCTCACATTGACTTGGTGGTGCTCCCCGCCACCAGGACCCCCAGACCAACTGTCTGCGCCCTATCACTGGGAACCCAGACAGACGATTGCAACCGGCCTCCAGGATCCCACAACCACACCAAACACACCCGACCTGACCAACTGCATCCTGCCTCCAGGATCTCCTGCTGACCACGGCCACACCCTGAGCTGCAGCTCCCCTTGGAAACCAGAGCGGCTATCTTGGATAATCCTGGAAGCAGTAACTCCAACCTTTCAGTGGAGCAAGACCCATCCTGAGACGCCTGCTGGAGGTTTGAAGCTCATTGTCAGGTACCTCTCATGCATCATGCTACTGAACTCTGGCTACTGAACTCTGGGAGGTTTCATTACTATATGACTGTTATACTGTAGATTTTCTTTTTTCTCCTTATTGAAAAAATTTAAGTTTCTATTTCTTTACTTTTCTTGCTCTCTTTTCCTTTTGTTTACCTGTTCCCTCAGAGTCTCTTTGTCCCTAACATCCAATTCCTTTTGATTATACTCGTACCCTTTCTATTATCTAGAACTTCTGTACATTCTTTTCTTATCCCATTAACAGCCATATTCTGCATCGCTCTGCATCCTCTCTGTCCTCCATTTTAAACTGCAGACCTTATTGCAATTTTTTTTTTTTTTTTTTTTTTTTTTACTGAAGATAATATTTGAACTCATTCTGTTTATTAGGACAATTTTGTTATTCTCCTCATAGGGGCTATTTGGTCTAAGTTTGCATAGTGTCTGAATTGGGCACTGCTAATATTGATCTCCCCTTAAAGAAAGGGTTTTGGAAATCTATAGGGCCACTATAATCCTATAGGGGGAAATTTGCAATACCCCAGATCTGCACTGCTACAGGGGAAGACACATATACAATATGAAAACACAAGGGAAGAAAATGATCCAAACAAATCTAGATTCTGGATTAATAGAATCCAAAGTCAGTATGGTAGAAGAAATGTCAGAAAAGGACTTCAGATTATACATGATTAAGATGATTCACAAAGCAAAGGATGAGATAAGAGAGCAAATGCAGGAAATAAATGATAATACCAATAAGCTGAAAGAGCAACTGCAGGAAGCAAAAGATCATTTCAACAAAGAGATAGAGATTCTCAAAAAAAAAAAACCAAATGCAAATCCTTGAAATGAAGGAAACAATAAGCCAAATAAAAAACTCAATGGAAAGCATCACAAAAAGACTACACCACGTGGAAGACAGAACCTCAGACAATGAAGACAAAATATTTAATCTTGAAAATAAGGTTGCCCAAACAGAGAAGATGGTAAGAAATCATGAACAGAATCTCCAAAAATTATGGGACATGATGAAAAGACCAAATTTAAGAATTATTGGGATTGAGGAAGGCACAGAGATACAAACTAAAGGAATGAACAACCTATTCAATGAAATAATATCAGAAAATTTCCCAAACCTGAAGAATGAAATGGAAAATCAAATACAAGAGGCTTACAGAACACCAAATGCACAGAATCACAACAGATCCACACCAAGGCACATTAAAATGAAAATGTCTAACATTAAAAAAAAGATAGGATTTTGAAGGCTACAAGAGAAAAGCACCAGATTACATATAGGGGGAGACCAATACAGATAGCAGCCGACTTCTCAAACCAGAATCTAAAAGCTAGAAGGGCCTGGAACAACATATTTCAAGCTCTGAAAGAACATGGTTGTCAACCAAGAATCCTATACCCAGCAAAACTAACCTTCAAATTTCAAGATGAAATAAAATAGTTCCATGATAAACAAAAGTCAAAAGAATTTACAAATAGAAAGCATGAACTACAGAATGTTCTCGACAAAATATTCCATGAGGAGGAAATGAAAAACAACAATGGAGGTCAGCAAAGGGAGGAACTACCTTAGAGAAAAACCACTCAAAGGAGAAACCAAGCCAACTTAAAAACCAAAAATAAGCCAAATGACTGGGAATACAATTCATATCTCAATAATAACCCTGAACGTTAATGGCCTAAACTCATCAATCAAAAGACATAGACTGGCAGAATGGATTAAAAAGAAGGACCCAACAATATGCTGCCTGCAAGAGACTCATCTCATAGAAAAAGACATCAACAGACTAAAGGTGAAAGGATGGGTAAAAACCTACCATGCACATCGACTCAGTAAAAAAGCGGGGGTTTCCATCCTTATATCAGATAAAGGGGACTTCAAGTCAAGTTAGTCAGAAGGGATAAAGAAGGACATTTCATACTGCTTAATGGAAACGTAAATCAGGAAGACATAACAATAGTAAATATTTATGCCCCAAACAATGGTGCATCCCTATACATCACACAAATCCTTCTCAATTTCAAGAATCACATAGACCACAACACAATAATTCTGGGTGACTTTAATGCATCGCTGTCACCACTAGATAGATCTTCCAAACAAAAACTAACCAAAGAAAGCATAGAACTCAATAACACAATCAATAGTCTAGATGTAATAGACATATATAGAATATTCCATCCATCAGTGAGTGAATTCACTTTCTTCTCAGCAGCACTTGGAACCTTCTCGAAAATAGACCATACATTATGCCACAAAGCAGCCCTTAGGAAATGCAAAAAAATAGAGATACTTCCTTGTGTTCTATCAGATCATAATGGACTGAGAATAGGAATCAATGACAAAGTAAAAAACAGAAAATACTCCAACACCTGGAGACAAAATAATATGCAATTGAATGAAACATGGATAACAGAAAACATCAGGGAGGAGATAGAAAAATTCTTAGAGGTCAATGAAAATGACGATACAACATATCAAAATCTCTGGGACACTATGAAAGCGGTACTAAGAGGAAAATTCATTGCATGGAGTGCATTCCAGAAAAGAATGAAAAGTCAATAACTAAATGACCTAACATTACAGCTCAAAGCCCTAGAAAAAGAAGAACAGAATAACAGCAAAAGTAGTAGAAGACAGGAAATAATTAAAATCAGAGCTGAAATCAATGAAATTGAAACAAAAGAAACAATTCAAAAAATTGACAAAACAAAATGTTAGTTCTTTGAAAAAGTAAACAAAATAGACAAACCTTTAGCAACACTAACAAAGAGTAGAGAGAAAACTCAAATTACTAAAATTCGTGATGAAAAAGGAAATATCATGACAGACACCACTGAGATACAGAACGTAATGAGAAGCTACTTTGAAAATCTGTATTCCAACAAAATAGAAAGTACCGAAGACATTGACAAATTTCTAGGGACAAACGCTCCTCCCAAACTGAACCAGGAGGACATACACGATTTCAACAGATGAATATGAAGCAATGAAATAGAAGAAGCCATTAAAACTCTACCATCCAAGAAAAGCCCAGGACCAGACGGATTCTCAGCCAACTTCTAAATTCTTCAAAAAGAACTCATTCCAATACTTCTCAAAGTATTCCAGGAAACAGAAAAGGAGGATACCCTACCAAATGCATTCTATGAAGCTAATATCACCCTCATACCCAAACCAGACAAAGACACATCAAGGAAAGAAAATTTTAGACTAATATCCTTGACGAATATAGATGCAATGATCCTTAACAAAATATTGGCAAACCATATCCAAAAACATATTAAGAAAATCGTGCACCATGATCAAGTGGGGTTCATTCCTGGAATGCAAGTAGGCTTTAACATCCGTAAATCAATAAACGTAATCCATCATGTCAATAGACTGAAGGATAAGCATCATATGATTATTTCAGTTGATGCAGAAAAGGCATTTGACAAAATACAACACCCCTTCATGCTCAAAACACTAGAAAAAATAGGGATAGTAGGAACATACCTGAACATTGTAAAGGCTATTTATGCTAAGACTGTGGCTAACATCATTCTTAATGGAGAAAAACTGAAACCATTCCCTTTAAAAACTGAAACAAGACAGGGATGTCCTCTTTCACCACTTCTATTCAACATTGTCCTCAAAACTCTAGCCAGAGCAATTAGGCAGGCTAAAGAAATTAAAGGGATATGAATAGGAAAAGAGGAACTTAAGCTGTCACTATTTGCGGATGACATGATTCTATATTTAGAGGATCCAAAAACCTCCTCCACAAAACTTCTAGACCTCATCAATGAATTCAGCAAAATAACAGGCTATAAAATCAACACGCATAAATCTAAAGCATTTTTATACACAAGCGACGTAACAGCTGAAAGGGAAATGAGGAAAACAACTTCATTTGCAATAGGCTCAAAAATAAAATAAAATTCTTGGGAATCAATCTAACCAAAGAGGTAAAAGTTCTCTACCATGAAAACTACAAACATTGATGAAAGAAATTGAGGAAGACCTTAGAAGATGGAAAGATCTCCCATGTTCTTGGATAGGCAGAAATAATATTGTCATAATGACCATACTACCAAAAGTGCTATACAGATTCAATACAATTCCAATTAAAATCCCAATGATGTACCTCACAGAAATAGAGCAAGCAATCATGAAATTCATCTGGAAGAATAAAAAACCCAGAATAGCTAAAGCAATCCTTAGCAGGAAGAATGAAACAGGGGGTATCGCAATACCAGAACTTCAACTATACTGCAAAGCAATAGTAACAAAAACAGCATGGTATTGGCACCAAAATAGACAGGTAGATCAATGGTACAGAATAGAGGACATGGACACAAACCCAAATAAATACAATTTTCTCATACTAGACAAAGGTGCCAAAAATATGCAATGGAGAAAAGATAGCCTCTTCAACAAATGGTGCTGGGAAAACTGGAAATCCTTATGCAACAGAATGAAACTAAACCCCTCTCACCCTGCACAAAAATCAACTCACAATGGATCAAGGACCTTGAAATCAGACCAGACACCCAGCATCTTATAGAAGAAAAAGTAGGTCTAAGTCTTCACCTTGTTGGCTTAGGATCAGACTTCCTTAACAGGAGTCCCATAGCACATAAAATAAAAGCAAGAATCAATAACTGGGACAGATTCAAACTAAATAGCTTTCTCTCAGCAAAGGGAACTATTAGCAATGCGAAGAGAGAGCCTACAGAGTGGGAGAAAATCTTTGTCACTTATACTTCAGATAGAGCAATAATTTCCAGAATATATAAAGAACTCAAAAAACTCTACACCAAGAATAAAGTAATCCAATCAACAAATGGGCTAAGGATATGAACAGACGCTTCACAAAAGAAGTTCTATAAGCAATCAACAAACATATGAAAAAATGTTCACCATCTTCAGTAATAAGAGAAATGCAAATCAAAACTACCCTAAGATTCCATCTCACCCCAATTAGAATGGCAATTATCATGAATACAAGCAACAATAGGTGTTGGCGAGGATGTGGGGAAAAAGGTACACTCATACATTGCTGGTGGGGCTGCAAATTAGTGCAGCCACTCTGAAAAGCAGTGTGGAGATTCCCTAGAAAGCTTGGAATGGAACCACCATTTGACCCAGCTATCCCACTCCTCGGCCTATACTCAAAGGACTTAAAATCAGCATACTACAGAGATACAGCCACATCAATATTCATAGCTGCTCAATTCACAATAGCCAGACTGTGGAACCAACCTAGATGTCCTTCAATGGATGAATGGATAAAGATAAAGATACGGTGATATATATATATATATATATATATATATATATATATATATATATATATATATACACACACACACACAATGGAATATTACTCAGCTATAAAGAATAATAAAATTATGGCATTTGCAGGCAAATGGGTGAAATTGGAGAATATCATGCTAAATGAGATAAGCTAATCTGTAAAATCCAAAAGACCAATGATCTCACTGATAAGCGGATGATGACACATAATAGGGGGTGGGAGGGGGGCAATAATGGAGGAAGGAGGGACTGTATAGAGGGAAAAGAGGGGTGGGAGGGGTTTGGAAGAAGACAAAAAAATAACAGAATGAATCAAACATGTTTACTCTATGTAAATGTATGATTATGCAAATGGTATGCTATTACTCCATGTACAAACAGAAACAATACGTATCCCATTTGTTTACAATAAAAATAAATTTAAAAAAATAGCCATTTGATACACTTCTTATCAGAGCCCTGGGCCAGAGGCCCAACTATGGGGGACCCTACAAATTAAGTCTGGCTACTAACCTCCACACCTCCCCAGAGGTGGGGGGAACAAATTTACAAAAGTAGAGATGAAAGCGAGAAAGGCATAATCAATATAGTTAGATTGGGAAGGCAAGGGAGATCAAGCGTCTCAGTCTTGTCTTTGAGGAAGTGATCTGAGCTTTAGGCATAAAGGAAGACTCAGAGGAGGAGGTGAGAGGTCTGCATAATTAGTCTTGATCAAACTGTCTGGGTGATCATTAGCTCAGGGTTGCTTCTCGGAGTTGGCTCCAGAGAAGTCCTCTTATGACTTGAAGGGGTGATCTTTTGCTTTGTTGGATGTTCACTTATCAGAATTGTGATCTTGGAAGGAGGCAACTCAGATCTCATGGATGTTTGCCATTATTCCTCTTTGGAGGGGAAGTCTCATCTTGGGGCAATTTTCCTGCAAGACTCACAACCGTCCTGGAAGGTGTAGGGCAATGAATGGAAACCTTCAGGTCTGCTCTAAGGGTTATAAAAGTTGGTAGTTGAATGTTCCCACACATCTTGAAATTACTTTAGTCACTTCTCCTTGCATCTTCAACTTTGAAAGGGGTGGATTACCAGCTTTAGATGAACACACCTTTAGTAATTAACATGCCTATTAACATGAAGAGTTGAGCAGGAATCTGATCTGTTTAAGGCCCCCCAAAAAAAAAAGAAAAAAAAAAAAAAAAAAAGGAGACAAACATGAAATGAAGGCAGAGATGCTAAGCTTTATCCTGCTTTTAGTTACCCATTAGGCATCTGCCCAAATAAAGAGTCTGTGTTTTTATCAAAAGCAGCTTCTAATTCTCTATTACAAACTAGAAACACTCATTGGCTCTAGTCATTTTATTCATTGGAACAACCACCATGATCAACAGACATCAAGAGTAGATAGTCTCAGAAACAGCAGTGAAACATAGTAACATTTTCTTTTAACAGTTATAGCTTACATGCATCTGTAATACTAGCGAAGTGGGACGCTGATGCAGGAGGATCCCAAATCCAAGACAAGTCTTAGAAATTTAGTAAAACCCTCAACAATTTAGTGAGACCCTGTCTCAAAGTAAAAAAAAAAAAGTTAGGGTTGCTCAATCACTGGTACCATAAATAAATAAATGCTATTGTCTAGTCTATAGTCAATGAATATGATATATCCTTTTATACCACAATGCCAGACTTCTACTGAGTACTTAAAACAGTTTGGTAGTTTTTACATAATGAAAAAACTAACATATATTTTACTTCCTTATGCAACTTCTTTGCCCACTAAGAAACTCTGAATTGCTTAGGGTTAAGAACAGTATTTTGGGAGAACATTTTTTGACCTTGCAAATATATTTTTCATATTTTTTTTTCTGAGAAAGGACCACATCTTTGGTTTCAGAGTTCAGACATTTCTTTAGATCAGCATGAAAGCTGTTTTCTTTTAATGCTTGTTTTATACTCTTAAGGTTAATAAAGACACAGTCAGCATCACAGAATATATTTCAGAACAATTATGTTCATATTTCAGAATAATTATTTTTTATTTATAACCATGGGATTTGAAACAGACTTGAGACTATTTTTAAATCCTATACTATAACCTTTTATTAAAATATATGTTGCTATCAATGCAACTTCCAGAAAAATATATAACATTAAAGGAAAAAGGGGTCTTTTATCTAAAAATATGTATTTTTCTGTATCTTGTGGGCAAAAAATCTGTGAAGAATTTTCAAATAGACTCAAATACAGGATTTAATAACATTTTCCTTTTATTGTTTTATTTAAATTTTAAGTAATATTTCCATTGTATCAAAGACATTTGCTGCTAATGGTGAAAGTGAAAGATGTACATTTTTATCTATGTAGATTATTTTAAACTTGGTCGCATATAAAGAAAAGTGAATTCCATAGTTGAAATTCATTCATTATTCCACTACATTACCAAGTTCTCTTAGTGTCCTTACTGAGATCCATTCTTACCAATTTAAATTAATTTTGATTCATGAACAGAATAAATGAATGAACAATTCATTCATTCCTTCAAGAAGGATGCTAAAAAGTCTCTGTTTTTTGTTTCAAAACTAGAAAAATTATGCCACATACAGTAAGATAGAAAATGTACTGTTTCATGAAAGTTCAGAGGTAGGGCAGAGTCAAGGTTTGTTTTATTCCTGCAGCTCAAGGCTGTCACTCATGTTTTTGATTTTATGTACTTCCTCTCCACTTGCCTTTCCTGGAATTAGTAGCATCTTAAACTCCTAAAGGTCACAAGAGAGCTGCTTCAGCTTCAGGGATTACGTGTTTTTGCATTCAAGTTAAAAAGCCAGTGCCTCTTCTCTCAAATATCAAAAGGAGGGTTTCTTTGTATTCCAACTAAATTCACTTAAGACTATTTACCCTTTTCCACAAATAAACTACTCTTGGCCCTAGAATATGTTGCACACATTGGGCAATTGACTTCAGACTGGCCTGTTCATCCACTTAACTGTGACCAGAACATTAAAACTATCCTCCTCATTTTGTGTCCATCAAAGCATCTCTCTCAATCTGGGTATAGAGTAATTCCTCTCTTCTCCACCAAATCTCATGGTCTATAGATAATGAAAAAATGAGGAAATGACGCATGAGTTTAAAAGATACCTAAATTCTAATATTAATTCACCCTCTCATTATTAAAAAACCTCAATTGGTTCAGAGTACATTTTCCTTGTTACTTATTTCTCTATATGGTTTACTTATTTATGTACTTATGTATATGATTACTTATTTATGTATATGATTTAGAATAATTTGCTTAGGATTTTTGCATTTATGTCCACAAGCCAGACTAGGTTGGACTTACCCTTGAGTCATGAATCTGGTCAGACATCATGCTCTTTGGAAGACCTTGGGTACAACGGGTATCAGGTCTTCCTTAAGCAGTGAGTAGACCCATGGGTAAGCAATATGCATGGAGTTCCCCATGACACAAGATGTATTCACTGCTGATTGGTTTTGTTTAGTTATTAGAGGAGTTTTCAAATTTTCTAGTATGTCTTGAATCAATCACATTTTCTAAGAACTTATCCATTTGATTTGTATTTTCAAAAGTTGTTCATACTATTGTGAGCACAAAAAGCCCAGGTAGGATGCAAACCTCACGTGCCATCTCAGCTCTTTATTCAGGGGGATGAAATGGTGCTGGTGGATCCACTTTCCTGGTGGAAAATGAACCACTGAACAAAGACAGGGACTGGATTTATATAGGTTCTTTTGAGGGATGGTCTCGTGAACATATGTCAATTTTGCTTAGTCAGAAATGTGTGTCTTTTGGTTGAGGTCTGTGGACAGTGCCAGAGAGGATTTTGCAATGGAGGGGATAACGCCTCCCAGAGACTGTTTTCTTTCAAGGAAGATAAAACATCCTGTTTGCCTGAAACCAGCATCTGGGAAACATTCCTCATGGGAGATGAAAGGTCTTTATTTTTACTCCCTGTTCTTTTTCTCAGGTCTCATTATTTTGGAAATTTCTTATTCTCCATATCCATTAACTATCTTCACTACTTTTAATGTCTGTGTCTATCTTTGTGATATTCCCTTTTGCAGTCCTGATATTGTTTATTTGAATCATATCTCCTTCATTTTCTTCATTGTTCTCAAGAGAGGTTCATCCTTTGCATTAGTCATTCCACAGGGGGAAAAAAATTGTTGGTTATAGGCATGTACATTTATGTCTTAATTACTTTCAGTTCTAGTCTTTTTTATTCCCTTCCTTATATTTGTTATTTTCTGTTGTTGTAACAAGTTATCGCAATTTTAATAGCTTGAGATAGCATGGATTTATTATCTTACAGTTATAGAAGTCAGAAGTTTGACACAGGTCTCACTAAGCTAAAATCATGGTGTTAGCTTTGCTAGAACCTCCAGGAGAATATCAGCTTCCTTCCCTTTTCCAGATTCTGGAAGATGGTCATATTCCTTGGCGTTTAGCATCTTTCTCCATCTTCAAAACCTGCAGTGTTAGGTCAGATTCTCAGTTTACATTATTCTGAATTCAATTCCTGCCTCCCTCTTCCATGAGGACCCTCATGACTATGTAACATAAAAAAAAAAAAAAAAAAAAAAAAAAAAAACCTCTCTGTTCTAAGATTAGGTGGTTAGCGGCTTAATTCCTTCTGCAACCTTCATTCCCTGTTACCATGTAAAATAACAAATTGACTCTTGAATTAAGACTTGGACATCTTTAGGAAACCATAATTCCATTCTGCCTGTTACACACTTTTTTTGTCTTATTTTACTATCTTTTTGAGATAGTTTTGAGTTTTGTTCATCAATATTCAGTCTTCCACCTTGTCTGAGGTATGCCTTTAATTTTTAATTAAGTACTGCATGAGCTTCATTCTATAACTTCCGATGTGCACATTGTGCATTATTATTCAAATAGTCCCACTTTTTTCTTTAACTTATGAATTAATTAGAAAGGCATTTCTTAATTTTTAAATATGAAATTTTAGAAATTCTAAATTTTAATCCCTTTTGTAATTGTTATTAATTGCAGCATGATCAGAGAATATATCATGAAAATTTTATCATTTAAAAGTATTTCAATTTGCTTGAAAACAATGCATATTTCATATTTATTCTGTAGGGTGCTATATGTATGAACATCTTGGCATTAATCATGTTTTTAAATATTTTAACCACTACTGAACCTTTTTATTTTCTACCATTTGCCAAAAGAGATGTCTTTAGAATATTTTACTTTAGATGAGTATTTGTCTGCTGTCTTTTAATATCTGTAAATCTTCCTTTTACTTCATTTATTTGGAGGTTATTTTATTAAGTACGTATAAATTTAAGTTGTATATTTGTAAAGCTTATGATGTATGAAATGATGTTGTTTTAAATAGCAATAGAAATATTTTATCCAATAAACTTATTTATAGAAATCTTCAAAGCTGTCCAGCGTAATTACAGGATCTTTAAAAGGGGAAAAAGTCAGAAGTAGAAGTCAGAATAAGTTTTCCAGGAGGGTAAATAATTTTTTCCAAACAAAATTTATAAAAACAATTGTATGTATTATAGCTTTGCTTAGCAAACTAATATTTGCTTATTGGAAGTAATCTAAAATTAAACTTCTGACCAGTTTCTGCCCAAATTATGAATACAAAATATAATTAATTAAAATATAATTAATGACATATCACATTTTTATCAATTGAAGAAACCTCAAAAGATGAACTGTAGTTACAGGGACAAAGCCATAATACTGCATACAATTTGTCACAACCCCCACCTCTGCCCCAAATACAATTTAATCTGAGCTAGGATTAAATGTGTGCACCAAATCCCTGGGGAACAGGATACAAAGCACAAAGCATCCCACAAACTTCTTTCATAATATAAGAAATTGTGTGTGTTATATACATACACATATATATGTATATACACACATATATATGTGTGTGTGTATATGTGTATATACACATATATATATTTATATATATATAATTTATGGCCACATTTCATACTCTGGATCCTACATAAACTGTTTACAATAGAATTTATTTTGATTGATCTTGATAATTACACTAAACCTTTTTCTCCAATAAGAAATGTGTGTAACAGTTTTTGTGAATGCATTATGTAACGGAACTACTATTCATCTTCTTGTTGCAGTTTTTTTACATGCCTACTATGTGCAAACCGCTGAGTGTTATGGAGAACAATTTGTAGATAATCCTGTCTTCAAGGAGCTTTCTAAAGAATAGGAAAAATGTTTGCTTGAGATCCACCATAGATGAACATAAAATTTTTCAAGGGGAATTTATATAAAAGAGGGAACCAGAACCCGTCCCTGGCCAATCAAATCTGCATCTCTAAGGTTGACAATCTAAGGAATCATTAATTTTTTGTCTTGTCTAGGAATTTTTCAAAAGAAATAATTATAGATGAGTATAAAGATTTCCATACAAGGTTTCCTATCACATGTACATATCTGTGGGTGGATATAGATTCACCCATAGATACAGAAAAACAAACGGGAACAACCTTTAAACATTTACCATGACTATTACTGGATATTGGGAACATGAATAATAATTTTTCTCGACACATTCTCTCATTTTTTTTGAACCAAACATGTTAATGCTTCAATCAGAAAAGCATCAAATCTTATTTTAAAGACAAAGTCAATTATATGACCAAGCACAGTACTTATACAAAATAGTTAACAAATAAATGTGATTTGAAGTATATGTAGGCATCATTATCTTTCACATTGCTTTGGTTTGAAATAATCTAAGATGCACAAAAATGTTGTAAAAATATGACAAATAACTTTGCCTACCTTCTCTCTCAGAATGTTAGCCCCATATATAACCATAGAACACTATTGAAATTGACTTCGCCAAAATGCTGTTAGCCAATATAAAAATATTATTCAGACTTAATTGATTTATTCCCACTGTCTTTTTTTGTACCAGCTTTCAATTCAGAATCACATCAGTTATTACATCTCCTTAGTGTTCTTTAATTTTAAATAGGCCCTTGGTTTTTCTGTCTTTTGTAAACTGGATACTTACAGAGTACTGATCAGTTTTTCTGGTCCCTTAATTGGGTTTATCTGGCATTCTCTTAAGATTGCACTTAGGATATTTCTTTCCTGCAACACTATTAGGGTGAGATTGCAATAAATCACTCAGTCGATCATAAAGTAAGAGAGGGAACCATCTTTATTCACCAGCTGGTGGGTCCCCCGCTTGCAGGGAGAGGGCACACTGCAAGTCCACACACCTCAACCCCCTCCAAGGGCTAGAGTACACCTAGGTAGTCCCAAACCACATTAAGCATTAGTGGCTTTTGCTATGTTTCAAAACTACAAGCAAACATCATGAGATCTAAAATCATAAGCAGAAGGGGAAGGGGGTCAAAACCACCCTATTTGAGCACAAGTTAAAGAACGGTTACTAATGTCTAGACAATCATTCTCTGATAGGATACATTGCCCAGGAAAAATGGTAACCAAAGAGAGAAAAATTTTACAATGTATAAGAAGAAGAGAAAACTTTGTATTTCTAAGCAAGGTGTGCTAAGCAGGATCAGGATGGCAGGAGGCAGACTTTTCTCATGGGAGAAGCATTTGTAACAAGACATGAAGTCTCAGGGTAAACTGGAGACTGTTGGGTCATTGCCCATATAGCCTGGCCCATAACAAGACTATCAGTGACATGGTGTTGTACCCTTCCCAGAGCATCATGGCAGGAGACAAATTGTCAATTGATTTCATTATGAGTAATGATAACTTTTATGGTGGTATCTGCAATGTTTCTCCAGTATAAAACTATAAATTTTCCTCTGTAATTATTAACTAATATTATGGTAAGATACTTTGAGACAAGGTATATAACCCATCTTTCTTCATACTTTTGTCCATTGATTTTAGCCTCTATTGATATAATAATTTCTAACATAATTACCAAAGAGAGATTTTTTTTCCATTGCTATCATTCCTTCCATTTTGATTGGAAAATGCTGTAAGAATTATCAATTCACTCCATTTATTAACTTATTCTACATTTATTTTTATTGGTATGGCCTCATGGATATGTTTTCTTCTGTGAATTACAATTCGCTTCTTATTTACTTTTTACTTCATTGTCCCATAGCTGGCCACTGGAAACTCCTTTAAGATGGCATTTAATAAGTGGACTCTTCATCAGCAGGACCAAAGAGGAAAGAGTGAGGTAAAGGTGGAGAACACAAAAGAATCATCTTTAAAAAATCAGTCAGAACCACAGAGAAAAGACACTTTTCTGCGTCTTCCCATACATGAAAATTTAGCTGTGAATAGAGTTTGCATCCCACAAAAGGAGACAACCTGGAAGAAAATGAAGGTAGAGGTGAAGGAAATTTATGCAAAAAAAGTTATGTGGAATGTTTCTCAAAAGAAAGACTCCAGGGATTGTGTGATGATGTAAAATAATTGCAGATAAATGGTATATTAATGGCACTCAAAATTATAAATTTTAAATATTATTTATGATTCTTAAGAAAAAATGAAATTTCTTTCAAATAATTTCTGAGTCATGAACTTTTTTCTCTGTGATTCTTTAATTCACCAGTTGACTAATACTGGAATAATTTCTGGAGAAACGAAGGCCAATATGCCTAGAAAACTACAGAAAATTCTATGCTCATTTCAAAACAAGGTTATATAAATTAATCCTTTTTTATTATCATTTCATTATCAGCACCAGTATGTTTTTTCAATTATCTTAAAACATGAAAAAAGATAATCCCTGATAGATGAATATCAAGATAGCTCAAATTTCCCATTTGCCCTTAAGCTCCAAGAAATAATTTGTGGAAGAACAAGAAGACAGGTTTGGAAGTTGGTAACTTGTTAGGCTTATCATCAGTGAACGTCTGTCTTTCAAGTTAAAAGTAAATTCAATATTACTTATGGCATGTAAGAATTACTGGTCAAGGAGAGCCTTTTAAAAACTGCAAAGCATTTACTCATTCTTATCCAGTCCTTCCCAAGTCTCTACCAAAATTGAGCTAAAAATAATCTCCATTACTAATGGGATATGACTTATCCTTTTGTTGAACTGAGGCTGAAAAGTACCGAGACGAATAGATTACTACTTTCCAATATTTTACAGATTCAAATTTCTGACAGTAGTAAGTGCTTTTGCTCCTCTTCACTTGGTTAACAGGATGCTTTCTTTATATTCCAAAAATTTTATTCTTTTATCTCCCATGCATAATTAGATTTATTTTACAGGTGGTTAACACAGGTTTATTGTTTAAGGTCAAATAACATAAAACTCTTTTCAATTAGGTACTTAAGTTCATTGATTATGAATTCTACTAAACAGTTCACTTGTGTGTTAGTAATTTTGCTTTACTATTAAAAAATAATAACAATCATGGGTATGTTTGCATCATGACTTGTTTAATATAATGAAAGATATAATAGAATAATAGAGAATATAGAAGTCTGTTGGTAATTATAGTTCAATCACATCTCAAAATTTTATATATATATATATATATATATATATATACATAATTTATATATATAGTGTGAAAATAACCCTGAATGATAGAATCAAGAGTAGACTACCAGGTCAATCTTTGCCACTCTTGAAATGTGTAACTCAGCATTTATATTCAGATATTTAGATGTTAGTTTTCTCATCTCTAAACTCAATGGGAGAGATTAGACAATCTTGAATATTCCTTCCATCTCCAGAGATGAAAATATGTTTTATATATTAGAAGAATACATGTTTTATATATTTAGGTAGACTTTTACTGTGACAATTTTTTTTTTTAAATAAGGTCGTACCAATTATGATTTGTATTACTGCTTAAAGCTTGGCTAAATTTCAAAGTTTCCAAATGGATTCCAAATGGATTCAACTTTTAGAAATATTTATATGGCAAATCAAATAAAGCATATGTTAAAATCTGGGAAACTGTTGTGGAATTCCAGTGGTAATTTTCTTGACCCTCCCTCCACTATAATTTAAAGAGTATTACTCCAGATTCACTTACTTCTTGACTTACATGGTTTATATAATGACATCAAATAAATTCCTTAATATAATTTCAGAAATCATTTCCCTATTTTAAAAGAAAATACTGGTCTTTTTAAAGGTTGTAGGTGAAACCTAAACACAGATGGTTATTGACAACAAAATTTAAAGGAAATATTAAATATATTTGCACAAGTATAGATGACCTATATGAAGATCAAGCAGATAGAAATATTCAATTGGGTTCCACTTCTTGTAGATTCTTCTTTCTCTAAATTGTGTTGCCACCGAGATGTACCACAGATGTGACAGTATAATGTGGAATTTATTTATAATTTTACATATTTCCATTGTGTATGAGTTTCCACTGAGTATATGATGTTCATATATTTCAGTACATCCTAGGGTTTTGTACTTTAGCCGTGCACCCAAGATCTTCAAACTACTCATAAAAATCAGAAGATGCTTCTGAAATATTCTGTTTGCTCTAGTGAGATATCAGGAAGAGAACACTATGCTTTCTCAGTTCTTACTGTATGCCTTAGAGTTAGATGCTTTAAGAATTACAGTTTCATTTGCCAATCTTCGTCAACATGCATTGTTTGCATCTATTTATATGTGAGCAAGAAGAGGCACACAGAACTTCAGACGTTTCTTTAGGATTCATCTAGCTAGTGAAATCTAGTTTAAAACTCAGACCGATTAGATTTCTTCAGGCTTTTGAAGAGGAAATAAGAGAAAGAATAATTTTAACATTAATAAAAGTTTTCTGTTCTCTAAGAAAGCAAAAGAACAGGAGGATAATCCTGGAAGCTATCGATTTTAATGTAGGGATTGTGTTGCCTGCACATGATGTGAGCACCTTCTTCTTGATACCATGGGGTGTGATCATGACATGAGAACCTGGGGGGAGTTTCTAGGACCACCTCCTTTTGCCTCTGCCTCCTGATTGTGAGCTATAGCCTGTCCCTTGCCCTCATCTTTGTTTTTACATCCTCTTCCTGGGGTATGTTACGAAGAAAACAAGGGATCCAAAAGACATCTTGCTAACTTGGTGAAACGATGGAAGTACTTTTTAATTTTTTTCCAAACCTACATGAAAAATGTTGGGGGCTATGCCATGCGGACTATGCCAAGATGGCGCCTGGCAGCCAGCCAGAAGTCATTTTGATCACATCAGCGGTGTGGAACTCGGTTAACATAAACACACTCAGGTGCTTTGTCCATTGGCCATATTCAAGTGAGTCCTTGCACACAAGGTGTGCGCATGTGTTCCCGAGTGCTCCTGCTCATGCCTGCTTGTTTTGACCTTTGCCGTGATTGATCTTCGTTTAACTGGCATGGCCCTACCCTCCACCTCAAACATAAGTAGGCAGTAGGCAGAAGGCAAAAAGCAACAGCAGCAGAAGCAGTAGGCAGAAGGCAGATGGCAGATCGCAGAGCGGAGGACTAAGAACACACCTCTAGGTCGCAGATCACAGATCACAGTACGCTGGAGGCACCACTAAGAAGCACCTCTGATAGACAGCACCTTTAGCACGCACCTCTAGCACGCACCTTTAGTTTGCAGGATGCAGGACACACCTCTAAGAAGAAGCAGTAGAACTCTAAGAAGAAATAGATCTCTGAAAGCGTAGCAAGTCTCTTTTCCTCTATGCAAAGTCTTTCTTACTCTCAAAACATTTCTTCCTCTAAAATCAAGCAGGCCTCTTTTCCTCTATAAGCTAAAGAATAAGCAAGCAAGCAAGGAAGCAGCTCAGGAATAGAAGTAGTTTATTTCCAGTCCACTTCCGATAAATACCCGCGAGATTGTTGCTGCAGGCGGTAACAAATATCCACAGGATTGTTGCTGCGGGTGGCAACAGAAAAAAATAAGTGAAGAGATGTGGGCTGTTTAAGGCAAAGCAGCTTTTCTTTCAGAGGTGTCTAGGTATCAGTACATTGAACTTGGTACTTTTGGTACTCTTGGTACTCTTGGTACTCCATATCAAAATTTCCCACCACTGCAGGGTTTCCCAACCTTCATATCACTGACATTTTCTAGCGTGGGGATGCCTACGTGTCTTTAAGATGTTCACCAGCAACCCTAGCTGCTCTGCATGCAGGAGCTTCCTCACAGAGGTGACAAGCAGAAACATCTCCCAGAACTATCAGTTTCTCCTGGGGGGAATTGCCATTGGCCACCTAGAACCACTGCCCTATGGCGATCTTTAGTATGTCACAGCTGGTGTTTCATAGGGTTGTAAGTCCAGATATTAGATTAATTTTATCCTGTGAGAAATAGTGAAGTGGGGCTTCTTAAGGTGCTATTTACAGATATAAATAAAAATAATTATCGATGTACATTTCCCGTAGGTGGTATATCATTTCCAGATCACATTCTCACTTATGATATATGTTCTCCATCCAAATTCTTTCTCTTGTATTAGTCCTTTCACTGACAGTATGGTTTATGACAAGAACACTAAGCTTTCTATCTTTCTATCTATCTAGCTAGATGTCTTTCTATTTATCCATCATCATCTGTGTAGCTCTTCATCCATACCTTTCCTTATATGTCCAAATCTGATATGCCTATGTGAGACATTCAGTAGAATCATCAGTTTCTTAATTTTCTTACCTTCAAAATTCTTAATTACAGAAGCTTGATATGTCATGATAGAGATTAATTGAGAGCTTATGTAAAACACAGAACATGTTGCTTGATGCTTGCTAAGTCGACTTGAGTTTTACTTATGTTTTTAATAGTCCTGTTCTGCTCTAAGCAGATCCCTGTTTTCTTTGGAGGAGGTGCTCCTATTTGCCATCTACTCTTTCCATATGGATTACTTCTGACTCTCCTTAGAAGGTATTTTTCTTCTATGGCTCTGTCTCGGAGCAGGAATCAATTTGCTTTTTGCTGTGTTATTGTCAGATCATGTTTTTCCCACCACTCAAAATTTTCTGTTTCACAGTTCTTCATCCATTTTTAACACATGTATATAATATGAATAGTCATTATTTTAGAGTCATTGTCTAATAATTCCAGATACTGTACACTTTCTAATAATTCCAGATATTGTACTGTACTCTTTCATGGCCTCCTTTGTCTTATGTACCTGCCTCTTTGCATGACCTAGACTATTATTTACAGATGGTGTGTATAACAATGGGGCAGAAGTGTGATAAATTTTTATTTTGCCTACTTATAACAGTGTGCAGCCACCCCCTCTTTTTTTTTCTTTCTTTCTTCCTTTTTTTTTTTTTTTTTTCTCCTTTGGTCTGGCAGATGTACTGAGGTGCTGGTTATTCAGACTCCTCTTACTGTTCAGTTGAACCATGGCTAAGTCATAATTTTATCAGATTGAGTTTATTCATCTTTAGTCCTGCCACCAACCTTCTGTATTTTAGCTTCCTTGTTATATATTTGAACTGGAGGAAGTTGGGTGCAATTTCAAATATTGATGGTTCATGTCTGAGCCCAGCTTCAGCACTAGCCTGACATATTTTTACCTAGGAGAATGTGCAAGGTTTCACTACTTCTCTCTAGATCACACCTCCTGTAACAACTGAAAAACTGGGGAGAAGACAGTGCTAGAATGGGCCATGTCTCTTTCCATTTGAGTTTCAGATTTATTTATCTTCTAAAAGGATTTGTTTAAGAAAGCTGAGTCCATGTCTAAGTATTTTTTCCCTTTACCTGTGTAAAAACACTACCCCCTTGAATGCCACTCTTTAGTTTTTCTTTTTTCTTTAATGCTGTTGGCAAGTCAAGAACTGTAAAAATAAATATGAGTAGTTCATTCAAGTAACTAAGTCATTAAACATATTTGGGATGCCTTTTTTTCCCATTCTTACTATCTTGCTTTTTAAAGTAGTCTTTTAAAAACTAGGAACTTAGGCTATTTTTAATTTGTTTACATTAGACTGAGTGGACTCCGATGTCTAAAACACAGATGCATTAGATCCGAGCCAAACATACCAGCTTTATTACTGCCTCTAGGCTGTATGGAAAAAAGAGCAAAGCTTTTCCAACGGGTCTTTTCTCCAGCTGGTCATATTGCCCAACATGTCAGTGGAGTCGGTGAGGTGTGGGGTGTGGGTATCTTGACTATCCACTTGTCTCTAAGTCTAAGTCGTCTTGGACTAAAAGAAGCAACTTTTCAGTGGATTCTTAGCAGATAAAACAGTTGTAGAGTTCTTATCCTCGTTTTCCAGGTTAATTTTGAAAAAGTGCCAGAAGCTTCTCATTTATTGATGACACACAGCATTCTTATTTGCAATCAGCCAGGTGTTCAAGTGTCACAATAAATGAAATGAACCCAGCAATTCTCTCAAATATCACTAAAGCGAATCAAATCACAACTTAAACATACCATTTTTTCCCTGAATTCAAATTATATTCTACTCTAAAAATTTCCATGATCTTACCTATAATTTCAGTTCTAGAGGCCTAAACAAAATTTTGAAAAGGTTTGGTGACTAAGGAGAGAACAAACATACTCACACATGGTTGCTTTTCCTTCAAGAATCCAGACTCTGAAAATGTGGTTATAGCAAAGACTTCTTGATACAGATTTCTGAAAAAGATGTCAACATCATCAGCCCTCTACTTTTTACCTGCCTGTTCTCTGTCACAATGTCTGGGTTTGGAGGCCATAATTTTTCTTTGTGTGTGAGAATATGTGTTGATAGTTATTGATCTACCAGTCGATAAGAGTGATGCTTTACAAAATACCACCTTTTTTTTTTTTTTTTTTTTAATGCCAGGCACTGTGTCAAAAGCACCGCTATAAAAAAAAAGATCTCACATAATCCTTGCCTTTCGGTACAAATACAACTAGTGCTCATTTTCAAGTTAATACAAATGGTATGTGCTCATTTATGTCTATGCACAAAGTGTAAATTTACATAGAACATGAAAACACACAAACTTGAGGTCATAGAAGAAAAGGTCAATTCTAAATCCATGAATCAAAATTCAGTTTTTATTTAATTTTGTTCCCTTAGTTATTTGGTGTGTTTTCACTGTAATATGCTGATTTTTCAGAAGATCTCTTTAAAATTGAATTTTGATGTTGTGATCATTACAGGAATAACAAAGAAAGGTCCCATACACTATTTACCCAATTGTATCACTTTGAAAAAATGATAGCAAAATATCATAGGTAGGATACTGATTTTGACACATTCAAAAGATAGAACATTTTCATCACCACAAGGATTCCTTGTGTAATACCTTTATTATCACACTTACGTCCCTCTCACCTGCTTTACCCTTTACCCTAGCAATCAAGAATCTGTTCTCCATTTCTATAATTTTCTCAAAAGGATCTTACAGAAATGAAACCATATAGTGTGGAAGAGACTGAGATTGGGTTCTTTTTTTTTTTTACAATCAATACAATTCTCTTACAATTTATCAAGGTTATTGTATGTGTCACTCATTTCTTTTTGCTGACAGTATGGGTATGTAATGATTCCTTTCAGATGTCAATATTGGGTTAAAGGATATCTGAATAGCTGGTAAAACAGTATTTCTGGGTGTATTTCTGAGGGTCTTTCTGGAACAAATAAACACTGGAGTCAGTAAACTGAGTAAAGATGATAACCAGCACAAAGGTGCATCCAGTCTATCCAGGGCCAGGTAGGACAAAAAGCTGGAAGGGCAACTTTGCTCTCCCTTTTGAAGCTGGGACATTCATCTTCTCTTGCTCTTGGATTTCAGAATTCCAGATTCGCAGGCTTTCAGACCCTGGGACTTACATCAGGAGACCCTCATAGGTTCTTAGGCCTTTAGACTTGACCTGAGTCACAACTTTGGCTTCCCTGGTTTTCCAGCTTGCAGACAGCATCTTATGGGACTGCTTGGTCTCCATAGTTATGTGATTCAATTAGCATAATAAATCCTCTCTTCTATCTATCTATCTATCTATCTATCTATCTATCTATCTATCTATCTATCAATCATCTATCTATCTACCTCTCTACCCATCTCCTGGTGCTTTGGAGAACTTTGACTTAATCACTATATGTGACAGAGAGCTTCATCATTGCTATAGTCTAAATGTGTTCCTCCAAAATTGACTTGTTGAACTTGATTTCCCCATGTGTTAGTTTTAAGAAGTGACACTTAATATTCCTAAGTGAGGAGGGCTCTTCCTTTATAAATGGAGTTAGTGCCCTTATAAAAGAGAGTGGAAGGAGCTGGCTTGCTCTCCCTGTCAGGGCACAGCAAGGACCACCCATGAGGAATAGGCCCTCACCAGGCATCCAATTTGCTGGTGGTGTGGTCTTGTGCTTCCTAGCCTCCAGAATAGACTGTGAATTTTTTTTTTTTTTTTTTTTTATGAATTACCTACTCTAAGGGCTTTTAGTTTTAGCTGCCCAAATGGTCTAAGATAATCATTCATCCAATGAAGAACATCTGTCTTGTTTTCAGTTTTTAACTCTGTGGATAAATTTCTTAAAACACTCAAGTAGAGTTTTTTCCTGAGATCCTGACTCTTTCTCTGTGATAAAGTCCCAATAGTGCAATAGTTTCTTGTCTTAATGGTAATTGTAGATTGTAAGTGATGCTATTGTTCAATGCTTTCTCAAGTGATCATTTACCATATGTATACCCTCTATGAAATATCTCTTCATGTTTTGCCTGTGTTCTAATTGGAATTTCATCTTTGTATTATTATTATTTTAGGCTTTTTTTTTTTTTTTTTACATATCTTAGATATGCTATGTTGGATGTGAAGTCTGGAAATATTTTCTCCCAAAAAGTAGCTTGGCTTTTTTATGCTATTAAAAAGATTTTTCACAGAGCACAAGTTGTATGTGTGTGTGTGTATATGTGTGTTTTATTTTGATCAAATCCAATGTATCAAATTTTTCTTTTTTAGATTATCATTTGATATTGTCTAAGAAATATTTGCTTAGTTCCCAAATGCAAAGACTTTCCTTGCTTTTTTCTAAAAGTTTTATGATTTTCATTTATTATTTTTTTCTGTGATCTACTTTAAAATGATATTTGTATAAAATGTGAGGACTTGGTTCAATTTTTTTTACTATAGATGTCTAATTAGTTTTCCACCTTGTCAAAAAACAGATAGACATATTTTTGGAGTCTCTTTCTGGATTCTCTCTTCTGTCCCATTCACTTTTTTGTCTGTCTTTCCACCAATATAACACAATCTTGATTACCATAGTAACAAAATATGTCCTTAAACAAGGTGGAGTGATTCTTCTCACTTTATTCTCCTGTTTCAAAGTTTATCATAGCTATTCTGTCTCTTTTCTTTTCCTTATGTATTAGAATATCATTGTCTGTATCTACAAAAATGTATTTTTATTTTCGTAGGAAGTGCATTAAACCTGCATATCCACTTTTACTATATCGAATCATCAAATATATTAACACAGCCGGCATCTCCATTTATTTCTATCTTCTTTGTTTACTTTTATCAAGGTTGTATATATTTCATCCTTGAAGCACTGCACATTTTTTTGTCATACTTCTAAGTATTTCACTTTTCAGCAAGTATAAATAGCAATGTATTTTAATTGTGGTGTCCATTTTTTCACATCAATAGTACATAGAAATATGGATGATTTTTGTGTATTTACTTTGTATCCTGCCATCTTACCAAGTTAACTTTCCAGATCTAGGATTTTAAAATTTATATATTGATTTATTTTGCAAATAACTCAGGGTTTTCTACATAGATAATCATGTAATCTAACAAAAGGGAGATATTTGTTTCTTTCTAACTGGCATGTGGTATTTCATTTCACTATGATTTCTAGCACTATGCTGATTAAGAGAATTGGGAGTGAACCAATTTGCTGTATTTCTGATCAGTCTTATTTTGAAATCTTTCAAAGTTACATATAAGGAGAATATAAATAGGACTTTCAGGTCTGGTTTCTTTTTTGTAGATGTTCTATATCAAATTCAGAAAGTTATTGTATTTCTGAAAGTCTTCAGCCTGAGTGGACGTTGCATTTTTCAAATGTCTTTTCTGAAATATATGATGTTGGTAACTTGGTGGAAAATTTCTGCTTTAAATACAGAGATTTACTTTGGGGGAATCTCTGATCCATTCAATTTGTGCGCTAGTTTTTATGCCAGCATTATGCTCTCCTGGTTACAATAGACCCAGAGTATGTCTTGAGATCAGGTGTTGTGATTCCTCCATGTTTGTTCTTTTTGTTCAAGATTACTTTTGCTATTCAGGGTCCTTTGTGCTTACATGTGAATTTTAGGACTGGTTTTTCTAAAATTAATGCAGAATGCCATTAATTTTATGATGTGGATTATATAGAATCTGTTAATACTTTAGGCAATATGACTTGAATAAGGAGAGCCTCTTCAATAATTTATTTGTGAAAACTGAATATCCATACGTAGGAGAATGAAACTTGACACCTGTCTCACACCACATACAAAAATGAACTCAAAATGGATCAAAGAAGTCAATGTAAGATGAGAATTTCCTAGAGGAAAACATAGGGGAAATACTTCAAGACATTGACATCGACAATGCTTTTTGTGGATAGGACAGGAAAATCATAGAAATCAAGAACAAAAATAGACAATTCAGATCTTATCATACTAAGAAGCTTCTGTCAAGCAAAATAAATGGTCAATAGTAAAGAAACAACCTGCAGAGCAGGAGAAGATATTTAAAACTATTCTTTGGCAAATAACATTCAGAATATATAACTAAGGAACTTAAAAACCCAACAAAATTAATACACAAATAATCCACTAAAAATAGGCAAATAATCCTAGTAGACACTTCTTAAAAGAAGAAAGAGAAATGCTATTTGAAGAAATGATCAATATAACTGGCCAAAGGGATATGCAAATGAAAACTATAGTGAGGTATCTCCTCACTTTAGTAGGAATGGTAACTATCAAAAAGACAAAAGCAAGTATGGATGAGGAGCTGGAGAAAAGGGAACCCCTGAACACTGTTGGTCAAACCCTAAATTAGTGCAGCCATATGGAAATAAACGGAGGCTCCTCAAAAAATTAGATGTAGATGTATCATAATATGATACAGCTGGTCCACTCCTAGTTATACATCCAAAGGAAATAAAATCATATGTTAAAGAGACATCTGTACTCCCATGTTTATTGCAGCCCTATGTAAAATAGCCAAGAAAAGCATACAACCTAAGTTTCCATCAACTGATGAACAGACAAGGAAAGTGTTGAGTGAATATTATTCAATGGGTAGTATTCAGTCATTAAAAACAACAAAATCATGTCATTTGTGGCAAAATGAATGGAACCGGAGAATGTTATGATAAAGACTGACACAGAAAAGCAAATAGCTTATATTCTCTCTTATACGGAAGCTAAAATATTGATCTCAAAGTAGGAAAGAATAGAATACCAATTACTGGAGAAGAGGAAGGACAGGGAGTAGGACAAGAGTTGGGGATAGTAGGTATCAAAAAACAGAAAGAGTAAGTTCTAGGTCCAACAGCACAGTAGGGCAACTCTAATTTACCATATCTACTAATATTTTATGGAAAACCACAAGAGAGGTGCTTGTAGTCTCTAAACATACAGAAATGATTAGGATGAGGGAATAGTAATCATCCAGTTTAAATTAATATACAGTGAATATGTATGTTGAAATATCACACTCTACCCCATAAGTATATGCAATTATTATGTTAATTAAAAAGAAAAAGTAAAAAGAATTGCAACACACAGTCAAATAATACTTTTTTCTGTATAGATTTATATGACCATTTTTTTCATCTTTATTCTGTTAATACACAGATTACTTGATTGTATATTTTTGATGTTTTGTATCCCTGGAATAAACCCCATTGGCAAATGGTGTATGATTCTTTTTATGCATTGCAGAATTCTATGTGTTACTATTGAAACCAAGGGAAAAATTGAATACACCTACACTGCTTCACCTCTTCTTGTCTCCTTAAATGAACCCTCTAGACTTAAACTGCCTCATCTGCTCTTAGTTTACCTCCAATCACCTTGCCCCATGCCTCCCCTATAAATATTCCCCAATCCTCACCCTCAGGAAGTGAGATTTGAGGTCTTTCCTCCCATTTCTGCACAGTTGGCCACCTCATGAAAGGACTTGCTTGCAAAACTCCTGGTTTCAATAATTGGCATGATGTGTGATAGCAAAACAGGCCTGGTTCCATAACAATTTGGAAAGCCAGGCAGAAAGCAAGACCCTCTGGAACTTTTGCTCCTGGACCACTTGCCTGTCTCCATGTGGAAGAGTTAAAGCAGTTTTCTGGATTATTTGTCTCCAGAATCATCTGCAGGACTTACCCCAACTCAGGGCCACAGACCTTCAGGGAACAATTTTCCCTTGGGTAAGAGAAAGTTTCTTGGTTTGGAAGACATCTTATTTAGTGAGTAACTTCAAAACAGATGCCTGGATTCTTATTTTTATTTCTTCTTCCTTCTTGTTTAGCCTTGTGAGAGGCTTGGTTGAGAGAATCTTGGTGTGAAGATACCCAGTACTTGACTTGTGAAAGGAATCCTTGGTTTGGCCTTCATTGTGGGATTGAGGGGGTCCCAAAGCTAGGGAAGGATGAGGGAATCTCTGTTCACTGGAGTTGTAGTTGTGTTTGGTTCTTGAGATATGGTTCTAGCTGCAGCATAAGTAAAATGAAGTACATACTTCTGACAACCCATGAATTCTGAAGCAATGGGAAAGGTTAATTCTGTCCTCACTTGGACCCCATCTGATTGGGATTTTTCCAAATTGGGTAATATTCAACTCCTGCCTGGCCCCAGTAGTCTTTGGATTCTGGAGGAAAATGACCTGAAAAGGGGAATTGGTGACAGCATTAGGGAGAATTTAATTCAAATCCATAAAGGTGAACTGCCCCTTCAATTCTACCTTCAGCAAGGCAATTCTGCCCCTTCAATTCTAACCTGGAAGAGGTTTCTTCTGCACTTCTTATAATTTATGACCATTTCTGATGAATTTGCTTTCGGTTGTGTGCTATGTGCTCTTTTGTTTGATCAGCGTGACTAATTTTAAAACATTTCTTGTGAACGCCTTTAAGATGATTCTTAAATTACCGTTGTAGGGTTAACACGTGAAGGACATTTAGCTCTTTGCCTATTGAGTCTTTTTGCTTCAAAGTTTATTTCAACCAGTTCGAACTAAAATGTAAACATTTAAGAGTTAATTCCTAAACCCAAATTTTGAGACTGAGAAAAGGAAAATCATGTAAGGGGAATTTATTTTTTAAAAAAGCAAAGTCTAGCATGGGATCTGCTTCACTGAAAGCATGGTGCAGAGCCTATATGGGTCTCGCAAATGAAAAGCTTAGGGTTTAACCACATGAACGTGAATTAAAATTCTTTTAATTTGTTGGTAAAATAAAAATCAAGGTTTCTTCTAAACTGTTATCCTCTTCCTCCAGCCACAACAGCTTCCGAAGTTCCCTGGTGTCTAGGGGTCATGATTCAGTGTCTCAGTGACTTGGCCTGAGTTTTACTCTCAGTCAGGGAATCAGGATAATTTGAGAACTCTCAGATGGGAAAGTGAAGCCTCCCTCAGAAATTTACCCTCTTGTTTTTTTCTTTTTTTCTTCAGTATTGGATATTGAACCTAGGGAGGCTCTATCTTGGAGCCACATTCCCTAGCCCTTCATATATATATATATATATATATATATATATATATATATATATATATATATATTTTTTTTTTTTTTTTTTTTTTTTTAATTTTGAGACTGGGTCTCCATAAGTTGTTGAGGCCTGCCTCAAACTTGCAATTCTCCTGCCTCAGCTTCCTGAGTTGCTGGAATTACCTGGCCTGGTGCTACCTGCCCTTTTTAAAAATTCATCAAGACAGTCCTTTAACATCCCCTTGGGGTGCTCCAAGGATTCACTACAAGTCTTTCCTCTTCTCCTAACATGTGAGAATTAAAATTATCTAAGTGGAAAACCTGGGCCTTAATAGATGCTAACTGGAGACGTTCTTTTAGGCCTAAGATGATGAAAGAGGTAATTGGAAGGGTGATAGCCAAGAGGGAGGAAAGCTTTCTGAAAGCTAGCAAACGAAGATCTTTGTTTCCTATATATATATTTATGTATATGTGCTTTTATCCATATATATGTTTGTGTATTGTCTACATGGTATCAAACTGACTGAAATAAATGAGCAATCACTTAACATGACTTGAGAAAACCTTAAGTAAGATTTGTTTAATATTGTTGCCTTAATTTAAAAAAAATAGTTTTCTTTTGATCAACCAAGTAAGTACACAAAGAAAAATAAATGATACATTTGTAGTCTACTTAATTGCAAAGGCTTGGTAACCAAAACTAAAAACGCAAAGGGGAGCAGCTACATCTTCTGTTGGTTGATCTGTATTCTAGAACAGTCTACGTGAGGCAAAATGAATTGAGAACAACGATTTAATTCTGCAGAATATTTTTAAGATGTATTTACTGCAAAATTAGTAATGTGTTCATTTTTTCAGATTAATGACAAGATGACACTAAGCTTCTTAAGCTATTTGAAACCTGCTCTGAAATCCTATATAAAAATGTAATCTGAACTATTAAATCTGTATTGATTCACACTTTGATTCCATTGTAGTTGGAAAACACTCCATGACTTTTGCAAAATATGATGAAATTATGGGACAGGATATAGTTCGACTTAATCCATAGGCACTTGATAGTGATCATATGAACTATTGCAGTCAACTAGAAGCAGAGATTCATCGATTTCTCCTTTTGTTTCTATCATTTTCTTTCACTTCAAATATTTCAGATCTGTTCTTTGTTATGTATATACTTACTATCATTATTTTCTTTGTGGTTTGACTATTATATCATTATATAATGCTTCTGTCTCTGGCAATTATCTTTTCTCTGAATTCTATTTTAAATCATATGAATTATAGTTACACTTATTTTCCTGTGATTGATATTGCATACTGTACTTTTGTTCACTGCTCTTACTTTTAATCAGTCCATATTGTTATATTTGAAGTTAATTTCTAATAGCACATTGTTGGGTCATGATTTTAATTGGCTTACAATCTGATTTGTTATAATTTGAATATTTAAATTTAATGTAATTATTGGCATGTTACCATTTATGATCACTGTTTACTTTCCATTTTTTTATTCTTCTTTCCTGTGGGCTACTTGAAACGTTTTTTATTTTCATTTCTCTATTTTATTAGTCCATCTTTTATGACTATAATAAAATACCTGAAGCAGGCTTACTTTATAAAGAAAAAAGGCCAATTTTGGCACACAGTCCTGGAGGTATATGTTTAAGTGGCCACATATGGTAATGCTTTCTTGCTGGCAAAGACTAGAAGCATCTGAGAACAGCACATAGTAAGAGATGGAGCAGAACTGTGGCGGGGGTAGGGCTGCCCAACGCCTCAGAGACCTACTTCCTGTCACAGTGCTCACACAAAATTCCAGAGTTGGAGCTATAGGATTAATGCCTGTCCTCCTGAGTTTCAGTCTTACTTTTGACCTATGGCTTGGCTTTCCTATCTCTCCTTTTTGGTGTCTGTTACACTATTGTGTTTTGAAAGTAGATAGCTTGCATTTTAATATTTACGGTTTCACAAGAAGAGTTTGCCTTGAGTCTCAGTTGAGACTTTGGACTTTTCGATTAATGCTGGAATGAGTTGAGCCTCTGGAACTCTTTGGATGATTGTACGTTTTACCTAAGAAGAACGTGAGCTTTGGGTGGCCAGGAATGAATGCTATGGTTTGAATAGTATGAAATTCCAAACTCATGCTGAAATTCAGCCCCATGGTGGAGATATTAAGAGGGTGGAAACTTATAACTGGAAAGATCAGGGGTGAGGCTTTGGAGAGGTGATTAGGATTAGATAAAGTCATGTGATGAGGCTCTTGTGGTTGAGTCCTGGCTTTACAAGATGAGGGAGAGAGAAGACACCTATATCTGTGTGCTTCCTTTTTCTGTCATGTGATGCCCTCTACTTCCTGGACTCTGTCAGCAAGAAGATGGTCTCCACATTCTGCCCTTTGTCCTTAGTCTTCCAGAATAATAAACTTCTTGATTATAATTTACCTAGTCAGTGATATAGTGTCACTGGCAACACAAATGGATAAACCTTACCTCTCTATGTTCCTTTTCTTCACTATTTAAAATATGAGAGCCTTCACTATTCCCAATGTGCATTCCACATGGGGTATAACCAGTGTTTACTTCAACCATCAAACACAAGTTAGAAAAGTCAAGGGCAGGGAAGGTTGATTGTATTTACCCATTTGCCTTCTGTGTTCTTCCTCCCTAATACTATCATCTGGATGAATACACAAGAACTTTCAGGAACTCCAACATAGACAAAACCCACCTGCACAGGAACACAACTCAGAATTTATCATGTATTGCTCTATAAACATGCAGTTGTTGAATTCTGGCTTGTGCTTGAACAATCGATACAGTGGTCACCAAAATTTGGATTTGAAATTAAGACCATGAGTGTATTCTATTGACACCATTTCTAGCACTGATGTTTCAGACTGTCACTAAATTAAAATTCCAGTGTAATATCACATTTCAAGTGGAAAAAAAATATGTTTTAAAGTTATGTTTAGTCAAGTGAATTAAGTCAGAGCTACAACATTTCCTTTTCTAAGCACAACAATCCCAAGAGAATTTGTTAAACTTTATTTTCACAATGTAAAGTGTGCATTCTAAAGCAGCATTCAATATATAGTTAGATATTTCCATTTCTACACTCCTATTCCTGTATAATCTCAAATTGTTGATTTATTTAGTGACATCGTGAGACATTTTTTCTTTTTAATTCTGAAAGCTTAATTGGATGCCAGTCTCTTCAATTCCTTGAATCTTCATTTTCTCAATAACAAAAGTACAATATAATTTGGAAAAAATGTAGAAATCACCGTATTTAGAAACTACACAGTAGATACTAAGGAAATTAATTCATTGTGATTATTGCATTAAGATATCTATTCATCTAAGTTAAATGACAGTATTATGAAGAAAAAAAGCTTTTAGATTTATTTATATACATCCAACCATGTGAATTGGAAGCATATATGTCAGTAGTAAATCTTGCCCTATAAAATATGAATGTAATTATGTGCAATTAGCAGCATATATATGTTGCTTGCAAATTTTATTATATTATTTAAAACTTATGCAAAACAATCAGGAATAGCACAAGCAGCTCACATGTGTAGCCTTTTCTGAGATTCACTATTTGCGTTTTCCCCTCTTTGCTTTCTCATTCTTTCTGCAAGTGTATATGAAAATTTTGGGGTCCTTTGAGAGCAAGTTGGAGATTCAGTACCCCTTAGCATCAGAACACTTCAGTGAGCATTTCCTATATAACCACAGTATAGTTTTCAACAAGTTTGACTTTGACACAACACCATTTCTTCGATAGTCTATCTTTAAGGATTTTTAGTTGTCCCAATATTATCCTTTCGGGCTGTCTTTTTCCTGGAGCCAGCATCTTATACAGGCTCATGCACTGTATCACCACATCTGCTCTAGCCTTCTTTGTCTTTGTTCACTTGAACATATTTATTTGGGTAAAGACTAAGTGTTTTGTATAGTGCCTCTCAATTTGGGTTTGTCTGATGTTTCCTCATGAATATATTTAGGTGCTTCATTATTATCACAGATACCAACAAAAGTGATAGTGTTTCCTTATGTGTGTCACATGGAGAGACAATGTCAGTTTGTCAAAATTGGCAATGTTATTATTGAACATTTGATTAAAGTGTTCTACAGTATTAAAGGTTTCTTCAAGGGAAATCTGATAATAAGTAACTAATGAGTAATTGATGGAATCATAGTTTTGAATTATCCTATTTCTCATCAAACTTTCACTAAATCATTTTACCATGTGTGGATAATAGTCTAAATTCCACATCTATTTTCTATCATTGACATCTATTTCCTATCATTTGTAAGAGGAAATTTCTTATCTCCAATTATTTGATTCATTTATTTATAGCAGTGCATTCTCATAAATTCTTAAATGTGTTATGATTTGCCATTATCATTATTTTGAAGCTCATAGTTTTCTAGAGTTGGCCAGCTAGGGTGCGTTCAAGCTGTCTGCTCTGTTCTTTTGGTAAAACTCATTCTGCGAGAACTTCTTTACTTTATTGCTGCAGAAAAGGTGCTTAAACTTTTCTTAGCCCATCTAGGAGATCAATCTTTAGGGCTTTATAAAATGCTTTTTGGTATAAGACATTCCAGGATGGGCTCAGACAGCAGGCTTCGTTCTTTTAGTGCAGATATGGTATTTAGAAAACAAAATTTGGATGTTCGATGCACTCATTGATTCTTGTGTGTAAATGTTTCTAGGGCTTCTTGGCAAACAAAGCTAGGATGACATATAAATTATCTATAAAAAAATGCTAAAGGATTCAGTCTATGCTTACTTTCAGTCCCCTTCTCCAGTGAGATCTCATTATCCTCAAGCTTGAGGCTAGGATACTCAGAAATTAGTTTTAGAATTGACAACACATACCACTGTTTAAAGCCAAATAAATCTGAATTTGGTGCTTTTATCCTTTTCTATTTGAGATAAAATTTACATAATGCAATGAACAAATCTTAAATGTGTGATTAGGTGAGTTTTGAAACGTGACTACTCATACCATCTACATCCAATAAAGTATGAAACAATTCTATCTTCTCTACAGAAAGTCCTCTTATGCCTTCTTGTCAATCCACACTTCCCTCTCTAGAGGAGCCATTTTTCTGGAAGTTTAGATTCATTTTGCCTGCTCTAGAACCTCATACAATGGGAGCCATGTTATATACCCCTGTTTTTTCCCCTGAGTACATAAATGCCCACACTGACTTGGGGTTTGCCATTAGGTCACATTTTAACTGTTCAGCTACTCTATCCCAAGTTCTTGCTGTTTTACTACAGGACCCTAGAACTCTCAACAAAACTGCTTCTCAACTTCTGGTCCACTTTGCTGTTTGACTTCAGAAGTGTGCTCCAAACAGAAAGCTGAGGCAATTCTTATGTAAACAATAAGCTCACCTCAGTGTGCCCTGACTTTGAGTATCATAGTCCAGTGTTGACTGTTACTCAAAGTGGATGAATATGGCTGCTTCAGATATTTTTTTTACTTTTATGGTCATTTCTAGTAGGAGCCCAAGTCCATTACTAGTTCTGTATATTGGCTAACACTTGAAGTCAGCAAGATCATTTTCATATAAAACTTAATTACAGTACTTACTAACATCTACCTTTTAGTGTGAATGTGGTACCAGGGATGGAACCCAGGGATTCTTTACCAATGAGCCATATCCCCAGTCCTTTATGTCTTTATATTTTGAGATAGGATCCTATTAAGTTGCAGAGGCTGTACTTTGAACCTGGGATCCGTCTGCCTCACTCTCCTGAGTAGCTGGGATTACAAACATGGACCACCTTGTCTGGAAATTTTACCTTTTAGTGAGTAGAATAAAACAACCTTTAACAGTATGAGTGAATTTTTGTGTGGGTGTGTGTGTGTGCATGATATGAATTATCTAGATATTGTGTCTATACTCTAGAGCTCTATCTTCCAACGAAGTCTTTAATTTTTCATTTTGTAAAATAGTGTATATTACCACCAACTCTCTACAGGTGTTTAAGAAACAAAGGAAATAATCTACATGAAAGTTCTTCGTAAGCTATAAAGTGCTCAAAAATGAAAGGTATTATAGGGCAAAAGTAAACTTTAGTTCCATCTTTGATCACAGATTCTAACAGAAAGGAGTTAGAATTGATGATTCTTAGAGACAGTCTTTCTTCTTAAGATTTGATAATAGGATTAAAACTGAAAAAATGAATCATTTCATTTTTACTGTACAAGTGAAGATTGACTCAACTATTCTAAATTTTAAAGTATTTGGACAAAAATAATTTTCTTGAAATGTATCTTAATTCCTTAAATGGCTATAGCTATAAAACCTATAATTCTAAGAAACAATATCAGTTATTTTATAAACTATTCTGACACCTTCAAATCAGGTTTTTGCCCTCCTGAAGATTTCCTTACCTATTCTTTACCTGTTGTATAAGCAAATTAACATCAGAGCACCTAATTGTCACAATCATTAAAAGACTTTTGCTAATGGCACTGGTATTTTCTCCTTCAATGTTTCCCCTTCTTCAAATTTAATTAAAGGCTTCCCTCTTTGTCGATTATGAGTTATTTAAAAGTTTAAGATTGTTGCTTTTTTTGTTAAAAAAATGCAATATTTATGAAATAAATTATTTTATTCAACAGAATGTTTTCTCAGTGTTCTCTTCTGGGAGGAAATTAGTTTCTTGAAAATGCAAGCCAAATATGTTAGTCATAATTTTATGGTTTAAAAAAAAATCGTAACAGTCACATAAGAATGTTTGGCATGGAACACAAAATCCTATTAGCTGCAAACATCTGTGACAGCGTAAGAGCAGTACCCACCATGGAAATCTCTTGCAGGCTAATCATTCTCCTGAGTTATTCCTGGGGAACTGGAGGAGAAATTCCGTTGTCTCAAAAAAGGGACATTTACTTCTTCCCAATTTAGCAAAATTAATTTAAATTGGTTGGCAGCTTCTCACACCATCTGCAGGGGGTATTCCTAGGAAGGATGAAGACACAGGAAAAAAGCATCAGACACCATTTAGAAAAGGTAAAAAGGAGTTGGAAGGATGGTGAGTTGGAAGCAAGTCACCGAGCCATGGAAGGTCATGCTTTTTTCCAGGACTTTAAGCCGTCATACTGCTCCACATTTCCTCACATTCTATTGGGCAAAGTGGGCTGTGCCTGGATTTGTCAACACTTGAGGAGCAATGTAATGGGCCGTGTGCCCCAAGACTGAGCACTTGTAAGGAAGGTACAGGTTTCTCCTCTGGAGTTCACTGATAGATTTCGCACTGCTGGGGCTTGGGAAGGCTCTGGGGGTGGTCAAAAAACATCAGGTGAGGACAGCTGCCAAAGGTACACGGTTTCATTGTCAGAGAATGAACACTGTGGTGCTGTCCCATGACATGAGTCAAGGTTCAATAGCATCACTGGCACACAGGAGGAGGAGGAGGCCCAAGGAAGAAGTGGAAAGGAAAGACAGAGTGAAGGAGCCTTTTTGATGTAAAGTGTTTCTTCATTAGAAGTCCTTATTTGAAGCCAGGCCCAACAGTGCACACCTATAATCTCAGCAGTTTAGGACGTGGAAGCGGAAGCATCACAATTTCAAAGCCAGCTCAATAACTTGGTGAGGCCCGAAGCAAATTGACTCTCAAAAAAGAAAAAAAGAAAGAACTGGGGATATGACATAGTGGTTAAGTGTCCATGTGTTCAGTTCCTGGTATCAAAAATCAAACAAACAAAAAAGTTCATTTTGGGGGATTACCCTAAAATTGTTTCTAGAATGGATTATCCCAGTTCTCTATTTAGAGAAAATGGACTTTTGCAAGGAGTGACTTTCGTTATCACTTCAGTACTCAAGCATGATCAATTCCTAGGTATCAGATCACAAATGGGATTAGTAATTTTAAGTAAGCAAACAAAAGTGTGTGTGTGTGTGTGTGTGTGTGTGTGTGTGTGTGTGTGTATGTATGTGTATATATATAAATCTCTGTTTTTTTTCTTTTTTTTTTGTACCAGGGATTGAACCCAGGGGTACTCAACCACTGAGCCACATCCTCAGCCCTCTTTTGTATTTTATTTAGAGACAGGGTCTTGCTGAGTTGGGACCTCACTAAGTTGCTGAGGCTGTCTTTGAACTCTGCATCCTCCTGCCTCAGCTGCCTGAGTCACTGGGATTACAGGCATTTGCCACCACACCTGACTACCATCTGGTTAAAGCACCCAGCAAAGCCCATTATGAAACAGAAGGTAGTATAATAAGTGGGTCCTCAAACTCGACTCTCTTCTTATCTCTAAGGAGTTAAGAGTTCTCAGCACTTTTCTTCCTACTGTGCCCCAATTCCACTGACATGGTGATAGAGAAGCCTGCAGCATTCTGAACCCAGTGCAGGTAACTATTTATAGATGTGGATGGGGACGTTGGATCCCCACCGCCCCCCACTTTATTGATATTTATGGACTGTTAACATTCTTCCTCCCATTTATTCTGTACTTCAGAAAATGGCCAGATCTATAAAGAATGGTTTACAACAGTGTAAGACTTCTGCTGGAGAACATTTCTTAAGAGAAAAAAATAAACAGGTGGTCAGAGGAATATATGTGGCTAAATTTTATTTTTTTCAACAGTGCCCTGTTTGTCAGCTCTGGTATATTTTGGAATGAATTATATTGAATGGAACAATCTGAAAATACAAGCATTTATTTTTCTGTTCTTTTAGGAAATATTTTTCAAATACTATACAACTCATTTGCAAAACAACTTTTGGAACATAGTTTATTTAGAATTACCAAGTATTTATTTCTCTGGTATTTGTTTTAAATGGTGATACTACATTTCATCATTGCCCAGAATAATCATAAGGGCACTCTCTAGCTAAAATATGGAATGAAAAGATTTAAAATCACATATTTATTTCAAATTCCTTATAATCATATTTTGGTTTTTCTCTTAAGTAAAAAATGAACCACATCTACCTTTTCATATTTTGGTTCAAAGATTTCGATTTTTTTAAAAAAATATCTTGTTTTAGTTGTAGGTGAACACAATACCTTTATTTTATTTTTATGTGGGGCTGAGGACCGGAACCCAGAGCCACACACATGCTAGGCAAGTGCTCTACCACTGAGCCACAACTCCAGCCCAAATTTTGATTTTTTTTAAACTTATTTCTTATAGACCTCTGAAGCCATTTACATGCACTCTTTCAATCACTAAATATTTATTGAATCATGGGCATATATTTAGTTTTTGATTTAACATTTTGGGGTAGGTAGGTACCCAAGACATTCTGTAAAAATATACACAAATATGTGTAGTGAAATATATTAAGTGGGATAGAAGAAGTCTATATATATTAGAATGGGAGCAGATATTTTTTATAAATATTTATTGAAGGAGGAGAGAAAATTCCACAGAAATGGTTAAAATTTGCACTTGGGACTTTCGAGATGAACTAGAGATTCTCAGGGAGAAGAAGTGATACTAAGAGTAGAACATGTCAGAAACAGTGGATAGTAGGGAAAGGGAACAGAAAAGGGAACACATATTTGCTCATTTAGCAGTTTCTTGTACCAAGCATTGTTCCTAAGCTCTGGAATCAGTACTGGAGGAAACTCGCCAGGCGGAGGGGACCTCTCTCAAACGGAACTTAGAACCTAGTAGTTGTATTGACTTTTGTCTCTGAAGGAATTTGAATGCTATTTTAAGGAGTTTGATATTTATCTAATTGAACATTAGAAAACCATTGAGGTTTTAAGTTTGGGAGTGATAGGATATGCAGGCAAGAATATCAGGTTGGTGGCACTTTAACAGATGGGCTGTGAGAAACGAAAAATCAAGTAATACTACAGCTGTCTGGAACAAGACTGAAGCAGAGGTAGGGGGACAGAGAGGAGGAAATGTAAAAGAGGTGTTGAGCAAGTAGGTTTCATGACTTGGGACGAGTGGAAAGGACTCTGTCAACAAGTGTGAATTTTATGTTTGTAGCTGAAGTGACTGAATCTTCTCAATTCAGGAGAGGGGTAAAGAGTTTATCTTATTGTGATTCCTTTGTAGAGAATAAAGAAAGTACAGATTTGAGGGCAAGAATGGAGGGAGATGACATGAGCCATAGTACAGAAATATCGATGTATGTGAAACCTAAAACCCCCAAAAAGCTGGAGCCATTCACAGTGTGGAAGCTGAAATCATCCAGGTAGAGATCTGTGTGAAGAAGCAACAATACTGAATAAAGATTTCTAAATGCAGGGTATGTAGACGAAGTCACCAGACTGTTTAGATTTTACGAAGCCCCTTTTGAGCTGACAATGTTACAGTGTCGTTGAACTTGTGAATGGTAGATTGCTCCACCAAAGACTTGTGATTGGGAAAGGACTATTTCAAAGTGTAAGCACCACTGGAGTTTGTTCTAACCTGGTTTTCATACACATGAAAGGGGAGAAAATTTTCTCAAAGGTGGTTTTCACTCCAGAAACTTCTAATGAACAAGTGGTTAAGTATGATATCATAGTTTTAAAATGCTTTACCAGTATGACTGCTTATTATGTGTCAATAGGAAGCCAGGTGCTGGGGTCTAACCTCCATCTTACCTATCCATCACACCTGAGAACTACTCAGAAACCAACCTTGGAATCTATGGTTTGATGCCTGAAAATATCTATTTCTGTGTTAAACGAGCCTTGGAAATTGTTTACAATTTCATCTTCAGGTTGTACTCTGTATTGCACTGAGAATTTAGCTTCTAGCTTTTTGAAAGAATAAGTTATAAGCCAATCTGGCAGTCGAGTGGAGGACAATATTATGGTTAGAATTTTTCAGTAGTTTCCCCAGAAAACGGGATTGATGTTTCTATTATGACACAATGCTATAAATACAGCTATTTACTTCTGCTTGCTATGTTGTCTTTCCCCTATTCTGTGCCTATCTCTGCAAATTTTCTGGGGCTCGACATTCGGTAGCGATTTGAGGACCTGTAATTTTAAGAATGATGGAGGGACTCCCTCTCCGGGCATAAACATTTCATTCACTTGTGTGTCAGTAGACCAGCCTGATGTAATTGCAGAGAGAGCAATTTATTCTTTTCTCTTTTCCTGTGAGTGGGAACACCTGGTGTGTTCAGACACCTACTTCAGGGAATGCCTTGGCTAACACCATGTTCGAAAGAAGAAACTGCTATGTCTGTTTTCAGGGGGAAAAAAAGAGGAATGGACAGCATAGTATACCTGACCTTGTGGTTCTTACTCTGAGATGATCAAGAGACAACTGTACAGAACAGAGCAAGGATGATGATCATATGAAGTTTGTGAGATTGAGACTTTCTCCACCAATATTATTTTGTTCCTACTTATTTTCTCTCAAATATTGAAGGGAAATAGGCTTAGGTGTTTACCTGGAGGGAAAGATAGTAGATTCCTGGAAAGGAATCAGGTTGTGATTCCTAAACAGGTTTTTTTTTTTTTTTTTTTTTTCCTAGATGGGGATGAGGGAGAAGTCCCAAGAAACAGATTGCTGATAATAGACCCAACCAAAACCCTGCTGGATCTAAACCACTGTCAGGATCAAAGTGTGCACTTCCCCTTAGCATCTCCACTCAGCTAAAACACATAAAAGATCACGATGGGACCTAGGGTGGCAGAAGTTAGTGGCCTGGATGGTTTCTTTCTAAGTCATCTGCAAATGTTTTTGTTAATTTTCCTTTCTTTCATCTGTGTTCCTCTGTTAACGCTAATATAAAATATATTTTCTCTTTGCCCTGATTTTGCCATTTATAAATAAAAGTTTTTAGATGGTTGTCTTTGTATCTGTACTTCCTATTTTATCTTCAGTGAGTGTAGATGATCATTTTTACAGAAGAGATTTTAATGTGTCTTCTGACTTTTCCTCCTTTAAATTTTAATGAAGCAATGATGGCATTTCTTTCCCTCGAGTTAGCAACCTCAGTGTCTGTAGGGTTTGGGCCAGCCTTCAGATCATAAGATTGTGGGAATTAAAGAGGAACAGACTGATTCTACCCAACTAGCAGTGTGTTCTTATGACTGAGATGTTGTCCAATTTCCTCTTAAAAAACACAAAGAGTTGCTTTTTCTTTTCTTCCTTCATTCTTCTTCCTTATTCTTCTTCTGTATAGACTCAGAATGCTTAGAGCAATGGAACTAATGAGACTTGTTAATCATCATGGGAAACTCAGGGGGAATATTGACTGAGTTATTCAGCAAGTATTTACTGAAACTTCACGGGCCAAACGCTGTACCAGAACACAGCTCAGAATAACCTTTGAGTAAGTTGCCACTATCTATGAAGTTAGCATTTCAAATATGTTGTTTCTTAAATGAGATGAACGTTTAAGAGGTGGGAAAATTCACTAGGATTATCTTCACCTACAAGGATAATAAAAAATGCGTAGATATATTCGGGAAAAAAATGTCGTGGGAAGTAGATTATATTTGGAAAAAAAAAATCCAAATATTTTAAAATGTAAATTTAGAACCAAACATTGCAGATTTTGCAGTGGGGCAAAGTGAAGATAAAAGATTGAGGAACTTTGGATTAAATCTTATACTGCCCCTGCCACCTCCTTTTATAGAGTGGTTAAAAAAAAATTAAAAGATAAAAAAAATATTAAAACCTAAACTAATTTGAAATTCAAATCCCTGAACATGATCATGAAAGGACTTATTTTTATTTTTTCCATCCATAGTCCATACTCTGACCATGGTACTCCAAGGTCAGCAGTTCTTTAGATTCACCTTGTTCCCTTCCCTGATTTCCTGTCATAACCATTGCTGTTTTATCCTTCCCAAAGACCCAACACTCCACCTTCCTCTCAATCAGGTTCCGCCATACTTTCCATCACTACTGCTTTGGCTGAAGATTCTGGTTCCAAGACCATTTACAAAACAGAGGTGCCAAGCATTGTAGCATTGCCACGCACATTACCACCTGTTCTGTGATAAAGACATGATACTATCCCCAACCTAACAGGTCAGTCCCTTATAGCTGAGAGAAGAGTGACCTGTTCACAGACCACTCAACCCGTGTAATGGATATTCACTTGCTTCTGAAGAAGAAACATGTACAGGCTGTACATGAACCGTCAAAATGAAGGTTTACAAGACTTGCAAGGGCTGTCACAAAAGATTTGCGAGAAACAAAGGCCTCATGTTATTAAGACAGTGGCTTGTCTCCCCTTCTCCTCCCCCATCTCCTGCTGCCCCAGCCACCGTTACCCCTGTTTGCTGTCTCCATAGTCCTCCTCTCTTCACTCTTGCATATCTGCTATATTCATTACTCTGTACCCTGGCCACTATGGTTTGGAGGTGAGGTATCCCCCAGAAGCTCATGTGTGAGACAATGCGAGAAGGTTCAGAGGGGAAATGATTGGGTTGTGAGAGCCTTAACCCAATCAGTTAATTAATTCCTGATGGCATCAATTGAGGCAGATGGGGTGTAGTGGGGCATTGGGGGCGTGGCCTTGGGGTATTTATTTGTACCTGGCAAGTGGAGTCTGTCTCTCTCTGCTTCCTGATCATCACGTGTGCTGCTTCCCTCTAACATGATGTTCAGTTTCACCTACAGCACCCAGTAATGGAGCCTGCTGTCCATGGATCGAGACCTCTGAAACCCTGGAACCCCAAATAATCTTCTCCTCCTCTAAAATTGTCTGCTTGGGTCTTGTAGTCACAGCAGCAAAAACAAAAGAAAACAACAAAATAAAACACTGATGAGAACGCTGACTTTCTCTGCAATAGCTTTAGTTTCTGTACCTCTCAGTCTCAGCTTTCCTTCGGCTTTGGTTGTCCGTCACATTGAATGTGGTGCTAAATCTGACTTTCTAAGACCTAACATCCTGCATTTTACAATTTAGACAGAATCTGATCCCTTTGGCCCAACGACATCCTTTTGCCGAGAGCTGGCACAGTCAGTGGACGGATTGGCGTCACACTAGGGAAGCCTGTCCCGCTAGGCCTTTGTGCCACCCTGGATGGTATCAGCGTTCTATTCTAAAGAATGGGGAGGGAGTCTTAATTAAAGTCTTAAAAAAGAGCTGCACAGTCAGCTCTTTTCTGACTTCTGACCTGTGCTCTTCCCAGGATACCACCTGAGGGACTGTGTCAAAATCCTCTTACATTCTCACCACACTTCCTCACACACCTAGAAATGGCAGATGCAGATAAACTGCAGTTTGGTGTGGTGACCTTGAAGTGAATAAGATTAACCTGGGATTGACGCATCCCAATTTTCCATCTGAAAGTCAACTTTTGGAATGTGATCCAGGGCCTGCTGGAGCCAAGTCCCTAGTGGCAAGAGGGAGAAAGGAGAGAGACAAGGAGGATTTTTAAGAGAGTTGATTAACTTCCATAAGCAGCATCCTGAGTTAGGAATGAAGAAGAACAAATGGAAACTTATTCTTCCCTATGGTTACTTGATAATCCTGTGTAGATGCCAGAAAGAGAAATATCAGTGGGGGCGGGGGGAGGATGGATTTTTAAAAATACCAAGGCAGAAACTGCACCAGGAGAGGAGAAGTCCAAAGACACGGGGAGACCCTTCCTCTGCTCTCTCTTGGTTTACATGGATAAGACAGGGCACAGAGAGTTGGAGTTGGTTCTCCTTCCAGAGCTCCAGAGACAGGAAAGCCAGGAAGTAAGAGGCTGAGGAGAGGTCTGATGTCCTCACAGCTTCAGGTGTTCATACTCAGTCTCATCTATATTTCATCTGCATCTCAGAGTATGTAGTCTTTCCTTAAACCCTCTTTTGCAGTGTTTGCTGATGGTAATTCAGGAACCAGAAAAGCAAACTCTTAGAGATTTAATTTTTCTCCTTTCTTTTCCTTGCAGCTCAGGCAATTGTCCTTCCTCATTTGTCCCTCCTTCATACTCTGGGGAGTCCCCAAAGAAATTCAGCTAGTTTACCAGTTGGGCCTGCACTGTAATTTAGGTTGGCAAACACTGCAGAGTGGCAAGTACTATCTAATATTTTTTTTTCCTCCTCTGCACTGTTCCCTCTTCTATTTACTTATCATCTCCAATGTTTACAATCCAGTAAGAGGTCATGGAAATTTATTAAACCTTCATGTTTTTTCTTTCCCTTTTAAAAAGATGTTATTTTAAGTTTTTCTTTCAGTTTCCTCTGATTTTCACAAAGGTTCCTGAGGGCTCTCATTATATGGATCTCCCACTGACTTAATCTTTTCTAGAGCAGAGTGCTTAGAATTTCTTTGGCTTTAAGCTGGCACATTAATCCCTTGCCTAGCCTTAAAGGGTTTAGGGTGGAGCCTTCTCTGATGGAACTGCTTTCTGAATTGCTGTAACACCAGCAAAAACCATGTCCGTCTCCTCTGTGGAAAGCAATCTGCCCCCTGCCAGCAGCTCTGCTTTGCAACCACAGTAGAGCAAGCCCTGTGGGAGCTGGGAGACATTAGCAGCAGTGTGAACTCCATCCAAGGCTAAGACAACCCTTCCATAACTTCCAACTCTGGGCCATGCCCAGAAAGGAGCATGGCAGAGCCTACATGAGCCCCTGCTCCAGCCAACTCTAAGCATGAATCTCCTATGAATCAGCTGGGAAGGAGAGTAATGCTTCCCACATGCCTGTCTTTAAATTTTTTAATGAGTTTTAAATTTCTAACCCACCATTTTCTGACTTTATTATTCATTCTATTCTTTCCTCTGTTTTTCCCTCTGGTAGTGGAGATTGAACTCAGAGACATTCTACCACTGGACTATATTCCTAGCTGTTTTAATTGATTCATTTTGAGAGAGGATCTTGCTAAGATGCTGTGACTGGCCTTGAACTTGGGATCCTCCTGCTTCAGCTGCCTGAGTCACTGGGATGATAAGAAAGCACCAGTGCATCCAATTCTTCTCCTCTTTCTTGAGCATGGATATGAGCTTGGGGTCCTCATTCACCCTTAATGGAATTTTCATTAGCAATGGCAGAACGGAGGCTTTGCATTCTTTAGGCATGAGCTTACTTTGGGTAAAATCTCAGTGTAGAAGAAATTTCTCCTGCAAGTTTCTAACTATTCTGAGTCTCTCTCTCCTAAACTTTTCTAATTTCTACTTTAAAGCCTGAGTTCCTGGGAGATCCCTAATCCCCCACATTTCCCAGTACAATGCCTTACACATATTATGCACTCAATGAATAGATATTGAATACGTGAATACAGACTTACTGTACAGTGCTCTGATGGATTTCTATGGATAAACGTCACCTATTTAGTCATATAGAGCTGGATTTTACTGTGTCTATACAGTAGACTAGCTACTACAATCCGGTCATGTCCATGGATGGCTTCACCATTTCAATCCTTTTGGTCTGAACAGGTCTTTTCAACTTCCTCTCTAAACATGATACCACCATATTCAGAATCCTCCCAGTGTATTTTCTCATTTCTTGCTTGTCCCTGTATTCTTGCTGTTTCATGTAATTTTCCTCCATGCTGGGCTGGGAACCTCTCAATATGCCTTGCACTTTCCATGATATGAAGCCTCATGCCTGGAACTGGATGCACCAACGTTTTCTCCCAGAGTCTTCTGTTTCATGCTTTGGATCTTCTGCAAAGCTAGCTACAACTCTGAGAGGAGACCCTGGACACTGCCAGTGAAATTTATTATCAGCAACCGTACAGATGAGGGTGATGAACAGAGATGAGGGACATGTGGAGCCTGTGCTCTATAAAGGGCATAAGCTTCCCACACCAAAGACCTGTGCATTAGATATTAGATTTCAGAGTACCGATGCTCTAAATGGCTCTGTATGATACAGGTAAGGTAATACGCTATTAAACAAATATTTTCCTAAAACTAAACTAGTACCCTTTTGGCCAAAACCTCTCTCTCTCAAGTTTTAAAGGCTACTCCCATACCAATTAATCTTACATCTGTACCCTCAACTTGGATCCTTACCTAAACTACAAGGTCCTCTCTATCAGTTTAACATGTTTAATCAATTTTATACTTTCTATCATTAGTTGTTTGAACAGAAAAGGAGGATTAAATAAATCTTTTCCTGTCTATTGTATCCTTATTCAAAAACAATCTTTCAGTTATTCAGAAATACTTACAGAGCAAACCTAAACTACTAGGTTCCATATGAATGAAACAGATATAATCCGCACCCTCGCAGAGTTTATATTTTAATAAAAAGGTTAATAAAACTCATTATTCCTCTTAAAATCAAATCATGGGGACAGAGTCTTTGTTTCCCTGTGTCCAGTAAGATATTCCTTCAGTATTATGGTCTTTCATGTAGTATACACTTAATATGCTTTTGTTTAATTGCACTTGTGAATTTTGGCTTTTTTTTACTAAGTTTCATATCTGTTAATCCACTTATTGAGTAGTCCTTAATATTTCTTGCACTGGTCTCTTATAGAGCCCAGTACTCTCCTGAACCCCTGATTTGTCTTCCAGCTTCTGACCCATCTCCATAATACTACCACCATTAACTTTCTCAGTCAAAGCTGATTTGGTTCCAAACCACGAAATCTTATTCCAAATAAAATAAACAGGAAAAAAGATGCAGTATAAAGATGCAAAAGTAGAGTGAAGATAGAAATTAGGAAGACTCCAACAACTTGGATCAGGGACTGGTTCTCTTGTAAACTGATAGTTCATCTGTTTCCTCCATTTCATATTATAATTTTTCCCTCCAATCTCTTCTGTCTTGTTCTCTATCCATCTCTTTCTCCCTCTCCAGTGTTTTTCCCTCCTAAGAGGATTCATTTCTCTCTTCAACTGCATGTGGCACACAGGGCAACTCAATGTGTGTAACTTTCTGTAGTCTCAGTATAGTTTTTCAGTAGACAAATGATTCCTAACTCTTATTTCTAAATTTTTTGGCAAGATAAGATCTGACATCCAATATACTCCTACTCATGATGTATTCATTTCAAATATTTTGACAGAAGTGTTGGGGGGAAAATGGGAGAAGGGTGCACAAGGTCAAATCCTACATGTACATTCTTGATGGCCCCATGCTGTGAATAAGTGAGTAAGCAGGGACAATTTTTCCAAAGCAGGAATCCTGGACTGGGTGGTCACTCTGCTGTCTCCTGAAACCTTGTGGAGTAAGGATTTGGGACCCTCGTTCCTAATGGATCATATTAAATGTATTTTTCTCCAGATCTTCTTCCAATGGATAAGACCAATGTCGTGTATTCTTTTTCCCAGATTCCTAGTCTCTTCTACCAGGTGATATTACCTCACTTCCTCACAATTTTATCATTCTTTGCTAAAGCACTTATACAACTAGTTATTATTTCAAAAAAAAAAAACAAAGCCCACATTGACCTCATGGTTGATCTTCGATTCATCTCTCTGATTCCCATTGAGTTTATTAAATTTGGCTTTAAATCTTGTTTTTTCAATAATTATTTTTGAAAATTACATGTAACTAATGTATAATTATAATTACTGTGCTTGTAAATCAAGTCTATTTTTAGAATCTAAAAAATTTCTTAAGTCTGTAGGTAAGCTCCTTGAGGTCACTCCCTCAGAGAACAGAACACAGTACCAGTCACATAAGGTGGTACATAAAACATAGGAAAGAAGGATTTAGAAAATAATGAGGTTTTAGTAATAATGAGGATTTAGTCATAATGAGTACTGTGTCAGACAATAGGGTGAATGTGAATCGGGAAACCAAACTTTCCCAGAATGTTGTTAATCTGTGACTCTACCAGGATTTGAACCCTTAGGTTTTCAACCTGAAGTCCAATAAGAATTATATCTGTCTAACTATGTAAAAGCAATTTTATTTTAAGGAACCAAACTCTTTTCAAGAACTGTAATCAATGATCCATAAATTGTTAGCTAACATGGTATTGCAAGTTCTCCTTATCCACTCATTATTACTCTTCTGTGACTTTCTTGGTAACCCTATGCTAGTCATTAATTTGGAGTCTATGCACAAGAAACTAATAAGATAGGCTGTCTTTAGCAACATTACTTATTACAGATTCTACTTGTTTCGATTGCCAGGGCAATTAATCTGAATAAATGTCTTTATTCCATAGTACCCCAAGACTCATGTCTGTGTTGGGAATTCTATAGCTCCCTTGAAAGATGGACTGAGACTTTTCCCCAATCACCTGCATAATCCTTCCTGGCAAAAGAACATATGCACCCTGGGTTTGGGAACAACCCATTGTGACTATGGAAACTACTCATTCTTTATTTGGAAAATTAAAAAAAAATACAGAAAAAGAAAATGTCTTTAGAGATCCCTTTTTTGTTCCCTCTTTTGTTTAAGTGGAAGCTAAAAACTAATAAGGAATCTATGAAGCTATTCAGCTAATCAACATGCACTGGTAATTATTATACCTCTAGCAGAAGGTAAAGTCCATAGCACATAAAAAGGAAAACCAAAGAATCTATAAGAGCACAGTTCCTCATTCTCATGAAATAAAGGGTAGAAATGGAACAGTGACAAATATTAAAGAAGTAGTTATCTTTTTATTTAATATTGCATTTACCACTCTCACTGAGGGTGATGTTTCTTTCAACCTCATCACAATGAGAAGCTCTGGCTAGAACTTTGTCCAAGGAAGTCCTAATTAAAACTATGCAAAAATCACTGGCTCTGTTAGAGATCATGTTTGGTACAAATTGTTTGCTTCCCTGGCTTCTGGAAAAGGCGTCAGGAGTGAGAGTGAATGGTCTGCTCCAGCAGGGGCAGGAAGAGCAAAGCTCTGATAAGCAGCACATCTCCACATGGAGCTGGGTCTTACTCTGCTGGTGGAAGTTATTTTTTTCCACGTAGTGACGCTGACTGTCGAACTCAGCATGGTGCACAGCTATACTTCATGAAAAGTGAAGCACTTAGACTCCAGGCCTTACTGCAAACAATTAAATCTTATCCTCCTGAGGAGGGTGGGTTGCTCACAGCAAATGACTTCAGTACTTACCAGTGCTGAGTTTGCTTCTTGAACCTTGATTATATCTCATCTCATCCTCCTGACAACGCCATGGGTAGGAGCAATTAAGTGCACTTTTGAGATGAGGAAAGGAAAGGCAAAAACTAAACAAGATGTTCAAGCCCATGCAGCCAGGATATCAGGGATGGGAATTATTTGAACTCAGGTCTCCATGGTATACAGCAATAGATATTGTTTTCTAAATGCTGCTCACATGTATGAGAGAGCAAACTCTACTGAAAAATATTCAGAATGACTGAGAGAGACTAGAGGCAAAGGATAAGAAGCAGTCCTTCAAATACTGGAAACTTCTTTCAGAATGACTAATCCTTGTGTATCTTGCACTTCTTTAATGCTACTGAAAAAAAAATCTCAAATGAGGACACTGAACTCATTATGCCAATTAGATCACATTTTTGTACTTCATTCTAAGGTTAAAATTAAAAGTTCCTATATTCTTACTAGAATCCCCTTATTCTTCAAGTGTCTTTTATTGCTTTCCCATTGGACCAGGGGGATTTAAACTGCAGTTTAAAATATTATTTTACATTGTGTTTCCCATCTTCTGCAGCTAACACAGAAATGTGACCACTGGTTTGCCTTCCAGAAACATCTGACTGTGAAATCAGCAAACAGCATTGGGAGAGAGGGAGGGGCGGTCTTGAGGTAAAATTTTGAGATTTCAGTAATGCTTCTTCCTTGCTTTGGGGAATTTCCAACCATCAAGGAAGAGTAAGGTAGTTAACATGGAAAACCAAAGAAAATAAATACTCAATTAAGAGATTTTTTTTCTTTCATTTTTTTAAGTTTCAAGCTTAATGAGGCCTTAAGCAACGTAGTGAGGCCCTATCTCAACATTAAAAATGCAAAAGGGCTGGGGATAGTGCCCTGGAGTTCAAACCCTGATTTAATAAATAAATAAATAAATAAAAATAAGTTTCAAAGTTCAGGATAAGAATGAAGCCAAACTTTTGGGGATTTTGTCAGATTGAGTCCAGGCTTCAACCATATGCTTAGAAGAATATCTACTAGAAGAGATTTCTTTTTCTTTCCATATTTATGGTCCCCAAAACCAGATGAAAACTCTTTTCAGCACAAGAAATGCTTGAAAGTACTCAACACCCTGTGCAGTAGTGGGAGGAGACAAACTTTTCCCATCCCATGAGGCAGAGCAAGCAACCTCTCTGGAGGAGGAAGTTGAGAGAGCCCCAAAGAGTCTTGTGGCCAGCCGCCTAGATGTGAATTTGTCCTTTGCTCTGAGGACAGCAGCAAGGGGAACTGCTGACCACTCCACACACACCAGTGAGGATAGAAGCAGATTGTTGAAGACATTTGTCAACATCAGAAAACCAAAGACTGCATACCTGCCCTGATGCCTCAACTTCTCCTACATCTTCTTGGAATGGAGAGACCATACCAAAACGAAGCAGGTGAAATGAAAAACCTAAAAATTGTTGACTTTAAATCTAAATCGATGTTAAATCCAATTGCTTTTAATATCACTTTGAACTATTTAGGAGATGATAGGATTGTTCCTATTCATTTAAAATGAAGACTTAATTTAAAAATAAAGTTTTAAAAATGCAAATTTTTATATATTATAAATAAATATAGTTATAAAATGTAAACAAACAAATTTTTAAAGTATGTCTTAGCTCATTTTGATTCGAAGTTTATGAACATTATACCCATAGCATTTGATTTTTTCCATTTTTTTTTTCTGTTGTACTAAGAAATAAAAATAAACCCAAAATAGTGTTTAAGAGATTGGTGCTAAGGGGCAAGGAAGTTATAAAAGACACTAAAAGAGAAGAGAAGGAGATAAACATGGTCTCAGTAACCATTTGCTCCTCCCAAAGATACTCTAAAAGAAAGATACCCATGAATTCCTGTCTGGGCCTGGTCAGAAGGCAGTGTACCCAGTGTCTGACAGGCTGATGTCAAAAGACACATTGCATCAGTTACTACTCTCTGTCCCCTTGGTTCCATGGTATTCTCTCAAGCTATTTTACATTTGCTGCTATCTTACATAATTTATGTTGTGAGAGACTGGGTACCAGATTAGCAGAAGAGATATCATTATGGAAAACAGTGGAGGGAGAGGCAGAAGGGAGGAGGAAAGGCAGGGAGCGTGAAGAGTAAAGGGAGGGTATCAAAGGAAAGAAAGGAAGGCACCAGTTGAAAAAGGAACAACTTTCTAGCACTGCCAAGATGGAAAAGTTATTTCTGAAAGAATCAGAAAATTGGCCAATATGCCTGTCTTAATGCTCTGTATTTTCTTACCAAATCTTCATCCCTTATATAGTGAGGGATTCCACAGCATCAGTTTAAAAGTGATTCTGAGACTTGGGTTGGTTTAAGAAAAAAATCAATACAATTCAATCATATTTCAAGTCACTGAGTAGCACATGTCCTGTGTAATAAAGTGGGCTATCTTCTTCTGAACAAGATGAGGCAGAAGGCTTGGGAGGAGATAAGAAACACTAATACATGGCAGCATTTAAACAAATCAATGTACCACTGTACCTTGAAAGCCACCAAATAAACAATTGATACCCAGCAGGCCCAGCACTTAAGGCAGCTCCAGGCAGCTACCAGGCCAGCCATTTATTTCCATTCCCTGATACCTTCAGAGCATCATGAGCAACAGGGAAGCATTAAGACGGCAAGTGGGATGGATTCACATCTGTCTAGGTAACTGTGAGAGCTGCTCTGTTTGAAGCACTAGAGAGCTGCTTAGAATGGCACTTTTGCTGATGGCATTAGACTCACCAGAGTGACTGCAAACATCGTTGCCAAAGGGATTGCTTCAGCTTTGTGTGTCTCCATGGGAAAACCTTTATTTTTCCCTAAAGAGAACTAGCAGGGACTGACTTTGCTTTCCAAATCATTTATTCTTCTTTAAAAGAAAACAAACAACAAAAAAATGGGATGCCTGCTAAAAACAAAATGGATGAGATGGACCACAAAATGCCAGTCAAAATAGTTATCTTAAGGCCTTTTTGTATACGGACTTGCATGCGTTTCTCTTTCTATTTCTTTTTTGCTTACTGAAAAAGATAAATGTTTGGGGTAAACAGTCACCCAAGGTTTCTATTTTCTCTTTTTGCTTTCAGAGTATGTTGTCAAGCTTGGTAAATTTTTTAGCAGCTGTCAGGGTAAATTTATTACCAAAGATGTCTACATTCTTATGTAATCCAGAAGGCAAAGTCCTAGTGACGGGTTTTATTTCAGCCTTTTGAAGACTAAATACCTAGTATGATTACGACGCAGAAACAGAGTTGGCAGTGTGAAATCTCCAACTGCTGTCTATTTCGCAGTAATGAATAAAAGCAGATTGTCAGAAATTGCAGCACTTGAAACTTCCCTTCAGTCACATAACCAAGACACAGAAGAGCTAGCTCATCTGGAATTACAGATATGCTTCAGAAGATTTAACATGCAAGTTGGTTTATTTTAAGAAAAAAGAAAACAGGTTCCTGACTTAATGTATGATTTTTTTAAATCATAGAAACAAAAAGAGCATAGTTCCTAAGTTCAATAGAAAAAAAATAGAGCAAAAGTGGTCATTATTTACAAAGAGACTATTAATACTTTCTCCCTTTGTGGTCTAGGGAAAATTATTATTGAGAGTGAGGACATGGGGCATGCTCAGACACAGATGATGGGTTTCACAGCAAAATGTTTTATGACCCAAGTGGCCTGCCATTGCAATAATTTATTTGAAAATTAAACATACAATGGGTATATAGACTTTACAGAAAACTGTTTGCAACTACTGCAAAGCTATATCACAAATAGATAATCAATGGAAATATCCAGTCTGGATATGTTAATAAGATTTTTTTGTTTGTGTAGGCACCAGGGATTGAAGTCAGGGACACTCAACTACTGAGCCACCTCCCTAGCCCTATTTTGTATTTTATTTAGAGACAGGTTCTCACTGAGTTACTTAGTGCCTCCCTTTTGCTGAGGCTGGCTTTAAACTTGAGATCCTCCTGCCTCAGCTTCCCAAGCCGCTGGGATTATAGGCATGCACCATGACCAGCTATTAAAAAGATTTTTAAAATTCAAACATAAGCAAATGTCTATAGGCTATCCCTGGATGTTTACATACTTGGAAAAGATTCCTAGAAGTTATAAAATAATTTTAGGAAAAAAAATCTCATCAAAGGGTATAAAACTTGAATTTGTAATACTGTTGGTACAATGAATATCTATGTCAAATGATCTTTCAGACATTACTTTTGATCAATATAGCATAAGCGTTTAGACTGGCATAAGCAACTATGATCTCTGGAACAAATCCACCCTGACAACTATTTTGATCAAGTTTTATTTGAACCCATATTTTTACATTTTTGTCTATGGATGATTTTGTGCTAAAACAGCAGAGTTTAGTAGCTGCAACAGAGATTATAAGGCCCACAGAGCAGAAAATATTCATGAACTGGCTCCTCAGCATGTTTGCCAGTTCCTGGTGTAGGTGGGTTTAGGAGACTCTCTTGATGGAGCCAGCTCTGATGGGTAACCTAAGACATATTAGTTTATTTGTGCCTGTTTCCTCATCTATAAAGTGAGAATAGCAATGAAAACCAGGTAGAATTTCTATAAGGATTTAATGAATCAATTTGTATACAAAAGCATTAGAACAGAGGCTGCACGTAGTGAGATGTGACCAACAGCTGGTATGTTCTTACAGGAGTCACTACTACAACTCCAAGTAGTTCCAATGAAACTGAGTTTTCAGCTCTGATTCTTTTCCTGAATTTCAAATGTGAGAGATTGTGTAGCCCTGTGGATGACACTTTAGAGAAAACCATGGGATTAGATTAAATCACCTAGTACATTAGCCGGAGTCCGAAAGAAGCTCCATTAAGTATTTCAACAGAGACAATTTAATACAAGAGATTACCTGATGAATGTTGGAAATGGAACACATAAAAAGTAAACACCATTATAAACAGTAATTGCTCCTTGTGTTAGCTATATCCTCCTTCAAGGCTCAATTTCATTATGTTTGAGAACACAAATGGAAGAAGTTGGTATTATGAGAACCTGCAATTTTTTTTTTTTTTTTGAACCTTCCGGTGCCACATTCCTAGTACATTTTATTTTTTTATTTTGAGACAAGGTTTGCTAAATCACCTAGAGCCTTGCTGAATTACTGAGGTTGGTTTTGAGTTGTTAGGATTATCGGTGTATGTCACTATGCCTGACTAGAACCTGAAATCTTGGAGATGAAACCAAACAAGACTGGGAGGCAGAAGTAGCCTTATGGTACTAAGACTTGGGTCTCTGAGGTGGGTGCCATACAGCTAGCACTGAGAACCCTAAGGGGACAATATAAAACTGGTTTCAGGCATACCAAGAGGTGAAATTAAATAAAAGCAGAGATTGAAACCCTGTAGATATTCTTTTTAAACAAGTAGTGATCACCAAACATAAGTAGTTGATTATTATTAAACAACTCTAAGATCATGAGTAAAATAGCAAAAATTAAAGATTTTTCTTTCTTTCTTTCTTTTTTTAAGAAAAGCAAAATTTGAGTTAAACTTTCAGATCTGAATCAGATTTTCTTGGCTAGAACTGAGCATAGGAGGAACCAACTTCAGAAAATGTGGGAAGGGATCCAAGATGGCGGACTAGAGGGAGGCTGCGTTCCTTGACGCTCCGCAATGCCGGATTCAAGCAGAGGATATCTGTTTCTCGGTGAGGCAGTTTTTGCTGCTTATCGATCCCCTGCTCTTTACCCCATTTGTCTGCTGTGATCACCTGCAATCTGCCAGCATATCGACGCCTTTTTTGAGAGCAGATTGCTCACTGTCAGGCATCTATCATCCACCATTTGCCTGCCTCTCGCCTGTCCATCACCTGCCTTATCCCTATCCATCACCCAACGCTCCAGGTTCACCTCCCGATCGTCTGACAGCTGCCAGTAGACTGACCGCAGACCACCAGTGGAGAAACAACTGCCTGCTGCTGCCTGGAAGTTCACTATTACAGTACCTGCAGGTTTGATTACACGTGGCTGCCGCTATTTTGAGACAACAGCCAGGCCCTGTAGGACCCCTGGCCGGACTGACTGAGTCCCGTCTCCAGGATCCCTCAGCCCGACCGATCACTCCCTGCCTCTGGGGCCCTCACATCAACTGACTGCTCTCTGCTGCCAGGACCCCCAGACCAACTGACGGCGCCCTATCACCGGGAACCCAGACCAACTGATGGCACCTGGCCTCCTGGATCCCACAACCACACCAAACACACCCGACCTCCAGGACCACTGCTGAACCAACTGCATCCTGTCTTCAGGACCTCCAGCTGACCACGTCCAACCCTGAGCTGCAGCTCCCAATTTGCCAACATATTTGGAAGCCAGAGCAGCCATCTTGGATAATCCTGGAAGCCGTAGCTCCGATCTTCGGGTGGGGCAAATCCCATCCTGAGACGCCTGCTGGAGGCTTGAAGCTCATTGTCAGGTACCTCTCATACATCAGGCTACTGAACACTGGTAGGTTTCATTAGTATATGACTGTTATACAGTAGATTTTCTTTTTTCTCCTTTTTAAAAAAAAATTGTTTTTATTTCTTTACACTTCTTGCTTTCTTTTCCTTCTGTTTAACTGTTCCCTCAGAGTCGATTTCTCCCTTATTTACATGCTAACATCCGATTTCTTTTGATTACACTCTCACCCTATTTTCTAGAACTTCTGAATATTCTTTTATTATCCCATTAACAGCCATATTCTTCATCCCTCTGCATCCTCTTTGTCCTCCATCAGAAACTGCAGACATTATTGTAAACCTGTTGGTTTTACCGAAGATAACATTTGACCTCATTTTGTTTATTATGGCAATTTTGTTATTGTCCCCATAGGGGCTATTTGGTCTAGGATTGCATTGTGTCTGATTTGGGCACTGCTAATATTAATCTCCCCTTAAAGAAAGGGTTTTGGAAACCTATAGACCACTATAAGCCTATAGGGGGAAATCCGCAATACCCCAGATCTGCAGTGCTAGAGGGGAAGATACATGAACAACATGAAAAATCAAGAGAAGAAAATGATCCAAATAAATCTAGATTCTATATTAATAGAATCCAATGACAGTATGGTAGAAGAAATGTCAGAAAAGGACTTCAGATGATACATGATTAAGATGATTCGCGAAGCAAAGGAAGAGATAAGAGAGCAAATGCAGGCAATGAATGATAATACTAATAATCTGAAAGAGCACCTGCAAGAAGGAAAAGATCATTTCAACAAAGAGATAGAGATTCTCAAAAAAAACCAAATGGAAATCCTTGAAATGAAGGAGACAATAAACCAAATAAAAAACTCAATGGAAAGTATCACCAACAGACTAGACCACTTGGAGACAGAACCTCAGACAATGAAGACAAAATATTTAATCTTGAAAATAAAGTCGCCCAAACAGAGAAGATGGTACGAAATTGGTACGAAATCATGAACAGAATCTCCAAGAACTATGGGACATCATGAAAAGACCAAATTTAAGAATTATTGGGAGTGAGGAAGGCACAGAGATACAAACTAAAGGAATGAACAACCTATTCAATGAAATAATATCAAAAAATTTCCCAAACCTGAAGAATGAAATGGAAAATCAAATACAAGAGGCTTACAGAACACCAAATGCACAGAATCACAACACATCCACACCAAGGCACATTATAATGAAAATGCCTAACATTCAAAATAAAGAGAGAAATTTGAAGGCTGCAAGAGAAAAGCATCAGATTACATATAGGGGGAGACCAATATAGATAGCAGCAGACTTCTCAACTCAGACTCTGAAAGCTAGAAGGGCCTGGACCAACATATTTCAAGCTCTGAAAGAACATGGTTGCCAACCAAGAATCCTATACCCAGCAAAACTAACCTACAGATTTGAAGATGAAGTAAAATCCTTCCATGATAAACAAAAGTTAAAAGAATTTACAAATAGAAAGCCTGCACTACAGAATGTTCTCAACAAAATATTCCATGAGGAGGAAATGAAAAACAGCAATGGAGGTCTGCAAAGGGAAGAACTACCTTAGAGAAAAACCACTCAAAGGAGAAACCAAGCTGACTCAAAAACCAAAAATAAGCCAAATGACTGGGAATACAAATCATTTCTCAATAATAACCCTGAATGTTAATGGCCTAAACTCCTCAATCAAAAGACATAGACTGGCAGAATGGATTAAAAAGAAAGACCCAACAATATGCTGCCTGCAAGAGACTCATCTCATAGAAAAAGACATCAACAGACTAAAGGTGAAAGGATGGTAAAAACCTACCACGCACATGGACTCAGTAAAAAAGCGGGGGTTTCCATCCTTATATCAGATAAAGGGGACTTCAAGCCCAGTTAGTCAGAAGGGATAAAGAAGGACATTTCATACTGCTTAAGGGAACCATAAATCAGGAAGACATAACAATAGTAAATATTTATGCCCCAAACAATGGTGCATCCCTGTACATCACACAAATCCTTCTCAATTTCAAGAATCACATAGACCACAACACAATAATTCTGGACGACTTTAACGCACCGCTGTCACCACTAGATAGATCTTCAAAACAAAATCCAACCAAAGTAACCATAGAACTCAATAACACAACCAATAACCTAGACTTAATAGAAATATATAGAATATTCCATCCATCAACGAGCGGATTCACTTTCTTCTCAGCAGCACATGGAACCTTCTCAAAAATAGACCATATGTTATGCCACAAAGCAGCCCTTAGGAAATGCAAAAAAATAGAGATACTACCTTGTGTTCTATCAGATCATAATGGACTGAGAGTAGAAATCCATGACAAACTAAAAAAAAGAAATTACTCCAACACTTGGAGACTAAATAATATGCTATTGAATGAAACATGGATAACAAAAAATATCAGGGAGGAGATTAAAAAATTCTTAGAGGTCAATGAGAATGATGATACAACATATCAAAATCTCTGGGACACTATGAAAGCGGTACTAAGAGGAAAATTCATTGCACGGAGCGCATTCCAGAAAAGAATGAAAAGTCAACAATTAAATGATCTAACATTACAGCTCAAAGCCCTAGAAAAAGAAGAACAGAATAACAGCAAAAGTAGTAGAAGACAGGAAATAATTAAAATCAGAGCTGAAATCAATGAAATTGAAACAAAAGAAATTATTCAAAAAATTGACTAACAAAAAGGTGGTTCTTTGAGAAAGTGAACAAAATAGATAAACTCTTAGCCCCACTAACAAAGAGAAGGAGAGAGAAAACTCAAATTACTAAAACACATGATGCAAAAGGAAATATCACAACAGACACCACTGAGATACAGAACATAATGAGAAGGTACGTTGGAAATCTGTATTTCAACAAAATAGAAAGTACCGAAGACATTGACAAATTTCTAGAGACATATGCTCCTCCCAAACTGAACCTGGAGGACATACACAATTTAAACAGATCAGTATCAAGCAAGGAAATAGAAGAAGCCATTAAAATTCTACCATCCAAGAAAAGCCCAGGACCAGACAGATTCTCAGCCAAGTTCTACAAGACCTTCAAAGAAGAACTCATTCCAATACTTCTCAAAGTATTCCAGGAAATAGAAAAGGAGGGTGCCCTACCAAACTCATTCTATGAAGCTAATATCACCCTCATACCCAAACCAGGCAAAGACACATAAAGGAAAGAAAATTTTAGACCAATATCCTTGATGAATATAGATGCAAAGATCCTTAACAAAATATTGGCAAACTGTATCCAAAAACATAACTTAACGATCAAGTGGGGTTCACCCCTGGAACGCAAGGATGGTTCAACATTCGTAAATCAATAAACGTAATCCATCATATGAATAGACTTAAGGATAAGAATCATATGGTTATTTCAATTGATGCAGAAAAAGCGTTTGACAAAATACAACACCCCTTCATGCTCAAAACACTAGAGAAAATAGTGATAGTAGGAACATACCTGAACATTGTAAAGGCTATTTATGCTAAGCCCATGGCCAACATCATTCTTAATGGAGAAAAACTGAAACCATTCCCTTTCAAAACGGGAACAAGACAGGGATGTCCTCTTTCACCACTTCTATTCAACATTGTTCTCGAAACTCTAGCCGGAGCAATTAGGCAGGCTAAAGAAATTAAAGGGATACAAATAGGAAAAGAGGAACTTAAGCTGTCACTGTTTGCGGATGACATGATTCTATATTTAGAGGATCCAAAAACCTCCTCTAGAAAACTTCTAGATCTCATCAATGAATTCAGCAAAATAGCAGGTATAAAATCAACACATATAAATCTACAGCATTTTTATATGCAAGCGATGAAACAGCTGAAAGGGAAATGAGGAAAACAACTCCATTTGCAATAGCCTCAAAAAAAATAAAATACTTGGGTATCAATCTAACCAAAGAGGTAAAAGACCCCTACCATGAAAACTACAAAACACTGAAGAAAGAAATTAGGAAGACCTTAGAAGATGGAAAGATCTCCCATGTTCTTGGATAGGCAGAATTAATATTGTCAAAATGGCCATACTACCAAAGGTGCTATACAGATTCAATGCAATTCCAATTAAAATCCCAATGACGTACCTCACAGAAATAGATCAAGCAATCATGAAATTCATCTGGAAGAATAACCAACCCAGAATAGCTAAAGCAATCCTTTGCAGGAACAATGAAACAGGGTTATCGCAATACCAGAACTTCAACTATACTACAAAGCAATAGTAACAAAAACAGCATGGTATTGGCACCAAAATAGACAGGTAGATCAGTGGTACAGAATAGAGGACATGGACACAAACCCAAATAAATACAATTTTCTCATACTAGACAAAGGTGCCAAAAATATGCAATGGAGAAAAAATAGCCTCTTCAACAAATGGTGCTGGGAAAACTGGAAATCCATATGCTACAGAATGAAACTAAACCCCTATCTCTCACCCTGCACAAAAATCAACTCACAATGGATCAAGGACCTTGAAATCAGACCAGAGACCCTGCATCTTATAGAAGAAAAAGTAGGTCCAAATCTTCACCATGTTGGCTTAGGATAGACTTCCTTAACAGGAGTCCCATAGCACAAGAAATAAAAGCAAGAATCAATAACTGGGATAGATTCAAACTAAATAGCTTTCTCTCAGCAAAGGAAACTATCAGCAATGTGAAGAGAGAGCCTACAAAGTGGGAGAATATCTTTGCCACTCATACTTCAGATAGAGCACTAATTTCCCGAATATATAAAGAACTCAAAAAACTCTACACCAAGAATACAAATAACCCAATCAACAAATGGGCTAAGGAAATGAACAGACACTTCACAGAAGAAGATGTACAAGTAATCAACAGATTTATGAAAAAATGTTCAACATCTTTAGTAAATATAGAAATGCAAATCAAAACTACACTAAGATTCCATCTCACCCCAATTAGAATGGCGATTATCATGAATACAAGCAACAATAGGTGTTGGAGAGGATGTGGGGGAAAAAGGTACACTCATACATAGCTGGTGGGGTTGCAAATTAGTGCAGCCACTCTGGAAAGCAGTGTGGAGATTCCTTAGAAAACTTGGAATGGAACCACCATTTGACCCAGCTCTCCCACTCCTCGGCCTATACCCAAAGGACTTAAAATCAGCACACTACAGAGATACAGCCACATCAATGTTCATAGCAGCTCAATTCACAATAGTCTGACTATGGAACCAACCTAGATGCCCTTCAATTGATGAACGGATAAACTGTGGTATGTATATATATATATATATATATATATATATATATATATATATAATGGAATATTACTCAGCTATAAAGAATAATAAAATTATGGCATTTGCAGGCAAATGGATTAAATTGGAGAATATCATGTTAAGTGAGATAAGCCAGTCTCAAAAATCCAAAAGAGGAATGATCTCACTGATAAGCGGATGATGACAATTAATGGGGTTGGGAGGGGGAGAAGAATGGAGGAAGGAGGGACTGTATAGAGGGAAAAGAGAGGTGGGAGGGGTGGGGGGGAAGGAAAAAATAACAAAAAAAAAAAAAAAGAAAATGTGCTGGATTGTGGAGGAAGTATCATGGAACCCCTGGGCTGTGCAGCTGAAAAGGAGATGAAAGACAGGAGGTGGTGGCTGGAAAACCTGAGGGCCATTTCTCACTTTCAAGTTACAGTAAATTCATTTGGTCAGTGGTTAATACTGAGACACACTTGCAACCTGGTTAGGATAAGATATCTTGTGAAAGTTTTCTTTTGGAAAAAAAGAGGGAAAAGTAATCAGAGGAAGCCACAGACTGAAATCCCAGGAAGAAGGGCAGTGAACTCCAACCCTCTTCTTACATCCATCTCCATGCCAGTGGGTCATTCTCAGGTCCCATGGACAATGGCACACGGGAAGTTAAATTCTCTATTGAACTTTGCATATCTTGTGACAGCTTCCATAGCCTTGTCTCTATGTTCTGTCGTGAGCCACTTGCATTTATGTTTTATTAACACTCACTTTCTCCTACTTCCCCATATGCATCATGCTCTTTCTGGGCTCACAAAGTACCTTTCATCTGAAATGACACCTTCCCCTTTCATTGAGTGGGTGGTCTAACTTTTCTGCATAGCATAAGCTTACAAGCCTGTCTAAGCTTACCTGCGAGCTAGGTATTGCTTTCCTAGGTTCTCATTACATCATGTGCAAATTTAAATCTTGTCATTAACCAGAATGTCACTGTAATAATTTTTATGGATGTCACACTCACCAGAAATCATCAAGAGGAAGACTCAGGTTTGTTTGTATTTATATTCCAGTATTGATTGTATGATGTTTGATGCCCAATGAGCCCTCATCAGATTCTTATTCAAAGAGCAAAGACATGGTTGTATTTTATTGCTCTTGGTCAAGTTTTGGAAATGAGCCAAAATGGTCTGGGGCACCTGACAATCCCCAGAAGATGTTGAGTGTCCTGTTGTAAAATAAGAACATGCACCACTAGATACAGTTAAGAAAATGCCATAAATCAGGGAGAGAGAGAGCACAGTGAGTTGGGTAGCATATTCTACCAGAACTTTCTGCCATAGTGTCAGTAATCATTAAGGAAAGAAAGGTCTTGGGAGTTAATCTGTATGTTTATGCACCATTTAAGCTGTTGATGATAATGGTTTTCTAATTAGCTTCCTTTTTTTTTTTTTTTTCTTTCCTGACTACCTGGGCTGCAACTCCTTAAACAATCTACAGCATTACCCGTTTCCTTTAGTTCACTTACTTTGAGTGTTCAAAATGGCATGCTCTATGGAGCTGTGAGTCTTGGAGCAAGCAATCCCTAGTTGATCAGGGTAATTACAATTACTTTGCTATGTTGTAGCTTCTCCCACACCAGCCAACAGGGAATCATGTTAGACTAGGCAGATTTCATCAACATTTGCATAAGAAATTACTTTATTATACATTTTATTATTTTTAATGTGTTCAAAGAGCAGGCACGGTGGTACATGCCTATAATCCCAGAGATTCAGGGGACCCAGACAGGAGGATCACAAGTTCAAGGCCAATCTCAGCAATGTAGTGAGACCTGCCTCAAAATAAAAAATTAAAAGGGCTGGATATGTAGCTCAATGGTAAAGTGCCTTTGGGTCATATCCCCAATACCAAAAAAGTAAATAAGTAAAATAAAAATATGGTCAAAGATAAGGTCCTTGGCCGAGGGTAGCTATGAGGAAGGACAGAATGTGGGAAGTCAATTTTAGTGATTGATTACATGAGTCAGGCACGTTTAAGTCTATTATTGCATATGATCCTTGTGACAGCTTTTTAATAGAAATATCATTTCCATTGTGAACAAAGGGAATCTGAGGTCAATAAGGTTGAAGTGACTTAACCTGGATAATCAATTTTTATCATCTTCACATAATTAACCTGTATACAAGTAGATGGATGGAAACAAACCACCTTTTTCCTTACCAATGATGGTGGTATCATTGCTTCTGTCATGGTGGGTCACGTGGCCTCCTATTTCTTGATCGTGTGGCCCCTGTCATCTGGTTGGACCGAATGGCTTGAGGTGACCTCACTCAGGGATCTGGAAGTTGAATATGACCCCTGGTTAAGCTATGTGTTTCCCAAAGACGAGTTTGATGTAGTTCCAAGATAGCTGAGTTTTAAAGGAGTGAAAGAGGAAACCCCAATGCACATACACTTTTCAAAAGCTGCTTCTGCCAAGTTTGTTTAATCTGCATTAGTCAAAGCATGCCTGTGGCCAAGTCCAGGGCTGTGTATTGATCATGTTTACCCTTCTATCCTCTCCGGTCCTCTTGTTTCCCCTGATAAATGGTTTGACTAGACTATAGGTGTACAGTGGGGAGGAAAGATGGTTATTCACTTGGACCAATCAAGTTCTGATCACGTAGTCATGAGCAATCTACCAAACTCCACCATACATTTTGAGAAATGAATGTACTTTTAGTGGCACAATCCCACTTGCACTTACTGGAAAGAAATTTGGAGTCTGTTAAACCTCCACTGGATTCTTTGTATTCCACCGCTTATTATTACAAGGCACAAAGTAAGTTTTCCTTTCTGGGCTTTAGTTTTATCTTCATTACAACGTAGTGGTTTACACTGCTTAACTTTAGTGTTCACTGAACAGCTTTTATATATATTGTGGTTGTTAGTTTAGACAACTCATTTCCATAAAATCCTTTATCAGTAAAATCACATGCATGGTTGTTGTGAGAATTCAATGAGAAACATCCCAGCTATACCTGAGTAAAGCTCGGAGCAGGGAGAAAAAGAAAAAATGCACCAAACGAGTTCAAAAGGGCTTGGGCATTAATGTGTGACCTTACAGACTGAGCTCAGTTATTTCATATACACTCTCCCATCTGCTATTCAGTTAGAAAAATCTGCTTACTGTAAAATATTCCAGCATCATTTAAAAGGCAAGATAGAGACCAAATTTTAAAGAATCTAAATTTTTAAAAAAATCAGTAATATACTGACATTTTTTTACTTATTAAACTCCTGTTATTGGGATTTTATTTAATTGACTCCCTAGTGATTCAAAAGAATAGTCAGTTCAAAAGAAAATAATGCACCAAAAGTTTGGGCTATGGTATATATGAGAAATTATCTTTACTTAATTGTTTTCAGCTAGTTGAAAGTTGAAACCTGCATATTAGGAAATGCATAGAAAAACCTGCCATAACATATACTTTACCCATCACCTACATGTGTGTATTATAACTCTAAAAATCTTAAGCATAAGACACAAATGAAGAGAAAAGCACAATTGAGTATTTAAATTTAAGGTAAAAGATACTATGGATTTTCTTTTCAGATGTTCCTGGGTGGTAAGGGGAGATAATGATTTAGGAACTCTGAAAATTTTCAGCGAATAAATATTTTGATATTGAAAATATGGTTCTTTCCATTCCCCACCCCCTCCCACCCTATTTTCCTCTACACCATCCAAAGTTCCTTCCTGGAAGATATTTGAAATTCAGGATTTCCTGTACTCTACTCCTAAACCCACATGCTAAATAAGAATCTGCAGTTTAATACGAGTCTCTAGGGATGTATAAACACACGAAAGATTGAGAAGCACTGCAGTCTACCATTAGTTCCTCTGTTCAGAGCCTAAGACTGTCTTCCTATGTAACAGTCTCTGCCCAATCTTCTGTAATTGGGAAAAAAAAAAAAATACAAACAAGACCTAACTCCTCCATCCTGTGTGGCAGGTGATTTGTCTTCTTTTCTATGGATTCATGAGAGACGGAACACAGAATTCACTCTGAATGGTGCATTTTCAATTCATTTCACCCAGAGTTGCAGGCTTCCCCCTCCTCAGCCTAGCTTTGAAGCCCAGCGTTTACACTTTGATGAATTAGCCATGTCACTTACAACTTGATAACCAGAGCCCTCCCCAGATACCATTTCCACTGCCTGTTCATTTCATTTTGAATCCAAATCCTAAATATTAATCCGTGCCTACCACAGCTATTTCAGCCTCCCCCAGTTCCCGCCTACTGGTGTGGTGTAGCATGCCTCTGTTGGGCTTTTATTAACTTGCTTGTCTTGGTCTCTGGCCTCATTACCCCGCGGTGCTTTGCATTAGACTGCTTAAGCAGCAACTTTACCTGAAGCTCCTTCGGAACCGCCTACCTCCTAGATACTGTTACTTGCTCTCTCTCCTTAACACTTCTCACCTCTGTTTTGCTCTCTCAGCGATTCTTGCCATTTTGCAGTGTGCTCCTTCTTCCAGGTCATTAACATATAAAGTGGAAAAAAATTGGCCTTAAGATTGACCCTCGTGGTCCTCCATTTCCCAGTCTTCTAACTCCTAAATGATTTCCACACCCAAATGCTCTTTTCATAACAAATAATCCAATTCACCCTCCACTTAAGTATGGCATAAGAGGGGGTGGAACTCTGTGTTATTTTTAACTATAAAAGCACGATTTAGCAGTCTTTTTGAGTTTAATGAAGTACAGCCCATAAAAGATTATGCTTTGGCCATGGTTCCAGGGGGGAAAAGGACACCTAGCCAGCACAGCTGGGCAGAGGGCAGTGTGGGCCATGAAAAGCTTAGACTGGTTTCAATTCCACTCCTACTACTGAAAACCTTTCCCAAGGCAGATGAGAACAGACTAAAATGAGCAACAAATCGGCACTAAGGGATGGGGTCCCTTTTCCAAAAAATAATTCTCATTCTGCTGTTTCCCAAACCAAGTGCGAAGTTAATGTACCAAATTCGTTGGGTGGTTTTGGTCTGGTAGTAAATGGGGCATGTACTGGTCAATGCCAGAGAGAAATGACATGCATGACTCTGTCAGCAAATTGAGTATTTTGGGTGCCAGAGAAAACTCCCAAACTGGGCAGGAAGAGAGATAAAATTCAGGGACCAATCAGAAGTCAGTTACATAAAAAAGTCAAGGAAAAAAAAAAAGGATTAATTCTTTATTACAAAACTTCTTGGCAACTGTTTATTCTGTCATTAACTTCTAACATTCAAATGAAATATCCTAATCATGTCTCATTTTCTTTGATTTTTTTCTTCTTTCATGAATTATACACTCACAATTATATGCATGTAATTATATACTTATTAAGAATTACAGCCTATGGTCTCACACAGTATGTAAATACTGTGGAATCATGCATTTGCTTATAAGCTGGGATATATGTGGGAAAATAGAAAGCCTAGATAATTTAGGAGTCTTTTTTGCTTTGCTTTAATCTCAGAGCAATCTTTAAAAGGAGGAGGAAGAAAAGGAGTTAGAGGATAATTTTCCACCTTCAATACTGATTTATCATTACTAACTTACATAACCAGTATTGTTTGGTGCCCTGAATGGTATATGATTAAGGAAAGTCAGAGCATATATTCAATTTAAACAGCAATATGTATTCATTTCAAGGAAGAAAAAATTTAATCAAGACTGATTTGCTCATATAAAAGTTTCAGTATTCAGCAAATGTTGATTTAGAAAAGGGGAAACATGGTATATACGGTGAGAGACTGAAAGTTTGTTTGAATAAGTACAGAGAGATATGTATGAGCTTTAATTTCAGCACAGCCACTAAGAATTTCTCTGACCTTGCACAAGGGAGTTACATTTTCTGAGACTCAGGTGCCTCCTCCGAGAAAAGGGAGGGATGATCATATTTAAAGAAAACTATCATTTGTAGGTTTACAACTAATTAGATGTGAAAAACTAGCTAGCACAGTGTTGTTTCTAATAGCAATTAATAAATCAATAGTGTTGATTTTCACTGTTGGTTTTATCATGATTTTTATTATACCAAGGAAGATTTAGGATAGGATGAAACATTAAAAACTGAGCCCAAATCTCTGATTTTATAGTGATGAATATTGAGGGTTGATGAAAGTGAGTGACAGAAATAGAACTGGAATTCAGTTCTCCTGGTTACATGGATCTGGGGAATAATACCAGCCCCATAACAATGGTGCTGAGCACACTGGTTTGCCACAGTGTCATGAGTCTTAGTAAAGGGAAGGCAGGAGACCAGTGTCCACGAGGGACTCCAGAGTCAACCTGTTTCCACATCTCATCTCCACCTCTAACTCCCTGTCATCCTGGAAGCCAGTTGTTTAACTTCTTTGTGCTTCCTGGTCCATATTTTTAAATGGAGCTATGTTAGATAGAAATCTCCTCTAATGGTTGTGAGGACTTAATACATTCATGCAAAACAGATGAAGCAATACATATGCAATATGTAATAAACACTCAAAAGTATTAACGCTTATTTTTTTCCTAAACCCCATTGCTCAGCAGGTTTTTTGTTAACTTCTCTTGATTTCGTAATAAAATCTATTGAGTCTCCGCTCCTATTCATGCACAAGCTAAAAAACCCAGTTTTTTTTTTTTTTTTTTCTACTAAAGATTTTGTAAGAGAGTTGGAAAAGCTATTTGGAAAAAATGATTTAACATCACTAGAAAACACTGTGCATTTATTTTCACAATTAATATTTTGCAAATTGATACATGTTCAATTCAAAGTAATGCTAATCTTCAATAAAAATGAAAAAGGGGTACAACTTTTCTCACTAGAGACGAGGTGAACTTTTTTCTTTTTTTTAAATCTGGAATTCCTCTTTATTTGTCAAACCATAAAAGCTTAAAACATCTATGTGTCTATTCATCGGTCTTTCTTACAGTATGTAATATTTCAAGTGTAAACAAAATAAAAAGAATAATATTGTGACCTCCTTGAACCCATCTCCCAATTTCACTAAGAGTCATTATGTGGCCAAGTGTAGGTATGTATCCATTTACCCACCCAATTTTCTCCACCACTTTGGAATAATATCAAGCAAGTTTTGAACATTTTGTCATTTTATGACTTGTTAATAAGAATTCTTGTAATATCTAAGTCTTCCCAATGATCACTTCTAAGCATTGGTCTTAGTACATGGGCTCTGGAGGTGGCCACACCTGGGTCTGTGTGTCAACTGTACCACTTAGTAGCTGTGTGACTTTGACTTCAGTGACTTTATGAACTTCTCTAAGTCTTGGTAAAGTAAGCATAATAATGCCTACCTCTCTGAGTTATTGTGAAAATGAACAAGAAACTGCAGGAGAACTGCCAGGCTCAGAATAAGCACTAAATGAATATTTGCTTTCTTATTACTATTCCATGGCAATTTAAAGAGAAAATAATTACTTTATCTTCCAGGAAAGATGTAAGTTGCAGCCAAAGACTTAGGACAAGGTCATATGTTTCCAGAAATTCATACATGTCTTCAAGATTTTCTCTTACTGGAGTATAGATATTCAAATTTGCTTCAGATTATCATTTATATTTCAGTGGTTTCTGTGGTGGTATTTCCTTTTTCATCACAAATTTTATCAAATTGAGTTTCCTCTTCATTAGCTTGGCTAAAGGTTTATCAATTTTTAAGAACTGAGTTTTTGTTTTGTTCATTTTTTGAATTCCTTTTTGTTTGTTTCAGTTTTATCGATTTCAGTTCTTATTTTAATTATTTCCTGAATTGATTTTCTTTTTCCAGGACCTCAAGGTATAATGTTAGGGTATTTATTTGGTGACTTTCTATTCTTTTAATGAATAGGCTCAGCACTAAAGCTTTCCTCTTAGATATGCCTTCAGAGTGTTCCAAAAATTTTGAGACATTGTGTCACTATTTTCGTTTACCTCTAAGTATATTTTTATTTCTTCCCTGATTTCTTCCGCTATCAATTGGTCATTCAGTAGGGTGTTATTTTCTCTCCAGGTGCTAGAGTAGTTTCTACCCTTTATTTTATTGTCGCTTTCTAATTTTATTTCATTACGATCTGATAGCATGCAGGATATTCTCTCTCTCTCTAGCTCTGTCTCTCTCTCTCTCTCTCTCTTTTTTTTTTTTTTGTATTTGCTAAGAGTTGCTTTGTGGCCTAAGATGTGATATTCTTAAGAGAAGGATTCCATGTGTTGCTGAGAAGAAATTGTATTTAGTCATCAATGGATGAAATATTCTATGTATTGTCAGTTAAGTCTAAATTATTAATTGTATCTGTAGTTCCATGGTTTCTTTCTTTAGTTTGTGTTTGGAGGATCTATCCAGTGGTGAGAACGGTGTGCAAAGTCACTTAGTGTTATTATGTTGTGGTTATTTGATTCTTGAAATTGACGTGTACATAGATGCTCCATTGTTGGGGGCATAAATATTTATGATTTTTGGTCTTATTGATGTATAATTTCCCTAAATGGTATGAAAGGTCTTTTTGTCCCTTCTGATTAACTGTGGCCTCAAGTCCACTTTATCTGATATGAGGATATAAACCCTGCTTATTTAGGAGATCTGCATGAATGATATTTTTTTCCCATCCTTTTACCTTCAGTCTGTGCATGTCTTTGACTATGAGGTAAGTGTCTATAGAGATGCAAATTTTGGGGTCTTATGTTTTAATCCAATCTTCCAGTCTGTGTCTTTTGATTGAAGAGTTTAAGCCATTTACATTCAATGTTATTATTAAGAAATGTTTTTTATTCCTTGTCATTTATATTTATTTCTGCTTTATAATTTGAATTAGTTTCTCCTTTGGTTCACTGTTCTTCTAGTGTACTTCCTCTGTTTACTGGTTTTCACCTTTATTTTTTATTTCTTCATAAAATATTTTATTGAGCATGTTTTGTAGTACAAGCTTTCTAGTTGTGCCTTCTTTTAACTTTTGCTTATCACAGAAGTTTTTTATTTCATTGTCATATCTGAAGCTTAATTTTTCTGGGTATAGTACTCTTGACTGGCATCCATTTTCTTTCAAAGCTTGGTATATATTATTCCAAGACCTCCTAGCTTTGAGGGTTGGCATTGAGAAAGCAGCTGAGATCTAGGTTGGTTTCCCTCTAAATGTGATATATTGGTTTTCTCTGTCAGCCTTTAAAATTCTATCCTTATTCTGTATGTTAGGAATTTTCATGATAATGTGCCTTGGTGTGTGTCTGTTATAATTTTGTATATTTGGAGTTCCATGAACTTCCTGTATTTGATTTTCCATTTTATTCTCTAGGTTTGGGAAATTTTCTGACAATATTTCATTGAAAAGATTGTGCATTCCTATGGTTTGTATCTGAGAGTTCATCTATTCTGAGAAATCTTATATTTGTTTTTTTTCATATTATCCCATATTCCTGAGAGAAGGTGAATTTTTACAATGAATTTGAAAGAGACTGTAGGCATGGATATGTAGGAAATGAGAGGCAATGATTGAGGAAGAGTAAAGCAGCAGTTGTGAAGTTGCTAATAATTTGGCAACAGAAAGCTGTATCAATATGTACTTATTAATAACTTCAACAGTGTCATCCAGTCAATTTAATTTTGAAATACCAACATCATCTCACTTATGAAACTACTCATAGGGTTAGACGTATTCACTTTCTTATGAATGGTGTAATTCACTAGAGTGCATAACAACACAATTATAGAATTGGGATGAAACAGGAAATTATGTAAACGTTCAAAGGATTCTGTAAATTAAAGCCTATAAATTTTTGATTATCTAAACATACTATCTTTTACATTTCAATTTACTAATTATTAAATTTCTGCCTGTGTGTGTATGTGTGTTTCAAAGTAAATTCTGCAGGGAAACATAAGCACAAAATCCATAATTGTATAGCCTTGTCATTTTGCCTAACAGTGGCTTAAAGATATTCACTTTGTAACCTTGTTTGTTTATTACCACTAAACTATTTTGAAGAATATTCCCTCCCCTCTCCAAGTTCACATCACATTTGAATCACATTTGCTTCAACATTTTACACAGTAGAATATTCAAGTAAAGATTCAGCCCAGAAATGCTATGCCTCACAGTAAATTGAGAATAAATTACCCATGTATTTCATGCACATCCTGTGAGCATTAAATGAGGAAGCAAATTTATGGTAAAAAGGGAGTGACTGCATATGCCTTAACGCTGAGTACGTTTGCTGGTCTAGTGTGATGTTTGATTTTATTGGACAAGAAACAATGCATATATTAAAGGTGACTCTTCAATCAGAATTTTAATATCATGCTTTCTACAGATGTCACTTCATAAAGTCAAACATTTATATCTTGAGGCTGGAATACCTGGTGTTTAAAGCTATGCCATCAAACGCAGGGCTGGGATTCCATATTTTTTTTCTCTTCTATTTCCTCTCTATAATTTTGTTAAGTAAACCACTATCTATGAAATATATGTATTGATAAAAGTCCATGATAGTCTCATAAAGCTCATTGACAATTGTAATGTGGTATTCTACATTGTATTTTAGAAGGTCCATAAACCTTAGCTACTTTTGCATCTACATGAGCAATTCACTACAACAAAACATAACAACAAACTAAATTTTGTTGTATAATGTAATGCCAGTCACCCTTATTATAGAAGATAGAGGCGTGGGTTGTCATGACCATGGATACTCAGTGAAAGAAGAACTGTTCCTTCCCATTACTGATTGTACTGGAGAAAGAAGGCATATTTTATTCCCTGACACCAGGACAGATATCTGAATCAGAACCTTTAGCTGATGCTATTTTTTAGTCCTTAAACAACTAAATATTTTAAATATAAATTTAATAGTTTGTGCTTTTGGTTTGTCCATTTGGAAAATGAAAGATTGATATCTACCACATGACCTTCATTTGACTCGTGGAGCAAATTGAAAGTGCTCTTAGGATGGTGTCAGTAAACTTGCCCTTTAGCCCAGCACATCTCGCAAGGAAATTCACACCCAGTGACAAGAAGCCATTGCATTCTTATGGGATGAGAGAGAAAGGCACAGAACTTCCCCATGGTGGAGAGCTGGTAGTACATGCAACACCGGCCAGCATCATTGATCTGGTTGCTAGAATAGAGAGAAGACCTTATGAATATGAGTTCCTCCTATTTTCTTACACATTTGAAGATCTCTTTGTGTTGGTCCTCAACACAGAACATTTATCCTCTGCTCTTTTGGGCGAGAGGTTAAAGAAGCATATTAGGTAATAATGATGCTCACTGAATTCCAACCTCGTTGCCTGTGGCAGCAGTTCTCAGTCATGTCTTACACAGAGGAGTACACTGGTGCCCTTAGGCCAAAAAGAGGGCTGGAACAGATGAAAGCCTTCTTTTAGTCCTTGATTTCTTGTCCCAAGGTAGTGCCAAAATCAACAAATGTTTTTATTAAGTCCTAAGCTATGCTGTTATAGAATGGGGCTCCTGAGCAAGTTGAAAGTGTGATGTAAAATATAACCATCATAGGGAATTATTCTTTTGTATATATATGCCTTTGATTGCCATTACATTTTCCTGTTTCTGGTGTGGAAAAAATTATTGTGTGACTCTTGCCCACAAGGAAGCAGATCCTGCCCTGGGAAGACCTGACATGGAAAACCCTGTTCTAGGCAATAGGGGTAGATTGCTATTCTTCCTTCAGTCCATCTTCTGCAGACTCCTCTTCTCACACCTGGAGTGGAAAACTTCAAGGAGAAAAGATTAGGGTATTAGCTAAAAGGAAGAAGACCGAGGTCCCCATTAATTCCACTTAAAAAAAAAAGAAAAACTATTTAACTTTATACTTAGGCTAGCCTTTAGTCTAGACAAGATAGTTCTTCATAATTCCATAATTGCCAATTCATTTCAGTATATATTAACTAAGAAAAACCTGCTGTTGTGTGGTGATGTTGTTTGTATAATTTCCCATTATATTGTGTCCAGGGCAGGTCCTGAATGAGTGATCTTAGGTCTTTGCAACAATTGATATAACAGTGCAGAAGCTGTTCTTTGGACAGAGACTTTACATGTAGGTTATTTCAGGCTTCTTGCTTCCAGGAGTGTGGATCATTCAGTGAAGAGATCTGGTTGGAAATTGGTAATGTTTCCTATGGTTCTCTCTCCTGAGTCTGCAGTAAGACCCTCCCTGGAGTGCATCCTCTTGTTCAAGCAGATATTTATTTATTGTTGATGGGCTCCTGGACAAATTTCAGTCTTTGTGCTTATTCTGGACATGTGTTGCCTGGGTTTTGTGAATATAGATTTTATCTGGTTAAATAGCAAGGTCTGGAATTTCTGCATTAAAAGGAAGATGCATGCTTTTTAAAAAATGCAGTACCTATTTTTAAGATATGATCCTCCAAATTAGACTTTATTATTCTATATAATTCATATGATCAGATTCTGTAACTAAATGTTTTTCCAAAATATTGGCCTGTTTTACATTGCTATCAAAACATTGTTCCACCTGCTCTACAGTTTCCTAAAATTTGCCATTCATGCTTTTTTCCTTGATTATGGCTATTTTAGTTAATATATAGTAGTATTTCCTTATGGTTTTAGTTGTCACTTCCATGATGATTAATGATTAGAATACTTTTTATTCACTTTATTAACTACATATATTCTTTTATGAAGTGTCTATTGAAATATTTTGCCTGTTTTTGAATTTGTCATTTTATCATTGCATTGGAAGAGGTATTCATATTATCTGCACATATGTACTTTGCTACTTACATGCATTGATAATATTTTTCTCAGTAAATGCCTTGCCTATGTATTTTCTTAAGTTTTTAAAAATGTAATCATTAAAATACATTTAATGCACAATAGTTTATTTATAGAATTGTATGCATTTTGACAAATAAGCATACCCATTTTTCTACCACTGTATATAGATAACTTTCATAGCCCCCAAAGGCTGTATGTCTCTGTACGGTCAACCATCTTCCTAATTTCCATTTCCAGGCAACCTTTAATCTATTTCTTTCATTGTATACTAGTTTTGAAAATTCTAAGAATTTAAGCAGAATTACATGAATTTAAGCAGAATTAATTTCACATCTGACATCTTTTGTCTAGTCTGTTATTGTATTTTCTGATGATCCTTTCTTTTTTGTTGCTGAGGAGCATTATAATATATGTATATTGACAACTTGTAAATTTGTTTCTCTGTCAATGAGTATTTACATCATTTCCCATTTTGGATTATTATAAATAGAGCTACTTTACCCAGCTATGTGAAATTCATTGTTTTGTGCACATATTTTTAATCGTCTTGGTAAATATTAGTAGAATTACTAGATCATATGGGAGATCCTTTGGAATGTTTATTGTAGCTTTTGAAATACCTGTCTGATAATTGAAATACATAAACCATTTTTAGATCTGATTCTACTGATTATTTACTTTATTTGTTGTGGGTCCCATTTCCTTACTTTTTTCATGCTTCATAATTGTAGAATGTCAACCACTGTGTGTAAAAGATAGTAGAAAGGAATACTTTCACCCTAAAAAGAATTTGTCTTTTTTTTCTAGCAAGCAATGCAAAGAATGTAGGGACTCATGCAACCTAGGCTATGATTGAATTAGGCATAGAACTTATGGATGCTGATGGTAGATTCACCACATTCTCCACACTAATTTGAAATGGGCTCAAATTTATCTGTTTAGCAAGGCTTAGACTTCAATCTGCCTTGATGTAGGACATGACCCTACCTTACTTGCCTCCTGGGTGTCTTGTTCAGGTGTTTGGCTCCATCTCTGGCCACAGATCAGTGCTGTCTTGCACTCCTATAGAATTCTAAATACTTGTGGAATGCCTCTCTGTTCTCTTTTCCTGCCCTTGGATATTAGGGGCGTGAATGCCTTTGCCTCTGGGACTGGGGGGCCCTTGGGGTATCCTGCCTTTCTGCAAGTAGCCACTGTCTGGTCTGTAGAATGCTGGCAAGTTTTGTTTGGGGATCCCTCAGTTCCCTTCCTATCTCTCACACTTTTGCTGACCTAACTTTTCTATGCCCAAGAATAGCTAACTTATTATTTTAAAAACCAATTAACGAACTGGTTAGAAAGCAGTTAAATTAAGCTATATTGAACTGTAGGGATACAGCTCCAAAACAATGAAAGATATTTGTTAAATTGAAAAGCTGATGACATATTGTCTCATAATAAAGTCAGGTTGCTGGACAATATGTGTATGCATAAAATTTGTAGACATACATACATGTGTATAATTTTGCATATGTGAATAACATAAAAAGTGTGCAAAGAGAAAGCTCTTAATAAACTGGTAATGGGGTGTCACTTTGGCTACCTTTGGGGAAAGGACTAGAGTTTGAGGGTAAGAAAGTAGTTTTAGTTAATATTATATGTGCCTTAGTGTAAGCAATTTTAAGATATCTATTTTTAAACATTAAGATATTTTGATTTGTTGTGACATCTCACAAATGAAAGAAAACACTACAGAAGGAAGGCTGTACATTTAAATATGGCTAAATGGAGCTATCTTGAGCTTTAAAGGACTTGCAAAAATATAAAACTAGACCTGACCTTTTATTTATAAAAGATATGCTAAAAAGTAAAACAAAAGTCAAGGAGGACATAGTTGGGCTGGTTTGAACAGGTAATATGGGGTTAAAAATAGGTGAGAACATAGAATTATTGAGTTTCCAATTTGCTTCAGACTAATTTCCTTGGAAAAGGAGCAAAATAAAATTTAATCTGAAAGAACTTAGACTCTTTAGGAGGAAAGATAACATACCCCCTTTGTCTTATTCAGCTTTTTGTTGCTATTACCAAAATACATAACTAGAAAACTTAGAGAAGGGAAAGTTTACTTTGAACTCAGTTTCAGAGATTTAATTGCTCCCATCCATTGCTCTGGGCCCAAGGTGAGGCAGAACATCATGACACAAGAGTCTGGCAGAGGAAAGCTTCCCTGCTTACGGCTGCCAGGTAGCATGGGGCAGGGGAGGGGCCAGAGGGATAATGCATCCTTCCAGGGTGTGAACCCTAGTCGCCCCTGCCTCCAGCCACAGCCCACCTGCTTAGAACTACCACCCAGTCCATTCAAACTAGGATGGAATATCACAGCTCTGATAGTCCAATCATTATACCTCTGAACCTTCCTGAATTAACACAGCAGTTTTGGGGGAGACCTAATATTCAAAACATAATGCCCTTGTTGCATTAAAAGAGTTACTTTTGTGGACAAATTAAATCCCAGGGAACCAAAAGAAGGTGGTGATTAACATTTGGAAGGTATTTTAAGAATAGGACGGAAATAATGCAAACATCAAAATAATGGAAAAGAATGATCTCAAAATGTAAAAGATTAGCCAGGCACAATGGCATATTCCTGTAATCAAGTGGCTTGGGAGGCTGAGGCAGAAGGATCACAAGTTCCAAAGTCAATCTCAACAATTTAGCAAGACCCTAGGCAACTTAATGAGTCTGTCTCAAAATAAAAATTGGACTGGGATGTGGTTCAGTGGTTAAGCATCCCTTGGCTCTGTCCCTGGTAGGAAAAAGAAAAGAGAGAAGAGAGGAGAGAAAAGACAATAGAGATGGTAAGTATGAAGAAATGAACTTGATATAATAAGCAGCAGAATTTTAAATGCAGTATTATGTCTGGCTCTTCAGTTTAAATATATCATCAGTAGAAAGCAGCATTAATTCACTAAGTGAGAGATAACAGTCTTCTAAACATTTTGGATACTTGCTCTAAAAAGCATTCCATAGCTCAGTTCATTAAGAAGGATAAAGCCTTGTAATGATAAAAATTATCTTGAATTAAACATATTAAATTTAAATATCTAAGGTTACCTAATCCCAACAGAATTGGAAAACTGAAGTTTAGATACCACAGTAGACCAGATTGTGGGTTTAACTTTTTTTGGATTTATGCATATATGAAAATATCACAGTGAATCTCATGAATTTGTACAGTTAATGTATATCAATATTTATAATGAAAATAAAATAAAATATTTTTATTAGAGTATTATAGTTACACTTAGTATTTGGGTTCATTTTGACAAAATTATACTTGCATGGAATTTGATTTCAATTCCCTTTTCCCTCCCCTCCCTTTTTCCTCCTTCTTATTTTCTTTCCTATGCTCTGCTGATTTTCCTGGCAGTCACTTACTTATTTTATGATTTTTATAGTACCTGGGATTGAACGTAGGGGCACTTAACCTCTGAATCACATTTCCAGCCCTTTTAGGTATATTATTTAGCAAGAGGGTCTCCTTAAATTTCTTAGGGCCTCACTAAGTTTCTGAGGCTGGTTTGAACTTGAGATCTTCCTGTATAAACCACGTAAGCTTACAGGCATGTGCCTGTGCACTTGACATTTATTTTTTGATTGGTACTTTCTACATATACATAAAGGTGAAATTCCCCATGGTATATTCATATATGCATGTAACATAATTCTGTTAAATTAATTCCCTCTTTGCTCCCCTATCCCATCCCTCCTCCTCCCATACGCTTGGTCTCCTTCTTCTTGTCCATTGATCTTCCCTATATCTTTGTGCTATCTGATACCCCCACCTTCTTTATTTTGCTCTAGTTTCAACATGAAGAATACATTTGATACTTGATTATCTGAGTCTTTAATTTCGCTTAGTACAGTGTTTTCTATTTCCATCCATTTTCTGGCAAATACCATAATTTCATTCTTCTTTATGGTTGAGTAATATTCCATTGTATTTATATGTCATATTTTCCTAACCCATTCATTTCTTGAGAGGTATCTGGTCTATTGTGAGTTGTACTGCTATGAACATTGAAGTGACTATTATAGTATGCTGGCTTTATATCTTTTGGATAAATACCAAAAACTGGGATAGCTGAATATTATGGTGGTTCCATTCCTAGTATTTTGAAGAATCTCCATATTGCTTTTCAGAGTGGTTGTGCCAATTTGGAGTCCCATAGCAATGCATGAGTGGACCTTTTCCAGCATTCTTGCCAGCATTTATTATTTGTGGTCTTGATAATTGCTGTTCTGACTGCTTTGACATGAAATCTTGGTATTGTTTTGATGTGCACTTCCCTATTTGCTAGAGATATTGAACATTTTTTTTCCATATATTTGTTGAGAATTTGTGTTTCTTCTTTTGAGAAATGTCTGCTTAGTTCTTTTTCCCAATTACTGATTGGGTTGTTTTTATGGTGTTAAGTTGTTAGAGTTCTTCATATATTCTGAATATTAATCCCCTGTCAGAGGGGCAGCTGGCAAAGATCTTCACCCATTTTGTAAGTTGCCTCTTCATGCTCTTAATCATTTCCTTTGTTGTGCAGAAGATTTTAATTCAATGGCATCACCCTTATTGATTCTTGCTTTTATTTAGTGCACTTCGAAGGTCTTGTTAAGGAAGTCAGTTCCAGTGCCTATTTCATGGAATGTTGATCCCATGTTTTCTTCTAGTGGTTGCAAGGCTTCTGATCTAATTCCTAAATTTTTGAATCATTTGGATTTGACTTTGGAGCAGGATGGGAAATATGAATCTCATTTTAACTCTTCTACCTGATCAATAATCAGTTTTAATTATTTTTTAAATATATATTATAAAATAGAAAACAAATAAATACACTTCATTGACTATAGTCAAATCCAAGCATTGACTAAGTCTCAGAAATGAAAATATCACTTCCCTGATAAGAATCTTGACAATTTGAGTTCTTCAAGATGAATCACCAGTGAAGTCCATTTAATTAATTAATTGACTAATTAACTTACTCGTTTATATGCTATGCAAGTGCTGTACCACTGAGTGACATATCCTCCCTTTTTATTTTTAGATTTGAGACAGGGTCTCACTAAGTTGCCCAGGCTGTTCTTAAACCTGTGGTCCTCCTGCTGCAGCCTCCAAAGTGATTGTAGATGTGTGCCAGCATGCTCAGCTCCACAGTTCATTTCATATGTTAAAACATCCTGCACTTGGAAGTTAAAAAATACCTGCAAGTTTAGCCGTAGTATTTCACTTAAAACTTACCACCAGTTCTTATTATATTAGGAATATAATTTGGGTAGATTTTTGAGCTATTAACTTATATATATCAGAACTAGCTCTATTGGGAATAATAATTTCAATGTGTATCTCCATACTTTTACTAGAATATTAAGATAAATTAGATTTCTCATCCCTATAGCTTAGAGAAAATCACACTGCTGGGGTCAGCTAATGCCAGCATCAGATACTAGTGATATGAGCTCTTGAGATTCTTTGTCTTTTGCATTTAAAACTAGCGCACCAGATTAAAAGGACAGCCGCAATAACACACTGGAATATTAAATCATAGCAACTGATTTGGAATGTAAGTCCCTTGTCAACTAGCTAAGTGACCTGGTTAATCTTTTTAATCTTTATTTTTATTTATTTGAATCATTTTATTTTCATACCTCTGCTTAGAATCAGGGAGATTAATTCTTAGAACATTATGAGAGCTCAGTAAAAGATTTTCTCAACTTTCCTTCCTTCAATCTGCTCTTCAATCAGAAGAAAAGAAAGCTATGGTTAATGTGGTAGCCAGTCCATAAAATAATCCCTAGTGTTATGGTTGAGATGTGAGGTGTACTCCAATAGCTTCTGTTAATGCAGAAATAAAATAGTCAGGGGTAAAATTATTATGAGAGTCATAACCTAATCAGCCCATCCTAGATTGAATGGACTGACTGGGTGGTTACTCTAGGCAGGTGGAAGATGAGTGAAGGAGGTAGATCACTGGGGACATGCCCTGGACGTGTGCATCTTCCCTGAGGTTAATCCCTTTCCCCGGCTCTCTCTGCCTCCTGACCCTTTCATGAACTCAGCAGTTTTTCTCTGCTGGACCCTTGGCCCATAATGTCCTGCCTCACCTTGGGGGCCCAGAGCAATGAGGTCAGCCCTCTATGGATTGAAACCTCTCAAACCATGAGCTCCAAATAAACATTTCCTCCACTAACTCATTGTCAGATATTTTGGTCACAGCTATGCGCAAGGTAACAAAACACCTAGCAATCTCTACCTTATGGTATTCACATGTGATATGCAGCTTTTGAGTGGTCTTAGATTTTCTCTTAAATTCAAGCTGATTTGTCAGTCTCATGAATGCTTACAGAGGACATGAGACAGTTTATTACTCATAGCAGTAGCACTAGATACAGTGTAATTAGTTTTTCACCTATTTCCTCAGATCCAGTTTCTCCAGGTTGACACCTGCACATCCAGTAAATTCTGTTAAATTAAAAGACCTTCAATCTCAAGCAAACTAAATATTTTTTTTAGAATTTTTAGTATGACTGAATTTTACCTCACGCTTTTTTTTTTCCTTTTCTTTCTTTCTTCCTTTATTTTTTTTCCACATTACTGGAAACCCAGAATTTTGTACATGCTAGTCAATTGTTCTAATACTAGGCTACATCCCCGGACCTTTTTTAAAATTTGGAGACAGTGTCTTGCTCAGCTGATCAGTCTGGCCTTGAACTTGTGATCCTTCTGACTCAATGTCCCAAGTAACTGGGATTATAGGAATGCACCATGAGACCCAGCTCAAAACTACCCTTTGACTCCATTTGTGTATGATCTATCAAAACGTATAAATGCATTCTACTGTCATGTGCAACAAACTAGAACAAATAAAATTAGATTTAGAGAAAAAATCTCTTTTCTTGCAAGGTTGTTGGTTATATAAATGTACTGTTTTGTTTATGAGCATTTTTTTAAAAAGTAATATATAACACATTTATTTTAGTTGATACGTAATAAGTATACATGTCTATCAATACCTGTATACAATTTTTTTATGACCAGGGTAATTGGCATATCTATTACCTCAAATTAAAAATCTGATCGCATAAAGACACGCGTGCACACACACACACACACACACACACACACAAACACACACACACACACACACACACTCTGGAACATTCACTCAGAACAAACACAGAAATGTGAGATACCCAAGAACTATATCTCAGCTTCCTTCTCCTTGAATGTGTGTGGACTTGTTGGTTCTCGTCTAACAAATAGTGCTGACAGCAATGACCAGAGGTCACTTCCAAGATGAGGTTATACAAAGACTGTGCTTCTATCCTCAGCATTTTCACTGACATGCTTTGGGGTCACTCACTATGGGAGAAGCCAGCTACCAGAATTTGAGGCAGCCCTGTGGAGAGATCATCATGGCAAGGACCAGCACCAGACTCCAGGAGTGAGTCTGGAGGTGGTGTTCTTTCTAACTGAGCTTTTAGATGAGCCAGGAGACTGACTGCTATGCATTGGACCCAACAGAAGCACCCATTTATGTTCCCCTCAGTTTCCTAACCTGCAGCAATTGTTAGATAGTGCATTATTTTTAATTCATTAAATATCAGGGAGTTCTATTCAGCTTTTTCACTGCTGTGACTAAAAAATCTGACCAGATCAATTTTAGGGGAAGGAAAGTTTATTTGGGGGCTCATGGTTTTGGAGTTCTCAATCCACAGGTGGCAGGCTCCGTTCCTCAGGGCTCAAGGTGAGGCAGAGCATCATGGCAGAAGAGTGTGACAGAGGGAAGCAGCTCACATGGTGGTTAGGAAGCAGAGTCCACTTGCCAGATACAAATACATACCCAAAGTCACACCCAATTCCCACCTCCTCCAGCCACACCCTACCACTTCAGTTGACAGTTAATGCCTATCAGGGGATTAATTCACTTCTCATTTCTCCTCTGAGCCTTCTTGCATTGCCTCGCACATGAACTTTTGGGGCCACCTCACATCTAAACCATAACACAAGGTAATTTGATATGGAGCAATAGATCATTGATGGAGACTAGCTCATTATCGATCCTATAATTTGTAATGATCAAAGGACTTTTGCAAAGGTTGAATTTCAACAGGCATTAAACAAATTCTCAATGTTTAGTGAGAAGCATTTAATAGAACTGGGAGATAAATATGCATTTACATGTTCCAGAGAGACAGAAAGTTTGAACATTCTGTGCCCCTCTCTTTCTTCAACAGAAAAAAATGTTTAATCTTCACTCAAAAGACAAGACCCTCATTTCCTCTTGTAAAGCTTTTCTATCACCTTTGAGGCAAATTCAGGTGCTCCTTCCCCCAAGTTCCCTTTGTTCAGTATACAGTCTATCATAGTAGTCATCACATTAATAGGGTTTGTAGTTGTCTCATCCTAGATTAAAAGCAATTTGAACTTATGATAGTATTGCTTTACCTCTGTAATAAAGAGGGTCTGGCCCCTAAGTCAATTATTTATTCATTCAACACATATACTGAATAACTACTATGTGCCAGGCAAATTTGGAGCTGCATGGGAATCATTAATGGGTTAAGCAAACAAAGATCTCTTTAACTGTGAACACATAATTAGCAGAAAAATATCAATAAATATTTGTTTCATGTTTAATGAACGACTGCATCAGCATATGCATGTTTCAGCATTTTCCTAATTCTTCCAAACTGTTAACTCAGGGCTTTTTAAATTATTAAAGTTATTCATATGCAATCATCATCCACCCTGAAATAGTAAACTCTGACCATAAATACAGGGTTTCCTTTCCACTACAATGATCACATTTTTATCAAGTCCTTCAGTGCCTTTATCACCCCAAAAGGCGAACAGTGACAAACATTAGCTCTTGGGGCAAGCTGGTGGATCAGATGCCAAGGTAAGCGTATCACATCATATCAGAGAGGTGTCCTAAATAATTTATCCTTACAAAGTCTTATATATGTTTATGTTGTTTGCAACACACTTCTACAGTACATCCTTATAACAAATGCAGAGGTAAGACGAGGAAACATTAGTCTTCTGTAAGTACATTTTGCTTTCTTCTCTTATTCTGACATCAAATAATATATGATCCAGGTTGAAAATTTGGAGCTCAGTAAATACTAGTTCAAAGAAGAAATGAAATATCACAGTATCACAAATAACGACACCCTAGACAAAATGCCAGCCTATCTCCTTGCAATGTTTTTGCGTCCTTTTGTGTTTGCATATTTGAGATTCTATTTAAAATTTGGCATTTCCAATTTTTAGTTTCTGGATGATAAACCATCATATTTATTTGACATGATTTGTTCAATAATTCTGTTTTTGGATTGTCATCATTTCCAATGCTTTTTACACCTATGTACATTCATGCAATAAACATTGGACATAAATATTTTTGTACTTTTTTTGAGTATCCCCTTAGGATAGATTCCAGAAAAGGATGCATTATGTGAAATGTAATGAATATTTTATGTAGTTTTCAGGAAAGCCTGGAAAAAATAACATCCCTCCCAGCATTGTGAGGATCCTTTTTATCCACATGCAGTCAGCTTCCATAATATTTTTCTGTATAATCTTCACTAGTATAATAGTCAAAATTGAATCTAATTGATTTAATTTGTGTTTTTGATCACCAGTGAAGCAGAAATATTTTTCATATGTTTTCAACAATTAGCATTTTTTATGGTTTCTTTATCTATTTAATGATTGGATGGCAGACTTTTTAAATGCATCAGTAAATCTTTCTGTATAGACAAGATTGAACACATTTGGGAGGTCATTTAATAGGAATTCTTTTTCTTGTATACATTTTTAACAACAATGAACTAATTTTATGTAGATAAATATTTTTATTTGTTAAGCTTTTTCTCAATTATTTCATGGACTATTTATTACTTTCCCATTTTATAAATGGAAAAGTAAAATAAAAACTCTCCTAATCAGATCTTAGCAAGACTGGAAATCAATCAAATCTGTGTTCTCTGAAAATGTAATACTATGAATATTTTATAACATTTGCAATATTTACTTGCAAAACCTTTGCACTAGGTTAAATCTAGTCTGAATCTGCTCTTTCCCATTATCTTTCCTACATGAACTAAAATAAAATATTTTCAATTTTGATACTTGTTTTCTTGAGAAAGAAGGAAGCTAAAGAATCTTGTGAAGTAATCAAGTATAGATTCCTAGGGCTTTAAAATATTTCTCCTAACATTTTATAATTGTCTTGTTCAAAAGTTTTCTTCAGCTACTTGATTTGTCCAAGTCATTGAATTTAATTTTATAGAGAGTCATTCTTCTATGCACTCATATTTCATTATAATGTTAAATAAAGATGGCATGAGCAAATAAAAGAATAAATACAACTGACTCTTGACAAGCATACAATCTCATTGACATGAAAAAATGAGTTCTAAAAACTATTCTGCAAGTTCTAATAAGTCAGTAAACCTGTTTCCATAGGACTTAATTAAAAGATGTCCTAAAATATTAGTGCAAATTTGCCTTTTAATGATTATTGTATCACATTTCACTCTTCCATCCCTCAGAATTTTAGGATAGATATTACAAAGTAATGATCTAAGCTTTTCCATTATGCTTTATGTTTCAATTTATTACTAACTCTTTGTCTCTATCTTCAAAACACTGTGAGCACATGAACAATTCAATTGGATTCACTACTAGGATGCAATCAATGATAGCAGACACTATTTATCCCCTGGAGCATTGCAGCAGACTTCTGACTAAACCCCTGGCTTCTATCTGTGTACCTTATTTTTCCATTAAGGAAAGAATTGACATATCATTAAATACATCAATACATATCAGTTTTCAAAACCACCTCACGTATTGCAGAGTGAACATTATTTGCCATCCAGTATATTCCATTGGCTTCCTGACCTTACCTTCTACCAACCTCTTTGTTAAACTTTTCCAAGGGTACCAGAGTTCATTTGTTTACCAAATTCCCATGTGCACTCTCACCTCTGTGCCCATTTTCATATTTTCTCAGATCTGAATGCTGTTCCCAGAAATTCAGCTGATACCCTTATCTTTTCAGGCCACCATTTGTAGTAGGGTAAAACAATTCCCCGTTCTCCCTACAAACATATCTAATCCAGAACCTATGAATACTTTGCTTTATGTTGTACAAAGTGACTAAATTAAGGGAATTAAAATGGGGAGATGATTTTGGTGAGTCCTGTATAATCCCAAGGGGTCTTGTTTGAGGGCAGCAAGAAGGTCACAGAGGCTCTGTGACAGCAGAAGCAGGGGGCAGAAAGATATTGGAAGGTACACTGCTATTGGCTTTGAAAACATGAGGATGGATCCATCATCAAAGGGATGCAGGTGGCCTCCAGAAGAGGGAAATTCAAGGAGTCTGATTCTAGAGCCCACTGACCCATTTTAGGACTTCTGACCAAAAATGAACTGGAGAATAAACTTGTTTTTCTTTTATTAACTATGCAATTTGTAATAATCTGTCATAGTACCAGTAAGAAACTAATACATTGTTAAATGTCATTCCATCAAGAAGGTCTTAAATATTCCATGAGCACATTCCTCACCCCACTATCTAACACTAATTATCCACTTTACAACTCATTTCATGATTCTCTAGAAGATGACCCCATCACATATTCTCTGAGTACTTATTGTTTTTTGTTTGCTTCACTCTGATAGCAGGGACTCAGTCATTTTTTCCTTCATTTATTCTCAGCATTAGTGGTACACCTGGTTGATGGTAGATACTCATCAAATATCAAATGAATAAAATTTCCTGAGAGGATATTACAGACATATAAATTATGGTCCAAGGAATTTGCAACTTTGAGAAATAACATATGCAAACTCGGGTCCTTGGTTTTTTATCTGAAGTGAGAGTTTCTTCTACTACATGAAAGTTACCTCATTTAGTAATCCACAGGTAGTAAATAGGAGCAGTCACATAAAACATGGTATACTCTTATATAAAACTGTTTGGGAAAATATATGTTGTATAGTAACTGTCCCATTAAGTTTGAGTTTATCCTTCAGGTGACAGAAGGATTTGAAAGAAAAAAAAAAATCATCCGCATTCCTATATAATGGAGGTGAACCTGGGTGTTCTGATCAAATGCCTCCATGGCCTTTATGGGCAATTAACTGAAGTGGAGAATTTCTGTCCAATATAAAATAGGGGATTATGCAGGAGATTAGACAGCTGTATCTGCAGTGTGTTCTGACAAGTCTTGGTGGAATTATGACAGAAGCAGCCCTGGATAATCAAAGGAAGGTCACAGCACATCGGCCTGAATATTCTTCTTGACACAACATCATTAGTCATAAGTGAATGATCTCTCATCCAAGAGAAGCCTCACACCCATCCGAGTGAGATTAGATTTATACTACCATACACTCAACAGAGAGGAAGGAAGAGTGAGCAATAGAGAAGTAGAAATTAGCCAAGAAGATACATGGTTGAAAAAAATTGTCAGTGAAGAGTGTGATATGAAAAAGCAGTTTTGAAAATATAGCTAGTGGAAAGGTGAGGAGATCATAACTATTAAAAGTCTCTGAAAGATTTAAGGTGGAGTGGCAAAAACTATCCCAAGGAGGGGAGCAACATAATTAGATTTATCTACAAAGCAGTCATAGGGTAAAGGATCAGAAGACCAGAGGCAATAATCTCTGGAGAATATATATTATGTGTTTACCAAAGAGTTAGTTGTATTTACTCCTAAATCTGTGTATGCCAGTTTTATTTAATAAATAGTTTGGTTTAGTTTAAAAAAAATATAGCATCAGATAAAACTGGGTTAAACTAAGCTTTTTTATGTTCCCTAGCTCTTACCTCTGTGACAGACATATAGCTAGCTGAATGCTCCAGAGTGTTGCTAAAATAATTAAATGAAATAAAATACGTCTACATGCCTAGCATGGTTTCCTATGTATAGGAGATCATCAGAGCTGGTTGCTTCATTCAGAACACCAGCTGGAATCTTAGAATTCCCTCAATGTGGTGAATGAAGAGAGTTCAATGAAAGGACAATAATGAAAAATAGCCAAGTGTGAAGAGATCAGCAACAACTGGATGCCATTACCTCCACGCGATTCTAAAATGAGTTGTGGGTTTGTGGGAGCCACTTCTCATTAGGATCTGGGCCTTAGGTGAAGAAATGCAGCCAACTGGCCACCTGCAGCATAGCAGGGAAGGAGCAGGCAAATGCCCTGGCCTCTCTCCCCTTCTGTGGGGTTTTCTATCATGTCTCCTATTAGACTAACTTGGGTTGGAACCAGCATGTAAAGAAGCCCAGGCCATAGGAGGACAAGAATCATGGAGAATAGACCAGCTTCTAAAAGTAAGTAGCTCTAGAGTGACTAATGGGGAATATTCTTTCTATGATTATGTATATAACACTTGTAATATAAAGGATATATATAAGGGTATTTTGAAGAGAGAGGTACTTAAGAGTAAGGATATACTCTAATGAGAAGACCGAATAATAACTTGAACACACGCCTTTCTGTTAAGGGAAGATTTATATTGCAACATGTATTAAGATTATTAAACCTTAATATTAAAATATATTGGAGTAAATCTAAGCCACTTGAAAAACTCATAATCCTGTATCACCCAGTCCCATTCAGAGGCATAATATTAATTTAAAGCAGAAATCTTGAATGACTAGATATTTGCCTTGAATCTTTCTTTCGGTCTTGCCTTTAATTTTAGTGGGGAGGGGGAGGCAGAATACGTGTCTGGTGGTCAGGAGGAAAAGAGAAATTCCCGTATGCTATCTTAGCAAATCCTTGTGATTTACCATGTCTTTCTTGTTTAAAAAAAAAAAAATTATGTTCTCTGAAAAGGACCCAAATGATGATCCTGACTTAGAAATGATTGAGATGGTTGAAAGTGTCAAGTTTTGTCTTTGTTTAGGTTATTTCAGTTCCACACAAAAAAGCAGGGAGGTCCCCATGAGGGCAGAGATTTATTCCACAGAAATCATGTGTATGAAATTTTTCTCCTTGACATTCAATGCCAGATGACAGGTGGCTGTCTCCAGTGAAATCTCTTAATGTCATTAAAATGGAAACTTGTCTCAGATTAGCATAAATAAGTTTGCCTTTGTTACAGTTAGATTGCACAGCATCCATATGATGGTTAGATTCTAGGAAAAGCTGTCTTGGTATCTGGTAAGGATATTTGCTTGCTGATGTAATTGCTTTCTCTAAGACATTTGGTTAGAGGTAAAAAGGGGAATACTACTATACACTAATTGCCTGCTCTCAGAAAGGTCTTTTCACATATCATCTCATATCAACCCAAGGACACGTAAATACTGAATGGTAGAAAAGAGATTTTTTATGGAGATCTGCCTGAATTGGATGCCTTTAATCTGTCTTACAGATTTCACAGCCTACCTTGGTATAAAAGAGTGAGGAAAGTGAATCAACAGAGGATTACCACATTGTCATTGTTATCAAATAATAAAAAGGATTGGGAAATTCAAGCATTTATAAGTCATTGAATTGGTTTTGCTCTTCTGTACAGTGGAGTACGATTGCCTCCAGTCTTACCTTAAAATGTGAAACATGGGTGATTTTTATCTAAACATAAACTGTATGTTTTTATCAATTGAAGTTTAGGAATGTATGACAGAAGAATAAGCTATTATGGTATTCAACACAATTTCTAATTTTAACAAATTTGTGCTAATGAGGCATCATTGTGAGCAGAGATTTATCTCAAGTATTGCTTATTGTGTAAAGAAAAAAATCAAAAACTCTTTTATGAAAAGATATCAGAGTATGAGAAAGTGTACCCAGTCTGAAAACTGGTGCATAAATGTTGGATTTACTAGCTGGTCAGGCAACTTCCTTTCTGGAGGAAGCAGCATGTTCCTAAAGACTTTCCAGGGTTTTCTCCCTTTCATCCTTGCTGCCTTCCTCCTCCACCTTCACCGACCCTTTAAAACAGACCTCAAGTGATTTTAGCAATAAAGGACAAAAATAAAAACTAGTGTTGCTTATTTGTCAATTAAGACACACTTGTCATAATTTTTCTTTTTAATTTTTTGTAATTTTCTTAAAAATAATGCACAGATCAAGCTAATCTCACTTACAGCTACAATTGTAGCACTCCAAACCACCCTGCCATTTTCAACTCCAGTCACTAGAATCAACCACTGTTATAAATTTAATAGGCATCCTTTCATCAATAATGGATGTTGAACATTTAGGGTTTTTTACCAGCACAAATAGAATAGCAATGGACTCTTTTTTTCTTGTTAATGAATTCTGACTTGCAAAATTTTTCGAGAACATCCTTAGACGTGGCATTAATGGGTAAGTGTGACAGTTTTCATTCACAGAAATATTTCCAAATTACTCCCTAAAATTTATTTCCTTCAGCAGTGGGTAGGTGCTGATTCCCTAACATGTTTGTCAACACTTAATAGTGTCAAACTTTAATTTTACCAAAAAGTAAGTGAAAAAATATTTATTATGCTTTGTAGTTGAATTTGTAGTAAGTTGAAACATTGTGTTACACAATTGATCTTTTGAATGTTTGATTCTGGACATTGCTTTGTCTACCATGTGAGGATACAGTGAGCACATGGTAGTGTGCAGTAGTGTAGAGGGTCATCACCAGAAGCTTGATCATGCCAGCTACGTGGTGGGCATTATTGAATATATTTTATGCCAATATCACATTGATGCTATAGGCATCTAGTAGAATTTCTCATTATAAATTGAGTAGGAATTTTTGAATCTAAATTAGCTCCAAGTCAGTGGGAAAAAAATACTATCAGGCACTAGGTTCATGCTTACATATTCCTTTGTGTAAACAAGAACTATCTGCATATCATTATTCAAGCCACCAATAACAAGAACCAACTTTGGCTGGGAATATTCATTTCTTCCCCTGTGTTTTACATGTATTATGTAATTGAATGAGCATGGACTTTGAAATCAGCTAGATATGACTTTCACTCTCAGCTTCATTCAACTTTAGCCAAGTGACTTCGACTTTGTAACTATCCCTAAATTTTTCTGCCTATATTATACTTTAAATTGTTTGACCAGTGTGTGCCATTAGGTTTTAGCTGACGATTAAGTTAGGACAGATGGAACACAGACCAGCGCAGCTCCTAGTATATAAAAGGGAAGCAAATACAGTAGTTCTATTGTTTTTAACTCCTGTTTCCAACTGAACTTTTTAGTTTTAGAATGCTGAAAAGATCCAGTGAGTTTTGAGAATCAAGAAAATAATCTTAATTTCCTCTTTTCTCATTCAGATGAGACACATAATCAAAGAGTTGGATATCTTGAGGAGGTACCAGTTGCTAAAAACTGTGGTTGATGTGATTCAGGGTTGCACATTATTTATCTAAAATGCTCGAGACCATAACTGAGCCAGACTTCTGGTTTTATATTGTGGAATACATGCAAATATATAATGGGATAGCTTGGCAATGGGACTCAGCTCAAAACACAAAATTCATTCATGTTTCATATGTACCTTATATGCATAGTCTGAAAGTTATTTTATGCAATATGTTTGGTGCACAGCACTTTGTGATCAGCTATAGGAGGACAGGTGCAGAATTTTCTACCTGTGGGAATCATCTTGGTGCTCCAAAAGCTTCAGAGTTTGGAGCATTTTGGATGTAAGATTAGGGATACTCAAGAGATTCAGAAAGGAATCTAGGAAAAAATGTGCTGTTTACTTTACATTGTTTATAAAATGCATTGCACTGGAAGATGTTCTGATATTGGACTATATTCCTTAATCTTATTTATTATATTATTTATAATAAACTCTTGGAAGTTAGTCTCGTTAAAATTACTGATTTTATTGTTTATAAAATTACTGATTTTATTGTTTACTAATCTTGTTTATGAACATATCTGATCTGATTTTATTGTTTATAAACTAATCTTGTTTATAAACAAACAATTGTTTGTATTTCTCTTTTAAAAATTTTTGTTGTTAAAATGTACATGACATTAGAGTGTATTTTGGCATACATACATGGAGTATAACTTCAATTAGTATCCTGTTCTTGTGGTGTACATGATGTGGAGTTACACTGGCTGTGTATTCAAATACAAGGTCAGGAAAGCTATGACCAATTAATTCCACTGTCCTTCTATACCCCTTCCTCCCCTTTCCCTTCATTCCCCTTTCTCTATTCCAGTGGACTTCTATTCTTCCTCTCCCCATCCTCTCCTGTAAGTTAGCATCCACATATCAGAGAGAACATTCTGCCATTGGTTTTGTGGGTCTGAGAGGCTTATTTCATTTAGCATGATATTCTCCAGTTCCATCCATTTATGGGTAAATTCCATAATTTCATTATTTGTGAATGAATAATATTCCATTATGTTTTTATACATTTTCTTTATCCATCCATCTAATTTGGTTCCATAGCTTGACTATGATGAATTGAGTTGCTGTAAACATTGATGTGGTTGGGTCACTGTCATATGCTGTTTTTACGTCCTTTGGGTTTGAACCGAGAAACGGGATAACTGAGTCAAATGGGGATTCCGTTTCAAGTTTTTTGAGTAATCTCCATGCTACTTTCCATACTGCACCAATTTGCAGTCCCACCAACAATGTATGAAAGTACCTTTCTCCCCACATCCTTGCCAATATTCTTACTTGTATTCTTTGTAATTGCCATTCTGACTATGATGAGATGGAATCTCAGTGTAGTTTTAATTTGCATTTCTCTAATTGCTAGATGTTGAACATTTTTTCCATGTATTTTTTGATCATTACTATTTCTTCTTCTGTGAAGTCTCTTATTCCTTTGCCCATTTTTTGACGAGTTATTTGATTTTGGGGGGGGGGTGTTAAGTTTTTGAGTTCTTTGTATGTCCTGGAAATTAATGCTCTGAGGTACAGGTGGTAAAGATTTTCTTCCATTACATAGGCTCTCTATTCATGTTCTTGATTGTTACCTTTGCTGTGAAGAAGATTTTGAGTTTGATACTATATCATTTATTGATTCCTGATTTTACTTCTTGTGCTTTAGAAGTCTTGTTGAGGAAGTCGGTTCCTAAGCTGACATGATGGAGAGTTGGGCCTAATTTTCTTCTAGTAAGAACTTGTCTAATGCCTAGGTCCTTGATCCACTTTAAGTTGAGTTTTGTGCTGGGTGAGCGATAGGAGTTCAATTTCATCCTATTACATATTGATTTCCAGTTTTCCCAGCACCATTTTTGAAGAAGCTATCTATTCTGCAATGTATGCTTATGACATTTGCCAAGGATGAGAAAACTATTTTTTTTTTTTGTCTTCTATTCTGTTATATTGGTCTTCATGCCTGTTTTTGTGTCAGTACCATGCCATTTTTGTTACTATACCTCTGTAGTATAAAAGTATATAAAGTAGTTTATAGTATATAAAGTAGTCTGTAGTATATAAAGTCTGGTGTTGTGGTGTTTCCTGCATCACTTTTCTCATTAAGGATTGCTTTGGCTATTTTAGGTCTCTTATTTTTCCAAAAGAATGTCATGACTGCTTTTTCTATTTCTATGGAGAACATCATTGGAATTTTAATAGGAATTGCAATAAATGTGTATAGTGCTTTTGGTATTATGGACATTTTGATCATATTAATCCAGTTTATCCAAGAACATGGGAGATCTTTTCATTTTCTGAGGTCTTCAATTTCTTTCTTTAGTGTTCATTAGTTTTCATTGTAGAGGTATTCTGCCTCTTTTGTTAGATTGATTCCATTTTTGTTTGTTTGTTTGTTTGATTTTTTTTTGAGGCTATTGTGAATGGGATAGTTTTCCTGATTTCTCTTTCACCTGACATGTCATTAGTGAATAGGAATGCAATTGATTTATGGGTGTTGATTTTATACCCTGCTACTTTGCTGAATTTGTTTATGCATTTTAGTTGCTTTCTTGTAGAATTTTTTGGGTCTTCTAAGTATAGAATAATGTTATCAGCAAATTGGGATACTTTGAGCTCTTCTTTTCCTATTTGTATCCCTTGAATTTCTTTTTTTGTCTAATTGCTCTGGCTACAGTTTCAAAGACCATGTTGAATAGGACTGGTGAAAGAGTGCATGAAGCATCTCTTAACAAATACATAAAAATAGAGACAGTATCTTGCATTTTATCAGATCATAATAGAATGAAATTAGAAGTTAACAATAACATTTAAAAAATAAAAGCTATTCTAACAACTGGAATCTAAATAGTACACTACTGAATAGATAGCTGAAGAGATCAGGGATGAAATAAAAAATATTTAATGATGAATGAGAATAGCAACACAACATACCTAAATCTCTGGGACACAGTGAAGGCAGTTCTAAGAGGAAAGTTCATTGCATTGAGCTCATTCATTTGAAAAAATAAAATCACCAAATAGATAAACTTGTATCTCAAAGCCCTAGTAAAGAAGAACAAATCAACACCAAAAGCAGTAAAAGACAGGAAATACTTAAAATCAGAGCCAAAATTAATAAAATTGAAGTGAAAAAAAAAATCCAAAAAATTGACGCAACAAAAAGTTGGTTCTTTGGACAAACAAAATTGAAAACCCTTAGCCAAGCTATAAAAAGTAAAAGATAAAAAAAATTCAGATTACCAAAATTCAGGATGAAAAAGGAAATATCACTACAGATAACACTGAAATACAGACTATAATTAGAAACAACTTTGAAAGTCTATACTCCAGTAAAATAGAAAATCTTAAAACCATCCACCCATTTCTAGACACATACGACCTCCCTTGAATTTAATCAAGACGACATAGAAAACTGAAACATATCAATTTCCAGCAATGAAATTTAAGGTTCAATTAGAAGCCTACCAACAAAGAAAGGCCCAGGACCAAATAGATTCTCAGCCCATTCTACCAGACCTTCAAAGAGGAACTTATATCAATGCCCCTCAAATTATTCCATGGAATAGAAAAGAAGGGACCCCTTCCAATCCCATTCTATAAAGTGAATATCACCCTAATACCAAAACCAGACAAAGACACATCAAGGAAAGAAAAATTCAGGCCAATATCCCTGATGCACATATGAGCAAAAATTCTCAATAAAATACTGCAAAATGCATACAAAAACATATTAAAGAAATAATGCACCCTGATCAAGTAGGGTTCATCCCAGAGATGCAAGGTAGTTTCAACATACAGAAATCAATAAACAATATTCACCACATCTATAGACTTAAAGACAAGAATCACACAATTCTCTCAATAGATGCAAAAAAGGCTTTTGACAAAATTCAGTATCCATTCAAGCTGAAAACACTAGAAAAACTAGGAATAGTTGGAATATACTTTAACAATGCAAAAGCTATCTATGCTAAACCCAAGACCAACATCATTCTAAATGGAGAAAAGTTGAAAGCATTCCCTCTAAAAGCTGTACTTCTCACTTTTGATTATATAGAAGGAAATGAGAGTGAATGCGGGTATGAAAAATGGTGAGACATCATTACCCTATGTACATGTATGATTACACAAATGGTATGAATCTACATCATGTACAGCCATAGAAATGAAATAATGTACCCCATTTGTGTACAATGCATCAAAATGCAGTCTGTAAAAAAAAAATACTGGCTATGCAAACATGAGCAAGTTACTCTTCTGTGTGTTAGTTTCCTCATCTGTAAAATGGGGATAATAGTAATGCATAATGATTGCTAATATTTACATAACTCCTACTTTACACCTGGCACGGTTCCAAGTATGCTTGCCAGAGCAAGATGAAGAGAGACAGAGAGATAGATAGATAGATAGATAGATAGATAGATAGATAGATAGATAGATAGATAGATAGATAGATAGAGATTGCATGCCTGTACTATTCTAGGATCAGTTATGCATTTAATTTTCACAGGAACTGTATGAGGCAGGAAGTATTATTTTTGCCGTTGTACAGAGAAGAAAACTAGGAAACATGAGCTTATTTCTCAGAGGCAACTCAGTTTCAGAGCCTGAATTTAGACCAACATTTGTCTAGCCCTGAAGTGTCCTCAGTCACTACCCTACAATGCCTAACATACACAACACTATGGGGCTGTTATTTAATGAGATTATACCCATGAGTAGCTTAACCAAGTAACTTGCTCAAGTTGGCACAACTAGTAGGTATTGAAACTAAGGTTGGGATCTAGGTTGTCTAACTCAAGAACTTATTCTGCTAACTTTTAGGCTACTGTATCTCCCCAGCATGAATATACTGAAAAGGTATTTAAATCATTCTTAGTAATAAACTGCTTCTAGAATTTATTCAAGAATTTTCTAATGATAATTTAGCATTCTTTGGCTAGAATATCATTTTGAAAATTTCTAATGAATAAGTACAGGTGTTTTTGTAGGTTAATAATAAAAATATGCTATTATTAATCCAGGTTCCTGATTAATTTTAAGAGCCAATGCATTAGATAACGATTGCTATTTTCTGTAATTTAGTCTTGAAAAAATGTAACTAAAAATAAACCTTGTCTCAATGGAAAATAAAATAAATATTTTTTAAAAAGCTGTACTTCTCTTTTTGTGGGCTGTCTGTAACCACTTCAGTTTTCAAAATCTTATAACAGTGTGCTTGCTTCACACAAGAGCAATGTACAAGGTAAATAGCATTTAAGCCAGAAATAGTTTATACTCAACATATTAGTACTACAACTAACCAAGGATGTCTAAGACTCTATAGAACTAACTTACAAATGTTAAAATATGTAAAAACAAATACATAGAGAATCAAGCCATGTTAAGGTTTGGAATTGTTCAGTATTATAGAGACATAACTTCTCCAGAACTTAATCTTTGAATTTGATGAAAATTTTTTCTAAATTATATATTTGTTAGAGAATGTTGTTAAAACTAATTATAAAATGCATGTAAAAGAGTAAAGCTAAGGATAATTAAAAAATAGAAATGAAAATAGAGAGAGTTGTATTTGTGTGATATCCACATTTTCTATAACAGCACAGCAACGTAGACTGTGATCTGAGTGTGAAAAAAAGGCAAATAGTAATGAAGCAGAATCAAATGTAAAAAAGTGAAGCTATAAGTTTATTAAGTAGAAAAGTGACATTTATAAGATAGAAATAGAATTTTCTCAAATAAGAAAACCTAATGAAAAGGGAAAAGAGATAAATTGGACTAAATAAAATAAAGCTTATATTCAGCAAAAGACAACATACTTAAAAAAGCAAGTAGATGAAGAATGTTGCAAGGAATATAATACATGAACATTTAGTACTCCATCAAATAGTAAGAAAAATATAAACTCTAATAGGAAACTAATAATACTGTAAACAAGTAGTAGAAATTTTTTTCTTACATTAGGCAGAAGTTATTAAGTGTTCTAGGTTACTCTTTGGGACCTCCCTAGGAAGGGCTTCTTTTCTCCAGTATAGCTCCCAAGCCCACTATGCATGCTAAGCATAATTGCAGTTAAGCAAAATGTAGATCTAGACAAAGAGAGGGCAGTAACACCTTTCAGCCATTTTCTTGAGGTAATAAAATCAGAAAATTGTGCACTTTGAAGCATATGGTAGAGAAGCAAACTCACAGTAAGAAAATTTGTGTAACTATAGATGCAGAATCAGGAACTCTTGGAAGGAATACATAAAAACCCTGTTAGGAGATGCCAAGATCCTGTATCGGAATAAAAGGGGAGAAGGTGCCACCAAGAATATACAAGTAAAGCAGAATGCTTGGAAGAAGAAAATTCCTGATGGGGGAAACCATTAAAATCTAACACTGTGGACGCTTGGATTTAGAATGTTGGCAGAGACCCTCATGAAAAGGAAGTAAAACTTGATATCTAGTTAATTATATGTAAATATATGAGATGAATAATTACATAGTAATATAAATTTATGATACGTGATTATAATTAGGAACATATTAGGGTAATCAACATATATACACATGCACAAATATAGTATTTAAATCATAAATGAAGACTAAAAATCTTTTTCACTGCATCACAGTTGTTAACAAATAGGTGCATAAAAAATTCAGTTCTGGAAAAAATATACAATTGTAAAATGTGCTTTATTTTAAACATATATTTATTTTTTTAAATTATTTAACAAAATAACTGCAAGCATATTTAAGAAATATCTTTCCTGATAAAAGACATATCTTATTTTGGATTGTAATTTCAGAAAGTACATAGCTTAGACCTACTCCAGTAGCAAATAAATTTAATGATAACCCTCAGTACAAGTTTGTATATGGTATTCCTTTGAAGCGCCTCTTTTTGTCTCTAAATGACTGATGTTGTGAGCTAGTAAATTGTTAAATATGGTTTGTAATATAGGCCTACTTGAGCTTTGTAAAATGAACTATTTGCACTTCAAATGAACTATGCAGCAATATATTTTACAAAGAGAGGTTATCCTGAATTTATTTACAATGAAACAAAAATATTTCATTAGTCATTTTTCTTAATGTAGTTTAAATTTTATTTGGAAAATAATTGATGACCAAAATGAATCTCCAACATGGCAATCTGTGAGTTATCTTTTCAATAAATTTCTTGGGTCATTTGGATATCCCAAAAGAAAAAAAAAAAGACTCCAGACCGCTACCTCACTCTTAAACACCAACAGTTGTGGATGGACCATAAAGTTAAGTGTTAAACACATACACACACACACACATACACACACACACTCTAAAAGAAAACATGGAAAAGTATTTTCATGACTACAACATAAAAAATACTACCCATAAAACAGCTGACATAATACCTATAAATTAAGATATTTGTAAAATAACACTTTAAAATGTTTTTTAAAATACTTTGATGAGTAGGTATAAATTTATATCATGTATAGTGTGAAATATACAGAATGTGTATATAACTTCTTCAATTTGATCTTTAAAAATATACAACTTATTTGCAAAGAATAAAACCTGGGCTGGGGTTGTTGCTCCGTGGTAGAGTGCTTGCCTAGTGAGGCACCCAATTTGATCCTCAGCACCACATAAAAAGAAGAAAATGAAATAAAGATATTGTCCCCATCTACAACTAATATATAAAAGAAATTTAAAAAGCCTGATCAGTACTTTCCAATAACCAACACCCAAAGCAATAAATGTAAAATGCCAACTGACATTAATTATCAAGGAGAAACATCTCAACAATGGTAGAGGTGATGTCTATATTGGAATCTAAGGCAAGACCACCAGTGATGTCACCACATTAACATAAGATAAATTACTTGAATATGAACACTTAAAAACAATTCTATTCCGTATTCTATTTACAAAAGTGGCTAAAATGAAAACAAAACAAAAAAAATCAAATAGTAGCAAGGATATAAAATAATTGCCACTCTCATACATTGAAGGGAGCAATCATTTTGTATAAATATTTTGGAATACCATTTGCTAGTATTCACTAAAGCTGAATGTAAGTTTTCACATAGAACCAAATTTACCGGTAAGAATATACCGAAGAAAAATAATGCATATGCTACTAAAGATGTGTGCAAAGATGATCATATTTATGTAATCCAAAATCAGATTTAAACCAGATGGCTATTTAAAATGGGCCAGACAAATAAAACATAGCACTTTAACAATGAAATATGCATGTATGTATTTTAATATATGTGAATATATATTTGCAAAAAGGATTATTGATACAATAATGAGTATAAATTAATCTCTTGCCATATATTGAAGTAAAGGAAATAGGAGATTTTGAGGTAGATTGCTCTTACTTATTTTTATTTTTTAAAAACTCAAGTATCAACAAAATTAATCTGTCAAGAATCAGGAGAATGTGTACCTTGAGAAGCATACTCAGGAAAGGGATGGAGATATTTCTGACTTCATGGTAAGGCTCTAATTTTAGTCCAGATGTTGCTGGACTATTGTGATGTTCACCTCTGGTTTATATGCATTTCTGCACATACATTTTATTCAATAAAATGCTCTTTTGGGGGAAAAATCAATCAGTAAAATAGAGGGAACTTTTATGTCTATACTCTCTCATGCCTAAAATTCAAGAGATGTCAGTAATAAATAAATAAATAAATAAAAAAGGAAATCCATAAAATTCTAGGAGAAATAGGAATAATGACATCAATGGATCAGAAATATTAAGGAGTCCTTGAGCAATAGAAATCAAATAAGATAAGATGGATGAAAAAATACACCAAAGGCTATCACAGCTTTGATGAGTGAATTGAGGTCAGGTTCACAGGAGCTTAAGGTCCAGATTCAACAAATTAACTCATCAAGATGATTAATTTATTATTAAGAAATGAATTATTTATATTAAAATCTAGCATCTGGGCTTGTTCTCCTACTTTCTCTATACCTCCATTAATTGTGTTAAGCAGTGGTGTTTGTCACCAAGCTGAAAGAAAATGGGTGCTAAATTGAGGATGCAGGATACCTAATACCTCTCCAAAGACTAGAATTTCTCACCTCTGGATGAAAAGCAACCAGCATATTCACCCTCCACTGTAAAAAATCCAGGTGGATGAAGGCATCAGTCAGTCATAGAGAAAACACAGAGATGAACAGAAGTCACCAAGAATGAATTAGAAAACAATCTAGGACAGCCACTAATATAAAAGTGGATGTAAACTTTACAAACAAAACAATATTTGAATGGAAATTGCATTCACAAAGTCAACGGAAGACAATAGAAAAATGCATAATTAATATCAGAAAGAATTAACTGGAAGACTTAGAAATTAAAAATTTAAAAAAAGATTTAAAAATCACTGTACTGATGGCAATAAGAACAGATTTAAGGTTGAATAACATTAAAGAAATTTTGAAGAGTACAAATTACTCAATTTAATAGTCAAACCAAGACCAAAAATAAAGACAAAAATTCTAAACAAAGTGATCTATTGGGGAAAGGGAATAAAGTTGAGACAGGGTATCCTTGGTATCTCATTGAATTTCTAAAAGAAAGTACATTTTAAAAGGTAAGAAATAATCAAATACGTAATAATCACTGAAGTAGCACATGAGTATTTATTGAAAGAACCCATGAAATGAATAGGATGACTAGGGAGTTAACTAAAAATATCCTAAATATCTAGATTTTTTAAAATTTATTTTTATTGTAAACAAATGGGATACATGTTGTTTCTGTTTGTACATGGAGTAACAGCATACCATTTGCGTACTCATATATTGACATAGGGTAATGATGTTTGATTGATGTGTTATTTTTTCCTCCCCCCCCACACACCTCCCACCCCTCTTTTCCCTCTATTACAGTCCCTCCTTCCTCCATTCTTGCCCCCCTCTAACCCCCCCATTATGTGTCATCATCCCCTACTCAGCGAGATCATTCGTCCTATGGTTTATTTAGATTGGCTTATCTCACTTAGGATGATATTCTCCAATTTCATCCATTTGCCTACAAATGCCATCATTTTATTATTCTTTATAGCTGAGTAATATTCCATTATATATATATATATATATATATATATATATATATACCACAGTTTCTTTATCCATTCATCAATTGAAGGACATCTAGGTTGGTACCACAGTCTGGCTATGGTGAATTGACCAGCTATGAACATTGATGTGGCTGTATCTCTGTAGTATGCTAATTTTAAGTCCTTTGGGTACAGGCTGAGGAGTGGGATAGCTGGGTCAAATGGTGGTTCCATTCCAAGTTTTCTAAGGAATGCCCACACTGCTTTCCAGAGTGGCTGCACTAATTTGCAGTCCCACCACCAATGTATGAGTGTACCTTTTTCCCCACATCCTCTCCAACACCTATTGTTGCTTGTATTCTTGATAATCATGATTCTAATTGGGATGAGATGGAATCTTAGTGTAGTTTTGATTTGCATTTCTCTTATTACTAAAGATGGTGAACATTTTTTCATGTTTGTTGATTGCTTGTAGATTTTCTTCTGTGAAGCCTCTGTTCATCTCCTTAGCCCATTTGTTGATTGGGTTATTTGTATTCTTGGTTTAGAGATTTTTCAGTTCTTTATATATCCAGAAATTAGTGCTGTACCTGAAGTATGAGTGACAGAGATATTCTCCCACTCTGTAGGCTCTCTCTTTGCATTCCTGATAGTTTCCTTTGCTGAGAGAAAGCTACATAGTTTGAATCTGTCCCAGTTATTGATTCCTGCTTTTATTTCTTGTGCTCTGGGAGTCCTGTTAAAGAAGTCTGAACCTAAGCCAACATGGTGAAGATTTGGACCAACTTTTTCTTCTATAAGATGCAGGGTCTCTGGTCTGATTTCAAGGTCCTTGATCCATTGTGAGTTGATTTTTGTGCAGGGTGAGAGATAGGGGTTTAATTTCAGTCTGTTGCATATGGATTTTCAGTTTCCCACCACTATTTCTTGAAGAGGCTATCTTTTCTCCTTTGCATACTTTTGGCACCTTTGTCAAGTATGAGAAAATTGTATTTATTTGGGTTTGTGTCCAAGTTCTCTATTCTGTACCATTGATCAACCTGTCTATTTTGGTGCCAACACCATGCTGTTTTTGTTACTATTGCTTTGTAGTATAGTTGAAGTTCTGGTATTGCGATACCCCCTGTTTCATTCTTCCTGCTAAGGATTGCTTTAGCTATTCTGGGTTTCTTATTCTTCCAGATGAATTTCATGACTGCTTGCTCTATTTCTGTAAGGTACATCATTGGGATTTTAATTGGAATTGCATTGAATCTATAGAGCACTTTTGGTAGTATGGTCATTTTGACAATATTAATTCTGCCTATCCAAGAACATGGGAGATCCTTCCATCTTCTAAGGTCTTCCTCAATTTCTTTCTCTAATGTTTTGTAGTTTTCATTGTAGAGATCTTTTACCTCTTTGGTTAGTTTGATTCCCAAGTATTTAATTTTTTTGAGGCTATTGCAAATGAAGTTGTTTTCCTCATTTCATTTTCAGCTCTTTCGTCCCTTGCATATAAAAATGCTTTAGATTTATGTGTGTTGATTTTATAACCTGCGATTTGCTGAATTCATTGATGCGGTCTGGAAGTTTTATGGAGGAGTTTTTGGGTCCTCTAAATATAGAATCATGTCATAAGCAAATAGTGACAGCTTAAGTTCCTCTTTTCCTATTCATATTCCTTTAATTTCTTTAGCCTGCCTAATTGCTCTGGCTAGAGTTTCATGAACAATGTTGAATAGAAGTGGTGAAAAGGACATCCCTGTCTTGTTCCTGTTTTTAAAGGGAATGGTTTCAGTTTTTCTCCATTAAGAATGATGTTGGCCATGGGCTTAGCATAAATAGCCTTTACAATATTCATGTATGTTCCTACTATTCCTATTTTTTCTAGTGTTTTGAGCATGAAGGGGTGTTGTATTTTGTCGAATGCTTTTTCTGTGTCAATTGAAATAACCATATGATTCTTATCCTTATTTCTATTGACATGATGGATTATGTTTATTGAATTACGGATGTTAAACCATCCTTGCATTCCAGGGGTGAACCCCAGTTGATCATGGTACACAATTCTCTTAATATGTTTTTGGATACGGGTTGCCAATATTTTGTTAAGGTTCTTTACATCTATATTCATCAAGGATATTGGTCTAAAATTTTCTTTCCTTGATGTGTCTTTGCCTGGTTTGGGTATGAGGGTGATATTAGCTTCACAGAATGAGTTTGGTAGGGTACCCTGTTTTTCTATTTCCTGGAATACTTTGAGAAGTATTGGAATGAGTTCTTCTTTGAAGGTATTGTAGAACTCGGCTGAGAATCTGTGTGGTCCTGGGCTTTTCTTGGATAGTAGGTTTTTAATGGCTTCTTCTATTTCATTGCTTGATATTGATCTGGTTAAATTGTGTATGTCCTCCTAGTTCAGTTTGGGCGGAGCATATGTGTCTAGAAATTTGTCAATGTCTTTGGTAGTTTCTATTTTGTTGGAATACAGATTTTCAAAGCAGTTTCACATTATGTTATGTATCTCAGTCTATTTGAGATTTACTTTTTCATCACAAATTTTAGTAATTTGACTTTTTTCTGTCCTTCTCTTTGTTAGTGTGGCTAAGGGTTTGTCTATTTTGTTTACTTTTTCAAAGAACCAACATTTTGTTTTGTCAATTTTTTGAATTGTTTCTTTTGTTTCAATTTCATTGATCTCAGCTCTGATTTTAATTATTTCCTGTCTTCTACTACTTTGCTCTTATTCTATTCTTCTTTTTCTAGCGCTTTGAGCTGTAATGTTAAGTCATTTAGTTGTTGACTTTCATTCTTTTCTGGAATGCGCTCCATGCCATGAATTTTCCTCTTAGTACCGCTTTCATAGCATCCAAGAGATTTTGATATGTTGTAGCGTCGTTCTCATTGACCTCTAAGAATTTTTTATTTTCTCCCTGATGTTTTTTGTTATCCATGTTTCATTCAATAGCATATCATTTAGTCTCCAGGTGTTGGAGTAATTTCTGTTTTTATTTTGTCATTTATTTCTACTCTCAGTCCATTATGATCTGATAGAACACAAGGTAGTATCTCTATTTTTTTGCATTTCCTAAGGACTGCTTTGTGGCATAACATATGATCTATTTTCGAGAAGGTTCCATGTGCTCCTGGGAAGAAAGTGATTCCACTCGTTGATGGATGAAATATTCTATATATGTCTATTAAGTCTAGGTTTTTGATTGTGTTATTGAGTTCTATGGTTTCTTTGTTTGGTTTTTGTTTCGAAGATCTATCTAGTGGTGACAGCGGTGCAATAAAGTCACCCAGAATTATTGTGTTGTGGTCTATGTGATTCCTGAAATTGAGAAGGATTTGTTTGATGTACAGAGATGCACCATTGTTTGGGGCATAAATATTTACTATCATTCTGTCTTCCTGATTTATGGTTCCCTCAAGCTGTATGGAATGTCCTTCTTTATCCCTTCTAACTAACTTTGGCTTGAAGTCCACTTTATCTGATATAAGGATGGAAACCCTTGCTTTTTTACTGAGTCCGTGTGCATGGTAGGTTTTTTCACATCCTTTCACCTTTAATCTGTGGATGTCTTTTTCTATGAGATGAGTCTCTTGCAGGCATCATATTGTTGGGTCTTTCTTTTTAATCCATTCTGCCAGTCTATGTCTTTTGATTGATGAGTTTAGGCCTGTAATGTTCAGGGTTATTATTGAGATATGATTTGTATTCCCAGTCATTTGGTTGATTTTTGGTTTTTAAGTTGGCCTGGTTTCTCCTTTGAGTGATTTTTCTCTAAGGTAGTTCCTCTTTTTGCTTAACTCCATTGTTATTTTTCATTTCCTCCTCATGGACATTTTGCTGAGAACATTCTGTAGCACAGGCTTTCTATTTGTAAATTCTTTTAACTTTTGTTTATCATGGAAGGATTTTATTTCATCTACAAATCTGAAGTTTAGTTTTGTGGGGTATAGGATTCTTAGTTGGCACCCATGTTCTTTCAGAGCTTGAAATATGTTGTCCTGGCCCTTCTACCTTTTAGAGTCTGGGTTGAGAAATCGGCTATTATCCATATTGGTCTCCCCCTATATGTAATCTGATGCTTTTCTCTCATGGCCTTCAAGATCCTATCTTTATTTTGAATGGTAGGCATTTTCATTATAATGTGCCTTGGTGTGGATCTGTTGTGATTTTGTGCATTTGGTGTTCTGTAAGCCTCTTGTATTTGATTTTCCATTTCATTCTTCAGGTTTGGAAAATTTTTTGATATTATTTCATTGAATAGGTTGTTCATTCCTTTGAGTTATATCTCTGCCTTCCTCAATCCCAGTAATTCTTAAATTTGGTATTTTCATGATGTCCCATAGTTTTTGGAGATTCTGTTCATGATTTCTTACCATCTTCTCTGTTTGTTCAACTTTATTTTCAAGATTAAATATTTTGTCTTCATTGTCTGTGGTTCTGTCTGCCAAGTGGCCTAGTCTGTTGGTGATGCTTTCCATTCAGTTTTTTATTTGATTTATTATTTCCTTCATATAAAGGATTTCTGTTTGGTTTCTTTTGAGAATCTCTATCTCTTTGTTGAAATGATCTTTCGCTTTCTGCAGGTGCTCTTTCAGCTTATTGGTATTATCATTTATTGCCTGCATTTGCTCTCTTATCTCAGCCTTTGCTTCACGAATCATCATAATGATGTATAATCTGAAGTCCCTTTCTGACATTTCTTCTAACATACTGTCATTGGATTCTATTAAAATAGAATCTAGATTTGTTTGGATCATTTTCTTCCCTTGTTTTTTCATGTTGTTCATGTGTCTTCCCCTCTAGCAGTGCAGATCTGGAGTATTGCAGATTTCCCCCTATAGGCTTATAGTGGCCCTATAGTTTTCCAAAACCCTTTCTTTAAGGGCAGATCAATATTAGCAGTGCCCAAATCAGACACTATGCAATCCTAGACCAAATAGCCCCTATGAGGACAATGACAAAATTGTCATAATAAACAGAATGAGTGCAAATATTATCTTCAGTAAAACAAACAAATTTGGAATAATGTCTGCAGTTTCAAATGTAGGACAAAGAGGATGCAGAGGGATGTAGAATGTGGCTGTTAATGGGATAAGAAAAGAATATACAGAAGTTCTAGATAATAGAAAGTGTGAGAGTGTAATCAAAAGAATTTGGGTATTAGCATGCAAAAAAGGGAGAGAGAGGCTCTGAGGGAACAGGTAAACAAAAGGAAAAGAGAGCAAGAAAAGTAAAGGAATAAAATCTTAATTTTTTCAATAAGGAAAAAAAGGAAAATATACAGTATAACAGTCATGCAGTATTTAAACCTCCCAGTGTTCAGTAGCCTGATGCATGAGAGGTACCTGATAAAGAGCTTCAAGTGTCCAGCAGGCGTCTCAGGATGGTATTTGCCCCACCTAAAGATTGGAGCTACAGCTTCCTGGATTATCCAAGATGGCACTCTATCTTTGAAATGTGTTGGCAAGTGGGGAGCTGCAGCTCAGGTGTGGCCATGGTGAGCTGGAGGTCCTGGAGGTGGGGTGTGTTTGGTCAGGCAGGGGACCTTGAGGTGTGGTGTGTTTGGTGTGGTTGCAGAATCCTGGAGGCCGGTTGCAATCAGTTGGTCTGGGGTCCCGGTGATAGGGTGCAGTCAGTTGGTCTGGGGATCTTGGTGGCAGGGAGCAGTCAGTGGATGTGAGGGCCCCAGAGACAGGGATCCTGTAGACGGAGCTCAGTCAGTCCGGCCAGGGTCCTACACGGCCTGGCTTTTGTCTCAAAATGGCAGCAGCCACATGTAATCAAACCTGCAGCTACTGTAACAGTGAACTTCCACGCAACAACAGGCAGCTGGTGCTTCACTGGCAGTGGGCAGTCAGTTTGCTGACTGTTTTTGGCGATCGGGAGGTGAACCTAGTGCGTTGGGAGATGGATAGGTGTAAGGCAGGTGATGGACTGGTGAGAGGCAGGCAAATGGTGGATGATAGGCATCTGACAGTAAGCAATCTGCACTCAAAAAAGGCGTCGATATGCTGGCAGACTGCAGGTGATCACAGCAGACAAATGGGGTAAACAGCAGGGGATCGATAAGCAGCAAAAACCTCCTCACCTAGAAACAGATATCCTCTGCTTGAAACCAGAGTTACAGAGCAACAAGGAATGCAGCATCCCTCTAGTCCACCAACTTGGATCTCCCTAAATATCTAGATTTAAATACTATGAAGAAATTTTATTATGTCAATAATAAAACACTCAACAAAATAAAGAAAAAATTATCTACAAAGGAATAAGAATCAAATAATGAAATCAAATGCAGGATAATGGTGAAAAGATACTTGCTAAGTTCTCAAAGAAAATGCTTTCAAATATAGAGTTTTATATAACACAATATTAGTGGATTACAATAAGAGATAAAATAACGTATTTTAGTATATTTACAAATATAATGTTGAAAAGTTATTATTGAAGATACTTTTCTCAAGCATTAAGGAGGATCCATTTTTTTTTTTCCTTTTGGTACCAAGGTTCGAAAGCAGGGGTGTTTTACGACTAAGCAACATCTCCAGTCCTTTTTATTTTTACTTTGAGGCAGGGTCTCATTAAGTCACTTAGGGCCTTGCTAAGTTGCTGAGGCTGATCTTGAACTTGTGATTTTCCATTTTCAGCCTCCTGAGTTGCTGGGATTATAGGTATGCACTGGACAGAAGGTATTTAAAAAAATATATAGGATTACCAAAAAAAGAAAAAGAGGAAATTGAAGGTATAGAGTATATTTGTGAGCAAGAAAATCAATAAAACATTTAAGTTTAGATACTGTTCATGGGAAATGTATTTTTTAAAAGGGGATTGATATAAAGCTCCACAAACAGTTTTAATTTTTTTTGATAAGTCAATACTGTCTTGTGAACAAATAAAAATGAACACACAGTTTACAGAAGACAATATATAGTTACTTAGCACCTCGTTTCTGCTGAGGTCGACTTTGAACTTGCGATCTTCCTGCCTCAGTCTCCCCAGCAGCTGGGATTACAGGTGCATACCATGGTGCCCAGCCTATATGAAATTTTATGTCATACCTACCTATGTAGCTGTTTACCTTAGAAAACCCTACACTATACCTTAGAAAATTCCATGTAAGTAGATTAATGTTTTCTCCCACTATTATAGTGATATAAGCACACTTGGCAAATATTAAATACTAAGTATTGCTGAATAAATGATTGAGTGTGGGTTTTAGTTTCTTAATCTACATGGTAGAAACATTTCTGAAATTAGATTTGGGGCAATAAGTACAGACTAAGCAGAAAGCTGGATTATTCATCACCACAAATACTGACTCAGTGATAATATGGTTCTGATGAGCAAAGAAGATCATAATGTGATATTGATTCTGGCCACTAAAATTCATATTAAAGCAGAGTTCTGTAATGTTTTCATATAATTGTATTTGTGGTTTATTTTCCAATGTAGAAGAAAATTAATATTCTGTTCCTGGTAGATAAAATAATGAAGTCCTCATATCCCAGTTATTCTTGGAAACATTTTCATACATGAGCCATGTAAATAAATAGTGAAAATATTTGAGCTCAATGAGGATGAAACACTTTGCCCACGTTCTCCTCTATGTTCCTGAGGACACAGTAATGTATTTTTTTTAATGGCAGCAAGACATATTTGTGGTAACTAGATGAAATAGTCATCCTGGTATCTTGGACTAATTTACTTCAGTAGATATATTGAAATGTCCTAAAGCCAGATGTTCAAGCTGCCAAATTGAACGGTGAAACTGCCTAAGCTTTGACTTATAAGCCTAGAAAAACAAACCATCTTTGCTTTTATATGTTTGGAAAAAAAGAGGTACATAGATCCAACTTCCCTAATACTGATTTATTCAAAGGTTTTTTAAAGACTATGATGGAGAGCTTAGAGAAACTATGTAAAAAGATACACAGATATGTTGAAGGTCATTTCTTTTGAGAGAGTAAACAAACATTTTCTTTCAATGATTATATCTTAGCAAAGGCAGAGAAGAGAGTCTAAATCAGAAGGAGTTGTACAGAAACCTTTAAGGAAAAGCAGTTTTATAGTCATATACAGAACATCCTCTGTAATGGAAGACATAAATACCCACAGGTTTTATTACATTGTTTTGGCTTCAACAATACCTAAGAACTCCATTCTTACATTGAAAAACACAAGCAAATTTGGACTGACTAGAGGTAAATGATTTCAGCATGTAAATTAGCCATATGATTTGTTGAATAGTTACACAGTATATAAGATCATATCTTGATCACAATAAATATCACCCCATCTATTTTTCTTCTACATTTCTCTGTGATACACTGATATTAGAGAAAACAGTCTCCATCCTATCTTCTCCCATCCTAGAGTAGCTTGAGAATTAAGGGAATGTATTGTGGAAACATTTTAAATGAAAATGCTAAACTTGATTGTGATAATTTTATAAGAAATTTTCTAATCTGCGCAACCTGGCCAGATAGCATAATAGGAGTTTTCTAACTCCATCTCTCAAGAGTGCATGAATTTTGCCAACCATATATGTCTGAGAGTACCTTGGAGGGAGTCAGGGAGTACAATGGAGGAGTTCCAGCACATTGTTAGAGCAAAACATCCAAGAATAGATACATTGAAGAGGTCAGTCCAAAAAGACTTCGAGTGAGAATACTGCCATAAAGGACTTCTAATATCATCAACACAAGAAACTATGGCAACACCAAAGGCACACAATCACTTTTCAACAACTGAACACAAAGAAATGGAGATCTAAAAATTGATTGACAAATAATTCCAAATAGCTATTGATTGGCAAGTAATTCCAAAATAGCTATTATATGGAAATTTAGTGAAATAGAAAAGAACACTGATTGACAACTCCATAAAATCAAAAAAACAATATACAATTAAGAAGTTCTGTGAAGAGAGAGGGGAAAAATGTTACAAAGAATGAGGCAAATCATGGAACTAAAGAATGAATGAAAAATGAAATAAGTAGCTTACATACCAGACTTCATCAGGCAGAAGAAAAATTTTGAACTCAAAGTTATGTATGGTGAAAATTCAATACAATTCAAAGAGAATAGTAAGCCCTAACCTATCAATAGTTAGTTTAAAGACAAAATTGGTAGTAAGGTGGTGAGGCATAGCTGTCTTAATTTGTTATTTTAAATGTAAATGAACTAAGTTCTTTAAACAAAAGACATAGAATAGCAGAATTTTGAAAGCAGGAAGTAAAAAAAAAAGTCTTTTATATCACAGGAATCTTCTTTAGTCTGTCATCAGATTTCTCAATACAAATTTTGTAATCCAGGAGAGCAAGAGATAATGTATTCTAAGTGTTTAGTAGTAGGTGGGTGGCAGGCTACTAACAATATTTTACCTACAAAAGGTGTCCTTCAGAAATTAAGAGGAAAAAAGTTTTCCTAGATAAACAAAAGATAAGGGAGTTAATCACCACCAGTCTTTCTTTTTATATATACATAAATTTTTTATCCATTCTTTCTGGATATACATGACAGTAGAATGTATTTTGACATATTATACATACATAGAATAAGTATAAATTGTTCCAATTAGAATCCTGTTATTGTGGTTGTACATGATGTAGAGTTACATTGGTTGTGTATTCATTTATACGGATAGGAAAGATATGTCCAATTCACTGAACTGTCTTTTCTATTCTCATCCTCCATCCCTCCCCTTCATTTCTCTGTCTAGTCCAATGAACTTCTAATCTTCCCCTCCCTTGTCATGGGTTAGCAACATGAAGACCAGTGGAACAGAATTGAAGACAGTCTTACCAAAATAGTTATCTCATACTAGACAAAGGGGCCATAAACATAAATTGGAAAAAAGATAGCCTCTTCAAAAAATGGTGCTGGGAAAACTGGAAATCCGTACGTAATAGAATGTAATTGAACCTTTATCTCCCACACAACTCTTGACTCACAAGAATTGCTAAGATGAGTTCAAGATGAGCTGAAAGAATATCAATCAGTGATATGAAAACATAGGAAAGTTTGAATCTCACTGGTCAAGGTTAGCACATCATCAGATGCAGAATGCTGAGATACTAGAGTGGCATTGTATAAATCACTTAACTCTGGCATAAAGGTTAAAAGCAAAAGTATGAAAGATAAGTTTATAATAATTTTTAGTAGACATAAAAAAAGATAAATTATGACATCAAATGTTAAAAGTGTAGAATTTTTATATGTGATGTTCAGTGGCTATCACTTTAAAATACATTTAAATTAAAAGTAAATATATTTTATGTAACCCCATGTCAATCATAAAGGAAAACCCTTTAGTGGATATACTAAAGATAGAGAATGGAACCAAAGTATACTATTATAGAAAAGTCAAAAATTACAAAGCTAGACAGCAAAAAAGAGGAAGAAAGGAACAATGAAACAGACAAAAAACATGGACAAAATGACCAAGGTAAACCCTTAACTTATCAGTAGTTAATTTAAAGGCAAAATTGATGGTATAGTGGTAAGCATAGCTGCATAACTAACAACTGTATAGTTTAAATGTAAATGGACTAAATTCTTCAATCAAGAGACATAGAGTAGCAGAATTTTTTTAAACTTCAAAAGACATGAAATAACCAAATTCAAAAAACGTTTCCACAAATCTGCTAATTTAAAGAGATTTGCTTCAGCATAGAGGATACAAAGGACTAAAAGTAAAGGGTTAAAAAGAGATATTTTATGCAAACACAATTTTAGAAAGAACATGGATAACTATACTTATATAAGGCAAAATAGACTAAAAGTCAGAAAGAGAAACAAGGCCAATATATATTGATGAAGGTATCAATATACTGAGGTTATTTTAATTATGAACATAGACGCACTCAAATGTAGCATATATTAACAAATGAGAAAACATAGATAATGATTCCATTATAGAAGGGGTTTCCAACAATGTACATAGAGCCAGAAGAACACAGCTGGCTTAACAACACTGTAAACCAATTGGAAGTCACAAATACAAATAATTTCATCCAACAGCAGCAGAAGACACCTGTCGCAGTCTCCAGGAGAGATCACATGGGAAGACATAAAATAAGTCATTTAGCAAATTTTAAGACATTGCTATCACATCAAATATGTTTCTCATAATATGGTATGAATCTAGAAATAAATAACGAGATAAATTTCACAAATGTGAAAATCAAACAATACACTGTTGAACAACTAATCTGTCAAATGAAATAAAAATGAAAAGTGAAAAGAATCAAGACAAAAATGAAAACAGCAAAAGCTATAGATGCACAACCACGGATGGAAGAGAAAAGTGTAATGTCCGCATTGAGATAAAACATTTCTAACAAACTTGTGCATCAAAAACCTAGAAAAATAACACACTACACCCCAAATTAACAAAGAAAGGGAGTAACCAAAATATAAAAAGCAGAAAATAATAAATGTGGTTAGGAAAAAAAAAACAGATCATGAAAACTAAGGGTTGGTGTGTTGAAAAGATAAGTGGAAGATCTTTTTGCTCGACTGAGAAGAGACTGAAAGGAAGAATTGAAAGAGGGACAATTACAACTGTCACCACAGAATACAAAAGTCTGAGAGACTACTATCAACAACTGTACAGCAATAAACTACATAACCTGGAAGGAATGAATAAATTTCTAGAACCACAAGCTATCCAGCCTGAATGATGAGAAAGTGGAAAATCTGAACTGACCAATAGTGAATAAGGTAATTTAATCAATAATTGAAAAAATCTTCAATGAAGAAAGGTCAGGACCAGATGATTTCATGAGTAATGCTACAAAATACTTCGATTAGAATTAATAGCGATCCTTCTGAAACTGTCTAAGGAAATGGAAGAGGAAGGGACACTGCCTCGCTGAAGTTAATAGGGCAATGAGGCTGATGTTACAAACTGGACAAGGGCACTACAAAAAATTTAAAAATTACAAGTCCAGATCCCTGATTAATGCAGGTGTGTGAATATTCAATGAAACCTTAATCCAATCCATCTTAATCCACATTGCCACATCTAACTGCCAAGCAGATTAGAGAATATGTTTGGTCATGGACCTGGAAAAATTAAACATAGTCGTCATTTCAATCCTTCCAAATATTTTTGAATATTAATCAGCTATCATTGGGTTTAAAGTGTTTTTTAACTCTCCTGCTTTCCCAAAGGAATCTGGAATAGATAGTTTTTGAAATGTAACAAAACAGTATTTATTCTACTGTCTGTATACAATCTGACTTCTATTAAACTTTTTTTTTTTCTTATTTCTCTTTTTAACTCTGGGTTATGATTTTATTGAGTTTTCCACTAATTTTATCACCCTCTTGAAGATCATTACCTATAGTTCAAAAGTCCAGGCAATTGGTGACATTGGGGTGATAAGTCCTGAACTTGAGATCAAACACTGGGCTGGAAGTATTGCTCAGTGGTGGAGCACTTGCCTAGCACGTGTGAAGCTTGGGGTTCCATCTCCAGCCCTGTGCAAGAAAAAAAAAAAAAAAAAAAATGACATTATCAAGATGGTCAATTAAGATACACTAAATCATTATCAGTATTTTTATAATGTTCCCAGGTGAGTCATATACACAAAAGTGTTTGAGAAGCACTGCGTTAGTTAATGCTGCAGTTAAAAACAAACAAACAAAAAAAAAAAACAAAAAAAACCCACTAACATTCTTAGTAGTTTAAAAATGTTTTTTTTCTTGTTCATGGGACACAATGATCACAAGTAAACAAGAGAGTCATGTTAGGCCTTCAAGGTCTATGATCTCAAACATTTGCATTTGTTCTGCAATAGGTAAAAGCAATATCAAGGGCCTTTAATGAGTTAAATTAATATACCACAATATTTTTCTTTTGTACTAAGTATTGAACCCAGGGGCATTCTACCACTGAGCTACATTGCCAAACTTTTTGATTTTTTTTTTTTTTTTTTTTTTTTTTTTTTTTTTTTTGAGATAGGGTCTCACTATGTTGCTTAGGACCTTTCAAAATTGCTGAGACTGGCCTTGAACTTTGAACCCTCCTGCCCTGGACTCCCAAGTCTTTGGAATTACAGAGGTCTACCATCATGCCCCACCAGTTAGCATACTGCTAAAGGAACACATTGCTAATGCTGTCCTGCCTTCTAAGTAAGTACTATCTTCTCTCCTTGAACTCAACCACAGTTTACCCAAGTATAGCATTTCATAAATCATATTATTTTTATATTTCTTTGTGTATTTCATCTATCAGGAAGATACCAGTGTTGCCTTAAACATCTTTCAGACTGCATATTAAATTTATAAACATTGATTAATTTGTATGGCTATTTTTTAAGCCAAGTAGCATTTAGATTTCAAGACAGTTTTTCTCAGATTAAGTAATATATCGATTGCCTTTAAAGGGAATTAATGCTCAAAATTCCACATTAAAATCAGTCACCATCTGGGCAAGGTCAAAATGAAGAGGACTTTCCTGAATTAGTCAGGCTGATTGATGGGGTGAACTCAATCCTGAACTTACCACTTTTGACAGCACTTTCTATCTACAGAAAATGGATGCAAAGTTGAAAGTATTGGTAGACCCTGAATGCAGTACTCATCCTCTGATTGGGTAAAACATTAAAAAAAAATGCTATCTTTCAAATTTCCCAGATGGGAAAGTCTTACAGATACTTTTGAATTTTAATTGGATGTTTTCTACAAGGCAAATATTCTGCAAATTAGAGGTGGTTTGCAGTTTTCAGTCATGTGCAAATGATATCTGCTGTCTGCTGAACACCATTCCATGATTCTTTTTCTATTTCTTATGAACTGCCTATGTAGCCAAGATCTTTTCTAGTGGTGCTAAAGACAAATACATGACACAGATAAAAACAATATTGGTAATAATTGACAGTTGTTTTTCAAACTAACTCAAGCAGTCATCACCACAGATCTTTGATTATACAGTGGCTGAGGAAAACTGAGGTAGAAGTAATTTTCTTAATTTGAACGCGAGTAGTAAGCATAGAAACAAAATTAATTGCCCTTTATAATAAGTTTTTAGAAAACTGGAAACAAATCTTTCAACAGATGAAAAATTGCCAACACTAGCTGTGTATGGTGGTGCACGGCTGTAATTCCAGCAGCTCAGGAAGCTGACAGCAGGAGGATCTCAAGTTCAAAATCAGCCTCAGCAATTTAGCAAGACCCCAAGCAACTCAGTGAGGCCTATCTCTTAAAAAAAAAAAAAAAAAAAAAAAAGATTGGGATTTGGCTCAGTGGTAAAGTAGCTCTGAGCTCAATTCTCAATAACAACAACAAAATATAAAAAAAAACTGATTTTCATATGTCTCTCTCTTTGTGCCAAGAATGTGGCACAAACAAGCACACACATCACATACACACACACACCACACACACACGTGTCCTCTAAAGTGTTATTTAAATATTATTTAAATGCTCAATAATAGATTAAAATGTGTAAAATTGCAAAAATATTTCATGTATCTTTAGGTGAAATTTACTTGAAAAAATTTCCAAAATATGTTAGAAAACAAATTGATAATATAGGAAAAGAGTTGAGACATAATTATGGATGATGATAAGAAATAAGGTTAGAATAATTTTAGTTTGTTGCAAAGTATTACTTTCAACAGATCACAAAATTCCTGAGCAGAATTTTAATTAACCTTTAATTTAAAAATTCCTCCTCTTCAACATAATTTATTATGGCACCAAAACAATAAATTGTGCGTTTGTTTGAAAAATTGCAAACTATCTACCATCACATTTAGGAAGTCAGTCATTAACTGAAAGAAGCAAGAAACATTAGTATAAAAATTGTCCACTTGCCTTCTCTCTCTCTCTCTCTCTCTCTCTCTCTTTCTCTCTTTCCCTCTCTCTCTCTCTCTTATGGTTTAGATATGAGGTGTGCCTCCAGAACTCACAAGTGAATCAATGCACAAAGGTTTAGAGGGTGAAATGATTGGTTATGAGATCCTTAACCTATTGAATGTATTAATCCACTGAAAGGGATAACTGGGTAGTACTGTAGGCAGATAGGAGTAGGTGGGTCATTGCGGTTATGTCTTGGTGTTTATATTTTGTCCTTGTTGAGCAGAACATATCTGTTTCCTGCTTGTGATGACCTGAGTCACTTTCCTCCACCCCACTCTTGTGCCATGATGTTTGGCCTCATCTTAATCTCTGAGGAATAGAGCTGGCTGACTGTGGACTAAGACCTCTAAAACCGTGAGTGTCAAATAATCTTTTACTTCTTAAATTGTTCTTGTCACATATTTTGCTCACAGCAATGAAAAAGCTGACTAAAAACATGATCCAAAAATTTCTTATCAAATTCCATGACTAACTACTCCAAAGAGGCAGAATTTCAGGCTGCAGTCCTTCATCAGGGAGAAACTTTCTCTCTAGGTTTTAAAAGGGACAGAAACTGTCTTCTCCCTTGGTCAATCTTATGTCTCTCTTACTAGAAAACAAATACACGACAAAGAAACAAAATACATTCTTAGCTGAACTTAGGAATAATTACAAGCAAAACAAACAGAAGACCGTAGTAAGTTTAAAAAAAAATTAAAAGCGTTAAGAGCCAGTTGAGCATTCAGTAAAGAATATTATTACTGTTGTTGATAACTCACTTCTCTAGCTTTAGAATTATCCAAGATGTTTTTAAAAAACTGGTGCCCAAGGTGGTACCCTAGACCAATTAAATCAGAATCTCAGGGGCTCAATTTAGGAATCAATACATTTTTTAAGCTCTTGATGATTCTATTGTTGAGCTAAATTTGAGATCTACTGGTTCAATTATAGTCCATTCATAATACTACATGACTGCTAGCATTATTTCTAAAAATCCCATCAAGGGCAACATTATATGAATTGCTTTCAGCTTTTCCTTTTATGTTATGGAAAGCCTGTCTGATAAATGAGGTTATAGAGATTATTTGCATAGTGGGATACAGGTAGGCAAAACAATTTGTTCTTCTAATAAAAGGCTAATTAAACAAGTTAGGGACACCACATCAATGATAATGGAGAAGGCAACATTTATTTATTTATTTTTTTGTAATTGTTGGCTATTTATTGTAACTACATGTGAAGCTGCAGCTAAATAGTAAGTTTAGATCTTAGTATCTGAGCTATTTCTTTCCACTGGTCTATATTATTTTTCTTTTTAAACATTTTATTATTTTCCCAAAAATGGGAAACTCAGTTCACACATGAAGAAAACTTAAAATTTTCCTCCAAATTTACTAATTAGAAACTTGATATGTAGGACTCATGCATAGGTGATTATTATGCTCATGAAACTTTCAGGTACCATGACTTTGTGGTTTGCATAAAGCAAAAGGAGCAGGGAAAGATTTAAAGAGGAAAAAAAGGATATTACTATTCATTATTAAAAAAAAATCTGTCCATCTCTCCATCCATCCATCCACCCACACACCCACCGATAGAAATACTACAAGATTGGGAAAGGTAGTTAAATTACAGGAACTTCTCATAACTAGATAAATACTTTCCAAACCTAAAAACTATCAGTTGGGCAGAACTTTCGGGAACCATTCACAGATGCTTTTATGATAAGGACTCCATTATGTACCTATATTTCCCATTCATTATTCCTCATTGATTAATTAATAATCTGACTTACTTAATGAAAAACTTATAGTCCCCCAGATCTTACTCCTATTCTACTATTCCGGCCTTTGTACTACTGATTTCAAGCCATTTATTTGATCTTGAAGTCAGTTACATAAAAAGTTCATTCTGTGTTTTGCTGAATTGATGAAAATTAATATTGTAAAAAAATTCAGAATTGTAGTTCTACATACAAACATCTTAAATGGAAGCTGACCAACTTCAATATTGTTTTTTGTTTAATAGTACCAAAGACGATTAGATAATATAATGTAAACTATGGATTTGTTTCTACTTTTTTTTTTTCATGGATTTGTTTCAAAGCAGTTGGATTCTTTGGTATTACGGATTGAAATTAGTTTGTTCTTTAGTTACAACACTTTAAAGTATTGTTAAACTTTGCCAGATGTGTAATAGTAGATGCACCTAAAACCTACAAGCAATATCTCTGCTATAAAATGAACCTATTGTATCTTTACTTACAGGCTCATTTTATATATTTTTATATTTTATATGTATATGTAAAATATATTTATTTCATAAATATAAAGCTCTTATTTACAAATAATATTCATTTTTATTTGTATATATAAAACTGAAAGTTCCTGGCATTTTAACTGCTGCTCCATTTCACATCTTTATTTCAAATCCAGTAATATTAGCAAAAGCTAATATTTGTGAAGCTTTAATTTATGCCTCAGGATCTAACAAGAACTTTGTATCCATTAATTTATTTTAAACCTTATAATAAACCTCTAAGTGTCATTATTATCCAGCAATGGAGAATAAGAGAACTAAGTTGTTGGCAGGTTAAGAAATATGTCCAAGATTTTAAGTAGTAAGCAAAAACACTAATGACTTCTAAGCAACATATGTCCAATCTAACTATTCCATTCATTCAAACTAATCATTTCCTTCAAACTAACTACACAAAGGGTAGCTGATTAAAGAAATGCTGTTACCTAGTTCAGCAGCTCCATGAGTGATTTAGTTCTAACCTTTCCAAAGGAAAAATAAGAGTATGTACTTTCTTTATCTAAACTTACCTTTGATTTTATTTTACCATCTATATTCCATCTATATTCATCATCAAATTTCCTTAAATATTTATTCTGTATTGTATGAATTTTCTGATACTTTTTAGTAAATGAGGAGCAATATAAATAAGAACAGACATATAAAAATAAACATTAAAACATTCGAAGCAGTGTGTATATAAATATATATATATATATAAAACTATTTCCAAGGACAGAGGATGTGCCTGGAGTAGGCTGATCTTTATGAATTATTTATGGGGTCAGTTGTAGACATCCTCTGTGGTGTTAAGAATGCGGAGTTGAATGTCATATACTCTCAGATTTCTGCAATAATAGTCCCAAGAAAAACACGGAAGATGAATTGCATTTAAGAGTTATGTAGCTCCCCATATAATTTATGTTTTGGACTGAGTGACAAGGAGGGTTGCTGGTCACCAAAACTTGCTTTAAAGACAGAGTCTGGGGTTACTTCCTTTCATGGTTGGTGAAATTGCATAGGCGTTGAATTAATGGATATCTGTGTTTTAGTGTCATTATGAAGAACTTGAGCTCCTGGATGAATTTGACTGCCTTACTTTTAAAATAAAATTTTGTCTAGAGGAATAGAGACTCATCTCCCTGAGATGAAAATTGTCATTGGTGGATTGTCTGATGTAGTACCATACTAGGAAAAGGATATGGGTAGGAAGAAAGCGTAATGTGTACAATTGAAACAAGGATATTCAGACATGTTTAAAAAGTCCGATTATCATTCAAAATGGGTCAATAAAAACATGCCAATTAGTATAAAAATACATAAAAAGTCAAATCCACAGAAGCACTGCTAGACTAGAGGGGTAGCTGCAACAGATGAATAGAGAATTCTTATAAGTTAAAAGCAAATGGAATCAGATTGCCAGTTAAATCCAACAGGATTAAGGAAGAAAGTGAAGGCCTTAAGAAAATTAGAGATGTCCCACTACATTCTCAAGAATGGATTTCCCCCAAATACCCTAAATATTGAAAAATCCAGAGGTTAAAGCCGTTTCATCAATTACTGGCTGTACAATTCTCCCCAATTTAGCATCTGTTTAATAATTATTAGTCTTAAAATCGAGTCATATTTTAATGGGCAGCTATTTTTGCAGTGTTTATGAAATAGCAATATGCCTCATAACTGATGTCTTAAATTCTGTATTCTGTGAAAATCAGTAAAGGGCTACAGCACAGCAAAACTAGCTCCTGTGTGCAGAGCAGCAACTTCTGATGTTTGCCTCCAGGCTAAACCTGAGTACAGTTGTCTTTCTTTGTTCCCTGTTTGGGGTATGTGTGAGTGTATGTGTCTGTGCTTTCTTCTTTTTAAAATTAGGCTGTCACAGAAGTTTCTAGAATGGCATTGGGGTAAATAAGATGGTAGTGCTCAAAACAAATGTATATGTATGGTCTAGGGCAAGAAGTTCTGAGCATGGAAGACTATATGGAATACATCTGCCCATCCCAAATCCATCCCTATTCTCCTCTTTCTTTTAGAACTACTTGTGAAATGCACAGTAAAGAATAAAGAGAGCTTTGGAATAGAAACTGTTCAAAATTTTACCACCCATGAACTCTGAAAGGATAAAATTAAAATGTTCTGTAGTGGAAAATGATTTTAAAAATCTGGAAAAATTAATACACAGGTGAGTATGCTAAACAGAACCATAATGAGACTATAAATATAAAAAAATTATCAATAGGACAGTTGGGAAAATTAGTGCAAGGGTCAGCTGGCCCCAAGATTTGAACTTCCCAAGAGCCTGAAATGAAACTGTTTATTGCTTTTCTTTATTAAATGTAAAGCTATAATTTTATTATAAGGAAATATGAGATTATGTTCTGCAAGGACATTCCTACACTTGAGCTACAAAAATGTAATAACACTGGGTGTGGCTTCTTTGGCTAATATAGCAATTCTCAGGCATTTCAGCCTCAGAACCCCTTTATAGATTTTCAGGAATATTAAGGACCTTCCTGTTTATTTGGGTTTTGTCTATTTGCATTTTTTTTCATATTATTATTAAAATTTAAAATACAAAAACAATCTATTTAAAATAAACAATTACATATTTTCATAAATAGCATGTCAATAAAAGGCTATATTTTCCACACCAAAATAACATACAAAATTATATATATGGTCATTAAACTTTATGATTCAATTTATTTAATAAAAATCAGTTCTCATCACTGATAATTCTTCTTAAGATAAACATAGAATTAAATAGCTTGGTTAAACTAATTTCCACCAGAACCCTAAAATGAATACATTTCATTTATTTCAAGGTTAGTTGCTGTTACAGTTTAGATATGAGGTATCCCCCAGAAGCTCATGTATGAGATAACGCAAGAAGGTTCAGAGGAGAAATGATTGGGTTGTGAGAGTATTAACCTAATCCGTGATTTAATCCCCTGATTGGGATTAACTGTGTGGTAACTGAAGTGGTAGGGTGTGGCTAGAGGAGACTGGAATTAGGGTGTGGTTTGGGGGTATATATTTTGTATCTGAAGAGTGGAGACCTTCTCTCTCTGCTTCCAGATCACTATGTGAGCTCCTTCCCTCTGCCACACACTTCAGCCCTGTTCTGCCTCACCTTGAGTCCCGAGGAATGGAGCAGCCTTAGACTAAGTCCTCTGAAAACCTGAGCCCTCAAATGAGCTTTTCCTCCTCTACAATTGTTCTGGTTGGATTATTAAGTCACAGCAGCAAAAAGACTGACTTAACCAGTTGCCCTGTCAATATATATTTTATATATCTTGGGATCTGTTGATTCTCTAAGAACCCAAAGCTTTTTTGTTTCATTGATTACCCTTGTTGAAGGAAATAGCATCCTCAAAATTTTGGAAACAGTTATGTGACAGAAGTAATGTATGATTTAAAAAGCCAGGGTGTCTGGATTGAAAAGTTTGATGTGCTATTAAAGAACTACACGATCTAGAGTTACTATTATTTAAACACCGCACAATTCACTTTCCACACCATCAAAGCAATAATTCATGTCTGCTAAGGCTGATGATCATTTATGCAATAGTGACCCTTTCCACAGGGTTTAATAAGTGTCTATCAACAAAACAAAAACAAAACCCCCTTATTTCCTTAATTCCCTTGTGAATGTACAATAGAGCTGACTATGGATGTCGACAAAAGCCAAAAAAGAGAACATAGATTGGAAATCATGGTCAGAGGGAGGAAGCTAAGTCCCAGGAATTCTAAGCTGGCTCCAAAATCCATGTCCCATCTTGTATAATACCATCCCCTGGAATATGAGGGGACAGTGACTCCATTGATTATGTTGAATTATGTGGCTGGGATGGAATAGAAGAATAGCATAAAAGGAGTTAAGGGGAAAGTATGAGAACTCTTAGGGCTGCCTCAGAAACAATGGATATCTGGACATGGGTAGATAAATTACTTTGAGAGCCACCAGTCAGTCAGTGATAGGCCCAGTGATTTTTAAGACCCTCATAGCCAGGTATTGGAGCTGAGACTATTTACATATTGTCTCAGGAATGAAGTATGTCTGATATGAAAAATAAGAGGTAGGAAAGACAATACCACAGTTTATTTAAGTTAAAATGTTGATTAAATTACTTGATGAACAAATACTCCCTATATATAGCTACATATTTAAAAGAAATATTTATGATAATTCGTGACTTTTACAAATTCCTTTTAATTTTCAAAAATTCTTAAATTAAAAAAATTAGAAAAAGCTCCTCCCTTACTTTTCTTTCTTTTTTGGGGGGTGTGGGGTACCAGAGATTGAACCCAAGAGTTGCTTTATCTCTGAGCCATATCCTTGGTCCTTTTTATTTCTTTATTTTGAGATAGGATCTCTCCTGGCTGAAGCTGGCCTTGAACTTGCAATCCTCCGGCCTCAGCCTCCTGAGCTGCTGTAATTAAAGGTGTGAGACACCACACCTGACGCTTTTCATTCTTTGAAAAGAACACTTTGAAAATAAATTTTGAAAACTACTTTCAAAGCTGTTTGACTATCTTAACTAGAATAGCATACCGTTGGTTCATATAGTTGACTATCAAATATGTGTATCCCAGGGAGGAAATAAAAGCACACAGAAAAGAATGTGATTTCATTTCCTCAAGTGTCTCAATTAGTCAAATCTATAGGCTGGGCTTTATTAGGACTATAAGCTCAAGGAAAAGTTAGGAGCTGGAGCCATCCACAGGACTTAATATCAGATTTAAGTCATAGTTTTAGAAATGTTCGCATGTTTAGAGACTTGTGAGGCTGGAGGGCCTATGGATCTGTGGTACTCGGCCTGCAGTCTCCAGTACCTACTAATTGGTGAAAAGCATAATGGAGTTCTAGAAATCTGGTCTCCATTTCCTGTACTGTGATACCATGTCAGACCAGACTATTCTTCTGAGTCACTCTATTTTATCTCTGTATTCCTAATGCCTCTGGGGAGTCTCATGCACAGTAGAAATCAAGTACTTTTTTAACCAAATTATGCTAAGTAAACTTATTGAATGTGCCTAATCTAATAATTTCTGACCTTTGATTTCTGACTTTTTGTAGTTCAAAAGATGATTTAGACCCTGTATTGTCCAGGAACTATTCTCATCATTAACAGCATAGTACTCAGCTTACGTCCAAGTTATTGCACTCTTAGCTTGTTAATTATGAGTTTGGGCTGTTGAAGAGTATACTCTGAAAATGTTCCCATGCCAGCATTTTCCTATAGCTCTTGTACTTTATAACATTCCCCAAAGTCAGTGTCTGTGTCTTCTAATCCATTTGCATCTCCATATTGCTTTGGTCAGGCACCTGTTCACAGGAGGCATGTGATCAATATTTTTTCCAAGTGACTAATACTTGCCAGTATTTGTGATTGTTGTGTTTCATCTTGGTTTAAATCCCATAGTAGGTATATTTTCTTCTGGCTGAGACTTCAGCAAAACAGATAGCATGCATCTGCACATTGATCTCTCTCCAAGTGGCAGAGTGAAACACTTTGGTGGCAGGAAAAATTGTTTAGAAGCCTTTGAATTGACCCCTTTGTGTACCAAATCGACATTTTGTGCAGCTAGTTTTATCTTTGCTTAAACTAGTATTGATCAAACTATCAAAGATTGTGAACAGCTGTTCTTGAAGCACCACCAAAAATAATGGTTTGCATTTAAATCTTTAAATCAATCCTCATTTTGTTGACTATCTCAGGGTTTTCCATGGTAGGGAACTTGATTCATTTTTTTTTCAATCTTATTTATCACAAAAAATGTAAAGATATACGAGTATTCCATTCATTTTTCATTCAGTGTTCAGTTTATTACACCTTCTGTTATCACTCCCTGCCCTTTGCCATGTTCTACAAAAATGCACTTTTCTATGAACCTTTGTTTAGCTGAAGAATCAGAAGTGAGTAAGAGCTGTGTAAAATATTGAAGGACTCTGCTGGTATCTAAGGCTCATTTGCCATAATCATAGGGATGAAAATAGAAAACAACAACAAAACCCTTCTAGGAGAACTTGTCAAATTCCTTAAAATAGCTTAAAATGTTCTTTATTACAAGAGAGGTGATTAAATTATTACATGAGTGAAATTAGAACTTTGGTTTTTTGGAGTGAGGGCATTCTTAAATCTTACTGCTGAAAATGTGTAGGGTTTTAACTGAGATTTGGAAAGATTTTAGGCTTCTATTTCTAAGGTAAGCCTCAGAAAGACTAGCTTTCAGCGGAAAATAGGCCAAGGCAAGAAAGTAGTATTAATTACAGGTAAATCCTCCAGAGAACTCAACTACAAAGCTACAGATATAAAGGTTAAAATAAAATTCCACAGATTTGCAAGATTCTTTCTTTATACTTATAGACTCAGAAGCACTCAGCATAAATCAAGTTCTGGCATTAACTCCATCTAAGATAATAAAAATAATACAACCATTTACTGCTATTGCTTGAACATATGTGACTACTATAAGATGATAATTTCTCATATTTGTTTGATCTGCATATGCTTATCTTTTAAGGTATTTTCCATTTAAAACTCTTAATTGCTGCTCATGCTGTATTAGTTACCTTTGTAAGGGATGGTTGGTCTAAAACTCATAAACCCATTCTGTGATCTGTATGACACAAAGATTTAACTGGACTTAGTACTGCTCAGATCTTTCTTAATCACAGCTACTTGCCATGGATTGTGGGACAGAATAACCTGCTACACATTCCACTCTGCCTTCTTACCTCCATTGTAAAGTTCTCTGCCTAGCATGCCTTCTGTGAGCTTGATATTTCCAGCCTGGGCTATTATTAAACAGCCACAGCTTGGCATCAGTAAATCAGGTGAGACAGAATGAGCAGAGAGGAAAAAAAAATTAAATGAGATGGAGTAGAGATAAAGGCAGGAGATCAGGGTGAGTTGGGGAGGGGCAGAGGAGAGTGTAGACAGAAACTTTATAACTGCTAAGGGAGAGGTCTGAAATTTTGGATTCATTTTATGAATTATGTTATCTAATGATTGAGGGTCACTGATGTCATTTAATGCTAAATGTCCTGATACATAGACTGCTCAGTAAAACAAAGAATTGTCTTATTCTTTTCCTGATTTTCAAATAAATGCCCTGCCAGGGACTCAAACAGGGTTTGCCTGAGTCCATAATCTAATTCCATTTCATATATAAATAGATTGTTTTTCATTACTATACAATGACCTTTTCAGTAATGTAATGAAAGTTTAAGTCACATTGTTAAGGCAAAAACTTGTTAACAAGGATGGTCCCCAATTTCCAAAATATCTATTACTAGTGGTGAGAAAGATGGCCTCGTGATGCTTTAATCAACACTATGGAATAAATCCCAACCAGGAACAGAATATTTGCCAAAATTACGAAGTAACCAGAAAGACTTCACAAGTGAAAATCAAGGAGCACTGTCAAAATTTCATAGCATTATTCTTGGAATTTCTTACTCCTATGTACTCTGAAGTCATTCCTATGTTCCTACATTTTCTCCTGGAAGATACAGTCATGGGAGGCCATCATCTTAATATTGAGCAAGGAAAAAAAAAAAAAAGCTTCTTTTGAAATTGGTACTTTACACTTTACAACAAACTGATCTGGGAACCTTCCACAGAACTTCTGAGTTTACAGATTTACTGTCCTACTTTAGAACATCGGCACATCAAGATTGTTAATAATATTTGTCTTATCCACTAGTTGTCGAATCTTGGGCAATTTATGTAGCCTTTATGGACTCAGTTTTCCCATTTTTAAAAATTATTGGTCTTTTGTGGTTCCTTCAACTAAAAAGGACAACTGAGTTGTATGAGACAGCTATGAGTTCAAAAAAATAGTTAAAACAAAAGCTACTGAATATTGAATTCATCCATGCTGCCAAATGTCTTTATTGTTTTTACAAATGTTTAAAAACTCCCAGTGTTATCTGATAACACAATATGTATTTACTAGTCACCATTTAGAAGTATGGCCCCAAAGGATCCATATAAATTCAGTGTGTACTGTCTGAGCACTTGGTTGGCTGGTTAGTTAATTTCTTCTTTGATTCATGCATTCCTTCAGTATAAATTTACACCCTCCCCTCTTCCACTTCTCAGATATTATGCAAGGTACTCAGGGAAGATACAAATATGAATTAAGAACTTCTGTTTTATGCAAGACAGAGTTGTATGAGAGAATTATCCCACATAAGAGATTTTATACAAGGTAGCAGGTGCTATATTAATCAGCTTTACATCACTATAAATACCCAGGCAATTAACGTATGAAGGAGAAAAGGCTTCTTTTGGCTCATATTTCTGGAAGTGCCAGTCCACCTTCAAGGAATCCCCTAGATTTGGGCATCTGCAAGGGCAGTACAACATAGCAGGAGTATGTGGTGGAGCAAGTCATTTATGTCATGAACCAGGAGGCAAAGAGGAATAGGAATGATTCAGGGTCCCTAATCCCTTTTGGAGGTATGTTCCCAATGACATACAGGCCCCTCACAATGTCCCACCTCTGAAAGCTCTTACAGTGTCCCAGTAGCACCACCCTGGGGATTATGCTTTTAACATGTGGGTTTTTGAGAGGCACATATCCAAACCGTTGCAGGTGGTAAGTAACTTAAGGCTAATACAGGCGCCATGATATGAATGTTCCTTCAAACAGCACCAACATGTTCAGCTACCATAATACAGTCCACACATCTGCATATCAGAAACAAAGAGGCACGTTTTATAAGAAGTCAATCCACAAAATGTTTATAGCAACCTTAAAACATATGAAACCAATAAAAGTTTTAAAATCTACAAAGCAACAATTACAACTGAAGAGGGAAATAAACCGGATTATCACTAGGAAAGTTAACACATCTCTCTAAATAATAGAGCAATTACCAAATGATTAATCAGTTACTGGAAATACAATGGTGTCAACTAATTTGCTATAAATGCCATTTGGGGGGAAAAAAACGAGGCAGACATTTCACCAAAGAACATAGTGAATAACAGTTATGCAAAGAAAAATACATTAACTTTAGGGATGGACAAATTCAAACATAATGTGATTCTCTCAGAAACCTGCTGGCATGGCTAAATTTAAATTGAAAAATTAAAGAATAACTAATCAAGTTTGTTTAAAACATGGGGGAAAACTGGAGTATTCACATATTGCTAATGGAAATGCAAAAATAGTGCCTTTGGAAATCACTTTGGTGGTTTAGTATAAGGTGAAGCACAGACTTACCATATGAATTTGAGATTTTTCCCCTAGACATTAGAAAATAAAGGAAGGAAAGTGGGTGAAGGAAAGAGAAAGGAGAATGGGAACATTTTTACCCCAAAATTTTTATGCAAAGGTTCATTATACCTTTATTGTAATATGTTCAAACTGGCACAAAACTCAAATATATATTATATGGGAAATGAGAGTAAAAGTAAATGAGTCATTATTCATACAACAGAATATTACCAAATAAGAAAGGAATATACTATGGATATATAAAACCATTTGGATAAATTTCAAAAAGCATTATACTAATTTAAGTCAAATATAATTATTGTGAGGTGAATGATTATATAAATCCTAGAAGAATGGCAAAAATTATCTTGACAGAATGGAAATAAGATCTTCCAGGCACACAAGAAAAATATCAGGATATTAGGAAATGTTATTTAATAGACAACAATGCAGTTAACTATAATTAACTGTCTTCTACATGTTTTATTATAATGTATGTCTTCTTAAAGAGGAGGAAAGACTGTTTTTTGTGGGACAAAAGTCCTTATAAAACAGATGTCCATATAGTGCATAAAAATGCAATATATCTGTGGTATTAACATTAATGGAGGGTTGTTGGGAATAATTAGGAACAAAAATATTTGAATTCTCTTCAAGGAGATAATAACAAAAAGAGATTGGGAAGCATTTCAATATAAAGAAATATATTAGAATTTAAAGAAGTGATATCCAATTATGTCATTGTAACTATGATGAAATGACACATTTTGACATTACAGGTCTATAAAATTTGGTTGTTAAATAGGGTAATCATTTGAAGGTATTAGGGATTAACCACCTTAGTTATCAAGGTAAATCAGAAAGGATTTCTTTTTCATCAAATAGTGCTGGATTCATGGTCTAGTCCTCAGGTAAAAACTTCCACCTCATACCATATATAAAATTGTTTCGATTTGGATGATAGATCTAAACTTACAGGACAAAAACAAGATAACTTTTAGAAAAAAAAAATAAACCCTGAGGTTAGGCAAGAGTTTTTAGACAGAATTCAAAACATCTTCTCAGAATTAAAGCTTTTACACATCCTAAGACCTCATTAAGTCCAGGAAATGTGAAGTCACCTGTAGGTATAAATATTCATAATACATATATTAGACACATAATTTCTAGTCTCAATTATACAAATACCATCTTCCATTCTAATCAGTAATCCAATGAAAAACATTAAAAGAGTTAAACAGATTCTCACAAAGGAGACATGCAAAAGGTCAATTAACACTTGGGAAGTTTCTAGATGTCCTCAGTCATCAGAGAAATGCAAGTTAAAAAAGCGAGATGACACCACCACACAGCACCCCTTGAGAGAAAATTTTAGCATGTCAAGGATGCCAAATGCTAGAGAGGAGGAGATGGAGATATTGATGTTGTAAGTGCAAAGCTACAAAACAACTTGCAACATCAGTCTAATAGTTTAATTGGTTAAACATACACCTACTCTATGGCTGAGAAATTCCACTTCTAGATGTTTACCCAAAGAAATGAAACAGGTGCCTGTGAAAGAAAAGAACAGGGTTTGCAGCTCTCATCATATATGTGCTGAAAATGGCCTGCTTCACATGAAGAAAAAATGTGTCAAACAGAAGATGTACAAACAACTGCACATTAATGGAACACTGCACCAAGGCAGATCTGTTGAGTGAAACATGCACAACAGATGAATCTCAAATATACGGTGAGGATAATAAGTCAGGTATGGAAATTATGTACTGTTACTACATATGCATGGAATTTGTGGGAACAGGCAAGATTAAATTCTAGTGTTACAAGTTAGAACTACAGTTACCTTCAGGATGGGAAGAGGTTGATGGAAAGGGGTACAAGGGGATTTTCTGGGTTACTGGCAATATTTTATTTCTTAACTGAGGCAGTCATTACACAGCTATACAGTCAGTCCCATGACTCATCATATCGTATACAAATTTTATGCCAATAAAAATACTGTTTTTACAATGCCTGTATTCCCCTTCCACTATTTAATAATTTAAAGGCTTAAAATTTCATAAATCATATTTTAACTACTTTCTTGTGCTTGAACTTGCATGGTTTAAGACAATGCAGAAACAAATCTTTCTTCAGTTCATTTGTTTTTTTCTTTTATATTAAATTTCTTTCATGGCTAGGTTCATTTTTTTTTGTCTTTGATGTGTTGATTCATTGATTTTGGATTTATTTTGTGATATTCATGGGGATCATTCCAGAGTAGTTCATTAGTTTCAGGATTTTCCCTTATTTAATAACCTTCCCAGCACCCGTGATTCCTTTCCAGCATTTTAATTTTTTTTTTAAAGAAAAGCCTTTGATATTTTCTACTGATTGTTATGACTCAATTCCAGAGTGTTTACAGCAAGAAGTAAATGGTCAGTCTGCCTTCCGTCACTTGTGCGTCTCACACCAGTCCTGCAGTCTTTGGGCCTGGTGTCCAGGGTGCCTAGAACAAGCCCTTGTGACCCTCTGATCGCCAGAGCATCTTCAAGTGTTCTGTTACCTCCTCTGGATCCCACTGTGTGCAAACTGTTTTTATCACTTCCCATCGGGCATTATCTGAGACTTGGATAAAGTGACTTGATTTTTCAACAACATCATACTAAGACACCTTCACTTTGATCAAGTGTTCCTCCAGCGCCCACCCTGTTGTTATTCCAGCAAACGTGACAAACTGTAATTGCCTTCAAGTTGCAGGTTTTCCCTGATTCTTGCCATTTACCCATAATATGCCTCTGTCTCGAGGACTCTGCCTAACACTCCACTTGTTAAAACTACCAAGATGTTTAGCCTGTCAGCACAACAACCCTGTCTGGCCATCTCCCATTTATCCAAATAAATATCCTTCCTCTTTCCTCTTTCATCTCAATACTACAGCATAACTCTTTAAAGGAGGTTACACAGACCCTATCTTGACATACCATTTTAATGTTCTGTCATAGAACTTCAAACTTCAGTGTTCTACATTGTACACAGTGTTCCACTTTATATACTTATTGAAAAGCATCCAGAAACCACTCCGGAAGCAGGAACTCACGTTAGAGATTTTATTAAGTGGACAGGCAGAGTGTCTGCCCGCAGGGTGGAGAAAGAGAGAAAAAAAAAAAAAAATGAAAGAGAGAAAGAGAAAGAATGGCAGTGGAGCCATTCTTAAGTAGTCGAATTTCACGGGTTAATAACAAGGAACCAATGAGTGGTGCAGAGGTTCTTGGGCTAACAATCTGAACCAATGACTGCCTAGGAGATTTGCAGGCTAACAATCTGAACCAATGACTGCCTAGGAGATTTGCAGGCTAACAATCTGAACCAATGACTGCCTAGGAGGATGGTGGACTAACAATCTGGGTTATAAAATGGTGTGGGGTGGGGAGGGGAGAATAATGGAGGCAGCAAAACAGCAGATCTGATTCCAATACTTATATACAGTGTTTATCTGTCTTTCCTCCCCAGTGTCTGAGCTACATCAGAGCAGGTCCCTCTTCTGTGTTAATCACTAGAGTGATGATGGAGACAGAGTGGATACTCAATAAATTTTTATTAAATATTTTTTAAATCTTAAGGCTACTGAAAACCTATATTTTGAGCCACATTTTGAAGAATTGAGAAATTTTATCTTTGAGTCTCAGGCTCCTAACATGCTAAGTAGGATTGGTAAAATGCACATAGAGGGGTTTTTGAGCAGGAAATGTGAAAGTGTTCTTAAGATGACAAAATTTCTAATATACTTTTAATTTAGGTTACATTTTGAGGAATATATATATTCAGGTGCTACTCTAATGTTGCTATAAGGCAATTATAAAAAAAAAAAACTCTTAAAGTTAATAATGATGTTTTAATATCACCTTTAATTAAATTGGTTCAGGAAGAAAATAAAATACACTTCCAAATATGGAAGAATTCAGCTTACTGAGGACCTTGGGAAGTAGGCCAACATCAAAAGAGTGACAATGTCGAAAGTTATTGGAGGGCTGGGGTTGTAGCTCAGTGGTAGAGTGCTTGCCTAGCATGTGTCAAGCACTGGACATAAATAAGTGAATGAAATCAAAGTCCATCAACAACTAAAAATATATGTTAAAAAAATCTATGATTGATGTTGCTTATTTAAAATTAAATCTCATTAAAAAAAAAAAAGCTATTGGGTTTCTTCAAGGTCTGCTTGTCAAGTTCCAGGTAAATGTGGGTTTCAGACCTAGCATAGCTTTCCCTGCTAGACCATAAAGGGCTATGCCCAGGATGAATCATGTCCAGGTAGGGGCAGATCAGGCCTTCACTAGGTAGAAAGGGCAGGCAGAAGTCATCAGAAGTAAGGAAACGATGAACAGAATTTGGGGATAATTCAACAACTTTGAACAAAGATGTTTCTAGCATTCAATTATTTCATTTTACTTTTGTCTTCTCTGTAATCAGTGAATTGTTCTTTAAAGCATTCTAGACTGGCCTTGGTCCTAAAATGACACTGTGTCTTCTGTTGCCTCATTACTCAGTAATCAGCAGAGTCTCAGGAGGTAATAACTTAATATATTAATTGTTATTCAGATCCAGATGACTATCTGTCTTTAGTTTCTTCCTTTCTTCTTCTCTTGGATAAAATGAATAAGTGGCAAATTTCAGGTGGTAGGAAATGACAGATAAGAAAGATACTTAGAGAAAGAGAACTTGCTACTAGCAATTTTAGAGTATATTTGACCTCATTTTATAACAAATGTATGGACTTCAACTCTAGTTTCGTTCTGCTGATCACATATGCACTCATACACACATTTTGCAGATAATCAAATTAAAGTTGAGATAATCTAAGTCACAAATTCCAAAGTTCTGTAACTCATAATGGTGGAGCTGGGATTGAAGAAGAGGTTCACAATTTTTATTCTACTAAAGTGAAAATGTATTTGTAAGGTTCTACCAGTCATTAAATGGGTTCATCTTTATCTGGCTAGTAAATTATTCATTTAGAGAATGTCAGTATCAACACATCATCAATTATCTGGATGGAAAAATGTTGGATAATTTTAAATATCTAGGGAGTGTCAATCCTTTGGGATGGATTTTTTATTCATTGATCCACATGTCAATTCTCCCAAATATGTATCCAGATAAATATTTGATTATCAAAAGTGGCTTTTCCCTACAGTAACTCTTCAATGGCAGAGTATTTGGTGTTTGGAAGATTATATAAAGAGATCAAGGATATCAATTACTCTCATAAAGTTCTTAAGATTTGTTTTTAATGAGCTCAGTTACCTTAAAGATAAAAGTATGTTCAGGAAACCAAGATGATAAAGTATGCATTGTACAGCACTAATCATAATGGCTTAATTAGGTGTTAATGTGTATTTTACTCTCATTAAAATTTAATGGTAACTGAATATTTGAGTGCTCAGTTCTCATTTTCCAACAGCATAGTTCTGGTGAAGAGATATCCTTTCAAACCTAGAACTTGGTGATGAAATGGTGTCAGTATAAATTAGACTCCAAAGAGAAAATTCCCATTTCTCAAGACTACATTTCATGCCAGGCCACAGCAGGTGGTGAAATCAGACAGGGCATGAATAACGTAACTTCTATTTATGTCCAGTCCTGGAACTAGAAAGTAGCGGCTGCCATCTGGCATAATTTTGGGGGTGTTGAAAGGTTACTCTGATCACAATATTCAATTAATTCTCTTGATTTAGACTCAAGTAATATTTATTAAACTATAGTTATGCATCAGGTGCTCTCCCAGGGGCTATCACATATGCTATCTTAAAAAGCAAAAGAAACAAAGAAAAAACAACAACAAATCACCACCACAAACAACATTGATTTTTACTTTAGATCAGAACACTAAGCGTTATTTTATGCAATATGTTTGGTGCACAGCACTTTGTGATCAGCTATAGGAGACAGGTGCAGAATTTTCTACCTGTGGGAATCATCTTGGTGCTCCAAAAGCTTCAGAGTTTGGAGCATTTTGGATGTAAGATTAGGGATACTCAAGAGATTCAGAAAGGAATCTAGGAAAAAAGTGCTGTTACTTTACATTGTTTATAAAATGCATTGCACTGGAAGATGTTCTGATATTGGACTATATTCCTTAATCTTATTTATTATATTATTTATAATAAACTCTTGGAAGTTAGTCTCGTTAAAATTACTGATTTTATTGTTTATAAAATTACTGATTTTATTGTTTACTAATCTTGTTTATGAACATATCTGATCTGATTTTATTGTTTATAAACTAATCTTGTTTATAACAAACAATTGTTTGTATTTCTCTTTTAAAAATTTTTGTTGTTAAAATGTACATGACATTAGAGTGTATTTTGGCATACATACATGGAGTATAACTTCAATTAGTATCCTGTTCTTGTGGTGTACATGATGTGGAGTTACACTGGTGTGTATTCAAATACAAGGTCAGGAAAGCTATGACCAATTAATTCCACTGTCCTTCTATACCCCTTCCTCCCCTTTCCCTTCATTCCCCTTTCTCTATTCCAGTGGACTTCTATTCTTCCTCTCCCCATCCTCTCCTGTAAGTTAGCATCCACATATCAGAGAGAACATTCTGCCATTGGTTTTGTGGGTCTGAGAGGCTTATTTCATTTAGCATGATATTCTCCAGTTCCATCCATTTATGGGTAAATTCCATAATTTCATTATTTGTGAATGAATAATATTCCATTATGTTTTTATACATTTTCTTTATCCATCCATCTAATTTGGTTCCATAGCTTGACTATGATGAATTGAGTTGCTGTAAACATTGATGTGGTTGGGTCACTGTCATATGCTGTTTTTACGTCCTTTGGGTTTGAACCGAGAAACGGGATAACTGAGTCAAATGGGGATTCCGTTTCAAGTTTTTTGAGTAATCTCCATGCTACTTTCCATACTGCACCAATTTGCAGTCCCACCAACAATGTATGAAAGTACCTTTCTCCCCACATCCTTGCCAATATTCTTACTTGTATTCTTTGTAATTGCCATTCTGACTATGATGAGATGGAATCTCAGTGTAGTTTTAATTTGCATTTCTCTAATTGCTAGATGTTGAACATTTTTTGCCATGTATTTTTTGATTCATTACTATTTCTTCTTCTGTGAAGTCTCTTATTCCTTTGCCCATTTTTTGACGAGTTATTTGATTTTGGGGGGGGGGTGTTAAGTTTTTGAGTTCTTTGTATGTCCTGGAAATTAATGCTCTGAGGTACAGGTGGTAAAGATTTCTTCCATTACATAGGCTCTCTATTCATGTTCTTGATTGTTACCTTGCTGGGAAGAAGTTTTGAGTTTGATACTAGATCATTTATTGATTCCTGATTTTACTTCTTGTGCTTTAGAAGTCTTGTTGAGGAAGTCGTTCCTAAGCTGACATGATGGAGAGTTGGGCTAATTTTCTTCTAGTAAGAACTTGTCTAATCCTAGGTCCTGATCCACTTTAAGTTGAGTTTGTGCTGGGTGAGCGATAGGAGTTCAATTCATCCTATTACATATTGATTTCCAGTTTTCCCAGCACCATTTTTGAGAAGCTATCTATTCTGCACTGTATGCTTAATGACATTTGCCAAGGATGAGAAAACTATTTTTTTTTTTTTGTCTTCTATTCTGTTATATTGGTCTTCATTGCTGTTTTGTGTCAGTACCATGCCATTTTTGTTACTATACCTCGGTAGTATAAAAGTATATAAAGTAGTTTATAGTATATAAAGTAGTCTGTAGTATATAACGTCTGGTGTTGTGGGTGTTTCCTGCATCCTTTCTCATTAAGGATTGCTTTGGCTATTTTAGGTCTCTATTTTTCCCAAAAGAATGTCATGACTGCCTTTTTCTATTTCTATGGAGAACATCATTGGAATTTTAATAGGAATGCAATAAATGTGTATAGTGCTTTTGGTATTATGGACATTTTGATCATATTAATCACGTTTATCCAAGAACATGGGAGATCTTTTCATTTTCTGAGGTCTTCAATTTCTTTCTTTAGTGTTCATTAGTTTTCATTGTAGAGGTATTCTGCCTCTTTTGTTAGATTGATTCCATTTTTGTTTGTTTGTTTGTTTGATTTTTTCTTTGAGGCTATTGTGAATGGGATAGTTTTCCTGATTTCTCTTTCACCTGACATGTCATTAGTGAATAGGAATGCAATTGATTTATGGGTGTTGATTTTTAACCCTGCTACTTGCTGAATTTGGTTTATGCATTTTGAGTTGCTTTCTTGTAGAATTTTTTGGGTCTTCTAAGTATAGAATAATGTTATCAGCAAATTGGGATACTTTGAGCTCTTCTTTCCTATTTGTATCCCTTGAATTTCTTTTTTTGTCTAATTGCTCTGGCTACAGTTTCAAAGACCTTGTTGAATAGGACTGGTGAAAGAGTGCATGAAGCATCTCTTAACAATACATAAAAAATAGAGACAGTCATCTTGCATTTTATCAGATCATAATAGAATGAAATTAGAAGTACAATAACATTTTAAAAAATAAAAGCTATTCTAACAACTGGAATCTAAATAGTACACTACTGAATAGATAGCTGAAGAGATCAGGGATGAAATAAAAAATAGTTTAATGATGAATGAGAATAGCAACACAACATACCTAAATCTCTGGACACAGTGAAGGCAGTTCTAAGAGGAAAGTTCATTGCATTGAGCTCATTCATTTGAAAAAATTAAAATCACCAAATAGATAAACTTGTATCTCAAAGCCCTAGTAAAGAAGAACAAATCAACACCAAAAGCAGTAAAGACAGGAAATACTTAAAATCAGAGCCAAAATTAATAAAATTGAAGTGAAAAAAAAAAATCCAAAAAATTGACGCAACAAAAAGTTGGTTCTTTGGACAAACAAAATTGAAAACCCTAGCCAAGCTATAAAAAGTAAAAGATAAAAAAAATTCAGATTACCAAAATTCAGGATGAAAAAGGAAATATCACTACAGATAACACTGAAATATCAGACTATAATTAGAAACAACTTTGAAAGTCTATACTCCAGTAAAATAGAAAATCTTAAAACCATCCACCCATTTCTAGACACATACGACCTCCCTTGAATTTAATCAAGACGACATAGAAAACTGAAACATATCAATTTCCAGCAATGAAATTTAAGGTTCAATTAGAAAGCCTACCAACAAGAAAGGCCCAGGACCAAATAGATTCTCAGCCCATTCTACCAGACCTTCAAAGAGGAACTTATATCAATGCCCCTCAAATTATTCCATGGAATAGAAAAGAAGGGACCCCTTCCAATCCCATTCTATAAAGTGAATATCACCCTAATACCAAAACCAGACAAAGACACATCAAGGAAAGAAAAATTCAGGCCAATATCCCTGATGCACATATGAGCAAAAATTCTCAATAAAATACTGCAAAATGCATACAAAAACATATTAAAGAAATAATGCACCCTGATCAAGTAGGGTTCATCCCAGAGATGCAAGGTAGTTTCAACATACAGAAATCAATAAACAATATTCACCACATCTATAGACTTAAAGACAAGAATCACACAATTCTCTCAATAGATGCAAAAAAGGCTTTTGACAAAATTCAGTATCCATTCAAGCTGAAAACACTAGAAAAACTAGGAATAGTTGGAATATACTTTAACAATGCAAAAGCTATCTATGCTAAACCCAAGACCAACATCATTCTAAATGGAGAAAAGTTGAAAGCATTCCCTCTAAAAGCTGTACTTCTCACTTTTGATTATATAGAAGGAAATGAGAGTGAATGCGGGTATGAAAAATGGTGAGACATCATTACCCTATGTACATGTATGATTACACAAATGGTATTGAATCTACATCATGTACAGCCATAGAAATGAAATAATGTACCCCATTTGTGTACAATGCATCAAAATGCAGTCTGTAAAAAAAATACTGGCTATGCAAACATGAGCAAGTTACTCTTCTGTGTGTAGTTTCCTCATCTGTAAATGGGGATAATAGTAATGCATAATGATTGCTAATATTTACATAACTCCTACTTTACACCTGGCACGGTTCCAAGTATGCTTGCCAGAGCAAGATGAAGAGAGACAGAGAGATAGATAGATAGATAGATAGATAGATAGATAGATAGATAGATAGAGATTGCATGCCTGTACTATTCTAGGATCAGTTATGCATTTAATTTTCACAGGAACTGTATGAGGCAGGAAGTATTATTTTTGCCGTTGTACAGAGAAGAAAACTAGGAAACATGAGCTTATTTCTCAGAGGCAACTCAGTTTCAGAGCCTGAATTTAGACCAACATTTGTCTAGCCCTGAAGTGTCCTCAGTCACTACCCTACAATGCCTAACATACACAACACTATGGGGCTGTTATTTAATGAGATTATACCCATGAGTAGCTTAACCAAGTAACTTGCTCAAGTTGGCACAACTAGTAGGTATTGAAACTAAGGTTGGGATCTAGGTTGTCTAACTCAAGAACTTATTCTGCTAACTTTTAGGCTACTGTATCTCCCCAGCATGAATATACTGAAAAGGTATTTAAATCATTCTTAGTAATAAACTGCTTCTAGAATTTATTCAAGAATTTTCTAATGATAATTTAGCATTCTTTGGCTAGAATATCATTTTGAAAATTTCTAATGAATAAGTACAGGTGTTTTTGTAGGTTAATAATAAAAATATGCTATTATTAATCCAGGTTCCTGATTAATTTTAAGAGCCAATGCATTAGATAACGATTGCTATTTTCTGTAATTTAGTCTTGAAAAAATGTAACTAAAAATAAACCTTGTCTCAATGGAAAATAAAATAAATATTTTTTAAAAAGCTGTACTTCTCTTTTTGTGGGCTGTCTGTAACCACTTCAGTTTTCAAAATCTTATAACAGTGTGCTTGCTTCACACAAGAGCAATGTACAAGGTAAATAGCATTTAAGCCAGAAATAGTTTATACTCAACATATTAGTACTACAACTAACCAAGGATGTCTAAGACTCTATAGAACTAACTTACAAATGTTAAAATATGTAAAAACAAATACATAGAGAATCAAGCCATGTTAAGGTTTGGAATTGTTCAGTATTATAGAGACATAACTTCTCCAGAACTTAATCTTTGAATTTGATGAAAATTTTTTCTAAATTATATATTTGTTAGAGAATGTTGTTAAAACTAATTATAAAATGCATGTAAAAGAGTAAAGCTAAGGATAATTAAAAAATAGAAATGAAAATAGAGAGAGTTGTATTTGTGTGATATCCACATTTTCTATAACAGCACAGCAACGTAGACTGTGATCTGAGTGTGAAAAAAAGGCAAATAGTAATGAAGCAGAATCAAATGTAAAAAAGTGAAGCTATAAGTTTATTAAGTAGAAAAGTGACATTATAAGATAGAAATAGAATTTTCTCAAATAAGAAAACCTAATGAAAAGGGAAAAGAGATAAATTGGACTAAATAAAATAAAGCTTATATTCAGCAAAAGACAACATACTTAAAAAAGCAAGTAGATGAAGAATGTTGCAAGGAATATAATACATGAACATTTAGTACTCCATCAAATAGTAAGAAAAATATAAACTCTAATAGGAAACTAATAATACTGTAAACAAGTAGTAGAAATTTTTTCTTACATTAGGCAGAAGTTATTAAGTGTTCTAGGTTACTCTTTGGGACCTCCCTAGGAAGGGCTTCTTTTCTCCAGTATAGCTCCCAAGCCCACTATGCATGCTAAGCATAATTGCAGTTAAGCAAAATGTAGATCTAGACAAAGAGAGGGCAGTAACACCTTTCAGCCATTTTCTTGAGGTAATAAAATCAGAAAATTGTGCACTTTGAAGCATATGGTAGAGAAGCAAACTCACAGTAAGAAAATTTGTGTAACTATAGATGCAGAATCAGGAACTCTTGGAAGGAATACATAAAAACCCTGTTAGGAGATGCCAAGATCCTGTATCGGAATAAAAGGGGAGAAGGTGCCACCAAGAATATACAAGTAAAGCAGAATGCTTGGAAGAAGAAAATTCCTGATGGGGGAAACCATTAAAATCTAACACTGTGGACGCTTGGATTTAGAATGTTGGCAGAGACCCTCATGAAAAGGAAGTAAAACTTGATATCTAGTTAATTATATGTAAATATATGAGATGAATAATTACATAGTAATATAAATTTATGATACGTGATTATAATTAGGAACATATTAGGGTAATCAACATATATACACATGCACAAATATAGTATTTAAATCATAAATGAAGACTAAAAATCTTTTTCACTGCATCACAGTTGTTAACAAATAGGTGCATAAAAAATTCAGTTCTGGAAAAAATATACAATTGTAAAATGTGCTTTATTTTAAACATATATTTATTTTTTTAAATTATTTAACAAAATAACTGCAAGCATATTTAAGAAATATCTTTCCTGATAAAAGACATATCTTATTTTGGATTGTAATTTCAGAAAGTACATAGCTTAGACCTACTCCAGTAGCAAATAAATTTAATGATAACCCTCAGTACAAGTTTGTATATGGTATTCCTTTGAAGCGCCTCTTTTTGTCTCTAATGACTGATGTTGTGAGCTAGTAAATTGTTAAATATGGTTTGTAATATAGGCCTACTTGAGCTTTGTAAAATGAACTATTTGCACTTCAAATGAACTATGCAGCAATATATTTTACAAAGAGAGGTTATCCTGAATTTATTTACAATGAAACAAAAATATTTCATTAGTCATTTTTCTTAATGTAGTTTAAATTTTATTTGGAAAATAATTGATGACCAAAATGAATCTCCAACATGGCAATCTGTGAGTTATCTTTTCAATAAATTTCTTGGGTCATTTGGATATCCCAAAAGAAAAAAAAAAAGACTCCAGACCGCTACCTCACTCTTAAACACCAACAGTTGTGGATGGACCATAAAGTTAAGTGTTAAACACATACACACACACACACATACACACACACACTCTAAAGAAAACATGGAAAAGTATTTTCATGACTACAACATAAAAAATACTACCCATAAAACAGCTGACATAATACCTATAAATTAAGATATTTGTAAAATAACACTTTAAAATGTTTTTTAAAATACTTTGATGAGTAGGTATAAATTTATATCATGTATAGTGTGAAATATACAGAATGTGTATATAACTTCTTCAATTTGATCTTTAAAAATATACAACTTATTTGCAAAGAATAAAACCTGGGCTGGGGTTGTTGCTCCGTGGTAGAGTGCTTGCCTAGTGAGGCACCCAATTTGATCCTCAGCACCACATAAAAAGAAGAAAATGAAATAAAGATATTGTCCCCATCTACAACTAATATATAAAAGAAATTTAAAAAGCCTGATCAGTACTTTCCAATAACCAACACCCAAAGCAATAAATGTAAAATGCCAACTGACATTAATTATCAAGGAGAAACATCTCAACAATGGTAGAGGTGATGTCTATATTGGAATCTAAGGCAAGACCACCAGTGATGTCACCACATTAACATAAGATAAATTACTTGAATATGAACACTTAAAAACAATTCTATTCCGTATTCTATTTACAAAAGTGGCTAAAATGAAAACAAAACAAAAAAAATCAAATAGTAGCAAGGATATAAAATAATTGCCACTCTCATACATTGAAGGGAGCAATCATTTTGTATAAATATTTTGGAATACCATTTGCTAGTATTCACTAAAGCTGAATGTAAGTTTTCACATAGAACCAAATTTACCGGTAAGAATATACCGAAGAAAAATAATGCATATGCTACTAAAGATGTGTGCAAAGATGATCATATTTATGTAATCCAAAATCAGATTTAAACCAGATGGCTATTTAAAATGGGCCAGACAAATAAAACATAGCACTTTAACAATGAAATATGCATGTATGTATTTTAATATATGTGAATATATATTTGCAAAAAGGATTATTGATACAATAATGAGTATAAATTAATCTCTTGCCATATATTGAAGTAAAGGAAATAGGAGATTTTGAGGTAGATTGCTCTTACTTATTTTTATTTTTTAAAAACTCAAGTATCAACAAAATTAATCTGTCAAGAATCAGGAGAATGTGTACCTTGAGAAGCATACTCAGGAAAGGGATGGAGATATTTCTGACTTCATGGTAAGGCTCTAATTTTAGTCCAGATGTTGCTGGACTATTGTGATGTTCACCTCTGGTTTATATGCATTTCTGCACATACATTTTATTCAATAAAATGCTCTTTTGGGGGAAAAATCAATCAGTAAAATAGAGGGAACTTTTATGTCTATACTCTCTCATGCCTAAAATTCAAGAGATGTCAGTAATAAATAAATAAATAAATAAAAAAGGAAATCCATAAAATTCTAGGAGAAATAGGAATAATGACATCAATGGATCAGAAATATTAAGGAGTCCTTGAGCAATAGAAATCAAATAAGATAAGATGGATGAAAAAATACACCAAAGGCTATCACAGCTTTGATGAGTGAATTGAGGTCAGGTTCACAGGAGCTTAAGGTCCAGATTCAACAAATTAACTCATCAAGATGATTAATTTATTATTAAGAAATGAATTATTTATATTAAAATCTAGCATCTGGGCTTGTTCTCCTACTTTCTCTATACCTCCATTAATTGTGTTAAGCAGTGGTGTTTGTCACCAAGCTGAAAGAAAATGGGTGCTAAATTGAGGATGCAGGATACCTAATACCTCTCCAAAGACTAGAATTTCTCACCTCTGGATGAAAAGCAACCAGCATATTCACCCTCCACTGTAAAAAATCCAGGTGGATGAAGGCATCAGTCAGTCATAGAGAAAACACAGAGATGAACAGAAGTCACCAAGAATGAATTAGAAAACAATCTAGGACAGCCACTAATATAAAAGTGGATGTAAACTTTACAAACAAAACAATATTTGAATGGAAATTGCATTCACAAAGTCAACGGAAGACAATAGAAAAATGCATAATTAATATCAGAAAGAATTAACTGGAAGACTTAGAAATTAAAAATTTAAAAAAAGATTTAAAAATCACTGTACTGATGGCAATAAGAACAGATTTAAGGTTGAATAACATTAAAGAAATTTTGAAGAGTACAAATTACTCAATTTAATAGTCAAACCAAGACCAAAAATAAAGACAAAAATTCTAAACAAAGTGATCTATTGGGGAAAGGGAATAAAGTTGAGACAGGGTATCCTTGGTATCTCATTGAATTTCTAAAAGAAAGTACATTTTAAAAGGTAAGAAATAATCAAATACGTAATAATCACTGAAGTAGCACATGAGTATTTATTGAAAGAACCCATGAAATGAATAGGATGACTAGGGAGTTAACTAAAAATATCCTAAATATCTAGATTTTTTTAAAATTTATTTTTATTGTAAACAAATGGGATACATGTTGTTTCTGTTTGTACATGGAGTAACAGCATACCATTTGCGTACTCATATATTGACATAGGGTAATGATGTTTGATTGATGTGTTATTTTTTCCTCCCCCCCCACACACCTCCCACCCCTCTTTTCCCTCTATTACAGTCCCTCCTTCCTCCATTCTTGCCCCCCTCTAACCCCCCCATTATGTGTCATCATCCCCTACTCAGCGAGATCATTCGTCCTATGGTTTATTTAGATTGGCTTATCTCACTTAGGATGATATTCTCCAATTTCATCCATTTGCCTACAAATGCCATCATTTTATTATTCTTTATAGCTGAGTAATATTCCATTATATATATATATATATATATATATATATATATATATACCACAGTTTCTTTATCCATTCATCAATTGAAGGACATCTAGGTTGGTACCACAGTCTGGCTATGGTGAATTGACCAGCTATGAACATTGATGTGGCTGTATCTCTGTAGTATGCTAATTTTAAGTCCTTTGGGTACAGGCTGAGGAGTGGGATAGCTGGGTCAAATGGTGGTTCCATTCCAAGTTTTCTAAGGAATGCCCACACTGCTTTCCAGAGTGGCTGCACTAATTTGCAGTCCCACCACCAATGTATGAGTGTACCTTTTTCCCCACATCCTCTCCAACACCTATTGTTGCTTGTATTCTTGATAATCATGATTCTAATTGGGATGAGATGGAATCTTAGTGTAGTTTTGATTTGCATTTCTCTTATTACTAAAGATGGTGAACATTTTTTCATGTTTGTTGATTGCTTGTAGATTTTCTTCTGTGAAGCCTCTGTTCATCTCCTTAGCCCATTTGTTGATTGGGTTATTTGTATTCTTGGTTTAGAGATTTTTTCAGTTCTTTATATATCCAGAAATTAGTGCTGTACCTGAAGTATGAGTGACAGAGATATTCTCCCACTCTGTAGGCTCTCTCTTTGCATTCCTGATAGTTTCCTTTGCTGAGAGAAAGCTACATAGTTTGAATCTGTCCCAGTTATTGATTCCTGCTTTTATTTCTTGTGCTCTGGGAGTCCTGTTAAAGAAGTCTGAACCTAAGCCAACATGGTGAAGATTTGGACCAACTTTTTCTTCTATAAGATGCAGGGTCTCTGGTCTGATTTCAAGGTCCTTGATCCATTGTGAGTTGATTTTTGTGCAGGGTGAGAGATAGGGGTTTAATTTCAGTCTGTTGCATATGGATTTTCAGTTTCCCACCACTATTTCTTGAAGAGGCTATCTTTTCTCCTTTGCATACTTTTGGCACCTTTGTCAAGTATGAGAAAATTGTATTTATTTGGGTTTGTGTCCAAGTTCTCTATTCTGTACCATTGATCAACCTGTCTATTTTGGTGCCAACACCATGCTGTTTTTGTTACTATTGCTTTGTAGTATAGTTGAAGTTCTGGTATTGCGATACCCCCTGTTTCATTCTTCCTGCTAAGGATTGCTTTAGCTATTCTGGGTTTCTTATTCTTCCAGATGAATTTCATGACTGCTTGCTCTATTTCTGTAAGGTACATCATTGGGATTTTAATTGGAATTGCATTGAATCTATAGAGCACTTTTGGTAGTATGGTCATTTTGACAATATTAATTCTGCCTATCCAAGAACATGGGAGATCCTTCCATCTTCTAAGGTCTTCCTCAATTTCTTTCTCTAATGTTTTGTAGTTTTCATTGTAGAGATCTTTTACCTCTTTGGTTAGTTTGATTCCCAAGTATTTAATTTTTTTGAGGCTATTGCAAATGAAGTTGTTTTCCTCATTTCATTTTCAGCTCTTTCGTCCCTTGCATATAAAAATGCTTTAGATTTATGTGTGTTGATTTTATAACCTGCGATTTGCTGAATTCATTGATGCGGTCTGGAAGTTTTATGGAGGAGTTTTTGGGTCCTCTAAATATAGAATCATGTCATAAGCAAATAGTGACAGCTTAAGTTCCTCTTTTCCTATTCATATTCCTTTAATTTCTTTAGCCTGCCTAATTGCTCTGGCTAGAGTTTCATGAACAATGTTGAATAGAAGTGGTGAAAAGGACATCCCTGTCTTGTTCCTGTTTTTAAAGGGAATGGTTTCAGTTTTTCTCCATTAAGAATGATGTTGGCCATGGGCTTAGCATAAATAGCCTTTACAATATTCATGTATGTTCCTACTATTCCTATTTTTTCTAGTGTTTTGAGCATGAAGGGGTGTTGTATTTTGTCGAATGCTTTTTCTGTGTCAATTGAAATAACCATATGATTCTTATCCTTATTTCTATTGACATGATGGATTATGTTTATTGAATTACGGATGTTAAACCATCCTTGCATTCCAGGGGTGAACCCCAGTTGATCATGGTACACAATTCTCTTAATATGTTTTTGGATACGGGTTGCCAATATTTTGTTAAGGTTCTTTACATCTATATTCATCAAGGATATTGGTCTAAAATTTTCTTTCCTTGATGTGTCTTTGCCTGGTTTGGGTATGAGGGTGATATTAGCTTCACAGAATGAGTTTGGTAGGGTACCCTGTTTTTCTATTTCCTGGAATACTTTGAGAAGTATTGGAATGAGTTCTTCTTTGAAGGTATTGTAGAACTCGGCTGAGAATCTGTGTGGTCCTGGGCTTTTCTTGGATAGTAGGTTTTTAATGGCTTCTTCTATTTCATTGCTTGATATTGATCTGGTTAAATTGTGTATGTCCTCCTAGTTCAGTTTGGGCGGAGCATATGTGTCTAGAAATTTGTCAATGTCTTTGGTAGTTTCTATTTTGTTGGAATACAGATTTTCAAAGCAGTTTCACATTATGTTATGTATCTCAGTCTATTTGAGATTTACTTTTTCATCACAAATTTTAGTAATTTGACTTTTTTCTGTCCTTCTCTTTGTTAGTGTGGCTAAGGGTTTGTCTATTTTGTTTACTTTTTCAAAGAACCAACATTTTGTTTTGTCAATTTTTTGAATTGTTTCTTTTGTTTCAATTTCATTGATCTCAGCTCTGATTTTAATTATTTCCTGTCTTCTACTACTTTGCTCTTATTCTATTCTTCTTTTTCTAGCGCTTTGAGCTGTAATGTTAAGTCATTTAGTTGTTGACTTTCATTCTTTTCTGGAATGCGCTCCATGCCATGAATTTTCCTCTTAGTACCGCTTTCATAGCATCCAAGAGATTTTGATATGTTGTAGCGTCGTTCTCATTGACCTCTAAGAATTTTTATTTTCTCCCTGATGTTTTTTGTTATCCATGTTTCATTCAATAGCATATCATTTAGTCTCCAGGTGTTGGAGTAATTTCTGTTTTTATTTTGTCATTTATTTCTACTCTCAGTCCATTATGATCTGATAGAACACAAGGTAGTATCTCTATTTTTTTGCATTTCCTAAGGACTGCTTTGTGGCATAACATATGATCTATTTTCGAGAAGGTTCCATGTGCTCCTGGGAAGAAAGTGATTCCACTCGTTGATGGATGAAATATTCTATATATGTCTATTAAGTCTAGGTTTTTGATTGTGTTATTGAGTTCTATGGTTTCTTTGTTTGGTTTTTGTTTCGAAGATCTATCTAGTGGTGACAGCGGTGCAATAAAGTCACCCAGAATTATTGTGTTGTGGTCTATGTGATTCCTGAAATTGAGAAGGATTTGTTTGATGTACAGAGATGCACCATTGTTTGGGGCATAAATATTTACTATCATTCTGTCTTCCTGATTTATGGTTCCCTCAAGCTGTATGGAATGTCCTTCTTTATCCCTTCTAACTAACTTTGGCTTGAAGTCCACTTTATCTGATATAAGGATGGAAACCCTTGCTTTTTTACTGAGTCCGTGTGCATGGTAGGTTTTTTCACATCCTTTCACCTTTAATCTGTGGATGTCTTTTTCTATGAGATGAGTCTCTTGCAGGCATCATATTGTTGGGTCTTTCTTTTTAATCCATTCTGCCAGTCTATGTCTTTTGATTGATGAGTTTAGGCCTGTAATGTTCAGGGTTATTATTGAGATATGATTTGTATTCCCAGTCATTTGGTTGATTTTTGGTTTTTAAGTTGGCCTGGTTTCTCCTTTGAGTGATTTTTCTCTAAGGTAGTTCCTCTTTTTGCTTAACTCCATTGTTATTTTTCATTTCCTCCTCATGGACATTTTGCTGAGAACATTCTGTAGCACAGGCTTTCTATTTGTAAATTCTTTTAACTTTTGTTTATCATGGAAGGATTTTATTTCATCTACAAATCTGAAGTTTAGTTTTGTGGGGTATAGGATTCTTAGTTGGCACCCATGTTCTTTCAGAGCTTGAAATATGTTGTCCTGGCCCTTCTACCTTTTAGAGTCTGGGTTGAGAAATCGGCTATTATCCATATTGGTCTCCCCCTATATGTAATCTGATGCTTTTCTCTCATGGCCTTCAAGATCCTATCTTTATTTTGAATGGTAGGCATTTTCATTATAATGTGCCTTGGTGTGGATCTGTTGTGATTTTGTGCATTTGGTGTTCTGTAAGCCTCTTGTATTTGATTTTCCATTTCATTCTTCAGGTTTGGAAAATTTTTTGATATTATTTCATTGAATAGGTTGTTCATTCCTTTGAGTTATATCTCTGCCTTCCTCAATCCCAGTAATTCTTAAATTTGGTATTTTCATGATGTCCCATAGTTTTTGGAGATTCTGTTCATGATTTCTTACCATCTTCTCTGTTTGTTCAACTTTATTTTCAAGATTAAATATTTTGTCTTCATTGTCTGTGGTTCTGTCTGCCAAGTGGCCTAGTCTGTTGGTGATGCTTTCCATTCAGTTTTTATTTGATTTATTATTTCCTTCATATAAAGGATTTCTGTTTGGTTTCTTTTGAGAATCTCTATCTCTTTGTTGAAATGATCTTTCGCTTTCTGCAGGTGCTCTTTCAGCTTATTGGTATTATCATTTATTGCCTGCATTTGCTCTCTTATCTCAGCCTTTGCTTCACGAATCATCATAATGATGTATAATCTGAAGTCCCTTTCTGACATTTCTTCTAACATACTGTCATTGGATTCTATTAAAATAGAATCTAGATTTGTTTGGATCATTTTCTTCCCTTGTTTTTTCATGTTGTTCATGTGTCTTCCCCTCTAGCAGTGCAGATCTGGAGTATTGCAGATTTCCCCCTATAGGCTTATAGTGGCCCTATAGTTTTCCAAAACCCTTTCTTTAAGGGCAGATCAATATTAGCAGTGCCCAAATCAGACACTATGCAATCCTAGACCAAATAGCCCCTATGAGGACAATGACAAAATTGTCATAATAAACAGAATGAGTGCAAATATTATCTTCAGTAAAACAAACAAATTTGGAATAATGTCTGCAGTTTCAAATGTAGGACAAAGAGGATGCAGAGGGATGTAGAATGTGGCTGTTAATGGGATAAGAAAAGAATATACAGAAGTTCTAGATAATAGAAAGTGTGAGAGTGTAATCAAAAGAATTTGGGTATTAGCATGCAAAAAAGGGAGAGAGAGGCTCTGAGGGAACAGGTAAACCAAAAGGAAAAGAGAGCAAGAAAAGTAAAGGAATAAAATCTTAATTTTTTCAATAAGGAAAAAAGGAAAATATACAGTATAACAGTCATGCAGTATTTAAACCTCCCAGTGTTCAGTAGCCTGATGCATGAGAGGTACCTGATAAAGAGCTTCAAGTGTCCAGCAGGCGTCCTCAGGATGGTATTTGCCCCACCTAAAGATTGAGCTACAGCTTCCTGGATTATCCAAGATGGCACTCTATCTTTGAAATTGTGTTGGCAAGTGGGGAGCTGCAGCTCAGGTGTGGCCATGGTGAGCTGGAGGTCCTGGAGGTGGGGTGTGTTTGGTCAGGCAGGGGACCTTGAGGTGTGGTGTGTTTGGTGTGGTTGCAGAATCCTGGAGGCCGGTTGCAATCAGTTGGTCTGGGGTCCCGGTGATAGGGTGCAGTCAGTTGGTCTGGGGATCTTGGTGGGCAGGGAGCAGTCAGTGGATGTGAGGGCCCCAGAGACAGGGATCCTGTAGACGGAGCTCAGTCAGTCCGGCCAGGGTCCTACACGGCCTGGCTTTTGTCTCAAAAATGGCAGCAGCCACATGTAATCAAACCTGCAGCTACTGTAACAGTGAACTTCCACGCAACAACAGGCAGCTGGGTGCTTCACTGGCAGTGGGCAGTCAGTTTGCTGACTGTTTTTGGCGATCGGGAGGTGAACCTAGTGCGTTGGGAGATGGATAGGTGTAAGGCAGGTGATGGACTGGTGAGAGGCAGGCAAATGGTGGATGATAGGCATCTGACAGGTAAGCAATCTGCACTCAAAAAAGGGCGTCGATATGCTGGCAGACTGCAGGTGATCACAGCAGACAAATGGGGTAAACAGCAGGGGATCGATAAGCAGCAAAAACCTCCTCACCTAGAAACAGATATCCTATGCTTGAAACCAGAGTTACAGAGCAACAAGGAATGCAGCATCCCTCTAGTCCACCAACTTGGATCTCCCTAAATATCTAGATTTAAATACTATGAAGAAATTTTATTATGTCAATAATAAAACACTCAACAAAATAAAGAAAAAAATTATCTACAAAGGAATAAGAATCAAATAATGAAATCAAATGCAGGATAATGGTGAAAAGATACTTGCTAAGTTCTCAAAGAAAATGCTTTCAAATATAGAGTTTTATATAACACAATATTAGTGGATTACAATAAGAGATAAAATAACGTATTTTAGTATATTTACAAATATAATGTTGAAAAGTTATTATTGAAGATACTTTCTCAAGCATTAAGGAGGATCCATTTTTTTTTTCCTTTGGTACCAAGGTCGAAAGCAGGGGTGTTTTACGACTAAGCAACATCTCCAGTCCTTTTATTTTTACTTTGAGGCAGGGGTCCTCATTAAGTCACTTAGGGCCTTGCTAAGTTGCTGATGCTGATCTTGAACTTGTGATTTCCATTTTCAGCCTCCTGAGTTGCTGGGATTATAGGTATGCACTGGACAGAAGGTATTTAAAAAATATATAGGATTACCAAAAAAAGAAAAAGAGGAAATTGAAGGTATAGAGTATATTTGTGAGCAAGAAAATCAATAAAACATTTAAGTTTAGATACTGTTCATGGGAAATGTATTTTTTAAAAGGGGATTGATAAAGCTCCACAAACAGTTTTAATTTTTTTTGATAAGTCAATACTGTCTTGTGAACAAATAAAAATGAACACACAGTTTACAGAAGACAATATATAGTTACTTAGCACCTCGTTTCTGCTGAGGTCGACTTTGAACTTGCGATCTTCCTGCCTCAGTCTCCCCAGCAGCTGGGATTACAGGTGCATACCATGGTGCCCAGCCTATATGAAATTTTATGTCATACCTACCTATGTAGCTGTTACCTTAGAAAACCCTACACTATACCTTAGAAAATTCCATGTAAGTAGATTAATGTTTCTCCCACTATTATAGTGATATAAGCACACTTGCAATATTAAATACTAAGTATTGCTGAATAAATGATTGAGTGTGGGTTTAGTTTCTTAATCTACATGGTAGAAACATTTCTGAAATTAGATTTGGGGCAATAAGTACAGACTAAGCAGAAAGCTGGATTATTCATCACCACAAATACTGACTCAGTGATAATATGGTTCTGATGAGCAAAGAAGATCATAATGTGATATTGATTCTGGCCACTAAAATTCATATTAAAGCAGAGTTCTGTAATGTTTTCATATAATTGTATTTGTGGTTTATTTTCCAATGTAGAAGAAAATTAATATTCTGTTCCTGGTAGATAAAATAATGAAGTCCTCATATCCCAGTTATTCTTGGAAACATTTTCATACATGAGCCATGTAAATAAATAGTGAAAATATTTGAGCTCAATGAGGATGAAACACTTTGCCCACGTTCTCCTCTATGTTCCTGAGGACACAGTAATGTATTTTTTTTAATGGCAGCAAGACATATTTGTGGTAACTAGATGAAATAGTCATCCTGGTATCTTGGACTAATTTACTTCAGTAGATATATTGAAATGTCCTAAAGCCAGATGTTCAAGCTGCCAAATTGAACGGTGAAACTGCCTAAGCTTTGACTTATAAGCCTAGAAAAACAACCATCTTTGCTTTTATATGTTTGGAAAAAAAAGAGGTACATAGATCCAACTTCCCTAATACTGATTTATTCAAAGGTTTTTTAAAGACTATGATGGAGAGCTTAGAGAAACTATGTAAAAAGATACACAGATATGTTGAAGGTCATTTCTTTTGAGAGAGTAAACAAACATTTTCTTTCAATGATTATATCTTAGCAAAGGCAGAGAAGAGAGTCTAAATCAGAAGGAGTTGTACAGAAACCTTTAAGGAAAAGCAGTTTTATAGTCATATACAGAACATCCTCTGTAATGGAAGACATAAATACCCACAGGTTTTATTACATTGTTTTGGCTTCAACAATACCTAAGAACTCCATTCTTACATTGAAAAACACAAGCAAATTTGGACTGACTAGAGGTAAATGATTTCAGCATGTAAATTAGCCATATGATTTGTTGAATAGTTACACAGTATATAAGATCATATCTTGATCACAATAAATATCACCCCATCTATTTTTCTTCTACATTTCTCTGTGATACACTGATATTAGAGAAAACAGTCTCCATCCTATCTTCTCCCATCCTAGAGTAGCTTGAGAATTAAGGGAATGTATTGTGGAAACATTTTAAATGAAAATGCTAAACTTGATTGTGATAATTTTATAAGAAATTTTCTAATCTGCGCAACCTGGCCAGATAGCATAATAGGAGTTTTCTAACTCCATCTCTCAAGAGTGCATGAATTTTGCAACCATATATGTCTGAGAGTACCTTGGAGGGAGTCAGGGAGTACAATGGAGGAGTTCCAGCACATTGTTAGAGCAAAACATCCAAGAATAGATACATTGAAGAGGTCAGTCCAAAAAGACTTCGAGTGAGAATACTGCCATAAAGGACTTCTAATATCATCAACACAAGAAACTATGGCAACACCAAAGGCACACAATCACTTTTCAACAACTGAACACAAAGAAATGGAGATCTAAAATTGATTGACAAATAATTCCAATAGCTATTGATTGGCAAGTAATTCCAAAATAGCTATTATATGGAAATTTAGTGAAATAGAAAAGAACACTGATTGACAACTCCATAAAATCAAAAAAACAATATACAATTAAGAAGTTCTGTGAAGAGAGAGGGGAAAAATGTTACAAAGAATGAGGCAAATCATGGAACTAAAGAATGAATGAAAAATGAAATAAGTAGCTTACATACCAGACTTCATCAGGCAGAAGAAAAATTTTGAACTCAAAGTTATGTATGGTGAAAATTCAATACAATTCAAAGAGAATAGTAAGCCCTAACCTATCAATAGTTAGTTTAAAGACAAAATTGGTAGTAAGGTGGTGAGCATAGCTGTCTTAAATTTGTTATTTTAAATGTAAATGAACTAAGTTCTTTAAACAAAAGACATAGAATAGCAGAATTTTGAAAGCAGGAAGTAAAAAAAAAAGTCTTTTATATCACAGGAATCTTCTTTAGTCTGTCATCAGATTTCTCAATACAAATTTTGTAATCCAGGAGAGCAAGAGATAATGTATTCTAAGTGTTTAGTAGTAGGTGGGTGGCAGGCTACTAACAATATTTTACCTACAAAAGGTGTCCTTCAGAAATTAAGAGGAAAAAAGTTTTCCTAGATAAACAAAAGATAAGGGAGTTAATCACCACCAGTCTTTCTTTTTATATATACATAAATTTTTTATCCATTCTTTCTGGATATACATGACAGTAGAATGTATTTTGACATATTATACATACATAGAATAAGTATAAATTGTTCCAATTAGAATCCTGTTATTGTGGTTGTACATGATGTAGAGTTACATTGGTTGTGTATTCATTTATACGGATAGGAAAGATATGTCCAATTCACTGAACTGTCTTTTCTATTCTCATCCTCCCATCCCTCCCCTTCATTTCTCTGTCTAGTCCAATGAACTTCTAATCTTCCCCTCCCTTGTCATGGGTTAGCAACATGAAGACCAGTGGAACAGAATTGAAGACAGTCTTACCAAAATAGTTATCTCATACTAGACAAAGGGGCCATAAACATAAATTGGAAAAAAGATAGCCTCTTCAAAAAATGGTGCTGGGAAAACTGGAAATCCGTACGTAATAGAATGTAATTGAACCTTTATCTCCCACACAACTCTTGACTCACAAGAATTGCTAAGATGAGTTCAAGATGAGCTGAAAGAATATCAATCAGTGATATGAAAACATAGGAAAGTTTGAATCTCACTGGTCAAGGTTAGCACATCATCAGATGCAGAATGCTGAGATACTAGAGTGGCATTGTATAAATCACTTAACTCTGGCATAAAGGTTAAAAGCAAAAGTATGAAAGATAAGTTTATAATAATTTTTAGTAGACATAAAAAAAGATAAATTATGACATCAAATGTTAAAAGTGTAGAATTTTTATATGTGATGTTCAGTGGCTATCACTTTAAAATACATTTAAATTAAAAGTAAATATATTTTATGTAACCCCATGTCAATCATAAAGGAAAACCCTTTAGTGGATATACTAAAGATAGAGAATGGAACCAAAGTATACTATTATAGAAAAGTCAAAAATTACAAAGCTAGACAGCAAAAAAGAGGAAGAAAGGAACAATGAAACAGACAAAAAACATGGACAAAATGACCAAGGTAAACCCTTAACTTATCAGTAGTTAATTTAAAGGCAAAATTGATGGTATAGTGGTAAGCATAGCTGCATAACTAACAACTGTATAGTTTAAATGTAAATGGACTAAATTCTTCAATCAAGAGACATAGAGTAGCAGAATTTTTTTAAACTTCAAAGACATGAAATAACCAAATTCAAAAACGTTTCCACAAATCTGCTAATTTAAAGAGATTTGCTTCAGCATAGAGGATACAAAGGACTAAAAGTAAAGGGTTAAAAAGAGATATTTTATGCAAACACAATTTTAGAAAGAACATGGATAACTATACTTATATAAGGCAAAATAGACTAAAAGTCAGAAAGAGAAACAAGGCCAATATATATTGATGAAGGTATCAATATACTGAGGTTATTTTAATTATGAACATAGACGCACTCAAATGTAGCATATATTAACAAATGAGAAAACATAGATAATGATTCCATTATAGAAGGGGTTTCCAACAATGTACATAGAGCCAGAAGAACACAGCTGGCTTAACAACACTGTAAACCAATTGGAAGTCACAAATACAAATATTTCATCCAACAGCAGCAGAAGACACCTGTCGCAGTCTCCAGGAGAGATCACATGGGAAGACATAAAATAAGTCATTTAGCAAATTTTAAGACATTGCTATCACATCAAATATGTTTCTCATAATATGGTATGAATCTAGAAATAAATAACGAGATAAATTTCACAAATGTGAAAATCAAACAATACACTGTTGAACAACTAATCTGTCAAATGAAATAAAAATGAAAAGTGAAAAGAATCAAGACAAAAATGAAAACAGCAAAAGCTATAGATGCACAACCACGGATGGAAGAGAAAAGTGTAATGTCCGCATTGAGATAAAACATTTCTAACAAACTTGTGCATCAAAAACCTAGAAAAATAACACACTACACCCCAAATTAACAAAGAAAGGGAGTAACCAAAATAATAAAAAGCAGAAAATAATAAAATGTGGTTAGGAAAAAAAAAACAGATCATGAAAACTAAGGGTTGGTGTGTTGAAAAGATAAAGTGGAAGATCTTTTTGCTCGACTGAGAAGAGACTGAAAGGAAGAATTGAAAGAGGGACAATTACAACTGTCACCACAGAAATACAAAAGTCTGAGAGACTACTATCAACAACTGTACAGCAATAAACTACATAACCTGGAAGGAATGAATAAATTTCTAGAACCACAAGCTATCCAGCCTGAATGATGAGAAAGTGGAAAATCTGAACTGACCAATAGTGAATAAGGTAATTTAATCAATAATTGAAAAAATCTTCAATGAAGAAAGGTCAGGACCAGATGATTTCATGAGTAATGCTACAAAATACTTCGATTAGAATTAATAGCGATCCTTCTGAAACTGTCTAAGGAAATGGAAGAGGAAGGGACACTGCCTCGCTGAAGTTAATAGGGCAATGAGGCTGATGTTACAAACTGGACAAGGGCACTACAAAAAATTTAAAAATTACAAGTCCAGATCCCTGATTAATGCAGGTGTGTGAATATTCAATGAAACCTTAATCCAATCCATCTTAATCCACATTGCCACATCTAACTGCCAAGCAGATTAGAGAATATGTTTGGTCATGGACCTGGAAAAATTAAACATAGTCGTCATTTCAATCCTTCCAAATATTTTTGAATATTAATCAGCTATCATTGGGTTTAAAGTGTTTTTTAACTCTCCTGCTTTCCCAAAGGAATCTGGAATAGATAGTTTTTGAAATGTAACAAAACAGTATTTATTCTACTGTCTGTATACAATCTGACTTCTATTAAACTTTTTTTTTTCTTATTTCTCTTTTTAACTCTGGGTTATGATTTTATTGAGTTTTCCACTAATTTTATCACCCTCTTGAAGATCATTACCTATAGTTCAAAAGTCCAGGCAATTGGTGACATTGGGGTGATAAGTCCTGAACTTGAGATCAAACACTGGGCTGGAAGTATTGCTCAGTGGTGGAGCACTTGCCTAGCACGTGTGAAGCTTGGGGTTCCATCTCCAGCCCTGTGCAAGAAAAAAAAAAAAAAAAAAAAATGACATTATCAAGATGGTCAATTAAGATACACTAAATCATTATCAGTATTTTTATAATGTTCCCAGGTGAGTCATATACACAAAAGTGTTTGAGAAGCACTGCGTTAGTTAATGCTGCAGTTAAAAAACAAACAAACAAAAAAAAAAAACAAAAAAAACCCACTAACATTCTTAGTAGTTTAAAAATGTTTTTTTCTTGTTCATGGGACACAATGATCACAAGTAAACAAGAGAGTCATGTTAGGCCTTCAAGGTCTATGATCTCAAACATTTGCATTTGTTCTGCAATAGGTAAAAGCAATATCAAGGGCCTTTAATGAGTTAAATTAATATACCACAATATTTTTTCTTTTGTACTAAGTATTGAACCCAGGGGCATTCTACCACTGAGCTACATTGCCAAACTTTTTGATTTTTTTTTTTTTTTTTTTTTTTTTTTTTTTTTTTTTTGAGATAGGGTCTCACTATGTTGCTTAGGACCTTTCAAAATTGCTGAGACTGGCCTTGAACTTTGAACCCTCCTGCCTGGACTCCCAAGTCTTTGGAATTACAGAGGTCTACCATCATGCCCCACCAGTTAGCATACTGCTAAAGGAACACATTGCTAATGCTGTCCTGCCTTCTAAGTAAGTACTATCTTCTCTCCCTTGAACTCAACCACAGTTTACCCAAGTATAGCATTTCATAAATCATATTATTTTTATATTTCTTTGTGTATTTCATCTATCAGGAAGATACCAGTGTTGCCTTAAACATCTTTCAGACTGCATATTAAATTTATAAACATTGATTAATTTGTATGGCTATTTTTTTAAGCCAAGTAGCATTTAGATTTCAAGACAGTTTTTCTCAGATTAAGTAATATATCGATTGCCTTTAAAGGGAATTTAATGCTCAAAATTCCACATTAAAATCAGTCACCATCTGGGCAAGGTCAAAATGAAGAGGACTTTCCTGAATTTAGTCAGGCTGATTGATGGGGTGAACTCAATCCTGAACTTACCACTTTTGACAGCACTTTCTATCTACAGAAAATGGATGCAAAGTTGAAAGTATTGGTAGACCCTGAATGCAGTACTCATCCTCTGATTGGGTAAAACATTAAAAAAAAATGCTATCTTTCAAATTTCCCAGATGGGAAAGTCTTACAGATACTTTTGAATTTTAATTGGATGTTTTCTACAAGGCAAATATTCTGCAAATTAGAGGTGGTTTGCAGTTTTCAGTCATGTGCAAATGATATCTGCTGTCTGCTGAACACCATTCCATGATTCTTTTTCTATTTCTTATGAACTGCCTATGTAGCCAAGATCTTTTCTAGTGGTGCTAAAGACAAATACATGACACAGATAAAACAATATTGGTAATAAATTGACAGTTGTTTTTCAAAACTAACTCAAGCAGTCATCACCACAGATCTTTGATTATACAGTGGCTGAGAAAACTGAGGTAGAAGTAATTTTCTTAATTTTGAAACGCGAGTAGAAGCATAGAAACAAAATTAATTGCCCTTTATAATAAGTTTTAGAAAACTGGAAACAAATCTTTCAACAGATGAAAAATTGCCAACACTAGCTGTGTATGGTGGTGCACGGCTGTAATTCCAGCAGCTCAGGAAGCTGAAGCAGGAGGATCTCAAGTTCAAAATCAGCCTCAGCAATTTAGCAAGACCCCAAGCAACTCAGTGAGGCCCTATCTCTTAAAAAAAAAAAAAAAAAAAAAAAGATTGGGATTTGGCTCAGTGGTAAAGTAGCTCTGAGCTCAATTCTCAATAACAACAACAAAATATAAAAAAAAACTGATTTTCATATGTCTCTCTCTTTGTGCCAAGAATGTGGCACAAACAAGCACACACATCACATACACACACACACACACACACACACGTGTCCTCTAAATGTGTTATTTAAATATTATTTAAATGCTCAATAATAGATTAAAATGTGTAAAATTGCAAAAATATTTCATGTATCTTTAGGTGAAATTTACTTGAAAAAATTTCCAAAATATGTTAGAAAACAAATTGATAATATAGGAAAAGAGTTGAGACATAATTATGGATGATGATAAGAAAATAAGGTTAGAATAATTTTAGTTTGTTGCAAAGTATTACTTTCAACAAGATCACAAAATTCCTGAGCAGAATTTTAATTAACCTTTTAATTTAAAAATTCCTCCTCTTCAACATAATTTATTATGGCACCAAAACAATAAATTGTGCGTTTGTTTGAAAAATTGCAAAACTATCTACCATCACATTTAGGAAGTCAGTCATTAACTGAAAGAAGCAAGAAACATTAGTATAAAAATGTCACTTGCTCTCTCTCTCTCTCTCTCTCTCTCTCTCTCTCTCTCTCTCTCTCTCTCTCTCTCTCTCTCTTATGGTTTAGATATGAGGTGTGCCTCCAGAACTCACAAGTGAATCAATGCACAAAGGTTTAGAGGTGAAATGATTGGTTATGAGATCCTTAACCTATTGAATGTATTAATCCACTGAAAGGGAGTAACTGGGTAGTACTGTAGGCAGATAGGGAGTAGGTGGGTCATTGCGGTTATGTCTTGGTGGTTTATATTTTGTCCTTGTTGAGCAGAACATATCTGTTTCCTGCTTGTGATGACCTGAGTCACTTTCCTCCACCCCACTCTTGTGCCATGATGTTTGGCCTCATCTTAATCTCTGAGGAATAGAGCTGGCTGACTGTGGACTAAGACCTCTAAAACCGTGAGTGTCAAATAATCTTTTACTTCTTAAAATTGTTCTTGTCACATATTTTGCTCACAGCAATGAAAAAGCTGACTAAAACATGATCCAAAAATTTCTTATCAAATTCCATGACTAACTACTCCAAAGAGGCAGAATTTCAGGCTGCAGTCCTTCATCAGGGAGAAACTTTCTCTCTAGGTTTTAAAAGGACAGAACTGTCTTCTCCCTTGGTCAATCTTATGTCTCTCTTACTAGAAAACAAATACACGACAAAGAAACAAAATACATTCTTAGCTGAACTTAGGAATAATTACAAGCAAAACAAACAGAAGACCGTAGTAAGTTTAAAAAAAATTAAAAGCGTTAAGAGCCAGTTGAGCATTCAGTAAAGAAATATTATTACTGTTGTTGATAACTCACTTCTCTAGCTTTAGAATTATCCAAGATGTTTTTAAAAAACTGGTGCCCAAGGTGTACCCTAGACCAATTAAATCAGAATCTCCAGGGGCTCAATTTAGGAATCAATACATTTTTTAAGCTCTTGATGATTCTATTGTTGAGCTAAATTTGAGATCTACTGGTTCAATTATAGTCCATTCATAATACTACAATGACTGCTAGCATTATTTCTAAAAATCCCATCAAGGGCAACATTATATGAATTGCTTTCAGCTTTTCCTTTTATGTTATGGAAGCCTGTCTGATAAATGAGGTTATAGAGATTATTTGCATAGTGGGATACAGGTAGGCAAAACAATTTGTTCTTCTAATAAAAAGGCTAATTAAACAAGTTAGGGACACCACATCAATGATAATGGAGAAGGCACATTTATTTATTTTATTTTTTTGTAATTGTTGGCTATTTATTGTAACTACATGTGAAGCTGCAGCTAAATAGTAAGTTTAGATCTTAGTATCTGAGCTATTTCTTTCCACTGGTCTATATTATTTTTCTTTTTAAACATTTTTATTATTTTCCCAAAAATGGGAAACTCAGTTCACACATGAGAAAAACTTAAAATTTCCTCCAAATTTACTAATTAGAAACTTGATATGTAGGACTCATGCATAGGTGATTATTATGCTCATGAAACTTTCAGGTACCATGACTTTGTGGTTTGCATAAAGCAAAAGGAGCAGGGAAAGATTAAAGAGGAAAAAAAGGATATTACTATTCATTATTAAAAAAAAAATCTGTCCATCTCTCCATCCATCCATCCACCCACACACCCACCGATAGAAATACTACACAGATTGGGAAAGGTAGTTAAATTACAGGAACTTCTCATAACTAGATAAATACTTTCCAAACCTAAAAACTATCAGTTGGGCAGAACTTCGGGACCATTCACAGATGCTTTTATGATAAGGACTCCATTATGTACCTATATTTCCCATTCATTATTCCTCATTGATTAATTAATAATCTGACTTACTTAATGAAAAACTTATAGTCCCCCCAGATCTTACTCCTATTCTACTATTCAGGCCTTTGTACTACTGATTTCAAGCCATTTATTTGATCTTGAAGTCAGTTACATAAAAAGTTCATTCTGTGTTTTGCTGAATTGATGAAAAATTAATATTGTAAAAAAAATTCAGAATTGTAGTTCTACATACAAACATCTTAAATGGAAGCTGACCAACTTCAATATTGTTTTTTGTTTAATAGTACCAAAGACGATTAGATAATATAATGTAAACTATGGATTTGTTTCTACTTTTTTTTTTTCATGGATTTGTTTCAAAGCAGTTGGATTCTTTGGTATTACGGATTGAAATTAGTTTGTTCTTTAGTTACAACACTTTAAAGTATTGTTAAACTTTGCCAGATGTGTAATAGTAGATTGCACCTAAAACCTACAAGCAATATCTCTGCTATAAAATGAACCTATTGTATCTTTACTTACAGGCTCATTTTATATATTTTTATATTTTATATGTATATGTAAAATATATTTATTTCATAAATATAAAGCTCTTATTTACAAATAATATTCATTTTTATTTGTATATATAAAACTGAAAGTTCCTGGCATTTTAACTGCTGCTCCATTTCACATCTTTATTTCAAATCCAGTAATATTAGCAAAAGCTAATATTTGTGAAGCTTTAATTTATGCCTCAGGATCTAACAAGAACTTTGTATCCATTAATTTATTTAAACCTTATAATAAACCTCTAAGTGTCATTATTATCCAGCAATGGAGAATAAGAGAACTAAGTTGTTGGCAGGTTAAGAAATATGTCCAAGATTTTAAGTAGTAAGCAAAAACACTAATGACTTCTAAGCAACATATGTCCAATCTAACTATTCCATTCATTCAAACTAATCATTTCCTTCAAACTAACTACACAAAGGGTAGCTGATTAAAGAAATGCTTTTACCTAGTTCAGCAGCTCCATGAGTGATTTAGTTCTAACCTTTCCAAAGGAAAAATAAGAGTATGTACTTTCTTTATCTAAACTTACCTTTGATTTTATTTTACCATCTATATTCCATCTATATTCATCATCAAATTTCCTTAAATATTTATTCTGTATTGTATGAATTTTCTGATACTTTTTAGTAAATGAGGAGCAATATAAATAAGAACAGACATATAAAAATAAACATTAAAACATTCGAAGCAGTGTGTATATAAATATATATATATATATAAAACTATTTCCAAAGGACAGAGGATGTGCCTGGAGTAGGCTGATCTTTATGAATTATTTATGGGGTCAGTTGTAGACATCCTCTGTGGTGTTAAGAATGCGGAGTTGAATGTCATATACTCTCAGATTTCTGCAATAATAGTCCCAAGAAAAACACGGAAGATGAATTGCATTTAAGAGTTATGTAGCTCCCCATATAATTTATGTTTTGGACTGAGTGACAAGGAGGGTTGCTGGTCACCAAAACTTGCTTTAAAGACAGAGTCTGGGGTTACTTCCTTTCATGGTTGGTGAAATTGCATAGGCGTTGAATTAATGGATATCTGTGTTTTAGTGTCATTATGAAGAACTTGAGCTCCTGGATGAATTTGACTGCCTTACTTTTAAAATAAAATTTTGTCTAGAGGAATAGAGACTCATCTCCCTGAGATGAAAATTGTCATTGGTGGATTGTCTGATGTAGTACCATACTAGGAAAAGGATATGGGTAGGAAGAAAGCGTAATGTGTACAATTGAAACAAGGATATTCAGACATGTTTAAAAAGTCCGATTATCATTCAAAATGGGTCAATAAAAACATGCCAATTAGTATAAAAATACATAAAAAGTCAAATCCACAGAAGCACTGCTAGACTAGAGGGGTAGCTGCAACAGATGAATAGAGAATTCTTATAAGTTAAAAGCAAATGGAATCAGATTGCCAGTTAAATCCAACAGGATTAAGGAAGAAAGTGAAGGCCTTAAGAAAATTAGAGATGTCCCACTACATTCTCAAGAATGGATTCCCCCAAATACCCTAAATATTGAAAAATCCAGAGGTAAAGCCGTTTCATCAATTACTGGCTGTACAATTCTCCCCAATTTAGCATCTGTTTAATAATTATTAGTCTTAAAATCGAGTCATATTTTAATGGGCAGCTATTTTTGCAGTGTTTATGAAATAGCAATATGCCTCATAACTGATGTCTTAAATTCTGTATTCTGTGAAAATCAGTAAAGGGCTACAGCACAGCAAAACTAGCTCCTGTGTGCAGAGCAGCAACTTCTGATGTTTGCCTCCAGGCTAAACCTGAGTACAGTTGTCTTTCTTTGTTCCCTGTTTGGGGTATGTGTGAGTGTATGTGTCTGTGCTTTCTTCTTTTTAAAATTAGGCTGTCACAGAAGTTTCTAGAATGGCATTGGGGTAAATAAGATGGTAGTGCTCAAAACAAATGTATATGTATGGTCTAGGGCAAGAAGTTCTGAGCATGGAAGACTATATGGAATACATCTGCCCATCCCAAATCCATCCCTATTCTCCTCTTTCTTTTAGAACTACTTGTGAAATGCACAGTAAAGAATAAAGAGAGCTTTGGAATAGAAACTGTTCAAAATTTTACCACCCATGAACTCTGAAAGGATAAAATTAAAATGTTCTGTAGTGGAAAATGATTTTAAAAATCTGGAAAAATTAATACACAGGTGAGTATGCTAAACAGAACCATAATGAGACTATAAATATAAAAAAATTATCAATAGGACAGTTGGGAAAATTAGTGCAAGGGTCAGCTGGCCCCAAGATTTGAACTTCCCAAGAGCCTGAAATGAAACTGTTTATTGCTTTTCTTTATTAAATGTAAAGCTATAATTTTATTATAAGGAAATATGAGATTATGTTCTGCAAGGACATTCCTACACTTGAGCTACAAAAATGTAATAACACTGGGTGTGGCTTCTTTGGCTAATATAGCAATTCTCAGGCATTTCAGCCTCAGAACCCCTTTATAGATTTTCAGGAATATTAAGGACCTTCCTGTTTATTTGGGTTTTGTCTATTTGCATTTTTTTCATATTATTATTAAAATTTAAAATACAAAAACAATCTATTTAAAATAAACAATTACATATTTTCATAAATAGCATGTCAATAAAAGGCTATATTTTCCACACCAAATAACATACAAAATTATATATATGGTCATTAAACTTTATGATTCAATTTATTTAATAAAAATCAGTTCTCATCACTGATAATTCTTCTTAAGATAAACATAGAATTAAATAGCTTGGTTAAACTAATTTCCACCAGAACCCTAAAATGAATACATTTCATTTATTTCAAGGTTAGTTGCTGTTACAGTTTAGATATGAGGTATCCCCCAGAAGCTCATGTATGAGATAACGCAAGAAGGTTCAGAGGAGAAATGATTGGGTTGTGAGAGTATTAACCTAATCCGTGATTTAATCCCCTGATTGGGATTAACTGTGTGGTAACTGAAGTGGTAGGGTGTGGCTAGAGGAGACTGGAATTAGGGTGTGGTTTGGGGGTATATATTTTGTATCTGAAGAGTGGAGACCTTCTCTCTCTGCTTCCAGATCACTATGTGAGCTCCTTCCCTCTGCCACACACTTCAGCCCTGTTCTGCCTCACCTTGAGTCCCGAGGAATGGAGCAGCCTTAGACTAAGTCCTCTGAAAACCTGAGCCCTCAAATGAGCTTTTCCTCCTCTACAATTGTTCTGGTTGGATTATTAAGTCACAGCAGCAAAAAGACTGACTTAACCAGTTGCCCTGTCAATATATATTTTATATATCTTGGGATCTGTTGATTCTCTAAGAACCCAAAGCTTTTTTGTTTCATTGATTACCCTTGTTGAAGGAAATAGCATCCTCAAAATTTTGGAAACAGTTATGTGACAGAAGTAATGTATGATTTAAAAAGCCAGGGTGTCTGGATTGAAAAGTTTGATGTGCTATTAAAGAACTACACGATCTAGAGTTACTATTATTTAAACACCGCACAATTCACTTTCCACACCATCAAAGCAATAATTCATGTCTGCTAAGGCTGATGATCATTTATGCAATAGTGACCCTTTCCACAGGGTTTAATAAGTGTCTATCAACAAAACAAAAACAAAACCCCCTTATTTCCTTAATTCCCTTGTGAATGTACAATAGAGCTGACTATGGATGTCGACAAAAGCCAAAAAAGAGAACATAGATTGGAAATCATGGTCAGAGGGAGGAAGCTAAGTCCCAGGAATTCTAAGCTGGCTCCAAAATCCATGTCCCATCTTGTATAATACCATCCCCTGGAATATGAGGGGACAGTGACTCCATTGATTATGTTGAATTATGTGGCTGGGATGGAATAGAAGAATAGCATAAAAGGAGTTAAGGGGAAAGTATGAGAACTCTTAGGGCTGCCTCAGAAACAATGGATATCTGGACATGGGTAGATAAATTACTTTGAGAGCCACCAGTCAGTCAGTGATAGGCCCAGTGATTTTTAAGACCCTCATAGCCAGGTATTGGAGCTGAGACTATTTACATATTGTCTCAGGAATGAAGTATGTCTGATATGAAAAATAAGAGGTAGGAAAGACAATACCACAGTTTATTTAAGTTAAAATGTTGATTAAATTACTTGATGAACAAATACTCCCTATATATAGCTACATATTTAAAAGAAATATTTATGATAATTCGTGACTTTTACAAATTCCTTTTAATTTTCAAAAATTCTTAAATTAAAAAAATTAGAAAAAGCTCCTCCCTTACTTTTCTTTCTTTTTTGGGGGGTGTGGGGTACCAGAGATTGAACCCAAGAGTTGCTTTATCTCTGAGCCATATCCTTGGTCCTTTTTATTTCTTTATTTTGAGATAGGATCTCTCCTGGCTGAAGCTGGCCTTGAACTTGCAATCCTCCGGCCTCAGCCTCCTGAGCTGCTGTAATTAAAGGTGTGAGACACCACACCTGACGCTTTTCATTCTTTGAAAAGAACACTTTGAAAATAAATTTTGAAAACTACTTTCAAAGCTGTTTGACTATCTTAACTAGAATAGCATACCGTTGGTTCATATAGTTGACTATCAAATATGTGTATCCCAGGGAGGAAATAAAAGCACACAGAAAAGAATGTGATTTCATTTCCTCAAGTGTCTCAATTAGTCAAATCTATAGGCTGGGCTTTATTAGGACTATAAGCTCAAGGAAAAGTTAGGAGCTGGAGCCATCCACAGGACTTAATATCAGATTTAAGTCATAGTTTTAGAAATGTTCGCATGTTTTAGAGACTTGTGAGGCTGGAGGGCCTATGGATCTGTGGTACTCGGCCTGCAGTCTCCAGTACCTACTAATTGGTGAAAAGCATAATGGAGTTCTAGAAATCTGGTCTCCATTTCCTGTACTGTGATACCATGTCAGACCAGACTATTCTTCTGAGTCACTCTATTTTATCTCTGTATTCCTAATGCCTCTGGGGAGTCTCATGCACAGTAGAAATCAAGTACTTTTTTAACCAAATTATGCTAAGTAAACTTATTGAATGTGCCTAATCTAATAATTTCTGACCTTTGATTTCTGACTTTTTGTAGTTCAAAAGATGATTTAGACCCTGTATTGTCCAGGAACTATTCTCATCATTAACAGCATAGTACTCAGCTTACGTCCAAGTTATTGCACTCTTAGCTTGTTAATTATGAGTTTGGGCTGTTGAAGAGTATACTCTGAAAATGTTCCCATGCCAGCATTTTCCTATAGCTCTTGTACTTTATAACATTCCCCAAAGTCAGTGTCTGTGTCTTCTAATCCATTTGCATCTCCATATTGCTTTGGTCAGGCACCTGTTCACAGGAGGCATGTGATCAATATTTTTTCCAAGTGACTAATACTTGCCAGTATTTGTGATTGTTGTGTTTCATCTTGGTTTAAATCCCATAGTAGGTATATTTTCTTCTGGCTGAGACTTCAGCAAAACAGATAGCATGCATCTGCACATTGATCTCTCTCCAAGTGGCAGAGTGAAACACTTTGGTGGCAGGAAAAATTGTTTAGAAGCCTTTGAATTGACCCCTTTGTGTACCAAATCGACATTTTGTGCAGCTAGTTTTATCTTTGCTTAAACTAGTATTGATCAAACTATCAAAGATTGTGAACAGCTGTTCTTGAAGCACCACCAAAAATAATGGTTTGCATTTAAATCTTTAAATCAATCCTCATTTTGTTGACTATCTCAGGGTTTTCCATGGTAGGGAACTTGATTCATTTTTTTTTCAATCTTATTTATCACAAAAAATGTAAAGATATACGAGTATTCCATTCATTTTTCATTCAGTGTTCAGTTTATTACACCTTCTGTTATCACTCCCTGCCCTTTGCCATGTTCTACAAAAATGCACTTTTCTATGAACCTTTGTTTAGCTGAAGAATCAGAAGTGAGTAAGAGCTGTGTAAAATATTGAAGGACTCTGCTGGTATCTAAGGCTCATTTGCCATAATCATAGGGATGAAAATAGAAAACAACAACAAAACCCTTCTAGGAGAACTTGTCAAATTCCTTAAAATAGCTTAAAATGTTCTTTATTACAAGAGAGGTGATTAAATTATTACATGAGTGAAATTAGAACTTTGGTTTTTTGGAGTGAGGGCATTCTTAAATCTTACTGCTGAAAATGTGTAGGGTTTTAACTGAGATTTGGAAAGATTTTAGGCTTCTATTTCTAAGGTAAGCCTCAGAAAGACTAGCTTTCAGCGGAAAATAGGCCAAGGCAAGAAAGTAGTATTAATTACAGGTAAATCCTCCAGAGAACTCAACTACAAAGCTACAGATATAAAGGTTAAAATAAATTCCACAGATTTGCAAGATTCTTTCTTTATACTTATAGACTCAGAAGCACTCAGCATAAATCAAGTTCTGGCATTAACTCCATCTAAGATAATAAAAATAATACAACCATTTACTGCTATTGCTTGAACATATGTGACTACTATAAGATGATAATTTCTCATATTTGTTTGATCTGCATATGCTTATCTTTTAAGGTATTTTCCATTTAAAACTCTTAATTGCTGCTCATGCTGTATTAGTTACCTTTGTAAGGGATGGTTGGTCTAAAACTCATAAACCCATTCTGTGATCTGTATGACACAAAGATTTAACTGGACTTAGTACTGCTCAGATCTTTCTTAATCACAGCTACTTGCCATGGATTGTGGGACAGAATAACCTGCTACACATTCCACTCTGCCTTCTTACCTCCATTGTAAAGTTCTCTGCCTAGCATGCCTTCTGTGAGCTTGATATTTCCAGCCTGGGCTATTATTAAACAGCCACAGCTTGGCATCAGTAAATCAGGTGAGACAGAATGAGCAGAGAGGAAAAAAAAATTAAATGAGATGGAGTAGAGATAAAGGCAGGAGATCAGGGTGAGTTGGGGAGGGGCAGAGGAGAGTGTAGACAGAAAACTTTATAACTGCTAAGGGAGAGGTCTGAAATTTTGGATTCATTTTATGAATTATGTTATCTAATGATTGAGGGTCACTGATGTCATTTAATGCTAAATGTCCTGATACATAGACTGCTCAGTAAAACAAAGAATTGTCTTATTCTTTTCCTGATTTTCAAATAAATGCCCTGCCAGGGACTCAAACAGGGTTTGCCTGAGTCCATAATCTAATTCCATTTCATATATAAATAGATTGTTTTTCATTACTATACAATGACCTTTTCAGTAATGTAATGAAAGTTTAAGTCACATTGTTAAGGCAAAAACTTGTTAACAAGGATGGTCCCCAATTTCCAAAATATCTATTACTAGTGGTGAGAAAGATGGCCTCGTGATGCTTTAATCAACACTATGGAATAAATCCCAACCAGGAACAGAATATTTGCCAAAATTACGAAGTAACCAGAAAGACTTCACAAGTGAAAATCAAGGAGCACTGTCAAAATTTCATAGCATTATTCTTGGAATTTCTTACTCCTTTGTACTCTGAAGTCATTCCTATGTTCCTACATTTTCTCCTGGAAGATACAGTCATGGGAGGCCATCATCTTAATATTGAGCAAGGAAAAAAAAAAAAAAGCTTCTTTTGAAATTGGTACTTTACACTTTACAACAAACTGATCTGGGAACCTTCCACAGAACTTCTGAGTTTACAGATTTACTGTCCTACTTTAGAACATCGGCACATCAAGATTGTTAATAATATTTGTCTTATCCACTAGTTGTCGAATCTTGGGCAATTTATGTAGCCTTTATGGACTCAGTTTTCCCATTTTTAAAAATTATTGGTCTTTTGTGGTTCCTTCAACTAAAAAGGACAACTGAGTTGTATGAGACAGCTATGAGTTCAAAAAATAGTTAAAAACAAAAGCTACTGAATATTGAATTCATCCATGCTGCCAAATTGTCTTTATTGTTTTTACAAATGTTTAAAAACTCCCAGTGTTATCTGATAACACAATATGTATTTACTAGTCACCATTTAGAAGTATGGCCCCAAAGGATCCATATAAATTCAGTGTGTACTGTCTGAGCACTTGGTTGGCTGGTTAGTTAATTTCTTCTTTGATTCATGCATTCCTTCAGTATAAATTTACACCCTCCCCTCTTCCACTTCTCAGATATTATGCAAGGTACTCAGGGAAGATACAAATATGAATTAAGAACTTCTGTTTTATGCAAGACAGAGTTGTATGAGAGAATTTATCCCACATAAGAGATTTTATACAAGGTAGCAGGTGCTATATTAATCAGCTTTACATCACTATAAATACCCCAGGCAATTAACGTATGAAGGAGAAAAGGCTTCTTTTGGCTCATATTTCTGGAAGTGCCAGTCCACCTTCAAGGAATCCCCTTAGATTTGGGCATCTGCAAGGGCAGTACAACATAGCAGGAGTATGTGGTGGAGCAAGTCATTTATGTCATGAACCAGGAGGCAAAGAGGAATAGGAATGATCAGGGTCCCCTAATCCCTTTTGGAGGTATGTTCCCAATGACATACAGGCCCCTCACAATGTCCCACCTCTGAAAGCTCTTACAGTGTCCCAGTAGCACCACCCTGGGGATTATGCTTTTAACATGTGGGTTTTTGAGAGGCACATATCCAAACCGTTGCAGGTGGTAAGTAACTTAAGGCTAATACAGGCGCCATGATATGAATGTTCCTTCAAACAGCACCAACATGTTCAGCTACCATAATACAGTCCACACATCTGCATATCAGAAACAAAGAGGCACGTTTTATAAGAAGTCAATCCACAAAATGTTATAGCAACCTTAAAACATATGAAACCAATAAAAGTTTTAAAATCTACAAAGCAACAATTAACAACTGAAGAGGGAAATAAACCGGATTATCACTAGGAAAGTTAACACATCTCTCTAAATAATAGAGCAATTACCAAATGATTAATCAGTTACTGGAAATACAATGGTGTCAACTAATTTGCTATAAATGCCATTTGGGGGAAAAAAACGAGCAGACATTTCACCAAAGAACATAGTGAATAACAGTTATGCAAAGAAAATACATTAACTTTAGGGATGGACAAATTCAAACATAATGTGATTCTCTCAGAAACCTGCTGGCATGGCTAAAATTTAAATTGAAAAATTAAAGAATAACTAATCAAGTTTTGTTTAAAACATGGGGGAAAACTGGAGTATTCACATATTGCTAATGGAAATGCAAAAATAGTGCCTTTGGAAATCACTTTGGTGGTTTAGTATAAGGTGAAGCACAGACTTACCATATGAATTTGAGATTTTTCCCCTAGACATTAAGAAAATAAAGGAAGGAAAGTGGGTGAAGGAAAGAGAAAGGAGAATGGGAACATTTTTACCCCAAAATTTTTATGCAAAGGTTCATTATACCTTTATTTGTAATATGTTCAAACTGCACAAAACTCAAATATATATTATATGGGAAATGAAAGAGTAAAATGAGTCATTTATTCATACAACAGAATATTACCAAATAAGAAAGGAATATACTATTGATATATAAAACCATTTGGATAAATTTCAAAAGCATTATACTAATTTAAGTCAAATATTAATTATTGTGAGGTGAATGATTATATAAATCCTAGAAATGGCAAAATTATCTTGACAGAATGGAAATAAGATCTTTCCAGGCACACAAGAAAAATATCAGGATATTAGGAAATGTTATTTAATAGACAACAATGCAGTTAACTATAATTAACTGTCTTCTACATGTTTTATTATAATGTATGTCTTCTTAAAGAGAGGAAAGACTGTTTTTTGTGGGACAAAAGTCCTTATAAAACAGATGTCCATATAGTGCATAAAAATGCAATATATCTGTGGTATTAACATTTAATGGAGGGTTGTTGGGAATAATTAGGAACAAAATATTTTGAATTCTCTTCAAGGAGATAATAACAAAAAGAGATTGGGAAGCATTTCAATATAAAGAAATATATTTAGAAATTTAAAAGTGATATCCAATTATGTTCAATTGTAACTATGATGAAATGACACATTTTGACATTAAAGGTCTATAAAATTTGGTTTAAATATGGGTAATCATTTGAAGGTATTAGGGATTAACCACCTTAGTTATCAAGGTAAATCAGAAAGGATTTCTTTTTCAGCAAATAGTGCTGGATTCATGGTCTAGTCCTAGGTAAAAACTTCCACCTCATACCATATATAAAATTGTTTCGATTTGGATGATAGATCTAAACTTACAGGACAAAACAAGATAACTTTTAGGAAAAAAAAAATAAACCCTGAGGTTAGGCAAGGAGTTTTTAGACAGAATTCAAAAACATCTTCTCAGAATTAAAGCTTTTACACATCCTAAGACCTCATTAAGTCCAGGAAATGTGAAGTCACCTGTAGGTATAAAATATTCATAATACATATATTAGACACATAATTTCTATCTCAATTATACAAATACCTCTTCCATTCTAATCAGTAATCCAATGAAAACATTAAAAGAGTTAAACAGATTCTTCACAAAAGGAGACATGCAAAAGGTCAATTAACACTTGGGAAGTTTCTAGATGTCATCAGTCATCAGAGAAATGCAAGTTAAAAAAGCGAGATGACACCACACACACAGACACCCTTGAGAGAAAATTTTAGCATGTCAAGGATGCCAAATGCTAGAGAGGAGGAGATGGAGATATTGATGTTGTAAGTGCAAAGCTACAAAACAACTTTGCAACATCAGTCTAATAGTTTAATTGGTTAAACATACACCTACTCTATGGCTGAGAAATTCCACTTCTAGATGTTTACCCAAAGAAATTGAAACAGGTGCCTGTGAAAGAAAAGAACAGGGTTTGCAGCTCTCATCATATATGTGCTGAAAATGGCCTGCTTCACAATGAAGAAAAAATGTGTCAAACAGAAGATGTACAAACAACTGCACATTAATGGAACACTGCACCAAGGCAGATCTGTTGAGTGAAACATGCACAACAGATGAATCTCAAATATACGGTGAGGATAATAAGTCAGGTATGGAAATTATGTACTGTTACTACATATGCATGGAATTTGTGGGAACAGGCAAGATTAAATTCTAGTGTTACAAGTTAGAACTACAGTTACCTTCAGGATGGGAAGAGGTTGATGGAAAGGGGTACAAGGGGATTTTCTGGGTTACTGGCAATATTTTATTTCTTAACTGAGGCAGTCATTACACAGCTATACAGTCAGTCCCATGACTCATCATATCGTATACAAATTTTATGCCAATAAAAATACTGTTTTTACAATGCCTGTATTCCCCTTCCACTATTTAATAATTTAAAGGCTTAAAATTTCATAAATCATATTTTAACTACTTTCTTGTGCTTGAACTTGCATGGTTTAAGACAATGCAGAAACAAATCTTTCTTCAGTTCATTTGTTTTTTTTCTTTTATATATTAAATTTCTTTCATGGCTAGGTTCATTTTTTTTTGTCTTTGATGTGTTGATTCATTGATTTTGGATTTATTTTGTGATATTCATGGGGATCATTCCAGAGTAGTTCATTAGTTTCAGGATTTTCCCTTATTTAATAACCTTCCCAGCACCCAGTGATTCCTTTCCAGCATTTTAATTTTTTTTTTAAAGAAAAGCCTTTGATATTTTCTACTGATTGTTATGACTCAATTCCAGAGTGTTCCTACAGCAAGAAGTAAATGGTCAGTCTGCCTTCCGTCACTTGTGCGTCTCACACCAGTCCTGCAGTCTTTGGGCCTGGTGTCCAGGGTGCCTAGAACAAGCCCTTGTGACCCTCTGATCGCCAGAGCATCTTCAAGTGTTCTGTTACCTCCTCTGGATCCCACTGTGTGCAAACTGTTTTTATCACTTCCCATCGGGCATTATCTGAGACTTGGATAAAGTGACTTGATTTTTCAACAACATCATACTAAGACACCTTCACTTTGATCAAGTGTTCCTCCAGCGCCCACCCTGTTGTTATTCCAGCAAACGTGACAAACTGTAATTGCCTTCAAGTTGCAGGTTTTCCCTGATTCTTGCCATTTACCCATAATATGCCTCTGTCTCGAGGACTCTGCCTAACACTCCACTTGTTAAAACTACCAAGATGTTTAGCCTGTCAGCACAACAACCCTGTCTGGCCATCTCCCATTTATCCAAATAAATATCCTTCCTCTTTCCTCTTTCATCTCAATACTACAGCATAACTCTTTAAAGGAGGTTACACAGACCCTATCTTGACATACCATTTTAATGTTCTGTCATAGAACTTCAAACTTCAGTGTTCTACATTGTACACAGTGTTCCACTTTATATACTTATTGAAAAGCATCCAGAAACCACTCCGGAAGCAGGAACTCACGTTAGAGATTTTATTAAGTGGACAGGCAGAGTGTCTGCCCGCAGGGTGAGAGAAAGAGAGAGAAAAAAAAAAAAAAATGAAAGAGAGAAAGAGAAAGAATGGCAGTGGAGCCATTCTTAAGTAGTCGAATTTCACGGGTTAATAACAAGGAACCAATGAGTGGTGCAGAGGTTCTTGGGCTAACAATCTGAACCAATGACTGCCTAGGAGATTTGCAGGCTAACAATCTGAACCAATGACTGCCTAGGAGATTTGCAGGCTAACAATCTGAACCAATGACTGCCTAGGAGGATGGTGGACTAACAATCTGGGTTATAAAATGGTGTGGGGTGGGGAGGGGAGAATAATGGAGGCAGCAAAACAGCAGATCTGATTCCAATACTTATATACAGTGTTTATCTGTCTTTCCTCCCCAGTGTCTGAGCTACATCAGAGCAGGTCCCTCTTCTGTGTTAATCACTAGAGTGATGATGGAGACAGAGTGGATACTCAATAAATTTTTATTAAATATGTTTTTAAATCTTAAGGCTACTGAAAACCTATATTTTGAGCCACATTTTGAAGAATTGAGAAATTTTATCTTTGAGTCTCAGGCTCCTAACATGCTAAGTAGGATTGGTAAAATGCACATAGAGGGGTTTTTGAGCAGGAAATGTGAAAGTGTTCTTAAGATGACAAAATTTCTAATATACTTTTAATTTAGGTTACATTTTGAGGAATATATATATTCAGGTGCTACTCTAATGTTGCTATAAGGCAATTATAAAAAAAAACTCTTAAAGTTAATAATGATGTTTTAATATCACCTTTAATTAAATTGGTTCAGGAAGAAAATAAAATACACTTCCAAATATGGAAGAATTCAGCTTACTGAGGACCTTGGGAAGTAGGCCAACATCAAAAGAGTGACAATGTCGAAAGTTATTGGAGGGCTGGGGTTGTAGCTCAGTGGTAGAGTGCTTGCCTAGCATGTGTCAAGCACTGGACATAAATAAGTGAATGAAATCAAAGTCCATCAACAACTAAAAATATATGTTAAAAAAATCTATGATTGATGTTGCTTATTTAAAATTAAATCTCATTAAAAAAAAAAAAAGCTATTGGGTTTCTTCAAGGTCTGCTTGTCAAGTTCCAGGTAAATGTGGGTTTCAGACCTAGCATAGCTTTCCCTGCTAGACCATAAAGGGCTATGCCCAGGATGAATCATGTCCAGGTAGGGGCAGATCAGGCCTTCACTAGGTAGAAAGGGCAGGCAGAAGTCATCAGAAGTAAGGAAACGATGAACAGAATTTGGGGATAATTCAACAACTTTGAACAAAGATGTTTCTAGCATTCAATTATTTCATTTTACTTTTGTCTTCTCTGTAATCAGTGAATTGTTCTTTAAAGCATTCTAGACTGGCCTTGGTCCTAAAATGACACTGTGTCTTCTGTTGCCTCATTACTCAGTAATCAGCAGAGTCTCAGGAGGTAATAACTTAATATATTAATTGTTATTCAGATCCAGATGACTATCTGTCTTTAGTTTCTTCCTTTCTTCTTCTCTTGGATAAAATGAATAAGTGGCAAAATTTCAGGTGGTAGGAAATGACAGATAAGAAAGATACTTAGAGAAAGAGAAACTTGCTACTAGCAATTTTAGAGTATATTTGACCTCATTTTATAACAAATGTATGGACTTCAACTCTAGTTTCTGTTCTGCTGATCACATATGCACTCATACACACATTTTGCAGATAATCAAATTAAAGTTGAGATAATCTAAGTCACAAATTCCAAAGTTCTGTAACTCATAATGGTGGAGCTGGGATTGAAGAAGAGGTTCACAATTTTTATTCTACTAAAGTGAAAATGTATTTGTAAGGTTCTACCAGTCATTAAATGGGTTCATCTTTATCTGGCTAGTAAATTATTCATTTAGAGAATGTCAGTATCAACACATCATCAATTATCTGGATGGAAAAATGTTGGATAATTTTAAATATCTAGGGAGTGTCAATCCTTTGGGATGGATTATTTTATTCATTGATCCACATGTCAATTCTCCCAAATATGTATCCAGATAAATATTTGATTATCAAAAGTGGCTTTTCCCTACAGTAACTCTTCAATGGCAGAGTATTTGGTGTTTGGAAGATTATATAAAGAGATCAAGGATATCAATTACTCTGCATCATAAAGTTCTTAAGATTTGTTTTTAATGAGCTCAGTTACCTTAAAGATAAAAGTATGTTCAGGAAACCAAGATGATAAAGTATGCATTGTACAGCACTAATCATAATGGCTTAATTAGGTGTTAATGTGTATTTTACTCTCATTAAAATTTAATGGTAACTGAATATTTGAGTGCTCAGTTCTCATTTTCCAACAGCATAGTTCTGGGTGAAGAGATATCCTTTCAAACCTAGAACTTGGTGATGAAATGGTGTCAGTATAAATTAGACTCCAAAGAGAAAATTCCCATTTCTCAAGACTACATTTCATGCCAGGCCACAGCAGGTGGTGAAATCAGACAGGGCATGAATAACGTAACTTCTATTTATGTCCAGTCCTGGAACTAGAAAGTAGCGGCTGCCATCTGGCATAATTTTGGAGGGTGTTGAAAGGTTACTCTGATCACAATATTCAATTAATTCTCTTGATTTAGACTCAAGTAATATTTATTAAACTATAGTTATGCATCAGGTGCTCTCCCAGGGGCTATCACATATGCTATCTTAAAAAGCAAAAGAAAACAAAGAAACAAACAACAACAAAATCACCACCACAAACTCAACATTGATTTTTACTTTAGATCAGAACACTAAGCCTTGGAAAAACAAAGTTGTTAAAGGTAACCTAGACAATGCATCGAGGCTTAGATAAGCTGAGATTTCAACACAAAATCTCTAATTCCAACAGCCGTATGTGGAATTTCCACTAACACACTCGCTATTTATGGTCTTCTTTAGAAAATGCATTTTAACCAGCTCCACCTGCGCTGTCACCAGAAAAGTGTAGAATGTATCAACAATATTTCAGGTCTGTTAAACTAAGGTTGATTATAATTTGTCTAGGTTTCTTTGCATAAAACTGAAAATAACAGATTGACAAGGGAAAACCTGATCGATGATGGGAGACCAGGCTAATGAACAAACCTCTACACTATTAAATGTGTGGAACAATAAGATGTGATACATAGAGAAAACTTTTAGAAATCTACATGTGACTTCAAGTATTTTGTAAAATGAGTTGTTCTTTTTTTTTTTTTCTTTTCATGCCCCAAGATGAGTGAATGAGGCAATGCATGATTAGAGATGTCTGAAATATGGGGAGGGAGGAAGAGTCTTAGAGATAGGTGACAAGAAAAAATGACTTCATAGTAATGTCTGAGTCATATAATGTCTAGGTTCCTCCTCCAAACAGGAGAATCTATGATAGCACAAGAAATAAAAGCACGAATCAATAACTGGGATAGATTCAAACTAAATAGCTTTCTCTCCGCAAAGAAAACTATCAGTAATGCAAAGAGAGAACCTACAGAGTGGAAGAAAATCTTTGCCATGCATACTTCAGATAGAGCACTAATTTCCAGAATATATAAAGAACTCAAAAAACTCTACACCAAGAATACAAATAACCCAATCAACAAATGGGCTAAGGAAATGAACAGACACTTCACAGAAGATCTACAATCAATAGATATATAAAAAAAGGTTCAACATCTTTAGAAATAAGAGAAATGCAAATCAAAACTACCCTAAGATTCCATCTCATCCCAAGTAGAATGGTGAGTATCAAGAATACTAGCAACAATAGGTGTTGGTGAGGTTTTGGGGAAAGAGGTACACTCTTACATTGCTAGTGGGGCTGCAAATTAGTGCACCACTCTAGAAAGCAGTGTGGAGATTCCTTAGAAAATTGGAATGGAACCACCATTTGACCCAGCTATCCCACTCCTCGGCCTATACCCAAAGGACTTAAAATCAGCATACTACAGAGATACAGCCACATCAGAGTTCATAGCTGCTCAATTCACAATAGCCAGATTGTGGAACCAACCTAGATGCCCTTCAATTGATGAATGGATAAAGAAACTGTGATATATATATATATATATATATATATATATATATATATATATACACACACACACACACACACAATGGAATATTAATCAGCCATAAGAATAATAAAATTATGGCATTTGCAGGCAAATGGATGAAATTGGAGAATATCATGCTACGTGAGATAAGCCAATCTCAAAAAATCAAAGGACGAATGATCTTGCTGATAAGCGGATGATGACACATAATGGGGGGTGGGAGGGGGGCAAGAATAGAGGAAGGAGGGACTCTATAGAGGGAAATGAGGGGTGTGAGGGATGGGGGGAAGAAAAAAAATAACAGATTGAATCAAAAACTATTACCCTATGTAAATGTATAATTACACAAATGGTATGCCTCTACTTCATGTACAGAGAAACAAGATGTATCCCCTTTGTTTACAATAAAAATGAATTTAAAAAAATAGTTGATTAAAATTTTTAACAAGAAGTTGTGAAGCTTACAATGGGAATGGAACTCAAAAGATATTTGAAACTTCATTGGTGAATTAATAAGGCTCCATGAGCCACTCATTAGAGCTGGCTTCAAAGGTCAATGCTATATACAAAAATTTAGAAAAGATGATTCAAGAACCCACTAGATTTCTTGCTAAGAGAATCCTTCATTCTTCTTGTCTTGGAGTCTGAAATTTCAACAATGTAGACACAGTCAGGTGACTTTTGAAGACTAGTTGATCTTCAGGAATTTCCATTGAAATGTATGTACCCTACAAGACTTCATCAACTAGCATTTCAAACAGTATGATAGAAGATTGCAGTTTAACTCTGAAGCAGTATGCAAGACATTAGTATTGAAATCTATGAGAAAGGGGTCAGAAATGAGAAACAAATGAGAAAAGAGATTTGTAAGTTTCAAAGTCAGGTGTTTAGAAGGACATAGAGCATAGTATTTCTCAGTAGCTCCTTTAACGTGAACTGTTTTCAATAGTTACTGCTGATCGAGACTGCATGCACAGACCTACCACCCTACATTTTCTCACCAAATTACACCTGTGCTCATTCAGGAACACACACATACACACACACACATTTCCTCACAAAATCTAACATATGACTAAAGCAAATTTTGAAAAAGAGCAAAGTTGGAGAATTGATTTCAAGATTTGCCCCAAAATAATACCAATGGAGGTATTCATGAAAGTAGTTGTGCTTTATGGAGAAGAATAAAGCATCAATAGATGCACTCACACATATGCAGCCAATGAATTTTCAACATGATTACTGAACATACACAAATAGCAAGTATGTGAAAAAGACGATTGACTTTACTCAAACTTACTCTCTGGAACACATGAAAACACCGGAGAGTTTGTAGTACCCAAAGGGGTAAACTTCCAAAAACTGATATTTCAAGTATAGGAAAACATGTGGAGCCATGCTATACAGCAAGGCATATAGTAAGTGCTCAATAAATGTTAATACCTTTAAAAAAAAGTAGTAAGAGAAAAAAATAAATGTTCAACTATATTAGTTTTTCTAATGTAGTTTGCACATGTATAATCAAATACACTTCAGCTTATATACAAATTCACACACGGTGACAATGAATCTTCCACAGGTGTAGGGGAAGTAAATGAGAAAATGCACAAGTGGTAGGATGACCACACTGGTAGGATTTCTCACACTGATAGACACATGAGAGTCCAAGGAATTCTGAATATTCTTCATAAATGAGAACTTCTTGCAATTTTTTTTGCAATAGCATATGACATTTTAATTTTTTCACTTAAATAAGAGTTATCATACTGTAAACCAAGTATTTATTTCCAATTATGGATATAGATATGGCTGTATCTCCATGACCCTATCTACACATCTCTATATAGGAATAGATAAAGACAATTTTTAATATACAATATTTTGCATCATTCGAATTTTTCCTACAGTACCCATGTATTTAGTAATTCAAAATATGAAAATGCAAATTTAACTGGTGTATTTTGGTAACTACATCTATTACTTTTATGATTTTAAAAGTAAAAGCTATAGTGGGATGCTGGAAAAGGAAATTTGGGGTCTTTACCTGGTTTCTATCAGTCTTGTATTGCCACTGGGCAATTTCAAATACATACTGCTAGTCAGCATCTGTTTCCCTTTTCAGGGTGGCTTGACTTTAGTCACTCTGCAAAAACACTCATTTTGAAGTTTAAACTAACTCAACTGTTAAATTTGGAGCCTACTGCATTTAGTTCTTGATACATAATTGTTTTAATTCTTTTTTTAACGTCACTTTGGACAAGTCCTTTGTGCCTCCTTAGTCTACTGGGAATATCAATTTGTTGTCATTCCCATTCTCTCTCTCACTGGTTGGGTGATAGTAGTCAAGTCACTTCATCTCTCTAAACCTTGTATTCATTATGTGTAAAATGGAAACGATGATATTGCCTCCGAGTGCTGGAAGCAACTTGAATTGATAAATAAAATAACTTTGTAAACTGAATTTTATATAAAGGTGATACAAATAGAGAACTAAGAAGGATACAGTTGTGGAACATAAACTATTATCAAAATTCAGATACCCAGCATGGTGGCACACACCTATAATCCCAGTGGCTCAGGAAGCTGAGGCAGGAGAATCTCAAGTGCAAAGCCAGACTCAGCAACTCACCAAAGCCCTAAGCAACTCAGTGAGACCTTGTCTCTAAAGAAAAATACAATAAAGAACTGGGGATGTGTCTCAGTGTTTGAGTGCCCCTGGGTTCAATCCCTGATTAAAAAAATAATAATAACTCAGACAAATGATGGAGCAATAGAGGATTCATTCTTCAGGGGTTCATATATCAAAGTAACCAGAAACATCTTCATTCAAAAATCCCCCATCTACACAAAACAGTTAATATAATTATAGTTGTAGAAAAATGTCATCTTAATAATTTCCCAATTTATTGCAAATTTGATTTAACCAAACCACAAGTGCAAGTGGATAGCAAAAGAAATTTCTCTAAGGGAGCCAATCATTAAAAAAACATTCAGTCACCAATTGTTCTGGCCTACTTCTCATATTTTCATTTGGCTCTTTGCCCAGATTTGCACAAATCACTAGTAATGCCCCAAACAATTCATGAATATGGTAAAAAATAAAAAAATTAAAAAAAAAAAACAGAAAAAGGAGAGGAAAAGGAAAAATAAACATCAGTTTTTAATTACTGGGGCACTAATGAAGACAGTGAATCAAGTAAACAGTTTGTTCTCCAAGTGTTGTCAGGCAAAACGCAATAAACCTGAAAGTTCCCAAAATAACACTCCACAGCTAGTGGAGGGAAATGCCCTATAACAGTCCTTGAAAGAAGAAATACATTAGTATTTTGCTTTATTATTCCTGGTCTCAGGTTCCAATCTAATCTCCATAGAAATGGAATTCCAATTGGGCCTCAGAGATATCTTACAAGTACCCTGTAATCCCAATTTGAGAGAGAAGTTCAAGTTAACTGAAATTCAGTTTACTCTCCTGGGAGCAGTTAGGTTGAACGACTAGGAGGGACCAAATTCAAGTTGTTAAAATTGTCCAGGATGAATTCTAATAAATACGAAATGAGCTAATATTAGAATATCGTATGAAGAAAAACAGTTTTATGTTCCTTTCTCTGCTTATTCTGTTTCTTTTCTTTCTCCTGATTTCTACCATCAGTGGACTGTTTGTCTGTTTTTACTTTTCTTTCACAAATATGAAGAGATTACATGAATGGAAAGTAAAAAATAATGGCCCAAAGTACCCAACAATTCAGACACCTTTAAAGCCAGTAAAACAAATATGTAACCACCATTCTAACACAGGGACTCCTATGCATAAGGAACCACGGGGGTTTATTTTTATTTCAACAAATATTAAGTTCTTCATGATTGCCAGAAATAAATCGTTGTTTGTTTTGATGCTTTGAGTTTTTTTATTTTTTGTTTTTTTACTAAAGTGAACCAATTTTAAAAACTCATCTAACTGTATGTGGATTCATTGTTTGGCCTACATTGTTCCCTCTTTCCTATGTTTTGAAAATTATATTTACCTTTTCAAAACATCTGACGGTAAATATTTCGTACACATTTCAGGATATAGGAATATGTGGGGGTTCTCTCAGCCACGTCCCACACGGATGAGAAAAGGGTAAACTGCCGGAGGATGATGTTGACCATCAATCAATCAATTACCCATAAATTTATCTAATCAATAAATGCACAAGAGCCAATATTTTTTGAAATGAGAGGGAGCATGATGGATCTGGCTGTACCAGATGTCATCTCTAACAACATGGAGAAGTCCACCTCTCTTTTATTTAAAATCACACAGGTAAAGGGACCCAGAATGGGAGGGGTTTCTTCTGTGATGAACAGGATGGGGTGGAGTTACAGGAGCCAATTTTCTCAGGGAAATTATCGTATAACCAGGCAGGGAACCACTCCCACAGTCCCACATAGCCCCTGGCAATCTGGGACAGACCTCTGTGTCTGCCAGTTCAGAGAAGTCAGGCCCCTGTGTCCTGAGGCTCAACCTCGTCTGATTCTGCTAGATAAGGATGGTTTCCCACAGGAATACAGTCAGTTTGAGTAACCACATTATTTTGCTGATTTTCGAACATATCTCTGTACTAAGAATGATTCTTTTGAGGGGAGTGGGGGATTGAACTGGGGATTGAACCTATGGTGCTTAGCCACTGAGCCACATGCTGAGACTTTTTATTTTTTATTTCCAAACAGGATCTCACTAAGTTGCTTAGGGCCTCCCTTAGTTATTGAGGCTGGCCTTGAATTGAGACTCTCCTGGCTCAGCCTCCCTGGTTGCTAGGATTACAGGCATTTGCCACCACGCCCAGCAAGAATGACTTTTAATAACTCTTTTTAGTGTCAAATAGAATGAGGCTTAACTGGTAGCTCTACCCTTTCTCTGAGCAGGTCGCTGGATCTGCAGGAACCTTGCTTCTTCAACTGTGAAATCATCTGTTTGAGATTAAATGCTGCAATGCAAGTGGAGCTCCCACAACACTGCATAACTGAGGAACTCAAACCTTGCTGAAAAGTCACCGGTATAGCCATTTGGTCTTTGGTGGGACCATCTTTGAAGACAGAGAATGCCTCCCCATGGCCATTTCTGCACCACCTGATCTTGTCATGGAGGTAGCTGATGGATTTGGGACTTTGATCTGGGCCAGATTCTCTGCCTCAGAAAATATAACTGAGATGGGAAAAACCCAGAGCTCGGGAGCTGTCCCTTCTGAATCTCCTTGCACAGAGACTCTTGGGAAGAAGAGATGGTGGCTCTTGATGCTGGGGTCTGCAGGGCTGACCTTGTCCCTTCCCTTCTTGATCTTGTGTGAAACCAAGGTCATTCTGCCTCATCAATATGCACACTCTTCCTTTTCACTTGTTTGTTTTCCCTCAGTTAGAAAGAGTTTCATGTGCTTTTAGATGAACATTAACTAACAGAAATAGATGTAGATGAGTATGTTTCAGAAGCAGACCTTTAGGGAGATGGGAGCGATTTACATAGTGGGAACAATTATGGGAAAAACCACAAGACTCTCTTCCACAGGACTAGAAGAAAGCTGTGAATCCAGAAACAATTCACAGCAGTTGTCACTGAGGATGATGTACCAGAATTGGATGGTCGCTCTTACTATATTTTATACAATGACCGCTGGAAACCGTTCTATTGCCTTCTCTCATAGTTATAGCACTGAAAACTAAATACAGACATTTATCTGTTCCAGTTATTGGATTACTTTAGCTTAATTCATGAACTCTCCCTAGTTAGAATACCTATATTGTGTTACTGGTCAAATAGGATTGGCTTTTTGAAGATTAGGGTCAGAATTTCTGGGAAGCATTCAGAGAATGCAAGAAGAGCCATGCTCCTCACCTGCATCCCAAGCCTACCTTACATGCTTCATCTGGGTCTACTCTGGTGGAAGGAACTATCCAGCCAGCTCATGTCTCCTCTTCGTTGTCACTTGTTACGGAAATACTTTCAAAATCAGTTTATTTGGGAATATGGTAAGCAGTATCAGGAAAATGATCAGCATTTACAAGAATAATGATCAAAATGTTTGTATCTATGATTTACAAAATATTAACAGAAAATTATAGTTGGGTATGACTGGGAAAATATATCTTGCAGATTTTGAAGGTTGTCAATCAAAGAAGATTGAACGTGAGCTAAGAACTGCATCTAATGGCCTAGTTTGAAGATCTCGCTGTGTTTGTAACCCTTGTAAAAACTCCCTAATACAATCATGAGTACCATGCTTGATTGTCCCCAGTGTCATTGAGCTATCAGATCCTTCTTGTCACTACAGAGAAAAGTATTCAAATATTTCAGAGGACAAATATACTCAGTTGGGTCTGTACTGTGCTTTCTGATTACTTCTGGCTTTGAAACATGCTGGGGAGAGCAGTATCCATATTTTTCAAAGGCCATGACCAATTCTTCTGGACATTGTTTTTAAGATAGGCATATTAGTTGGGCACAATGGCACACACCTTTAATCCCAGTGGCTTGGAAAGCCGAGGCAGGAGGATTCTAAGTTCAAAGCCAGACTCAGAAATTTAGCAAGGCCCTAAGCAACTTAGTGGGATCCTGTCTCAAAAAAAAAAAAAAAAAAAAAAAAAGAAAAAAAGGCTGGGAATGTAGTTTAGTGGTTAAGAGGCCCTGGTTTCAATCCTAGGACCCACCTACCAAAAACACAAAAAGCATATTAAAAGGGAAGAGCTTCCACTAACATAAAGTTGCCGATCTAAGGTACTGCATATACAGGGCCTACATGGTCATAGTTCATCCTGTTGATGACAACAAAATGGACTTTGTATTGGGTTTTAAGGGATATGTCAATAGACCTTCCATCTGTGGTGTGTGGTGGAAAGTCATGTCAGTTCTTTCTGAAAAAAAAAAAAAAAAAAGATTACTGTCATTTCTGTATCAAACTCTATCGACCTACTACTAGCCATCTTTATCGTTTGCCTGGAGGACCTCAGTGCCTCCAGTCAGTCTCCGTTTCCCCTTTCCTCACTAAATAATTACTACGGAGAATCGAGAGTGATCATGCAATGATGTAACCCCAATAATGACAGCTCTCTGCTCCATGTAGGCAGCTTTAGTTGCATCTAGAACTAAAACCAAATTTATTTTTTTAAATATTTCATGTTCATACCTGTACCCATTTATGTCTCCTTTTATACAATAAGGATTTTTCTACAATTTATATTTTCCTCTGTGTGCATATTTTGAATAGGTAAGATATAGACTGGAAATCAATATTCTGAAATATATATATAACTGGCCATATGTTTGTAGCCAAATAATATAAGAAATTTCTCCAAACCAAAAAAATCTTTGATAAGGTGACAGACCTACGAATTTAAAAATGGGCAAAAGATTCGAGCTGACACATCTAAAATATATATATGAATGTCAATTAAAAATGAGAAGATGTTAAATAGACTTGATCCACAGAAAAAGACTCTAGATATAGTAAAATAATATAATAATAATAATAATAATGAAGTAATAGCTGCTCTAAATATCTGGATGTCTTATACATAGCATTTGTTATCCATGACTCTAACAAGTCTAAGATCAAGGAAAGCATTTAATAGCATAGACATAGGGAACATGAAATTATGCAGGAAGTTGACATCAGCAAAGATTCCTATGAAGAAAGATTCCTAAAGAAGAATGAAATGTGAGTTCTATCAACCTACTATGTGACACAATTGATTCCAATGTAGCTAATAACTGCTTTATGTCCTTCTAAAGCCAGTTTTAAGCACTAGATTCTGTGTTTGATATTGATAATAAACCTATGTCTTTCTTCCCTGAGTTCACAGTAAATATAGGAAACAGCATTAAGTGGTAATCATCATAATATGGGAATACTGATACAATCAACAAGTGAAAATATTTCATCAAAACTTAGGGTTTAGAAAGATCTGGTGAAAGAATAATGTGTCTTCCCCAATAGATGTGCATTCTTATCACAGGTAATTGTGAATATGTTACCTCACATGGCAAAAGGGACTTGACACATCTGATTCATTTAAGGATCTTGAAATGAGAAGATTATTCTGGATTTCATGGGTAGACCTAATATAACCATGGGGTCCCCAAAAGTGGGAGAGGGAGGCAAAAATGAGAGGGACAGAGGCAGATTTAACCACTGGAGAAGAGATTGGACTGATATGGTGTGAAGAAGACAAGACCCACCACACTCTGAAGATGGAGGAAGGAGGGCTGGAAGCCAACAACTGTACCAGGAAAGGGCTGGGCAGTAGATTGTGCTGCCTTGTTGATTGAGTTTCCAGCCTAGTGAGACCTAGTCCAGACTTCCAACTTTCAGGATTTGAGATGAGTTCTTCTTGACTTAAATCATTAACTTTATGGTAGTTTGCTAAACAAGTCATCAACATGGAATCCAGATCTCGTACGAAGGATGAAGGGACCCTGTGGGTAGCCATGTCCTTTCTTTTTTTCTACTTAGATATGGCTCTTTCCATCTTTTGGATTGTGGATGAAAACAGGATCTTGGACCCTGTCTGAATATGGGACTTTATCATAGTGTGGATTAAACGTCAGGAGAGCAGAGACTTTGAAGCCAGACAAACCTGGGCGATGGTGTCGTAGTTGTTGCTCGCTCGCTCACTTACGCTGTGAGCTGGTACACATGCTCCACAGGTTGAGTCTCACTCACAAATCAGGAGGGTTATCATTGAGCTGCTATGGGAATTAGCTGATGCTTATAAAAATTCTAACACCATCCCTGATTATGCATGCTTAGCACATAGTCTCACATCCTAGATTTCACAGTAAAGTCTTAATATTTATGAATATATATATACATGAAATAATGAATATACACATACACAAATAAATTGTTTAATTGACAGGATTTCAGCACTTTTTCTGAATGTGTGCTATCATAGAGAAGTGAGAATTGACCTCTTGCCTTCTCCAGAGCTTAGTAAACTCACTTAAATGTCTAGCATAAATGCATACACATCAGTCCTGGGGAGATTTTCCTGGAGAAATGTGAATTCTTCCTTGAGGAACTTGGATTTGTTGTTTGTTTTATTATGTTTATCCAACAGGAATTTTTTTTTAACTTAGTTTTGTAACAGTATTTTGGACAACAATCTGTTTTTAATTAAAAAAAATCTCATATCAGCATTCTAGCTGAATAGCCAGCCCCATTTATATCACAGAACTCAAAGCCCTGGCAAAACATGAGAAGTTCTCTCCACGGTGCCCCCAACATGGCATATAGAACATCACATTTCCTCTTGAGGGGGACACTTTTTTTTCATCTTCTTCAGACCTGAGTAAGAAGTCTGCCATCATCTCTTTGAATGACCTGTAAATCTTAGGTAAAACACCTCAACACTACTTTCCCAATGATTTTCGAATATTTGACTTGTGATCTATTTTAATGATATCACTAATAAAAGCAGGAAAGTAAAAGGCAACGTTATATATAAAACATTGATACAGACATACGTCCTCAAAACCTATGGGTTTCTTTCACATAACAAATTGAGATAAGCATTATTCTTCCTATTTAACAAAAAAGAAAATCGAAAATTTCTTAATTTTTTTATTGATTCTTTTTAGTTACACATGACAGTAGAATCCATTTTGGCATAAATATAAAAGCATGAAATATATCTTGTTTGAATTCAGTCCCTCATACCTCTCCTTGTCCTTCCCTCCTGGCCAATACTTACTCCCATAAATTTACTGATCTTCCTGCCATTTGCCTATAATTAGATATTTTTAAAATAAATTTCTTGACCAACAAGCAAAACCAAAATTTGCTTCCCACTGACTGCTCAGGTTGAGGGTTAAACTCTATTATACGTAGAGTCCTTTACATTTTTTACATTAACACTTGTTATGATTGCAAACACATATTTGGCAAATCTTGTTTTCTTCATTATAACATTTATGCCTCATGCAAAAAATATTGTACTTTTTTATGTGTTCTCTTATAAATCATGATTTGGGGTTAGAAGAGAATTATGTCCAGACTCAGCATTGACAGATAAGTTATAAAATATTTTCAAATGTCCCTAATGGTAACATGGGGTGACTAGGCTACGTGTCATGGCTCATTTTATGTTAAACACTCACATTTTCTAATGTAAATATTTGGAACTAACCTTTGGGCCGCAATAGCTAGGTTATTCACTAGTGATAAAGTTATGGAATATTTGATTTCCTTTTCTGGTCCTTATGGGTCTAGGGAAAGTTTTATAAGGGTTGAGAATTAATTTTTATTTTTTTTAATTTAATTCACCATTATAATGTGCATGCTGAGAGCATTCTTGAATAGATATTTTGCATGTGAATTTAGGTTTTTCAAAATTATTTTTTAAAAGTAACTGCTATAAATGATTTTTTTTATGAAAAGATGTGTTCATGGTATGTAAAAAAGTTATTCTCTGCTATAAAAATCTTGTAAGAGTTACCAAGAAACCCTACATTTTATACTGGAAGAAAATACAGAAAATTATTGTAGAAAATATGTAAAGAATAAATGAAGTAATTCTGGATAAAAGATGAACTGATGTTCCTTGGAAATGAGAATTTTATCATACTACTTGTATTTGAAATACTTAAAAGACATCTGGACTAAGAATAAATAACATGCCAAACATAGTATTTCTTTTTGACCAGTGGTTTAGTGATCAAATGGTAAATCAACTTTATGGCAGGAACTCAGATATTATTATTTTTGTTTGTGTCAAAAGCCACACGTCTTTGTTTTTTTTTTAATTTTTTTTTTTAAACAAATTGGAGACATGTTGTTTTTGTTTGTACATGGAGTAACAGCATACCATTTGTGTAATCATATATTTACATAGGGTAATGATGTTTGATTCATGATGCTATTTTTTCCTCCCCCCCACCCCTCTTTTCCCTCTATACAGTCCCTCCTTCCTCCATTCTTCCCCCCTCTCACCCCCCATTATGTGTCATCATCCACTTAACAGTGAGATCATTCATCTTTTGGTTTTTTGAGATTGGCTTATCTCACTTAGCATGATATTCTCCAATTTCATCCATTTACATGCAAAAGCCATAATTGTATTATTCTTTATAGCTGAGTAATATTCCATTGTATATATACACCACAGTTTCTTTATCCATTCATCAATTAAAGGGCATCTAGGTTGGTTCCACAGTCTGGCTATTGTGAATTGAGCAGCTATGAACTCTGATGTGGCTGTATCTCTGTAGTATGCTGATTTTATGTCCTTTGGGTATAGGCCGAGGAGTGGGATAGCTGGGTCAAATGGTGGTTCCATTCCAACTTTTCTAAGGAATCTCCACACTGCTTTCCAGAGTGGCTGCACTAATTTGCAACCCCACCAGCAATGTATGAGTGTACCTTTTTCCCCACATCCTCTCCAACACCTATTGTTGCTTGTATTCTTGATAATTGCCATTCTAATTGGGGTGAGATGGAATCTTAGAGTAGTTTTGATTTGCATTTCTTTTATTACTAAAGATGTTGAATGTTTTTTCATATGTTTTGATTGATTGTAGATCATCTTCTGTGAAGTGTCTGTTCATATCCTTAGCCCATTTGTTGATTGGGTTATTTGTATTCTTGGTGTAGAGTTTTTTGAGTTCTTTATAGATTCTGGAACTTAGTGCGCCATCTGAAGGATGAATGGCAACGATATTCTCTCACTCTGTAGGCTCTCTTTTCACGTTGCTGATAGTTCTCTTTGCCGAGAGAAAGCTTTTTAGTTTGAATCTATCCCAGTTACTGATTAGTGCTATTATTTCTTGTGCTATGGGAGTCCTGTTAAGGAAGTCTGATCCTATGCCAACAAGTTGAAGATTTGGACCTACTTTTTCTTTTATAAGATGCAGGGTCTCTGGTAGGATTTCAAAGTCCTTGATCCACTGTGAGTTGATTTTTGTGCAGGGTGGGGGGTTTAGTTTCATTCAGATGCATATGGATTTCCAGTTTTCCCAGCACTATTTGTTGAAGAGGCTATCTTTTCTCCATTGCATATTTCTGGCACCTTTGTCTAGGATGAGAAAATTGTATTTATTTGGGTTTGTGTCTGTGTCCTCTATTCTGTACCATTGATCTACCTTTCTATTTTGGTTCCAATTCCATGCTGTTTTTGTTACTATTGCTTTGTAGTATTGTTGAAGTTCTGGTATTGCAATACCCCCTGTTTCATTCTTCCTGCTAAGGATTGCTTTAGCTATTCTGGGTTTCTTATTCTTCCAGATGAATTTCATGACTGCCTGCTCTATTTCTGTAAGATACGTCATTGGGATTTTAATTGGAATTGCATTGAATCTGTATAGCACTTTTGGTAATATGGCCATTTTGACAATATTAATGCTGCCTATCCAAGAACATGGGAGATCCTTCCATCTTCTAAGGTCTTCCTCAATTTCTTTCTTCAGTGTTTTGTAGTTTTCATTGTAGAGATCTTTTACCTCTTTGGTTAGTTTGATTCCCAAGTATTTTATTATTTTTAAGGCTATTACAAATGGAGTTGTTTTCCTCATTTCCCTTTAAGCTGTTTTGTCACTTCTGTATAAAAATACTTTAGATTTATGTGTGTTGATTTTATAGCCTGCTATTTTGCTGAATTCATTGATGAGGTCTACAAGTTTTCTGGAGGAGGTTTTGGATCCTCTAAATATAGAATCATGTCACCCGCAAATAGTGACAGCTTAAGTTCCTCTTTTCCTATTCATATCCCTTTAATTTCTTTAGTCTGTCTAATTGCTCTGGCTAGAGTTTCGAGGACAATGTTGAATAGAAGTGGTGAAAGAGGATATCCCTGTCTTGATCCCGTTTTTAAAGGGAATGGTTTCAGTTTTTCTCCATTAAGAATGATGTTGGCCATGGGCTTAGCATAAATAGCCTTTACAATGTTCAGGTATGTTCCTACTATCTATATTTTTTTCTAGTGTTTTGAGCATGAAGATGTGTTGTATTTTGTTGAATGCTTTTCCTGCGTCAATTGAAATAACCATATGATTCTTATCCTTGAGTCTATTGACATGATGGATTACATTCATTGATTTAAAGATGTTAAACCATTCTTGCATTCAGAGATGAACCCCACTTTATCGTGGTGCATGTTATTCTTAATATGTTTTTGGATACGTTTTGCCAATATTTAGTTAAGGATCTTTGCATCTGTATTCATCAAAGATATTGGTCTAAAATTTTCTTTCCTTGATGTGTCTTTGCCTGGTTTGGGTATGAGGGTGATACTAGCTTCATAGAATGAGTTCGGTAGGGTACCCTCCTTTTCTACTTCCTGGAATACTTTGAGAAGTATTGGAATGAGTTCTTCTTTGAATGTCTTGTAGAACTCGGCTGAGAATCTGTCTGGTCCTGGGCTTTTCTTTGATGGTAGGCTTTTGATGGCTTCTTCTATTTCATTGCTTGATATTGATTTGGTTAAATTGTGTGTGACCTCCTGGTTCAGTTTCGGAGGAGCATATGTCTCTAGAAATTTGTCAATGTCTTCGGTAGTTTCTATTTTGTTGGAATAGAGATTTTCAAAGTAGCTTCTCATTATGTTCTGTATCTCAGTGGTGTCTGTCGTGACATTTCCTTTCTCATCACGAATTTTAGTCATTTGAGTTTTCTCTCTCCTTCTCTTTGTTAGTGTGGCTAAGGGTTTATCTGTTTTGTTTACTTTCTCAAAGAACCAACTTTTTGTTTTGTCAATTTTTGAATAGTTTCTTTTGTTTCAATTTCATTGATTTCAGCTCTGATTTTAATTATTTCCTGTCTTCTACTGCTTTTGCTGTTATTCTGTTCTTTTTCTAGGGCTTTGAGCTGTAATGTTAGGTCATTTGGTTGTTGACTTTTCATTCTTTTCTGGAATGCACTCCATGCAATGAATTTTCCTCTTAGTACCACTTTCATAGTGTCCCAGAGATTTTGATATGTTGTATCATTGTTCTCATTGACGTCTAAGAATTTTTTTATCTCCTCCCTGATGTTTTCTCTTACCCATGTTTCATTCAATAGCATATCATTTAGTCTCCAGGTGTTGGAGTAATTTCTGTTTTTTATTTTGTCATTTATTTCTACTCTCAGTCCATTATGATCTGATAGAACACAAGGCAGTATCTCTATTTTTTTGCATTTCCTAAGGGCTGCTTTGTGGCATAACATATGGTCTATTTTCAAAAAGGTTTCATGGGCTGCTGAGAAGAAAGTGATTCCACTTGTTGATGAATGGAATATTCTATATATGTCTATTAAGTCTAGGTTATTGATTGTGTTAGTGAGTTCTATGGTTACTTTGGTTGGGTTTTGTTTGGAAAATCTATCCAGTGGTGACAGCAGTGCATTAAAGTCACCCAGAATTATTGTATTGTGGTCTATGTGATTCCTAGAATTGAGAAGGATTTGTTTGATGTACAGGGACGCACCATTGTTTGGGGCATAAATATTTACTATCATTCTCTCTTCGTGATTTATGGTTCCCTCAAGCAGAATGAAATGTCCTTCTTTATCCCTTCTGACTAACTTTGGCTTGAAGTCCACTTTATCTGATATAAGGATGGAAACCCCTGCTTTTTTACTGAGTCCATGTGCGTGGTAGGTTTTTTCCCATCCTTTCACCTTAGTCTGTGGATGTCTTTTTCTATGAGATGAGTCTCTTGCAGGGAGCATATGGTTGGGTCTTTCTTTTCAACCCATTCTGCCAGTCTATGACTTTTGATTGACGAGTTTAGGCCATTAATGTTCATGGTTATTATTGAGATATGATTTGTATTCCCACTCATTTGGCTTATTTTTGGTTTTTAAGTTGGCTTGGTTTCTCCTTTGAGTGGTTTTTCTCTAAGATAGTTCCTCCCTTTGCTAACCTTCATTGTTGTTTTTCATTTCCTCCTCATGGAATTTTTTCTTGAGAACATTCTGTAGCGCTGGCTTTCTATTTGTAAATTCTTTTAACTTTTGTTTATCACGGAAGGATTTTATTTCATCTTCAAATCTGAAGGTTAGTTTTGCTGGGTATAGGATTCTTGGTTGGCAACCGTGTTCTTTCAGAGCTTGAAATATGTTGTTCCAGGCACTTCTAGCTTTTAGAGTCTGGATTGAGAATTCAGATGCTATCCATATTGGTCTCCCCCTATATGTAATCTGATGCTTTTCTCTCATGGCCCTCAAAATCCTATCTTTATTTTGAATGTTAGACATTTTCATTATTATGTGCCTTGGTGTGGACCTGTTGTGATTTTGTGCACTTGGTGTTCTGTAAGCCTCCTTCATTTGATTTTCCATTTCATTCTTCAGGTTTGGGAAATTTTCTGATATTATTTCATTGAATAGGTTGTTCATTCCTTTGATTTGTATCTCTGCCTTCCTCAATCCCAATAATTCTTAAATTTGTTCTTTTTATTATGTCTCATAGTTCTTGGAGATTCTGCTCATGATTTCTTACCATCTTCTCTGTTTGGGCAACTTTATTTTCAAGATTAAATATTTTGTCTTCATTGTCTGTGGTTCTGTCTTTCAAGTGGTCTAGTCTGTTTGGTGATGCTTTCCATTGAGTTTTTTATTTGGTTTATTGTTTCCTTCATTTCAAGGATTTCTGTTTTTTTTTTTTTTTTTTTTTTTTTTTTTTTTTTTAGAATTTCTATCTCTTTGTTCTTTGTTGAAATGATCTTTTACTTCCTGCAGGTGCTCTTTCAGCTTATTGGTATTATCATTCATTGCCTGCATTTGTTCTCTTATCTCATCCTTTGCTTTGTGAATCATCTTAATCATGTATAATCTGAAGTCCTTTTCTGACATTTCTTCTAACATACTGTCATTGGATTCTATTCATATAGAATCTAGATTTGTTTGGATCATTTTCTTCCCTTGTTTTTTTATGTTGTTCATGTATCTTCCCCTCTAGCAGTGCAGATCTGTGGTATTGCAGATTTCCCCCATAGGGTTATAGTGGCCCTATAGGTTTCCAAAACCCTTTCTTTAAGGGGAGATCAATATTAGCAGTGCCCAATTCAGACACTATGCAATCCTAGACCAAATAACCCCTATAAGGACAATAACAAAATTGTCATAATAAACGGAATGAGTTCAAATATTATCTTCAGTAAAACAAACAGATTTGCAAGAAGGTCTGCAGTTTCAAATGGAGGACAAAGAGGTTGCAGATAGATGCAGAATTTGGCTGTTAATGGGATAAGAAAAAATATGCAGAAGTTCTAGATAATAGAAAGAATGAGAGTGTAATCAAAAGAAATTGGATTTAGCATGCAAAAAAGGGAGAGAGAGCCTCTGAGGGAACAGGTAAACAAAAGGAAAAGAGAGCAAGAAAAGTAAAGAAATAAAAACTTAATTTTTTAATAAGGGAGAAAAAAGAAAATCTACATATAACAGTCATATAGTAATGAAACCTCCCAGTCTTCAGTAGCCTGATGTATGAGAGGTACCTCACAATGAGTTTCAAGCCTCCAGCAGGCGTCTCAGAATGGGATTTGCCCCACCTAAAGATTGGAGCTGTGCTTCCAGGATTATCCAGGACAGTGGTTCTGGCTTCAAAACATGTTGGCAAATGTGGATCTGCAGCTCAGGGTGTTGCTGTGGTCTGCAGGAGGTCCTGGAGGCGGGATGCGGTTGGTCAGGCAGGGGTCCTTGAGGTTGAGTGTGTTTGGTGTGGTTGCGGGATCCTGGAGGCCGGGTGCAATCAGTCGGTCTGGGTTCCCGGTGATAGGGCGCAGTCAGTTGGTCTGGGGGTCCTGGCGACAAGGAGCAGTCAGTCGATGTGAGGGCCCCAGAGGCAGGGAGTGATCGGTCGGGCTGAGGGCTCCTGGAGACGGGACTCAAGTCAGTCAGACCAGGGGTCCTAGAGGGCCTGGCTGTTGTCTCAAAATGGCGACAGCCACGTGTAATCAAACCTGCAGCTACTGTAACAGTGAACTTCCACGCAACAGCAGGCAGCTGGTGCTCCACTGGCAGTCGGCAATCAGTTTTGCTGACTGTTGTCGGATGATCGGGAGGTGAACCTCGTGCTTTGGGTGATGAATAGTTGTAAGGCAGGCAATGGACAGGCGAGAGGCAGGCAAATGGCGGAGGATAGGCATCTGACAGTGAATAATCTGCACTCAAAAAAGGCGTCGAAATGCTGGCAGACTGCAGGTGATCACAGCAGACAAATGGGCACACACATATCTTTTTATTTAAGTCTGTTACCCTAGACCCAATCCAACATCATTCATTTTTGTCTCCTCACTCATTCTGAAGAATACCTTGTTGACCACCTTTGAATTTCAACCTCAATACTAGGTTCTTCTCAGCTAGAACTGTGTGTTGAATTTTAAACCCTTGCCAGCAATATATCTAACATATTTCAGGCACCTGTTATGAAGAGGGTTCTTTATGTACATTATCTCATTTAATCATGGAAGTAAAATTTGCTTAAAAATCCCATTCAGCTGCAGATGAATCAGTCAGTTGCTACAATCTGAACATGAACATCCTTATTTGTTAAGATAGTAGTATTTGCAAGCATTAAATAACTCCCTGTAAGCTGATGAAGAACTCCTGCTACTTCAGGCCTTGCAGGAAAATCTCCTGAAGTTTTCCTAGGACCGTAAACATAGCAGTTTGTGAGAGCTCTCATTCTTCATTCTTGCTCACAGCAAATGAATACGTCTAGACTTCTCAGGAATCTCTTCTTTCCAGTACCTCTAATTCCTTTAGTATTTTTTTTTAACTCCTGGGGGGTTGACATTATGTTGCCTCTAATTTTCTTCTCCCTCAAGATCTATGAGGATTCCTAATTGATTAGAATGGATTCATGTTTTATGCATTAGAAATGACCCATAATTATAGCAAAACATAAAGGAATAAATTCTTCCAATCCTGTCTCCTCAAGTCCCTCCAATACCTTATATTGCTTTTCAACTTACCTTCTTGAAATACCTAATACCAACCATCATGTGTGTCCACACTGATTGTGTTTTTACGGATATTATTGAAGTTCCTCAGTTTAGCACATCAGTCCATTCATGATGAAGTTCTTTCCATTAGCTTGTATTTCATTCATTTCACCTTCTTTTTATATCAGTGCTATTTAGTCATACATGAGAGTAGAATTCATTTTTATAAAATTAAATAAGCATGGACTATATGCCATTCTCATTAGGGTCCCATTCTTCTAGGTTTAATTTCAGATATATGCTATGTTAAGCCATTGTATCTTTCCACATGTTATTCCCTCTGTGAACAATGCCTTTCACTTCCTCTTGTACCACTTCCTCTTAACTTTTCAGAAAACTCCACTTATTCTAAGTTATAAAAGCATTTTGTGTGTCCACCAGATTGGAATGTTTTTCACACTGTGGGTAAATGAATCATTGGGTTATTCACTTGCATATTTCATGAGGCCATAGAACTTCATGGGTGAGGAATATATCTTACTTATGATTTCATCTTGATTACTTAGGACAAGGTGCCTTGATTTTGGTGAGATCTTGAGCTCTGCACTTGCATCAACATCTGTATCCATCTGCATGACCAAAAGACACCTCTATCCAAACGAGCTGAATGAGATTTCTTTTCTTTATGAAAAAGTGTTTTCTTTCTATAAACATTCTTCTTACAAATAGACACAGTAGGATCTGTGTTTTCTAAGACAGAAGCTATGAAATTATCCTGAAGATTTCTTTGCCCTCACCACCTCTATACCTTACCAAACTGTCACACTTCACGTACCCTAAAATCTCCAATCTTCAGGACTATGCATCCCCACCAAGACAGCCCTAGGATCAGACTCCAGCAGCTCAACCCGAACTAATGGTATTCTAATAACCAGGCTCTCTGCTTTTAATCTTACCCTCTACAACTGATATTCCACAGGATGACTATGGCCATCTTTCTAAAGAACACATCTTATTGCCCTCATGCTACATCCCCAAAACCTTCTGATGGTCTCCCATTGCCTTTGGAAAAAGTTCAAATGGTTTATTGTGACCATCAGAAACATTTGCCACCTGGAACATCTTTACTTCTACAGTTTCATTCTTATCTACTTCATGTAGCAAAGTATCAGCAAATCAAAATTAATTCTTTATGGTTTTCCCCAAATGCTATGTGTTTCAGATACTTGTACTGTTCTGTCTGCTTGAAATACTTCTCCTTCCTTTCTGCTTCACTGTCTGCCATTCTTTCTTCCTGTTCCAATTAGGTATTAATCCTTGAAATCTTACTTGGTCATCATCACAGTGTTATTTTACACAAAGGTAGCCCAATCCTGGGCCAAATCACATTTACATTAAATATTCAATAACCTTATGAACAGCTGTCAAATTACTGGTAACCTGAAATCAGTTATGGTAGAAATACATACAACGTGGAAATTAACCAGTAGTACAAAATCAGTTTTCTTTTTTAATTTGCTCCCAAAGAGCCAGTTTACTTGCACACTACCTAAATATAAGGGGGAGAATAAGTTTCAAAGGCTCCTTACAGAATTCTTCATATCATTAGAGTAGAACTGGTGATTTTTTAAAAAAAATATTCTTCACATATTTAATTTAGAATGGAAGCTTAGCCTTGTGGACATAATCCTGGGCAGCAAGGAAATTATTTTAAATGTTACTATAAATTTAAATGCATTTCTTATTTTCTAGGGGTAAATGATTGGCATCTAAGACAAATGAGTGATGAATAAAGGAAAATAAATTGACTAAAAGGAACAGAATTGTAGATAAGTTTTATGCATGCTATCTATATCCTCAAATACAAGGTCAAGTTTTATGAGACACAGAACTAAAGAAAAAGAATATTTTTACTAAAATCTCTGGGAAAAACCTCAAACCTTGATTTTCATGAAAATTTTGGTCATGTCACCATCTGTATGAACCAATGACTGAGGAATGCAGTATGTTTTCATTTATGCTTATGACTGAGTATATATGTCAATGTACAGAACATATTTGCTTATTTATGAAAAATAACTTTAAATATATCAACCACATTAAAATAATTCTATGTTCAGTATAAAAAAATGTATCTCCATTCTTCTTAAAGTGGTACAACTTAAAGCTTCCTCCTATAGTTACAACATCCAGAACCAAATCAGGAGGAATAGATTTTATCTTTTTTGCTATCAAAAAGAGGCTACATGATAAATTATTTGCACTCAAAATATGCATTTGACATCTGTAAATGAAATCACTATTTTATTAAGGACCCTCAGTAGAATAAGAGTAGAAGCAGAAACAGCATATAACATGCATTAGCATTTCTTCTTGGAAAGGAGCAATAAATGTTTTCCCCTTACCAATAATGAAGACTTCAGTCAGTCAGTCCACTCATGATTTATTCTTGAGAAAATCATTTTTCTTCTTATTGTACTTGAGTAAGGCTTTGAGGGAGCACTTTTCTTTTTACCCAGAGCATAGGGATAAAGAAGATCCTGAGGATTGAGCAAATACATTATCAATGTACCCAGATTCTGAAAAAGTTGTCAATTGTGATGGTTAATTTTACATATTAATTTGACTAGCCTAAGGGATGCCTAGGTAGTAGGCAAATAATATTTCTGGGTGTACCTGTGAAGAAACTTTCAGTAGGATCAACATTACCATCAACAGATTGAGTAAAGAAGATAATCCTTAACAATGTGAGTAGGCCCGTGTATTCCATCAAGGGCCCAGGTAGACCAAACAGGCAAAGGAAGGACAAATTCTCTTCTCTACAACTATAATTTCCATCTTCTCTACTTAGTCATTGGAACTACCGGTTTTCTGGTCCTCATTCTGGTTGGATTTAGAATAGTGCCATCCCACCCACATTCTTGGTTCAGGCCTTTTGCCTTGGACTGGGAATTACACCTCAGCTTCCCTGATTCTCAGGACCTTGAACTCCAACTCATACTGATTTATACCATTTGACTTCCTGGTTCTCCAGTTTGCATAAAGCATATCTGGGGACTTCTCAGTCTCCATAATTGTGTGAACCAGTTTCTGTTATAAATCACCTCTTATACATGTATCTCTGTATGTCCTATTGATTCAGTTTTTCTGGAGAACCCTAACTAATACCTGAGCTAAACCAAAAGGTTGCCCTAAAAATGCCCCAAATCCATTGCCAACATTTTTACTGTGATTGATGCTACTTTGCACTGGGCTGCAGTGCTAGCAAGTCCACCTGGACACACATTCAATGAAGTTGGAACATCTTGCCTTTGGCTTTTTAAACAACACATGTGAGTAGATATTTTCCAAGAGAGCAGGTCTCACATGCTCTTTGATCCCAGTCCTCATCAAATAGTACTGCCCTTCACCGTTGGGTAATTGGTTATCTTTGAATGGTAAAATATAACTTTCAAGAGAGTTTCTGGCCATTCCTTGGTTCCATTCTTGTATCCTCTTTGGTTTCTCAAATCGTTTTTCCCCCACTAACATTAGCTTGGAAACGGAGATTGTAGTTCTTGTTTTTTTATTTATTTTTTTCCTTATCCAGCAGTCTTTGTGATTTTAAGACTTGGTCGAACATATAACTTACAAATTAAGGGAGTCTTCCCAGCAACACACAGTGTGTTTGCTTGTTGGCTGACAGGTCATCTTAGACTGTAGCTTTTTTTTTCTTTCTAAATGAGGTTTTGCAGAAAGATATTAACAGAAGAGCCCTAACCTTCTGAAATGTCTCAATGAGTCCCTTAACTGATGCACCTTTATGGGCACATGATCTGATTTCATAAAGAGTGAGTATATGTCTCACTGTTGACTTCTCAAGTGCAATAACAACTTTTTAATCCTGGCTGGGTGCTTGCTGCACAACCTCTTCTCAATTTGCCACTCTCATTATTGACTCTGTTATGGATAGTATATGTCATCCAGTTACTTAACAAATCAGGAATCTTTTAAATTGCAATTTACCTAAATCCAACTGAATGCAGTTTAAATAAAATATAACAAGGCCGACCTTTGTACTCAGACATTCTGACATAGACTGTCTTTAGGCACAGCAGGATCAGGGCTCTGCCTTTTTCATCAATGTACTAGTCTTTTCTCAGTAGTGGCTTCATTTTTCAGAGTATTTACTGTAAAAGTGATAGGAAGGACCACCAACACTAGGTCCCACCTTATGTATTCTTCCTATGACTTATCTTAAAACCTCAGTGAAAGTAGATGTCCACAGAGTCCTAAAGAAGATGCTAATTTATGGTTATGCCAGACCATTACTCTTTGCAGAGGAAGGTAAAATTCAGATTGCCAGACCGACACAGTGGGATGCAGATGAAGATTTGGTACAGATCCAGCCAAAACAGAGATTTTGTGTAGAATTAGTATGAATTCAGAGAAACACTAATTCTTAAGTAGAAGAGATAATGACAAAAAAAAAAAAAAGGTCATAAAGAGTAAAGAAAGAAGGAAACTTTGCATCTAATATATACCTAAAAATAGAACTGAATGCACCAGTTCTTTCACATGTTGATACATAAGAAAATTTCAGCTTTGCCTATTTTTAAAAAGGATGGTAATTTTTATGGTTAGTTCATCACATCTGGGAACTATGATGTAATTTCACAACAGTATGCTTTTCATCTTTCTACAAAGAGTCTTTCTCTTCACTTAGACTTAAAGCCACTTTATTTCTGCTTCTGAAATCATCTATAAAATAAAGTTAACAATATTTTGCAATGTTATTATGAGAATAAAATGTAGCAACATGAGGTCCAATTAAGGAATAGTTGAGAGCTAACAATGTCTGTTTGGTTAAGTCTGTATTTGAATACTGAGTCAGCTGAGAAACCTCCATGTTGCTGGATGAAATGCCCACGGTCATGAAATCCAGTGTTATCTATGACAGATAGACAAGAAAGCCTAATGTTTTGAAAAGGCGAGACAGTAATGATCAGCTGTCATGGTCTCTGTCTTAAGAGTACACAGATAATTATAAAGTGGTCTGAAGATCAACATATTGAGAGCAACATATCAACGGAAAGGGGATACTACACTAATTGAGGTGAATGTCATCATCTATATTTTCTATGCATAATGAATATATTTAAAAGTCCATTTCTTTTGCAGTCATCTTACTTTTACTAGATGTTAACTATAATTTACAGATTTCTAGCACCCAGACCACAGTATCTTAAAGAACAAAAAGTAAAGTAAATAAAACTAATATTAAAGAACAACAAGTATATGCAAATAAAGCTAATATTAAATGGAATAAGTTCCTATCTTAAGGCATTTTCCATTTCTCAAACAGTATGTCTCCTGAGATGTATACATGACTGAGCAATAAGTGAGAATTAATTAAGAAGCCCTTGTTTTCCATGAAAATTGTTCCTTTCTGCCTTGGTTTCCATCCCTGCCAAAACCCCTCCAGCGATTTCAGTATGCACCTATAAATACTGCACTGCCTTTCATATTTTATGTCAAAAAGGAACTGAGCTTGATGAAGCAGAGAAAATGAAAAATAATAAGACAAGATGTTTTCAGTATTTTTAACAATTAAAAAATACATAAACAATGCATTTGTTAATATTCTTGGTTCAATACATAAAATCCTCAACAGTGTTACCCAGAAGTGATCATTTTCAAGTCTTCTGTTTCCCCCAGTAAGTTTTACTGAAGCCTTGATTTCTAGTGATGTTCTCTAACCTCCTATTTCTGGAACTCCTCAAATGAATACATAATGGATTCTAGGGAGATCTGTTCAATATATTGGTCTTTTAACAAATATTAAGCTTCCTCCCTAGATGTTTATGAATTTGGTTAAGGTAAGTCTGACACACATGTAATTTTGAATCATTATATAATTACCTATTATAAAAAGACCTTTTAGAAAAAATTATGGGACATAAATAAAGTGTTCAAGCACACAAAATTAATCTACAGCTTATTTTCCTAGATAGAATCCTGTTAATCTTCTTATATAGAATGCTCTGATTAGATATCATTTTTTATGCATAAAATCATTTACATTTTATTTTAAAGTAGATATATATGTAATGTATAAAAAGTAATATTATCAATTTCCCCTCAAAATATATCTATGCATAGTTGTGTCATATGACTTGATATTGAACTTCAAATTAATGTTGATTCTTCAAATCATAATATGTAATTAATTACATATGTCAATTATGTAATTATATAATTACATATGTCAATATGTAATTATATAATTACATATGTCAATATGTAATTATGTGGTATCTGTCGAAACCATTACCAAATAAGCATATTTGTTTCATTTCTGACAAGAATTTATTGTTAGTTGTTAGTTTAAAAAGGAATATTTTAAAGACTAGGATAGGACGTGGGTTTTGAAGCTAGAAAAAGGTATTCAGGTCCTTTGAAGTGCTACTTCCTGCATATGCATAACAAAATCGATTATATATCCTGTTCTTTCTCATCTGTAAAATAGCATTTTATGTCTTACCTTTTGTCTTGAGAAGTAATTGTAGTAATATATGTAAAGAATCTATCACATTGCTAATTCTGAACAAATATTAGTTTCTGCTTACTTTCAAAAGGATTTTGAACTATAAGAAAAAATGAAAGACACTCAGGAGCTTAAGAAACTGTTTAAAAATTTTATTTTATTTTATTTTTATTTTTATTTTTTTTTGGTATCAGAGATTGAACTCAGGGACGCTTAACCACTGAGCCTCATCCCCAGTCCTTTTTATATTTTCTTTAGAGACAGGGTCTTACTGAGTTGCTTAGGGCCTTGCTGAGTTGCTGAGGCTGGCGTTGAACTCATGATCTTCCTCAGTCTCCTGAGCCACTCGGATGGATTACAGGCACGCATCATCACTCCTGGCTAAGAAAGTGCTTACTTTTTGAATGTGCATGCTTTCAACATTTCTCCTTATACTTACAAAAAAAAAAGGGATGTGTGTTAATCAGGATCCTCCTGAAAAACAGAATTCATCATACACACACACACACACACACACACACACAATTTATATATATAGATATATGTGTACAGAGAGTGAGAGATAAACAGGAGGCAGAGAGAGAGAGAGAGAATTATTTCTTGTAGAGATTAAGCTTATAAGATAGGGGGAGTGAAAAGTCCTGGGAACATAACCAGCAGGAGACCCAAAAAGGCTGAATATATGTACCTACAGGTCCAGATCCAATCTGAAGCCCTGAACACCTAAGAGACAGACCTTCAGTTACAGTGTGAAAACTGGCAAGTTTAAGATCCAAGGAGAGCCAATGCTTCTGTTAGAGCTAAAGACTGGAAAAAGACCAACTATCCCCCACCTTAAGATGGTTAGGCAGAAGAAATTTCCCATTTTTTTTTCCCATATAGGCCTTCAGCTGATTTGGGGGAGGGCCACCCACATAAAAGGAAGGCAGTTTGTTTTATTTACTCTGCTACTAACTAATGTATAAACACCATCACTGACACACCACAAATAATGTTTGACCAACTCTAGGGGCACCCCATAGCCCAGTCAAATTGACACATAAAACTACTACAGGACTAATAATGGCATGCTAAATATTTGACCAATGAATATTTGGGTGTAGTTTTCTTTCTGATAATTTCTAACCACAGAAGTGACCTCTGAAGCATAGGGCATTTCCTTGGGAATTAATTGCTCTGTTAGGGTTAATGGCCCACAGCAATGAACTTTCCGAGAGAGTCATTAATCTGCCTTGATTATTGTTGCTTTATTACTCAGTTCTCCCCCTTGGTGTATAAATCGAGCACCTGTGTTCAATCACTTTCTGTTTAAAATGTTTGTGTAGCCAGAACTTTTAAAATATCTTTAACCTGGTAATGATGATAAATCTCGATTTAATCATTTTAATGATTCTTCATTGCCCAGTCGGTGAAGAGCAAACTCCTAGGTTTATATTTGGAACCTTTACCCTCTAGCCTCAACAAAAGTACATTTCCTTCCTTGACACTTCCTCAGTGTCTGCTAAGTTCCTAACTCAATGTATTTCTTATCATTTTCCAGTCAAGGTATTCTATGTCATATCTTTGCATAGAGGCATTTCAAATTGTCAATTTCTAGAATTCCATAAAATCTTCCTTTTGCACCCTATCCCTTGTAAGGGTAACACAGTCTGTAAAAAGTGGAGTTGACATATGAGCCGAGGCAGGCACACTTTAAATTCCCAAATAACCACTGCAATAAGTGAATTCATACATCCTTATTATTATACTTAATCATTTGAAAAAATTTGTTCTTTTGTACCTGCTCTTAACATGTAGTAGAAATGGTCTTGTTTATTTTTTAACATTGGTGCCCAAACCATTATGTGGAAATTCAGCAAATATTTACTTAAAAAATTAAAAATATAATTCAAAATCTAGTGTTAACAAATGTTTTCCAATTTTCTAAAATTCCTTTCCAGTTTCTTGTCAATTTACCTATATAATAATTGCATAGTTTACATGACAGCAGGAATAGAATTTATCATCTTCCCTGATATTTTGCTAACATTATGTTGATAGTTTTATAAGGTGCCACATATTCTTCATAATTACCCTTTTCAGATTCCAGAAAGTACTCAATAAGTAGTTCCTAATATGTATTAAACAGCAGTGTAACTTGCAATAAATTTGTAATAATCATTTCTCCTATGAAGTATTTACTTGGATAAGACATTTTTTGGTGATATAAAAGATAAACTAAGAAAATTAACCATATAGCTTCTTCCTACACTTCTTTCAGAAATGGAAAGGAAATTTGAAGATATCACACAACATATTTTTTATTGGACTTGGGATACTATTGACCAAGATATAGGAATCTCCTCTCAAAAAGTGAAGCATTAGTTTGTGGGTGGTAAGAAAAAGTTCTGTAACTCATGATTCACTATCTCTCAAAAGTGAACCTTGGTTGGTACGTTATATATTGGTACGTTATATATTCTCCCTGATTATAAAAGTTTCATAAAACATTGCATATCTTGAAGAATTAAGCTTTGTAACAGTATGAAGTTAAATATATGTTTTATTGCAATATATGTTAGTTTGAAACATGAAAATAAGTGATTTTTAATGAAGTAACCCACTGGAATTTTCCTTTTTTTTTGTTTATTTTTTATTTTCTTTTTTTATTAATTTTACGGACTGCATTTTGATTCATTGTACACAAATGGGGTACATCATTTAGTTTCTGTGGTTGTGCATGATGTGGATTCATACCATTCCTGTAATAATACATGTACACAAGGTAATGATGTCTGTCTCATCCCACCCACCATTTTTCATACCCCCCTCCCTCTCATTTCCCTCTAGGTAATCTAAATTTCCTCCATTCTTCTCCCCCTGACCCCCCATTTCATTTTATTTAGTTTCTTATTTGTAGTTATTCTTGGCAAATATTACATAAATCTTTCTCTATTGTTAACACATTTTTAAACATTTTATCCCAATGCATTAAATTTTTTGCAATAGTTTTTCAACTGTAACTTTTATGTGGTTTTATAGCCATTTACACGAGTCTGAGCTTTTAGCTTCTTTACTGAACATTATCATCCTTTACTCTTTAGGGAAACATTGTTGTTTTCTTTAAAAAATGAGGTTTCAATAAATTTGTGGTTTATATTTATGTGTAGCATAAAATAAAAATGAAAATTATTATCTTAAGTAATAGCTTTTGTCCCCCAAATTTATTTCCAGTGATTTGATATGTTATTTTTATCAAAGGTGTAATTTTTTATTCATATGGATCTCATTAAAAACTCTCTTCATATTAATTCTCTATCATACTCTTCTGAAGCAATAAAAGATTGCATTAATTTAAAAATAATAACTAATTTTAATTTTTTTCTATTTTGTAAGATGAGTGCTCTCATTACTATTCATTTCAGTAGCTTAATTGTTTTGTGTTTTATTTGTTTTAGGGCTTTTTGGGCTACACTTATATTACTTTACATAATGAAATAAATCTTGTGCCTCATTGTTCATGTAATTTAGACTGTAGCTATTAGTTTACAAGGGGAAGATTCACGTTCTCCCAAAACATTCACCCTTTATCCTCCATTTCCTGACTGGAAGAGTCAAATCCTATTATATTTAACTTTTCACTTGTATTCATAAAAACTAACTTTTGATTGAAATGGGATTTTTGTTCACTGCCAACACTGACAGAATAATTTCTTCATTTTTTCTTCATTGTTTTATTTCCTCTTTAGGTCAACTAAATATCACTGTCAAGTAGTCATTTTCTAGCTGTTTTAACCTGGTTTCTTTAACATGGAAGAACTTATGTTGCATTTAGCCTTTGTGGTGTTATATGTAGCACCTGCCCCCAATTCCCACTCCCCTTGAAATTTGTAGGTATTTCTTCAAGATTCAATTTCATGAAAAGTTCTTTGGAAGAAAATCACAGTCTAGCCAAGTTTTGCCATCTTGTAGAAAACTATTTTTGTTATTTTTGTTCAGTTCTTTCTCCATAATCTCCTAAGAGTCCCTTTGATTTTATAATTCTTTCAATCTCCTTGGGTTTTTTGATGATCCTATATTAAAATTTCTCAGTGTACAAGGAGATGTTCTGACCTAAAGAATAATTTTCTCCCTAGTTTCAGGATTTTTTTTTTAACCTATTCTCTCTCTAAATAGGTTTTTATTCATTATTCTTCTTGCATTTTTCTTCAGGTACTGAGATATTGTGTAGTTGTTTTGTTGTTGTTTTTGTTGTTGTTGTATTTGTCTTTTTGCGGGGCTGGGGATTGAACTCAGGGCCTTATGCTTGACAGGCAAGCGCTCTATCAACTGAGCTATATCCCCAGCTGGTAGTTGATTTTTTGTTGCACACTGTCTTGCTCTTCTTTTCCAAAATCATTTCATTCTCTCTTTTTTTTTTTTTTTTTGATATACTGCACCATGTCTCATTTTAAATGCTTTTCCTCGATGTCACTAATTTGACCTTTTGCCATATGACTTCTGTTTCTCTTGTATTAATTGGCTCTGAAAAAGAACAATAGTGTTTATTTTAAAGCATTCTAGTATCACTTATTTTATTCATATCTTGACCTTTCATTGTTAAATTCACTATGGATATTTTGTGTTTTTCTAACTTTTTTGGGAAAGTTTGAAGTTATTGTTGAATTCTTTTTTTCTTCTCTTCCTTGCAATTTCTTTTTCTGGAACCAATTATTGTTTCTTCTTTTTATTTCACTATTCCCATCTCCTTTTCATTTCATTATCATTTGCTTTAGTGTTTTAACATTGCCACCTTGCCATGTCTTTCTAGATCTTTTGTTAATTAAGCAGGCGGCTTCCTCCGAACCTTACCTTTGGTCAATTACCTTGTGAATGTGTTATTTTTAGATGAGTGTTGGGAGGTTTTCTTTCGGAGCATCAGATTGAAGACTGAAAATCATGGGCTCTGAGAGGCATCCATGTTCTGATTTTCTAACAACTCATAATGGTGAGGGGGTCAGGGTGGGAGAGGACCTTGAAGGGTTTTATAGCCAGTGGATTTTTCTTTTTTTTTTTTTAATTTCCTGATACAACTTTTTAAATGTCATTCTGCCTTGTGGAGTCATACAAGATATTGTGGGGAGTGAGGCCACAAGAGCTTCCATTTGTATATTTCCCCTAATGTAGTAGGATTCTAACATGAGTCTGCCTAGCATTCATTACAAGTCAACACAACTGGGAATTAGAAAGCATCCATGTCAATGCGAGTCATTCCTTACCCACCATGGGTAGACTGCTTTCGTCTGGAAAAGTGTTTGCCACTTACTGAAGTATACCTCCGTGACCTACATTGACTTTTTATTTTTTTAATCCCTAAAGATATTCTTCTTTGTTGGAGATAATTAGTATTATTGTCATCTTTCTCCCTGTCTGAACAAGACCAAATGACAATTCTGATAACGACAGTTTTTAGCAAGGCACATTAGCAGAAATGATATTCTAAGCCTTTTCCTCCATTTTTTTTTTCCCAGTCCTTTTCCTTCCTGGTTGGCCCACCCTCTCAATTCCTCTTTCAGACTCTTCACCTAGGATCCTTCCCCAAATAGCAAATTTCCTCTGAATTCTTCTCTCCCTCTTCTCCACATAATCCTTTGGTGGTGATTGGTGAGGGATGCTGATGGGGTTACTGGTTTTGAACTGAAGGATGGAGGAAGACTTTTCTGTGGGTTCTGATTTACTACTTTCAATTTTTATATGCTTGTTCTTTATCTACTAAGACAATACTTTTTATTATTTACCATATGTCATGAAGCCCTTGAATGATGTCGAATGCGGTTAGATTATTTTGCTATTTTTACTTACCTCAACCTCCACCTAAAGGTATTCAAAGAGAGTTGTGTCAATTTTTATGTCCATAATTTGTGGGACCACCAAAATTCACTCAACTTATGACTTTGGCTACTCTTGGAGTAGTGATAAAGCTTATATTGATTAGGATCCTGTTTCATTTTGTTCTAATAAACTGAATGACTGCAATGACAACCAAAGCTACAACTTCAAGTCTGTTGTTAATCAGTTAATTTATTTCTTAGCCAATACCCTAATTTTTAGAAATGTTCACTTTGCATTCAGAGTGACTGGTGGGTGACTGACGGGTGACCACTGTTGGAGTGTAACTAATCATTTCAAATGTAAAACCAACTCCAAGCTTAAATTCTGTGGATGGCAAGGCAAATGTAAATTAGTTGTGGATGTAAGGGATAGTTTTTAAGCTCTTAATGTAGACAAGAAACTATTTAACCTATTTAAACTAATATCTGTAGTTTGTCTATCGTGCCAGGCTAGCTCAGGTAAGGGCGCGGAGTCAAGACGCCCAGACTCCGGGTGTTGGGTGGAAGCAGGCTTGTGGCGAGCAGCCTGCAAACTTGTTTATTGAGGGAACAGCTATACATTTTATAGGCATCTTGCCCAATCTCAATGTGCCACGGGGGATCAGACCACCAGGTTGCTCTACAGGTTCCCTAGGTAACACTGAGTCAATCTGGGGCAGTTGTTTACTTTCCTAGGTAGCGAAGTGGCGCGCTCCTCCCTGCAAGGGTGCATGCTTGAGACATTCACTGTTGCCAGCCAACAACTAGGATTTCTCCCAACACACAGCCAGGTTTGTTTGATACCTCCCATCAAGGCAGGTGGTATACGCACACGCATGCGCACCCCAGCTTTGGGAACATTTATCATGACTTTAAAAGAAGTTACTTTTGGTTGACGTCCAGAATATAAGAATCTTCTCAGTGCTCTCCATCTCAAAAATGTCACTGCTAACACCACACTATGGGATGATTATAAAATGCAGCATCTGTCATTTACTTACATTCGAGATTTGTCATTGAAGAGTAATATGAGATCTTCGAATATGGATCAAAGTCCCAGGGTCATCTCTTGTAACTTGGAATGATTTTATTTTATCTGGAATGCCACTACCTGAGGAAAGTGTTGTCACATCCAGATGCCTGGATGGAAAGATTGACCGAGATGACTTTTCCAGAAGCAGAGTACATTAAAACGTGTGTCAGACTGGGGTTGCAGCTCAGTGATACCTAACGTGTACCTAGCATGCATGAGGTCCCGTGGCCAATTCCCACGTGCCACATACGCACATAAAGATGAAATTTATTTAAGAAAAAAAATATGTCAGAATAACCAATATTTAAAAGTGCACTTCTCATTTCAGATAGTCACTCATAGTGTCCTTCATCGAGATCTTCTGTTCTCATCTGTGGTTGGTGACATTTGGAACATTAACCTTCAGACGGCAGTTTTCTTATTCCACTTTTCTCCTTTCTTAGCTAGGATTAATTTTAATCAGATGGTAATTAAAATAGGCACTGCATAACCAACTCACATTTCTGTAGGTAATTAAAGCTTCTAGATTCATGCATCTTCCCCCTTCCAGCTCTGTTAGAAGCGTGGCAGATAATTTGTATTTTTCCCTCGCAGCACAATTCTTGTTGGTAGTAATGGCTCAAATTCTAATAAATCTCTTGCACAATAACTTGTCTGGGGTTTGGATATAAGACACAGAAATTATAAACTGTTCATTTGTTCTTCTTTTCCTTAAAAATGTGTAATTCCCCATTGTATGCTATTGATTCTAAAATCTATAATTTGTCATTGTTTTATTATGAAATAGTAGGGAGTTATATTTCAGAAGTCATGTTAGTGGCTAAACCCTAAAGCAAAAAAAAAAAAAAAAAAAATACCTTCTTTATCTCCATTCTTATTTCTTTTCCTTTTTAGAACTAAGCATGATACAAGGATTTTTCAAATATATATATTTTATATATAAATGTATATATGTATATGGGTGTATAAATGTGTGTACATATAAATTATATATATATTTATATACACACATATAACTTATTTCTTCACATGAAGAAAAAACAACCTAACCTTAGGAAAATTTGGTTACATATATTTCTCTTTACTGGATTATTACCACATAGTAAAAATAAACCACCCACTTGCCCACAGGGAATATCTTTGTTATGGAAATTTCTCCCATTAGGACTACTTTTAAGATAGACTCTTGAGTGGTCTCTGTACACACATTACATAATATACATATTTCAATCAATGGAGTTGTACAAGAAATTTTAAAAAGCAAGCTTTTTTTGTTTTTGTTTTTGTTTTTTTTCCAAATTGGGTGCCTTGCTTTTCACAGCTGCTGGTATATTACTCTGCTTCCAACCTGGAGCTGCTTGAATGTCACTTGCAGCCCTGAGCTTGCAATATCGGGATCACTTGCCAACGGCAAGGCCAGCAAACAACATCCCACCAAAATCTCACTCTCTGGGAAGGGGTTGCCTCCTCGCCATTGCTAAAGTCTCTGGTGAGCAGCTCGCTATGCATCTGGTGGTTATGAAATCTCATTTCATTACACTACTAATTTACAGGGAATGAAATTATAAACAAGGTGATTACCCAGCGTAATTTATGATCCATGTAATTATATAGCTGTCAAAGTAGTGCTGGCAGCTGCATTGTGCAGAAGAGTGCTGCACTTTTGCCTGGTCAACTGAGTTTGTTAATTGTCCACAGCTGAATTTTTTTTTTTTCTTCTTCTTTTTTTTTTCTTTCTTTCTTTTTCTTTTTTTGGTACTGCAAGATCAGTAACCTTCAGTGTGGAGAGCTCAGCTAGAGCTGGTTCTAATTACCTACCTACTGGAAATGTTGCCTATTGGCTTTGAACTTCCCAAACCTTTTGGTCAATGGAGAAGAACAATGAAATAGTAGCAAATAAAAAAAAAAAAAAAGGCAGAGGCACAAATAATGTATCTCCATCTAAATATCACCTATTTTACACACTCACACCTAGATATACATAATAGAAATAATAGTGATAGATAGACAACTTCATATTACTACAATGAAAATAAGCAGAAACAAATTCTACCTTTACCCTTTTCAATAAATGGAACCTTCACAAGGTCTTGGTTAAACATATCCCAGATCTTATGGCTTTAGAGGGAGACCACATTTGCGAATAATGGCAAGCAGGTGAAACACACCCAATTCCTCATTATTCTAACTTGATGCCCAAACTGACATATAAAAAAGCACAGAGGGGGGTCATTAAATCAAACACTTTGTTTATACAGTGTAAACTGAATGATTTTTTTTTTTTTTTTGCTATTTTCAAAATTTTATAGATATTACCTGGGAAATACAAGCTCTTTCACAAAATGCATACCTGAGTATCTTCTGCTATAGATGATCAGAAATTCATTTTTTTATTAAATTTATTTTATTCTAATTAGTTGTACATGACAGTAGAATTTATTTAAAAATTTTGATATCTTATACATAAATGGAGTGTAATCTCTCATTTTTCTGACTGTACATGTTGTAGGATCACATTGGTCATGCCATATATGTACGTGAGATAATAATGTCTGGTTCACTCTACTATCCTTTCTTCCCTCATACTCCACTTCCCTCTACCTAATATAAAGTAACACTGTTCTTCCCTATCCACCCACCTTACTGTGAATTAGCTTCTGCATATCAAAGAAAACACTGGGCCTTTGTTTTTGGGGATTTGGCTTATTTCGCTTAGCATGATATTCTCTAACTCCATCCATTTACCAGCAAATGCTTAAAGCTGAGTAATAGCATATAGTATACATATACCACATTTTCTTTATCCATTCATCTGTTTAAGGGCAGAAATTCTAATGCCCGAAACAGAAGTATGTAAACTATGCTGCCTATGTAAATGGTCTGAACCCCTCTATAGCCTGAAGTACCATTAACTTCCTCTGCTGTTGTGTATGCAATTGACAGTAAACAGCCCCATTATTCCCTTGTACCATTTCTTGCTGCAGTTCCTAGGATCAGGTCTCTCCAGACTCCCTTGTGATTGTTCCTCCTGAGCAATAACAAAAGACAGCAGTATTTTAACACTTTTCCTTCCCCTTAGAGAGTGGAAGGTTTTGTTCCTGAGGTTTGACTTGTACAATGTTAAAGCTAATGATAGAGAGTCATTGACACTTGAAGTTGAAATTAAAAATGTCAAAAGTGGTATTCTAGTTAAGCAGCATTTTATATAGCAAACTACTAGGACACAAATTAATTTTATTTAAAAATAATAGTTAAATTTCGACTGTGGAGTATCTTGCACAGTTTTCTCACAGGTGATGATAAAATGTAGTAACTTGATAGTTGAACACTTTGTTGGAAGGGGACCATAAGAAAATCTGGCTAGAGGAAAATTTGTATTTGTCTTGAAATTGATTAGATGATATATTACTGGTATCCAATCTACATTTATTAGAAGGCAGATAATCAATTTTGTCAAGGTCATGTGGTCCTTTGGACTTAAGAAAGTCAGGATTTATAATAAAAAGGTGTTCATATGTAACACCTGGTTATTAGTAAAAAAATTAAAACAACTTGATTTTTATGGAAGACTGTTTCAGTAAATTATGATATACAAATAGATTGAAGTAAAAGGAGCAGAGTAGAGTATTTGGTTACAGTGGTATAAGAAAATGGAGTAAACATAGAAAATTGAAAATAAATGGAAAGGAGAATTAAAAAAAAAAAGAACACAAGAACACAACTAGTGAGGTTGTACAGTGATTCCTACCACTGGTGAGGAGTTTTTGTGTAATGCACTTTAAAGAATATTTTAAGGCAAAGCAAAAGTTGTTTTCCCCTTCTACTTCCCAGGTAAAGCCTTTGACTAACCACAAAAACCCCCAGGCCCGGGGAGAGTCACATCTTTGCTGCAATGAACACGTTTTGTCCTGGCCAAGATTTCCTAGGGACTCATTGGCTTGACTAAATTCACCCACATCTAAGATGCATTCAGACAAATACTTGGGAAATGCCTCGTGTGTGTGTGTAGCCAGGTTGGCAGGACTGTTTGCTGAGGAGGATACAGACCAAACCAGCATCTCATGTAAGTTAATAAAAACTCACAATGGGGGTCCCTATCCAAGGACTCCCTCTTATCTTTGTGATCTAGGGTTACTGGAAATTCCACCACAGATGCAAACTGATTTTCAGGCAGTGTGAATCTTTTTATTAGTGGCAGACTAAGGAAAAGAGATAGTGAATGGAAATTAACTTTCAAGAGAAAAACATCAAATCATCCTGGCAAATAACTTACTTTGTTTTTAACTGCTAGAGGTTTCTCTGATGTATTTTAGTCAAGGAAAATGCTTTGTCTTTCAAGATAAAATTAGTATCAATTCCCCAAGTACCACTGTCCCACAATGCACCTCTCTGTAAAGAGGGCTCACCTCATACAGGAAAAAGCTCTTACTGAATTTATATTTTCTAATCTAAGTCGTACTACTGTTTACTACATCTCTGAATAAAAATCATCATAAATTTTATTAATTGTGCATTCTCCTCCATATTGATGAATTTCACTGGACATGGAAAAGTTACCTTTTCCCTCACCTCTGAAACAGTTTTTGCTTTCCCTTCTTCCCCACCCCCCTATAATCATACTGAAGTATTTCTCCATCCTTGATGAGATTCCATATGCAATTGTACCTCAGAAACTTTATAACATTCTCTTCTATCCTGAGAGTCCCAAAGTTGAAGGTCAGATTGGCCTGGAGCAGGTGTGATTATTATGCTATGAATCATATTAGCTCACTCTTTCCACCTAAGTAGAAAATAACATCAGAAGTAGTTGAAGTCCTAAGTCAGACTTCTCCTATTAAATGGCCTCTGCATGCTTTGTCCTTCCCTGATCCCTGTCTGCTACTCTGCTGTTCTCTTTCCTATTTTTACAAAATTCCCCCATTTTATTTTCTTTTTTCTCTTTAGCTTCCACATTTTTAAGAAAACACATGACCCTTGACTTTCTGAGTCAGATTATTTCACTTACCAGAATGTTCTTCCCTTTCCTTCATTTTCCTACAGATGTGTAATTGCATTACTTGGGACTGGTTACAGCCCCATTGGGTACAAGCACCACATTTTCTTTATCCATTCATCCATTTTTGTTGTTGTTGTTGTTGTTGTTGTTGTTGTTGTTGGTTCTCTTTATTTATACCTAGCATTAGGATTCATTGTGACAAAAATATAAAAGCAGGAAATGTAGTTTATTCTAGTTAGGTTCCTAATATTTCCCCTTTCCCCTCCTGCCTCCCTCTCCTCTACTGATCTTTCTGTTATTATATATTTTTTAAATTAGTGTCTTGTGGAGATACATGATGGTGAGCGTCACTGGGGTATATTCAGATATGTACACAGGAAAATTAGGTCAGATTCTTTCCACTCTTCTTTCCTTATTCCAACCTTCCCCTTTCCCTTTCAATCCCCTTCATCTATTCTACTGATCCTTTATTTTTTATCTCCCTTCCCTTGTTTTGGACTAGTTTCCACATCAGAAAAAAATTTTGCCTTTGTTTTGTTTTTTATGGGGGGAAGGATACTAGCTTATTTCACTTAGCATAATAGTCTCCAGTTCTGTCCATTTACCAGCAAATGCCATAAGAACCCTCTTTTTTATGGCTAAGTAATACTCCTTTGTGTATATATACCACATTTTCTTTGTCCATTTATCGCTTGACAGGCACCTAGGTAGGTTCCATGGCTTAGCTATTATGAATTGTGCTGCTATAAACATTGATGCCGTATGCTAATTCTGAATCTTTTGGCTGTTTACGGAGGAGAGGAATTAACTGGGTCATATGGTGGTTCCATTCCTAGATTTTTGAGGAACCTCCATATTGCCTTCTAGAGTGCTTGTACTAATTTGCAGTCAAGCAAATTTCTGGCAGACATTTTCTTCCATTCTGTGGGATCTCTTTACACTCTTGTTTTCTTTACTGTGCTGAAGCTTTTTAATTCGGTACCAACCCATTTGTTCCTTCTTGGTCTTATTTTCTGAGCTTTAAGAATGTTATTGAGGAGGTAACTGCCTGGACCTGTTGGAGGGTTGACGGTTTTCTTCCACCAATTGCAGAGTTTCTGCTTTAATTCCTAGTTCTTTGATCTACAGAGTTGACTTTTGTTTTTTTTTCCAGGTGCTGGGGATTGAACCCAGGGCCTTGTGCTTGCAAGGCAAGCACTCTACCAACTGAGCTATCTCCCCAGCCCCAGAGTTGATTTTTGAGTACAGTGAAAGATAGGGACCTAGTTTCATTCTTTAACATACCGGTATTCAGGTTACCCAGCACGCGTTGTTTATGAGCCTGTCTTTTCTCTAATGTATGTTCTTGGTGTCTTTGTTAATGATGCGTCTGTGTGGATTTTTTTTCTGTGTAAAGACATTTTCTTTTTCCAACTAGCACTCTGGTCTTGGACTAAATCTTCGCTTTTGTGGAAGTAGCCACTCTTGCCTTCTTTTTGCTCAAAATGTGATTATTTATGGTATACTTAGTATTATACTTACTTAGATTTCCCCAGTTTGTCAGATAATTGAAGTATTTTAAAATTTATTACAATAGCTTAAGAATAAGAGAGCAATTTCCCTTTCAGCTCTTATTTCATATCTCCCTAATCTGGCTGCTATAAACATGTTGATTGCCTTCTATCCCATTTCTCACGGTCAGAGGGATTGGAGAAATCCTTTTTTAACAGGGGGCGTTGATCTGGATATGCAGAGCATTTTAATTGAGAAGTGTTTGTCACCCCACTTTTCTTTATTTTTTTATGTTCCAGCTGCTAAGTAAAGGCTATTTAAACCTAAACATGATATCCATAGCAATCTAACTAGATGCATTTAATTCTGTAACCAAGTAGACTGTGAAATACCTGATTTGGCAAATCAGGTCTCTCAAAGGAAGAAACTCTCTCACCAAGAACCTTGCTCAACAGGATGTTGGCATTGCATGTCTTTCCAATATGTGCGATTCTTTAAGTCTTCTTTCACGTCAGGCTAGTTGGCAGTGATTCCTGCCTGTGTCAGATGTCATGGGAAGGAATAAAAGCATTTACTACCCTATTTCAAAGAAATACATGACTATTCAAATTTTTATTTTCTTCCCTTATTTTCCTTTTTTAAAAATGTTTTCTCCCCCTGGTGTTTATCTCATTAGCACAATGTTGAATTATTTCCATCTGGCAAGCTGGGGAAATTGCCTAGGATTATGGAGACCAAGCCAAAAACTAACATGATAAGTTATTTATTAGTTCTGGCCCTCTGGTTCCTTTACCCTAGTGGGGGTTGTGGAGATAGTTTTTCATTGCTTATTTGTAATCCTTTTATTTAAAGGGAAAGCAAATGCTGATGATCTCTGCAGAGAAAAGAAACACGAATATGCACCTAAATAAACTAGAAATACTCATGTCTGGCTCTGTCCCTGGAACTGATTATGATGAACAGAGGTCCTTTGAAATAAAAAGACAAAAATGAGGTTTTATAACTGGGTTTCATGATAGGTCACTGGCATGCAGGGTGGAAAATCAAGCAAGGCTAACAGAGAAGATTAGTAAGAATTATTTATTGCATCGGTTCACATATCAAGGTGGATACCCCATAGGCATAGAAGCAAGGAAACGGGCCTCTCCATAGGAAGAGGAGGAAGGAAATCAAGGGATGAACCACAAATCCATATTTTGGGGCTAGAACTTAAACTACTTATAAGCTACATTGCAATCTCTCATTGAGCCTGGACCAATTTTCATGTGATAAAAACCATGTGCCTAAAATTGCGTTAGATCTTTCCACTGGACATAAGATATTTGGTATAGGTATACTTTAAATTTGTATGAGAATTTCAATTTTATCCTGTAGGTAGTTTGAGAGAGTCTGGTTTCAGTTAAACTTTGTCGTCTATGGAGAAAGTTCAATATGGGTAGAGGACTAAGTTTAGAGAGCAGTACAGCTACCTGAGAAAGTACACAGGACCCGTTCCCTAAATAATAAGGAACTGCCAGGCAAACTTCATACATATCTAAATAATAAAGCCAGTGCTCAGGGCTTGTATGGACTAATTAGTTATGCATACTTTGAACTAAGGGTCCAGCCTGGCGGAATATAAATACGAACAGTGGGAAAATACACGAGAGAATTAAAAACATACAGAAGAATAATTCAGACCCAACCAACAGAAAATACTTCTTTAGCTGTTCTTATTATAATTTCCCAGTGATTATTTAGTGAGGATAAAACCCTTAAATTTTTTTACATTTGTTATTTCTGCATTCATGTGTATTGTAGGGCACGCCACAGGAATTCCGCAATATCAGTGCCATTACCATCAACCCATCCTGAGGTTGTAAAATATTCTAGATTAAACAGTTCTTCTATGGGTTGCTATAAATACTTGAAAAAGATGTATTATTTTCTAAACTTGTATTTCCTGCATGAATAAAACCTAACATACAGGATATCTTATGTCTCCAAGAGGCTTATACCTGTGGGGATATGAGTTATTATATTAGAATCAGGGGGTATCTTTTAAAAAAGTAAGGAAAATGATTGGACATTACAAAATTATAGTATTACTCAAAAACTTCTTGTTTTACTGTCAATTCTAGGGATAGAATTTGACATGCCCAATTAGTGCCTTTCATTTTGATTTTTTTTTTCACAATGTCAATTCATATTCCATTTTACTCCGTCCCATCCCATCCTGTGGCTAATGGATTGTCTAGGCTTATGAATATGAATGGGCAATGCCATATCCAGTAAAATTTCTAGCAAAGATGAATAACTTATTTGTGTCCAGAGTTTTCTTCCTCTTTCTCATTAGTAACCAGCAGTCATGCTCTGCATCTCTGCGGCACCTCATCCCACTGCTCCATAAAGCCTCTAAAGCCTCATCGCACCCTCGCTGGCTCCTTGCTTTTCAACTGAAGCACTTGCTGCTCTCCTTTTCCTCATTTAGAAGCCTCACTATGTGTTAAAACCCAGCCGGAGCCATTCTTTCAATCATGTACCCCTCAAGATTTTCAAATTTAGGAAAGACAGATATATGGTCAGGTCGGTTTGTGGCATGTTCTCTTTTGAGTCTAGTTTCCCACTCCACAAAATTCTTAACAGTGAAAATTATGTATTTTGTTTTACTGGTATCTTAGGAGACAAGGCAATGATGTATAATAAAGGATATAATGATATATAATAAAGGATATAATAAATCATAAAGGATATGATGAAGTGGTGTCCAATGGAATTTGAGGATTCTTAAACAGGTGTCGTTGTCAAAACAATTTATTTCGTGGATGAATGAAATAAAGTTTGAGAAGTGAAGTAACCTGTCTAATGTTATTTAAGGTAAACATCAACACCTGAGTTTTTGATTCTATGCCCAATATTCCTTCTGTTTTACCAGCCTTCCTCATAACCTCTGCTTAAAATGTCAACAGGAGCATACTGACTGAGAGACTGTTATAATCTAACTGTAATCACTCTTTCAAATATCTTTATATTTGTTCCATTGCTGTGTAATACAATTGCCCTGAAACTAGTGGCTTTAAGTAACAACTTTTGTGAGTCGGGCATCTGGACAAGCTTGGTTCTTTGTATCTGGCTGGAAGACTCTCAAGAGGTCTTAGCCTCAATTATACTGGTGATAAAACAGCTTCCAAGTTCATTGCCATGGTTTTCAGAAGACATTGGTGCCTCACTCTGTGGGCCTCTCAACAAGGCATTTGGCTTTTCCTGAAGTGAATGGTCCAGGAGAGAGGACATCAATGCCCAGGGCGAAAGCCATTGCCATTTGTAAGCTGATCTTGGAAGTGACTTCTTATCAATTCTAATCTGTAGTCTTGATTAAAGGAGAATTGCTGACTCAGTGGTGTGTGCCTGTGATCCCAGTGACTAGGGCAGCCAAGGCAGAATGGTTACAAGTTCAAGGCCAGCCTCAGCAACTTAGTGAGGCCCTATGCAACTTAAGGAGAGGCTATCTCAAAATCAAAAGGCCTGGAGATGTAGCTCAGTGGTAAAGTAAAAGTGAAGCAATAATTCCACCCTTAAGAGACTCAACAAGCTTATACACACCAGAAGGTGAGGATCATCAGAAGCCTCTTTAAGGTCTTCTTATCAAACCCTGTTAATAAAGAATTGAATATTTAAAGACTAAAAAATAGGTCAGTATCAGAGCACCAGCCTAGCATGTGCCAGACCCTAGATTCAATCCCAGTACTACAAAGAAGAAAAGAGATAGAAAGAATGGAATAGTTAAAGCATCGTTATTCTTGAACAATTGTTGTGCTCTTGTAATTTTTAGCTCCTCAGGACTAAAATGGTCTTTTTATTAGTCAGGTCAAGGATAAATTACCAACTGTACAAATATATCCTCTTGAGAAGAGGGTAGATGTATTATAGATACCTTGCTTAGGATTAAAGTTGAATGCTGTGCAAATGGAAGTAAGCTGTGCAGATTAAGAAGAGGAAAATGCAAAAATAAAATTTTGTGGGTCTAGAACTGTGTTTACAAGAGAAAAAAAAATGTCTTCTCTGAGTTGAAAAATGCTTAGTTTTTCTAAATGTCACATTTATTATTCAGGGAAGTGGCTTGAAGAAGTGGCTTCAGAGAATGGGTTAATGGGAGATCCTAATACAAGAAATGATGAAATTCTAGCTGGGAAGTCCCTGAATTATCCCTGGGAATATATAAAAGGGGCTACCTATGAGGTGAAATAGTGTCTCTTAGGTGTCTGTCAGTCATTAAAATACAGTAGTCTGAAGATTCTTCCTGGCTTATGAAGGAACTTATGTGTACTTAAATATCATTTTAAACATTACCCATGTTCCCATTATTCAAAGTATGTGCTATGGAACCCACATCCCATGATTGAACTGGGAGTTCTATTTCAAACAAACTCTGTGATTTTGGTATAGTTATTTATTGATTTTTCAATTTAACTTTTCCTGGTATAAAAATGTTTTAAAAACATTCACCTACCACACATTTCATTGTGCAAATTAAATGTGATAATAATGTATATGAAACACTTAGAATAGACCCATCATTTAAGTCCTTAGAGATGTAGCATATATTGTCCACAGACAGACCTTTAGTTAGGTACAGATCTAAGACTTCAGTGAAATTGTCTTACTATGTATGGTTGATACATATTGCTCAACAGATTATTTGCATTATCCCCTATCTATAAAAAAATATGAGGTATACATAAATATTAAAATATTAACCAATAATAAGTGTGCTAGATGTTCTGCAGACACTATTACTAATGTACAACAACAATGAAGTTAGCATTTGTTTCATTTTCTATGGGGTATGATACTCTTTGCATATGCCGTATTTTAATGTTATATGTATACCAACACATAAGCTGAATGAAATTATTTTTCCACTCTACCTGCCTGGGAACTGAGATAAGGTAACATGATTGAAGTCACACACTTTCTATCTGGAGACACCAGAGTATAGAGAGAATATGCAACAGTGAAGAGTTGCCATGTGATACCTGAACAATGAATCATCGAAATATTAAGGAGAGCAGGTCAGCATCTTAAAAACGTTAGTGCAAATGTACTGTGCCAGAGTTCCAGCTGGAACCGTGGAGGAGTCGCTGGGTATTCTGTGTACTGTTGAAAATTATTCAGAGTAGGAAACTTTGCAAGGTTCCAACAGAGAGACTGAGAACACCCTGAACGTGGAATTAGAACCCTTGCAAAAGAAATCACCATGCAGAAACAGATATAGCACTAGTTACAAACAATGTGATGTGTAGGAAGGAAGTTGCTGAAAGAAAGGTAAGGATCTGAACACGAGCTAAAGGGAAGTTACACAGACTCCAGAACATTCAGTAAGGTGGAGACCCTTTGTTCATATCTGTCATTAGTCACTGGGTGTGTTTGCCTATGTTTGGAAAGGCAGTGGTATATCTAGTCCTAATTTATTACAGATTAACTCATTCCACCTATTTTTTCTTGAAATCTTTCATGTGTCTTTAAAAGCAGATATGCGATTGTTTTGCAAGAAAATTTGTAAAAATTTGTTCTTTATAGATATATGTGACAGTAGAGTAGATTTTGATATATTACACATATGTGGAGTGGACCTTCCCATTCTGGTGGTTGTACATGATGTGGAGGTACACTAGTCATGTATTCATATATGAACACAGGAAAATTACCTCTGATTCATTCTATTGTCTTTCCTATTCTCATTCCCCTTTCCTTCCCTTCATTCACCTTTGTCTAATCCAATGAACTTCTATTCCACCCCCCACCCTACTTATTATGTGTTAGCATCTGCATATCAGAGAGAATGTTTGGCCTTTGGATCTTTGAGGTTGGCTTATTTCACTTAGCATGATAGTCTCCAGTTCCATCCATTTACTGGCAAATGCCATAATTTCATTCTTCTTTATGGTTGAGTAATATTCCATTATATATTTATGTAATATATAATGGAATATTATATATATATATATATATATATATATATATATGCACCACATTTTTTTCCATTCATCTGTTGAAGGGAACCTAGTTTGGTTTCATAGTATAGTATTGTCAATTGAGCTGCTATGAACATTGATGTGACCACATTACTGTAGTATGCAGATTTTAACTCCTTTGGGTATGTACTGAGGAGTGGATAAGTGGGTCAAATGGTGGTTCCATTCCAAGTTTTCTGAGGAATACTGCTTTCCAGAGTGGCTGCACCAATTTGCAGTCCCATCAACAATATGTAAGTGTAACTTTTTCCCCACATCTTCTTCAACGTTTATTGTTGTTTATGCCTTGATAATTGTCATTCTGACAGGAGAGAGATGAAATATCAATGTAGTTTTGATTTCTGCAAGTAATTATTCATGCCCCTATATCATTGCTCAACTCCTATTTGTGACCTTGGACTTATCTCAGTTTTGGGGGTCCCATTCTAGAGTCCCAAAGACGATTTCTACAGCATCTTCTTGAAATCTCTGCCCTCCTTTCCACAGTCAGGGATGTCTTGATTCTAGAAGACCCACACATGGGTTTTCCAACTCCTCCTTTGCTAACAAGCAAATCAAGCTCAGTTATTTAGGACCTAATCTTGAAGAATAAATACTAAGAACTTTTAAATTGAACTGATGTTCTTCCCCGCATCCCACTCTTCCTCACTTCAGTATTAGATCAGACACACCTTGGGCTTTAACTTGCTTTGTTCCTTGGATCTTAGTGGTTTACTGCTCTATGATCTACTTCAGAATCCACATTATCCTCCAGACACTACCCTGCTCCTCAGTAGGAATTCTGTCTTACTCAGCACTCTGTTGACCTTGGCCAGGATAGTTCATGTACCTCCTAAGAGAATAATCCTTTTTCTTGGATTGGACCCAGCCCTTATGACCTCTGACTAGTACTTTTTCATCTGTCTTGTCCCTTTATGTGAACTGACTCCAAATGTGCACTGTGTGGCTGAATATGTCAGTTAGGACTATTTCTGGAATTAGCATCACTGTATTTTCACTCTGTCCCACACTGATCCTAAATTAATGCCCTTCTGAAGCTAGTTATAATAGCCAGTTCTCTGAACCCCTGTTCAACCTCAGGAGCATGTATCAGATGGTGCAGCCACATTGATCACCTAATTTGTCTATTATTTAATCCATATTAACAAACATCTAGCTTATAAAAGATAACCTTCTCTGTGCTTGTCCTTTTAAAATAATTCTTTCCTGAAATTCAAAACTCAATTAATTGTATTTTAAATACTTTCTCTAAGTCATTTTAGTCCACCTAAAAGTAAAGTAATGCCAGGAATCTCTTTAATGGAAAAACATGGGAAAGTTTTCAAAAAGGACAAGTCAGGAGACTTCCACCCAAACTGAATCAGGAGGACATACACAATTTAAATAGATCAATTTCAAACAATGAAATAGAAGAAGTCATCAAACCAACACAGAAGTCTGGGACCAGATGGGTTCTCAGCCCTGTTCTACAAGACCTTCAAAGATGATCTCATTCCAAAACTCCTCAAAGTAATCCATAAAATAGAAGAGGAGGTCACCCTTCCAAACTCATCCTGTGAAGCTAATATCACCCTGATACCAAAACCAAACAAAGACACATTATGGAAAGAAAAATTGCAGACCAATATCCCTAATGAACATCAATGCAAAAATTCTCAAAAAAAAATTTAGCAAATCACATACAAAAACATATTAAAGATAGTGTACCATGATCAAGTGGGTTTCATCCCAGGGGTGCAAGGTTGGTTCAACATTGGGAAATCAATAAATGTAATTTACCGTATCGACAGACTTGAAGTCAAGAATCACATGATTATTTCAATAGATGCAGAAAAGGCATTTGATAAAATACAGTACCCCTTCATGCTCAAAACACTAGAAAAAATATGGACAGGAGGAACATACATCAACATTATAAGGGCTATCTGTGCTAAGCCCATAGCCAACATCATTCTAAGTGGAGAAAAACTGAAAGCATTCCCCCTTAAAACTGGAACAAGTCAGGGATGTCCTCTATTCAACATCATCCTTGAAACACTAGCCAGAGCAATTAGGCAGACTAAAGAAATTAAAGGGCTACAAATAGGAAAAGAAGAACTCAAATTATCCCTATTTACTGGTGACATGGTATATATTTAGAGGAGCCAAAAAATTCCACCAGAAAATGTCTAGAACTCATAAATGAATTCATTAAAGTAGCAGGATTTGAAATCAATGCTCATAAATCTAATGCATTTTTATTCATAAGTGCTGAATCCTCTGAAAGAGAATTTAGAAAAACTACCCCATTCACGATAACCTCAAAAAATTAAAATAATATAATTGGGAATCAATCTAACAAAAGAGGTAAAAGACCTCTTCAGTGAGAACTACAGGACACCAAAGAAAGAAATTAAAGAAAACCTTAGAAGATGGAAAGATCTCCCATGTTCTTGGATAGGCAGAATTAATATTATCAAAATGGCCATACTACTAAAAGTGTTACACAGATTCAAAGCAATTCCAATTAAAATCCCAATGACATACCTCATAGAAATAGAGCAAGCAATCATGAAATTCATTTGGAAAAATAAGAGACCCAGAATAGCTAAAGCAATCCTTAGCAGGAAGAGTGAAGCAGGGGGTATCACAATACCAGACCTTCAACTATACTACAGAGCAATAGTAACAAAAACAGCATGGTATTGGCACCAAAATAGACAGATAGATCAGTGGTCCAGAATAGAGGACACAGACACAAACCCACATAAATACAGTTTTCTCATACTAGACAAACGTGTCAAAAATATACAAGGTAGATAGCCTTTTATACAAAAGATAGCCTTTTCAACAAATGGTTCTGGGAAAATTGGAAATCAATATGCAGCAAAATGAAATTAAACTCCCATCTCTCATCCTGCACAAAACTCAACTCAAAATGGATCAAGGACCTTGGAATTAGACCAGAGACCCTGCACCTAATAGAAGAAAAAGTAGGTCCAAATCTTCATCATGTTGACTTAAGACCAGACTTCCTTAACATGACTCCCAAAGCATAAGAAATCAAAGCAGGAATCAATAATTGGGATAGATTCAAACTAAAAAGATTTTTCTCATCAAAGGAAACAATCAACAATGTGAAGAGAGAACCTACAGAGTGGGAGAAAATCTTTGCCACACATACTTCAGATAGAGCACTAATCTCCAGAATCTATAAAGAACTCAAAAAACTTTACACCAAGAATACAAATAATCCAATCAACAAATGGGCTAAGGAAATGAACAGACACTTCACAGAAGAAGATCTACAAGCAATGGAGAGATACATGAAACAATTTTCAACATTTCTAGTATAAAAGAAATGCAAATCAAAACTACCCTAAGATTCCATCTCACCCCAATTAGAATGACTATTATCATGAATACAAGCAACAACAGGTGTTGTCGAGGATGTGGGGGGAAAGGTACACTCATACATTGCTGGTGAGGAAAGCAGTGTGGAGATTCCTTAGATAACTTGGAATAGAACCACATTTGAACCAGCTGTCCCACTCCTTGGCCAATACACAATGGACTTAAAATCAGCATACTACAGTGATGCAGCCACTTCAATGTTCATAACTGCTCAATTCACAATAACTAGATTGTGGAACCAACCTAGATGCCCTTCAAATGATGAATGGATAAAGCAACTGTGGTATATATACACAATGGAATATTATTCAGTCATAAAGAAGAATAATATTATGGCATTTGTAGGTAAATGGATGAAGTTCAAGAATATCATGGTAAGTGGGGTAAGCCAATCCCAAAATACCAAAAACCGAATGATCTCTCTGATAAGAGGATGATGATACTTAATGGGGAGTGGGAGGGAGGCAAACATGGAGGAAGGATGGATTGTATAGAGGGAAAAGAAGGGTAGGGAGGGAGTGGGGAGATGGAAAAATAACAGAATGAGACAAACATCATTACCCTACATACATATATGATTACAAAAATGGTGCGACTCTATTTCGTGTACAACCAGAGAAATAACAGTTGGTACCCTATTTGTGTATAATAAATCAAAACAGATAAAATTTTTAAAAAAGGAAAAATCAGGTTTTTCTTTTAACCTGATACTCATCACTCAGGATGATTAAGAACCATTTATTTCTCACTTTAGCAATGATTTTAGTCAGGAAAAGTAGTTAAAATTGATGCTAAAAATATTTATAATGAAGTCTTCTTGCAGATTTATATTTGTTTCATATACATTATTAATAACTGGTAATAAACTTTCCACCATTTTAAATTTTTATCAGTTACCCCTCCCCCAACAGATTATGAAATTGCATACATTTGACCTTGCCTAGGATTCCTTCTTGTACAGACTCTGGAGGAGTTTCAGATCTCTTTGACTCCCCAGAATGTGCTGGGTCCTCACACATTTATGAGCCTCATTTATTTAGCCTTGGGACTTTGGACATGTCTACCTCATCAAGTTTCCATTAAGAAAGAGCACACTGATACTCAATGATTAAGATTTTAATAAAACAACCGTTGACCATAGTGTGGACAGGATGTAGGGAATCCAAAAAGGTGGTTCAATGATTAACACTCCCTTTAGAGGGTCGTTCTCACCAACCTGAAGCCTAAAGAGACCGCAGACTGTTACCGAATCCACCAGAGAGCAGTAGCATAGGGGAGGCCTTAGCATGGCCAGTTGGCATATCTACTCAGCAGGAAGGAGCCTGGGAGAACAAAGGCATTGAGGGCAACCGTATCTGTCCTTCCATTTCTTGCTCCTGCCTCCCACAGAAGACTCACTAAAGTTCGGTCTCCCAGAAACACAAGAAGGATGGAGAAGCATGGGACATGTTTCTGTGGAGCAAAGAAACTACATCCATCCTGGACCCTGGAACACAGAGTGTTCACCTAAATGCTTTTTATGACAGGTCTCCTGTGATTTGTCTTTCTGCCTCCACAACCATACAAAGCACTCCTCAAAAACAAGAAAGAAGCCTTATTTTATTTAGGTATCCCCAAGGTTTTGCATTATGACCTACACATAGTAGGCACTAAATAAATATGTGCTGACATGTAAATGAATGTAAATTTGTTTCTAGTTTTTAAAAGTCACTTGAGAGTTGTAATTCATAAAGAGGATGAGGTCATTTTCAAAAATATTGCTGTCCTCCCTTTAGGCTGTTCAGGTAAACATTATTTTTCAGGTGAGAAAAATCAATAACATTTCCTAAATTTATGGGAGGGACTTTTGAAGTAAAATTACAGTATTTCAAATAGTGTTTTAGTGAAACAATTGACTGATTCAACATGCGAGATACATGCGAGATACTGCATTCATATAATGTTGAATATAGAACTTTTTTTTTAATGTCCTAATGACTCAAAGCTATTATCTTTGATGATCTTTCCACTCCCATTGCCTGAATACCAAAAAGCCCCTTGTATGTGTTACTTTTGGGGGAAATTACCAACACAATTCCTGGCTGGTAATCTAAAGTACTATAATTACAATTTAATGCTTCTCATTGATTGTTTTTGACTCCAATGTCTGCAATTATAATATATTCAATACTCTCTCATCTCCTATGAATTGTAAGAGAGACTTTTATTTAAAGAGTATTTGGTCCAGCTGTCCTAAGAAGACTCTTCATTTTTGCATATAATATGGAAAATTTCAGCTGAAATTAGACATTAACACTTAAAGAAGACAGGTATGTGAATCAGCGGTCTGATTTTTCTCATTGAAAAACAAAATCAAAAAATCAACAAAAATATAAAATGCCAAAACCATGTGTTTCCCTGCCTCTAGAAACTAGGACTTCAAAATCATGAGTTAAAAACTAAATGTGAAAACTTTCTGCATTTATAGTCTTAGCAAATTGTTCATCCTGAGCCCCAGATTTTTAATCTGTAAATTGGAATATTTCTAGCTACAGGGATTGACTGACCATAAGAATTTAAAAAGATAGTAAAGCTAAGCTTCTTACTTAGTAGAACCACAAAGTAGTTTGGCGATTTCTGATTCAGTTTAAAAGGAGTTTCTTGAACCGAGAACATTTTCCTTAAGAACTTGTGAGGTATGAGGATGGGCAGTGACTGGCCATTTGCATGCTCTGAGAATCCTGCCCTCTGCTTCAGATGGGTCTTTCTCTGCCCCAGTTACATTTCCTGAACACATGGACTGGTCAATCCTCAGCTATAGATTGGGGGAGGCAGGTATTCAATGCCCCACTGTGTTGTACTCTCCTCTCTTGTGTTCCCTGAAAATCCTCCCCATTTTAACTTCCTCAGATTCCCGGCTCCTTTTCTTCAACTCTGTAACACCACCAGGCCCCTCTGGTCCGTCCACTTCCTGGACTTTCCAACTCTCTCTGGTAGTCATTTGGGGCAATAATTAGCCTTCATTTATTTATTTATTTTTTAATATCTCAGAAGTCACCGTTCTGTTATGCCTGACAATACAATATCTGAAAATCTTTGTTTCCCATAGTTTTTCCAGTTACTGTATTTGTGTCAGTCAAATGTGGTTCCTTTTACTCCATCTGGACTTAAAATTCCAATATACAAGATGAAGGATAAAGGAATTCATGTCAACCTGGATTTCTGAGGACACTATGGGGCATCATTCTTCCTAGCCAAAAAAAAAAAAAAAAACCTACTAACTTCTAGGCTGTGTTCTATGAGCAAGAAATAATATTGATTTGTCTTGTCAATAAAACAGTAAATTTTATTTATTAGGCACTATAAATCGCTCTGTCCTTCCAACATAGGTACTTTGGGAAAAGGTATTAGTTGTGGGTATTGCTTTTCATACATCTTTCTAATTCTGGGAAACCAAAGGGAAGGGGCAAGATATGTCTCTTCTTCTTCCGTAAGTCTAAATGCTCTTTGAGTGATGTTATTTATTTTTTTTCAGATATTTTCAACACCTGGCATGATGGTGCATATCTGCAATCCCAGCAATTTGGGAGACTGAAGCAGGAGGATTCCACATTTCAGACTTGCCTGGCAACTTAGCAGTATCCTGCCTCAAAAATCAAAAGGGAACTGGGGATGTAGCTCAGTTGTAGAGTTCTCATGAGTTCAATCCTCAGCATCACAAACATTAAAGAAAAGTTTTAAATATCACCTTTCCATCCTTATGTAGCTGAAATCTTCACCAAATGTAGTAAAAATATTATTCTCTGTATACTACATTTGTATTCTCACCCATTTACTCCTAAAAGAAATACACTTAGCTCTCAGGAATATCTTCCGAATAAATACTACCAGGAAGCCAACATGACAAGTACTGACACCAAGGCTTGAGAGGATCAAGCATATTCACCAGGAACTTGAGTGCTTTCAGACAATGCATGATTTACTAGAAGACTACAAATTCTAGAGTCTTAATAACACAGTATCCATATATCTAGCATACAATGAAAACTACTACACTTCAGAATAGAAAGAATATTCATCTATAATCACAAGGAAAAAGTCAATATAAACATAATCAGAGGTGACGTAGGTGATAGAATCCATGAACTAAGACTTTAACTCAACTATTTTAAATGCTCTCAAAGATTTGAGGGGAAATGGACATAATGAATGAGTTGATATGAAAACTATGCAAGAGAAGGATTTTTAAAAAATAATCAAATATAAAATGCAAATGTCATATAGATATAAATGCTTAGGATATAGCCAACATTTTGTTAGTATTACCTAAATGTTTGTTAAATGAAAATATCCAAAATTTTTGCCTTTCATCAGGTTAAGATTTTGTATTTACTTTTTTTTTTTGTCTTTCCATAATGTCAGAATTTATCGGATAACAATGAAGTCAGGCTACACCACTTTCAGCAGTGACAGTTCACCATATACGCATGGGTCACCTGATAGTCATAAACTGGAAAGTCACAGACTCTTTTATTCCAATCTTAGCTACTAATATCCATGATACTCAAGTCACACATCACACTTGATACAAATATGTGTGTGTTACAGAAAGGCTAAGAAAGGGTAAAAGTGGCCACTAAACTGATAGCAAATGCAAAGAGTCACTGCAGGTGGTCAGAAAAGATTAGGAACCAACCAAAGAACTTGCTCAGGGTGAAGAGCAGTCGAAGCACAGGAATCATTCTACACCAGGGTCTATTTGACAGGCAGTTTGACAGTGTCAACTTGAGATGTCAGTTTGGAGGGGCCTGCCTGTGGTTGCCAAGGGCAGGAGGAAACCATTTTGTGCTGAAGACCAAGGACAGAAAGTCAGAGGTTCATTGCTTTAATGATTTTCCTGGGCAAGGGTCATAACGAGTGACCAGTTGACAGTCAGTGTGCAGGAACTGGGGGATGCTTAGAATATTACTGTGGGTCTTGGGTCAGGGTGTTGCTTCATTTGGTGGTCTGGTGTGTTCATGGGTCTGGGTTTTTCCCATATGAATTTGATACACCCATACATCCATATGCCTCATTATAAAGAGAAAATATAACTATGTTTTCTGACTTGCTCTATTTCTATTTTTTTTTTGTGATCAACTTCATGATAAAGTAATTTTATTTTTTAAACCCAATTTAAGGGCTCTTTATTTAATAAAGAAACCCCCAACTGATCTTCTTTTATAAACTAATGCTGTTAGTCATAACACATTGTTCAGAATTTATACTCATTTATTCACTGAACAATGTTTTTTGAGTAATTACTAAGTTCTAAGGCACAGTGTTAGGAAATAGAAATGTCTTTACACTTCTTACATTTTATTGATGGAGAAAAAATATATGTATATAAAATAGAGTTTTGTCTATAGAATATGTATATGCATATTATATACATATGTATAATATGCCTAGATACAAAATATATGTATATAAAATAAATACATATACAAAATAATATACATAATTTTAGGAATTTATAAGGTCAATGAAGGAAATAAAACAATATGACTAGCAGGAAGTTGTGAGAGATTGACAATTTTGAAGTCCTATCTTAGGAATATCTTAGTGATATTCCATCTGAGACTTCAGTTTTATTAAGAGCCAAACATGAAGACCTGGGTAAAACACACCCACTGAAGGAATAAGGTTGGTTTGTGCTACAAAAAAGAAGACTACTGAAGCATGTTGCTCTTAATCGTCTGAGTTCCATCAGGAAAATAAATTATCCTAGTTACCTTAAAAATTATGCATTAATTTTGATATTGGTTAATTGTGTGGTAGAAGAGTAAACAGGCAAAATGTAATTTCTGTATTAACACAAATAGTTGCAGCAAGAAGCAGATACAGTCCTTAGAACAGTGGTAAGCAAAGTAGTGTTAATAAAAGTTCAAGGCCTGGAAGAAGGGCCATGTACAGCTGGAGATATGATTTTTTTTATTTTTTATTTTTTTAATTTTTTACAGCCTGCATTTTGATTCATTGTACTCCAATGGGGTCTCTATGGTTGGTACTAGAATCTCTGAGAAGCATGAATAAACCCTGGAAAACAGAACCCACTGCCACTGCCAGGGGAAAGCAGTTTCACTGAGGTAACACTGATACAGATTATAAGCAAAGAGAAAGGAACATGTCTTTCTTCCTCTTTCAGCTTTCCATGCTCCTTCTCCTCATGTTGGCACCACTTAATGGTGAGCCAACTAGTAAAGCAGAAATACTGTTTGCATAGTCCCAGCACAAGATGAGAAATAATAGCTTAGTAATCAAGATTTTGAGGCGAAGTGCACATAAGGAAACATGTTGTTATTTTAGCATCATGTTCATAGGAAGTAGATGATATTGTGCACAGTCTTCAGATAATATATCTTATTCCATAAGTACAAATAGAATTGGAAGATAACCAAGCCTTAAGTATTATATGAGATTTGATTTATACATGGAAACAATATTAGATTGCTACATGAATGGTGGATTGGGAAATGTTAAGAGGAAAAGCAAGGGAATCTACTTTAGAGGCAAATACTCTAGTCCATATGTTAGTCAGCTTTTTGTCAATGTGACCAAAACCCCCTAAAAGAACAACTTAGACAAGGAAACGTTTATTTTGACTTGTGGTTTCAGATGTTCAGTTCATGGATTTCAGACTCCATTGCTCTGGACCATAAGTAAGGCAGAACATCAAGTCAGAAGGGCATGGAGGAGGAAAATTACCCAGCTCATGGCATGGAAAGTAGAGAAGGAATCAGGGGACAAAATATATTCCCCAAGGGTATGCCACTACTGATCTACTTCCTCTACCTACTATTACCACCCAGGCAGTAGCCTTTTAAAATTATTAATATATGGAATAGGTTAATGCACTGATTAGGTTACTGCTCATAATTTAATCATTTGATCTCTGAAGATTCCTACATTAGCATAGGAGATTTTAGGGGACACCACACATCCAAACCACAGCATTCCACCCTTCATCCCCAAAACTTCATGTCTGTTTCTCAATGTAAAATGTATTCAGTCTCTCTCCAAGAATGTACATATTCTTAAAAGTTCCAGTATTGCCCAAAAGTCCAAGTCCAAAGTCTCCTCTGAGACTTAATGCTAACCTTTGGCTATGATACCCTGTAATAGATCAAAAGCAAATTACATATATCCAATATACAATGGTACAGAGTAAGCACTTTTATTCCAAGGTGGAGGGATAGGGGCTTAGAAAGAAGGGATAAGAAAAAGTTCAAAACCCAGCTGGGCAAATAAGTTCTGTAGCTTCATTTTTAAATCCTGGGGCACAGAGTGGTGGGATGAACTCCAAGGGACTTGTGTCCCCTTACCCCTATGGCCTTGCTTATTGCCACCCATGTGGTCCCTCTCTTGGGAAGACTCTGTCTGCATCTGGCAGCTTTCCCTGGCAGACATGTTACTGTTACCTCTTAATCTTGAGGTGGGAGGTCTTCGTGGCAGCTTCATCTTCTTTCTCATAGTTTAACATATTGCCCTCTTAGGAACTGCCTGCAGCAGTTCCAGGCCTGCTGCACTTAGCTTGCCTTCTACATCTTACTTTGAAATATCAGTGAAAGGTTACTTGACCCCTTAAATCCAGCATTTTGCATTTTTGCAGAACCAGCATCATATGTATGACACCAGGGTCTGCCACCAGCTCAAGAAGTAGCTAGGTCCCCTTGGATCACAACTGCAGAGCTCTCTTAGTGCCTAGTTGACTGAGCATGCATGGTGAAACATCCTGGAGAAACAGCTTTCTAGGCATTCCTATGTGACCATGGTATCCTCCAAGTCTATTAAAGGAGTTTTCACTTCTATGCTCATGAACCTGCTGTGGATGTGGTCTTGCCAATTCCAGAGATGCCCTCAAGTCATTTTTCCTATTATCTCTGTGTAAAGTACTAGTCTTCTCTGAAATGGTGGAAATCTCTTCAACAACCAAGCCTACCTTGAGGCTAATTTTACATGTGTCTCTCTGGCCAAAGTGAAAGTTTTTAAATCCTTCCACTCCGAATTCTGCTTCTAATTATCACAGAAACTTGACCAGCAAAACTCATATCACCCCCTGAATGCTGAGTGACCTTAAATTTTTCTTTGGAATTAGCCCATCACTTTTAAATTTAGCCTCACCAAAAATTGTAGGACATGGGCAAAATGCAGACAACTTCCTTGCCAGAATATAATATGAATAGTCTGTAATATAATTTCTAATACAGTCCCTGTTCCCCTCTGAAATCTTATGAAAATGGTCTTTACTCTCTGCATGTCTATAGGCATTCTGGTCTTCTGAGTTCCCACCCGATTTGCTCATTTAGCTCTGCTTACAACATTGCCAGTTCCAAAAGCTACTAAACCACATGGTCAGATTAGCCACAGTCATGACCCACTGTTGCTACCAATTTATGTGTGAGCTTTTCATCTATGGTCAAAAATACCTAACAAATTAGAGGATAAGAAGTGAACTTTGGCTCATGGTTTCAGAGGTTGGGTCCATGAATGGCTGATTCCATTGGTCTGTGCCCGAGGTGAGACAGAACATCATGGCAGAAGATCACTCAGGAGGAAAACTGTCCAGCTTATGGCAGCTGGGAAGCAGAGAGAGAAAAGGAAGAGACAGAGGGACAAGATAAAATGACCAAGGGCACATCCTCAGTGACCCAACTCCACCATCCTACCTATAGTTACCATCCTGTACAGTAGTCCTTTTATAGTATTAATCCATCAAATGGAACAATCCTCTGATTAGGTTACAGCTCATAATCATTTTATCTTTGAACATTTCTGCATAAGCAGGAGCTTTTTGGAGACACTGTCTATCACAGCAGTCCAGGTAGAAAATAAGAGCAGCTTCAACCTGCCTGTTAACAGAGAAACAAAGAGGAGTGAACAGATTGGAAATATATCACAGAAGTTGCTTTGGAATTAGATGGGGAAGGTGAAGGGGAAGAGGAAGCAAAGATGTTCCCACTGGTTTCTAATTTGAGCAACTATTTGGATGTAGGTCATGATGAGATGTTGAAAGGCTTGTAGGAGAGTTCTAATTTGGGTATGTTGTACATTGAAGAAAAGATTTTGATTTACAGCTGAGTATATGATTCTTGAGGTTAAGGGATTTAGCTAGCTAGGACAAAAATGTGGAGACCTGGGCATTCTGATGATATGTGAAGTCATGTTAATTGATGAACCACTAGTAAGTTCTTTGGTATACACAGAAGAAAGTGAGGTCAAGTACAAAGCCTATGGAGAATCTGAAGTTAGGATACTAACACAACCTAAAAAGCAAAGGAGTTTGTTGAAAAGAGTTGACCAGTGGGGTAAGAAAAACATCAGGATCCTGCAATTTCACAGAAGATGGGAAGAACAGGAGCTGTAAAAAGGATGAAGTGCAGAAAGCTTTGAAAACATGGGGAGGAAGAAGATCTGAGTATAGGGTGTGATGGGCTGAAATATTTCTGAAGTCTTTGACAACAAGAGTTTAAGTGGTCACGACAAAAGGCAAATTGGGGTTGTGGACAAGAGTTGATGGTGAGAGAATAGTGATGGCAATTGCAGACTATTTTTTCAGAAAGTTTTTCAGTGAAGGTGACCAAAGATAAAATACGGCCATTGTCAGCAAACAGAAACTCAAGGAAGAGGATTTTTCCTCCTTTTAAACAAAGAGTAAAGATTGTTTACATATTCATTTGAACAACTTCTAGAAAGAGGTAAAATTCGAGGTTGTGGAGAGATGGATGATTATTTGAGAAGTTTGAAATTATTTGAAATTTCCACGGTGGAAATGATCTTGAGTAAAAGAGAAGCTCAGTGACAGAGCGCTTGCCTATCATGTGTGGGGCATTGGGTTCCATTCTTAACCCTGCATAAAAATAAAATAAAAGTAAAATATAAAATAAAATGGCATTCTGTCCATCTACAACTACAAAAAAAGAAAGAGAAAGAACTGGAGGTGGTGTTGTTTCATAGGATAAGTGACATTTTCTTATTGAAATTGAACAAAAGTCTCAAAGCATTAGAGCAGAGCGGGTCAGTCAGTGTACAGCTTCATTAATAGAAAGGTGAAACTCTTTTCTCCAATTGCTTTTAATTTCTCAAAAAATGAGGCCAATAATCAGGTTGAAGAATGGGAAAGGGGTCTTGGAAGTTTGAGAAGAAGAAAGATGTGAAAGACTTATTTGAAAAGGTGAGGGGTGAATGTGATCTAGAAGGGTGGCAAGATCATGAGAAGTGAGGTAGCTGGGTAGGAGGATGGACCCATTTGCAAGAAATGGTGTGAGTTCAAGAGGAAACCGGCAAATAGAATTGCTTGGCACAAGGCAAAATTCATGATTGCTTATGCTGCACTTCCACGAAATCCTTAAGTCCCTCGTCTCAGGAAATAACACCATAATATAAACAATCATTCAAGCTGAAGACTCAAGAATCTGCTCTTTCCTTTACGCCCTTCATGGCTAATCTGTCAGCAATTCCTGTGGGCTTTGTCCTAAAATATATCAGAAATCTGACCACGTTTTCCAACCTGCACGTTTCCTCCGCTCAGATAAAGCCTCTGTCTTCTCTTGCCTGGTTTATTAGGAAAACATCCTGGTTCTCCTAATTCCTTGCTGGGCCACAGAGAAACTAGAGGAAGAGCTGAGTTTACACAACTGAGATGAGACCATTCTATCAACATTTTACAATATTTTTCTACTACACATAGACAAGATTGAAACGTCTTACAGTGGATTTTAAGACCGTCCATTGTTTCCTTTATGTGTGCCCCTCCAAACGCACCTTCTCTCAGCCCTTTCTGCTGGCTTTATTGTAGCCACCCTGGTTTCACACACCTCCCTAACAACATGAGTTCAGTTCACCCTCAAGGCCTTACTGTTTGCTGTTCCATTTGCCTAGGATACATTCCCCTGAAAAATACCTCCTCAAATAAACCTCCTCTGCCCAGGCATGGAGGTGCACGCCCATAATCCCAATGGCTTGAGAGGCTGAGGCAAGAGAATGGCGAGTTCAAACCCAGAATCAGCAAAAGCGAGACGCAAAGCAACTCAGACCCCGTCTCTAAATAAAATACAAATAGGGCTGGGAATGTGGCTCAGTGGTTGAGTATCCCTGAGTTCAATCCCTGGTACGCAAAAAAATAAAAAACCTTCTCTGATCTAAAACAGACAATTCACACCCAAATCTCTGTCCTTTGACTTACTTAGTTTTCTTTAGAGTGCTTATCAATATATGAAATTGACATCATTTGAACTTTCTTGTTAAGGACTAATGTACCCCAATAAAATGTAACACAATAAGGATTTTTTTCCCATCACCGTAACCCCCTTTTATTACTGGACACAAAAGCAATTGTATACATGAATTTATTCTAGTGGATATCCTTTTTGTGTATTTTATACAGAACGAGGCTAGTGAAAGAGCTGGAATGAAATCTAAATTCTCCTCATTTCCTCTAATTATATGCCAGGGGCAGATTATCACAGTTTGTAATTATGTATGCAATTATTCTTTATGTGATGTTTGTAAAAACCACACGGGCAAGAGACCTGCCGATTTTGTTCACTGATATATCATCCTTTTCACAATTCCTGAAATGTAGTATGTGCTTAATAAATATTTATTGAATACATGAATGAATAAATTCAAGATCGCGTAAATGAAAAATGGATACTTCTCAATTTGTAGGGAAATGAGAAATCTGAATGACTTCCCTAACCCTCTCTACAGAGTGGTACTTGACTCTCTTAAAGCTAGCTATGAATATACTGCCCTCTCATGGTCCACCTCAGACTCAATTAGAAAAAAATAAAATAAAAATAGACTGAATCCTTACCTTTATTTTGTAAATTCGATCCCAAAGGGGTCTGTGCTCAAAGACAACAAAGTGACCAAAAAGAACCAATAGGGGCATTTTCGACTTGTGGGTGAAATTCTCAATGGGATGTATCAGGTAGTAAGGCTCTCCATGACCAGACGATTGTAAGGAAGCCCATTGTGCATATGGTTCAGCCTGCATGATTTTTAAGATGTTTTCCAGATGAAGAATAAAAGGACCTTGATTTCAATATTCAATATTAAAGTTTCAATATTAAAGATGGTCGGAATAATGTAAGAAATCCCAAGGCACCTGGTTATCCTCAGAACTCTGTTGGTTCAAAAACTTGATTTGGTTTTCACACCCACATCAGCATAGCCAGGAAGAATCAAATAATCAATGCTACAAAGGTGACTTTTTAAAGAGCGTGGATGTACGTGAGTTTGGGGAGTGGGGTGAGGCTGACGGGGAGAGTGTGGAGTTTGGTGCGTTCTGAGTTCTGGACTTCTTTGCCCCAGGGGAAGTGGTGCCTTAGTTCTCTGCCTCCATTTCTCAGTCCAATAATGTCACCTGCATGAATGGTGGTCTCAGAAGGGAAAAGACCCAGAAAACAATGGTGGAAGCAGCCAATTTTGTAATTCAATCATTTGCACCTTTTTCTCTCTAAGTTCCGGGTTCTTGCCCAGAGTAGATCATTCCAGAGGAAAAGGTCAGTTTGTTTTTTACATCACTGGCATCTGAATCTTTGGTACCTCTCTCTCCCTGAGAAATAACCTGCCTCTTCTTGCCTTCGGCTCCCTGTAAACCCTTCCTCTCCTGCCCCACACCACAAATAAGATAATTGCAGTACTTCTGAATATGATATGATCCTTCAAGGTCTGCTGGTCCAGATATTTGTCTGAGGCTGATGCCCTGCTTCATCTGAAAGTATGGATTGAGGGGCAGAAATGATATAATATATACAGAACTTGTATAACTCACTAGAAGTGCAGAGTTTTGAGTTTTAATGAGATGACCTGACCATAGGAAACACAGGTTCCGAGACTGAGATCAGGGATCATGACTTTAGCATGCACTCTGGGTGACACATATTACAAGATACTTTCCATTCTATTTATTACTTGTTTATATATATTGAATTTATGAACTATTTTAAACATTTAAAAGCCAGAAAATAATTAAAAGGACCTATTCCTCTATTGTGATGTAGTACAAGTCAGTTTTTTTTTTTTTGCCATGTATGGATTGTATAAAATTTGTAGGTATTACAGATACATATAAAACCTTGCACATTCTATGATATTTCTTTTCTCCCTAGAGCAAACCAATACCCAAAAGTTCTAATATGCTTTATAAGTGTTTCCTTTTTAAAGTTTTTTTCAAGTGTAATACCATACAAAAAATTTCAGAAAATTAGTATGGAGTTCAATACATTTCACACAACAGTCTCTTCTGCAACCAGCACACAGACGGAGATACAGAACATCAGGAGCAGCTCCCAGAGACTTTTGTCCCGGCTGATAACTTGAGGTTGTTTTTACTCCCAAGTTTTTCCTTGGAGGGAATTAAACTTTGTTCTTAAATTCTACCTACCTTGGGTCCTCTATTATGTCTTTACAAGATTCTGTGTGTGTGAGTAATAAACTGTAGTTCTTGAGCGGTTTTGGGTTTGTCGATGAATTAATAGGAAAGCATACAGTATGTAGTTCCCTTGTACCTCCCACTGGAGTTTCTTCTATTATTAGCATTTTGCATTAGTGTAGTACTTGTGCTACCATTAAGGAACAGATATAGATATATTAGTATTAGAAAAAGTCTATCATTACATAGATTTCACTTTTTGTGTTAAATTTCTGGTTTTGATAAAAGAGTGTTGATACGCACATACCTTTGCACTACCCTACCCACAATTCACTACCCACAAATCCACTGTGATTCACCTGTTCCTCCCTCCCTCCCAGCCTCTGGTAATCACTGATCTTTTTACCATCTCCATGGTTTTCCCTTTTTCCAGGAGGTCATATAGATGAAATGATACAATATAACCTTTACAGACAAGCATTTAAGGTTTGTCAGTGTCTCCTTGTGGTTGGATCAAACCACTTGATTATTCATCAAATGAATAATGCTCCGTGGTATAATCTAGCAGAATTTGTGACCACCCCTTGAACATTTTGCTTTCTTCCAAGTTTTGGCCATTATCAATATGGCTACTGTAAACACTCATGTGTAGTTTTTGGTTGGGATGTAATAAGTTTTCAACACAATTAGAGAAATACCAAGATATAAAGATTGCTGGATCACATGTTAGGAGGAGGCTGGATTTTACAAGATAATGACAAACTCCCCCAGCGATAATGGGATTGTTCTCTATCAGTGACTGAGACTTGCTCTTTCCCCACATCCTCACCAGGAGCTATGTTTGCATTTTTGCTCTCCGAGTAGATGCTTAGTAGATTCTCATTGTTGTTATTTAGTTGAAGTTTCCTGGTCATGTATGATATTAGGCACCTTTTCAAATGCTTGCTACCTTATAACAAACTTTATCTTTAACTGTCTGAATCTTACACCCAGTTTTAATTGGGTTGAGTTCTTGGGTATATTTAGTCACTAATCCTTCCTCAGATAATTCTTTTGCAAATTATTTCTTCCAATTTGTGGATTTTTTTTATTCTCTTCTCAGTGTCTTCCCATAGAGCAGATGTTTTTCATTTTAATGAAACCCAACTTCTCAAATTATTTTCTTTCTTAGATTATGCTTCAATGTTGTATTTAAGAAGATACTGCCAAGAATAAGCTGCCTAGATTTTCTCTTATTTAATCTTTAGGACTTTTCTAGTCTGGCATTTTGCCTTTAGGTCTGTGTTCCATTTTGAGTTAAATTTTGTGAAGGGTGTAACGTTCAAGTCTAGATCCTTCTTTCCTTCTTTCCTCCCTGCTTATGAATGTCTAGTTGTTCCAGCACCATTTGTTGAAAGACTAACCCTTCTCAAATGAATTGCCTTGGTTGCTTTGTCAAAAATCAGATGACTATATTTGTGTGGGTCTGTTTCTGTGTTCTCTGTTGAGTTCCTCTCATCTGTTTTTCTTTCCATCAATAGGACTTTGTCTTGGTTACTGTAGTGCTAGGTCAGGTAGTATGAGTGCTCTGACTTGGTTCTCTGCTGACACTGTGTTGGCTATTCTGGGTCCTCTCCTTCCCATATAAACTGTGGAATCATTTGGTCAATATCCACAAAAATGACTTGCTATGAGTTTATTGAGATTGTATTGAATCCATAAATCAAGTCTGGAAAATCTGGCACATTAATATTGAGCATTCTTCACTATGAACAAAGACTATCCCTCATTTATTTAGATCCTCAATTTCTCTCAGTTCTTTTAATCAACTTCTTTGATTGTCTTCAGTAGGTCATGAGCATTGGACCATCCCAACATTTTCCATGATGGTATTTTTCCCCTCCGAATGATACTTCTGGTCTCTAAAGCTTGAGATTCACAGTGATGCAAAAATACATCTGGGTTTAATATGAAGAATGATGTTTCAAGGAAGAGCTTAAATAAAGTGTAGGACATGAAATCAAATACCCTACAGCTGCAAGGCATGAGCTCAAGTTCTTGATCTAAAATTTGTTATAAATCTTGGGCCAATTATTTGATGCTTGTTCCTTAATATATGCCCTGAGGATATAAGCATGATCAATTTCATATATTTTGATGAGAATTAAATGGCATAGGGTATGCAAATTGCTTGATGAATAATAGAAAGTGTTCAAAATATTGTCTTTGAATGCTTTGTACTTTATTATTGATTGTGAAAGATAATATGTGGTCTTTTGATAAGTCAAGTATGAATAAACAAATGGGCAATATTCATAAGCAGCACACCTTGCCCCAAGAAATATCCCAGGAATGCAGAAACTTTGCCATTCTTTGATGCCAAGGAGGATTCCCCACAAACATCTCAACCAGACATTTGCTCATTTCAGGATGTCAACTACTCCTAAAACTACTTGTAATCTCAAAGAAAACTTTTTTACTTCCCACCATTTCTCAAGACGACCCACCTCCTTATCTTGAAAATTTGGGAAGTAGATCAATTTCCATTTCTGTCATCAAGCTAGAAAACATAATAATCCACGTCTGTCCCCACCTGTTCAGTTTCCAATGCAAGCAAAAATGTTTTGCCTCAGAAATGTCTGAATATTTTCCCAATTTGTTAAATCCACTGCTTTAACTTAGACTACTCTCCTATTGGACCTATTAGTTTTCTAGTAGCTCTGGCTTTTATATCTCCTCCTTTACAACATGTGATTTTACTGTTGCTAAATGGAGATTTATATTTATATGAAACATAAACCTAAGTATTTTACTCTTCACATAACTGTCTCCTACTGTTTATATCATATTGCTTATCGTGTATCCTGTGTCTGAATTATCAGGTGTCAGTCTCAGAGTGGTCCTGTCTGGTTCCAGCCCAGCACAGTGGGTAACTTATCTGCACTGAAGTGCTGACATTTTCCCATCCCAGGAAATGTCTCAATAGCATGGCAATTGATCTGTCTCCACACGCTGAATCAGACTCTGTTGGTAGATTCACAAAACTACATTTAGACAGCAACTGGCAGTAATTTTTATTCACAAAAATGTGTTAGACATCCACTGGCTTAAAAGTATATAAGTTTTTTACATGATATAGAATATGAATATGTTTTATTGCATATTTGATTGTTAATTGTACTTGGGATTGAATATAGGGGCACTTTACCACCGAGCTACATCCCCAGTGCTTTTTTATTTTGAGATAGAGTCTTGCTAGTTTGGTAAGAGTCTTGCTAAGTTGCTGAGACTGGCCTTAAACTTGCCTCCCGAGTCACTGGGATTGTAGATGTGAACCAATAATTTGCTTTTTAACATTTTCTCATGTGCACACACACAAAAATGTTACTCCCTTGGTATCAAAAGCACTGCAGTATTTTCTAACCCTCCAAATTTGAATCTCATTTTGTTGAATAAATATGTGAATACAGTGTCTAATTAGTGTGTATACATGTATATATATATATATACACTCATACACAAATGCATTGTATGTATACATAAGTTACATATTATAGAGTTAATTTACATATTAAAGGTTATATCAATCTGAATATTAAAGCAACAAAAGCTGGGTATTTATTTTGGCATGCACTAATCAATTTAATTGGTTCCTTAGTTTCATTTGTCTCTAAATTTGTATCATTAGGTTTTTTTTATGAAAATTGTAATTTTTTGTGTGTGTATAAAAAACAAATATATAAATATAACAAATCTAAAATTTGGTTCTTTTCCTCATGCATAGTCTTGGCTTTATATTTCCACAAGATAGATTTGGGTGGATTATATTTTAGGACATGGCTAAAAATATTTTAAATCCTCTAGTGAGTCCTTAATGCATGTTTATTTTAAGATTTTTCTCCTAAGACATTTGCTTCTAAGCTATGTATTGGCTTTTCAAAAATAATTTGAGGATTTTGGAACCAAAAGCAGTGATTAATCTCAATCTAATTTCAGCAATGTGTTCATGGTAGTTTAGACAAGAGTCATTTTCCTGTAACACATAGTGTGTCCATGGGCAGTAACTCTGAATAACATGAATGAGTAAATGCTTCATAGGTTACCTAAAAAAAAAAATCATAAGTGAGTTTTAGGGCTACACATTTATTTAGCTGAACAGTTAACACACATTCATTGTGTGTGTGTGTGTGTGTGTGTGTGTGTGTGTGTGTGTTGATTGTGTTATGGGCACTATGACTACAATCTGACTATAACCTATACTTAGATACAATGGATGAGAAACACAGTCACAAAGAAACTCATATTTCGCCAGGATTACAAGACTAAGTAAGCACCTGTATTTGATTCTGTTTCACAGGTAACACCTGGTTTCTTCCCATATTTAGTTCTAGTGACCATGAAAAAGAATGGCAATCTGTCATTCACACTGGGACACATTTGAGAGTCAGAGCTACTAAACACACACACCCTACTCAGGAATATACATATTCATTAAATATTTACTTACTGTGACAAAATGATATTGGTAAACTTTTTAAAATAGTTTTAAACAAAAATTATCCTAAGTAAAATTAGTCCTCAAACATATGTACAAATTGAGTTTCCAAATTATGCATACATATCAATAATCTAAAAATTAAAGATTAAATTAGTAATCTCAATAGGAAAGCACCATTAGTTGGATAGTTATTTTGGTATATATTCATCAGTATAATTGGTTCTTTTGCTTTATTGTCTCTAAAATGGTATCCTTTATTTTCTTTTACCTGAAAAAGTGTTATATTTTCATCTCAAAATGACCTTACTGACTTGGTTTGCGGCGTTGACAGCGGACACCTCTGAGGAGCTCAGCTCAGGCGGGTCATAAGACAAACACTAGATTATTCACATACTAGACCATACTGAATATGAACCATTAGACACCCCAGGTTAAAGCCAAGTTCCTTCTTTGAAGATTCATGAAATCTACTTTCAAGAATAGAAGAGTAGCCCCCGCTGCCAGCTCCAGCCCGCCCGCAGGTTGCTTCAGAGACCAGCACAGGGCACCAGGGACTCCCCCAAGCAGCCCAGCCCCCTCCGGTGGGAAGCGCCTTTCTAGGCTAGCTTCCGGGGGCAGACCGCCCAGTGAGAGCCTCCTGATGCAGAGCCAACCACGGGTCCCCAAGTCAGCAGAGACATCCGATACACACAAGCGGCTTCTGGGACCAGGGCTGGGCTGCAGAGACCTCTCCAGGCAGCATCGTCCCCTCCAGCTGCAGGCTTTTTCCACGGGGCAATCCAAGATGGCGGACTAGAGGGTGACTGCATCTCCAGTTGCCCCAGAACCCAGGATCCAAGAAGGGGAGGCATTGAGAGTCTCGGACTAAAATAGAACCACGGGGTGAGTCTTCCCCACCCAGCGAAGCTCAGCTGGGCGGCAGGCCCGGATTCGAGTGGCTTATTAGAGTGGGACAGGGCAGATAGCGTCTCCCCCAGGCAGCTCGGTGCAGTCTGGCGGTGGGCTCCGCCCACAGGGACAGATCCTCCAGCCTCTCGGCACAGGCCCCCCAGTGAGAGCCCTTCTGCACAGAAGAAGCGAGGCCAGCTCCAGCCCACCACAGCCAGCTACAGCCTGCCTGCAGGTTGCTTCAGTGACCAGCACAGGGCGCCAGGGACTTCCCCAAGCAGCCCAGCCCCTCTCCAGCGGGAAGCGCCTCTCTAGGCTAGCTTCTCGGGGCAAATCACCCAGTGAGAGCCTGTCTACACAGAGCCAGCCACAAGTCCCCAAGCCAGTGGAGACCTCCAACCTACAACCAGCCTCTGGACCAGGGCTGTGCAACAAGAGACCTCTCCAGGTCTCTCTCCCTGGAACCAGTAGCAGGCTAGGGGCAGCATTCTTCGGAAGCACTGTTTTATCAAATTAATCCAAGACTTCTGGCTACTGAAGGCTGGTAGGTGATACACTGGAAATCTACAGGGTCACTATAAGCCAATAGAGGAAATCTACAATATCACAGAGTCCCATAGACATCTGACCAATATGAGAAAACAAGGAAAGAAAATGTCCCAAACAAACCTAGATACTATATCAATAAAACCCAATGACAGCACAGCAGAAGAAATGTCAGAAAGGGAGTTCAGAATGTACATAATTAAAACAATCAGGGAAGCAAATGAGGAGATGAAAGAACAAATGCAGGCATTAAATGAACGCACTAATCAACAGTTAAAAGAGCAAATAACGGAAGCAAAAGAGCATTTCAATAAAGAGTTAGAGATACTGAAAAAAAACCAAACGGAAACCCTTGAAATGAAGGAAACAATAAACCAAGTTAAAAACGCCATAGAAAGCATAAACAATAGGATAGATCACCTGGAAGACAGAACTTCAGATATTGAAGACAAAAGATTTAATCTTGAAAACAAGGTTGACCAAACAGAGAAGATGGTAAGAAATCATGAACAGAATCTACAAGAATTATGGGATATCATGAAGAGGCCAAATTTAAGAATAATTGGGACTGAGGAAGGCTTAGAGAAACAAACCAAAGGAATGAACAATCTATTCAATGAAATAATAGCAGAAAATTTCCCAAATCTCAAGAATGAAATGGAAAACCAAGTACAAGAGGCGTATAGGACTCCAAATATGCAAAATTACAACAGAACTACACCAAGGCAAATTATTATGAAAATACCTAACATTCAAAATAAAGACAGAATTTTAAAGGCTGCGAGAGAAAAGAATCAGATTACATTCAGGGGGAAACCAATAAGAGTATGAGCAGATTTTTCAGTCCAGACCATAAAAGCTAGAAGGGCCTGGAACAACATTTACCAAGCCATGAAAGAAAATGGAAGCCAACCAAGAATTTTATACCCAGCAAAACTTACTTTCAGATTAGACGATGAAATAAAATCCTTCCACGATAAACAAAAGCTAAAGGAATTTACTAAAAGAAAGCCGGCATTACAGAACATTCTCAGCAAAGTATTCCATGAGGAAGAGATGAAAAACAACGATGAAAATCAGCAACGGGAGGAACTAGCCTAAAGGAATAGCCAAATAAAGGAGAAACCAAATCATGTCAAAAAACAAAAATGAGTCCAATGACTAGGAATACAAATCATATCACAATAATAACTGTGAATGTTAATGGCCTGAACTCATCAATCAAAAGACATAGACTGGCAGATTGGATTAAAAAGAAAAATCCAACAATATGCTGCCTGCAAGAGACCCATCTCATAGAAAGAGATACCCATAGACTAAAGGTGAAACGATGGGAAAAAACATACTATGCACACGGACACAGCAAAAAAGCTGGAGTATCCATCCTCATTTCAGATAATGTGGACTTTAAGCCAAAACTAGTCAGAAGGGATAAAGAAGGACATTACATACTGCTTAAGGGAAGCATAAATCAGCAAGACATACCAATCATAAATATCTATGCCCCAAACATTGGCTCATCCATGTACGTCAAACAAATCCTTCTCAATTCCAGAAATCAAATAGACCACAACACAACAATACTGGGTGATTTTAACACAACTCTCTCAACGCTGGATAGATCGTCCAAACAAAAATTGAATAAAGAAACCATAGATCTCAATAACACAATCAACAATTTAGACTTAACCGACTTATATAGAATATACCATCCAACAAAGAATGAATACACTTTCTTCTCAGCAGCACATGGATCCTTCTCTAAAATAGACCATGTTTTATGCCACAAAGCTACTGTTAGCAAATACAAGAAGATAGAGATACTACCTTGTACTCTATCAGATCATAATGGACTGAAATTAGAAATAAATGACAGAATAAAAACCAGAAACTTCTCCAATACTTGGAGATTAAATAATACACTATTATACGATGAATGGATAACAGAAGACATCAGGAGGGAAATTAAAATATTCTTAGAAGTAAATGAGAACAAAGACACATCATATCAAAATCTCTGGGACACTATGAAAGCAGTACTGAGAGGAAGATTTATTTCATGGGGCGCATTCAACAAAAGAAGTAGAAATCAACAAATAAATGACTTAACACTACAGCTCAAAGCCCTAGAAAAAGAAGAGCAGACCAACACCAAAAGTAGTAGAAGACAGGAAATAATTAAAATCAGAGCTGAAATCAACGAAATTGAAACAAAAGAAACAATCGGAAAAATTAACAAAATAAATAGTTGATTCTCTGAAAAAATAAACAAAATTGATAAACCCTTAGCCACGCTAACAAAGAGAAAAAGGGAGAAAACTCAAATTACTAAAATTCGGAATGAACAAGGAAATATCACAACAGACACGAGTGAAATACAAAACATAATTAGAAGCTATTTTGAAAATCTATACTCCAACAAAACAGAAAACCTCGAAGACATCAACAAGTTTCTAGAGACATATGAATTACCTAAACTGAACGAGGAAGACATACACAACTTAAATAAATCAATTTCAAGCAATGAAATAGAAGAGGTCATCAAAAGCCTACCAATAAAGAAAAGTCCGGGACCAGATGGGTTCTCAGCCGAGTTCTACAAAACCTTTAAAGAAGAGCACATTCCAATACTTCTCAAAGTATTCCATAAAATAGAAGAGGACGGAACCCTCCCAAACTCATTCTATGAAGCCAATATCACCCTGATACCTAAACCAGACAGAGATACATCAAGGAAAGAAAGTTTCAGACCAATATCCTTAATGAACATCGACACAAAAGTTCTCAACAAAATTTTAGCAAATCGCATACAAAAATATATTAAAAAGATGGTGCATCACAATCAAGTGGGTTTTATCCCAGGGATGCAAGGTTGGTTCAACATCTGGAAATCAATAAATGTCATTCACCATATCAACAGACTAAAAGTTAAGAATCACATGATTATTTCAATAGATGCAGAAAAAGCATTTGATAAAATACAGCATCCCTTCATGCTCAAAACACTAGAAAAAATTGGGGTAGTGGGATCATTCCTTAACATTGTGAAGGCCATCTATGCTAAGCCCATGGCCAATATCATTCTAAATGGTGAAAAACTGAAAGCATTCCCCCTAAAAACTGGAACAAGGCAGGGATGCCCTCTTTCACCACTTCTATTCAACATTGTTCTTGAGACGCTAGCCAGAGCAATTAGACAAACCAAAGAAATTAAAGGGATACGAATTAGAAAAGAGGAACTCAAACTATCCCTGTTCGCTGATGACATGATTATATATTTAGAGGAACCTGGAAATTCCACCAGAAAACTCTTAGAACTCATAAGTGAATTCAGTAAAGTAGCAGGTTACAAGATCAATGCTCATAAATCCAATGCATTTTTATACATAAGTGATGAATCTTCAGAAAGAGAAATTAGGAAAACTACCCCATTCACAATAGCATCAAAAAAAAAATAAAATACTTGGGAATCAATCTCACAAAAGAGGTGAAAGACCTCTACAATGAGAACTACAGAACACTAAAGAAAGAAATTAAAGAAAACCTTAGAAGATGGAAAGATCTCCCATGTTCATGGATAGGAAGAATTAATATTGCCAAAATGGCCATACTACCAAAAGTGCTATATAGATTCAATGCAATTCCAATTAAAATCCCAATGATGTACCTTACAGAAATAGAGCAAGCAATTATGAAATTCATCTGGAAGAATAAGAAACCCAGAATAGCTAAAGCAATCCTCAGTAGAAAGAGCGAAGCAGGTGGTATCGCAATACCAGATTTTCAACTCTATTACAAAGCAATAGTAACAAAAACGGCATGGTATTGGTACCAAAATAGACAGGTAGATCAATGGTACAGAATAGAGGACACGGACACAAACCCAAATAAATACAATTTTCTCATACTAGACAAAGGGGCCAAAAATATGCAATGGAGAAAAGATAGCCTCTTCAACAAATGGTGCTGGGAAAACTGGAAAACCATATGCAACAGAATGAAACTAAATCCCTATCTCTCACCCTGCACAAAACTCAACTCACAATGGATCAAGGAACTCGGAATCAGACCAGAGACCCTGCATCTTATAGAAGAAAAAGTAGGCCCAAACCTTCAACTTGTTGGCTTAGGAGCAGACTTCCTCAACAGGACTCCCATAGCCCAAGAAATAAATGCAAGAATCAACAACTGGGATAGATTCAAACTAAAAAGTTTTCTCTCAGCAAAGGAAACAATCAGTAATGTGAAGAGAGAGCCTGCAGAGTGGGAGAATATCTTTGCCAATCATACTTCAGATAGAGCGCTAATATCCCGCATCTATAAAGAACTCAAAAAACTCTACACCAAGAATACAAATAATCCAATCAACAAATGGGCTAAGGAAATGAACAGACACTTCACAGAAGAACATGTACAAGCAATCAACAGATATATGAAAAAATGTTCAACATCTCTAGTAATAAGAGAAATGCAAATCAAAACTACCCTAAGATTTCATCTCACCCCAATTACAATGACGATTATCAAGAACATAAGCAACAATAGGTGTTGGCGAGGATGTGGGGAAAAAGGTACACTCATACATTGCTGGTGGGGTTGCAAATTAGTGCAGCCACTCTGGAAAGCAGTATGGAGATTCCTCAGAAAGCTTGGAATGGAACCACCATTTGACCCAGCTACCCCACTCCTTGGCCTATACCCAAAGGACTTAAAATCAGCATGCTACAGAGATACAGCCACATCAATGTTCATAGCTGCTCAATTCACTATAGCCAGATTGTGGAACCAACCCAGATGCCCTTCAGTTGATGAATGGATAAAGAAACTGTGGCATATATATACAATGGAATATTAGTCTGCCATGAGGAATGACAAAATTATGGCATTCACAGGCAAATGGATGAAATTGGAGGGTATCATGCTCAGTGAGGTAAGCCAATCTCAAAAAACTGAAGGATGAATGATCTTGCTGATAAGCGGTTGAGGACATACGGGGGTGGGGGGTAGGAGGAGTTATTGTTAGGGTTAGGGTTAGGTTTAGGGTTAGGGATAAGGAGGGTGGTAAGAATGATGAAGAAAGGAATGTATAGAGGGAAAAGAGGGGTGGGAGGGCGGAAGGGAAAAAAATAACAAAATGAATCAAACAACATTGCCCTATGTAAATTTATGATTTTTAATTAAAATTAAAAATTAAAAAAAAAAAACAAATGTATTGAAAAAAAAAAAGAAAAGAAATTGGAGAATATCATGCTAAGTAAGATAAGCCAATCTCAAAAAGCCAAAGGACGAATGATATCGCTAATAAGTGGATGATGACACATAATGGGGGGAGGGAAGGGTTAGTGTTAGGGTTAGAGTTAGGGTTAGGGAGGGGGGCAAGTATGGAGGAAGGAAGTACTGTATAGAGGGAAAAGAGGGGTGGGAGGGGTGAGGGGAAGGGAAAAAATAACAGAATGAATCAAACAACATTACTCTATGTAAATTTATGATTACACAAATGGTATGCCTTGACTCCCTGTACAAACAGAGAAACAACATGTATCCCATTTGTTTACAATAAAAAAAAAATGACCTTACCATTTTAAGAAATTAGGACGTATATTTTGATTAACCTCAAAGTTGCACTTTCATTGATGTTCAATTCAATTGTATCTTTAATAGGCAATAATACTTGAATTCCCTTTCTAAAATGCTGAGATAGTTCATAAATCAGAATATTCTGCAGAATGGAGAAGAGTCTCAATCTTGATATGTGTTTTGAACCATTTAAATATTTCAGCCTAAACAATTTTACGTACTGTCTGTTGCCTCCCTTCAAGCGCACGTCTTCTCCAAGTACTTATAGGCAAATAGCTGATCATGTAAACTATATATCTAATATGTTGACTCACAAACATAAACTGCTACAAAATAATGTCTATTGATTTTTAAATAGATAATTTTATTCAAATGAAAATAGTAGCTCTATTAAAGAATCAAAATAATCCAAATTTCTTTCTATATATTGGGTTAATTCAAAGAGTGGTTTTAGAACAGCAAAAGTAGTAGTAAAATTTATGCCTTTTGATCTATTGTTATTTAATTCATTCAGTTCTTTCCTCATATTTTTAAACTTAAGAAATTCTTGCTCTTTGAAAACTTTGTTTTCTGTGATTGGAATTGACTGAAAGTTTTAATAGCCAATATTTTTGCTGTTATTTCTCACTGAATACTTCTTGTTGTCTAATTATTTTTGCTCCAAATGTTACTAAAACATAGAAGTGTAATTTATAAAACCACTTTATAGTATTGACTTGTGGAAGTAGTCATTCAAAGGATCTGGCTCAAACATTCCAAAATCAATTCAACTCTATAGTTAAAAAGAAAAAAAAAATATATGTTTCTCCCTGTCATGTGCAGTATTTCATTTGTTTGTTTTATTCAAAATACATTTTCAGTACAAAACATGTGTAATTCAGCTATTTTTAATTCTGATTGTGACTAAACAAATACATGTTTGAACATTTAAACCAGCACTGATTATATTTCTATTTCCATTTATATTTCCATTGGCATGATTGAACAATTACGTGTGAATCACAGCCTATTTCACCTATGTATTTGCTAATTTAAAAGTAAAATTTTACCTTGATTCTATGCTGTCACAAAATTTGCATCCAGATTGACCATGCCTAAACAAAACTTAAAACTATTACCCTTTATTTTTGAATTTAAAGATTAATTGTACAACTACTCCCTAACATCTCATGTGTCAGTTTCAATAAAATGAAATTCTAAAGTCTGATTTTGGTTAATGAATTGAATTAGATCAAAAAAAAGAAACATTATGAAGTTAAAATATTCTCTATTTGAATCTTCTTTTTGATAAAAAGAAATGGCATAACTTGGTCAGGGAAGCAGGGTATGGGGAATTACTCAGAAACTAAATCTAAAATATCATGCTATGTTCACGAATCCTGCTTTTATGTATAATTATAATGCATGCATTAAAATAATAATGATAAATGTACCAGCAGAGTAGAGCAAGTGGATTTGGGGAAGGAGAAAGGGAGGGAAAAGTAAGATACTGAGGAATGAGATTGATCAAATTATGTGCATGTATAGATATGACAAAATAAATTCCACTATTATACATAATCATAAGGAACCAATACAACATAAAATGCTGTGAAAGCAAAGAGTACACTGGCAAATACATTGGCATAAGTTAGCTGTTTAAGGAATAAAATATGAAATTAATTCAGTGCAGTTGTTTGATCTAAGTGTAAAGTCATGCTTCAAAGAGTTATATATAAACACATTTTAGCAACTGCAAATGTTAAAACATTATTTCTTGAAGCAACTGGCTTTAGGTAACTAAGAATGTTTGAAATATATGCTCCTTTTTCAAGCAGTTTTGTTTCTTCTGCTCTCATATGCTGTGATTGACATTCCTATGAGCCATGGAAAATGGTAAATATTAATCAATATTTTGTACATATTGCAAATTATTCATTGTGTAATTTATTAAAATAAAAATTCATTACTTACTTTTTCATTAAAAAATAACTTCAATTTTCTAGTTAATTCTTCAGTCTATTACAAAATCAAAAATAATCACAAAGCAAAATATGAATTAGAAAGTTATATAATTACAACTTTTAATATGAATTTTAAACAGTGTAGAATTATGTGTTAATTCTATTTCACTTTTTTAAGGAAACTCTATACTATTTTCCAAAAAGACTGTACTAATTCTCATTCTATCAACAATGTACAAAGGTTCCCTTTTCTTTAAATCCTCACCAATAATAGCCATTTTTAACAATTGTGAGGTGTGTGGTTGTGATTTTCATTTCCTTTATGATTATAGATGTTGAGTATTTTTTCATCTATCTTTTGGCCATTCCTATTTTTTCTTTGGAGAAATGTCTGTTTAGATCCTTTTTCAATTTTAAAGGGTTTTAGTTTTCTTGCTCTCCAATGGTTGAAGTTTTTTATATATGTTAGATATTAGTACTTAGCTCATTTCTGGTTTGCTAATATTTTCTCCCAATCTGTGAGTTGTCTCTTCTTTATAGTTGTTTTCTTCACTGTACAAAAGCTTTTTCATTTGATGCCAGCCTATTTGGCTAGTTTTGCTTTTGCTGCCTTAGCTTTTGGGGTCCTAGCCAAGAAGTCATTGCCTTGATTAATGCATCAAATTGTTCTCCTTTGCTTGTAACACCTTTACAGTTTCAGATCTTATATTTCAGTCTTCAAATATAAGTCAGCTCTTATATTTAAAGTACAAACACTTCAATTTTTTCCCTCTTTCTGCATGTGAATGTCCAGTTTTGTGACTGTCATTTATGAAAGAATATGTTCTTTCTCCCTTGTGTATTCTTAGCATTTTTGCTGAAAATCAATTGATCTTAAAAACCCAACTTTATTTCTGGGCTTACAATAGGAACTAACAATCCCATTTGTACTGATGTATCCCAAACAATTAAAATCAGATACATTAAAAATGTATCTGTACTCCCATGTTCATTTCACAATAGCCAAGATGTGATAGCAAACAAATTGTCCACCAATGAATGAATGGATAAAGAAAATGTGGTATGCACACACACACACACACAACACACACACACAGAATATATACATATGTATCATATATAATACATGATATATACACATATACTATGTATTATATAATATACACATATAAATAATATATATTATATATTATGTATAATGAATATATATTATATGTAATGTAATTCTGTCATTTGTGACAATATGAATATGAATAGAGGACAGTAGCTAAATAAAATAAGCCATGCCCAGAAGGCTAAGTACTGACTCATCTCACTTGTATGAGGAATTGAGAAAAGTTCACATTGAAACAGATTAGAAAGATGGTTACTGATAATCAAGGGGTAGGTAAGGAGGGGAAGGTTGGGAAAGGAGAGATAATGATCAATGGGGTCACAGTTACAGTGAGACTGAAGGAATAAGGAATAGTGATCTATTGTAGAGTTAATAATCATGCATTGTATATTTCAAATTGAAAAAGTAGATTTTTAACATTCTTATGACAAAACAATGACAAGTTGTCAGGTGATTGATACGTCGATTAGTTGGAATCCTTCTATAATTATACATAGATCAAAACATCAGGATGTATCCCCAAAATATACACAATTATTATTCATCAACTATAAAAGAGGTGTGGAAGTATATTGAACAGTCACATTTACCTCATACATGTCAAACTCATCACAGTAAGAGATGCTAACTGCCCATTATCTGTCTTATAGCTTACCTGCTCAGCCTCTCTTTCCTGGTGTAACACATTTTCCACTAACTCTTCAATAATAACCTGGTAGCTTCATGCATTTCAGGCCATGACAACAGCCTTGGGATAATTGAGTGATAAACATGTGGCTGGCAGGAGCAGCACCATCAAATAGCACCTCCGTCACCACCTGTTATGAGAGTGCATCAGCTACGCCCCTAACTATAGGCTTCAGAGCATAGTTTGCTGCATCTGTAGATGTCTTGAACACTTCCCTTAGAAGGATGGTGTGAGTTGTCTTGTATAGGGTAAAAGTTCTTGTGTTTAACCATACATTAAAGTAAAAATTAATTTCATTGCTTATGTATTTTATATTGTAATGCATGCTACGCCAGCAGAAACTATAACTCCAATGTGCATGTCTCCCTATTGCAACTCAGTTTTCTTAAATGCAATTACTAATATGAATAGTCAGTAAAAAAGTAAAAAATCCAAGATGAATGTTAAATCAGATGTAATTTAGAGCAACAGATCACCTTTCAACAACATCGCTTTATTCTCATTTAAGAGGTAGCTCAAATAGTTAACAAAAATGGCATGGTATTGACATTAAAATAGGTAGACCAATGGCACAGAATAGGGGACATAGAGACAAACCCATATAAATAGAGTTATCTCATACTAAACAAAATGCCAAAAACATACAATGGAGAAATTACAGTCTCTTCAACAAATGGTGCTGGGAAAACTGGAAATCCATATGCAGCAAAATGAAATTAAATGCCTATCTCTCATCCTGCACAAAACTCAACTCAAAATGAACCAAGGACCTAGGAATTAGACTAGAGACCCTGCACCAAATAGAAGAAAAAGTAGGCCCAAATTTTAATCATGTTTACTTCCTTAACAAGACTCCCAAAGCACAAGAAATAAAAGCAAGAATCAATAAATGGGATAGATTCAAACTAATAAAACTTTTTCTCAGCAAAGGAAATGATCAAAAATGTTTAGAGAGAGCCTACAGAGTGGGAGAAAATATTTACTACATGTACTTCAGACAGATCACTAATCTCCAGAATTTATAAAGAACTCAAAAACTTTGCACCAAGAATACAAATAACCCAATCAATAAATGGGCTAAGGAACTGAGCAGACACTTCACAGAAGATATACAAGCGATCAACAAACATAACATCTCTAGTAATTTCAGAAATGCAAATCAAAACTACCCTAAGATTTCATCGCACCCCAATTAGAATGGCTATTATCAAGAATACTAGCAGCAATAGGTGTTGGTGAGGATGTGGGGTAAAAGGTACACTCATATATTGCTGGTAGGATTGCAAATTGGTGTAGCTACTCTGGAAAGCTATTCGGAGATTCCTTAGAAAATGTGGAATGGAACCACCATTTGACCCAGCTATCCCACTCCTTGTCCTATACCCAAAAGTCTTAAAATCAGCATACTACAGTGATGCAGCCACATCAATGTTTACAGCAGCTCAATTCACAATAGCTAGAATGTGTAAATAAAGTAGATGCCCTTAAATAGGTGAATGTATAAAGAAACTATAGTATATATACAGAATGGAATATTACTTAGCCATAAAGAAGAATAAAATTATGGCATTTGCAGGTAAATCGATGGATTTGGAGAATATCATGCTAAGTGAAATAAGCCAATTCCAAAAAACCAAAGACTGAATGATTTCTCTGATAAGTGAATGATGATACATAAGTTTGGGGCGGGGGTAAGGAAAGAATGGAGGAATGATGGATTGTGTAGAGAGAAATGAGAGATGGGGAAGAGGCAGGGGGAAGGAAAGACAATGGAATGAGACCAACATCATTATCCTGTGTACATATATGATTGCAAGAATGGTGTGACTGCTTTGTGTACAACTAGAAAAATGAAAAGTTGTACCCCATTTGTGTACAATGAATCAAAAAAACTTTTAGATTAAAAAAAGTTTTAAAAAGTAGCTCACATCACACATGCACACACACACACACACACACCATAAATATATGAGCACATTATGTCAGTTAAAATATACAGTACATATATATTCACATGTACATGTTTATACATATATGTGTGCATCAATTAAAAAAATTCTAAAAAAATTTAGAAAGAAATGATGCTATCAGAAGTCCCTGTGAATCTGAGATTACTTCTCCTTCTGCCTCATGTGGTTATTTTCCTGTCTCAGTGCTTATGCTTCCTGGGCACACGTTCCTCTTCTCCTTGTACTGGCGTAAATTCTCTTGCAGCCATTTCTGCCGCTGTCATTCCCTCTCAGTGGGATCCCTGTTGACAGTGCTGTAAGCTTTCTCCTCCAGTGGCCAAGTTTAAATGAGGAACACCCACCCTCCTCACAATTATGATAAACTGGCAAGTAGAGCAGACTCACGGTCTCAGTTTCCTACAGCGCTCTATTTTTGCAAATTTATTCAGTCCATTATATTTCTCCTCTGCTTAATAAACTGACACAAATTTCCAGAAGACACAAATCAGGAGATCATTTGAATGATTCCTGTTTGTCACCTGAATCTCCATGTGCTTGTTTTGGGAGAGTCACCTTCTTTTTTATATGAACATCCCTGGAGATTGAGTTGCCAGTCGTTCCTGAGGTCTTAATACATAATCCTGGGAAACAGCCATCATTTAATACATGACAGACCCTCTCACTTAGAGGAATTGATGGTAGATGCAAATGAATTCTGGAGTAGAAGACAGATATTTTGAAATGAATGGTTTTACGCAGGTTACATGGCTTAGATCCTTGTCCTGTAAACAGTGGCAGTTCGATATAAAACTTGTAATTCATGTTTCTGTTTCAGTGAGAAAAATGAAGAGCAAGTCAAAGAAAGTTACGCAGAGAAGATGACATTTGAGATAGTTTATGGTGGATGAAGCAGAGTTGCTTAAGCCAATAGAGGACGGAGGAGCATTTTAAGAGGGGGGAAACCTGTTCTTTAAGAAATCACACTGAAAGTTCATGATTTATTTGAAAATTAATGGATTCTTCTGGAAGACTGAATGAAAGCTTTTGATAGGAGTGATAGAAGTTAGGATGTTGTCAACAAGTGTGCTTGCTACACTAGGGAGTTTGTGCTTTGTTTGGTTGTGGGTGCTGCAAGGACATTAGTTTCTTAAGGTGAGAAGTGGAATATGCACATAGCTATATAGTTTATAACTCTTAGAGCAGGTTCGTGTATACTTAGATAAAGGACTAAATCAGAGGCTTACTAGGAAGTGAGTGATTTAAACGTACTCAAAGGTGGGCCTATGGGACTTGATTATGTGTGTGTTTTTTTTTTTTAATTTTATTTTTTATTTTATTGTAAACAAATGGGATACATGTTGTTTCTCTGTTTGTACATGGCGTAAAGGCATACCATTTGTGTAATCATAAATTTACATAGAGCAATGTTGTTTGATTCATTCTGTTATTTTTCCCCATCCCCCCACCCCTCCCACCCCTCTTTTCCCTCTATACAGTGCTTCCTTCTTTGAATAAGATAAAAGCTCATTTGCTTACCCAGAATGATTTTAGGATGTGAGGTCAAAAACTGCAAAACATCTTTACAGTATTCTGAGTGAGAAGACCAAGGTCTCCATCACTTCTTGGTTTCTATAATAGTAATATGAGTCCTCAGGACCTATTATCAAGAAGGGAGCAAGATAGTTTTGGTGTAGAGAGAAAATGTACTACCAGGCTGATTCCTAGAGTGAATCAGGTAATCCATGTGGTCCTGATTCTAAGTCAACAAAAGCAGAGAGTGCACTGTCAGCCCTTGGGGAGAAGCCCCACGGCAGTAAAAAATGGAAAATTTAGGATTTTTGACTGGAACTCTCTAACCTAATTCTGAAGGAATATTGGGGATTTATTCTCCCTGGCATTGTAAAGAACCAATATGATAAACAAAGGGGCCAAGGCAAAGACAGGCACAAATAAACCAATCCTTTGGAGGAGAGAAGAAAGAAAAGAAGCACGTTGAGATATTCTAGGGCCTTTATAAGAAAGATGGGGGTACCAGTGATGGAGAAGAAGTTCCTCTGGTGTTGAATAACATGGGGACTTGGGCCACTGGACTACAATATTTAACAGAAGGACAATCTCATTTTTCCCAGATGACACATTAATGATCATCATGCAACACTATGATAAGGGCAGTATAGGACTAAGGACATAATGCTGTTAATAAGTACCAGAAAATTAAAGTATTTAATAGGCATTATCTGATTCTATCTTTGTGATGGTTTTATGAATGATGACTCAAATGATCTTAAATTGACAGTGGCATATATTGAGGCTAAGACAGTTTACCTGTGTTCACCAAGTTTGGGTTAGGCGGTTGGTGTTACGTGCTTTCTGTGATTAACTAAATCTAACTCATGCTGTTAGTGATCATGCTATACTCTCCATCTCCTCTTTGCCAATGAACCGGGTTTAATCTTCATACCTAGTCAAAAGACACTAAAGCAAAAATTTGGCCAACTGAGAATATGAGCCCTCCAGGGGAAATTGAAGCAATCCTTAAACAGTGTAAATCTTAATTCCCTAACATATGGGGTTTTACTAGTGTCTTTCTCTGTTTATAGCTTAATTTCACTGTGATCAGAGAAGTATATTACATGGTATCAGGTCTTTGGATTTTGTTAGACCCTGGTTTATGACCCAGCATATGGACAATTTTTAGAAATGCTGTTTGTATGCTTGAAACAACTGTTTCAATTGCTGTTGCCAATTGATGTGTGTACATATCAATTAGATCAACTTTAATTGTGCTTATCAAATCATCCAAAAATTTACATATTTGTCCACTTATTTTATGAAATACTGAGAGAGGTACATACAAAATTCCCCAGATTATCTTGTATTTCTCTGGTTTTCCTTTTAATACTGAAAACTTGTCTTATATATTCTGAGGTTATGCTACCGATTGAATATTATATGTAGATATTCTTCACAATTTCAAACATTTAACAATATGAATTTTTTTTTTGTCTTATAACTCTACTTTACTGACATTAATTATCTACCTGGGCTTCTTTCACTATTGTTTATGTGATTTAACTTTTCCCATTCAATTTGTATTCATTCATATAAGATAGTCCTCATGTCAACCACATATTGTCATCTCAGTAGCTGATTTTTGCCTTTGCCTTTTAACTGAGTCTGATTATCTGTCATCTTGTTAATAATTTGTGATCAGATCTATCACCTTATCATCTGGTTTTAATTCATGCTATGTGTTCTGAGTCTCTGTTTCTCTTCGTCTTTTGCTCTGGTTTAGTGTTTTGAAATGTTTTCATATTCTCCACTGTTGGCTTGACAGTTACACCTAATTTTGCCATAGACCCAAGATATTACAAAGCACATTCTTGCCTTAGGAGTTTAAAAGTAGTTACTATAATTTTTTTTCCTTTCTTCCACTGTTTGTGTGAGTAACATCTTTTATTAAGTCAATATTCACTTGAGAGTAAGCTTCAAATCAAAGCAACTTGTATTTAAAATAATGGTATGTGTTGATTGTTTTCCAATTCTTTTGAGTGAGTGAGATAGATAGAGGCAGAGAGACATAGATACATGGCAGAGTGAAGTATTGGCAAAGATAGGGCAAAGGAAGGACCTGATTGGAGGGATTTTGATGGTTTTCTTTATTGGAGTCTTAAGTCATATCCGTGGAGGGTGTTTATTTGGGACTTTCTATGTATCAGATATGGTGTTGGGCTTAGAAGTTTCAACAGAGATCAAAAGAGACATGTTCACTTTACCTTCAAGAATATCACATTCTAAAAGGGACAGATACACAAGTTAAGTTTACATACACCCACTGTAATTCCAATTTTCATGACTTTTCTGAAGGATATAAGCAAAGGGATGTGGTAAGGAGCTGAAGTTTGGACCTTGTGGATGGAACTAATTTAGGGTGATCACAGTGTCACTGACTATAGGTTACTTATGTCATTACCCCTCCAGTAAAAAAAAAAAAAAAAAAAAACAGTTACCCTGCAGAGGGGCCACGTGGTTCCTTTTGAGAGAAAAGAGGAGCTGTTCCTCTCTCTTTCACCCTGCACTTGATGAAGACAATCATGCCAAACGTGGATGTCACTTCAACAGTGAAGACCTTAGGTGCCCAAATACACTATTGAAGGAGAGTCCCCCTTCCACATAGGAACACAAATTTTGAACTTTACCTGAGGAAGAAATAAAATGGTTTTATAGTTGGCTCCTAAGAATTTTAGAGATAATTTATTGGAACAGTTTGACTTATCTTAGTTTATACACATGAGGAGGAGACGTGATTTTCTTCCAAGTGTAATACAGTTATCAAAAATGTCCAACAATGGCATTATATGATCATATTTATGATTTATCATTATTTTAATTGAAATGTGGAAAATAAAATGGGAGAGCAGAGAGGTAAATAAAAGAACAGTAAAGAGTTTAGGAGAATGGTCCTATCAAGAAATGATATGTTCCAGAATAAGATGAAACAGTGAATGTAGAAAAGATGGGGTACATTTTGTATTTGAAGTAGTAGCATTTGCTGTTGAAATTTGTTTCTTGAAATTTAACAGCTTACTTCTGAGTCTTCCACAAGTGTGTAGGTTAAGATCACCAATTGTTTTTGAATAATAGACATTTCTCACCTTAAAGCATTGTATTAGTGAAATCATTAATGTGGACATTTTGTACTGTCAACTAGAAAGAGGTTCGTTACACAACTGGGTATTAAAATTGAGATGCAATACACACATACACACACACACACACACACATACACACACACCATGCACAGATCTCAGATATGTCCATCATTAGCAGATAAAGTGTTTGGTAGTGATTAAAACAGGAACAACCACCAAACCATCAACACCAAAGCCTTAACATCTTCACTAGAACTTAGTATCCTCAGATTTTTAAATTGTACTTCAATTTTTGCCATTCTAGCAGGTATGGTGCAGAATCTCATTATAGTTTTATGTTGAACTTTTCTTTCTTTTTATTTGTTCTTCTTCAACATACATGACTGTAGAATGTATTTTGAAAAACGTACATGGGGTATAATTTATCCTAATTAGGACTTTCTAATGACAAATAAAGTTGAGTCTTTTTGCATGAGTTTGCCATTTGAATGCCTTCTTTGGTGAATTATCTCTTAATTGAGTCATTTTCTTAATAGTATTTTAAGAATCCATTAAATATTTGAATTAAAAAATAAACTTTGTCAGATATACGAGTTGCAAAGATTGTTTTCTGGGTCATAGTTTGGGTCTTCATTGTCTTATCAGTCTATTTCACAGTGAAAGCTTTTTTAATCTATATGAAAATTACATTTATCAATATAAATGAAAACCAAAATGAGAACGTGCTGCACACTGACTAGAACAGGGGGGAGTCCTGACACTACTAAGTGTTGGCGATGGCACAGGGACAACAAGGAATTGTCACACATTGCTTCTGAGTACAGAAAATAGCACAGCCACTCTGGAAAATCACAGCATTTTTGAAATTAAACCTGCACTTACAATCCAGAAATACTACTTCTAGATAATTACCCTAGAAAAATAAAATTTTTGTGGTCCCACACACAAACATGCACGCAGGCACAGACATAAAAAATTGCAAACCTGGGTATGGATATGTGTCACAAATTTGTCCACAATTCTTAAAACCATAAACTACCTAAGTGTGTTCACAGAAATATTGACAAACTAGTAACAGTGATAAAAAGAAATAAATTATTGGAACATACTATAACATCAATTGATGGTTTTCAAAGGCATTTTACTGAAAGACAGAACCCAGTCCCAGAAAGCTGAAAGTTATATACCGTATAGTTCTATTTATGTGACATTTTAAAAAAGATAAAATATTAGTGATGAAGGAAAGGGAAGGGGTTGTCAGCAGCTACTGCTGGGTGGGGATTTGACAACAAAAGACATCATGAGAAAGGTTTCTGGAGCTGACAGCAAACAGTTCTATATCCGGATTGGGATGGTGAACCTTTGTCAAATATGTGGTTTGTGAATGTTTTCTCCTGGTCTGTGACTTGTCTCTTCTTTCTCTTAACAGTGCCTTTCAGGGACCAATATTTTTAATATGGAAGAAAAAATTATCTGTGAATTAAAACCTAAATGAGAAATCATTCCACAATGACTAGAATGTTGGCAGTGGTCTAACCCATTCTTATATTAATCTATACATGTGTTGAAACTCATTGCACCCTGCATTAGAAAACCAGTTTAACTGTAGGTAAATATATGAAATACTATATGAAATGAATCTTTTTTTTTTTTTTCATGGCAAGACAAGTATTCCATCTTGTATGAAGTCTAGTTCTGAAGTCACTCTCTAGTCAGAGACTACCCTCTGTATCCATGTTCTTTTTGTAAATAGAATTATCCAGAATATTTCATTCAGAAGGTTAAGGGTCCTATTTTTATTAATTCTTGATAGAACACTTTTAAAATATACAGGAAATATTTGGAAAATTATTTTCAAGAGAAAATAAAATATTATAAACAATACAACATATAGTAACTACATTGAAATAGTTCTCGTCGCTTCAAGAGTAGCAATTTAAAACCTTAACATGGCTCACGTATTTCTCCAATGTGTACTTAATTTGACTGAAATTTTATTACGTATCATACTGTGATCCATGAGAGTGAGAAGTAATAATGCCTCACTCTGTCTGTGAGTGAGTATGGTGCTGGAACTGGTGTGTCTCAAAGGCACATGTATTGGGTGTGGACACAGAAGTTGAGTGCTAATGCAGCAGGTGCCTCAGTTTCCTGTGTTACACGACAATAAAAATGTTCATGTTCCTTCTTGTCATGACATCAAATGTAAATAAGGTTTATTGACACGTGTATTATAAATTATTATTTAAATTTCATTCTCTGCTACTAGTTCTGTGTTCCACAAAGCCAGTATATTTCTCACTCATTTCATTATGCTCAGCAATCTCAGGTTACCGCCCTGGTGTGTGCTTTCAATAAAGAAACATCTTACTAAGAGAATGCATGGCAAATGAATGAATGCATAGAATAATCAAATAATTGATTAGATAAAAGAGTCGTGGATTTTCTGCATCTTCTCATTCTTCTTAAAATGCCAGTGGGTTATCATCAGTCTGATTCTAATAAAAACATAAATGTTGGGCCAATTATATATTCAGACATTTTCCATAGCTGCATTGATACAGTTTATTCTTCAATATATTTGTTAGGTCCACATAGGTTACCTTCTGGAACATATCAATAATATCTACTATGAGAATTTCTTTCAACAAAGATACTTAGAACCCCCCCACACACACCTTTAATTTTCCAGTCTATTGTGTTCTGTAATAAGCAATTTCCTCCCAGGTACAGGTGACTTACTTTATCTGAATTGAAGTGACTTCAATGTTCAATCTGTGTTTCGCTGAATGTGCCTAGTAGCAAATATTGAGCTATGCACTCTTTGGCAGAGAAGTCTTACTTTGTGCCAAGTAATTTTGAAAGATAGAAGGACTCCAGTTGGAAGTTGCGCAGAGCAGTCGGGTGCCAGATTTTCTTTTACCATCAAAAGATCAAGCTGGTAAATGAGAGCAAATTTTCCAGATCTTTACTGGTAGGAACAAATGCAAGTCAAAGGACCCAAAGTGAAAGATTTTCCCAGGTAGACGACCTTGCATTCACTTTTATAACCTCTGTCCTTAGCATGGCTTCTGACCCAGAGCAGGTGACAAATTAGTATGTCTTTCAACTCAGGCGATATGTGTCTCACAATTATATTTTATATCTTTTTGCTTCCATATATTAACCACCATATCAGATAATCTACTTCTCAGCTGACTGCAATGGACTCCCACTCATGTTTCTAGAATTTTCTGTGTCTCTTTAAATGCTTTCTGTAAGTATTTCTGCTTAATTGTTAGCAATTGCATTCTACATGTGCTGCATAAAGTCAGAAAATAACTAATTCCCAATACATATTCATCAGTGTCATTTTATTTAAAAGCAAATGAATAGCATCAGATCATCATACTTCCTAGAATCACAGAATTGAATTACAAACCCTGATTTAAATTTTGACAACAAACAAGATGAAAAAAAGGAGAGTGATTTGATCCATTATTTCATAGGCGATTTTGCAGTCACAGCAATGTTGTTTGAATTGCAATTGAAAGGCTATAGGTAAATGATAATTTTAAGTGGCTCTGAGCAAGTTAAAGGAATGGTTTTATAGAATGATGAAATTCAATCAGGACAGATATGGAAAACTTTAAAAGGACAAAAATCATCCATAAATGCATCATGGTTAAGCAACCATTTTGAACAAGGGTATTCTGAGGTAGCATGTGGTATATTAAAAATGTAGTCCACAGCTATAATGTAGGATGCTCAAAAATATAAGCAACATCTTGTTTAAAAGTTCTCAGCACCTTGGGTTATGAGTGCTATAGTTAGCTTTATCTCTAACCTGGATTTTGGGGCCACTCATGCTCTGGTCCAAAACTGTACCTCAATATTGAGATAGTTTTTTATTTTTTTTTTTTAATTATTTTTTTTTATCTTTAGAGACTGCATTTTGATTATGCTAAGCATTAAGCATATATTAACTGATGGGAATGGTATCTAATAGCCTTTTAAATGCCTACTACACTTCCACGTTATGTAGGACAGCTCTCAAGAAAAGTCATAAAGACACAACCTTCAATTTTCATTTACTGTAGAATGAGAAATATCTATTTTTTTTGAGAAGTGATTTTTTAATTTATTTGCTTTTTGCATTCTGTTCTCATTCCAAGGAATGTCATTGTCTCTCCTTTCAGAATATGCTGATCTATCCAGTGTCTTGAAAGTTCACTTTTGCCTTTGGCTCTGACTTGTGATTTCTTGCTCAGACCACGCATTCCTCTTCTACGACTACATTCATTTACGACTCAATAAATGTATTGCCTTTAGTGGATGTTGAATGATGTCATAGATCAGTGTTGAAGTTTTCTATTCTTACTTTGAAATGTGTTCTCTAGAAAAGACATTGGGCTTTCTATAGTCAATCAGGGTTTTGAATCATTGCTTCTAATGGGCAAGTTACTTCACTGCAAGTTTTTCTCTATAACCTTCTAAGGATTATTGTTATTATTTTTTGGATATCCCTCAATAAAATAATACCTTAAAACATTTGTAACACTGTGGTTGGTGATTGAGAGACTGCATCAGACTATAAGCATTTACATCTTATCTGTGCCATTTAAGAGCTGTCCATTCTCAATGGAGTTATGTAACCCTTCTGGGTCTGATTGTCTTCATCCATAAAATTGTGATAATATTAGATGGACTTCCATAAAATAATTTAAATGAATATCACCCAGATGTTATAAGTGCTCATAATTATTTTTATGATAGCTTTATCTGTTTGATCTGCTTTGTCTACTGGCTTATCTATTTCTTCTTGGTAAGAGTTGATAAGCTATGGTCAGACACTAGAAGGTAATGGCAGGACACAGGTTGTAGCCAGGAAAGAAAAAAAAAAAAAACACTGCCTCTTTTCCTAGATAAGTGCTTTGCCTCTAGCATTATCATTATTACTGTAATTAGCTTAATAAGAAATTACAATATAGGGTTTCAGGTTGTATTCACATGGAACTACTCAACCCAATGATTTTGTCAAAGGTTTTCTAGGCCCTTCATTTACTCAGGGTTCAAATCAGTATTGTCAAGAGATGAAGGACTCTTGGAGCAGATGTTTTCGTATAGGAAATCAATCGATTCATATCAATTTTGGCTCCTGCCTGAGTAAGCCAGAAAGAAAGAAGCTCTGAGTGGGATTCCATTTCCAAAAAAATCATCTCCACAAGGTTTGCAGGGCACTTGGCCCCCCCACCGGTCCTGCTAGTTGAGTTGGAGGCCTCCTGTTTCTGTCAGAGTGAGGACCGTGTACCAACAGCAGCCTGGCCCGTGTTGATGAAGGCTGAGGTCTCTGGACTTGGTCCATTGCAAAAATGAGCACTTGTGCAGGTCACTGCTTTATTGATTCTAATCTGGTCCCTGTTGTTTCTCTTTTAACAAATGTAATCGACTTAAGATTTGTCATACAGGTATAGCTTCACTCTGAAAATACTATGGAAGTAAGTTTCATAGTTGCTAACGATGACATTTAGTTTACCAAACAATTTAACAACTCTATTAACAAACAGGGTCTCCTAATCTTGAAACTGACATAGGTCTTCAATGCCATGCTTCCCTTCTTCTAATGGAGTAAGTGTAGGCACTGCTACTGACTTTTCATGGTATTTTGGAACTGTACAGTCGCATAGTGTAGTTAATTAAAAATAAAACTTACGTTGTGTCCCACACAGAATCAGGGTTTACACAATGCCAAGTGCCTTGTTAGATTATTTTCTAGCATTTAAATGAAATCTGGTGTTAGAATAGTGGCTTTAAAACCTCATCGAAATGTCAGCAACAATCATAATGATATGATACTTCCAAGAGCATTATAACCAGTAAATAAATTGGAGATACCTAAAACATTTAGAGTGATAGTGAGCATACAGGAAAAAGTTTTGGACACGTTATTTAGTATGGTAATAATGACAATGATTATATGTACTATATGATAATATAATAGTCCATGTTATCCTATCATTATGCTTCCATATAAAATACTTAAGACTCTGTGTGTGTGTGTGTGTGTGTGTGTGTACAGTCATGCCCCTTGTTTGCTAGGGATTAATCCAGGACCCTTTCCCCCTTAGAGGCTATCGAAGCCAGTGCATACTGAAGTCTCTTATATGAAATGGCTGGAAGTCAATAAATGTCATTCACCATATCAACAGACTTAAAGTTAAGAATCACATGATTATTTCGATAGATGCAGAAAAAGCATTCGATAAAATACAGCATCCCTTCATGCTCAAAACACTAGAAAAAATAGGGATAGTGGGAACATTCCTTAACATTGTAAACGCCATCTATGCTAAGCCCAGGCCAATATCATTCTAAATGGTGAAAAACTGAAAACATTCCCCCTAAAAACTGGAACAAGGCAGGGATACCCTCTTTCACCACTTCTATTCAACCTTGTCCTTGAAACTCTAGCCAGAGCAATTAGACAAACCAAAGAAATTAAAGGGATACAAATAGGAAAAGAAGAACTCAAACTATCCCTACTGCTGATGACATGATTATATATTTAGAGGAACCCAGAAATTCCACCAGAACACTTTTAGAACTCATAAGTGAATTCAGTAAAGTAGCAGGTTACAAGATCAATGCTCATAAATCCAATGCATTTTTATACATAAGTGATGAACCTTCAGAAGGAGAAGTTAGGAAAACTACCCTATTCACAATAGCCTTGAAAAAAATAAAATAGTTGGGAATCAATCTCACAAAAGAGGTGAAAGACCTCTACAATGAGAACTACAGAACACTAAAGAAAGAAATTAAAGAAAACCTTAGAAGATGGAAATCTCCCATGTTCTTGGATAGGCAGAATTATATTGTCAAGATGGCCATACTACCAAAAGTGCTATACAGATTCAATGCAATTTGAATTAAAATCCCAATGACGTGAATTACAGAAATAGAACAAGCAATTATGAAATTCATCTGGAAGAATAAGAAACACAGAATAGCTAAAGCAATCCTTAGTAGAAAGAGCGAGGCAGGGTGTATCGCAATACCAGATCTTCAACTCTACTACAAAGCAATAGTAACAAAAACGGCATGGTATTGGTACCAAAATAGACAGGTAGATCAATGGTACAGGATAGAGGACATGGACACAAACCCAAATAAATACAATTTTCTCATATTAGACAAAGGGGCCAAAAATATGCAATGGAGAAAAGATAGCCTCTTCAACAAATGGTGCTGGGAAAATTGGAAATCCATATGCGACAGAACGAAATTAAACCCCTATCTCTCACCCTGCACAAAACTCAACTCGAAATGGATCAAGGACTTCGGGATCAGACCAGAGACCCTGAATCTTAAAGAAAAAAAGTAGGTTCAAATCTTCAACTTGTTGGTATAGGATCAGACTTCCTTAACAGGACTCCCATAGCCCAAGAAATAAAAGCAAGAATCAACAACTGGGATAGATTCAAACTACATAGCTTTCTCTCAGCAAAGGAAACTATCAGCAATGTGAAGAGAGAGCCTACAGAGTAGGAGAAAATCTTTGCCACTCATACTTCAGATAGAGCACTAATTTCAAGAATACATAAAGACCTCAAAAAATCGTACACCAAGAATACAAATAATCCAATCAACAAATGGGCAAAGAAATGAGCAGACACTTCACAGAAGAAGATGTACAAGCAATCAACAGATATATGAAGAAACGTTCAACATCTCTAGTAATAAGAGAAATGCAAATCAAAACTACCCTAAGATTCCATCTCACCCCAATTAGAATGGCGATTATCAAGAACACAAGCAACAATAGGTGTTGGCGAGGATGTGGGGAAAAAGGTACACTCATACATTGCTGGTGGGGTTGCAAATTAGTGCAGCCACTCTGGAAAGCAGTATGGAGATTCCTCAGAAATCTTGGAATGGAACCACCATTTGACCCAGTTATCGCACTCCTTGGCCTGTACCCAAAGGACTTAAAATCAGCATACTACAGAGATACAGCTACATCAATGTTCATAGCTGCTCAATTCACAATAGCCAGACTGTGGAACCAACCTAGATGCCCTTCAATTGATGAATGGATAAAGAAACTGTGGCATATATATATACAGTGGAATATTACCCCACTATAAAGAATGATAAAATTATGGCATTTGCAGGCAAATGGATGAAATTGGAGAATATCATGCTAAATGAGATAAGCCAATCTCAAAAAACCAAAGGATGAATGATCTCGCTGATAAGCAGATGATGACAAATAATGGGGGTTGGGAGGGGTTAGTGTTAGGGTTAAGGTTAGGTTTAGGTTTAGAGATAAGGAGGGTGGCAAGAATGGAGGAAGGAAGGACTGTATAGAGGGAAAAGGGGGGTGGGGGAGGAAGGGAAAAAATAACAGAATGAATCAAACAACATTACCCTATGTAAATTTATGATTACACAAATGGTATGCCTTTACTCCATGTACAAACAGAGAAACAACATGCATCCCATTTGTTTACAATAGAAAAAAAAATGGCATATGATTTGTATCTAACTTCTGTACCTCTTCCACATACTCCAGCTCATCACTAGATCAACACAATATAATTGCTAATAGTTGCTATACTGTACTGTTCAGGGAATGATGACAAGAAAAAAAATTTGCACATATTCAGTACAGGTACAGTTCTTTTTTCTCTCAAATGTTTTTGATCTGTGATTACTTGACCTTCCATCTCAGAACCCAAGGATATGGGGAACTAAATGGTGTCATACACTCACACCTCCAAACCAACAGAAACATGAAACTCATAGATGTATTACACACTGTTATACTGTTATGCAAACTGTCTTCACAGATAAAACTGTTGGGGTTTGGATGGTTGAGAAACTTACCTGTGACATGAGACATGTGTGTCCCAGGAGTGTGTGTCACAGAGCTGGAACTCAAACCGAAGCAGTTAACCAGCATGAGGCTTCACCATGTTTGAGCCATGCACATGTAGTCTGTGAACTTTCCCAGAGGACATTATTGCCTTAACCTATTTTGTCTCATTGTTCCACATGTGCAATATCTACAAAAACTTAAATTCAGCAACAAATAGAGCACTTATGGTAATTTTGAAATAATACATGACTATTTATTATATTCGCAAAATTAGAAATGTGGGACCTAATGGGTTATTGGGCATCTCCTTATAATTTGAAGGACCAAGCAGTATGGATTATTTCTACTTTTAGTAAAGTATAAAAATTCTTTAAAATAATAAAATGAGAAGCAGAGACTGGTAAGGTTAGAGTTAAAATCCCAAAGGCCCAAGTGGTTGGTAGTTAACACAAAGGTGTCATACAGGTTAGGTGTATGAATGGTGTTCATGGGTAAGTAGGGAGCATAGACCTTGGTAATATTGATTCATAGTATGTAGAAACATAAGTTCACCAGCACCAATTTCTGATGAAGAACCAGCCATCAACCTAGTTACGTGAAAACCCTCTGAGTTTTAAGATGAGAAATTATTTCAAGATAGTTTATAGCACTGTGGAGTCTAAATAAAGCAGTTTTACAGATTGAATTTGACCAATGGGTCACCAGTGTGCAATCTCCATAAAATATGTTGTGAAACCATAGGTTCCCAATACTCCATCTTGGCTTATGATTATTTCATTCCCCTTTAGGAAATGGAAAAAAGGTCTTTGTATATATTGTCAGTCACACAGTAAAAAAAAATCATCAGTTTTTCCACCAGGACAATCAGCAACATAGCTAATTCAATTTATTTTAATTTGTCATCTTTTATCCCACTTTCAAATGTGAGGGACAAAATAATGAGATTTCTCCCAAGTGAGGAATTTCTGAGGAACACTTAACATTCTTAAAGAACTGACTACTTTTAAATGACACCTGCCCATTATTAGGTTCCTCAAACAAGAGGAGCTACAGCTATTGAAGAAATTCCATTTGGACACAAGGCTTCCCTCAGGTAGTGAGTACATTGAAGTCTTACTAAGAAACAGAAAAAGTCCCTCACTGTTTCAGCTGGCAACTCTGATGAAGTCAAGACCAGGCAGGAAGTCAGAGGGGGCCTTCGGCATTCACCTCATGTATTCCTCTACCTCCTGACTTGCAAAATGTTCCTATCCATCTCTGGAATTCTATTTTGTCACGGTGTCTTGATTTGTTTGACCTGGAATGCTACAGTAAACATCTCTCTAGTTGCAATCCTGATAGCAATTTTAATGCTTGTGTTTTTTTTTCCCCTCTATTGTTATTTGGAATCCGACTTCATCCTAAACAGACCTCCCTGGGGAAAAAAGACATGGCATTAATCCCCAACTCATAATATTAACCCTACCTGGAGACTTCTACAATTGAAGCCCAGCAACACAATTACATACCTGAGTACTGAATGTGGTAAATAAGACTTGTCTTGACACAGTTAAACTATGCTTGATGTATTGTAATCATGAGCATACATTTTTGCTTTTATTGTTGTTTGTGTGTGGTCTTCATCTAGTTACTTATATACAGAATTTTTATGCATAGAGACCATAAAATTATTCAAAAGTGTCATATAAAACAAAGCACAGAATTTAGATGGAAATAAAGGAGGTATTTCTAGAAGAGAATTCTGGCACTATTTCATCATTTATGATTTTAACAGAATTTCCTCACCAAGAAGTTAAAGGAGAGATTCATATTGCATCTAGAATGTGGGAAGTTCCCTTTTTGCAAAGGCAATCACTTTCAAAGTGTTAATAGTATTTTTAATCATTTTTGCTACTTCCACTGGTCACCTTGCACATCAGGTCCTAGTTGATATTCCTCTAAGGTTAAAATTCTTGCGTCTTTTCCCAACTCACACCAGGAAATTTACAGCACTATCTGAAGAAGGAAGTAAAGTCACATTAATTTAAGCTTGAAATGAAAATTAAACTGTCTTACTTAGAGTGTATGCAGTAAGATCTTAACATACATAGCATATCCTCCAACTAATCTATTGCAATGAACTCAAAATGCCTCAAAACATGGCTTAGAAAACTGAAAGATTTGACCACATATAGACATCTTCCCCCCATATCCTAAAGGGAAAAGAAATGATCATAGGACAAGAGGGAGAACATTCTAATTATAGTATAAAGCATCGGTTTTCTTACCAGGACAATCAGCAACATAGCTAGAATTGAATTCAATGAATGAATTGAATTCAATTTATTCATATGTCATCTTCTATCCCAAATAACTTCAAATGCGAGGGATAAAATAATGAGATATCATTAATCCCATATGTCGAAGTCAAATTTCCAACTCTTGTGTGTCCCAGTGGATTGATCTGTGAATTTTTTTCTCGAAAAGCAACAAGACACAAAGTTTATCCTGTTCTCTCCCCCACCCCATTTCACTTTGTTTTCTGCTTTTCACTCCCAATCACACAGAATTTGTTACAAGGAAAGCCAGGCAATGAGAGGAGACAAAGATGGTCATGCCAAGGGAGAGTGATTGTAGATCTCTTAGCTACAACTAGGGACTAAAACCTAGGACCCAGGCTCTGTACTTAATTCATTGAAGGCTGACAGTGGCATCCGGTGAAATCCGATGCTCTGTGAGCCAAGGGATAGATCTCTGTGGAAAAGTAGTGAAGTTATTTTCTAGTTTTTAAAATACTGTCAGATCAAAGGGGTAATGAAAGTGCTTTTGCTTCCTTTTAATGTCCAAGTTCAGAACGCAACAGCACTCTGCTTTCCTTCAAAGTGTGATAAAGAATTCCTTGTAATACCCTAGTGAGGTCAGTTTGGTTACTGATAGCCCATTGTGGAGATTTTGCATTACTCCGGAGTGCACTGATAAATGATAAATTTTGTATTCCATCAGTAGGAAGTATAAAGATCTCTTTCTATTTATTTGGTAACTGATGGGTAATTTTCAAAATCACGCCTCCCCACCCCTGACCACCACCACCACCCACTCTTCAAAAGTGAGAAGAGAGATTTGGGATTATTTGGAGTCCCAAAATCACATTAAAGCATAATTACAGCATATAACATACTAATTATTACTTACAATAAATAGAACACATCTTTTAAAGAACACAGTCACCTCTTCTAACATCTTTTTCTCTTGTGATTAAATAGTGGGCATGGGCCATTTTACCATTTATGTCCCATATAAACATTCCTTTTGCCTTGACTGTAATCCTCTTGTTCTATTGCACTTTTCTGAGCAGACAAGTAGCTTGAAATAATACAGGTACTGTCCACCCAGGCTGGGGGAGGTAGAAATGGAGAAGTGACCATTTCTCTGCTTCTAGCACATCACCTAAGGCTCAGAAGCCTAATGAATTTTTTCCTAAGACTCTTTTGAAGATGATTATTCAAAATCAAATCAGGTAGTCAAGTGTTTGCCATTTATTTCATGTATCTTTAAAAAATATTCTATGTCATAGTGAACCAGGGCTTGTGTCTAGAATTCTTTCTCTTAATGAATGCTTCAGCACTAACTATTGAAAAGCAATTTACTTTTATGAAACTCTAAGGATCAAGTCTCAGAAGCCATTATTTATATGATGAACCTGTGACTTTCCAAATTGCCTTGAAGGGCTGTACAGAAATGTTCTTTGTGCTTTTAGCATTTTCTTTATTGCTGCATAACATGTTGCTGTTTATTGTGGGGAAAAAATAGTCTTAAAAGAAGAAAAGGGGTAGGGGAGGCTATAAAATATCTCTCTACCCACCCATGACTTACTTAAAATTTACACAGCAATACCTTAGTTAAAAGCAAATAAAATAACATAAAGGAATTTCAACTGTTAAAATATGCATACAACTAATTTTCTAGTATTACAAATAACCTTTAATTTCTTACATAATAAAATGTTTGCTAAGTTTTCATGGTATTGGATTTTTTTCATATTAGAATATGATACTCATCCATAGTAGTAGGAGTGATTTGGACAGAATCAAAAATGGATGGAATTTGATTTACTACCTTTCAGTCCTATTCCCACCCCGCTTCTCTTATCCCCCCCATCTCTCTCTCTCTCTATTTTTCTTCCTCTATTTTCTTCCTTTAGCTCATTTATATACTTATTTTTAATTGGTGTTTTCCACATGTACATAAACATGGAATTCCCTGTGGAATATTTATAAACGCACAGGATGTGATTTTGTTAAATTAATTTCACATTTTCTCCTTTTCCCTGCTCTTCCTTCTTCCTCTCGATCTCCTTCCTCTACTCCACTGATCTTGCTTATATCTTTATGATATCCTATCTCCCCTTCTCTTTTTACCCTTATGTTGCTATAGCGTCCACCTTGACCCTTGACCCTGGCTTATTTTACATAGGTGTGATTTTCTCCATTTCCATCAATTTATCAGCAAATGCCATCATTTCATTCTTCTTTATGACTGAGTGAAACTCCTTTGTGTGTGTGTGTGTGTGTGTGTGTGTGTACATACCTATCTATCCATATCTATCTATCAATATAGATAGATAGATAGATAGATCATGTTTTCTTAATGCATTCATATATTGATAGGAATTTGAGCTGGTTCCATAATTTGGCTACTGTTAATTGTGCTACTATAAATATTTATGTGGCTATATTACTATACTATGTTGATTTTAGTTATTTTGGATAAATACCCAGGAGTGGGGTAGATGGGTCATATTGTGATCGTTCCTAGTTTTCTGAGAAATCTCCATAGTACTTTCCAAAGTGGTTATACTAACATTCAGTCCCACCAGTGATGTATGAGTGTACATTTTTCCCACATCCTGGAAATCATGCATTACTATTTGTATTCTTGATGATTACCATTATGACTAGCATGAGGAGAAATTTTTATGTAGTTTGAATTTTGATTCTTGTTCTTAATTCTATTAATATGGTGAATTACATTTATTGATTTGCATAAGTTGAACCAAATATGATGTTACCCACTTACCATGGTGTAATATCTTCTTGATGTGTTTTTGAATTTGGTTTTCTAATATCTCATTGAAGAATTTTGCATCTATGTTCATCAGGGAGATTGATCTGAAGCTTGCTTCCCTTGATGTGTCTTCATTTGGCTTTATATTGGCTTTATAGAATATATTTGTGAGTGTTCCCTCCCTTTCAATTTCCCTTCCAGCCCAAATGTTCATAAATATATAAATGCATTAATTTGGGACAGACTGGTGTTAGTTCTTCTGTCAAGGTCTGGTAGAACTCAGTGAGAATCTGTCTGGTCGTGGGATTTTCTTTTTTGGAAAGCTTTTAATTTCTGTTTCAATTTTGTTGCTTGATATTGGTCTCTTTAGGTTTTCTACATCTTTCCAGTTCAATTTGGACAGGTCATGTATGTCTAGAAATTTTTCAGTGTCTTTCAGATTTTCCAGATTATTTGGAGTATAAATTTTCAAAATACTTGCTAATGGTTCTCTGGATATCAGAAGTATCTATAGTGATATCTGCTTTTTATCTCTGATTTTGTTGATTTCGGTATTTTCTTTCTTTAGTTTAGATAAGGATCTATTAATGTGATTTATCTTTTAGAAGAAACAACTCTTCATTTCATTGATCTGTTTTTTTTTTATTTCCAGTTTCACTAATGTCAGCTCTGATCTTAATTATTTCCTCTCTTCTACAATTTTTGAAATTAGTTTGCTCTTGCTTTTCTAAGGTGTTGAGGTGGAACATAAGTGTATTTATTTGAGATCTCTTTGTTTTCTTAAAGTAGGCACTCAAAGCTTTGAATTTTCTTCTTAGTACTGCTTTTTTACTGTTCCAGTTATTTTTGAGAAGGTATATCTCCTTATTTGTTTCTAAGAATTTATTTCTTCTCCCATTGTTTCTATGATCAATTCTTCACTTAAGAGTATTGTTCAAACTCTATGAATTTATATGGTTTCTATTATTTTTGTTTGTGCTGATTTTTAATTTCATTCAAATATGACTTGATAGGACTCATGGGATCATAGAAATTTTTTAATATTTACTAAGATTTACATTGTGATCCAGAATATGGTCTATTTTGGAAATGGTTCCCTGAGTTACTGAGAAGAAAGTAAATTTCAGCTCCTTTGGGGTAAAATAGTCTGTAGATGTCTATTAGGTTCATTCGATTTGAAGAATTATTTATGTTGGAAATATCTTCATTGATTTTATGTTTGAATGACCCATCAATTGGTGATAAGGGTGTGCTAAAAGCAACCAATGCCAGGTGCAGTGGTGCATGCCTGTAATCCCAGTGGCTTGAAAGTCTAAGGACAGAAGGATTGTGAGTTCAAAAACAGCCTCAGCAACTCAGTGAGACACTGTCTCTAAATAAAAATATAAAAAATTGCTGGGGATGTGATTCAGTAGTTAAGCATCCCTGATTCCATTCCCTGATACCAAACAAACAAACAAACAAATGAAAAACACCCAGTATTTTTGTATTGTAGTCTATCTGGGATTTAATGTCAAGAAGTATGTTTTTTCTGTTATTAGTGACACTGCCATTTGGTACATATATATTTACTATTATTATATCTTCTTGTTGGATTGTTCTCTTTACCAGTATGAGTGAATTTCTTTGACTCTTCTGATTAATATTTGCTTGAAATTTACTTTGTCTGTTTCTTTTTGGACTCCATTTGCATGTAATAATTTCCATCCTTTTACTTTTAGACTGTTTTTGCCTATGAGTATTTTGCAAACAGCATATAATTAGATCTTGATTTTTGATCCACTCTGCACATCTGTGTCTTTTAATTGGTGAGTTGAGACCATTTACATTTAGTGTTATTATGGAGATGTGTTTAAAATTTCCTGTCATTTTGGTGTGTTTGCTATATTTAATTCTGTCTTAGTTTTTAAAAGTACCTAAAGCTATATTCTTTCTTTATATACTGTTTGATAAACCCCCTATAATCAATGTTAATATCTATGTTTATCTAACAAGTACATTATTAGTTTATTTGGTAGAAATGAACTTTACTTATCTTAAGAAATCTCAAGTATACCCCTCACTTAATACCCAGAAAGGTTTAAAATGACTCTCGTGTCCCAGAAAGACTAAAAAAAAATTCACAATTATCAGAATTTACGGGGTAAAATGCACAGGAAGCAAATGACCCAGAAGACTCTTCTCAAGATACATCTAGAATATAATCGGCATGCTTCTCATTCTGGTAATTAGTTATCTTAGATAAGTAGAAGGTGAATTTACATATTGCAAAAACATAATGACCAAATGGCCTAGTCAGTTGTATGGAAAGCCTACTTGACATATGGTTTTACCACAGGGGAAACACTTGAAACTGGATTTACACTAAATATCTAGGACATGATCACAAAGCAAATTTACAATGTCCTATTATTATAAAGAATTAATGATATTTACAAAGACCTGTATAAATCATATAAATTTGGTGTTTGAAACACAAACTAATCTTAGTCTATTCATGTGCATCATATGAACTTTATTTTTCACATAAACCTCTTTTATTTTCTTTGTGGATTTGCATAAAATTGATTTGGGAAAAATACATTCTATATTATTATATATCATATATAATATGCATGTATTATATATATACACACACACACATATATATAATTCTTGTATAGTCAATGTGTTTATTTGGAGATAAGCTTTGCACAGATCAAATTTTTAATCTAGGTTAACTGTTTCAAATACCAGATGGATGTCAGGATTATATTTACCTGTTGAAAAAAATGCATACACACAATATTAATCTGGCAGTTTATAAAAATAGAAGCTTCCTTAAATACCACTGCTTTTATTTTAAGGAAGAACAAATTAAACTCAATTTTTCAAAAGTTAAGCAGCTTATATGTTTCTGAACTCAGTTCCTACCCAGCTGTCCTGTCTCCATCTTAGTCTCCCCACCTGACCTCATCATATACCAAAAAGTTTTTGCACTCTAACTACAGATGATGGTGATCAAATTTAAAATCAGGCAATATTGTTATATGACTCCCACAGAAGGTAAATTCTGGTAAAACTCCATCTGGCTGCAGCTATACACACACAAAAGATGTTCTATATGCTCATGAGTAATGAGAGTGAAATTAAAATAGTTACATGAATGCTTCATAATGACTTAATTAAAATAATGAAGTCTGATAAATAAGAAAAGGAATGCTTGCTTTCACAGACCTACCACCTGGGGGTGACAATTCATTTGCGTCCAGAATAATTAATGTCTTGTGTGCGATTTTTCACAAATGAGTTTGTCCAAGGGTGCACATCAAATACTTTACATAATAATACAACACCAGCATTCATCTTCAAATCATTGTTTTTAGTTCATGGATTTATTTTTAGTTGACTGTTCAAACAGTATCACCTGTTAATTTCCTTTCTCTCCCTGACCTCAGAAACCTGTTTCATTTTTTTGTGAACATCTCTCTACCTACTCTTCATTTGCATTTCATTATTTTAACTTTGTGGATATGTTGTATTTCCTGCTCCTTTTCTTTTCTTACTACCCACGGACATTTTTCTAGCCTCTTTTGAAGTTGCTTTACTGTCTGATCACTTTGAGTACCAGAATTTGAGAAGGTAGTGAAGACCAGGGTTTTGTTTTTGTTTGTTTTATTTTATTTTTTTTCAGCTGTAAAACCAGCATAAGACTTTTAGTCCCCATTGCTGAGATACTGAGAAAAGTTACGTTCATATCATTTAGTAATGTTTCAGATCTTTAAAATGTGAATCATAACAGCATTTAATAGTTAGATTTTTTTTTAAACTTCTATATCTTTAGCTTCCAGGATATTGAGGGAAGCAGAGCAAAACTATTTAGAAACGTGACTGGAAGTGCCTTGATGTTTTCTAAGTTCCTTGACATAGTTTAAGAAAATCGGATCCAAATGTATTTTGGCAGACGTTTTACACATACTATCTCATTTAAAACATTTATAAGGATGTTATTAAGGCAGATAAAATAATCTCTTGAGATTTAGTTATATTAGCCTCTTTGGCACTTTCTTCTTTTCATAGAAGAAAACATTCCTGTTGCTGATAACTGTCCCCATACAAGTAACTCCTTTTACATCTGGCTCCTAATTGCAGCAGTGTCTCCTTTCCTTTACAATATCACCAGGTCTTCTCTCATTATATCTTCTTCCCCCATACCTTTCTAAATGCTCTTTAATTTACAGCCAAATTTTTACCCTTTACCTTCCTGTCTAATAAAGACTCCCTCATTCACTTTCCAGGCCTTGTCTCTACTCCAGCATCTTGTTGATACTGGTCGTATGTTTGATACCTTCCCTGTTTCTCTTAGAGGGTAAGAGTTGACATGGTTGACATCTAATACAAAGTCTTGCTAGTAATCGATTTCATTTGAGAAATGTCTTATTGACATATTTCCCAACAAATTTATATCATTCCAAACTCTCTCTGTTTCCCACTTCTGCCCAAGTTTTTTAAGAGTTTTTTTCCTAATTTCCAAATTAAATCCTCACTAACACTAAAGGCATTTATCAAGTGACAATTTTCTCATGGTTACTTGACTTTCTTCAATTGCTGATACCTCTTTATTCCACTTTAGCCAGTTCCCATGGAGACCACAGGTAAGTTCAAAGACACATTGGCATCTAGATCATTTATTTCATAGTTCTTTCTTCCAGGCACAATCTGTCTATTCGTTAACTCATTGAAATGACTCTTATTCCACTGCAATGTATGACGACCCACATATAGAATCTTGGGATACAGAAATCAAAATGCATTTAATTCTTTCTGGGCATAATGGACCTTTTCCTCATAAAAGACTTTAGAATCATCGAATCGAATATTGGTCTTTTACTTTAAGTTCCTTTGTCTCTTAGAATGTCTTTTGTGCTAATCTATGGTTCTCCTCCAAAAACCATGGTTGCTCCCTACCCACTGCTGCGTCCTCAGAGGCTGTGCCTAACCTGGTTTGCATTGTTCTATTCTGAGTTATTTGAGTAACTCTTTGTTGAGTTTGTTGAAAGCATTTTAACAGACTTCCACCCAGCTCATCATGGTATTCATTCTCATTTACCTGAGTCTCAGAGTTTTGAGATTAGAAAATCAATTGCAATAGAAACGCTTTATCTCTGCTTGTTTTCCTCTATGAGATGCACTCTGTGCTCCAAGTTGCTGAGTGCAGTCCTGAGATTTTCTAATCTGTGGGTAGCAGAGTTCTGTGTTATTGGAAGTCTGCTGCCTTTCAGAAATAGATCTAACATGGGCTCTGCAGAATGGATGCACCATCTGTGAGACACTGCAAAATCAAAGTTTTCTGTAAATGTAAAATTGGTCCCCATGCTCTTCCAGCCAGGGAACTATATGTAACAGAAAGAGAAATGATTGACCCAGGCAAACAAGAACTTTTAAAGGTAAAGTGTTATTTCAAAGTCCTCGATTTGAGAAATCCAATTTTCCCTTCTGATACTTAAACATCAAATATTGAAATAATTGTTTAATCTCCAAATAATTCTTCCTTTGATAATTCATTTATAATTCTCCCCTTTATTAGACATTATAAATGATGATCATCAAACTGTAAGTTTTGTTTGTGGTGTCTCATCACGGTAACTGTCTCTTATAGTCTAACACAAGATATCAAATGCCCCATCTTGTGTTTCTAGAATGGCCTCACATGAGACTTTCTGCCAATGAGATATTTCTTTGCATGCTTCCCTTTCCCAAAGAGTGTGCCTTTGTTAGCTCTACAAATCTATTTACAGAGCTTCTTTCCCCTTGGCATGTCTTTAGTCTTCTTTATTATCCAATTATTAACTATTCTCCTTTTTAAGGAACTTCTAAAATAATCACTATCTATTTCTGGATGCTCATCTATTTGGGCCTTAGTGAATCATTTCAGTGTATACACTACCCATGGTGTACTCTTTCTGAAAAGCTGATTGAATTAAAAATAACTTTACAGTTGTAGTAAGCAACTTTATTGGAATCTATGAAATATACAGCAAGGGAAATCTCAGTAGCAATTTATTTTAAGAAGTTCTACTCGGCACAAATTTCAAGACTATATATAACCAGGATGTATAGAATTTGGGAGAAGTCAGGGTCAGAATTCTCAGTTAAAATTCTCTGAGTTTTGAGCATTAACTGGAGATTAAAAAAAAAAGAGAGACATTTGAGATCACAAGGATATGAGATTCGTCTCATTCTGCTTAGAATGGCAAGCATCAATAATTCAGTAACAACAAATGCTGTGAGGATGTGGCGTAAAAGGAACTCATACGTTGTTGGTGGGGATGTACAGTGCAGTCACTATGTATATCAGAATGGAGGTTCCTCAGACAGCTAAAAATAGATATATATTATGATCCAGATGTAACACCTCTTGGTACTTATCCAAAAGAATTAAAGTCAGTATATTTTAGAGAAACATTTATACCCATGCTTATTGCAGCACAGTTCACAGTAGTCAAGTTATGGAGTCAGCCTAAGTATTCATTAGCAAATGAATGAGTAAAGAAAACTTTACATATGAATATAAATATTTTATATATAAATATATGTATAAATTATGTATATATCCCACACACACACATACATGCACACAGTCTTATTCAGCTATAAAAGAATAAAATCATATCATTTTCAGGGAAATGGATGGAGCTGAAGATCATACTTTGGAGAAAAATAAAACAGACTTCGTATGCTGAACTTAGAAGGAAAAAAAGAAAATCAAACACAAAAGAACTTCATGAGATTAGAAGGGATCCCAGTAGGGTATAAGAAGCAGGTTCAGGGAGAATGGGGAAGGTATTGGGGAATGAAATTGATCAAAGTATGTTTTTAGGTATGCATAATAGTGGCACAATAAAACCCACCCTTCTATCTAATCAATACGCACACATTAAAGAGAATGGGAAACTAGTTTTACATAGTGAAGAAAGAGAAGGGAGGCTGAAAGAATTCTTCTGAAGTCCACTGTCTTTCATAAAGTTTACCACATCCATTCGTTCACACTGCTACATTTGCATAGGCAGAAATTTGCCGAAAATGCAGTTGGGGCCAGAAGATCAGCAGTAGGAGATCCTTACTGAATGTCAGAACTTGGCTAAGATGGGAGGGACATTTTTTAAATTGTACATTCTTAAAGAGTGATCGCTTAGGGACTGGGGATATAGCTTAGTTGGTAGAGTACTTGCTTCGCAAGCACAAGGCCCTGGGTTCAAATTCCCAGCACCAAAAAAAAAAAAAAAAAAAAATGATCGCTTAGCAAATCAAGGTCTGTCTGATTGATGAGTTAACTGTTGAGTTGTTCCATGGCCTGAGTCCATTCCCCTTGCAGCTGTGAGAGAGTCAGAGGGTGAGTTACCAGATAAGACAAAGAGCAGAGAACAACTTGTGAGGGAGTCCAAACACAGGCGTTTCTAGGATACGTGAGCTCAGATAAAGAGATTTCTCACATGAAAAGGAGGAAGGAGAACTCCTGAATAATAGGACTTGCTGAGAGTCACAAGAGGAAAGAAGCAAAAGTGCTCCCTGATCACAGGTCATAGAAGCTTATAGCTCCTACCTATGCACACACACTGGTTTCAATGAGCAACTTTTGGTCTAGATGTAAACAGGTTGCCCTCACTCTCATTGTCTATAATCAGCCTTCCGTTTCTCTTACTTTGAATTCTACCTTGTTGTCAGGCACAGTAGCCCATGCCTGTAATGCCAGCAGCTCTGGAGACTGAGGCAGGAGGATCGCAGGTTCAAAGCCAGCCTCAGCCAAAGCAAGGTGCTAAGCAACTCAGTGAGGACCTGTCTCAAAGTAAAATACAAAATAAGGCTGGGAATGTGGCTCAGTGGTTGAGTGCTCCTGAGTTCAATCCCTGGTACCAAAAAAAAAAAAAAAAAATTCTCCTTGTCCCCCACTCTATAATCCAAACACCTTGATCCTTGGCACTGGTGACATGCTGTTGACAAAGGCAAGTCCCATTTCTCATGGATTTGTATTCTAGATCTCTTACTACCTTTGTCACATGAAGGGCCATCTTTATTTATTGTTTTTTAAATTTTATTTTAGTTGTAGATGGACACAATACCTTTATTTTATTTATTTATTTTTATGTGGCGCTGAAGGTCAAACCCAATGCCTCACACATGCCAGGCATGTGCTCTACCACTGAGACACAACCCCAGCCCTGCCAATTTTAAATAGGCAAGAGAATACCAGACAACTTAGATCTGTTACTGAGACCATATTTAGATTTATGTCGTTAGCATGAAGCAGAATTTAGAATGCCTTATTGATAATTACTTAATCGTGTGTACATATTCACTGCATTAATCACTCCCCTCTTTACTAATAAAATTATCTGCAGGCCCCACCTGATTTTCAGGCCTAGTTTGTGCCTCATCTCTCCAGGCTTCACTGATCTTTGCTGCTGTATCAAGTAATTAGTATGTAATTAGAAGAACACAGAATTTTCTGTTGTTGACGATGCATTAATAATGACTAAAATGCTCACTCTGGGTCCAGATGCGGTACATTGAAATGGGTCTCGGTAAAAAATAAAAAATTAAAAAAAAACACAAGTATCTTCATCTGATTTTGCTGTTGGTCATCTGCATATAATATTTGAAAAATATTGTGAAAGAGGAATTTTGGAGTCAGTTACTATATTATTGCCAGCAGTATAAAACAATAGCTAAACATCTGCAATTTTCACATAATAGTGTCTCATATTCTTGCCCTGTAGAGAAACCTAGGTAAAAACAAGCCATAATACATTTCATACACACACACACACACACACACACACACACACACACACACACACACTAAAGTTCATGTTTTCCACTCAGTAGCAGAGGTCTCAAGAATAATCGATGTGATAGTGGACAGCTCAACTTTGGGGTCTATTTGTTGAATCTTCTCCAGAATATGGTAATTTTAAAAACTGAAGCAGCCTCAAGCAATAACTGCTTCATTTTTATTTGGCGTTCCAGATTATGTATTTTAATTCTGAAAGTTAGTAAGTAGTCTTCTTTCAGAAATGACAGCAAAGAGGAATGAAAGGATACAGGACTGTATTATTCATTGTATTTTCCACCAAGGGTGAATGGCCCTTTTTTTATGAGTACTCTTACTTGGGGGAAATAGTGAGGGGCTTTTCTTTTTAATCAGGTACACTTGCCAGGAAAAGTATATAGATGCATCTAGGCATTGGCGATCTTGGCAACCTAGTTTGGGAAGGACATGAGCTCCCAGATGGAGTTTGCAGTCTGGAGAGAAGTATAAACCTGAAACTAGTAGTGACAAGTGTCTGCAAATATTTGATGGGACTCCCAGAGTTTCTGTCATCACTTAACAGGTCACTTCATGTGGGAGACATTAGAGGATGCACAGTTATGAACCAGGTTTTAATTTCTTCCTGTGAATGCAAATCTGTAGGTCAGCACGGCCTCTGTGTCATGTGTTGAGAGAGAAGGAGATATAAAATTCAGCCCTATCCTTAAGGAGTTCCCTGTCTACTGGTGAAAACCAACAATTAGAGCACAGTGTCATCAGGGTTGCTAGATGCCCACACATAAAACAAACGCATGTCTTGTTTTTAAAACTCCTAAGTATTCTGCTGTGGTTGAGTAGAAAACATAATACAGACTATTCTTGTGTGAATACTACACAAACAAAGACATTTGCCCTCCTGCATGTGACAGGAATACCAAGAGTAGAAAAGCCTTCCTAGTTGGTGACAGTACTCTTCCGCTGTGTCCTGTGTTGTTCCCTGCTGTCTGTCATCCCCTGCTGTCTGTCATGCTCTCCACAAGGACAAATGGGATGGAGGCGCTCCCTCCTAATGCGGGAAGTAACTGCCTTCTTTAGAGTCACTATCCATTGTGGGGGCACCAAGATCATGAGGTCCCGTGTGCCTACAGGTATTTTTCCCCCATTTTAGTGATAAAGACCTTTCAAGTGCTTTTGTTTGAATTTGAATTCCCAAGGATTCTGTGAAAGTCCAGGAAGCCTGGAAAGAGGCTCAGACAGATTCCAAGGGACTCTGTGCCTCCAATAAAGGGAGTATTGATGGAAGTCCAAGTGCCTCTCTGTATTCACTTTCCTTATTGAAAATACATGTTTCTGTTTACAAGAGGCTCTTTTCAGACCCACCACACCCAACCCATGGACATGTTCAGATATCCCAAGCCCTCAAGTGAATAGGTTGAGACTCTGGTTGAGGTTCCTCCCCAGTACCAATCAACACAGAAACAAACTGGCTCATCTTCCAGCAAACTAATCAAGCTGTCCAGTCTAAATCTTCATGATTAGGTTTTACATGACTGCTGTTGACGTTCTTCTTTCCAAAGAAAAGTGGTGTTATCAAATGCAATCCATTTCCTCATAAGTTTTTTTTTTTTTTTTTCAACCAGATGATCTCATGCTTTGAGAAGGAAAAAAAAAAAAAAAGATAAAGAAAAAGAAATTCCCATGGTTTGGGGAGGCATATTTTAGCAAGCAGTATACCTTCAACATGGACCAAACATGGGACAGTTACTCATTGCTTATAATTACAATGTCAGATGAGAAACTTCTTTATATTATCTCCCTACAGTCTCATTTTCATCATTTCTTGACTGTAATTTCTCCACTTGCCTTTGCTAATGCATAGATGTTGGACTTTGAGAAATTTGTAAGCAATTTCTACTCTCATTTCTGAGTCATGTTTTCTTGACCTGATTCTCCCCATGGTGGTTCCTGGAGGGAGAGAAAAGAGAACTTGTCCATTGAAGAATATACCAACTGCACCCCAGGGGATCTGAATGAGACAGTGGCATTGCTGATTTACACAGAAAAGTACTTCTCAAAGCCTTGACTTTGTAGCAGCAGCAGCAGCAGCAGCACTTGGGTACTTGCAAATGCCTCAGCCCCCACCCTTGACCTCCTGAATCACAGACTCTTGGAGTGGGATCTAAAAATCTATGTTTGACCAAACACTCCAGGTGTACTATTACAAGCTCAACTTGGAGAACGATACTAAAAAAATATACAAAAATGAATGTCTCCTTCTCTCAGGCCTTCTCCTGTCCTTTGCTTCATCTTCAGGGTCTTCCTTCCTTACTCAGTATCAGTCAAAACTTCCATTACACTTACACTTTACAATCTGCATCGCTATGTCTCATTGACATCATTCTATAATGACTAATATCACCAAGGGACTTTTATCTCTCCAAAGATAGAGGATTAAATTGGGCAGGCAGGTGTCCTCTTGAGACCTCTCATGTAGTCACTTGATTAACTGCTGGGCCCTGTTTCTATCTGCTGCTTGGGTGTGACCACCCTCTCCCACTAGTTATTCTTGCCTGTTTTTCATGTACTTACATAAAAATAATAACTACGTGGCTTTTTCCCAATTATCTGTTTTACTCTTTCCTAATTGTGAGACAGAAATATGTAGACTTTATAATCTGTATGTACATAATTATTTGGGAACACATATCACCATACTTCCCAAAATTTTAAAAGATTAACATACATACAAAACTCACTGTAAAAAGGAATTTTATAAGAATGTTCAACCCCACTTTATTATTTTTGATTTTCTTGTTATCTTTTCTCATTCATATCACTTTCCATACTACAACTTCCTGGACTTTCAGTACATATTTTGACTCATACTAACATTTTCCTTCCATATTAATGATTCTTACTTCTCTAAGAAACTGACAACACAATCCTCAAACAACTACTACAAATGAAAGCATACCTTTTGATCATTTTGACATCTTTTTCATGCCCTTGAATTATTTGTGGATTAAAGGGCATAATTTAACATCATATCATTATTTATGATTTTATCATAAAGTCTATGCACTAGTACACATTCCTAATTTCTTGTCATCTTTTTTGATTTACCATAATTTCACTAATGACCTCAGAATGAAGGTCAAATAACACATATCAGAAGTCTATGGAACAAGAAGTCTGGTTTTCCTTTTGAGTCATTCATTCTGAAAGCTCTTCCTTTTTGTGGCCATCAGGAACATAATTCTAGAAACAGCCTTGTATGGTATCATACAATTACTTTTCATTCCATAAATGGTATATACAATGCCTTATTTCCACCAGAGATGGAAAACCTCTACAGCAGAGTGTTTAAGAAGGTGGGGTCTAGATTCATACTACTTAAATGAAATTTGCAATCCTAGAAACAGAGCAACTGTGTGGCCAGAGGCAAGTTTCTTAACCACCTAATACCTCAAGTCTTCTTATCTGCAGAATGAAGATAATAATACTAATTACCTTATGGAACCATTGTGAGCATTAAAGGTATCAATGTATGCAATGTGCTTGGCCATGCATTCCATAACTTATAACTACAATTAATTTTCACATACTAAATAAGTTGTATCTTTACTCTGGAATTGCTGTGTGTTTCTGTGTGTGTATGTGTGTGTGTGTGTGTAGACTGATCTATCTATCTATCTATCTACACATGCGTACGTAGTAATTGGGAATCATAAATGGTGAGGGACACTGCATGACCTATTTACTAACCCGGAAAATCTTTTGGCTCATCTGAATCTCTCTCAGCCAGATAATCTTCTGCTCTGGAGAGCATTCCACTTCTCATTGTTACACTACAAGTAAGCCTAGATTATTATATCCCATACCAGAAATGTTATATTGGGTACATTTGACTTGGGTTAAGGCTCATAATTCTGGTATTAAACTCTTCCAAATACCTATCTTATTTCTAGTTGGGTATACAGGTCAATGGGAAAAAAAAATGGGTAGGTGCCATGTTCGGGAGGCACACTGGCAGAAAAGGCAATTGATCATAAGTCTTGTCAAGTCCAGGTCTATTTGAAAGTAGTTTGGACCCACCAAACTACTATGATTAATTCCTATGATCTATCAGATACTGTTAACTTGAATAATTATTTATAGAATATTACTATTTTAGAGCTATATTGCCATATTTTTTTCAAGTTATATGTATAACAGTGATTGTATATTCCAGGTCTGAATACTAAAACTCCAAGTATTGCAACCACCTACATTGTGTTAGCTTGAATTTAAATGTATTACTCTTGTCACAAAAGTCATGTTAGCATTAACTTATACATGTTTCCCATTGACTAACTTTATTTCCACCTGGGACCACAAGTTAAGAATAAATCTAGACATATTAAGTAAATATATCTTGTTTCCTAAGAAATTTCCTGCACATAAATGTTACATCATATAGGAGAGGAAGAAGCTGGTATTACCCAGGAAAGAGCAAGTTTGTTTTTACTGTACACACTATTGAGAGCATCTAGGTACACCTTGTTTTATTAAAAAAAAAAAAAACTAATGAAATAAAGATAAAAACTTTGAACAACTCCGTTACATCAGTTTTTAATATGGGAAAATTAATTTGGAATAAATGCACACATGCAAATAACAGCTAATCAGAAAGAATTGAGTTTGAATTTCAATATTTAATCTAGAACTGAAATCAACCAGTTAGCTAGCTCCTCAAATTCTGATTGACATTCCATTTCCTGCAAGCACAGAACTCGTTTCATATTTCCTGCAGCACAAAATAAAAGAGAAAATGAACTAGTTCCATATAGATATTTTGCATTTAAGAATTCAACCAGGGCTGGGGAAACGGCTCAGCTGGTAGAGTGCTTGCCTTGCAAGCACAAGGCCCTGAGTTTGATCCACAGTACTGCAAAAAAAAAAAAAAAAAGAATTCAACCATTACACAAATATAAAAGGAAGGCTAGTAGATGCTAGTTACTAGAGTGATAATTAACAAATTTTGAACCTATATAACTTACAAAGAGTTATAATTCACCTGATTTTATTTAATTTCCCCCACACTCTAGGAGGTATGGGTAAGCAAAAATACAATTTTATAGAGACATAATTTTGCAACTATTTTAAGTATAATGTTTGCTGATTTTTGATAATTTATTTACTCATATAACCTCCACACAAGTAAATAAATCTAAAAATAAATGCTTGAGTCTATTTTTCTGACTGTTGAACTTTCCATTATATCATGCTGCTCCTCATTTTTTATTCCATTTCTTCTTTGTGTTTGGAAGAGAGTACATATCAAAATATAAACTTTGATAGTTTTTTCCCCTTCGAAGTAAAATTTAATAGAATTTAATATTATTTCAGCTGAGCTGTTTGTGTAAATGAGGACTATAATATTAAGCCTGCTTAACCAGGACAATTTTCCAGGTGAATAATTATGATCTGATACATTTCCAAAAGTCTATTGCTGTCATTGTTGTTGTTGTTGTGCACTGTAAGACCCTGGTAATAAACAGTACTGAACATGTCTTCTACCAATTAATTACATGTGCTACACTTGAAAGAGAAATTTCAATATCTTTCTTGTACAAAGTTTGCACACACTTTATCGAACAAAGAGAAGAATCTGCTTCTCTGCCCCAACCCCTTATCTTCAGAGGCAGGTTTTTATTCAGGAACTCTGTGGGTATTCTAAAAGTGAAAAGACACAGTCCCAGAAAACAGTGAATCTGGCTTTCAGGCTCAGTTAGTTCATGAATTTGCTTCTTCCAATGTTGTTATTTCTGATTCCAAAGAGGAGGTCTATCAAAAACTTAAAGCCTGCTCCTTATGATTTTAGATTCACAGTTCCACAACAAACACATTTTGTACCAGATTTTTTTTTCTAATTAAAAATATATGCTCTCCATCACCCCATGTGCAGAACACAGCAAAACACTGAGATAGCATAACATAACAATTAAGAACATCATCTCTGGAGTGAAACCAAACACATTGAAATCATTGTGTCATAGATGAATTGTGTGATTCTAGACAAACTTAATCCCTCTCAGATCCAATTCTTCATCTTTAGTATGAGATTGATTATTATACTTGCTCCTCTGCAGAGTAGTTATAAAAAGTAGTTAACTAATGGAACTAATGGATAGAATAGAGAATATTGTCTGGCACTTGGGCTATGCCCTATACACATTTTTATTATTATTTCCATTTCAAATGAAAAGTCTTTCTAAATACTGAGGTTTGAAGAGAGAATTTATAGAAAAATTAGTGGACATTGGCTGCCAGATGATGGATGTATGCACCGTCCTTACATATTGGAACTTGGGGTAGAGATACAAATCACTGGACATGTGCTTGCCTGGCATAGATGAGGCCCTGGGTTCAATCCCCCTCACTGGGGGGAAAAAGTGGGGCAGTTCTATATTTCCTTTTCATATCTGAGAGCAACTGGGGCAGGAGAATAAGTAAATGTCAACAATTAGAAATCCTATAACTTATCTTCTATATCTATGAAAGAAAGAATCTCATGAGAAACTCTTAGATAGGAAGATAAATTTGGAGAACTATAATAAAAATGCAAAATAAAAATAATAGCAATACATTGCTTTAGTCAGCATTTTTGCTGTTGCAACCAAAAGACTTGACAAGGACAATTTTAAGAAGAAAACGTTTATTTGGGGGCTCAAGGTTTCTGAGGTTATAGTTCATAGATGGCCAACTGCATTCTTTGATGTCCAAGGTGAGGCAGAACATCATGGCAGAAGAGTGTGGCAGAGGAAAGCACTTGGGGACATGGCACCAGGAAGCAGAGAGTTTGCATCACTAGGGACAAAATATAGATACCCCAAACACACACCCACCAATGACTCACTTCCTCCAACCACACCTTGTCTGCCTATAGTTACCACCCAGTTAATCCCTATCAGAGGATTAATTCACTGATAGGTTAAGACTCTCATATCCCATCCTTTCATTTCTAAGTTATCCTGCATTCTCTCTCACAAGTTTTGGGGGAATACCTCATATATAAACTGTAACATACATAATTACTAGCATGTTTGGAATATAATTTTGACCTCCTCAGGTAAGAAAACTGAACTAGAAAATAATTAACTTACACAGTATTTATCCATACTGGAAGAGAATTCATAGTCTTACATAAGAATCCATCATAGAATTCTTTATTTATCATTCTCTTCCAACTTTAAACAATCAGTGAGGGGGGCCCAGAGAGTGCAAAGCTAAGTTATTGACAGTTACATATTTTCAATTAAGCATAATAAAAACTCAGGCTAAGGTTTCAAAGACTATATTAAGATGAAATAAGAGAATTCAATGGAACAAGCAGTGAGTACAAATTTCATTATAAAGAAGAGAGTAATGAATAAGATATATTCATGAAGTGTTCAGCCTGGGTTTCCCAGAAATCAGAGCCAGAACAAGTTTATTTGAAAAGCAAATGATGGGTTATGGAATCAGAGCAGGAGGGAAAACCAATAAAGTGAGTAATATCAAGTAGCATGCTATACTGAGGACGGGTAATTGATCTTCCAAGACCTTCAGAGGATCCATGTGAAGTGCATTTACGAGCTGTCTATCTAATGAAGAAAAAGGGGAGCCAATTATATTTTGTTTTTGATCCCAGTGTAAAAGGGTCACCCAACAGGCAGTCCCCTGCTACGTGTCCCACACTTCTACGTTGCTCATTCTTGTGCACTAAGTAGGCTTTCTCTGGTAGATCAGTGTCCTCCGCAACAGCAAAACCTGCAAGGAGGAGGAGGATACAGTGCAGGATCAAAGTCAGATCCTCCTGGAAGATGGAACCACTGGTTAAATCTGTGGTTGATGCAGTCTTGGTGCAGAGAGAATATGAAAGGATAAAAAAAAAGGATCTGAATGATAACCCTTTTGCTCTTGATATCCTGGAAGGGGGAGCAAATGTACAGGAAGAGTTTGAAATAAGCAGTGGTGTGATGGGGTTGAAACACAAATGCAAACACACTCGTGTGAGAATATGGCATGGGGAGAAGGTAATTCACACTCATAAGATTTGGAAACAATTGCAGGAATTTTTTTTTTTTTTTTTTTTTTTTTTTTTTGCATCTGGATTGAACCCAGGGGTATTTAACTACTGAGCCACATCCCCCAGCCCTTTTTTTTTAAATTTTGAGACAGGGTCCCACTAAGTTGTTTAGAGCCTCACTAAGTTGCAGAGTCTAGCCTTGAACTTGCAATCCTCCTGCCTCAGCTTCCTGAGTTGCTGGAATTACAGGGTATGCCAACAAACACACCTAGCATTGTGGGGATTTTCTTTGAATTAAAAAAAAAAATTCATGGTGAATCTTAGAGTTTAGATAGGATATTCCTAAGGTAGACTAGGAAACTATGAGCATTTACAAAGGAAGAGGAACATTTCATGACATGTAGATCACCCTTGGGAATGATACAGGCATGTTTGGTATAGATGGGGTTGAGGTGATTTGAGAAGTCACAGGATAGCAGATTGATGGAAATGAAAAAAATAGGGAAAAGGCTGCAGATCTTTGAATCAAGCAGAGTTTCTGGCACTCTGAAAGAAAGTTATACAGAAAATATATTCAAAAGGAAAGTTTTCTTACAGAGGATAGAATGTGCTCTACTCATAAATGAATATAGTATTAAAACTGACTAAATCCAAGAACAAGATGGATGGATGTCCCATTATTTTCAGGACAAACTAAGCCAAATACTCCAAATAATAAATAAGAATTGACAAATTATGGTTTCAAAGTTTGAACTATTTGATGAGTGAAAAAGAATTTTAACAGAAATGATGAAGATATCTATAAGATTATAACCCCACATTTAAGAATTTTTGAATTTTCATTTGATCACAAAGATTGTAATTCTGAAAAGATGTATATCTTCTCAATCTCAGACACAATGATGCTAGTGGTGGTGAACATGATATAGTAGCCATCCTTACTGAACTTCCATTGTATTATTCAAATGCATCACAACTTTCTTAAAATCACTTGGTGAGGCATAGATGATTTTTAACTCTGATTAACAGATGTGGACACAGGAACAGAAATAGTGGTTCTATGAGACCCAGTAAATAATTGCATAGCCAGTATTTGGAGCCAATAATTAATTTCCACTGCCCATGTACTTAACAAATGGGCCATATTGAATTTACATGCAAAAAGAGCGTTTGTGTACGTACAGACGTGTACTTGTATGTATGCCATACAAATATAATTCCTTCTAAATGAGCAGGTAAATGAAATCTAGAATTGATTAGTTGCAGTGTATTTGGTTATCCTTTCAAAGTCACTGCACATCTTTTGCAATTCAGTTTTCCAATTAATTAAAACATGAGAATTGTTCTGTTACTGTGACCACTTCATAGGAATGGTTTAAAAATCAAAGTGGATTATGTGTATATTATCACTTATGAGATATAAAAGGGTAGGAATATAAATCAGCACCATGGTAATAATTATCCCTGCTCCAAAGATATATTTGATTCATACACACATGTATTTCTGAGAGCAATATATTTATGGTGTTAATCAGTTATACCTTATAGGTATAGTTCTTATGGTCTCAGATAAAATCACTTTGTAACAGTGCATATAAATAATATATGTGCTGAGAAATAAATATACTAGTAATTATACCTCTTGATTTTCTTCCCTATGTATTTTACATTCAAAAGATTTTAGCACTTTATAAATACTCCTTCAGTGGTTTGCAGTCTGCTAGATTGTGACTTCTAATTAACTTGAGATTTAGAATTTTCTCTCTTAATAATGTACAGGTTGAATTATAATGGATTCTAAGAGGAGCTATATTAGTCTATGGCTACTTATTCTCAGGCTATACGAAGTATGTCATTCTTTTTTTCCCAAGCAAAGTTGATTTTATTCAATATAGCATATCTCTGTGCTTTTAAAATCCGGGGGGAAATTATAGTTTAAATTACTTAGGGGGAAAAAGCAGCATTGCTTGACATCAAGGATTAACTGCTCCTACATAAGTTAATTTATTTAAAAAATGTGAAATATCTGTATGCTGATTTTAGTGTTTGACATTACAGCTCAAATGTTACAGGTATATTTTCTGAACAGTATGCAAATGATGACCCAGAATTAATAAACTGAGAATATTTATGAAACAATAAAAGCATTAATTAATTCATCTGATAAATCTAGAAATTTTTACATATTAAATACAGTGTTCTAGGGCAATCAAGTTGTTTCCTAGAGTAACTAAACAATAAAAGGAATTAATTTAAACAGTGATTGAAAAAGTATATACTGATTGCTTTCTATGTGTAAAAATCTGAGATGGACAAAAATGAAGAAAAACAGATCTATGACAGTTCTCCTGCATTAGTTCACAGCCCACATTAGAGAAAGTATATGTTATTTTTATTAATGCATATTGATTCTTCCTACTATTCTGTAAGAAAACACACACACACACATGTGAACACGTACATACTACTCAAGGCAGGGTATGCACCATGTCAGATTTAAAAGCTGCTCAGGGGATATGAAAGATGAACAGTTTAATCCCAAATAAGAAGATTAAAGAAGGTGTGTATTATATATATGTATAAATTTTTTGCCTATGTGATATGTGTATGAGTTCATACGTGTGAATAGTTTATCTGTATTCACAAAGCACTGGTGCATTGATACATTTTTTTGGTTCTTAACAAGAAAATAATTCATCTATGTGTTTGCATATAAAATAAATAGATTAAACTGAGTAGTTATCCTAAATATCTTTCCACCTATGCATTAATCAAAAATTAGAAATTTGTATGCATTATTTTATGTGAGTTATTGATCCATGTCCGCATGTAAAAAATTTCTTAGTTTTTCTAAAATAAAATGGAAGAATACCAGCCTTTACTTTTAAATTAAAAAAATCCTAATAATTTTCTTCTGTGTATGTTAAGAATAATCAGTTCCCTCTGGAAAAATAATTAGTACATGAAGATGTGATTATCAAAGTTATTGAGACAATTAAGCCTTAATATATAGGAAATTGATCATTTTATTTTTAGTAGTTATGGATATCAAATAATGACTGATTCAGTTTCAACAATTATTAATAAATGATAAATAATTATAAAATTAAATTTTAATAATTACAAAACTAAATTACTAATACTAAAATGCAACATACATATATTTGCATGTTGTTTTGCAAAGGAAACCACTAGAAAAAGTTCAGTTTAATAAATGACTTGCCTAAGGACATCCAGATACTAAATAGTAATGTCAGGACCAAGAATTCATTCTTTTGACTCCAAATGCCATTCTATTTCCATTTCTTTCTGCTACGGCTTCACTGGTATTCATCAAGTATGTCTGAATTAAACTAAAGCATACATTCATTTTCAGTTCACCATCTTTTACAAAAGTACCACTAACTCCCTTATCACTAAAACCAAGTAACAAGTATTATGAGCTTTCATATGTGTCAGTCATCTGAGATAAATAATTATTTAACTAAGGTAAAGGTATATGCATGGAATTCATGGGAATCAAGAGTCAGAATTAAAAACCTTCACAAAAGTCTTCACTTATTTTTTACTTGAATTTCAAATCATTGTGCTGATCTTTCAAAGTTTTTGTCAGTACATTATAGTTACATATAATAGCACAGTTAATTTTGACACCATCAAACACTCGTAGGATATAAGTTATTCCATTTCAGTCCCTTTCCCTCACCTCTTCCCTGACTCTGTTCCCCTCCAGCTCCTCTACTGGTCTTCCTTCTATTTATTTATTGTTCTTAACTGGTACTTCATAGACATTCCTAAAGGTGGAATTCACTGTGGTATATATACATATGTACAGAGCATAATTTGGTCGATTTCATTTTGCAGTTCTTCCCTTTTTCCATCCCTCTTCTCACCTGCTCTATTCCTTTTCTCTATTCCATTCATCTGTCTTCAGTCTTCATGGGTTATCCCACCCACCCTTCATTCTTATTTTGCTCTCGCTTCTGCATAGGAGAAAAAGATATTTGAACCCTGACTTTTCTGAGTCTGCCTTATGTCACTCAGGATGATGTTCTCTAGTTCCATATATTTACCAGCAAACTTGATAGTCACGTTATTTATGCCTGAATAAAACTCCCTTGTGTATATATATCTCATTTTCTTTATCCATTCATCATAACTGGTTCCATAACTTAGCTATTGTGAATTGCACTGCTATAAACATTTATGTGCCTGTATCAGTATAGTATGCTGATATTAAGAATACAGAAATTGATCCACTCAATTTACAATAGCTAGATAGTGGAACCAAACTAGATGCCCTTTAACAGATGAATGGATAAAGAAACTGTGGTATATATATATATATATATATATATATATATATATATATATATATACATACACAATGAAGTATTATTCAGCCATAAAGAAGAATAATATTATGGCATTTGCAGAGAAATGGATGGAATTGGAGAATATCATGCTAAGTGAAATAAGCCAATCCCACAAAAAAACAAAGACTGAATGTTTTCCCTGATAAGTGGATGATTGGGGTTGGGGGATGGGAAGTGAGAAAAGAATAGTGAAACTTTAGATTACACAGAGGGACCTGAGAGAGAGTAGGGGGTTTGAAAGATGGTGGAATGAGACTGACATCATTACTGTATGTACATGTATGATTACATGAATGATATGAATCTACATTGTGCACAATCATAGAAACGAAATGATGTACCCCATTTGCGTACAATGAATCAAAATGCAGTCTGTAAAAATAAAAAAAATTAAAAAATAAAAGTATAATTTAGTAAACTTAAAAAAATACAGAAGTTGAAACAAATTACAAGCGAAGAGTGATGGCAAATTAAGGCAATCATAAAAATAATACCGAGTGACAACTAACACTGTTGTTGCTGAAATTAAACTTCTTTAACTACATGGAGGTCAAAGTCATAACATAACATAGAAGAGCTTTGTAAAAAGCATCCAACCACAGACCTTTTGCTACTACATCTTGGGACCATGACCAGACACAGCATATAAAACGAAGCAAAAACTGAACAGGAATTCTGAAGAAAGCATTTTTAAGATACTTACATAGAAATTTTCAAATCTAAAATTTGGAAAGAAAATATTTTAGGTAGCTTACATTTAACACTTCCAGTGAAAATAAAGAAAACATGGGATCAAAAAAGTAATTTTAATATGTGACCTTCTAACAAAATATAATAAAAAAGGGAAACTAAAGCTTTACAATGAAGAAATCTAGTGAATGTCACCCTAATCAAGTGACCACATGTCACAAATTTGATGTCACCCTGTCTTCATAGCAATATCAATATTCTATGACAGGTGGGGATAGTGCATTGCCTTACCTCTGTATGTTCTTCCTCAAACTTCCTAGCTTACTCCGATGACAGGGCATCAGACAAACTCAAATCAAGAAACATTCTACCAGAGAGTTGACCAGATTTTACGGCTATAAAAAAAAACAAGGAAGTAATGAGGAACTATCAAGATTAGAACAGATGAAGGACCCATGGCAACTCAACATTACATTGGTTTAGATCCAGGAGCAGAAAAGGGGGGTTTAATCTACATAGTTAAGAAAATAAGTGTGAATCTGTAGAATTGAGAATTTTTTGTAAAACATATAACCAACAAAATGTTTGTTATAGAATATACAAATAATATAAAGCAGGTGCCTGATATTCACAAGGACAAATGACTGAAAAATGCCCCTCTCTACAGCCAAAATTATAACTAAATGTAAAAACAGTTTTGGATGTATCTTGTTTGCCATAAGAGAATCAACAACATTTATAGGCATAACTGTATAGCTTCATGTAGAAGGAAATTGTGGAGCTTCTCTGAGTTGGTTTTGTTGTTTCTGTTTGTTTTGTTTTCATTTGGGAGTGTTGAGAATTGAACCCTGGGACATTCTATCACTGAGCCCTCTGTGGTTTTTGTTTTGAGACAGGGTCTTGCTAAGTTTCCAAGTCTGACCTCTAACTCAAGATTCTCCTGCCTCAGCCTCCCTAGTCACTGGGATTACAGATGTGTGTGCCTACGCGCAGCTCCAGCTTGTTGCTTCTGTATGAACTGAAATCTTAGTTTGCATGGGATTGGAAAAATCCTTTAGGTTTGGTTATTATTATTCTATCATCATCTTTCCATATAAATCCATGTGATTCTTTTTAATGGAATCAGCACTTTTAATTCCTACTAAAAATGTAGGAGGAAAGCCCCTTTCATCCTCTGACTCAAGTGTTAAGAACAGGAAAAACCATTCGGTTCTCAATGGGCTTGAGTTTGGAACATTTCAGAAACTCTCTGGACTTCTCTGCCATGTTTTATTAACTTGACTCCCAGCATTTTATTAGAATAGATTTTATTTTCTCTCTATGTCAATTACATTGACTGACAGTCTGCAATGAGTTTCCAAGTAACACCTAGGGGATGCTTAGGTTTCCTACTTTACTGTTCCTCAAAATATTGAGCACCTGTCACTAAAGAGTCACTTTTCTTTTATTTCTGCTGATGAAAACAATTTTACTCTTAACTTCACATATAATTTGCCAAACACAATAAGGCTGTAGATTATGCATCTGCTGACACTGTGGATCTTAAAACAGTTTTTTTTTTTTTTTCCCTTGCTACTAATCTTGACTTGTCTGTGGAGGTAGTTAAGATTCATTTGTTAGTTCAATCATGACTGTTTGCTCTGTCTACATGAAGTCAGATGACTTTTTTTCAAGCATGTATTAAATGAGTAATCTTAGAAATGTACCAACAAAATAGTCTTTGCACTTAGACCCATATATCTTGAACATAGAATTAAGAACTCGTAATTGATCTGTATAAATTTACAAAGAATTATCCTGGACTGAATAGTTAGAATGGTGTGCCAAGCATTTTCTTTGAAAGATGTTAAACTAAGAATTTGTTCCCTTGATGCATGTGTGGTTTTAACTCAATCCTCTTCTCTTGCTCTCAGAATCTACCCATCCCAAAGTCCCTTTGCAGAGTTTGTAGTTATTTCTTTTTTCCACTGGATGGGAATATCTCTCATATTTTTCTTAAACCTAATATTGTGAACAAGGAACATCAAGTCTTAGTATTGAAGACAAAAGACATTTTCAAGAAAGAAAAAAGGAAGGTTATAGGGAGGGAAAATGTATCAGAAGATATTTGAAAATACTGTTCTATTAAAAATGTATGGTACCGCACAATGCTAAGAAAAATTCCTCCTCTATAACGTAATTTTTCTTTTGCTTTTTAGTTTGTCTAGTGGAAAATTGCTCAACTCTAAAGCCAGACTACAGAGTTAAAATTGTATTAGCCCGTGGACTTTGGAGATCTGCTTTAAATGATCTGTGACTCACTTTCCTTCTTTGAAACAAAAAGCAAGATAGTATGGCTACCCACCTGTTGTTCCTGTACTTGCATTAATGTGTGATAAGATTATTACATGCAAGGCTCTTAGAACGGTGTCTACCGTACAGCAGATGCTTATTAATTCTCATTGTAGGTAGTTGTATAAAAGTTACCTTCATTAGCTAAACTCTTCCAGGATACTTTCTGCCATTTTCTAGTTTAAATCCTTTTGAATGCTTTGACATTTTTCATGACAAAAATGAGATATAGCCCTCCTCTAATTATTTGATAATTTCAAAATGCAAGGGAGTATGCTGTGATTGTGTTGCTTGATTTACCTTTCTTATCTCTGCTGCTCGATGCCATTCTCCACTATCATGCACCTGGCTTTGTGCAACGGGATGCTGAACACCATGAAGTGCATCATCTGAATGCCCTGGCAGGCTACTTCCACTGTCACTGGCCAGTGGAAGTCACCAGCAGCCACTCATAAAAGCGGAAGGAAAGAGAGGTTGGTATAATTCCTCCTCTGCAGCTCCCTTGCCCTAGCATTGTCTCTGGCAAGGAGAGGCTATAAGTCCAGGGTCTAGCTGGAGACTAGAGGCAGTCAAGTCTATGGTACTAACTCTTCTATAACTCTGGTCACCACTGGCACATATATCACTATTTTCTTTCTTGCATCTTTTTCACTTCTGGTGAAAACAGCTTCTCAAGTTGCTGGTTTTATAGAACTTCACTCAAAATCCTTATCTTTCTCCATATGTACTGTATTAGTCAGGGTTCTCTAGAGGAATAGAATCAACAGGAGGTATGATTATAAAAAGGGGATTTATTAGATTGGCTTATAGGACCAGAAGTTGGATAGTCCACAATGGCCATCTGCAGGCTAGAGAGTTGGAAGAACCAGCAGCTGCACAGTCCAAGAGGCAGAAGCCCCAGAACAAGAAGGATCAACAGTGCTCCCCTAGTCTGAGACCAAGTCTTCTGGAAACTACCTGGAGAATCACTGGCAGAGTCTGCTTTGGAAGAGTGAAGAAGTGAGAGTCCAATATCCTCAGAAGATAGAAGCATCAATCAAGAACCTGTTCAAGAAGAGTGGAGCTTGCTTCTGCATCTGCTTCCTTGTTTTTCCAACTTTTATTCCATCCTATTGGGTGGTGCTGCCCATGCTTAGGGAGGGTCTCCAGTTCACTATCCCACTTTCCAAGCATATTCCTAGACACACTCTCATTGACACACCCAGAAGCCTCTTAATCATAGTCATCTCTTAATCCAATCAGGTTGATAATTCAAATTAACCATTGCATGAACTAATCCCTTTAAATTCTCTTCATTTATATCCTCTGAGACATTATAGCTCTAGTAGTCTATTTTCATGCTGCAAGATTATGTGTGTTCTTTCATATTATCATGTCAGAACCTATAAGGAAGTAATTTTTAAATATGTGATCAAATATGCTTCTCAGTTACCAATGATCCTTCAAAACGACTTAAAAAGCCATGTCCTAGTCCAACCCCTATAACTGGATAAATGTGTTTGCAACCAAACACATCCTTCCAATGTAACTTCAGAGTTACCTGTGTTTGTTATTATTTATAGTTATGCATACAGGTCATGCTGTCGAGGGTATGGACTCAACAGTCAGAACCACTCATTATAACAATGATGTAATAAGAACACAAACCCAGTTTCAGAAACAGCAAAATGTATAGTCAGCAGAAGAGTATCTGGCAGGCGTGGTATATCATGGGTATTAATCCAGAGAGAAGGTTGATCTCTGGGAAGCTTTGCATGAATTGTAGATCACAGACAGGCAGAACCTAAGAAGAGAGGTAATATTGAAAATGGACAATCTGTCACTAAATAGGGTGCTGGGAATATAACCTCAAAGAAACCCATCAGCAGGTGTCAGAAGTTCACCAATTGGGAATTAAGATCTGACATGAGGTGTCTGCAAGTGGAAAAGGATTTTGTCCAATGGAAAGCAAGTGCCTTGGCATTTGTGAGATGTTTATATTCCAAAGACATAAAGATAGGGAGTGCGAACGAGCAAGGGATTAACTTTTCAGAACTGGAATTCAAAATTAAAACTGGGCCAAAAACATATAAAAGGACTTCAGATTCAGCTCAGCAGATGAATGCTTGGCTAGCGTGTAGAAGGCCCTGAGTTCAATCCCCAGTACCACAAAAGAGAGGAAAACATTAAGATCCCAACATGCATTTTTATTATATTGATGCATAAAATGATGAAAAAGTGGCCTGCAAATATTATCAAAAAGTGAACATTACCAGTTATCCCCACCTGAGTGAAGAAATACATGTACATTACCCTAGAAATCCCCATCGGCCCCTCATGAATCACAAACCACACTGCCAACATTCTGAATTCTAACGCTGTCAATGGCATGTTTTTCAGTTTATATAAATGTATTCCTGAATTTTATGATGTTTTTTCTTGTGACTTCTATTAATATTACATTTATGATATTGATCCATGGCATTGCATGTAGGAGTAATACTCTCAGTTTCAAAGCCACACAATATTCTGCTTTATGGTCATATTAAATTTTATGCATTTTTATCTGTTCTATTGATGAATGCTTCTTTTTTTTTTCAGTTTTGAGCTATTAAGAATAATATTTTTGCTGGGCATGGTGGTGCATGCCTGTAATCCCAGTGATGTGGGAGGCTGAGGTGGGAGTATAAATTTGAGCATAGCCTCAGCAACTTAGCAACACCTGTCTCAAAATAAAAAAAAAACAAATAAAATGAAATAAAAAGGACTGGGGATGTAGCTCAGTAAAGTGCCCCTGGGTTCAATCTCTAGTGTCATAATAATAATAATAATAATAATAGTTTTTATTTCAAAAATTTTTAGAATGCTTTGATTGAATTAGACTTGAATAACTCATATGTGTATATATGAATACATGGTTGGGTCATTGCATATAAGCATGTTAAACCACAATAGATAAACTAATTTTCCAAATAAATATACTAGTTTCTTTCTTTCTTTTTTTTTTAATTGCAAACAAATGGGGTGCAACTTGTTTCTCTGGTTGTACATGAAGTAGAGGCGTACCATTTGTGTAATCATACATTTACATAGGGTAATGCTGTTTGAGTCATCCTGTTATTTTTCCTTTCCCCCACTAATTTCCACTCACACCAACAGCATATAGATGCTCTATGTTCTCAGTCTTTTGGCCTTTTTATGTTGACAGAACATTCTGATAAATTTTTAATGGAATGCCACTGTAATTTTAATTGATACTTATCAAATAATTAATAGCCAACTTTCCAGTGTCTTATTGGATATCTTCTTGTTTTTCAAATTGCCAGTTCAAGGCACTTACCCATTTTTCTATTTTTTTGTTTGATTATTAAAAGTCCTACATATAAGCATTGCATGTGAAAATGTTGTCATTTTCATGTGTTAAGACATATATTTCAGCATTATGTATCTTTTCTTACCATCTCTGAAGAGTGAGGTCCAGTGAATCATCTCGAGGTTTTTAACTTAAATGTAGTCCAGTTTTTCAACTGTTTTCCTTAGGGTGAGAATAAAAAGTTCTCCAAGTTCAAGAAAGAAAATGAAAACAAACAAACAAACAAACAAACAAACAAAAAAACCGGATTGTTTGGTCCCAGATCCAAACCCTAGTCACACATACAGAGCCTGGTTAAGGAATTCCAACCAGTTGTTAAGACTCCTCTGCAATTTGCTTCCTTTGGAATGCTGGCCAGTCCCTGAGGGGCTCTCACTGCTGCTTTTACTTCTAAACTCAGCCGGTGCTTGGATGTTGCCTGTGCTTCCCCCAAGACTCTATGTTAGATGAGTCCTTTGATTTATTCTACAAAGACAGAGCTCCTTTGCCTCACAACACCTTCAGCTTGGTTTCAGGAACACTTGAGGTTCTCCCTCCGCATTAGCTGGCACTTATTATGGTTTCTCTGAGAAATCTGTCAAGTATAAAAGTTGCCATTCACCCATACTTTGCTGCAAGCACAGGGGAAGAGCAAGGACATTTTAGACTCCTAGCCTAATCAGTTGGTGAGGGACAGACAAGCGTGTGGAAGTAAGCTTTCCATCTCTAATTGTATACCGGGAAACATATCATTTATTTTTCAAACTGAACTGCTTTTGTTTATTTTTTGATTACTAGGGACTGAACCCAGGGGGATGTTTTCACTGAGTGACATGCCCAGCCTTTTTAAATTTTTCTTTTGAAACACAGTCTCACTAAGTTTCTTAGGACCTCACTAAATGCTAGAACTGGCCTCAAACTTGTGATCCTCTTGCCTCAGCCTCCCAGGTCACTGGAATTGGAAGTGTGCACCAGTGTGCCCATCCTGAACCACTTTTAGACTGAAAGGAAACTGTCGGTGATTACAATGGGATCCACAGTATCAACTGGGACTGTATGTGTAAATCTGGAGCTTTGGCACCCACTAATTACAGAGTTTTGCTTACAGATTCTGACCCGATTTCCTTCTCTGTTCCAGTCATCGTGAAGGTTCTTTATTAGATTAGGAGGGAAAGCTATAGTATCCACTTGGTCCCTTCTGCTGATCTCTACCTCACTCTAACCTACCTTTCAGGCATGTATCTATGCAGGTATGGAGAAAAGGGAAACCTATATGCTATTGGTGGAAGTGTCAACTAATATGACTGTTGCAAAAAACTATGGTGGTTTCTCAAAAAATAAAAATGAAAAACAAAACTAAAGATGAACCAAGTGTGCAATTCAAAATTCTACTTCTGGATATACAAAAGGGATTGGAATCAGTATGCCACACAGATATCTGCATGTCCATGTTCATTGCAGCATTATTCAAAATAGCTAAGACATATAACGAATGCTAGTCAATACATGAATGGATAAAGAAAGTATGGCATATATGTACACAATGGAATACTACGCAGCCTTAAAAAGTACACTGTGATGACATGGATGAACCTAAAGGATATTTAAGTGAAATAAAGCAGACGTAAAAAGCAAATACTGTGTGATCTGCCTCAGCCTCCCAAGTCACTGGAATTGGAGATGTGCACCAATTATATGTAGCATGTTAAAATGTGAAACTCACAGAAAAAGAATGGTAGTTCAAAGACTGGGGACAGAGAGGACAGAAGGGCATGTTGACCACAAGGTTCAAAGTTTCAATTAGGCAGAAGGAATTCACTTTGAGCTCTATTGCACAGTAAAGCAACAATAGTTACTACAGTTGTCTATCTGGAAACTGCCAAGAGGGTATATGTCATATGTTCTTATCACAAAAGGGTCAGTGAAGTGAGAAAGAGGATACTTAGTTTAACCTCTTCATTCCACATCCAACAGAGGCATAAACCAACATGTGACCCTGCACCCAGGGGTGGATACAACTATTGCTTCTTTAAAAAGGATGAGTTTTTACTGACTGAATAAAAGAAACATCCATGACAACTGTTCTGGGTATGCCCCTCCTCATCTCTCTTGATCTCTCTTATTTTATATCCTCCAGTTTCATTTTTATTTATTGGTTGGTGTCCCCACTAAAATGTAAGCTCCACAGGGACATTTTCTGTTCATTATCACATTCCTGGTGTGTAAATGATTACCCGACACTTGGAAAGGGCTCTTGCAATTAAGGTTTTGGTTGAACTCTTCTCAATGTTTTAAATCAACAACTATAAAAATGACCAAAACTTTCTGGTTTCTAAATTTGCTTCAATTCCAAGATTAAAGGAAGTATTATTATATATATATTAATATATAATATGTTATATATTATATAATTATATATTACTTAATTAATTGATACATTCATTTTTTTAAACATAAGTCAGGTGTCCAGTGGCCCCTCCTAAGTTTGGTCTCTCCTTTCACACTACATTGTGAAACTGAGTCCTTGAAGGAATTTACCTTCTCTCTTTCAGTGTCAAATATATTCTGAAAACATGTATTTCTCACCTTCAGAGAAGCCAGCTCTATTTTAGACTCCCGAAAAGTGTGTCTTCAAAATTCATTTCTCTCATTGGAAAAATACAGTTATTCTTATCTACTCTTCAGGCTTCTGTAAGGGTTAAATAGCAGGGATATATAATGTACCAGGTCCAAGGCTTGACAGGAATTATTATTCAACACATATCTTTAAAACATATTTCATATATATCCTCTACTCCCAAACTCTCTCTTTTCAACCAAACAAAATAAGGCCATTACATATTAAAAGAAGAATTTCAGAATTTTCTGAATAGATTAAGTATGGAAACAAAAATATATTACTTCTTTTATGATGACTTTTCTGAACATAAAGATCAGTGTTATCTTTCCAAAGCTTTGAAATCCACAAACTAATTTCCATACTGATTAATTGGTCATTGTATCCTCACATTAAAATCATTTTTTTCTATAAATATGTTCAACCTCCAAATACCCCTCCCTACACCATATTCATGCTTTTAGCACCTCAAGGGAAAGAATTATATTATTTGGTCCTTGGCCATGACACTCAGCAAGTTTTAGTTTCCCATACTCATGTCGACTTGTGGACTTAACTGGGAGGGGGTTCAGTTACACATTCAGAAGCAGATGATCAAAGGAAAATGAGTATATAGGGGAAAAAAAAGGAAAACATCCACACTTTTAAAGTTTACTTCAGATTTTTGTCTAGATGAATTCACACTTGGGATCATTTAGCAAACTTCTCTGGAAAGATTCCCCTGTAGTCAACATAATGTGTAAGTTTCTTTGACATCATGAACAATTATTCATGCAAGGAAGACAGGTCAAGCTGTTTTTTGGAAAGGGCAGTCAGCTCATTTTTCTTTTTTGCCTATTCTAATGCTGCTTTGGGCTCAGGAAAGGAGGAACAGTCTTTTTCAAAGAATAGAACCCACTACTTTCCTCTGGCAATTGACAAATCCCCAAGATTAAATAATAAGAAGGAAGAATGCATGTAAAGAAATTTTTATCATTTTCCTTTTCACTCTCTTCAAATCTGCTGGGAAAAACTAGAAAAAAAAATAATTCTCTGGTTCTAATTATAACTGATTTTTTGAAGGTGGTACTGAAGATTATAGGTGAATTTTATTTTCAAAATAATATACTTTTTAAAAATTCTGAATCTGCATTTATGACCAGAAATTAAATCTCTCTGCACCATTCCCAAGATCTCCCTGATGCTGTACCTAACCTGTTTTGCCCATTTATGCCCTACCTTCAGATTCAGATAAGAATTAAAAGAGACGGAATTTACAGTATGAAATCTGGATGTCTACCTTGGCCTGATTTCATTACATAAGGTGAATTTAGGGATCATATTAGAATTCCTGGATAGTCATTTGTTAAACTTAGATAATGGTTTTCAGTACTTTGCTGAAAAGTCTTCACTGAACTCTTCAATTTTAAGCATTCTTTTGAAATTTTCTTTCCCTATGGTTAATAAGATGTAATCACATAATACTTCAATTTTTTCAAAAGTGCTAAGAATTATGATCTAACTTAATAGATGTTAGACATTTCTTTCCAGATCTATACAATAAATTGGTTTTAAATCTCAGAGGGAGACAGAGGAAGAGGCAGAAAGAAAGAGAGATGCAGTGGATTAAAAAAAAAAAAAGTTGTACATTTACATAATGGAATATTATTTGACCATAAAAATGAATGACATCTTGTCATTTGCAACAGCATGAACGGAACTGGAGATCATGTTAAGTCAGATAATTCAGGCACAGGAAGACAAATGCCACATGTTCTCTCTTGTGGAATATAATAAATTGGACCTCATAGAAGCTGGGAATAGAGGGGTGCTTACCAGAGACTGGGAAAATGGGACGGGAGGGGAAGGGAAGGGTTTCTCAGTGGATACTTTGTGGTTGGTAGTTGGATAGGAGTAAGAAGCTAGGTTGTGCCATTGAACAGTAGGTGACTACAGATAGAGATTAAGTACTGTCAATCACGAAAAGCTAGAGGAAAGGATCTTGAATGTTTTCACCATAAAATATGATGTGTTTGAGAAGATACCTATGTTTAACCTGACATAACACCTATGTACCTGCCTTGAACCATCACAGAACCCACTTGTATGTGTAATTTCTGTTCTTACTCATCTCTTAAAAATAAACTTAGCGAACAATAACAGATAAAACTGCAACAGCAATAAAAATATGCTCAGCATGCATCCTGGTTCAATTCCCAGGAACAACAAAATAAAAAAAATAAATTAAAAAACCCTGTCTTTACTCCTCAAATCCATCCCCAGTTCTGTTCTGTTCTTCTGGATATCCCTTTAGCAAATTCATACACAATTAGGGTTTAGGTCAGGGAATTATATAGTCTACCTTTTTATCTACCCTACTAAGGTGATGGACTCACCTTAGTCTAAGACAGGACAATTGGTGGACCGTATATGACAACAGAACTCTCACCAGCAACCTCTGCATTAACCAGTCGGGAAAGCCAGACTACCACCAGTCACTTAAGAAGCAACAGTTTGAATCTATCCCAGTTGTTGATTCTTGCTTTTATTTCTTGGGCTATGGGAGTCCTGTTAAGGAAGTCTGATCCTAAGCCAACAAGTTGAAGATTTGGACCTACTTTTTCTTCTATTAGATGCAGGGTCTCTGGTCTGATTCCGAGGTCCTTGATCCATTTTGATTTGAGTTTTGTGCAGGGTGAGAGATAGGGGCTTAATTTCATTCCGTTGCCTATGGTTTTCCAGTTTTCTCAGCACCATTTGTTGAAGAGGCTATCTTTTCTCCATTGCATATTTTTGGCCCCTTTGTTAGAAAATTGTATTTATTTGGATTTGTGTCCATGTCCTCTACTCTGTACCATTGATCTACCTATCTATTAGATGTCTGTCAACTAATGAATGGATAAAGAAACTGTGGCATATATATACAATGGAATATTGCTCCACCATAAAGAATGATAAAATCATGGCATTTGCAGGCAAATGGATGAAATTGGAGAATATCATGCTAAGTGAGATAAGCCAATCTCAAAAAACTAAAGGATGAATGATCTCACTGATAAGTGGATGAGGACGTATAATGGTGGGTGGGAGGGGTTAGGGTTAAGGTTATGGGTAGATTTAGGATTAGGGTTAAGGAGGGTGGTAAGAATGGAGGAAGGAAGGACTGTATAGAGGGAAAAGAGGGGTGGGAGGGGTGGGGGGAAGGAAAAAAATAACAGAATGAATCAAACATCATTACCCTATGTAAATGTATGATTACACAAATGGTATGCCTTGACTCCATGTACAAATAGAGAAACATCATGTATCCCATTTGTTTACAATAAAGAAAACATAAAAAAATAAAATAAAATATCTCTCCAAAAAAAAAAAAAAAAAAAAGGAAGTAAAAGGACTTGCTGGTTTTCCTAAATGCTTCCACTTGTTTCCAGTTTGGGACTAACCAGAGAGCCAAATACACTCTACAAACAAATCATACAGAATGTCTACCCCTAGTTGGCTACTGCCAGGTTCCACATGCCAAAGACTTCTAACCGGAGCATACCTGAAGCCTTCCTTTGATTTTGTTTTCACTATAAAGCTTTCTCACTTTGTTCTCTGACTTGGAATATCTGCCAAACACAAGTCATGATAGCTGATTCTTTGGCTGTAACCAACTCTGAATAGATAATCTCTGTTTATTTTTCATATGGGTGGTCTTTATTTATGCCCACACCCCTTCCTTTGGACTTTGTCATTTCTCTTGGTATTGGGGATCAAACCCAGGTTCTTGTGCATAATAGACAGGTCCTGTACCGAATCCCCAGCCATCTTTATTTCTATTTGAGATAGGGTCTCTCTAAATTGCCTGATTTATCCTGGAACTTGGGATCCTCCTGGCTCAGCCTCTGGAGCAGCTGGGATTACAGACATGTGCCTTGACACCCGACTATGTCATATTTTAACTTTAATGTTTCCATAACCTTCAGTTATTTTCTTCTCCCTTTTTTGACTCTCATAGCATTCTGCGCTCATGCACCCAAAAGAAATATTTCAAGTGCTTAATCTGATTATGTTGGTTTCTCCTCAAATGTTTTGGAATACCCCTCATTTCTGAAAGGTCAATCAAAAATGTTTCTTATAACTACACAACTCCATGATTTAGTGTCAGCTCTGCCAACTTTTTTTTTTTTTTTTTTTTTTTTTTACCATTTCCCCTTATGACTTGAAGTTCAGCAACACTGAACTTCTAATGTTCCCTGTTTATGCCAAGACACACCAGTGTCTCCTTTTACTTTACCTTGAGATCTTTTGCTTCAAATGTTTTTTCTTGATTTTCCATTAAACTTACCAAACTCATTCTTTAACTCTCAGGTTAATTGTTATTGCCTTTGATGAGTTTTCTGACTTTCTCCAATGAAATGTTAATCCCATATATAGTTTAGATATCTTCATTAAAACAAATAGTGTATAATCCTGGAGGGCCTGATTACCTGCTGACTTCTTCTAGGTTTCAGGTGGTTAATAGAGAGTTCCTTTTTCTCTTTACTTCTGTATTCCCAAGGTGTGGCACTGACTAGGTGCTTTTAAAATGTTACTAGAAATAACTTGGATGTAGATACTCAAGAATATGTCTAGAGTACCAACTGCTCTTTTCTTTAGGTTAGTTCAAAATGAGTTTTCTTTTTTATATAGAGAAACCTATAAATAGTTTTTTTAAGCACACAAAAATTAAGGGTGGGGAAACATATTACTTAAGTTTGCTACACATTTTGACCATGACCAAATTTTCTAAATGCTTGATGGGTTATTTCTAAATATAATGGAAGAAGACAGACAAGATGAATCACATTTCTATATATTTTAATCTACAGTTCCCCACAGCTCACAAAACAACATAAGGAGTGTTGTTTGTTTGTTTTTTTACAATGAACCTGAGTATAATCTTTTGGGAAGATACTTCATCAAATTTCAGATTAATTCTAAAAAGTATTTCCACTGGGGAATGTCTTGTACTTCATTATGCTGAATTTTAAAGCAGTTAGCATGTTATGACAAAGTACTCCAAAACTATTTGAGCACAAGTGTCATTAAAATTTGCAAACTGAGTGCTGAGCCATTAGAGATATGGATGAACCATCTCTTCAAATTTCCAGAAGGCTCTGTGCTCCTAATAAAAAGACAAAATGTGCAAATAATAAAAAAAAAAAAAGTTATGTGCATATGTTTGCTATTTCAAAACACATATTGGCTTTTCACTCAAACAAAATGTAGAAAAGAGGCTGGACCAGAGAGGAGGCTCTCTCACTGAATGGTAAATACTTACAATGTGTCCAGGGTGATCCATTTGGAAAGCAGAAGAACATTTTAGTTTGAAGCTTGACAAAAGGGATTTAAAGGGAAACACAGATAGGTGTCTATTCATGTAGAGAGGTATGGTGGAAAATTTTGGAGCTAGTTCCTAGAAATCATCTGGATAGAAAAGTGATGAGTCAATTCAGGCAGCACAACATTTTCCTTAGGCACAAACAGCCAAGCCCATAAAAGAGAACTAGAGGAATTAAAGGATTGAAGCAGACCAGGTATCCCCCACCCAAAAGACCCTGGCCATAATTAAGCTACTTCTCTTGTCAGATCAGCGGGATGTCTGCAGAGATTATTGTGGTTGATAGTTTCCTCTTTCTTGTAAATGCCAGGTTTGCACACAAAAGGTGTGACTGAATTAGTCTGAAAGCTTGTTGTACAAAAAGATATTATCTCCTTTTTTAGTAAAAACTTGTGAAACATGTGTCTGGTCTAGAGGATGGAACAGAAACATACTTGTCATATAAAACCTCCAAGTCCCTCCACCCCTGGATATAAAGTTCAAAGAATTTCCAAAATCTTTGTACAGGGAGAGAATCCTCAGGTAAAAACCACCTCTCAACCCTGCAGTCAATAAACCTGCTTCCTGAAAATTCCTCCGATGTTCAGCCTCTTCTGTCCTGATTCAGGTTCTACTAGGACCTGGGCACAGAGCCTGCCACCTAGGATACTTAATGAATTTACCATAATGTACATTAAGGCAGCATACAATTAAGAAAATAGGGTATTGGTGAAATAAATAGACACAGAAATCAAAGGAACAAAATAGCCAGCCCAGAAACACATATATAATTACAGTCGAGTTTGACCAAAAACAAAAAAACAAACAAACAACAAGAAAAAAAAACAAAACACAAACCGTTCAACAGAGAATAGTCATTTTAACAAATTGTGCTGCAATAATTGCACATCCATATGCAAAATACTTATGCTAGACAGGTGGATGGATGCATATGTGACACCTGTAAACAAATCCAGACACACATCTTTCACAAAAGTTAACTTACAAGGATGATAAATCTAAGTGTAGAATACAAAACTCTAAAACTTCTGGAAGAAGTAATGAGGGAAAATTATATGATAAGTTTCTATATAGCTCAACAAAATTATAATCCATGAAAGGAAAAGCTGGTAAGGTGCAATTTATTAAATTTTAGAATTTTTCTGAAAAATACATTCTTAAGAGAATGAAATAACAAGGTACATAATGGGTGACTATATTTGAAAGGCACATATTTGATACATGCTTTCTGTCCAAAGTTTGTTAAAAAAAAAAAAAAAAAGCTATTAAAGTGTAGCCAAAAGGAAAACAACTTTAAAATAGGGGAAATAAATAGACATCTTACCAGTAAAGGTAAACCAGTATCAGACAAACATGAGAAAATGGTCAACATTATTTGTCATTAAGGAATCCCAAACTGAACAAGAAGATAACACACTTATTAAACTACTTAAGCAGTACTGTTTTTAATGACAGTACCAATTACTGATTATGATGCATAACAATCTGGACTTTCATACATTGCTAGTGGGAATATAAAATACTACATTAACTTTGGAAGACAGTTTGCCACTCTCAAACAAAACAAAGGATATTCTTTTCATATGATCCAGCAATTGCATTCCTAGATGTGCACTCAGATAATTTAAAAACCTAATCCCAGCATAAATAGGCACACAAATAGTAATAGTAACTTGTTCATAATTGACAAAAGCTGGAAGCAATGAAGCATCCTTCAATGGGTGAACAAAGTGTAGAACATCTAAACAGGAATATTGCACATCGGTGAAGATAAATGAATTCAGACATCATTAGAAAATATGGAAGAATCTTAAATGTGTGCTTTTAAGTGAAAGAAGCTAGTCTCTGAAAGTTAGTCATTTTTTGACTCCAATTATATGATATTTTGGAAAAGAAAAGGCCCCGGTGATGGTATTTTCATTTCCTGTGCCCGCTGAAACAAGTTTCAACAAACTTGGGTGGTTGGAAACAACAGAAATGTTTTTTCTCATGGTTCTGGAAGCCAGAAGTCTGAAATCAAGGTGTTATCTGAGCTCCACTAAGCTCCCAACTCAAGAGTGGACACTCCACTCTGCTTCTTTCAGCATCTTATAGACCTGGACATTTTTTGCTTGCTACTCACATCGCTCCAGTTTTTTTTTTTTAATTAAAATCTTTTTTATTTTTACAGACTACATTTTGATTCATTGTACACAAATGGGGTACAACTTTTCATTTCTATGGTTGTACACAATGTAGATTCACACCATTCATGTAATCATAAACATACATAGGGTAATACTGTCTGTTTCAGTCTACTATATTTCCATCCCCCCCACCCCATTTTCCTCTATACCATCCAAAGTTCCTCCATTCTTCTCTTCTCCACATCACCCTCCCCTTGTTATATATTGTCATCTACTCATCACAGAAAACATTCAGCCTTTGTTTCTTTGGGCTCTGCCTACTTCACTTAGCATGATATTTTCCAACTTCATCCATTTACCAGCAAATGCCATCATTTTATTCTTCTTCATGGCTGAGTAATATTCCATTGTGTATATATACCACAGTTTCTTTATCCATTCATTAATTGAAGGTCATCTAGGTTAGTTCCACAATCTAGCTATTGTGAATAGAGCTGCTGTGAACATCGATGTGGCTGCATCACACAGTCCTTTGGGTATAAACCGAGGAGTGGAATAACTGGGGCAAATCGTGGGTCCATTCTAAGCTTTCAGAGGAATATTCATACTGCTTTCTAGAGTGGCTGCACCAATTTCCAACTCCACCAGCAATGTACGAGTGTGCCTTATTCCCCACATCCATGCCAACACTTATTATTGCTTGTGTTCTTGATAATAGCCATTCTAATTAGAGTTAGATGAAATCTTAGGGTGGTTTTAATTTGCATTTCTCTAATTACTAGGGATGAAGAGCACTTTTTCATATATATGTTGATCACCTGTATATCTTTTTCTGTGAAGTATCTGCCCAGTTCCTCAGCCCATTTATTGATTGGGTTCTTTGTATTTTTGGTGTAAAGCTTTTTAAGTTCTTTATAAACTTTGGAGATGAGTACTCTGTCTGAAGTGAGTGTGCCCACTCTGTAGGCTCTCTTTTCACATTGTTGATTGTTTCCTGTGCTGAGAAAAAAACTTTTTAGTTTGAATCTATTGCATTTATTGATTCTTGCTTTTATTTCTTACGCTATGTGTTCTCATTAAGGAAGTCCAGTCCTAAGACAACGTGATGGAGATTCAGGCCTACTTTTTCTTCTATTTGGAGAAGGGACTCAGGTCTAATTCCTAGATCCTTGATCCATTTTGAGTTGAGTTTTGTACAGGGGGAGAGATAGAGATTTAATTTCATTTTACTGCAGACAGATTTCCAGATTTGCCAGCACAGTTTGTCAAAGAGGCTATCTTTTCTCTATTGTAAGTTTTTAGCACCTTTGTCTTGTATGAGATTACTGTACTTTTGTGGTTATGTCTCCTTGTCTTCTATCCTGTACCATTGATCTACCTGCTATTTTGGTGTCAGTACCATGCCATTTTTGTTACTATTGCTCTATAGTAGAGTTTAAGGTCTGGTATTGTGATACCTCCTACATCACTCTTCCTGTCCAGGATTGCTTTGGCTTTCTGAGTCTTTTGTTCTTCCAGATGAATGTACTGATTGCTTTTTCTGTTTCTATGAGAAATTTCATAAGGATTTTAGTTGGAATTGCATTAAATCTGTATAGCACCTTTGGAAGTATGGCCATTTTTATAATATTAATTCTGCCTATCCAAGAACATGGGAGATCTTTCCATCTTCTAAGGTCTTCCTTAATTTCTTTCTTCAATGTTTTGTAGTTTTCATTGTAGAGATCTTTTACCTCTTTGGTTAGATTGATTCCCAAGTATTTTTTTTTTTTTTTTTGAGTCTATTGTGAATGGAGCTGTTTTCCTCATTTCCCTTTCAGCTGTTTCATCGCTTGCGTATAAAAATGCTGTAGATTTATGTGTGTTGATTTTATAGCCTGCTATTTTGCTGAATTCATTGATGAGGTCTACAAGTTTTCTGGAGGAGTTTTTTGGATGCTCTAAATATAGAATCATGTCATCCGCAAATAGTGACAGCTTAAGTTCCTCTTTTCCTATTCGTATCCCTTTTATTTCTTTAGCCTGCCTAATTGCTCTGGCTAGAGTTTCGAGGACAATGTTGAATAGAAGTGGTGAAAGAGGACATCCCTGTCTTGTTCCTGTTTTTAAAGGGAATGGTTTCAGTTTTTCTCCATTAAGAATGATGTTGGCCATGGGCTTAGCATAAATAGCCTTTATAATGTTCATGTATGTTCCTACTATCATATTTTTTCCAGTGTTTTGAGCATGAAGGGGTGTTGTATTTTGTTGAATGCTTTTTTTGCATCAGTTGAAATAACCATGTGCTTCTTATACTTAAGTCTATTGATATGATGGATTACATTTATTGCTTTACAGATGTTGAACCAAACTTGCATTTCCGGGATGAACCCCACTTGAGCGTGTTACACTAACTTCTTAATATGTTTTTGGATACGGTTTGCCAGGATTTTGTTAAGGATTTTGCATCTATATTCATCAAGGATATTGGTCTAAAATTTTCTTTCCCTGATGTGTCTTTGATCTGGTTTGGGTATGAGGGTGATATTAGCTTCATAGAATGAGTTTGGTAGGGTTCTCTCATTTTCTATTTCCTAGAATACTTTGAGAAGTATTGGAATGAGTTCTTCTTTGAAGGTCTTGTAGAATGTGGCTGAGAATCCATCTGGTCCTGGGCTTTTCTTGAATGGTAGGCTTTTGATGGCTTCTTCTATGTCATTGCTTGATATTGATCTGTTTAAATTGTGTATGTCCTCCTGGTTCAGTTTGGGAGGATCATATGTCTCTAGAAATTTGCCAATGTCTTCGATATTTTCTATTTTGTTGGAATATGGATTTTTCAAAGTAGCTTCTCATTATGTCTGTTGTGTCTGTCATGATATTTTCTTTTTCATCATGAATTTTAGTAATTTTTCTCTCTCCTCTTTGTTAGTGTGGCTGAGGGTTTGTCTGTTCTCTTTACTTTTTCAAAGAACAAACTTTTTTGTTTTGTCAATTTTTTGAATTGTTTCTTCTGTTTCAATTTCATTGATTTCAGCTCTGATTTTAATTATTTTCTGTGTTCTACTACTTTTGGTGTTGTTCTTTTCTTCTATTTCTGGGGCTTTGAGCTGTAATGTTAGGTCATTTAGCTGTTGACTTTTTATTCTTTTCTTGAATGCACTCCATGCAATGAATTTTCCTCTTAGTACTGCTTTCATGGTTTCCCAGTGATTTTAGTATGTTGTGTAATCATTCTCATTTACCTCTAAGAATTTTTTTTATCTCCTCCCTGATGTTTTCTGTTATTCATGTTTCATTCAATAGCATATTATTTAGTCTCCAGGTGTAGGAGTAATTTCTCTTTTTTATTTTATCATTGATTTCTAATTTCATTCCATTATGATCTGATAGAACAGAAGACAGTATCTCTATTTTTTTGCATTTCCTAAGGGCTGCTTTGAGGCATAACATATGGTCTATTTTCAAGAGGGTTCCATGTGCTGCTGAGAAGTGAATCCACTTGTTGATGGGTGGAATATTCTATATATGTCTATTAAGTCTAGGTTATTGATTGTGTTATTTAGTTCTCTGGTTTCTTTGTTTGGTTTTTGTTTGAAAGATCTATCCAGTGGTGACAGCGGTCTGTTAACGTCACCCAGAATTATTGTGCTGTGGTCTATTTTATTCCTGGAATTTAGAAGGATTTGTTTGATGTGCAGGGATGGACCAATGTTTGAGGAATAAATATTTACAATCATTATGTCTTCCTGACTTATGGTTCCCTTGAGCAGTATGAAATGTCCTTGTGAGTAACATTGACTTGAAGTCTACTTTATCTGAAATAAGAATGGAAACCCCTGCTTTTTTACTGAGTCCGTGTGCATGGTATGTTTTTCCCCATCCTTTCACCTTTAGTCTGTGGATGTCTTTTTCTATGAAAAGAGTCTCTTGAAGGCAGCGTATTGTTGGGTCTTTCTTTTTAATCCATTCTGCCACTCTATGTCTTTTGATTGATATCTTTAGGCCATTAACATTCAGGGTTATTATTGAGATATGTTTTGGATTCCCTGTCCATTAGGCTCATTTTTGGTTTTTAACTTGGCTTGGTTTCTCCTTTGAATGATTTTCCTTTAATGTAGTTCCTTTGCTGACCTACAGTTTTGTGTTTCATTTCCTCCTCATTAAATATTTTGTTGAGAATATTCTGTAGTGCAGGGTTTCTATTTGTAAATTCTTTTAACTTTTGTTTACCATGGAAGGATTTTATTTCATCTTCAAATCTGAAGGTTAGTTTTGATGGGTATAGGATTCTTGCTTGGCAACCATGTTCTTTCAGAGCTTGAAATATGTTGGTCCAGGCCCTTCTAGCTTTTAAAGTCTGGGTTGAGAAGTTGGCTGATACCCGTATTATTTTTCCCATATATGTAATCTGATGCTTTTCTCTCGCAGGCTTCAAAATCTTATCTTTATTTTGAATGTTAGGCATTTTCATTATAATGTGCCTTGGTGTGGATCTGTTGCGATTCTGTGCATTTGGTGTTCTGTAAGCCTCTTGTATTTGATTTTCCATTTCATTCTTCAGGTTTGGGAAATTTACTAATATTATTTCATTGAACAGGTTGTTCATTCCTTTGGTTTGTATCTCTGTGCCTTTCTCAATCCCAATAATTCTTAAATTTGTTCTATTTATGATATTCTATAGTTCTTGGATGTTCTGTTCATGATTTTTTTTCCATCTTCTCTGGGCAACTTTATTTTCAAGATTAAATATTTTGTCTTCATTGTCTGAGGTTCTGTCTTCCAAGTGGCTAGTCTGTTGGTGATGCTTTCCATTGAGTTTTTTATTTTGTTTATTTTTTCCTTCATTCCAAGGCTTTCCATCGAGTTTTTTTTTTTTTTTTTTTTTTTTTTTTGAATCTCTAACTCTTTGTTGAAATGATTTTTTGCTTCCTGCAGTAGTTGCTCTTTCAACTGCTTATCGGTGTGGTCATTCATTATCTGCATTTGCTCTCTTATCTCATCATTTGCTTCACAAATCATTTTAATTATGTATAATCTGAAGTCCTTTTCTGACATTTCTTCTACCATACTATCACTGGATTCTATTAATATAGAATCTACATTTGTTTGGATCATTTTCTTCCCTTGTTTTTTCATGATATTCATGTATTTTCCCCTCTAGCAGTGCAGATCTGGGGTATTGCAGTTTCCTCATTATAGGCTTATAGTGACCCTATAGGTTTCCAAAACCTTTTCTTTGAGGGGACAATCAATATTAGCAATGCCCAGTTCAGACAATATGCAACCCTAAACCAAATAGCCCCTATCAGGATGTTAACAATATTGTCATAATAAACAGAATTAGTTCAATTATTATCTTCAGTATAACAAATAGATTTGCAATAGGGTATGTAGTTTCTAATGGAGGACAAAAAGGTTGGGGAGGGGTGTAAGATGTAGCTATTAATGGGATAAGAAAAGAATATATAGAAGTCCTAGATCATAGAAAGATTGAGAGTATAATCAAAAGATGTTGGTTGTTAGCATGTGAAAAGGGAGAAAGAGACTCTGAGGGAACAGGTAAACAAAAGGAACAGAGAGCAAGAAAAGTAAAGAAATAAAAACTTAAAATTTTTCAATAAGGAGAAAAATAAATCTACACTAATACAGACATATATTCAAACCTTCCAGTCTTCAGTAGCCTGATGTATGAGACATGCCTGACAATTAGCTTCCAGTCCCCAGCAGGCATCTAGATGGGATTTGCCCCACTTAAAGATGGGAGATAAGGCTTCCAGGATTATCCAAGATGGCTACTCTGGCTTCCAAATGTGTTGGCAAAAGGGGAGCTGCAGCTTGGAGTGTGGGTGTGGTCAACTGGAGGTCCTGGAGGCAGGGTGCAGTTGGTCAGGCAGGGATCCTGGATATGGGGTGTAGTCAGTCTGGTTGCACTATCCTGTAGATGGGGTGCAGTTAGTGGGCCTGGGGGTCCTGGTGGTAGGACGCAGTTGGTCTGGGGATCCTGGCAGTGGGGAGCAGTCATTGGTCTGAGGGTTCCAGAGGCAGGGAGTGGTCGGTCGGGCTGAGGGATCCTAGAGATGGGTCTCAGTTAGTCCGGCCAGGTGTCCTACAGGTCCTGGCTGTTGTCTCAAAATGGTGCCACCCACCTGTAACCAAACTTGCAGGTACTGTGACAGTGAACTTCCAGGCAAGAGCAGGCAACTGGCCCTCCACTGGTGGTCTGTGGTCAGTCTGCTGACTGCTGTTGGATGATGGGGAGGTGAACCTCGGGAGGTAGGTAATGAGTAGGTGATAGGCAGATGATGGACAGGCAAGAGGCAGGCAAATGGCGAATGGTAGGTGCCAGACAGTGAGCAATCAAGAAACAGATATCATCTGCTTAAATCCTGAGTTTTGGAGAAACAAGGAACAGCCTCCCTCTAGTCCGCCATCTTGAATCTCCTCAAGAGAGCAGCTCTGGGAGGGTCTTGGAGGTAGATCTCCAAGACAGGTCTGTGAAGCCAGTCTTGTCCCACACTCTCCAGTTTTTGCCTTAGAGGAGACCTCGATTCCTCCTCTTCTCTGTAGTTCTTCTTTGGTTCATTTCCTGCAAGAACACTTGTCATTGGATTCAGGGCTCATCTAAGTTGTTATGTCACCCTAGTCAAAATTAAATGCCAAGTACTCATATATTGGTTTCTAAATCAATTTTCCAATAAAATGAATCAGGACTCATGGGAAAAATATTTGCTTCCAGGATTAGAGTGAGAAACACTGAATTCCTTTAACTACATCTGTAAAGACCTTTTTTTTTTTTTTTTCATTCTTCCTCAAATTCCTTTATGAAATGAGGCGGCTGATCAATAAATTCATTCATTTCAAAAATTAATTGGATGATATATACAGAAAGTGCCACTCTGCTAAAAATTGGTTGACAACAACAGGAAAAAAAATTGCAAAGGTTATTTTTACACATATTTTCACAACCAACACCTCAGGTGGAAGATGCCAATATCTGTGTAAGCAAATCAGTGGAGAGCAATTCTAAATCTCCTCTTTGAAACCTTTTAGTAATTATATCCAGTTTACAGTGTTACTATGCTATACAATAGTATAGTATACAATGTGAAAATATTTTTACAAAGGCAGCAAGTATTATTTGTAGCATATTCTACATATGTACAGACTGGAATCAGAAATGTCAGTTGCCTCAGGCAACACCTCACAGCCAAAAGAAAGCAAAACCTGAATTCTAATCACATGCATCTGATTTTAGGCTCTTTCCAGTACACCCACAGCCCTGTATAGTGCAGGGTCTGTTGTTCTAATAAAAGCCAAAAATAAAGACCTTTTTATCCCATATGTAGCATTGAAAGTTTGGGGCATAAGGACAAAAAATTTGGGGGGACCACAATTGAACTAGTATATACAGTAAACAGTGATCACCAGTGGTTCAAGGAGGTCTGAGAGGTTGCATAGCTGAAGCACAGGTGATTTTTCAAGGGTTGTAAAGATGTTTTAAGATAATGGAATGGTTAATAGAAAACATTATGTAGTCATCAAAAATCCATAAAACTTAAGAGTTCAAAGTGTAAATCTTTTATGCAAATTAAAAAAAATATTTTTGAGGTTGGAGAATCTCAGAATGAAATGAAACACCTGTGGTAAATCAATCAAATTACGTACAAATTCAGGAAACAAACTCATTTAAGACCTAAGAAATTTTGGAAATGAGTGAATTCTGTCAACAGAAGGCATATGAATCTTTACACGAACATTATACTCTAATTGATTGTTTCACATTGACTATGCGATAACTGCTGATATCACTGCATATGTACACTGGAGTTGAACAATTATGTATATGGTGATGGATTGTTGGAACAGACTTCTCATTGTTGGTATAGAAGAGCTAAGGGAGGGAGCTAAATTGACTGGGCCTGTAATAGATTAGAGTTGGACCTATGGGTTTGAACTAATGTCTGCTTAATATAAGTACAAACAGTGATATATGTAAATATTTATAGATATATCTATACACAGATGAGTAAATACATATATGTTTCCTTACTGTGTCTGCTAAGAGACCATTGAAATCACTATACCCTAGTAAGACTTACTAGTACTCTTTATTTCTGACTGTTTTCCAATAAAATGAATGAAGAATCATTGAAGAACGGTCTGCTCCCAGGACTAGGGCAAAAATATACAAGATGAGCCTGGAGCATCTTGTAGTACCAAAGAGTGATGAAGTCCTAAACAAATAAATGAAAACAAAGTGGCAAGAACAAACCAAACTTCCCCACACCAGTAATTATGGAAAAATATCAAAGTGGCACAGGAGCCAACTAAAAGAACTCCCAGTATCCAAATCTGAGACAGGGAAAACAACAAAACGAAGTTTCGTTGGCTTATAACAAAATATATCATGTCCTAGAGTCAATATTTATATAAATAAATTTAAAATGATTATTGATTTAATAAATACATCAAAATTATTAATCAAATAAATCAAATTATTGATTAAATAAATAAATGTGAAAGAAGGGGCAGATCTGCCAGGAATTATTTCAAATTTATGTATATACTAAACCTCGGGAGAGGAAAAGTATGACTCTCGACCACTCACATGGGTGGTACAGAGTGACATTTTTCCAAAAAAAAAAAAAAAAAAAAAAATGTAGTATGTTGTTTCTAAAAAATATAGTATGGGGAAAAAAGTAACAGTAGAGAAATCTAACAAATGGTTCCCTGGTCATGTGATCATGTGATCAAGGCTAGCACCAACAGTGAGAGGTCATGTTGACAGCAGTTATCTTTGAAATGGTTCAGATGGTACTATGCTTCTGTGATCTTGCTTCTAAAATTGCATAAGCCCAACCAATCTCATTGTAAAACTCAGATAAATTTCACTGGAAAGACAATCTGCAAAATATTGGGACTATACTCTTCCCAACTATCAAGGTCATCAAAATCAAGGAAATTTTGAGCCTCTGTCACAACTAAGAGGAGCCTAAAGAGACACGATGACTGAAGGCAACCTGGAATCCTAGATGAGATTCTGGGACCAAAAAGTACATCAGGTCTGAACTAAGTATGCACTTTATGTAATGACAACATGCCCACTCCAGTTCATTAACTGCCACAAATGCACACAGTAATGTAAGATACCAACCGAGAATAACAGACACTGGGTGTGAGGCATATAGGAGAGATTTCTTTCTTGACAATTTTTCTGTATCTCAAACTGTTCTAGATTTTCATAGGGTTTTACTAGTGCATTGTAATTAGACATAATAGTGGGGTTCATGGTGGCATAGGCACAAAATGTAATTTGCTCCCATACCTTTCCACTTAAAATTATTTTATGATTTAAAGAAGGTTTATTTAAAAACAAAACATGGTGGAAGAATTGCAAAGAGCATAAAACACTGAATGTTCAAAGTGATGGACATGCTAACTATGCTGATCTGATCATTATATGTCATATATGACCACTGTGATGTCATATTTTACCCATAAGTTCATATAATTACTATAGACTTGTTAAAAATAAACATATAAAATAAAACAGTACAAAATGTTGAGAAGGAAAAAGAAAAACTCAGTGAAAGAAGGCCAGCTCTGTACATGGATGTATATATTATTCTCTACATTAACACATGCACAAAGATAGAATACTAACATTTCATAAACTGCTGAGGCTCTTACTATTGATAACATTATTATTCTTAAACTTTTCATATTTTAATTCATCTATAGCATGTATACATATTTATGGGATACCATATGATATTGTAATTCATGTTTACCTTGAGTAATAATCAATTCAGATAAACTGGCATATCTTATACCTTAAACATTTGTCACTTCTTTATGGTGAGTGCCTTCAAATTCCTCTCTTCCATTTTGAGATGTATAATGCATTATGGGTAATGATAGTCACAGCACCGTGCCAAAGAACACCAGAACTACACCTTGTAACAAAGAATAACCTGGACTGTATCTGTCTTTCCCCACTGTCTCCTGCCCCCACTTCCCACCATCCCTGGTGATCACCAGGGCACTCTCAACTTCTATGAGCTCATCCTTTCAGATTCCACTCATGGTAGAGAGCATGTGATGTTGGTTGCTCTGGGCTTAACTATTTTATTCAACACAGTACCTTCCAGTTTCATTCATGTTGTTGCAAATGACAGTGTTGCATGCTTTTCTATGATTGAATAATGTTCCATCATGTCTGTTTAGTGGATGTTCTTCATCCATTTGTCCTTTGATGGATATTTAGGGTGAATCCATCCATACCTTATTTATTGGGAAGAGTGCTGCAGTAAATGTGGGGGTAAGTGAATGAAATAAATATAATGAAAGGCAATATTTCCCCTTTTTATTGCAACTATCATTTTTTGAAGTCCAGATTATGTTTCAGGGTTTAACAAAGACTTTCTGTAAGGGCTTTCATATTCAACTCCTATAAAATTGTCATCTTTTCTTTCTCTGCATCCTTGGGCACTCTGCTTATGAGAATACATTGTATTGACATGTGCGATTTTTCAGTCTCTAAAACTGTGAATTCTGAAATGGTGCATTTCATGGAGTTGACATAACCCAAAGTTTAGAATATGGCACTCAAACCAGAGAACCTGGGTTTGCATCATATTACTCAATTTTCCAATGGCATGATCCTGGGTATTACTTTTAATCTTTGTGCTTTAGATTTCTTATCTAAAAAATGGATTTAATGGACCTAATGATAATTTCTTCCTGTAAGAATTTTGTTAAAAATAAATTATACACACACACACACACACACACACACACACACACACACACACACACACATATATATATATATATATATTTCTTTTAAGAAAAGGTTCCTGAACATTGAGGAAACTATACAGGAGTGCTATTATATTATTATTAATAATAATGTAATTACTACTAATAAATGTAATTATATTGTTATTTTTTGATTTCTTACTTATGGTACAATATAATACACATTATAATAAGTAAGGTGTGTTGGATGACTATTATCCTTCTATTCAAGTTTAATAAATGCCAGAGATGGTATGATACAGTCAGTTCATTGATTTTCATGAACCTGTAATGTGACTTTTCTTTCTTCTCCCTCTTTTTTTTTTTGGTATAGGGGATGGAACTCAGGAGTGCTTAACCATTGAACTGCACCTCAAGTCCCTTTTTATTTTTTATTTTGAAATGGGGTTTTGCTAAATTGCTTATGGTCTAGCTGAGGTTAGATCTTGAACTTATGATTCTCCTACTTGGGCCTCCCTATCCACTGGTATTACAGGCATGTGCCACCATGCCTGACTTTAATGACACATCAAAGAATAAAAAAATGAGAAATTCAAACCTCATCCGTAGAGTAGTTCTGCCTGCTCCATGAAAGAAAAAATATTCTAGTAAATAATTCCTCTCAGCATGAGTGATAGGATAATGGTAGAAACTGTTATATAAAACAGACAGGTTTCTATATTTAAGGAATAATATTGTTAGTAATTTGACATGATAACTTTTACATAAATTAAACAATTGCCTTTAGTGAGGCAAAATGTTAATTAGCTCAGAGATCTTCTATACTTGGGTACAGGATATGTGGTATTTTATCTTTTGGATGTGTAAGTTCTTCTGTCAGAATATTATAAACACCTAAATTTCTATTCCCTGGGTTTAAGAAATTCATACACACACATATCTGCAAAATATCAAGAATTAGAAGTATACAGAATTTTTTAATGCTTCTTTTAGTATAGCAAGGGGATAATCAAAACTTAGTCATAATAAAAAGTATTTCCATTTCCTTAAATTCCTAGAAATACTATCTGAAATGAATTTAATTGTCCTGTCACTCAGTTATCTACCTTAAAAGGGCCAGTATTGCATGGGAAGTTAACAGATAAATATTTACAAGGAGGATTTGTACTCCAGCAAAATAACCTCCAATAATATAGAAAATCAAGCAGTGTTGCAAATATTTTTATATGACATACATATATTTTAAACATAGTTCAGAGGGAAATAGAGGCAGAGCAACTTATTGGCAGTGCATACAAAGAAGAGGAAATTAATATCTTATAGTGACATTAAGAGAGAGAGCTTTGTGTTCTTAGTATAGTCTCCCCTCTTCCGTGTTTATCCAGCTGAGACTGCTCTTAACAGGCCTACACACTCAGACATGTGTGCACTGAGACACAGAGACACACGTGGGTTCACGTATGTGCACAAACATAATTTTTGTGACTGCTCTTTTCTCTAGAACAAAGGAACACATACATTCAATACTCTCTTGTCATTCATCGACCTGCCATCAAGAAGGTCCTTCACTGACCTAAGCATCCATTTCAACTTAAGAGTGAACTCACAAATAGTACTGTCTCCTCAGGAAAGTGGGGAGAATTACTAGAGGTCTTGTGTGTTAACGTTCTTTGAAAAGTATATAAGTTACTGCTCTTGGTAATTTTCCTAAGATGAAGAGCAATGGGTCATTTTTAACCCGTATTTATTTCTTAAATTTCTTTTGATGATAGTCACTTTGAAAATAAGATGAAAATCATAAGTCATTTCTCCAGAATTGTGAGCATGCACAACACAATTCATCAGAAATCCAGGGTATTTATAGATCACCTGCAGTTGTTTAGGGGCTCAAAGATTCCAAATATGAACTCTTATTGAAAATGCTTCATGTAACATAAAACCACTCAGTGGAGAAGGGGCAATGTGTGATTTGCTCTTCCTGATTCCAGAAATTCCCCACATTTCCTTTGGCTTCCAATACTCTTATTCAAAATGCAATATTAAAATTCAAGGCATTATTGGTTAGATCACAACTTGGTTCAGAATTTCTAAATCCACAAATTCATTGGCATCTTTGGCATACTTTATATACTTTGAAAAGTATATAAGTTACTGCTCTTGGTAACTTATTCATCTTATATAACACTTTGACTTAAGAGAGAATGAAAGAATGCTCCAGACCAGTAAGCAATAATATATCTCTGCAAATAATTTGTTCTTCTTGATGCCTATCATTTCCCAGGAGCTGAGAAAAAAGAAAACCATACAAGGAGTTAACTTCAAGATCTTTAGAATAACAAGATATCTGTCATTCTGAAAAAGAGAGGGTATGCAACCATTATCTGTTTTGCAGGGCTGACTTTAACTGCTGCCTCTGTCTTTTATCAGAATGTTTTGCTTATTGAAATTGCAAGTTGTAATCTGGTGCCACTCATGTAACTTCTTGCAATGTGTAATCCAGAACTGGAGCGAAACCATGTAAAGATTTACAAGGCATTTTATAACATTTCACCCTGTGATTAGATTTGCACTTGTTCATATTATGATTATCCCAAATGTAATTAGCTTTTTTCTGTTTACCAATTATCTGGGAAGATTTGCCAAATGCATCTTGACAGTGTTCTGACAGGAACTAACAGAAGTTACAAATTATCCACCAAAAGTTCATTTACACCATAGTGTAATTCCATGCTATGTGAAGAATGAACACTATTTATTCCTGTGATAGCAGAAACACTCTAAGGGATTTCTGACAATGAGAATTGGGTCATTATTTGTTGGAGTGGACAAGTCATTAGGACGTGAATTTCTCTACCAAGAAAAAATATTTTCTTTTTAAAATCATCTCTATGACTGAAAAGTTTTGGAAATGAACAATTAATCTAACAATTTAAGATTATTTTTACCAAAGCAAAGAATGAATGAGCTTATTCAGCTCTTGTGAATCCATATTAGTGGTGAACAATACCCATATTTAAAACAGGTGTATACTGACCTTTAAAGGTGATTCGAGGGTGTACATTTAAATGAAGTACTCATGCCACATAGAAACTCATGCCCCTTCTCTTTATTCCCTCTAAAAACTGAAGATATCAATAGAAAATCAGCTTAAAGATAAGCAAATATTGTAGCTAATTCTGCTGGCTATCTTTTAAGAAAGTTTTTGAGTGAAAAATAATTGTTTATGTTCAAAATGTATTGTTTTTACTGTATTCTTAAAAGAATTTGATAGAGGACACATATTCTCACGTCAACAGACCATGTAGTTTAATGAAATAAATTACAACAGAATTTGTTATCAATAAAAGGAAATAAGGTGAAAGAATAAAATGTGAATGGGTAATAAGCCAGTAAAAGTGTTCAAAATCACCAATAACCAACAAAACACAATTTCACAAAATAATCAAATTACACTCTACCTCTGACATTGGAAAAGATTGATGCAAATGAACATATAAAAGATCATTATAACCTATGTTTCAAACTCTATTTTAATACAGGATTTGAGATAACCTAATAGAAATATAAACTATAGAACAATTACTTATGATTTTTAACACATATATAACTCCCATAGACATGTAAAATATAGAGTAGAAAATTATTATGAGCCAAATAGAGAAACTAGTTACAAATATATTCCATAAATCCACAAATGATATAAATACCACTTGCCTTTAGGGTCACCTTTTACTCTGAGGATGTTTAGATGGTGATATGTATGATCCTATAAAAGAGAAGTGTATCTGAGTTGGGATAATGGGCAGTATCAACCTTCCTAAAACACGATTAGATAAGGAAACAATTAATTGAATATGCCAGGGGAAGGGATAGGTCCTTTGGTAAAGACTCAATCCCTCATTTAGATCCTTCAAAAACAATAACCCAGGAAGATAATTTAACTGGAAAGAGAATGCCCATCACAAACACTGAAGTATAGGTTCAAATCAATTATTTAATTGCTATAATCAGGATTGCTGGTGTTCTAGCCACCTGCGCAAAATTAACATGAAACTTTAATGGGAGAACCCCAAACCTAGCATAATGTTTAGATTTTTTCACTTATCATATGTAACACAATAAGAAAAACATCAGGCATAAGATGAGGCATTATTTATAATGAAATTTTTTTTTAAAAAGCAGCATGGTAAAGAACTCATTGAATTCATAAAAAAATATGATCTGATGGAGGCTCTGGGTGCTCAGATTAATATCATCAAAGAATTCTTTAAAACAATTTTATTAAAGAATTGGAAACTAGAGAGAAAATGGAATTTCCAGAATAATACAATAATCAAAATAAAGAAATTAAAAGATAGATTTGTCAGCAAATTAGTGACAGTGGAAGAGAATTAGAATAGTAGAAATATGAAATTAAAACACAGAAATAGAGCATTACACATTAGTTTCTTATGGCTTCTATAACAAAAATACCACAGAATTAGAATAGTAGAAATATGAAATTAAAACACAGAAATAGAGCATTACACATTAGTTTCTTATGGCTTCTATAACAAAAATACCACAGACTGGGTGACTTAAACAACAGAAATTTATTTTCTCCCAGTTCTAGAGGCCAGAAGTCCAGGATCACAGTGTGCACAGGGTGGTTTCCTCTGAAATGTCCTCTTTGGCTTGTAGATGGCCGCCATCTTCTTCTACTGTTTTCACATTGATCTCCCTCTTTGTCAATCTGTATCTAAATTTCTTGTTTTTATAAGGACACAATTCATATGCTTGATTAAGGTGCACCCTAGTGTGCAGGGGCACCTGGCTCTCCTTGCAGTGCTTGACAGAGTTCCACTCGAGGATGATTGCAGAGACTCATCCTAAAAGGATTGTAGACAGATGTATGCCTCCCTAGCTTGGATGTTATTCTGTGGAGTTTTCCTAATAATATATTACTCACTTCAGTCTGGATCTTGCTAGAGGTGATGGGAATAATTCTACAAATTTCCAGAAAAACATCATGGAGACAAAACACATGTTGAAACCCTGTGATGTTAACCTCACTACAGGAGAATGTTTTTATTATGTTAAAAATCAAACACTGCATTTACTGGCACAGCCAGAACCTGTTGGGGCACAGAAATTTTTATATAACAATGTTTCCCCAAGTTCTAAGTACAAAGCACCTCCCACAGTAGCTACTAGATATGGACCAGCTTATTTCATCAATGACAAGCCCTGGTACCCCCCTTAAGGAAGCCCTTAGAGAAGGTAGATATAGATCTCCCCCTGTCTCCTACAGGGTGGTTTAATCCTGATGATGGTTTTGTTTATGTGTGGTGGTAAGGTTAAAAAAATAAGGTTTCACAACATTCCTTCCTTCCTACAAAAAATATGTCACCCCTATAATAAACGTTGGTACATAATAACCATTGGGACCGCTGCCCTCCTGTAACCCTTAACTCAGCAATTTAGATATTAACCAGAAGGACCTAGTAGAGATGGTCACATGACATTATTTGTCTATCACTTTACCGCAAAAATAATAAAAATAGTCTTAGGTCATATAGAGTTTAGATATTAAGGAAATAAACATTGTATTAGCTCATTGACATAGTTAGATATTCTTAAAATAATTGTGATTTAGTAAGGATAATCTGTAAGGTTACTGTTTTCTCATAATCTTTCGGTAAAAACAATTTCTGCCTATGCTTTGGAAACTTCTTTGATTTTATTAATCATAAGCCTGTCATCATAGCCTGAAGAAAAATGTATATAAACCCAGCCTTCCCCAGAATAAAGTGGGATTGACTGCACCAGAACTAGAGTCTGTGTCTTTCATTCTCCATCCATCGCCAACGTTGTCTCCGGCATCCCGTTTACCAGTGTGGAACCCATGAACTCCTGCTAGGGCTGGACCCCGGCACTAATGAACTCATTTTAATGAACTCATTTTAAATTTATTGCCTTTCTAAGGACCCAGTTTCCAAATGTGTTCATATTCTTAAGTATAAAGGTAAGGACTGCAACATATGGATTTTAGGGGCGGGGTCAGAATTTGCTCCATAACACAGAGATAAAAGGATGGAAGATGTAAGAAGAATAAGACAGACAGGGAAAGAGGGGGGAAGGAAGGAAGAAGGAAGAAAGGAAGGATAAGATGGTTTAGCATGTATGGTTCTTAGAATCCCAGAAAAGTTAAGATATAATAGGGAATACAAAGTCTGAAAATAAAATGAGAGAATTTACCCAAACCGATTTTTCAAAATTGAGTCACAAAATCAAAAGGCACTACCAGATTCTTGTGTGATAATATATTCAAAAGGGTGTAGCTAAAACTGTCAACCATAAAACCAGACATAAAAAGTCAAATGACTTCAACAGAATAACAATGAGACTAAAATGTCTGAGAGGTAAGACTCAATGGGATCACATCTTCAAGCTGTTGGCAGAGAAAGCAGGGGGAAGGTTCCATTTAATTAGACAAGTAAAAGTATTTCTAAATGAGTGAAAAATAGTTTCAGACAAAACTTTAATGCGAAAAAAAAAAACCTGTACAAAATATACACTAAAAATCTTTCATAAAATAAAATGAGATAATCACATATGGAAGTTTAAAAGGACAAATAAAGGGTAGCAAAAGTACACATAAAAATGACAAATCTTAAAGAATATTGACTCTAAATGCCAACATTGAATTTCTATAACAGAAGAAACTGTATGAATTGTTTGAGGATGAGAGAGATTATTAAAATATTCTAAAGTTATTCTCTTTTCTCAGAGGAGGTGAAAGTCTGGATATGTGTAGATTTTGATGGACCAGATATTACTGATGTAATCTTCATGAAAAATACAAAATTTAAATTAATGTATAGTTTTCAATCTACTAAAAAGACAGTATGCATAGAAAGTAAATGTTAAGAGAGTAGATGTGAATTCAGATATACAAATATTCACAATAAATGTAAATGGACAAAAGTTTTGGGTGAGTTAAAATAAATGACATGCTCAAAAGGGTCATACCGGCATTAAATGGATACAAACATACTGAAATATAGAAAGGGAAAATATGTTCTAGGAAAATTCAAGCAAAAGAAAGCTTATACTACTATAACATAGAAAAAAATATATATACCTAAGAGAAAGATGAGAAGAGAAAAATAATCATTTTGCATTTTAAAAATGTACCAGGAAGGTATAAGGTTTGAAATATTTATGCATTTAAAATCCCCACCTCAAAATAAATGAAACAAAAATGTTAGAAATAAAGGTGAAATACATGAATCCACAATTCTAGAATATATTTAAACACCTATCCCAGCATTTTATACATAAAATGGGCATTATTGCATTACTGAAATATTTTCAAAACCAAATTAACAATGATCATGTGATTAATACTCTTGAAAAACTGAAGCATATACATAATTTGTAAATACTCACAGAACATTTCCATATTAATGTATCTTTTTCTGTACTTTTGACAGAACGCTCTTAACCACTTTAGAATTACGCTAGGAAATCTCTATGTGTTTGAGAAGTAATTAACAGCTATCTATATACCTTGAAGACGATGTGCTAAAATTATAAATTATTTAAAGTAAATACTAAGCAATGTGAAATTAGTAAGAAATATGAGATAAAGCCAAAGCAAGGATTTAAAAAAAGATTCTTATAAGAACTATATAAAATATATTGATATATGAGATAAACATCTATCTTAAAAGCGCTGAAAAAATTGAATAAATACAAGGAATTTCAGAAAATAAATGATATACTTATGACCAGAGATTTTTAAAATGAGAAAACAAATGATAACAAAAAAAAGTAGACCAAAAGATACACTAATAAAATGTGTTCCTTCCAAGTCAAGATATTGATTAACTTTGAGGAGGAAAGAACTAGCAAATATAGGAGGTTAAAAGGCTTAGTCTGAGGAGAAAGTAATGTTGTAATTGCTTGACTAGCATTATGAATCTGTTTGGCTCTAAAATAATTGTCCACATGCCTTTGTGAAGAGGTATAATACTTTAGTAAAGATGTTTAAATTATTAAAAAAAAAAGAATTTTATATTCTTACTACCAATTATTAGATGTGATGAATGTGCTAATTGGTCTGGTTATATCATTCAACAGTGTGCACACCAAATCAAAACATCACACCGTACTCCAAAACATACAATTGTCAATTAAAAAATAAATAAACTGTTCTTGATTATCAATGTAAAAACTCTAAATAAGTGCAGTGTCAAAGACTCATGTTAGATAAAGTCATGGTTAACAAATTCTTTTTCCTGAAATATCGAGATAGACAAGGAGGTTACTATCAGCATGATGAAATCATGAATTTCAGATGGAATACTCAAAATACTCTAATAAGGAGAAACAAGTGACTATTAATTCCAAATTAAGAGCTTCATAAATATGCTGCAATTTAGGTCATGCCAGACTGATGTATGAGCACCATCTGGACAGCCTGAGAATAAAGGGAAAAACAGTACTCTGCATTAGAACACAAGATGACCCAAATGGAAAGGTCAGAGGATCAAAATAAACTGGTGAAGCTAGAAAGTACCATTACAAGGAGGAAGATCTTGGAAGATGACAGTAAAATGGCATTTAATTCACATGACCAAAGGACTTGATCAAGAAGGAAAAGCATACTGTGTCACTTTTGGCAATATATAATAAAAAATATAATAATATAATTATATGACATAACATAATATGGTTATAATAATATAGTCATAAAACATATTATTATAATTTAGTATAATATTTAATAGATTAGATATATGTGTCTGACATGTACAATTGTATATTATGTATAATATATAGGAAATGTCCAAAATTTCATAGGAAATGTAGGATATAAAAGAACACTTAAGAAAAAACATGTACATAAATGGTAGGTGAATTTTACTGGACACACTCATAATGGAGCAGATGCCTACAGAGTGTGGCCAGTACTCTTCTCTCTAGTTTGCATATATTGGCTATTTTCCAGTCAAGATGTATTGTTTAAACAGTAGACATATTTTCATTAACTGTAAGGAAATTAAATGGAAGTATGTCAATGAGATGTGTTTTCCAGGGACAAGAAAACCAAGGGCAATATGCACAGCAGTAGTCACTTTCTGAGGACACTGCCTTTGGGGTTTCTACCACCCAATGCCTCCTGAATTGCTGGACTCCATAGCTCTGAACAAATGTAAAGATAGCATTTTTCAATCCACAGCATCTTTGCATTATTTAAATTCCTGAGCAGAAGCATTTAGTTGACCATACTCTGGTCATATCTTTAATACTTTATTTTGATTCATTGTATTTTTTTATCCCACAATATATTTTATTGTAAACAAATGGGGTAAAGCTTATTTCTCTGGTTTTACATGAAGTAGAGTCATACAATTTCTGTAATCATACATAGGCTAATGATGTTTGTCTCAATATGTAATTTTTCCTTCACCCCACCTCCCACCTCTTCCACCCCCTTTTCTTCTATACAATCCATCCTTCTTCCATTCTTGTCTCCCTCCTACCCCCCATTATGTATCATCATTCGCTTATCAGGGAGATCATTCGGCCTTTGGTTTTGGGGGATTGGTTTACCTCACTTAGCAAGATATTCTCCAACTTCATCCATTTGCGTGCAAATGCCATAATTTTATTCTTCTTTATGGCTGAGTAAGAGTCCATTGTGTATATATACAACAGTTTCTTTATCCATTCATAAATTGAAGGATATCTAGTTGGTTCACACTCTAGCTATTGTGAATTGAGCAGCTATGAACATTGATGTGGCTTTATCTCTGTAGTATGCTGATTTTAAGTCCTTTGGGTATAGGCCAAGGAGTGGGATAGCTGGGTCAAATGGTGGTTCCATTCCAAGCTTTCTGAGGAATCTCCATACTGCTTTCCAGAGCGGCTATGCTAATTTGCAACACCACCAGCAATGTATGAGTGTACCTTTTTCCCCCACATCCTCGCCAACACCTATTGTTGCTTGTAGTCTTGATAATTGCCATTCTAATTGGGGTGAGATGGAATCTTAGGGTAGTTTTGATTTGCATTTCTCTTATTACTAGGGATGTTGAACATTTTTTCATATATCTGTTGATTGCTTGTAGACATTCTGTGAAGTGTCTGTTCATTTCTTAGCCCATTTGTTAATTGGATTATTTGTATTCTTGGTGTAGAGTTTTTTGAGTTCTTTATAGATTCTGGAAATTAGTGCTCTATCTGAAGTATGAGTGGCAAAGATTTTCTCCCACTCTGTAGGCTCTCTCTTCACATTGCTGATAGTTTCCTTTGCTGAGAGAAAGCCTTTTAGTTTGAATCTATACCAGTTATTGATTCTTGCTTTTATTTCTTGTGCTTTGGGAATCATGTTAAGGAAGTCTGATCCTAAGCCAACAAGGTGAAGATTTGGACCTTTTTCTTCTATAAGATGAAGGGTCTCTGGTCTGATTCTGAGGTCCTTGATCCATTTTGAGTTGAGTTTTGTGCAGGGTGAGAGATAGGGGTTTAATTTCATTCTGTTGCATATGGTTTTCCAGTTTTCCCAGCACCATTTTTTGAATAGGCTATCTTTTCTCCATAATGTGTTTTTGGCACCTTTGTCCAGTAAGAGAAAACTGTATTTATTTGGGTTATTCTCTGTGTCCTCTATTCTGTACCATTGATCTACCTGTCTATTTTGGTGTCAGTACTATGCCGTTTTTGTTACTATTGCTCTGTAGTATAGTTGAAGGTGTGGTATTGTGATACCTTCTGCTTCACTCTTCCTGCTAAGGATTTCTTTAGCTATTCTGGGTCTCTTATTTTTCCAAATGAATTTCAGATTGCTTGCTCTATTTCTATGATGTACATCATTCACATTTTAATTGTAATTGCTGTAAATTGTATAGCACTTTTGGTAGTATGGCCATTTTGACAATATTAATCCTATTTAAGAACATGGGAGATCTTTCAAAGAAAGGTTTTCTTTCTTTGGTTTTCAAACCAAAGGTTTTCTTTAATTTCTTTCCTTAGTGTTCTGTAGTTCTTATTGTAGAGGTTTTTCACCTCTTTTGTTAGATTGATTACCAAATATTTTTTTTTTTTTTAGGCTATTGTGAATGAGGTAGTTTTCCTAAATTCTCTTTGAGGATTCAACACTTACATATAAAAATACATTAGATTTATGAGCATTGATTTTATATTCTGCTACTTTGCTGAGTTCATTTATGAATTCTAGAAGTTTTCTGGTGGAATTTTTAGGCTACTCTATATGTAGAATCATGTCATTTGCAAATAGGGATAGTTTGAGTTCTTTTTTTCCTATTCATATCCCTTTAATTTCCTTGGTCTTTCTAATTTCTCTTGCTAGAGTTTGGAAGACAATGTTGAATAGAAATGGTGAAAGAGGGCATCCTGCTTTGTTCCAGTCTTTAGGGGGAATGCTTTCAGTTTTTCACCATTTAGAATGATATTAGCCATGGGCTTAGCATAGATAGCCTTTACAATGTTAAGAAATGTTCCCACTATCCTTATTTTTTCTAGTGTTTTTAGTATGAAGGGGTGCTGTATTTTATCAAGTACTTTTTCTGCATCTATTGAAATAATCATGTGATTCTTGACTCTATGTCTGTTGATATGGTTAATTACATTTATTGATTTCTGAATGTTGAACCAACCTTACATCCCTGGATAAAACCCACTTGATCATGGTGCACTATCTTTTAAATATGTTTTTATATGCAATTTGCTAAAATTTTGTTAAGAATTTTTGCATCTATGTTCATTAGGGATATTGGTCTGAAATTTTCTTTCCTTGATGTGTTTTTGCCTCGTTTTGGTATCAGGGTGATATTAGCTTCATAGAATGAGTTTGGAAGGGTTCTCTCCTCTTCTATTTCATGGAATACTTTGAAAAGTATTGGAATGAGGTCTTCTTTAAAGGTTTTGTAGAAATCGGCTGAGAACCCATCTGGTCCTAGACTTTTCTTTGTTGGTAGGCTTTTGATCACTTCTTCTATTTCATTGCTTGAAATTGATCTATTTTAATTGTGTATGTCCTCCTGGTTCAGTTTGGGTGGATCATATATCTCTAGAAACCTGTTGATGTCTTCAAGATTTTCTATTTTGTTGGAATATAGATTTTCAAAATTGCTTCTAATTATGTTTAGTATTGCAGTATTGTCTATCATTATATTTCCTTATTCATCATGAATTTTAGTAATTAGAGTTTTCTCTCCTTGTCTTTGTTAGTGTGGCTAAGGGTTTATCAATTTTGTTTATATTTTCAAAGAACCAACTTTTTATTTTGTCAATTTCTTCAATTATTTCTTTTGTTTCAATTTCATTGATTTCAGCTCTGATTTTAATTATTTCCTGCCTTCTACTACTTTTCTTGTTGATGTGTTCTTTTCCTAGGGCTTTGAGCTGTAGTGTTCCGTTGTTTACTTTTTGACTTTTCTTCTTTTATTGAACGCACACCATGAAATGAATTTTCCTCTAAGTACTGCTTTCATAGTGTCCCAGAGATTTTGAAATGTTGTACCTTTGTTCTTGTTTACCTCTAAGAATTTTTTTTATTTCCCCCCGATGTCTTCTATTATCCATGCATCATTCAATAGTATATTATTTAATCTCCAAGTTGGAGTAGTTTCTGTTTTTTATTTTGTCATTGATTTCTAATTTCATTGCATTATGATCTGATAGAATACAAGGTAGTATCTCTGTCTTTTTGTATTTGCTAAGAGTAGCTTTCTGGCATAACATATAGTCTATTTTAGAGAAGGATCCATGTGCTGCTGAGAAGAAAGTGTATTTGCTCATTGATGGATGGAATATTCTGTATACATCTGTTAAGTCTAAATTATCGATTGTGTTATTGAGATCTGTGGTTTCTTTCTTCAATTTTTATTTGGTAGGTCTGCTCAGTGGTGAGAGAGGTGTGTTAAAGTCACCTAGTATTATTGTGTTGTGGTCTATTTGGTTTCTGGAATTGAGAAGGAATTGTTTGACGTACATGGATGAACCACTGTTTGGGACATAGATATTTATGATTGTTATGTCTTGCTGATTTATTCTTCCCTTTAGCAGTATGAAATATCCTTCTTTATCACTCCTGACTAACTTTGGCTTGGAGTTTACTTTATTTGAGGATGAATAACCCCACTTTTTTGCTGAGTTCATGTGCATGGTATGTTTCTTCCCATCCTTTCACCTATAGTCTGTGGGTATCTTTTTCTATGAGATGAGTCTCTTGTAGGCAGCATATTGTTGGATCTTTCTTTTTAATCCAATCTGCTAGCCTGTGTCTTTTGATTGATGAGTTCAGGCCATTAACTTTCAGGGTTAATATTGAGATATGGTTTGTATTCCTAGTCATTTTGACTTATTTTTGGTTTTTAACTTGATTTGGTTTCTCCTTTATTTGGCTATTGCTTTAGGGTAGTTCCTCCCTTTGCTGACTTACATCTTTGTTTTTCATTCCTTCCTCATGGAATATTTTGCTGAGAATGTTCTTCAGTGCCAGCTTTCTATTTGTAAATTCTTTTAGCTTTTGTTTTTCATGGAAGGGTTTTATTTCATCATCAAATGTGAAGGTAAGTTTTGCTGGGTATAAGATTCTTGGTTGGCATCTATTTTCTTTCAGAGCTTGAATAATGTTGTTCCAGTTCCTTCTAACTTTTAGGGTCTAGGTTGAGAAATCTGCTGATTTCCATATTGATTTCCCCCTGGATATAATTTGATTTCTTTCTCTTGTAGCCTTCAAAATTCTATCTTCATTTTGTATGTTAGGTATTTTCATTATAATGTGCCTTGGTGTGGTTCTGTTGCAATTTTGTACATTTGGTGTCTTATAAGCCTCTTGTATTTGATTTTGCATTCATTCTTCATATTTGGCAAATTTTCTGACATTGTTTATTGAATAGATTGTTCATTCCTTTGGTTTGTTTCTCTGTGCCTTCCTCAATCCTGATAATTCTTAAATTTGGTCTTTTCAGGATATCCCATAATTCTTGGAGATTCTGTTCATGATTTCTTACAATCTTCTCTGTTTGATCAACTTTGTTTTAAGATGAAATATTTTGTCTTCGAAGTCTGAGATTCTGTCTTCCAGGTGTTCTATCCTATTGCTTATGCTTTCTATGGAGTTTTTAATTTGGTTTATTGTTTCCTTCATTTCAACAATTTCTGTTTTTGTTTTTATTTTTTTTTCAGAATCCCTATCTCTATCTCTTTATTGAAATGATCCTTTGCTTCCTGCATTTCCTCTTTTAACTTTTGATTGGTGTGATCATTCAATGCCTGCATTTTCTCTCTTATCTCATCATTTGCTTCTCTGATCATTTTAATTATGTACATTCTGAATTCCCTTTCTGACATTTCTTCTACCATGCTGTCATTGGATTTTGTTGATGTAGCATCTACGTTTGTTTGGGACACTTTCTTCCCTTGTTTTCTCATATTGTTCATGTGTCTTCCCCTGTAGGAATGCAAATCTGAGTATTGCAGTTTCGCCCCATAGACTCATAGTGTCCCTGCAGGTTTCCAGTAACTCACCTCCTAGTCTTCAGTAGCCTGAAGTCTTGGAGGAACTTGATAAAATGCAGTGACCCAAAAAGGATGCTGCCCCTCTAGGGATGGTGGCCTTCAGGTGGTATATGTTCCCTGCTAGTGGGCAGAGGCACCTCCACTTGTTGACAGATGGCCAACTTCAGGGGCACTAGACTGTGGGCTGGGGCCAGGCTGGTCAGGTCCCAGCTCTCTGGTCCTACCTTCCTGGTGAGGAAGTCTTGCCCGTTGGCTCTGAGCTGCTTCTGGCTCTCTCAATATATCTTTTTCTTGAATCCTGAGGCATGGAGTGACATGGAATACAGTCACCCTGTAGTCCTCCATCTTGCTTCTCTAGTTTTCTTTTATGCTCTCTGATTATTTTTAAAGCTCTGTTTTCCAGCAGTTATGTAAAGGAAATAAAAATGGGACATTGATTCTCAACTTTTACCAAGTTTGTGTTGTGACACAATTAAAAATATATATTTAGCTGGTTGCAGTGGCACATGCCTGTAATCCCAGCAGTTTGGGAGGCTAAAGCAAGAGGATTGCAAGTTAAAAGCCAGCCTCAGCCAATCTAAGCAACTCGGTGAGACCCTGTCTCTAAATAAAATAATAGGTTGGGGATGTGGAACACAGGTCGAATGTCCTGAGTTCATTCCTGGGTACCATCCCCCCCCCCCAAAATGTATATATATAAATGTAGATATGTAGATATATAACTATTTAGATTCTCATGTAAGAATGAAAAACACCCCTTTGGTCATCTGACAACTACACAACTTTTTATACTTTGTATTCCTACATACACACACACAAAAAAATGTGTGCACTTTATAAAAGGTATGATTTATAATTAAAAATGCATGCATACTCTTTTCAAGTGGACATGATAGTGAAATCATTGCATACTGTCCAGGTCCAAGATTTTAGATAATTAGATAGGACGTTTCAGAAGTTAGATGATGTCACTTCCTCTTTAAATTCTATTATCATATTCTGAAAATTGTAGAACACTACTTAGTTAACTATAACTTTTACTCTGATTTATAAATTTAATCACCAAAATATACAAACTGATGAAGGAGGGGGAGCAAATATAAAGAATTTGTTGAAATATATACATTTATTTACAATATGTTCTATCAACTTAATTATTAAGAGCATGTCATGATTTGGTCATCCTCAAAAACATTCATATAGGCAAAGTATTGGTGGGACCCAAAATGACATGGTCCAGTCATTCCTTTATCCTTTCTGTCAAGAAATCCCACTAAAATATGCAGTGGAGGGTCTCCAGTGCTCCTCAGGACCACCTATAGAGAAGCCACAATACCACCAAAGCACCAAAATTCAGCTGTTGTCATAGCATATGGCGTTACATAAAACAAGTGGGATAGGATATTTATTCCTCCAGCGAAGAGCCTTAAAGAAATCCACATAAGCCAACAGAGTGGATTGAAGGAGATCTAATAGTACGGGAGAAACTGGCACACAGAGAATGTCAGAAATCTACTCATGTGACTGATTGCATTACACATTTAAGAGAGATTTGGTTTCAGCCTTTTATGTAACTTACATCCCTCTGATGGGAAAGAGCTACAGGGAGGCTTTGATCAAATGAGTAGAGTTTTATGCATCCAGTTCAGGAGAAGCTGCTGGGAAAAATAGTCAGTGGCTGCCTCATGGACATATACTCACTCTCCAAAATAGTCCCGAGCAAGCCAAGAGTTATTTTCGAAGGATTATTACACAGTTACTTCCCTATTTAGGCACCACAGAGTTTCAAAGCCCTCGGGACTCCACGTGGGCTCTCTCTTGTCTTGGCTTATTATCAGTTGGCATACAGAGTTGGAGCCTTACAGGGTCCCTGGAATTCTAAGGGAAAAGTGAGTACAACCTGAACAAACTCAAGAGCCCTTCTGGAATGTGCTCCATGAACAGTGGACTGCATGTGGGGTAACTCAGGAAATGTCTGTGTATTCCCCTAAAATATGATATATTGTGGCAAAATCAATCATGGGACCACTTTCTTATTTTTTGTGGGCACAGGGTTAGATAACCTTGTTCCGTTCCCTTAGAAGGAAAACCCTGGCATATCCCAAATCCTTAGCTCTTCAGAAAATTCCCTGAGGTGACAGATTCCTGTATTTCTCTGTCTTTCAATGTGAGACTACAAGCATGTTACCAAGCCATTAGAAAACTGTTTTCTGTAATCATGTTCTTGCAATATATCATGTAGTGGACACTATTTTTAACCAGTACAATGCTCAAAATCTCCACAATTTGAATCCTATTAAGTAGTTTGGTCTGTTACATGTGTTCACACAGTTTGTGTAATGCAAGAAGGCATGGAACTAAAAGAGCAAGAGGAAAACAAAATTCAAGCAGCACTCAGTTCTCCCATCATTGTGTTGGAATCGGGATGCATTGGCCTAGAAAAAGATATGCAGAAGTGCATCTCTTATCAAATTTTCCCCTTCCCCTCAGGGTCAAACTTTTCCAGTTGTTTATCTCAGGGATCAACTTTTTCTAATTTGTTAATAATTTTTCCTCTAAATTAAACCAATGGTAACTTAAAGATGAATGGTAATCCTATATAGAAGGCGAATCACCCTGAAGCAAATGATAATATTTTATTGCTTGGCTTGTAGGGTAAAAGCAACCCTCTTGCCCTCTTTTATCTTATCGAAATGGAGAAAAAGTATTTGTCAGGTCAATAGCTGCTTGCTAACTAAATTGATCTGTTCCTGTAATAAGACCAGATCTGGAAGAACAGCTGCATTGGAATGATGATTAGACTAAAGATAATCTGCTGTGTGTCTCCAAGATGCATTTAACTTTGGTATTTGCCAAGATGGAGTCTTAACTGGGAATGTGATAAGGATCAACACTCCTGATTCTTTAAAGTGTGCATGACGGCTTTAACATATGTGATCTCCAAGAACGTGGTTTTGCTTTTGTTTTCAATTGTCCTTTTCATCCAAGGTAGCCTTGACTTCCTGTGTCAGTGATCTACTATGAGAATTCTTTCAGATTCCAAGGGTACAGGTTCAAATCCTAATTCAGTTCTTGGATCTTATCAGGAGGAAGATTAAAGCAGACATCTTTTAATCATCTGACCCATTGATGTTGACTGCCAGATCGGAGATGTTTGGGTGTTCATATTAACCAAGAGGTGGTGTCCGATGCTACTTTCCTCCTACAGGCACAGTTACTGGATTGAGTTGCTTTAGGTCCCTTTGGAAAGATCAAGGAAAATTCCCAGTACATAAGGGAATCCTGCTATTGCAGTATTCCTCCTGAAGGACTTCTGGATTTTTCTTTACTCCAAGAGTGTTGATTGTGGTCTGGCCCATACCGTGGAATAAGGACAGTTACTAGGACTCCATTTTTATGATTCTTGGTTTTCTTTATGCCAAATAAAGAGATTTCTTGCTATGAAATGAAAAAAAAAATCAACCTTAGTGGGATACCCATTTATTTCAGTCCTGGGAGGTGCACTATTTATTAACCATGACTAAATTAATCTGTGGATCAGACTGTCCCGAGTACCACATTGGCCTTGCCACATGCAACAAAAAACATCTGCTTTCCTTTAGCCTCTTCTGCCCTCTTGATATTGTTACCAGTCAGCACCAGTATTATTACCCTCAAGAAAGAGGGTAGGTTGCACTACTTGCTGTTCCAGAAATACTCATATTTGTAGGAAAATGATTTTATCCAAAGCCATCCTTGAAGGACCAAAGAAAAACGTTGTATTTCCAGAAGTTTCATCTTTGAAACTTGAGGAGATCTTTTAAAGAAGAGGCAGCAGAGAAGTGAGACAAAAGACAGGGAATGGATACATGCAGATTTGATTAGCCTGGGTTAGACAGGCCTGAGAAGGGGGCATCAGCCATATCCTGCTTCTTTGGTGCTGCCAATCAAGATGGGGTTACAACCCTTCATTCTCATTTTTCAGCAGAAACAATTTGCCATTAATTCAGAGTGTTGGGTGTGTTTTAATACTGTACCCCCATGCCCAGCTGTAACTAATGTTAATTGTGAAGGTAGGTAAGGCTAAATTGTGATGTTCAGTGAATTAGGAATACTAAATACATTTTAAACTTCTGTTGGACATAAATCAAGGAGCATCTATGTTGAAAACTTTCTAGCAAAAGGAATTTCCGGAAAGTAAAGTCAGTAATCAAGAAAAGAGAGTCAGAGATGATGAGCCACATGTACATACAGACTCTGGTGACCAAACCTCTTACTCACCCCTGAAACAAACTTGCCTGGGATCAAATTTAACATGCAGATTAAAAAATAAAACAAAACAAAACAAAAAACAGATATTTGAGCTACTTCTCAAAAGACACAGATTATAATTTATGTCAAACAAGTTTAATTTCCTGCTAAAATAAAAAGGAATCAGAAATCTTTGTAGAAATATACATTATCCAAAATATAATAACCTCAATGATAAGGATACAACAAAATTTTCCAACAAAGCATATAAAATAATGTCAGAAAAGTCAACAGGTACATTACCTGATGCGCCCCAGATGTTGCAATAAGTAGACAAAGATTATAATCTTTTCTGCCGAAAAAGAGGATGTATTCAGAGTGAGCAAACCCATAGGAAATACTAATAGAAAAAAAGAAAATTAAAAATAATCAAATAGAAATTGTAGAACTGAAAAAAATGATTAAATAGAGGAGTAGAGAAATAAAAATGTGCAGGTATGACATCAAAGTCAACATGACAGGTAAGAAATCAAAATTTTATCCTGAGAATTCGTATTCTGAAGGACAGAGAAAATAAAGAGGCTTTTGGGAATTGGTGGGAACGATGTGAAAATGTGACACGTATTGTTAATCAGAGTCCTAAAAAGGAAGGAGAGAGAACGAGAGAATGGAAAAGAAGGTCTATTTCCTAAAACAATGACAACATACTCCATAGGTGGAGAAGATGTAAAGTGAGAGATGAGTGAACTCTGGAAACCTCTAGCAGAATAAGGCTGAAGTTAGCCACCTATAGGTACCTCCTAGGGAGGAATTCATAAACCCCTGCGACTCAGCCTCTTAACACAGCAGTAGTTTATTTTCATTTATGTAGCATTTTGTTGTCAACGTTCTTCTTAGAAACTCCTCTCAATGGGACCCCAAAACTCCTGGGTACAGTTGTCCAGCAATTCTGGCAGATTTTAACTGGATTAGACAACAGAGAATGCATGTCACTTCACTCGGACCTGTTATTCGTTAAGAGTCATATGCTCCAATCCAAGTGCTCATAGGACTGGGAAATGTCTGGGAATTCATGATAAGCACAAATTGTCTGCCCACACAGAATGGGCAGAAGACAGTATCAAATGTTTTGGAATGATGAATAATAACTACAAATTAAGTATTTGCAATTAACTAATAGTGTGCCAATAACAACTCATAGGTCAAATCCAGTCTGCCGCATTTATTTAAAAAGTTTTACTGGAATACAACCATGCTTTTAAAATATTCTCTCCATAGATGCCTTAATTTTAGCAGAGCCTATGACCAGCAATGATGAATAATCACACTGCTCATTTTTTGTTAGTCAAAGTTTGCCAACCCTTGAGTTACACAATGAAAAAAAATTATTAATGATTTTTAAATTCTTACTAGGCATGATAGAACCGATGACCTAAGAAATAATAGGTGAGGAAGCTGATGAATAAAGTAGAGGCAACTTGTAAAAGTTTACTAGAGAAAAAGAAAAGAAGACAAAAATGTATTGATGAGCCTTATTTTTCATTTGCTTATTTATTTGTTGCTTATTTTATTTTGTTGAGTATTTATTTTGCGAACTTAGCGACTTTGTAAACCATGATGAAATCCTGACCATGCAGGCATAAGACTAAATAGCTGAGTAATCAAAGCTCTGGACTCCTCAGAACAGGAAGAGATTAAAACTGTCCCTGGAAGGACCAGCCTGGAGAAGGAGGACAGAACTGAAAACACCTGAAGTCAAGTTTGCAAAAGAGAAGAAAAAATACTAAATGGTAATTTTATAAATAATTTAATTTTTTTATAACTACAAACTGAATTCAGTGTATGTTAAAAAATTAACAAAACCAAAATTTAGTAAAAGAGAAAATGAATTTCTTCCACAACTGCATCATCCCTCCAGGGAAAATTGTTGATAAAAAGTTGGCATCTATTTCTCTGTATTTTGTAGGCATGCATTAACATACTTAATTTGTTACTATTTAGAATACGTAGGATCACGTAGGCACTGCTTTTTGCTTTTTTAACCATGACTTGTACAGATCTCTCTTTTAAGAAGTCCACACAGGAGAGCCTTCACACAGATATTCCAAGTTTTATCTTACCAACTCAAATCCTGTATGCTTATGAAAATTTTATTATTATTAGGATACTACACTTAGTATGCTTGTGTATAAGTGTAGCTTGCTTTTATTAATATTTCTGTGGAAAAGATACTAGAAGAGGAATTCAACATGATTTAAACAAAGGAGGAAAGTTGCTTGACTGCACATGAAATAGCCTTGAGACTACCCAGGAAGAAGCAAGCAGATTCATCAGCTACATGTCAGAGGAAAGGACTGTGTTCAGGACTTAAAGAGAATTGAGAAGTTCTGGAACAACTAATGCCATATGACACTAATCTTGCAGCGTGTTACATTTTGAATTCTAATACCGTTTTATTCTTTTACCTTGAAATCCTTACACAGCTTCAGGATGTCCCATAGTTAACCAGAAATGTGTTTTTCATTGCTATGAAAATGTGATGATAGACAGCACAGCTAATCTTTTCATAGTCCCACTGGCCTTCTCAAATAGCTCTTTTAAAAGAAGGATTGCATACCATAAATCTGAAAGTGTCTGATTGACCTGAATGGAAGAAATATGCCCACTGTTGAAAAATCTGATATTGTCATACTAGTAAAATGAACTCAAATAAAGCTCAAGTAGCAATGAACACCTGGATATTTTTTCCCAATATTCTCAAGTCAACCTACATTACTGATTCACTCAACCATTGTGAAAAAAAAAAAAAAAATACTGATTGATTTTTTACCAGTCTTTGTAAAATAACCTTCCAACATACAAATTTTCATAGTAAGTTTTTTAGTTCAATGTTTTCATTTAGTCTAATAGCTACATGACTTTAATACTCTTTGCTTTATGCATTTGTTCAATAAATATGCTCTGAGAGCCTACTATGGCTGAGATGGTGTGCTTAGAACACAAGGATTGTTCTATGAAATTTTCAGTCTAGTAAGAAAAAAAGACAAGCAGTTCAAATACATTTTTATCACACAAGAAGTGAGGGTGTCATTGGGCTTATAAAAAGTTAAAAACAGTAGCATAAAATTAGAAGTTTGAATAGTTTCTTTTTTTTGTTTGTTTGTTTTGAAAGTAAGAATGGAGCATTTATAGAATGAAAGTAGTTCAGAACTACGGACTAGTAGGATTCAAAGGGAATACTATAAAAGAAGAGCAAAGCAGAGCAAGAAAAGATGTGGAATAGGACTTCATTCCACCTTATTTCTTCATGGAAACAATATACATGTCTCATTTATTTAAAGAAATTAAAGGATTTATGCAAATTTTAAACAAAATTTGGAATTAGCAGATAATTTATTGATATTTTCTGTAGAGACTGAAAATCAGTTATGAGTATTTTTGTTTACATTTGGCATTGATAGAAAATAGGACAAATTAATTTAGTATTTTTCCAAAGCTCTATGCTGCCAAAGTAGATGGTTAGAAAATGACTTATAAATTAGGTGTGTTTTCTAATGTCCATGTTTAGAGAAAAATCTCCTTGCTATTTTTCAAGAACAAACAACACAAAATCCAAAATTAATTGGGTGCAATTCATAGCCAATTCCAATTCAATAGTGAAGCTACCAATAAAGTTAATTAGCCTAAAGACTTGGTTGATTTCTACTGCTAACCTTAACAAGTACATCTTTTCAGTTTGTACCTTTTGTATATTTTGAGTGAAGGGGTTAATGAAACTAATGAAACAAAAGACTCTAGAACTGTATGTTTAAAACATTCAGAGACTGCTAAGGCTTGATTACTGTATAAACAGGAACAATGTATATAAAGATTGCTAGCACATTATGTAATAATTGTAATCTGCTTTACTACCACATTTCCCACCACAGTGCAATTACATTTAGAACACTATTTAATCACATTTATCTATCTACTGTTAAACTGGGCATGACACTGTCAGCCCTGCAGAATCTTAAAGTGGGATTGTGGCTTGCTCATGGAAGTTGGGAAATGCAAAACAGCTTGAAAACAATATTTTCTATGAACTAGTGAGGTACCATATCATCTGTAGTCCTCATCTCCACTAAACAACTACCCCAAATGGCAAAAATATCAAAGGAATAATTGTTCTCAATGTTGTGTATTTTGTTCAAATCATCATGTACAAACAAAAACACAAAGGGCTAAGACAGAGCCGTAATATACAACAAAACATAAAATTTAACTCACATATGTACCTGCAGACTACCAACATTGTTTCTACTAGATTCTTATGCAAAACAATCTGTTTCTGATAGACAAAGAAATGCATGTATGTAATTCACTGTAATTTATTGTTTTAATTTTATTAAATGCCACTGTGTGAAAAACAGCTTGCTAGGCACTGGGGATGCAAAAATAACAACCCCTTGAGGATATTAACATTTCATTTGGAAAAATTGCATTCTAATAGTTTTCCTCTAATTTTTAAGAGCTTTTTTTATTTATCTGCTTACTGATTCACATTTTTCTCCCCCATAATGATCTGTTTTTTGACCAAGGCATACCTAATACTTAGGAAATTCTCAAGAACTTTTGTGAAGAGGAGGAAGGAAGGAAGGAAGGGAGTGGGGGTGGGGTGGAGGAAAAATGTATTTAATGGAATTTTATTAGGATTTACATGCAAAGATTTCCCAAAATCCAAGAGAAGACATAAGACAACATCTAGTCTAGACCAGGAGAGATTTGAAAGAAAAATTCTGTAGGGAGATAAACTGATGACTTTACATTTATGAAAATATACCTCTTTAGTCTTCATGTTGTACTTTTAGGTTAAGTACAATATAACATTCTAGGTTGGGAATTAAAAAGACTTTATTCTATTTGTTTCTACCTTCCAATCTTGTTAGAGAGTTCAGTGTCATTCTGTAATCTGGAAATATATAAATTTAAATGTTTTTCTAATTTCTCTGCCAGGAAACTTACAGATAAAAACACTTTGGGGGTGGTCACATTTTTCCATTCTGCTGAGCACTTAATGGGTATTTTTAATCTGAAAATTCATACATTTTAATTCTAGAAAATGTTCTTAAATAATTTAGTTGATAATCTTCTCCATATCAGTATAGTATAGCAGTTAATAGCACATAATTTGGAGTTACAATGTCTGCTTGCACATACAAACTGTGTCCTTACTAACCACAGGCCTAAGGACCAATCACCTTAAAGTCTCTGCACCTCTAATTTCTCACGTGACAAATGTAGATCCTACCATTAGATTATGCACAGAATATAATTTTGATTTGAATGAATTATTTTTTTGTAAAATTTTACATTAGTGACTGGCATTTGGCAATTGATATACAAAGGTGTGTTAGGGTAGTTCAAATCTTTCAGAATGATTTTTACACTTCAACTTGTTTTCTCTTCTTTGTTTTCCATATCTGTTTCTTTCTTGTAGCTGCACTTTCTGAGAGATTTCCTCAAATATATTGTTCAGACATTTTATTTGTCTATGTCTCCTAGATATTTTATCTGCCTTTCATTCGTCTTATTGTGTCTTCAATCTTGAGCTCTTTTCCTTTCCTTCCTGATTCTCCTACTATCATTCTGTACTTATGGTGCAACTTGTAATACCATTGATCTCTCAGGAGATTTTAATGGGAGATAATTTTTCATGCAGCTTAAAGTTCAGCAGGTTCATTGGGAAAACTAGCTATCTTCCTACACACCCTTTCCCATCTCTCACATCACAAAAGTTGCTTACAATGCTTTTTTAGCTATTTTATTTTTATATTTATCTATGTAATTCTACTTAATATATTTACACTGCTCCTCATTCATTTTTTGTAAATATCCAACTCATTTACTACATAGGGATATGGAAACTTATCTTCTTTTATCTTCATTCCTCCACCTCTTATTGAAAAATCATGCACGCACTTCCACCCATGCCAATGTAGTTATATAATAATTTTGTTATGGTTATACAAGTTCTTTTCTTAGGTGATCCATATAATACTCTATAATTATGTTTACTTTTACAAACAAATAATTAGGGCTGGGGTTGTGGGTTAATGGTAGAGTGCCTAGCATGTGTGAGGCACTGTGTTCGATCCTCAGCACCACACACAAATAAAGATATTGTGCCCATCTACAATTATAAATTTTTTTAAAGAATAAATAATTATTCTCTCTTTACTTGCTACACTTACTTATCTTGAAATTTTGATCTGCTTGGTTGGTTAATTTTTTTTTAAATCATGACTAATTCATCCCATGTGTTTTCCCCAATTATGAAAAACAACTCTCTAAATTTCCCAATGTATCATGCATATATTCAATTGTGTTCATAGCTCTCCTGCAGCCCTGTGAACTCTTTCATTCTGGAAATGTGACTGCCCAGGCCTTCTACAGAGTTAAGACCCCGGGACATTATGCCTTTACAGTCATCCTGGGGTTTCTGAGCAACTCATGACAAAGATGAGCTACAGGTTCGAATTTCAGAATAAAGCCTAAAACCAAAACATAGCAGGTGCACACTCCAAAATGATGCCTATTCCTATGAAGTCCTGAGCTTTCAGTGTTCCTCTCAGGGAAAATAAAATCAAAATTGTGAGTTAAAAATTAAGTACCATCAGGAATATTTTGTTAGGATAAGAAATAGGAGAACTTGTAAAGTACACATCCAAAAGAAAGGGCATTAAATTTCATTACCTTTAGGATTAACCATTAGTTCATTAGCTGATGAGCATGTTATTTAGAGATGTGGAAACAAATATAATAAATATGTAAAGAGTCAAAAGCATTTGATTTTTTTCCCTAAATTAAAAAAAAATATTTTATTTGTTCTAATTAGTTGTACATGACAGTAGAATGCATTTATACATTTTGATAGATCATACACAAATGGAGTGTAATCTCTCATTTTTCTGATTATTCATATTATAGGATCACATAGATCATGTAGTCATATATGTACATGAAGTAATAATATCTGTTTCACTCTACTATAATTCCTTCCCTCAGACCTCTTCCCTCCCCTCTAACTAATTTAAAGTAACTCTATTCTTCCCCAATCCCCTCCACCTTATTGTGAATTAGCATCTGCATATCAGAGAAAACATTCAGCCTTTGGTTTTTTGCGTTTGACTTATTATTTGCTTTTAATAGGAAACAGGAACATAGGCTTTTTGTAGTAAGTGCTGAGTAAGAATTCACATCATTAAATGATGCACACTTTTAACTTTGATGTGAAAACAAGGATAAAATGCATCTCCTGAAGAACTACCAGAAACATGTAGTTAAGCACACAGTAATATTGATCTGTGGAAATTAATCAAAAACAATTAAGTCTAGGCAACTCACAAAATGTGGACGCAGTGAGGAAAGTGGTCAGCCCAAATGGTTCACAGGAAGTCCCTGGTGCTACAGTCTTTTCATTTTGGCCTTAACCTTAATCTTTATTGACTGGTGATGCTTTTAAATCCTTATCCAGGAGTGGCATAGCAGAAGTTAGAGGCCTACCCTTTTATCTGAAAGTGGACTGTCCATATAAAAATCATTATAATGCATTTATCTTGCTTTTCCTTAAAAAAGAGCCCATGATCCTTTTCCAAAAAAGGGATCAAAATGTGAACATGTACAGGATGTGAATTTGAATGGCAGCATACCATTTATCAAAAAGTAAAACCAACTCTAAGTTATCCCATTAAGGATTTGATGATTTGTTTTTAAATATACAAATATAAACCTCAAAACAGTTATTTTTGTATTGCCAGCCTGTTTAAAAGCTAAGGAATTGCTCAGTATACCTTCCCTATCATGTATGCATAAGCTTGAGAGATTCAAATGAAAAACTTTATAATAATTTTTAAGAATATGAGTTGTGGCTATAATCCTAGTGATAGCTTTTGAGGAATTTAGCAATATTTTTAATTTAGTAAGAATTTTACAGGCATCAATGCTTACTCTAATCTACCACCTACACAGTGAAGCAAGAAATTTTCAATGAAGTATAAGCATTAGGTATTTCTAGTTGCACTTTGAAATGTCTTTTAGTTACTCCTATCCCCTCTGCAAAGTGTGCCATTTGTATATAAGCTTTTATGATATTAATATTCTATCCTTTTATAGGAAATATTTTCATTGATTATTTTTTCATATTTAAAAACAGGATTAATATGCTATATGTTAATGTGTATACTATTGTTACCAGTGGTGGTAGTCTATGTCTTCTGAGTTCTCTTCCTGAGAAGGGCCAGAGGGTGGTTGGTTCCCATTTACACTGACTTTCCCCCTTGGAAAGTTCATGGACTCATGAGCAGTTAACCACGGTACAAAGATATTAAATGGAAAATCCCTGAAGTAAATAATTCACATTTTAAATTGCACACTATTGTAAGTTGTGTGATGAGACCTCAGGCTCTTCTGCTCCCAAATGAAGTTGACAGTCCTCTTTCCAAAGGGTCATCAATACATCGGTAGCAGCCAAAGTCCACCTCACAATGGCATGCCATTCTCCTCACTGCATCTCCCCATGTGAGCATTACATCAGCACAGTTGATCACAAGACAGACAGGCATACAGGACAAGGAAATCTGAGTGAGAGAGAAAAAGATCATGTTCACATAACCTCTTTGAAGATGTTATCATCATGCTACTTTATAGGTAATAATTGTTAATTTCTTACTGTAACTAATTTCTAAATTAAACTCCATTAGAGGTATGTATGTAGAGAAAAAAGTAGTGTTTACATGGTTTGGTGTTATCTTCAGGTTGACGTATCCATGGGGGATCTTGGAACCTATGTCCAACAGATTAATGGGCTCCTCAATACCTTTGATTTGAAGATTCACTCTGTTCACCATTGATCTTAATCCAGGCAAGAAATCCATGACCAGATTCACAGTAATGGAATTTAATAAAGCAAAGGCCAAAATCTCTATATAACTTGGATCTTTTTCTTGATCTCTAGGTCTCCTTTGTTACAGATTTTGTTTGGAAAAAAAGGATTAATTGCCAGATGCCTAAATACTTTACTAAATTATTCAGATATAATGGACATGCTCTGAATTTTTAAATAGATTAATTTTACAAGAGTTTCTAAATCATAGCAAAATTGAGCAGGAAGTACACAGGTTTTCTTTATATTCTCTGCTCTCACATGTACACAGCCTCCCTCACAGTCAAGATCCCACACTTAGATCACACATTTCCACAATCGGTGAGCCCATATGGACACACCATTATCACCTGAAGTATGCCATTACATGGGGTTCAGGGTTGGTGTTGCATATTCTACAGGTTTTGACAAATGTGAATTGTTGGGGACTATGCCATGTGGACTGCACCGGGATGGTGCCTGGCAGCCAGCCAGAGGTTGCTTTGATCACATTGGCGGGAAGGAGGTTGATTAACATAAGCACACCCAGGTGATTTGTCATTGGCCATATCCAATTAAGTCCACGCACAAAGCGTGTGCACAGGTGTTCCCGAGTGCTCCTGATCGTGCCTGCTCGTTTTGACCTTTACCATGATTGGGCAGCTAGCTCCTCACCTAATCTTTGCATAATTGGCTTCAGCCCTACCCTTCAACTCCTGGAGGGGATATAAGCCAGCTCTCCTTGAGCGCCGGGGTTCGAAGTTCAAGGCCCCAGGTTTGAGGTTCCAGTTCCCGGGTTTCCTGATTCATCAATAATCTGTTAGGAATTCAAGAGTCTTGCTACTCTTTTGTCCCCCGCGCCAAATTGACTCCGCTGGACAGCGTCAGTGAATGACATGCTTATCAATCTTTGTCCCTATGATTGCTTCTTCCTGGACTCTGAATGAGTGGGCTGATTTCCACTAAGATCCCTGGAAAGAAGGCCCCCTTGCCAATCTAGACTTCTAAATCCTGCTTGCTCAGTATTACCTTGTGTGGACTCTACTAACCTGTCAAGACCCTGACACTTCTTTGTATGATGACTTTTGTAGAATTAGAGTTCATATTCCCATACCCTTTGAAAATCGTCACTTAAGTCCCTATATCTATCTCCACCTTCATACAGTGCAAATGGGTCAATTTCCGTTTTCACTTATCTGACTCCATCGGTCTCACTGTTTGGGGAATGACCTCCTTTTAACTAATCCAATGTCAAAGTTGATGTGAGGAGTACCTCTTCCCTGAATGGTGGTCTGATTTATTGCTTGAGAATACACTTGCATTTGGTACAGAAGAACAGAATAAAAAGCTATTTTTTTTTCTGAAATTAAACTTGAATGTCATCTATAGATTTTATTGTAATCACTGAACAAAAGAACAACATAGATTTGTTTTAATTCAGGGTTTTTTTCTAGGTACTGAGGGCGTGTTTAGACACTGTGCTACTCCTGTGAGTTTTCCCACTTGACATAGTGTAGCATCAGAGAATTTTGGAACTCAGGTCTTAAAATATTATGCAGCTCTATTACCTGTGAGCTCCATAGGAGAAGATTGAAACCCCAAAGCTTAATGGAATAGTGTCATTAATGCATTAATGCACAATATCATTCAGATAGTAGATGGCAAAGGTCAGAGTAACATCTAACTTCCCTTATTCATAGTTTATTGTATTTATCTTATATGTTACCTATGAGGCAAATGTTGAAGTTTGAAGGTGATTGAAGGCATGTGAACAGATTGCCAGGTGTGACCTTCCAGAAAGTCATAAAAGCTCTTTATTGTTAAACTCACCAAGCTCAGGGTATGTCTCAGAATTTTAGCTTCAAAACTTAACTTTATCAACATGCCCCCAAAATCACATTCTCTGATGGCACACAGTTAATTAAAAATTTCAGACAGTACGGTATGCTGACTTTCAATTTATAGCAGAACAATTATGTTTCTGTTTTAAATATCAGGTACTATTTATCCAGGATTTCAAAGCATTTCTGAATAAAGTTCTTATCAAGTTTTTTTTTAAAAAATTGTAGACCTGGTGAGTCCTAATCAAAATGGTAGTTACTATTGGCCTTCTTTCCAAAGTGATTTATCATTTAAAATATACCTAAACGGGACAAAGTAGCTTGGTTATATTAAGGTACATAAAGAGGCTGCTTTATTATATTTACTTATTAACCAATTATAATAAAGAATTAAAGTCTTAGCTGTAAGGATACAGGCAAAATTTATTATAGACAAGTTCAGATTTATAAATACAAGCACAATTGTATTGTGTCATTGCTTCAATTTTTATCTCAACCATTGTGACTATAAATAAATATTAAACCAGATTCTTTCTCTTTTTGCTAATGAACTCTGCAGTTGTTCAAAAGTGGAGGGGTGTTGTTTGATTAATTGATCATTTAACTTAAAGTCCTAATGGAAGATGGTACCAATTGCCAAAGGGATTTCCTCTAGGCACCTTGAAGCAGCAAATGTGCCAAAACATCATTAGGAATGGAAACATACCAATCAGTGTGGCATGCTTGCCAATTTACCCCAGAGCCAGGAATGAGCTGAGGAGCAGCCCTGTCTCATATCAAACCCCACCTAAGACTCCATACAGAACTCAACATCACACGTGTACGACAGAACCCAAATAAGACATTTTTTTTCTTGAATATAAACCAACTCATTTATTTAATAAATGCCCTAAATTTTATTCAAAAACAACTTCTCTTACATAAGCAATGCAATCTCCTAGCAGGCTCGCTCTCTCACTTTAACAAACCCTGGATCATTTAAGGGTCGATGCGATCCTTCTTAAACATTTTGTCTAAAATTATATACACTAACAAGAAATGAACTGTAATTCCATAATGATTGGTGCTGGCTCACCCTCAACACTTACACCCTCACTCCCTGAATAAATCCAATTTGTCATCCATAATGCTGCTAGCATTTTTTTATGCATATTTGACCAAATCACTTTACCTGTTTAAAATTCTATAGTGCCTTCTCCCCCTTTCACCCTTACATTACCTATGGAAGATTTCAGATGCCTTACTTAGGCTGGTTGATGACTATCAGAAACTGATCCTTACTTATTAATCAAAAAGTGTAAAACCCATCTGAAGAGCAGTTAATACCAATTATGTACCATTTATGTACAATCATTAAGCTATCTTCCAACTTTTTGTCTTTACAAAACTTTCCTTAAATTTGGCTCAGGATGCATTTCCATGGACCTGCTAAATTAAATGCCAAATAGCATACTATTTCCCCTACCCACTTTTCCTCTCTTCCTTTTCATTCAGCTACTTAACTTAATGCATCAAAATAAAGGATCCTAAATGTAACTGTAAGATGTTAGAGTTCTTGCTGCTAAGAGCTGTAGTGTAAGATAGTATGAGAAACCATTCACTTAAATTATATGCCTTTGACCAAATTGCTATAATCAGAGTTAATATCTGCACTTAACACCTGGAAGTTTTTGGTAGACAAATAAAAACCAAACACATAAAAGTCAACATCCTGCAATATTTCCATGACAAATTTAATCAATAATCTCCTAAAGAGACCTGATTAAATACATATTCAAAGTTTTAATACTCTTTGCTCCCATGATTTTCCTTCATGTTCTCTTTAATGAGGCCATTGTAATAGTCAGAATTTTATGTATGTTTATGTGCATATATGTGTATATACATATATGTGTATATGCGTATGCAATTATAAGAGGGAATTTATTAGATTGCCTTTTACTCTCTCAGAGGCTAGACAGAACTATAATGGCTTCTGAAACTGGAGGGTTGTGGAAACCATTAACTCCTCAGCCCAAGAACCTGAAAACCTCAGACCAAGAAGGACTAATGAGTAGCCCCAGTCTGAGGCTGAACGCCTTAAAGCTTTCTGGAGACCTGCTTGTGTATCTGTGCTCAAAAGCAGAAGAATCTGGAGTCTAAAGTCTGCTAGGAATGGAAAAGAGCAGCAAATGTTCTCAGGAAGAACTGAACTTACACACACAACCACACTTTGCCCTTCTTCTTCTTCTGTCCCTTCTGGTCCCCAAGCCTATTTGACCATGCCCTCTTACATTCATGATTGGTGTCTCTCTGGGGACACCTTTACAGGCACATACATAAATGTGCTTTACCAGTTTTCTGGGTTTATGTCAATCCAGTCAGGTTGACAGGCAAGATTAACTACTAACCATCACTGCATAACTGTAAGTACATAAAAGATTTTATGCACAATAATATTTAATTCATCAAATTTAGAAATGTCTAAAGCTTCAACACAGAATTATTGTGAATCATATAATAGAATATAATTCATTCATTTAAAAATGAAAGCTATTAAAATAGGAATGTGATAATAACCAGTGAAAATAGCTTAAATTTATATATAAAGTATAACCTCAACTTTGTTAACAAGTATAATGTGAATTAACTGATAGAAATTATATTAAGCTAGAAGCAATTGTTATATTGGGTGGTGATGTGAAATTTTTTCTTGTTTTATCATTACTGATTTTTCAAATTCTCTTTAGCATTTGTTTAAATACTATAGTTAAAAGCATAAGCTTTATTTTAAAAGGAGAGTTAACCAAGAATCCAAAGAATGTGGCACAGTGTAGAGGGTCTGAACATATCTGTTGTAGCCTTCTTAAGAATTTCTTAATTTCTAAATTTTCTTAAATTTAAAATTTTACTTAAATTTTACTTAACAGTTTCATAAGCAAACATATAAAGTAAGCTTTATGACCTAATCACAAGGCTTCAATAGGTCTGAAACAAATGAACTGGCAATTGAGTTTGGCATCATATAACCACTTTCTTTGCTGGTAGATAGTTTCTTAAATTGTGTTAGCAAAAGATCTCCCAGCAAGTTAAAAACATGCCTCCCTTGCCTCTTCTATTAGAATTTCAAACATAATCAGAGACACTATCTTTTCCAAACAGACGAATCAAAGGAATACTGAAATTAAATTTTATTTTTCACTCAAGGCTACTTTTCGTTTGAACTTCCAAATTTTGGAAGTAATTGAGATTTTATTGAGCATTTTCTTGTTAAAAATTGAAGAGTTCATGTAGTGTTATTTCTCTGCAAAAAATATCTCAACAGCATTAGCAGTCAAATGTTGTGACACTTTGCACTTGAAAAATTTAAAGGAGCTTTGCAGATGTGTTGATTCAACACAATTTCTGAGTGTTCTTAATCAGCTGCTCCTCTCTTTGAGGCTCAGTGAAAGTGCCAGTTAATAAGAAAAACAGACAATAAACAATTGCCACCAAATTACCATCCCAAAAGCAAATTTTCATAAAAGACAAATTGTACATTGTGGTCAAAAGCCCAAAGCCTTGGCTCGGTCAATAAACAAAAAATAGAAACAACTTCACTCAAAATTTACAATTATGTAAATCTGTTTTTTTAAAAAGACAGCCTGCATAGGTTTTATATTAAATCTAAAGACATAAAATAAAAATATTAACAATGACTACATGTAGAGTGATTTGTATGTTTTCCTGTTATAAGTCAGTTTAAAAATATTAAATGTATCTTTCCATTTAATTTTAAATAAACATCTTTGAAGTATGACATATATATGTTTGTGTATATACTCATATATGCATAAATCAGAAGAACATAAATCAAAGTGCAAAAATGCATAAATCAGAAGTGAAAATGTTGCCATTTACAAAAAATGAAGATTTCTTATAATAGTGATATTAATTAATAGAACATTTTTAGCAGTAACCTTGAAGGACCATTTTGGTCTTTTCTAGTCATTGTCTTCTCCACAGAAGAAACATACATTCTGATTTCTATCACCATAAACAGACTACCTGGGACATGTGATTGTGTGACTGACTTTTTTCATTCATTTTTATTTTTATGAGATCCATCCATGTTTTTGGGTTTAGGCATAATTTGTCAGTTTTTATTACTTCTAGTATTTTGCTAAATAAACATACCTTATTTTTTTATTTTCCTGGTGATGATCATATACATATTTCTAGATTTTTCTACTGCAACAAATAGCATTACAATGAATATTTACATATACCCAAGAGATTCCTAAAGTGTTTGTGCAATTTAAGGGTGCAGCAGAGATGGTCAGTACCAACCTTTGATGTTGTTTATCTTTGTCAAATTTGTGTTTCCCTGATGTGGTTAATAAGATCGAGAACTTTTATCCTTTTTTGGAGTATGCCTCTAAAGTTACTCACAATGCTTCTTTTGGCTTGTATATGTAGTACTGATTGTACTCTGGAAGGTTAAATCCTGTAAGATTAAAGCCTATGGTTTAAAATCCCTGAAGATCAAGATCCCTAAAATAAACAATTCCTAAAAATTAAAATCCCACCTTTGAAATCCTGAAAGCTGAAATCCTCAAAACTGCCATTCTACTGTAAAAGACTGTAGGATAGTAAGCCAGATGCTGGTGAGGGGATTAGTGCAATTTGGGTTATATGCAGGGGTGTTGTATAATGGAATGATGTGTACTGTACAAAACATAAGCATTAGAAAATTGGCGGGGCTTTATTAATATTAATTAAGTTGACTTGAAGGTAGGATATTTCTAGAAGTAAAAGACACATTTCATGAAGATAAAAATGGAACTATGATAAGCATAAATTAAATACAGACAATAAAGTTTCAAAAATACATGAAACAAAACTTGACAAGTACCTCACTGTGAATTTAATTTGCATTTTCTGTGGACAATGCTGTTTGTATTTCCATCCCCCCACACAATTTCTGCTTCTTTTGTGAAGTATGTATTCAATTTTTTGCCTGTGTGCTCTTAAAAATAACCCATGTTTCACAATTGCTGGATGTAGTTTGTAGATATCAATTAGAACACAGTGTTTGATGCTCTTATTTATTTATTTATTATTCATTTATTTTGATCTTTATTTTATTTTATTTTATTTTTGTGGTGATGGGGATTGAATCCAGGGCCTTGTGCATGCGAGGCACACACTCTATCAGCTGAGCTATATCCCCAGCCCTGATGCTGTTATTTAGATGTATATTTGTTCAAATATGTTTTATATCCCACTGCTCTATCAGTTGCTCAGAGAAGGGATTATAATAATCATATACAATTGCAGGTTGATCTTTTTCTCGCTTGATTTTATCCTGTGTCTGCAAACAGTTGTGTGTGTGTGTGTCCATGGGCTTCCAATTTTATGACTGCTTGTGGCAGAAGAGTTTATCTGCTTCTACTGACTCCATCCTACATCATGTCCTGAACCTCCCTGGGAAATGGAATAGGTGCCCTTGGTTTCTACTGTTTGACATTATGTTTTATTCATTTCAGTGTTTATGTCTTCTTTATACTTGCTGATTTTGGGCTCTTCCTGAGAAAGGCATGTTAATATTTCCTACAAAGACTATGAATTATGCTATTACTCATTGACTTTTAATTTTTGCCTGATGAATTTTGAGGCTATGGCATTAGGGGTCTAACACTTGAAGTTTTGTGTCATCAATTGACCTTTTCATCAATATGAAATAAATACATCTTTGTATTTCCCATTTTTCCCTTTGTCTCTTTAAATACTGTTCTTCTCAATTAATTTGCTTTCTTTTCCCTTTCAAGAACCATTACTGAAACAACAGTGACACAACAAAAAACACTCCCCTATTATCTTACCATGTTCCATTTGAAACATTTTTCCTTTGTTTATTTTCTGCCATTTTTGCTGTCTGTGCTTTAGTCAGGCTATTTTCTACTGAGCTGTCTTTTATGTAACTAATTCTTTCTTCTATCAAGTCTACTATTAAACCTATTTATTGCATTTATTTTGTTTTTGAAATCCTTTTCATAACTCCTCTGAGTGCAATTTTACTTGCCCAGGTTTTAACTCTTTTCTTTTGATTTGAATACAATTTCTAAGTTTCAGAAAAGTTGCAGGAATGATACAAAGAACAATTCATCTCTGAAAGATCGGGGAACACATTCCTTGCCATCCTGGTACTCTGCTAGCACCAAATACTTGTGCATACTTCTCTACAAGTATTTCTCCCTGGATCACCACTGACATCATTAAACCAGCATAGGTTTGCTGCTCCCAACTCATTGACAGTTGCCCAAAATAATACTCTCTGTAGGACATTTCCAACCCTCAATGAGGTTCTGTGTTTAGCTTTTATTTTTCCCTAGCCTCCTTCAATTTGAAAGAGTACTTCTGTCATGCTCGGAATTATATAACCTGAAAATTATCCAGCCATTTATCTTCAAGTATATCCCTCAGTCAGAATTTGTTTGCATTGGATGTATGCTCAGGCCTATTGACAACTACATCACAGAAAAAATGCTGAGTTCTCCTTTCAATCTCTTTGCTAAGTACGTGATTTTGACTTGTCTCATGGATAGTGCTGCCTTTAATCATTTGATGAAGGTACTATCTTACCCGGTTTATCCCACATAAAGCTATGCCTTTCTCTTTTTAAATTAATGTGTATTTTTTGAGACGTACTTTGAGATTCAGTAAATATCGCATTCCTGGTTAAACATTAAACTAATTTAACCATTAGTGTTTCCAGGCTGACCAAATTGCTTTTTTTGATAATAGTCCAAGGTGTTTCTTTTTAATTCCACCACTCTTATTATATTTATTAATTACATTCTGCTTTAAAGAAAAATTCACTCTTTTCCCTCATTTACTTACCCATTTATTTTGACCCATGTGAACGCCTTGATTCCCATTTAATCCAATAAATTATAATTTATTGACATCATTTCTAATGTTAAGGTTCAAATATTCTGAGATTGGGCAACTGGAGTCTCTTTCACACTGATTTTGTGTTCTTCTCCTTTAGTACTTTCTTCCTTTCTCATACAAAATACTTCTCCCTCATCTTCTTCCTGCCCTAGTGCTAGTATAAACCATTTCTCCAAGAAATGGACAGAGATAAATGCATACACACACAAAGCATGTATATTTCTGAGACACACACATCATCCCTACACACACAAACACATTTAAGAACAATGAGTTCACACAAACACCTCCAATTATAAAGATTATTTAAAAAGGATTTTTTTTTCAGATTTTCCCCTTTCTACCTTTATAATTCCTTTCTCTGACTGTGAGCAGCCAACCTGAAGCTCCCTCCATCTGCTTTCCTCATTGATTCCTCTGCACTGTATTAATGAAACCCCTGCCCTTGCTGCTGGCTTCTGATGCAGGGGCCTCCTCCCGCTCCTCAGGCACTAACAGCTCTGGTCTGTACAGGTGCCCTTCCCAGCCTGCTTTGGTTCCAGTGTCAGGAGATGACCATGGACATGGCCACTCCAGAGGTGACTTCCCCTGCTCTTGACCTTAATTCCTGGACAGAGACCTCCTGAAGAGGGCTCATGCCCACCACTCTGTTGCCACTGCTGTCCTCTATGAATGTCCCTCACTCAGGTTCAGCCCCTCCCCCACATCTGCTCTGAGCCAGGGCCAGAGTTTCAGGAGGCCCAGTGCCCCACTTGCTTGCCCTCACTCATGGGGTGCACCTCTGCAGGAGCATTTAATACACCACAGCCCTCCTCCTCCTGAACTTCATTTCTTTTCTCTGTAGGGGAACAGGGCTGTTAAAACTGTGGTTTATGTTTTCAGCCATTTCTTCTGGGTTTCCTATTCTCCACCTTGCATCTTACTCTGTGGCTAGCACCTTGAGAGGCAGACTCAGACCCTGGCTTACTACTCTCCACCACTCTTTCAAGCAACTTTACTTTTCAAGTCCAGTTTGTCTTCAAAGTCCCAAATTCCAATTTCTGCCTTTTTTTGCTCTGTGAAGTTATCAAAAGTTCTACTGACTTTTCTTCCTAGCCTCTTAGTCTTCTACTGTTTACCAATTAATCCCATGACAGACTCCAGAGGATAGCATCATGAAGAATTCAGGGGTCCCCTGAATGACCTTCTTTCTGATTGGGGTTTTGACCCTGACTCCCTGATTCCTTTAGCAGCTTTTCAATATCTTCAAAAAGATATCTTTTATTCCATTTTTCCCATTTGTTATTACTGATGGGGTTAGTCTGCTACCACTTATTCCATCATAACCTTATTTCTATTAATGTTTATAAAACCCAAATCAAGTCCTGTCACTGACACTTAAAAGATAAGGGGACTCAGACACAGAAAAACAGTCTAACCAAGATCACACAACCAGTGGGCAGCATCTGGTGCCTAAGCTTCAGGTCTGTATGTTAAGAGGATTTTTAAAACAGTGCTTCATACTGTTGTAATTGACTATCTCTAATTACCTCTATACATCACATGTTTTATTATCGCATCACAAATATTCCATAATTAAAAAGGGAGAATTAATAAAAATTAAAAGGTTTTTAGAAACTTTCCATCTCTAAAAGCGGCAACTTTGCCTTCTGTGGGCCTCTCATATGTCAGAGCTTCTCAACACCGAGCTGTTGACACTAAAATTAGCCATTTTTGGTGGAAAGAGGGCTGTTCAGTTGAAAAAGGTCTGCCCCATGAATTGGGGTAGGGGGCTTTTATCTTATGCCCTTAGATGCCACCGGATCCCCCAGTTTTGACAACCAAAAAGATCTCTGGACAACAGCAGACATCTTGGATATAAAACCACCCTCAGTGGATAACTATTGAGCTATAGCAAAAACTCCATCATTCCCAGTTTATGGCACTTATATACAGTTCACAATTTCCCCTCCTTGTTGGATGGTTTTGAAAAGTGCAACTTAATTCTTTTTCAAATTCCCACCAACTCTGGAAAACAATAAAGCTTCAATCAAGCAGGACACATGCAGCAGGGTCTGCCCATCCAGAAATAGGATAAAATGGATGGGAAAGAATGGCAAGTGTGTTCCTGGTTTTGTTCTTCTCTGAATAAAAATCTATAAAACAATAAATAAGCTGCCAAGTTCAGCATAGCTTAGCCTTGTCTTCCATAATTCCCCACAGTGTGCTTAGAGAAAAAGAGTTTAGTTCCTATTGAACTTTTATCCAAATTTAGAAAAAAAAAAAAAAAAAAAAAAAAACACATCAATTTTCCCTGGCCCTCAGCTGCTCCCCTGCCTGTCACATGGCCAATCTCTTCCCAGCATTGAGTTTCACTTTCTATTTTCAAGAGGGTTGAAAACTGTCACTTAGGCTGCAATTATAAAAAAATGTATTATGAATTTATTTCAACAAAGTAGCAATACTTGAGACCCTGATATGGGTAAGAAATTTCCAGCTTAGAATTAATTCAGTTGCTACTTTGTTACTGGAATGTAACAAACTTCTATTGGACTTTCATTTCTCTCTTCTCAGTGTCTTAATATGTAACAAATCTAGGAAGAGCTAAAATCTATCAAGCATTTTCATAACTAAAATGAATGAATAAATATACAAAGAATACATTTTCTATATATCTTTCCGGAAAAAAAAAAAAGATGTATTTGAATACATATACACAAACACACCTAATGCACTGTGCCATGCCTCCAAGATCCCTCCTTTGTTGATGAACTTGATGTCTCACCTATAGCTCATTGCATTATGGAGGCATGCAGTATACTATATTAGGAGTTTCAGGATTTTTATCATAATATCATGTCACTATGTTTTTTGCTCTTACATTCACCAATAGCTATCCAGTTGTAATTTGTAACTTTTTTCCTATGAAGGGTTGAACATGGGGGCACTTATGTACAGAGCCACATCCCTAGCCTTTTTTTTTGGGGGGGGGGGGGAAGTGGGGTGCAGTCAGGAACTTGGTAATTGATTAGCCTACCTAAGTTACTGAGGCTGGTTTTGCAATTGGTAATCCTCTTGCCTTAGCCTCTGTAGCCACTGAAATTATAAGAATGCACCATTGAACCTGGCCCCAACTGTGATAAAATAACTTCAACAATGAAAGGACAGAAGACTATCCAGACAAATCAAAACAGGTTGTGGTAGATAACTATGGCAAAAAAAATAATAATAAATAATAATAATAAAATAAAAATGCTGAAAATAGGTACAACTCACTTTATTTGAAAGACAAAAGACAAAAAAAAAAAAAAAAAAAACCCAAAAAAACTCATACCATAATGGCACCATCACTGTACAATGAGCATGAAAGGCAAACTTAACCAAGCCTAAGAAAATAATTAACAGATTCATCACTTACATCACCCACCAGTGTTATGTGTCTCTAGTGATGGTTTGCTTTTGAATCAATTGAAAAAGCAGAACTTCGTAGTTAAAAGTGTATAGTTCAACTCTACAATCCACTTTTTCTTTCTGCTTTTAAGCGTCAATCTGCTTTTTAATTCCAATAAAATAATTGAAAGTAAAAATTGAAGAGTAAAGTCAAATAATATGCAAAATTTCACTCTTTGCAACATATTGCAAATATACACCAATTGGATTTCCATTTAGGCATATGCTAATACTTTCCTTCATATTTGCCTTTTCCTGTCTTTGCCTATACTGTTGCCCTATTTGGACACACATTGTGACTTATGATTTCATAATGCTATTTTAATTTAATTCATGATTAAATGGACCCTCTTTTGATAAATTTTCTAACATGATCATGTTGAGTTAGATTTCTTTCCCATGAATCCTCACAGCATCCTCTCCAGAAATTTAATGTGGTTCCCACTGTACTGAATTATGATTGGCAGTTTATTTGCCTGCCTCTCCAAAGTGTCTGAGGATTCCATTTGGTCAAGCATCCTATTACATATTAAGGGCTTAATATAAAAGGTAAAAAAAGAAGAAAAAGATGAATGAAATACTAAAGCTCAGTGTAAGTACAGAGGCAGGCTAAAATGCTTTACCAAAAACCAGTACACCATACCTCCTTTGGGTCCTTTGGGTTATATGAACAAAGATAGGACACTCTAAATGAAAGTCTGACCTTAGAAATGTTAATATCTGGAAAACAAAGTAAAGAATTTATTGTAGGAGTTTTGAAAAAGCCTCCCCTCCCCTCTTGATTCTTCTCTACCTCATTAAACATTATTTTCTTTATATTTTACATGCATCTTGAAAGGAAGAAAATAATTGAAATACATAAATATATGCAACACTCAATGAGCAAACATGATGCCTGTCATGTAATGTCATCTAAATTCTCAATCTAGCAGCATCTCTGATTTCCAGAGAAATTGAGCTCTCTAGCTTTGGAACTTGAGATTTTGCCTAAAATGCTTCATTTATGGATCATTACCTGACCAATATCAGAACAAACTCATTAAATCCTCCAGTGAAGGAGTGTTTACACTTAGATATCTACAAAGGTAATTTGGCTGGTTGTGCAGTAAATATTTAGCAGCAGGGGCCTAAAATTGCCAATGTTTATAGACTTGTGCCTTTGATGTCACTTCTTGATTGCTTTCCAGTACTAATGTTGTGCAGTGTAAGCTGAATTCTTAACTACTTAATTCTTTCCTAAATTTAAGGTAGTTTTGGAGCTATACCAAATCTAACCATCTTTCCCAAATTAGGGAATGTTGGTGTTTTGAACTTCTCATCTTAACCAAAAAAATCTTTCCTAGTATTTAGTAAGATTAATGCCCCTGTAACCAAATTCACAGCCTATGACAGCTTTAAGGACCCTTTTCTCCTGGTAGGGGAAGGTTTCCAGATTGCTATGGAGACAACTCTTAACAAAATATATGGCACTAGTCAGGAATTTCCAACCAAACCATTGCCTCCGAGGATGAAATATTTATACATGCACTTTTTTTCTGCCCAAATTGCAGAATTTCTCTCCTGATCTTTAATTAATTTTGGGTGATGTTCATCAGCAATACAAGCAACACTTTTTTTTTTTCAGATGCAATTCAAAAGCAAGGAACGCTTTTCTCTATCCCTGCAGAAACAGAAGAGGAGAGAGAGTGCTGTAATTTTGCAATTGGCATTTCTGAGAATCAAACATCTCTATAATCAGCTGCAGTGATTCATTCTTGTGTAGATGCTCACATAAATGACAATCATTTTTATTATGGGCCTTGAGAAAGCAGAACTCATATTTATCAGACATATTTAATTCAGCATCTCACACAGTGCTGGTTCATAAGCCTCTGTGACACATTGCCACATAGATTGAAAACCTCAAGGCACCTGGTGCCAGACAGTACTTTCAACTACATTTGATATCAATGCTGTGGATTACCTGTGGAAGATCTTCAGGAGGTACTGAAATGTGGATTTAACTAGCTTAGTTCCTTCAACTCACCAAGAGGTTTGTGATCTCTTATTTTTCCTTAGGATCTCCTTCATATTTAAGGAACCAGGAGGTAGGATTTATTCAAACAAAGCTAAAATTACACTCTTGGAAAGAGCCCAAGTCTTAATAATGTACTATGTTTAAACACTTTTAGTACCAGGATGCACTAAATACAGAAAAAATGACATTAGCCTTATAGGTGAACTCTAAATCTAGTATTTATTATTGCTTTAAATAGATCCCAAGTGCACACTCAGAAGGTAACATCCCATGTCAATTCCAAGATAAACTGTGGCTCAACAGCAGATTTGTGAGTTTCTATATGTGGAGTACCTCATTGCTAGTCATAAACTTCTCTAAGTCTCATATCCTGAAAAGTGCAAAACCACAACTACTAAGCATTCATATTAAGAGATGCCTACTGTTTCATGAATCTTGAAATGAGAAGTTCTAATGAATATACAGATTCACATATATATATATAGTGTTTTTGTGAAAGGTGGTAGCTAACTAGGTTTTCAAAAGCTAGGAGTATGTGTGTTTATGTATGTGTACATGCATGTATATATATAGTGAGAGAGAGAGAGAGAGAGCTTTGTCACCTTTAGTTCTACTTACCAAGTGAGTGGAGACAACCCTTTCTCTTAATAGTCCAAATGAATATAATTTAGAGTAATTTTTTCAAACCAAGGTGTATAACAGGGAAAATTGATATAATATTGGATTGTTGGTAATGAACTCATACCCAGAAAAGTTCTATTAAAAGCATAGGCTAAATATAAATTTAGAGAAAAGGGCAGTATATGAAACCTACAATCATTTTAGTGTCAAATAGTTTTTCCTTATATATAATAGTCATAGTGCTATTAGTATATGGATAAAGTGATCCTTTTATATTCTAGTGTAAATGTTTCTGTATACTCATCTATGCATGCATATATACACAAAATACTCATTATAGATGATGGCTATGATTGTTTTCAGGGTGTGCTTTGGATATCATCCCTAAAATCCTAAAGTAAAATCATATTAACTTAAGTTTTATGAGTAACCAACCACATGTGTTCATATGCACATGCATGCATACATACATAAACACACATACTCCTAGCTTTGGTTGGGCAGAACATGTGTATGTATTGAAGAATGAGGTTTCTGCTTGCCTAAGTTGGAAAACCTAGATCCCTACCACCTTTCACAAAAACATATTTAGGGATGCCACATGTATTTAATAACTGTGCATACCTGTGCAAACATTTGCCCAGTTATTAAATACATAAGCTCTGCAGATAGACACAGGGTTCCAATACATTTGGAATATACCAACTTTGTAATTTTTGAAATGACTGTTTTTTAATTCTTGATATCTATTTGGTAAAATGGGACTAAAGATATAACAAAATCACAGACTCTTCATATGGATTAAAAGAAATACTGTTTGCAAAATACCTAGAACAATACAAAGTAATTAGTACCTGCAGTAGAAGAATTAGTCAATAAAAGTTTAATATAATAATAATTATTTTTATAGGACTAAATATAGTAAAATATACTCCCTTAAGAAAAACATTTGCACTATGAGATTGAAATTTTACCTTTAAATATGTATTTTTATTCTATTCATATATTCTTAGAAGATTTATTGAGCCCTTCTAGTTTTTGTGCATTGTGCTTTCTCTAAGGATCTTACAAAGTAAGAGAAAGAAAGACATAATTATTATGTAAGTATGATTGCACTTCATATTTTCAAAATATCATGAAGATGATGCTAAAGGAGCATATAAGAAGTTCTTACCTAATCTGAGATATAGTCACCAGGTAGGACATAGGACACCTCATAGAAATATTTGGGACATGGTTATACTAAAAATACGTGCTGTTTATCTGAAATTCAAACCTAACTGGTGAGTCTGTATTTTGCATATTAAATCTTGTGATCTAATCTGAGATTCAGGAAAGATTTCCCCAAGATAAACTAGGCACTACACTGAGTATTAAAGAATGAGCAGGCATTGACAAGATAAAGGGGTACAGAAGAATGGAGCTTTCCTAAGGCAGAAGAGACAGCATTGAAATATATCCTGAGTTGGAAAGAAACATTAGTGCATTTTAGGAACTGAAAATGCAGTGTAGTTGGAACTCTAAGAGTGAGAGAGTGAAAGGTGGTGTTTCACAGAGCTAAAGATGCAGACAGGTCTAGATAAGCAGGGAGGGACTTGATTCATATTTTGAATGACTGGCAGTCACTGAAAGGTTTTAACACAGAACAGCAACGTCAGATTTGCATTTTAGCTCTAGGCACTCTTCCAACCTCACTTTTCCTGCACAGCACTCCTTGGCAGAGCTGCTCCAGTGTGCACTTTTGGGGGGAAATTAAGCCCCTATGAGAAGGAAAAGCACAAACTAGATGGACATAAACAGCCTTTTGGAAAGGGTCAGCATGCTGAGGTGCTGTAATGAGAAGTTAAACTGCAGAGTTCCAGAGGCAAAAGGATGGCTGGAGGCAAATACTCTGGACAAGTGTGAGATGACTGTGGCTAAACATTCATGATTTTATTTATTATTTCACTAGTATACTTCCCCTAATACATACATTAAAACTGAAGTCTCCAGTTACAAGTTCTTGAATTGAAGGTGGGCTGTTTGGGCAGAAGGGTTTTAGAATACACATCTTACTGTGAAAGGGAAAATTCGTTTGAAAGACTATCCTACTCTCAAAGAGGATGCATGTTTAAAGAATTTTGATTTATATCACCAAACTCCAAGGAGGTGAATATCAATGGTAAAATGGCATGAAGTTAAGTTGGTATGTGTTAGCCCATTTTAGCTTATTAAAGGATTTTGTTTTACTATTGAGTGTCCAGACACAACTAACACAAGGTGTTAGAAAGAGGATAGACTTTTCAAAACACTATACCAAGTTTAAATCTAGGCTCTGCCAGTTTTTATCCCTATGACATAAGGAATTACTTAGCCAGCTAAATTCACACTCAGTTCCAACAAAACAATTATTCCTGACCCCTCCAATTCTTTTGCCCAAATCACTAAGTTATGGGGCGTAGTCAGTGAATTGTGTTTGAGATTCTATGATGTCATAAGGAGGTTGTGCCAGCTATAAGATTCATTAGTGTTTTAAAAATATAAATTCAGAACATGAGGGCAGAAAATTGCCCAGATAAAATCACCAGATCATCTAAACATAGGGAAAACATTATGATTAGAAAAAGAAATAATCTTGAACCTAGCTACAGATAGTTCACTTCATTTGAAAAAAAAAAAAAAAAAAGCACCAAAGCACCTAAGATGTAAAGGTATACTCATTCTATGATAAACACACAAACTTGACTCTTTTGGAAAGAAATTAGCAGATACATCACTATGCTATAATTTTTATCACTACTGAAGGTTTCCCTCACTGGAGAAGCAATGGACAAAGCCAGAGTTAATTAAGAAATTTGTTTATCTTGTATATATAAATACATACATCTATTTTTATATCTTATCTTGTAGCAATATTAGGAAATGTTATCCACCCCCCCCCCCAGTATGATATTTGAAATCAGTTTTCAGGTTGAAAATATGATGTTATTAAGCATTTGTCTTTATTTTCTATCCTTAATATGTAGCCAATTATAAGAACTCAGTAAATGCTGGTTAACTTAATGAATGAGGGAACTGAGACATTTCTGGGTTAAATTCTATGAAATACACAACTTTAAATAGGTAGAGTCGACATAACATGCAATGGTTTTAATGATCCCTAAGTGAAAGTGGTGCTTTCAAACTAGGTCCATAATATTGGACATCTGTGCCTTTGTTCATATCAGTGCATAGCTTCTGGTATTCTCTGGCCTAGTTATGCTCTTCTTCAATTTTAAGACTGACTGAGTTTCAAGTTCATTGAAGCTACTTCCCTTTCCATTAAATCCTTTCTATGAAATACAGCCTAATGAGTACTTATCCCTAGAATCATACAACAAAATTCCTCTTCCATTCATCTGGTGGGAAGACTGTAAACTCACATTTTCTGTTGTCTTGTGTTAGTCTAACATCTCTGTGACGTGAAGGTTGCAGGGTACCTTAACTGAGTGCCTAGTTAGGTAATTTGGACATCCGCAGGCTAGGTATCAGTGGTTGTCTTTGCAGAAAGACTAATATCCTAACTAAAGTAATAATAAAATATTGAAATGAAATAAAAATTAAACAAATACATTAAAAAGTGAAATCTATGGTTATAAGGTTCTTGAAAGGGAGGTAGGATATTTTGCATAAAAGGGTTTTAGGAATATATATTCTACTTTCATTTTGGAGACAGGTCTCCCATTTGGGTAGGGGTCTGAGAGATTTGGACTGAATCCAAATACATTAGTAATCAATTGTCAGTCAGCATAGTTAACACTAGAAAGAAGGAAGTTCTGAAAAAGTTAAAAAGTTACATAAAAGAAATCAATATAATGGTACCACCAGAAATGAAAAAGAATTTTCGCTTAGACACCTGCCAATGGGGTTATATATGATATTGACAATCTTCTAAACTAGTAAGAAAAACACAGGGGATAATCAAAACAGAGTACCATTATGATGACCATGTCAAAAATGATGATTTCAAAGTCTATTATTAAGTTAGAAGCAGGATGATACAAATGGCTCATGGTTAAGTCATACCTTAGGGGTAACACCAGAATATACATATACTTCCAAAGATCATAGAATAGATCACAAAGAGCTAGTCATGATGTTAATGGTCATGAAAACCTGTTGTAGGAAAGAGATAAAATGTGAAGGACAAGAGCTTCTTTGTTATGATGCTTGCTCTGGTTTAGAGGTAGATTCTGATATGATTTCTATTCTTGACCTAACCTTCCTAAGTGAAAAGTGGCAATTAGAAACACATAGCCTTAGATTACATTTTCCTTAATTAGATTAAAAATGTTTTGTGAGAAAAATAAAAGTAGGACTGCAAGGATTTTACTTTAAATGTCTCCATATAGACATCCTAAATGTATATTATATGTGTACATATATATTTAGAATAATGTGTATATTATATATATAATTTCAAAGATTTTATCTGTTATTTCTGCTTGTCCCTTTAAATAATATAATAAACTTAGTTTGTATTACACATGGGAAGTACCCAATAAATGTTAGTTCATTTCTTTGATATTATTTCATATTTCATATATTCTTAATATTAATGTGTCTTTATATATTGTAGTATATATATATGAGTACTAAATAAAGGCATCCAGGTGAGAATAATAACAGCTATGTAAGTTTATTTCTCATTAACCAAACCTATGGAAGCAAGAATAACTCTGTTAGAACCCTACAGAGCAGAAATGGCTTATTGGGATTCAATGAGGCCATGAGGGATTTCCTGTGAAGTGGTTCAACCTATCATGTCTAACTGCGTTAATTATTTTCAATTTTATACAACAGAGAAATAGAAAGTGATCAGAGATCCCAATTTAATGTGGTGAGTCAAACTTCACATTCTGATAAGTATCTACTTATGAGTGTGCCACGCCACGTTGTTGAATCTCGTCTCTGGACATGTGTTGCATGACAAGTGCATAACTAAATCAGTGTATTTCAAAGCACATGCAAATTGAAAACTTGGATTTTTTTGGTACATCCTCCTAAATGAAATAAACTTCCATAAACACAAACTTTATTGGTCCGTTTTGTTTAAAAATGCACTGATTGCTCCTCAATGCCCATCCCTATCTGGACTTTGTCATTGCATGAAGTCTCATTCCTGTCTAGCGTCCATCTACTCTATTAACCTTGGCACTACCATTCTTCATCTTTATTAAAAAAAAAAAAAATCAGTGTATCTAAAACCCTTTGGTTTATGGACCCTTATGAGAATCTGATGAAACATATGGGCTTGTTCCCCAGAGGGTGTCTACTTATCCAGACTTAGCTGTGTGGCCATATTTATGACCAGACTTTATAACTCCCACAGGCAGAATTCATTCTCATGACTTAATACGTACATATATTGTATTGTACAAGAAAATAACCGAAACCGCACTGGTGCATGTGACTTTGAGTTCTCAGAGGCAGAGACCTGGTCTTGTCTTTAAATCCTAGGTTCCTAACACAGACTTTTTTGCTAAAGCAAAGAGTGACCACTGTGGCATTATTCAAGCTGTTTTAAAACACTAATTTCAAAAAAGAAGAGCAGATCCATGAAAATGGTAGGTGAGGCCTCATGGTGTGCAAAACTGTGTCATTAGAAAACAAAGTTACTTTCAGCAGTGAACAGAAGACAGGCACATTCCAAACTTATATCGGCTTATCTTTCACAGTTATCTATCTATCTCTCTTCAATGATTTTCCAAATGTAAAAGGTAAATAGAGAAGATTAATCTTTAAACATTACTCTCCTTTATGGAGACATTTAGCTTCATGAGAAAAATATGATTGCTGGTGACAGAAAGCACATATAATGGGGTTCAGTTTCTTTTGTGTGATTTCAGGTTAAGTCCTGGAGTTGATTACATGTTTAGTCTATTCATACATAAGATGGAGATAATGGTGACAACGATGTCTATAATGATGATGATAGTACCAAGAGCAATAATTCCATCTTTCTTTTATATATGAGTGAATTCTTTTGATGACAAAAGAGGCCATAGAAAATAAATTTAAATTCAAATGATAGCTATCATTAAGTCTCAGTGGTTATGAAATAGTATATCAATCCTTCTAAATAAAAGTTACTAAGCAGAAGAAAAATACTTGTTTGACCTGATTATGTTAGAAAGAAACTATTTGAAGTCTACTATAATAGAAAAAGGAGATAGGTTATGTCAAATTTTAAGATGATTAACTTTTAAAAGATGAATAAAAGAAAAACCCAAATCCTCCATGTCCTATTTGTGGATACATGTAGCTAATGTTTTTAAGGATTATTGCATAGCTCAAATTTGGTAGGAGCATGTTGATTTTAATATAAAACAGTGAAGGATATTCTCATATCCTTAAAAATGGGGATAGAGGCGCAGACAAGAGATGAAGTAATTATTGTTTAATTTTTTAGATAAATTTTACAGTTTATTACATAGTGAAGTTTCAGTTACTCACAACTAAAGGACTAATTTTTAAAATAATGAAAACATCCCCTTTAGCCATTTTCACTATTTTATAATTACCTAAATGAATCTATAGTAAATATGATAAGCTTAAAAGTAGATAACAGGTCAGATAATTTTGAAAATAATCAGGGGTGAGTTTCTAGGTATCTAGTACACATTAAAATAGTTTGGACTAATTACTCTTGCATATGAATTAGCATTTATGAGGTAGTCAGGGTACTTACACCCTATGGAATGTATTATGTTGTAGCTGTGAAGGTGGAGGCTTAGGTTACTTGAGGAACTTGCTTTCTGCAACATGATTGCAGAGCTTAAGCCTTGGATTTAAGCTCAGATCTCTTTGGTGCTGACCAGAGTACTCCTCTTTTGTCCCTTCCATCTCAAAGAACTCATGTAACAGGACGATAAACAGTTGTTTCTTGGTCCACATACACTCTTCTGCAGGGAATTCAGCTGACTCACTCTAACAGAGTCTGGTGAGAGAGAGAAGAGTACGCAGCTAGCCAGAAACTCAAAAGGGTTCAGGGTGTCAAAACTGAGCTACTACCTGCTGCTGTGATTAGGAAGAGTTTGCTGCTGGTTAATAAGAAGGTCTAGAGTCCATCTCAATATCCTGGAGGTATGAACACTGAGGGAACTGTTTCAGCAACCAGGAGGGAATATGTTATATTTGTCTTCTTGCCTGAGGAACTCACCAATTATGTGAAAATGTCAACTGGTCTCCTTACTTGATTTGAGCAATATCATTCAAGAAGAGAAAAATGTCCACAGACAGTATACAAAAACCACAGGAGATGAAAATATGGAAAGACATTTTGGTCTTAAAGAGGTAGAAGCAAGTTAAAATGTTTCAAGAATAGGCAATTAAAAAAACAAAAAAACATGAGAAGAACAAGAAAGAAATAATCTATTCCCATAGGAGAGATACAAAAATTTTGAGATTGAAGATGTTTTCTCAGTGAAAAAATTGTTAATTTAGGACAAGAAGAAGATAATAGTATGATAAGTCATTAATATACCAGTACTGACTTGTACATTATCTTTCCACTCTAACTACAGAGGCACCATATACACATGGACATATACATCTATGAGGCAAGCCATTAACCTGAACCCATTGTCATTTGAGTGTGATGAGGTCATTTTTAATTTGTTCCTCCTCTTTGGAAAATTGCCCCTTCACAATTTTCTAATGAAAATAGAACATTTACTTGTAAGACAAGAGTGTGCCTCTTTCCAGAGATGTTTCCACAACCTTCTACAATGTGTAGAACTCCACAAAAACAATGACTTTAAGAAAATGTGTTACATATAGGAAATGTATCACTTGTATAAAGATGTTTGGAATCACCTCTGGAGAGAGAGGTATGCACAATTTTGTATTTATATCTAGCCTAACAGAGGAATATGGCTTACTGCAGAATTTTTAATCCATGTTTTATTGTGAAACTGCTTACCCAGAATTATAATATCCTCTTCTCTACCTTTACAATTTACTTAGAGCATGTGTATAATAAACATTTTTTCCTTTGTCACCTTTACCCCCTTTCATATTTGAAGAGAACTCTTCCATTATAAACTGTTAGGATTTAACCCTGCCTCTTGCCATTCCATGTAAGCATAGGACGCAGGTTTGGTCACTCAGAAGAGTCCATCTTAAGAGGTGGCAGTAAAAAAAAAAAATGAGTTTCCCCAGCACCCATAGCAAAGTGCAATAGAGACCAGTACCAATGCAAGTGATAGGAACACCGTGGATCATTGATCCATGTGGATGGTGGTAGTGCTTACCCTCTATTGCTTTTGTGGTATAATTTTGACTGTGATTCTGGCTAACTGGCCTTCCTTACCCATCCACTTGATTATGAAGCTTTCCTCTCAATTTTTCAATGTGTCCATTATGACTTTAATAAATTAATTTAATTCTTATGTTAAACAAAGTTTCTGTTGCTTGAAGTTAAAAACTCTTGACTGATCATAAGTGCAGGAAATAGTTTTAAAAGGAAAAAAAGTTTTTTAAAAAATGACTTTCTGGAATGTTCCCTTTCTCATTTTGAAGCTTTCCCTAGAAATTTAGAGATCTTAGCACACAGGTGGTGTTTTATATCTTTTTCCAGGTGAATGTTGTGATTTTGGGAAAGAAAGGAGGATAATTGAACACCCCAGATACACAGACGGTGTTGGAAAATTGAATTTGGTTTATTGGACCATAGTTTATGGTATTATCACAGCAGTTTTTGACAAAGGAGTAGCACACACTTCACCAGAGTTGGTAGGAATGTGTTGTATGGCATTGCTCAGAAATGTGAAAGCCTTAAAGTACTTTTAGTCAACTTTTGTGTTGCTGTGACCGAAAAACCTGACGAGAACAATTAGAGGAGGGAAAGGACATTTGGGCATCTCATGGTTTCCAAGATCTCAGTCCTTAGATGGCCGGCTCCATTCCTCAGGGCTGGAAGTGAGGCAGAACATCATGGCGGAAGTGTGAAGTAGAGTAAAGCAGCTGGGAATATAGCACCAGGAAGGAAAGAGAGGGTGAGGGAGAGCCCCCAAAGCACACCCCTGTGACTGACCTCCTTCAATCACACCCTACCTGCCTACCACCAACTTAATCCCTATTAGAGGAGTCATGTATTGATTAGGTTAAATATTTTATAACCATCTCTGAACTTTCTTGCATTGTCTCATAATGAGCTTTTGAGGACACCTCACATCCAACCCATAACAAAAGTTGACAGGAAAGAAGAAAATATCTGATTAAATGACATATTATTTATCATAAGGAAAAATAGATATTCAGTCATATAATATGCACTTACTGCTTTCTCTGTGTCACACAACATTGCTGAAGAGAGAAAGACAGTTGTCCCTAATAGTAGCTAGGAGAGTTCAAAAGAGATTTTTTTCCTCTTCCCTATCTACTGTTAGAAGGGTTTAAAAGAGACGATCCTCTTTTAAACTCTCCTAGCTACTAGATATACCTCCATAAGAGTAATTTGTTCATTTGCCCACATCCCATTCATTTAAGAATTTCTTAGGGATATGAAACTGATCTATGAATCTATGTTTCTAGCACATAACACAATTTCTGATGCATGACTGGCTTTCAAGAACAGAATGTAGAATGAATAGTGAATGAGTGAATAAATGAATAGAGGAAAGTGACATTACCAGAACATGGGCTGAATAATCACCCTCTGTGAATGAGTGTTTTCTGCTTTTCCATGACATGAGAAAACACAGACGGCAAGCTCCTTAAATTCACAGATGCTGCGGAGGTGTGAGTATCCAAAACGTTCAGTGACAATCAGAGAACTCTATTTATCATCTAGTGTAACTCAAGCAAGCATTTCAAAGAGTTTAAAGTACTCCAACACTGGTTCTTAAAGAAACCTTCAACTAAGAAGGGCGGAGATAGAACTGGCTTAAAAGCAGGAAACAGGATGGAAAAATTAAGGCCATCAAAAGTGGGAATAAAACAGACAGCACACTCCAAGTGAGACACCAGTGCAACAGGCATCCTCAGATCAGTCCCTTGGGTAAGGAGGGGAAAGCTGTCCATACCCACCACCCTGGCTGGCCATGGTGGCCACTGTGCAAAGCTACTCTGCAAAAAGCGACTGTGCTCAGCTACTCTGAACTTGAAGGTTACTGGAAAAGTAGAGCACATTCAAAAAAGGTTGATCTTCATGGTGGAGGGTCTGAAAACGATAATGTATATTTTAACGACCTGAGGAAAAGTAATTTTTTAAAAACTTAACATGGGCAGAGTATAATTAGCTCAAGACCTGCCATGTAGAAATTAATTATCAATTTGAGTTCTAAAGTGTCTGGTTCCTTTACCAGACAACGCTTGAGGCAGATATCAGGAAGACAGGCACTGAATCCAGAGTTCAAAGAGGAAAGGAGAGGAGAGCAAGGATAGAGGGCAAAATAGACAAATGACTGGACAGCCTGAAATATGGACTATTGCCATACACTGACTTCGACCTGTTTTCTGTGCTTCAATGATTTGCCAATAGCACATTTATGTCTTATTCATTTAAGGGTTTGCTGCATCTCATAGATTCATTCATACCACAAAGCAAACAGATCTCATGCAAGTGGATGGCAATGATCCAGTCTAGCAAAGCTTCCCAGCCTACATAGCTTGCTAAAATTGACAGGTACAGTGACATCTTATCTTATTTGCACTCCAAGTTAAGCAGGTACAACACTCAAAATTTGAACACTTTACTTCTTTTACTAGTACTCCTAATATTACACATGAATAAACTCATTAACCACTTTATTTCACATTTCCTGGTAAATTGAGATATAGCCGGACATCACGGGATTCCAAACTTACTTATATTTTAGTGGTACTGGTCCAGGGTCTCACACATATAGGCAAGCATTCTACCTGTGAGCTATAATTCCAGCTGGATTCAAACTTTTTTTTCCTGTTACCGGAATGGAACTCAAAGTTGCTTTACCACTGAGATTACATCCCCAATTCTTTGTATTTATTTATTTTTTATTTTGAGACAGGTTCTTGGTATGTTGCTGAGGCTGGTCTCAAACTTTCAAACCTCCCACCTCAGCCTCCCAAATCCCTGGGATTACAAGCATTCCCCCACCTCACTTGGCTCAAACATTTTAAATAATACTTTGAAGCATCTTGGTGCAGGACCAATGGCTTAGGCCACTGTGCAGCCCTTTGACAAAACCTACCCACTGTGCAGGTGTCCAGCAGGGCCTGACTGGAAGGTGTTAGGCATCACATTTAAACACACACATATGTAGAATTAGGACAAATAGGTTAAAATCCTCATCATAAACATTTTTAAAGCATGTCTTTTTTCTGTAAACTACAAAAAGTAAAAATGTTTATTAATTTCTGGAAATGATTGCAGTAGAAAGATGGCACTGAACATGGGGACAGGGATCTTTTGTAGTTCTTGGCATTGAAACTCCTTTTGAGTTGGAGGTGGATAATATCAGGAAGGTCATAGGAGGAAACCCTAGACTGGTTTAAAGTTTGTGTAATAGGTATTCATAATGTCGTTTGCAACTCAAGATACCTCTGTTTAATTGCTCAGTTTTTAAAGTATGCATCACAAATATACTCTGAAATACTTTAAAACTTGCCTTAAAGAATGGCGAAATAAAGCAGTTTTTGTGCATTTATCTTTATGCATGGAGAAAAACTAGCATCTTCTAATTAAAAAAAAAAAAAAAACTGTTTTTCCTGTTTAGAAATAATCCAGATTCTTTATCTGCTTGAAATAAACTCTGAGCTCCCATATACTCTAGGTCTGTGATCATTAACAAATTAGTGAGCCTGCCTTTGCTTCAGTTTCCTTATGAGTTAAAACAGGATAATAACAATGCCTTGAGTTGAATAATATAACAATGTTGAGAAATAGATGGCATGTGGCAAGCATGGACGGTTGCAGAAATTATCATTTTAAGATTAGCAATGGATATTACTCAGCCATAAAGAATGATAAAATTATGGCATTTGCAGGCAAATGGATGAAATTGGAGAATATCATGCTAAGTGAGATAAGCCAATCTCAAAAAACCAAAGGATGAATGATATCTCTATTAAGTGGATGATGACACATAATGGGGGGAGGGAGGGGTTAGTGTTAGGGTTAGAGTTAGGGTTAGGGAGGGGGGCAAGAATGGAGGAAGGAAGGACTGTACAGAGGGAAAAGAGGGGTGGGAGGGGTGGGGGAAGGGAAAAAATAACAGAATGAATCAAACAACATTACCCTATGTAAATTTATGATTACACAATTGGTATGCCTTTACGCATGTACAGAGAAACAACATGTATCCCATTTGTTTACAATTAAAAAAAAAAAGCTGTGAGCTTAATAAACCTCTTTTCTTTATATGTTAAAAAGAAAAGATTAGCAATGGTATTTTAGTAGTGATATTTATATATCTGAGAAGTATATTTGATAGAGCCTATGCAGGTTATTATACATATCCTTATATTCTCTACATAGATAGCTTAGTACAATCTTCAGCAGAGGTTGTTTTCATTTTTTTTTTCCTTCTAATGCAAATATATTCTAGCTCTCAGGATAGGTTCTAAGTGTATTTGGTTAGTTTACTGAACAGATTTAGGGATGTTGTTTGTGGGTAAAATAGAGTTAATTGCACTGGTGCAGAAAATAGCAAATATACTAGCATGTTTATAGTTTTTTTACTCAGTGTTGTTATTAACAGTTCCAAAACACACACAAACATTTCAAATAACTTTCTTCTATTTTTAGAATCATTCTATATTAAAAAGTCTAATGAAGTAAAGTATACATACAAAGTGCACAAATTAACAGTGTATAGCTAGATGAATTTTAACAAACTGAACACCCTCATGTGACCATCAAAAAGCTGAATCATCTCAATGCATTAGCAATTCTGCCTCAACACCACCAGGTCCAGTGTCCCTACCAGTAGTAACTCTTTTTGAATATTACAAGTATAAATAATTCTTTTTTCATGACTATGTATTTGTACTTAACAATTTGCTTGTTAGATTCATCCATATCATTGTATTTATAAATATTTCATTCCAACATCTCTAAGGTATTTCTTTGCATGAATTTGCTTTATATTCCTTTCCGTAGTTGAGGGAAATTTAGGTAGTTTTCAGTTTGAGCTATTATTATGCTGCTATGGTTATTCTTATACATGAGTGTTAATGAACGTACATATTTCTAAAATTACTAGAATATTCCTACCTATAAAATACTGAATTATAGACCATGCATATGAAAGCTTTTGTGGCTATTACCAGTTTTCAAAATTACATATTAATACTCCTCCAGCAATTTATGAATCCAAGCTTGAGGTCAGTGTGATAGAGATGAAGTACTTTCCATGATGTGGGCAATGAGTACTTTAAATAGTGATATGATTTAGTGTACTTTGGCCTCACATTTAGGAAATCCCACAGATTTATTAAGTTATTTTCTGAAATGGCTTTCTTCCCATGAATACATTTTCCCAGTCTCTGTGCTTGACACTAAGATCACATTTAATTATAGTATATAGGTCAGTATATTTTATTCTTATATTATTTATTCTTCTATTTTTATGTATTTTGTGGAATTTACAAAGTCTATATGGTTTCCTTTGGTATTTCATTGAAACAAAATAGTAGAAATAATAGGAGATTTCACAGGAATCAATTGTGTTCTTTTAGAAACTTCTTGACTATGCTAGATACCAGATATAATAAGAATAAAAACACTGGAATGCCAAGTGTACTGGATGAAACATTTCAGAAAAAAATGGTGATTATAATTGCAATAATTACAATAATTGTCATGAACAAATACATGATAATGGCAAATCCATACTCATCCGAGATAAAAAGAGGGAAAGAATAAGGATGGTTATTGGAAATATGGGACTGAGCTGAATCTGAAGAGCAAAAGAGACTTAGTTAAGTGTGTATCAGTCTCACCTTTCCAATTATGAAAGTTTCCTTTTCTGTTGCTTTCCTGTGACAATTATTTTCAGATTGCTGAAGTATGAGTCATGCTCGTTATACAAAGGAGATAATTCAAAAGAAATGTGTACAAAGCATAAGAACAACAAAATCTCCCCTGCCCATGACTTTCAATCTAGCTTATTCCCAAACTCCATTTAATGTGTAAGACCTAACTAGACTCCTTCCATAACTCTGCTATGTTCAGACATTGCATAGTAAATAGAAACCTGCAATATGTGTAGCTTTGATCTATACACATGTATGTTGAGAAATTTTGAATTTCTGTTTGCCTGTTCCTATTTAAAAATGAATCAAGAGTATACATTTCTTAGTTGCTTGCTTGTATATTGCATGTAAATTTTATTATAATATTATGTTAAGGCAACATACAGCATACATACATAATATATAAAAATCAAAAATATCATAACACAGTTAATAGTTTGAAGATTTCAAGTGCTCATCTTCTGTTGCATCCCTTGCCTCTATCTTTACCCACAGCCATATCCCTCCCAAGAGAGAACTGCTGTCTTGAATTTTAAGCAACTTGCTTTTATTGTCTTGAGTATAAATGATATATACTCCACATCTGTAGTTATTGATTAAATCATTTTCTAACTTTTATGAACATATATGTACTGGCACATGTATTATTTGCTACATAGTATCATATTGTACACTCTATTCTGTGCTTATGTTTTTTTTTTTTTTCTCTAGTTTCTTCTTATTCCCCTCTTTTCTTCTCCTTCACTCACTTTCAACTTCCCCCCATCTCACTGGTGACCTGTTCTAAAATCCTGGTGTCCATCCTTGCATTTTTCCATTCTTTGCTCCCACCTCATTTAAATATATAAAAATATGGTGAAATTAGACATCGTGCAAATATCCATATTTATTAATAACAATGAAATTGTATGTTCACATATGCAGGTATATGTTGGAATTTAAGTGAATATGTATGTGTGTGTATACGCACACACACACACACAAATTATTTGTACTTTGTTTACTCAGTGGTTAGTAAACTACTGATGGAAATTGCTCCTTGTCAACTGATAGAACTATTTACAATAGCTACATAACAATATTCCCTCTTGTGGATGTACATGATTCATTTTGCCATTTTTTATTGGTAATTAACCACTTATGGATTTGTTTTTCCACAGCGAGTATCACTTAATGTACATACCAATCAATGTGTAAAGGCTTTGACGATAGCTATTATCTCCTTGGGATAGATTCTCATGAATGATATTACTGAAGTAAAAGGTATCTTTAATTTTAGTAAGTATTGCTTAAAAATGGGTTAATGTTTATATAGCGAAAGGGCATTCATGAAAGTACACTTTTTTTTCATGTCTGTGGCAGCAATAGTTTTTATTTTTCTTCTTTTATATTTTGCCATTCTAGTGGGTAAAAGTTTTTTTTTTGGTACCTTAATTTGTAGGCTGCTGATCAATACCAAATTTGACCATATTATTTCTATTTCTACTATTTTCTTCTCTCAGTTGTTTATTCTTTGCTCAGTTTCTTTTGGATGATTTACCTATTCTTGACAATTTGTATGAATCTTTTTGGAGTATAGATATTATCTCATCTGTCATTTATTTTACACTTTTCCCCTCAATAGTACTATTTTCTGTTAATGTTATATTATTAGAAAGAACAAACAACAACACAAAAACGAATGAAAAGAACATGAAACTATTGTGTCATGCCTTCATCCTCACCCTCGACAAGCTGACTCAAACAAGGAAATAAAACAATTTCTGAAAGCATTCAGAATCTTTTGTGGTTCTCAAATCTCTCCACAAGGGGAATTGTCTTTTGTATCTGAAATAAAAGATTTAAAGATTAAACTTTCTGGACAGATAACAAAGGAGATTTAGCTGTTTGCAACTGCGGAGGTTTCAAAAGAGAGCCCTTTGCTCCTGTAAGCAAGGAGATGTGCCCTTGAACAGTATAGCACATAATCATCACAGCTGGAATTAGTGCAAATAATTTAGTGTGCTGGTGAAACCATGATTATAACGTTACTTGAGAGATTCTCTCTCTGAAAGGAGTCAAAATTCAGACTTGCCTAACTCTTTTGAATGGTATCAAAAAGAATTCCCTAAAGTAGATAAATGTGGATATCTGCTACTTGGAATTACTTTATTTGGTTTATCTAGGTTGGATGTGTGGTATTTTGGAGAACAGAGTAGCCTCTGACAAAAGGAAATATAATTAACATCGAACACTAGGTGAGCAATATTTAAACATACACCATTAGAAGCCACGTAAACAGGATTATAATTGCAGCTCACATAGGCCAAAGCCTTGCAGGGTTGGTAATTCCAATCCCTGGGAACCAACAGGAAGCACTCTGCACTCTATAGACCTCCTAGGTCATTTAAGGATGCACCATCCACACCAGATTAGTCCTTAGCAACTAGAGGAGTGATGATGAAGAATTTTGAATATTTTTTAAAATTACTAAAATGTGTAAAGATGGGGGAATGTCACACAAGTCAAAAGGTAAGGCAGAAGAGTAACCTGCTCTGACCTGGCAATTATTTAGTGGTGGTTTTAGATACTGAGCCCTGGCTCACTCTAGAACAAGTGTTTGGCTTCTGCTAAGCTTAAAAAAATTGATTTCCCTAAATGCTTTCAGTGCAGCCAATATTCCTGTTTAAGTAAAACTTCATTTTATATAAACCTAATAGCTAGGAGAGGAATATTGAGAAATAAACAGCACACTTATCAGAGTAGGACACTTTACATGATGTATATCTTATTTAAACCATACAGCAAGCCTGGAAATGAATTATTTCCACTCTTGTACAGAAGAAACAACACAGCAGTATGAGATTCTGCAGCATGCCCAAAGCCCCGTAACTGGTGAATATTGGAGTCATGATTCCAGGCCAGAGCTTTCTGACTTAGGAGGTTATGATCTATGAAATAAGGAACCCCAGCACTTGCATGCATAAATCAGCATGTGCTGAGTCTCTTAAGTGTAATTAGAAAACTATTAGGAAATAAAAGAGATCAAGATTTATGTGAATTTGGATAAGAAGAGAGGAAAAAAAGTAAAGAAAATGAAGCCAACAAATTTGAACAGGACATTGAGAAATGGATTGGAAATGAGTAAGGAGAAAGGAAGGTCGCTACTGCAGAATAATAGTACTGCGTAGAAGTCATATACTCCATTTATGTATGATCTATCAAAATGTATAAATGCATTCCACTGTCATATACAGCTAATTATACAAATAAAAAATTAACTAAAAAATTAATTGCTCTTTATCTTCATAAAGTAGTCACAAATAAAGCATATTAACTTCTAAATTAGAGAATAGGAAATCGATCAAGTAGAGAAGCCATTAATAGCATGTTGTACTTACTCAGAGAAGATGGGTATTTCATATTACAGAGAAACAGCTGTAGCTACACCTTTCCAAACTCCAAAGGGGAAACAGTTACCAAAAATATATATAATTTACTAGAAATCAAATATGCCAACATTTCCATTTGATAGGAGATGCTAATCAAATGTTTGCATGGAGAAGTATAAATAAATAAATGGTAATTGTAAGCCTAGAAATATAAAAATCATCTTCAAAGCTTGTCTTGGAATCCAACATATGATGCTGCTCCAAGTTTTTGTGTCTCTAGGATTGGAATATTTCCCACCTTCTACCAAAAATACAAATTTCTCTACTACTTTTTCAGATTTAACTGTCTCACTCTTTTTTTGGTTCTTTTTTTGGGGGGGGTTGGTTTATTCTTTAATTTTTTATTTTATTTGTTCTAATTAGTTTTACATCACAGTAGAATGCATTTATACATTTTGATAGATCATGCATAAATGGAGTGTAATCTTTCATTTTTCTGATTATACATATTATTGGATCACATCGGTCTTGTAGTCATATACGTACATGAGGTAATAATGTCTGTTTCACTCTACTATCCTTCGTACACCCATACCCCTTCCCTTCCATTCATCCCCCTCTACCTAATATAAAGTAACTTTATTCTTTCCTATCCCCTGCCCCTTATTGTGAATTAGTTTCTGCCTATCAGAGAAAATATTCAGCCTTTGGATTTTGGGGTTTGGGTGGTTCCATAATTTACCTATTGTGAATTGAGCCGCTATAAAAATTGTCACTGTGTCACTGTTGTATGTTAATTTTAAGTCCTTTGGGTATACATCAAGGAGTGGGATAACTGGGTTAATTGGTGGTTCCATTTCAAATTTTCTTAGGAATCTCCATACTGCTTTCCATAGTGGTTGAACCTATTTGCCTTTCTACCAGCAATGTATGAGTGTACATTTTCCCCCACATCCTCAGCAATACTTATTGTTGCTTGTATTCTTGATAACTGCCATTTTGATTGGAGTGAGGTGAAATTTTAGAGTAGTTTTGATTTGCATTTCTCTACTTGCTAGAGATGTTGAATAGCCTATCCTTTTTCCAGTGAATGTTTTTGGCACTTTGTCTAGTATGAGATACCTTTATTTATGTGGACTTGTCTCTGTGTCTTCTATTCTGTACCGTTGGTCTACATGTCTGTTTTGGTGCCAATACCATGCTGCTTTTATTACTATAGCTGTATAATATAGTTTGAGGTCTGGTATTGTGATGCCTCCTGCTTCACTTTTCTTGCTAAGAATTGCTATGACTATTCTGGGTATCTTATTTCTCCAAATCAATTTCATGATTGCTTTTTCTAGTTCTATGAGGAATGTCATTGGGATTTAAATAGGAATTGCTTTAAATTTATATAATACTTTGGTAGTTATGGTCATTTTGATAATATTAATTCTGCCTATCCAGGAGCATGAGAGGTCTTTCCATCTTCTAAGGTCTTCTTCAATTTCTTTGTTTAATGTTCTATAGTTTTCATCCTAGAGGTCTTTCACCTCTTTCATTAGATTGATTCCCAAGTATTTTATTTTATTTTTGAGGCACCTGTGAATGGGGTAGTTTTCTTTATTTCTCTTTCAATGGATTCATTATTGATGTATAGGAATACATTTCATTTATGGGTATTGGTTTTATATCCTGCTACTTTGCTGAATTTATTTATTAGTTCTAGAAGATTTTTCAGTGGAATTTTTAGAATCTTCCAAATATAGAATCATATCATCAGCAAATAGTGATAGTTTGAGTTCTTCTTTACCGATTCGTATATCTTTAATTTCTTTTTTCTAATTGCTTTGTCTAGTGTTTCAAGGACACTGTTGAAAAAAAGTGCTGAAAGAGGGCATCCTTGTCTTGTTCCAGAGTTTAGAGGGAATGCTTTCATTTTTTTTTTTTCCATTTGGTCTTGGGTTTAACATACATGACTTTTAGAATGTTGCAGAGTGTTTCTGCTATTGCTAGTTTTTCTGGTGTTTTGAACATGAAGGGGTGGAAATCAATAAATGTAATTCTTTGTTGTTCTTGAATCCTAGTGGCATCCAGATATCATTTACTATTCATAAAATGAGTAAATAAACTCTCTGGAAACAAAGTTGATAATACATGTTAGAAACTTTTCTTTTTAAGTTCACAATTTTTACTTATCTATCCTTTTCTATCTTACTTATAAACCAGGTATTAAATCACATAGAGACGCCAAACACTTTCTCTTTTTATTTCATTTTTTTTTTCCTTTTTGGTACCAGGAATTGAATCCAGTGGTGCTTAATCATGGAGCCATATCCCCAGTTCCTTTAATTTTATTTTTAGATTTTGATACAAAGTCTCACTAAGTTTCTTAGGGCCTCTCTAAGTTGCTGAGACTGAACTGACTTCAAACTTATAATCTTCCAACCTTAGTGTCCCCGGCCACCACAATCACAAGTGTGTACCACCATGCCCACCTTAAACAATTTTTTGAAAATATATTTGCAGGGGGGAAAAAAGAAAGGAAACTGATAGAGAAAGGAACATAAAGCAATTTTTTTAAATGTTGTGTTTGCAATAATTTTAGATCTACAGAAAAGTTTCCTAAGGATAGATTACTTCCAAGTCCATTTTGCCAGCTTCTTCTATGGTTGGCATCTTATATAACCATCGTACATTTTCAAAATGAAGAAATTAACAGTGTTATAATACTATTCACTGAACAAACTTTATACAAACTTTACTAAGATTTTACCAGTTTTTCCACTGAATTCATTTTTCTGTTCTAGGATGCAAATTAGAACACTGCACAAACATTTAGTCATTTCCTGAATCTTCTACTTTTCTTGCTCTACCTTGACTATGTTGACACAGAGTAAAAAGTAGATGTGGTGTCACCATTGAAAGAGGTGACCCTGGAAATGCACTGATTATGACCTAGAGAGTAAAGACAAGACATGATTTTATATTTAAGCAAAAATTTCCAAATGGTAAATTTAACATGACCAGAAAATTGATTACTGCTCACAGTCCCCTGCATACAGTGGGTTATCTAGCATGTGTGATCACCTTTGTCAAAGCACAGTAATAACCTTCAGGGAATCATTGGAGGCCAGTGGTCACTAGTAAGAGACTGTATGATGTGGCATCAAGAGTATGAAACCAACATGAAGTAAATGATGTTAAAAACCACACAAGAAGATGTACTGTTTCAATACAAAGAGACTTCCAAACACAATATCATAGTGATCAATATCACTATGTGAGAAATAATGATGTTGTTACCTTTCTTTTAAGGAATATATGAAATTAGCCTGAAACTGTGCAGTTGACGATAAAGAAAATAAAGTCCATTTCTGGACTAGAACAGGAAGAGATACTATTCAGACACATGTATTACTGATGGGAGGGAAGAGAAATGCCTCTTTATTCATTTTGCTATCTCTTCATCGATAAGTCATTATGCCTTGCCCCTGAATTTTATTATATCTTGGATTAATCAAAGTATTTAGGTAGTCAAGGGTCCCCACAGAAAAATTTACTAGGCCACAGATAATTCTAGGGGTCATCCTTTCTTGACTCTTCTCCCTTCCCCTACACATAAATTCTAAGTTGCTATATATTTTATATATTTTAAGGTAATCTAAAGGAAGTACATTATGGTTTTGTCTCTGGCTCAGCAACTGCTACTAATCTCTAAAATAATGATGAGAGACAAGAGAAAGAAGGGGAAGATTATTATCTGCTATGTTTTGGTCTCTCCCTTTTTCCCCCTATAGAACTGACAGTGGAGGGTCACTTGATTTTCCATTAAAAAATGCCCCAGGGTTTGTGGAGGTTTGACACCTTATATTTCACTGAAGGAGAAGGAAACCACTATCCTTCTTAGAGAAACCTCGACTGGGTTGTGATGCTGGGGGATGATGGGAATGCGAGCTCCTATGGAGTGTTAACCAGCTGTTGTCCTTTGACCAAATCCAGGTGTGACGGGGCTTAGAATCCTGCTTTTCCCCGTGAAATGCTAAGTACCTATATGTGACCAACTCACACAACTTATTTATACTTATGTTCACACTGTGATAGATAAGGAAGGCAAAGTATATGTAGAAATTTATAGAGGGTAACTTATATTTTAAAAACTAACTTTAGTAGTAACCCAAACAATATAACATACAAGGTACTTTGCCCGTTGCTTTGGCACAGTATAGTTTTTTGTTTGTTTGTTTGTTTCTGTTTAGTATTCAGCTTTGGCAAGCATCTGGGGGAAAGGCACCTAATTCGTGTTAAGAAGAATTATATTTAACTGCAAGTTTTTAGAAGGGTAATTTGTGTGTAACTATCAAAAGTTTTTAAATGTGCATAGATTTTAATCCAGCAGTTGTGCTTCTAAGAAACAAGGTCAGTGGTGTCCAGAAAAATGTTAGGCACTATGTAATTATATTTAAATCAAATCAAAGGAGAAATACTCTAATTACCACAATAAGATATTATTTATAAGTTATATACTTATGCTCTGAACTTTTCTTAAGATATTAAAAATAATGTAAACATATCTAAAATAGAGTGGGTATAATACATATATCATTAAATTAATATATAAGTTATACTAGTATGACATCACATTATTAGAATACATATGGAATATATATGTATATGTACAAAAATATTATTTAGCAAACATTATGAGTCATTATTTTGGTGGTATGCTTTTAAATTTTTGTTTTTCAAACTTTCTACAATGAAGATAACAATATACTCAAGGCAAACAACATGTTTTAAATCTGCTACTCTCTCACAAACTTAGGCACATTATCTTCTACCTGTCCTGGATTATTTTTATACACTCCACAAGAATATCAGTTTTATTGAGATGATCACATTAGTGTTTAGGGAAATCCTGAAGTCAGAGCAATTATGTGATAATAAAATGCTTTCTCACACAAGCACGTTTTAAATGGTAGGATGCAGGCATCACAGCTCAATGAACTTTAACATATAATTAAATGACTCAGATCAAAGTGTAGAGCATTTCTAAAACACCTACAGTAAGATACAGAACACAACTAGCATCTCAGAGAGTTGCTTCTAACACCTTGTGAGTTATTAACCACCTGTATAACTTTAATTCTTGGTCCTACTACTTTTCAGAATCATAAAACCAACAGCACTATCTGCCATTTATTCAGCTCTTGCCATGTGCTTCTTTCTGTGCCAGATATTCTTATTTACTGACACTAATTCTAAGAGACAAATGAAGTAACGAGGGATCATCCATATTACTTGACTTGTCCAAAGTCACAAAAATTGTTAGTGGAAAACAGAACACAAGCTGTTCTGTCTAACTTCAAACTTGAGAACTTTTTCCAAATTTTGTGAATGTAGTTGAACAATGGAATTCAGTCATGACTACTGCCTCTAAAAATGGCTTGCAAATGACACCAGCAAGATGGTGGACTAAATGGTTCCTGCCCACCTGTCTTCCCTCAAAACAAAAATTTAACAACTCTCAAACAAAAATTGCTCTGGAAGAGCTCCAGAATATAACTGCAGTTAAGTCAATGGAACAACAACCACCACCACAACAACAAAAAAATTACCCAACCACAAAAACAAGAAAACCAAGGATGGCGGCATGTAAAAAGGTAGAAACTATTTGACGTGGGTTCTCCCCTACTGGATACTGACACAGAACCAAGAGGGATCCAACCAGATAGGGTTTCTCTCAATGGGGTAAAAGGAGAGCAGAAGTACTCCAGCAGCCTCTATCAACTGGAAACCTAAACAGACCTTGCCATTACCTGGACACCTGTGCACATGCAGCTCCAGATGACCCACCCCTGAAGCGTTTTTGTCTGAAACCTCAGCTTCCTAAGCACCAGCTGCTGAGTGCCCACCAACTAGAACTTCCATTTCCACTGTATCCACTTCCAGAAATGGAACTGCCTCAAGGAGCCCCAGCACCACCTGACTGTATACATGTTCATACTCTGGATCAAATTCTGCTACACACTTCATCTGGTCAGCATTCACCATCCCACACAGGTGAAGAAGGTCTGTCTTCATCAAAGCCAGTCAATCAAGTCAGGAAGATGTGACTCTTTCTTCATTTACACCGACATCAATACAAGATTACAGAAGGAAGGAAGAAAGAGGACAGAGAGAAAAAAAGAAAGACTGAATGAAAGGAACACAACAATTCTCCAGTAACTTACTTGAAGGAAATGAAGATCTATGAATATAATGTGTGTCTCTGTGTGCACATGCACACACATATTTGTTAAAAAAACAAACTCCTCACATGAGGTAGGAGCATCATTGAGCTTATAAGTTTGAGACCAGCCTAGGCAATACAGTAAAACCCCATCTTAAAAAACAAACACAGCAAAACTCAGCAAGCCATAAGAGACCACAGAAAAACAACTCAACAAAAATCAGGAAAAAGATACATGAACAAACAACAAGTGTTACAATAATAGAAATCTTAAAAGAAAGTGAATCAAACAAATTTTGGAGCTGAAGAACCCAGGACTTACGTGATTTATGAAACAGCTTCAACAGCAGACTTCATCAAGCAAAAGAAAAACTCAAATACAAATTATTCAAAATTATCCACTCAAAGGGAAAAGAAAAATAAAAAAGAGTGAAGAAAGACCACTTGATCCTGCAGTTCCACTCTGCACATATATCCAATTAACGTGAAATCAGTGTGTTGAAGAAATAACTGTTCCCTGTGTTCTTTGCCACATTATTCACAGTGGCTAAGGCATGGAAGCAAAGTAAACATCAATCAACAGAGAAAGGGCAAAGGAAAATGTGGTGTGTGTGTGTGTATATACCCCCAGTGAAGTATCATTCAGCCTTAAGTAAGAAGAAAATCCTGCCATTCTTGACAATATAGATAAACCTGGAGAACATCCCACTAAATGAAATAAACCATATCCAGAAGGATAAATGCATAATCTCACTTTATATGTGAAATCTAAAATAGCCAAACTCATAGAGGGTAGAATGGAATTTTTCAGGGTCTGGGAGAAAAGAAAAAAATGAGGGAAATGAGTCAAAGGATTTAGGGATTCAAAAATGATAAATTTCTGGAAATCTCATATACAACAATTGACTATGATTAACAATATTGTATTGGATGCTTGAAACTTGCTAAGTAGATCTTAAGTGTTCTCACCACAAAAAGGTGAAATGGTGATAGATGAGGTGATAGATATGTTTAATTAACAATTATACTGATCTTTTTATAAGTACATTCATCAAGCTACACAGCTAAAATATATACAATTTTTATTTGTCAATAACATTTTATAGCTGGAAAAAAAATCCAGAAATAAATTCGGACATAAAATACTATGGGGGAAAAAGAAGACTGTAACACTAATTGAAATGTCAAATAATATAAAGCTGACAGAGCTAAACCCTGGAAACCTCCAGATACCTGGCGATAGATAATCCTAAGGTGCCCTGCCACTCAGGTACTACTTTGAAGAGGTTTTAGGATTAAAGTCACTGCAGTACATTCTATTGTTCAAGAAGAGTCCAATTCTCGAAAATAAGATTATACATCCTTCAGAATTTCATGACAATGCTCTAGCTTTTAGAACATTTTATTTAAAATATAAGACATTTTTAAAAATAACAGTCACACCAAAAGGATTTGAGACAAATCAAGGGGAAGATTCATGCTGTGTATTTACCCTGTTGTCAAACTTAAGAATTTATTCAAAAATTGCATGGAAAATGGAACAAAGATTAAATTAACAGAGATATTATGAATCTAAAACTAAAATTCATTTTAACAACTGTGTATGTACAAGTCCTCAGTTCATTACTCTTCCGACAGTTCCATTACTCTACAGAGCTGCATGGAAATTTGCATTTCCCCAGGCTGTGCTTCTATAAGTAACTGACCAGGAGTGAGACTGCTCCAGGACTTCCAATATTAATGGACCACACACCAATTAGCAGCCAGAGCAAGTAGCCTTTACATGGAATGTAAATGAAGTACACTCTCAGCAAGCTTCGCACCGTATCTAAAGTCTTTCCATAGGAATTTGTGCTCTGGAAACCTTTTTTCTATTCTTTGCTATAGAAAAAAAAATTAGATTTAAAAAAAAAAGGTGATTCACCCTCAATTTCACTTCGGAGATAAATTAAAATGGCAATTGCTATCAGGTGGAAAAAAGAAGAGTGATTTCCCACATCGGGGAACCACCATTAAGGATTCAGAACACTCTCCTCTGGCTGTGTTACTCATATTTATTTCCTGTGGGTTTAGAGGAGCACGAATTAGAAATGAACTGCATTCTCTCCTGCTCGCAAGGGGATCTCCTCAAGCCAAACTCCTGCTTTGACTTTACATAGTACCTTTATCTCCAGATGCTGCGTCTGTGACTCTTCTGTCAGACATCTTCAGAGTTGTGGCAGACCCACAAAGGATGAGAGAGGAATGTCATACAGGACGGGAGGGAGAAGCAAGATGAGACAGATACCAAAAGCCCAAGGGACAGGATAATTCCAGAAGGGGAACATTAGGAAAAGAGGGTCATCTCTGAAGACCATCTTGCTTTCCTTGAACCACAGATGACTCTCTGGTACAGTAAAAAGGACTCAGTCCATAATCAGAGCAAGCCAGCTAGCCAACCTCTGAACAAAATAATCACCACTTTGGATGATGTATTCTACATTCCAAAAGCAAAAAGGACTCATCTGTATTTCAGTTTAGTCATACCCTGAGAGTAAACATTCCAAAGCTTTGACCTCTGTTAGCATCAAGGGATCAGGCATGCAAATTAGCATTGGCCCACAGGCCCTTAGCTAAATCACACTCATGCCAAGTGCAGTGTTAAGGTGGACTATAAAATACCAGAAGTGATTTTAAATAGGGCTAGTTTTTCTTCCACTCTGGAGAGCTTCACACAGAAATCTTACATGTAATTTCTACTTTGGGAAAACTTTAGATTCTAAAGGGTTTCACTAAATTCTCCATGCTCTCACTTTACTTTTAATCCCAAGCATTTTTAACTTACCCACTGTTGAATACCTCCTCCTCTGCTCTTTATGCCACTGGATTGTCTTCATTTCGCAAATCTCGCAGGAACTTTTTGAAGCCATTTGGGTCTGAAGAAATGCTTCATAGAGTTAACTTTCAAAGGTGTTCCAGAACATACTTAGTTTAGCCCTTCTCTATTGTGAGAACAATGGACCCCAATCCTGGCTGCACATGAAGTCATGATTTGAATATTATCCAAGAGCCCCAGGATACATAAGAATGAAGTCATGACATTATAAAAATCCCTAGATGATATTTACCTTCACCTGTATTCAGAACCCTGCACTAAAAGTTTAATGCTTACATCAGAGGAAAAGCAACAAAGCACATCTGACCCGTGGATTGTTTTGAACTGATGATTCTTCCTTTGTTACCAACATAGACGAAACTTTGGACATTTTGAGCAAAGTTTCACATGACAAGCTAAGCAGGATATGAGTGAGCATCTCGATGCCAGAGCTCTAATCCCTGAACCACTCTGGGAGATTACAAACTATACTTTTATCTCTTTGTAGATCCCTGCCCCCAAAAAGCAATTTGGAGAATGAAGCTTCAAAACAGAAATAATCAAAATGTTGCAGCAGGAAATCTGATAGGAAACATCCTGCCCAAGAAGAAAAATATCAGGTGGCATTCATTAAGTTCCCAAAGCCCTGAGAAACAGTGATTTGAGAACTAGAAAAATACCATCAATTGTAATAGCAATATGTCTCCTAACCTGAAAGAAACTAGCATACTCAATATGATGGAAGCAGGCAGAGTTTCTGATGCTTCTTGTAAGAATATGGATTTTTCTATAAAAACATCGAAGTGTTCATAAGCAAAAATTTGCCTTGTGAAACTTCTTACTTCAACTCTCAAGTCTCATATCCAGTGACCTACTAAGGATGAATAGCATTGTTATCTGTTGGTTAGGACAACTAAGATATAATCCAGCTCCTTCACATTGTAGATAAAGAAATCTTTCCTGTGATATGCCACGGCCTAATTTTTTGGAGGAAACATTTCCGTATTTCAAAATGATTTGCTTATACTGCTTTTTGCATTAAGTTTAGATTTTGCTCCTGGTAGATAAATATGGCTCTTTCTGATTGGCCTACATGATCTTTATTCCTTTCCTCGTACCTCCCAAAGTTGGTTCAATTTTTGACATCATTCAGCCAAAATAGAATTATTCTTATTACACAAATATCATTAATTATTGCAGAAAGTCTATAATACTAATTTTCTTTTCCGCTACAACTTTTTGTCCTTGGTAGATTTTATATTATCTTTATTGAAGGGGGTCTGATTTCTATGTGAAATTTAATATTTTGTGCTAAATCTTTAACAGATACTCCAAAGAGATATTATCACGACTTTCCAAATATTTAAATAAAATTTAAATGATTTGTTCTTCTTATATTTAAATATATCTGGTAATTTCTCCTATCCATACTTATATTTCTATTCCCCACTCTCCTGGGCAAATGTGGAGGGAGGTGTTTCATATTCTCTGTTCCAATCTAATGGGCCATTCTCACGGTGATAGCCACAGGTGCCTACAATAGATAGTTTTCATCAAGCGCAGTTTTCTGGACAAGTTGACTGTGGGAAACCTTCTGTTCCTTAGAACCTGTGTTTTCCTTTCTCTTATTTTTGACATTTTGATAATACATATTAATTAAGGGTGAGGCTAAGGCAACATTTTTGAGATCATGTCTTTTTCTCCTTCTGAGAAAAAGTGATTAATAATCACTTTGATCAAAATTATACGGACTCAAACTAAAAAGCTTTTTCTCAGCAAAGGATACAATCAAGAATGTGAAAAGAGAGACTACAGAGTGGGAGAAAATCTTTTCCACACGCACTTCCGATAGAGCACTTATCTCCAGAATTTATAAAGAACTTACAAAACTTTACACCAAAAATACAAAGAACTCAATCAATAAATAGGCCAAGGAACTGAACAGATACTTTATAGAAGAAGACATACTGGCAATTAATAAATATATGAAAAAGTGCTCAATATTTCTAGTAATTAGAGAAATGCAAATTAAAACAACTCTAAGATTTCATCTTACTCCAATTAGAATGCCTATTATTAAGAACACAAACAGAGGATTCAAGATGGCGGACTAGAGGGTGGCTGCGTTTCGTGTTGCTCCAGGACTCAGGACTCAAGAAGAGGAGATATAGAGAGACTTGGTACCAACTCAAAGCAGCCGGGAGAGTCTCTCCCATTGGGGAGGCGTCCCGGACAGGGTGGTAGCCCCGAACGCAGGGAACTTTGTGAAGTAGAGCTGCCCGGCAAGACACCCCTCCCCCCGCTGGAGCAGTGAACGCGGACAACTGGGAGCATTGGAGAGGTGGCTGCTCACCACAGTGCTTGGACTAGGTGCAACCCACCCGGGCTCTGGGAGGCTGCCCAAAGGAGAGGGTGCTCGGTGAGCTGTTTGGACTGAAAGCGACCACCCCTGAACACAGGGGGCTGCCCAGAGGAGAAGGAGAAATACGGGCTCAGCAGGTCGCTTGGACTTGGAGCAGCTGCGCCAGAGTTCCGGGCGGCTATCCGGTGGAGCAGTGTGGTGAGTGGTTTGGACCCAGAGCATCCGCTCCTAAGCACAGGGGGTTGTCTGGAGAAGGAGGAGTAGCGCGGCGGGGTGCTTGGGCTCAAAGTGACTGCACCAGGGCTACGGGTAGTAGTCGGGACAAGGAGGTGCACAGTGAGTTCCTGGGACTCGTGACGAACGCACCAGATCTCTGGGTGACTGCCTAGTGGAGAAGGAGGTGCGTGGTGGGTCACTTGGATTTAGAGCGACCTCACGGAACACCAGGTGGCTGCTGGAGGAAAAGGCGTGTGGCGGGTCACTGGGACTCGGAGCGACTGTAAGGGGCTCCAGGTGGCTGCTCAGAGGAGGGGCCGCATAGCCAGGCAAAAAGTGCAGAGCAGGGTCCCAGGGCCTAGGCGGCTTCTTGGTGGAAGAGCCGCACAGACAAACTGAGGGGCGAAGCGAAGTCTCCAGGACTGCAGGCAGCTTCTCTGAGGAGAGGCAGCCTAAGGAGATTCATCTGCGAAGGGCGAGGCTTCCAGGCCCAGGAGGTAGGTCCGGGTCCCTGGGAACATTGCAGAAGAAGGCTGCCCAGCCCAGGCGGTAGTTGTGAATTGAACGGAACCTCTGGGAGGGGAACCAACCAGCGAGACCTCCCAACCGGGTGAGTCCTCCCTGTCGGGTGAGGTTCTCCCAAAAGGACTGTAAAACCAGAGACACAGACCCAAGCTGGCCTTGCATCAGCCCACATCCTACTTCCCCTTTGGATGACCATTCATCAGCAAGTGAAGGTACCTCTGCCCACTAGCAGAGAATATACCCCACCGGAAGGCCACCAACCCTAGGGAGTCAGCTTCCTTGTGGAGCACTGCATTATCAACTTCCTCCAAGACTTAAGGCTACTGAAGGCTAAGAGGGGTTAATACTAGAAATCTTCAGGGATATTATAAGTCAATACAGGAAATCTGCAATATCACAGCGGTCAACTGATACCTGAACAATATGAGAAAACAAGGAAAGAAAATGCTGCAAACAAATCTAGATGTTACATCAATGAAACCCAACGACAGCATGGCAGAAGAAATGACAGAAAGGGAGTTCAGAATGTACATAATTAAAATGATCAGGGAAGCAAATGACAAGATGCAAGAGCAAATGCAGGCACTGTATGATCGCACCAATCTACAGTTAAAAGAGCAAATACAGGAAGCAAAAGATCATTTCAATAAAGAGTTAGAGATATTGAAAAAAAAAAAAAAAAAACAGAAATCCTTGAAATGAAGGAAACAATAAACCAAATTAAGAACTCCACAGAAAGCATATCCAATAGGATAGAACACCTGGAAGACAGAACCTCAGACAATGAAGATAAAATATTTAACCTTTAAAACAAAGTTGAACAAACAGAGAAGATGGTAAGAAATCATGAACAGAATATACAAGAACTATGGGATATCATGAAAAGGCCAAATTTAAGAATTATTGGGATTGAGGAAGGCTTAGATAAACAGACCAAAGGAATGAACAATCTATTCAATGAAATACTATCAGAAAATTTCCCAAATCTGAAGAATGAAATGGAAGATCAAGTACAAGAGGCTTATAGGACTCCAAATATACAAAATTACAACAGACCCACACCAAGGCACATTATAATGAAAATACCTAACATACAAAATAAAGACAGAATTTTAAAGGCTGCAAGAGAGAGGAATCAAATTACATTCAGGGGGAAACCAATACGGATATCAGCAGATTTTTCAATCCAGACCCTAAAAGCTAGAAGGGCCTGGAACAACATTTTTCAACCCCTGAAAGAAAATGGATGCCAACCAAGAAACTTATACCCAGCAAAACTTACCTTCAAATTTGATGATGAAATAAAATCCTTCCATGATAAACAAAAGCTAAAAGAATATACAAAAAGAAAGCCAGCATTACAGAACATTCTCAGCAAAATATTCCACGAGGAAGAGATGAAAAACAAAGAAGCAAATCAGCAATGGGAGGAACTATCCTAAAGGAAATGTCAAATAAAGGAGGAGACAAGTTGTGTCAAACAAATAAATAAATAAAATTTAAAATATGAACCAAATGACCGGGAAACCAAATCATATCTCAATAATAACCCTGAATGTTAATGGCCTGAATTCATCAATCAAAAGACATAGACTGGCAGATTGGATTAAAAAGAAAGATCCAACAATATGTTGCCTGCAAGAGACTCACCTCGTAGAAAAAGATACCCATAGACTAAAGGTGAAAGGATGGGGAAAAACATACCATGCACATGGACTCAGCAAAAAAGCTGGAGTATCCATCCTCATTTCAGATAATGTGGACTTCAAGTCAAAACTAGTCAGAAGGGATAAAGAAGGACATTACATACTGCTAAGGGAACCATAAATCAGCAAGACATAACAATCATAAACATCGATGCCCCAAACAGTGGCTCATCCATGTATGTCAAACAAATCCTTCTCAATTTCAGAAACCAAATAGACCATAACCCAAAAATACCAGGTGATTTTAACACACCTCTCTCACCACTGGACAGATCTTCCAAACAAAAATTGAACAAAGAAACCATAGATCTCAATAACACAATGAATAATTTAGACTTAACGGACATTTATAGAATATACCATCCAACCAAGAGCGAATACACTTTCTTCTCAGCAGCACATGGATCCTTCTCTAAAATAGACCATATATTATGCCACAAAGGTAATGTAAGCAAATACAAGAAGACAGAGACACTACCTTGTATTCTATCAGATCATAATGGATTGAAATTAGAAATAAAGAAAGAGTAAAAAATAGAAGCTATTCCAACACCTGGAGATTAAACAATATGCTATTACATGATGAATGGATAACAGAAGATATTAGGAAGGAAATTAAAAAATTCTTAGAGGTAAATGAGAACAAAGAAACATCATATCAAAATCTTTGGGACACTATGAAAGCAGTACTTAGAGGAACATTTACTTCATGGAGCACATTCAATAAAAGAAGTAAAAATCAACAAATAAACAACCTAACACTACAGCTCAAAGCCCTAGAAAAAGAAGAACAGACCAACACCAAAAGTAGTAGAAGGCAGGAAATAGTTAAACTCAGAGCTGAAATCAATGAAATTGAAACAAAAGAAACAATACAAAAAATTGACAAAATAAATAGTTGGTTCTTTGAAAAAATAAACAAAATTGATAAACCCTTAGCCACTCTAACAAAGAGAAGATGAGAGAAAACCCAAATCACTAAAATTCGGAATGAACAAGGAAATATCACAACAGACACGATTGAAATACAAAACATAATTAGAAGCTATTTTGAAAATCTATATTCCAAAAAAATAGAAAATTTCGAAGACATCAACAGGTTTCTAGAGACATATGAATTGCCTAAATTGAACGAGGAGGACATGCACAATTTAAATAGAACAATTTCAAGTAATGAAGTAGAAGAGGTCATCAAAAGCCTACCAACAAAGAAAAGTCCAGGACCAGATGGGTTCTCAGCCGAGTTCTACAAAACCTTTAAAGAAGAGCTCATTCCAATACTTCTCAAAGTATTCCATGAAATAGAAGAGGAGGAACCCTCCCAAACTCATTCTATGAAGCCAATATTACCCTGTTACCCATATCAGACAGGGACAAATCGAGGAAAGAAAATTTCAGACCGATATCATTAATGAACATTGACGCAAAAATTCTCAATAAAATTTTAGCAAATCGCATACAAAAATATATTAAAAAGATAGTGCACCACGATCAAGTGGATTTTATCCCAGGGATGCAAGGTTGGTTCAACATCCGGAAATCAATAAATGTAATTCACCATATCAATAGACTTAAAGTCAAGAACCACATGATTATTTCAATAGATGCAGAAAAAGCATTTGATAAAATACAGCACCCCTTCATGCTGAAAACACTAGAAAAAATAGGGATAGTGGGAACATTCCTTAACATTGTAAAGGCCATCTATGCTAAGCCCATGTCTAATATCATTCTAAATGGTGAAAAACTGAAAGCATTCCCCCTAAAAAACGGAACAAGACAGGGATGCCCTCTTTCACCACTCCTATTCAATATCATTCTTGAGACTGTAGCCACAGCAATTAGACAGACCAAGGAAATTAAAGGAATACGAATAGGAAAAGAAGACTCAAACTATCCCTATTTGCGGATGATATGATTGTATAATTAGAGGAACCAGGAAATTCCACCAGAAAACTTTTAGAACTCATAAGTGAATTCAGTAATGTAGCAGGTTACAAGATCAATGCTCATAAATCCAATGCATTTTTATACATAAGTGATGAATCCTCAGAAAGAGAAATTATGAAATCTACCCCATTCACGATAGCATCGAAAAAAATAAAATACTTGGGAATCAATCTCACAAAAGAGGTGAAAGAACTCTACAATGAGAACTACAGAACACTAAAGAAAGAAATTAAAGAAAATATTAGAAGATGGAAAGATCTCCCATGTTCTTGGATAGGCAGAATTAATATTGTCAAAATGGCCATACTACCTAAAGTGCTATACAGATTCAATGCAATTCCAATTAAAATCCCAATGACGTACCTTACAGAAATAGAGCACGCAATCATGAAATTCATCTGGAAGAATAAGAAACCCAGAATAGCTAAAGCAATCCTTCGCAGGAAAAGTGAAGCAGGGGGTATCGCAATACCCGAACTACAACTTTATTACAAAGCAATAGTAACAAAGACGGCATGGTATTGGTACCAAAATAGACAGGTAGATCAATGGTACAGAATAGAGTACACAGACACAAACCCAAATAAATACAACTTTCTAATACTAGACAAAGGCGCCAAAAATATGCAATGGAGAAAAGATAGCCTCTTCAACAAATCGTGCTGGGAGAATTGGAAATCCATATGCAACAGAATGAAACTAAACCCATATCTCTCACCCTGCACAAAACTCAACTCAAAATGGATTAAGGACCTTGGAATCAGACCAGAGACTCTGCAATTATAGAAGAAAAAGTAGGTCCCGATCTTCAACATGTCGGCCTAGGACCAGACTTCCTCAACAGGACTCCCATAGCACAAGAAATAAAAGCAAGAATCAATAACTGGGATAGATTCAAACTAAAAAGCTTTCTCTCAGCAAAGGAAACTATCAGTAATGTGAAGAAAGAGCCTACAGAGTGGGAGAATATCTTTGCCAATCATACTTCAGATAGAGCACTAATCTCCAGAATCTATAAAGAACTCAAAAAACTCTACACTAAGAATACAAATAATCCAATCAACAAATGGGCTAAGGAAATAAACAGACACTTCACAGAAGAAGATATACAAGCAATCAACAGATATATGAAAAAATGTTCAACATCTCTAGTAATAAGAGAAATGCAAATCAAAACCACCCTAAGATTCCATCTCACCCCAATTAGAATGGCAATTATCAAAAATACAAGCAACAGGTGTTGGGGAGGATGTGGGAAGAAAGGTACACTCATACATTGCTGGTGGGGCTACAAATTACTGCAGCCACTCTGGAAAGCAGTGTGGAGATTCCTTAGAAAACTTGGAATGGAACCACCATTTGACCCAGCTATCCCACTCCTTGGCCTATACCCAAAGGACTTAAAATCAGCATACTACAGAGATACAGCCACATCAATGTTCATAGCTGCTCAATTCACAATAGCCAGATTGTGGAACCAACCTAGATGTCCTTCAATTGATGAGTGGATAAAGAAACTGTGGTATATATATACAATGGAATATTACTCTGCCATAAAGAACAATAAAATTATGGCATTTACAGGCAAATGGATGAAATTGGAAACCATCATGCTAAGTGAGATAAGCCAATCTCAAAAAATTAAAGGACAAATGATCTCCCTGATAAGTGGATGATGACACATAATGGGGAGGGTGGGGGGAGTTAGTGTTAGCGTTAGGGTTAGGGTTAGGGAGGGGGACAAGAATGGAGGAAGAAAGGACTGTTTAGAGAGAAAAGAAGGGTGGGAGGGGTGGGGGGAAGGGAAAAATAATAGAATGAATCAAACATTACCATATGTAAATTTATGATTATACAAATGGTATGCCTTTAACCCATGTACAAACAGACAAACAACATGTATCCCATTTGTTTACAATAAATAAAAAAAGAAAAAAAAAAGAACACAAACAATAATGTATGTTGGCATGGATGTGGGGAAAAAGCCATACTTTTACATTGCTGGGGAGTTGCAAATTGATGCAGTCACTCTGGAAAGCAGTGTGGAGAATCCTCAGAAAACTTGGAATGGACCCACCTTTTGACCCAGTTATCCCACTCCTCAGTTTATACTCAAAGGACTTAAAATCAGCAAATTACAGTAACACAGCCACATCAATGTTTATAGCAGCTCAGTTCACAATAACTAGATTATAGAAACAATCTAGATGCCCTTCAACAGATGAATGGATAAAGAAACTGTGGTATATATACACAATGGAATACTGTTAAGCCATAAAGAACAATAAAATTATGGTATTTGCAAATAAATTGATGGAATTGGAGACTATCATGCTAAACAAAATAAGCCAATCTCAAAAATCCGAAGGCTGAATGTTTTCCTTGATATGTAGATGATGATATTTAATAGGGGTGGGCATAGGGGGGTGAGAGAAGAATGAATGAACTTTAGATTATGTAGAGGGAAATGAGGGGGCATCTGAAAAAATGGTGGAATGAGACAGACATCATTACCCTGTGTACATGTATGATTACACAAATGGTATGAATCTACATAGTGTACAGCCATAGAAACAAAATTATGTACCTCATTTGTGTACAATGAAGCAAAATGCAGTCTGTGAAAAATTTTAAAAAATAATTAAACTAAAAAAAAAAAAGAATTATAGTTTGGAAATTACTTTCCTTAGGGATTTTGAGGTTATTCTTCCGTTATCTCTTAGCTTCCAATGTTTCGTTTCAAAAGGTTAATGCCATCCTGAGTCTTTGTCTTTTTAATTCAATTCCAAGTTGTAATAAAATTTTACTCTGATGCATATTTCTATGAGTCTTTTTTATTTCTTCATTTATTGTGTGGGCCTCTTTATGACATCATCAATATCGAGATTCATATCCTTCAATGTCAGACACACTTTTAGAGAACAACCACTTCCTTTGTTCTCTAGATCCTGTTAGCTGCTAAACCTCACAGATATTTTCTTAATTTTCATATATACTATCTCCTATTTTCATCTTTGTGTTTTGTTGTTACACATTAGGGAGATATTCTAACAGATTTACTTAAAATGTTAGGACACATATTCTACCAGTTTTACTAAAAAGTATCAACTTCATTTATGAGATTTATAATTTTACGAGTCCTTTATTATTCTTTTTCCAGTAATAATGTTCTTGTTTTATGAATGTTACATATTCTAGTCTCTTTATTTATTTAATAAATACATTTTATTACATATCTTCTAAATGATACACACTTTGCTAGAAAATTACATGTATCATTCTGTTTAATCCTTAAACTGCTTTTTCTGATAGGAAATTTACCATTTCATAGAGGAAGACACTTAAAATCATTGTTTTCAATACTGATTAATTCCGATTGTATAATATTCCTGGCAAGTAGTACATCACAATTATGCTTTTATTTCCTATTCAACTTTTTATTGATAAATGTTTTTGGCAGATCAGTTTGACAGAAAAATTCAAACTCAAAAGATAGACTACCTCTTTCTGAAAAAAAAAAAAACATTCTATAGTCTTCATATCAACAGAAAAGTACATCAGTTGTGTTAGCAACTAGAAATTTTTGTTGTTATTTTTGTTGAAGTGAATGCATCTGATAATTACAAACTTAAGATTCAATGTATGTAGCATAGTTTGATGAAGATAATGTAGTAAAAACTATCACCTGAGACCATTCAAGATTCCTCAATCCAGAATTCTTTTAAAGTTATATTTTTTGAACTTTATAGTAAGTAGCAAATACTAAGTTCCTTGATAAAAACAAGAGGGATGTTCCTGCTAAGTCATAACTGAACTTCAGTAGTATTGATAGGCTAATTTTGATTAGTCTAAACATACTCTATGGCACTTTAATAAACAGCAACATTCAGTTTAATCCTCAGCTCCACTAAGACCATAATAAAACTAAAAGTACTTAAAAGATCAAATCCAAGATTGTCTTTACAATCTGTGATGCAGAAGATGTACCCAAGCTGGTGAATATCAACTATTTCAACAGAGAAACATAGACCTGTTCTCGAAACATAGACCTGTTCTCTTCTCTGGTCAGGAAGTGTTTTTTTTTTTTTTTTTTTTTTCCTTATTTAGTAAAACTGAAAAGCAAGAAAAAAATCAGTGCTATAAAGCATGGACAATATTTTGGTGTTAAGAAAGTTCAAGGGAAAAATGAATGTTAAAAAATGTATTTGACTAATATTCTTTCACTCAAATTTATTGAAAAAATTGAGGCCCAAATGGAGTCAATGGTATACACTGCCAATATTTAAGGAAGAAATTGTACCAATACTCTCTGATCTTTTCCAGAAGAAAGATACACATGGAGTACTTCTTAAGTTATTTTATGAGGTCAACATTATCTTGATATCAAAATCAAAGATATTACAAGAAAAGAAAATACAAACAAATAAATTTAATAAATGTGGGTGTGAAAATCCACAACAGAATATTAGCAGATGTTAGTAAATCAAATCTAACAGTGGATAAGAATAATTATATAACATGATCAAATGGAATTTTTCCAGGGATGCAAACCTGGTTTCACATTAGAAAGTCATGTAATATGATCTATCATATCCACAGGCTAAGAAACAAAAATTTTATGATCATACGAATAAGAGAAAAATAAGCATTTGAAAGTAATCTGGCTCTCAATCATTATAAGTAGTTTCTGCAAACTAATAGTAGAGAGCTATTTCCACAAAATGACAAAGAACATATTCCAAAAATGCCTAAAGCTGATATCATAAGTAACAGTGAGAAACTAGGAACTTTCCTGCTAAGGTCCAGAATAAGGTGAGTATGTACCTCTCACCCTTTCAGTATTGTCCTCGCTTGTGCAGTAAGAAAAGAGAATGAAGTAAAATATATACAGATTGATAAAGAAGAAACAAAAGTATTTGTTTAAAGGTGACATGCTTGTTGATGTAGAAAATCCAAAAGGACCAAAAGAATTGACAGATTAATCCTTGAATGAATAAGTAATTATAAATGAATAGGGAGTCTGAATTGCTCTGATCCTACCAATCCATATGTTCTCTATCACCTCTCTTCTCAGAAGCTCAAGTGGGGTAAAGCATGGTCTGGATTGGAATTGGAGAGTTCGTGAAAGTATTTGATCCCATGAGATTGAGCTGCCCCCTTCTACCAAGAAACACCCAGGCACATCAAAAAGAAAAAAAGCAATTATCACAAGACGGTAGCATATAAGGTCAATAGAAGTCAAATCCTTTTCTTATGCACAAGAAATGAACATGGAACTTGATATTTAAAATAAAAAACCCTTTTACATTAGCACCCAAAATGAAACAGTTAACTATAAATCTAACAAAATATTTACAAGATCTCTATGAGGGAAACTTTAAAGAAAGAAATCAAAAAAGAACAAATATATGGAGAGATAATCCGTGTTCATGGATAGAAAGTCTCAAAAATCTGAAGATATCAGTTCTTTTCAACTTGATCTATACAAATGTAATCCCAATCAAAATTCAAACAAGTAGTAGGAAGAAGCAACAGATTAAGAATAGCCAGCACAATATTGAAAAAAATGAATTGAAACTGCTGCCCAAATTCACAGCTTTCTTTAAAGCTGCAGTAATCAAGGCAGGGCTGTATTGTTTGAAGAACAGACACACAGTTGAGGGGAACAGAAGAAAGGGATCCACAATAGACCAAAAAAAATAAAAGCAACTGATCTTTTTTTTTACTGTTTTTTATTGTTTTTAGATATACACATGACAGTAGGATGTATTTGACATATTATACATACAAGTGGTTCAGTCCATTACAATTTTGATCTCATTCTTGTGGTTCAACAACATGAGGTGGAATTATATTGGTCGTGTATTCATATATGAACATAGGAAAGCTATGTCCAAAGCATTCTGTCCTTCCTATTCCCATTCCCCTTCCCTTCCCTTCATTTCCCTTTGTCTAATCCAATGAACTTCTAGACTTCCCCTTCCTACCCTCCCTTCTTATGGGTTAGCATTCACATATTAGAACAGTGGACCTTTGGCTTTTGGGGACTGGTTTATTTCACTTAGCACGATATTCTCCAGTTCCATTTATTTACAGGCAAATGCCATAATTTCATTATTGTTTATAGCTGAGTAATATTCCAATGTGTGTATATACCACATTTTGTTTATCTGCTTGTCTTTCAAAGGGCATCTTGGTTGATCCCAAAGTTGGTGATTGTGAGTTGAATAGCTATAAACATTATGTGGCTGCATCACTGCAGTATGCTGATTTTAAGTCCTTTAGATATAGACCTAGGAGCGGAATAACTGGGTCCAACTGTGGTTCCATTCCAAGTTTTCTAAGGAATCTTCATACTGCTTTTCAGAGTGCTTGCCACCAGTTTGCAGTCCCACCAGCAATGTATGAGTGAGCCTTTTTTTCCCCCATATCCTTGCCAACTTTTATTGTTACTTGTATTCTTGATATTAGGCAACTGAACTTTGACAGAAATGCAAACGTAATAGAATGGGGAAAAGGCAGTCTTCTTAACAAGTGATGCTGGAACAACTGGACATCTGCATTAGAAAAAGAAAGAAGTTAGACATAGACTACATTCATCATCATGAAAATTAAGTCAAAATGGATCATAGACCCTTAGGTAAAATGCAAATCTAGAGAACTCTTAGAAGACAACATAGAAGAAAATAGGTATAAGCCTGGACATGTTGATGGTTTTTTAGATACAGTAAAAAAATACCATCCGTGAAATAAATTATCGATAATATAGACTTTCTCAAAATTAGAAACTTCCACACTATGAAAGACACAGTCAAGAGAATGAGAAAGACAAGCCAAATACTGGGAAAAGTGTTTATGAAAGACATATCAGATAAAGGATTGCTCTTCAAACACATACCAAATTCTTAAAACTCAACAATACGAAATCTAGCAACCTGATTAAACAATGGATAAAAGACCAGACACATCACCAAAGAAGGTATACAGATGGCAAATAACCACATAAAAAGATACTCAACATCATCTGTCATTAGAAAATTGAAATTAAGATCGTGAGGTACCACTGCACATCTGATAGAATTGCCGAAATTCAAACACTGAGAACATAAAAATCTGTCAGGGATGCAGAGGAACCAGGAAATCTCATTTGTTACTTGTGGGAATACAAAATGCTGCAGCCAATTTTGAAGATATTTTGTCAAGTTTTTACAAAGGTAAAGAAACGTGCTGGGCCAGGTGATGCATGCCTGTAATCTCAGCAGCTCTGGAGTCTGAGGCAGGATGCTGGCAAGTTCAAAGCCAGCCTCAGCAACATAGGGAGGCACTGAGCAGCTCACTGAGACCCTCTTTCTAGATAAAATTAAAAAAAATTGTGTGTGGGGAAGAGGGCTGGAGATGTGGCTTAGTGGTTAAGAGCCCCTAGGTTCAAACCCTAATCCAAAAAAAAGAACTAAACGAATTTATCAGGTGACCAGCATTTTTGTTTCTTGGTATTTGCTCAAAGGGGTTGAAAAATATATGTGGACACTAAAACCTGCATGTGGCATGTTTATGGCAGCTTTATTCATAACTACCCAAACTTAGAGAGCAAATAAGATATGGGCAAATAATTCCAAACAATGGATTATCATTCAGGGTCAAAAGGAAATGAGCATTCAAGCCATATCAAGACGTTGAAGTACGCTTTGTTTTGGCAACACAAATTCTCAAATGGAAAAGACATAGAGGAACCTGAAATATGCATTACTAAGTCGATCTGAAAGGATGACAAATGGCGCGATTGCAGCTCTGTAACATTCTGGAAAAGGAAAACCAATAAAAAGATAATTCCAGCAGCTCAGGAGGCTGAGGCAGGAGGAACGTGAGTTCAAAGCTAGTCTCAGCAAAAGTGAGGCGCTAAGCAACTCAGTGCGACCCTGTCTGTAAATAAAAACACAAAATAGGGCTGAATTTGTGGCTGAGTGGTTGAGTGTCCCTGAGTTCAATCCCTGGTACCCACCCCCCAACCAAACACAAAAAGATCAGTAAATACTAGGCACTGGTGGGGCAGGGATGGAAGGATACTCAGAGCATGGAGGATTTTAGGGTAGTAGAACGATCTGTAAGATACTCTAGTTGTGGATACCTGTCATTAAAACCTTTCAAGACCAACAGAATATATACCATCAAGAGGGATCCCTATTGTAAACTATAGACTTGGATGATAATGATATATTAATGTGACTTTATTGATTATTTCAAGTATTCTGTGGAGGAGGATCTTGATAATGGGGGCAATGCCTTTGTGTGAAGACTGGGGGTTTATGGAAGCTTGTTGTCCTTTTTGTTCATTTCACTGAAAATCTAAAACTACATTTAAAAATAAAGTACATTAAAAAATTGGGACAGGAAAAATCCAACAAAAGAAAGGACGTAAAGTAAAAAAAAAAAAAAAAAAAAGGAAAAGAAAAATACGAAGACACAAACATACACACACATTAAAAATTAGCTTTTACTTTCCCTGAGGAATAAGAGCTATTTGAAGAAATTCTTCCCTCCTGGGAGAAGGGAAGCCTTTGCAGTGACAAGAATGGTTTTATGTATGACTTTGTTAACTTTGAAATACGCCCCCCGCACCTCTCAGTCCAGGATATAAAATTTATGGTCTTTGCTAAGACCTTGACTTGAGGTTTGTTTATCGTTTTTCCATTCGCTCTTCAGTCTCTAGTAAGGTTCCATCAGCCATGAATTTTCCACTTGGAAATTCTCTTGATTTCCTAACAGGAAGCTACATAAGCTATGGCTTGTTTGAGATTTTGGTTTCAATTTCCTCAATTCCAAGGAATATGCCCTTCCACTTGGACTCTAGCCACGTCTTAGCAGGTCTGCAGTTTCTGCCTTTGACAGCTGACAGCTCGTCCAGGGAAAATAGTATTTTGAGAGATGTGGGAATTTAGTCATCAACGATGCTCACGTGGGCTCTTTTAAAGTATTGGGCCTAATTAAAGGAATGCTACTTTTGGAAGTGTGTATGACTATTTTGCAAAAGCAAGATGCAAAAAGAAAAAAAAAAAAAAAAAAAAAACCCTGAAGACCAAAACAGCCTATGGTTAAGAGCCATCTAGCTCAGATAACCTCCATTTCCCTGTTTCCCTATTTGTTCACACTTAATTTTCTTCCCATTGTCCTGTGCGAGATTGTTTGTGTGTGGGCGCACATGCACAAGTGGTCTGTCATGTTTTTAATGTTGGGAGAAACCAGTTCAAGTGTAAAATTGAGATATAACTGAATTACAAAGTCCAAAGAGATCTGTACCTGCATATTTAGGTGGAGGCCAAATCTAGCTATGCCTATGGATATAGGAAGGCACAGAGTAATTATAGATAAAAGAATATAAGTCATGATCCAGCATTCATAATTTGGATGCTTGGAAGTATTAAAAAAAAAAAAATCCCAGGTTAGCTATAGTTTACTTCCTTTCATATTCATCTTAAAGAAACAAGGAAAAGGGCAGAACATAAGAAGGTGAAATGGCTGTGTTAAAACTGGGATGCTCCTCAGCTTCAAATCTGCCAGCAGATGAAGGCAGATTTGCTTTTTAATAATATGAGGATAAGTAGGTTTCTCACACAGAAGGAAACGGGAGAAAAACTCACATTTTAAAATCAGGAGCATGCCAGATCTCCCCACCTGGTAAAAGACTAACATAACAAGAGCAACTGAGACTGGCAATAGAGATGGCTTCTGTGAAGCACTTTTCCAGGGAGCTGATGGGAAACAGGCCAGGCCCCTGGACCCCTGCAGTGTAGACTAAGCTACAAGATGGCTCAGGACATTGTACCTACAGGTCAAGTCCCTAGGCACTCCTCCAAGACTATGCACTGTTGGAGCAGCGTTGTGGGTCTTCGTAAAGGCTGCTTTATAACCAGCAGAAAGGGAAATTCTGAGTGAAAAAGGAAGCATGGTGAGATGGACAGGAAGGAGGAGGAGGGAAACCCCCTCAAGATGATTCTGGGAAGAAAAAAAAATAAAACAGTGAAAGATTACCATGCTCAAATGGCAGTCAACCTAAATAACTTTCAGAAATCCCTTTAAAGCAAGGAAGTTTTAAATCTTCTGAAACTATAAATGAGGGAATATTTCTCATAAAAAAATAAAGAATACTGATGAATAAGCAAACAGTAAAATAGAACAGGGGTGTATGAACACAAGCAATTAGAAGTTGTTTCTACTGGAAAGCAGCACTGAGGAACTCACTCAGAATACAGATAGGATGTTTGTAAAGATGAAACGCTCTTTAGAACAATGAAGAATAGGGGAGCAGGCTCCCGTAGTTATTCAACAGGCATTCAGGAAGAAGAGAATAGAATGTTAGAGGAGCAGGATTGGGAGAGAATTTTCCAGAATGTGAGACAGTCCACAGACTAAGTTAGTTTGGTTTTACTGAATGCCAAATACAAAAAAAAAAAAAAAGAAAGAAATCAGATATTTAATTAAAAAAAATAAATAATATTTAATGAATGCATTGTAGTAAAACTATAGAACAAAGGTTAAAGATGACAATCTTAAAAACCTAGTGGATAAAGAGCCACACCTAGGGATGACGGCGAAGGGCAGGCTTCTCTTCAACAATAAGAACCAGAGGAGAGTGGAGTTTAAGTTACTGTCAGTGTAGAATTCTACAGGTAGTTAACTATCAGTCAAGAGTTAGGAAGGAGTAAAACAGACCTCAGACCTTCATCAAAAAGCTAAAGGAAATGATTTTGAAAGTTTTCACCACAAAGGAATGATAAGTGCTTGAGATAGGTATACTTAACCTGATGTTTACATTGCATGATGCATAGCTCTGTTAAGACATTCCGTTTTACCCCACAGATATTACCATTTTTAGATATCAAGTTAAAAATAAATATGGGATGGTGGTGGTGGCACATGCTTATAATCCTAGTGACTTAGCAAGCTTATGCAGGAGGATTGTACATTCAGGGCCAGACTCAGGAACGGAGTGAGACCTTCAACATCATAGCAAGATCCTGCCTTGAAATAACAAATAAAAAATGCTGGGCATATAACTCAATTGAAAAGTGTCCCTGGATTCAATCCCCTGGATTCAAGAGTACCAAAAATAAATAAATAAATAAATAAATACAGGATCTGGAGTGTAGCTCAGTCATAGATCACTTGTCTAGCATTCAAAGTGCCCTGAGTTCAATCTGCAGTGAATTAAAAATAAAATGAAATAAATTTCACATATATATGTACATACACACATATAAATATTTATATAAGTAGGTAAAAATTGATTCCTAATCATTGATTTTACATGCATAGCCGTTCTAGGGAATGATTTAGTTTAGAAAGGTAACTGAACCTGATGACTAAAATAAAGCATTTAGACCGAGTGTGGTTTTCACATACTCCAAACTTCTGTCAGCGCAACCAAGTTACTACCTTGACAGGTGGGGATTTACTAGGCAAACAAAGCTAACATGTTATTCATAGAAGGCCATATTAATATCTGCAGAAACTGCAAGAAAAAATACTAATAGGATGTTATCACTCATAGATTTTCTTGTAGAGTTTCTAAAGGAGGTACTTCAGCATGAAGAAAAATCTAATGTACAGGAATCTGATGCAAGAAAATAATGTATAAAAGTTTTGAAATCTGTTCATCAATTTAATATGGACCATAAAATAACTGACATCATACTTAATTTTTTTAGAAAACAGGAAAGATCGTGGAGTGAAGTGTTAAATAGGAATCTATTTCTACCTGGGAGAGAGTAGGACTAAATAATCGTAGACTTCTTAGAAATGTATGGTAAGGTATGCCTCTTAAAATTTTAGGAGTAATCAATGAAAGCATTTAGTGTACTATCTAAAATCTGCAAATCATAAAAATAGAAAAATAAATATTAAAAGTGTAGGAGAGAAAGAAAAATTTACCCAAGCACAGCAGAAAATTAGAAAAAATGTGTGTCTAGACACGAGTCACAATAAATGCTAACAAAGTAAGTTTGTTACATATGAGTCTCTTAGATAGAATTTTTGAATCCCAGCTACATACTAATTTCAAGAGTTACTTCTTAAAAATTCACAGGATCCTTAAAAACAAAATAAGAAGTATGGGCAAGATAGTAAATGTAAACACAATCTGGTATAACAATATTATATTAATAACAGACAAAATAAAATCCTTAAGGAAAAAGTATCAGCAGTTATAAAGAGAATTATTACAATAAAGATAATTGAACAAATGTGAATTAAAACAGTTTTTGCACTAAGAGCCTCTCCTAGTTATCTAAGTACCATGAGACACAGCTCATTTCACAGTCTGAGTTCAATGCCACGAAGGTTTCAACCTCAGGTTACCAGTGCAGGCCCTCTACTTATCCTGCTTCATCTCATGCCTCACGTGCCTCAAAACCTGGAATGTGCATTTGTTGAGAAGTGCAGATTCTCCCACGTCTAACAATCCAATTAAAAATGTTTAAGCCACTCTGCAGAACAAGCCAACTGGTCTGTGGTACTGAGACATTAAAGGGCCCAACAGCCGCCTTCCATTGTTAGGTTTGCTGCAGGCAGAGAAGCACCTCGTCAAAGAATGGCAGAAATAATTTTCCAGAAAAGGAAAAGAGAAAGTGATTCTTGTGATACTTCTTTTTATGATGATAATTCTTGACAGAAGAGCCAGTTTATCACTAAACGAATTCCTTAAAGGGGAGAAGGATATTGAATCTCTCTACATTTCTTTTTGTTGTTCATAGAATCCTCACATACAGGATGAAATTTAGAATAAAAAATAATAAACTACAAAGAAGATATCACACCAGTGCCATTTAATCTCTTTTTTGCTAACACACTATTTTTCTCTCTAAAACTCCAGAGTGAAAGCAAAAGATGGTATTATTGCAGGAACTGTGAAAACATTTTCCTCTTTATTCTATTGCATTAAAATGTGATTCAAATGCAAATATAATTTATAATTTCAAATACTAACTTCAAGATGCACTTACAGACCAGTAGTTCCCAGGGGATACACACTGCAGGGTACAGTTCAAGAGCACACTAACTTCATCCTTGGTGTCCCATTCTCTGAGACCCCGACTCCACATTCCACAGTTGAGAAAACCCAGGGTCATGTGTTCCAAACAGATCGGCCTTTGGTTATTGGCATTGGTGGTTTTCCTCCAAAACTTACATCTTTCCCAACAAATTGCTCTTGGTTTGGGGAATGTATTCTGCTTTTTCATTTGTACTTGATTTTCCTCCTCATTCAACCTTTGTTTTGCTCTCATTCCCACTAAAGCCATTCAGGTTTGCATTTTTCAGCCTAGGTTCTTACATTAGCCTCTCAATCAATGTTTCCTTGATTATAAAATATATACATTTTTTTTTTGTACTGGGGATTGAACTCAGGGGTGCCTAACCACTGAGCAACATCCCCAGGCCTTTTTATTTTTTACTTTTTTAATTTTTATTTATTTATTTATTTTTATTTGAGACAGGTTCTCACTAAGTAGGTGAGGGTTTGCTAAGTTGCTGAGGCTGGCCTTGAACTCATGATTCTCTTATCTCAGCCTCCTGAGTAGCTGGGATTACAGGCATGCACCTGGCTTTCCTTTGCTTTTTGACATAGAATTATTTTTCATATGTAATAGTGACCATAGTGCTGCTTTAAAGTGTAATTACATGCAAAAAGAATGAAGAACAAAAAGTTGCATCCCCTTGTGATGGTGTGAAAAGACTTCAGTGTTCTCAAACTTTAATATGCCCAATTTTTCCTTCTACCCCTGCCCTAAATGTATCTTCTTCCTTAGTTATATAGATTTACTAACTTTTCTTTTGTTTTTGAGCACTGTTTCCAAAGCTGAGGATCTTATAATAATTGAAAATTTACTATAATAGCAGTAAGGTGCTGCTATGGATAAATGTCCCCCAAAGTTCTTCAGGTTTAAGGCTGGGTCCCTAGGGTGGCACTATTAATACTAGAACCTTTAGGAGTTGGGAACTTGTGGCAGATTCTTAACTCATTGTCGACATGGTCCAAAGGGAATTTGGGGATCCCAGTATGTCCTTTCTCATTTGTCTCCTGAACCTGAGATAAGCAGATCAGTCTGCCACAAACTCCCTGCCACTGCCATCTGGCTCTCCACCAGAGACCCAAAGCAATGGGACCAGTTACTCATGGTGTACTTGAACCTTCAAAACTGTGAACCTGAATGAACCTCTTCTCATATTAGTTGATTATCTCAGGTGTTTTGTTATAGTGATAAAAAGCTAACTAACACAGGTGACTCTGGTGAAAGGTCTTGCCCGTCACAAAAGAGATCCCATAGCTCCATGTGTATTCCTGTTTTGTAACACATAGCTTATTATTAAATACAACAGCTGGGTGGAAACTCTGGAACTAGGTACAAGAAGGAAACATAGTACTCACAATTGTCAACCTGACACAGTAAAAATGACATTTAGATTTTTGAGTGCATCTCTTATTCCAGAATCAGAATATTTAATTGCTTAAGTTTCTACTCTCCTTAGGAATGGTGCTGGTCACGAAGATTTGGCAGGGGGTAGAATAAATTTCAGAATGGGGAAGAGTATTTAAAAGCTCAAAACAAAGTAGAGCTTCCATCTAGACCTGCATAGAAGAATTCAAGTTGAACATGACACTAGACAAACGTGCTTTGAATTTATGGTCTCTTAGTTATAAATCTTGTGACCTATGAGCAATTTACCAATTCTCTCTTAATAATTTTTTACAATTAACAAATTTTACAATAATTTTTACAATTATTTTTAAATATTTTTTTTTACAATTGTACTATGTCACTAGGAGTTCCTGTTTCACAGTTTGTTGTAAATGTTAAAAAATATTTATATGCGTATATATAATTATTGCTTTTTAAAGTTGCCTTGACCCATATGGAGGTGGTGACTAGAGACTAGTCAATTTCCTTTCTAAGGAACTAATTAAATCCATACACCAACCTTTTTGTTGTTGTTGCTGTGGTTCTGGGGGTCACTATGCACCCTGGGCCTGGGTTCTAGGGTGTATGGAGGGATGTTCCGTGTTCCATGAAACCTATGAACGCAATCTACTTATCCATTTAAAAGCATGGGAACAGGGAACCTAACTAACTACATCCCTAACTAACTTCCACATGTGAGTCACCTTTGACAGTGGCAGCTTGCTGTGGCCCTTGGAAGCAGTCCTCTCCAATGGAACTCTAAGTATCTATTCAAGAACTGTGTGCTGTCTCATCATCAATATTTTTTTTTAATTTTATAAAACAATAATATATGTTAAGCAGGCACAAAATTGATCTCTTTCTTTGCAAGTGCACAAAAAAAAAAAAATGGTACCTACCAATACACATTTTTCTCCCATGAATTCCATAGCAAGGCCAATTGAAATGTAATCCAGATAAGCTTGTAGTGTTCTTAAAGCATTGTGACATACTATTGAAATCCTTGCCACTAGGCCAATAGACCATAGAAATGTCTACTCTGTCATCTACATCTTCTCAAGGGGTACTTCTCCAGTACTGCTCGAGTAGTTTAAGAAATAATAGAAATGCCAGTCACCAAAATTGACAGGGTACATTTTATTTATGGCAATTGAGATGATGGATGGCATTCAAGTTCTTGCTCTTATTCAATCCTACATTCCACACTAAAAATATGCATAATTTACATTAGAAAATCATTATGAAATCAAAGCAAGAGCACAGCCGCACACTATAAATAAACTATCAACCATTATTCACTCACTGAGAAAATGATAAACAAAATATCATCACCGTGGGAGATATTTTTGATAGAATGTTTAGTGTAAAATGTCACACATAGAGTGCTATTTACATTACACATGGGAATTTATCTTAATTATTATTTTCTCTGTGACGTTAATTTCCTTTAGAATAAAAAGTATAAAAGCAAACCTCCAAACATTTATTTTTATATTCTCTGTGGCTGTTCAAATTTATTTATATCTGACTTCTTTTTCCGACCGGTTGATGTTTATTTTAGCCATGGATGAACTACTGATTGAGCACAAAAATCTCAGTTTGTGTGAATTTAGATCTACTTACTCCAGAGCCTAGGCTCTTAATTGTTTTTAAACAGTCTCTCTATATGTTCTACTAAATATCCTGATGACATATTTTCTACCATACATGATGTTTATCTTGCAGAATTCATTGTCTTTGAAATTAGCAGCAAAAATCTCTATAAAAAATGACCCCCTTATTTCCCTTGAACTTCACCCTACCTGTTCCCAAGTCATTGCATTTTTCTGTATTACGTATGTTTCCATTTTGTTCATCTGTTTCCTTTCTTTCTCTTTCTTCCCCACCCTTCAAAGACTTCACCAAGATTCATCCTTGATTTGTACTTGAAAGTCTGTTCTTTTCTATTTTAATGATCCTTGTTTAAGGCTTCAGCTCTGTGCTTGATGGCCATTTTCTAAATGGACCTTTTTGCATTCCTAGCTCCACCAATACTCAGTTGACATCTTCTTAGTCTTAACTCCAAATCTACTCCTTGGACCCTTACTTTTTCATCTTCCTGCTAGAAGTTTTGCTAGCAGCACCTAAGATATTGCGGTTGTGTGCTCTTCCATGGAGACATGCAACTTGAGTATAAAACATATTCTGTGATTTCTTCTTCACCCTCTCTATCTCATGTACATCCTTCAATAAAACAAACAAACACACAAACAAACAAAAATTCCTTCTCAATGGATACCTAAAAACTCTGATACTCATTCTGCATTAAACTTTTAAGTAGCTTTCCTAATATGTCTGGCAGGATGCTACTTTCCCTTGTATACATAAAACCCCCAATTTCTATCAACTACATATTTGAATTATAATTTCAAAGTCTTCTGCATCCATTGTCCAAATGTAGCTCATTCTTCTTCTCAAAACATTGCCAAAGATATTCACTTCAGTAGAGTGTGTCTTCCTAGTGTTCCCCAAGAAAGTTTAAAGAACTCTGTAGCAGCACCATGAGTCTCCACCTGAGGTCCCTCTTCAAGATTCCTTGCCCCTGATTTTGGAGTGCAGTTCTAAGAAAACCTTCAGTTTCCATTGCATTCAGCAATAGCGTCAGTGGTAAAGCCTGCTTGCTCAACTTTGTGACCTTGCCTCAATAGCCTATATATCTACCATTTTAGGATGATGTATACAGTAGTACCAGTCATTTTTTAACCTTTTGATCACTTTGATTGATATTCCTTATAGATCAAAAAATATGTTCTTTGAAAATGTAAATAAAATTCAGTTATCCCAGTAAATTTATACACTTGCTCAATCATCACAGAAGTTCAGCTTTAGAATACATATGCCATTCCCAAAGATCCCTCCTGCAAAATTTCCATCACTCTGTACTTCCACTGTGAATCCCAGCCAACCCCTGATGATCCTTCTATCTTTATATATCTGTTGTTTATGGATTTTTTTAAATAAGTAAAATCCTACAACATGAGGTCTTCTCTGTCTGGCTTCTCTCATTCATTTGCAGTTCATCCATATCTTCACCTGTATGGATAGTTGATTTACTATTATTGATTGATAGCCTCCTGCATTGCATAGATGAACCACGATTTGTTTCTTTGTTCAAAAGTCAAAGGCCGTTTAAATTATTTTTAGAGTTTAGCTAACAGGAATAATGATCCTTATTCACTTGTAAGCCTTTGGAAGTATTTTTCTGTTTTGCAAGTCATTTTTTTAAATTATTTTTTTATTTTTATTTTTTATTTTAAATTATTTTTTATTTTATTAGACTGCATTTTGATTCATTGTACACAAATGGGGTACATCTTTTTGTTTCTATGGATGTGCACAATATAGATTCATACCATTCATGTAATCAGACACGTACGTAGGGGAATGATGTCTGTCTCATTTCACCATCTTTCATACCTGAGAAGTATTTTTTATTGATTTTAGATAGATACCTCAGTTTGAAATTTCACAGTCATATTGTTAAATTTATACTTAATTTGAAAAAGCCTGCTAAGGTCAGTTCTAAAGTGTTTGTTCCAATATGGATTACTACAGCAATACTTAAAGCTCTAATTCTTTTTCACATCATCACCAACACTTCCTATTATCTTTCAAAATTTATTTTTATAACCATCCTACTATAACCATCCTACTATGTGTAAAGTGCTAGATGTCTCATTAAGGTTTTAATCTGTATTTTTTCAAGTTACTAGAGATCTTACCACATTATTAATCATTTATGTATCTTCTCTCATACAATATGTATTAAAATCCTTTGCTTCTTTAAAAAATTTTTTTAAAGTTACTATTGTATGCGTTATTCACATATGCTGTAATCATTTTCTTTATGACATATATATTAATTGAAAATATAATCTTTTAGTCTATGTTTTAGCTTTTCATTTTCTTAAATGTGACTTTAAAAGCACAAAATATTATAATTTACATTAAATCTTTAGTTTTTATGCATTATTCATCTGGTGCCATATACAAGCAACTTTCTACAGTTTTTGAAAATAATTTTTTTAGTTTTAACTATAATTTATTCAGGTAAATATCCACGTTGATATTATGGGCATGTGTAACATGTTTATTTTTACATATATATATTTAATTATCTGAGCTTTAATTGTTGAAAAAAATTAGTTTTTCTCCATTGAAATGTCTTGACATTTTTGGTGAAAGTCAATTTACCATAAATGTTGGTATTTACTTTTGGACCATCTACCATGTTCAATGATCTATCTATCTGTCCTAATGCCAACACTACACTCTTGATTATTGTACCATTATAGTAAGTTGTTTTTTTGTCGGGGAGGGTACCAGGGATTGATCTCAGGGGCATTCGACCACTGAGTCACATCTCAGCCTTATTTTGTATTTTGTTTAGAGACAGGGTCTCACTGAGTTGTTTAGTACCTCACTTTTGCTGAGGCTGACTTTGAACTCACCATCCTCCTGTCTCAGTCTCCCAAACCACTGGGATTAGAGGTGTGCACCACTGTATCCAGTTATATTTCAAAAACACAGATCTCACCTTACATCTCACTGACTCATAACTTTTGGTGATTTTCTCATTGACTTTCTCTCCAAAATCCATTGTATGAAGAATGTGAAAGTCTTTTCCTGGACTGTTTGGCACCTGAAACACTTCATCCTATCTGCAAGTACTACTTCACAATCCATGGTTGGCTCACCTCTTGTTATCTATAAAATTTTTCAAATGTTTCTTCTTCTGTGAAGACTCTCCAGCCCCAAGACATGATATTATGTGCTTTTACTTTTGTACACAATTATATATAATATCCATTTGTATTTTAGCATCCAAGACACTACATTTCAATTAATATTTGCCTATGCCTTCCCTTCCGAACAATGATATTCTGGAAAGTAGATGTCATAGCCTTTGCAAATATTTACCTCCCCCACCCCATGATCTAGTAGAGATCTTAGCCCATGATAGACACTGGAGGAATGTTCACTGATGGAAAAAAATAAATAAATGAATGAAAATTGAAAGTTGTATATTGATAACATTGGGGTTCATAAAAATAGAATAAGTTGTTCCTGAGAATGGTTTTCCTGCATTCAAATCAATGTCCTAGATTCTGAAACTCTTAATGTTTCATAGGAAGCAACTTACGTGATAATTCAGGATAGTTGTCTATTTTCCTGTCTTAGAGGTAACTGGGTTTTAATGATGTAAGAATTATGATTGCATTGGACTGGGCTCTTGAAATATTTCTGTGAGGAGAGTCAAACTGTACAGCTAAAATGTAGCTACAGAGGTCTTTAAAACATTACTGAAATTACCATTAAAATTCAGATTACAGCACACGATACTTTAAAGAGTGACAAAGAATATGTTTCTCAGTTACATAAACAGGGCTTATCACATTGGGAAACAAATGAAACCATTCAAATTCTTTCCTCATTGCTTCTGGGTAGAAGAATTACTTTCACATCAGCTGTTTTATATTGGCTACATGTACAGAAGCAACACATTGAAGACAAAGTTTAATTTGTTCATCCTCAGGAGGAGCATAAAGGCTGTATATTAAGAGATTGAATTCAAGAGTATACTCCAATCAAAGGTAGTTTGGATCTATCTTTATGGCATAAGTATAACATCATGATCTATATTCAACAAAGACATATTACTGTGTTTGCCACAGCCCAGGATATAAAACACAGAAAACAGTTGCTCCAGCAATGTCTTTTCTCTCTCTCTCTCTCTCTGTGATGTAACACATGCATGAGTTCATGGGCAGATTGCACTTGAAAAATCTCACATTCTGTCATTTTTAGTATAAAACATATCCAAACATATCCAACACCAAACATACCAAAGCTTGTCACAATATTCTAAAACTCTGGGTAAAGGTCTCTATTACTCTTCCATTGCTACCATAAGAAATGTACAAACTCAGTGGTTTCAAAAAGCATCCATTTATTATCTCATATTTCCCTGGGTTAGAAGTGTAAGCTCAACTGGATCCTCAATGCAGGGTCTTGCAGAGTCTAAGATGGCTTTTCATTGGAGGTTCTAGCAAAGAGGGCTTCCAAGCTTCCTCAAGTTATTGGAAGAATTCACTTCCTTCAAATTGTGAGACGGAGATTCCTTTCATTTCTAAGCAAACAACAGCATATTGAATCCACATGCTACAAATCTCTGACTTCTGCTATCAGCCGGAGGAAAATCTTTCAAAAGCTCATATGATTTTCTTAGGCTCTCTCAGATAACCCAGGATAATCTTTCAATTTGAAGTTCAGGTAATTAGTAATCTTAATTACATCTGCCATGTCCCTTTTGTTAGGTACTCATGAGAGTAGCACCAGGAGGTCAAGATTATAAGGGCCAAAACTCTTCCTATTATGGGCTCAGGCTCTTCATTTGAAATGAATATAAGAAATTATATTGAGCATAAAATTCTCTTTTTGTTATTTTTTTGAATTATTGCCCCTGAAGCCAGTTGATATCAACAATTGAGATAAATGAAGCTTAAATTTGCTGTGATTGTTTTTTGGCCCATTTCCTCACATGTAACCTCCATCAAGACATCTCTCATCTTATAAAGAATGCAAATGGAATATTGGGTTTCATGTTTTTTAAAAAATTAACCTTGCACGTACTTGTTAAGAAAAACTTCCACAGCCTTTTTTTAATCACTGGGTTTTGGAAGTCATTATTCCCATTTGCTGATAACTTCAGGCCATATTTTCAGTGTAAATTAATTTTTAAAAGGCTCGCCAATTAGAAAAGCATAGTGAGAACCCTCAAAATTTTTCTTTGCATGTGCATTTAAACTTATGCATATATGTCATAAAGACAGGTAAGTGTGCTTTTCCCAAGTGAAAATGAGATAATAAGAACTTGATTTTAACAATGATTATAAGAAGGATCAGAGAATAATAATAACTTTAGCATGAATTTATTTTGTATTATACCTTAGCATCCTAAAAATCACTTCCTATATACTACATTAAAAGCTGAAATAAATACCACCTACAGAAACAGTTTTAGTTTTCCCCAAAGCAATATTCTTTCCTTCACCGAATGTAGTTTCCATTGACGGCATAGTGAATATCAATTATATATAGTGTTAACTAATATTTGTTTCTTTATTCCCTGAAATCTAGAAGTGTAAACTTGGACTGTTCAACATGCATATGTCCAGCACTCTTTAAGTTTGGTGAAAGTTTCTGATACTTCCCAGTGCATTCAGTATCTTTTACTGTACTAATTAAAATAGGAAAATTTAGATTCAGTGATTGACATACTTGGTATTTGAGAACTGGAACCTAAATCTGTCTCATTATAAGATTGAACTTTGCATCCAGTTTGGGGGTTTAGAAAGTCTACTTTGGCCATGAAGAAGTTAGTAGAGGATGAGTTTATAGAACAGGTAAACCATAAGGATGACAGCCACATTGTGATAGCTTGAGATTCTGCCTAATTAGAATTTGGAAAAGTGGAAGCATCAAGCAAACTCTTCAAAGAAATTCAGCAGCTATAAAAGTAGATGTAAGGCAATAGTCGATGAGGAAAGAAAAGGCACAGGAATGACTCTCATTCTGCTGTGATTTGCTTTGAAGGGTAAGATCACCTGAGAATGTTTGGAGTCAGAGGGTAATCAATAGATGGAATTTCCAGAGATGATGATGATTTCCAGTCAATGAGGGAGCAAAGTCAGAAGAGACGCAAGAGAGTAGAACCAAAAGCATGAGTGTGTGAGCTTTCTTCAGAAAAGAGAAATGGATATTGTCTCTGCAAAAGAACAGGAGGCAGGGGGCTCGCCCTTTTGATGCTGAGCCAAGTTAATTTGATAGGTAGAGCACTACCACTCAGGGAAAGGTAAGCCTAAGAGGACCTGTGGAAACTGCTTTGGTGGGGGCCAACTGACAGCAGCAACTGCTACCTATCAGTAAAAGGAGGTTGATGAGTCTATTGGTTTAAGTTCAGGGCTCCCGTCAGAGGGAGTGAATCCTGCTTCATCGCCTAAACTCTATTGAGATTGATTTCACATTCCATAACATTCACTCATTTAAAGTTTTCAGTGAGTTTTTTTGTAAACTCATAGAGTTGTGGGACCATCATCAAAATTTAGTTTTAGAACATTTTCAGCACCCCAGAAAGGAACCTGTTAGCAGTCATTACCCTTACCCTCCCGAGCCCCCTCCCAAGCCTCAGCTCCAGGTAATTGCTAATATATTCTCTGTCTTTTCAGATTTATCTCTTCATGACATTTCATGTGAAAGCATGATGTAATATTCAGACTTTTGTGATGCCTCTTTTTATGGAGCATCATGGTTTCAAAGTATATTTAAATTGTAGTCTATACCAATACTTCATTTCTTTTTAAATATATTATGCATCTATCCATTAATCAGTTGATAGACATTAAGGTAGTTTCCAACATTTGACTCTTACAGGCAATGCTGCTATGGGCATTTGTTACAAGTTTTGTCTCAACATATTTTCTGTTTGTTTCTTTTAAGTATATCCTTAGTAGTGATTTGTAGGGTCACATGATAACTCTATGGTTTTCAGAGGGTTCTACAATTGACTTTGGTACCTGATTTTTAATACCTCTGAGATTCACATTCTTCATCCTTCAAAGGATATAATAATTGTACCTAAATTCTTAGGGCTTAGAGGAAGGAAAAGATTGTATAACAGTTGTAAAACTTGCATATAAAAAGTGAGTAAGTGGTTCGTTTTACTTTCACAACGTGACCTGGTGCAATAACAACAAAAATATAAAATATGCAAATAATAGTAATCACGATGATGATAATAATAACTGTTGGTTCTTGTCTTTCTTTGGGCTCACAGCGTCTATTAGTGATATATCTTCCCAGATTTAAACCGAACTCCCGTTTTATGTCTACTTCTCTGTCCTAAAATATTTCCAGCGTCTTTGACTTTGTGTGTGTGTGTGTGTGTGTGTGTGTGTGTGTGTGTGTGTGTGTGTGTGTAAAAGAGAAGGGAAGAAGGTAAAGACAAAAGGGAACTGGAGGGAGACTGGAGGTTTCCAGTGGCAGGTTCAGTGAGATGCGGGAGCCTGACATTGCCAGGGCCTCTGCACACAGCTGGTAGCCACATTCCCGCACGCAGTCTAAGAATTCCTCTGAGTTTCTTACTGGTCCAGATGTCTTTCCATTTTGCATGAGGCCTTATTGCCTTGCCCGTTTACTCACGTCTATCCCTCCATCTAAAACTAATTTTAGGCCATCAGAAAACCCTCCACTGATCCGGAGAGGCCTGTGTAGCCATGCACTTCATCTCTGCCTCTATTTTGACGATGACATTCCTTTCCCTGCTCATGTTTCTGAGCTTTGACATTTGTATCCTAAGCTGGTTTTAACAAAGAAACTGCAGGACTGGCCTGAGCTTTTCCCAACCAATCCCAAGGGTTACCATATGGAAAGAAGAATAAGGTGCATGTCTGTAATCCCAGTGGCCCTCCGGAGGCTGAGGCAGAAGGATGGTGAGTTCAAAACCAGCCTCAGCAAAAGCAAGGTGCTAAGCAACTCAGTGAGACCCTGTCTCTAAATAAAATACAAAACAGGGCTGGGGCTGTGACTCAGAGGTCGAGTGCCCCTAAATTCAATCCCCTATACCCACTCCCCCCGCAAAAAAAAAAATAAGGTCTTAATCTTCACTATTACTGAGAGAAAAACATTTAGAAAGTTTAACAGGTCATCTTTAAGACCTAAAAGCATATTTAGGTTACTTGTTGTTTTGCCTCAGATCTGCATAATCTGAACATTTCTCACAGGGTGTTCTTTTTTTTAAAATTTCAATTCATTATACACAAATGGGGTACAACTGTTGTTTCCCTGGTTGTACCGGAAGTAGAGTCGCACCATTTGCATAATCATACATAGGGTAATGATGTTTGTCTCATTCTGTTACTTTTCTTCCCTCAGTCCCCTCCACACCCCTTTTTCTCCTCTATACATTCCATTCTTCCTCCATTCTTGCCTCCCACCCACCCTCCCATTATGTATCATCATCCACTAATCAGAGAGATCATTCAGCCTTTGGTTTTGGGGGATTGGCTTATCTCACTTAGCATGATATTCTCCAACTACACCCATTTACCTGCTAATGCCATAAATTTTATTCTTCTTTATGGCCGAATAATATTTCATTGTGTATACATACCAGTTTCTTTATCCATTCATCAACTGAAGGGCCTCTAGTTTGGTTCCTCAATCTAGCTATTCACAGGATGTTCTTGTAGGAGGAGCCGGAGTCATTGCAGAGCTAACACAACTGCCTAGCCTTTATTTTATTTTGACTGTTGGCACCTCCTGGATTACACTAATACTTTCCTTTAGTCCTTTGGGATCATGACACCTGTTCAGGATTACATGGAAGCTCTTTGAGCTGGTGCAGAAAGCCTTGCATGATCTTGCTCTTCCTTACTTGTGCTTCCAACACTTTGTGCCACCTTTGCTAACACAGGGACTCGCCATGCCCGTGAGCCTTGTTCTCTTCCTTCCCATGTCCTGGCACCCTTTGCTGCCTCTCTCAGGAATATGCATCCTGGGGTTTAAGCAACATATTGATAGGGATACTCCAACTTAGGAAAAAGAAAAAAACTCTTGTAAGTACATAGTCTTTTAATTCAGACTCGCACTCATCAATAACATTAAAAACAAGAGGCGTGTCGTGGCATCTGGGTAGAGTAGGGATGCTTATCAGCACTTTCGCTGTTCCCTGTGACTCCCTCTCAGTCCTTCTGTTCTCCATTGATCACCCTGTCACCCACCCCGTCACTTTTGCATCCTTCTGTCTATCCTTTCTTCTTTCCTATGTGGAGACGTCAAGGGGTTGCTTCCCACTTAAAATCCTTCCATCGAGTCCCAGTAAAAATCACAAACGTGCTGCAGCCTCCCTACTCTCTGTGATCTCCCTATGACAGTCTCCCACCTTGTCTTTTACCATGACCACATGCAGGCTGAATTTTAGTCACTGACCCCAACATATTTTCTCATGACTCAGTCTTTGCACGTTCTTCTTTCTGTGATTTGCCCACATAATTTTCTCAGCAGCAGTAAATAAAACAACCTTGTTAACCTGTTTTTTGTGATTTCCTTTTTTTTTTTTTTTTTTTGAGGGGGGAGACTGAATTCTGATTAATTCTGACAATTAGGATTATCTTCTGATACCTGAATTTGTTGCAGGATCTCACCCTGTATGCTTATATTGATTTTTGTTCTCTAATAAGACTTACTACTTTTTGACCCTGTGTACTGATTTTCTTCTTTTATAAATGGGAGCTTTCTGAATGTGGAAATTTTGTATCCCTTATAGCTGTATCTTCAAGACTTCATATGGAATCTGGGCCTAGCACTCAATAAAAGTTGCCAAGAGACAGTACTTAGAACTGAAGATGCCGAGATTCCCAGCACCAATAGCTATTCAATCTAAAGTGGACCCAATGCTTGATTAGATTAGCTAAGTACGTGTTTTTTTTTTTTTTATGTTAGTCAGTTTTCCATTACAATACCAATATAGCTGAGATAATGAGCTTATAAAGAGCAAAGGTTCACTTTGGCTCACAACATTGGAGGTTCCAGTCCATTGCTTTGGGCCTGTGGTTGAGACAGCCTGTGATGGCAGGTATATGGGGTGGAGCAAAATTTTTCACCTTGTGACTGGGAAGCAAAATAATGAGAGACAGAAAGAGAGAGAAAAGACAGTGTCTCCCAATTGACTTTAAGAGCATCAACCCAATAATCTAAGGAGTTTACTAGACCTCACTTACCTATAGTTTCGCCACCCTGAAAACCAAGCCCTGAACAGATTGGCCTTTGGCAGACTTCAAGATCTAAACTACAGTACTCTGTGGTCATGCACACCTGGAATCCCAGTGACTCAGAGGCTGAGGAAGGAGGATGACTAGTGAAGCCAGCCTCGCAAATTCATGAGATCCAAAGAAACGTAGCGAGAACTTGTCTCAAAACAAACAAACAAACAAACAAACAAAAACCGCTGGGATGTGGCTCAGAGATACAGTGACCCTGGGTTCAATATCCAGTACCCAAAACAGAAACAAAAAAATCTAACTGTACTACTCAGCATCAATGCTTACTCCATCTAACCTGGGCCGGAAAGAGTTAAGGAGGTAGCCAAGCCATAGAGGACTGTAGTATGAGTTCAACCAAGGCTCCTGGGTTTTAGGAATGGGGGTGGGTCATGGTGTAAAACTGAACATTTCTAATTCCAATGCACACAATGCTTAATCCACCTTCTCACTGTCATTTAACTTCTGGAAGCATCTGTGAGGAATGGCAGATTAGGGTGGTTTTTGGTGAGATGATGTCTGGAGTCTCATCTTTAACACCCTGTTGATAAAATGAATTTTAAAAGCATTTTTGTTGTTTCAAAACTGATGTGTGGAAAAGGGAAGCCTCTTTTGGGACATTGGTAGAAACACTGAAATACGCATCCATTTTTGACGAAAGTTCAGAGAGATGTTCAGACAGATCCCCTCTCTGCTGTTTAGTGTTTCAGTGAGCAGTATAGCACTTAAACCACGAATTTTGTGAATCTGGCATTCAAAACTATTTCTTTCCGTAGAGATGGTACTGAGAGAAAAAATAAAGCAAAAACAATTAGGAATTTTGGAGGAAGCAATGCATTATTAATTTCTCTTTGCATGAATTAACTGGAAAGATTACTTTTTTAGGATTTATTGTTAAAAAGCAGTTCTTACTCTGATTTATCCTCCCTCCACAGACTTTGTAATTAATTAAAGGAAAAATAAACTCTTGTTTTAGATCCTTGAGAATTTAGAGGGACTAAGAATATTAAAGGTCATCTAATTGAACTCCTAGTTAAAGAAGAATCTCCGTTAGGGTTGTTAATTTGCTTACATCAGAAGTTAGGAGAGTATAGCCACATGATGGATCTACTCATTTTTGTTAGACAATTCCAGTTAACACAAAGAATCTGTTTATATGCTGACACAATCTGCCTCCCTGGAATTCTGGCTCCTTGGTCCAGGGTTGTCCCTCCTTTACCCTAGATCTACCCACTCAAGTTAGGCATAATGCATGAAGACCCCCCTTTCAAAAGGATATCTTCCAAATATTTGAAAACTGTACTTGTCACCTCCTTTCCTCTATTTTATTCTTTGTTTCATTAAAAGTTAATTAAATATAAAAAATGTTTGCTTTAAGATTTGGAGTGGTGATATAACACAGAAAAACCTCTGTATGGAACTTTGTAACCATCAGCTTATGCTAAAAGGTTAGATCCTTAGGAGCTCCATAGAATTGCATACAGCAGTCAGGTGGGGGTCCGGTCCGTCTATTCCGGATGAGTTAACTGGTAAGGTCAAACTATTTCAACCCAGCAGAGGCATATTGCCAGCAACTAAAAAGGATAACCTGACAACCCTTTTATTCTCAACTAGTCAACATGGTTAATAACCTGAATGCCAAGGAGTACACATACTTCTTCCCTAGAAATGTTTGTTCAAATAGATTGTTATTGTCATCAAATTCAAGATAGCTATCAGAAACTCTTATGTGGTACTAAAGGAGTTGAATGTTGGGGAACGTCCAGGAGATTGGCAGAGTCCAAAGAAACGAGATCGGAAAGCAGATTGGAAGCCAGGAAGCAAGTGGTGTGCTTGGACATTAGATGCAGTTACTCATGCCTGTGGCTTACTTTTGCTTGAACCACGGTGTATGACAAGAAAGATACTTTTGAACCATGGTGTATGACAAGAAAGATACTTTTAAGAGGAGTAGGATGAGACAAAATCAAACAAACAAACAACAACAACAACAACAAAAACCCACAGAAGCAGCAATGAATTACTCAAAAGGGGGGGAAATAATTTCTTTATTATCATGACTGTCAAACTCTATTGCCTTAGATTTTGTTGAATTTCGATGGTTTATAAAGGAAAGGTCACTGAATCTATGGTAGGGATACCAGAGAGAAGGGAGTTATTATTTACTGAGCATTCACTATGTGCCCAGTGTAAAGCCAGGGGCTCTGCATATGCTACTATGGCTAAAATAGCAATTACAATAATTATCCGCTCTCATCTCAGGTGAAATGAAAACCAGGAAAAATTTTTTTAAAAGTATAGGGTCAGAAAGTGGCTCAACCAAACTATCAGAATGTTCTTTCAGAATATTGACTTTTCACAATTAAATTCAACAGGAATATTTTAAGTTTTTTGTCTCATTTAAAAAGTAGTTCCATGGCAAGCACGCATTCACCTTTGTTGACAAGACCTTGCCATTCATTTGTTCCCAAAGCTCTTAGTAAACTTTGTCACTTGTTTCATTTTAACCACAGATAGTTAAAAACGCATTTAACCCTTGAAGGAACTACTGAAAAGTCACCATTTCCACCTCTTCTGGGAAAATGTTGAAGGGTGTTTGAAGAGTCACGGTGTACCTGATATAGAAAACTACCTGCTCTCTTTCTTATAATTGCTTTTGGGTTTGTCGTGTCGAAGGTCAAGGTACATGGGAAGCATTGGTATCCACCTTTATCCACAGTCATTAGTCAGAGGGAGCATGAACACTTTGCAACTCGACCATCTTTATTCTGAGCAAAGAGTTGAGGTAGGTGGGAAAACAGGAGTCTGGAGATGACTTTCTGTTTTAATCAAACAGGCCACAGGGATGAAGAAGTGTATGTCCTTTGGCAATATAACCATGAGAAAATGCTCAGAGCAGCATACAGGATGAGCTATGAGAAAGAGATTTTTTTCTCACTGAAAAAAAAAAAAATGGTGTGATCTTCTTTGTAACACAATACTATGTCCTTCTTTAGAGTAAGGTCGTTGCTTTGCAGAAAATAAACTGCATGATACAAGAGTAAGAACTTGCAATAAGAATCAAGATACCATTTCATAAAATATTGTGTGGCCCAAAGTCATGTTCCAATTCCCCAAAGGCAAGAAAGGTGATTCCTTCCCTTGAGGAAATGAGGGACATGAGGTACCCCTTTAAATTTTTCTGAGGTCTTTAAAAAGGTCTTCAGCTCCATTCTTAATTTGTTCTAAACATACCCTCAGGCAGTATCATTACACTCTACTACAATGTTGGTAGACATTTTATGGCTTTTATTCTGATTGACATTGGAAGTCTAATCGAATTTTAAACAAAAATTACTTTTTAAAGGATAGCTCTGTTGGGTAAGAATTGTTGGGCTCAGAAGAATTCTGGGATCCAGACTAGGAGTGAGAAGGGATGTAGTTCCAATAATCCAAGCAAGAGGAAATAGTGGCTGGAACTCAAGCAATAGATGCTTATGTGGTAAGGAGTAGATCTTGGATGCATTTTACATTTTAACTCAGTGGAATTTGCTGGTGAATCAGAAGCACAAGAAAAAAAGGAGTTAAAGATGACATCAGGGATTACGATCTGAGCAAAAGGGAGTCGTCAGTGGGAGCTGTTTCCATGTTTGCTGTTAAGAGGTGGGTACACTGGTGAACTTTGAGAGTTAGGTATTAGGTATGTGAAGTTAGGGAGGTCTCTCAGGCATCCAGTGGTGATGTTAGCAGACAGTTGAATATCTGAGTCTGTAGGTCAGGGATGAGGTCAGAAATTTCTCTGATCACTCTATATCTAGATGTTATCATTTTGTCAAAGCAAAAATTGCACCGGGAAAATTCGACTGGACAAGGAAGATATTCCAGCCTCTCGCAATAAGGGAGATGGAACAGAACTGAACTCCATGCATCTGAGATGTGATGCTAGGGGACCAGCACATGTGTGTGTGTGAATGTGCACACAGTAAGTGACCTTATGCAGAGTAAAAACATCTACTTTCTCATACCTTCGTGACGAATAGTTTTATAACTTGGGGCAAGGTGCCCACTGAAAGGAAGTTAGGCTCCTGCCCTCCCCAGAGTCTGGGAGACAAGGTCACCATCTTCCTTGGTATGACATTTCAAAGGGTTGTTGCTCAGAGACTAGAGAAAGTCATGCTTGGTTTTGGTCTGTAAAACTGGCAAGAAAGAAATTACTAAAAAGATTTACATCTCAAACTGTCAGAGAAAGAATTTACAGCTACAAATTTTTTAAAGTAAATGCTCAAAGAAAAGGGAGAGGGAGAATTTTTTTTAATTAGACCATTCATATTCTTTAAGGATAGGGGATGTTCCAGAAGTCAGGGGATAGGACTAGACACAGGGAAAAAGCCCAACTAAATTTGTAGTCAAGCTGGAAGAAACATGAAGGTCATCTTGGTCAGTAATTTTGTTTTTTTAATTTTGATTCATTGTACACAAATGGGGTACAACTTTCATTTCTCTGGTTGTACACAAAGTAGAGTAACACCATTTGTGTAATCATACATGTACATAGGGTAATTATGTTTGTCTCATTCTATTATTTTTCCTTCTCCCCACCCCCTCTTCACCCCTCATTTTCCTCTATACAATCCATTCTTCTTCCATTCTTGCCTCCCCCTCCCATTATGTATCATCATCCACTTATCAGAGAAATCATTCAGTCTTTGGTTTTGGGGAATTAGTTTATTTCACTTAGCATGATATTCTCCAACTCCATCCATTTACCTGCAAATGCCATAATTTTATTCTTCTTTATGGCTGAATAATAGTCTATTGTGTATGTATACCACAGTTTCTTTATCCATTCATCTATTGAAGGACATCTAGGTTGGTTCCACAATCTGGCTATTGTGCATTGAGCTGCTGTAAACATTGATTTGGCTGCATCACTGTAGTATGCTGATTTTAAGTCCTTTGGGTATAGGCCAAGGAGTGGGATAGCTGGGTCAAATGGTGGGTCCATTCCAAGTTTTCTAAGGAATCTCCATACTGCTTTCCACATTGCAAGTGGGCCAGTGTTCATTAAAGAGACAATGGAATTTATGGTGTAAGCCAAAATATGCTGTAGGTGGCTAACAAGTAGAGATTAGAACTTTCCCATTGAACTCACACAGATAATTTCTCTACTTTTAACATTCTTCATGCCACTCTTGTGAAGCTTGGAAGGGCATCTCAAGATGTAATACATCTGTAAAGATACATAACACTCACCTTAAAAATAATAACTTGGCAAATTACCAAGACAAAGTGTATCCACTTCAAATATTTCTGAAAGATTGCCTACAAAGGTGATTCGACCTGGTTTCCTTCTGCAAAAGGCAGTCCAGGTATCAATTTTGGAATCTGTCGATTAGCTTATCTCTTTTTCTAAAACAGAACTTAGCATTTTTTGAGTTACTTGCCCCTCCCCACAGCAGAACTTGGACACATTGGGAGCACGGACTTAATCTTTTTTCATTGTTACTTCAGCACCTGACTGTGCACCTAGTATATATTAGATGCTCAACAAATATAGATGGATGAAAGTGGGGGCTTTAAAAATGTTGACGTTGGTACTTTGAAATTTTAATCTTTAAAGACTCCAAGAACAATTGAGAAATGAATAAAAGTGAGACTTAACCAAAGGTGTGAAGCACTGCTGTTTTTTTTTTTTTTTTTTCCATATGGGATTCAAATTGTATTACGCAGGTGGGGGAGAGGAGAGACCAATATATTTGCCTAATGGTATCCATAATGTTATTTGTTGTATTCTGTTCTGTATTTTCTTCCTGTGGAATGTGCTTGTTTCCCATTAGTGCTTCATGAATTAACCATAACTGCCACCAATGTAATTAAAATATTGATTGCCAAGAGGAAGTGAAGATTCAGCATTAATTCATTCAGCAAAAACTTATTGAGTCCTATTATATGTCATTCCTTGCAATAGGCTCCAGGAATATATATAATAGCAAGTAATTATCTTGGCTGCACTGAATTGGGGGTAGAATTGAATTATGAAGTACTGCAAAACCTCATTTATGGCTCTGAACCCACCAGATATATTCTCTTGTATGACTAATGCTGATTCTAACCTCTAAGTACTTTCTAGGAATTTTACAAGTGGCATCTGGTACCAGGACAGTGTTCATGGCTGCCTCTCAGTGGGGTTCCCAGGAGCCCTGCCTTTGCTCACGAACTCAGGACTACTGACTCTGTAAACCGACTCTGTGCCTTTGCCTATCCTAGTAATCTCCTTTTAAACAAACATTCATCTTTCCTTGAACACCCTAATATCTTCCCATACGCCTGACTATCTTAGCAGGGTGGTTCCATTCCACACCAGTAAAATGGTGAACCTGGTTTATAATATTCATATTACCTAACATGCTGAGAACAGATAATATGTCAATCACTGCAATAATCTTTGCGATAACCCAGTAAGTTCGACATTTTTCTTATCCTTAATTTGCACAGAGACATTTAAGTCACCTTCTCTGAATCAAACAGCTTGACTCCAGGACACATATTCTTAAATGTACTCTACACCCAGGGATTTGCTGTGAGTCACAAATGGTCAATTCTTGTTCGTTATCATCAAGCACCTTGGTGCTTTTGTTAGAAGTATATAGGTAGGCTCACCACACTTCTCTCCAGAAGTATCAAGAACTAAACTAATAATTTGGATATGCAACAGAAGATCACATGCAGTAAACACCTTTGTGACATGGACATGGAAGAGGACGTGGACACAGAATGTGATGCCTACAGAGTATTATATGTTACAGTAAAGTACAAAAATACTATTTGAAAATGATGGTACTGAGTCTTGGTACTGAAGAGAAGTATTAGTCAATTCAACAGAGATACTCATGGCCTGCTGCAGATACAGGAAAGAAAGTTGGATATGAGGGTTCTGCCTCATGAAGTTGAAAAACTAAATTGAGACAAGATTTTTCAGTGTTTGGAATACTGCCCTAACCTTTGAGCTGTCTTGTGCTTTAGTGCAATGTGTTCAAAGTGCTTACGTGATTGGGAGTTGGTTATCTAAAGGGATTGAGAAAGGCATCTCTAGTGGGAATGCAAAGGATGGGAAAAATCATGGTGTCCAAATTGACAACTAGAGTTACTGGAAAAGCAAGAGAGGCTGAGAACATTTATAGTTCAGCAATGGTGAAAAGTGAAGAGAAGCAAGAGAAATTAGGCAGGCATGCCTGGAGTTGCTCTGTAGTATTTATCTATTGAAAGATAGGGATGAGGGGAGGAAACAGTCAATGATAGTTTCAAGTTCTTAGAATGGTTTCCTACGATGACTGTAATCCCCTACCCAGACACCTCCCTGACCTCCACTCACATTGCTCACGTTCTCCAGCTACCATGACCTTCTGACTCTCCTAGAATCCATCACCAGGCTCCTACTTGAGGTCATGTGTCCTTTCCCATGAAGTATTTTCTCCCAGGGATCTCCATGTCGTAAGTCCTCAAATCCTTTAGGTCTTTCTTTATGAGAAAAGTCAAAACTGATCACATATGTAGAACAATGTACACACACACACACACACACACAAACACACACACACACACTCCTCACTCACACATCCCGCTGGGTGAATCCTGTCCAGTTGCTTGTGTCAATCTTCACCTGTGATGCCATTTAACCTCCTACTCTTGGTTTTAATTAGTGGTTTCTTATTTATTAATTTCTCTTTTCTTCCACTCAAAAACAAGCTTGTTAGAATAGAATATTATTTTTTGTTTTTTGCTCACTATTGCAACTCTGGTGTCTATGAGGGTCTCTAAATCCTAGTTTATGCCAATAAATTAATTCATAAGTCAGCCAAGTTAGTGAATGGTTCCCACTTTTAAAAATGCTATTTTCTCAAATTTAGATGATTTCTGACTACCTTACAAAAGTACTTGCCTACTTGACACAGCAAAATACATAAAACTGGGGTTTTCAAGATGGTGGACTAGAGGGCGGCTGCATTTCCTGTTGCTCCAGGACTCAGGATTCAAAAGAAGAGATATTGAGAGACTTGGGACCAACGCAAAGCAGCCGGGTAAGTCTCTCCCGTTGGGGAGGCATCCTGGATGGGGCGGTAGTCCCGGAACCCAGGGAATTTTGTGAAGTAGAGCTGCCCGGTGAGACACCCCTCCCCCCGCTGGAGCAGTGAACTTGGACAACTGGGAGCATTATAGAGGAGGCTGCTCAGCACAGTGCTTGGACTCGGAGCAACCACTGGGGCTCCGGGCGGCTGCCCAGAGGAGAAGCTGCGTGGAGAGCTGTTTGGACTCAGAGCGACCACTCCTGAACACTGGGGCCTGCCCTGAGGAGGAGGAGGAGGAGGAGGAGGAGCACAGCAGGTCGCTTGGACTCGGAGTGACTGCATCAGAGCTACAGGCAGTTACCAGAGGAGGACATGAGTGGTGAGTTGTTTGGACTCAAAGCGACTGCTCCTAAACACCGGGGTGCTGCCTGGAGGAGGAGCGCAGTGGGTTGCTTAGTCTCAGAGTGACTGCACCAGAGCTCCAGGTGGCTGCCTGGAGGAGGCGTGCAGCGGGTCACTTGGACTCAGAACGACCACTCCTGAACACTTGGGGGGCTACCCGGAGGAAGAGGAGGAAAGGAGCAGGTCACTTGAACTTGAAGTGACTGCCTAAGGCTACGGGCAGTGGGCGGAAGGAGGAGGCACGCAGTGAGTTGCTTGGACTCCTAGTGACTGCACAGGAACACTGGGCAGCTGTCAGGGGGAAGAGGCGTGCAGTGGGTCACTGGGACTCGGAGCGATTGTCTGGGGCTCCAGGTGGCTGCTCAGAGGAGGGGCCACATAGCCAGGCAATTTGGTGCAGAGCAGGGTCCCAGGACCTAGGAGGCTTCTTGGTGGAAGAGCCGCACAGAGACACGCTTAGGGGCAGAGCGAAGGTTCCAGGACTGTGGGCAGATTCTCTGAGGAGAGGCAGCCTAAGGAGACTCATCTGCGAAGGGTGAGGCTCCCAGGCCCAGGAGGTAGGTCCGGGCCCCTGGGAATGTTGAGAGGAAGGCAGCCCAGCCCAGGCAGTAGTTGTAGATTGAGGGGAACCTCTAGGAGGGGAACTGATCAGCGAGACCTCCTCACCGGGTGAGTCTTCCCTGCCGGGTGAGGTTTTCCCACAAGGATGTAAAACCAGAGACACAGGCCCAAACAGGCCTTGCCTCAACCCACAGCCTAGTTCCCCTTTGGATGACCACTGGTCAACAAGTGGAGGCACCTCTGCCCACTAGCAGGGAATATACCCCACCTGAAGGCCACTACCCCTAGAGAGGCAGCTTCCTTGTGGAGCACTGCATTATCAACTTCTTCCAACACTTCAGGCTACAGGAGGCTAAGAGGAGATAAACTAGAAATCTTCAGTGACATTATAAGTCAATAGAGGAAATCTGCAATATCTCAGCAGTCCACTGATACCTGAAGAATATGAGAAAACAAGGGAAGAAAATGCCCCAAACAAATCTAGATGTTACATCAATAAAACCCAATGACAGCAAACGATGAGATGAAAGAGCAAATGCAGGCATTGAATGATGGCACCAATCGACAGTTAAAAGAGCAAATACAGGAAGCAAAAGATCATTTCAATAAAGAGTTAGAGATATTGCAAAAAAAAAAAAAAAAAACAGAAATCCTTGAAATGAAGGAAACAATAAACCAAATTAAGAACTCCATAGAAAGCATATCCAATAGGATAGAACACCTGGAAGACAGGACCTCAGACATTGAAGACAACATATTTAACCTTGAAAACAAAGTTGAACAAACAGAGAAGATGGTAAGAAATCATGAACAGAATATACAAAAACTATGGGATATCATGAAAAGGCCAAATTTAAGAAATAATATCAGAAAATGTCCCAAATCTGAAGAATGAAATGGAAGATCAAGTTCAAGAGGCTTATAGGACTCCAAATACACAAAATTACAACAGACCCACACCAAGGCACATTATTATGAAAATACCTAACATACAAAATAAAGACAGAATTTCAAAGGCTGTGAGAGAAAAGAACCAAATTACATTCAGGGGAAACCAATACGGATATCAGCAGATTTTTCAATCCAGACCCTAAGAGCTAGAAGGGCCTGGAACAACATTTTTCAAGCCCTGAAAGAAAATGGATGCCAACCAAGAATCTTATACCCAGCAAAACTTACCTTCAAATTTGATGATGAAATAAAATCCTTCCATGATAAACAAAAGCTAAAAGAATTTACAAAAAGAAAGCCATCATTACAGAACATTCCCAGCAAAATATTCCATGAGGAAGAGATGAAAATCAAAGAAGCAAATCAGCAAAGGGAGGAATTATCCTAAAGGAATGGTCAAATAAAGGAGGAACCAAGTCATGTCAAATGACTAAAGAAATAAATAAAATAAAAAAAGTGAACCAAATGACCAGGAATACAAATCATATCTCAATAATAACCCTGAATTAATGGCCTGAATTCATGAATCAAAAGACATAGACTGGCAGATTGGATTAAAAAGAAAGATCCAACAATATGTTGCCTGCAAGAGACTCACCTCATAGAAAAAGATACCCATAGACTAAAAGTGAAAGGATGGATAAAAACATACCATGCACATGGACTCAGCAAAAAAGCTGGAGTATCCATCCTCATTTCAGATAATGTGGACTTCAAGCCAAAACTAGTCAGAATGGATAAAGAAGGACATTTCATACTGCTTAAGGGAAGCATAAATCAGCAAGATATAACAATAATAAACATCTATGCCCCAAACAGTGGCACATCCATGTATGTCAAACAAATCTTTCTCAATTTCAGAAACCAAATAGACCATAACCCAATAATACTAGGTGATTTCAACACGCCTCTTTCACCACTGGACAGATCTTCCAAACAAAAATTGAACAAAGAATCCATAGATCTCAATAACACAATCAATAATTTAGACTTAACAGACATTTATAGAGTGTACCATCCAACCAAGAGTGAATATGCTTTCATCTCAGCAGCACATGGATCCTTCTCTAAAATAGACCATATATTATGCCACAAAGCTAATGTTAGCAAATACAAGAAGATAGAGACACTACATTGTATTCTATCAGATCATAATGGATTGAAGTTAGAAATAAATGAAAGAGTAAAAAACAAAAACTACTCCAACACCTGGAGATTAAACAATATGCTATTATATGATGAATGGATAACAGAAGATATTAGGAAGGAAATTAAAAAAAAATTCTTAGAGGTAAATGAGAACAAAGAAACATCATATCAAAATCTTTGGAACACTATGAAAGCAGTACTTAGAGGAAAATTTATTTCATGGAGTGCATTTAATAAAGGAAGTAAAACTCAACAAATAAATGACCTAATACTACAGCTCAAAGCCCTAGAAAAAGAAGAACACACCAGCACCAAAAGTAGCAGAAGAGAGGAAATAGTTAAACTCAGAGCTGAAATCAACGAAATTGAAACAAAAGAAACAATACAAAAAATTGACAAAATAAATATTTGGTTCTTCGAAAAAAGAAACAAAATTCAAAAAACTTTAGCCACACTAACAAAGAGAAGACGAGAGAAAACCCAAATCACTAAAATTCGGAATGAATAAGGAAATATCACAACAGACACGATTGAAATACAAAACATAATTAGAAGCTATTTTGAAAATCTACATTCCAACAAAATAGAAAATTTCAAAGACATAAACGGGTTTCTAGAGACATATGAATTGCCTAAACTGAACAAGGAGGACATACACAATTTAAATAGTTCAATTTCAAATAATGAAATAGAAGAAGTCATCAAAAGCCTACCAACAAAGAAAAGTCCGGGACCAGATGGGTTCTCAGGCGAGTTCAACAAAACCTTTAAAGAAAAGCTCATTCCAATACTTCTCAAAGTATTCCATAAAATAGAAGAGGAGGGAACCCTCCCAAACTCATTCTATGAAGCCAGTATCACCCTGATACCTAAACCAGACAGAGACACATTGAGGAAAGAAAATTTCAGACCAATATCCTTAATGAACATTGACGCAAAAATTCTCAACAAAATTTTAGCAAATCGCATACAAAAATATATTAAAAAGGTAGTGCATCATGATCAAGTGGGTTTCATCCCAGGGATGCAAGGTTGGTTCAACATCAGGTAATCAATAAATGTAATTCACCATATCAATACACTTAAAGTCAAGAATCACATGATTATTGCGATAGATGCAGAAAAAGCATTTGATAAAATACAGCACCCCTTCATGCTCAAAAAACTAGAAAAAATAGGGATAGTGGGAACATTCCTTAACATTGTAAAGGCCATCTATGCTAAGCCCATGGCTAATATCATTCTAAATGGTGAAAAACTGAAAGCATTCCCCCTAAAAACTGGAACAAGGCAGGAATGCCCTCCTTCACCACTTCTATTCAACATCATCTTTGAAACTCTAGCCAGAGCAATTAGACATACCAAAGAAATTAAAGGAATACAAATAGGAAAGGAAGAACTCAAACTATCCCTATTTGCTGATGATATGATTATATACTTAGAGGAACCAGGAAATTCCACCAGAAAAGTTTTAGAACTCATAAGTGAATTCAGTAAAGTAGCGGGATATAATATCAATGCACATAAATCTAATGCATTTTTATACATAAGTGATGAATCTTTGGAAAGAATAATTAGGAAAAATACTCCATTCACAATTGCCTCGAAAAAAATAAAATACCTGGGAATCAATCTAACAAAAGAGGTGAAAGACCTCTACAATGAGAACTACAGAACACTAAAGAATGAAATTAAAGAAAATATTAGAAGATGAAAGATCTCCCATGTTCTTGGATAGGAAGAATTAATATTGTCAAAATGACCATACTACCTAAAGTGCTATATAGATTCAATGCAATTCCAATTAAAATCCCAATACCTTACAGAAACAGAGCAAGCAATCATGAAATTCATCTGGAAGAATAAGAAACCCAGAATATCTAAAGCAATCCTTAGCAGGAAGAGTGAAGCAGGGGGTATCACAATACCAGATCTTCAACTCTACTACAAAGCAATAGTAACAAAAACATCATGGTATTGGTACCAAAATAGAAAGGTAGATCAATGGTACAGAATAGAGGACATGGACACAAACTCAAATAAATACAATTTTCTCATTCTAGACAAAGGGGCCAAAAATATGCAATGCAGAAAAGATAGCCTGTTCAAAAATGGTGCTGGGAGAATTGGAAATCCATATGCAACAGAATGAAACTAAACCCATATCTCTCACCATGCACGAAACTAAACTCAAAATGGATTAAGGACCTCGGAATCAGACCAGAGACCCTGGAGATTATAGAAGAAAAAGTAGGTCCATATCTTCAACATGTCTGCTTAGGACCAGACTTCCTCAACAGGACTCCCATAGCACAAGAAATAAAAGCAAGAATCAGCAACTGGAATAGATTCAAACTAAAAAGCTTTCTCTCAGCAAAGGAAACTATCAGCAATGCGAAGAAGAGCCTACAGAGTGGGAGAAAATCTTTGCCACTCATACTTCTGATAGAGCACTAATCTCCAGAATCTATAAAGAACTCAAAAAACTCTACACTAAGAATGCAAATAATCCAATCGACAAATGGGCTAAGGAAATGAACAGACAGTTCACAGAAGAAGATGTACAAGCAATCAACAAACATATGGAAAAATGTTCAACATCTCTATTAATAAGAGAAATGCAAATCAAAACACCCTAAGATTCCATCTCACCCCGATAAGAATGGCGATTATCAAAAATACAAGCAACAATAGGTGTTGGAGAGGATGTGGGGAAAAAGGTACACTCATACATTGCTGGTGGGGATGCAAATTAGTGCAGTCACTCTGGAAAGCAGTGTGGAGATTCCTTAGAAAACTTGGAATGGACCCTCCATTTGACCCAGCTATCCCACTCCTTGGCCTATATCCAAAAGACTTAAAATCAGCATACTACAGAGTTACAGCCACATCAATGTTCATAGGTGCTCAATTCACCATAGCCAGATTGTGCAACCAACTTAGATGTCCTTCAATTGATGAATGAATAAAGAAACTGTAATATATATATATATATATATATATATATATATAATGGAATGTTACTCAGCCATAAAGAATGATAAAATTATGGCATTTGCAGGCAAATGGATGAAATTGGAGAATATCATGCTAAGTGAGATAAGCCAATCTCAAAAAACCAAAGGACAAATGATATCGCTAATAAGTGGATGATGACACATAATGAGGGGTGGGAGGTGGCAAGAATGGAGGAAGGAAGGACTGTATAGAGGGAAAAGAGGGGTGGGAGGGGTGGGGGGAAGGGAAAAAATAACAACGAATCAAACAACATTATCCTATGTGAATTTATGATTATACAAATGGTATGCCTTCACGCCATGTACAAACAGAGAAACAACATGTATCCCATTTGTTTACAATAAAAATAAATAAATAAAATCCAGTTTAGGATAGGTAAAAAAATATATATATATATATACTCCTACCCCCCCCCCACACCTTCTTATACACAGAATGTTCCCCTTTCTTGACATCATCTCTTGGGACTGAATATGGATGTTGGGCTATGGCATTGAATCATGCATCTTGATCTGCATGAATCTTTGAAGTTGCATTGAGCACCTGCTTTATGCCAAACCTAAGCAGACACTTGGCGCTGCCAAATTTTGAAGCAAGCTACCAAACCAACAAGATTTAAAAGGGCTTATGGTTGTGCTCTCTGGATAGTGAGGCTTCTGACAAAATTAGTGATTGAATTAAAATGGGCATGGAGCTAAAAACTGGACAGGATGCAGGCAGGGAGAAAGGTATTGAAATACTGTTTATTTTAACTCCACTAAGCAATCCCATGCAGAAGTAGAAAATTGTTAGCTCTCTGGCACATAAATGGTTTTCCACAAAAAAATGAAGGGGTAATGTACTAAACTAAGGGATAAGCTAAGGTGTCTTCTATTCCTGGCATGATGTGGAACCTGTGTGTTGGAGACACCCATGAGAATTCAAATTGTTCCCCATCCATTTAGGCAACCAATGCAATTTTCTAAAAATAAATTCACCAAATCAAATTACTGAAATTCAGTTTGCAATGTAGTAACTCTGCCAAAAACCAATCTTACTGATGAATACTTTGCTAAATGACTGATTTAACAAATTTCTGAAATTTGGTAATTATAATTTTAGCAAATAAACAGAATGATTTGAGAGCTTCAATAGGAACATTTGTGAAAGTTCAACAAGAATATGCAGTTTAAGTTGCTACAATTGAAGCATAATTTTACAAACAATGCAATTCAAAGTATTAGCATTAAAATTCTAAATATGTGTATAGATTCCTTTCAAAATGTAAATTGTATGTCTGTAATCCAAATTTCATTACTCTATATGGGAAGCTTTCAGTCTCATGTAATCAAAAAAAAATTATTTTGGTTTTGTAATCTCTTAACAGCTGTAGGATTTGTTTGGCGTTTTCAGGTGGAGTTACATTTCATTTGCTCTTTCTGGAAAGTCATTGCTGTGATTTATGATGTGACGTGGTTGCTCCTGTCACTTCCTAGTTTATTTCTATTCATAGAGTCAATTAGAGCTACCCCTTTAGGGCATCTATGCCTGGATTCCTCAGTTGGACACTTTTAACCTTTGATATTGAATCTTTTTCCTTACAGCTCACAAGTTGGTGCTTCTCATTGCTTTCTTGTTAGAAACCAAACATTCAGCAATTCATTAATGATGTGATCCTTTCAGCTGATTTAGATTGCTTTAGGAGGTTTTTGGCTGTTATATCTTTTACTTTCCAAATTTAGGGCATGTCAACTATAATGTGTTACTTTTGGCCACTAAGTACCTAACAATAAAATTTAACATCCTTATTAAAAGTAAATATTTGTGTACATATATATGCACAGTAGATATGTGAGTAAGTTTATAGGCATATCTATATAATATTTTATATAGAGATGTGTACATAAATACACATACACACACTCACGTGTAAATAAAATTCTATATCAGAGATCAGAATTGTACATTCTTATTAAAGCTATAAATGAATCCATCAAATCTGTGAAATCTGTGGCAATATGTTTGATAATCAGTATATTTGGTGATACTGACAAAATCAATTGGAAAATTGATCACTTAGAAAAGGGCTTTTCATTAGTTTTTGTCTGAAATGACCACTCATCCAATTGATTAAACTGTAAAGGTAATTTCTGCGAATGTTTACAGTAATAGCATTCCACCTCAAAGCATGTCCATGACCCTTCACAGAGAAAATTTCTTCAGGACTAGACAGCTGATTTCAGTGTCTTTGCCAGAATTTTGGTTACTGCAACCATAAAATGAAGCCAATCTGCCATCTGAGTCCTATGATTGGCTACTGATGGAAGCCAGATAAACAAAGAAGACATGGGGATTCTGGAGGTGGAGAAAGCCAATTTTAAGAAAACAAAAAAGATAGTCAGATAGACATAAAAGATCAGATATAAAGCTAAAATCATTCTGAATGAAATCAAGAATTGGTTCCAATTTTTCCTGAGGCTTAACTGCATTTGCATTTCTGAGTGTCTTGGGTCAGGGAGATGATCCAATGTGTTAAAATTGATCTTCCTTTTGGGTAAACTGAATAGTTTTGAGTTTCTGTCACTGCATAATTTGGATATTGAATGTGCCCCAAAGACCAATGTGTTAAAGGTTGACATTATTGGGAGGTGATGGAATCTTTATGAAGTAGGACCTGGTGGGAAGTATTTAGTAATCTGGGAATGTACCCTCAAAGGAGATTGTGGGACTCGACCCCTTCCTCTCTGTCCCTTGTTGTTCCTCAGATGAGATAAGCAATTTGCTTTGAAATGAATTCCCAAAATGATGGGCCATGTTGTCACAGGCTTAAAGCAACAGAGTCAACTGATCATGGACTACAACCTCTAAAACTGTGAAGCAAAATAATTTTTTTCTCTTTACTAGTTGCTTATCTCAAATATTCTATTATAGTGATGGAAAACTGACTGACACACTTTCAGATAAAACATATGAAACAGTCCTTGGATAAGTCACAAAATAATTGTGTTAGCAATTGTTAGGCTGCATCCACTGATATTTTTATTAAAACATGCTTTATAGTCGTTTCCTATTCTTGAAATTTTTTAGTACTTTCTCAGTAACTACTGCACAGCAAGTGATAAACTACGTGGTGGGAAAATAGATAGCAAAATAAAATCTTTCTCTAAGGTGGATAAGTAAAAAAGTCATACTTTTTTTAAAGTTATGACAAAAATATGCAGAATTCCAATCCAGAGCAGTTCATAAACTGAGCCTTCTTATTTCTTTGAAGCAATTTTTCTATTGATGAATTCATATGTTATGTATACCTATCAACTTTAATCATGAGTTTATAATAATACATTTCTTATTTTGTTAAGTGAATTAAAATTTGTTAGTAAATAATAGCCTCAGATTTCACAGTGTGGATACACCCTGAAAGTTTCACATGTTAACAGTAATCCAGTTACACATTCTGTTTACCATACATTCTATAGATCCTAAGAGAACTAGAAAATTATTAATGAATGGCATTGCAGAGCAGTGTGGATTTATATTTATAATATTTCCTTCACAGAGCTGCTAAATGGTTTCAGTACATTTGAGCTCCAATTATGTAGCTATATATATTAACTTCATCCTATGTAGGTAAAATGAAAAGAAAAAAGTCAATGCAGGTTCATTATACTGTGCAGGAAATGGCTGCTCCTTACTAAGTCCTTGCAGTATATGGGTGGAATGTGTGCCAAATATGAACAAATCTTTCCTTCTGAAGACATCCATAAAACTATAGTGCCTGTATTTCTATTTCTGTACCAGGGATTGAACCCAGAGATGCTTAACCACTGAGCCATATTCCCAGCCCTTTATATTTTTCTTTTTTTTTTTTTATTTTGATAAATGTTCTTACTAAGTTTCATAGGACCTCACTGAGTTGCTGAGCCTGGCCTTGAAATTGTGATACTCCTGTCTCAGCTTCCTGAGCCAAAGGAATACAGGCTTGCACCACTGGGCCTGGCTAGTTTCTGTGTCTTTTCTGTATGAGACTGTCTCTCATATTTTAGTGGATGCATGTAATTCTGGGCTCTTCAGTTTTATTCTTTTATTTTCTTAATATTAATCTTATAGCCATAAGATATTATTATTCTCAATGAAAATAAATACATGCAAATTTCATGAATGTTAAGGTATCCATTGCCTACAAACTGACAAAGCATTTAAAAGCAGTCCACTGTATTCTAAGGTATAAAGAAATGGATACTAATACACTCATGTGAGAAAGTTAACTGGTAGTACTAGGACATTTGTGTAGGGCAAGTTGGCCACATCAAGCAAGAACCATAAAACAACAACCAAAAAAAAATACTTCATTTATCTTAACCCTGAAATTTCCCATAAGAATTTATTCTTAGAAAATAATCATGAATGTGGACATCAATTAATATTCATCACATAATTTGTAACAGCAAATAACCAAGCATGTTCATCGCATAATTCACAGTAGCCAATTGTTAGTACCAGCCTAAACATCAAAGGAGAGAAAAGTAACGCAGGAGAAAAACATAATAGTGGATTATCTTGTAGTCAGTAAACAAAAATTTTTGAAGGTTGCTTCATAGTGTGGATGTTCTTAGAATATTTGATTATGAATATTTCATATTAAATATAAGATTTAATAAATAGTCTACAATTATAACTTTGTCTGCATATACATATATGCAAATGGGATTCTAATTTTGTCTACTCCAACTCTGTGCATTCTGGGAGATATCTCCAAGGTCTCAGGAGAACAGGGGCTGTAGCATCAGCAGAGGTTGCCAGGGTCACCACTGGCCCCCACAGCCAGACTACATATGCCTAGCCTAGCCTCGTTAGCAGTTAGATGGTGTCTGACATCTCTTACTCTCCCTCTTAGACGTCTTTGTGACGTTTTTTGAGTTTTGACTCCTGCTGATGTTACTACCCCATATCATCTCAATGGCTTTGCCCTGTTTGCCCCTTCTCTATCAACTTGGAGTCTGTATCCTGTGGTATCATCTCAGGAGTGGCCGTACCCTGGAAGGGAGCTTCAGTGGGTTAGTTCACTGGCCCCAGTCATTCTTCTGAACCTTCCTGAACCACCTGCACTCAGCCTCCCATCCATCTCAAAAGCCTGGTTGGCTCTGCCTGTCATTCCCAGATTGCACTCCTGAAATTTCCAGTGAGGACTCCAGGCTAGGCTGGGTCTCTTTGGATGACATGTCGTCAGGGATCCCCAGGACTGTCTTCATGTCCAGCTGCACAGCCACTGGGTATCATACAGGTCTTGTTGCCTTTGGTGATGGACTTCCAGTCAATCATGCTTTGGAGTTTATGGGAATACCTTCCTATCTAGCATTTCTGTAGATCTTGGCTTTTGACTTTGTTCTTGCTTTTGTCTCAGTTTTTATCTGGGGTGTGGAAAAGTTAAAGAACAACAACAATTTAAAAATGATATCACAGCCACTAGAATCACTCAGTTGGGAACAAATACATTTGAATTCCTCCAGTATAAAGCACTAGGATTGAAATTGTCAAGATAGAGGAATTATGAAAATAAATAATAATGATAGTAATAATATGTAGGATTATAAATCATAATCCATAGCATTGAATAGGAAATGGAAAGGATATTAATATAGCAAGATATCTGAAATCTTGTTCTAGAATAACCCCTGGATATCTGTGTGATCTTTGGCGAATGATCTGCAATCTTACTTGCATATTCCCTACATGTTAAATAGTTGGATGTTGGTACTTATTGGCTTAGACGTCTTATAGTTTTATATGAGAGGGATACATACCTTTATATTTATGTGACCATCCATCCAACCCTATTCAAAAACTTAGAGTTTTTTCTTTCCAGAATAAAATCTGAATTCTTTATCAAGATATACAGTGTCAATATCAACACTCAGACTCTCCTTTAACCTGCTCATTCCCAGACCCTCCCTGTGATCTATCCTGAGGTTGTAATTCATTATATAATATATCCATATGTATTTTGATATATATATGTAGCATGAATTTTTTTCACTTCTCTGTTCTTTCTCATTCATTTCAGGCTGAGTTACAAACATGTCCATTTGATATCTTAGAGTCACATTTACATGTGCCAAACGAGGTATCAATCAACCCTGATTTGCCCATTGGTGAAATTACAGATAGTCAGGTTCCTAAGTCAAATGCCTAAGAATTTTTACTTAGATTCTTCTTTTTTTCTGTTTCTATCTTTCCTCCTTCTAATTTATCAGCCAGTACATTATCTCTAGTTTCAAAATATATCTCCCTCTCTCTTTACTGCTGTCTGAGCCTCCAGTGTCCATCATTGGGCAAAGGCAGCCTTGTAATGTTCCACTTTTGCTCCTATCAACTCTTCTCTGCTCAACAGAAGAAGCAAATTTTATTTTGAAATATGGAAATTAAATAATATAACCATTTTTATAAAACCACCTAATATTGTTTCACTACTCTTTGAACTAGTCTGGACTTAGCATATTCTACAATGCCCTACAGAAACAGTGCTCTGTACTGTCTGAGCCCACCTGGGATAATTCATCCACCTGTACTTTGCTTAGTCCACGTTATCATTTCTCAAACACTCCAAGATTGTTCTCGTCACAGAGCCTTTACATTTCTGTTTCTTTCCCCCAGAGCACTCTTTCCTCAGGTTTCTTTAAATTCCTTTTGAATTTCTTTACATCAGTTATGCCTCTGCTAATTCAATTCACATCAGCAAATTTCATGATGCCAGGTACATTTAATTTAAGCTATATAAGCCATAATTTTTCAGATATATACTTCAAAGGGTCATCAATAATAAACAAGACCTTACTTTCATGCTGAGGATGCAATGGAAGAATTATGAATTGAATATCACAATAGCAAAATTGAAATTCCAAAGCAACGTGATTTCTTTTTGAAAGGAACCTTTTGATCTTCACACCAAAAATCCCTCATACTTCCATGATATGAACATCTGCAGCAGAAGCTTCCTCTTCCACAGGGAGAAGCAGAAGCCAGGCCAAACAGATTTTATTTCATGACTTAAATTATATCTATCTCATAGGCATTGTGTCCGATCACTGCATATCTCATAGACTTCACCAAATTTAGACTTTGTTTATGTCATTTTCTGCATTAGTAATGTCATGTTTATCCTACCGCATTCCAAGTTCCTTGGGATACTTCTTATTTTTTTCCTAGGTAATATCTGTATGTTGTGAAATTTCCCTACAATCATGTATAATTTATTGTCAGACCAAATATATGACAATTTAAAAGTTATCATCCCTTTAATTATGCAACCTATTCCTAGAGGTAAATATCTGGCATATTTATTTTATATGTGACTAAAATATTTTAAGTGCTTGAGTATTTTAAGGAATAAATAAAAATAAATAAAAACTAAACATGACCATTTAAAAAATCACCATACAACATCATTCAAAAAATTAAAATTAAACGTAAGTGGATATTTTTCTCATATCTAATAAAGAGTTTAAGTTTGGATTTTCAAATAATTTGTGCTGGATTTACATGAATCAGGTATTATTAAAGATCCAGAAGAAACATCTTGACATTTCCAACAATCTGAATTTGTGATAATGGCTATCTCTATAGTCCCTTCATAGTAAAAAATTTTGAGGTTGAATTTCTGCTTTCACATTCTGTCCATGTGTGTCTATAATCTGGGACAATCACAAAAGCCTTTTTGAATATCTTTGCTTTAAACAGTAACTATAATTAAATGGGGAAAAGACCATATTGTTTGTTTTTATATTAAACCAAATTTTCTTGCATGCACTGTTACCAAAACTGTTCTCTTCTTTGAAAAATGAGGAATTCCTACGGGGTAGTTATTACTTCTACAGAATGGAACACAACATTTGTTCATATTTTATATTGAAAAGTAACCTTAGGTGTTTCTCTTCTGTTTTATTCACACATTCACTCATTCTTTGTTTTTGGACAATCTATTGCTCATCTTCTAACTTCTCATGCTGAACACTAATTTTAGCTTTATTTGTTTTTCTTTTTTAAAATACATTTTTAGTTGCAGATAGACACAATCTATTTACATTATTATTTTTTTTTAATGTGGTGCTAAGGATCAAACCCAGTGCCTCACACTAGCAAGGCAAGTCCTTTACCACTGAGCCACAACTGCAGCCCCATAGATTTAATTTTTCAATGTAGATACTTAAAATACTTTAGATTTTTCTTTAATACTACATTATCTTATCAGGCACTTTATCAATTTCATTGCATAATCATAAATCACTCTCTGAGTTTTCAGGAATGGACCATTCCATGCAACTACCATTCAGATAATGAAAGAGCATATCAGCAATCACCCAGTAGTTACCTTCCTCTGAGTTCCAGAGGTCTCCACTACCCTGACTTCAGTTACTGAAGATTACTTTTATCTATTTTTCAACTTTATATAAATGAAGTTATATGCTACTAAAAAATAAAGAGTGGGCACAGTTAAAAAAACTATAGTAGGAAAATAGGTACTTGGGGGGTCGGGGGATAGGGGAGGGAGTCTGAATTTATTAAAGAGTAAAGTGAAGAAGATAAAGAAACAATACAATCTCAGAAATTGAGTCAATCTCAGAAATTAAGGGAAAGTTCAAGAACTGAAATCTCTTGTGGATTTGCAGTAAGAACCTACAAAATCAACAACATTAGATTTTAGTGGATATCGACCTACTCTCATCTTGGAAGCAACGTGAAAGAATTGTTACAGTATGAGCTGTCGACTCCGATGAGCTTTGCTCAAATTTTTGTTTCAGAAGCTGCTAAATGTATGGATTTGGTTGGAGCAGGTAAGTTTGTGGAGCCTCAGTTTCTTACCTTTAAAATAAAAACAGTGATACTACTTTGTACTGTTGAACATTGAATAAGATAATGGATATATCTTGGCACCTATTTATATCCATTCAAAATAGTAAACACTTTTTGAAAGCACTTATTATCCACTCAGCATTATTCTGAGTGTTTCTTGTGTTTTAATTTCAACCCCATGAGAGTAGTCCTATTCATATCATCATTTAGAGGTGAAGAAATGGAGACACACAGAAATAACAGGCCCAAGGTCACAGATTTTTATGAAGAGCTTTTCTAGCACTTGGGCCAGAACCAGGTAGTTTTGCTTTTGTGCAATAAAACCCAGTGCTGTGCTACTTTTGTAATTACTTTGGGTCCCAAAATATTTCTCCTTAAAATTTTGTTTACAGAAATAATTGGATAGACTATCTTTAATTAATTCTGTATGTTCAATTAAAAAATCTTATTATATCTAGATTTTTCCCCCATAGTGCTCCATTTGTGTTATTCCAATAAATACTATCTTCCAAAAGTTCCCTAACCAGGAGTTGCTTTTCTCATCTTGAAACCCCAATGTAACAGCAGCATAACTGATGTTGTCCCTGCTAGAACTCTGGTAGGAACATGCAGTTCCTGATTGGCCTTATTTCTGCTCTGTTGATCAAGAGACACTCACAAGCAGAGATGTATAATATAATATTTGAATTGGAATTAGCACTACTACCTAGCAGCGTGTGAAAGATTCAGCACATTTTTTTAGTTTTACACAATGTTATTTCATTGCTTATTAATATATTAAAATAATTTATAAATATACAAATACTAATTTAAAGAGGACTACTTTTTTGTTTTTGTGGGTTCTTTTTTTTTTTTTTTTTTTTTTTTTTTTTCTTTTTCTCCCTGAAGAAAGTGCTTCTAAACTAAACACAGTTCTCATTTGTGGGGATATGGGTAATTGACCACAGGTCCCAACTTCATATCTTTATAAAAAATAAGAACAGCTTGCTTATTATTTCTGTATTTTATAAGCATGGCCGGAGGCTTATCTGTACCAATTAGTAGATCCATGCATATGGAGTATAAAAAATAAACACAGTTCAAGCTCTTGTACTGAGAGACTGAAAGCACAGCTATCCTGAGTTACTCTGCAGCTTTCTTTCCCTATTCCTGCAGTTCAGATCAGCAAATATATTTTGGGTACAAACATCAGTTACGGGAAAAGCAAGTCTCAACTACACTATGTAAGTAGATGGCAGAAGATATAAGAAGACCTCATTCAACATTAATGTTTTTTACAAACACAATTCGACCACTACTGTGTCTCAAGCACTATTCTAGGTGCAAGTCCTTAGCCACAAGGACCTTCCATTCCTGGAGGAGAGAGAAATAACATGACTTCAACAGGTACATAATTAGAACCATCAGAGTTAGTAACACTGGCTCTCCCGCACGTATCTTCACTGCTCTGAAACCACAGGGCTCCTGGCTGTTCCTCAAATGTACCTGACACTCTCCTCAGGTACTGCCTGACAGTCCTCTTTTTCTGGAACTTTCTTCACCCAAAGTTATGACTCTGTCTTCTCCATCACATCATCGTTGACATGGCAGCTTATCCAATGAACTTCTTCCTGACCACTCTTTAACTTTCAGTTACTATTATTTTTCTGACCCTAATCTGGTTTTCCTTCCCATTTTTATATTGCTTTCAAAAATCCCATCTAATTTTCTTATTCAATGTTTATTGTTTATTTCAATTATCTTTCTCTCCCTATTAGAATCTAAGTAGTTGTGGGCAGAGATCCTTGTCCCTTTTATCCATTGATGTATTCCAAATTTATAAAATTGCACTTGGCTGAGAGTAGGCCTTCCATGAGCTGTGGGAGTTTCAAATAGCCATGTAATAACCATAAAAAGACGTGAGTTCCAAGGCTGGGGATATAGCTCAGTTGGTAGAATGCTTGCCTCACAAGCTCTAAGGCCCTGGGTTCAATCCCCAGCACCAGAAAGAAGTGAGCTCCAACAAGAGAGGTTGAGGGAACATTGTATTGGCATCAAGAAATGAGACAGCTGTGCACAAATTATGGCTTTGCTTAGAATTAAATGGAACACTAGTAGAGGAAAAGTGAAAATGAAGAATATAGTCAAGGGTGCTTGAAATGAAGAATAATGTGACTTTTGAAATTGGGTATAGAGATGGAATAGCAGATTCAGAGAAGAAACACTCTATACCAACCAAAGGAGAGAATAAAATGTAGCCCTGCTTTGCCCAGCAAGGACTATTTATGTCCATTGAATACAGAACATGCAGAATGGTTTGATAAAGTATGTAAGTGGGGCAAACATTAATGAAATAGCAAAAGTGGGCAATTCATTTTGGAAAGTTTAATCTGCCATATTATGCAGTGTGTTTAGAATGACATTATAGAAGCTGGATATCAACTTGCAAAAAATTTAGAGTAAGCCAGGCATGGTGGTGCATGCCTTTAATCCCAGAGGCTCGGGAGGCTGAGACAGGAGGATTGTGAGTTCAAGGCCAGCCAGCCTCAGCAATGGTAAGGCATTAAGCAACTCAGTGAGACCCTATCTCTAAATAAAATACAAAATAGAGCTGGGGATGTGTCTCCGTGGTTGAGTGCCCTAGAGTTTAATCCCCCGTATCCCTGCCCAAAAAAAAAAAAGGAAAAAACTTAGAGTTAACTGTTTTGAGGAGTAGATTCCTGTGATGACATCACACTGGTGCCACTTGATCCATGCATTCATTCAGTCCCTCATTAATTGATATAATATGTATGTTTGAAAAGTTGATGTTGTCCTTAATATGTTAATGTGTTAATGTTAATGTGTTAATATGTTAATGTGTTAGAGTCTGGATGCAAAAATGAGTATCACAGAGAGGTCATAGTATCAGGAGCTCATATTTCACATGTAGAAGTATTCATGTGTAAAAAGTAATAGAAGATGTTTTCAGCACAACTGTATCCCCCTAAGAAAGGCACATTGGATTTCTCACCAGTCCTGGTTTCTGCACAATGTGACCTTGTTTGGAAATAGAGTCTTTCCAGAGAAAACCGAGTTAAAGTGAGATTAATAAGTGCACCTAATCCAGTGACTGGTGTGCTTATTGAGAGGGAATTTTTTTCAACACAAACCTGCTCATGGAGAGAATGCCATGTGCAAACGAAGGAGATGTAGTGCTGATGTGTCTAAGTCGGGGAACGCCAGAGGTCGTGAGCAAACTACCAGAAGCTAGCAGACAGGCTCTTCCTCCATAGCTCTCCAGAGGAAACAACCTGAGAACGTCTTGATTTCACATTTCTAGTCTCCAGAACCGTGGAACAAGGAACTTTTTTCATTTAATTCATCTAGTTTGTAGCACCTCCCTATAGCAGCCCTTGTAAAGGCCCATGAGGGATAGGGCTGGTAGCTATAGAAGACTATCAGGATGTGAATATGTAGAGGGGGACCAGTGATTATCATGGTAGTCAGAGAGAATGTCAAGATGGGATTTTAGTGGTTTGTAAATATTATCAGGAAGAGGAGTGGAACGATGAGTTTTGCATTTTACCAAGACATTCTGACATCCTTGAGAAAGAGGCATATAAACCAGATGAGATTTTAGGAAGCTAGAAAATAGGGCATTGTAATTGCTCAGGTGAGAACCAGTGAAGGACTAAAATAGGAAAGAGTAGTTAGATGGTAGATGCATAGATGGTTTGCAGAGAAAATGGGGGGAGAAAATAGATAAGACTCAAATATTGATGAGCTAAGTCAGGGAAGATAAGAGAGCAGTTGGGTATGACTTTTGTCTTAAGGGAATGGGAGAATGGTAGCACTAGATTTATTAAAAGGTAATAATCATGATCTTAGGTTGGGGAAAGAGATGGATTATAGTCAATGTTGTGATCAATCTATATATGAGATGGTTCCTGATGTACAAATGGGCCTGTGGGTGTTCTTCAGTGAATTTTTTTTTAATTATTATTATTTTGAGACAGGGTCTCTTAAGTTGCTTAGGGCCTTACTAAGAGGCTGAGGCTGGCTTCGAACTTGTGATCCTCCTGCCTCAGTCTCCTGAGCCGCTGGGATTATTGGTGTGTGCCATGAACCCAGTGGGTTTTGTATTAAGATAAAAAACGTGAGAAAAAAAAATTTTATCAATGATATTTTTGTATAACTTGAAAGTTTAACCAAAGAGGATACAAACTAAAGGATATATGTGTTTGGGGTGGGGGAACAGGGTCAATGTCACACTTTTCAGTAGACTGCAGATGAGTGCATAAGCCCAGACAAACTAGGTGGTATTATTTTGGCAATTCTGACAGTAATTCAGGCATGATTAGCCTCCAGTAACCAAAAGAAAGCAATAGCGACTCTTCCAATGAAATAAGTTTATTTTTATCAAAACTGCAAAATAGGATGAGAGTAGTACAGAAGAATGACGGCTTTAATAAGAGAGCTCACCTGGCCATGACCTTCTAAGCAGTAAGTTTGATTTATATTTCCAACGGATGTTTTCTATGTAAATAAGTACAAATATGCTAAAAAGAATTAGTTTCCAGATTTTCATCTAATATAAAGGTATGAACTCTGTGTGGTTTTTTACTGATGCACATAAAGATAAATAGCTGTCGAAATTTCTTAAATTATGTAGAGTAAATGCAAAATGAGAGAGATTTGACCATATACCACTTCTCCTTAATGTGATATTTATAACAGGCAAAATAATGCACCACAACGCTACAGAGAATTACTATTTGCATATTTCCCTGCAGAAAGAAAAACAGAAACTAAAACAAAACCAATAAATATTTTTGTGGAATTCATGGCTAGAAATGCTATTGATTTATCATGCTTGTGACTGATATTGAACTTTAATTGTAATCCAAAGAAACTTACTAGCCTAAAACAAAAATGTAAACAAAGCAAGAATAAAAAATGTATAGCAAGTGAAAAAGGGCAAAGAATAGTAAATAGAAAAGAAGTCAGTAGCTTGAGTATGAAAACTTGCATTCAAAATCTATTTTCAATCATAACTAGCTTTGTGATTTTGAAGAATTTATATGACTGACTTTTCTCACTAACACTATTATATTGGGTTTACAGAGGGAGGATGGGAAATTATGAAAATTTACATAAATGAAACTGGTGATTGATTGCAATAATGGCACCAATTTTTAAGACTTTCTCAGATCCACTCCTTTGCTAATATGCTCCTGCATTGACTTGGAGCCTATTCTCATGACTTTCCTTAACCAACAGATTATTAGCAAATTTGACACAAGCAGAAGTTTGAAAAATGACTTGCATATTGCCATTTCCACTCTGGTACTTTTGTCACTAAAACTGGAACATGTATAAATCAACCTCTAAGAGGGATATGAGAAAGATATAGAGACTGACCCACAGCCATCTAGCCAACGACACACATATGAGAAAACTAAACCAATATTAACAGGGTCAGTTTCACACTTTTCACTTGACCCCAGATGAACGCATGAGCCCAGACAAACTAGGAGAACTACCTTTCAACCTATGGTTAGTCATGTGACGAGCAAGACATGATGATTGCTTTCAGACACTGAATGTTGTGGCAGTTTGATACACAATATTCTTGTGTTAGATAATTTCAACATTAAGAAAGACAGAACATTGAGGATGAAAAATAAAAATTCTGGTTCTAATGTGGTATAACTATGGAGGAATTCCTTGCCCTAATGTATATCATGGTAAATGATTCCATTTGTACCCATTTCATTCTTAAAACTCATGTTTTTCCTTTGACCCAGCTATCCCACTCCTCTGTTTATACTCAAAGGACTTAAAATCAGCATGCTACAATGGCGCAGCTACATCAATGTTTATAGCATCTCAATTCACAAGAGCTAGATTGTGGAACCAACGTAGATAACCTTCAATAGATGAATGGATAAAGAAACTGTGGTATACATACATAATGGAATACTATTCAGCCATAAAGAAGAATAATATTATGGCATTTGCAAATAAATGGATGGAATTGGAGAATATCATGCTAAGTGAAATAAGCCAATCCCAAAAAACCAAAGGCCAAATATTTTCCCTGATAAGTGGAGAATGATATATAATGGGTGTCAGGAGGTGGGGAGGGAGAGAAGAATGGGGGAAGTTTAGATTATGTAGAAGGAAATGAGAGGGAGGGGGGTATAAAAAATGATGGAATGAGACAGATATCATTACCCCATGTACATGTATGATTACACGAATGGTATGAATCTACATCGTGCACAACCATAGAAACGAAATGATGTACCCCATTTGTGTACAATGAATCAAAATGCAGTCTGTAAAAATTAAAAGATAAATAAAAAAAGAAGAATAAAATTATGGCATTTGCAGATAAATGGATAGAATTGGAGAATATCATGCCAAGTGAAATAAGCCAATCTCAAAAAACAAAGGCTGAATATTTTCTCTGAAAAGTGGATGCTTATACAAAACAGGGGGGGAAGGGTAAGGGAAGAATGGAGGAACATTGAATTGTGTAGAGAAAAATGAAGGGAAGGAAGGGGCAGGAGGAAAGGAATATGGTGGAATGAGACAAACATATTCCCCTATATACATGTATGATTACAGGAATGGTGTGATTCTACATCGTGTACAACCAGAGAAATGAAAAGTTGTACCCCATGTGTGTACAATGAATCAAAATGCACTCTGCTGTCATGTTTAACTAATTAGAACAAACAAAAAAGAATCTTGTGTATTCGTAAAAACTCATGTACTGCCAGTTCTTAAGTAGTCAATCAATAAACATTATTTAAATATGATGACAAGGAAGTAATTTCCTAAGTTCACATAACCAGTTATATTAGCAGAACAAGTCAGGTCTAGATATCAAATGCAAAGAAGGCCTTCATATGTTCTGCTTACAAACAAACCAATATATTTGTATAACACTGTAATAAATAACCATCAGATTATAACATATTCAAATTGCCTTTTAAAATTGCCACAATTAGACAGATGATCAAATTTTTCATTGGCCATGACAGTAGAATGATATTTCAATGTATTTCAGAATTTTTCCAATATATTTACAGAATTTTCAGGTGAGAGCTTTAAACACAGTTTAATTATTACTTACAATAGAAAAGGGAAAATATATTTTCATTTGGAGAGTGTCTGAACAATTTTAATAGAGATATCTCTGAGGGAACCTATAAATTATTATTATTATTATTATTATTATTATTATTTTTGCAAAGCTGGGGATTGAACCCAGGGCCTTGTGCTTGTAAGGCAAGCACTCTACTGACTGAGCTATCTCCCTAGCCCGTATAAATTAATTTTAAGAAATGTTATGAACCCAGACGATCAGAGAGATTTGCTCAGCCAATTATTTTACACAAGTACTCTTGTGCAAAGAAATGTGTAGATATGTTAGTAATTAATAAATAAGCACTGAACATAAGTAATATAAAATGCAATGGTTCATTGATAGTAAGGCAAGACATATATTAAAGTATCAGATTGTAGAAAGAAGTTCAAAGAGATCAAAAATAAACTTAAGATCTGCTATTCTTTCAGTATGATAGAGATGAATAATTTTATCATGAATTAGAATGTGAATTTAAGCATTTGAAAATAAAAGAATTAGAATATGTTATTTTGAAACCAATAACAAGAATGAAAGATAAAGGAGGAAACCAAACCAAACCTTACAAAAACAAAGAAACCAAGAAAAAGTATGGTAAGTAGAAGTCACAAAGTTAGGTGATTGTGAAAACAGAAATAGTTATCAGTGATCACTATAAATATACCTGGAGTAAAGTTACACCTGGAATACAGTCTAAAATGGGATATGAAGCAATCAGTCATAAGGATATTACAGATACAGTGGCTCAAATATATAGTGACTCAAAAACGTTGACAATAATGAATGAGAAAAGTTATACCCGGAAAATACTAACCCCAAAGAGATGGTGTTCACCTGTCCTTGAAGATGGTTTCAAGGATAGTGAATCCTGATTAAGGGCACAATGATGAAATGAACAGCTCTCCAGGAAGATGGAACCATTCAGGTCCAGCATTCATGCAACAACTTTAATAAGAACAAAGGGCACAATTACAAAGAGATTTTGATAAATCCATAGAGACAGATTTAATATCTCTCAGAAATTAACACATTTTAACAACCAATGGTAGTTTTATTTTATAATTATATATTCTTATATTTAACAATTGCAGTAAATGTGGGGGTCCATTATAGTAATTAGAGGGAAGGGGAATGAAAAATGGTGGAATGAGACAGACATCATTCCCCTATGTATATGTATGATTACACAAATGGTATGAATCTACATCATGCACAACCATAGAAATGAAATGATGCACCCCTTTTGTGTACAAGTGAATCAAAATGCAGTCTGTAAAAAATGAAAAATAAATAATTAAAAAAATACAGAACTATTTTCAAAAAAATTATATCTCAATAAAGCTGGAAAATTTGAAAAAAGGATTCATATTTATATCTCCATATCCAGAACACCATTCCATTCCATGTAAACAAATAAGTTTTGTCAGAATTAGTAATATAAAAATTCACTTGAGTTGAAAAAGAAGAATACCTTAAAAAGAAAACTAATTTGTAAAAGCGAACTCAAGTGGAAATGATACCAGAACAAGCCAATAATCATTACATGAATATAAAGACACACTAAAATCCACCCAGCTTTCCCCTACTCACCTACATGTACCAGGCACAGATTGTTTAACAGGCAATTTTTACTAAAATTTCAATAATCTAATAACCCCATGTTGCACAATTATTTCACAGGATAGAAACAGAAAAAAAAATGTTCCAAACACTACACAGGTATATAACTTGTTATAAAAAGGGGACACAAAGATTAAACAAAATAACATACTACACTAATTTCACTTACAGATGAGATAAAAATAGTCTACATAAGATGTTTCACTAATCTTGCAATACTATAAAAATTATTCCCAAATCATAATAATTTGTTATTTCTATCATAATTCCTTAGACACTTGACCTCTGAACAGCCATGTTAGGTTTTTTTGGTGTGTGTATCTGTGTGAGTGATCTGGGGATTGAACCCAGGACCTTGTGCATGGGAGAAAAGTACTCTACCAACTGAGCTATATCCTCATCCCGCCATGTTTAGTTTTGATCTTACTTTTTATAGGATCCCATTGACTGCTTCCTGTGTACTCAAAATTTTGAAGAGTTTTGCAATAGGGATTGTTTTAATGATTATAGATTATCAGATGGCAGTTTTTCAAAGTATCTTTGTATAATTTTCCTTAAAATCATTTGCACAGTAAAAATAAATGAAGAAATTGAGGATCTGTAAAATTATGTGAAAAGTAGAAGAATGGTTTTGAGGGGTTACTCCATGCTGATTACCAAAACCTCTCAAGTAGCAGAATCTTTTAGTATTTCATTTAGGTTTCACATTTATAGTTTCCCTTTAACATACTAACACATCCACATCTTGGGTGGTTTCATACTATGCAATGTCACTGGCTGTTACAGTTCATGAACACACATTAAGACATATTTACTAAAGTTGCAGTTATAGAGTCAGAATTTCAATAATACCTTTAATGTTATGTATGAATATGCTAATTATGCTCTAAAAATCAAGCAAGGAAAACTAATTTTATGTTTAAAAATAAATGTGCAAAACAAATCTGTTGAAACGTATAAATATAACTGGATGACTAGAGGAATATTTTGCATAGTAAGGATACCTTCTGAGACCCAGGTTCATATTCCTGTAAAATGCATATTATAAATTCTAGGTACCATACTGCATTAAGTAACTGCATAAAGAAGATCAGGTTATGAGCTTTAAGCAGATGTACATTAATCTCTGCATCCCCAGTGTTACCTTTCCAAATACTAAGTAATCTGAGACTCTGTGACCAAAAACAAACAAACAAACAAACAATTATCTCTATACTTGATTTTTATTCTTTAACCTTTCTCTGAATAAGAAGGAAAACTCAAGTGATATACTAACTCCAAATTTATTATGCTTGAAATAGCATCATTAAGTGATAAAATATTTGAGGAAGTATATAAAGCCATGAATACCTCATATTGTGACTTACTATAATATAGTGATATAAAATATTATTTTGTAACAATATATGCTTGCTTAACAGTACCTAGTCTTGACTTGGATCTGTAGATTAAGGACATTTTTAGTGTATTTGCCACATTATATAGTAAGTCATCTGTTACATAGTGTGTGACTAATTTTTCTTTCAGAATGTTAGGACTTACTCTTTTTTTCTTCTTTCTAGTCATGTCTAATCCTGTAGTTTCCCTCTCTTTACCTACTGTTTTATGTCCTTCTAATTTACAGACACTAGTGATTGGTGTGTGTGTGTGTGTGTGTGTGTGTGTGTGTGTGTGTGTGTGTGTGTGTGTTTAATATTCCTCAAACTGCTTTCCTGTGATTTGGATGCGTCCAGTTCTCACAGTGAATTTCTGGTGTCAGTGATACATTCACTGTCTGATCATGGGAGTCAGGTATGATTTCCCCTTGCTTTCTTCCTCCACCTGCCAACTGAGTTTCCTTAAAGCTGAAAGATGATGGTACTGAAAGATGAAAGTATTCTTGTCTTTGAGTCCCCAGTTATAGGAGAGATACATATAGGATAGCCCATAAGAGAGCCACAGCCTACACAGGAATATAAGTGATATATAGACATGGTTTAAGGCAATGAAAAAAAATTTTTTATTAGAGAAAATTACCCATTCAACAATCTCCTTTTTTCTTTATGTTTACTTTTTAATTATTTTTATTGAATCATATTAGTTATACATAAGATTCATTTTTATATCATTGCAAATGCATAGAATATGACTTTCTCCAATTAAGTCCCAGGTACTTTTCCTTCACCTTCTTTTCCTTCCTCCCTCTGTTCCCTTTCTTCTACTGATTTTTCTATTTATTTACATGTTTTTGGTAAAATTAGTGCCTCGTGAACATACATAATGATGAACTTCACTGTAATATATTAATATACATAGATTGGACATTTAGACCAGATTCATTCCACTGTGTTTCCCTTACCCATCCTTTCTCCCTCACCCTCAATTTCCTTGTTCTACTTTCCTAATTGTTCTTTTATTTTGGTAGAATCCCACCCCCCAATTTCTTTAAGGAAGGAACACAGCTAAATTCATTCTGTGAAGCTAGTATCACCCTGATACCAAAACCAGACAAAGACACATCAAAGAAAAAACTTCAGGCCAATATACTTGATGAACATAAATGCAAAAATTCATAATAAAATATTGGCAAACCATGTATAAAACCATATGTAAAAGATTGTGCACCATGATCAAGTGGGTTTCATCCCAGGGATGCAAGATTGGTTCAACATACACAAATCAATCAATGTAATTTATCAGAGTTAAGGACAAGAATCACACCACTGTATTGATAAACATAGAAAAAAGCCTTTGACAAAATACTGCACTTGTTTATGTTTAAAATACTAGAGAAACCAGGAATAGAAGAAACTTTCCTTGACGTTGTAAAGACTATATATGATAAATCCAAGGACAATTTCTCACTTTTTAAACTATTGATTATTTCATGTGGTGCATTATGTAGTACATTGGAGCCACAGAGGTAAGATTACACCCCTGTCTTCAAGAACCTCATATGATAATATTGAGTAAAAGTCAATCATTACACTGTGTTTTGATAAATGCTGTTATGGATTATCTCTAAGGACTCTGTGACATGAAGGTCTCTAGGGGAGGCATCCCAAGATGGGAAATAGTCACTGTTCCTCAGGGTTCCACTTAGGTACGTCAGAGCTCTCTTGATTTTTGAATAGTTTAGTGAATGTGTGAGTCAGTTTTTCCTCACTATGAACACAACAACTGGCAAAAACAACTTAGAGGAGGAAAGATTCATTTTGGCTCGTTGGTTCGGAGCAACAGTCCTGGTTTGCAGACTCTGATAGACACATCATGGGAGAGGAAAGCTGCTCAGATCATGGTAACTGGGAAGGGGAGAGGGAGAGTCAGGAAGGGGCCAGGGACACATACATTGCCACATTGCCTCACCACATTCGATCTGCTCCCTCCTACCAAGCCCTATATGCCTACAGTTTACACCACCTCCCTGTTATCCACTCAGATTATTAATTCATCAAATGGATTAATATACTGGTGAAGTCAGAGCCCTCAGATCAAATCATTAAACCTCTGAACATTGCTGCACTGCCTAATGCATGAGCTTTCGGGGGACATTCCGATCCAAACTCTAACAGAGATCTTCCAGTTATTCAACTCTCTACATTGAATATCTCCTCCACTCCTTTCATTTTTTTATCTTGTTCATGCCTGTTGGATCCATCCATCATTTTCCATTCCACCTCCTTAGAACTGAATATGGATCACCAAACATCTCCCATCTCCATTACTATGACAGCTTTACGCCTGGACTTGAAGTTCATTTCACCTCCCCACAGCAGTCTTCCATACCGTAGTTGGAGCTGTCTTACTATACCTCAAATTTAATAATCTCTCTTCCATGGTTAAAACTCTCTGACGATTTATCATTGCTGTGAAGTTTTTAAAAAGAAGTCGAAACTCTTTGGTGTGGTTTATAGTGTAGTGTGCTACGACCTCAGCTCACCTCACAGATACCGATGGCCAACTCACAGTGTATCATCTGAACATATTAATTCTCTGCTTAATCCTGAAATACCTGTTATTATGACATTTTCTATGATTTGTCTATGCACCTTATGCAAATAAAATATAATGGCAAAGAACTTCCAAGTAGATGGTGTGCAGAGAAAATGAATGCAGTTGAGACCCATGTTGTGAAGGGCCTTGCAAACCACATTAGAGAGTCTAGACATCTAGAGTTGGACTTCAGAATAATCCCTAGGATTTGTTACATGTCAGCACAATCCCACACAAGCTATTGATTGTTAAAGGCAATTCTGTCAAGAAAGCATCCTTGGGTTTTGATTCAGTTATCTTCAGTCCATATCTTTAGAAACTGATTTTTTTTTTTATAGATCCTAACAAAAAATGAAAAAAGAAATTGGAAATTCATAACTACTTCTCTCTAACTCCTGCCTGTATTCTTATTCCCTAAGAGGGAGGGAACTGCTAACAAATTAGTGGTTGTCTAAGATGTGGACTGTGTCTTATTGATAAGACAGCAGATTTGCTATCGGTTCAATGGTGAAGATCCTCTCCTGGACTCCCTCTTTGTTTCTCTTTTCAACCTTGGATGCTCTGGATAAGTGCACTAGCCATAGCATTCTCTGTAGTCTTTGCTGAGTTGAGCCCCTTCACCCCTGGATTGACTTTCTCAGTGCTGCTATTTGAATTACTAAATTTCAGCTGGGCATGTTCACACTAGTAATCCCAGTGGCTTGGGAGGCTGAGGCAGGAGTATCACAAGTTCAAAGTCAGCCTCAGCAATTTAGCAAGACCCTGTCTCAAAATAAAATATAAAATAGGACTAGGGGTATGGCTCAGAGGTTAAGCATCCCTGGGTTCAATCCCCAGTACAAAAAAAAAAAAAAAAAAAAAAAGAAAAGAAAAGAAAAGAAAAAAGAAAAAAAAAACAAAAAACAACAAACAGATTACCAAGTTTCACGTGGCCATGAGGGCATTGCAGATGGCATAATATATGATTGTTTCGTTTTTGCTTTTAAATGCTGTCTTGACCTAGTTTTGAGGCCTTAGTTCCTTATTTAAATGCTAATTAAATCCATGTACCAACTACTTCCTTTCTTTGGTCCCAACACTCTAGGGTTACTGTATACCTGCCCTAGTGACTGCAGGGTCATGTACTAGAGCAAGACAGCCCCTATGCTCCAGAAAAACCCCCACTTCCCAAATTATTCAAATTAGCCACCCTGCAGGGAGTTCTTGAACCCTAACTTCACCCCAATTGCTAAATATATATATATATATATATATATTTATATAAATTGTCTCCTATAGCTGCAGCTTGCTGTCATTCTGTCCCTGAAAGAACCTTCTGTGTGTCCCTGTCTGGCAACCTTCTCCCATTCAGAACTACAAGTAACACAGAGCTCTGACTTTCATCCATCAGTGTCACTGTGTTGTGTCTTTCAATCAGAAAAAAAGAAATTGAATTTCATAAAATAGATGGTAAGAGAATAGAAGGTGTGATTATCTTATGTTTAAGATTAATGTTCTAACTCAACTTTCACAAAAGTCCACGTAGGCATTCCTGAGGGATGTTCAGGTTTGCTGGCACATTGTTATTTTGTTCTCGTATGATTTTCCTTCTACACGTATAGTTCCTACAATAATCTCAATAGAGATTAAAAAAGAAAAGTCACTATAAAAGGCAGAAAATTATTCTAGTTTTTCTGTTTCCTTAGTGATGACATTATTGAACTATCAAGAGGTTCACCATCCACCCTGGGACAGGAGTATGGGACTGGTAGCTGAGCAGGTATATGCATAAGCATAAACAACTGAGGAGGAGGCAGGATGTGAAAAAAATCAAGGCTCTTGTAGGCTTCTGGAAGCTAGTGTCAGCAGACATGGAATTATTAGGCATATTTTCTTTTATAGTTTATCACTTTGTTCAGCTGAGTCTCAAAAGAGGACATAAAATTCTGTTACAGCAGAAACAGGTGATTAGTTACTTGGAATACAGAAGATTAGGCAAAACCCATGGAATTTCAGGTAATATTTGGAGATGACGGTATGAAAGTTCATATTGCTTCTCTTTGGGGCTCTGAGATAATGTCCCAAACATGTATGTAGGGTTAAATAAGTACTGACTCTCTCTAACATCTGAATGGTAACTCAGTCACTAACTGAAAATGGTTCACAATACATTGTTATTATCCCAATTATAAGAGGTAAGTGGATAATGTAATTGATTTCTACAATATCCTAGGTACGAAATGACGGTATACCATATCCAAGTTGGTGAGTGAGGAACCAGAAAATTCTCCACAGAAGAACAATAAGTATTTTACTTTGAATTATAGCTTTAAATTGTCATTAGCATAGGTCTGGAAAGAAATTGAACTATGAAATAAAAATGCAAAGATCAGAAACTGAATGGAAGAATTCTAGAGAGTTCTGAGGAATGTTTTTTCCTAGAAGGTCAATTTCTTTAGTACAATATTAATAGTCTTTCATATGTAAGAAACTTTTGAGAGGAAATTAGGGAAAAGTCTCTTGAGTATTGGTAATACTGTTTTTCTCCCTTTAAAACATTTGTAGAGCTTTAGTTTTATACTACATCTCATTTGAAAATTATAATAATGTTATGTAATTTTTTTGGCTATTTTTCAAGAAGAAAATGTTTATTCGGGGAGGTTAAGTGACATGGTCAATTCATGAGACAGAATCAAAACCGAATTCTCTAAAGCCAATGCAGTTTCCATGACATCATGCTACCATTAAAGATATGAGGTTATTTCACAACAATATTACTGAGAGAAGGAACTGAAAGTAACAGGAAGACCAGAGAAGTGTGGAAATGTATTCTGTGTGAGTTCTCATTTCTACACCAGGATAGTCAGTATCTGAACTATGAAAAATCAGGTCGTGTTTTACTGGCTACCATTTGTAACCCTTAACTTTTGCAAAGGTTCTGCCTGTCATGTTCGATACGAGAAACCAAGGAAAAGAGACTTTGCCAAAGTGTGAGCCAGGAGTTTACAGTTATGATCCCAGAAATGGAAGTTTTGCCAAGAATCAGCAAGGATGGTAACATTCAGAAACAGAGCCTGAGACATCTGATCCCATCTCTCCTCTTCAACTGGTGATGCCTTTCTGTGATCCTCCTGCCCCGAACCTGTGGATAATGAACCCATTTTAAAAATAAGGCCTTCTCCATGCAAGACTCTCACAGACCTTTCAAAATCTCACCTTTCCTTCTTGTCTACCCTTCTGGACTTGCATTCATGATCTTCTTACTGAACTGGAGGAGCCCTAGTAAAATGATGACAGTTCTTCCGGTTTCATCAAATCAAGTGGCTGAAGGAGGATGTGCTGGACAAGATTGAGGAAGGTAAATTTAGTGATTCAGAAGTACAAACAAATTTAGTCTGTACTACAGCATTTACACTGAATTATACTTCTCATATGACTTTTTTGTGACTTTAAGAAGCAATTTAATGACCTTCTTTAAACATTTTGAGTGAAAGTAGAAGTGATATTAATGAATTAAATATTAACTTTTGCTTAAAGTGAATTAATTCCTCAAACTGATGCTTAGAGAATGTTTTAGTAAAATATTATATTCAAGTAATTGAAGCCAACATGAGGTAGGTCTTAATGTACTGATGAGCTAAGAACATAAATCCATAAATGACTTATAAATGGTAGCAAGACACTATAGAAAATTCATATCTAAGGAACATCAATTTCATGTTTTCTCATTTCACTCCCTATCAATTATCATTCTGATAATACTAAAAATCTTATTAAAGGAGAACTAGTATTTAAATGTTTATGATTCAACAAAAATGCAGGAAACACAGACGTTTCAGTGACTGTTCTGCCATACGTCACAGTGTTGTAATAGTGGCTAGTGGTTATTTTATTTTGTTAGATGCAGTAATCACACCACCGTGGCTCCAATAGCAATAATAACGATGATGAAAATGCAAACTGCAACTACAATAAGTAGTAACCTCGCACCTATAAGCAAAACAACTTTAAGAAAATCTAAAGATAAACATGCTGTTAAGAATGTGGAGAGGGCTGGGGAGATAGAGCAGCTGGTAGATTGTTTGCCTTGCAAGCACAAGGCCCTGGGTTCAATCCCCAGCATCGCCCCCCCCCCCCAAAAAAAAAAAAAAAAAGAAGAAGAATGTGGAGATGTGGACAGCCAGACACAGTGGTGCATGCCTATAATCCCAGTGACTCAAGAGGTTTAAGCAGGAGAACTGAAGTTCAAAGCCAGCCTCAGCAACTTAGAAAGACCCTAAGCAATTTAGTGAGATGCTGTCTCTACACAAAATAGAAAAAGGGCTGGGGATGTGGCTATGGGGCCAATCACCAGTACCAAATATTCATAAATTTAAAAATTTGTGGAGAAAAACCCGGGAATATTGTTGAAAGGAATGTAAATTGCTAATAAACATTTTGGAAAACAGAATGGATATTCCTCAGTAAAATAAACTACTAATGAAATCCAATAATCCACTTCTGGATATAGATGCACAGAAATTGAAAGCAGTGTCTCAAAGATATAGATGTATTCGCATGTTGATTGCAGCATTACTTACATTTACAGAAGGCAAGATAGGGGAACAAAGTAAGAAAATGTGTACACACACAGTGGCATATTAGTCAGATTTTTAAAAGTAAGTGATTCTGCATTTGTGACAACAAGGATGAACCTAAGGGACTTCATGCTAAGTAGAATAAACCAGGTGCAGGAAGGTAAATACTGCAGGATGTCACTTGTATTTGGAATATAAGGGAACAAAAAAAAAAGTTGAACCTAGAGTAAGTACCACACAGTAGAAGAGTTTTTATGGAGAATAAGCAGTAGGAAAAGGGGGAGGTACTGGTCAGAGGGTACAGACTTCAGTCTCAAGATGAATCATTACTTATTATTAACTCACCATGCTACACATTAGAACTTATTATTAACTACAAGTTAATAATAATGTATCATCTACCAGAAATTTGCTGAGAGTTGATCTCAAGTATTCTCAACACACACACATACACAAACTAATGAAAAAGAAAACAAAACAAAAATCTGGAACTATGTGATCAGGTGTATTTATTAATTAACTTGATTGTGTTGATCTTCTCACAAAGTGTGTGTGTGTGTGTGTGTGTGTGTGTGTATAAAACACAAAACATCAATTGCTCACCTTAAATAAATTTTGTTTAATTCATACCTCATTAAATCTGGAAAAAAATGGAGCATTGCTTTTATAAAACTCCTTTTTCTGTACAAGGTTGGCATAAATGTCTTCCCTTCATTCAGTTAAATCGTCACTCTGTTGTTTACATTTGGGTTATATTTATCATAAAATGAAATAATATTTTACTTTTCCACATGGATGTGCCTTAGATTAGGCAAGTAAGATATATAAAGAAGAGAATGTAGAGATTTAGAGTAAAAAACATTTATAAAGCCTTCAAACTTTTGTCCATGTATTTTCCAGTACTGCATCTATGTCAGTATGAATCCTGTGTTCCTATTCAAGAAGAGTACAGCCAAGAAAGCATTTCCTTAATCTTCACAAATGTAAATAGGTTAACTAATGTTCCCAGGATATTACATTACTTACTGCCTCAGTGCTTTGGCCTGGAAAATTCTTCCTCACTGGAAAGACTACTCAGCCATTATCTTCATCAGGCACTCTTTTATTTCTTCAGTTACTGAATTTCAATTATAGAAAATAATAGGTTTCCTTGTAGCCTGTTTGCACATACAAATAACAGTTCAATCTTATCCACCCTGTCCTGTTACCTTCCATGATCCTCGCCACCCTCCTCCCTCTGATGTCCTGTCCTCTTCTCTATTAGTCTCCCTGCTACTTTCATATGGCCCACTCCCCAGCTTCCACATATGAGGAAAACCTGCAATACTGCCTTTCTGCATCCTGCTTATTTCTCTTAACACTGTTCCATCCACTTGATCTCAAATGATATAATTTTTTCTCTTTTTATGGCTGAATAATATTCCATTGTATAGACATACCACATGATGATGTTTATCCATTCATTTGCTGACAGGCACCTAAGTTCATTGGATAACAGCTTTTGTGAATTGTGCTGCAATAAACATGGGTATGAAAATCACTCTATGGTATGTTGATTTCATTGCCATTAAGAATATGCTGAAAAATGGTACAGCTACAGTAAGTGGTAGTTCTCTTTTTTTGTTGTTGTTTTGTCTTGTTGTTTTGAGAAGCCTCTATCCTGATTTCCACAGAGGCTGTACTAATTTACATTGCTAAGGGTCCCTCTTCCCTGTAGTCTCACAGCATTTATTGTTTTTTTCTATTCTTGATAATATCCTGGAGGTGAATTGGAATCTCAATGTCATTTTGATTTACATTTCTTTGAAGGCTAAAGATGTTGAATCTTTTTGCATATACTTATTGACCGTTTGTACTACTTATTCCAGAAGTGTCTGTTCAGTTAATTTGCCCATTTATTGACTGGGTTGTTTGTTTTCTAAGGTGTTAATATTTTGGAGTTCCTTGTATAGTCTAGATATCAATTCTCAACTCAGAAGAGTAGCTGGCAAAGATATTTTCCAATTGCATGAGTTTTCTTCACTCTCCTTTCCTTTGCTAGGCAGATAATTTTTTTCACTTTTAAAAAATGTTTTTAGATATACATGATAGTAGAGTGTATTTTGACATATTTTAGATACATGAAGTATGACTTTTTGTAATTAGGATCCCACTCTTGTGGTTGCACATAATACAGAGTTTCACTGGTTGTGTATTCATATAGGAACGTAGGAAAGTTATGTCTGACTCATTCCACTGTCTTTCCTATTCCATCCACTTCATTTCCCTTCATTCCTCTTTGTCTAATCCGATGAGCTTCTAGTCTTCCCTCCCCACCCCTTATTGTGTGTAAGCATCTGTGTATCAGAGAGAACATTTGGCTTTTGTTGTTGTTGTTGGGGGGGGGATTGGCTTATTTCACTTAGCATGATAGTCTCCAGTTCCATCCATTTACCATCAAATGCAATAATTTCATTCTTCTTTATGCCTGAGGAATATTCCAGGCTGTATATATGCCACATTTTCTTTCATTCATCTTTTGAAGGGCACCTAGGTTTGTTTCATAGCTTAGCTGTTGCAAATTGAGTTGCTTTAAACATCGATGTGGCTATGCAGACAATTTTTAATTTGATGCAGTCACTTTTATCTATTCTTACTATTATTTCCTGAGCTATTACAGATCTATTCAGGAACTCATTGCCTATGCCAGTATCTTGAAGTGTTTCTTGTGTTTTCGTTCAGCAGTTTCAGTTTTTGGTCTTATTTTTAGGCCTTTGAACCACTTTAAATTTATTTTTGTATGGTATGAGAGGTCGGGATCTAGTTTCATTTTCTTACACATGGGTGTTCAGTTTTCCCACTAAACTGGGAAAAGCAGCTGCCTTTTCTCCAATGTATATTTTTAAGACTCAGATGACTGTAGCTGCATGACATCATCTGCATCTTCTCTTTCATTGCACTGGTCTGTGTGTCTGTTTTCATGTGGCTATCATGTTGTCATTTTTACTGTGAGTTTATAGTATATTTTGAAATCAGATATTGTAAGGCACTCAACCTTGCTCTTTTCCTTACTCAGTATTGTTTCATCTTTTCTTTTTTCTTTTTCTTCATCCTTTTTGTTTTTTTCTTTTTCAGATACTTTTGATTCCATATAAATTTTAGGATTTCTTCAGTTCTATGAAGAATATCTGGTATTTTGATAGGGATTGCATTGGATCTGTATCACTTTCAAGAATGGGGCCATTTTAACAATATTAATTCTACCAATCCATGAACATGGGAGTCTTTCCATCTTCTAACGTCTTCTTCAATTTCTTTCTTCACTATTCTGTAATTTTGTTGTAGAGGTCTTTACCTCCCTGGTTAGGTTTATGTTTAATTATTTTAATTGTATTTTGCAGTTATTGTGAAAGGAATTTTTTTTCTGATTTCATTCTCACTGGGTTCCTTACTGATGTATAGAAAACCTATTAATTTTTGATAGTTATCCTATATCCTGTTGCTTTGCTATATTTGTTTATCAGATCTACTTCAGGAATCTTTAGAGTCTTGTAAGTATAGGATAACATCATCTGCAAATAGGGAAAATTTTATTTTGTCCTTTCTTATTTTCATTCCTCTTCTTTTGTTCTCTTCCAAAATTGCTTTGGCTAAAATTTCAAGTACTATATTGAATAGGAGCAGTGAGTGAGCATTCTTGTCTCATTCCTCATTTTAGAGGATATAATTTTAGTTTTTCTCCATTCATTCAGCTATTCTATTCTTAGCTTCTTTAGGACTTTTATTATGTAATTATGATGAATTTTGTCAAAGGCTTTTTCTGTATCTATTAAGATGATAGTGTGATTTTTATCCTTGATTCATTTTATATGGTGTTTAATGTTTGTTGATTTGCATATGTCCAACCATGCTTGAATCCCTGGACTGAAACCAACTTGATCATGCTGTATGAACTTTTTAATATGCTGCTGAATTCACTTACCAGTATTTTATTGAGGATTTTTGAATATACGTTCATCATGGATATTGAGCTGTAATTTTTCGTTGATGTGACCTTATCTGTTTTGGGCATTAGAGTGATAATGGCTTTTTACAAAAGTTTGGAAGTGTTCCTTCCCTTTCTTCCTCATTGAATGATTTGAGGAGCATTGATTTTAGACCATTAAAAATCTTCTAAAATTTATCAGCGAGTTCATCCAGTCCTGGGCTTTTCTGTGCTTGTAGACTCTTTACTACTATTTCAATCTCATTTCTTATCACCTCTGTATCTTGCTTCAGGGGTTTTCTTCTGGGGACCATACTGGACCACAGGTAGACTTCAGCCAAAATGGTATGGCAATATGTGCTGTGGTCTCCAGAGCTCCCAAAGCAGCAAGCTCAGGCATGATCTCCATAAAATGGCTCCTTGCCTCTTTATAAGCACTTCATTTATAAGTTGAGAAATACACAGTAGTTCTCAAGCTGGGCCACCACCAGATTAGCTAAGTCCAGACTGTCTTTCTGTTCTGCAGTTGTTTCTATGACCAATTTGTCCCCTGTGTGTCTCTCTCCCGTTACGTTACCTCTCCCCTTTGCTGGCCCACAATTGTGGCCCCAGTCTTGGTGTTGATGTATTCTTTCTTGTCCTCTGTTCCATCCACAGACCAGAATTTCTTGTTGTCTCCAAGTCTCTGACTGTTCAGTATTGAACTTCAGTGAATTCCCTTGGTCACCCAACTTGCTAAACAAGCCTTCTCCAGTTGCTTTGATTCCTAGATGCAGAGAAGCTAGAAGATGCTGCTTGCCTCTATTCCACTGTCTTGGATCCTTGGGGAAATGCCTTTATAAAATTGGGGAGGCTCCCCTTCTCCGATGTTGGGATCTTAAGCCCCCTTGCTCTTCTCAACCAGCGGCAAGGGAAGGGGACACTCCCCAACAAGGTCAGACCCAGATAGGTAGGGCCGACTGACCGCCCTCTCCCAGCCCTCCAGGCGGAGGACAATCAGACGCGTCAGGGAGACCCGTCACAGCAGGAACTCGTTTATTGAGGAAATCACACAGCTTTTATGTAGGGTGGGGGCTAGGCGGGAACCAATCAGCTTAAAGGTCAGCAAGGCATGGGGTGTTCACGCAGGCAAGAGTCCCATAAGACTATATGGCAAGCACGAGCTGATCATGTTCGCGGAACTATTGTTAACCAATCCCTGACGGACCATCGTCATTAACTATTGAAACCGCCTTTGAGGCCTTGATCTTGCTCACTCGCCAGGAAGTAAGGAGTCAGCCTGAGTTAGTTAACATGTCATTAGTCCCAATACTCCTCCTCCTTGTGGATTACCGCCTTCCCAGCCTGGGTTGCTCCAAGCTGCTCGCTGCCGCTTCTTGCTCTTATGGCCCGAGCAGCGGGACAAAAGGCACGTACTCTTCAGAAGTTCATGAAGCAGCTTCCGCTTTATTCAGATAACACCCTCAATATATAAGCAGTCTCATGCATAAGCAATTGTAACCAGATATGTCCATCCAATCCTGTTAAAGGTCAAGCGATCACTCGCTCAAGCATACACGTAAAGTATATCTGTCCACGTGCTAGGTGGCTGAACTAATTATCATATAGCCAATTGTAAACACTTCCTGCCTTTCTCCAGGCATAATCAGGACACCGTTTGCTCTCTGCTAGTTGCCATCTTTAGATGCATGTGGCGTAACCCTGGGCCCCGGATCTTGCCCTCCTCCCTCCTCTTCTTCCTCTTCCTCTTCTTTTGTTCTGGGGATTGAACCCAGGGCCTTGGTAGGTTAGGCATGCACTCTACTACTGAACTACATTCCTAGTACCAATGGAGGCATATTTTTAGTGAACACACCAAACTAGATTTTGGGTCCATGCCCAGGATGGCCTCTATCTTGACAGAAATTATTTCTCTGCATATTCCTCTCACCAGATTATAATACTTTTAACTCTACCTTTTTTTTTTTTTCACTTTTTTTATGCATCGGCATCAGCCAGCACCCAACACATTGCGTATTCAATGACTGTCAGTTGAATAAAGCAAGTGCCTTAAGGAAAGAAGATATGGAATTCTTATCACTCAGACCCTAAGCAGGTGACCATGTTTCTCTGTGCCCAGGTCACTATTATGGTAGTTAAGATCAACAAATCACTTATGATCTATACCAATACATTACAAGCATGATTTATCTATTCCTTTGGGTTGAATAATTCTAATAGTATCAGTGCTACACTGGAGACAACTGAAAGTTCAGCAATGTTAAATATGTTGTCTGAGCCTACATGGTTTGGACATAGTTTCCTTGGTTTCAAAATGTGGGTTTTCTATCATATCATGTCTTACTTCTTTTATGGATGCTTCATAAATTCCAGGTGCATAATTTAGACCTTTACACATTGATGAAACAGGAAAAAATGATAGCTTTCTTGTGTTTTGAATCATATAAACTTTTAAAACATAGATTCTCACTCCAATTAGAAAACAAGAAGCACAAAGTCTACTGAGAAGGACAAATTTTCAACCACTTTATTGCATCTACTTTTTTTTATTTTGAGCTAAATTATAATCCAAATAGTAAAATTAGGTATGTTGTTTTGTTTTGTTTTTGATGTTGGGGATTCAATCCAGGACATCATGTATGCTATCCCACTGAGCTATACTGCAGGCCCTAACAGTCATTTGGTGAGCTACAATTAGAAAAAAAAATCTCTTTATGCATAAATCACAATAGACAACAGATAGAGAAAAATCTGTGTATAGTAATTTCACAAAGTGCTCAGATTCTCAGAATCACAGAATGATTCAAAGCATTCACAATAATGATATTTACCCTATAGTGTATGGTAGTGACATAGGTACAGGGATTTCTCAGTTAAAATTGCTTTTAGGGACCTGATCCTGCTAACTCCGCCCTTAAAAAAATTACCCAAGCTCAGGATTCTCATAATTATTTAATTACATGCCCCACACATGTGTGTTCAAACACACGTGAATGTTTTTATCATATTTCAAAAATATATAGTTATTTGGAGAGATGACTTCTTCTTTTTGACATTTTTCCATCTTATGGAGTAGTACACATAAGAGGGGAATCCACAGGCATTTGTCTTCAAAACAGTCATTTGTAACACGTTTGGATAATTGAACTGTCAACCCCGCTCCAGCCAGAATCCCCTGGCCATTCAACATTTGTTTCCTGTGTGGTAGTCAGTACTTCTGTTTTAATATTCCTTGTTAGTGCAACTAGCACTGCCTCAAAACTGCTATTAAGAAGAAAAAAATAGTGTTACACATGAGAGCAAACTGCCAAAATAATGTATATATAATTGAAATGATAAGTAATCTGTCATCAAATCCAACATATCAGTTTTATTTTTCATAACAGAAATCTCCAGCCTGTCTTTCCCATGCTTCAGTTGTCTTTGTTAAGCATCAATATTTTAAATTTTAATTTTTTCATGTGTAGTATATTGATGTTTTATAGCCTTATTTTTTCCAGAATAGTACCAAAAAGCATTCACAGTTGGATGGAAATATAATGCATTTGTGCAATTCTAAGAATTATTTATGCTTTTCTTGATGGTAGATACATTCTTAAAAAAACAAAACAGGTAAACATATTCCATAAAAACACATATTCTCTCTCTTGACACATCTTTCAGAAATGCTTTCTGGGTTCAGTTTGGTCACAGCTGACTCTAGTAGGCCAAGATGTCAAGAACTGTAGGGATCACAAATAGGTAATACCACCTCAGATTGACCAAGAATAGAACCTCAGTTTCAGTGTAGAAAGGCAACAATATAGTTGCCAGTTCCAGCAACCCACAAGCAATAAAACTTGAACTGAAATTTATCACCGGAAAGACTAAGACTCTCCTTGCAAAGTTTAAGAGAAGAGTTGCTCTTTGTGTAATTTCCATCTCTCTTAGTTAACACCAAATGCATTTATTCTTTTGTGTTGCATATGGCTAAAGTTGCAAGGACATGGTTGATTTCAACAGAATTATAAAGCAAAGAAAGTGAAATATAACTTGGTTCTGTAATTTAGGACAATTATCTTCCTCTTTATGACCCTCTACAGGAATGTTAAAAGGAAGTTTCCTGCTTTGATTACACATTAAACTGCTCAATGCATTCTTCAATAAACAGTTAATGAAATATAGGACTTGAAACAACTTGTTTTTCTTTCCACTTCTTTAACATTTATAGCTTACTTAAAGATCTATGCATATATTGACCCCCAAATAGCATTCTTAGGCCTCTTAGGAAATAATATATGTGATTCGATCTTTAGATTTTCAGGAAGCAACTGTTTCTGGCCCTCACCAACGAATCTCACCCTAGTTCATTGGGGTCGTTGTGATCATGGTACTTTGATTATTCTTAATCTTTAAACTATGCTTAGATTTATAAGGCCATAGATGGCTTTTTACATATTAGCATGGAATAAGGAACCTAAGAGCAGGTTTGGGAAAGGGCAAATTAGAGATTAGACTTTTTAAGATTGAGCTTCTCATTTGGAAATATAAATATAAAACCTGACTTTGACTATCTTCCTGGAGAAACATTTTGTAACTCATGTTAAAGATATAATCTGAAATGGGCACAGGTCCTCTGGAAAACTTTCTCCTGTCTTGCATTAGGCAGCAATGTGACTCTGAGTAATCAGAAAGCACTTAGTCAGGTCGAAAGAAGAACTATTTCAAGAAAGCACATGGTGGGCTTTGCTGAAGTTCTATACCATTCCTTCATTTATTTATTTATTCTGACACTTGTTTGGTGAGGACCTACCAGGCACTACATGCTGGAGATCAAGGCAGGTGTATGGAAGCACCAATCCAAATACCAACCCACCAAGAAATGGAGGACTGAGAAAAGGGCTAAAGAATGGACTCCAAATGAGAAATAATTCTGGAGTCTTGGAAAGAAGAAGTCCAAGACTGTATGCACACACACACACACAAAAGTATTTGAGTGGGCATGGCTGGAGAAAAGAGAGGGATGAAGTTGGCTTGTAGATGTATAGCTTTTCATGGGAGAGTGGGGAGTAATTCCAAAATGATTCCTGATTCAAAGCCATGATAAGGTCACTGCCAAAGAGTTGTTTTAAATATTCAATAAATATTTGCTGAACCAAGACTAGGATAATCAGAAATATAAGCCATATAGTTAAGTAGCACCTAAAGTTGAAGTTAGTTGTAAAAACGCGGGTCAGATGTCAAGAGTGGGAGCTCATTATTTTTAATAACCAGAGAGAAAAGTCAGAGAGAGCACTGCATGTGGTAGGTGTGAGCTTGCCCTGGGCATTTCTATCTTCATATTTGCAGTAGACACATTCTCTCCCACTTTGGGTATGAAGGGAATAATCCATGCTCACTGGCTAAAATTTGCTAAATTGTAAAGAACATACACTTTCCAACCTCAGAGTTAGTCATTGCTTGTAAGGCTGACCTTTCTTCAAAGTGCATGCTGCAAGGAAGAGCAAGTCACATATAACCATTTGGTCACTTTATTTATGGGACATCACCAGTATCTCCTTATACATGCTACTTTCATTCACTACTCCAGAAAAGTTCATTTTTTAGCTGTGAAGTCATTTTCTCTCTTTCAAATAGTATCTCTGAAAAGTTCATGCTCTGTGATCTTAATCATCATCAAAATAATAAGCTGTCATCTTTATTTTTACCTCTGGTTCCATATCCTGTTCCTCACTGAACACATGTTTATCAGCCACAGTTATACCAAGAACAGTTCATCAAGGGTATGAATCTTGGGGTCTTATAACATCAGATCCTTGTTCTCCAAACTCCAAATTTATCTAGATATAAGAAGAAAATAAATAAAAATGTTTATTACAAAATAAAATGTACTAAAAATACACATGCATTTGGGTGTACCTAATACTCAATTCTATATGCAATCCATGTCTTCTGTAGATCTAAAAGGTACATTTCTCTGTTGTAGATGTTATATAAAATTTAAGGTTCTCACCAATAAGCCTTTTTGCTAAGGAACTATAAATAGCCACAATTCACCTTGCTAAAATTATGTGCCAAGCTACTAGTTACCATTTAAAGAATAATTGCCTAAATAGTATACTTTATTCCTTTCAGAATAGATGCTTTATCAATAAAAACTATCCCATACTGGATATTTAACAATATATTATTATTATTAATAATTCTGATATTAAAACTAATATGATATATTCAACTGACATCTTTGGGAAATGCTATTTTTACACTTCTACACAACATAACTATTAAAAATGCATTAGTTGGAAGTACAAAATAATGGAAACACAGTCCAGTTTTCCTGTAGTCAGTTTAAGAACCTAAATGAATATATGGCTTATACACAATTTGTGATTTAGCTACCCAAAACCCACCTTCAAGGAAAGTGATATTCCTCTGTGCTACTCAAGAGCATATGAGTTTTAGGTTGCAAAACTTTCATTAAAATTTTATGTTACCATTCTCTGGAGCATGGAACTTGCATAATACCTTTCTATCAATGAATTATGCATGTCAGTTTCTATACTCACCCTATTTTTATGTTTAGTCTTTAAACATATTTATAGCAGGGTTCCCATAAACTCATTATGCTATAAATGTATTAAAAGATGTATACTGTGTCCCTGATTGAAAACAAAAAGTATCATGAAGGGTCAAATTTACATGCATTAATATATAATCAGAAGCCCCCAACTGTGACTCGCCATCAAAAATTGAAGACATTCAGAGACATAAATTGAAGATTTACTAAAATCTCTAGAGGACCTAGGGCCCAGATGCTGTAAATTAAAAGTTTAGGGTCTAGGGACTAACTTTGTAAAAGTAAAATATGTGAGGTTATGTATGTATCAATTAGCTCAATGTGGTAATCATTTCTCAATGTAGACATATGTCAAAACATCACATCATACACCATAAATATATATGATTTTATTTGCCATTTATATACTTCAATAAAACAGAGAAATAAAATTTTAAATATTGGCAGTATCAAATAGGAAAACAGATCCTAAACTTCACAGCCAGACTCAAGAAATCTAAGGTGAGAATTTACTATGAAAAAGTCCTCTTTATGCCCATATATTCTTTTGACTAGTTAAGCTTATGCAGTGCTGTCTTGGGAGGCTCAAGACTACCCTGAGTTTTAGTCACTTTCTAGAACGACCCACCAAAATCATCATGAGACTTGTTAGAGCAAATGATACAGAGAAGGTTCAGTAAAAAGCAAAGGTACAGGGAACAATGTCCAGAAAAACCGGGTCTAAGCTTCCATGGGTCCTTGTCCTGTGTAGTCACAGGTAAGATACGCTCAGTTCCTCCAGCATTAAATAGCAACACATGTGTGGTGTTATCTACCAGTGAAGCTCATGAGTCTTAACACTCAGGGTGTTTATTGGGTTCTGTTCAACCACATACCTTCTGCCTTAGCCACTATTCCTAGTCCTGGGACTCTTGTAAAGCCTCCTCAAGTCCAAGTTCTCAGATACTAGCCAAAGTCCAGTGCTAGAGACAGGTCTTCCTATGTTACTCTTTCCTGCACAGATGCCATCTTGGGAAATAACTTGTTTTAATTTATATATATTACTGTCACATTATTTATAATATTTTCATCTTCATATTGCCAACTGTGTGTTCAAATGTGAAGTTGGGAAGGGATGTACAGTAGTATACCCTTACACAGAACTTCACCAGTACAGAAGAGCGTAAATAACCTGAGAGCACAGATAACAGTAAAATGTAAGAACATAGTTGTGAAGCAGTGAGTTTTTAGTATTACCATTGGCACTAATTTTACTGATTATTTATGATAGATTACTTGAACCTGGTTTGCAAAATTCCTGAAAACTTAGTTTCAGTGTGAGCTGACTTTGGCCTTTGAATATTCCATAAGATATGATTGCTTAATATGTACCATGTTATATTTATTACTTTACATAGTGTTTTAAAGAGATTCTATGCAATTCCCAGGTGACAGGTGTTGTTAGGATTTTTCATAGTAAGAACAATATACAATAAAAAAGAAGTCGTGGAAATACATTTCGAATATTTTATAAAAGTAGATTTTTGATCAGTTGAGCTAATTGTCCATGTTGAATTGTAACAGTGTATCAACTATCTGATGCCCAGATTTTGAACATTGAATTTTTTTAGATATCTATTTTAATACAAAATAAATAAGGATCCCTGAGTATACACTTGAGTCATTAAGCTTATTTTATGAGAGATTGTTTATACACTTACTATTTTAAGAGCCATTATTCTCCCCATGTGAGTGATAGTGTACTAATCTAAACTGGCACAGAAATTCTGTCTGTACTCCAGAGTGTGGTTGACTACAGAAGAAAATCAGCATGGGTTTTAGATCACTGATGTGGGGGAGAAGACACTATGTGCTGAAGGCCAGAATAAGATCATTATTGCCAAGATCACTCTGCCCTGCTGGTTTAATTTGTTGGGATAGTGTCACAGCTGTGCCTGAATCTTCTCAGGTCTCCTGATGGTCCTTCAACTTCTGAGTCCTGTAATGGGTAGTAAATATGCCTATGGTACAAGGAGCTCACTGATCCCTTTCATCGCTTCATCACATGTAATAGAGACCATGAGGACAAACCTGGCTTCAGTTTGTCCCCACAGCTACCAGTTTGTACTCATTCACCATCTCTTTCTGATGACTGGTCTTCCTGATCTAGAGGAATTTCAGATTTTCCATTAGACAAGGAGGCAATGGTTTTAATAGACTATAATTTTGGAAGGGCTAATCTCTACAATAAATCTCTTATGTCATATAGATCATGATAATCTTGACTCTTGGAACAAAACCTATTTTTATCCCCTTTTAGATTCTGATTCGTGTAGGTTTTTTATATGACCTTCATGGCACAGGTACATTAACATCGACATGATTGATTATAATGAACCAAAGATCCTACAATATGATGTTCTCTGTGGTGTTAGGACTCAGAAGTGCCTTAGCATGAATGGTGAAATCTGAGGTATGCTCTTGCTCTAGTATTCACTTCTAGGCACTTATTTATGTGGTTACTAAGAAACTGGAAAAAATAGACTAATATGCAATTATAACAGGGAATTTCAGCACCTGGTAATTGGTAGAATGCGTAGCAAGTTGGTGAAGATAAGGAGACATGAGTAACTCTCACAACTCATTTATTTTTCCAACCTAATGTGACTATGAAAATGATAGTGTACATCCCCCAAGACTCAAATACACAGTCTTTTTAAGAGCACATAGAATATTCACTAAGATAGATCACATTTTGAGCCATAAGACAAGTCCTAAAACACTCATAAGTAGTTGCTACGTCTGTAGCATTGGTGGATTTTGTACCAAATGAAAATCGGTGATGCTAAAATTCAAATTCAGATCTGTGTGAATTCAAATCCCATTTTCTTCCACCAAAAAAAAAAAAAAAGAAAATTGAAATTGTGCACACTTACAAATGCATGCATGTATTTGTGTGTGTGTGTGTGTATGTGTTACATAAGACAAATATAGATTGCCATGGGAGATTATACAAGGAGGGTCAGTAATTAAATGGTGGGGATGAAAGAATTCCTCAAGTAGGAATTAACCTAAGAATGAAGTTTTGACCTATCAAAGGCAATTCGTCGAAATAAATATGAACAGGAAGTTTTACTAGGTGTAATATTGAAGAGCATAAAAAGTCACAGTTGGCAACAGCTAAATACGACAGGCTACTTGAAGCTGTCCAAGAAGAATGGTAAAAGATGTAGCTACATGGATATTTGGCAGCTGTCCTGTGAAAGACCTTAAAGGCTATGTAGAGAAAGTGACATTTTATCATGTAAGATATGAGAGCCACGAGCCATTTTTTTAATGTGTTAGGTATCTAATAGGAGATTCATGTTCTAAAGTGATCATTGGTAATAACGTAGGATATAGTTCTGGGCAGGGAAAGGGTGACATGACCTCAAGAGAATGGGGAGATGACATAGAGGCCACTGGCCTGCAGACCAGCAGCATCACCCCGGAGCCACTGTGAGATGCAGAATGTCCGTCTCCACTAAAACTTTAATGGACATGCATATCACCTTTAGAATACTTTTGAATGAGATACCAATTTAGCGCTCCAGGGGTAGAAGCAAAGTCAACATTTTGACGCAACTTCCAGGCAATAAGACTCTTATATGAATGCAAAATGCGTTAATAAAGTTTTTGTCTATTAGAAAAACAATATATGCTTGTTATAGTAAGTCTACACAACACAGAAATGTGGAAAGAAGCAAAACCAATTTGCATCCATACTTTTCACGCCTCCGAGAATGCCACTATTAAGAGTCTGGTCATTCAAGTCATTTTTTTTTTCTCCCTATTATAGAATCTTATAAACATCAAAAAGGAGCTTGAACTGAATGGTGATCAAATACAGCTTAGATTTAGGGAACTTCAGGAAGAAAGCACATGTTTGTATTGTTTTATACATGCCAGATATCAAAAAAAGTTTTGTTTTTCTAAAATATCTCCCTGGAGCCTGAAGGAGTCTGTCATCCCGTGCCACTGTCTTATAAATAATGTGGTCCTTCAGATGTCTGTGTAGGCCCACTGGAAAGCAAGAAGCCGCCATCGTTCTCTGTGGGTTTACACAGAAAACATGACGGTGGAGTGGCTTCAAAGCTAACAAGAGCACTGTTGATCTGCTTAGGGACGAGGCTGGGGAGCACAGTGCAGTGATGATTCTAGGAGAGACGTGCCTGTGGACGTGGGTACAACTTGATGTACCAACTTCTCAATCATAACGTTGTAAAGCAGAAAAAGAAGTAAAAAAGCACTTACGTGCTCCATGCTTGCCTGGTCCGTTTTATGGCTTAGACAATAAACTCTTTTCTTACTCCTGGAAAACACCCTTCTCCTTTTTCCTTTCAGTTCAAAGGAGCAGGAAAACCGGACAAAAACGTTCTTGTCCTTGTGTAGTAGGACTCAGGGCTCCACTTTTCTTTCACCTTGATCATGATTTGGCTTCTCCATAAACTCCAGTAAAATTAATAATAATAATAATAATAATAATAATAATAATAATAATAAATAACCACAAAAGTGGAAGATGATGGAGAAATTTCACCTTCCTGTTATTTTCCCACCCCCAACTCTTTCTTTTCTCCTTTTCCTAATGGTATTTTTATACAGCATCTAAGCTTTTATTTTTATTTGTTTGCATATTTTCCTATATTATCTTTAAATATGATGAAGTTTCCTAAATACGTTGTATTTGTGACCACACTTTTTAAGGAGGAGCTGAAAAGGGAGCTGAACAGTGGCCATGACAGACTGTGTTTAGGCCATGAAAGATTTCAGGCCTAGATTTCTATTTCCTGGAGCTCAGATAGCCGATTCCAGGAAGGCCACTAGATTAGGACTGGCCTTTGGCAAACAACCAATCAGGAGCTAACAAGCCAATGCCTAGCATTCCAAACCATATACGTCAAAATGTTAAGACCTGGGTACCCTAAGCCAATGGAAACATGCCAAACCACACATGCTGAAAGATCAGCCAACTGTGTACTTTGCTTTGTTCAAATTTCCCGCTCTACTGTGGAGCTCATAAAAATCCTGCTCCATGGAGATTCAGGGCTCTCAGTCAGTACCTGCTGCGTCAGTGAAGGCTGTGAGTCCGAGCTGGAGGTTGCAATAAAGACCCTTTTGCTTTTGCATAGGAGACCGCTCCCTGGTGGTCTTTGGGGATTCGTGATCTGGGCCCAACAGAGCCAGGGCATCCTGGCAAGTGAAAGGTCTTCCTGGCTCACAAACAAACACCTGTTTGAATCAGGAGTTTCTGTGTAATATAATATAAAGTTGCTCCTCCACCCTTTACAGCGGCAGTCATTTCCCTGCCTCCCAACTTAACAACCTAGCTTGTCAGTCTGTGAACATCCTAGCTAGCCATTGGTTCATCAGTCAGCTTTCAAGTATTCTTCTCTGCTATTGGTTCCTGCCAGCCTGCGAGATTCCAATATCTGGGAGAAGCTCCTGCCATTTCTCTTCTTTTCCTTTCTTTCCAGTCCTCGAGCAGATGCTGTAGTCATCCACCTAATAAAATCTCTAGTGTGAGTTCCCATGTCCAGAGTGGCTTTCTGGGTGTTGTCCCTGGACTGTGACTCAGACCAGGCACACAGAGTGCCTGCTCCCCTGGATTTAAGGGTCTGCGCTGCCTGGGGACCTGAGCTGAGCCCCATTTTTCTTACACTGTGTATCTATTAAGTAGTGTACTTTGTTTCGGTTGACAGAAATGAGTAGCTGGCTGTAAGTGAGATTGTCAGGTTTAACAAATAAAAACATATAGCGTGCAGGAATATTTGAATTTGAGATAAACGACAAAGAGCTTTTATGGTTTACATATGTCTTGTTAAATATTTAGGGCATACATACACCAAAAGAATATCCCTTTATTTTAAATCTGAAATTCAAATGTAACTGAGTATTGTGTGTTTTGGGTTTTTCTGAAGATCCTATCTACAAGACAATTTGCCACTCACAAGATTTCCTAGGCAATGGTGACATTGTTGTCCAGTGATCATGTCCGGAAGTCTCCCAGTTTGCCTGTTCCTCCTTCAGTACTGCCTCCCTGTGGGACCAAGATGGAACAGGGAGCCTACATGAGCACCCGTAGGCTCTGACTCAGCTTAGGGTCTGCCTGCTGTGGAGGTGTCTGTTCTTTTAAAGAAGCTCATTCCTTCTTTCCCGTTCCTCCATTCCTTCTGTTTTTATGATATGCATCCTCTTTTCTCCCTTTGCTTTCTCTAACCTCTACCTAGAAAACAGAGGACCCTTGACTTTCTGAGTTTGGCTTATTTCACTCATATAATGCTCTCTTGAGTTCGATGCATTTTCATGCAAGTGTCAAAATATCACTCTTCTTTATGCCTGAACAAAACTACCACATTCTCTTTATGTACTCATCTGTCCATGGGCACCTAGGCTAGTTACCATAATTTGGCTATTGCAAATTGTGCTGCTATAAACGTAGACGGACATGTATCCCTTGAGTATTAGCTGATTTTCATTCTTTTGGATAAATACTGATGAGTGACTTAGCTGGGGCCTAAGGTGGTTAGATCCCTAGTCTTTTGAGGAACCTCCATACTGATCAGTGATTGTCCTAACATGCAATCCTACCAACTGTGTAAAAGTGTTCCTTCTCCTCCATATCCTCACCAACATTGATTCTTTGTATCCTTGAAGGCTACCATTCTAACTGGAATGAGATGAAAGCCTCTTTTTTCTTTTCTTTTACCTGGAGGTCTACATATTCCATTTAATCACTCCATCAGTAGCTCTTCCGTTTAATCTTTCTTAGATTTTCTCCTTTCGATCTTTGCATGTCCTCTTTTTTTTCTATTTTATATTCCTTAATATCATAGCTATTATTTTGCAGTGTTCCAGGTCTTGGAATTATTTAAACATTTCCCTGTGTTCTGTTGACCTCTTACTCCATGCTTCTTTATTTTTTATTAATTTCAGGCTTTTAATTTTCAATATTTTCTCATCATTTCAATGCTATTAGATTTTATTTTTTTCTTTTCAATCCTTTTTGAGTAAATGTTGACTTTATTTTAACCCACCATTAAAGAAAATGAAAATAGGTAACACTAATAATTACTTATGAGATAGGATGTATTTTGCATTCGAGTGTACAGTGTTATTACTTTCTGATCAAATTATTTTTCATGATTTAAATCTGCATTTAACAAAATAATGATAAATCAGCATTTTTCCTCACTGAATACTAGGGAACTAAGTAATTTTAACTTAAATATTATTAACCTATGGCTTACTCATTTCTCGTCTTTTGCACGAGGTCTAGAAAATATGAACTGTTAAGTATTTTTGAAATTAGTGGCTTTTTTTGGGTAAAGAAATATTAAAGAGGTAGTTTGATTATAATGCTGTAGAAAAGAAGTGGCTATACATTTTCTCCTTGATAATTTGCTCTTGGGGGGAACATAATCTTCCTAATATTTTACAGCAGCAAAGTACTACTGATATCAGATATCCCTCCCCCACTATATTTCATATTTCAGAAGATAAACATCTAAATCAAGATGAACTAATTTGGGGACAGAGGAAATCAATAAGACTCTAACCCCTAGTAATTTAAAATTGATACATGAAGTAATTATGCCTCTAAGCTGTAATTTCTGGGAATAAAAAATAAATTGTAATAAGGTACTATTTTGGACTGTCTTTATTGGGAATTGCTGAACAACAAGCCATCAACACACTCAATGTCTTCCACAATATCCGTGTTTTAGCTTCTGATTCTTTAGGGTCAGCAAGTTAGGTGCTTTCTGAATTGACTCCCTCATAAAACTTTGATCGTCTGCAAGTCCAGATGGACATTTCTCTTTCTGGAACATGGCTGGGTGTCAGCTGTATTGCCTTGGCTCATCTTCCTTTGTTTTATTTTTGTGCCTGTCTTGTGACCATCCAGCAGTCTAGCCTTTCAGGGCTACTGTAAGTACCAGAAAGCCTTAAAGTGGAAGAGAACATAGAGACGGTAAAGCCTTTTGAAGTCTAGGCTCGGAACTTGCTTATGTCACTTTGCCATGTCTTATTAGCCAAAACAAGTAGAAAGACCATCCCAGAGTCTTTGGAGAACGCAGCAGGTACAGATCTAGGGAGATGATGAATTCCTATCATCATGGCAGTTACCATGGTCTTTGCTGTACAACCATTCATTGGTATCCTTCTTTACATGTAAAATACACTCAATTCTTCCCCAAAGCTCCAAAGTTTCAACATTTTGAGCCATGCTGCAGACTTAAAGACCAGGAATTTATTTGTGATCTATGTTAGCTATGAATATGGATCTCCTCAATACAGAGAAGTGTCAATTAAACAAGTTATCCAAGGAACCCTGACTTACATAGGGTAATATAAAACATGGAAAGACAAGAAACCAGCAATAAATATCCTCATTTGCAAGGAGTATGAACAGGAGGCACATAGCAGTTACTGGTCCTTAACCATTGTGAAACTTACTGGGCAAATGTTTCCAAATTTTACAATTCAGAGGATGAATAATACTCTTGACTGGGCTCCAGTTCTTCACCTTGTCTCGAACTATGTCATAGCTCTACTCAATTAGATTTTTATGCTGAGTTCATTTTTTTTTCTGGTGATAATATTTTGCTGGCTTAAGATGCCAGATAGGTGAGCAATAGTGGACAGAAATCAAGAGGTTGCAAGGCAAAGGTCACAAATAAAGAGAGGCTATCATATAGAATCATGAAAAAAATAAGTTCACACGATATTCAAATGGAGCTTGTGCTAACCCTGAGAAGAAGCCAGTCAACATAACAAAGACATAATTAAAAAAGTGTACTGCAGAGGGAAACCACAGTTATGGTAGTGTGATTTGAGGGCAGTATTGGTTGTAGGGTATTTCTTCATTTTATCCTTTTTGCTTGGGTTTCAAAAGAAAACTGTTATCCGTTTGTTTATCTTTATTCTTTTCTGTAAGCAAATTTGGGCAAAATCTTAATCTAAAATAGCATGCACCTAAACTCTTTGTTGAAATAGAAAGAAATATGCTCTTCTGTTTTAATCTTTGTTATATTGCAGGATTGCTCTTTTCTCCTTTTTTACTGATCTCCTTGGCCATAGATATGAACATACGCTAGCATGTGACCATGTTAACAATTCTATAAAACTATTGATATCATTACTAATAAAATATGAATAGATTACAAGAAACAAATGCAAAAGATAAATGTTTAACTGTGGTAGAGCCTCAGTGGTCAAAATATAAATTGTTTATTTTTCTGACTGACGTATACTTGTGTTTTTAACTGAGGGTCAACCACAGACTCTTTGTGTAGAGTTTAATTATTTTCAACAAATCCACATATTGTTGAAACCTCACAACAAACAAACGAACAACTAGAATGTATTTTTATCACACAAGCAAATTCGCTGGTTAGGAAACAAATTAGTCTTATCTGCTTTTAGAGGTCATATGAAAGTAGTCATACAGTTAATCCTGTGTGTGTGTGAGTGCTCATGCATGTGACTTACTATGTTCAAAATAACAACTGAGGGATTTGGTATAGCCACATAGTATAACCATTGTCTTTATTGTTTTCACTTTCCTCCTATGAACCCAGTTGTACTCATGCCAGATGATTTGATATATGGATCTTAGATCCCCTGTTTGCACCCTTTTGCTTACACCTTTTTTTTTCTATTTATGTTTCCAATTTATAGTCTACTGTTCCATGTTCAAATTCTGTTTTCTATATTTAGTTCAATCTACTATTAAGCCCACCTAAGCATTTTTAATTTTATATCATTTTCATTTGTAATATTTTCATCATAATTTTTAAGATTTTATGCTTCTTCTAAAAATGTCTGTGTATTTATACATGTCATCTATGTTCTCAATTAGATCATTTTACATTTTATCACAGTGTCTTAAAGATCTTGAATGATAATTTGAATTTTTGAGCCATCTCTGAATCTACTTCCATTACCTGTTTCATCTCTTGACTAGGACTTCCATTCTCTGTCTTTCCTGTAAATTTTATAAATTTCCTACTGTATGTTGATCATCTTATAAAAGAACCAAAAAATATACCACATTTATAAAAGGGAATATACCTTTAAGTGATAGGTGGTTATAATAATTAGGGGCCATTTCATCTGTATTAATCTACCCTGAGTTTCTTTGTATACTTTCATTGCTGTTTTCACCCATTTAGAGACTGACTTGAAATCCTTCTGTTCTGGGTGGCTTGGAACCTGAAAATCTGAGATTCTAGAGACATGTATTAATAAATGAACTGAAAGCTTTTCAAAATGTGTGATACTTCTCTTTGCTTTCTACCAAGACAAAGACTTTTTGCAGAACTTCATGTGATCTCCGAACTTGCTTCAGATTTTTCACACCTAGGAGAACTGCCTCCACTTCATTTGCAACCTCTGCTGTTTCCAGACCTTGCCAGGTGAATCACAGCATGCTTTTGCTTTGCTATCTCAGTTATGTTCTCTGTCCACATTCAGTTTCCTGGCAGTTGCAGGAGACCACAGGAAGCTGAAGAGATCTTTATCAGCTCTCAATTCTGCTCTCATCCTCTGTCCCACAACGGGCAAAGGCCCATGGGAGAGATGGTGAGTGAGTACAGTGTTGTTCAGCATCTGGGGCTCCTTGAAATTCTAATTTGTCACACAAACCAGGATTCACATAGCTCTTAAAAATCATTAAGCTTATCAGTAAGATCATTTGTCCTTTGATTTTTGGGGATTGACTTATCTCACTTAGCATGATATTCTCCAATTTCATCCATTTGCCTGTAAATGCCATAATTTTACTATTCTTTATGGCTGAGTAATATTCCATTGTGTGTGTGTGTGTATATACATATATTCATATATATGTACATATATATTCCATTGTGTGTGTATGTATATATATATATATATATATATATATATATATATATCACAGTTTCTTTATCCATTCAGCAATTGAAGGGCTTCTAGGTTGGTTCCATACTCTGGCTATTATGAATTGAGCAGCTATGAACATTGTTGTAGCTGCATCACTGTAGTATGCTGATTTCTCTGATAAGCGGATGATGATACATAATGGGGGTTGGGAAGGAGGCATGAGTGGAGGAAGGATGGATTGCACAGAGGAAAGAGGGGTGGGAGGGGTGAGGGGAAAGGAAAAATAACAGACTGAAACAAACATCATTACCCTATGTACATGTATGATTACATAAATGGTATGACTCTACTTCATGTACAACCAGAGAAATAAGTTTTACCCCAGTTATTTATAATGTATAAAAATAAATAATTTAAAAAATCATTAAGCATTTGAACATTTTATATTTTCTTCCTACTCCTATTAACGTTATTCATTGGTTTCCTAAGTTTAGATAATGGTTTATTTGCATATAGAACTCTGATAGGTTCAGAGAAACTATAATTTTATAGTTTATTTAACTGGCTTTAGTTCTTATGGGAAAAGGATAACCTCTTCTAATTTTTTATAAACTCATAATAAGTTACTGCTTGTATTTCATTCATTTACAAATTTAATCTAGATTAGTGTACTGCTTCATTTATCACAATAACATAGGGACTAAAAAATTGAGATAAATCTCATTAGGTGACTTCCATCCCAAAGGACCTTGTTTAAAATCTGTAATATTAAATGTTAGACCTTAAAAGAACTATTTTCATCATATCAAGGGGTGAAAGCAAGCATGTCCTGTTGGCTTTTATCACTTTTATGAATGTTGAATTTATAATACAACTCTGAATTTTTCCTCCTCTGTGATTGTTCAGACTTGGTAAAAACTGTAGTGTGTTAGACACTACAACTAAAAGAGAATTTTATTCCCATCTGCATAACTAACTTAGAGAATCAACTAAATTCCACTTTTTCAGTAATGTGTGGTATATTGTGATTCAAAAATAAAACTTTTAGCATAGTAAAAAAAGGAATCAAAGTAAAATAAAGCTAACCAACCACCACAGCAAAATTATATACATTGAAATTGCAATTTACATATAACAGATTGATCAGTACCATATTCATATCTAAACAGGCATAACTCTAACTCTACCTCATTCTTCTGGATGAAATATCAGGCTCATATGCTTTAGAAAAGTTGCTATGATGTAAAGGGAATTGAAAGATTAATGCAGAATCAATACCACTACCAAACAGTCTACCTGATTTATCTTACAATCATCATGGGAAAACCATTTTGATGTTATGACTCAGCAGTTGTCAAGATGTAAACCTCTTTCAAAATGATTCCAAGTCAGGAATTTACTTGCTTACTCTGCAGAAACAGGTTAAAAGAGAAAATGTTGGGAGAAGCTTGCCCAAGGATATACCCCAAATGTACGAAGTGTGTTCTTGTTCTCCCTCCCCTCCCCACTTCCCCTTCCCCTCCCTCCGTTGTCCCCTCTCCTACTCAGTAATTTCTGCAGCCACTGCTCCACAACACAAATGATGCTGTCAGCAAATTTGGACAGAATTCCAGTGCCAAAGAGAAATTATTTAAGTGGCAAATGTCTTACGTGAAACCATTTAACCAAAACTTGTTCTGGAATGAATCAAAGCTACCAAGTGAGGTACAGAGACTATTACAGCTATTTAAAATGTACAAATCCAGTTTTCTGTCTTAGAGTCCTTTAGGACTTGCACTACTGAAGACGACCACACTACCCACACCTCAAAAACAAAGGACTTAACTGCAGTGTGTCCACAGCAATTTAGACAAAAGCTGAGGAAATTTTAAGGCAGCCAATCAAAATTCTACCAGCTGAAGTCAATTGCTCAGGGTTCTGGAGGACAAAATATGACCCGTATTCAAAAGTATCCCAGAAGGTTTATCACATAAAATTATTTCAACTACAGTAAAATCCTTTGCATCTTGTTTGATATAAACGGTTGCACAGTATTGCCATGCACATTCACAAACACACTCCCTCTCTTCACCATAGTTTGCATGCACAGTTCCTTCATATCCTTTAGTGAGTGTAAATACCACCTCAAAGAGAGCCTCCACCTATCTCCCACCTCAGCATCCTCTTTGTTTCCTTCATGTCTCTTGGCTAAATATGTTACTTATAAAGGTTTCTTGATGATTGTCACTTGCCACAACTATGTGTTGAAGATGGCAGGCACAGGTCTCATGCTTTGGTGAATTAGATATTTAGCATCTTATACAGCAAAGGTTCAAGAAAGGAGTTCAACTGATAATTGTTGAAGAAGTTCATACACTAAAAAACACATCCTTCCTGGAGTATCCTTTGTCCCTTTCTTGTAACAGCACCCTCTTTCTTCTCTGAGTCTTCTCTGTAGTAGACTCTGGTTGCAAGTAAAGCAAACCCAATCATAAATTAATGAAGCCCAGAAGAGTTATGGAGTCTGGTAATAAATATGTGGAGATTGACATTCAGAAGTGGCATGAACCAGGGTTTAGAAATTGTCTTGGGATCCCAAATAACTGCTTCCTCTTCAACTTCCAGTTCTGTTTTCCACTGTATCAGCTTTACTTTCAGTAAAATTCTACACAGGTAGGAAATGTGGTTTCTAGCCATTATAGTTCAAGGATCAATCAGCTTAGCAACCATAGAAACACTTCTCCCTTATTATCACAGTAAATGACCACCAAGGACACATTCAGTCTGCTTTGGATGAATTGTCCACTTTTCCATCACTGAGACCAGGAAGACATTGATTCAGTAAACTTGATTCATAGTCCAAAGTAAATCATTCAACATCCAATCTCAGAACCTTCTTGGGATTTTTCTTTTTTAACACATGAAAGAAAGATTATTTTACTGAAATTTGAAAGCAAGATCATAAGGTACTGGGAAGACTTAAAAATACAGCTAATCTAGAGATGAAAGATATCTACAATGAGAATTACAGAACACTAAAGAAAGAAATTAAAGAAAACCTTAGAAGATGAAAAGATCTCCCACATTCTTGGATAGGCAGAATTAATATTGTCAAAATGGCCATACTACCAAAAGTGCTATACAGATTCAATGCAATTCCAATTAAAATCCCAATGATGTACCTCACAGAAATAGAGCAAGCAATCATGAAATTCATCTGGAAGAATAAGAAACCCAGAATAGTTAAAGCAATCCTTAGCAGGAAGAGTGAAGCAGGGGGTATCGCAATACCAGAACTTCAACTCTACTACAAAGCAATAGTAACAAAAATGGCATGGTATTGATACCAAAATAGACAGATTGATCAATGGTACAGAATAGAGGATACAGACACAAACTCAAATCAGTACAGTTTCCTCATACTAAACAAAGGTGCCAAAAATATGCAATGGAGAAAAGATAGCCTCTTCAACAGATGATGCTGGGAAAACTGGAAAACCATATGCAACAGAATGAAAATAAACCCATATCTCTCACCCTGCACAAAACTCAACTCAAAATGCATCAAGGACCTTAGAATCAGATCAGAGACTCTGCATCTTACAGAAGAAAAAGTAGTTCAAAATGTTCATCATGTTGACTTGGGATCAGACTTCCTTAACCTGATTCCCAAAGCACAAGAAATAAAAGCAAGAATCAGCAACTGGAATAGATTCAAACTAAAAAGCTTTCTCTCAGCAAAGGAAACTATTAGCAATGTGAAGAGAGAGCCTACAGAGTGGGAGAATATCTTTGCCACTCATACTTCAGATAGAGCACTAATCTCCAGAATGTATAAAGAACACAAAAAACTCTACACCAAGAATACAAATAACCCAATTGACAAACGGGCTAAGGAAATGAACAGACACTTCACAGAAGATCTACAAGCAATCAACAGATATATGAAAAAATGTTCAACATCTCTAGTAATAAGAGAAATGCAAAACCACCCAAAGATTCCATCTCACCCCAATTAGAATGGTGATTATCAAGAATACAAACAACAATAGGTGTTGGAGAGGATGTGGGGAAAAAGTACACTCATACATTGGTGGTGGGACTGCAAATTAGTGCAGCCACTCTGGAAAGCAGTGTGGAGATTCCTTAGAAAACTTGGAATGGAACCACCATTTGACCCAGCTATCCCACTCCTTGGCCTATATCCAAAGGACTTAAAATAAGCATACTACAGAGATACAGCCAGCCACATCAATGTTCATAGCTGCTCAATTCACAATAGCCAGATTGTGGAACCAACCTAGATGCCCTTCAATTGATGAATGGATAAAGAAACTGTGGTTGGTATATATATATATACAATGGAATAATACTCAGCCATAAAGAATAATAAAATTATGGCATTTGCAGGCAAATGGATGAAGTTGGAGAATATCATGCTAAGCGAGATAAGCCAATCCCAAAAAACCAAAGGACGAATAATCTTGCTGATAAGCAGATGATGATACATAATGGAGGGTGGGAGGGAGGCAAGAATGGAGGAAGGAGGGACTGTATAGAGGGAAAAGAGGGGTGGGAAGGGTGGGGGAAAGGAAAAATAACAGAATGAATCAAGCATCATTACCCTAGGTAAATGTATGATTACACAAATGGTATGCCTCTACTTCAAGTACAACTAGAAAAATGAGTTGAACCCCATTTGTTTACAATAAAAAAATAAAAACATAAATAAACTTAAACAATTTTAAAAATGTAAAAAAAAATTACAACTTTAGACTTTGTATCTTGTGTCTATTTTATCTTAGTGCATTTGCCACATTTTAATTAATATTATATTGTTCATTTGAATGTTGCTTGAAATATATAATTTATATTTTTCTTATTTTAAAAAAAGTACAACTAATCTGATTTTGCATGTAACTGTTCTCGAACTACTGAGAGTTTATACCCTTTACATAGTAACAGACATGCATGTTCAAGAGGATCAGCAGCTTTTACCTAGGTGTGTCACAGTTTCTGTGTACTAGACAGAGTCCATTGCTTCCTGCCATCTGTTTTTTTTTTTTTTTTTTTAATTCTTTGGCATAAAAGGAACTGAATTTCAGTTAATTTTAAAGCATAACTTTATCTTACGAAAATCATTCTTTTTCTGGATAGAAAGACGGGGTGAGTAATGATATAAAATACATAACACACACACACACACACACACACACACACACTCAGTCATGTGTTTCAGGATAACATTTGGATCAAGAACAGATTGATAGACAACATGCGTCCCATAAGATTATAAAGAAGCTGAAAAACTTCTAACCCCTAGTCATGCCATTGCTATCATTACATCATATTATAATGCTTTACTCACATGGTTGTTGATGGAAACACAACTACTGTGCTCCAGGTTCTATAGAAGAATAGCACAAGCTGGGAACAGTGTTGCAGTTCTGAGGCTGAGGAAGAAGACTCACAAGTTCTAGGACAACACGAGCAACTTAGTGAGACCCTGTGACAAAATCAAAATCAAAAGAGCTGGGGAGGTAGCTCACGTAATTTGGTACAAATAATGGTAATCAATGATTACACTACTGATTTATGGTACTGAGTATACTATAATTGTCATTGTTATTTCAGGGTGCACTTCTCCTACTTGTTTAAAAAAAATACAGTAAATTGTAAAACATCTTCGTGCAGGTTCTTCGTTGATGTTCCAAGAAAATGCAATGTTATCACACAGAATAACAGCTCCATGCATGCTATTGTCCCTGAAGACCTTCTAGAAGGACAAAACAAAGGTGAAAGTCAGTGCTATTTATGATCCTATGATCCAGACCCTCTGCTCAGCATGTTCTCGAAAAGTCTTTAAAGTACTACAGAAAATAAAAGTTAAAAATTTTATACATATTTATATATATTAAACATATTAAGAAAATTGTGCACCACGATCAAGTGGGGTTCATTCCAGGAATGCAAGGATGGTTTAACATCTGGAAATCAATAAACGTAATCCATCATGTCAATAGACTTAAGGATAAGAATCATATAGTTATTTCAATTGACGCAGAAAAAGCATTTGACGATATACAACACCACTTCATGCTGAAAACACTAGAAAAAATAGGGATAGTAGGAACATACCTGAACACTGTAAAGGCTATTTATGCTAAGCCCATGGCCAACATCATTCTTAATGGAGAAAAACTGAAACCATTCCCTTTGAAAACGGGTATAAGACAGGGATGTCCTCTTTTACCACTTCTATTCAACATTGTCCTTGAAACTCTAGCCAGAGTAATTAGGCAGACTAAAGAAATTAAAGAGATACAAATAGAAAAAGAGGAACATAAGCTGTCACTATTTGCGGATGACATGATTCTATATTTAGAGGATCCAAAAACTTCCTCCAGAAAACTTCTAGACCTCATCAATGAATTCAGCAAAATAGCAGGCTATAAAATCAACACGCATAAATCTACAGCATTTTTTATACGTAAGCTATGAAACAGCTTAAAGGGAAATGAGGAAAACAACGCCATTTGCAATAGCCTCAAAAAAAATAAAATACTTCGGTATCAATCTAACCAAAGAGGTAAAAGATCTCTACAATGAAAACTACAAAACACTGAGGAAAGAAATTAAGGAAGACCTTAGAAGATGAAAAGATCTCCCATGCTCTTGGATAGGAAGAATTAATACTGTCAAAATGGCCATACTACCAAAAGTGCTATACAGATTCAATGCAATTCCAATTAAAATCCCAATGACGTACCTCACAGAAATAGATCAAGCAATCATGAAATTCATCTGGAAGAATAAGAAACCCAGAATAGCTAAAGCAATCCTTAACAGGAAGAATGAAACAGGGGGTATCGCAATACGAGAACTTCAACTATACTACAAAGCAATAGTAACAAAAACAGCATGGTATTGGCACCAAAATAGACAGGTAGATCAATGGTACAGAATAGAGGACACAGACACAAACCCAAATAAATACAATTTTCTCATACTAGACAAAGGTGCCAAAAATATGCAATGGAGAAAAGATAGCCTCTTCAACAAGTGGTGCTGGGAAAACTGGAAATCCATACGCAACAGAATGAAACTAAACCCCTATCTCTCAACCTGCACAAAACTCAACTCACAATGGATCAAGGACCTTGAAATCAGACCAGAGACCCTGCATCTTATAGAAGAAAAAGTAGGTTCAAATCTTCACCTTGTTGACTTAGGACCAGACTTCCTTAACAGGACTCCCGTAGCACAAGAAATAAAAGCAAGAATCAATAACTGGGATAGATTCAAACTAAATAGCTTTCTCTCAGCAAAGGAAACTATCAGCAATGGGAAGAGAGAGCCTACAGAGTGGGAGAAAATCTTTGCCACTCATACTTCAGATAGAGCACTAATTTCCAAAATCTATAAAGAACTCAAAAAACTCTACAGGAAGAATACAAATAACCCAATCAACAAATGGGCTAAGGAAATGAACAGACACTTCACAGAAGAAGATGTACAAGCAATCAACAGATATATGAAAAACTGTTCAATATCTTTAGTAATAAGAGAAATGCAAATCAAAACTACACTATGATTCCATCTCACCCCAATTAGAATGGTGATTATCAAGAACACAAACAACAATAGGTGTTGGAGAGGATGTGGGAAAAAAGGTACACTCATACTTTGCTGGTGGGACTGCAAATTAGTGCAGCCACTCTGGAAAGCAGTGTGGAGATTCCTTAGAAAACTTGGAATGGAACCACCATTTGACCCAGCTATCCCACTCCTCGGCCTATACCCAAAGGACTTAAAATCAGCACACTACAGAGATACAGTCACATCAATGTTCATAGTGGCTCAATTCACAATAGCCAGATTGTGGAACCAACCTAGATGCCCTTCCATTGATGAATGGATAAAGAAACTGTGGTATATATATATACAATGGAATATTACTCAGCTATAAAGAATAATAAAATTATGGCATTTGCAGGCAAATGGATGAAATTGGAGAATATCATGTTAAGTGAGATAAGCCAATCTCAAAAATCCAAAAAAGGAATGATCTCACTGATAAGCGGATGATGACACTTAATGGGGGGTGGGAGTGAGACAAGAATGGAGGAAGGAGGGACTGTATAAAGGGAAAAGAGAGGTGGGAGGGGTAGGGGGGAAGGAAAAAATAATGGAATGAATCAAACATCATTACTCTATGTAAATTTATGAATATGCAAATGGTATGCTGTTACTCCATGTACAAACAGAAACAACATGTATCCCATTTGTTTACAATAAAAATAAATTACAAAAAAAACAGAAAAAAAAGAAAAAAATTTTAAAGGAGGTTTGCGGGACAAGTTCAGGTAAAAAACACATTTAGCATAAATATGTAAAAGATTATAAAATAAGGATAGGAAGTTCAAGGCACAAAAAGTTATTGCATAAGGATATGAAGTTTTGAAATAAAAAGTCAGAGTAAGCCAAGGTAATTTATTATTGAAGAAATAAAAACTTTTATTTATTATTGAAGAAATAAATTGAGTGAAGTCTAAGTGTGCAGTGTGTAAAATTTGGCAGCAGTGTCCAAAGTATCCTATGTCTGCACATTCACTCACCACCCACTGACTGACACACCCAGACCCAGATGGATTTATCATGTTTTAAATTTTAAACTGTATTTTAGTTCCTTTTCTACTTAGATGCATAAGGACTTAGGGCTGTGCTACAATTGCCTGTGACATTCTGTACAATAACCCACTATAAGGGTTGTAGCCTTGGAGCTATAGGCTACACCATGCAGCCGAGAAGTGTGTAGGCTATTCCACTTACACTTGTTCAACTACACTCTGTGAGATTCACACAGAGGCAACATCGCCTATGGATGCATTTCTTAGAATGCATCTCTGAGGTTAAGCAATTTGTGACTACATATGACATTTGCATAATTCATAAATAGTAAATCGTATACAACTTGAGCATGTCTGAAATGATGTCATGATTCTTACTCCTTTTTGTAATTTTCTAAGTCCTCAGAATGAAACAACACATCAGAGACCTCATAGGATCATTGGTAATAAAAAAGCAACCAAATCAGCAATTTTCAATTACTTAAATTTTTGCTTTCTCTGTTAAATACCATAAAGGGAGCAATAACCAAAATCAATTAAAACATATATTTCAGAACTGCAGGGAAAGCTTATTTATTCCTCCAAATTATTCTTGTGAGAGATGGTTAATCCAGATATGTAGGAATCTAGAACTATGAGAGATTTCTGCAGAACCATAATTTCAGTGTCCAGGTCTTATCGCTTAATTACTATAATATTTATCCCAATTTAACAAACATTTTAAAATGGAATTTTCATAATAAGTGGATTCTGACACTTAGAGAAAGGTATAAACAAGCAGATATAGACAAAGATTTTTTAAAATTATTAAGAATGAAAGGACTCACACGCTATCAGCCATCAAAGTATATTTAAAGATATATGATTATAGATATTTTGGTCACTTGTTTAATACTTTTTTTGCTTTATTATTATGTCATTGGATCACTTTCCCCACCCCCAAAATGAGACACCCATATGGTTTGCCTGTGACTAAATTGGCCCCACATCTGTCAGTATTGTGTTGTAGGTGTTGGTACTGGTATATTCCTGTGTTTGACTTTGTAACAAGAGGCCTGAAATTGTTCAATTATGTGACCTACCAGGAGGAGAGTGATCCTAACAGAATCAACAGAATCAATCAAAGAAAGCGAGTTAAGGCATTTGCTGAAAATTGGACCATTTCCCACTCACTCAATAAAACCATCTTCATGTAGTCTGCTATTGTTTAAACCATTTTCAATTTCATTTTCTGTATTTCAAAGAAAATACTTCGTTATGTCTTATAAACAGCACAATGAAAAATTGAAGCAAATATGTTCTAGGGAAAAATAATCTAAAAAAATGAGGAATAAAATAGAACAGAGCCCAGAAATCAGTCTAAGAGCCAGAGAAGAACTTTAAAAAATAAATGTTGAAAAGAAACCACTTAAGAAGTCTGATAAAAAAAAAAAAAATTCAGGCCTGATGTTTTCTGTGGTACTAAAATATTTCACACCATAGACAAAAGTAGAACATTTTAAAATTCATTCTACAATGGCAGCATAATTTTGATTTTAAAAGGAGAAATAGGTGGCCCACCAAAATTAACTATGAATATAATGAAATTGAATTTAAAACAAAATGTAGGCCAGAAAGAGAAATACCTGTGAAATATATGACATAATCAAATAAATAGGATCTATTTTAGGAAAATGAGGATGGTTTGATGGTTTGAAATTTACTAGTCTCTTACTTCAATTCACCACGATAATACACTGAAAAGAAAAATACACCAATCAGGGTCTGTGGCTCATGGCTGTGATCCCAGTGACTTGGGAGGCTGAGGTGGGAGGACTGTGAATTCAAAGCCAGCCTCAGCAATTTAGCAAGGTACTAATCAATTTAGTGAGACACTATCTCTAAATAAAATCTTCTTAAAAAGCCAGGATGTGGTTTAGTGTTTAAGCACCTCTTGGTTCAAACCCCAATATCAAAAAAAAAAGAAAAAAAAAATGAAAACAAACAAATAAAAAAACCCACCATACTTAAGAAATTACTACTGACAGATTTTCCAGTAATATTTTAAATGTATTATTAAACAAAAGTAGAAGAAAATTTTATTTAATTGATGAACACAATAATGTTACATGATAATAAACATTCACATCTCTACAACAATGAAAACATTTTAAAGGTCAGCAGTTATAATGCATATTGTCACAAAGCAATTCATTTTTACATACTAAAAATAAAGAATGTCCGTGTCATATAAGAATATAAAAATGAAAAAAAAATCACTTTTACCAAACATGAAGTTCCAAAGTTCCTCCAATCTATTTTTACCGCCATTCCCCCTATTCCATATCAGCATCCATTTATCAGAGAAAATATTTGGCCTTTGGTTTTTGGGAATTGGCTTATCTCGCTTAGCACGATATTCTCCAACTTCATCCATTTACCTGCAAATGTCATAATTGTATTTTTTTAAAGCTGAGTAATATTCCATTGTGTATATACACCACAGTTTTTTTTATCCATTCATCTGTTAAAGGACATCTAGGTTGGTTTCACAATCTGGTTATTGTAAATTGAGCTGCTATGAACAATGATATGGTTGCATCACTGTATGCTGATTTTAAGTCTTCTGGGGTATAGATGGAGAAGTGGGATAGCTGGGTCAAATGGTGGTTCCATTCCATGTTTTCTAAGGAATCTCCATACTGCTTTCCAGAGTGGTTGCACCAATTTGCATTCCCATGAGCAATGTATGAGTGTACCTTTTCCCTACATCCTCGCCAACACTTACCATTGCTTATATTCTTGATAATTGTCCTTCTAATTGGAGTGAGAATAAATCTTAGAGTAGTTTTGATTTGAATTTCTCAAATTACTAGAAATGCTGAACATTTTTTCATATATTGTTGATTGATTATATTTCTTTTTCTGTGAAATGTCTGCTCAGTTCCTTACTCCACTTCTATTATGCATCGGCTCAATTCCTTAGCCCATTTATTGATTGGGTTATTTGTATTTTTGGTGTAAAGTTTTTTGAGTTCTTTATAAATTGTGGAGATTAGTGCTTTATCTGAAGTATGTGTGGTGAAGATTTTTTTCCCACTCTATAAGTGCTTTCTTCACGTTATTGATTATTTTGTTTGCTGAGAAAAAACTTTTTAGTTTGAATTCATCCCACTTATTGATTCTTTCTTTTATTTCTTGACCTTTAGGAGTCTTTTTAAGGAAGTCTGATCCTAAGCCAACATGATGAAGATTTGGGCCCACTTTTTCTTCTATTTGGTGCAGGTCTCTGGGTCTAATTCCTAGGTCCTTGATTCATTTGGAATTCAGTTTTTGTGCAGGGTGAGAGATAGTGGTTTAATTTCATTTTAGTGCATATGGAATTTTAGTTTTTCCAGAACCACTTATTGAAAAGGTTGTCTTCTCTCCAATGTATTTTTTTTTTTTTTTTTTGGCAACTTGTCTAGAATGAGATAACTGTATTTATGTGGGTTTGTCTCTGTGTCCTCTATTCTGTACCATTGGTCTACCTGTCTATTTTGGTGCCAATACCATGCCAATTTTATTACTATATCTCTGTAGTATAGTTTAAGGTCTGGTATTGCAATGCTTCCTGCTTCACTCTTCTTGCCAAGCATTGTTTTGGTTATCCTGGGTCTCTAACTTTTCCAAATGAATTTCATGATTGCTTTCTATGAGGAAAGACAGGTGGATTTTAATTGAAATTGCATTAAATCTGTATAACTCTTTTGGTGGTATGGCCATTTTGACAATGTTAATTCTGCCTATCCAAGAACATGGGAGATCTTTTCATCTCCTAAAATTTTCTATAATTTCTTTCTTTAGTGTTCTGTAGTTCTCATTGTAGAGGTCTTTCACCTCTTTTATTAGATTGATTCCCAAGTACTTTATTTATTTATTTTTAACAGTATTGTGAATGAGGTAGTTTTCCTAATTTCTCTTGCAGGGGATTCATCACTTATGAATTGAAATGCATTAAACATATGGGTGTTGATTTTATATCCTGCTACTTTTCTGAATTCATTTATTACTTCTAGAAGTTTTGTAGTGGAATTTTTTGGATCCTCTAAATATAGAATCATTTCATTGGCAAATAGTGACAGCTTAAGTTCTTCTTTTCCTATTTGTATTCCTTTAATTTCTTTGTTCTGTCTAATTGCTCTGGAAAGTGTTTCAAGGATGATGTTGAATAGAAGTGGTGAAAGAGGGCATCCCTGTCTTGATCCAGTTATTAGAGGGAATGCTTTCAATTTTTCCCCATTTAGAATAATGTTGGCCTTGGGCTTAGCATAGATAGCCTTTACAATGTTGAGACATGTTCCTACTATCCCTATTTTTTCTAGGGTTTTGAGCATGATGGGATGCTGTATTTTATCAAATGCTTTATCTGCACCTATTAAAATGGTCATATGATTATTAACTTTAAGTCTATTGATGTGATGAATTACATTTATTGATTTCTAGATGTTGAACAAACCTTACATCCCTGGAATGAACCCCGCTTGATCTTGGTGTACTATCTTTTACTATGTTTTTATGTGATTTGCCAGAATTTTGTTAAGGATTTTTGCATTTATGTTCATCAGGGATATTGGTCTGAAGTTTTCTTTCCTTAATGTGTTTTTGATTTTGGCATCAGGGTGACACTAGCCTCATAGAATGAGTTTGGAAGCATTCCATACTTTTCTATTTTGTGGAATACATTGAGGAGCATTGGTGTTAGTCCTTCTTTGAAGGTCTTGTAGAACCTGAGAATCCATCTCATCCAAGTATTTTCTTATTTTTTAGGCTTTTAATGGTATCTTCTGTTTCTTTGATTGAAATTGATGTGTTTAAATTGTGTGTGTCCTCCTGATTCTGTTTTGGTAAATCATATATCTCTAGGAATTTGTCACTCTTCAAGATTTTCCATTTAGTTGGAGTATAAATTTTCAAAATAGCTTCTAATTATCTTTCGTATTTCAATAGTGTTCATTGTGATATTTCCTTTTTGATCCCAAATTTAAGTAATTTCTCTCTCCTTCTCTTTCTTAGTGTGGCTAAGGGTTTAAAAATATTCTTTATTTTTTCAAAGAAACAACTTTTTGTTTTGTCAATTTTTTCAATTGTTTCATTTGTTTCAATTTCATTGATTTCAGTTCTGATTTTAATTATTTCCTGTCTTCTACTAATTTTGGTGTTGATCTGTTCTTTTTTCTAGGGCTTTGACAAGTCATGTTAGGTCATTTATTTTTTTGACTTTTTATTCTTTTAATGAATGAGCTCAATGCTATGAACCTTGCTCTTACTCCTTTTATAGTGTCCCAGAGGTTTTGATATGTTATATCAGTATTCTCATTAACTTCTAAGAATTTTTTTATCTCCTCCCTGATGTCTTCTGCTATTCATTCATCATTCAATAGTGTATTATTTAGTTTCCAGGTATTGGAGTAGTTTCTATTTTTTATTTTATTATTGAATTCTAATTTCATTACATTATGATCTGATAGAATGTGGGTTAATATCTCTATTTCTTTTGTATTTGTTAAAAGTTGCTTTGTGACATAACATATGATTGTTTCAGAGAAGTAGATATGTGCTGCTGAGAAAGAAGTGTATTTGCCATTGATGGATGGGATATCCTATATATGTCTGTTAAATCTAAAATATTGATTGTATTATTGAGTTCTATAGTTTCTTTGTCAAGTTTTGTTGAAAGATTTCTCCAGTGGTAAGAGAGGTATGTGAAAGTCACCCAGTATTTTTGTGTTGTGGTTGATTTGATTCCTGAAATTGAGAAGTGTTTGTTTGATGTACCTAGATGCTCCATTGTTTGAGGCATATATATTTACGATTGTTATGTCTTGATGTATGATTCCCTTAAATAGTATGAAACATCCTTCCTTATCCCTTCTGACTAACCTTGGCTTGAAGTTCACTTTACCTAGTATAAAGATGGAAACCTTTGCCTTTTTGCAAAGTCCATGTTTGTGATATGTTTCTTACATCCTTTCACCTTTAGTCTATGCATGTCTTGACCTATGAGATGAGTCTCTTGAAGGCAGCATATTGTTGGGTCTTTTTTTTTTTAAATCCAATCTGTCAGTTTATGTCTTTTGATTAATGAGTTTAGGCCATTTAACATTCAGGGCGAATACTGAGATATGATTTGTATTACTGCTCATTTTGATATATTTTTGATTTTTTACTTCATTTGGTTTCTCCTTTGATTAGCTGTTCCTTTAGTATAGTTCCTCCCTTTGCTGATTTTCATTGTTGTTTTCATTTCCTACTTATGGTATACTTGGCTGAGAATGTTCTGTAGTGCAGGCTTTATATTTGTAAATTCTTTTAATTTTTGTTTATCCTGGAATGTTTTTATTTTGTCATCAAATCTGAAGCTTAGTTTTGCTACATATATAATTCTTGGTTGGCATCCATTTTCTTTCAGAACATGATGTATGTTGTTCTAGGACATTCTAGCTTTTATGGTCTGAGTTGAGAAATCTGCTGATATCTAAATTGGTTTCCCCCTATATGTAATCTGAAACTTCTCTCTTGTGGTCTTTAAAATTCTATCCTTATTTTGTAAGCTGTGCATTTTCATTATAATATATCTTGGTGTGGATCTGTTGAAATTTTGTACATTTGGTATCCTGCAAATCTCTTGTATTTGATTTTCCATTTCAGTCTTCAAGTTTGGGAAATTTTCTGATATTATTTCATTGAATAAATTGTTCATTCTTTTGGTTTGTATCTCTGTGCCTTCCTCTATCCTGGTAATTCTTAAATTTGGTCTTCTCATATTATCCCGTAATTCTTGGAGGTTGTGTTTATGATTTCTTACCATCTTCTTTGTGTGGTTTATTTTCAAGACTAAATATTTTGTATTCATTTTCTGAGGTTCTGACTTCCAAGTGATCTAAACTGTTGGTGATGTTTCTATTGAATTTTAAATTTGGTTTATTGTTTCCTTCATTTCAAGGAATTCTATTTTTTTGTTTGTTTGTTTTTTTCAGAATCTCTTTCTCTTTGTTGAAGTAATCTTTTGCTTCCTGAATTGGCTCTTTTAACTCTTTATTGAAGTGATATTTGTTGCCTGCATTTATTCTATTATCATCTTTACTTTGCAGATCATTTTAACTATGTACATTCTGAACTCTTTCTCTGACATTTCTTCTACTGTGCTCTCAATGAATTCTATTAATATATCATCATGGTTTGTTTTGGGCACTTTCTTCCCTCGTTTTTTCATTTGTTCATGTGTCTTCCCCTCTGGCAGTGCAAATCGAAGGTATTACAGTTTCCACCCTAGAGATTAATATTGTTTCCAATACTTTGCCTTTAAGGGGGAGATCAATATTAACAGCACCCCATGCAAATAATATGTAGCCTTACACCAAATAGCCCCTATTAAGACGTTAACAGTTTTGTTGCAATAAATAGACATGATGTGTTCTAGTGTTATCTACAACATAAACATTTGATTTGCAATAAGGTCTACAATTTCTAATACTGGACAGAGAGAGAATGGGGGAGGGGTGTAGGATGTGATGTTAATGAGGTAGGAGGCAAAAATATAGTGGCGTTAGATCAGAGGAAGAGTGAAAGAGGAATCAAAAAATGTTGGTTGTTCGCAGAAGAGAAGAGAGGAAGAGACTCTCAGGAAACCAATAAATAAGAGAAAAATAGAGTAAATAAAAAAAAAAAAAGAAGAGTAAAAGAAAGGAAAAAAATATGTAAAAAAATAAAAGATCTGCAACTGAACTATAATACACTATTCAAACCTCCCACTTCTCAGTAGCCTGATGCATGAAAAGTATTTTATTTTAAAAATATTGGAGATGTGAGAGTGGGCAATGGAAAAAGAAAAAAATTACAGCAAAAAAAAAGAGTCTTGAAGGAAAATTGAAACATTGTTTCTGTTAGAGATCAATATCTTCTTTGCTTCCCTTCTTATCTGATAGGCGGGGTTGTCTGGAGTTTGCTGGTAACTCTGTCCTCAGGATGGTGAAATTTACTAAGGTGGGAGGATTACACTTGGAGGCAGGACTCCTGGAGGCAGGGTGTAGCAATTGCCAGTCCCTCTGGAAGACTGCGCTCCAGGACTCTCCTTTGGGGTCCACCCTTACCGCACTTGTGGACCTCACAGTTCCTGGTCTCTAATTTAGTCTCTAAATTTTATCTCTCCTGCCCCTGTCCTTTCCACTTCCCAATCTGGAACCTCTCTCCATGGAGGTCCTGGGGGCTGAGCACCAAGACCTGTGCGCCTGTCAAGGAAAATTTTATCTGCATTAGGCAGATCAGGACCAGGCTTTGAGAGCCATGGGCCAGCCACACAGCTGCAATGCTGGGCCATGTCGGTGGCCAGTGGGGGGATGGGAGCCTGGGAATTGAGGACCCGGAAGGCCCTGTTGATTGCCAAACCAGGGGAACCGGGTAATCGATTGGTGCTGTATTCAGGAGGAAGTTGTGGACCAGGCTGATGTTAGGTTCCAGTAAGTGCTGCCCATGTTGTCCCTGGGATCCCAGAGAGTGCAGGCTGGTTGACTGGGTAAACGGGGATCAAGATGCCCTCACACCCTCTTCCAACCTACTGACCCCTTGCAAAGATCTCTGCAGCAAGATGGTGGCTATTAGCACACCTAGCAGGGATACTGCAGATGTAACCAAGCCTGCAGGGACCTTGGTGATGTTCTTTCAGGCCCTGGTTTTTATCCCTAAATGGAAGCGGTTATATCCTTCGTTGGTGGTGGCAGGAGCTAACCTGTAGGTACCTTGATATTGGGCTTCTAGTCTGGCCAATACCCCAAGATGGACACTGCCCCAACTGAAGATGGTAGTGGTGGCTCTGGAAGTAACCTAAGATGGTGGCAGAGGTGTCCCAAGATGGAGGGGACCACTTTCAGAGATGGGGCCATGATGGCGGGCAGTGTACTGGCAATAGGCAACCTGTTCAGAGATGCAGCACTGTGGCTGGTGATGTTGTAGCAGGTGGCTGTCTCCAGGCCCGGTCTGGTGTCCCAAGGTGGAAGCTCTCCCTGGAGCAGGGGTATGAAGGCATCTGCAATGTCCCAAGATGGAGGCCGCCATGTGTTCATAGATGAGAAGTCACAGTGTGGGTGTCTGCATGGGCAGGCATGGTGGCTCAGCATTTTTATGTTTGGTAAGTTAATGCCATTTAAAAATATTATGGTCAAAACTGTCAAGGGGATTGGGTTTGTGGCTCAGTGGTAGAGTACTTGCCCAGCATGTGTGAGACACTGGGTTTGATTCTCAGCACTACCTATAAATACATGAATAAAATAAAGGTTCATCAACATCTAAAATTTTTTTTAAAACTGTCATATATTTATATTCCTTTTGTATTTTATATGTATATGCACATATATGGATACATGATTAGTTTATTCCACTGATATGGGTATTATTTCTTGTATGTTTTCCATATTTTATACCTTTATAACAAGACCACCACCATATTTTCTTTTCTTTTTCCAAAATATTCTTGTCAGGGATGGGGTGTAGTCCAGGAGGTAGAGCACTTGCCTAGAATGTGCAAAGCCCTAGGTGTGTGTGTGTGTGTATAAGAAAATGTGGTGGTGGTCTTGGTATAAAGGTATAAAACATGGGAAACATACAAGAAACAATACCCGTATCAGTGGAATAAACTAATTATGTATACATGCATGTGCACATACATATAAAATACAGAATAATTTTGACATCAGGAAGTAACTCTTCAATGACTGTTATAGGGTCAGTTGGATATTCATTTAGGCATATTTAGTGTACAAACATACAAGTATATTCAATATTAAAACATGCATATAAAATTACAAGAGCATTTGACTGCAAATAGGAAAGTTGTTTTCTATTATCTAGAAATGTGGAAGACTCCAGTTATGACAAGAACATTACCAAATATGACTGGAAAAAGTAACTTCAGTGACATTAAAAAGTTATATATAAATAAAGGTAAATAGAAAAGAAAATAGGCAGTGTAAAAACATAAACCAGATAAAGGTCAATGTCTCCTATGTAAAAAGATTCCATATAAATAAATAGGCAAAGGTAAATAAGAAGAAAGAATAGATTAAAAAATAGGAAAGTTCTTATAGAACAATTCAAATGACTGCAGAATGGATATAGGTTCACAAAGTCCCTAGTGAAGAGATTTCCAACTAAAACAATGATATGACCTTTATAGCTTATGAGACTGGCAAAATATAAGGTGACTTACATTCAGTATTAGCAAGGATGTGAAGAACATATACTCAAAAATACTGTTGAATATATGTTAGTACAAAGATTTTCAAGGTCAGTTGATGTAGTTATCAACAATTTGTTCATTTATTTTTAGTGAGCAAATCTGTTCTAGACACGTTTACATGAGAGATGTTCAACAATGTATGTTGTAGCATTACAAGCTACCTAAATTACCCCTCAATACAGGAATAGTTAATTTTGATTCAAGTATTTCCTGAAACACTGAGTTATGAACCAAAAGTAATAGTGTCTATATTTTTTCATGAAAAATTAGAAGTGTGGAATGATATGATTCCATATTTGTAAAAATAATTAAATATATAAAGCATATGAATGTGCATACTGGAAATTTTATAAGTATAAATATCATATTGTTGACACTATTTTTCTGTTTCTGTGATTTTTGGAAGGAAAAGCATCACTAACTTTTTAGTAGTTATTTTTTTTTTGGCTTCAACATTTTAAGTAATTATGCTATTTTAATATTTTTGAAATTTACTTTTAAAATCACATTCTTTCTGATATTATCATGTATCTTGTTCCATACTTTTTAAGTTATGTTATATACACAGAAAGATAAGGTTATATATATAAAGAAATATATTAAGGAATTCAAATACAGTTTTTTAAATAAAATTATTAGGACAGTATATGTATGTTTTTAGTGATGAATCAAGTTTCAAATTCTTTCTTTGGGAAATGTTGCCCATTGATTTCTATATTGGTTAAGGTATCAGTATATTTTCACTTGTTTATTGTAGTATCTAACAAGTGAAATTTTTATCCTTAAATATTATATCACTTAATTTTTAAAATGAGCATACATTGTGTATTGACTTGGTGTATTTTGCCCATGTATACAATTACCTATCAACAATGTATTTAATATCATGAATATTAACTTCAGAACATTACAGATTAAAATGAAATTCAGTTCTCCTCTTACTATGCATCTTATAGCTTAATTAATTATGAAAATGAAGTTGATATGCAAGATAATATAGAGCTATAGTAGAATTTCTAAATTTTTAATAACTATTATTAAAAAAGATGAAAAATATTTCACTAAATCCAGATCAATCAACATGTTATCCAGATTTCACTCATATACTCATTTGAAGACAATCAAAAAACATAAAGTATGTATATATGTATATATACACAAAAATATGTTCATACATACCATAAAATATGTATGTGTGCATGTTAGATACATACATATATATGCAAGTATACAATCTATGTGATATAGATACACACATAAATACATATATATATGCATATATACATATGTATGTATACCCTGTGGAATGGGTAAATCTACATAACATGTACATGATAATGATAAATGAATAAATTTAACTACATAAATTTAAAAAACAGTAGTATTTTATCAACCTTTAATCGTGGTTAAAGTAAAGTAGAGACCACCTGGAATGACATCAATATAGACTATAGCATTTGCAGTAATTATCTTCTTCAATTTTATTCATGAATCACTTTTAAAGTAGATTAGGGACAGAAGGTAGTTAGCACACATCAAAAATAAATTGGCTCCCCTTCTTCTCCAGGCAATATTGCATACTTTTGTACTGCATACAGTAGTATTCTGTAGCTAGCTTGTGCCTTAATCTACTCATCCATTACACAAAACTGTCAAAAAAGAAACACTCTCTAGATGCTCAGAATAGGATCATCAATATACATGCACTTACAGTGGTAGAATACTTCAATTTAAGAATTAGATACACTAGAATTTGATTCACACTTCTACCATACTTCCATTTTGCAACTTTGGGTGAATTACGTAACTTTTAAGCTTCAGCTTTCTCATCAGAATAACAAAACTAGGTAATACTATCTAGCACGTAGGTTGCATTTAAGTCTAAGAAGATACTGCCTGCAAATGCCTGGGTTTAGGCATATTATAAACTATTAATACTCAGATATTCCCACTTCATGTTCTTCTGCTATTCCCATATCCAGTGAGTTAAAAATCCTAGAAAAATTACCTTATAAGGAAATAAAAAGGGAGGAAAGAAGACATGGAAGAAGGGAGGGAGAGAAAGAGCAAGAAAGGAAATTTGAGGGCAAAGGTCACTTTTTTTTCTCACTCTAACACACACCAACACTATTTTATAGTTTTTTAAATCAATCAATGATGATTTTTTTTATCATCCCACAGAATTTATGAATAAATTGTTTCTTGATGTATAATTGTGATAAGGTAATTGATGGCCAGCAAACATAAATCCATTTTGAAACTTCCTCATATTAATACTCTTAACAACACCAAGACAAACTGAAAAGTTACAATACACACAATCCTCATCTTGCAATTGGGAAACGTAGGGGGTTCTAAGCTATCCTAAGTTACTAGAGACACACTTTACAGGCAACATCCCTCATGGGGTGTCACTTGAATCTCTTGACTGCCTGTCTAACCCTCTCATGGCATTGTCTTCATCTCTTTGTGGCTCTACTTTATTCAAAGATCATGTTTCTCATACAGTATAACACTACAAAATTTAGCTACAGGTATAAACTTAAAATAGATTTTTCCTGTTACTCTTGCCCATATTTCTTATGATACTTCAACATGTATTTAAACAAACCTAATTTTCCCCATCCCAGATTGGAGGAGAGAATCAAACGGGCATCTCCTGTGAGCATTTTCTTCTTCTCAGATCCCACGAAATAGGTTATGACCAAAGAATTTGAATTTACAACAGCAATAAAAAGGGTGATGAGTGAAATAAAGTACAGATTTAAAGATTAGGCACTCTACACTGCGAGTTCTTATTCTCCCAAATCTGCATCCATATGGCCTGGTAAATATTTCAGGGTCAAAATAACAGAGAAAAGCACACTTGTAGAAATTAAATGCAACCCTGCCCATTGTTTTGTAATAATTAGAGTTAAAACAGTTTACAGAGCTCAGAAACAGGTAATGCAGAAAGAAACACAGCAGGCATGTTTTCAGTCTCTGTGTAAGCCTTTCACATAGATTTGTGGACCACAATAACAAGGGAAAATCCTTTGAGATGTGGTTATGTTTTTATTGACATAGCAAACTACCCAGCATCCAAGATGTTCTGGCTGAGAATTGATCCCTCCTTAATGCTTTTTATAGAGTCTTGCTTCTTTTCATCACTGTACTATATCTTGAAAAGTAAATATGTACTAAGAAACCTCTTTCTAATAAAAAAATGGTTTAAAACCATGAAACTTATTTTCTTCCTGGAAATTCTTTCTTAATACATGTATGATGGCATGCACTTGTATACACCTATTGGACTGATGAAAGTCTTAAGTAGTAATATTAAATATTTAAAAATATGGGAGGTCTGCCTAAGTGTATAAACTTGCCTCACCAGCACATGTGTAAACATAATTTTCTAAAACACTCTTCTGTTTCTAATTATTGAATTTCCTATACACCAATACATTTAAAAATCTTTTAGGCATAATTAAGCATATGCTCACTTTTTATTCTTCTAAGTCAGTATATATTTAACCCTCTTTAATAATAATGAATATATACATATATAGATAGATAGATATACTTTGTTAGACCGTTTCTTAACTACCAATCCAACTTCTCAAAAGCATGAAATTAAGTTAATAGAATATAAATACAAACATACTTGCATATAAATCACATGCTAACCCTGATCAATTTGGTCATTAAATTTTGACAAGTTGCTCATTCTTAAATTAAAAAAAAAAAATAGATCATTTAAAAATTCTGTCCCAGGACCTCTGGCTTTAGGTAAGAATAATAAGCAATTGCAGCCAGCTATATGAAAAACCATCCTACAATATTTCTTCATCTTTTACCAGTTACATTTCCAAACCTGATCCTAAGCAGTGCCTTCTAAGAGGATAAAACATTTCCATTTATTTGCTTTGCAATATTAACATACAACTCTCCAACTTCCCTATTAATAGGTCTTACTCAAAGTATGTTTTATTTAAAAATTAATTTGTTTTGATTGATTTTCATCACCAAAGGACAGAAGCAGTATCTGAAAGGTCAATTTCTGCACTGAAGCATTATTGCACCTAATGCATAACCATAGAAGCAGGTTAATACTAAGATTAACCCCATAAATATAGCTAAGGTCAGGTGCTACCCACCTCTGGCTCACAAAGCTAGGTCATTTCTAACCAAAGATAAAGTCTGGTCTATGATTGGAACCTTGTATCAAGCACCTCAGGGAATAGCCAAACCTATTAAATACCCATAGATTTAAAATTAGGGAAGACCAACTGTAAGGCTCATTTATTTTTAGAGTACCAAGTAGTGTAGGTGATTCATAGATCCGCTTTTTAAAACCCTTGCATAATCCTGACTTCCCTTCTGAATGTTGGCACTCTTTACTAGAAACAACATGCACATTTTAAAATTGAAATGTATATCCCTGTGTGTTTCTAATTCTATTTAGGGTGTTTACAGTGTGCTTTGCTAATGGTAGATGATAAATCACCAGAACAAATATTATGATGATGGGATTAATGACAACAATAGTTACCTTTTCCTTACAAGATTAACTTACCAACCAGTTACTTACATATGTTTATATTAACTATCCCTGAAGATATATAAGTAATAAACCCATGTTATAGATGAACAATCTGACTTCAGAGTGTCAGTAACTTTACTCAAAGTCCCAAGCTAACTAACTTTAAGATTCAAGCTCCTTATACTCTATCATAATTCCTTTCATTTTCTTTGGAAAGCCTCACACTGCAAATTTAAGTCTCCTGAAGACAATACACATGCAAAATATTCAGCAAGCACTTCCTAGGTGTGACTAAGATGATGCTAACCACAAATGGGAGAATCGATGAAATATGAGACAGTCTTTTTTTTTTTTTAGCTAAATGCAGATGATCTTGCTTTGGAATTAATGAAGAAGCCATGTAAAAAAGATATTATGAAAATATCTCTCAGATTAAAGAGTTCAATTCCTAAGCTCTACATTCCTTGAGGACAGAGATTAGGCCTCAATCATCATTTTGCCTCAGAGAATGTAGTAGATTCTCTGTAAAGAGAATAGTTAGCTGAATTAACATGAGTGAATGCAGGCTACTCTTTGCTCCTTTCTCCAAAGAATCAATAGTATCCTCATCCTGATGACAGTCTTTTTAAATGAACATACCCCTTTTCCATTTCTTCTATCACTGATGGGCACATACAAAGCCAAACTCAAGCAGACATACACAATGAAATCAAATGCCTCCTACTGGTAAACAAAATTCATTCAAAAATGTGTTTTTAAGAATTTCCAAAACTTATTCTAATCTAATTTTGCATATTAACTCTTAAGTTCTCATCAGTCAATGAAGCTTACCAAAGAAAATAAAATAAATCATGAGACAGTTGGTGGGGGGGAGTATTGTGGGCTGGCAGGGAGCCAAAGGGCATGCTTGGTATGCCTGGAGAAAAACAGGAAGCTGTTACAATTGGCTACATGTATGCTTGAGCTCCTGATTGTTTGACCTTTAATAGAACTGGGTGGACATATCTGATCGAAATTGCTTATGCATGAGACTGCTTATATATTGAGGGTGAGACTGCTTTTGGGGGGTTTTGTTGTTGTTGTTGGGATCCGAATAAAGAAGAAGCTGCTTCATGACAATCTGAGGTATATGTGTCTTTATGTCCTGCTGGACGGTGACATTTGGTGGCCTGTACGGGGAGTGGTGAGTGCTCAGGTAAGTAATAAAGGAGAAAATTTTTCACTAGCACTGTCAACTAGCAGTCAACTAGCAGGTTTCCCTATTGGAGGAAACAGTGGCCTTAAGGTACTAACAGAAGGCTCCCCTAGTGAGGGAACTTAACAGAAGGCTGTCCCAAGAGACAGCAAAGGACGTCCTGTAGTAAATGAATGTGTGTAAGGTGTTAGTTGTGTTAATATTTTTGTTACTTTTTCTTGTTTGGCTTCTGTTTAAATTTCACGGATTCGCATGGAAGGCTCTCTGAACGCCTCTCCCTCTTGGTACTTTGCCTGTGTGGACATTAGTTCGTTTCTGTCTGACTTCCAAAAAACCAAAATTTCAAGAACAGCTAAGAGAAGGGGAAGAGATATTAGAAACTGTAAAAGAAGAACAATCAAGTCGGGCTTCTGAAAGAGAAAGTAGATGTTCAGACTCAGAACAGGGATGTGACTCTGAAGAACAGGAACTATCTGAGACAGAGCTAGAAGAGAAGTTCTCTCAGTGGCATTTAGCCCCTACCACGCCGCGCCCTCCAGCGTATAATTCAGGTCACCAGGTCACCACTCTTTTCCAAGTTGTAGGGGCGCATGTACTTGCTGCACAGGGGCGGCCCCCAGACAGTGGGCTGATGTAGAATCTCTATCAGTATTCCCAATATTCCCAGTATTTGATGATCAAAACAATCAGAGATATCATCTAATACTCTATCTGCACAACAAACAGAACTATTACTAGCTATAGAAGTATTCAGAACCCACCATGAGCCCTTTAACCTATTCTCTGATAGCAAATATATTGTTAATGCTATTCAAAATTTAGAATTAACTGGTCTGCTCTCCCTCACTTCCACCATCACTAAGTATTTACAATCTTTACAAAAACTTATTTGGGACAGAAAAAGCCCCTTTTTTTAATTGGGCATGTCGGGCTCATACTGGCCTTCCAGGTCCTCTAAGTTTACACAATAATTTAACAGACACGACCACCAGAGACCCACACGTCTTTAATGCACTTGAAAATGCAAAAACTTTCTATTCCATATTTCACATAAATCTTCCACTCTACGTACACTCTATAAAATTACTAGGGCAACAACTCGGGACATAGTCAAGTCTTGTGCTAAATGTGTTACACTTATTCCTAACCCCTCGTTAGGAGTAAATCCAAAAGGGTTTCAGCCCAATCATATTTGGCAAATGGATGTAACTCATTTTCCAGAATTTGGGAAACTACAATTCATCCATATGTCAATAGATACCTTTTCAGGATTTATTATGGCCTCTGCTCACACTGGAGAAAAAACCAAAGATGTAATAACACACTGTTTACATTCTTTCTCCATTCTAGGGGTCCCCAAACAAATTAAAACAGATAATGGTCCTGGGTATACGTCCCAGACCTTTAAACAATTTTGTTCCACCTTTGGTGTTCAACATGTCACAGGAATTCCCTATAATCCTACTGGACAAAGCATTGTTGAGCGTGCCCATTTAACACTTAAAAACATGCTTTATAAACAAAAAGGGGGAATAGGGGCATCATACAGATCCCCAAAAGACAAATTATCTGTTGCCTTGTTCATTTTAGCTTTTTTAAATCCGATTCTGAGGGCCGATCGGCTGCTGACCGTCGTTCAGAGCCTAATAAAAAGCATCTACCTCAAGTGCTCTGGAAGGACATTCTATGGGGACAATGGAAAGGCCCGGATCCGGTATTAATCTGGACTTGAGGGTCTGTTTGTGTTTTCCCGCAGGATGCACAATCGCCAATTGGATGCCTGAAAGATTGGTCAAGGCTTCCTCAATAGAAAACCAAGAACAACAAGAAGATGTGGAAGTTCCTCCAACTGCTGTTGTTGATGATCCCTCACCATGTTAACGGAGGAGCCGTGCGTTACCTATGGGGGATAGTAAAGGCGTGGCCTTGCCCTTTGCCCCTTACTAACTCTTCCAATCTATATCCTCCTATTCTTACTACTAATTCCACATTAGGGTTACCTACTGTACCCTTTTCTCCTGACTTCGCACCCTTCCCAAATGGCTCCTATGACTTAACAAGTTGTGTGGGAACCTCCCCGCAAGTTTGGCTATGCTAGACCAGTAGTCAGAGACGGGTAAGATTCGTGAAGAGCTCATACCAACCTAAGACAGGGAATGAAGATATAAGCTTCATTTTCTGATGACGGGTAAGGATGTTGCTGTGTCATGGATGTTGCTAAGACAGGCACGGTCTTTTTATAAACAAACGGGGAGATGTGGGCTGGCAGGGAGCCAAAGGGCATGCTTGGTATGCCTAGAGAAAAACAGGAAGCTGTTACAATTGGCTACATGTATGCTTGAGCTCGTGATTGCTTGACCTTTAACAGGACTGGGTGGACATATCTGATCGAAATTGCTTATGCATGAGACTGCTTATATATTGAGGGTGAGACTGCTTTTGGGGGGTTTTGTTGTTGTTGTTGGGATCCGAATAAAAAGAAGCTGCTTCATGACAATCTGAAGTGTACGTGTCTTTATGTCCCACACTGGACGGGGACAAAGTGTGGTTCTTGGAGTTTCAAGATTGAAACAAAGGCAGACAGTGGAGACTGAGAATCAACAATGATCAAGGCATGTGTCAGCTACAACATAGATTCTGATGTTTACTTGATGTTGTAGACACATAGGGAAGAAGAAGAGGGAGTTGAAGATGACTGTGGTTTTAAATTCAGATATGTAATGGGTGTAGATATCATTAACCAATGTCAATGTGGAAGAGGATTAAGTGGGAAAAGTAGAACTATGGAAATTACATGAATTCAAATATGAACACATTGGTTTTAAAGTGCTATGGAACACTGAAATCAAATGTCCAATATGACTCTTCCTGACTGACTTTGAATGTAAGAAGAAATCAGTTTCTTCACATAAAATATTCCAGATTTATTAAACTAGAGTTTCTTGTAATAACTGAAATGTGTTGTCCAAGTATAAAAATACTGGCACAGCCTATACTCTTAGCCTGATTGGGATCAGTTTTTTTTTTCCCCCCAAAGGCAATTAATGAATTTGTCTACATACCTTAATTTTATTAGTGATAAGCCTCTGCATAATTTTGTATCATAATATTTATAGCTACTGATTTTCTATTATTTCAGGTTTCCTTCTAGATACAAAATTATTCTTTAAAAGAATAATGCATCACATTGTAATATTTTAATCTGATATCTAATTTCAAGTCTATTTTCCCAGATTTCAAAAAGCAGAAATTCATTTCTGTCTTTCCCACATTGACTCAACTCCTGATTTGTAATAAACTACAGATGCAGGCAAAGCACTTCCTAAAAAGACAAGGAAGGGAAAGATAGTTTAGCAAATGGTTTCTTTGACAAGGCAGATTGAAGACTCCTTTTAGGTTTAGGGGAATAAAGGAAGAAGAATTGCCCTGGCCTTCAGTTGATTTCTAACTACTTTGTGCCTTCTAATTCAGTTGGTCTCATCCCACTCTAGTTTGAAATTTTAAAATAATGTCACTTTTGATGAATAACCTCATTTAGAGCAAAAGTGTATGATTTTGTGCCACCTTATGAAAAAATTTAAAGATTTTTTGATATGCATCCTCTGCAAATGTTATAATTATGTCTTTATGTAATATTCATTTATTTCAAAACTTGAATAACTTGCTACGTTATGTGTTCTGTGCATTTTTCAGTTAACATAGAATAAGGTTGATTCTATATATTGGACATGTATCTCACAATTACTGTTTTGCCATTTTGTTAAAATTCTTAATGCTATCATGAACAACAATTCTGAAACCTCATGCTGTTATAGATTTTATAAAGATCAGAAACTTTTTTCTAAGACTTCCCATGAAGTGTTGGTGATAAATACAAGGGTAAGCCAGGTAAGACTTTACCCAGTATTCAAGCATTGATTCTCCATCATGACTGCACATTAGAATTCATTCTCACTGTTGCTATGTGGGACAGTTTTCCAATTTACTACTGCTTAAGCTCCACCTCAGAACTCATATATCGGGGATGAGTCCCAGACAATAGTTTGTTTTACAGGTGATTTGAACGTACATTAGGCTTGAGAATTCCTGAGGCAGATCAAGATGTATAATAACAATAAAGGGCGAGAAGGGAAGATACACAGAATAATAGCTTGTTTGGGGCAGATATATAAGAACTGAAATATCCAGTGAGGAAATGAAGACCAGAATGCTGAGAACACAATTGTAGTATCAAAATATGGTACAATTAATGAGGTTTCAATAGAAAGGGAAGGTCTTTAAGAGACCATCAAGCATGGATTCTGAATCCTCCACAGGAGTGGGCTTAAAATATAGAGAACTCTAGGAAACAAAAGTCATTTAAAATTATCCCTTAATAGTAATATTTCACAGAGGAAACTGAGAGACTGCTGAATAATAGAGAACTCTAGGGATAAAAAGTCAGGCAGATGATTATCTTCAGTTAAGCCATATAGAATAGAAAAAAAATTTAAAGAATACTCAAGTAGAGATTAGAAATTAGTCCTTCAGTTGTCATAAGTGGGCTTTTGAGAACAAAAGTACAATTGATTTGCTAAGTTTGAATAATTTGCTACATTAAATGGTAAAGAACTGATAAATATATTGTTTGAATTATATGAATGAAGCTCATAGTGCCTTAAAATTATTGATTGTAACCTAGACATTTTGAATGTGGCTTTTATGGGCTCTGCAGTACATTTTTTTAAGAATATCAGGTACAGAACCTCCAAAATCTTTCCTCTTCCTCAACATGTACTTGGTTCATCATTTAAAATGGGGAAAACCACTGGGGGACAAAAAAAAAAAGGATAAAATGATAGAACCTCCAAGGAATGACAACAAATTTCTTGCAAATGAACTTGTGGCCTGGCAAACTTGAAGTTAAGCCCTCTGTCAACACACCTGCTTATGCTCCTTCCTTACTTTAACACTGCTGTGAACATCAGTGCTGGATTTTGTTGCTATACTATCATTATTGATAAATATGAGCTTAACAATTTTTGTTCAACTACTTCAATTTTGCTTATCAGTCAACTGCTTGTGTTAAAACAGTCAATTTGATCATTTGGAAAACAAAAAAAAGAAGAAGAAGAAAAAGAAAACCAACATTATTACACCATTCCAACATATTTTCATATGTTTCCACCTAATTGGTTTTCAAGGATTTTGCTCATAATCAAAACCATACCCTACAAAAATTATTCATCTTGCTGTTTTCAGAATAAGTTGTTTCCTTTCTTAGTGATTGCACAAGCCAGCATTTTAATGACAATACTGTATTCCATTGAGTGAATTTTTTTACTCAATTGAGTGAATCTTTTACTGTTGCTGAACATTTTAGTTCATTTTCTCAAACATCAACTCTTGAAGTATTTTCATTTCCTTATGATCAAGAGCGTTATTCAAACAAACCAATAAAAAATTTAAAATCATTGTAGTGAACATCTTCACAATACCACTTTCAAATAAAGTAGGAGAAGGAGGGAGATTCCTTCTTTCCCTCTTAGTTCTTATGTGGGCTCTTTGGCTAAATCTAGGAACTCAATTAGTAGGAGAGATAATTAATGATAGCAAAGCATCACAGTTTTGTAATTGTACATATACATACAAATCTTCAAAATATAGTGAAGTATGAAGAAATGACCAAAGCATGATGCTTAGTATATTTTAATCAAAGCACAATAAATTTGCAAAGGTACAGCAGGACAAAGGGATGTTGGGACTAGAGAAATAAATTTTGGGGATAGTACTAAGAGACACCTAGGAGATGTAGAAGCTAGATAAGGGTTATGTTAGAGTTTATTCATTTTCATTCCTACCCCAATTATCAGTCTCAGGTGATTGAGTTTGTTTTCCAGTCTTGGCATGAAAAGGACATCTTTACAGCTTCTTGTGTATGGGGACAGTCAGGCCACAAATGTCCTTCTGTGAAATTACGGTTACCCAGGTGATTTCAGCTTGAAACAATCAATATGTCGGCTTCTCATGTTAAGGACTTCAAAGTCTTAGGCAAGGCAAGAAGAGAGGGGAAGGGTATGGGTCATGTGGACTGGGGTTTAAGATTGCAAGGCTTAGTTGTTCATTAAAAAGATTTTTGACATTTGTACAATTCCCTCCCTCAAATATTTCTGAGAATTCACCCAAATGATGTTTCAGTTGAATCCATAAATAAAACATATTGTTGTATACAGTTGCAGATACCCACAACTGTTGAAACTGACATGGTTGGTTCCACTGTCAATCTCCTAGGGGCTTGCAGCAGATCGCGAGTTCTGTTTTCTAGTTGATTTGAGCTATGTGGGGAAATATATCATGAAATTAGAATAACATTCCCTTGAAACTTATTGTGCCATGTCAGTTAGTCAATGTATTTTGAAATAAGAGGGATAATTTCTCTCCCCATGTATTAAGCTCCATTATTGAAAAGGTCCTATAGCCAGGTGCCTTGAGTTCAAATATTCTGCAATGTTGAATAAAACTCTTCTTTTAAAATGCAAAACTACTTCTAGATAGATTTATTTGCAGTTTTAGCCATAACAATATGAAAATGTTTTAATTTTAAATTAATTTTTAATTAAAAATTTTAATTTTTAAAATTTCCTAAATATTTTTAATTTAAAAAATTTTTTCCTAAACAGCTGTGGTTAAATCTGGTTCATGAAGCCCAACTGTTTACTTCAAAATAAAAGTATTTCTCAGAAAACCTCTTAATTCTTGCAGAACTCTGGCTTCTAATGTTCCCATCTAGTGTTGACACTTATCATGAATCTCTGCACTTCTTTGAAACCCAATTATGGTCAAGGTTTCAATGCTAACAATCAGTTTATTGAGGTATATTTGGGACAAAGTTAATGTATATACTTGAAGTATGCAGTTCAATATGTGGGGTATGTATGTGATACAACTGTGAGGTACATGCAGCAGATATGAATACATATGTGGTATAGATACTGATATAGTTAAAAATCATTCCTACAATAAAGGTAATATATATTCATTTCCCCCCAAATTTTTTCATGCCTTATTGTGATTTGTCCCTCCCACTCACCTCTTCCCTGCTTACCCTGTTTCTAAAGCAAACACTGATCTATTCTCTATCACTATAGATTAGTTTGCATTTTTTAAAACTTTATACAACTGGAATCATATAGTGCGCACTGGTTTTGTAGGATGTTTATACACAGCATCATCATTTTGAAGATGATCTATGTTGTAGTGTGCATCGAGTTATTGTTTTAAAAATTAAATTAATTAATTAAGAAAGTTTATTGTTTGTTTATTGCTTAGTAGTATTCAATAGAATGACTTCAGCAGTTTGTTATCCATCCACCTGTGGCTGAAAATTTGTGCTTCTAGTTTAAGTTTCTTACAAACAAATCTGCTATAAACATTATTTCACATATCTCTATGGACATCTTCTTTCATTTCTCTAGAGTAAATATGTAGAAGTAGAATATCTGGATCATATGGTACATGTGTGTTTATAAGTTTAAGAAACCAACAGATTGTTTTCCAAAAGTGATTGCTGTTCTAAATTACTACCACTCCTAGAATAATTTGAGAGACTGCTAAGCATTCATATAAACGAATGGATGGAAACAGACATGTGGGGGATTTTGTACCCTAAGTGAACTTGCTAGGAGTTAATCCTTTTCCTGAGGCTTTGGCATAAAACCAATGTTGTGGTCTGGGTGGATTAGGTAAGGCAAAATATGTGTCACTAAAACTCTTTTCGTGTACCTGTATGCACTTTGGAAATTATTTTTCCCCCTGAAGACCTCTACCCTAATCTAGACATCTTGGGGTAAAGGGAAAAACTAAAGGAGCATATTAAGAGAAAAATAAGGTGAAAGTGACTTGTTTCTACAATTTACAACATAATTAGTTTTATCCATTCACTAGATATTTTAATAAATAAATGAAAGATGAGAATATTCCCAGAAAGGAAACTAACATAAGAGAATTCATAGAGAAAACACAATCCATAAGTCATAGCTTTAATTATCTTCTCTTGCTTCTGTGGCATTGCTACCTTTTATTACCATGATCCCAAATGCCTTTAGTATGGATTCCAGCTTATAGGTACTTCACTCACTGCTCTGACCACAGCAGGGGCTAAGGTATTTTCAGTTATAGAAATGCAGAAGTCGAATAATTTTTCTTAGTTCAGATTATTTCTTTAGATAGATTGGAATAGACTGGAATATTGATCATTACTGTCCATGTCCATGCTATTAAATTTACCTTTTTTCTGCTCCAATATTTTCTTGTTCATACTTGTTTGCATCTCTCTGCATATTTCTTTCTCTGAAATTTCTAGGCTTATTTTCTCTGTACTTCTAAACTTTTACCTGTTTCACAATGATGTTGTTCTTTCTCATTGAATGCCTGTTGTAGAACCGTAGCCCTGTCTTTCAGATAATCTTATGTGATGGTTTAGATATGAGGTGTCCCCTAAAAGCTCATATGTAAGAAAATACAAGAAGGTTTAGAGGTGAAATGATTGGGTTATGAGAGCCTTAACCCTACCAATAAATTAGAACCCTCTTAGGGATTAACTGGGTGGTAACTAAAGACATTGGGTGTGGCTGGAGGAGGTAGGTCATTGGGGGGCATGCCTTTGGGGTATATAATTTGTCCCTGGTGAACTGAACTTAGTTTCTCTCTTCTTCATGGTACTCTGCCCTGAGTTGCTTTCCTCTACCACACTTCCACCATGATGTTCTTTCTGCCTTACCTCAGGACCAGAGCAATGGAGCCTCTAGTCTGTGGACAGAGATCTCTGAACCTGTGAGCCCCCGAATATACTTTCCCTCCTCTGGCTCTTCTTGTCAGTTCTTTGGTCAGTTGTTTGGTCACAGCAGTAAAAGAGTTGACTAAAACATCAGTATCAGTGTTTCTCAAATATTTCCAATATATTTTGGTTAATGGCAGAATGCCATAACAGGATAGTTTAGTGATTGAAGTGACAGTCTGATGTTGCTATCACATTCTTAATATTTGAAATTACATGAAGACATTTTGCTGTAATATAAAACCAAGGATTGTTCTGGGTGTTTATATGTGTCTTTACTACAAATGGGTTAATATGATACTACAGTGAATCATGGCACAAGATTGCTGATCTACTCTCAGTACTCAGTTGCACTTGTAGACTTGTACTCAAGTAGTCGATTGTTTCAGTAGCATGTCTTTCTCGTGTTGTCTTTTCCTTAATAATTCAGCTTATCGTGGGTAGACAGTAACACCAATTGAGAGGGAAAGGATGAAGTGAATAATGAAGATATGGAAAAAATAGATTGATAGAGGAGAAAAAAGGAAAGACAAAGAAACCTCCCTATAAGCTACAGTCTCTTCCACTCGGTAGAACTTTGGTAGAACTTTGTATCTCTGTGGATACATTCAAAATGGAAAATACTCCGTAATTGTTGGATTTCTTAAGCAAGCATTTCATTTAAAATAATAGGACAGTTTATACATGAATTCAGATAAATCAGGTAATCATGTGTCTACAGTGTTAGCAGATCAATCTAACTAATTTGCAATCATCCGGGTTTACATCAATGATGAATATATTGCTTTAAAATGGAAGAAAACCAAGGAACCATAGAAGTTATCTTGCCTGCCTTGAACCTGTTTCATTTGTACTGGTGTTCATCAGGTGTCCTTTAAAATACTCAGGAGACAGAATAATTATCAGATCTCTCAACTTCTGTCTTGTTTTCACTACTGAAGGAAGAGTTTTATCTACTGCCATACTTTCCTTTCCAGATCCAAGGCATCCACGTTTTAGAGGGTTGAAATCATGACTCCTTTTGCTTACAGTGATTTCTAATGATTTGTGAGTGTCAAGAGTAAAAGTGGAAGCTGTCAAGTACTTAAACACAAGGCCCCTCAGCATTTCTCTAGGAGTTGAGGTCCATTTGGAAAGAGGAAAGTTAGAGGTTCTTCAAAAAGAAGATAAAGGTCAGAGGGCATGCAAAATCATGAAGTTGCGAAACAAGTTATCCTAGTCATGAAAGCGAGCTGTCTTTTATGAGTTTCTACAACTGATGGAGAACTACAAAAATTTTGCAGACGAATTAAGCAATGGTTGTGAGCTGCCTGAGAAAGGTGAACACTAATGTTATGGGCTTGAGGATGCCATTAAGTTCTGTTTTGAACAAAGCATAAAATCTAAATCTAAAGTGCATCTGGCCATGATGGTGCAAGTCCACAATCCCAGTCACTTAGGAGGCTGAGGCAGGAGGGTTGCAAGTTCAAGGTCAGCCTGGGTGATTTAGCAAGATCTTGTCTCAAATTTTTTAAAAAGATGGTGGTGGGGAGGTAACTCAGCGATAGAACCCATACAGTATACAAGAGGCCTTGGGTTCAATTCCCAGTAAGTAAGTTAGTAAGTTAATAAGTAAATAAATAATAGGAATTTAAATAAGTATATTATAGCGGAAAGTGTTTCTATGGAAGACATCTCTGAGCCCAGGGGAAAAGTATAACTCATCAAAAAGTGAATCATCTCTTGATATTAACAATGGTAGTGTTCTCATGATGGATAAGAAACTGACTTTTTTCATCAGGTTTTTGGAACCAGATAACACCAGGATTCTTCTGTGAATTTAGGGAGAGGGAGATTCCACAGAAAGATTGATGCTTGGGTTCACACTGATGAATAGGGATTCTGAGCCAGGGTAAAAAAGTAATGAAAAAGTAATGATAGGTAGCATTTTCTAGCTTCATATTCACTACATTGTTTTACATCTTACATGACACATGAAGCCTAGAAGAGGATTGAAGAATCATTAAAAAAATTCATTTCTGAAAGACATTGTGAGAACTACTGGCAATTCCTTCTATACCGATTTAGACACCCAAACATTGCAGTAGAGTCTCCGTCTTTCCACAGTGATACGTAGTTGTCAGATATTACATTAACAGTCTAGAACTCTAGAAGCACACATGCGAATTGCTTCTTTTCAATTCACTTAAAAATGGTTTACATTCATCTGCAAAACGTAGACATGAATGTCTCAGAAAACTTTGCTTACTGAAGTGATCAATCTTATTATTGTTTTGATTTCCAAACCATCATTATATCTCCTCTACTATATTTTTATTTCTTTTCTTCATGTAATACAAATAGTACCTGAACAAATGGGAAAATAGAAATCACTTATTTTTGAATTGTTCTTCTGGTATTGGAAAACTTGGATACTCTTTTCAGCACATACTTTAGATATCCGGACCTGGCTTAGTGGAGATGCTCTGTAACCTGCCTTCAGACTCCTATGACATATTATCTACTGAAAACTGACATAAAGAGGTAGAAAATAATTTATTGTTTTCATTATACTATTTCTGACTGAAACTTTATGTGTAAAAATGTTTGGCATGATAGCACTAATTAAAATGTCAGTTTGTCATTGTCTCAGGGAAGAAGGGATGGATGCAGAGCCGGAAGTGTGGGATAACACAGCTTCATGATCTTCAGGAATTTCTAGCAAAACAAAGGCAATCATCCATGCTGTGGTATTTAACAATAAAGATCAATAGTTGAGCCTATTTGATATACTGCATAAGCTTCAAACAAAAAATGTATTAAGTCAGTCCATTTTATGGGATTCTGTGTGTGTGCTTATTGAATTTTCCTCACATTTTGAGCCATTTAAAAGACACTAGTAAATAGCACCACAGTCGAAGAGGGAAAAACCGCCAGTGGTTGTGCTTACTGAAATAAAACATGCTTCGTATTCTAAATGCATACATTATCATCTGCTGAAAGTTTTTAAAGAACTGTACTCTTTTGAAGTTTAAAGGTGAAGCATATTTTGAAAATTATACATGTGGTTTTATCTACATCTTTGGGTGTGCTTACATATCAAATTTCCCTCACATTAATTTAATTAAAATTGTGTATAGTGTAACATGTGGATTATTATTGCATTTTTTTCTAGGATGTATTTAAAATTCCAAAATAACATTATAGCACAGAGCATGGAATTATTTGAAAAATAGGGGAAAGACAGTTTTATAATTATGTATCATTTCATGAAACTAAAAGAGAAACAATGACTATGATTTTGTTAACAGTGGTGTAATCAGAGTTTTGGAATTTGCTTTAATCAATGAATAAGAATATACTTGACCTGAGTCATACAGAAATGACTGCTTATAATTTTGTTTCTTAACCAGGTGATTTTTTTTTCTTCATCCTAACAACTCACTGTTCTTATTATATTGTCATTGCTTTTTTACTCTAACATGCAATTGTTAAAAATTCAAAAGTTTCTTGTCTTAAAATTTGTACTTTTAAAAATCACCATTTTTCAATTATAGAGGATATCAATTCCGTTCCATTGAAAGGAATATGTTTACTGTAGATAACAACCAGTAGAAGAATAGGAATACAATACGATAACAACAGAGAACTTAAAACAGCTCAAAAGCTTGCAGAGGATAATGTATGAGTTTATGATCAATAATAAGATAAATTCTGTATTAATACAATAAAGACTATGTTGTAGAGAAGTAAATATGGACTCATTTTGTTTCAGCACACTAGTACAAAATAGATTACTACAAGAAAAATAACATCATGAGAAGCCAAAAGTAGGCAGAAATTTCCAGTAATAAAGCATATAGAACAGAAGGAAAACAATAAAATAAACAGAAATCTGAAAGCGTGTCTAATTTTGGAAATATTGATTCATCAGTGTGATAAAGACTTGTGATACTTTTTAAGGTGGGAGACAGTGGACTTGAACAGGAGGAAGATAGAAAAAAGCAAAAGTGGGCCTTATACAGACATTATAGACATACTAAGGAGTTTGAACTTTGTCTTATAGTTAAATAATCTTGTGATAAATCGCTCAATATTTTTGAAAATAAGATAACCTTTATAAACCTGACTATAATGATTATAATGCAGGATTAAAGGATTTCAAAAGAGAATGTTAAGAACAACAGTTAAACGGAGGAACTACAGACATGTAAGTTGAGGCGATTAATGCCATCTACTAAAATAAGTCTGCTTTCCAATATTGGTGGCTTTTCAAAAGTAAAATGTACTTCTTATTTACTTAAATTCTAATGCCCATGGATTGAGAAGAAAATAGCCTTCTCCATGGTTATTCAAGGACTTTGACTGTTTTAATTATAAGATTCCATCATTCTCGAGGACTTTGCTTTCCTCTTCAATTGTCTTCTGAATGACAGATAGGGAGAAAGGAGAGGAGATCAAGAACATGGGAGGCTTTTATGGGCTAAAACTGAAAAGTGGCCACATCCAATTTAGCGTGTTCATTTGGTCATGCTTTACTGCAGGGGAGGTTAGAAAACACTGAGTAGCCATGCACAAGGTCAATAGATGATAAAGTCTAGGTGAGTACATTGCAATTTCAGCCAGTCTTCACATTTTATACTAAATAGCTATTTTACTCCTATTCCCACATGGAGAACTTATTAATTTTCTCTCCCTGAAGAGAGAAATATGAAGTTCTATCCAATCACTTCATTAATGCAAAGTCTGAGATCTCTGATTATGCAGTCCTTCCTCCAATGAGTCTGAATATGAATCTTTGCACTCTTATGAACTGTGAACTCAAATCATCTCCCTACCATTGTATGTAAACCATGTTGCTTCAGCTTGCTATGATATTTTACAACTCTTGGCATGCTGGCAAATGTTTCATAACCAGCTCTCTAGAGCAGGGAGAGGGAAGACGTGGTTTGTAGTATTCACCAATATCCCTGGTGTAAATATTCCCATCATATCTAATTTCAAGCAACTATCTTTATTGATGTCAGTGAAGATGGAGTGGGGACAAGGATCCATGATGGACTCTCACCATACTACATGAGCTGGCTCCCAACTAACATTAGTTCATTTTTGAAGTAGAAAATTAACACAGAATAAAGAAAGAGTTCTCTTGTTTGGAATGAATCTGTGAAGAGTATAAATCATAAATAAGTAAGTAAATAAACATGAACCATAGGGAAAGGGACTGATCAGTATGGCAACCATTTGAGGATCCAATTCTCGTGAGGGATTAATAATGAACTTACCATTGGCACTGCAGTGGAAACCAGAGAAAGAACTTAAAATCACCCTGAAAATGTGTGATTTTAATGGAGCATTAAGTGGCACTCCTGGAATATTCATGAAGCATTCTCTGCATCATTTTTGTGGATTCAGTCCTTGATCCATGGCTCTGTTTACCCATGGTTTTGGTCAGATCTTCATCTTAGCTCACTTTGTTTTTGCACTGGGAAAATGATCAGTATCAAGAGAGAGCTGAAAATGTAGGCTATGTGTAGACAAAATAGGTGAAGATATGGACAGTTGTGGCTATTCCAGAATATCCAGATAATTCAGTGGTGGTAGGAAGTCTGGCTCAAAACTGTGAAAGCTGTGATTATATCATAAGCATGTTGGAGTCCTTCCTCAAGAAAAATATTGAATGTTGTAATTGCCATCTACAAGGCCACCCTCTTTATTAACAATAGACATGAGGTGAGACCTATTATACTGCCAACAAATTTCAGGTAACGTTTGTTTCTGAAAACCAAGCTGATCATACCAACAGTGAGTGATATTACTATATTTATCCTTCACTTTCTTTCCAAGTTAATAGCAAGAATGACTACTTTTCCTTAAGTCCACAAGATGGTAGCAGACGAGTTCCAGTTCCTTCCTCCTCTTTACTACATGATGTGAGGAACTCATCAACAGATAGAATAGGAATTCTAGGTTTCACTGTGCTGAGCTTATCCACACTCTTGAGGTAAGCATGAGACCCACATCACTCACTGCCCCACAACCACCACTGCTGGTTTCTATCCACAGAGGAACGTGAAGGAGGTCAATGAGCAGTTTCTCAGTGTGAAAAGAAGAGTAGCCACTTAGAAAATATCCTCTAAGAAATCAAGGCATCATTCTCTGGGATGATTCACTAGTAACAACACAGTTACCCAAGGGTTATTTGTATATTCTCTAAGTGGTACGCTACAAATTTGATCAGAAAACCATCCTGCACTAGCACGCATAGCAGGGAGTGGACAAAATGAAGATGAAGTTCATGGAAGGTGAATGCAGTGTTAAAAACAAATGTTTTGTTAAATTCAGAACGAAATGTTTTGTTGAACACTACAAGGAAGATGTCTAAGGGAAAGCTTTATCTGTCTTCCTGAATTGATCCTTTACCTCCCTCAGAATTTGCATCTTTCTTGACTTTTAAAATCCCAATCCAAAATAGTTTCTAGTACATGTTAAGCACTTAGTTAATAATTAACATGTGGTTTTAGATGGAAAACATGACATATCCCTCATTGTCCCAAAATGAGCTCTTTCTTCACACACACACAAACACACACACACACACAAACACACCATGATAAAGAAGGGTAAAGCAATCATAGTAAGAAATTCTAATATTTTAATATTTATGAAAGAGAGAGTAGAAGACACAGTAGAATCACTAGGAGTTACCAAATTCTACTGTGCATCTACTGAGATTACCTCTTACCCAGGTTGGTGAGGTTTCACTAACAGACTGTTAGTCTGCATGACCATATCTATACTTCTACCTTGTGATCCATCACCTAGAAGTCTTTCTGTGACCCCCTGAATGCCTTGGCTATACTCAGTACCTGTACTCAAGACACCAATGAGCCTGGAGGAGTTGTGTTTGCTGATTGGTGGTGACCCAGTACTACAGTAATTTCACAGGTGTAGGTTATATCACAGCAACAAATTTGGGCAACAGGAGGAAGCAATTTGTTGTGATGAGGAATGTAGAAGAACAGAAAGGGTCTGTCAGTTACTGTCTTTGTTTCATTTGGTAGGAAAAGAGCAAATATTTCATTTGGTCTTAGGCATACTGAGTTGAAGGTGCCATAAGATATTGAATGGAAAAAGACATTCCATATAATATCAGGCAACAGGATTTAACAAGCAGGAAAGACAGAAGGAAAATAAAATACAAATAAAAGTATACACAGAAGTATGTATCTCATTAAAGACTGCGTTCTTAATTCAGAAGTAAAAACATATTATTTTCTATCCAAACAAATTGATGCTACAAAAAGGATACAAACTCATCTGAAAAAATTAAAATAAAAGCAATGACAATATCCTTTCTTTTTCCATCCTTTCTAATCACAGGGGGAGGAATAGGGATTATCTGAAGATTAAGGGTATGAAGTTTCATCATTCCAGAGATTAAGGTATAGGGCAAATATATGGCAAAGAAAGTGTGATACCTCACCCCTTTCTTGTGGTTCCCTGAGGAAATTGTCTTCACTGATTATTCAAGGGATATAGAAAAAACATGTGCCATATTTATATTCCATAGTTTCTAGCCTACATGATAGCAAAACAGAACACTTGATATATGGCTCATAATATTAGATTGCTGTCAACGGAGGGCAAAGAATCTTCTTTTTTATAAGATTAAATGAGAGTTATTATGATTCTTATTGAGAGTAGGATAGCACACCCCCACACCTTACTTGATCCACCAGTTCTTCCAAATTACATTAGTAAATGTCAAAAAAAAATTTATAGTTCGAAAGCTGAGCATGTCAGTACATGCCTGTCATCCCACATACTCAGAAGGTTGAGACAGGAGGATTGAGAGCTCAAGGCCAGCCTGGGAATGGGCAATATAGTAAGATCCTATCTCAAATAAATATTATAATTCCAAACAAAAGTGATTTCTGCCTATGTTATAACCACTGTGTTATAACAAGTTTATATTAACTTCTTTGTCACTTAAGACTTTCTGGTAGTTAAATTTTTGATGATTTTGTGATTAAAGCCAAATTAAAAATTAAAGAAACCAGAAAACCTCCCCCATCATAAGAACTTTCTCCACTTACACAGAGAATGGTGGAAAAATAGGTGATTGTAGAGAATAGATAATGAGTTGATATTTTTCACAGATAAATTATCAGCTTGGAGAAACTCTTAAAGACATTCTTATTTGCAGAAAGGAAGAAAAAGCAAAATTATTGTTAAGACGCAATGAACTAGGATTCGCAAGCACACACAAATACATACACGCTATTAATGATGAATATTTTATTTTAATGGCCACCAATTATTTACTAATTACCAAATCCTAGGACAGACTTGTCTTCAGTCCCAAATCTTTGTGACCTCTTGTCTTCATCAGTCCATGCTGACTATCTGGCACAGCTTCTTTGCGCTTAGTCTTTCAGATTCCGCTCTTCGTTAGTCAACAACTTTCTTGTTGCTATGATCAAAAGACCTGACAAGAACAACAGAGGGGAGGGAAACATTTGGGGGGGGGGGGGCTCATGATTTCAGAAGTCTCAGTTCATAGACAGCTGACTCCTCAGCTTTGGGTCAGAAGTGAGGCAGAATACCATGGCAGGAAGGGGTGGTGAAGGAAGGCATCTCAGAATATGGCCGCCAGGAAGAAGAGAGAGAAGGAGACAGAGCTCTACTCACCAGGAATAAAATATAAACCTCAAAGTCACTCCCCCAGTGACTTTCTTTCCCTAGCCATGCCCTACCTGCCTATGGTTACCACCCACTTAATCCATGAGTGGATTAATGCACTGGTTAGGTCACCTCATATCTGGACCACAACACACTCATTCCTGAAGTTATGAGTCTAGGCCCTTTAGTGACATTAGTGACATTTAGTGACATTTAGTGACATTTCACACTTTGTAAACAGAATCTTGGCAGCCTCTCTCTTCCAACTAGGGAGCATTCTAATCAGGTTTTTTTTTTTTTTTTTAATTTCATACATTCTTTCCCTCTTTTTACAAGAAAGTTCTATAGGTTCTGCAACCATTATTGTCCCAATAAAATACATCACATCATGTGCTCTAAATGAGAATTAACTGAGTTGAAGAGAGGACTGGAGATTTGAAGTTAGTTTTGAAAGTCTGGAATGGCTGCTATATGGATTAAAAAAAAAGGGCCAGAAAGCTAGCTAAGGAAAAAAAAAAAAAGTCAAGTTGCTTTTGGACATCAGCAAAGTCATAATGATAAATGTATAATGGATATAATTATGGGAAGGATGAGACTTTATCCAGTAGCATTTCACAGCCCAGGAAAAATAGAGACGATTGGATTAGTCAGTATGTGGGCACTGCCAAAGAGATGAAGGGGGTCTGAAGAGATGGAAAGTAGTAGGGACCAAGTCACTGTGGTGAGCCATGGTGAGATTCGTTCAGGATGGCCTGGGAGGGAAGTTAAGTCAGTGATATTCTAATGCAACAATAGACTAATAACAGCAAGTCTGACTGAGTGGAAGAGATGGACGTATACCACATTTGTTCCAAAATGGGTAATTTCAGAATTCTGGAAATCATTAACATGAATCAATCCTCTAAGTTTATGAGGAAGGAAAAAAAAAGTATACACTTATATAATAAAGATAACAAGGGAACATTCTAGTCTTTATAGCAATTGGATTTGGGGAACATAAACTTGATTTATCATTCAAGGTATTTTCATAGTAAAAAAACTGTTAGACCGAAAAACTGTAAATGAGCATCCCAAGTAGATTCATTTTAGTGGCTGTGCAATTAATTAAAGCTAATTCAAATGTACTCTATAAAAATAATCAGAGGTTAAAACTCATATTAAACCCAGTTATTAATGGATGCATGGATAATAGTCATGTCTAAATACATCTGGGCTTTAACTTCAGAAAGAGAGAGATAGTACAACAGTCATTTACACACTAATGTGTTTCCAGTCTGGAGGCCTTCAAAGTACTAACCTCTGACTCACCTTGGGTTTGCTGAGCTTGAAGAACTTTAAAAAGAACATGCTGAAACTGAGCAAAAGGAAACAAATCAGCTAAATATTGCTTAACTTTTAAATAACTGAATCATTGTTCATTGAGGGTAAAAAATAAAGCAACAAATAGGTAAATAAATACCTTCTTGGAATCTCAAACTAAAAAACTAAGGAAGCTACTGAAAAGGACCCTCTTCCAAAAATTTTCTTTATTTTTAATCTATCATATGTCTCACTAATTTTTTTAAAAAATATGTATCATCCTTATCTGGTTGCCTTTATCTCTTAATATGTGTGAAATTCTTTCTTTTTATTTATATAATTTTAGCCTCTTGGATCAGTTACTTACCTTTCTTAACTCCTGTCTTTAATAATGTACAGAAGAAACTCATTTATTCTTGGAGGATAATAATAAAGATGAGCATTTAAATAGTAATTTAAAATGAAAGCCATCCCAAGTATTATTATTTAGATACATGTGAAACCTATGCACTGCCATATACATTACATTGTAAGCAAAAATTTTACAAGGTTTACCTGCCCTGTAAGGTTTATGCACATTCTGGTTCTAGCCTTTGAAATCACCAGGGAAATCTGAAATTTTGACAAAGCTCGATGGTGAAATCTGAAGCTATTGGCAAACAGTCCTTTAGAAAGTCAGTGCTTTTTCTATGTGGACAATGGTTTCTTAAACCATTCACAGTCTAAATATGGATTTTAATTAACTGTCTTATATTTCAGATGAGAGATTAATTTGCAAATATAGTAAACATGCTGACTGAAAGATTACAATTTACCATAAACTATTTACCAACTAACACCCATTAGTTTTGTTTTTTTTAAGCAAGCATGTTGAAATATTAATGGTATTAGTGATTGAACCATTGATATTGCTGATATTAGGAGGGAAGATATTATTTATTCTATCCTCACATCTTAAACAAGGATGGACACTTCTTTGTTACAGTGTATGTCACTGAACTGAAGACACTTGGTTCAAGGCAAACATTTTCCCAGAAGGAGAAAGAGTATGAAAAGGGAACATCAAATGACTACCACAGGTAGCATGAAGAGACAAATTGAAGGACTGCAAAGAATGTCATATGTGGCCTGGTGTTATTTCCTAATGTTGTATTCAAACTATGTAAGTTGCATCAATCAAGAATTCTGCAAGAACTTTTTCCTAACTTCAAAAATGGAGTATTATCTCACAAGAAATATGTAGTTTAAAAGACTTATAATATAACAAATTTGAATGCCAAATCTCATGAAAGACTTATGAGAGCTAAGTTTCCGTTATTCAGGAATCCATCCTGGAAAACAGGTTTCAAGGGTGCAGCCATCAATAAAGAATATGTTTATGCATATAGCAGGCACTTAGTATTGTGTCTCTAAGATGTGTTGGCCTAGAAAATTGGGCTGATGATAAAATAATGATTGAGTGATTATCTTTTAATATGTATTTAGAATGTATAAAACTCTAAAAGAGAAAAAAAATATTTTTCATTGTTTCCATTAAGAATTAAAACTTATTTTCTAGTACCATCCACAACCAAAAACTCTCAATAGGCCTAACCAAGGTTTTCAGGAAACTAAATTTCACAAGGTTCTTAGCTTTAGGATCATCATGTAGATCAACAGAAAATAGGACTAATTCAAAGACCAATCTCTGTCTTCAAAAACATTTAGTCCCATGATCACATCTATGTGGACACTGCTATATCATAAAAGGGGCTGCTCAGAGCACTCCCTTTTCCTCACCTGTAAGATAAGAAAACCGCTTACTATCATACACACCACATGATTGAAATGAGAAATAAAAAGTAGAAAAAAATCAAATGTTATCCACCCACTATATGCGACGTTGTATGCTAAGTATTCAAAGCAGGATAGAATATAGATTGTTTTCTCAAGTGATTAAGAGATCAAATAGACAAAACACATATGTCAATAATTATAATTCAGAGTAATAAAAGTAAGTGCCTTAAAAAGCAAAGGGAAATTAGAATCAAATTTCTGAGAGGAAAGAAGTTTTACAGAGTATTCAGGGAGGTTTCATATCCTAAGTCTCATTTATCATGACCTTCAAATAAGTATTATTTGAATACATGGTGATCAGGTGATCAGAAGGATGTAAGCTGGAGAGTATGGATCATAAGAGCAAGGAGAATAAAATTGAGGCATTATATAGAAATACAGCAACTATAGTTAAAGGAATGCCCTGTTGGTCTGCTCAGGTCAGCAAAGTATTCCCTCTTGCATGTATGAGCCTTGTAATGTTGGGTCAATAATTTTCCTTTCTCATCGGCAAAACAGGTATGATAACAATAGCACTTTTATTAAGATTTGTTTTAAAGAAAAAGTATATGTACAAAAAGTTCCAGGTGTACATTATTATTATTGTTATTTCCAATGTATTTCTTTTATCATGAGGTTTAGAAAATGCTAGCGATTAATGTTTCAGTAGTTAACCCTGCTATACCATCTAATACACAGTGTTGATCTATCAGTCTCAATTGGTGTATACTTCTAATATGGAAGAGAGAAAAGTAACTGCTATTATCACCAAATTCATATTTAAATTTTAACATGTATAATGAATAACTAATGCATATGGGACAATGTATGCTAGGAAATGAGCTTTATAGTCATTCTCCAAATTAACCTTTACAATGATACAATCCCATTTTATAGATGAGAATAAGAAAGAGATTTCATGCTCTGAATCCATCAAAGTGCAAGATAAATGACCCTAAGAACACAGAATACAGAATTTCCCTAGCCTTACTAAACAAAAGGAAGTCCTTCGGAAGATACAGAATTAGTCTGTGTCAGGGAGATGTATTACAGCATTTATAGCAGCATTGTTCAGTTGTTGTTCTGTTGAACACATTCTGTAGGTGTTCACTGTGTACTTCTTTGCAGCAAATCCTGCTTCTTTGCATTGTAGAGGATGCACCAATTAAGTTTGTCCCAACTCAGGAAATCCTATATTTACATGCTTTACTATATAAAATTGCCATAATACAGATGTAGGTGAACTGTTAAATTAGCCAAAGTAAGAAAACTATGAAGCTGCATGATTTTAGTCAGGGAAAGACTATGTAAAGAAAGGATCATATTAGGGTTAGAATTTCAAAGAGAACTAGATCTTGTGGAGAAAAATGTCCTACACAGATTGGAATGAGCCAAGGTATGAAATATTAATTGAATGGTTACTATAGAAAGAGACAAGGTGAGATGCGCAAGAAATGTAATTAGGGAAGATAGTGGAAGTTTTGGAGACTACTAAATCTGAGATCATTCCACAGGCAATAAGGATCTAAAAAAATACATTTCTGCCTTTTGATATCTGTGACACAACTAAATAAAAATTCTCTTTATATTATGGAGAGGCAGCTCTATTGGAGCCATGACTGACAGCAGAACAAAGAATGGTGAGAAACACTTCAGACCTTGATCCATGAATCAAGAAGAGAAACAACGAGGATCTGCTCTCAGAAAATGGCTTTGGGAATGAGAAGGATGTGATGGGATCAACAGAATTCCATGTCACAGTTCACTTTTGGGAAGGAGAGGGCTTTGGAATCTACGGTTATACTGAAAATTTCAAAATCATGTAATTGTGGAAGAGGGAAAGAGTCAAACAAGGAATATGGCGGGTTTCCATTGGATGCAGCAGGTGGGTATAATAATGGCAGGGTACTCTCTATTTTCATAATAGGTATGTATCTTTACAGTATACTCAAGCATTTTTATCTGTATTCACTGGGAAAGATCAATTCGAACAATTGTAAATAAACTTGTTGGCTTTGAGTAACATAGGAATTATACTAAAACCAAGAAGGACTGAATAGCACAGCAATTGTATAAAAACCAAGTTAAAAAAGAAAAAGAAAAAGAAAAAGACTGTCCAGTGCTGTTTTGGAAAGTGATGAATTAAGCAGAGTTCTTGACGGGAACCTATTTATTGGGAGATAAAAAAACCTCTGTGTGCTCCATTGGTTATGAGATGAGACACACATAAAGTAAATTGTAAAAAGGTGTCAGACATTTAGTAGAAAACGAAGAGCCAAGGAAGGCACTGGTGAGGAATTTCAGACCACAGACTCAGCTCTGTATAAAGTGAATGCCCAAGAATAACTTCCAGTCTAGGTTTGGCAGCCTTGGTAATGGACTCTGCGGGAAGATAAGGACACTCAGTGTGGGATCAATAAAAGCAGCTCCTGCTTCCTGTTTCCAGCGGTGGCTAAGAAGATGGCTGGTTAAGTATGAGCAGACTAGAAAATAACTAGTCCAGAATTCATTAATCCTGAACAAGGTGAGGCCTGCTGATGGCAGGTGCCTGAGATAGGGACCTGGACATCAGAGGCATCATCTCCTGTTCTCATTGCCAAAACCTTTGGTGGTAAATATAGATCCATTTTCTTTACTGTGATTCTGGACATGCATAAAATTCATACTCATTGCTAATTGGCCAGGATTTTAAAATGAGACCTGAGATTCAAAAATACAAATTAAGGGAGAATATCTAGACCTGGTAATTATCAATAAAAAGCTTCTAGTTGAAGTCATGTTGTTAACAAAAGGTACAATATGGAGAAGAAAATAGGCCTGGAATCAGAGCCATGAGTAGTCATGAAATCTTATGAAGCTTTTAGGCTACACTGCAGATGGCTATTAGGATTTTAGTATTAAATGTAAATATATCGAGATTACTAGTTCTGAGTTGTTCATCTGTTAGAGATAAAAACTTAGCTTATATAAATCTGGACTTGTCCTTTTGATCTCAACAAGTACAAGTTATAACCTTGCCAATTTCAACAATTTTTTTTTTTTTTTTTTGTACCAGGAATTGAACTTAGGGGCACTTGACCACTGAGACACAACCCCCAGCGCGATTTTGTATTTTATTTAGAGGCAGGGTCTCACTGAGTCACTTAGTGCCTTGCTTTTCCTGAGACTGGCTTTCAACTCATAATCTTCCTATCTCAGATCCTAAGCTGCTGGGATTACAGGTGTGTACCACCACACTCAGCTAGCAATTTTTTATTTTGATAACATGCTTGGTGCTACCAAAATTGGTTACATGGTATGATCATAGGTAGAAGAAGCAAGGGACTGAGGGACTTCCTGACAGACCCAAGGACAGTTGGAATGGGTCTATATCCCAAAGCTTGGAGAAGAGAGTTCCTGAAAGAAGAAGGAAGTTATTGTCAGCTTCAAATATTATAAAGAAGTCAAGCAGACAGAGGATTGAGAAGATACCTTTGATCCTTTAAAGAGGGCAACTTTGGTGTAGTGGTAGTAGATGAATCCAACTAACAAAAGGTTGAAAAGGGAATGACTTAGAGAATTATCAAGTGCTATGGGGGTAGGGTTTTATTTGTTTTCTGGGTTTTTGTTTTGTTTCTGTACATTCTTAAAATGACCAATTTGTACTTGGCCTTTGAAAGATTTCAGAGAAGTTCAGAGATCTAGGTTAGGATGACAGAGAGAGGGAGAGAATGAGTATATCATGTACTTCTGTGACCTAGTCTGAGAGAAATGATTTAACATAAGGAATTGACACATTCTCTCTGTCCAAAAGCAAAAGCCAGAGATGTTAAGGAGTCTTCCAATTCTTTTCATCCCTCAAAACTTTTACCACCTGAGAAGGAAATGCCTATTTATATACTTTACATGTATAATTTATTTATGAATGGTGGTGAAGGAAATGGAGGTTGAAAATAATAAAAGTGCAAACCAGTAATAAGTCATGAAATTAAAAAAAAAAAAAAAAGAGTTCTTAGCAAGAACAAGAAGAATTTCCAAGTTAAGAAAGCTTACAAAATTCTAAAGTGGCACCAAAGCTAGGGCTACATTAACATGCCTCCCATTATCATATAATTAAATACCAGATGAGTACAGGACAGAATCCTGAGGTGAGCAAGCCTGTATTCCACTTGGCTGACTTTCCAGCTGAGCAAATGTTTCTCTTGGCTTGAACACAGACCTTCATTTATTTTCATTGTGAGTTATTTTCCTGGAAGTCACTGTAGCATAAATGGTGCTTCCCTGACTCCTGGTCAACACAGACGGCCAGAGTCAGTAAGTGTACAAATGAGCTTAACAGGCAGTTGTTTTTTTCTAAGATATTTCCTATAAATTTTCTCATTCTGGACTGTGAAATGGACTTCCTGCAAAGATCCCCAGGCAGTAGTCATGGAGTTTGTCCTGATTACCTTTCAGAATTACCTTTACGGCTCACCTAACTGTGTTCCTGACCTCCCTTGAATCTGGTGAGAAGATCTCATACACCTTAAGATCTGACAGTCTGAGTTTCCCTTTCTACTCCTTACACCAATGGCAGAACTTAGAAAGATATCAAGGAACTTTGAGAGACACACAGAAAAGAATTTTAAAACCACTAAAAACCTTAAAAACAGTAAAAAATACAAACCAAATGGAGTTATTTGCATAGCCAAAATGCATATTTCATGATCATGAAAATCCCCTATAAAGTATCATTTCCTATAAAATTGTAGAGAGCAGCAAATGTTAAAATATTGACTACTCCTTTCTGGAATCCTTTTTTTGAAGTCACTGTGATATGCCTTCTATGTGGGTGTTGCTCATATCCAAAATTTTTCATAATGATTAAGAATTAGACTGTATGTTCAAAAATTAAAAACCAACTTTACCTAGAAAGTTAGAAACAAAAGCAGGTTGACATAATCATGTAAATGTTTGATGTAGTGCAATCATAGAATGCTGGCTGGAAGAAATTTAGAGATCTTGTCCTGATCGTGTTTTGCCAATGCAGAAAGTGGGTCTCACAGGAGTGTGTGATGACTCATCCCTTGTCACTAACTTGAGGCAAACGTGTACCTTACCTTGAAGATCAACCGCAGGTTCAGAAATATCTCTACTGTGGTTGTGTTCAAGCCTTCATTACATGAAATAACTGGAAAGTCTGCTGCTCTGGATGATTTTGCACACTCTGAATATCACCTAATGTTTAGCAGAGTGTCTGGCATATAATCAGTGCCCAGAGCCCACAGTGTAGCTGGAGCTGAATGGATGAATGAAAACCAAGTGGTTCAAAGGGATGCTATGTCACAGGCTGTATGATTTCAAGCAGTGCTCCTTATATCACGGCACACTGGTGGAAAGGGACATCAATTTGGAAACTGAGGACATGTGCTTTCTTTTATTTGCTGCCTGAGATAAATGCTAGCTCAAAATGGCAAAGGAATGAAAAATAGGAATGGGAAAAAAAAAATCAGCATTCATAAACAAAAGAGACTGCTACCAAATTAGTAATTATGTCAAATAAAGCTGCCTGGTGTTATGCTTTAGCCTCATTTGACCCATTTAGAAAAATTAAACAGGGAAAAAGTAATGGCAGAATAGGGGATATATTACCCTACAGAGACATTTCTAGCTCGGGATCTACTTCTAATTCTGTTTTTACAAAATATCCTACATGCTAATACTAATAAATTGGATCTGAGGCTGGGAAATCTGTGTGTGTGTGTGTGTGTGTGTGTGTGTGTGTGTGTGTATTTGCATACAGTCCCAGATGGAGGTGTAAGCAGAGCATGAACCTTAGTTGTGAGGAGTGCCATGTAGACTCTACATTGGGAGATGCAATTTGTACATAAAACAATTCAATTGCTAATTATGAAAGGGGCACAGGGTAGGATGATGTGCCTTTAAATTCAGCAGTAAACATGAATTTGACTCTTTTGCTCTTTGCCAGTGCACGTTTCCAGAGATCTAGTTTATTTCCACACATGGCTTCCCAAGGAATTAGAGGTACATTTTACTTGCTGATTATTAATCAACTTTAAAGAACAAAATCAGAGAAGATGTTCATAGGGTATCATTTTTAGCACCCTATGGACTGTGCTGCATGAATGATAATGGAAAATCAAAATATAAAAATTGTTTGGAGCCCAAAAGATAGGTCAGTGTTCTAGCCATGTGACCTTGAGCAATCTATTTATTACGCTTTCAAGGCAAGTAGTGGTATCAGTTTTCTAATCTGTATCATGGACATGACAATACCATATGTCTATTTCTGGGCATATATATCAATTGAGATAATGGACATAAAAGACTCACAGTATCTAGAAAGCAGTAAGCGCCTATTAATCTTTATCATCTTCAGAAATAAAGTATTCGATGTTTCCTCTGGTGGCACTTTAGAAAATGAGAGCCAGAGCGGATAGCCTGAGGTGAAACTGATTGTCCAGAAGGGTGACAGTTACTAATTACATAAACAGTGAGTATCAGCTGGGTGTGAGCACAGTCCATCTAAGAGTCCATCTGAAAGCTGGACCGAGACTATTCCCAGAAAGACTGTAGGAAGAAGTTTTGGACTTAACTTCCAAACCATGTGGTCAGAGATTGATTTCTTTTTTATTGTGATTTATTTGTGGGATTTTTTTTTTTTCTTTTTCTGAATATACCCCAGGTCTTTCATTTAGCTTTGTCCTTGGCCCACTCCCCAGGTCTTCCATCACCTTTGTGACCTCAGGTGATTGAAGACTAAATGTGAAAGAAAAAGGAAGCAGCCATGGTGTGAAAAATTCTGTGAGATTCTTAGGTGTCCATAGCATTGCTTCTGTACTTCCATCAGAAAACCGATTATGAGAGAGAGAGAGGGGGAGAGAGTAAGTTCTGTCTTTTACCTCATGCCGCCTTGGAACCTGAAAGGCTTCCACTAGTGATCAGGCCGCTCCCCAGGGAGATGGCAGAGAGAGTGTGGTGATGGATGGAAGGGTAGATTTGAGTGAGAGGAGCAGTGGCAATGCCTAGTAGGACAGCTCAGTATGTCAGACACAGAGTAGGCCCTCAAGAAGTAATTTGATTAAGACAACATGGTCCCTGTCATATAGTCTGGTGCTAACCCTCACTAATTGTGAAAGCAACCTTATTTTGAAATAGGGTCTTTGCAGACATTATCAAGTTAAATTGAGGTCATATTAGAGTAGGGGGTCCATGGACTGGTGTCCATATAAGATTTGGATACAGATGCATAAGCACAGAAAGAACACCAGGTGACAATGGAGGTGGAGAGGAGAGTGACCCATCTGCAAGCCCAGGGATGCTTAGGACTGCCAGCAACGACAAACCCTCAGTGCAAGTACAACCCTGCCAACAACTTGATTACAGACACCTAGTCTCCAGGCCTGTAAGAGAATACATTTCTTTTAAAAAGTATTTGGGTTTGTGGTGCTTTATCATGGCAGCTCTAGAAAACTACAGTTCCCCCCACCCCCCCAAAAAAAGTATTTTGCAAGTACCTAGCAAGGGCAGGGGTGCTGTGGTGGGGAGTTAAGACACCTAATGGGAGAGTCTGTGGTGTCTGGTAGGATGGCCATAACTAGTGGTAGACATTGCATAGCCGAATCCACAGATCTCCCTGCTGGAGATCAGAGTAGTTAAAAATGCACTTGCAAAGGTGATTCCCAAGGGGCTGCAGTGATTGAATAAGACTGAATAAAGGGAGAAAGAGCAACCTGGTGGGAATTGGTGTTTATGGGAAGATGAAGGCAAAACTCATCTCTCAGTGGTCATATTTTAGCCCTAAGCTGAGGAAGCCTGAAGAAATGTAGGCTGTGAGAATATAGAACAGGTTCCACTTAATTACATGAAAAACTGCATTAGAGCATCTCTTCCTGCACGGGGGATCTCTTTGGCTTGTAACTGTTTTAGGGTCACTTATGACCCAGAAATGTGCTTTTTGCTGGAGTGATTATGCCAACTGCTCCACTTCAAAGGCTCTTGATCACTGAGCACAGTGAAAAAGTAATTCAGAAATGCTGACTCCAGAAAAATGTCTTGATAACAAAAGTTGCCGAGGCAAGCCAGAACGAAAGCTTTCCTTGGCCTCAAATTTAAAATATGTAAAAGAACCCTAATGAAAAAAAAAAAAAAAAAACAGTAATAATGAGCCTTGAAGAGCTGATGATGAACATGCCTTAAAAGTCATGATGAGAAAAATTTTGATTAAACAAGATACATGAAATATCGATCACAAGGCCTGCATACATTAAACAACAATGACAACATATGGTTAGTGGCAATAAGAGGATAAGAAATATTAATGATGAATTGCATATAGAGGCGTGGTATGTATATAGGCTTAAATTATGTTTCTGTGTAGATGTCAATCAGCTAAGACCAAAAACTACAAAAATGGGAGGGCAGTCTTGGTCGGTTAGAAAGGTAGAGCATGAAGAAAAGGGATTGAAAGCATGCTCTATGTAAAAAGATAGGGAAGCAGGCATTCACTTTCAAAAAGATTTGGAGGAAGATACTGAATCAAATTCATTATTGAACTAATTTTTCAAAAAAGTCAGTCTTTGAGGAAGACTAAGAGAAGAAGGACGATCCATATTTCATGGACATTTGGAAGTTCTTAGGGCTCAGCATGGCTATGTGGTACGGTCACAACTGGGACACCGAATATATGAACAGGATGTAACACGAAGACCTGAATTTAGGAACAAAATACAAGCATAGGTACATGATTTACGGAACCATGTAAGAGCCACGTAAGTGGGATTTTAGGCAAGTTAATGTCATACATTTCCTAGGTTAAGTCACTTATTTAGCAAATACTTTTTTTTTAAATGTGTGGTGCAATACTACTCTACTACCAATGGTAGGTTACTGCTGTGAATCACTCAGTGAGTTTTATAGTAACTCACACCCTCCTGCGGTAAATAGAATAACATCCAGCCGGATGACCATATCCTAATCCCTGAAATCTATGATATGTCATCTGATATTGCCACAGGGACTTTGCAGATGTGGTTAAGGATCCTGAAGGAAACATTTATTCTGAATTATCCGGGTATATCATGCAATCACACAAGGATTCTCCTAAGTAAGAGAGTGGCAGGAGGGTCAGATTCAGACACATAATGAAAGAAGATGATGTGACCAGGAGCTAAGGAAAGTGGAGAGCCTCTGGGCATTGGAAAGACAAGACTAAGATTCTCCCCTAGAATCTCTCCGTAAAAGCTAGTGACCCATTTTAGACTTTTGGACCTTCCCAACTGTAAGATAAGTGTATGTGTATTATTTTTTTTTCATTCTTTTTTATTTGTTCTCTGTACATATCCATGACCGTAAAGTATAGTTGGATATATTATACATACATGGAGAATAACTTATTCTAATTAGGATCCCATTCTTGGGGTTGGATGAGATATGGAGTTTCATGTATTCATATATACATGTTCATATTTTTCCTATTTCATAGAAAAGTTGTGGCCAATTCATTCTACTACACAAAGGGTTGGTAGTTTGTTACAGTAGCCGTAGGAACCTGAACACCTCCAGATGTTTGTTGTTAGGAGAAAGGGCAATTGTATAGGTACTTACTATACTGAGTATATGAGATTGAGAAATAAGTAATAGTTACAGCCATCAAGAAACCTGTAACAAAGTGAGATTAAAATTGGATGACTGAGAAGAATTAAGTGGTGTTCTTCATAGTCACAGTGATTTAATTGGGTAGAGTGGAGAAATTTGTGAAAGGGATCCCAGGCAGGTCTGTATGTTTAGTTAAACCTAAAGGATTAGAGGTGTAAAATTTTTCCATCAATTAAAAATAACACCTCTCCTCAGGAAAAAAAAAATGCAAATAAATCCATTTGATTGACTTTGGTGGTCTGAACAGGAAGTGACAATTGATGTCCATCTTACTGAGCACAACATCATCCAAACTAGCATCACATCTAGTTTGGGTTACCACAAAAAATAACTTCATATGTTTCTTCAAATTTCCTTACCTACTCCCAGCAGTTCCCATGAAAAGTGTCTTTTCCAAATTCATATCTGATTTTTTTTTGTTGTTTTTTAGTTCCCCAATAGTTTTTAATGCCTTGCCTCAGCCATTTAGGCAGTATTTCAAACTTTTACTTTGTCTAAAAATGGTTCCCGGAATTAACCCTACTTACTGAGCATATATTTGATCTTTACAGGACCTGTCTTTCAGGCCTGTGAAAGCACCAACCTCTCTCTTTCCTCAAGTCCCTCAAGATTGCTGTCTTTCCTTTCCTAAGAGCACTATTTCTCCAACTTCACACACACTTAATGGCCAAAACCTCACAGTGCTTACTGCAATGCTGTTCTGATCACTAGATGTAAACTTACTCTTATAATGCCATTGGCATCCCTAGTTTTTATTTGTTCTTTCTAGATATCCATGAGAGTAGAGGGTATTTAAACATATTATACATACATAGAATAAATATAACTTGTTCTATTTAGGATTCCATTATTGTGGTTGTACATGCTGTGGAGTTACATTGGTTGTGCATTCATATGTAAGGATAGGAAAAATATGTCTGATTCATTCTGCTGTCTTTGCTATTCCCATCCCCTGTCCCTTCCCTTAATTTCCCTTTGTCTAGTCCAATGCACTTCTAATCTTTTCCTCCCTTGTTTTGGGTTAGTATCCACATATCAGAGAGAACATTCTGCTTTTAGTTTAGGGGGACTCACTTAGCATGATATTCTCCAGTTCCACCCATTTTCTGTCAAATTCCATAATTTGATTCTTCTTTATGGTTGATTAATATTCCATTTTATATCTATATCTATCTATATCTACATCTATCTATCTATATCTATCTATATCTATCTATATCTATCTATCTATATATATATCTATATGTATATATAGATATATATATATATATATATACATACCATGGTTTCTTTATCCATTTATCCTTTGAAGGGCACTAGGTTGGTTCCATATATTGGCTATTGTAAATTGAGCTGCTATGAACTCTGAGTCACTGTAGTATGCTGACTTTAAGACTTTGGGTATAAACCAAGAAGTTGGAATAACTGGGTCAAATGGTCATTCCATTTCAAGTTTTCTAAGGAATCTCCATACTGCTTTCCAGAGTGGTTGCACCAATTTGCAGTCCCACCAGCAATTTATAAGTAATCCTATTTCCCCACATCCTTGCCAATATTTATTGTTACTTGTATTCTTGATAATTTCCATTCTGACTGGGGTGGGATGGTATCTCACAATGTAGTTTTGATTTGCATTTCTCTAATTGCTACAGATGTTGAACATTTTTTATATATTTTTGACCATTTGTATTTCTTCAGTAAAGTATTTACTCAGTTCTTTTGCCCATGAACTGTTTGGGTTATTTGGTTTTTTGTTGTTGTTTGTCTGCTTGTTATGTTTTGGTTTGGTTTGGTTTAAAGTTTTTGGAGCTCTTTGTATATCCTGGAGATTAATGATCTCTCTGAGGTGCTGATGGTAAAGATTTTCTTCCATTCTGTAGGCTCTCTGTTCATGTTCTTGATTGTTTCCTTTGTGGTAAGGAAGCTTTTTAGTTTCCATTTATTGATTCTTGCTTTTACTACTTTCACTCTAGGAATCTAATTGAGGAAGTCCATTCCTAAGCTGACATGGTGGAGAGTTGGGTTTACTTTTTCTTCTAGTAGGCACAGTCTCTGTTCTAATGCCTAGGTCCTTCATCCACTCTGAGTTGAATTTTGTACAGGGTGAGAGACAAAGTTTCAATTTCATTCTACTACATATGTATTTCCAGTTTCCCAGGGCCATTTGTTGAAGAGGCTATCTTTTCTCCAACGTATGTTTATGGCATCTTTGTCTAGTATGAGATAACTGCATTTATGTTGGTATGACTCTGTGTCTTCAATTCTGTTCCATAGGTCTTCATGTCTATTTTTGTGCCAATACCATGCTGTTTTTGTTACTATACCTCTGTAACATAATTTAAGGTCTGGTATTATGATCTGCATCCCTATCAAGTCGATATTATCATTATTAGGTTTTTATGGTGGCAAAGTGAAGTAACTAATCCAAAGTCACAAATTTAATAATAGGCAACAGGGTAAGGATTTAATTTCATACTGTCTGCTTCCTGAGTTCACTGATTGCTCAACCAATAAGCAACCCTGTCACTTCCTTTGAAGATCCACTTAAACAACATTCTACAAGAAGGCTTTTCCAATCCTCTTACCTTGGTAGCACTGTGCTGCCTGTTTTTGTAAATCTGATCACCCATGATCACAGAGTACAAAAATCGGAGAAATACATACATTACCTGTTCCCAACTGGAGCAAAGGTCAAGTTGTAGGTACACTACAATATTCTTTAAATTCTAGTAAATAAAACCAGCCTGATAATTCACTGATCGCATATGAACTGAAGACCTCATTTCCTGCAGAGACTTCTCTTTGAGCTTAATTCACACTGTTTTTCCTACTAGTGGACATGCCTGTCTATAGATGTGGAATGAGTGTTCAAGGTTACGGATGTAAATGGGTATTGGAGCTGCAAATTTAAACACTTCAAATCTCTGCTTTGTCCTTGGTATGTACCCAAACAGAAATATTTTCTTGAAAAACAATTCGGAAATTGATATCATCCTTTATTTAGATTTAATTCTTAATAAGTGTTACTAACATAAATGCAACTCTTCTATCTTTGACCTGAGTCCCAGTCTGATATTGTCCTGGAATCCATGGCCTTTGTATAAATCGTGGTGGTGAATCATTTCTATCCCTTTGGAGAAAGCTCAGTTCCGGTGCACTCTGTATTCTGACTCACAACTTGTTTGCGTCTTTCAATCTCAACCCTTCTGCTTCTGTGGCATTTGGGGAGGTTTCCCACAATGTACTTCTTAAATCTGGGCTTTTCCTTTGTTTGGTTTCTTTTGCTCCAAGGTGCAAGAGACAGCACAAGCTACCAACCGTCAAGTAGGCTTAAGTGGGGTGGCGGAAAACCTATTCCCAGTTTTGGATTATGTCTTCTTTCCTCTAACTTTGTCTCAAATACTGCCAGCAATCTCATTTGGTTGTTTTTACAATGAAAATGCCTTTATTGCTCTTTCTAAACTTAAAACCATATTGTGGTATTGAAAAAAAAAAGTCACTCAGAAACATGTAAAGAAAGTAAAATTCATTTCAAATCTCACTTTTCTAGATAACCATAGTTAATATTTTCAGATACATGATAAAGGTAGGCATTATCTCTGTCTTATATGTGTGAACATGTGTACCTGTGAGTGTGCCTGTGAGTGGGAGTGGGGGTGGATGTGTGTGAACAATGCCATGTTAGATTGTCCTTCTCTGTGTTTCTGCATACCCTTATTCTGCCCCCAAAGGCTGCTCTCTGTAGACTTCCTTGGTCTTTGGCTTCCAAAGTCACTGCAGTATCTGAAGCTCCAACACAAATGTGCTGGAGAGATGAGTGGGGCCTAAAAATTATTTTTTCTAGTTCCCGTTCTGGCTGCTTGCCTGATGCAGGCTGTGCTCCTCTCTGAATCCTCTCTCAAGTTAGACATCTCTCTGAACCTCTTATCCTAGTTTCTGACCACTGCCACTTGCTGCCTTCCTTCAGGCCTAGAGGGAGCAAGGGCTCCACTAGTCCTAGGATATAAATTATTTCTTGTCTATACTGTGCCCCCTCCTTTAAAAAGTTCTTTTATCAGATAATCCTCAAATTATCCTAATTTAAATGTGCCATCTGTTTTCTGATGGAACTCTTACAGACAAGTCCCTCTACACAACATGGTCTCTCCCTGCCACATATACAGTCTTGTACTTTTAGTCTTGTCTTGATTGACATTTAGATTGTGAGTTTTTTCTCATATAACCAATGATACCATTAACATTCTCATATATATATATATACACACACACACACATATACATATTTGTAAAAACTATTTGTACTAATCAGTTATACATGACAGTAGAATGCATTTGTACATTTTGATAAATCACATAAATGGAGTTTGCCAAATTTTTATAAGATTATTTCATGGTAAATTCCTAATAGTGGAGTTTCTATGTCAAAGGGTACATGTCATTTTTATTCTGAGAGATAGTATTTTTTTTGTTTTAAGGGTTGTACCCATTTGTATCTTGTCTTAGTTTGGGCTGCTATCACAAAAATACCATAGACTTGATCATGTAAAGAACATTTAGTTTTCACAGTTTTGGAGGTTGAAACTCTACAATCGAAGCACTGCCAGATTTGATTGTTCTTAGAAGACTAACTTCTTGTTGTCTCCTCATGTGGTAGAAAGAGTGAGAGAGCTCTCTGGGCTCTCTTTTATAGGGCGTGAATCCCATGCAAGATGAACCCCACCTTCATGACCCAGTCACCTCCCAAAGACCTCATGTCTCTGTCACATTGAATATGAGGATCTCAACATGAATTTTGTGGAGGCAGACATTCAGTCCATCACACCCACCAACAGAATGAAAATTCCTTTATCTCATATACTCTCACCAATACTTTATCAGACATTTTAATCTTTGCCAGTCTATGATGTAAGAAATATCATTATCATTGGAATTTTTATGCCTTTGACCATGAGCAATACTGAAGATGTTTCATGTTATTTAGCCTTTTGTGTTATTTTCCTGGAAAGTCCCTGTTCTTCCCTTCACTCAGCAGATTATGGCACTTACTTTCTAGTCAAAAAGTTGTGTCTTGAGAGGAAAAAAAGAAATGTCACCTTAGAGCCCTCTTGATATTACTGTGACAGATGACTTAAAGTCATACTAGTCCATTTTACTTTTCCTTGAGACTTCCAAGTTGTGTGTTTCTAAATTTGGCAAGATTGGAGCTCTGAGACCAGAGTCAGAGGGTTAGGCCATCTGATGGGTGAAGGCTGCCTTGCTGCTTCTCAGACTCCATAATAGCCTCATTTTTCAAAACTAGTCAAACTGTACTTTCTTTTCCTCCTTTCCAGATTCAGGCAATTGGCTTGCATTTCTTGACCTGCACTTTGCACTTCTGAAGTGAACTTTAACCAGTAGAGCTTGTCACCATCTTTCAGAGTCCCAACCAGTTAATTTTTGATGTGTATCTACACTGTACAAGGAGATAGCAGCATACAAGTCACAACTAAATATGTGAGCAGTGGGATCCAGATTCTGAGATACCTAGAAATGCAAGGAAAATGTGTGCAGTCCTGTTAGGTTTTAATCCATCTGGGTAGGTTTGAATTGTATCCAGGTTTTCACATGAATGGTTCTGGAGCACAAGGGATAGCATTACCCTTTTACTAATGCTTAGATCTTGATGGCAAGGAAAAATAGTTCACAGAGACATGGTAGGAAGGATTAAAGAAGACCTCATTGGCAGTATGTTTATTAGACTTGGATAAAAAATGATTAATTAAATGCTAAATATATATATATAAAGTATATAAATATATAATGTATATTTATATATAAGTATAGTTAATGCATATATTATATATAATATATATCTAATAAATATATAATATATATGTAATGTTTTGATTTCTCTGTATTTATGCAAAGAATTTCAGTCTACACTTTCTATCTTACTGATTCCATTAGAAATGATGCTTTCTATGAAGGACTAGATTTGACCATCTTTATAGTAGTGGTGTCTTCCTAAGTGGGAAAAGGAGTACAGCAACTGAAATTAGTTGGATATCTGTGAAGCATCAGTGAGTCACTGTGTGTGTAAAGTCAAAGTATTCCATTTAAAGCTCTCAGTGGGGGCTGGGGTTGTGGCTCAGTGGTAGAGCACCTGCCTAGCATGTGTGAGGCACTGGGTTCGATTCTCAGCACCACATATACATAAATAAAACTTTTTAAAAAAAGTTCTCAGTGAACGCTAATGAATGTCTCTCTCTCTCTCTCTCTCTCTCTTTCTCTTTCTCTCTGCTTAAGTAATATTCTTGGGATCACATGAGCTGAAGAATAAAATTTTAACTAAGGTCTGACTCCAAACTTTATGCTATTCTTGATGTACCAGTGTTTCTCAAAATCTCTATGATACTGGACAAGTTTATTTTTTCTTCCCTGTTATAGAACAATACAAGATCCAACTCTGTATGATTTGTATATGACTCATGCTATATGAAACCAGTCATGCAATTTTGAGAACTGTAAATTGATCTAGACTATATTTAAGAAACAGAGTTCACTGACCATTGATTAAGTTATACCACAAGAATGTCAACTTGCTCAAAAAAGTTTTAAAACTTGTGATTTTTTTTATACTCAATACATTCTGATAAAAAAAATAACAGGCAGAGCAACCCTCAGTCTCCCAACCACACTCCGGGTTTCTCTGCCTTAGGAAACACTATGGAAGTCCACTTTATCATCAATGTTTGCACGAAAACACATGTTATTATTAAACACATGTTATTATTGAAGTATGGAAATTAGAATTCTGCTTTTTTTGGTGAAGTAAACCTAATAAAAAATGGTCATTCAAAGGTTTCAGGGGAATAAATTATTCCTGGTGGAATGTGATTGATAAGTAATAAACATGGAAAGCTGTTGTTTGCTCTCCATTAGGCAGAGGGAAACTAATTTCACAGTTTGTTGTAGCTGAATGTTTGACATTTGTTATCTTTATTCTTATTCTGTGTTGCAGATATTTAATCTTACTCTTGGAAAATTACTTTTTATTTAATGAGACATTTTGCTCAGTCCATTTGTAAATAAAGTAACCATATTTAAATAATTCAGATTCCTGTGGTTTCCATTTTACATCTGGTTTCCTTCTTGGCCGATCTACCATTCTACATGACTTGATTATCTTCCCAAATTATCTTGCCAGGAATATCCCACAGGGCTTTTCCTATGGAAAGTATATTAAATCTTTAATAATTCAGCAATTTTGGCACTACCACACCTTCCCCAAAGTACACTTTTCTGCAGGCCTTTCTTCCATGAAGAATATCACAAAACCATTCTACTATCAGGTAAGTGGTATGAGAATGATCCCTAGATACTTACAGAAATGCCTTGAACTAATTAAAAAGATGTTTTCATGTTTATCCCCAGATTGTTTATTTTCAATATGTTTTGACCTACACAGCATGTTCCCACTTAGAAAATTAATTTGCTTTGTAACCAAAATAATGCACATTTCCTTTGTTTTGTGAGATTTTCTGTTGGTAGTGAAGAAAAGAGAAGGGTTCTTATAAAGCTGCATATCTTTATTAATATAATATTTAAATGCCACAAATAGTGCTTTTTATTCTCTTGGTGGTCATCAGATCCATTGATTTTCGTTCATTTCCAAGGTTCTGAATTCGAAGTGTCAGGATGCAGGTAAAGTCACTGCTTCTGAGGAGGCAGTAATCTAATATTTTGAGTTTGCCTACATCATTTGGACTGGCAATAGGCTTGAAAAGAGATAACGAAAAATGTCTGACAACATCAGCTACTTGGTTAAATGATAGAGAAAACATAGTAAATAATAAATAGAAGAAGAATATCCAAGACTAACTCAATTCCTCATGCTCCACATGAAGGGAGGGCTACGGTCTCTGTTCTACATGGGATATATTTCTTGCTTGCAGTTGCCACCTCCTTACATGGCTGGAAACCATGCCTCTTTGAGTGATTCTGCACAGCCACACAGAGTGCCAAAAGCTATTTCCCACTGATTTTTCCTATTTGTATCTAACCTTCAGGTCTGTATTAGTTTCCTAGGGCAGCCATAACGAAGGATCGCAAGTTGGTGGCTAAAATCAACAGACATTTATTCTCTCACAGTTCCGGAGTTCAGACAAGTCTGAAATTACAGAAGTCTGAGACCAAGGTGCCAGCGGGGTTGTGCACTCTCGTAAACTGGTAGGGAGGATCCTGTTTGCTTTTTCCCAACATCTGGTGATATGACAGCCGCAGATCATGCCAATCTCTGCCATGTGGTCTTCTCCCTGTGTCTGTCTTTACCTGGCCATTTTCTGAGGACATCAGTCATTGAACCAGGAGCCCATGCTATTTTAAACTAATTATGTCTGCAGTGACCTTATATTCACAATAGGCCACATTAGTGGCCACATTAGTGGCCATTCCTAGTACATGCGGTACTAGGAATTAACGCTTTATGATTTTTTGTGGAGAAGGGCCACCAGTCAACTTATAATAAGGTGTGAATGACAGTGTCTGTAATTTCAAAATAGTATTCTGAATAAAGCAATGGTTTCCACTACTGCAGAAGTATTTGTGCGAGCCTGTGACAATATTCACGTACATATGTACAAGCTGTATCTCACACACATACTCACTCATTTCCCTGTGCTTCGGCTGTGTTATAAATACTGCCCTGGCCACCCTCATTATCCTATTTTATTCTTACAATGACATTAGAAGATAATGTAAGGATCAATTCTGTAGATGAAAACATGGCTTAGATGTAGCAAATAAACTTGCCCTAGAAAGCTATATCAATAAGTCCGTATCTAGACTGTACTAGGCAACATTTTAGATTTGGGGGGACCAAGGAGAAAACAGAACAGTTGAAGTGTGCCTGACATTCTGGCAGTTTCTTTGCAACAAAGTTTACAGTATTAAAATCTACTGAAATTATTGATTTTATGGGTTGCTCAGTATTGCCCAGAAAATAGTAAATGCTCCATTTTCTTAAATTGTCATTGAAATATGTTGGTAAATTTAGTAATTAGTCACCTTAATTTAACTTCTAATATCAGAATTGAATGAGGTTGAAGCTCCACAGAACAGACGAAGACAGAGAATTAAAATATCAACAATCTAACTCACCGAAAGCAGTGAGCATGTAGCAGTATCAGTGATAATGATTACTGTGTAATTACAACCATATACTTGTAATTATTTCAACAAGCCTTACTGACCATCTAATCAGAAGCTGACAATATGTTAGGGTTCAGTTACCCTCTGTAGTCCTCACTGGGCCTGCGATTACCCCAATCTGTAGGGGTATGGCAACGGACCACCACATCCTCCATCTCCAAGCACTGTGGCTTCCACCTGGCTTTACAGCAGATGGCAAGCACACACACTCATTACCATATGCCCTGGGTAACTCATTCTTATTTATCCAGAGGTTATCTGTACATTTGTCAAATATATAAAAAACCCAGTTCCAGAATCCCATTTAAGAATTTTCCCTTGGGATCATCCCTCATTTACTGTAGGCTGTTCCCAAAGTTCACATGTAAGAAACTTGATCCCCAAGTCAACTGTTTTGGGAGGTGGAGTCTCATGGGAAATGTCTGGTCATAGGGGCACTACTCTCACAAATGGATTAATGTCATTATCAAGGAAGTGTATATGTTAACACAGGAATGGATATCTTCTCAAAAAAATGTTTTTGGACCCCTCTCATGCTTTCTCTTTCTCCCCTCAGACACTGTTCTCTTCCTTCCTTCCTCCTTGTCTTTCTTATCCTTCCACTTTCCACCATGAGAACATAGTACAAAATCCCTCAACTGATTCTGGGCCCTCAATCTTGGACTTCTCAACCTCTGGAATTGTGAACCAATGCACTTCTGTTCATTAATTGTTCAGCCTCAGGTATTCTGTCAGGAGCACAAAAGGGACAGAGATGCTGCACTTGTTTCCATTCTAGCAGGAAACAGCATACCCAAATTAGGACATTTGAGAAATCTTTTTACAAAGCTGTAGGTAAGTTGTAGGGAAACCAAAAAGTATAACACACAATCCTAGGACTAGAAAGAGTGCAACATCATGTCTACTCCTTGGTTTGAAAGAACCAATCAAGAGGTAATTAGAAGAAGATTGAAAATAAGAAAGCTGTGCATAAAAAGTCACATAGCAGATTCTATAATCTTCAGTTCAAAAATATGACTGTTCATACAGAACTCAGCAGAAGACTAACAGGGGAACTAAAACTTTGACCTTGCTCTCTTCTCCTCCCATGTCCTGTCAATCAAATTCAACCTGTATGTAGAATACAGGAAATGTATTTCATACAAATCAACTACTGAGTGCACAGTGTAGGATAGGGAAAGGCAAAAAGTACAACTGCAGGAACACACATCTTAGCAAGATCAGATATTTCCACTGATATCTTTGGAAGTCAAGGACACAGACTATGGGGAAACATTTGCTCTCTCCTTGTCAGAGATCCCCCCAACCTCAATTTAAAGCAACATCGATAGCATTGACTCCAAGTGATCCTCGTAACTCCATCCATTGCACTACCACGCTTCCAGGAAGTTTTAAGGGAGGCTACTGGGCTCTGCATACATGGTAATGCTTCCCCACGGTGCCCAACATTGCCCAGAGTAGTGTTCAAGGAATTCTTCAGGGATACTGGTAAAATCTACAACCCATGTTCCCAGCTCCCTTCCCATTCTGTAGTTTTCATCTGACAACAACAAATTAGCTGCCAAAACAACCTCAAAAAGTTGATTATTCACTTGTGACAAACTCTACAGCAGGACTAATCAGATTGGGTCTTATATTCTCCTATTTATTTCAATCACTACAAGAGGCCAGCCACCTTCAAGCAGAGCCTTCTCCCCACATGGCTTTGCAGAGATGCTATTCTGATTCACTGTCTGTCCTTCCACAGCATTACCTTCTGCCATGCCCAGAAGACCCCCATTTTTTCATCAGGGGTCATTTCATTGGAGACCCCCAGTTTTTCATCAGGAAAAGCCCTTGCATCTTTTCCTTAGCACCCTGCTATTACTTACAAATCTTTCAGGAGATGATTTGATTTTCTCATACTTTGTATCTTGAGATCTAGGGGTGAGAGAGTCAGTGTGTTTACAGATCCTAAGACCATTCTTTATTTTCGTAACCTTCCATACCCCTTAGAAGCACCTGTAACCAGGTCTTCCTCACTAATACATTCAGTCATTCCTCATAAATATATATCAGCCTCCATGTCGCCCTCACTGAAAGTTTTAATACATACCTTGTTGATCTCATGTCAATACTACTCTTGGCATTGTTTCTGACTTCAATATTTGATACTTCCACTCCTCAGTTTCAGTTATTTTTCCCACCATTGTAACCAGACTTGATTGCTGATCACCACATCATTTCCAACATGTCAGTCACACCAATTTCAAGTATCTTTCTCTCCAACTAACCCTTTCTATAGTTCCATCTTATTTTTTCTCGGCTATCTCTATTCTCACAGTTCTTCAACACTACCAGTACTTTCTGTCCATTGATCGACCTACTGTGCCAGCTTTATTGTGATTTTTACATCCTTTATCTACTCTAGATTCTATATATAACACTGTAACCACTCCCTACAACACCCTCTGTTACTGTTTGGATGTGAGGTATCCCCCAAAAGTTCACATGTGAGACAGTGCAGGAAGGTTCAGAGGAGAAATGATTGCTTTGTAAAAGTCAATTAATCCCTGATAGGTAGGGTGTGACTGGAGGAGATTGGAGTTGGGGTGTGGCTATGGGGTATATATTTTGTATCTAGAGAGGGGAGTCTCTCTGCTTCCTGATAATGTGAGCTGCTTCCCTCTGCCATGCTTTTCCACCATGATATTCTGCTTCACCTTGAACTCTGAGGAATGAAGCTGACCTCCTATGGACTAAGACCTCTGAAACCACAAGCCCTCAAATAAACTTCTTCTCCTCAATAATTGTACTGGTCAGATCATTTAGTCACAGCAGGAAAAATAAAAAAACCTGACTAAAACACCCTCTCAATTCCCTTGGTCCTCTACCTACCAATGTACATGTCCAGAAATATCCTTACCCTGATTGTATGGACTGTATTCACACTATGCCTTATCCAGACACCTAAAATGCGTACAGAGCAGAATGCACAGTAATTCTGACAGTTATCACCTTTTGAATTTATGACCATTAATCTGAAGTCAACTCTCAACACTGCCAAATAAGTCTATTATATTTTCTTAGTGAAATCTCTTTCCCATTCTGTGAGGGTACTGGTTTGCTTCTTCCACCTGGGGTCCCCACAGACTCTTTTTCTTTTTCTGAACATCAGCCGATGCCCTTAGATCTTTTTAAATAAAGCATTGAAACAATAAGAAGAGGATGTCCTTATTCTTCTGCCATGAAATTAATAGACATCTACTTCTGCACTTCTATATTCTGCCTTCCACCTTCTTTTAACTGTCAAAATGTCCCTGGTGCTCTCTCCAATTGCTCCATCTGTGCATTGAATTCCATGTCCTCTTGACCACTCAAAAATTTGCTTCCTTAATCATTTACCCTCTGCCCTGCATTAAAAATAAATATTTCTTTCTTTCTTTGACTTTAAAATAAACAGAGGCCTTTCAGGATTTTTCACCTCCCTTCCAACTACTACTCTTCATGTCTGTGAATTTTGATAAGAAGGCACGAAAGAGGGAGAAAAAAAAGAACAGCCTATGTTTACTGTCTCTGTTCCCTTGCCTCCCTTCCATCCTGAATTTATGCTTACTAAGTTGTCTCCCCCTTCTTTACACATAAACTTTTCTTGTCAAGAGCAATACCACTCTCCACAATGTTAAGTGAAGTAACCATTACCTAATCCCCATCACCAATACCATCTTCCATCTACATCTGATCTTTCTTGAAATTATTTCATCTCTTATTTCCTTGGTCAACAGAAGCTCCTGATTTCTCCCCCAACCATTTTATCTGCTCCTCGGGGTCTTCTTTCTTCTTGACCTCTTCATGTCACATTTGCACGAGGCCCTGACCTTCAGACTCCACCTTTTGTGTACACATATGCATTCCTTACCTTATCTCATCATTTCACGTGGCTTTAAACACCACCTGTTTAGTGAAGATTCTAATTCTGTGCCATATACCTTGTTGTCTACTTGGTTTTCTCTCACCTTCCGTGGAGGAGTTGGTATTGAGCATTATTACTTCTCTAGGTCAAGAAAGTGCATGTTCAGAACAGAACTGTTTAGTTGCTATCCACTCCAAACCTGCTCCTCGCCTAAGAAAACAGTACCACTTCTTGTCCTGTTGCCCAGGACAAAACCGTTGGTATCTCTATTTGCTGTAGCTTTAAATTTTTCCATATATGACCATTAACTGTCATGTACATGGCTTTCAGTTAGTAACATTTATCATTATCCCTCACTTGGATTCTAGAAATAGATTGCTGATCTTTCTACTTTTTAATTTTGTTCCCCATACTCTACTGTTTACAAAGCATCCCGGGTAATTTTCTTAAAACACCTATAAGATCTTGAAATTTTTCTACTCAAACACTCCAATTTTTCTAATTACATTCACAATAAATTTGCCTACCTTACTATACTTTCCAATCTTACCTTCAACCACTCTCCCCAAGCTCATTGTGCTGTGAAGATTTTTTGCTGTGTGTGTTCATACCTTTCCCTACCTTACAGCCATTCCCTTTCCTGGGAATATTTTCTCTGAAATAATCATTTAAACTTGCTTCTTCCACTTACTCAAACACATCACTATCAGAGAAAACTTGCCAAAGTATTCCATCTAAAATGGAGCTATCTTCTCAATTTATAAAAATTAAAATCAAGAACATTTTTATGTTCTTGACCTAAAGGAATAATGATGCTAAATTCTAACTACGCCATGAAAGGTAAAATAAAACCAAATGAGCTATAAGGATTATGACATTAAAGTAGAATAATAATTCTAATTCTGAGCAGCTGAAATCAATTTTATATCTAACTTGTTATACCTCAAAGCACCACATGAACCACTGAGGGCCATATATTATAATTACATACCCAAACATATAAAGCATAATAATTATAAAAATTAGGATTGTACTGTGCATTTTGTGGAGTGAAACTTTTACAAATGAGTTAAAATATGATAGTCACTTCTTTAATTTTTGTGATAGTGAAGTGATGTTGTCATTGATTCAAATTTTGCTGTTATGGGTCCACGCCATTCCTCAAAGGAATAGAACATTTCTCTTTGGATCTTTATTTTACTTTCAAAGGCAATCAAAGTACTGAAGCACTTATGAATGGATTAGAAGTACCAAGCATCAATCATTGTCATAATCTTATCAACAAGGAAACTAATTCCCTGAAAACATATTTTTGTTGAAACACTATTAGAATTGAGGGTTCTATCAAAATAGCAGACATGAAAAATATGTCCACTTCAGAAAGGGTAGAAAACACATGCCACATATCTTAGTCTGCAATTGCAGCAAAAATGGATTCAGCTGCTGGATGCAAGGTTCACTTAATCTGGGAATGCTTAGTGCAAAAATAATGAGGCTATTACTTTTTTAGCTTTGCCTCCAATCCAATAAAGAGGGTATTGTTTTCTACTGTCAGGTGTCTCATTATTAGATCACTAACATTTTCAAAAATGCTTCTGCATGAAGATGAGGTTAAAGCAATTCACATAGAGCCACACTACTTGCTTGTCTCAATATATGAAGGACAGTAATGAAAATTTATCGAAAGCATTTTCTTCTCCCTTTTGATGCCAGTTTCCTTACTTCATGACTCTAAATGGTCACAATTACTATATTAGAAATATACTTCCTCTTTAAAAGGAAAAATAAAAGCACATACAACTCATATCAGATGTCCAGGAATGCAAAACAAATAAAATTTTCTGGAAAGATAGTGTCCATTTAACTGTAGGTTAAGGGAATAAAGGATGACCTAATATTAGGAAAGAATATATTTGAATCTTCTCACATTTCAGAAAAGTTACCTTGCAAAATTATATGAGTCAGAATTTTGCTAACTCTATCCTGTTATTTTTCTTTTTCTTCCTTTTTTTTTTTTTAAATCATGGATGTTTGCCTGGGTTTCCTCTTCTCATAGTTCTGAGTAAATGGCTCTCAATCTTGTGGAGCCCACTTCTGTTCTTCATTCAGAACATACCTTGGTGCATAGCAGTGCACTCAACATTTGCCAATCATGTCCTGTTTTGACACCTCAAACAAATTTAACAACAAAAAGTGATGAAATAAATCAAAGTTTCTCCAAGTGTTGTTCACAAAGCATTAGTGGGACAATAGTAAATGCTTGATGGTAGACTGAACAACTATGTGTGTTTCCTTTTAGAAAATTTTACTTACTTTAAAATATATCAAAATGTTTATAAATTCTCTTATTTCATTTATATTAGGTTTATGTATATTTAATAACGTGTAAAGCATTTATTGGAGAATGTAGTCATATGCATAAATGGCACAAATGTAAAGCACCCATCTTCTCTTTACTCTACCTGACTGGGTCAGTGTTGAATTTTATTCAGGTCAACTCACCTACTAGCCATCGTGTGAGCTCATGCTAGTTGTAAATTATTGTGCTAATTTAAAGGTAAATATAAAACTACACTTTCAAAGTAGTTTAGAGCCTCTGATAGGGAAAGAGATCTGTATTTGAGCATAGTAAGTGTTCCAAGGGATGTGCAAACACAATTCTCCAGTAGATTAGAAGAACTAGAAACAACCACCAATTGGAGGATAGTAAGAAAGGCTTTATTTGACTAATTGTTTTGGACAGAAAAAAATGGAATATGCAAAGTGTTTGAGTCACCATAGTTAAAATAGGGAGGACCAGCTAAGTCATGATGGGAAGGGATCCTTTTGCTGACGTAGCAGAACACAAAAATTGGAGGGAATATCTTCAATCAGCTATTTCCTCGGATTGACTAAGTGTGTTTCTTTGTTTCATGAGTAGTTCTATCAGATTATGTAACTTGAGTATGTAGTTGTAAGGATCCTCAATTTATAGAAAATTGATTATGTAGATGTTATTGTGGGGCTTGCAACTGGCACCTGAAATTAATGAAATTCTACAGAAATGAACCCCAAAATTGCATCATCTGTATTAAATGGTATCAGAATTGAATTACTGGACAACTGGTTGTTAGAGCATTGTTTTTTTTCTGCAAATTCACACACTTGCTATTGAAAGTGGCTACAGAGTCAAGTATGGTTCCAGACACCTATAATTCCAGTGATTTTGGATGCTGAGGCAGGAGGATGGCAAGTTTTAGGCCATTCTCAGTAATTTAGAGAGGCCCTAAGCAACTTGGTGAGACTCTGTCTCAAAATCAAAAATCAAAAGTGCTGTGGATGAGGCTCAGTGGTAGAGAGCCCCCTGGGTTAAATCCCTACTTTAAGAAAAGGTGGTTGCAGAAAAAGGATATCACAAATCAGGACCTTGAAATAAATCTAGGTATGTGTTTGAGACACTGGAAGAGGGAGTATTTCTACACTGTTAGGGAGGCATTTAGAACCTCCCAGAGTTCTTTCCTTTCCTTCTCAGTATTACCTCACTCACTACTTAGAAATAAGCCATGTGGGGATACAGTTTCACAGTGAGAGTGGTTCCCAAATTTGAGAAAGTTTAAACTGATGTGTCAGTTTTCTTATGAACCTTGGGATTGACTGTTTACTAACCTAATTTGCTTTTCTGTTGTTTCTTTTGTAAAATCTTTGTACCATGTAATTCAAGTTTGCCCAAGTATTTAAGTGTTTTATTATAGCTTAAGACTTTGTTCTATTATTTGAAAGCTTGACTTGTTATGATGATGTGGTCTGAAGAAGCCAAAGTAATTTTTTAAATAAAGTAGTTGCTTTTTAAAAAAAAAAAAAAAAAAAGAAAGAAAGAAAGAAAAGAAAGGCTTGAGGAGATCCAATATGGCAGACTAGAGGGAGGCTGCATTCCTTGTCGCTCCATAACTCCGGGTTCAAGCAGAGGATATCTATTTCTTGGTGTGGCAGTTTTTGCTGCTTATCGATCCCCTGGTGTTTACCCCATTTGTCTGCTGTGATGACCTGCAGTCTGCCAGCATATCTAAGCCTTTTTTGAGTGCAGATTGCTCACTGTCAGGTGCCTATCATCCACCATTTGCCTGCCTCTTGCCTGTCCATCGCCAGCTTTACACCTATCCATCACCCAACGCACAAGGTTCACCTCCCGATCTTCCGACAACAGTCAGAAAACTGACTGCGGACAACCAGTGGAGCACCAACTGCCTGCTGTTGCCTGGAACTACACTGTTACAGTACCTGCAGGTTTGGTTACATGTGGCTGCCACCATTTTGAGACAACAGCCAGGCCCCGTAGAACCCCTGGCCTGAATGACTGAGCCCCATTTGTAGGATCCCTCATCTTGACCGATCACTCCCAGCCTCTGGGGCCCTCACATCGACTGACTGCTCCCTGCTGACAGGACCCCCAGACCAACTGACGGCGCCCTATCACCAGGACCACAGACCGACTGATTGCAACCAGCCTCCAGGATCTCACAACCACACCAGACACACCAGACCTCCAGGACCCCTGCTTCACCAACCACATCCCACCTCCAGGACCTCCAGCCAACCATGTCCACACCCTGAGCTGCAGCTCCCCATTTGCCAACACATTTCAAAGCCAGAGCAGCCATCTTGGATTATCCTGGAAGCCGTAGCTCCAATCTTTAGGTGGGGCAAATCCCAACCTGAGACGCCTGCTGGAGGCTTAAAGCTCATTTTCAGGTTCCTCTCAAGCATCAGGCTACTGAAGACGGGGAGGTTTCATTACTATATGACTGCTATACTGTAGATTTTCTTTTTGCTCCTTATTGAAAAAATTTAAGTTTTTATTTCTTTACTTTTCTTGCTCTATTTTCCTTTTGTTAACCTGTTCCCTCAGAGTCTCTCTCTCCCTTTTTAGCATGCTAACACCCAATTTCTTTTGATTACACTCTCACCCTTTCTATTATCTAGAACTTCTATATATTATTTTCTTATCCCATTAACAGCCACATTCTACATCCCTCTGCATCCTCTTTGTCCTCCATTTGAAACTGCAGATCTTATTGCAAATATGTTTGTTTTACTGAAGATAATATTTGAACTCATTCTGTTTATTATGACAATTTTGTTATTGTCCTCATAGGAGCTATTTGGTCTAGGATTGCACAGTGTCTGAATTGGGCACTGCTAATATTGATCTCCCCTTAAAGAAAGAGTTTTGGAAACCTACAGGGTCACTATAAGCCTATAGGGGGAAATCTGCAATACCCCAGATCTGCATTTCTAGAGGGGAAGATACATGAACAACATAAAAAATCAAGGGAAGAAAATGATCCAAACAAATCTAGATTCTATAATAATAGAATCCAATAAGAGTATGTTAGAAGACATGTCAGAAAAGGACTTCAAATTATACATGATTAAGATGATTCTCAAAGCAAAGGTTGAGATAAGAGAGCAAATGCAGGCAATGAATGATAATACCAATAAGCTGAAAGAGCACCTGCAGGAAGCAAAAGATCATTTCAACAAAGAGATAGAGATTCTCAAAAAAAAAAAAAAAAAAAAAAAAAAAAAAATGAACGGAAATCCTTGAAATGAAGGAAATGATAAACCAAATAAAAAACTCAATGGAAAGCATCACCAAAAGACTAGACCACTTGGAAGACAGAATCTCAGACAATGAAGACAAAATATTTAATCTTGAAAATAAAGTTGCCCAAATAGAGAAGATGGTAAGAAATCATGAACAGAATCTCCAAGAACTATGGGACTTCATGAAAAGATGAAATTTAAGAATTACTGGGATTGAGGAAGGTACAGAGATACAAACCAAAGGAAGGAACAACCTATTCAATGAAATAATATCAGAAAATCTCTCAAGCCTGAAGAATGAAATGCAAAATCCAATACAAGAGGCTTACAGAACACCAAATGCACAAAATCACAACAGATCCACACCAAGGCACATTATAATGAAAATGCCTGAACATTCAAAATAAAGATAGGATTTTGAAGGCCATGAGAGAAAAACATCAGATTACATATAGGGGGAGACCAATACGGATAGCAGCCGACTTCTCAACCCAGACTCTAAAAAGCTAGAAGGGCCTGGAACAACGTATTTCAAGCTCTGAAAGAACATGGTTGCCAACCAACAATCCTATACCCAGCAAAATTAACCTTCAGATTTGAAGATGAAATAAAATCCTTCCATGATAAACAAAAGTTAAAGGAATTTACAAGTAGGAAGCCTGCACTACAGAATGTTCTCAGCAAAATATCCCAAGGAGGAAATGAAAAACAACAATGTAGGTCAGCAAAGGGAGGAACTACCTTAGAAAAAAACCAAAGGAGAAACAAGCCAACATAAAAACCAAAAATAAGCCAAATGCCTGTGAACACAAATCATATCTCAATAATAACCCTGAATGTTAATGGCCTAAACTCATGAATCAAAAGACATAGACTGGCAGAATGGACTAAAAAGAAAGACCCAACAATATGCTGCCTGCAAGAGACTCATCTCATAGAAAAAGACATCCACAGACTAGAGGTGAAAGGATGGGAAAAAACCTACCATGCACATGGACTTAGTAAAAAAGTGGAGGTTTCCATCCTTATAGCAGATAAAGTGGACTTCAAGCCAAAGTTAGTCAGAAGGGATAAAGAAGGACATTTAATACTGCTAAAGGAAACCATAAATCAGGAAGACATAATGATAGTAAATATCTATGCCCCAAACAATGGTGCATCCCTGTACATCAAACAAATCCTTCTCAATTTCAGGAATCAAATAGACCACAATGCAATAATTCTGGGTGACTTTAATGCACCGCTGTCACCACTAGATAGAACTTCCAAACAAAAACCAAGCAAAGAAACCATAGAATTCAATAACACAATCAATAACCTAGACTTAATAGACATATAGAATATTCCATCTCTCAACGAGTGAACTCACTTTCTTCTCAGCAGCACGTAGACCCTTCTTGAAAATAGACCATATGTTATGCCACAAAGCAGCCCTTAGGAAATGCAAAAAAAAAAAAAAAAAAAAAAAAAAAAAAAAAAAAAAAGATACTGCCTTGTGTTCTATCAGATCATAATGGACTGAGAGTAGAAATAAATGACAAAATTAAAAAAAAAAAAAAAACAAAACAAAACAGAACTTACTCCAACACCTGGAGACTAAATAATATGCTATTGAATGAAACAAGGATAACAGAAAACATCAGGAGGAGATAAATAGAATTTGTAGAGATCAACAAGAAAGGCAATACAACATATCAAAATCTCTGGGACTCTATGAAAGTGGTACTAAGAGGAAAATTCATTGCATGGAGTGCATTCCAGAAAAGAATGAAAAGTCAACAACTAAATGACCTAACACTACAGGTCAAAGTCCTAGAAAAAGACGAACAGAATAACAGCAAAAGTAGTAGAAGGCAGGAAATAATTAAAATCAGAGCTGAAATCAATGAAATTGAAACAAAAGAAACAATTCAAAAAATTGACAAAACAAAAAGTTTGTTCATGAGAAAGTAAACAAAATAGACAAAACCTTAGCTACACTAACAAAGAGCAGGAGAAAGAAAACTCAAATTACTAAAATTTGTGATGAAAAAGGAAATATCATGACAGAAACCAGTGAGATACATAACATAATGAGAAGCTACTTTGAAAATCTGTATTCCAACAAAATAGAAACTACCGAAGACATTGACAAATTTCTAGAGACATATGCTCCTCCCAAACTGAACCAGGAGGACATACACAATTTAACCAGATCAATATCAAGCAATGAAATAGAAGAAGGCATTAAAACCCTACCATCCAAAAAAAGCCCAGGATCAGATGGATTCTCAGCCAAGTTCTACAAGACCTTCAAAGAAGATCTCAAAGTATTCCAGGAAATAGAAAAAGAGGGTACCCTACAAAACTCATTCTATGATGCTAATATCACCCTCATACCCAAACCAGGAAAAGACCCATCAAGGAAAGAAAATTTTAGACCAATATTCTTGATGAATACAGATGCAAAGATCCTTAACAAAATATTGGCAAATTGTATCCAAAAACACATTAAGAAAATCGTGCACGACGATCAAGTGGGGTTCATCCCTGGAATGCAAGGATGGTTTAACATCCATAAATCAATAAATGTAATCCATCATGTCAATAGACTTAAGGATAAGAATCATATGGTTATTTCAATTGACACAGAAAAAGTGTTTGACAAAATACAACACCCCTTCATGATCAAAACACTAGAAAAAATAGGCTTAGTAGGAACATACCTGAACATTATAAAGGCTATTTATGCTAACCCCATGGCCAACATCATTCTTAATGGAGAAAAACTAAAACCATTCCCTTTAAAAATGGGAGCAAGACAGGGATGTCCTCTTTCACCATTTCTATTCAACATTGTCCTCGAAACTCTAGCCAGAACAATTAGGCAGACTAAAGAAATTAAAGGGATACAAATAGGAAAAGAGGAACTTAAGCTGTCACTATTTGCGGATGACATGATTCTATATTTAGAGGATCCAAAAACCTCCTCCAGAAAACTTCTAGACATCATCAATGAATTCAGCAAAATAGCAGGCTATAAAATCAACACGCATAAATCTAAAGCATTTTTATATGCAATGAAACAGCTGAAAGGGAAATAAGGAAAACAACTCCATTTGTAATAGCCTCAAAAAAATAAAATAAAATACTTGGGAATCAATCTAGTCAAAGAGGTAAAAGATCTTTACAATGAAAACTATAAAATATTGAAGAAAGAAATTGAGGAAGACCTTAGAAGATGGAAAGATCTCCCATGTTCTTGGATAGGCAGAATTAATATTGTCAAAATGGCCATACTAACAAAAGTGCTATATAGATTCAATGCAATTCCAATTAAAATCCCAATGATGTACCTTACAGAAATAGAGCAAGCAGTCATGAAATTCATCTGGAAGAATAAGACACCCAGAATAGCTAAAGCAATCCTTAGCAGGAAGACAAACAGGGAGTATAGGAATACCAGAACTTCAACTATATTACAAAGTAATAGTAACAATATCGGCATGGTATTGGCACCAAAATAGACAGGTAGATCAATGGTACAGAATAGAGGACACAGACACAAATCCAAATAAATACAATTTTCTCATACTAGACAAAGGTGCCAAAAACATGCAATGGAGAAAAAAAGATAGCCTCTTCAACAAATGGTGCTGGGAAAACTGGAAATCCATATGCAACAGAATGAAACTAAACCCCTATTTCTCACCCTGTACAAAAATCAACTCACAATGGATCAAAGATCTTGAAATCAGACCAGAGACCCTGCATCTTATAGAAGAAAAAGTAGGTCCAAATCTTCAATTTGTTGGCTTAGGATCAGACTTCCTTAACAGGACTCCCATAGCACAAGAAATAAAAGCAAGAATCAACAACTGGGATAGATTCGCTAAATAGCTTTCTCTCAGCAAAGTAAACTGTCATCAATGGGAAGAGAGAGCCTACAGAGTGGGAGAATATCTTTGCCACTCATACTTCAGATAGAGCACTAATTTCCAGAATATATAGAGAAGTCAAAAAACTCTACAGGAAGAATACAAATAACCCAATCAACAAATTGGCTAAGGATATGAACAGATGCTTCACAGAAGAAGATCTACAAGCAATCAACAAACATATGGAAAAATGTTCACCATCTTTAGTAATAAGAGAAATGCAAATCAAAACTACCCTAAGATTCCATCTCACCCCAATTAGAATAGCAATTATCAAGAATACAAGCAACAATAGGTGTTGGAGAGGATGTGGGGGAAAAGGTACACTCATCCATTGCTGGTGGGGATGCAAATTAGTGCAGTCACTCTGGAAAGCAGTGTGGAGATTCCTTAGAAAACTTGGAATGGACCCACCATTTGACCCAGCTATCCCATTCCTCGGCCTACACCCAAAGGACTTAAAATCAGCATACTACACAGATACAGCCACATCAATGTTCGTAGATGCTCAATTCACAATAGCCAGACTGTGGAACCAACCTAGATGTCCTTCCATTGATGAATGGATAAAGAACCTGTGGCATATATACACAATGGAATATTGCTCAGCTATAAAGAATAATAAAATTATGACATTTGCAGGCAAATGGATGAAATTGAAGAATATCATGCTAAGTGAGATAAGCCAATCTCAAAAAAACCAAAGGAAGAATGATCTCGCTGATAAGTGGATGATGATACATAATGGGGGGTAGGAAGGGGGCAAGAATGGAGAAAGAAGGGACTGTATAGAGGGAAAAGAGGGTGGGAGGGGGTGGGGGGAAGGAAAAAATAATAGAATGAATCAAACATCATTACCCTATGTAAATGTATGATTATAGAAATGGTATGCTGTACCTCCATGTACAAACAGAAACAACATGTATCCCATTTGTTTACAATAAACATAAATCAAAATAAAAAAAAAGAAAGGCTTTATGGGAGAAGTAGCAAAGATGGAAAATCTGAAATACATGAATTCTCACCATCTGGGATGAAAATGGAAAGCCCCATTCTAGGCAGCAAAAAGTATCAACAAAGTACTTGGAGGCATTTGCAAAGAGGGGAAAGTCACCTTTAAATACCACAGTGGAGCCAAGGAGGGCTTAAATGGAGTTAAATTTCTAGAGAGAGCCAAAAAAAAAAAAAAAAAAAAAAAAGAAAGAAAGAAAGAAAGAAAATGACTTCTCTCTCCACTTATTTGAACACAGTTTTTCTTAACTGAGATTTTTATACAGACCTGATTTTATTTCTTTGAGATCTCATCTTTTGACTATGGAGGTGCTTTTAACATGACTGATTCATTTAAAATCTATAATTGGATATGTCATATTTTCTAAATCTCAACAGGGATTTACTATGATTTTAAAAATCAATTTTTAGGGGAAAGAGCTTTTTATATATAAAACTTAATCCCCTAACATACAATACAAAGATGAAAATTTAGTATTCATGAGCATATTTCTACTGCTGATACTACTGTCCTTTTAGAAGGCTCCCTTAATCAGAGTACTGTAAATGGCCCCAGTTCATCCCAGTAATTTTTTAATAATAGGTCTATTATAAAATACTGTAACCTTTGACTGCAGAGGTCATATCAGAAATCCTTGACAAATAGCTGGCAGTAAATGGATTTCTTTTCTTGGTGTCATATTTTTCTGAACAGTATCTTGGGTAGGAACAAAAATGATGCAGATATTGAACTATTCTGAAATCCATTCATAATGTCTTTAATCTGCTTGTAATCATCTATTATGAAAGTGATACACTGCATTTAATGAGAGTATAAACTTTCCAAAAGAATGTATTGCTGTGGAAATCTCTTTGCATAGTTTCTACCTAGATACCCACCAACTGATAAAGTCGCCAGACTATGATGCTGGAGCTCATGGAAATTGGCTTTAAATATTGAGTAGAATAGATTCTAAATAATCCCATTACTGTTGGTTATACTGAGACTACACATTTCTACCCAAGCTATGTTTAAAGAAGCAGTGGTTCTTGGCAAAGTAAGAATTCCTGGTAACTTGAGGGAAATACTGAACATACTATTTTTTAAATATATTATTTATTTTGATTCATTGTAAACAAATGGGGTAGAACTTATTTCCCTGGTTGTACATGAAATAGAGTCATACCATTTGTGTAATCATACATGTACATAGGGTAATGATGTTTGTCTCAATCTGTTATTTTTCCTTCTCCCAGCCCCTCCCACCCCTCTTTCCTCTATACAATCCATCCTTCCTCCATTCTTGCCTCCCTCCCACCCCCGATTATGTATCATCATCTGCTTATCAGAGAGATCTTTCATCATTTGGCTTTTTGGGATTGGTTTATGTCACTTAGCATGATAGTCTCCAACTTCATACATTTGCCTGCAAATGCCATAATTTTATTCTTCCTTATGGCTGAGTAATATTCCATTGTGTATGTATACCAGAGTTTCTTTATCCATTCATCAATTGAAGAACAGAATCCTAATGCAAGGTAACTTCTTTAAGAACTGAGAAATTCTAAGTTTTTCATATCATTATTTATTTTACAAACTGTTAATCATTTCACATATACAGGGGAAAGTACACTCTAATATTCTCATTCTTTCTGTTCCAAATACAGTTTTATAGCTGTATTTTGGGGTGGGGAGTACCAGGGCTTGAACTCAGGGTATCTCAACCACTGAGTCACATCCTAGCCCTTTTTAATTTTTTTTATTTTGAGGCAGGTCTCACTAAGTTATGTAGGGCCTCTTCCAAGTTGCTGAGGCTGGCTTTGAACTTGTAATCCTAGTGCCTCATCCTTCCTACTTGTTGGGGTTACAGGCATGCACCACCATGCCTGCCTATAGATGTAGTTTTCATCATGGATCTTCCTTTCATCCAGTAAAACCAATTCATGAGGGACACTAATAACATATTTAATTCACTGATGTTTTCTTTCATCCTAGAATTTAGAAATCATTCAGAAGGAAAAACAACTAAAAAAAAATCAAGTATAAAAGTAGATTCATGGGTTATGGTTGTATCTGGACTGCTCTCCAAAGGTTCATGTGTAGAAGCTTTGTTCTCTAGTGCAGCAAAATTCATAGGTGTGGAATTTGGGGAGTGACTGGATCATGAAGGCTCTGACTTCATCAGTGGATTAATCCATTGAGGATTCATAGATGATGGTATTATGGGGAAGTGTGCAAATTGTGTGAAGTAGAACCTGGTTGAAGGAATGGGTCCATGGAATGGTCCCACTGGGAACTATACTCTGTCCCTGTCCTTTTGTGTCTCTGCTTCCTAGCTACAAGGAGGAGGGGAACTTTTCTTGACCACACCCTTCTGTCATGTGTTCTACCTCACCTCAGGCCCAAAGCAATGGAGCCAGTCCGCCATGGACTAAAACCTCTGAAACCCTAAGCCCAAACAAATTTTTCAACCTAAATTGTTTTCCAGGTATTTTGTCCTGAGTCAGCAATGGAAAGCTGACTAACATACTGTGTTTCTATCATCTATCTCTCTTAAGTAATCTTTGAGCACTGTCAAAGACAGAACAAAATTCAGTTAAACTCTGACTTAGAAATTCAGGAGGGGCCACAGGTAATAAAAATGCAAATAAAAGTAAGCATAGGAATGACACATAGTTAGAGTTGTTTAAAATAATATTGTGTGACTATTTTTGCTTAAGTAAGGGAGGAAGATGAAAAATGTTTTCCCTTGTATTTGTAAATGAAAACTGAATATGTGCACACATGACCAAGAAAAGTATGACCTTCAGGGAGAAATGAACAGGGTAGGGCGCCATGGAAAGAGACAGGGTTACAGCAAGATACTTCTCAAAGAGTATATTTTAAAGTACTTTGATTTTTGAGTCACATGAATATTTCAGATTTGGCTTCAAAACAAAATGCCATTGCATTATTTATACAAATAGTTTATTTGCTTGGGGGGCAAAGTTCAAACTTTGAATATATGATGGTATATCCATGTTCATTGAATATGACTGTTTTGTTAACAGCATAAGAGAACAATGTATAAAGAAAAGTTAAGAGAAGAGAAAAAAAAAACAGAAGCTTTTGTGGGGCATACATTGTTAATTTGCAGGAAATGAGAATGGAAATTTCTGTTGAATATAAGAGTTTTCAGTGGTTTGCTGCGAATGGACCATCACACAGAGCGGTAGCAGATAGAGCCCATGAGAGTGGGAAAAAGGCAATATAAAGAATAAAGAGGACAAACTGATAAAATTCTTCTTCTTCAAACTTTTTAGAGTTAATCTGCTGAATCAATCTAGCCCCCCAAATAATCTATTACTGTTTGGAGGGTAGAAAATGCACGTGTTCACATATCCAAAATAATACATAGAATTGGAAAGTGAACAGATCTCAGGGGACAGACCGCCACATTATTAATGGGTGAGACACTGAGTCAAAGAGAATGTGGATCAAATCCCAGCTCTGACTAAGTGACTTTAGATAAATAACTTAATCTTCTATAAGCCTCAGTTTTCTCTTCTTCAAAATGTACTTTACTGATCTCTGTGTTACTAGCATGAAGGTCGAATTCAACACATTAAAAACTAGCATTGTTTCTGTTGTATGATGGCTCTCAAAACAAGATGAGAAGTTATCCCACGGTGTGAAGAGAGAGTTTGCTAGTCCCCATCAGGGACAACAACAGGGGACAAACTGATATTAAGAGGCAGGTCTTCTGAATCCTTTGGCTGTCTCTCATAGGATGTCTTTTCTTCTTTCCCAGCTGGATGTCTTTCCTCCCATTTTAATCTCAGGGAAACCCAAGAGCACCTTCCAACCAGTGGTGTGGGGCTTGACTCTACCATTGGAAGGAGAAGTGAAGTGTTCACTCAGTCTGGGAAGGCATCCTGAGACCAGGAGATTTGCTTTTATTAGCCTTACAGAGTGCTTGATAGTCTTATGCTCTAATGAAATGCTTTAGGCTCATGCCAGCTTTGAGAGTTTGGCAGTAGTTTGGGGGCAAAGCAGAGTTTGGGGTGAGAACATTTGTTGAGGTAGTGCTGTTTTGATTGCTCTAAAATATATGATAATAGGAAAACACAATTTCTGTGTCACTAATAGCCTGAAGAAACAGGGTATGTGACAAAAGAACAGCATGCTAAACTTCCCTTTATTTGAAAGAGACAGGGGAAAAACAAATTCTTATTAAATAGGACAAATTAAAAAAAATAAAAAGTTACCACCTTTTCCTTACCTTTTAAACTGCCAGGGGATGTTTTTCCTATCAAGACGATTTTAGTTCTAACATGGTGAATTCTTAGAAAAGCTCTTAGGGAAGCACTCACTTATCAATCAACTATTTCATTCTTTGACCCACATTATGTAATTATGCAAAGAGCAAAATTATATAAATAAGTTCACAACTCAGGTTCAGTATAAATCTGAGAACTTGCTTCCTGTTCGTCACCCGGTTTAAAATAGTCTATTCTTACTTTAATCTCTCTGCCTCACCCTTTTTGTTTTCAATGATGAGCTAAGAATGATTGAGATGAATATCTAATGGATTCAATTTTGAGGACAGTTGGATGGCTACGACGTCGTTTACTTAAAGAACAGGAGTAATCGACATAATTCCACCCATTTGGGGTCCTGCTTTGTACCGTTTATCTTCCATAAAAAAAAAAAAATGGTTTGAGGTTTGAGATTTAAATGACAAGTAACAAATTGATGACATGTACTCTTGACTAATTAGATGAAGCTCTCATTCTGTATGGTTCTTGACCTTTAATAACCACAATAATATCAGCATAATATCAGTAACCTGAAGTGATGCATTTCAAGTGTCCACTTCACTGCCATTGAATATAGCAATTAGGAGGACAGCTCCTAATGACACAAGGATTTAGCTAGTGCTGTTTCAGTGATGGGGACCTGCTTCCTGAGAATGGCTTTTTCAGTATCATTCCACACTTTAGTCAGCTTCCCACCACTTTATTCGAGTAGTTCTGCATACTAATAATCATTCCCTATGATCTTCACAGATTTGCTTTCCACTCTCAAGTCGCTCTCTTAATGCAGAGACGGTCTTTAAGAAATTACTGGATTTAGTACGGAGGCTCTTACCCTGAATCTGATCTTTCCCATAAGACACTCAAATTTTCACAAATTGAAGCTTAGAACATTCTTTTTTTATCCCCCCCCCCAACGTTTCAGGAACCTGAATTTCTAAAATATCTACAGCTTCTCATTTCTGCACACGTCCTGGCCCCTCTCTCCTGCTCCCTCTCTTTCACAGATTGCCATTCCCTGTACATCCCTCAGGGACTGATATGTACCACAGAGGCTTGGTTTTTCAGCTTCCCATTCTGATAAAAAGAGGGAGGACATCTTCAATCCAGGCTAAAGACTTATCAAAAGTTTTGCTACTGCATGGCATAATTGTTAGCTTTATAGCCTTCAGCATTAGTATCCCTGTACCAAGGTCGCGTATTTCAGATTTTGTTCCAACAACCCCCCACATCCAGTACCAACTTGTCTTCTGTCAGTATACATTAAGCTCTACTGAGATAACAACTCTGAAAATTCAGTGGTTTAAATGCATTAACATTTTATTGTCCTTCTGGATTCCTGCTACTCTATGTCCAAAAGCTGCAAGGGCTCTCTTACTGGAAGTCACTTGGCTACCCAGGGGAAAATAAATTCTGCCATTTCTGAGTTGTCCTGCCATTGGAAATACTTCTCTGGAATTCTCAGCATAAGAATGCAGAGCATACTGAATTCATCTTGTTTTTCTGTGGCTCAGTGCACAAATGACACGTGTCACTTCTGCTACTGACATATTGGCCAGGACTATTCCCTTGACCCTGTGTAACTGAAGGAGAGCTAGTCTGTGTAAGACACTATATGGCTATTAATTGAGTGGTAAAAAACCTGTCACACTATAGGTAAAATACCTTGATTATTGATTTTATAACCTTTTTATGTAAGATTCCTTTGCTCTCCCCTGCTCGCCTTAGATGATTAGAGCTGCTTCAGTATTTCATGAACAGTCTAAATGTTAAAACTTCCTTTTATGTCCTAATACCCAATGCAATATAGATTTAATTTCTTAATGATTAAAGTCTAAACCTCATTGTTCAAACCATTTATTAAGTGCCCAGATAGATGTTGTTATCTAAGAAAATAACTGATAAGAGATAAAATATTAGAGATATGCAGGTAAAGAAAATGTGGAATGAGAGTTTTGAAGACTGGAATCACTGAAATGACAATACCTGGAATCAATCATACTCTTTGAAATATGAACACAAAGAAATGCATCTTGAGCATGGTCACTGATGTATCACATTAATAATAGATTTTAATGTCTCTTAGAAGTTTTTAACTTTTGCCTGTCAACCTAAAACATTGAAGTAAAAAATTAAATATACAACCCCCTTTATAATCCACACATAAATAATATTTGGAATATATTATGATTATGAACATCCTGTAGAAGATGCAGATGGAATTCACATGCCAATCTGAACCTCAGAAGCAAATCTTACCCAGGAAGGAAAAGGCAGTCATGATAATACTACTTGGAGCTGAAAGATGACTTTGAATCTACTACCCAAATTCAATACATGGGTTCTCTCCCACGATGAATGTTTTAATAGTCAGTAGATTTGAAGACTCAAGTTCTCAGATTGAACAAATTCTTTAGTTTGTTTATCTGCTGTGATCCTTTTATGAAATATCAGTTTTCAAAACCTGGGATGCAATACAAAAATCTGTTTTTTTTCACATGCTATAAAATCACTTAGTATTAGTTTGATAATTCAAAAGAAACACAAGGATCTCACTGAACCTATACAGTAAACATCAACAAACATTTCTCTGAAGATTAGAAAACATGCCATTTAATTAATGCTCCTAATTAGTAAAAAGTATCTTGTTTGGGGAATAATGTAGGCTGTAGCTTGTATTCTAATCTTCTTTCTTCTTTGTTAAACATTCTATGTGATTTAGTCTTTCTGAGGAGCTTTCCTTTCCATGACAATATGTATCTATTTCTTAAGATTATCTGGAATATTTGGGGGGGGGTTACTGGGTATTGAACTCAGGGGTACTCAGGCCCTGAGCCACATCCCCAGCCCTATTTTGTATTTTATTTTGAGACAGGATCTCACTGAGTTGTTTAGTGCCTCCCTGTTGCTGAGGCTGGCTTTGAACTTTCAATCCTCCTGCCTCAGCCTCCCAAGCCTCTGGGATTATAGGTGTGCTACTGTGTCTGGCTAGAATATTTATGAATTGAGTGATTTAAGTCCTTTTGTGGGTGGAGGATTGAGGGGTGAGAGAAGAATGGAGGAACTTTAGATTATGCAGAGGGCAATGAGAGGGAGGAGGGGGCGAGGGTATGAAAGGTGGTGGGATGAGACAGACATCATGACCCTATGTGCATGTACGATTACACGAATGGTATGACTCTACATTGGGCACAACCATAGAAACAAAAGGTTGTGACCCCTTTGTGTACAATGAATCAAAATGCAGTCTTATAAAATTAAAAAAAAAAAACAATAACAAATGCCCTCTCCACTTGAGGAAATGAGTTTTGCTTTTTATAAATTCTGTGCTGTCTCATGTCCACATTTTTGTTTCTCAAAACAAAAAACAAACACAAACATCAACAACAACAAAAATAAAAACCCAGGATCTCCTCTATTCCTCCCCAGTCCTTTTGAGCTGGTGAAGTTCTCTGTGTCTTGCTAGACTCTCTCAGACATCTGGTTTCTCTGAATTGCTCACATTGATTGCATGCCATGTGTCAAGGAGAGTCAAGGAAAGAAATACCAAGATGAACGGGATGGAGTCGCTGACTTAGGGAAACCTATGCTGGAGTGGAAGAGACCTACAGAGTGATCATTCAAAATGAACTGATTCTGGTAGTAGAAGTGGGCAGGCCCTGTTATCTTTACTTATCTGAACCCTCCAAGCAAGTTGCTGATGCCCCTTGTATAGCAATAGTCCTATTCAGTAGTAAACTACAGTAGGAAGAGAAACTTCACGGAATCTAATTTTAACCAAAGGTCTTGTACTTACTTTTTGTTATACATGGAAAGCAGTGAAGTAGTTGAGTCTCATTGTTTTTAAAAGGTCTAATTGTGGTAAAGTAAAACATAAAACACACATTTTTGCCACCTGAAGTGGACAGTTCAGTAACATTTAGTATTCTCATGGTGTTGTGCCACTGATTTCCAGAACTCTTTTTATCCTGCCAACTTAGTATTTTTGAAGGATGGAAATAATGACCATTACAGGTTCTTCTGGGAATTAAGTAAGATAATGTATATAAAATACCTAGTTCAGAGTCTCCCATGTAGACAATGTCCAAATGACAATCTTACCTCCACCCATGCTTTCTTCCCTCCCTTGTCCCCTTTCTTTCCTTTCTCTTTTCATTTCTTTCTTCTCTCTCTCTCTCTCTCTCTCTCTCACTGTCTCTCTCTCTTACTTACTTCCTCCTTCCGTGCCTCCCTCTCTTTTTTTTTTTTTTTTTCCTGAATATTGAGCCCAGGACCTCACCCATGTTAGGCAAGTGCTCTCCCACTAAGCTACATTGCTAATCCATTTTATTGTTTTCATTTTTGAGACAGGTTCTGACTAAGTTGAGTCTGACCTTGCTTGAGCTTGGGATCCTCCTTCCTCAGCTTACTAAGGGATTACAGAAATATGTCACAATGTCTGGCAAATGGCAGGGATTCCGGTTTTCCTGGATTTCTTCCATAATGAAATAATATTGCTCTCTGCAAGGACGCCTCTCAGTGATGTGTCTACTCTAAGACTTATATATTACTTTATGCAATGTATTTTTAACAGATGCCTCATACATACTCTAACAGAGTAAGTAAAGAGAATTGTTCAGAGAAAAAAAGTAGATGGGTAAACACAGGCCAGGATTGGAAGACTGCTCAAAGCCAAAGTCCCATATCAGTGTTGTTGAAATGCAAAGGGCCAAGGAGAAGTACATTAAAAAGAAGACATTTGGCACAGAGTTTGAATCTGGAACTTGATGAATTAAAGGAAGTTCCAAGGCCAGGTCTTATGTTACAATCATACCTCCCTTACACAAACACACACACACACATCAAATCACAGACAACAGAGTGGACCGGGTTAATACTCAGAAGAACTAACTGTGCATATTTCTAGAACAACCTCAATCTGTCACCTCTTCCTCTGAAAATTGTTTCATATTGTTAAAAAAAAAAAACTCTCAATTTTGACTTTTAATTTTTATACATTTCTATTAAAGTCATCTGAAAAGGATGTTAATAATCCCTGCCATTTCCTCTTTCCTGCTTATTATGGAATATAAAGGAAATAGCAAAAACAAGTAATTAATTCTCCCTTTTCCTTTTTTAATAATACCATTGAAATTGAAGCATAGGGAAATGCTTTTACAAAATCTCTTGGCTTAAAATGCTTCAAAGAACTCCACACAAGACTTACACCAGGGAGCTATTCAACTTCTCCTCAAATTATTTAATTGTGTCTTGGGGCCTTAGTGTATTAAAAAATATAACAAAGAGGTGGAGATGTAGCATAAAATCTGTATTTTAAAGAAATCTCTAGCTTAGGGTAAATGAAGGAAACAGGGAATCAATTGCACTTGGGTATGTAATTTGAATAAGTAAAAATGCCAGAATGATTGAAGCTTATTTACTCAGGATGGTAAATGAGTCTGAGAGTGGGTGACTGAATTTTAAAAGTATGAATACAGGAGAACAAAGAAGAAAGAATACATGAAAGAGCAGGAGAGAATAAAAGTAATATTCATGTCTTAAATATTTTAAAATAAAGAATCAGTATACAGTTGAAGAAAAGGTGTCCTCACTGAAAAAATTTGGATTGACCCTGAGAGAGAATAAGCCCACTTGAATTCTCTGGGATAAAGCTGAAATAACTTAAAGTCGGTACTTTATATGTTTTTTTTTTTTTTTTTTTTTTTTTTTAAGGAGATATCTTGGTATCACACAAAAAAAACTTAGTTGAAGTTGGGCACTCATGAATTATCTAACTAATGAGACAGCACATGTAAAATTGAAAAGCAATCATGTTCTTTGTTTATTTTTATATACACCTCCCCAAATTTATAATTATAAATCATCAATAGTAGCTTAACACCCATACACATTCACTCTATATATGTGTGTGTGCATATCACATACATGCACTCATGGTGTTGTTTTGCTGTGTGTTCATTAGTATTTGTGTATATACATGTACTCCTTGACTTATGATGGGGTTACAAGCCAATAAGCCCATGGAAATTGAAAATAGCATTAAGTTAAAAATGCATTTATTGCACCTAATCTTCTGAACATCTTGGCCTTGCCTATCTTAAATGAACTCAGAAAACACTTTGCCATATAGTTGGGCAAAGTCATCAGACAAAAGTCTACTGTATACAAAGTGTTTAATGTTTACTGGAATTTATTGAACATGGGTGTTTAGTTTTGCATTGCTGCAACTGAAAAACCTGATAAGAACAATTTAGAGGAGGGGAAATTTATCTGGGGCTCACACTTCAGAGGTCTCAGTCCATAGAAAGCCCCCTTCATTGCTCTGGGCCCCGGTGATACAGCACATCATGGGGAACAGCCAGTGGAGGGAGGCTGCTCAACTCATGGCAGAGTCAGAAAGCAAAGATGCAGAAGGGGTAAGGGGACACAGAGGAGGACATCCACTCCAGGGCATGCCCCAGTGACCTACCTCCTCCAGTTAGTCAGTCCATCCAAACTAATATAGACTTAATTAGCTTACAGCTCTTGCAATCTAATTATTTCATCTCTGAATTTTCCTGCATTAACAGGAACTTTGGTGGGATACATACCCAACCCATAATGACTATATAGTATACTATAGATTATCTGTTTTTCACCCTAATAATCATGTGGCTGACCAGGAGGTGCAGCTTGCTACCACTGCCTAGAATTCCCAGTATCTATCCCTGGACCTAGGAGAAGATCAGAATTGTAGATATGATCTTTACCAGGTGTATCTCACTTTTGTAGTATCATAAAGTCAAAAACATTAAGTCAAACCATTTTAAGTCAGGGGCTGGCTCTATTTCATTACTGGTAAGAAAAAAAGTTATTGTTTTCTTTATATGATTCTTTTGAGGATTAGGTAAGATCATATATGTAAAAAAAAAGTAGGATTCATGAGAATTGATAAAATGTCAAGAAGAAGAGAAAGAGGGAATTTCAACAGTATTCAGGAGAACATTATTGTGTTATATCAAATCTAGGGCCATTGCTGTATTTGAACTAAATTCAGCTATGGAATTATTCAGAGCCAAATTGTGAGGAATCACCTTGCTTTCACGGTGTAAAAAGGAAACATTGAAAATTTTATAGGCATAAACTGTATAAACATATACTAATTTTATTATTACAGAAAGAGATTAAAGCAAAAATGATTTCATCAGTACTATAGTGCTGAAATAAAATTTAAAACACATATAGTTGGACATGAAATTTAGAGGAAAAAAATCTTGGCGAAGATTATAAAATCATTTTACCCAGAGTTAGAATGAACAGAGAAGAGAGAAAAAACAAGACATCAAAACTAATCTATACAGCAACTAATCTGTTATGGAGAATAATGAAAATAGAGTCCTTGATTTACGTTGCATATTGAAGGTCATCTCTTTACTTATGTTTTTATCTTCCGTCTTTTATTTAAAAACAAGGAATTCCTGTAGCAAGTAGTCAAAACCAGAAGTAGTCAAAAGAAGAACAGTGCTAAAGCTTTCAGAGCAGAGAGAGTATAGGAGCCATAGAGCAAAGGAGGGAGAACCTGCCATGAAAAATTCAGAGCCTTTTCTGCCAAGAAACTGGAGTGTTGGGGCAGGATGCTATAATTTACAAGGGATTCCAGGCAATCCTTCACCAGGGATCAACATGGCGGCTTCGGGGATAGGAAGTCTATCTGTTATTTTTCTCTTCAGTACTCCTGTGTTTTATGAATCTGCACAGACAAAATGAAAACGTGACTCTACAATTTAATCTTCTTTTATAATATGTGGTAATATGTGGATGTGATGTTTATCATGTGTTTTCCCTTTTTAATTGAATTGTTGCCTTTCAACTTAAAGTAGTTATAAAATGGTGCAAAGAAGGGCAAGGCAAGCTAAGGCAAGCTTTTAGTGTTTTAGACAATTTTATGAATATTAGAGATAGTCTATCATAGTCTCATGGCAGTAAAAATTAAAATGATGACAATATGTAGACACATTCTTTGTATTGCTTCCACCATTGATTGCTAGAATTTCCATTATCACATTCAGTGTTTTTGTGGTTACTGTATTTATTCAATAAATATGCACAGAATACTAGCTCTGTCCACCAATGTTGTAGACATTAAGGATATATTTTTGAGTAAAAGAGACAAAATTCCTAATTTCATGAGTTGTTTATTCAAAAAAGGGACACAGACCATAAACCATACAGACAGAGAGAGTACACTGAATTTTAAATGTGGGTAAATAAAGGAAGCCTGGGGATAGGAAGCATCAGAGTATTTAGAAAAGTCTTACTGAAAAAAGTCACGCTTGGTTGAAAAACTGACAAGTGAGCAGGACTGGGGAGCCAGCAAAACAGACATTCAAGGGAAAAGCATCCTGAGAAGAGGAAATAGCTGGACCAATGTCTCTTCACTCTACTTCAGAGAAAGCTCCAGGAACACTTGAAAAGTGTGAATTCTAATTTTTTTGTCCTTCCTTCCATGTACTATGCCTAATTATATATCTGACACATAGACCAGATGTTTAATATATATTTGTTTTAAAATGTCAATATGAACAACTTTTTTTTTTTTTTATCTTGCTAACTCCTACTTTGATCTCCATTCAAGTGCTGTACACTTAAGGAACCCATTCCTCACAGCGTTAGGACTTTGGTTATATGCACTCACAACAGTGCATGCCTGTCCCTTAAGAACATGTGTCCCAGAATCAGATTTGAGTGTTTATCAAACTTTATTAGAAATCTGATTTCTGGTTTGATGCATAACATTCCCAAGACTAGTGTTTAATTCATAATAGATGTCCAATAAAGGTTTGCTGAATAACTTCTCACATGTTAGAGCTTGTTCTCTTTGTATACTCAGTCAGATAACCACAACCCTGCAAGAAGCCATGGACTAGATCAATAAATGGTTACAGTACCAGAGAGAAGGTCACAGGAAGTAGCACTGATACACCAAACTATGAATAAAGGTTGCTTGAACTATGTAACCCAATTCCACCATCAGCTTAGTGTAGCTGATTGTCCCCAACCACCACCATATGGCTCAAACAAGCTCCAAAACTATGGTTCTTGATCCATGGAATCATGAAAAGTAAATTATTATTGTATTAAGTCACTAGGATTTTTTTTTCTTCTTGTGGTCAGATTTTGTGTTGTGTGTGCACAAGGGAAAGTCTGTGTGGTTGTTACAGAGCAGTAAATATTATACACCTTGTTAACTCTTCCTTATCTTTCATACCTAAACTTATTTAGAGAAGAACACTTTCTTGAGATAGTACACAACTAAATAATGATGATGATAACAACAGTAACAATACTTGGCACTAACTCAATATTTACTATGAACACAGCACCATTCTAAGCATTTCCCATGTATTATTGGCTGACTTTATCTTTAATATAGTGTGATACAGTAGGTACTAACCTCAGCCACAATTTGCAGAAGCACCCTATTCACTCCTGTTCATAATCCTCATTTCTTGCTGCATATTCCTTACCATTTATAACAATTCTAGTAATACATTTTTGGGAAAAGTAGTTCAGCGCAGGCAGATTGGATATCCTCTCTGTCAGAAGAGAATGAACCTCAGATCTGATATATTTTCCTTTCAAGAACATTACCCTATGTACATGTATGATTACACAAATTGTATGAATCTACTTCATGTACAACCATAGAAACAAAATGATGTACCCCGTTTGTGTACAATGAATCAAAATGCAGTCTGTAAAAAATTTAGAAATAAATAAATCATTAAAAAAAGAAATAAAGATAAGCCTGTACTGAACTTAATATCTTGTAGGTATATTATGAATGTTCCCGTTATTTTTGCATATTGTGTTTTGACTGCTCATAAGACCATTCTGATGAGGACGGATCTAGCTAATTATTGGAGACAGCAAATAGTCCATCCTGTAGCATGTCTTAGATATGCAAATGAACCACTCCAGAATCAAGGCTTCCTCTATCTGACCTCCACATCCCAGGATGCAACACTCCTCTATTTTAATCATCCCAGAGCCAGGTACCAGGTAACTAGAGATCACTTCTAAAACTCAAACATCTCCAAAATCATTTAAACTAGCCAATACTGAACAATTCAGCCTTCCCTGCCTGGCTTTTCTTGTGGAAATACCCATAAAGGCAGCAGCTTAAACTTTCACCTTACTTTTATCATCGGCTTCCTGTCAATTCTGACATCTTTCCCATATAGTCCTGGGTGGCATGCCATGACACTTGTCACTAGGATCTATGAGTAAATCCTTTAATTTAATAAATCCTTTATTTCCATATGCTTCTCCCAGGGGAATTTCTGCAGCCATGTTAGAGCAATCCTTAGGAACCACACAAGAACTTACTTCTCCATGTATAACACATAGTTTCTTGTTTCTGACTGTGTGTGTATCCCTTCATTCTCCTTAAGTGTATATGTCATATGGTGCCTGGTCAACCCTGCCATCTCCGTCCCCTTCATAGAAGAAAAAAATCCTTCTAATGCAGAGTAAGAGCAACGCATGTAGGTCAACGGCTTTGTGTTGGTCATTAGATGGACTCCCGGGCCACAATTGTGTAAGTAACTACTCCATCATACAAAAAGGTGTTGAGATGAAGAAATGTGCAGACAGAAATGAACTGAGAATTTTACCATTACTGGATTCCGTAAACAGATTTAAAAAGATATCCCCTGAGTAAATGAAAAATTAAAAAAAGAATCAAAGAAAGAACTGAGCTATAAGCAGAAATGGTAAGCAAAAACACTGATAAATGTATAAGTAAATTCAAGTAAACATTGGTGATATAAATATTTTAGTAATGTGACTTCTGTTGAAGAGGGGGAACCAAAGTAAAATGAAAACACTAAATGGCAGTAATCTAAGACATAAAGAATGGGATGAGACATGAAGCAATTTAAGTTCTTTCAATTATGTTGGAAGAAGTAACAAACTTAAACTATGCATGTTAAAAATATTTGGGAAATAATATTTTTATATCAACAGGGGTGAAAAATGGAATGAAAAACTATTTTTTATAAAGTAACTTTATTCTTCCTTATCCCCCCTCCCCCTGGCTTATTGTGAATTAGCACTTGCATATCAGAGAAAACATTCAGCCTTTGGTTTTCTGGGTTTGGCTTACTTCATTTAGCATTCCATTCATTTATCAGCAAATGCCATAATTTCATTCTTCTTTAAAACTAAGTAATATTCCATCATATATATATATATATATGTCATCTATATACATATATATACATATGTACATACTACATGTTCTTTATCCATTCATCTGTTGAAAGGCACCTAGGTTGATTCCATAGTTTAGCTATGAGTGAGTTGAGCTGCTATAAACATTGATGTGGCTGCATCACTGTAGTATGTTGATTTTAAGTCCTTTAGGTATAAATTGAGAAGTGGGATAACTTGGTCAAATGGTGGTTCCATTCGAAGTTTTCTGAGGAATCTCCATACTGCTTTACATAATGGTTGCATTATTTATCAAAATGTACAAATACATTCTACCATCATATACAACTAATTAAAACAGATTTTAAAAATGTAAAAAATTTTAAAAAGTCTTAAAAATATTTTTAAAGATGGGAAAAAATAAAGAAAATGTATAGAAAAATCAAGATTAATGAAGCACAGAAAATGAATGAGATAGAAAATAATTAGTTAATTATAATATAAAACAATATAAATATGTTAGCAAATGATAATTTAAGTATACCTTGCTCTCTGGCTAGGAGTCAGCAATAATCATATGAATGAAAAATATATATAAGGCTATGCAGCTTTTGAGAGATATTCTAAACCAATGACAAAGAAATTTTGAGGAAAAAAGATACAATAAAAAAAAAAAAATAACTCCCCAAAGTGTGAACAGACTTTAATGACTCAAAAGAGCACCTTTCAATAATATGAAGTAATTCTGGCACCAGAGACAAAGGTCCAGGTGAATTGAATCAGCCCTCCCCCTAAGATAGGTACTTACAGCCTCATCTTTAAAGTACACATTTTATTCTTCTGTTGCTTTTCATACAAAATATTATGTTTTTTCTAGATTGCTTGCTGCTGCTGTATTTTTCTGAGATATTGTTTGCTTTATTTATTTTTTATTACGCATATCAGTCCAATAGAAAGGGAGCTCTAAATGATCTGAAGTTTCTATATGGTTAATTTATTGCTATAGCCCAGTGATTTAAAATACCTGGCAGACATTAAGTATTCAATGTATGTGTATTATAGGATTATTAAGAAATCTGGAAACCTGGTCACCAATAACAAATCACTTTTAGGTGATAAAATGCTTATTATGCAATTTCATTTACACTCAACATTTTAGCATAACTAATTTTTGAATGAGGCAGTACTTTTATTATGGCATTTAAATAGATGCATAATGGAGTGATAGAAGGAAATGAGCAATCTGCCTTTAGTTTGTATATTCTCCTATTATTCTGTGTTAATTATTTGTACAAAACAGTTTCAATCTCTTACCTAATAGGACCCTTTCTAATGAGAAGAACATCTTCATGTTACAAAAAAGAGGAGCCCAGTTGATTATATATGGATCGAAATGCATTATTTATTGCCACAGTTGTTATAATATTAATTCATTTTTATTTTAGTGAGTTTTACATTGCAAAGACCCTCGCAGTTGGCAGACAACTTTCTGGCACTTAAAGATTCTAGAAAAACTAATATATCTTAGGCCATTACAATAAAAATAAAACCCATAAAATAAAAATGACTCTGATAAAATTTCTCCCTGATTCTAGCTCTGCTTTAGTATTTAAAGCACTGAAAATTCACAGTACTGCAATGCTTAGTATCTTACTTATATTCTTTGTATATTCAATTGCTGTGCTAGAATATATTATGAAGATTAAAACCCAAATGTAATCTATTTTAGGAACTATTCATAACCAGGAGCTCACATCTGCATAAATTAAAGCTCAAAAACCATGTCATACATATTTTATATGTAAGCTATCTTTTCTCAACACAAATAAACTCACTAACTCAATGAATAAATTATGTTTGATTTTATCATTTTGACCTATGAATACATACATGTGTAGCTAAGTAATAACTTAGTTATGCATTTTTTCTTCCACATATCCTGCTTTATTATCTTTTTTCATTGGCAAAAGGAAGATTATGATATGTGCTCAATAGCTCTTTGACCAACTGTCTCATTTCAACACACTGAAAAGGGAATATTAAAACTAAGAAAGCATTGTTCTTTTGGCCTAACTAGTTTCCGTTTGCCTTTACTTTAATAAACAGTCTTTTGATTTTCTAGTGTAGATCCACATCCCCCTACTGTGGGTTTCATAGTTTTGGAAGGGTGAGTCCCGCTTTCTGGCCATATGGATTGGCATTTGACTCAGGTCTAGCCAGTCAGGGAACTAACTTGTGGTATTCAAAGGTGAGTGAGCACTTGATCCAAGCTGAACTGTTAAAAGCCCAACCTTCACTAGAGATATTGGAAAGGGGAAATTTGGTTTTTGCTCAAACAGGACATGAGACTGGTGGGAGAAGCAAATTTTGCAGAAGTTCACCTGAGAATAAAGGCAATAAGAAAAGCAGGGACAAGAGATTGAGAAAACTTGATGCCAATGACTTCCTGCTCCAGCTACATGGCCCTAATTTCTACTCCACTAACATACAGGACAAGTTCCCTCTTCTGGGCCTCTGCTCTCTGTTGATGATATCCTTCCACTAAGCATCCACAGAGTTATGCTCTCACTTCTGCCAAGGCTGTATTTAAATATAAACTTCTCAAGAAAACTTGCCTGACTTTTCTAACTGACACATGGATGTCCTAATCTATTTTGTTATTCCACAGCATTTATCCCTATAACCATGGTTTTTGGAATATTTTATAGTTTGTGGTCTGTTTCTCAGTAGAATGAAAATTACTTGAAGACAGAGATTTTGGTCCCTTTAATTGATTTCTCTAACCTAGCATCTAGAATTGCAGTTGTATTTAGTTTGTAGTCGTCATATTCAGGTCTGTTGAATATGTTGAACTATAATAAATGTGGCCCTAGTGATCTAAAATGGCCTCTGTAAGTAATGAACTATAACCTAGTTTGATGTATAAATGATTGTAGCCGATCATAAGAGTATGTTTTTGGAACCAAGCATAGTGGCTAAGTTTCCAGCAAATCAGAGACTAAAAACTGTCAAAAAGTGACCATAAAGGCAAGTGCCCAAAATAGCCAGTCAGGTTGTTTTGGTATGTCACTTGCTTTTCTCTGGCTGTAAGTGTAACCTGTAAATGTACTAGGGTAGAACATTCTGGACCATCTTTGGTCTGGAATGCTAACCAGTTCCAGAAACATTTTTCTTCAAAAGAAAGAAAGAGAGAGAGAGAAGAAAAGAAGGAGGGAGGGAGGAGGGAGGGAGGGAGGGAGGAAGGAAGGAAGGAAAGAAGGAAGGAAGGAAGGAAGGAAGGAAGGAAGGAAGGAAGGAAGGAAGGAAGGAAGGAAGGAAGGAAGGAAGGAAGGAAGGGAGGGAGGGAGGGAGGGAGGGAGGGAGGGAAAGAAAGAAAGGAAGAAAGAAAGAAAGAAAGAAAGAAAGATAAAAAAAGAAAGAAAGGAAGGAAGGAAGGAAGGAAGGAAGGAAGGAAGGAAGGAAGGAAGGAAGGAAGGAAGGAAGGAAGGAAGGAAGGAAGAAATGCTATCTCTAACACTTTGGAAAAGAGTAACTGTCTCAGTTTTCTTTTAAGTGTGAGTGTCACTTTTTGGGCTTCTATATCAAATTGGACTGGAAGCTTCTGGACCTCACTCATCTAAGTCAATGAGTTTTTATTCTTGAGTCAATTATTTTATAACAACTTTAATTTTATGTGTTCTAAGTACTAAACAATTTCATAGATATAGTTGCATAAATTTAAGAATGATATCTTATTTCTTTAATCGAAATCACTAAGATGCTTAGCAATATAATAAAACCCCCCATTGATTCCTGAATACATATTTATCTTTAATAAAGCATTTAAGTTCTATTTTAAAAAGAACAAAGATTTTGCAATTGGTAAACAAGTAAATAGAATATATCTTATTCATAAGGGTTTTACAAATTAGGGCAAAAAAAATCAGTTTACAACATGGGAGAGAAAACATGCTAAGGAAAGTGGTGTTTGATTAGGGGTAAATGGTAATATAAAGTGCACTCTATTTAAGAGGAGCTTCCATACTGCTTGAGATAGAGGGCTTAGTGAGTAAGGGAGGGATAAAAAGCAGAGCAACTTAGCTTGCTAATATGCAAATGGAGAAGGACCTCTGAGCCCTTTGAGAGACCACATGAATCACCCACTTCTCTGCCATGTTTAGGATGCGGGGCTGAATGTTTTCATGTTACTACTATAAAATTATCTACTAAGCTCTTCATTTGTGTGGAATGGCTTAAATTCATCTAGTCTTCACATAGTGACATCTAGTGCCTCAGACAATTACTGGAGGAGTTTTTGCAACACAATTTCTGTTTTAGTCTTGATGAAATTATACGACACACTGTTGAATGGTAAGGGCCTATTCAATTCCAAATTTACATGATGATGGTGTTTAACAGTTTTGAATGATTTGGTAAATGATTAATCAATAGATAAATATATAAATTTATGAACTTCACAGGACAATTTAATATTTATAAAAATGTGAAGTCATTGAAAACTGAAACTGATGTTAATGACATTTCTGAAAGAATGGATTGCAATGTGCTGATATATGTTTTAGAGATATTGAATTTCTTTTCCAGTCAACTTTAAATTCATTTCATTAAAATAGAAATCTTGCTCAATTTTAACATACTTTTTTTTCTAAATAGGTTTTAATAATAATATACCAGGAACACAGATAACATAACTTTCTATATTATGGTATTGAATACTTGGAAATTTTTAATGTAATTTCAACTGGTCTCATTATATATCATGCACTATTCAAAAGTCCATATTTTTTTATTCTCTTGAAATAGTTTCCCTTGATACTAAAAATAGAATGTGATAAGTTTTATAAATTAGATCCATTAACTCTCAAATGCATTTGATTTTTTCAATAAAATCTAAAATATAGGTAGCTGAATGTTTCCTTTCAGAAAACATGTTTATAATAGGAATAAGTAACTTACGCCTGTGATATAAAGGGAATGAATTCAGTCATTCAGGGTTTTGTTGGTTTGCATTTGTTTGGTTTTGTGTTAGTGACTTACATGCTCAATGTGATCCCAACAGGATATTTCTAAACTATTTCTCCTTTGTAGATTTCCATTTGATCTGCTTGCTTCTGAGTATCAAATCTGAATCAACTGACTAAAACACCAAATGAATACACAAAAGAATACACACACACACACACACAGTATAGTCTAGCAATGTGCTTCTCAAACTCAATGTGCACATAAACCACCTGGAGATCACATTGCAAGCAGATTCAGGTTCAGTAGGTTTGAGTCTGGGTCTGGATTTTGCACAGAGTCCCAATCAATATCCCTCCTGCTGCCTCTGGACCACACTTTGAGCAGCACAAGTTACTTGGCTGAATCCAAACCCCAACATGTTATTACCACAAAGATCTTTTCTCCCTTGCCCTCTTCTTTGTAACATTGCAGAAAAAGCTTAAGATGCTATATTTCCCTTATCTTTTTACTGTTCCTCTATGATTTATATTGTTCTTATGATGATAACACTAAGATTCTTCATATTGAAACCAAATCTTTTTTTCTTGTCATGTCCAGATATACTTCTACATATCTATGACTCAGTAAAAACTTTATCTGTAGAATCAATGCTTTCTAATTTTTCTTTAATGCTTTTTGAATTTTTTTAATCATTTTTCAATATTCTGCTCTTTCATTGGATCTCCAAATGTTAACATCCATTGTTTGCCACTTAAAAATTATTAGACCCTTCCAGTTTTTCACGAGTTTAGAAGAATGACAAGAATGTGGCTCTTCACTGACTCCTGAACCATTCTGAATTTAGTAATATGTATTTTCTTTTGGGCAATAATTTTAGTCGTGGGTCTAATGTTGGTTCATTTTCAATAAATTTTATTTGTCATAAAGGTAAGATTAAACCAAGAAAGCAAGCACTTTTATAAATTTACTTAATAATCTGGCATGTTGATTATTTATGTAAGAAGTCATGCACTGAATAACCTGGACTATTCAACAACTTAGGATACACCTCACTTAAAGACAAAAGAGCCATTGAACTGTTTGGTGCCCAGTTACATAGACAGGCTCATTTACTTAGTTTTTTTTTGTTTTTGTTTTTTGTTTTTTTCAGTTCTACGGATCAAACCCAGGGCCTTGTGCTTGCAAAGCAAGCACTCTACCTACTGAGCTATATCCACAACCCCTGCACTTTTTTTTTTATTGTAAACAAATGGGATACATGTTGTTTCTGTTTGCATGTGGAGTAATAGCATACCATTTGCGTAATCATACATTTACATAGGGTACTGGTGTTTGATTCATTCTGTTATATTTTCCTTCCCCCCTACCCCTCCTACCCTTCCCACCCCTCTTTTCCCTCTATACAGTCCCTCATTCCTCCATTCTTGCCCCCCTCCCACACCCCATTATGTGTCACATCCACTTATCAGCGAGATCATTCGTCCTTTGGTTTTTTGAGATTGGCTTATCTCACTTAGCATGATATTCTCCAATTTCATCCATTTGCCTGCAAATGCCATAATTTTATTATTCTTTATAGCTGAGTAATATTCCATTACTCAGTAATATTTCAAACACACCACAGTTTCTTTACCATCAATTGAGGGACATCTAGGTTGGTTCCACAGTCTGGCTATTGTGAATTGAGCAGCTATGAACATTGATGTGACTATATCTCTGTAGTATGCTGATTTTAAGTCTTTTGGGTATAGGCCAAGGAGTGGGATAGCTGGTTCAAATGGTGGGTCCATTCCAAGTTTTCTAAGGAATCTCCACACTGCTTTCCAGAGTGGCTGCACTAATTTGCAACCCCACCGGCAATGTATGAGTGTACCTTTTTCCCCACATCCTCTCCAACACCTATTGTTGCTTGTATTCTTGATAATCGTCATTCTAATTGGGGTGAGATGGAATCTTAGGGTAGTTTTGATTTGCATTTCTCTTATTACTAAAGATGGTGAACATTTTTTCATATGTTTGTTGATTGCTTGTAGATCTTCTGTGAAGTGTCTGTTCATTTCCTTAGCCCATTTGTTGATTGGGTTATTTGTATTCTTGGTGTAGAGTTTTTTGAGTTCTTTATATATTCTGGAAATTAGTGCTCTATCTGAAGTATGAGTTGCAAAGATATTCTCCCACTCTGTAGGCTCTCCCTTTGCATTGCTGATAGTTTCCTTTGCTGAGAGAAAGCTATTTAGTTTGAATCTATCCCAGTTATTGATTCTTGCTTTTATTTCTTGTGCTATGGGAGTCCTGTTAAGGAAGTCTGATCCTAAGCCAACAAGGTGAAGACTTGGACCTACTTTTTCTTTTGTAAAATGAAGGGTCTCTAGTGTGATTTCAAGGTCCTTGATCCACTGTGAGTTGAGTTTTGTGCAGGGTGAGAGATGGGTGTTTAGTTTCATTCTGCTGCATATGGATTTCCATTTTTCCCAGCACCAGTTGTTGAAGAGCCTATCTTTTCTCCATTGCATATTTTTGGCACCTTTATAGCTTCTGTTTCTTGAAGCTAGTACCCCTGAGTCTTTTTTTTTTTTTTTTTTTTTTTTTTTGTGCCAACTGCTGATCCTTGAAGAAGATCTAACTTCCCAGCTTCTGATTATTGTAGACTTCAATCAGGGGAATACCACTGTTTGTTTTGAGTGTTACACTGAAAAACTGTTCAACTGCTATGCCTTTCCAGGTTCTACTATGGTCATAACTCCAGAGACAAACTTCAAGTGAATGTGATGGGGAGCTTGTGAGCATATGAAGAAATTCATTTCCCATTCTTTCTACCCTGATTTAATTCTGCCCTTTTGCTGTAATATCTCATCAACATTTCTTACCATTCTAATAAGTAGCTACCGCTGTTCTTGATTTTTTATTTGGACCCCCACAAAAACTGTCTCTACTTTTATACTTTAGCGATCACAATCGTGACAGTCCTGAAGCAGAGCTGGGACATCTGAGTACATATTGCCATCTTAGTATGAAGCCCATGCAAGACAGAAGGGAGTCACAGAGCCTGAGAAGACTTATTGAATAGTTAAAAATGGGAGCCACTGAGAAAACAATATTTGAGGACAACCACGCTTCTAATGTCTTGAAGATTGCAAAAGTAATACCTGCTTTGTGACAAATCAATTTGTGAGCACTGCATCCATTTCTAATCTATGAACAATTAGGGGGTAACTGAAATGTGAGATGTGAAAAACAAGTTTAAGATTTCTTTTTAAATTCTCGAAAATATATATCAAAAAGATAGAAATAGCTACTAGAGCATGTTAAGTAACAAAAAGCCATTCCATCAGTACTTTTAGTTCATTTAAATATACTCAAAATAAAAGAAAAATCTGGGTATAACAGTAGACACATCTAAAGAACATGTTTTTTCAAGGAAGATTATAAAGTTCTAAATATTTGTTCATTTCTTGGCAATGACACTCGTGTTATGGATTATTTTGTTTTCTTTCTGCATTTGTATGTTTTCTGTAAGAAATGTTAACAACTGTTACAGGTAAATGTTCAAATGTTTTGGTAATTTTGTGTGCTTATACCATTTATGTTTAAATAATAAAGGAGTTCAGTCTATGTGGAGATTCTGTTATCTTCAAATCTGTGCTCCTTCCTACTTTGTGCAAAATAACTAGAAAAAAATCTTCAAGAAGTGTCCAAATTTTACTTTGTGTAAATCTACCTATCAAATACCATTATATCTAAATAAATTAACTGCTATTTCCTGATGTAACTCTTTGTTCTAAACTAGACCTAATAGAAAAGGATCATTATTTGTTGAATTTAATATGTTTCTTAGAAGATGCAAGAGATTTATGCTATGAGCATTTATATAAAATTTGACCACATTTGGTAAAATATCATAGAAAATTATAAAGGTAAGAGATCATAAACTTCACAGAAAGTTACAGAATTACTTTTAGAACTTTATCCAATATTAGTATATTATGGGTTCTTTCAAAGAGGAAATAATATCTACAACACATCATATTAACTTAAGCATGTCAAATAACATGGAAGTATGAGATCATAGGCCTCATTTCATTAAACAGTATCAAAAATTCTTAAAATTTATACTTCTGATTGAACTTTAAAAGCTAACTCCAATACTGCTAGAAGAGAAGCAAAACTAATTAGAAAAAAATGAAGTTCCAAAATACTCTGGTTCATAGAATCTATACACATAGGGAATGCAGGTCAGAAATCACCAGCTATGAATATTATTATTTTTTGTTTTTTGGTTTTTTGCGGTACTGGGGATCGAAATCAGGGCCTTGTGCTTGCTTGAGAGGCAAGCACTCTACCAACTGACCTATCTCTCCAGCCCAAATGAATATTATGCAGTCATAAAGAAGAATAATATTATGGCATTTGCAGATAAATGGATGGAATTGGAGAATATCATGCTAAGTGAAACAAACCAATCCCAAAAAAACCAAAGGCCAAATGATTTCACTGATAAGTGGATGATAATGGGGGTAGGGGGGTGGGGATGAGACCAGAATGGAGTAACTTTATATCAAATAGAGGGAAATGAGAGGGATGAGGGGGTGGGTGTACAAATGATGGTGGAATGAGACAGACAACATTACCCTATGTACACGTATGATTACGTGAATGGTATGAATCTATATTGTGCACAACCATAGAAATAAAAATTTGTACCCCATTGGTGTACAATGAATCAAAATGCAGTCTGTAAAAATTCTAAAAAATTTTTTAAAAAGGGAAAAAAAGAAATGTAACACATGGTTGTTGGTTGTTGTTGGTGGTTCATTTATTTATTAGGTTGAAATCCACATAACATAAAGTTAACCACTAAAAGCATACAGTTCAGTGGTATTTAGTATATTAAGAATGTTGTACAGTTTTCCTTGTTATTAATTTCTAATTCATCTATCAAGTCTACAATATTTTTCATGATCCTCCAAGAGAATCTTGGACCCATTAAGAAGTCTCGCCCCATTTGCCCTTCCCCATGGGCTCTGATAATCACCTGTGTGCTTCTCTCTAGATGGAGCTACCTCTTCTGGCTATTTCAAAATAAATTGAACTATATAATATGTGAACCTTGTACTCGGCTTCTTTCATTGACAGAGGTTTTGAAATTCCGCCATGTTGTGTCAAGTATCACTAATTCATTTCTTTTAATGCCCAACTGTTATACAAATACAAGTACTGTTCCATTGTTATGGAATATGTATTTGTATTTCCTTCCATCCATAATGAATAATTGGAGTGTAGTTATTTCAGTCTTTCACTTTTAGAGTCACTAGAGTTAAAGGTTTATCAATTTCATAGATATTTTCAGAGCGCTAAATTCAGATTTGTTCATTTTCTCTGTTCTTTATCTAGTGTGGTTTTTTTAAAATCCCTGCTTTAATCTTTATTATAAACTTTGTTTTGTTGGCTTTAGATTTAGTTTACTCACATTTCTGTAGTTCCTTAAGGTACAAAGCCAGGTTATTGATTTGACATATTTTCTCTTATTTCATATGGACATTTATAACCTTAAATTTCCCTCAAGGCTCTCTCTTTATGATACCCTATAATTTTTGGTATGTTATGTTTTCATTTTCATTCATGTCTAAGTATTTCTGAACGGCTCTTGTGATTTCTTCTTGGATCTGTTGGTTAAGCGTGGATTGTATAATTTCTGTACATGTGCGAATTGTCCATTTGTGCCTTGGTTATTAATTTTCAATTCCATTCTATTGTGATGGTAGAAGAAACTTTGAATTGTTCAACATTTTAACACTTGCTGAGAATGTATTTTACTTACGTGGCCTACCACCTGGAAAGTGTTCCTTGCACTCTTGAGGAAAATGTGCATTCTGCAGTTGTTGGGCACGGTGTTTTTATGCACCTGTGAGGTGCGGTTAGTTCACTGTCATGTTCAGGTACTCTGCTTATTTATTGATCTATTAAATTTTTCTCTTCGTTATGAAAAACGAGGTAACAAAGCTTCCAACTGCCATAAGAAAACTTTTCTCTTTCAAATTTATCAATTTGTCTTATCTTTTCCTAGGTATCAATATATTTATGTTGTTATATATTCTTCATGGCTCGGCTTTTATCAGTACATAATTTCCTTCATTGTCCCCTGCAACCATTTTTGTATCAAAGTCTCTTTTGTGTGATACTAGCATATACTCATGCTCCAGATCTTTTTCGATCACTTCTGGAATGCAGCCTCTTCATTCTGTCATTCTTCAGCCTGTCTGTGTCTGTGAGTCAAAGGAGTTCCGTGTGGACAGCAGAGGTGAATGCTGTCTTATTACCCATTCTTCAAATCTCTGCCTTTTAGTAGGAGAGATTAATCTGTTTATATTTAAACATTGATAAAAATGAACTTCCTTTATTTTGCTATTTGCTAGCTGTTTGACTTCTGTGGTTTTTGTTGCTCAGTTTTCTTGCTTACCAACGTGATTTTTTTTGTTTGTTTGATTTTTTTGGTAGTATATTATTTTTATTATTCTAATCTTATTCTCTGTATATTTTTTACCTATTTTACACTGATTATCCTCAATAATACAGTTAACCTCAAACTTACAATAATCTATTTTTTACTTTTATTCATTTATTTATTTTTATTTTTTATAGACTGCATTTTGATTCATTGTACAGAAATGGGGTACATCATTTCATTTCTTTGGTTAATGACTCTAGCTTTAGAAATATATATTAGTACTATTCCTGTGTACCTTCTATATTCTCCTTTATGTTCCTATTGTCACAAATTTCATCTTTGCACTCATGAGCTCATTGACATAATTTTGCAATCATTGCTTTATGCATTTGTCTTTTAATCATATAGGGGAGAAAAGAGAAAATGCAAACCAAAAATATAATAATGTAATATCGTCTTCTCAGTTGACAATTTTTTTTTCTTTTAGCACTTTATATTATTTGACTGCCTTCTGACTTCAGTGATTTCTGCTACAGCTGTCTTCTCACCTCACTGAGTATCCCATGTACATGAGGAATCTCTTCTCCCTGCTGCCTGCAGAATTCTTTCTTTGTCTTTGCATGTTGACAGTTTGATTATGTGTTCCAGCATGTGTTTGTAGATTTGTGTCTCACATCAAATTTGGGCATTATTCAGCGATTATTTCCTCATATACTTTCCCCCTGTTCTTTCTGGAACTTCTAATATGGCTATAGTGGTATACTGCATATTGTCCCACAGGAATCTTATCTCCTTATTTTTCATTGTTCTTTGATTCTCATTCTCCACACACTGAGTGATTTTGATTGACTTGTCTTCAAGTTTGCTGATTATTTTTTTCTTCTGCTCCTCACACTTGCTATTAAAATTCTATTGTGAATTTTTTTTTTTTTTTTTTTTTTTTGGTACCAGGGATTGAGCATTGAACCCAAACCCGTGGGTGCTTAACCACCAAACCACGTCCCCAGCCCTTTTTTATATTTTATTAGAGACAGGGGCTCGCTGAGTTGCTCAAGGCCTTGCTAAGTTGCTGAGGCTGGATTTGAACTCACTATCCTCCTGTCTCAGCCTCTGAAGTCCCTGGGATTATAGGTGTATACCACACTGCACCCGGTTTACAGTGAATTTTTTATTTGAGCTTTTGCCCTTTTTGGCTCCAGGATTCCTGTAATTTTTTAAACAATCCACGTCTCTATGTTAATGATTTTATTTGTTTATACGACGTCCTTTTGGTTTTCTTCAATTATTTCTTGTCTTTCCCCCTTCACCCACTTCCCAGTGCTAAAGATCAAGCTTGAGGCTAGTGCTTTACCATTGAGCTGTATCCTTAGCCCCTTCTTCAGTTATTTCTGCATGATTTCTTTTAACTTTTCAATCATGTTTAATAACATTGATTACAAATCCTTGTCTAATAAATGCAATGTCTTTGTTTCCTCAGGAACAGTTACTATTAATTTCTCCTTTAAGTGGGTTATGCTTTCTTGCTTGTTTTCATTTTATACTGTGTTGAAAACTGAACATTTTTGCAATATTTAAAATTTTATTTGAAACTGACACATAAAAACATGGAAATTGTACATATTAAGGGAGTAACAGGTAATATTCCAATACATGAATATGTCGCCTACTATTTAAATCAGTCTAAGCATTTATATCTTCAAACATTTACCTTTATTTATGCTGAAAATGCTCAAAATTTTTCTTCTAGCTCTTTGAAGTATGCAGTACAGTATTGTTGTCTTTGGTTACCCGCCTATGCAATAGCACACCAAAACTTCTTGCTCCTATCTAACTGTAACTTAGTACCCATTGGTCAGCCTTTCTCTACCCCCCGACCCCATTCTCTGGTAACCATCATGTTACTCTCAATTTCTGTAAAATCATTGTTTTGGACTTCATATGTGAGTGGCATCACACAGAACTTCTCTTCTTATGGCTTAACAATCATCTTCAGTTTCATCCCTATTGATGTAAATGGTAGGATTTTATTTTTTCTGGCTGAATAGTATTCCACTGTGTGTAAATATACCCCTTTTTCTTTATCCATTTATCAGTTGATGGACACACAGGTCCAATTTAGGTCCATTTCTTATCTTTTGCAGATAGTACTCTAAAAAATTCTGCATGGCAGATGTCTCTTCAACATACTGATTTCATTTCCTTTGTATACATACCTACCAGTGGCACAGTGGGATTGTGTGGTAGTTCTATTTTTAACAATTTAGGAATCTGCAGGCACTTTGCATAATGGCTGCATTAACTTAAATTCCCACCAAAAGTTTCAGGTCTTCCTTTTCTCTCTGTCCTCACCAGCACTTTGCTACCACTACTCTTTATTGTAATAGCCATTCTTATTGGCATGAAGTGCCATCTCATTGCGGTTTTGATTTGAATTTCCCTGATGAGTGGTGGTGTTGAGTAGGTTTTCATGACCATGCTAACCATTGCATGCCTTCTTAATGTTACAGTGTATTAATTTCGGAAATCAGATTCTTTTTCCACCTCAGGGTATGTTTTTATTGCTTGCCGTCGTTTGTGATAGTTTGTTTAGGGCCCTTTTTAAGTATTTTCATAAAGTTAACATCTTCGGTCCTGTTGCCATGGGTGATGTCTGATATCTCTGTTGCTTTAGCTTGTCGTGGTTGACTTGGGGTTGGCATAGATTTCCTTTAACAAGAGGGGTCAAAGGATCAGAAAAGAGAAAAAAATAACTTTTCTAACCTTGGCAAATAGGCTCTGTGTTGGAGTATCACTTCAGTGCTTAGTTAGGCCGCTTACAATTCTGCCCATCCTTCATTTTCTGATGGCAGGGATCAGTCCAAGGTGCAAATTAGGAATCCTCATGTTTTGCTGGACATGCATCTAGCCTCTGGTCTTGTGTGTGCCTTTCAAAATTCCCTGATATGTGCAGGTACTTTTCAATGTCATGATTTCCTAAAGAAACTCTCTCCTGGCACCAGCTTGTCCATGCTTTTTGCTGACTTTGGTTGTGGGATGTTTATTTGCTTTACAGTGTATAAGTCCTCTAGGTAGCATTTTCTGCACCAAAAGAATTCCGGGTTAGGGGAAACAATGCTCCTTCAAGTGGCCTCACATAGGTCAAAACAGACAAAGGCACTGCTTGAACAAGGCAGTGTGCCTTTTTCCTTCCATAGCTAGGGTCCGCGTTCCACTCGAGAAATGTGGGTTGTTGTCTTAAGACTGCCTTTGTCCTAGGGAGGTGTGCAGGACCAGAGAAAACAAAAATGTCACCGAGATTTCAAATTATTTTTAACTTGCCTTTTTCTTGATTCAGCAGCTGATTTTTGAAAGTTTTTGTTCTACTTTTTGGTGTTTCTTGGAAGGAATAAAGCTCTTGCTTCTATCCAGCTCCCCATTTTGCTGACATCTCACCTCCCTGTGAATTTCTGGAGATAGACTTGAATTGGAACATCGCATGCACTTTTTTTTTTTTTTTTTTACATAGAGCTATTGTGAATAGTGCCACAAAGAGGAACATGGGAGGGTGTGTTCTGACTTCCATGGCACAGGCAAGCAACTGGGACTATCAACTAAAAAACCTAAAATATTTATTACCTTGCTATAGGTAGAAAATGTTTGCTGACCTCTGCTCTAGCTAGGCTAAAGGAGTTCAGACATACAGACCTTCCATCTGAGTGCTGGGTGTTATCTAAAGTAAAAAAACAAAACAAAACAAAACGAAAAAGACTACAAAGTTTTGGAAGCAATGATTAAAAAGAATCAGACAGAACACTGCAGACTTATTTAATACTGTCAGTAATATTTCTGCATGGCAAACGGGATTGTAGCAGGTTACTTTAGCTTGGTGATTTCATATTATGTGGTGTGGAATTCTGTAGCTGTGCAAACCTGCCTTAGTTTGAAAGCTAGGGTGAAGCTCCAGGAATGTTTCTGTATTTCAACAGGAAGCATTATCATTTCTTCTCTGTCTTGACTATCAGATTGTACATAAAATTTCATTTGAAAAGACGGTTATTTTGATTTCTTATAAGATCAAGAAAATCGCTTCTTTCACTGATTTTAGTCTTTAATTCCATAAGATTTATATCTAATTACCAAATTGTCAGAACTGAATATATAATTACCATGTCCTTATTTTACTTCATTACTCTTTGGAAACCCCATACTTCTTGGGAGAAGTATGGAGAGAGGATGAAGAATTATGAGCCTCAATTAAGGAATTATGGCTCTAACCATTTAGAATCATTTATTATCTAAATTACTATAAACTCTTATTTATAATTTTTTATCATTTTTTTGAAAATAAACAGCATATAACATGTTATTATGTATATACATGTTATTATGTATTATGTATATAATAACATGTTTTATATATATATATATACATATATAACTATAAAGTAAAATGGTTAATATAGTGAAGTAAATGTCTTTATAGTGTACTATAAAGACATGTCAACTTTTATACCATTTTGTAACTTTTTCCAGTCTTGGCATTTACTAGCTATGAAAATTCAAAAATTCTGAATATCTCAAATGACTGCTTTGTGAATACACTCTTAAACTGATTTTTTAGGAAACCAAGTCCTGAGTGTCTTCTCAAATTATAGTCACACCATTTACATATCTTTCAATGATGGTTTTGCCATGTTCTGAACTTAAAATGTACAAAAGCTTTTAGGATTGGAAATTCTGCTCCCTAAGGCATATGGGTAAATAGGAACAGAAGAGTGGGGAGCAGAAGGTCACTGCAGGGAGTTCCCTTTGAAGGAGCATGTGACCCCCTCATTCTATCATCGACACACACCTGGGCTACATCCTACTGCTTCTTTCCACTTTCTCATTACCACATCCTAACTCTCTGAGTTCTTTGCAAGGTCCTATATTCAGGAGTGATAAATGAGTCTGACCTTCTCTAGAGTCTCATTTCCAATGACACTTACCTCCTCTGCACGCTGCTCTGTTCTGAGGGATCAACAATATTTTTCTGCAAATATTCTATAAATATTTACTAAGCACAATAAATATTTTAGGCTTTATAGGCCATAGGACATTGGCTGCCAATACCCAGATCTACCATCATAGCACAAAATTAGCCACAGGCTGCAGGTGAACAAATGTATATGGCTGTGTGTCAATAAAAATGCTTTTATAGGTCATCAAATTTGAATTTCTTATAGCATTCAAGTATCCCATCATATTTTTCTTTGAATATTTTTCAACCATTTACAAATGCAAACACCCTTCTCAGCTCATCAGTCATGGAGAACAGGTGGTAGACTGGATTCGATCCAAGGTCCACGGTTTGCCTACCACTGCTTGTACTTACTTTCTAGGTATATTAAAATTTTATCACTTACCTCAAACATTTACCATTCTTTATTTTAGAAACGTTCAAAACTTGCTAGCTGTTTTAAAACATAAAATTCTTTTTTGTCAACAAAGTTTCCTACTGTGCCATTGAGCATTATAAGTTATTCATCACACCCAACTGTACCCCTGTACCTGTTAACCATCCTCTCTCCATCCTCTCTCCCCAACACCCCTCCCTGGCCCTGACAACCTCTATTCTACTCTCTGTGAGATTAACATTTTAGCTTCTACATGTAAATGAGAACATGGGGTCTTTGTCTTTCTGTGTCTGACTTATTTCATTTAACGTAATGTCCTTTACTTCCATCCACATGAATTCAAATGGATATGGCAATAACCTTGATGTAATTATTATACATCATGAACATGTATTTAAATGTCTTCCTCTACCCCATATATTTGAACAATTATTGTCCATAAAATATATTAAAATAATACACATCATTTACTTGTTGATATCTTCAATAAGGGACCACTGAGCACTTCACCAGGAGAGCAGAGCTCCCTAGGATACTATGAAACTAGTGCACATTAACATATTCAGTGAAATTACAAACAAAGCTTGCTTTTTCTTTTATGGTTAGTAAAAAATATCCAGGAGCCTGAGTATCACAGACACAGATTACTAAAGATCTATAATTTGTGAGCAAGTTCAAAAGAAAACATTGCCTTTCCTCTTGCTTGCTCACAGATTGCAATAAGATAAGGGTGGAGATCAACTGAGACAAGTGTGCTGACACTAGGCTAAGAGAATTATCACATAGATTTCAAAATTGTTGTGACCTGAAGAACATATATACAAACTGCATAGGCTAGTACAGCTTGCAGTTTTGATCCATCAAACAGCATTTTCTGAACACTTATCTTGGGGCAGGTTTTCTGATAGAAGCAGGGAATGGTTGTTTTGTTTGTTTATGACGCTGAGGGTGGAACTCAGGACAAGTACTCAACCACTGAGCTACATCCCCAGCGAAGGCATTCCTGTAGAAGGAAATGGGGGGGGGGGGGTCCTGAAAAAATCATGGAATGAGACAGACATCATTTCCCTGTGTACATGTGTAATTACACAAATGGTATGAATCTACATCATGCACAATCACAGAAATGAAATAATGTACCCCATTTGTGTACAATGAATCAAAATGCAGTCTGTAGAAAATAAATAAATGAATATTTAAAAAAAAAAATGATTGACATGTAGCTTCCTGTGATTGACATATAGCTCTCTCTCCCCCTCCAAAGAAAACAAAAACTAAAGAGACAAGTTTATAAATATATAAAAGATATTAAATGATGTACTGAAAAAGATATCAAGATTGAAGTTCATTTAGATAACATGATTAGACAGAGCTTCTCTCAAAAAATGAAAGTCAAGTTGAAATCTACTCACTTTGAGTGAAGACGATCTTTCCAATAATGATTTGATGATAATAACAATTAAAATGGCTTACCATGTGACAATTTATGTTAATCACACGGGTTACATCTTTCAATAATCACAATAGCTCTATAAGAGAAAAAGGTATTCAGGCCCATGGCAGATTGAATAATTTCCCCAAATCACCAATAAAAAATGGTGACCGAATCATTATTTGAACCCAGATGGACTTGACTCAAACTGGACATGCTGGAGATATCCCACTCTGCCCCATTCTTCCAATAGAACTTGGGTCAATCACAGACCATTGTCCTTCATTGACTGTTAGATGAGTTCTGTAACTTCTTGTTATACCTGGTTGTTGTCCCTGAAACACTTGTCTTATAAGCTCCCCATTTTAAATAAATATCTTGTACTTTCTATTGGGTTAGAAGGTACAACTCAAGCAACATAGCATAGACACCCTACTAACCATGGTGTTTATATTTCAGAGTTTAAATTTTGGAGGACAATATTATATGGCCTTATTGCCCATATTTTAAGAAAAGCCACTGTAATGGATCATAGGACATTTTTCCACCTTTTATTTAAATCCTGGCACTCTTGCCAAGTAGAGTCCTAAATCTAAGTTCTCGTTTATTTTCTGTGCTTGGTATTGTACACACCACACAGAGGATTCTTAATATACTTGCCAATATGAAGACTGCAGTCATTGTCCTCAAATTTACTGCAGATGAATCTTAATGCCAACTCAAATATTGTATTGCTTTTATTATTTGTTTGTGTTTTTCATTGATTTTCCCTGCAGCGGCAAAAGCTGGGATGCTGGTTAACTCTCCCTAGGTTACTATTTAGAGTTGTAGTTTTATCTATTTTGTTACTCCCTGGTTTGAATACACATTGATTTTAAGTGCATTCACAGCTTCTTATGATTCTTCTAGTTTACCATACTTGATGCTTAGTATAACAATATTGATTTCCTAACCAAACATTTTAACTCCACTATGTGAATATATTGAACAATAGGCTTCGGAACATATGTTTCTATTATTTCCTTCAGAAGGTAGGTAGTGAAAAATCAGTACAAACACTAGGTTACCACTGGTAATTTATTTATATGATGCACCTGATACTTTATTGAAGCAAGCGGCAGCTTTGCACATCCAGAAACATCTCAAGTTCAGCTAACGACTGAAGAGCAGAGAAGTAATGGATAATTCTGGGGTGTAGTGGGTTAGAGGACAGTCTCTTTTTACAGTCTCTTTTCCTTCCCTTGGTTCCCTGAAAGTGTGTAAACACAAGAGGATTTACTATAACCTGTTTCCTGCAAGGGCATTTCCCATGAGAATTGCATGTGAGAATTTCAACACTAAAAACACTAACCAGAATAAGAGCTGGCAAGAAGGGGCTCTGCAGATTTTCCTCCTTAGAAGATAAAATGAATGAAATGAAGGTGAACTATTTTTATAACTCTTATTATTACTACTGTCAGTTGTGGATATCATGTTTTTAAAAGTATTTTTGCCATAAGTTACTTGTATAATATAGTCATCCCTCAATATCTAGGGGTTCTTCACCAGTGGACTCAATGAATCATGAATCAGAAGCATGAGGGGGAAATGACATGTGTCCTGAACATGTACACACTTTTTTGGTACTAGCGATTAAACCTGCAGGGATAAATTAGCGCTGAGTTACATCCTCAGCCATTTTTTTTAAATGTTTGTTTTGAGACAGGGCCTCACTAAGTTGTAGGGTCTGGCTTGGAACTTGTGATCCTCCTGCCTCAGACTCCCAAATAACTGGGATTACAGGCCTGTGTGGCTGTGCCCGGCTCAAACTTTTTTCTTATTGGTCCCTCAACAATACAGTGTAATTCTTTTTTACAGAGGATTCTTAATAGAGTTGCCAATATGAGGACTGCAGTTACATTGAACTAGGTATTATAAATAGTCTAGACATGATTTAGCACATACAGGAGGTTGTGCATGTATTATAGGGAAACACTACTACACCTTTTTATATAAAGGACTTGAGCATTTCCAGATGATGGTTTCTGTGGGAATCCTGGAACAAATACCCTGTGAATATCAAGGGAAAACTGTATTGAAAATGTGTTTCAGCAACCTTTTGTCTGACAGCTCATAAAACTTTTAAAAATTTTGTGTAGCATTTGTGTAGCATGAATTCTTACATCTTAAATATCTATAACCTACACATTTCAAAAATTTCACATAATTTTTAATAGTTTTCAAATCTGTTATTGGTCACATGCATTACAGATCTATGCAACATATTTGATATTTATATAGAAAGTAAGTCATGTGTCTATATATGTAGACTGAATTGCATCCCCACCAAATATGTATATTGAAGACTTACCACCAGTATTTCAGAATATGACTTCACTCGAATAAGGTCTTTAAAGAGATAATAAGGCCTTCAGGGTGGCCCCTAATCCAATCTGACTGGTGTCTCTATAAGGAGAGGAGATCAGGACACATAGGGAGAAATCTGAATTCGAAGTCCACATGAGGACACAGCCAGAAAACAGTCACCTGCAAGAGAGAGGCCTCAGAGAAATCAAACCTTGTACCTCTATCTTGGACGTTTGACCTCCAGACTGTAAGACAATATATTTCTGTTGTTTAAACTACATAGTCTATAGTATTTAGCATGGCAACTCCAATAAACAAATAATACACGTGCTGTTTACAAAAACAAATATTTAATAAGGTCTGATGTAGGAAGGCAATAGCCCTAGACCAGAGAACTGAAATGAGAAGAAGAGGGATGCTAAGCCAGGGATGGAGATGGGAGTCTGTGAGCTGGTTGGCCATAAAACTAATCTGGATGCACATAAGTTATGAGACCCCAAATCACCTCATGACCCAGGCCAGAGTGGAACCATCACACCTCCCTTTTCACTCTTCATTCCAACTTTCTCTTTCGTGAACTATTTTTACTCCTTAAGAATGCTTTGAAAGATTCCTTATTTTAGCAGATAATAAGTGCATAACAAACATTTTGGGGAAAAAGGAAACTTCCCCAGAGGCAGTTCTAGATGCAAACTGAGACAAGAATCGGCCCTTCTGTTTTCTATGAGAAGTGAATATGTGATGATCTGACAGTTTGTGGACTTATTGCTGTCACTGTTTGCTCATTTTTACTAAATGATTAAGTCCGCAGCAACAAAACTACTTGGTATTTTATGATCAGAGTCCACATTTTAATGAATTCACCAGAGACTATTAAATACTTTGTAAACACAAAGGTGAAGTTTTCCCTCCTGGTAACGTAATTTCACTGAATGGTCAAGATTTTTCAGGACCATTATTTTTATGCTCTAGTGTTGCTTAATTTCAAAAGCTATATGGCAGTAATTTAAAAGGGAGGAACAAAAGGGAAAGGAAGGGAGGGAGACAGAGAGGGAAGGAGAGAGGAAGAGATAGGGGAGGATGGAAGGAGAGACAGTGTAGAAGGAAGGCAGGCTTAGACTTGGTATTGCCTGAATTCTCATCCTGGCTGTACCGCTTAACAGTTCTGTAGCAACTTTGGCAAATAACTGGATCTTTGTATTTGTAAACGTGTGGAAAATAATAAAAACGACCTCTAACATTCATTGACTCATCAGTGAGGTACTCAGCATAATTCCTGGCATGTGCAAAGTTATAATAGTATGTGCCCTGTTAAGGTTATTACATTTTCGTAACAGCAATAGGTAGCGATTTGGGTTGAAACAACATTACTACTGTAGAATGTACTGCCATTGTTAGCAGAGCAACTTCAAGACACAGGACTGGCTCCCTGCTGGTTCTGGTGATTTCCTAGGGCAGGTATTGGTGGGGTTTTGTAAACATGGCTCCTCTTGGGGACAGTGCTAAATCCTGTCTCTCTCCGCATTCTGTTTGCTAAACTTCTCATTACTGCCACTATGGCCAGCACATGCCTCAGTTACACAACTTGTGATTCTATCTAGGCCTCACTACAGAGTTTTTCTTTAAAAAATTAGCCAGAGATGATAAACCCCTTGTCATTTACCCCAGACTCAGGAGACCATTCTTGATACTGTTTCAGGAGTTCTCAAACTTCCTGAGTGCAAGACCCTTAAAAAGTATTAAGAGCACGAAATGGCCTTTTTTTAAAAAACAAACAAGCAAACGTGTTTTGTGTCTATTGACATTACCCACATTAGAAATTAAAACTGAAAATATAATACAATGATGTTCTTATCATATGTTAATACTACAACATACTTTATGAAAAAGAGCTATTGTATTGCAGAACAAAAGCTGTGACCTTCGCTGCCCTTCAAGGACTTCATACACACACATATACATGCATCTTCTCACACTACCTGGAAAATACCGTTTCACATAAGTTAAACTGTATTGAGAAACAATTCCAACTCTTTCTTCTGCAGCAACGCACCTACATTGCTTTTAACTTCTGTGAAAAGGCACTTGAATTTGAACAGAATGAAAACCATGCACAAGGTCTCAGTGCCTCTAGGTTTCCAAGTCCCTTAGGTACAACTGAGTTTTCAGGTAGAAGTGAAGTTCTTTGCCACTCCCCTTGGCAGCTGCCTGGCTTAATCCTTTTGCCAATTGTCATTTGACAGAAGAGTTCACTGCTGGGGTCTTTCCTCTGAAATAGTAACAATGAAGTCTAGCCAGACACAGTGGCACATGACTATAATCCCTACCAAACAGGAAGCTAAGGTAGGAGGATCCCAAATTCAAGGCCAGTCTTAGCAACTTAGTAAGACCCCATCTCAAAAAATAAAAAGGGCCAGAGGTATATAGCTCAAAGGCAGAGAGGACCACTGGACTCAGTCCCCAATACCGCTAAATAAATATAAATATTAAATTAATCCTGTATTAACTGCCTTTCTTTCCCCAGGAGAATTTGTCTGTTTTATTTTCTACTGTTTCCTCATTGTCTAGGATGGTACCTGACATATATTAGGCACTAAATAGAATCAACTGAGTTCAATGAAATAAGATGCTTCAATATGAAGGATAACTACTTTCTTTTGGATCAATTCAAGGACATCCTAGATGAGAATGGTCTCTGAGGAAGATAAGAAATACATAAGAAGTAAAAGAGTTTTGCTAAAAATGCCAATTGTGTTGGTTAAATGAGTCAAGAGAGAACTCAGAATTAAAATATTCATAGCTAACCTTAATTCCATTTTTAGACAAGACTCAGTATACTGCAACAATGATAGTGGCATATGATGGTCACAGAATTCTTTTTTAAAACAGATGCACTACTAAAAAAAATGTTTGCTAAGAAAAAGAATTGAATATCAAATTCTATTTTCTCATTTGACTTTCATCAAAACATTAGAAATAGCTTTTTAATGCCCTTTTACCAATCTATGAGCAAAATGAATCTACTTACTGACACAATTTTAGAAAGTGCTAATATGGAATTCTGACACATGTCGTAGACTGGAGTTAGAGTGCTCCGTGTTTGTGTGATTTTTGTATAAAATATATGGGCCAATAATTTAAAGTGCAAAGAAAAACACTAAATATTTTACAACCAAATAGAACATAGCACACTAAAAAAAATCTATCTTACTAAACTCTCTTCTTAGTACTTTCAACAAAACAGTCACTGTGAATATTCTGTAGGTAATGTTAGAAGAAAGAGGGCATTTGCAAAAATAGAAATATACAGGTAAACTGGGAACACAAGGTATGAGAGCACATCCGTTCTCAAATTGACTGACTCTACCTAGGTAGGGCTGATGATCCGGCAGCCTATCTAACCTATCCGTTTCTGCAAAACCCTATACATTTAAAAATAATCTAGGGAGTTGTGATTGGGGAAATATAATTTTAGAAATATTAATGCCAACTCCGAAAACCTCACTACAAAGGTTACAGAGAAAGAGAACAGTTTTGTTATTGAATAAGCATGAAACCTGAATATAATGCATATCACAGGCAGTCTACCCAGAGATTGCAAAGACAGAAAAATATCTCACTCTTTTCTATAGCCAAGCAAATGCAACATGTTTCAGTCAGTTTTTTGTTTTGTTTTTTTTTTTTGTTTTTTTTTTTTGCTGCTGCAACTGAAAGACCTGACCAGAACAATTGTAGAGGAGAAACAGTGTATTGTGGGGGCTCATGTTTCAGAGGTCTCAGTCCATTGACAGCCAGCTCCATCCCTTGGGGTTCGAGGTGAGGCAGGACATCATAGTGAAAGAGTGTGGTGGAAGAGTGTGACAGAGAGACGCTGTTCACATGATGATCAGGAAGCAGAGAAAGACTCCACTCACCAGATATGAAATATATACCCCAAAGCCATGACCCAATGCCCACCTCCTCCAGGCACACCATACCCACCTTCAGTTACCACTCAGTACTCATCAGGGGATTAATTCACTGATTGGCTTAAGGCTCTTATACCCCAATCATTTCTCCTCTTAACCTTCTTGCATGATCTCACACGTGAGTTTTTGGGGGACAGCTCAAATCCCAACCATAACACAACCCATCATGTATATATTTTGAAGATAAATAATAACTAGTAGTCAAGCAAGATGAATTGACAGCACCATTTGACACATTACAGTTCATTCTGGAGTCACATGGTAATTGAGATGAACATCTGTGTTAGTTAATTGGCTTTATTCAAAGAAAAAACAAACATTTCAAAATTTTATGACAAGAGGTAGTTTTGCCTTGGAGAAAGGCTCCCAAAGCACCCACTGAAATTAGACTCCTGTCCTCTCACAGGAACTAGGGATATGGGTACTGTCTTCCATTACATTTACATTTCAAAGAGGTGGCTCCAGGTACTTAAAACTTTACTGGGTGATAAAGGCCTATCTAATTTTCAAAGTGATTTATGTACATTTCAAAGACAGCAAGAAGGACTTCTAATTGTAAGTTTTCTAAAGTCAATACCCCAAGAAAAAGGAAGGGAGAGAAATCTCTACCTTTATTTTTAACATGGAGAATGAAGAATCTCTTTGTTAATTTATATTTATCCTTAAAAGTTATTACCATTGTTTTGATGGCATATTGCAATGTATGAAATAAAATGAAATTCATAGTCAACTCATCAACACTGAAACATGTTTGCAAATAAATTTTCCAGACCCTATATTGCATCTTTAACAACAGGTTTTTTAGTAAGTCACACAGTCACACTATAAGTTCAAAGCATACCTGTATTATTGGCATAAATATGTTATCCATGGAAAGGGGTAGCCAAAATACCCACAGAAGCTTAGTTTAACAGTGATGAATAAAAATCAATCATATTAATTAATAGCAAAGATAGCACAAACTTAAAACAAGTCTTATAGTGAATAGGTAATAAAATGTCCTACAGAGAAATATTGAAATCCCAATTATCTGTAACACACTTGCAAAACTATCTGGCATTTGTAAAAGCCTGATTGCTTAGTAGAATACAGAATTAGAGTTTTCATGAAACTTTAATAATGCCCTATATTTAATTTATGAGTAGCAAATGTTATTATGTCTTAATAACTCAGTAGCTTATTTGTAAATAGCTCTTCATTGTCATTAAAAATGAGTCTATGAAATTGCATTAATTTAATATATGATGAAGCTAGTTTTCTTTCTCTGTCTCTCTCTCTCTCTCTCTCTCTCTCTCTCTCTCTCTCACACACACACACACACACACACACTCAAATCAGACCAAGTTAACCTTAGATTTTAGTTAATGGGATTTCCAATGTCTAGAAGAAACAATCTTAGAATGCTGAAAGGCTTTCTTGATTTGAAATCTCTCAACTCATAGGTTGTAAGTCAGTTTCTATAATTCTCATGCCATTTATTTCTTCAGTCTAATACTAAAAATTCCCTTTGAAATGTAAAATGTACCTAAAACAGATATTAGCAGTTATTAACCTCTGATTGATCATTAATTCAGAAGCTCAATGACTTCATTATATTCAAAGAAAGTTAAAATGGAAAGGAATGGAGTAGAATTTGTGTTATAATACTGCTTTTAGAATTTCGTTATCTGAAAATGAATTACTTGGGTCTTGTGAATCTGTTTCCTTACCAGAAAATTGGGTTAGATACCTGCGTCAATTTTTTTTCATGATTACAAAAGATATGTGTTGGGTTCAGAAAGTACTAGCTTTTCATTCCATCCTTCACCTTTCACTTAAAGTATGAGAAATAGGACATAAATGAGGAAGATTTGATACGAAAGAAATATTATGTATGAAAAATAGAATTCTACAACCATGGGAAAAAATCTTTATATTTAGGAGTAATTATGTGGGTATTAAATGCCATTGGAGAGTTTTGTAAATAAAAAAAAAAAAAAAAAAGAACTAGAAAGATTAATAAAGAAAATGCTACCAAACATAGAACAGAAAGGTTTTGGTCTTCTGAAGAATACTGACTGGAAATAATTTTGAAAGCAGACCAGATAGTGAAAATATGGAATGAACTTAAGTATCTGTCATCAGATGAACAGACTTAAAAATGTGGTATATAAACACAATGAAATTCTGTTAGGCAATTAAAAAAAATATATCATCAATTGTGGCAACATGGTTGAAACTGGAGATTGTGTGCTGCATGATCTCACTAATGCGTGTGTTCAAAAATGCTGGACTTGTAAGCATAGAAAGTAGAGTATTGATTACCAGATGCAGGAGAGGTTAGAAAGGAGTGGACAGTGGGGAGAGATATTTAATGGAAGCCAGACATGAAGAGTAAATTCAGGTATACTATTATCCAAAAGTGTGACTATACTTAACAATATTGTACAACTCAAGAGTGCTAAAGGAGAGGAATTTGAGTGTTCTTATCACAAAGAAACACTGTGTGTTTGAGAGGATGGATAACCTGAATATTCCAGGTGATCATTATGCAGTCTGTGCATGTACAGAAATATTATACTATGCCACATAAATAGTTACAATTACTATGTCTAAAAAATAAATGAGTATTTAAAAAGTAGATCACACCTGGTTGAAAGTCCTTATCTGTCAGTTGTTGTCCTTATGTTAAAATATGCATAGGGTAAGCCCAGTGTATCCTTGTAATCAGCTTCCAGATTAGGAAATATAGTATCACCAATGTGTGAAGAACCCTCATCCTGCCTCTTCCTCCTCCAATGTCAGACATTTTTCAAGAATTTCTGGCCACACTGTATATAAGTGAGTTAGGACAAGTTTATTCATTTTACTATTCAGACTTTATCTGGCTGTTTTGTAAATTATGGAAGCACCTTCATTTTTCCCTGAATGGTAGTTCCTCTGTAACCCCAGTTACATACAAATTAGCTCCTTCTAGAATATTCCATGTCTTTTGTTTATTTGTTTGTTTCATTCTATTTTGCTCTCTTTGCTTCATTGAGGACATTTTATGTGTCTTTGAGTTTACCATCCATTTGTATTGTTTTTGTCCAAGTTGTTGTCAAATATATGCATTGGTTACTTTATATCAGATATCACAGGTGTTTTAGTTTTTCAATGGCCAATTTGATTCCTTTTTTTAAAAAAAGAATACCTTTTTAGTGAAATTATCCATGTGTACATCTGCTTTGTCAAGATTTCCCTACATTCCTTTTTGGGGGCAGTGGGTGGATTGAACTCAGGGGATCTCGACTCTTGAGCCACATCCCCAGTCCTATTCTGTATTTTATTTAGAGACAGGGTCTCACTGAGTTGCTTAGCACCTCGAGGTTGCCGAGGCTGGCTTTGAACTCCCTATTCTTCTGCCTCTGGGATCACAGGCATGCATTTCCCTACATTCTTTAACATGATAATTATAATTAATTTTAAATTTCTTGCCTATTGTCTCCAATACGTGAATCATTTGTGGGTCTACATTTAGTGCTTGATTATATCCTCTTTTCTTTCCACATGTCCACGTGTGATTTTTTTTTCATTGTGTGTGCTCGATATTGTATGAAAACAAAACTGCTGGTTTCCGTGTTTCCTCTGTTATCTTAATAAGTAATCAAATAATGGACTAGTCATGGATAAAAGGAGGCTTCTGCCTTGGTTTGCCTCTGCTTTTAGCATAGCTTTCCAGTTTCCCACAGGAGTCCAGAGTTCAGTAAATATTCTCTAGGGAAATTGACTACATGTTTGAGTCTCTAATTTTAAATTAGTCACACCAACCAGGAGCAACCACTAAAAGTACAGCTCTTTCCTCTTTCCCCAAGAAGAGGATCTTTGAGTAGGACCACCTTCAGATCAGTGTCCAATGTTGGCAATTACCCTAGGAAAATAGCTCAACTGAGCTCCTTTGTCTGCTCAATTTAAAACAACTGAATTTGGACTGGTGAATTTGTATTCTCTTTCATATGAATGAGAAGAAGCTTCACCTTTGGGGATTTTGTTTCATTGTCTTAAATCCATATAAATTTTCTGAGATATACAGGACCAGGGATTAGGAGACAGCAATAGTTTCCTAGAAAATAGACACTCATCTACACAGGCTTTATTTGAGATCCTTTCATGTCTGGTTGCTCCCTGGTTCCCTCATTCTGTGCTTGGGAGCAAATCTCTTGCATGCCTGGGAGTGCACATTCATACCCATGTCCCATGATGCAGCCTCTTGACATTCCTTTGTTGCTGATTACTTACCAGGATCCATTTCTTAAAAATTCACAAGTGCCTACTATTTTTCCTTCTGCTCATCCTCAGAGACTACCTTTACCTAATAAAAGAATAGAGGAAGAAATTTTCTTTTTCTCCTCATTTTTTTTTTCTTGCATGGCTTTCTCAACCACATATAGACAAAATTCTCATATAGATCCAAACCTTTTGAAGAAAAATATATTTTAAAAGGACCACTTCTCATAACCCAAGTGGCAACTCCTCTGGAAAAAAAAAAAAAAATTCAGATTCAGCTTCCAATTCGAATAGGAAACTGAGAAATGATGAGAGAAAAATCAAACAATTCAGTCCTAAAAATTAAAAGGAAGTCCCCACCGTACTCAAATTAAATGTCACAACTCTCACTAGAGACGTCTTGTCTACCTTAAGTCTTTGTCCAAGATCCAATGAAAGAAAACTTTTAAAAATGTATTTTGCTTGAGATTATTTTGGCAACTCAGAGCTCTGAGATATATATAACATTGCCTACTAAAAAAAAAGTTGAAACCTTGATAATTACATAATTAACAACAAATAAAGTTAAAAAACAATTTTGAGATGTAAAGGCAGACGTGATAGGAAAGGGAAAATCAAAAACACAAATGAGGAATATATTTTTAGCACACACTTTTATTATTTTCATATAATTACGAATTAAGGGCTCCATGGTCATGGATAAGGAATTTACCTAAGATCAAATTTTATACATTATATTACTACATTATTTTATCTTGTGTACAGAAGAAAGGACAAGGACTCTTCAACAAAATAATATTTGGACTAAAGATTTGCATCATGTTCCATAATCAAAGACAATGAATATGTGTACTGAGATATATAGAAAAAATGTGGAAACACTATGCATAGAAGCTACCATTTCTGGTAGCTTACCTCTTCCCATTAAATTAACTTTATCTCTGGCTTATACTATTTTACATCTATTGATACAGAGTGGCGCTTACACACACACATAATCATGTAAAGAAATATGGATCTACCTGGTGATAGATCAGATCAGAATGCCTCATCTAGGGATTTCTGACCTGAGAGTTATACAGCAAAACTAATACCTTCACTCTTGGACTTAACATTAAAAGGAGGGCCAGGATAGAGAATATCTTTTCAAATTTTTTAAAAAAAATAGTTGTCATGTCCCTTATTTAGGTAATCCAATACTTATCAAAATTGTTTTCCTTTGGGAAAAAATAAAACCAGTGAAATAATTTGTGTTCACGTTGTGTCTGTGTTTCCCTTAGAGTTCGAGATTGTTTTCCTGTATGCACTACCAAAGGAGATATTTTGTGTTCAGAATATGAACTTCCTAGGTACTAAAAGTATGTAGGACATATATTTAAATCAACACTGGTATGTTAATAAGAGGAAAGAAACTCTTTTCCTTTCCTTTATTTTATAGATGTAAATATATGACAAATCACTTTCACTATTTTCTTGCGTATTCTCTAAGTCTGAATTATATTCGAGCTCCAGTTCAATATTTTTGTGTGTGAGTTAATTTCCCCAAATTTCTCAGCTTTGTCCTAAACTCAGTTGTATCCAAAATGCATACATTACATATCACCTTTACTTACAACCTTTCAAATTCTCCACATTGTAAGATTAACAGAAATGAAAACAAGAGCAATGAAACTCTCTGATTCTAGAAAATAGCATCCCTAAACTCAGTTTGAAGATCCTGGCTTTGCCTTCTCTATCTCTCTGTATTCCATCTTACAAATATCCCTCTGCTTCATGACTGCCCTCCTATCAATCTGTCCCAACACTATTTAAATTCCTCATTGACTTTTGAACTGAAGTATTTTATTAGCTACCAACTGACCTTTACACTTCAGTCTCTCCTCCCATTTCCAAGGTACTGTCTTCTAACAAATTGTATTTCTCAAGGCCAGTTCTAATCAAGAGAAGTTGACATCTTTCTGATGGTCTCATCTACATTGGGTCATACCCAAACCATGTCCCAAATATTTATCTCAATATTTTCATACTTCATCCTATACTCTAGTTAGTTTTAAATTTCAGTATTTTCACTCTGTGCCCGATGTTTTCCAGTCATAGAATATACATTAATTTGTTCCTGCTACTTGGAAAATTACTTCCACTACTTCTTTATCTATCACTTCGTCATAGTTAACAGTCTTTATTCAACCAATTCTACAAAATTTCATTTGAATTCCAGCTTCTCTTTGTAGCCTCCCTGGCTTATCCCCTCTGAGCTACTATAGTTTTAAATTACCATTGCAACACGCCCATAGTTCTCAGAGCAGATTTATACTGTTACCAGCTATTAATTCTCTATTTTATTTTCTATAGCAAACCTTAAATATATATTAAATGTTAAAATATTAATATCATAAAATATCAATATATCTGCCTTAATATGTCTCAGGATCAAAAAGAGCATTAGTAATTTTGAGACATTCAAAAAGCCATAAAGAAAAAACATGTCATAAACAATCCCATCAGAAAGAGATTAATCTATTTGCTCTAAGTATTCTGTAATAAACAGTCTTAGAACTGAATTTTGTGCACAGATTTCATTGTTTTCTTTGTACAGTCTCCTGTAGAGGAGCTGGTAGAAGGGTGACTTTTTAAAAATTCCACTTGCCTGGATTTCCTTAAGATTTCTGCTATAGTTTTATTAAGGGGATCATAGAACAGGCAGGAGTATCAGGTAAGCAAGTCTCCTGTTGCCTTTTCATTTTTGTTTGAAAGAGAATTGTTTGATGACCCATACATATTTTTTGCAATTGACTTTCAGAAAATGTTTTTATGTTTATTTCCATGAAAGCATTGAGAAATACCCATAAATTATTATATTACATTAATTATTAAATTTTTAACATCTATTGAGTAATTGTTGAGATAAAGTAGTATATTATAATAATTTGCATTTATTTAATTTAAGTGCAATATTTTTATTAATTTATTCAACAACGTTTATAAATTGGCTACTCTATTTCTGCAGGCAAGATTCAGTGCACAGGGGGACAAAAATGGACATGGTTACTGTTCTCTAGAATTTGTAATCTAGTATAACAACAAAATTAAAAATAAAAATGGCACCAAATGACTTTATAATTACACTTAATAACAAATGCTGTGCAGTATTAGGAAGTATATAGGATAGTGACCTAACCCTCAGGGGTGAATGCAATTTTCCCTGAGGTATTATTTATTCTCCTTAATTGGTTATTTAAATTTATTCTTTTGTGAACTAGCTTTTCATTTCCTTTGCCTATTTTTCAATGGGGTGTTTATCTTTTTCTAATTAAATACATTAAAGAAAATTTAAAGGCACAATAAATCCAGTGTAATGTCAAAACCAAAAGTAAGGCTAAGTTCTTTATTGTGAATTACTTTCATTTCAATGCATATATGTACATTTTATAAGTATTTATTTCATGTGGTATAATTTCAAGCCCTATTCAATAACTTTATTAATAATAGTAATGATAATTAACTGATTATTAATTCAATTATTTAATAATTATTTAATCTGCTTACTTCTCTGTTGTCTCTAGTTTCCATTTTTCACTTTTTGCTTTCTTCCGAGGTGCTGGGGATTCAGACCCAGGCCCATGCACACACTTGGCAAGCACTCTACAGGGTGAGCTATTTGCAGGCTTTAGTTTCCATTTTTCTACCCAGAATATAAATACAAGAATAGATGACTCTTGAATACTCTTTCTGTATATTACTAAGATTTTGGCAAAAATTTTAAATGTTATATTTTTATTAATTTATTATACTAATAAAATACAAATTGAGTAGTGGTCTATATATATTTTCAGTGTACACAGTCCTGATATTTAACATATTTGATGCTAGTCTGAAATTATAGAAGCTGTATTTATCAAGAATTAACTTTTTCATTTATTTGGCAGTGATTTCAAATATCAAATAATTAATGTATTCATTAGCACTGTAGCATGTAGGAATTTTTTCCCATTTTTCTTCTGAATTTTCTCCCTAATGTGAGAAAATTGGTTCAATGGAGAATGTCATATTTGCAGACATTTAGCCCAGAAGGGAAGGTTGCAGAAATCAAAGACAGATTACTCTGAATTCCAGGTTCTATTACTTACCAGCAATGTAGTCCTGTGCCTCAACTTGTCTTCAGTACAGTGGAGCCATTAAGGATACACATAAGATCATCGGAAGATTTAAATAAGTTAGTCTACGTTGTGTGTTCATGGTATGTAGTAAGGAATACACATGTTCATTTTTTGTTGTTGTGATCACCTTCATTATATACATCACTTCAAAAACACAATTATTATTTCTAGAAAGCAGTAGGGACCTAAAAGGAAAGATAAAACTCTAAGAAGCCTAGGGCTGAGTATATGGTGAAAATAATTTATCAATATGCACTAAAATTAGCAAACTCCAAAACAGTAAGAACCCAAGATGAAAGGCCAATGAAACTATGTGAAATAAATGCCATGTCATAGTGTTCACATTTAGGAGTCATGAGTTAGAGCCCTGGAATGGAGGAATTTTATAAAAATACCCTGAGGGAAGATTTGATGCTGAGATACAGCTATAGCATAGCATTAAATATAACCCAAGGAGACAATTTTTTTTAAGTTTGCATATTTGTTTATTTATATTTTTATGTGTTCTAATTAGTTATACATGACAGTAGAATGCATTTTGGCACATCATACATAAATGAGGTATAACTTCTCATTCTTCTGGTTGCACATGATGTAGAAGTACACTGGTTGTGTAATCATGTATGCACAAAGGGTAACAATGTCCAATTGGTTCTACTATCCTTATTACCCGCCTATTCCCTCCCCTCCCTTCACTCCATTGTCTGTAATCAAAAGTACCTCTATTCTTCCCTAGTCCCCACTCTTATTGTGAATTAGAAGCTGCTTATCAGAGAGGAACATTCAGTCTTTGGGATTGGCTTATTTCACTTACCATGATATTCTCCAGCTCCATTCATTCACCTGCAAATGCCATAATTTCATTCTTCTTTATAGCTGAGAAATATTGCATTGTGTATATATACCACATTTTCTTTATCCATTTATCTGTTGAAAGGCCCCTAGTTTGGTTCCATAGTTTAGCCATTGTGAATGCAGCTGCTATAAACATTGATGTGGCTGTGTCAGTGTAGTATATTGATTATAAGTCCTTTAGGTATAAACCGAGGAGTGGAATAACTGGGTCAAATGGTGGTCCCATTCCAGGTTTTCTGAGGAATCTCCATACTGCTTTCCATAATGGTTGCACTAATTTGCAGTTCCACCAGCAATGTTTTAGTATACTTTTTTATGCATATTTTGTCCAACATTTATTGTTGCTTATATTCTTGATAATTGCCTTTCTGACTGGAGTGAGATGAAATCTTAATGTAGTTTTGATTTCCATTTCTCTAATTGCTAGAAATGTTGAATATTTTTTCATATATTTGTTGATCAATTGTATTTCTTCTTCTGTAAAGTGTGTGTTCAGTTCCTTAGCCCATGTATTAATTGGGTTTTTTTTTTTTTTTTGGTTTTTTGTTGTTAATATTTTCAGTTTGTTGTGTATCCTGGCAACTAATGCTCTATTTGAGGTGCAAGTGATAAAGATTTTCTCTCATTCTATAGGCTCTCTCTTTATGTTCTTGATTGTTTCCTTTGCTGTGAAGAAGTGTTTTAGTTTGATTTCATTGCATTTATTTTTACTGATTTTACTTCTTGTGATTTAGGAGTCTTGTAAAGGAAGTTAGTTCCTAAGCTGACATGATGGAGATTTGAGCTTAAATTTTCTTCTAGTAGTCATGGGGTCTCTATTTTAGTGCCTAAATCCTTGATCCACTTTGAAGTGAGTTTTGTACAAGATGAGAGATAGGGGTTTAATTTCATTTTGCTACATATGGATTTCCAGTTTTTCCATCACCTTTTGTGGAAGAGGCTCTCTTTTTCTCCACTGTATGTTTTGGGTGCTTTTGTCTAGTATGAGACAATTGTATTTATGTAGGATTGTCTCTGTGTTTTCTATTCTGTTCCGTTCATCTTCATGTCTATATTTGTGCAAATACTATGCCATTTTATTACTATAGCTCTGTACTACAATTTCTTTTAAAATTTCTTATGAAATCACACAGTATTGTATTGTGATCTATTTGGTTCTTTATATTGAGAAGGGTTTGTTTTATATATGTAGATGCACCATTATTTGGAGCATAAATATTTACAATCATTGTATCTTGTCGGATGATTCCCTTAACCAATATGATGTGAACCTATTTGCTTTGTTTTATTTATTTTTGCTTAAATTCTACTTTGTCTGACAGTAGCTAGCCCTGCTTAACCAGTTTCCATTTACATAGTGTATCTTTTCTCATCCTTTCAACCTTAGTCTGTAGATGCTTTTGCCTGTAAGGTGAGTCTTCTGCATGAAATATTTCATTGAATATACTAGTAGAAGAATAAAACTTGATCCCTGTCCCTCACCTGTACAAAAGTCAATTCAGAGTAGATTAAAAACCAAGCATTTAAACCAGAAACTCTGCAACTGCTAAAATAAAATGTAGGCTCAGCACTCCCACAAATTGGTATAAGCACCAACTTCCTTAACAAGACTCGTAAGCACTAGAAATAAAACCAAGAATCAGTAAGTGGGACAGCATCAAATTAAAAACTTCTTCACAGCAAAGGAAACAATTAAGAGTATAAAAAGAGAACTTACCAAATGGGAGAAGACCTTTATCACCTGCCACTCTGACAGGGGATTAATATCCAGAATACATAAAGAACTCAAAAAACTTAACACCAAAAAAAAAAAAAAAAAAAAAAACCCAAACAAATAACCCAATCAATAAATGATTTGAAGAACTAAAAGGACACTTCTCAAAAGAAGAAATGTTAATGGTCAACACATATATGAAAAAACATTCCACATCTCTCTAGTTAGGGAAATGCCAATTAAAACTACACTGAGATTTGTTTTCATACCAGTCAGAGTGCCAATTATCAAGAATACAAATAAAAAGAAGTGCTAGTGAGGATGTAGGGAAAATCGTACCTTCATACATTGTTGGTGAAACTGCAAATTAGTAAAACCACTCTGCAAAGCAGTATGAGAGGCCTCATAAAACTAGGACTAAAACCGTCATATGACCCATCTGTCATCACTCCTTAGTATATATCCAAAAGATCTGAAATCAGGGGCTGGGGAGAGAGCTCAGTGGGTAGAGGTATTGCCTTGTAAGCACAAGGCCCTGGGTTTAATCCCCAGCACTGAAAAAAAAATCTAAAATCAGCATATTATAGGGATATAGTTACATCAGTGGTTATAAGCAGCACCATTCACAGCAGTCAAGCTAAGCAACCAACCTAGGTGCTTGTCAACAGATGAATGGATAAAGAAAATGTGATAAACATATACAATGGATATTTGGGCATTTATTGGTAAATAGATGAAACTGGGAAACACTATGCTGAGTGAAATAAGCCACACTCAGAAAATCAGTGGTTGAATGTTTTCTCTCATATATGGAAGCTAGACCAAAATAAGGAATACAGAAAGGGAGAGCCCATGAAAATAGATGAGAGATCAGTGGAGAAGAGGAAGGAGATTGAGTCAGAGGGAGAAGAAATGGGAAAAGGGAGGAACGGTGAAATAAAACTGACCATACTAAATTATCATATGCACATATATGTACATATCTGTAATTCATATATATATATATGAGTGTGTGTGTGTGTGTGTGTGTGTGTGTGTATGAAAGACCTATAGGGTAAAGGAATGAGAATGTGGAAGGAAGGATGGGAAGTATTTCAAAACTGAATTAGAACAAATTATATTCCATGCTTGTACAATTGTGTCAAAACAAATCTCAATATTATGTGTAACTTTAATGCATTAATAAGAATGAAAAAAATGTTCTGAGGGTGTAACTACCCTTATGCATTGGCAGATGATTATGCCATGATGCTTTACAAAACAAGTGCTCCAAGTTGACTATAAGATCTAGAAACTAATCTATATCTGATGTATTTTTAATACTCTATTGCATTTAACTTTGGTGTTCACTAAGGACTTGGCTCTGTTGGCAGATATCATGCATTAGCAATGTGTCCTGGGTAAGATAATTCATTCCTTCAAGCATTTGGAACAAAATTTCATTTGAAAAATTGTGATACTCAAAGTGTTATCTTTATTGAATTGATATGATGTTCCGTGAGAAAGCCAAGCAAATTGTTTAGCAAAGTGCTTGAGTAATAGAACACCAGCTATTATTGTGTGAGATAAAATGTAATGAAGATGTTTAAAAGTGCTGCCTCCATCTTCCCGTCCTCTTCATTGAAGTCTAAGTGATGAGTAAAACTTGTATATAATTAAGGTGTACAACTTGAAGTTTCATATAGTTATGCATTGTGAAGTCATTGTCATAAATTAATGTTTCTATCACTGCAAGTAGGTGCCATTTGCTTTCCTTTTATTGTATTTTTAGTCATAAGAATACTTAATATCTACCCCCTGAGCAAATTTCAAGCATGCAGTACAATATCTGTAAGTATAGTCACATTAGATCCCCAGAACTTAATCATCTTTCTTAATTGGAGCTTCATATTCCTTAACCAACCTATTTTCTTTTCCCCCTCTTAGTCCCTGGCAGCCAATATTTTACTCTCCGTAATAGTTTGACCACATTAGATTCCACACCTAAGTGAATCTTATATCATTAGTCAATTTGGATCAGGGATATTTCTCATCCTCCAGGTTCTTCCCTGCTGTCCCAAATATAGATATTTCCTTCTTTTTAAATGCTAAATTTTTCTATTCTGGTGTGTGATTGTATGTTTGAGTAGCATCTTTGTCCATTCTTCCACCAATGGACATCTTGGGAGTTTCTGTATTTTGCTCTTGTGAGTAAAGCTGCAATGATCACAAGAGTACAGGTACGTCTTCAACATTCTGATTCAATTTTTCCTTTGACTATATACCTAAAAGTGACATTTCTGGGTCATAAGATAGTTCTATGTTCAATGTTTGGAGAAATGCTTACTTTTTTTTCTTAATCACTGCATAAATTTTAAACTCATGCCAACAATGTACAAGCAGTTCCCTTCTCTGCACATCTTCATCAAATGTTCAATCAACAATCGCCATCCTTCTTTTAGATAAAATTGTGAGATTATCAAACAGGTGCAAAGTGACAGTTCCTGTTTTTCATTTGCACCTAGCAAATTTACACTAGGCATGTTGAGTACCTTTGTACTTATCTATTCACCATTTTTATGTCTTTTAAGAAATGTATATTCAGGTTAGTTATGGTTTAGCTCTGGAGTGTCCTCCAAAAGCTCGTATGTTAGGCAATGTAGCAGTATTCAGAGATGGGGCCTTTGGTAAACCATTGGATCATAAAACATGTGACCTCATCAGGGGATTAATCCATTTAGTGCATTGACAATTTGCTTGGACTACTAGGTGGTAACAATGGCATGTGGGACATGGCTGGAGAAAGTTGTTCAGTGAGGGCATGTCCTCTGGGACTGTGTTTGTCCCTGATCATTACTTATCTTTCTTTTTCTCCCCACAGCCATGAGCTGAGCAGTTTTCCTCTGCTCTGTTTTGGAGCCAGCAGGTGACAGACTGAGTAATCTGAAACCATGAGCTCAAGTAAATCTTTCCTTCTTTAAGTTTTACTTGTCAGGTATTTTGATCACAACAACAGAAATCTGTAACACAAGGCCCTTTACCCATTTTTTTAAATCAAGTTATTTTCCTATGGATCTTTTTTTTTACATATTCTGGGTATTGACTCTTTTTTTTTTTAAAGCTGTATTTAATCTTTTTTATTATTTTTTTATTTATCTTTTAATTTTCTACAGACTGCATTTTCATTGCACACAAATGGAGTATATCATTTCGTTTCCATGGTTGTGCAGGATGTAGATTCATACCCTTTGTGCAATCATACATGTACATAGGGTAATGTTGTCTGTCTCATTCCACCATCTTTCATACCCCCCCCTCATTTCCTTCTACATAATCTAAAGTTTCCCCATTTTTCTCTCCGCCCCACCTCCCCACCCCCGTTATATATCATTCTCCACTTATCAGGGAAAACATTTGGCCTTTGGTTTTATAGGATTGGCTTATTTCACTTATATATTTTCTAATTCTATCCATTTATTTGCAAATGCCATAATATTCTTCTTCTTTATGGTTGAATAATATGCCATTGTGTATATATACCAGTTTCTTTATCCATTCATCTGTTGAAGGGCTTCTAAGTTGGTTCCACAATCTAGCTATTGTGAACTGAACTGCTGTAAACATTGATGTAGCTGTGTTACTGTAGTGTGCTGATTTTAAGTCCTTTGGGTATAAACAGAGGAGTGGGATAACTGGGTCAAAAGGTGAGTCCATTCCAAGTTTTCTGAAGATTTTCCCCACTGCATTCCAGAATGGTTGCACCAATTTGCAACTCCACCAGCAATGTAAAAGTGTGCTGTTTTCCCTATATCCACGCCAACATCTATTATTGTTTGTATTATTGATAATAGCCATTCTAATTGGAGTAAGATGAAAACTTAGAGTTGTTTTGATTTCCATTTTTTTAATTACTAGAGATGTTGAACACATTTTAAAATATTTATTAATTGCCTGTATGCCTTCTGTAAAATGTCTGTCCAGTTCCTTGGCCCAATTATTGATTGGATTCTTTGTATTTTGTGTAAAGTTTTGTAAGTTCTTTATAAATTTTGGATATTAGTGCTCTATCTGAAATGTGTGTGGAAAAGATTTTCTCTGACTCTGTAGGCTCTCTTTTCACATTATTGATTGTATCCTTTGCTAAGAAAAACCTTTTTAGTTTGAGTCCATCACATTTATTGATTCTTGCTTTGATTTCTTGTGCTTTGAGAGTCTTGTTAAGGAAGTCTGATCCTAAGCCAACATGATGAAGATTCAGGCCTACTTTGTCTTCTATTAGGTATGGGGTCTCTGGTCTAATTCCTAAGTCCTTGATCCATTTTGAGTTGAGTTTTGTGCAGGGTGAGAGAGAGAGGTTTAATTTCATTTTGCTCCATACGGATTTCCAGTTTTGCCAGCACCATTTGTTGAACAGGATATATTTTCTCCATTGTATGTTTTTAGCTCCTTTGTCTAGTATGAGGTGACTGTTTTATGTGGGTTTGTCTCTGTGTCTTCTATTCTGTGCCATTGGTCTGCCTATTTTGGTGCCAATATCTTGCCATTTTTGTTACTATTGCTCTGTAGTATGGTTTATGGGTTGATATTATGATACCTCCTGCTTCGCTTTTTCTGCTCAGGATTGTTTATGCTATTTGAGGTCTCTTGTTCTTCCAGATGAAGTTCATGATTGCTTTCACTATTTCTATGAGGAATGTCATTGGAATTTGAATTGGAATTGCATTGAATCTGTATAGTGCCTTGGTAGAATGGCCATTTTGACAATGTTAGTTCTGCCTATTCAAGAACACAGGAAAACTTTCCATCTTTGAAGGCTTTCTTCAATTTCTTTCTTTAATGTTCTGTAGTTTTCATTGTAAAGGTATTTCATCTCTTTTGTTAGATTAATTCCCAAGTATTTTATTTTATTTTTTTGAGGGTATAGTGAATGGAGTTGTTTTCCTAATTTCTCTTTCAGAGGATTCATTACTTATGAATATAAATGCATTAGAATTACATGTATTGATTTTATATCCTGCTACTTTGCTGAATTCATTTATTAGTTCTAGAAGTTTTCTAGTGGAGTTTTTTGGATCTTCTAAATATAGGACCATATCATCAGCAAATAGTGGCAGCTTTAGTTCTTTTTTCCTATTTGTTTCCCTTTACTTTCTTTAGTCTGTGTAAATGCTCTGGCAAGTGTTTCAAGGATGATGTTAAATAGAAGTGGTGAAAGAGGACATCCCTGTCTTGTTCCAGTTTTTAGAGGGAATGCTTTCAGTTTTTCTCCATTAAGAACGATGTTGGCCATGGCCTTAGAATAGATAGCCTTTACAATGTTGAGGTATGTTCCTACTATTCCTATTTTTTCTAGTGTTTTAAGTATGAAGAGGTGCTATATTTTATGAAACACTTTCTCAGCATCTATTGAAATAATCATGTGATTCTTAATTTTAAGTCTATTGATGTGATGAATTACATTTATTGATTTCTGGATGTTGAACCAACCTTGCATCCCAGAGATAAACCGCACTTGATCATGGTTCACTATCTTTTTAATATATTTTTGTATGTGATTTGCCAGTATTTTGTTAAGGATTTTTGCATCTATGTTCATCAGAGATATTGGTCTAAAGTTTTCTTTCCTTGATGTGTCTTTGTCCAGTTTTGGTATCAGAGTGATGCTAGCTTCATAGAATGAATTTGGACATGTTCCCTCCTTCTATATTTCCTGGAATACGTTTAGGAGTATTGGTATCAGTTCTTCTTTAAAGGTCTTGTGGAATTTGGCTGAGAATCCATCTGATCCTGGTCTTTTCTTGGTTGGTAGGCTTTTGATGGCTTCTTCTATTTCAGTGCTTGAAATTGATCTGTTTAGATTGTGTATGTCTTCCTGATTCAGTTTGGGAGGATCATATGTCTCTAAGAATTTGTCAATGTCTTCAATATTTTCTATTTTGTTGGAGTATAGATTTTCAAAGTAGCGTCTAATTATGTTAGGTATTTCAATGGTGTCTGTCATGATCTTTCCTTTTTCATCATGAATTTTAATAATTTTAGTTTTCTCTCTCCTCTTCATTAGTGTGGCTAGGAGTTTATCAATTTTGTTTACTTTTTCAAAGAACCAACATTTTGTTTTGTCAATTTTTTTAATTGTTTCTCTTATTTCAATTTCATTGATTTCAGCTCTGATTTTAATTATTTCCTGTCTTCTACTATTTTTGGTGTTGATCTGTTCTTCTTTTCTAGGGTTTTGCGATGCAATGTTAGGTCATTTAGTTGTTCACTTTTTATTTTTTTTAATCTATGAGCTCAATGCAATGAATTTTCCTTTTATTGCTTTCACTGGGTCCCAGAGATTTTGATAGGTTGTGTCATTTTTCTCATTTACCTCTAAGAATTCTTTTATTTCTTCCCTGATGTCTTCTGTTATCATTGCATTATTCAATAGCATATTATTTAGTCTCCGTGTGTGCGAGTAGGTTTTTTTTTTTTTTTTTGGTGTTTTATCAGTCATTTCTAATTGCATTCCATTATGATCTGATAGGATACAGGGTAGGATCTCTATTTTTTGCATTTACAGCTTCTTTGTGACATAGCATATGATCTATTTTGGAGAAGGATCCATGAGCTGCTGAGAAGAAAGTATATTTGCTTGATGATGAATGAAATACTCTGTAAATATCCATTAAGTCTATATCATTGATTTATTATTTAGTTGTATAATTTCTTTGTTCAGATTTGTTTGGAGGATCTATCCAGTGGTGAGAGTGGTGTGTTAAAATCCCCCACTGTTAATGTGCTTTGGTCTATTTGATTCTTAAAACTGAGAAGGGTTTGTTTGATATACATAGATGCTCCATTGTTTGGGGTATAAATATTTAAAATGGTTATATCTTGCTGTTTTATGCTTCCCTTAAGCAGTATGAAATGTCCTTCTTTATCCCTTCTGACTAACTTAGGTTTGAAGTTCACTTTATCTAATATGAGAAAGGAGACCCCTGCTCTTTTACAGGGTCCATGTGCATGGTATGTTTTTCCCCATCCTTTCACCTTTAGTCTACGGATGTCTTTTTCTATGAGATGAGTCTCTTAAAAGCAGCATATTGTTGGATCTTTCTTTTTAATCCATTCTGCCAGACTATGTCTTTTGATTATTGAATTTAGACCATTGACACTCAGGGTTATTATTGTGATCTGATTTGTATTCCTGGTCATTTTGGCTTATTTTTGGTTTTTAACTTGACTTAGTTTCTCTTTTGATTGACTTTTCCTTTAGGGTAGTTCCTCCTTTTGCTGACTTGTATTGTTGCTTTTCAGTTCCTACTCACAAAATATTTTGCTGAGAATGTTCTGTAGGGCAGGCTTTCTACTTGCAAACTTTTTAACTTTTGTTTATCGTGGAAAGATCTTATTTCATCATCAAATCTGAAGGTTAGATTTGCTGAGTATAGGATTCTTGGTTGGCATCCGTATTCTTTCAGAGCTTGAAATATATTGTTCCAGGCCCTTCTTGCTTTTAGTCTGGACTGAGAAACCTGCTGATATCCGTATTGGTTTCCCCTTATATGTAATCTGATGCTTTTCTCTCGCAGCCTTTAAAATCCTATCATTATTTTGTATGTGAGGTATTTTCATTATAATGTGTCTTGGTGTGATCTGTTGTAATTTTGTTCACCTGGTTTTCTGTAAGCCTCTTATATTTGATTTTCCATTTCATTTTCAGGTTTGGGAAATTTTCTGATATCATATCATTGACAGTTGTTCATTCCTTTGGTTTGTATCTCTGTGCCTTCCTCAATCCCAATAATTCTTAAATTTGGTATTTTCATGATATCACATAAATCTTGGAGGTTCTATTCATGACTTCTTAATATCTTCCCAGTTTGTTCAACTTTATTTTCAAGATTAAATATTTTGTCTTCATTGTCTGAGATTCTGTCTTCCACAAGATCTATTCTGTTGGTGGTGCTTTCTATTGAGTTTTTAATTTGGCTTATTATTTCTTTCATTTCAAGTATTTCTGTTTGTGTTTTTTTTTTTTCCAGAATCTCTAACTCTTTATTGCACTGTTCTTTTGCTTCCTGCATTTATTCTTTTAACTGTTTACTAGAATGTTCATGCATTGCCTGCATTTGCTCTCTTATCTCGTCTTTTGCTTCATGGATCATTTTAATTATGCAGATTCTAAACTCTTTTTCTGTCATTTCTACTTCCATGCTGTCATTGAATTCTATCAAAATAGCATCTTGGTTTGTTAGGGACACTTTCTTCCCCTGTTTTTTCATGTTGTTTTTATATATTCTCCTCTATCAGTGAAGATCACAGATACTGCAATTCCCCCCTTGCAGGCTTATTATGACCCTGCAGTTTTCCACTACCTCTCCTTTGAAGGGGAGATCAATACCAGTAGCACCCAATACAGAGAAAATGTAGCCCTGAAACAGACAGCCCCTATAGAGACTTTAACATTATTATAATGAACAGGATGAGTTTGAATACTACTTACAGTGTTTCTAGTTGTGAACAAGAGGATAGGGAAGGGGGTCGGATGTAAGTGAGCAAATAGAGGTACCTGTCAAAGGGATACCAGTCTCCTATAGGTGTCTCAGGAAGGGAGCTGCAGTTCCAATGATGATGGCCACGCTCTCAGGAATAATTCAAAATGCCTGCACCAGCCTCCAAAGAAGCTGAGGAGCCCCAGCAAGGGTGCACAGAGTCAGCATGGAGACAGGAGCAGTGTCCCTCAGCAGTAGGGGGGCAGGTGGGCAGGCTCAGCTCCTGGCCTCCATCCTCGGTGTGGGGGCAGGCTGCAGGGCTCAGTGCCAGCGTGCGACCTTGGAGTGGTGGGGTGGGCTCAGCAATGGCCTCTGACCTCAGTGTCTTAATATTTTTTTGTGTGATTTTATTTTTTAATTATTTATTTATTTTTAAATTTTTTACAGACTACATTTTGGTTCATTGAACACAAATGGGGCACATCATTTCATTTCTATGGTTATACATGATGTAGATTCATACCATTCATGTAATCATATTTATACATAGGGTAATGATGTCTGTCACATTGTACCATTTTTCATACCCCCCTCCCTCTCATTTCCTTCTACATAATCTACAGTTCCTCCATTCTTCTCTCACTCCCCACATCCCAAACCATCATATATCATTCTGCACTTATCGGGAAAAACATTCGGCCTTTGGTTTTTTGGGATTGGCTTATTTCACTTAGCATGATATTCTCCAATTCTATCCATTTATTTGCAAATTCCATAATAATATTTTTCTTTATGGCTGAATAAAATTCCATTGTGTATATAATATCAATGTGTGCAAATCTAATGCATTTCTATTCATAAGTGATGAATTCTCTGAAAGAGAAATTAGGAAAATGACTCCATTCACAATACCCTCAAAAAAAAAATAAAATATTTGGGAATTAATCTAACAAAAGAGGTGAAAGACCTTTACAATGAAAACTATAGAACATTAAAGAAAGAAATTGAAGAAAGCCTTCAAAGATGGAAAGATCTCCCATGTTCTTGAATAGGCAGAACTAACATTGTCAAAATGGCCATTCTACCAAGGTGCTATACAGATTCAATGCAATTCCATTTCAAATCCCAGTGACATTCCTTATAGAAATAGAGAAAGAAATCATGAACTTCATCTGGAAGAACAAGAGACCTCAAGTAGCAAAAGCAATCCTGAGCAGAAAGGTATCATAATACCAAACCTGAGGAGGTATCGTAATATCAAACTGTAAACCATACTACAGAGCAATAGTAACAAAAACGGCAAGGTATTGGCACCAAAATAGGCAGACCAATGGCACAGAATTGAAGACACAGATTGAAGACACAGAGACGAACCCACGTAAATACAGTCACCTCATAATAGACAAAAGGAGCTAAAAACATACAATGGAGAAAGATATCCTGTTCAACAAATGGTGCTGGCAAAACTGGATTTCCATATGCAGTAAAATGAAATTAAACTGGTATTAACTATTTATCAGATACATGCTTTACAAATATTTCCTCCCATTTTGCAGGTTGCCTTTTCAGTCTGTCAGTTATTGCAATAGGAAAAAAAAGTATTGGCTCTGGAGTTAACTGCCTTAGTTTCAATCCAGCTCAATGACTTGATGTGAGGTTAGACAGGGGTTTATGGGAGACTATATTACTGGTCATTTATTTTCACTTCTGTCCTTAATGTCATGAGGTAGTGTTCACCTCTCCTCCTCATGGAGGCTGGGTTTGACACTCAGGCTTAGCCAATGAAACATGAATCCTGTGGTCAATTCAGGGTTTGTTTCATAGCATTGTTTCACCCCGCCCCCTCTGATAGTGGTTACCATGCCAACCTTGATCCTCAAAGAAAGATGATACAAAGCAGAGGGTAAGAGACTAGTATAAATGAGGGAAAAGCCTACCCTGGGTGACTCAAAACTTAATCTCCAGGTCTTGGTTTATTCATCCATGAGACAAGAATAACAATTTGTCCCTTAAGGTTTCTGGTACCAATTTATTGATAATGTTCTGTCTTAATAAGTGATTACTATCTCCTTGGGATATTCTCTTCACATGATTTTCAAGAAACTGTCCTTCATCTTTCACCTTCTGACCTTCAAATTCTGAGTCATTACTTTGCAGAAGCTACAGTGGCAGATGAAAATCTTAGATGGCTTTCTTAGTGAGACCCCACTAAAAAGATCACAAACAAATGACTTCAATTCTTATCCCTATCTTTATCTTACGAGTATGTGATCTTTCTCTAGGACTTTCATTTTTAACATGACTTGGCCTCTATTTCCTTATCGGTAAACTGGAGGTAGCATGAACAATCTTGTATAGTGACTGCAAGTTAAAAATGGCATCTGAAATGCCAAGTATGGTTCCTGGCAACACTGGTCACTCAAGAAACACCACTACACTTCCCATCCCACAATTCCATTTCTTCCTTCAATTGTGCACTATAAAGCAGAACCTGGACTATCATGCATTGTTTACTCTGAAGGAGTGTCAGCATAACATTCACATTTTCAGGACCCTCAGGGACCATATTTTCCTCATATCCAAAATATGCCTCATCTCAACTAATCCAGGCAATATTAAAAGTTCATCTTAGATTAGCAATAAACCTGTTATAACTACCAACTAAGAGAGATTCCACTTCTTTATGCCAGTATATTGTTTGGGAGTTCAAACTTCTTTGTAAATTTTCACATCAATTTTGATCACTAGTATTTCAAGATGGGCTGAGGCTCAGGTCTTCTGATGATAAAATTTACTGTTTTTTTATTAAATACATTTTACATTGTCAACATTTAAAATGCATGTATTTGGAATGGATAGTACATTGCAGTAAGAATCTTACCTTTAGTTTCAATAACACCTTATAGATATAATCAGTTTTGCAAATTTGCCAGTGGTGGTTGGAATCACAACCACCACTAAACACTACATACTCAGCTTGTTTTTAGCTTTTGCAGTGATCAGTACTATTGCTCTCTTGCTTTGTTACCTCCAGAAGATTTTGAATGAGGGATAAGGACATTTAGGTACAGCACCATTTTATGGCCTGTATCATAAAAGTCCTAAGTAGTGAGGTACAGTGACTGACATCTGTAATCCCAGCAACTCCAGAGGCTGAGGCAAGAAGATCGGAAGTTCATGGCCAGCCTCAGCGAACTTAGTGAGGTCTCGTCTCAAAATTTAAAAAAAAATAAAAATGGCTGACAATATGGCTCGGTAATGTGCCCCAAGATTAAATCCCTAGTTAAAAAAAATAATTAATTAATTAACTAAAGTCTTAACTGAAAATAACGTGGGCTTCATAATCATGGTTTTGCACATTTTAGTTATGGACCAACCTAGACCCAGACCACAACTTCCTTTGCAAGGTGGGTTTTATTCTTACTAGAAAGAATGCTATGCATAGTCACACATGGTATACGATGTTATATTTCCTTGTTCACATTTAATTTGTTGAGCATGAATTGAAGCCACCTGAATGGAAATCAATAGGTCAATGTTAGATTTATTTTGCCCAGAAATAATTCAGACCCAATGCTAATCAACTGTGCTTGAATACGTCAGGGACAACTCAAGGGAATGGGAAATCTTTGAGCCGAGTCTTATAGAGTGAGATATTTTCAAATAAGTGAAGGGGAATGACTTTCTAGAGAGAGGGAAATGTGTAAAAATAGGCAGATTAAAAAAATGACTATGGTGCATTTGGGGAACTCTGAATAAGTCAGTATGATGAGAGTATAAGTTGCATATTTGTAAGGAAATAGATAGAAGCAAAGAGTGATAGCAACCAAGAGACAGATTAGACAGTGCCTTATACAAAATGATAAAAAATTAGATTTCATCGTTTATGCAATATGGAGGTGTTTAAGATCTTAAAGAGGGGAAGTAATATAAAATTTTATGTTTTAAAAAGATGATCGTGTAATCATACGAAGGTTATAATGAAGAGAGGAAAGGGAAGAGCTCACTAACCTAGAAGAAAGATGATGGCAGGCCCCCGCTTGGAGCAGAGAACTCAGGGCAGGGGACATGTGCAGAGTTAGGTGGAGCTGGGACTTGATAGAAAAGGAAAGGTGGAGAAGCAGGAGAAGTTTGACTTGTAATCTGGACAACTTAAGGGATGGAGGGGATATTAACCAAGATAACATTAAAGAAGAAGCAACATTTTGCAAGGATTTTCTATTTTTCTCTTTATTTTTTCTTTTTTTATTTCTATAATAGATGTGTTACAAAGAGAGGTCCTAATGGTTCCTTCCATGCCTAAACATACGTATTTAATAAAAAACAGTAAATTTTATCATCAGAAGACCTGAGCCTCAGCAAATCTTGAAATCCTAGTGATCAAAATTGATGTGAAAATTTACAAAGAAGTTTGAACTCCCAAACAATATACTGGCATAAAGAAGTGGAATCTCTCTTATTTGGTAGTTATAGCAGGTTTATTGCTAATCTAAGATGAACTTTTAATATTGCCTGGATTAGTTGAGATGAGGCATATTTTGGATATGAGGGGGGCAAGAATAGAGGAAGGAAGGACTGTATAGAGAGAAAGGAGGGGTGGGAGGGGTGGGAGAAGGTAAAAAAATAACAGAATGAATCAAACAACATTACCCTATGTAAATGTATGATGACACAAATGGTATGCCTTTACGCCATGTACAGAGAAACAACATGTATCCCATTTGTTTACAATAAAAAATAAATAAATAAAAGCATTACCAATAAAAAAAAAAAAAAAAAAAAAAAAAAGAATAGAGCTATTTAACCCAGTATTTAACCCAAGCTAACCTTGGGACAGGCTGGGAGCTTTGAGAATTGAAAATCTGCTTAGAGGTTCCATTGCTTCCAATTTTGCTCTCCTGAAAACTGATCCACCTACTAAGCTGGAATGAAAATACAGGGGGAAAACATTAATGGTTTGAGTCTGTGGGGAGGGGCAAAGTTGAATTCCAGACACCCCAAAGGAAGCAGGTAGCAAATATATAGCCATCTCAGATATCCCCAGCCCAGTCAGATCTGTCCAGTCAACACCACGTGGAACTTAGACATTTCCACTAGTCTTAACCACATGGCAATTCAAAAGCAAAGGAACTGTTGTGTTTTAAGCTATTCAATTTTGCAACAGATTTTTTGTGTGTAACAATTTATGTCTAATATTCCCTTCCTTCTTTCCTCCCATCTTTCCTCCCTGCCTCCCTTTCTTTGTTTCTTTGTTTCTCTTCCACCCTTCTCTGCCTCTCTCTGGCAAGGTAATAGGTGAAAAAACAAAACTACTGCAATAACTGGGTTATTTTAATTATCTCTTCTATAAGGAGGTGAATGGTTCCTATTCCTTCTCCTTGAAGAAATGTTTGCATTACATTTTTCTCCTGGTCTCTAAAGCTAACCATGCATATACCATAAAAAGGCATTCATATGAAAACTCACGAGCAGCAAACCTTGACGTTCAAGAGAAAAATCTTTTGTTATGTGACTTTTCATGAGATCTATGAGGACATCACCAGATCTATGAGTATCTTTTTATGTACAAATAAAAGATAATTCCTAGTATCTGTCCTTAGGAGGAAAACTACAATCTACAAAGACAATGGAAAAAATAAAGGACAAAAAAATTGGGGGCAGTTTTCCATGATTGGAATGATTGGCTATCTTTAATTATTCTTCATTATAATTACAGATATACATATTATGAAGTTGACCTTCTTATAAAAGGGCAACTGGTAAATTATCTTTCGCACATTTGAAAGTGCCTTTGAAATTTTTAAGCACTGAGATTAAAAATCCTGTTTTAAAATCAGGAAGATTTAACATACATCTTCTAACTAACTTATTATTTAAATATTTTAATATGTATCCTCTTTGGTTATCAAAAAACTTCAGCATACGGACTATTTTTATTTTTCTTGGTAAATGTAAACCCAGTGAATAAAATATTTCTTCATTTGCTTAAAAGCAAACACCTTCAACTTTGAATATAGCAGACTTTCATTTTGGGCGAAAAACCAAGAGGTTATTAAAAAACACCTGAGAAACTTTTTCCTACAGTGTTCCCGCACCTATTTACAAACCTTCCATGCCACGCTGTATAGTCCCACAATGACATCAAGCACTGTAAGAGTGGAGAAAACAGGAGATCACAGTTTCTTTCTTTTTACATTGAAGTTCTTTTGCTTCTGTTATGTTATCATCTGAATAAGTATCAAACACCTGCTTCCTCTCAATTCTCCCATTATCTGGTTTCCCACACCCTTTCTCCAATTCCAACTAATTTATTCAACTTCATATTTCACGAACTTAGTTATAACCTCTCCATATACAGTACAACCACCATGCCAAATATTCATCTTTCTCCTGTACTAATTTTTTAATTCTTATTCCTTCCTTGCCATAAAATTATAAAAAGAAAACAATCAGTTCAACCAACTGCTATATATCCGTCTATTCTTTTGTTCAATGAAACGAGGTATGCTATTTCTATGGGGCAGGGATACAGCAGTACCAACAGGAGAATGAGCAGTAAGACAAGACACTTGGGTTTCTCTGCTGCGTTGGCTGTGTATTAGTGGGTAGGAGTCATGGCTTTCAGGATTGTTGCATCCTGTGATATAGAGTCAAGAGTGTGGTCTCTCAGGGCTCTTTCAGGGATAATGTTTGGCTGATAACCTGAGATTTTCTGCTGGAATTCTTCAGTGAACTTTCTTCTGTCAAGTGTTACTGATACACTGGTCCAATAAACATTTCTGAAGTCTATTAAGAATGAGATAATAGGTCCCCTATTCTTAAGAAGCTTAAATTAAAGTTGGGAAATCAGTGGCACAGAGATTGACAAAAAAAAAACTTAATAACCAAATAAGTAATCATAAAAATCTCCTGAGGATTAAGGATTATATAAAGAAACTCTCCTGGGTGTCTATTTTTGACTGTGTGGCAGAAAAGTATCTCAAGGATGTTGACATTTTACCAAATTTAGAGTGTTGTAAAGTTAACAATGGGGAAATACTTCCAGATAGTATAAAGAGTCTAAGTACCCATTTAAGTAATAAAAAACATGTCATGGAAGCTGGAACCTCAACAGGGAGAGGGAGACCAGCATTGGAAACAAAAAGTTAAGTAGAAGCCAGATCTCAGCTCTGAAAGGATGGAAAGGGGTTTGTCTTTATTTCCAATGTAGTGAGAAGGGGAATGTCATTATTCAAAGAGCTTATCTTTAATAATTATCATTTCTATGCAAATACTTTTTTCCCTCCCCTAAAGAAAAAAACTAAGAATTGCTTTTAGGTAAATATTCAATACCTGTGAGCATTATCCTACCACACCAGAGTAATTTCAGTCCAGATGTCTGACATCTGCAGTATATTATTAACATTTTTTTCAAGTTTCATAAATTGAAGGAAGAGGATATTTAATTATAATCTCTTACAGAGTTAAATAGAAATATGAATGGATTTAAATTTTTAAATGATAGTATTTTTCAACTTCAAAGCAATTGGCTTGCAGCTATTTTCCACACAGAGACTTAGTAAAAAATAATGAATATTTATTTTTCAGATAAATCAAAGAGTTAATTATCTTACTTTAATCCTCCTAGAGTGACACTTGTCCTATTGCCTTCTAAGAAAAGAATACAAGCTCATGCTGACCCTCTGACATGAAGGATTATATAACATGTTTCTCATTCGAATTCAAAAAATTACCTCTATAATAAATGAAAACAGTTTTAATCAGATTTTATAATAGCTTAATGCCAATTTTGTATTACTTATTATTCCTCATAGGAAACAAGTTGTTTACACACAGTACATATCCCAAGTATGAAAAAAACTTCTCTTAGGAAGTCTCTGAACTATTTACTGAGTCTATATAATGTTATTTGTTTTTTGTTTTTTGTTTATTTTTTAGCTTCCCAGTAGGAATTGTTTCTTAAATTTTAGTTGGGAAAGTATTGCAACTTTACCAAGAAAAAAACATTTAGTCATTTTTGCATTGCTTGGATCTCTTCTCCCATAGGTTCATTAGCAAAAAAATCTATTGGTAGTTTGACTATATTTGAGATAAATGAAATGCATATCTTCAAATCAGATAATACAATCATTGAATTTTATTTGTTGCATTTCGTTCTGGAAGTTCAAAACTTTTTTTCAGAGGGATAAGTGTCTATGTGGTGATTTTTCACATTCAGCAGGGGACTGGGAACTGTTTGATCTTTTGAAAATTGATGAAGAAAATAAATTGAGCAATATTAAGTTAAAGATTTTGTTAGGTGTCAAATGAGGATAATCAGTAAGAAATGGTATAAGTGTTTAAGTTACAGTCTTATCCTCAATCAGCTTTGTGGTATGACTGGAAAGTTAAGAAAGGAGAAACTAAAAGTACAGGAGACCAAGCACTAGATAGCGACCAAGAAAATTGCTTTTAATCTCAGCTATAATTGTAGGAAAGTCACTTAAATGCTCATATCCTGTGTTCGCAAAGCTATACAAAAAATAACAAATTAATTGACCTATGAGTTTGTTTCCAACTCTAATATTCTAAGGGTTTAAAACAAAGTTAGGCAATTCAAGTAATTGACATTTATCTCAGGCCCAAAAGAACGATGTACCTAAAACAAACTCATATTGATCACAACTACAGGACTGAGTTGTGTATCAGAAAGTCTGCTCTTCCACTTTCATCCTCTCGCTAGAAATATGGAAATGACAATCTTAGCAATGTTCATGTTTCTTGAAGAAGAAGACAAAAAGCTCTTAAAAGAAAGGAAGGGAAATCCCTCTGTCATATGGTAGCATTTGCAGCTCCCAGTTCCAAGTACTTACCTCTCAGACCCACTAGCATGAAAGGATGGCCAAGTCACCACTTGAGGCCACTGGGATATGAGCAGAAGTGAGTGACTGGGATGCCTAGAAAAAGCTATTCAAAGGGAGAGGCTCATCTGACATCTCTTTTCATCTGTAGTCCACTGTTCCTTTTCCTGGATTGGAAGGGAGATTCAGGGCATGGAAAGGAAACAACTATCTTTAAAAATGAAAGTTGCCAACTGGGGGGTGGGAAAAAAATGTAGAATAAACCATGGACTGAGATTCTTTTATAGAGCATGGATACCTGTCCAACAGAGATGACACAGTTGCTAATTATGTGAGGGAAATATACTCCTATACTCCTTTAAAGAATGGATTTCTGTTACTTGCAGTTGAATGCAGATTTTTCTATTGCAAGCTAAGAATGAAGGTGGGACTTACGGCCAAAACAGCAATATTGAAAAATATTGTATCGGGGGAGGTTGGGGACCGGGAAAGTGAGCATGAGAGCACTGTTAACCTACCTAGAAATAAACTTTCAAATCCAGAGCTAGACAGGAGGTGTGGTTTCCACAACAAGTGTAATCATGGAAAGATTATCTAAGACCATTAAAAGAACTATGTTATAATTAATTAATTTCACAGTAGTCAAATCTATACATAACACCAAAAACCACCACGTTGAGCAAAACTCAATGTTACGAAAATGATGCTTATCTATCTAATGCAAATCTAAAATAAAAAGAATTCATGGATATCCACCTATATGATGAATTATAAAATACAGACTGAATAGACACAACCACCTCTGGAAATCGGTGACTGCTACAGAAGAAACCATGATCACCTCCAGAATGATAGCCCGAGGAGCTCTGTGGATCTACCACCCAGGAAAAAGGTATAACTGATGGAAAATATTTTTCTTAAATAAACTTTATGGAAACTTCGTTTGAACGATGGTAACAAATGAAGAAACATATACTGGAGAAAATCTACTAAATCTCAAGAAGAAGAAATGAGTCTCAGGCACTACTTACATTTTCTAATCCCTCTCAAACTTATCTTGATGACAGAAGATATAAATAAGGCAGGGCTGGCCAAGAAAAGAGAAGACCCCAAGCCACAATTAGGGTAGCTTACTGGGAAGGGCAGGATGCTAGAATTTCTCACCCCTTCTCCCTGGACCCCAAGATGCAGAAGCTAACTTCCTGGAAAATGGGGTCAAGAGACTAAGGCTCCTTTTATTCACTTCTCCTCCACTCATGGGGCACAGACTTGACCCCACAAAGGGCAGGCTAAGAATATTAGGGACTCAATCCCCCTCGCTTCTGCTCCCTTAGGATGCAAAGATTCTGTACTAGTAGAGGAGAGTCAAGAAAAGCAGTCTGCACCCCAGATTGCTGCTCATCAAGCAGAACTGCCATTGAGAGTAGCAGACCAGTGTCCCTGTGCCCAGTTCCAGAGGAGAGACCCAGAGGTGTTAATGAGGAGAAGAGGCAGTACAAAATGAATATACAGAGGGTTGGAACAGAGCACTTGGCTAGCACGTGTGAGGCACTGAATTCAATCCTTAGCACCACATAGAAACAAATTAATAAAAGAAAGGTATTGTGTCCATCTACAACTAAAGAAAGATTAAAAATTGAATATATGGAGAGGTCTGACCCTCTCCCCAAAATATATGACATTATTTGAAACAGCACTATTTGAAAGAGAGTTAGCTTATTACAGTCTAAAAGTTTTCTCAAATGAGAGTGGGCAGGGGGCTTGGGGTCTGAAAGATGGAAGAATGAGACAGACATCATTACCCCATGTACATGTATGATTACACGAATGGTGTGAATCTACATCACGTACAACCAGGGAAACAAAAAGTTGTACCCCATTCGGGTACAGTGAATCAAAACGGAGTTGGCAAAAATAAAAAATAAAAAAATAATAATGGGTATTATGTTGGTAACTAACTAATTAAGAGCAAAAAGTTAAACCAGTTAGTTTACTAGAAAGAACAAAAGAGATAGTTGAGAAGACATCTCCTGAAGCTAAAACAAATTCAGGGAAGAACAAAGACTTACCAAAAACATCTACCCTCTGAAAATAAGCCCTAGATCAACTGGATCACACTATGGAGCAATTTATGTCCAAGTGCTTCAGCACAAAAAATAGAGCAATGGGTAGGCAATTAGTGGAGCCCCAAACCTGCACACAATGATGCCAGCAAGGCACATAGCTCAACAAAGAGATCAGAACAAATGACAACCAGGGTTCTGTTTAAACCACTGCCATCCTAGGTGGCCAGGTACATGGTCAAGGTGCAGCTCTGCGAAGTGACATCAGATGCTACACATTGAGGAAACAATAGATTCCACTCAAACAGTCCAACCATCTCGCCAAACAAGTAAAGGTGAAAACTACAAGACAAACAAACCAGGGAAATGCAGGAATCATTATCCAGAGTTGCAACCATATACAACCTCAAATGACCCCATTTCAACAACAGCAACAGAAAGAGAAATGCAAAACAAAAAACAAAAAACAAAACAAAGTATTACCCATAGAAAATCGGACAATGGAGGGTATAATAGGGTCCAGGAATTATAAGACAAGGGCTTCAAAGCAGCCATTGAAGATATATCCAAAGAACTAGAGGAAAGCAAGGTTTAAGATCTGAGGACAGCTGTGATGATGGCAGAGTTATAAAATGTAGTGTCTAGAGAAAGTTCCGGCTTGGTTTCTCCTGTTGTATGCACGCAGCACAGATGACTTCTGACACTAGGTATATGGAAGTTTTTGTCCTACCCATCAAGGAAGAAATCAATTCTGTAGTGGACACCAGCTAGATGGCCTCTAATTCAACTCAATTCTCATACTACCTGAAAATAGTGTAATATCCTACAGATTAAACAATCAGTCCCCAAACACCCCCCTTCCTTTGAGATGACAAATGCAAGCCCAAGGTTCTCTGACCTATGTTTCTTGATCATTGCACCATAAATTAGGGATCCCGAAGCCCCATCCCCAGGTTTGATTAATTTCCTTTAGCAATTCACAGAATTCAGAGAATACTTGTTCCTTGTAAAGGATATTACAAAGATCCATATGAAGAGATGTACACGGGGAAAGGGGTGGGGAGCTTTCACGCCCTCTCTGGGTGTACCACCCCTCAGGAAACTTCACATTTTTGGTTATCTGGAAATTCTCTAAACCCTGTCCTTCTGAGTTTTGATGGAGACTTTATTGCATAGGCATACCTGAAGCAGGGACACCCATGTCAAAATGTGATTAAAAGAAAAGTCTAACATCTATTGTTAGTAAACTAGGTGGGGAACCCCAACAAGCTTCATCTGTTCAGATTCTTCAACATTTCTCCCTCGTAAGTATATGGCAGGCTCCCTTCTGGAATGGGGGTCTTTGCATCAGACGGGGTAGAGAATTTCTTTATGGTCAGTAGTTCCAAGGTGGTTGGGGAAGGGGAATTAAATTTTCTGTGACTTGTTTTGGGAAAGATTATATCAGATTGCATCATTTCATATCATATCGTTATATCACATAGTGAGAATTTAGAAATTGTAAGATTAAAAATTAAAAAATTAAACTAGATGAAAGTCTCACATTTAAAAATCAATAGCAGAAGTGAAATTTTCATCAGGGAGGTAAACAGAATTCAACTAGCAAAAAAGTGATTGGCACACTTGCTTATAAATGGATAGAAATGTTATAATCTAAAGAGCACAGAGAAAAATAATAAAGAAACAAGACCAGAGTTACTGGAAAGAAAATGTGGAACAACATTTGAGTACCAACATACATGCAATGGGCAGACGTTCAAGAAGGAGTTAAGAGGAAGAAGGAAGCAGGGAAAAAATATGCAAGGAGACAAGGGCCAGAAATTTCCTAAATAAACAAAAAACATTAATATCTGAAAACTTTCCAGATTGATAAAAAATTAATGTACACATCAAACAGCTTTGCTGAAACCAAATAGGATAAATCAAAAGAAATCCACTCCACATAAATCAAAGTAACAATGTTTAAAACCAAAGACAAAGAATATTTTGAAAACAGCAAACAGAAAATGGACTCATCATACTTGAGAGAATTCCAAAAAGATGAGCATCTGTCTTCTCATAAGAAACAAAGGATGTCCAGAAGCAGTGGTATAATATACTAAGTGTTCAAGAGGATCACACACACACACACACACACACACACACACACACACACACACACACGGACACACACACCAACATGAAAATTAACAAAAATTCTGTAAACTAAAAATAGTATATCCAGTACCACTATTTTCGTTATTTTTTTTTAATGTAAACAAATGGGATACATGTTGTTTCTCTGTTTGTACATGGAGTCAAGGCATACCATTTGTGTAATCATATATTTACATAGGGTAATGTTGTTTGATTCATTCTGTTATTTTTTCCCTTTCCCCACAAGCTTCCCACCCTCCCACCCCTCTTTTCCCTCTATACAGTCCTTCCTTCCTCCACTCTTACAACCCTCCTTTTCTCTAACCCTAAACCTAACCCTAAGCCCTCCCAACCCCCATTATATGTCCTCATCCACTTATCAACGAGATCATTCGTCCTTTAGTTTTTTGAGATTGGCTTATCTCACTTAGCATGATATTCTCCAATTTCATCCATTTGCCTGCAAATGCCATAATTTTATCATTCTTTAAGGCTGAGTAATATTCCATTGTATATATATATGCCACAGTTTCTTTATCCATTCATCAATTGAAGGACATCTAGGTTGGTTCCACAATCTGGCTATGGTGAATTGAGCAGCAATGAACATTGATGTGGCTGTATCTCTGTAGTATGCTGATTTTAAGTCCTTTGGGTATAGGCCAAGGAGTGGGATAGCTGGGTCAAATGGTGGTTCCATTCCAAGCTTTCAGAGGAATCTCCATACTGCTTTCCAGAGTGGCTGCACTAATTTGCAACCCCACCAGCAATGTATGAATGTACCTTTTTCCCCAAATCCTCGCCTACACCTATTGTTGCTTATGTTCTTGATAATTGCCATTCTAATTGAGGTGAGATGGAATCTTAGGGTAGTTTTGACTTGCATTTCTCTTATTACTAGAGATGTTGAACATTTTTTCATACATCTGTTGATTGCTTGTACATCTTCTGTGAAGTGTCTGTTCATTTCTATAGCCCCTTTGTTGAGTGGATTATTTGTATTCTTCCTGTAGAGTTTTTTGAGTTCTTTATAGATTCTGGATATTAGCGCTCTATCTGAAGTATGAGTGGCAAAGATATTCTCCCACTCTGTAGGCTCTCTCTTCACATTACGGATAGTTTCCTTTGCTGAGAGAAAGCTATTTAGTTTGAATCTATCCCACTTATTGATTCTTGCTTTTATTTCTTGTGCTATGGGAGTCCTGGTGAGGACGTCTGATCTTAAGCCAACAAGTTGAAGATTTGGACCTACTTTTTCTTCTATAAGATGCAGGATCTCTGGTCTGATTCCAAGGTCCTTGATCCATTTTGAGTTGAGTTTTGTGCAGGGTGAGAGATGGGGGTTTAATTTCATTCTGTTGTATATGGTTTTTCAGTTTTCCCAGCACCATTTGTTGAAGAGGCTATCTTCTCTCCATTGCATATTTTTGGCCCCTTTGTCTAATATGAGAAAATTGTAATTATTTGGGTTTGTGTTCATGTTCTCTATTCTGTACCATTGATCTACGTGTCTATTTTGATACCAATACCATGCTGTTTTTGTTACTATTGCTTTGTAGTAGAGTTGAAGATCTGGTATTGCGATACTCCCTGCTTCGCTCTTTCTACTGAAGATTGCTTTAGCTATTCTGGGTTTTTAATTCTTCCAGATGAATTTCATAATTGCTTGCTTTATTTCTGTAAGGTACATCATTGGGATTTTAACTGGAATTGCATTGAATCTGTATAGCACTTTGGGTAGTATGGCCATTTTGACAATATTAATTCTGCCTATCCAAGAACATGGGAGATCTTTCCATCTTCTAAGGTTTTGTTTAATTTCTTTCTTTAGTGTTCTGTAGTTCTCATTGTAGAGGTCTTTCACCTCTTTTGTGAGATTGATTCCCAAGTATTTTATTTTTTTTGAGGCTATTGTGAATGGGGTAGTTTTCCTAATTTCTCTTTCTGAAGATTCATCACTTAGGTATAAAAATGCATTGGATTTATGAGCATTGATCTTGAAACCTGCTACTTTACTGAATTCACTTATGAGTTCTAAAAGTTTTCTGGTGGAATTTCCACGTTCCTCTAAATATATAATCATGTCATCAGCGAACAGGGATATTTTGAGTTCTTCTTTTCCAATTTGTATCCCTTTAATTTCTTTGGTCTGTCTAATTGCCCTGGCTAGAGTTTCAAGGACGATGTTGAATAGAAGTGGTGAAAGAGGGCATCCCTGCCTTGTTCCAGCTTTTAGGGGGAATGCTTTCAGTTTTTCACCATTTAGAATGATATTGGCCATGGGCTTAGTGTAGATGGCCTTTACAATGTTAAGGAATGTTCCCACTACCCCAATTTTTTCTAGTGTTTTGAGCATGAAGAGATGCTGTAATTTATCTAATGCTTTTTCTGCATCTATTGAAATAATCCTGTGATTCTTAACTTTAAGTCTGTTGATATGGTGAATGACATTTATTGATTTCCTCATGTTGAACCAACCTTGCATCCCTGGGATGAACCCAAGTGATCATGGTGCACTATCCTTTTAATATGTTTTTGTATGCGATTTGCTAAAATTTTGTTGAGAATTTTTGCGTCGATGTTCATTAAGGATATTGGTCTGAAATTTTCTTTCCTGGATGTGTCTGTGTCTGGTTTAAGTATCAGGGTGATATTGGCTTCATAGAATGAGTTTGGGAGGGTTCCCTGCTCTTCTATTTCATGTAATACTTTGAGAAGTATTGAAATGAGCTCTTTAAAGGTTTTGTAGAACACGGCTGAGAACCCATCTGGTCTCGGACTTTTCTTTGTTGGTAGGCTTTTGATGACCTCTTCTATTTCATTGCTTGAAATTGATTTATTTAAGTTGTGTATGTCCTCCTCGTTCAGTATAGGTAATTCATATGTCTCTAGAAACTTGTTGATGTCTTTGAGGTTTTCTGTTTTGTTGGAGTATAGATTTTCAAAATTGCTTCTAATTATGTTTTGTATTTCACTCATATCTGTTGTGATATTTCCTTGTTCATTCCGAATTTTAGTAATTTGAGTTTTCTCCCTCTTTCTCTTTGTTAGTGTGGCTAAGGGTTTATCCATTTTGTTTATTTTTTCAAATAACCAACTATTTATTTTGTTAAGTTTTCTGATTGTTTCTTTTGTTTAAATTTCGTTGGTTTTGGCTCTGATTTTAACTATTTCTTGTCTTCTACTACTTTTGGTGTTGGTCTGCTCTTCTTTTTCTAGGGCTTTGAGCTGTAATGTTAAGTCATTTATTTGTTGATTTCTACTTCTTTTGTTGAATGTGCCCCATGAAATAAATCTTCCTCTAAGTACTGCTTTCATAGTGTCCCAGAGATTTTGATATGATGTGTCTTTGTTCTTGTTTACTTCTAAGAATTTTTTTATTTCCCTCCTGATGTCTTCTGTTATCCATTCATCATACAATAGCATATTATTTAAACTCCAGGTATTTTATAAGTTTCTGTTTTTTATTCTGTCATTTATTTCTAATTTTAATCCATTTCGATCTGATAGAGTACAAGGTAGTATCTCTATCTTCTTGTATTTGCTAACAGTAGCTTTGTGGCATAAAATATGGTCTATTTTAGAGAAGGATCCATGTGCTGCTGAGAAGAAAGTGTATTTGTTCTTTGTTGGATGGTATATTCTATATATGTTGGTTAAGTCTAAGTTGTTGATTGTGTTATTGAGAACTATGGTTTCTTTATTCAATTTTTGTTTGAAAGATCTATCCAGTGGTGAGAGAGGTGTATTATAATCACCTAGTAATATTGTGTTGTGGTCTATTTGATTTCTGGAATTGAGAAGGATTTGTTTGCCGTACATGGATGAGCCAATGTTCGGGGCATAGATATTTATGATTGGTATGTCTTGCTGATTTATGCTTCCCTTAAGCAGTATGTAATGTCCTTCTTTATTCCTTCTGACTAGTTTTGGCTTGAAGTCCACATTATCTGATATAAGGATGGATACTCCAGCTTTTTTGCTGTGTCCATGTGCATTGTATGTTTTTTCCCATCCTTTCACCTTTAGTGTATGGGTATCTCTTTCTTTGAGGTGAGTCTCTTGCAGGCAGCATATTGTTGGATTTTTCTTTTTAATCCAATCTGCCAGTCTATGTCTTCTGATTGATGAGTTCAGGCCATTAAGATTCAGGGTTATTATTGTGAAGTGATTTGTATTCCCAGTCATTTGACTCATTTTTATTTTTTGACATGATTTGGTTTCTCCTTTATTTGGCTATTCCTTTAGGCTAGTTCCTCCCATTACTGATTTGCATCATTGTTTTTCATCTCTTCCTCATGAAATATTTTGCTGAGAATGTTTGTAATGCCGGCTTTCTTTTTGTAAATTCCTTTAGCTTTTGTTTATCATGGAAGGATCTTATTTTGTCATCAAATCTGAAAGTACATTTTGCTGGGTATAAGGTTCTTGGTTGGCATCAGTTTTCTTTCAGGGCTTGGTAAATGTTGTTCCAGGCCTTTCTAGCTTTTGGGATCTGGTTTAAAAAATCTGCTGATATACTAATTGGTTTCCCCCTGAATGTAATTTGATTCTTTTCTCTCACAGCCTTTAAAAGTCTGTCTTTATTTTGTATGTTAGGTATTTTCATAATAATGTGCCTTGGTGTGGGTCTGTTGTAATTTTGTATATTTGGAGTATAAGCCTCTTGTACTTGGTTTTCCATTTCATTCTTCAGATTTGGGAAATTTTCTGATATTATTTCATTGAATAGATTGTTCTTTCCTTTGGTTTGTTTCTCTAAGCCTTCCTCAATCCCAATAATTCTTAAATCTGGCCTTTTCATGATATCCCATAATTCTTATAGATTCTGTTCATGATTTCTTACCATCTTCTCTGTTTGTTCAACTTTGTTTTCAAGATTAAATATTTTTTCCTCAATGTCTGAGGTTCTGTCTTCCAGGTGTTCTATCCTATTGGTTATGCTTTCTATGGAGTTTTTAACATGGTTTATTGTTTCCTTCATTTCAAGGATTTCTGTTTGTTTTTTTTCAGTATCTCTAACTCTTTATTGAAATGATCTCTTGCTTTCTGTATTTGCTCTTTTAACTGTTGATTGGTGCGATCATGTAATGCCTGCATTTGCTCTTTCATCTCCTCCTTCAATGCCTGCATTTGCTCTTTCATCTCCTTGTTTGCTTCCCTGATTATTTTAATTATGTGCATTCTAAACTCCCTTTCTGACATTTCTTCTGTTGTGCTGTCATTTTCTTTTATTGATATAGTATCTAGGTTTGTTTGGGACATTTTCTTCCCTTGTTTTCTCATATTGGTCAGATATCAATGGTACTCTGAGATATTGCAGATTTCCTCTATTGGCTTGTAGTGTCCCTGTAGATTTCCAGTATATCACCTCCCATCCTTCAGTAGCCTGAAGTCTTGGAGGAACTTGATAATGCAGTGCTTCCAAAGAAAGCTGCCCCTAGCCCACTACTGGTTCCAGGCTCTGTGCGGAAAGGCTCTCACTGGGTGGTCTGCTCCGAGAATCTGGCCGTGAAAGGAGCCTGCCACCGGAGGGAACAGGGCTGCTTGGGAAAGTCCCTGGCTGCCCTGTCCTGGTTTCTGAAGCTGCCTGCGGGCTGGAGCTCGCCGCTGTCTCTGGGACTTGGAGCTGGTTCTGTGCAGAATGGCTCTCACTGGGGGGCCTGCTCCAAGAAGCTGGCTGTGTGGGAGAAACCCACAGCCAGAGGGAGCAGGGCTACCTGGGGAAGACTCTAGCTGCCCTGCCCTGCTCTGATAAGCTGCCCATATCGGGGCCTGCTGCCCAGGCCAAGCTTCACCCAGTGGGGGAGACTCACCCCATGGCTCTATTTTAGCTTGAGTCTCTCAGTGCCTCCCCTTCTTGAATCCTGGGTTCTGGAGCGACAGGAGATGCAGTCACCCTCTAGTCCGCCATCTTGGATCACCCTCCACTATTTTCTATTTCAACAAAAAGGAGGTGAAATAAAGATATTCCCTGACTTTAAAAATGTAAGGTGATTTTTTTTGTGAATAGATATGCCTTATAAAAATTACTGGAAAAACGTGATTCAAGTTGAAAGCAAATAACACCAGTTCAAAATTCAGATTCTACCAACAATACCAAAGGGCATCAAAAGTGGCAATTATATGATTGTAAAAGCAAAAAAAATTTGGTTTTTCTCCTTACTTTTCTTAACAATTTAAAGGAAATTGTATAAAAAATTAGTGCATTTGTGTTTGCTGGTCTTATATACAAATTAAATACATTTTCCAACACCTGTACAAAGGTTAGGGATAGGAGAAAACTTCCTTTAGAATATAGAAGTGACAGCAGATGGTAATTTGGATACAAAAGAATAAATGACAGAACCAGAAAAATGCCAATAAGAAAGTTGATAAAGTGATCAATGCAATCTTGCATTTTAAATGACAGCAAAAACACAACAAACCAAATCCAAAACAAGTAAAAGGGTAGATATAATAAGGAACAGAGTAGAAAGAAATCCATTGTAGAAAACAATAGAGAAACAAATAAACCAAAAGTTAGTTCTCTCAAAAGATCAACAAAATCGACAAATGCCTAGGTATATTCACCAAGAAATAAAAAATAAAGATTCAAAATACTAAAATTATAAATGAAAGAGGGGACTTAACATCCTCACTGAAATGAAAAGAATTTTAAGGTCATACTGTAAAATCATATATGAAGAAATTAAATAACTTAGGTGAAATGGGCAAATCCCTGGAAACATAAACATTATTTAAAGTGGCTTATCAAAAAATTTTAGTAGACCTAGATAAGTGATATGGTTAAATTAATGATGATAAGAAATTTTAAAACTACCTCAAAAATGAAATGGTCCTAGATGGTTTCATTTACCAAATGAATTTTACCAAACTCCGAAGAGTATACCAACTTACAAATGGAGGAAGAACCACAGGGTTAAATGTTGGAGGGAAGAAACACAAAAGTTTTAGATAAAAGTAGGCACAAATCACCATAACCTTGGATTTGGATATGACTTCTTAGATATGACCACAAATGTACAAACATAAAAATGCAAAAGAAATATATTGAATTTTTCAAAATAAATTAATGCTTCAAAATATATCATCAAGGAAGTAAAAGAACAAACCACAGAACATTTGAAAATTATATAACTGATAAGGGATTTGTTTATGAAGTATATAATGAATTTTTACAAAAATAATGAAAGCATAATTAAATTTTTAAATGGAGGGAATATGTGAATGAATAGACATTTCTCCAAAGAAGTCACACAGATGGCCTGCAACCACATAAGAGAGACCCAACATGATTGGACATCAAGGAAATGCTAATGCGAACTACAATGAAATTCCATTTCATATCCACTAGGCTACCTATGATAAGGAAAGCAGAAAATTACCAGTTTACATGAGAATATGAGAACTGAAATCATAGCACCCTGCTAAGAGGAATGTAAAATGGTATGACCTATCCACAGAGCAATCTGGTGGTTCCTCAAAGATTAACATTTAGTTACCATTATGACCCAGTAATCCACTCCTAGGGATATAGCCAAAAGTTGTATATGGATGATCCACAATACGTAATACATAGAAGCAGAAGGTGAACAAACCTAAGTGTCCATCAGTGGATGCATGGATAAGAAAGTGATGATTTAGTAAAGTGGAATGTTATTCAAGAGTACAAATACATGAATGACTAATGCTTGCTGCAACATGAATGAATCTTGAAAACATCATGCTAAGTGAAAGAGGCCAGTGACTAAAGACCAGATTTTGTGTGGTTATCTGAAATGTCCAGAATGAGAAAATGTATTAAGACAGGAAAAATCAGAGGTGATGAAGGAGGGTAATGGCAGGACAGCAGCTAAATGCTATGAATGAATTTTTCATATGATAAAATGTCTTAAAATCAACTGCAGTGACTATTGGGCAATGTGAATAGAGACAAAAATAACCACTGAACTGTGCACTTTAAATGTATAAATTGCATGGCCTGTGAATTGTATCTCAATAGAGTTATCCCAGGGGAATGGCTTTTGGAACTCAAAATCAATGTAATTTTTAAGTTTATACAAAGAATAAATATGGAAGAACAACTACAATATTTTTAAAGAAGGGTAATGTGAATGAATTTGAATACCCTACCAAGTATTCAACTGCATGAATGAATTTGAATATCCTACCAGGTATTCAAGTGTAAATGAAAATGTATTTTACTAGAACAGTATGTCCAAGCCATATTTACTAACATAAAAGTATATGAATAGAATAGAAGTAGATCCAGGTGTACATCAATTTGTAGATAGCTGGCTTTCCTTTTTAATTAAACTTTTTGTTTTGAGATAATTATAGGCCAGCATGCAGCTGTTAGGAATCATGCAAATAAATTTCTTAACCATTTGGGTAAGCTGTGCACATGATATTTGATATCTTTTTATTTTTTTGTAAGAAAATATAATTTGATTAGTTCTTCACATCGTATGCTGTAAAAAAATCCAGATAGAATAAATGTTAGCTACAATTATTAGGAGAAAAATAATATAGGAATGTGTTTATAGATTCTTGTGGAACAAGTGTTTTATTTAAAATATCATCTGGAAGGAAGAAGGAAGGAGGGAAGAAAAGAGAAGATTGATTTGGTTACAAAAAATGCTTTGTCAAAAAAGATACCATAACCAAAGTCAACCAACAAATAATAGAAAGCAAACATTTGCAATATCTAGCTGAAAAAAATGATGTATTTGATAAATGAAGAGTTCTTAAAAAAAACAATTTTAACAGATTAAAAGGTAAAATATAAACTAGATTGGGCCAAATTATAGAGCATGAAATCCTCATTCACTGAGCTGCAAACAATATCTTTAATGGTTTAATACTTGCAGTAGAAATATAATTTAATAGATCCGATGACTGTTTAATGACTTTTGGCATCTTTAATACAGTCCCTTTCACTGCTCAGTCTAGAAGCAGACTTGTGTCTTTTCTTCAAACCATATTTAGGAACATAAAAGTACCACCCAATCCTTTCCTTACAAAGAACGTGTCTTACTTATGCATTGGAATGGAATTATCTTAGTCAATATTCAAGTTACATTCCTTTGCTAGAGACAGTTTGTTTCCTTTTTAGACAATAGATTGAGCAAAAAGCAGATTTTAACATAAGACACAAAACTTTTTCCCAGATGTCACTAGCAGAAAGTACAGTAGTACCTCAAGAAAGCAGATCCTGAAAGATGAGGGTCAGGAAGTGAGAATTTTTAGGAGCTTGCAAAAAAAGTCTATAACTTTTTTAATCAATCATCTTGGCTTTTTCCTGTTCATTAACTTCATTGATTTTTATTATTTCACCACCTCTCTTTCAATCTCTCTGGAGTATACAAGCTCTCCTAGCTGTGGTGCTACATACCAATTTATGGTACTTACAAGGGTGAAGTCTGGAGTTCATAGAATCCACTTATTTCACCACCCTAGTTGGTGAAATGGATTAATCTGCAAAGAGTGGCAAAATGAAATAGGCAGATAACCTCAAATCATCTCTAGTCACTTACAATTCAGAGGAAGACCTTATACTTATTATTTTGATCTCCAAAAGCTCAACCTTGGTTTTAACATGAAAAATGTAGAGTACCAACATCTATAATCAGAACATTAAGGAAGAAGTTCTTAGGTTGATGATGTAAAAGTACTTTAATATGGCAAAACAACTCAAAAACCTTAAGCACAACATGAAAGCCTTTTCTAATCGCCGCAGCTGCTAAATACTACATCATATGCTCTTTGAATATCCTCACATCTCTCTATGACAGCGTTAATCACAAAACAGTCATGGTTGTTGACCAACTGCCTAAACAAGAGCCCAGTTGGCAGCTGCAAAAATGGCAGCTTGTGTTTATATCTTTATCCCCCAAATCTTGGACAGTGCCTGTCACATATAACGCATTAATATCAATGTATACAACTAAATGGTGCTAGGCATCTTTGTTGAAGATTGGGTGAAGAGGTGTTGATTGTATATGTGGACTCGTTTCTGGACACTCTTCCCCATCCCTTTGTTCTCTGTGCTTATCTTTGTACCGGTACCATGTGGCTTTAATTACAGTAACTGTGCAATAGTTTTGAAATCAGGAACTTTAATGTGGTTTTAATTACAGTAACTGTGTGCAATAGTTTTGAAATCAGGAACTGTGAGTCTTCCAAGATTGCTTTTATTCTTTGTAGTCCTTTGTGGCTTTGCATGAATTTTTAGAATTTATTTTTATTTCCAAAGAGAAAATACCATCGGGAGTCTGAGAGGAATCACACGGTCTCTACAGATATCTTGGGGTTGTATAGAAATCTTAAAAATCTGAAGACTTCCAATCCATAAACATGGGATATCTACCCATTTGTTTGTGTTTTTAAGTGCTTTCATCCTTATTTTATAGTTTTCAGTGTACAAGTCTCTCACTCCTTAAATGTATTCCTTAGTATTTTACTTTTTGATGCTATTGTAAATGGGATAATTCTCCCTAATTCCTTTTCTGATAGTTTGTGATTAGTGTGAAGAAATGCAATTAAATCTTTTAATTATTATTATTTTTTGATACATTTTACACAAACGGGGTACAACTTTCATTTCTCTGGTTGTACACGAAGTAGAGTCACACTGTTTGTGTCATCATACACGTACATAAGGATAATGATGTTTGTCTCATTCTATTGTCTTTCCTTCCCACCGCACCCTCCTCAAACCCTCATTTCTTACATACTTCCCTTACCTCCTCCCCCCATTCTGTTTTGTATCATCATCACACTTATGAGATAAATCATTCCGCCTTTGGTTTTTTTTGGAATTGGGTTATTTCTCTTAGCATGATGTTCTCCACCTCCATCCATTTACCTGCAAATGCCATAATTTTATTTTTCTTTATGACTGAATAATATTTCATTGTGTAATATATCACAGTTTCTTTATCCATTAATCTACTGAAGGACATCTAGGTTGTTTCCACAATCTGACTATTGTGAATTGAGCTGCTATAAATATTGATGTGGCTGCATCACTGTAGTCTGCAGATTTTAAGTCCTTTGGGTATAGGCCAAGAAGTGGGATATCTGGGTCAAATAGTGGTTCCATTCTAAGTTTTTAAAGGAATCTTCATACTGCTTTCCAGAATGGTTTCATCAATTTTCAATTCCACCAGCAATGTATGAGTGTACTGTTTCCCCCACAACCTCACCAACACCTATTGTTGCTTGTATTCTTGATAATCGCCATTCTAATTGGGGTGAGATGGAATCTTACTGTGGTTTTGATTTGCATTTCTCTTATTACTAGAGATGTTGAACATTTTTTCATATATCTGTTGATTGCTTGTACATCTTCTTCTGTGAAGTATCTGTTCATTTCCTTAGCCCATTTGTTAACAGGGTTATTTGTACTCTTGGTGTAAAGTTTTTTGAGTTCTTTATATATTCTGGAGATTAGTGCTCTATCTGAAGTATGAGTTGCAAAGATATTCTCCCACTCTGTAGGCTCTCTCTTCACATTGCTAATAATTTCTTTTGCTGAGAGAAAGCTATTTAGTTTGAATCTTTCTCATTTATTGATTTCTGCTTTTATTTCTTGTGCTTTGGGAGTTATGTTAAGTCAGTATGGTCCTAAGCCAACATAATGAAGATTTGGACTTACTTTTTCTTCTGTTAGGTTCAAGGTCTCTGGTCTAATTCCAAGGTCCTTGATCCATTTATGAGTTGAGTTTTGTGCAGGGTGAGAGATAGGGGTTTAATTTCATTTGCTGCATAAGGATTTTCAGTTTTCCCAGCACCATTTGTTGAACAGGCTATCTTTTCTCCATTGTATGTTTTTTGCACTTTTGACTAGTATGAGAACTGTATGTATGTGGGTTTGTCTCTGTGTCCTCTATTCTGTACCATTGGTCTACCTGTCTATTTTGGTGCCAGTACCATGCCATTTTGGTTATTATTACTCTGTAATACAGTTGGTGTTGTGATACCTCCTGCTTCATTCTTCCTGCTAAGGATTGCTTTGTATGTTGATTTTATATCATGCATCTTCCCTGAATTCATTCATTTGTTCATACAGGGTTTTCTTTTATTTTACTTTGTAATGCTTTCAGAGTTTTATTTCCTGACTAATTATTTTAACATTCAAATAAAAGTCATACAGAATTTACTCTCTAGGAGATTTGGGTTAGGCTTTCAGGTTTTAGTTTTTAAATGGGTGTTCTTAACTAAATAGCGTATTTAGTTTTTTGGAAATTATTCCATCAAATGTACTTTTTTTTTTTTTTTTGCCTCCTAGAGTGTCATAGTTTGTCTGCATGGGTTACTGCAAAGAAAGAAACTTTTAGTGTTCTATCAAACAGTGGCACTCATTATTGGATCAGAACCCTTTAGTTTAAAGCAATAATTTTAATTAGCATAAGATCATGAAAATATTAATTTGAATTGCAATAAGGAAATAATAAACTCCGTAGTTACTGATATCTGAAAAAATATCATGAAAGAGTAATTCAAAATAGAAAAAAATAAATACACTTGTGTCACTGGCTTCAGTAGATACTAAAATATTTTCGTGAAAACTCCAAGTCCCCTTTCACTCCACTATTTCTCCCAAAGGATCTCTGACTTAATAAAAGAGAAGTGATGAGCAGAATAAAATGAAACTAAATTACTAAGAGTCACTGAATTGTTAAAACACCAAAGTCCAAATGCTGTATATTTACAGAGTGGAATTTTATTCTCCCAGAAAGAATGAAAGCATGTCTTTTGCTGGTAAATGGGTGGAACTGGAGAACATCATGCTAAATGAAATAAGGGAGACCCAGAAATCCAAGTGTGAAATGTTTTCTCTGAAGTGCAAAAGTTAGAAGAGAGAAAGGAAGAAAAAAAAAAAAAAAAGAGAGAGGGGGCATTAAACAAAACAAGAGGATCTCACAAGAATATTAGGGATACCAGCAGAGTAGAGGCAGTGGGTGAAGAGGGAAGGAGTAGGGGAGGAAATGGGTTAGTACTGAGGAACAATATCTACCAAATTATGCTCTGTCCAGGTATGAATATGCCACAATGAATCCTGCTTACACATGAATTATAATGTGCTAATTGAAATAATAATAGCAGAAGAGAGATCAGTAGAGGAAAGCAAGCAGGTCAGGGGGAGGGAGGAAGGGTAGGAGAAGGAGGGCCATGGGGAATGAGACTGATCAGATGATGTGAGTGTGTGAATATGGTAGGATGAATCCCAGTATTATGGATAATTACAATGCACCAATGAGGAAATCTTAAAGGGAAAATCCTGATCAACAACTCAACATATGAAATATGTCCGAGATAACGTACACTAAAATCAAACAATCTAGGAAAAGTATTTCAGGAAATGTAACCATCCAGGGAACATATTTCAGGACATGTAGCAGAAGATCAAGATGATTGTTATATAAAAGGCAACTACAAAAAATTATAGGATCATATTGAGAAATCTGTGTCTAAAATAAGCAAGAAAGGAAATAAAAGACTCTTCAGTGACAAGGATGTACAATAAGCTTTAAAAAAATTCTGTAAACTATTAGCCTAGTTTTAATGGAAAGTACGTACATTTAAACAGATAGTATATTCTTATTAACTGTGCAAAATCCAATTCTAGCATTCAAGTGAATACATGAACTTGGTATTATCATAAAGAGATTAGTAAGTAATAACACAGATTCTCATATTTTTTAGAAAGTCAATTTGCCATGCACTTTTAAAATCATGAAAGAAGTCATATTTTGTTTATCAGATCAGTATGATTACACCAAAGAAATGACAAAAAAAAACAATGAAATTCTCTTGTAAAATATAATTATGAATATTACACAGACACTAAAACATGCATATGATATAATGTTAAGAAGTCAAAAGTAGATGTATAAACATTCTTTTTGTGGCAGTGCTAAAACAATTATCCATGTAGATGAAGTTTTAAAAAGGAACCGACACAAAAATGCAATAGATAATCTGGGGATTGCAGTATCTTCCATGATCCTCTGCCCCATTTTCCAACTTTTCTTTGATTTCATCATGTATTAGATCAACTTTACCTAGAGAAGCAAAGAAAATGAATCCAGGTGTTGGATGACATTCCCTATATTCCCTCACCATCTGAGAACACAGGCCGTGGGTAAAGGTGGGAGAAGATGAGAATGAGCACATTTCTTAGAACTTTATAGAACTGTCAAACTGGTCAGAAATCATTTACTAAAATGTACTGTGAGCCTTTTCTTGGTTTCCTTTTTATTGTTTTTATCACCTGCGGATTTGGCATAACCAAGTTATGATGATTCACTGTTATGCTGCAGAGAGGTTTCTAATGTATATGGAAAAATCTTAATAATGTTTGGAGCTTGGGGGTCTGCAAGAAACCATGGGAAATTGCTTCTGAGACCGAACTGAAATGTGAACTTCATTTAGAGAGACTGAGCAGGAGGCAAAAGGATGGATAAAAGGAACTGAAATGTAGTATTTAGAATGACAGGTCATCACAGAAATGAAAAAATGCATTTAGCTCTTCCAGGTGTGCTGCATTTACTCAATTTTGAAGGTCTGTTAGTAAGCAAAGCACATATTATATTACGTTTCTTGGCGTTTTCATTATTTGTCTAAGGTGCCAAGTAGAAAGAGTCTCTTGGAAGAGAAAGTATGTTAAATACTTATAAAAATAAACCAAGTTAAGCCTCATCTCTGTCAGGTGAAGATCAGTATTAATATTTAATAGGAGATGAAGTTTAGAGAGACAGTTACACCTCCCATTGAATTGATAGAAAACCATCTTCCCATCTTGTCAAAGCCTATTGGGGCAGTGCAGAACACAGTCCCATTCACCCTCGGGGAGGGAGTATTTTTATATTCCAAAGTAGATGGGTCTCTCTTTGACAATAGCCATTACGATGTGCAAGAGGAGGAAAAATTTAATGTGTATTGGATTCTCCACAATCCCATATCTCATGTTGTCCATTCTTTGGACCCAGAGTGGAAACTGATTTTATAAAGTGGATGGGAATTTAATAATCTATAACCATAACTTGAATTGAACCAATAGTACCCAAGGAATCTGCCTTTTCAGTTATTTGAAAGGTTAACAGTGACTCAGCTAATTTTGCAAATATGTGAATGGGAACATTGGTTAAATGGCTTATTAAAAGTAAATATCTAATTATGGCAGAAGTACTATGACCTTATATTTTCCCCCAAATAATTAACTTTGCAAATACTTGTAAAATTTTTAAAAATCACACATTTATGTGATAATTATAGATACAATAAACATGATTACATTTTTCTGGAGGGACTTTGTCAGGGAAAGGAGGGATGATCATTGACCCTGAGTGGCTTAAATATTAAGAAAAAGAAAAAATTTCTCACTTATCGAGATTGACACCAGCAGACCTTTAAACTACCAGACGTATTTACTATGTTAATACCTAGGTGCAAGAAAGAATAAATTCTAAATCCACAGGAAGCTCTTAAATCTCACAGAGACTAAAATAAAATCCAATGAGAGAGATGTGAAGATTATTTGAGTCTCCATGAGAAAATCTTTAATATTGAAAAGTGGAGGATACATTTGAATGGAAAACACATCACACATACATAATGACGGACCCAAGGCTTTTAGTCATGGTATGAGAAATAGACAAAGGAGTTGCCACAGATATCTTCCTAGAGATGCTGCTTTGTGAATTATTGTAACCCAGGGTAACTGATAAAACTGTAGACATCATCCTGGCAATTTTTGGAAACTAAAGAGAAAGAATGATCCTCCTTTGTAAGAATATTAACAAAGTCAGTTTGGTGGGACACATCTGCAGACTTAGTCTTCTGGGGTCTGACAGGAGAGGATTGATCACTTTAGCCCAGAGATTTCAAGGTCAGATGGGCAAAAAAGCAAGACCCTCATCTAAGGAAAAAAGAAAGAAAAAGAGAAAAGAAGATGGATTGTTCATGAAGAAAGCATTGACTTGTGAGCGTGATTAAAATAAATAAGATTAACTAAAAAAGGAAAGTCAAGGAATAAGGAGATAAAAGCAGGAGGACTCATGCTATCTATTATGAACCTACTGAAACTACAATATTTCTAAAATATTCTATCACTTGCTGTTTAAGGGGCAGCCCAGCAATGATGATCCAAATGGTTTTACTGAACAGTGATATTGAATCTGAGTGGACACCTGAGCCAAGCAGTTATTTCATAAGACATTGAATCAGTGTTCATATCTGAGCCAAAGGTACTTATTCCATAAGAGAGTCAACTAAATATGTGCACTAGTAGAAAAGAATGTGCTGCCATAGCCATATTATCACTATGGAATTTTATTGGACCAAAGAGAAAAAAAAACGGGAAATTAGCAACAGGAGTTTAAAAATCCACAGCGAGCACAGCACATAATGTTAAGGCTATGAATATTCATTTTAAGCCCAAACCGTGAAGACACAAACACCATGGAGTAGCATCCTGACGTGAAGAGTAGGAGAATGAGTCTGTGGACCATGGGGAAAATGGAAGCAAGAAGAAGAACCTGTGGAATATTCCATGGGGTGGGACGTTCTCACCGGGAGAGGAGTGGCCCTCCCTGCAGAACATTCTCTTTCTCTTTTCCAAATTGTGGTTAAAATCCACATAATGTTAGACTGACTCCTTTCAACCATTTTAAAATATACAGTCCAGTAGGGTCACGTTTCTTCACTGTTCTGTAGTGATCTTTTCTACACAGATCACTATAGTTTTTTCATCTTGCAGAAGTGAAACTCTTTAACATTAAACACCAATTCCTCTTCCATCTTCCCACAAGTCTTGACACCTCTCCACTTCCTGTTTCTAGGATTGGATTACTCCAGGTAGTTGGTAGGAATAGAACCATAGAGTTATTCATCCTTTGGAGTCCTGTGGTTTTCCTGTGTCTGATTCACTTTGGGTCTATGTGGATCCTTATAATAGGTAAGAAAAAAAAAAAAAAATGCCCACCCTTGAGAAATACACAAGTGAAAACAATGCAAAAAACAACTAGTATTGAGCAAGGAAATAATTGAAATGTATACTTTGAAATGCTGCTTTCTTCAACAACAAAAATTTTTTTCAAGAAGTACATAAGCCAAAATGATGGATTAGGTATTGGTGTTTAATGGAGATTAAAATAAATGTATGCTACTTTTGCTTTGTGCCAGGAAGAAACCTTTTAAAATACTTTATTGATTTTAAAGTAAGCTTAATGTATTTTAACTGAGCTAAGCGACTTGAGGGAGAATACAACTAATGATGGATTTTTTAATAATGTTTTCATAAAACATTAAAATAGGTCTTCGTTCCACTCATCTTTCACAATGACAATACTCCTTGCTAAATTAATCTTAAAATAAACTTGATGTATTTTAATCCTGTGTAAAGCTTTCATATGCATCGTAATGTATTTTAATAAAATATATAAACGATGACATCTCTGTAAACAGTTTTATATGCAGGCAGATATTGCTGAGCTCACTGGCCTTTATAGACTGAGGTTACCAAGTGTCTTGCAGGTTTTGAAGGAGTTCTCTTCAACTCTTTTGAAAAATAAAAGTAGACTATCTTACATACTTTGAGAATTGGTAATTAGATTTATTTAGAAAGTATATTAAGCATACTGAGAGAGCATTCATGAAAGCACTAATGAACAGATTGTATTTACCCATTATCAAACACATCAAACAAAAGGATGAATGTTCTGAAGTAAGCAGTTTTCAACAATCAGGATGTTTTCATAATTACTGTGCTGTCCTTACAAGAAGTAGACATTCCTTGCCACCTATAGTAAGTTGATATTTAAAAATGTCTTCCTAGTCATCAAGTGAGCTAGTAGCCAAAAGCAAAACTGATGACCTTTGGGAAAATTGTGTGGATTATAATGACAAGGGGGAGTAAAAGCAAGTTTGAAAAGAAAAGGTATTATCTGATTATGTGAAGAAATTTCCACAAAGCATTGACTGCTGAATATTGGGCACATCTACCTCTGGTCTTTGCAGGATCATTGTAAACCTATTTAAGTAAATGACTTATAGGACAGTGTGGTGGCGGGGGGTGCAGATAAGAGATGGGAGTAGCTAAATCCTGGCTATAAATGGGGTCAGATTGTGCATAAAGATGGTATCGTTAGAAGTTAGTGAGTTTATGATTAGAAGGAATGGATCAATGAGGGAGCAGAACTGAAGTGAGACATTCTCTGGGACACCACTGCCTCCCCTGAAGTTAAGGACTTTAGGTCAAAGTGGCTAAATTCTTTAAGCAGAGGTGTAGTGTGCAGATTCGTCTCACCACTTGGATTAGGAAAAGCTTTGTGCAAAACTAACCTAGGATTTTTCAATAATTCTTAAAAAATAAAAGATACATCTCTGAAATGTCATCTTGTCCTCGGATACACATGGATCTCTCTAAAAGTAAATCAGCATTGCTTGTTAATGCTGCCCTAAGGGTCCAAAGCATTATACCATATAGACCATGTGAGCAGGGGTTCTAGAAGAGAGTTGTGGCCCCAGGAACTCTGTTTGTCAAGGAGGACTTCATTTGGACAATTCATTTCTATGGAATTGGTTTGTTTTTCCTGATCTTGATCTAAGAGGGAAAGTATAGTGAATTTTACCATCACAGAAATGTTAGAAATTATGGTCTATGTTTCTCTGTAGGGAGTGCTACTTCAATACTCCCAGACATAGAAACCAACTTTCTTTTATTTCCGTTAACCTCTCCTCATTATTCTCTCTCTCCCTTTCAAATGAGAGCCATAAAAATTATTTAAAAGTTCAGGGGTGAATATTAGGCTTCATTCTTTGAATGCCTAAGCTTTCATATCAGATTTTTTAAGTGAAAGGGAGCAATGATACATTTGGGCAATAGCTCAAAAAGTTTGAATCAAACATAATAGAAAGAAAGGTTGATAAAAAGCTTCTCTGAGGTAAGAATCATAAATATCCAGAGCTGCTGGGCATGGTGGTGCACACCTGTAATCCCAGCGGCTCAGGAGGCTGAGACAGGAGGATCGCAAGTTCAAAGCCAGCCTCAGCAAAACCGAGGGATCAACCAACTCAGTGAGACCCTGTCTCTAAATAAAATACAAAATAAGACTGGGGATGTGGCTCAGTGGTTGATTGAGTACACCTGAGTTCAATCTTGGTACCCAAAATAAATAAATAAATAAATGTCCAGAACTGTTTTGAAAATACAGTTTTGCCAAGTTGGAGCAAAGTCATTTATCAAAATATTTTTTAAAATGAATTCCATGTTGCAAAGAAATCGCTTAAATAGATTTGAAAATGTGACCTTAACTTGTCTTAATTGTTTGCAAGATAGAAAACAATATACCCACATAAATGAAATGGAAATCATAGAACAAAAATGTAGAAGCTTAGGGACCCCATTGGGACTAGTTTAATTTTGTCATCTTATACATAAAGAGAATGAATTCCTATAAGCAAAACTGATTGTCCTATATCACACCAAGCCAAGAGGTGAACCTAACTGCTCTGATGTCATGCCAAAGCAAACTTTTATCTGAAAATTTCTTCTTCTTCTTTTATATATATATATATATATATATATATATATATATTATATATATATATATATATATATATATAAATAAGATGAGGAGGAAAAAGGAAGGAAAAAGAAGGACATAGTAAAAAGAGCAAGGAGGATAGGTTCAGACCAGGATTTCGTTAAACTGGAAAAAAAATCAATAAAATTATGTTGAGGAAGTTAGATCAAAAAGGTCATAGGAATTTTTCATTGAGGCTGTTGGGATCTTTGCAGAAAATCAGAATCAGCATAGGTATGAGACTGTAATATCTGAATCTGGGGAACACTCTTCTGTGCACCTTAATTTAAGTGTAGGAAATGCTAACCCACAGATACTACTAACAGCAGGTAGGGGCCTGAGCCTCTCAACTTGAATGCCAGTCCTGGTTGAGTAGAATAGAAAGGCCCAGAATGCTTGAATCTGTAATCCAGTAGAGGACTCAGGGAGCCAAGATCCCCTGATTATACTCACTATGAATTACTAGAAACAAAATCCATTTTAAAAGTTCATATTTTGTTTTTCTCTTACACCACTAGAAAAGAAGGTAAAAAAGAGAATATGCGATAAGTGTTTATGTGAAAAATAAACCTCTACCAATACTAAGGTAAAAATGTTTTCAAATATCCAGAATAACCAACTACATATAAGGATTTTCTTGATATATTGCATAATAGAAGGTTTTTCATTCAAATCAAAACCTTTTATTTTTATGTTGAATTTAAAAGATAGGCTTTTCTATAAAAATTTTGAGGATCATTTGGTTTAATTTTAGCTATAAAGTCTGTGATAAATTTCCAGGTTTTTTCAATTTTAAACAGTCATCAAACCTCTTCCTATTCAACATGCCTTTTGTGTCTTAACTTTGGTATAACAGAATCTACTATAATGGATTCAGAACAATCCCTTATCAATTGACAACCTCTGGGATGCATTATCATTAACACACAAAACAGAAATATGACCGACAACATATTGATTCAAACCCTGTCATTTCAGCACCTATCATTTTCAGCCACTGGATCAGGACTGGATACAATTTTGTACTCCCCCAATCTTAAAAATTAAGTATTGTCCTAACTAAACCAATAGGGTAGTCCATTTAGGTAGAGAACGCCATACTTCCTTGTACACTGTCTTTTGAAGTCTTAGCATATAAATTATTTCTATGCAAAGAAATATTCCATATGAAAATCTATTCTATCTAAGACAAAATCCTCAATTTAGTAACCTTTTTAAAAAAAAAAATTTAGGGTAGTTTTGATTTGCATTTCTCTTATTACTAGAGATGTTGAACATTTTTTCATATATCTGTTGATTGCTTGTACATCTTCTTCTGTGAAGTGTCTGTTCATTTCCTTAGCCCATTCGTTGATTGGATTATTTGTATTCTTCCTGTAGAGTTTTTTGAGTTCTTTATGGATTCGGGATATTAGCGCTCTATCTGAAGTATGAGTGGCAAAGATATTCTCCCACTCTGTAGGCTCTCTCTTCACAATACTGATAGTTTCCTTTGCTGAGAGAAAGCTTTTTAGTTTGAATCTATCCCAGTTGTTGATTCTTGCTTTTATTTCTTGTGCTATGGGAATTCTGTTAAGGAAGTCTGATCCTAAGCCAACAAGTTGAAGGTTTGGACCGACTTTTTCTTCTATAAGATGCAGGGTCTCAGGTCTGATTCTGAGGTCCTTGATCCATTGTGAGTTGAGTTTTGTGCAGGGTGAGAGATAGGGGTTTAATTTCATTCTGTTGCATATGGTTTTCCAGTTTTCCCAGCACCATTTGTTGAAGAGGTTATCTTTTCTCCATTGCATATTTTTGGCCCCTTTACTAGTATGAGAAAATTGTATTTATTTGGGTTTGTGTCTGTGTCCTCTATTCTGTACCATTGATCTACCTGTCTATTTTGGTACCAATACCATGCTGTTTTTGTTACTATTGCTCAAAACTACCCTAAGATTTCATCTCACCCCAATCAGAATGGCGATTATCAAGAACATAAGCAACAATAGGTGTTGGCGAGGAAGTGGGGAAAAAGGTCCATTCATACATTGCTGGTGGGGTTGCAAACTAGTGCAGCCGCTCTGGAAAGCAGTATGGAGATTCCTCAGAAAGCTTGGAATGGAACCACCACTTGACCCAGCTATCCTGCTCCTTGGCCTATACCCAAAGGACTTAAAATCAGCATACTACAGAGATACAGCCACATCAATGTTCATTGCTGCTCAATTCACTATAGCCAGATTGTGGAACCAACCCAGATGCCCTTCAGTTGATGAATGGATAAAGAAACTGTGGCATATATATACAATGGAATATTACTCTGCCATGAGGAATGAAAAAATTATGGCATTCGCAGGCAAATGGATGAAATTGGAGGATATCATGCTAAGTGAGATAAGCCAATCTCAAAAAACTAAAGGACGAATGATCTCGCTGATAAGCGGATAAGGACATACGGGGGGGGGGGTAGGAGGGGTTATTGTTAGTGTTAGGGTTAGGTTTAGGGTTAGGGATAAGGAGGGTGGTAAATGGAGAAAGAAAGGAATGTATACAGGGAAAAGAGGGGTGGGAGGGGAGGAGGGAAGGGAAAAAAATAACAGAATGAATCAAACAACATTGCCCTATGTAAATTAATGATTTTTAATTAAAATAAAAAAAAGAAAAATAAAATAAAATCTGACACCCCCAAAAAATGTTTTTTTTTAGTTTTAGATGGACATAATACATTTATTTTATTTATTTATTTTTTTTGTTGAGCTGAGGATCAAACCCAGTGCCTCACACATGCTATTCAAACACTCTACCACTGAGCCACAACCGCAACCCCAATTTAGTAACTTTTGATTTTAGCAACTCAGGATCTTAAAAAAATAAAAATAAATCAAGTTTCTGGAGTAATTTTTTTATAATTTATTCCCTCAATTGGTGTGGATTTGTTAGGTTTACTTATGATGATTCCAAATAGCTTTCTACTTTCATTAAGATGAAAAATAATTGAGGATATTTTAAAACTTTCTACTCAAGTATCATTATGTGTTGAATAATTAAGGCAATTATGTTATTATGTTTCCTTTTTTGGTTAGAATGGCCATCTATGCCATCTATAAAGTCGTATTTGAAATCACAGTGGCCATGTTTGTTTTACAAAATAACGAATCAGCATGGTTTCTGTAAGATTGAGATGTTCTTACTTGATATTTTTACCTTCAGGGAAATTCTGAGAGTAACCACCTTTCTTTTATTATTATTACTTTTTTACAGACTGCATTTTGATTCACTGTACGCAAATGGGGTACATCTTTTCATTTCTATGGTTGTGCATGATGTACAATCATATCACTCGTGTAACCATACATGTACGTAGGGTAAAGATGTCTGTCTCGTTCCACCATTTTTCATATCCCCCTTCCATCTCATTTCCCTCTACGTAATCTGAAGTTCCTCCATTCTTCTCTCATCTCCCAACCTCCACTCCCACATGATTCAGAAGCCTAAAATCAGTGAAAGACAATTGAAAGTCCTGCTGATATCAAATTATTCACTTTCAGTGGTGGGGCTAACACTTGTAAAGTATTCATATAAAAAGAAAAAACAGTAATTTATTTAATGAGCCTAATATTTCTAAAAGTGGTAGATATTTTACTTCACTAAAGTGTTCATGGTGTGTTGTTCTTGTTTCCAGTGAACAAATATTTAGTCATGATCATAGTCTATGTGTCCCATACTTTACAGAGCCAGAAGAATGAATTTAGCCTTAAATATTTTAGCATTCAAGATAATCTATTTTACTCAAAGGTAGAATTAGATAAAAAAATGAGAGAGTACCAACATACCAAGCTATTATTAGGTGCTATAATTTATGTGGTCTACATTGATTTTTTTTTTTACTGTAGAAGCTAATACACACACTTTCAGATTTAGCAAGTGGACTTTAAAAAGGAAATAAAAAATCTACAAAACATATATCTCCATGAAATTTTATACCAGCAAATCCATGAGCACTGAACTGAAGAAAAGGCAGTCTATATTTTATAGTACTTAACTTCTCCATCGCCCTTTAGCACATAATCCTGACCATGAAGTCTCATTTTCTTCTGTTTCAATAATTTTAACATGATGAAGAACAAAAAGTTACAACTGTTTCTATTACTTTAAGAATAAAAATCAATTTTCTCTAGTCAAAGACAATATAAGATTAATTAATTGAAATGCAATTCTTTAAAAACTTACAGGAACAGCAAATGAATTTTACAAAAGGATGATTCCTTTGCTCTCTGGTAGTAAGAAACCATATGAAAAACATCTTCCAAACAAATTGTATGTTTAAAATTTAAACAAAAATTCTTGTGATGTATTTAAGATTTTGAATGAAAAAATGGCTACATTCATTAGCACCCCATAGATCCTGGTAGAAGCAAAGAGCTGAGGGCATCCTTTATGCTACAGAGATTCCCACATTAAATTGACTAAAAAAATCATGAGATCAGTAAGGACATAAGCCAGCATGAGTCAGACTCAGCAGAAAAGTAAGTCAACATATTTAGGATACAATCTGATTTAGAATGTTAGTAATTTCAGATATAAAGTATAAAGTAAATGTGCATGTATTATTTAAAATTAAAAAAAAAAACTGACAAAACCATGTGTCTGCAATGAATCACCAAAAAGACTTGGAAAATAATGAAGCAGAACTTTCAGAGAAAATATGATTTTTGGTATGAAAAATGACAAGGATGATTTAGAAACAAGGTAAAAAAAAAGAATCAATGAATTAGTTAATGAAAAGAATTAATACCCACAGAAAGACAGGAAGTGGTAAAATATTAAAATAAACATAAATGCATAATAAAATGTCTTATCAGCATCAGGAAGTCTCAGAAAGTAGAGAGGCAATATTTAGTTCATTAAGTCAATTTCATTTGTTAAAAACCAATGAAGTGTATTTATCAAAATATGCACAGGCCGTAATATATATAAGTGAAACTAACAGGGAAAATATTCTTTTAAATCTGCAAAACACTAAAGACAGAGAGGATCTAAGCTCGAAGTCAGAAAGGAAGAGGGATACATAACATAAAACCAGATCACCTACAAAGCAACCGCAATTAAACTGATACCTGACTTCTCAATAGTTAAAAAGAAACATTGGGAACCAACCTTCGTTGTCATGAAAGAGAGTCATAGTCAACCAGAATCAGAGAAGGAGATGTGACAACAGACCAGAGGTCAGAGACAAGGGAAATTCAAAGATGCTATGAAGTTGGCTTTGAAGATGAGGGAAGGGCCCTGGATCAGGGAATGTGCACAGATTTTGGTAGCTGAAGAAGACCAGGGGATGGATGCTCCCCCAGAGCACACAGAAAGAACACAGTTCTGCCAACAGCTTGATCGGGGCCCAGTAAGATCCATTTCATGCTTTTGACCTCTATGAATGTAAGATAATAAGATTGTGATTTTTAAATCTCTGAATTTGTAGTAACTCATCACTACAGCAAATAAGAAGATACTAAAAGTAGCTTGTCTGCGTATCACTGTAAACAAGTTGTATTCACCAGGACTGTAAGGAGTGTTTAACATTTTACAGTATGTTAATGCAATTTGCTACTTTGATAACTTAAAAGGAAGAAAAATTATGTCAGATTGATAAATGTTTTCTGATCAAATACAAAAGTTCAATTATAACTAAAAACCAACAAATTCAATAATAATAGTGAAAAACTTATTTCTCTTGATAAGAGGTATCTATGAAGTATCTACAGAAATTGCTACTCTTACCAGTAAAACATTTATATCATTGTTTTTAAAATCACTAACAAGGCAAGGAAATCTATCATCAATATGTATATTATATAATAAAACAAATATAAAACTAAGAATTGGAGAAGAAACAAAATTGTGATTTTTATGAACAGTGTGATAATCTACACAGAAAAACCTTATGCATCTTTAAATAAATTACTAAGGATATGTATTGGCTTAGCAAATTAGATGACCACAGCATCAATACTGCAAAACCAATTGCATTTCCATATCTTAATGTGGTAGACAGACATTTGGGTGGTCCTCTATGATCTCTGCCTCTGTTATTCTTGCCCTGTAAAATCCCCTCACTCTGAAGGTCATGGGCTGAACCTATAACTTGCTGTTAACTGATAGAAATTATGACTAGCTGTCACTTCCATGGTAAACATTAAATGAGACTTAATCATTCTTGTACTTTCTCAAGAGAAACTCCCTTGGCTTGCTTGATTAAGCAAGTCTTACTTATGATAAGGAAGTATGGGACATACATAGGAGCTATTGTCAGTCTATGGGAACTGAGAGTCACATCCAGATGGCAGCCAGGAGAAAGCCAGGGCTCTGAGTCCTCCAATCACAAGGAAATTAATACTACAAAAATTCTGGGTAAGCACTGAACTGACTACATCCCCAGTTGAGCCTCTAGATAAGAAAACAGTCCAATAGACACTTTGCAGCCTTGTGAAGCTCTAAGCAAAGGAACACATCAAATCATACCTGCATTCCTGACTCATAGAAGCTGTGTGATAATACAACATACTACAACATGCTGTGTCATATCATACCATCACACAACATGAATAACCACAGTATAACACAATATAGAGTGTTATAACATGTGAATATCACATAAGATGCAGTAACATCCATGACATATGACACAATAGCATGTAATAACACATGGCACCATGTTGTAATATGCTGCCACACATGATATAACAGCACAACATACATGTTATGACATGCTGTAAGTGACATGATATGTGTTAACACATCATAATACAACATAAGGTGGCTTACAGTAACATACCATGTCATAAGCATTTCATGATATACCATGCTATAACGTGTACAACATAGTAGCACTGTACTCCAAGATGCAATAGCCAGCCATAACATATGATAACATCCAATAATTTACCTCAATACATCCCAGCATGCAATACTACGACATATCATGGCATACTTTAACGTGCCATAGCATAGTATAGCATGTCATAAAATTTTCTGCATGCTACAACTTGCAACATAACCATGTTTAGCATGTCATGACATCTGATGACATGGCATAACACATAACACATAACACACAACCTCATATATTATGTTGTTACATACAGTAACATGCCTTAATATATATATACACACATATGAAACATATATAATAGCATACCATAGTGTCTAATGTCATAATGCACTAATATGTCATAACATACAAATAAAAAGGCCTGGTGAGGTACCTCACTGATAAAAAGCCCCTATATTCAAACCCCAGTGCTACAAAAATAAATAAATAAATAAATAAAGGACTTTCATTTTTTTTTTCCAAGTAACTTGTCTGTAGTTTGAAACAATTATCTGTGGGAAAAAAAAATATCAAGCCAAAATATTTAACTATAGTGATTTATTTGTAACTCTTAATTGTACCATATATAGGTTTATCAAGAAGAATTCTGATCTGAAGGAATCAATTTTAAAACCTAGTTATTCTCTTCAATAAATTTCATGGCTATGGGACTCATTATGATTTCATGTCTTAAGTACGTTGCACTATGTAAGATCAGTCTCATAAAATTTTTAGCATCATCTCCTGTCTTGTTGAACTAAACAAGCTAAATGTAGAAACAAGCCTTTTGTGTCAGAAAACGCCACTGTTTCTTCAAAAAGGTAGCACACTTAATAAGAAAATGCCAGTGAAAAGATTAGCCATTTATTGCTGATCAATCATGAACACTAAGTGGATGCACATGAAACAAATCAATAGAGCAGAGGCAAGGCGAGCAGAAAAACTGATAAATTCTAAGGTACACCTTTAGGGATAACAGTTTGAAAAGGACAACTTAATATGTCAGGAGCTGAGATGCACTGGGTCTAGTCATTGCCTTTGGGATCATTGCAGCCTGTCACTCACATACAGGTAAAGAGCTAAATTTCAACATAATTAAAGGGCTGACATTATTCATGTAAGATAATATGGTCTCTGCAGGATACAGAAAAAAACAATGTGAGATTTCTGCCTGACGGTTCTGGAAGCTCAAACTTTGAACAAAGCACTGTGTTCTAAAGATGTGCCAGCATACAAAAATAGAAATTTAATGAAATCAGATGAGTTCTGGAAGAACACAAAGGTGTCTGTAAACAGAAGGGAACAAAAAAAGAAGCAGGATAAAATGCAGGGGAGGGGACTGTGCTACCAGTGTGGAGGCAGAGAGGGGTGACTGTGTTCCTCTCCTTGGGGTAAAAGGACAAAACCAGCTGAGCAAGAGGCTGGCAAACGAAGAAGGGAAGGCTGATGTTTCTCCTCATGGAAGGACAAGGAAAACCACTGCTTTCCTCTGGGACCATTGTTCACACTGAGTTTATAACAAGCAATAAAAAGAAGCAAACTAAACCTTTACTTGAGAAAGGAACCAAATAGCCCAGAAATTCATCCTAAAATTTCAGGGACTGAATTTATAGTTTCTTTTTCTCTCTTCATAGTGCAGGAATTCCCAAACAGGAGCTCTTCATGGACCAGCAGGAAACGGGTATGTTAGGGGGAAATAGCGTGATCATAAACATACCCCAGAGAAAGGAGTCAGGAAGGAGAGAATGAACACGAACCCTAAAGAGTTTATAAATAAAACTGCTTTAAAGTCAGGATGAGACTGAAGGTCGAAATTCTAAAGCATAGAAAAATGTAACACTAAGGAAAACAGTCCATGCAGAGAATTTTAGTTTACATAAAAGTAAACTGATAAAATAAAATAGTAAAGCATGCTTAGAATGCTCCAAGAGACAAATAAAATTCTTTAAAATGGAACAAGAAATTATAAAAAAAGAATAATAAAAGAGAAGATAGATAAGAAGGAAAATATTTCATCAGTGGTATAAATTCGTACATACAGGCATTCAAAAATTTAATTGATTTGTTGGAATTTGTGTCATCAATCTTGATGGGCATTCTACCTGACTAGATCTTCAGTCATTAAAGAAAAAAACAAAAAGGTAGGAAGGGCAGTAGAGTGAAGCAGACATTATTACCTCATGTGCATATATGACTGCAGAACTGATGGGATACTACAATGTGTACAATCAGAAAAATAAGAAATGAGACTCCATTTATGTATGATCTATCAAAATGTATAAATGCATTTTACTGTCATGTATAACTAATTAGAACAAATTAAAAATTTAATAAAAAAGATTAAGACACTAGATTGAATGCAACACAGACCACAGAAATTTGATTTCTGGAAGAAAGAAACTAAAGAGATAAACCTATTATTGCTGTCAATTTCTATCACTTTTTGGACTGTAACACAAGGAGGGGGTTACTTAAGAGAGGACCTACTGTTTGAGGAAGTGAGGGTTGCTAGGACTGTAGAGAGGAATATTCACTGGAGAAAAAACTTCAGAAATCTGCAGAGGGGCCACCTTGAGAGTTTGACTACTGTGTTACAAATAGCTTAATTCGGAGTCTACAAGGCCACACAAAGTAGACTCTAGGGAAAATAATTATAGGAAGCAACAAATAAAACATTCATCAGAGTTTGTATAGGACTGAGACATTTCAGTTGTGACAGGGTAGGTCGCACACTGAAAAAGAGACCAATGAGCCAGGCAAGGGAGCACACACCTCTAATTCCAGCTGCTTGGGAGGCTGAGGCAGGAGGATCAAACGATCAAAGTCAGCCTCAGCAAAAGCGAGTCCCCAAGCAACTCAGTGAGACCCTGTCTCCAAATAAAATACAAAATAGGGCTGGGGATGTGTCTCAGTGGTCGAGTGTCCTTGAGTTCAATCCCCGGAACCAAGAATAAATAAAGAAATAAAAGAGACCAATGACAAGTTGGAGTCAGCAGATTGGCTCATCTAGACCCTGCAGATACCTTCTCTGCTTTCTAATGCATCAATGAAAGTACATAAAGTTTTGATAAATGTCAAAAAGCTATAAAATAATGAGAAAAGAGACGAAAAGAGAAGGAAGAAAAATAGATGAAGAGATAGCAGATTTAGGAGTGGGGAAGCAAGAGATTAGTTTATGGTACATGACATTAAAGAAGGGCCAAGAGATCACCTGAGATTAGTTTTTGGAGACTGTAAAACAAAAGGTCTCTCAATGGAGGGCCAGTGAGTACAAGGCATATGTATAATAGCAAAAACAAGGGACTGGGTGAAAAGCCTCAGCTCAGGAATGCCTGAATTATTCTTCACCCAATTCTCACACTCCCAGAAAACAGTCATACCCTAGATAAAATTCTGCAGGATAGCAAAAATGGTAATCCAAATTTAATAGGCTGCAAAAGGATATGAATAGAATTTCTCAAAATAGTAGAAAAAGAAAGGAAAGATCATATTAGAAAGTTGGCCTAGCCTAGGCAACATCTAAATAATAATGGTTTAGCCACTGCTGGTGCTAAAACCACTTGCATGAACAAGCCATTTTGATAAAAACGAGGGCATAGTCCCCCAACAGGGAATTGTCTTAAATCACATGTCTGTGGGTGGAGATGTGAAATGACTCCCCAAGACATACCAAATAATGAGGAACAATAACACCACTCACAAACTACAAACCAAACCTGTGGATTATAAAGTGATTGCAAAGAGCAAAATATACCTCTATGAGCAAGACACATTTAAAAGAGGTCACTCAAAATTAAAAAAAAAAAAAAAAGACTATAGAAAAAAAAAGAGGGGGTACTGAAAATGTAGCTCCAAGGTAAATGTAACCCTGGGTTCAATCCCCAGTACCCAAAATAAAAAATAAGTATATTCCCCAAGCAACTAAAAGATCGATAGGAGGGGGCATGGTGGCACCTGTAATCCCAGCAACTTGGGAGGCTGGGGCAGGAGGATCTCAAGTTCAAAGTCAGCCTCAGCAACTTAGCCAGGCCGTAAGGAACTTAGCAAGACCCTGTCACAAAAAAAAAAAAAAAAGGTCTGGGGATGTCGCTCAATGGTTGAGCACCCCTGGGTTCAATCCCTAGTACCAATAAAATAAAAAATAAAAAAGAGCAAGCAATATGGGATAAACCTAGGGAAGAAAGAGAGAGTATGCAAATAAATTATTAAACAAAAACAAAGAAAGAATAAAGAGAACCAACAACCCCAAATGATGATACTTTGAAAAGATCAATTGACTTCTACTCAGAAATGATCAAAGGGCGAAAGCCGGATGAAAAGTAGATGTAACTAGAAATAGAATCCAGGTTTTGCGAATTTAAGAACAATAAACAGCTTCATGTCGATACATTTGACAGCTACATAAAACATAAGTTTGAAGAGAAATCAGAATGAGACAAAATAATAAAGTTTGGGAGAAAAATAAGCCAAAACTAGGGGTCGTGGGAAAAACCAGTGATTATGATTCACATTTTCTCCTTATGTTAACTTTTCTTGAATTATTTTATTGTACTAAATTAGTATGATAAATTTAGGTGCAAATTATACAGGATGAACCAAAAGTAGGAACAGTCAGAGCTGGAAGAAACTTTAGGTATCTTCAAATCTAATCTCATACTTTTATATATAAAACACGAGTCAAGATAGTTAGTAACTTGTTTTAATTAATGAATTTAGTTTAAAACCTCAGAGGAAAAACTAGAACAAAGTTTTCGTCCTTATGTTCCAATAATCTTACCATTATATCATCATGCTTTATCTTTCCATTTAAACAGAATTAACCATTCGATCAAATTTTGGAAATGGTCCAAATAGATGTAAAATTACACATCTGTTCACAGATTTGAGTTGCTTGTACTATGTGACTCACAAGAAAATATGATGAGTTCTTCTCAATATTTTCAGTCTGTGGCATAACTTGGAGTTCATGTGACATGAATGCTACATGGAAAATAAGGGGAAGCACACTCTTTGAAGATATTTTAGTTTTCTAAATAACAAACACAGTCAACAACAAAATAATCATCCACCTCCTCTCCATTTGATGGATGCCACTAAGTTCACCATACATACTTTTTAGCATTCAGATGATTTTACTTAACTGATATTTGCATGAATGTCTATGTATTAAAACAGGATGTGTAATCTTGTTTACATATCACTCTCTGGGAAATAAAGCAATTCTCTTCTTACTGCACCATTCTGCACTTAGCTGATCAAAGAATGACAGGAATCACATGCATAATTGATTGCAATTGAGCCTCAATGGCATGCTACCTCAACAAGTATCACTTTTATGACCTTAGTGCAGGGAATGCCTCCCCAATGTCTCTTTCCATTGACTTCTCTACCTGATTAAAAAAGGCAACCTCAGCACTTGACAGCAACTATTTAGTCAGAAGGTCCATAACCCAGAGAGCCACTCATTATGTGGAATCGCAGTTGGGACCTGCTCTCCTGGGTACTTGTTTTTGCCTTTGCTTTTCTTGTCAAAAGTAAGAGAGTTAAATGTGATTCAAAGATGGTAACATTCTTGACTTCTTTATTTCCCCTCATTTAGTTTTTTCTGGGGTACAGCAAATGGATAAAGGAAAAACCTTGAATCTATTGCTGTTTTAGTTTTGAACCTAGATGGAAAGGAGATTTGTATACTTAAAGCTTCATATTTCAAGTGATTCAATGTGCAAACTTTGCCCATTCACACATCAGTTACGTTGGTCCTTTGAGTAAAGCATTCTGGCTTCCGTGTTCTGTGTTATACACCCGTGCTAGGATTGTGGATCATGTTTAAATTATAAGAACGGGCATTGTCTCATGAAAGAGGGATTCACTATCAGAAGAAAGGGAAACACACTGAAGATGTGCCAAGGCAGTAAACATTCATGATGGCTTTCAGTTAGTTGGGTGTATACTTATGTTATTTGTAGCCATACAGATAAGAAATGAGTTCCACAAATTCTACTTATACCTGCTCTGCTGACTCACCCAGCCTCATGAGAAACAAGCAAAGTGAGAGGTCATATTGCAATATGAATATGTCCTAAAGATCTCGGCTTTAAAAATACCTAGAAAATGGAAAAGAAATCTGCTTAAGGGGAAGCATTACGTATTTTTTCTTATCTCTTTGTAGCAAATAATGTAACAAAATTATTGCTGTATGAAAAGATGCAAGCAAAATACAAAATACATCACCCACAATATTAAAAAACAGATGAAACATTATAGATGGGTGAAAGGCTATATATAATAAAAAGAGTATTTTGGAGGGTTGTGATATTTGTGGTTAATGTCAGCTACTTAAAATTAATTTTAGGAGGTTCATTTTCTTCTTCTACGTAAATATTCATTTCTGCACCTAGTTAGAAGTATTTTATGTTCTTTTTTATTTGTAGAATGTTCAGATTGCTCAAGACCTGATCTGTCTGTATTGCCTAATCTGAGTGGTGACTTTTTAAAATGGTTTTGTATTTCCCATGGAGAAAATTATTTTCTTAGAGCAGCAATTTTCAACGAGGGGCAAATTTGTACCCCAAAAGACATTTTTTATTATTTTAACCAATCAGTAGTGTGTATTCTACCATATCCAGTATGTACAGGTGACCAGATATCGCTGAACAGGCAACAGTGAAGAAGAGAGCCCTGTCCCCACAACAAAGAGTAATCTGGGGCTGGGGAGATAGCTCAGCTGGTAGAGTGCTTGCCTTGCAAGCACAAGGCCCTGAGTTCGATCCCCAGTACCGCAAAAAAAAAAAAAAAAAAAGAGTAATCCGGCCCCAAAAGTCAACTATTGAGGTTGTAAAACTCTGCTTTAGACTTAATAATTACACAAAGGCAAGTATGGTCAGGCTGAACCTGGGGATCCTAATGAAATCGATGAATGAATTAAATGAAGATGCGTCAACATGGGTGATTTTCTTTAAAGCCTATGTTAAAATCCAATGGAATCTTCCCAAAAGAAAAATTTTGAGGCACAGTAATATCACTGAAGGAAGTAAATATTTTCAAAGGAGTTATTTATCATGGCATACAGATTCCAACATGTTTTTGAAAACCTGTCACATTACTTAAATAACCATACATAATCTAATTGGCCCTGGGAGAAGTTTTGATTTTTTTATGTTTGAGTCTGATTGGGCCCGACAGTCTTAGAACCTTCTTTCAATAAAGAACTCACCCTGCTGGTTTCTGATCCATGGGTGTTGGTGTGATGACTGATTTACCTGTAATGCCACCCGCGCCTCCCAAAATCTTTCTTCTTGCTGAGAACCCTCTGTTCTGTTAGCCTGACATAAGGGTTTCTTCCTGTCACCAACATTGCTTAGAGCTGAGAAGTGTTGAGAGATTTGAATTTCACAAGTCTTCTCTTCATGCAAACGGCAGAGTTAAGAGGCCAACAAAAACAAAGAAAAAGGGTTGGTGACAGTCTTATCTCAACAGGACCAATAGTTTAGGTGCTGGCAGTTTATGCCTATTGCAGTGACTATGCAGATACCAATAACACACTGTGCTAGTTTCCTCTGCCTGCTTCACCCCTGTGCCACCCCGGCTCTTTAAACACACAGTCCTCACTTATGGTTGTGTCCCAGTTCATAACTGAATCACGGTGATTCAAGACAGGATTTTGTGGGACGTCTGTCGAAAAGAATGCAGGAAGATAGGAACAGACATTATGTGCCTTAGATTTCAGAGATAAAGTAATTTAATTAGGGAAAATACCAGGTATTTTTAATAGATCTGAGAAGAATTTTCTTGATTTAATCAAACCTACTGAAAGTCGTCCCAGCTCTTATTTCTAGAACTTTGCATCCCAAACTCCTGTGGTCTAGAGTTGTTAAACTCACTAAGAAGCAGGGATGGAGTCTAAACTGTTATGTGAAGTGAACTGTTCTTGTTTTTGAGCCTTTTTGTGTGTGTGTGTGTGTGTGTGTGTGTGTGTGTGTGTTTTTCTGGCTATCAATGAAGACTTCCAGCTGTCTGGACATCGGATACCATGTTTCATCCATTTTGAAGTCATTTTGTCTCACTTTTGGTTGATAATTGAGACAGAGAAATTCATGTTCTGTGGTCCTCTGTTTTCTCTGTTCGGGCTATCTCTTCCTACCCAGGTTCATCCTCCCAACACTTTCAAACGAAGCAAACACATCTCTCTCTCTCTCATACACACAAACACACACGCACACACACACACACACTCAATAGGACCACCAAGCATCCTCAGTTACCTAAGAATGAGTTTTTTTCCCAGAACCGGGGCTTATGGACCTGAAACTAGGAAATGTCAGGGAACCTGTGACAAAGTGGTTTCTATATGTCCACATCCAACAAACTCTGTGCTAACCATGTGTTATGACAGTTGTCCACTTTATCCTTATTGTATGACTTAATCTGAACTTGGCCCAGGTGATGTAATATTCCAACTCTGAGCTACACACAAGAAATTTTGGAAGAAAACAAGAACATGCACGATCCTGAAATAAATACTGAACCCTCAGGTGTATAAAGGCACATTGAGAGTTGGGACTGGGCTTCTGAGCAACACATTTGAAACAAAACTCTATCTCACTAATGATTTCAGGGTAGGATGCCAGATGGTCAGTTCAGGGCCACTTGGACTTGGCACTAATTATATGATTCATTGAAGGGGAAATTCTAGATAGATAAAAAATAATTATTATTTAAAGAAATTGCTATCTTCAGTTTCTTCATTTTTTTCTTACTTTTCTGAAGTCGTGATTATTCTAGCTCATATGATGAATTATAGAGTGCTTCATCTTTTTCTATCTTCTATAGATACACACATTAGACAGTACAAAATTATACAAGGAAGATGTTTTTAAAAGAGTCTTACCATGAATTTTTAAGTTGCTGAGAGCAATTTTTACTGATTTCAGAGGATGTTCACAAATCAGCTGCTAAAGTGTTTATTTTCAAGATTGAATTACCCAATATTGAAGTTAAACAAAGAAAATACAATGTTTAAATAGTCTCCAGATGGCAGAATAGAGAAGGTTGCTTTCCTGGCTGCTCCATGGAGTAAAACCAAGAAAACAAACAGTTTTTTAGCAAGGTGAGGTACTAGAAACCTTCAGGGACACTATAAGTCCACTGGGTAGAAACTTAGATCCATACAGTTAAATGGGTGGACACAAAAACAAAATGAAAAAGCAAGGGAGCAAATCACCCCAAACAAACCAAGATACTTCAATAATAGAATCCATTGACACCACAGTAGAAGAGATGTCAGGGGAATTTGGAATGTACATAGTTAAACTAATCTGTGAGAAAAAGGAGATATAAGGAGTGAAATCAGAGAAAACATACAGGAAGTGAAAGATCACTTCTTACATCCTTGAAATAAAGAAATTAATAAAACAAATTAAAAATTCAGTGGAAAGCATCATCAATAGACTAGACCACATGGAAGACAGAGATACAGACCATGAAGAAAAACTATATAATCTTGAAAATAAAGATCATGGAGAAAAGATGTTAAGAGATCATGAACAACTTCCAAGAAATATGGGATAATCTAAAAAGATTAAGATTTATTTGGATAGATGAAGGCTCTGAGTTACAAATCAAAGGAATATATAATCTTTCAATGAAATAATATCAAAAAATTACCCAAACCTAAAAAATAAAATGGAAATCAGATACAGGATGCTTACAGGGCCTCAGATATGAAAAATAACAACAGACCTCCAAGAAGTCACATTATTATAAAAATGCCTAATGGAACAGAACAAGGATAGAATTTTAAAGGCTGCCAGAGCAAAATGACCAATCACCCAGTCACATTTAGAGGGAAACCAATTTGAATCTCAGCTGATTTCTCAACCCAGACCTTCAAAGCTAGGGGTCTTGGAATAATATATACCAAACTGTAAAAGAATATGAATACCAGTCAATAATACTATACCCAGCAAAACTAAGATTCAGAATTGACAATGAAATAAAAATCTTCCATGATAAATAAAAGTTAAATAAATAAATTCACAATTAGAAATCTTGTTCTACAAACCATACTCAATAAAATATTCACTGAAGAATAAATGAAAAATGAAAGTGAAAACCAGCAAAGGGAGGAATTACATTAGAGGAATAGTCATTCAAAGGCAAAACTAATTCAAATTCAAAAACAGAAATAAGTCAAAATGACAGAGAATAAAAATCATTTCTTAACAATAACCTTGAATGTAAATGCCTAAATTCACCAATCAAAAGACATAGACTAGCAGATTGCATTAAAAAATAAGCCCCAACAATATGCTGTCTCTAATAGCCTCACTTCATAGCAAAGAAATCCACAGACTGAAGGTAAATGAATGAGGGCAAACATATCATTCACATGGGTCATATAAACAAACAGGATCTTCTATCCTCCTATCGGATAAAATGGACTTCAATCCAAAATTATTCAAGAGGAACAAAGAAGTACATTTAATACTGTTTAATGGACTTATACATCAACAAGGCATAACAATCATAAATATTTATGTCTCAAATAATGGAGCATCTATGTACAACAAACCCTTCTCAATTTCAAGAATCAAATAGACTGCAACACAATAATACTGGGTGACTTTAACACATCTCACTGGATAGATCCTCCAAATAAAAACAAAATAAAGAAGGTAAAGAACTAAAAAAAATACAATTAATAATTGAGACTTAACAGACATATGTAGAATATTTCATCCATCATTAACTGAATATACTTTCTTCTCAGAAGCACACAGATCCTTCTCTAAAACACACCATATCTTAAGTCAAAAAGCTACTCCTTCCATTCTAACAAATCATAATGGAAAGAAATTAGGTATCAATAATAAAATAAAAAAATAAAAGCTACCTCTAACACTGGAGATTAAATAATATGCTATTGAATAAATAATGGAGAGTAGAGGAAATCAGGGATAAAAAAATTTAGAGGTAAATAAGAATAGTAATACAACATATCAAAATCTCTGAAACACTATGAAGACGAAAGTTTGTTGAATTGAGCTTATTCATTAAAAGAATGGAAAGTCATCAAATAAATAACCTAATATTATATCTCAAAGCCCTATAAAAAGAAGAATCCAACAACAAAAGGATATAACTATATACAATATAATTCTATATAATTAAACTCACAACTGAAATCAATAAAATTGAAACAAGAAAACAACCTAAAAAGTTGATGAACAATTTTGGTTCTTTGAGAAAATAAATAAAACTGATAAACCCTTAGTTAAACTAATGAAGAGAAAAAGAGGTAACACTCAACTTATTAAGATCCATAATGAAAAAGGGAATATCACGACAAACACTACTGAAATACAGACAGCAATCAGGAACTATTTCAAAATTTTATACCCAAACAAAATATAAACTCTTGAAGACATCACCAGATTTCTAGAGACATATGACCTACCCAAATTGAATCAGGAGGACATAGAAAATTTAAACATATCCATCTCAAGAAATGACATTGAAGATGCCATCAAAAGCCTACCAACTTAGAAAAGTCCAGGACCTCACCTGAGTTCTACAACACTTTCAAAGAAGAACTAACACCAATACTCCTCAAACAATTCCATAAAACAGAAAAGGCAGGACCCCTTCCAAACTCATTCTATGAAACTAGTATCGCCCTGATACCAAAACCAGACAAAGACACATCAAGGAATGTACATGTCAGACCAATATTCCTGATGAACATAGATGCAAAAATTCTCAATAATATTTTGGAAAATTGCATATAAAAACATTAAAAAGGAGCATTGCAATCCCAGACATGCAAGACTGCTTCAACATCTGGAAATCAATAAAGGTAATTCATCACATCAATATACTTAAAGATAAGAATCACATGATTATCTCAATAGATGCAGAAAGAGCATTTGACAAAGTACAGTATGTCTCCATTCATGGTCAAAACACTAGAAAAACTAGGGATAGTAGAAACATACCTCCACATTGTAAAAGCTATGTATAATAAACCCAAGGTCAACATCATTATAACTCAAGAAAAATTGAAAGCATTCATTCTAAAAAATGAACAAGACAAGGATGCCCTTTTCAACAATTCTATTTAACATAAATCTTGAAACTCTAACACAGCAATTAGAAGAAAGAAATTAAAAGGATAAGAATAGGAAAAGAAGAACTTGAACTATCCCTATTTGCCAATGACATATTTCTATATTTAGAATACTGAAAAACCTCCACAAAAAATTTCTAAAACTTATAAGTGAACTCAGTAAAGTAGCAGGATATAAAATTAACAACCATAAAGCAATTGTTTTCCTACATATGGGTGATGAATAAAGTGAAAGAGAAATTAGGAGAACTATCCCATTCACGATAGCCTCAAAGAAAATAAAATATTGGGAATCGATCTCCCAAAAGAAGTGAAAGAAGCCTACAATGAAAATTACAGAACACTAAAGAAAACAATTTGAAGAAGACCTTAGAAGATAGAAATATCTCCCACGTTCTTGGATAGGGAGAATTAATTTTGTCAAAATGGCCGTACCATCAAAAGTGCAAAAGAAATTTAATATAATTCCTATTAAAATCCCAATGATGTACCTTAAAAAAAATAGAGTAATCAATTGTGAAATTCATTTGGAAAAGTAATAGACTCAGACTAGCCAAAGCAAACTTTAGCAGAAAGGGTGAAGCAGGAGGTATCACAAAACCAGACCTTAAGCTATACTACAGAGCAGTAATAACAAACACAGCATGGTACTGGCACCAAAATAGGCAGGCAGACCAATGGTACAGAATGGAAGACACAGAGACAAACCCACGTATATACAGTTATTTTACACTAGATAAAGCTGCCATAAACATACAATGGAGAAAAGATAGCTTCTTCAACAAAAGGTGCTGGGAAAACTCAAATTCCATATATAACAAAATGAAATTAAACCCTTATCTCTCACCCTGCACAAAACTCATCTCAAAGTAGAACAAGAACCTAGGCATCAGGACATAGACCCTGAGCCTAACAGAAGAAAAAGTAGGCCCAAATTGCTTTTTAGGAACCAACTTCCTCAACAAGACTCCTAAAGTGAAAAATAAGTAAAATCAAGAATCAATAAATAAACACATGTGATGCCATCAAACTGAAAAGCTCCTTCACAGCAAAGGAAACAATGAAGATCATGAAGAAAGAGCCTACAGCATGTTAGAAAATCTTTGCCACCTGCCCCTCAGAGAGCATTAATCTCCAGGATATATAAAGAAATCAAAAAACTTAACACCAAAAAACAAATACCCAATCAATAAGTGGGCAAAGGAACTGAACAGACACTTCACAGAAGAAGAAACAAGAAAGGTCAACAAATATATGAAAAAAATTTTCAACATCTCTAACAATTAGAGAAATGCAAATTAAAACTATACTGAGATGCATCTCACTCTAGTCAGAATGGCATTTATTAAGACTAAAAGTAACAATAAATGTTGGCAAAAATATGGGTAAAATGGTACACTCATACATTGCTGGCGCGACTGCAAATTGTTTCAACCACTCTGGAAAGCAGTATGGAGATTCCTCAGAAAACTTGGAATGGAACCACCATTTGACCAGTTATCCCATTTCTCAGTATACACCCAAAAGGACTTAAAATCAGTGTACTATGATGATGCAGCCATATTAATGTTTATAGCAGCTCAATTCACAATAGCTAAACTATTGAACCAACCTAAGTGTCCTTCAACAGATAAATGGATAAAGGAACTGTGGCATATATACATAATAAAATATTACTCAGTCATAAAGAAGAATGGAATTATTGCATTAGCTAGTAAGTGGATGGCACTGGAGACTATCGTGCTAAGTGAAATAAGCCAATCCCAATAAAACAAAGGCCAAATATCTTCTCTGATGTGTGAATGCTGACACACAAAAAGGGAATAAAGAGGAAACAGAAGTACTTTGGATTAGACAAAGGGGACTGAAAGAGGAGGGGAATGAGAATAGAAAAGACAGTAGAATTAATCAAACAATACTTTCCTATGTTCATATATGAATACACAACCAGTGTAACTCCACACCATGTACAACCACAAGAATGAGAAATTATACTTCATACATGTATAAAGTTTCAAAATACATTCTTTGGTCATATATAACTAAAAAGAAGAAATAAAAAACTTACAAAAAGAAAAATAAAAGATAACACCAAATATTTTTGAAAGTCTGTGATATTTAGTATTTCTTAAAAATGTATAAATGTAACAATCCTGATAAATATCAGAAATTTGTGAACTTCCTTATATTTCCTTTATTTCATAATTTATAAAATATATAAATATTTTATGTTTCACATAGCATATTTGAGACTGATGATGAAAAAGCAGAACAAATCTTTTTAGCTTTTAAGGAATTCTATGTTCTTAAAAATTTCCTGATAAAATTGTGTAAATGTAAAGATTTTAATAATCATTGTTTCAGATATTACTTCAATGGAATGTGGGACCACACACCAGTAATCTCAGGGGCTATGGGGGTGCTGAGGCAGGAGGATTGCAATTTCAAAATCAGCCTCAGCAACTTATGAGACCCCAAGCAACTTTGTGGGACCCTGTTTCAAAATGAAATATAAAAACAGATGGGGATATGGCTCAGTGATCAAGCACTCCTGAGTTCATTCCCTGGTATCAAAAGTAATCAAAACAAACAAAAAACCCAACAACAACAAAAACAGCAAGAATCCGAAAGCAAAAAAAAACAGATATTACTTCAGACGGTGATACATCCAAATACACCTGAATATTCCTCTCATGGAGATAAATAAAGATTTCTTCAAAGGAGAAAATATTGTGTACTATTCATTTGTCACAAAAATTACAGATAGATGGATATTAGTATATATTCTTCTTGTTTTAGTCAGCTAAAACAAAACTAAATAACTGACTAGCACAACTATAGAGGAGGAAGAGTTTATGTGAGAGCTCACGGTTTCAAAGGTCTTAGTCCATAGAAGGCCAGCTCCATTCCTTAGGGTTCAAGGTGAGGCAGGACATCATGGCAGAAGACTGTGGCAGAGGGAAGCAGCTCACATCCTCAGAAAGCAGAGAGACTCCACTCTCTAGCTACAAAATATATGTACCCCATAGCCAAGTCCCAATTCCCACCTCCTCCAGTCACACCCTACCACTTCAATTAATCCCATCACAGACTAATTCACTGATTGGGTTAAGATTCTTACAACCCAATCATTTCTCCTCTGAACCTTCCTGCATTGTTTCACATGTGAGCTTTTGGGGAACACCTCATGGCCAAACCAGAACACTTCTGTACTGTTAATTTTTTTATGTGGAACAAATGTCCCTTGACATTTCATTTAAATATAAAATGAACACTGTGATGAATATATGTGTGTCTGTGTTCTTCACCTAAGCTATATACACTGCCCGTGTTTTTACAGTCAGTTCCTGAAAAGGTTTACAGACTTGGATATTCTCAGGAAATCACCTGGTTTACTTCTGTTCCACTATCTAATCAATGGATTTTCATAGATCCTGAAAATTAACTTCTCATCTGAGTCTTAACAACTTCTTGTGGTTTGATTATTACTAACCACTTAGACATACACCTTACTCAAAAATATGCCATGTTGCCTCAGGATCTACATTATATATTTTAAGGGCTCCACTCTTTGCCCATGTTGACTTTTGTTGTCCCATTTATCCCACTTTAATCTCTAGACACCTGTAAGTCTTACTTAATCTGAAGCATATGCACTCCTCTAAGCTTTCATTTCTGTTGTGTGTCTGTCAGCAATCAGTTCATCTTACCTTTCTATTAACTCGAATATTACTATTCTTTGAAGCCCAGAGTTTCAGGTTACCCTGAGTCAATTTGGTCCTTCTTTCTGAAAAAATGATGGTAGAAGATTCAAAATCTGATGTTCCACAGAAAGCCAGTCACAGCAAATTCTACCACATACTGATGGTTATTTTAAAACATTGAGTATTAAGTAATTGCTAAACAGATAATAGGCCCATTTTTAAAAACTTAACATTCATTCAAAGGCCAGATCCCACCTATCCTCATTGTCACAATTAGGTAACCATGCTTTCTCCCTGCATGTGCCGAGGAGGGCCACCAAGGACAAACCTTAGATGCCACCTCCAAGACTCTGTGGATTATTATGCCCCTTTCATACAAGAGAGGAGCTTCTCCTGTATACTAATTAACAAGTATTTATCAAAAGGAAAATATTTCAAATGTTATTTTGATAGATAATCTCTGGGTTTGAACAAATATAATGAGCAAAGAAAGTCTGAGCTGCTGTGGAGTGTAAGATTCCTGATCATCACGCTGACTTATGGGGTGTGAATGCTGATTCAAATCCACCTAAAAGTTTGATGTAAACTGACTAGCCCAACTAACCCATACAGATCACGGCACTGTCTATGCTGAAGAATTTTTAAACAATTTACATTTGTCCATTTGTCAAGAATATTTGTTCTGGAAGGTATTCTTTCAAGATACATTTAACTCGGTTTCCTCTAGGTTTCAAATTAAAATTGGATAATTCAAAATTATTGATTTCTGAAGGACACAGGGCAGGTGAGAACTCTGGAGGAGGAAACAAGTCAATCTCTCTCATTTCTCAATATATGCAGATGAGCAGATTTTTTAGAAGAACCATACTGATTTCTTCTTGTTCAAAGTGCTAGGAATCAGAGATAATGATGGATTCCTGGACAATATTACAGAAAACAAATCTCAATCTTACTAATGATTTCATAATGCAAATCCTGATTGCGGACCATAAAGAAAACTTCAACCCAACTTAAACTTGTCATTAATTCTAAGGAAATACCAAATACATTGATAAGAGAGACTGTACTTGGTCATGAGACCAAGACCACGTATTTATAATAGTTAAGCAGTTAGTGACCATAGGTTACAACTGTTTTTTAAGCACCATTGCATCTAGTTTCACAACTAAATTTAGAATGTGCTTTTCATCCTCCTACAATCTTTGTCTCTGACGTCAAGCTTATATTATCCTCATGAGTAAGTGATCGAATGTTCTTTGTTTTTATATTCCCAGGAACATTTTGTGTTAAACTGACATAGTGTATGCCTTGGATGTTTGGAAGTGCATGTCTATAAAACTTTCTGAGCAGGGTGAATATATTAATTTACATTTCTTTTTTGAGAAAGATTTTCTTTTTATTAATTTTTAAAATCTTGTTTGCAGTTGTTAAAACATTGATAATTTTTATTTGTTAAAAAAAATCTAGATTTCCAACATCTCTTAAGCAATCAGAAGTGAAATAAGCCAATCCCCAAAAAATACAAAGGCCGAATGTTTTCTCTGTAAGTGGATGATGATACATACGGGGGTGTTGGGGCTGAAGGCAGCGGGCGAGAGAAGAATGGAGGAAGGTTGGGTTGTGTAGAGGGAAATGAGAGTGCGTGGGCAGGAGAAAGACAGACAGTGGAATGAGACAGACCTCATTCCCCTATGTACATGAATGACGTAAATCTACATCATGCACAACCATAGAAATGAAAAGTTGTACCCCATTTCAATGATTCAAAATGAAGTCTGTAAAAGTAAAATTAAAAAAAAAAAAAAAGTGGTAGGAACTCTGGCAAGATGGATAATACCTGCCTCATCACGGGGACCAGCTTCTACTAAGCTCTAGATAATTGCAACCATGTGGGGAAAAGATTTTCTTTACTACAGATTCAGTGTCTGTAATGTCATTCAAGCTTTCTTTTATTTCTTGGGTCAGTCTTTGTCAGTTGTGCATTTCCAAAAATACATGAGTTTATTTAATTTTTGAGAAATGTATTTATTTTTTCATATTACTTAATCCTCTATAGTATTTTTCCCTTTTTCCCACCCCAATATGAGTCATTCACATTTGCCCCAAAGAGTTATTGTCCCTTAGTTACTTTCTTATTAATCTTAACAGATGTTTTTCTTTTTTTACTTATGAGTCTATTCAAAGACCAAACAACATTTTGGTTTCCTTGATCATTCAAATAGTTTCATTGTTTTTATTTTCTGATGTCTGATATCAGCTCCATTATTTTTTACCTTAGAGTTTACACTTGACCATTTTCTAATTTTCTTAAACAATTAACTCATTAATTTTCAGACTTTCTATAAGATTATAAATTTCCTGATATGTACTGCTTCACAGTTTCCCCAAACACTTAACTATATCCAAATAATTCTAAATTTTTGATACCTATAGTGTTCTCTATTTAAATCCATATGTAGTTTTAAACTATATTTTTCAAGATTTTCATACATCTATGATTTTTCCCCTTTGTAGTGTTTTTGGGCTTTTTATTCGGATATTTTGGAGAATAGGAGGATTTGGCACAAGAATTGGTTTGTATGATCAATACCAGTTTTTGTTATTGATATTTTCTTTGTGGCCTAATAGAAGAGAATTTTGGGAAATAACCTATGTGTGCTATGTAAGAATAGACATTCTCATTACTGAGTGCATTTTTCTGCAATATATGCTTATTAAGGTAAGCAAAGTAATTGTGACTCACAAATAGCCCATACTCTCACTAATTGTCAATCTTATTTAGATTCCATTTACTTAGGTAAGATTTTCTACTAGTTTCTATTTTCTATCATTTTAATATCAGATTTCATTTTATACACTTGGATACAATATTATGTGCTTCATATGTATTCAGACTTTCAATATGTTTGTCAATGTAATATCCCTTTCATTCAAGTGTAGTAACTACAAGTTATGGATTAAGTCTGTTTGTCTACCATTTATACAGCTAGCCCTGGTTTATTTTATTCATATATATTCCTACCAATTTATTTTATTCTTTTGTTTCTGAGAGTTTTTAAATTTTCTATTTCCAAGCAACATGCAGCTAGATCTCATTTAAGTATAACATGAGAATTTATAGTTTTTAATTAACATGTACAGTTTATTTATTGATACACTTAGATTTATTTCTTTATCTTGTTTTCTCACTTTTGATTTACTATGTTTTTCATTTTCTTTCTTTTTTATTTTTGCTTTCTTTCCCTATTCAGCTTTCACTATATTAGTTGTTAACTATATTGTTATTGTTACTGATAATTTTAATAAGCCCATTTATCTTGACACAGTTCAAAATTAATCATGTATTCAACCCTCTCCTTGTTCCTGGAACATATAGTAATGAATTTAAAACACAAATTTTAAAGCACAAATCTGTGTAGGATTCGTACCTGTAGGTACAATTTCCCTGAAAGGATTTGTATTTTTCTGATCTAAAACTGAGGCTGAGGCAAATAAATTAATAAGTTTTGTTACCTCTCTTTGCGGCTGGTAGATTATTTCTAGTTTATGTATTCACTGAAGATATTATTTCTGAACATGACAGCTTTAGTTCCTGGACCCAAACTCTTCTAGTACAGAGATTGAGACATTGTCCGTATCATATCTCACACACAGATACACACATAAACATGCACACACACACACACACACACACACACACACACACACTCACACACACACACACATACTGAAGTGTCAGTTCCGTTTCATAACTCATATTTCAATTCCATCACCAAGACCATGGGAAAACCTCCTATATAAAATTCCCTTGGAACTCAGATTTGTAATTTATTCTTGCAATCTTTGATGTCATGATGTTAACTGGTCGTGGGGAAAATAGTTTACGGTTATCTATTATATAATGTAGTTAGAACAGAAAGTGCCCTTTCGTTCTTCGATCTCCCCCATGTAGTTTCTGCAGCACTAGAACTACATGCATCGGCAATGTTAATTACAATCCCTGTGCTGTTAGATCTGACTGGGACTTCTCAGTTGCCTTTTTTAAATTTTTTTTATTGTAAACAAATGGGATACATGTTGTTTCTCTGTTTGTCCATGGAGTGAAGGCATACCATTTGTCTCAGTTGCCTTTTAATCTTTCACATACGCTATCGACAGATTCAAAGACCTCGAGGTTCTCGTCTTCCTTCTTGAAACACCCCTTCTAATTTCCTTTCTCCTTCACTGGCCTATCATTCTCCCTTCCAGTGTCCTTCCTTTTCTCTACATCCTTACCCAACTTAGTATTATTTATTTTCACACTATGGCTGCATTCAGATGTCAATGGTTACCGCGTTTATTTTTTCTGTGAGCTCAAACTCATTATGTGCATCTTAGTTCATCACACATAAAAGTATGTCACTTATGCATATTTTACCTATAGTTATATTATCTAAAAGTATATTATCTGTATATACGTTGCTTGTAGGTACATTGTTTAAAAGTATATTACCTATATACATATCACCTATGAATATATTGTCTCAAACTGTAGCATTGTACATAAATATGCATAAGTGAAAAACATTGCATATAAATTGTAATTTGGGGTTTAGAATCATAGATTTTTGTCTTCTTTTTGTGTTTTTCTCTTCTTACAAACAATATAAAATCAAAAGGAGGAAAGCAAGCCATTAAACAAATTCAAACTTTACTTAAAACCAAACATTCTGGAAATTATTCTTCTTGAAAATTTAACCAAGCTTATACATATCCCTTAACTGAACTGGCTTAATAACCAGGCACATATAATGAGGAGGAAAAAGTCATTTCTATTTTCACATGTGAATTGAGTATTTAATAGAGGCCTACTCTTAATGTTCAAGATTTATGTTCAGTAGTATACATAGAAGTTACCTAAGAATCAGGATTGTAACTTGTGTGTTACTGGCTACACATATGAGGTTAAAACATGGATAAATTATGAGATTGAATGAGTCGCAAGCTGAAACGTGTACATTGCTCTGTGCTTCAATTATGCCATTAAGATGGAATCCTCATTATGAGATTGAATGAGTCGCAAGCTGAAACGTGTACATTGCTCTGTGCTTCAATTATGCCATTAAGATGGAATCCTCCAACTGATGATGTTCTTACAATATTTATTTTATATTTGTGCATGTTAGGTTTAAAGAACTGATGTTGATTCTTTACATTGCCTATTATCATTTTTAAGTGGAAAACATGAGTTTGAATTATAAGCCATCTAATAGATATTTTGGAATGCATTTCTTTAGATGGTTGCTAATAATTCTGTGAAAGTTCACATCAGAGGCTGAAATATTTGATGACTATGTGAGAATGAAGCAATATTGCTAGTACATCCAAGTTTATTAAGTATCAAAAAACATCTCAGTCAGCTTTCTGTGACTGTGACAATATGCATAAGAAAATCAACTTAAAGGAGGAAAGACTCATGGTGTCAGTGGTTTTCATCCTAAGTCACCTGGCTCATTGTTTCTGGGCCTGTGGTGGACAGAGCATCATGGTGGACGGCATGTGGTAGAGTGAAGCTGCTTACATTATAGCAGTCAGGAAGTAGAAAGCTTGTAAGGGACTGGAACCAAAATGTACCCTTCAAAGGCATCCTCCCATTAGCTACTTCTTTCACCTCTTCCCCATCTTCTAAAGTTTCCAACACCTCTCAACAGTCCTGTAAACTCTGAATCCATCAGTGAATAATGAGAAAATCCACTGATGAGGACAGAGTCCTCACAAGCCAATCAACTTCCAAATCCTCTTCTCTGAACTCCATTGCACTGGGGACCAACCCTTCAACCATGAGCTTTTAGAGGGCATTTAAGATTCAGTGAAAACAGGGGGTGAACCACTATAGAGGAATGGAACTCCCATAGACTTTGGCAAAATACGTGTCTGCATTTAAATCCTCCCTCCCATTGTCTGGAATTTACTTAACCTCTTGAGAATATCTATAAAATACGGAAAATAGTTATTACTTAGTATGCTTTCTGTTAAAGGAAACTTTTATCAAATGCCTAGCTTACAGTAACCTATTTATTTATGTATTTTTGTGGTGCTGGGACTTGAACCCAGGGTCTTGTGCATGTGAGGAAAGCACTTTACCAACTGAGCTATATCCCCAGCCCATACTTTACTGAATACTGCTACCTTGTTAACTTAAACAATGTGATATCTACAAGCCAGTTGCTCTCAGATGACCTGACATTTCGTTAGATGAGTAAACTGGTTGGTTAGTCAGTCTTCAATGTCTACGTTGACACCTAAACTCTCCTGGTGGCTTCGTGGTTGCTTAGAAGAAGATTGGGCTTGATGTTTGAAAGACAGCAGAGACACACTTAGTTCAGTGTAATTGGGCAAAGTCCATACATATACATCTTTCACCAAAATACAGGGGTATATAATTTTGTCTTTGCTTATAAAGATAACTAACCGATTCTTGCCCTCTAGAGTATTTTGACTTTGTACTGACAGACTCATACCTCTCAAATCTGCTATCTATCTCTAAAATAAAAGAATCCATCTATTTTTGAAAACAACACCTATTCTTTCATTGGCCTTACAATCTGTTTTTCCTTCAAAATCCTTAATGTTCTCATTTTCTTGTTCATAACTGACCTCATAATCATTCCTCCAAGAAATTTTCATCCCAGCAAGCATTGTGTCCTGGCTAAAATGATAATACCATTATTTTCTCTTTAAAATAATCTAAATATTTTTATGATTTTAGAGCAAAAATATTCAGATAATTATAAAAACAATTCCACCCTGCTTCCATGCCCTGTTCAAATTATAAGCTTCTTCAGTTCTTAATTGTAAAGATGACAGTTCACAAACTGGGGTATCTATGTAGTGGTTCTAATTAACCAGCAAGTAGTAAAATGTTATATTTACTATAATGTGCTAGAAGCAGGGAAACCATATGCAAGTCTGATAGCAAAGCATGTAAATATTTCACTAAAATATGCTGCCTAATTAGCAAATAGTAATGGAGCAATAAGTAAAGTGAGTGCAATTTTAGCTATCCTGGGCCACCCAGTTGATACAAATGGCGTGTTAACAAATAGTTCATTATCAATTCTTCTTATAGCACTTTTGAGTCACTATTTGAATCACCAACGTATACAAGCAGATCAGCACATAAAACCTGCACTGTAGACACCTGAAGCAGAATCTGAATTAACTGTTGTTCAGGGAAATATTCAGCATAGTTATTTCAAGATACTTCACAGCGTTTGAGAATATAAAACGTTCCATTTCATTATGAAATACAATCCAATCAATAATATATACAGATATAATATATATCATTTTCTAGTACTACCTTAAGTATAATGAAAAACTTTTAAAACTGGAACTAGAAAAGACATTTAAATATTGTTTTGGTTATTCTCCTGCTGCAGAGGATACTTAATTCAATTTACATAGATCATTATTGATTCTATTTCTACAAAATGGGGATTAAAAAATCACATCTGGCGTACCTTAGTTTATTGTTTCCCATTTTTTTAATTGGTGCATTATAGTTTGGTTGTACTTAATGGTGAGATTCATTGTTACCTATTTGTACATGTGCATTAGCACACATCAAAGTTCACTAAAGGTCAATATTTTTCTCCCCTATATAATGTGACACCAATGAACTTCAAGAACATTTTCTTTCAGTCTATCTTAGTCATTTCAAATTAAGTTGTAGTCAGCATTATTCCAAGTCTCAGTTTAGGACTGACTGAAAACAATCATACAGGTCATATTAATTAATTGCTTGGAGTACTAAGGGAATTTACCAAAATATTGTCCATATATAGTCATTATTTATGTTTTTATTCTGTATTCTTAGACACTTTCCTATATTTGTTTTTTTTTTGAATTTTACAGCATACATAAAGCTAATACTTATTAAATTTTTTATAGCAATGGTGCTAAAATTCAATGTGCATATGTCATAATCACAAGTCAAATCTATTAAAAAGCCCATTAAAAGAACATAGCTCTCATAACCTGATACCTGCCTACCTACTCATTCTTACTCATCCTAAGGATTCTGATTCTGAAGTGGGTTGAAGTCTAGAAACTTCAGGAGTAAAATGTCAGATGGATCTGAGGCAAGTAGAGTTCATTATTCATTATTGATAAACACAGACCTATCTTTTTTTTTTTTTTTTTTTTTTTTTGCTGTTCTTGTGAGAACAGGACATCAAGGTTACCCTAAGTTTGTGATATTTTATAAAAAGGTCTTTCTTTTTCAAGGTTAAAGAGAATTTCCATGGCAGAAATTATCTTCTTCTTCTTTTTAATTTCTTTTTTTAAAGTATTTTTTGTTTTTTACAGACTGCATTTTTATTCATTGTACACAAATGGGGTATGTCATTTCTTTTCTATGGTTGTACATGATGTACATTTATACCATTCATGCAATCATAAATGTATATAGGGTAATGATGTCTGTCTCATTCCACCATTTTTTATACCCACCTCCCTCTCATTTCCTTCTACAAATCTAAAGTTCCTCCATTCTTCTCTCATTCCCCACCCTCTTACCCCCATTATATATCATCATCCACTTATCAGGGAAAACATTCCACCTTTGGATTTTTTGGGATTGACTTATTTCACTTAACATGATATTCTCCAATTCCATCCATTTATCTCCAAATACCATGATATTATTATTCTTTATGGCTGAATAATATTCCATTGTGTATATATACCACAGTTTTTTTTTAATCAATCATTTGTTGCAGGGCATCTAGGTTGGTTCCACAATCTAGCTATCGTGAATTGAGCTGCTATAAACATTGATGTGACTGTATTTCTGTAGTATGCTAATTTTAAGTCTTTCTGAGAAAAATTACCATTATTTGGCAGCTTTTGAGAGGACTGAATCTTTTACTAATTTTCTTAATTCCTTCTAAAATTATGATTGTCTCTAAGTTTTCTACTTCTCTGTTAGTCAATTTTCATAGATCACAATGAAAATTGACTATTATAAAATTTGTGTTTTATAGAGTGGGGAGGGTTATATTATACTAGAAAAACAAGTCCATCTTTTACCTTAAATCATCTCCTCTACCACCTTTCTTTTATTTCTATATTAGTTTCTGCACATTGATACTTAACTTATATTTTGTATTTCTTTTGTGACTTATCATCTCCTGACCACAGAAACAATATGTCTGTTTTTATTTTGTCTACTTTGATGACTTTCAATAATGTTTCCATTTTATCTTTGGCTAAATTTATTTCTAGTTTCTTGCATTTTATTTCTGAAGTGAACGGAGGGGGTTTTGGTTTGTTTGTTTTCTCAGTACTCATTTCTCTTGGGTGGCAAAGAATTTGATTTTTATGTACCTCTTTTTATGTTAGAATTTCAATGTTTTATCTAGAAACTTTGTTGACTTATTATTAATGCTAGTGGTCTATTGGTGTTCCTGGATTTTTTCCAGAAGGAAAAATCTACCATCTAAAAATGATTTTAGCTCATCTTCTTACTTTTTAATTTTTTTCTCATTTTATGCTTTATTCCATTTCTAACCAACACAAAATCCTATTGTTCACTGTTAGAAAACAGAAGTGGTAAAAGCCAATAACTTGACCATGTATCATTAATGGCAAACTTACAACATCTCACCATTGATATTGTATTTGTCATTGTAGTTTCCACAAGAACACAAAATGGACTATATCTCTGAAATACCTTTGTAAAATAGGATTTAGAAATTCCATGAGATTTGAATACATTTCATGTAAATTATTTATTATATCAGTTAGACCTGAATCCCCAGGAAGGTGAAATTTTGATGACCAATTCAATGGATCCAATTTCTTTCAACTTTTCTGTTTTTGATTATTAAATATACTTCTTTTAAATATTACAGATCTAGATGTTTTTACTAATAGTGAGAGAGGTCCTTACATGACGAGGAGACGTGTGCTGTAATGATGGATGCGTGCGGCATTATCCCATTTTTTCTCTTCCATTGTTCTTTTCTTTGGTTCTATTTTTCATCTTCCCTTGCTTTTGTTGAACTAAATATAATTTTTTTAATTCCTTTTAGTGTGATGACAAATGGAATGACAAGATGTTAGGTCTGTCCTTCAAATTTTTTTTTTATTATTTTTTAATTAGTTGAACTTATGCATATGTATAATTTATTGTGTTTTAATTTTTTAATTAATTAGATTAATTTATATATATGTGTAATTTTTTTTTTAGAACATTTAAAGGGTTTGTCATCCCTGTCTCTCTTTCAACTGCATATGGGATCTGAACTTACTGTTATAAACTATTTTCTAATCAGGTTTTCTTTTCAAAGATTTATTGATCTTTGTCCGATAGAAAAATAAATAGAATGTTTTTTAATGTTCAGTGACCAATACAATTTCCAAAGGTAGTTTATAAGTTTTTAGGACTTTCTATTATTCCATAGAAAGTATACCTTCCAATGATACATACTTTCCTCTAGGTATATCTTTTTTTTTTTTTTTTAAATAATACATTTGGTGAGTTTTGTATGATTTTCCTGGTCTTGAATGAAGATATCAGAAAAGATTTTGTATTAACATATAGAGTTGACTGACAGCTATGTAAAAGGACTCAGCTAGGCCAAAAAGCCACAAAAATTTTTAGTTCAGAGCAATAGTGAATAATCTGGAACTGAGGTGACGAGGTGTCCTCCCAATTTTGCAGAGTACTGTGACAGGTAACACAGAGTTCAAGAGAATGAAAAAATGTATATATACCATTCATTCACTGAGATCAGGGAGCTCTGTCAAACGATATCAGACTGCAGCACCACTAAGTTGGGGTTCAGGAGAAGGCAAATGAAGGTGGGAAATCCTCTGTTTCTCAGAGGAGCAGGAGGAACAAGGACAGCTATCCAAACAGTTCTCAGAAACAGATTCAGACTAGAGCCTGACTAACAAAACTTGAGTCTAGATCAGGATTTCTGCTCCATGGAGATGACATGTTTGTGAGTGGGAACTGCAGAAGGTCCAGAGCATCCCAGGAAATGACCAATGTAGGTGTCCAACCATGGAGATAAAGAACCTGGGCAAATTAGGTCCAACAGAAGTTCTGGAGCTCAAGACAAATACTAGATTTATAATGCTGTCAAAAGCTACTTCTGACTTTCAGGTAAATTTTAGAACACTAAGATATGTATTATGTGATATAACTCCTGTAATGTTGACTTCAATTTTTCTAGACCATTTATATTTATTGGACATGTTTGAATTTGCAGCACTCTCCTAAAAATCTAGCTAAAAATAGCAAATCTTGTTTCCAAGGCGAGATCATAATTTCAGGGAAATTTTATTCCAACATTGAATTGCTCTGTATTTGTAAAAAGAATAAATCTAAAAGTACTTAAGCAAATAATACATGCCTAGCATGCTATATGATGCTTTACATGCATGGATTTATGTGACTTTCAGACCAAACCCATGAAAAGGTATTCATTTATTAGTCTTCAAGTGAAGAAACCAAAGCAGAACAATCACATAATTTATCCAAGGTGATGTAACACACATCTGACTAACTCCAAAGCTTTTCTTGCTTCTGTTCCACCATGATGCTTTTCATAAGCTAACCTTGCTGATGGTCCTGGACCTTAAGAGGTCAGTCCTCCCTTCAAAGAACTTAGTGGGTCTTAAACATGAATAGGACTGTATGAGCTACAAGTACCTTTCACCTTATACTCCTGTCTTACATAAGTTAGTTATATATGTGAAAAAGTTACTACCCACTATATATCAGAAGTAATGAGTCATCATATATGTATTTTAAGGAGATGGGTAAAGATAATATCCTTCTAACTAAAACCAACAAATCATTCATGCTATTATGCTTTTATGTAAATTCTACTTAAACCTGACAAATTTATGCTCAAATATCAACATCCTAATATCAATTTTATTTTTAGCCATAAGCACCTTTCAGAGTAATTAAGTCCAACTAAATAGCTCCATAGATTTCCACACAGAATATTCACAGTGGAGGTTATTTATGGATTTTTTCCCCAAAACTAAATACTAGATAATATGATCTACAGTATTTGACTATATAGCATTGCTTCCAGGTTTTAAGATGTGGTTTTGTGTAAACACATTTCTTTGCAGTAAGATTCTTTTCAACTTCAAAGACATGAGGCGATCCCTTCAAAAACCCAAGATTGAGGTTTTAAAAATTCTTTTTAATCTTTTATAGTTCTGCTAATCAATATCTGTAAATTTAGCATAGTACAGGAAAGCTCAGTAGTTAAAAAGAGACATGAGAATATTAATACTGCTGATCTCCAGAAGGGATTGGGACTATATCTCCAAGTAGATATGAAGTCAATATAAGGTTAGTGAATTGATAAGTGTGACCTGCTGTAGTACACAGGTATTTTTTTTTTAAAGACATTACATCTAATACCTCTCCAGGAATACCCATGTTGTTTACATTTTTTATTTCCAAATATTTTTGTTGCAAAATTTTAGTAAAATTTTAAGATAATTTTCCATTGATTTAAAAAAATAGATTGGTGAAACACTTCTGATTTCTTGAGGGATGGAAATATTGGTAGAGTAATTATTCATAAATCATTTGAGTCACTCCACAATAACATCACATATTGAGTGCTATAAATTCCACCACATTTCATTTGGTGTTTCTGGAAGAAGGGTTAACAAATAAAGGTCAATGAGGTATGATCTACGACTTCAAGTCAACAAATTCCATTATTTTCAATTATCATGAATAAATTATTTTATTTCAAAGTTTCTAAGATCCCATCAACTATAAAATAAATGTCTCATGTATGATGTTGGAATATGAAAAACTGTTGTAATGTTGCATAATGTTTTTAATAATTTGTGAACTACAGAGGAGCTAAACCCAAAACTCACCTCGTTCTTTTTTTGTGAATTTATTAATTTTTCCTTTTGGCATTTTCTTATTCCATTTAGTATCAGTCATTCATTTTTCATAGGCCACCAAATAGTCTTTGAAAATATAATTTTAATGATTCCATATTAATCTATTATATGAGACTGCCACAGTTTATTATGAGATCTCTGGTCATTATTTTTATTTTTTCTCTTTAAATATTACCTTCTGAAAGATCATGTTCACCAGTGAATATTTCCCTAGGATAAAATTATAATTTTGCTAATTAATCTGAGGTTATAACAATAATAATAATATCATACCATGATATTTTGAGCTGCCATTTATGTATCCTTACTGTGAAAAACATGTTTATTTAATACTATAAAATATTTCTATGACTTTTTCTTTAGAAAAGGATAGTTAGATTATACCTGAAAATAGAAAATACTTCATGTACAGAGAAAAACAGAAATATGTACAGACTGAGGAGTATTTCGATACAATCTGAGAAATATTTTATATACATAATACTTAGGTCATATTTACTTTTCCTCCTCAAACGTCGCTGGGCTATCTTCTGATATTCATCCCTGAGGTCTCTGAGACCAGCCCTATTTTTGCTCTTTTTATTCATGCAGTGGACACGTCTTGATCATTCCAGGAGCTACGTGCTGGCAAACAGCACAGTACCAAGATGGCAGGGTTACCAACCACGTGGAGCTTTTTGACCCACAGAGCCTAACATTTGAGATAGGGACATTTTTCAGACTACAGGCTTAGAGAAATGGTAATTCCTTTTCTTTTAATTCTTACGCTTTATGCTAAATCCTGGGATGGCAAGCAGATTTATCCAGTCTTCCAAATCTGATGGATTGCTAATGGCAGCCACCTCTAAGGACTGTGAGAAAGAAGGAAATGAGATCAGCTTGAAGTTCTTTGAGAAATTGCTCCATAATCAGTCACAGTGATCTCTCTCCAGCCTAATGAATATTTCCCAGGAAGTCAAGGAAAAAATCTAAATATTATTCCTGGATTTTGACGATACATTTCAAATTTAGGTTCTTTTTACTTCAAGTCAGACCTTCTATTATTTTCTTCATGATTCATCGTTTACACTCTGCCCGTCCCCCTTGGGAATCCAGGTTGAACACAGAGTAGGTCTCTTTCATCACCTTTTGTTTCACTTTCCCTTACTTATCTCTATTTCCTCTTTGTGAATTTGGGCACTGTTTCAAAATTATCTTATATATGCAGTGATCCTTCTTTTAACTCCTTGTAACCTTACACGATGATGATTTTTGTTGTGCTCGTTTGTTAATCAGATATTTTGTGTATGTTGGAGATGGCATTAAATAGAGGACACTCTTAAGTTTGGCAATTGGGGAGAGATTTTTAAAAATAACTATTTATGCAGATGTGAGCTGGGTATTAGGAAACAACAGGGAAAGTGGACTATGGCTGGCACTAGTAATAGCAGGATGTTTATTCCCCACTAGACTTGGAGTGAAGCAGCAGTAAACAAAACCTGTAGAGAGAGATAGTGATGTGGATGGGGTCTCCTGACATTATCTAATAGTTAAGAGCAGCAGAAAACCCATAGCAACCTCACAGGGAGAGAGTCAGAGAATATTTTAAAGACCTGTTTAAAAAAAATATATATATATATATATATGTGTGTGTGTGTGTGTGTATGTGTGTGTATGTAAAGCAAAGAAAAAACTAATGCCATAAAATAACTTTATGCTTGCATGTAATATGTGATAATATGACATGGCAGAAGTGAGAGCAAATATAGTAATCATTTTAATAAATCCAAATGGATTGAACTCATTAAGAGAAGATTGTCTACTTGGAGACAATCAAAATCCAATTCTTTGCTGGGTATATGAGTCAATCTAAAAATAAAGTGGTCCAGAATGGCTAAAAATAAAAATATGGGAAATCATACCAGGAAAATGCGATAAAAATAATGTGAGGATAATGTTTCTGATATCAAGTCATGAAGACATGGGTCCCCAAAGCATTAATTAATGCAAATAAGGAGGTAGGAGCCAGATTTAGTAAGTAAAGTACAGAAATCACAATTAAATTTGAATTTCAGATAAACAGTGACTATTTTAATATACTAAGATCCTATGCAACATTTATAGTAATATATAAAGTTATCTATAATTTATATGAAATCTAAATTTAACTAGGCCTATTCTTTCCCCACTAAATAATGCTTATCCTGAGCCAGCACAACCTGTGGGATGTAATCTTACCTTTATTTTTGTCTCCCATGTCCCTTTAAATATATCCCCTGACACAAACCCTGGGTGTCACTCCTTGCCAGTAGTTTCTGACTCCTCCTATGTTGCAGAATGGAGAGGAAGAAGGGGAAGGAGAAAAGAAAGTTCTGAGTTGAATGATAGTATTGTGGTAATTTAGAATGCAAATTCTCTTTTAATATGTTCAAAATTCTGATTTATTTCATTGTTTCTTTGGTGTCCGTCTGGCTATCTCTGAGGGTGTATTGTTTATAGTTGCTTTGACATGGGTGAATGACCCTCACTTGGAACTGGAGGGTCCTTCTTCATGGCTTGCAGGGATACAGCATTACCTTCAGCATGTCTCTCCTAACTTTGCTTTGCTGACTTTGGTGGTCCTTTAGGAAGGATTCAAGGCAACCCTGGATACCTGGCTTACCTCTATTTACAGGAAGCATTCATATCTTCTTCATCCTAAGAATTCTGGGACGCTAATCCCTGTCACTACCTCTCTGCTCAGCTAGCAAAATATGTAGGTAACTCATTTCCAGTCTTTTGCATTTTCTAGGGGAAACAGACATCTTTATCTCTGTCTTTTATGTTTTAAGCTCCCTAGATAGATGTCAAAAATCCTGTAATTTTTTTCTTGTATTTTGTCTTTTGTAAATATATTTGAAATGCATATAACATCTTTTCAAAACTCACAAAATATTTAAAAGAGAAATATACTTGATCAAATTAGGAGGAACCAAATAATGTAACCCCAAACTACAACCTTTGAAGATGTATAATTGATAGTTAACAATGTGCTTGTATAATTTGAGTCAGTAGATTAATCCTTTAAATGAAAGAGTTCTAAGAGATCAAAGTACCCACTGCAGAGTTTCAGTTTTCCTGTTCTGGGTAGGAGGTAAAAATGAGATAAAGTATCATAATGTGCTGTTTTATAATATCATGCATAATAAAACCAGGATAAGTTTATTATAGCCATCTGGAAAATATGGGAAAGAAAAACAGGCTATCAAATCATACATATTTACCCTCAGCAGAGACCACAATTTTTGCTGACACAGTTCTATCATTTTCCTAGGTATATACATGTATTTTTATACAAAGTTTCAAATGCTTTATATATATATATATATATATATATATATCACAGCCTATGTTTTCACTCTATAATATAGCACATTTCTCATCCACTGAATATTCTTTTTCATTATATTTCTAGTTTAATACATAGCATCCTAAATATATATTTGCTTATTCCCCTATTTTAGATATATACAGATGATCCTATGATAAATGTCTTCATATGTAAATGTATTACGGAGTTCATTTTAGTGTCATACCTGAGTCAAATGCTGAGAAGTTTTAAAACTTCTGACATATATTTCTAATGTCATCCATAATAACTCAGCATAATGGCACTACCCATGAGCAATTTATGAGAGTGTCCGGTTTGCTATGCCACCACCAATACTTGGTTTGCCTTTAAAATAATGATAATGAACATTATTAAGTTGATTTTTAGAAAACTAACTCTATCCCAATATTTTAACAATGGTGTTCAATGGTACCAGTATAAAGATTCTGCAAAATAGAATTCACATTTGTTCATGAATGTTTGTGAAATGCCCAGTGAAGAACAAGTTCTATTTTCTATAAGGCTTTGCAGTAACTTTACCAGGCTTAACATGCTAAGGTACACTATGACTCATAAAAGGAGTGCAAGGGCATTCTGTTCCTCCTGGCCACCAAGCTTCTTTATCTTGTAACTACGGTCAATAATTAGCAGAAAACACAAGGAAACTGTGGTTGTTTCATTATTATTAAACACCAAATTTCAGAGCCAACTTGTTTTCTTCAGATGGAAATATTTTCTATAATGGCATTTTGTGATTTCTTTTTTAAATAGAGGATCCCAAATTCAAGTTGAGAAACACTGTCTTTGGGACTGAAAGTTATTTTTCATGGCTTTTAACTCTATTCAAATTCTCTTGCCATTATCTTCGTTCTCATTTTCTACATAATTTTGCACATGCTCGAAGTTGCTAGAGATATCTGATTGGAAGGGAAGGGAAAGGGGAAGGAAAAAATTAAATGTCACTAATACTCCTTTTTTAATAAACAATGGGGTTTCCATATATGTGCCTTTGGTCTACTTGTATGATCATATTTTATTACAATGAAAGATCAATTCAACTTTAAAATATTTCCTGGGAGTATTCCCAGGAACTTTACCATCAGGTAATTTTAAATCAAACTGTAAGGAGGTTTACTTTCTGAAAAATTCTTCTATCATCTAACCTCAGTTTCCTCACTAATGCAAATATAGGACCTGGGTTTTATTCAAAGTGTAATATGCTATTATATGAAATATTACTAGTGAAAATTAGCCAAACATTCAGACACTTTCAGAGATTTCAACAAATGACGCACACTTGATGATGTTCTTAAAACTCTGCTTAAAGTTTTTATACATTGTAAAATGTGTGCAAAATTTAACAGTGCTATTTGGAAAGTTCTAAAGCTCCCTCCTAATACATCATTGAATTTGCAGGCATTTCACTAGACTATCTACAAAACTCTACAACAGTTTCTTGAATAATTTGTGATAATTTTTCTCACTCCATCAAGAACCAGGCATAAATTAAGATGAAATCATGGTTGTGTACAAAAAGTCCTGAGTGACATATATAAAACATAGTCACTGACAAGTCAGGTACCTCAAATTAGAAAAGTAGGCATATATTTTTTTGTGGGGGACAGTCTACTTTGACTAATTTTGTGGAAAGAAGCAACCTCCTCTTTTAGGAAAGTGATGAACTGTCTGCATTTCTCTACACTTCAGTAAAAATCAGGTACATGTTTAAGAAATAATTTATAACCTAATTGCTTGAATCAGGGTCCTTTGAGTCCAATAAAATCAGTTTTCTTTATTTTCTACATATTTTTGTTCCTCTAGTCCTCTGTTACTTTCCTTGTGTGTCATATATACATATAAAATATGTAAGTATATATACAATATATATATACATGGATCATATCTTATCTTTGCTCTATTTTTAAAGTTATGTTCTTAGTGGTTGTTTGGGGAGTTACAATTAACATTTAAATTTATAGTAATCTAGTTCAGGTAATTATCAATGTAATTTCAATAGTATACAAAATGGTTACTCCTATATATACGTCTCTCTCTTCCTTCTCCTTGTGCTAAAATTACATCTGTACTTATCACAAGCCTATGTACATGATTTTATAATTATTGCAGTTGTCTCAAATTAGATAAAAATTGCCAGTTGTGGCAGCTCACACCTGTATTCCCAGCAGCTCAGGGTCTGAGGCAGGAGAATTCTGAGTTCAAAGCCAGCCTCTGCAAAAGCAAGGAGCTAAGCAACTCAGTGAGACCCTGTCTCTAAATTAAAAAAATAATAATACAAAATAGGACTGGGGATGTGGCTCAGGGGTCAAGTGCTCCTGAGTTCAATTCCTGGTACCCCCTAAAAATATTAGATAAAAATGGTGTTTCAAATATTAATATATCTATACTGATTTTTATTTACCTGTGTAGATACCTTTATATGTTTCATTTTAGCTCTTTATTGTCTTTTATAAATATATTGGACTCAAAGCAAATAATCTCAGTCCTTATTAAAAATATCCCTTTATTTTGGAAGGATAGTTTTGCTTGCTGTAGAATTTTGGTTGACAGTCTTTTCCCCTCAGCTTTTTAAATTTGTCATCCACTGGTCTTCTAGCATACATAGTTTATGATGAGAAGTCAGCTACCAATCACTTGTTGGGGCTCCTTTGAATTTGATAGGTCACTTTTGCTTTTTTCAAGATTCTCTCTTTGTTAATTTATGATGTGTTTAAATATGGATCTCTTTAAATTTATTCCACTGGACTTTTCCAAATTTCTTAGATGGGAAATCTAATGGTGTAATGATTTGGGATCAGTATTCCTTAACTTATTCATTCTGCTCCTTTCTCATTCCCTTCTCTTTCTGGAACTCCTATTTATGTGTATATTGTTTGCTTAAAGAAACAATAATGTAGCATTCACTTTTCTTCATTAGTTAATGTCTATCCCTCAGGCTAAATTATAGCAATTGTCCCATGTTCAAGTCCACTGATTCATTCTTCTAGTTCAAATTTATTATTGAATTCCTCTAGTAAAATATTCAAATCAGAATTCCAGTTTGTTTTCTTTTGTATAATTTCTCTTTATTGATACATTCTATTTGGTGAGATATTTACATAGTCCTTTGCTCACAATTTCCTTTCACTCTTTGACCTATTTGCATTACTGAAAGACTTCCTGTTAAGCTCAATATCTGGACTTTTTCAGGGACAGTTCCTTCAATTCCTTTTTTTTTTTCCATTTATATGAACAATAATTTCTTATTTCCTGACAAGCCTTATAACTTTTTGTTGAAAACTAAACATTTTAAACATTACAGGGTAGCAGCCCTGGAAATCAGATTTCACCACTTTCCCAGGGTTTGTTTTTGCTGTGTTGTGTAGTGGATGCTGTTATTGTTGCTCCTTGTCTGTTTAGTGGTTTCCCAGAGTACTTCGGTGAAGTATGCATCCTTGGTCATTTGTAATTACTGAATTCACTGCTTGGTTATCTTAGTGGTCAGTTAAGATATTTCTTTAAATATCCTGAACTATTAAGTAAGAGGTAAGGGGCTCTGCATGTGTGTGTGTGTGTATGTGTGTGTCTATGCCTGCATGCATGTTGTATATCCTCAATTTCTAACAAGACTGCCTGAGTTTTAATTTTCCACTGGCACAATATCTCAAGGTCAGCTGGGGGTGAATTATCAGGAATTTCTCATGACTGCTCTGGACTTATGCACAATATTTCACCTTTGTGTTGCCTTCAGACCACCAGGGAGAAGCTGGAATTTCAAGATCCCTTAAGAAAACTTATTCCCTAGTTTTCCCTTTAGAATGTTTTGATCAGTATCTTGAGGGTCACAGTTGACACTGCTGCCTCAGAAATGTGGGACAATAAGCAAGTCCTATGAGTGTTTTGAACAAATGTCTTACTGATATTGTTGCTTATACAGAGTCAGGTTAAAGGAAGCCCCAGTTATGTGAGTAAAGGGCATTCCTTTCGTCCTATGTTCTCATTCATAGTGTCTACTGGCTTTCTGGTTTTCATAGCTACTATCATGGTGGGTTCATTGTTTTTCAAAGCTCCTGCAGAGGATGAGGGAAATAGAACTAGGTGAGACTCTGTAAAGTTGGAGTTTTTACTGAGATCCAGTTTTCTGCAGGGAATAAAAATTCATCATATGGTTGCAAACATTTGGTTAATTTCCAGATTTAAAAACAATGATTTTAATGATTACTTGAAAGTGTTCTTATTTTTTGTATGGACTTCATTGCCATACAGTTTCAGAAGTGCTTTCCCAAGTACTGGCACATTTATTACAGTTCACTGTTGAAATTTATCTAGAAAAGTAAGTATAGGTGGACATATATTTGACTCACATTTTTTATCGATAAGTATAAAAATATTCATTATTTTCTGGCATCAAGTGTTGCTGATAATAAAAACCTGGTGACTAACTTATTTTCTCATGTAAGTGACTTAATCATTTTGACATTTTACCCAAATGAAAAAAAATATTTTTTCCTTTTCCTTTAGGACTTCATTTCAAATGAAGCATCTGCCATCATCATTTTTCCTAACATATAATGTCCTTTCAATCAATATGTAATGTGAAGTATTTTTTTCTCTTTACTTTGGAAGCATGTTTTGAATCTATATCACAGTATTTGTTCTGTATCATAGATTTAGCTTTCTTTGGGGAGATAGTCATTACATATATGAGCAATTCACTTTACCTTCTTCTTCTTTTTTTTTTTTTTTTTTTTTTTAACTTAAAGATCAGATTTATTTGGAGAAAACAAAAAACCCACAACCCAAAGGATGGGATTTTACATCTCAAGACATCTTCTGGTTGTAAGTCTACAGATTACAAATCATTTTCATAGAAGATATTTTTGTACAAATTTTACATGTATTCGGGGTGGGACATAAGTCAACCCCTGTTTCTATTTTTTAACAGAGGGTAGGGTAGGTAGGAGACAAAACAGCACTTTTTTGGATTTAACTATTTAAGAGTAGACATGAAGAAGGCAAACTCTACCTTTCCATTATCTGCAACCAATGGTTTAAAAACCCTGTTTGATCTTGGTTCTCTAAAAGCCCACTTCTAGTTACTAACAGACCCTGTACTGGAGGTGAACTCCCTGGACATGCCTATTGCCCACTGGGTAAAGGGTTCCTTACGCCCACTGCTGCGGCACACAGACCAACATTGTACAGGGCTGGCCAGGCTTTAGACTAAGACTGAAGGCAGAAGGACTTGCAAACAAGAGACCAAGGGGTCATTTGTCTGCAATGTACCAATACTGCCCATGAGGAGGAAGTCACTTTATCTCACTTCTTTGTATATTGCATTCAAACATCGATCTTGTGTTTCTTTCACTTTTGTGTTCTTCAAGGGTTATGGAAAATAATATTCCTACAAGACAGCCTCCAGTAAACATCAGGAAAATAGTGTATCTGGGGAGGAGGGGAGGAGGGAGAGGGAAATTAGCAAGCATTAACCTCTCCCAGTAAATCCTTTTTGCAAAAGCAATGGACCCTATAAGAAAGGGGTTGATCCTGAATGCTGGGCGCTGGACTTTGACCTTCCCACAGTGCAAATTAGTCCTAAATGGAGGCACAATAAACATGGAAACTCTGGGAAACAATGAATCCCAGAGAAAGAAAAACAATGGGCAAATTTGAGTACTAATCCCTTGGGATCTGGGCTCCTCTCTCTCTCTCTCTCAGGTAACATGAGTTTCAACCTTTTTACAACTGCCTTCCTGAATTAAAGTTTTAACCTGTGCTACAAGTCCCCTGACCATCCCAACGGTGTGTCCACAGTTTCCAATGATCAAACCACCCCCATTGTACCTATAGAACTAAAATCCCCTCTGTAACTGAGGACCATTTTTGCATCCAGAAAATGAGCCCTTAAGGTGCTCCATGAATAAATAAACAGTTTCACTGGATCTGTTGAGGTCTGCATCTGCCATTTTGTGCTTCCAGAACTGAAAAGGGTATTTATTCTTGTCTTTCTTGATTTTTATTACTTTATGAGTTTTTCTAATTTTAGTTTATATTATTTCATACTTCAGGTCACTCACAGCGTTTTTCATGTATTTTAGATTGTCCTGAAAAGTTAGAGATTCCACTGTTTCTTGCAGGTATTTGTTGTGTGATCTCATGATCTACAGGAACAATATTGTGCTCTTTATAGCTCTGCTTCTTACAATACTTTGTGTGAGATTCGGTAATGACCCTACTAAATTCCCCCCTTAGACATGAAATTAGCTTTCTGAAATTTCTGGAACGTTTAGATTTTTCCAGCTTTTCAGCTCCCGTGCTCCCTCTTCTGTTGATTTTGGTCAGCTTAGAAGTACCTTCAACTTCCTGTGCTCTTCTCTGGTTCTATCTGCTTTGTCTTCTCTGGACGTACCGGATCCTCTTCATCTGCTCTCTTCTCACATGCTCTCTATCCTGCCTGATTTATGCTAATCCCAACAATGTCTCCCCAGTGGACGAAAGACACTTCTGGTTAGTTCTAAGGACTCATAACGCCAAGACTACTCTAGTGCCTTCAGCTCTTACCCTGGACCAGTTACACTAATCCCAGCATAAAATCTCCCAAAATGGCACCCAGTTTTAGACATTCTTCTTCCAATGTCTCAATGTGCTTCCCATGAATTTCCGAGGACTGTATGAAGTTCTCAGTTCCTTGGATCTCTCAGATGCTCCACTGATTCCCTCTTTTTCAAAGAGACAATAAAGAAATAATCCAAAAACATTCTGCCATTAGTGCCATTTTAACAAGTTATACTATACATTTGGATTTTTTTCATGAAATCTTTTCTGCTCCATATTCTTTGGATACTGTGTACTTGTGTGGACTATTTTTCTGAGTCAAGAAAATGATGCTAGCATTTCTTTCTCTGTTTTAAACTCTTTCATTTATCTTTTTATTTCTATAAATAAGATTTAGAATTATTATTTTTCCTTTGAAGTTACAATCTCACCAGGATATGGCTAGATGTACTTAATCTCTTTTAATTCTTAATGCCAACTACTCATTCAATCTTTTCTTCTCCCTTATTCTCCTCAGGCCAATTAAATTATATATCCATTTAACCAGAACATATTAAAATGGAACGGAGCAGGTCAATATGTCACAAAATTTATATAATAAGTTCTCAGTACTGCACAGACATAAAAACACCTATAAGAGAGACAGAAAGCAAAATATCAGTCATTAGGATGTCTTAGCATGTATTTCTTTTGTCATTGCTTGGAAAGCAAAGCTTGTATTCAACTTTTTTAATTGCTTCTCTTTTAATCTGTTATTTTCTGTAATTATGGAATTCATTTTATAACATGTACTACAGAACCTGGCTCTGTCTTCCATGTCTTTATCTTTTCCCTGATTTTCCCTTTCACTTAAACATAAGAAAAATTTCCAAATTTGCTCTTTTAATGCAAACTGGTTTGGTTTTTGTGCAGAAATCAATGTATTCTTTATTCCCTCCATTGTATCTTTTATTCTGCAGTAATCTTTCTTATTCAAGATGGTTCACAGGTTGGATCTTTCTAAGTCTTTTTTCATCTATGACTTGTTTTGTTATTATATATTATCTCACTCTCTTCCTATGTGTCTTACTAAATGATCTTCTCCTAAATTACTGAACTTAAAGAAAAAATTCCCTTTTATTCCTAGTCTGATTGTTTATTTTAAAAGATAATACACTTGTGACTAAGGTGGGTTAAACTAAATTTCTGTAACCACCTGTTCTAATTGCTAAATTTTGTGCATAAGAAAAATCAACATTTTCTTAATTGTGCCAATTTAGAAAGTTCACTAGTTTAAAGAAATACAAAGTAAGAGGAAACCTGATGAGCTTATAGCATAAAACATTTCACTGTCAAGGCAAAGAATTTCTACTCTCTATTTTGCCATTGTTTTATTTGTGTGGCAAGGATTAACTGGGACATGACCCTACCTCCCCTAGTTTTCTAACTACTCACTTCTAGAGCTTTCTGTGGCTCCCTTTTACTTCAAATCCTGTCTGAGCCAGGGCTGAGCTGGGCAGAGCCCAGCATGATGTACTCTCTTGTCATTTCATATAGGACTGTACTTGGTTCCAGCAATGGCCTCATGGCCTCCAGAACAATGGTCCTGGTTGAACTTGACAGTGCGTGGTAGTCTGAGCTGGAGTAAAACAAGCCAGGCACAGAACGAAGTAGAATTCTAATTTCCTGTATACAAGAAGCACCAGAAAAGTCAGTCCTAGGTGCAGTACATTTATTACTAACTTTCGTACAGCAGTCAAATTTCACAAGACCATGATTTCTTTCTGCCACTAGCAGACTCTCCATTAGGACAGGGTCTCCTTTGCTTATAGGGACCCAGACAACTCTTCCATGCAAATGAGCTCTACAGTAAAATTTCTAACTGCTGCCAACCCTGCAGCCGACTATTCACCTCTGGGATAATCTGTAAGTTTAAGACTTATTAGTTAGTGTTACGACATAATTTTAAGAAGCCCATATTCTACATCCTGGCTATATGTTAGTTTACAGAAATGTTCTGTTTTTGTTTTCTCAGACTGGTGTCCTGGTCCCACCCCAGGCTAATTCAAACAGGATGTCTATGAGATTTGCTCTTTAAAAGAGAAAAATCTCCCCCAGGTGATCCTACAGTGTAACCAAGAATCACTATTATGAGCCTGTTTATATTATTACTTTTCAATTGACAAGTTGTATGACCAAACTCTATATAATCTGGGTTATCTGCTGAAAGAAAGATAGTAGGAGTATTATTTCATTGTAAAGGTGATAAGCCAGTTAATAAAACTAAAGAGGTCTCTGTGTGTGGAAAGTTTGGACTACAGGGTATGGAAGATCAGTTGCACTCTCCTTGAAAAAGATCTATTTGCCTGAGATAAGTTAATAATGATTATTTTACTCTGTGGATTTAATGTATTATTATTCATTTAAAAGTCATCATCCTTACCTTCCAAAAAGGAAATTGCTTTCAGATTACTGAAATATGTCACTCTTATAGAGGCTGACCCTTAAATACTTAAAAGTGGTATTTGTGAAGCTTTGAGATGGAGTAAATTTTATTTTCCAAAAAGAATAATGTATATAGTTCCTATCAAGAATTTTAGAGTCTACTCCAGAGAGTGAGGAAAATAAACTGTAATGTATTTTGATAATCACTATGATAAAGGACAGAATGGAGTTTACTTAAATCAGACTTCGTGCTTTGTGTATGTGGTTGGGGAACAGATGAAATAGATGTGATTTATGGATCAAGTCAGAATAATAAAACATAATTTTTTGAGCACTCAATAAATATCAAAGACATGGAATCAGGCATAACTCAAAAACTTTCTAATTATGTAATCATGGTTACTTAAACTCTCCAGCCTCCCTGAGTCTCCCTTCCTCAGATTTAAACTGGAATTATAATAATGGATGTGCATAACTTTTCAAGGGTATTGTGAGAAACAGTCATATGTTAAAATAACTCAGAAACTAGAAAGTGCTATATAAAATCATATAATTGTAGTGTGACTTGTGACTTCATATTTCCTTTTAATAGTGTGGCATAAAATGCATTCATAGCACAAAATATAGAAACTTGCCAATCCAATATAACAGTGGGAATGCGTTTCATTTCAATAAAATCTAGCCACCCAATGAAGACATGCACATTGACGTTGATTTGTTTAGTGCTATCTAATTCTTTTGATCATTGATTAAGTGACATTTATTATCCCACATATTTTCTTAGAGGTAAAAAGATACTGTTTGTCCATCCCCAGGAAGAAAGGGGAATGGAAAGGATATTATTCTCTCTTCTCTTTGTTTCTCTATGGAGGAACTCTGAACTAAAGTGATTGACAAACTGAGAAAATGGAAAATTAAAAAAAAAAAAAAAAACTGCTTGCTGAGTTTTCTCATGATTTATCTTTTTTTTTTTTTTTTTTTAACCTCTTGCCCTTCCCATGCCACCAACTCTCTACAACAGCCTTAGGCTAGAAAGGGTATACAGGTTTGCATTGCTCTGTGCCCTGGGTTTCAGAACTAAAATTTTGCCTGATTGTCATTGCATTCACAATTATCAAACACAAGCTACACACCAGCTTACAGTAGTTACTTCGGGCATAATTTCTGTAGTAATAGACAACATCAGTTATTATTGGCTGACCACAGCAAACATTTCTTTCCTGTTTTTCATTAGGCATGACTATGGGCCTCTGGTCAGTTCACCTCTGTGTGCATTTCTATTCTGAGGCCAGGCTGAAGAATTCCAATCTGTGACATCCTATCTCATACCAGTGGTCAAGAGTAGAAAAGATCCTAACCTAACCACACACAGGTATGCTTAAGCTTCCACTAGGTCATGGAAAGCAGATGTCCTGAAGCTGAGATAAATACTGCCCCATATGATGCATGCGCAAACAACATAGTGGTGAGGAGGGAGGCATTAATTCTAGAACAGGGAGGAGGCAAATAGTTGGGGGAAAAGTCCAATTTGATTCTGGCCATATGACATTTGCTTAAATAGATATCAAAAATCTAATCCAGGTGAAGCCACCCCACGGTTACTGACAATAGAATTTTATCCTTATTATTTATTGACACAAACAACATGTTTATTTGGTGCATGTTGTTTTGAAATGTATATACATTGTGGAAAGACTTAATAGAACTAATCAACATGTTTTATGTGAGATACCTTTTGTGGTGAAAACACAATCTATTCTTTCAGTTATTTTTAAGATTACAATATATTATTACTTACAATATATTGTTATCACCATGTTGTACAATAGGTTTCTTGAAATATTTTCTCCTGTCCAGCTGAAATGTTGTATTCCTAGTCCAATATCCCTCCAAGTCCTCCTTCTGTACCCCTGGGTAATACCATTCTAATCTCTGCTTCTAGAAGTACAATGTTTATAGATTCCACATATAAGTGAGATCATGAGTTGTTTGTCTTTCTGTGTTTGGCTTATTTCACTTAACATAATGTCTCCCCAGCTCATCCACATTGTCGTGAATGACAGGATTCCCTTCTTTTACAAAGGTGAATAGCAATCCATTGTGCATATATACCATATTTTCTGTATTCCTCAACTGATAGACAACTAGATTGGTTTCATATCTTGGCTATGTGACCAATGCTGCAATAAGCATAGGAGTTCAGACATCTCTTTGAGATTCTACTTTTCAAGTCCTTCAGATATAAACCCAGAAATGGGGTTGCTGGAGCCTACTGGCAGCTCTATTTTTAATTTTTGAGAAAAGTCTATGACTGGGTTTCATAATGACTATAACTATTTACATTCCCATCAATAGTATACAAAGGTTTCATTCTCTTCCCATCCTTCTAACACATATCTTTGGTCTTTTTTACATAGGCATTCTAATAGATGTGAGGATAGGGGTTGTGATTTTGATGTGCATGTCCCTGATATGAGTGGTGGTGAGCATTTTTCCTCATGTCCTTTGGACTTCCATAGGTCTGGGAATGGACTTTTGGATTTATTGGGCTTGAGCATTTTGTACTTTGCTTCCTAGCTTAGTTCACACCAGGCCCTCATGCATTTTCTTCTTCTCTCATGTGGTAAACAGACAGTCTTCTTTTTGTCCAGAAGCAAGGGGAGGTTTAAAATTTAGCTTTTCCTAGTCCTTACTCGGATAAACTTTCCTTCTAATAGGAGTACTTTTGTCTGTCTCTATCTTGCCTGATGATTCCCACCTCTGGTTTTCTCTTACATTGGCAAGCTGTGAACCAGGCTCTGAGCCCTATGCAGTGGGCTATTGAAAGCGCTCCAAATTTAGTCTACAGTCTCAGTTGCTCGACATCATTCTCCCCCAAGTTTAGAATAGGGTTTTCCAATAGAAATGTAGTGTGAGCTACATATGTAATCCAAAATATCTCACTAACAACATTAAAAAAGTTATCAGGTGAGCCGGGCATGGTGGTGCATGCCTGTCATCCCAGCAGCTCAGGAGGCTGAGACAGGAGGATCTTGAGTTCAAAAGCCCGCCTCAGCAATGGCAAGGCACTAAGCAATTTATTGAGATCCTGTCTCTAAGTAAAATACAAAATAGGGCTGGGGATGTGGCTCAGTGGTTGAGTAACCCTGAGTTCAATCCCTGGGACACCCCCCACCCCACACACACAAAAATAAGTATCAGGTGAATTTAAATTTAACAATCTATTTTATTCAACTCAGCATGTCCAAAGTATTATTTTTTCAATATGCAATCAATACAAGATTATCAAAGAGGTCTAACATTTGCTTGTTTCCTCTGTATTAAATCTTTGAAATTTGATGTGCACTTTATACTGGGAACACACATCAATTCAGGATGGCTGCATTTCATGTGCCCATGAAACACATGTGACTCTATTGACAGTGAGTTCTAAATTGTGATTTCTTGCATCTCTTCTAGCCAGAGCAGCCTGAGGGATGTGTTACAAAATAACATGTGAGAATAAAAGTTTTTATGAAGGATACCTTAGTCTTTATCTGCTTCTGTGTACCTGTTCTCACTTGGTTCTTCATACCAGTTATTAAAATTGAGAAACCTGACTTAGGTTTTGTCTGGTTGAGATACATTCTACCTTATCAGGCTAGAGGATCCATGGTCTCCTGCAAGGTCGGGCTAACATGAATTTTTCACCTTAAGCCTTATAAATTTCAATAATTTGTAGATACACAAGTTAATTCCTCATAGGTAAATCTTGTAGCAGTTTAAGAGCACAGAATAGTCATAACAATTTAACAGAAAAATTCAGCATATAATTCAACTGTGGCAGGAATCAGTCCTTTTAATTACATTTCTTTCATTTGGGTAGAAAATCATTATTTATTAATTCATATTCTAGCTAAAGTACTAATCTCAGTTAAAGGTGGTATATATACATAGTGCAATAAAAGGGCATTTTAAACCAATAACAATGTTTACAAATTGCTGACCTTTGAGTGGATATATTCGATATTGCACAATAAAGAGAATTACTTTTCAGTTGTACTGTAATGTCATAGTGTTTGACCATTCACAGGAACAAAGAATTTGACTGCCAAGAAAATATCAAGAAAATCCAATTAATGAAGTTCCAAGGTGTCATAATAATAGGAGATAGCTCATTTGATTAAATCATTCTATAGAAATTTAAGCAGAAATTTCAACTACCCTATTGATTATCAAATGTAGATAGAGAAAAGCTCTTGAAATATGGGTCCATGATTTTCCTCTCCTTATAAAGTTATCCAAATTGTGTGTGTGTGTGTGTGTGTGTGTGTGTGTGTGTGTGGTGATCCACATGCTAGGCAATCACTCTATCACTGAGCTACTTCCTTATTCCTCATCTAAGATTTTAGAACACAATGGTCTCCTTCTGTGTGCCATGACAGAACACTCTACTGTAACAGTATACAGCTCAGCTTATGTATTCAGTCACTGAAGAGTCTGATTTTTGTTACAGACCACAGATTACAAAGGACAGGTGTTGCTCTTATTTAGATTTTCCCTATCAGTAATCCATCTTAGAAATATTTTAATAAGACAATGCAGTATGAAGTAACCTTTAAGAATAAAGGTACTGGGGTATAACTCAGTGGTAGAGCATTTGTTTTGTATGTGTGAGTCCTTTGGTTTGATCCCCAGCACAACAAATTTATTCTTATACCTACAACACTTGGATTTGAATCCTAGCTCTGCTATGCTAGATCTATAATCTTGGGCATTCTATTAAAATCTCTGCACCATGATTCACTTATTTGAAAAGCAGAGGCAATAATATTAACCAATAAAGTAATTAAGTCAAGTATTAAGGTAATTAATAAATACAACAATGAATAAGAATGTTCCAGATATACAGCAAGTGCTCAATAAGCTTTAGATAATAATGTTGTATTAGTATTGTTATTAATTCCTTTATTTGTAAAAATATTTACATATTATTTAGCTCCCACTTCAATTAAGAAAGCAGAATACACACATTTCTGGATTCATTTTTTTTTTTAATATTACAACCTTACTTTTCAAACTAAAATTCCCTACTTTCAATACCTAATTAAAATTTAATTGTGGAAAAAGATGTTGTTATTCAAAGAAGATAAATTAAAATACATGCTACCTATCCCATGGTGATAGGCATTAATTTGTACATTGTCTATGGTTGTGCACCACATAGATTCATACCATTAGTGTAATCATACATGTACATAGGGTAATTATGTCTGTCTCATTCCACCATTTTTCACACCCCTCTCCCTCTCATTTCCCTCTATGTAATCTAAAGTTCCTCTGGAAAGCAGTGTGGAGAATCCCAAAAAAACTTGGAATGGACCCACCTTTTGGCCCAGTTATCCCACTCCCTGGTTTATACCAAAGGAATTAAAATTAGCATACTATAGTAATGCAGTCACATCAATGTTTATAGCAGCTCAATTCACAATAGCTAGATTGTGGAACCAACCTAGGTGCCCTTCAACAGATGAATGGATAAAGAAACTGTGGTATATATATATATACACACAATGGGATATTATTCAGATATAAAGAAGAATAATATTAAAGCATTTGCAGAGAGATGGATGGAATTGGAGAATATCATGCTAAGTGAAATAAACCAATCCCAAAAACCAAAGGCCGAATGTTTTCCCTGATAATGGATGATGATATATAATGGGGGAGGTGGGTTGGGGGTGAGAGAAGAATGAAGGAACTTACATGCTCTTTGTTTCAATCAATATAAATAAATATCTTTTGCCAATTCACTCATTCTACAAAAAATATTTATTTAATACTCACAATAAACTGGGTATTGTGCTTTATACCAGGATTGAAAACAAAACCTCCATTCTCTAGAAGCTCACATTTAACCAATGTTCTCCAGAACAGGCTTATACACTGAGCTATTGGCCAATGCTTTCACATGTCTATTTACATTTTACCTCATTTAAATTTTCTTTAATTTTGTGCATGTTTAATATAGTACAAACATTTACACTCATGTGAATATATTCATGTATTAGAACATATTTATAAGGATTATTCCATAGGGGAAAATTATATAATTGTATTTAAGTCATAATAGAAGCAAATCTAATAAAGTAGAAAAAGTATGATTATTGAAATCTATCAGATAGGAAGTGATAGGGAAGGAGGCAATGCTCTGAAATGTGGAAGTTTAGAGAAAACTATATTTTGCTAATGATACTTGTTGATTTAAGAAAAATGAATGGGTCATGGTCTAGCTATAAGGTAGAAAAGTGGAAGGCATAATGAGACCTGAAGATATTGAGGACCAATTCTACTGCCTGATAATGGCATGGGATTTTGAATAAAGGTGGTTGCATGATATGGTTGATATGAAGACCATGGAGGGACCAGGCATTCTGAACAGTAAATAGACTACCTTGTTGAAAACTCTGCAAGCTATGCTGATGAGTTGAGGCTTTATTGTGGCAAACTGAAAATTCGCTGGAATTTAAAAGAAGGAGTGACATGGTCAGTTTTGAATTTTGGAGAGATAAGACATTTAACATGAATCTAGTGCTTATGACGGTGCTATGCAGTCTTTATGCATTATTTTGCTCGTTTATCCAGGTCCTCAGAAGTATACGTCTATAGATAAATATGACCCAGTCATACAACTTAAAAATGGTAGTGCAAGGGCTGGGGATATAGCTCAGTTGGTTGAGTGCTTGCCTCACAAGCACAGGGCCCTGGGTTCAAATCCCCAGTACTGCAAAAAAAAAAAAAAAAAAAAAAAAAAACAAAAAAGGTAGTGCAAGGAGCAAACGCAGGTATACTGGACACAGAATGCACCTGTCTTTGTAATGGTAGGGTACAGTATGGTACAAGATTGGAGATGGTTAATAAGCAGTTTTTAGCAGTTAGGAGAGATGATGGGAGTTCAGTCAGCTGTGCTGAACCAGTAGAGGCCATTGAGATCAGAGGTTGATGTTAAGTGAGCAAGTAGTGTCTCCTGCGTGTGCACAGCTAGAATTCAAGGTAGCCTATGCTGACAGCATGTGGCACAATTATTGGACATATTGTCCTTAATGACATTCAATATCCCCTCACCAAAAATGAGAGACAGTTCCATGAAAATGTCTGTATTTTTGTTAAACAAGTAAGGTTCTTATCACATCACTGTAGTTGTATCATACAGCAAGTTTCGTTTTATTTTTCGTTTTATTTTTCAAATCCTAGGAAGCAACAGGTTAATAATTAAATCACTTATATTTAATTTATTTTCCTATATTCTTAATTTTTTCTCCTCTTTTGTGTTTTAAAAATTTATTCTTTATGATCATTCAGCGATACATGATTTACTAAAAGTCATCTTAATTTTTGGAAAGAAATATGCCAGGTGACATATATGAAATAAAAGACATAATCCAACAAATGGTGTTCTGCAATTTATGAAAGGATGTGACTTGGTTTCTTTGAATTGAGATACTTTAATTATAGAAAAAGTGGAAAGCAATTGAAAAGTTAAAATGTTTTCTAATTATTGAATAGTTCCAAATTGCAAACAAAACCAATCACCAAAGCCCTTTAGTAAGCTTACATTCTTCATATCCTGTCTTGTGTATTTTTAATGGAAGATTAATAACATGTATTTTAGCAACCATACCTGGACCCAAGGCACATAGGAGAGTTTTAGCAGCATTCAAAGAGAAAGGCTTTGAACTTAGATTGAATGTCAATATACTGCATGCGGCTTTGTTTCTAAAACATATTAATAAATTTTTCTAAATGGAAAGATTAAAGAAAAAGAGGAAAGAAAAAAGAAGTAAAGAAAGAAGGAAGAAAGGAACAATTCATAATGGACAGATAAATAACTATTCAATTATGATAAAGAAGAATAATCCAATTTAAGCAAATATGAACTTATATGACCTGAATTTTTTTTTGTTGTTTTTCTTGGCACTGGGGATTGAACTCAGGGACACCTAAAAATTGAGCCACATCTCCAGCCCTTTTCTGTATTTTATTTAAAGACAGGGTCTCACTGAGTTGTGTAGAGCCCTGTTAAATTGCTAAGGCTGACTTTGAACTTGGAATCCTTTTGTCTCAGTCCCCTGAGCTTCAGGACTACAGGTGTGTGCCACCTCACCCAGCTATGAACATTTCGCTCTGATGCCTGTAAACAGTTGACAGATTTTGGACTTGTAACCATAGCTATGAGAAGAAATTAGACTATAATTAATAATTATGGAAGATAAAATGATTGTGATGTTTCTTAAACTTAAGCAAGCTTAACTTCACATACCAGAAACAATACCTCAATAGTATTTCATGGACAGATTCACCTGTGGAGGTCAAGTATTAACAACCCCCATTGCCAAACTACCAAACTTACAAGAATGGAGTTCCAATGATGGACTGGAAAACACTGACATGTTATTCTTACAATCATCCTCATACATGGAGAAATTGGAAAATAGCTCTAAGAGATGACTTAAGTTTTCAGTTGCTGTAACAAATTCAGAATCTCTAAACAGTTCTACATATGGAATGAGACAGAGACAAAGAGATGACTAGATTTCCCTAAATTTGGAATTTGACCCATGGTGTCTAGAAAAGATTAAAGAAGTGGGACATTCTAGAGAATATCACTGAGGTGAAGTTCATGTGCATTTAATTTCCTCATGATTCCTAAGGCAAGTTAGATTTGGCAACCCAAATTTAATATATATATATATATATATATACATATTTTACTTAGAGCAAAAACTTATAGTTGCATTCTATATCTTTGTCTTCTGTTTGATTTGAATCCCACTGAAAGCATTATGCAATCTAATAATTTCACTAACAATTTTGATCATTTTATTTGCCTTTTTTTAAATTTATTTTTATTGTAAACAAATGGGATACATACTGTTTCTCTGTACATGAAGTAAACACATATCATTTGTGTAGTCATACATTTACATAGGATAATAGTGTTTGATTCATTCTGTTATTTTTTCCTTTACCTCCACCCCTCCCACACCTCTTTTCCCTCTATATAGTCCATCCTTCTTCCATTCTTACCTCGTCCCACCCCCAAGTATATGTCATCATCCACTTATCAATGAGATCATTGGTCCTTTGGTTTTTTGAGATTGGCTTATCTCACTTACCATGATATTCTCCAATTTCATCCATTTGCCTGCAAATGCCATAATTTTATTATTCTATATAGCTGAGTAATATTCCATTGTGTAAATATATATATATATATATATATATATATATATATATATATATATATATATATCACCATCTCTTCATCCATTCATCAACTGAAGGACATCTAGGTTGGTTCCACAATCTGGCTATGGTGAATTGAGCAGCTATGAACATTGATGTGGCTGCATCTCTGTAGTATGCTGATTTTAAGTCCTTTGGGTATAGGCCAGGAGTGGGATAACTGGGTAAAATGGTGGTTCCATTCCAAGTTTTCTAAGGAATTTCCACACTGCTTTCCAGAGTGGCTGCACTAATTTGCAACCCCACCAGCAATGTATGAGTGTACCTTTTTCCCCACATCCTCACTAACACCTGTTGTTGCTTGTATTCTTGATAATCGCCATTCTAATTGAGGCGAGATGGAATCTTAGGGTGGTTTTGATTTACATTTCTCTTATTACTAGAGATGTTGAACATTTTTTCATATATCTGTTGATTGTACATCTTCTGTGAAGTGTCCGTTCATTTCCATTTGTCGATTGGGTTATTTGTATTCTTGGTGTAGAGTTTTTTGAGTTCTTTATATATTCTGGAAATTAGTGCTCTATCTGAAGTATGAGTGGTAAACATTTTCTCCCACTCTGTAGGCTCTCTCTTCACATTGCTGATAGTTTCCTTTGCTGAGAGAAAGCTTTTTAGTTTGAATCTATCCCAGTTATTGAGTCTTGCTTTTATTTCTTGTGCTATGGAAGTCCTGGTGAGGAAGTCTGATCCTAAGGTGACAGGTTGAAGATTTGGACCTACTTTTTTCTTGTATAAGATGAAGGGTCTCTGGTCTGATTCCAAGGTCCTTGATCCATTTTGAGTTGAGATTTGAGCAGGGTGAGATATAGGGGATTAGTTTCATTCTGTTGCATATGGATTTCCAGTTTTCCCAGCACCATTTGTTGAAGAGGCTGTCTTTTCTCTATTGCATATTTTTGGCACCTTTGTCTAGTACGAGAAAATTGTATTTATTTGGGTCTGTGTCCATGTCCTCTATTCTGTACCATTGATCTACCTATTTTGGTACCAGTACCATGCTGTTTTTGTTACTATTGCTTTGTAGTATAGTTGAACTTCTGGTATTGTGATATCCCCTGCTTCACTCTTCCTGATAAGGATTGCTTTAGCAATTCTGTGTTTCTTATTCTTCCAGATGAATTTCATGATTGCCTGCTCTATCTCTGAAGTACGTCATTGTGATTTTAATTGGAATTGCATTGACTCTGTATAGCACTTTTACCAAAACTTCAATGGCCGTTTTGACAATACTAATTCTGCCTATCCAACATGGGAGATCTTTCCATCTTCTAAGGTTTTCTTTAATTTCTTTCTTTAGTGTTCTGCAGTTCTCATTGTAGAGGTCTTTCACCTCTTTTGTTAGATTGATTCCCAAGTATTTTATTTTTTTCAAGACTATTGTGAATGGGGTAGTTTTCCTAACTTCTCTTTCTGAAGATTCATCACTTATGTATAAAAATGCATTATATTTATGAGTATTGATCTTATATCCTGCTACTTTACTGAATTCACTTATGACTTATAAAAGATTTCTGGTGGAATTTCTGGGTTCCTCTAAATATATAATCATGTCATCAGCGAACAGTGATATTTTGCGTTCTTCTTTTCCAATTTGTATCCCTTTAATATCTTTGGTCTGTCTAATTGCTCTGGCTAGAGTTTCAAGGACAATGTTGAAGAGAAGTGGTGAAAGAGGGCATCCCTGCCTTGCTCCATTTTTTAGGGGGTATGCTTGAAGTTTTTCACCACTTAGAATGATATTAGCCATGGGCTTAGGATAGATGGCCTTTACAATGTTAAGGAATGTTCCCACTATCCCTATTTTTTCTAGTGTTTTGAGCATGAAGGGGTGCTGTATTTTATCAAATGCTTTTTCTGCATCTATCGCAATAATCATGTGATTCTTGACTTGAAGTCTGTTGATATGGTGAATTACATTTATTGATTTCCCTATGTTGAACCAACCTTGCATCCCTGGGATAAAACCCACTTGCTTGTGGTTTTTTAATATATTTTTGCATGCAATTCACTAAAATTTTGTTGAGAATTTTTGCATCAATGTTCATTAAGGATATTGACATTTTGTTTCCTTGATATGTCTCTGTCTGGTTTAGGTATCAGGGTGATACTGGCTTCATTGAACGAGTTTGGAAGGGTTCCCTCCTCTTCTATTTCATGGAATACTTTGAGGAGTATTGGAATAAGCTCTTCTTTAAAGGTTTTGTAGCACTGGGCTAGGAACCCATCTGGTCCTGGACTTAGTTTTGTTCGTAGACTTTTGATGACTTCTATTTCATTACTTGAAATTGATCTATTTAAATTGTGTATGTCCTCCTCATTCAGTTTAGGTAATTCACATGTCTCTAGAAACCTGTTGATGTCTTCGAGATTTTCTATTTTTTTGGAGTATAGATTTTCAAAAGAGCTTCTAATTATGTTTTGTATTTCACTCGTGTCTGTCGTGATATTTCCTTGTTCATTCAGAATTTTAACAATTTGAATTTTCTCTCTCCTTCTCTTTGTTAGTATGGCTAAGGGTTAATCAATTTTGTTTATTTTTTCAAAGAACCAACTAATAATTTTGTCAATTTTTTCAATTGTTTCTTTTGCTTCAATTTCATTGATTTCAGCTCTGATTTTAACTATATATCTTTTCTTTTACTACTTTTGGTGTTGCTCTGTTCTTCTTTTTCTAATGCTTTGACCTTTAGTGTTAAGTCATTTATTTGTTGATTTTTTTCTTTTATTGAATGCGCTCGATGAAATAAATTTTCCTGTAAGTACTGCTTTCACAGTGTCCCAGAGATTTTGATATGATGTATCTTTGTTCTCGTTTACCTCTGAGAATTTTTTTTTATTTCCCTTCTGATGTCTTCTGTTATCCATTCGTCATACAATAGCATATTATATAATCTCCAGGTGTTGGAGTAGTTTCTGTTTTTTTATTCTGTCATTTATTTCTAATTTCAATCCATTATGATCTGATAGAATACAAGGTAGTATCTGTATCTTCTTGTACTTGATAACATTAGCTTTGTGGCATAGAATATGGTCTATTTTAGAGAAGGATCCATGTGCTGCTGAGAAGAAAGTGTATTTGCTCTTTGTTGGATGGCATATTCTATAAATGTTTGTTAAGTGTAAATTATTGATTGTGTTATTGAGATTGTGTTATTGAGAAACCATAGGGTTTCTTTGTTCAGTTTTCGTTTGGAAGTTCTGTCCAGTGGGGAGAGAGTGTGTTACAGTCACCTAGTATTATTGTGTTGAGGTTTATTTGATTCCTGGAATTGAAAGGATTTGTTTGACATACATAAATGAGCCACTCTTTGGGGCATAGATTTTAAGATTGTTATGTCCTGCTGGTTTATGCTTCCCTTAAGCAGAATGAAATGTCCTTCTTTGTCCCTTCTGACTACCTTTGGCTTGAAGTCCACATTATCTGATATAAGGATGGATACTCTGGCTTTTTTGCTGAGTCCATGTGCATGGTATGTTTTTTCCCATCCTTTCACTTTTAGTCTATGGATATCTTTTTCTATGAGATGAGCTCTTGCAGGCAGCATATTGTTGGATCTTTCTTTTTTTCCAATCTGCCATTCTATGTCTTTTGATTGATGAGTTCAGGCCATTAACATTCAGGGTTATTATTGAGATATGATTTGTATTCCTGGCCATTTGGCTCATTTTTGGTTTTTGACACAACTTGGTTTCTCCTTTATTTGACTATTCCTTTAGGATAGTTCCTCCCTTTGCTGATTTGCATCATTGTTTTTCATCTCTTCCTCATGGAATATTTTGCTGAAAATGTTCTGTAATGCCAGCTTTCTTTTTGTAAATTCTTTTAGCTTTTGACTATCATGGAGGAATTTTATTTCATCATAAAATCTAAAGGTAAGTTGTGCTGGGTATAAGATTCTTAGTTGGCATTCTTTTTCTTTTGGGGCTTGAAAAATGTTGTTCCAGGCCCTTCTAGCTTTTAGGGTCTGGATTGAAAAATCTATTTATATCCATATTGGTTTCCCCCTGAATGTAATTTGATTATTTTCTCTCGCAGCCTTTAAAACTCTGTCTGTATTTTGTATGTTAGGTATTTTCATTATAATGTGCCTTGGTGTGTGTCTATTGCAATTTTATGTATTTTGAGTCCTATAACCTTCTTGTACTTGATTTTCCATTTCATTCTTCAGATTTGGGAAATTTTCTGATATCATTTCATTGACTAGATTGTTCATTCCTTTGGTTTGATTCTCTAAGCCTTCCTCAATTCCAATAATTATTAAATTCTTATTGATTCTGTTTATGATTTCTTACCATCTTCTCTGTTTTGTCAACTTTGTTTGCAAGATTAAATATTTTTTCTTCAATATCTGAGGTTCTGTCTTCCAGGTGTTCTATCCTATTGGTTATGCTTTCTATGGAGTTTTTAATTTGGTTTATTTTTTCCTTCATTTCATGGATTTCTGTTTGCTTTCTTTTCAATATCTCTAACTCTTTATTGAAATGATCTCTTGCTTCCTGTATTTGCTCTTTTTAACTGTTGATTGGTGTAATCATTCAATGCCTGCATTTGCTCTTTCATCTCCTTGTTTGCTTCCATGATCATTTTAATTATGTACATTCTGAACTCCCTTTCTGACATTTCTTCTACCATGCTGTCATTGGATTTTATTGATGTAACATCTAGATTTGTTTGGGACATTTTCTTCCCTTGTTTTCTCATATTGGTCAGGTATCAGTGGAACACTGAGATATTGCAGATTTCCTCTATTGGTTTATAGTGTCTCTGTAGATTTCCAATAACTCATCTCCTAGCCTTTAGTAGCCTGAAGTCTTGGAGGAAGTTGATAATGCATTGCTCCACAAGGAAGCTGCCTCTCTAGGGGTGGTGGCCTTCAGGTGGGGTATATTCCCCGGTAGTGGGCAGAGGCGCCTCCACTTGTTGACCAATGGTCAGTCAAAGTGGAACTACACTGCGGGCTGAGGCAAGGCCGGTTTGGGCCTGTGTCTCTTGTTCTACCGCCTTGGGGGAAAGCCTTGCCTGGCAGGGAAGACTCACCTGGTGGGGACGTCTTGCTGGTCAGCTCCCCTCCTAGAAGGTCCCCTCAATCCAGAACTACCACCTGGGCTGGGAAGCCCTCCTCTGCAATGTTCCCGGGGGCCCAGACCTATCTCCTGGGCCCGGGAGGCTCGCCCTGCTTGGAAGCCTCTCATAGGGCTACCCCTCCTCAGAGAAGCTGCCCACAGTCCTGGAACCTTCACTCCGCCCCTAATTATCTCTCTGTGTGGCTCCTCCTCTGAGAAGCCACATAGGGTCCTGGGACCGTGCTCCTTGCCTAATCTTCTGGCTGTGCGGCCCCTCCTCTGAGCCACTGCCTGGGTTCCCAGGCTTATTTACCTTTTGAGAATCAGAAGACATGAAATGCTTTGAAATTCTTAGTCAATATATTTTAATAATCTCAAGAATGGAACTTTCAAAAAGACTGGGAATTGAAGGCTGAATTCCTGATTCATTCAGGACATGGAGAAGAGGTTTAGATCTCTGTAGAGACTCACAGGACATTATCTTCAGGCAGGAAAAAACTTCCCTAAACTGATTTCATTTTTACATGTTTGCAGGGGTTCTGTCAGCATTTACTGGGAACCGCACAGGCACAGAAGATCTTAGGCTCTTCCCCCTCAGGAGAAAATAGCTAGTGTAACGCCACATATGTATTTTCTCCCCAGAAGGAAGGGATCTTAGAAGTCACACAGTTTACATTTTTTATTCTGTAATAAACACAAGTACTCTGGACTCAGATGTAGGAAGACAGTGATGAGCTGGGACTTTTCTCCTGATTGCATGTCGAGCACTGCTGTTCTTATCCTTTGTGACTTTCAACTAAAGTACATAAAAGTAAACCAGTATCATAAGGTGGCAAATTGACCAAAGAACATAGGAAATTAATAATTGTGCACAGGTCATGGATGATCAGAAAAGGGTTATAGAGGAGAAAGAGCTTCTGTAGGACCAGGGTGAATGTGGATTTAAGATGGGAAGGCCAATGCAGGAGCAGGAGCCAGGAGGAGCTAGTATACCATGGTATGTCCACACGGGGTCACAGAGGTCAGCAGGGGACAAATCTCTACTGGAGTCTCCCTCACTACACAGCAGCAAAGGTTTTAGAAACCTTCTCAATCAGATATTTTATTAACTTTTTATATTTTTCAGCAAGAGTGGAGTTTCCAAGAGATTTCATGTGCATAATCAGCCCCTAAGATACTGTTCACATTTTTATCTCTAAGAAGAGCCAGGCTCAAGGCTTTTACCCAATTTATCCAGCTCTACCAGAATTTAGCCACAGACATGGAATCAAATGTAGCCTATCACTCCAAGCCCCATGTTTTTCAAGCACATCACAACCAAGACTTATCCAGCCTGAGACTTGAGTCTCTCTCTTGACCAATGGAATAGACTAGAAGAAGTTACAGGGGGATTTTGGAAAGATTGCTACCTCTTTCTGTCAATGAAATAATTGCAACTTTAATTTGGATGTAACTTTAAGGAATTCTAGTCCAACTTTCTCATAAATCTGTTTCCTTTGTGGCTACTTATATGTCTCAACCTTTTACGTTGGCAGAAAGCTCAGAGATTAATGTTGCTGGGAAAGCTCCCACATCTCACACACATTAGATGAATCTTGTTTGCACCATCTAAGTCTTTACAAGTTAAGGGTAAGAGAAGGCTATGACAGATTTTCACTAAGTAAAAAAAAATTACAGATTTCATGTTAGCAAAGGCCAAAATGCAATGCTTTTGTTTTTCAGTGAATCTGGCCCACCTCCAGTTTTCTTTTCCTTTTCTTTCTTTCTTTTTAATTTTTTTTTCTTTTCCTTTTTTTTCATTTTTTTTTTTTATTTATTTTTTTTTTTTTTGGTGATACAGTGAACTGGGGGAACTTCAATCTTTTCTGTCAGTGTGGGGTACTTGAATCAGGCAATGTGGTCTCAGGAATTCCCAGGGAGCTGGCAGAGGTTTTGTAGACCTGTGTTATGATCTGCTAGGGACCCTGTTCCATTCTATATTTTTCCATTTCTTTCACAAATTTATTCTCTGGTTACCACACTCTAATAATTCTTTTTTTTTTTTTAAATCTAGGTTAGGAATTATTGAAAATACTTACCAGGATGAAGGCTGAGTTTTTTGTAAGTTGCATGTCACATGCACTGTGAACTCTCTGACATCTTTAGGCATCCTGACTCAAGTTCACTGGTGCCGCAACCACGCTCAGTTTATCCTCTGCTTTGGCATGTATCAAAATATAGTTACTCCATATGGTTGTCCCCTCTAAATCCAGCAAACAAAAATGGTGTTTATTTTTCCACTAGGATCTCTGTTGGATTTATTAATCATCTTTACACATGATGCATATTTATAAGGGGACATTATTCCTCAGGGAAACTTTGCCATTTTAGAATGAAAGATTGTAAGAGATTAGGGGATCAAATATGAAGAAACTGTCTGAGACTTGTAATCAGTGTCTCTTTGCTAAGTGATCTACGTCTTACTTTGCCCTCATATATAGATGCTGATAACCAAAACATGTACTTCTTTTATGCTCAAATACTAGCTCAGAAATTTATTTTAAAATGTCATGTTTGGTGATATTTAGTACTTTTGTAGAGAGTTTAAATTAGAAACTTTTCTTGAACTCTGCATTTCATCACCTTTCTCTATGAAAAAAGATAAGAATGCAAAAAAGAAATTCTATGATAAAAATATGATTCTGAGCCAAGCATGGTGACACATGCCTATCATTCCAGTTATTCTGGAGGCTGAGGCAGAAAGATCCCAAGTTCAAGACCAGTTTGAGCAACTTAACAACACACTACCTTAAAATATAATAAAAAGGGCTGGTTGTGTATCTCAGTGGTAGAATATTTGCCTAGCTTGCACAAGGACTTGGGTTCAATTACCAGTACCCGCAAAAAAGAAATAAAAAGAAAACCCCAAGCAGAGTTGCAAATAATATAAGAAAAGGCAACCAAGAAATCAGTTGCCTTTGGTTATGGTTTGGTTTCTGAAAGACACCACAATGAGATTGATAATTTTATGTTGCACTTCTTTGAAATTAAAAAAAAATGACATTCATTAAGACATGCCTACTGACTTGACAAAATTATGTGTGAAAGAACACAGTAGGATCTGATTCAAAGGCATGGTCTCACTATTCTAGAAACATGCTGCATTTCCTCTGTGTCAGAGAATAACTTCAGCAAACTTCCTTTAGGATTTTAATTTAATTTTGGTGAAAAGTATAACTGGAGACTGACTATTTAAGATCTCCCTGTGAGGGTTTATTCTTATACCTCTAGCTAACAATAAAAAGAGACACTTAACCTGTGTACTACGAGAAGAAATGGCACTACTACATTTATCATCATTGGACTTCTGTCAAAGGTACTATTTAAAAACACCTGTATAAGATTATTCATATTGCCTTTCTCAGAGGCACTTTGATTGGCTGATAAAACTTCTAGGCTTGGGAGTTTAAGGAGAATTCACCCTCCTTTTTCATTACATTGAACCAATTACTTTAAATTTTAGTATCTTTTTATATGATTTGCCATGAAATAATTGTACTCCCAAATGACTCCTGGTTTGTTAACTAAAAACTGATAAGATGATTTGAAAAAGTATTTAGATATAAACAACACAAAAGTTAATACATTATATTTGTATGATAATAATAATCATCCTGAAACAAATTTTAAAAGAAAGGTACTGACTTATATGGAGAAAGCTATAAAAAGTTATTGATGAATAGGAAGTAAGATCTCAAAAGAATCATCAGTTATTCTCAGAAGGCAAGGGTTTAATGATGTAAAAATATAAATTTTACTATAACTGATGCATGCATTTTTAAAAATTTCAAATATAATCTCAGGAACATTTTGGAACCATATTAAAGCTCCTATTTAAGAATGTGTATGAAATAAACAGGGATATTAATCTGTGGCACACACACCTGTGATTCCAGTGGCTTGGGAGGCTGAGGCAGAAGGATCATGAGTTCAAAGCCAGCCTCAGCAACTTAGCAAGGCACTAAGCATCTCAGTGAGATCCTGTCTCTAAATAAAATACAAAAATGGGCTGGGGATGTGGCTCAGTGTGGAGTGCCCCTGAGTTCAATCCCTGGTAACCCCCACCCTCCAAAAAAGGCCCAGAGGGATTATGAAAACAATCACAGTGAAGGAAACTAACAGTAAATAATTTTTAAATAATCATAATAGCATTGCATTAGAATAATCAGTCAGAGAGAGTAACAAAAATATGTCTCAATTTCCTGGAATTTTTATATATAAAAACAAAGTGATAAATGTCAGTGGGGAAGATGACTCAGTCAATAAACAGAAATGGCACTAAAAAAGAAAATAAAATTACATTCATATGACCCCATATACAAAAGATTCAGGTGTATTAACAACCTGAAAGTTAAAACATGAAAAACTGTCTGATAAAAAAACTTAGAAGGCTGAATTTGCTGTATTGGAAATGAGGTTTTAGCCATTAAACCATTAAGCTGGAGAAAACAGGTATATCTGACTCTAGGAAAATGAGGTTTGTAAAATATATCATAGTCATAAAGCAATAGATAATAGTTTCACGAAAATATTTAGCTCCTACTTAGGGGACGTTCAGTTGTTCATTCAATGTTCATTCAATGACCCGAGTCCTTGCAAGGCTGCGCACACTGCTGGGGATAAAGCGGTGCACAGCAAACCCTCGCGAGATCTGTGATTTCAAGGATTTACAGGCTGTAGGGAGGAGGCCGGCGACTCAGAGATGAATAAGTAAGTAACACGTCCCGAGGTCTTAATTGCTATAGAAAAGAAAATGTGGATGAAAGCCTTGGAGAGAGATGAGATGTGATGGGAAACCTGATCTGGGTGGAAGGGTCAGGGCACAGAGGTGAAGAGATCGAGGGCAGCCAGAGAACAAGCAGCGGCACTGGTACCTGTGGAAAGAGCAGAGAAAACCGAAGTACAGGGCAAGGAGGGACGAGGTGGGAGCAGCAGGAAGGCTGGCTTTTCCACAGTGGAGTGAGGGGGAGAGAGAATGCTGGGAAGCAAGGTGGAGAGAGACAGAGAAGCAGAACACACACATTCTAACTGGACATGGAAAGGGTGCCTGGTTCCTCACCTGCTCAGGAAATCTGATCCGAAACCATGGGAGACTTTGTGCAGGGGGACAGCATTATCCTACTCATTTTCCAAAAGGACAAGCCTTCTCGAGGGCTGTTTAACACCAATTCTATACTAAAATCTCTGTGTAACTGAACTCATGTGACCACCAACTCAGAAAAAAAAAAAAAAAAAAAAAAAAAGGAGCTGAATGACTTGAACTGGAACTTCAAAGAAAATTACTTAAACTGATCTGCATTTCTAGTAACGGAAGAAAATCTAAGGTAAGGTAATAGTGACAATTTCACCTATCGGATTGGCAAAAATTGTTCAACATCTGATATTACCTACTGTTTGTGGAAAATTACAATGAAGAGTCCTCTTATATAATTGATGGTGGAAATGTGAATTGCTTGGGCTACTTAGGTCAACTCTATGGTAATAAAATTAAAACTACAAAAAAAAAAAATGTAGATATATGTCCAAGGATATTTATTGCAGTAGTAGGTAGAAGAAAATTCTCGTTCGTTTCCCCTGAGGAAAAAAAGGGAATGAGATGGTTGAGCAAATGGTAGACCAATTCCACCAAAGGAGATTATGCAGCCACTGAAAAGGAGCATTTACAGCACAAGTCTTCAGATGAACGTTCAAGTGTGAAATGTAAGACACTTAGAACACAAATAATATGTTCCAACTTTTTTAAAGGAACCAATGAAAAAACTCCTGCTTTTCTAAAAGAACCAATAGTAAATCTCTCTAGACAATGCGAGAAACTTCCAAGCATGTAATCCTTCCAGTTTTCTAAAATATCAGTGTCTATACCAAAAGAAGGACTACAGATTTTAATGATATTTATCATTATTCTAATGATCAAATTTCAGGTGGCTTGGTTGTTTTATATTTTATATGTTATTTGGATTTATAGGGATAAGAATACACAATATGTATGATTAGAAAAATGTAGAAAGGTGATTTTTTTGTGTGATTTTTTAAAGATTTTTAAAATCCCACAGTGAAAATATTTAATTTTATTTGACATGGTGTTTCCTAACTGGCCTGATCACAAAAACTTCCTTTTAGCAAACATCTAAAAGTTTCTCTTGAAGCTAAAGTTCCTGAGGAAAAGAGCTTGGGGCACACCTTTCCAATAAGTCTATCAAAAAGGAATGATTAAATACTGATATCATCGTGGTATGATTAGGAAGTGCACACAGATTTTCACAGTTCTTTTCTGTGTTAATACTGAAAGCTCTGGATTCTCCTTTTTCCTGTGAATCAGAGGAAGATGTTGAAGAAATTGTCAAAGGACAGGAAAGCTTTATGCAAGGAACAGACTGGAAAAATTCACTGAAAGAGAGAAGTAAAAGTCTAATCCATTCATGAAATAATGCTAAAGTTCCCAGTTATCAAGAACATGTAAATTAGAATAAAATGCAATTGTTTGCCTCTAAAGTGGCCAATTTTCAAAGGAAAGTAGTTTGCAAGGGTGCAGAAACTAGCACTAGTGTACATTGCTGGTAAGACTATATCCTGATGCAAGCTTATGGGAAAACAGTTTGCCTAGAAGCAGAATTACTTCTGCTTATACCTCATTAGAAAATCAGAAACAGCTGCAATGTGTAGTCACAGAGATGTTCACTCATGTGTTATTAATGGCAACTATTGAAAGCAACATTAAAAGGAAGGATCAAATAATTTATGATGTGTCTGAAAACAAAAAATAATACTTGTGTCACTTTGTAATGGTAAGGGGAAATGTCCATGAGGTGTCATATGCCTCAAAACATTTACAAGCATGTGTTAAAAATAAATGGACTAAGGAAGGAAGATAATGTGCTAACATTAAGAATTGCTGTGTTATCACTTCATATGGTAGGATTTGGGGTGACTTAGTTTATGCCCACATGCAGTTTGACTTTTCAGTCATTTTTATTGTACCACCCAGTTTTTCTGGGGTAGTGGGGTAGGTTGCCAAGAGACCAAAGAAAATCCCCAAAGACTGGATGTGAGATATTGGGTTTATTGGGAAATGCCTATGGAGGTGGGGCAGGGGTGGTGGGTTTTACAGGTCTACCTCTACTGCATGCAGGACCTCCATCTGGTACCTCGCCAGGAGGAAGCACCTGTTACCCCTCTCCAGATTCTGTCCCAGGCTGACCTCTTAAAGGAGCCTTCTCTCTCCACCGTGCTCTGGTCTGCACCAGTTTTCACAGGAAGAGGAGTTTCTAAATTAAGCAACAGAAGCAGTGACATCAGCAGCACTAGCTTGTTTTTCTCTTTTTATGACCAGCATCCCAATGAGCAGTTGTCCTGGCATATGTGCAAGAAAGTGGCTTTCTATAGATAACACTAACTTGTCCTAATTCCCACCATATGTGAGAAAGAAACAGTGTCCTTCAGGATAATATGTATCTGAACAGTCCCACTCAGACACACTTTTACTGTTCCCAGTTTATTTGGCTAGATTTTGGGGAACAGAGAGGGGCATTAGGGATACAGTATCTTTCTGTCCTCCTTTTATTTAAGGATAAAACAACTATAGACTGAGTTTAGGAGTAAGAAAGTTAAGAACTGGGACTAGAAAAAGTCTACCAAAGTTTCAAGCATAATATTACTATCATGAAAAATGAACAATGATCAATGATCAATAAGTCAATACTAAATTCTGTTCCTCATGTCGAGTACTCATCTGAAAAGGAGACATTTGCAGTTGATCAAGAAAGAAACTGAACCTATTTACATGAATTTTCAAATAGCTGTGTTGTGGGGGAGGTGAGGGTTAACATTATTTCTTTCTTTTCACCAAGAGCATGGCAAAATTTCTTGTGAGGTTTAAAACAATAAAAATGTATATTTTCTCTTAAAAAGTAAGTTCTCTGATAATGGGTGAAGGAACCATTTAAAATTGTGAACATATGATAAATGTTCTAAAACCCCATTCCCCCATGACCGCATTATTGAACCTCAGAAGGAAACCACCTCACAAAGTTCTTAAGATTTCTTTAAGTAAGTAAAACATTTAAAAGACACCAATTTATGAGAATATATTCCTTCATTAATTTTAAGGGGAAAAGACTTTATTGTTGCTTTCTGGGTTTTTGTTTTGTTTTGTTTTTTCTGTTTTTATTTTTTATTTTTTTTGGTGTGTGTGTGTGTGTGTGTGTGTGTGTGTATGTGTGCACTTGTTTGTTTTTAATGAGGCAGAGCACCTGCTGAAGCTTCTTCCTTCATGGAAGCAACTTAACCTGATATGTCCAGTTAAGGTCATTGGCTCCCTTGTAAAACATATCTAACCACTTCCCAAGAAGAATTTTCACCTGAAGTGTCCCTCTCACTCATAATATGCATTTTATTCAGTTTTCTGAAGGAATTAATAATGACAAGTCAGAAATTTACAGCTCCTTAAATAACAACTGAAAAGCATTCTCTGAAAGGAAGAGACAGCATCCTATTTCAGGTAAGTCTGCCTTATTCACTCAACCATTTCTGAGCATCAGGTATGAACTAAGATTGTGCTTCATATATAGCACAAGACTGGTGTGGTTTCCAAACAGTAAATGTTTAGCAAGAAGATCATGGGGTTATAGGAAACTAGCACTAGTGTACATTGCTGGTAACAGTATATCCTGGTACAACTAAAGAAGTCAAAGACTATTCAGAGGAAGCAACATTGAAATTGACACAAAAGTTGCAAGGAAAATGTCCTAGTCTGAGCAGTATCAGCCAGAATATCTCCCGAGTTGTATGGGACAAGGATTTTTTAAAAGAATTAATCTTACAATAAGTAAGCAGAAGAATCTTCAGCGGAAGCCAGTATAGAGGTTTCAGGAAAATCTGAGTGAAAGAAGTCCCATAAAATATTCTGTGAATGACAGAGAGTTTCACAGACCACCAAGTAATGACCATATCATTAAAACAAGTGCAGGCACAGTAGTGCGTGCCTGTAATCCCAGTGGCTTGAGAGGCTGAGGCAGGAGGATCACAAGTTCAAAGCCAGCCTTAACAACTTAGTGAGACCCTAAGCAACTTAGCAAGACTCTGTTTCAAAATAAAAAGGACTGGGGATGTGGCTCAGTGGTTAAGCAGCTCTGGGTTCAATCCCTGTTAGCAAAAATAAATAAATAATAGGTTTAAGAACAGAATAGCAGCAACAGAATAAATAAGGAAAGCATAGTTGATGAAGTAGGTTAAAATTAAAAGAATGAGAAAAATTAGCTCAGAAAATATAATAATACTTTCTAAATGAATTGATTTCAATAATTCAATTACTAATTTAAAAGAAAACAAATGCTTTAATACCAGAAGACAACAAAAAGAGAAAAAAAAAGATATTTGTTATCAGCAACGATGACAAAACATCTTTAAAAAGAATAAAATGCTTTCAGAAGCACTTAAGTAGACCTAAAAATCTGAAAGTAAAATACTGACAATAGCGTAGAAGATAAAAAACAGTGATAAAAGAAACATATAATAGGAATCAGAGTAAGAATGGAATAATTTCAGGGTGGAAAGAATAGCCAACCATTCTGGCCAGTCAGTTACATTTTGTTTAATGAATTTCTTGATTGCACGGATGTCTAGATTCAAAGTAGAGTCCCTAAATTTGTTTTATAATTGACAAGAGCCTGAAGGCAAAGAGTTACATGAAGTCCTTCTTTTCTCTTACCTCAGGTATGTAATAATTACACCTGGTATCTGAACACTGCTTCTAGTACCTGTCAGGAGGCCCTGACAGAAGCATGCCTGGGAGCATCAGCAGAGCCTAGGAAATTTGTAAGCTTCTAGCCCAGGGATTGCTCCACTGCCTACTTTATTTTGTGAGGTTGAAATATATTTAAATTCAAAACATTGTTTTGTCTTCCCCAAGAAACAGGCTGCCTCCTTCTAAAGGAAGCAACTCTCATTTCTAATGACAATTCAGTATTTATTAATATGTTTTATGATTAGTTTCACTGTCTTAGTCTTCAGCCCCTTGCTGAGATATAGTCTCATATTCTTACAAGAACTGCTGCTTTCCTGGACAAGATGACAAATATCAGATTCACTTTTCCCTGCATTTCAGTCTTAATAAAATTCGAATTCTCTATATTCAAGAAGATGCTTCTTAAAATCCATCACTATTTGGTGGTCTCCACTGATTTGGAATGATCAAGTAAATATCCAGCCTGTTCCTATTTGAATTACAATTGGAAGTGTAATGTGGCTACTAAGCATCACATACACTTTGAAACTGGGAATGAATGGCTGGCGGAGGAGTGTTACGTGTGTCGTGTATGCACAGTATCACACAGTGAAACTATGATTAACAGAGGGAGAACCAGCCTAGATTCTCAAAGGCATAAGCCTGGGGTGGAGGAAGAGTCCTTCTGGGAAGTCTTTTCAAATTACAGCCTGCAGGAGACTTGAATTACCTCTGTGTTCAGATTAAGAAAAAAAATGAAGAAAAAAAATGTTTTTACAACTTCATTTTCCTGATTTTTCTACTTTAGTGTAAAGTTTTAAAGCATCGATTTTCTAGGCACTGAAGAGGTAATTAAAATCAAAATGTTCAGGAAATTAACTTCAATAGCATTAGAAAAGAAGACCAAATGCTCGTGGGTCTGTTATGTTTAGTACAGCATATTTAATAGGATTTTGAGGAAGGAATTGAAAAATTGAGTGTAATAGAGAATACTGTTCTGTATCACCTTGGCATTGTTAAAACCCTTACCTGATATTGTAAATTGCCTTTTGCATGCATATTAATAGTCTAAACATTCATGCCCCAGCTTGGACCTAGGGCTTAACTGATCATCTAGGGAATATGCATTTATAATTAGACACAGTCCTCTTTCTAAAAAAAAATTTGGAAGACTCTTATTTGTGTTTGTTTGTTGTGGTTAAGAAAACACATAACATAAATTCCCCATTTTACCCATTTTTAACTCTGTAGTTTGGAACCATCAAGGAAATTGATGCCATTGTGAAACAGAACTCTAGAACCTTACGTCTCAACGTTCTCAAATTCTGTACCCATTGAACAGCTTCCTGCCTTCCTCAGCCCCAGTTAACCACTGTTCTTTGGTTTTCTATGACTTACAAATGCTCATTATGTAGGTCTTCACATAAGTGAAACCAGACAGTATTTGCCTTCTTATGACTGGCTTATTTCATGCTCACCTATACAGTAGCATGAGGCAGGAATTTCTTCCCTTTCATGCTGAATAGCATCCTATTGTGTATATATACTGTTTTATTTATCTGTTCATCTACTGATGCACATTTGGGTTTGCGTCCATTTTTGGCTATTGTGAATGATGCTCCTATTAAGATGAGTGTGCGAATATATCTTCCGGACACTGCTTTCACTTATTTTATATATATATATATATTATGTACATATATGTATATGGGACTGCTGAACCATATACCACACAATTCTATGTTTAATTACTTGATAAACTTCTGTACTGTTTTATACAATAATCACACAATTTTATAGTGTCAGTAACAGTACAAAAGTTTTCATTCTCCACATCCTCAAAGTACTTGTTATTTTCTGATTTTGTTTATTTTAAAGAATAAATTATAGTGACTTTCTCAAATGAATGTTAGGTGATATTTCACTGTGGTTTTGATTTGTATTTCTCTAATTATTAGCAGTATTGCCCATCTTTTTATAAGTTTATTGTCTATTTGCATATCTTTGGGCAAATGTCTTTTCAAGTCATTTTTCAGACATAATTAGATTATTTATTTTGCTTTGACTTGCAGGTGTTCTTTGTATATCCTTATCAGGTATATGACTTCCTACTATGTGGGCACATTCCTCTGATGACATTTTTCACTCTGTTGATTGTGGACTGTTTTCCTACCCTTTCATATTTAGCCTATGCATGGATCTAGATAAGAAGTTTGTCTCTTGAAGACAGCATGTGGTTATGCTCTGTTTTGAAAATCCAGTCAGCCACTCTATCTTTTGAGTGTGCATTTTAACCCATTTACATTTAAGTAATTACTGAATTACTGATAGGGAAGAACATACTGTTGTCATTTTCAATAATGATTCTCATATACTTGTGGCTCTTTTGATCCTCTTCTCCTTGGATGTTTTCCTTTGTATTTTGTTGTGTTTAAGTTTTTGTTGATGATATGCTTTGATTCCCCTCTCATTTGCTTTTTATGTATCTTCTATAAGTTATGTGTGTGTGAGAGAGATTGCCATTGTAACAACAAAGCATCTTAAACACAGAACATTCTTTTTTAATCAGAACAACTTAACCTCAATCACATCCCAAACTCCACCCTTCCACACATTTTGTTACTAATGTCAAAATTTCATCTTAATTTACATTAATGCACATTAATGTTTTCTTACTTTTTTTTAAGTTCTATGCATCAAAATTACTACAGTATAGGTTACTGCATTTGTCTGTTTGCCTTACCAGAGAACTTTATAGTTTTGTACAGTTCTTAGTTCTTATCATCTTTTCATTTTATCTTGCTGGTCCTCATTTTAGTGTTTCTTATAGACTAGGGCTAGTGGTCATGGATTTCCTTGGCTCTTGTTTATTTGTAACTTTCTCCTGGAAGTAACCACGTGATTTTTAGCCCAGAGAATACTAAGAGAGGTTGTTGGGCAAGAGCAATCACAGGGAGAAACAAAACTCCCTAACACTCCAGTATCTGAGTAATCTCAAGCGGTTCTCAAATACTGGTCCAAATACTCAGACTCTTCTATCCCTATAATGAAATGATAAATAGTCCATAAGTAAAACAAATGTAAATTCATTTATATTCTTCCAAAGAAGTAAATGTCTTCAAAAAAGTCTCAGTTTAAAGTCATCTACCCTGAGATTAAATGCTTACTAATCTTTGGTTGGCAAATGATTTATGATGCAACGGTGAGAGCACTTACATTGAGCTTTACCCAGGATGTTCATATGACTTCTTGAAGGGGTTACTTGCATGGGAAATACAGTGTCCCAACCACTGAACAAGGTGTTCTCAGGTGTGGTCATCTGACACTCATTTTCCCCTTTCCCAAGAGACTCCTGATTTTCTGTCAACAAATATGTTTCCCTCTTTTGGTACAGTCTCGGTAGGATGGTAAATCCAAATTTCTACCTCTGACTCCAAGCACCTTTGGCACCAGATCTCTTCTCTTCCCATCCAAATTCAACCATGGAACAGATGCATAATAATTAGAGAAATTTTCCTTTGCAAGCACCCTGACCAAAACACTTGCTGCTGTGGTTCTTGCTTCTTGACTCCCTGTAGGTTCTCCCACCTACTCCCTTGGACCAGTTATGCTACTGGTATGGAACAACTTATTTATTTAATCCAGACCTTTCACTTTTCTTTATTCCTGACATGCTGGAAGTTAGCCAATATATTTACCAAACAGCTGTGCTATCTCGAGGAAATTGCACCCCTTCTGTAATTGATAAGAGTTCCTGCCTTAGCGGTTAAGAAAATTAAGCAAGTTTTCATAGGTACAGTGCTTAGCACATAGTTAACTATTCTCTTATTATTATTGTTACTGTTGAACAAAGCACATACTCATAATCCACAAAAGACATTACAAAACCTGAGTGTCTGCCCTATGGCTATCAGGCATTCTTATAAAATCCAATAGAATGTAGGGATAAAAGCTTAGGCATTTACTCTCATATATCCAACACCCACCTTTAAAATCAATTTCCAGACATAAAACTTGACCTTGGTTTAGAAATAAATGGAATTAATTTGCAGAACCTGCTTGCAAGCTTTGCTTTCTAATGCTGACTCTCACTTAACAATTATCTTCAGTGATTTAGCTGACACCCCCCAAATCCCTGCAGAATTCATTTAAATAAAATTGTTCAGGACATCAAAATGGAAAATTGCTCAGTTGTAGTGGATTTCCTGCACTAGACAGTGAACTCTTAGTTACAAAGTACTCGGTCATGCTATGTAGAAATCGAGGAAATAACATCTTATCTACTCTCTTCAATCCAGTAACCAGCCCAGAAAAAGCAGAGAAAGCAGTGACACATGGCTGAATATAAGACAGAGTTTATCAATAACCTGATTAACCAACCAATCCATCAATCTATTCTGATGATCTCTTGTCCCTAGGTCATGAACTACCTAGTAAAAGCCAAAAACTTGAACTCCATCTAAAAAAAAAAAACTACAAAATGTTCTTTTACTTACTTTACACTTTCTTGCCCTTTAATCTCATGGTCCTTTTCATGTGGTATTTGATTTCAGTTGACAACTTGAATATATGGATGGATATTTTTTTTTCCCAGAGAACTAATTAGGGTGTTTGAGATATTGAGTCAAGCTAAAGAGTAGCACTGATTAAAGGCTTCTGCTTTCAGTTATAAAGAGCTGACCTTAAATCCCCTCTCTTTCCCCTCCCTGTGGTGCAAACTATACATAATTGGGAACATTCTTTACAGGGCCCATAGAAGGCATGCACTGCCCAAGGTTTATTATTGCACAGAGCTCACTGAACCTGGCCCATCTAGCACCTTTATAGCCCATCTACAAGTCATGTGGACATTCACAGTGCTCAGTGTTACATCTGTAACAGGGATGAGCCTCCTCGGGTATTTGCTCAGCAGACTAATTATGATGTCTGTGAATGCAGAGAGACATAGCTCTGGGTTCGTGTTTTTACCTTGTAAAAATATCCCCATATTTTCCCTGACATGAGACCTTTTCAGTTACATGCAGTCATTAATAGCTTATATTCACAAATGATCTGATTGTTACAGTTTAAAACCAAGCCTTGTTTGCTGCATGTTTCTTTGAAAGTTGACACATTTTTTGAAGGGAGGAAGTAAAGGTGTCTACATTCAAAAAGAAAAATAAAAAAGAAAGAAAAAAAGCTATATTAATTGCTACATGGTCATAGTTTTATCACTATGTTTGGCTTTGCATCTCTTTGGATTTCACTTAAGAACAGGGTGCAGTGGTCCTGGCTGTTTTCCCAGCTCTTAACTTCAGCTAGTGCAGTCTTTCCATCAGGCCTCAGCAGATGCAGGGAATGCATCCCTTTGGAAGTATCAGCTCCAGTTGGAAGGCTCATAAAACACCTTCCCCTTTTTGCAAGAAGATTTAAGCAATGCTAGTGTAAGTAATATGCCAAATGATACAAATGCAATTTATTTATTTATTTTAGGTGCTCCCAACAAATTAAACAAGGTCAGTAATGTCCAAGTTCTTATATAGTAACAGTACTGACAGCTAAAAGGAATGGTAAAGCAAAATAGGTGAAACGGAGAAATTCACCCTGCAATTGACTGACACACAGCTCTGTAAATGTTAGTCAGATAATGATATGATGAATATTTTGGTATTATGTGAAGAGAACACGATGGATTTTTTGGTAGTTTCACATTCTTCCTCTTTAAAGGGCTCTGACTAATCAATCCATACATCCTAGCTTAGCCTTGTGAGAATGTCTGAAATGAATCCTGCCCTTTATGAGGCATATGTTTAAAATTTAGTTCAGTGTTCCAGAGTTCAAAATGCCAGGCATGAATTTCATCAATGTCTTGCTCCACTCCTTTCTCCAGGCCCACAATGCCCATCTCCAAATCATCTGCTTTTCTCTTCTCAGCTGAGCAAAGACCTTACTCTGTTTCTGCATAAAGGTGCTGTTAGCATTTGGCGTGGGGCAGTCATTGATTGTAAGGACTACCTCATGCTTGCAGAATATGTATCATTTTTGTTTGCAGGAGCTCTAAACAGAAGCACATTCCAGCTCTCATGATCACTTCTAAACTCCTCAGGCATTTCAAAACAACCTATGCTGAATGTCATCTTTCCCATGTTTTATAGATCCATCTTCCTTGATCCCTCTGTACAACCTGATGCTAGCTGTACTATTTATCTATCACTGTGTGACAAATTTTCCACCAATCTCATTGACTTAAGACATCCTGCATTATCTCATAGTTTCAGTGCATTGCAAATTCTGTGGCTTAGCTGGGTCCTCTGCTTCAGGGTCTCTTATCAAGGCAGAAGCAGAGGCTAGGTCCCAACCAAAGGATCTGCTTTCCAGTCCACCCATGTTCTAGACAGGATCCAGTTCCTCGTGAAGTATTGAACTGAGTGCCTTGGATCTTCCCAGCTGCTGGTAAAGGCCTCTTTTATTTCCTTGCCTCATGGGTCTCTCCAGAGTTCAGCTCACAGCATGGCAGCAGCTTCCTCCATCAAGAGTGCTAAAGGGGGAGGGGAAAAGAGGGTGAATACCAGAAAGACAGGAGTCATCATCTTTTAGAACCACTCCCAGAAATAGTATCCCATCTCTTTTGGAATACTCTGTTAGACCAGTCACTAGGTGAGACCTGCACCTGTGGAGAGTGGATCACGCAAGGGCATTGCTCTGTTCTGAATATCTGTGTACTGCAAAAAAATCCTATTTTTAAATTCTAACTCTCAAGATAATTATATTAAAGGAGGGAGGATTTGGGGGAGGTGAATAGGTCTTGAGGCATCCACTGTTATGAATGGGATTATTTCCTTTATAAATAGACCCCAGAGAGCAAGTCATCCCCTTCTACCTTGTGAGGACACAGGAGAAGTTAGAAGCTGCCATCTATGAGTTAGAAAACAAGCTCTTATCTGACACTAGATCTGTTAGTCCCTTGATCTTGGACTTCTCAGTCTCCAGAACTGTGGGGAACACAATTCTATTGTTCATAAATTACCCAGTTTATGCTATTTGTCATAGCATCCTGAGCAGGCAAAGACAGGCCTAAATATGGAGACAGGAATTATTTGAGAGCTATGTCAGAAGCTGTCTTTAACACTGCCAATTTTTAAAACTATTTCTTTTTCTGTCCAGGGCCTTATTCTCTCCTGATTGTTCTAACTGAAACCTTAGTCATCATCTTGAATAGTCTATATTCTGATCATCACTTAAATTATTTTACTTCTTTAATCTTTATTCTGTTAGACTACATCTGGGTGATCATCTCCTATAGTTCCAATACCTCTCTTTGATGACAAATCTCTGATCTACATCTCTAATCTACACCTTTCAACTGAATTCCAGATATACAGAACTAATAATTAAATGCAATATTCTCTTCAGGGCACCCCCCACAGGCACACCAACCCCATTATATCTAAAAATGGGATCACCCTCTTCCAATTCCGCTAATCAGTTCTATCCTGGGTCACCAAAGTTGGAAATCTGAGTGATAAGTCATGGACTCCTTTGATTTTGTATCTAAGCACACTTCCAGTTCATCACTTTTTATTCTTTACACATCTCTTTTCCTTTTCTTGTTCACAAACACATTTTTTCTCAAAATAATTATTACTAGATCTTTGACACTTCTCTATTGTTAGCCTCAAATTTTAACACATAATATGTACATATTATACACACACACTCACACACATATAGCAGGTTGGCTACCTACTTTGTGGGTCTCTGGGCAAAATGGAATTGAGAGGTCATTGTTCAAAAATCATCAAAAGAGTGTGGTTAATAGTACTAAATAATAAAATTTTCTTTATTTGGCACTCTTTCTTCTCTCCTTCTCTTTCCTATCCATGCTACATTTTAGTCATTTTTTTTTTCCCTATTTAATGTCACATTTCCTCTAGCGTGGGAATATTCACAGGGTGAGCAAAGAACCTCCTGGGAGCCCAGGTCCAGCCCCATGATTCTATATGCAGAATGTGTGCAGCACACCTCCAAAGCGAGGTCCCCTTCTACCACCTGCCAGTCCTTTGTGCCTTGTCCTGGATTCAGAAAGAACATTCCTCCTTCCTGTGAACCTGGCGCTCAACTCATAAGAGACCAGTGACCCCCAAGGGATCACAACCTCCACACTGAGAAGTCCTTGGTACCTGGATCAAAGGTAATTGTTAGTCTCACTCCCACCCAGTTCTTCCAGAATGAGCCACACAGCTCATGATAAAATATTCTTGGTGGATTCCAGAATTTTCCCTCTCGATAAAGTATAATGCATTGATTAATTATGTAAACCTTGGGGGTAATGGAGTTCAGGCCCTAGTCTGCATCTTGGTGATCATGGACAAATTTTTAAATTATCTGAGTCTCCAGTTATTATAGATGAATCTGCAAAATGAGATAATTGCAACAAACATAGAATTTTTCATAAGGGCTAACTGAAATTACTATGCACATCACTAAGGTAATGTTAGTTCTAATTGATATAAATTCATTTTTCTTATCATATTTATTACTTTCTTCAATGAATTCTCTCATTAATAGTACTATTAATTTTTGTTAGCATTTTTCCCTTTTGATTGTCTCTTTATAGTTAGACTTATATGTAATTATAAGATCTGTTGAAAAAAATAGCACGTTTGATTTTTAAAAACATGTTGGAGAGTTTATTGTAAAAATTAAATCTAAATAAATTGATTAGGATTATATATGTTAATCCCGGCTATACATATTAGCTATTACTTTTCCTTTTCCCGTTTCAGAGTTTTACTCTATATCTTTTTTTACCATTCTTCTATTGAATTCTTTAATAGTTAAACAAAAATCTATTAACATATATGTTTTTCTACCTACTGTCAACCTTGAAACAAATGGACAAAAAACTCTTAGTCCATTCGAATTTACTATTTCTATCTTTTCTTTCATGGTTTTTAAACTTGAGCACTTCTTTTTCGGTATATATCATCTTCTTGTCTTTTTGGAAATAAATTTTGTTCCCTTGAATTGCATTGTCCTCTTGTTTTATCCAGATACATTTTTTGAGTCATTTGCATGTCTATAAAATGACATTCATTCTCCTCTCTAAGAATGCTGGTGTGTCTCGGTAGCAGTGTCATCTGCACCCTATCTCTGCACACACTGTTCTATTTACCCCCGCAATCCATAACACAAATGAGAAACCTAAGGCTGGTCTCATTTTGTGATAGTTAAGATATTTTTGTTTTCGTTTTAGTTTTTTATAAACTTTATAGATTTTAATTTATCATTTTTGAGTTCCAAATACCACCAGACTAAGTTTTTATGGGTCCGAAGTCTCAATTTTTCGTGCAAGAAACCAAGATGTCATGCATCACAGAAGTATGTATGTTAAGAAAATAAAAATCTTCTTCAAAGATGGTAGAAGGTATTTAGTCAATTGGAGTTAAAACTACTTATAGATCATAGTACAATGGAGCAAAATAAGAAATGATGAATTATACAACTAGAAAAGTCTCCAGTCTTTCTCTCCATTTATGCCTTATCAACTCCTTCAAAATCATCTGCTGCTCCTTGAACTCGTATGAGCACATCGTACCATGAAGCCAATGAGAGGATCGCCACTTATGGCCACTAATCCCATCAACTCCTTCCCTTGCAGGTGAGTTCAGACTTGCCTCACTGAAACTCCACTTTTTACACAGGACTTCGCCAGTAGCTGTCACTCTCATTAGTTAATTTGACAGAACTGATCAAGCACCCATTATTTTACAAACCTATAACTGGGCAAGAATTTTGTATCAATAAACATATTGAATCCAACTGGTTTCAGAAAGTAAAGGCCACTTTTAGACCCTGTCACCAAAAACCTTATGGAGAGCATTTTGTTCTCTTCTTGAGGTACAGACACTAAATCACCACCTGACCTGATTGTTTTCCGAGGTTTTTTTTTTTTTTTTTGTTCCAGTTGGTTATATCCTCATTGATCTGATTCTCATTATATGAACACCTCTATCCGCCTCTATTTCTTCTTTTTTTGTGTTTACTGCTCCTTGGGAGATTTCTGACTGCCTGAGTCATTGGCTCTGGCTGCATAAATTGGTGAGCTGAGGCTGCAGATACGGAGCTGTCCCAGTCTCCCTCACAGGTTATAAATGATGCTGTCTGACTGGAGGACACTGCATTCATGGGCATTATGGATAGGCCTGCTCTGTTTCAGAACTGTGATTTCCAAGCCAATCGTTTGTGTCTGAGACAGGGAAGATGTAGAAGGCCGTGGTGGAGCGAGAGAAGTGAACCTCTTTTTCAGAAGAAAAATAAATTTAAAATAATACAGAAAGTGACTGGATATATTAGCAATTGAAGAGAGGCCAGACATGCTGATGAAAACACATCGAACAAACTCATTTTTTTTTTTTTTTTTTTGGTCCAAATAATCTATTAAGCCTCAAAGTGTCTTTTACTTTAGGTAATAAACAAGTTAAAAAAGAGCCTCTTGATTTCCAATCTATGTCAGATTCTTTCTCTTTTGAAGGACAACAATAGAAATGCACTGTGTCTAATAAGGTTAAAGTACCTTTTAAAGTTAAAGGGAGGCAGGGACAGCTGTCTTAGAGGAAGATGAAGGAGAGACAAGACAGTGAACTCTGGTTTGACATAAGTTAGTGTTAGAGACATTAAGAGGGGTAATGAAGACTCACAGAAAGTGGCTTGCCAGGTCTGTGTCTTTTATGGACCTACTTTATTATTTTATTTATTCTTGTCTTTTCAAGGCAAAATTATAAGGATAAAAATTGATCACAAGAAAAGGGACACTATTAAGAATATAGGGGAACAGAGGAAATAAAATAGTGTGAGATTTGAAACTTAGGGCATCAGTGCTATTTGTAGGTGTCATAAAGAATTACTGTGTGATCTTTTTTGTGTATTTTTTCTAATGATACATGACAGCAGAATGCATTTTGATACAACATACATAGATGAAGTATGATTTCTCATTCTTCTGGTTGTACATGATGTAGAATCCCACAGTCATATAGTTATATGTGTACATAGGGTAATAATGATTGATTCATTCTACTATCCTTCATACCCCCATAACACCTTTCCTCCCCTCACTCCCCTCTAACTAATCTAAAGTAACTCTACTCTTCCTTAGACACCTCCGTCTGTTTATTGTGAATTAGCATCCGCATATCAGAGAAAACATTCAGCCTTTGTTTGTTTGGGATTGGCTTATTTTGCTTAGCACGTTCTTCTCCAGTTCCATCCATTTACTGGTAGATGTCATAATTTCATTCTTCTTTAAGGCTGAGTAATATTCCATCATATATATGTGTGTGTGTGTGTGTGTGTGTGTGTGTGTGTGTGTGTGTGTGTGATGTATGTATATATCACATTTTATTTATCCATCCATCTTTTGGAAGGCACCTAGGTTGATTCCATAGTTTAGCTCTTGTGAGTTGAGCTACTGTAAACATTGATGTGGCTGCATCACCGAAGTATGCTGGTTTTAAGTCCTTTGGGTATAAACCAAGAAGTTGGATAGCTGGGTCAAACAGTGGTTCCATTCCAAGTTTTCTGAGGAATCTCCATACCACTTTCCATAGCAGTTACTGTGCGAGCTTAAAGCAAGTTTTTGAAACTTTCTAGACTGGATATTCTTCCTCTGCAAAGGAATGTGACAATAAACATCCAATATTGATGCTGAAATGTTGATACAATGAAATGCTTTGTACCAAGCATGGTGCCTGGCATGTTGTAAAGGGTGGAAAAACAACTGTTCCTTATGTTGTATCCTTCCTCTTGGATGACATCCCATCAGTCCTGCCTACTGTGGGCTTCGTTTTTAAAATATATATTTAACACAGAGTTTTTTGTTTGTTTTGTTTTGTTTCCAGGCAAATGTTTATAGTCATTGTTGAGATTCATAGTGTCTTTCTTTGAAATCCTCAGTTTCCCATTGAGTATCAAGATAGTTGAATTAAATCACAGAACAAGTCTCTATAAGGTAGAGAGAAAAATTATGAGCCATTTTTACTGTGAAAATTTCTAAGCCAGCACTGCTAAAACTAAAATAATATGAGAAAGCAGATCATTTGAAGCTAATGGCATTCAGTCATGTTCTCAATTTAGGGACCTTTGACTAAGTATCAATTATGATTCACGTTTCAGAGAAGGTAAAAAATCACCCTGATTTCAGATCATTTGATGTATGAGGAAAAAAAAATGACTAAGAAGTTTCATGTAATTGTCACTTGTACTCTTCAAGTCAAGAAGAATAAAGATTGAGGATCAGAGACTGCAAACTAACCTAATCACTACAGTTCCTCCCGGCTTAAGAACTGGAGGGTTATTGTTCAAATCCTTACTGAAGGAGCAGTACAATTTCAGGGTAAGCTATTGAGGGAACAGAAACTTAAACATCAAGGATGAATAGAGGCTCCCCAAAGGGCTTACATGGATTCTCTAAATTGGTCTCGCTTCTGATTTCTTCCTGGTGAATTAGGAGTGGAGTGTGATTCTCTACCAAGTAAGGAAACCCCTTTTTGTAAAGCACACATACATAGGCCCACCTCAAGTCCTTGCCAGGGAACTGCAGTCAACTGACCATGCTAGCGTGTGACTGAGTCTAGCAAACAGAGAGTGGGAACCATTTGAGTTCAATAGCCCTCTCTTCTATCCCCTGGAGGGAAAAGGTGATTCATAGAGCAAGCCTCTATGTTGGGACTTGGATTAAGTACTTTCTGCAGATCTAAAGTTAAAGCAAAGTTTTCGGTGCATGAATGAATTTTCTGGGGTAAAATCATCTGGTGGCATTATGGGAGAAGCAGCTATGGACTACTCCTGTGAATTTCTGGTTGATTACTTGGCTGTGGACCTCTGCCACAGATCATTAATGTCTGTCCTCAACCTCAAAAGCAAGTGATTTAAATGTGGGCAAGGGTCCATTGGCTCTCCATGGGCTTTTTGGCTTCAGATTTGACATACCTGATCCACACCCACAGTGCTTTAGCTTTGCTCATGTGTTCTCATTGATAGGCCCAGAGGGTGACTTCATCTTGACATATATTGGAAGCATGGTGATACCCAGCAGATGTTCCATAAACAGTATTTATGGAAGTCAGACATCTCTCCAGCAATCCTACCATGCAATGTGTAGCAGAGTCACAATTAAAAAGAACTATGGCAGGTGCATTGCTTAATGAGGTGTCCTCTGGATCCTGAGCAGGAAGATCGTAAGTCCATAGTGTTTAGTTGTTCACTTTTTAAAACATGGGTTTTATTCACCAAGACGAGGTAACATTAATAAGTGTCTCATCTTTGATGACTTTTTGCTTGATTCAGTCTTTCTTTCCTTTTTCCATTCTTCCCGACTGCCTTTCCTTTCCTCTCCTCTCTTCTCTTCTCCTTTCCTTTCTTTTTTTTTTCTCTTGAATTTAACTAAAGATTATGTCTACTTTCAGCCAAGTAGATAATTACAATAGTAAAACAGTGTAACAATCACATATAAGGCATTATGCTAAGTAGAGTGAGGAGTACAGCTAGGGTTATAAAGTTTTTTATTCTTAAGGAACTTTTCATGGTTCAGAATGCAAATATGTACACAAATATAGAGAGCCAAACCAGAATGGCAGTATACATCCAGAGAAGCCAAGGGAGCATGGAAAAAAAATTCACTGTCTCCAGTACTTAGAGAAATTTTCATAGAAAAATGTGGCACTTGAATTAGCACTTGAAGAGTCGGGGAGGTTCAGAGAAACGAATTGAAGTTTAGAACTAGAAGTAGACAGAATTACATAGGAAAAGATGCAAAGAAACTGAGAGGTCTGGGCTGGATTCCCAAATTTTTAAGGAATGGTGATTAGAGGTTGGTGATATGATTAGTCATCAAAGCAAAACAAAATGGGAAATTCAGCCGGTGATGGATGCTTTGGGGGTAGGAGGATGACTGTTCTACCTGCATTGATTCTTAGAGCAGAAACACAAATTCAGAACCAGATTAGAGGAGAAAGACGAAAGCCATAGACACATGATGTTGATATTTGGAAGCAAGAACGAATGTTTTAGGAGGATAGGAAGTTTGGACTTGATAGCCTTATATAGGTACAACATTCCAGGGTAGAGTAGGTATAAATCATATAGAGAGTAGAAGGAAGGGGAGTCAGTGGGCCCTGGAGAGCACACAGCTCTTAGAGATCAGAGGAAGGACAACAGTGGAGACACAGATAAATATGAACTTTTTTTGTCTTTTTGTTTTAATTTTTTTTTCATTTTATTTCTTCTAATTAGTTGTACATGACAGTAGAGGGCATTTATACATTTTGATAGCTCATATATAAATAGTAAGCCCAGGGAGAAGGGATCAATACGTCAGATGCTGCAGAGGAAGGAAGAGAATGGAGACTTAGGAAGGGCTTCAGTGTATAATCAGATGGACTAGAGCACGGGGTTAATAATGCACATTATGTGTCTTCATCTTTAACACTTACTAGATGTGTGACCTCAGGCAAGTCACTCTGTCTCTCTGGTTCTCCATCTTCTCCGTGAAATAGAATTGTCACTGGGAGTAAGTGTGGAAAACGATTTGAACAATACCTACCAAATGGTCAGCAATGTAAACACGTTCTTCATCTCGTTCCTCTTTCTTCAAACTCTCTTCCTTGCTCCCAGTTGCACCAGGAACATCAAGGCTGATCTGAATACCCTCAGACCCTAAGTCCACACGATCTTGCAGCTCATGCACACCCAGCACTGATCACTTCCATGCTGCTTCTGTAGTGCTTTGTTTTGCTTTTATTTTCCTTCCCAGTTCCCCCAAAAAAGATAACCTAATTGGTACAGCTGAGTAAGGTTTCTTCCCTAAATCAATCGGCCTTGGCCAGGGAGGTGGGACCCCAAGAACAGGATGCTCATATTTGCCACTGCACCTGCCAAGGGAGTAGATGAATGTTGGAAAGGGTCAAATGTCAACTCTGGGTTAGGTGCCACCTTCTGTTTATTGTCTCGTAGTGTACAAGAAGAGTATCCCAAGGAGCCTGGTTGGCCATCATCAAATTATAGTTCATAGCTCCGGTTAAGTTCATGCCACTGTTCACCAAAATGTAATGGAGATGGAGCAGATGGTAAGGACATCACTTCCGATAGGCACCCCCTTCCCTGGTGTTTCTGCAATCAGTTCTATTACTGTAAGATTGCTGGCCTGTCCTGCACCAGGATAGCCTCAAAATTTAGACAGCACAGCGTTCCAAGGAAGACTCCTCCAAGTACTCCATGTGTGATTTTGTAGCTCTTAATAATGACCCTCTGTTTCTTCATAGGTGAAATAGCACTCACAGGTCTGCTCTGCCTGGCCTGGTGTCTGAATAGATGTTCCATGAAGGCTATATTCCCTTCAATAGTGAACACACAATGGAAACCCCCGGGTGTATGAGACAAAGGTGTGCAGAAGGAGTGATGCTTAAACAAAAAACATTAATGTAATGTATAAAGCTGCTCCCCTGCCCACCAGGTACAGCCACTTTGCCCGCCTCCCAACCACTTGTCAATCTGTGAACATCCTAGCTAGCTATTGGTTCATCAGTCAGCTTGCAAGTATCCTTCTTCCATATTGGTCCCCTGTTAGCTCTGCAGGATTCAACTGTTTTACTGTAGCTCCCCCGCCATCTTTTTTCCATTCTTCTGTCTGTCCTACACACTTTTCTCTATCCCCTGGCTTTCCATTCTCTCTAGCGTGCGCCCTTTCTTTTCCTTTCTCTTTTCCTTTCATTTTCTCTCTTACCCTGCAGGGAGACCACTGTTTGCTTAATAAATTCCCTTATGTGATTTTCCGTGTCCGGCGTGGTTCTGTGGAAATTCCTTACAGTTAAGACTTCATTTCTTGTTTTTTCTCTGTACTGTCCTAGCCGTGTGATGTTTGAGCCTCAACATTCCTTTGAACTTCAAAATTCTCACATACAAACAGGGAAAGTCTTTGTTTTAGTCAGCTTTTGGTTGTTGTGACCAAAAGACCTGACAAGAATAATTAGAGGAGGAGATGTTTATTGGAGGCTCATGGCTTCAGAGGTCTCAGTGCATAGATGGCACACTCCATTGATCTGGGTCTGAGTGGGGGCAGAACATCATGGTGAAAGGGTGTGGTGGGAGAAAGCAGCTGGAAGCATGGCACCAGGAAGCAGAGAGAAAGAGCTCTGTTCACAAGGACAGAATATATACCCAAAGGGACCCACCTCCTCTAGCCAGTCACCACCCAGTTAATTCCTATTAGGGGATTAATGCACTGATTTTGTTAAGACTCTCATAACCCAATCATTTCATCTCTAAACTTTCTTGCAATCATTTCATCTCTAAACTTTCTTGCATTGTCTCACACATGAGGTTTTGAGGTGTACCTCATATCTAAACCATAACATTCTTTAACTGCTATACATGCTTTATTGGTGTTCAAAGACCCAAGTGAGCTAAGGCGTAGCAAAACACTTTATAAATTAGAAAACTCTAAATGCAAAGCCTCAATAAGACCTTACTTTAGGTATTACTCTTGAATAATTGAAATTTTAAAATGTAACCCATATAAATTTCATTTTTAAAAACACCATTAAGGTAGATTCTGGAACAAAATGCATTTATTTTGATCTCCTACACTTCTTATGCTGTGGGCAAAATGTGATGAGCAGATGGGTTTTGGTTTTGGCTACATGTTGTGTAAAAAATAATCTTAAAAATGTTTTTGAATTAGTGAGGTTCTAAGCAATTTAATGAGACCGTGTTTCAAAACAACAACAACAACTACAACAGCAACAAAACAACCAACCAAACAAACAAAAAGGATGGAGATGTGGTTCAGTAGTTAAGCACTCTTGGGTTCAATCCCTACTATCAAAAAAAAAATTTTGTTTTTGCATATTTGTCCCAGTCAGTTTTTTCACTGCTGTGACTAAAAGATCAACAAGAACAATTTTAGAGGAGGAAAAGTTTGTTTGAGGACTCACAGTTCCAGAGGTCCCAGTCCATCTACAGCCAGCTCCATTCCTCAGGGTTCGAGGCGAGGCAGACCATCATGGTGGAAAAGTGTGGCAGAGGGAAGCAGCTCATGTGATGATCAGGAAGCAGAGAGAGACTCCACTTACCAGATACAGAATATATACCTCGAAGGCACACCCTCAATGACCCAGCTCCTCCAGTCACAGCGTACACAGCACCTTCAGTTCCCACCCAGTTAATTCCATCAGGAGATTAATTCAGTGATTGAGTTAAGCTCTCATATCCCCATCGTTTCTCCTCAAAATCTTTTTATGTTATCTCACACATGAACTTTTGGGGGTCATCTCACACCTAGACCATAACAATGTTTAAATAAGAGAATTTTTTTCCAAACAAAATCTTATACTTGGTTCTTATATTTTAAAATAAAAGGACTATCTCATAACAGAGGGACAGCATTTCAGATGGCCAATAGTTCCACCTAGCTGATCAGTCGCTACATATGATTTTCAACACTGCTTGCACATGCTGGTGTGCCACAGGCTCCACCAATCACCATCTCACACTGAAGCTGAGTGTCTCTTGTTGTTAATTGTCACACATGAATAGATACTATTCTTATGACATGTGATAGGCCATGTCTGCTTGATCATTCACTTTATCTCTAACCATTGGAAGCAACGGGTTCTTGATCCCTGCCCTAGCACATGCCTAGATAACTCATTGTTTTTATGGAGAGAATCCATTTCCTAGTATAAACCTAAAGAAAGACTCTGACCCTCCCATAAAATGTTTTACTCAAAAATCAGAAAAATAGATGATGATTATTTTAAAATAATAAAAAATTGAAAGGTAAAACAAGTGTTGCCATCTGTTCAATAGAAAATTTATTAATTTGATGCCACTTCAAATGCCTAATAGTCTAGATTTCTACACATTTGACAGGCATTTTTCTTCTTCCAAAACCAATGTTTCACTGTACCTACACCTATGAATGGGATTCTTTTTTGGGGGCGTGGGGGTGTGTCTTGGGATTGAAATCAGCTACTCGACCTCTGAGCCACATCCCCAGCTCTATTTTGTATTTTTATCTAGAAACAGGGTCTCACTGAGTTGCCTAGCACCTCTCTAAGTTGCTGAGACTGGCATTTAACTTGAGATCCTCCTGGTCTCAGCCTCTTGAGCTGATGGGATTGTAGGACCCCCCAAAAGGAAGACCCTTACTCGAGTCTCAGGATGGCGCGCTCCAAGAAACACGAGAGACCGGCTTGATGCAAAAGCACGAGGCACTTTAATAACGGAGCTCCAGGCCAACACGTATCTCACGCAGGAGATAGAGGAGTTGACCCCGAGGCTCAGAAATCAGGGGTTTATATAGGAAAAGTTAGGGAGTTTGGCGCGGGTACACATAATTGGCTGATTCAAACATAAGCGGGCACATGACTCCATTGATTACATCAGCAAGTAGTACGTGCAAATTGACATTCCAGCAATGTGGTAGGGCAGTTTATTTTGGTTAGCAGGCGGTCAAGTTGACCTTAAAGAAAAGGGAAGAAGGGGGAAAGTGGGTGACACCAGATGGTCCACGGCCTTGTGGAGATTGTTTATCCTCCATGGCCAGTTAGTTTTTGATGATTTGGCAGTCTTATTTTAGGCTTGTTTAGGTATGTTCAGGCCTCAAGCCTGTCCCTCTTTGTTTCTTTTCCTAAGTTCATTTGCTAGACCTCAGATTCTGTGCTTTAATTATGGGCATTTAAATTTTAACTCCTTCAGGATTACAGGCATGCACCCCAGCTAAGTGGGATTCTTAAAGAGTCAGTAATCTCCAAAGAGTTTTGATGTGTGTGTGTGTGTGTGTGTGTGTGTGTGTGTGTGTGTGTTTTGGCCCTTGTCCTGAGAGAAGTACCTCAGCTTTATTTAGATACCTATATAGGAAGGTAGCACCAAATTTAAGAATCACTTCACTACAGGGAACTGAGGAAGGTACTTGAAACTTTCTGAGTCTGTGTTAAAACTTAGTACTCATGGAAAGACGGAATCCATATTCTTAGTCAATTCTGATTTTGAACTTGGGCAGATTGAGGGTAGAGATATCAAGGAGAAAGACATCTATGTGTGTGTGTGTGTGTATATGAGTGTAGCTGCTTATGTATGCAAAGATCCTTGGGATTGATGATGATGTAATGGATATGTGTGAGACAGCTAGAAATACGGTTTGTAACCAATGAGATACTTTTCTGAGGTGACTTAAACTCATTGGGAGACAGTTTTCCACCTGTCCCTCATGTTTTATGATGTCTTGAGAACAGAGGCATTAGCTACCCCTTTTTCCTAAGTAATCTTTCCAAGACTTCTTGCATAGCAAATAGCCTTGGAAGATATAGCATCTGCTTCTGACCCAGCTGTCCAGTGTGATAAATTTACCCCCTCTGTTTTGGAAATAGGAGAAAAATCTCAGATCTGTCACAGTGTTTGATAGCCTCCAGTCCTACCCTATCTTCTTTCTTAGAGCTTATTGCTCTGCTGTTTCTCTAGGACCAATAACTCCACCTATGTTGGCAAAATCTACTATGTTGGATAACTCTTTCCACTGAGACTCTGGACCCAAATTACAAATTTAAAGCTTCCACCTGATTCCAGTTCCTAGCTCATTAGGACATTACTGACACCACAGAATTTTGGTATTCTGGTTGATAATGGGAAAATAAATTTAAAAAACACATACATTTATTTGAAGATTATTCTTCAATTAAGAGTAAACTAGGAACTTATAGGATCAATGGATCTTGTCAATCCTCCCTCCAGATGTTTGTGGAGTTATGGGGCTGGTACATTTACTCAGCCCTGGCAGATATGCAAGGGAAGAATAACTTCTCAACATCTAGGGAGTTCTGACTTCCAGCAAAAAGATATGAATCTACCATACAAAGTGGGGAAGTCTTACAGATTTGTTCTACTGTAGTGCACCTTATCCTTCTGAAACATGTCAGTGACTTAAATTTGGGATATTAAATGGCTGGTTGCAGAATGCTCACTCTAACATGATAATTCTTACATCATTTATATTAAAGCACAGGGGAGGTCAAAGTGAGCAGAAGGAAAACTGGCTGTAGAAGTTAGAATTTGCATTAGAAGGACAACTTAAGCTGTTTTCTGCTTATTTTGATTTTGTGATATCAGTCGAACTGGCTGAGACTGAGGAAAACATGAATCTTTTTAAAAGATGAATGTAAAATTAAACAACTTTTTGCCTGTAAAGTGTTTTACATAGATATTTTTATGTATTCTTTAACATGTGTATGTAAAGAAATTTTTTAAAAGATACCTTACATAGTAGGGTATTCCCCACAGGTATTTTATTTCTCATTTCTTCTTTGTATGTCTGACCTATTTCCTTTCTTATTTAAGCCTGCATGTCAAGACTTTCCCTTTGGGGTGTGCACAAATTGTGACCCAGGAATACCAAGATGGTCAATCAAAAGCCTGCCTTCCAAACACACGGGCAGTGTAATCAATTGAAGAAATACTGTAGAGATTCACACTCTGCCCCCACTGTCCTTTGACAGCTGTGATATCCTATTGTTCAATTTTGCAACACTGCTTATGTTTTATTTATTTATTTTTTTGCCAAGTTAAAATGAATTAAATTTTAATTTTATGTTGAAAATTGTTTTGAAAATTCAAAACACCTTGAGGTAACTGGAGATGCTCTAGGGGCCAGAGGCTGGAGGTGGAAGACAGGTAGGGAATTTAAAAACAGGGATGAAATACCTGGTGTTAGGACAGCTTTCTTAAGCATACTAATACCTTCCCAGGTGTACACAATTTTTGCACATCTCTAAGATCAACTTTTCTAGATCCCACTTGTAAGTAAGAGCCTATGGTGTTTGTCTGTCTGTGCCTGACTTATTTAACTTACCTTAATGCTCACCAGGTCCCCCCATGTGCAAAATGGCAGAATTGCATGCATTTTTAAAAAATAGTTGAATAATACTCCATTGTATGTATCTGCCACATTTTCTTGATCCATTTTTCCTTTGATGGATATTTAGGTTGATTTCATATTCCGGCTATTGTGAATAGTGCTTCAATAAACTTGGAAGCAATAAGCATAGGACTAGAGCAGTAATGAAATTTGACATGTTGATTTCATTTCCTCTGGGTATTAAATAGATACTACACTTAGGTGCTTTGAGAATAATCAAAGTGGAGCCTACAAAAAAAGAAAATAGAACCTGCAAAATTAAAATAGGTAGCAAAGGAGAGGAGATGCATGCCACTGGAACACTATCCTTCAATCAAATGCCAGATAACACTCTTTATTAAAATAAAATATTTACTATAATATTTATTATAATAGAATACAATATCACTTAGGTTGTAGTATCAAGTGGGTGCATCACCAGAAGTGGGAAGTGTTTAATTATTTTTTTAGAAAATATCTGTTGAATGAGGTTGAACGGGTGACACCAGGGACTTGCTTGAGGTGGTGGCGAAGCAAAATCCGTTTATTGTGCACCAAGCTTTTGGTTACATAGACTATGCATCTGCTTACATGAGGGGAGGCTCTTGCTGCATCAACCAATGAAAAGGTCATTAACTCCGCTTATCGCGGATGTTCCCAAGGCTACAGGCAAGCATCACAAGTCCACTGGGTGGCGTTCCAATCCAGCCCGAGTAGTGGGTCTTTGCTCACACCATTGACTCAGTGACTGCTACCAAGTATGCCTGTGGGACATTACCTACAAATGTCAAGTTAAAAAATTTCTTAATTAATTTAAGCAAGTTTTATTGAGAGACACAGTGCTGGGTTCCAGGAACACATTGATGAATCAAACAGAAAGTCCCTGCCCTTGTATGTCCTGCAGATTGATGGCCGACATCTACACAGTAGAAGAGAGAGGAAGCAGGGTGACTGTTAAATTGCTCACTTAGATCTTAACTAGAATAGGCCAATGGAAGAGGCCAGGAGCAGGAAGAGAAGAGGGGATTGGAAGGATGCTGTAGAAAATTCTAGCATTCAGCATAACTCAGTTTTCCTCTCTTCCTGGTCACAAACCAAGATCATTTTTTGCATTCTCCTTGCAGCTGTGTGGAACAGTGTATTTGGTTAGGATCAATGGATTGTGGTAAATTATGGTGTGCTTTGCACCTAAGGAAAAGAATAGGACATCTAGGGCATGACTGTAGTGGTGGCTTCCATGCCTCATCAAACTAAGGTAACTATTGTTGGACTGATGGAACCATAGGACGGAAGTAGTATGGACTGTTTAGTTGCTACAAGGAAGAGTTTCTTGACAGTTGTCCTGATTTCTAATGGACTCTGTGACAAAGGAAGACATTTAGTTGTGTTGAGCTTTGAGATGGTAGAGTTCTCGGTGCAGCATAATCTAACATGTGCTGGACAATACAGAGTCTATCAGTGGTCACTTTTTTCTTGAAGGTAGGTATAGATGCTAGAAAAGAGTGGCTGGGAAAGAAAAGAAAGAGAAGAACTTTGCAAAATTTTTGAAGCCAATAAGTGGAAATACACAAATCCCTGTTGCTTTATATAAAAAAGTCATATCCAAACCCATATTTCAATTTGTTTGCCAAATGAGAAACAGATGGAAAATTGCTTAGAGTACAACTGTTCTTGACTTTTTAAGAAAGCAAATATTCTCTGAGATCAAAGGAAGAATTAAGATACTCTAAATCTGGTAGAAAAGATTTTTTGCTTGATCTAACACTGTTACCACTTTACCACACTAGCAATTTTGATTTCATTCATGTGAATATGCAAGTACAATATTTTGCATTGTCTGTATGTGTGTGTGTGTATGTGTGTATGTGTGTGTTGGGTGATATAAAACTGAGTTAATGTTATTTGGTTCTGCCAGGGAAATTCCAATTTAACTTTTCAACTCCATAATAAAATGAGTTTTAGGTAGATAGGCTCAGATCTCTGACTTACGTATAAAGAGAAATGATCAGTTTTTGTTTGGCTCCAAACTTGGAAGCAAAAGAACATCAATATTGAAAAAATGTAGGAAAATCAGTAATATACTTTACAACAATTAGGTTTTGCCTTGGTAGTGAAAAAGTATCTTGTGTCATGGTTATTAAGCTGCTGTTAATGCTTAGTTCTCTGAGTATTGAGAATCCATTAATTTATTAATTCATTAAATCATTATAGACATATATATGTATATATATGCATACACATATGTACATACATAAATATGGTTATTATAATATGCTAGAACATCAGAGATTCTGATAATTTATAAGAGGCAATGCAGGAATGATCCATGCTCTCTTAAAACAAACATTCCAGTAAAAGGAAACAGAATATAACTGATACATAAAAAAGTAAACTATCAAGAAATGAGGAGTGCTACAAAGAGGCATCTAGGAATTATTGAATGTCTAGAAACTTCTTTAGGTAGGATGGTCATGAAAGTCTTTCTGAAGAGGTCTTTTAAAAACAGAAACTTTTATGGCAAAAAGGAAGCACCTTTGCAATGATACAGGGAAACTGGTTCACAGGACAAGGAAATCATAGCTGCAGAAATCTCATGTGGAAAGTATTTGGTATAGACAAGGAATAGGAAGAAGACCTGATCCAGCAGGGTGAGCAGGAGATAAAGTGACAGGGCATGAGGTAGGAGGTTTCTCATTGCATAGCAATTCGTAAGAGAAAGTAAAGTCTGAATTTCTTTCTCTGCAATGAGAAGACATTGAGAGATGTTAAGCAGAGGGGTGATATGATCTTAATTCATTTTATTTTGAGAATGAAATCCATAACTCTGCAGAGAATGAGAAAAAAAAATGGGTTCAGAAAGGAAGTCTGAAGACCAGTTGAAGAAGTTCTTATAGTAGTACAAGAAATCCAGCAGAGTAGAAGAATTAGAATAAAAAGAAATGATGTGTCTTGAATATGTTATGAAAGTAAAAATCAATAGAACTTAATTGTGATCTGGAACTTGGGGCTGGGAGAAAATTCAAGGAAGAGTCTAGGGAAGAGTTCTCAGTTGTTGATTTAAGCAACCAAGTACATAATCTGTCCATTTACTGATATGGAGATGAATGAGGGAAGGTTGAGGAAGCAGTAGAGGTAGGGATGATAGATTTTTGCTTCAATCATTTTAAACATGAAATGCCCATTCAGCATTTGAGACAGATGAGAAGATGGCAATTAGATACAGTTGTATGAAATTCAGTGATGCAATTATGCTTGGAGAAAATAAAGGAGGAGGCTGTAAAACATATACGTAAAACTGTAGAGCTAAATGATACTTCCTACAGAACAAGAGTGTCTTCCATAAGAGTGGATTTGGAGAAGAAACAATCCTGCCTTGAGCTCGATGGCACACCTGTATTTAGTAGATTGAGGAAGAACAGGGATGATGATGGGGAAAACCTGGTGAATCCATGAGTTGAAAGTCAAACAAAGTGTTTTAGATTAACGGCACTCTCCTATGGAAAGGTCACCAGGAAGGAAAGAGAGGAATTACTGCTGGATTCAGCTTCATGAAGTTCATTAGCGACCTTGACAAGAGAAAATGTGCAAGGATTGTAGGTGTAGAAGCCAAAATGAAGAGCACTGGGGAAAGAATGGAGATTGGCATGAGAGAGTGGAGGCAGGGACTACAAAGAATTCCTTGAAAAGGTATTGTGAGCCCAGGTGAAAGCAGTGCTATAGCTAGGGGCGATATGAGGTCTAGGGAGGCTTTTGTTATTTTCTAAATAGAAATTTCTAAGGCACTCTTTAATGCTTTTGAGAGTATTTCAGAGGAAAAGGAGAAATGAATGACAAGAGAAAGGAAGTTATAAGTGGGAATCCTTGAGGAGGGGAGAGAGATTAGAATTTAGAGCTTAAACAAACCTATGGGAACAGGTCAATGTAATCCGATTGTTTCTGTTATTCTCAAAGTATTTTGAGAGAGGACATCAGCCTAAAATAAGGGAGAAGGTGGGCGTGTGAGGTTTGCCTAGGGAGCAACTGTTCACCGTAGTCCCTCAGTTGAATGGAAGTCAATGTATCAGAAATGCATTGTACTTTTCGAGATTGCAGCCATGATTTTAAAACTACACCAAAGAGCACAGCTGTTTTCCTTCAGCAAAAGATGGCTGTTTAGTTACATGAACAGGAGAGAGGTAACTGGGTTTAATAAACAGTCCAGTGAGAATGACCAAGGAAAAGAGAAATAAATTAAGATATTAGGGAAAATTTAATGATAGGATATTGATTTTAGCTGAGTTAATGAAAAAAAATTAGGATTTAAGGAAAATGATGCAAAGTGAAAAAGAATATGGTCAATCAATTTGGAGTTCTAGCCACGTGGGGTGGCGCATGCCTATAATCCTGGTGGCTCAGGAGGCTGAGACAGGAGGATCGCAAGTTCAAAGCCTGCCTCAGCAAAAGCCAGGTGCTAAGCAACTCAGTGAGACCCTGTCTCTAAATAAAATATAAAATAGGACCAGGGATGTGATTCAGTGGTCAAGTGCCCCTGAGTTCAATCCCTAGTACCAAAAAAAAAAATTGGAGTTCTCATTGAGATTAAAACAATGATGGAGAAGGATTGCCAGGAAGGTGACCAAGAAGAGTGTTAGGAAATGCTAGATTCTCATATCTGCTCATTTCTCCTAACCTAAGCAATAATTAGAAATAGACAAAAATCTTAGCAGGGCACATGACTACAGAGAATAAAGACATTTCACAGCAACTAGGTTTGTAATTTCCAGTTAATAGGATGTGAATGAATGTGTCATGTGCATCTTTTAGGAAACTTCCTTGTAGAGGCAATGACTGGAGCTCAAGCAACTATCTTGGAGCATGCAGTGAAAACTTTGTTTAATGACAGAGCAGCCAGGTAGAAGGAACCTGGGAGCCTGCGGCTTCTGGGAAGCTACCTAACCAGCGCCTGTCCCTTTGAACAAAACTTTACAGGAGAGCTTCTATTGGCTTTGTTCAAATCCACATTTGTTTTTCAGGATTTTTGTTGTTATTGTTCTGTGTGGTCATACTTGTTGCTAAATAAAACAGAATGATGAGAGAGAGGTTGCTTGAATTTGACAGTTTGAAAGTGATGCATTTATTGGTAAAGTGGAGATCAAAGACAATAGTCATGGAATGGAAGAAGAAATATCACTAGGCATGAAAAAGGTCATGAAAGTAAGAGGTTACGAGGATATAAAGATGACGACAGTAGATGTTTAAAATCAACAGATTTATAATAGAATTTAAGCAGGGAAGGAAAATAATGAGCCAGGATCTAAAATCACCAATCAATTAGGGGGAGTCACCCAGGGTGTACAGGGAGCAAAGGGAGAGGTAGCAGATGACTGAAAGAACAGTGCTATATTGAGAAGGTCTTTGGGGCCCAGGAAAAGAAAGGATGCTTCCTGTTTTAAGGAAGACTTCAGGCTCTGGTTCAGAACCCTGAGCTACAAGCCTTATTTCTCTTTCTAGTTATCAACCGTGGTGGAGTCACTTAACCTCTCTGGGCTTCAGTTTTCTCATTGGTAAAATACAGATTAATAAAACATAGGGATGTGTGGGATTAAATGAGATAATTCACATGAGATTGTTAACATATTGTCTTACAAATTGTTAGCACACAGCCTGCTAACTGTGGTTTCTGTTCCCCTTTTCAAAACCTACCAATTGCACACCAGCCCTGGCATACAGCACAAGGAGTGGATATTTATTTCCTATTCTTTAAGTTTCAAGTGGGGTCAGGGAATTAAGACTTATCTCTTCAAGAGGAGCAGTGCTACAGGTTCACAATACACTCTCTCAGTCCCCGATTTAGCTATTTCACATGGAGTGTCTTACTTTATTTTCAAAATTAGAGGACTGTCTCTGAATCTGTATAATGCATCCATTTTAGGCTTTTTATCCCTTAGAGACTTAAGGACATGTATTGCCTCCTGCTCTTATTTCCATAAAGCACACACACGTGAGCAGGCGAGGTCAAGTCTGGAGAGTAAGGGATATTCCTGGGATCAGGGTCCCTCTGTGCTTGATATACTTAAGCTAGACTGCACCTCTCTGGTGTATTTGTCAGCTCCTTTTGCCCATGTGACCCAAATACCTGACCAAAACAAAGTGAAGGAGAAGTTTATTTGGAATTCATGGTTTCAGAAGGCCAACTCCATAGCTCTGAGCCTAATGTGAGACAGAACATCATAGCAGAAGGACATGGTGGAGGAAAGCAGCTTAGAACGTAGCAATCAGGAAGCAGACAGAGGGCTGCACTCACCAGGGGCAAAATATAAACCCCAAATGCACACCCCCCAAGTGACCTACTTCCTCCAGCCTCCAGTTCAATGAATATATCCACTGATTAGGTTAACTCTCATAACCCAATTATTTCATCTCTGAAAATTCTTGCATTTTCTCACATGAGCTCTTTTGGGGGACACCTCACATCTAAACCATAATCTCTGGTCAAAGTCTGGAAAATATCTGTTCTAGAAATCCATGCGTTTCCCAAGGCAGAGGACATATCGGGGATAGGGAAGAAGCCAAGTAACTCCTTTAACTCAGCTGCTTCATAATAAAGCTTTTTCTGAGCTCTAACAGATACCCATGGCTGTCCGTCAATTTCTTTAGAAATCTTTGAGGGAAGCAGGTTTGATTATCACATGAAACACTTGAAATAATGAATCCTCACAGAGGAAGAGGCTTATGGGGTATAGGCATTCTGAGGTGAGAGATGATAAATCTCCTAAGTAAGAAGAGAAAAAAGATATCCAAATGAGTAATGAAAAAAAAAAAATCTCTACAATGCTGAACCTGGAGAAAATCATGTGATAAAACATCATTGAATGCAAATAAATGATAGCAAGCTTTACTGTAATAGACTTTAAAAGAAAACAAACAAATAAAATGAACCAGGAATGCCAAGGTGGATTGTGGATCAACAAATGAACCATTATTAATGAAAGATAAAATCTTGCTGAAAGGGGCAAAGGGGGAATGTTGACCTAAATAACTTGAGAAAGCCATGTTTGGATATTTTAAGGCTAGATATAAAAATAACTGCACTCTAGTTGGTAAATTTATTTTCCACAGGGTTAGCAATTCTGACACTACATTAAATATATATACAACTTTAAATAAATAAGTTAATAAATTATAGATCATACGAACCAGGTTTCTCACTGTAAGAAAAAGAAATCACACAATAAGCCAGGGAAGAAACTAGAATGAAATTTGGTGGTGGTCCTTTTAGACTTGGAGATAACAGTGTGAACACACTCATATAAATGAATATTTGTGTACACATGAGTTAGTAGGCAGGGATACATTTCCTACATTTGTCCACTGAAAGGTCCTAAGAAGAAATGACACTTCAGTAGTCACAAGCATACCCAGGACCTTGATGTTGGCTTCTTAAAACTGTTTCTCTGAGAAAAGGAACTTAAAGCTCCATGGAAAAATGGCTGATTGTAGAGTTCAGGCAGGGAAAATGCAAAATGAATCTGGACTGTCTTGCACTTCCAGAAAGTAAGCAAATGAAAGAAAAAAAAAAATTATGGGACCATATTTAAAAGTGCAGAGGTCAAACTGAAAGAGCTTCTGATGGCCAGGGCTCGAATAATTTGAGCAATTAAATGAAAAATGGCACCACTGGATTAAAAACAAAAAATAAAGAAAATATCCATGAGAGTATATTCAGTTAAATAAATAATTTAAGAAAGAGTTGTGAGGGAAGAAACAAAATCTCCCTTAAGGGAGAATTCCAAATGGTGAATACAGAGAATGAAGGAAATGAAAAATCACTGTTAGAACACCATAGGAATAACTTATCCAGGCAAAACCTATCGCTAAATGCCAGAATTGATGAGAGAAACTTAGATGACAGCAGGATACTATACACCCTCTAGTCATCTCCCTCAAAATAGCTATTAATTACTGTGGCAATTTTTTAATATATATCCACACATTCTTAATATGCATGCATTCACAATTCGGAGTGTATTTTCCAACCCCTTAAGTGTGGACTAGACTTGACTCACCTCTAACAAATGGAGTGTGGATCCATCTTAAGAGTAACTTTACAATGGAAAAACCAGGAAGACACTATGTTAACCAAGTGATCAACACTAATGTCCTCCCAAAATGAGTCGTTAATATGGCATACCTCCAGACAGAAGGTAGTGAAGGCTCTTTCATCTCTGTGGTATTTCTTCTCCCAAATCCAGTTACAATCTATTCTTAAGATATCAGATATACTGATGTGGTGGCACATGCCTGTAATCCCAGAGATGCAGGAGAATTGCAAGTTCCAGGCCAGCCTCAGCCTCTTAGTGAGGCCCTCAGCCTCTTAGTGAGACTCTGTCTCAAACTAAAAAAATTAAAAAAGGTCTAGGGATTTGGCTGAGTGATTAAGCAGCTCCCTGGCTTCCATCCCAAGAACCAGAAATAAATAAAGAAATCAGTTAATTAATTTTTAAATAGGGCTGGGGTGTACTCAGTGGTACAGCACTTCTGGGTTCAATCCCCAATATGAAAAAGTAAAATCAGATAAATCCAAACACAGGCCATTGTATAAAATATATGAGTGGTGCTTTTCTAACATACGTAACAAATTAGGGAGACAAGGAGACATGATTTCTTAGTTCCACCTGATACCCTGAACTGGATGCTGTAATAGATAAAGGGTATTATTGGAAAACAGTGGTAAAATTCAAATAAAGCTGGTGATTTAATTAATAGTTATCTACTAATATTTTTTAATTTGATAACTGTATCAAGATTATGTAATTATTAATATTGGAGGAAACTGGGGAAGAAGTATATAAGAGTTCTTTGTATTGTCTTTGTAACTCCACCAAACATGTAAAATTGTTTCAAATATATATTTTTTAAAGGCATTTACAGGGCTGGGGATATAGCTCAGTTGGTAGAGTGCTTGTCTCGCAAGCGCGAGGCCCTGGGTTCAATCCCCAGCACTGCAAATAAAAAAAAAAAAAAAGGAATTTACAATTTTTGTGCAAACACAATACCACATAAACCTGTTGGAGATTTGAATCTGTGGCCATTCTCCTTGTTGCTTATTCTATGATGCTTTAGGCCTTTCTCAAGTTTAGTAGAGTGATTAAGCTTATGGACCCTGAAGTTAGAATAATGAACAACTGTGTAACCATACCCATAGAGGTAATATCTCTAAGATGCAGAAAATAGTAAAATTACAGTACCTAACTCACAGGAGAGTGCTAAGGATGCAATAAGATGATTCCTGTAAGTCAATGAGGAGCTCTGTGCCCAATACATACTGCATGCTGATTGCATTTTTACTATTAGCAATAGTGTTGTGGTAATGATTGTAACACTGCTGTTAGGACTTAGCGATAAAGTCCCTCTACGTTTGTTTTGGCAACAATGAAAGTTTAGCTTTTAAGGAAAGGAAGAAAGTGGAAAATGGGAAGGTAATGATCAAGTTGTAATAAGTGACAGAGAAGGTTGATCTTTGGAGCTGTGTCAGGGAAGACAGAGGTGTGCTGCACAATGGTTTTGACAGAGGGGGCAGTATTGCCTCTGGTGTCAGATAGAGTCTCCATCATTTACTGAGCAAGTATTTACCATTCATCTTTCCACTGTGTGCCTGCTATTAATTAAACAAAAAGGAAGCATGTTAAATGTTGACCCAGTTATCCCACTTCTTGGTGTATAACCAAAGGATTTAAAATCAGCATACTACAGTGACCCAGCCACATCAATGTTTGTAATGGCACATTTCACAATAGCCAAGCTCTGGAACCAACCTAGGCGTGCACTTCAACAGATGAATGTATAAAGAAAATGTTGTATATAGATATAGTGAAATATTACTCAGTCATAAAGAAGAATGACCTTATGGCATTTGCTGGTAAATGGATGGATCTGGAGACTACCATGCTAAGTGAAATAAACCAATTCCAAAACACCAAAGGTCAAATGTTCTGTCTGATATGTGGATGCTAACACACAACAAGAGAACAAGGGGGTGAGGGAAGAATAGAAGTTCAGTGGTTTGGACAGTGGGGAATGAAGGGAAGGGAAGGGGCAGGGATAGGAAAGACATAGAATGAATCTGACATAATTTTCCTGTGTACAATATATGAAGCACCACAGTGAATCTCAACATTGTGTACATCCACCACACTGGGATTCTAATTAGAATAAGATACACTTCATGGTTGTATAAATATGTCAAAATAGATTTTACTGTCGTGTATAACTGAAAAGAACAAATAACAAAAATGTTCAGAGCCTGTTAGGCACATACTGGCCTCTCCACATGTGGTAGTTCCCTTCCTTCCTGCTACTTTCTCTCTTTTATACAGAAATACTTATGAAATGCTTACTAGGCATTGGAAGTAGATGCTGGTGCTCAAAACACCAAGCTGAGAAAGACACAAAGACACAGCCACAATTATCAAGAAGCTCGTGGGCTTCTGCATGAACCAGGTTAAGAAGGAAAAAATAAAGGAATTAACAGATGCATTCCCTATCTTCAGAAACTAATCAAGTACATATACACCAGCCTGCAGAGAGATCAACTACTACTTATTAACTCTATTGAAGTGGGAGAAATAAAAGACTATTTGAGCAATTGAACATGTGACTTTGCTTTTCAAAGTATTTTGGGAGGAATGGGATTAAAAGCTTTGGAAGATGGCTTCACAAATGCTTTATTTAAAAAGCCATTATCCTGAGTGTTGGATTGAGGCTTCATACAACCATTTCATAAACATACATAAAGTCTGCTAATCTGGGGTCTCTTACCCAGTGTGCACAGAACATTTTCTTGTTTGGCAATGAAGAGGGAGTAGTCAAGAAGATCAGGTTGCAAACTAGATATAGGGTATCCCCTGTGCAGAGGCTAGCTCACAGAAGACTATTACCACATAAATACAGGGTATCCCGAATCCTCCTGGAAAATTTGCAGTCAGCTTGCTATATTGCAGTAATGGATTTGCACTGATTTGGGAATGCAAACAACATTAACACTAACAACCACCATTACTGAGAATTTATAATGTACTAGCAATTCACGACACTATCTGCAGTATCTCATTGAATTCTGACAGCCCTGTTTAGCATGATCATCTCCATATTAGTATATAGAAACTGAAGCTTTGGGAGGAGAGGAGTGTAGAATCTGCTGATATCTGTGCTCCTCTTCTTCCTTATAATCCAAACCCCAAAGATTAAAGGAGACAGTATGCATAGCCAAACACACAAACAAAAAATTTACCTCCCCTGAGTTCACCTTCTCTGCCAGTACAAGTGACAAAGTCACCCAGTTCTACCCAGTAAGATACAAATTAAACTCACCGGGAGTGGCATCTGGGAAAGACTTTAAAAAAAAATTGAGCCAGGCTACTCCCTTCAGTCCTTTGACCTTCCCCCTTCTCCATTCCCTGTTTAAATTTTATTTTATTTTTTCCCATCTGAAATATGCATGCAATCCTGGCGTCCAGCAGCTACTGTGCAATCATGAGAATAATTGCTACATAATAACAATGGAGAAGCAGAAAAATCAAAGAAGCTTCATTTCCTGATAGCACTGGACTGTCTAGCCCACACTTCTTTTTTTCTTTTTCAGTATTTTCTTTTTTCTTTAATAAGCATCTTACATGTTTAAACCTCTATACTTACAGTCATATACAAACTTGCCAAAATCAGCTTGTAAATGGAGAAGTGAGGATTCGAAACCAGACCTGTCTCACTAGAAACTTACACTCTTAATAGAAATACTAAACAACCTCCCCAATTTAGATGGTTACCTTGTTGCTTCCTTCTTCAGATTATTTTGATCAGTTCAATGAATCTTAAGTTATTTAAGTCTTAATATGTTAAGACCATTTTAGAAACTCTCATTATTTCACAGCATGAATTTGATTTGGAATTTTAGTGATCTTAAAACAGAATGATTTGCATGTACAGCTCCTGATTAAGATGGTATGAGATTATTAAATGGAGAAATGGAGAATCTTTTATAAGCATCCAAAGAATTTGATTGCTGGAGTAATTTTCTTTTCAGAGAATCAGTGTCTCCAAGCTTCAGACATTCCCTGTGTTATCTACATGATTTTACTAGGTAAACATAAATACTTGGCAGGTAGTGATAGCATTTCTCAAAATCTGCACAGATTCACCAGGAAGTTAAGTGATAATTGTATCAATTTTAGACTCATTACTAAAGTGAGGACTGAATGAGCATGAGATGGTTTTTCATGATGGTCCTGGAATAGACTCAGGGCTTCCTCCATCAATAGCCCCACTGTCCGCTGACTGACCACATGCAGAAGACAGATGACTGAAAACTAACCAAGCAGCTATTGTACAGGAAATGGGAGAAATGGGATTAAAGGGACATGGACTGTGTTCCATGTTCAGACTCAGGCATAGGAAGTATACATCATCATGGTAACCAGCATCTCACTTTAAGAAAGAAAATCATGGCCAGTAAAAATAATACTGACTGTATTCAAAATTATTTTACAGAAAAAAAAACATAAAAGAGTAATTTATAATCTCTTTTTATGTATAACCTAAACTCAAGTCTTATACCCAACTTTTTAAAATAGTATTTTTAAAAAATGTATTTGATAATTATATTCACAGTGTTCATAATTCAAAAGATACTAATGAAGTTTGCTCTGGAACTTCTTCCTCCCACCATGTCCTCTAGCTGCCTTGGAAGTAAGCTGGGTTGGCATTGTCTTGATATCTTTTCAGAGACGCCCATATATATTCAAGCACATAAGCATTATGTCCCCTCAGCTTCCTCACATTTTCAAAAGTAGCATGCTATAATAAACAGTCTTTAACATTCTGCATTTATCACTTGAAAACATATTATAGAGATTGTCCCCTATTCGTATATAAAGAGTATGTTATTTTTCATTGTTTAAAATTGCAAAATACAGAGATGGAGCTCAGTCATAGAGTCCTTTCCCACGTTTCTGTTCCCAGAATCACAAAAATAAATTAATGGGAAAATATAGCACTTGTGGATAAGACTCTTTAACATATAAAGGTACAGCTTCAAGAATGACACTAGTACAAGGACTACCCTCTCAGGTTAAAAAATAGTTCATTTCTAGAACCCTCACCTGGCTAGTTCTCTCCAATAGCATCTGACTCCCTCCAGAACTCTTCAAAGAAACCATCATCCGAACTTCTGTTAATTATTCCCTTTATTTACAGACTTTCTACCTAAATATCTGTCCCTTCAAGAGTTATATTGTATTATTAGTTTCGAAGACTTCATTGGCAAGCCCAAAATTATCTTTGTAAGAAAAGTGACATGACATCGCTATTAGATGGACACTCATCGGAAACCAGGATCTCTTGGGGGACATTGGTGACAAGGTTATCAGAGTGAGTCCTGGAAAACACAGAGCTGACCACAGGACAAACCTCGGGTAGAGGTGGAGGGAAGAACAAGTACCTGGTAGCTGGCAGGGATTTAGTCCAAGGGAGTGAGATGCTCTCTGAGTTTGAAGTCAATATGGCAGTCTTGAGTGCAGAAGTATCCAGATATCACTTTGGTGAGGTGAAAGGCATGACCAAAGCTGATTCAGGTTGTCCACAACCATAAAGAAGACCAGGAACCTCATGAGCACATTGACCAAAGACAGTCAGTACTTAGGCCCATGGTGCTCCAGGCTTCTGTGCCTGTAAAGGGTCTGAAGTTCTCAGGTTCTCAGATTTCTACTTGGAGGTAGCATTTTTTGGTGCCTGCTATGTGACTTGTCATTTGCACATCTGCTGTTCAACTCCCCAATTTTCAAGACTATTGTCTCCTTTTCCATATTCCCCATCCTTTTATAGTCATATTAAAAAAAAAAAAAAAGTCTTTACGGTAATTCAATTCAGTAATTGAATCAGTAATTTGGCTTATAGCAGGTTAAATGGGAGAGTTTAAACCACCAGCTTTATCAAAACGTCAATGAAACTGTTAAAAAAAAATAATAATGTGGTGGGCATCGTAGTGCATGCCTGTAATCTCAGCAACTGGAAAGGCTGAGGCAGGTGGATCACAAGTTTGAGGTGAGCCTGGGCAATTTAATAAAACCCTAAGCAACTTCATAAGACCTTGTCTCAAAATAAAATATAGAAAGGACTGGGGTTTTACTCAATGTTTAAGTGCCTCTAGGTTCAATCCCCATTGACCAAAATATAACAATAGTAATGATAATAATAATGTTCTTGATTTATTGATACAAATTCAAGTTGAATACTGTGTACCATAACTTTTTTGGCGGGGTACTGGTAATTGAACTCAGGGGCACTTGATCACCAAGTCACATGGTTTATTTTTAAATACTTAGTTTTTATAATTTCGAGGAAGTCTGAGATAATCAGAGGATGGAAATAATACTAGAGAGACAGAGAATTTTTTCTACAGCAGATACCACAAGTTTACACGATGCGTAGGAAAGAACTGTGACCTATTTGTAAAGTACTTCTCAGTGTTGCAAATGTTAATAAACTGATGGATTTTTAATGTGTTCTAAAATCAACAGTAAAATTACTGAAGACTTCTATGACAGAAAATCTGCAGTACAGCACCATCCACACAGAAAGGTCTGTAGAATGCAAATCCAATGCATGCTCACAGATTTAATAGACCACCAAGAGGCTCTCACATAAAATGATGCCAGGGAGAACCGGATGCTTAAGTAATTAGGTTTCCTGAGTACCTTGAAGCAAGTTAGTCCCGTTCTTACATTTAAGGTTAAGTCAGAGTTAAAATGGGATTTAAGATTGCTACCAGGAATTAACTGTGGCACAGAACAGAATGTCCACATTGTAAGAGGCAACTCTGAGAGTCTCAGTTTAAGGGTCTTTGATTGTAAACATCAGAAATGGGCTCTGGCTTATTTAAGTAAGAGCTTACTTGTTAGAAGGATAATGAGGTGATTCACAGACTCCACTGCAAGGGAAGCTGAATTAGATTCCGGAAGCACAGGAACTAGGGCAACTTTGAAGAACTCAGCAGTAGCTCAGGGATCATTTTTCCTGAGTCCGGCTTCATGGTAAGTCTGCCCAACAGCCCTACATCTCTTCTTCCCATTAGAGATTTTTTTTTTAATTTTTTAAAATTTATCTTTAATTTTTTTTTACAGACTGCATTTTGACTTATTGTACACAAATGGGATACATCATTTCGTTTCTCTGGTTGTGCACGATGTAGATTCATACCATTCGTGTAATCATACATGTACCTAGGGGAATGATGTCCGTCTCATTCCACCATTTTTCACACCCACCTCCCTCTCATTTGAGATTTTTAATACCCAAGAGAGAAAATTTGAACTGACTCAAGTGTGGATCAGGCCTATCTCTTCACCTCAGTAATAATACCTCATGGCTAGAAGACATAATCATGGTAATACAATAATTGTGAGCTGTGCAGTTTTTATAATTTATGTCATTATTTGAACTAGAATCTCTGATTCTTCTATTTCTCTCAAGTGGTTATGAGTACCATCTTTTATTTATTTTATGTGAACTGTACCAAAGCTTGCACATTGCCTCAAAAATAAAATATTCATAATTAACTTGAATGAGAACTTGCTATGTCCAACCTTGGTTATGAAAATTTTCTAAAATGATCTCCTGTGAGATGGTCATCGTTATTTTCATTTTACAGGCAAGAAGACTGAGGTTCATAGAAATTTCTCCGTTTCATAGTCACCATGTAGAAGAGACAGAAGTTTAACTAAGCACTGTATAGCTGAGCTCTCTTCTTAACTAGTATACCAAAACTGCTTTAATAAATGCTTCTTAAATAATCTCCCTTTTAAAAGTAATAATTTAGTTTCCTTTTTTCACAGTCTTAATGTTGTTGATTGGAAGTAGATTAAAAAACCGTTTTTCTACCCCTTTCCATGTACAGATGGAAGCCAAAAGGAGGCACAGCACTGTGGGCATCGGTCAAAGGTACGTGCTTCTTCATGTCCCCTCCCTGTACTGAGGACATTGCTCTGGCAATGGGCCCTCCCTCTTCTTCATTGACATTTTTTCTTTCCTGATCATAATCATCAACATGCAAGCACATATAAAGCATCTCTTGACTCTCCTCTCCACCTACCAATGCATTTCTCTGATTATCTGAACAGAATTCTAGGAAGGAGTACTCTGTGTTCCCTGCCTCAAAGTACCTCCTACCAATATTTTTAAATCCTCTGTAATAAGACCCCCCAACCCTCTTTTTAGACTGCCCTCGTCAAGGTCACCAGTGACATCTTCTCTGGAATTTCCATAGTCCCTTCCATGTCCTCTCTGGACACCACTGATCCATATTTCATTCTCAGCATTTATTTTTACTTGGCTTCCAGGCCTCCAGACTTTCCTTGTTTGCCTTTTCCAACATGGGCAGTTCCTTTTCAGTCTCCATAGCCAGGTGAAAAACCTTCCTAGTGATGAAGTAACCTTGGACCTTTGTCTCTTTTACCTGCACTCACTCTATAGTGACTTCTTACTGTCTTAGTCACTTAGGTACCACCTACGTCATCTCTATGCTGGTGATGATATAAATTTTTACTTCCAACTTCAGCCTCCTCCCCAAGTTCACACTCCTCTAATACCCTACTTCCCGTCTCCACTTGATGACGAAGCATATTTTCCATTTACCATACACATGACAAATCTTGGTAAAATAAAAAAACAAATTTAGATTTCTGGTCACCAACAAAATCCCTAGTTCATCCTTGACTTCAGTGAGAAACATATATTGATGTCCCTGGAGGCTCATTTTCTTTCCACTTTTGATATTTAAGCAGACAACTAGTTCAGTTGAATGGAGCCCCAGATAAGGCTTTTGGCTGATATTATCAGCATGCAAGGCTGCTCCCAAGGCCCCTGATGTGCAGGACTTGCTCCTCACAAGCACAGTGCCCGTGTCATTACTGAACTGAAAATGTCTTGATGCATTTCTTGGTACTCTGAGAAACTATGCATTTCCTAGTCTCTTAGGTGTACACACATGCATATACAGCACACATACATGTAACCGACTGTATATTTCATTCTTTCAGCTGGAACATGATATCTGGCCTGCGCTGTGGAATAATGAGAGTTCCAGGGACTGTAGGTGCGTTGTGAACTCTCTGCTTGCAAGATCATCACCTATAAGCTCTGTGTTATATCTGCACTGTGTGGCACTAGCAGTGTGTATCAGTGACCCCCTTAAATGACAGACAATGACAGATTCATTCGTTTGCTTCGCCTTCTTCATCCAATCTGTCAAGAACTGGTATCAGCTCTGCCTTCAACATATATTTAAAATATGACCACTTCTTATTACCATCTGATTTAAGATGCCATCATCTCTCATCTGCATGATTTATGTCCCTAAATGGTTCCTCTGCTTTTACCGCTCTTCTTTACAGTATCTATCTATGACATAGCAGCCACAGAGGCCATTTTGAAACCAAAGTGAAATCATGATATCCTTCTGTCAAAACCCCCATTGGCTCCCCATCTTACTCAAAATAAAAGCTAAAGCCCTGACAGATAATGGCCCACAAAGAAGACTTGACTTGATCCCCAACTCCCTCAGCTCTCAGACCTCATTTCCTACTACATATTTCTTCATTTACTCTATTGGTTTTTTGAGGATGATCATGACAAAGTGCCACAGGCTGGATGACTTAACAGAAATTTATTTTCTCATGGTTCTGCAGGCTAGAAGCCTGAGGTCAAGGTTTCTCCACGGTCGCATCTTCTGAGTTTGCTCTCCTTGGCTTGCACTTGGCTATTTCTTGCATCTTCACATAGTCTCTCCTCTGTATGCGTCTGTGTTTCGACCTCCTCTTCTTCCTTCTGTGAGGACAGGCGTCATATCAGTTTAACATCTAGCCTAAATAACCTCATTTTCATTTAATTTCCTCTTTCAAGAACTTGTCACCGAATACAGTGGCCTTGAGGAGCTGGGGATTAGGAAGTTAAAATCTCTGAATTTCTGGAGGGACAAAATTCAGCCTACAACAATCACTGTGCCTGCGTCCACTGGCCTCTGCGCAGGTCCCAAAGCCAAAGCCCAGCGGCCTGGGGAGCAGAGCTGGATGTTTCTATCTGCTTGGACAATGCCTTCAGATAACTCCATGCTCCTATTCCTCACCTCATTAAGGTTTAATAAAATCACATGCCACCCTCTCAGCAAGGATTTTTCGGCCCAGCTATTTAAAATCACCACCATTGAGCCCAGCACTCCTTCCTTCCTTTCCCTGCATAACACTTAACTATTTTGTTTATTGTCAGCCTCCCCCAATTACAATATATACTCCATAAGAAACTTTTTGAACTCAGAAATCTCAGCAGTTGATAATAGTGCAAGCACCTGGTCATCGTTTGGTGAACATATATGGACTATCTAATTCATTAATACCTGAATTAATTGGTTTCTGAACACGACCTGCAAGTGCAAAAAATCCTTATCTCCAAATCTAATTACAAATCAGTTATTAATAAAATGTCCAAGTTCACATAGAAAGACAATGATCCTTAATAAAGGGCAGCTGTGTTTAATGGTTGACATGAATAATAGGAAAGAGAAGGCTAAATAGAAACTTCCATTATACTTTCTCTTTTTAGATTCACTTTCTATGGAATTCTATGAGTAAGCATAAAGTCACTTTATTGTTTCCTCATCTAAAAAGACTTCTCTCTCCAAATGGACAATTACTACTTTAAAAAAAAAAAAAAAAAAGGCTTTGCAAATATGAAACTCTTGTTGCTCGGGCACCAGAACAGGTGTGGGCAGCCCACGTGGAGTCTGAGTCATCCCCTTCCTTGATCCTGGAAGAAGGGGCCGCTGAACAGACATAGCCCAGAGTCCTGCCAAAGGCAAGCACAAAGTCGCTTTCCCTGCTGAGTTTGCTTCTGCCTTATGCTTCCTGGAAGCAGAGTGTGGTTGTTAATACATCAGAAAGACTGGAGACTACAAAGAAAGGGAAGAGTGGGAGCACTACTCAGTAAATACTTTAAAGTGCCCCAGGGATAGAGGGAAGTACCTAGAGGGAGAGCGACTATTTACCAAACAAAGCTAATATTATCACATTTCATATTTTGCCTGGCTCTGACTATGTGAGCCACATAAAAATGCATTAGACTGTGACATTCCCTTGCTCCGCTGACTTTAATTAAACTTGCTTTGTGCTTAGGAAATTAGCAAACTCTTTGCAGTCGAGGGGAGAAAAACACGGGTTATTCACATGGGTACATTTTTCCCTTTAACTCACAGAGCTCAGATGCTTTGTCATATTCAGTGACTCTGGTGACTACAGCACGAGGCCAAAATCCATTAGCAGAGTCTGCTCACCATGCCTGTGGAATGGAATTGCCACCTAACTGGTACATATGATGGATAGCATCAAAGAAGAAGGTCACTGGATTTGGGCTCTTATCAGAGATCTGTCACTCTGGAAAGCGGCCCTGCAGCAATGAGCGAGAAAGGATGGATCGCCTTGTTGAATGCACAGAGGCAGCGGCATGGAGTTTCCTGGCCTTTCCAGGACACTGTGCTCCATTTCATGTGAATATGACTGGCTGGGGTTGGAGATTTGAGCCCATAACAAACTACCTTTTACTTGTTAATGAAGAAATCACATTATCTATTGAATTGTCAGGCATGACAATTAAACCTTGCAGGTATCAGCAATTCAGTATTTCAGCTAAGAGGTAAGAGAGATCTACAAGTGAAAGCAAAATCCTTCTTTGCAGTCATTGGAGGATGACTTTACTTCATTTGAGGGGAAGACACAAATCCATAAAAAGTGATTAAGGTGCATAACAAAATTGATTCTAGAGCAGAAATCTGTAACTCCAGAGTTTTAAATTCGAGACCAAAAATGTCCTATCAGAAATGCTCTTAAGTCCATCCTAGAAACTACAGATCACCCTCCTGAGCAGGTCAAAATTGCCCACAGCCACTGAAGACCACCATCTGCTTAAAAGAATCCCAAAGCTTCTAGAAGAGATGACTGTTCCTTAATCATGTGCCTTGCCCACTTGTTGTTTCTTGGATTCTCTACATAAAGTTTATTATTCTCTCTCTCTCTCTCTCTATCTCCCTCTTCAACTCTTCTTTCCCTGGAACTTCAGGTAGAGTTTCTCAAGCTGGGCAGCTGTCTTCTTTGGTAGATTTTGAGACATGAAATGAACCCCATGTATCTTCATATGACACTATACTTAGACATGAGTCGAGCACCTTCAGTAGGTCGTAGTCACAATTGATTAATAGATCATATTGTTGGTCTTGTAACTTGATGGAGTGGTGCCTAGAAGGAGCTACACTCAGGGTTTAAGTCCTGTGTCTTCACTGTGCATTGTTCTTCATGCTGTTTGACATGTTCAGTTTCTTATGTCTCAACTCTAGTTCTTGAGCAGTTGGCAAATGGTTTTGCCAGTTCGGGGCAAAAAAATGGTATAAAAGATGTCTTATTTTACCTCCTTTTAAATGTCTGGAAAGAGACAGATATGCACCTGTTGTGTGGGTACGAACCCCAAAGGAAGGGGATTTTGACCTTAGCCACACCCCTGAATGCAAGTTGCTCTTTATATCAAGAGAAAAGATTCTCATCCCCAGTTCTCACTTCTTAAAGGTGCCTCTCTGTATTCTTCATCCTCCCTTTGTTGAATAACACATCTGCTGTCAAAATCTATTACTTTCTCAAAAAGACTTCCTGACTACTGAGTGGAGACTAAAATTCTATCTTGTCTCCTTGACGAAATAGAATTTTAGTCTCCTTGTACATCATCTTGACTTCTTCTCCCTTTGTAAGACCTTTCCTTTAAGGTCTTCTCAGTTGCTACCATAGACTTCATCTTCCATGGGCAAAACCTTCCTAATTTGGTTACTGCTACATCCCTGTATCTATTATAGTAGCTTGCCATGATGACCAAATACCATTTGTTGAATAAATGAATAGACTAAAATATAACTATCAAAGAAAAGAAAGAGATAAAGCTAACTCTTGTGGGGTGCATGCAGATATTCAAAGCAATATGATCACATTTCCTGAGAGTAGGTTAGGATAGGAAAAAAGTTCTAAGTTTGGAGGAGAAGAATCCTGCAGGCAGTGACTTGAGTTACTTCACCTTAACTATAGCTAAATCTTCAGGTAATCACTCTACCCCAGAGTCTATTTGCTTATCTCCTTGCAACAGTTGTTATAAAAATAACCTTAACTAATGCATGTAGTAGGACAATGCATTGTAATGGATCATTAGTTATTAGGAAGCTTCTCTACTTTGATTATCCTCTCTTAACTCTCAAAGGTGTCAAAGTCTGAGTGTTTAGCAGAAAAAAGACTAGTCACAGGTATCAAAGACCCAGAGAGGAGACAGTTGCAAACAAGCATCCTTCTCTCTGGTTGTCTGAAGTCAATACAGCAGAGGCCTGTGGTTGAGGGTGAGGGGCCAAGTCTGTCCTGGGAGTACATCACTGAAAATGGTTAAAACTGATGCCTCAACAGAAAGACTTTGAAGAACTGAGGACATTTAAAGTTTGACCATAAAACCTTGAAAAGAGGACAAGAAAGCTTGAATTCAAAGTTAGGTCCATGATAAAGAAGCATAGAGCAACAACAATCCATCAGAAAGGCAGTCAGAAGGCAATCAACTTTTAAAGCATTTCTGTGCTGTAGTGAGCGTTTAGAAGGTCCAGGTCTAAAGGTGTCATTGTTAAAATGATAGGTACCCTGTCCTGTGTTGTACGGAGTTGACCTAGTCCTTATTCCCAGTGGCTCAAACCTGCACATGCCTTTGGCCATTCTAAGATCAAACATTAGGATAAAGAATTAACAAATGTGAGGAATGATTTCTAATGTTTTTCCTCATATATTCTTAAATTAGACATGCGATGTTTGTTATTTTAGGTTAGTTTTCAGGTTATGGACACCCCATCCAACAGGTTTGTTTTAAAACTGGATTTTAAATTGTACAAAATAGGGCCAGATCTTACTGGTGAGAACGGGGCTAATAGTGTGGGGCTAATAATGTAAGGCTATATTAAAAGTTTGTGTCACAATTCCATTAAGTAACATCTTTTCCATATGTTATTTATAAAGTGAGTTAAGGAATCTCTGCAGACAACATCATTCAGTCATTCCCTAGTCAAGGGCTGGCCAGTGGATTTTCCTGAGAATTTCATGGTTTTTCTTAATAGTGTTAATCCTGATGTTTCTACACTGTGTTGGGAGGAATTATATTTCTCTATTTTGGTAGTTAGAATAATTTGTAAGAATATATACAATTAAATGTGTTCTCTCTAAGTCATGTTGCTGGAAGAATGCAATGTTTTGGCTTAGTTTTGTTTTTTTAAAGTTGCAGTTGATATCCTTTATATTAAAGACTCAGGTTATTTTAAGAAAAGAAAATTCAGTTTAAGGAAAGTACCTTATTAAATGTAGTGTTTTTAGTTTGGGGTTTTATTTGTTTTTTAAAGAAAATGGGAAAGTGATGGTTCCATTGCACTCTTTCCTTCATTCTGCCAACGTTCAGTGTTTAGAAAGCTTCCTGAGGACACAGTTCACTGGTATGGAAGATGGATTCTTCCATTTTCCTGTTCCATCTTCTCCACTCAGTTCTGTCTCCCAACAGCACTTCCCTCCACTGCCTCATTCACCAAGCTTAACCTCCCTAGAGAATCTAAACTCTCCATTAATGACCAAATTCCAACCAGATACCTTTGTGGAACAATTCAGGGGAATAATTAACTCAGTAAAAAAAACTGATTTATTTTTAAAAAATGTATCCTGGTTCATATTGCTATGTTACTTAATCGCAGCTTAATAACAAGGACCCTGAATCCTTAATACATAAAAATAAGTAGAAAAGAAAATTTGTTAATGGTTTGTGGGTTGCTTCATGGGAGGCAACAAATTATAATTATAGAAAAGAGTGAGAGATCTGGAATTATATAGATCTGTGCTTGAATCTTGCACTATCATTAAGGTTACTACTGTTACCTTTAACAAATTTACAAATTCTCCAGGACTTAGCACTCTAACTTGCAACGTGAGACTAGTAACAATTACCTTATAAACTACATGGAACAATTTAGTGAGAGTAAATGTAAGATGTGTATTTATTTAGTTTTACTTTCTTTTGGCCCATATTTAAGCCATACTTAAGGACATAAATTAAGAGGCCCCTCCAAGTCCAGATACAGGAAACACAATCTGATGGTCTTAGGAGCAGCTCCTATCCTCCCTTTAATACTTTAATGCATCACGAGAGGAGTCTTAAACATCAAGAAAAGACCACTGAACTAGTGTGGAAGTCAGGAGAATCCAAGAGAAAACATAGGTATTAGAGTCACACCTGTGCTCAAGTCCTGGTATGACCATTTGATGATTACTTCATCTTTATCTTCCATCATTTATCAAATATGTGTTCAGCTTGTGGCTACTCCTGAACATTTTAATAAGTACTGGACTAATAGGTGACAAAGACCTGCTCTTGGATAGAAATAAAGATCTGATTGAAAACTGAAATGTAGGACCTCCTTGTTACACCTCTGCAAAGAATTTGGCTGCATTTGTACATAAAGAGAGACAAAGGATGGACTAGTTTATTTGGCAGAGGAAGTCTCAAAACAATAAACTATTCAGACTGCAGTATGAATATTATAGGCTACACTGAGTCTGATTTACAATGAGATGTGGGAATGAAAAGAAGCAGAAAATATTTTGGAAATTGGCAGTCTGGACAGGGAAGGAGAGAAGACAAAGTTTACAAAGGAGTAGAGATCAGCACAGATGAAAGGAAGTCTTACATTTCATCAATGTGACAATGAGAAAAGACCTTGAAAACACCCCAGAAATCTGCAAGACCACCCCTCCCATCACACACCCAGAGGCCTTCCACAGTAGAATTGTTCCAGGGGAGGGCCATGGGGTACCCAGGGCCTCCTTAAGGTTCTTCTCTCTGCTTTCAGATGAAGTTCTTCGCAATGGCTACAGCCATAGCTTAGGTGAGGTCCAGACGTTGCAGAACTAGAGTCCTTTGCTACAGAGCCAAGGGAGTTGCAGCAGTCCTTACCAGTTCTTGTAAACATTCCAGAAGATTTCAGACATGTTTCACAGAAAAGCAGGCATGAGTTTATTAGAAGGGGTAGGAAAAAGGGAAAAGGTAAAACACTCAAGGGAGAGAACAGATCCTTCCAGAATGGAAAACGGATGGCGTGCCCCTCCTGTCCTCCAGTTTTATTGGGAATCCCAGGCACATTTCCAGAGATGCCTGCCCAGGCCTACCTCTGGACTCCTGACTGACAGCAGAATTTCATCAGACTTTCAAGTCCTCCCTGTACATGATCTTACCTCATGGAGAGAAGATTTTATTATTATATTGACTTACTAAAGATTTAAGGTCACACTGGGTCACTTTGGCCCCAGCCTAACAGCTCTATTTGAAACTTGTTCTTAACAGATTTTATGGTTAAGAGCTTTACCTATTTCTCTGAGTTCTGGAATCTTATCTGTGTAAAGGTCACCAAAGCCCACCCACTCAGGGTAACTTGTGTTCTTATTGGCAGGGAGGAGAATTCTGGGTCTGCATTTCTCTTGCAGATAACAGGTTGTTTGCTGAAGAGTGTATCCTATTGTTTTAATCAGTGTTTTCCTTGGAGTGCATAAACATAGAAGACAAGAACAACATAGAAGAAGAAAAGAGTTTATTTTGGCTCATGGTTTCAGAGGTTCAGTTCATGGTCAGTCAACTCCCTAGTTCTTGGTTATAGGTGAAGCAGAACATCATGGCGGAAGGGAATGGCTGACGAAAGCAGCTCAGAAAATGACAGCTAGGAAGCAGAAAGCACTCTGTTCACCAAGAACAAAATGTAAACTCTAAGGCACACACCCAGTAACATACTTCCTCCAGCCACAACCTATCAGCCTACAGTTTCCACCCAGTTAAGCAGTGGATTAATCCACTGAGTAGGTCACACTTCTTATAATGTGATCATTTCACCTCTGAAAATTCTTCCTTTTCTCACACATGAACTTTTGGGGAATACTTCATATCTAAACGTTAACATGCATATACTTAAGCCAAGTAGGCTGCAGGTAAATTGCTTTTTTTAAAAGAAAACACTTGGGGGTCAGCATATCAGGCCCAGTTTGCAGAACTACCTCTTGACTTCATGTTCCTATTGCTTTCATCTCTACACTCTCACAGGCACCCCTAGAGCCTGTGGCAGATCTTGTTGGCATGCACACTGTGTTAACTTTGCAGAGGTGCAGATGGAGAGTTATGGGGTCATGGTCACTTCCCCTGTAATTTCAGAGGAAAACTAGGATGCCATGCAGAAATTTACCACTGGGTCATAGTCCTTGCAAATGGCCCTCAGTGGATGATGCCTGGTGGGGTCATGGAAGTAAAACTAGAGCAGGGATCCAGAAAGGAAAAGCTACCAAAAACATGCAAGAGAAACCTTCTCTTCTAGAGAAACCTAAAGGCAGTCTGCCAAACCAGTTGAAAAGGGTAACCACGTGACCTACCACAAGCAAAGACATGGGGGCAGAGCTACTTGAAGCCCTGGGGACCACCCCTTGCTGTGGCATACACAGGACACTGGACCTGGAGCTTTAGGAGTACATATCTACTCTGCTGGTTTTGGATCTTTATTTAAGATAATTACTCCTTCCTATTTCCTGTTTCTCCTTTTGAAAATAGGAATGGTTTTCCTATTCTTATCCTACAATTGCATCTTGGAATTATGTAACTATTTTTTTTTATATTTTACATAGGCTCACAAGTGAGGTTTTTTTTTTAATTTTTAATTTTTACTTTTTGCAGTGCTGGGGCTCAAACCCAGGGCTTTGCTCCCACTCAACAAATGCTCTCCCACCAAATTCCACCCCCAGTCTTTGGAATTGAACTTTTGAAAAGTGCTGGAATGCAGAAAGACTTCGGGCCTATGAGAATGAAATGATTAAATATTCCATTGTAAGAAGACCATGGAACTTGTGGGCTATAGATTGAATACTATGGTTTGGATGTGATTTAACCCCTGGTGGTTCAGGTGTGAGAAGGTTGGTCTCCAGGATGGTGATAGTAAGAGGTTGGTGGGACTTATTGGTGGCATCCAGTGGGAATTGGTTGAGTTACTGGGGTTGCTATCCTCAGAAGAGGCTGAGATAGTTCTCATGGGTCCCAGATCCAGTTTCACTCCCAGTCTGTTTGGCTTCCGGTCTTGCAATGTGATCTCTTCCTATTTGTGTTTGCTCCCAGGATAGTTGCCATTTGCCTTTAGGTCCTCATCAGATGTGAGCAGATAGCCAGCGCCATGCTCTTGAACCTGCAGAACTGAGGGCTAAATAGACTTCTTTATAAATTTTTCTGCCTCAGCTACTTTGTGATAGTCATAGAGCAAAGACCTACATAGTATTTCACAGGTTCTAGAAATATCTAGGTGGATAGGGAAGATGTTCCCACAGCCTTTATGATCCACCGCTATCAGACTCTGAACTTTTCCCAGATTGCTATTCGGAGCTTGAACATTTGTAGCAATCTAAAAGAGAATTATAGCTTCATCAAATCAACTTGTGGAATGACCTTTTGGCAGTTTCCATTTTGATCTGTGGTTTAAATTTGCCAACTCTGGTTTTTTTGTTTTTTTTGTTTGTTTGTTTTTATTTATTTTGGTTATCTCAGTAGGAGGTTCAATGTCAAAATTTGAATTTCTTATTGTTCAAAGGGTGGGAACATCTGAAAGGTATTGTCATTTAGAAACAAAGAAAGACAAATGTTTAGTTCAAAAGGGAATAATTCAAGACTATGGTCTTCGGGGGATAGGGGTAATTCATAAGCATGTACTATGTCAGTTGCAATATGCTAAAGGTAATCCCAAACCTTAAGGTTTGGGGTACAGAAACAAAGAATACTCTAGTGTTTAAAAGACATATGGATTCTCAAAAAACAATAATTACTCTTTATCAAGCACTGATTTTATATGGTCAGCACTGTTAATAGCCACCAGTTGGCCCTCCGTATCTGTTGGTTCCACATCTGTGGATTTAAGTCACCACAGATCAAAATAATTTTAAGAAAGAATCTGTATGGAACATATGTGAACTATTGTCATTATTCCCTAAATAATTTGCATGGCAGTTGCATTATGTGAGGTATTATAAGTAGTCAAGAGATGATTTTAAGTAGAGGGAAGAACTAGTAAGCACAGGTTATATGTAAGACTTCAGCAATTGTGGATTCTGATACCTACAGAGGGTCTGGAATTAATTCTCCATGGATATAATGAGAGATGCCTGTGTGTGAGTGTGTGAGTGTGTGTGTGTGTGTGTGTGTGTGTGTGTATTACACACATATGTAAAATCTCATTGAGTCCTCACTTCAAAACTGTGAGGCAAGAATTATTATGAATATTTTAAGAATGAAGTTTATGCTCAGAGAAATAAACCTCCGAGATCATACACCTGGGTGATGAGGTTCCATCTCAAGTCTGGCCTCTCCAAATTTCACATTCTCAGCTACTAGGCTAGACAGAAGCTGTTTCAGGGGGAAAAGAAAATATATATATATATATATATGTGTGTGTGTGTGTGTGTGTGTGTGTGTGTGTGTGTGTGTGTGTGTGTTTGTAAATAAGGCACCCTACCTCTGATAAGTCTGATACTTTACATTAATATAGGATTCAAATCTGTCTATTTACAGCATCACAAGACTTGCAGGACAAGATTTTGAATAGGTAATTGGGCCATTTACCAGGTTTCCTGCCGTTAGGACTTGCCTAGGTAATATTTGTGTTTGACTGAACTGCTACAAATTTCCAAAACAGTAGATCTATCCATGTACTTAAACTAAAAAATCTAAAATAAACACTAAAATAAATTTTAAACACTAAAATAAATTTAAAATAAATTTTAAACACTAAAATAAATCTAAAATAAAAATCTAAAATAAATATTTAGGGGATCATTCACCTTTTAGATTACCCATAGCATTCTCTCTGTCCATTAGCATAAAGAATTCCAGACTCAATGTTAGTAAGATTTTTAAATGCCAAATCTAAAAATTTCTCTCTTCAAATATATCAAGTTTTTATGACTAATTACATTATGATACTATTTATCAAAATGGAAAATGCATGTCCCCTTATATCTAGCAATTCCAGTTCTAGGAATTCATTTTATAACAAAAAGAAATTCACAGAGATACACAGAGGAATGTTCATTAAAGCACTGTTTAAATAGCAAAATCCAAGAACGGAAGTAAAAACTCATCTGTGAAGACTGGTTGAGGCCATTCTTTTTCTGTTTGTTCATCTGGTACCAGGGATTTAACTCAGGGGCACTCAACTACTGAGTCACATCCATAGTTCTCTTTTGTATTTTATTTAGAGATGGTCTCCCTGAGTTGTTTAGCACCTCATTTTTGCTGAGGCTGGCTTTGAACTTGTGATCCTCCTGCCTCAGCCTCCTGAGCCACTGGGATTACAGGCATGCAACACCGTGCCTGGCTTAAAGACATTACTTATTCAATAATTATTCTTTATGCTTTCCAATGTGCCAGGCATTGTTTGTGGCTCTAACAATATATCAGTGAAAAGGGCTGAAATTCTACAGATAATGGTACATCCTTATAATGGCAAGTAATAAATCCATTAAGGTGGAGGCAGGCTGTCTGTGTAGGTGGACTGTACACTGTGTTTAATGAAAAGAAGAACCAAGTCAAAGAATGATTTTTTATAATACTTATATGCATACATATTATGAAATTTCCTAAACAAATATAAAATTATGTATATTTAGGGGTACGGATGGGAAAGAAGTGTCCTCTATCTGGCATTAATTTAATGTTTGAAAACAAAATGAGATTTTAAAAAACTCATAACATCAATAAAAAAATTTTCAAATAAGTTTACAAATTATTTTAGCTCAAATGTAGAGAGCAAAATGTAGGCAAGTATTACAAAATCAACTTTCCAGTCCTTTCCAATAGGTAGGATGAATTTCCAGTCATTTTGTTGTCCCAAGGCTTTTACTTGGTGCTTACTCCTTGATCATAAGTACACAGAGCAGCGCCTAAAGCATATAAATTTAAGTTATCCCAGGACTTTGTCTGGGATCCCAGTCACAAGTGGTTAGGGACACAGGTAGCTGAGTGACCTGCCAATATCTTGCATTTCCCAGGGTTTAGGGTGGGTGGCCTTTGGGAAAATTCAATCACACCTCCACCAATGCTTGACCTTGTTTATTTTGCCTTCAAATAGCAAGTTCATTTCCAAACTATTAATGAGAAATAAATACCAAAAAAGAGCAAGGAAGCAGATCTCCTAAACAAAACAAAGCCCAGGGCCAAGAGCAGACGAAAAAATAAAAAAAAAAAAACCTTTGCAATTGGCAATGTGTTTTAACCTCCTAAGTGCAGTGGGCAGAGGACATAGAGAAAAGGACCCAGCAAGCTGATGGAGCATAGCTTGCTTGAGAGACATGGTCAGAATCCATCTTTTTTGCAAACTTGTCCATAGAAGGAAACATCATAATGTGTCTGTTTGGCAGTTGGAGGGGTGGTTTCTCAGGACCTCAGAACCCCTTTGGGGATCTTCCTAAGGATTCTGTGTGTGTATATGTGTGTGTGTGTTTGTGTGTGTGTGTGTGTGTGTGTGTGTATGCCTTTGTAGAAATGTTTCCAGTATTTGTCTCTGAAGATGAAATGATGGGATTTCAGGTCTGGGAAGAAGACTTACTGTTTTGAAGTCAACTTTTCATTTAGAATAATGTCCAAGTTACAGAAAAGTTGCAAAGATAATAAATGCAGAATTTCCACATGCCCCACATCACTATAGTGCATTTGCCACAATTAAGAAACCAACAATGGTGCATTTCTGTGAACTAAACTCCATACCTAGATTTCATTAGTGTTTCCATTAATGTCCTTTTACTATGGACGTTTATTTTTTACTTCATACTTTTTGTGATGATTGGAATTGTTAATCTCCTACACCCTTTTCCAAGGCATGAAAACATTTAACATATAAAAAGAAAAGACATCCAACATACATATGTAATTTGTGATGACTTCATTATTCAAAGTTGGTCCAATTCTTATTTATCAGTGACCTAAAATGGGACTAAGATGCTCCAAGAAATCAAAAATAGATAATTATAAAGGAAAATATAGTCCTTTCCCTTAATTTACTTAGAATGCATATTTTGAAAATGATAAATGTATTCTCACAAACATTTTATGTAGAATTATCAATTATTAAATGTTCAGAATTGCTTAAAAATGTCTCTTATGATATTGAAAGAGAAATTTGTACTTCAGATTCCAGGTAACCAGCAATGCATTGTACATGCATTACATATGTTATCTCCTTTAATCCTCCTAGTAACTTCAAACAAACAAGTGGATGCTATTCCTACTTAACTATGAAAACCAAAGAAATGAGTTAGACTTTATAAGGATAAACAGTACACAACAAAGATAGGATTTGAACCTTTTTCTTTATAAATCCAAAGTCTCTGTCTTTTCACTCTGCCATGTAGTTTCTGTTACCATATTAAACTTGTGCATCACGAGGTCAAGTACATTGGCTTTTCTATTTTCTGGACTCAAACTGACAGGGTTGGTAAATTAAGGAAAGAAGGCAGAAGATAGTAAAATTTAAAAAAAAGAAGACTCATCAAAAGGCAAATCATTGCACATTAATTTTGCACGTTTTGCATAATCTTTAATGGCCATTTTAAATCACAGTGTGCTCAGGACGTCGTGAATATAAAACGCACTCTACTTCAGTGTTCCTTAATGTGCTTGTAGCTCATACCTGGAACTGTATTCCACTATGATTTGTTTCCATTTTCATTAAATCTCGGGCTTTTAAAAAATTTTATTTCTTTCTCCTGTAGATTCCCCCATAAAATATGTTGAGGAATCATGTCTTATCTTGAGGCCTTTTTTTTTTTTTTTTCTGAGGCACTGTATATTTCAAAATGATGGCCCGGAGGTAGAAGAGAGATTAAGTGGAGGAAGATACATCAAGAGGGAGGCTGCATCTGTGGGTTAAAAGAATAAAGCAAAGAAAGATTTGAAGAGGAAATAGGTTCTTGGCTCCAAGTACTGTCCTCCCTTACAGCAGGTGAGGGTTGGCGCTTTCAACCACGGTTGTTATTTTCAAGAAACTCTATATTTACTTACAGTCTTAAAGCATGGAAAGTAAGGACTCAGCTAGAAAGTTTGAAAGCTTATTAAAATTCAGACAGCTCTAGGAGATTTCTGGATTGAGGATATACCTAAGGTTAGATAAGAACTTAGCTTAGGTCTAGTGAGTATTTCTGAGGCTGGGGGAGTGCTACAAGAGTTACCTGTAAGATGAGGCAGTGTAATGAACCTAACATAACTTCCCTGTGTTCCTATATGAATGCACCACCAGTGAAACTCCACATCGTGTACAAGCACAAGAATGGGAACCTAGTCAGAATGAATTATACTCCATACACACCCACACATATCAAAAAAGAATAAATAAAATATTTTTAAAATTAAAAAAAATACACCTTCAAACAACCATGTCTAGTTACTAACAAGAAAGCCATAAAATCAAATGCCAATAACTAAGTGTATTACATAGGGATGTTTTTCTAAATAAAATCGCTGCAGATTGCCATTGCTTGGAGGAAAAGCTACTCCTCAAACAGATTCAAGATTCCTTAAGATGTAAGTAAACACATAAGTAAATGCAACAAAGGCACACAACATTGCTATCTCCAATACATTGTAAGCTATTTGAAGTCAAAGGGCAAGCTGTCTTTTGTGTGTATCATTCATATTGCCTTGAGACCCTCAAACATGTTCTTCCTTGGTGAACCCATTATTTGTGATATAGCAACTACAATAGGAAAGACTAAGTTCCATTGCCTCATTAATTTGTATTGTAACTTAGAGAAACAATCCAAAGTTTGAATTCAAAATGTGCAGGTACTGCTAGTTATCACTTATCAACTTTGCTACTTTTGAAAAGCAAAATGCAGAGTTGTGACCACATAAGACAAAGTACTTTAAAAACTATAGGCCAGTATTAAATCATCTAATATATAGTTCAAAAACAAATCCTTTTCTGCTTGGTTATTTGTATTCTTTCCACCAAAAGTACAGATACCATTACAATGATTACATAAAAGGTTAAACCAGAGCATAGGGTGCACCATGTATCAAATATTTTCCTGAATCCCAAAACAGAAATATGTTTCAATGAAAACACATAGCAAAGAATTTACTGACTATCAGATTGTCTACTGATGTGGAATGATAGCTGGCAATTCATTTGCTTTATTTCATGTAAATGTGCACTTAGTCCTTGACCTTTGCAAAAAAAAAAGGGGGGGGGAAGAGCTATCAAGTATATACATCAAAATTTGTGGTTCCAGTAGGCAAAAGAATACATGTCAGTCATTGACTTCAGGAAGCACTCTGTGGTGTGTGGAGGAGAGTGTGATGCAGTGGTAGGTGACATGGCTCAGCAGAGGTACCCTCTCTCTCTCACAGTCTATTATCTGTCTAGTCAAGGGTATCCAGTCCCAAGTAGTAGAGCACACTGCAAGTTTGTCTGAGCAAAAATAAATTTATTAAACTAATATCTGACCATGTTACAAAACATTAGACAAGAATAATAGCTGATCACATCAGAGATTGCATATGGTAACTAGAAAGCTAAAATTTGTTTCTTTTTGTGGTCCTATTAGGACTTTCAAATACTTGTCCAGTGCCTGAATCTTCATGAATTTTTAACTCCAAGGAAAATGAGAACTGACTCAAGAGTTTCTAAGCCTCCTAATTCAAAGCCTTGAAAGAGGGAATCTGCTGGGGTTGGTAGGCAGTGTGTTTCCAGGAGCTATGTTGACGACAGGAGAGTTGATAAAATAAAACTTGCCTGGAATAAAGTACTCACAGCACCTCACAGAGAGTCAATGCTGGCTGAGCCAGGATCCCCAAAACCTTTCTGCTTTGCCATCTATCATCAGTTCCCCATGGCACAGAAGGATCTGTAGGAGGTGGAAATTAAATATTTTGCTTTATGTATTTACTTTACAGACTTGGTGAGAAACAAAAGCAAATTATAAGCTCTGTTTACCAATTTCTTAATTATCCCCTATTCCACAAAATGTCAATATAAACTGGAAATACAGAAACACTTAAAGTAGCATCCTTGAGAATAGCCTAAATGATAAGATTGCTCTAAAATGACTGAACTTTATCCATGGTTAGTAGCACTGTAAATGGATAGAATATCTTAGAAAGTAATTTGATAATAAGCACAAAGCCTATAAAAATGTTCATGTCCATTGACCCAGTAATTCTATTCCAAAGAAACTATCATAGAGTTCAAAATATGGCAGAAAGCTTTATGTACCATATGTTTATTACAGAAGTGTTTACAGAGAAAAAAATAGAAGACAATCTAACTATGTTTCAGAAAGGGAAAAATTATTTAAACCACTGGAATATTCTCCATTTCTTGAAGTTCTGGTCATGAAGAACATGAAACAGCATGGAAAAATGTTTATGTGTTCTTAGGTGAAATAGAGAGCAATATTGGAAGGCAGCTTATAATTATCAGGGTGAAACTGCATGGGAAAAAATAAATTAATTCAAGATACTAATAGGAAAATCAACATAATGAAATTGTATACCTTTCCCCCATCTATTTCCTGAATTGCTTCCAATGTGCTTATATTATTTTTATAAAAGGAAAAAAACTTTCAAAATCACTGGCATATTATGACCACCTCCTCTTCTGGATACAGTTGGCATTCTCTAGAGCTGCTTCTTCCTGCTCTTTGACGGGCTACCAGCTCCCTTGAAACCTACTACTTTTTTGAAAGGATTTTAGAAATTAAAGATGATAGTCCTTGGAAACTACTGAGAGGAAAATAGAAACTTAAGTAACTACTGCAAAGAACATTTAGAAGGGTCTCAGGAAAGTGCCTTTGCTGAAGAAAAAAAAAATTCTGGAGGTGGAGAGGACCTCTAATCCTCAGAAGTGACTGAAACCTTCAAGTATAAAGCAGCGGTAGTGGAAGGATCTGCAGCACTCAGTATACCTTATGAAGTAGCCGGGAAGGGTACACAGGAGATAGTAATTAGCATGCGCCCAAGTCATCATCAACCCTGTAGATTTTCTTTTCCAAGTGACGATTAGCCTGATTCTTCCGCCTGTTTATAGGAGGCAGGAGTATTATAAAACCACACAGAAGTGAGAGAATTTGCATATCCCATGCGCTGAATCAGTAAAACGTGGCTCTCTCACTGAAACTGTTCTGAGAACATAGTATTATGCTCTGGTAACATGAAAGGTGAATTAAACAATAATGCCATCATCATTACAAGGCGCAACACAACACTTTCCAAAGACGTTCTGGTTTTCAGAGCACCAGTCCCAAAAGACGTTCCATTAGAGAAAACATTCTGGGTGTGAAATAGATCTAACATGCATGGTACACACATCCTCTTTAACAACCAGTATATTCCTAAAAAATGTACCACAGTAAGGGCAACTATGTTATCAGCATTTCTCAGACTGAACTGCTCAGGGGGCTCTTCCCAACCCCTCCCCTCAATGCAACAACTATTGTCCTGAGTAGAAGCAGTCTTCTGCAAAATAAAGTTTGTTAAATGTATAATGTTTACAGATTTCAGAACCTGTGAGATGTAAGCTCAAATCAATTTTTATCACACACTGACCACAGAAACCTGAGTTAATGAGATTGCCTTGTTCAACCAGAAATCTTTAAATGGTTTCAGTCCGCCTAAAATGAAGTCATAAACACACAAAAATCCAGAGGGACAAACAACCCCTATGTCTGGTAATTTCTCAGATTTCTTTTTTACTTACTCTTCTAGAAGGTACTATTCTTTTTCTTTTTTTTTTAACCTTGGTTTTTACTCCCTTGTCCACGACTCTAAGACCCAGACATTTTTCCAGGATCCCTTGTCTTCATTACTGATTTTGATACACACCTAGGGGTCTGTTCAAGGATCTCCAAGTCTAGGCACAGGGAGGGGCAGAATAGTACAGGATGGCCACACATCTGCTTCCCTGACCCTCCATGCAGCAGCTAGAAGGCAAAAGAGAAGCCCCCTTCCTGTGCAATGGACTGCTAAAGCCTGCTCCTGGGAAGGCTTATTATCCTGCTCAGGGAAAGGAGGAACAATGAAGGAAACCAACCCCCTATCATAGAGCAAACTCAGGACTAAAAGGTGATAGATTAATAATTAAATGTAGTTAGTTGTTAGTAAAGTATGGTGGTTTTAATTTGCATTTCTCCAATAACCATTGATGTTCAACAACTTTTTTTGTGTGTCATTCATCTATCTTTGATGGTAAAATCTGTCCAAATCTTTTACAACTCTCCATTTTTAATTGATTTATGTTATAATCTAATAGCAAGAGTTCCTTTCATTTTTCTGATAGTTTTCGTACATGCCTTTGTTGAATATGTATCTTAAAGACACTTTCTTTCAGTCTATGGTCTTTTAATTTATTTAACTGCATGTTTGAAGGACTTTTTAAAAAAATACCAGTGAACTTTAATTTACCTGTTTTCTTGTTTATAATCTGTGCTTTTAATATTCTATTAAAGAATTTTTTGCCAAACTCAAGATCACAATAATTTTCCCTATATTGTACCTGGAAGTTTTACAGTTCTAATAGTTACATTTAAGTCTATTGTTTGTTGCAAGTTAATTTTTGTGTACAGCATGAGGTAAGGTCAAGAAATATATTTTGTATTAAAAAAAAAAAAAGAAGTGAAAGCAATTCCCATGATAAATGTAAAAGCAAATCCTGGGAAAAGCTACTGAAGAGCCAATCAATTCAGTGTGGAGAAAAAAAAACATAGCTCCAGGAATGAGGTTTCCAAAGGGAAAACAATGAAATCAATACAGTATCCGACAAAGTTGAGATGAGTTTTACACTTTTGGTAAAGAATGTAAGAGAAGATTTCCCAATAGGTACATAGACACTAAGCAATAAAAAGGCAATTAGTAACTCTTGGAAAAACAAAAAAGATTTGCAGAAAGATCTATGTAATATTAATACACAGTGTAATAGAACTGTGTATTATGTCTTCCCAGTGGAGTGATTATTGAATAAACTACAAACCCTCACAAAACTATATTGAGGAAATGGACAAAGGAAAATATGTGTATGGGCAAGGGTGGAAAATGTTTGATGTGTATGCTAAATATTTTCAATGTGGAAGAATATAAGTGTTACAGTCTATAACTCAATAATAATATGAATGTATTCTTTAGAAAATATAGATCTAAATAGCAAAAATAACAGTTAAAATGAAGAAATAAATTGGTAGAGAAAAGGCAGAAATTGGGGCTTTCAAGGAATGAAGCAGGAAAGTGCTATTTTTGTATAAGTATTATGATATAATCTGAACTTCCCTATTCTGTATATGGAGACATTTAACAGAAAAACATTAAAGAAAACTACAGTAAGTTCAATAATATATAAAAAGTGATTCCATATCTACCAACAACTTTAAAAATTCCAATAGAAACACTTTGCAATTATAAGAGTCTGTACATTTGTTCTATAAATGGAAGAAATATGAAAAACAAACACCACCAACAAAAAAAAACTCACTTGGTTTACCAAGGCTATTGGCTTTATAAAGTACTCAAGTTATTAACAGTTCATAAAAGCAGAGGGAACATTTTAGGTGGAAAGGAAACTGACACCAACTCATTCTCTGGCAAAAATTCTTCTGAAGTGCACAGGAATGTTCTGCAAAACTGTCTGCAGGGAGCTACCTTGCAGGCAAGACCCCTGTCAGGTCTGCTTTCCAGGCACAGGGACATTGGCAGATGACTGCTCCAGGTAGTCCAAGAAGCCCCAAGAGATTTCATGGGCCTTTTGTGTTGCATGTCAATGTTCTCCAGCACTCACTTGCTAATGCCTCAGCTGTGTCAAGTGCTTCTGCACCAGCATGCCTTTCTGCTGCAATTCATTCCTTGGTTCTGAGATGTGGTCCTCTTTGACAACTTGCCTTGGTTCTGGATAGACAACTGCTAGACAACTGCAATCTTTTTTTTTTTTTTTTTTAAATAACAACATTCAGTCTGTCTTTAATATCCTGAAATGTCTTGCAATATCCAGAAACTTCTGAATGCACTAATTAACACAAATTTCTTCCTGATCAGTATCATTGACATAGTCCTGACTCAGGAGAGATGCAAAGCAAACCTAATGTCAATATCAACACGTCCACCAAGGTACTGTTAAAAATTCTCAGAGGGCCAGGTGCTGCCTGAAGAAGCAAGCCTGGCTCGGGGGTCCTAACAGGGGTGGTGCGCACCCCACACATCCCGGTAGCTACAGGGAGAACACATGGCCTGGCCCATTCACCATGTCTGGAATTGATTATTTTACTTTAACTTGGTAGAAATACTCATCAATCAAGAAGTTTAGTATAGAAAATAACTGTTTGTCATTAACAAAGACAAAAAGAAATTTGCTGTAATTTTCAGACTTCTATTTGCAAAAATATATTGGTAACTTCTGATAAAATTATATTTAATCCTAATTTTAAAGGAAATTTTACACATCATAAAGGATTAATTATATGTGAAAAAAGATTCATAAAAAATGTTGATCTCTTTAAAATAGTTAAAAGGATATTTGCCTTTACATTTTAAAAAGCTAGATATTCTCACTGAAATATAACATCAAAGTACTAAATAGATCAGAGGGTGCAGAGTCTATCATCAGTTAAGCTATTGAACCCAAGTATCCCAGGGATCCTTAGGAAAAACTCAAATTTCAGCATTTTCACATTTGCAAATTGTTTCTCAAACTTCATGATAATGCTGATATGAAAATCAAGTAGCATGTTTCTGAGTTTTAAAATAGTGCACTTTTTCTACTTAATAAAAGTACAAAATCGGTATTTTCACTATTTTCAAAACCCCAAGTATCTTTTATTTTCTGTTTAATTTTAAAATTATATTTCACCTGGGTATTCAGAATCAACCTCTTTGTTGCAAGCAATAGAGATGTTCAGGTCAGGAAGGCAAAGAAGGTGGGGAACATTCTGAAATATCACAAGGCCAGTCCCCATGGAGAAATGGAGCCCTATCCAGAGTCCAGGCTTTTCTGGAGTCCTAGCTGTCTACTCAGTCCTTGGTAACAGGTATCCAGCGCCCTTTACCCTGGAATTTGACCAATGAAGTATTTGAGTTGTTTCACATCCTGCCCCTAAATTCCAGCCAGAATCAATGGGACTATTCTGATCAAGTAAGCCAATTTTCTTGCAGAAACAGACAGAACTATGTCACTGACCAACTGTTGACCTAACACTAGAGGAAAGCCAGTCCTGGTGAAGGTGGAAGGTGTATAGGATAATGAGCATGGTAACCTATGGACAAAGAAGGGAGCCAAGAATATAGCAAGTACTATTGCAGCAGGAAGATAGATCTCCAGTAGACAGCCAGAATAAGGACCTTGGAGAAGCAAAGGAGGGGAAGGGAACATCATGTCAACCTGAAAGCAGGCAGGGGGGTCTGAAAGACATCCTGTGACTCACTACTCCCTGCCAGTGTTAACCACAGTGCCACCTCCTGAATTAGAATACCTGTTTCTGTTCCTTATGACTGCAACTGCAGCAGCCCGTCCTTGGCTATCCTTGGCCTCATCCCTAGCAACAACCAATCGCAAGCAGACCCCTACCCCCAATGCTTCCTCTAACAGACTTGTCAAAAACCACCAGGTGAGATGGTCCTTTTAATTATGTAAATAAGAGATTGAAATTATCACCTCTGGCCAGGTGCGGTGGTGCACGCCTGTAATCCCAGTGGTTCAGGAGGCTGAGGCAGGAGGATGGTGAGTTCAAAGCCAGCCTCAGCAAAAGTGAGGTGCTAAGCCAGTCAGTAAGACCTTGCTTCTAAATAAAAAAGGGCTGGGGATGTGGCCCGGTGGTCAGGTGCTACTGAATTCAATCCCCAGTACCCACTCCGGGGCCAAAAAAAAGAAATTATCACTTCTGATTGGTCCATGAATACACTAATCAACATCCTTCATCCCACCAATCACCTACACTAAGCGATCAGATATGCCTTTAAAAAACTCCTAGGCAACAGACACACATTGACATTCCTCTCTTGGGAAACTTCCCCTTCAGAAGCTCTGCTTTCTTTCTCTTACTCTAATAAATCCTGTCATTTTGCTCTCACCCTTGTGTCCATGGATTTCATACCTTGAATTTATGAGACAAAGAACCCAGCTGCCTAACTCTGTTATACTATGGATTCCTGAGAGAAGAGCATTTAATAGACCTCTTGCTTACTCTATCCAGCAAGAGAGTTCTGTATCTGTTAAAGTTCACTCAAATCAAACACTGGGAAGATCTTTCCTTGATCTCCTGTCAGAATGGATGTTTTAGTACTGAGTATACCTACCGGGTGATTTTATGCCTCTATATATCCCCAAGTTCAGAGTTGTTTATTATTTATGTTGTAAATAATTGGAGATTGTAGTAAGACATTCCAGATCTGAAGAGGCCCTGGAAATTTCTCTAAGGTTATCATCTGATTGTCTTATTTATATTCTGAGTGTTTTTTTTTTTTTAATTTTTAAAAAAATACACTGTGAATATGTCAATCCAAAGTACCATCCTGTCTTTTTCTTTTCCCAAAAGTATATACTATTTTATTGTAATAAGTCCCTAATTGTGCCATATTCTTATAAAACATGTCATCTCTCCTGCACCAGAGTGTTCATTTCAGTATGCAAATCGAATCATGTCACTCCTTTCTTAAAACCTGTCAGTTGCTCAGATCCACATCGTTAGCTGATCCTTTATGATTCCATAGAAAGCTCTTTGCTTCCACAGCCTCTTGTCCTCCCATGATCTTGCTCACACTAGCCACAGTACCTCATTTATGTTGTTGTTGTTTATTTAGTGTGAGAAATTTTAACATGAGGCCTGCCCTCTTAACACATTTTTAAGTGTTTCAACAGTATTGCTGCCTGTAGTCACAGTGTTGTACAACAGATCTCTAGAACTTATTCATCGTATACAATTAAAAATGTATGCCTATTAATTAGCAACTTCCCCACTTCCATCTTCTCCTGGCCCTGGCTACTACCATTCTACTCTTGGCTTCTATGAGTTTGACTATTTCGGATCCCTCATGTGAGTGGAGTCATATACCGTCTGTCATTCTGTGGCTGACTTGTTTCACTTTGCATAAATTCCCCAAGGTACATCTGGATTGTCACATAAGGTTTCTTATGTTTTAAAACTTAATAATATTCCATTGTGTATTTATAACACATTGTTTATCCATTCTATTATCAGTGAACATTTAGGTTGTTTCCACCGCATGGCTATTATAAACAGTAATGTACTGAACATGGACTTGTCAAGATCTCTCTAAAATCCTGACTATAAAAATGCAGGCAGGAAAATCAGAAAGAGATGACTGGGATTATATCAAACCAAAAAGCTTATGCACAGCACAATAGAATATTCAATAGAATGAAATGGCAACCTATAGAATAGAACATGTTTGCAAGCTTTATATATGATAAGGAGTATGTTTTGGGCAGCTTTGTGTGGCTGCGACCAAAATACTGACAAGAACAACATAAAGGAAGAAAAGTTTATTATGGTTCACAGGTTAAAAAGTTTAGTCCATGGTTGACCAAATCCGTTGCTCTGGGCCCAAAGTGAGGCAAAGCATCATGACAAAAGGGCATGGCAGAGGAACACTGCTCACCTCATGGGGGTCTGAAAACAGAGAGAAATGGGGGTAAGGGACCACAGAGAAGATGAGCCCTTCCAGGGCATGTGCCCAGCGATCCACCTCCTTTAACCATGCCCTACCTGCTTATAGTTGCTACCCAGTTAGTCCAAATTAGGATGGGCAGATTAAGTTACAACCCTCACAATCCGATCATTTCACCAGCAAATATTCCTTCCTTCACAGGAGGTTTTGGGGAGACACCTCATATCTAAACCAAATATTTTGCCCCTGTCCCCCAAAAGTTCATGTAACTTTCAGTGAAAAAATGCATGTGGTTCATCTTCAAGAGTTCCCATAGTCTTAACAGATCCAACACTGCCCAAAAGTCCAAGTCCAAAGTTTTATCTGAGATTCAGTGCAAACTCTTGGTTGAAAGCCCCTGTAAAAAGCTAAATCAAGTTACACAAATCCCATATTCAATGGCACAGAATAAACAGTCCCATTTCAAAAGGGAATACTGGCACAGAAATAAGGAATGGAACCAAAGCAAGACTAAACCCCCATGTACGAGTTATGGAAATGTACAAATGCATTCTACTGTCATGTACAACTAATTAGAATAAATAAAATAATAATTTTTTTTTAAATAAGACTGAATCCTAGCTGACAAACAGGTCCTGTAACTCCAAATACAAAGGCTAGGAAGGACACTTGGCAGGGAGATGTGCTCTCCAAAGAGCTGGGACCGTCCTGCCCCTTTGACCTTGTTCACTGCCTTGCAAATGGACTCTCTTTTAACCTGCCTTTCTCTGCAGTCATCAGTTTTTCTCAGCAGACAGTCTGTATTAGTAGCATTTTATAATTTCTGGGGTCTCCGTTCTAGCTTTGGCATCACCTGCAGAGTGTCATGCATTACCTCTCCAGAGGCAGTCCATAGGTATCTGAGACTATAACAGGGTCTATTTCCAAACTGTATAAGAAACTCCTACAATTTAATAGGAAAAAAAAAAAAACTCCCCAAGATCCCAGTTGAAAAATGGCTGATGATTTGAATTTCTCTGTAGAAGACACACCAATGGCCGGCAGGTACATGAAAAGACACTTAACATCATTAATTATGAAGAAAAGTGAAAATTACAACCACAGTGAAACATGAACTCACACCTTTGGGGTTGGCAATTACCAAACAAACAAACAAACAAAAAAAAAAAACTGTTGATGAAGATGTGGAGGAATCATAACCGCTTCCACCCTTAGTGGAGATGCAGATGGTGCCATGATGCCACTGCTTTGGAAAACACCCTCAAAATAGTATAACTCCTATATGACCCAAGTCCCACTTTGGAACTTTTTTCAAAGATTTGAAATTACGGTAACCTTCCTTGAATCATTTGTTCTTCCTATGTTCCCTTCTGCAGTGCTATCTGTTCACAAAATAAATACTTTTCATTCTGTAGGTCTGAGTTCCACCATTTCTTCTTGTGGGGCTTCGATAATGGTTCAGTGTCAGGATAAGGGTCACTCACTAAAACACTCTAAAGGATAGACTAATTTATTAATTTAATAGGTAATTAAAGAAACTTGGTCCACCTGAATTGCCTCTCAAAGCATCAGCTTCCTCATCTCTAAAATAGGGCTAACACCTAATTTATAGGATTGCTTGGTTATACACTGTCATTGCCCAACAGATTTTTCTGACACATGTCATGACTCAATAAATACAGTACAATGTATTTTAATGATGGTACTAGTCTTAACAACTTAATTCATTTTTTTTCCTTTTTTTCTTTTTCTTTTTCTTTTTTTTCCTCCGGTGCTGGGAATTGATTCCAGAGTCTCACACATGCCAAGCAAAATGTTCCACCACTGAGCTACATTCCCAGTCTTTGACCACATAATTCAGAACAAAATTATTTCTAGAATTGTGTTCTACTCTATTTGCTGGTAGCTATAGGACTATAAGAAAAGACTGCAAATGAACTGCTTCACCACAATGAAAGTCAATTTCTCTCTTGAATTTAAACATCTTGGAAGTTATCCCAGGGAGATTAGGATAACTTCAAGGCATTGAGAAGCCAAGATCCTTGCTTAGTAATTTTTAGGGTGTTGCTCTTGTCTGCCCAGTCACACAACTTGGTATCATGCACAAGGACACGTTCCTCCTAAGGTCACAATCCAGCACATTCACCAATATTTCTCACTGGCCAGAATTCAGCCATGTCCATGGATAATAGCAAAGGACAGTGGGACACATATTCTTTACTTGGAAGCCATGAGAAAAGATAAAAATTCTATTATTACAGATTTTTTTTTAGAAAAGGAAAATGAATATTGAGGAGATAGGTAGAAATCTTCTGCACAAATTCTGAATTTTAAGGTCTTAGGATAAAAATAATTCCAACAGGAATATTTTTTTTAAATGTGTTGGAACTTTAGGAAGCAAGACAAATGAAAAAAGAATGTTGTTACTCTTACAAGTGCTCACATGGAATAATTCAGTAATAAGAAATGCAAACAATAAAATTATATTTTACTAGTGACAGAAAGGACCTTAAGACTCAAGGTCTCTAATCTCATGAAACACTGAGGTGCCTGAAATCCAGGGGAGATGATGACTGTGCAGAGTGCATGACTGGGGATGAAGCTTAAGCTCTCTGCCCCTTACATGCTTTGCACTTTACTTTAACAAAATATTCAAGAACACTATGCACCGTCTATGCAACATGCACACACACAAGGTACACAAAGACTAAATGGAGCAAGTGTGGTAGATGCCAGGACTGTGGATTTGTCTTTGTTGTCTTCATCACTTACCATCCAGTAAATTTTTAGTGAGTGCCTAGTGTGGGCCAGATTGTCTTCTTGAAACTGTATGTGTAGGCATGATCAAAAACTGACCCAAATCCTTGCCAAATTCCAGGATAGAATCAGCAAAGGCAGGTGCCCTGGCCAAGGAGTGTGTCTGACCTTGTTGAGAAACTACAGGGAGGCCTGAGAAGTGAGTGAGGGAAGAAAGGAAGGAATTGCCAGGAAATGATGTCAGAGATATAAGGGGTAGCTGGGAAGGGGCAGGAGAAGGAGATTGCCAGAGTGTGAGTGGCCACATAGGCCAACATCAGGACTTTGGCTATTACCTTTTGAGAGATGGGGCAACCCTAGAGACTTCTGAGTAAAACAGCGATGTGATCTGAGTTTTATTTTAATAACAAATTGATAATACTTCTAAAGCTAGAGACTCGATCTCTTGAGGTACTGTTCTTAGAACAATAGCAAGTGCTTCCTGTATACCATTTAATTACAACTGCACTGAAAATTAGCTATGATCCCCAGTTTTGCAGATGAAGAAACTGAACCTCACAAAGATTTCATAATTTGCTCATCTTAATGAATGGCATGCTAAGGACTGGATCTCAGGGACATCTGCCTACAAAATCCTGATTGTCATTCACACTGTTTTATTTCTGTCACTATTGTGATAGCCTACTTGAACGGTTTATGCATTCTTGTCTTGCCATAAAATTGTTTCCCATTATATTCTGTCCACTGATATCTTCAATAGATGTGATAAAGAAGTATCCTGCTGTATCGTTCTGAAGAGCAGAATTACTTATGATAGCAATTATTACTCATTAGCATTTGATGAAGATAAGCTCAGGGCCATCCCGCTCCTAATCTAAAGAGGACATCATAAATAACAAGCCCCTGCAATTGGAGCAGAGCTTCTAAGGGTGTTTCCTTTTTAATCCCAGTAATGAGGCATTTAAATTCATAACTCTTTTTTATACTTAGAGGAGCTATTTTGGAATCTCTTGCCCCCTCTCTTCCTTCAAAATCTCACCTCATTCATTCTCATCCTCCCTACCCATATGGCCCCCACACAAGTGTAAGGCACAGCTCAGCATATAGAGGCGTGAAGGTCATCAGTGATCAATCATGGATATTCTGGGTTTTTCTTTCCTTTCTCTTTCACAGTGCTAGGATTCAAACCCAATTCTTTGTGCATGCTAAACACACCCTCTACCACTGGGCAACACTACAACTCATGGCTATGCTGAATGTTCTCTCCTAGCTGCAGCCCCAACCTTAACATTAGGGGGTACAGAACAGGAATGCAAGTGAAAGCCTGCAGACCTAACATCTACTTAGAAGTCATAGATCAAGTGAGCACCCTATTAAATAAAGCATGTTCACTACGCCAACTTAACAACAGTAATTTATTGACTTCAGTTCTCTCAAAAATTCTTTGTCTAAGTCCCTCCTGTGTTTTCTACATTTTAATCTTGTTCTCAACTCATACTGATTCTCAATATTAAATAAGAAACGAAATTAAATAAATAAGAAATTAAAAGGTAAAATGTAATTATATTAAAAGTGCATAGAATTTACTATTTTTCTTAGAATGCAAGTTAAAGTCCACAGAATTACCTTAAGATCTAGAAGGCATGGGAAAATGAGGTTCCTTTACGTGGCAGGATTTTAAAATCACAGAGAAAAATTAAATAAATAAAATCTAAATTCAAATAAATGTGAAAATAAAAAAATTATATTTTCTATACATCTTCTAAAATGTTATCTAAATATTCAAGGGTATTAAAATTAAAAGGCAAACTATAAATTACATTATTAGAGATATCTATTTATTCTAGTAAAATACAATCCAACAACTTCTAATTCAACTTGTGTAGATTAAACCAGAATTTTGTTTTTGTTTTTATAAAAAAAGCATCCGTCAACACACATATTTTAGAAAACTGAAGCTAGTGACAATTACAGCTTCAATGTGTCTCTGGTTGTGAATATAAATGTAGTCCATCCTCATTATTCGGGGATTTCTTATGTACAGATTCACCTATTCCCTAAAATTTATTGGGGACCCTAAATCAATATGGTAATACATAGAACAAAACATCATTGAATTGCCTGATGTGTAAGTTCCCAGTTGAGCTCAAACAAGTCTTCTTTAACCTGCCATCATACCATAAATAAACTTTCTTTTTGTAATCTGACCAGTGCCACATCTTTGCTTTTTGTGAGTGCTTTTATTCAGGAATTTTTTCTGTTTAAAATGGCCTACAAGCATTATGCTGAACCACTGTCCCGTGTTCTTAAACACAAGAAAGCTGAGATGGGCCTCTTTAGTTCCTATTAAGAGAAAATATGTGTATCAGATAAGCTTTGTTCAGGCATGAGTTATAGTGTTTTGTTGGCTGTGAGTTTAATGTTAATGAGCCAAGAATATATATTAAATAAGATGTCTTTGAACAAAAACACACATAAAATAAGGTTACATATTGATCCATTGATGAAAATGCTGTGACCAGAGACTCTCAGGAGCTTAACCCTATATTTCCCCTGGGAGCAATAATTCAACATTGACTAATTCAGTGTTCAGGGCAACTTTATGGAACATCACTACTGTGGATAGGAAGAATCGAATGCAATCAGTATCACATCATATATTACACCACAACCTGCAGACATACAAATATAAAAGTAATTTGAAGTGTTTAATATTGTAAAATGGGCTTCAGCCACCATGTGAAACCGTTGCTAATACATTCAGTGTATTTCTGGAACCATGAATCAAAGCATGAAGAGAAGTATAAACACAGTACTACAAGAAAGCAATATTTCCTTTTGCAATAGTCCATGGCTTTGAGGAATGTGAGAGGAAAGTTTGTCAAGTTACCATTCTTATCTTTTTTCCTTCCCTAAGCACTTCTCCTGCTCAAATTCTCCTCAAACATGCAAGTAATGACCATCTCTGGCAGTCTTAGTCTTGGTCTACGTTTGTAAACTCCTAAGTTTGTTTCATTTTGATGACATAAGGCAAGAGATTAGAAATGTCTCCCTGAAGTTTGAAAGGTGTTTATCTTAAGAACTAATGTGCACATTTATAGGTCCCATTGTGTTAATAGTGACTGTTAGATTTAAGTAACCAACATGTCTGTAGTTCTTTAATACATTTATTTGGGATAGAAAGTGAACTTTGAAATCTCAGAACCCAGGAAAAGGCATTTCTTGCTCAGATCTAAGGGTGGAAATATCTAGAAGGCTACACCAGTCTTACACATAGTTTTCCTATTTCCAGAATCTCCTTTACATCTTGGCTTACACACACACACACACACACACACACACACACACACACACACGCAAGCAACTTCCAGAATCACAGCTCCTATTATGTCTCTTCCCCAGCCTATCCCTGCCCCCACATTATCAGTCAGACATTACATTCTACGCAAAAAGTAAAGTCTTAAGCATTGAAGATCTTCAGTGAAAGAGGTCTGGACCACTTTTTCAACCCAACTTTGCAAAACTTCCATAATATTTACTCAAGACTGTTCATTCATATCTTGATCTTTCACATTTTCTGAGTTTATGATGCTTCCTAGTCCTGCCAATCCAAAGTGCATATCCACTCTCTCTTCTGATGGCCCTTTTAGGATGCCACTATCTTCGAGACATTTCAGTCAGTTGTAAGTAATTATCCCTGCCATCAAAATCCCATGCCAGTCCCTACACATTTTCCTTACAGCAATGAGCTCTTAATGCATAATTGTGTACTTATTTCTTTCACATCATGCAAGTTTCCTGGATAGCATGGTCCTTTCCAGCTCATTCCTGTAGCTCCATACCACAGTGTTTCCTTTTGAATTAGCATTTGTAGATCAGAGAAAGAAGGATAAAAGTAATTAGGACAGTAAGTACAATTGATGTGTCAATGAAAACCTTCTGTACTTCTGTGACATGATTTTTATGTTAAAAACATGTAAATGTGTGTAAATGTCCTGTTGTCAGATTCAGACCATTGTACTTTCCAGGTAAGCCAGTGTGACCATTGGTGATTCACTTCATCTTCAACATGTGGTTTAAAATGCCTGACTTCATAACCCTTTCAGAAGATGCACTGGTAACTATAAGAGGACAATCACACATTTCACATATTTTGGGAGTTTCTTATAGAAAGTGTATAATCAGAATGTACATAAATAAATATATTCATTTTTAAAATTAACTATATTTACTTACATTTATATAAATGACAAGACAGTCACTTGAAAATGGGAATAGACTATGTAATCACAGGGCGTAATGCTAAGACAGGGTGGAAAAGTTTGAGGGGCACATGTCAGTCTCAATATTTGGAAGAATTTTCTAATATTCTGTTTCACCCCACAAAGAGCATACAAGTGCATGATGTGTTAAGGAAGATGTTGGAGGACCATCTGTGATAGCTTTGGTGAAAGAAAATTTTTGGATTAAATGAAAATTTTGCTACAACTCTTAGTTCTCTTCCATTTAAATAGAAAATAGAAAAATAAAAGATTCTAGATGAAGGTAGAAGAACAATATTTCTGAAAGTAAAGAATAGTAAAACACACAAAAATTGTTCATTGAAATTGAAAAGATCAAGATATGAATGAACAGTCTTGAGTAAATATTATGGAAGTTTTGCAAAGTTGGGTTGAAAAAGTGGTCCAGACCTCTTTCACTGAAGATCTTCAATGCTTAAGACTTTACCTTTTGTGTAAAATGTAATGTCTGACTGATAATGTGGGGGCAGGGATAGGCTGGGGAAGAGACCTAATAGGGACTGTGATTCTGGAAGTTGCTTGTGTGTGTGTGTGTGTGTGTGTGTGTGTGTGTGTGTGTGTAAGCCAAGATGTAAAGGAGATACTGGAAATAGGAATTCATACTAGTTGCTATGAATTAAGAAAAGGGATTTAGCAACATGCCATCAACTTAGAAAAGTGGCGTCCAAGGAAGAAAAAAAGAATTTGACAAATTTCTAATGGTCCTAGTACCACTGTCCAAACTTGAAGAAAATCAAATGAAACAAAAAGTGAGAATTCCAGTGACTGGCCCTTAATTTTAAGGGCAGCAGATCCTAATTACACAATCCAAGAAGTCAAAAGATTAAATTTCCACTTTTCCAAGAAAGCAAATGATCAGAAACCCAATTATTTCTGCCTCTTGAAGTAAGATAAACCCACAAATGTGATCAAACCATGTTGAACTGTGGATATCTTATAAAATATCAGGATTTTCCTTTGGTTTTCTCTTCCCTTCACAGTCCCCTATCCCATAGCACATTTAAGTTACAGAAACAAGAACTGAAAGCAATATTAAGCCATATAGTTGTAGGCTACAGGGAAATATAAACTAATCTGAGATAAAGTTGAAAAATGTCAAGGAAGATCCACCAACAAAACACCAGAACGAAGAACTGGTCCCCCAAAAATGTTGTGAATAAAGAGACATGGAGTAGTCTCTACTGCCAGATTTGCAAACAAAACTCAGGTGTGTGGAGAGAACAGGATCTCCTTTGACTACCTCTCAAGTCAATCATTCTCACAATGCACTGAATTGCTGGGGTTGCTGGTTCATGAGTATGAAATGAAGTTAAAACTTCATCAAATCCAAAATTGTAACAGTCCCTTTCGGAGAGTGTTCAGTCTCTGAGATCTGAATCTCTCAGTGGCCTTCCCCTTGGCATGTCCATGAAGGGGGAAAGGAAGATGTGGTTTCCTGACTTGAGGCAGTTCAGGAGAGTATGAATATCCAGGCTTGTTATCATCTGTCTTCCGGTCTGGGGAAAATCTCTCCATCTCCCTTACCTAACTCTCTGTAGCTGATGCTGCCCAGGCTCACGGTTTTGTTGGATTTACAGCTCGTGTAACCTGTCATTTGGTGTCTTTGTTAAAGCCAAGCAGAATTAGATGACTGATTTGGCTACCTATTTCATTGCCTTTGTCTTCTAATTCTGTTATCTGTATCATTTCTGGATCGTTTTGTATTTTTTCCTGGTTCTAGACTTTATTTTCTACCTCTTGAAAAAACCTGATGATTTTTGATTGAATGCAAATATTATGAATTGCACACTTTCAGGGACTGGATTTTGTTTTAATAGCAATGTCTCTTTAGTGTCTGGAAGGGAATTATTTTAAATCCACTTGATTATTTTGAGGCTTGTTTTCAGCTCCAGAGCAGTACTTGGTTCATGTCTAATTTTACCCATTACTAAGCAACACCTTTGTGGGAATTCATCTGATGGTCCATATGTCAGGAGTTCTTTCCACTTGGTATGATTGGAACAGGAAAAATTCCCAGCCCTGTGAGTACTGGGCTTGATCCACCAACGTGGGGACATTGGTGTTAAGACAAAGACTCAATGGGTTCCTCCAAGGATTGCCAATTCTCTCCTCCCCCTCTGTCTGTGAACATCTCTAGCACACTCTTTGGAGATGTCGCCTTCAATTCTGCTTCCTTGGCCTCTTTAAACTCCGAATTCTGTTATCTTAACTCATGAAGATCACCAGACTTTGTTTGACTTCTCCCTTCCTGTGCTGTGCTCATGAAAAAAAAAAAATCCACAGTGGGTTGGGGTAATCACAGAGCTCATCTTTCCTAATGTCCCTCCTCTTGGGGACTTTTCTTCTGCTATGGTGATGGTCCTTTATCTGAAAATCATCCTTTCATGTACCAGGGCTTGTTTTCCAGTTGTGTGACCTAGAATGGTAAATTCGTATCCTTATTCCATCATAAGTGGAAGAAAAGTTTGATAATTATAGAATAAAACTTAATTTTCTATACAAAATATATTGCAGACCTCAATGGACAGAGGTGAGTGATAATGTTTATTCTGCAGTTATTCTTTTCTCCAGTTGGGTTCTTCGGGTACCATATAAATGGCAGCCTGTGTTGTCTCTCCCAGGACTGTCCTTCTGTTTTCTTCCCTACAGACCGTCAATTATATGCATGGATTCCTGGTCATCCTAGTTTGTGATCTTCTGAAACTCAGAAAACTTACCATTGTACCATTGAGCAAGAGACACTTAAGTGATATAATTTGGGTTTATTTTTTATGTTTGATATTTGTTTATTGATCTGTTCAGAAGTACAAATTAAAATCACTCATACTTTTCTTTTTCAAAATCACCATGCCTTCCAACTAGAACAACCTATTTCAGAAGAACTGAACAGATAAAGTTTCTATAAATGAGTTTCATATAGCCTGCATTTGGGAATCTTTTGTTTATTTTAGTATGTATCTTTTTAAATGTGTTGTTGTTCCTTATCCTGTGTATGAGCACTGTTATTGAGTGGAGATTTCCCTTACAAATTCATAAAGGTACAATATTAGTGACTAAATTATTATGTCTTTTCAGAAATCAAAGAATAATTATTTTTTATAATGTTTATACTTTTTTGAATTCTTATTTTGAAACTTAGAAAGCCTATCATAGAATATCTCCCTATTCCCTTTTAATTTGAACTGGAAATTTCACCTTTTCCAGATCAAAATGGATCACAGTTGTTCTCCATGAAAGTCTAGATTGACAAAGAGATAAATAAGAATTTTTCACCATTAAAAAATAAAAAAGATCAGAGTGGTTTCTTTACATAGTGAGTGACATCACACACACAAAATGATCAAGTTATAGACTCATTCATTATTTTCGGTGTGACAGGTCCTGAACTTGGTGCTCTAAGTGTAAATGTGACTGAAACCTAAGCCTATGTAGAAGGCATCTCACAAATCAAGCAAGATAAGAAGATTGGTGAAAGCCAAGGAGTTAAAACAAAATGCCATTTGTCATGAAAAGCAAAAACAAAACTTTAGAAAACCCTTCTCCAAGTCAACTAACTTCAGTGTGATTTAACACAATTTTGAGTCAGAATACAATTTTGTCATGAGGTCTAAAAACAGCAATGACACCAGCTTCACCACAGATGTTTATTTCAGATCTTCTAAAACACTTCTCAGACATACTTTTTTTTTTTAACAGCCACTAAGATTTCATAAAAAAAATACTTGGTAGTCATAGTTTTGAACCATTCACCTCTGTGACACAGGCTGTACTTGGAAGCTACAGAAAGATGCCCTCTTAAGAAACTTAAAATTAAGATTGCATTCTGGTAAGTAACAGACACAGAGCAAAGGTAAAGATATGCAAAAATAATTTGAAGAGACCAAAGGATTTCCAGGTCAGAGATTCCTCAATAATCTGACAGACTGTATTCATTTTTTTTTTCCCAATTGAATAAGAGGTTAGTTTGTTTCAAGGGAAGCAACATAGAAATAAAGATAATCATTGTCTACACTAAATCCATCCAGGAAAGGATAGAGCTTCAGTGATTAAATTTTACAAATAAGATGTGGTGGACTAAATGTCCACCCCTCCTCCAATTTTTTACATCGTAGCTCAAACCTCAATGTAATGATAATTGGACGGCCTTCAGAAGGTTATTTTGGTCATGAGGATGGAGCTCTTCTGACTGGGATTAGTGCCTTTATAAAAAGAAGAGTAGACTGGTGATTGCTGTCTGCTCCCCATCCTGACAGTGTACACTAAGATACCAGGAAAAGTGCCCTCACTAGATGCTAGATCTACCAGTACCTTGATCTTAAGGTCCCCAATCTCCAGAACTATGAGAAATAAATACTCATTATTTGAGCCACCCAGTTTATAGTAATTTATTATGTCAGCCTGAATTACTCTTTTTAAAACTAAACTGTGAAACGATCAAGTTATCTAATCCCTTCTACTATGATTGTCTTTAAATAACATTTTGAACATAATTTCACGTGTACATGTGTCTACAATGAAAGTGTGTGAATCATATGGAACGAAAGACGTCTGACCTTTTGACAGTTTTTTTTTCTCATTCTAAACCAACTCATTATTTCTCCACATTATAAACCAGTTCATTATTTCTCAACATATTAATTTTTTTATTATAAACAAATGGGATACATGTTGTTTCTCTGTTTGTACATGGCGTAAAGGCATACCATTTTTTGCCAATCATACTTCAGATAGAGCACTAATCTCCAGAATCTATAAAGAACTCAAAAAACTCTACACCAAGAATGCAAATAATCCAGTCGACAAATGGGCTAAGGAAATGAATAGACACTTCACAGAAGAAGATCTACAAGCAATCAACAATCATATGGAAAAATGTTCAACATCTCTAGTAATAAGAGAAATGCAAATCAAAACCACCCTAAGATTCCATCTCACCCCAATTAGAAAGGTGATTATCAAGAAAACATCTTAATTTTATGAACTCAGTTTTCTGTCTATCTTTGCTGAGAAATGAATTCACTTCACAAGAAAAGCAAATGGGTTTCTGAGCACAAACAACACACAGATTAACCCTGTACACTTGCCAAGATGCCTAGGTCACCCTTGAGTAGTCAATGGATATGACTCAGTATGTTTAATATTATCCACTTTTCTACTTTCTAAAAGTGTCAGGGTGGAATGATCAAAGATGTTATTTAGTCATTCAACTTATAGTGCCCTACTTTGTCTCATCTAACACAACAGCCAAATATAGCTCTGCTTGCTAGCTGCTTCTGTATAGCAGGGATACAAGTAGCTCAGAGAGATGCCTTTACAATTTTCCACATAAATGTTAATAGAGTACCTCAATGTGAATGAATCTTCAAACATCATGCTAAGGGATACAAATCAGGTACCAAAGGATACATATTGTAAGGTTTTACTTATAGAAAGTGTTCAAAATGGCAAATTCATAGAGACAGATAGTAGATTAGTATTTGATGGAGTTCAGGGAAAGAGAAGGGAGTGATAGGTGGTGGATAAAGGGATTGTTTAGGGGGTGACCAACTATAGAGTGATATTGATTGTACATCTTTATATATATACTAAAAAATATTAAATTGTGCACTATAAAAGGATGACCTTGTTGGTATGTATTATCTCAAAAGAAAAAAAAATAATACTGGGAGCCATATTAGGGTCATTGAATTTCAAATGATTTTTACTTTTTTGGTATTCATTTATTTTGCATAAATACAATCAGAAATGTACAATAAAGAAACTATCATTGCAAGATAAAAAGAAACTGAGTATAAAAATCAGGCCACTTAGAAGTTCCAGTGCAGATATCTGAGCAAACCAAGTATAGCCTAGGATAGTAAAAATGTAAAACTTCAATTCTCTTCAGTAGACGTTGGTTCTTCTTAGTAACGTACTAGACACAGTGTTCTATAAATCTCTAGTATGACCCCTGTGCTAATCAGCTTTTTTTGGTGACCAAAACACCTGACATGAGCAAATTGAAGGAGGAAAAAGTTTTTGTCTCTTGGTTTTCAATGTTTTAGTCCATGCTCCTGGCCTGAGACAAGGCAGAAGATCTTGGGGAAAGGGTGTGGCAGAGGGAAGCTGCTCTTTTCATGATAACCAGGAAGCAGAGAGAGAGAGAGAGAGAGAGAGAGAGAGAGAGAGGAATAGAGGTGGGAAGGGAAGAAAGGCCCAACTAGGGATAAGATATATCCTACTGGGTCACACTCCCAGTGACCTACCTCCTCCAACTAGGCCCTACCCCTAGAGTTTCTACCACCTCCCAATAATGCCATGGAATTATTATCCATCAAATGGGTTAATCCATTGATGACTTCAGAGTCCTCATGATCCAATTCATCACTTCTCCAGATTCTTGCCTTTGAACATTACTGAGTTGGAGACCAAACCTTCAACGCTCAGCCTTTGTGGGATGTTCCAGATACAAGCTACATATAGCACACCCATAGGAAATAATGCATGCTGACATAGGTAATTACATAGTCCTTGAAATTGAATTTTTAGTGAAGTCATTTTCTTCCATAAATATTTCTTTATTAGTTATTATATAACAAGAATCATATGAGTTCTGGAGATAAAACCCAATGTGAACAAGCACTAGGATCTTCCCCCAAATGCTTCTTATAATAATGTTCGCGGGTGAAGAATTAAATCACACATCAGTGAATTGACCTGTGGTACTATTTTCTTCAACTTTCCACTCTTTTGTAAATATTTTTAAGATTTATTTTTAGTCATACATGACCGTAGAATCCATTTTGGCATAATTATAAAAGCATGGAATACCTTTTGTTCTAATTCAGTCCCTAGAACATCTCTTTTCCCTTCCCTCCCCCACACCCTACTCTCTTCCCTTTATTGAACTCCCTGCAATTTACCCATAGTTTATCTTTTTTTTTTTATTTCTTATGGATGTACATGATGGTGAGATTCACTGTGGTTTATTCATATATGTACACAGAAACGTTATGTCAGATCCATTCCACTGTCTTTCCTTTTCCTATCCCTCTCCCTTTCATTCATTTCCCTTTGTCTATTGAACTGAACTTCTCTGCCCCCCGCACACACAAGTATTGTGGATTAGCTTCAACGTATCAGTGAAAACACATGATCTTTGATTTTTTTGGAATTGGCTTATTTTACTTAGCATGACAGTCTGCAGATCCATCCACTTACTGGCAAATGTCATATGGTCATTTTTCTTTATGGCTGAGTAAAACTCCATTGTATGTATATATATATATATATATGTATATGCCACATTTTCTTTGTCCATTCATCTGTTGAAGGGCACCTATGTTGGCTCCATAGCTTAGCTATGGTGAATTGAGCTGCTACAAACATTGATGTGGCGTACCACTGTCGTATGCTGATTTTTAAGTATTTTGAATATACTGAGAAGTGGAATGACTAGGTAAAAGGGTGGTTCCATTCCTAGTATTTTGAAGAATCTCCATACTGCTTTCCACAGTGGTTGCACCAATTTGCAGTCCCACCACCAATGTTTGAGTGTACCCTTTTCCCCACATCCTCACCAACACTTACTGTTACTTGTATTCTTGATAATCACCATTCTGACTGGAGTGAAATGGAATCTCAGTGTAGTTTTAATTTGTATTTCTCTAATAGTTAGAGATGTTGACACTTCTGCTGAGAAATGTCAGTTTAGTTCCTTTGTTCATTTATTGTTTAGGTTACTTGGTTTTTTAGTGTTAAGTTCTTTGAGTTCTTTATATAAAATGCAAGATTCTTTCTGTTTGTCTTTGCAACAAACCTCTGTTTACACAGACACCAGAAGTAGAAGTGGGAAATGATTCTTTTGGTGAATATTTATCTATTTATGAGAGAAAAGTCTTTGGTGGTGTTTGTAATGTTTTGTGGTGTTAATCACAATGATGTTCAGGAGTTAATTAATGGTTTTCTGAACTTAACTCTTCTTGTCTCACAGAGACCATCAAAGTAATAATCTGTACTAGTGATTCTTCCAATGTTTGTCATTTGCAGAACTTGAAAATCTGATTGTTTTACCTTTCTCCTTTTAAACAATGTATATTGAATATGTACAATTTCAAAATTACATAAATTTTACATAATTGGTATTTTTGATTGAAAAATATTCATGAATTCTTAGGTTAAGAATAACACACATATAGCCAGGCACAATGGTGCACACCAACCTCTAGAGACTCTGAAGTGAGGCAGGAGGATTGTAAGATTGAGGGGAGCCTCAGCAATTTAGCGGGCCCATAAGCAAATATTTGAGGTCCTCTTTCAAAATAAAACAATGAAAAGGATTGAGGATGTAGCATCCTCAGGTTCAATCCGATATAAAAAATATAAAAGTGTAACTCACTTATAAGAAGAATATGTTTTTGGATTGGAGATGTAGCTCAGGGGTACAGTCCATACCTAGCATGCACAAGACCATGGGTTCAATCCCCAGAACCACAAAAAAAAATTAAAAAGACAAAAAATAAATTTCACAAAAAGAAGAATGTATTATTGGTGTAGAATAATCATTCTTGGTTCTTTCATTCATTCCATTCAATGAGCTATTACATATAAAATGTTTAAAATTGTCTACCTCATAGTAAGCATTCAATGAGTGTTCATTTTATTTTTTCTTTTAGTTCTGTTTAACATCTCGTGTACTTCCTCAAAAGTTAGATTAATGATAGCTAACATTTTCTGTATATATTATAGTCCAGACCTATATTTATTTATTACTTGTCATTACTCTATGCAGTAGATATATCAATAATGGATGTTTGACAGGTGAAGAAACTGAATGTATTGAAGTCCACTTACCCACATCCTTTGGCTATCACTAAGGAAGTAGCAGCATTTATCCTCAAATCTAGTAATTTTGATTCCAAAGACCAACCTCTTATTCACTCTATTATGCCACTGTTGGCTGATTACACTCCCCTATTAAAAATTAATTCGGTGTGATTCACATGTATTATCCAGGCAAATGCATATATCTTATAAGAAAAATCTTTAGATTGCATCAGCTCAGATAGATCAAAGGTAAAACGAGAGAAAGGTCAATTCTCTAGTTGAAATAAATGTCATGAATTTGCATTGGCAGTGTGTCCAAAGTGTTACCTTTTCATAAAGTCAAGAAATATATAAATTATCATAAATTTCCTGTCAAATGATCACCCCCCTCCACTAAACTCACCAGAAAAGGCTGAATATTTCAATTCCTCTAATGTTCGTATAATAAACCTAGGGCACATTTGAAAGGTTATTTAGTTTGTGAATGAAATGAAATCTTACACCTTGCTTTGCCTTATTATGGTACAAGTCAAAGGTGCTGTGGTCTTAAATATTCTTAGTGAAATTTGAGTTGGGGTCATACATTTAAAATCTTAGAGAGATAATTAATGCTATTGGTCTCCTTAGGAGTCAAGAGCAGTTTCTAAAACTTGTCTAAGACTTTTGGTTTTAAATATTTCTTTGATGAAAAAGTACTTGAATCTTAAATGTTCAGATGTAGGAAAAATAAAAGACCTGTTCACATGTTCATGTCTGAATGTGCAGGGAAACAGAGAGGTCTGTGGAAGTGTGGTCTTTAATCAGTTTATGTTTCTGAACCACTGATGAAACTGAAGTACCAGTAGATAAACTGCCTTTAAGAAATTTGAGGATTCTGAAAAGTTAGGATTTGGGATTTTAAAGGGCAAGGACCTTAAAACTATCTAAGGTTCATAACGTAGTTAAGGGCAAGGAAAGGATGGAAACTTCCTGTATTAAATAGAATTTCACACTGGTTAGTTTTCAATAGAATTTCTTTTTTTCTTACTAATAAAGCAAACATCAGTGGAATTCATCTTTTGTCCTATTCTCTTCCACTCCTCTAAAAATACATTTGTAATCCCATCTGCAAAACAAACTAACCTGTAATTATCATTCCATATGAGAAGCTAGGTGAGGTTCAAAAGGACCTAGGAGATTGAACTAAGATGAAAGTCCTAGGGAAATACCTATTACACTTGTGAGAGTGAGGCATAGAGGAAAGAAGGAGAGGTCATGGGAAAAAAAATGGAGGCTTCTACTGGGTTCCTCCTTGTCAGACACATTTAATTAGTCATAGAAGGGGTTGTGCCCAGAGGGAGTATATTAGTCAAGGTTCTCTAGAGAAATAGAATAAACATTATAAAAAGGGGGATTTATTAGATTGGCTTCCACAACCAGAAGCTGGATAGTCCCAAATGATCATCTGCAGCTGGGAGCTGGAAGAACTAATAGATGCTCAGTTCAAGAGGCTGAAGCCCCAGAACAAGAGGAATCAATAGGGCTAACCTAGTCTGAGACAAAGGCTTCTGGAAACTACCTGGAGAATCACAGGCAGAATCCACTTTCGAAGAGTAAAGAAGCAAGAGTCTGATATCCTCCAGGAAATAGAAGCAGCAATCAAGAACATGTTCAAGAAGAGCCGAGCTTGCATCTGCATCTGCTTCCTTGTTCTTCCAACTTTTATTCCATACAAGCCAACATCCTATTGTGTGGTGCTACCCACAATGAGGGAGGGTCTCCACTTCAGCTCGCTATCCCAAGTTCCAAGCATTCCTAGGCACACCCTCATCGACACACCCAGAAGCCTCTTAATCATGGGCATCTCTTAATCCAATCAAGTTGACAATTCCAATTAACTTTTACAGGGAGAAAGATGGACAGATGACATGCCCTAGAGCATATCATCAAATTCCCTGGCATACTTTCCTCCAGGTTCTTCCCTGAGCTGTGTCTTGGATACAGTTTGAGCTAAACTGAAAATACGTGGGAATGCCTCACCCACTTTCCTGAAAATTTTCCATAGTTTTGTGGGTATGTAGGTTGGTGAGCTGTCCTAAAAAGCTATTTTAGTTCCAGAGGTCACAATAATAGAAAGATGTGTAAGAAGCAAGTTTGGAAATGTAGAGCTGGATCCTTTCATGAGGCAGATTTATCATGTACTACTTCTGCACCCCTTCTCAACCAGTGTACCATGGCACCCATTTTGTGTGCTCCAAGTTGTTCACAAATACACCCAGAGTATAGATCTCCTTAGCCCACGAGACAGCTGGTCACATTTAGCCCAAATGACCACAGAAAGATGACCATGTTTTATGAGCCCCATGATGTAAAATAGGTTGGGGAGTACTGCCAAGCTAGCACATGGAACACAACCCATCCCAGCTCTAGGTAATGATCATCACCCAAGAAACTTAGAACATTCCAGAAACTTAGCATGAACTCACAAAGGATTTATTACCCTCATTCATGAGGCCCATAAGTGTAAGAAAAATGCAGCTCAGCTCATATCCCAAGGCAGCTCAGACCCTTAAATCCAAGGGAGCAGGCATTCTGGGTGCCCAAGTCTGAGTCGTGGTCCAGCCACAGCACCCAGAAAGCCACTCTGGACACGGGAACTCACACCAGAGATTTTATTAGGGATGACTAGAGCATCTGCTTAGGGGCTAGAAAGAAAGGAAAAGAAGACAAATGGCCTAGGAGCTTCTCCCAGATATTGGAATCATGCAGGTTGGCAGGAACCAATAGCAGAGAAGAATACTTGAAAGCCGACTGATGAACCAATGGCTAGCTAGGATGTACACAGACTGAGGAGCTCGGTTGTAAGTTGGGAGGCGGGGAAATGACTGCAGCTTAAAGGGCAGGGGAGCAGCTTTATATTATAATAAGTGCAAAGAAATATGCTGAAGACCCTATAGCTACTTAAAAAAAATAAAAAGATAGGGAACAAAGAAACTCAGGTTCATCACATCTTATTCTGAAGTTTGTGATCTTCCCACACTGTTCATAGTTTCAACTCTAACAAATTTTTTTTTTTTTTTTTTTTTTGGGGGGAATTCTTTCCTCCCCGTTAGATTGAGTTTCTCTATAGAGAAAGGAATGCATCATATTCATTTTTTGGCTACTTAGGACCTGGCACACATATCAATATTACTTGAATATTAAAATCTGCAATGTAATGCCTCCAACTGTGCAAATAATACAGGGCTCCTAAAGAGACTGAGCCAATTAGACATGTCTGTCTTGTAGGGGTTGCCAGACTATAAGAACACTTTCCTTCATTATACCCATTCGTCCTCTTATCTACACCAGAAAAAGTACCCATGGCTAGTTGCCCTGGAGCATGCATGGGTCCATCATCCAATCTGCCCACAAATACTTCTTCCCAAAGAGTCACCCCTGCCCCACCTCCACACACAACAGAAGAGAGTCATTATTCTCCAGCATCCTGAGTTCTATCAAGGGGTAGTGCCCTGGGATGTGATACCTTTGTGCCTCAGGAGAAAAAAAAAAAAAGACAATTCAGGAATACACAGCCTCTAAAAGCAATCCCTGTAATGGGAATCCAAAATGAGCCCAGTTAGGAAATATTCCTAGGGTAGGCAAGTCTCCAGGTCTTACTGAATTTAAAAAAATGGGGATGTACTTCAGTGGCAGAGTGCTTGCCTAGCAGGTGTGAGGCCTTGGGTTCAATCCCCAGCATTGAAAAAAGAAAAGTAATAAAATAAATTGAAATTCATAGCTAACTGAAACTTTGTTTGACACATGACAAGTCTCCACCTTGCAGGTCCATACCCCTATCTCACCCTCCAGTTTCATGTAGACCTGAAATCCATAATTTAAAGATGATGCCTTTTCAGAATAGGGAAGCCCTGTCAATTTTGAAATGGTTAAAGCCACTAGGGAATATTTAAATAGCTGTTCAGTCTATGAGAGAGCCCTGATTAAAAGACTATTTGGGGTAGATGAGGGATGGAAATAATCTCCCATATTTTCTAGGAGACAGAACTAAAACAAGCAGGTTAATTATTTTTTTAAAAGCAGATTTCATATAAAAATGCTTTCGATTTATGCGTGTTGATTTTATAACCTGCTATTTTGCTGAATTCATTGATGAGGTCTAGAACTTTTCTGGAGGAGGTTTTTGGATCCTCTAAATATAGAATCATGTCATCCGCAAATAGTGACGGCTTAAGTTCCTCTTTTCCTATTCGTATCCCTTTAATTTCTTTAGTCTGCCTAATTGCTCTGGCTAGAGTTTCGAGGACAATGTTGAATAGAAGTGGTGAAAGAGGACATCCCTGTCTTGTTCCCGTTTTTAAAGGGAATGGTTTCAGTTTTTCTCCATTAAGAATGATGTTAGCCACAGGCTTAGCATAAATAGCCTTTACAATGTTCAGGTATGTTCCTACTATCCCTATTTTTTCTAGTGTTTTGAGCGATGAAAGGAACGAAACAGCTGAAAGCGACGAAAAGAAAAAAACTCCATTTGCAGTAGCCTCAAAAAAAAAAAAAAAAAAAAACTTGGACATCCATCTAACCAAAGAGGTAAAAGATCTCTATGATGAAAACTACAAAACATTGAAGAAAGAAATTAAGGAAGACCTTAGAAGATGGAAAGATCTCCCATGTTCTTGGATAGACAGAATTAATATTGTCAAAATGGCCATACTACCAAAAGTGCTATACAGATTCAATGCAATTCCAATAAAAATCCCAATGACGTACCTTACAATAATAGAGCAAGCAGTCATGAAATTCATCTGGAAGAATAAGAAAACCAGAATAGCTAAAGCAATCCTTAGCAGGAAGAATCAAACAGGGGGTATCACAATACCAGAACTTCAACTATACTACAAAGCAATAGTAACAAAAACAGCATGGTATTGGCACCAAAATAGACAGGTTGATCAATGGTACAGAATAGAGGACACGGACACAAACCCAAATAAATACAATTTTCTAATGCTAGACAAAGGTGCCAAAAATATGCAATGGAGAAAAGATAGCCTCTTCAACAAATGGTGCTGGGAAAACTGGAAATCCGTATGCAACAGAATGAAACTAAACCCCTATATCTCACCCTGCACAAAACTCAACTCACAATGGATCAAGGACCTTGAAATCAGACCAGAGACCCTGCATCTTATAGAAGAAAAAGTAGGTCCAAATCTTCACCTTGTTGGCTTAGGATCAGACTTCCTTAACAGGACTCCCATAGCACAAGAAATAAAAGCAAGAATCAGCAAATGGGATACATTCAAACTAAATAGCTTTCTCTCAGCAAAGGAAACTATCAGTAATGCAAAGAGAGAGCCTACAGAGTGGGAGAATATCTTTGCCACTCATACTTCTGATAGAGCACTCATCTCCAGAATATATAAAGAACTCAGAAAACTCTACACCAAGAATACAAATAACCCAATCAACAAATGGGCTAAGGAAATGAACAGACACTTCACAGAAGAAGATCTACAAGCAATCAACAAACATATGAAAAAATGTTCACCATCTTTAGTAATAAGAGAAATGCTAATGAAAACCACAGTAGGATTCTATCTCACCCCAATTAGCATGGCGATTATCAAGAATACAAGCAACAATAGTTGTTGGTGAGGATGTGGGGAAAAAGTACACTCATACATTGCTGGTGGGGCCGCAAATTAGTGCAGCCACTCTGGAAAGCAGTGTGGAGATTCCTTAGAAAACTTGGAATGGAACCACCATTTGACTCAGCTATCCCACTCCTCGGCCTATACCCAAAGGACTTAAAATCAGCATACTACAGAGATACAGCCACATCAATGTTCATAGCTGTTCAATTCACCATAGCCAGACTATGGAACCAACCTAGATGCCCTTCAGTTGATGAATGAATTAAGAAACTGTGATATATATATCACATATATATATATATATATATATATACACACACACACAATGGAATATTACTCAGCCATAAAGAAATTATGGCATTTGCAGGCAAATGGATGAAATTGGAGAATATCATGCTAAGTGAGATAAGCCAATCTAAAAAATCCAAAAGACGAATGATCTCACTGATAAGTGGATGATGACACGTAATGGGGGGTGGGAGGGGGGCAAGAATGGAGGAAGGAGGGACTGTATAGAGGGAAAAGAGAGGTGGGAGGGGTGGGGAGGAAGGAAAAAAATAACGGAATGAATCAAACATCATTACTCTATTTAAAAGTATGAATATGCAAATGGTATGCTGTTACTCCATGTACAAACAGAAACAACATGTATCCCATTTGTTTACAATAAAAATAAATAAATTAATTAATTAAAATAAAGAAAAGAAAAGAAAAACTCCAGTGATTCCTGAAAAAAAAAATAAAAGCAGATTTCAATTCAGGCAGTTACTCATACCTATAATCCCAGCTATTCAGGAGGCTGAGGCAGGAGTATTGCAAGTTCATGACCAGACTCAGCAACTTAGTAAGACTCTGTCTCAATGTGAAAAATAAAAAGGACTGAGGATATAAATCAATGGTAGACCATCCATAGGTTCAATCCCTAGTGCAAAAAAAAAAAAAAAAAAAAAAAATAGCAGATATCAAGTTTATACAAGGTGGGTCTCCCTAACCCTTAAAACTGTCTAAGGGTCATAATGTAGTTAAGTTCCTAATTCAGAATATGTTGTTTCACAGACTGGAGAAACATTCTTTGGAAGCTGTGAGATGAGTGAGGTCAACTCTGGCTTCTAGTGATGAGCAAAAGTAGCAGGTACAGTGACTTAGCTAGTCACTGAACTTGACTTTAAATCTTAAAGATGCAAAGAGGGAAAGTAACTCAAACTCTTTTTGGCAATGGTCAGATTTTCTATCCTTTCTGATGTTCCAGTAGCAGAGTATCAGTGACATTGGTTTTCTCTAGTATACGGCAAAATACCTACCAACGCATGAATTCCATATTTATGAAGTCCTTGCAGATGCCCCAAAGTATTCAGCAGGCCCTTCACTGGTGCAAAGGAATCTCACAGCAGAAAAATACCAGGCAGCCTAATCTTAACTCCTATTCTTCTGTCATCAAAGACAGTTTCCAGGTTCAGTTATCTCCAGTTTGGAGTATGTAGGTCACTTATTCTACCTTCTTAAAACAAAAATTCACAGCCAACTTCTTTGCAAAGGGCTTTGGTTCATTCTGCTTTAGCTGAAAAAAACCTCTTTGCTGCAGATCCATGGCTGCCACCTCTGAAAATGTTGCCACTACTGGTCTTCACTTTCCCCTTCAGTTTTAGATTCTCTATTCCTGACTCCTTTGTGGTTTTATTCTTTTAGAAGTTTTTTTTTCCATATATATATATATATATATATATATTTACAGAAGCAATAAAGAAGAAGGGAAAGGATGAGAAAGGAGTGAGAGAGAGAAAAATTTGAGTTACCTTCCATTTCTAACAGGGATTTTTATATTGAAAAACTTAAATCATAAGTGTGCATTTGGGGATGATACTTTAACCTCATTAGTATTCTTGAAGATGAAAATTCTGAGTGAGTGTCTATGTTGGAACAAGTAAGTAAATTCCATATTTCATATCTATTACTGACTGAGAAGCTGGTTCAGATGCATTTATTTTATTTTTTTCGTTGTTGATGGACCTTTATTTTATTCATTTATTTATATGTGGTGCTGAGAACTGAACCCAGTGCCTCACACATGTGAGGCAAGGGCTGAGACATAAACCCAGACCCTGATTGGATGCATTTTGGTTGGTATTTAAGGGCTATTAAGCTCCAAGGGCTGGGACACTCATTTATTCAATCAGCAAAGATTTATTGAGCTCCCTACAGCCATGATTTAGGTGCTTGGTGTATACAGGTGGCCAAGGTTCCTGTCATTATGGGGCTTTCTTTCTAACAGGCAGGTGCTCTAAAAGTGTTTTTGTCACACACACTATCAGGGTGGAAGTCAGGGGGAAAAGACATGGCATAAGTAACTGCTTGTTATTTTAAGTTAAATTATGCATACCCACTTCTGGGTAAAAGCAAAATACTCACCTGTCTCACTCTTATGTTTACTGCTTCCTTGGTCTCATCTTATGGAAAGAACATGTGTTGTGGTTGGAAGAAAAAGTGAACTGGAATTAGATAAACATAAGTTTCATTTTATTTTTAAAACATATAAACTTTGGAATCACAGTTTCCCTCTTCTTTGAAGTAAGGATAATAACAGGTACTGCACATAGTGATGATTTAATGAAACACATATCTACAAAGCACCCCGTACAGTGCCCTGGACCTGGTAGGTGGTCACTAAATACTGCTTCTCATTCTTCTTCCCAGGACCTTCCTGTTCTTTCATTCTAGCTTGCCACCATGAAAGGCAGACATAGAGATACAACATTGAAGGTAAGATCATTTAATTGAGTTTTTTTTTTCTTTTTGCTTTCATCATAATCCCAAGGTATTGACTTCGAAGTACCCAAAAGATGTGAGAGCACAACACAAAGTATTTATTTATTTATTTGGTACTGAGAATTGAACTCAGGGATGACTTAACCACTAAGCCACATCCCCAGCCCTTTTTATTTTTTATTTAGAGACAGGGTCTCACAACATTGCTTAGGACCTCAGTAAGTTGCTGAGGCTGGTCTTGAACTTGCAATCCCCTTACTCTAGCCTCTGGAGTCAGTGGGATTATAGGCATGCACCACCATGCCCAGCAGCAATTATTTAATTTTAAATACTTCTTTCAAAACTTTTTTTTCTAAGCTCAGTTTTAAGTGTGTTTGCTCACTTTTGACACAGAAAGAATCTAACCTTGACTGAATGCTTACATATACATATTTACTAGTATTCCCAAGGATCCATTTAGAAAACCCACTCCTTAGAGAAGGCCAGGAGGCACCTGTTAGTTTGACTATTAGTGTTACGAAGCTGGGACCTTCCAAGAAACTGAGGCAGTGTGAAGACCCCCTCTTCAAACTCCAATTCTTGTGATCAAGTCAGAAAGATTTTAGACAAGTTGCTCAGAGTAACAGGCATGAGTTTATTGAAGGGATACGAAAAGGGAAATGTGACACTTTCAAGGAGAGAGTGGGACCTCTCAGAGAAAAGAGGGACAATGTGCCTCTCCTGCACTCCAGTTTTACTGGGGATCCCAGAGAAGTTTCCAGAGAGTTCAGGACCACCTTTTCACTTTTGAGTGACAGCAGGATGATGTCAGGCTTTCAAGTACCCACTGTCATGGCAAGTCTAGGTCACCTTGTCCCATGCTGACTGGTTCTAATTGGATTCTTCACCTTAGATCCTTACAGATTTTATGGTTAGGAGGAACTTTCCTTATCTCCCAGTGTTTCGGAATCTAGTCACAAAAGTCTCCTCTTCTGGATAACTTGGGTTCATCTTATCAACATTATTTTGGGCCTACATTTCTCTTGCAGTGAACAGGTAGTTTGTTTGTTGAGGAATGTGACATATCCTGTCCTCTTATATCAGGCAAGGCTGCAGTTAAATTGCTTCTGGAAAAGAAAACATGTGGGGTTATGACAGGGGTCCCATTTTATGGAATTATTCTCTTGACCTCGTGTTTCCGCCGTCCTCATCTGCCTGGCTTTTAACATCAGGAATAGTTTTTTTTAACAAGAGGTGTAGAAGGTTCTGTGTTTGCAGAGGGCCAAAGTCAATTCTGATTGTGGGCAGTGTGCTTCTAATGACTGGTTAATGTGAGGGCACACAGGCAATGCTTCTTGAGGTAAGTATGAGGGACCATCCTAAATGGAGTTAGCTGAGGTATGTTGACAGCATCAACGCACAACTTCTGCTTTGCCTCTCCCACAGGCATTGCTTCTTTCTGCCCCTCTCCCATGGACATTGCTTGGAAGAATACCTTTTAGTGAGTTTCCTAGACAGTGCATAACTTACTATCTCAGAGGCATTTTCTTGGGAAGCTGACCTGCCACGAGGGGTCAGATCTCTTCTGTCTCACTCAGGGCATTCAGTGCCCTGCTGAGATTCACAGCCTGGTGTTAATTCCATAACTCAAAATCCTGCCAGTGTATTCCTACAATGGAATATTCTACAGCAATCAGAATAAACACACAATGGCTGCTGGGCACAAAAGAGTACATCTGTTCATGTGTTGCAAAATGAAGACTCTATTTTCATATCAAAATATAAAAGCTTTATGTAAAGACTAGGAAAACCTAATCTAAAATATCAGCATTAAGATAGTGACTATACATGGAGGGGGGCATCAGGGGACTTTATGGTGGTTTTTCATCTGTGTGCTGCCTAGGCCAATGTTTGCACTTTGTGAAGGATCACCAAATGGCACCCTATGATCTTTGCACATTTCTGTAGGCAGAGTATATGACAATTAAAATATTAAAAATATATGTGCATACTAGATAAAATGATTCCAAAATTCAAGAATGGGCAGGCATTTCAAGAAGCTCAGAGATAGAATATCCCTGCTACCTATCATAAGCCAGGCAAAAACATTCAGCAGTGCATGATTTTGTAAACTGAAGAATCATTTATATTTGCTACAAAATGATTTTCTCTTTTATAGTGACAAATTATCATGGTCTGGCAGGTGATCACCGCTGAAATATTTAGAAGGCACTTGAGATGGAGGAAAACCCAACAAACACTGTTTGATATACATTTAAACAAAATCTCTCTCTGAAGAGCAGAAAAACAAAGAGGGCAATTGATGGCAATTTATGACAGGACAAAATCAATTAGCTTGTTATGGGATCAGTTGGCTTTCAAACGGAATGGGTTGCAGATAATAACACATGCAGTTAACTCCTTTGTGTCAGTCCAGTGGGGCAAGTGGATATCATGTGGTGTTGCAGCTCCGTAAGAAATTGAAGTTGTAGCTGAGGGTCTTCATTAGGATGCTTGCTGGGTCGGAAAAACAACCCACTGCAAACTAGCCAACGTGAGATATTGGGATCTAGTAAATATACATTTGGTCTTAGTTCTCAGTCCCTGGCCAAAGCTCCTTTTGAAAAGGGTTTTAAAACCCCATATTTCTTGTGTGACAAAGGGGAAGAACATATTTTGTCATTCATAGGGAGCCCCTTTCAACTACTTGAGTTTGTGTTAAAGAGGTGGTTTTTAGAAAGCTCCTAAAGATGGGAAGCTCATTACCAGGGAAACCAACCCTGTGATTGACTGAAGACTGGGAGCTGGCATCTCCGTGCTCTTACCTTCAGGATGGGTGGAGGGACTGGAGTTTGAGTCAATCACTAACAGCCAATAACTTAATCAATCCTGCCTATATAATGACACCTCCATTAGAAATCCAAGTTGAAGGGGTTCAGGGAGCTTCTGGGTTGCTGGACACAGGGAGCTGCCTTATTTTGCTCTCCATTTTCCATCTGGCTCTTTCTGAGTGTATCCTTTCAAAGAAGCCAGTAAATGGAAGGGAACATTCTGCCCAGGGTTCTAGCCAATTATTGGGTGAGCGGATGGTAGAAGCCTCTAGTTTATAGCTGTCCAGTCAGAAGCTCAGGTAGGGATCTGTACTTGTGATTGGCATTTAAGACAGTGGAGGTAGGACTATGGAACTGAGCACTTAACCTCCACAACATACCTCAACTCCGCACCGTGTCAGAATTGAGTCAGATTGTAGGATGCTAAGCTGGTGACTGAGAATTGGGGATCCTCTAGGGGAACAAACACCTGGTTGGTGTCAGCAGTGACATGTGTGTGAGTATTTTTTGAGAGAAAAAGTTGTTTTTATTTTACTAAACAGCACTCAAAAGTATCTAATATATATATATATATATATATATATATGTATATATATACACACACACACATATACAAGAAAATAGTATATATGTATATATGAACAACCAGACCTTAGGAAAAATGGGTACCAGGGACTGAAATCTCTCTCTCTCTTCCCTCTCTCTTTTCTTATAGGAGTCACTTTTATGCACTTTCGTGAATCAACACAGTGGTTATTCATAACTGAAGGAATGCATAAATGGATGACATCTATGCCACTTTAACATATTTTTAAATTGTAGAACTTCAGTCTCACATATTCCTATAGGAATTAATAAGTGAAATAAGTATATAAAACCCATTATGAATTCTATAAGTACTTTAGAATGTATCCTTAAAATTATTAGGTCACACATTACAATGCTATTTTGTGTATGCATTTATTTCCATGTGCAGAACCATATTCAGTGAAATTTATTTTAAATTAAATTTTGAAATATAATCAGTACCAGACAAGGCAAACATGATGTTCTTGCACTTCACTGGACGTGTTAAAACATATGACTAAAGGTTTGGGAAGTTTTTTGTATGCTGCAATACAGCCACATTGATCCCTCTACAATCTACATCAGATAACATCACTCTTCTTTTTGTTTCCAGTTAAAGGCAGGGTCTTAAATGGTAAGACAGATTCTCTCAACTGGGGTTCCCTAGACAAATTGAGACTGGATATTTCAAGGCATCTATTGCCTGGAATAAATTTGTTTCTTTCCATTGAATCTAGAATGGTGCTATCTCTGTGCCCCATAGAAATAACTAACAAAATTATGACCTCAAATGATATTTTGTGTGGCATAATTCTCTCACAAAAGAGAAAGGCTCTCAGGCTCTTCACCCTCCATCCCATGACACTCTTTGCCTCTCCTAACCCAGCATCAGTCTTTCTGCTTATTGCTTACCTTCCGCCAGCCTCAAGGACTACCTTACAATTTCAGCATTTCTACAATGCTGGCTAGAAATGCCCGGTACTTTGCATTTCCTGTCCCCTGCACTTAGAATGCTCTGCCCCTACCCCTTAATTATCTGAATGACCTGATCCTTTCTCTTCTTGTAGGTATTTAATGTCATAGCCTCAGTAAGGTACTCCCTACTCCCCTCCCCCAACATGGATGAAAAAACTTGTATTCTGCTTTAATTTTCTTAACATCATGTATCACACATACCATCTATTCTATATTTTATATCATCTGTCTCCTCTCATACATTAGAACAAAGCTCAAGGAAAACAAAGCTTTAGCAAAAGGCTCACACCATTGTGTTTCTTAAAATTGTGCTTATGGTATTATAAGTTCTCAAGAGATGTGTTGGAAGGATAAGGACATGTGATAGAAAAGGGTCTTAATGGTTACATGTTTAAGCATGCTGAAATAGGAAAAAAAATGTTATCTAAAAATTGTGATCAGGCTTACAGATCAAGGTTTAGAATATTAGGTCCTCAATTACCAGTTGCAAGAATGACTCTGTTTCTAGAAAGATCAAGCACATGATTTTTCATGGGCCCTTGGAATCTGAGTTTCCCACAAAAGCACAGTTACTTCTCAGGATACACCCCTGAGTCGGGGGCAGTATCCAGCCAGTATTGACAAGTCTGCCAGCCTTTCCTGGCTCACTGAACTCCTTTGATACCCAACTCTGACTGTTCTCCCTAATCCATCTGTCCAGTAAACCCATGAATCTAGGTTGTGAGATTGCTGAAAATCTCACAAAGATTGCAAAGTAACATCTCCCAGAGCACTCAGGAAAAGCATGAAATATCCTCTCTATTCCCACATCACAAACTTAAATGGAATTTCTGTTCTCCTGGTGACTACTTTTCAAAGTTGACTCAAATGCATCACATTCATCCTCTTGTAGGTGTCTCCTTACATGCTGAGTCTGTGCAACAAGTATAACCAGTGTCACTGTACCTTTGCTGTAGTAGGCTGTAAGGACTAAGGGTTTTTACCCTTCTCTTGGAATTCTTGAGTTGCTTTTTAAATAACCCAGTGAACCTACTGAAGAATGCATATAGAGAGCTCGTGAGAGGAAGACTTGAGACTATATATTGAGGGAGCTGTGGAGGAAGACCTAGCTCTCCCAGTGCCCTAGCCTGATTGAGCCCCATATTCTGGCTGTCTATCAGTGCATTGGACATGTGAAGGAACCAACTTGGAGCCTTCTGCCCAGTTGAGCACCCAGATAATTGCACCTCTAGCCCACATCACAAGGAGCAGAAGAACTTCCCAGATGAACCCAGTCAATGTATAAAATCATGAGAAATGATGAGACATGATACATTGGTTGCTGTGTTAGATACTAAGTCCTGGACAGATTTTCTATGCAGCAGTAGAGAGAATGTTAAAACTACTACACCTCACACACCCTACTGCAGTCAAGGAGGAGATGTATAGGAATCTCTTTAAGGGACATGGAGGATTATAAGATTTCTGTCTCTATCACCCTTCCTACATCTGAGTTTAGAAGAAGTAGAGGGAGTTTAAGAGAGGGTTGGGATGACTATTTCAGTCAGAATTCTTTCCAGCTCATTTATCTTCATCAGAATAAAGATTCTGAACTTTAAACCTAGATTCTTCCATATCTAATCATGTGACGACCCCTTTCCCTGACCATGAAGGAGCTGTGGCCTCATATATAGTAGCTCAGATGAGAATGAAGAGTGATAAAAGTTCTGAAGTCTAGGTACAGTGGAGAAGCATCAATTTACACTTACATATCTTCCTGCCACCTCACTTTAGACCAGACAGATGTCAGAGCAAATCCCTGTGGGTCAAGCATCTGTCCCTGAAGCAGAAAGTCATCCCTAGTTCCTACATACTGCAGTTGACCCAATATTCAGGTCATTAAACTGAAGATCCATTAGGTTATATTACTGGCACAGACAGCACATATCCTTAGGGCTTAAAATAAGGTATTTAGAACACTTAAGACAAGAATTTGGTTTGAAGTTTCAATAAATGAACTGAAAGATTTAAAGATTAGAGTTTTTACTTTGGAGGATTTCTAAACCAGCATCATGGAAGTTGAACCCAATTGAGCAATCAAGGCCTGAGAAGTTGATTCTTACTCTTTTTCTCAGATTGGCATTCACTTACCTTTATTTCGATTCTATTTTAGAGACTCTGAAGTAGTTCTTCCAGTTGATTTTGCTTTAAAAGAAAGAAACATAACAATCTAATCTGCTAACATTCAAATCCGTTCACGGACAGCTCCCTTTAAAGAAAGATGTGTTAAAAAATTCAATGAGCAGATTACTATTAGTGAATTAAATAAATGGATGTGGTATATCTCTAATTCCCTTGTGTAAAGCCTGTTTTAATTCTATAATCCCAACTGGATGCAATATACTTAAATGAACACTATTAACTTGTATTTTTTCTATTATGTTTAGAAACATAATAACAGTTGAGAAACATTTATTAAGGAAACATCAACTCTATTTGCACATTCTTAAAGAGAATATTAGAAAAACAGAATTTTAATTTTCATGTGTGTAATTTGTTAATATAATTTGAATGGAATATAATTAGGTACTTTCAGATCTTTCAGTGTTAATTAAAAAGCTAATAACTTGAATGACTATAAATACTGAATTAGTGGGACTAATGCTCCTGGCAGTTAATCCTTTATTTGTCATTTACTGAAGACCACTTAACTGGGATATCATCGTTATGTCAGGAATCCCCTACCAATAAAAATCCTTAAATTGTAAGGTCCCTAAATCTTAGATGGTGGATCTTTGAACTATTTGACAGTACACTGTATTCCAAGTCAGGGACTTCCTAACCATCAACACCCCAGTCTTTGACAAAGTCCACTAAAGAATTTTACTCTGAGCAAATTTCCTGCTTCACTTTTAGATTTTAAAGAAAGGTACCTCTATTAGAAAGGATAAAATGAATGGCTCCAGCTTTAGTATTTAATAAAATTATAAATAGTGGTTTTAACTAGAAATAATACTTTAAATGTAGATATTATGAGCATCAAAGAGATGAATATCAACTGTTCGTAGAACATCATCAGATAATGTTTGACATTTTTTATAATGGTGGAAAAATCCATGAATATATAATACTTAAAATCTCATTGGCCACCACTGGAGGTTGCTAGGGAACCAGTTTATTATTCTTAAAACTAGCAGATAATGTTAAAGAATTTTTAAAAAAAAAAATTACCCTTTTATTTACAAACCATACTATAGGTATACCTCCTCAGGCATTCCTCTGGGAGTAATATATGAATAGAATAAGGAATAATACAATGTCAGTGTATTGCAACCCATAGTAAGATAAAGGATTAGGGCAATAATTATCGATGGTTACTAAAACCTTTACGTTAAAAGAAGACAGAGCAATCTGAATAACACCTCAATCCACTGATCAATATTCATATCTGTATGTCATCAAATTTTTTGCTGAAATGTTATTCAACAAATAACTCAGTAGCATACAATCATATCCATTTATTCCTTAATTATGAAAAAGTAGGATCTGTGGGTCAACTGATGCCAAATCAGACTTCATTCCAAACTGGATTGATTTCAGGTTAACTTCTGCCCTCATAATCTATAACCCTGGATTAAAAGAAAGAAAAAAATAAGCATTCCCCATTTGAAATGCATAAAGTTCATGACAGAAGGCTGGTGTTCCAGAGCCTAAGCTAGACCGTGCCAACAAGCCAAGGCAGCATGTGGCACATGTCATATCCATTCACATTCTGTAGGCCACAGCAAGCCAAACGACTAAGCTCAGTACCCGTAATGGAGAGACCTGCTTCTACTTAGGAGTGTTGGAGAGGGAAGAATTAGAAGGAGACAGTGATGTTTTTCATTGGACAATAATAGGATCTACTACAACATTACAAAAAAGAGAGATAATCAGACACTATGTGCCCCGTGTGATAAAAAAGTATGCAAAACAGCCTACAAAGTATTCTAACCAAGGCTTTATATCAAACTAACAATTCACCCCCCAAAAAGCAGAGGTTATTGGTCACCATTGCAAGAAAACAATTGGCAAAATTTAGAGTATGGCAGGCAGATACTGCAGAGTGATGAGGTGATGTGTTCTACAGATAAATTGCTTTAAAAAAAAGATGACTATAAATAAAAGACAAAAGCTGAAATCACAAATATAAACAAAAATCTCAGAGAATTGCAGTTTGCAAACTTTGGATCAAAATTGGAACAAATTGAATAGAAACATTTATGACACAGGGAGATTTGAATAATAATTGCTTGTCTGTTGAATTAAGGAGTAGTAATTTGTTAGGTATGATATTATGATAGTGGTTTTCAAAATAACATTAGTAATCATGATATAAATATATTTTGAAATATTTTGGAATGAAATGAGATGTTCTTCAAAATATTCTGAGAATGGTCACGAGTAGGGAGTAGTCTAGATAAGTCTTTATGATATTAAGTACATAATCTTGTTCTCTTATTTGAATTATTTTAACTTTTCTATAACAAAATAAGATAAAAGGAAAGAGAAAATAAAGAAAATATCTTTTTTACCAAACAGGAGTAAATGCTTTTAAGAAGGGGATGATTTTGAAAGGGTGTTCCACCTAGGTGCTTTGCTTGAGTCCCTGAATTTTACACCCTAGGCAAATGTTAACAGTTTTCCATTTTACTATAAATAGTACAGATAAAGACTAATTTCTTTCAATGTGCACTTGAAAGACAAAAAACTGTAAGTTATAAAAGTTTTTTAAACAACAGTCTGAGAATTGCTTCTCTAAAATAGCAAAAAAAATAAAAAGACCCCCAATACTAGATATGCTTAGACTCTCCCAAAGAAAGCCTATTAATGAATGTAAAACCAGTCTGTGGAAGCAGGAGATGTTAGGTAGGCGAGGTATTCCTTCCTAAAGGAAATCTTCTCAAATCCTTTTGAAACTATAAACTGTTTTGTTTCATACATGGAAGGAAACAGAGCCACTGATGAATTATATTCCTGATTTCATAAGTGAACGAGAATGTGCTTATTTTGAAAACACCAATTTTTTTTTTTTTTTGAGATTTTGATCAAACGGCAACATATTTTTTAGGAGCCACAAAGAAAATGGACTTTCAAGAGAACTGGCATTAAAATAAAAACAAGAGCCAGTGAATATGAACTTCATAACATTTTCCCTGCAAGAAAATGGGCAGTGGTTGACTTCAGTGTGGCATTTCAACCCATAGTGATTTACCTGAAGGAAATCATTAATTCTCCCCAGCATTTTAGAATAATAACGTGATGATGAGACACCTAAAAAGCACTCAGAGGAGACATTGGCTGAAAGTACCTGCCCAAATTGTTTAATGTTTGTCAAACTTGAATTGCCTTTGAAGGGTGCATTGCTAGTAATGGGTTTCCAGTTCTATTTCCACATGGGCAAGACTCCACAGCCATTACGAGCTCTCGTTTATTACCTTGCATTATGTATGAGATGATTTTCGTGAGCAGGTACACAAACACAAAGGGGAGGGATACAAGAAAGCAATTTCTTTTATTGCTCAAAACACAGCAGTTAGGAATAATTTGGAAATTTTTCAAATAGCTTATTTTGGGACATTCTTAGATCTACTCAAGACTGATTATCTTCCACAATGTTATTAAATAATTTGACTGTAGCTAAGATTGGTATTAATTCCTAATGGAGTTGTCTCCAGTTGGAGAATAGAGGTAAAATGTCAGAAGCGGTAATAGATTTGAAATTAATAGATCTTTTAGTCTTATTTCTCACAAAGATTAGCTGTGTGTGATCTTGGTCAGATCATTTAATTTTTCTTTGTGCTTCATTTTCTTCTCAGCAACATTAGTACAGTCCACCTGACATAGTTATAATGAAGGTTACGTGAGTCTAGCTCGATGGTTGCCAAAAAAGTGGATACTCAAATATTTTGGGTTTAATTCAAAGTATTAAATGAGAGCTAATAAATGCAAATTAATGTTGTAAATTGAAAAACACTACTAAAGGTTACACAAAAGTTTAACAGGATCGTTTTGTTTGTTTTGTAAAATTTGTTTTTAGATGTCTTCATAGTGTTTCCCCAAAAACTATTATTTCACTAAGGCTTTGTATCCTTAGTGAAAAGACTGTGTGTCAAAAATAAAACCATTCTATCTCTGAACCTTGATCTTGGACCAATCAGTTCCTGAAATCTTATTAAGTAGGGTCTTGAACTGCCATCATAAGAAACAAAGAACTGTTATTAGAGATGATATGGAATAGCTTCAAAATGGTGGCGGGCTTGATGTGTAAAATGTTCAAGATAAACTGCGCAATGTGAAAGGAAATTCTCCCGAATAAAATGTAGTCACCACAAAGTGAGCACCTAGTCCCCTGCAGAACCACGTGCCAAAGAAGCCGTGCCTGACTTTTTCTGTACAAACTTTGATCCGCAGCCACACAATTCCTATTCTATGCACAAATATGTGGAGGCAGAGGGAACGTGGATGTTCTTTGTGGTTTCGGAACACAGTGGTCACTTTTAATCCACAACACTCTCAAATCTGGCCAACTTTTCTCTCCATTTTAGAAGCATCATTTTCTGTGGGCCAGAGACGCTCTGTCAGAATTTTCAGGCCTAGAGGGAAGGTTTTACTTACAAAGGGAGAAGGATAAAACAGGAGTTCCTACAAACTTAACACCACATGAAGTCCTTCTTCAACCTTCAGAAGGAGAGCAAGCTGTACTCAGGGAGCAGGTTGATTTCCTTTCAGATGAGTGCAGCAGTCCCCCAGTTAGAGAACACACTTACTCTACCATTGCCTGTGGGGCCTTTCTCCACAAATTTTGTTGAGAGACTCCTGTATACTCTCTGAGGGTATATTTAAAAACACATTATCTACAAGCAAGGAAAAGCTAAAAACTGTAGGAGCCCATCAGGTGTTCATGAAGATAAATATCGAGCAGAACACATTGCCATGTCTGATCCCATCTCAAAACCACACATAACAACACGAATCCTACCTATAGATTATCTTACAGTTCTCTAAGTTAAAAATGCCAATTACTGGACCATTTTGAAAAGCTATGAGACTCCAGTGAAATACTACTCTGTGACAATGGAGTCATCCCAGGGCGTACTGCACTACATTTTCTTCTATTTCTTTTCATAACAGAAGCTTCTTTTATGATAATATTTAGATTATAAACTATAAACAGTATGTTTAAAAACCAAAAACATAGGTTTTCAAGTAACCTCAAATTGTGGACGCTCTTTGGTTAAAAATAATTCTAAGCTAAAATCTCAGCAGTGAAAAATTATTGTTTCTGAGCCTCAAATTCCTTATCAGTGATAAAGAAGATAGTAATGTTTCTGAAAGTTGTACAGATGTTTAAATACTTAATTAGAATTATTTATGTATGTATGTGCACCATATAGATATACATAATAGGTGGTATGTAGAAAATCTGTGTCAACTATTTATATATTCATATATAGGCTGATGTATGTGTACACACATGTGTACACGCGCGCACACACACACACACACACACACACACACAGGGGCAGGAGGTGAGATTGAGACCAAGAGACAGAGGAAGATATGGTGAAACAGAGAAACATAGATATCTAAGAGGAACTGAAACCTCCATAGTACCTATCATTATCAGTTCCTGTATGCATTTACAGGTTGTTCATTGATAAATAATATTTTTGAAAGCAGTCATATGATATGATACAGATAAAAGAGTAAGCAATACAGTCACTGCATTCAAGGAATTTATTTTGTAGTGCAGAAAACGTTTAAGCGGCATATTCAGACTAGCACTACAACAGATTAATTAACAAAACACACAGGAGAATTACCTTTTGCAATTTTAAGAACCGAGGGAGAGCTTTTTACTTAACATGACACATTTGTTATGAAATATTGAAGCACATAAAGGAAGCAACCATGCAAAAGAAGGGAGAGGAAGAGTTCCACACAGAGGAGACAGTGAGGCAAAGAGAATCACAAGCTGTCAGATTTTTTAGAGAGGATTCTACGGGTCCCACACTACACTGAGCAATTCACATATCTCATCTAGTTCTCAAGATCAGCAACCAATAGTCAGAGGGTTGAGACTGTCTACTTGACTCTAATGCATGGGCAGTCATATACCATGCTGCTGTAACACATTAGGGACCAGTGCACTGTGGGCTGGAAGCATGCGGTTGGACAAGTGCTAAGTGTGAAAGGCTAGGAAGGAAAGGAAGAAGAGAAGGATGAAGAGAAGAGAGTTCCTTAGACACCTGGTTTAGCAAAGACAGTTCAGGGTTCAGTGCATGAAACTGAATCGTAGACAGGCCTGGAGGAAAAAGGGCCAGTTATAAGTTTGTTGCAACAATCTGAATAAGAGATAATGATGTTCCAAACTGAGATGGTGAGGTACGTGTAGAATGACCAGATGTGAAAATTAGGAGGTAAGAGAAGAGCGAAGTGAGAGCAAGGAGATAGACTCGTGGAGGTAGGGAGCACAAGACGCATTCCAAAGACAAAACCATGCAAGACGTGAAGTGCTTACCACATCAGAAACATTGAGTGCATCACTGGGTGCATGAAGATTCATTCATTCTCTCTCTCTCTCTCTCCCTCTCTCTCTCCCTCTCTTTCCCTCTGGTCCTTTTTGCCTTTCTGGTATAGATAAAATCTCTAGTTTCACTGCTCAACATTTCATCAAACACAGATGTAAATTAAAATTGTCATTATTCTCCCAGCTCCAAGAAAGTCTTTGTCGCAGGGCTCTTTTAACTAACTCCTAAAGTAAAAGATCTGGTCAATGTCTTTTATATGTACACATTTCCTCCACAGGGGAAAATGTCTCTATTAAAGTGGGAAACTACTTGTATATTTTTGAACTGTGTTCTGTGATATACTAGAAAGAACCCTGAACCCATAATACACCTCTGTAACCTTGTCCTAATTTGTTGCTTTTTTTAGAAATGTCCATTTGTGAACTTTTCCCTATATTCCAACTTTTTCTGAATAGTCTAATATAACAAATAATACCTATCCTGTTTACTTCACTAGGTTGTTAGGGGATCAAAAACCATATGGGATATATAAAAACTCTGTCAATATTAGAGAACTATTTGTCCATGTACAGAACTGTCAGAGTGTTAGCTGTCAGATTGAAGTTAACACTACACTGTAATCTAAATTAATAGGATTTCTTCATGATTAGAAATTAGTAGCATTAATATTAGACATATTTTTCTATTAGTAATATTTTAAACTTTTCCTTACATATAAAATTAGTAAAAATTGACTTGACCTCATTAAAAGATCAGATAGATAAGAGTATTTTCAGGTTTTGGTAAATCATTACAAAGGATAGTTTTTATTGGTTTGATATGATTTATCTATTAAATTAATGAGACTGATAATTATAATTCAGAATCAAACTTGATCAAAGGGAGAATGCGTTTCCCTTCCTGTTCAAGATAACTCTTTTTTATAAAATTATATTTAATGGCTGATGAAGTAAGAAACAAGGCTATCTCAAATATCTCATTTCTTTTTTTTTTTTTATTATATCCCTGTTCGCTGATGACATGATTATATATTTAGAGGAAACTGGAAATTCTACCAGAAAACTTTTAGAACTCATAAGTGAATTCAGTAAAGTAGCAGGTTACAAGATCAATGTTCATAAATCCAATGTATTTTTATACATAAGTGATGAATCTTCAGAAAGAGAAATTAGGAAAACTACCACATTCACAATACCATCAAAAAAAATAAAATACTTGGGAATCAATCTCGCAAAAGAGGTGAAAGATCTCTACAATGAGAACTACAGAACACTAAAGAAAGAAATTAAAGAAAACCTTAGAAGATGGAAAGATCTCCCATGTTCTTGGATAGGCAGAATTAATATTGTCAAAATGGCTATACTATCTAACGTGCTATACAGATTCAATGCAATTCCAATTAAAATCCCAATGATGTACCTTACAGAAATAGAGCAAGCAATTATGAAATTCATCTGGAAGAATAAAAAACCCAGAATAGCTAAAGCAATCCTCAGTAGAAAGAGCGAAGCAGGGATATCACAATACCAGATCTTCAACTCTATTACAATGCAATAGTAACAAAAATGGCATGGTATTGGTACCAAAATAGACAGGTAGATCAATGGTACAGAATAGAGGACAAGGACACAAACCCAAATAAATACAATTTTCTCATACTAGACAAAGGGGCCAAAAATATGCAATGGAGAAAAGATAGCTTCTTCAACAAATGGTGCTGGGAAAACTGGAAAACCATATGCAACAGAATGAAATTAGACCCCTATCTCTCACCCTGCACAAAACTCAACTCAAAATGGATCAAGGACCTCGGAATCAGACCAGAGACTCTGCATCTTATAGAAGAAAAAGTAGGTCCAAATCTTTAACCTGTCAACTTAGGATCAGACATCCTCACCAGGACTCGCATAGCACAAGAAATAAAAGCAAGAATCAATAAGTGGGATAGATTCAAACTAAAAAGCTTTCTCTCAGCAAATATCTCATTTCTAATACAGAAATATTCCAAGACAACTTCTTATCATTCTATTTATTTTTTACCTTTAAGTATTCTGTTTTCCAGAAGATAGATTTTTCATTAAAGTGAAAATCAGAAATTATAAGAAATATTTAATGAGTCATCTATTATGTTTCTCTAGCAGTTTTGAAAAAAATATTAAGCTATTTACAGATTAAAAACAAGCTCTGAGAATAAATCACTTGCACACTGTGATATAAGCCTATATTTAATAAAACTTGGATGCAAGCTTAATTTGGTATATGAATTTTTATTCAGATTAAAGAAACAAATACTTCCTAGAGAAGCCCATCACTCGCATGAGAGAAACCCAAATCCAGAGAACCAAATTCATTACCATTTTTTGAAGGGTTTTATCTTACCATGCCATAAATTCACTCTAAGTATTCTTTACACTGGCGTGTGCACGTAGGCAGCTGTAAATACACATTAAACTCATGCATTTTCTGAAAGGACATTCTCTTATCATTTTTCTATCAAAATTCAACAAAGAATTTTCATTGTTTACCAGGTCAAAAAAAAAAAAAAACATTTTCAAGAATCTCTGCTGAAGTGGAAATAATTGTATCACCTTTGCCATAATGCTTTAACTATCTGCTAATTGGAGATTAGATTTACTTCAGAGCAAGAGAAGAACTGGGAGAGTTGTCCAACTCCTTTGTTTTTTTTTTTTTTTTTTTTTTTTTTTTGAGATGAGGAAATTGAATTGCAATAAAGTGATGTGATGCCATTTGCTCAAGTTCACATAAGAATCAACATCTGAACTGACAAGCCTCTCTCTTTCTCTGTCTAGAGCTCTTTGTAGTAAAAGATGGTGGTTTGTCTCTTGTGCAATGATAGTCTACTAGGAAAAACAATAAAACATAAAATAAGCAAATGAACACAGTAGTCACAAAATATGATAAAAATAAGCAACATGTGCTTAGTGTGCACCAGGTACTCTTCCATGAATGGGTGTACATTCTGCACGCCTACTGAGGAGGATATCATTGGTATATTTTATAAACAAAAGAAACCAAAGCACAGGGGAAACTGAGTAATGTGTTCACGCTCAGAGAGGTAGAAAGAAGTGGGATCAGTGCACACCCAAGCAGTGACAGGAGCACACGAATCAGCGGAACAGACTGACAAGGAAACAGTCCCAAGGAAAGCAGGGGGTGAAAGTCCTTGAGTCAGGAAAAAGCCAGGTGTGGCTGAAAGATATTTAAAAGAAAGATGGCGTAACGCCAGATTACAGGGGGAAGACTGGAAAAGACTGAAAAAAAATTATGCAGGGTTTTGGATACCCTGAAAAAAGTTGAATTGTTAAAACCATTTTTATAAGCCATTGAATATTTTAAAAGTAGGTTTGCTACATGATCTGAATCGCTCTTTTGAAGTTTACTCTGGTTGAACTGAGGCTTTACAACCATGTTTTATTAATTTATCCATTCATTCATTTACTTATTTTAGTGTACCTATTTACCCAAAGTATGCTATACAAGGAATATCACTTATTCACTGTAGCTGTGTACAGTTGACCCTTGAACAATGCAGGGGGTTAGAAGCGCTGAGCACCACAGTTAAAAGTCTGTGTATGGCATTGTAAATATAATTTAATAACTTTAATTACAGGTGCTCCCATTTCGTTGACTCTGAAAAAATCAGTATAAATTTTTACTATAAACTATAAGTGAAGTTCTTAAAAATTCTGAAATAGGTCTGATACAAAATGATTTAAAAACCATTCAAGGTATTTTGAAAATAAAAAGGACAGGCTTCAAAATAATTCTTATTACCAAAAAGTGATGCCTTTAGGCAAAAATAATGACTTCATGTTGCCTTGGTAATGTGGATAGTTCTAGTTATCTTCTCAAGAGGCAAAATGCTAGCATGTACAGTCTTCTGCTCCTCTGTTTTGTTTATTTCTTATCCCTGGAATTTCATATTAATTTCTTCTTATTGGGTGACTAGATGATGGTAGAGATGGAGAGCCAGTAAGCACATTTACTTAGCCAGAGCCTGCTCAGCCCTGGGAGCAGATGAAGAAGTTTCAACTGGTGGTAGATCTTCCATTTTTGCCTTTTTGCCATCTTGTGATTCAGGATTTGTGATTGCAACAAAAGTTGCAATGGTATCAAGGCTGAAGAGGTGTCTGATCTTGATTTTCCTGTACGCTCCTCATTGCAGTCCTCTCTAGGCTCTTTGGCGAGGAAGCTCCCTGTGAAATCTTGATCTATCAGCTTAGCATATGTTCTGTCTCACTGGTCTTCCTTCTTTGCCTGCACCCTTGTCCATATGCAGTGAGGTGTGACCAGCACTAGAGTCAGTGCCTTTGGTAGCACTTTGATCCCTTGTTCTGTTCTTCACTTTCACTATTCCTGAAATTCTGCTGGTAATTGTGTAGAGGAATACCCGTGTCTATCATGGGTATGGTTGTTTTCATATTTACTTCCTTGAACTAGAATTCACTAGGACCTGTAACAACTGGCTATTTCCATACCCTTTTAAATCAGATCAAATGCCATTCTCTCTCCATCTTCTACACTGGGAAGGTCCTTCCTGGGGTTATTCTTCTTTATGGAAGTCTGGTCTACAAATACATCTCCATTGGTGCCATTCCTGTTGATAAAACCATATCCATGTTTTACATTGAACTATTTTACTGTTCCCCAAACTTTATTTGCACTGACCTTGTCAGGCTGGCAGAGCCCCTGAACAGCTTCCTGTGCAGCTGTCCATGGTGCTGATATTGGAGTCTGCAGCATTGATGGGTGGGGCAGCTGGGAGGGAGCATGTGACTGCTGAGTCTGTCTGTTGCTTAGGATTGTGGTGATGGTGACTGGAGTCAGCTGGGGCCCAGGCTGATGCTCCAGCAGGATGGTGGTAGCAAGGCCAGCGACAGTGATGGTGGGAATGCTATCTCCAATCGAACTCTGTATAATTTTTGCCTCCTTCAGCATGTAAATACCAATAGCCTGCTATTGTTAGGAAGTTTTACAGATTGTGTAAAGAGTGACTTAACACATATTTTGTATGTTGTATATATTATATACAGTGAACACTATGCAGGAACCACAGGAGATTACTTTTTACTGCCATATGCAAATTACTGGAGAGACAACTGTTCATGGAGAGATGATTAGCATCCCACAGTGTTTTAAGTAGTATACACAAAACTTGAGCTCACCGCAGTAGCAACAGGAGGTGCCTATGAAATTATTACAGTAGTGTAGCATGTGCTACAGTTAATTCTATACAGTTATGATTTAATACAGCATCTTTACATTTGTTTACATTTCTCTCAACTGCCAACAATGCTGTGTATGTGTAAGTTGGGATAAATTTTAACTTTTTATGATAGACTGGTGTATAGTTTATGGTGGTAAATAAGATAGACTATTATCTACATATATTTTATGTACCCATAACCATTATGATTTTATGGTTTAGATATTAGGTGTCCCCCCAGATCTCATGTGTGAGACAGTGCAAGAAAGTTTAAAGGTGAAATACTTGGGTTATAAGAGCTGTTACCTAATCCGTGTATTAATCCACTTAGATGGATTAATTGAGTGGTAGCTGCAAGCAGGCAGGGTGTGGTGGGAGGAGGTGGGTTATTGGGGGCTTGCCTTTTGGGTATATACTTTGCTGTGTTGAGGGGAACTCTCTGCTTCCTCGTGCCATGGCCAAGCAGCTTTTCTCCACGTCTTCTGCCACATTCTGCCTCACTTTGGGCTCTAAAGAATAGAGTCAGGCCATTTGCCTGCCTCTTGCCTGTCCATTGCCTGCCTTACACCTATCCATTACCCAACGCTCGAGGTTCACCTCCCGATCGACCAACAGTCAGCAAACTGATCGCCAACCGCCAGTGGAGCACTAGCTGCCTGCTGCTGAATGGAAATTCACTGTTACAGTACCTGCAGTTTTGATTACATGTGGCTGCCGCCATTTTGAGACAACAGCCAGGCCCCGTAGAACCTCTGGCAGGACTGACTGAGCCCCATCTCTAGGATCCCTCAGTCCAAATGATCACTCTCTGCCTCTGGTGCCCTCACATCGACTGACTGCTCCCTGCCGCCAGGACCCCCAGACCAACTGACTGTGCCCTATCACTGGGACCCCAGAATGACTGACAGCACCCGGTCTCCAGGATCCCACAAGCACACCAAATGCACCGAACCTCCAGGAGCCCTGCCGACCAACCACATCCCATCTACAGGACCTCCAGCTGACCATGTCCACCCCTGAGCTGCAGCTCCCCATTTGCCAATACATTTCAAAGCCAGAGCGGCCATCTTGGATAATCCTGCAAGCCGTAGCTCCAATCATTGGGTGGGGCAAATCCGATCCTGCAAAGCCTGCTGGAGGTTTGAAGCTCATTGTGAGGTACCTCTCTTGCATCAGGCTACTGAACACTAGGAGGTTTCATTAGTATATGACTGTTATGCAGTAGATTTTCTTTTTTCTCCTTTTTAAAAAAAATTAAGTTTTTATTTCTTTACTTTTCTTGCTCTCTTTTCCTTTTATTTACCTGTTCCCTCAGAGTCTCTTTCTCCCTTTTTTGCATGCTAACATCCTATTTCTTTTGATTACACTCTCACCCTTTCTATCATCTAGGACTTCTGTATATTCTTTTCTTATCCCATGAACAGCCACATTCTACATCCCTCTGCATCCTCTTTGTCCTCCATTAGAAACTGCAGACCTTATTGCAAACCTGTTTGTTTTACCAAAGATAATATTTGAACTCATTTTGTTTATTATGACAATTTTGTTATTGTCCCCATAAGAGCTATTTGGTCCAGGATTGCATAGTGTGTGACTTTGGAACTGCTAATATTGACCTCCCCTTAAAGAAAGGGTTTTGGAAACCTATAGGGCCACTATAAACCTATAGGAGGACATCTGCAATACCCCAGATCTGCACTGCTAGAGGAGAAGATACATGAACAACATGAAAAAACAAGGGAAGAAAATGATTCAAACAAACCTAGATTCTATAGTAATAGAATCCAATGACAGTATGTTAGAAGAAATGTCAGAAAAGGACTTCAGATTATACATGATTAAGATGATTCGCGAAGCAAAGGATGAGATAAGAGAGCAAATGCAGGCAATGAATGATAGTACCAATAAACTGAAAGAGCATCTGCAGGAAGCAAAAGATCATTTCAACAAAGAGATAGAGATTCTCAAAAAAAAAAAAAATGGAAATCCTTGAAATGAAGGAGACAACAAACCAAATAAAAAACTCAATGGAAAGCATCACCAACAGACTAGACCACTTGGACCACTTGGAAGACAGAACTTCAGACAATGAAGTCAAAATATTTAATCTTGAAAATAAAGTCGACCAAACAGAGAAGATGGTAAGAAATTATGAACAGAATCTCCAAGAGCTATGGGACATCATGAAAAGACCAAATTTAAGAGTTATTGGGATTGAGGAAGGCACAGAGATACAAACCAAAGGAATGAACAACCTGTTCAATGAAATAATATTAGTAAATTTCCCAAACCTGAAGAATGAAATGGAAAATCAAATACAAGAGGCTTACAGAACACCAAATGCACAGAATCACAACAGATCCACACCAAGGCATATTATAATAAAAATGTCTAACATTCAAAATAAAGATAGGATTTTGAAGGCCGCGAGAGAAAAGCATCAGATTACATATAAGGGGAGATCAATACGGATAGCAGCCGACTTCTCAACCCAGACTCTAAAAGCTAGAAGGGCCTGGACCAACATATTTCAAGCTCTGAAAGAACATGGTTGCCAACCAAGAATCCTATACCCAGCAAAACTAACCTTCAGATTTGAAGATGAAATAAAATCCTTCCATGATAAAAAAAGTTAAAAGAATTTACAAATAGGAAGCCTGCACTACAGAATGTTCTCAACAAAATATTCCATGAGGAGGAAATGAAAAACAACAATGTAGGTCAGCAAAGGGAGGAACTACCTTAGAGAAAAACCACTCAAAGGAGAAACCAAGCAAACTTAAAAACCAAACATAAGACAAATGACTGGGAATACAAATCATTTCTCATTAATAACCCTGAACATTAATGGCCTAAACTCATCAATCAAAAGACATAGACTGGCAGAATGGATTAAAAAGAAAGACCCAACAAACAATATGCTGCCTTCAAGAGACTCATCTCATAGAAAAAGACATCCACAGACTAAAGGCGAAAGGATGGGTAAAAACCTACTATGCACATGGACTTAGTAAAAAAGCAGGGGTTTCCATCCTTATATCAGATAAAGTGGACTTCAAGCCAAAGTTAGTCAGAAGGGATAAAGAAGGACATTTCATCCTGCTTAAGGGAAACATAAATCAGGAAGACATAACGATAGTAAATATTTATGCCCCAAACAATGGTGCATCCCTGTACATCAAACAAATCCTTCTCAATTTCAAGAATCACATAGACCACAACACAATAATTCTGGGTGACTTTAACACACTGCTGTCACCACTAGATAGATCTTCCAAACAAAATCCAACCAAAGAAACCATAGAACTCAATAACACAATCAATAATCTAGACTTCATAGACATATATAGAATATTCCATCCATCAACGAGTGGATTCACTTTCTCTCAGCAGCACATGGAACCTTCTCAACAATAGACCATGTGTTATGCCACAAAGCAGCCCTTAGGAAATGCAAAAAATAGAGATACTGCCTTGTGTTCTATCAGATCATAATGGACTGAGAGTAGAAATCAATGATAAAATAAAAAAGGGAAATTACTCCAACACTTGGAGACTAAATAATATGCTATTGAACGAAACAAGGATAACAGAAAACATCAGGAGGAGATAAAAAAAAAATTCATTGAGGTCAACAAGAAAGACGATACAACATATCAAAATCTCTGGGACAGTATGAAAGCGGTACTAAGAGGAAAATTCATTGCATGGAGCGCATTCCAGAAAAGAATGAAAAGTCAACAACAAAATGACCTAACATTACAGCTCAAAGCCCTAGAAAAAGACGAACAGAATAACAGCAAAAGTAGTAGAAGACAGGAAATAATTAAAATCAGAGCTGAAAACAATGAAATTGAAACAAAAGAAACTATTCAAAAAATTGACAAAATGAAAAGTCGGTTCTTTGAGAGAGTAAACAAAATACACAAACCCTTAGCCACACTAACAAAGAGAAGGAGAGAGAAGACTCAAATTACTAAAATACATGATGCAAAAGGAAATATCACGACAGACACCACTGAGATACAGAACATAATGAAGAGCTACTTTGAAAAACTGTATTCCAACAAAATAGAAACTACCAAAGACATTGGCAAATTTCTAGAGACATATGCTCCTCCCAAACTGAACCAGGAGGACACACACAGTTTAACCAGATCAGTATCAAGCAATGAAATAGAAGAAGCTATTAAAAATCTACCACCCAAGAAAAGCCCAGGACCAGACGGATGCTCAGCTGAGTTCTGCAAGACCTTCAAAGAAGAATGCATTCCAATACTTCTCAAAGTATTCCAGGAAATAGAAAAGGAGGGTACCCTACCGAACTCATTCTATGAAGCTAATGTCACCCTCAGACCCAAACCAGAAAAAGACACATCAAAGAAAGAAAATTTTAGACCAATATCCTTGATGAATATCGATGCAAAGATCCTTAACAAAATATTGGCAAAAGTATCCAAAAACATATTAAGAAAATTGTGCACCAGGATCAAGTGGGGTTCATCCCTGGAATGCAAGGTTGGTTCAACATTCGTAAATTAAAAAATGTAATCCATCATGTCAATAGACTTAAGGATAAGAATCATATGGTTATTTCAATTGATGCAGAAAAAGCATTTGACAAAATACAACACCCCTTCATGCTCAAAACACTAGAAAAAATAGGGATAGTAGGAACATACCTGAACATTGTAAAGGCTATTTATGCTAAACCCATGGCCAACATCATTCTTATTGGAGAAAAACTGAAACCATTCCCTTTAAAATCTTGAACAAGACAAGGTTGTCTTCTTTCCCCACTTCTATTCAACATTGTCCTCGAAACTCTTGCCAGAGCAATTAGGCAAACTATAGAAATTAAAGGAATACCAATAGGAAAAGAGGAACTTAAGCTGTCACTATTTGCGGATGACATGATTCTATATTTAGTGGATCCAAAAACCTCCTCCACAAAAGTTCTAGACCTCATCAATGAATTCAGCAAAATAGCAGGCTATAAAATCAACACACATAAATCGAAAGCATTTTTATATGCAAGCGATGAAACAGCTGAAAGGGAAATGAAGAAAACAACTCCATTTGCAATAGCCTCAAAAAAATAAAATAAAATACTTGGGCATCAATCTAACAAAAGAGGTGAAAAATCTCTACAATGAAAACTACAAAACATTGAAGAAAGAATTAAGGAAGACCTTAGAAAATGGAAAGATCTCCCATGTTCTTGGATAGGCAGAATTAATATTGTCAAATTGGCCATACTACCAAAAGTGCTATACAGATTCAATGCAATTCCAATTAAAATCCCAATGACATACCTTACAGAAATAGAGCAAGCAATCATGAAATTCATCTGGAAGAATAAGAAACCCAGAATAGCTAAAGCAATCCTTAGCAAAAAGAGTGAAGCAGGGGGTATCGCAATACCAGAACTTCAACTATACTACAAAGCAATAGTAACAAAAACAGCATGGTATTGGCACCAAAATAAAAGCAAAATAGTCAGGTCGATCAATGGTACAGAATAGAGGACAGGGACACAAACCCAAATAAATACAATTTTCTGATACTAGACAAAGGTGCCAAAAATATGCAATGGAGAAAAGATAGCCTCTTCAACAAATGGTGCTGGGAAAACTGGAAATCCATATGCAACAGAATGAAACTAAACCCCTATCTCTCACCCTGCACAAAACTCTACTCAAAATGGATCAAGGACCTTGAAATCAGACCAGAGACCCTGCATCTTATAGAAGAAAAAGTATGTCCAAATCTCCACCTTGTTGGCTTAGGATCAGACTTCCTTAACAGGACTCCCATAACACAAGAAATAAAAGCAAGAATCAGCAAATGAGATAGAATCAAACTAAATAGCTTTCTGTCAGCAAAGGAAACTAACAGCAATGCGAAGAGAGAGCCTACAGAGTGGGAGAATATCTTTGCCACTCATACTTCAGATAGAGCACTAATTTCCAGAATATATAAAGAACTCAGAAAACTTTACACCAAGAATACAAATAACCCAATCAACAAATGGACTAAGGATATGAACAGACGCTTCACAGAAGAAGATCTACAAGCAATCAACAAACATGAAAAAATGTTCAGCATCTTTAGTAATAAGAGAAATGCAAATCAAAACCACCCTAAGATTCTATGTCACCTCAATTAGAATGGCAATTATCAAGAATGCAAGCAACAACAGGTGTTGGCGAGGATGTGGGGGGAAAAGGCACACTCATATGTTGCTGGTGGGGTTGCAAATTAGTGCAGCCACTCTAGAAAGCATTGTGGAGATTCCTTAGAAAACTTGGAATGGAACCACCATTTGACCCAGCTATCCCACTCCTTGGCCTATACCCAAAGGACTTAAAATCAGCTTACTACAGAGATACAGCCACATCAATGTTCGTAGCGGCTCAATTCACAATAGCCAGACTATGGAACCAACCTAGATGTCCTTCAATTGATGAGTGGATAAAGAAACTGTTTTATATATATATATATATATATATATATATATACACACACACACACACAATGGAATATTACTCAGCTATAAAGTATAATAAAATTATGGCATTTGCAGGCAAATGGATGAAATTGGAGAATATCATGCTAAGTGAGATAAGCCAATCTCAAAAATCCAAAAGACGAATGATCTCACTGATAAGCGGATGATGACACGTAATGGGGGGTGGGAGGGGGCAAGAATGGAGGAAGGAGGGACTGTATAGAGGGAAAAGAGAGGTGGGAGGGGTGGGGGGGAAGGAAAAAATAACAGAATGAATCAAACATCATTACTCTATGTAAATGTATGAATATGAAATGGTATGCTGTTACTCCATGTACAAACAGAAACAACATGTATCCCATTTGTTTACGATAAAAATAAATTAAAATTAAAAAAAAAAACAGAAAAAAAAAGAAATATCTAGGAAAAAAAAAAGAATAGAGTCGGCCATCGAAGGACTAAGGCCTCTGAAACACTGAGCCCCCACTGAACTTTCCGTCCTCTAAACTCGTTCTTCCTTGTCAGGTGTTTTAATCACTGTAGTGAAAAAGCTGACTAAATAATAATGTACCCTTTTTCTTATTTTTTTTTTAATATTTCTAGGCCCTGCAGTTGTATGATGAGTTTTTTTCAAGTTGTCACAAATTTCAAAATACAAGTCCTCATATACATATGCCTGATCAGTTCTATCTGTGTTGTTCAAGGGTCAAAGGTGTATATGTAGTCCCAGATCCTAGCATCCTGTACAGCACTAGGTACATGCCATTTGTAAACAGTCAACTGGCTGTCTCTATTAAGTCAACCAACTCTTTAATGATTTTCTTTTCTCTAGAATCAAATAGTTATTTTGACATTATGACATGTTTTCTTAGAATTTTGAGCCTTCTTGCCTTATATTTCCAGATAATTTCCAGATAAGAATATAAAAAAGGTTGCAAAATGGTAAATCTATGTTACTCTCAGGCAGATACTAGGCTCTGACAAAGAAAAATAGTGCTTATAATATTACCTATAGAGATCACACTGAGACATATTAAGAATGTAAGCATTTTCAGTGTTGGTATGACTTTCATCTTCTGCCCTTAGCAAATAGACAAAAGCAACCAAATAGATGGCACTCTGAAATACCATATATTTACCTGATGCTATCCAACAGTTCAATTTAACAAACATTCATTAAATATCTACTATGTGACTTGCTATCTACAACACCACAGGAGATATAAATGACATGTTCTCAAGCTTACAAACCTCTTTCAGTGGCATGAGGTCTTGATATCATGCAATTTTACTTCACATTGTTAAACTATAATGCCAAAGATGATATGAGCAAGAAACCTTCTGCAGAAACTTAAAAGTAGCTTTCCCATGAAAACCACATTGTCTCATGTGTTGAAGCAGGTGGATCTTCAAGCATTCAAAATATTAAAAAAGGAATTTCAGCGGCCATGGGTGTATCAGAGAACCATCTTTTTATTCAAAGAACCATAGGATGATAACATCTCTGCAAACAGACTCGGGAGGCACTCAGACCGATACTTTCAGGTTCATGTTAAAATAAAAATCACCTCAGGTGCTTTTTGTTACATAGATTCTATACTTTGGCTCTTAGAGATTGATTTAGCAGGTATGGGTGGAGTTCATGCAATCTGTACTTTATAAAACCTTTCCAAGTGATTCCAATATTTGGCCAGGTTCAAAATCACAAATCTCCTGGTTCTGTTACATAAATATGTATTATTCAGTCTGTGCATCACTGTACTTGGGGCAGGACCATAAGTTTTCACTATCATTTCTAGAATGTTGTCTATGTATCCTTTTTCTATTTTTACAGGCTGCATTTTAATTCATTGTACACAAATGGGGTACAGCATTTGATTTCTATGGTTGTGCCCAATGTCGATTCATACCATTCATGTAATCATACATGTACATCGGGTAATGAGTCTGCTCATTCTCTGAGCTTTCATACCCCCACACCCTCCTCTCTCTCATTTCCCTCTACGTAATCAAAACTTCCTCCACTGTTCTCTTACCCTCCACACTCCACCCCTATTATATATCATCATCCACTTATCAGGGAAAACATTCGGCCTTTGGTTTTTTGGAATTGGCTTATTTTGTTTAGCTTGATATTCTCCAATTCTATCCAATTTTCTGCAAATGCCATAATATTATTCTTTTTTAAATATATTTTCATTGTACACAAATGTGATACATACTGTTTTTCTGTACATGAAGTAAAGGCATACCATTTTTGTAGTCATACATTTACATGGCATAATAGTGTTTGATTCATTCTTTTTTCCTTCCCCTACCCATCCCACCCCTCTTTTCCCTCTATACAGTCCCTCCTTCCTCCATTCTTACCTCCCTCCCACCCCTAACTATGTGTCATCATCTGCTTACCAGCGAGATCATTCATCCTTTGGTTTTTTGAGACTGGCTTATCTCACTTAGCATGATATTCTCCAATTTCATCCATTTGCCTGCAAATGCCATAATTTTATCATTCTTCATGGCGGAGTAATATTCCATTGTATATATATGCCACAGTTTCTTTATCCATTCATCAATTGAAGGGCATCTAGGTTGGTTCCACAATCTGGCTATTGTGAATTGAGCCGCTATGAACATTGATGTGACTGCATCTCTGTAGTATGCTGATTTTAAGTCCTTTGGGTATAGGCTGAGGAGTGGGATAGCTGGGTCAAATGGTGATTCCATTCCAAGTTTTCTAAGGAATCTCCACACTGCTTTCCAGAGTGGCTGCACTAATTTGCAACCCCACCAGCAACGTATGAGTGTACCTTTTTCCCCACATCCTTGCCAACCCCTGTTGTTGCTTGTATTCCTGATAATTGCCATTCTAATTGAGGTGACATGGAATCTTAGGGTGGTTTTGATTTGCATTTCTCTTATTACTGGAGATTTGAACATTTTTTCATATATCTGTTGATTGTAGATCTTCTTCTGTGAAGCGTCTGTTCATTTTCTTAGCCCATTTATTCATTGGGTTATTTGTATTCTTGGTGTAGAGTTTTTTGAGTTCTTTATATATTCTGGAAACTAGTGCTCTCTCTGAAGTATGAGTGGCAAAGATTTTCTCCCACTCTGTAGGTTCTATTTTCACATTGCTGATAGTTTCCTTTGCTGAGAGAGAGCTTTGTAGTTTGAATCTATCCCAGTTGTTGATTCTTGCTTTTATTTCTTGTGCTATGGGAGTCCTGATGAGGAAGTCTGATCCTAAGCCGACATGTTGAAAATTTGGACCGACTTTTTCTTCTATAAGATGCAGGGTCTCTGGTATGATTCCAAGGTCCTTGATCCATTTTGAGTAGAGTTTTGTGCAGGGTGAGATATAAGGGTTTACTTTTATTCTGCTGCATATGGATTTCCAGTTTTCCTAGCACCATTTGTTGAAGAGGCTGTCTTTTCTCCATTGCATGTTTTTGGCACCTTTGTCTAATATGAGAAAATTTTATTTATTTGAGTTTGTGTCCGTGTCCTCTATTCTGTACCATTGATCTACCTGTCTATTTTGGTACCATTACCATACTGTTTTTGTTACTTTTGCTTTGTAGTATAGTTGAAGGTCTGGTATTGCGATACCTCTGCTTCACTCTTCCTGCTAAGAATTGCTTTAGCTATTCTGGGTCTCTTATTCTTCCAGATGAATTTCATGATTGGGATTTTAGTTGGAATTGCATTGAATCTGTGTAGCACTTTTGGTAGTGTGGCCATTTTGACATATTAATACTACCTATCCAAGAACATGGGAGATCTTTCCATCTTCTAAGGTTTTCTTTAATTTCTTTCTTCAGTGTCCTGTAGTTCTCATTGTAGAGATCTTTCACCTCTTTTGTTAGATTGATTCCCAAGTATTTTATATTTTTTGAGGCTATTGGAAATGAGGTAGTTTTCATAACTTCTCTTTCCAAATATTCATCACTTATGTATAATAATGCAATAGGTTTATGAGCATTGATCTTGTATCCTGCTGCTTTACTGAATTCACTTATGAGTTCTAAAAGTTTTCTGGTGGAATTTCCTGATTCCTCTGAATATATTATCATGTCATCAGCAAATAGGGATAGTTTGAGTTCTCCTTTTTGATCTGTATCCCTTTAATTTCAGTGGGTTGTCTAATTGCTGTGACTAGAGTTTCAAGGACAATGTTGAAGAGATGTGGTGAAAGAGGGCACATCTGCATTGTTCCAGATTTAGGGGAAATGCTTTCAGTTTTTCACCATTTAGAATTATATTGGCCACGACCTTAGCATAGATGGTCTTTACAATGTTAAGGAATGTTCTCTCTATCCCTATTTTTTCTAGTGTTTTGAACATGAAGGTGTGCTGTAGTTTATCAAATGCTTTTTCTGCATCTATGGCAATAATCATGCGATTCTTGACTTTAAGTCTGTTGATATGGTGAATTATATTTATTGATTTCCTGCTGTTGAACCAACCTTGCATCCCTGGGCTAAAACCCACTTGATCATGGTGCACCATCTTAATATATTTTTGTATGCGATTTGCTAAAATTTTGTTGAGAATTTTTGCATTGATATTCATTAAGGATATTGGTCTGAAATTTTGTTTCCTTGATGTGTCTCTGTCTGGTTTAGGTATCAGGGTGATATTTGCTTCATAAAATAAGTTTGGAAGGGTTCCCTCCTCTTCTATTTCATGGAATACTTTGAGAAGTATTGGAATGAGCTCTTCTTTAAAGGTTTTGTAGAACACGGCTGAGAACCCATCTGGTCCAGGACTTTTCTTTGTTAGTAGGCTTTTGATGACTTCTTCTATTTCATTCCTTGAAATTGATCTATTTAAATTGTGTATGTCCTCCTCGTTCAGTTTAGGTAATTTATATGCCTCTAGAAACCTGTTGATGTTTTCGAGATTTCCTATTTTGTTGGAGTATAGATTTTGAAAATAGCTTCTAGTTATGTTTTGTATTTCACTCGTGCCTGTCATGATATTTCCTTGTTCATTCTGAATTTTAGTAATTTGAGTTTTCTCTTTCTTTCTCTTTATTAGTGTGGCTAAGGGTTTATCAATTTTGTTTATTTTTTCAAAGAACCAACTATTTAGTCAATTTTTTCAATTGTTTCTTTTGTTTCAATTTTGTTGATTTCAGCTCTGATTTTAACTATTTCCTGTCTTCTACTACTTTTGGTGTTGCTCTGTTCTTCTTCTGGGTCTTTGAGCTGTAGTGTTAGGTCGTTTATTTGTTGATTTTTTTCTTCTTTTATTGAATGTGCTCCATGAAATAAATTTTCCTCTAAGTACTGCTTTCATAGTGTCCCAGAGCCTTTGATATGATGTGTCTTTGTTCTTGTTTACCTCTAAGAATTTTTTATTTCCCTCCTGATGTCTTCTGTTATCCATTCATCATACAATAGCATATTATTTAATCTCCAGGTGTTGGAGTAGTTTCTGTTTTTTATTCTGTCATTTATTTCTAATTTCAATCCATTATGATCTGATAGAATACAAGGTAGTATCTATATCTTCTTGAATTTGCTAACAGTAGCTTTGTGGCATAAAATATGGTCTATTTTAGAAAAGGATCCATGTGCTGCTGAGAAGAAGGTGTATTTGCTCTGCGTTGGATGGCATATTTTATAAATGTCCGTTAAGTCTAAATTATTGATTATGTTATTGAGATCTATGGTTTCTTTGTTCAATTTTTGTTCAGAGGATCTGTCCAGTGGTGGGCAGGTGTGTTAAAATCACCTAGTATTATTGTGTGGTGGTCTATTTGATTTGTGGAATTGAGAAGGATTTGTTTGACATATATGGATGATCCACTATTTGGGGCATAGATATTTATAATTTTTTTTGTCTTGCTAATTTATGCTTCCCTTAAGCACTATGAAATGTCCTTCTTTATACTTTCTGACTAACTTCTGACTAACAGCAGCTCAAGTCACAATGGCTAGATTGTGGAACTAACCTAGATGCCCTTCAACAGATGAATGGATAAAGAAACTGTGGTATATATACACAATGGAATATTATTCAGTGTATGTATCTTTATCTCCGTATTTATATCATGTATGTGTGTGTAAATATGCAGTTATATGTTCTTATCTGTTTGCAAAAACAATGCTGAAGTTACACCAGAATAGAGGATAAGTTATTTTATTTACTTTGGTTTAATCTACCACTTAGCCTAAATCTTGGTGTTTAGGAGTTCATTATTAAAATTTATTGACTGTGTATTGGAGATTCTTCTCATTCTGAAGAATAAGATTCGTCCTAGTTTTGCCTGAAGTCTCATTTTAACACCCATCAATTCTGCTAGTGTTTATAGTTCCATGAAACTTTCTATATCCAATGGCCAGATACAGATAATATAAACGCAATTAAGATATTCTTCTTTCTCAAGGCTCTTGATTTTTACCCAGAGAGAAAGATGCAGATGCTTTTTAAAACAAAATTAAAATAGTATAAAAATAAGTATGGAATATAATATGGGGCTGGAGAGGAAGGCAATTAATTTGGTTGTGAATGAGCTGGAGGAGAAGGAGCAATGCAAGGACCAGAAAAGTAATGGTGAGTGATGTCCTGATGCTGATCATTTGAATCCTTGAATGTTTGTCTTCCTTAAAACAAAACAAATTGTGTTCCTCATCAATAGGTTAATCTTTCAAATATACATAGAAGTTCTCTACCAGAATTTCTCTAGGACAAACACCATTTCTTTTACTTACTTCTCATTTATAAATACCATGTATCCCTTGTTATGTTTGAGTCATGTCAAATTGATCTACTCTGAATTGTAAAGAAGACTTTGAAGGCAAGGAATATAGGACATGCCATTCAAGTTAGGGAGCTTTAGCTGAACACCAAAGGTGCATACTTAGCATCATTTCTGTAGTGTAAGTGTGAGTTGCAAGCAACAACACTGATATGTGGCATATAAATAAAACACCACCTTTCCTCTCAGCATGCTAAATAAAATCAAAAAATAAAATATGGGACACGCTAATGGATGTAAAGTGAGACACTGACAATCATTAGTTCTCCATCTTGGCTAACTTGATAGATGAATTTCCATAATTAACAGACACATAAGAATCTTATGCATACGCCCTGTAAGCAACTCCATTTAATATGCTGAAGTAAGAAGGCTCTGGGCTAATGTAATTGTCACAGAAACTATTCTTACCTATTAAAAGCTCTTTGCAGTTAGAGAAGAAAGGACTTAACTGAGTAGGCTAAGTGTAGTGCATGGTGAAAATGTCGAAATGTTAGTTGTAAGGTAAAATACTATTCTCATTCTAAATTATAATCTCCCTTGCTTTCTAAAGACAAAAACTTAGGAAAGTACCTCTCTACTTTTAAAGAAAATAGAATTTTTACACTGGAAATAATATATTCCATTTCTTCAAAAAGATTTGGAAAAGTCTTCTGAATTCCTCTGAAAAACTAAATCAACCTCAGGTTGTATCCATACACTGAAAGAGTACAGACCCCCAAGGTGATCAAACAAGTACAATAGCAGCTAAATATACATTCAAACAGTGCTAGAAAAGCACATTTTTGATGAATTTCTCCTGGGAGATGTATATCTAAAATGAGACTAGAAATCACATTCCCTCCCATAAAGCAACTTTGACAAGCCCCGACCTGGGAATTTGTGTGTCATTAATGAATGAAATTCACTAAGCTCATTTCCCCAACTTCTATCCACACCACACTCTCTTGTGGGACCTCGCCTGACATAAAGAAGTGTTTTTGAGAAAAACAAGGTATTTTGAAATGAAAAGTATCCACCAATTGTTTGTCAAGGCATGAACTTCTTAACAGGTATAAAATGTATACCTGCTAAGCTTCTTGAGGGCAGGATTATTTTGACATAGGAAACATCTTATGGTAAGCACTTCACATATACTTATTGGTTGGTTAAATTTGGTTAACTAAATACATCAGTGGCATTGGTGTCTAATCTGGAGAAATTGTTCATCTGCAAAATGACAATCCATGTCAGGATCAAAATAACACCTTGAATTGCACACATGTTGACTTTTTTTTCTTTTACTTCTCATTTTTTTTTTATCTCAAAAGTCATAGTATTTTCTTAAATGAACTGGTTCTTCATAATAAATTCCATTAAATAAGAGAGTTATACAGATGGTTCTGAATTCTAAATTTTACATCAGAAAGATATAAATATTGCTGCAAATGATGTTCTACAGTATAAAAATTGAAAGCTATCCAAACAACACATTACTTTTCTAGTCACTGATGAGTTGTTTTTTTTTTTTTTTTTTTTTTTTCCTACTACTGAGACTTAGGCATTTGGGTTGTTCTAACTGACCAAATTCAATTAGTTACAGATTCTATTTCTTCAGAAATAGCGTTTCAGTCTAACATTATTTTAATGAGGTTATTTTCAACAAGGTCCCAGAAACTTGTTGAAGGGAAGTGACATTTGAGATAGGTATAAAAGAGTTCAAGAAAAATTAGGAGGAAGAAACAAGTTCTTCTGGTCAGAAGTTGTAGTTCTCAAAAGTGTTGTCCCAGGTCTAGCAGAACCAACATTCTTGTTAGACGTGTAAATTCTCAGCCAAATGTGCTGAATCAGAAACCCTGGATTGGGAGCCCTGAAATCTGTATGTTAAGCAGTCTTGCAGAGGATTTTCATATACTATAATATTGAGAAGCACTGGACTAGAAATTGGAATTTTTTTTTTAATGCAATCCTCCAGGGTTAGTGTGAGAAATAACCTAAATCTGACTGGATGAGGTTGCCCAAGAAAACAAGATCATAGTTGGTTGAGAGATTAAATGATGTCACAGTTAAAGAAGACTTCCAGAGGCTGGGAAAAGACTAAGTTATGATGGGCTGAGTAAAATGAAAAAAAAAAAATCTGCATTAAGTTTTTGAGACTGAGTAGATGTTGAAGCTCCTAAAAGCAATTACAAGTACAATAAGCGTTAACATTTTCTGAAAGAAAATAAATAAGTTTGAGTTTGCTGAATCCAAGTTCTTGTGGGTATCTGAGGTTTAGGACTCAGAACTCTGGTTATCAAATAGCTATCCAGCAAGTTATTTGTAAAATTAAATTGTAGGAACCAATAAGATATTCTAGATAATAATATAAGAGAATCAAACTGAGAGAAAAGCACTAAAATCACTCTCTCTCTCTCTCTCTCACACACACACACACACACACACACACACACACATACACACACCCATACACAAAAGAAAGAGACATTTATGGGTCTGTCTACAGAAAAATGAGTCAGAGGAAGCATCAGTCTCTGAATTTTGCAAAACTACCATGAATCTAGTCATCTATTGTCTTAACTATAAAAATTATCAGCTTAGGTGAAAGACTATGACTAACCTGGAAAAGCTATGTTTTGCATGATTTTAAGAGAGACCTAACTTTTTAAATGTTAAATATTTTTAAAAGACTACTAAAAATTCTAAAGTAGCAATGCTTTTTAAAAAGTCTGATTTAACCTAATGATAAATTGAGGGAATAAGACATCTATATAATTTACTTGAAATAACCTTAACAAAAAATTGATTTAAACCACAGTTCAAATAATGATAACTTGGGCAGAGAAAAAATTAGTAATCATAAAAAGATAGTTCCCTAACTATCTTTGTCCTTTCTCCAACCCCTCCACAGGCATTCAATACCCCCTTTCCTGTCCCAGGAAATGAGTACTGAATACTTATTAAACTTATTTAATACCTTAAGCTTTGCTAAATTTACTGCAGATGAGCTCACCATTAAGAAAGTCAGTTTATGACAGAATTCCTGCAGTGACCCTTGGTCCTAAAGAAAGTTAATAAGACACCATGCTACTGAATGTTACTTTGAAGCTATGAGTAAATAATACTTTGAAGCTATGAGTAAATTAAAACCAAACCAAACACAATCTCAAAGACAAAATGGTGTATGAATGGTTGGGGAGAGAGATGTACACAAGGGATCACCTTTATCTTTTTCTTGGTTTAGCAGAAAGATGCTGTCTTTTGGTTTTTTAATCATCCTATTAAACATATTTATAAAGTTGCCAAAATATATTTTTGCCTCTGATGATCTCAGCTCCCTTCCTATCATCTCCAGCCCGCCTTTATCCACTTCTGCCCTTCCCCACACAAATTTTAGCCTGGAGAGGCGGAATAAGATGAATTCTCTCTTTCCACCGATGTCTTTCTTTTCTCCTCAAGTTATGGATAATGAGGCCAGAAATGTAATTACTGAAAGAGTTTGGAATGGTTAATTACTGAACTAATCTCAAGTATGGTGGTTGGCTGCAGCATAACAAAACTCACTTTATAGCTGTCAGAGCCACCCGGAATGTGATAAGCATCTTATATTTGCAAACCCAGATGCTATACCAAAGGAAGTCTCACATTAGCAAATTACCACAACGACCTGCTACATGCAACTCATTCTGATTCTGTAATGAGAGAACCCATTAAACTGGAATAACTTTAAATTATGACTGTTAAACTAGTATGGAAAGGGATGCACAAATAAAGATGGAGTGTTGGAGGAGGTGTCCAGAGGATCCTGTTGAATTTCCAGTTCCGAGACAGAAGATCTAAAAAACCTCTTTGCCTTCATTTGTTCACACTGATTACCAGAGAGCTGAAGCTTAAGGGAACGTCATAGCAATTCTTAAACTAAAGCTCAGGGCTTTGAGATTGTAGGTCAAGACTGCCAGGGGAAAAAATGGACATTTGCAACCATAGGCACAAAAGTCCAAGGAACTTTTCAACCCTATAATTCCCATGACTTCTATGTTCTCTGCATTTTCTCACGAGGATTTAGAAGATGCCCCACATCCTCCTCCAATCCATTATCTCTCAAAGACAGATAACAAACTCTCTATCGGCCTTCTGGCTCCGCTAATATCAATGAGCATGATTTCTTCCGCCCACCTGGAGGCCTATGGCTCTGCAGCCTCCTCTCCTCATCCCTTTATGACGTGAGTGGCCTTGGTCTGAGCCCTGGCGCTCTATGCTCACAAAGGACTGGAGCATACCACACCTGTGTTCAGTGCTCTGGATGCTTCAGGCAGGCTTGGGCTCAGGTCCTGTAGCTCCAACCCCAAGGACCCTTGGAAGGGAGCCCTAATACCTCCATCATTCAACATGGCAAGTCAGTTCTGCCTCCCTCTTGCCCCACGCCTCTCGTCCCTGAAAACCTTGAAGTCGCACGTCAGAGACATCCAAGTGGGCATCTGCCTGGCGATCCAGCGCAGTGACAAGCGAATCCACCTTGCTGTAGTCACAGAGATCAACAGAGAAAAATCTTGGGTCACAGTAGAGTGGATTGAGAAAGGAGTCAAGAAAGGCAAGAAGATTGATCTAGAGTCCATATTCCTGCTAAATCCCGCTCTGGCCTCTGCAGAACATGCCTCGTTGTCCAAGCCCTTGTCCCCCTTGTCGCTAGCACCCTCTAAGGCCATTGGAGATCAGCGTACATCCCCAAGGTGGATTGTGGTTGCTCCCCAGAAAAACGAAACACCTTCAGGGGACAGCCCGGTCCTTGGGGTCCCCAGCAGCCCGTGTCTGATGAAGCGGAAAAAGTCTCCCTGCCTTCGGGAAATCGAGAAACTGCAAAAGCAGCGGGAGAAGCGCAGGCGGCTGCAGTTGGAGATCCGAGCGAGACGCGCCCTCAATGTCAACACGGGAAACCCCAACTTTGAGGTCATGCGCATGATCGAAGAGTGCCGCAGACACCTGGACAGAAGCAAGATGTCCATCCTGGAGCCCCTGGAAGACCACCGGATCTGCGTCTGCGTGAGGAAGCGGCCTCTTAACCAGCGAGAGACCACGATGAAGGACCTGGATATCATCACCATCCCCTCAGACAATGTAGTCATGGTGCACGAGTCCAAGCAGAAGGTGGACCTCACCCGCTACCTGGAGAACCAGACCTTCTGTTTTGACCATGCTTTTGATGACACAGCCTCCAATGAGTTAGTGTATCAGTTCACTGCCCAGCCACTGGTGGAGTCTATCTTCCGCAAAGGCATGGCCACCTGCTTTGCCTATGGACAGACAGGCAGTGGGAAAACACACACCATGGGAGGAGCCTTTTCTGGAAGGGATCAAGATTGTTCTAAAGGTATTTACGCCTTGGTAGCGCAAGATGTCTTTCTCTTGCTCAAAAACCCCGCTTATGAGAAGCTGGATCTCAAAGTCTATGGGACCTTTTTTGAGATTTATGGAGGCAAAGTTTATGACTTGTTGAACTGGAAGAAGAAGCTACAAGTCCTTGAGGATGGCCATCAGCAAATGCAAGTCGTTGGGCTGCAGGAGCAAGAGGTGTGTTCCGTGGAGGATGTGCTGAATCTCGTGGAACTGGGAAATAGCTGTCGGACTTCCGGACAGACATCTGTCAATGCCCACTCATCCAGGAGCCATGCGGTGTTCCAGATCATCCTGAAGTCAAGAGGGAAACTGCATGGCAAGTTTTCTCTGGTTGATTTAGCTGGGAATGAAAGGGGAGCAGATACTGCCAAGGCCAACCGGAAGAGGCAGCTGGAAGGGGCAGAGATTAACAAGAGCCTCCTTGCCCTTAAAGAATGCATCAGGGCTTTGGGTCAGAACAAACCTCACACCCCTTTCAGAGCCAGCAAACTCACGCAGGTGCTCCGGGACTCCTTCATAGGCCACAACTCCTCCACTTGCATGATCGCTACCATCTCACCAGGGATGACCTCTTGTGAAAACACCCTCAACACTTTAAGATACGCCAACAGAGTGAAAGAATTAGCTCTGGATGTAAGGCCTTACCATCACTGCCTGTCTCCCATTAGGCATGAGACACCGCAGATGTATGAAAAGCACATTAGGAATTCAGAAATATCCCTTCAGAGGGATGAACTGGTTAAAATATCTTGTATACAGAGAGAGGAGGAGAAACAGAGTGAAGAAATTTCAACGCTGTCTACACCCTTAATGAGGGATGCGCTAACTTCATGGAAGGATTCTAGTCACTGGTGGGAGAACATTCAGGAGACAGCTGATGGAGTGAACTACGATGTTGATTTTTGCATTGCCCAGTCATTGTCTATTTTGGAGCAGAAAATTGGTATTCTGACTGAAATCCAAAAGAAACTGAAATTATTAAGAGTTGACCTCCAAAAGAAGAGCAAGGTAGAATGAAGACAAGGGCACGGGATCGGGACGGAAATGACGGATACAGTGCTGCGGTTTCTACCTCTTATACAGGCAAATTTGTCCAGATTATCTAACATAAAGATCCTCCTGGAGAGCTTAGAACATCTTCAGATATGCTCATCAGAAATAAGGTCTTTCTTCTCCCTCTGTATTTTTGTAGTTTGCTTTCATTCTGTGGGACATCAGTTCTCAACTGGGATTGATTTTGCCCCCCAGCCCAGGACAATGGGCGATGTCAGGAAACATTTCCATTGTCACAACTGGGGGGGTAGGGACACTGGCATAGAGTGGGTAGAGGAAAAGAGTCACTGCCAAACATCTCATACTTTACGGGACAGCCTCCCGTGACAAATAATTATGTCTAGTAGAAATTAACAATAGGACCAAGGTTGAGAAACCCTGCTGTAGAAGAAACCAGCTTTGAGCAAATCAGATACCCTGAATTTTCAGGTAGAAAAGCAAAAGCCTGTGAATTAAAGGGATTAGAGTGGAAACACACCCAGGGTCTACACAACTGAGTAAATCCAATGATACCTATTCATGAATCTTTCTCTGTTGCATTGCTGTGTAAATTCAAATGGTCTCCAAGATTCAGTCATACTAGGAGGAGAAGAACAGAGGGATTTTCTTTGTACCCATGATGGAGAACTTAGAATTGGAGGGAAAAAAAATTGTTTTTGGCTTTGAATTGAAATTACAAAAGCGCTCCCGGGGAAAGTTTAAATGAAGAAAGGGGGGTGTTGGGAGAGAGAGTTCATTTTGCATGAGCAAGGGCTTTTTTAAAAATTTAAATATGGTGTCTTTAAGAAGTTTTTCTCTTACACTCTTTACCGCATTCTGTATTTAAAAGATTCACTTAAAAATCCTTCTTGAGGCAGGAAAATAAGTTACTAAATCAGTAGAAAAGTTCCTACATAAAGTGAAACATATCCCATAATCCCATAAAGGCCTCAAAAGAAATGTGAGAAATTTTAATGCCTGAGATCAATTAAATATATAGTAATTTTTCTCGATTTAGGGATCGCCAAAGTTTGTAATTAAAAAAAAGAATGCTAATGTGATATGCAAGCGTCAATCTAATAAATAATCTAACACACATAGCAAACAATTAATCTCTTAATCGGCAAATATTTGTGAAACTTTGTAACAGCAGAAAAAGATCTTTCGACTTCATGTTTGTCAGTTTCACACTCTTTTAAAACTTATTTTTAAATGAAATGATTTGCAAAGAAAGTGCTTGACAGATAAGGGAAATTTAGGGACAAAGAATAAAAGCAGTCTCCAAATCATCTAATTTTAGTAGGTATACCCAGCACATTTCTTTGAAATGTTTGCCTCTAAGCTGCATTGTCACTGTGGATAACTGACACATAACTTGATCATAGTGTAGAATGGTAATGTCCTATCAAGACGATCAGTGTAAAACAGTCAAGGATCATCATGAACATCTGGTCTTTAGTAATTAGTATCTTGGTCTCTAAATATTTTCCCCTTTGCTGCTTCATCTATGTTAGTGAAATTATAAATTCTTCAAATACATCACATAATATTCAGCTGACCGTCCTATCAATGCAAGATTTAAAAAATCTGTTACATGCAATGAAAAAAATGAACCTGGCCTAGGTTTCAATGCTAGTCTCTTTATATAGATAGCCGTAATTTTAATTTAATCCCTCTTTCTATATGAAATGAGACAATTCAGTACTACTTCAACCAATTGGAAGGTGGTTTTGTCTTCTTCCTCCTTCTCTCTCATCATTTATGGTAATAACTGATTCTGTTCTTACCATTGAACTTGTCCTACTTATCTCCATCACCCTACCCCTTCTGCCACTCTGCCACACAAATTTATGTAACCTACTAGTAGATTTAACATTGGGATATTGATACTTTTATTTTTTTATATTAATAAAGCATAACATGAAGTGCACAAATAGCTCATACAATCCAGTAAATGTTTACAAAGAGAATCAACCTACATGATAACCACATGCATAAAATACAAAACATAACCACCATTGCAAAACCTTAGTCCTGCTTCATTTCAGTCATTATTCACTCTGTCAAAGTTAAAGACTCTTCTCATTAAAATCACCATATTTTTTTTCATATCAATGGAGTTACTTACTAGATATACTTGGATTCTTGACTTGCTGGTTTTAACCAAAATCATTTTTTGATTTGGCCTTTTACATTATTCTGTAGTATTATGGCACATAAATATTGCATCTTAAAAATTGAACTTTTGATAGATAATTGACTTACTTCCAATTTCCACAATTAGTAATAGTGGTACTATGAAATATTCTTGTGAATATCTTTTGGTGTGAACTTTATGCATATCCAACTTAAGTATACTTAGGTATGCTATTCCTTGGTCCATGGTACGTGTACTTTTAGCATCATAGATCATGCTGAGAAATTTTCTGAAGGATTTGTAATGACTTTACACTACCACCAGGAGTGGCGATGTTTCATTCTGAAATAATTTCTATTTCCTCAAGCTTGCCTACACCTAGTAATGTCATTTTAATTTTTAAAAAGTTTTATACATTTCAGTGTATGTGGAAAAGTTTATCATTATGATTTCAACTTTTATTTTCCTGGCATCATGTATATTGAACATCTTGACATATGCTTAGTGATGCTTTAAACATTATCATTTATTCATTACAAGTGTTTTGGATATAGTTTCTTCAGATATATAGATTGAACATATTTTCTCTTAGGTCATTGATTGTCTTTTCACTCTATTGATTAAAAATTTATATACTTACTGAAATTCAGTTTATCAATTTTTTAAATGGTTAGAACCTTTTAAAGAAATTTCTGTCTACCTCAAATCATGAATCTGTTCTGCTTGTTATCTTCTAGAAGCTTTACTGTTTTATTTTTTTTTTATCAAATTGATGTTTTGAGTGTCCTGTGAGATTTAACAAAGTTATTTTAGTTTTTAATGTAGATACTAAAGTGAACCAGAAATATTTATTCAACAATTACCTTTTTGCCACTGCAATGCAGTATATCATCATTGTTGATCAGATGACCATAAAGATTCTATTCTGTTTACTTGCTATGTCCATGTATCAAAACCGTATCTATTTTATTTCTACATAGTAAGTTTTGATACCTGTTAGTATGAGATCATGTTATTTTTAATCAGAGTCCCCCAAAGGCCCAAGTGTGGAAAGTTTTGTCCCAGAGTTTTTTGGAAGTGGTGGGTTCTCTAAGAGATGGGGCCCAGTAAAAGAAAGGTCATTGGGGGTGTGACTGTGAAAGAAATAGTGGAACTCAGGCCCCCCGCTCCTTTCTTTTTGCTCTCCAGCTGCTATGTAATGGACAGTTTCCTCCACTACATGCTCCTGACATAGTGTACTCTCTTGCCACAGGCCCAGAGGCAATAAATCCTAGTGATCATGGACCGAAACCTGAAACCATTAGCCAAAATAAAACTTTCTTCCCCATAAGTTGATTTATCTCAGGTTTCTTTACAATAATGGAAATCTGTCTATCACAGTTTACTTTTCTTTCGTCTCTGTCTCTGTCATTCTCTGTACTTTGCATTACTACCAAAATATTAGAACCAGCTTTTCAGTTTTCATATGCACACATGCATGTACACGGCACTCAAAGTTGCTAGTACTCAGACAGGATTATATTAAGTCAATAAATTACTTGGATCAGAATTGACAACCTGGAACAGGAGATGTAGTTTACTGGCAGAGTACATGCTTAGCATGTGTGAGACACTGGGTTTGATCCCTAGCAAGACACATGCACGCATGAACACCCACACACACACACACAATGATGTCCTTACAATTTTAAGTCCACCAATCCATGAATATGGTATACGCCTTCCAGTAGATTTGTTTTTAGTCCTTTGTTAATTTCTCTTTTTAGTCCTTTGTTAAAATCACTTTTTTAGAAAGTTCTCCCATTTATCTTTTATAGTTGTCTATTTGAGGGTCTTATATGCCTTTCATTGAAATTATGCAAAGTTTTTAAAGCTAATCTAAGTTTGTCAACATTAAATTTTAAATTTTCCATTATTATTCCTGGATATCAGGGTGAAATATTTTAAGGGACAGTGCCAGGATTCCTTCAAAACTTGGCAAGGAAGGGAGAACAACATAATCTCATGAGGAATTAATAGTAACCATTGTTGGGTACAGAGACTACAGAACAATGTTGATTGGAGTCATGTATTGCTTAGCAATGGGAATTCCTTCTGAGAAATGCATTGCTTATTTATAATTGTGTCAACATTATCAAGTGTACTTACATATGCCTCAATGAAATAACCTACTTCGGACTCATGCGATATAAGTTATTGTCCTTACAAACATGTTCAGTATCTTACTGTACAGAATACTGTAAGTAGTTATATCATGATGAAAAATATTTGTGTATCTAAGCATAGAAAACATACAGTGAACATATGATGTAAGAAACATTAAAAATGAAATACCTGAATGGGTCATCTATCATGAATGGAGTTTGTAGGACAGAAAGTTGTTCTGGAGGAATCAATGAGTGGGTGGTGAGTGAGTGTGCAGCCTTAGGGCACTACTGTCCACTGCCACAGACTTTATAAATACTGTGGGCTTAGGCTACACTAAATTTAGAAAAAATTCTGCAGTAATTAACCTTAACTTCCTATAGCTTTTTACTTTATAATTTTTTAAATTTTTTCACCTTTTTGACTTTTTTTATTAACAGTTCTTTAAAACACAAACACATGTACAGCTGTTCAAAGATTTTGTCTTTTCTCATATCTTTATTTAAGCTCTTTTCTATATTAAAAATACTTTTTGTAGATTTTACTTTTTAAACTTTTAGGTTAAAAAATAAGACACAAACAAACACTAGCTGAGGCCTATCCAGGATCAAGATTATCAATATCACTGTGGTCCACTTTTGCATCTTGCCCCCGTGGAACATCAATAAAATGCAAGGAGCTGTTGTCTCCAGCAACAATGCCTTCTTCTGAAATACCCCCTGCAGGATCTGCCTGAGGCTGTCTTAAGAGTTAACTTTTTTAATGAATAGAAACAGACTCTGAAAGAGCAATAGTAAATGTACTATTAGTAAGTACAGTAAGTGTATTGAGTACATTAATCAGTAGCATAGTTATTTATTATCAAGAATTATGCACTTGTATGTACTCTCCTGTTCTGTAACTGGTAGCACAGTAGGTGTGCCACATCAACTACATTCAAACACTGGATAAATGCATTGTACTAAGCCATGCTGTGGTGGTTAAGATGTCAATAGGCAAAAGAAGTTTCTTAGCTCCATTATAATCTCATGGGACCACCATCATATATGGAGTCCATCACTGACCAAAATAGTAAAATGGGCACACAACAGTACATAATTTGCCATCTGGAGACAGAGAGGTTAGTTATTAGTGGCTTTTCTTGTCATAGTGTGTTCTTTCCTGTTGCTGGTTTAGTAAATGAAAAATGAAAAATTCTGAGAGCAATTCACCCACATTTTTAAACTTTTTTTCGGGAGAACTGTATAACTTCTTTCAGGAGAATCATATAGACAAACCTAGTTGTGCTCAAGTATATAGTTTATATAAACAGAATTGTGTATACATGTTTATATATACATATATATGCATATAAAATACATAGTTACATGTTTTTTCCCAAAAATTCTTATATCCACATCTGTCCACCACAATTTAAAATCTTTACTTCAGTTAAAAAAATTTTTTTAACTGACTTTAAGATTTTTTTTCTGGACTAAATATATATTCCTTGAAATGATGTGAAAACACATATCCAAAACTTTACATGAAGCTCAGGAAAACGTTATGTAAATGAAAAAACTCTGAAAATAAATTAATTGGAGTCCACTGAAAGAGAACGGTTGACAGTTTGTACAGATGCCCTGAAGTTAAAAAGGAGGATTGTAAAGTAAATTAACACTTTAACAAGATTGTAGGGAAAATGTCAGAGCGCCTAAACTGAGAAAAATAAATAATTTTAGTACTTTGAAAGCATCTATTTACACACAAGAACTTGACATGCTAATTATAAGCTATGCTTATCTATTAATTAAAGTAGATTTTCTCCATTTCTTTAAGTGGACAGACTTAAAGGGCTGCATGAATTTGCAATTAATAAAAACTGCCTTTAAAATACCAAACTTAAGATTTCATAGTTGCAAATTTTCTTTCCCACAATTAATCTGTGATACTGAGTTTTTATACTATTATTCTATTACATTTTTTTCAGTAAAATTGTTTTTAACAATATACATAATAAAACTGTGGGAGCTCTAGATAAATATTTATGTACTGGTTAAATGAATAAATGAATGATTTTTTTCATTGCCATTTGATCACAGATGTAAAATATCATTTTAACAGTAGAAATAGTTTCTAACATGCTATTTAAGAAAAAAAATGTCAAAATTGTCTGCTATTTGAAGTGTAGGCTATTATCTTCAAAGAAAACCTGTCATTTATGAAGTATTTGTACAATTCTTTTTATTCTCCTAAAGAGCAACTGCTGATAGCAAATCTTAATACATCATTTTCCTGAAATGTGATTTCTTTTTCCCGTTCAAGGCACTTCCCTTTAATCTTAAATAAATGTAATCATACAAATTAAACAAAAATAAAACAACAAAAGAGACAAAGTTTCAATGGCTTAAACAAGATCTGAGCCAAGTCAATTGAGGATAAAAATAATACAGCCTCTGTACTTCTATTTTAGATGAACTTGGATGTGAATGAAGCTGTGTACAGTCAGAGCTAGAACAGATAGGCTTAAACAATTCTATGATCTGAATATGGTTGGTTCCCTTGAAACCTGTGTTGGCATCTGATTGCCACTGTGAAAGTTTCGTATGTGAGGCCTTTAAGAGATGATTGGCTCATTAAGAAGGATTAATATAGCCCTCACAGGGGATTGTTACAAAGTAGGTTTGACCCTTCTGTTTTCTCTCTTCCACAATTACTTGTATGGCCTTTCAGTTTTCTGCCAGTTATAACACAGCATGAAGATTTTGAATCACTGGATCTTAGAAATCCAGCGTCTAAAGTCATGAGCTCAATAAACTTCTTTATAAACTACCCAGTCTCAGGTATTCTGTTATAGCTACAAAAGGTAGCAGCCAAAAGGAATGCAATAATCAAGAGAGGGGAAAATACAAGTGGTGATAACCCTGAAATAATAGAAAATAAAAGTTACAATATGATGCTAGTTAACTCATATACTGGGCTAAGGCTCATGTATGTCATTTGGGCTGTGAGGAAAAAAAAAAAAAGGAAGGCTTTACTAGGCCACTCTAGAGCAAATTGTTTATCTTATACTATCTGCATGTGGCAGTAAATACTGACATTAAAATCAAACAAGCTAAGTAAGAAACATTTAAAGCTTTGTCTTCTAGTAGCTATGTGAATTCAGGCAACTTTTGACCCTCTATATTTCATTATTTTCTCATTTGTTAAAGTCTAAAATTACTCATTACACTAATCATGCAGTGTCATTTTGTAGACGCAATGTAAGATGATTCAATAAAATAAGATTGTATTGATAATCTTCTGTGCTAGATGCTAAAGATGAAAACATGGATATATAATTGCTCTGTAAAAGTTCTTACAGAGTTTATAATTTGAACGAGAAGGCAAAACCTTGTGGTAACAGAAAAATATTTTAAAACCCTATCCTGGTATGCACAGTACTGGGAATACGGAAGGTCACAATTCAACTACAGGGATTGGGGAAGTTTTCACAAATCATATATCCCCAAACCTGGAAAACTGAAGGTGCAGTCTTATAAACTAAAAAAGGAAGGGTATTCAAAGCAGTAAGTAAACTGAATACTTCAGTGTAAGAAAAAAAAAAGGAAGCAGAAAGCTGGATCAAGATCACTAAAATTTAGGATCCTTGAGGGCCGTGGTACTGTGTGAGTCAGTTTATGTCATTTGCATGTTAACATTGGTCCTCAGTGTTTTACAGGGACTCAACACATGTGGGAATCATACTTCCAATAATTTCACCTAGCTACAGTAGGATGAAAAGTATAGCTCTCTCAAAAAGCTATTTTGAAAAAATCATTCTGTTCAATGGTAGAAAGTATAATGTTCATACTTCATTAGGTGCATAGACACATGGAGGCCTGGTCTGGGGCATTTGCTTGCATTGGTAAATATGCTGGTCTTAAAGATCTACCTGACCTCAGAATTCCAACTCCACAGTACAACAGCCAGTGCATGTCCTTGACCCAACCACAGGATTCGTCCAAGTCTTTTGTCATCTGTCGCATCTGTGCCACACTGAGTTCTATAGAAAACATTTGGCTCCAGGGCACCATGGCACACACCTGTAATCCCAGGGACTCAGAAGGATGAGGCAGGCACATCACAAGTTTGAGACCAGCTTCAGCAACTTAGTGAGACCCTGAAAAACTTAGTGAGACCCTGTCTCAAAAAATTTAAAAAAATATAATAATAAGGGTTAGGGATGTAACTCAGTATAGTAAAGGACCCCTGGATTAAATTTCCATAAAAAAAAAAAAAAAAAAGCAAACATTTGGCTCTTTCCTCCTACCCACCAGAGATCTGCCTGGAGACTCTTTAGCTTTGCCTTCAACCATTGCTTGATCACATGCAGTTCTCTCTACACTTGTAGAGGGCTTACCAGTGTCTACAAAACCAACTAGGAGCATGACATAGGCTGTATCACTCTTTGTGCCCTTAAATCAGTGTAGGGTTTTACCGCCACACTATAGAATATGAGCAAAAGGGTCTAAGACCACACCTGTCTCTCTGGTACTCTCTCTGCACTCTCCCACTCAATAACCCTTGGGATTTTAATTGGGTAGGCAGGAAGAAAAAACTATGGAATAGTATGGGTCTTTAGAAGACTATATATGTTAGAAAAACAAAAACTCACCCTCTTGTACATCTTTTAAGGCTAGTTTCTGTTGTCAGTTCCAAAAGTCTATGTTAACACACAAAAATAGAACACAATTCTTTTTTCTCAAAAATATCTCTGTGCTAACAACTCTCTAAGGGTATATTCATATACTTTTCTATCTGCTAGGATAGGGGTTGACAGTATTAAATTACATTAAAAGAGGGAGGGCAGCACAAGAGAAGGTGTGTGTGTGTGTGTGTGTGTGTGTGTGTGTGTGTTTATACACATACATACATATTCCTAGTCTTTTTCCCTTTTCCTCATAAGAAATAAAACACTGAGGGATGAGAGCATGTTATTTATATTGACACTTATATCTTCAGCACCTTCACTATCACCTGGTACAGAGGAGAAAATACATTTTTGGATGATGGCTTATGCATAAGCTAACTAAAATATCCCTTACTAACACATTTATGAAAGTTTTCATGGAGAAAAGGGCCAGAGGCAAGAACCTGAGAACCTGAGTATTTAAAAACAAATCAGTGGAAAATTGATCAATGAAAGGCGATAAGAAAAGAAAGTCAGACATGGAGAAGAAAATTAAGATGGTGGAAATAAGAAATGTGGTGCAGGAATCAAGGGGAGAAAGAAGTTAATCATGATGGGGGACAAAAGAAAAAAAGGCAGTGGTGGAGTGGAATAAAGACGTATGAGCACATCAGTGGTTTGGTTTTGTAAGTCATTAATAAAGTTCAAAAGATTAGCTTGAGGGACATGGCTGGTCCAGATGTCGGACAGCAATGAGTCCAGGAGTAAGAATGCAGCCTGAATGAGGGAAAGTGCTTCATGAATCCTAAACCACTTGATAAATTCAATCAGAGCCCACTGCTCCTTAGATTCAAGGCCTGGCTGTTGCTCATTCACCAAACTTTCTGAATTCATCTATTGTCCATCAAGCACATCCAACCAGGGCTTTAGCACAGTATGTTACAATCAGTGGAGAACTTAAGGAAGTGCCTGTTAACTTTTACTAACAGTCTTCTTGTATTTTAACTTAACCTTCCTCTGTAATATGCCCCAGGTTTAAAAAATGCACTGTCATTTAACAATCTCGGAATGCTCCCCACGGTTACTCTAAGGTCATCATCCTGTTGCCAACACCTTAGCAACTTGACCTCAGCTTCTCGAAAAATTCTGCTTGTTTAGTCAAAATTGGTACAAATTTTAATATGTCTTTGACTCCAGCCACAGGGTCTGGGATATGATATATCACTTGGCCGCTCCTCAGAACGAGCCCTGATTGCATGTTTTTCAATACCTCTTCTTTCTTGGCTTCTCCATCCCTGATTTCCATTTTTCATAGATTCCCTATCAATCAAATCAACTTACTAGACATTACATGGACTTAAGATAAAATTAATTATAGTCTAAGAGGTTTCTTTTCCTTATCTGAGCCCATATTCCTCAAATAACATGATTCCAGCTCTCCTTGTAATGACACCTAATTGCCAAACATAAATAGGAAGGCACAAAATGAGCAATTTTATATCAGTTATGTTTTAAAAGATTCAGAAAGTAATGGATTGAGTATATTAATTTCTTCTTAAAGAAAACACCAGACACTAGCAGATATTAATATTTAAAAGATGCTGCCGCTGTTTGAGATTTTTCTACCAGAACCTTATAACTTATCTGTTCAGCACAAGGATTGTTTATGAAGAAAAATAATCATATGAAATAATTTCAGTTATTTTTATTGGCAAAACAGTGACATCTATTGTTCAATGTTATATAAAATGGAATTTAAAAATCAAAAGGAATGCCATATTTTTATGTAATTAGCTTTAGAATAAGAAAAGCTATTTAAATTTGCTGCTTAAAAATAAGTGATAACTAGTTACTTATTTTTTAACATGAAATCAAATCTAACTGATTATTTAGAACTATGAACATATTTAATCATTATTCCAAAGGTCCACAATCTGTCTAGGTGCTAAAATTAAGGAGGGAGAAATAAGACAATGAAAATACAGAATAAAATTCTTAAAGATATCTGCTTTATTCTATAGCATAAGTTTGTACAAGTTTCCACCTCATAAATCATTCAACATATATTATTAAAATCTGTGAAAGCCTAAACTGGACCCTAAACCTAGGTAAGTTTTTGTTTTTGACTTACTTGGGTTGTTAACTAAATGTATAAATTTAGATAAGTTACTTATCACCTTGGCAACGTTATTATTTATAAAAGTATGAGTATGAGACTTGATTAGAGGTGATCCAAGTCCTTCTACCTCTTATTTTTACATAAAGTAGCGTTCATCACCATTAGATTGAAACAAACATTTTAAAGGTCTGACAATATCAAGTGTCCATGAGGGCATAGAGGAATTGACATTTTTAAATACCTCTGATGTGAGTGTAAAACCATGCACTCCATTTGAAAAGGAGTTGGCAATAGCTTGTAAATTTTAAGATGGACACACCTCATTATTCTGCATTTCCTCATATGGTCACAAGACCTATATCATGGCAAAGTTGAAAAATTCAGAGTAGATCAACTATTACAGGAGAATGGAATAGATCTTGCATACATACCTACGGACATACTTTACAAGATAGACATAAAATGATTGAATTAGAGTAGGGTCTACAACATGAGTAAATTTCAGTGAAACAATATACGTACAAGACACAAGTTCCAGAGTATATGTCAAGTGATCTTTTATTTCATGTAAAAAAAAAAACCCTTCATAAATAATTTTATTCCTTAGTTATGAACACAGTGTACATAAATAGCATAAAATTTTCATGGAAATAAAATACACTAAATTCAGTCTCTGAAAATACAGGGAAGTGAATATGATGAGGGAGAGGGCACATGGGACTTGAACTGTACCTGAAAAGTTCTCCTAATTAAAAAAAAAAAAAAAAAAAGAATCAAACATGAAGCAAAATAAAGCAACATTGATAGTTGTTTTAGAGTTGTGGGCATGTGAAATCTCTCTCGATAATTATGTTTTATATGTTTGAGATATTTCATAAATTTGCTAAAAAACAACGTTCTAGTTTTAAACCTCACAGAAAAGCAAATTAATCTCTATATAAAGACAGCAAAAAGATTATAATCAATGTGAGATAGATGTAAAAAGGTTAATTTCATAAGAAAGCACGTACATTAAATATAACTTTTTTAAATAAATGATTGATTTAATGAAAGTGATTATAATTGTTGTCATGCATGACTAACCCATTAATATTAATTCTTATATCATCCACACTCAACAAAAGAAGCAAGGATCCCAGAATACAGCCTGTCCAGAGATCCGAACATAACATTATATTTTCTGGAATGTGATATGGCAGATGATGGTTCTTCTAGAAAACCAAAGGCTAATGTGACTTCAAAGAGCTTCAGAGCTGTGACTCAATCTAGGTTTTAGATGATTCCTTTGCAAAAGCTCTGGAGACTGCTAAAGGAGAAGGGAACATTGGATTGCTCCTATTGTTACCTAGTCTTGGCCCCTGGAAGCAGTATTTTCTTTCTACACTAAAAATACTTGTGGGGGTTTCCAGCCACATCCCACATGGATGAGGGAAAGTTTAACTGCTGGAGGACCATACTGGCTATAAATCAATTAACTACCCATAAACTAATCTAATCAATAAACACACAAAAGTCAACACTCTTCAAATGGGAGGGAGACGTGAGGAATTGGGCCATACCAGATCTGGCCTCTAACAATATGGAGTCGCCCACCTCTCCTTTTTTTATAGTCACACAGGTCAAGGGGCCCAGACCAGGAAAGGCTTCTGTGAGGAACAGAAAGGGGTGGAGCTATGGAAGTCAATTGCTCAGGAAACTAGCATATCATCAGATGGTAAGCCACTCCCACACAAGGCCACTTACTTCCCAGGCTATCTAGAACAGTCTGTCATGGCTGCCAGTTCCTGGGAGTCAGGCCTCTGTAACCCACGGCTCAATCAAATCTGATTCTGCCTACATATGGACGGCTTTCCACAAATATTAAGTTTCTAAAACCACAAACATTTTTGATTTATCAGTTTGATACTGATATTTCTGAGGGAAAATCAGCCCTTAAAAATGGAAGAGTTAGTAAAGTTTTGGAGAATAACAATAGGACAAGCTTTTCTTTCATCTCAGAGCTTGCTCACAGCTGTCTGTTAGGAAACTTACACCATCATTAGTTCGATAAGAGTTTCGGGATTCTATTACATGACATCACTCAAGTGAGTGTTCAATGACTCTTCATTGCCTTCTTTACAAAATACCATAGAAGTCTCTGGGGTGTATTTATGTAGGGAGATGTGGGAGGTTTCAGGGTGGTTATACCACCCCGGATAGGTCTTGATAAAGTGGGTGAGAGCCCAAGATGCAGCCCCCAGAATCACTGCCAACCCACCTTCCCCCTTACTGTAAGCCCCATTACTGCACTTCTCTTTCACCAGTCTTTTCATAAACGAGGAATGCTGACCACTACTTTCTGCTCAGATTCATACATGAGTATATGTGCCAAGGCTACCAGTTTTTGTCTGGGATCATATGAAGGAGACATCTCAAAAATCTCGTGACATCTCACCTCTGCTGAGTCAGTAGGTCAAGGGAACACCTGAGAGACAGAAGAGAGGGAGTCCCCATGGACATGCATGGGGTAGAGGACTCTTAAATTCAGAAGCCAGGAAGTACAAATTCAAAGCGCAAGGATGTATGTAATTTCTGGCCTCTTCTCCTGCCATCCCCAAAGATCACCTGTGTGCTCTTTTAGAAATTTACCATTCACTTTTGCTTATTCAAACTTTGTGAATTTTAGTAATTAAAAATCTTGAGTATGTGTAAATTTTCTGTGGCTAATATATTATGATTAATTTATTGACTTAAAAATCACAAATTTATTGTTTGTAGGCCAGATGTTCTCTAATTTGAGAGAATTGTAGATCATATGGATGACTTCTGTACACCCTCTGAAAATTCATTCCGAAATTTCCAGGTTTGAATTACTCTTATATGTGTTATCGTAGCATCCAGTACATCCAAATACACATACCATATAATTTGCTAATCTGTTTACAGGTGGTATCTCACTCAAGACTGAAAGCCTGTCACAGGACAGGAGCCATATCCTTAAATATGTTCAATTTTTATTACATATTTGCTTTTTCCAAGATCACAAATATTTATATATGCATCTTGAAATAATTTCTACATATAGTCTCTAAAGCTATTAAGATACAAATATAATTTAAATTGCAATAGCTAGGATATATGCTACTGACCAGTATAGAGGATACTATTTTACAATGTTATGCTTCAAGTTATAGTGAATTTTAGATGGAAAATCTAAATAATAAATTTTCTACCACAAATTTCATATTTTGTTTCTGTGTCCCAAATCACTTTATACATTATCCTTCCATAAATAATTGCAAATATGTTTTGTCTTCAAAACACAAGAAGACAAACACATCTTATCAAAGTTTGAGTTTAGAATCATTAAAAACAAGAATGTTAATCTAAGTCAACAATTTTCTAGAGCAAAAAAAAATCAATCAAACTTGATCACAGAATTTATAGACTGTTCTCTATTATACATAAAATGGGGAAGAGAAACTTACCGAACCAATATTTCTTTCTGAAATTATATTTCTAAAATAAGTAAGCAATTTAATAAATTTAAAAAAAAATAATTTAGTGTCAAAACAAGTGGTTTTTCAACTGAGTGCATTATATTTTAATTGTTTGTTTTTGAATCATTAAACACATGCTGATTGACCATGATAACAATTAAATTAACAAAACAGCTGCAAATGTTAGTTTTAGGCATAATATGTCTCTTTTGAGCCCATTTAAATTCACACCTATTGAAGAACTGAAAATTTGATTCTCAAATTTTGCCAATCAAAATGAATTCTAATTTTGAGGATAATAGGCTATTACAATGAAACAAAGGGATTGCCAAAGGCAATAACAAGATTATCACATGAAGACAATATTGAGTATGTAGAGTAGGTGCTCCGAATTATAAAATGTATCTATTCCAAAAACCTGGCACAGTTATAATCTATTGCTCAAGTTTCCCCTACCAATGCAAGAAAAAAGTGTCCTCACACTTTTGTCTGTGGCAACCACAAAAGAGTCGAAAATTTAAGATAAAGGAAAAGAAAGACTGTACCAATGGAAGGCCACAATGTCATGTTATTCCTCATTATTATCATAGGGTGAAACAGAATTGGTTATAGAGGCAATTCTGCTGTCATCAAAACATGACTTCCTGACTTCTATTGAGTCCTTCCTTTTTCATTATGTAAAAGGTATAGGTAGATTATTCTCACAATGTTTTCTATTAAATCTTTTATTACATTTTATGCATTGGAAAAGATCATAAATCTACCTCAAGAATCCTACAAGAACTTTTAAGAGAAGCATTTCATAGTAATATTTTAAAGTTCCATTGTTATGTGTCACATTTCATCTCACTAGTCAGAATTAGTTAGTGGTTTAGTTGGGCTACCCAGCCTCAGAGTAGAGATGAGGGTTTGTGTACAAAAATAAAATAGTAAGAAAGATAAAAGGATGCAGATCAAGTAAGGAAAGAAAACCAAGCAAAGGTACAGGTCAGAAAAAAGAAGAGTAGATCATAGCTTTAACCTCAATCACGGGGAAGAATTCTATTGCTGAGATGAGGATTCTGAGCTTCCATATCCCTATTGCCTTCAGACATTTCCTATGCAGCTCCGAGGAAAATGTAACTTCTGTCTCTTTTATTTGCAGAGAATATGAGCACAGTAGCCTAAAGGCAGTCATTTGCTGGGTTGGAAGGGAGTCACAAGAACAGTAGGGGAAAAACAGTGATCCAAAGGATATGAGCAGAGCACAAACATTTTGCACCACAATCAGGTGTTACTTTCTCACTTTCAAAGGTGAGAAGACAAAGATCAGAAAGGAAACATGAAAAATGCATAATGTCATATATCCACAATTTTAATATCATAGAATAATTTCACTATTTTAACATTTTGTGTGCACTATCATTTATCACCATCTACCTCAAATCTCTGATAATCTTTTTACTGTCTCTATAGTTTTTGTTTTTTGCTATGATTGAATATGAAATGACCCTCCCCCCAAATGCTGATGTGTGAGACAATGCAAGAATGTTCAGAGGTTAAATGATTATATCATGAGAGTTGTATTAATCAGTGGGTTAGTCCAATGATGGACTTGGTTGTAACTGTAGACAGGTGGGTTGTAGCTGGAGGAAGTAGGTAACTGGAGGTGTGACTTTGAGGTTACACACTGTCTCTGGTGAGTGGAGATTTCTCTCTGATTCCTTGTTGACACTCTGTCCACTAGAACTTTCACCCCTGATGTTTTGCCACAGTTTAGGCCCAGAGCTTTGGAGTAGGCTGACCACGGACTGAACCTCTGAATCTATGAATCAAAAATAAACCTCCCCTCCTCTAAATTGTTCTTGTCAGGTATTTTGGCTATAGTAACTCAAAAGCTAACTAATCATCATCCACTGATAAGGGAAAACATTCAGCCTTTGGTTTTTTGGAATTGGCTTATTTCACTTAGCATGATATTCTCCAATTCTATCCATTTCTCTGGTGAGAGAAGAATGGAGGAACTTTAGATTATGTAGAGGAAATGAGAGGAAGTGGGGTATGAAAGATGGTGGAATGAGACAGACATCATTACCCTATGTACATGTCTGATTACATGATGGTATGAATCTACATCGTGCACAACCATAGAAATGAAATGATGTACCCCATTTGTGTACAATGAATCAAAATGCAGTCTGTAAAAAACATAAGAAAGAAAGAAAGAAAGAAAGAAGAAAGAAAGAAAGAAAGAAAGAAAGAAGAAAGAAAGAAAGAAAGAAAGAAGAAAGAAAGAAAGAAAGAAATCTAGACTTTAGTCTCAAAAAAAGAAAGATAACTAAAACAGATATTGGTACTGAGAAGTGGGGTCATTGCTGTGACTAACCTGATGGTGTGATTCACAAGCCTTTGGAGCTCATTTGCAGGAAATTTGAAAAATTTAGAGATGAAAACTGAAAAAGCTTTAGAATGTTATAAATAGAGCTTACTGGGCCATTCTGATGGGAGTTCAGAAGACTAGAATTTGATAGGACTGTGTACAGTAAGATTGGGCTCATGGGGTTTCAGAAAAGAAGGAATCTATTGGAAATTGGACCAGAGTTCATTTGGGTTATGTTCTGGCAAAGAAGATGTTACATTTTGCCCTTTTACTGAGACTTTTTGTGAGGATGAATTTAAAGGTGATGTACTCATTAATTTGCCTGAGGACATTTCAATGCAGCACAGCATTCAGGCAGAAGCATAGCTATTGCTTGCAGCTTTTTGCAAAGATTGCTGTGATAATCAGGAGCAAAAAGCAAAGCACACAGATATGAAAAACTTCCAGCTTGGCAAGTAAAATTGAGATTAAGGAACTTGTGATTGTTAAAGATATTATATCCACTAAAGAGATGCTAAGTACTTTATCCAAAAAATGGGAAATATGTCTTGAGGTTATTTCAGGAATTGGTGAGACCACTCCCATCTTGTGTTCAAGAATACAAAAGCCAAATTTCCTTTGAGAAAAGAACATGGGAGCAATATACTTACCCAGGGGTGCCCAGGGAGAGTTTTCCCCATGCTTAACCACTCAGGCACTCAGAGGCTACTGCATCTATGGTCCCAGGAGGGTCAGCTACTGCTTGAAATGGTGTCAGACCTTGGCATCAACCACATGGTGCTGGTTCTGCAGGAATGCAGGCTACATGAATTAGAGGGTCATGGAGACTTTCACTGAGATTTCAAAGGTAGGCCAAGGAAGACAGGCAAAATGCAGCAAGGTCATAGTTCCTGTGGGCTTCCCCTGAGAGAGTGATGCCTGAAGATGTAGGAAGGAAGTCAAAGTCTCAGTGGAGATCCTTGAATAATCTCATGAGATGCCAGTAAAGTGACACATCTGCTGAGGAAAATCAGAGAAATCAAGCAAAGACAAACCAAGAGAGAGGCCACGTGTGCTGCAAACAGCAAGGTCTTAGGGGTGGAACTACATAAACCCTTTGGAGAGAATATCACAATGCAATGTGCCCCAGATGTTGGACATGAAGCTCGATAATCTATATGTACAGCTGGATTTTGGTCTTACTTTGGACCCATCCCTATTTTTACGTCCCTATTTCTCCCTTTTGGAAAGGAAATGCTTGCTCTGTGCCATTATATATTGGATGTACATGAGCATTGGTCTTTATAAAGGAAAATGTCCATGACTTTGCCTTGAATCTCAGTTGAGATTGGACATTGACTGTCAGGTTATGATGGAACTGTTATGACTGAGAACTTCTAGAAATGGGTTGAATGTATATTGCTTTGTGAGATGGGTAGAAATTTGGGGGGGGCAACAACAGAATTTATGGTTTAGATTAGATATGAGGCATCCTCCAAATACTCATGTATGAGACAATGCAAGAATATTCACAGGAAAAATTACTATGAGAGTTGTGATCTAATCAGTTTTTTGACTAGATTTTAACTGTGCACAGATGAAGTATGACTGGAGAAAGTAGTTCACTAAGGCCAGTGTCCTTTGGAGTTTATATTTTTTCCTGAGAAGCAGAACCCTCTCTTCACTTCTTGGTTGCCACATCCTGAGAGGCTTTCCTCTAACATACCCTTCCATCATGATATTCTGCCTCAGAATAGACTCCAGAACTATGAAGTCAGCTAACTGGACTGAGCCTTTGAAACTGGGAGCCAAAATAAACTCCCCCTCTTCTACATTATTCTTGTCATCTATTTTTGTCAAAGCTATGCAAAAGTTAATTAAAACAATTTTCCAGAACATCATATAGGTGGAACCATACAGTATGTGACTTGCACAATACAAAAGTTAATCCTAATGTAAAGGAATTTTAGTTAACAATGACGTATTAATACTGGTTCATCAATTGTAATAAAGTACCTCACTAGTGCAAGATATTAGTAATAAGAAAACCATACACGGAAAGAGCAATAAATATGAACCCACTACTGACTGTTCAATTTTCTGTAAACCTGAAATTGCTCTAAAAGTAAAGTCCATTAATTCAGGAAAGCATAAGCAATACAATTTATATACAGCCACACACAGGTAAAGATATAAAACTGAGATTATACGTGACCGTGGCTAAAAATCCAAATTGTCCTCACTGTTTTTCCATTACATTACATTATATAGTAGTATTATTTATGTTAATAATTAACATATAACCTTGTGACAAAATATGACATGATATTTTCTATCACTCTATACATTACTGATTGCTTTGAATGTTTTACTTCTCTTTGTGAACATAATTTTATAACCAATAATCCAGAGGTCAAAAACCAAGAGCGTGATATATAATGTAAATCAATGCATCAGGTCAGCAGTAAGAAAAGGCAAATAAGGTAATCTGAGGAATTACCCCAGTTTAAAGGAAACAGCCACTTCTCAACCCCAGATTACTGTTACCACTGGAATTTTTTTCATACTCCTACAAAAATCATAATAATTTGTTTTCTAATTTTAAGTACTGGCTATTGATCCAATTGGTTTTAACACTGGAAGCCAATTACTACAAGTCACAAGTCACACACACACACACACACACACACACACACACACATACACACAACATGTTCTTTTTGCCAGTGAACAGTTACTTTCTTTCTTGTGTATGCCAATATTATTGGTGCAATTTGAAGTATATGTCTCAACTAAAATCATTCAAATTAAAACAATTTGAAACCATGATGATAGCCAAAAGAGTGAAATATATATATATTATATTATATTATATTATATATTTGTATATAATAGAATATATATTTATATATGTATTTTTTGAAGGTTTGCCTTATGGTCTTGAGCTTGGGATGCCTGAACTAAGGGTAAGGATTCCATGAACTACATGCTTTTTCAATTCAATCACAAATAATAAGTTATTTTTAATCACAAACAATAGGTTATTTTCAACACAAATGAGGCACATTTTGGGTTTTGAGTCTTGGACTAAACCATGATAGACACAAAAAGAAGATTTCAAAACACTTTACACTGTCCTAACTTTTGTCCAAGTGAGTCCACTCTGTCTAAAGCAATGACTCACAACCTCAAGACACCCCATGTCATCTTTAATAAATTTTTTTTCGCATCACTTCTATTATGAAATAAAATTTCATAATGTTTCACATCAACACACAAAAATTCAAATGAAATCAATACAAGTCCAAACTACAACATTAAGGAGGAAGAACAGAAGATAATTTATAATTAAATAGCATATATTTCTATGTCTAAGTGCTTAGACATGACAATACTAGAAGATTTAATCAGTCAAATCATTGCATCTATAGAATGATAGTCTAGATGTCTGATACAAATGAGGAAAATGGAAATTTTTAGTATTGGTCATCTAAATTTCACTAATGCATTGTTCTCAGGAAAATAATTTTCAAATTAGAAAATAATTCTTGATATAAGTTCCAGAAACATAAATAAAATATATTCTTTTTTATTGATACAAATTTGAATGTTTGGGAAATGCAACATACATTTAAAACTGGGTAAAATATCTAAATATGTGTGTAAAGTGATGTAGATTCTTGGATCAAATGGTTATTTAACAGGTGTTAAACAACATAATGACCACTGGAACATTTGTAGATCACACAGAATGTGAGAAAAAAATCCTTAATCTATTGACTGTCTCTTGTATTAAAAGGATTCAGCATCCAGGTCTCGGTATTTAAATAAACACTCTAGTGTCCCCATTATGGTGCAAATCCAACATATTACAAATTCTTCACTTGGGATCAACACTTATTACTGAGACCCAATGTTCTCAAGTTATCACAAAGACAGAAACCAGATGATTGAAGTAACACACAATTTTGAGAGAACCTAAGGAAAAAGAGCTCACTTCCTTCAAATGGCAACCAGCATGGTACATGAAAGAGAGTATAATTTTAAAATAAACATCAGCCAAAGCTGACCAGCCCCCAGCAAAGGGCAAATAATTTGATATTCACATGCTGATCTTTTAATCACTTAATGCTGATAAAAGCTACAAACTAAAACAATCTTTATGACAGTGGCTATCATTCATGATGGTTGTAATGTAAGGTCAAGATGAATTAGGTCAATGCCTGTATTCTATTCAAATGCTTCCATTCATACCTCTGGCATGTGCCATTTCTTTTGGATTCAGATATTTCCCACTAGTCTCTTTCACTGAAGCTGTCAAGATTAAATGGTCAAGATGGATTTTAGAGAAAAAATATAAAGTCTTTGATTTTAATATTTTTGAAGAGGTTAGATAATGAGACCATCAATTTATATGTGAGCACAAGGACTAGAAATCAAGTGGAGCTCAGATATTTAAAACAACTTCCAGATGACCAGGTACACAGTAGAAGTTGAATAAATAACTACTTTAGTTATTTTTCTATCAAATAGTTTTGAACAAATATTAAAACCATATTTCTAATATATTATATAATAACGGGATCTGGAAAACTTAGGGCAGGTCTATGGTTTTAAAATCTTAATAGAATTACTTCAATCACAAACAATATAAGTATAAAAACATTGAAAAAGTGAAAAAATGAAATTTCTTAAGTTTTCTAAAAATACCATGGAAAAACACAAATGTATTCTCAAACCATATTGCTTGCAAAAGACAATTGTCATTGACCCAAACAAAATCATAAAAAAAATTACTAATAGCGGAAGGAGGAATAATATCTAACCTAATTGTCATGAGACTCAACAGTCACAGAACATCAAAGACATGAGTTAGATCAGATGGGAAATAGCATGGAGTCTTCACAATATAATATGAGGAAATATAGTGAGTGAAGAGTTTAATGCCTGAGAAAAAAATTGTATATGAGCAAATGTATTCGTTTGTCATGTATACAGTTAACAGGTATTTCATTTTTGTTTCTCATTCTTCCTCAGATTTAACAAACATATTTCTTCAGCAAGATGTTTGGCTGATGATTCTTAGATATAAAATGAAAAATTTGAAAGGTCAAATTCTAATCTTTACTCAACTGACATGCAGTCTCAGCTAAGTTATTTAATCATTCCCATTACCAAAGTGCAACTACTTAGTTTTAACCACCTTCATTAATCACATTCAATATTGTTTCACTAAAAGTTACATAAGCAAAGTAACTTCAGCTTTCTTCCCTCTAATATATAAAATAGACTATTGTTTTCATTAAAATATTATTTAAAGTGGTTTCTTGAAAAATCATTTTATAAAATTTTCAGTAACTATTCTTAGATGTACAAAATTATTATTTTTTTCTAGCAAACTTTTCCCTAACATAGATGAGTAGAAATTCCTTTCATTGTTCAGCAAACTTATTAAACTCATCTAACGTGATAGGCAGTTTGCTAACTGCTAGGGAGACACACTTAAGCTTTTGTGTTCAAGTTATTAGGTGAATCCTACAATAAGAAGCACATGTGTAGAGGCAGAAGCAGTCATTGCTGACTGAAGGGACTGTAGAAACTTTTTCAAAGCCTTTGACCTTAAATAAAGGGTTACAGTTCACTGGACAGAGAGTTGTTAGTAGAGGTAGGGAAATGGAGGGAGATTATTCCATAGCAGAAGATCTCTCTGACAGAAGAATAGTCTGAGAAAGATAATAGGTTGGAGAACTAACAGGAATATACATGTTTACTTGGATATGAGAATGTAAAGGGAGCTACCATAAGACTGAAAAAGTGTGAAGAAATCATTCAGTAGAAATAGGTTCCATTGAATATTTAAAAGTAGGAGAGTGATAGGAAGAAAGCTTTGTGTTTCAAACACTCCTCTGAGAAATTGGGACTCTAAAGGACCATGCTATCAGAACGGGGAAGAAGGTAGGCATTTTAGTAATATGGTAAAAAAAAAAAAAAATGCAAAAGATTTGTTAGCATGTGCCTTTTATAGTCCCTTTATGGAGGATACTATCAGGGAAGTATAAAAGGACTCAAATATATGATTTAAATTTCAAACACTATGAACTTTAAAGTTTACAAATCCTACAAGTTTGATGCCCTCCTCAACATAAAAACAGGAAAAAAAACCTCCCTTAATGCTGTGTTTTTCCAGAATCTGTAGAAATCTTCTTGGTCTTTTTCAGTAGCAGAAAGTCTTCATCCATGTGCTTCATGCAAAAACTATATGATTTTTGCATTTGTTTATCCAATTTTCCATGAGCTTAATCTGAATAGCTATCTAATTTATTCTCTGAGGATAAAGTAAAACAGCTTGTCTCTTTTCAGAAAATATGTGGACTGAATTATTTATTTCTAACTTCTTAAGAAGCTTATAAAATGCAGGATGAAAGGTCAGGATTAATTAAGAAAAATGGTGTGAATTCCTACAGAAGAAATGTATGTTAATTGGCAAAAATCTATGATAGCCATTGCCCTATTGATATTCAGCAAAACTAGACTGGACCAAAAACTAAAAAGTCTTATTTTTAACAAGTTGGGTGTTGTGATAGTGTTGATTTTAGTGTTGAAGTGCATGCAATTTTTGAATAATATTTTTTCTCAGAAGCGGCCCTTGCTGACAATTGTGAGAGGTAATGGAAAGTTACTCAAGATGCAGAACCAGTGAGAAATGGGTTGTAAGAAGATAACAGCATTAGGAAAGTTGTAGCCACACCTCACACCATCTGAGTTCTCTAAGTACTGCACATTTAATGATTGTACCTATTTCCCTAAGGAGAACTCGCCCTGGCCGCCCATGCCTTCAGAAGCCAGCATTTGGGCTACTCATGGTGTTAACGCATGTGGTAAAGACCAAGTGCTGATCCAGGATTCAGAACACAGGGGCTCTGCCTTGATTAAAGTCTACTTTCTCTTCTCCATCTACATTTGTTCAGAGTGCATGTTAACTTGAATGCGTTACATTACCGCCTCAAAGGACATATTCCAAACTAACCCTGTAATCTTGCCCACTGAGATGAATTTTCTCCTGCATTCTGCAGCCATTTATGTATTTTCAATAAATATCTCTTTGCCAGATATTATCCAAGAGTAAGATCAGTGAAGACAAATATGCAGGTCAACTGCCCTCAGGGAACTTATGACAAATAGCGAGAGACAAGCATGTAAATAAATGAGTTCAGTACAGTTTAATGCGTTCAATGATACAATATAAATGTAGACGAAGTGTTTGACTCTTCCAGTCCTTCAGCCCCTACCTCCAATCTGCCACCCATTCTTGGTGATTCTCTTTTCAATGTCAGTTCTTCTTCACTAGAGCAAATTTAGGCTCTCAAAAAGCAGACATGGTGAATGGACATAGTCAGTATTCAGTAAGTACTTATTGAATAAACTTGCTGAATATCTGGATTAATGACTAGGACCCTGGGGGTACTGAGTTAATATCTGTTATGGAAGTAGTTCTCATTACCTTCTGCTTAGATTATTGTAGACCATCCTTAATCCCTATCTCCCTTTTTAAAAATATAGGAATGAAATAACTGAATGCATTAATAATATAGGAATGAAATAACTACTTGCATTAATACAGGTAGGGGTAAAAAATTTTTGGTTAGAGTAAAGTTACTTTGAAGCCAGAATTAAAGACAGGCAATTAGGATAGATAGGTGATCTGGTTGAATCGAGGAAATGGAAGCCAGTTTGTATCCTGGAAGTTGGAGACTGCTCCTGGGAGATTGGAATGTCACTGTTTCCAGAGCCCTTTGACCATCAAGATGACCTGTCTATACTACCCCACCCAAAAGGTTGCAGACAGGGAATTGCGAATTAATGCCCCCTGGACTGCTACCTGCCTGGATCACTCCATTTGGCCCTTCCCCCTGCCCATCTGCTTCCCACCTTTTGGCCATCCCACCAGCATCTCCTGGGCCTCTCCTAAGCATAACTTTGTCGGCAGGAAGGACAGAGATAACAGGGAAGAGAGCAGGAGAACAAAGGAAACTTTAGTCTATAAAAGGGGCAGGGCTCTCTCACTTCTTGGGATACCAGAATATCAGCCATGACCCCCTTCTCCCTCCCAGAAGAAGACTGTGTTACTACCTGTAAATAAAACCTGCTCTACATGCTTGCCTCAGGGTGCTTCTCTAATGTTCAAACTTCAACGTTTGAGGAAACAGAACTCATCACTGATAACCAGCAGTATCAACTTTAAGGTTTGGATCTAAACATGTACCCAACGAGCTTATTTGTTAGGCAATAAGAAAACGTTTAGAGGTGAAAAGACTGGTTTACAAGAGAATAACCTGGCCAGGGAATTAATCTGCTCGATGGATTAATAATTTGAGTGGACTCCTGGGTGATAACTGTAGTCAGGTAAGGCAGGGCTAGAGAAAGTAGGTCATTGGAGGCCTGTCCTTAGGGATCGTATCTTGTCCCTGGCTCCTCTCTCATTCTCCCTGCTTCCTGAGAAGCCACAGACAGAGCAGCTTTCCTCTGCCCAGCTCTTCCTCTGTGATGTTCTACCTCACCTCAGGCCCAGAGAAAGGGAATTGGACTGAGATCTATGAACTAATGAGTCCAAAATAAACTTCTTCGTCTCTTTGTCAGGTATTTCGGTCACAGTGACAAAGAGCCGGTTAATGTGTTAATATGTAAGTTTCTTCTATGTTGTTCTGTAATGCCTCTTTTTTATTTTTTTGTTTATTATTTTAATTTTAATTTTACAGACTGCATGTTGATTCATTGTACACAAACGGGGTACAACTTTTCGTTTCTATGGTTATACACGATATAGATTCACACCACTCATGTAGTCATACATGTACATAGGGTAATGATGTCTGTCTCATTCCACTATCTTCTTCCTCCACCATTTCCTTCTATGCAATCCAAAGTTCCTCCATTCTTTTCTTAATCCCTCACACCCCAATACTCATTAAGTATTATCATCCACTTACCAAAGAAATCATTGGTTTTTGGGGGATTGGCTTATTTCACTTAGCATAAATGGATATTCTCCAATTCCATTTACCTGCAAATGCCATAATTTTATTCTTCTTTATGACTGAATAATATTCCATTGTGTATGTATACCACAGTTTCTGTATCCATTCATCTATTGAAGGACATCTAGGTTGGTTCCACAATTTAGCTATTGTGAATCGAGCATCTACAAACATTGATGTGGCTTCGTCACTGTAGTGTGCCGATTTTAAGTCCTTTGGGTATAAATGGAGGATTGGGACAGCTGGGTCAAATGGTGGTTCTATTGGAGGAATCTCCATACTGCTTTTCAGAGTGGCTGCACCAATTTGCAACTCCACCGGCAATGGGTGAGTGTGCCTTTTCCCCACATCCACACCAACACTTATTATTGCTTGTGTTCTTGTTAATAGCCATTCTAATTGGGGTGAGATGAAATCTTAGGGTGGTTTTGATTTGCATTTCTCTAATTACTAGAGATGTTGAATGCTTTTTTATATATGTGTATTGTCTCTTTTGCTGCCACTCAACCCTACCATTGTCATGTGAAAGGAGCTATAGAGAATGTGAACAAATGAGTGAGCTCCATGGTGTCCAAAGAAAGTATTTACAAAAACAGGCACTTGATCTCATTTGACTGCAGTTTGCTGATTTCTGATTTAATAGCTATTCTAAAGCTCACTGAGTATTTCCATGAACTTTATATTTACATAATTGCATTTTAGGGTTTTGTCCAACTATTTAAAAAAGTAATTGTTCTCCTTATATGTATAAGGAATTGAATTTTGTACCAGGGATAGAAAAGTAATAAGACAAAATTTGTGACCCAGTAGAACAACCCTTAGTCAAATCTAAGCCTGTAAATAGGTAGTTCCCTCTCAGTGAAATAAGTAACATACTAATAGAACACATAGAATACTAAGAGAACAGTGAATAGATGATTATATTGCTCTTATTTTGTACTACAGTTCTACTTAGATCCCAAATAAGAGCTCATCAGAACTGTCAAGAGAAACTAAATCAAACTTCAAATTCCACTCTTCCCAAGGAGCTTACTTCTAATTTCCGTTGTATTTCTGGCGCTAGTTTAATTTTTTTCCAAATTGGTAGCTGGTGGAAGCAGCCTGTCCACACTCTCTCTACCTCAACACCTGTGGGAAAAATCAGACTCAGGTCTAGCACTTGGCAGGAATCCTGCACCTTCGTCCTGAACATGCAAGTGTTGCACCAAGGGTGTAAAGTTTAAAATCAGAACAATCTGAAATGAAATTCTAATGCTCATCGCCCATTAACAGAGCAAAGTTGGGGCACATCTTTCATCCTCGGAGTCTTCACCTATAAAATGAGAATAGCATTTATTATAGAGGAATTTGTAAGAATTAAATGAAATAAAATTATCAAGTACCTGGTATTTTGCAGGCACTTAGTACCTGCTGATTCTCCTTGTTGCTACCTATTGCATAAGCAAGCTACACCTTGGTTCTGATCTTGTTCAAGACCCTGATCCTGAAAGCCGATGCCTGCTGCTAGCTAGTGAGGCAGGCCTGAAAAGCTCTTGCTCACCCTACCCCAGCCTGTTTTCTGATCTCTGCATTGTGTCAAGGAAAAGGTAAATGATTTATGGAGATCTACAGTGTATTTCTCTTATGCAAGCAAAACAAATTAAGATAATAAAGCAATGGCATAAATATCAATACTAGCAGCTGGTGCCGAGAGCTTATATTTCAGGTACTGTGCTGCATGATATATTCATCACGTCATTCCATAATCAACATGATGGCTTGAAAAAACCACTACTAATACGAATGTTCCAGCTTAAATGAGTTTAAGTAACTTGACAACAGCAAATAGTGGACTTCTCCATGTACTCACTATTAAAAATTCCAGCCCGAACCACTTGTAAACTCATGTATCACTCTATCATAAATGACCTTTCAAAATAGTCACTGACTAGCAAGTTCATAGCTTATCTACCCACCTACCTACATATCTTTATTTATTTTATCTAGAAAATCAATATTTACCTCTATATTCTACATTTATTCACATGTATAAACATTTTAATATAAATTAATGTAAATTTTATTTATCACTTCTATCTCTCTATATCTATCTAAACATTCATTTTTTCCTTTATCCTGAATAATAGTATCCTAAGCTTAACATACTCTTTCCTTCCTCCTTACTTCTCTTTCTCTCTCTCTCTCTCACTCCTCTCTCTCTCTCTCTATCCATACTGGGAATTGAACCCAGGTGCAGGTGCACTTCACCACCAAGTTATATCCCCATGCCCTTCTATTTTTTATTTTGACACAGAGTCTCACTAAGTTGCCCAGGTTGACCTTGAACTTGCAATCCTGCAGCCTCAGCCTCCTGAGAACCTTGAATTACAGGCGTGAATGACCACTCATAGCCTAAAATACTATTTTGAAAATAAGAGTTTTCATTCTTTTATTTTATCATTAATATTTTTTAATTTTAATCTGCTATGTGCTATGATTTTAGGGTCCTTCAGAACCACATGTTTTCTGTAAGCACCTCTAGTCTGCTTCAGAAGAGCATGGAAGCATTTTAACTATCAGTTTACCAACATTTTACACACACACACACACACACACACACACACACACACGCACATGCAGACTCCATGTGGCTACTCCAGAGCTTACAAAACTTATCCTATTAAAGATCAGATGGAATGGAAAATGCTTTTCAGAGGAAAACAAAAAGGCCATCTTTTCATTGCTGATAATTTGACTCTAAGGCAAACATCAACTCAAGGTCAATAATAAATGGCACTACCAGCTCTATCTGCTTCAGTGTTGAGAAGACAAATGAAATGAGTTGGAGAAATCCAAAATTGCAGTGATTTTAACCTTGCTTTCACATCAGAATCACTTTAGGTTGATGTTATTATTATTGGTCTTTTGATTTGGATTTATGCACATATGAGGAATAATGTAGAGAGCTCCCATGTATGTGTTACCCATTCCAAAAATGATAATGCTTTGCGAAACTGTAGTGTAATGTCCACAACCAGAATAAAGACACTGATACAGTTAGGATACAGGTGATTTCATTGCCTCAAGTATCTCTCCAAGTTCCTTTTTATAACCATAATCTCTTTTATTCCACACTCACAACCCTTCTTAGTTCCTGGCAACCATTTATCTGTTCTCCATTTCCATAGCATTTGCAGTTTCAAAAATAGTATATGCATATGCAGTCTGTACCTTTGGGATTGAAGTCTCCCCCAGCTTGATTCTCTGGGTATACTATCCAGGTCGTTGCTCAGTGGTTGCATGCATCAGTGGTTTGTTCTTTTATTGCCGAGTGTATTTCATGATTTGGATGAACCAGTGAGTGGGTTTGATCATTTTCCTATTGAAAAACATCTGGATTATTTACAGTTGGTAGTTATCACTGAAGTGCTGTCACTATCAGTATACAGATTTTTGTAAAAATATCAGTTTTCATCTTTCTGGAATTAAGGGCCAAGAGTTCAATTCCTCAGTCTTTTAGTAATTTTGTGCTTAGTTGCTAAAGAAAACACGAAAGCATTCTCCAGTTTCTATTTCATCACCAATGTATAAACAGTCCAGTTTTTTCATTTCCTTACAAACATTGGGAGTTGTCAATAGATATATAAAATATGCATATGTATGATATGTATATATTTTATACATTGTATATATAATTCATATGTTTATATATATTTATATTTTGTTTATATATGAGATATATTTGTGCATGTATATGTATCTGCAGGTATATATACTATTATTATAATGTACCTCCTTCAGGTTTTAACTTTCATTCTTCACTGGTAATATTGAATATCTTTTTATGTGATTGTTTGCTATCCTGCATATCCTTTTTTGTTGAAATATCTTTTTATTCTTTTTCTTATTCCCTGATCTGATTGTTTATTTTTTGACTGTTTAGCTTTGAGAGTTCTTTACATATCCTAGACATTAGTCCCTGATCACATACATGGTTTGCAAATATTTTCTCCCACTATGTGGCTTATCTTTTCATCCTTTAAACAGGATTATTTGCAAAGTAAAATATTTTATGTTTGGTGTTGTCAATTTATTTGGTTTTCCTTTTATAGATCATGCTTTTGCTGTCAAGTACAAAATCTCCTGTTTCCTGAGGATTTTGTCTTACTTTTTCTTCCAAAAGTTTTAGAGTTTTACCTTTTGAGTTTGTATTTATTTATGTTAAGAGATCAGATATAGTGTTTTATTTCTTTGTTATTTTTTTTAATAATTTTTTAATTTTTTACAGACTGGGTTTGATTCATTGTACACAAATGGGGTATATCATTTCATTTCTATGGTTGTGCACAATGTAGATTTATATCATTCATGTAATCATACATGTACATAGGGTTATGATGTCTGTCCTAAAGGAAAAGCCAATCAAAGGAGAAACCAAGTCAAGTTAAAAACCAAAAATAAGCCAAACTGACCAGGAATACCAATCATATCACAATTATAACCCTGAACGTTAATGGCCTAAACTTATTAGTCAAAGGACATAGACTATTAGTTTTTTTAGTTTGTTTTGTTTTGCTTTTGCTGGTGGATACTTATTTGCTCCAGCACCACTTGCTAAGAAAGCTCTCTATCTTCTATTAATTTTCCAAGTTGTTCAAAAATATGTTATACATATATTATATTTTCATAATCTTATTTCTAAAGTTTTATATTCTGTTTCATTATTGATGTATTTATCCCTCTCTCTACTAATATTAGTCTTTAGTATTGTAGATATAATAGTATTGAAATTGGTTAGAATTATTAGTCCCACTTTATTCTTTTCTTGTGAAAATGTTTCCAGCTATCATTATATTCTATTGCCTTATATAATTAATATTTTGTTGGTGTTTGCAAAAAGTCTTGCTGATGTTACGTAGGGATTGAGCTAAATGTGTATAATAATTTGGGCACTATTGACATCTGTATTACATTTTGTTGATCTTTTCTATCCTTGAATGTGGAACATCTCAACATTTATCATTTGGTATGTTTCATCAGTATTCCACAGTTTTCAGTATGCAAGTCCTATGTGTGTTTTGTTAGACTTAACCCTAAACATTTCATTTTCTGAGCAATGGTAAATGACCTTATATTTTTAATTTCAGCACCAATTGTTAGTACATAGAAATGCAATTGGTTTCTGCACATGTGCCTTGTACTATGTGACTTTTGCTGAACCCAGTCATTAATGGAATTTTTTGTTTTGTAGATTCTTTGGATTATTTAGTTCAGTCAGCTGCAACTAATGACAGTTTTATTTCTTCCTATCTAATCAATATATTTTTTATTTTTTTCTTTTGCCTTGTTGCACTGATTAGAATCTCCAGCCTGATCAAACAATATTATTGATAGTACTTCTATGCTTTGTTCCCAATCTCAGGAAAGCATTGTCTTTCATCATTAAATATAATGTTAACTGTAGGGGCCTTTGTAATTTTTTTTATCTAGTTGAAGAAATTTTCCTCTATTGCTCTTTTGTCTGAATTTTATCATGAGTGGGTGTTAGATATTTTAAATGATTTTTGTGCATTAATTAAAATAATACTTTGATTTTTTCTTTTTATCGTATTAATATGGTGGACTATAGTGATTATTTTTCAAATACCAAATTAGGTGCATCCCTGGAGTAAAACCTAGTTCATCATACTGTGTAATTACTTTTATTTGTTTATGAATTTCTTTTGCTAATTTTTAAAGAAATTTTGCATCTATATTGTTAAGAATGGCCTCTTTTTTATTTTTTATTTTTTGCTTTTTCTACTTTTTTTGATTTTTTTAACAGAAAAAGATTAACATTATAAAATGATTGAGATGTTTTCTTCTATTTCCTGGGAGAGTTCATGTAGATCATCAATTCTTTTAAAATCCTTAGCATTATCTACTGAAGTTATTTGGGTCTGGAAATTTCTTGTTTGTAAATTTTTTAAAGTTATGAATTAAATTACCTTAATAGGTATAGGACTGTTCTAATTATCTATTTTGTTGGGTATGTTGTAATACATTCAATTTTTAAAAATTAAAAAAATTATTTTTATTGGCTCTTTTTAGTTATACATGACAATAGAATCCATTTTGACATAATTTTATGAGCATGGAATATATTTTGTTCTAATTCAGAACTCCAGTACCTCTTTTTCCACTTCCCTTTCTCCAATCCCTGCTTCCTTCCCTCTATTGATTTTTCTGCCAATTACATGTATTATTTTTTAAATCAATTTCACGTGGACATACATGATGGTGAGATTCGCTGTGTATATCCATATATGTACATAGGAAAGTTATATCAGATTCATTCTGCTATCTTTCCTTTTCCCATCCTCCTCCCTTCCCTTCATTCCCTTTTGTCTAATCTAATGAACTTCCATCTCCACTCCCGTTTATTGTGGTTTAACTTCCACATATCAGAGAAAATATTCAAACTTTGTTTTTTGGGGATTGGCTTGTTTCACTTAGCATGATAGTCTCCACATCCATCCATTTACTTGTAAATATCATAAAAATCATTCATCTTTATGGCTCAGTAATATTTCATTGTATATTACCACACTCTATCTATTCATCTATGGAAGGACACCTATGTTGGCTCCATAGCTTAGCTATCATGAATTGTACTACTATAAACATTGATGTGTCAGCATCATTAGTATGCTGATTTTAAATCCTTTGGATATTTATACCTAGGAGCAGGATAACTAGGTCAAACTGTGGTTACATTCCTAGTTTTTTGAGGAATCTCCATATTGCTTTCCAGAGTGGTCGCACCAACTTGAAGTCCCACCAGCAATGTATGAGTGCACCCTTTTCCCCAGATTCTCACAGACATTTATTGTTACATGCATTCTTCATAATTGCCTGGAGTGAGAGAAAATTTCAGTGCAGTTTTGAATTGCATTGCTCTAATTGCTGGAGATGTTGAACATTTTTTCATATATTTGTTGACCATTTGTATTTCTTCTTTTGAGAAGTGTCTGTGAATAAGGTTTTTAAGTTGCTGCCATCTCATTTGTTGATTTTAGATTCGATTTCTAAGAAACTTTTCCATTTCAAATTTATACAAAGTCACTTTCAGTATTTTCTTATTATGTTTTTAATGTCTGTAAGATCTATAATGATAGCCTTCATTTTGTTCCATTTTCTAATATTAGTAAGTGCCTTCTCTTATTTCCTTTGTGAGAGATTTACAAATATATTGATCATTCAAAGAATCAGCTTTTCCTTGATTTTATGTAATTTCTGTTTTCTATTTATTTAATATATTACCTTTTCTTTACTATATTATTTCTTATTGCTTTAGACTTATTTTGCTCTTATTTTTCTAGGTTCTCGAGGCAGAAGCTTGTATTATTGTTCTGAGACTTTTCTTTTTTCTAAAATTTTTAATCACTACAAACTTTCCTCCTTTTGCTATTTTAGTCATGTCCCACAAATTCTGATATGTTGTACTGTTACATTCATTCAGTTCAATGTATTTTTTTAATATTTACTCTTTGAGCCATGGGTTATTTAGATATGTATTATTTATTTTCCCCATGTTTTCAGATTTTCCTGTATTTTTGTTGTCGATTTTTTCATTTGATTCCTTTCAGAGCAAAGAGTGTTTGTCTGATTTAAATTTTAGAATAGCATTAAGATTTGTCTTAAACTAAAGTAACTTCTATCTTGGTGTATGTTCCTTACACACTAGAAAATAATGCATATTATTCTGTTATAAGGGGAGTGTTGCAAGAATATCTATTAGATTTTGTTAGTGATAGCAGATACCAAAATCTAAGGATGATAAATTCTCTGATATAATAAGGCACATAAAAGGTTGTATTTTTATATAACTTCCACACATTCTCCCATGTGCTGTAAATCATCTCTAGATTATTTACAATCATACTACAATGCATGTGCCATGTAAATAGTTGTTGCCTATCCCCCACTCCAATGAGGAATTTACCATGTGTTTTTTCTAGTATTTTTACTTTCAGTCTTCTCTATCATTACACTCAAAATGAGTGTCCTACAGAAAACAGAGTTGGGTCATGCCCTTTAATCCAATCTTCATGTATTTTCTTTTTTTTTTTTTAATTCAGTTTGAGGCCTTCTGGGTTTTTAAGGTATTTTTTGTTGAAATCACATTTTTCTATGTGAGGGGAGTTTAAATCTTATTTCTCTCTTGGATTTTAGTTGACTCTTCCTAACACTGCTTGGATAGGAAAAAGTGGGAGTACTGCTTCATTACTTCCAGATGCAAAGAGAAGTTCACTTTCCCCAGTCTGCATGAATGTACACAGGCTTCTCTTTACTGCTAGGCAGCAAAGGAATTTCTCGCTCCCTTTGTGGTCTCCACTGACATGGAGGTTAACATATCCCTACTGCCACTTGGTAATAGTGGAAGAGCTCTTCCTCCATTAGGCCTTTTCTGACAATATTTCTGTGGAGAAGATAAAGGGCATCAGGTCACTGCCAGGTTAGGTTACAGGTCCAGGTTTCTGCCTATGCTCTTTACTGATGCTGTGTTTATAGGTGGGCATTCATTAGCACTTATGAGGGATGAAAATTTCAGCTCTTTGTGCCACCTTCTCAGACACCACCCCAACAGGAGTGCTGAGCTGCCTCCTTAGAGTCTCACAAAGGAGGAAGTGTGTGTGCTTAGACTGCACTTTCGTTGGTGTCGTTGTGTGTCAACTATGTTGATAGACTAGAGAAGTTATTGTGTAAATGTTTACTGTCTGGGTAGGTTACCCTTTCCCCAGCTTTTTGGTTAGAGGTAAGAGGTTTTAACTGGGGTTTTGCGGGCATGTCCACGTTGTTGACTTCTTCAGCTATCAACCTGGGATAATGTGAAGCAACTTGAAATTCCAGGAAACTCACCACCAAGGACTTTCCCAAGTCCTTAACCACTCTGCCTCAGAAAGCACAAGACTGTTCAGAGTCTTCTTATGATTTTTAAAAATATTTTACATCCAGGAGTTTTGGTAATACGTAGTAAATGAAATAGGAAAAACTCATTGACTTCATCTTTCTGGAAGGGGAAATTGTGAGAAACCTCAAAATTACAAAAGTATGAATCTCATCTCTACATATCTCAACTTAATCAATGAAGAGTATGACCTGAGGATTCAGGCTTGAAAATACACCCCGATGTTTCTTATGTGCAGCTGTGATATTATGATATATGGGTTTTTTTTGTTTTGTTTTGTTTTGTTTTTGTCCAGGGTTCCTGGCTTATAGTTCCCATTGCCATTGCTATTGCCTAAATGACTACAACAATAAGGTTAAAATGTTCAGCCTTTGGTCCTTGGTTTCTGAAGATCCTTCAGAACAGTTTCAGAGTGATGAGGGCAAAAGGCCATCTTTTGTTTTGTAGTTGAGATGTTTCAGGCCTCAGAAACACTTCTCAGACAGCCAGATCTTTTTCTGACCTTCTCCTGCCCTCCTTTCACCTGCTTCTTTTTCTCCAAAAGATAGGTTATAAAAATTAGAATTTCCCTTTGCCAAGGTTGGTCATAAGATGTAATCTTCCGATGATTCTCTGTCATGGAGCTAGCAACAAGGGAATTCTCTGATCTACCTTGTTGATAGTAGATCATAAGACCCTCATTTCAGAAGTGGTCCTGCCTCAGAGGAAAGAATGCTATGTAGAGAGACCAAGAAAAAATATGAACACACTGGTCTTTACTAGGTTTTCACACCCAGGATATTTGCATCAAATCAGACCCTTTTGCACCAGTTTCATATCTTCACTATTATCCAAGGTTCTATAACACTTATGCAATGAAGTCTTAATAAAAATCCAGAAAAGTAGGACTCAGAGAGTTTCTGGACAACTGAACAGTTGGAGGCTTGCAGAAAGATGAATAAGAACTCACACATACTCAAACCAGCTCCTTGGGGATAGAAGTTCCTATGTGTTGGACCTTTCTGAACCTCACCTTATATATCTCTTCATCCGACTGCTTTTTTGTGTTGTTGTTGTTGTTTATCCTTTAAAATAACATTTTTCCAAAACCAGTAAGCATGTTCCCCTGAGTTCTGTTAACCACTCTAGCAAATGATTCAAGTCTAAAGGGGAGCTCCTGAGAAACCCAGTTGGTAGTCAGTAGGTCAGAATTTCCTATTACTGGGTCTGAAGTGGGGCTGTCTTATGGGACTGAGCTCTCAACCTGTGACAAGAGTGAAAGACAGTCTTTTGTTATAATGGTGGGACACTATCTTATCTGATGCTATCTCCAAGTAGATAGCATCAGAATTGAGTTGAGTTAGAGGATGCTCTGTTGGTATGTGCTGCAAAGTTGATTGCTTACTCTCTGGTGATGAGAAATCCCCACACATTTAAGAACCACAGGAGTGATCTCTGTTGTGAATGTATAATAGGAGAAACTGAATTTGTTTTTGCTCTGAGCAGTCATGAATGAGAAACACTCAGACCATATGTTAGATCCTCTGTCTAAAGGGAGAACATGAAATTCCATTGCAGCTAATAGTTTTCATGCAGGATCACAGAAATCTTTTCCCCCAAGAGGACTCAGAAAATAGGATTCATTACAATATGAGTATACTTAGGTTTTTCTTAGGTTTTTTTTGTTTTTGTTGTTGTTGGCAATGATTTTTTTATATCACGGCTTGGGACAGTTTGGAAGTCTATCAAAACCAACCAGAGAATCAAATGTAGCTTGCAGCCACTAATTTGAAAGTTTGAGACTAGCTGCTTGTATTTTCATGAACAGCTTATTTTTTCCTTTATGTATATCCACTTTCCAACTTCAGAAATTATTAATTGCAGAATCCCACATTTTCTTAATGGGCACTCACTCCTATTTTATCTCTCCATCAGTCTATATGCTGGCTCAAGATAGTTTCTTATAAAATATAACATTATAATTACCAGATAAAAATTGTCAATGTTATCTGCATCAAGCCCAAGTTTCTATCACTGATACTCAAAATTATCACCGTTTAATACCAGTGAACTCTTTGTTGCCTTAGACAACAATCTAATCCTGGTAAGACTGGACTATCTGACAAATCTTGCCTTTTCCCCCCTTCTTCTTCATCTTCGTGGACTCTTCTTTATCTCCTCTTTTCAGAAGTCAATTTGAAAATACAGTCTAAATGACATTTTATGGATGACTTACTTCCTTGATGACCCTCAGAAGAAGTGGTATATGACTGTAGCTGAATATGGAAAGGATTTATCAATTACCTTAATGATAGTTATGATCATGATACATGATCATGCATGATTAAAATACATGATAGTTTTATACATGATATAAAATACATGATAGTCATACTATCTTATTCATGTATTTTTTCTTTCAGTTATGCTTTACTTTTCTTGAAGACTATATGGTAAACACAACACCCAATACAAGTTAACATTTACATACAGGTATGCACCTCAAGAAATTGCTGAGATTTAGACTTAATCTTCAACTTAAACACACACACACACACACACACACACACAAATGTAAATACATAAGCAGACACATCCCTTGCTGGAAACTAAATGTTAAGTCTTTCTGTTTAACCAAACTCTCTCAGGTGTATCTTACTTTCTAAATAAATATTATTTTGAAAGGTATGACTTCATTATAGCTCTGAAAGGAGCAAATTTATGAATTCATAAATAAATCCATATTTTCTATGCTTGATTCAGGTAGTTGTATACTACTTTGCTCTGGGGTTTCACACTTCTTACATTTTATTTTTCTCATGAGCTAAAATCTCATGGGCATTATAAGCATCCTATGTCCTTTACTGATTTTATGATAAACAGACCAACTTACTATGCTTTCTCCAAATGCGTCACACTATCCCTCCAGGCACCGTGCTGTCTCATTGTTGAAACTGCTGACCATATTCAACCTATTTTTGAGGACCATAGATTTCTTGAAACCATGCCATTATGTGGAAGGGTTAAAAATAAGTAACTTGATTATATTGGAGACTAGAAAGCTGGAAAAGTTATATTATTTTGCATAAAATCCAGAAGCAAAAACTACTAGAGTCTGCAGTAAACTAGGAAATTTCTGCTCCAAGTAGCTTAGCCCTCCAAACTTATTTTTTTCAAAGTTATTATTAACTTGCTGACTTTCAGAAGTCATAATCTAATCTAATTTGAACATAATAACATTTAAAAATCATTCACAGTGATTTCTTCACAAATATCAATTCAACACTTTTTTAGTATCAAAGGGACCCAATAATTTAGTCATCTATTACATAATCAATTTCCTTTTTTTCCTCAATTCTTAAATGAAACCATTTCTCTGGACACTTACTGAGGTCAGTTTGTCTCAATGTGTTCTTAACTGATTAATTAATTATACCAAATTAGTCAGCAAATTCATTGCAATCTCCATTATTTTTTTCAATTCACTACGTTGCTTAAGGCTTCCCTAAGTTGCTGAGACTGACCTTGAACTTGAACACTGGGATTATAAGCACCTGGATTAAAGGTGTGCACCACCATGCCTACCTCCATTAAAATTTGTCATAGAATTTGACAAATTAGTTATCAGTATCATTTTGAAGAGTAAGTGTCCAAATATGGCCAAAACAAACAGAACAAAGAGAAATGACTTCTCCTGTACCTCCGGTTGCAAACACATGCTTATAAGCCATCGTAGTTTTGAAAGTAATGATACTGATTCAAAAATAGACATACAGACCAGTGTTTCAGAAGAAAAGCACCAGAATAATTACATTTCTTAAGGAATGATGAAGCCTAGCAATGATAAGTCACTCAAAGAAGACATTAGAAAATAATAATTATTAACAAGCAAAGTATAAGTACCAACAACAACAACAACAAAAAAAAACACCACACTGTATCTATGCAAGCAATGAAAATATGCTCTATTGTTTGTATTTATGTGTGCACACATGTGTGCATGTATATATTGGTCATTCATATTGGATCTAGACACTCAACTGTGCCTGTTATTTTATTCCTTTCTGGAGACCTAAAACTCTAAAAGAAAGAATCATACCATTTATTTTTTAATGAATAAATTAATTTGACAGACTGCATTTTGATTCATTATACACAAATGGGGTACATCATTTTGTTTCTGTGGTTGTACACGATGTAGATTCTAAAAATCAAAAAGTTCAATGAAATGTAGGACAGGGTAAGATTATTTATTTCTTATTACTTCAGGATAAGTTTCACAGAAGAGGTAAAACTTGAAACAGACTTGTTTTTATTTGCACATAAAGGAGACATGAGTACGCTTCATGAACAGAGCAGAAAGCCAGTCAACCTTGAGTTTAGCTGTGTCTTTACTCAACTGTTACTCAATGTGAATTGCTAAATTTCTTCATCTCAGTCTCTCCTATTATAGTTTTAAAGCCTTAGAGCAGTTATCGTCTCAGCTTCAAACTCATTCCTAGGTATACAGGTATTTGATGCTGGGGCTGGGAATACAAAACATATCGTTCCTTTGTCAGCTGATTTCACCTTTTGCTCTGCCAGAAGAAGAAATAGAGGAAGACACTAAAGGTGGGGGAAGGAAAAGGGATTATTCCTTCCCCTTTTTCTCCCATGCCCAGCAGCATCCCCTCATCCCTTTATCTTCACTCTGCCAGTAACAATTCTTTAAAGAATCAACAATTGAGTCCAGATTAATTGTTTTCTACAACTCAGGAAACAGGCTTCATCATGTACCAGATCCAGTTGGTACCTTCCTCCTGAGAGGTCAAGGTGTCAGCTGAGCTTGAAGGTTGCAGTACCAGATCTGCACGGTCTTCTCCTCCAGTGTCTTACTCCATGGAACTCCCTTTTCCTGAAGGTTTTAATTCTGGAGCATTAGGAAGGATGGCAGCTTCCTGACATGCTGCCTCTGTGATGTTTGAGACTATCTTTTGATCTTTCCCAATACCCAGTTAACAACTTTATAACTGTTCGCATAACTGATAGGGTTTCTGTCACTCAATAGGACTGATTAATACAAAAAATATCAGAGATCTAAATTTATCTTTGGATTCATATTTAAAAAACATCTTTTATAAGTTAAAGTCAAGAAAATATTTACATTATTTTGACAACTCCTTTTCTTCAACATCTGTTGAGTCAGGAACGGCATTAAATTCTAGAGATGTGAAGAAGAGTGAGACTCAGTTTTTTTTTTTTTTGTTTGTTTGTTTTTTTGTTTTTCTCCAAAGAGCCCACAGTGCCATAGGATCTAAACACACAAGAGCAATGGCAATAATGCACATGTTTTAATAAAAGATAAAAAGATCATGCACACCAGAGTGCTAAATATTCAAGAAGAGGAGAAGTGGTTCCATCTAAGTATATGGACATTGTGGATTTTTGCAAACAAGTGGAAAGAATGGGAAACACAAAATTGCCTTTAACTCTCTGGTATCAACAAATAACATTGGTTAATTGAAAAATAGATTATGAGGATGGCAGGGGAAGGGGAAATGGGAAGAGGTGTACCAGTTCATAGAAGTCCCTGTTAAAATGTCAGAATTTAAACTTTATCCTTCAGGCCAGACATATTTAAAAAAATAATTCACTTTAATCATTTTAAAATTGAGAGACCTCACACAAAGCTCTGGCTTCTCTTGGAACATCAGACCATCTGGCTACTCTGGGCTCACATTCTGTATTTCCACAAGTGGCTGGAGCTGAGTAGTTACCTCCCTCTTCAGAAGCAACCAACACTTTTCAGGTGGCCAACGTCTGCTGGCTGCTCTTCTCATTGAATTTTTATTTACCTGAATGGCCTCTACTTGCATTTGCCACCCTGCACTAGTGAACAGGTAACTTTTAAGAAAGGGAATTTCATCTTTTAATGTATGGGTTTATATGTATCACTGGAAGTCATGCATAATAGTCTAGAATAGCAATGGGTGGGAAGGCTGAGTAGAGTTGTTGTCCAGGCAATGATGCCTAAACCCTTTAAAGAGTCAGAGGTAATGAGGTAGAAATAAATGGACCAGGCTTGAGTTAATGAAGTTTGCAAAGTGTTCATACAAGGAGGAGCAAGGATAAATATATCTATTATTTCTCGAGTTTCTGGCTTTAGGATTCAGTAATAAGATGCCAAAAACATATCAGAACTGATGAAGGAAAAGGATATTGGGGCATTAGATTTGGGTATGTTAAATTTGAAATGTCTATGGGATTTCTAGATAGCATGTCCACTGAGCAGTTGAATATAGAAGACTATAACCTTGGCAGGAGTCTTGGTCTAGAGACATGGATTTCTGATTCATTAGCCTGAGGATAATGTCATAAACCACTACCAAAGGATAAAATGGATCATTTCTGTTGTGTGTGCTATACCTGAAGTAAAGATACCCATCTCCTCTCAAAGCAAGTTGATGTATTTGGGATAGAATCTACATGGAACCAATGTTATATGCAGGACAGGAGGAACAACAAAATAGAACTGACAGATAAAGAGTTGCAAAAAGGAAACTATTCTCAAATAAATTGTAGTCAATTGCTGATGTCATTTTCCTGAAAAAGGATTAAGCATGCAGAACTATTCCTTTACATAGTTTTACAGAACATGAAATAAAATTTGGTTTCTTAATAAATTTGAAAATACTAAGAAACTACACTATTTAACAAAAATTGACTTAATTTTGAAAATTCATATTTTCGTGTTTCTATCCATGGGTTTAATTTTCCCACTAAATAAAATAATTAGATCGTATCTTCTGGAACATTTTTATTAACAGAATATTCAGGCTGTTGGCCACTGTTTGCTAGTCTGTGATTATTACTCTGACCAGATATATTGTGTTACAGTTATTTTCTAAGAAAATATTAGAGTTGCATTTTAGGGTTGATCTTTTTTTTTATAACTGCATGATATAAATTATTAGAGCACAAATAATAGAATTTTATTATTTAAAGCAGTCACTGAGGGAATATGGAACCCAGAGATATTAGGTGTGCAGTCAATTTGCACATAGGGTCAGTAGCAGACACAGAATAAGAAAACACATCTCCTGTCCTCCTGCAGATGGCTAAGCAATAGAAATCTTATTATACCCATTATTGAAATTCATAGCTATGTAATTGTTTGATTCTTTGATTATATGGTTAACAACACTTCTAATTGTTATCAGTTGTATCCTCCATCAAAATGTTATCTTTTATGATGCTCTGATGATAACTTCTTATGATTATTTAATTGCATATGCAAATGTCTCAATCCAAAGGTCATGAACATTTCACATTTCTCATCTTCTTCTTTGATATGCTTATGTTTTAGTAGGCATACACCCCCCCAAAAAGAAGTGAGTGCATTTCTTTCAATGATAGTAACCCAAATACTAAATAGCTTTAAACTAGTGTAAATAGATATTGATGAGGGATAAAAAAGGGATATTTACTAAACTTGTAAATCCCCAAAGTGATCATTTACAACCATTTCCTGAAACTAGTTTCATAGGATCTTCCTAACAAATCTCACTTAACAAATCTGGTTGGTATCCTGAATAGTAGTGGGCATTTATAAGCTAAATTATGTAAACTAATCCATATTTAAGCAGAAAATAATACCAAGGTACTCAAACAATTTAATCCAAAAAGATAAATTTTTTAAGACATCAGTAAATCCATTATATTTAAGCATCAGCCTGATCATACAAGATTAAAACTGTACCAAAAAGGGTTAGAAAACATGACCACCTAGATGGTTTCTATTCATTGACCTGAAGATATTCCAGGTTTTAAATTCTTATGGAATGTCTAGCAAAGCCTCAATTATGAATTTCAGTACTATCCAATATATTTTTGTTGGATGTCTAACATGTTTATAAAACATTATTACTAGAGTTTTCAAATCATACCATTAATAACAATCTTAGTTATTGTAAACCAAGGTAGGTAGCTTTGAAAAACATAAATAATGAAGTCCAATCCTGAAGCATCTCTTTCAAGGCTTAGAAATGGACTTAAGGAGTCTTTATCAAATGAATTCATGCTAGTTTTGTACCCAGGGGCAAAAACTACATTGGGACTTCTACCTGAAATGGCCAGGGCAAAAATGATAGAAGAAAAACGTCTCATCCAAAGTTTTAGAGATCATCTGAAAAATCAGTATAAGTAGATAAATCAAGTGACTTAATAGTGCTGGGTAACAAACAGCTCCAAAACTTAGTGTCCTAAAATGATTATCACTTATTTACCTCAAAAGTCTGTCACTTGCTTGGGTGATAATGCTGATCTGGACTTGAATGATCTCAGAGGAACTTACTCATGGTAAGTCAACTGGTGGTTTGACTCAAGTCTAGAAAGGCTCGTGACCTCTGTTTGGATGGCCTGTCTCTCGTACATGTGGTCTCCTACACTCCTTCAGTATATAAGAGTCCCGGTATATGAACATATCAAGTTTAGGGTTTCATATGACACAGGTAAAGGAGCACCCAGGGCTCTCTAAGGACTTGACTTGAAATCAGTCTGATATCAGTTCTATTACATTCCACGTGGCACAGAAGTCATCAGAACAGTCTAGATTCAAGGGAAGAGAAAATAGACTTCCCTTATTGGTGGTGACCCTGTAGAGTCCCATGACAAAGAGTGTGGATTGAGGGATGCCTTTAATCCACACCATTAATGGAATAAGCCAATATTATTTAAAAAATCCTCATATTAATTTTAGAAGCATTGATAATAAAAAATAAAGCCAAACAGTAAGAAGTGCATAAAAATTAAATGAAAACAGTAAATCTAACATAAAAGAAAGAGTTCTAGGTAATTAGTAATATTTTCTGTGATCATGGCTTGCCTGTATTGACTTTTGACTCATGGTGAAGGTAGTTCATTCTTAAAGATTAAAGTTTTGGGCAAATAACTAGTCATAAAGTAATTTGCTTCTTCCAGAATTTTCAGCACTATCAGGAGTGATTTGACTACTTCTGAAGCTTATTTGGCAACATCTGGAGTTTGCCAGGGCTGAGCAGGTGATGTGACTAGAATCTAGTCTGTAGGAACTAGAAATGCTGCTAAACATCCTACTTTACTCAGGACAGTGCCTGTCACCAAGAATTACACAGCTCGGAGGATGAATATTGCTATGGTTAAGAAACTCTGCTGGAGTTATCTGATTTTACCATGGAGGTATATTTTAATGCAGGGTGATTCCTATACTTTATGTCAATTTATAGATGTAGAATAAATACACTTGTAAGATTCACAGACCCCTGGCTACTCCATGGCATGAAACCAAGAAAGTAGGCAGCTTCTCCACAAGGTGGATGAACAAATAAAAGGTGGGTGTACTTTACTGTAACCTAAAACTAGACATTCAAAGCAGATCAGGGACACAGGAGGTTGAATATAATAAAATAAGAAAAAAAAAAAATCCCCTGTTTCGCTGGCCAGAAGCTCCAGCCAGAGTGATCCCACCATGACCATAATAAGAGGGATAAAGAAATTAAAGGGAGCTGCATTTTGGGGAGGCCCAAGGCATGTCTGGGTATGGAGCATTTAGAGACCAAGGACATTACCAAACAAACCTGAAGGACACGCTGCACAATATCCAAGTGTGGGGAAAGAAGCCACCATCTCTCCAGGTGGCCTGCAGAGGACAAAGGAAGGAACCATTTTGCAGCTGCTGTGTGTGCGGGTACTGGCAACTGAGGAAGTTGATTTCTGGCAAACACAAGTTTGGCCAGAAATACAGGCCCAGTAAACACATGCTGCACTACATAGAGTGTGCTTAAATGACAAGAAGAAAATGAAACGTGAAGAGTGGTTTACACAGGGGACAACTGGTCACGGAAAACCACCTGGCTCTACCCCTACCAGTTCAATCCAACTGCTTGTAAGACCTTTAGGAAGTACAAATCTGGCCAGGAACTCAGAAGGGTGGGGGCAGGAGAAATTGTTTGGAGACTGAACCCCAAACCAGGAAACGTGGGATCTACAGATGATGTGGGGAACTAAGAATTGGCTCCCCCACCACACAAGTGGAACCCAGGGAAAACCTGGGGTCAAGTCCTCCAGTGTGGACCAGCAAGTAAGTACTGGGCCCTAGAGGTGCACAGATTTAAAATCACCAGACCAATCAGCATTCAGCAAAGAGCCTGGAGCCTGCCTAAGCTGAAACCCTGCCTCTGGGAGCTCTGCCTACAAGATTACCTCCCTCATTCTAGCAATCCACAGGGTGGAGCACATCACACTCCAGAAGACCCCACCTAAAACTACTGAGATTATTTGAACTTCAACAGAAATCATTTTTTAACTTTTCATCAAGATTTTTGTTTTTATTCTTTCTCACTGTTTAATTGTGACCTAAATGGTATGGACATTTATACAGTTTACTATTTTTTTTTTTCTTCTTCTCGTTTTTCTAGCATTTTTGAAGCCAGCTATTTTACATGGATTAGTTGTTTGTGAACTAGGATGTTTGATTAGTATATTTTAGTTTTTTGTATTCTTTGTATTTTTAATTTTTTTATTTAAATTTTTGCTTTATATTCTTTTTTTCTCTGACCTGTTTCCCCGGATTTTCTCTTTTCTTCTGCTGACACCCAATCTCTATTGCTCTCTCTTTCACTCTTCCTTTAATCGTTTACTTCTGTCTTGTTTCCTCCTCAGAATCATCACATCCTATATCACTTCTGTTCTTGCCCTGTCCACCATTTGAAAATTTAAAATCTTTTGCAAACTTGCTGTTTTTATTATAGGCATAACTGATCATAACATTTCTGTTTATTGTGATAACCAACATTATAGACATCATAGTAGGAACTACTTGGTTTAAAGCTGTAAATTGGTTTGCATTGGTTCACTCACATGGATCACATAAACAAGCAGGGGTTTCTATCCTCTAAAATAGACCAAATTATGTAACCTAAATACTTGTAATAATACAGTTGTAATATTAACTTATCACATTTTTAGCATCTGTATGGTTGTTTTGAGATCTACCTTTCCATTGATATTTTTTCTTTTTTCTTGATTAGACTCATTAGATTTTTATCAACTTTTAACTACATTATTTCTTTTCTATTACACATATTTCTGCTCCTACTCTTATTTTTTTCCTTCCTACTACCTAATTTGAAAATAATTTGGTCATTACTCTTAGTTCTTTCTGATACACATATTTTGTCATAAGTGTTTATCTGAATACTGTTTCATCCCAGAGATTCTGATATTTTAAGCTTTTCTTATCACTTAGTTCAAAGCACTTTTTGTTTACTTTTCTTCTGCTTTCTTTTTTGATCTGTGAGATATTTATAAGTGTGCCATTTATTTTTGAAGTAGTTGAGATGTGGGGTTGGGGTTCTATGTATCTTAAGGTGATTGATTTCTAATGTAATAATTCATGCAGGAAACAAAATCTGCATGATTTCAAAATTTTTAAATTGCTCAAAGCTTATTTTATGACAGAATATAGTGTATCCATATTAATTTTCTACTTGTCATTTTTGTGTATAGGTCTCTATAAATAACAAGTAGGTCAAGGTGGCTGATAATGTTGTTAAGTCTTCTACATCATTACTCCTTCCAGTAAAGTGAGGGAGCCTTAAAATCTCCAAATATGACTGTGGATTTGTCTTTCCATTTTTATTCATTATTACTTCATGTATTTTGAAACTTTGTTATTAGATACATACACATTTAGGATTGTTATACTTTCTTGAAGAAGTTACCCATTATGGTTATGAAATATTCCCCTTTATTTCTGAAAATAAATAAATAAATAAATTTTTCCTGAAATTTATTTTATGTTAATAACTCTACTTCATATTTCACATGTGTATTTTCCCCTTCTTTTGCTTTTAACCTATTGGTATATTAATATTTAAAATGTAACATATATACAGAGCATGTAGTTATTATTTGCTTTTTACACATGCTGAACATTTATACCTTTTAATTACAATATCAAGTTCATTTACATTTAAATAAATTACCGATATTGTTGAAAAGAAGAATACCTGACACGAAGGTCAGTGGAAAATTGGGGAAATGATAGGTTTGATGATGCAATATTTTGGAAAACAGGTTGACTAGTCCTGCTATCAGGCTCAGAGAGAAGATTGTTGGAATGTTTTTGTTGCAGTTGTTCATTCTCTCATTATCATATGATACATGGCAACCAATTAATTTTATTGTTTGTTGACACTTTTTATTTTGCAAATAAAATATAAATATTCATGTACATGCTTATATATTGTACCATAAGCAATCTCTTAGGTATGCCAGTATAGTTTTAATGTGAAATTCTCTATCAACAAATAATGGTAGGAATTTTTTTCATATGCTTGTTTGCCATTTGATTGTCCTCTTCAATGAAATATCTGTTTATGTGTTTTATTAATTTTTAATTGCATTTATTTGCTGATTATTGAGTTTTCTGGTCTTCGTATATTTTTTTAACAAGTATGTGTATTGCAAAAAAAAAAAAAAAAAAAAGGGAAAAGAAAAGAAAAGAAAGATCCACAGACCCTGCCTACTCATGAATCAGAAACTAAGTCCATATGATGAATGATACTATTAACTGGACAATTCAGAAAATTTGGTTAGTTTCTCTGATGAAGGACTTTCCCTTCCAAAGTTGGTTTATAAAACCTGGAAAAGTTGGCTACTTCTTCAGATTCACAGGCATGCATCCATGGTTACAAGGATAATAAAAAATTGGGGAAACATCACACCAGCCAAGGAGCAATGATGCTCTCGAAACTGAACCTACAAAAATGGAGATGTACCTATGATCTAACAGTGTACTTCAAGAAACAAGAAACTTACAAGAAGGAAGAAAATACTAAAGATTAGAGAAGGAATAAATGACCTAGAGAATGAATAAATATCTAATCTGAGTTGGTTCTATAAAAGGTTAAAATAAAATTGGCAAAGCCTTTTCTATATTAACTAAGAGAAAAACAAAAGAATAAAATCTGAAATTCTGAAATGAAAGAGGTATTACAATATCACAAAAATTTAAGATCATTTAAAATCATAATTATAAAGAATTATGCACCAACACATTGAAAAACATAGAAGAAATAGATGCATTCTTAGAAACTTAAAAATTCACCAAGACTGAGTCAAGAAGAAATAAAAAGTCTGAACACACTAATAACAAATAAGGAGATTGACTCAGTAATCAAAAAACACAGTAACTCATGACTTCACAAGCAAATTACATCAAAGTTTCAAAGAAGATATAATACCGATCCTGTTAAACTTTTCAAAAAAAAAAAAAAAAAACTGAAGAGCTACGTTTATGAATTACTTTTGTGATGCCAGCCTTATTCCATAACCAAAGTCAGATAAACCCAACAAGAAAATAAACCTATAGGTCAACATCCCTGATGAACATGCAAAAAGCCTTAGCTGGGGCTGTAGTTTAGTGGTCGAGCACTAGCCAAGCATGCATGATCCCCAGCATCTCCAAAACCAAACCAAACAAAATATTAGCAAACCAAATTCAACAACACATTAAAAATATTATGGAAAGTTTTGGAGGCTATGTATAAGTTTGTGGCTTACATTGTATTGATGTTTTCATGGGTGTATCCTTAGCTCCAAACTCATCAAGTTGTATACATTAAATATGTACAAATTTTCTATGTCAGTCATATCTTAATAAAGTGGTTTTAAAAATACATATTTATATTCATATTCATAGTTTATCTGTAAGTCTGCACTCATCAACATGAACATTTAATAGCAAAGCTGCAAATCTGGAAGGAGATGAACAGGAAAGTTTTTCTGATGAGCAAATTATCATCAAACCCACAAACTTTGATCAACAGAACTTCTATGGAAACACATTCATGTCTTCACATAAGCAAATTAGAAAATTAGGTAAAAATATAGATTCAGTTAGAATAAACCAATAGCTGCAAAGAAACTGATGATTGAAGGAATACTATAAAAGCATGGTATTTTGGTGAGGGACAAAATTTTAAATCATTCAACAGGCCCTGCAGATACTATTCTATCATAGAACAGTAGAATAGAAATAACATTATGCAAACTACATCAGTTTTTCTTATAGACGATTTATCTTCCCTTGACGGTCATTTTTAAATTTAGTCATTTTGTTTGAAGTCATTTTTTCAAATGTTATATGCTTATCTGTGTTTTCTTTAATAAAAAGTACAAGACTTAAATGAGCTTCCCTCTATATATGTAAAGATTATAATCTCTAAATACACTGCACACATATAAGATATAGCACACACATCTATAACAAGTTATTTCTTTCATAATTATATTGACATTTAAGCATGGACTTTCAGGTTGGTTAAGAGTTCATAAAACATACATATGTATTTTAACGGTTTGATGAATTTGCCATGAATATGGCTCACATTTAATGTATGAGTTATAATGCATTCTGACAGTATAAATAATTATAAATAAGGTATATGAGGAGATATCCAAGGTTGAATGACCCAACAATGCCTCTCACTTTACAAATGACATTATTTAACTTTAATCCTGAAATACTGACACTTGCTTTTCCCAGGTAACTTTTAAGTAGCATGATAAAAAAAAAAAGCATCAAATATGAGTTTCCTTGATGCCAATTCACTTCAGTGATAGTGAATAACAGTACAAATTTGTTTAGTTAGAGTTTTTTTTTTTTTTTTTTTTTTTTTAATGATAACGTTAGTTTTACTCAAGGTACTAAAATTTGTTCCTAGTGTTTTTTTTTCCCCCCAATTGTCTTGAAGAAAACATTTTAAAGACAGATTGTTCAGATTCTCTCATATTATTCTATTTTGTAACAGAGATTTAGTAGAAAGGAGGTGTCAGATTAGTTAATTATTCGGCAAAAACAGATTAAGCATGAGAACTTCACAAAGAAAGAAAATACTATGACTTTTCCCTTTCCTTAAGGAGAGAGCTATAAAATATACAGAACAAGCAAAATGAATGAAAGAAACACGTCAAAGCTCTCACGGGAGCCCGCACAGACAGGTGCACGGACATACACGCGTGTGCTCACACACCAAGTTCCCACAGATCAGACCTGCTGGAGATTTCCTATGATCAGGAGACTGCCTGTACTGTTGCCTGCCAAGAACTCAAGCACGGTGCGTCTGGCTATAATGATGAAGCTGTTCATTAGCTGGCAGGTGGCGGAGCTAATTGATTTGGGAGGCCGTATGCTCTAGTCAGAGTGGAAGATCAAGCTTTGGAGTGAGACAGCTCATCTGTAACCAGCCTAACTACTGATCTATCAGAAGCTCCTTTTACATCTTTAAACCTCAGTTCACCACGTCCAAGTTTAAGAATCACTACTTCACAAAGTCTCACAGCATGAGGTTTCCTCAAGTGTCATTCCCATTTTTCTTTAGCCTAATTGTTGGTATTGTTAAAAGGTTGACTGGAGCCCAGAAATAAACTCTCTCTCTTCTCTTCTCTTCTCTTCTCTTCTCTTCTCTTCTCTTCTCTTCTCTTCTCTTCTCTTCTCTCCTCTTCTCTCCTCTCCTCTCCTCTCCTCTCCTCTCCTCTCCTCTCTCTTCTCTCTTCTCTCTTCCCTCCCTCCCTCCCTCTCTCTCTCTCTCTCTCTCTCTCTCTTTCTCTCTCTCTCTCTCTCTCTCTCTCTCTCTCTCTCTCCATATTCACATGATATATATTGCTAGTCAACTCCAGGCCTTCAACTGTTGAGGAACTGCATTGGAGCACCTCTGGGCGGCTGCTTGGGCGGATCTCCTGACAGAGAAAAGTGCATCTCAGGCTCCTGTGACTGTGCTGGGGAGGTCTTGCATGATCTTTTAAGGAACCGTTAAGATTTGTACATCATGAAGGCTAAAGTAGCTGCCATTCAGATCAATGTGGACTTTTCAGTAACTGTGCTCCAGAGGTAGTAGAACCCTGACTTCAAAGAGTTCACAGATTCATGTGGTAATAGACATATATACTGATAAATTTAGTACAACGCAGATTCCATGGGAGCACCAAGAAAGATCAGGGCCAGACTGCAGGATCAGGGACAGCTTCCTATGGAATGCAATACTTGGGAAATGATCAAGAGGTCAAGAAAACATCTCAGAAAAACATATACCATGAGCAGTTACTCCCAATGTACATGTATTTGGGTTATCTATTTTTCTGAAAAAAAATATCACACAATAGATGTATTGTTAAAATTTTCATTACTGCCTTGGGATTGCTTTGTTATCTGTCTCTCTGTCTCTGTCTCTCTCTTTCTGGAAATCTAACCTACCGTTTCTCTCTTTGCCTAGTTACTTTCTCCTCATTTCAAGTCAAGGGTCAAATGGGCAAATGCTTCACTAATGAGTAAGCTAGCACAATACAGGAGTTTTGTAAAAATTTCGGATGGAGTTCTGCATTGGCCATGGGTTGCAGAGGTCATAACTTTTAAAGGACTCTGATCACAACAATTAAGGTAATGGATTCAGGTATAGGTTCTTTTTAAAAAATATTTTTATAGTTGTCAAAGGATCTTTATTTTATTTATTTATATTCAGTGCTGAGAGTTGAACCCAGTGCCTCATGCATGCTAGGCAATGCTCTACCACTGAGCCACAACTCCAGCCCTAGGTACAGGTTCTTAAACATGAAATTTCTTCTCCTCTCTCCTAGCTTCACAACCTCAAACATGGAAATTTCAGTCACTGGAAATTAAATAATATTCTTTTTTCCTATTTCCTATTTCATTGCTTTGGTCGTGTCCAAGAATATGGATCTACCCCTGGGGAAAAATGTAGCCACTTTGTTTTTAGTACTGCACAAACAGGTACCGTGATGGATAAGTGTCTCATTCTCTGGAAGCTGGCTGACAGACACTGGGGTTACTAGGCAACACCATATAACCAACAGGTATTATATCACACATCATAAATTGAAGATATATCAATAGACTACTCTCCTCAAGGATGAACAAAGATTTACAAGTGACAGTGATAAAGGTTCGACAACAGGGCTCAGCAAGGGACCCAGATGAAGGATAGTAAATAGACCATCTGGCAGGCAAGTGTAAGAAATGGTTGGGAATTTTCCCTCACTCTAACTGACAAGCTATAAACAGCATTTGGTCAACACACCCTAGAGCTCAGCTCTTCACTTGGTGGCAATGACTGCTGCCAATTGATGAACAACTTGCCACCTGAACAGTTATGAGGAACTGTCCTGTGAGTCTTGAATACATGATTGGCATGGGATGACAGGATTGCTAGGTAGCAAGTCCTTCTTCTGTGCATATCCACGGGGTACTCCATTCTGATAATGAAGTGAAGTGGGGTGTGGGTCTTGCAGCGAGGTCAATTTGTCTAGATGTTATGTTCAATGCACTTTATTAATTGAAGAGTGGGGAGGAACAATTTTCTGTGCCCTTTATGTTCAGAAAACCCTTCAACTCAGTGGCGATCTTTCTCTTCCTGAGGCTCCAGAGAGGGTATTGGAGGTGGAGTTCTCTCTAACCTTGAGTGGGCATCAGGGAATTGGTGAGCCTCAGGAAAGAGGACTCTGGAAGTGATGGGGAGGTGCAGGAAGGCATTGGGGAATACCTTCGTGTGGAGTAAGTTGTTTTCTACATGGTATCTTACAAAGGCAGAGGTAAACTATGAAATCAACCACATGACCAGAGCCAGAGGACCGAAACTTAACATCGGAGCACTTAGTTTGGGAGCATGTCCCACTGTGTTCTAAGGGATGATCGTGGTAACAAATATAAACCCTCTCAACCTCAATTGCCACATTTGTCAAATTTTGTGCTTTTTAGACATGACAGTAAAGATAAATTGGACCCTCGACTTAGGAGACAGGGTAAAAAAAATAAATAAATAAAACTAAAAATAGTGATGGATAATAAAAATAGCATGATTGAAAACAAAAATCATAGATTTATTGTTATTCTTATTACCAGACACTATCATGTGCTTTGAATACATAATATGATTTGATCCTCACAATAACCCATAAGAGGTTATTCATATTATTACCATTGTATTGATGCAGAAACTGAGGCACAGTCCTTGGATTTTCCTAGGGTCTACACGTCAGAAAATGGCAGAGATTCGAACCCAGGTAGCCTGACTCCAGAATCTTCACATTTTTACTGCTTTTTCTGTGGCACATATTTGTTTGCTTTCTAATCTTTTTATAACCCTCTTTCAAACTAAATTTCTTTATGTAATAGGATAAACTACATATTTTTTGTCATAGAATGCATCACTTTCACTTTTCCTTTAACTGGCATACAGTTTTTATATAATTTTAAATTCTTACTTTGAAATGGTCCTAAAGTCCAGAAGAGTGTGAAGATAGTTTAGAGTTTTCATATACCCTTCACCAGCTCCCTTAATGTTAATATCTTATATAACCATGGCCCATTGCTAAAACCAATAAGTTAACATTGGTACAATACTGATAACTACATACTATTTTTTATATTCTTTGATCTAGTGGCAGAGGAGAACTCAGTTCCACTGGTGTCAAAAGATGGACTGAGGCTAAATCTTTCTGGAAATTTCCTTCTCATTTGCAAAAACTGATTATCTTAATAGCTTATATTGTCCCCATATCACATGATATAACTTCTGCTGATATTTGTGAAATGTGAATTATTAGTGATGATAAGAGGAAGTGGTCTCTGTTTGTGGATTTTCTAAGATTTATTCTGGATGCATCCCTTTAAACCCTATTCCTAAGGCATGGTAAGTGGCTATTCCATCAAACACATTCCCCAAGAATATCAAAATGGACTGAGCTATCTATTATCTATATTTTCCCATCACCCCAAAAGATTGTAATACCCATAAAAGGGGTCCCTTCTCAGTTCTTCTAATGATCCATGCTCAAGAACACTCAACTTTACAGAGTATTAATAATAAGCATACTCCAGTTTCCAAATGGATTCCATCTCTTCTGGAACAGACAGGCAGGAGATGAAAGTACAAAGCGGAGAGATTAAAGTCTCCATATTTTCTCCAGTTTGCATTCCTTGGGGCTATAGTTTGGCAGTAGCTGCATCCTCAGACTACAGCCCTCTCTGGCAGTCTTAGCTTGTGGGCTTGGGTAGCCTGGTTTCTTCTCCGAACCATAACACACTGGGTTAAATGGGTCCCCTTTTTGCTAGCACCTTGGGGATTTCCAAGTCCTCGTTGGTTTCCTTGCCTCTGCTCAACTTCTAGAAACAGTCACTTCAATGAAATCCTTTCTGAAAATTTCTGTACATGTGCCATTTTCTGCTACGATTATGTCTAATGCATTAGGTATTTAAATTTAATGACTTTGAACTCCAATCTTTGCTGTGAAAAATACTTAGAAACTTTTCCATTGATTTAAGCAAGAAAATTATAAACACAAATTTCTTATTGTCCTTGAGTATCAATTAGGTATTTGTACATAAACCTTTGTAAAGCACATTATCTGGAATTTAACATGTCCAAGATTCCCATTAACTCAAATGGAAGAGAAGCATTTTTAACCCTCTGTTTCTCTCTTATCTGACCGGATTCTTCTTCTAACACAAGTAATGTCTTTCCTATCTTAGTTATCTAGAACTCAGTTGTTCCATCTTTCATAAAGACTCCATCTTCACCTGCCACCCCTCCTTTGTATTGTATAATTGTATATAGAATGTAAGCACAAGGCATTGTATTAGTAATTTTAAAAGAATTTTTCTCAAGAAATGCATTTCTAAGAATTCATCCTAAGGAAATAAAAAAAAAAATGTTGTGCCTACACAAAAGAGTATTATTTATAACACTTTAAAAAATTAACCCAGGAAAGACTGCCTTCAAGATGGAAATGATTGACTAAAGTGCAGTGTATTTATACAATGAAATATTAAGTAGCCATTAAAAGCCATAATCTAAACTTGGTATAGAAGGATTATACTTCAACATAATAAAAGCTATGTGCAACAAATCCATAGGCAATGTCTTACAGAATAGGAAAAATCTGAAAGCATTTCCTTTAAAATTAGGAATGGAGACAAAAGTGTCCACTTTTACCAATCTTAATCAATAAAGCACTTGAAATTTTATTCAGAGCCATCAAGCAAGAAATTTTAAAAAATAGGAAAAGAAGTCAAGTTATTCATGCTTGCAGATGATATGAAGGCCTTAGAAACAACACCAAAAGACTCATAGAAGAATTTAAAAAGTTTAGCAAAGTAGCAGGATACAAAACCAATATACAAAAGTTAGTAGCTTTTCTATACACCAAAAACAAACTCACTGAGAAAGAAATCAGGAAAACAATCCCATTCAGAGTAACCTCTAACAACAACCTAGGAATAAACTAATCAAGGTGGTGACAGATTTCTACAATGAATTTGTAAAACACCAAAGAAAGAAATTGAAGAAGACACTAGAAGATGGAAACAACTTCCACATTCATGGACTGGGAAAATCCACATTGTTGAAATGGCCATACAGGCCAGGCATGGTGGTGCACACCTGTAATCCAAGTGTCTCAGGAGGCCAAGGTAGGAGGATCTCAAGTTCAAAGTCAGCCTCAGCAAAGGAGAGGCCCTAAGCAACTCAGTGAGACCTTGTCTCTAAATAAAATACAAAATAGGGCTGGGAATGTGGCTCAGTGGTTGAGTGCTCCTGAGTCCAATCCCAAGTACCAAAAAAAAAAAAAAAAAAAAAAAAAGGCCATACAACCCAAAGCAATCTATAGATTCAGTGCTATCAGTGCTATCCCCATCAAAATACCAACATTCTTCACAGAACTGGAAAAAACAAAACAAACAAACAAACAAAAATCCTCAAATTCACACAGAAGCACAAAAGACCCTGAATAGTCAAAACAGTCTGATGCAAAATGGGTGAAGCTGGAGGCATCACAATACCAAATTTCAGAATATACTATAGTGTCATAGTAATAAAAACAGCATGGAATTAGCATAAAAGCAGACATGTAGACCAACGGAACAGAATCCAAAGTAGGATCCAGAATTAAACTCATACATCTGCAGTCAACTGATTCTTGACCAAAATTGCCAGAAACATACATTGAAGAAAATACATTCTCTTCACCAAATAGTGCTGAGAAATATGAATATTCACATGTAAAAGATCAAACTAGATCCCTTTCTCTCACCCTGCATAAAAATCAACTCAAAATGAATCAAAGAACTTACATACGACCCGAAACCATGAAACAAATAGAGGAAAACATAATGGTAACATTTCAAAATGTAGACATAGAAAATAATTTCCTGAATAGGACCCCAACAGCTCAGGAAATAAAAGCAAGAGATTGCATCAAATTAAAAGTTTTTCCACAGCAAGGGAAACAACAGAGGAAAGAAACAACCTATAGAATGGAAGAAAAAATTTGCCAGTTATTCATGTGACAGAGGATTAATATTCAGAATATGCAAAGGATACAAACATGTTCTCGACAAAAGAGCATGTAACCCCATCAATAAATGATCAAGTGATCTGAACAGACACTTCTCAAAAGAAGAAACACAAATGGCCAAAAAGTATATGAAGGAATGCTCCACATTTTTAGCCACTAGGGAAATGCAAATCAAACTACACTAAGACTTCACCTCACCCCAGTCCCAATGCCGATTATCAAAATGTGATATGGAGAAAAAAGATCATTTATACAATGTTGGTGGGGATGTAAACTAAGTGCAGTCACTTTGGAACACATTATAGAGCTTCCTCAATAACTAAAAATCACCTTGTAATACAGTCACAAGGATGAGAAGTCAGCATACAAAAGACACACCTGCATACCTATCTTTATTTTAGTATCACTCACAATAGCCAAGTCATAGGATCTGCTTAAGTGCCCGTCAACTGACGAATGGATAAAGAAAATGTGATGGAATTTTATTCCACCATGAAGAAGCATAAAATCATGTCATTTTCGTGAAAATGGACGGAACTAGAGGTCATCATGTTAAGTGAAATAAGCCAGATACGAAACAGAAAGAAAAGTATTAAATATCTACTTGTATATTTGGAAACTTAAAAACAAAAAAAAAAGACCTAAAAATAGAAGAGGGACTGTCATGGAAGGATAAGGAGAGCAGGGAAAGGGGAAAGGAAAGGGAGGGCGACAAAGGGTAATAGGAACAGGGGCTATAAGTAAAGCTTATATGTGTGCACGGAAATGTCACAGTAAAATCCATTGATTTGTATGAGTAAAAAGAGTTGAAGTTTAAAATAAAACATCATCTTCTCAAACTATAGTAATAATAAGGCAAAAACACCTTATACACACACGAAAGAAAAAATGTAAAAAACACACAAAAATATTGATGATAATCATCTATGTACTCTTGATGAGATTATATATATTCTTATATTTCACATGCATTGTTTTTAAAATAATATCAAACCTAAAGTGTAATGCACTAAATAAAAATAGAAATACCTTTCTTAAATACATACTCCAACAGCCTACACGCTACCAGCACTCATCCTGAAGATAAGTTCCCAAATTGACTCTGTGAGGTAATGCAAATTTGGAATGTAAAAAAATTACACAGTGTAGGAATTGTATAAATGAAAAACTTGCAAGTGGGAGCAATAGTAATTTGTCCCAAATTTACCTTTCTCTATTTCATGTGACAACTAGACCCCTTGTGAAGCTTTTTCTTGCTTTTTGATCCAGCTGTTCTGCCCAAGGTTGATGCAATATTCAGGTCAGATATGCATCAAACACTCTATTTTGTAGATTTCATGTTTTATTTATGGTTATTGTTTTAGATGCTATTTCTCCTATCTTTGAGCTGAATCACTTCCAGAATGACTCTTTAAAAATAACAAAATAGTGTGAACAATAGAAATTGTGGTTAGAATCTATTTTCCTCTGTGTAACTGACACTGTGGATATGAAGTGAGAACTTTGGCTTGCCCTGAATGCTTAATGTAAATAAAAATCTAAATGACTCTGTTTTTACTACTGAGCTCTGCTTGTGATAGAATTCTTCGTCACATCAACCCCTGCAGGAAGGAGCTGACACAGGTGCCAGTCTGTGCCAGAATTTTCAATTAACTATGTATCAAGGTGACCCTTCTGTGCAGTGGGTGCCAAGGCTGGAAATTAAAAAAAAAAAAAATTCCATTATTTTTCCAGATGAATGTATTAGATAACCTTGCCTGCAACAAGTTCTTCTGATTTTACAATTGTCAATCTGTGATTTTTGTAAGGCCCCAACACCCAGGTACAAAATATAGTAATATTCATATTTGTTTTTTAATATTTTTAAATGTTGATAAACCTTTATTTTATTCATTTATTTATTTGTGGTGCTAAGAATCGAACCCAGTGCTTCACATTTGCTAGGCAAGCACAGTACCACTGAGCCACAACCCCAGCCCAATATTCATATTTGTTTGAGGCTTTTGAGTTTGTGAAAGTAATTATCTGTATCTTATTTCTCATAATTCACAGCATTTTAGGGTAAATCATATTATTGCCTTCATTTTACACATAATAAAACTGAGATTTAACTAACTTGAAGGGTTTGCCCAAAGACGCTAAGTCATTGATAGATTTGATATTGTAATTGTAGTCTGTTAACTGTTTAGGTTAAGAAAATTTCTTCCATTTCATGTTGCTCAATAGCTTACCATTTGTAAATTCCTGTGGCTCATATTATTTTACTGCAAATTAATGAAATTCAATAAATTACATAGGTTTCTGCAATAGCTAAAAACTGAGACCTTCATCCTTCAGATTTTATAATTCTAGGGCTATTTGTGATTTCAATTATTCAAAGTTTGACATATTACAACCATCTATCAGAAATGTCTGTCCTGTATTTCATATCCTACATTACAAATGTATTTCTGAAAAAAGAAAGTCTCAAATACTCAATAGTGTATCATTCTATTAAATTAACTTTGTTAGGAAAATATTGTAGTAACCTTTTATGATATTGTGGATAAAATCCCCTGACAACTCCCTTATTTTATGTTTTGTGAGTTTAATTCTTTTTACAGCAAAGGTTCTTAACGTCTGGATGCTTACTTTTCCTAAAGCCAGAAAGAGGTGCTTTGGAACATGAGTGGTTGAAAATTGAAAGGCAGGTCTTGTTTTTTGGCACCATGCTCTATTTGAGTTATGTTGAAAGATCAACAAACAAAAAGATAGCTTTCATGTGAAAGCTGAGGGCTGTGCTGATTTAATAACAACGTGAAGTGGTATGTATGACCCTTTACGTGGGGGAGAATACGGTCCTACATTTCCTTTCATTTTTGTTTTCATTCTAAGACCTACAACAAAATCCTATAATTTTTACATTCACAGAGGTCCATGGTCCTTTCCTAGCTAGTCTAGATAACAAGACATATGATCCCTCCATTTTTTTTTTTATCATCAAACTCACCCCTATTATCACCACCACCTCCTTCTTTTCAACCCCTACATATCACTGAGTAAATTTTTTTCTTAATTTTCTGTACTTCACCTCTCCACCCACAAAGTCAACCCCATTTCCATCTCTCCTTCCTTCCTAATTCCACAATCCAGGTGCCATCTTGCTAATACTATTTCTCCATTAGTACTGTTGAATGGTATATTCTATCCAGTCAAGAACTGTTCTGTCAATTATATTCTTTCCTTAATTTCAACTCTCTCTCTCTCTCTCTCTCTCTCTTTCTCTCTCTCTCAATGTGATATGTATACAGACATGTATGTCTTTTAACTAAAGAAAATATAGACCTCTTCCATATTTAATCATTCTTCTGCCCTCTTTATCATATTACGTGTCTCTTTTTAGTAAGAGCACTAACTATACCACCCGATATTGTGTTCACGTTCCCAGTATTCATTCATACTTCAACCCAGACAGGACTTCCAACCTCTTTGCTGCTGATTCTATTCCCACAAAAGTGTTCTAATGCTTTTCATGATTTCCTATTTCATAATATTAAGTGGATATGGTTTCCTTATTAAGAATAAATTGACTTTTCTGACAATGAAATCAAACGGCATGTGCTCATTATAGACCATCTGATGGGTATATGTACAAAGTGTTTACTCTCATTTTCAGTCATTTCCTTATCTCATGTCCCCTCTTCTCACTGTCATTTCATTCCTTTTACTCTCTCCTCTACCTTTATTACATTGCTAATGTTGACCAAATAAACATTTTTTATTGTTCTACTTTTCTATTTGCTTTTATTGAATAATATCTTCTCCTACTTTCACTGGGATTGCTCTTCTTCTCTTCAAGGTCCACATCTGATGGTCATTTATGTTATAATGAAAATATTAAGAATAGACAGTTTCCTCTGAGAAGAGTTATAAAGAACCTGTATCATATTAATCATATTTAGTGTATTCTAAATATATTCAAGTTGTGTTTTTATTTGGGTTTAATAATTACTTGGAAGAGTATGTTTTTCATATTTAGTCAGTAGTTCACATTTGCTTGATAAAACATTTTAAATTGATTTCTATGTCATCATATTCTGATCAGAGAATATGGACAAGATAACATCTTCCTTTCTGTAGCTGAGTGTTTTTTCTTTTTCTTTTCTTTTTATTTTCAGAGTGGTACATAATGAATTTTATAGTTAACACATAAAGGTTAATGAAAAGGTTTTTTGATTTGTTTTAGGCAATCTTTAATTTTTTTTATTTCATCTTCACTAATTACAGTCTTCAAATCCTTTATGACTTTTTTATTCACTTTGCGTGTCATGGAACAATAGCCACGTGTTAAACGTTCCTGCAACAGTTGGTTTCTGTCACAATATTGACTGGGTCTCAATACATATTTTTTGCTGTACCCTTACATGCCTACATATTGGCTATGGATGTTATTTTTTAGCAGTATATAAAATAATTTGAATACAATTGACTTTAATTGATGTCAGTTTTACCAGGCTTTATATTTTTTAATTAATGCATTTTTTCTTTTTAGTTTTTTTAAATCATATTTAATTGATATTAGTCTCCCTTAATCTCTCTTTATAGTCTTTTGGAATTCAGTGATAACTGTGAGAGAGTCCTGTGATGCTTACCATACATCGTGGACATTCTGTTGTCCTTCAGGAAGATGTTTTATTTGGGGATACGGATATTGATACCCTAGCCACAATTAGTACTTCCATGGCACTAATACAATATAATAAAATACAGATTTTCTGGCTTTTTTCTTGAAAAATCAGAACTTTACCAAATTGGACCTACCCTTTCCTTTTGGCAATTGTAATGTGAAGTTAGTTGAGAGCTGCCCGGGTAGATGGGACATGCCAGGGACAAGTTGGCATCATGCATTTCTTACCTGTCAAACCTGAGAACCATTTTGTCTTCAACCTCTGTTTATACACTTGGTTTAGTCAGCACTTCTGCATCATTGAAATCTTTTAGTGCTAATAGGGCTTTCTGTCTCTCTGTGTCTGTAAATATACATTTGTAATCCTTTTCCTATTTGTGCACAACAGAGAAGCAAAGAGGAGAACAACCTCTGCCTTTGGATCAGAGAACAACGTCATGTTTATTGGCTCCTCTGCTGCAAACTTAAACAAATACCTGATTAGTGAACTGGACTTACTTGCAAAGCACTATCACGTCCCGAACATTTTTAATGTCCTGGGTTTTCAACTTTGTGTGTGTGTGTGTGTGTGTTTAATTTTTTTAATTTTTTTGCCTTCTTGAAATTATCCTATTTTTCTAAATTAACATGGACAATCCAGAGTTTTCTATCTATTCTCTTCCCTACCTATTGAAAAAGATTTAATGAATGTTAAACTCTACCCTGACCAACTCTTATTTCTGCAATACTTTCTGCAAGAGTAGTATTTACCCTACCTCTTCTTTAAAACTGGATCCCCTGCCTTGGCTTCTGCTTCTGAATTGATGAGTCACTGGCTCAGAAAGAAGGAACATATTGTCTCCATGCATGAAGAAGAAAGCATTTCTGTCATTCAATAAATGTGCTCTACTGCCTGCTGAAGTTCCAAATAGAAATCAAACACCCCAAAGAAAACCTATAACAAAACAATTACCTGAAAAATGAGTATATCCTCTCTCATGCTTTTAGAGAGTATTCTCAAAAAAAGTCATTGCAAAAGCAAGATGCCTGAAATCTTTAGGTCCAGGGTGTTTAAACCACATCCTGGGAATTCAAGCAGAGCTGCTAGATACAATGTTTTCCCTTGCACCTCTACCATAGATTCTTACGTTTTCACAACTTAGTTTATAAGGTTGTTATGTTTGGATTTATTTTGCCAAGCAGTCATTTTCTTTTCCACTGTACTGTTCCATCTATCTAACTACACATCCATACCTTCATTTCCTTTTCTACCTTGCCATCCTTTGACTGTTTATTTATCTTCTCCATATGACACGTATTTTGATTGCTCTCTTTATATTTCCATTGTTTAGCTTGAGGTAGACTTAGAACTGCCATATTCCTGTTAAAGACTTCACGCACTGTCAGAAATACTGCCCATCACATCTTCTGATTGTCCCCAACTTCTTATGCAAGTTCTTTACATTTTGATATGACAAATTAATTTCAGATAAAATTCATATTTCTCTCTAATGATAACAATTCACACAGGTTTCATGGAATTTTTCTAATATGAGAGGAGGATATGATTATAAATAATTAATTGTATACAATTAATAATTTATTGCCTCAACATGTATAAATGATTATAACACAATTGTGGCATACAATTATTTATTTTTGTTCATAACATTAATGAAATGATTTGATATTTTGGATTTCAGATATGCAGTAAGTATTTCTAGTGTGTTTTATTTGATCTTTTTCTTAGGACTGCTTTATCCTGTCCCTCTCTGTCTCTCATTGGCTGTTTCTCCTGCTGGTAATTATGTAAAGCCCAAAGGCTGGCATCTTTGTTACAAGATTAGTATTTGCTAAATGGTGTTAACAGAAGTGGTGGTGGTTTATTAGCACCTAATTGGTTCTTCTCCCAGAAGAACTAAAAGATTGTGGGAAAAGGCAGGGCATTGCTGAGAAATGTTGGCAACCTTTGAGAACAAATAATTATTGATATGGACTATTTTTTAATTTCTATGCTTCTTTGCCTTTTAACCTGCCAGCAAGTTAGCTACTTAATGAATTCTATACATTCCGTAGTTATTAAATGTTTTAAAAGAGGAATGAGCTTGGATTCGGATGTAAGAGTGTGATCTATCTTAATACAAGGAATTTTAGAAGCATTTTATTCCTTTTGAATAGCATTTATTAATTATACACATCTATGGGGTTCAGTGTGATATTTCAACATATGTATATAGTGTGCACTGATCAAATCTGGGTGATAATCTTTTTTCTCTAATTATTTCCTTATTCTTGGAATCTTTGAGCTCTTGTCTTCAGGATACTCATAGGATATATAAGAGACTTGTTTACTGTAGTCATTCTGCTGTGCTGTGGGATACCAGGGCATATTTGTTGCTAAATGTGATTTGATACCCATAATCTTTATTTTAGACATGATACCATTTATCTTTTATTTTAGACATTTTGAGAACTGATTCCAGCACTGATAGTGCAAAGATGACCAGTATAGAGAATATATGCTGGTTTTAAACCACACAGCATTCATCTCCCCTTTTAAATGATACTCCAATTTCTTTCTGGAAAATCATCTCCTTATATACTCTGTATGGACCTGGTGGGTGATAAATCCAGGTACTTTTCTCTCTCAGTGGAAGATCCTTCTTCTTACTGCCTAGGCCATTCCTGCACAAGAGCTTGATCTGCGTATTTCACATGCTTCTCTATGTCAGGACACTGAATCATGGGTAAGTAGTGTAGGAAAAAAGGGGATAATGCTCTCTCACTCTACTAGCAGACTCTTCAGTGAGGACTCTTAAAAAGTCCGTTGCTGTGGCTTCTACATTCTAGATCTTTGAACTCAACAGACATCTGCAATCTTCCTGCTGCAAAACACATCCTCTCAGAAATAAGCACAATGTACAGATTAACATGCTCACATAGAACTTAGGATCATCTGCATTAAAGACAGACTGCATTGGTTCAGGCCTGATTGTGTGATTAATTGGATAACTTTGGGCACAATCTTTGGTCTTCTCAGTCTTCTATTGTTTGCCCTCATAAAATAAATATAATAGCACTGCCTATCCCGTGGGCATATACTTACATATATGCATATATAAATATATATATACATATGTTAAAATATATAAATACATATATATGAAACACTTAGAATAGAGCCTGAGATAGTGCATGCTCTCAAGCTTAATTATAATATCTATTGTCTCAAAACTATCACTAAATTCTTAGTTTATTCTCTTGCTCCATCTTTGTTACACACACATACAAATTATCGCAACCAATCTTTTTGCAAAGTCTTACATCATCTTGCTTATAACCGTTTGGCAAATATACTTAAAACACCTGAAATAATTCTCACAAAGGGAGAATCAGAAGTATCAGGTTCCATGTTGAAAGGGCAAGATTGCACAGAAATTTCCCAAACACACTCTTTTAAGTATCATTCTGCCAAAAACTGCTGTAGTGAAGGTAATTCATACTCTTTCCAGGAAACTTCTTGCAGAAGTTTGTGCATCAAAAGTGTAGAGTCACCTTCTCAGGCATCCCTCCTGATAGCATCTCATAGGATTTCCCATGAAGGAATCCCACAGAGTCTGTATGGTGGCCACTCCATCCCAAATTCACTGGCTCTTCTCTTGTGGACCTAATGTTGCTGTAAGATGATTGACTGAGCTGGAAAACACTGTGCTAAGAACTAGGTGACAAACATGGAAAACAATTGAAACATCCTGAGGTTTACTGACATCCTCAATGCCCTTATATTCAAGATAGATTCATTGCTCGAGAGTAAGGTAAAGGGAGAAAAATTACAGTGATCTGGAAACCTGTATCCACTCTTTAGGAGTCATAATACTTGAAAGGGTTATTTCACCATTTTCATTGTTTTTATATGATTTATTATATTTAGGTGAAAGTACTGTATATCCTGAAATGTTTTGGGAAAGCAAAGAGAAATGCCCTGAAATGATAACAAGTTGAAAGCAATTTAAGCAGTTGGCAGCTCTGGTATCTGTCAGCAAATAACACTAACAATGTGCTATTTGTGCTATTTGCTCAGAGTTTATTTGTAAGGTTAATGGTACTCGATAGGGTATTTTTTGTCCGTACTGTGTTTATCAGCATGGTATCAGCCAGAATGAAAATGTGAAATGTAAAAATTCCATTGTGAATATTACCAAGGATATTTTTTCAAGGTATTTGTGCCATGTTAGTATGGTTCAGATGCAATTCACTATTCTAAGAAGATTGCAATACTACAAAATATGTAAGTGGTCTCAAGGATAAAAAGAAGAGATCACAAGGAAAGGAGTGCAAAGTACATCACTATAGGTTCTTTTGATTAAGAATGAAGTTGACACTTATCTCCAAAATTTATAAAGAACTTACAAAACTTTACACCAAAAATACAAAGAACCCAATCAATAAATGGGCCAAGGAACTGGACAGACACTTTATAGAAGAAGACATACAGGCAATTAATAAATATATGAAAAAGTGTTCAACATCTCTAGTAATTAGAGAAATGCAAATTAAAACAACTCTAAGATTTCATCTTACTCCAATTAGAATGGCTATTATCAAGAACACAAGCAATAATAGATGTTGGTGCGGATGTGGGGGAAAAGGCACAATTGCATATTGGTGTTGGAGTTGCAAATTGGTGCAGCCACTCTGGAAAGCAGTGTGGAGAATCCTCAGAAAAGGTGGAATGGACCCACCTTTTGACCCAGTTATCCCACTCCTCGGTTTATACCCAAAGGACTTAAAATCAGTGTGCTACAGTAACATGGCTACATCAGTGTTTATAGCAGCTCGATTCACAATTACTAGATTGTGGAACCAACCTACATGCCCTTCAGCAGATGAATGGATAAAGAAACTGTGGTATATATATAGACAATGGAATACTATCCAGCCATAAAGAAGAATAACATTATGTCATTTGGAGATAAATGGATGGAATTGGGAAATATCATGCTAAGTGAAATAAGCTAATCCCCAAAAAACAAAGACTGAATGTTTTCCCTGATAAGTGGATGATAATATATAATGGGGGTGAAGGGGTGGGGAGTGAGAGAAGAATGGAGGAACTTTAGATTTCATAGAGGAAAATGAGAGGGAGGGGCGGTATGAAAAAAATGTTAGAATGAGACAAATATCATTTACCTTTGTACTTGTATGATTACATAAATGGTATGACTCTACATCATGCACAAACATAGAAACAAAATGATGTACCCCATTTGTGTACAATGAATCAAAATACAGTCTGTAAAAAATAAATTTAAAAAAAAAGAATGAAGTTGAAACTGCCCTTCTTTACCTGAAATATAGACTGTGGATCCCATAGTCATTTTGTTTTATTTAGAACCAGACTTTGTAGTGTACAAGCAAGGTCTGGGAGTAAAATATTCAAAAGTAGTAATTTTTAATAATGAAAAGCAGTATAAAGCAGGTATCAAATAATTCTCATGACACTGGTTTTAAAAATACTGTCAATTATTACATTTCTTTTTTTATTTGTATTGTAAACAAATGGGATACAACTTGTTTCTCTGTACATGAGGTAGAGGCATACCATTTGTGTAATCATACATTTACATAGGGTAATAGTTTTTGACTCATTCCAATTATTACATTTCTATGCCAAAATATTTAGACTATTTTCACTCAACATTTTTATTTTCCATTACTTAAAAAACATGAAGAAATATAATTTTGAATTATTGGATAAGCTTAGAGATCAGCCCACTTTGTGGAATCAATGTACTAGTGAAGCTATCTTTCCAAAAATTAATATTTAATGGTCTTATTAATAGAAATGACATTTCCAATAGGTTCTTTAATTACATTGTTTCAATAAAAAATTAGTTAAGCAGTACTGATTTAATACTAAAAGTTGATAAAAAATGTATTATGAGAACATTATTATAAGTACAGGATGAGTAAATATAAAATAAGGAACATACTCCTAAAATGTCATTTTTAGAAAATGTTCAATTACTTTCAGAGAGATCCTGAATCAAAATCGACGTATTTGGAAGAAACTCTATAATACAAAGATGTTTCTTAATGATTTCGCAAGAATATAAAGATGGTCTGAGTGAAAGGTTGAAATATTTGCATTTATTAGATTACATTTTTATTCAGTTGGTGTGTATGAAACTTGAATATACTGTGTAGCTCCTCTTTTCGTGGACTTTTCTACATTTAATTATTTTTCTCTCAAATCCATCTGAAACTCTGTTAGTAGAGTATTCCAAATTTTTTTTTTTAGCTTGTTTCTTTCCATCCTCCTAACCAACCCTATTGCATAGGTCTTTACCACATCATAACACAGGGCAGGATGTGTGTGTTAAGCAGGGGTTAGAATCTATGAAAATTCCCAGCTATTGACTTCTTAAATGTAGGGGAAATAACCTTTTCCTTGGCAGCTGATCATAGAACACAGAAGAAGAAGAAAATCATAGGTCAAGCCAATACTGACAAATCCAAGATATTCAGGGTGTCTGTGCATGTGTGTGTGTGTGTGTGTGAGAGAGAGAGAGTGTGTGTGTGTGTTCATGTGTTGCAGAAGTTGAACATTTACATAGGTACCTTGGCACTGAGGAATTCTGAAAGTTTTGTTTTTCCTCTTTGTGTATTCCATAGATATGATTGGAAGTTTATAATGGATTAGCACTGAAACTTTGGGAACACATTATGGAGTCCACAGGGAAACGTGCCAAGAGAAGTGGGCAATTGCACAGTCTGGAAGTACTAGAATCAGGTTAAGTAACAGGGACTACTGGAAAACGGAAACCTACCACCATCTCAGATGCAAAAAGAAGTCTTCCCAGAAGAGGTGCTGTCTAACCTGAGACCTAAATGTGGTGAAAGGAAAATCAGTGGATGGAGAGGAAGTGGCAGGTTTTCAGCATGACAGGGCTTCCCCAACAGAAGGAGAAAACGTGTCATTGTTCACCAGGACCAGGATCACACAGCCCACCTTGAAAACCACACTTGGTTCAGCGGAGTTGGAGAACTGGATTGGAGAGGGTGGAGGATGGGGAAGTCTTCTTGTTTCCATTGGAATTAGCTTTAGATCTTGAGTAAGGCAGCAGTTGGAGATGTTCTAGAAAAGAATTGGGGAAATACTTGAAAGCAGAGATGAAGGAGCCAAGAGACTGTTGAGAAGGAAAAATGGTTCTCCATTGCCTCCCAGCTGCTTTGAAAATTCCCTCACTTCTCTACTTGGGATTTCAGTACTTAAGGCTGCATCTTTAGTTCTAAGCAAATTCTTGCTAACATAAACAAAAAATGATTTGAGGGAGAATGTGGGTGACCTATAAATGAAAAAGAAAAATGATAGAAAATTAACCTTAGAAATAAGCAGAAAAGAAGTCATTCTACCTTCAGTGTGACTCAATTTCTATTTTAACTCAAGAAAAACATTACTTATCAAATGCTGTTTCAGGCAACATCCAAAGCTAGAAGGTGGGGAAAGACAGTTTAATAAAATAGTTAGATGCCCACTTTCAGTGATCTTAGAGTCTAGCAGAGTCGAGAGGAGGGCATATGAAATAAATTCAGAAAGCTATTATTTAAATGGGAAATATAAAAAGTGCTATGCAGGATGCTATGAGAAGGAAATAAAATGTTTTAACTAGAGTGTCAGAAAAGACTTAGCTGAGGAGGTGACTTTTCAACTTGGGTGTGAAGATGAGTAGATATTCAGGTGAGAAGCAGATATGAATTTCCTGACATGTGAGAAAGACTCTGTGTCTGGGAACATTGTCCATGGTTGGAGCCCAGTGAGTAGAGCGTGGGACAAAACAAAACCAGAGAAGTAAGGTGAGAACACAATGTCCTTCAAAGTGCAGTAGATCATGCAAAGATTTGGTTTTGTATCCTCAGTATCTGTGAGGTGTTTCAGGCTGAATTATGGTAAGGTTTGCATTTTAAAAATTGATCTTCATACTATATAAAGAATAGATAGTGGTAGACAAGAATAGAAGCCCAAAGATTAGACAGTTTCTTAGAGTAATCAGGAAACATAAGACAGAGGTTCTTAGAGTAATCAGGACACATAAAACAACTTGCATTACAGTTTTGTCTGATTTTGCTCTTTGTGTTCTTTTACATTTCTCTTCTAGGCTGTTTGGGGAATTTCTCCCTTGCCGCATGTCCTAGCAGAGGCTATAAGCCTTGGTACCCATAGGCAGTTACTCAGAGTATCTCCATACCTCTAGTCAAAGTGCTTAGTTCACAAATGGGCCATGACTCCTGAATAGTCAATCAGCATATTCTATGGGATTGACATATATAATCCATAAGAAGAAAAGCTATTTTTCATGGCAGTGGCTAAACTAGTGATGTGCAAGCCCTGTGCTTCTCACAGCCATTTTCCAAATACAGTGCACTGGGGTAGGCCTATTCCAGTTCAAAAGAATCCAGTGATGTGAAGGAAGCACTTGAGAGAGAATTAGTGTTACACCGAGCTTCCCCAATCCAAAAATATCAAATGCAAAGCACTTTGAAATCTGAGATCATTCAAGTGCCAACATGATGCTCAGAAGTTTTCTGATTTGGGAGCATTTTGACTTGGAATGTTCAATGAGAATAAACTCTATATAATATTCCAAAATTTGAAAATCTACAACACTTTTGGTCCCAAACATTTTGCATCAGGAGACACAGACTTTTTCCTTTTTCTCATGCCCCAATATGCCTTGTATGTTGCTGATCTTTCATTTAAAATTTTAATATCATGTTTATTATGGCTATTTTATATTATTTTTAAATGTATCATTACAATATTATTTATCTTGATTATGTCTGGTGCTTCTCTATATCTTGCAGCCTTGATGAGTATCACAATCCCCTTGCTTAGTGAACACTGATATTTTCAAACATGCTAGCATTTGAAATCTATTCCTGTGTTTAGAAAATACAGTACTTCCTGTGTTTTATGGGAAACACTCTTCTCATGAACCTAAAAGAATTCACTAGAGCTCATGTGAGTACTCTAGCTTGGTTTAGTCCACAACCATTTTAGTTGTCTTATATGTTACCTTCCCTATTTTAGATGCAAAGGCACTAAAACACACATCCCCATACTTTCTCAAAACTACTGGGCCTATAGCCTAAGTTCTACCAGTCTTACAACATCACATCAGTCTTGGATGCCATGTGAGGGGAATATTAGGTGTGCAGTGATCAGATTTGTTCATAAACCTCATGGCAAAGGTATACAAGTAGTAGTCATCTTCCACATACACAAGTTATGTCTGGACAGGCACTTCAAAACCACAAGTTTGAAGTTGTTTTTGTCTGAAGTCATGGAGGTCATTCTTCTTCAGCATGTCAATCTTCTGATATTTCAATCCTATACCCTATAAGCATTGTAGAGACAGCCTTGTATAATCTTAGTTCTTTGTGTGAACAGAATCTACCAATCGCCACAGCTACTTTGAGATACTTCTTTGAATCCAACTGACTGAAAACTCAGAGGCACTGCTAGTTGAAGATCAATCCAAAATAAAAATACAGCTAATATATAGAAGCTAATACAAAATTGTTTTTTATAGAAATTCACTGTTATTTATGTGCATGTGTATACACACATACATTTTTATGCAACTTTGTGCAGATTATAAGAATTCCCATGCATACTATTTCATTCCTCCTATTTGTTTTCTATAAATCTGCTGAAGTTCTGATTACCACCAGCAAAGATTGTTTTTAGACTCTGAATGCAGCTCATTTGATTTATGATAGCCTAACTTGTAAGAAAATTTAAAACAACTTATTTTAATGGATACATAAAAATATAAAAATCATACATACTAATGGGGCACCATGTAATATTTTGATACATGTACACACAATACAACACACAAACCTAACTTGTAGGAATTTCAGATTAAAAAAAAACTAGAATCTTTAAATTGAACACTTGCAATTTTAAGAGAAACAACAACTTTCTATAAGATGGATGGTATAGTAAGTACTAAATGCACTAGAATGGGCTCAGCAGACAATATATGCAGCATATCAGTCCTTGCTTATAAGTACTTTAATTTTTAAGAACTTTTTTCATTTTTACAAACTGAATTTTGATTCATTGTACATAAATGGGGTACATCTTTTCATTTCTATGGTTTTTTAACTTTGGTAACTGTCTTTCTAATTAAACAGCAAAAGCTTACACATCTATAGAACACCAGCTTTTAAAAGGTGATTTTTACATACAACCAATTTTATGACAATTCCATCATTATCAAACATTTTGCACCCAAGGAATTGAGAGTAAGAGTTAAACAATAATCCAGCACCAAACATGCATTCAATTGATAGGTCTAAATTCAAGCTTGGGACTTCTGATTCTAGGTTAAGGCCATTTTCTTTGTATCATATTTGCCATGTATGATTAAAGGAATACTCAATCCTCTACGTCATAATGACAATTTGGTCAACAATAGACAATGGTAGTCTCATCAGATTACATCAGTTAGAGACATTGCAGTGGTCTTAATTTGAATACATCATGATGTTTGCACAACAGCAAAAATATGCCTAATGCGCAGTCCTCAAAACTTATCCCACTTGTTAGGAGGCTCAGGACTGTATATGAATAGACCTTCCTTATTGTAAATCTGGAATATCCAGAAAAACACTAATTTCAATAATAGACAATCTGCTAAATTTCTTTAATTCTTTCAGTATTTGGGATTTTTCTGTAAACAGACTTTCATTTATTAGTTCTAGAAGTTTTCTAGTGGAGTTTTTTGGATCTTCTAAATATAGAATCATGTCATCGACAAATAGTGACAGCTTAAGTTCTTCTTTTCCTATTTGTATTACTTTAATTTCTTTGTTCTGTCTAATTGCTCTGGAAAGTGTTTCAAGGATGATGTTGAATAGAAGTGGTGAAAGAGGGCATTCCTGTCTTGTTCCAGTTTTTAGAGGGAATGCTTTCAGTTTTTCTCCATTAAGAATGATGTTGGCCATGGGCTTAGCATAGCTAGCCTTTACAATGTTGAGGTATGTTCCTACTATTCCTATTTTTTCTAGTGTTGTAAGCATGAAGGGGTGCTGTGTTTTATCAAATGGTTTCTCAGCATCTATTGAAATAATCATGTGATTCTTAACTTTAAGTCTATTGATGTGATGAATTACATTTATTGATTTCTGGATGTTGAACCAACCTTGCATCCCTGGGATAAATCCCACTTGATCTTGGTGCACTATGGTATATATACACAATGGAATATTATTCAGCTATGAAGAATAATAATATTATGGCATTTACAAATAAATGGATAGAATTGGAGAATATCATGCTAGGTGAAATAAGCCAATCCCAAAAAACCAAAGGCCGAATGTTTTCACTGATAAGTGGAGAATGATATAGAATGGGGCAGGGGGGTGGGGAATGAGAGAAGAATGGGGGAACTTTAGATTATGTAGAAGGAAATGAGAGGAAGAGGGGGTATGAAAAATGGAGGAATGAGACAGACATCTTTACCCTATGAACATGTATGGTTACACAAATGGTATGAATCTACATTGCACACAACCATAGAAATGAAATGCTGTACCTCCTTTGAATACAATGAATCAAAATGCTATCTGTACATTATTAAAAATAAATAAATAATGGAAAAAAAGAACTCAGAGGTGGTATTAATAAATTTATTTTGCAAACCAGATTTAAAAAAAAGACTTTCAAACTTGACTATTAATTATATTGCTTCATTTTTGAATTAGCGAGACTTTTTATGTGAGAGGTGAGCCTCTGAGTGAATAGATCCAGAGGTACAAATCCTGCCACCTGTTTTAGTTTGGTCTCACTGCTGATTCTGATTACAATGAAGTATATTTCTCTACATGTATGAGGCAAAAAGCCCTCATGAATCCATCTCCAACAAAATGAGGAGATAATCGACCCCTTGGTGGGAAAATAATGTGCCTGAAGAACTGTGTGCCACTTCTGGCTGTGGGGATGAGGATTGCGGGGGAAGGGGATCTATGAAGGACCTGTGCTTCCTTAAATTAAAAAGCTGACATTGCATTTTGGTTTTAGAGAAATATGTCTTTTTGTAGTCACCTGTAGCAAAACAACAATAACAGAAGACACCTTCTTCATCTCAATAAAATAAGTCTATACATTAAATTTAGTCCATCTGCAAAATATAAGCATTTTTTTAAAAAGTCTCTCAAGTTGTTGTCTAAATAAAGCTCAATGATTAAACAAATTATATATATAATTTATATTTTATGTTTTTATATTTTATATATTTTAAATATATATGTGTGTGTATATATATCTACATATATATGTAGATATATATATTTGATATTGAAACACATTATGAGATCTCCTGATCCTCAAAAGGCAAGTTTACTCAGAAACTTCTAATGCCTCAATGCTTCAAAACTGAAGATAACCTAGATCTAAGTAGATAATTCATTTGTTCAAGAAATCTCTGGACACTGTACACCAAAGACTGTGGTAGATACAGGGACACAGGATGGAAATACATGGCTTCAATAGCCCAGGGCTTTGGAGTCTATTGTAAAATCTAGCACAGAAATTCAATGCAGCGTGCTCTGTGTTACAATGTGGACACAAAGCGAAATGTGATCAATACAGCTTGGCATGTTTACAAAGTGTCAGTCTGGGAAGACTTTATAGAGGAGAAGGAAAATCTGAGCCAGATTTCAAGAAGTACACATTCATTATGAGATGAGAAAAAGCATGGAATTCTAAGTCAAGGGAATTTTATGTAATGAGATTTGAAAGGAGCAAAAAGAAGAGACTGGGGAACTTTAAATATTTGACATTATCTTATAGCATGGCATGTGCAGGGAAGAGAATAGTGGGGAATGCATAATGAAAAGTAAATGGGAAAAAAGAAAGAGAGAGAGAGTAAGGAAAGGGGGAACAAAAGAAAGTTTATATTATTTTCCAAACCCATAGATAATTTTAATAAAAGGCTATAAAAATCAGGTTTGTACTTTATAAAAGCCACTTAAAGGGTGCCATGTGATGGAGAAACAGAGGGAAAAAATTAGGGAGGAGGAAATGGGGTTCTCTTCAGATCCAGTTTCCAATTTCTAAATCACAGGTAGAGGCACACAATCGCTCACAAGCCTGTGGAAGCCAAGCATTTCCTACTGTCAACTACAAGTCAGGGAGCTGCTTGCTCTTCAAGAGCCTGAGTCTGCTAAGCCCACTGCAAACTCAAATCCACCTCTATTTGACCTGAAAGGTTTTCTCTCTCTTTTTTTATGTTCTTATAATGAAAAGTAATAAATCTCCTTATGCTTAAGTGACACTTTCATAAAGAGGAAAATACCAACCTATGTTAAGTAGATAAAGGTTATAGAGGGAGGCATTTCAGGGATTCAGGAAACTAGTTCATAGACTAGTATAAGATTCTTATAAGAGATCATCAGAATATAAGGCAAACAGAGGGATAAAGTGAATGAGATGGCATGAGATGCTTGGGAGAAAGAGGAGATTGATCAGCTATAGTGAGGAAGAGAAAGAGAGATCAGTGAAGAGTCCATGTTTCTTATATGATACAGTGTACCATGGAGTCTTTTACAAAAATTCAAAATATGAGTTATATTCCAGGACTCTCCAGATTGACATGATTATTTTAAAGCAAATCAACATTTTATTTAATATTATGATTCTGAATCACATATTTCGGGTCAGGAAAATATATTTTGTGTTAGAAATTGGAAAGCTAGCAACATCTATAACACCTACAATTGAACTTTGTAATTTACTAATCCTTGGTCGAGCTACACAGCCAAAATATTGCTTTCAGTGAATGCCACTTTAAAATATGGAATATTGCATGAATAGTTATAATTAGGCAATTAGTTCTATTGCTCATGGCTTAGAGTCAGAAGCACAAAGCATTAAAATTAGTCTCAATACTAATACATATAATCAGTTGAATTTCCTGTAGGAAAATAGAGGGCTAAAATAAGTTAAAGTCAACTACAAGTGTCCTAATGTGATTAAATAACACTCTGTAGAGATGTATAAAAATATTTGAACAAAGGTATCCATTACTTCCAGGATAAACTAATCTTACCTCTAAGACACTATTCATTTATGCATTCAGTCTGCAATTAGTGAGCACTGATTAAAAGTCAGACACTGCAAGTAAATTCTAGGAAAGAGTGGTGAAACCATGGACAAAGGACCTGGCTTCTGTAGTCCATTTTTAGAGGAGAGAATAATTGTTCAATGATCACACTGACTAACTACAAACGATGATAAAATCTATAAAGATGTAGTAGGCAGAAAATGCCTTCCCTCCCCCAAAAATGCCTACATCTGAATCACTGGAACCAATGAACAGATATCATCAAGGATCTTGAAAAAGTTATTCCTATGACCCCCACATAATCACAAGAGTTCTTCTAGGAGCAAAGAAGAAGGGTCAAGATCAGAAAAGAACCTGGGATGGAAGTAGATGGTTAAAATCAGAGAGAGATTTGAAGATGCCATGCTGTTGGCCTTAAAGATGGAGGAAGGGGGCAGGAGCTAAGGGATGCAGCAAGCTCAGAATCTGGGAAAGACAGATTCTCCCCAAGGGCCTTCAGAAGAGGTACAGTCCAGCTGACACCTTAATTTTGACCCAGTGAGCCCCATTTTGCACTTCTGACCTCCAAAACTATAAGGTGATACACTTATGTTGTTTTGGGCAACTAAATCTGTACTAAATGCTATAGTGATAATAGAAAACTAGTACAAAATGTTTAAGAAACAATGTGGAGAATATGCAGTAAGAGGATCTGCTCTGGAATCTCTTATTTACATGTTTGCTTATTTATGTATGCATTTATTTACTTTTTTTTTTTTTTTTTTTTTGATACTGGAGATTGAACCCAGGGATGCTTAACCACTGAGCCACATCCTCAGTCTTTTTTATTTACTTATTTTTTTTGTTTTTAATTTTGAGACAGGATCTTGCTAACTGGCTTAGGACCTCACTGAATTGCTGAGTCTGGCTTTGAATTTGTGATCCTCCTGCCTCAACCTCCCAAATCACTGGGATTACAGACTGCACCACCATGCTGGGCTTGGACTCTCTCATTTTCAACATGATTTTGAAAAATTCTGATATAACTGTGGTAAGCTTCTTAAAATGAGTCCATGGTTTTCTTTTACCATTAAAGTAAAAATGAACAAAAAGTATAAAGTATAAAGAACAAAATCGGTCACACAACCAACAGGCCTTGTGTCCAACGTCAGGGTCTCACAGAAGGCAGTCTTGACCTCTGATCTGGTCATTCCAGTCCTACTGCTCTTCCTTCAGCACTTGGCATTGGCCACATTCATGCCCACCTCAAGGCCTTCAGGCAAGAATTTGGGGATGCTCCCTCTCTGCCTCTACCCTTGCTCTAATCCATGGCAATTTTAGAACTGTGTCCAACTTCCCTAGTTCTGGGAAAGGCAAGTAACGTTGGAGAAACATAAGCTCATTCATCTCTTGAGGAAATACACCAATTAGATGGAAATAGGTGACCAACACAAGACAGGATCATCTACACTTGGAGTGTCCCAAGAGGTAGAAGGTCATCTGTTGCAAGGGAGAAAAAAAAAAAAAAAGAGCAGAGATAAGAGCTGACATTGTTCCTGTTTTTTTCTTCTCTTTGCTTATTCAGCCTCATCTTTACTACCTTAAGTTTGAGAGGCTTAATTCCTAGAACCTTTCCTTTCCTATTACCACTTTATATTGTTTTCTTCTCAGTTGACCTCACAGTAGCTTGGTGGGAAAGAAACTATAATGGCAGCTGGGAGGAACTGGGGGCTTAGATTTCAGGGACCACAGAGAAAGAAAAAGAAAATGAAAAGAAGATCCTGAGAGAAAGGATGTTGCAATTGAAATGACAGCCTTAATTTAGCCAGCACAAGTACAAATCTGGTTTAACCAGGATGACACAAATTTCCAAAAGAAATGCAGAATTGTATCCAGCATAAGCAAGAAAATCATCAGGCATGAAACAAATAAAACAAGAATAAAATAAAACTTAAAGCAAAAGATTATGACTCAAAGTACACAAAGAAAAATATTCTCAAGGAGATTATACTGAAGTATGTATTTATTAATTAAAGGATTAAGGAACTAATAAGATGAATATAAATATAAATGGGCTGAGGTGAAGGACAAAACAAATTCTAGAAATTATGTCCTCTGAATGAATTGGTCTTTTTTCAAATTGTGAAATGCTAATTTTATCTCTGACCACAGGCTTTGAGGTGACATATGCTTTGTACACAGCTTCTATATGCTCAGCATTCACGTGTAATGACTTTTCTTGTCATTTATTCTCACAGGTTTGTATCTTAATATTCAAAGTGTATATCTGTTGCAAACATTATATAAGTGGGTCTGGTGTTTTTTAAAAAATGAATATCTCACTTTTACTTAGAATGCTTAATCTACTTAACATTTTCTGCAAACAGCGATGTGTTTAAGTCTTCTATTTTGCTGTTTCCTATATGTTTCATCTGAGTTTAGTTCCCTGATTTCTCCTCTCCTGCCTTCTATTAGGTGAATTGCACTTTTTAAGAAATTGCTCTAGGGATTAAGGTAAACACTGCACTATATGATGAGGCTCATAAAGCTAGCTCAATTAGTTCACACCGTAAAGAATTTCATATACCTAAATTGGAATGGAAAAGGCAGAGTTGAAAAAACTCTGAGGGTTTCTGAAAGGGTCCTAATTTGCATAAAAACAAGAAGAGTTTTGAAAAGCTTTAGAAAAGCAAGCAGGTTTTTGATGAGTATCTCCAAAATCTTTCTGATAAAACAGATGAACTCTACCAAACTCCTGCAAGCCAGAGAAGAATAAGTCTACTGCAGACTTTAAAAATAGACTCTTTACCAACTCTAGATAGTATTTGGGAACATATCCTGAAATCAATATGAACAATTTCCTTCTCTCGTGTGTGTGTGTGTGTGTGTGTGTGTGTGTGTGTGTGTGTGTGTATGCCTCTTTAACTGGAAATAGGGGATTTAATATGCAAGCAAAACTCAAATGGAAAATAGTCTTTTTTTTTTTTTTTTTTTTTCAGATCATCTGCTCACTGAGCGTTTCGATGTAGCCTTGGGATAAAAATAGAATAAGACCTGGAATGCACTGATGCCCTTACAAGTAAAAACAACTGATTGTCCTCCTCCCTGTCATTAAGTCTCCTAGGAGGAAGTTTCTTAAAGACACCAGTGCACACCATAAGCAAATACACATTGGGAAAAAATACAATTACCCAATGTTAACCAACAACACAAAAGAAAAAAAAAAAAAAAAGATAAACAATAAACCTAGCTTAAGTGGGAATCAAATGCTCAATTTTCTGTTTCCCATTTAAACTTACAAGAAGAAATGTATCTAAATAGTAAGGGACAATCTTATAAATTTCAATTGACACAAATACTAACTGGAAAGTTTTATATTGTTCTACATCCCCTGCTTCAAAATCAATCCAGTGTTCAGGTGGTGGGTACTTCTACTAAACCTTGGATGCTCACTTTCTGGTGTTTAAGTGATAATATTCTTTCCTCCTTTGTAGCAATACAATAGCTAATATACATATATATACATATTAATTTCCTATGAGATAGGTCACAATCATTTTTAAATAGGAAGACACTGATGCCAGGGATTTATGTTATATAACAAGAGTGCAAAATGTGCCTGGAAGCAAGAACATTGACTTTATATTTGAAGTTACCCATGGGAAAGAAGGCAGGTAAGAATGAAGGGGGAGTTGATAAGGGAGAGAACCTACCTTATGTATTATTAAGAATGCACCTTTTAAAAAGGGTGAGAGAGCTGACATTAATATGATAAAAGATTGCAATCTATTTTATTTCTTGGGAGTTCATAGTTGTCTAGTATTTTATTTTCAAATATTTTTCCTCAATGTTTGAAATTTCTTCATTTTTTAATCTCAACAGAAGGACAACTCAAACACCTTATGTATGCTCCCACATAAGCTCCTAACCTTTTCTCCTCTAGCAGATATCATTTTTTAAGTGAGCATGAAAGTCCTTCAGAACATCCCTTCATAATAACAACTGATTCTTATGTACCAGAAAAGTATCTGTAAAATACAAAGATAAAAAGTCAAGCTCTTTGGCCTCCGCGGCAGAAGCGAGATGACGAAGGGAACATCATCGTTAGGAAAGTATCGTAATAAGATGCACACATTGTGCAGCCGCTGTGGCTCTAAGGCCTACCATCTTCCGAAGTTGACTTGTGGCAAATGTGGCTGCCCTGCTAAGCGCAGGAGAAAGTATAACTGGAGTGCCAAAGTGAAAAGACGAAATACCACCGGGACTGGTCAAATGAGGCACCTAAAACGTGTATACCACAGATTCAGGTGTGGATTCCGTGAAGGAACAACTCCTAAACCCAAGAGGCCAGCTGTGCAGCATCCAGTTCATCTTGAGAATTTCAACAACTAGCCACCCAATAAATGTAAAAATGTAAAAAAGGTCAACAAAAATAAACAGAACTTCCCCCCCACCAAAATATATTTGATATCTGCAAGATCTTTGGGATCTGCTCAAGAAATATTTTAAAGTTCCAAAATCCCAAATCCAAAAGTTCCAACTATTTAGCACCCTGCATATGAAAGATAAATTATCTTTGAAATTATTCAGTTGAAAGGGAATAACACCTAATAGAAATCTAATGGAAGGCAAACTAAACATAGGGTAGTGATTCATTCATGCAACCAAAACATTACAGCACAGGGACACTTCCAAATTAGAAAAAAGATCAGAGTTTGTGCTCTTCCTAGCAAAGTATTTTTAAAGCATCAATCTGCTTTAGGGTCAAAAGACAAAAATGGAAAAGTAGAGTTGTTGGTGTTAGGTAGCAGCTAGCAATGAGCAGTGAAATGCAGGCCAGGTCACAAGTATTCTTTAAACTATTTTAGGGTCCTTCTTTAAACTAATTCCAAAGTAGACAAGAAAGCAAAGGGTGGTAGCTGATTGTAGAAAATAAAGAGAAGCAAAAGGAGCTAATTGGGAAATATGTCAAGAGAAATGAATTAATGGGACTAACTCTTTGTGGGGTCCATTGATATTGAAATTGATATTGATAAAGCTAGGAATTATGGCTATAAGTGTTTTTGATTGGGGAGCAAGATTCCTTTAGTAGTGCAGGTGCACTAAGGTAACTTCTGACCCGCAATTGATCCCAGTGACCACATTAACATGGGATTGACTTTCAGATGAAGCCCCCCAACTGTAGGATGATCAACATGACAGTTCCAGAGAGTACCAACTAAGGTCAAAGACTCCACTGCCCCACATGAAGGAGAAACTGAACACCTGATTGGCAAAGAACACAGAAGGTGGTCCCCTTCTGTTCTCCTGGCAAACATCAAACAGAAATAAAATTGGGGGACAGCATTGTCTCCATTGGTATTCTCTGCTTGGAGACAGCTCACTCTCTCCCTTGGAGACTGATTTTTGTTTAAGCTTCTCTTTACTTTTCCTTTATTTTCACTTCTAATAAAGTTCTCTTGCATGAGTTTTGGTGTCTGACTTTAAATTTTCTTTCATCGTTGGAACACAAGAATCAAGGTTTGGAGTTTCAGCTCCTTGCTTTCCTGTGATACTGGTACTCCTGGTAAATTGTTTTTTACATGTGAATCAGCTACAGTGTCATAAGGCAAAGATATTTTATTAGGCTATCATGATTATGGGTGGAATTTTAACTGTGTGGAGAATAGGAGTTAAAGACCTGGGATCCTCTGAAAGAAAATTTCAGAACAATGCTCACTGAATGAGCCTGGAGAAAGAAGTTTCAAGCCCCATCCCAAGAGCGATCCCCAATGCCTGCCATCTTGTATCCTTTAAGTAAATGAAAGCGTGCAATGTTTTGGGCTTTAAGTTTGACTCTAACTTGAACCTGAGCCAGCTTCACTTTCTCCCCTATGACTGAGGTTTGATTCTCTGGCTAGAGAAGCTTTAGGGAAGATGGGTGTAACCCCTGGGAAAGGTGTGTGCTCTGACTTTTTATGACCTTCTTGTTCTTACTGAAGTCAGGAGGAAGAGTAAAACCTGGGCATATAGGGAAATGGACCCTGGGTAACTTTCTGGGCAGCAGAACACAAAGAGCAGCTACACATTTTTGCTGAAAATTTCACAAAAAAGTGTTAATTTTATTTTTGGAAATACTCCACTTTGTATACTTGTTCTCATAATCTAGTTTTTATTATTATTTTTTTTTATTTTTACAGACTGCATTTTGATTCATTGTACACAAATGGGGTACAACTTTTCATTTCTATGGTTGTGCATGGTGTAGATTCAAACCATTCATGTAATCATACATGTACATAGGGTAATGATGTCTGCCTCATTTCACCATTTTGGAATCCATAAAAACTGGGACATACATGATCTGGAGTTGTCCATGACCTCTCCACAATGGAAAAGTGCTTGATCAACATTTTGTATGAATTAAAGGCTGCATGAGAGCAACCCTGCCCAACCACCATGTGGTGGTTGGTGACCATTGCAGAGCTAGCCAATGAAGGAGCCAACCTGCCTGCATTGTGGAGCTAGCCGGCAGGGAGCCAGCCTGCCCCACCCCCACACTGAGGTCAGACGCCATTGCTGAGCCTGCCTGCCTGCCCCCTCTAATGCTGAAGGACCCTGCAATTGCCTCTGTGCTGACTCAACGCACCCTTGCTGGGGCTCCCCAGCTTCTTTATAGGCAGGCATTTTGAATTATTCCTGAGGGCATGGCCATCATCATTGGAAAGGCAGCTCTCTTCCTGAGACACCTACAGGAGACTAGAGGACCTTTAACGGGACCCAGGAGTCAAGAAGAGGAGGTATTGAGGGACTCAGGACCAACTCAGAGCCACTGGGTGAATCTCTTCCACTGGTCGGTCTCCCCGGATGGGGCAGTAGTCCCGAAACACAGGGAACTTCGTGGAGTAGAGTGGCCCTATAAGACTCCCCGATGGAGCTGGGAACCCAGTTAGCTGGGAGCATTGCAAAGGAGGGCCGCACAGCGAGAGGCTTCGATGCAGAGTGAGGGTCCCAGGCCCAGGCGGCAGGACCAGACCACTGGCAGCTTTTAGGACGAGGTCCATACAGCAAGAGGCTTCAGTGCAGGGTGAGGCTCCCTGGCCCAGATGGTCCCCAGGGAACATAGCAGAGGAGGGCCACACAGTGAGGGAGTCACTCACAGGGCTGGGTTCCCCAACCCAGGCAGTACGTCTGGACCCCTGGGAATGTTGTAGAGGAGGGCTGCCCAGTCCAGGTGGTTGTTCTGGACTGAAGGGAACTTCTCTGAGGAGAGCTGCCCAGCAAAACTTCCACACCAGGTGAGTCTTCCCCGCTGGGCAAGGCTTTCCCACCAGGGCAGTAAAACCAGAGACACAGGCCCAGACCACACGTGCCACAATCTGTAGTCCAGTCCCCCTTTGGCTGACCATCAGTCAACAAGTGGAGTTGCCTCTGCCCACTGACAGGGAATATACCCCACCTGAAGGCCACCACCCCTAGAGGGGCAGCTTCCTTGTGGAGCACACATTATCAAGTTCCTCCAAGACTTCAGACTACTGAAGGATGGGAGGTGAGTTATTGGAAATCTACAGGGACAATAGCAGTCAATAGATGAAATCTGTAATATCTCAGTTTCACTACTAGAAGGATAGATACCTGAGCAATATGAGAAAACAAGGGAAAAAATGTCCCAAATAAACCTAGATGCTAAAGCAATAACCAATGACAGCATGGCAGAAGAAATGCCAGAAAAGGAGTTCAGAATGTACATAATTAAAATGATCAGAGAAGCAAACAATGAGATGAAAGAGCAAATGCAGGCTTTGAATGATCACACCAATCAACAGTTAAAAGAGCAAATGTGGGAAGCATAAGATCATTTCAATAAAGAGTTAGAGATACAGAAAAAAAAAAAAAAAAAAAAAAAACAGAAATCCTTGAAATGAAGAAAACAATAAACCAAATTAAAATCTCCATAGAAAGCATAACCAATAGGATAGAACACCTGGAAGACACAACCTCAGACATTGAAGACAAAATATTTAACCTTGAAAACAAAGTTGACCAAACAGAGAAGATGGTAAGAAATCATGAACAGAATCTACAAGAATTATGGGATATCATGAAAAGGCCAAATTTAAGAATTATTGGGATTGAGGAGGGCACAGAGAAACAAACCAAATGAATGAGCAATGTATTCTATGAAATAATGTCAGAAAATTTCCCAAATCTGAAGAATGAAATGGAAAATCAAATACAAGAGACTTATAGGACTCCAAATATACAAAACTGCAATAGATCCACACCAAGGCACATTATAATGAAAATACCTAACATACAAAATAAAGACAGAATTTTAAAGGCTACGAGGGAAAAGAATCAAATTACATTCACAGGGAAACCAATGTGGATATCATAAGATTTTTTAACCCAGACCCTAAAAGCTAGAAGGGCCTAGAACAACATTTTTCAAGCTCTGAAAAAAAATGGATGTCAACCAAGAATCTTATACCCAGTAAAACTTACCTTCAGATTTGATGATGAAATAAAATCCTTCCATGATAAACAAAAGCTAAAAGAATTTACAAAAAGAAAGCCGGTGCTACAGAATATTCTCAGTAAAATATTCCATGAGGAAGAGATGAAAGACAACGATGTAAATCAGCAAAGGAAGGAACTAACCTAAAGGAACAGCCAAATAAAGGAGAAACCAAGTCGTGTCAAAAAAAAAAAAAAAAAAAAAAAAAAAAATGAGCCAAATGACTGGGAATACAAATCATATCTCAATAATAATGACCTGAACTCATCAATCAAAAGATATAGACTGGCAGATTGGATTAAAAAGAAAGTTCTCACAATATGCTACCTGCAAGAGACTCATCTCATAGAAAGAGATACCCACAGACTAAAGGTAAAGGGATGGGAAAAAACATACCATGCACATGGACAAGGCAAAAAAGCTAGACTATCCATCCTCATATCAGATAATGTGGACTTCAAGCCAAAGTTAGTCAGAAGGAATAAAGAAGGACATTTCATCCTGCTTAAGGGAAGCATAAATCAGCAAGACATAACAATCATAAATATCTATGCCCCGAACATTGGCTCATCCATGTACATCAAACAAATCTTTCTCAATTCCAGAAATCAAATAGACCACAACACCATAATACTAGGTAATTTTAACACACCTCTCTCACCACTGGACATATCCTCTAAACAAAAATTGAACAAAGAAACCATAGAGCTCAATAACACAATCAATAATTTAGACTTAATGGACATATATAGAATATACCATCCAACAAAGAGTGAATATACTTCTTCTCAGCAGTACATGGATCCTTCTCTAAAATAGACCATATTTTATGACACAAAGCTAATGTTAGCAAATACAAGAAGATAGAGATACTACCTTGTATTCTATCAGATTACAATGGATTGAAATTAGAAATAAATGACAGGGTAAAAAACAGAAACTACTCCAACACCTAGAGATTAAATAATATGCTATTGTATGATGAATGGATAACAGAAGACATCAGGAGGGAAACTAAAAAATTCTTAGAGGTAAATGAGAACAAAGATACATCAATTCAAAATCTATGGGACACTATGAAAGCAGTTCTTAGAGGAAACTTTATTTCATGGAACACGTTCAATAAAAGAAGAAAAAAGCAACAAATAAACGACCTAACACTATAGCTCAAAGCCCTAGAAAAAGAACAGAGCAACATCAAAAGTAGTGTTAAAATCAGAGCTGAAATCAATGAAATTGAAACAAAAGAAACAATTGAAAAAATTGACAAAATAAAGAGTTGGTTCTTTGAAAAAATAAACAAAATTGATAAACCCTTAGCCACACTAACAAAGAGAAGAAGAGAGAAAACTCAAATTACTAAACTTCAGAATGAACAAGGAAATATCACAACAGACACGAGTCAAATACAAAACATAACTAGAAGCTATTTTGAAAATCTATACTCCAACAAAATAGAAAATCTCGAAGACATCAACAGGTTTCTAGAGACATATGAATTACCTAAACTGAACGAGGAGGACATACACAATTTAAATAGATCAATTTCAAGCAATGAAATAGAAGAAGTCATCAAAAGCCTACCAACAAAGAAAAGTCCAGGACCAGATGGGTTCTCAGCCGAGTTCTACAAAACCTTTAAAGAAGAGCTCATTCCAATACTCCTCAATTCCATAAAATAGAAGAGGAGGGAACCCTCCCAAACTCATTCTATGAAGCCAATATCACCCTGATACCTAAACCAGACAGAGACACATCGAGGAAAGAAAATTTCAGACCAATATCCCTAATGAACATAGATACAAAAATTCTCAACAAAATTTTAGCAATTCACACACAAAAACATATTAAAAGTTAGTGCACCACCACCAAGTGGGTTTAATCCCAGGGATGCAAGGTTGATTCAACATCCGGAAATCAATAAATGTAATTCACCATATAAACAGACTTAAAGTCAAGAATCACATGATTATTTCGATAGATGCAGAAAAAACATTTGATAAAATACAGCATCGCTTCAGCACAAAACACCAGAAAAAATAGGCATAGTGGGAATATTCCTTAACATTGTAAATGCCATCTACGCTAAGCCCATGGCCAATATCATTCTAAATGATGAAAAACTGAAAGCATTCCCTCTAAAAACTGGAAGAAGGCAGGGATGCCCTCTTTCACCACTTCTATTCAACATTGTCCTTGAAACTCTAGCCAGAGCAATAGAGAGTCCAAGGAAATTAAAGGGATACAAATAGGAAAAGAAGAACTCAAACTATCCCTATTTGCTCATGACATAATTATATATTTAGAGGAACCAGGAAATTCCACCAGAAAAATTTTAGAACTCATAAATGAATTCAGTAAAGTAGTAGGATATAAGATCAATGCCCATAAATCTAATGCATTTTTATACATAAGTGATGAACCCTCAGAAAGAGAAGTTAGGAAATCTACCCAATTCACAATAGCCTCGAAAAAAATAAAATACATGGGAATCAATCTAACAAAAGAGGTGAAAGACCTCTACAATGAGAACTACAGAACACTAAAGAAAGAAATTAAAACTTTAGAAGATGGAAAGATCTCCCATGTTCTTGGATAGGCAGAATTAGTATTGTCAAATTGGCCATACTACCAAAACTGCTATACATATTCAATGCAATACCAATTAAAATCCCAGTGACGTACTTCACAGAAATAGAGCAAGGATTCATGAAAGTCATCTGGAAGTATAAGAAACCTAGAATAGCTAAAGCAATCCTTAGCAGAAAAAGCGAAGCAGGGGGTATCACAATACCAGAACTTCAACTATACTACAAAGCAATAGTAACAAAAACAACAAGGTATTGGCACCAAAATAGACAGGTGAATCAATGGTACAGAATAGAGGACATGGACACAAACCCAAATAAATACAATTTTCTCATACTAGACAAAGGTGCCAAAAATATGCAATGGACAAAAGAAAGCCTCTTCAACAAATGGTGCTGGGAAAACTGGAAATCCATATGCAACAGAATGAAACTAAACCCCTATCTCTCACCCTGCACAAAACTCAACTCAAAATGGATCAAGGACCTTGGAATCAGACCAGAGATCCTGTATCTTATTGAAGAAAAAGTAGGTCCAACTCTTCAACATGTCTGCTTAGAATCAGACTTCCTTAATAGGACTCCCATAGCACAAGAAATAAATTCAAGAATCAATAACTGGGACAGATTCAAATTAAAAAGCTTTATCTCTGCAAAGGAAACTATCAGCAATGTGAAGAGAGAGCCTACAGAGTGGGAGAAAATCTTTGCCTCTCACACTTCAGAGAGAGCACTAATTTCCAGAATACATAAAGAACTCAAAAAACTCTACGACCAAGAATACAAATAATCCAATCAACAAATGGGCTAAGGAAATGAACAGACATTTCACAGAAGAAGATATACAAGCAATCAACAGATATATGAAAAAATGTTCAACATCTCTAGTAATAAGAGAAATGCAAATCAAAACTACCCTAATATTCCATCTTGTCCCAATTAGAAAGGTGATTATCAGGAATACAAGCAACAACAGGTGTTGGCGAGGATGTGGGGAAAAAGGTACACTCATACATTGTTGGTGGGCCTGCAAATTAGTGCAGCCACTCTGGAAAGCAGTGTGGAGATTCCTTAGAAAATTTGGAATGGAACCACCATTTGACCCAGCTATCCCACTCCTCAGTTTATACCCAAAGGACTTAAAATCAGCATACTACAGAGATACAGCCACATCAACGTTCATAGCTGCTCAATTCACAATAGCCAGATTGTGGAACCAACCTAGATGTCCTTCATTTGATGAATGGATAAAGAAACTGTGGTATATATATGCAATGGAATATTACTCAGCTATAAAAATAATACAATTATGGCATTTGAGGCAAATGGATGAAATTGGAGAATATCTTGCTAAGTGAGATAAGGCAATCTCCAAAAACCAAAGGACAAATGATCTTGCTGATAAGATGATAACACATAATGAGGGGAGGGGGCAAGAATGGAGGAAGGAGGATTGTATAGAGGGAAAAGAGGGATGGGAGGGGTGGGGGGGAAGGAAAAAAATAACAATGAGTCAAAAACTGGTACCTTAGGTAAATTTATGATTACACAAATGGTATGCCACCAGTTCATGTACAAACAGAGAAATAAGATGTATCCCATTTGTTTACAATAAAAATAAATTAAAAAATAATAATAGGCTGCAGGAGTACCTCGTGAACATTGAGTGCCTGACCCAGGATTGGCCGAGGACTGACTTCCTCATACCTATAAATCCACATAAACCCCTAGACAATAGCCTTCCAGGGAATCCCTCTCTTGGGACACCCTCCTTCTTTGAGAATTCTGCTCTCTTTCTTCCTTTTACACTACTAAATCCTGTTACTTTGTGTCCGTGGATTGCATTCTTCAAATTCACAAGACATAGAACCCACTCTATATCCACACTGCATGTTGCATTATGACCCCACTCTGCTTGTCTCAATGACAGTCTTTTCCTTAGTATTAGAAATTAAAAAAAAAAAAAAGTCTGATTTTTTTTTTTTTTTTTTTTTTTTCCCAAGACCAGCCCTGATTCTTCCTGGTTAAATTGGTTTCAGAGATGGAAGTCAGGGATCACAGTCCACCTGCATAAAGCAGACTGTGTCTGGATAAAGTCAAATGCAGTGCTCCACCTGGGGTCAGGGTGTGAATGTGGTGTCATTAACAGTGCATTTCATAGGTGGAACAAATGTTTAATGTCAGACTCTGAACTTGGTTTTTAATTAATGCTTGTGACAATTTTATGTCCATCCTATATGACATAGTGACTCTGAAGGAAGAATGCACATCTAAAGGGTTTTTAAACCTTAAGCTGAAAGAAAGATTTACTGTAAGAGTCTCTTTTGTTTACTTTCTGTTACTTTAGTAGAGCAGGTATTTTGGGTCTTCAATCAGTTTATACATCTGTGTTACATAGCCTAGTTTTTCCAAAAATTTGAACTACCACCCACATTAAATATATTTATATAATATTCATATAAATATATGTATGCACACATATATGTGTATATATTTTATACACACATATATTTGCATGCAACAAAATCATTAAGGAGCAATATTTACCTTGAAGTGTCTACTATACTCTGACTTTTCTAATTCATTCTTTTTCAATTAAAAAATAAGTGCTAGGAGCTAGGGATGTAGCTCAGTGGTAGAGTGTGTGAGGTCCTGGGTGTAATTCCTGGTACCTAATAATGATAGCTATGATAATAAAAATGAAAACAGATATGGTAATGTTGTCTCTATTTTTATGACCTACAACCAAATAGAAAACTACAGTTTGCAAAACACTGGTTAGCCAACATAGATACATATGTACCTTATTTAAAAATTATCTATATATCTATATGTATATAATATATGTCAGATAATTTATACTGTATGTACAGGATAGAGTATACTATACATATAGTACATGATATAGCATAGATTATTTATTTCCCTACTCTTGTCTCTAAAAGTTTAATTAATGATGAGTTAAGCTACATACAATTATATCACCATTCAAATCAATGTGCTTGTTTGTTTTGATTTAAATCCAAACTTTATACAAACAAGAATTAGATAAGAAAGTCTGATTTCCCAGCTGAAATGGAAATAAAGTATGACTTACACAAAAATTGGTGCGTACATACAATATACATCTAGTTAATAAGTAAAATATCCTTTTAATTTTTCCATAGTGATGAACTAGTGAAAATCCTTAGTCAAGTGTAGTGAAAAAATGGTCTTCCCATATAGAATTTTCTCAAAAACAAAAGCAATTTCCTATTTAATTTTGCCTCTGGGTTAGTTATTCTGTGCCCCAGACATATGAATAACTGAAGAAGATGCCAGCAGCTGAGATAAGGCATTTTGTTTAGTTTTTCATGTATTTATTCTGTTTATGCCAATAAAAATGGAAACTTTTGCTAAATTGTTAACTCGAGGTTCCAATGGTCTTTGTGATAAATTCAGACAACAAGTAACAGATAGTTAACTTACTCCTGGCTCTAATACATTTCTTTACATTTCCCCCCATGACGCAGCTAGAGAAGAAGGAGATTTCTGGCTTATGGTCTCACCAATTGTCAGAAGATACTAGATGTTCTCAGATGTTCAGCAATAACTGAAGTGGGCCTCTTGCCTGCTTGGGAAGAGCGACTCTAGAAATTGCCTGCCTGTGACTGAATGCATTTATTCTATTCCTGCAATAAGTAACTTTTTACCTTATGTAATGAAATGTCTTTTGTTTAAAACTTAGTGTTGTAACTATTATCTTTGTTTATGAGAAATCTACAGAGAGGAAAATCCAACTCATGTGATTTGAAAAGAGGGGAATAGATCAAACCCTAGGACCAGACTCTAATTCCCTAAGTGACTTACAGAGTTCTGAGAGGATGCCCAGACTTTGAAAATAGACTTCTTTATATGGCATTGGAGGAGTGCTTAAATAACATTAGCAGAATTGCATTTCAGGAAAGGTTACTCTGATTACAGTCATCATATCTAAGGTCAAAACCAAGAGGAGAAACAACCTTCCTCACTGTTAAGCTTCATACACAAATAACTTCTAAAGCAGAGTGAATGCAGTATTATTGGGTCAGCACAATTATCACAAAAAGAATAATCAAGTTCTTGTCTATGAATAGTTGATTAAGAAGCCTTCAGTTTTATTGAAAACTGGTCATTTGGTGCATGGTTGAGTTATCCAAAGCAAAAGGTTAGGGTTAGAGGAAATGTGGGTGCTGAATCTTTGGAATGCATGTGGGTTTCAGAGAAAGCAAGCTTCTTCACTTTATTTTGCTTTTCCCACTATCTTCAAGAGTATAAATACTGAGTGTTATTTGAGTAATTATTTAAGTGAAATAGAATTACATAGTAGAATTGGAAAAATAATTAATTAGGCATAAGTGGATTCTACACCCATACATCCAAACTGTACAAAGCCACACATACACACTGGGCTTTTTTTTCTTTGAAGGTGTTACACTTACTTTATCTATTTCCCTTAAAATGTATTTTTAATCTGATGGAATTCAAATATGCTGCGAGTTCTATGTATACCTTTCTCTGGAATTGTCTAGGCAAGTCAGCTGATAGAGAATGTTGTCCATGGCACATTTTCAAGGTTGAAGGAAAACCTAAGCCTAGTGGATTCCTTCCTTGGAAAGCCAGGGCCACAGAATCACAAGCACCTCCAAAGGCCTTCACCTCACCTCTCTGCCAGTTCTTGAATCCACAAGACCCATCATTGGAACACCCTACCAGGCTAAAGCAAAGATACAGGTGAGAAATCTATCAATCTTTTTAAGATGTCCCTTTTCTACCAATATTTTCTGGAGTATCTTTCAACAGGTAAGTTTTAATATACTCTGGCTAAATGATCTGGCATCCTCTAGTCCTTATAGTGAAGAAGAAACCCTCTTACAAGACATAAGCTTTCTATTTTACTGGAAACACTTTCTGTGATTTCAGTCATTCGTCATATACTCATGGTGTTTGCAGTAGGAATTCAGCAAATATTTGCTATGCATCTCCTGTGATGCTCGCTATTCTAGCCCCTAAGAATACAGGGAGGTAAGATTCAACCCCACCTCTGATTGTTCCTATTCTAGAGAATAAGACACAATGTAATGTGACTGAGTATCATTATCTCCATGATACTGCCATTAAGTATTTCAGTAGAACCCAGAGAGTTGGAGAGGCCTGCTGGAGGAGTCTAGTCTCACCCAGATGGGCAGGTCCATGGTGGAGACTCAGCTGTGACATCAGAAGACCTGATTTGCAGTCCACTCAGACATTGCTTAAAGCCTGAGAGAAAGAATCTGGCTCAGGAATTTTGCGTTGGACTCCAAAAGGGCTTAGGAGCTCTACATTGCTATGACTAGATTTTCATTTAATGGTTTAGACCATCTGTCCAGTTACTTCTCAATGAACAACCTACTTTGTGAAATCAACTCTTTCTTTCAATATCTTATATAGTAAGTGAAACACATATCAAAGCAAGTACAAAAGAAACTTTAGAAATGTACAAAAAACATAAGCTTACAGTTTAAGAATAGCATCATGGAAATATTTTGACAGCTAACTTAAAAGTGATATTCTTATAAGGATAATAAAAAAATACTTTATATTTTTAAAAAGAAGCATAAAATCCTCTTGCAGATTGAAATAAAGGGGTCAAAGTGGAAGTCAAATAATGCATTTGAGTCATAGGCAGGTATGTTTGGATTGGTGGCCATTGATAAGTGACTGACAGACAGAGAAGAGAGATAAATATGTATGTGAAGGATTTCAATTATTCATATTTCTGAGGAGGCAGCCTGGGTTTAACCTAATGGCATCTCATTTACTGCCTGTTACACTTGGAGGTGGTCTAGCAAGCATAAGAATAAAGGTGTCTTTTTCAAGAAAATACCTTTGTGACTCAGAATACTAGGAAGAGACAGCTTCACTACCATTCCTAGGGAGGGAGGGAGAGCTGAAAACTGTGTGTTGCTTTGAATAAGGAAAACTCGAGTGCATTTAAATCACTTATCTGAATTTATTATGATAAAGCCATGAATTATGTTCACACTTGCAATTAGATGGCACAACAGATGGTGAAGATTTACAGAAACATTAACATTCTGGATAAGAAAGGTTTAATAAATTTGTCGGTGGGAGTCTCTGGGGCTATGAGCAAATGTTTACATGCCAAATAAGGTAGTTAGGTTTATAGGAAGGCACAGACCCAAAGAGGAGAGCTTTTGCATTCCCACCATGGAATTCTGAATCCTGAATATGTGATGGTTTTTATTGTTGTGAGAGCTCTAGACAGTTTCAAAATGTGTTTCCTTGAAGCTCACACATTATGCTAAGAGCAGATCTGCCACAAAAGATATCTAGGGGAAAAATTGCAAAACATCTGTCTGTGAATAGTCCCTAAACCCATAGAATCAGGTCATCTGAGGTTTAACTTTTCTTTGAAATACAAGTAATAGAAACTTCCCAAGTCAGAATCATCTCCAGTCTCAGTTTTCACCGTTCTTCAGGTCGCATCAATTATATACCTTAGCAAATCATTCAGGCGTCCTTTCATCCATTCAATCTATCAATCAAATAAGCAATCAGAAAAAATTCATCATTTCCTATCCCAATAGCATAATTATAAATGCCATATTCTCTATACTAGGGAAAAGGCTATTGCATAAATGTGGTAATAATCCAGAATCTTCTTTAGATGGTTTTAGCTTAATCAGTAAAAAAAATTTTGAACGACCTTTGATTGGATTTTTCTCATTTGCAATGAAAAGTATAGTTATCAGATAAATCATACAGTCATCATTATAAATATTTTAACATTCTCATTACCATCCCATCAACAGAAACAAAACAATATAGTATGTTCAATAAGTAGCTCTGAGATAACTAGAAAAATATAAAAAGAAAAAGAAAAAAAATCTAGATAGATTAACTTCAAATGGGTCTTAGACTACATGTAAAACACAAAACTATAAAAATTTTTAAATAACATAGGAGAAAATGTAGATGATCTTTGGTTTGGCAATAACTTTGTAGATATAATGGCAAAGTTATAATGCATGAAATAATTGATAAACTACACTTCATTAAAATTAAATTTTTCTGTGGAAATAATTGTCAAGAGAATAGAAAGTTATCCAGACTGGGATAAAATAGTTGCAAAAGACATATCTGAACAAAGAGTTATTCAAATACGCAAATAAATCTTAAAAGTCAACAATAAGAAATAGAACAACATGATTAAAAAATGGGCAAATGATCTAAACAAACTCTTCGCCAAAGAAAATGCAGATGGAAAATAAGCATTTATATGAAAAGACTCTCAATGTCACATGTCATTACAGAATCTCAAATTGAAGCAACAGTGTGATACCCCTACACATCTAACAAAACAACCAAAATCTAAAATAATGATAAAATCAAAGACTAGTGAGGTGCAGACTATTAATGTTGGTAATGAAAAATGGCACAGTCTCTTTTGAAGACGCCTTTGCAGAGTGTTATAAAACTAAATATACTCTTAATATACGATCTATCAATCATGCTCCTTATGTCCACACAAAAATCGGTACATGTAAGTTTGTAGCAGCTTTATTTGTAATTGCCTAAATTATGCAGCCAAGATGTCCTCTAGTAGGTGAATGGATAAATACACTGTGGAATGTCCAGACAATGGAGTATTAGTCAACATACAAAGGAAATGAGCTACTAAGCCATGAAAAGACATGAGGAAACTGAAGTACATGTTGCTAAGTGAAGGAAGCCATCCAAAAAGGCAACATGCAGGATTCTCAGTAGATATGAAGGGGGAAAAGGCAAAACTCGGAAAACAGCAAAATGATCAGTGGCTTCCAGGAGGTGGAGGGAAGAGAGGAGAAAACAGGCAGAGTGGGAGATTTTTAGGACAGTGAAACTATTCTGTATGGTGGATAAATGTTGCTAGACATTTGTCAAAACTCATAGCATGCACAACACTCAGAATCTGCCTTCATGTAAAACTTGATCTCTAGGTGATAGTAATATTTTAGTATAGGTTCATTTATATTAACAAATATGTCACTCTGGTGGGGGATGTTTGTGACGGGAACGGGGGACTATGCATGTGAAAGAGAGCCAAAGAGCAGATGCAAATCACTGTAGCTTCTGCCCAATATTGCTTTGAACCTAAAGTCTAATAAGAAAATTTTAAGGAAAAAAAAAAAATGTTCAATGAGTTTTACTTACAAGAGTAGTTTCAGTGGTGGATATCAAATGGTAAAAATTCTAGAAGAACTGATTTATGTAATCCAGGGCAAGCTGATGTCTCTTAAGAGAAATTCAGAGATGTGGGTCAGAATTCTGACTTCTCACTTCAGACCTTCCAATTTAAATGTGTAATAAAAGCATCACTGATTTGATTCTACTAACCAACAACACTTCAATAAGCATTTCACATCCATTATGTAGCTTGCATTATTTATAGCTCTGCAAGGTAGATATTAGTAACTTAGGTAAACTCTGGGGTTCGGTAATGCCCAGTCCCTCTCCTAGCAAAAGATGTGACTTAATTGTCTGCAAGTTCTGCCTGGCTCTAAAGCTTCACCCTAAAGCCTTCTGCAGATATCACCCATTCTGCTTCACATCTTTCTGACTGGGAAAGTAAATGGTATTCAATTATTTTACTTAGTAGTGACATCTACAAAGTTGCAGTTCCTGTTAAGATTCTAGAATATGCTCTGGGTATTTTCCAAATTTAGAGGTTGACATTCCACCTGTCATGAACCTGCCACTGTAGCCAAGATAAAAGTTTGAAGTTATATCTTCTGCAGCATTGACCTGACTCTAGATCAGCATCACTGGGTCTCTGGCTTTTGTATGTTGGTGTCTGATGTTCCTGTTAATAGATTATCCATCTGTTATTTTGTCATTTTATGACTGTATAACTATGTTGCTTTATGTAGCAGTGGACTAAGTCAATGCATCTGGGGTCTCCAGCAACAATTTGACAGGATAATCTAGTTAGAAGCCTGCCTCATTCAAAGGCTGACATGTTGTGTGTTTACTTCAGTAATAAACTAAAAATAAGGGGTTTTCCTAAATGAAGATCATATAAATACAAGTTTCAAGCAACTAGATATTTGAAGTAATTTGTTTTATCATGTTAAATATTCCAAGTATCATGCTCTGATGATATTACTTGAATTTTATAGACTTGATTTTCTAGACTAATGCATAATAAAACTAAAGAAAAACATACATTCCAGACTTATATGGACAGTGAATGATGTATGAAAATGAATATATGTAATGAAAGAGAGAGAGAAAAGTTTTAATTTTAAAGCCTGGTGGTATTTTTCAGGAAAAAAAAAAAACAAAATTTAGATAAGAAGGAACTTTATCTTCAGAATACAGGGTAAGAAAAAAATGGTATGTGTCTTAAAATACAGTACTAATACCAACTAAACATTTACTCCATGCTTGCTTTTGAAAGGCAAAAAAAAAAAAAAAAAAAATAGGAGTTTATATTACAGCTAAATATAAAACACATTTGCAAAGAAAAATAAGGTAAAAGATACCAGATTTGACTACATAAAAAATCTATATTGTATAGCAAAATATTCAAAAAACTAAGGAAATGAAAAATAACTAATCATTGAAGAAAACTACCAAAAAATAATCACTTCCATAAAGGCACCAGGTGCAAGCTATTGTGCACATATTTTACCACAATTTTTAAGAGACAGAAAATTTTCATGTTATATAAACTGTTTTAGAACATTTAATAATGTCTTTCTAACTCACATTATTGATAGAAGATACCATTGATATAAAAACATTAGAAAAGAAAATTATAAAACCTTCTGTTCTACCCATATAGATCCAAAAATATTTATATTCAAATGTCAAAAAAAATCACACTCAGAGAAATAAAACTAGAAATTAATTAAAACAATAAAATACCATGGCCAAGTGAGGTTAATTTCAAGAATGGAAGTGTTAATATCTGAAATTAATAAAGGCTGTAAGACCATTATAGAACTAATATAACTACTTATGATGGTAACCCTTTGAATAAGAAAAGCAAACATTTTTATAAACTAAGAATCATATCTATCTCGACTATCTTCAACATTTAAATGTTGAAAGTTAGAAACAAAATCAATTTTCTTGTAATTTTCTAAAATAACTATTTGCTATTTTAACACTTATGTGCAATAACATTTTAAAAAGAATTAAATTTATAAAATCTGTTTTAATTTCTATTACGATAATTATTGATACATTTAACCAACATAATAAAATGATATTTGATATCCTCAATAATTTATAAGGTTATAAGTAGATTCTGAGATACGAAAGCTTAAGAGTTGCTAATGAATTTTCCTGTACTGCCCCCCCATCGTGAGATTTTTTACTATCACCCCAGAAGTTTCCCTCAGACCCCACCCAATTCATGACCTAGGTAACTCCTTCCCTCACTTGTGTAACAATGAATTATTTTTACTTTTTCTTTAACTTCAGGTAAATAAAATCATCCATTCCATTTACCATCAATAATTTTGCCATTTATTTATCATTTGATGTTTTATTTTCAGATATTAAACTTGACTGACATTCTTGGTATTAATGGGGTCGTGGTCATTTGTTATTTTAATGATATCTGGGTATATTTTATTGAGCTTTGATTTTTTGATATTTGGATGCAAATATTTTTGTATTTACATTTGCAAACTAGATGGCTTTATGACTTTCTTCACTTTGTACTGCCTTTGTAATTTTTAAGGTTCTTCATGTATTTTCGTGGCTTGATAGCTCATTTCTTAACATTGAGTTACATTCTATTGTCTGGATATACCATGGTTTATTTGTCCATCTGAAAGATATTTTAACTGGTTTTGGTTTGGATAATTATGAATAAAGTTGCAAGAAAAATATATATGTAATGGCTATGACTCCTGTCAAGTGCCTGCTCCTTTTTTTTTTTTTTTTTTTTTTTTTCCTTTTGCAGTACTGGGGATCAAACTCAGGGCTTTGTGCTTGCGAGGCAAGCACTCTACCAGCTGAGCTATCTCCCCAGCTCAAGTGCCTGCTTTTTTCTATCTGGAATCCTTCCCTGAATACTGTGAGATCCTTCCCTGATTTGCATGTCTATCATCTCTTCTTTCCCATGCCAAGTAGTATTTAGTTGTGTGAATGAACCATAACTTATTATAGTTTTTTTTTCTCCTGATAGTGAACATCTGGATCTTTTCAGGTTTGGTAAATAGGAATAGATAGCATGGTGAAGAACATTTTGCATAATTATTTTGTGGACATGTGCACTAATTTCTCTTGGATACAGGCCTAGGTGTGTTATTGTATTACAAGATTGGTATCAATTTAACTTTGTAAGAAACTGCTAAATGGTTTTCCAAAGTGGTATGCCATTTCACAATAGCACTGCACAAGAATTCCTTTTGCTTCACATTTTGTACACATTATGGTGGTTTCATAATATTATTGTGGCTTCAATTTGTATTTTCCAAATAAATAATAATGCTGAATAGTTTTAATATACCTATTGTCTATTTGGCTATTTTCATTGGTGAAGGGTGTGTTCAAGCTCTTTGACAATCTTGTTTATTTGGAGCAGAGGAGTGGAGTTGGTTGTTTACTTATTAATTTGCAACTGTTGTTTTATTCTGAACACAAAGGCAAATAATTTTTTTAATCAATAAGAAATCAAATACACCATTACAAAGTATGTGTGTGTGTGTTTAAAAATGTCCCCAATTTGTTTCTCCTGTGTCCATTTCCAGTGTTAGGTAATTCTGCTGTGCTCTCCCCTGTGGTCAGAATGATCTGAACCCACACTCCCAGCCTTCTGCCTTGTTTCTGGGCTCAGCTATGTAATTTGTCTGGTCAACGAGATGTTAGCAAACGTGACAACTGAAGGTTTGAAAAATTGCTTAGGAATTTCCACTTTCACTGTTTCCTCCACAAAAATGTGCCTGGAAAGGTTTTTGGAAGGATGAGATATGAAGAACAAGGCAAAGTCGTCCCTGTCGTTCATGAACAGGTGACAGCCAGCCAACCCTCAGACAGATGAGACAGCACAGGCAAGATTAGCAAAGCTCTTCGCCAACCAGCAGGTGACTGCCAAAGTCTGAGCAAACCCAGATTGGAAAACCACTCCACCAAATCAGAACTGCGAGCTAAATAAATGATTGCTTTTGGTAAGGACACTGGGTCTTGTGGTTGATGGTTGTGCATCATGATTGTTTCAATAAACAACTGGTACTTGTGACAGATGATGGCATCAAAGGAATTTATAAAATGAGTTGAATAAACAATGATATAGTATTTTTCACTCATCAAATTGACAAACTAAGTTTGACAACATGCAAACTGACCAGAAATGAATAGGCTAGTGAGATTATAGCTCAGTATAGCTTTCCTAGAAGGCAAATAGGCAATGTATTTCAAAAAAATTTAAAATATATATTTCAGTTACATCCATTTGCCAGCAAATGCCATAATTTCATTCTTCTCTATGACTGGGTAAAACACCATTGTGTGTATATATATGACATTTTAAAAAATCCATTCTTTTATGGACAGGCCTCGGGGCTGGTTCCATAACTTGGTTATTGCAATCACACTGCTCTAAACATTTATGTGCCTGTATCACTACAGTATGGTGATTTTAGATTTTAAGGATTAATACCAAGGAATAGTATAGTTGAGTCATAGGGTGGTTTCACTTCTAGACTTTTGAAGAATCTCCATAACCTTTCCAATGTGGTTGTCCTGATTCATAGTCTCACCAACAATATACAAGGGTACCTTTCTGCCCACATCTTTGCCAAAATTTATTATTTGTAGTATTCTTATTGATTGTTATTCTAACTGGAATGAGATGAAATCTCTCTGCAGTTTTGATTTGCATTTCCTTGATTATTGGGGATGTTGAACATTTTTTTAATTAGTTGTTGGCCATATGTATTTCTTTTTTTTGAGAAGCATCTGTTTAGTTCTTTTGCCCAATTATTGATTTTGTTTTATGTTAAGTTCAGTGGAGTAGAGAAAGGCAAATGAGGGGGGGAAGGGATGAAAAAAGGAGGAACAGTGGAATTAAATCAACCAAACTATGCTGTGTACATATATCACTATACAACACTGCATTTCACCTTCGTGTGCATTTATAAAGCACCAATTTAAAAATTACAAATGAACAGGAGGTATACCATACCAGTGGAGTAGAGGAAGAGGAGCAAGGAGAGGAAGGAGAGGAGGGAAAGAGGAAGTTTTGGAGGCTAAAGCAGAGCAAGTTCTAGTCCATGTATGATTGTGTCAAGGTGAACACCACTATTACATATAATTATAATTCAGTAATAAAAACATTTGAAAAGTCAACAAAAATAAAACAAAATATACATGCCCTATGACATAGCAATTCTAATTCTAAGAGTCTGAAAGACACATTCCCATATATGTCCAAAGATGTGGATAAAACAATCTCCATTAGAAAAAAAAGATTCACATTCAACAAAACCAAACAAAACCCATGTAAATACTCTTTAATGTAATGTGTATATTCCATAATATGGATGCCCTTTACATTATATAATTATATAAAATTATATAATTTTGCCACTTAAATATCCATCTAATGGAATACTGTGCAACTATAAAAATATTGGACATGCTTTATATTCCATCATAGAGAAATATATAAAGACCATAGAGAAATATACAGAGTGTGCTTAAATTTAAAATCAAAGAAAGAAAGCATATGACATTCATTTATGTAAATATGTATTTGTTTTTATAACTATGGATACATATTTATACATATACTTAGGAAAAATAATTACTGTGTATATCAACGTGCTAATTTTACTTATGACTTTGGGAGGAGAACATATAGGGAGGAAGCAAGGGTAAAATCATGTTCATAAGATTTAGATAGTTTTAAGTTTTCTTCACTTAAAACCTAGGTAATAAATACATTCATAAATAAAAGGAATTAGCTGTAAAACAATGAAACCACAAAAAAGATCTAGGAGGCCACTATATAAATATTTAGTAGATTTGAGACCATGTTCAGCCATCCAAAGGCAGTTTTAGAAAACAAAGAAGTCATTAAAAACTTAATAAGTCTGAAGATTTTCTATGCAATAAAACACTGAAAGCAAAGTAAAAGTTAATCAACAAAAAATTTTAAAAGCATGATCATCTTTCATACATAAATAGATCTTCCAAAATGGGAGGAAAAAGGTTAAAAAGTATTTTAGAAAGTAGAATGCACAAAACAGTCTCAAAAGGGGAACACAATCAGTAAGCATTCAAAAAAAATATTGAAGAGAATAACAATCAATAAAATGCACATGAAAACATTAACTATTTTTTTTTACCTTGTAAACCGAGAAAGAATAAATAATGTTTTAAAAGAATATTCATTAAGAGTAATGAACCGCAGTGAACAGACCCAGAGCTGCTTTTGGTGGGAATGTAAACTTGTAGATATTTCTGAGAAACAATTTGCCAAGGATGTAGAAAAAAATTACGAGAAGGAAAAATGCAGAGAAATTAACAGTGGTTATCTCTGCGTATGAGGATTAGGAACAAACCAATTTTGTTACTTTCACTTCAATTTTTTTTTTTTTTTTTTTTTTTTTTTTTTTTTTGGAAAAACTGCTAATCCTCTGAGAGTCTCATAATAGAGGTTCTTTGAAGCCAATGGTTCTGTCCACTTTATCAACTATGGTGGATCCTGAGGCCAGGCTTGCCAGAGGTTTCTGATCATTGGGTGGGGGCTCTTACAATGAGATTGCAGAACACCAGATTGAAGATGGAAAACAGTCCCCAAAAGACTCAACATTAGCAAAGCACCTGGAGGAAGATTTCCAGACTATCCTCAGTTGGGGTCCTTGAGTGCTAACAATGCAAAGCAAATTCATGTTCTCTCTACCTTCTTAAAAATTCCAAAGTTACCAAAACAAGTATATATTACATTTGTATGAAAATATAAAATGTTTTCATAACTGAGATTGGATATTTCTTTCAGAGAAAAGATTGTTCTCTATCAATAGTGTATTTAATGTCTCTTGTTCCTTTCAATCTATTTTCAGTGTCTCGAATGATAAAATTTTCATTGTTTTATGTGCAAGAGTTTCCAACTTTACTTCTTTTGTCTTTTTAAGATTTTAATATCTAGGGAACCACTCCTATTCTTCATTGTACATTTTTTCTTTTATTAATGTCTTCCCTTGGCCTTTGAAATCTAATTTCAAAAGTTCAAAGAAGTCAACCATGCTATTGACTTTTAAAGTAGTAAAGGTTTGTGTACCTTAAATAATTTTAATCTTAATTATTGCTGCTTTTTAAAAAGACACACTCCTGCAAGTCAGTGGGTTTGCTCTTCTTTTTTTCTGCATGCTATCTGTAGAAATCCTACTTTAATTATACCACTGTCAGAACTTCAAAATTAACCCTCAACACAATGGATTTATTATTTTTTGGCTTAATTTTACTCGTTAAAAGGTCTTTTTCTTTGTTTGTTTTTGTTGTTTTTAATACCAGGTTAAAAAAAAATACATGCAGATTTGAGTTTGATTGAATTTTGTCCTACAGCAACAATTGAACTCAGTCTCTGAACCAGATAGGGTATGATGGAGGTCAGTCAGTGCTTTCTTTAGGATTATAATACACACCTGCCTCATTTCTTCCAGGTGTTACTCTAGTTCTTCTATGAAAACAGTTTCTGTAAAAGGAGATGTGTTCTTCATTCTCATATAATTTATAATGCTGCCCTAAAATCCCTAACATTAAATTAGATAAAATAAATAGGTAAAATAAAAATAAGCAGGCATCCACAGGTAAGTTCAGAAAGTAGATGGAGATAAACAGAACCTTAAAATACTCCATTTCACCATAGCATAATAAACCATGACTCAATATATTTTATAGCAAAATTATTTTTCATCCCGTCTTGTTGCTGAATGTGTATATAAAGGCAATACATCATGATGCACGGAAGCAAAAAACTTTCATAGCATATTAAGACTAGGTAGACACGGGCTGGAAAGGTCTCCGCCTAACCTTATACTCCTTTCTGGATCCCAATAGAAAGTAGCTCCAGAAAACATTCAGGCTTAAATCAGTCGTAGGAGTAAGCCGAGCTAAGCAGCAGTCCTAAAACAAATACCTCCAAAGCCCAGAGGTTGTCTCCCAGAAGGGTGTCAAAGGTCAAAGGTGAGCTCAAAGTAACAAGAATGATCTCAGAGTTAGAAAGTGAATCCTAAGGCTCCCTGCTTGCTCTGCCAGGGTCTCTGCTCCACAAACTGCCCTCCCACTCACTTGCCACCTACGCAAACATTCTCCCAGTGATTTGGGCGGGGGACCGGCTCTTTCTGTCTCAAGCAATTTATTTTCTCTGCCTGGAATATTTTCCTTTTATTTACCCATGCGACTACCGTACTGCACAAACCTCCCACCCAAACACCTCGCTCTCGTCCTTGACAATAAATCAGGTTCCGTTCTGTAGCAGCACTCAGCCTTTTCCTAGAATCCATGGGAACTTTTATTGATGTCGTGCTGCCTTTGTTTCCGCCTCCCTGTTTGGCCCATTCCCAGTGGTACATGCATTTGCATCCATGTTCTTCACCATTTCTGTCAATTCACTAGCACTGCCTTAACCAAGTGCCCCAGCCTGGGTGGCTTAACCTACAGACATCAACTTCCTCCCAGACCTAGAGGTCACAAGTCTGAGATAAGCAGGGTTGGTCTCTTCTGAGGCCTCTTTCCTGAGGAGGGTGGCTGTCTTCTCCCTGTGTCTGTCCATGACCTATTCTCCTCTTCTTAGAAGAATAGCAGTCCTGCTGCTTTACAGCCTGCCCCACTGACCTTGTTATAAGTTAATTATCTCTAAAAAATACAGTTGTATTCTGTGCTACTTGGTGTTGTGATATTACCATAAGCCTTTGAGGGAGGTGAGGAAAACAGATTCAAGTCAGCTTATAAAACCTGTATTTCCCCTGCACTCTCCTTACAGTAGGTGTTTTTACCAGAAAAACAAAACAAAACCAAAAAAAAAAAAAAAAAAATTTGTAAAAGAAACGAATAATTTAAGGCAACTTTTTCCCCCTTCAATTACGAAGAAATGGGAGAGCCAGCACATGGTGGCACATAGTACCTGTAATCCTAGCAACTCCGAAGCCTGAAGCAGGACGATCACAAGTTAGAGACCACATTGGTGTGGCAACTTACTGAGACCCTATCTCAAAATTTTAAAAAAGGGATGGGAATATAGCTCGGTGCATAAAGTGCTTGCCTGTCATGCACAAGGCCCCGGGTTCAATTCCCAGCACAATAATAATAATAATAATAATAATAATAATAATAATTTAAAAAAAGATAAAAAGGGCTGGGGAGCCTGGCATAGCAGTGCACATCTGTAATTCCAGCAGTTCTGGAGGCTGAGGCAGGAAGATCAGGAGTCCAAAGCCAGCCTCAGCAAAAGCCAGGCACTGAGCAACTTAGTAAGATCCTATCTCTAAATAAAATACAAAATAGGGCTGGGGACATGGCTCAGTGGTTGAGTACCCCTGGATTCAATCCCCAGTAACCCCCCCTCAAATAAAATAGCTGGAGATGTGGCTCAGTGGTAATGCACCCCTGGGTTCAATCCCCAGTACCCAAAATTTTAAAAAAGAAAATAAGAATGAAAATAAAGCACATTGGATCAAATCCACTCCTTTAAAACATTTTGAAAAGTTTACTTCAAATGAAAGTATAGCAATCTTGACTTTTAAATATTAAATAATCAAGATTTCTCTGAAAGATTCAGGTAGAGGTTGTTGTTTTTTTTTTTTTTTTTTTTTTTTTTTTTTCTTTTTAATGAATTTGTCCAGAGAGAATGATATAATAAACTTTTCAACCAAAGGAGCAAAAGAGAGAAATCTTAAGGCTACAATCTGTGATTTCAAAGACTCAGATGTTTTGAAGCACAGTGTTTAGCCTTAGTTGTTTCAGACATGTGAAGAGTTTGTAAATTACATCTTCCTTGTAAATTAAGTCATTCCTCTTAAATCTGTGAAGTAGATACATTTGGAGTTGGGTCTTGTTAGATCAATAATCAGATAATACCTTCATAGCTTTCTCCATGTTTTAGAATAATTATGGGATTAGCCATAAATATTAATTCCTGTTCAATATGTATGTACTCTGGAATCCCGGGGTGTGAATAGCAATATCTTATTACACAAACCAGAGTATTCATTAAGTGCTTTTGGGTAATCTTTAGAGAGTACATTAAAATTCAAATGTTACTTTGCATATGAGTAGTCTGCAAAACTTAAGGAAGTGTTTCAGAAATAACTGGTGAATGCCTTCCTGGAATAAAAACTTATTAATCGAAACATCCAAATGAGGATCAGCATAAGAGAAAAGAAAGTTAAGTGATTACATGGAGCCAAGTTTCTCTATGATTAACCCAAGAGAAGGAAATTTTCATAAGAGATAGATATTGCAGAATTCCTACCTACCTCATTCATCCTGTGCAGTTAGCTCAAGAATGCTTTTTTACTGTTCCTGTTTTGCTTTACGTTGTTATTTTGTTGTTTGAAATTTGTCTGTTTTTATGTTAGAAGGATGTTTACATATTTTTGTGAAATACCATCAGAGAGGTCTTTATTTCCTCAAATTTTTAATAGTGCATTATAGTTGTACCTACCGATGAGATTTGTTGCTACATATTCCTCCATGTGCACGGTATACCACATAAGAGTATAATTTGACTAATATCACCCCCCCCAGCACTTCCCCTCTTCTTCCCCACCTTCCACCCCTGGGTCTCTCTTCTTTACTTATCTCCCTTTGCTTTTTAGGAGTGGTCCTCACACACACCTTTTCCTTTTTCCTCTCTAGCTTCCACATATGAGAGAAAACAAACAACCCTTAACCTTCTGAGGCTGAATAAAGCTTTATTGTGTATGTGTACGGCATTCCCTTTATCCATGGTGGACACCAAGGCTGGTTCCACAGTCCAGCTATCGTGAATTATTCTGCTGTATGCCTGGGTATGCAGGTATCGTTAGGGTATGATGACTTTAGTTTTTCAGGATAAATATTAAGGGATGATACAGTCATGTGGTGGTTCTGTCTGCGTGACAGGAAAAGTGCCTGTTTTTGAAGGGAAGGGAGGGGGTGGCAATAGGAAAGACAGTCAAATCTTATTTGATTTTTTGGTGTAAAGTTTGTTGAGCTCTTTATAGATTCTAGATATTTGTCCTCTGTCCGAAGAGTTGCTAGCAAATATTTTCTCCCATTCTGTAGGTTCTCTTTTTATATTCTTAATTACTTCTTTGCTGTGCAGAAGCTTTTTTGATTTGATGCCATCCCATTTATTAACTCTAAGCATGATTTCCTGATCTTTAGGGTCCTATTGAGAAAGTCCTTGCCTGTTTCTATAGGCTGTGTGATGGGCTGACAGATCTGGCTCCATGAGAATGTTACAGGCCAGACTCTAAGGGAAAGGACTCAACAGACTCCATTTTGCTCTGAGACTCCATGTTATGTAGGAAATAAGTTTCTCCCATGGGAACACCCTGCCTCTGTACCCATCATCAGTTACTTAGCGTGACATGTTTAATAATATACAATGGCAACTCCTATGTAGTAAAAATTGCTCTCCTTTGACCTCTATTGCTCTCAATGTACCATGTAAACAGTAATTGTGTGGATGTAAGCAACCATTCTTTAGTTTGAACCTAGGTAAGGGTCAGTTTGACCCCCTTGCCCCTCTGTCGATGATCTCATGATGTTAATTTGTAATTTTGAATCATAGCAACAGACACTTATGATTGATGTGATTTTTGGTATAAGAACCCCTACAACCCTGTGGTCGGGGCTGTTCTCCCAATAGCCATTTTTTGGGGCATTGTGTGAGACAGTCAGCCGGCCGGCTTAATAAAGACTCTCAAATTTGAACTTCTCAGTGGTGATCAGTCTGTTCTTAAGTTGCGCCCCATAACAGCTGGAGTGCTGCCCCTACATTTTCTTCTAGAAGTTGCATAGTTTCTGATCTAAAGAGAGAGCTTTTTTTAGAATACACTTAGTAGGAAGTTTGATGATTTCATTGTCTTCTTTTTTAAATGTTCATATGATTCATTTGTTTCTTTTAATGTACCATTCTAGAATTTTAACAAAGGCATAGATACATGTACCAATAACTTTAATAGTAGAAAAACCAGTTTCATCAGTCAAAAAAAAAAAAGAAAAAAAAAGAAAAAGAAAAAGCTGTTTTGTGTTTTCTCTCTACAGTCATCCTTCCTTCCAACCCGACCATGGTTTTGCCTTTTCAATAATGGCATGTTTCTGTAAACATAGACCATTAACCTGAGTCTGGTTTCATTCACTCAGTATAATATTTTAGGTCCATCCAAGTTGTTGAACATACCAGTACTTCTTTTCTTTTCTTTACTGAATAATGTTCCCTTTTAGAGATTTACCGGTTTATTTACTCCCTTTGGAGAACATGGGGTTGTTTCCAGTTTGGGACTCTTATGAATAGAATAGCTGTCAACATTCCTATGCAGTTTCTGTCTGAACACAAATTTTTTGCTTCTCTAAGGTAAATGTCTAAGAATTGAACTTCTGGCTCACATGCTATGTAAATGTTTAAATTTGTTAGAAAGTACCAATTTATTTTTCAAAGTGGCTAGGCAATGTTGCCATTCTTATCAGCAGAGTGTCATTGTTCCAATGCATTTTGTGTTGTTTTTGTTTGCTTTTAAGTTTGCTTTTGTTTGCTCATTCTAGTTTTGATTTGCATTTTCCTAAAAGTGAATGATTTAAAACATCTTTTCATATGCTTATTTGCTGTTCTTGTGTCTTTTCTGCCGAAATAATTGTTCAAATCATTTGCCTATTTTTCTTTATTTTCTTACTGTTGAATTTTGTTGTTCTTTATATAGGTACATATGTTTCTAGCAAGTCTTTTGGTGGGTGTTTGATGGGCAAACATTTTCTCTCAGTTGGAAGTATGTCTTCCCCGCCGCCCCCCTTAATGATGCTGGGAGATTGAATCCATTTAAGCATGCATTCTACCAATCAGTTACAGCCTGGTCCAATATTTTTACTTTTTAAGGGTGTTAGGGTGTTTTCTCTACCAGAAAAAAAAAAAATTAAATATTGATGAGATCCAGTTTATCTGTGTTTAATAGATTGCACTTTTGATTACCTGAGAACTTTTGCCTAGTCCTCAGGTGACAAAAGTTTTCACCTAGAATTATTATAGTCTGGTATATATATCATACACACATACATGTGCACACATGCACGCACACACATATACACATGTACATATATGCCTTTTTAATTTGATCTTTGTATAAGTATGAGGTTTACTTTTAGACTTATTTTATTTTTACATATATACTATCAAATGTTCCAACACCATTTGTTTGACAGTTTAATCTTTCTTAATTGATTTGCTTCGGCCTGTTTGTCAAAAATCAGTTATTCATAATTGCATAGGTCCTTTTCTGCACTATCCTGTATCCTATGTCATTAATCTATATTTCTAGGCCATTTAGTTATCATACCTCAATACATAAGCCTCAATTTGGGTATTATAATCCCTCTCATTTTATTCTTCCCTTTCACAATTAGTATAGCTGTGGAAGTTCCTTTGTCTTTATGTACAAAGTTTATAATCATCTCATGCATATCCATGTACACAGCTGATGGCATTTTTGATCAACATACATGGATAAGTTGAAGATAATCAAAAGTTTACTATATTGGATATTCAAATCCATGAACATAGTACATTTTTATTTAAGTCGTCTTTGATTATTTTTATCAGAGTTTTGTACTTTTCAGCATACAAATTCTGTATGTGTTTTGTTAGATAGATACACAAGTGTTTCATCTTTGGATGCTATTATAATTGATTTTTTTGTTGTTGTTTTAAATTTTGGTTCCTGATCATACATTACTTGTATCCAGAAGTACAATTAGTTTTGGAGGGTTACCTTTTTGTTCTGTGACTTTGCTAAACTTACTGCTACTAGGAAAAGTTGTTTTTTTCCTCCTCATATAGATTTCTCACATGTACAATTATGTTGACTACAAGTGGTTTTATTTGTTCCTTTCTACTTTGTGTGACTTGTAATTATTTTCTTTGTCTGATTACTGGCCCAGACCACCACTACTGTTAGAATGGTGGAAGTAAATACCCTTGCCTTGTTTTCAACTTCTAAGAGAAAGCATTCAGATCGTTCTTGATAAACCATCCAATTCTGATGGACCAGCCTGTGTAAAAGGAACCACTAAGCAGCCATGACATTCTTCCCAGGTAAGAGGTCTTTAACTCCATATCTAAATGGGGTGGGGGGATGGATGGGGAGTGCTTCTGTGATTAGCATAATTTGCATCTCTTCAGGATAACATCCTGAGTTCCAGTCCTATCCTCCAGACCTCTCCGGGGCAGGAAAGACTGAAAGTTCCAAAGTGGTTATTGACCACTACAAAACACATCTGGAGGGCAAGCATGCCCACATTCATAGAGCCCTCTATTCTGGGGTCAACATTGATTTTAACCTGTGACATGGGTTCACATTTTCTTTCCATGAAGTTCAAAAACTAAATTGAGAAATTGAGTTTCTTCTCTTTTTCACAATGGCCTGAACTAAAGATTACTTCATTCTTTTTGAGCCATCCAGATAGTCCAGAGATCACTTAAATGATAAAGCAGCCTAATAAGACCATAAAATAATTCTTCAACAAATATCAATCCGCATGCACAGAATGAGATGTACTTATATATACGGCTGTTATATAGTAAATGCATGATGTATATAAATATAAATTCATGCATGTATGCACATTATTGTTTAAGTTACTTTTTAAAATACCCAGACTTAATTAATAGTGCTTAATATTAGTAAATCTCTCAGTTGGAGCACTAGAATAGTCAGGACCTTTTGAATAAACAAAGAAGAATATAATAATATTGACTCTGTGCCTACATCCCAAAATTGTGTTAAAGACTCAGAAGATAATAGTTATAATGACTTTTTAAATCCTCAGAGAAAGTTTTGTGTGAATAATTTTTTGCATTTGCATACCTCATATGTATGATAATAACAAAGTTTCTCTGGAGATGCCTTCCTGCCAGGGGCACTATATTTTAAAGGTGATATTAAGTTATGTTTATTTTGTGAGAGAATAAAACTGCACTGGTGTATCAAGAGGAATGTAACATATAAGCTGAAAATAAAGTCACAAAAGGAAAAGTGATGCATTATTTCAATAACATTTTACGTTCTTATTGCACTTTTCATCATGAAGATCAATGAAATGATCCAACTAATGATAAATTCAGGAATTACTCAACCTCCTGTCTTAGCAAATTATCTCAAGAATAGAAGACACCCACTCAGCTACACAGTTCAGTGACTTAGGAGTAAAAGTCAAAAATCTCAAGAAAAGTCACTGATTTTTCATTTGTCATGTCAATTAGATCATGAGTCAGGTGGGAGGGTGACTCAAGAGAATAATCAAACTCCACATTCTGATTTTTTGCATCCAGATAGATGGGTATTTTCTGTTTTTAACAAATGAAAACAAAACTCACACAATTCACTTCTTGTTATTATTTTTGTTTTCATTTTTTTCTATAGGGAACTTATAAAAAAATGTCTTCATATTATGGACCAAAAGGCAAAAAGGAGAGAGAATCAGGATCTTCTCCACAGTTACTCTAACTTTATTCAGGGGTGGTTGATGACATTTTTTTTTTTTTTTTTCCCTGAGCCCACCCAGCCCTTAGAGAATGAAAATCACACAGTCTATCCATCTCAATGCTTTCCATCCCCACTGAAATAACAATCTCCATCAGGCATGCTGTTGCTAGGATACCATTAAATAGAATTACTGTAGTGTAATATATTCATAATATATTCATAGAGGAAGAATGGGGAGATAAATAAGAAAATAATTATAACAACTTTGTCATGTTTATGTAACTTGATGCATTAATATATATCTAGAGGCATTATTCTAGGGGTAGGGAAAAGGTAGATTTATTTCCCATGTAGAATATTCTTAGTGATTCATTGAACGTTTCTCTCATATTGCAAATACTTGAAAGCATTTCAATTAAAGAAGATAATTAATCCACAAGTCTACATTCCTAAATTTTTCATAATCAATATTGCAGTTGATTGGCACAAATGCTGATATATCTTACAGAGGGAAATTACAAATGTTTGATTTGGAAGGGTGCTTGACTTGTATTTATTCTAGAAAGAAGTATAAAGTATCTCAGTTGCGCTTTATTATTGAAGAGTTCCATCAAATATCGACTCATCTATAAATGAATAGTAGTTAGAACCCTTATTATACAAACCAATGATCATTTGTGTATTATAATCACAGGACATGTTTTATAAACACAATATATGCATGCCAAAAACCTGTAGATAAGACCTGACATTCATACACCTATGTTTTTAAAAACCCATTGTTAAAGACAATAAGTAACCAGATTGGAGACCTGAAGTCTATAGACAATTGAATAGCATGACTAGCAGGATTTTAAGTGAGATGGCAAAGGTGCTGATACCTTTAGAATTGTATACTAATTGTGTTAGTAGAATATCAGGATCACAGTACATAATTTACACCCAAGAAGAGCAATTTTAACTCTTGTGCCTTATGATGTATGCCTTGTATCAGGCCTCTCAAATATTTCTCATTTATACTACAGAAATCATGTTGCATTAGACAAAATAAATGGATAGCATGAGCAACTAACTCCATCTGTAAATTTTTAAAAATAAAACTGGAACTAAAAACTGTACCTCTAAATTGTGAGTTTGGGATTTGAACATTTTTGCAAGTGAAGGGTAAAAAAATACAGCCTGTCAGGATATGGAAAATAGAATTATTTTTCCTCTTATCCCTCTGTGAAAGTTCCCGTAAAATGTGCAAAATCATCAATGACATTCAGGCAATCCCTGAAAAATAGGTTTGAGTAGGTTGGAGGATCAAATATCAACTAAACTAGGTGAATTATGCATGACCAAAAGCATAATCCAAAAGCATATAGAGTAGACTGATTTTTTTTTCTTAATTCTAGTTTCTTAAACTGATAATTCAACGACTATGAACAAATGTTTTCAATATTTTCCCCCCATTGCATGCACATGGACACAAAAGGTTTCACTTCATGCCTCATCATAGACACTCAGGTTAAGTTAGAAAGGTATCGATATCCTTCGTTTTCTGAAAATTCAAAATTCTGGGAGGCTGGCAGGATTTTCAAGTGTTGAAAGAGAAATCATTTTGAATTCCTACATTTGCTATCCTTCAAATCTTTTACCTCCAGGCTGAAATGCATCCAGATAAAGACCAGCCTTTCCCTCTGATTCTTAGACAGGAACAACCTGCCCGCTGCCTTTCCTCTCTGCTGTCAGCCCCAGGCAGACCAGCTGCCTGCTGCTGCAGGCAGACAGAAGAGGTGTGGAGCCTCTCAGAGGGGCCTCTGATTCCTCCAGCCCTCAGGCCCGGGCTTTCAAGTCTGCAGCTGAGCCCCAGCCCGGCCACCTTGTTCTTACTGTTTTCAGGTGTTTCCCAAAAATCTGCATTGGAATTTTATCATAAATCATGAACTGGGGGAATTGTGAAAAATGAGTATTCATGCTTGGCAGCAGTTCATCACAGGGAGCCACCCATGTTTCAGAGTTTAATATCAGTGGTGAATTTTTATACACAAAGGCATAGAGATCGCCCTTCTTCCATAGCCTTTTAATTTCATAAAATTATTTTATAATTTAAAATTTTTTGAGATCATAATTTTCTATCAGTTACTCAATATGAATTCAGTCTGTACTTAACATTTAAGAAATCAAAAAGGGTTCTGTGGAATATGTTATAAAATAGACTCTGATGTTGGAAACTTGGCAGTGCAAAGATCACACCCTCTCTTAGAGAGTGGAAATGTGCCCAAACTTTTTATATTGATTCTAGCCAGAAATATATTCTGTTGCCTTTAACCCGCAGGACTAATATTAAATTATTGACTTTGTAATTTTGCTTATCAAGTGAAGGGAGGAGAGTGTATGACCTTCAACTCTCCATTTCTATGTCTAAGTAGACATCACTGAGCTTATATATACTTTCAAAATCTCAAAATAGTGCAGTAGATGATCACTGTTCATCTATACATTTTGGCTCATATGACCCAACGAAGTCTTTTCTGGCACCAATGTCTTCTTAATACGCTAAACCACTGTGCTGAGTCTTATTAACAGGAAGGTGCATCTGAATAGCTCAGAGAGCTTTCCAACACACACATACCCAAATTGCAAAACCAAAAGGTTTGATTTTGTAGAAATAAGATGGATCATAATATACACATGTTGAAAACAACATGATACCGACATATTAGGTGTGAGTTGTAGTGTAATATAATTCCATTACAAATCTATAAATATTAATAACATAGGTCTATTATGTGTAACTTCAGATTGGCTTCTAATTGTGATCCAGAAATTCATTAGCTTTCTGAACTTGGGCAGGCATATGGTGAGTTGCCTCAAGATTCAGTTTTTTCATTGGCAAATAGAATTACCAAGATGTTGCCTACATTTCTTATACTCATTGCAACTCAGAAACTTAGCCTTGTCTATCAGTGGGACTACAACCAAATCATTTCAATTCTGGGTCCTCAGTTTCCTCATATTTGAAAATTGGATTGTATTATTAGGTCAATTATTCTTACGCTTTTCTGAATTGAGCTCTCAGAGTGAAATAAGTAGGTCAGGGCAAGAGTACAGATCAAGATCCCTAACCCTCTTCCTCAACCTCAATCATAGTGTCTTGTTTCCATCTTAAATATTTATGAGAGATCCTTCTGCAGCCAAATAGATTTTAAAGCACTGAACGAGATGGTCACTAAGGTTGTATCCAGCTCAAAATTCTTTCAATGTAACTCATAGGATTGTTTGTTAGTATGGTTTGTAAAATGAAAATCTATAAAGCTGAGTGTCCTTGAAAGTGTTCTAATATTAGCTTAAATTTCCTGAGCTTTCTAAATGTCCTAACCTCGCTATGTGTTTATTGTCAGACTTGACTTAATTCCTTTTGCCCTTAAACTCTTATAAGAAACATACACATTCCTGGTCCCACTCTTTCATTAGACTACTATCAACCAAATGCAGACATCAGCCAATTTCAACAAAGATAGAAGAAGATAGGTTTATAGTTGTTCTCATGCCTCTCCTTTTCCACCTGGCAGAGCTTAGAAATAGCCACACAGCTACACTTGAAATATGAAGGTTCAGGGAAGATGCCTGAGTCCCCATACTAACCACCTTAATCTCCATCCCAAGTTGAGTCTGTGGCAGCCAGTGCTCCTTGAATAACATGCCCAAGTGACAAAGTTCGTCTTGGTAGTTAGGTCTTTTCAGGGTGTAGTTCAGCTTATCCTTCTCATGATCCCTATCCACGTATCCACAATGAAAATGCCCAATTTTGAATCTAGTCACTCTGTACAGATAATTCACATGTGTAAATTAGGAAACATTCTATTCAACAAGTATTTATGTGTCAAGCTTATAGGTCCCACAAAGGGATTGGTGTAGAAATTCAAGGAAGAGTCCAGGAGCAGGTATACATATCAAAGTTACTGTAAAAATTAAAAGTACCCCATATGCAATGCAGTAATGGAAAGATAAAGGTCTGTGAGGTGTTTTCAAACTGTGGGGCATCTTTAGCTAACTTTGTATGCTCCAGGTGGGTTCCATGAAAACACCTTTATTCATGAAAACTGTTTTAAGAGTTAGCCAAATAAAGAAAATTGGGAGAGTTTTCCTAATTGAGAAAGTGGTATCAACCATCAGGCAGGCAAAACCACAACTAGTTTGTTATGAAGAAAGCAAAACATGTGAATGCAGAATGGCTGGGAACATCGTTGAAGAAGGAGAAACTGTCTTGGAAGGAGATTATGCTAATGTTAACGCACTTGGACTTTATTCTGTAAATTATGACAGAATCCTTGAAGCTTTTTAAGCAAAGAAGTGATCTTCCTCCACAAATTCTGCTCAGTTTTACATAAGTCTTGAAACGGTTTGTTTGGGTAAACCTCTGCTTCTAATTTGCTTTTACATTTGCACATCAAGAGATTATTTATATGGAAAAGTACATGTAAATTATATGAGACCACTGCTGTAAATGCAACTACTCTGGAAACATTTTGGAAATACAGCTGTAGAATATTTTAAACCATATATGTTTACATTGGGAGCCAGACACCTAAATGCGAGCCTGTTTCTGAATGTTTGCACTGATTCCATGGCTGGCAAATGCATAGCTCATTTACTTAGGTTTACATTTTCCTGACACAAGCTTTAACAAGGCAGTAGAGACTTTAGTTTACATTTCTCCATAAAATCTTGTTAGAATTATGCAGATCCATTTCTGATGCAGCCATTGCTTGGCCTAATTGTTCTGCATATCTGCTTGAGTGTTTTTTTTTTTTTTTTTTCCAACATATTCTCAGGTTTCACAGTATCTCAAGTTCCTCTCATGCATGATTTTCAAATTTTTTTTTTCAAATTAGAATCTAAAATGTGTCCATTGACTACCTTTTATGAGATGGTCTGGGACATTTTGAGCCTCTGCATTTGGAGGTTACCATAGTGGCAACCTTAATATCTTCACAGGTATATATGGGGGAAGAACATGAAAGAAGCCTAGCTGATTTCTTCCTCTCTTAGCCTGTTTCTCCTCCTCCTTGCCTTCCTCCTCCTCTTTCTTCTTTCTCCTCCTCCTCCTCCTCCTTCTTTTTATCCCGGCCCATTCCTTTATCACTTAGTTTTGAATAGTCAGAAGTGACTCAGATCATTCTCTCCATTTTATTTCTATAAAACGAGCCATGCTCATTTTCCCATCTCCGTTAAAGTCCGTCTCAACAAAGAAGGGATTTATTTCAACTCTGATCTTCAACACTGAGAGAATAGCTACAGACACACCTCTCACTCTTCTAGGCTGTGTCTTTAAAATAGAATCTGAATCGTAGTAATTACAACAACAATAATAGCTGGGAGTCATTGCAGATGCACAGCTTTGACAGTGCACATACGACTCACAAGAACCATATTTTATTTTTACGATAATCCTATCAGGCTGTCATTAATGTTATCTCCATTTTGTAGAGGACAAAAACTATATTCATTTAAATTGAGTAAATTTTCCAGGATCAACCAGTAAGTAGAAGAGATAGCCTTCACTCCTAATTTCTCTGATTTTAAAACTCTTTTGTTAGCCCCACCCTTATATCTGCTTTGATTCATTCATTCACATTGATACAGTCAAACATAATAGATAGTTTATCATCTGTGAGGACCTGTATTAGAAATCGCAAGGGCCCACTGGGCGTGGTGGTGCATGACTGTAATCCCAGTGGATCTGGTGGCTGAGGCAGGAGGATTGCAAGTTCAAAGCCAGTCTCAGCAACCTAGTGAGACCCTAAGCAACTTAGCAAGACTCTGTCTCTAAATTAAATATAAAATTGGTTAGGTATGTGATTAAGTGCCCCTGTGTTCAAACCCTGGTATCAAAAAAGAAAAAAAGAACCTGCAAGGGACCAAAGAGGAATAAAACCTGGATTCTGCTCTTAGAAATTACACAGTTTATAATAGGATGATGGAAAATAATATTCCTACAAAAATGAAGGGACAGTTTGGTTCAGGAGGAGGGAGGGGAAAATAGCCAAGCATTAACCTCCCAGTAAATCCTTTCCTAATAACAATGGGCCCTGAAGGAAGGGGGAGGATACTGAATACTTGCTTCTGGACTTTGATCTTCCCCCATTGCAAATTAGTCCTAAATGGAGGCATAGCAAATATCAAAAGTCTGGGAAACAACGGATCCCAGAGAAAGAGAAGCAATGGGCAAGATTTGAGTACTCATCCCTCAGGATTTGAACTCCTGTCTCCTCAGATAACAATGAGTTTCAACTTTTTTATAATTACCTTCCTAAGTTAAGGTTTTAACCTGCACAACTAGCCCCTGACTGCCCAAACTGCACGTCCACAGTCTCCAATGAAACTGTAAAATCCAGACTCCCTTTGTAACCCTGGGGCTATCCCCATACCCAGAAAATGAGCTCTCCCTTGCCTGATTGATTGACTTCACTGAACAATAAAGGAAAACCTGTTGATCTGAGGTTCACTTCCTGTCTCCTGCCTCCATCATTTGTGGGCCGTGAGTTCACAGCCAGTAAGTCCAATAGTATCTAGAAAGAGAAATCACTAAACCAGCACCAGGAGAAACGTGTGTTATCCAAGTTCCAAGCTGGTTATCTGGAAGAGTTCTTAGACACACAGCCTCACCATTAACCAGGGAAATACAAACTAGAATTGCCATTAAATAGCCATACACACTGACCATATTGGTAGATATTATAAAGTCTGCCACTGCTAAGTGCCAAAGAGGATGTAGAGCAAAGAGTTCTGGAGAATCAATTCTGTGAGATCTAGAAAATTTAAAAATACACATGTCCCAGAGTACAGTACTTCCTCTCCTAGGATTTCTCTGACTGATTCTCTTGTACCCCTATACAAGAAAGACACACTGGTATGTTTCAACGAAGCATTATCTGTAATAACAAAAATAGGATACTATAGAACAATTAAAATAAATAAACCAGAAACACATGCATTGATATCAGTGCAACTCATGAAATAATAAACAAAAGAAGTGGATCTTAAAATTATCTATGTACAGGACAATTCTAGTTATATAAATTTTTAAAACAGGCACAATTAAGCTGCTTTTTTAACAATATACACATAGGTGCTAAAATTATAATTAAAAGCAGAAGAATGACTGTCACAGAGATTAGATAGAGCATTACTGGTCTTCACTGCAGAGGCAGAGTGATGTGCACACATATATGCTATTGGCAATCTTCTATCTCTTAAGACAGATAATAGTTATATTAGTGATTTCCTATCAGTCTTCGTATTTATAATTATTTTTAAAAATTGGCTGCATGTTTCAAATAACCTTCTATATGCAAAGAAGTTTTCAAATGCATACCTTTTAAGAGACAGAATTAAGAAAGACATTGTAAAGGAAATGTTATTTATGTATGCATTAGAAAACAAGATTTGGAATCATAGAAAAGAGTTGAAAGGGCATCATGAGCAAAACTACTGTGCAAACTGCTGCTATTAACTTGGAATGAAGGCTTTAAAAACTATGAAATGAGTAGATGAGTAGTCAGACCTGTTGCTGAGAGAAAGATGCTAAATAATTCATATGTGTGGGTACTGGGGCAGGAAACACACGGATGAACATAGGTTCTTGTGAACAATATTTCCTGGAGATGAAACAGGAAATTAAAATCAACAAAATCAGATGTTACTGGAAAAATATCTGTCCTAGTAGGGTCTAAAAGTGTGCTTGGTTAGAAGCAACATTTATTTCACAAAGACAGCAAAGGAAGATGTGGTAGACAAGTTCATCTGAAGAGCCCCTACAAGGTATTAACAATCTAAAAAAAAAAAAAAAAAAAAAAATCTAAAAAAAATTTTAAATCAATATTTATTACATAAAAACAGGTGGTTATGTAGCATGATGTGGAAAAAAAACTAGGTAAATATTCTGATAGACAGAGTACAGCTTTCCTTGAGAAAAACTCCTCAATAAAGCCAATAAAGTAAAGCAAAGAGTGCTCAGACCATGACAATTTAGACACGGAAATAGTAGAAAAAATGTTTCAGTATGAACCAAAGTTCTTAGGCTCCCATGACTGTGAAAGACTTCAGGCCAAATGCAATCTGGAGAACACTAACTTTAAATGCTTTTGTGAGGGCTGGGGAGATAGCTCAGTTGGTAAAGTGCTTGCCTTGCAAGCACAGGGCCCTGGGTTCAATTCCCAGCACCGCAAAAAAAAAAAAAAAAAAAAAAAAAAAAAATGCTTTCGTGGATCAAAGAAGAGAGCCCATGTCACCCACAGGTACAATGTGCACTGAAGGTATGTCTCCTGGATTCAATCTTCAGACTAGTTGGCTGACTCTCAATAGCCTCCAGTTGGCTTCGATAGGCAAAGGGAAGGACTCGTAATCACGGGACCAAGAAGTGGCATAGCACCACCTAAGTCCACTGGGTCTGATACCTACCATGTAGCACTTTCAATCACTGTAGCAGGCCAGATGCCTGTCTCAGTATTGTGTCGACAATTGAGAGTCATAGGAGATTGGAGTAAACAAAGTGATTTCTATTCATCATTGAGTATGGTAGAATCTAATCTTTCCTTTTAAAAGTAGTATCAATTAATTGAAAAAGGAAGGAAACCAAAATTATCATATAGCAGTGGATTTTAAGAGCTCAGGAAATAGCTGAGGTCATTGTATTCAGCACATTCTTGGTGTTTTAGTGAAGCTTCTGGACAAAAATTATGTTCCAAAGTCATTACACTAAGCTGTTGTTCTTTGCTACTCTAGAACATCTCTGGATCTGATGGAAGAACACCTAAGAAAATTCTGTGATGGTAATATTATCAATAATGATGATAATGCCGTGACATTAATAATAATATGAGAGAATTCCTTTTAAAATATCATTCTGTAGTATTGCAGGTTGAGTGTAAATAAGCAGTGATCATTTGTACCTGATGGGCGATTCTGTGCTTAATTTTTCATATTGTAATTTGCATTTAAAAATGACAACATTGAGAACCATACTTTGACAATAGGAAAACTTCATTTTCTTTACTATTATCCTTCAGTGAAATTATCCATTCTAAGTTGCTAAAAATTCCTTTTCTCCCAACATTCTGATAATACAGTGAAAATATTAACATAAGCTTAGACCCACGTTCAATAAACACTTTCAATGTTGCTGCCCCCGATTGTTCCATTATTATTATTGTTGTTATTATTTCTAAATAGATCACTTGAAATTGTAGGTGGCAGATTTGAAGAGCATCTAAACTGTGAAGCACCTTAATTTCTTCTACTACTCTTGACCAATCAAGTCAAATGACTGTGTTATTCCTAAAGATACTCTCCACTAAAGTGTAAGACAGAAGTAGCATTTTTGCTCCCCCACTTACCAGCTAGAGGGCTTTAGAAGTAGCACTTAAATTCTCTGAAGCTTACCTGCAGGCTCTGTAAAGTGGGAAGTTCCAAATGAAAGAAGAATAGCACTGTGCAAAATCCAAAGGAATTACCTAGGGAAGAGGAGCTGTCCAAAGGGATTCAATATCATACCCTCAGCACATCAGACTTTGAGCCAATATTTCAAAAGTTCTGGAATCAGTAAAAGAGGTGATTTATACTAACCAACCTGGCAAGATCTGGAATATTGAGAACAGTTCATGTTGATTCTCTATTATGGAAGAGACACAGTTTCCTAAGCAAAATATAATCCACCCAGAAGTCCCTCAACACTGGGGACAGCTGCAGGATATGTTGAGCAAAATTTACCATAATCTTGTTCAACTTATTATTGTCAAACAGTATCCAGATGTCTGCTATGTAGATGCAGGTTATGCTCTCTGATAAGTGTAAGAAAAATGTGGCTCAGCTCGGGTCCCAAGGCATCTCAGACCCTTAAATCCAGGGGAGCAGGCACTCTGGGTGCCCGGTCTGAGTCGCGGTCCAGCAACAACACCCAGAAAGCCACTCTGGACACGGGAACTCACACCAGAGATTTTATTAGGCGGATGACTAGAGCGTCTGCTCAGGGCTGGAAAGAAAGGAAAAGAGAGAAAAATGGCTCAGGAGCTTCTCCTAAATATTGGAATTCCGCAGGCTAACAGGGACCAATAATGGAGAAGAATATTTGCAAGTTGACTGATGAACCGATAGTTAGCTAGGATGTTCACAGACTAACAAGTTAGGTTGTAAGTTGGGAGGCAGGGAAATGGCGTCAGCATAAAGGGCAGGGGAGCAGCTTTATATTATAATCCCCATTTTTGCTTTTATAAGAAGATCTTTTTTGGGCACATGGACGAAGGTCCATCTTCAGTAATTGCTTCCTGCTGGATGTGGGCATAGAGCTGATTTAGGGGAGAGAGATGTCATTGTGGCAGGAAGGAATCGGGGACCCGATAGTTCCTCTGGGGAGTGCACTTGTAGCCAGGCTCCTATTCTTTTCCTGTGAGATCCTGATATTCCTGTAATTCAAGCTGATTAATAGTCTGGTTAGAAATTTTTTTGAATTTGATTTTATACAAATCTTAATGTACAGGGGGTAAAGGCCAGAATGATGGCAATTATAAGGAGTGGGGATATACGAGGGAGAATAAGTTGCCATAATTGGCCTGAAATGGTCTACGAGGATCCTTGGGTAAGTTCGTTCCTTCTCCTCTCCAAATCCTCCTGTTGCTGTTTGATCTTGTCCTCAATACCTAATTGGTTGACATAGAAGCAGCACTGTTCCTGTAGGAAAAGACAGAGGACCCCTTTTCAGCTGGCATTTGAACAGATTTATTGAGCAAAAAAATCCAATGGTTAGGAAAATGGCAAACATGGTGAATGGTAGGGGAGGCAAGAATGTAGCTGACAGTGCAGTCCTTATGGCTGGGTGTGGTTGTCTGGTGCCTCAGTTGTCTGGTCCTCAGTCTCCAGAGTGGGAGAAAGGGTGGAGGGCTTGATGGTCAACCTGAGATGAAGAGGTCCCACAGGGGTGGCCAAGTACTGGTTAGAAGAAGCCTGCAGGTTAGAAGCTGGAGAGGAGTTTGTGGATTGAGAGTAGAGCTTAACCTGAGAAATGTGTAGCCATCCTGGTAGATCTTGCACCTTGACAGCCATGGGTGTAGCCAGGATCACTGTATGGGGGCCCTGCCATTTGGGAGATAGAGGGGCTGAAGCCTCCTGAAGAGGAGAGATAAGAACTTGGTCTCCTATTTGAAGAGGTTGAGCCAGAGTGCCAGACAAAGGTTTAGGCAGGGAAGAGTCAGCATAACCCCATAGAAATACTCGAATATGGTTTAGGAGAAGAACAGATATATGAGAAGGAAAAAGGGAAGGGGCACTATCCCTCAGGGAAGGATGGGATGACCATACATCAGCTCGAAAAGGGAAATATTAGCCGGTTTCTTTGGGAGTGAACGGAAACGCAGAAGAGTAAGGGGCAGGAGTTTAACCCAGTCAAGGTGAAGTTCTAAAGAGAGCTTGGTTTAGACATTTTTAAGAGTTTGGTTTGTTCTTTCTACTTTGCCTGATGACTTTGGGTGAAAGGGAATGTGGAAATGCCAAGGGACCCCAAGGGCCTTGGCAAGTTGTTGGGAAACTTGGGAAATGAATTCAGGTCCATTATCTGACTGGAGGGAAGTAGGTACTCCAAAGCGAGGAATGATTTCATGAAGGATGAAGGTAGAGACGGTTAGTGCCCTTTTGTTGGAGGTGGGGATGGCTTCAACCCATCCCAAAAAGGCATCTACCATAACCAAAACGTATTTAGACTTTCTTACTGTGGGCATGTGAGTGAAATCAAGTTGCCAGTCTACCCCTGGAATGGTGCCACGGGTTTGGTGAGTTGGAAAAGTTGGGGTTCTGACAGCTGTAGGATTAGTTCATAGGCAAACTTCACATGTGGAGGAGAGTTCCTTCAGAAATGAGATGTCAGAGGAGGACAGTTGCAGATGAGTCTTAGTGAATTGTAGGAGTGAAGAAAGGTTGGGGTGGAACAAATGGTGGAGGTAGGAAAGTATCTCCCTGTTGGGGGGTGGCGGAGGTAAGGGATCATGGAGAGTCATAATGGGGGCTGGCATGGATGACAGGGCAGCACTTTTAGCCTCCTCATCTGCCTTGTTGTTGCCTGAAGAGATGAATGATTGGTCTGTCTGATGGGCTTGCAATGAACAAGGTCTATAGTTGCTGGGAGGCAAACAGCCTCAAGGAAGTTCAGAATATAACTAGGGTTGGCGATGGCGTTTCCTTTTGTAGTAAGAAAGCCCCTCTCTTTCCAAATAGCAGCATGGGAAAGGATAATGTGAAAAGCATATTTGGAGTCCATGTAGATTGTGAGGGATTCTCCCTTTGCGAGGGTGAATGCGTGGGTGAGGGCGATTATTTCTGTCTGTTGGTTGGTAGTGTTGTTAGGTAGTGGTCCTGACTCTACAACCTTTTCCAGGGAGATGATGGCATATCCAGCCCTTCAGATCCCCTCATGGAGAAAAGAACTCCCATCAGTGAACCATATGAAGCTAGGATTGTATAAGGCCCCCTCCTGAACATTGGAAGAACAGGGGAGTAAATCCTCCAGAGTCTCAAGGCAGCATGTATGTTGGAAGGCAGGGGTAAGAGTGTGGCTGGATTTAAAGGAGAACATGTCTTAAAGGAAATGGAAGAATCCTCAATAAGAGCAGTTTGCAAGGCTAACACCCGACAGGGTGGTAGAGTTTGCAGACCCTTATAAGTAAGAAGCTTGGACAGATGATGAGGTGAGAACACTTCAGTGGGAGCCCCAAAGGAAAGTTTCTTTGATTCCTGGATTAAGAGAAATGCTGCAGCTAATAATCTAAGACATGGCGCCCAGCTTCTTACACTGGGATCTAACCTCTTTGATAGGTATGCCACTGGGCCAAAAGTGGGACCATACATGTGTCCTAAGACCCCCAGAGCAAACCCACTTTTCTCTGAGACAAACAGGTAGAATGGTCTGGTTATGTTAGGAAGGTGTAGGTCTGTCTCAGAATCACTGTGGGAGAACTGTCCAGGTCAGCTGAGAAGAAACTTGAGTGAAAGGGTCAGTCCAGGTAAAAGCAAAGAGATCCTGTGAATTGGGATGAAGTGGGACAGTGAAAAATGCATCCTTCAAATCTAGCACTGAAAAGTATGTGGTGGAAGAAGGGATAGAGGAAAGCAGGGTATAAGGATCAGATACAAGGGAAAAGATGGGGCCCACTGCTGAGTTAATGATGCAGAGGTCTTGCAGTAAATGGTCAGATCCATTAGGCTTCCTAACAGCCAGAATGGGAGTGTTATAAGGTGAGTTCGTGGAGCACAGGAAGCCTTTCTGCCTTAAATCCTGGATGACTGGTTGAAGTCCTAAGAGGCTCCTTTGGGGAAGGTGATATTGTGCTTGGACTTGGTAGGATATTGGGTCCTTCAGGTGAATGAGTACAGGTGAGCATTTGGCTACAGAGGGTGTGTGGATGTCCCAGACTTGGGGTCACCAAGGGAGGGAGGATGGGAATATGAAGACTTCGTCTGAGTTGTATATTCCTGCAGAGTCATAAGGAGAGTAATAGTAGAGGAGTCTTGGCTGAGGCGCATGGTGGGTGAGAAGGAAATAGAGGCACCCAATTTGTTTAGGATGTCCCTTCCCAGGAGGGAAATGGGACACGCAGGAATTATCAAAAAGGAATGAGTGAAGCAGATTTGTCCTATATGGCAACTTATTGGAGGGATTTGCAGGGGGTTGTATGGTTTTCCCTCTACCCTGACAATAGAGAATTTGGCAGGGGAAATGAGTTCCCAAAACCCCTGCAGCACTGAGAAGGTGGCTCCAGTGTCTATAAGGAAAGGGAGCTGCCTGTCTGCCATAAGGGTCACCTGGGGCTCCTGAGTAGTGATGGTCATCAGGTATAGAAGTCCCAGACCCCATTCAGTCATCCATTGCCAATCCCAGTAAGTCACTCGGGGGAGGGAGCGAGGGTGACCTGGCACATCTCTGGGCACCAGGGCAATCCACTGCCCAAATGTCCTGGTTGATGGCATTTTGGACAAGGACCTGGGGGCTGCCAGGGGTTGGGGCAGGCTCATGCCCAGTGGCCCTCTTTTCCACACTTGAAGCATGAGCCTGGAGGTCTTCTGGGAGCCAGGATGCCCTCAGCGTTGGCCAGTTGGGCAGGTCTAGCTGGCTGAAAAGCTTTGACCAGCACTTGGTATTTTAATTTTTGTTTTTTTTTTTTTCTTCCCTTCTGTTATAAACCTTGAATGCCACTGCTAGAACCTCTGGCTGTGGGGTAAGGGACCTCCTATCCAACCGCCTCAATTTAGCCTTTATGTCAGGGTAGCTGTGGGAAAAATAGTCATAAGTAGCTGCCATCCCTCCTGAGTTTCAGGGACCTGGTTAGTATACTTGAGCATGGCCTCTGTGAGGAGACTCGGAAATGCAGACTGGTTTTCAGTTTTGTCCTGTATTACACCCTAAAGTTTATCATAATTAATGGGTTTAATGGCAGCTTTTTGGAGACCTGTGAGGACACAGATTTGAAACTGGTCTCGCTGCCGCTGCCCAGCTCCCATGTTATAGTTCCACTGGGGCTCCTTATCTGGTACTGCTTCAGCCCCAATGGGGTGGGCCAGGGTCGATTGGTGAACCTCATCTGCATAATCGCATGCCTGTTCCCAGACTCTCCTGCGCTCCTCAGGGGTCAAGGTGTTGGACAATCATGTAAATATCATGCCAGGTAAGGTCATAAGACTGGGTAAGGTATTGAAATTCCTTAATGAAGGTCCCAGAGTCAGAGATGAAGGAGACTAGCTGCTTCTCTAACTGGGAAAGATCAGAGAGTGAAAAAGGAACATGGACTCTTATCACTCCTTCTACACCAGCAACCTCCCATAGAGGGACTACAACATGTGCTCAGGACCGTGTGGTGGGTGGACTGGGTGGAGAGGCAGAAGTAGAAGCAGAGTGGAGCAAAGGAGATGGAGGAGCAGGGGAGGTGGGAGGGCTCTGAGGAGAAAGAGGAGGAGGAGCTGCATCCACAGGAGGAGGGGGAGGATTTGCAGGAGGAGGATAGGAAAAGGAGGGGGAATTCTGGACAGAGCATGGAAGGGGTGGGGTTTGGGACCAGCCCCGGTGAGAAGAAGGGAGGATCAAGAGAGGGAGAAGAAGCAGTGGGAAGTGAGGGTTCCAAAAGGAGGTGGTCAGGCTTGCAAGAAGAGAAAAGATCAATTTTAGTGCATAGGAGAGAAAAAGAAAGAACATAAGAAATCTCTTTCCACTTGACTGATCGCTCACAGAAGTTGTATAAATCCCATAAAATATCGGGGTCCAGGAAGCCATTTACTGGCCATTTGGATTGATTCACAAAAGGATACTGTTGCCAAATATTGTTATACAAATGAGTAAGTTTTGATGGCTTTAAGTCAGGGGTCAGGTGAAGGGTTCTAAAGTTGTCTAATAGACATCCGAAGGGTGTCTGCTGGAGTGGAGGACCCAGATCCCATGGTGGAGACGGATAAACAGCCAAGTCTGTGCCCCAGTGTCCCGAGGTTAGACAAGATGGCTGAAAATGAGAGGCAACACAGTGAAGGGGTCATCACCCAAACATCAGTGTGTGCTGGGCGAAAGCCGAGGAGGTTGAGGACCTGGCACCAGGAATTTTGAGAGGAACGAGAAAAGGGGCCTCAACCCTGAGAGAGAATCTCCACCATAAAGACCAGGAACCCACCCAACAGATAAGACCGACTAAGGGGGCCAACCATAACTATAAAAGTCGTGGCTGGGGGTACCCCCACCCCTCAACTGCCTCGGGAGCCCCGACACTCAATGGTTGCTTCTCAGGTCAGCAGAGGAGTGTTATGTCAGCCTAGGGGGACCCGCCTAGGGAACTCACCAGTCTGAAAGCCGGTGTTGGATGCAGAGCAGAGCATCCAGGCAAATGAAAGGTGAGACCATGTCCAGGGACACTGGGGTGTCAGATGGAGTTCCACTTGCTTAAGAGGCAGTGGAAGAGCCCATCCGAGTCACAGCACCAATGTGAGAAAAATGTGGCTCAGCTTGGGTCCCAAGGCAGCTCAGACCCTTAAATCCAGGGGAGCAGGCACTCTGGGTGCCGGGGCTGAGTCGCGGTCCAGCAACAACACCCAAAAAGCCACTCTGGACACGGGAACTCACACCAGAGATTTTATTAGGCGGATGACTAGAGCGTCTGCTCAGGGCTGGAAAGAAAGGAAAAGAGAGAAAAATGGCTCAGGAGCTTCTCCTGAATATTGGAATTCCGCGGGCTAACAGGGACCAATAACAGAGAAGAATACTTGCAAGCTGATTGATGAACCAGTAGCTAGCTAGGATGTTCACAGACTGACAAGCTAGGTTGTAAGTTGGGAGGCGGGGAAATGGCAGCAGCATAAAGGGCAGGGGAGCAGCTTTATATTATAATAGGTATGTACAGGCAGGAAAACCATCATCTTTTGATGGTCACCTTCTGGCTCTGCAGAGACCAAACCAATGCTTTCTAAGGACTACTTTTCTATACTTTGTCAATCTCAGCATTTGGAGTGTCTCCAGAAGTACCCTCTGTTTAAAAATCCAGTATGTTGCCTCCTTTTTAATACATGAACAATTTCAAAGACAAAATGAAATAGAAAGACTAGCAATAATGAATGCGTATGCACTCATTGCCCAGCATAATTATCCATGTATGACTGATCATGTTCATCTATGCTGCTCTTTTCTCTGCTGTCTCTTTTTACAGCTGCAACAATCCCACGTCTGCACCCACCATGATCACAGTTTTACAAACTAGTTGATGCATTGAATGATTATGTCACTCTGCAGAGGTCAGACCCGCGAATCAAAGAGTTCTGTCTATTCCTCAACCTTTCCTCTGGTCTTCTCTTGTATGTTTCATGAAAGCTAGTAGAGTCTAGAGTCATAGGTATTGCTATATCAATCAGAGTACTGCCATAAAATAGATGGCATACCTAAATTGGGTAATTTGAGAATGGGTTAATAAAGTGACTACTTATAAAAGATAAATGAGGGACCAGGAGCAGGAGGGAGTGTCACTAACTCTGAGCTCAAATATGAAAAGGATTAGTGGTTACCAGAACTCAGATTCAGAAGTACCTGTGTGCAAAGGGTCACTTGATAGGAGCCATTACTTATACCTTTATAAGAGTCAGTCTGGGTGAGTCCAAAAACAGTGGCCAGAGGACATTTCATGCTCTTTCTTGATTTTCTTGCTTTAATCAGCCAAGACCAATTAAATGTTGGAAGTCAAGATAGCCCACTGCTAAAGTCCACAGAAGTAGCCTTCCAGGACCCAGATAGAGGGAAAAGGATAAATGTGGAGGGGAAGGAAGATAACACCAGCATAACTATATAACAAGTGCAGAGATGATGTGGTGTGTTATTTGAGACAGTGACCCTATTCTTATCAGAAATTAGGAATTTTGGTGGAGAAAAATATAGAGAGATGTATCTTTCATTAGAAATACTGGCATCATTTATTGTATCGGTAATGTGAATAGGATTTTCCCAGAATTTCTATTAACGGTTAAATTTGAATCTGATTTAAATAGTTTAAACATGGGGTTGTATGAAATATTTAAAGCTGCATGTAGCCTATAAAAGTGTGTAATATGTTATGTGTTCTTAATTAATGTTTGTTGAATATATGTTGATATAGTGTAGCCCAATTGAATTTTAAAGGACATGAGCAAGATATTAGAAAAAATAGAGCAGAATATTGAAGCAGCCCATTCCTTTCTGATTTCACTGGTGATCCAGTGACAGATATTTATTATAGTGATTTCCTCCCTAGCTGAAATTCAGAATCCCTGGGGGAACTTTGAAAATATGCAAGTGCTCATATCCATCCCAGCCACACCTACTCAATCAGAATCACCAGAGGAAGTGCTCAGCTAATGCGCTTTTTAAATTCTCAGGAAGGATGATCAGGCCTAACAAGGGTGAAGACAGCTTCATTTGTTTTGAACCTCTTAATAACAAAATCTTGGTGTAGCTGAAGGTTTGAACATGGACTGAGGAAATCCAACAAGTTTGCTCAAAGTAACCTCCATAAAGGTATAAATTTGTGTTGCTCTTTTTCACTGATTTATTCTGAATGCCTTTAGTGTCTGCCACAGAGTCATAAGTATTTGATTTATTGAATACATTAATTGTTTCATTACAAAACGAGATAATGCACACAAAGAATTTGGCATGGTGACTACCAAATTATGGCATGATACCAATTTATTTGCTTTATTCTTCTATTAATTGATTACACTCATATCTGCTGTGATTAACAAATTGCCCAGGTGCTCCCACTTGGTATTTTTCAGTTTAGTGCTACATCAAACACTGGGTAGGCAGAGAGAAATAAAGAATCATACAAACTGCCCTTCATTCCCACAGTCATTGTCAATAGGGAAGGTAGATCTCCATAGACAGTAGAATGTATATTGCTTATTCACTGCTGAGTGTCTTATTCTGCCTTAGCTTATCCAGCTGCTATAACAAAATACTAGACTGAGTGCCTTTAAACAGTAGAAATTTATTTCTTTTCTTTTTTAAATTTTTTTATAAAGAATATCAGTGGACACTTTGTAGCATGTGCCTTATTAGGGTTTCCATTAAAAGTATCAATATTCCGTACTTTATAACCATAAAAGAGTAAATAATTTTAAAGGATTGCTTGATAGGAGACTTCTGTTTTAAGTGGAACTTGGAAATATCTGGGAAATTACTGGAATAAATGTACTTAATAGAAAAAAAATAAAAATAAAATAAAAGGAATTTATTTCTTATAGTTCTAGAGGCTACAAATTCCAAGCTCAAGTTACAAGCAGATGTGGTATCAGGTGAGGGCCCATTACTGGTGGGCAGGGCTTCTTGCTGCATTCTTACAATTTGGAAAGGGTAAATAATATCCATCAGGCCTCTTTTTTATCATAAGAGTACTAATCCCATTCCTAGTCTCCTCCTAAAAGCATCATCTCTTACTACTATTGCATTGGGATTAGGTTTCAATGTATGAATTTGGGGAAGGAACGCATAAATAGGTAGTTGGTTCCAATTTGTGCCCAATCCACAAAGATTTCTCTTGCCCATTACCCTTATTGCTCGTGCTGATGCCTGTCAGACCATAACCTATGCTGGGACAGCTAGGTCATAAGGAACATCAGTGCTTCATTAAGAAGAGCTTTTATTCACAAAAACTGAGAGTTCCATGTGACTAAGTCAGAAGTTCAGAGACCCATTTCCTGTTCTTTTGCCATTTGCCTGCTATGTTCTTACTAAGGTTAATTTGTCAACCCTTCTTTCTCCAAATCCCTCCTCCTAGAAAGAGCCCTCTTCTTGTGTTTTCTGTAGAGAATAATTTGGAATCTACAGTGTTAGTCATTACTTGACCACTTGAAACTAAAAGCACACTGCAAAGTAACACACATTGAATCCCTACCATACATCAGACATTGGATAGCCTAAGGTAGATTTAGGAGAGCATCTTCTGCCCATCATTATTTTGATAGGCTTCAGTAATTAGATAATTTCCTGGTCCCATATTGTATGATCCTACTTATATGAGATGTCTAAGAGAAGCAAGTCTACAGAGACAGAGATTAGTTAGTGGTCACAAGGATCTGGGAGAGATGGGGGCATTGGGGTCAGGATATGCCTAAGTAGTGCAGGGTTTATTTTCAGGATATTGGAAGTATTCTACCCTTGATTGTGGTAATGATGCACCTCTGTGAGTTTACTAAAAGTAGTGAATCTAAATGAACGAATTGTGTGGTGTGTGAATTATATCTCGACAAAGCAGTTTTAAAGAGAAAATGGAAAAATAATTTCTGAAAAATAAGTTCAGCAGCACTCTTACTAAAATGCATTTGCATGATAAAAATTCTGGAAAATCTTATTGTCAAATAAGTATACATGATTAAAGTATAAACTCATTTGCACATGGATAGCCTTATGTGTTTATTTTGCTTCATTATATTCACTAAAATCTGTAATCATTTTCCCCTAATATTTTTCTAAACACAAATTGGAGAAGTACACATATTTGACAAGTACTCTTTTTAATCTTCACAGCAGTTCTTCATGAAAGTGGTTATTCTTATTTTAGTAGAAGAAACAAATGAGATGCCGAGATGTTAATAAATTTATTCACAATATCGCAGAGTAAGGACTGAAGTTAAGGCATGCCCCTAGATTCCCTCACACACCCATGTAATAAAAGGCTAAGCAGACGTTTGAATAATGATACAATTTTATATTTGTTGATATGGAGAGATCTACAGTAAATCTTGAGGAAATAAAGCAGATAACACATTACTTATATGGTACACATTTTAGAAAAAGGAAATATTCACGTGTAAGACAGTAATGCGTGTCTGTGCCTAAGTATAAGAAGATATACTAAAAAGGTGGCAATATTATAGACTGATTAAAATGTGATTTTAATTTATGAGTATATTCTAATTTTTCAACAAAACTTACATATTAATTGTAGACAAAAAATGAGGATAAATAATCCTCTCTTCCTACTTTCCAGTCTTTTATCATCCTTTCTATAAAGACTGGAAAGTATCTTTAAAAGTGTTTTATGTGATAGAGAGTTATAGTGAGGAATTCCAAATATTGTTTTGGAGGAATATGAGCATTTTGAGCTTCTAATACAATTTCACAGATTGACACTGATTTTAATAATTTTGGTTTTTAACTCTAAAACACTGCTTTTATCTTCACATATAATGAAATCTAGAATAGTTGCTTTCTTTTTATATTTGATAAGTATAAAAAGCACAAAGAAGATTAGAGTCAGAAAGGCCCCGAAATATAATTGAGTCAAACCCTTTGATTTAGAGATAAGGAAAACTGAAGTACAGAGAGGTTAAGCAATTCATTCAAGCTCACACAGTGTGTTAGAGAGGGTGAAGGCTGACCTCTCATTTCCCAGCCTCTCTTTCTGTTAAATGAAAAGATGTCCACAAGGAAACTCGATTTGCTTCATACTGCCCACAATGATTAAAAATAAACTTCTTTGCATAGGCAAATCTATCAGATGGTACTCGGCAGGTTTCTCAAGACCAGAGCTTTCAAATCTAAAAAAAAAAAAAAGGTGCTTTTAGTTTTCCATTTAGCCCAATAAATAACAGAACAAATGTGTTCAATATTGGCTCTTTTCAGAACATGCCATGCTAACATAATGTCTTTTGTGCCAGCCGGGGAGAAGTTGCTGAGCCATCTTTTCAATCCTGGTCACTGGTTGATATGCTTTTGAACTGGGTTGCATAAAATGCTCTACTATAAGTGGTTACCCGTTGGGATTTTCCTTCATGTAGATCTGTGATAGGTTTTGACTTTCATCAGAGGAATGCAAAGGACTCATGAAAGTTGAAGAAACATGATTCCTAGGAGTTCAGGGATTTTGCTTTTCATACTTTATTAGTCAATGTTAAATTAAATAAACAGAACCACTAGAGTAGATAGTGAGGTGTGTGCAGAAGAAAAGAATGAAGAACTGTCATTATACCCACACTGTTCCCCATCCAAGTGAACGTAACATCCTCTGCTGCAGTTCTTTAACCACTCTCTGAGCATTCACACCTACCACCAGGTAAGCAAAGCCCAGTTCAGCAACTGTGTCTATACCTATCAGGATTGATTTGTGTACCAACACACAACAGGCGTACAGGTATCAGTCTGGTTTGGCAGGTGGTTACCAGACCTTCTCAGAAAATATGCGGCCTAGCCACCTATAGCCTATGCCTCTTGTGCTGGTAGACGGAACAATTCTTATTGGCATTGTGTGCCTCCAAGGATGTGAGAGAACAGTGGCTCATCACTGCATTGCCACTGTATCTATTCATTTTACTGATCCAGGTGGCCACTGTAAGAAAACACACACTAGTTCCACTCAGTGGTGCCTATCATTATCCATACCCCAGGGGAAATCCCTCGGACAGGGATCAACATGTCCTGTTTTAATGTTCCTCTCTAACTTCCATAGAACTGTGTACCATAGGCACATGCCTTTAACAGGCCAGGTTCCACTGCCCTCTTGCCTGACCACATGCAAAGATCTTTGGCCATTAGTCATGAATTGGCAGAAACTGGAAACCCAGGGACTTTCCCTGCTTTGGTTCTTCCATCACTGCTAAGAAAATGGCTTATAATCCTGTCCACTGAGCTGATTGGTTCTCACCTTCTTTCAAGCAGGAGATTGTTCATTCACCTTGGAATGTTGTCCACAAAGCAAGGAGCTCAGTAGGCCAGTTGTGAGCTGTTACAGGTGTCCTATAAAAGTCATCTCCTCATGAGATTGCTTCCTGAGATTTCTTCCTTGCATTCTCCAGGCAGAATTATCCTGGAGAAACCATCTCTATTTTATTATAGAACTTTCTGGGCACTGCCATGTCCACCTGAGTATTTCTCTGATGTCTCCCAAATTGTATGGTGTTTTAGTCAGCTTTTTCAGCACTGTGACCAAAAACCCCAAGAAGAACAATTCTGAATACGAAAAAGTTTATTTGATGCTCATGGTTTCAGAGGTCTTGGTCCATACACAATGGCCAATTCCATGGATCTGTGCCTGAGGGATGTGTGATGTGTGTGTGTGTGTGTGTGTGTGTGTGAGAGAGAGAGAGAGAGAGAGAGAGAGAGAGAGAGAGAGAGAGAGAGCACTCTGCTCATCAAGAATAAAATATAGACCTGAAAGGCATGCCCTCCTCTCAGCCATGGCCTTCATGGGGAGGGAATAAGTAACCCCTGGAGGTGTGGTTCACTGGAAATAAAAGTCTGAAAAAGTGATATCAAGAAATAAAGCAAAAGACATGGGAAATAATTTTTAAAGTGAGGGCTTTACAGGCGGAAAAGACCTGAAGGGTCTGATCTTAAAAAGGCAAAAAGTCTGTGAAGGCTTTATCTATAGTGAAACACACCAAAAGAATTTATTGTGAGGAGGGTTTCTTCAAGGTAAATAATAAGGGACAGGCTGTGTGGAAGTTGGCCTGATTGGGGACTAAACACTTGTGCAGTGATTCTTCCTCCATGAGGCTAGCTGGGGCACTGGTATCTCTTTCTACCTCCAGGGAGCTGTGCTTGAACCTGGGCTGTCTGAGCCAATAAATTCCGAGGTATCACCGAATTCTCTTTGAGCAGGATGTTTGCCAAGGCAACGAAGCTATCTCAGATCAGTGAGATTATACTGAGAGTTCTCTGAGGGGCTCACCTCCACTTAGAGACAGACGGCTTAGACATGCCCACAGTTCATTCACGGTTTCCAGCACTCACAGGAACCAAGCTCTTCCAGTCACTTCCTACCTGCCCCAGTTAATCCCTGTTTAACTGATTAGGTTAAAACTCTCATCATCCAATCATTTCACCTCTAAAATTTCTTACATTGTCTCACACATGAGCTTTTGAGGGAGACCTCGTATTCTAAACCATAACGTAATGGTATTTCAAATTTCGAGATTTATTGTGTCTAGTCATTGAGGTTGCCTCAATGAATTCCCAATATCAAGCCTGTAATTGAAGTGGAAATTTAGTCCAAAATCCCAGGAATCATTATTCAGATGAGTTGCTGGCTTTTGCTAGAAGCCCCTGTCTACACTCCAAACAGGGTTATTACACAGAAAATGTATCCCTATCTGTACTCCAGATTCTATTCTGTACTGTGTGGGCTTTGGCATGCTTATTGGTTCCCATTGAGAATGTCCAATTAATATCTCTTGGAGGGTGGATTTCCATGTTTTCTGTTTTACAATACTGGGCAGGAGAATCATGTAATGTCCATCTTCATAGTATGGTCAGGTGAAAGGGACTCGATCCCTTCACACAAAGCCTGGTCCACCATAGCAGTTCTAACAACTTTTACTTTAATTCTATCAACCTTACATTTCTAACTATGCCTCCATTAGACCTTTTTTAAAGGTTTTTTATTTTGCATACCAGAGAGGGGAAGTATTCTTCAGACAGACATGTTGGTCAACCCCATAAAATATTCAGGAAAAGGAGACAAAGGTTCTTTATGTTTAAATTTTCCAAATTTCAAAATCCTCTCTATCTGTATTTCCATTTTCTCTCAATCTAGATGGAACCCACATCAGGATTTCACCAGTGGGCTTTGATACCACAGAACCTGGGGCCTTCCATAACAAGGAATCACAGGAATTTAGCATCTCCATCCCCTAACTATTTTACCCTCTCTAGTATGAAATGTTTTGGGGTCTCTAATCAGAGATCAAGTCAAGCAACCTGTACCCTTCTGTCAATCTTTGGTTTGATTGTTCTGCCTGACTATGGGCCCCAAGCAATCACAGCTCAAATTTCTCATTGAAATCTTTACCTCTGACTTTCTAAATTTCTCTAAAGCTAGGTAAAAAGAGTTGACATGTCTGAGGCTCTTTAATGTTGAGGGACCAGTCAGGGGTTTCTTTGGCCTCCTCAACCTTTGGTAACGCTGTATGAAAACCTTTGTTTTAACTTCATAATATCTCATTAATTCTTCCTGTTGTTTTAAAATAACCCTCTGAAGATTTCTACCCTGCTGTGATGAGTCCTGTGACTTTCTCCTTTCATTTTCTTCTTTATTTTTATACTATAAATATTTGCTTTATTCACCTTATTTCTTCATAAACACTCCCGCCATACTAAGACTAGCCCCTTGACTTTCTCCTCTCCTTTGCCCAATCTTTCATTGATAAATCTTTTTTTTTTTTTTTTTTTTTTTTTTTTTAACTAACATCTGTAGGACCCAGGAGGGGAAACAAAGATGGAAAATTCTACAAGTCTACTTGAACCATTGTTTGGTTCTGTAGCAATTAGGTTAAATGGAGTGCCCATGTAAAGGGAGCCCCCTTCATAACAGCATTTGCCATGACCTGGATAATGAACATATTCAGAGGGTGAGTTTCCCAGCTATCATAAAGCCAGACCCACAGGACTGCATCTATCTGGGTTGTTCCACTTGGCATGGATAAGGTAGTTGGATAGTCTAGTGCACCAAGCAGTCTTTTCCCACTTTGTGCCTGGATGCAATAGAGTCATCTGTGACTGTTCCCCATGAACTCTGGGTCCTGTTTCAACCTAACCATGGTTATCTACTCAGTACAATTTAAATGCACAGACATTGACCCATATTAGTTACTCCCACAACCCATTTTAGTAAAGGTTCTTTGGAAGCTAATGACAGTGATCCACGAAATCAAACAATTCCTTCACACCATTCCCCCTGGTTTCAACAGGTTATTGTTTATTCCCCTCCCTCACATTTTACCACCTCTGTTACCAGGTGTTTCAGAAGCACTTTCTGTTGTCCCTTATAGTTTTGTCCTCAGCATTATAGAAAGCATTATGGCTAGTGGCCAAAGCTCAGTCTCATGGAAATCTCAGTTTGAATTAGTACTAAATCCCAACCCAGCACTCTCTTTTAATTTCCTTTTAGTTATTTTGAATAACAATAGCTAAGGGATTCTGTATTTTGCCTTTATCTTGTTAATTTGCATTTTCTTATGCATCCAGTGAACCAACTCTCTGGGGAATATATCCATTTCTAAGTTCCACTGGAAACTTTCACCTTTAATAACTGAGCAGAGCACAGCTACGGCTCCATTCCATGGGTGACCATGTGGCTACCCAGAAGTAAGAGGCTCCTCATTCCCTGACCTTTACCTTCTATTTTCCCCAACTACCTCCTTTGGTGAGCTAGAGATGTTCTAGAAAAATCTCAGTTCTCTGACATCAAATGAATACTGAAAAAAAAAAAAAAAAAGAAATGAGCTCTTTTTCCTTCTATACTTAACACCACTCTCAATATTTCACTTCTGACAAAGGGTAATGTAGGTTTTTCCTGCATCTAGTAATTCTCCAGGTCCCTGCAGACACCAAGTGGGTGTCCTACAATTTAACTCCAGCACTATCTACCTGGACATAGCATCAGATCTCACAGGTGAACAACTCAGGCCCACAGACTACCCTGTCCTCCTCCAGGGCAAATGCCCATGCTGGGTCCAAGTTGCCACTGATGATAAATCAGAGATTCCCACGGTCCTCTCTTTGGGTTCAGTTATTTGCTAGAATGGCTCAAAGAACTCAGGAAAACAATTTATTTACTAGATTGTTGGGTTATTATAGCCAGAGGGAAGACATACACCGAGTCAGTTATGTGGGAAGGCGGGCGTGACTTCCATGCCCTCTCAAGGTATGCCGCCCTCCCCGCATCTCCGTGTATTCAGTGAATTTAAAGCTCTCTAAGTCTTGTCTTTTTGGTTTTGTTATGGAGGCTTCATCATGGAAGCATGATAGATTAAATCATTGGTGATCAACTGGACCTTCAGCCCCTCTCCCTTCCCTGGAGGTCTGGGGTTGACCAGAACTTTCCAAATCTTCAGTCGCATGGATGGTTCCTTTGGCAAATAGCCCCCATTCAGAAGCTTCCCAGGAGCCTACAGCCACTAGACATTCCTTCAGTAATGACACAGAAAGACTATTACTTCTGTAATTCCAGGGATTACAGGAGCCATATGCCAAGAAACAGAAGCAGAGACCAAATATATACAGGTAGGTAGGTAGGTAGGTAGGTAGAAAATTTTTAAAAGGAGTCCAATATCTGGAAACTGATCTGACATTCACAGATAAGGCTTGATGTTATTACAAACGGATCTGATGCTTATAACTAAATTATACTGTTCTCTTATCAGACAAAACCCTTCTCGTAGAACATCTGTCTCAGACAAGGTCACTGCAGCTCATAGGACCAAATATCTCACCCTCACTGGAACTAGGCTTTATCCTAGTTTCATATCCCTCCAATGGATAAGGTTTATTAATATTTGATCATGAAATTATTTCTGCTTTCTGATAATACCCAATCTAGGGTAAGCTTGTGCTTCCTTAAAACTGCCCCAAAATTACTCAATCAAAGCCTAAATCCCATAACAGATCATTCTAATGTCCTCCTACTAAGATATACTATACTTCACAATGGTGTATATTCTCCTTTGCTGTGAAGAGTAATAAACACAACTTGTTCAGCTTCAATATATCTATGCATATTGTGTGTATGAATGTATACACATGTGCATAATAAATATGATTATATATACCTGTACAGTTACAAATACTTATACAGCTGGTCTTTCAAGTTTTCAGATTCCACTCCTGCAAATTTGACCAACCACAGATCAAAAAATTTTTAAAATTACATCTATACTGAATATGTACAAATGCTTTTATTGTCACTACTTCCTAAATTATACAGTATAAGAACTATTTATATAACATTTATTCTGTTAGGTATTATAAGTAATCTAGAGATGATTTAAAGTTTATGGGAGGATATGTGTGGGTTATATGCAAATACTATATATATATATATATATTTTTTTTTTTACAGACTGCATTTTGATTCATTGTAACAAATGGAGTACATCATTCTATTACTATGTTTGTGCCCGAAGTAGATTGATACCATTCATGTAATAGCCACAGATTTTGCTATCTGCAGGAGGTTCCAGAAACCCTCCCCCTCAGATACCAAGTCACAACTACTAGGTATTTTCATTTTTGTTACAGGGATTTGACCCTTCACCACTATGAATGCTGGTTAAATAGTCTCTGTAATGCTGTTATCTACCTGTACGATGCTGGATCTTGAAGTACACAGGGCAGGGAGCTGGAAAGGAAGATGAATATAAAGTCATGAGACAAAAAATGAGCTGGATCATTGGAGATGGCAATATGGAGTCATGTTTAGCTAAATGCAGACATAGATACAGATGGTTCCATGTGGAAATATTTATAGATATGTCTTTAAAAATTGGTTAGTATACATACAAATATCTTCTGCTCAAACTGCTGAGAAATTTAAGAAGCAAAAAATGTCTCAATGGCAATGAACACACAATGTTCCAGACCCTGGTTTCTAGTATCATTCACCAATTAAAGGAACCCAAACTCTTTGGAGAGATGGCTGAGGTAGGAAACATGCAAGGTGAGCCCAAAGTGTCTCATACTGCCAGAAAGTAAGAAAGTGCTCATAACAAAAGTATACTCTTTGATAGAGTTATGTCAGAGAGACACAGAAGTCAGATGAAAGAGCCCCTGGTGGCCAATACTGGAGCAATCGAAGCAACAAAATAAAGCAATATTGGATTACAACCCCCCAAAATGAAATAAAACCTCATGAGCTTATATTGACACAAGTAAGTAATTGAACAAATGAATAAATAAATTGTTAGGGGAGAATAGACAAATCTCCCCTGTAGAATTCCAAAACCAGATGTAAATATTTCCCTTTTAAGGAGTTAGAGATTATTCCCAGGTATGAGCCAAGCATAATGGTTTTCTTCCCAGAGGTACCATATAGAAAGAAGAAAACAGTAGGTTTACAGTGGAGAGAGCTGACAAATGCTATCTCAAGCCTGGTGGTCAATGCTAATGTCCACCGTGGTAAGTTGCTGGAATGATATGTACCTTGACATGATGCAGTGAGAATGACATTTCATCTCTTTGTTCTTCATTCTAGAAAACACATTGCCCCAGTATAACTACGAAGAATAGAAAACAAAGAAGAAAATCAGAGAAATCCCAGTCGAGGCACATTCTATAAAATACCTGTCCAGTAATTTTTGAAGCTGTCAGGGTCACCAGAAACAAGGAAAGTCTGAGAAACTGTCACACCCAAGAGTAGCCTAAGGGGTGATGCACAGGAAGTATAATTTGCTCTTGTGACTGGGATCCTGAAACAGAAACAAACAATAAAATAAGAACAAAGGTGAAGAAATCTGAATGAAGTTTGGATTTTACAATAATACAGTGTATCAATATCAGCCTTTTGTTGTCCCAAATGTATTAAACTTGTGAAAATGTTACTAATAAAGAACATTGGACCTGGAGTATATGGAAACTCTGATGATGGTCACAATAATTTCATAAGTCTAGATTAGTCTACAATAAAAAAAACTTAGTTAAGAAAAAAAGAAGAGCAGTTGGAACCCTGGTGTCTTTATGTCAGTTCTGGTTTTCTCTTGACCTGGACAGCAGGGGTGTCCTGCAGAAGCCCGAGCCCTTCTTCATGAACCCAAACACACACGCCTGAGCCAGGAGTCTGCACGCTGGAGGGGGACCCTGGGGAAGCTGGGCAGTGGCAGACGCCACTGCTCTGCAGTTGAAGTGAGCAGTGGCAGACGGCATGGACCAGCTACAGCCGGACTGCCGCTTGACCTGCTCTCCACATCCCACATGAGAATCTTGCCTGCGGTCCACCCTGGGCAGAGGTGAGCGGGGAAGGGAATTCTGGAAAACACTGCATCACACACATAGAAACCCTAGCACTCCGCTCCATGAGGAGAGGCATGAGATCACAAACGAAACGTAACCCCGGGCAGAGCAGAGCTGACTTCAACGCACCTTCAGGTGTTTATAATGAATGTTTACCATTTCTTTGGAACGGATTTTGATTGAAAGAGGGCATCCAGAAGCAATGTAAATTTAATGGAGTCCCTGAGAGAAAGTAGGAGGAAAACAAGAGAAAAAACCAGAAGGTGAACTTGGAGAACAAGCTTGGGCTCAGCGCCAAGACCCCACACGAATCCAATCTTAAAGAAACACCTCGTCGTATCTGAAAGTTAATTTTACCCTAATAAATATTGGTACTCATATTTATTAAGGCTCTGATTCAAGTATGGCCTTTATGTTTTAAAAGTTCACATATAGTTTAATGATTACTTGGCTAGTTTCCAAAAACCATTGGTGACTAGGAATTCATCTGTGTGATTAAAGCAAAACAAGGGTTAAGTTTGAGTTTTGCATCTTGACTCAGAATTCAACAGCTGGCCTCAAGTCATGCCCTCACCACCTCCTTTGTCATGGAGACTACGGGAGTCTAACAGTTGAAGCTCTGATCTTTTCAGATTGTCTGAGACTGGACTCTCAACTAGAGGGTACATTTCTGAGGACAAAGGAGCACACATAGTTTGTTTTCATCTATTTCCAGCACCTTGCAGAGTATCCAGCGCATAGTAGGATCCAATAAATAGATGATGAAACGGAGATTTAATAGTGTGACTTTGCAAATTTAAAAAAGGAAATGGTTTAATGGAAATGTAAAAGCAAATGTAGTAGCATGTTTAAGGGAAAGATAATCAACTTTGGATTCAGACATCTCTATCATTTGGGCCTTGGATGAGCTATTTAATATCTAAAATAAATGCATATGTAATCCACATACATATATACTCAATTTTATGTTTCTAGCCCAAACTCATCTAAACTATGGCTCTGCACACTCTGATGCCTGCTTGACATCTCCATTTAGAAACTCAACTTGTCCAATATTAAACTCAGGGGTAAGTTTCTTCTCTGTAAAAATAGACCCCTGCCTTTTTTTGTACCAGGGATTGAACCCAGAGTGTTTAACCACTGTGTCACATCCCTAACTCTTTTAATTTTTTTTTTTTTTTATTTTGAGACAGTCTCACTAAATTGCTTAGGGCCTCACTATGTTGCTGAGACTGGCTTTGGACTCAAGATCCTCCTGCCTCAGTCTCCTAAACCCCTGGGATTACAGGCATGAGCCACCACACCGGGCTTATAAAAATAGACCTTTATAGATTTTCCTGTTCCATGTTTCTTAATTCCAGCTCCATTCTTCTAAGTGCTTATGCCAAACATATGATATTATCTATAATCCATCATCTCCCAAACTCTAAAATTTGTTCGTAAGAAAATCTCATCAACTATCTTTTCTTTTCTTTTCTTTTCTTTTTTGCAGTGCAGGGGATTGAACCCAGGGCCTTGTGCACACAAGGCAAGTGCTCTCCCGACTGAGCTATATCCCCAACCAGCCCCTTTATTTTCAAAATATTTATAATTGACCAGTTCCCACCATCTTTACTGCCATGATTCTGGTCTAAGCTGCTATCACCTCACTAGGATTATTGCAATGGAGTCTTACTGTTCTCCCTGATCATGTCATAGCTCTCTGCAGGACTTCCTTAAAGGAACAAAGATATTTTCCAAGAAACATGTCCTATCTTTGTTTCTACTTGGAGGAAAAGTAAACTTTGGCTATGAACTGCAATGCCTTATAAAACCTGCCCCTGGTCATTTATAAGCCTTGTACTCACCTTCTGCTGGTGTGCCCCTCGTTCTCCTGCTCCTCGTTCTTAGGGCTCAGTTTCATTTCCAACCAACTAGGGAGAGTGGTAATTATATCTAATCTAGTTTCTAATTAGATGACGAGGCATTTGGCTACCTTAAGAGAGTCATAGTTACTCCCGCCATTTAATCTACTTTCTATCAAAGGTACTAGATGAGATAATGCTTAGAGTTGAGCCCAGATTCTGACTTCTGGGAAGCACTTATCTATGTGAATAGTGTCTGCTAATATTTCCAAATCCATCATCATCATCAACATCCCCACTATCAGTGTTGCCTCCCAAGGAAGCGACCTTCAAAGAGAGTATGTTCACCTTCATCTCTGACCTTTTTAATCATAGGACTCAAAATCCTTGTAAGTCAACAGTAAAGTTCATCCTTCAAGGTTAACAATTTGCCACGGATTAAGTTTTTTTTTTTTTTTTTTTTTATTATTGTTATTATTCTGACTCAGGCCCTGGAGGGAATACCAAATTGTAACTTCAAAAATATTCTGAGTTTCAGAAACAACACTTTCAAAACACTTTTTGGCTGGGTAAACACTCAATTGATTGTAAGTCCTAGTAATTTTTTTTAAAGTCAGCTCTATTACTGCAGCCATACTTTATACAATAGGCAGCATAATACATTTACATTCAAATTTGAATAATACCATGCACAGCCAGCAATAAATAAGAATAAAATTTAGGTTATGCCTTTGCTTGCTTTTTGAGAAGTTTTTCAAACATGGGAGCAAATGGAAGTTTTTGTTGCTACTGTTGCTGTTTTTTTTTTTTTTTTTTTTTTTTTTTTTTTTTTCTGTTTGTTTTTAAATTTCCCTTTGTGTCTAGGCTTCAGAACCTGTAAAGAAATCGAACACCAGTTTATCCTGCTGTCTACTGATAAGCTTGGGAAAGCAGGTAACTTTATACTTCTCCATTAATTTATTTAAAAATCAGAGCACGAGTGTATGTCTCTGTGCCTTGTGACACACTTTCAAACCTTGTGAGATGTTGGAAAATTTCAATTAGTATGACTTGAAGAAAGACATAAATCCTTGCCAATTTGTAGTGCCCTGTTATCACTGACTCTTTTGCTTCTTGTATTGCAGTTAATGGAAGCTCCATATATGTCTATTGAAGTTTGAAGGAATTGAATGAGACTACTTTATTTTCTTTTAAAAATTTTATTATTTGTTCTTTTTATTATACATGACAATAAAATGTATTTTGACATATCATACATACATGGAGTACAACTCCCCATTTTTGTGGTTGTACATGATGTGGAGTTACATTGGTCATATATTCATCTATGAACATAGAAGGTATGTCCAATTCATTCTACACACTTTCCCATTCCTATCTCCCCTCCCATCCCCCCACTCCCTCCCGTCCAAACTGGTGAACCTCCACTCCTCCCTCTCCCCTGCCTATTGTGAGTCAGCATCCACAGATCAAAGAGAACATTCAGCCTTTGGTTTTTTGGGACTGGCTTACTTCACTTAGCATAATAGTCTCCAGTTCCATACATTTAGAGGCAAATTCCATAATTTCATTCTTTTTGTGGCTGAGTAATATTCCATTGTGTGTATGTACCACATTTTATTTATTCATCTGTTGAAGGGCACCTAGGCTGGTTCCATAGTTTAGCTATTGTGAATCAAGCTGCTATAAACATTGATGTGCCTGCATCACTGTAGTATCCTGTTTTTAAGTCCTCTGGGTATGTATAGAGGAGTAGAATAACTGGGTCAAATTGTAGTTTCAGTCCAAGTTTTCTCAGGAATCTCCTTGCTGCTTTCCAGAGCAGTTACACAAATTTGCAGTCTACTACTAATGCATGAGTGTAACCTTTCCCCCACATCCTTGCTGACATTTATTGTTACTTGTATTCTTGATAATTGTAATTCTGACTACAGATGAAATCTCAATATAGTTTTAAATTTAATTTCTCGAACTCCTAGAGATGTTGAACATGTTTTCGTATATTTGTTGACCGATTATATTCCTTCTTCTGCGAAGTGACTTTCAGTTCCTTTGCACATTTATTAATTGGGTTATTTGATTTTTTGGAAGTTTTTTGAGTTCTTTATATATCCTGGAGATTAATGCTCTATCTGAGGTGCAGGTGGCAAAGATTTTCTCCCATCCTGGGGGCTCTCTGTTAATGTTCTTATTGTTTCCTTTGCTGTGAAGAAGCTTTTTAGTTTAAATCCATCCTATTTGTTGATTCTTGATTTTACTTTTTAGGTTTTAGGAGTCTTATTGAGAAATTCAGCCCTTAAGCTGACATGATGGAGATTTGGACCTACTTTTTCTTCTATTAGGTTCAGGGTCTCTAGTCTAATGTCAAGGTCCTTGATCCGCTTTGAGTTTTTTCACACAGGGTGAGAGATAGGGGTCTGGCTTCATTTTGTTACATATGTATTTGCAGTTTTCTCAGCACCTTTTGTTGAATAGGCTATCTTTTCTCCAAAATATGTTTTTAGTGCCTTTGTCTAGTATGAGATAACAGTATTTTGTGGGTTTGTCTCTGTGCCTTCTATTCTGTACCATTGGTCTTCATGTCTATTTTGGTGCCAATACCATGCAGTTTTTGTTTCCAGAGCTCTGCAGTATAATTTAAGGTCTTGTATTGTTATGCCTCCTGCTTCACTTTTCTCACTGAGGATTGCTTTGGCTATTCTGAGCCTCATATTTTTCCAAAAGAATTTCTTAACTGTTTTTTCTATTTCTATGAAGAATGTCATCATAACCTTAATAGGAATTGCATTAAATCTGTATAGTACTTTTGGTAGTATAGCCATTTTAAGGATATTAATTCTGCCTATCCCGGAACATGAGAAGATCTTTCTATCTTCTAAGGCCTTCTTCAATTTCTTTCTTTACAATTCTGTAGTTTCATTGTAGAGGTTTTTCACTTCTTTTGTTTGATTGATAACAAAATATTTGATTTTCTTTGAGGCTCTTATGAATGGGATAAATATTCTACTTTCTCTTTCAGTTGATTCATCACTGGTTTATAAGAACACACTTGATTTGTGGGTGTTAATTCTATATCCTGCTGCATGTTAAATTCATTTATGAGTTCTAGAAGTTTTCTAGTGGAGTTTTTGAATCTTCTAAATATAGAATCATGTCATCAGAAAATAGGGATAGTTTGAGTTCTTCTTTTCCTTTCATATTGCTTTAATGTTTTTCTTATGTCTAATTGCTCCAGTTAGATTTTCCCAGACCATGTTGAATAGAAGTGGTGAAAGAGGGCATCATTGTCTTCTTCCAGGTTTTAGAGGGAATGCTTTCAATATTTCTCTGTTTATTTATTTTTTTTATTGTAAACAAATGGGATACATGTTGTTTCTCTGTTTGTACATGGCGTAAAGGCATACCATTTGTGTAATCATAGATTTACATAGGGTAATGTTGTTTGATTCATTCTGTTATTTCTCCCTTCCCCCCACCCCTCCCACCCCTCTTTTCCCTCTATACAGTCCTTCCTTCCTCCATTCTTGCCCCCCTCCCTAACCCTAACTCTAACCCTAACACTAATCCATCCCTCCCCCCATTATGTGTCCTCATCCACTTATTAGCGATATCATTCGACCTTTGGTTTTTTGAGATTGGCTTATCTCACTTAGTATGATATTCTCCAATTTCATCCATTTGCCTACAAATGCCATAATTTTATCATTCTTTGTGGCTGAGTAATATTCCATTGTATATATATACCACAGTTTCTTTATCCATTCATCAATTGAAGGGCATCTAGGTTGGTTCCACAATCTGGCTATTGTGAATTGAGCAGCTATGAACATTGATGTGGCTGTATCTCTGTAGTATGCTGATTTTAAGTCCTTTGGGTATAGGCCAAGGAGTGGGATAGCTGGGTCAAATGGTGGTTCAATTCCAAGTTTTCTAAGGAATCTCCACACTGCTTTCCAGAGAGGCTGCACTAATTTGCAGCCCCACCAGCAATGTATGAGTGTACCTTTCTCCCCACATCCTCGCCAACACCTGTTATTGCTTGTATTCTTGATAATCGTCACTCTAATTGGGGTGAGATGGAATCTTAGGGTAGTTTTGATTTGCATTTCTCTTATTACTAGAGATGTTGAACACTTTTCCATATGTTTGTTGATAACAAACAACAAACATTTCTCTGTTTAGAATGATGTTGGCCTTGGGCTTAGCATAGATAGCTTTTACTATGTTGAGGTATGTTCTTACTATCCCCTAGTTTTTCTAGTGTTTTGAACATGAATGGACGCTGAAAATGATAAGAAAATGCTTTTTCTTATCTATTGAGATAATCATGTGATTCTTGTCTTTAAGTCTATTGATGTGATGAATTGCATGTATTGATTTCCAGAACTTAAACCAACCTTGTATCCCCAGAATGAACTCCACTTGATCATGGTACACTATCTTTTAAATATCTTTTTGTATGCAATTTGCCAGTATTTTATTAAGAATTTTTGCATCTATGCTCATCAACATTATTGGTCTGAAATTTTATTTCCTTGATGTGTCTTTGTCTGGTTTTGGCATCAGGGTGATACTAACTTCAGAGGATAAGTTTGGAAGGGTTGCCTTCTTTTCTATTTCATGGAATAATTTGAGTAGGATTGGTGTTGTGTTAATTCTTTGAAGTTCTTCTAGAAGTGGGCTGAGAATCTGTCTGATCCTGGACATTTCTTTCTTGGTAGGCTTTGGATGGTGTTTTCAATTTCATTGCACTGATCTGTTTAAATTGTCTATGTCCTTCTGATTCAATTTAGGTAGGTCATATGTGAATCAGACTGCTTTAGACAAAATTTAGAATATTTTACTCAGAAATATAACATTGTAATTAAGGTGAGATTGCAGAAAATGTATCTCTCCTACTTTTATTTATTTATTTATTCTTACAAACTGCATTTTGATTCATAGTACACAAATGGGGTGCATCTTTTATTTTCTATGGTTGTGTCCAATGTAGATTCATACCATTTGTGTAATCGTACGTGTACATACGGTAATGATGTCTGTCTCATTCCACCTTTTTTCATATCCCCCCTCATTTCTGTCTATGTAATCTAAAGTTCCTCCATTGTTCTCTCACCCCCCCGGCCCCCCACCACCTTTATATATCATCATCCACTTATCAGGGAAAACATTTGGCCTTTGTCTTTTGGGGATTGACTTATTTCTCCAATTCCATCCATTTATTTGCAGATGCCATAATATTATTCTTTTTTAATCAACTCTGAATTTCTAGATTTTGATTATCTAGTAAGATGATTTAATGATGTCTCCCTTCACTGCCTCACCCGTGCCTCCCAGAAAGTGTCATCTGTCATCTGTCTACCTCGCTATCTCATCCACAGGGGAACTGTGCCAGGACAGTGGGGTAGGTTGCAGAGAAGCCAAAGAAGGTTCCCAGAAAGAGCAGCGGAGACATATGGTTTATTGGAAAAGCTTACAAGCAACTGGCAACTGCTCCAAGAAGAGTTCGGTGGTTCAGGCAGACGATACCACCTCTGTCCCTTAAGGTGCTTCTGCAAGCAGTGCTTTCTCTGCCTGATGGTGTTTTGTGCAGTGGTGGTCAGCTGGATGAGTGACATGCATCCTTTCCACAGTGCCCTCAGTTCTACCCCTGTCCCCACTCAGGGAGGAGTTGTATCTCTTAGACTGCAGAAGCAGACATCACCAGCATGAACTTGCTTAGTTTGCTTGAATAAATGGCATCCCAAAAGCAACTGCTCCAACATACATGCAAGAACTTAGCTTTCTACAGATAGCTCGATTTGCCCTAGTTCCCCATGTGCTTGAGAAAACCAGTGTCCCTTCAAATTCATGAGTAACCAGACTTTCTGTCATTATTCCCTTGATTTGGTTAGGTTTTGGGGAACAGAAAGGAGGCATTCAGGGATGTGATGTTTTCCTGGGCCCCTTTTCCTTAGTGATGATACACTTTGTCCTTGTTTACCTCTCAGTACCCCTACTCCTGTGCCATTCCCCTACCACTCCACCTACAGTCGTGTACCCAGACAAGACCATTATCAGCATGAGAACGTCCCACTTTTATAAAACATACACCAGATCTGAGCTTTCGCCTAGAAATTTTGAAAACTATGAAACGCATGCATATGTGTGTTACAAGTCCAAAGATTTTTTTAAAAAGGGTTATTTTCTTAAATTTCTGCCCAATATGCCATGTTGCATTTCCTTTTCCCTTGCTTACAAGCATAATGACGTATTTTGTAATTTCCTAGTCATCGGGGGATATTAAACAGCCAGTCCACCTTGAAAGTTCAATGGTAGAATTTATTAGATCTTCATATTATTGTCCATCGCTCACTAGCCAAACTTGAGCTATGCTGTTGACTCCCCGGAGTGGGACAAGAGTGAGGTCTGCCCTCAACATCAATCTGGATCAGAGTCTTCTGTCTCACTCTTTTGGGGTTGAAGAAATGAGGAAAGGGTGGATACAACCTCCTCTTAAACCACTGGCAGTGTGTCCAGAGCAGGGAGGCTCCCTCTGTCTCCCTCTGCTAAGCTGGGGTTGGAATGACTCTTGCTCCCTTCATTGTGACCTCAGGAGGTCAGCCATGTCTCTCACTCACTGGACACCCTTTGGCTCAGGCATCCACTTTCTTCCCTGCTACTCTTTGGGGCTCACAGGTGTTCTTGTACATGGAGACACACGAATTACTTATGTTCTTTTTCATGGCCACCAAAGGCTACATCTTTGGAAAAAAAAAAAAAAAAAAGAAAAGAAAAAAGGCTTATTTTGTTCATCTCATCTCCTCAGGCAGGATTATTTTGTAAGCCCTTCTCTCCATTAAGATTCCCACCTACAGAAACCTCAAGTTGAAAGAGACACCAGTATTCTTACATGGCCCCTCAGTGCAGAGGGTGTAAGCCAGTTTTTAATATAGATATTCACAATCCATCTCTTTTTATTAGAATATAAACCACAGGAGGACGGGGATCTGTTTTTGCATTTTTTCTTGATGTATCTACCATTTCTGAAACTGTGAATGTAGACTGAATGAATCATTTCCCCTAGATGGCATGTGAAATTCATGCTCTTTTCTTAATATGGGTCAATTTATTAATGCTACACATGTGGAAAATTCAAGAAATTACCTAGATTTAGAAATGTTGAAAAACCTTCCAGTAGCCATGTGTGTGAGTACCACATGAAAACCCAAGTACACATGAAAACCAAAGAAAGAAATACAGATGGAGGACAATAAATTATAAACAAAATTGCACTGCTGGTCTGAGGACACCACATCCCCCTGCTAAGTCATCCATACTCTTCCACCGATTGGTATCAGATGCCACATTTTAGGGTGATCTGAATTGAATGAAATAGAGGAAAAAATTATTAAATGTTGAAATGTGGGAATGTGCTTTTGTAGCTTTTATCAGTCTTTGATAAAACAGACTCCATTAAAGTAGGATAAAATGTGTCTTTCCTAGTTTTGTCTATAGATTTCTTGAAATAAATGCCCTCCCCTCAAGTCCCACACCAAGCGATTACACAACCCCTTGGCTACCCCCAGTGACTATGGAAAGCATAAGGACTGAAGAAGTTCCTTAAACTCAGCACTGCCCTGGTATCATGCCCCAGGCTTCCTCCTATGCACATTTGCGCCATATTGATGGGACTCCACCTAGACTGTGTGGAACTTTTCCCCGTGAGGGCACTTTCAGTCTAACCTTTATTGATCCCTGCCCTGCTTTTCTTTTCTATTGTTGCCATAACAAATTGCCATAAACTTGAAAGCATAATACAACACAGATTTATTGTCTCATAGTTATGTAAGTCAGAAGTCCTAGTGGGCTCAGCTGGTTCTCTGCAGAAGACCTCAAATGGCTGGAACCAAAGAGTCAGTCAAGATACATCACTGCTGGAGACTCTGTAGAAGCATCTGCTTTGGACTGTATACTGTTGTAGCCAAATTTTATTGCTTCTGGTTGTGATACTGAGTTTCTCACTTCTTGCTGCCTATCAGCCAGTGGTCTACCTTTGCTTCTCTAGGCTTCCTCCATTCCTTCCCATCATTTTCATGAAACCTCTCCTCCAGGAACAGGGCGACAGCACTCTCAGTAAATTCAATCAGTAAACCACTCCAGTTTTCCCTGACTTCCCCTTCTCCCACAACATGTCTGTGACTCTAGAGAAAGTTCTCTGCTGTAAGGGCTTGCATGATTAGGTCAAACCCATCTGGATAATCCAGACAAATCTCCCCATTTTAAGATCAGTAACCTCCATTGCACCTGCAAAGTCAACTTTGCCATGTAATATAGTATACTCGGTGGTCCCAGGAATGAGAGGGTAGAAATTTGAGGGAGGCCATTCTGCTCCCATACCTCTTTCTAGTGAGGTCCACCAGGTGCCCTGGGGACCTCTTGGAGTCCCTCCCATGGAGTCACCCTGGGTTCTGGTAAATGGCCTCAACCCAGAACAGCAGCCCAATAACCAGCTTGTTTCCACTGACCAGCATGAATATGAGTTTGAATGATTGGTGATTTGCTAATTTTTAGGTGTCTCTCTGATATAGGATGAGGTCAGGGCTCTAGGCTCTGAGGACCCACCACAAAACACTGTGAGAAATAAGTGTTGCTAGATTTCTTCTGATACAAGACAGAAAATGTAACTGGAATGGTGCGTTTTGTATGAAAAACATACATATAACTGTCCACAAAGCTCAGTTCCTACACCTGAATGAAGAGATGGGGTACCTGCATAGTATAAATAATTCACGTATGCACTAATGACACGATTGTAAATACATAACAAACTTGGTCAGTATACATCAAATGGACACAGTAATTTTGCAATACATTATTTAACAAAATTGTTTATATAGACAATAGCCCCACCCCCCCCTACACACACACACAAACAAATATTTGTCCAGGATCCACACATCCAGGGTGGTGTTCTTGCTTATATTAGTAACAAATTATAATCCTGGTGGACAAGTAATCATGTCTCCTGCTATAGCATAAACATTTATTTTGTGAACGGAGATTTCATGGTCCATTTCATATTTCTTCACAATAGTATAGAAGTGTGTGTACTAGAATCCATGCCATAGTTCCCTTAATAGTCAAGACTTAATTTGATAGAGAATGTGTCTGTGTTTGACCCTTCTGCTTCTTTTCTCCTTATCAATTTAGTTTTGCTTCAAAAATTTTTTTCTGTTTCTTTTAATTTTCTCCACTCCTGTTTTAATTTATTGCATTTTATAGTTTTTATTCCTCCATTAGCGTAGCTTCTTTTTTAATTATTCATAGTTACTATTTCATCTTCACCTTTGACTTCACCCTGTATATGTAAGCTACTCTCAGTATTGTTGATTGATAGACTGACTCTGTTCTGGCATCCAAAAGGAAGGTAATCCTTCTCTTCTATTACACATCCATTGACCTTTCTATGTTCATTTGTTTCTGATTTCTATAGCAATTTGCACTGGTTCTAATTGTGCCAATTTTTTTTTTTTTTTTTAACTTTTGAGGAATTGATCTTGGTTATTGGTATAGTGTGATTTTTTTTTTTTTTTTTTTTTTTTTTTGCTAATTAAATTGTAATTTCTTGTCAATAAACCACTGATGTCCAAGAAAGCCTTCTAATCCTTGACTACAGGAAATTCTCCTTCACTTTAAAAACTCATGTTTAAATATCTCTTCTTCTGTGAGGCTTCCCTGCGCTTAATCTTAAGCAGAATTATTGTGTTGATTGTCTTTGATGCCTCTGGTTTATAAAGGTCTCTTCAATCAGTATCTCTGTCCTTTTTAGGCTGAGCTTCTGGGACAGGTTGGTTGTATCTCTAACAACTTAGCACATCTAACAGCACTTCAAAACTGGTCAGTGAATGTTTCCTCTGTGATTGCTCCACAGGGAAAAAACAGAAAAGGTAATTCAAATTTACTTTCCATCCTGATTGTATTTCTTTTATGTTCTATTTAACATTTTCGTTTTAATTATAAAATATTTTAATCAAATTCAAAAGTACAGAAAACAATGTCACAATTATCTGTGCATCTGCCTCTGAGATTAAAGAGAGTTTAATTGTGTCCCAGATTTGTTTTGCATATCTCTTTATTTTAAAATAAATGAAACATAAGGAAAACCAAAGTTGCCCTCTCCCTCACCCCTTTCCTCCTCACTCCTCCCTTTCAGGGGATAACTAATGTCCTCAAGTCAGAGCCTATCAATCTCATACATGCTTTTATGACATTTAAAGCATATTCGTAAAGATATAAACAATATATACTGCTGTATGGTGTGTTTAAAAATAGCTCGTAAATTAAATTGAATAGAAAAAGGTGACCATTTTTACCACTGCTTTCCACTTTTAGACATATGTTTTAATGCTTGTGAAGCAAAGAAAAAAGAAAACTTTCCAATCCTATAATCTGATTGGCTGTGTCCAAACTTTTGATATCATAAATAATTTTTTGTTTACATCTTGTATCAGCCAGGTTTCTCTCCAGAAACAGAACCAATATAGAAGGAGATTTATTATAAGGAATTGGTTCACACAATTTTGAAGATGGGCAAGTCCACAGACTGGAGACACGGAAAAGCCAGCGTCCAGTCTGAGTCTGAAGATCATCTGCTGTGGAGCTGGGAAGAGCCAATCTGCAGGTGCAATTCAAAGGCAGCCTCTGGATCCTTGGGGAAGGCTGGCTTTTTTGTTTCTTTGCAGGTGCTCAGCTCATGGGATTGAGTCGCATTATGGAGGTCATCTGCTTTACCCAAAGTCCACCAATCTAATGTGTCCCTCATTCACAAACACCCTCATAGAAATACCCAGATCAATGTTTACCAATATCTGGATACCTTCTGACCCATCAAGTTGATGTAAAATTAACTAACACACTTCCCTAAATCTATTTTCTTTAGTTTTGGGAGAAAGGGTTTGAAGGCCCTCCTTGTGATCAGGAGAGAGGTGACATGGTTATAACCTTTCTCTGGGAAGATGGTTATAGCCCCAGATCTAATCTTTACCCTAACCTTCATCATATCCATAATAACCTGCCCCCCTCTCACACACATTATGTATGATGATATGTTTGTCTTCATGTGATTGACATGAAAGACTAAAACCCAATCCTTTCACATTATGTAATTATGCTTCCCTAAACTGATCTTTGTTTCTCTGTAAGTGTTCCTCTTGATTCTTTTCTGTTAGTGCCCCTTAGGCTGAGGCCCTGCCTTCTATACCCTGGTAATCTCTGGCCATTCCTTTCTAATTGAAGTTATGCTTAACCCAGTTTGTGAGATTTTAATTAATCCTTCAAGCTTTCCTTCAAGCAAGCATCCTACTTGAAGTTTTACTTCACTTAGGTTTTCTAAGATTTTAATTAGTCCTCCAAGGCTGCTTCTTTTGAACTTTCTCTTTGACTCTACAACTTCTGCTGCCATTTTTCCCAGATTCTAAGATGCCCTGTATTGTAAGCTGCACTGTTGATTAATAATATCTTTTCTTTTTCACGTGGGGGAGTTGACAGCTCCAAATTCAATGTACATATTTTCTTTTATAAAATAAACCAGCTGCCAAAGGAATGTATTTTTATATAATTATGTGGCACTTTCTATTTCAATATCACAATCAAAATTTGAATTGAAAATAAAAAAAAACTCTTCTCAAAGTCCAATCTTCTCATTCTCTTCTAGCCACTGGCATTAGGCATAACATCACTGTAACAATATTCTATTCATAACCTGTGCTTGTGTCAAATCAGAAACCTCTTCCTCTGGTCCTCTTCCGTGCATATGCTAGTCACGCCTGATTTAGGGATGTGCACAAAATAACCTATGATAAATACTTTTGGGAGCTTTATTTACTTCTTTTCCTATGCTCAGGATTTATTTCATCAGGAAAATTCGCAGTTCCTTGAAGTCTTTTTAGAAATGTCCTGGTGGAACTAAGTATAGAATGATACTTGGAAATAGAGGTTTCCAATTTTGTTTCCTAGTTGTTGATTGAATCAAATGCCTTGAGTGATTTTGCTCAGTTATAATTTCCTAATTGACCATTTATTCTAGGTGTCCAAAATTATTGGTATAAGGGGGAATGAATATAAGTATTATTGTATAGTCTCTTTGTCAGATAAGCACTTTATTTTTAAAGTTTATTTTAAATTTAAAGTTTATTTAAATTTCCCATAATGTTATATTTATTTTTCTTTGTGTATCCTTTTCTTCTACTTTCATTTATGTTCCATCTTTATCTATCTTACTATATTGAATAATTAGTTTGTTTAAGGTTTTTATTTTATATGGTACAAGAAAGCAAAATCAACCTCTCTCTCTCTCTCTCTCTCTCTCTCTCTCTCTCTCTCTCTCTCTCTCACACACACACACACACACACACACACATACACACTTTCACACAACATGCACACACCATCTATCATAATGGGACTACTGAATCAAAAGTTTAAGACTGATATATATTGTTGGATAATAAGCTTCTTTATTATACCAGTTGTCTACCATTGGGGGAGATAAAAATTTGAAGAGACCACAATTCTACATTGACTCTTAAGACTTGAAGAGGTTCCACCAAAGCACTAAAGAAATCACTAGTTCCTTGTGATAGGTGTAGAATGTGTGACACCTAAAAACATTAACTAGATCTCATGTCCTCTTTACCTATTTCCAAATGGGTGCAATTAGTGGGGACAAGTATCACCATCATCCCCCAAGACCTCAAGTGCTCCACTAGGCTACAAGACTCTGAGACAGGGAGGAAAAGAGGTAGGCACCAGAACTACAGCCACTTCATCTAAAGGGAATGAAGCTATCTATCCCATAAGACACAGATTCTGGTCAAGAAATCTGTGAACGAGAGAATGCCCCAGGCTTGGCCTTCAGGACCTGGACCTGGAGAGGAGTTCCCCGAATGGATGCTCACCCTAAGACTGCAAGAGCTTCCCACTGAGAGAAGCCGTCATCACTACATTGTCTGTCATACTGGGATAATACCTGCAAAAATGGGCCTGAGTGTTCATGTTGGCTTCTGGGGAATTAATAGAAGCTTCTTAAAGGCCAGGCTATCAAGGCTAAATTTTGAAATACAGCAAGGTTACCAATGTGGGTAAGGTAAAAAGATGTGAGAAGAGGAAAAGATAAAAATAAAAATGTTGTCACCAAGTCTTAATTCAAATTCAATGGAGAATAAGACCTGGAGACAGGTAGATGGCAATGAAAGTGTCAACTTCAATCCTCAGGATGTTCGGAAGGAAGTGATCCAAACTTGGGGCCAGGACACTCTTGGCAGTGAACAGCCTCTGCTGTGGTTTCCAGCAGGGTCAGTACACCAAGTGGAATCTTGGGGATTCACACGGTGTGTACAGTCCCTTCTCCTTGAATCCAGACAGGGCCTAGTGACTTTCCAAAATGGGAAGAATACAGAAAGAGCTGTAGGATGTGATTTCCAAGACTGGATTGTGAAGGGCTCTTATTTCCATTTTGCTTTGCCTGGTCTATTTTTTCTGGTTTTCTCAGCTAAATTGCTTTAATGAAACAGGCCACCTTCGAGAGAGATCTACATAGAAAGGATGCAGAGGTGGCCTCTGAAAAGCAGCCAGAAGCCACATGAGTGAGCTACAAATTGAAATCTCCATCCTCAAAATCACAGCAGTTCTGCCTAATATTAAGATTTTAGCCCTCAAGAAATTGTGAAGCAGAGGATGTGCCAGATAAGCTCAACTGGGACTGCTGACCCTGAAACTATGAGCTAATAAATGTTGTTTTAAGCCATTAACTTTTGGGACCATTTGTTATGCAGCAATAGATAACTAATAAACCTCTCCTAGAAACCATAATCTCATCCAAAAAAGAAAGTGAAGAGAGAATCCCTCTTGCCAAGAGGAGATAAATTTGTGGAAAAATGAAAATCAGAAGATACTAAGCCACACATCCCTACTACTTTTATTTCCCAAATTCACCCATTACATAAATATTTCATCTTCCCCACGGAGTGTCATTCAAAGGTAGAATTGTCCAAATGTGACCCTCTGTCGCTTTGATCTGGGACTCGACTTCCTGCCATCTGAAGGGCAGCCTTCAAGTTTAAATGCCCATGAGATTAGGACCCCCTCTAATGGTCCAGGATAATGCTTTGGGTCTTCCCACAGACCTCAAGTTCCAAGTACAGGGTAGCTGAGTATTCCCAAAATTGTACCCAGCAAGTGCTACAAATCCACATTGCTCAGTGCCAGGTAATCTGTGTGCTTGCCCACAGACAAGGCCCCTCTCTCATGCTTATCCTATATAGAGGGGCATCAGTGGCATGGTGAGTGGGGTGGGGGTTCCACCACTGGAGCAGAACCTGCAGGCTAGCATGTCTTTCCTTGGAATAATGGAGAGATTGAGAACTTACACATCTACTTCTTATTGTCTCTGGCTTAGGAGATTTCCTTTGTTCCAGTATAGACTATTTCATGATCCATACTACGCATTGTTATGAAATTCATTCTGACTACTAGCAAGAACCCTCCTTAACTACAAGACAGAGAGGAGTGAGTGCGAGTCTAAAGATGCCTCAGAAGCATTTGTTCTGTTGCTCCCCATCTATTAAAAGCAGAAACGTGCAGAGTTAAGTACTGCTCCCAACCCCCCGAACATATGTGGTTGCATGTGCACACATACAAATCAAAAAAAGATAGAGAGATATGAAAACTCTGGAACAGGGAGTAACTTGACATTTTTTTATGCCTTACAAAGTTTTGCCTTTGAATAAAACTTTGCTATTCCCCTGGCCTTGACATAGTCCAGAGTTGGGAAATACAAATGGGTCTGAATGGCAAGACATTAAGGTAAGTTCAAGGACACAGTGTAATGAGGTAGCAGAATGCCCATTGGTGGGCCCATTCTGTTGCCCAATCTAGTGGGCATGGTGCCTCTGGAATCATGCAATGCAGTAGCCCCAGCAGAACCCTTAGATGATAATAGTCACTCATGTCTCCTTTTCTCACTTGACCTTTCCTATTTTAGGAATGACAGTTTGATAGTACGGCAATATATATATATATATATATATATATATATATATATCTCCAAGACCTGCCACCAAGGCACTGATCTCACTTCTTACCTTCCTGTTGTATTTGTGGGGCTGCTGAAAGTAAGTAGCAGGATGATTCATCGTAGCCTCTGGAAGTTGTCTGACAGAACTCTATTCCAGTGTCTGACCGAAGCTACTTATATCTTGTGTCACTTTCTGCAGTGACTCAGTTCCAAGTGAAGATTAATGCAGTTAGAACATTTTGCAGAAATAGTAAATCACCCTTGCAACTGATTGTGACTCTGGAGCTGCCGAGCCTGTGAGTTATTCATGCAGCTCTCCAGTGCTGCTTTCATAAACAGATATTGTTTCATTGGTTGCTAATCATTCCTGCTGAAGTTAGAGTAAACTCAAGGCCAGGGGAATAGCAAGGTTTTATTCAAAGGAGCCAAAACTTTGCAAGGCATAAAAAATGTCAAGGTACTCCCTGTTCCAGACTTTTCTTACATTGATGGACGCTGAATACTTGTTTGAAAAGAGTTTGTATTCAAAGTCTGTATGTCACGTCTCTTTTGAAAATACCTTTTTGTTAATGAATTCACAGAATTATTTCATTTCCTCCAAGACTCTTTTTCACCATGTTGACAGTGGTTAGCAAGGATATTTTTCTTTGTCAAAATAAATGACAGTCACATGAGTAAATGCTGTAAGGAAGTTTATTAGGTAGACTAATCTCTCTGCGGTTCTTTTATTAGCCATTCTCAGAAGGTCATATTGGTAGAAAAAATAATTTTGAATTCCTGACATCACAGTCAATGCTTTGATATTTTGTTTGCTTGTTTTTAATTACTGAGGCAGTCTTTCAGGGCTGTTAACAACTAGACCCAAAACCATTCAGCATGGGGACATGAGTTAAATATGTAGCATACAGTTCAGAATCAAAAGGTCTACTGAATGGAAGAGTTTGACAGTCTAGAAGGACCCCATGTCTCTCTCTGGTGTTTCAGAAATGCTGATTTAGATGTGAGAAACTTTACTTAATGGTAATAGATAAAGAAATCATTTAGTTCGAAGCCCTCATTGCTCTCATTCCTGAAACCAGACTATTTTGACTTTCAGCCTCATTATTAGATTCAGTGCTCCTAAGAAAATTTATATTTCAAGTGCTCAACCAATCTCTGAAATAACGTTGAGAGAAATCATCCTTGGAAATATCAACCTAAAAATTGACTGCAAATCGGGCACCCTTTCCTGCTTGGTTTTACACAGTTAAGAGGATCGTGCATTTATTCCTAGTCAGAGGAAATGTCTTTGGCATTTTTGTCCTTCACTTACTGCCTAAAGAGGCTTGATGGTTAATTGTCACTAGTGGCATCACGAGACAGGTGGAAGAAAAGGAGTTTCCAGGCAAAGGACTTCAGAGGAATATTTAGATCAGATTTTTGACCCTGCGGGTAACATTCCCTTTAATACAGGTTTATTACTGTCATGCTCATATTCAGTAAGGGTTAAATCAGTAACCTCAAAGTTTCTTCCATTTCTAATGTTCAGTTTTACTCCAAAGATTAGTCCTCGTTCTCATTTTCTCCCTGTATTCTGCACATTTGTAAGTATTAAATGTCTCCTTCATCTTCCATATTAAATAGGGGCTAGAAGAAGAGTGGACAAGGCTGGGACATACCTCATTAGCTGAATTGAATGTTAACTAATAAAACACAAGTCCCTTGCCAGTGTAAAGAATCTGGGTTAGCTGTAGGGACCAGTGCCTTGGATTCAGTTATTAAAAATGCTTAATTACAGGTGCAGCCAAGAAAACTTGTGAAAAGTCATTTGAAATAATTCCGGAAGTATAACAGAGATTTTCAAAGGGATTTTTAATGGTAACCTGTTGGAATTCATTGGTTCGTTGCTGGTTTGTGGTTCTCACTTAAAGGACATAATATGAAACAGGTAAATCAGTCTGTTATCATATAATCATTGTATTTAATTTATTGAATAGAATAAGAGGAGGGTAATCTTTAATATTCCTTTTGTTTTTTAACTGGGAGCAGCAAGGTTGGAGTAGAATCATCCTTGAAAACTGCTCAGGCAGAATTATTTTTGAGTGCCGTTTACATTCTTAACACTGTCTGAGAATGAACCACTACTCAATATCATCCTCCTGCAACTCTCACAAAGAGGACAACACACTTATTGCATAAAATCTAAACAACCCGACAATTTGCAGGAACAGTGTTCAATAGGATTTTCTGCAAAGTGAGACCTAGCCTGTAATCTGCACTCTCCAATAAACAGCTATTCCATGATTGAAACAGGACTCATAAACCTGAGGAAACCAGCTTTAAAATTTTGTGTAACTTCAGTTAATTAAATGTGAATAACCACTTGTGGCTACTGGCCACCATATTGGAAGGGGCATTTCCACAGTCTCAACACCTCCACAGAATTTTCTGAATGATTCGAGTCAAATAAGATCTATTCCAAGCCAGTTCTTCATCATCGTACCAGCTTATGAACCCAAATTAGGATATTAGATTATATGATTTTATTTCAACTTTGTTTTTCATTTGAAAAATATGTAGATTATATGCTAACACACACACACACACACACACACACACACACACACACACACCTTCATCTTATTTCCCAAAGTGTGAACATAAAAAAAAGAAAAGAAAAGAGAAAGAAAACCATGGTTTTAGAGTTTAAGGTTGAAAAAATCCATAAACTTCAAAAGTTGTCTCCTGGTGTCTGGAAAGTAAGGTTTTTATTCCTGACCATTGTAACCAAAGCCATTACAGTCAGGACCAACATTTATTCAACCTTGTCTTCTAAAATAGCCATAAATACTAGTGAACCACATGGGAAATTGAACTTGTGAAGAAAGCTACAGAAGAAAAAGTAAGAAACAGACTTTGGAAAAATATTTGTTATGGTTTGTTGTGCATGTAGCCATAAAAAGACATCATGGGCAAGGGAACAGGTGCCTTTGTAAGGACCATAAATACCTGCATTCCAGTACCAGTTCTGCCACTTACTAGTGCTGATGACATTGCCCAGGTTAATGAATCTCTCTCTGAGTCTGAGATTCTTTATCTGTAAAAGAAGATATTAGTCTATGGCGTTTAAAATCAAGAGAGGTTTAAATAAGATAATAGAGGCAGATAGCTTCCATTGACCTTAAACATGTTAATTCCTTGACTTTGTATATTTAAGAAAAATATTTTAAAACATGAAAATTAATTAAAACCATGTATGCTCCATTAAATAGCCAGTCAATCAGACTTTTCTGTGAAATAAGAGTTCAGTGTGACAGTGTAAGTAGGTTCTACAAAACCAGGGTAACTTCAGTCCCAGGCAGATGGTCACATTCTGAAGGAGGAAAAAAGCTTCTTTTTCAGAAAATCCTCTTAGTTGGTTCCTTCATTATGATTGGGCAAAATGCCACTTACAACAGATGGATATGAATACAAGCAACCAGAGAGGCTGTGCTTATACCCCAAGTCTTGGCATATGGCTCCAGACTCCCTCACCAGGCTGTGGAAACAGCTGCTGTGTGTTCTCCCCACCTGCAGTTACAAAGCTCTGCCAAGGGTGTCCAAGCACATAGCAGAACCTGCAGTTGGGTGGTTCTTCTGGGTCAGAAGCCATACCTATCACCTTACGAGCACTAGGGGGCCCTTTTTCAAAGCTTTCTTTTAAAATCCCTGAAAAGGAAGAAGATGTTTAACTATTCAAATGCATCTATCCTTTCACTAACATTGAAGAGACAGCAGGTCTAGGAGAGGAAAAAAATGGAGAGAGATGTATTCAAATCTCAACTTGACAATTTACTTATAATTGAATATAATTAATATCTTGGACCCTGAGGTACCTCTCTTCAACTGCAAATGAAGAATACAGGATGAGATTGTAGTGATGATTAGGTAGAACGATGCAAAACAGAGACCAACTAGCTGGGATGAGTATGGCAACAGTAGTAATGGTGGCGATAGCTAACACTTATTTACATGTAAGTTGCACATCCATCGTGGTTTTTTAAAAATATTTTTAGTTGTAGATGGACACAATACCTTTATTTCATTTATTTATTATAATGTGGTGCTGAGGATCGAACCCAGTGCCTCAAACATGCTAGGCAAGTGCTCCACCACTGAGCCACAACCCCAGTCCCCATTGCAGCTTTAAGTGCTTTGTGTTAGTCCTCATAGTCACTTCAAAAAATTATATATTACATTTTATACATACATAGGTATAACAAAACAAAATAGATGAAGAAACTGAAGTGGAATGAGCTTAAATATCTTTCCCAAGATGACAAAGCTAAAAAGGCATGAAGTGGAGGATAAAAGCAGGCAGCCTGGCTCCAGAGCCTGGCTTCTTAACCACTACTGTAGGTGTTAAGGGAATGGCAAGTATTTTTATGGGGAAAAAATGATTCACAGGAAATTGAGTATGTTAATGAACTCTCCTTTGGTGAAAAGCAAATGACAGCTATAGGGTCTGTGAATGATTTCTATCTGGCACTTCTTGCTTAGGTAGGACAAATTTGCAGAGGGAAGGATAATTCAAAGTCACTCCTTTTATGGGAAACCAGAAATGGCCTTACAAGAGTCAAAATCATTACTGCATATTATAAAGAAGCGGTGTAATTTAAGTAATTGGGCAAATCCTGAAAGAATTGTTTTATATTTAATCGCTGGCAGAATAAATTGAGTTAATGGAATTTATATTCTTAATTTACATTTTCTATCAATCCTAGTCTGTATTTATATGTGGTTTTACATGCAGCACATTAGACACAGCCTGGCCTGATGAAATTGATTTCATTAAATATGGAAAGAATTAACTACTGGTTTAAATTGGGTTGGTCTCACTTGTATATTTGAAACCTGTTTTACCAAGTGGATTTTTTTTTTTTCTCTCCTATTAAGGACCAGTCACCTAAGGAGAGGAATATCAATTGAGGGCTACAACAAAGTTACAAAGCAGAATCATTTAGAATTATTTTTAAACTTATAGAAATAAGATGTCTTCTATTTGCTTACTTTGAGTAGTCAAGTGCTGCAACGCTTAACCTCAACTACGTCAGTCAGTCTAATACCAAGCCTGCAATGTAAAGCAGTGTCAGAAAACTGAAGATGGATTGAGATAGAAACATGTCTAATTAGGAACAGGGATAATGTTCCTGGAGCAAAAGGGAATAGGTGGAAAGAGGATGGACAAGAACTCAGCCTCCTCCATTCTTTCCTCCATTTCTTCATTTCAGCTCTACCTGTGTTCCTCCTCCACCACCCACCTCAGTGTCCAGCATACATATCTAATCAGAAATTCAGGGAACCAATGCACCTGGAGGGCAGACCATCAAGCCCAACAGGATTATCGTTCAACCTTAAGAGTTAATATTATTTCCCTCATTGAGCTTCAGACTTGCTGGGGACCTGGTACTCCTTTCTTCTTTCCTATCCACCTCTTTTAAAATGAGAATGTCAACCTTATGCCTGCTTTACCATTGTACCAAACAAGGACACAGCATGTTTGACTCCATGGGTTCTCAGCTGGAGAGCAATATACCTCAGAATAAATCGTACCTTGAGGCTCACCCTTACTGACTTAGATGCATTTATATGAGATTTGGTTTTAAGTATTGAGGCTGGCATGAATTAAGATTTGAAGGGGCTATTAGGATGGAATAAATATATGTCGCACATTAGAAAACTGTTAAGTTAGGGGGATCAGGGTTAGATTCCTACAGTCTGAATATTTGTGTCACCTCCCAATTCACACATTGAAACCTTAACCCCCAATGTGAGGGTATTTTGGGGCAAGGTGTTTGGGCACGATTTAGTCATGAGAGTATATCCGTCATAAATGGAATTAGTACCTCTATAAAACAAGAAAAGATACTGTTTTAGTCAGGTTCTTCACTGCTATGACTAAAAGTTGACCAGAACAATTTTTAGGGCAATAAAAGTTTATTTAGGGGCTCCAGTTTCGAAGATCTCAGTCCAGAGACAGCAGGCTCCATTTCTCGGGACTCGAGGTGAGGCTGGACATCATGGCAGAAAGGTGGGACAGAGGGAAGTGGCTCACATGATGATTAGGAAGCAGAGAGTCTCCACTCGCCAGATGCAAAATATATACCCCACAGCCACACCCCTAATGACCCACCTCCTCCTCCAGCCACACCCTACCCATATTCAGTTACCACTCAGTTAGTTAATCATCATCAGGGGATTAATTCACTGATTGGATTAAGATCCTCATAGTCCAATCATTTGTCCTCTGAATCTTCTTGCATGGTCTCATGAGTGAGCTTTTGGGGGACACCTCAAATTTAAACCATAATAGATCCTAAAGAGATCCCTCATCATCTTTACCATATAAAGGCACAGTGAAGAGATGGCAGTCTTCACAGCAGGAAGTGAGCCCTCACCAGATGCAGGATTTGTCAGTGCCTTGATCTTGGACTTCCCAGCCTCCAAACCTGGGGAAAATAAATTTCTATTAACTATAAGATACTCTACCTGTGGTAGTTTATTACAGTAGCCCGAATGGACAAGACAGCAAATTAAATCTGTATTAGGCAATCTACCCTAGAAAAAAAAAGAACCAATTCTATGTACACATACCCATACATGCATTTGTACGTATGAGAGAGATTTATTATACGAATTGTACTACAGGATTATGGAGGCTAAGTTCCTTGATCTGTCATTAACAAGCTGGAGAAACAGGAAATTCAGTAGTATAATCCAGCCTGAGTCCAAAGGCTAACAAAGGGATGGGAGATTGAGACCATGTTGTAAATCCTAATGTGAAATACCAGAAACCAGGAGTGCCAATGTCCAGGGAGAAGGCAAGGTGGATATCTCAGTGCAAACAAAGCAAATTTACCCTTTCTCTTCACTGTGACCTAAAGACTTAATAAAAATAACACAGAGGAGGAAAAGTTTATTTTTGTCTCATGGATTCAGAGGTTCAGTCCATGGTTTGCTGACTCCATAGCTCTGGACCTGAGGTGAGACAAACATCATGGCAGAATGCCATAGCAGAAGAAATCAACTTTGGACATGGCAACCAGAAAGCAGAGAAATTTCGCTCACCAGGGACAAAATATATACCTCAAAGACATACCCCCAATAACCTCTTTCCTCCAGCTACACACTGCTAGCCTATACTTAGCAACCAGTTAATCCATATCAGTGGGTTAATCCAATGATTATATCACAGTTTTCATAATCTGATCATTTCACCTCTGAATATTCTTTCATAGTCTTACATATGAGCTTTTGGGTGATACCTCATATCTAAACCATAATATCCTTCTTCCATGTCCTTATTCTATTTAGCCCCTTCATGACTGGATAACACCCATCCACATTGGGGAGGGCAATATTTTTTACATACTCTACCAACTCATGCGTTAATCTCTTCTAGAAACAAGCTCATTGACACATCCAGAATACTGTCTTATGAGCTATCTGGACATCCCTTGGGTAAGTCAAATTGACACATAAAATTAACCAAGAACCTGAGGTTCAAGGTGGAGAGAGTTGACTACAACTCCTTCTATAGGTTGATTATGGTATTTCTTACCTGACTCTATGTATTCATTGAAACACAGAACTACATACCAAGTGGGTGAAATTTGCTCTATGTAAATTATTTAAATTTTAATTCAATAAAAGCAAGTAAAAACAAAAAGAAAATCTCATTTAAACTGCAGGGCTATCCAAGGCAGATCCAATCACTGCTATTTTGGAATACAAATTCTAGTGGGGAAAGCAGACAATAAACAAGTAAACACATAAATATCTAATGTAGTTTCATTTGTCTGATTGATATAATTTCATTGGGCTGAGTCATTTATACTAATGAGTCCAATAAGAAAGAAATAGAGAAGGATAAAATAGTAGGCATCCCAGACTCATTCATGTAATGACAAATAATAAATAATAACACTTAATATTTAAACAGTACATTGAGCTAAGCAGGCTTAGGCTCTTCCCAACCAGAGGGAACTGGTGGTGGATGGAGAAGAGGAGGACACAGTCTCCCCAGCCCACATCTGCCTATCCCAAGGGACTTGGAAATGTATGGTATACTGACTGGAAAATTCCGAGGTCAGGGAATTGATTGGGAGTTGACTTTTATTTTAGAAAAGATAGTCAAATGAAACTTCTACAGACATAACATTTGATTAGATATCTAGACAAACAGAGCCAGTCCTGAAAAAGTCTGGGGGATGATTGCTCCAAAGAAAGAGCAATCACAAGGCACTTGTCCCTGAGAAAGGAATCAATTCTTAAGTTGGATAAAGGACTGCAGAGTGCTGAGTACAGAAGTATGCGGAGGTTAGGAGGTGAGGTCTAGAAGATGCCAGATCACTCAGCCTTTGTTCTTCACATACATTTGGAGAAGTTGTATGACTTTTCCACTAAAAATATATAGCTTTATTTAGAGACATACTTTCTGGAGTCACAGAAGGGTTCATGATAGAATATAAGGCAAGCCCGGTCAAAGCAGAGTATTTTCTAAGAAATTTTCAAATTAAAATAAACAGAAAAATATTTTTCTGTAACAACAAAGTTGGGAAACCTGAGCCTAAGAAATAGAAGACTTATTGAGAAAACTAATTTAAAAGAAGGAGGCTGACAGGAGGGAGACAAAGAGATGAAGAATGATGATGGAGTCCTGATAGCATTCAGTTTGTGGTCCATGGATCCCTAGCTTTGTTGATATGAGACAATAGATCTTACTCTTGCCTAGGTCAACAATAGTGTCTTCTTCATCTTAACAACAAAATGTCCTGGCTAATATAAAAGAGTTACCTGCAAAAAGAAGTATGGCAAGTCATCTGTACATCCTGGGGACTCTACGATATGAGATAGCAAAGTAATTATTAAGACTATCATCTGTTATTTCAAGGACTAGTTTACTGAGCCCATTATAGCTGAGTGATTCAAAGATTTGGTAGAAAAATGTCAGCCATGAGCATCTATTGACCCCTTCTGGGGTCCTTCAACGTAGGGAAGACAAACTAGCAATACCGAATACACAGAAGAGCTAGAGAAGCAATCTTTCAGTTTTCAGACTGCAGCCAGTGATCCAGACCATCTAACATTAGAGAATCATGTGTCCATTAAATTGCATAAATGAAATTGTCTTCCGCATCTAGATAGATACGCTACTCAGAAATATAGATACCAAGGAATCTAGAAGAATTATCGAATCCTGATCTTGGCAGACATCTACCAAGCATTTCCTGTCAGGCAGAGGTAACAAACTTCCCTGGGAACTTCACTGATAGGTTTGGATGCAGCCTAAGGGCAGAGAGCAGATCAACTGTTAACTCTTCAACCAAGGCAAAAGTAGAGAATGAGGTCAAATGAGAAGGTTGTATATCAAGGCCTACAGGATACAGGTAAGGTATGGGGGCCTAAATAAGTAAGGAAGATAGAATAAAGATTCAAAGATAATGTCTATGCAATATTTGATATTTTGTCATCAGCCAAGTTCAACACCTACATTAAATTGTTTCAGATTTAGTTGAATTGAGAGGCATGATTGCTAGAAAACTTTAAATCTGCCAAAGGAGAGTGTGGGATTGATTTTTCCCAGCCCAAGAAAATTTCCAGACTTTTCTATGTTCTTCAAAGGAATTGGACTGATAAAGTTACAAAGCACACTTTGAGGTTGTATTATCTAATATGTAGCTATTAGCTACTTGTGACTATTTAAATTTATTAGAATTTAAAATATTGATGATTTCATTCCTCATTTACACTACCCACATCTTAAGTGTACAAGTGACTAGTGGCTAACACATGGGTTATTGCCAAGGAACATTTCTATTATTGCTTGCTTTGCTAACATTTTAATCTGCTGGAAAGTACTGCTCTAAGAAAGACACACAGAATCTAGTGGCAAAAAGCATAAGGGGCCCTACAAAAGTTACCTATTCAGTAGGCAGGATCTGGGGTAACTATATTGGCTGAACCAAAACTTCACTAAAATGACAGGAAAGGTAATCAGCATTTGTCCCCAACAGCTGAGACACTTTACTGCCCATGACAATGCAATCCCAGTCCAGATGAACATGACCTGTTTGAGACTGGTGATCTCATGCAAGCTGCTTCTCCTTTCCCTCTGTTGTAATGGAGAGTGCTTCTTTGAATTCTTTTTCTTTATTTTTTTTTCTCCACACTTAAGTATTTGGGAGATAATGTAAGTCAGAAGGCAGAAGAGTGAGGTATCATTCTAACATAGGTAAGGAGCAAGAATCGACCACAGAAATTTAATCTGCCACAGAGAACATAGGAAGATTAAAAGGGCGAAGAGTTTATCCTGACTGTGATTGCATCCACCAACACAAGGGAACAGAGAACTCTAATCTTCTATAATTGCAGAAATATTATCAGAGCTTTAGAGATAAATGGACACCAGTAAGCCAGTATCGATAAATGTGCCCAGGCATTGGAGAAAGGAAAGTCAAACAGAATCAGTATCCAGAAAAAAATAGGGCTGTGAGAGAAGACAGGAAGAAAGTGGAACACACACCACACGCACACACACGCACACATGCACGCACACACACCCAACCACTTATGGAGGTTCAAGAGGTGCATAAGACTTCTGGAATATATATATTTACCTATTTATAAAGTTAAAATACAGTTAACAATACAAAGGAGAGAAGATTCACAAAACCTGGGTTAAGAGCTTACAAAGCAAATTAGAAGAATATCTCAAAAAATGGAGCATCAATGCAAAGTAACAGAGATGATAAGGAAAAAAAGTCAGAGATACTTGGGTGTATTAGAAGAAGACTTAATGAAAACAGTATCGTAGTAGAGGGAAAGGAATAGATGGGCAAAAGAATATCATTAAATAAATATAAGAAGAAAATTTCTCCAAGTGGAAATGGATATGTTATCTAACTTCAAACTTAAAGATACACCAAATTTCAGGGACCTTGGACAATAAAAAATATTCTTGTATGTATTTGGGGTAAATTTACTGAATTTCAAGGAAAAAGACACATTTGATTGATTTCCCAAAGAAAAGCACAAAATAGTTAACAAAGAAAAAAATCAGTTCTAACATCAAACTTTTGCAAATACATATAGATGTATATTCAAAAAAATACACATACACAAATATATACACACACATGTATATAGAACTCTTTTTTTTTTTTTAATAACACCTCATTCAGCCAATAATGGTGTATGGAAGGTCTTCATCCTTTCTGTGTCAACAATTTTATTTTTCTGTTCCACTTCAGTTCTAGTTTGAGAATCTTAGGTTTAAACTACTTTCTTATATCCTTAACATTTTTACCTTCACTGGTTTTTGGCTTCCACTTTACTTGGGCTGTAACTTATAGAACACTTTGGAATATGCTTTGGGGTTGTCTTATTTCCTGCAGGTCTTAAATACTTCCTTCCAGGTGTTAGGTATGTGTCTTTACCATTAACATTGTTAGCACACTGTGACACTGTAGGTACAAGAATGTGTCCTTTTGCCACCTCTGAGAAATTCTTTTTCCTCTTATTTCCTCTTATAGAGTCTCTCTGTTCTCTTCTGATATTCAGTTATATGTTGTTGGACTTGGAAGCTACCTATCTCATTTTAATCCTATGTTATTCTTGTTACATTTCATGCCATTCTGTTGAAATATCTTAGAATAATCTAACACCCTAAAACAAACTTTCACCAAATTACGCACTAATAATATTTTTACTTTCTTTAAAAATTTTAATTTATCTTCCTCAGCTTTATAAAGACATAAGTTGTCAAATAAACTTGTATATTTACATTTTACCGTGTGATGTTTTGATGTGCGTGTAAATTGTGAAATGATTAAATCAAGATAATTAATCTATCTATTACCTTGGTGGTGAGAACATTTAAAACCAATTCTCTTGCAATTTTTATGTATGCAATATGTTCTTATTAACTATAATCACCATACTGTAACTCATTCATCCTGCCTAACTGAAATTGGGACCTTTTGACAAACATCTCTATCACCATCCATACCCCTGAAGCCAGAATTGGGAACAGGTAGTTAGTGTAGAAATAGGGGATCGGGTCAAATCGAGGAAATGGAGGCCATAAGTCATCTGCCTCTGGAAGTTGGAGACTGCCCCTGGAAAGATGGAATGTCAAGGATCTCCGGAAGCCATTGATTACCAAATTTACCTGCCTTTATCAAGGACTGCAAGCATAGAGCTGCTAATTAATGCCCCCTGGGCCCTTATCTGCCCGAATCACCCTGGCCCTCCCCCTGCCCATGGTTTCTCACTTAAAGCAAAACCAGGTCTAGTCACTAGGCAGGAGGGAGAGATAAGCAGGGAGAGAACTGGAGAATAAAAGAGAATTTAACCTATAAAAGATGTAAGGTGCGCTCACTTCTTGGGACTTTAGAACATCAGCCATGGCCCCCGTCTCCCTGCTGGGAGAAGTCTGTATTATTAGCTTTAAATAAAACCTGCTTAATATGCTTGCCTTGGCGTGCTTCTCTAGTGTTCAATCTTCAACATTAGAAGGAGCAGAACTCTTCACCAGTAAACGGCGGTATCACCCCCAGTCACTGTCAATCAAAATTTGCGTATTTGCAAACCATAAATCTACCAGGGGGTCAATATCCAAAATATGTAAGGAATTTGTACAACTCAATAACAAGAGACCAGAAACTTCACAACTGCTTAAAAGAAAATATAATAAGCCCAACACTCCAACCTATTGACACAGGCATTAACTTCCTTAAGAAGACTCTAAAGCACAAGAAACAAAACCAGGAATCAATAAGAGGGAACATCAAATTACAAAGTTTTTGCACAGCAAAGGAAACAAGAGCATGGACAGCCTACAAGAATGGGAAAATATCTTGTTCCCTGCTCTTCTGGCATATCCAGAGTGCATAAAAATCTTCATTACCCTATATACATGTATGGTTACATGATTGGTATGAAATCTAATCGTGCACAACCATAGAAACAAATCATGTACCCCATTTGTGTACAATGATCAAAATGCAGCACTGTAAAAATAAAAAAAAAATTTAAGAAAGAACTCAAAAATCTTAGCACAAAAAAAAAAAAAAAAAATGGGCAGAAGAATTAAACAAATACTTCTCAAAAAGAATTCCGTACATCTACCGTGACTGGCAGAAGGGACAATCGCATACATGTGGGAGGGTTAATCTTCAGGATTTGTACGTTCTCTCCCTTCCTGTGGCTGATGGGTAACAGTACGTCTCTGGCATGAATTGTAACTTTCTGAGAGTCTATCAAAATCCCCAAGTCAAGAGTTCAAGGCTTTTCTCTGAGGATAAAACTTGAAACTGACTTCTACTTTTCCTGTCTTCTTTCCCCATAGGCCTGTGTTATTTATTTCTTAAGGGTTTCTCTTTCTTTCTAGCCCCAAAAGTCACACCAAGTGTCATCAGTGACTTGAAAAACACATCTCCTTCACTGCATAGTGATTCCATGGGAGGGAGAGCACCCCACATTATCCTGTTGCTCAGGAGGTTTTGCTTTAATTAGCAAAACAATTGCTGTGGAAGCACATCCTGCTCCCAGAATTTTTAACCCTTCCTGAGCAGTACCTCTTCTATGGAGGTGTGTTCTGAAAGAATGGACATTTTTTTTTAAGCTGTCTGTTTTATCTTAACTCCCTAAGGTCACCCTCCCATTGTCTCAGCTCCCTAAGGTCACCCTCCCAGTAATGGGAACAAAGCCCCTAAAGCTGTTCCAAGAAATCAGCCCCAAACAGGGAGTAAAAGGGTAAATTGAGCCAGATAGCTAGATAGAGCTCAAACAGTAGGATTATCAGAACTATTGACCAGAATCTACGCCCTGTTGTAAAACATTGTGAAACATGTTGTATGTTATCAGCCAACTCAGACCCCCTTTGAAATTTCCCGGCAGCTTTGTCCCCCTTTTCCCTTTCATGTGCGACCCCTCCCGATGTGTGGTTTCTGCCTTTATAAACCTACAAGATTTTCTGCTAGGGACTCGACTCCTGGACTCCTGCGTGAGTCATGAGTCGGGTCCCAGCGCGCTGGAATAAACACCTCTTGAGGTTTGCATCAAATGACGCCTCCTGCAGTTGATTGGGGTTGCCATAGATCCATGGGACAGAGTTGGGGTTTCCTTTTGGGGGCCTTACATGTTCCAGCTGTTTTCTCTACACTCATTTATCCATCAATCCAATCTGATTTACTTTTAATCCTCTGGGAATTTCTCAAAATCCATGAGCCATGGATCATGTTTTATTTAATTTTATTATTTTATTTTTCTACTGTAATTATTGTATATTCTTTGAAATTCCTTTATGTCTCATATCATTTTGTAGGGAAAGAAATCGGATACTCATGTTTAACTGAAATATTCATCAAATCTTTTAGCATCTCTTTTGGCATTTAGAATATATATCAAAGAGATTTTCATTTTGAGAAGAGAAATGGGAAAAATCATGAACTTTGTGGTGGCCTGAGATCCCTCCTATGTAACTAGTTTTTTTTGTTGTTGTTGTTGTTTTGTTTTGTTTGTTTTTGCTGATGCTCTTAGTAAGAACAAAAGGGTATCTTTAAGGAAAGTAAAATAAACTATAATCACATATATAGGAAGTGCTATAATTTGAATCTTATATATTCCCCAAAGTCCAGGGTATTCAAAATTTGCTTCCCAAGGCAGCACTATTGGAAGGTAGTGGAGCTTTTGGAAGCGGGAGCCTCCTGGGTGGTTCTTTAGGTTTCAAGTGTGGGGTGGACACCCAACAGAGAGTTGGGACCCCAGTCCCTTCCTCTTCCTCTTTCTCTTTCTCTCCCTTTGCTCTGTGCCATGGAGGTACTCAGTTTTACTCTGTCACAACACGTCCACAATGCTGTGCTGCCACAGGCCCCAAAGCAAGAGGGCCAACCAATCATCGACTGCCATCCTCTAAAATAGTGAACCAAAATAAAATTTTTCACTTATAAGTTGATTATCTCAGATATTACAGTAACGGAAAACTGAGTAACACAGGTTGTATCTATGTAAAATGGCAATTAGATAGAAAACTTCGTCTCTAGCATGGAAATCTTATCAAATGCAAAGACTAAGCATAACACAGACACAACTGTAACTGGCAATCCTCTGATCCAAGACTTTTTCCCCCCTCATCTTCTGTCTTCTGAGTGATCACTGATTAGTCCATTTCCTACACCTAAATTTGGAGATGATTGTCCATTAGAACCTAAGAGAAAATATCAATTTTATTTTTAATCTGAAAGTCTTAGGAATTGGGAACAGAACTACAAACTTGAAAAATGGAAAAAAAAAGACATTAACAATTTACATTTGACTCAGCATTAGGGAAAAGCAAGTTAAAAATAACACTGAGATACCATTTCTTCTCACCTACCAGACTGACATTTTTTAAAAAGTTTATGGACAATACAATCTGTGGCTAAGATTGTGGGCAAACAGACACTTTCCTGTGAGAACACAAACTGTACAACCTCTTGGAAATGTCCTAACATTTTGATCCAGCAACCTCATTTTTAGCATTCAATCCTGAAGCTATACCTCCAACAGTATGAAAATACATAAACATGAGGTTCTTTACTATAGCGTTAGTTGTAAATGCAAAACAGGAAAACAATCTAAATGCTTCTATACAGGAGTGTGCTTGAATGAAGGATGGTATATCCACATAATAAGAACTATGCAACTGTATAAAGATAATGAGAAACATATCTATGATCTCATATGGGGCATTTTTGAGGACATATGTCATGTATAAAAAGCAAAGCATAAAAGAATGCCTACAGCATGTTATTTTCAGGTAAAAAAAGAAAAAGAAAAACAGGAAGGGGATATAAGGAGATACCAAGGTATTTTCTTATTTATCAAGAAATAAATATGAAAAAATAAAGAAACTATAGGAATATGTTGGAAAGAGAAAGAAGGAAGAATTGGGGGATGTGGTCAGAGAAGCAGAGAGGAGGAAGGAATAAAGTTTCTCCATAAATAGTTTTTCTATATCTCTGGTTCTTCGTATAAATAATTGATTGTGCAAAACATCTAATAGCATTACAGAATTTTAAAAAGCAAGTTTTTTTTTTTTTTTTTTTTTTTTCTTTTTTAGAAAAAAAATTTTCAATGTTTGGCACCAGGGTTTGGGAAGCTCTTAGTCAAAGTATACAAATTTCAGTTAGGAAGAATGAGTTCAGGAGATCTATTATACTAACGTGGGTTGCTACAGCTATTAAAATTCAGCCATAAAGAAGAATAATTATGGCATTTGAGAGAAATGGATGGAATTGAAGGACTATCTTGTTAAGTCAAATAAGCCAATCCCAAAAAACAAAGGTTGAATGTTTTCCCTGATAAGTGGATGATGATATATAATGGGGATGAGGGGGTGGGGGTGAAAGAAGAATGGAAGAACTTTAGATTACATAGAAGGAAAAATGTGGGAATAAGACAGACATCATTACCCTATGCACATGTATGAATACATGAATGGTATGAATCTACATCTGTGCACAACCATAGAAACAAAAAGATGTACCCCATTTGTGTACAATGAATCAAAAATGCAGTCTGCAAAAAAAAGAATAATAATAATTTTAAAAAAAGCTATGCTACAAAAAAGTGACTAAGGGAGTAGATTTTATGTTCTCTTACCATGCATACAAGGTGAGTATGTAAGGTAAAATTTATGTTAATTAGTCTGATCTAACCATCCTACAAAAATATACACGTTTCAAAATAGTAATACCATATGTGAAAAATGTGTACATGTTCCTGTCAAATAATAAATAAATGTATGTTTAAAATACATTTCTAAAAAAAACGGCATGCCATAAGTTTACAGAGCATCTTTTCACCAATCATGAGAGAGTACATGATTAAACAAAGAAAAAGCAAATGCCTTATTCATAAACATTCGTGTGGGGTGGACACACAACAGAGATGAAGGAAATTGATGGAGTAATGAAAAGAAGGTGAAAACAAAGAAATTAAAATGTCATAACACTGTTCAAAATCACATAGGAAAAGCACAAAGGCTTGAGCCAACTCTGAAGGAAGTCAAGGAAGAGATGAAGATCAGAAATGTGTTAAGAATGTGGAGCAATATAAGGCAAAAGAGGATGAGAACAATAAGAGAAAAGGTTTAAAATGAAAAGGCAAACACATGGATAATTGGCGCCCTTTATGAAGGAAATAGCACTCTATTGAACCAAATTAATATTCAGATATATACATGGATTTCTATGTGTTTCAAATAATGTCCTGATTAGAAACTTAAATCTACAGAATGAATGACTCACTATATAAAAGACAAAATTCACACATGTGCATCACCTGAAAATGCTAAATTAATCAGGCTGGATTATAGGTCAGGTTCAGAACCTATAGGAATTTCTGCAAACCACTTTTGATCCAACACCAAGGTCATGTCAGTTTCTCCTGCTGCAGAATTGTGGCTTCCACTGGGAAGAGCAGATGTTTCTCAACAGTTCCTGTGATGTGACATGCTACTTCTTTAATTAGAGGAGACCAATAGAAGAACTGTCCCTTTGGGAAAAAGAGATCATTGATCTGAAAATAGCTTATTTCTTTTCTTTTCTTTTCCTTTCTTTTAAATTCTTCCATTCTTATGCCAAAGTAGCTGTTCATTTGTTTTTTACCAAGTTTAGGAGCCAATTGATTTGGCTGCTTTTAATTTATACATAAACCAAAAAACAATATGTTTCTATGGATTTTTGTTGTTGTTGTTGTTGTTGGTTTCATTGCTTATCAATAAAGAAAATAAAATAGTTCAGTAAGTTTTATATTTTCACAGAACTTATTCTACAATTCAAGTTATTTCTTTTGCATACTATAAGTAAGTTTACAATAAGCGAAATCCTTTCAGACATAGTAATTTATTCAAGTGTTTTAACAAAAACTCCAACTTATTCCAGGTTTGTAAGATTTTGACAACTGTATAGTTAGAAACTGCACTGAGGTCTTGCTTATCATATGTGCAAATTTCCAGATTTTGTTAATATCTTATTTAATTCAGGAAAACACCATACCCAAACTCAATGTCTACTCCTATTGGACAAGGATGTTTCAAATATGATACTAATGTGAATCAATGAAAAGAAAGTAGAAAACTGACAGATCCTAATCAAGCACATCAAGGTCTAAGTATCTTTGCTATAAAGTCAATTGACTCTGAATTAGAAATCCAATGTTGTATTTCACTTAAAAGTTGACTGCCTTAAAATAATGATGAGCTTAATGTGTTAGTAATCAAAAGTGTCAACAAATCAGTTGTGGCAAATTTAATTTCTGTAGAACCTTTTATGGAACAAAGTCAGTAATTTAGAATGGAGAAATGTTCCCTCAAATATTTTTTCACAGTAACATTCAACCTTGTGAATTCATAGAAATTTTTCTTCACATGTTCTTCCCAACTACAGCTTCCTCTTCTACAGGGTGAGATAATACTTGTTGATATTGTTGAATTTTAAAGAAATACTTGGCTGCAGCAGGGAGATTGTCTCTCATAAGTGAAAAGTCAAATGTAGTTTATTTTTCTCTTTTCTTACATAGCCAAAAACTTAAATCCCCTTCCGATTGACTTTTTATTTTTATTCTTTTATTATTTATTTATTTAATGTTTTTTACAGGTAAATGATTGAGAATTTCAAAGTTGGGTGTGCTGTTTTGATTAGGCAGATTTCTCTCATGGTCCATAGGATTGATGTCCAGGATTTTTATCTTCAAAATAAGGACTATTTGGGGATAGTACCAAATCACAATGAAATTATTTTTCCTTCTTGAAAGTTAACAAGATGTGATAACATCTATGTATCCATTTCCTAAAGCAAAATCAATTTTAACAGGGAATTTCACCTTTATGTTTATCTTGAAGTTACTAATTTCAAAAAGAAAATTATAAATAAATAGCAGGAAGACCAGTTGAGTAGAGAAAGGGACAGGGAAGAGGGGAGGAAAAGAGGAAATACCGGGGACTGAGGTAGAACAAATGATACATGTATGCATGAATGTGTCAAAAAGAGAACCAAATATTAGTTATAACTATCATGCAGTAATAAACATAAGAAGTGTATTGTTCACAAAAAAGAGAAAATGAAAACTCTCTTGCTAGGAGCCTCTTTTATGAAGTTTATACTATCTTCATTTCCCAGTTTACATTTTGAGAGTGTAAAGAACATTTCTTCATAGTATTCTAAATCAGAAACTTGTAGGCGTATGTCATTACTGAAATTGTCACCAATGCATTCAGAGCTATGATTTGGTTTGACATTTGTCCCAGGGTTTTTTTTTTTTTTTTTTTTCTCTTTTTTTCTTTTTAATTCTTCTTTCTTTGTTCTAATTTGCTTGCTATCCCACAGCTTACCCAACATACTCACCCAACACCAAAGCTGTTGACTGTCCCCCCTGCAGAGCTGGATGAACTCTGGGCTCTGAGGACAGCATCTATGCCTGTTCCCCCTCACAAAATGAACAAATTTGAGATTCAGGACCCATTTCAAAGAAATTTCTCCCTACGTGGAGAAGTAGAACAACATTGTTAAATAACATCTAAAGACTATTGTGTTTTGTCTCATGTGAAATAAATAGGAAATGTTACAAATGCAAAAACAAAAGAGAAACGGGGACCTGAAACTCCAGAAATTTCTTTCTCAAACAAGTGAAAAGGACATAACCACAGCAGGGTTGGTGTACCGGTTAACACCTGTTTTAGCAGGGTTACGATGTAGCCACAAGGGTGAGCATCCTCCACAGAACAATCAGATCTCACTCACAGTCCAAGCTACTGCTTTAGTCCTTACTGTCACCAATACCTTCTTAAAGGTAAAATGACTGAGATAATGAGGATGGCTTTGATCAATAAATTACTGAGTACATTCTGCTCCAGAGGAGTGTCCTAATTCCATGTGGTGGTGACACTAGAGACATAGAGGAGTTCATAGTGTAAAGAAGATGTAGAAAGAAGGAAAGAAACAGCAAATAATAAAGCTATAAAATTCGTATTATATTCCCCTTAAAGTCAAGATGAATAGTCATTTGGATTTAAACTCCTTTTCCAATTAATTTTAAAATGTATACACATTTGTTTTTTGGTTCTTTAAGCCACATGATTTCACAGCACACTTTTTAGCCTGTTATAAACTGAAATTTTAGGCATTTTAAAATCTGTGACAGAAACTTGATGGGCCAGTAGCTGACATATCCATACACGCTTCACTCACGTCACATAAAGCATCTCCATGTGCACAATAGTGCTGGGGTTCCAGAAAGTCAGTGTCTCAAGGGTATAAGCACTTTTGACTAAGGAATGGACATTTTTTTCTTCTTCTTTCTTTCCATAATTTGGTACTGGGTATTGAAACGCAGGGTGCTTAACCATTAAGTCACATCCCCAGGCCTTTTATTATTATTATTTTTAAATTCTGAGACAGGATCTTGCTAAGTTTCTTAGGGTCTTGCTAAGTTACTGAGGCTGGCTTTGAACTGGCAATCCTCCTGCCTCAGCCTCACAAGCTGCTGGGATTACAGATGTGTACTACCATACCCAGTTTAAGGAACTTTTTAAAGTGACTATTAATTTATTCCACATACTTTGCCATATTGATTTGATCTAAATTACCAATGGTCGTTTCTCACTTTCCTGAAAGAATGGAGGTAAATATTCCACCAGAAAGACTGGATAATCTAGATAAAGTTTTATTTGTTTACAGTATACATTTTAATGAAAAGACCAAATTTATCTTTTTCCTTATTTTGATAGATTCATAGCAGGACTAATTCAGAAGTTTTGGATTAATAAAAAATGTTTCTAGAGGATAGACTCAGGAACAAACTCAGGAAAACAAAAATTAATAAATTTGGGAGCAATGTAAATATGAATCATTCAAATATGAATCATTCAGAAAATTGCAAATTGTTAATTAATTTTTAAAAAGTTTTAATAAATATCCTATTTGAGGCAGCCATTTTAGAGTCCTGGAGTGTGTGAAATATTCTGCTTAGTGCCTCAGAATTATTATATGGTAGAAAGAAAAGATACCACACACAGGTCGTCTAGACCAGCATTTTTCAAAGTATGTTCCATACTAATATTCTGAAAAGATAATCAGTGGTTAATGCAGTTGAAAAGGTTTGAGATATCTCCTGTAGAGATTTGTATAATAATTAGTATATCAAATAAACAGGGAATCTTATAATAAGAAATCTGCTCAATCTTAAGAGGAAATAGCATGGTTGTTTAAAAGACCAGATTCTAGAGCAAGATTGAGAGGGTTTTGAGCTGAATTTTGCTTCTCTCTTGTTTTGTGTGTTTGAACTAGTTACTTAGTTTCTCTGTGTCTGTTTAATTACATAAAGATTACATTTCTGCCTACTTTGAACAATATTATTATGGATGATTTTAATGATTCAATAAATGCAGAAAAATATAGTATCTGAAATACTGCAAGCATTACAGAATAATTCAGTGGGCATTTCTCAGTTTGACTGACCAAGTTCACAAGTGCACATGTGTTTATGTATACTTCTTTGCAGTCTAAAAAGCATGGATTGTTGATGTTTAATTTACGAAAGGAAAACAACTGTCACAAAGACCAAATCTCATTTATAGGACTCACAGAGGGTAATTGACAGATGGAACTCAGATCTCCTTCATTCCTATCTAGTCCTGGTCCCCAGTGGCATTCCATATTTCAACCAGCTGATCTCTAAGGCTAAAGCACCTTTCTGTGTATAAGTCTTCCTATTTCCTGTAGACAGTCAATTGAATTTTGTGAATTTCGCCTTCCCTTAATTCTTAAAATTCCCTTATTTTACAATTGGGCAATACCTGACTTATACCAGATTCAAAATCTGTGAATTTGTCATGATGAATTGATAATATTGTTCAGTATTGGAGAAAACAAAATTGTATGTATAAAGTTCGCCAAACAAAATCTAGTCTTTATATTATGAACCTGTTTAGAGGGAAAAGAAACCTAAATTTACTTTGTAAAGTAATTTTCTAAAAATTGGAAGAGCAAGGTAAGTCATAATTTTAGTGTTTTCTTTTTTAAATGTTTTTTCAAAGTCTAGCTGCTTTCTTACTTGCTTGATGTTGTGCCACTTCTAGTGTACCTGAGAATCAGACTTCAAAAATAAAGCTGCAGCATGTGGAAACAAAGGAAGCTGTTGCCCTGGCAACAGGAACCACATCAAGTCCCCACACAGGGCTTCCATCTCTAGCAATTCCCCGCGCCCCCCCGCCCCTTTTTTTTCTTCTCAGTAGGTCTGCACATAAGTAGCATAGAGAATGTGGCTCCACTCTAGGACTTTTTCAATAAAAGAACTGAAAATCCATTGAGATTCTCCTTGGAACTAGATAGTTTCATGCGGGAACCTAATGGCATATCTAACATATATATATTGTGAATGGAAAAAAGGCATATTTGTGAAAATGAATCACATCTGCCCATCTGGCCAACTCTATCCAGGTAAACATGTTCCTCACGATGTGTTAATGGAAGCTGAGTTTGGGGAAGCCTCGTACTTTAGGCTGTGAAGAATGAAACCCTTGAAACTGGAAATTTACCACGGTATCTTTACTTCTAAGAATCCACTTTTGCCTTCAACTTTCCATACCCTTGCATAGAGCATAGGACAGCAAAAACAATTAATAATAAAAAAATTTCAAAAATCATCTATTTATTAGGATCTTTCATTACTCCTTAATTTTGAAGACAGTGAAAATCTGAAATTCAACTGTGGTAAGTTCCTCCTCTTCCACAATCACATTCCAGCAAACTCTTCACAGTCAATTCATTCATAGATTCATTCGTGAAAGTAAAATGGACTGTGTGCCTGTTGTGTTTGCTGCATTAGAGATTCAAATAAATAGAGTCTGTGGCCACTGACTTGGAAGAGCTTACAATCTAGGTAAGAAAACAAGATAGGCCATAAACATGAAGAACATTAAAAATGCAGGATGAAATTACTTTTATAGTTAGTCATCTATGAATGCTTCTAGATTTATTAGCCAGGAAACTCAAGAATCACATCCTCTTTTGCTATCACATCAAAGTCGTCCTTTCAATTCAGCCTTATGAACAGTATTCTCATCTATTCCTTCTTCTTTCATATTCTTTTTCCCTCTGCCTTTGGACTGTTCCCTTTATTTTCATTAAGTAAAAAAAAATGCTTTTGTCCCTTTTAGATATCAGACACTATGTCAAGTTCTAGCAATTTCAAATGAAAAGAGGAGGGATTTACAATTTACTAGGCAAAGCAGAAATTAAAATATGAGTCATCACACATGCAGATGATCCTTGATTTATGATGGGGTTGCCCTTCAGTAAACCCATGGTCAGTTGAAAATATCATAAGTTGAAAGCACATTTAATACAGGTATCGAACATCATAACATAGCAACACAGTGTGCTCCATATCCTAGATCATTTATGTCATGACATGGTGGCTGACTTGGAGATGTGGCTCTCTGCTGCTGCCTAATAGCATGAGAAGAAAAGTCACAGAACATCTTGCTAACCCAGGAAAAATCAAAATCCAAAATCCAACATATGATTCCTACTAAATGCACATCACTTTCATATTCCTCCTAAAACTGAAAAGTTATTGCCAAACCCTTATAGTGGGGAACCATCTGTAATCAAATTATGATACAAAATAGTTTATCCAACACTGTTGCAGAGAGACTTTTCAAAAATTTAATATGATCACAGAAACACCATGCTGGAAATGGTTCTTTGATTCCATTATTGTCAGTAAGAATAGATCACTTGCCGCTATGCCCCACCCCAGCACTTTATTCCAGTCCTACTAGTATTTATGAAATGAGTCAATCTTCCTTCTAGGATTGGGTTTTGGACTCTATACCCTTTATCAAGGCTCAATTCTGTGTCTAACTGGAAATCTCTTGCACATCATTCATTCATCTGCTTAACAATTAGTAGCCACCACCATGAGCCCCTGAAACATCTCTTGCTTTCCCAAACTAAGTAGCTCCTTTTTCTATATCATCATGCTTTCTGAGCATATTCCTACATAGAAGCATTTTGCACCTAGCGTTATGATTGTTTACAATGTGAGACCACTTTCGTCATGTACAGTGGCACATACCTGTAATCCCAGAGATTTATGAGACAGAGGCAGGAAGATCACAAGTTCAAGACCAGACTGGGCAATTTAGAAATATCCTGTCTCAAAATAAAAAGTGAAAAACAGGTAGGGATTGCAGGTCAGTGGTTGAGCACCCTAGGTTCAATCCCCAGTACAAAAAACAAACAAACAAAAACAAAACAAAACAAAACAAAATCTGCTTTTAAACTGTGAACATTCTATGCACAACAAATACAGTTTTTATACTTTTTGCTTAGTAAATATCTATGCCTGAAGGAATGGGTGAAGGAAAAGTGATCTGAATTCAACATGAGCCTGGAAACTTGAACTATACAAGAAAAAGATACCAACTGTCAAAAAGTTGTTAATTACTGTATGGTGGTGATCAGTTCATAATAATCTTTGAGGTTTTATTAAAAAGGTGTGAAAATGGACTATGCATAAAATTTCTACTTCCAATCCTACCTGCTTCCCAACCTACAGATTCTATTCCTATAGGTGAAGCCTCGTTTATGGGTCAGGGAGGGAAGAACATCTTTATCATTCCAAAGCAATTGGGCAGTCCTTTTCTCCAGATGACCATTGTTTTATGGAATTACTTGTTACTATGACTTAAATCAATATATATATTAATGTTTGCTATTCATGTAGCACATTTCAGAGTAAAATTCATCTAGCTTTAAAGAAAATTATAAGATTTTGCTACACTACACTTCAAGATTTGGTTGAAAAAGAGACTTACAATTTATATGGAATCTGGTAAGAGAGGAAAAATATTTCACTATGAATTATATCTATAGTTTCTAGTTCAGAATGTGAGGGATGATGCTAAGACTAGAGAATATGGATAGAAACAGGCAGGAAATAAAAGCTGGAGCAGAATTGGAATGTGTAGAACCAGCATTCTTTAAAGAGCAAAATTTAAAGGCATCATGTTTAGCCTTTGTCATGGAATCACTAGTAAAACTTGGCCCTGAAAGTCCCCAAACCTTCCAGCTCCTCTCCACCTGCCAAAATCTTTGTCACATGCCAAAAATGAGAGTTTCCCACATTTCTCCTACAATTAGGGAATCGGATGTGACTCAGCCAAGAGAAAGTTCTCACCCCGACCCCTAACCTTTGGTAAAGTCCCCCATGAATGTTTGCCAGTCCTTGCTTGGTGTACTCATTTCCTAAGTTGTTATGATAAATTACTGCCAACTGTGTGGCCTAGAACAACAAAAATATATCCTCTTCAAGTTCTGCAGGCCAAAAGTCCAAATGCAAAGTGTGGGCACGGCCATATTTTCTCCCAAAGCTCTAGAAGTGTGTTCCCTGCCTTTCCAGCTTCTGTCAGTGCCCAGTGTTGGCTGGCATGACCTCAGTCTCTACCTCCCTGTTCACCCTCCCTTCTCCTCTCCCCTCTCAAAACTCCTTTGCCTCCCTCCTTTATTCTTTTTTCTTTTCTGTTCTTTTTGTTCTTTGATACCAGAGATCGAACCCCAAAGGCACTTAGCAACAGAGCCACACCCCTAGCCCCTTTTTAAAATATTTTATTTAGAGACAGGGTCTCGGTAAGTTGCTTAGGGCCTTGCATGTACCTGGCTCTGTACCTCCGTCTTATAAGGACATTTGGGATTGCATTTAGAACCCTTCCAAATAATCCAGGATAAACTCCAAAAGGGCTTCAAGATTCTTAACCACATTCTTTGCCATATAAGTTAATGAGGTAGTGGTCATAGGTTCTGGGGTATACAAAGTGATCATATCTTTTCTTGGGCCACCATTTAACACACTACACTTGTATTGGTTGCCAAAGAAGCTATGGTGATGGTGGCTGCTTCTGTCAGAGCACGGTGCAATGTTTGCCTTAGGCCAGTGGCCTTTCATCCCACACAAGTAGAACTTCATAGCTTCTGAACTGTAATGATGGAAACCAGCCATGACCACTTTATTGACCACTGGTTGGAAGTCTGAATGGATCCTGAATATTATCTTCATGCAATGTATTAATTAAAGCTGCCTAGAATAAACATTCATGTTCAGTGTGACTGCCCTGTCTTTATATCCCCATAAAATAGGCTATTATCTGTGTTTTCTGCATGCTCGGTATCCCTGACTCCATTTTTAACTTTTAGTTTTGGAAAAAATGTTAGCCAGGGTGGGAACGGCATTAGATAATCTCTTGTTCTTTTACTCTAGAATTTCAAAATGTTTTTTTTTTCTCTTTTTTCTATGATATATGTAGGATTATAGATGCTCTTCTACTGCTCTATTTGTTATTTCTTCTTCCTTCTAAATGGGACATTGATTGCCAGCTAGTCTCAAATTATAAGTGATATTGTCTTTTCTCTTTCTTATCAAACACACACACACACACACACACACACACACACACATAGAAATTGCTGAGGGAGTTGTTACAGATTTTAGTGCTTTTAAATATCCTGGGAAGTTTCCCTCAAATTACAGGGAAGAGTTTCCTTCTTGAATGGTTAAGTTATGAAGTGATGTTAAGAGAAAGCTAGAGCTGAGAGAGCCCTCCATTTCCATACATTTGTATACATAATGGACAACATTCAAACTTCCTGCTCCTTCACTTTTTTCCTACTAAATATTTTAGTGCACTATTAGGTCCAGTTATTCTAATTGGATAGATTTAATTTGAAAGGAACTAAACAAATAAATAAAACAGCAGGGAATTTGGAATTCTGATTGCTAAAAAGCCAATATTTATAGACCCTGGATACCTTGAAAATATGTAATTAGCATTTAGAATATTTTCACAACGTCCCTGATTTGTGGTTTGTAGGAAATGAAGCACTTTCTTTAGACCTGGTCTAAAATAATTTTTTTTAAAAAAAGGCATTTAAATCTATTTATTTATTGTTTTTCTAGTTTGGTACGACATTATGAAAACTGCCTTGATGTCACACAAATTTTCTTAGAAAAAAAAATGACCGTCACCTCAACAGAAATATTGTCAATCCAGAAGACTAATGAAAAAGCAAAAGTCCCTTATCACTCCAAGATGTCATTTTTATTTCTATGCAAAGCTGCATTGTAACAAGTTGTGGAGGCAGGGCATAGGGGGTGAGAAATACAGAGATCCATTTCCACAAAAGTCTGGTCATCAATCAGTTTCCCTATTTTAAGATTGTATCATGGGGTGTTAAAAAAATCACCTTCTTCATGCTCACTTCCTCTACTTGTTGAGACCAGCTTTAAGTGGAACCATCAAGATGGAAATGGGGAAAAAGGCACAATTTTACATTGCTGGTGGAGTTGCAAATTGGTGCAGCCACTCTGGAAAGCAATGTAGAGAATCCTCAGAAAACTTGGAATGGACCCACATTTTGACCCAGTTATCCTACTCCTCAGTTTATACCTAAAGGACTTAAAATCAGCATACTACAGTAACACAGCCACATGAATATTTATAGCAGCTCAATTCACAATAGCTACATTGCAGAACCAACCTAGATGCCCTTCAACAGATGAATGGATAAAGAAACTGTGGTATATATACACAATGGAATATTATTCAACCATAAAGTAGAATAATATTATGACATTTGCAAATAATATTATGGATGGAATTGGAGAATATCATGCTAAGTGAAATAAGCCAATCCCAAAAAACAAAGGCTGAATGTTTTCCCTGATAAGTGAATGATGATATATAATGAGGATGTGGGGGGATAGGGATAGAGAGAAGAATGGAGGAACTTTAGGTTATGTAGAAGGAAATGAGAGGGAGGGGTGTTTGAAAAATGGTGGAATGAGACAGACATCATTACCCTATGTATATGTATGATTACACAAATTGTGTGAATCTACATCATGTACGACCATAGAAACGAAATGATGTACCCCATTTGTGTGTAATGAATCAAAATGCAGTCTGTAAAAAATTAAAAGATAAATAAATTTTTAAAAATGAGTGGACCAGGGTCTGGATACTGAGGTAGCAGACAGACTCCAAAGTAGAATTCACATGACAAGAGCAGAGCCACGGACTTTGACAGAGGACAAAACAGGAGTGCCTGTTCCCAAGAGGACAGAGTGGGTTAACTGACACAGGCAGGCAGTTCTGGGCTAGAGTCAACAGTCACTGACTGGAGACCCACATGGAAGCCAGGACTGGGAAGCAGTCCTTCTGCCTACTGGGCAGCCTCGGGTCCTCCCAAGAATAAATTCTGAGGGAAATCCATGTTTATTTGGGAACCTTTTCTACACTCACTTGTAATGTTGTCAATGATTCCCAAATCCTAAACCAGTCATGACCAGTTCACAGAACTTCATGTAAAGTATTATGTCACTAGCAATTTGGGAAGATTCAAAGGCCCTTCGGTATTTTCGTAACTTCTGTTTCACTTGAGACTCTTTCCACACTGATACCACGAAATTTCACCATTGCAAATCACTTGTTTCCAGATAAACACTGATTACTCTCTTACTTTTTTCTGTGAAGAGTGAGCTTGTCTAATTTAACCATTTCTTTTCTAAAAGGTTGATTTCATTCTTTTATAGCCAGCACAAACTTTTCTGGCTTTGCTATTCAAATCTATCACCCTGAAAGTAGTTGAGAAGGAAAAAAATTCATTGTGGCTTATTTTAAGAAGAACTGCTTTATTCCTGTTTGAGGGTAATTTTCAACCATGCTTTTATTATGCTGACCTTTGCTAAAGAAATCGTCAGCAATATAGTCAAGTCTTTTAATAAAAGTGAGTCTAGAATAGGATATTTCTTCTGAAGAGCTGCTGATTTGAGAAGCCTGAGGCCATTCAGAGAGCTCTGACTATCCCAAAGGCACTAGGTCCAATAAAGCAGATTGAAATTATAGTCAAGTCCTGCAGAGGCCTCAGCTTTTTATAATTTAAAAACAGAATTCTAGCAAATGCATAAATGGTTTTCTATGACGCTAGAGTGAAATTTGCATAGGATCAACCCAGTAAATTCTAATACACAGTGACATTTTCACTAAGTATTTGACAGTTTGCCCTCTAGTTAATAGTCATACACTGGTAACATGAAATCTACCTTGTTAAAAAATTGTAAGAACCAAGGCAGTGACACATCATGATACTTCTTAAGGTGTTGAGGTAATCAGGGAAAAGAATATTTTGTCTAAAAAAATGTCCTGGGGATACATTAATTATATAATAAGAAGTTGGAATTGGCTCTAATTCCTACCAACAGTTGTTTGAACCAGTTTTATAGAACTTTGAATATTCAAGTGTTCTTCCCTTGAATGTTCAAGATTTTTGCCATTTGATTTTGAAGAGAATGAAAAGATGGAACACTAAAATCTTCAGAAGAATTATATTATTTTTTCATATTGTACTGGAATCCAATGAATCTGAAAACTCCTAGATACCTGAAACCCAAGAAATAGTTGCATTGACCTTGAAAGTAGGTTTAAAAATATCTATCAGCAGAAACCTACTTTCATAATATCACTAGTTTCATAACCAAATTGAGGATTAATCAGGGAATATTGGTGACCAAGAGATATTAAAGTCATGACAGAAGCTTCAATCCACCCTCCTGATTGTCTGCTACTTATCATGCATGTACTTTCTGCATATCTTTTATCAACAATTCTCATGATTCACCAGAGTTTACTCTTTCTGCCTTGTCTTTACACTTGGAGGAAAAAAAGTAAAGGCTAATATTCCTAAATGCCAGTAAAGACCACTTGGATCACTAAACCATAAACTACTACAGCAATTGTATCTCCATACATCATATAAACCTTTTAGCCTTAATGCTTTATGTCATTTAAAGGATAACATGGTCAGGTGCCATTCTTGGTCAAACATATTTCTAACCTATTTCAGAGTATAATGGGATAGCTCTTTTAATTAGAAAAAAAATAATGATTTAGAGTGAACATTTCTATAGTTTATCCTTTAAACTTAAAATGTTAATGATTTATACTTAGCAGTGACAAATAAATGAAATCAGCCCAGCGTGGTGGTAGAAGCCTATAATCCCAGCAACTCAGAAAGATGAAGCAGGAGTATTGCAAGCTTAAAGTCACTTCAGCAATTTAGCAAGGCCCTAGGTAGCTCAACAAGCCTGTGTCTCAAAATGAAAAATAAAATAAGGACTGGGAATGTGGCCCAGTAGTTAAGAGCCTTTGGGTCCATTCTACAGTAAAAATCAATCATTCATTCATTCAATCAATCATTGAAAGTAAAGTGCTCATTAACAAACAACGAATCAGCTCTACATTTAAAATTCAATATTATAATTATTGTGGGAAAACTTTTTACCTTTATAAATTAAACATTTTACATTATCAATCATCTAACCTGTTAACATAGCCTTCTCTGGCCACACAGAGAACTCAGAGTCAAAAGAAAAGCTCAGAAACTTTGCAAACACCTAAAACAATTTCCCCATGGACATAAGCAGCCAGTGTAAAAAAGCACAAAGGTTGTGTTCAACAGATAACCATTTTTTTCAAGTAATTTTACCAAGTAATGTCAGATGACACTTCTTCATGAGCCTTTACAGGTAGACATCCTAGGTTGCAATGAACCAATTTAGAAAGATTTAATGAATCCTCACATCTAAACAACACAAAATACTCTGCCAAAATGAAAAAGATATCATAGGACATAAATTTTTAAAAGGTTCTCATCCTTGTTTTGTGTTTTATTCTTGGTTTTGGCAAGAAAGGGTGGACATTTGGATGATTGACAACCATTACATGCAATGGATAATAGGTAGTTGAAGAAATGTCTGGCAAGATTCCTATTGCCACTATATGCACTTTTCCAAACTACAGAGATCTACTTATAGTTCTTGATTTAAAGTTGTCTTTGTTGAACACAGCATGGTATTAACGAGATCAGATCACTGGGTGTGCCTGATGTGACAGTCTTCTTCACTTTATAATGTTGACTTCCACTTCTAGCTTAGTGTTCACGGACACATGCAACTGGTGATTTCCTAAATCTTGGATACATCAGCAAAAATCCATTAATATGTAGGTGTAGGGCAAAAAGGAGAAGGATGAGGATGAGAAGGAGAAGAAGGAGGAAGGAAAAAAGGAGGAGAAAGAAAGGAAAAGGACGAAGAGGAGATGGGGGAGAAAAAGGAGGAAGGAGGAGGAATAAGAGGAGAAGAGGAGTCAGCTGAAGACTTAAAAAATAAAAGCATTCATGTAAAAACTGCAGTAAAACGGAGAAGTTAATACAAAAAGATAAAAGACATGTTAGGCTGCAGTTAGACATGCATGGTGGATCCAGGGTTTAAGAAAATACTTAGTGCAGAATAAATTAGTTAATCGATAACCCTGCCTCAGTGGTACCTCAAGGTCTGACAAGATAGTTATTTCAGGACCCTTGCCTGGTTTCAGCTATATAAATCATGCTTTTTACAATAGGAGAAAGAAAAAACTTAGTAAGAACCAAAGAGCAAACTTTCCATCACTCAGAAGGATCTCATTGCTAAGACATCTTAAGAAAGATCCTGCACAAACAACACAGACCAGAGTTTCCCAGACCTAGGAAAGCAGGAAGAAGACCAGAGCCCACTGACCATATATTCTGAAAAACTAGTTCCAACTAGAAACTGTCAGCTGGGCCAAGACAACTAAGAATTACCCTTAGATGATTTGCAATGGAGTCTGTTTATCCAGAGCTGAAAGGTAATACTTGGGTAGGGGTTCTAACAATCCCCCAGGTACCCCAATTAAACAGAGCTCACAAAGAAGTGAGTTGTCACTCTCCTCTTTGAAAGGACCATCCTCTCCCTTGGGGTTTCTTTTACTTTAATAAATTTTACTATTCTTTAATAAACTTTGCTATACTCTTATTATATTTTCAATCTTGCTTGAAATCTCCTACAAGAACACAGTGAAAATCTCCATTAACAGATACATCGATACATAGATGATAGACAGACAGATTAGAAGTTTCTTTTCTGTATATCTGGTTAGTTTAAAAAATTAAGTGAAAGAGACAACACAATAAAAATTTCCTGCTAAGAAAAAAATAAATAAAAGAATGTTGAACTTTAAATCTTTCCAAAATATTAAAAAGTACCACAAGAATAATTAGATGTTCTTTACCAAAAATTATCATAGATTATTTCACATATTGTGTACATGAAATAAATTGTGAAATATCATTAAGTAAAAATCTTCTTTGTTTTCCTTTGCAGTTTATTCTTCAATTTTTAGAGGAAATCACTTTCAAATATTGTGTTTCCTACTTATACTTTTACTGTATTTATATTCATCTGTAGAAAATGTAATTTTCTTTTGTTAATGCTTCATTCATGTTTTTAAAAATATCATTTTCCATAGTTTGTTTGTCTTTTAATATTGATCTTCCCTGCACAAAAATGCACAAAAGAATTCTGCTTAAAATTTAGGAAAAAAAATCTCTTTCCCAAATTTCCTGTCTTTGATAATTTTTAACTAGAGCTACTGTCAAATATGAATTTGTCTGATTGAATGATCCACTTTTATTGGTTCAATTTCATATAGGTGTAAGTTAACATTCCTGATCCTTACTTTTATTTATTATACATTATACTTTTTTATTAGTAAGTTGAGGAGGAAAGTGGGACATAGTGAAAGAATCAGTCTACATTTGCCAGAGATCTTATCTTCTACCTTTCTGGGTGTTTGGGTAGCATTAACGAGGGAGCAGATGACTTTCAACAGAAAATTTGCATCAGTTGACAAAAAAAAAAAAAAAGGTATAAATACCCTGTCTTTAAACTATTGACTTCATCCAAAATGTACCTAAGGTGGAACTATGTCAGCTGCCTAAGGGCATGATTATGAAAAAATGTGCTTCTCAGTTATGTGAGGTTTATTCTCGGCTCCACACAATTACCCTGAATAGGAATGTAGAATTAAGGGAACTCTGGATTTGAATGAAAGATCATGAAAAGAGGATGCTTAGTTTAATGATTTCCACTTTACTGTAGCAGTCTCATTTTAGAGAACTAAAAATATGGATTTGTCATTTCAAATCTACCAGATGCATCTACAATACAGCAAATGTATGTCACAAAAATTACAGCAAGTATTTTCTCCTAAATTTGCTAAAAAAAATACAAGGTTGACACTAGTTTCCTTTTTTGTAGAACACATTCCTAAAGAAAGATATAATCTACTCTAGGTAGGTATGAAATTTAAACAATTTGAATCAAATTTATTTCCTAGTATTTAAATTTCCAAAAAAGTTCTATGTAATAGGAGAGGTAAATATTATCTCTGTTCATTTGGATTTGATATTTTGAGAATGTTAAATTACTATGCCCATTTAAGCACTTTTATTCATGTAAATTGAAATTTGAAATGGAATATTTAAATACTAGTTCTGTTCTTTGGTTTTTTCACTGATCATCTCCATCATAATGAAATCCAATTATTACTTAATAATTAAAGTATGAATATTACAGTCATTACTTACTCTTATTACAATATGGCCTTTGCATGTAATATAATTCAATATATGTATGTGACATCTAGAGTAAGACCTTCATGAACTTCAAGTGAGGGTTTCTTTATCTGCTAATGGGACTAAGAGTTGACAGACTGAGTGATGTCTCAGGTCTCTTCTGGCACTACCCATCTTTGATTCTAATCCCCAACTTCATCTTTCTCTGACATCCATCTATTTAATACACTAGAATAATCTAAGCTACAATAATAGAAGCTTGATGAATTTTGCCTATTGAATAGTAATAGTCCCTGTGTGTTAAATGTCTGATTTACTCCTTACATCACCTCTTCTCATCCTAATAGCAGCCTTGGAAGATAGTCAAAATTATGCTCATGTTTTAGTCAGGTGTTTGTCCCAATGACCTTGGTCACTGACAGGAACAATTTACAAGAGGCAAAGTTTATTTGGGGCTCATGGTTTGAGAGGTTTCAGTCCATTGATGGCCAACTCCTTGCTTTGTGCCTCAGATGAGGGCAGCATATCATGGAGGAAAAGGCCCAATGGAGAAAAGGTGCTCAGCTCATGGCTATCAGAAAGCCAAGAGAGAGGTGGGTAGGGGTCTCCAGAAAGATGCACCCTTCCAGGATATGCTTCCAGTAACCTACCTCCTTCCATTATGCCCCATCTGCCTACAGTTACTGCCCAATCTATTCAAACTAGGATGGACTAATTAGATTATACCTCTGAATATTCCTTTTGGAGCTTTTGGGGGACACTTCATATCCAAACCATAACAACCTATTTTATAGGTTAAAATAAAAAAAGGAAGTTCAAATTGTTTGTTAATTTCTCCAGCATCACACAAACAGGGAAAGGAATAATTCATATTGGCACATTGCCACATCTGCCACCTTCCCTGCCCTGTGTTCCATTATGTTCCATCATACCTCCTCCCCACAGTTACACAATGTATTTTATTTGCTTAGCAAATTTTTTATTCTTATTTTTGAGACAAACATCAAGCTCTCAACTTTCTATTTCAGAAGTAGTGGGTCTCTAAATTCTTGTCAGAAATACAATTATATTCTGAAGCCTTTGGAGTTAAAGGGGCCAGTCAGGATGCAGTGCACTGTCCAGTAATCTTCCTTATGCCTCACCTACCCTCCACTTATACAGTACACAGAAACTCAGTAATTAGAGCTCCAAAGAACTAAACAGGTCATATAACATATAAGACAATGTTTAAATCTTATTGAGATGGTTGAAAGTAAAACTTATCATTCCATGCAAAAGGAAGGATGTTTTAAAAAGTGAATGATTTTACACAGTATTTAATACAGTAATTATAACATACAGTACGTTAAAACTCACAAAACCATTAAAACTACAGTTAGTATTTTGATCTTTTAATGGTTGGAAAACCGAGTTACTAATGTTGGAAAAATAATAATTGAAGTAACTTTTAAATTATTTTTGGAAATGATTTCTACCAGACCCTCTTGGTTCATGTTTTTGTTTTTCGTTTTTTGTTTTTTGGTTTTTTATTTAGAAAAAGATACTTAATTTATCTTTTCAAACATCAAACAAACAATAATGTTTTATTATTTGTTCACCATATGTTTTCTTTATCCCTAGCTTGAAATCACCTATCAAAGCAAGATAATTGTAAAAACTAATTTACATCTATAGATCTTTGCATTTGTACTCTCCTAGACATTTGGATCATTGTAATTAATGTTGGAATTAACAAAAATGTAATATGTGTGAACAATTCTCTAATTCATTACTAAGAATGAGATGAGTTAGTATTTAACAGCAAGCCTTAATTGGTTGAGGGAAGACACAATGTCCCGATTCTTCCATGTTAAGTGAGTACGCCAGGCCTTTGATTTTTTTAAACAAGAGGCAAGAAGAATCTCAGAGCACAAATTTAGCACCCATTTGAGCCTCATCCTTAAAGATCATAGTCATTTATTAATTTATATATGAAGAAGGAACACAGATGTTTATGATATCTGGGAACAATTTGCCTCCCTACTGAGAAAAAAAAAATGCAAAAAGAAACTGCACTTTCCCTACATTAACAGCTGAAGGATTTTTGCTTAGAACTATTATCATGAGAAGACCAACAGACAAAAGCCAGCTCTAAACATGAGGGAGGAGAAAGGAGAATCTGAAACGTTCTCTGCTTTGGAATGAATCAGCTCTGCAACCACCTACCATGGTCCTCGTATGGTAGACATAAGTTTATCATCACACGTCAGTTTATCTGAACTTGCAGTGAAAAGCATCACAAGAATACAATATCAATTTCAAAATCACCATTTCTTTTACAACAAACCTGAATTTTATAAGCGAGTTTAAACCTGCTACGTTTACTTTGTTCTATTTCAGGTATATGTATTGCTAGAAGCTATTTTGGATCACTTTCTTTAAAAGAGTACAATATAAAATTGCCCGCTATGATTACCTCTAATGTCCAAGAGTACCTCTAATGTCCAAGAGATTCCTCTTTCACCCCTGCTCCAATTCCTGCAAGGACAGAGGCAGGTGTGACTTCTAGGAGGAATGGGACAAATTTTAAGCTGTGAACTACCTAAAAATGTCTTCCAAAATTACCACTACTGTATCGTTATTAGTAGGAGAAAGAAAATCAGAGGAAAGGGAGGTGATAAAACAGAAAGAAGGGGAGGAAGAAGAACTGGTTATGCAATGCTTACATTATGTGCTCACTACTAAGTGTCCCATCAAGTCTTCATGGTCCTTGTCTTATCCTAAGATCATTACTCCACTGACCAAATCACTGAGCAGAACGAAAAGGAAGCAGAAGACTTGGTCCCCGCACTTGAGAAACTTATGAACATATTTCTTCAATATGGCAAATAATAATTTATTCTTTACAGCTCATACAATGAACGTTTGTAAACTAATTGGGCCATCTATCAGCCTGAATTAAGTGAAATTATACATTTTTTAAATCTTAGTTTACAGATATATGCAGAATGCTAATTAAAGTTGATTATTTATGGGAAAACACTTCAAAAGATCCAAACAGCAGCAAATCAGTTGGATTAATACTTTACATTTCTTCCTTTCATATTTAGCACTGAAACTTCAACATGATTAGTTTCATTATTTTGTCTTGGGCTGACGTAGACTAATTTACTTGGTCATGACAAATATGTATCTGAATAGCATTTATAAATCTCAGATATTAATTATTCTTCTGAGTGTAAATTCATCTGAAAGTGTGAGAAACAAAGAGAGAGACGTGTGATTGTAATAAAATATTCTCGACCTGGAAAAATGTGTTCCCTTTTTATGATAATGAATAGAATAATAGCAAGAACAAAATAAAAATTTGCAAATTATTATGTCTGATTTAAATACTGGTATGACTGTGTTAGATTTTGAGAGGAGAGATGACTTCAAGTTCCTCGAACACAGAAAACATATATTTAACTCATCATCTCCCACCCTTTCTAACCTCATGACTTGCAATGTATGTCAAGATATAAATATTTAAGAGTTCAATGGGACCGATAGGAAGCATAGGTTGAATATTGTCTTCCATCAGATTTTAAAATGCTGTTTCATTCTTACTTCCAACGTGTAGTTGAGAAATTCTTTTTTTTTCAAGCAGAAATACTATAGTTTTATTGCTGTACATACAACACCTGGCATTCAGTTAAAAATAGCAAGGCATATAAAAAAACAGCTAAAAACTCTTTACCAGGAGATGAAGCAATCAATGGCCTTAGACGCAGATAACCCAGATATTTGAACTCTCATCTTTTAGGTAATTATAGCTAATTGTTAAAGGATCTGGTGGAAATATTTCCATCTAAGGTAGAAATGAAAATATTGGGGAATTTCAGTGGAAATAAAAAGGCTAAGAAAAAGTCAAATAGCAATGCTAGGAAGTAGCAACAGCAACAGCAAAAATGACAATAGTTAATCAGAAATCAAGAATTCCTTTGATGGATCATCAGTGTATTTGACATAGCTGAGGAAAGATTCTGGTTCCTGCATCTGTACTTTGGTGTCTTTCATTATTTTTGGCATATAATCAGTCAGTCACCATCTCTTTAACAATGTCTTCTGCTCTATTCTCTTTCTGGGATTCCAGTTAAGTAAATGCCAAAGTATGTGCCATCAATCTTTGATATTCGGTTATAGATTATTTTCTTATTGTGCTGCAGGATATTCCTACTGAACTACCTTCCAGTTCTCTGAGAACTTCTTCTGAGGCTCATACATGGCATTTCTTCTTAGTGTGTTAGTGGTGATGATGGTCTCTCAGGAAGCTTTCAGGATATTCTTTATATCTCTGTTGCTTTGCATTTATTATGACACAAATTAGTGTATCCCACTCTTCTTCCAATATGGTAGGCATCCGGAGGAAATGTCCAGTCTGGCAACAGCTGGCTTTCAGGACAGTGAAATTTTCTAACCTTACAGTTTGAACATTATTCCCCCTTATTCTTTGATCTTTGTTTTTGAACTGTTTGCTTTTCCACTTTCTCTGATATTTTCTTGATATTATCATTAATCTTTCTACCATTAAATTTCTTACTTGAGTTATATTGCTAGGGCTCAGTTTCCTCTGCCTTCATTTCTGCTTGGTGTATATAGGTTCACTTTGAATTCTTTTTGTTTTGTTTGTTTGTCTCCTAAAAATCTTTCTTTAAATGCCAGGCAATTCCTGGCTCCTGCTCATAAACTAAGAATGAGGTTTAACAGTGAGAAGTCAAAACACTGCTATGGAGCTCAGTATTATTTGGAGTGAACTTGGTCCACAGAAGGGCTCATGGCAGAGTGAGTGGGTTCTGAGCTCTGTCAGCGTCTCTGGGTAGTTTTTGTTACACTGACCTGTTTTCCCAGAAAGGAAACAGTCCCACTTCTGATCTAAGATCGGGTTGTGGTTCAAAGCATCAAAACACACAGCAATATTCTGGTGGCTGAGAGAATATTACGAGGGAGGCATTCAACTGTTCATTACTTGAATTTGCAATTAATGTAGTTCTTTCCAATCATGCATTGCTTCATTTATTGTTCACCTTTGCCTGGCGTGCCCAGAATCTCTATGGTTAACCAGAGAATAATCACCCAATCTTGCTTCAAACTGAGGGAGGAACCAGTTGCCTGACTATAATAGGGGGTGGGGAAATGTGGGCCCCTAACCATTCTTTGTGCTAACTTTCATTTAATATTTTTTTTCTTTTTTGAACCCAATTCTCCTTTCAACTTTAGCACTGTATTTTATTTCTGATTTCTTTGGGGGTTTTCATGCTTCTGTACTGCTTGTTCCCTTGTTTCTGTGTGAATTTCCATAGATGACTTATAGGCATTTATTTGGTCTTCAGCCCTTCTTATTTTGTTTTTTCCCCCATCTCCTGTCCATTGTACAGAATGTGATGTGTGTATTTCATCTACTGAATTCTTTCTTGTCTGATTATATATATATATAATGTTCCTTTGGGTCCTCAGAATGCAACAGAGACAGGATGTATGTGTAATCTACAGTATATGACTAGAATTCAGGCCTATTCTATGTTCTCTTAGTCTCTACTGTTATCATTTAAATCAGTGGTACTTAAAAGACAACGCTTGGGGCTGGGGTTGTAGCTCAGTGGCGGAGCTCTTGCCTAGCATGTGTGAGGCACTGGGTTTAAGCCTCAACACCACATACCAAATAAATAAAATAATGGTATTGTGTTCATCTACAACTAAAAATATAAAAACTAAATATTTTTCTTTAAAAAGAGGATGCACTAAAATCATATGGAGAGGTTGTTCATATTCTGTAAGATCTGGACACTGTGGTTTTATGAAACTTTGCTCTTTGCATACCCAGGCCTGGCAGACACTACTGACTCTGTTTATTTGTTAGTTGGTTCAAGGCATTAGTAATATGACCATGAATTTATAAGGGAATTTACACCTTAACATGTATCTGTGCGCCTATTATCTTATTCAATACACCCTACCCCTATTTAGCTTGCCTAACTGTTCTTGTATTGCATTCTTTCTTTCTTCATAATGACACTCCAATTTACTTACATGTGATATGCAAGGTGATCCCCCAACAGTCCCAACAAATAAGTCAATATGGCCCTTTTCCCTCTCTCCACTGAATGTGTGACCCATGGTTGTGAGTGGCCAATCTGGTGAATGAAAGGAAAGAAAGCATCATGGAGACTTCCATAAAATAAGTAAGTTTTTTTTTTTTTATTTTCATCCCTGGTAAATAGAACAAGTTAAGATGACATAACTGTTTGTGCCTTTGGCTCTTATAACACAGAGCCCACAATAGTTGGTACTGAGACCAACTTCTTGAGTCTATGATGGAAAACCAGAGATCTCCCAAAGAAGCCGGCTGGTAACTTGACAGCATGACCCTAAGTCCAACGGTGAATATCACCTGAGACCATGAACGTCCACAGTGCTACAGCCAAAGCCAGTTCAGTATTTTTATCACCAGAAATACAAAATCCCCTACCTCAGTGCCAGGTATCCTCTATAATACTTGTGAAACTACAATGTTAAATAAAAACATACTACTTTCAGTTATCTGAGTTTGAACCTCAGGTTAAGGTTCTTCAACTTGATTTAAATATACTGAATTGAAAAAAAAAATGACATGGAAGTTTCTTTTCTGTTTCATAGATATGGTTATTGATGATCTCCATAAGGAAGGATACCGGGTTCATTTAAGGTTAAGATAAAGGGGAGAAAATGAGGTAGGTTTATTATGCATTTTCTGAACTAGTAAGAAGTGCCTCGCTTCTTGCTAGTTTTAAAACTGGAATATAAAGCTCCCTTGCCTGAGCTGACACCTATTAAAATGCCAGATGCCAATTTGTGGAGCAGGGACTTTTGTTGCAGCTTTACTTAATTAGCTGTATTTATTTTATTAAACTTGGCGTCCTCCCTGCATCCTGAGAAGTCCTGTGGATCTGAAGAGGTGTTGAATTGTTCCACTAACTGTGAATCAACCAGTGCCGGTGGGTGGAGGGAAGAGGAGCACGGAACCAGTGAAGGACACACGGCTCCCCGCTTCTTGAATCAAGGTCCCACTCCAAACACCAGGTGCACCGAAGTAATATTTAAAGAAGTGCTTGAGTGCCCCTTAGATTCAGTGGAATGTCTGGAAAAGCTGCCTTTGCCAAGGGAAAGCGAATCATGACTCTGTGGGTCCTTTCCACAATAGCACGCAGCTTCAAACATCCCGTAGAATAAAGAACTACTTCTTGTGGTTCAGAGCCTGGAATTCTATATTGTTGTGACCGGCGCGACGGAACTGGCGAGGGGCAAAGGGTGTTTGGAAAATAAAGATTCACAGATACAGATTTTGAAGATTAAGCTGGGATCAGGTGGAGCCCTGCTCTCTGATGGAGATGCAGATCTGAAGAGTTTCGCCAGCAATCTTTATTTATGTATGTCTCATTATCAGGTTAAAGACTATGCAACCATTATTCTTTGTATTCAGGAAAGTACAGAAACTAGGACATCCTATGTAGCTTTTCCATAGTTGCAGAGTGCAATGTTAGGAGCTTTGTGTAGCTTTCAAGAAAGTCCATTGTTTAAAGTTACTGTAAGGCAGGCAGGAACTGGAGAAGCAGAACTAGTGAAACATTGTGGTTGTCTAGCATAAGAATTCCTTTCTTCCTGGGAGTTTTGTGCCTGAGATCAAGGTCAGAGCTGATAGGGCTCTTGCACAGAGCCTCCTCATGCTGGGTAATGCCACAGCAGCTAAGCATCCTGTGCCCTTGCACAGAAACATTCCCAGGCACTGGGCTTGCCACGGCCATGAGGCCATCAGAGACCCCAATCTCAGTCATTGCTTTCCCATCCTCTATCATCACTCTCCACACTATATGACTTTGACCTTCACTAATGTTAATGTCATTGCATGAGCTTATACGCAAGAAGACAAAATAAAAATGTGACGTTTTCGTTTCAGCTTGGAGTTTTGCTTCCCGGAAGAGTTTACAGAATGACCCCAATACATATATCCTAAATTATGTTACCTTCTCATCAGACATAGTTTTCTTGAAAACTAAGCTTTGCCAAAGGGATGGATGGGCAATTATACATTATGACAATAGCTATATTGCTCACTCATCATAAAAATAAATCCATTCAGGATCATAACTTAATAAGACTTCTCCCTATTTCTAGATTACCTACCAATAGTTTGATAAGGGAACAAAAGTCTCCTTCCCTTGGTGCACTCAGAACCCAATGGGAAAGGTATATTTGCTAGCTCTGTAGAGACTTCAACCAGTGATGACCACAGGGAACACACCACATGCACACCATCTGGAAGTGTTAACTGTGGATCAAAAATACCCTTAATATTCCTAGCTGAAAGACAATTATATTCTTAAATTTTTCCTCTCTGCTTTTTCTCACATTTAATCCTTCCTGACTCCCTTGCTCATTGGTTTATTCAAGGAACATTTACGGCTCTGTTACCAGGCGACAGGCACGCTGCCAAGTACTACAGAGACAGCGGGTACATGGGATCTTCCAAGGTTCACACTTCTGAGCTGACAACCTAACAAGATGATTGTCATTAAACAACTAATTGTAGATGTGATAAGTATTTTAAAAGTAGTGAGATCGGTATTAAAGCGTGTCACATTGTGAGCCTGGGAAGGACTTCTGGAGAGAGTGCAGTGAGCAAGACATAAGCTCCTAGAGCAGATACTTAAGATTCAAGGTCCTTCACTCTAGTGTAGGTGATGGCAAGCAAGGGTCTCTTCACATTTCCCCAAGCTCTGCTAATCTATAGGCAAGGTTCTCCCTGACTGTAGGCTCCTGGCCTCCTTTATCTTAGAAACTTTCTGTCCCTTTGAGAGTAGATTCTCTCCCAGCCAATTTCCAGTTTTAGAACCCAAGATAGCCTTTCTCCAGGATCTTGAATCCATCTCTTTGAGATGTAATCAGCAAGAATATAAAAAAAAAGTTTGGTCTTATAGAAGTTGAGAGTAGAATGGCAGATATCCCCAGAGACTGAGGAGAGTGAAAGGGAAAGAGGGATGGGAAAGTGCTGATCGGTGGTTCCTGAGTTACAGTTAGGTAGAAGCAAGAAGATCTGATACGCTACTGAACAGTAGGATAACTATACATATGGATAGCATACTGTGGATTTCAAAAAATGAAAAGAAACAATTTTGAATTTTTCCAACATAAAGACATAATAGATTTTGAGAGCTGGATAAAGTTTGCTTAATTTAAACAATACATAGTGTATTCATGTGATACATGAAACATCACATGATACCCCATCCATATGTACAGTTTTTAGGTATCAGTTAAAAAGATAAGTTTAAAAACAAGAAAGAAAATACCCTTATATTTTAGACAGCTTTTATTTTGCTGTGGCCAAACAAGAAAAACCTAGAGGAGGAAAAGTTTAATTTGTCTCATGACTTCAGAGGCTCAGAACACAGTCAACTCCTTCCCAAGATGAGGCAAAACACCATGGTGGAAGAGCATGGCAGAGGGAAGGTGCTCAGGACATGATAGCCAGGAAGCAGAAAGAAAACTGGGTGTGAAGAGCCAGGGATAACATAATCCCGAAAGGAATGCCCCCAGTGAGCTTCCTTCAACTATGCTCTACCCACCTACAGTTGCCACCCACTAATTCATTCATCATTTTATCACTGGACATTCCAGCATTGTCTCACACATGAACTTTCAGGAGATGCCTTATATCCGAACTGTAATATCTGACTTTCCAGACCATGTAGGAGGATAGGGAGTCAATCAGCAAACCCAGATGAGCTAACTATATTGACTATTCTTGCCCTAATGCTCTCCATTACTCTTCCACCAGCTTACCCCATGCTTAAAGCTTCTTGTTTCAAATGCAGGTGAATTCAATCTCTTTCTATTACAGTAGTCTTGAACTCTATTTCAATAGTCTTGAATAAAGTCCCCATTGACTATTTAATGCTACCTGGTAATATTTATATTTATTTAATATTTAATATTTAATTAATTATTTAATATTTATTTATTTATTTATTTATTTATTGTCATTAGCAGGCTTGAGTTGTAAAGACTATTCTGAGTTCCAGGTCATAAAACCAAAGTTCAAACCATTTGAATTCCAGCAAAACAGCGAACCCTTTCTGAACCTCAATTTGTTCAACTATAAAAGTAAAATAAAATTTCTACCTTATTAAGTCATGAGTAATATTAAATGAGATCATGTCATTAAAGTTCCATGTAAATTGTTGTACGCTTTTATCTCCCTTTCGGCCACGTTGTGGTTAAGACCATGGGCATGCTGGCTGAGCCTGTGGGTTCTGTAGTCAGAGTGAACCTTAGTAGTCTTCATAATCCCTCTTTGCCCCAGTTTCTCCAACTATGCAAAGGTAATACTAGAATTACCTAGGGAAGTACATAATGAAAGGAATTAATTGAGGGTTTATGGAAGTTTTTAATAATTGACACCAATGAAAAAAGAGCTATCACTCTGCATAAGCACTCTAGTGATATCTCTTTTTTTTTTTCACTGATACTTAAAGACTTCTTGGTTCCAAACCCAAATCTTTAACAGCATCTAAAGGATTATGGCAAACACCTCTACTTCATCTTAAGTCATTCTTCTTGAGATCCCAGGTTTCATCCTAACGGATAAATTTTTACAATTTCATTAAAATATAATTGATTTGTGAAAAACTATACATACTTAGTATGATTTGATGATTCTGAAATATTTATAAAAAGAGCACCAAGTGATATTCTTTTATATATTTTACTATTAACAGAGTGGGACTCCTCAGACTCAGATAAATGTTTCACTATCAACTTAAATGTCTTTCCCCACCCAACTCAAGAGAGTTTCTGAACAGAGACCTTCTGAACAGTTCATGTATCCTCCTCATGGAAGCTCAGCTTAATGCCCAGACTTCACAGTCTATAGTCACAAAGCTCCGAACACAAGCAACAATAGGTGTTGGCGAGGATGTGGGGAAAAAGGTACACTCATACATTGCTGGTGGAGTTGCAAATTAGTGCAGCCACTCTGGAAAGCAGTGCGGAGATTCCTCAGAAATCTTGGAATGGACCAACTATTTGACCCAGCTATCCCACTCCTTGGCCTATACCCAAAGGACTTAAAATCAGCGTACTACAGAGATACAGCCACATCAATGTTCATAGCTGCTGAATTCACAATAGCCAGATTGTGGAAGCAACCTAGATGCCCTTCAATTGATGAATGAATAAAGAAACTGTGAGATATATATATATATATATATATATATATATATATATATATATATATATATAATATGCACAATGGAATATTACTCAGCCATAAAGAATGATAAAATTATGGCATTTGCAGGCAAATGGATGAAATTGGAGAATATCATGCTAAGTGAGATAAGCCAATCTCAAAAAACCAAAGGACAAATGATCTCGCTGATAAGCAGATGATGACACATAATGGGGGGTGGGAGGGGTTAGTGTTAGGGTTAGGGTTAGGTTTAGGGTTAGGATTAGGGAGAGGGGCAAGAATGGAGGAAGGAAGGACTGTATAGAGGGAAAAGAGGGATGGGAGGGGTGGGGGAAAGGGAAAAAATAACAATGAATCAAACAACATTACCCTATGTAAATTCATGATTACACAAATGGTATGCCTTACTCCATATACAGAGAAGCAACATGTATCCCATTTGTTTACAATAAAAAAAAAATGCTCCCCAAGTGTTTTGTTCACACAGGTTTTCAGTTAGTTAGTTGCTAATATTACATGACTAATGTTACATGACAGTTAGTTTGTCCTTAATGTTACGTGACTGCTTCATTCTCCCTGACAACTACGTGCTGAAAATTGGATTCCCAGTGCCAAACATTTGACCTGTTGGCATCCAGTAGGACATACTATTTTCTCAAGTCTAATATCACCTACAAACTTTGTATGTGTGATTATCTTTGTCATACCAAAGTTTTTAATTGGCATAAAATCAAATGTGCCAAACTTAGCCCTTGGGAATATATACCCATCTCCCGGGGACAGGCTGCTCCCATGTATAGCCTCAGAATCTCATCCAGAAAGTTCCTCCATCCTGCCTTCCAAGTTCAAACTGACTCATGATAGAAAACACTCTGCCCAGCAACCATTACGGCTGTGACCAACTGTCCTGCTTTACCTTGGGCTGAGCAGTTTCCTGAGCCAGGGGGATTATGGTGTTGAACTCAGGATACTCCCAAGCAAACTAGGATGAGCTGACCAGCCTAGTCCCCATGCAGTTCTCCTGAGGCAGCGGCTCCCTCTCTGTCTCCTGCCTACTGACCTCAGCAGCCTCATTCCACTGGAACTGGGAGCAGAGGGGATCCAAGATACAATCATAAAAGGTCAATTGTCTTCCTTCACCAGTCAGCCTGGCAAATTAACATATGCTCACAAAATATTTGCTGCATGCATATGTGTCTTTTAATTTTTACTTTTGCAGAAAAGCCTGTACCCAAAGATACCGTAGCCTCTTTGAGAAGTTTACTTGTATCTTAGCATTGATGCCACCTATAGCACATGGCATTCATAGAGCACTGCCCAGTGGATACTATTTTCCCTGTAAGGAACAACCAAGAAGAGTTTTAGGAAATAATTTAATGAAGAGTAAATGATCTATCAAACAACTCTTTTGGAAATAGCATATAGTAACCGCCAACCTGAATTCACATTTTGATACCCGTTTTCTACTCTGCCCATGAGTAAGTAGACATTTTATTATCTGTAGTAAAACAGTAGAATTTTAGCCACTGTAGCCTTGTTGTTATTATATAAAATATTTAACAATCATTGTAGCAAGAGATAAATCAAAAGAGAAGTTAGTTATCAACAACTGCTACATACCTGGGTATGCTGATCAAATATTAAATCTGATTTTGGCATAACTGGAAAGGAATGCAAAAATTCAAAAGAGAGTACAGGTTAGAGAATGAAATATGGATCTGAGGGTACCTGAGTACAGAGCACACTGTTTGGGTCTAGAAAACACCAAGAATTATCAACATGAGCCCTTGGATCCACGGCAGACGGATGAATGAAGGAGTTCTAATGATAGGTGGGTTTGCCCTTGGTGGTGAAATTTTTGTACAAATATATGAGTGATAAATGAAATCATGAAAAAATAATTGAGACTTACTCAACATAAACTCTACCTCATTCACACTGGTATCTAGAGATCTCCTAGGAGTGATATTCAATTGTTCTATTGCTTTAAAGAATGTCTCCCTATAGAACCATTTTAGTTCTAATTTTCATTTATGTATTAACTGGGGTCACCTCTACTTTGATGTTTCACTAATATTCTGGAGTTTTCTTGTATCTCAGCTCTTGTGGGAAATCTGCAAAAAAAAAAAAAAAAACTTCCTTTTCCTGATCTTCTCTCATGATGGTTGGCAGTTCCAGTTAAATTTGATATTATAATTTAAAATTTCTCTCTTTCCCTTTCTTTCTCCCTTATTTCCCTTCCTGTTTTCTTTCTTAAACAATTAAGTACAGAGCTGTTAGTTCTGGCACAAGGAAGAGGAAGAAGGATGGGGTTACAGTAGCTCAGATTAAGGTGTCAGAGAGAATGGGAAAGGGTACAGAGTCCTGGGATCCAGAGAACAGATTGCAATTTACCTATGTTTAGACATGTTTAAAGACATAGGATCTAAATGAAGACATTCGCATTGCACGAATTGGATGTCTCTTGACATCAAAATAATTATTGTAAATCAACGAAGTCCATGACTCCTGTTGATATAAATATATAAATGTACTACAATTTTGTTGTAAAGCAGGAGTTTTGCATAGCCTCAAAATACTTACTAATGGAAGAAATGAGTATTTTTACAGTGAAGATTTTCAGGCTTCACCATAGTCAAAGAATCACAGTTAATGTTACCAGTAATGGGACAAATTTAAATTGTGTGGCATCTGATGGGACCTTTAAACAAAGAGAGAGAGAGAGAATAAGCAGTATCACTTCAGTGATATTCCTGCAAAAGTATATGTACAATGTGAATATAATTGTGAAGAAATTCCAGAAGAGCCAAACTGAGGGATATTTCACAAAGTGATAACCTCCACTCTTCAAAAGCTTCAATAGCATGAAAGTCAAGGAAAGACTGCAAATCTGTCCCTTACTGGAAATTAAAGTGGCATGATAACTAAACAAACAAACAAACAAAGTGATACTGAACTGGGTCTTTTTGCTATAAAAGACATATGCTCATGTCAATATTAGTGGTCTATATTATAATAATGTTAATCTCCTTATTTTGATTATTGATAAAAAAGAGAATACCTTCCTTATCTAATAGAAACATCATCCAATAGAAATACTTACAAACGATATGAAATAAGTAATACAAAAATATGACGTAACATGATACCTTATTTCTGATTTCACCCAGAAAGTTAAGTTCAATACATTATACTTACATTTCAGATATTTTAATTTTGCAAAATAAATTAAAATAAATTTTGGAAAGAAACATTTATAGCTGCTCTTTTTATCTCCCCTGAGTTAACCAAAAAGTAATCTCAAGACCATCTTCCTTTATCCTTGCCTTTTCCCTCCCAATTATAAGCCATTTAGGGGTACATACCTATTAAATAAAATTTGAGGTCAACAGCACTGGAATGCAAAAGAGAAGATTTTATTGCAGCTTCATACAAGAGGTAACTAAAGGTTGCATCAAGGAAGCATTCTGTGCTTAGAAAGTTTTTCTCCCACACCACTGGCAGATTATCTTCTAAATTCTGCTGGCCTTCTCTTGATCCTCTGTACCACCAGGTTCACCTCCTGCCACCTTTTTCTCTGACTGCTCTCATCCTGCACCAATATGTCAAATGTCAAATCCGTTTTGGATATCCCAGAGTATTCCATCCTTACAAACCAACTGATCCCGCCAAGGTTCTGAAGGAATTCTGTTCCATAAAAGAATTCTGCAATCGGCTTTCAAAATAACAGCATTTCCTACCCAGCTCTCTGCTCAACATTCACTATAAAATGTGGTGCCATCTGATAACACAGAAAGAACTTGATAAAATGCTGTCAAATGAAATTACTGAGATTTAGATACTAAAATTGGAATCTTTACCAATGCCACTTTTAGAAATATTTTCAATTCCGACATACACAGACTGGTTGAAATGGATGCTCTTTTGTCTCAACACATGATAGAAGACCTAACCATCTGAATTAATCCATCCATTCATTAGATTAGTGACTTTGCTTATGTATTGGGGTGGCAAAGTGAGATAATTAAAAATAGTCAATCAGATTTTTCCAAGATTTTTTACATCATTTGGATTGTGAATTAATTCATCTCCCAGAATGCTGGTGGTTTAACTTTGACCCTTTCAGTTGATAAAATGTAAATATTTATGTGGTCTAATTAATGAGGCCATTTCTCTTCTGAATGCAGGTATTTTTCAAAGCATTACATCAATGTTTTCATAGGCAAGCATTCAGAATATTTAACATTTTAGGCAGTACATTTTATTCCTAGTGTTCGTACATGAAATATTTTAGACAATGTGCATTTGCCATTAAATTTGTTAGAGGAACAGTTGTCTAACTTTTGTTTAGATTAATTCATAAGATTCTTCCCATGCAGTCTGAGAACCCTGGCAGCATAGAGACATAACATCTTCTTTACCCAGTTTGGAATAATTATGAAATGAAAAATTTAACACTGTTCTGATTTTGTCAATGATACATCACTAGAGTCCCTTAAAAGTCACAATAATACAGGACATGTGAAAGCAAAGGGATAAAAGTGTCTCAGCTTACAACAGTAATGAGTACAGCAGTTTGCTGAAGTAGCTGTAAATCAAATGTTCTGTCACTATTACAGAAAACCCATGAGCCATCTGGACAGGATCCTACTCTGCTGCTGCCTTTCAGAAACAACAGGGGCACATGGAAAAAGTGGCATCCATGCTGTCTTCAGGGGAAGGTCTGCCCCTGAGCAGAAAAGTGATAAAGTTCCACTTCATCTGGTAGGAGCAAAAGTCAGGCAAATTATCACTGGGACACAAAGTCAGTTCAGTATTATAAGAAGTCTAAGATTACAGAATACAAATCATATCCCATGCTACTAAATTGAGGAACTGTGTTTCCCAACTCCACATTTATTATCTTTAACTAAGTAAAGATTTTTCTTCAACCTTAAAAAAAGTATATATAACTCTGTGTCAATCACATAATATGAAGCCCTTCTTTAGGAACAGATTGGCTAACAGGGAGATGTGCCCTGAAGAAGCTATACCATGTTCAGTCCTTGTCCAAAGTTTTAACAATCATTTTCTGCATGTTCCTCCAGTGAAAACACAGGGTTAAAGTCTACTTAGAAAAATTTTCTTTAAGAAAGATACATTATTGAGAGCCAAAAATAGAATCCATCATGAAAAAAGTAGTAAAAATTAGATTCAGTAAAATTGAATCAGATAGATTTCTTTTTTGGCATTATGTTGCTGTCGAGTGGAATGAGACGTATTCCTGTTTGTTTTGAAAAGATGTTAATTATAATTGACAAGAAAATTAAACTCAACATGTTGCCATTCACATGGTATTTTGAAAATAATAGAAACCCTGCAGTTATGGAGAAAAGGCATACTCTCAAGAAATAGTTAAATAAGAACACCAATTTTCATTTTAATGTTATTACATTGCACAAAAGTTAATATTCAATTTCTTTCTACAAGGATAGAATCTAGTTATGCTCAGGTGTTCAAACGTGAGGGAGAATTTCTCTAGAAAGGCTGAGATAGCTTAACAAGGATGGACCACTGGATGCCTCTTGGCTGAAGGGTCAAAGTCTTAGCTGGAAAGACAAGAGATGTCAAATATATTACTATATGGTAGGATGCATGTCCCTTTCAGTGGCCCTGTAGAAGTCATCTATCTAAAAGAGAAGCTGGGCTAATTTTAAGGTCTTCATGAATGTCTCAAGACACACACATGCTTACCTTTTGCTATCCTTATATGATAGCATCTTCCTTATTTGATTTGTTTAATGTCTACTATATGTGAAATAGTAGACATTCAATAGTACACAAATAGACATTCGATAAATAATGAGGATACAATAAGAATCAAAGCATAAGTGCTCCCTGCCCCTCAGAAGTCATGATTTCAGAGGACACTCCCAAAGGAAATAACATCATAGTATGATATGTGCAATGAGAGTATAGTATGATATTGCCTAGTCTTAGGGATAGAGGAGGTCTGGTCAATAATTCTGTTTATAATGAAGTATAACAAAAGTACAATTGTTTCTACTATGCACTTTGCTAGTATAAACGTGAATTTCTAAAATATTTACCCTATCTATGGTATTTTGTCAATAATTTTCACATGCCACACCATGATTTAGGGCTTAAAGTCACCATTTATTTGCTCATGATTCTTTAGGTGAATTAGGAAGTACTTATGGCCTTGAGTATCTTGGTTCATTTCTGCTATCATCTTGATTGGGGCTAAAAATTCTTGGATGACTTTATTCACATGACTGAAAAATTAGCTGATTGCTAAAGTGTCAACAATGACTAGATGCTTCTCTTCTAATTGCTGTCTCAAGAGATAGCAAGATCAAGTTTGGATGAACTATTTAGACTCTGGCTTGTATCAAATTTGCTAGAGCCCCATTAGCCAAAGGAAGCTGTATGTCCAAGTCCAGATTCAAAGCATGGAGAAATAGACTTCTTTATTCAAAGAGTGATACTACAAAAATATTCTTTACTATATTTCGTTGAAAGTAGGGGACAATATTGCTGACTGGAGCCTGTTTTCCAATAAAAGTTTTCAAAACCCTATTGATTTAGGATGAATCTTAAACTATTAATATTGACTTAAAATATTCTTTGCCAGTTCTTTCCCATTGATCTCATTCTCTACCACTGGCTAGTATTAAAACATTAGACAGAGTGTTCTACAAATTGCCCTTCAAATGCTTTTCTGCTAATGAGATTTGCCCACCCCTAAGGCTTAGCATAAGTTCTAGTTTATGTTCATGTTTTCTTATTACTCTGAATAAAAATGACTTCGTGGCTACCATTCAAATTGGTTATCTCTAAATTGCTTTCAAACAAGTTGTCTGCTATTGATTTTCCTAAATTCAGAACAGTTCCCATTCCCTGCCATACACATTTTGCTCTTAGCTCAAACTCATTAAGATTTTGTTTAACCATTTCTTGACCATTTATTTTGTCTTTCTAACTAGAAAGAAAACTCCATGAGGATCAAAGCTATTTCTTTAATTCTTTATTCCTTAGCAGATTGTACTTAATCTCTTAGGCATACATCAAATTAAAGCATGAAAAAAATTTCTTCTGTGAAAAAAATTCTATATGATTTTTCATAAATTATCTTATGAAAAATATGCAAAATGAAATACTTATTAATACTTTTACCTCAAAATAATTGCCCATTTCGCTTATTTTGACTTTCAATTAAGAAGTCCAAGATAATATATTAGGTAATTTAAAAGAATAGAGAATGAAAATTCGCAAGATGTGGGAGATAAGGGATGACAGGTAAGGAATTGGCAACAACTACTACTGTCAATAACTATTCTTGACGGACGTGCCATTTCTTTTCTTTAAAAAGTCTTTGCTTTGCTTACTTCTGACATCTGCCAGCAAACTGGGACAGAGCAGATGCTCTATATCCACCAAAGCAGATGCAAAGCTTTCGAAACAAGTGAAAGGTCAAGCAGTAGCCCTTTCAAAGAAGTATGGGCTTTCCCATGTGTATTTCATTTTTTCTTAGCTTTTTATTGCATTCTGGAATACTGATATTAAAAGATGGCAGAAAGCTTCTTTAAAAGGAATAATTAGCCGGGTATGGTGGTGCACACCTGTAATCTCAGCAGCTTGGGAGGCTGAGGCAGGAGGATGGTGATTTCAAAGCCAGACTCAGCAATTTAGCAAGGTAATAAGCAACTTAGTGAGATCCTGTATCTAAATAAAATATTAAAAAAGGGCTGAGGGTAAGCCTCAGTGGTTAAGAGACCCTGGGTTAAATCCCCAGTACTAAGAAAAAAAGAGAAAGAGAGAGAGAGAATGAGAGAGAATGAATTAAGCAATTTTCTCCATCCATTACATATAAAATATCCACATATGGATGTTAAGAAGCATTTGAATACTTGAAATATTACATTACTATGTTTAGTATTGAGTAGATATAACCTTTATATTTTGATAAAACTATCCTCTTCCTCTCCTTTTGAGTGAAGAATCTTAAAATGAGAAGAAGACTATTCACATTTCTAACCTAGGTTCTAAGTAAGGTTTTATTGACTAATCTATAAAATGGGGTCATTAATACCAATACTTGCTACTTTATTGCATAATTAGGAAAAAATCAACTAATGTGCATAAAATATTATTCTTACTGGATAATTATTTACTGTATCAATGCAGTCTTATATCTAAGTACTGTTTTGTTTTTCCCTGATCAAATTTCTCATTCATTACGTAGACCAGAATCTTCCAAAGATTTTCTATATAATATTTAGCAAGTCATTCAACTCTCTGAATCACATTATTTAATCATGTAAATGATCAAGATTTACTAGATAATATTAAGGACCTTCTAATTTTCCAAGTAATATGATAAGACAATACTGACTTAAAAATAATCAACTGTGTCATATTGTTTGAATAAAACCAGAAAGTAAAGTGAGTTTCCCCTCCTTGAACTAATGGTTAGTAAGAAGATTTTATACATTTTCTACAAGGGGTTCCATTTACAAGTATTTACTCTGGAACAGAATAAAGTGACAGTCCCATAAGTCAATTGTTTTTAGGTTATAAATGCCCCTTCTTGAAATTCTGCAGTGGCTTCCTATTGTAACTATATGAAAGTCAAACTTCTTATGGTGACTTAAGACTCCATTCCTTTTCTGGCTTCTGCCTATGTGTAGGTTTTAAAACAAGACCCTAAATTCCTTGATACTACTCATAAATATGTGTGTATATATATATATATATATATGCATATACATATACAGATATGTATATGTGAATGTATATGTATGCTACTTCATACACACACACACACACACACACACACACACACACACACAATCTATATGTGTGTCTCCCCTTGCATCTGGATGATTTCCTCAATCAATAGAATATGGATAAAGTGATGCTGTGCTAACTTAGAAACTGGGGCATTAAAGTTGGTGCTGCTTCTGCTCAGATCTTTTGAAATGCTCACCCCTCTATTTGTTCACTCTGCCTCAGAAATCAGCCTCCATGCTGTGGGAAGCTGGAGTCCCACAGAGAAGCCACAAATAGGTGCTTTGATCAAAAGTCCAAATTGTGGGGCAAGTCTTTCCAGTTCAGCTGCCAGGCAAGAATGTGAGAGGCCTCCAGATGATTCTGAGGTGACACTAGACATGGTGCAACCCTCCAGGAGAAGCCACCCTCTCTATGGGCTGACCAAGACCTTGACTGCTAAATCTGTGAGCATAACAAAGTACTTGTGGTTTTATTCCACTACCTTTGGAGTACTTTTGGATACCGTCACAAGTAACCAGATGAGCTGTCCTCTCTAACCCTGCCCCTTGTTTACCATGCTGTAAATACCCTTATTTCATGTGGCCCCTTGCTTATGAAAGGATTTCTGATCCCAGGACCTTTGTGCTTGCTGTGACCTCTGCCCAACATTTTCACACACACACTCCTTCCATTTGTGCGTGGCCCTCTACTTATAATCTTTGCTAGTTTAGCTAAGTGACTCCTCTTAAGAGGAATTTTCCTAACCATCTTCTCCAAAGAAATCAACCCACACACCTTCACAAATGCTTACCAGAGGTTAAAATTATCTTTTGTATCTCTCTATACATTTATTGTCTGTTTTACTCATATCATATTTGCCATGCCATCCAGCACTTTCTTTCATCTTGTTCAGTTCAATAGATAGCACCTAAAATACACTTTGGGAATGCTACAATACATTATCTTTACATGGGCTTAAATTTATATTCCTGATCCAACACTGAAATTCAAATTCAGAAGTCTATAATAGGCCTATATCTAACATATATCCCAAGTTTTTCCAAATCTGGTGTACGGTGAACCTTTTTAAATAGATAGTACTTTCTTAATACCCATGGCTATTTGATCATGGAACTATAGTATGAGGCAATATATTATGATCTACAAAAATGCTATGTAATGGGTTAGTATAGGAATAGTAATATATGGAATCACATGGAATTTAGAATGAATTATCCCAGAAAACTATAATAATAATGAAATTTCCACCATCTCCGAGTGTGACTATTGACTCATTCATGCTCTTACATTTACTTTTATGCATAGTTATAATTGGTGGTCAGAACAAAAAGCCACGACTTCTGCTTTAACTTCTATAATCCTCTTGTTCTCTCTACGTGAATCTAATTCCTCCTTACAAATGCCTTTCAAAATCATTACAATCCCCCAGCCCTCTCGCTACTTCCCTACATTTGGCATATTGTATAAAGAATTCTTATATAATTCCTTTCCTCACACACACATAGTTTATTATTAATGCCTGTGATTAGTGTAGCACATGTTTATATTTACCGAACCACTTTTGATGTATTAACTGAAGTTCGTAGGTCCACTCTTTGTGTGATGTAAATTCTATGGATTTTATAAAATATATAATGCTATGTATCCACCGTGACAGTAGCATACAGAATATGCTTTCACCATACAAAAAAATCCCTTGTGTTTCACTTATTCACTCCTCACCAGATCCCTCTTACACCTCTGGAAACCACTGATCTTTTTATTGCCTGTATGTTTTGGGGTTTTGTTTGTTTGTTTTTTCATAATTTCCAGGATTTCATTTAATTGGAATCATACAGTAGACAGCCTTTCAGACTGGCCTCTTTCACTCAACAAAACATGTTTAAGCTTCCTTTGTGTCTTTATAGGTCTTGACAGCTCATTTCTTCTTATTTCTGAATCAGGTTCCATTACATGGATGCACCAACAGTTTGTTGATCCACTCACCTCTGGAAGGACCTCTAGCTTGGTTGTTTGCAGATTTTGCCAAACCTAAATAAAGCTGCATAAACATTTGTGTGCAGATTTTTGAGCGGTATATGCTTCTGATACATGATCATGATGTATTTCCTAACTCATCTCCCTGGGTCCAGTGTTTGGTTATCGCACGCCTTCACTGGGTCCACCCTCCAGGTGATCTTTCTGAAATGTAAACCTGTCACTGTCACCATTCAACTAAAAACCTCAAGGTTGCACTCTATTTAATTCAAATACATAATAGGATATAAATAACTTCAACCTTCAGCTCCAAGAGGATCTTTCCCAATTAATGCCAACCCATCAGTCATTCTAATACAGCTACCTTGCTAGGATGTGGCCCTTCACCCCCAGGGTCTGCTCATTCTGAACCTGAGATATGCTTCTCCATCTTGTCCACCCCCTGGCTTCTTATTCAGGCACATTTCTGTGTTTGTTGCCTTGGTCTCATCCATGTCCCCCTGTGCCTGTTGCCATATCCACCTTAGTACATTGTAGCATTTTATTTCTTTGTCTCTCTCCCACTCTGAATTTGGAGCCACAATACATGGTGGACTGCTTAGGTTGGAAATTCAGTCATAGGTTTTGGAAGGCCAGGTGGATGCCCCAGCAGGCAGTTTTGAGTTTTGAGTTCCAATTTTGGCATTCTTGGCTTGTCCCATGAGCTCTTGCAAGTCAGCCAATGCTTCAGAAACTCTTATTTCCTATTTCAAAATTTAAAGTATTATTCTCTGCTTCATATAGTGACTGCAAATATTAAATAGCATCTGGAGATTTTTATGAATATGAAAATGCTTAAACTTGTGGAATAGATTTGCAAGTACAAACCCTTAAAATTATAATTATTAGCACTCTAACCCCTCTCAAAAATTATGAATCAATTATAATCATGAGTTTCAAATAGCTATAGCATATCTAAGAGTTAATTTCACTCAATCCTTTAATTTTACAGATGAGGAAACCTTGATTATGAATAGGTTAAGTGGATTGTTTAAGGTCACACAACAATGACATAGTTGAATTGGAAGAAGAATTCAGCAGAACCACAGGGTTACAGTTAAGGAGGATTTGTTATAATATAATAGGATACATGTTGGAAATCATTAGACCTTAATAAAATTTTTAAATTCTCTAACATACTTGACAACTTTGAAAGTAAATTTACTTTTAAGGAAAGATTCAATCCCAATAAGAATTTTAATTTCATATTTCTATTAAGCTGACCATGGATACGCTTGAACTTCTATTGGAATCCTTCCTGACAAAGTGGGTATATTTCTATGGCTGAGAAATTACCATTTAGGAATAATGCATTGTAACAAACAAATATATCATCAATGTATCTATCTGTTATGAACTCAGGGTCATAGAGGAACCCAAAACCATAAGTTAAAAAGTGTCACCATCATCCCCACCTCCTCCCATCTGGTCTAACCCTTTTAAATTAAGTCCTTGATCGGTATTGCAAAACAATTATCTTATGGGAGGAAAGGACAAATAAAGTATTGAAGAATTACTTTGTTAATATAGGTGAAAGCAAAAGCAGTTGCTATTTATAACTATCTTCAGACACTTCGGTCAGCAGAGGAAATATTTTCTCCTGAGCAGACAACGTGAAGTTCAGGGATGTAGCCGGGTGGCTTATGGTGGGTGAGCTTTCCTAACAATTCGAGGGGACTGAGAATCAGTGCTGGGAGGAGGCAGAGAGGAGCACAGATGGAGCGAAGCTGAGCAACATGCAGGAGGTTGCGATATGCCATTGCTGGCACGAGTTGGGGTGAGGTTAATGCTGGAACAGAGGCAGATCCACGAGAGGTGTTGTAACAAGAATTTAGCAAGACAAAAATAAACACGTGAAATCAGAATGTGATTCAGTGAGGTGAAAAGGCTTTTGTCTGTCTCTAACGTTACATGAAGGGATGCTAAGGTTTGAAAACACTTCTAATTAGATCTTAGAAAACATTACCAGTGTAGCACCTTGCTAGACTCAAGGCACTTGCCTTGGAGTTGGACTGTCTGATTCCTTTTCTTAGGTCCAGTCTAAGGGATTCCCTTACTACTCATCAATAATAGGCTGTGGCTGAGACCATGGATGGGCATTCACTTTTCCAAATCCAGTCACGTGTGCATGCCTCAAGTTTTTCTTTTCAGGCTCATAAAGCAAAAGACCAGTCATGTGGCATCAAAAGAAGACAACTGGACAAGATGCCAGAGAGCTCTGATCATGATCTTCCCCTTCACTAGCCTGCCGTGTGATCCCAGGACAAGTCACAGTTTTTGTAGCACTCCGTCTCTTCATTTTTAAAGAACAGAAATGGGACCAGATGGATTGTTTTCAAAAATTTTATTATTTTTAAAAGTACATGTGTTGTATAATGGGCTTAATGAATGTGATATTTAATCTATTTAATCAGCAAGCAAAATGTAGATGGCAAAATTAAGATATTATAGAGCCTGAGACCACAGGCTCAAGTATAAATGAACGCACAGGGGCAACCTCATAGGATCAGTTGACTTTCTATCTCCTTCAAGTTTTCATTCTGTACCTCATTTGAAAATAGTAGTGATCTTAAAACGGTGCACTCACCTATTTTGGTTTGATTCAAATTAATCTCTTTTTGGTTGGGGGTGTTGGTCAGGGCTGCATAAGTATGTTACTATAGGTTGTGGTCGAACACAATTCTAGAAACAAATAACTTTCAAAATAATTCTGATCCTCAACTAAAATGTAATTAAACCGAAGCAGAATTTTGTGAAGGCTTTTTGAACATAAGAAAACCACTCTCAATGGTTTAAATACACAATTTCCCAGCTCACCAATCTACTTTATCTATTTCCATAAATTAATGAGAGTAGTTTGTACCTGACATCCAAAGACCCAGATTCTAACTCTAGATATGCATTGTACAAATGTATAACCCTGAACAAGGTAGGAAACTTCTCTAAAACTGACTTTATGCTTCGTAAAACGTTTACTGTGAGCCCTGCACAGTAAGATTCTTATATAGAGCAAATAGTTCATTTAAGAGATATTAATTGTGCTCCTTGCATGGACAAAGCACTGATCTACATACTTAAATCATGGCAGGGACTAACTAACCTGATGTGATCTCTCCCCATGGAACTCCCATTTTAGTGGGTGGATCCAGCCAACACATATCACAATAGGCTGGTCTATGCAGATTCTGGATCTTATTCCCTGTGCAATTTCCTCCTGTCTGGTAGTCTGCCACAGTTGGATATCCACAGGCTCCTTAGTCATTCCACATTCTGATCTCTATCCACTCAGCTTAGCCATATGCACTGCCCAACATGGACTCTGCCTGTCTACACTGAAGTCCTAAGTCTCTCCAGGTAGAAACCATTGCAATTGTAAAGTTACATCATGTTCTTATCTCTGGAATCACATCCTTCTGCTGAATGTTCAATGTCTGAAACCAGTTGCTTCACATATTTTGCCAAGATTTTTGACTATCTGTGGTAGGAGAAAGAATACAGAGTAAGGAACTTGGTCATGAATGGAAAGAAAGTTCTAGTGTTCTCTTTCTTATCATCCTATTTATCCCAGGACCTTTGTAAAGTCAATACTATATTAAACCATTTTGTTCTTACACATAAAAACACATCACAGTCATTCAACAATTTCCTAGTCCTTCTCATTTGTTAAAAAAAAAAAAAAAAAAAAAAAATATATATATATATATATATATATATATATATATATATATCCCCTGGTTTGCTGCCTTTTTCTTTACCCATTTTGTTATCAAGATCTTAAAAGACTCTGGTGCCCATCTGGTGACACATACAGTATTCTGATATTCAAGTTTTTTTATTATTATTTTAGGTAGTAGCTTTCTCTGCTTCCTCAAATCTGTGACTCACTTCTATAACTCTTTGTAATGGTTCATTTGAATTGTCAACTTGATTGGATTAAGAAATGCCAATGATTAAGAAGCTTTTGGGTGTGTCAATGAGGGCATGTCTAGGAATGACTGGAATGTAGGACAGTGAACTGAAGTGGAGACCCTCCCTAAGCGTGGGAAGCATCACCCAACAGGATGGCATAAAAGATGGAAGAACAAGGAAGCAGATGCAAATGCAAGCTGCATTCTTCTTGAACAGGTTCTTGATTGCTGCTTCCATCGTCTGAGGATATGGGAATCTCACTTCTTCACTCTTCCAAGTGGACTCTGCCAGTGATTCTCCAGGTAGTTTCCAGAAGCCTTTGTCTCGAACTAGGGTAACACTGTTGGTCCCTCTTGTTCTGGGGATTCCACCTCTTGGACTGCTCAGCTGCTGGTTCTTCCAGCTCTCCAGCCTGCAGATGGCCATTGTGGATTATCCAACTTCTGATCATGCAAGCCAATCTAAAATCCCCTTTTATAATCATACTTTTTGTTGATTCTGATCCTCTGGAGAACCCTGACTAAAACACTCCTCTTTGTGTTTTTTCAGAACGTGGTATATTCCACCTCTTAAATCATAAATTTGGGTACTACATCTTCAAATGTGACTTCTTTTACTAAATTGCTCCTGGGTCTTTAGTCATTTGATGTCCAGTACGTGCCTACATCTATGTTCTCTACCGTTCCTTTCTGACCAAACTTCCTTTGTTGTGTATTAGAAATTCTGTTTCCACAACATTTTTGTCAATACCCTCAGAAATCTGTTATTTGAGTTGTGCCTTACCCTACCAAAATAAAACAAAACATGATACTCAATTTCTATCTGTCTGCCTTCTTCGCACCAGTATGTTAAGCATAGTATAAAACCAGCATCCTCCTTAGATCTGTGCTGCTAGTGCTTGAGATTCCCAACTTCCCTGTGACCCTTCAATTTGTTACACCGCTGAACTCCCTCAGTTGTTTCTTTCCTGTCTGCCACAGAAACTGTATCAAATGTATCTACTGACTTCTAAGAGCTGCCACTCACTCTCGTTGGCTCATCCTCAGCTAGTTTCTTTTCTTTGGAAGTCATCATCTGAAAGGTTTTTCAATTCCCTTCTCTCAAACTGACCAGCTGCCCACCTGGCCTATCTGTCTCTCCTGTGAGAAAGGGATGCATCACTTCTGCCCACATGCCATCACCCCAGCCAGCATCTGGACTTCATTTGCCCCTCCAAAGAGTTCCCTGCTTCTAGCTTCTTTCCGTTGGCAGTTAAATACAGTCAAGTCTCTCTTGTCCCCAAGTCCCCTCTAACTCTCTCTCTCTCTCTCTCTCTCTCTCTCTCTCTCTCTCTCTCTCTCTCTCTCTCTCTCTCTCAGAGAGGGTCTAGAGCCAGACAGTTGGAATTCATATCCCACAACTACACTTACTAGTTAATTATTACAACCTTAACAATTCAATTAATTTAACTGTGGGTTCTTCCTGCCCCAGAACTTAGACCAAGTACTAATCTATAGGAAACATTTATAAGTGCCTAGAATGTCAAGAGCTTAATAAGTCATAGATAAAATAATACTAATGATAATAGTAATTATTATTGTTGTTTTTATTGAAACCAAACACCCCCCCCAAAAAAGAATTAGTACAAGTTGTATTTGCTTCCTAATTTCTACTTCTACTACTCAGCACTCAGAAATCTGGTAGATGTGTCCAATGTTGTATAAATGCTCTTCCCAAGACAATTGCTAAATCCAACAGGTATTTCTAAGTCTTTCTTATCTGACTTTTGTAATATTTGACATGCCTGATAATTTCCTGATTTTCTGTGGCATTCTGTTTCTCCTGGTTTCTGTGAAGTTGTATTTGCATCTTTTTCTACCTTTTGAACATTTCTTATTACTGTATTTTGTCCATTTTGCATGGTTCTTTTATTTTTATTTTCTTGCATGCTTTTTTTTTCTTTCATTTTAAGACTTTTAAATGTTCTAAATGTCAGATGCCAGTGTTATTCAGAATTCTACACTATACCCTCTTCTCACTCTGTATATTCTCCTTGATCTCCTCACCCCAAGGCCTTGCTGATTATTTGTGAACTTTTTTTTTTTCCCTGAAATCTATCTTAATGCTACCAGACCAATTCAGTTACTACAATTTTCACAGTGATCTTGGATCCTTATCTCAATGTTAAACAGCACTTCCAATGGGACCCCACAGCAAAGAACTCTGGGAGCCTCCGCTTACTGTATGGTAGACGGGCTGGGGTGGGACAATTTATGAAAAAATGCAATTTGAAAAGTACCCCATCCCTGGATGCATACCACAAATATGGGCCATCAAATATTACACTTCTCTCTATCATGTTCAATCTCTGTCAATTCTAGTCTCTAATTGTTGTCATGATCTTCACTCAACTTGGAAGAAGTTTTTCTCTTTACCAGTAAGGCTTAGCTAGGGCTTCCTTAGGACCTTCGACAAAGATTTAAGGGCAGGAAGTTTATTTATGAGATGATCCCAGGAGAAGTGGTAGGAGAGTGGGCAAGACAGAAGGTATGGAAGGAATAAAATTGTGAATGAACTTGGTACCACTACGAGCAATGGGAACCCAGTCTCACTGGGATCCTTTGGGATATAATGTAGACTCCATCTCAGAATAGCCCCAGAGGAGAAGCCTGGAGTATCCATTGTCTAGTTAACATTCCTCTTTAGTCGAGAGCTTTTCCTGAGGGTCAGTAAGTTTTCCAGCCTGAGTGTGAACAGACTGGGCAAGATAGAGCAATCCCTCGGTTCTAGCTTGGAAGGTGATAGAAGCAGACTATCAACATGTACTGAAACCTGAACAGGCAGTCCAACATGATCAACTCTTACTCCTTTTATCTCCCTGTCCTATATCCCTTTTGAATTCCTTATTTCCTTTCTCTTATCATTTATTACACTTTAATGTGAGAAATCACCATTAAACAATAATTATGATAAGTCATATATCTTGTTCAACAAATATCCCTAAAGCTCAGCTCATGGTAGGTATTCCCTCTAACTTTTAAGTGAACTCTCTTGTTGAATGGGATATTTTACAGTTCGTAGCAGTAAATAATGATATCCCATTCATGGTGTTACAGAGTTTTATTCCTTGATTTATACATCACTCAAGTTTAAAAAAAGAAAATATTATTTGGAAAATATTAATTTTTTCAGAAAGGTGCAAGTCAAGTCACTGTTTGAGATATGAAGAGGTAATTGTTAAAATATGGTTTACTGCTGGGTTTGTTGGTACATGCCTGTAATCCCAGTGGTTCAGGAGGCTGAGACAGGAGGATTGTGAGTTCAAAGTGAGTCTGAGCAAAAAGCAAGGCACTAAGCAACTCAGTGAGACCCTGTCTCTAAATAAAATACAAAGTAGGACTGGGGATGTGGCTCAGTGGTCGAGTGCCCCTGAGTTCAATCCCCAGTACTAAAATAATAGATAAATAATATATATATATAATATATTTAATAATATATATTATATTATATATTTAATAATATATATTATATATTTATATATGCAGATATGTATGTGTGTGTGTGTGTGTATGGTTTACTTACAGCAAGTAACCTATGACTAGTATGCTCTTAATCATTAACCCTCCATCCTGAAACATTGTTTCAAAGACTCCCTTTGAATGCTTACATGTGAAAAAGCCAGAAGACAAACATTCATGCTATAAAATAAGTGGAAATGTCATTTTTAATATGTTCCAAGGGCTTGGTGCCATACTGATTGAATCTCATCATGCTGTCTGGAGATTTCCTCTCCAGAGATAACTAATAGGAATGACACTTTGTAACAGTGAGCTCTGATGAAATAATAAGACATAGCCAATCTGAATGAATGGCTCTTGTGTCAGATGTTACAGAGCTGAACCATTGAGCATTGACTTCAGATTCATGTACACACAAAAGGAGTTTCGTTTTCCTCTTTTGCTTCACAGCTTCCAACTTTTGGCAGGGAAAGCCACCACTTTCGGCTGCTGCTTTAAATATTTAATTGTTCCTCATTACCTAAAAGGGAGACAGCATTAGTGCCATATTATTCTGTTTCTTAGGTTTTTGTAAATTATATTTCGCTGGTAACATGTAGCCAGCCTTTCTGAGACCCCAATTATTGGAGCATCAGTTGCTGTGCGTGGTATTTCACACATCATATCAAAAATAAATCTTAGAGAAGATGAGATAATCATACATGTGGAAACAGATTCAGTTTGAATAATGCATAGGAAACCCACAGAGATGCAGCTAGGATGTGATTCCACGTCTAACTCAAACTGCATTCCTTATCCTTCATCTCCTGCTGACACCTCCAAGATTCCTCTGTGGGTCAAACTCCATTTCATATGTTAACACAAAACATCTTAACAGAATATTGCAGAGTCCCTAAAACAACCATTTTCAGGTGATAACATGGAGAGTCCATAAGATGAAGAACATTGCCAAACCTCACTCAGTGGTGGAGGCTTGATTCAAACCAGATATATCTCTCTGAATCCACCATCTATTCTCTTTCCACTTTGCCATATATTCCTTATCTAGAAAAAAAATCCTTTTAATAAAAGGAATTCCCCAATTAAAACTCTACCCATCCTCCAAGTCCCAACTCAACCCATACTTCCCTGATTTCCTTCCTTCGAACTGCAGTAAAACTTACCAAAAAATTTAGAGCTCATGAATATTGCATTGTACTGTGATAAGATGTAGCAAAAGTAAAAACAAGAACAATTGTACATACACTACCTCATTTGACCCTGGAATTTGGCCCTATTATCCCAATTGTACAGAACAGATAGAAGTGACTTGCTCAAAAATGACTCATTTGTTATATTGTCAATTTTGATTGGAACCTAAATACCTAGATAGGTAGCTAAATAGATTATGTTGGCCAAAAATCTGGAATTAGACAATAAAACAACAAACCCCTTCAAATTTCCCAATGGAAAGTTTCTCCATGCCACACTTGAATACATATTGTCTTTTTCAATCTTTCAAGTAAATCTAGGGGGTGGTTCATTTGCTTATAAGCTCATGTTTCGGGGGAGTATACTATTGTTGATTTCTTCAACAAAACTTTACAGAACAAACCCCCATATGATTGATACGGTATTTTCTCAAAGGGTAAATCTACTTTAAAACTTTTTTGACTTCCCTTTTTTTGCATGATTAGAACCTGAATTCCCAACATGGTCTGACTCCTTCCTACCTTTTCAATCTGAACTTATACTACATTTGAAATGGCCAAAAACAACTCAGCCACAATGACCTGCTTTCAATCCTTAGAATTATTAAATTCTACTCTTATAGCTTAAGGGAAGGCAAAATTTCCCTCTACCCACTGAGGATTTGATAATTGAATCCATGAAATAAACTGACAGCCAGCAGATTAACGAGAGAGAAGGTGTACACATTTATTATGTGCCCAGGGACATCACAGGAGAGGGAAGTGAATTCTCAATAGCCCAGAGAGACCTAGAAGCTTGTTTTATACCCTTTTCAAAGCAGGCAGGACAGAAAAATGTGGACAAGTTAGGGGAGAGTAAGAGATTGTTGGAAAGACAAATGGGCCTTCAGAAGAACAGGTGATGGCCCATGACAAAGTCTGTCTGGGCTCTGTGTCCACTTCCAGTTCACTCTCTTGTGACAGGAGTTGATATTTCCTGGTTGAGGAGACTCCAGGGGAGGAGATTCACAACATTTCAGCTCCTTTTGAAGAATCTTTAAGTACATCAGGGATGCTTAGTAAAAGCCATTCCCTGCATTTGCTGCTCCCTAAGTGCCCTCAATTTGAAATCATCTGCAGAGCAAAGGAGCACACTTTGGGATACCATTTCCTGAGTTCCTTCATAATATACTAAGTACTTTTTATATGCCACACACTATTCATAATACTTTACAAACCTTACCTCTTTTAGTTAACCATAACCTTTGAGGTGAGTCTTATTAAACTCTATTTACAGAGAAGGAAATTGAGGCACAGAAGTTAAATAGCCTATATAAGGTCACGCAGAGGGTGTCACATGTCCTTTCTTCTATACATACCCCTCCCTCCCTCCTTTGAACTTGATCTTCCCTCTGCCAGTAACATGTCTAGTTCTTCAGATTGCAGATAAAGAGCTTCCTCCAGTTTTGTTGGTTTCATTATTTTTATACATGTTCATGAACCCATTCTTTATTTTGACCTTTGCCAACAAACTGCACAAGGACAGTTGTATAGGCTTACCTCCATATTCCCAGCATGGTGTTTGCCAAATAGCAGGCACTCAAATATATGCCAGATTAATAATTTTATTGAATAAAGGGACATGGCACCAAATAAATGTAATGCTTGCCCTCAGGAGCTTCCAGCCTAGTGCCATCTGGGAGGAACTTTATGGTTTGGATAAGAGCTGTCCCCCAAAAGTTCTGTTCAACACAGAAATATGCAGAGGTGAAATATTTGGACTGTGAGAGCTGTAAACTTATCAGTCCATCCCAGTTTGAATGGACTGACTGGGTGGTGGCTGTGGGCAGGTGGGACGTGGCTGGAGCAGGTGGATCATTGGGAGTATTCCCTGGAAGGGTGCATCTTCCCTATGGTCCTTTCCTTCTTCTCTTTCCTCTTTGCTTCCTGACAAGATCATGAGCTGAGGAGTTTTTCCTCCACTGGGCTCTTCCACCCTGATGTGTTATTACCTCACTGTGTTACTCAGCTTTTTCATTACTGTGACCAAAACACCTGACAAGAACAACTTAGAGGAGAAAAAGCTTATTTGTGGCTCATGGTTTTGGAGGTCCAGTCCGTAGACAGCTGACTCTGTTGCTCTGGGGCCAAGGTGAGGCAGGACATCACGAGGGAAGTGTCCAGTGGAGTAAAGCTGCTTCACTTAGGATGATCAGAAAGCAGAGCAGAGAGTGGGGGAGGGCCATAGGGAAGATGCACCCTTCTGGGCCATCCCCCCCGCAACTCATCTCCTCTAGCCATGCCCCACGTGAAGCAGGTACCACCAGTCAGTTTATTCAAAGTAGAATATTGGTTTAGATGTGAGGTGTCTCCCAAAAGCTCATGTGTGAGACAATGCAAGAAGGTTTAGAAGAGAAATGATTGGGTTATGAGAGCCTTAGTTCAATCAGTGAGTTAATCCCTGATGGGATTAACTGAGTGGTAAAAGGCAGGTAGGGTGTGGCTAAGGCAGGTGGGTTATTGGGTGCATACCTTTGGGGTATATATTTTCTATCTTACAAATGGATTCTCTCTCTCTCTCTCTCTCTCTCTCTCTCTCTCTCTCTCTCTCTGCTTCCTCATTATCATGTGAGTTGCTTCCCTCTTCCACATTCTTCCATCATAATGTCCAGGCTCACCTTGAGCCCTGAGGAATGAAGCCAGCTGTCTATGGACTAAGACTTCTGAAACTCTGAGTCTGTCAAACTTTTTCTTCTCTAAAACTGTTCTTCTCAGGTCTTTTAGTCACGGCAGTGAAAAAATGACTGAAACAGACTGATGAGGTTACAGATCTCAGAATCCAAGCTTTTCGCCCATGAATAATTCCTGCATCATCAAGAACTTTTGAGGAACAACTCATATCCAAACCCTAACACTTACCTTGGACCCAAAGCAATGAAGTTGGCTGTCCACAGACCAAGACCTCTGAAACTGTGAGCTCCAAATGAAGTTGTTCTCGTTGAGTATTTTGGTCACAGCAATGCAAAGGCAAACTGAAAGAGAAATTGGTACTCAGAGTGCAATGGTTTCTGTGACTAACCTGACCATGTGGTTCAGGGGCATTTGGAGCTGGTTTGAGGGAGGAATGTTGAAAAGTTTTGAGATGCGGGCTAGAGAAGCTTTAGACAGTTTAATGGATGATTCCGATGAGAGCTCAGAAGACCATAATACCAATAGGAATGTGGACTCTGTTCATGAGGTTTCAGAGGAAAATGACGACTCCTGGGAATTGGGGCAAAGGTCACTCATGTTACATTCTGGCAAAGAACTTGGCAATATTTTGCCCATGTCCTCAGACTTTGTGTGAGGTTTAATTTAAAAGTGAGGGACTAATTAATCTTGTGGAGAAATATTCAAGGTAACACAGCGCTCTGTCAGTGGCACAAATTTTTCTGGCAACTTTTAGCCAGGTTTACTGTGAGAATCAGGAGCAGAAAGCAGAGGTAAGGGATTTTAAAAACTTGAGGTCTGGCCAAATAATGCATATGAAGCTGCAGCCAAGAAAGGCGTTCTTGTTGAAGAGATGATAGCCCATTAATAGATGCTAAATACTTTATCCAGATACAATAGGAAAGATGCCTTTGGGGTATCTCAGAAATCTGCAAGAAAACACCCACTGAAGGGTCCAGCATGCAGAAGAAAAAAAAAAAATCCTTTGAGAAGATATCATGGGGCACTCTGTTCTCACAGTGGGGTCTAGAAAGTTGCACCATGCTGACCCACACAGGCACTCAGAGGTCCCTGCATTCAAGACTCCAGAGGTCCATGTATTGTGCCAGCTGTTAGCAGAACTTGGTGGCTACCACATGGTGCTGGTTCTACAGGAAGGTAGGATGCTGGACAGCAAATCATGGAGGCTTCCATAGAGATTTCAAAGGAAGACCTGGGAGGCCAGGCCAGGTATAGCAAGGTCAGAGCCTCTGTGAGCTACAGCTGAAAGGGTGATGCAAAAAGCTGTAAGCTGGAATGAAAACCCTAGGAATTAAGAGATAACGGAACCAGGGACTGTCTCCTGAGAAAAACTGCTAGCTGCAGAGAGAGCCAGGCTGAAACAGAGCCCATGTGTGCTGCAACTGACAAGGAAAGGGACAGGGCTGCCCAAGTCCACTGTAAAGCACATCTCACTGCCTTGTGTCCTGAATGCTGCCCACAGAATCTTAAGTGGAGTTATGGGAACTGTTTGACCAACTGGGTTTCCGTCTCACTTTGGCCCCCTCTCTTTTTTCTCTGCTCCTCCTATTCTGCCCTTTTGAAGTGGGAATGTCTCCTCTGTGCCACTTTATATTGAACATGTGTAAGTTGCTTTTGATTTTTTTTCAGGGTCTTATAGCAAGAGTTTGCCTCACATCTCAGTGAGACTCTGGACTTGAAATTTGGGGCAATGCTAAAACTGTTAAGTCTATGGGAATCTTGGAGATGAACTATAGGCATTAAGCAGTGTGAGATAGACATGAGCTTTGTGGGGGACAGGGGTAAAATGTTATGGTTTGGACATGAGGTATTCCACAGTAGCCCTCATTAATGAAGGAAGATGCAGAGGTAAAATGTTTGGCTTGTGAGAGCCATAACTTAATCAGTTCATCCTAGTTTAAATGGGCTGGTTGGTAGCTCTGGGCAGATGGGGTGTGGCTAGAGGAGGTGGGTCACTGGGGGAGTGCCCTGGAAAGGCAATGCATCTGCCCAGACTGGGGCCTCTTTCCTCCCTCTCTCTGCTTCCTGACCCTCCGTAAACTAAGTAACTTTCCTTCACTGGGCCCTTTCCCCATTATGTGCTGCCTCAAATTGGACCCAAAGCCATGGAGTCAGCAGTTTGTAGAGGAAGAATTCTAAAACTGTGAATGCCAAATAAACTTCCCTGCCTCTAAGTTGTTCTTGTCAGGTATTCTTGTCACAGTGATGCAAAAGCCAACAAGAACTACCATGATATGTAAGCAGAGATTGAGACATGAAATGGATAGAGGTAAGTCATTCGGGCTGAGCTGGGGAAACATTGAGAAATGTGCAAGAGAACAGAGTATTAGAAAAGATTTTGTAACCTGTGCAAAGAGATTGGAATTTTATGGTATAGGGAGAAGAAAGACAAAAGTGGGGCACGAATTTTAAAAGTTTGTTCAATGTGCTCTATAAAGAGCAATCAAATCACTAAGTGGACAATTATACCCCTAAAGATTTAGTTCTTGTAACATTAATGCAAATTTCAAAGGGTACTCAAAAATAGCCCAGTTCAATATGAGTAATTTTAGATCCTTCGGGACAATTGGTCAAAAAAGACAGTAAAATGATTGAAATGTTTCCTGACATCATGGTAATTTTCAACAAATCTATGCAATTTACATTACAATGCACACCATGCTGCGCTGTGAGGCAGCATGAGACATCTGCAAACCCTGGGTACGCTGTATCTCTTGCTTTTGTATTTTCATTTCAGACAATTGTCTGATATGACTTGATATGTCTAAGACCAATGAAATTCTTAATTATAGGAGTTTCTATTTTTACTGGCTGATCATATTAACATTTTGTGAAGTCTATGTTTTTTATGTTCAAGAAAGGAAGGTTAAGCACAAATCATGTTTAAAATAAAATCAAATGTAAATACATCACTGAGAGTTTTATTCTTCATGCGTAAAAGAATGTAAATTAGAGCAGATCTTTTTGCAACTAATAGAAATTGAACTTTTTTTTTAGTTTTACTGAACTTTTACTTTTTTTTTTGTTTTTTATTTCTTGTTCTATTTAGTTATACAGGATAGCAGAATGCAGTTTGATTCATTGTACACAAATGGGATAAAAATTTTCATTTCTCTGGTTGAACATGATACAGAGTTACACCATTTGTGTAATCATACATGTACATAGGGTAATGATGTTTGTCTCATTCCACTATCTTTCCTTCCCCTGGCCCCCTCCCCTCATTTCCCTCTACACAATCCATCATTCGTTCATTCCTCATTCTTCCCTTATCCCCTCCCCAACCCTACTCTTTTATGTATCAGCGTAGACTTATTGGAGAGAACATTCAGCCTTTGATTTTTTGAAATTGGCTTCTCTCTCTTAGCATGATATATTCCATCTCCATCCACTTACCTGCAAATGCCATAATTGTGTCCTTTTTTAAAGGTGAGTAATATTCCATTTTGTATATATACCACAGTTTCTTTATCCATTCATCTATTGAAGGGCATCTAGGTTGGTTCCACAATCTAGTTATTGTGAATTGAGCTGCTATAAACATTGATGTGGCTGCATCACTGTAGTGTGCCGATTTTAAAGACTTTGGGTATAAACCGAGGAGTGGGATAGCTGGTTCATATGGTGGGTCCATTCCAAGTTTTCTGAGGAATCTCCATACTGCTTTCCAGAGTGGCTGCACCAATTTGCAATCCCACCAGCAATGTATGAGTGTACCTTTTTCCCTACATCCTCGCCAACACTGATGGTTGCTTGTATTCTTGATAATAGCCATTCTAATTGGACTGAGATGAAATCTTATGGTAGTTTTGATTTGCACTTGTCAAATTTACTAGAGATGTTGAACATTTTTTCATATATATGTTGATCACTTGTATATCTTCTGCAAAGTATCTGTTCAGTTTCTTAGCCCATTTATTGATTTGGTTATTTGTATTTTTGGTGTGAAGTTTTTTGATTTCTTTATAAATTCTGGAGAATAGTGGTCTTTCTGAGGTGCATGTGGTAAAGATTTTCTTCCGCTCTGTAGGCTCTCTCTTCACACTATTTTTCTTTTGCTGAGAAAATGCTTTTTAGTTTGAATCCAACTTATGTATTGATTCTTGCTTTTATTTCTTGTGCTTTGGGAGTCATGTTAAGGAAGTCTGGGCCTAAGCTGACATGATGAAGATTTGAACCTACTTTTTCTTTCATTAGGTGCAGGGTCTCTGATCTAATTCCTAGGTCCTTGATCCATTTTGAGTTGAGTTTTGTGAAGGGTGAGAGATAGGGGTTTCATTTTATTTTACTGCATATGGTTTTGCCAGCACCATTTGTTGAAGAGGTTATCTTTTCTCCATTGTATGTTTTTGGCACCTTTGTCTAGAATGAGGTTACTGTACTTATGTGGGTTCATCTCTGTGTCTTCTATTCCATGCCATTGGTCTACCTGCCTATTTTTGTGCCAGTACCATGCTGTTTTTGTTACTATTACCCTAAGTCATAGCTAGAAAATGATATCAGAACTCACAACCAGTCTATATGACTTCAAGCATGAGGACTACATGTGTCCCTTGTCCCATGAAGGTCTTAGAAAAAATTTTAAAACATACATCATATCTGGTTGTTGTTTTTTTTTTTTTTTTTAAAGAAATTTAATAAACACTTTACTCTAAAAAATGTACAAAGGAGAAAAACATACCAAGTTCAAACAGAAGTCTTTGACTTCCTAGGGTTACATCTCAAGCTGTGGAAACCTATGTGCCAATATTTTAATGGTACAGACGGTAAAAGGTGATAATTAGCCATCATGATAACATTTATATCAAGGATCTGTATATCCTACTTCCATCAACACAACCTAAGGTCATATATGATGTTTAGTAGCCCATGACTATAAGCTTATTTTGAGTTTAATACATCTACCATTTATAAATGTTCTCAGCAGTAAATAACAGGCAAATAAGCAAATAACCAGTATTAAAAAGAGAGATCTCCCCTTACATAATAAGAATTCTAGAGACAAATAGCTTTGATTCAACATCTCCAAAGTATTAGTTCCCACCCTCTAAAACTCTTCCCTTTTAGTCCATCAAGCTCACAAAATCATTGCTGCGATTTCAGGCATCAAAACCATGGAGAGGTGAAAGAGGGAAAAAAAGGGAAAGAAGTGGATGCCACTCTCAGCATCTGTTTTGTTAAAAAAGAAAAACAATGTACCAGGAAGTCCCCCTTAGAAGACTCCTATTCACATTTCCTGAGCCAGAAATCTGTCCTGCATCTATTTAGAAGCAGGAAGCGTGACTGACAAAACCAGGAAAAAGGACTAGGAATGGGTATTGAGTTCAGGCACCAGGAGTACCTTTGTCAATCATCCCTTCAATTTTCTAGACATATCTTTTCTACATAAACTTCTTCTGAGCCAAGTTCTGACATCCTCTGTGTATACAGTTTGATAATGGAACAAATACCATGAAACTGTGAATTCCTTCATTTAAAAAATCTTTTTGGATTCTGGACAGCATTCTTGTTTAATGAGTTTGAGTTTGGACTAATTTTTGTTTCATGGTGATGGCCCTTCCCGTATTTCTGTCATGTACAAAAATGACAGGTGTTTTTATCTCCATCAAAACTTAGCAGAAAAGAGTTGTGTGACAGTAAATAGGGAACCAAAGACTGAGAAAAGATTTCTGGAGCAGAAGAGTAGTATGGTTGTAGAGAAATCGAGAACAAGAAAAGGATCTGTTTTAGTTAGCTTTTTTTTGTCACTGTGACCAAAAGCCCTGACAAGAACAATGTAGAGAAGGAAGTTTATTTTGGCTCATGATTTCAGAGTTTCAATCCATGGTTGGCTGACTCCATAGCTCTGGGACAAAGGAGACAGAACATCATGGCAGAAAGTTATTGGGGAGAAATGTAGCTCAGGACATGGCAACCAGGAAGCAGAGAGAGGGCTTTGCTCACTAGGAACAACGTATAAACCCCAAAGGCACACCCCTAGTGACAAACCTCCTCAAGCGACAGCCTACCTACCTACAGTTACAACCCAGTTAATCCATGTCAGTGAAGAAATCCACTGAGTAGGTTAAAGCTCTCATGACCCAATCATTGCATTCTACCTCTGAACATTCTTGCATTGTTTCCCACATGAATTTTTGGGAGACACCTTACATCTACACTATAATAGGATCTAATAAAATTTTATATTTTCAAACAATTTTATACTTTATAATTGCCCTCTATATTTTCAAATTTAATTGAAACAAATTCCAAGAAAACCACATTCATACTTCATGTGAAATGAGAACCTACCGTGCATGTACCTTTGTGTTGCCATAAGGAAGATACTGTTCTATGTGTTGGAGAGAGTTGTGATGAAAAACTAGAAAAATCTTAACTATAATTATAATTACAAACTGCACTGTTTGAATGCTTATTTTGAGCCAAGTACATAATTTAAGTGCCTCATTGATCCTCACAACAGACCACAAAATAGGTATTAATCGCCTGGCCCATTTTGATGCACGGAAATATTGCTGAAGATGACACAAGCAATAAGAAGCAAAATAAGGCTTTAAACCCAGGAAGTCTGGCTCCAAAGTCAATGAGCCGATTGCTAGAGGGGGTGCCAACAAACAGAATGATGGGTTAAGTCAAGGGGCCAAACGGTTTTAATACAAGCCTCAATAAGTTTTGACAAAAAGAACAGAACAAGAAAGATAAATGAATAGATCAGACTAATGAGAAAATACCAGAGTCTTCATGGCGATTACAATTTATGAAATAAGTCTTATAAATGGCCTTGGTTTTAGTAAGCAGGAACGATTTGAAGATAAAGGAATCTAGGGAAAAAAAAAAAAAAAAAAAAAAAAAAAAAACCACTGTGAGCCTCAGGATTAAACTGAGACATGCTAAAGCTGACAGCTTTCATGCAATCAATTCCATGCACAAGCCACCTTGTAGGCTGTACTTCTGAGTGTGGAACATCTGGAGCTACGCTTTAATTGGTGGTTGTAATGGTTGCACAGCTGTTTGTAATAGTTCTAGCTCTGTTAATCACGGCTGCAATGATGCTTATGGGGAAGGCACACTAGAAAGGCCAATTCATGAGTATCCACGATTGTTGACTCAGATGGTTACATTGTATATTTCCTTGCTTTGCAACATGTGAAACTCAGAAGCGTAAGAAAAGGATAAGGCAAGTAAAAAGAATTTGTCAATGTGGAAGTATGTTGGAGATCAGAAATACAGATTAATGGAATGTACAATCAACCTACTCAGAAAGAGGGCTTACCATTGTATGGAAGGAAATTTACTGTGCAAATACAGGGAAAGTGTTGTTCACTTTCTTCAAGATGTGATATCCATCAGAGCACCCCTGAAGAACTTAGGGAGATGTGCAACATTAAAGGAAAGCAATGCATCCTGCAGACAAGGCTGGAATCTCCATGCTCTAAACCAGACACAGAATATATGTTCTTCCCTGCCTTCATAATGGATTATCTGTGTTCAAAAAAGTGTTGAAAAAGCTTTATATATAGTGACAAGACAAGTCACAATTCTTCCTCTGCCACCCAGTTTGGAGATTCTGAGAAGGCCACTTTGTCTTCATAAGCTTCAGTTTTCTCCTTAGTTTAATCAAAGAATTGGACTATGTTGACTCTAAAGTCTATGCATCTCTCCTGTCTTTTGTACAGATGAACTTCATTACTTCCCCTGTAAAGACACAAAATTATGGATACCGGAGCTCTACAACAGATTAATAAAGAGAACTTCTAGAATAATGCTTAGTAAACCCACCTGAGAGAACACCTAGTTCAGTTTGGAGCAGACAACAGGAGGTCACTAAGAAGGAGCGTCCAGACAAAACTCTCGAGGAATGCTTTGGAGTTAAGAGGAGTTTGGGGTGGTTTGGTTTCGGGGAATAATCAGGGATTGAGGACTTACCCACTGAATCACATCCCCAGTCCTTTTTCATTTTGATTTTGAGACAGGATCTTGGTAAGCTGTTTAGGGCCTTATTAAGTTGCTGAGGCTGGCTTTGAGCTTGTGATCCTCCTGCCTCAGTCTCCTGAGCTGCTGGGATTACAGACATGAGCCACCTTACTGGGTAAGAGGAAATTATTGATGGTTACGGGATGAAGTAATTGAAACATATGAGACAAACAGTAACAGATATCCTCAAAAGAAAGCCATTGTAGGGTTAGGATGTAGCTCAGTGGAAGAGACTTGCCTAGCATGTTTTTGAAAACCTGGGTTCAATCACCAGTACCACAATAAAAAGGAAAAGAAGTAATAATGTAAGAAATTTTATTGAAGAAAATAAATTTGCTTATAGCATACTTTGGGACTCAACAGGTAAACAGCAGTTATAATAAGATAGTCATTGAGTTTTATTCCCCCAAAACGATCTGAGAGATAACCAATTTGGAAAAGTAGGAAGGGGAAATTTAAATTTAGGGTGGAGATGAGTAAAGGAACTAAATATCTATCCACATTTCTACAACTCGGCTGTCATTTCTGGACAGTGTCAAATTGATAATGTCTAAAACTAATAAGTTACTGTGTGAGCACATTATTTAGATGCAAATACAGGTAAACATAAGAACAAAATGAAAGTAACAAAATGAAAAACCAATTGGTTTGAGGAGCAGAGTTGGAGGATGGAGCAGAAAAGAGTGATTAGCTATAAGGCTTTGGAAATTATTTGTCTTTTTTGATAATACATGTAATTTACACTGAAAAACTAGATGTAATGTGAAAGCAAGTACAACTTTCCCTCTAGGTTTCAGTAATGAATACAAGGTGGAGAGATTAAGAAGACTTAAGAATCGGTTCTGAAATGCTCTGCATTTTGTTTGCAGTGGTGAAATTCCTCTTTATTTCTCTCTCTTCATACCCACCACTTTCTTTCTACGTAATAATAATTTTTAAAAAAGCCCAGCTAAAGTATCTCATTTATAAAGCTTCTTTGGATTTAATCATTTCTATTAAGCACTTTTGTTAATACAGGTACAGCATTACAAAATTTGCAAAACTCTTTTCCATAATATGTCACCCCATGTCACTCAACGGCTATCTTATTATAACTACTGGTAATCTGTTGAGCCCCAAAATATGCTATGAGCAAATTTATTTTCTTCATTGAATTTTGTTCATTATTACTTTTTTTTTTTCCCCCTTTTTCTTGTGGTACTGGTGATTGAACCCAGGTTTTCAAATATGTAAAGGCTAGGCAAGCCTCTACCATATTTCTCCTTCACTCGGACAATTTATTTGTTAATGCAACACATTATCGACTTTCTACTGTAAGTCAGGTGCCTTCACAAGAACCGGTGTTAAAATGTCAACAAAATGGACAGGTGTACTGGCCTTAGAGAGTTTTATATCCTCTGGGGAAGAAAAACATAGAAGGTATGTGTTTAAATGTCTGCTCTGTTTGTAGTTGGTTATTCAACCTTGTGAGGTGGAAAAAAAAAAGTGAAGCAGTCTCAAATTTGTGTGTTGGAATTTCACTGTTTCTGAAATGAAGATGTTTCAGTTCAAAATATACAATGAATTAATAATTCAGTGATAACAGTCTGCTTTATTAATCTTATGCTCTTAAATAAGATAACGTAATTAGGTGGATATTGTGGTGCACACCCTAATCCTAGCAACTTGGAAGGTTGACACAGGAGGATTGTAAGCTCAAGACCAGTCTCTGCAACTTAGCAAGATCCTGTCTCAAAATAAAAAGTAAAAAGGGCTAGGCATGTAGCTTAGTGGTAGAGTGTCCCTAGGTTCAATACTGTAAAACAAAAGATAAAGTAACTAGATATAGTCATCTTCTTTGCTGCTTCCCACTCTCGAATCACAGAGGCAACAAACAGCAGTACGAAGTTGTCACCTGACTGTTCTGACCTCAAGAGATAAATGATCAGGAGTAGGCACACTATCACTGTCCAAGGGATACTCTTGGATCAGGTCTTGTGATTGATTTTATTTCAACCCCCATGTGATGGTGTTCTGCTGGTGTTCTGAGCTCTAATCCTGTGTTCAGTTTTCATTCCCTGGGAAAAAAAGATAAGATCCTTATAAAGTGCCGTGATTCAAGAGGAGACCTGAATATCACTTTCCTTCAAATGCACACCTACTCTAAAAGGGAGCAGTTTGGATTCTAAAGCTGGGACAAACATGAACCCAAACCTTCTCACTCCAGAAACTGGACTGGTTTAATTATCATGCAACCTCATTTTATCACTCACCTAATGCCCATGGATTGTCAATCTTTAAGGACAGTAAAAAGATCTGCATGTACCTTTGTAATCTCCACTGCACACAGCACAATGTCCTGTACTTGTAGTCACTCGATAAATGTTTGTCGAAATGAAATGCCCACTACAACCTTTTCATGACAGTATCACCTCTGAAATTGAAACTACAACTATTTCTTTCTACTCTATTGCCTCTTAAATATATTTCACATTTTTCTCAAAAACCATTCATACAATTTCTAGGCAGCCTGAAACTTCTGAAAGCTATTTTCCCTATATCCGAGGCACAAGGGAAATATGTTAGAAAGTAAGAAAAACAGTTTTTAAAATTCCCTTAGTTCTCTAGGGGTTATATGAAGATGAGGTATAAATTATTTATCATGAGACACCCAAGGGGGTATTTGCTTTTCTCTAATAGCTGAGGCCCAAACCTATAGCAGTCATTCAAGACTTCCCAGTAACCTGAACTTGTTGGAATAGAACTCTTTCCATGTTGAATCTATGCCATAGAGATATACCCAAGACTTAACAAATACGAAAAAGGGTTACATAATAAAAATCCAATATTCTATTGAGGGAATGTTGGAGGGGGAACAAAAGGCAATATTTATTCTAGATAATTAGTCAGGGAAAAATAGTAGTTTCCTTCAGAATCCTTTTTTTTCTCCCTGATTTTTTCCTTCCCACAAGGATTGATGGATGGATTCTTTTCAGTTATACATGACAGGAGAATCTATTTTGGTATAATTATGCAAGCATAGAATATATCTTATTCTTTTAGGACCCCATTCTTTTGGATGCACATGGTGGTGGGATTCACAGTGATGCTTTCATATATGTACATAGGAAAATTATGTCAGATTCTTTCCGTTATCTTCCCTTTTCCTTCCCCTGCTTCCCTCCATTCCCCATTGTTTAATCTACTGAATTTCTATTCTTTCCCTACCCCCTCTTTATTGTTGGTTAGCTTCCACATATCAGAGAAAACATTCAACCTTTGGCTTCTTGGGACTGGCTTATTTCACGTAGCATGAGAGTCACCAGATCCATCCATTTAAAATCATTCTTCTTAATGACTGAGTAATATTCCATTGTACATGTATATACACACAATGGAATATATAAAAATATCACATTTTCTTTATCCATTCATCTGTCGAAGGGCACCTAGGTTGGTTGCATAGCTTGGCTATTGTGAATTGAGCTGCTATAAGCATTGATGTGGCTGCATCACTGTAGTACACTGATTTAAAGTTCTTTTGATAAATACCAAGGAGTGGGATAATTGGGTACAATCCTTTTAATGTGAAAACTAGTACATATATACCAAAAATAAAGATACATAACAAATGCATACTGGTTTTTTTTTTTTTTTTTTTTGTCCATTTAGGTAGACATTCATTCATCTCTTCTTTTTAAAAAGTATTTACTCAGTGCCTACTACAGGAAATGTGGTAACTGTTGAAAATTTAAATATACAACTAAATGTAAAACATATAAGGCCTAGGGAAAAAGCCATATAGAGAAACCCTACAAAGGAAAGTTTAAGTACCCAGAGCAAAATCAATAACTAAACCCGAACGTTATCTTAAATATTGTTTTTAGAAATGATGGGTTTTTGTTTTACAGTTTCATTAAATTATGGTTGGAATACAAAAACTGCATACATTTATTTCGTCCACTGCGAGAAGTTTTAACATGTCTACCTATCGGAAACCAATACCACAATCAAGATAATGAGCCAATCCCTATCCCAAAAGTTTCCTTTCACCCTTTTATAATTCCTCCTAATCTATCTCCCCAGCTCCCTACTTAGGCAACCATTGACCTGCAGTCTATCATTACATATTACTCACTGTGTATTTTAAAAAATTGCATATAAATGGAAAAGATTAGGAATACTCTTTTTTGTTTGTCTTTTTAATCCACCCAAATGATTTTAAGATTATGTTCTTGCATTTATCAATAGACTATTCTTTTTTTTATAACTGAGTAGGAATTCATGTTGTGAATATATCACAGTTTGCTTCTTCATTTACCTCCTGACAAATGTTTGACCTTTCCAGATTTGGATATTAAGATTGAAATTCTATAAACATTCGTGTACAACTGGATGCATAGACATATGCTCTCATTCCTCTTGGTATTTACCCAGGAATATCATGACTAGGTCTAATAGTAAGTGGATGGTTAATTTTAAAGAAAGTTGCATGGGGGGTAGGAGGGGTTAGCATTAGGGTTAGGGTTAGGTTTAGGGTTAGGGATAAGGACGGTGGTAAGAATGGAGGAAGGAAGGACTGTATAGAGGGAAAAGAGGGGTGGGAGGGGTGGGAGGGGTCGGGGGGAAGGGAAAAAATAACAGAATGAATCAAACAACATTGCCCTATGTAAATTTATGATTTTTAATTAAAAAAAAAAGAAAGTTCCAAACTTATTTTGAAAATCCTGTACTATTCATGTTTTCGAGATCAGAGATCAGGCAAGTTCAGGGTGGTTATAGCCGTAGATATACTGTACTGTTTTGATCCTATCGATGTACAAAATTTCCAGTTGCTTTCTCCTAATCAACTCTTCATATAGTCAATATTTATAAATTCAGTCATTCCAGTGGGTATATAATAATAGTTCATTGTGACTTTAAATTGGATTTCCCTAATGCTTCATGATATTGAGAACTTTTGTTAGTATTTATTTACCATGTGTATATGGAAAATGTCCACAGTGAGGTGTCTGTTCAGTTATTTAACACTAATTTTATTGGTTTTTTTGTCTGCCTGTTACTGGGGTATTTATGTTCTATATATGTTAGTAATACCAGTTCCTTGTCAGATATATGTATATAACAACCAATGTTGTCTTTACATTTTCTTCACAATGCCCTTTGAAATACAAGTTTCTAATTTTGTTAAAATTCAATTTATTATCTTTTTCTTTTATACCATAAAACTTCTAAAAGACCTTTGACTAATCCAAAATTTTGTTCTGTTTACATCTGCAAGTATAAAGCTTTAGCCCTTATATTTAAGTGAATAACCCTAGGACTAAAGATGCAGCTTGGTTGTAGAGGCTTGTGCCAGGTGCAATCCCAGCACCACAAAACAAATAAATGAATAAGTGATCAATGCCTGTTCATTAATTATTACACATGAAATGAGGTTTAAGTCAAAGTTCAATTTTTACCTATGGACAACCATGGGTTTCAGCACCATTTGTTGAAAACATTATCCATTTTCCAAGGATTGCTTTAACATTGATGTCAAAAATCAGTAGACCAGCAGGGTGCAGTGGCGTGTGTCTGTAATTTCAGCTGCTTGGGAGGCTGGGGCAGGAGGATCTTGAGTTCAAAGCCAACCTTAGCAACAGCGAGGCACTAAGCAACTCAGTGAGACCCTGTTTCTAAACAAAATACAAAATAGGGCTGGGGATGTGTCTCCTTGGTTGAGTGCCCCTGAGTTCAATATCTGGTACCTCACCCACCACACACAAAAAAAATCAGTTTACCATAGCTTTGTAGGTTTATTTCTGTAATCTCTATTTTGCTCAGTTTCATTAACCTTGTCTATTTTGGTGTTATGTCATCTTAATTATTGGGGCTTGTTTTTTTTAAAAAAAAAAAGTTCTTCAGCTTTGTACTTTTATTTTTAACTTTTTGACAGTTTCAGGTTCTTGGCAATTCTACATAAATTTTGAAACCAGCTTGTCAATTTCTTTCTTTTTTAAAATTAGAAATGGTTCCAATTCCAAACATAAGTATTTTATTTTATTTTTTTTTAGTTTCTTGACAATGAATGAAGGAAAGTTCAATAAAAAATACTATTTGACCACTGTTCGAGGTGACCTGCCACAGCCACGCTTCTGGATGTCCTTGACTTCTGCACTGCTCTCCAGCCTACAAAAATAAGACTCCATGCCCCCGTAGTAAGACAATTCTTTCTTTGGTTCCTAGGAGTGAATCCAGGGGTGGGACATGCCCAGTCCTTTAGAGGAGATCTGGCTCCGTTGTCCAGCTGGCCTGGAATTGCTACAGGCCTCCCTGGGTCTCTCCTGGGTCTCTGGGTATTACAGGCTTTAGCCACCATGCCCAGCCTGGCATAAGCTAATTCTTCAGATGAAAAGCAGACTGGTGTGTCGACAAGAGAGGGTCAGGATTGGAGGGTATTGAATATTGAATTTTCTGACCATGAACACAAACTATTCCTTGCTTATTTAGTTACTTAATTTTTATTCATTAGGGTTAACTGTTTTAAATACATAGGTTTTACACATATTTTATCCAATTTACCTATATGTGTTCAATATTTTGGGGGCTAGTTGAATGCGTTTTTTCAGTTTCCAAGCATTCATTGCTGTGACAAATAGCCAGAGTTTCACAGATGGTAGTGTTTTACAGACTCTAAGATTTTCAACATTGGTGATGGTTTTCTAATGAAACCACTTTTGCTTCACTGTCTGAAATCTGAATTCATTTTATTGTTTGTCTTGCCTTGTTGACCTGCATAGAACCTCAGTTACAATGTTGAATAGAAGCGTGAAAGTGGACTTCACTTCCTTACTTCTGACCTGTAAGGGGAGCATTCCGTCTTCACCAGTAGGGATGAGGTTAGTCCTAGATTTTTTTCTATTTGACCTTCATCATGTTGGGGAAATTCCCTTCTATTCAAGTGTGTTGAGAGGTTTATCAGGAATTTTAAAGTTTTATCCAATGGTTTTGTTCTTTGAAATGCACATTAAAAAAAAATTTTTGTTGTTTTCTTTTTCAAATACAAAGTAAATTATTGTTGTATTAAATATTATGTTAACCCTGAAATCTCATAATAAATAATCACTATGTTGTTGGAATTACTTTTCTGAAGTTTTGTTTATACTCTTTGTATTCATTCTGGGTTATTTTCCTCCTCCTCCTCCTCCTCCTCCTTCTCCTCTTCCTCCTCCTCTTCCTTCTAATTTTTCATAAGGGATTGAACCCAGGGTCTCATAAATGGCAGGCAAGTACTCTACAACCTCAGTCCTTATTTATTTATTTATTTATTTATTTATTTATTTATTTATTTATTTATTTCGACAGGTTTTTGCTGAGTTGCCCAGGCTGACCTGGGTGGTGTGATTCTCCTGCATCAGCAGCATCAGCAACCTGAGTAGCTGTAATTATAGGTGTAGCCTCCATAATGGCTCCTGTTCCTGTATTTACCTAATGTCAATATCACCGTGATGGTGGGTTCCCAAAATCAGTGACACTCATTTTTCTTCAACCCTCTTGGGAACACGTTTTGATTGAACTTGGGGAGTTTTTCTTTTTCAAGGAATTTTCCCATTTCATATAAATTTTTTCATTTATTGACATAAAGTTCTTCATACTATTTCCCTAATATCCTTATATTAAGTATTATCCGGAATACTTATAATTCACTTAATACTCATAATTCATTTAATAGATATTTGGAATCAGTAGTAGTATCATTCATCTTATTCCTGATATTTGATGACTTATGTTTCCTCTCATTTTTCTCAATCTATCTAAGCATTTATAAATTTTATACCTTCTCAAGGACGCCCTTTGTAATTTCATCACTTTATTTTCCTATATTATTTCTCTATTTTAGACTGCATTTATTGCTGTATACATTTCTTTTCTTCTGTTTACTCTGAGTTTAATTTTTCCTGTAGTTCCTGATTTTTTTAAGATAGAAACTTAGGTCATTTCAGGTTTCTGTGTGTGTGTGTGTGTGTGTGTGTGTGTGTGTGTGTGTGTGTTTAATTTATTTCTTTTCCTAATAGAGGCTGTGTTATAAATTTTGCTCTGGATATAACTGTGTCTACAAATGTTGATATGCTTTGTTTTAATTTTTATTTGCTTCAAAATCCTGGGTAATTTTTCCTTGATTGCTTTTATTTTGTCCTTTGGGTTATTTATAAATATTCTACTTAGTTTCAAATAGTTGTATAATTTACATCCTCTTAAATTAATTGTGATTTAATTGTGTTTGATGGTGGATTCATATATTGATCTTTGGGGGATAATTTCTATTGATTTCAACTTTATGAATCTTTCATCTTCAGTACCTAATACATTACTCATAGCTCCCAATGCATCTTTCACTTTAACCATTGTGGTTTTCATTATTATTAGTCTTGGACATTTTTAACATCCTTTGTGTCTCTATTTAACAAATTCAGCCTTTCTTTTATCTCTTTGAATTGCGTAAAGTTAAAATAACTATTTTAATGCCTTTCCTGATTCTATAATCCTTCTCATTTATGCATTTGTTTCTACTGATGGAATTTCCCTCTTCTGTGTCATACTTTCTTCCTTCTTTGCTGCTTGCAAATTGGTGCCTAGATGACAAACATTGTGATTTCTACCTTTTTGTGTGCTGGATGATTTTTATGCCTATAAGTGCCCCGAGCTTTTTGTTCCAAGACTTGGTTAAATTACATGGAATCAATTTGATTATTCCACAGCTTGCTTTTAAGCTTTTTAAGATGACATTAGAGAAGAGAAAATTAAGCGCGGGGCTAGTTTTGCTTCACAATGGAGGTAATATCTTTCAAAGTACCTCACCCTATGCCTCTGAATTGATGAGCCCTTTTCACTCCGACTGGTTGTAAAACTGGTACTGTATGAACCCTGAGGACTGTTTCCTATTCTCCCCTGTGTATGGCTCCTTCCTAGGTCCTGGGTACTTGCATTACACATAGCCACTCAGTAACATTCTGCTAAGAACTCTCCTGGAATATTCTGTAGATCTTTGCAGCCCTCTCTTTGAACAGCTCTCTTCTCTTCAATATACCACCCTATGACCTTGAGCTGCCTTGGACCCCAAACTGTCTCCTCAGTTGAAGGAGACTCTCCATTTTGCCTACATGCCCCTCACTGTATTACTGCTTGAAAAATCCAGAAAGCAATCTGTGTCATCTTATGACTTACCTTCTTCATTTCTTCTCTTCCAATTATCACTATCCTGTGGCGTGCCCCATGCCCCATGTTAGAAAACCACTATTTCATAATTTTGTTGTTTGAGAAGAAAGAATACACTGGACCTCAATTACTCCATTTGGTCCAGAAATGTGAGTGAAGATGCTTGATTATTGATTTGTATTACAACTGGACTGGCTTGGTCTTGTTCATAATTGACTTTCTCATTCCCTATCCTATACTCTCTAAATAATTTTCTTTTCTTTTACTTTTGTCAATGTCTTTTATTTCTGTATCACAATTGCAAGCAAAAATTTGGTCTTCAGGGAACAAAAAGGTCTGTGGCATGTTATATGAAATGTCATGTTTTAATGGGTTTGTTACAATGCTTTCATTGATATTTTCAAACAGTACCCAGGAGGAACGATTTCAATGAATATCAAAACATCTTTGATGATTAGAGTAACAGAAAATATTTAGTAGGAGACAGAAGAGAAAAATCCATAGAGGCGTAAAAGGCTGGCATCCGATGGTAGTGCTCAGGTTTTAGATTGGTCTTTGTGATTAAAAAGATTAGTCTTTCTTAAAATAAGTAAGGTAAAATAGAGATAGTGGTGATTATCAGAATCAATATGGTGGACAAGGATTAAATGCAAATCATCCAAGAAAAGGTGTTAGTATGCCATTGGGCCTCATTGAAACTCAGATAAATCCAGAAATGAGAACACAATTTCATTTATGCATTTGTTTTTACTAATGGAATTTCCCTCCTCTAACTAACATTAAGATTATTATCCCAGCCACACATGCTTGTAATCCCAGCACCTCAGGAGGTTGAGGCAGGAGGATCACAAGTTTGAGGTCAGCCTCAGTAGTTTAGTGAGGCTCTGCCTTAAAATAGAAAGAACTGGGGAATTGAGCTCAGTGGTAAAGTATCTCTGGGTTCAATCCATAGTACCAAAAAATTGTTTAATTATTATTCCTCTGGATTTTATTTTGTTCCTCTTATTCCCCTCAGGCATCTTCTTGCTGATTATTTCATCATCAGCCAGCTCTTTGAACCTCTACTCTGTGTACATATTCTCTGCCATCACATTTCTGCTTAGTCAAAGCATCTTTCTTTCTGTAACTTACACTTAAGGTACTCACTTTGTTTTACCCTTACTCTCTGGGTACTTTTATGCACAGACTCATTAGCAACTACTTCAGCTACTTTATAGTTCACAGTTCAAGTATACAAGAGTGAGAATTCATTGACCCAGCTCATTGTCTGGCACCAGACCATCCCAGAGTTACCAGTCAGCTTATGTATTGGTTGCTCAGTGATCAGACATGCAAACATTGAAAGCTTCAAGATACAGTCATCCAGATAACCTGCTAAGGATGTACATAGATGGTGAATCTTTCTTTAAAAGCTGCTGTGAACTAAGCAAGCACTGAGATTCATAACTCTGATACAAATTTAGAAGAGCACTTAGAGGGAAGAACTAGAAATAATGGAAAGAATTTATAAGGAGATAGACTTTGGGTCAGAAGAAAGACTGTAGGAAAAAAGTGTCGGGACCAGTGCAACCACTCTCTCGGGTAGGGCGAGGGGTGAAGGGGGAAATAAAGATTCACAGACGCAGATCTTGAAGATTAAGCTGGGATCAGGTGGAGCTCTGCTCTCTGATGGAGATGCAGATCTGAAGAGCTACACCAGCAATCTTTATTTATATATGTCTCATTATCAGGGTAAAGACTATGCAACCATTATTCTTTGTATTCAGGAAAGTACAGAAACTATGTAGCTTTTCCATAGTTGCAATCCACAGTTGCAAAGTGCAATGTTAGGAGCTCTGTGTAGCTCTGAAGAAAGTCCATTGTTAAAAGTTACTATAAGGCAGTCAGGAACTGGAGAAGCAGAACTGGTGAAACATTGTGGTTGTCTAGCATAAGAATTCCTTTCTTCCCGGGAGCTTTGTGCGTGAGATCAAGGTTAGAACTGATAGGGCTCTTGCACAGAGTCTCCTCATACAGGGCATTGCTTCAGTAGCTAGGCATCCTGTGCCCTTGCACAGAAACATTCCCAGGAACCAGGCATATCACAGCATGAGGGCATCAGAGACCCCTGATCTCAGTAATTGCTCTCCTATCCTCCATCACCGCTCTCAACAAAAAAGGACTATTTGGCATGTTTGCAAAAGATCCATGCGTACGGCAGGACCTTTAGACTTAATCATCAAATTTTGATGTTTAAGTGTTTTCAATTATTTTGAAATCATCACAAATTACTTTAGCATTATTTAGTTTTCATAAAGGCTGAAATGCTGGCATATCTTTAAAGACTACAATTTGTAATTTCAAGGCCAAAAAAAAAAAAAAAATTCCCACAGGAGATTCCAATAATTTATGATTTCTTTCTACCTTATCAAGGTTAATTATTCAGTGTGTCTAGAGGGGAGGATGAACCTATTTCTGATTTTTCCACAATTTTTGCAAATTGTGTCATGATTGTAGTTCTGAAATGTAAATGTGACAAACTCGATCGTCCTTTTTTACCCTGACAGTTTTTCTTGTAAGTAGCAAAACTTTAGAAATGCATCTGATAATAGTTGTCTCCTCGATGTCTCTCCTTCACCTTTGGTTCCCTAGAAGGGACCAAGTTTTCATCAATGACATTTCCTTTGCATGGTTTTAATAGTTAGTCAACATCTACCTTGGTCCAATGTCTAAAATGGCAGATAAAGAAAACAAGTCTCACAAAACAGGCAAAATCCTAAATTCATAATATTGTGATCTGTGAGATTAGTCAAAAAACCAAAGCTTTAGACTTCGAAGTCTAAACCAGACACATGGAAAAAAAATTATTAAACATTTATATAAAAAAAAGATTGATCACATAATAAGACTGTCATGTAAAGAAGTATCTAATAGGAAGAGGTAGAAAAAAATGATTAAAAAAATACCTTTGCAGAATAACAATTTTAAAAGTCTAATCAAGCACATCTTCATGAAAAATTTGCAAAATCCTTTTTAGGCTGAAAGAATTATTAAAATGGAAAGAATGACCCTATACAGATGTACTCTTCCTAGAAAAGAAAAAATGCAATATCCAGGCATTGGCAGGTCATTAAATTAAAAGCAATTTTGATAGTTAACTATCCAGAAACAGAAATATAAATCTGAAACACAGTTGTAATCACTCTATTGAAAAAAAATATCTGGTATTAAACACTTGGCAAAGTGGACATGCTGATGATGTAGTAAAATCCTCTACATTAAATTCAGTCTGCTACCGGTGGAGATTAGGCATCATCACATTTGGGTTCATTTTTCTGTTATGTTGCATTGGATAAGGACTATGCATTTATTTCAGAGTTGAGTCTATGGATACAATTTTAACTCTGGCTGTTGCTTTTTAAATTATCTAGTAATTCAATCACTTCCCATCAATCAATTTAATTGTAATCGTTTTGCTTTCAAAATGACTTGTGTTGACTTACAGAGAGCATTATTTTTTACAGAATTTTCCTTTCTCTGGATAAAGGAAAGCCCTTATATCATTGCATTAGTGGACTTACCACATGCAGATGTAATTATCTTCTTCCTGTAAGTTCTTCTTACAACTTTTTAGGGAAAGGGAAATCTATGAAAATTTGTAAGAACAAACATGAGATAGAACTTGTGAAAATTCAATAACTGTGAAATGCCACACTCATACATATAACTCCAAAAACAATATCCATTACATTTTATAGTTTTTCAAAGAAGAGTCATGCACTACTTTTTTCAACCTGGAGTATTTTCTTTAAACCTTTAATAATTTTCCTTCCTTCCTTCCTTCCTTCCTTCCTTCCTTCCTTCCTTCCTTCCTTCCTTCCTTCCTTCCTTCCTTCCTTCTTTCCTTCCTTCCTTCCCTTTCTTTCTCCCCCTGAAGAGCAAATATCCATCATTACTTCCATCATCTTCTTAAGCATAACAATGATTGTTTATTATCACTGAACTTCCAACTTTCTCAATTCTAATACATGTAGTGTATAGGATAGTGTTGTTATTGTATAATTTGTTAAAGGAAATAACATACCTCTCATAAAAATATAAAATGAACACATGTTCAAGACATCATTTAACTTGTTAATTAACAAAGCAATGTTCAAACTGATTCCAAGGAGATTTTAAGGATCTAGCTACTTATAGACAATTTAATAAAGGAATGTGTAGGATAAAATTGCTTAATGAGATACAAAACTAGTTAATGTCCACAAGCTAAAAAACTAAGCTTTGTGGTTCTCTCCACTCCCAGGAAGAAATTATTTGCATCTCTACCAGATATTAATCTATAAGTTAATCTCTGCCCCTTTCTCTGCCCAGTCAATAAAAAAAGCAATCCAAAGGGCAAAAGCGGTAATGCATTGAAAGAACGCCCGATAATCTTTTGTGCCAATTCCACGTTTTCATGATATTTTGGCAGTGACTTGCACATAGCTGACATTTATTAAATATACGTGGGCCTGAATGAACGGCAACCCTGTGGGTCTGAAGCGTTTCCTACCACGTGTCCGATATCACAGGTTAAAGGTATTTCCAGTTAAAGGCCATCCCATTGTTGTCAAGCAGGCTCCACTGGATAAGTAACAAGATCAAGGAGGTCAGGGGACTCAGAACAGATGTGTAACAGATTTCTGAGGAAAGCTGGGAAAATAGTGCTGAGTAAAATACAAATATCACTGCACTTGTTACAGCTTGGAAACTTGAAAGAGATGAAGGCATTCCAGAGTCTTCTGAGACTAGAGGGTTCTATTTGCACATGTCCTAATGGAGATACTCCTAGATGTGGAGACTCTTGTAGATCGGGCTTCTTTTCAAGTCATATGTTGTCAGAGAGAATTGATCAAAAGTTCATATTTGAACACAAGTGATCTTAAAAATTACGTTTCAATTTACTTTATGTCTGCATCATTTATCTGTTTTCCTTCTAATATCTAAACACTGACTTTGCACACTAAAAACCAAGATATCTTCCTTATTTGTAAAAGAAAACAAAACGCCAACGTTTTAAGAGCAATTGTCATTTAAGACATTAATAAAATTGAATGATTCTATGAAGATCATTTAAAACCTCCTACATCCCCTAAAACATGCACCATGAATTATTTTCCTATTGTAAACAGTAATATGACTCCTTTTAGAGGTAAATCTTTGTCAGTTTCTATAATATTTTTCTTGGGCAATATTGCATGAAGAATTTTGGAATTCTATAATATTGTTGTAGGATTAATTTCTGTTGCTATAGCTTCTATGTTAAACAGTTTGTGTCATTTTAACACATCTGGAAGAGATGGCAAATTTTTCTTTAAGAAAAAAATTCTTTTAAATTTACTCTTCCATCACTGATGTATAAGAAGGCTTGGTTGGTTCACTATATATTTATTAATTTTATCAGCTATTTTAAGGGTAAAAATTTGTACCTAAATTCACTTTTAATCTTCAAACATTTGCTTACTAGAATAAAACATATATTCAAGTGGTTATTAATTGCAGTGTTATTTGGGGAAGTAGACATTTTTAGTTTCTCCCTCTAGAGTCAATCTCTGTTATGGTTTGGATGGGATGTGTCCCCCAAAAGATCACATATAAGGCAATGCAGGAAGGTTCAGAGGAGAAATGACTGGGTTGTAAGAGTCTTAACCCAATCAGTGAATTAATCCCTGATGGGATTAACTAAAGTGGTAGGGTGTGGCTGTAGGAGATTGGAATTCTGGCATGGCTTTGGGGTATATATTTTGCATCTGGAGAGTGGAGTTTCTCTCTCTCTCTCTCTCTCTCTCTCTCTCTCTCTCTCTCTCTCTCTCTCTCTGTCTCTGCTTCCTGATGATGCTTCCCTCTGCCACGCTTTTCTGCCATGATGTTCTGCCTCGCCTCAAATAAACCTTTCCTCTATAATTGTGCTGGTCAGATCATTTGCATGCAGCAGTGAAATAGCTGACTAAAACAGGCTCCTTCGCCTTTACCTCCCTGCTCTCTCTGTGTCCTGGGATGCTGATCTCCTTGGAATGCCTCAACAGGAGTCCTCTTCATCTGCATGCACCTGCAATGAACTAATGGGAGGAACTGTCAGAAGATGGAATCGTGGGAGTAATATTCCACCAATTTTTCTCCATTGCCTTGTTCCTGCTTGCCATATGTTACATGTATTCCTCTAAGTCATGGAGTCCATAGCTATACCTCCTGGATCACATTTATTGAAGTAGAATGCCCATTCCCCAGTTATTTTCTTCATTCATTGCCAACCATTGCCCTTTTTTTATGGGATTGTCCTCAGCCCGAAACAGAAGTCACTTTACCAAGAAAGATATGCCTATGTCCCCAAAGGCAGCTAAAAGGTCATGATTGACTTCCAAAAGAAAACACAATTCCCCCCTTTTCTCCCCGAATAAAATCCACCCCATGGAGCAATTAGTGCTGAAGAGCTCCCAGTGGGATCAGAGGACGATTCCATCCTGTCAAAAACCCTGAGTGCGCTGCTTAGCTTTTGTCTTCCTTGTTCTGTCCTGTTTCTCTCAGACAGTTTCTCCTAAGAGCACACTCTTCAATCACTCAATTATACAAGAATCTCTGTCTCGGGCTCTGCCTCTAGGACTTGATCTAACACAGTTGGGACCAGGGCTGATCTTAGGGAGCAATCTGTAAAGATGAATTGAATTTCTTAAAATGAGAACTCCATTACCAGCCCTAGGTGGGTATTGATGGTCCATTGCATGCTATATCACTTCACTCCTGTTGATGAGAGAATGGATAAAGGAGGGAAGGGAACGTACTTTATTGAGAATGTCTTTTTCATTCCAGAGGTCCAAAGAATATATGAACTATACCACTGAGTATACATAAGTACCATCCATTCATTTAAACTGTAAATGAAATTTCAGATCCAGTACCGAGCAATTTAAAGCAGAGTATGAAAGTCCAAAGAGCCTCTTCAACTTCATTACAGGGACCCCTTACCTCTTATAGTTGGAGACAGACAGAGCTAAAGGATAGATACAAGACATTTTTTTTTTTAATGGTAAAATCTCAGATAAATCTGAATTTTTGCCTAAGCCTGTCTGCTGTGCCAAAGTCAGGATTACAATAAGGAAGAGAAGGGTTGGGGACTGATGGGGGATGAAAACATGGACAGATGCACTTCACTTGAATCCCTGATTACCTGATACTTCTGTGATTGTAGAAATGGCACACTCCCCTTTCGTTACTAAAGCCTCAAGTGAGACAGCATTACAGCATAGTCCCTCCTTCCTCAGGAGGTTCCTAAGCTCCCCTCCTGGCTACCATATTCATAACAAGGGTCAAACTTCAGCATTGCCTTTGTCTGCTAAGGGATAAGAATGATACAATCCTTCAAGTATGGGGGTCTGGCTAAAACACTGTGAAGAACTGAAAATTTTTATCTAGGAATAGAATCTGAGAGTGCTGGATCAAAGAGGTCAAAATATATAACTGAAGAAAGAGTGTTAATACAGGGCCACTGTTGAATACCAGGGCAAAAGCCCCAAGAGAGAATTCAAACATGCTTCAGGAATGGCTCTTGGAAGCTTAAAAAAACAAAACAGAAGCACAGATGGCACAATTGCCATAGTATATCATGAAGAAAAAAATCCGAAGTCTCAGAGAGTGAGCCTATTAAAATACATCTACTTTTATAGTAGATCAAACAAACACAAAATACCGAAGTATCAGCTAATGCTACTTCTCAGAAAGGTCCAGTGTGCCTCCTATTCTGTCTTGAAAAATCAGGTAGAATATGCTAGAGAAAGGGGAACCAGCTTTAGAACATCATTTAGAGACCCAGTGTGGCTGGTCGATGATTGTAATACGAAGAGCGTCAGATGCTTTTACGAACTGGGCTCTCTAATAGCAATAGGTAGGATAGGATGTGGGAAACAAAGGCCAGGTGGCAGTCTTCAATCATCAGATCAAGATGCACATATTGACAAGAGAGGGCATACTCCATATGGGCAAGACCAGAGTGGCAGTTAGAAGAGTTAACCCACAGGTACATGTGGAAATGGCCTATAGAAAGTGCCACTCTTAGGCATGACCTATGTACCTGCTATCTTAGGATGCTGTCTAATGTGTAGAATCCAGAGAAATCAAGAAGAGATGGTCAGAGAGCTGAGATCAGCTGCCCAATAGAAAACCAGAATCAAGTGCACAGTCTCTAGACCTGATCAATCCTCAGATCCAGAGGCAATCAACTGGAGACATGGCTATCTTTCAATTAAGGACACCCTACAAAACCATGGCAAGAGTAAGATAAACCCATCCAGGGCACAGCTCCAGTGACTATCTTCTCCAACTAGATTCCACCTCCCATCAGTCCATTCAGCTGTCAATGGATTAATTGTGGATTGAGATCAGAGCCCCCATGATTCCATCATCTCCCAAAAGCCCACTCTGAACCTTGCTAGGTTGGGAAACATGCTTCCAACTCATGAGCTTTTGGAGATATTCCAGATACCCTAATACATGACAACTAAATGTTGAGTATTATCTGGATTTGATTCTGGACTAGAAAAATGAAATATTAAGAACACTGGTAGGGGCAATCCAAGATGGCAGACTAGAGGGTGACTGCATCTCCAGTCGCTCCAGAACCTAGCATTCAAGAAGGGGAGGCATTGAGAGACTCTGACTAAAATAGAACCACGGGGTGAGTCTCCCCCACCCAATGAAGCTCAGCGGGGCGGCAGGCCCGGATTCGGTCGGCTTATTAGAGTAGGGAAGGGCAGATAGAGTCTCCCTCAGGCAGCCTTGAGCACTCTGGCGGTGGGCTCCTCCCACAAGTCCAGATTCTCCAACTTCCCAGAGCAGGACCCCCAGTGAGAGCCTTTCTGCATAGAACCAGAGCGTGGCCAGCTCCTCTCCGCCTGGCGGCTAGCTCAGGCCTGCCTGCAGGTAGCTTCAGAGACCAGCACAGGACAGCCAGGGAGTTCCCCAAGCAGCCTGGCTCCCTCCGGCAGGAAACACATTTCTAGGCTAGCTTCTCGGAGCAGACTGCCCAGTGAGAGCCTTTCTACACAGAGCCAGCCACAAGTCCCCAAGCCAGCAGAGACCTCTGAACCGCAAGCAGCCTCTGGGACGAGGGTAGGGCAGCCAGAGACCTCTCCAGGTCTCTCTCCCTGGAACAAGTAGCAGGCTAGGGGCAGCGTTCTTCAGAAGCACTACATTATCAAGTTACTCCAAGACTTAAGAACTGAAGGCTGGTAGGTGATACACTAGAAATCTACAGGGACACTATAAGCAAATAGAGGAAATCTGCAATATCACAGAGTCCCAATGACATCTGACCAATACTAGAAAACAAGGGAAGAAAATGTCCCAAACAAACCTAGATACTATATCAATAAAACCCAATGACAGCACAGCAGAAGAAATGTCAGAAAGGGAGTTCAGAATGTACATAATTAAAGCAATCAGGGAAACAAACGAGGAGATGAAAGAGCAAATGCAAGCATTAAATGATCGCACCGATCAGCAGGTAAAAGAGCAAATACAGGAAGCAAAAGAGCATTTCAATAAAGAGTTAGAGGTACTGAAAAAAAACCAAACAGAAATCCTTGAAATGAAAGAAACAATAAACCAAGTTAAAAAAACTCCATAGAAAACATAACCAATAGGATAGAACACCTGAAAGACAGAACCTCAGATATTGAAGACAAAATATTTAATCTTGAAAACAAGGATGACCAAACAGAAAAGATGGTAAGAAATCATGAACAGAATCTACAAGAATTATGGGATATCATGAAAAGGCCAAATTTAAGAATTATTGGGATTGAGGAAGGCTTAGAGATTCAAACCAAAGGAATGAACAATCTATTCAATGAAATAATATCAGAAAATTTCCCAAATCTGAAGAATGAAATGGAAAACCAAGTACAAGAGGCTTATAGGACTCCAAATATACAAAATTACAACAGACCCACACCAAAGCACATTATTATGAAAATACCTAACATACAAAATAAAGACAGAATTTTAAAGGCCGCAAGAGAAAAGAATAAGATTACATTCAGGGGAAAACCAATAAAAATATCAGCAGATTTTTCAATCCAGACCCTAAAAACTAGAAGGGCCTGGAACAACATTTACCAAGCCCTGAAAGAAAACGGATGACAACCAAGAATCTTATACCCAGCAAAACTTACTTTCAGATTTGATGATGGGATAAGATCCTTCCACGATAAAGAAAAGCTAAAGGAATTTACAAAAAGAAAGCCAGCATTATAGAACATTCTCAGCAAAATATTCCATGAGGAAGAGATGAAAAACAATGATGCAAACAGGCAATGGGAGGAACTAGCCTAAAGGAATAGCCAAATAAAGGAGAAACCAAATCATGTCACAAAACAAAAATGAGTCAAATGACTGGGAATACAAATCATATCACAATAATAACCCTGAATGTTAATGGCCTGAACTCATCAATCAAAAGACATAGACTGGCAGATTGGATTAAAAAGAAAGATCCAACAATATGCTGCCTGCAAGAGTCTCATCTCATAGAAAGAGATACCCATACACTAAAGGTGAAAGGATGGAAAAAAACATACCATGCACACGGAAACTGCAAAAAAGCTGGAGTATCCATCCTCATTTCAGATAATGTGGACTTCAAACCAAAACTAGTCAGAAGGGATAAAGAAGGACATTTCATACTGCTTAAGGGAAGCATAAATCAGCGAGACATAACAATCATAAATATCTATGCCCCAAACATTAGCTCATCCATGTACGTCAAACAAATCCTTGTCAATTCCAGAAATCAAATAGACCACAACACAATAATACTAGGTGATTTTAACACACCTCTCTCACTGCTGGATAGATCATCCAAACAAAAATTGAATACAGAAACCATAGATCTCAATAACACAATCAACAATTTAGACTTAACCGACTTATATAGAATATACCATCCAACAAAGAACGAATACACTTTCTTCTCAGCAGAACATGGATCCTTCTCTAAAATAGACCAATTTTATGCCACAAAGCTACTGTTAGCAAATACAAGAAGATAGAGATACTACCTTGTATTCTATCAGATCATAATGGATTGAAATTAGAAATAAATGACAGAATAAAAAAACGGAAACTTCTCCATTACCTGGAGATTAAATAATATGCTATTATATGATGAATGGATAACAGAAGACATCAGGAGGGAAATTAAAAAATTCTTAGAAGTAAACGAGAACAAAACACATCATATCAAAATCTCTGGGACACTATGAAAGCAGTACTTAGAGGAAGATTTATTTCATGGGGCACATTCAACAAAAGAAGTAGAAATCAACAAATAAACGACTTAACACTACAGCTCAAAGCCCTAGAAAAAGAAGAGCAGACCAACACCAAAAGTAGTAGAAGACAGGAAATAGTTAAAATCAGAGCCGAAATCAACGAAATTGAAACAAAAGAAACAATCGGAAAAATTAACAAAATAAATAGTTGGTTCCTTGAAAAAATAAACAAAATTGATAAACCCTTAGCCACACTAACAAAGAGAAAGAGGGAGAAAACTCAAAAAACTAAAATTCCGAATGAACAAGAAAATATCACAACAGACACAAGAGAAATACAAAACATAATTAGAAGCTATTTTGAAAATCTATACTCCAACAAAACAGAAAACCTCGAAGACATCAACAAGTTCTAGAGACATATGAATTACCTAAACTGAACGAGGAGGACATACACAACTTAAATAAATCAATTTCAAGCAACGAAATAGAAGAGGTCATCAAAAAAAAAAAAAAAACAAACAAACAAAGAAAAGTCCAGGACCAGATGGGTTCTCAGCTGAGTTCCACAAAACCTTTAAAGAAGAGCTCATTCCAATACTTCTCAAAGTATTCCATAAAATAGAAGAGGAGGGAACCCTCCCGAACTCATTCTATAAATCCAATATCACCCTGATACCTAAACCAGACAGAGACACATTGAGGAAAGAAAATTTCAGACCAATATCCTTAATGAACATCGACGCAAATATTCTCAATAAAATTTTAGCAAATCGCATACAAAAACATATTAAAAAGATAGTGCACCATGATCAAGTGGGTTTTATTCCAGGGATGCAAGGTTGGTTCAACATCAGGAAATCAATAAATGTCATTCACCATATCAACAGACTAAAAGTTAAGAATCACATGATTATTTCAATAGATGCAGAAAAAGCATTCAATAAATACAGCACCCCTTCATGCTCAAAACACTAGAAAAAATTGGGGTAGTGGGAACATTCCTTAACATTGTGAAGGCCATCGACACTAAGCCCATGGCCAATATCATTTTAAATGGTGAAAAACTAAAAGCATTCCCCCTAAAAAATGGAACAAGGCAGGGATGCCCTCTTTCACCACTTCTATTCAACATCGTTCTTGAGACTCTAGCCAAAGCAATTAGACAAAACAAAGAAATTAAAGGGATATGAATTGGAAAAGAAGAACTCAAACTATCCCTGTTCGCTGATGACATGATTATATATTTAGAGGAACCTGGAAATTCCACCAGAAAACTCTTAGAACTCATAAGTGAATTCAGTAAAGTAGCAGGTTACCAGATCAATGCTCATAAATCCAATGCATTTTTATACATAAGTGATGAATCTTCAGAAAGAGAAATTAGGAAAACTACCCCATTCACAATAGCCTCGAAAAAAATAAAATACTTGGGAATCAATCTCACAAAAGAAGTAAAAGACCTCTACAATGAGAACTACAGAACACTAAAGAAAGAAATTAAAGAAAATCTTAGAAGATGGAAAGATCTCCCATGTTCATGGATAGGAAGAATTAATATTGTCCAAGTGGCCATACTACCAAAAATGCTATACAGATTCAATGCAATTCCAATTAAAATCCCAATGATGTACCTTACAGAAATAGAGCAAGCAATTATGAAATTCATCTGGATGAATATGAAACCCAGAATAGCTAAAGCAATCCTCAGTAGAAAGAGCGAAGCAGGGGGTATCGCAATACCAGATCTTCAACTCTATTACAAAGCAATAGTAACAAAAATGGCATGGTATTGGTACCAAAATAGACAGGTAGATCAATGGTACAGAATAGAGGACATGGACACAAACTCAAATAAATACAATTTTCTCAAATTTTCTACTTTTAATAACTATACTGTGGTTAGGATAAATACATTAGGGTACTTAGAGGCAAAGGGACTGTACATCTGAAAGAACAATAAGAATAAAGAAAGTATGACAAATACTTGGGTAATCTGAGGGAAAAGTACATGGGAATTCTTTGTATCAATTTTGTAACTTTTATGTAAGTCTGAAATTATGTCATAATAAAAACTTTCAAAATACAAAAGTTAAAATTCTTTCCTGTGACATAATTCATACAGACCAATAAAACAAACCATAGCCATATATATATATATATTTTTTTTTTTTTTTTTTTTTTTTCAGGTACTAGGGATTGAACTCAGGGGCACTCAACCTCTGAGACACATCCCCAGCACTATTTCGTATTTTATTTAGAGACAGTCTCACTGTACCTTGCTTTTGTGGAGGCTTGCTTTGAACTCATAATCCTCCTGCCTCATTCTCTCAAGCTTCTGGGACCCAACTCTGTAGCCATATTTAATTATATGTTTGGCTGTGGCTCTTGCCTTCAAACTTCACAAAGCCTTCATTTACCCCTTGGATTTTCTGTATCTGTATTTATGTGTGTATATATATATATATACACATATATATATATATATATATACAGATGAATATATATATATATTCATCTGTAAGTATTTATTGTCCACATGGTAGCACCCAAACGCTGGGAAATTTAATCTTATAGTCCTCAAACTGCCCTCTTTGTGACTTTAACTCTATAAACATTGATTTTAGTCACCTCTCCTAATTTGTTCTAGTTAGAACTACTTTTTGGAGGATACTCTGTCCTGACTAATTCTTTAAAGCCCAGCTCCATCCCACTGATCTAAACCTGGTAGAATCAATCTCATTATCTACAAAGGGATTTGGATAAAATAAGTTTGGGCAAATATTTTGAGTGAGATTTCCATCTTCTCATCAATCTACCTGACATACCACTTTAACAAGTTGAGGAAATGAGAGAAAGCATGTATGAATGTCTGTTAAATTTTGTTTGCATAAAACAATTTCACACTAAATCTGCATAATATAATGCATTTTTAAATGTAGAATAAAATAGATGTAATACACTAAGAAATATAAAACATTGAATAATGTTTATTTTCAGCTCTGTGATTTTGGAAACTAATAATGGTCATGTCCCTAGGTTTCCTTTGGAAAATGAGGGGGAAATTTAAGCAATTGAAGGTTGAGGGTATTTTGTGAACAAAAAGGAATAATTTTACCTGTCCTGTTGATTAAGTTATGCTCTCCTCAGGATAGTTTTAACTTATCCTTCCATTTACAAGATTATCCATTCTTAAACACCAAAAATTTTTTTTATTTTGCATATTTAATCTAGAAATGTGCTTTATTCCAAAGTAAATTATTCCACCTTCCTTTAACTGAGGTATAACAACATCTTGTGGATGAATTAAAGCAATAAAACAAAAATTGAGTTTAAAATTATGTAATTGCCGGAATTGATTAACCGTCGGATTATTGATTAGCTTGCCACATTATATAAATCACTGTCATTCCTTTCTCCCTAAGAATTATAAATTGAAAACTTTTTGCATTAATGCTAAAATAATGACAGCAAATTTTAATATAATCAGTAGCACCTCATCATTCCTGTGGCATTCTGAAGCCTATCAGGAGTCATATATTATATGCAACAATGAGCCTGGGTCCCCTTTCCCTGCCTTTCCATTTAACTTAGAACTGGAAAGAAAACCAAATCGATGAGAACTGTCTAGCCCTAACCCAGGTCAACAGCAAGTTATGCTCTGTTTCCTCAGTAAATTATATCTTAGGCTCTTCTGATGAAAAACAAAACATGGTCTAAATGCTAGGAAATTGGCATTTTTCTTGCATTTGGGGGATTTTAACCACTGCTGACTTCAACGCAGACATATGACCCTACCTTTCCGGCAGGATTACTAACACAAACAATTTCTATCCATCCCACTGGTATTGAATTCAAATGGCTGGTGTGGAAAGAAACTCTGGCAATGAGTCCACATATGATTCCGATAGGGCCAAGAGATGAAATGGAGTTACTCATCTAACAGACTTGAATTTTCCAGCCCTCTTTTTCTTGAATTCCAATGTTTTTGTCAAGCTTTCTTTTCATAGAACCTTAAATTCTTGTGACTGTTACTTATTTTGACTTTCTGATTTCCCCAAATTTTTGATCTCTTAACTTTGAGTTAACCCATGACTCAGTCATTGGATTTCCTGTGTCACTATTTAAACTCTCTTGAGATCTTGTACAATCTCAACGGTTTAAACATCCATGTTTACCCAGGTACCCACCTTTATGTCTCTATCTCATTTTTCTTCTCTCTCTCTCATTCTCGCTCTCGCTCTTGCTCTCTCTTTAACCAGGGATTGAACCCAGAGGTGCTTAACCACTGAGCCATATCCCCAGTCCTTTTTATATTTTATTTAGAGAAAGAGTCTTGCTAAGTTGCTGAGGTTGGCTTTGAACTTGTGATCCTCCTGCCTCAACTTCCTGAGCTGCTAGGATTACAAGCATGAGCCACCATGCCCAGCTTCTGTCTCATATTTTCTCCTGAATTCTAGGATCATTTATCCAATGTATAGTTCACATCTCTACTTTAATACTAATATTTATCTCAAAAATAGCATAGCCAGGATTCTGTCCACAAACTGTGTCCTTAAACCTGTTCCACCTCTTTCCACATCTCACTTCATAATTCAAGCCCTCTTCTTTTTCAGAACATAAATCTTAAGGATATCTTGAGTCTCCTGTGGCTCACACTCTTCATCTAAATCTGCCAGGAGCACATTCATGATCTAACTGCAGAATTAAGACAAAGACCACAGTTATGCTTGTTGCAGATGAGAACCCCACATGATGCTAAAATTAGTTGGGAGAAACATGGTGTGAAACAGGGCACCTGAATAGTCCCAAATTATTCTCCCAACATACTTATCACTTTCAAATTGGAAATTAGTTGCTTTATAGGAAACATAGTAGACACCACCTTCACCAAAAAAGAAAAGAAAGTTAGCACTAATAATGAGATGCACAAACTTCATCCGCCTACTGAGGATAGATTATCAATATCCTTTATTGTTGCCAAAAGACAGAACTGGAATGCATCCTGAAAAAAAGTTGAAGAAACCCAAATTGAGAGGTATGTTATGAACAACCTGTTCTTCAACTGTGTCAAGGTCATGGATGACTGGGAAAGACTGAAGAACTCCTCGGATTGGAGAAGGTGACAGGGACATCGAGGTGGGACAGAAAATGAACCAATGAATGAAACATAGCAAAGAGAGAAATGGAAGCTACAACTTCAATCTGAGAGTCTACCTGGAAGTTCCTTACGCCTCTACCTCTAAGCCAGTATTCCTCCCAGCCTGTCACTCATTCCCTCTTACAGCCCTGGCACTCCCAAATTTCTGGGAAATCTGTCAATCTTAGAGTTACCATAAACTTACCCACTAATAAAAATTACCTTGTTCACCATTAATTAGTCCACGAACACACACACTTTTAGAATAGATGGAGCAAAGGGAGATATGAAACCGATAATATAGGGAGGGCACTTTCCCAATGCTAACTGTTGATCCGCTAATGGGGAAAACCTCAGCCTAAGAATTCTAATTGTCAGATCACTGGAAGCCACCTTGTGATCGCTAGACATATGTCACCCTATGTGACTTCCCTTGCCCACCCTTCACCAACTTTCCTTTAAGAGAGGAGGATCCTGAGAGCCCCCAAAGCATCTTCCACTCTCTCTGTGGTCTCCGTTCTTCCCTGAATGTCTCTTCTTTTCTAAATAAATCTTTGTCTGTGCCTCTAGCTGGCATGTCCTTAAATTCACTTCTGCGACATTGGTTGAGAACGCTCCTTGTGCTGAGTTGAGTCTGCCTCTCTGAAAGCTCCTCGGACAACTGTATGCGTTGTGGAATCCTCTTAGCTTATTATGCAGAGCTGTTTTAACTACCCTTTTAACATCCTCCTCTTTCATATCACGCATTCAGAGCCGTTGTTTTCACAAGTACAAAGCCTGGTCAAGGTCAGTCCTTTATCAAAGACAGTTCTCTCCCGAAGAGGAATTCTGGTGTAAAGTATTTAAAAGATACGTAAGTGAACATCAGCAGGACAAGGAATTCTGGGAATGTTTTTGAAACCCAATGTAGACTTAGGTACATCAACTTGATCTTTCAAGTGAGGCAAATTGTCAGAATTACCAGAGAAATACTCTAGAAAGGTGGCCCTCCAAGGTAGCCCTGTGGCCTCAACCTTGAGAAGTAATTAGGGTAAGGAGATGGGCTATCTCATCCTTGTGAATCAAAGTGTTTGCTCTCAAGAGAAGATGCAAAAGTGCAGATAATTGCATTTTAATTGAAGTCATACAAGTCCATGCTGTTAAATAATTAACCCTTTCGAATTAACTGCCACTTAAAATTAAGTAATCCTAGGAATGGTTTGTTTTGCTCTAGCTTTTAAATATTGCTTCCTTTGACAGTCTAGTATGGCATTTTTTAAATATATTTTTTAATTTTTACAGACTACATTTTGATTCATAGTACTCAAATGGGGTACATCATTTCGTTTCTAATAGGGTCATACATGATGTAGATTCATACCATTTGTGTAATTTACATGTACATAGGGTAATGATGTCTGTCTCATTCCACCGTTTTTTTTATAATTCTACCTGAGCCACAGCCCAATGCACAGGTTGATAAATAGAAGCCTTTCTAAGGACAGAGCAGACACTTGAGATTACAAATTACTCACTATGATACTTTTCACAGCATGCATTATCTTATTTGAACCATGATGTGGGATTGTTTTGTTCTGGAAGATCAAATCTTTGGATATATACCAAAGGAGCAATGCTTTAAAAAAAAAAAAAAAAAAAGAGCTTTTAAAGTTGTATCCAAAACTGAGAATAATAACACACAGCCCCAGGGACTCCAGATTTAAATTAAGAATATTGCTTTTATTGCACTATGAACTTTATTTTCCTGCTCAAGCTGAGATATTCAGCAACTAACAATGTTACTGCTAAGCACATGTTAAAAAGAAACGAGTGTCTTTCCTGTGTAGAAACACCAAAATAGAGAAAACACTGTAATCATATTGCATTTCCAAATGGCACCATAGAGAAATGGACAAAGGACAAAAATGAGTGTAGATAAAGCCTTTCGATAGACCGTAGAGCTATCTAGTATGAAAGGAATTTAATACAGAAACATCTTCCTAACAATCAACATTTGCCTTAGGAAGATAAAAACAGAAGCTGTTTTATCTGCCATAAAGAAAGTACTGTAGCATTTAACAAATACATCAAAAATCCTTTGTAAACAAGGCAGAGAAAGAAGAAGTTAGGTAAACTAATAAATGACAAGACAATTAGTTAGAGATTGTGCTCAAATAATTCTGTGTATGCAGTGAACAGGTCAGATATTTGTTAGAAAACATAACTTTTTAAATATAAGCCTCTCTGCAAGGTCACTTTTCCACTTAGTTCATGAAACAGTTGACCTTAAGACATCAATATATCCACTTACCTGCATTCTTGGAAGACTTTATATACATTTTTCTGATCTTGTTTTCATTCATGATTTTTATTCAGTTTATTGGCTGATTTTAGATACACATGACAGTAGAATGTATTTTGACATGATATACATACATAGAGTACCACCCATTCCAATTAGAATCCCATTCTCGTGGTTGTACATGGTGTGGAGTTACATTGGTTGTGTATTCATATATGAGCACCATTTGCGATTTTTAAAAAATAACATCAGCAAACATGATATCATGGTCAACCATGGCTATAAACTACCTGAAATAGAATTACCTCTTTGGGGGAAGTTCTTGGACACACAGCCCAGTGTTCCTGGGTTCTCTGTCATGCATAGACTTCTAACATGGCATGAAGAACTCTGTTAACAGATCCTTTTGACCTGCCTCTGAATGGGAACAGTAATCTGACCTCTTTCTGAGGGATGTAGTTTATTTAACTGGGAGGAACATAGACAGTATATACAGTACCAGAGTCAGGTAACTCAGTGTGAATCCTGCCTTACCACATTTGAGTTAAGTTTAACAAGTTCATATCCTCACACCCCACACCACTATGTCCTCTGTAAACCAGATAAAATGCAATTTATCACTCCTGTTCCTCTGAGAATAAGACAGCATACAAAGGGTTTGGCATATAGAAAGCATTCAGTGAATTTTCTTTCCTGTGCCCTCAAAAATAAAACAAAACAAAATAAAAAAAAATATATATATGTATATATATATTCACATATATATTTATATATAGTTATATATTTATATTTATTATTTATGTTTTTATATTATAATTATATATATAATGAAATTAAGTATGCTCCAACCACACTGTTGAAAAAAATTTTTTTTCCTTGCTACAAATCTTTGGTTTTGTTTTCTACTTAAGAACAAATTAACAGCAACTTGACTTTTAGGGAGTTGTAAGCAGAAGTATTCTTTTTTATTATTTTTTTTTTTATTTTTACAGACTGCATTTTGATTCATTACACACAAATGGGATACAACGGTTAGTTTCTATGGTTGTGCACCATGTAGATTCATACCATTTGTGTAATCATACATGTACATAGGGTAATGATGTCTGTCTCATTCCATCATCTATCATACTCCCACCCCCTCCTCCCTCTCATTTCCCTCTATGTAATCTAAAGTTCCTCCATTCTTCTCTCACCCTCCACCCCTCTCCCCTATTATGAATCATCATCCACTTATCAGGGAAAATATTCCACCTTTGGGTTTTTGGGATTGTTTTATTTCACTTAGCATGATATTCTCCAATTCCATCCACTTATCTCAAATGCCATAATATTATTATTCTTTATGGTTATATTGTGTATATATATAATAATAATATATGGTATATTCTTCTTCTTTTTTATGGTATATTGTGTATATATACCACAGTTTCATTATCCATTCCTCTGTTGAAGGACAGAAGTATTCTTCGTACCATCTAGAAAGAAGTGCCTTTGACTGGTTGACAGGCTAACTATGAAGTCTTCAGTCTACAGGTGTTTACCTTTGCCCAGCTGGTCTTCCTCCTCCTCCTCTTCCTCCATTTCCTCCTCTCCTTTCCTCTTTTCTCTTCTCTTCTAGTCTCTTCTTCCCTGCCCCTACCTCTTCTCTCTCCCTCCCTCCTTTGTGGAAGAAGCTAAGTGGTTTGTCAAGCAGTTTTTCTTGCTCTGCGTTTTGCTTCATATATCCTTGCAGTATTGTTTAACATGAACATCTGCTCTCTGTGTTTTCTACTTGCTGCAAATTAGATATAGAAGATTGATCAGATTTTAGTTTTAATTATTAATTCATTTTTTTGGCAAAGATATTTCACAGGTGATGATTTTGCCTCTATGAGAAGGTAGACCTGCCTGGAAGGTAGACATTCTTTTCTTTGATTTCAGCAGTTACTGATAAATGCCTGGATTCATCCATCCAGGACAGTGGTGAGATGGCATTTTAATTTCATCATCCCTTCTTCCTTTATTAGCTAGACTACAACCTTCAAGGGAAAATCTCCTCATCTGCTATATGCTTAGAAGTAGAAGAGTACATATAAACATTCAGGGAAAAATTTGACCCTTTTACCATATTCGTCAATTATAAAATAAGAAATGAAGTCATTATCAACTCATTTCACCTCCCGGTTTATTACCATTACAGTCTCATAGGTCTTAACATCCTGGAGATGTTTCAGGCTTGAGGTTTATTATGTGCTCACTTTGCTCCATGACTGGCCGGTGGAAGCCTCCTGGGGTTTGTAAATCCTTTTCATGCTTCTGTAACACACTGTCGTAGCATATTTGCATTCTGGCCATTACAAAATAAACCAGGCTCATCTTGTACAGTTCTGGGGACACAGTTCCAAAGAGCCCCACTTTCTTTTAGTGGGAGTTGGCATTTGGAGATTGTAGTATGTGCACCAGGGTTGCTCATTTCTACTGAGCTGATAAATGTCTCTAAATCTGTTCAGCAGAATTAAGAAATATGTTTCCCCATAAGCCTAACATGTACCAGGAATACAAATTCACACAGATACTTCCAAATCAGATTCAGAACGTAACCTCCTTTCTAGAACACACATTTCCCTTTCCTACTGAGAAATTTAAATTCTTACTGTTACTTAGAATACAGGAATGTAAGAATCTAGACCAATTTTGCTTTTTGTAAACAACTTCTTACAATGCCATAGTTTCCTACTGTAGTTTTACTGTTGATTAGTGAAACAATTTGCATGACTTTAAATCCTACAATAATTAACAAAAATAATAATGAATGTTTTACTGAGCAGCTGCCTCATAAGATTATTTGAATTTTGCAGCAATCTACAGAGTTAATATTATTCTCAGTTTACAAGTAGAAAAAAATTAATGCTCAGAGAGGTTGAGTAATTTCTACAGGGTAACACAGTTTTTAAAAGGAATCTTAATTGCTAATTTGTCTGGCACTAAAATCTACAACATTAACCAATTAATAACTATGCTATATTGTCTGTTTAATTAAAACATTTTCTTTTTCTTGTAATTATCAACTGAGCCAAGTCTATTAGCCAAAACCATGGTAGAAGTTAAAAAAAAGTAAGTGGGTATATAAAGATTAAAGGCTTGTGGCCTATTATTTCATACATGCTATCTAATTATGCATGCATGGCAGGCCAAACCTGGGCAAAGTCAATAAAATGTAGCCTGTGGGATTGCATGACTTGTTTGATGATAGTCTCCTGAAACAATTCTGGAAACCACCTGGTGACCCTGCATGCTCCCCAGAGGAAATTTTCAATACTTTCCAAGGCTATGGTTTAAAAGGCAGCTAATAGGTTTGTAAACCCATTTATACATCTCTTGTTAACAGCATAATTTGAATTGCATTGCCCAGAATTGTTCAAATATGAAAATGCTGCAGATTTCATTGGTTTTAAGGCTTTGGGTAGCACAATAATATTCACTTTCGATTTGATTTTGAAGTATGTTCCAGCAGCAATAATAGATGTTCAGAGCATTGTCCTTCAATTATGATGGTTGTTACTGAAGCTGCCTAGTTCTTTCTGGTTCCCTTGCTATACAAGGCAAAGATGGGCAACCACGACCTATCCAGAATGGAAGCTCTAATTCCTCTTCTTCCATTGGCTTCTGAAAAACTGGTACAATGTCCTCAAATATTTTAGAATGGTTTGGTTATGTCTCAGTCTCCAAAAATGGAATTTTCAACTCCTAAAACAATGAGGTGTCTGAGTATAGGTCTTTCTGTAGCCTCCAGAGGTGGGACCACAAGAAGACTTCCCTGAGACCCAGAGAACATGTTCCCAGTAGCAGATGGCCTATAGCACCTGCCCCAAGTCTTGCTTCTCAACAACCTGCACCAGGTTAGGAGACCTAGTCTGGGTATCATGAAGTTGGTGTGAACCCAGGCCTACTGAATAAATACCTACTGAACCCAGGCCGTGAATAAATACTATTTCATATGGAGAAGTGAGTTTAAAAGAAAAGATGATAATCAAGAAATATGAAAACAGAACTTCCCGCCTCAGATATCAGTAAGTGTACACTAATGATAAAAGTTTTTCATATGAAAACAAAGCAAGGAGTGCTATTGCTATGCCCACATGCTGTTTCATATTAGGTTTCACTGTGGAAGTAGAATATACTGCTGGATCAATTTTGTTGTATTATAGGTTAAAAGCAATGAGAGACAGTATTGGAGATTGAAGAGACCAGTTTACAGGGAAGCATTCAAACTTTGTGGTTTTGAAATCCCACCATATTTTCTCACTCTAAATCCCTTAAGAAAGTTATTAGATTCCCCACTTCCCAGGTAACAGCAATCTTAATAAATGGTAGAAATGGGCTAAGCTTTGCCATGGAGTATCTACCTTAAGCCTCAGAACAATTCCTTTGAGGAAGGCATTATTAAAATTGTCAATTTGCAGATGTAAAAATTAAAGATTAAGTTGGTTGGGTTGAAAGGACACAGATAATGTGGGAGGGATCTGGGATTTGGATAAGCTATATTGCATACCTCGCCTTAAGGCAGATGAGAAAACAAAGGTTCAGAGAGGACACATGGTTTACCTTAAATCAGTTTTAGTAAAACCTTTATTCCAGAAAAGTTTGAATCCAAAACCAGTCTTTTCATTATAGTACACATTTTCATGGACAGCTCAGACTACTTTCACAAGATAACTTTATTTATAGCACCATTTATATATTTCACATTTACAGTGCACTCTGTAACACATGCAGATTAATATAGCACCAAGCAGTGACATAAAACTAAAGAATGGCAAAGTAATTAAAGATGCAACTTTGATGGGATTAAACAGGAGATTCTTTCAGCAGGAAAGGGGTTATGACCCACAAGGAAAGAATGAAAATGGAAAGGAAAAATGGGCATTTTAGGTGACTTTTTTTTTTTTTTTTTCAGGTCACATTTAAGAACATTAGAGAAGCTGCCCTAAAATGAAAAGGTAGGTGCTATCTCAGGTTTAGGATCATGCCTCTGGGTAGAACCTTCAGTGGATGGATCTTGAAGAAACAGCAGATTGTCATGGAGAAAGTTTTCATCTTAGTGATTAAGAAATTCCCTACATGGAACTTTTCTTTATTTCACTTTAAAACTTTCCTATGTGGCAGAAGTCCTTAAGAAAAAAGGCTCAGGATTGTCTATCACATGGATGCAGTGTTATCTAAGAGGTGTGGCTGTGCTCTCCTTATTACCTCCAAGAGAATTTATATCTGTATCAGGTTAAATTGACATTAACACACTCTAAGTAGGACCTTAAACTTCAGCAGGAAATAGAAATGTTAAGTCTGTCCATGTGCTTTCTAAACAGATGGCAGAAAGTAACACCACCTCAATGAAGAACTGGGGAACACATATCTGCATGCACAGCAAGTTCTGGGAAAGGATATGATTTGATCCTGTGCATATTGGCTGCACCTTTACTTGCTATGTTTTAGGCCATCTTCAATGTCAATCACACTTTCTCTCATTTATGACCCAGCTCTTGCTAGCAACTCTATTCCTAAGCACCGTCACACTCCAGGGCCATGAATCTCTGAGATCTACTCAAATTTCCCATTTCTCATGGTTTGTACTTCCAATCCTTCCATTTCCTGCGGTACTGTCCTCTCTAGCTTCTCCAGGGACATTAGAATTCCACTTTTACCTTTCCTCCAGTTATTCTTTCTTCTCATCACTAGACCAATTAAATTAAGAGGTGGCCATATATATATATATATATATATATATATATTCCTCCCATAAAGTAAAACAAGGGTCTATGTCTGTTTTAGGTTACGTTTTTTCATTATTGTGACTAAAAGATTTGACAAGAACAACAGAGAGAAGGAAAAGTTTATTTTTGGCTCATGGTTTCAGAAGTTCAGTCCATGGGTGGTGGGCTCCATAGCTCTGGGCCCAAGGTGAGGTAGAACATCAAGGGGAAGGGTACAGCAGAGAAAAGTAACTCAGGACATGAAGCCAGGAAGCAGAGAACAAACTCCACTCAACAAGGAGAAATTATAAACCCCAAAGGCACAGTCCCAGGGAACTACACCCTCTAGCCACACCCTTACCTGCCTACAGTTACTCCCAGTTAATCCATATCAGTGTATTAATCCACTGATTAGGTTAGACCTCTCATAATCTAATCATTTTACCTCTGGAAATTCTTGCATTGTCTCACACATGAGTTTTGGGGAGACACCTCATTGCTAAACCACCACAATGTCTATATTATTGAGTAATGATATAGGAAATGCTGTGCTAGGCTTCAGAGCAAAGAGCTTATATAAAGAAGGCAAGAAGGAAAGAATTTCTCAGCAGAAACTAAGGCACTATCTTCTAAAAGGATCATCTTAGTGGCCTAGGAAAACAGAGATAATCTAAATACAAAATCTGCAGTAGCAATCAGAGCATCGTATCAAAGTAAGAATATCAACCCATGTGTCCAGCCATCCATAGATTTCACTTGTCACATGCCAGATACTATTCAAGGTATCTTGGAGATGTTTTCTAGAATTCAGTCTAGTACATGTTAGCATCTGGAATACTACTTGGTACTTTTCATGCATTCTCAAGCAGATATTAATGTTTCTTTACCTAAAATGTCATAATATCTTCCCACTGACACATAGTCAGTCAGATTAGGGCAAAAATACTCAAAGTTAAGAACAGAAATTAGAATTGAAGTCTCAGTAATTTAGCAAGACCCTCAACCACTTAGCAGACTTTGTCTCAAAATAAAAACATAAAAATAAAAAAGGGAGGGTAAAGCACCCTCCCCACCCCAGTTTTAATCCTCCCCAACATTTTGGCAAAAAAAAAAAAAAAAAAAAAAAATAGCTTTAAAAAAATTCCTTATCTAAACAAAGTAGCTCTCACAAGTGACTGCATAGGGCTGTGGCTTTTAGAGACGGTTCACAGCAACATTTAGGTACAGAAGATGCTAATTAAGGTTCCGTGTAGGATGAACAACAGTGAAGAGGTTTATGTAGAAGCATCTTGCAAACAAAATGCTATGCAGAACCAGCCAACTTTCTTTTATTTTTTTTATTGTAAACAAATGGGATACATGTTGTTTCTCTGTACATGGCATAAAGGCATACCATTTGTGTAATCATAAATTTATATAGGGTAATGTTGTTTGATTCATTCTGTTTTTTTTCCCTTCCTCTAACCCCTCTTTTCCCTCTATACAGTCCTTCCTTCCTCCATTCTTGCCTCCCTCCCTAACCCTAACACTAACCCTAACACTAACCCTTCCCTCCCCCTCTTATGTGTCATCATCCACTTATTAGCGGTATCATTCGTCCTTTGGTTTTTTGAGATTGGCTTCTCTCACTTAGCATGAAATTCTCCAATTTCAACCATTTGCCTGCAAATGCCATAATTTTATCATTCTTTATGGCTGAGTAATATTCCATTGTATATATATACCACAGTTTCTTTAGCCACTCATCAATTGAAGGGCATCTACTTTGGTTCCACAGTCTGGCTATTGTGAATTGAGCAGCTATGAACATTGATGTGGCTGTATCTCTGTAGTATGCTGATTTTAAGTCCTTTGGGTATAGGCCAAGAAGTGGGATAGCTGGGTCAAATGGTGGTTCCATTCCAAGTTTTCTGAGGAATCTTCACACTGCTTTCCAGAGTGGCTGCACTAATTTGCAGCCTCACCAGCAATGTATGAGTGTACCTTTCTCCCCACATCCTCGCCAACACCTATTGTTGCTTGTATTCTTGATAATCACCATTCTAATTGGGGTGAGAAGGAATCTTAGGGTGGTTTTGATTTGCATTTCTCTTATTAGTAGAGATGTTGAACATTTTTCTATATGTTTGTTGATTGCTTGTAGATCTTCTTCTGTGAAGTGTCTATTCATTTCCTTAGCCTATTTGTTGATTGGATTATTTGTATTCTTGGTGTAGAGTTTTTGAGTTCTTTATAGATTCTGCAGATTAGCGCTCTATCTGAAGTATGATTGGCAAAGATTTTCTCCCACTATGTAGGCTCTTTCTTTGCATTGCTGATAGTTTCCTTTGCTGAGAGAAAGCTTTTTAGTTTGAATCTATCCCAGTTATTGATTCTTGCTTTTATTTCTTGTGCTATGGGAGTCCTGTTGAGCAAGTCTGATCCTAAGCCGACATGTTGAAGATCTGGACCTACTTTTTCTTCTATAAGATGCAGGGACTCTGGTCTGATTCCGAGGTCCTTCATCCATTTTGAGTTTAGTTTTGTGCAGGGTGAGAGATATGGGTTTAGTTTCATTCTGTTGCATATGGATTTCCAATTCTCCCAGCACCATTTGTTGAAGAGGCTATCTTTTCTCCATTGTGTATTTTTGGCCCCTTTGTCTAGTATGAGAAAATTGTATTTATTTGGGTTTGTGTCCGTGTCCTCTATTCTGTACCATTGATCTACCTTTCTATTTTGGTATCAATACCATGCCGTTTTTGTTACTATTACTTTGTAGTAGAGTTGAAGATCTGGTATTGTGATACCCCCTGCTTCCATCTTTCTGCTAAGGATTGTTTAGTTATTCTGGGTTTCTTATTCTTCCAGATGAATTTCATAATTGCTTGCTCTATTTCTGTAAGGTACATCATTGGGATTTTAATTGGAATTGCATTGAATCTGTATAGCACTTTTGGTAGTATGGCCATTTGGACAATATTAATTCTTCCTATCCAAGAACATGGGAGATCTTTCCATCTTCTAAGGTTTTCTTTAATTTCTTTCTTTAGTGTACTGTAGTTCTCATTGTAGAGGTCTTTCACCTCTTTTGTGAGATTGATTCCCAAGTATTTCATTTTTTTCAAGACTATTGTGAATGGGGTAGTTTTCCTGATTATTCTTTCCAAACATTCATCACTTATATATAAAAATGCCCTAGATTTATGTGCATTGAACTTATATCCTGCTACTTTACTGAATTCACTTATGAGTTCTAAAACTTTTCTGGTGGAAATTCCTGGTTCCTCTAAGTATATAATCATATCATCAGCAAATAAGAATAGTTTGAGTTCTTCTTTTCCTATTTGTATCCCTTTAATTTCTTTGGTCTGTCTAATTGCTCTGGCTAGAGTTTCAAGGACGATATTGAATAGAAGTGGTGAAAGAGGGCATCCCTGCTTTGTTCCAGTTTTTAGGGGGAATGCTTTCAGTTTTTCACCATTTAGAATTATATTAGCCATGGGCTTAGCATAAATGGTCTTTACAATGTTAAGGAATGTTCCCACTATCCCTATTTTTTCTAGTGTTTTGAGCATGAAGGTGTGCTGTGTTTTATCAAATGCTTTTTCTGCATCTACTGAAATAATCATGTGATTCTTGACTTTAAGTCTATTGATATGGTGAATTACATTTATTGATTTCCAGATGTTGAACCAACCTTGCATCCCTGGGATGAAACCCACTTGATCATGGTGCACTATCTTTTTAATATATTTTTGGATGCGATTTGCTAAAATTTTGTAGAGAATTTTTGCGTCAATGTTCATTAAGAATATTGGTCTGAAATTTTCTTTCCTCGATGTGTCTCTGTCTGGTTTAGGTATCAGTGTGATATTGGCTTCATAGAATGAGTTTGGGAGGGTTCCCTCCTTTTCTATTTTATGGAATACTTTGAGAAGTATTGGAATGACTCTTCCTTAAAAGTTTTGTACAACTCGGCTGAGAACCCATCTGGTCCCAGACTTTTCTTTGTTGGTAGGCTTTTGATGACCTCTTCTATTTCACTACTTGAAATTGGTCTATTTAAACTGTGTATGTCCTCCTCGTTCAGTTTAGGCAATTCATATGTCTCTAGAAACCTGTTGATGTGTTCGAAATTTTCTGTTTTGTTGGAGTATAGATTTTCAAAATAGCTTCTAATTATGTTTTGTATTTCAATCCTGTCTGTTGTGATATTTCCTTGTTCATTCCAAATTTTAGTGATTTGGGTTTTCTCTCGTCTTCTCTTTGTTAGTTTGGCTAAAGGTTTATAAATTTTGTTTATTTTTTCAAAGAACCAACTATTTATTTTGTCAATTTTTTGTACTGTTTCTTTTGTTTCAATTTCGTTGATTTCAGCTCTGAGTTTAACTATTTCCTGTCTTCTATTACTTTTGGTGCTGGTCTGTTCTTCTTTTTCTAGGGCTTTGAGCTGTAGTGTTCGGTCGTTTATTTGTTGAGTTTTACTTCTTTTATTAAATGTGCTCCATAAAATAAATTTTCCTCTAAGTACTGCTTTCATAGTGTCCCAGAGATTTTGGTATGATGTTTCTTTGTTCTCATTTACCTCTAGGAATTTTTTAATTTCCTTCCTAATATCTTATGTTATCCATTCATCATGTAATAGCATATTGTTTAATCTCCAGGTGTTGGAGTAGTTTCTGTTTTTTACTCTTTCATTTATTTCTAACTTCAATCCATTATGATCTGATAGAATACAAGGTAGTGTCTCTATCTTCTTGTATTTGCTAACAGTAGCTTTGTGGCATAATATATGGTCTATTTTAGAGAAGGATCCATGTGCTGCTGAGAAGAAAGTGTATTCGCTCTTGGTTGGATGGTAAATTCTATAAATGCCTGTTAAGTCTAAATTATTGATTGTGTTATTGAGATCTATGGTTTCTTTGTTCAATTTTTGTCTGGAAGATCTGTCCAGTGGTGAGAGAGGCGTGTTAAAATCACCTAGTATTATTGTGTTATGGTCTATTTGATTTCTGAAATTGAGAAGGATTTGTTTGACATACATGGATGAGCCACTGTTTGGGGCATAGATGTTTATGATTGTTATATCTTGCTGATTTATGGTTCCCTTAAGCAGTATGAAATGTCCTTCTTTGTCCATTCTGACTAACTTTGGCTTGAAGTCCACATTATCTGAAATGAGGATGGATACTCCAGCTTTTTTGCTGAGTCCATGTGCATGGTATGTTTTTCCCCATCCTTTCACCTTTAGTTCTATGGGTATCTTTTTCTATGAGGTGAGTCTCTTGCAGGTAACATATTGTTGGATTTTTCTTTATAATCCAATCTGCCAGTCTATGTCTTTTGATTGATGAATTCAGGCCATTAACATTCAGGGTTATTATTGAGATATGATTTGGTTTCCCGGTCATTTGGTTCATTTTATTTATGTATTTTATTTATTTATTTATTTATTTGACACGACTTAGTTCCTCCTTTATTTGACAATTCCTTTAGGATAATTCCTCCCTTTGCTGATTTGCTTCTTTGTTTTTCATCTCTTCCTCATGGCATATTTTGCTGAGAATATTCTATAATGCTGGCTTTCTTTTTGTAAATTCTTTTAGCTTTTGTTTATCATGGAAGGATTTTATTTCATCCTCAAATTTGAAGGTAGGTTTTGCTGGGTATAAGATTGTTGGTTGGCATCCATTTTCTTTCAGGGCTTGAAAAATGTTGTTCCAGGCCCTTCTAACTTTTAGGGTCTGGATTAAAAAATCTGCTGATATTCTTATTGGTTTCCCCCTGAATGTAATTTGGTTCTTTTCTCTCACAGCCTTTAAAATTCTGTCTTTATTTTGTATGTTAGGTATTTTCATTATAATGTGCCTTGGTGTGGGTCTGTTGTAATTTTGTATATTTGGAGTCCTATAAGCCTCTTGAACTTGATTTTCCATTTCATTCTTCAGATTTGGGAAATTTTCTGATATTATTTCATTGAATAGATTGTTCATTCCTTTGGTTTGTTTCTCTAAGCCTTCCTCAATCCCAATAATTCTTAAATTTGGCCTTTTCATGATATCCCATAGTTCTTGTAGTTTCTGTTCATGATTTCTTACCATCTTCTCTGTTTGTTCAACTTTGTTTTCAAGGTTAAATATTTTGTCTTCAATGTCTGAGGTTCTGTCCTCCAGGTGTTCTATCCTACTGAATATGCTTTCTATGGAGTTCTTAATTTGGTTTATTGTTTCCTTCATTTCAAGGATTTCTGTTTGGTTTTTTTTTTTTTTCAATATTTTTAACTCTTTATTGAAATGATCTTTTGCTTCCTGTATTTGCTCTTTTAACTGTCGATTGGTGAGATCATTCAATGTCTGCATTTGCTCTTTCATCTCATCGTTTGCTTCCCTGATCATTTTCATTATGTACATTCTGAACTCCTTTTCTGTCATTTCTTCTGCCATGCTGTCATTGGGTTTTATTGATGTAACATCTACATTTGTTTGGAGTATTTTTTTCCCTTGTTTCTCATATTGTTCAGGTATCAGTGGACCGCTGAGATATTGCAGATTTCCTCTATTGACTTATAATGTCCCTGAAGATTTCTAGTATATCCCCTCTTAGCCTTCAGTAGGCTGAAGTCTTGGAGGACGTTGATAGTGCGGTGCTCCACAAGGAAGCTGCCTCTCTAGGGGTGATGGCCTTCAGGTGGGGTATATCCCCTAGTAGAGGCAGAGGTGCCTACACTTGTTGACCAATGGTCATCCAAAGGGGAACTAGGCTGTGGGCTGAGGCAAGGACTGTTTGGACCTGAGTCTCTGGTTTTACCATCCTTGTGGGAAAACCTCTCCCGGCAGGGAAGACTCACCTGGTGGGGAGGTCTCGCTGGTCAGATCCCCTCCTAGAGTTTCCCCTCAATCTACAACTACTGCCTGGGCTGGGCTGCCTTCCTCTGCAACGTCCCCAGGGGCCCGGACCTACCTCCTGGGCCTGGGAGCCTCACCCTTCGCAGATGAGTCTCCTTAGGCTGCCTCTCCTCAGAGAATCTGCCCGCAATCCTGGAACCTTCACTCTGCCCCAAGCGTGTGGCTCTTCCACCAAGAAGCTTCCTAGGTCCTGGGACCCTGCTCTGCACCTAATAGCCTGGCTATGCCGCCCCTCCTCTGAGCAGCCACCTGGAGCCCCGTACAATCGCTCCGAGTCCCAGCAACCCACCGCACGCCTCTTCCTCCAGGTAGTCGCCTGGTGTTCAGGAGCGGTCGCTTTGAGTCCAAACATCTCACCACTCGCCTCCTCCTCTGAGCAGCTGCCTGGAGCTCTGGTGCAGTCACTCTGAGTACAAGCGACCCCCGTGCTCCTCCCCCTCCTCAGGGCAGGCCCTGGTATTCAGGAGTGGTCACTCTGAGTCCAAACAGCTCACTGCGCAGCTCCTCCTCTGGCAACCACCTGTAGTTCTGGTGCAGTTGCTCCGAGTCCAAGCATCCCACCGTGCTCCTCTGTGCTTCTCCTCCTCCTCGAGGCAGGCCCCTGTGTTCAGGAGTGGTTGCTCTGAGTCCAAACAGCTCGCCGCATGCCTCCTCCGCTGGGCAGCTGCCCAGAGCCCCGGTGGGTTTCTCCAATTCCAAGTGTCATGCTGAGCGGCCTCCTCTATGATGCTCCCAGTTGTCCGAGTTCACTGCTCCAGCGGGGGGAGTGGTGTCTCATTGGGCAGCTCTACTTCACAAAGTTCCCTGCGTTCCAGGACTACCGCCCCATCCGGGACGCCTCCCCAACGGCAGAGACTCACCCGGCTGCTTTGAGTTGGTCCCAAATCTCTCAATATCTCCTCTTTTGAATCCTGAGTCCTGGAGCAACATGAAATGTAGCCACCCTCTAGTCCGCCATCTTGAAACCTCCCCAGCCAACTTTCTTGAGTCTTCTGATTTGGCTTGTCTTTTCCTATTGATAGCATTTATTGTTCCCACTATAATGAAAGTCTGTTACAATGTGACAAGCTCTCCATAGGGCAGCTGAGAAAAATATCAGAATGCTGCTGGTCACCGCGCAGGCTTCCTTTCTGGCCTGCGTGTCTTTCTCCAGATCTCTATTAAGGACAGAATTGGGAAATCCAGTACCATATTTGTTTCTGGGTTTGTTTTTGTTTCTGTTTGTTTTCAAATGTTAGCAGGGTATTCTTTCCAAGAACCTTGTCAAATTATTCTATCAAGCTTCAGACTGAATTTTCAATATTGAATTCATGGAGTTAAGTTCTCCTTCTCCTCTGTCTATTTTAAAGATTTAGCCTTGTCAACCTTCCCATTAAATGGTAACCCAAGGGTCAGAGACTGAAGAGTGAGACATTGCCATAGGAAGGCTCAGTGGAAAAATAGAAAAAGTAAGGCTCTTTCAACCCTGGCAAAAGTAGCAGGGTGATTATCTCATGCACATAATCAGGGCAGATTATTTTAAACAAAATAGTGTCTCTATCTGTACAGTAGGACTTTTTGCCGGAAATACTTGCACCAGTTATTTAGTTTGATATAAACCCCATCTGAACACTAGACATCCAAACGCTTTAAGCATTGATTTTCTTGTTTGTTTATTTGTTTTTATTTATTTTATTTTATTTTATTGGTATCAGGGATTGAACCCAGGGGCTTAACCACTGAGCGAGTCACATCTCCAACCCTTTTTATTATTTTATTTTGTGACAAGGTCTCCCTAAGTTGCCTTGGACCTCACTGAGTTGCTGAGGCTGATTTTCAACCTGTGACCCTTGAAGGATTTGGAAAATCACATCCTCCAGGAAGGACAATGAACCCTGAGCATGAACAGTTTCCCTTGCTCAAGGCCTCTCTTCCTGCCACAGCCCAAATTTCTCCTGCTATGACTCAGCCAAAATTCACCTGCCTTTCAAAAGCCCATCAAAGGTAACTGGTTTCTCCCATGACCCGGCTCTGCTAAGGCCCTAACAAAACTCTATATTGCAGCCCCCTGCCATTTTCTCCCTCAAAAATGTGCCCCTACAATGCCTGGCTGATTGAGTTCACTGCTTAATAAAAGGCATCACTGATCCATTGAGGTCTACTCCCCTTTTGGTCATGTTTGCTCACAATTCTTTGCTTCTACCTCCCAAGTGATTGATATTTTAATATTGGTTGGAAACAGACTCAAGGCAGAACAGATTTTTCCATAAGACTTCCAGGAGAACCAGTAACTTATTTAAATCCTTAATTATTGTTTAGGTGTTAGCGCATTTCCTTCCTTTCTCCACATTTTTTTAATAATCTATGATTGATTTGGCAGTTTTATTAAGTATATCTTCATCTTCACCAAATTCACTTGGAGATAAGCATGAAAATGTTGTAAAAAATGATATAGTAATTTTTAGATCTAGCATAAATTTCTTGTGCATAATACTAAAAGGCAATGTAAGGGGAAAGTACTTCTTAAAATATAAACCATGATAAAGTCTAACAAATAAAAATCTTTCTTAGGACCTCTTTTGGAAAAATCCTCAAGGAGTTAATCATGTTGGAGTCAGTCCTTGGAAGCTTCCTTTGTATACATATGTGAATTCTAGGGCACACTCAATTTTGAATGAATGAACTTTGTTCATAATCACAAAAAAAGGAGTAATCATAGGAGTTATTGCTCAAAATACCAAAAAAGGGTCTATGCATGGTGGATATTGGTAAGGTAAGAAATAGTCAAATGAATAAAAAGCATAAAATTAATAAAAACACTTTTTAATCAATTTCTGTGTGTTAGCCAATCACAGTCAGGTATGATCAGCAGTCACAAGCTTTTTGTTTGTCTAGGGATGAGGGCTACATTCACTAATGACTGATCTGCTAACATGTATTTTCTTTCTTTGTCAACACAAATCACCCATGCACAATTGAAAATTCTTGATTATGAGAACATTTTCCCAAGTTCAAAGGAATTTTTTTGCTCAGAAAAATTTTATCAGGATAATTCACCTTTAATTAATTCTTGTCAATTTAATCAATGCATTCCCTGATCAATGAATCATTATTAATCCTTTAATGTTATTTTCTGTGTTCTTAGTGCCTCTTCCCTGATTTCACAAATACTTATCAAAACAAACAGCTTATTCCATTTCACTGTTTTCAACATTCTTCACAATTGTCTTGTGATATTTAAAGTCGAAGATAATTCACATGTAAGATGTACTTATCTTTAGCATGTCCCATTTGCTCAAATCTTCTGCCTCCAATGAAATCAAATTTAAAATAAAATTCTGTATAGCATCCATGCCAGTGCTTTAACTTTTAAGATACATGTTATGCAGCCTGCTTTCTTTTTTTCTTTCTTCCTCCTTTTCAAATAGGAGTGAAAAAAATAAGCCCTAGAAAGAGGCGATTCTAGCTCAAACTAAGTTGAGAATTCATAAGATGTCACAGGTCTATTGTAAATAGGTCCATGAATTCCAGCCTTGACAAACTGCTTTTTGAAAAGATGATGGACTTTAAAGGCATAATCTCTTGGCCATTATCACTATTATTAGATAAATGCTAGAAATTTGACCAAAGATATACAAGACATGCATACTGAAAACTAAAAAAAAATAAAATAAAATAAAATAAAAACTGAGAAAAAATTAATAGAAATATAAATAACTGGAGAGTGGAAAGAGATAATCATTCATCTTCTGGAGAATTCCATGTTTATAAGATACTTTTTGTCTGTTTGATCTATGCTATTCCAGTCAAAATTCCAGCAGCCATTTTGGTAAGATACTGAAAAGCTGTATTCCAAAATGAATGTAGAAACATAAAGACTCTAGAACAGTCAAAATGAATTTGACATGGAAGAGAAGAAGCTAGAATTCTTATACTAGCTGACTTCAGGAGCTATTTTAAAACTTAAGTAAAACAGTAGAATATTGTCATACTTGACAAGAGAGGCAATTGGACCTAAGAAACAGAATAAAGAGACCAAAAACAATGCCAAATATATATGGTCATTTGTTCTCCAACAAAGGTGCAAAGGCCAAAGGTCATTTGGTAGAAAAAGAATAGATTCTTCAACAAATATTGCTCTTTTTGAAATCCACATTATAAAAAATTGAATTTCAACACATAATTTTCATGATTTATGAAAATTAACTTATAATGTATAGGATGCCTAAGTTCAAGAACAAAAACCTGTAAAGCTTCTAGAGGAAAACAGGATAAAGTTGTTGTTAGGAAATCATTTCCTAACTAGAATACCAAAATCAAGATCTATTTAAAATTAATAAACCATATATCATCAGAATTAATCATCTGATCATCAAAATGCACTTGAGAATTAAAAGACAAGTCACATATTTGAAGAAACTACTTGAAAATTACATATCTGATAGAGGCTTTGTATCCAGAATATTTTTTTTTTCAGAAGGGAAAGAAAACTCTCAAAGCTCGATAATAAATGCACAAAACTCAAGAAAGAAAATGGGCCCAAAACCTGAACAGCAAATTCACCAAAGGGGATGTGCAACTGGCAAAAATGTACATGGAATACTCAACATAATTATTCATCAGGAAACTACACACTCTAACCACAACATTATTAAAACCATAAATTACAAAGATCTGCCATTTCATATGTTGGCAAAGATACGAAGTAACTAGGACTCTAGACATTGCTGATAAACATGTCATATGGTACAACCACCTTGAAAACTTGACACTTCCTTTAAAAATTGTACATATATCATCTATTAAACCCAGCCACTCCATTCCTGGGTACATATGCAATAGATATGAAAACAAATGTTCATAAAACATGTATAGGGATGCTCATGGCAATGATATTTTAATGTCCAAACCTATAAATAATTTATATGCCTAGTACTTGATGGATAAGTGACATATTCATACCATAAGATATTATTAAGCAATGACAAAGTCCAAAGAAGTGATTCACAAATTCTTATGGCAAGTGAAAGAAGTCAGGCAAAAGGGAATCCATTGAGTAAGACTTAATCAATATAAAGTGAATACTAATCTAAAGTGACAGAAAGCAGATCAGGGATGGCTTAAGTTTTGGAGAATCCAGGGAGGAAGAGCAAAGAGGGAATACACAACTACCCAGAAAATGTTGAGGGTGACTTACATATTTGTTACCTTGATTGCATTGATGGTTTCAAAAATGTATGCATATGGCACCATTTGCTAAATTGTACAGTTTATTCTAAACCAATTAATCTGAACCAGCTGTTTTCATAGAAATGTAAAAACATTTCCCTCACCTTTGAAAATAAGAACTGAGGTACTAAGAGAAAGGAAGATTCCTTTTTAAAACTTGTGCATTTTAACTCTATGAATGGTTTTCCTATTCAAAGTGCAATTAATTAAAATATTCAGTCTAAGTTTTTCCATATAAGAAACTACCTTTGGTATTACCCTGCCCATCATGCTTTTCCCTTCTTTTCATTCATCTTTCCTTACTCAGTCGTAAATTCCTGTCAACTCTATCTCAGAAGCTTCTTTTGATTCTGTTGCCACGGTTCTTGCCTTAGTTCACTGACTTTTGCGAATGTCTTCTTCTTGGTGATATCTTCTCTGATTGCCCAGGCAGATGGTGGCTTTGGTATCTGATCTTTGCCTTTGACAGTTTTTCTATGACAGATTTGAGAATATTCATTATAACTTTCTATTTTTATGTTCATCTTCTTGGACATAAATTTCTTATTCTGTCCTATTCCTAGTCAACAAATATCTGTTCTAGTGAATATAAAGAATAGCTACATAAAAAGAAAATATCTCTCCTGGAAATATTCTTGATGTGCTATGTAATTATTTTCATATACTTGTAAAGCTGTTACTTTAAAATAGGCATACACTCATGTGTGTATTTTTTAAATATAAACTATAAGGACATAAATGGAGAATAGTTTTGATCAACAGAAGGATTAGCCTATTTGGAAATCTATTTTAATTAGATGATTAATACATGAAATTAGGGGATTTAAAATATTCAACCTTATTTTTAAAACAAAAATCCCTTTTAAATAGCATATCTAATCCTTCACTTTCATTACATCTAGCCAAAGGTAACAGTTATTGTGGGCTCAATGTGTTTCCTTCCATAGTGTAAAATCACTGTTCACAGCTCAACATTTCCAAAGATGGAATAAGCTCCCCCATGTAGTGGTAGAGGCAAGTTCCTCCATCATAGTCAGAAAATTGAATGACCAAAGGCTATAAAGACTCTAAATTCAATGCATGTATCAGTTAGAAATCCAAACTTGGTCTCCAATATTGCTTCTGAGCCTATTGCTATGTTACTATAGCATTCCACACCTGCAGATATGTATATTTAGTCAACATTGCCTTCCTCAGAATTGGAACAGCTATTTAAAACCCAAACGCCCAGAGCTTTAGACCTTGCTTAAATAAAACAAAAATATCTACATTCCAGCAACACCTAGCAACATTCTTTCATTGTCTTTCAAGGCTCACAGTCTCAGAATTGTCTTATTCTGACACTTTCTAGTCTCATTGTTTGAAAGTCCTACAATAGACTTCCTTTATATTAGGTAAAGGGGAATGAAGGGAGGGGAAGGGGTCTGGGGGAAGAAATGATAGTAGAGTGAAACAGACAGTATTACCTCATGTACATATATGACTGCATGACTGTGATCCTACAATACATACAAACAGAAAATGAGAAATTGTACTCCATTTATGTATGATTTATCAAAATATATAAATGCATTCTACTGTTTTTTGTCCTAATTAGGACAAAATATTATTTTGTCCTAAAATAATATTATTTTGTCCTAAAATAATAAAATATTATTTTGTCCTAAAATATTATTTATTAAAAATAAAAAGATGCAATAACAACAAAAAATTAAAAATTAAATAATAAAAATCCTACAAGTGACTAATCAGAAAAAAAAAAAACAAACTTTTACAGCATTACTGATTATTGTTTTCAGAGTATCTTAATCCCTGGTTGTTTTGAATGACATTAAGTCATTCTCTGTAACTGATTTTCTTATAAATAAACAACTTGACCCAGTTTCATATGTAACTTTGTCTAATTATGAACACTAACACCTGTAAACTATCCTATTCACTGTGAATGCATAGATGTTTAAAAACATCAGAGACACCAAACAATTGCATAATTAGTACTACCAGTATAAGAATAATTTTATAATATGTCAGCATTCTTTCTGCTAAAAATAGAACTAAAATATAATATCTTCTAGGAAAAAACATGTTATCAACTTTTCCTCTTTAAGAAACAAAACGATAAATCATTAAAATTCTCTTCTGGACCCAGATAGGCTGTGATAGATCTTTCACAGGTGCATTTTAGTTTTGTTAGTTATGCATACCCTGAGAACTCCTGATGGGTTAGGAGTGCAGGAGGAAAATTATCACCACCACAGTCTGATATGAGCAAAGGGTATAATTAAGGTACACCTTAGATATAATTGCAAATGTGCATTTTTCCCTTATTCCCTTCTTCCTAATTAGAATCCAATTTGGATTTGTGCTCATTCATCTAGTTAAACTTGTTCTGTGTAAAAGATTAATATCATATTTGTAAGCCAACAGTGTAGTCCAAGTCAGTCACCCTACATTTTGATACAAGACCACTTAACATTGTTTAGGCACTTTAATATGAAGCTATTAAAAAGTAAATAAAAAGTGGAGCTTTGTAAATTGATCCAATATATCTTTAAATTCCATGAAGTTGCAATTTGGTCAAATGGAAGATTGCATTTTACACTTTCTTTGCTTTGATGAAGATTTTAATTCCTTCTGGTTAAGAATTGTCAATGGTTCATCAACACTGTACAAGATTGAGTTTCCATTTCTATCATGGCGTGGATGACCCTCCCCAGTTTTGCTTTGAGCTCCACCACTTTGCCAGCAATACCATCAACTATTTCCTGGACACAAATTGTATCTTCCAACCTTTGTAGCTTTTGGAGAGTTATTCCCACAGCAAAGTCGTCAACAATATATGCCATTTGCCATATACTGTAAGAGTTACTGGAGATACAAAAATGAATAGACATCATTCTAACCTTAAGGAAGTAAACAGATGTAGGGAGAGCTGATTATGTTGAGAAATATACCATATGTCATGAACATGTGCTACAATAGTTATGCAGAAAATGTAATAATGACAACTCAAAATAGCACATGACCTTCTGTATCCTCAACTTGAAATATCTGTTTGGCATTTCTCTTCTGGAATACCTCTAAACCTTCTAGAACTGGCATAGATATTTTCATTTCAATGTTCAATAAAGAAAGAATAGATCCATCGCTTCATTTTCTCCAGAGCAAATTGTATACATGTCTCCATTAGGGTATTTATCACATTGCATGCTACGTTTTTGAAACTTTAACTGTTTCCCCAGATTATAGGACAGAGTTACAAAAGCAGGTAGGTTGCCTATGATAGAGCTCATGTGACCAAGGAATAGCTGTCTGTGATCACAGAACTTTTCATAAATTATCTCAACTAATCCTTAAAACAATATATTGAAATGGACACTGTTGTATCAATATTGTACATGGGGAAATTCAGTATTCGAAGATTTTGGCACTGGTGTCAAATTACACAGTTACAGATTTTATCATTAACTAATCTGAGTCCTTGCCTCTCCATTGCAGTAATAATTTTCCAATAACTTGGAGAGGGGAGCTACAATAAGTGTGCTATTAATTACTTCATCCTGTAGAATGCAGACATTGAATGGCATCTGGAAAAAACTATCCGTCTGGTTTTGTAACAGAAACCAAGTATACTTTCAAGAAGATGTGTAGGCATGACTTTAGTACCTTCTCCTAGAATACACTGAATAAGAATTTTATATAAAACATTTTAAACCAGGGAATGACCTGAAAATAAGACCAGACACAGGAAATTAAAAAAGTATCCATGTGATAAAAAAAAAAAATGAGGAAAGTTTCTCTAAGCAGAAGATATGTGCTATTTTAAATTTGGTTCTATTATTTTACCTTTTTTCTGACTCTTCTCATTTAATTATTGACTTAGATGCTCTACAATTAAATCTCATAATCTTTAAAAACAAACAAAAGCAACTTGATATCAGGAAAAAGAAAACCAAATTGCTTTGACAGAGACCTAACCCTGACCACAGACCAAAAACCTTCCTTCACCCAGAAGTGATAATATAACATGACCTTTCTCTTTCCTGATTTCCTATTTTTCTTCAGAGGTGCAGTAACCTTTGGGTAGAAGCTTCCTTGTATCTGATGTAGTGCAGCCTAAATCAAATTGGTATATACAGAGCAACTTAGACACTTTGGATGAAATGGTTTATTTGTTCAGTTTCTTGTGAACAATCTACCAGGAGTTATTTAATTCTAAGTATCCTCCTGGGGAAATTTTTTATTTAATTAAAACACACACACACACACACACACACAGAATTGAAGACTTCCACTTGTGGTGCCTTAGCATTAAATTTAAAAAGTAAGATGGTAATAATCATCATTTCCTTAGAGACATCAATGGAGACATACATGCCAAATACTCTCATTAGTTTAGGAAAGAGTTTCCAGCTACTCTCAGATGGCTGCAACTTCTTTTTTCCAAATATGAATATTTTGTTTCACATAGGTAATCTTTTTGTAAAGTAAATCTTACTGGGAAAATACCACAGTCTGCATTTTTTCTCAAATCCCAGTTTCCTTCCTCAGTTTTGTTTTGGGACCTTTTAGCTTTGATCTTAGCAGGTGACCTGATTCCTTTTTATAGACCCAAAGTGAGAATTTTTTTCATAAACAATAGGTACATCCCTATTTGCCACTTCCTTTCTGATTCCCCAAGTCCCAAGTCCCTCCAAATTCGATCTTTCTGATCCCCCACATCTCTTGGCCCTAACAGCTTTCAAATATAGTATATATTATTTTTTCCTTTGTAGATTAGACCTGAAATACATAAGGTCATAGGTATGTCCCCCATTTACAGAGAGTTGAAGTAATTTACCAGAGACTAAAGACGTTTGAAGTAGAAAATAAATATCAAAGATTCTATTCAAGATTTTCTGACTAAACCCAAATATAACTCCTAAAACTTCTTTGGCTCAGTATAAGCAAGGAAGATTTTCACTGGGGCTAGTGATTTAAAAGAGCAAAAACACATTTTTACTTTCCCCAATGTACCAGGAAGCAGGCAAAGTAAATACTTTTCTATACAGATTTAAATTATAAAAGAAACTTGTTGCCATTAAGAGCAACAAAAAATATAAATTATTCACATACATTCAGCATTGACTGTATGCATGAGAAGCAGCTTTTATCCAGTATATACTAATGGCCTTGGATATTTCCTAAGAAATATGCTACCTTCTGAAAACACACAGTGTCTCTCTGAATCAACAATATAGTCCTTCTCCTTAAAAGAGAACTTGATCTAGGAAGTCGTGACATTTGAAGAAGTAGCACACATTAGGATTAATTGAATCAGGCACAGCTTGTTCTTTTTAATGGAAAATATAGTATCTAATAATTTCTTCCAGGTTAAGTCTAAGGCTGGGAACAAAATCCTATGAAAAGGATATACAAAGCATTCAAAGAATTTAGTATGAATGGTCTGAAAAGGCATGACTTAGACTTTTTATTTGTGCCATGATTGTACGCTGCTTGTGCACTAAAATCCTCTATCACCTAAGAAATCTACAGAAGACCCAGTTAACCAGTATCAATAAAAATCAAAATATTGATAAGATGTTGATAAATGCTGAATGTGCATACAGGGTAATATGGGTTCATTTAACTATTCTCTCTGGTTTAGTGCATGCTTAGAATTTCCTATAATTTAAAAAAAAAAAAAAAAGTTTAACAGAAATAAAAATAAATACTCTCCAGACTCCCATCGAAATTGTACTTGTTTTAATTTTCAAAAGTTATTTTAGTAAAAAGAGATAGAGATAAAAACAGTTCAGTTGTCAAAAAAAAAGTGATTAAGGAGACTCTTTAGACGCATGAATATAAAACGAATAGAGTTTTTGGCTTACATACCATTAGGGATCTTCATGGAGAAATTGGTACTTAAGATAAAATTTATAAAACAAAATCCTCTGCATGCATTGTTAGGATGTGACTGAAGTTTCCTACAGAGTTCATTCCTAAATTGTTTTTACAATGGCTTTCAATAAAATGGTAGGAAATCAAGATGGGAGTTCCACAAACTTGTCCGTCAGATCAGTTGTTTGTGTTCATTTCTTTGTCTCCCAGAGCTAAAGTTTATTTTTTGAAACATCCCCATGACTACCAGCAACTGTTGAGACAAAAACAAACAAAAAAACCCATCGATGAAAACAAAGGAGTCAATCCAGTATTTATCTCCAGATTCGCTGATTTCTGTTTGACAGTACCACAATAATGAACCACAGACTGACTAGTTCTGTGATTACAAGTGAATCTCTGATTTTTCTTTTCTTTCTTTCTTTATTCCTTCCTTCTTTGTTTTTTCTTCAGTAAACAGTACTAATAATGTCTGGCTCTGCACATTTCAAAGCTAGTTGAAATAACAATAAATTGCAGGAAAATGGGATTATGTTGAGGATTGAGTATGATTGTTTATGAAAATAATAAGCATCTAGCACATCCCAAGCATTTTACAGGAATTGCCTCTGATCTCTCCAATGATCCTTTAGATTGGTATTTGCAAACTCCATTTCATAGATGAAAAACCAGGGTTGCCCCAGGTTATACAGTTAATAATTAGCCTACCAAAAATGCAACGTTTATCTTTGTTCCTCTGACTCTTTCCACCCTACCACAATGACACTCATGAAACAATAAGGAAATTACCAGAGTACCAGTACATTCTATTGTCTACAAATTTCTTTACTAAAGGATTCTAAAGAGTGACAGAAAATTGCTCATCAGAGGTAAAATAGAAAGAAAAATATGCATTCTTAAATGCTAGTTCCCTCACTTCCCTTTTCCCCTTAATGATTCATAACTGTACAAAGTACTGAAAGAATTTTTGCTTCTTGAATAAACAACCAGGAGGGAAACAATCCCCAGGCCATTTATTATCCCTATTTATACAATGTGTCATGCCAATTAAGTCCCCCCAAACAATCACAAAGGTAGCTATTTAGTTATAATTTTGTTGAATTGTTAACAGACTTCTTTGTGTCATTTGTTTCATAAATAGAGAGACTGTATCAACAGTGAAACCATGTGGCAACCTGGCATTGAGGCTGCAGTTCATTAGAAACTGAGAGGCAGGGGAACTCAAGCACATTTGAAATTCTCCATTTGAATTTTTATTACTTATGCCAACAATCCTTTAAACACCAAGTCATAAATCAGTAGGCAGTGCTAGGGAGCCACCTGCTGGAATAACTGGCTGGATTTTGCTACCATGTTTCCACGAAATATAAATCCACTAAAGATCAATTCATTTATGAATTTGTCAACTTCAGGATCTTTTGCCACGAAAATATATCTTCCACAGCAACTTTCAGACTAGACTTGGTAATGACAAAGAGTGTTATTATAAGGAAAACAGAAGCCTGAAATAGGAAAAGAGGTTTCAATGACATTAATATGATCGTAATGCAAAAATACAAGAGTTAACAGAGAAGTTCCAATGACATGAGCTAGAGCTTTTAAATTAGGTTATCTACTGCTTCACTGTTGCTTTAATTTGTCAAAAACATTCAGCCTAAAATTACTTTACCAAGGTACTATACATAAAAGGAAACTTTATTTAAATGAGAAGATTTGAGAACATTATCATTAATGTAATAATGTGTATTTTTTTTAAACCTGCTGGTATTAAAGGAAAAACAGGAGGTCTAATTTGAGATCCAGTGATACAAGTTTTTTATTTCCCCCTATTCTCAGTTGTCTACATCAATCTCTTGTTAAATGGATTCCCTGTCATTCTCAGGGCTGTTAAATCAAAGATTTTTAACAATAGGATGATTAGTATAATATTCTTTCCAGGTCTTGCTGCTCAAAAGTCTGGACTAAATATAGCTACCCATTTCCCTGCCTTTTGTATACTGTATGTTTAGTGAACGTGAAAGCAAAGTTCTTTGATAATGTTTATGCTGCTGAAGGGTCTTCATTCTAAATATACTCAGTGTACAGCAAGGAAACAAAACAGAAAAGAAATGGAAGATTGATCTAAATGTGTTCTAACTCCAAAACAGAGCCTGGAGTTTTCTGATTCCCTGTTATCAGTTTGCTTTCATATTATTTTCTTCATTCCCTAAAGAAGAGCATGGTTAATGGTACCTTTTAATTGAGGGTTCCACTTAATTGAGCCTGTGGCTGTATTTACTAGTAAATATTTTCGTGACAGTGATAATCTTGATAATATGGATGTGCAAGCATTGTTCTATAAGCCCTTCATTGTGCCGGTACTATTGAATAAGTACTTTACCAATTGCAGTTGTTCTGTTTCAAAAGATTTCCTTTGAGTTGCAATGATAAATCTTCACTTACAGCCTTTTAGAGTGTATCAAGCCATTTGCCTTAAGCTATGTGATCCCTGACGACAACCTTGAGATGTGGTTCTTAACTGCCTTCACTCTACAAGTGAGGAAATGAAGTTCCACATGCAAAATGTTGCCCTCCATATCCCAGCAAAGGCCTAGGGAGAGATGCCAATTCCTGCTGAGACCATACTGGATCCCACTGAAATATCCACATTCTTCAAAAGAGGAAAACTCTTTTCTATATATTCATTTTATCTTTTGCATATCATTATATTTCAATTTCTTGTTTTATTTGTCCCCAAAGTTTATAATCTTCTCCAAATCACCAACTCCTTTTTAAAAATATTCTTAGTAGTGGGCATAAACTCTGATATTCCTAGCATATGTTAGTTGAATAAATTATTGTTGAAGAAGATAAGATTTTAATATTTTCCCCTTAAATGACACAAATGCAATCATATAGTTATTTTATATTTCATAGAGTCCAGTATTTTGGAATAAGATAGAAAGGGAAATCATGTTTACTAAGACCCTATAATATGCCAAAGCCCATGAAACTACTTCAAATTCTAGCCTTCAAAGGATGTAATAATATACCTACTTTAGACACAAAGAAATGGAGGTCAAGTGGTTAAACAAATTGCTCAAAGTTACCCAAAGCACCATAATTTTTTTTCTCAACTTTTTCTTCATCTCCTTTGCTAATCTCATCCTCTTTCATAATCTCAACTATCAATCACCTTTAAGCAAGTGATGCCCAAATTCATACTGATAATTCCTCATTATCTCACACTCTCAAATTGCACTTGTAATTGTCCTGGATATTCTCAAAAAATTATAATGAAATATTTGTTTGAATAAATGGCTATAGATACCAGACACTATATTAGGTGCTGAATATCCATAGAGAGCCAAACCACCCATTTCTGTCTTCTTGAACTCTCAAGCTAATAGATGAAGGAAGCCATGCATGTTGTTATGAACTCTGTGAACAAACAGGGGCCATTACAGGGTCATCAGAGGAGGGTCTGATTACCCTGTAGAAGGTTTGAAGAGCTAAAAACAGACCTGAACAATGTAAAAGAATAAAGCACGTGGAGACTGAGAATAGTGTTCCAAAGAAAAGGAAGAACACATCTGAAGCCCTCAGGCAGGGAGGACAGCTGCAGTTAAAGAACTGCAGGTCCACTAGGTACCTGGACACAATTGGGAGCTTTTAAAGGATTTCAAAGGAGGCATTTCAATAGTCCATTTTATGATTTTAAACAACATTATTCTGGCACTGTGTGAAGGAGACCTCAGAACTGGGTGAGAGTGGCTGTTTCACAGTCCAAACACAAGATATGTCTGCTTGGGACCAACGGACTGAAAGTGTAGCAGAAGGTAAAAACAAAACCTATCTTCAATGCAGGGAAAACGAATTGAGGAGCAGAAGAAGAAACACATACTAGGCTTCTAGTTTGTGCAGTTGATGTGATGCTACAAAAATCTTTCTTCAGAATCTTTCTGAGGACACTTTGGTAAGAATACATCTGAGCAATAACAGATGTATTGGTAAAATGGGAAAAATCAGGCTTGTGGGGAATCAAGAGGAAGGTTTGGGTCACAAGAGATTTACAGACCTAAGAGGAATTTAAAACATTATATGCTTTTTCTCACATGTGCTAACTTCTTTTGCCCATGTCTTGAAACATTCCTCATTGATTGTAACTAAGCTTCAAATTCCAAATACCCCTGAAGGAAAAGAATTGAAAAAAAAAAAAAAATGAATTGCAAAACTTGGCTGTACCATAAATACCTACAAATTGTCTTTGTGCTTCTGTCTTGTTGCTTGCCTTATCCCACTATTAATCTATAGCATCTTTAAAGTCCTACTTTCTATCCACAGTAGTACTGAAGCCCCAGTAAATATTTGTAAAATATAATTAAGTACATATTTCATAAGAGAAGAATATGCTAATGCTTTATATCCTTTAATAAGGGACTGTGTATTTTGCTAATAAAAGGAAATAGAAGGTTGCAATTGATACCTATATTGGGGATTTCTCTGGAATGTCTCCAACACTATGGCATTCTCTCAATTCCCACATCTGCTTTAATAAAGCCAATCTCTCTTGGATGTATTCCATACACTAATAGAGGGGTCAGCAAACTACAGCCCACACTGCAGGCCAAATTCAGCCCACCATGGGACCAAGTCTGCCCATATCCATTGACTGTTGTGTTTGTGCTACAATGGTGAATTTGAATACTTACAACAGAGATTGTAGGACAAAGTCAAAAGAATTCATAACGTGGACCTTTAAAGAAGATTTATTTTGACCCTGGCACTAGTAGAATGCTTTGAAAACCTTTGTCCAGGTTCTTTCTGGGAAGAGTTTGGGAAGAATATCCCTACCAAGTATTAGATATATTGAAACTTTACCATTTGGCCTACTTTTATAGAAAAAGTGGCAGGTGCTAACTGAGATCAGAGTTGAACAACAGAGAAAGGGAATAGGATTCAGATCAAGAACTTGAAGTGTAGGAACTGAGAATCAATAAGAGGATTCAACACAGTTGCTCAAATCAATTCTGACACATGAAGTCAATTTGTCTTAGGCCTCCTACTTCTCTACTCAACTGTTCTCAACCCTAGAGGCATCTCCCCAACTCTCTTCCCTCACCCTGTTTGAAAGGGTGGTGTGCACATTCTGAAAGACTCAGATCAAATTCTGCATACCTTGTGAAGCCTTTTTAATTTATTCACTCAGAAAACGAGACATGATAATTCATAATTGGGTTCCTAGACTATTGTGTTCATGAAACTAACCACTAGAGTACAAACTCTTTGAAGAAAGATACTGTCTTGAACTATGAGGTAATTTAACTGAAATTAATTCATATCAAGACATAAATTTTCTAAAATCAATTGACAAGAAATTATGATCTATATACGTGGGAGTCTGAATATGCAGACAGACAATGGCCAGAACATATAGAACATATATGACAGTAGAAATCAAATCCGTGACTTCTGGAACAACTAGTCCAAGAACAATTAGAGCCTCTTTGTTTGCATTTGGGTTGTTTTCCCTTCTTTCCATAACTTCTTGATTTTTCTTCAAAACTAGAGAGCAAAATCACTAGAGGCTAAGCTTCAGCAAGACCACTTTAGGTGCTGGAGACCACCAGGCTTCCTGCTAGTAAGTCAAAGTTGAAATAGCTGCACAGACCCTCGTACCTTAAAGATCAGTGGAGGGTTTTCACAGAGCAAGGGAAACCAGAATTCACAGATTTTTACACCAAAGTAAGGTACAGACCAAGAACAGTGGTTTAAATGGGTTCCTAGATTCTGTCTAGTTTTAGCATATTTACTTCTTAGTCATATTTAGCAAATTTACTTCAAAGTCACTTGCTATGGGCTTAGACATCAGTATTGCCCAAAAACATCCTGTCTCTCATGCACAGCCTTGTTCAGATTCCTCATGCCTTTCACTTTGGCTCAGTGTCTGACAGTGCCCCAAATATAGATTTGTCTCATTCTGCAGATGAGACCTTAGTGTTTCTCCAACACCCTTCATTACTAACCTGAGCTCACACCCCAACATGCAACATGCCCCTCCAATGTCAGGATGATTGATCTTTGTGATCCTTCTATACTATGAGGACTAAGGCAGGACAAAAACCAGTAAGTACTGAGTTATAGAGACCAGACCAGGAAGAGATACCCTGAATCACAGAATCAAATTTGAAGAGATCAGCAAACAACAGAATTAAAATGGCCAGGAAAACATAAATGAAGCTGCTCTGTACCCAAAAACAGAATGAGCTGCTGTTCCATTTGGATCCTTTTTTTGTCTCAGTTTCAGGCAAGTAGCATCCTCAACAGCCTGTGAGGGAAAAGGCATTATAACTGACTACAAGAAGATAGACCCATTAAAATACACACAATGAGCTAAACAAATTGTGAAATATAAATTGAGATTTTATGTAAGACAAAGAGAACATCAAAATTTTCATTTACTTGTAACATATCTCATAGTGGGACCATCAGTACTGTTATGTTTGAGATATGCATAACCCAACTCCATCAACTATTTTAATCATGTTTTATCTGTGCACAAAGAACAATGAACCTACTGAGTTAAGCAGCAAAATGAGAAGAAAAAATTTTGGCCAGACCCTAACAGTTATCCAGGTAGAATCATCTGAAAATAAATAACAGGTGAAGAATGCCAATATTATAATTTTCTGCATCTTCATTTACTTAGGTGTATGCTATGTTGAACAGGGTATGTGAATGAAAGAATGGGTGGTTCATGACTTCTTAGGGACAGGTTTAAGCTCTTTAACCTTGAAAAATTTGAAATACGTTAAGATAATATCAAAATATAAATATCATATTCAAAGGGAGGCTTCTAAATAGTACTTTCTCTGTTGATGTGTAGCTTCTAAATTTAGTCAGAGACAATTATAATAAGCAAGTGACACATCCAATCAGCTTTAGGAGCCATGAGTCTGAAAGTAGTTAGTGCAAGATACAAATTGTAAATAATTCAAGTTCCTATGTTCCCAGGAGTGGAAGAATTGAATGTCTCAGAAAGGAAAAGTTGGCACAACGTGTGTGTTGATATATAAACCAGGTGCTCAGAATAAGTTATCCAAAGTGAACGAGTAGGTTGAGAAGACTGGAAGCCATACCAACTCAATATAGGGTCATTTAAGAAGGCAAAACTGTTCAATGAAGTCCAATATACTTGGATTATGCTAGGGCTATATTGTGTGCCTTCTGTGGTGAGTAGGATATGACTAAATCAGCATAAGACTTTTCTCACTATGTATCTTCTTGACAAAATGTCTAAAGTGTTACATTCCATAATAAGTCATTTGTACTTTGAGGCATATTCTACTAAATATGCACACATTGTTGAAAACCCAACATCTAATAATACTATTTTGAGGCACAATCATAAAAAAGATAAGTAGAAATATAAGAACAAAACAAAATTCAACAAAACACTTGATGATAAAGTAAGTTAATTAGATTTTTTAAATAATAATGATAATTGAGAACAATAAACATATTCATGGATATGAAAATTAGTTTTCAAATGATTTATGTTCACATGATGAACTCTCATGAAGCCATTAAAGTTATTCTTGAAGAACATTTAATCACAAGATAAAATTTTCTCTACATGCTCTTAAATGAAAAAGCAATATTCAAAACTAATATGCAGGGTGATCACAATGTGTGAAATACAGTTTATATCCCAGTATCTACAGGAGAAGAGCTGAAAGCAATGACATAAAAAATGATTGTCTTGATGCAGAGGAATTACAGATAATTTTATTTTCTTTATTAGTTTATGTATTTTCCGATTTTTATAATGAGCATATATATTACTTTCATTATTTTGGAAGAATAATAATTATAATTAAATAAATATGAGAGTATACATCCCAACACTCCAGGGAGAGATCACCCTTCTAGCTATTATTAGTCAACACATTAGAGAAGATTATGACAATTAGAAAACATGGGGACAGGAAGGATGGCGGAGAGAAAGAGAGAAGTGCGCCCAGTTGATTCAGTTCAAAATAACACCCCTTAGCAGCTTATCATGCTTTGCCATCACAACGGGCTTTCCCCTGTTTTATTCCACAGTGACTCTTTCAACTGTCTAACACACAAACACAGCCACAGGCAAATGCCACGAGCCATTTCAAATGCCCAGGAGGACATGTCTACCCTATTGCCTCGAAAATGGGCTTGTAGGACCCAAGAAATAACCCTAGTTTTTGGTGCAAAGGATTTGGAGCAGACTCCATAAAAGACAACAAATGGCCACATATTATTCTTCTGCACTCTGCTCTCTGGGGTGCCTGAATGTCCTCCTGGCTCTCTGTGCAGAGACCACACCTGTCTCTGGACTTGTGACTGGCTGCAGCCAACCCCTTCCTTCTGCCTCCAAAGTCCTTTCCATAACTGAATTCACAGCCCCCCAACACACACACACACACACACCTCTTGTTTTCCCTTAATTGAATCTGTAATCCCTCCACATCAAAATAATCTTTTTTCATTCCATGCTTGGACTCACCAGTGAAGCCTCTGCACCACGTTGAACAAGTGCTTTCCAATACTAAAGATGCTATTAAACTGTTAGAATGAAACAGGTCAGAGAAGTCAAGATCTGGGCATGTGGCTTAATCTATCACCTCATCAGCAGAGTAGCAGCTTCTGATTTTCTTCCCTTGGCTATGTGCTAGAAACCTGGTCCAGGGCCAAGGACAGCTATTCATCAATTACCACAGAGAGCAAGAACTCGGAGGAAGCCAGATGATCTACCAAGCCCTCAGTGGGGACCTGTTCACTTGATGTGTATCTTAATGGTATATTGCAATTCCTTTTCATTAAAATAGTACACCTCCTTTATTTTAAGTAACAGGTGATTGGGGAAACTTCTTTTGCTTTTATGGGAAAAAGAAAAAATAGGAAGAAGAAAAAGCAATCCTAGGAAATTCCCATGAATGAATGAAAGCTGGAACAGGTGACACGCCTTGTTTCAAAGGTGAAGGAATCAGGGATAAGAGTGATTAAATAACTTGACCTAGCCCTTACAACTTGAAAATATATAACTACTACTTAAATGTACCTGATTTGATTCCAAATTGCAGGCTTAGCAAAACTGTTGTATTTCATATTATTATATGTCTGCTGTTGTTGGACAAGATTATGTGTATGTCTGCTAGGAGGGTGAATGCATGGGCTTAAATGGAAAGACCCCTTTTCTATATTTCATAAGAGTTATGTGCTTTTATATAACTGGTGTAACTTCACACCATGTATGATCACAAAAATGGGAACTCACGCTTCATGTATGTATGTCAAAATACAATCTATTGTCATATATAACTAAAAAGAACAAATTTTAAAAGTTCATAAGAAGTGAAAAAGTTATATGCATAAATAATGGCATGCATAAAACATAAGAGACATCATTTTCTATGGCCTGAATAACAGTGTCCCTCTCAAATTCATATAGAAACTTAATCATCGATGTGATGGTATTGAGAAATGGGACTTTGGGGAAGTGGTTAAGTCGTGAAGGCAGAGTTCTTATGAAAGGAAGTAGCACCCTTTTAAAAGTAACCTCAGAAACCTGAACTGGCCTGTTATGGTTTGCATATGGTTTGAGATGTCCCCCAAAATCTCACCTGTGAGACAATGCAGGAAGGTTCAGAGGAGAAATGATTGGGTTGTGAGAGTCTTAACCCAATTAGTGAATTAAGCCCTCATAGGATTAATTGAAGTGGTAGGGTGCAGATGGAGGAGATTGGAATTGGGGCATGACTTTGGGGTATATATTTTGTATCTGGTGAGTGGAGACTGTTTCTCTCCCTGCTTCCCTCTGCCACACTTTTCCCCCATGATGTTCTGCCTCACCTCGAGCCCTGAGGAATAGAGCCGGCCTTCTATGGACTAAGACCTGTGAAACTGAACCCTCAAATAAACCCTTCCTCCTATATAATTGTTCTGGTCAGATCATTTAGTCACAGCAGCAAAAAAGCTGACTAAAACATGACCCTACCACTATGTAAGAACCCAGCAAGAAGAGCTATCAACAATCCAGGAAACAGGTCTTCACCGGACAGTAAATATGCCAGAGCCTTGATCTTGGACTTCCCAGTCACAGCCTCCAGAACTATGAAAAATAAATTTATATTGCTTATACATTACACAATTTATAATATTTGGTTATAGTCTATGATATTTGGTTATAGACTAAGGAATTAAGGAATCATTATTAGAGTAAGTAAAAATAAAATATGCAAATATTACACTATTTTAACCTATCAAATAAATTTAAACTTTTAAGAGTGCAGGTTCTATAGTGGATACATGGTACACCATAAGAAACTGACCAGGGCTAGGGATGTATCTCAGTTGGTAGAGTGCTTGCCTCACAAGCACAAGGCCCTGGGTTCAATCCCCAGCACCACAAAAAAAAAAAAAAAAAAAGGAATGTCAGCATCTCATGTCACACTTTCTTCCCTGTATAGTTTGTACTGAAGGCTTATCACTTCACATACCCCTCCCACTGCCCTATGGCACTGGCCTAAGGAAACCTGAGTCATGCATTGTTGCTGTTTGTTCTTTGAATAGGAGGTCTGTAGATCCTTCAGGTGTAAGTGACATAGTCTGCCAAATTAGGACCACTAGTGAGTCCTGGTCTGTGAATTCAATTATTCTCTTGGTGCTACCAGACTAAGGCCTCTGATTCCTGATTCATCACTATTTCTAAGCCCCTGTGCCTTTCTAGAAGCTTCCCTATCACCACCTTCTCCCTCATTCTTAATCATCTCTTCTACACATTTACTTGACAAACAAAAATGTCACCCGACTCCCTCAACTTCCTTCCGCCTAACTGAGTCTTCATCTGGACTTTTTACAGGAACCCTAAGGTGCAAGAAGTTGAGGGAATCTGGTAACTTTTCGTTTGTCACTTAAAAGCTATCTTTCCTCTTACCCAGAGATTATCACCTCCTCTCTCTGGTGAATCACATGTTCTCTCTTCTCCACCTTCTCTCTCCATTTCTAATAGCAGTTTTATTGAAATATAATTCACACGTTGCACAAATCAACCTATTTAAGTGTTAGTTTTTCATACATTGTACAATGATGACTATAACAAATTTTAGAAAAACTACTCCCCACCTCCCCCCAAAAAATACCCAAGAGCAGTTACACTCATTACCCTAACTTATTCTCCTTCCCCAGGCCTATAGTGAACACCAACCTACCCTCAGTAGCTATATATTTTCCTGATTGAGACATTTCCTGTAATGGAATCAAGCCATCTGTGGAAGCCTCTCTCTATTGATTTCCTCTATACTCCTCTTTTATATTTAATATCTGCTCTTTTCCTTCAAAGTTTTGCATACTCAAATCTTGTCCATCTTGAAAACTAAACACAATAAATACCATTATGCATAAGCATCATCTCACTCCACTCCCACTTCTGTACAGTTGCCTTTCCAGCCAAGCTTTTTATTTTAAATTCTTCAATTTGTTCTAATTTGTTGTACATGACAGTAGAGTGCTTTTATGCATTTTGATAAATTATACACAAATGGAGTACAGTTTCTCATTTTTCTGATTGTACATGCTATAGGATCACATCAGTCATGCAGTCATATATACATGAGGTAATAGTGTCTGTTTCTCTCAATTATCGTTCCTACCCCCATAGCCCTTCCCCTCCCTTCCTCCCCTCTACCTAATCTAGAGTAACTATTCTTCACTAGTGCCCCACCTCCTTATTATGAATTAGCATCTGCATATCAGAGAAAACATTTGGTCTTTGGTTTTTCGGGTTTGGCTTATTTCACTTAGCATGATGTTCTCCAACTCCTTCTATTTACCAGCAAATGCCATAATTTCATTTTTCTTTAAAGCCAAGTAATATACCATCATATATGTCTATATCTATAGATATAGATATAGATATATACCACATTTTATCAAGCTTTGAAAAGGATCATTTCTGTATTTTCACATTCTTACTCCCTACTTATTCTTAAAACCATTTCCAATTTTTCCCTATTAAGGTCACTAACAACCTCCTTTTTATTAAATTTAATAGATTGTGAACACCTGCTTATCAACTCTCAGATTAAATATTACTTCCTCTAGGAAGTCTTTCTTAACCCTTTTACATCTAGGTTGGGGTTTCTCCACTTTGATGCTAGTAACATTCTGAAATGGAAAATCCTTTGATGGGGAAGGCTGTCCATGGCTTCTCCCACCAGATTCCAGTGGGACCTCTGCCCCTTAGTCTCCATGTATTGTCAAATGTCACAGGGGAGGTAAAAATCACCCCATTTAAGAACTGTTGGTTTTCCGTGTGTTTTTTCTCCATGCTTTTGTACTATGCTAGATTTCTCTTTTCACAGCATCTGCTACATTGTACTGTAGTTGTTTGTGGGCTCCTCTGTAACCCAAAATTGGACCAAAATCCAGTAGTTACTTGCTTTATTCCAGTATTCTCAGCACTTGGCACAGAACCTGGCATAGTAATTAATTAATACATATTCATTCATTCACATTTGTTGAAATGTAAATGCAATGTCTTTTTGTCTTCTGGAATCCTAATAAACAATAAAACCATCCTCAGGAACTTTTTTTTTTCTCTGCAGTTTTTTAAATTTGTTGATGATTTTTTAATTTTTGTATTCAATTGTGTGTGTGTGTGTGTTTGCTATGATTGCACCTTGTTAGGAAATTTAGGATCAGAACTAGAAATCATGACATTCAAGTCAAGGTTACAAGCAGAAAGAAGAGAGTCAGAAAACCAATGGAAAAATCAATATTGCATACAGCCTTATTATTCTTCATTGTCTTCTCTGTTCAACATTTTAATCACAAGCGTGTTTATTCCAATCTCTTATATTGTGAGGCTTCAAAGTACCCCAGAAACCATTGTTTCGGTCCTGTTTCTAGATCCTGTCAATCATCTCCTAATTCTCTCTCATACCAAATTCTTTCTAACAGTGACTGTGGGTTTCTCACAGGGAAACAGTTCATGGTAGTCACTAGAATCACAAATTTTATAACTGGCTAATTTAACCCCATTTTTATAGATGAGGAAATTCTCTTCAGGGATATAAAGTGATATGCTGAAGTCTCAGTGATAATCTCTGAAAAACTAAACTGCAATGAATGTTTCATGATTTTCCAGTAAGATTAGATCATGCTAAGTAGGTCTTCTTTCCTTGTTTCCTGAACCTCATGTGTGCACATGGTCTCATTCCATCTTCACGAGAGCCCTATGGTCTTATTTACAACTTTACAAACGGAGCACATGCTCCCAATACCCAGACCACCTCTGCTAGACATCGGTGGAGGCTTTTCTTATCAGTTCCTCCACATCTAGCGTGATTTGTAGTCTGTCATAGGCATTCCATATCTAGTAAATGATCTCATGTTATTCTATAAAAAGATCTCGGGTTTCTATTATGGAGATTAATTGGAAACAATGATCAACAGATAAACACAAGAAGGCAGCAGTGAGATTGAAAAAGAAAGAACAAGAAAAGAGGGAGAACAAATTCATGAGCGGAATCACGTGATGGATGCTAAGGTGAAGGCTGACATACCTGTATCTATCTTGGCCATGTAATTCATGATTTTTTTAGTGAGCTGGGATGGCTTTGCCATGCAGGACTGTGGTCAAATACAGATCCACTGAGTCAGAGATGACCATGGCCCAAGTTATTTGTTATTTATTTATTATTTATTATTAGTTACTTATTAGTTATTATTTTATGAGATCACATGCTTTGTTGAATTTGAACATCTCCCTGTGTTTTAGTCAGAGTTTTCACTTCTGTGACTAAAAGACATGACAAGACCAACTTTAGAGGTAAAGTTTACTTGGGGACTCATAGTTTCAGAGGTCTCAATCCATAGACAGCTGGCTCCATTCCTTGGGGCTCAAGGAGAGGCTGAACATCATGGCAGAAGAGTGAGGAAGAGGGATGTGGCTCACGGCATGATATCAGGAAGCAGAGAGTAAGCTCTGCCCAACAAAGACAAAATATATACCTCAGGGGCACGTCTCCAGGGACCCACATCTTCCAGCCACACCCCACCTGCCTACAGTTACCACCCAGTGAATCCCTATCAGGGCTGAATTCACCGATTGGTTTAAGGATTTATCACCCAATCATTTCACCTCTAAGTCTTCTTGCATTGTGTCACACATGAGCTTTTGAGCTTTGTGTTCTCTAAACCATAACAGCCTGCATACTCTAGAAAACAACCACAGTGGACAAACCAGTATGCTGACTATCAATCCCCAATTTAAGTCATATCAGGTTAAAAATAAATTTTACTTCAATGTAAATATTAACTATTTTTATAGCATATACATTTCAAAGTCCCCAAAATGACCTAGAACTCAAGCTGCTCATTGTTACTCTGTGTTTTCAGGTGGAGAGGAATGGCAGGAGTCACTGTTTGCATACATCAGAATTCCGGGATCCTTTTCCTTTCCCAGAAACTGGGCTGGGTCTCCTCCTTTCCTCTCCTGGTATGGCTCCCACTCTGCTGGTCTCAAGCTGTGCTAGTGCCACTATTCCTGATCAGGAGCCTTTGCTTTTCATTTGACCATAGGTAGCAACCGTTTGTTCCCTGTTTTGGGACAAGAGAAGTTTGGGAGTTCTCCTCAGAAGTAGGGACTGTACCTTTTTTAGTGGAATGAAAGTGAAACAACAGGTCAGGGGGGAAACGTCATCCTCTTGGAAGTCCTTATGTTTTGCAGCTCAACGACCTCTTCATAGCCAGTAACCTACTCTCTTCTGGGTTTGAGTCTGCATTTGGCTATAGAAGCACCACCGATATTCACTTACATGTAAACATTTAACAACTAGTAAGGCTCAGGTAATAATCAGTCATGGAACTACTGTCCACAAACAACAGGTACAGCCAAGTCAGGCTTACCTGTTGACTCTCAGCCTGACATGGAAGATGAATAGAAAGAGAATCTTGCTCTAGCTTGATGGCTTTTCCAAGTAAGGAGGCATCAATTACCCAAGGGAGTAACTATTTTCCTATGCAAGTCACCTCACCCTCAATTATTCCAGAATTTATTCTTGCAATGCCTTTGAATAATAATGAAATCAATCCACATTCACACAAAAACTCCCTCCACCACCATCTCCTATCACAGATGAGGTAGTGCCTCCTGTCTCTAAAAGATGTGACTTCAAAATCTTCCTTCTCTTCACTGGGAGAGATATTACAAATGCATAATGCCAGGGACCAGTCAGATACATGAAGAGGCCTGGTTAAATGCTCCAGGGGGTGGACTGGTCCCCATAGAGTAGACTTGTCACACTTGGCAAACTCCAGGAGAGGAGCTGAAAGAAAAGAGACCTCTTTGTCTTTGTTTACAAAGGAAGGTAGGTGGAAAGCCAAGTTGACCCTCCTGCCTGTGTTTACCTGGGTGCTATTTGGATTGCCTTAAATGCACACAAATCTTGTTTAAAGAGCAATCACCTAGAAATTTACCAAAGGCTGATCATTGCTTCCAGTCATTTTTACATTTAAATAGAATCATTCTAACTAACCAGTGCAACAATCTACAGGCTTCTGAAAGAGGGGAGAGATGAGATTATGTTATGCTTTAATTTTAAATATCTTCTATGCACACACCCAGCATAACAGGTACCTCTTTAGGTCAGCTTAGCAACCAAGAGGCATTATGATGTCATGGTAAAGAACATTGGCTTAGGAGTCAGAGATAATTGGATCCATTTCTTGGCTCTGCCAGTTACTAAGTTGTGATCCTAGATAACTTTCTTGCCCCCTCAAAGCCTGTTTCCTAGGTTGATAAATGGACATTATTAACAAGACCTGCTTCATGGTGCTGTTGTGAGAGGTTCAGCAGGCTCTGTATCTAAATGCTGAGAATAGTGCCTGCTTTGAGCACTTAAAATGATCATCACTATCACAATAGCATCCTGAGATTAGTGTTAGACCCATTTTACAGAAGAGTGAGCAAAGACTCATGGAGGTCACATACGTCCCAAAACTCACCATGGAATAAATAATGTGAGCACTATCCTTGTGTGGCTAGTATACTGCATCCAGCTGTGAATTCCAAAGTGGGGACAGAACATATTTTGAGTACCAACGATGCCTTCCCCACGCTCACACGCAGAGCAGCCAGCTTGAAGCACAATATTCAGATAAATGAGTAAATTCTCAATGTGTATTTATGAAATCCACATTATTGCATGGATACAAGTCCTATTGTTTTTGTTCTCTTGCCCACTCTTCCAGAGCTGCCTGACATCTTCTTTTTTTCCCCCTTTCAGAACCAACTGGCAAGATGTTCTGGAAACAAGATGTTTCTTAGCAACATTTTGTTTATATAGATGAAAACATAACCTTTACTGCCACTTACTAGAGAAGAGAGATCCTCAGCATTTCAATGACATAAAGTTGTTGGAGCTTTTGGTTTTTAGTTTCTATATAATCCTATGCTTTTTGTTCTTTCAGGAAGGTAGTGTTCTTCACTTTAACAGTAGTTCTTTGTGGCCACAGCTAATTACATGGCATCCTCTTCTGGGGCCCTGTCACTCTGGTGTGTAGAAACACAAGGACTTAAAAGAACTGAACATACCATGACTTTTCTCTGTCCCTTGGTTTGCAGTTGTCCTTTCCCATTTTGACTCTCTGGCCTGCAATCTGTCCAAGTACTCATTTCTGCAACTTGATTATTTAAGAGTATTTACTCCCTTCAAAGAGAAGTCACTCAACTCAGAAAGGTGTTCCTAAACAGCTGAAGGAAAGATGGATATGTCCCAGAATAGGGGCCTTCTCTCTCCCTCCACTCTGGGTATGTCCGCTGTGGTCTGATCCTTCCAAAAGGATGGTTCTTTGACTCAAATGAGGTTCTTGCTAGTGAGAATGTGTGCTAGGGCAGAGGTAGCCTCAGGTCAGAAACAAGACAATGTGGCCACAGGAGCATCTGAGGGGATTTGAGGGATTCAGATTTGCAAAAGTTCTCCTTAGGCTTCTGTGTTAATTGGAGGGGGCAGGGTCTGGGGAAAAGGGGATTCATTTTAAGGAATTGGGTTAATGCCTTGTGGGACTGGCAACTCCAAGATCTACAGAGTAATTGTAGCAGGCTGGAGAACAGGAGAGTTGATGTTTCAGTCTTGAATTCAAAGGCAATTGGAAGGAAAAATTTCTCTTTCAGAGTTCCCTGGTCTTTCCTCTTAAGGCCTTCAACTGATCAGACGAGGCCCACCTACACCAATAGGGTGATCTGCCTCACTCAGTCTACTGACATAGCACTGTCTACAACTCCTCACAGCAGCATCTGGACTTGTTTCACCAAACAATGGAACATAATCAGCTTGCCAAGTTGACACACACTACTAAACATCATAACTTCGAGTCAGCCAGAATCCTCTCCCTTACTGTCATCTAGAAGCAAGCATAACTTCAGAAGGCCAAGTACCTGCCTGCTAGAATATCTGAGTGATGAAAATCAGATGAGGCATCCATCACCCTGATGCTATGGAGCATGTTATAAGATTGTATGGACAACTTCTCTGTTCTTCCTCTTCCTCCTCCTTCTCCTTCTTCTGCAATTGCTTTTTTTTTTTTAATTTTGAAAAAATTGTAGATTCATATATCATTGTAAAAATAATACAGAGAAAGTCTGTGTACCCTGTTCTGGGTTCCCCTGCATATTCACATCTTTATAGTACAACAGAATGGCCAAGATACAAAACATTTCTATCCCCAAAACGATCCTTATTTATATCAATTTTCCTTTTTATTGCTGAGTAATAGTCCCCAGGATAATGGTAGCACAACTTGCTTAAACATTCACCTGTGGAAGGCAATCTGGGTTATTTCCGGTTCTCACTATGACAAAGAGAACTGGTATAAATATTTGTGTATAGTTTTTTTTTGTGTGTGTGTGTGGGGGGGTGAAGATAAGTTTTTATTTCTCTGAGACAAATGCCAAGAAGTTCTATTGTTGGGCCATATGGTTGTTACATATTTAGCTTGCTAAGAAACATTTCCAAAGTAATTCATACCATTTGGCATTCCCCTTAGAAAACTAGGAGAGATCCAGTTTCTCCGCATCCTTTACAGCATCTGGTATTGTCATTGCCCTTCATTTGACCCATTGAGTTAGGGACTGTACTCCTGTCTCATTGTGGTTTAGATTTGCATTGCATTCATGACTAATAATGCTCAACCTCTTCATGGGCTTTTTTTCTTATCTATATACCTTCTTTATTGAAACATCATCTCAAATCTTTTGCTCATTTTGTAATTGGAAGGTATGTTTTTTTTTTTTCCTATTGGGTTTTGAGAGTTCTTTATATACTCTAGATACTAATCCTTCATGGGATATATGATTCACAGATTTTCTCCACATCTGTACCTTATCTGTCATTCTCTTAACAGGGTCATTCTCAAAGCAAATGCTTGGTAGATTACAGAGTTTAGGTTAAGATTTTACATTTGTTCTATGTTGCTTATGATGCTCAGTTTTTTTCATCATCATTTGATTTAAAAAGCCATCTTCCCCCCCCCACCCCATTGGATTGCCTTTGTCTCTGTCAAAACTCAGTTGAATGTATTTGACCCTGTTTCCAGCTTCTCTACTCTGTTCCATTGATCAACATGTCTACTTTTCCATTAGCACTGGTCTTGAAATCAAACCGATTTCCTTTCACTTAATTATTTTTCAGAATTTCTTGAGCTATGTTAGGTCCTTGGCATTTCCATATAAATTTTAGAATGATTTTGTCAGAATCTACAAAAATCTTCCTGGGTTCTGATAGGAATTTCACTGAGCCTGTGCATAAACTTAGAGATAATTTGTAAGTTTATTAGATTGAGTTTTTTCTTCTATGAACCTGTCAATGACTCTCTCCACTCATTTAAACCTTTGATTCAGCATTTTGCAGATCTCAGGATACAATTTTTGTATCTATTATCTTAGATTTACACCTGCATTTCAAAAAGTAGAATAAAACTTTATTTCTTCATTGAAGGAAATTACTTGAAACTTTTCTTGTTTCTATTCAGTTATATATTCAGTATTTATTAGTTGGGTCTCTTTTTTTGAATTTGTTTAATATCGTATCTTTCCTGTTTAGAAATAACCTCCTCACAGAACATGTCAAAAATTGCCAGTGTTGCTGATGAAATCAGAGAAACTGCAAATTAACTGAGTTTGGCAAGGTTGATCCCTTTCCCTCTCTGTCATTTCTCATCAAAATGTGCCTTCTAGCAGCATTAGTAGGGTTCATAGTCTTGTAATGTGTTATTTTCTGAGCCCAACACTTTCATACAAAGCCAGACCTCCAGATCTTTTGAGGCTCCTGATTATGCCACCTTGCACTAGCACACAGGCTATTCTGATGGGAAGTAAGGGTTTGGATACAGAACATTTGACACTAAGGATATACACGACAGTAAAAAAAAATGAGAACCCAGACATCAGGGCTGCTACTGGAATTAATTTGCTCTTGGCAGTGTGAACTATTCCATATGCGATTGGCCTTCCAGCAGCACAAATATTTCATTGAGAATCTATATTTAACGGGGTTCGTTTCCAAATGAAAGCTGCACACTACAAATCGCTTCTTTTCCCTGATTAATCGCAGAACTTTGCCATAGGTTCAGAGGTCCAGTGTTCTTTCTGGCACATCTCCTGTGGTTTTGTGAGAAGGAATAATGCCATTTGACAGCCTGAGGGTGGCTGCTGGTTTGTTGTGCACAGTTTGAAACAAGAGAACCTGCAAAACCTGCACAAGATACTTTGACCTCCTACGTCAGTTTTCCAGACTGCAAGACCAAAGGTACATTGAGTACACTGAATCATTAAACCTGATCTGTGAAATTTTCAAGTATTTTAGGAGGATTGAGGTCAGACACTCTTTATGTTCCTCCAGCCCAAGTGACCACCTTGGTTCATCCAGGGCTTTCCTGATTCTAGCAGTGAAAGTCTCATGTCCTAAGAAACTCCTTGGTCCTACTTTTAAATCTGAAATTCCCCATGTTCCAAGAACCTCCATTTGTCCTGGGAACACCAGGATGCTCAGTCACCCTAACTCCAACTGTCCCTCTTGTTACTAACTTTGAGATTTAAGTGAAACTTATCATTTATCTGAATCTCCATCTCCATCTAGGGTACTCTGTCTCTGCCCTCTCCCAGGTCATCGAAAGGAGTAAGTACAATAGTGTAAATGGGATAGTGTGTGAACAGTAGAGTCCATACAAATCTATGGGTCTGTGCAATTGTAACTCAAGCCTTCCCCAGACTGCAATGTATTTGTCCCATGCTTAACTCGATTGGTCTCCCTGGCAAAGAAACGGTCATAAAATGATGAAAAGCATTGCCCAATAGCTCATCTCTTTCCAACCAGAACAATATTTTTTGCCATACTCTAGAGAACCCATTAGCTAAGCACAAAGTATCATCTACCCCCAAATTACTGCTAAATGCTGTTTACCCTCTAATCCTCTAATTCTATTCATCTGACATCACTTTATGGATCTCTGGCAAATAGCACGGTTCAAGTGTACAATCATAGAGGGTAGATTTGAATAATTGCATGTTTATGCCCAAGAAGAATATAATAAAATATTTACAAATCCAGTCCCTTTTCCAAGACTAATACACCATTCTATGTTAAAGCTGACGAGTTGCTTGCAGATTGCTTTCTGCATCGTAATGATGGAATTTGGTAGAGTAAGACCAAGGCTTTGGGTAGAGATTCTGTGCAAGTTTCTGGAATACAGATAGCTGAGTATGGCATACCAGCAGATTTAAGCAAATTCATGAGGCTTCAAAGTTAATATCTGAAACACTGTCAAGTGCCAGATATTTTGTTTCACTCTGTTAGTAAATGTAACAGATGGTTTGCAAACATGTTTGGGATCTGAAGGCTGACTGATTGTGTCAGTCTGATAGAAATAGAAGACAGCCATTTACCACATCAGAATGTGAGAAAGGGAAAGCTTCAAAATTAAACCTTAAGAAAGGGACTTTCTCACTGGGTCTGACTAACAAGAACAAACACTGAGTTTAAAAGGTCTGCTCCCCGATCACTAACTTTTACAGATTACTTTTTATTGGATATCAATATGGAAAGGATTATTAGAAGCAGCATCTGTCATTCTCCTCCCCCCCACCAAAAAACAACAATAACAACAAATAAAAAAAAAAAAAAGTGCATGTCTTTCTGATGAAATAGTGAAATCACCATCACAGAGCTCTGTTGCCATGGGGATGATTATACTCTCACAAAATCCAGTAATGCAACTTCTTCTCTCTGAATCCAACAAAATAAGAGGCAAAATTCTGTCTCTTTTTCTTCAGTCTGCAAAAGAGAACACTGTTAACCTTGCAGAAAAGAAATGTTAATAGATGGGCTCCACTATCTCTCTGACTTCCACCTCTAGCCTTCCCATCTCCGTGTTGAAGCATAATGTAGGTCATCCAGGAGCAAAGAGAGCTGTGGCTATTGCTGAAAATGCATGCGATAACATATTTAGCTTTATTCTTGTACGGGTTTGAGGAAGAGCCAGGGCAAGACAATTTCCACAGTTTGAGGCTCTGAAATGACAAGGTCAGTGCCAGGTTTGCTGGAAGTTTCCAACTAGGAAGGGTCACAAAAGCTCCAGTCGCTACAGGGAGACTTCTAAAATGTCAGCAAGTCCCATGTATGATGGCACAACAGTATTTACATGTTGAAGCATCAATCAACAAGTTCTATTGTTATTATATATGCTGAGAAGGGATGGTTGGAAATGCTGATATTAGGTAAATGAACACACTCCGTGTAAGCTAAAAATGAGAGTATAAAGTTGTCTGCTAGTTTGGGGGTAGTCTATAGGATCGAGGAGAGGTGACGGGGAAAACAATAAGTTGCTTATTCTCAACTGGGGAAAATTCAGAATGATTTTCTGCTAAGAAACATATCTGTCCCACATAGAAAGTTTTGTACTCAGGAAGAGCAGTGAAGTAAAAGCATACCCACACAGAGTGTGGTGCCTACCTTTCTCATTTCACTGGCTTCTCAATAGTATACCTCAAGATAAGTGATTTTATTTGTAAATAATATGACAGTGGTCCTGTACTATGTTGCTCGAAGAACTGTGAAACATTCTGGAGTGAAATTATACATATCCCAACCCTCGCCCCTTTCCTGAATGTATTTCTCTTCTCATTTATTCCTGAAAAATTTCATCCTACAGTCAGTAGGTGGAGCAGAGCAAGGGACACATCCACTTTGGATTTAGAACTGACCAGATCAGAGAGGAAGAGGGTGAGGAGGGAATCCTCTCAAGGGGCAATTTGATGTTGGGGGTCAGGATGCAAATACAGCACCAAAGACAGCTCCCTCAGACTCCTCACCAAGCAGGATGAGGAGACCGTTCAAGTGGAGCATGACCAAGTGTGTGTGTTAAATTTGAGAAGCCTGAGGAGGGTGTCTGCATCAAATCATGAAAAAACCCATGAGCCCAGATTGAGGGACACACCACAGACCAGCTGACCTGTCTGTTGAAGAACATCAAGAACAGGAAAGTCAATTAAAGACCAAGGAAATCCTCCAAATGGAAAAGTACTAATGACAACTGACCGGAACAAAATTTTTCATTCCGTATGTTTGTTTTTGACTCTGTAACCCTTGGATCAAGGGCTAGGGGTTGTCAAGTCCACTGTCTTTGTGTTCCTCACCTAGCTGCCAGCCATGTGGCTAGAAGCAACTCTCGGTTTCCAGTCTCCCAATATAGGGTGGGAGAGTCTGAGCAGTGCTGCTGGATTCTGTATTTCTGTATCAGGGGTAACGCGGAGTTCTAAATCAGAAATTCCAGTAGTTGAGGTTTAGTTTGACTGACATTTGAGATTTGATTCACATCCTCTATTGCTGGGAAGATGCTGGTCTCTGCTGGACGTCTGGGTCTCTGGGTCCTCCAGTTAAATCTGCTTTAGGGAGTAGGGACTAAACCTCCACCGACTTTGTATTCACCTCTACCAATATGAGTTGCCAGGTATCCACACGAGTACAGATGCTCCTGTGTGGCCAGTAGGGGCAACTTTCCCCATAGCTCTTATGAGGCACCAGTAACCAAGGAAATTCTCCCTCCTTGCTACTGGGAGGCTGCATGCTTCAGGTATAATTCTCTTTGCACCTATTTCTGTCACCCTGGCTCAGGCACACTCTGGGAGACCTATAGACAACTGATGGCAACTTCCTTTATGAGTTCCTGATCTCCTGTCTCTGCTCATGGCCAGGCAGTGCTCATGGACAGTTCCTGCACTGGCCACAGGCTTCTACCACAGTGATCTGTGATTCCTGCCAAACTACCTGCCAGTGGGCCAAGGGATTTGGATTGGATTTCACTGAACCACTTCCCCCACTGACTCTGGGACCATTAAGCTTGGCCTCCCTGTCTATACCACAGGTTCCCCCAAGCAGCTGAGGAACACCTGAGAAGAGTATTTGTCCTCTAATCTGCCATCTTGCAACTGGGACATATGATTTTGAACACTGTCCTATTGTTATACAAGAACAATATTAAAATATTTGGAAACACTTGAATGGAGTCTGAGGATAACATACCAACCCTCCTTGTTTTGTTCGGAATGGCTTTATGGTGATCATATTCGAGAATGACTTTACTGGGAAGAAATGTACACTAGAGTATTCAGGTGTGATAGGGCCTCAGGTTCACACGTGTGCTTCAGAGGAAACTCAAGCGCAGATCACTTAATTGTTGAGCTGGTGGTTGAGCTGAGGTTTGAACCTATAGCTCTCTGACCCCTTTATTAGATCTTTCTTCTTCTGTGAGCATTCAGTAACTGTACATGGCAGCCACTCTGCATCTTAGTTATTCCAGTTGGGAATGTTCACCAGAAAGGGGAAAAAAAAAAAAAAAAGAAAAGAAAAGATTAAATACAAGATTACTGTAGGAACATACACAAAATGACTTTTCTCATTAGGTGTACCAATGTTCAGCTCAAATGTGAGGTGGCCCAGAGCAACCTCCCCTGCTATTTGTTTTCCTTTTGATGAAGCTCCCTGATAGCTGACTCCCTATCAGTTGGTTTAATTATATCTTTTGTAGCCAGCTCAGTATCTGGTACAGGAGAGGCAGACCCTCCATTAAACTTAGATGGAGAAAAGGAAGAGTTCCATTTGCTTCAAGTGCTATTCCATAATTCCCCAGGCAGCCCTATTTTAAAGTGCAATCAAATATTCAATGCCAAGCGAAACTAGATATTATTGGCCAATCACAGAAATAAGAAGTCTTTGGCCATCACACACACACACACACACACACACATACACACACACACACACACACTTTCTAAGGTTCTTAGTAGCTAATGATAGAGAATTATGCCATAACTCATGGATTCATTCCACATACTTTTCATGCATACTTGTAAGCACTGAGCATTGCAAAGACCCTGGACCCAAGCACTGGGGCTGATCACATGAATTAGACTAATTTCCAGAACTGGGTCTGGTGGATTCTGTTGCAGAACTGAGTATGTCAACAAATAACTACAATCTACTGCTTTTTTCTTTTTGGTACTGGGGATAAATCCAGGGGCACTTAACAACTGAGCAACACCCCTAGGCCTTTTTATTTTTTATAGAATCTGTCTAAGTTGCTGAGACTAGCTTTGAATTTGCGATCCTCCTGCCTCAGCCTCCCAAGTCACTGGGATTACAGGTCTCGCAATTTATTGCTTTTTTTGACTGCCTTTTCCCTCTTGAATTATCTATGCATTTAAGTCTCTAAAGTTGACAATGAATGGGGTCATAGAAATGTATATAGTCTTTTACTGTATATAGAGACAGAGAGAGACAAAGTACCAGAAACATAAATGCACTTTAATCAGTAATTCTAAACACTGATATTCCCATTGCTGGGATAAAAAGAACATTGTTCTAAAACTCTCTAGACTTGCCAGTCCTTAGTCTCACAAGGGCAACTACATCTTGACATTGTGATTGGTCATTTCTTCACTTTCTTCGGAGATTTATCACCAAGGTAGCCTCACCAAAATATTCCATTGGATTGCCTTTCTTAAGCTTTATATTAACAGAAACTTAGTGTATACATTTTTCTTGCTTCTTTCAACAATATGCATATAATTCATCCATTTTCCTCTGTAAGTGTATCTTGTTTCTTTCACTAATGTAAAAATATTTTAGTGTATGAATACATTTTGATGTAGCTATCTGTTTCCCCATAAAAGACAATTAAATTGTTTCAAGTTTAGAATCACGATGAATAGTGTCCACAAACATTATTTAGCTTGTACTCTAATTCCCAGGTATACAATTTTCTGTATATCTGAGTGTGTAATTACAGAGTCCCTGTTCATATACGTAATATTATCAGAAAATATATATTTCAAAAGAAATCATAACAATTTATACTACTGCCAGCAGTACTAAAGAGTTCCCATCATTCCATATCCTTATCAAGACTTGGCATCCTTAGGCTTTTAAATTTTTGTCAGTTTGATGGGTGTTTAATGATACTTTTCTGTGCTTTCAATTTATATTTCCTTGATGACTTAGGAAGTTAAACCCTAATCCATCCTCTCTTTCAAATGCTGACCGTTAAATCTGAAAATATCTGTTCTTGTCTGCTGAAGCATAAGTCAATCTTCAGCATTAGACTTGAGAAAAAATTCCTGTAGGGAAAGGACCATCCCTCATCACTCTTAAGAATGGATGCAAGAAAATATCACTTAATATGATTTTAATATTAAAACATACTTAAACACAATGTTATCTTCAAGATTTAGTATTCATCAAAAATGTAGTGTTAATGGATTTGTTCAAATTCAAGTCAAGTCTACAGTGTTTGTGTATATTTTAAAATATAGGTCCAAGCTTATACATAAGTACATGTACATCTGCGTGTGTTCATTTTAAGACTTTCAGCCTTATTCATTTTGATATAAATTCAATTCATATTTCCAGAAGTGAATAAAACCCTGAAGTGATTCAACTTTTTCTCTTTCATTTTCTATTCATGTATTTTTATTGAAGTTTCTTCTTATCTAAGTCAGCTAATTAGCCAAAAAAGGATAGATCAATACTGTGTAAATGCCAATGTGTTGCCTCAAAGGCACACTGTTCAATATATATGTAATATATACATGCATATATATATGTAAATATACATATGTATGTGATATGTATGTGTATGTATATATACATATGTATACATATGTTATATGTAGATATACATATCTATATATGTATATATTATATATGTTTTAGTCGGTTATTTCACTGCTATGACTTAAAGATCTGACAAGAGCAATTGTGGAGGAGGAAAAGATTATTTGAGGGCTCACAGTTTTAGAGGTCTTAGTCCATAGACAGGTGACTGCATTCCTCCGAGCTGGAGGTGAGGCTGCACAACATGCAGAAGAGTGTGGCAGAGGGAAGCTGCTCACATCACCAGGAAGCCGAGAGAGAATCCACTAGCCAGATACAAATATATACCCAAAGCCACACCCCGATTCCCACCTCTTCCAGTCTCACCCTAACACTTCAGTTACCACTGAGTTAATCCCTGTCAGGGGATTAATTCACTGATTGGGTTAAGGCTCTCACAACCCAATCACTTCTCCTCTGCACCTTCTTGCATTGTCTCACACGTAAGCTTTTGGGGGACACCTCACATCCAAACTGTAACTGTATACATATATGTGTATGTGTGTGCAGGGACCTGGATCTGGATAGTGGTGTTGATTAGAATGTTGTGGAAAGTCAAGTCACATGAAACTTTAAGAGGAGAAGGTTTGCAGTCAACTGGGCTGCAGCAAGCAGAGTTGTCTTCAGCTCAGCATCACATCTCTTTGTATCGGTTTTGGCTTTTGAGAGAACACGCCTGTGGACATGCAGCAAAGACACTGTGATGATCCTAGTAGTGCGACCTAGTTCTGGGGAACCTGGTCCCTATGCTGCTATTCACTATGAAGGATGCAACCAGTTGTTTCATCTCTTAGTCCCCATTCTCTAATCTGTACATTGGGGGAAATAGCCCAAATGACCTCTGCAGAACTATGGAAGGATGCTGTTACTCAGTGCCTATTTGAGTATCATTCAGTACCGTAGGGACAAATATGGTTGCAAAACATCACCTAATCAAGCTGACTTCAGGAAAAATAGACTCAAAGACTATATAACTGTTATTTTATCTATAATTAAAATATCTCTGGAGAAAGATAACCCATAACTTGTCTGGCACATACCTGTAATCCCAGTTACTCAGAAAGATAAGACAGGAGGATCATAAATTTAGGGTAAGTCCAGGCAACTTAGAGAATCCTGTATCAAAGTGAAATAAAAATGCCTGGTGATGTAGCTCAGTGGTAGAGCACTTGCCTAGCATGCATGAGGCACTGGGTAAAATCCCCAGTACTGCAAAAATAGAAAATAAAAAGAATCCCATAGCCTACAAACTAAGCTCAAATGATAAGTTTGTTCCTTCAAGCTTCTTTATATGTATTTCAAATCTTGCATTTATAATTTATGTTTCTGTATATGGTGAAAGGAGAAATTAAGAATGTAAAGTTGTTCCCGATGTTGATAAGCTAGCTATATAAAACAAATTTTGACATGGAAAAAATATTATAAGCAATACACAGGCAAATGACAAGCTGAGGAGGAAAATACTAGAAACTTATATCTGAAACAAATTTTGTCTTCAACATAAAAACATTGTTCTTTTAAGCTAATATAAAAAGATCAGCAACCCAGTACATAAATGGGCAGAGATTTTGATTAAGGTAAAAGAAAGTAAAATATAAATTTTTCTTCACTCAAATCATGCAAGTCAACAAAACATTGAGATACTCTTTGTTTAAACTTTGAAAATAGCAATAATAGAAAAGATAACATGTTGGATTTGGGATGGATGTAAAAGGGCCCTTTCTTCTACTGTAGGACTAGGGAGTATACACTGTTTAAATTATTATGAAGGGCAATTTAATGAATACTTCTTGACCCAGAAATTCAATTTATTGGGAATCTTATTCATACACTAGCACATGTGTGGAATGATGTATACAGGGTTATTCCTGGCCACTCTTGATTGATAGCAAAAAGATCAGAATAAGTATTTTCAGCATAGGACTGATTTTTTTTTTTAAATGAGAAAACATTTGGATAGTGCTATAGAAGAATTCCAAGTTATATTTTAATGAAGTAAAACAAGGTAAAGAACAATATTTGTAATATTTTAAAAATTAGGTGTAAAAGGACAGACTACACATATGCACAAACACACATACACATATATGTACACACCCATATACATAAACATTACATTTTCTTCATAAAAACAATTTGGGGAACAGCATGTAAGTTATTACCATTGCCCCTTGGGAGGGAAACAATATTAGGAGAGGGAGAGTAAGAGAAAGATTAGGTCATTTTATGCAGATCTTTTTCTTTTTGGATATTGTACCATGGTCAAGTATCAACTATTTAAGGGAAAATTATTTAAATATGAAAATTTAAATCTCATCAGTCCATTTGACTCCATCTCATTTTTATGCACTATTCATTGAACTTTCCTAAAATTAAGAAATAGAGAAGATGTAGCAGAAATTATTAAGGTAAGTAAACCATTCGCGTTACTCTCTGTGTGAAGGAGTGATGTGGTTTGTGTTTTTAGCACAAGTCAGAATTGTGATAAGCATTGTAATGAGGATGTATCTAATCTAAAAACTACATAAGTTCAGTGAAGATGAAATCATATGGGGCACAAGCAAAGGCACATACTAGAAATCATATTTGACATGCTTTCAAAAGGGCAGAAATTTGAGAGAAGATAGAAAAGAGAAGGCATTATAGATGGAAGGAAAGGGACAGAGACTTATTTTTACATCTTCATCAAGGCAGGCCAAGACATCTGCCAAAAATTCAAACTGCTACACTATTGGAACCACCTGCATTAATGAGTAAAAGAATTTTGTCTATTTGCAATAACCTGGTTTATAGATTTTTTCCCAATGAATTCATGAATTTGATGTTAATATTTTCATTTTTAATTAAATGAATTTCTGCAGTTATTTGTTATTATTACCATAAAGCAAAATTTTGGAATCATATCCAACAACTTGGCAGTCATTTGTAGTTGGCAGGCAATGTTCTGCCAAGGGAGTGAATCCAAAGGCATGTAAATTTGGGGACCATACCCAGCTAGAATGGGTAACTTTTCTAGACTGCACAAGGATGCCATATGGTCTAGGGGTGTCCCTTTCTGCAAGGAAATGCCTTCCTAAGATGAAAATGTATTCAAATAAAGTGGTCACTTAATTGATTGGGCCCTTAGTTACCCTCAAATATTCCACCCTTCCCTTTAATGGTTATTCCCACGAATTTCATGTCTCTGTGAAAAAGTCCCTTGTTAATGACCCAGCATTGCATATAAATAAAATAAAATGTACATAGTCAACGATGAAGGATTTCTTGAAAGCAATAGAAATAATGGAGACACTACAACATCATTAAAAAACAAGAATTTGAGAAGATAGATCAGATAATTCCAAAGGAGAAATTCACTGATAGATTTGCAAAACAGGCACTAATAAAAGAATAACAAATGATAAAAAAAAAACCTTTGAGAAAACTGGTGAAAACAAGTGTTGCGGTATAACTGTATGCATGACTATTGTGTTTTATATGAATTTGTTGCAAAAAAATCACATTTGTACCATATTTTTAAATATCAAAATATAAACATTTTTGCTTAACCTAATAACTGCAATTAAAATGTATTTTAGTTAGATATAAGCTCAAATATATTTACCTTTTAGAATTTTAAGTAAATCCAAAGTAATGTTACCATAAATTTACTTTTATCCCTTTTCCTGTTATGAAATTCTATTTGATTTTAAGAGAATCCAGTTTATATGCTCTTTTAGTAACATTACCTTTATCAGTAGATTTTTGTAGGAAATGTTGTTTATGAGATAAAGTAGGATAATAAATTATGCCCACCTCTTTATCGGTTGATATGTAAAGCGATAATTAATTTTGGAAAGAGTAAAGGAATTCCATAAATTCTACTCGATATATGGTTGGAAAACATATATGTTTATATATTACAAAATGACAGTTTTTCAATATAACAAAGATCTTAAAATTTTATCCTCCAATCTACTTTCAAAATGTATACTACAAATTAATTGTACTAGTGGGAAAACATGTATCAAATGAAATTTGATGATAATATAAATCTCAGCAAAATCTTTCAAACCAACAATGGAGGACTATTTTAGCTAACTAGGATACGTCCATACAATGGAATGCTATATAGTGGTTGTGATTATTGATAAATGCTGATGCAGATGGCATATTTATAACAATAAATGAAATTTTAAAAAGCATACACACACATATTCTTTGAACACTTTTGGGTTTATGGAATTAAGAAATTAGACCTAGACCATCTTGCACAGTTACCTTCTTACTTTGATCCAGAGCTCAACAGAACTGGCTTCACTGAGCTATTCTTTCTAAGTATGCAGAAGGATTTGTCCACAAAGCTATCCATATGTCCCTGAGGCTTCTGCCTATGTCTGCAGCCTCATTCACTGTGGACGGCTCTCCTCAGCTCTGAACTGCTTTTTTTCCTAAACAGATATTGCAATTTAGCTCCTCCCTGAATTTCTACGCATTCAGTGCTTTCCTGATAATGTCCACCCTCTTGAAACATCTCCTGAAGCATTTCCTCACCTTTTAAATCTTTGTTCAGTGAGCACCTTTCAAGACAGTCTGCAGAGCCCTCCAAATATCACCCCTTATCACCTTCAAGGAAGATTATAACCTAACAGTATGTTATCTTTGCATCCTTTAAAGCTTCCTTTGTTGAACAATAATAGGATGTTATTTTTTACTCATCTTTACCTGAAGGTGAGCTTCTTGAGGGTAGAACTCTTAATTATTCATGTATCACCAATGCTTTGTGTGCTATGTGTTTGGCAATAAATTGATAAGTTCTCCCAGGAGAAAAATAGAGGCTGTATAAATGAAAAATATATAAAATTATTGACTTTCCTTTATAAACTCTCAGAAGTTGAATCTGTGAATAAACCATATTGAGGGAGAGTGAAGTTCAATATTAGAATCTTTCTCCCCCCGAATGTAAAGGATTCATTGCAAAATAATTTCCCTTAATTAAACTCTTTCCATTTGCATTCTCTGCAGATGTGTTTTCCATGTCTAGATTTTAGATAGATTTTTGACAAGTTAAAGGACCTCATCAGCTTTCTCCTGCTTTATAATGGCAGACTACACTGGGGAAATATCTGAGTAGGAAAAAGAGATAAATAAGTACATGGCAAGGTCTTTGAAAGATTCAACTGCAGAGAGAAATCTTAGGTGCCTTGAGCAGGGAACACCTGCTCCTTTCCACATACCAAGTAACTTTTAGGAAGTCTCAAGGGAAAATAGTGCTGACTCTTTCCCTCATTATTCCACTCTTTTTCCACTCTTCAGTTAGGAACACTTTTTTCCCCCAGTTCTGTGTGTGTATTGAAGCCTTAATCACTATGTATTATTCTGTTGTAGTTATCATCCCTCTGAAAATTAAAAAGACCAGCCCTGCTGGTTTCAATTCTCTCTTTCTTCTGATTTCATACAACACATTCTTGGGGCCAAGGACCTAACATTCTTCCTTATTTTACTGAAATCATTATCATAGTTATCTTATGTCTCCTACTATGTATAAATGCCCTGCAGGGCAGGGACCAAATCTTTTACTTGTTTGTTCTCCAGAGTGTTTAGAAATTGCATTTGCATGGTATGCATTTAGTAAAACAGGATAAAGAAATTTGAAGAAAGAAAAGAAAAAAAGATTGTGAGGACAGATGAATCATTGAGTTTATTTATTTGGAAAAGGGGATAGAAAAAAAACATAGAATATAGGTGACTCACTATTTTGAATCTTATTACTTTTTTTCATAACTTGAACCCTTGGTCATTAATACCCTTGTCTTAAAAAAAAAAAGTCACAAACCTAGGTAAGTAGAAATATAAGAACACCCTGAGACAGTTACTGACCATGGAACAAATAAGGCCACTGCCACATCCCCAGCTATCCAGGCATCTGAGCAACTCTTAGTCATTGTCTGCCTCCACGCCCTCTCAGCTGGCTCCACCTGAGTATTCACAGCGTGGTAGACATTCTGCTGAATCCCAGGTAACCCTTATGAGGATGGTCAGAAAGAGAAACACTTTATCTTGTGATTTATAATTGAGAAAGCTCAGGGCCCAGAGAAGTGAAATAAACTGTTAACAACTAATGGAATCAGGAATCAAATCCAGATTAACCTGACTTCAGAAATACTATAATGCCCCACCATACCCAACATTTAGAGACATTAAATAAAAACTTCTGTTTTATTATAAAAATGTGTATTTGTTACTCTTAAATCTAATTCACATGAAAATCTCATTCTGAAAATATTTTCATAAGAAACATCCTAAAACTCAATTGATTCCATAGTATTATCACTTCCCTATTCCTGTCCTTCCTTCCTTCAACTCTCACATTCTATTGCCTTTTTTATTTCCTTTCTGCAATGTTGACTTAGAAATCTGGTAACTATCTGCATGTTAATATGTGACATCTAGACATTTCTATTTCTGCTAAGGCAGCCTAAGATGGTGTTTGGATTGTTAGAACTAATCATACGCTTACATATACAAGGTTTAAATTTGTAACATTTATGGATATTTCCTGCTGCAAATAATAGAAAATGCAACAGAGGACTTAAATAAATAGGAAAATAAACATCAGCAACATGGAGTTCAAAGGTAGGCAGTTCTGGCTGTCATTTCAGTTGGTTGATGATCTAGACAATCGCTCTGTGATAGCTGGCCATTTTCTTCTGCGTGTAACCTTGAACACCAAGATAGCTGTCCTGGCTGACAGATAAAAATTGAGATGATACAAGAAAGTGGGAGGGCTTTGCTGACTTGCATCTTTCTTTCTTGATTGGAAAATAAAGTGTTTCTAGATTTCCGTGCTTGTCTCAGAGGTCAGATCTGAGCTACATGGTCCCCTCACTGAGAGAAGAGGTTGCAAGAGAGATGGGGTTCTACCCAGTTGAGGGGCAGCCACTAAACGGAATCAGCCTAAGATGAAGCATTGCTTGGCATGTTTTGAGAGGCATCATTTCTCAAAGTGTGACTTTCTTAGGGATACCTTCTTGCTCTCTCAGGTCTGCCCTCATCTGTTCTAACAGCAATCCAGATTACTCTTCATAGCCTTTGTTACAGTTTATAAGTTATGCTCATTTAAAAAGGACATCTCAAACCTTTAGGTTATTTCTTAGATAGTGCTTTGAGACAGAAATTAAGAATTGGTCATGATCTAAGAGTCTGGACGTTTTAGAGCTCTCTTTGATTGTTCAAAATGCCCTGAAATATTGTTTATTTTATGTAGCTTAGGTGTTGCATTTGGGAGATGTTTCATTTGCTATTTGGATGGAGAAACTGGATGCTAATTTGGTCAAAAAATAATTTAGGCATGCATTTTTTTCAGAATTACTTATAAAAGTGAATTATAATTTCCTTCTTATTAGCCAATTTCCACTTAAAGAATGAACTATACCACCAAGTGCAATTGCAGATTCCAGTAAATGTGACCTCTGCTAACATATTAATTTAGGACAGCTTCCCCTTAAATTGTTTTCCCCTGGCATCAGGTGAATTGATCACAAGAGACTTAATAACTTTGGTTTAAGTCTACATCCTTTATAAATCTGTAATCACTTCACATCAGACATTCTATTAAAGAGCTGATATTTGTAAAGCAAATCATTGGATTCTTCCAAAGCAGTTAGCTGAATGGTCACACAAACTAATTAGTGTTTATTACAGCCTACATATTTTCCAAGGGAAGCTTTAAGGAGGCAAGACAGCATATTTTAACTAACAGCAATATGTAACTTCTTAGAAGACAGAAAATAAATTTGAAAGCCTACATATTCATTTAAGCTGCCTATTAGTTTCTCAAACCAAAAAAAAATAATTCCTCAAAAGACCATGCATGGCCACTCTGCTAAAGACAAATGTGCCATGATCAATATATTTTAATTAAATGGGGAACATTTATCAACATGGATATGCACGTTTACAGGATCAGGTTGATTGCATCAGCTCAATTGTTGTAATTGTTTTAAATTGGTCCTTCTTAAAATGCATGGGTGTATTAGTCCTGATAAGAAGCAACATTCTATTTTCAAATTGCAGTTAAAAAAAAAAAAATCCGTGTAGGCAAAAAGTAGGTAAGCTTGTAGTGAGATCTTTAAAGGCTCATTTGCTCAAAGGACAAAATAGACTCATAATATATGGGATGAAACCGAACCAAGTTTTAAAGCTACTTCCTGTACTAAGACCTAGTGGGGAAGAAAAGAGTACAAGACAAGATAAAGAGATGGTATGGTCACACTCATGGAAGATGATACAGGTCATGTAGTCTTTTGGTTCAAAAGCGTATTGGATCCCAAACACACTGGACTGAGGTTGAAGGGAGATTAAAATGTTGTGCACCGGGTGAAACAGATGTAGCATTGTGCGTTGGAATGCTGATCTGTTCACTCACTATCCTGAAGAACTTCAGGCTCCCACTTTTAAGATACTACCTCATACACTCCCAACTGATGCCACCCATTCCCACATAACCCACTAACCTGCTTTGTTTTATATGCTTTTTGTTTTCTTCTCTTTTAATTATTTGCTTATTTATTTTCTTTTTATTTCTTCTATAAGAACAAGTATCAATCTCTCTAGATTACCACAATAAAGCCAAAACCAAGAACATGGCTTAGTATCCTAAATAAGGTGAAGTGCCTGAAGAAATAATTGCCAGTTTATTCAGTAAATGTTAGCATTTCCCCCCTATAAACCCAAAATTAAATTACCAAGAGCAAAAACACAAAGAAATTTTATTCTTAGCATTTTTGAGCCAGCTTCAAAAAGGCTATTTTTAGGCTTAATTCTCTCTTCTCTTCTTTTCTGGACATTTTAACTACATTGCCAGATAGAACGTACTGTTCAGCCAAAGCACGCATGAAATACGAAACCAGTTCACTGAAGATCAAGAGATGCTAGCCTGGCTGACTTTGAAACATAACGCAGAGGATAGGAAGTCCTAGGAGTGTAGTTCAAGCTATTTGACAATTCCTGGGGCTGGACAAGCATATTTGTTTTTGTCTGGATTGGTAGATCATGATCCAGAAAGTTGATTCAAATATTGCTGAGATATATAAACCAAAGTGCCACCGTTGGGGAACGAACAAAGGAAAGACTTATAAGAACGCCCCTCTGTCCACTCACCTCCCTCTTTTAAATGCATTATACCAGATGTGGAAGCAGTTCTTTTTCATACCTGAACCAAATTGACAGTCTAACAAACTGCTGGGCTCTCAGATTTTAACTTTTGGAAATCCCACTGGAAATAGCAAACGCCATATGTTAAGAATCACTCCATCAAACAGGGAAATGGTGTTCCTTTCACATAGCTTTAAAAACCCTGATGTCTGTTGCCAAAACAAATTTAGAAGTTGCTTTGACATTCTTCACTTCAATTTCCCTTAATTTACACAACCGAGAGGGGGAAAGTAATGTATTTAACACTTTATTTGACAGTAATTCAGCTCAAGGACATCTTCCATATTTCTTTACCTTAGTGGTGTCTTTTTAAAGAATCACTAGCTTAAGAAGCATTAAAATATAGTATTGCTTCCTGTTAAACAGAAAATGCCTGAAAAGCAAGAATTAACCTTGTCATAATGCCTACTTGTCTTACTAGCATAGTAAATAATACTGACCCCATGATTAGGCTCTCAGATATCCACATACCAGGAACAAAAAGGTTTACTGAGAAAATCCTACGCGAGAAGTTCTAGTAACTCGGTTTGTGGTCTTAGATAAATAACGTATGTTGTCTGAACCTGTGTTTTTCTTATACATCACAAACATAGATGAAGGGAAGCTGAACTGGTGTCATCCAATTTTCTTCCCTTTATAAAAGGGCAGACTAGCTATTATCTGTTTTAAGTAACAAGAACTTGTGCAAATCAATGGAGTGGGTTGGATGGTCATTACCACCAAAAGATATGTTTATGTCTTAGAAACTGTAAATGTAAACTTACTTAGGAAAAAAAAAATGTATTGATAGATATAATTGAGTTAGCATCCTGGATTATTCTGGTGGGCCCTAAATCCAGTGAAAGGTGTCTTTATAGGAGACAGAATATGGGAAGGCACAGAGGAGAAAAAAGAGACAGAGCTGAAGGCAGAGGCAGAGATAGACATGATGGAGCCACAAACCCAGAACATCTGGAACCAGCAGAAGCCAGAAGAGGCAAGTAAGGCCTCTCCTCTAGAGCCTTCTACAACACAGCCCTTAGTTTTGGACTCCTGGCCTTCAGAACTGTGGGAAAATCCATTTTTGTTGTTTAAACCACCATATTTGTGGTAATCAGTTACAGTAGCAACAAGAAATATAGTCAAAAAACAAATAACCCAATCAATAAATGGGCAAAGGAACTGAACAGATACTTTACAGAAGAAAAAATATAATTGGTCAACAAATATATGAAAAACTGTTCAATATCTCCAGCAATTAGACAACCCTGAGATTTCATCTCACTCCAATCAGAATGGCAATTTTCAAGACTAAAAGTAACAAATGTTGGCAAGGATGTGGGGGAAAAGGTACACTCATACGTTACTTGGTGGGATTACAAATTGGTGCAGCCATTATGAAAAGCAGTATGGAGATTCTTTAGAAAACTTAGAATGGACCCACCATTTGACCAAGCTATCCCACACCTTCGCCTATACCAAAGGACTTAAAATCAGCACATTAGAGTGACACAGCCACATCAATGTTATAGTAGCTCAAGTCACAATAGCGAAACTATGGAGGTGCCCTTCATCAGATGACAGGATAAATAAAATGTGCTATATATACACAATGGAACATCCATAAAGAAGAAATTATGGCATTTGCTGGTAAGTGGATGGAACTGGAGATTATCATGGTAAGTGAAATAAGCCAATCCCAAAATACCAAAGGCTGAATGTTCTCTCTGATGTGCAGATGCTAATACAAAATAAGGGGGAGAGGGGAAAAATAGAAGTTCATTAGATTAGACAAGGAGCAATGAAAGGAAGGGAAGCGGATGGGAACAGGAAAGACAGTAGAATGACTTGGACAGAACTTTCCTATGTTCATATGTGACTATATGACCAGTGTAACTCCACATCATGTACAACCACAAGAATGGGAAGTTAATACTCCATGTATGTATAATATGTTAAATATATTCTGTTATATATAACTGAAAAGAAAAAAACATAAAATAATTTTAGAAAAAAAGAAATATAGTAAAGTTTCTGCAGGAATGAAAAGAACATTTCATAATGGTGCTCTTAAAGGTGGCAGGATCCAAATATACACTCAAGGCAGAGCAGCAGGTAAGAAAATCTTACCTTCAAGGGAAATAACTAGGAGCTGCGGAGGAGGAGGAAGAGGAGGGGAGGAGCCCCAAGGAACCTACAGCAGTACAGCAGGGTTTCAGAATGGCAGGGTCCCTGGAAAGAGCTGGAGCAGAAATGAGGAGAATACGCTGCCAACTTTCCGGGCCTCAATTCTGGTCTCATGCGGAATGTCTTTCATTGCCCAAATCCATCCAGAGGCAGAAAACAAGGAACCTCACTGCTACATTCTATAGGACTCAGTCTTTGTGGGGACAGAGAACAGAGAAACATGAAGAATGGATGGCAGAAGCCAAATGGATAAAAACGTGGAGAGTGCTAATGAGATTCAAGTTTAAAACAGAAATCTATGGAGAAAAAAGAAAATATAATTCCCTGGAGGTTATTTCCAGGAACTATTTTAATTCTAATACGTGGTAGACTACTATAAGGAAACAGGTTTCTCTTTCCTTAAATTTCAGTTTTCTCTACCCTGAAAGAAAACCCCTCTATGAAATTTAAGAAATCTTCCAGAAAATTTGACGAATCTCTTTGATCATCTCTATGGAAGGAAACTAACATTTTAAAAATAATTTCTAAAAACTCTTTTTTTAATAACTTCTCATATAAATCTATATAACAATTACATAATATAAGTATTATTATATCCACCTCACACACAATTTAACTGAAGCTCAGAAAAATAGTGCAATTTCGTGGTTAACAAACAATTAGCTGAGGTCTAAATTATTTCTATCCATTGCCAAAGTTTGCTATTTTGCTATTTTTCCCTAATTCCTTAATCATTTCTAATATCTAGAAATAAAGGTGTTACTAACCCCTCCTCTCTAGTAACTCCAACCACAGACTAAAAAACTATAAAATTAACATCTGCCACAAAAATAAAAACAGACCAATATGCTACTATCTTTTAGAGATGTTCTAATTTGATTATCAATTGACTGCTTCAAAATCATTTCCAGGACAATTAAAATATTAGTGAACACAATTCAATAGTATTAAGTATCAGTATGCTTCAGTAATCATCACAAAGTCTTATTATTAATAACAAAACATCCATCCATGATGGACTGATAGAAATAAAGCCCACCATCCAACTTAAAAACAATGATCAAGTTGGACAAATATATCTAACTAATGATTTCAAAAATCAAGTAGCAGGCAGTTCATGATTGTGGTCCTTGGAGAAAAAAGGAAGCAAGAAATATTTGATACAAGACATAAGTAGGTTTTGTTGAAATCTTTTGCTTAGAATAAATGGACCATTATTGAAAAGTAGAGAAACAAATAACTCAGTAGAAGGCACATAAAGTTTTTTTTTTTTTTTTTTTTTTTTTTGACAGGGGGAGTACCAGAGATTGAACCCAAAGGCACCCAAAACACTGAACCACATTCCCAGGCTTTTTATTTTATATTTTATTTTATTTTTTATTTATTTTTGGCCAGGGTCTCACTAAGTTGCTTGGATCCTTGCTAAATTGCTGAGGCTGCCTTTGAACTAACAAGCCTCCTGCCTCAGTTTCCCAGGTCTCTGGGATTTCAGGCATGCACCACCACACCCAACAAGGGTAGGTATTTCTGAACCACCATCTTTCAGACTTTTAAATTCCCTTCACATAACTTGTAGAGCTGAAAAGTTGAGTCTTCTTCCAAACTCTGCTTTTGTATAGTTGGGTGAAATGTGTAAAGCTTAAGTGAGCTCTGCCACTAAGTCGGGTCCTTTGTTTTCCATATTTCTTGGATAATCTGCTCCTCATCACAAAACCTTAGAGCAGGAAAACTAAATAAGTAAATAACTTTTGCTTTACATGTCTCTTTCTCCCTCACAGCAGAAATTTCCCATCCTCCCTCCCTTCCTTCCCACCTTCCTTCTTTCTTCCCTCCCTTCCTCTCTCCCTCATTCTCTCTTTCTCTCTCTTTTCAAAGGAAGGGTGCCCTTTCAGAGCATTATTTGTGTCTTAAAGACCCATCCTGAGCCAGGCACCATCACACAGACCTGTAATACCACCTACTCAGAAGACTGAGGCAGGAGAATCACAAGTTCAAGCACAGCAACTTAGCAAGACCCTGTCTCAAAATGAAATAAAAGAAGGACTGGTGGTGTAGCTCTGTGGTAGAGCACTAGCGTAGTATGTGCCAGACCCTGAGTTCAATCCAAAGCAGCACAAAAACAAACAAAAACCAAAAGCAATACCATTCTCATCAAGCAGTCCAGATTCTCCATGCATCTGTGTTCTCAGACTAACCTTGACTGATTAGCAACCACATCATGGCTAACTCATTTGTCCTCTGGCTTTGTAATAGGTATGTTGCAAAGGCAAAATGCTCTATGTAATTTTGAGCATTTTCAAATTTTCATTTTTTTCTTTTTAAGATTTTTTAATGGCACAATCACCATGCATTCTAGAAAATGGCATATTTCTCTGTCCACTCATTCACACTTTTTTATTCTGCTAGAGATGCTATTGTTAATAAGAGTCTCCTTAATACAATAATTTCAAATATTCTCACCAGCAGGAAAATAGCTCAGTAGGAAGAAATGACTAACCAACAGGCATTTACTCTGTCCTCTGGATTCCCTTTCCCTGGAGATTTTTCTGTTTGTCTCTCCTCCTGCCATTGCATATTGGCCTCAGGGTTTACTTCGATCCTTTTAATACTTTGATTGAACCTGAACCAAATCTCTTTTCTTGATGCCTCTTAGTGCAGGCCATGCAGGCGCGAGCTCTCTCAAAGACTTTTCTAAACACAAAGGGATAACAGAAATGAAATGAACACGATGAGAGCAAGGAAACAAAACCATTCGGTTTACAAATTACGGGATTACGCTTTTACAATAGGTAGCTGTTTTCTAAGACAGAGCTTTGTCAGGGTCTCTCTTGTCTAGGTATCGTTCAACTTCCTAAGTTGCTTACAAACCATCTCCAGGAAGATACTCAGCACCCTAGTCCCTCCTCAGTCAAGAACCAAAAACAGAGGAATAGAATTTCCTATCCATGTAGCACTCCCACTTCTGAATTTCCAGTCTGAGAATCAAGCATCTTTGTGAGATGAAATAAGGAATTCATTGAGTTCTTCCTGTTGGGGCTCAGAAAAATAATACTCCAAACTGAAGACCCGGGAAGCAGATCAGAAGCACTTGCTCTCTCACCTTCTGCCATCTGGGCATTCAAGGCTCTTTTTGCCCTAGAGCAAACCATAGAAACTAGAATTCCTCTTTCCCAAGGCAGGTCATAGGAACCCTTAGTTAAGGCAGCCATAAAATCTAAAAGTGTTACTCAAACTTTCTCCTGCCTTCTGTGTAACATTTGGTCATTAAAAACAAAACAAAACAACAACAAAAAAAAAAAAAAAAAAAAAAAAAAAAACTAAGACTCATTCCAGAGGGTCCTGCCACATACCCAAAGGAGAAAATGCTACAACTGAGGTGCCACTTAAGCCTTATTTCCTAATATTAGCTCCTACTCTTTTCATCCAATCACATTGTTTTAGTCAGGATTCTCTAGAGGAACAGAATCAACAGGAAGTGTGATTATAAAAAGGGGGTTTATTAGATTGGCTTACATGACCAGAAGCTGGATAGTCCACAATGGCCTATCTGCAGCTGGAGACTTGGAAGATCCAGCAGCTGTGCAGCCCAAGAGGCAAAGCCCCAGAATAAGAGGGATCAACAGTGCTCCCCTAGTCTGAGACCAAGTCTTCTGGAAACTACCTGGAGAATCACTGGCAGAGTTCACTTTGGAAGAGTGAAAAAGCGAGAGTCCGATATCCTCAGAAGATAGAAACAGCAATCAAGAACCCCTTCAAAAAGAGCAAGCTTGCATCTACATGTTTCCTTGTTCTTCCAACTTTTATTCCATTCTTTTCGGCGTTGCTGCCCATGCTTAGGGAGGGGCTCCATTTCAGTTCACTGTCCCACATGCCAATCATTTCTAGACATGCTCATTGATAAACCCAGAAGTCCTTTAATCATCAGCCTCTCTTAACTCAATCAAGTTGACCATTCAAATTAACCATTATACACGTTTGTCCCTGCTTCATTGAACCCAACGATAAAAAAAAATGGATAGTTCATCCTAAGTCTTTGAGTCTTCAATCTGAAATCGGCCAGGTCAAGTAAAGCTACAATCAAATACATTTTGTATGCTTTTGAAATTGACAAAGGCCTGGACACACCCAGATATAAATGTCTCAACTGATGTTATCTCTCAGGAAATGCCTCCAGGTCTTTTAGCAATGATTCTTACTGTTTGGAAGGAGATTTAAAGAATGGAGACACGCAGAAATCCCAAGCTTAATATCCCCTGCGTAGAACACAACCACACCAAAAAGAAGCATGAACCCTACAAAGAAGCAGACCATCCAATCAGCAAGCACCCCTGCCCCTGTTCCCCACCATGACCTCACTCTACTAACAGAGAGAGGAGGCAGATTTGAGTTTATAGCTTCTGCCTCTTTGTCAGAGGGGTTACTCATTAAACTTTTGTTTGTTTGTTTGTTTGCAAATACCTGGTGCCATAGAAATGACTTCTATGGTCAGTGGGCAGCTATCCCCTGGTGGACCGCCCTCTTCTCTTGCTAGCCCGTGTCTCATTACAGGGGTGTCTGATGTGACACTTCATGATGGGTAAGGAAAAGTCTCACTTTACTCTTATCCTTGCCTACATTTTATCTACTAAACACAGAATAGACTTTATCCCAATATACCACCTAAGTGTTGGTATCTGAACGTGACTCTGTACGTGTGAGATACATTTTACTTGTACCATAGAAGCAATGCCATTCCTTACAGAGGCCTCTTTGTACAAAAGGCTAATCTAAGAATATTTCCTGAAAGAAGTCAAGTCCACCAAACTAGCTCCTTGACTTTCTCTCAAAAATCTCTTGAAAATTATCTCTTCCCATTTTTCGAAGAAGTGAATTTTTTAATCTATTCTCTGCTCCTGCCATTGTCACATCCACAGAAGAGCTGCAAGAATTTTAGATAATACCAGGTCAAATGACAGACTTAAATTCTTCACAACCAACAAATAAAATGGAGTGGCAAGCAGAAGGTCATTGGAATCTACCTTTTGGCATTCTGTTATCACCGCTGTCAGAGCCATTGAGCCCTGAAAAAGCATAAATACAACTCTGATTACTAAAGATGGTAAAAGGTAAGCAAGAAGCTTTTTGGTGAGGCAGAATCTTTAAATCCCTGACAGCAAATCTCTAAATTCTTGACAGCAGCACCACCATGATAGTCTGAGCATTTCTTTGGGCTATCTGTTGTCTATTGAATTTTATAAACATGGGAATACCAAGGAGGAGGTTGAGGGATGGAATTCTCTGCTGGCAGAGACTTTCAGCAGGGGCACTGGTGAGAAGCAAAGGAATATGGGGCCGAGGAAAGAATGGGAATTTAAATCCTCCTGAATTTCATTAGTACATTTCATAGGTGTGCTCTCTACCATGAAGACAGCATTAAAGGATTACTTTTTAAAAGGATAATCATGGCTCTCATACAGACATAAAATGAATTATTATCAAGCATTTCATTTAACTCATCAATTAATGAGTGAACCAGTCAGGTGTGAGAATAGGTTCAAAGGAGAATGCAAAGAACCATACAAGCAGAGTCATATAAGGAATGCCAAATGCTGAAATAAATTTACAATAGAATTAAAATGAATGTCCACAGGGCAACAATCAATTGCATTTCACCAGACACAATTAATAGCATTTCTATGCACCAGAATCATTTACATTACTTTCAGTTTTCTACCACTTACAGAGTTACAAATTAGCTCAAATACAAAGAAAGATGGCTATAAACTAGAAGCACAATACAGAGCAATAGGGATATTTTTTTCTTTTTCTTTCTTTTTTTTTTTTTTTGTCTATTTTAAAATTTTTCAGTTTTTCCCTGACAAAGTAAAAAACCTTAAATGACCATAAATGAGTTTCAATAACTGAATTTTGTTAAATCTTAAGAGGTCATTGTTTTGAGTTACCTCACTAGTGGTTAAATGAGATTCCGTAGATAGCAATGCTGTATAACTTCTAACGTGCTTTATACTGATAAGTCATTGGTTTTTCTGCAGCATATTTATTGCTTATCATACTCAGCAAATCCCTCACTACTGAAGAACTATTGAGATCAAATTTTTATGTCTTCTCCAGTCACCCCCATATCTAAAACATCCCTTCATCCATCCTGTTCAAAATAAAAAATATTAAAAGTTAAGGTAAGCCAGGGTGCATGCCTGTAATCCCAGCAGCTCAGGAGGCTGAGGCAGGAGGAATATGAGTTCAAAGTCAGCCTCAGCAAAAGTGAGGTGCAAAGCAATTCAGTGAGACTGTCTCAAAATAAAACACAAAATAGGTCTGGGTATGTGTCTCAGTGGTTGAGCACCCCTGAGTTCTAGCCCCAGTACCAAAACAAAACAACAAAAAAAAAGTTAAGATATTTGGAATATACTTTCAAGATTAAATTATGTTGGTATCTTTAAAATATTGTCTTTCAATATGGAAGGCTTTTAAATAGAAAAGAGGAGTGAATGGGAGAGGGTTGGAAGATACAACTGGGAAAACGAGAAAAGGCTAAAAGGTCTTTTTGGGGGCCCAAGGCTTTTACTGATAAATTAATGAGGTCTTTAGCCTCCAAAATGTTCAAAGTGCCAAAAAGAAATTAATTTTTTAAACCCTTCTGCTCTAGATAGCAGCTTGAAAATACCACTTTAATATTTTTTGTATTGCATGTTTTTATCATATGTAATGGATGTTATACTTAATGCAGCGTGACATTTCAAGTGATTAAGGGCCTGGTGGGGGCATTAACAATGCAAGACCTTATTTGCATTTACGCTAATGATTTTATAATGGGGGTTTTATTATATTAATGATGACTACAGGGAGTCAAAAAAAAAAAAAAGCAAAAGAAATCCAAAAACTCCATTCCTTGATAAAATAGCAATTTCCAGATTTGTTGACATAGGTGGTTATTTGCACAAAGGGAAACAAAAGCCTTTATGACTATTAATCATGACAAGCTTGATGCTCTTTAGAGTAATTACTAAATTAATTTGTCGGCTATTGCTGGGGTTTAGATGTCTTTTTCTTTCTTTTTTTTTCCTTCTTTTTCTCACAGCATGATATGCAAATTAAATCTTTGTACAGTTACAGCTTTAGCATTTGAATAGGTTGGCATGGAAGGTCAAGGGAATTTGCTGGACACTCCTGTGTCTACCCAACCCCCAATCCAGTATAATACAACTCATTATCAGTGTGCTCTTGCCTAGTGTTTGGATGGTGCATAGTTTGAATACGTATAGCAAAATGCTTTTCAGAAGCAAATATTACTAGACTCTTCCTTTGGAAGTGAGGAGGCTGCCTAAAACACCTGTTGCTTGAATGGCATCTACTCACGATGTCAATTAGAGAGAGGCTGTGTAACATTAAACTGGTGTGTCTCTGCCCGACATGGTAATTTTTTTCATGCTTGTGCATAACACTTTTATTAAGAACATGAACATCTGAGGCAGCCAAATAAAACAGAATTTGGAAGAAAAAACTTTCCTACATACACTAAAACCAACCAAGTTCAGAGAAGAGAGCTAATCTGGCAGTCAAGACAGCAGGAGGCAATTGAGCCCATACTTGTGGATAATTATGAATTGCGTTGTTCCTTAAAAGCAATGGAGGTTAGAAAATGGTGTAATTTGCCATGTCTGTTTGTTACTCCAGCAATATACAACTTGTAATAAGATTTCACACTTTAATTCATCCAAGAACCTTGCAGTGTTTTACAAGCACTAATTACTGAGAATCTCACCATGTTCAGCTAAAGACAAGCAAAGGCTGCCACACAGATTCTGTCTTTCAGGTTGGTAAGTAGAAGAGAAAATTCACCATTTTGAAGAGCACTGAGTGAGAAAGAGGGCAAAAACATCTGGCTGACATCACAGGCTTTTCTTGTTACCCATTGCAATCATCAAACAGTCTGAAATTCATCGTAGGAATACGGCATTATGTTTTTCTAATGAACTTTGTTCAAAAATCTTACTGAGTGCTTCTGTGAACTAGACAGTTCAAGACTCAAGGAACAAAATAGTCTACTTGGGGTGATTGGCATGCAGGGAGCTATTGTAAACCTTGCCGTAAATATTGTTGTAGAAGTGCATTTAAATGCTGCTTAAGTTTGCATTTTCATCACTGTGTCCAAAAGACAAGTCGAGAACAACTTAGGGGAGGAAAAACTTATTTGGGTTCATGATTTCAGAAGGTTCATCCATGGCCAGCTGATCCCATAGCTATGAGCCCAAAGTGAAGCAGAAAATCATGGAGGAAGGGTGTGGTAGCTCAGGACATAGCAACCAGGAAGTAGTGAGAGAGCTCTGCTTATCAGGGACAAACTATAAAACCCAAAGACACACTTCCAGTGACCTACTTCCTCCCAACACACCCTTAACTCCCTATAGTTACTGCCCAGTTCATCCATCAGTGGATTAAGCCACTGATTTGGTTACACCTCTCATAATCTAAACTTTTCAACCTCCGAAAATGACTGCATTGTCTCACACATGAGCTTTTGAGGGACACTTCATATCAAAACCATGACAAAAAGTCAATTAGAACAGAAAGCCAAGTATGCACATCCACTCAGGAGAGTTGGAATTATGGTTGGAAGCCTTACTGGAAGAGTGGAGAATAGTTTTCCAAGCAACAGAACAAAGCAGAACAAAAACTGTGGTTTACAAAGTTGTGGAGACATGATTCAGACCCAGCAAAAGGTTGGATATGGTTGGGAAGATTTGATATGGTTGGGATTTGATAGGAGAGCAGGAGAGATGGTTTGCAGTATGCATGAGAAAGAATGAGTACAATTAGAGGGAAACATGGGGGGAAAGAAGAATGGCTTAAATGTAAGCTCCTGCTTTTTTAAAGTAGAACCTGAATTAAGATCGCTTGCTACTTGGAAATTACATCAGACACGTACTTTCGCAAAAAAACCATATTATAACAGTAATTCCCAACATCTGATTAATTAATATGGCAGATGCTCTGCTTTTTAACTTCTTTTAATCTTGTTAGAAAGTCATAAATTGGAGTCTCTTATTCCAAAATTCTCCCTCCAAAGGGATTAGAAGCAGATTTCCATTGTAAATTAGTTTCCTTGCTTTATTTGAAGGTAAATAATACTAGCTTTAATATAGACATAATATATATCCTGTCATTTTTCATTGATAGTTTTGTAAAAGTTGGGCTCCTCAATAAAATGCAAATTGTTCCTTTATTCTTCCACTGAAGTAGAAAACGTTAGGATAAAAAATGCATTTATCCAACTTCTTCCCTTTATAAAAGACTCAAAAATCAGTTTAAACTTCAAAAAATCTTAGAAATCTGTTGACAAAAAGGATGAAGAAGTGTTTTGCCAACCAAAATGGCATTACTGTCACTGTTAATTTGCTTTAAATTGCCATATAAAAGGATTCTCATTTCATGCTAGCATTTCTCATTGGCTTAAAACCAACTTGCGAATATTGTATTTTATGGACTCAGACATGAAGTATATGGCTAAATAGTAATCTTTCAAACTTCTAAACTTAGAATTAGAACCACACAGCTACTGGACTGCAGAAATAAGATAGTTTATTGCTCACTTAAAGTACTTAAGCATGGACTTGGAAACTATGTCCCCTAACCCCAATTAAAATGACCACAGATGCTAGACCTAATGGTTCACTGTGAAATCAGGAACCTACAGGGAAAAAAGAAAAAGAAAAAGAAAGAAAACTAGTGGGATATGAGATCTTTGCATTTGGTTTCTCTTATATACGTAGTCCCTGACTTAAGATGGTTTGACTTAACAATTTTTTGAATTTACAATGGTGCCAATATGATACCTATTTAGTGGGGACTGTATTTTGAATTTTGAATCTGTTCTCTTCCTGGGCTGAAAATATCCAGTCTGATCTTCTCTTTTGATGTGGGGCAGCAGCAGGGAGTCACAGCTCCTAGACAGCCACCCAGTCTTGGGGGGAAACAGCAGATCCTCTAGAGGGTACAGTTGCTGGCTTTTTAAGACAGTTATCCAATACATTAATGAGATATTCAACACTCTTTTATAAAGTAGGTTTATGTTTGGGAAATTTGCCCAACTTAGGATAATGAAACCTTGTATTCAAGGTAGGATGGACTCGGTTGTGATATTCAGTAGATTAGGTATATTAAATCCATTTTGACCAAGAATATTTTCAATTTATGGCGGATGTGTCAGGACATAACCCCAATGAAAGTTGAGGAGCAGCTATATTACCTAGAAAAAGTGAAATCTGTTAGAGAATATCAGGACTCTGTAGAGAAGATTTCTACATGGGAGCCTGTAATATGGTCATTCATCTATTTAAGCAAACATATCGATCGTCTATTATAAACAAAGTATGATGTGATATATTGACAGAAGTAATAGCAGTAAGACTGGACCATTTTCCATATGTTTGGAAGAGATGACTGTTATTAAATAAGAACAACTCGTTGTGGTAAGCACTATAAAACATATTTGAAGAATACTGAAGAAGAGATATCTAATTCTGCCTGTGAGGGATAAGAAAAGCTTCATGTTTGTATTAGATCAAATAATGGCCTCTATCTCACTCCATTGTGATAGAATTATGTATCTCCATGCCTTGACATACCTTGTAATATTTGGAGTATAATGACTATACTCCACTTGCTTTGGACCAGGAGTTGATAGTGGACCCAAGGTTGGCAGAAGCATAAAACATGCTTTTAGATTTGGGTTCACCTTTGCACTCCAGAAGAGTTAACCCCAGAGAGATGCTATCACTTAAAGAAGGGCCCAGAATAATCTAGCATTGGAGCCCCCAGCCTGACTGGCTATAGCCTGAAGCAGAGCCAGAGAATTAAGCCTTGTCTGAACCCCTTAACTGACAGCTAAGCTAAAGACTGGTGGATGTGGGAATAACTGCTTGTCATCACAACGGCCACTAACTTTGGAAGTTGTTTTTTATGTAAAAGCTAACTAATCCAATATTTAAGCCAGATTTTCTTTAAACAAATAAGAATATTTAAGAACATAAAGAAAACATGATGAAGATTCAGGCCTACTCTGTCTTCTATTTGGTGCAGGGTCTCTGATCTTATTCCCAAGTCCTTGATCCAATTTGAGTTGAGTTTTGTGCAGGGTGAGAGACAGAGGTTTAATTTTATTTTGCTCCATATGGATTTCCATCACCATTTGTTGAACAGGCTATCTTTTCTCCATTGTATGTTTTTGGCTCCTTTTTCTAGTATGAGGTGACTGTATTTATGTGGATTCATCTCTGTGTCTTCTATTCTGAACCATTGGTCTGCTTGTCTGTTTTTGTGCCAATACCATGCTGTTTTTGTTACTATTGCTCTGTAGTATAGTTAAAGGTCTGGTATTGTGATACCTCCTGCTTCACATTTTCTGCTCAGGATTGTTTTGACTATTCAAGGTCTCTTATTCTTCCAGATAAAGTTCAAGATTGCTTTCTCTTTTTCTATAAGGAATGTCATTGGGACTTTAATTGGAATTGCATTGAATATCTATAATTTTGGTAGTATGGCCATTTTGACAATGTTAATTCTGCCTATCCAAGAATATGGGAGATCTTTCCATCTTCTAAGGTTTTCTTCAATGTCTTTCTTTAGCGTTCTGTAGTTTTCATTGTAGAGACCTTTCACCTCTTTTGTTAGATTGATTCCCAAGTATTTTATTTATTTATTTTTTGAGGCTATTGTGAATGGAATGTTAAACATTATGTAAAACCATGAAGGAATAAAGAAAATTTGTGATATGTTCATGACATAATGAGTTATTAGATGCTACTCATATATAAGTATGCATGATGGGTAGCTTAAATCGAATCAAGTTTGGAATGTATTCCTGAAGTAACAAACATTTTCAGGGAGAAAGATATAGTTACTCCCCGAGTTCTCTTGTCAGTCGTAACAGTGGAAAGGTCCACTTATGCTTTCTCCAGAGCTAGTCCCAAGGCTAAGTATCTTACTGATTTACTCTTATGTCTCTACACATTGGAAAGGTTTTCTTGGTTCAACACTTGCTTGTTGGGGTCAAAGCCTTCACATAGTAAGTGCTGAATGACTGTTACTCTCTAATTTGGCACTAGGGACCCTAAAACAAGAAAGGAAAGGAAATGGCAGTCTGGTATCCTCTGATATTTTTTAAGTGTCAACTGAGCAAGGAATCTTCATGAAAAATCATTTGACATTTAACAGCATTAGCACTGGAATTGTCCTTAATTAAAGGCTACTCAGTTCCCCCCCAAAACCTCTGCCCTACCTGCAAACACAGCAAAACTCCAAGAAATCTTCATAAACCACAGAAAACACAGTATCTAAGAGACCCTTCTGCAGTCTCTTACGGAGGCAGGGGATGTGGCTACTGTCATAGCAAATATGCTAGAGATTTACGGGGACTATGATTGTGGTTCGAGGAGCCTGCTCAAGCAGGCATAAATCTTGGTAAAAGAGTCAGTCAAACCATATAAAGATGCCACTAGGAAAACCACAACTGTCAAGGACTGTTCTTATTAGCATCACGAAATCAAGGAACACTATAAATCTTGTTTACATAGAGATACACCCACCTTGTTGTAAGCCATCTTCATATTTAGTAATATTGCTGTACCAACAACCAAAAGAAAGTATGCACCGGTTACTAGAGGGAGATAAACCAGTGATTAAAATGGAAATACTACAATAATTTTTCAGATATATGCAATGCTCTCTAGTTTACAAAGTGCTTTTAGGCTCACGGTCTCAAAGCCACTACCAACTTGTGAGTTAAGAAGTATGGGCACTTTCTAACTTCTATAAATGAAGAAACCAAGTCTCAGAGCGTTTAAGGAAAATTTGTCCAAGGTCTCAGAGCTTGTCAATGACAAAGGAAGGACTCAGCACAGGTCCTCTTGACATTAATTGAAAGAACCTCCAAGCAATCACACTGGTGTTGGACGAGTACTCAGATCCAGGCTGTTCCTAACTAGGATGTCCCAGGCCATAATCTTGTCTCATCCTGCAAGAAGCCCTCTCTTGATTTCCTTAGACTGGTGATATAACACCATACGCCTTTATATTGACAGTTTCAGAGTTTCAAAAAATACTTTCAAAATGGAAATTTAAATTATTGATTGTAAGTCTTCTCATATACTTTCTCAAGGGCAGGATTTGTGTCAACCTAGCTTAAATAGTAAGTCATGGATTTGAGTTACATGAATTCTTATATATCACACTATAAGCTCGATTTTCATAATTATTCATTGAAGGAAATAGATGCTCCACCAGTGAAGGACTTACCAAGTATAACTCAGGCAATTAATTAACCTAGACTCCAGAAGTGGTATTGTAACTCCCAGGTCAGATAATAAGTATTCACACCATGCTGCATCTAGGGTGGGACCACTTCGTCTCAGCCCCTATCAAAGCCAAGACATGCATACCATGTACACACACACACACACACACACACACACACACACGCATGCACAAAAACATACAACTTTAAGATGTTGTATGTAACTTGGTGTCAATGGTCATCATCCTGTTCTTTGTAAACCGAACACAATTAATACAATTATTCTCTAGAAAGATCAAAATATTCCCAAATATTTCTATAAATGTCCAGGGGCTTACTTTCCATGGCTTGATTTTTCTGCTCTATTAATTTCACTTAATTATCACCTCCAGTAACCATTTTTCTGCCTGCTCTGTACCAACCTAGATATAATACTCATTCCTTTATTCTTTAATTTTCTAAAAATGCATTATCAAAAACATACTTTACATAAATGCTTTAGCTAGTTTTTGTGTGGCTGTGAGAAAAAAGACCCAACAAGAAAAATATACAGGAGGGAAAGTTTATTTTGTCTCAAAAGTTCAGTCCATGGTCAGCCAACTCCATGGCTCTGGGCTACAAAGAGGCAGAACATCTGGGGAATCAGGAAGCAGAGAGTTCTGCTCACTAGGGACAAATAGAGACCCAAAAGGCACACCCCCAGTTACCTATCTCCTCTAACCACACTGACCTCTTACAGTTATCACCTATTTAATCCATACCTGGGGATTGATTCATTGATTAGGTTAAGGCTCTCCGTAACCCAATGGTTTCACCTCTAAAAATTCCATACCGCTTGACACACGAGTTTTGGTAGATATATAAACCATAACAATATTTAAAAATCAAATTTATCAAAGACGTTGTGCGACTGGAAGGATTTGAATCTCAGGAAAGCATGCTACTTAAAATATTAGCAATAACTACCCTGACACCTCCTTTTTTCCATTTCCTTCAGGGGTGCCTGCCTCCTCCTTCCTGGGACATTATGATATGAAGGTTCCCAAGAGATCAGTCCTTGATTCTCTCTTCTATCAACTTTTGCTTTTTTAGTGATCTCAAACTATTTTATGTCTTCAATTTGGCATGGATTTACCTCCTGAACTGCAGGTTCATGTGACCACCTGAATCTCTCCACTTGGATACCCAAGAGGAACCACCAACTTTTAAAAACATCTAAAACTGAGTTTGTGACCAACAGTCTTCACCCCATCAGTTCTTGCACCATTCCCCATCTTAGATGGTGGCAGATATATCTTTCCAGCATCCTTTCCTTGCAGGCCTACATTCAATCAATCAATCAAAGTTTATATCTTATCTTCAAATATATGCAGGATCTGTCCACTCTTCAGAAATCTCTACTACTTACAAATCATCAGAATGTTTTGCTTATAACCAGTAAGTACTTCCCTTCACTTGCTCTCTCATATCAAATTACCAACTACGGCAATAAAATCATCCTGTGTCTAACATATAAACAGATACAGGCCAGTGGTGTGTCTGCCAGCTCTTTGCCTTGTACTTGGCCTGTATTTTCCTATCTGGTGCTAGGATAAAAGTACAAAAACCACATTTCAGAATTCCTTTTGCTAATTGTGCCCTTGGTGGCTTCTGACAATAAAAGGCCCTGATGGGATTTGACCAGTTTGGAGAAAAGAAGGGCACACATTCCCTACTTCTGGCTCCCTATAGCAGCAGCAGGAAGAGACTGAGGTGGCTCAAGCACTCTCAGCAGGGCTGACCCTGCTCAGCGACTGCCCAATGCCTCCCGCAGCACCCACAGCAGTGTCTCCAGGTGTGCCAACAGTGCAGCAGGAAAGGTAACCCACAGTTGGAGTAGGGGCCACACAGCCATCTGATCCCTGGAAAAATCCCTTGCTCCCTCTTGCTTTCCCAACACCAATTCCTTATATTAAATCCCTCCCTAAGTCTGTTATCAATATTGGGTGTTTACACACATGCATGCATTGAGGTAAACACTATCATCCAAGGTACATAGGTGAAATTGGCATGGGGAAAAGAAGATCATTATTTTGCTATGGGGAAAGCAGTACAAGAAAAGCTTCACTGAGCAGTAATTTGGGGATCTAAACGCTGGAGTTCATAGGGGATTATAGTAAGGGAGAAGAACCAGAAAACATCCTAGGCAAGTATAAAGTTGGGTAGATCTTCTCCTTTTTCCACCCTCCCTTCCTTTTCTGATTGCTTGTTTGGTGTTGAGGATTGGGCCGAGGAGTCTTATGTGTGTTAAGCATACACTACTACTAAGTTATGCCTCCAACTCAAGGTGTTATAAAGCACAGTATTTGGAAAAGTTGGCCCCAGGTCTTAGATAGATAGATAGATAGATAGATAGATAGATAGATAGATAGATAGATAGATAGACAGATAGATTAGATAGATAATAAATAGTAAGTAGGTAAAATATAAGATGATAGACACATAGATGAAAGATAGCTAAGCAGATAGGTTTGTATACATCTATACTCATTCTAACTTACTTGTGTGATTACATTCAGATGCTTCTTGTTCTCTTGGTAAACATGATCTTCTTAACCCTCTTTTAAATACACAGGATTGCAGACTCTAAATAGCCAGGGGCAAAATTGGAAATAAAAGGTTCGGGTAAACAAGTTTCATACATCCTATTTGGCAGACGAAAAAAATTAGTAGCTATGTAACCCAGGGGGATGTATTGCAACATAATTAATCAATGTTTGCAAATTGCTTTGAGACTCTGAGTGCACATATAATGTGAGAAGTTGTAGCATCGTGTTTTTAAAAATCTAATATGGCTTATTTGTGAGGATATAAGTTGGTGAATGGCAGAATAGGCAGCTGCCCAGGCTAAGTTTGAAAGGATAATTTTATATCAAACAAATAGTAAATTTCTATTAAATTTTATTAGGAGAGCTTTGTTACAACAAGCAATAATAGTTATAAATAATTAAACAATAAAACAAGTCTAGGCATGTGTGCTTTGAAATCTTAATGCATGCCTCAGGCGTGTGATAAGTCATAATGATAGAATTAAATTGACTTTAATCAAGAAGCTTGCATTAATGACCTAGTAATTCATACCCTGTTGTCTATTTATTGCTATTATAACATCAACATTTTTACAAGTTCAAAGATCCACGTTTTGCTGGTGCACATGCAAAAAATCCAAAATACTGGTTGAGAACAGATGTCCTTATGCCAATACCAGTATTTAATATTAATTGCAAATCCTTGAAGGTTCTTTAACTTTAAATGTCACATTTTAGGGTACAAACCATGATGTGAACATAGTGATTCTTTTTACTTTCCATCTTGTTAGATTGTTTCTGTGATACAGTTAAACAGACCATGAAATGGACTCTTTCAAATCTTAATTTCAATAGATTAAAATCTAAAGGCATTTTCACATGTTTATTCTTCCCATCTCAGAAATAGGACACTCCAAAATAATTCATTTTAAAAATCACAGAGTAGTGCCTTTAATAGAGACAATTTCACTTTAATTAAAATGTCCAAATGGTGCTTTTTTGCATGGAACCTTGTCTTCACAATTTGTCTTAGCAATCTAGAGTTGCCAAATACATGAATTTTGGGTTTTTTTCATATTTTTATATATTCTAATTAGTTATACATGACAGTAGAATACACTTTGACACATTAAATATAAATGGAGTATAACTTCTCATTCTTTGGGTTGTACATGATATTGAATGATAATGGTTGTGTAGTCATATATGCACATAGGGTAATAATGTCCTATTCATTTTACTACCCTTCCTATCACCTTACCCCCTTTCTTCCCTTCACTTTCCTCTGCCTAATCCAAAGTAACTCTATTGTCCCATATCCCCCTCCTTATTATGAATTCACATTTGCATATCAGAGAAGACATTCAGCCCTTGGGTTTGGGGGATTGGCTTATTTCACTTAGCATGATATTCTCTATCTCCATCCATTTACTGGCAAAATAATGTCATTCTTCTTTAAGGCTGAGTAATATTTCATTGCATACATATACCACATTTTCTTTATCCATTCATCTGTTGAAGGGCACCTAGGTTGGTTCCATAGTTTAACTATTATGAGTTGAGCTGCTGTAAACATTGATATGGCTGCATCACTGTAGTATGCTGATTTTAAGTCTTTTGGGTATATACCAAGGAGTGGAATAGCTGGGTCAAATGGTGGGTTCAATCCACGTTTTTTGAAGAATTTCCATACTGCTTTCCATAATGGTTGCACCAATTTGCAATCCCACCAGCAATGCATGAATTTTCATAGTAACTTGCAAGAAACAAACAAAAACATTAAGTCTGTTTAATATCTATCTTATGGTGACACATCCTAAAGAAAAATCATTAAAGCCTAGAATTCTGCCTCTATGAAGCACAAGGACACTAAGTTGTACCATTCTACAAGATACCACTCCCATTGCTTCCCATTTGAACTGTTCCAGATCCAACTGCCTAAGCACTCCCAGGCAAATTTGATATTATATGTCAATTTCAGCCAGGATTCCAGCCCTAAGGAGTAGCTCATTCACTTCAAAACTTTGTTCTTCTTTGTCTGTCTCTGAAGTCTTAAAGGATGTCACTCATTTCTTGTTTGTTTGTGTGTTTAACACATAGCAGAGGGTGAAACTCCTTGGATTATGCGCCAGAAAAGCACATCAAACATCTTTCATTTAAAGCTCTCTTTCTCCATTCCTAAAAAAATTACCTCACACTGCATGAGTTAACAGTTGGACTATAATTCCTTTTCTTTTCATGCCACATCTTGTTTTAAATCTTTGGTGGTTCTCCTAAATCTAATGATTCATTGCAACTTATTAGTTAAGCATTTCACACGTTGTCAATTTATTTTTCCAACCATGCTTCCTGACACATACCACCTCACAGGCACAGTAAGCTAGTATGCACAATAGACTTTTCCATATTTCTCAGAAGCATCATGCAATGTTGATATTTTTGTGCCTTCATTTACAATATTTTCAACACTTGGAATAACATTCTGAAATTTTTACTCCTGGAAAAATTATATTAGTTCTTCTAAATTAGTTTTATTACCCTCCATCAGTGATATCTCAACTTGCCCAGATGTATTTCTTTATCCCACAATTATTTATAAGATGCTGCCTATGTATAGAGCATTAAAAGTTGGAGACACAACAGTGAAGAGACCTCAGAATTAAAATCTTTATGAAACAGAAATAATGCAAAATAATAGGTGCTATGGTAGAGAAAAGTCCTGTTATGGTTTTGAATCATAAATGTCCCCCAAAAGTTCATGTGTTGAAGAAATGGCCCTCCAAATATCAGTGTTCAGTGGTGGGGCTTTGGGAAGTGATTGGATAGCGAGGCTCTGATCTCAGAAATGGATTAATCTATATACAGATTCACAGTTTAATGGGCTTTGGGGAGGGACTTTGTTAAAAAGTGAACTCTTCCTTTGATTCTTGGCCATGATGAGGTGAGCAACTTTGCTCCACCACATATTTCCCACTAAGAAGTTGTGCCTTATCATGAACCCAAAGAAGTGGAGTCAATCAACCATGGACAAAAACCTCTGAAACCATTAGCCAAAATAAGTATCTTCTCATTTGAAGTTGTTCTTCTCAGGTATTTTCTCAATGGAAAAATGACTAACACAAGTCCTCCAGGGTATGATAAGCCCTCAGAGAACCCAACCTAACTCTGGTGACTCAGGGAAAGATTGGTGGATAATGGGATATTCAGGAAGATCGCTGAAGAATAAGCAAGAGTTAACTGGGTAAAGAGTAGAGAATCTCATTTCTTTGAAAAAAGGTTAAGCTTTTTCTGGACTAGGACAGTGGAGTTCAAAATTTACAAAGCATTGATATACATCATCTCTTTTGAATGCTGAATTAGGCATTCTTATTCTCATTTTACAGATAAGAAAATTAAGGCACACTCTTAGAGAAGAAGGTTAAAGTAAATTTATATTCCCATATTGGTCCACGGAGAGGTTGGGCCATGCTATCTGGTGAATAGGTGAAATTCGATGAGGAGATAAAAATTACACAGGCATATTACCCAGTTTTCAAGAAGAATGAAATTCTGGCATTTGCTGGTAAATGGATGAATTAGAGAATACCATGCAAAGTGAAAGAAGCCAAACCCCAAAACTCAAAGGCCAAATGTTTTCTCTGATACACAAAAGCTGTTCACAATAAGGGATGGGAGATGGGGAACTACAGAGTTACTACATATTAGGTAAAGGGAATGAAGGGAGGGAAAGGTGTAGGAATGATAGTAGAGTGAAACAGAAATTGTTACCTCATGTACATGTATGACTACATGATGGATGTGATCCTATAATATGTATAATCAGAAACATGACAAATTATACTCTATGTATGCTCTATCAAAATGTATAAATGCATCCTACTGTCATGTACAATTAATTAGAACAAATAAGATTTTAAAAATTTCACAAATAAAAAATTTTTTTAAAAATACACAGGAATTTGAATGAGAAAAGTTTAACATAAGAGATTAGTAACTATAAACAGGGATGAACTATAGAGATGTGGAAAAAACTCTTAAGAATACCCTGTAGCTGAAGTACAGTATCTCAAAAGGGACAACGTGGAAGGGGGCTACCACTCCAGGGCTGGGATTCAGATGTGCTGGAGAAGATGTGTAGCCCATGGAATAGTACAGAATTCACTGGGTTCCACAAACCAGACTTGGTCCAAAGTCACCACATAACCAGGAGACAATTGTGGAGTTGGAGCTGAGGAACAGTGAGGCTGGATGGCAGGCATATAAGGGAAAGCCGCGGGGCACAAAGCCTGTTGGAGGGAGTCAGCACGTGCCCTGGACTGCATGTGTACAGGGCCACTGGAAACAACTCTCCACACATCAGACATGTTCAATAGGAATTGGTGATAGAAATCTGCTGCCCAGAAGGTCAGTGTGTGTCTTGGAGCATGTTTTTGGAGTAACAATCTCTGGTTCCCTGCCCCTGCTTCCCATTTATCAAAGTTCTTGCCACAAAGTCTTCCACACTGCTGAGTTCTATATAATATGCCCTCTTAGGAAGTCTTTTTGAGATGCCAAATCTCACACCTTCTAGTATGTGCTTCATCCAAATGTGAAAGTAGTAGGAAGAGCCAGAAACTTTGGGCTGAAGCTCATCACCACAGCTATGCAGCAGATGCATAAAGGAGGCCCTGGTATTCTCTGGCCAAATGGTTCTCCAATCCCTGAAATGCTGTCCATGTCGTGGGTAGAGTTGAGGGAGCCTGACTAGGTGGATAGGTGTCTAAAGCCTAATCTCTGACTCTCTCTTTTCAGCATTCTGTGATTGATTATGCCTGAGCAAAGAATCAGGTTACAACCAAGTCTGTGGTAATCATTCTGTCTCCTAAGTTTCATTTACATTCACAAATTCTATGTTTGTTTTACAGGTGAACTTAAAGTACAATCATATTTTCCATGTGTTCTGGGGAGACTCACTCTGGTCCACAAAAAATAACAATAACTAACCCAGAACTTGAATCCAGATCTTCTGCTTCTTTGAATAATAAAAGTAGATAATTTTCTTACAGACACACTGGTTTTTTCCTCTTCTTCCCATGGGCAGCATGTTAGTCAGTTTTCTGTTACTATGATAAAATACCCTAGAAAAACAACTTAAAACAGGAAAAATTTCCTTTGGTTCCTGGTTTCAGAGGTTTCAGTGCATTATCAGCTGACCCCGTTGCTTTGGACCTGAAAGGAGGCAGAATATCATGGTGGAAGGGTGTGGTAGAGCGAAGCTGCATTTCTCTTGGCAACAGAGAGAGGTGGGGGGGGGGAAGGGACGAGGGACAAGAAACACCCTTCCTGTGCATACCCTGCCGGAATCTACTTCCTTCAGTAGACCACACCTCCTAAAATTTCTACCACCTCTCATTAGCTATAAAATCACAGTGAGTTAATCCATTAGTGATGTCACTCCCTCATGATCCAATCGCTTCCCAGGAGCCCCACCTCTAAATTGCAGCCTTGGGGACCAAGCTTTCAATACATGAAACTTTGGGAAACATTCCAGAACCAAAATGTAACAGACATTTTTTAAACCACCATCCTCATTTTGATTGGATTTACATTCACCTACTCGCTGACTGCAGGGATGATAAGGACTCTGAGAAAGGCGGACATTACTGATGGTTGTGATTTCAATATATGTGAATCTCTAAAATTTATATTGGAACATAACTCTCAAAGTGATGGTGTTGAGAGGTGGGCTCTTGGGAGTTGATTAGATGATCCTGCTGGCCCTGGAAGAGGAATTTGTGCTCATAACAGAGCTTGAGGAAGGGTCTATCCCTTTTGCACCTCTTCTACCTTTCCACCATGTGAGGACATCATGTGTAGATGACATCAAGGGCTTCCACAGGACACTGAGTCTTCAGGCACTGTGAGCCTGGACTTCCCAGTCTTTAGAACTATTTATAAAATGCCAAGATCATGACACAGTAGAAGGAATGAATTAAGCCACTATCCTTCCAAGATAAGCAGATCGGGGAGGATACTGAACAACCTCCAAAGCTAGTCTGAGTTGTCAGGATGTAGATTTAAAACTCTGGGAGAAGATGATACTATATTCAAAGCAATGGGAACCAAGACAGAAATGAGTTCTTCTGTATGTCAGTTCCACAACACTGGCCAAATCATTTGACCTCCCCAAAATTCATGCCTTTCTGAAATTACAAAAAAAAAAAAAAAAAAAAAATGCATATTTTTTGAGAATTATCATGTAACATAATCATACATGTCTGAAACTGCCTATTCATATCAGACACAAAATATTTTCTCAACTACTCAATTACATGCAGCATGGAATTCTCTGTCTTTCACTCTTTTGCCCAGGTCTCAGTCAACACAATTGGAACGATGTCTTTTTCTTTTTCTTTTTTTTTTTTTTTTTTAGGCTAACACATTTTATTTATTTTTAAAAATTATTTATTTTTTGTTGTTTTATAGACTGCATTTTGATTCATTGTAGGCAAATGGGGTACATCATTTCGTTTCTATGGTTGTACACGATGTAGATTCATACCATTCATGTAATCATACATGTACATAGGGTAAGGATGATGTCTTGAAGACCAAAACACACTTTAAAACTCTGTTTAATTTTAGATTGTATTTGTATGTCATTGCTATAATCTGGATCATGAATGTCCACCAAAGACCCATGCAATAAAGATGGCCCCAAGATGGTGCCATGGGTTCATGGTAAAACCTTTGAGAGGTGGGTTCTAGTGGGAGGTCTTTAGAACATTGGATGTGTGCTCTTCAAGTGCCACCCTGGTCCCTCCTAGTTCTCTCCTTTACTTCAAAACCATTAATTAAGCAATTTTGCTTCATATGATGTGCTGCCTCACCAAAAAAAACAACAGTACTAACTGATGGTGAACTAAAACCTCCAAAACTCTGAGCAAAAGCAAACCTTTTTCCTTTATGATTTGATTATCTCAGATATTTGTTACAGTGATGGAAAGCTGGCTAGCACATCTGTGAATGTGTGTGTGTGTGAATGTTTTTGTATGAGTCTCTAGGTTTCTATTAAAGCATCATTTTTCACATTTTTCATTATCTGAAAAGTCATGAATGTAATCCAAATGATGTACCTGAAAGATGTGAAGTTAAAAAAAAAAGAAACTTCACCCAATAACAAAGCAATTCACATCATTATAAGTTTTATGAAAGAATGTTTTGCCTTGTCATATGGCTCCAGATATGATAACTTATATCGTACAAACTTTTTTTCTAGAGAAAGACTGATTGGATCCTCCTGTCATTAGAATACCACAGAATCCATTGAAGTTGACATAACGGACTATTAACCCCCAAAATAAGTGTTTGCTCAACCTGAAATATGTGCATGACACCACATGTGGGGAGGTTAGTGAATAAATGAGGGACAGACACATTTTTTTTTTGAGTTCTAAAATCTTAAGACTCCTTTCTCAGTATTTTGACTTATTGAAAACAATATAGCATTTATTGACTAAATTAGACCAGAAAGGAAAGGAACTAATATTTATGAAGCACTGTTTTGAGGAGCCCAGGTGATGTTGTTTTATACATCAGCCTGTAGTGCGCAGAAGGATCAGGCAATGGCAGTGTTATAGTTTAAAGGTGGTTTGTCCCCTGAATTCACTCAGGAATTTAATCTTTAAGAGCATACATGAATGGTATTGACAGGTGGAAACTTAAACCATCTATGGTTGTTCACAGGTGAAGCCTTTGTGAAATGATTATTTAGTTTAGGTCATTAGGTTAGGGCCCCATGATTGAATCCTGTGGGCTTTGTGAGGAAAAGCACAGAGACCACGCAGACACTGAGATACGTACACATTCCAACAAAGATGTGATAGAGCCAAGGAAGCCTTGGCCAGAACCTGTGTCATGCTGTGTGAATTTCCATCTTCTACCACTGTGAGCTAAATGAACCTCTTTTCTTTATGAAGTAGCCTACCTCTAGCATTTTGCTGTAAGAATGAAAAGTTGGTGAATACAGGCAGATACTATATCTAGAAAAAAGGAGAATAACTGACATATTTGATAAGTCAGTCCTTATATATTTAATCTTTCAGCTCCTTCAATGCCATACACCTCAACTGAGTCATTATAATTTTCCACATTCTATGTGGAACAACTCAAACTTTCAACAAGAGACAGGAGTGTTTGTCACATTTACTTCAGAGTTTTTGTCTTTCAGTTCTTTTCTTGAAATTGTGTACCACGATCTGAAACAACTTCAACTATAGCTGTTCCATATTCTGCTCTCCTCACATCACAGTATTTGAACTCTCCCATCATCTAGAAAGTTACATTTTTTAAAAAGTGAAACTCCACAGATATGTACACAACACAAAAGAAATAGGCACCTTTCATCCTTCTATGTTCCATCAGTTACAAGTTGTAGCTTGAGAAGAAAGACTGTGGGCCCTCCCTCTTTGAGATAAAGAAAAATGTAGTATGTGAAAAAAGTCATCTATATCATAAAAGATTTTAGATGCCGGAAGGGAATAGTGGACATCAAGAGTGGAGTCAAATTAACTATGTAAATTCAAGTTTAGGATTTGGCGTAAAGAAGAAAAGAAGTGATTTAAGAATCTTCTACCCTTCCGTGCCATTCAGTTCAGTTTTGTTTAATTCTTATGCTTCTTTTGAATTATGACCAGGTATCTACAATATTAATATTCATGCTAGAATCAGTCTTCACTCATAAGATCTGAGGTAGCTACTATTACCATTTACCGAGAAAAGCAAGGCTGGAGGAGAGCACAGTCACAAAGTAGGTATGAAACCAAAGTAATCCCTGTCCTCCCATGTGCTAAATGCTATGTTCTCACCACCTCACACTACACTAGGCTGATAGATGAAGATAAATGCTGGCAAAATGATTCAGTATACCTTTTATGTATTTACCAAACACAAATGGTGCCTACATATAGATCCAGATCTATATATAATTATTTTTGCACCAGATCCAAGTATAATTATTTTTGTGCTTCTTAAAAGTTGAAGAAATAGGGCAGAGAAAGTGGAACATTGAAACCTGAAGGCCTAAACCTTGAGATGCTTGTTAAGATGAGAGAGTTGATTATCTGACATTTAATAAGATCTAGACAAAGTTGCCAGTAGCAGTATGCTGTGGAACAAGAGAGGGGATTGCTTAAGAAAAATATAATTTCCTTGTCATCACTGAGAAAAGGATTCAGTGAAGCAGTTCTGAAAACTCACAGTGGCTGATAATTATCCCAGAGTAGAGACTTCACCTTGAAAGGGATGGAATAAAATGATCAGGATCAATGTGATACCAGAAAATAATGAACGTTAACCAATGGGCCATAGAATCTCCAGTGATTGTTACTTGCCTCAGATTTGTAATATCCTGACAACAGCTTCAAAAGCAAACGCTCATAAAACCTTTGGCTATCCATCTTGATTCAGATGACTTGAACTAGTGGAGAGGTTTAATAGTTGCCTGGAGAAAACATTTCCTGGAGACTTTTATTTATATTCAAAAATAGAATGAGGACACCCAATCAGTATTTTCTACATAGTCTTTGGTAAAGGCATCAAGCTAGCCAGGATCACGATCAAAAACCCTTGGTTTTTCCACACATTTTATCCTCTTAGAGGCAGTTCTGCTTGCACTCTTAGACACCCTTTACAGTAATTTCTCACTCCACCTCCCCTTTAAAAATTACTAAGTCCAATTCTCAGGTGATTTGAATCACATTCATGGAAATGTATGCCTGATTGATTGCATTAGTTATCCACCGCTGTGTAATAAATTACCACAAATGTGATGGATTCAAGCAGCACACCTTTATGACCTCTTAGTTTCAGGACACCAGGTTTAGCTCAATCCTCTGCGTAGCCTCTCACAAGGCTGCAAACCAACACACTGGCTGTGTTATGTTCTTGTTTGGGATGTTAGTAGAATTCATTTGTTTGTAGCTATACAGGAGACTAGAGACCTCCCAAACTCTGAGAAGACACTCACAGTCTTGTCACAGTGAATTCTCCAACATGACTCCTCTCATCAGCCCAAAAGGAGAAGTTCTAGAGTGCACATATTAGCAAGATGGAATCTTATGGAAGATAATGTGATCGTGGGAGTGACTTCCCCCTCACCCATGCCATATCATTTTGGTCACAACAAATCATAAGTCCCATTTGCAGGGAACTGAATGATAGAATCAGGGACAGTAGGTGACAGGAATTGCTGGGGACCACTTTAGTTCATGTTTTTAAGTGACTTGTTTTCCAAGTATGTGTGCTTTCAAAGATGCTTCAAGGGACTAAAGTAATACACACACAAAGAAAGAGAGAATGAGCTCAGATGGTCACCTAGCACAGCTGACAGCAGAAACATTTGGAGTAGAGGCCAGCAACAGTCCTAATTTCCTTGAAATCTAGGTCTTTCAACAGGAAAAGCCTGTTTAAACATTGTAGAAGCTCTCTTCTGTACTAGTGTTTTATTGTTATATATTCATACTTCTAAACAATGGGACCTAGGGAAAATTATAGGACTTTAGTTTATTAATCTATAAAATGAATAATCATCATACTTTATTGGTAGTGTCGCTATCCAGATTAAATAACTTAGAGGTGAAGCAGACCTGGTACCTTACTCTTTGCCCTGTGGCACATCCTCCTGACAATGAAATGCAGTCATACACTAATTTGCCAAGCAGTCAAGACAAAAGGGAAAAATTATCTTCAACAACAGTGTTTAAAATAAAATCTTTCGTTTATGACTCCCATTAGTCAATGAGACCAGTTTAAAAAAAAAAAAACTTTTTAACATTTGAAATATGTAAATTCATTACATTTGTAAAATTTTAAGCATTACAGATAGAAATCTCCTGTGCCCATCCCTTCCCCAACTCTAGTTTTAATCTAAGTAGAACTACTTTTATTTTTTTTCTATTTTTCTAGAACTTTTACTAAATAGTTTATGAACTATTTTGTCTTATGCTTTTCCTTTATATTGAGGTAGCTGGATAGGTAGATGGATAATACTTAGAAAGGATAGATAGATGATAGATACAGGGGTAGATGGTATTTTGCTCTACTGCTTCAACACCAGGGCTGCAGATACCCCATGCATACTATTTATCAATTCCAATCAATCCCAGAGAAAGAACTTAGAGGACTCAATGAATAGGTTTTGGACATTGTATTACTCCTCAGCCGTGGCAGTCCAGCATATAATGGAGGGTCAGGCCATACCTATAAGTAGCGGGGATACACAGGACAGGTTGCCTGACCACCACGCAGGTGGATTTTCTCGGATGTTTTGTGAGTACTTTCCTTTACAACTCTGCTGAAGATTGAAAATCAAGGTAGAAGCCAGGCCCCCCTCTCCATTTCCTTCCTGATCACATTCTTTAGAAATCTTCCTATCTTACTGCAAGCTTTCCTAGGCACAGATTAGTGTTTAACCCAACATCTACATAATGCTCTTTACCTTGTTTTTTCATTCATTGTGCTTTCTGGAGTTACATCCTCATGAGTACATATGTAGTAACATTATTCTTACTAGATGTCCCATAATATTTCCATCTAGCACTACTCTATCGCTGGACATTTAGATTTTTTTTTTTTTTTTTTTTTTTGGCTATACTATGCTTGAATGAACTGCTTTGAACATATAAAAATGTTTTTCCTAAAGTAAAATCAAAAAATTTGTGTGACTTAATGTAGACATTTTTATATTTAAGACATACTGCCAAAATGACCATGCCAATGTATAGTTCCCTTAGTAGTGACATACTTGCTATATGTATATACATAAGGCAATGTGGGTAAAGTGCTTAGTATGACACTTGGCATATATTAAAGTGATCCATAGTTGCTAGTTATTATTTTTGCAATGAGCCAAAAATGAGCTTTTTTTAAATATGGTAGTTTGACTTGATGGAAGGGTAGAATTAGGAGAAAGTTAAGGCAATTGGATGACTTTCATTAAATGCTTGAGTGAGAATGTGAAACTTACCTAAGCAATTGGATGGGGACAAACTGTACTTCACAATTATGTCCCAGGCCAATTCAGAGTGTACTTAGAACTCTTGTATCTTGGAATTATCTCTGACATAGGAATGTGACCACCATTTGAACTCAGACACGTGAAGCCAAGTATTTAAGCCCCAAACGCCCCTCCTTAGGAAGTTTCATATAAACTAAAATGTTTTCATAAATTTTACACGTGTTGGATTCTAACAGACGTAAAATGTCATTTCAGTTAATAAGCATGGCCACATAAATTGAAATGGATTTAAAACATAATGACCTTCCAGCCCAAGGATATTGCCCATGAATAATGAATTAGGAAGGTAAGATAAACCCTAAGTGATAAAGCTGAATGACAAATGACAGGATTTCTCTTTAAAACTATTTGACTTCCAAAACCAGTTTAAGAGAAATTTACTTGGATTTCTATTCAGTAGTACTGTGCAATACAGGAATAGGGGATGGAAAACAAGTTCTTAGCCCATATATTCAGGAAATAGGAGGCCAAGCTTGTTAAATGCTGTACAGAACTGCAAGGTAAACCATACTCCACGCATTTCATAGTGTACTATCTCATTTATTTTTTGTCTTATTAATCAGTCTTACTTAAAAACAATGTATGCAAATGAGAAACATTCAAATAGAATCAAAGGGAAAATTCAATTTTGCTTACCCAATTAAGAACCCCTCAAATTCCCTCTCTAGAGATAACTGATATTGCACATTTCTTCTGTATCCTATCAGAAATATTCTGTTTATACAGCATATATGCTTAGATAGACATATTTTACCCAAATATGGGAGAATCAGACAGACGCTGATTTGCATTTTCTATAAATCACTCTGCAATGCCCCATTCTATGAAGATAACATTCTCTATTTAATCAATCCCACATGACAGATGAGTTTTCTGTTATTATGCTGCCACGAACTACTTCCTACTTGTACTTTTGTTCAAATGTGTCATTCTCTCTGAAGTTCAGTTAACTCATTAGAAGCAGAGTTGATTGGGTCAAAGATTGTGTGTCTTTTCAGTTTCGATAAATATTGAAAATTGTGGTAAAGGTTGAGAATTTATATGCACAATTTATTAAAGTGTCTCCCTAACTCCCTCCAAATGTAATTTGTCAAGTAATTTGCTATTTGTTAATCTGATAAGTGAAAAATGGACTGCACTTATTTCATTCATTGTGAGTCCAATTTTATTTTACTTGCTATTTATTCTGTACACACTGTGTACGGCCAGTTGGCGTTCTCTACCCATTTTTCTGTGAGATTGATGATCTCTTTCGCATTGATTATATGAACTCTTCATTTATTAAAGAAAGTACTTTTATTTGCTATTAGTAGCAAGATTTTTATTCCAGTTGATCATTAGTCATTTGAATTTCTATTATTTTTCTACGGCTCAAAATTTTTAAATAAGAGAGAATAGCAATATTTGTTCTTTCAGTTTTTGAGGCTTACTCAGAGAGATCCTCCATATTCCAAAAGTATAAAATAATTTGTTTTTTTCCTAGAAAATAATTTATTTCATGCAGATTTTCAATCTGTTTTCATATATTTGTACAAAAAAGCATCTCATATCTATTTCTAATTTTGCATATCTGTGTCTTGCCCCCTTTTATTTTATCGATTAAAATAATTCATCACATCAGTTATATTTTCCCAAAAGAATCAGTTCATGATTTTATTAATTCTATTTTTTTTCTGACTATTGAGTCTATTTTACAACATTCAGCTTCTACCTTTATTTTCTTCTCTTTCCTTAGATTTCTTTTGTTGTGTTTGTCCTGTTTAGTTTCTGAAAGAAATGCTTAACTAATTAATTTTCAAATGATAGGGGTTTTGTGTGTATGTTTTAGACACTGGTTTCTTCACTTATTTTTAGCATAACAGAAATTAATTAATTTCTAAATACATTTAATATACTTTTCCACTTGAAAATGGAAATAGCTTGGCCACACATAGTGAACATATCTTTATAAAATAAGAACAAAGAAAATTCATACTGGGAGAAAGGAGATTCAGTTGACTAATCTGTTATATTGATCCTATCACAACATAACATATTCATTAACAGAATAATGAGTGGGAAAATCAAAACTGAAATATTTTCTGATCCTTAGGTAGAGGTATTTTAATGATTTTATAAGATCTTTCAGATGATTTTAATTGAAACATAATAAAACAATATTTATAATTCAAATTGACCATAGATGTTTGTTTTCAAAAGTAGAATGGAAAACTGGAATTTCAAATCCTTCATCAGTCCTCTGTCCTACCTAAATTGTGACACTTTGAGCCAATAGTCCCTGTTTAAAGAACGTAGAGTCTCAACTCTTCAATATTAGTTCTGGAACTCCACAATGAACAGAGAACTAAATTCCCCTGGGGGGAAAAAAAATTGAAAAGAACCCTGACTAGAAATAATGCAAAACATAGAAAAATAAAATTATATGAAAGACATTGTGAGAGAGCAAAAAGTGAAATACCATAACAAAAATATTGAAGTCCCCAGATGAATGATTCTGTTTGTTCCAAGAGCCTAGAGACTTTTATGGAAATAAATGTCTATAGATAAATTTTAATGCTTTTGCTTTGCTTTACTGTAAAACACTTCAATTGCCAGAAATCTTTAATGATGCTTGCCCCACACACAAAAGGACAAGGACATCAAGTTTGAGGTAGGGGGTGGGAAGGAAACGGAGAGGAAGTATTTGAGTTCTGTATCTGAGTTGATGAGAAGTAACAGACCTGGTGGGAGGGAAAGCATGAAGCTAAGGGGCTATTCCATAAGCCCACATGCTTTTTTAAAAAAATCAATTTACCTGCAGTCCAGCTGGCTTAAGTCAATAGAATATGCTACATTCCTCCAGGAACACCCCTTCATCTACAGGAGAAATGCAGGCCCCAAATGCTGATTAGAACACAAGTTTCCTATGTGTAGGGACGCTTTTGAGACTCTTTAACAGATCAAGTTCCAGAGTTCAGGGAGATAAGGATAATTCCTCCTAACCATAAAATCTGTAAGAACAAGTTCCAATTAGAAGCAGTCAGCATGGGCCAAAGTGACCTAATTTTGTCCATGCACAGTGAGGACTTATAACTCTGAAGCCATCCTCCTGTCAGTCAAAAGTCAAGAGGTGAAACTGGGCAGGACTCTCTGGAAATTTCTCTGAGATACCCAATAAAACCAGAGGCCCGGAGGGTACACCACCTCTGAAAGACCCTGCACTCTCCCTTGAGAGCGTCCCCTTTTCCCTTGTCCTTCTCTTATGATAAACATATGCTTGTTACTCTGAGTGACATGTCTGAAATTCTAGCCTGATTACAAGAGCTAATGAATGAGGACCACCCACCGTGGCCACCTGAGCTCTGTAGCAAGCCCTGGCCCTACCACACTGGATAGCTGAGAGACAGCATCAGTGCGGGGTGAGGTGCAAAAAGTTAAAACCTAGACCTAAAGTTCTCATGAGAAATCCTGAAGAACTGGCAAACATTTAGGCAAGAAAATTTGAGTTCATTCAGGATGTGGGACAGAAAACTTAAGTCAAATTTAAAATAGTACCAAACTACAAATACATTGAACACCAATAATTTCATAGGACTCAATTTCAATTTGGCCTAAATGCTGAAAGTATTGTTAGAAAATTTTAAGAAGCCTTTACAACTCTTTGAGTTTCCTCTGTCTTTTATTCAGATATTTTTGACACAAAGTATAGGATCAGAGAAATGTACCATGTAACACCTGGTTTCAGATGTTCCCAATCTTAAGTGTTGATTTTCTAAATCCTGAAGTCGAACTAGAAAATATTTTATCAAACCTATACTTTATAATGAATCCATTGTTACAAACTTGCTCAGAAAAGACTCAAGTACTCTAATTAAAGAAGGAGTATATTGAGAGAATCTGGAAGCCATATAAAATGGAAGCACTAGAAATTTATTAATTAGTGACAGATAAACTTTTAAAATAAAATAATTGGATGAGCTCTGCCAATTCCAGAAGTGTCCCAATTAGCACTTTTCGCTGTCCCCTGCAAAATTCCACTGAGATGATAGAATTAAACACTAAAAATAAATGTAAATATGGAGCGGCTCTGATATCAAGAGAAAAATTACACTGGTTGGAGTTAAACAGGTAAGGAAAACTTAAGATGATTATAGAAAGAGAGAGGTGTGGAGTTCAGCGCTCCTGAAACAAGACAGGAGAGGGCTTCTGTTATAATTATGAGCATACATGTAGTATTTGTGCAAAATAATGGGTTTCATTGTGATAATTCCACAAAAGTATAATGTACCTGGATGGAGCACCTGAGTGAGCTAGTGGAAAAGTACCAACATGACTAGCTCATCTGTGTTTGCTCATTTTCCTTACTGAAATTAGGTTCTACCCTTCCACAGAGACTGGGAAGGAGCACTGGCTCCTCTTTCCACGGTTACCTTTCTTTATTTTTAAAATTTTTTTACTTTTTTTAAATTTTAATATTTTATTTGTTCTTTTTAGTTATACATGACAGTAGAATATATTTTGGCATATCATACATACACAGAGTATAACTTCCCATTCTTGTGGTTGTACATTTTAATGTATAAAGCTGCTCCCCTGTCCACCAGGTACAGCCATTTTGCCCGCCTCCCAACCACTTGTCAATCTGTGAACATCCTGGCTAGCTATTGGTTCACCAGTCAGCTTGCAAGTATCCTTCTCCGATATTGGTCCCCTGTTAGCCCGGCAGAATTCAACTGTTTTACTGTAGCTTCCCTGCCATCTTTTCCATTCTTCTGTCTGTCCTCCTCACTTTCTCTATCCTCCTGGCTTTCCACCCTCTCTAGTGTGCGCCCTTTCTTTTCCTTTCTCTTTTCCTCTCATTTTCTCTCTTACCCTGCAGGGAGACACTGTTTGCTTAATAAATTCCCTTATGTGATTTCCTGTGTCCGGCGTGGTTCCGTGGAAATTCCTTACATACATGACGTGGAGTTAACCTGGTTGTGTATTCATATATGAACATAGGAAGGTTATGTCCGATTCATTCTTTCTAAGGGGTAGCTCCCGGTTCCTTAAGAAAGGTATTCCCCTTTTCGAAATTGCCTAGAGGCTGTAGGCACATTTATATCTCCAGGAGTAGAGAAAGAATTTACAATTATAAGTTTTCTAAAGTAGATGCCGAAAGAAAAAGGGAAATTTGGGACCTAGAGTGAGGACGAAGCCTGTCTAAAACTCTGTCAAACTAAGGAAAAGGTTAACAACATCTTAGTCACTGGCAAGCCTGAAAATGTTTTACTAAAAGCCCAAGATTAAAGAAATCCTGGATAACAAAAGGAGATACGTTGAAACTCACCAGAAAGCTCAATAGACAGAGCAGCAGCCTGAGAATTTCTAAAGGAAAGACAGAGGACCTCAAAAAAAGCAAGTTTTTCCTGGAAAAAATAAAAAAAAAGGTCTAACTTCAAATCAAAGCAAGCCAGGTTTGAAAAAATGCACTGAGCCCTGGGAAAAGTCCTGTTATAATTAATTAAAGACTACAGGCACAGCTGCAGGAGTCTCCTCTCTGAGCGGCTGCCCTCAGGTTAAATCTCAAATAGTGTTCTCTATTCAAAGGCAGGAAATACCCAGCATGAGCTTTGGTTCTAGGGAGAAAAAGAGGAGTTTCTCAAATAACTTTTAGACCATACTCCAGAGACAAATGCAGCCTGGGCCTGCCAGTCTCCACCTTCACTCAGACCCTCTGCATACCCACACAGGCCAGCATCTTAAAATCAGAATCTTTATTTAGTATACACTGCCAGCAGAACGCAAATTGTTTTTATGTTGGGTGCATTCAGTACTGATCAAGCTGGTCTTTTAATTGTAAATGTGAAAAACTACACAGTCACATTAAACAATCAGAAAAATTTTGACCACTGATCAAAAAACAAGTGTTGCAGGGATCAGAAGAGATACTCGAACTGATTATAATGAGCATAGTCTTCTCTGAGAGATTTAGAATGATTTCACATTTAGTAAAACTTTACTAATCACTATTTAGAAAGCAATCAGAATTTTTAACTATTAGCTTCAACATAATGGGTAGGTGTGTGGTAGGCAACTTCTAAGACATTTCCCAATGACTCCACCTCCTCACATTTATGCCTTTATGTAAGTCTCTACCTTTGAGCACTGTCTGGATTTAATTTTCTTCTAACAAATAGAATACCGTGATTGACAGCAGTTACAAGATTAGGGTTTCTTTTTCTAATGTATTTTTAAAGATGTTGATAGACCTTTATTTTATTCACTTATTTACATGTGGTGCTGAGACTCGAACCCAGAGCCTCACACATGCTAGGCAAGTGCTCTACCACTGAGCCACAGATCTAGCCCAAGATTCGGTTTGAAGAGCATAAGCTTCCATCTTTGTTCCTCCTTTTGTCTCTCATTTGCTTACTCTGATGGAAGGCAGTTGCCATTCAGTAAGTTGACCTACAAAGAAGCCAACACGGTAAATAACTGATAAAGTCCCCAACCCAAGAATCAGTGAAGAACCAAAGACCTCTGCCAACAACCCATGAATGATCGAATCCTGCTAAGAGTCATGTGAGTGAGTTTGAAAGAAGGTATTTCCTGGATTGATAATTCAAATGAGACTTCTGCATGGAGGTGTAGTTCAGAGGAAGAGCAGTTACCTAGTGTGTGCGCGACCTGGGTTCAATCTCCACTACTCAAACACACACAAACCAAATGACACTTCAGTCCTGGAGGACATCTTGATAGTTTTGTGAGAGAACTTCAGGCAGAGGAACCCAGTTAAGCCATGAATGTATTCCAGTCTCAGAAACTATGAGACAAGAATAGTTTACTTTTTTAAGACTCTCACATTCGGAACAATTTGTTGTAAAGCAACAGCTAACTCATACAGATGGGTGGAGATTGAAAGTGAAATAGAGAAATGGCTCTGAATACTAAACTAATAAACCAGAAGGTCAAGGCAAAGAGTTTCCTGGAAATAAAAGGAAAAAAGAAAAATAAGGACAAAATTGCTTAATCTTTAAAAATTAAAAGAAATAAAAAATAGATGAAGTGATAAATGGATAATAGTCAAATTAATAATAGGGAAAATAATTTTTATAATCCCTAAACTGAAGAAAGGTTTGAGTTTCCATGGGAAATGGTCAATGAGCACTAAAACTGCTATTGAAAAAGATGACTAGAAACATTTTGGTGGAATTTGTTAATGCTAAGAAAATTCCAAAAGCTAACAGAAAGTGAGAGAGAGAAAAATAAAAATTCCCAGTATTTTATAAAGCATTAAAGCCTATAAAAGTGCTTATAGAAAATATTTCAGCCTCATTCAAATTATACTCAAATCTAAATGCAAAGGAAACATTTTCAGATATTCAAGAAATTAAAAAGATGAAAACTAATTCCTTCTGCTTCATTAATTATTAAAGTATGCTCACTAGCAAAATGGAAACTGACCTCAAGAAAGAAGACAGCAGAATATATAAATGGTGAAACACATAATTAACTCTAAACTATGTAGATAATCCATTTATGAAATTCATACAATGGAAACAACTTCAGTTTAAAATGGCAGGTTGACCAAATATACTTTATTGCTCATTTCTTCAGAGACCTCACAAAAATTACAGTGAATAAGTATAAAAGGCATCAATGCACAAAGAAAAGAGAATGGGGAAAAGGGAATCTCCACAATGGAAATTTAAATGCATTTTTATAAGACAAAAAGAAAATGGAGGAATAAAAATGGATTTACAATGATGGAGGAAGTTCTAGATTCGAGTGCATGCTTGTGAGTGTTGCCGCCCACAGCAACAATCCCACAGGAATTTATCGGAGGTGAACTGGGAATGAACTACTTCTATTACTTTATCTGGGCTACTTCCTTGCTTGCTTGCTTGTTCACTAGTTTATAGAAGAAGGGAGGCTTTGCTTAAAGGAAGAGAGACTTTGCTTAATTTTAGAGGCATACTCTTTCAGAGAGGCTATGCTTATCAAAGGTCTGCTTCTTAGAGGTGAGTGGCTTCTTGGAGGTGCAGGGTGCGGCGTACAGCATGCAGCCTGCGTCCTGTGTCCTGAGTCCTGCAACCTGCGACCCCCACCCAGGTGAAGAGAATGTCTTATATACCCAAGACAGCCAATCAGCTTAGGATTAGCACAATTGAAGCACACCCCATGGTACCAATCAAGAAAGAATGAGGAATATCTGTTGACCACTAGCACAAAGGAGACATTAACTAATCAGGCAAAAGTAGATCACGCCTTGTTAACGCTAATTATGCGCCACCTCTTGGTATTTAATATTTGGTATTTAATATTTGATAATATTAAATATTGAAATGGAAAGGATTTAACTCACATTTGCAAGTGATATGTTTATTTTCAATAAATCTCCAAATAACTAAATACCTATTGAAAACATAGGAATACAGTAAAGTAGTTGAATTAAAAAAAAAATAGGAAAGTAAGCAAAATAAACTGATACTCCCTATATCAACAATAATTAAGTAGGAAATAAAATTTTTTAAGTACTTCTTAAAAATAATGACTGATACTACATCAACTATTATAAGAAAAACAACTAGGAGTAAATAAATAAGTATGCTAGAGGTATCTGAAAAATTACTAAGTTTATAGAGGAGCTTAAAGGATACTTATCCAAATATGCAGACATTTTATGATTCAGATTTGAAGTTTCATTACTGTAAAGATGTGAGATTCTTGAGATCATTATTTTGTCTACTTTCTTCAACTATCATGTACCTCCGTGCCTGTATCAGTGTCTTGTACTAGTTTTATATTGATTACATATTTAATTGGCAATATTTTGGACATATTAAGTTAAATGAAATATTGTTAAAATTAATTTCATCTGTTTCTTTTTACTTTTTAATTTGTTTTTAGAACATTTAAAATTACAAAAGTAGTTCTCATATATGTAATTCTATCCTGGTACACAAAGTTGATCGATAACAACATACTGATTGAATGAATGAAAAATGAATGAAAAAAATTTTTTCCAAAGCAGTGCAAAAAGCTAGACAATTCAATAAATGCGGCTGTGATAGTTATCTACTGGAGAAAAATAAGAGTTTAAGTCATATCGCAGAAGATTAAAAACTAATTCTAGATTGATTGACTCATTCACACTAACTGAAGGGCTATAAAATTTCCTGGCAAAATAATTCAAGATAATAAGCTTGAACTGTTGTTTATTCATTCAATACTATTTATTTACCATTGACTCTGTGAGGGGAAAAATAAATTTTCTATCCTTGGAGGCTTGCGTTATACTAAAGAAAAATATACGGTAAACTATACATATAGCAAGTTAATTCATATTGTGGTAGAAGGTGGCAAATTCAAGGGAGAAAAAAAAATGGAATTGAAGTTCTAGGATTAGAATGGAAGTGGGATAAGAAGGAGGGTAGGTGAAATTTTAAATGGAGTTATTCATTCCTTACTGAGAAGTGACTGCTGAGCACAGATAGGAGACACTGCTGTGTTAGAAGACCAGTTCAGGCAGAGACAAGATTTAGTTCAAAGGTCTTACAAAAAATGGGTAGGAGACCAGTTTTAGATGGTTCAGGGATAAGCCATAGGAAATTGGATGCCAGTATGAGTACTGAATTTTCTTCTGAGCCAGATTAGAGCACCTTTGAGTTTTTCCCTGATGAGAGGCGACTACCGATGTTGACAAAAACGAGGTTCCTGGGTATGGAAGTGCAGTGGAAATGATCAGAATGTATCAGTTCCTCAGTATATTTTAGAGGTCAAGTGAATAGGCATTCCTGCTGGATTGGAGAAGGGAAAAAACAAAAATGTCATGACTGACTTCATGGATTTGGAACTAAGAACCGAGAAGAAGAGTTTCCATCAGTTGAGGTGGGGAAGTCAGTGGACAGAGTAAGATTTATGGCAAGGATAAACATTAACAAGTTCTGTTGAAGATGAACATTAGACATCCAAGAACATCAATCAAATAAGTAGTTGCTTATAGGACTTTGAAAGTCAGAGGATAGAACTGGGCTGGATATAAGGGCAGAAAGTAAAGGCACAAAACTGGTAGACTTCAGGAAGAATGTATGGATAAAGAAAAGAAGAAATGTCTCTCATTCTTTTGCCTATTTATTGATTGGGTTATTTGTGGTTTTTTTTTTTTTTTTTTTTTGGCGGGGGGAGTTTTGGTTTTCTTTTGGTATTTTTTTGTGTGTGTGTGTGTGTGTTCTTTATTTATTCTGGATGATAATCCCTGTCAGAAGAGCAATTAGCAAAGATCTTCTCCTGTTCTGTTGGCTCTCTCTTCATGTCAATTATTTGCTTTCTTATGCAGGAGTTTTTTAATTTAATACTACCCCATTTATTCATTCTTGATTTTATTTAAGCTTTAGGGGTCTTGTTAAGGAAGTCTGCTACTATGACAAAATATTGGAGTGTTGAGCCTATGTTTTCTTCTAGCATTTGCAAAGTCCTTGGTGTTTACCCAAAAGAACTAAAATCTGCATGCTACATTGATACAGGCACATCAATGTTTAGAAGTGTGCAATTCACAATAACCAAGTCACGGAACCAGCCCAGGCACTCATCAACAGATGAATGAATAAAGAAAATGTGGTGTATATATACACAATGGAGTTTCCCCAGCCATGACACAGAATAAAATTATGGCATCTGTTGGTAAATGGATGGAACTGGACAGCATCATGCTAAGTGAAATATACCAAGACTCAGAAAGTCAAGGGTCACACCTTTTTTCTCATCTGTAGAAGAAAGAGCAAAATAAGGGGGAAAAAAGGAAGGCAGGGTGATTAGTTTTTTGGTCACTGACCAAAAGACCAGACAAGAACCATATGGAGTAGGAAAGGTTTATTTGGTTTCATGATTTCAGAATTTAGTCCATGGTTGGCCAACTCCAAAATTCTGGACCCAAGGTGAAGCAGAAAGGCATGGCAGAGGAAAGCAGTTCAGAATATGGCAACCAGGAAGCAGAGAGAGAGAGAGAGAGAGAGAGAGAGAGAGAGAGAGGGAGAGAGAGAGAGGGAGAGAGAGAGAGAGAGAGAGAGAGAGAGAGAGAGAGAGAGAGAGAGCCCTGCTAACCAGAAACAAAATATAAACCCCAAAGGCACACCCCCAGTGACCTACATCATCCAGCCACAACCTACCTGTCCACATTTACCATCTGGTTAATCCATATGAGTAGATTAATCCATTCAATAGTCTATATCTCATAATCTAATTATTTCACCTCTGAAAACTCATGGACTTTTGAGGGACACCTCACATATAACCACTGAAGTGGGGAAATTCCATGAAAATAGAAGGAAGGTCAGTGGAGTAGGGAAGGAAATGGGGGAAAGGGAAGAGGGACAGGTAAAGGAACTACAGAATGAAAGTGACCAAACTTTGCTATGTATATATCTGGATATAACATAGTGAATTTCACCTTTATGTATATTTATAAATCACCTATTAAAAAACAATAAATAGAAGACTAGTAGAATAAAGGAAAGAGAACAGGAAAGGGGAGGAAGGGAGGAAAGGAGAAATGGAAATGGAGCAAATTATATCCTATGCATGCATGATTAGGTCAAAATGAACTTAAATATTACATCTATAGAAACATTTAACGAAAGAAAAGAGCAAAGGAATGAGCCCTAAGTACCCTAGCCTTAATACACATAGAAATTTAGGAAATGAGAGGGAATCACTAAAGGGGACTCAGAAGGAATAACTGATAAGGGAGAAAGAAAACTGAGACATAATGTCCCCAAAGCCAAGTGAAGAAAATGTGATCAACCATGAAGGAAGACCTGATCAACAATGGCAAAAGATGTTTGGTAACATGAAATAGGATAAATACTAAGAACTGGTCATTGAATTCAGCACATGAAAGTCATTCATGACCTTTAAAGTTCATGACCAATTTCGGTTTAGTAGGTGAGCTAAAAAAAATCTCTGGGAAGTTTAATGACAAAAGTTTGAGGAGGGCAAACAGAATGAAGATTAGGAGTAGAGGGATCTCTTAGGAGTAATCTTGCTGCAATGGCAAACTCTGAAAAGAGTGATGTATGGTGAAGCAGGTGTAATTTTTAAAGGTGTTTTTTTTGTTTGGATTGTTTAGTTGTGAGAAATAACAGCTGGAAAGTAAGCTGGAGGGAATGATCCAGGACCTGGAGGGAAATAGATGATGTGGGAGAGCAGAATGGAGAACTTGCGGAGCAGATATTCTTTAAGAACTTTTAAGCAGTTGACAGGGGGTGAAATTTATTGCCCACATGGAGGAATAGACTTTGGGTTAGAGTGTGGACAGCCCATAGTAAAAGGAGAGAAGGAAGATATTTAGTGCAGATGCTGGTGGGAGAGTACAAAATGATGATAGAAATAGGTGCAAGTTATTTTTTAATTTTCTCTTTGCCTTAGTGAAGAAAAGTAGGCAATCCCCTGAGAACAAGGCTGTGCAGTTGATGTTGGTAGTTTGAAGAGAAAGACTAGTGTGTGGAAGAACTTCTAGGAAACTGTGAATGGGTCAGAAAGATATTTTATGATTATGTAGCACCATTAGGAGTGCACTTGACCTTTGTGGTCATAAATTTACAGGTGTTGACAAGATGTAGGATGTGCCTATGAAGTAGCAGAAGAGTGGAAAAGATAACCAGAAAATAGAAGCTCAGGTCAAAGACAGGTAGTGACCTGGCAAAGATCACCTATATACATTTTTAAAGCAATAAATTCAAATTAAGATAGGCAAATCATTAGAGAGGAGCTAAAAAGTAGAGAAAGGAGGTCACACAGTAGGTAAATCATACTACGACTTGAACTACAAGGCATAGCAGATTGAGATTTTCAACTGAAGGATTACAGGGAAGAGGGAGAGAGAAGGCTCTTGAGACGTTCAGGGTAACATTGGTGAGCTCAATGGTAAAAAGGACAGAGACAGAAAAGAGACAGCTTCCATTTAAATGTGCTTCAAGGGAACCAAGGAAATACAGATTTGAAATAAAGCAAGCAGGGAAAGGGACACTCAAGAAAGAGCTTGAAGGCTGGTAGGGAACAGCGAATTCTACTGGCCACAGTGGAAATAGTCCAGGAGCTGAGAATCAGTGAAATATGAGGAAGAGGAGATGTGAAGCTCACCTGTGGTTCAGAGGAGAGGATATGTGAGGTATCTGAGGTTGTGAAGACAGATACAAACATACAATGAAGGTGAAAACAGCAACCTGAACCAATTTGAGGTATTCTCAAGGAAAATAGCTTAAATGAGGCTAAAATTACAAGGATGTGGGAATGGTGATTCTGGGCTGTTAATCCCAGTGCCTATATGGGATGAATGGAATTAACCTGAGGACTGGGGAGATAGCTCAGTTGGTAGAGTGCTTGCCTGCAAGCACATAGGCCCTGGGTTTAATCCCCAGCACTAAACAAACAAATAATTAACTTGTTTTTTTTTCTTTACTCTCAGTGTCTATCAGTAAGAGGAGAGAGTGGTTCAGGGCTGAAGTCACAGCTTGCTCTTAACCAAGTGCCCAGGATTCATGTGTCAGCTCTATGAATGGAGTTGAGGGCTTCTAATGACTGTGAATACCTTGACTTCCACTGAGCAATATGAAGATGGAGGAGTAGATATTCCCTTCCTGCCTAGTAGCTAAAATTTGGTCAAGTGAGGTAAGAGCAATGGTTCAAACACTTACTTTGAATTTCGGAGTAGTCGTGCAAATGCTTAGGGTCAAATGGAATTTATTCACAAAACTGAGAGGATAGGAGTGTGTCTTCAGGGTAGCCACTTTTGATAGTGAACGGTGACCATGATGACCATTCTTACAGCAGTTCCCTGAGCAGAAGCTTGGAGCTTGGCTGGTTCTTACTTAAGCTGCCTTCACCAAATTTCCTATATGCACACTTCCTACAAACCCCTCCCCTGCATAAAGTAAATCAAACTTCTGATATTTGTAGACTACAGTGCAGTTACTACTCTGCATCTGAACAAGATCTATCAGGCGTCCACCATGCTGTGCTTTTATTAAAGAAACTCACTCCTCCTTTCCTCCAGGAAAGATTGGGTGCGTTCTTAGTTTTAAAAGCATGGGGGCTTTCTGGTGGCAGTATTCCTCAACAGTTCACTGAAACTCTGACATTCTCTTCTACCCCAAACAGCAATCGCACCATAGAAGCAGCTGCCTTCTACTAGAGTAGTGATCCTTGGATAGAGCTGTGCCGATAAACAACACCTTTTGGTAAAATGCTCAGCAAATTCCCAGTGTTCATTCAACACTACCAACACACAAGCTTGCTGCTTCTCACACTGGAGAAGTCGGACCTAGTCGTTCCCTTTTCCCTTCACCTAGTAGTCTTCTTAAATTCTAGTCCCTGAAAGGAAAGAAACGTTAGCCTCCATTCTCATTAATTTTGCTACTACACATGGAGATGATATAAAGTGAGAAGAAGAAATGGGAAGTCTGTGGCACAAAGTAGAATTTTTCAAAGTAAGTTAATTACTTGGGCCAATATTTTGATTCACATGTGACATTTCTGACTCCAAATTAAAACATCAAATGATTCTCAAACTAGAATCTCGAGGTTTTTCAATTGGTTAGTACAATCTGTTATCCTAAATTAAATTTCTAAAGGAGTATGTCTTTGGATATTATATACTTCATAGCTGACAGGGACACTATCTAATTAGCTATTTATATGCAAAGCAGAGGAAGGGATAATTAGAGACATGGATTATGCAGAGGCAATCATACTGACAGAGGGCAAAAGAAATTGCGAACATATTGAATCAAATTTGTATATACATTTCTACAGTTTATCATGTTTCATTTGTATTGTATTACATTTATGCATCATTTAACATGTTATAAATGAAGTAATATCCTAATCCACTGATTGATAAACTAAATATAAATCTTATAACATAAGCTATCTATTAGAGTACAAATATAATAAGTGTTAGTGGATAAAGAGGAATAAAATCCCACGTTTGGAAAATGCCTTCCTCAGATCCAACCACCAGTACTGTTTTTCTCTAGAGTCAGAAAAAATAATAAACCATATTGATCTTTTTCACCACTAGTAGAATAGTCAAGATACTTATCATAAAAGAAAACTGACTTACAGGATCTGTTGTAGTTGTCTGTTGCTACATAAAAGATCACTCTAAAATTTTGTTGTACAAAGAGTCATATTTTCTTATGCTCATGATTTGGTAGGTGAGAAATTTGAGAAGCACCTAAAAAAGGATGACTTGTCTCTGCCCCAGGTTGACTGGGATCTAAACTGGAATGATTGAATGGTTGGACATTGCCTGGACAGTTTGTCTAAGACTATATATCTGGGGCTTCAGTTCTGGCTGGCAACCAGATTCTTTGGTTCTTTTCCATGTTTTGTCTACTGTCTAACACAGCCTCTTCACTCACATACCTTGGACACAGACTGGAATGGTTGGAGAAGCTAGCATCGACTGAAGATGTCATCTCTTCCCTGGCTAGCTTAGGCTTCCTCATATCACAATCGTCTTTGGACAAGAATCTTACTACTGGCTTGCTTCTCTCAGACAGAACATTTCTCAGAAAAGGATGAGGAACTGGCCAGTCTCTTAAAGCCTGTAACAGGAAACCAGCACAGCAACAATTCCACCATATTTTATTGGTTAAAATAGGCCACGATTTAAGGTAGGGAACAGAACCACTCCTCCTCATCTCTTAATGAGAGGAAGATCCAAGTGACCATCTTTAATCTGCTAATGCATTCTGAACTCAGAGTCCTGATGAAAGATTAACATCCAAGGGATGCCCTGCCCATTTTTACATTTGATACTCCATTTGTGCATCTTCTCCCTATCTGAATATTGAAATTCTTCCAGACAGAGCTCATGATAATCTCTCCTCATCAGGGAAGACTTTATGAATGGTGGTACATCATGAGATAAAGAAATTAATAAATATGTTAGAGTATGCATATAACTTGTAGATGAAACAATTAGAACCAAATTTTGTGGAATAAAATGATAATCATTGGGCCTAGAACATCTTCACCCTACTATGTTTTTACAAGGCTATTTCCATGGACATGGACTCTTGAGTGTTTAATAGAGCTCATGGTCATCCAAACTAGGATACACTTTTCAGTTCCCCTTGCACTGACATGTAGTAATGTCACTAGGTTCCCATCAAGGGGTATGCTCAGAAATGTGTGGCAACTCTCAGAAAATGCCATCAAATAGCATCTAATATATACTTTATTTTATTGATTGATTGATTGATTGATTGGTAATTTTTATTTTCTGATACTGGGAATTGAACCCAGGGGCACTTAACCACTGAGCTAAATTCCCAGTCCTTTTTATTTTTTTTATTTTGAGACAGGGTCTTACTGAGTTGTTTAGGGACTGAGGCTGGACTTCAACTTGTGATCCTCCTAGCTCAGCCTCCCAAGCTGCTGGGATTACAAGCAAGTGCAACCATGCCTGTCCTAGTATGCACTTTTTACCCTTGTTAGCTACCTGTATTCCTCTTGCCTGTTGCCTGTCACATGGATACTGCCTTGGGATGTGAGGATAAGTGTCGTATGAGCCCTAGACTGCATAACTCCAGAGTTTTACATGAATGGAAAAGAAGCTCTTATCTTTAGTTTATATAAAGTTGTTTTAATTTTTCTGAAAATGAATTTAAAATTTATTCCAATATATACTACTTTTACCTATAAAAACAAATTCAAGCCAGTAGTGGTAGCAAACAGCTATAATCCCAAGGGCTCTGGAAGCTGAGGCAGGAGGAGCCCAAGCTCAAAGCCAGCTTTATCAACTTAGCAAGGCCTTAAGCAACTTACCCATCTCAAAATAAAAAAATAAAAAGGACTGGGGTGTAACTCAATGTTTACACGCCCCTGGGTTCAATCACCAGTACCAAAAAGAAAAAAAAAAAAAATTAATGTTCTGCCATCCTCTTTATCTCCCTGGATGTTCTCAATCTTACACACTCTCTTCTGTTTTTCTTTAAAATTACTGCATTTAAAATTACTGCACTGTAAACATCAGCATCTTGGTAATGAGACCTTTGATGAAGGACAGAGTTTAGTTTTATTAGTTTAACCATATGAAACCATTTCCTTGGTTAGCTTCCTGTGTATCCTTAGAGTTAAAGGAGGTGAATATGTTACTTTCTAGCACATCATCAGAGTACTTAAGCACCAATATTTTGGCACTTTTGAGCACAGGGTTGCAAGATGTTATTACTGCCAGTAAATCCCTTAAGTTATTAGTGCAATTATCATTTCAGACACCAGCCAACATTAATGAAGCATCCCTTTTAGTCTTACAGCTGTGCATAATAATTTCTATTTCTTCTCAGGCTTAGTATTTATTATCATTATTTTTACTTCCTTGGTATCATTAGGTAAAGGTACAATGTAAATGCAAAGTGTTTTTACAGACAGTCAAATGGGATGCTTGGGACGCTGACAAGCACCCAGGAGGAAATGCCCAGATGTTTGTCATGCACATTTTGAAAGCTATGGCTTAGGTTTAGGCAAATGTTAGGGGGAAAAAAATATCCTTCACATTAACAAAGGCAATCAAATGCCCAAATTTCTGGCTTCCTTTGCTCCCATGGTAAAATTATTTCATCCAGCTTCGTTTCTACCATTCCCACCACCAATAAGTTGCCTGTGCCCCTAAGCCAAGCAGGTAACCACCACACGCTGATTAAGCATTACTGATTAACTGTACAATAAGTCATTTAAATTGCTGGTGCACAGATGGGCAACATTTATTTAATTGTTTAATAACCTACATGCTAAAGGGAACTTGCTAAAAGTACCTGGAATAGAGAAACAATGGTGTTTCAGAAAGGCACAAATTAACTGACTTTTTATCTAATGAGGTCATCATTTGGGTGAACTTGTAAACCTCCTCATTAGCTCTAGGTAGTCATGGTCATCTGAACCCTCAGTCACTGAGGCTCAAAAAGAACTAATCTAGGAATTGTAGGCTTCAAAATGTTTTTCTAGCAATTCTGTTTTGACCCTTTAATACTTATTTTATATTTGTATTTGTCATTCCAAGAGTTTCAAGAAGGAGCTATTATGTGGTATATGATGACTAAAAGTGCTTCAGGAAATAAAAGATGCTCTCCATAATGCATTGAATTTGTATTTATTGTAATATGTGTGATCTTTCAGCTCTAGACTTCTATTCCAATTCAACTTGAGTAAGAACTTCAAGAAGCTTCGCTCTATTTTTTCCATCATACAGACAACAGCTGTGATCTAAAAACCAGTTAAAGTTTACTGAAGTTTAAATTCAGCACATATTTCTTGAGCACATATCAGGTACTATGCTACTGGATAACAAGCTGACCCTTAAGGAACATAAAACTATAAAGAAATAAATATTACAGGTTGTATAAGAAAGTGACTATCAGCACAGATTTTGGAACCGACTCCTTGGATTTAGATCTTTCCTCTGGCACTTAAAATTTGTGCAATGTTGGCAAGTAGATAAACACTCTATTTAAAAGAGAAATGACACTAACAATAGTACTTACATGCTTTGGGCTGAATTGCATCCACCCCCCAAAAAAAAAGTTGAACTGCTTTTTTTTGTTTTTGTTTTTGTTTGTGTGGAAAATGTACTAATACTTCAAAATGTGACCTTTTTGGAAACGGGATCTTTACAAAGATAATCAAGTTAAAATGAGATCATTAAGGTGACCCTAATCCAACATAACTGATCTTTATGAAAAGGGAACATTTGGATACACAGACAAGCACACACAGAAGGAAGATGTTATAAAAACACACAGGAGATCATCATGGGAAGACAGAAGTAGAAACTACCCATGGAAGCCAAGGAAGGCTGGTGACCGCAGGACACCTGTAGAAGCTAGAAAGAGACAAAGCAAGATGCTTCCTGGCACATGGTCCTGAAGATCACTTGATTTCAACTTCTGGACTCCAAAATTTTGAGACAATATATCTATTACTTTAAACCACACAGTTTGTGGTACTTGGTTAGGGCAGCCACCAGGAAATTAACACATTATCTTTTACAGAGGATTGTGTTGAGAGGATTAAATACATTACCATATATAAAGTGCTCAGAAGAAAGCCTAAAACTTGGTCAGCACTATGGATTTCTGTTAAGAGTTTTAAGAGAAGGAGAAAATAGTATCTCTGGAGCATAAAAGAAGACAATTTACCCCCCAAATATGCAGCTTATATTGGCAAATATCTATCATCTTACAACATGTGTGTGTTGGAATCCAGTTTTGACCTAGCTGTGTGCCTGTCTCAAGGTCTCTTGAGAGGTTGCAGCCAAGCTGTGGGCTGGACTTTTGGTGGCTTCTACAGATCCAGGTGTTGGGGAGTAGGGAGAATATCAGCTTCCAATCTTGCTCACATGGTTCTTGACAAGTATTCTCTCTTCCCTACTCTTCAGAGGGATGCCTGGTGACACAGCAGCCGACTTCTTCCAGTGTGAGCAATCTAAGAGAGACCAAGAGACACTGCCTGAAATGAGAACATAGTCCTTTTATTATCCCTGGCTCTCCGGGAGCCCTACAAGACCTTGAACATGGTTTCTAAGAAAGGACCAGAAACTGCAAGGATTGGGGTCATTCCAAAACCAGTGGGATGACATTTCCAGAAACCTATTGTAGAAACCAGCCAACAAGCCTTGTTCATGTTCAAGGGGATATGATTACAATAGAGTGCATAACAGAGGGGTAGATAACTAAGGCCCATTTCAGAGGCTGCCTGCTACTTACAGGAAGTGGAAGAAAGTGACTTGCATGTAACAGGTATTCATTAACTGTCAAAAATTAATGCAAAAAACAGGGAATGATTTATATTCTATCTTTCTGAGGGCAGTTTGAGGAGAAGGCATTATAACTTGTTTCATGGAATAACAAGTCAACTGCCTATATTTATATTTAAAAAATTAAATCAGGTACAGCGGTTTGAACAGGTTTACCCAAAAAAGTAGCAGCAATAAATACAGAGAATGAATCCTTTTCTCTTTGTAATAACTTTTAAGCTCATATGTTTAAATAAGACAGTATACAAAGTACTATAATTGAGTTTTCAAATTTTTTTGTATTAATTTTACAAGTCTGACATAAATATTCTGATTCTCTTTTTAAATACAGTATATAAATGAAATTAAATTTGCTTTTGAGCAGTAGTTCCAATTCCAGTCCCCCTCAAAAGTGAAGCATTAAGTTTGGTGTTTATTCCTTCAGACCATTGTCTGTGCATTTGCAAATATATATGCACCTATGGATGTACAATTTAATGTTGGGTGGGGTGTAAATATACATGTACATACATAGGCATTTATATAAGTCATATACTAACCAGATCATTCTCTAAGTTATTATTTCAATATAATATGTTTTAGAAATCTTTTGTGATCCAAGTAAATTTATCTCAATATCTACCTTATAAAGTTACTTTTAGAATTAAGTGGTAGTGCATATAAAATGTCCAGACTGCATTTTGTGAATAAATTTAGGACACATTGGTAAAGATAGAACAGTTCTATATTCTGATCGAAGTAGTCATGGTGGTTAATTTTTGCATCAACTTGAGTTGTTCACAGTGCTCAGATATTTGACTAAACATTATTTTGGATGTTTCTGCACAAGTGTTTTAGATGAAATTAGTATTTAAACTAGTGGACATTCAGTAAAGCAGATTGCCCTCCATGATGTGAATAGACCATTCAATCTGTTGAAATCCTGAATAGGGCAGAAAATCAGTTCTTCCCAAGAAAGGGTGACTTCTGTGCCAGATAGCTTTCAGACTTGAGCTGCAACATCAGTTCTTCCCTGGGTATCCATAATCACATATGCCACTTCCTTAAGATAAAATTCTATACATTGCTATTGATTCTAATTTTCTGAAGAACTACTACAGTGGTGGTTACACAAATCTATACATGTGATGAAATTTCACAGAACTCTGTGTGTGTGCACACACACATACATGGAAATATATATATATATGATATACATTATTATATATATATACATGTAGATAGAGTGAGAGATAATTTCTGAAATCTGAATAAGGCCCTAAGTTCCTAAGTTTAGTTAATATCACTGTCAATTTCTTGATTTTTAAAAACGCACTATGGTTTAAGAGATGCTATCACTGGGAAAAAGCTGTCCAAAGGGTGCTTTGGTACTTTCTGTACTATTTTTATGCTTCCTCTGAGTCTATAATTAATTCATAATGGAAAGTGTTTAAAAAACAAATTTGATCAGGCCATCATCATAGAGCTGCTTAAAAGTCAACTACTGGAAATACACAATAGAAAACTGGGGATTGAAGACAAGTGACTCATCTCCCAGGAGAACCTGAGGATGGACAGCACCCTGGATTTGTTGGACATGGTGTAAGAGGCCCAGAATGAAGATGGCGGCAGTGAGTTCTAGGCAGATTGACCTGAGCAGTCTTGGAGTTTCCACTTGTCCTCCATGCACTTGAAGGTCACAGAAGACTAGGACAGTGCTACTGACCTGTGGAGACCTGGCGGTAATGGGTGAAGCAGGCACCACACTGGTGACACATCCGGTGGCCAAGGGTCAAAGGAAAGGAGGGCCTCTCCACACATGCTCGTGTAGATGATGATAACCAGGAACCAGTCAGTACTTATCCCTGGCAGTCCAGGAGCCCTATAAGACCTTGAAAATGGCTTCTAAGAGAGGACCCAGAACACTGAAAGGATTGAGCTCATTCCAAAACCAATAGGATGACATTTCCAGTACTTGATCAAACAGTGGCTTGAAACAGGAATAGGAAAACAAGAAGATATAACACATTTCTGGCCCACCTGAACTTGTGTTCTGACACTTGTATCACTGGATGAATACATTGCAATGTTTCCTCTATCTCCCCTTATTCCTTTCCTTTAACTTTCTCCATAAACCCCAAATAATAAGTGAATAGATGAAGACATTTGGCAGTCAGGATGTTTCAAGCTGACATTCAAATATAGAGAATGAGTCTAATTTATTCTATTGTCCTCGCTTAAATTCTATGGAAAGCTATCACCATGATCAAGAATACAAAATTCAGGTAGGAATTTTATAAAGAATCTGCTTTTTCCAAATCTTCAGGCCTGAAATCTAGGCTCTGACTATGTTTTAAAGATGTCTGGTAAGTATGGAGAGGGGCTATTTTCAAGAAAAAAATTCCTTGGAAAGCTGAGGCAGGAGGATTGTAAGTTTAAGACCAACCTGGAAAATTTAGCAAGGCCTTGTCTCAAAAATATAATTTAAAGAAAGAGAGTGAGTGGGGATGTACTTCCGTGGTAGAGCACCCCTGGGTTCAGTTCCCAGAATCAAAGCAAGGAAGGGAGAGAGGAGAAGAAGGAGGAAAGAAGGAAAGAAAGAAGGGAGGGAGGGAGATGAAGAGAAGTATCCCTTAGTCTCTTTCTCCTCCAGAGAGAGAACAAAAAAGAATGAGTAGATAGATTTGAAGAAAAGGAGGACATACATTTCAGAAGAAGAGAAAATTTCATGGAGCCATGCTAGACAAAGTATGATCAGGTAAGAAAGTCTTTTTCCAAAACATTTTTTTTTTTTTCCGTCTTAATTCTGTTTGAAGAAACGTGCCATTAGAGTCCCTCTGCCATTTTCTTTTTTCTCCTCTGAAACACAATACACACATTTTGGGAGAACACAGTTGCCTACTTTTGTGATGCCACAACCTGAATGGTATAATTCCACGGGCATTATTGAGGGCTCACGTCAGGAAAAATTACTCCTATATTTAAGCAAAAGTATACCCGTTATGGGACACAATGCACTTTCCTCACTGAGACTTCCACTTAGTTGCAGAAACACAGCCACCAGCAGGTCTGATGTAAAAAGCCTATATTAACTGGCTTGCCTGATCCCTTCCAATAAAGAAGTTAGTCTGTAGGGAAGGTGTAGAGGGTTAAAGGCTTTGCCTTCAATCACCCAGACCTAATCCCAGATTGCTTCTATTCAAATCTGCCTGTGTAGTTGAAATCGTGGCTCTCAAATGGTAAAGAGGATATTTCCCAAAGTGGTTCTTAAAAAAGCCAATATGCCTACCTGACCTAGTCTGTGGTCTAGAACTCTTAAGTCTGGCAGTGAAGGAAATAAGAATTGAAATCAGAGGCGATCTTCTTGTAAGCTTTTCTCAATAAACCCATAGGTCTCCCCTGCTGTCTCCAGTGATAAGAAGAAGGTGGCAGACTTTCTGCAGAAGTGGAGAACCAGTGGATGCCCCAACCACCTGCATCCTAGGGACGAAAACTATGAGGTTTGGGCTTAGTGGCAACATCTTCCAGGCATGCACCTGGGATCATGTCTGATTCAATCCTTTGTTGTGGATTAGTGCTAGTGCCTGTTACACAGATAGAAAAATGGTCTCAGTGCAAAAAAAATCTACCCCTGGAGGCCGTAAGTCATATTTCTCATAAAAGACCATACTTCTTGTTCTTTGGTTTAGCTGCATTGTTTCTGTCTTTGCTTGATCTGATTATTTATTAATTTAAGACGATTTATGATAAGGAATAAAATTTGCTGGATAAGTCAGACTCACTGGGTTCATGCCTGAATCTCTTTCTGTAGAGTCAAATAAATTCTTAAACTGTGCACATGGTCTCACTATAATGGGCTCAAGGAAGTAAATGAAGGAGATCTTTCCTTTCGACATGCTTTTGTGGCATAACAAACTCATTCCTATGAAGCATCCATTTGGAAACAGGAATGTGTCAGTGCTATTAAAATAAAGTCCTATGTTATTAATTGGAGACTTTTTTTTAATCAGTATCACTTCCATCATTTGTTACTGAAGCATGGACATGTTTGCATGTCCAGCTGCCTATGTGTTTCTTTTCATGACTTTTGCCCCCAACCCCCAAAAACACGCACACACAAACAAAAATAAAACCCCACACTTTAAGAAGACAACCAGACTTTTCAACTATCCATGTCCTGGCAGCCTCTGAAATAACTCCTTTGTATACATTAATGCATTTAGGAATGTTCCCATCCAGGCTGTTGTATCATAGGGAAACAAGGACAATAAAACATCTGGTCCTTGCCTTCTTTCTGTCACCAAAATCCTAGTCAATTAAGGGAACAACGAGGGCAAGCCTGGGTTGGAAGGTCCAGATACATATTATCTTGAAGGACTCTGGCTCCCTCTCATGCACAATGAGGGCAAGTCAGTGTTCTCTGCTGAAACCTACTCTCTTGCATGTATGCGGGGACAGTTGCTCCCTGGGATGCTGATCAGACGTGCCAAGGAAGCAAGTTCATGCTGCTGAAGTCACGCTTCTACAACCTAACAGATAAAACCATTCTCTCAGTGATGACTGGCACAAAACTGAGGGTACTGTGGAAAGGATACCTGCCACTTGGCTGACTGGCCACCACTGGACAAAACACCTTGAGACAGAGGAGGCACTGCTGGGCAAAGCACCATAAAGGACAGAGATGCTATCTGTCAGCCTGTTGCCACTAAACTCTGCTTGGAGCAGTTTCTGATCTCTTGTAAGCTTTCCTCAATAAACCATATGTCTTCCTACCTATGTTTCTGGGTACTTTCTTTGGCCTGTCTGTAACCTACCCCACTGTCCTGGAATAGCTGAGCTGTGGATGAAACAGTTGTGTTTCTCCTATTGAAGCCAGAATTAAGGGCAGGTAGTTAGCGTAGAAACAGGGGATCTGGTCAAATCGAGGAAATGAAGCCATGAAGCCATCTGCCTCTGGAAGTTGGAGACTTCCCCTGGAAGAATGGAATGTCAAGGATCTCCAGAGCCCATTGATTACCAAATTTACCTGCCTTTATCAAGGACTGCAATCAAGGAGCTGCTAATTAATGCCCCTGGGCCCTTACCTGCCTGAATCACCTTGGCCCTCCCCCTGACCATCGCCTCTCACTTTATGCAAAACCAGGCCTAGTCACATAGGCAGGAAGGAGAGATAAGAGGCGAGAGAACTGGAGAACAAAAGAGACCTTAACCTATAAAAGATGTAGGGTGCGCTCACTTCTTGGGACTTTAGAACATCAGCCATGGCCCCCTTCTTCCTCCCAGGAGAAGTCTTTATTATTACCTTTAAATAAAACCTGCTTAATATGCTTGCCTTGGCGTGCTTCTCTAGTGTTCAAACTTCAACATTAGAAGGAGCAGCTCGCATCACTGTTAAATGGTGGTGTCACCATGTGGAATTCTTCTACTCAACTGCACATGCTCCTCCATCTCCAGACCACTAACCTGGAAGGTGGCAGGGCCTGAATTTACACTATCTTGGAAATGACTGACCCATACATTCCTCTCCCCAATCACACTCACCTATTCTGCCCATTTACTTACTCAAGCGATCTTCCCAAAATAGTTATTTGACACTTTAGGTGTTAGGAAAAATTAAAAAATGCAAAAATCCATCACCAGATGTTAGGGGCAGTTGTGGCTCACCGATAGTTCCCAGAAAAACGCTCCGCAGACACAAGATCTCACACAAGGTACTTTATTTATGCGGTCTGCTCAGGGAGAAAAGAAAGGGCGAAAGAGAAAGATGGCGCATGGCTTCTCCCAGATATTGGAATCTCGCGGGCTCGAAGGAACCAATAGCATGTTAGGAGGAAACATGGGAGGCAGGAAGATGGCGACAGCCTAAGCCAGAAATTCCTGTAACGTAAGAGGCGGGCAGAGCGGAGATTGACAGGTGGTGGGAAGGCCGGAAATTCCTGTAACGGAAAAGGTGGGAGCGCAGATTGACAAGTGGTTGGGAGGCCGGAAATTCCTGTAATGGAAGAGGCGGGCGGAACGCCTATTGACAAGTGATTGGGAGGTGGGAAATTCCTGTAACGGGAGAGGCGGGCAGCTTTATACCTTACATTAGGTAATCAATAAATTGATACCTCCACTTTCTCTCTGGCTCAAATAGGAGAAATTTTGCCCTTGAGGAAGCATGGCAACATCAGGTGACATGGTAGTCACCACTGGCAAGGAAATATTGTGATCTAGTGGGTATGAGCCAGTGAAACTGTTAAATATCCTACATAGCTCATCTGCCACAACAAAGAATTATCCAGACTCAAACACCAGTGGTGCTAAGGTTAGGAGATCCTACATTTAGTCCCTTACTGTCCATTTTCTTCTTCTTTCCTCTTCTATTTTAGATTTAACAATCCTTCACATTCCCCTTTGGAAATATCCTCAATTCTTTTGCACATATTAGCTTCTATCACCACTCACAAAAACAAACTCCCGAGGTTGTTATATAGATTGTGGATACTGTCCAGCCATGAAAAAACAGAAATACAGCAGCTGATACACTTGTTGGTTGAACATAGTTAAGCTTAGTTTTATTGAGATAATACCATCTCACAAATGTGTTGTCTCCAAGGGGAGAAGTCAGGGGAAGATATTTATGGAGTTTTATGCTTGGACTGAATGGGTTTAAGGCAAGTTTTCAAAACTTGGAAAATAATTGGGAATGTCAGAAGTTACAGCACTCTAGCTTTGGGTTAGTGAATCCAGTAAAAAGAGGATCTCCATGTGATTATAAGCAAGTTACTGCTGTTGATATATAAGCTGTTTAGTTTTCTCAGTCTGAGAAATGAGCAAAGATCTCTTGAACATGGCTAAGTTAATTTATTATTATTTTTGCCTGGTCCCAGTATTGTTTAGCACAGAACAGAAAAGTCCTCTGTACTAGAATTGATTAACCTAGAAACAGGAAAGTATGTTGGTTCTAACTCTTACTTGATAAAGTGAACTGTTGGATCCCTCCTTCATGACAAGTCTCCTCTCTTATTCCTCTACTTCTGGTCATATCTGTCTACTGTCAACTCCTGGAATGTGCTCCTTTTCTGACTTAAAATCTTAATGCTGGTATCTCCCACTGAAAATGCAAATTTTTCACATTTTAAATTTCGACTTGATCATTTTCATCCTGCAGGTCTCAACTTAAATACCATTTCCACAAATAAAATCCTCTTTCACCTACCTCCCTGTCCATCCTAGTACCTCACCTCAATTTCAGTCTCTCATAATATCTTATACTGTCCTTTTTCCTTTATTATAATTGTCACAGTTCATAGTTCATATTTTCTTAGTATTAGCGTGCTTACTGAAGAACCACGTCAGTTATGTTCTACTCAGTAGACTCTAGAATCCAGAGTGTCAAGTTTAGTAGACATTTAATAAATATTTGATGAATTACTGATTGAATCGGTTGAAAAACCAACTTTCTCAGAGAGGCTGAATGTTTTTACCAAAAGACATAGCAATTATCAGAACTGAGAATAAACTCAAAACTTTCCTGACTCTCCAAATCAAGTTGTCTCCTTTATTTTACATCATCATTATTAAAAAAAAAAAAAAAAAAAAAAAAAATGTTGTTTTTTTTACCTCTTGTCTCCCATGGTCTCATTTTTTTTTCTCACTGTTTCTGCTAATATATACCAACATTCCCTCTGTGATATTTCTGATTCACTTGAGTTTTAATATGGGATGGCTGACTTTGTAGTCCCACATAGTTCTGAACATAGTTTGAACATACATATCAAAGTTTTCATTTCAGTTTTAAAATTTTATCTTTTACTTATCAAGTTTCTTAGCTTTGAATTATATGAAACTTTAAAGGTCATGGCTGCCTTTTGATCTAATAGAATACTCCATTACTAGTTGTAGCAGGGTTGGTATATGCTGCTCAGATCTCTCTTCAAGAAAGAACCTGTCACTCACTTGCAAGGAACACAGTTGGCTGGCAGCCTTCGGTTATCAGCATCCGCAGGAACTGCCTCGCTTTGAGTCTAGCTGACTCTCTTCCCAGACAGTTCTGGGTGGGCCAATAGCTGAGCACCATTCTCACCCAGCTGGAATTCTCTAACAGGCCACCTTGCTTGGGGTTGATCAACACCATCAGATCTGCATTTGAAGCGGAGACTCTCCCTACCAATTTTATTTCCTCTTTCCTTTCCTTTTATAGATTTTAGATCTGCTTTACAATCTAGGGCTTTTCCTACTCAATAAATCTATTATTACCCTCCTAAGAGCATTTCAGTATTTGCTTCCAGGAGGATTCAAATGTCAGACTAGTACAGGACTACTTTTCTACACCCTTGGGCAAGTCACCCTCATCCAATGCATCAAGTGTTATTGAACACTTCCAAAACAGTGGAGTGGGCCAAAGATGTTTTAAGAGCTCCTTGTGTGCAGAACACTCTGTTTATGTTTGTTAACTTGATGAATATTTAAAGGAACTTATGGGGTGACTATTATCCTCATTTTAAATATAAGGAATATAAGATTTCAGTTGGATGCTCTGCCCTATTTTACCCAGAAAGTCTGTAGAAATCCTTTGAATGAAGCACAAACCTGTCTGACTCTAAGTACTAGACTCTTACTATTATGCACATGACCTCCCAGTCAGATAAGATTAGTTGCTATGAATGATATAGGAATTATAAGGTACTCTTTGCTGTCAAGCATTTATAAGACATCTTCTAGTTCTAAAAGGGTATGGTTTTGTGAAATATGAATTAAGTGCACTTCATTGTGGAGAAGACCCAGGCATCATTGAAACCTCTGTGTTAAAGAGAATACCCATTGCTGTATCCCTCCTAGAATTGGCCATGCTTTAGCCCAGATTTTAGATTGAAAGCCAAATCTAATTTAACCAAGGAAGTTCAAAGTCTATCACAGATCACCGAGCTAGACCTGACAGCTGCTTTATGAATCAATCTCATAAAGAGGATAGGGGAGGGGATGATAAATCCACTTAGTGTATTCCTGCCTTCTATTCTCCCATTACTAAATAGTTCAGTATCCTATTTGAAAGGATTTTTGTTTTGGTTTGGTTTTTGTCTTAGTAAGCTCAACATCAAGGATGATATACCTTTCCAGACAGTGGGAAAAACTCAGGTCACAGACTTTTGCTACCTGGTAAGCTCTATCCTCTCTGTACCTTTCTAAATATTAACATTCTAGGTTCAACTCTGATCATATTTTCAAGTGGAAGACTTGTTCCATTATTTAGCCTTCATTAATCTCTCTCTTCCTGAATCCCAAACTACTTATCATTTAACAATGCATTTTAAATTTTTATATTTTCATTTTTTATTCAACACATTTATCATTTATAAATTGCAATTATAGGCCATTGGTAACAACATGGGAAATAGACAAAGCTCTCTGCCTTTGAACTTGAAATGTAGCTGGAGAGGCAGATCTTCAAACAACCTAGGAAAACATGAAATAGAAAAGTAGATTAAACTTAAGCTTTGCCAGGTTCTAGATGAATAAGCTTTATGCTTAGCTAGAGTATAATAAAATAGACTACTACCGGGGTCAAACAAAATAATGTATGTAATTCCTGCACGTTGTAAACTTCTATGTGGTTTTTAAATTATTGGTAATGACGTCTTATTAATAAATTATTATAAGGCAAAAGAAAAGCAGTGATGTAATAGAGACGTAAGTGTGGTTTGAGTACATGTGAGGTGTGTGGAATAATATTTAAGCTTGATAATGAAGAGTAAGATTTTCATTATAGAAAAGGGAAAGTTGGGTAATAAAGGTTAAAAAAATTATAAACAAGTTCAAGACCACATGAAAATGTGTGGTTTCTATAAATAGGGGTAAGTATTCTGATAGGTCTGAAATGTTTTATAGAGGGATGGCAGTATTAAGAAATAAGGTTGTAAAGTAGGATAGGACCTTCTTACAGAGCACGTCCATGAAACTGCCATGGAGAATACAGTTTTTTGGCAGGGATATTCTTGAAGTGGACATGAGTTGTTTGTTTCATGTTTTCTATTTAAGATGTGTCTACTCAATATCTTTCCGCCATGCCATGTTATTCTATCAGGATTTTTAATCAGGAGACATCTGCTCACCTCAAGGGTTGTCATGTAACTAAAACTAATATCAAGTGTCCTAGCCCAGAAATTTGCATTTTGAGCAGACCGCTTTGGGAACTGATTATGATTGGAGCTGACTTGTTCAAAGGCAGAGTTCTGGAGAAGTCCTGATTCTTAGATCGCATAGCTGCTTTTACTCTTGCCCTCCCTGAAGTCTGATCTTTCAACTTGTCTTTGAATACATTATAATCACTGATATTAGCCAGAATTATTTTCTGTGGCTGGCTACCACATACCTCTGATGCAGTAATGAACTTTGAGGAGATTACAATCATCTGACTTATAGTCACAGTGTACGGGACAAATGGCTTTTTAGAGAAAAGCTCAATGAGAAACTATTATAATGATGGACATCGATAATTATTCTAATACATTAATCTTCCTGAAACACATTTCTATGATGCTCCTCTGCTTAAAATCCTTCAGAAAACTCTGCACTGCTTATAGAAATATCAAAATCCTTTGGCAAGCATTGCCAATTCCTCAGTGGTCTGGCCATAACTTTCATTTCCACAATCCTTCCGTGTTCCCTTTTAGGGATCCAAATTTCAGGTCTACCTGAAACCACTCACTGCTACCCGGATATAATTTTTTGCCTTCATACCTCATTGAACTTATGAAGAACTGTCCTTATATAGGTCAATGAGAATGTAGCTTTGGGAACAATAGGGTCAGAGGAGAAAGCCTATATTTTCTCCTCAAGCAACAGGCTATAAACATTTCACCTAATAGTCTGCCCCTGGTGTCTCTCTGAATGGCATCTGCATATTTATTAGCAAACCAGGCACCTGGGGAGGAACAGTGACATTATCATGTTAATGTCTTAGAAGGTAAAACAGTTGACTTTGTTCTGTTCTGAAGGTATTGCCCTTTTTGTTTTAATGGCAGGGTTTCTCTACCTTGCCAGGCAGATTAGCCCTGTAAATCTTTTTAACAATGATAGAAGTCCCATTGCTTTGGAATCACTCCCTTAGTGCCTTCCTAGTCAGCTTAGTTGTGGAGCAAGGTTCAGGGGAAGCTTGAGCTGGGCAAGAGGCGATTACTGGCTAATGTTTGTTCCTGGTGTTTGTTGAGCACCCACTGTCTGCAGATTCAAAGACTGCCAGCAAATGGAAGGGGAAGTTGTCTCATGACCTTGGAGAGTTTGTAAACTAACTGAAGGTTTAGGACATGCATATGTGAACAGAAAGTGAATAAGAAACTAAGAGAAGGCAGTTTAACACTAAGTACAAGTGACAGCTGAAGCAAAGCACTATGGAAATGTCAATCTCCCCACCCATCCTTTCCCACTCCTGACCCCCATCACCAGGGGATATAACCTTCTAATATGCACTGCAGTACCCCATCCTTAATCTTTCAGCACTTGTCAACTTGAACTCTAATTAATGTTTGCTTGCCTGTCTTCTCCACTGGGCTTTAAGTTACTATCTGATTTACAGCTAGAACACGCCCCTTTGCACATTACCTGGCAGAGTACAAATTCAATCCAGAGACACTGAATAAAGAAATAGATGCTGCTTGTTGCACGGATTTCATTTGTTGCGAAGGTCAAGAGAAAAAATTATGGTGTATAGTTTAAGGGTGGATTCCTTTAGGATTTTAAAATTTATCTTTTTTTTTTTTTTAACTAATTTTAGACCTCTGAAATTTCACTTCATAAAGTAAAGGAAGCAATCTCTTTCATTTCCTTCAGTCCATTAATACATTTTTGTCAAACTTGCAAATTAAACTAATGTAATTATTAATATCAAAGTTACACATCATTTTTTCAACATTTGAAAATCTCTAAAGTGCTAAAAGGTATCGCTTTTGAGAGACTATATTACTAAAAGGAATGTATGAATTTATAAAGCATTTTTAAAATATATGGAGAGCATTTTGTACCTAGATATTAACAAAAATGCAAGGACTAGCCTTGAAAATAAGTAATATGAAATTGAGTAGCATTTCCTAATAGTCCTGATAACGATCGTAATTCCAAAAGAATAATAGTATATGCAAAAGTGTGTGTGTGTGTGTGTGTGTGTGTGTGTAGTGTACACACATGTATGCTTATTGTTAAGTAAACCCACGAAAACCATGCCAGACACGGGAAACCACATAAAGGAGTTTATTAAGCAAACAGAGTGTCTCCCTACAGGGTAAGAGAGAAAATGAGAGGAAAAGAGAAAGGAAAGAGAAAGGGCTTGTGCTAGAGAGAGTGGAAAAACGAAGAGGAGAAAGAAAGTGAGTCAGGGGGAGAGAAAGCCTGTGAAAAGATGGTGGTGTAGCTACCCTTAAGCAGTTGAATTCCGCAGGGCTCACAGGGGACCAATAATGGAGAAGGATACTTGCAAGCTGATTGATGAACCAATAGCTAGCTAGGATGTTCACAGACTGACAAGTAGCTGGGAGGCGGGGAAAATGGCTGCACCAGAAAGAGCAGCTTTCAGACTGACAAGCTAGGTTGTGATGCGACAGAAAGGGTGGGGAGCAGCTTTGTATTACACTTAAATGCCTTTATGCCTGGTGTTCTTGAGTTCACCATCAGTAGTCTTGGAAAAATAAAAGAATTGCAAGGTCTTAGAAATTTTTGACTACTTAAAAGTGCACACACCATCCTACATTCTAGTACAATAATTCAGGATATATTTATTGTGCACCAACTTTATACAAAGCACCAGAAATGCAATATAATGGTTCCTGCTGTCTAAAAATGTGTGGGACGGTGAGGAAGAGAAACACATAATCAGATAATGTTAATGCCATTTGCAGTGTGGCAAGAGCCACATGCTGGCAGTATGCTAGGGTGCTGTGGAGACACCAAAAAGTAATTCAGTTCTTTTCCTGGTGTGTATGAGAGTCTCTGAGAGTATATGCTTATATGTGGGCAACAGTGGGGTGTGGAATACTTTATAAACTGAATCTTAAGAGAAAACAGGGCTTGGTGAGTCTAAGAAAGTAGATAGAAATTCATTCCCAGAATCACTAAGACACATACCAAGCCCCCAATGTGTATGAAATCAACTGAGTCCTTGATAATTAGGAGAGAGTAGGATGCAGCAGGGAAAGGGGAAAGTCGGAGCTGGGGAGGAAGAAGGTCACTGTATCTAGCAGAGGGTTATGCACTACACTTATGAACTTGCACAATTTCCGGGGGTCAATGATGTTCTGAGATTTTGCACTAAGGTAAGGACATAAAATGTGGATAACCAGGGGTCTGCTGCAATAATGGAGTCCTTGGACAGTTTTTGTAGTTCCACAAAAAAAGTGGTTTATATATCTTCTCCATCTCCCATTGCACCCTTCAGTCATGGGAAAGAATACAATTTCTTTACTATGAACTCTGCTGGACACGATTTAAGCACTTGAATAGATTAATTTAAAAATCCTCACCAAAAAAATCAACAAGGTAAGCACAGACACTACTGTCTCGATTCATAGGTAAGGGATTTGGGCCACAGAAATTAGAGTCACAGCTTAACTTTCTCAAAAAGCAGACACTCAGATGGAATGCAGAATGCAGAATGTGTATCGGGATAAGCACAAGAGAAAGGGGAGGAAGAAGCAGGAACAAAGTCAAAATGGGCCAGACAATTATGGAGCTCATTTTATTGGATCTATTCTAATAAGGAAAATGTTCAATAGTACGAAGTCTCTCAAACACGAGGGAGAAAATCTGGCTATGTTAAACGAAAGTGTCACTGTCTGGACACTTAAGTGTCACTTAGAAGCCTGGGGAGAGCTGAGTTCCTGCCTGCCTTGGGGGAGAGGTAACCAAGTCTGTGGACACTAGCACCCCAAGCAACAGCATCCTAGCTTGAGAGTTTCCAAATTCTCAAGGAGCACTGCTGCATAGACCATTTTCCTCCTCTAACTCCTAGGCATCTGCTGCACTAGCTACCCTCAGGGCTTACTGAGGGTAAGAGAACTGCCTTTTAACTCTTTAGGGAAAGTGTAGGGAGCCTCAGCAATAGTGTAGTACCCCAGTTTAAAGACCCTGGTTCTTTACTTCAACTTTTTAATATTAATATTTCTTTTCATTACCTGAAGCATACTTCAGTTGAGGTACCTGATCTCCAGAATCTGAAACAATTAAACTTTTCTGTCTTCAGTCCACACTCCCTGCTGTCGGGCGGTGTGTCTTTCCTCAGAGGAGTTTTTGGCAGGCACATCTCCCTGTCTACCAGTTAGTGATTGCCTAAATTCACACTGTAAGAAGGTAGGAGAGGAGGTGTGAAGCCAGCCACCATGGGGCCAGGGTCCATGTTCCCCATCAGTTCTAACATCTCCTGGTGATGTGGACCCTTTGAGCAACTTCGACATGGCGACCTGGGCAGATCTGACTTTTAGGTAGATTCTCTTTGAAGTATTTTTAGGCATAAATATCTTGAGATTCTTTCTGTTGCTAAGGTCTTACTAGACTCATTCTCCCCACCCATGTTAAGACCTCTGCCATCTGTGAGGTCGCACTCTTCCCTCTGTTGAGGGAACCTTCAGCGTGCTCACTGTTTGTCTATAGAAGAAATAATCCTTCATGAAAAAAGGCCCCACTCTATTACCACGAGGGTGGCATCTCCTTGTGCTGGTCTCACTGCAATTACTGTTGTTACCAGAACATTTTCCTGTCTGAGTTATCCTTTAGAAATTCTGGGTTCTTCCTTAGAAATTCTTAATGGAGAAGCTTGTGTTTTCTACAGACATCCTATGACTGAGAGGAGAGGTGAGAGATGTTTGTTGATGTCTTCATAGCAGCAGAGTCTCCAGAATTTCTCTTTTAAGGGGGTTTATACTATAGTATATCAAATAATTAAAATCTTTACATAAAACTAATTTATTAGATTTCCTCTTAGTCAAAATTTTGATTCTTCTTTAAAATAAATGCACAATAGTTGTTTCCTGAATGAACAAATGGATCCTTAGCCTCACAGTGCTCCTGTACTTTATCTTTCCAGTCATGGAAATGGATGTCCTAGAGGATTTAAATATTCTTACAGTAAATTATAATGACAATAAACAGAAGAAAGGTTGACTTTCTTAGGTCCTAGGTACCCTTTAACTTTTTTCCCATGCTTCTCTATTCACTTACCCTGCAAGTTTCTGATGTTAGGCCATGTTTAAGTTATAAAACAGAGCAAAAGAACAGCACAAACAAATTGTGTGGTCGTATCTCCTGGTACCTGCCAGGTATAGCTGTGAGTAGTTTGTGAACTGAGTCCCAGCGAGGAGATGAAATACACAAATGAGGATAATTCAAGCAGCATTTAATAAGAGAACTGCCTTTTAACTCTTTAGGGAAAGTGTAGGGAACTTCAGAAATAGTGTAGTACCCGAGTTTAGAGACAGCTCAGCTCCCTTACACTGTTAGACCCAAAGAGGTGAGGAGAGGGTGTCCTCAGAACTCAGTGAAGGGCATGCAGAGGGCTGCCTTCTAGGAGCTGAGACCTCTTGTTAAGAAACACCGTCAACCCTTGGCAAGTCCACTGAGAGGGATGAGGAAATAAAATACTCATCCAGATTCCCAGCCCGTTTCCAGTCTATCACAAGCTTTGCTGTGCCAACCCACCTGGAAGCTAGGGAGCAAGGGAAGCTGTTGATGTCTGTATAGATCAGTCTCTTGGGGCCAGAATAGAGAAGACATCTGCAAATGGCAAACAGGAGATTTTCAAGACACTTTTTGTTTTTTCTATCACCCCAAATACCTTGGAATCCCTTTGAAATGTATAAGAGAAAAGCACAGACTTTTGGATAGCAGAACCTGAGTTTAATTTCTATTTCTGTGTTTGCCTAGCCAGCTGGTATTAAGTCACATAAGCATTTCTGCATCTTAATCCTCCTCTGAAATAAGGAAATGTGGAAGTTTACTTTATTGCATCTGAGTATTTGCTGTTACCCTTCCCGGAAAAGGATTGCACCATCCCACCCACTGCCTTGCCCCCATGGGTGGAGGAATTTGAGCTCACCTTTGCCACCTGCTGGAGAAAATAGAATGAGAAGCAGACACTGTCAGAGGGCTTTGAAAGTCTTTGTGCGTCTCTGGTTTCTCTGCTGCTCTTTCCTTCTGTCATGAGAATAGTATGGCTCAAATGGGATCTCCAGCCTGGTCCTACAAGCAGATGCAGGGAACACTCAGGGCAGCATGAGAGTCCCAATCATTCCTAGAATGGGCATTATGGAGCTAACTGGCCAAACATGTTATGTTCCCAGGATTAGATGTAATGTATCATTGTAAAATTTTGGATTTTATTGTTGTGAATAGTTATGTTGTGAATGTCTCTGGTTTTATGAAATATGCACTAACCCATTCAGGATTGCCAGATTATCACATAAAAATGCTTCAGGAAAAAATTTTTTCTTTATTTAAGTTGCAACTTTTCTGTAAGCGAAACCATCATCCCCTTCCCAGAAAAAGAAAAAGATTTGTCAAGAGTACAAGAAGGGAAGAATATTCTACATTTGTAAGAAAATTGCATAAACCCAATACACAGAACACAAAACTAACAATATATATCAATCAAAATTGGTAGCAATTATCTTTTATTTTTCAATTTAAAGACCCTCACCTTTCATATATCAAATAACAATAGGCAAACCAATTTGTGATTATAAAAATGTCAAAGTTGTAGAATTTCCAAAATCATTGAAGGAGTATATTTCAGAAAGAAAAAAATGACTGACTATACAAATAAATTGATCGAAAACATGGGAAAGTTAATGAAAAAACTCCCTCAACTTTAAACCGAGTTTAGTATGTTCAGACACACTATATCATGTTCACTGGCTGCCACTTTAGCACATTCCCTTAAAGTATTTCCTACATTTGACCTAAACACTGTCCTGAATGAGAGATTACAACAAGAAATATATACCAAATTAGACTTTTTATATGGAATGATGTTCCTATGAAGGTGACGATACATAAACCTGAAGTTTTTATGTATTCGGGAAGACTCACTAATCAGAATCTAAAAAGAAAATCTAATTTAACAACATGTCTGGTAACTTTAATGCAATTAAACAGTTCTGGGAAGTGGGGTTTTGAAAAGTGAAACTTTTCCGGTGTCATAAATGAGTCATGAAATTCTTAGCCCCGAATTTTGGAATGATACAACATCAAGAAGATTCTGTCAATAGAAAATGATCATTAATTATGTGAACTTAGGTCACTTGTATATATTCATTAGCTGACAAATATTTCATGTAAAGGGTCAGTTCAGCTTGATGAACTACATGGTCTCCATTAAAGCTACCCAGCTTTGCCATTATAAATGGAAAGCAGCCATAAATAAATGTGTGTGAATGTGTTCCAATAAAACTTTATTAAAAAAAAAAAAAAACAGGTGACTGGCTAACTCCTGAATTTATGGATCAAAGAATGATGCAATGGCTTTGGAAATATGGGTCTCACCTTTGATACATAGGAGAGTTGTCTGGGACAAGTTGCTTATCTTCTTTGACTGTATTCCTACTCAGAGTAATAAAAATATAGGTAAATGTCCCTGTATAGATGAGTAACACAATAAAGGGTAATTCCCCTTTGTTCTACATATTACTAAAGAAAACATGGAAATAGAATAAGTGAGTTTGGCTCAAACACTTTGAGCTACTTTCAAAGTGGGTCAAAAGGTCTCCAGGGAAAATTTGGGGAATATATTGTCTAAATAAATTCCACAGAGAAAGATAACCCATTAAAGTGTAAGAGTTTTAATTTTTAAAATGCTCAACTAATATCTTGAGCAGAATTTAGCAATTTTAAAAGAACAGGCTGTGTTGATATTGCCAGCAGGGGACTCTCTAATTGGGAGTCCATCATCTACAAGAGAAAACACAGCTGGAATCCAATCAGCTCCTGTGGAACAAAAAAGAAGAGTCTATAAGAAATGTGGGGAGGATCAAGACAATGCGTATCTAGAGGGAGATGCAGAATATAAAAAGGCCTGGTTCCAAAGGAACCCTTAGCACCAGTGCTCAGAAACGTAATTTAGAAGCAAACCTTTACAAAGGTATGTTGCTATTTACTCAAAACCCCAACCTCCATCTTCTCTCTTTCACAAGGTTTCAGTAGAATCAAAATAAACTCTCATTAGAAAAAAAGAAAAATGGCAGACACCTTGGATCTCAGGCTGACCAGTGCCTTAGACTCTGAAATTAGGCGTCACATTCTCCAGAAAAATTTCCCCAATCACCTACAGCAAGATAAAGCCTTCCTCCCACATGGTCTCCAACACACTGGCTTATCCACAGAGCAGGTCAGCACGGCCTTTTCTTTCTCTATCTTTTACAGAAGAGAAGGACTCTGTGTGCTATAATTAGAGTTATGGTCACAGCGACTACTTTAAGGGTAAAGTTGCCCAGCAAGTGGTAAATATTTGTAAAATGAAGAATACATAAGTGGATGTGAACTAGACTGAGATTTATTTTTGTCATTTAAGATGATTTTATCTTCCCTTATTCCTCAGTAGAAAGCAAATTTGTCACCCTTCCAAACACAATCTAATTTCCACTTTGATTTTGGTATTGGGGACTGAACCCAGGGCCTTGTGTATTCTTTGTAAGCACTTGGCAACTGATCTATACCCCAGACATGTACTTTGTCATATTTCCTTCCTATCCTGCAATACTGGGGTAAAACTCAGGTTCTCACTCAGGCTAGGCAAGTGCTTTACCACTGAGCTATATCACCAGTTCTCCCATTTTCTTGATCTGTAAAATATTTCAGAAAATAGTCAATACATTATTGAGGTATAAATCATGCAATATTTACCAAGAATCTAGCATAGATTCTCACATCTTGTGTCCATAGAATGCTTGGTAGTTCTTTCCTCTTTCATGTCAGTATGCTACCAACCTAAATCATTTATTTAAATATTTGCCTGTACTTATATTTACTTTGAAAACTTCTTCCCAAATCGTTCACAACACTGCGAAGCAAGTTAACTTTAAATAATGGTGAACTATTGGTTTTCTAGTTTGCACTGAAGTTGTAAGACCTGTTTTCTTCCATGCGTTCCAGACCAGCTCTAAATTAACTTTGCTTCATCTGAAATTACCCTGGAAAACCAATTTATGCCTTTGAAATGTATTGCTTTCTTCATCAGCAAACCCAAAACCTTATTGCTTAACTCATGTCAGAGTTGTATGCATACTAAGTATAGAACTCAGACACTGTCAGTAGAAATCCTTACAACTGTTCACATGAATTTATGACAGACAGTCATGCCAAGAGTACAGCTCTTGGTACCATGTTTTTGGTGTTCAAATCTTTATTTACAGTGATTATTCTGCTTAACTGTAAAGTAGAAAGATAAAGCAATTTTCAGATCATAGGGTTATTATAAGGATTAAATCAGTATATATGTAAACATCACTTACAAAAGTTCAAACCAGTATCTCCCATATTTGCATTAGCTGTTGTGATTTTCATTATTAACATCTGATGAATAACGATGTTAACAGCACATTGGTAGATATTTCCATTTCCAAGTACTTTGGTACTGAGAACGTGCACTGGGAAGATTTCATTTATTCCTTATCACTGACGCTGCATATGGTTTTCAAGTTCATGCCATAAAAGATGTCACCAAAACAAGATAAACATGCAAACCATCTGACAGCAAGTTTAGATGATTTATCCACTACCCATTCATTCTTAGGTCACAGGTACTCATAGCAGGAAGACAACAGGTGGAATACAAGACTATGTTACAATCTGACTGCAGGGAGAAAAGTCACAATGATTTTGTTATTGACTGGGTATGTTTACAACTTGTGTCTCCCAGATGTTGGACCCATCTGCATGAGTGTTGTAAAATCCTCTCAGCTCAACTACTCATTTGGCAGACTACAATGTCCACATGTGCACATCACTGAGAACATTCATTTTAATATGGATCAAAACATGGGGGCACACCTGTGAAGGATCTGTGGCACACTGGTTCAGAAGCGACATCAAAATGTCCAAGTTCACATTTGATCCCATATCTCCTGAGTCACACACTAGTGCTCATTTATTCATTGGTTATTTTTTATTATACTATGCTACTTCTCAAGAAGTACATATATATACTAAAAAGAGGAAAAATGTTTTAAAAAGAATAATTGCAGGCATTTATTAAGAATAATTGCAGATCATGTATGGTCTTCGGGATCTTCTGTGTGTGCATGACTTCCGCTTCTGGGGCTTTCCTTGCATTTTGATGGACTAAATATCATGGGCAATCTTCTCTGATAGGAAATGGTGATTTGCCCTGAAATGAGGATGGGTTGATAGACCTCAGCAGCATTCTTTCATCCATGGTACATTAAAAGACCCCACCACATCACTCCATGCTTTGAGGGGAGATGTTTTTTCCGGCTTTCCTGCTTGAGAAGTGTTAAAAGCTTGTGTGACAATTCAGGTCTGTTGTTAACAGGTAATCATTTGCATATTAGAGTTACCACTTAAAACCAAGACAGTACCATCAGGCAGACTAATAACATCAATGCAGGACTATTAAACCCCATTACCAGGTGATGGGCTGTTGCTAATTGACAAACACGGATACGTCCTGTATTAGGAAGGCAGGCAGCCAGATCCAATTTCCTGCAAGTTAGAAGTAGCCAATATATTTAGATGCAATCTTCAAATCCCCTCCTCTGAATTAACCCACCCAAGATGAACAAACTATGTGACCAATCTTGATCCAAACAATCTCTTCCATGCTAAATTACTCTTCATGTAGGCACTTCAATTTTCTACTTTGATTACACTTACGCGTCTCATCTTTTAGTCCATAAGTTATCCTTGCCCAATATCGCTTCCTTAGGTGGCATCAACGACCTCTGGGTAAGTGACTTCCAAATCCTGACCTTCAGCCTTGTCTTTTCTCCCATGATTCCGGCTATATTAATATAGGTCAGCAGAATCTCTCCACCTTGGAACCCCACAAGTACCTTGGGGTTAAAGACAAAAACACTTTGTTCAACACACCGTTTTGTTTCTCACCACCTCGACTTTCCTCCTCAAGTTTATTTCAGAGCCATTCTTACTTCATTCCTCTTTTTTCTAAAGCCCTTCTTAAAGATTGTCAAGATCTTCTCTGACATGTCATTCACATCTGCTTGCTTCTATCTCCATTCTAATGGTTTCCTTTTGACTTGCCAAGTTGGTTTTTTCTTTTTCTTTCTTGAACTGATCCAGTAGCAATCTCATTTATCTCCCACACCTTGTCCCATTTTTCTTCCCCCAAATGATTCCTCGCACACTCTTTCTGAAACACAGATCTGATAATGTCATTTTTGTTTTCTTCCTAAATACCTTTTCTCCCTTTCCTGGTCCAAAGATTGCCTTCTTACTTTTCAAGCCCAGCATCAAACTGCTAACATTTTCTCTTCATCCTTTCTGGACTCCTCCAGATAGACTTCATCTCTCTCTTATCTGAATTCCAATAGCCCTTTAAAAAACATCGAACGCTTTGGTCACTTCCTTTGTATGTTGAAGTGACCCAGGTGAAACTGAATAATAGAGATTTTGAGAAACGCACCAAGGTAGCCATGTCTGAGAATTTTCCTTCCAGGATCCCAGACTAAGAACACAACTTCGTGTGCAGTCTTGCTGGTTACTAAAATCCCCATCTTTAAGCATCAGTGGAATGCAAGCTCACAAAAACCCAAAGACTGAGTAAAGGGTTAGAATCTATATCAGAACAGAGTTTGCAAGTCTGGGGCCTGAAGCACAATGTGTGTGTGTGTGTGTGTGTGTGTGCCTGCCTGTGCATGTTCACAAAACCACCGAACTCAGAATATAGACTAATGGGTGTGTTAAAACTGTCTTTTCTCCTTCTTAAACTAGAACCCATCAAAAGCACTTTCTAATTTTCTTACCCGTAGGACATCTACTTCCAAAACTCTTAATTATCTTTGGCCTTACCCCCACTTCGTGCTCCTGTTTCTTGTCCTATTTTTTCCCCTCATAACTAATATTAAAGTGGCTGTGTTCCAGAAGAGGAGGACAGTCTCTCACTTCCATGCTAACCTTCTGACTAACAGTGAGTTAGGATTTTCTTTGTTATATCACGTTGGTAGTGGTAAAGTGCTTGCCTAGCACATGTGAGGCACTGGGTTCTATCTTCAGCACCACATAAAAACAAATCAATAAAATAAAGATCTTGTGTTCATCTGCAACTTAAAAAATATTTTAAAAAGAACATTTTGATAACTTTCATTCAGAGTCTGATACATGTTAGGAGTAAACACTTAAGCGTCTATTTGACAAATGACTGAACATATTATTATTGGAAAAAGTTAATCTTGGGTCCAGAAATGAAGGTGGAGGTCAATAGGCCTTAGATGTGAGTTAAGGAATGATTTCCATGCTTTCACAAGCCAGGGTTCAACATGCTCCGGACTTTGAACCAGAGTCCTAGAGCAGATCAAGTAGTGGGGTCAAGTTTTATATGGCAGGAGACTATCACAAACCAGTTTAAAAAGTACTCTGGGATGTCTCTGGACTTGCATAGTAACTATTCTGTGTTGCATGGCCTTTCTGTTATCCCCGACTATTCAGCAAGGTGTCATTAATCTTGCTGCTCCCCCCACAGTGACACTTGCTGTGCCCATCTGTGGAAAAGGGCATAGGAGAGCAGTGTCCCCTTCCCTGAGCCATCCACCCTTTCCTAGAGTAGAGAAGGATGGGGCTGCCAGTAGCTCTCACCAGCAGAGTACAGGTACGTCCAAAGGAAAAAGAAAAAACAGGAGAGAGACAGACATTACCTGCATCATCCTAGTTCAAGAATGAAAAAGAATCATGGTCTTATTTTGTAGTCACAGGCGGGACCTAGAACATTGGAGCTCACCTATTCCCTTTTCTGTCTTTTTTCTACCCTACTGCACATTTCCAGAGAAAAGGCCAGACACTTTTATCCCATATGACTTGTGTCAAGTATTTTCTTGATACAGTATCTGTTTGATAAATGTGTGTTGAATCAAGAGAAATCAAATGGGAAAGATTTTTAGAAGTAATTTAATTTAATCATTAAATTCAATTCAGCATATATTAATTGTAGTCATAAAACTTAAAAGGTATCTTTACAAAGAACTGGGAAGTTCCAACATGAAGAAGGTATCATGTCTGCTGACCACTCACTTCTTGCTGAAGGACATACTAACACAACTAATACGTGCAGAAAGAGCACTATCCATCCTGAATACTGAATATTTTAACATATGGGGAGCTTATGCAGTAAGGAGAGGAGGTTTATCAAAAGCATGCATTGCCTAAATATGGAAAGGAAGAGAAAATGGCCAGGGAAAGTAGGCATTTGAGGTATTTCTAGTATTAGACAGACATTTTTGGGATTTGTGGGTAGCAAATCCTCTTTTTTGGAGAAGAGCAAGTAATGAATTAAGGGACTGTAAAATAGTTACTCTGTGGTTCTGAAAGCATCTAGAAAAATGGAATATAGGATGCTAGAGGGGAAATATGAGGGGCTGGAAAAGTGATGAGAAAAAAATTTAGATGAAGAGAATGTATAACATGAACAATTACGGTTATAGAGAATTATGAGTGGACATCTTTGGAACCATGGCCACAGCTAAGAATAGACTATTGCTAGTTCCTTTTTTTTTTTTTTTTTTTGCCTTAAAAGAAACCACTAGATTAATGATTATCCTTTATTCCCTTATAATTTAGAAAATAGTTGACCGCTCAGGATCACAAATGTAAATAATGTATTACTTGGTTTTGCTTCTTTGTGACCTTGATCTCATGAAATTCTACTGTATATATTCTGTGACTTGCTTATGTCACTCGGCAATGTATTGTAGGTATCAACTTTATTGGTGTGTGTGTCACTGTGACTCATTCCTTTCCCCTGCTATATAGTAATTCACTTTATAAAATTCCACCATGTTTTAACAAATTTCTGTTAACAACACTTGAATGGTTTCTATTTTTAAAACTTAATGAACAGAGTGGCTATAACTATTTCTGTAATAATACTTGATTCACATGTATAAAAATTTTCATTATACCCTTAGGAGTAATAAATTCATATGTTTTGACTTTCTTACGGCATGCCAATCTCGTTTTAAACTACTTACATGGGAGACCTTATTTATTTGCATTATCAAAATTTTAAATTTTAATCTTATGTGTAAAATTAGCTCATCATGGTTTTAATTTGAATTATTTGATTATAGAGTGGGCAAATATTTTCTAGTTTATTAGTCATTTGAATTATTTTCATTGTGGATTTCCTGTTCAAACTATCTCTTTTTTTCTGATTAGACTGCTCACATTTTTTCTTATTGATATTTGAGATTTCACTAAATGATTAATTCTAAGAATATTTGTTGGATGCTTTCTATTTTTCAGGCTCTGTTCTAGGTACTTGGGATGAATCAGTAGAAAACAGACACACATATACACATACTTTCACTTCAAGAGCCTTTCCAGGTTCAGTGGTCCATGCCTATAATCCCAGCAGCTAGGGAGGCTAAGGTAGGAGTACCACAAGTTCAAAGTCAGCCTCAGCAACTTAGTGGGGCTCTAAGCAACTTAGTGAGACCCTGTCTCAAAATAAAAAATAAAATAGGGTAAAGCACTCCTGGGTTCAATCCCTGGTAACAAAAGAAAAAAAGAAAAATATTTTCTGCTCCTGGAGACCTTCTAGTGTTGGGGGTAGTAAAGCAAGGGAAATAGACAGAAAAAAAAAATAAATAAAATATGCTATATACATTAATAAGTTCTATTAGTAGAACATTAGGAATAAATTTAACAGCATAAGAGGGATCCAATTTGGAGTGCTGCTCCAGAATGGGCAGACCACAGCTTAAAATCCTTATACAGGCCTTATGAGATAGGGATGAGGGAGTCCGTACATGTGCAGTGGTTTTTGTCAACTAATCCCTCTGTAGTGATCATAGAGCCCTTCCTGATCTCAATTCTGTTCATGGGACATGAACAAAAATTTAGTTGTGCCCAGCTATTGAGGTCTGTGATTAGTCTTACAACATCTCCTGGCTTAGTCTACCTAAGACAGGTAAATTATGAGAGCCAAATGAAGAGACTCTTTGGATTATCTTGGAACAGGGAATCCCTGAAGCAAGGCAGAAAAGCTAGAAATCATAGAAAAAGAGAACAAATTCGATTTAAAGCTTTGTATGCAAAATGTACCATGGAAGAAAAAAGATATAAATTTTGGTGGTAACAAAATTTCTTATTAATATGCAAGAAATAGATATGCATAACATTTAGAATTCTTATAAACCAATAACAAAATAAAATAGTTATTGGGAATAGCTCCAGAGTCCTATAAATGTCAATTAGTTCAAGCTGGTTAATTGTGTTGTTCAAAATCTCCGTTATGCTGATCTTTCTGCCTATTTTATAAGTTACTGAGTGGGAAATGTTAGCATCTCAAACGATGATCATGGACCTTCATGTTTCTACTTTTGACTCTGTCAGTTTTTCATTATATATTTTGAAGCTAATTAGTAGGACTATAAACATAGGATCTCATATCTTTGTTTAAAAATCTTTTTATCATTATGAAAGATCATTTTTTCCCTCACAGCATGTGTTGCTCAGGGTCTCCTTCTCTAATATTATTATAGTCACACCAGCACTCCTTTGCTTAGTACTTTTCTGGCACATATTTTCTATCTTTTTGTTCTTAACCGATCTATATTTTTTATCTCAAGCATGTTTCTTGTAAAAAACATGTAGTTGTGTCTTATTTCAATACAGTCTGATAAGTTTAATTTTTAATTGAAGATTTTCATTTATTTAAAAAATCTATAACATACCAACAAGTATACAACATCATTAGACGTCATGACATTCACCATAATTAAGTGTCCTCCTCTAACTTTGGAATATTTATGCAAAAGTAGTGATAACCAGTAATAGAAAATAACTGACATGTGCATAAAAACCCACAAATGAATCACATCAACATAATGTTGAGTGAAAAGAGCCAGACATAAAAGTGTGATTCAAAATATATTAGGTTATTGGGGAATGGTATCAGCCAAATTATATTTATTGTGTGCATGTATGAATATATAACAAATTCCACCACCATGTACAACTATAGTGCACTGTTATGGTTTGGATGTGGTGTCCCCCAAATGCAAGAGGGTTCAGAGAAATGATTAGGTTATGAGAGCCTTAACCCAATCAGTGAATTAATCACCCGATGGAATTAATTGAGTGGTAACTGAAGGCAGATGGGGTGTGGCTGCAGGAAGCGGGCTATTAGGATGTGGATTTGGAGTATATATCTGTATCTGGCAAGTGAAGACCGACCTCTCTGCTTTCTAATCATCATGTGAGCTGCTTCCCTCCACTACACTCTTCCACCCTGATGTTCTGCCTCACTTCAAGCCCTGAGGAATGGAGCCTGCTGTCGGTGAATTGAGACCTCTGAAACCATGAGCCCCCAAATAAACTTTTCCTCCTCTAAAGTTGTTCTGGTTAGTTCTTTTAGGCACAGCAGTGAAAAAGCTGACTAAACATGCACCAATACAAAAATATGGAAAAAATTATGAGGTTCAATGACAAGCTAAATTAACCTTGAGCCAGAATAGCATTTATCTCTGGGGGCCAATGATTAGCAATAGGGTGACTGGCATGAGGAAACCCTCCCATTTGCCAAAAATGTTTTACATGGAGCTGAGTAATGTTTCCAGGTATACACTAATATAAAATGTCATCACTGTGTACACATGAGGTTTATGTACTTTATATAACTTATATGTAAATCAAAATAAAAATATGAAATTTATTATCAAATTTTCCCTATTTAAAACATCAAAAATACATGTGAAAATCAATATATGTGAAACTGACTTAAGACACACTGAGGAGTGTTTTATGCTGTTGTCTTCCATAGCAGAATGTGGGTAAGATGAGGCACCTCCCTGCAGGAGCAGATGCATTGGGTGCAGTGGTTTCTGGTGTTTGAGCAGTAAAACTGACCCTTTGTCCTCGTGGAAGCTGTGGACACACAATGAGGAGGACGAGGGGAACATCCAAGTGTCATGCTCTGAGTTTCATTACTCTTTCCTCTCCTGAGCGAACTGGTCAGATAAACAACTCATTATGAATCATCTCTTTTGTTCGTGCCTGTCCCTGTGCTGCTGGGTATTTCTGTTAATTTTGAGCTAGCTGACTAATATAACACTCTGGGAAGCGTTCAGACCATGCAACAGGGTAGGAGCTCTGTCCGTGCTGGTGAAATGTGCTAAACTTCCTTTTTAAAAATGCAATGCTATTTATCCCTTGGAAAAATCCAGTTGAAATTTCTTAAAAGGCTCAGCTAAACACACATCAGCCTGTGAAACATCACCTTTGCTGGGAGTAGGCAGTTGGAACCTCAGGGAGATAAGCAGATGAGGTGTGAGAACAGAGGTACTGGTTTAAGGAGTTTGTGACCGAGTCTGAGTTCAGTGAAGTTTTTACTGCCAAGTACTCTGCTGGCTCACTTTGATCTGGTTAGTAGATGATTTTGAGAATGAATACTGGCAATAATCCTCCTGGCAGCAATATAAGCAATTTAGAGTAGACTGAGAGAACTAGCTCAGGAGTCGGAGTGTTCAGGATTCAAACCCTGTGATGAGCAGGTCCTGGAGGAGGCTGTCTGTGGTTAGATGTGAGGTGTCCCCTAAAAGCTCGTGTGTGATTCTGTGCAAGAAGGTTTGAGGTGAAATGATTGGGGTATAAGAACCTTTTCCCAATCAGTGAATTAATCCTCTGGTAGGATTAGCTGGACAGTAAGGAGGAAGGTGTGTGCGGAGGAGGTGGGTCACTGGTGAGTGGCTTTGGGGTAGATATTTTGTCTTTGTTGAGCAGAGCTCTCCTTCTGCTTCCTGGTATGCTATCTTGAGCAGCTTTCCTCTACCACATCCTTCCACCACGATGTTCAGCCTCATCTGAAGCTCAAGGAATCAGCCAGCTATTTAGGGGCTGAGATGTCTGAAACCATGAACCCCCAAAATAAACTATTTTTGCTTTCTGTTGCTCTTATCAGATTTTTGGTCAGGTCACAGCAGGAAAAAAACAAAAAACGAAGAATGACAAAACAAAACAAAACAAAAAATAGAGGTCACTGCTCTATCTTTTTGAGTCTGTTTCCTCATCTGCAAAAAATGACAGTAGTAACTTCTACACAGGCTTATGGCAAAGATTAAACAAAGCATGTGAAAATCTCTGAGAAAGAAGAGGCAATGGGAGAATACTGTTTCAACTGCTTTTAATGATTGTGCACAGCAAACAAAACAAAGCAAAAACAAAACAACAGAAACATCAAAGATGCAAAATCCAACTAGAACTGAGAGTTTGTATACTAGATTTCATGGAAATGATGAAATGCGATAGTCCATGTACATTGCTTTGAATAGTATCTGGTACTTAATACTTGACTAGAAATGTTAGTTCTCCTTATGTTTAGTTTCATTATTTGACAAAAACATGCATAAGTTTCTGTGAAGATTCAGGGGAGATATTAGGCCATGAGTTTCTCCAGTTGGATGATGATAAGTTTGCCCTCTGAGAAGCTCCCTTTTTACCTAAGGCACAGGAGTCCCGGCTTCTCAGCTAACTAAGAATTTATCTGTCCATCATTTCTCTGTAAAGCATGATGAGTTTTGGAGTGCCACAAATAAATTTAGCAACTTCTCAGTAATTGGTTTTGCATCAAAAAAAAAAAAAAAAAAAAAGAAAGAAAGAAAGAAAAAGAAAAGAAAAAAAAGAAAGAGAATAAACAACAGCCATTGAATAAAAATCCTAAAGGACTTCTTTCATGCTTAGAGGCAAATATAACTTGATGATGGTAGTTAGGAAGGGTCCAACTATAATTTAACTCTTCTGCAAAATGGCATGTAGCCCACTGTCACGGGACACCAAAAGCCTGGTGACAGGTGAAAACCTCAGTCAGCCATCTGGCTGGTTTCTCAGTGCCAATCATGTGGGAATGTATGAAGAACCAAATAGTCAGCAAAATTTTAATTTTTCTTCTAGTTTTTATATCTTGCCTCCATATCTTGTCCCTTTCATAGTTCCAACTTCCCTTCCGATCATCTCTAACAGTCTTTGGGCAGACAGGATTTTCTGTTCGAATGTTGATACCACTAACCCCATCTTCAAAGTCTCTACCACCTTTCGCCATCAGACTTAGGTCAGTTGAGGATCTAAGCAATTGATAAACTTCCTTGCAGGAGATTGATGTTGGCTTCCATTCAGGATTCTTCATGTGAGTATGAAGGATAAATATTGCTGCCTGAGAGAAAAAACATGTGAAAAACTCTGGACACACAATAAAATTCCCAAATTAATAACATCTTCAGTACCTTAGAGTGTGATTAGAGATGATGATATATTTGGTTATTCAGACTACCTCGAATTTATATGCTCTATCATCACATCTTGCTGTCTATACAAACCTTGACAATCTTTTTCTTTTTCTTTTTTCTTTATTCTCACTTTGAGTCTCCTTTTCATTACCAGTAAAACACAAATAACCAGTGAGGGGATTTCTGTGTCTACCAAATGAGAAAGTGCTTTACAAACTGTTGAGGGGGAGGGGTTTACAATTATAAAGTGATGTACAATGTACTTTGTACTATGTTAAGTAGCATCAGGGGCTGAATACAAAGCGGACACTTAAAAGTGTTAAAGTATCTCAGTGACAAGAATCTGAAGGGCCTATGTGCTTGACTGTTTTGTCCTGTTCACCTGGAGACCCTTCCAATGAGTACATTTTATCAACACAAAGATATTTCCATCCACTTACAAAAGAAAATTCCCCGTGACATTAAAACTATTCCAGGGCACTAAAAAAAACCTGTATTCGATTTAATGCATAAGGAAAGCAAACCAAAATCCCAAAAAGAACTGAGAAAACTGCAGACCAATCTGAAGTACCAATTCAAAAATTCTAAGTATATTTTAAAATTACACTTCATTTCACTTCTAAATATTCCACAGAAGATTTTGGAGGTCACCTGAGATCAAAAGCATAACAATTGTCAAGACTAATTTTTACCTAATGGACTTACATGTCAATTTTCCTATATTAAGTACAAAAAACCTAGCCAGTTGTGGTAGTCCCCAAACCCATAATCCCAGCTACTGGGAAGTTGAGGCAGGAGGACTGCATTCAAGTTCAACCTTGACAACTTAATGAGACCCTGTCTCAAAAAACAAAGAAAATGGGTTGGGGATGTAGCTCAGTGAAGAGTACTTGCCTAACATCAGGAAGACCCTGGTTTAAATCCCAGTAGAGCAAGATCCCTACATATTGTTTGATATTTTATTAAAATGACCCACTGAGCTTAGGATGGCAAATTCATTCATTTAAATATTTTTAAAATTTTTCTGATGTAAAACAATGGTATCTTCCAATTAGCACTGTTTAATTTTTTAAAATTCATGTACCTTTTGGATAAACCAACCCATTTTAAAGTAAGGTTTACATCACTGATGTAAAGTTTTTACCATAATTACTTGAGGTTAATAAAAACACTGAGTTGATTTGCTTCCAATTAAATTTTTCATAGTTGAAAGTTGAACACAAAAGGGGTTGCTTTCCATATCAAACCATGTCTACTCAATGACTCTGATGTGATAAAAGAAAAAAAAAAAGCTTCCCCCAGTTCCAGTGCTTGTAGTGACACAGGCTTCTTTCTCTTCTAGGCTATGGGTCCACTGAGGTTTGTCAGAGCTCTGCTTCATACTGGCTTCACTCTGAAACCCAAACTGAGAGAGCACCAATAATCAGGACCATGTCTTGTGTTGTAGGTGCATAATTTTCTCGAAATGTTCAAGCCCACCTAGAACTACAGAATATGACCCTATTTGGAAATAGAATCTTCTAGATGTAATTAGTTAAGAATAGTGAAAGAAAATCATCCTGGATTGAGGAGAGGCCTAAATCCAATGACGAGTGTTCCTTATAAGAAGAAGAGAACGTGGACTGAGTCCCGCCTCCAGGATCCCTCAGCCCAACTGATCACTCCCTGTCTCTGGGACCCTCACACCAACTGACTGCTCCCTGCCGCCAGGACCCCCAGACCAACTGACTGCACCCTATCACCGGGAACCCAGACGGACTGATTGCACCCGGATTCCAGGATCCCATAACCACACCAAACACACCGGACTTCCAGGACCCCTGTTAGACCAAGTGCATCCCGTCTCCAGGACCTCCAGCTGACCACATACACCCCTGAGCTGCATCTCCCCATTTGCCAATACATTTAGAAGCCAGAGTAGCCATCTTGGATAATCCTGGAAGCCATAGCTCCGATCTTTGGGTGGGGCAAATCCCATCCTGAGATGCCTGCTGGAGGCTTGAAGCTCATTGTCAGGTACCTCTCATGCATCAGGCTACAGAACACTGGGAGATTTCATTAGTATATGACTGTTATACAGTAGATTTTCTTTTTTCTCCTTTTTTTTAAAAAATTAAGTTTTTATTTCTTTACTTTCTTGCTTTCTTTTCCTTTTCTTTACCTGTTCCTCAGAGTCTCTTTCTCCCTTTTTTGCATGCTAACATCCGATTTCTTTTAATTACACTCTCACCCCTTTCTATTTTCTACAACTTCTGTATATTCTTTTCTTATCCCATTAAACAGCCACATTCTACATCCCTCTGCAACCTCTTTGTCCTCCATTAGAACTGCAGACATTATTGCAAACCTGTTTGTTTACCAAAGATAACATTTGAACTCATTTTGTTTATTATGACAATTTTGTTATTGCCCCCATAGGGGCTAATTGGTATAGGATTGCATAGTGTCTGCTTTGGGCACTGCTAATATTGATCTCCCCTTAAAGAAAGGGTTTAGGAAACCTATAGGGCCACTATAAGCCTATAGGAGGAAATCTGCAATATCCCAGATCTTACTGGTAGAGGGGGAAGATACATGAACAACATGAAAAAACAAGGGAAGAAAATGATCCAAAACAAATCTAGATTCTTATAATAATAGAATCCAATGACAGTATGTTAGAAGAAATGTCACAAAAGGACTTCAGATTATACATGATTAAGATGATTCACGAAGCAAAGGATGAGATAAGAGAGCAAATGCAGGAATGAATGATAATATCAATAAGCTGAAAAGAGCACCTGCAGGAAGCAAAAGATCATTTCAACAAAGAGATAGAGATTCTCAAAAAAAAAAAGTGGAAATCCCTGAAATGAAGGAGACAGTAAACCAAATAAAAAACTCAATGGAAAGCATCACCAACAGACTAGACCACTTGGAAGACAGAACCTCAGACAATGAAGACAAATATTTAATCTTGAAAATAAAGTTGCCCAAACGAAAAGATGGTAAGAAATCATGAACAGAATCTCCAAGAACTATGGGATATCATGAAAAGACCAAATTTAAAAATTATTGGGATTGAGGAAGGCACAGTGATACAAACCAAAGGAATGAACAACCTATTCAATGAAATAATATCAGAAAATTTCCCAAAACTGAAGAATGAAATGGAAAATCAAATACAAGAGGCTTACAGAACCAAATGCACAGAATCACAATAGGTCCACACCAAGGCACATTATAATGAAAATGCCTAACATTCAAATAAAGATAGGATTTTGAAGGCTGCGAGAGAAAAGCATCAGATTACATATAGGGGGAGAACAATACAGATAGCAGCAGACTTCTCAACCCAGACTCTAAAAGCTAGAAGGGCCTGGACCAACATATTTCAAGCTCTGAAAGAACATGGTTGCCAACCAAGAATCCTATACCCAGCAAAACTAACCTTCAGATTTGAAGATGAATAAATCCTTCCATGATAAACAAAAGTTAAAAGAATTTACAAATAGAAAGCCTGCACTACAGAATGTTCTCAACAAAATATTCCATGAGGAGGAAATGAAAAACAACAATGTAGCAAAGGGAGGAACTACCTTAGAGAAAAACCACTCAGAGGAGAAACCAAGCCAACTTAAAAACCAAAAATAAGCCAAATGACTGGGAATACAAATCATTTCTCAATAATAACCCTGAACGGTAATGGCCTAAACTCCTCAATCAAAAGACACAGAGTGGCAGAATGGATTAAAAAGAAAGACCCAACATATGCTGCCTGCGAGACTCATAGAAAAAGACATCCACAGACTAAAGGTGAAAGGATGGGAAAAAACCTACCACGCACATGGACTCAGTAAAAAGCAGGGATTTCCATCCTTATATCAGATAAAGTGGACTTCAAGCCAAAGTTAGTCAAGAGGGATAAAGAAGGACATTTCATACTGCTTAAGGGAACATAAATCAGGAAGACATAACGATAGTAAATATTTATGTCCTAAACAATGGTGCATCCCTGTACATCAAACAAATCCTTCTCAATTTCAAGAATCACATAGACCACAACACAATAATTCTGGGTGACTTTAATGCACCGCTGTCACCACTAGATAGATCTTCCAAACAAAGTCCAACCAAAGAAACCATAGAACTAAATAACACAATCAATAACCTAGATTTAATAGACACATAGAGAATGTTCCATCCATCAATGAGCGGATACACTTTCTTCTCAGCAGCACATGGAACCTTCTTGAAAATAGACCATGTGTTTATGCCACAAAGCAGCCCTTAGGAAATGCAAAAAAATAGAGATACTGCCTTGTGTTCTATCAGATAATAATGGACTGAGAGTAGAAATCAATGATAAAATAAAAAAAGGAAATTACTCACACACTTGGAGACTAAATAATATGCTATTGAATGAAACATGGATAACAAAAAACATCAAGGAGGAGATTAAAAAATTCTAGAGGACAATGAGAACAATGATACAACATATCAAAATCTCTGGGACACTATGAAAGCGGTACTAAGAGGAAAATTCATTGCATGGAGCACATTCCAGAAAAGAATGAAAAGTCAACAATTAAATGACCTAACATTACAGCTCAAAGCCCTAGAAAAAGAACAGAATAACAGCAAAAGTAGTAGAAGACAGGAAATAATTAAAATCAGAGCTGAAATCAATGAAATTGAAACAAAAGAAACTATTCAAAAAATTGACAAAACAAAAAGTTGGTTCTTTGAGAAAGTAAACA